>NW_026535794.1:24532500-34017500 GCF_028551555.1 Melozone crissalis
TTTCTGAAATATGCAGATGAAGAAATGAAAAGTTCTTCTGTAAGGAAAATGTCCAAAGTGTGATTCTGGTATGAATTTTTCATTTTGAATTCTGCACAAAAATGCAACTAGAATATGTATATTCTACCACCATAGTCCATCATAGCTCCACTTTAATCCCAGTTTTTCTTACTACCAAGTGCAGCATTATATTTTGCTTATTGTAGTTTCCATCTTGGAAATTTCGGTTTAATATTTCAGCTGCTTCTAATTTGACTACACCAAAACTTGGCTTTAATCAGGTATGTTTCCTGAGGAATCCAATGAGCTATGTTTTTTGAAGTGTAACAAAAATAGCAAAACTCTGTTGATTTCAGATATGTTTTCCAAGGTGATACATCCAGCAAAAGTTGGTTTTGAGAAAATAGAAAACTGCAGGAAAATTGCTCTTAGTCCATGTCTATTCTGGATCTCTCACAACACAAAAATGGTGGAGATGGACTCCAAACCTAAAGACGGCTGATGGATATTAACCAAAACTTTTACTGCTGGAGTACTTGCTAGTGAAGGACAAAACCACACTTTCCATCAGAGGTAGAATGTCCCATTCATTTCATGCTAAATTAGCTGGAGAATGGCAAAAGGGTAGAGGCTTTCCAGTATGAAATAGTGGGAGTTTTTCAAGGCTTTAATGAAAAGGAATAGTTTAGGCTTTTAGGGGAAATAAGGTGGCTATTTGGGGGCAGTGGGCAATGGCTGCAATCACAATAGAGGTATGGACCTATTATAAATGCATCTTGCTATGGCAGATTAATTGGGGGCTTAAATTTAGACTTGCTGAAGTATTCACTGCCTTATTGTCACATCATTAGGGTCAGAGTCTTGGTTTGGAGATTTTTACTCTGACAGAACATTGATAACCTTTTCAAGCTGTGCCACGTGGCATTGTGAAACTGTGTGATGCTTAGCAGAACAACCAAGAGTCCAGACATTTGACCTACCAGAGGCAGAGGGAAGATTTTCTAAGATTGAGATCATCCTTAAATAAATTTTAGAAATCCATGGTACTTAAACACCTTTGAATAGCTAGGCTTCCCCTGTTGCTGAAACATGTTAAAGACTTCATGTCCATTCTAAATGTCAGTGTCATACAGTCTGAATACAAACCATTCCTTACCTCTGTCCTTGAAATTCATATGAGCAAAAAAGTTTGTTAGGGATTTTTTTGTCATTACAAAATCCATTCACACTCAAGAGCCATGCAGAGAAGAATCTCAGAGCAATATCTGAAAACAGCAGAGGAATGTACAAAGTTCTGTGTGAAGCAGAGTGGTTTTTGATTTGTAAATGGAAAAATCGTTTTTGGCTGCTGCTTTTAAATTGCATTGACACACACCATTATTCCGCATTTCAGCTCAGAACTGCAAGCAACATTATGGGAAAGTACCTGTGGGGACATGAAATCTGTTTTGATGGGCAATGAGTACTTTGGTACCAGGAGAAGGAAGCACCCCTCCAGAAGTAAAGTAAATGTCTGAAGATTTGGAGGAGAGTTCCCACACTGAAAATGGAATATTGTTAACAAGCAATTACTTTTTATCATGATATTATCAAAGACAACAGTTTGGTACTTGTCTATCAGGTCTGAGATTTTTGTCTAATGTCATTAAAACACCTCCCAAGATAGACACTCTGGTCTCCCTTGGGCCATTGTACCCTAGATGAGGAAGACTTTCTATTTCTAAGGGAGATAATGCATAGCTGCTAATGAAAGTCCTTTAATCTTATAATTTGTCCAGGGAATATGAAAATAAAAAGGTTTCCTTCCTATTTCCTTGCAGATGTTGTTTAGGTACAGAAGGTTCCATTAAACAGGTACTTAATTGATTCCAAGAAAGCATCTATCTGTAAAATACATTTGCCAGCCCAGTGAATCTGATGGGGAGCAATTGTCCAGACCCTCCTGAGCAGCTTTTTAATGCACTGAGCAAAATAACAAATGCAACTATATTTGGGAAGTGCCACTAAAAGGTTTTGTGCCTTGGCTGAATGAAAATATTCTTAGAACGCATTTGAGGACCAGAGTGTCCCATGCAGGTAGAATTGCCTAATGTTATTTGGCTCTACTGCTAATTGGTGATGCTTGCTCCAAAGTGAAACATTGCTTCAGAAGGAGCTCTCTCCTGGAAGATTGACAAAAACCTCAGAATAATTAAATTCTGCTGAAGAGCTGATATTCCTGGTATTAGTGAACCAGTCTAGGTTTTGTCTTTCTGAGGGCTGCTGGCATTCACACACAGGTCAGGAAGGCCTTGCCTATCCATTTTACCCTTGTAAAAACAAAGGTGGGTTCATCAGGTCATTGGGACAAAAAGGAGATTTTGACTTTCTCAGTAAATTTGTCACTGGTTGTAGGCACAGGAGAAACTGCCTTGTTGAAGACAAAGAGGCAATTTTACAGCAGAAATGGAGAAAATGAACATCAAAAGGTTGATAGCAAAGCTTGCAGATAGTACTGTTACATACTGTACATTATTGTGTTACATGCATTTGCTACATTCTTTTAATTTTCCTTTTTTAGCTTTTATATGGATATTGACCTTATTCATGGAAGAGGGTTCACCTGTCTCAACTACATGGACATTTATAAATATGTAGAATATATCCAGGCTGCATAAGTGCAATATATCTGCTATGCCTCAGCCCTGTAGCCGCCTTTCAGCAAATGAGTTGCTGGAGCACTGCATCAGGTATAGGAGCTGAATCACCTCCCTGCCCAGCAACAGCTGAAATTGCATCACTTAAACCCCAGTCAGATCACTGGAACTACAGGTATAGAGCCTACACAGGTATTCTGCATTATATGTGAATGTATAAATATATGTATGGTGTGTGGTCTCTACATCAGGACATGCTAGAGGGCTCTCTTAAGTCTGGCCTCTTTCAGAAAATATTGTTGAACATATTTCCCTGTAACTCTTTAAAATGTTTTAAATATTTCAAAAAATTCACTAACCAGAGGGAAGAAACTAGAAATTAGTGCTCATGACTGAGCACTATTGCAAAGGAGGAGATTTTGGTACAAATTTCCTGTCAGAAAATAGAAAGCCAGGTCAGTCAGGAATATGCTGTTTGCAGAGATGAAGGGACAGCTTTTCCTCACTGACCTTTACAGGAACATTGGTTAGGGCTTAGAGACAGTTTAGATGCATCTATAACAAAATGGTCTGACAGGTTGGGAATTTTCACCAATGAAAACATGCTTGGAGGAAAAGTCTCAGTTTTGAGTATAGGCCCCTAAATCTGTCAGTGGAAGTTTCAGTGGGTTCAGTGAGTCTGGCACCTGGTTTGCAATCCTTTTCTTAGGACCACACAGCAAGTCTGTGGCAGGGACATGACCCAAACATAAGTCTGCTGAGTCCATGCAGTCCAGTGCCTTAACCACAGGTTTTTGATTGATTTTAGTAGGTATTTCTTTAATGCTATTATTCTGCTAGCTCAGAGCTGTCAGAGATTTTCAGAAAGCTTTTGGGGGAGTGAGGGTTATTGAACTGTTTAAGAACTAGCGGTTTGGTGTTCTTTTGTATCACAATATCTAAAGAGAAGACATTCCAACAATTTTGAAATGAGTCTGACTTTAATTGCAAAAATAAGCCTATCATAAAGCCGAATTTCCCAAAGGTTCAGTTCTACACCAAAGAAATTGCATCTAAACCACTTCTGTGCAACATGTGAAATAAAGGGTGTATGACTGGCACTCAGCTTGACATGGATCCCACCAGGCACTGCCTTACCCAAGGGCTGGAGCACACCAAGATTTCCAGAGTCTCTGAAAACCCTTTCCAGAGCTAAATCTTCCTGTACTTACTGTGAAAGGGAATGTCAGAGCAAGGCTTAACTTCGGCACTGTTCCCTCCAGCCTTGCTCTCTGATCAACCTCCACAGCTCTTTGGGGGAATGGCCTGAAAAGATGAGAGCAGCCCCACATATCTGCAGCCCCTGTGGGTGACATGGCTGTTACAGATGTTACAAGCACCCAAGCACCCCTTTACCTGAACCATCAATAGCCTTTGATACTGGGAAAACAGGATCTGTGAGGGATGAAATCCTTGTTATGGCAGAACTCAATCAGCTGATGCTTTTGATTTCAGTAAGGCTGAGATTTCATTCATGTTTTTGCTGTAATTCACCACGTGTAGAAAACCTTCTCGAAAAGAGATACTGACCAAAGTGCAGCTTAGGAACAGCACACAAGGCTGTACATTATGTAGCAAATACTAAAGCAGATAGTGAATATCTTGGCTTGTATATGAAGAGAGGGATATTAAAAAAAAGATACAATTATAATTGTCTTTTCATTAATATCAATCATCAACAATGAACTTGTGACTGCTAAATGTGCCTCAGATTTGTCAACATGGGAAGTCTTGCTGCATTTTCAAGCCTTTTGAATTTTGTGAACCATGCATTTCAAGCATCACCCAACAAAAATTAATTGCATAAAACTTTCCTATAATATTCTATGTAGACACAGATTACAAAAAAAAAAAAAAAACAAAACCAAAAAGGGAAATCTTCTTCTGTGCCCATGGGATCTTTTAAATTCTATCCAGATGTTATTGTATGTGTTTTGATAACTGAAGGAATATTGCTAATTTGTGATGACTGTATATGCTGAGCATCAAATATATTTATTTTATTTCTTTGTCCTGATTGCATTCACTGCTTTTGCCAAAGTGCATTGTTGGTAACTGACACACCATTCTGCACTGAAGAGTGTTAGTACTTGCGTAGTGTAAAACAAATGTCTGAAAAACAGAGCTCTTTACTCATGACATCCTGATGTATAAAAAATGTTGATACCAAGTTACTTCTACGTGGGCTATAGCTGGAAATGAGAAACATGGTCTATTTTTTGGGGTTTTTTTTTTGCATTTATCAAAACATGACAAGTTGTGACAAACTATTAATCATGTATGTGGCAGTGCCTGTGTGGGTGATGGCACATCTGGAGTGACCTCTTGTCCTTCTACATCCTTTCTAATTCTGGCTTCCCAAGGAATCTCCCATAGGGAAGAAATTTTACAACAGAGGATTAAAAGGAAAAATCTCTAAAGTCTCTTTTTTTTCCCAAATTGAAGGCTACTTTGTGTTGGATACGCTCTCACCATAATTCTTATGAAGACTCTACAGTGCTGCCAGTTCAAAGCTGCAGCCTCCCCAGAGGGACAGCTCCCTCCTGCTGCTGGAGAGGCAATCATGAGCATGGTGGCTGGGCCCTTGGGAGTTAAATATTTGCTAAATGCTAAAAG
The DNA here is from genome assembly GCF_028551555.1 of Melozone crissalis. Lineage (NCBI taxonomy): Eukaryota > Metazoa > Chordata > Aves > Passeriformes > Passerellidae > Melozone > Melozone crissalis. The sequence continues at coordinate 24,537,792 of NW_026535794.1, forward strand.
GTAATAGAAGAAAAAAGCCTTTAGGAGAGTATAATAAGAAGAAACTTTTGTTAAGCTATCTCCTCTTCATTTGTCATGGGCCTGAACTTGTTAAGCTTGCCTGCAAAGTCTGCAGCAGGCAGAATATGGACTCTGACCATTTGTAGAGTGGCACTCATTAAAGGCAGCTGTTTTATGTAAATTCCTGCCATGTGGAAGCCTATACTGGCAATGCTGTCTCTGCAATTAAGGGAACTAAGACATTTGTCCTCTTTGCTCAAAACTAAAGAAATAACTAGGAAATAAGAGAGGAGAGTAGGATACAAGGGGTTTCCACTTCTCAGGGTTTTCTATATGGTCAGCATGGACTGGGAGGGCCTTTTGCATTTTTTATATTTTGATTTTCTGGAAGTTGCTACATGCCAAACTTTCATATAAGCAACTATACCTATAAATGTAACAAGTGAAATATATGTTAGTGGCCAAGTAATCAGTGAAGTTTGTCAAATACATTTAACGTGTATAAACGTGGTGCTAATAGAGAACAAATATTTTACTAGAAAAACCAAGGCAAATATAAAAATAGTATCTTGCAAGCTTAAGGAGCCTATACGTAGCATAATACAGATGAACCAGGATTTTTGATGTCAGATATGCTGGTGATACTGTATTACACCAAGCATTTTCAGTATTAGTTAGATGTTTAGATAACCTCTAAAATCAGAGAGGGAGAAGTCCTGCCTTTAGCCACACTGCTGAAGACAGTGAGAATTGCTGCTGTGTTACCGAGAGTAAAGTGAAATTAAAATGTTTTCCATACCAAGGAGCTGCCTGGTCAAAGATCAATCCTCTCCACAACAGTGGATTTTATGCTAAGGAGATAACCCAGCATTACCATGCAGCTGGAAAAGAGATTGCTCCTTTTCATCTCCCAGTCAGCTCCTTTCATCAGCTCAGTGCTGGTTTCTGAAGCTGAGAAATGCAGTGCAGCCAGTGTCTCTGGTCCTGGTCATTCCCATCATGAGCACATCTGGGATGGGTGTGGGATGATGGATGACCCTGGTTGTCTGTGTTCCATATGGAGTCCCCAGAAAGCATAAAGGCAATTACTGGATGCTACAAGTCTTCTCTGACCTGCAGCCTCTCCCACTCATGACTTAGATTTTGTTCATTTTGGGATGATGGGTCACTGTCTACCTGAACACATATCTTACGATAATTTACTGTACATATATTCATATGTATGCATGCTATCTAGGCTTTCCAGACGGTTGTGGTTTTTTGGTGCCTTTTGTATAACTTTCAACTTCACAAGATCTGTTTAGATTTTTTCTATTTTTTTTTAAAAAGTGTTTAAATAACAAGATTGTATTCTGTCAAAAGTAAAAAAGATGTTACTCAGCTTCTGAAGATACTTGGTTTGTGTGCTCAGACTTTAACCTTAACTTAGTTTTAAATCTGCACCTACCATTTCCATAATTTCAGTGGGTAGTTTTTAAAAAACAGTGTGGGCCAAGCACCTGAATTCTATAACCTGGTTTGGATCAAAATATATATTTTCCAATCTGATTTTGGTGATTACATCTTGGCAAGTTAGCATAAGTTGTGAATTGTAAAAGAAAAAGGTTTCTCCTGAAAATACGTAGAAAGCACAGATTGGGAAATAAACACATCTTATGATAGTGATACTGAGGGGGAGAGAAATGCAAAGAACATGAGGGAAGGAGCTGTATCTCTTTGACCATATTATGCAAACCAACATCTCCAGCACTTGGGTGTGGGAGAGTTGCATGTGGTCACACATGGGCACACATTGTGCATTACACAAACTAACCTTTGTGGCCCCTTCTCAAAGCTGCTTTTGCTTGCAGTGAGAGAAAAGGGACCAGAGTCTTAAAATCAATGCTGATGTCCTTTAAAAATTGACTGAAGGTAATTGTTGCTTTTAAAGATAGGCTTGTGAAGTCCTGAAATTGGATTATGAAGAAAATCTTAAATTGCGTATAGGGAGAGTTAAATACCTTCCTGCTCCAGCAGCTGCTCATCTTTGCTGCTATGAAATAATGGAAAATAAGTTTTGACAGGAATTCAGGTCACTGAAATGGTTTCTTTGCCAAGGCAGGTGAGCTGGGCCTAAATCATCCCCAGTGCTGACCGTGCTGATTTGTGTCTAGTGAGACTCACAGTACCACAACCTGGTTAGTCATTTTACCCCAGTTCTCCCTTTTCCTGCAGCAGTAGGACATGCTCAGCAATGGGAGCCTTCTCAGCATTTGATTTCACAGGTAAAAACAGCTGTTCTTTATTAGGATGAGGGCAACATGCTGATCTGCATTTGTCATGCTGAGATTTACTTTATTTTCTCAGTTATGCTCTGAATTCTCAGTAAAGGGGTTCCTAAATACAGATTTGGGATCCATCTGGAAATGCATAAAAAGTTGTGTAGAGAGCAGAGAGGGCATGTTCACACTGCAGATTCTCATTAGCTTGGGATCAATTACTGTTTCAATGCAATTGCCTTTAGGTTACAAATCCTCAAATTTTTGCGCAGTATTTAGCTTCACAGACACACCGAATTTTGAAAATTCGTAGCAGTGGAAATGTAGTCACCTTCACATTTTCAGTGTTTCAGATATCCATCTTTGTAAGTCTCCTCATATTTTGTTTATTGAGGCTGGCAAAGAATGGGAGAAGAGAACAGAAATTCACCACTTTTGTGGGATTATTCTTATCCTAAAGCAGAGTTATTTTGCTATGGGAGCACTCTGTAGTGTTTTAATTGAGGTAGCATTATTGCTAACAATTTTAATACACAGAAAATTTCCTGTTGTACTTTTGTTGCTGTTTTATTTCAGATAAAATATATTTATTAAGTAAATAAAATAAAAATCAAGTCTTACTTTCAACATCCCATGCCACAACAAATATTTTAATTTGTGCTGTGTTTCTGTATCTCATAAAGCATAACAACCAGCATCCATCTAAATCTATCTTCCTGATAGATTTGGTTGCTCAGAGCAACCACACACAACCTTCTGCAAGAGCAAATGCTCACTAAACTGGGTTTTCATGTGTTGAGTGTGGTGTTTGAGAGGAAGCAGATACTGCAGAGGTGATAAATGTGAGGTTGTTTTCCTCTTAAAATCCGCTGATTCAAGTGTCAGCTCCTTCCATACTTTTTGATACACTGATACATTAATTATATGTTTCTGCTGTTCTTGTGAAATCTATTTGAGTCAAATCAGCCTACTGTCATAATTGGAATTATTGAGGTTGTATCGGCATTCTCAATATTATTGTCACTAGTGTATGGTGCTATTTATAAAGCAGAGAATAAAATGTACTTTATGTGTGCAATTATGGCATTTCAAACCATGTTGAGATGAAGAAAAATACCATTTCCCATTGGAAAATATTTTGATTAGAAATTACTCAGTAAGTACCTTTAAAATTCAGCCTTTCCTGCAAAACCCAAGTGTGATGACAGCCCTAAAGTCAGTGTGTATGTTTTACCAATATTTTTGTGAAATCATCATCCCTTGACTGAAACCAAAACTTCCATAAAGACTGACACAAGAACACCAAAGCTGCAAACAATATCCTAAACCTCAGATTCTGAATGTGACTTTTCAGAGCACTCTACTAAACAGAGCAAGAAAATATCACTATTGAAGAAAGAAAACAATCAGTATAATGGTAAAGCATTTCCATTTTGTACATCTACATGAACGTAGCTGACTGTGGAACAACTTGCACTTACATGTTGTAAACTTTACATTATTAAAACTGACATGTTCATTATTAAACTCTCTATATTATTCACATTTCTTTTACAATCAGCTCATTTGTGTCTTTAGAAAGCAGGAATGCCTTCTTGCAGCCCTCCTGGGAAGTGCAGTGTGCCCCAAAGCTATTCAGAATAATACAGATTCGTAGCACAGCCACTTTATTGTCTTTAACAACTGGTTCCTCCATTTCGTATTGTTCACTGGTGAAAGTAGAAACAACAATATGAGAAATACTGTTTGAAAAAATAACTGTCTTTGTATTCCTTGAAGTCTGAAAAGTAGGTATGTGGCTTGAACAAGCACACACGATGGTGTTTTCTTGTGAGTGTTCCGCTGGACTGACCGTGTGGTGATCTGCACAGCCAGCAGACAGCTCCTTCTTGTTCCCCAGCTCCTCCTTTGTTCTACAGTGGCAGAGCTGGCAGCTTCCTCCTCATTCTGGGGACAATGTGCCATGGTGCACAGCTGGTGGGTGTGCTGGTGGTGAAAACAGAGCAGCCTCCCTGCCTGCAAGGCATTGCCTCATGTATGGACAGGGTGAATCTGGTCCCTTTTCACAGTGCTGGCTTTACAGCTCTGGCTCATGAACTCACTCCTGGAGGGGACTTTTCCAGGGAGGTGGTGACTCATGTAACCAGACACGTACATTTTTTCTCCATTTACAATCTACAAATTGAGGGTAAAGCTTAGAGTCTGGTTGTGTCAGGGAAGGAAATTCAGCCTGGCTGGATACAACATTTAAAAATGGTTTCAAATCACTGTGGAGGAAATGGCCTCATGTTTTTGAAGTCTACACTGAACTGTATTGTGTAACTCATTCCTGAACACTGAAGAGAGTTGTTCATTGCTCATCCAAATTAACAGGGATTTGTGTGCTAATTTCAATAGAAGCAGAAATAGATTATAAAGGTTTTGGCAAGACTATGTAATAATTAGGAACTCAGGAGAGCAACCATATTCTAAAAGCAGATGCTTCCTGGGCTATGGTATTGATTCCTGATTTCTTTCATAGGAGCATTTTCTGCCATGATAACAAATTTATAACAGAGACAAGCATTCATCTAGCACTCAGCTCAGAACGTCTATTAAATAAAACATAGTTCCCAAACTAATTTCAAAGCTTATTCAGAGTGAGAGAATTGTGTCTTAATGATGAGTTTCTGGGGAGAGTAATAGGGTGACAATTTTTCCTATAAATACATATTCTTGAACTACCAGTATTGTTAAATGAAATCTATTCTGAGATGCCTTCAGGATTTGTGTCATTAAGCCTGAAAAATTGATTTGTATCTCTGAGGGTGTTTGAGATCATGGTATGCAATGACTATTTCACCTTAATTTGCTTTATGCCCCTGCTAAAGGGATGATAATATTTTGGAGTATCCTTTGGGGATGGTATTATTTTGTGGCATTCTTTGGAAAGCATCAATATTTCAATACTTTGGAATGTCCTTCTGTTGTTCATATGGTTGATTTTTCTTGCAATGTGTAAAATCTTTTAGGCAGTCATCAAGCGAATCTAAAGGGAAAAATAAATTACTCTAAGTCAGTTACACTTTGTGAAAGTTGATGGTTTAAAATCTAGTGTTAATGAAAAGTACCAAAAGCAAAAAGTGCTGAAAGTTTCCAATTGCCACATTCTGGTTCTTTCTTTGCTATTGGCTACGTGGGGCTGTTACAAATGTCAGATGGTCACTTCATACAGGTATCAGGAGATGTGGAGATTACAGAGCCTGGTGGGCAGGTCCATGTTCACGCCCTTCTGCAGTGCACAGGAAGAAATGCTATTCCAGGTCTGCATCGCACTCCCTCTACATCATTGCTGTCAGAGGTTGATGTGGTTTGAATAGGATGTGTCCTTTGGCCTGGGCCTGCACTCTGACACAGCATCTTGGATTTCCACACTCCCACCCTTCTCCCCAATTTCCTCACAAGCAGAACATGAAACAATGTGTTTGCAGCAGCTGGTGCTGAGCTAGGCAGACGTGTCTCCAGATTTTAATGCAACGAGTTCAGAGTCCTCTGCGTATCTGCCATTCAAGTGTTCGTTGTTGGCATCGTGGTGGTACAGGTACACAGGGACCTCAGTGATGGACGTGGCCGTGTAGGAGGTAGATCGCGTGGAGCAATGCTCCCGGCGCCGCTGGCCCCACTGCGTCTTGTACTGCGCCCACTGCCTCTTCAGAGCTCCTTGCACCTGCCAGGGAAACACTCTGTTACAGCGAGGCAACAAATACAATAACATTGTATTGTACAATAACATTTTATATATATGTATATATAAATAATAATTATATATATACACAATGTATACATATATAATACGTATATACAATATATATTTATATGCAATATTACACAAGAATATGTAATATTGTGTAATAATATAGTATTGTTGTAATACAAACACCTGAGACAGAAAGGGAAAGGGAAAGGGAAAGGGAAAGGGAAAGGAAAGGAAAGGAAAGGAAAGGAAAGGAAAGGAAAGGAAAGGGAAGGGAAGGAAAGGAAAGGGAAAGGAAAGGAAAGGAAAGGAAAGGAAAGGAAAGGAAAGGAAAGGAAAGGAAAGGAAAGGAAAGGAAAGGAAAGGAAAAAGGCTGATGCTGCCTCTGAAATGCGTAATGCATTTTGATACCTGAAGAAGCTCAGCCTTGAGTAATGAGAATTGCCATGAATGGCAAAGTGTAAGTACACTTCATGAGCTTGCCAGGAATAATTTTGTAGAAAGAGTTAGAGGATCAGGACAGCTAAACAGAGATTTTATTCTGGTAATTTAAGAACAGGTTCTGTGCTCACAAAATATAGAATGGTTATGGCCCTCTGCATAGCATAGAGGATTTCAACTGTTGAACAGTCATCTGCTAAGAATAAGATATTTTATTCAACACTTACATTAGGAGTGGTGTTATACATAGTATTAGGAAATTATTTAAACTATTGAGTCTTGCCAAGGAATAAGAAGGACTTCTCCAGCTGCATGTACATGCATGACAGCTCTTGATAGTTTTGTGACATGAGCGGAAATTGGGCAAATCCTGGCCCTTTTTGTTTAGATCAGTGATTCTGAACAACACAAAGTGAGAATAGCAGCAGTTTGGCACAACAATCTGATGCAAATGACCGTCTCCTCCAGAGGAAGGCAGGTGCAAGTAAGGCACTGTGATGACAGGAGTCTAAAAGTTTCTGTGGTCCTGCTGAGGTGGGCACTGTCATTTGGAGAGTGTATTGCTATTCACCTTCTCCTTACACATAAAGGAAAAAACCAAATGGCTCTGTGGAGTTTAATTAGGTATCCAGTGCAGGAAAGGGATATGGTCACAATGGAACTTTAATTACTTGGGCTCTGAGCAAGGTTTACTATGCCAATGTTGAGAATGAAAATGAAATAGCTGCATGTGGGGATGTTTTATCACACTATCACCCAAGTTTATTAGTAAGAAAGAATTACTGGGTCAAAAAATAATGCAATGGCAGCACTTGATACAGAAATATTACATGAGTTAAACTTTGTAAAGGTTTTAGTCACTTTAAAATTGCCTTCTGATGTTACAGTATGAATATTTTAGCTTTACCCCAAAAGCTATAGGGAGGGACTGGAAGAAGAAATCTTCAGAAGCACCAGGACAGTGACTTTCTCCATGTCTCAATGGGGCATCTGGGGCAGACACAAGGAGGATAATGCAGAAACCTTGTGTGTGCAAGTGGCTCTGCCTGCCCACAGCCACCTCTCTCCCCCTTGCACCACAGTCCCTAGCCACTGTGCCCTTCTGGCCCTCACCTCTGCCCCAGGCTGGCCATGTTTGCATTTCAGAGCACTTCATCCATTTGGATTCATGTCAGCATCTCCAGTGGAGGCAGCAAGAGCCTGCTCTTAGAGACTTGCTGTTCCTTTCTAGCCCTCTCCTTCCCTTGCTCCCTGCACAGACCCCAAGGCTTTGATCACTCTTGCATGGGGAGAGGAGCTGCTGTGCAGGTGAGAAGATCCTGATAAGCTCCCCAGCTGCTCTCAGCTGAACTGGAGTCTGCCATGGGTCTGGGGATGATAGTGTGGTTAGCTGGAGAGGGAAGAACAATGTTCCTGAGTCTTACAGGGCCTGTCATGAGGAGTTTATCATTTTCTTCTTCAGAGAGAGTGATGCTTACGCCATATGTGTGATGGGTAGACAGCAGCCACATCCCTTCCAGTTCAGCCCATGATCAGAAGTGCAATTATAAAGGTCTAAAAGGCTCCACAGAGCAGAGAGAGCACAAGGTCAAAGCATCTTTTTTTTTTTTTGTTCTCTGCTGAACTGCTTGTTTGTGCAAAAGGATCTGTCCACAAATGAATAATGGATTGTACAAGTTGCTGCATTTGAGTAGAACTTGTTAAGCTAATTTTCTGCCACCATTCCAAGAATCTCAGATGATCATAACTCAGTGCCAACAAAAACCATTCAGGCATGGATTTTAAATATGTAAGCAGCATTACTGAAAATCACATGCACAGCCACGATGTATTAATGACTGAGGAGGCACCTGGGGACCACAAGGCACACGGTGATGCCTGCCGTGCTTTCCACTGTGATGGCAGATAAAAGAAAGCAACCACTGAAGCAGTGAAGAGCCCAAGTTTATTTACTCTGGTCTTCAAGACTTTAAAGGTTTTTCTGTTCTCTATTAGCCATTCACACCTCATTGACATAGAAGTGACATGGCTGTTTTTTCCCCAAATAGACTTTCCATTCTGTTGTCCAGCCTTGCAGTCTAGAAGCAATCCCAGGCTTGAAAATGTGGTCTGGTGAGCAGGCTTTTGCAGAGACCTTGTATTATCTGTACAAAACTGTTGCTGTTGGATAGAGAAACTGCAGTTCTACTGGACACCAAGATTTAATATGAAAATGTACAAGAAGACTTTTCATTTCAAAAGTAAAAAAACCAAACATTGTTTATGTGTTCTTCCAGATGAATGCAGACATTAGTATAGCTTTTTTATTATTATGTTTAGATTTATTTCTATAGATGGGCTCATGGTACTAAAGTGAGGTTAGTGAGGCAGTAGGGATGAATGCACTATAAAACACACTGAAGTGGTTCTGAGTTTAGCACTGTTTGTCCTGGCTAAGCTTCATGTGTTTCAGTCTTGAAGTTAAATGTTCCAGTAGGAAAAAAGTAAATCCCAGATTAGCCAAGCTTCTGCAGTACTAAAATTAATCTCCTTGCCCCACACTAAATTTTCTCATGAGAAATAATTTTAGCCTCTATGGCAGCAGATGTATGCAGCAGCTTGGAAACAATCTTATATCATGGCTGAAGACCAGACTGTGTCTTTGGTCTGTGTACTTCTGCATACACCAGGACTGAGGGAAATTAACTCAGTTTCCTTGGTCAAACTCATATTAATGCTCCCTTTAGAGGGCTCTAAAAGCAGCTTGGCATTAGTCTGTTGCTGTTTTTCTGTAGGTTTTGTGCCTTATATATCTATAGATTGTGTAACTGCAGAAATAAATGGGAAGAAAGGATCACAAAACTTTCATCCTTTCCTGGCCCAGCCCAGCCCAGCTAGTCTAGTACATGAACTTTGCTGGTGTTTATGAGTAATGTGCTGCTGCAAGTAGCACCAAACTGTCTTGAGTCTGTGTTAGAGAGGTGTCATCTTTGACACTGCTCACCTTAATGGGAAATTCTAATAAAAGCTTCCCTAAATAAAATTTTCTGGAAGAAAATAATGAGAGGGTTTTCCAGCACTCCTGCCATTGACAATCTGCAAATCTGAAGCAGATGCAATGATTTTGAAAATGGCAAAAATTACAATGTACAATTGTACAATTGCAAATTACAATGTACAATCGCAAATTACAATGTACAATTGTACAATTACAAAGTACCCAAGCACCAATAAAACCACTCTCAGCAAGTCTGAGAAACCTGTGTCCTCGCAGTCATTTGTTTTTACTGCCTGACTTTGATCCATGTTTCTGATCAGCTGCTCCACCAAGGATCATTCATGCATATTGGCAAGCAGATGCTTCAGATGTATTCCTTAGTGCATACTTTGAGAATTGTATCCCTGGGATTGTAAAAGTGGGCATGCTCTTCTGACTTTGTAGCTTTGCCAAAAGTACTTTGGAATTAGAGCTAGTTGATGAAACTAAGAAACAAATGTGTTTTAAGATACTTTATGTTTTCGGTGCATTTTGTTGTGACCTTTCCTCATTTTTAACATTGCTACGACCTTTAATCTGGACAAGTCTGGGTGTTCTCATTAGAGGTGGAGAATCAACCTCTTGCACTAAAGCTATAAAATATAAAGGGAATTTTTTTGCAAAATCTAATCTGAAAAAAAAGCAGGGCGCACTGGGAGGAGTGAAGAAGGCAATGTTCAGGACCAGGATTTTGAGGTAGCACGTTGTTTGGAGGGGACACTGGAGAACTGGTTGTACACAGTGATGCAGTCACTCTTATAGGCAGAGGATGCTTCAAAAGCTGCCTGACTGGCCTCTACTTTCTTCTAGGTCCTCCATACTAGGGAGTATCAGAAGTTTGTCTTTGTTTCTAGGGCATGGATATTCAGCTGTGTCAGAGTGATGACAGTAAAGCAGAGGGAGAAAGGTGATAGTAGCCTGCAGATACTGGGGACAGAAATGTGTTTGGAAAAGAGTTGTGCATGTCTTAACTTTTTTTAGTTGGATGCATGAAACTGTGAACCTCTGTAGTGTGATCTTACAGCTCTCACTTTGTGTGAGGTTGTGCTGTGATTAGCTGCTCACATTTTGCCCTTCTCTGTCGTGCCTCCTGAGGAGCCATGCTACAGAACTGCAGCTGAGGCCTCTTGTCTATTTTATTCTTCAGTTTCTCTGTACATTTACACAGGGAGCCAACCAGAGGCAAATGTACAGAGATGTTGACAAATGGTGGCAGAATTTAATACTCTCTGCTGTCCTGAATGTTATCAAATCAGCCAGTAACACCTTATCAATAAGATAGCCTGCTTCCAGTCTCTATCAAAACATCAGCGTGGTCACGTCATTACATGAAATTTGCTGGTTTCTAATAATATACAGGGATAAACAGGAGCACAAATGTCTCTCTTCATTTACTGAGTGCTAGCATCACAAAGTTTGTTCTGTATCTAATTCATCTGCTCTGGATTGAAAGTGAACATTTTAATGGACTTCCTAGCTTTGCTAAGATATATGATATTTTATTTCGCTACAGTTGAATGCTCTTGATGTGTTGAAAAAGCTTTTTTCTGCCAACCATCTTTGGAAAAATTCTTACTGCAGAACTTTAAATGGTTCTTGACATATTTTAACATGTTATTTTTTGTTAAAAAAAAAAAGAAGTAGTAAAGTGGATCTAAAACCCATTGTAGATGTATATTCATATATATGATCCAGCTGTAAGAGATTGGGAGAGATCTTTGCCTTAAGGATTTTTATTTCTCAATTGCTACACAAGAAACATTGACTGTAAAAAGGCCACTGCTAGTCCTCAAAGGAGCTCAAGCAATTGCACTCCTCCACCTCTGACAGTGCTGCCAGGGATGGATTTGCCATGGCTCTGGCCTGAGCTCCCCACTGCATTCCTCAGACAGATCTCTGAATGCCTTCTCTGCTTCTTATTGAGTGTTGTGGTCCTTCCTGCTGTTCTGGGGCAGGAAGGGGTGTAAAGCATTTTTCACCTTTACTTAGACCTCCATCTCAAACCTGCAGGGTTTTGACCAGTAGGGTCAGAGTGTCATGCCTGTACCTCACTAGGTGCCATCTGCTTTGTAATGGTAACAGAGCTGATTGATCTGCTCAGGGATATTCGTCACACTCTGCACAGAGCTGTCAGAAATGCACACCACTGCTTGTGTGCAGAGAGTAAAAGCAACTTGGTGTGGTTCCAAAGTTTGCAGTGCGACATGCTTCACATCTGCATTAATGAACAGCAGGATGACTATTTTACAAGTTCTGCTCATTTTCTGCATTTCATGTACTTACCTCACCATTGAAGAAGCAGAATATGGTAGCCACAAGTAAGCCCTAAGAGAAGGAAAAGAAAAGAGTTTAGGGATCAGAATACATAGACTTCATAATGTTTTGGAAATTTGGCCTTGATGGATACAAGATAAAAACATTAGTCCACTTCCTCTGCGTCACAGACCACAGACATTCCCCATCTTTCACAGGTGTGCTATTAAATGGATTTGTGGTCTTTTCATAATGTTTTACTGTGCCCCCCCCACCCCCAGTCCAGCATTACTATATTTTATAGATTATCTGTTATGGCTATGAAGTTATTGATATATAAGAGATGTAGAGAAGGAAAATAAAAGGTAGATATGTATTTTGCTTACAGAGGAGAACCACAGTGCCACTGATTTTGCTGAAGAGATGGCAGCGGAATTTTGTCCTATATGTTGTCACTCACTCATCAGAGCGTAGCTCTCCAGTCAAAAGTGCCAGACACAGAGAATCCAGCTGTCCCAGGAAGGTTTAAATTGAACTGTATGTCAGGATAAGTGAACTGGTATGTTTGTATGGATGGAGAAGATATGAGACGAGGTCTAAGTGACCAGAAAAAGGAAAAAATCTACCACAGCACACGAGTTAGAGGGTAGGGAGGCAGAAAAAAGTGCACATCATAGCTTGGTTGTAAATGGCTTTAAGTTAATTTCATCATCACCAGAGTTGTTCAAATAGAATTTCACTCCTGCCATAAGATTAAACAGGGCCAAGGCAGGAATATGAGACGGCAAAGTGTGAAATTAATGAGAAAATTCCTGCACAGAGAGCCTGCCATTCAGGATTATGTGGTTACACTGGTCCATGTCCTAGTCTTATTAAAATAGCATTACATAGCATCACTGGGAGCCAAATGCTTTAATTTTAAATTACTTAAAGCAGTTATTATAAACTAAATGTATGGTAGTTTGTGAAATTGAGGGGAAAACTGCAATGCAGCTTATGTTCCCAAGGGCTGCTTTGAAGAGCTTTACAGCTGTATCTTTTCTATAAAACCTTCATTTAAATGATTACCAGCTGAATTGTAGATAATGTTTTGCAAAATGCCTTGGACTCTCAGATGCATATTTTGCACCACAAACAGAGTAAGGAATCACTTTTTAACTAAATGCTTGTATAGAGATACACAGGCTGGTTTGGACAAGTGCTGACCACTTCAATACTGACAATTATTTTTCTTGAATAGATTTTCTCTGATGCAGGACTTTTAATTTTACATAAATTCAAATATCAACATGAATCAGCACTTTGGTTGAGGATGAAGGGTAGGCATAGTGAGAAATAAAAGTTTCTTTTAATATTTCGGCAAAGCAGTGAGTATTTTCAAAAAACTCAAATCCCACCATACAGTGAGAAATACACAAGAGCTTGTCCATAAATTTTGAGCTGAGAAGCTCCACAAATTCAAACAAAACCTTACAGTTCTAAAGCAGGACTTTGCCTGACCAGACACTCCTAAATCAAAATTTTTGCAAGGTTAGAAAACGCACCAGTTCCTTGGAGCCTGTACTGATGCTGTTTGAGCTGTGCACAGCTGGGCACAACCTCTGCTCTTGGACTGCACTGGGCACCCTGGCAGCAGGGCTCTGCTAAACGTGGTTTCACCAGCAGCAGTCAGGCACAATGGCAAACAAGATGGATCTGGATCTCCTCTGGGAGCAGGGATGCTCAGGGTTGGCATACATGAGATGTGGGAAATCAGAAGACAGCATGGGGAGAGAAAGAAGCAGGGGGAGAGAGATAGAGGCTGAGAAATTTTTTCAAGTTTGCTCTTCAGTGAGAGTGTTTAGGGGGAATGTGGGAACCTTAGTTTACCTAAAGACAGAAACTGAACCTGAACTATTAAAATAAAGCCATTTTCCATTTCAATTCCTGCATGGAATTGGAAATCTTCTGTTACATCCTGCAATTGCTCCACTTTTCTGCTATTCAAGAGTGTAGTTCCCTTAACTAATGCTTTCTCTAGTCAACTTCAGACAGAAAAGCTAAAGAGGAAAGTGGAGTGATGCCTCATATCCCTTTCAGTTTCTCTTCTAGTTTTGAGTTAGCTGAAAGCACACCTGGCTTGTTATTTTGAGACCATGCATGTTGTACATGTTCTGGCTAAAGAAATTATTTTCTGTACTCTGTTCCATGTATATCGCATTGCTCTTCTTCCACCTGCCATGACCCTCTGGACTCTACCATCTATATTTCTATTATTTCTATTTCTCTTTCTGTTTCTACTATTTCTATTTCTATTTCTATTTCTATTTCTAATTCTATATTTCTAGTTCTAGTTCTAGTTCTTCTTCTTATCCATAAAGTTTTGCCCCAAGTTCAGAGGGCTATTGTTATCTTCAGCTGTAAAGCTGCAGAGATCTCAGTAGCTGACACCAGCTTTGTCTGTCTGGAGCCAGGAGGGCTTGGGATGACCATGATTCTAGAGTGGATCTATTAAAACATGTGACAGATTGCATGTAGTTTAATTATTTAATTTAAAGCCCATGGGTTATTTCTCATTTCTCTTTGACACATATCTTCCAAACTCTAACTGCTACTGGTTTTTGCTCAGGATACAACTCTTGCTGAGGATGAAATGTCTAAGTCAATTATAGCTCTCTGCCACTGTGTGGAGTTGTTAAACTAACCTGTGATATATTGTCTGCTCCCAGCAAGATAATGTTGGCTGTGGTCTTGAAAGTGGAAATGAAGAATATATTTATTTTAGGATAAGGGCCTTTAATGACTTCTTCTGAAATTCTTTATTTCTGAAACTACATGAAGAAAAATGAATGTGGCTTTCAGCTGAATCATGCCATAGGGATTGTCCAGAGACAGCAGCTCTCAGACTTTCACTACCTTATTTTATTAACACTGTATTGAGTTTTTTCCAGTGTTTAAGTGACTATACTGGTCTAAGTGAATTCTTTGCTTGACAAGTATTTAATTTGTATCTCATTGTCCTAGAAGACATGAGTGTCTTGAAAAGAAGTTTGAGTAATTTACTCAGGTTAGAAATGAACAAATAAAAAATACCATTGCAGATAATACAAATTTACATAGGTTTCTCATACTTCTTTTTACTTTTTTATTTGAGCTTATGTCTCCATTAAACCAAGAAAGCATATATAGGTGCACTTATTCCTGCTGTTCCTGACCATGTCCAGGGCCCTAACCTAATCAACCATACGCTGTGTGGCTGATAAGATTTTAGTGGGGTCATATATTCATTACTGATATTAGAAGATAATGTACAGGTGGTGATAGTATAAAAATCAGTTTTTGATTCTCTATGTGGACTTTGCTCTATGTCCATTTACTTCTCACTTCTGGAGCTGAATGGACAGCAAGAAAAAAAAAAAAAACAAAAGAAAAAACAAAAGAAAAAAAGAAAACAAAAGGAAAAAAAAGAAAAAATAAAGAAAAGCATCGCTGAGGTTGTTCGTAGAAGTGCATCCCATTCCCACCTCTCTCATTTTGGCAAAGATAAAAAGCTTTGAGAAAAACAGCAGTGCTTTTCTCACCACCTTCATTCACAGCACACCCATACAGCATCTCTGAGGTAAATGACTGCGTTATGAATTGTTAATTTATGTTACATGAAAAAAATAAGCAAAGCAAAGAACGTGTCTGTGCAGTTTCTGCTGCCACTGAGGTGGGGAGATTGTCGTGAGAGGGCTGAAGACAGCAGGAAAATGATAGCAATATCCCATCAACCAAAGCTCATGCTTTGCTTCTCCTGCTCCCTATGGAGATTTCATTACTGTCATTTTTTGCGTGAAAGTTTCATATAAAATTGGCACTTCATTATATTCAGCTTACAAAATATATTTTCCCTAACCTTAATTGGCTTAAAATATTGAAAAGCTTTTGAACTACTAATAATTCAAAGAGAAAAAAAAGAACAGAAGATAAAGAAAAAATGCTTATGTTGTCAAAAACAGTCCTATAACTTTAAGTTTGAACAGAAGGAGAAAATATTTCTGCCTGGTTTGGCATTATAGAGGATATTTATTTCCTTTTAAACTGAGAAACAGATGGAATGAATACCTTCTAAAATACTTTGAAATTTCTCACTATTTTTAACAGGCTACTTTTAAATGGGTTAATTTTATTCTGTATAAGGTTGCACAGAGAGCTGAATTTAAAGCTTGGAGGCAGTGCGGATATATATGCAGTCCAAACCCAGGCCTTAAAGATTCAAAATACCCTTGTACTAAACCAGGCACCTCTGAGCTGCATCCTCCTGCCTGGCAGGGTGGGTGCTGCAGCCATGAGGGGCTGCTTGGGAGCTGCTGAGTGGCACACAAAGGATCTCACTTGGGGAGAAAAAGACAGTGATTATTTTCTGTTCAGCAGAAAAGAAATCCCTTCTCATTTGCCAATAAAAACCAAGGCTCTTATGCTGAATAGCATTTTAATTTCTCATTAGAGGTAGAATTACACTTTTAGAGCCTCAGTCACCAAGGGATCGAGAAGAACAGCTTTAGCTGCTTGTGTCCTGCTGTTGATTCCGGGGCTGTTCCTCCACCCCTCCCTCACAGACCTCCACAGGGGCAGTGCCATTTTATGGCACCTGACAGCCTCTAAAAACCTGGCTTGCAGGTGCTGGAGATAGAATGGGACAGCTGGTGTAGGGAGCTTGAAAGCTGAGGCTTACTCATCCCTGGGCTGGTTTGAGAGCTGTGGGGGGACTGTGTCTATACGTGGGACTAACTGATGTATCGTGCAGTTAATTTTCTACTCTTTTTTTTTGTTGTGAGGCCTTTGCCTGCGGGCCAGTGTCAGAAGTCAGAAGCTGGGGTAATGGCCCTTGGTAGCAGAACCTCTGATGGAAGTACAGCACCCCAATCCCTTTACAGCCTGGGACCTCTCAAAAGGTTGCCAGTGGTTCCAAGGGTGAAGAAAGCATCAGTTCCAGCCCCAGCACCAGCAGAGGTGAGAGTGAGTTCAGCAGAGGAAACCTAGCCCATTGACAAATAAAATAAAATAGAAAAATAAAATAAAATAAATAAAATAAAATACTGGTGTGTTGTTTTTCAGCTGGGAAAACCATTCTTTGAAAAAAAGTAACATTACATGTTTTTTTTTTGTGAAAAGTTCTTTCTTTTCTTCAGTCCTCTGAGTTTTACAATAGACTGCAGTTCTTGTTTGCACCATTTCTGTGTACATGAATTATATAACTAACACATCAATCCTTCATGTTCACTTAAAGAAGTCATGTACTGTGAAAACTTGCCTCTCTTTCTGTTCTAGAAAAGGCATAAAATTTTCTCATTTAAGCAGTGCAGAAATGAAGAATGTATAACATTTTGCACCAAAAAAAGATGGGTAATTTTTCCCAGGATGACTGACATGCCATGAGCTGCAAAACCCCACAGACTCTTGCTGGTGTCTGCACGGGCTGGCTGTGCTGTGGGTCAGGGAGCACAGCAGCTAGAGGGGAGACACAGCCATTACACAAACTCACACAGAATCTGCTAATTACAGAACCAGCCCTAGAAGAAAATGAGCACCAGAGGAGTGATTATACAGCTGGGGATCGATCTTAAATATGCATACAAGAAATGCTAGGGAAAGAATTAAGAATGTTTATTTTAGGTTGCTGGTTAAAAATCCAGGGTAAGTGGAAAAGGAAGGATTGCAGTTGGCTGCAGCCAGCAGGACAACTGCCCAGCCCTTCCAAAATGCCAAATTCTTGCAGGAAGATTACACTGCAGAGGTGTCAAGGGTTCTTCTGTGTGAGCAGAAGGAGCCCACTAGGGATGAAACTTTCCTGCCCTGGATCCCTCCCTCACCCAACCCCCTTCATCCATGCAGCCTCCATTTCAACCTCAGTTTGGTGATTTTCTGTTGCATAATGATCACAATTAGAATTTTTAATTAAGACAATTATAATCGGTTTTGCGATTCTCCAACAACTGCATGGAATTTAAAAGATATTTTATTTTAAGAGTAAAGTGATTATTGTAACACTCTGTCTTATCCTAACTTGTTAGAACTGCAATCAAATAACTTGTCACCAAAAAACTAATTTGGAGATATTCATTTATAGCTCTTGTAAGTGAAAAAGTAACAGTACAGGCAACAATAGAAGTAACAAAGCTGTCATTCCTTTTAAGCAGAACTGTAATATAAGATGTCATACACTTCAAAAGTAGACCTATAACTTCAGTTATTCTACCCAGGCAGCAGCAGGAGCACCCACAGTTTTGAAGGGATAAGGATGATAAGCAGGGTATATAATCTGACAGGGTTCATAGATTTAGGTTGCCTTATTTATAATTTCATTTAAGGAAAAACACTATTATTTTTAAGCTGTTTTCTTATTAAAGCATTAAAATAATTTCTCCATTTAGTCATTCTATATGAATGGAAGCAATAAGTTAGTCACCATATTCAGTCATGTTGACCACTACTCACAAATGCATTGAAAAACTGCCTTTCCTAGTCAGTATAGGTCTGGATATATTCCAGTCAGTCAACCAGATAACCCAGCCTTTAAATGCATTTTGGTTTGGCTTGTTTTGTTAAAAAAAAAACCCAACCAAAACTAGACTTACTGAACGATGTATTTTCAGAGCGTTTTTGAAATCAAAATGTCAATCTGATAATTTAAACTGCCTAATAATGGAATTATAACTCCTAAATGAAGCTTAGTTATCTCTGGTTTTTCTTTTGTGCGTTGGCATTCCCTCTGAGCAACAGTTTGCTAAGACTGCTTATTTTAATATTAAGGTCACAGCACTAGTTTTGGTCAATTTCAGCAGTTCAACAGAAGTTATGCTGGAACATAAAAGCTGTCTGTGAACTCATTTTCTCTCCATGGTTTGGAAATAGTGTGAACTGATAATTTTTACTTATTACATTGTTTCCTCTATCTTGTCTCTGTTTACACAGTGACGCTGCTTGTGTAAATGCAGATAATCCAATACTGTGAAATGGCTGGAAAAGAACTGAAAACCCAGTTATTTCATCTTCAGGGTAAAACTCGATGGTACTGGCAACACTACCTTCAAGTAAATTAGTTTAACATCAAACAAGTCAGCTATACTGAAGCTGCTACATACCTGGTAATGCATGAGTATGTGCATGATGTAATCATATATTTCTCCAGCAAGTCGGTTTTCTGGTCTCCAGGGAATAATAACAAACTGAATTCCCAGTAAGGGCACCAGGATTAAAGTAGCTCTGACAGCTTTCATATACATGTTGGACTCAGCACGGTGGGTATCTCTCAGCTTTGTCACCAAAACTCGGACAATGTTCAGCAAAAAGAAGAAATTGACCTGCAAAAACAAAGCTATTGTAGGTGCAAGCATTCAAATTAAACAGACATTCAAAATAAAAATACCAAGCACATCAATGGCAATAAACTGCAGCTTTCTAGCTTTATTGTATCTTATAATGGGCAGTTCCCTGGCAGTCAGGTCTTGGAAAATATCTTGCATATTTTCAGAAAAGATCTATTAAGCAGCTCTACATGGTTTGGAGCCTGCATGGATGCTTCAGGCAGGCAGGGGTCAGTTCTAGGATGCACTGGATGTTTTGACACTGATGTGGGCAAATTCAGGGTTTCCAGGGAACACTAAATATTATTTTTATATTGGAAGTTTAAATGGGGTGGACAAATTGTCCCCTAGAAATAACCACATCTCTGTCCTGAGTCTGACAGTTGCCAAGCTATCTTGCCAGTTGGGATAAACTCCAGCCTGTCCCTGGACACATGGGACCTATGGGAGCACAGAATTTCCCTAAGGAAAATGCTCCATGGACTAATGCTTCAGGGTTGTCTGTGAGCAGAGGTGTAAGGCTGTTTTTCAGGAAAACCTTGGACATCTCTTGCCTCCACCAGACTGCAGGGACCCCATGGTACTCTACTCACAGGGAACAGGTAACTGTTGCTGTCTCAGGGCAGAAAACTTTGTCCCTGATCCTCATGATCAGTGATACCAAGTAGTTCAGCAGCTCCTCTCCTCAGTTATTTATGGAAATCTGATTTCAGCATAGAGCAACCTGCCCTTGACCCTGGCTTCACAGAGAGCTCCTTGTGGGATGTGCTGAGAGCCTGCAGGAAGAGGGAGGGCAGAGCCCGGCTGGTAATGAGTTCAGTGATTACCCTGTGGACATCTCTGGATCACAGACCCTTGGCCTCCAGGGCACCCACATCACTCTTTTCCACTCTGCTACAGTAAAATCAGGCACTGACTCTTTGGAACTTTAATTGACTTTCTTTTTCCTGCTAATTTTTTGAAATAAGTATGTAAGTGTATAACTTCCATAAATATTTCAAGAGTTCAAATCACATATATATATATATATATATATATATATATATAAGAAATTTCAGTCGGATTTTTTCAGAACAGTGAATCAGCAAGCTCTGGTAAAACATTTCATCACTTCTAAACTACACTGGGAGACCTTTGAACTGTTTTACATTTGTGCTCTACTAGAAAATAGGAATAATAAATTACTTCTGAGATCCCAGTCAACATTAAATCTAAACCTTATTCTCCATCCTATTCTGACTTCACTCACTCTGCTTAACCTTCACTTTTAGATTTTCTGAAAGTAACTGTAAAAAGTCAAAGAAAGACTTTACAAAGTTAAAAACCCTCAGCTCTTCTGAATCAGTCAGCCACTGTGGGATTTTTTGTAGCAAATCATGCAGGATATACTGTAGACATTGACATCTTCATAAGAAAAATAAGACTGGAATGACATAAGCACAATATAGAAATAATATCTTGTTTTGAAAATAGCTAAAGATTGCTATTTTTCCATAATAGTTGCTTATATTTTCTTTGTGGCAAGATATAAAGACTGGGATAACAGTGACAAAAAATAAAGGTTAAATGGATTATCTCAGATGGTAATTGACATTACAATAGGAGATACAGTCAAGATTGAACCAATAAACCCACAATAAATGTGATTCTATGGGACCAACAGACTGCCTATAAGGCAGGGAAGGATGGGCTATTTCATAGAGCTGATGTTAAAGACTGCTTCTCCAGAAAGGGTAGAAAGACTTTTTGTTTATTCAGCTATTATATGGAAAGTTGTTTATTCAAAGTTTTCCAAGTACTTGCTGCGCTATTGTTTGATCTCTGAGGCAATTATTGCAGGTACATCGTGCAGGTGTTTGCAAGTAAATGCAGATAAAAGATGAAAGTGCTTCTTGGGTGACACAATCACATGAGCTTGGGGCTGGGTTGGGCAAAACCTGTTCTGCACCTGTCAGGAAGGTCAGGGGTACCATGCCCAGCTGGCACACCAGATGCTGTATGTGTGCACATTGCCAAGCTGCACTTGGAATCTTGTCCTCCTACTCAAACAGCACAGTTTGAGTTCTTTCCCTGGATTCTTTTAGACCCCTACCTCTGGAACACACCAGCTCAGTGACCGGAAGAACCCATGCTGAGCAACCAGCTCACCCCAGCTAAGGCACAGTTAAATGATGGATGCCACATAAATGCAGTGTATTCCTCTCAAGTCCCACAGGAAGAAAGTGTTGTGAGCCTGTCCTTTGTAACACCGAGTAGAGAAAACCTCTAGTTACTTCTGTGTTTTGACCAAAATACTTATAGTAGAGAAGCTTCTATTTTGTTTGGGTTAGTATAATTTTAAAATACTTATTTATACTGTTGATAGCAAACAATATTCTTACCAATAGAGCTGCCATTACAGGTCCATGAACAATATAAAGTAAGTGTGTGTCAACACTCATCCAGCAGCTAGAGGGGAAATACAGCATTAACATTTGTTATTAACTTGAATAAAATTTGCTGCATAGTTAAATAATGCTAAATTCCTTCAAAAACAGACGTGCTACTCACTTGTCATTGAAGTATCTGGCTCTTGCAACTGCATGAATGGATGCTGGCACTAAAGGGAACCCTGAAATGATTAAAGTTATAGATCAGTTTTGGTATTTGTTTAGCTTGAATTTCATGTGTGTCACACTCTAATAAGTCTGTTGTTCACAAAACGTATGGATGTGAAATCACATCCTTCAGGAAAGAACTTAGTCCATCACACCCAGATCCTGGCAACACCTCAATGATGAGATGCAAAAGGGATTAACATTCAAGGCAGGCCAAAAAGGAGAAGCAAAACCCACAGACCATGCTCTCCTGGGGTGTCTCAAAGCTGTTGCCAGGCTCCCTGCACTGCTGTGGCTTTTGCAGGGAAGGGTGTGAGCAGGGAGTGTGGGAAGGATGTAGGGATCATTCTGTTCTCAGAGGAGTCTTCTCTCAGGAAACCAGGGACACTTGTTAAAGACATGTAAATAACTGTTGAGCAACAGAGAGGCACATTGACTTGCATGCCAGATTATGGGGCAACAAGGAACAGAGTGAAGAGTTTCTCTTTTGGAGCCAATGGCATGAGAAAGCATTTGGAGCCAGGAGGTTTTTGGGGGATGGGAATTTGTGATATCCTCTGTAGGTTCTCAGCATCTGTGCAGTCAAGCCCACTCCATGCAGCTTTATCTCAACAGGGAGAAGAGCTGTGACTACCATAAATCCACATATCCTGACTTATTTGTGACACCTCAGAGGAGGTTTTGACAGGGAGCTGATGGGAGCAAATTTGCACTGGGCTAGGCAACATGCCATGCTTAACAAAATAGAAAGCTTAGGTTCTTATTTCCAGCCTGACACTGAGAGTGACAGTCTGGTCCACTCCTTTTCATTTCCCTTCAGCTTGCTTAAATGTCATATCCTTTTCCAACAGGCTGGAAGCCTGGAACTGAGGACCCTGCAGCATGGTGCTGAGCCCAGTCTGTGCAGCCTTGCACATACACATACAGACAGCTGGACACGATCTGCTGCCTTGTCTGTCCTGTGCAGAGAGCTGGGCACACACCTTTGCTGCTACTGCTGCCTATTGCCTATGAACCACTGATCTTTCTACTGAGCTTTGGATATTCTACAATTACAAATTAAAATGTGTGAAAATATCCTATTGATACCATGATTAATCATGGAGAGATTAAAAGAACACTGCTCCTGTTTTGTTCATATGTTAGTGGTTTCATAAAAATATTTAGAAGAGATGGAGGATCCTTAACCATATTGTGGGGAGTGAAAACAAGGTCCAAAGATACATAAATAAGACACTCTTATGTTTCCAGGTGTTTTTAAGCAATAGCTATTTACTCTATTGCCAACAAAAAGACTTCTCATTGCAATTTACCTTGGGAGGACAATGCAGCTGTAGGAGAACAAACTGGATTGCTTTCTCTTTTGTATGTATTTAGAAAGTGATTCCCAAGCCTCTGGCTGCAGAATTACCTTTTTGGGTGATGATGCACAGCAAAACATCAAAAAGCTCAGAATAAAAAGAAAGGAGCTTATGACCTCAGGGTGAGCTCATGGGATTGACAGCTTGAGGAAATCGCTTTGATTGGGAAATGGAGCAAGTCTGGGCCAGTTTTGTTAGAAGATTGAAATGCAATTTTTAAGGGGCCTTTCTAATAGCAAAACTTCTTCAGCTGAAAACTGTGGCCTGGAGTATTGCAAGTAGAACATGCCATATGATGTAAAACCAGCTTTTTTCTTCTGCTAAATGCATTAGCCTGGGATATTTGGCTCAACAAGCTCCAAAGAAAATCTCAAGAATGCTGTGGAAAGCCTTCGTTAGCCAGTTACAGGCTAAGAAGCCCATGACCCTCTGAAGCTCAGATTTCCAGCTGCAGGCTGGATGGGCTATTCTAGGGCTAAGTGCTGCTCTTGTAAAGGGCCAAAAAGCAGAGAGGAGCAGAGAAGTGGAGCATCAAAGACTGTGGGGTCATGGTTACATGTATGAGTCCCACCTGTACACGGTGAGCAGTGAATAATGCAGAGAAGGTCCCCAGCCATCCCAGGGACAGGTAAGACACATCTCTTTAGGTCATGCCAGGTCCTTTACAGCACAAACTGGCAATTAGGTCACTATTCCCAGCACCATTTGGAAGGCACTGCAGTTTCAGCACTGTCCAAATAAATGATTCCCTTTTCACTTTGATGTGGTGAAGCTGCCTGAAGCAGCCACAGCGAGCTGTACTGTTGCACACAGTTGATACTATTTCATTGTCCTGCCTAATGGTGATTTCCTGACCCAGCAAAACAGTAACAAATGAGAAATCACATCCTCAGCCGTGATTCCCAGAGAAGGGGTCAGCTGATGGCATCAGCCTTGAAATACATCTGCCCATGCCAGATACCATTCCATCACCTCAAACCTTTTGTAGATGTTTCTTATATTTGCTCAGATTTTTTATTTTTCTTATAAAGCTATTTTAAAAATGTCATTAGTGGTTTTCCAAATATAGTAGGCCAGATCTTCTTGCATAGAGATTAGCAAGAGCAATGAATAATGAGTAACTTGGTTTGGACATTTGCCTTGATCTCTTGAATTGTAATTCAGAGCACAGCCTGCTCTGGTTCCTCTGCATTGCCCTTTGGAGAAACGTGTCTCTGTTCATTGATTAACATAGATGGATGTTTAAAGTTAAACAGTGTTACTACTCCTTCTGGAATCAGTGGAATTACAATGATTCATGCAAACTTAAGGGGTAACCAGATTGTTATAATCAGACAATTTTGCTATTAATAATATTTCTATTTAAGTTAGGAGGAGCTAATCATTACCTTTTTTTCTTTTTTTTTTTTTGGAAGTATTAATCTAGTTTCATGAAAATGGCTGCAGACACCATTGTCAAGAGTTATGCCCATTATTTATAATTGTTTCCTTCTCCAGATATCAGCACCCTATTACCACTGCCACTACCCTCTTTATTTTTGGGGCAGCTCTGCAGACACTGATATGTGTCTTATCAGGTAACTTCACTGAATTCCCCACTGTGCTGCTGGTGCCATTCTCAGCACTACTCCAGCTGGCTCATTACCTTTCATTGCAGGCTGGATGTCACAGGTGCATTAAATTGCACTGCCTAAATTGAATGGCACCAGAAAAAAATTATGTCCATGACCATATTGCTCTTCCACAATTGGATAGGGAGTGACACTATTTTGGGAAGCCTTGTTCTGTGAGATATGAAAAAGCTTTGTCTGGAAGCAAATGTTTAAAATGACTCGTCACATTGGGTTGCTGTTTCACATCCCTATGAGACTTTTTATATTGAAATATTCTGAGCTATGAGATTTTTGTGATAGCACAGCTTCTTGCTCCAAGACGACTCAGCTATTTGGATTGGCATGGTTCAGAAGCTCTAAGTTGATTTAGGGCTCCTCCGGAAGGTTGTCTTCATTTAAGAGATGATAATGTTTCACATACTTATAATTCCAAAAGCATTACAAATGCCTCTCTTAGAAAAGATGCCATTCTCTTAAGAAAAAAGAGTGCATGCTGGTGTTCTCATTAAGGAAAACCCAACAAACAAACAAAAACCATCAAAGACAAATTATTATTTGCCTGGAATCTGCTATCTGACACTACAAAGTATGTGTACTAGAAAATCATGTTAATTTTCTTGTTATCTAATGTAGGTATCCAGCAAGCACTAAGCCTTGTATTGAAAGGGGACAGTAAATGATCAGATTTTAAAATGAAAATCCAGACAGGGGATAACTTTGCTGTTACTGCCCATTTAGGATCAAATATTGGATACCTAACTTGTGTCTGAAGGTAGGGTTTTAAATTTCTTCAGAACATATAGAACTGGGTAATTTTCCTCTGATCTAGTTACCTAGTTATCTAATTATCCACTTATCTAATCTAAAAATTTCTCATTTTTATTGGTTTAAGCAATAGGGCTATTTTTCTGTTTTCCTGCTGTAAATGAAATAATCTTGAAAAAGTACAACTTCACCAAAGAGGATGGCAAATATAGAATAAATTGTGTCTGCTTCAGCCAGTCCAGTGTCTGTGCAGTGGGACAATGGTAAAGGTCCATTATTTGCTGCTTTGCTGCACCAGTGGTTTCAAGATAGGGGAGCTGCCTTACCAGGAATTGGAATGAGGCCAGAGATTCATGGTTGCCAAATTGGAAGAAAGCTCTTGATATTGATTTTCTGTCAACACTGATGCAGAATAGATTTAAAATAGTGATTCAAATGTAAAAGATTCATTGTAATATACTGATTACATTTATATGGTCTTTTATTGGACCAGGTAGTCCAAAGGAAAAATATCTGCTGCTACCCACTAAAAAGGCAAGGGATCCCTTAGCAAAATAGAAAACAGAAGAGAATGCATATTTGGAGATGAAGAACCAGTCCTAGTCATGGCTCCTTGAGCAGGATGCATATGACCACATGCTGCTGGATAAAACCAGTCCTGACAGCAAAGCCATTCCCTACTCAGTAGGTAAAATAAAATTTTTTCCTTTAAAACAACATATGCCAAAATGTATCTGATACTGGATTCACTTCCTGAGAAATTCTGCTTCCTCTTTGTAGGCTGTATTTTCTTCATTTTGTGAGACACAGACACTCATCTTTCCTCTCGATTCCAGGAAAATTATACTTTATAGGTACTGTCACACAATCATGTTTTTGTATATATGTGACAAAAATAAACATCTATTTTTTTCAGAAAAGATATATTCTTGAATAGAAATGTATTTTTCCAATGGCTTTTCTTAACAGAGCGTAAGCACTCCTTTCTACAAATGCAGCAAATAAAAAATACTTTTTTTTGTGCAGTTTTTTGTAAGTTTCTAAGCCCATGTAACTATATTCTCAAATTAAGAGTCCAAGAACTCAGTCTTAAGCCATGATCTAATGATATTAACTGGATCATAAGTGATACATAAGGGCTAGAAGAATCCAAAAATCTGAGTGTACTGACCATCCTGCTCCAGATGGTAGCATACATACCCCAGCCCAAGAGGTAATACCAGTGCAAACGCTGTTCTTCAGCAAACACTGCCACCACGATCAGCGTGTGGAGATAAATGCCTTCACAGAGCATCCAGAAGTAGTTGCAGCCCAGCATGTACTGATGAAAGAATTGCAGCACTTTGCAGCTCACCTGTTAGATAAATGAGAGAAAGTCACACACTTGATCAGCATTTTGCATTTAAGTAGGTGAAGACAAATGTTACTGCTAGGCTATAAGAAAGCAAAGGGTAACAAAAATTCCCAGCTCTTTCTGGTTTTTGGGGTTTTTTTCAGCACCTATCAGTGAGAAGGATTTCAAATTTTAATGAATGAGATGAACTAAAGGAATTAAATTTAATTAAATGAATTAAATTAAATTAAATTAGCCTGGAGAAAAGGAGGCTTGGGGTGCCCTTATCACTCTCTATAACTCCCTGAAAGGTGGTTGGGGTCAGGTGGGGTTGGCCTCTTTCTCCAGGCAGCAACTGACAGAATGAGAAGACACAGTCTAAAGCTGTGTCAAGGGAAATATAGGTTGGATATTAGGAAAAAGTTTTTTACAGAAAGAGTGGCAAAGTACTGGAATTGTCTGCTCAGAGAGGTGGTGGAGTCACCATCTCTGGAGGTGTTTAAAAGAAGACTGGATGTGGCACTCAGTGCCATGGTTTAGTTGAGGTGTTAGGGCATGGGTTGGACTCGATGCTCTTCAAATCTAGTGATTCTGTGATTCTGTAAATTAAATTAAAATAAATTAATGTCCTCACAAAGCAGAAGAGAATTATGATAACAGCCCTCCAAAAATACCAAAAATTAAAATATTTCCTTAAAAACTCTGTAATCTGGCCACTTGTTCTACAGGTCAAAGGAGGGCTGTGAAAAAGCCTAACATTGAGCTCCAATTTCGATGACTTGCTTTTGATCAAGCTTTTCTAAGTTTTTTCATGGCTTTCTTCTAAGCCAAAGTCATTTACGCTTTAAACAGTCCCCAGCTCTGAACAAATTGTTTTGGAAAGTGCAAGCTTTTGTGGCAGCAGAGATTCTCTTTGTAGGGTACCAGGGATACTGTCATTCCCTCTTTGTGAGGCGACAGCTTAGCTCTATTTTGATGAAATAACAAATTGACATGAGGAGCTAAATGGAGCTGGTGAAGTGGTTCCCCTTCATGGCTTGGACAAGGCTCCAGACAGAGACCTTGACAAGGGATTGTGGCTGCACATTTCTGGGAATCAGTGGGCAGATGGTGGAGGGAACCATGTTGTGTCCGCTACTGGAGTGCCAGCTGGTGGGGACAATGCTGCTGCTCTTCTGAATGGGTCTCATGTCCATTTCCTTTCTTAGGGACAGCAGTGACGTACCTCCACCTGGGCTTCCCTGTCACCACAACCCAGGAGGGCAGGAGGAGTGGCGGGCATTGCTGCGCTGGCAGAGACCCACTGCTTCTGGGGAGCACCACATGCTGCCTGGAAATCTGGGGTCACAGCAGGGATAGCAAAGTAACAGCCACCATCTGTGGCCACAGGAGAATAACTATTTCCCTTAACTTCTGCAGATGTTTTCCAAGCTGACTACCTGTGCTGCACAAGATGTCATTAGAATTCACTTGTCTCTTTCAAGAGTCACTTTTGCAGTTCAACAGATAGGGGACTGCACGTTTTCCATTTGTCTGGACTGCCCCTCTAGATCAGAAAATCTTCTCTGTCTCCTGTCTACCACCTTCTGTTCCCAATTCTCAATTGTCCAAACATGTGTATTTCATTCTGTCTCAATATTTGCAGCGCAGGTTGGTGTTCATGAAAATATAGGTTTATTGATAGGTTAGGATATAGGGTTCTGACAAGATTAATGTAAAGAATTGTTTTTTATTTCCTAGCAATTCATGTATTCTTGCCATGCAGGACAGAACAGACTGTTACATCTTCCGCACTGTGGCTGAACAGTTCTTAAAAATGTGTCCAAAAAGGGTTGTACACTGAGCTCAACCTAACTCTGCCAAAACAAATTTTGGTGGAGCCAACCACCACCAAAACAAATGATAAGTGAGGATGTATTTGCTCCTTTGTTCTGTGAGCAAAAGTGTTCATTAATGGTCTTATATGATTCCTGGATTGTTTTTCAGAGATCTGGGTCAATATGTTTTTTGCTTTGTTTCCCAGCCCACACTCAATGCAGCCTCCTAGCTGGTAGCTTTCCTTTTCCCCTTCTCCCCTTATTACCCATCCCTACAAGGGCTGCCTTGCCCGATGGGCACTTCCCTCAGTCTGCACACAGATTCAGGTGTGGAGCATCAGCCAGACACTCTGGCCTCTAAAATGTAAGCAAGATTCCTGAGCCATCAGAGCAGTTTTCTGTGTCTGAGGTTTGCGCTGGGCCAGCACTGTGTCCCCTTGTGGAGGTCTCCAAGGAGGAACTGCAGGTCAGAGGGGCCACCTGAGAGCTCAAGGCATCGTTTTCCTCATGTCTCCAGTGGGAGTGACTCAGGAAGCCTGCATGATGCACATGGCCTGGTCCTGCTCTTCCCAGGGCCAAATTATCCCATCATTCCATCCAGACACCTGGGCTCTATAAACAACTAGAGGAGGAGATGAGCACAGATGGTGAGTTCTGCAACAAAATCCGTGGTACTTCTCAAGTGTGTCATTTTGACTTAATTCTTTCCCTGTTTCATACTGTCCAACTGAAAGGAAGGTGGCTATGGAGGATCCTTGCTCCTCTTTGCCCCTTCTCTGTGTGCACTGCTCGCCAGCCCTCTGAGCAGAGACTGACTGAACACACCTTCCACTAGAACTAAGCCAGCCTTTGCTGGAGCTTGTGCCTGTAGCTCAAACAAATGCAAACATAGAAAAACATTCCCTGACAGCTGTAGAACTAAGCTCCATTTGCTTCATTTCCCAACATTTCTTTCTTTTGTGCACCCTCCATCTGAACTATGACTTGTGGCTTCAAAACTGAAATATTTTACTTATCCTTTAGAGCAATGGACATGCAAACAACAAATGACTCTTGAGGAACTTAATAACTTCTGATGTAACAAGTTAGAGAAGTAAGAAAACTCTTGGCAAAGAATAAAGGATTATTATGACTAATACACACATCACATTAATTTGAGAATTTATGTGAAAAAGTTATTATAAGGAGTTTAAACACAACAGTGCATTGAGATAAGATGTTATATTCATATTATTCAAAGGGAAACAAAAATCAGTCTGCTTTGGATGAGGTAAAAAATGCAGTGTGTTTTAGCTATGGCTAAGTGATGCAATAGAAATATTCTCCTACCATAAAAAAACCTGTTTTTCTTTGGTCAGAGCAAGTAAAAGAGAATTTTCAGTAAAAGAGAACATTTTACTGATAAGAATTGGATTGGTAAAAATAAAACAAGACAAATGAAACCAACACCTTAGAGTACATTAATCTTAATTCAGAAAATAGCAGAAATAGTAAGTTTTATATAGTGTTTATTTTTACAGAAACAAGTAAAATAAAACTGCGAGACAATATCAAGCATTGCACAGGTGGAAGATTTGCTTCTGTAACTGATTGTTTTCTTTACTATAATTTATAAACCTTTACTATAATCTAGAAAGACTGATATCTATAATTTATAGGGTGCCCAGAGAGGTTGTAGACTCTGTTTGTGCAAGTGTTCAATACCATGCTGAGTGAGACTCTAAGGAACCTGGTCTAAGGGAAGGTGTCTCTGCCCATGACAGGGCTGTTGGAATTGGATGATCTTTGAGGTCCCTTCCAGCCAAACCACTCCAAGATCTAGGATTTTATGACTGTTAACTTTGAGATAAAAACATGTGCAGGAAGTTTATTTTCTGCTGAAGACAAAAGTTATGTTGTAAGTTCTTTGAGACAGAGCCTCTGTCCTTGCTATATCTTGTACAATATGCAGCACAGTGAAATCCAGGAAAGGATTAATTCAGCACCTTCACACTCTCAAGGGGAGTTAAAAGTCATGAGCTTTTCAGTCTGCAACCTGGTGTGCAGGTGACTGAAGCAAGTGGGTTTTAATTCATGAGAAGCACAGGCTGGGAGGAAATAGCAGGTCCTTTCTAGTGCAGCCCCATAGCTGTTGCTCAGGTTGGTCTCCTGAACAAAGGAATAACAAATATCCCACTTTTTGACAGCCTGGAAACAGACAGCACTGTCCTGCACTGTCCTGTTGATGGCTATAGCAAGGATAAGTGTGGAAAACTTATCAGGAAAAAATGACCAGCCCTCAAAGTCAGCTTTAAAAAAGCAGCTCCTTTTGTGCTTCTGGAAGGATGGCCAAGAATGAACCTCTTTTGGCAGAATGCAGTGTGGAAAGAAACTCAGTCTGTGAGCAAGAGGCTGCCTCTGGCCACGTGTTTGCACTGCATTGATGGGCACAGAAACTGAGAAAAGTTCTCTACAGATTTGCAGGACAGTATCCAGGAAAAAAAAGGAGTCCATTACTGCTGACTTTCCTTCCTCATAAAAGCAACCTCCAATGACTGCAATGATTGTGGCCTAATTACTCAGGGGCAAAAGGGGTCAATAGGAATACAGTCAGTATTCCTCTGAACAGTCCTATTCCTCTCACTTGCAAATCTCGCAGAGAGTTATGGAAATCTTGTAAACACCACAGCTGCAGTATGCAACAAAAGCACTTCAAAAGGATTCTGGAATATTTCCCAGAGGAGAAATAAAACAATTTACTATCCTTTTACAAGGAAGAGATAGAAATGGTGTCTATGATGTTTTGCAGGGCATACTGGCATGTTGTAAACACTTTTAATGTTCCAGTCCTGCCTAAGGAGTCCCAAAGGCCCATCTGCCTATGAAGGACCCTGCAATTGCACAATATTGTAATTGGCATAGTGCTCTCCTCAGCTAATCCAGCAGCCTCTCATCACATGCGCTTGTCATTTCTCTGTTAAGGCTCTCCTTGGTTGTTGGTTAATAGCTTATGGACAGAAAACTGCACCATTAACTGCACCACTTACCCTCATTGGGGCGAGTCTGGTAAAAAACTCTTGAACTGCATAAACCCCAAAACTCCATTTTCATGGATAATAACAAAATTTAATATGAAATAAACCTGCTAATTATTTGAGGAAGGTTGTCCTAGTAATTCAGTCAGAGCAAAAGGCTTGACTCTGTTTTGGCACTGTAAAGTCACACAAATTCCCATGTGTGCCAATTCCTGCAGTGCTCTCCTGGCTGAAGGAGCTCAGGGTGGCAGGCTGGGAGGTCTCTGTTTTACATCAGTCCTTATCAACTCCAGAGAGCCTGCCCTATGGAAAGCAAATATGGGAAAGCCCCTCATCATGCATGATTAAATATTTCTTCTCCAAAGCTCACTATCTATTGAAATGAGTCCCACCGACATTTCAAATGAATTGCTGAGAACAGACCCGCTGGGGTTATCAATTTTAATCCAAGCCAGCTATATGAGCTATCACTACAGCTGTACATTTTGTTTAAAAGGAAATAATATTTGACCTTGCTATCCTCGTTCCTCTTCACCTCTGGGAAACCTCCCCAGTGCATGGCAACAAAGGACCCTCCTCGAAGAGATTACAGCTTGCCATGGAGGCCAGATATGATTTATTGAAATTCAGTTTGAAGGCAATACAATATATTCTCAAACATCCTAAACTTAGCATTTTAAAGGAGTAGCTTCAAGTTTGATTACTGCTCTGCCTTAAAAAATGGTGTTTTTTTCTGACTATTAGAACAGTATTCTATGAAAGCATTCTTAAATTCCAAGTATCCATATGTTACACAAATAAGCAATAAAAGTTTTTTCCAAAGCAAGACTGTGCTAAGTATTGTAGCTGTAAATCTCTGGCTATCAGAACATCATACCATTACACAATGTATCTGCAATGAGTCATCCATTAAACTCTGTTCTAGTCAGAAACCTGGCCTACTGGGGTTTGGAAGAAGATTAACATTTTAATATACTTTTTAACAATTTACAGAATGAAATGTGCACAGTTCTCAGAGAGCTCCCAGGTTTTCTGTTACAAGACAGCAAAATATGAAATTAAACAACAGGGGATATTCTTAACAGCATGTGTGTCCATGTCTATGCTACAGCAAAGCAGCCAGCCCAGATTTACACATTCTGGACAGGAATAATAAGGCTACATCTGCCCATACCTGAATCCTGGCTGCTGTAGCAATAGTCGTCCCTGGACTGCAGCTTGGAGCTCTGCAGGGCCAGAGGGGTTCTCAGAGCACATCTGGCCCTGTCTGAGTGTGCAGGGGCCACTGGCTCCTCACCTGCAGGATGGCAAGTGTGACACAGGGTGTGAGGCAAAGAAAAACAGCCTCACCATTCCCAGGGGGTTTTATCAGCTTGGTTTCTGAGCAGTGTTGCCAGAGAGAGGCAGTTTTTCAGGGAGCCATTGTAGATATGAGCCTGGCTGATGGAGGAGACCAGATAGGCCAGCAAAGAGGGAGAGAAAACAAGGGCAGGGCTGCGTAAAAAAAATAGCACAAGGCAGTGCAAGCTGATGTTCATTTGGACAGGATCTGCTGCCACCTTCTCCCAGTGGAGAGAGGCAATCCCTGCCAAAAAGGGTTAAGAGCTCCTGCTATTCCAAGCGCCTGCCCTCTACCATGACACCTGAGCAAGAGCCACCAGACACAGGAGGACAGGACAAGGCAGAGGTTACTCAAATCTGCATCCAGGCATGGCTGAGCTCTGGGCATTAAGCCCTGAGCCAGGGGAGTTTAAGTTTGCATGGAGTATATGTAACAGTCAAGTACACCTACCTTGTATTTGAGGTGTAAGATCTAGACCTACAAAATAATTTCCTGGGAACTAGGTACACTTTGATGACATGGATATATCCACTCACGATTCAGTTAAATGCCCCAGGAGTTTTCTAATGATACAACTGGGATTTGTGATACCAAATATAGACACCAAATTTGTCTCTCTTGTAATCAAAAGATAATGATAGAGATGATGGAGATTATAGTAAAAATTACCTCATCCTAAAGGATAGATCTAAAATAAGCCAGATGGATAGTATGTATGGATGGATAGTATGTAACTTTGTCTATCTTTAGCATGGGTTGACTAGGTCAGCTGTATGTTTCTGCAAAGCAGGTGTCCAAATGTAAGATGTGTCTGATCCTAAATGTTTATGAGTGTTATAATATTCTAGATGTGCTCAGATGCTGCTCCAGTGTCTTTCCTGGGGTGACCTACTGCTAGGTAGAGCTGCCAACCTTTCAAAGGGTGTTGGGCCAAGGGAATGCCAGAAAATTACAAAATCAGTCAATTGGGTGTACAAAAGCACAAGCCACTCAGAGGTGAGATGGTGAGCAAAGGAGTTCAGTTATCCAAACAACTGACCTATTATTGGCCAATAGCTCATTCTGCCAACTAAATTTAAAGGTCATGTGCATGACTAACCCAAGCCTCCAGATGTTTAACTCCTACTGAAAGTCAGTACTGTCATGACTGAAAGTCATTACTGTTTCTTCTTCCATACCCTTATTCCACATGTTTGGCTGTCATCTGTAAAGGCACTTTGATGTTCTTTCATTTGTTTTTTTCTCTTCTGATTCAGGCTACTTCTGTTTGGTCTTAGATACCTTCAAGAAACACAGGGTAGCAGAGGCATGGCTGAAAATGGGCAATACTGCTGGTCTGCACAGCAGTCATGGAAGGGCACGTGTGACTTCATGGTATAGATGTACAGGATGATGTAGTCCCTGGAGAGGAAGGAGCACTGTGCATTTAATTCACCTGACCTGTTTTAGCCACCTGCTTTAGAGTGAGGTAAATTGTCTCAGATTGAGACACAGCTGCCTCTAGAGGAAGCCCTGCCATTTCATCAGACAAATCCCAGTGAGGAAAATAGCTGTGGCAGCATGGTATCAGGGAGAGTATTGTGTTTTGGAAACATTATGGTACTGTCTTTCTGAGGGGAATTATTTTTTTTAAGAATCCAATATTTTGAGGGATTTTGAAAAATATTTTTGGGCAATACATAGTCAAATTTTTCACGTTTCAGTTAGACCCTTTTAAAGGCATACTGCAAGGAAAACTTGGAGAGACACCTTGAATGTTTCTAGATATAATTGCTTTATATTCACAGAGAAATATCAACACCTGAGCTGCTTAAATGTTCTTGAACATGGAAGGCCTTGTGTAAAACAGAGGTTCATGAGGGTATGCCTTGTCCATGCAGTGTAACACAGAATCCATCAAAAGGCAACTATTAGCATCTGCACTTGTTGATCTGACATTTAAGGAGTGGCTACTTGACATTTTCTATGCCTAGGAACTAATGGCACATTATTATCTATTTAACTTCAGTCTCTCAGATGCATTGGAGACAGCGCAATTGACAGAAACCTATGGTTGCCCAGGTACTATCCCAAATTTTTACTTCATCTTCACTTGGTCATCTCTCCTATCTCTTAGGAAGACCAAAAGGAAAAATGAAAAAAAGCCTCAGGAAGGCATTGAAGTCAAACACAATTCCATACTGTGGAAGATGTCTCCTTTTGGAGACTGCTACAGCTCAGATCTGAGGGTAAAGTAAGCACACCTTTCTTGAGCAGCAGTTCTGGAGACACATCATGAATTTCAGCTGATCTGGAATGGATTCACTCGTTTTGCATAAAGCAATGTGTGCTTTCCACCGTGGCTAAAAAAAAAAGTGACAGCAAGAACTGGGATGCTGAGATTGGGAACTGCTGAGACTGAGACTGGGATGCTGCTGATTTTGGGAACAACTCTGATAGGAGTGCTCACTTCTCACTGCCACAATAGCAGAACTTCAGGGTCCAGAGATGCTGCAGATGTGTAACGACCAGGCAGAATGACAGATTAAACCTGACTTTTCACAGATATTTGCATCTGAAGTTTGGGATTGTTCTGGTTATTTGAGTGCAGGTCTATCTCACCTGAGCAGAAAAGATGTGGACAGAAAACCTGGGAATGAGCTCTGCGATTTGATGCCTTCAGCTTTTGGGCAACAATGCATTTTGCATTACAAGGTTCTTTCTGGAAACACATTTCTGGAGGAAATGGTGCTCAGGTTCCTAAATAAGAGGCTGTACACAGGATCTGATAGAGTCTGAGTTATTTTGACATGAAAATCTTTGGATTGGTCTACATGAAAGCTATCATGTCTCCCTTTCTTTGTGGATGAGGGCACAGATAGATAGAGTAGGAGTTTCCTTTCCCTGCGACTTCTGTGGTCACCCCTCTGCAGACACATGAACATTGGAACCGTGCTTGCTTGCATCTCGGGACTCAGCCACCACATCTATGAACCTCAGCAATGTGATTTGGTGCTTTGTTCAATTCAGAAATTCTTCTTCGTGGGGATAACTTCTCTCTAACTTGCAACATTAGTGCCAAATCTTCCTGTTCTTTCATTCTATTGATTTCACAAATGCCCAGGCTCTGTGTCACCTCTTGGTGGCTAAAATGGATGCTGAGGATAAGTAATCTAATGGAAGCAGGATGGAGGAATAGATGTACTAAGATAAAATACTTTAGAGAGGCTTTGAAAGTGACAGAAAAGCTGTGGAAATAGTCACATGAAAAAAAGAATCAAATTATTTAACAAGAATAGCACCTCCTGAAGCCCTACCCCAAATACAACACATGAAAACAACTCAGAAGATTGAAGTGCCCCTTTCCCTTGTGGATCTCCACCTTTGCTGTTTCCAGGGAGGTCTGCTCCATGAGGGGAACTGCTGGAACAACTAAGGAAAATAAGTCACATGGAGCAGCAGTTTTACCATTTGTCCTCACTGGTATAATTTATGGGCATCACATTTGATAAAAAAATGTTTTAAATCCCCCATTCTCTGCCAGTCTAGATCAGCAGGAAATGAAAGCAAGAAGAGGTGAGAAGATAACATTTGTATGGTAAAAAATACCCAAATTGACATTTTCCCCAAAATGCAGCAAATCTTCTTTGCTTTCTTATCTTACATTGCCTCTCTATTCCTTTGGAAACAAGTGAATACCAATTTTGGAACCCTATAAATCACAGTAACTATTCTTTTATACTTGTCATCTGTCCACACAGCTCAGTATTTTATTTCTACAGTTTTACTGTAATTGTGGTAGGAAGGAAAACCTAGCACAATTGGGAAGTTGTGGTCTTCATTTTAATTTGTTAATGGAGAGATTATTTATAGTGTTCTAGTGTCCACTAGAAAGTTAGAAATTTTAGTATTTTTACTATTATGGCCTTGCTTTAAAATTTTATTGTTAGTGGGCACCAGCCTTTGTGCTCTCTTGGTCTAACTAACAATGCTGAAAGCAGTAAGATGCTTAGAAGATCTTAGTGCTTAGAAGGCTTGCTTTTTCCAGGAGATGGATTTTGGGCAGTACAGATAACAAAGTGCCCCTTGTCATCCCACCTCATGCCCACAGTGTCAGCAAGCTTAGTGAAATGCTTGCAAAGGGAAAGGGACCATGTGCTCCTTGCAGAGACACTGAGTGCATGCTACACCATCAGCTGGGGTGGTAAACTGGCTCAAGACCTTTAATAGCTATCTACATCTACACAAGGAGGGAAAAACAGCCTCCATCCTCTCACCCCTCATGTTCAAGGGCTGAGTTCATTACAGATGCTGCCAGGAGGAAATGAAATCATGCTGTGTATAGTTAAACAGAATTTAATGCTTTGTTCTGTTGCTGAACCCACATGAAAGGGTGTACAGATTGTTTATACTTTAAGGCCTAAAGAAGCTGTGTGGCAATGAGATGGGACTTGGCACTGGGATTGGAGTGTGCCTGAATGGATGCTGTGTCCTTACTCTCTGCCATAGCATGAGACCCCACACAGGGCTCCCAGGAGCTACTAGTGGAGCACTGGCCCTTGCCATGGCCTCTATAAAACTGCAATGGAAATACAAACTTTCCCACCATACAATGGCAGAAGCAAGGGTGAAACTACCACATAAAAGGTGAAAAGGCTACAGAAGAACCTGCGGAAAGAAGAGAACAGATAATTCTACTAGAACGTGAAAGAGAAAAAAATTACAGTAAGATCTCTAAAAGCCTTTGTGGAAGAGGTTCTAATTACTGATACAAATTACTGATTTGTGGCCAAACTTAGCCACACCTAACAGCATATTTATATGATGCCCATGGAGCTGATGAATTGCTCAGTTTCTCATTGGCAGAGCTGCCCCTTCAGGCGTTAGGTGTCGATTCCTTTTACTCCCATCAGTATGAGTATTAAAATGACTGCTCTTGTGGAATACAGAAAATGAAAATAACAGATCTAATGTGTAAGACTGTATTGAGAGATTTGGCAGCAAGAGTTTTATTCCTATTTAAGAGGTTTTATTGGAGAACATAATGTGCTGCCCACAGATCACCCTTCTGCTGTGGGTCAGTCTCATTTAGGAAGGTGATAGATGATATCTCTTCCTGTGAATGCAGTTCCAGTAATAGCACAATTAATGCAGTTCCTAGTTCAGATAAAACAGTCAAAATTTTCAGTATATGTAAGTGTTCAGACATGTGTCCTGTTTATTTTTGTTTAAATGTCTTTGAACCTCATCCATTGCTTCTTCATTTCTTTCAAGGCCACCTGGACTCAGATCCTTTTTTTCCATGGTTTCAGATCCAGATTAATCCGACAGAAAGAGAAACAGAGAGAGATAAAATTGTATAACTAGAAAACATGAAGTAAATAAGCAGTTAAGATTATTATAAAAGTGGTTTGACTTACCATTTTGCATGAGCAGAATGATCATCAAAGGATTTAACTCTTAGCAGCAATGTGAGGAGGATGTGGCACAGACTGTCCTCAAGTAAATGATGCTTTGGATTGTCTCATGTCATTTCTCCCTGGGTCACAGGGAGAATGGGGCTGTCTTGGAGTTAGGAAAGAATTTCCTCTCTTGCTCCTCCTGACTTTTCTCCTTGTTATTTAAGAGCTTGTCCTTTCTTCTTTCAAAGTTATATGGATTTGTTGAGATCCTCATAAATTGTGAATCACTGAAAGTATTTTCCCATGGCATTTCAGATTTGAAAACTATTGTGAAACTTTAGGTAGGAAAAAAAAGCAGGAACTACTGGGGTGGAAACACATTTATTATTTTGTAGAATAAATACCAGCAACTTCATCTCAGTATATGGCTGTTATCAGAGTGATGCCCACGATTGCTTGAAATTCAATCTACACAATTCAGTATTGCTGTATATACAAAGGGTGAGAGCCATACATTCATGAACCTGTGAAGCTCCAAAGACATGCATGTAGAAAATGAATAAGTGCAGCAAACTAGAGGAAGTCAGAAGCAGTAATCTTCAAATGGTCTTATTAAAGCAGAGGGTGCAGTGGAAGTAGAAAAATTCAAGCTCTAGAGCTTTCATTTGCT
The DNA here is from genome assembly GCF_028551555.1 of Melozone crissalis. Classification (NCBI taxonomy): domain Eukaryota; kingdom Metazoa; phylum Chordata; class Aves; order Passeriformes; family Passerellidae; genus Melozone; species Melozone crissalis. The sequence continues at coordinate 24,576,714 of NW_026535794.1, forward strand.
CTGATAATAGGCATCAGCATAAAAATATTATGGAAATTTTTGTAAATTTTTTAGCATTTTAAGCATAAAACCTCTAAGTCTTCATGTACTCTGTATAGAGATTTTCTGTAATTTTATCATATGTTAAAAATGTGCCCCTGTCTGTTAGTTTTCTTTTCCCAATCACAAACCTAAAATTTTATTATGTTACTAAGGTAACAGAATACATTTCCTAGTAAGGCTGGGAGACTTTGAATGTATTAGCAGGTCACCTCACCTCCTTTTTATTCTTTTTTTTTTTTTGGTTTTTGGGAAGAAAATCTAGAATTTGATCAAGCAGTGACTGTACCCTCATCTGTACTTGATGGTGGGACAAAAATGAGAGACCCCAGACCTTCTGGCCCCAAGTTTTGTACCCTGTCTGTAGACAGCCTTTCAGTCCTGGGTCAAAGACTTGCAAATTTGGTTTGGAAGAAGAAATTGCAAAGCAATGGTTTTGCTCATCAAAACATCTACTTAGCCAATAACTGCAGCCAGTTTTGTTAACAGGACACTGCTTGGGTCATTTCCATTACTGTATTGAGCATTTAAGCTCCTCTTCATATTCTGAGCAGGGACCTGAGAGCTGAGTGTGGTACATGAACCTCTGCACTGCTTTGGGGCTCCGTGGCCTCCAAAGACAACCACTGGTGTCACTTTTATGCTGTTTGTGCCATAGTGATGGAGGCTGGGGACATCATCATGGGATGCTCAGTGGGCTGGAGCCTGTTCTGTGGCAATGTGGCTCAATGGGAGCCTCTGAGAGCTTTTTCATTGACTTCATTGGTGTTGAGATTTCACTTCCAGTAAAGATCAGGCCAAAAGGCACTAGACAGTGTCTTTTGTTAGACAAATAGTTTTGTTAAACAATTGTTTTTTAATGAAATCTTAAAACACAAGACTCCTTCCCATGCCCTCAACAGCTTAAACAGTTTCAGATAATTTATTTGTGCTGTCAGAAAGCATCATTCTTAACCCTGAGGTAACTAATTTTACTTCAATTTAAGTGCCTGATATCATCTGCCAGCTTTTTGTCTTCAAATATCAAGTGTATTTTCATTGCACCTCTTGCACAGGCTATCTATGCATGATGCTATGCAATGAGGAGAAACAAAATGTGTGATTTTTAAATTATTCTTCTGCTCTTCTATTTTTTAATCTCCAGATGGTTTCTGAGACTGGTGATGTTTTCTTTAGGCTATATATTTTCTGCTTTAATTAACTTACTTAATCAGCACACATTTGAGAGACACACATGTGATCAGACAGTATCAGGTGCTAATATTTAATTCCTTTCATGAAATTAGAGCAGATAAATGGTTGAATTATAATTGAGTGATCTTATTAGACTACAAGCTGATTAGTGTTAAAATGAAACTCACCACATTTTCACATTGGCTGGGGCTGCTGCAAGGACTGAGCACAATGTAATGGCTGGGTTAGGGAGCAAGGTCAGAGCTGGATGACTGAGATCTACCACATATCAGCTGAGGGACTGGCATGATTTGTATCACTACCTAAAAGCAGTGAAGGTAGGTAAATAATGCTTTGATTTACAGCCTCCCAAGTTAAAAAATGCAGCAAATAGACCTTTTTGTGTGTTGTGTAGGAATAAGCCATCTCTCTTTCCATCCCGTCCCTCCCCAGTGTGTGGCTTGGTAAGAAGGACAAGCAGTCACCAAAGGCATCTATCACCTCAGGGGCTTTGCTGGGAATCATCAGGTAGTTATTGCTGGGAGCAGTGGAGGTCTGGCACATACTTGTATGGATGGGCTGGCTGGAGCAAGTCTGGGGCTTGTACAAGATTCAAAGGTTTTTATTGCTTGGTGAAGGATCTGAGCAATTTTGAGTGAAATTCTCAGAATCTGCACCCTCTGTGTGTGTTTTCCCAGATGGCTATCATTAGCTGAGGAATGGGAATTCTAGGTTTTGGCAGGGCCATAGTGATTTTAGTTGGTGTTAGGATGGAGAGGAGTCATGCAGTACTTACAGGGTCCCTTTTTACAAGGCCTGGGTTAGGGACGACAGCAATGAGGTGGGCAATTGTAAACATGGAGTTCAGCACATAGGAAAAAAACAAATTCTTATGCAGTGTTATCCTTTGACAGCTGAGGCTCCTGAAAAATATGTAACACATGTCGTAAATTAGTATTTTTCCTCTGATGTCACTTTAACAAGCTGTTTCTGGCAACAGCCTCTCAAGAATGTCTTTTGGCAAGGCATAATTGGAAAATACATGCCTTGCATTGCAGCCATAACCTTGAAAAATTTATGGGTTTGTTTTTACACCTGTTTAGCACCACATGCTTTTTAGACTGTGTTCTAAAGACCTATCCAGCTACATTCTTAGCTCTTGGTGCCTTTCTTTAATTCATGGTAATTGAGATATTAAGTGGTAAAGCAGAACCCTGAGAATTTTCGGATGTGCATGATGCAAGGAATGAATATCAGGAATACTGCTTTATAAGGAACTGTTCCCTGGAGACTCAATTTCTCAAATACTCAGATGAAAATTATTTTCTACTTCTGGAATTAGTAGTGAGACAGGATGGGAATTTGGGCAGGAATCTCCTTAAATTACAGGGGGATTTGGGTTGGTATCCTGAATATTTCTAACTCCAGCTGAGATCCCAAACCAGAGGAGGTTGTTTTCCTGCTCAGAAGGAGAAGAAATCTCTTTAAATCACTGGTTTTGGGGGAGGTAGGATTGATGCTATTGTAGGTAGCACAGTCTCACAAGAGAAGTTTTCAGAGTTCTCATGAAACCAAATCATGACTGCAGGTTCAGACCTGAACAATCTCCCAATTCTAATTCATACCCAAATCCTCATGTCACCTCCTCCTCCATCCCTGAGGCAGAGGAAAAGGCCCCTGCAGCTCTCCTTGCCCCAGAGCATAGTGCCAGGCTGAGAGAGGGTGATGGCAGAAAGGCAGTCATGGAGCTGTTAGATAATGCTGTGCTGTCCAGTGATCACTGAGAGCAGGGAGGCAAAACTGCTGGGTAAAGAACAGCTAAGAAATATTGCTGTCTTGCTGGGGTAGGCTCCGGACTAGGAGTCTTTTGCAGTCTGGAATGGAGCACAGGCTGCGGCCTTCTTTTCCTCTGCATGTGGAGGCCAATGCAGAGTGCACTCTCTTTTTGAAGAGAGAGCTAATCTAGCCAGTCAAACTCTTTTCTACTTATTTTGCTTGCTTGCTTGCTTTTTTTGCCTTCTTTAGCCCCTTGGTCATGTGCCATTTATTCTCTGTTTTCTTTACACCTACTTTCCAAGTCATTGCATGGAGTTCTACCTTTAGCTTGAGCTCATCTTTCTGGTTATGGTTATCAGCATCCAGCAATGCTTATCATTTCTTTAGATCTCCTTATTTATCAAGTCACCATCTTTGGTTCAGGATGTCTATGAGATGCAGATCCTGGTGGCTGAGAAATGGAGTATCTCTGTACCCTTGGCCCTGATTTTATAGCCCTCCTTTAGCATCAGCTATTGGCAAACACAGAGCACCAGATACAGGGCTGGGTTCATGAACTTTCAGTTTGATTCACTGTAGGACATGATATTGGAAAAAACAGACCATTCTTTGGAGCTATTTTTGCTGCACTATGTTCTTGTGCTTACTCCACCTGTATCTGTCTCCATCACAAATCTCACAAATCTAGTCTTGATATTCCTTTTCTGCTTCTATGCTCTGGTGATATTTATTCAGTCCTGAGTCTTCCTTTCTCCCCCTACTCCATCACAATAATTTGACTATGCCACTTAACTCCACTTTTTTGGGGATACTATGACATGCTCATCACTGCCTTTCTTTGGCAGCCCTGGGAACAGGAATGGTGTGACATCAGTTCTGTTCTCAAGAAATAAAAAATCTCCTTATTACTGGGAACAATCTCTTCAGCTCCTGGCCACAGAAATGCAGACCCTTGTCTCTTGAGGTGTCTTTCTGTGTGGTTTCTGACACAGGGAGTCTTTTGTCATAATCTCAGCCATGTAGGTGTGTCTTAACTTCCATTCCTGTCCTTAACTCCCATTCCTGTCCTTCCTCACTGCTCTTCTTGACTTTTGGAAGTTTTATTCATCTATTCAATTGGACTCTCCTTCAGTACTTGTTGCCTTTGATCACTGCCCAGCCTCCTTTCCCGGCCTGCCTTCCTCTCTTAGTTTTATTTTCTCCTCCTTTTTCCTCAGTATTCCCCTTTTTCTTTGATTACAGCTCTCATGTTAAAGATCCACCTGCAGCATTAGTGTTTATTTCCATACCCGCACTTTCTAATTTGACCTTCAGTGTTTGCCATCACAATGGCATCAACACCTGTCTGACTTGGTCCACACCAAGAGGAGAAAGTGGAACCAAACCCTTGGTTCATCCTTTCTGCTGGTTTTGATAATTCTTTGCAATCTTCTCCTTCTCTGACCTGTTTTAGCTCTCTTCCTGGCCCTTTTTATGTTATTAATAATTCCTTTGTGATGTTTTTGGAGGCTCCTTGGCATTGTCCCCACCATCTTTCTGTATTCTCCCTACTGTGCTTCACTCTAGGGCACATGGTGTGACTCTTGGGGATGGTGCTATGCAGGGCCAGGAGTTAGAATTAATGATCCTTGAGGGTCCCTTCCAACCCAACTTATTCTGTGATTCTGTGTGATTCTGAGAAATCAGTATGCAAGAAGGCATAACTAAGCCAGTTATCTGTGTCTAAAACTTGTGAGCTTTTTGTGTCTCCCAGCCTCTATCCATTGTCCCTTTAGAGTGTCGCTCACCTATGTTTTCTTGTCTCCCCTGTGTTTCACATTGATTCTGTTTCCTACATTTCCTTTTTCAGATTCTCTTACCTACTCACAGTCACGCTTACTTTACTTTCTATCTCTACTTCCCTATTGCAATTAGAATGTTTTCCTCATAGAACTGCTCTGTGAATCTGTCATTTTTCTCATGTATAAATACCGAGAATATTGATTTTCATGCCTAGACACTTATTTTCCTCTCCTCCCCAAAGGTTTAGGTATCAAATTATTTTCATTTGTACCATGTATCATTTGTACCATTTGTATCAAATTATTTGTACAATGTCCTCCCTTGCCCCTGAGGAAAACTCCCCAAAAATTTCACTAAATATTCTTCCATCCATTACCCTTCATCTCCTTTTGAAAGCCTTGGCAGCAATTAGACTGCAGGTGCATTCATAGCACACCACCTATTATTCTGGCAAATATAGATTTGTTTTACTCCCCATCTGTCTTTATACAAATGTCTTTGTTTTAAAAATTCAATTGGAAGTGATTTGGAGGTAGGAGTATCTCTTTATTTTGTGTTTTATTAAATAAGATACTGGGGCCCTACTCTGCAATTATAGCAATCTTACAATAAGGTGAGAATACGTGAAGCTGTTAGACACTCTATTTATACTTTCTCCTGTTATGAGTTGGCATTGCTTAGTGATGCTCATCACTGCTGATCCATTATTCCCTCCTGAAAGTACTTCAACATCTGTGATGCCAGATCATTATGAATCTTGATACCCAAAAGTGAACTGAAAATAAATCTCTGCCAGCGAAAACTTGTATGTGGGAAACTACAATCCCTGCAAACTGCCTCTAAAGTCAAAGGCTATTATGCAGTCCTGAAATCATCACCTGCTATCTGATGGACTGTCTGATTGACAGCTTCCCTTCAGCTGAAGGTCAAATAATCTATTGCTGTCATAGCCAGATGATAGAAAACAGCTGAAGGCTACATGAGCTCTGCTCCAACATACCTTCATTCTCACTTTCCTGTGGCTGTAGTTTGGTTTTCTCTTTGACTTCCCATTATGAAGCACTTTGGTTTAATTCCTTTCTCTCTTCTCCCCGTAACCTTTGTGTCATGGCTTAGTCATGGCAGGGGGAGGAGAAGCGGAGGTGGAAAGAGAGGAGGAGGTGTTTTACTGTCTGGAAGGCTGCTGCAAAGACCAGTCTTTCAGTGCAGCCTGGGACCAGTCAAGATTATGCGTTGCTCATGACTCAGAGCTCAGAGTGAGTCAGACAGGCTGACCCTGCCTTGCTTGCTGCAAGGAGTCACCTTGCTGGTCCATTTAGCATACCTAATTCGACCAGATCCTGTCTTTACTGTCCCAAAGAACTCAAACCAGGATATGGGATTCCGAATCAGATAAAACTGTGCTCTTTCCAGTTTTCTCAAAGTGTTACTGTGGCTACGGTTTTGTGCTATTTATCAGCTTCAATGGGAAGGGAATTCATCAGTTCATTTAGCAGAGTTTCTCGCTATCTCTGTAGCTGATTAAGATGCTTTCTCATAGACACTCATCAAATTGCCTCTTTGGATTTGGAAATAACCAGAATTCACAGCCTGTATTTGGATCCACCTATTTGGTGTTTGCAATCTTACAGAATCTTGTAATCTATGAAAAGTCCAACCATTTAATTTTCCTGTGTTTCCTAGTCTTATTCTTGGTGGTGGTGATGCTGTGGACTTGATCTTTAACTACTCTTCCTGTTTGGCGGTTGAGGCAGAGATATCAATTGACAGTAGACAGGTTCACAAAAGAACAAGACTGACATGCTCTAGTTAAGCTGCCATAGAGTAGCTGTAGTGCTTTAGATGAATATCAGTCTCCTTTAAAATTCTGATACAGCAGCATTCTGTTTTTCTTTTAATGAGGATAACAGTCTGCACACTAGTGCCAGATTCACTCTTAGGATTGAGTCCTGTAAGCACCTACTCAGCTCAATAGCTCAGTCCTTCAGCCTCAGATGCAGGTAGTCCTGTTCTTCAGGAGCTTGGAACTCTCACTCACTGCCCTCTGCCCAAGTCACAGTACTTGGCAAGCTCTGGACATGCTCTTAAGGAACATAAGTAAATAGGTAAATGAGAGGCCTTACTGCATCCCCATGGGCTGCACTTTTCACACCAGTCCTGACAAACACAACTACATGGTCTTGGCTACACTCCACTGGGAGAGGTCCCATTGGTGAGAGGAGCCTGCTCAGACTTCTTTATCAGGATTGTATAAAAAGACACTCAGAAGAGCTGCTTCTCACTGCCATGACAACTTCCAAGATTTCCTTTGGTTGACATGCCTCAGGGAAAGAAGAGAGAGTGTCTGTAAGAAGCACTTACTTGAAATAGAAGAAAATTGCCAAGGAAATCAACAGGGATGTTATAGACAAAGCATGGCCAACGATCGCCATATAATAAAGTATGAACGCCATCTGCAATTTAACAAAAAGAAAAGGCAAACATGAACAATTTGCAGGCACTTCATTTGTTTTCTCATTAAGGAAGAATCTACAAAATCAACCTCCCATTTTGTATTTTTTTTCTTTCAAACATTCTTCTTCTATATAAATTTAATATCAGCAATCTATTAAATAGCATGGCTCGTGATCTAAAGATAAATGTTTACATATGCAGATCTATTCCTGATATATTGAAGTAACTGGTGAGATCCCTGCTCACCCTGTGTCAATAACTTTCCCAAGCTCTAGGATAGTGCAGCAGATGTAATACATTTATATTTTTAATGTGTCCATGACAAGTTTTCACACATATGCAAAAAAAAAAAAAAAAAAATTCAATAAAAGACATTGCTGCTGGATTGGTAGAAAACTTTAATGGGGTCAAAACAGCTTAAAAAACAGCAATCAAAACCTTAATGGTCACTTTAGGAGATGAGTCAGTATTTAACTACCCTCAGGACTCGTATTAGGGTTGAGTTTTTGTTTAATGTATTCGTCAATAAGCTGATTCAAAAAATCTTCTAAATTTCCAGGTGATACTTCCAAATAATAATGAGGCACTCACAAAGGGCCTCATTTAACTGAGGGGACAAGAAGATGTCATATGAGCTTCAATACAGCTTTAATACAGCTGATAGACCTAGGAAAAGTGGTCTAAATTCTGTCTACACAATGCTTAACTTAGGACTGGAAACCAAACTCAGAAAAGAGATCTTGGAATCATCCAGGCCAATTCTCTGAATCATTGGCTTACTCTGTAATGATAGCCAAAAAGCCAGCAAAGTAATGACTATGACAAAATGACACTGAGGGTAGAACAACAATATATGTTTGAAATTTACAACACTAACCTTAAATTGGTGTGTGCTTCTAGTCTCCATACCCCACAAACATAGAAGAGCAAGGAAAGGTGAAAAAGGCAACTAAAATATCTGGGGTTGAGTTTCTGTGGGTACAAAGGCTGGGATTCTCCTTTTTGGAGAGGAAATCAGAGGGGGCTCATGACCAAGGCCTTCAGAGTCATGAAAGCAGCAGCTGAGGTGACCATTATCCTCAAAGCACACCACACAGTAACAGCACATTCTGAGACAAATTCTGGTTCACATTAGTGTGAAACCTTGGTGCTGGGCAACTCAGTGCTCTGACACTGCTGTGGCTCGAGTACCCATGGACAGATAACTGGGCTTTCACTAAGAACTTCTAAGAGAGGCTGATCCATATTTTTTATGCCAGTTGTAAAATAAAATTGCAGGACAGCACCTGGGCATCCGAATGTTGAGGTATTTAAATGTCACACTTTGGTCTCAGCCAAGCTCTTAAGCATCACCCATCTGTCAGAGGAGTGAGTGAAGAAGGCAAAATGCTATGCCAGACTTCACCACTGCCTCCTTTCTGAAAGCAAGGACATGGCAACAGCCCATCCAGGAAAAAAGACTGGAAGTCTTAGTTCCTCTGCTGGGTTTATTCTCTTTTCAGCTTTATTTCATTAATTTTTCTTTTGCTATGCATGAGCAATCTTCCTCTTCTCAGTGATTAGATGAATTGCTTTTTGTAGCCTGAAGTTTTGACATTCACATCTTTTTGGTGTTTCCAAGTAATTTTAAACTCTCCCTTGAGAACAAATATGAAAACAATTTAGAAAGCAAAGCCATTCCTCTTAGTAAAAGTGCATACCTCATGTAATTTGGTCTCGAGACATTTTTCTACTTTCAAATAATTTTCTGCATTCATTTATCTAGGTGGTGGTGGCCTGATTCAGATTTAAACCAGAGTCACATTTACACTGATTTGACCATGCAGAAGAGACATGATCTGAGTGTAAACACAATTCACCAAGTTGTGGAAAACTGTTCATATTTACTGAAAATACCTAGGTCTCCCAGTTCTCCTTCACAAAGACTAACCACTGCATTGTTAGTGAGCACAAATGCTTGATAACCTGTTCTGAGAGCACCAGCAATCTCAGAGAGGACAGGCCTGAGCGTGGAGAAGATGAGACAACTTTCTCCAATGCAGAGTAGCGGAGGAGGTTTACCTGCATACATGTGACATTTGTTCCTCTTCATACTACATGATTGCTGTGGTTTTTAATGACATTTAAAGGATATATTCTTAAAATCTGAACTTAATTTACAGGTGACCTGTTCAAAAATATTTTTTCTACCCATCTTTTATACAACCTATAGCCTGAAATATCTAGAAGTAGGAAAGATCTCCAGAGTGTTACATGCAAGTTTATGTACACCCTGGAGGATTCTTGGTTATTCAATCTATTGAAATTTCTGTTCTCGGGTGCTAAAGTAACTGTGTATCTGGGACTCAGCAACTGCTTCTTTATGGCATCCTGCAAATTTACTATGCCAAATGCTTAAAAAAGCCTTAAAATATAAAAATTATAGCAGATCAAAATGGACTGAAATGTCAGCTAACAAAGCATACATATATCATTACATTTTTAAGAGCTGGCTATAATTTTTTTCCAATGATCTGTCTCAAAAGCATGGCATGTTGATATTTTCAGTTAACTTCAAACAAGTAATGAGCGCTTTTACTAATTTTTGCATTCCTTGACACACAAGACTTATATAACATTCTGACTCATTACAATTTTTGTTTGTTCAGATTTTTTAACCTGGATTTAGAAAACCTAAATGTTTTTCCTTGTTCCTCTAGATTTCTTCACTTGGGGGAAGAGAATTCTCTAAGAGTAATACCTTTGACTCTGTAAAGTGAGTATATTATGTGTAGGTAAGTGGAAATAGTCTACAAATGAAGCACATTTTTGTTCACTGAAGACTTGGTTTAAAGGTCATAATCAAACTTGGCATTTCGGTAAGAATAGATTCTTTCTTCATTTTCCACAACTTTTCATTCCAGAAAAATCATGATGTGCATACAATTTTCCTTTCTATTCTATCTGTTCTCTGCATGAATGATGTTCAAAATTCTTCTTCTGGAAGGCATAGATAATAGGTAACAGAACCACATTTTTTGCCTCCTTACATGTGCCAACATCTGGAAAAATTATATATTTATGGTGCTTCCACATAATGCCTCTGTAAGCTCATATTGTTACTATTATTCTTGCCTTGTCGCATAGATGAGCCTAATTTTACCATGATGGTTTGTCATGCTGCAAAAAATCTTAGAATTCACCTCCTGCCTAGTCCAACAGACTTTTCCAAGGCCTTTTGGGCTGAGTTACCTGCATACTACCTTTTGGCTGTATAAGAAGAGGTCCTCCAACACAAACCCCAAATCAAATCACTTCTTGAATCTTTTCCATCCACTGTTCCAAATAGTCACAAACTATTCTGTCACAAATCTGTAATCAGATTTTCCTGGACTTGCATTTGAGAAATACATATATTTTTATGAGCTTTCCTAACTTAATTTTTTTAAAGCTTTTCTCAGATTTCTCTCTCCTTATTTCTTTTGGTGCTTTTATATTTAATTCCTCTCTTTCAGTTTAGCACCTTGATTTTGGAAATATTGATTCATTAATACTTAAACACTTAATTCATTATTGTAAATACTCTCAATTACTTCAGTAAAAATCAAAGTTAAATGTGTTCATGCTTGTAAGATTTTCTGGATTAATGGCACGTTCACAAATATTTTTTTCAAAGAGTGTGAGTACAGGGTAATACTCTTTGCTTAAAAAAAATAATTTTGATTTACATTAATATTACTAGCCCTGCATAGAAGACATCAACATCTTGGAATATTATTGTTACAGAAAGCAAAATTGAGACTCTAAAAGATTATTTTATAACTGTTAGTCAATCAGGGAAAATCACAGGAATTAAAAATGCATCTGAAAAAATACTGCAGAACTTGTCATATGAATTACCACTAAGTTATCCACCCCATAGCAAACCAATATTGAGGTTTGAGCACTCATTAAAGAATTTGGATAAGCTGAAATCACAACAACAATGTTATTTAAGTCTTATGCAACAAATAAAGCTATGATAGGGCTATTCTGGTCTCTCTCACATGTATTATTGCTAGCCCAGCCCAAAATATTGCCAAACAACCACTGCCACTTTAAGTTCAGCATACCTTCAATTTTTCAGAGGTGAAAGAGTTGCACAGGGTGTAGTTGGACCAAGTTCGGTTGCTCTCAGGATGGCGGAACCAATTTCCAGTTTCATCACAGTATTTCGAGGCCCTCTCTGAAGATAAATTGCAATAACAGTTATTTTAATATATGCATATTATGAATTAAAAAGCCCATCTAAAATGATTTCTTTGTTTGGGAATAAAATGTCTGCATAATAAAATCCAAATTATTATCAGCTTGTGTAAATAACATCATTTGTACATATCATTAATATCATTAATACATCTTGTTGTTTCGTTGGGTTTTTTTTTGAGACTCAGCTGGTGGTAAATTTGTTTAGCTGTCTCCTTTTTGACTGCACCCACTAGGGTATATATGTCAGCCTTCATTCAGACACAATATTTAGCTGATAATAATGCATTTAAAGAAACTGTTGACAGCATTTTATGGAAGAGAAAATAACCACAGGTGCTGATGCCTGAAGGAAGTGCTCAGGGTTCCAAGTATCAGGGTTAAATGAGTTAAAAATATTGCGAAGATAAAGGGCAGTCAGTAATGTATAAACCAGAGCCTGGGTGCTAGAGATGCCAACAGCCCAGGCCAGGGCTCTCTCTGTGCAGAGCAGTGGGAAAGTCTCTCCCAGCCTCCCCACTGGTGGAATTCTGACATGCAGAGCAGGAGCATTGCTTGCTCTCCTCAGGGCCTGCACAGCATGCAGGCACAGATTCAACAGCCTCACAAATGTTTTGGCACTGATCCCACATGTCCGGTTTAATTTAAGATGGCTGCAGAGCTCTCTGTTTCAATAATCTGACGTGTCTTTGGCCTCTGCACAGGTGTCTCTGGTGCTGCTCCTTCGCCACGGGTGGCTCTGGCGTCCTTGCTGACAGCCCTGCCATATGGATGGTGCTCCAGGCCCGTGCTCCCCTGCACGTCCTTCTGCAGTGGTGGGGACAGTGGGGCCTCAGCAGGGCACAGCTCTGTGGGGTGCCTGGAGCTGCAGGCGTGTGCTGTGTCTGTGTCCCCCCATCAGGCTCACACTCCCGCTGGGACACCCTGGGTGCTGGGGTGCAGATGGTCACTCCTAATCTCCTGTCAAGTTTTGGGCCAGTTCCTTTGGCCTTTCCTCAAGCATTAGCCACATGGGAGTCACTGGAATGTTTGCCCAAGTAACAAAGACAGGGTAAGATCATAAACTTATAAAATAATAAACAATTATTTGATGTTTTCTTAGATAGTGACGCAGAGACTTACGAAAAACATGTTTTTTAATTCTGACCTTTAAAATAGTCTGAAAAGTCTATCTTTTTAAATTTCCTTCGCCTTTTCTAGCTCTATAATTTGATTTGCTTTATACTTAGATTATCAGCATTTCCAGTCAATACACTTTTACAGAGCCCATAGGCATTTGAACATACGCATTTTCATTTTCTGTGGTTATTGTTCCCACTTACTTTTCTTCATCTAATGATTAATGGTTCAATTAATTTGTAAGATTCATACTCCTAAAGCCTAAAGAAAGGAACTGATCATATGGGTAAGGTAAAGATAGAATAGACTGAGTTATTTTACTCTGACTACAAATACACTTTATATAGGGCCCTTGCAGAAAAAAAATTAAAAACCCTTCAGAACACAGGATATTTCAAATATTATTGTGGATTTCAAATAATTGTTTTGGGGGACTTGTTAAATATCAATATGTGCATCAACAATACCAAGAGGAGCAGTACATGTTATTTTACATGAAGCTTGGAGATAATTTCAGAGTGCCCATGTAGCAACGTTCCTTTTACTCATTGCCAGATGCTATCAAAAGCTGGAAAAATTTTCAGCCACAGATGAAAGATTAATGGTTACCCTACCACAGTACACGGTGTGCAAGCGTTGCACTGATTATCCCTGTGAAGTGCGCGGCTTTTGTGAATCTGCTACAGAGAATGTATGGCAATGTCATCCATCATCTCTGTACTTCAGTGCCTGAGCAGGCACTCTGCCAGAATATAATGTGGCCTCTGTAAGTTAGAGACAAACTTTCACCTCATACTTTTCCTTAAAGCCAGACAAACACTGATCCTACTAAAAACTGATCCTCCTCTGAAAGTTATGGTATCCCATGGATTTCTTGCTGTGATGTGGGAATAAGTGCTTTTTACTGTCCATCCTAGCGACTCACACAGGTCAAACATCTCTTCTAAATCTATTATTTTTCACAGAAACAGGGCTGCAATCCAACTACTGTTCTACTGCAAGTTTTTCTAGAGTGACCCAGTAGCAGGTGGGGGATGAACCTGGGCATGCATTGGTTCTTTGTGCTAATCAGAAGATATGGTAAAGTCTGAAAAAATACACACCTGCAAGGATGGGCAAGACAACACTAGCAAGGCAAAATGGAAGTTTGGGCTCTGACATTATTAGAATACTGTGTAAACACGGCTCTTTCTGTACCCTATCAGCTTGGATGGGACACCACTTGGGCATTGTATTTATTCAAAGTGGAAGGACAGTGACATCACATTGTACTGATCTCACCTGATTGTAGAACCTTAAAGCTACATAATTCATTGGCAGCTGTGCAGAATCTTTGCTGTTAACTGAGAGAGACAGACACTTCAAGAACTGTCTGGGCAAAATGGATGTGAGCAATCTCATCCACAAAGGAAGTTTTGTGGGAGCAGTGAAGTGTCTTGAAAGATAAACCAGTAACAATTATTTCCATGGATATTGTTTGTGCCACTAATAGTGCTTTTATGAATCATATGCTCATTAAAAAACCCTCAGTCATCTACACATAACAAATATCTTAATATCTCTGGAACAACATGATAGCTCTATCAATCAGGCTTTTCACAATTAGACCAGAGCTATAGCTAGCACATGTTAAAGGAACTAACATCAGTTTTTTGTTTATTGGTGAGTTATAAGATGGAGGAAGAAAGAAGTTCTCCCCTGTTGCAGTCATGGTCAGCACATACCAGACACTGAATTCTTTGCCATTGTTTGGATAGACCTGTGCAGTGCTTCATTTTGCAGATGAAGGAATAGTTGATGTTTCATATCTGATTTACTCACATATTCAGTAAAATATTCGGGAAGAAACTTTTTCAAAAATGAAAAAAAAATCTCATATAATTCAATGGAGACCCTAGAAAACTTCAATCTTAGTGTCCCAGTAAATGAAGGATTATCACTGTCTTCAGAATGTCTTAGTCAGCAGAACTAGAATCTGTATAAGAGTGATTTTGGGCAATATGAGGATAGGAATTGATTTTTAACACGCAGCTGTCAAACTTGCTTAGGAGCAGGACATAAATACACAGAAGGGTAAGAAGAAAAGAAGCAGCTGGAAAAAGAGCTCAGGTTTGTCTTTTTTATGATTGTCTAAATTATATCCTTCAAGGCAAGAAAATAGGACCAGCAGAAATCCAGAATTATTTTAGTTAAATGCAGCCAAAATTTAGATTTTGTGGCAGAAGTCATCTCCCAGCATCACAGCAGGAAGGCAAGGCATGTTCTTCAATTGTAAGAGGCAACAACACATTAATCATCATCTGATTAATAATCATCTAATTGCTTATGGATCTATATGGATTTGCTTCCAAATTGCACTTCTAGAAACTCTTCTCCTGAAGCTACATGAAGAGTTATGAGTAATTGCTTTCAAAAGGGAACTAAGGACAGAAACCCAACACAGCAGAGAACTGAGGGGAGTTTTGCTAAATGCACCTTTAGTACACAAAGTGGGGTGGATACTGCTCTTAAACATTGCTTTCTGCCAAAATGTAGAGAGTGAAGCTGACGTGAAAAGGGGTGTCAGCCACAAAAAAACTTCCCCATTTGGCTCCCTTGCTATGTGACTGCACCAAAATAATCCTGACTAAATGCAGTGTACAGGCACAGTGAGGTGGGCAATGTAAGGCTCCCTGCCACAAACCCATCACCCCACAGGTGGCACAGGGCAAGGCTCAGCTCCTCCTGCTGCCCCCAGCAAACCTGCCTTGCTAGAGGGCCAATATATCCAAAATGTACTTTCTTTTCTTCCATTAGTAAGAATATTACCAGCATGAATTACATACTGCATTCCTCAAAAACTAAACTCCTACCAATTTCAGTGTGACCAGGAATCATTTCAGAGGGATTATACTAAAGATTAACCTGTCTAAAATATGAATACAAAATACAAATTGAGAGAATTTCATGTTACCTGAATAGGAGCATATAAAATAGCCCTGCTCAGAGTTTCACAGCCAGAAGTGGATGAGACAATGAATTTCCTGCTGTCACTGGCATTAAAGCAGTAGGTCTTGTTAGGTTTTCCAGACAAATTGATTTGTTTTTATGCATTATCACATTGTGCATGATGTGCACTGCAAGAAAGAGATTGCTTCTTTCAGAACATACTCCTGTCTAGTAAGAACTGATCAAGTTCAGTGAAATAGGTGGGACTACACTTGGTAGCTAACTGTGAAGTTGTCAGACAAAAAATGAACAGAGCACTGGCTATGTTCTCCTTCACTTTGTTTTTGTGTTGTTTTCTTCAGAATACAATTTCACATTTTTTACATTCTAATATATTCCATCAATTTCTTTTTGGCATCAGCGCTGAATGTTGTTGGGGATCAGATACAGAGGGCTGGTATTTGGCACCCACAGATATGGATGGGAGGAGGATTCAATACTATGCTGACAATAATGTTTCACTTTACCAGTTATGAATTATGTAAGTATGAAAGTAAAAAAATACAGAGGAAAGACATTATTTTATTTCAGGTCTCAAAGCTATCCATGGCCTCTTAGTGAAATGACATAGCCATCAATTGGCTGATGCACAGTGGTTTTGCAGATCATGGTGCAGCCCAAAACAACACAGCATGAAATACTTGTTTCAGAAATCCATGGGGTTACTTGCATGCCTAAAATATATACTGAGGTATTTGGATGTCAGAGACTTGATGGGGAGGAAATCTGACAGCCACTACATCATGGAAAATTGCTATTTTTTAGGATGAAGTTTCTGTTTCTCAGCAAAAAAGCTGACTGTATTTTGTTTTACATGAATAAGGTACCAAAGGAAATAATGACTTGTGATACAAAACCTGATAGACTTCTCAGGACATCCAGTCTGTGCTTTTGGCCACCTGTTAGTGGCAGTCACTTTCATTAGCATCTGACAGACTTGTAGACATCCCCCCTTATTTCTTGTCTCCCACCTACTCTATTAAGTCTCTGTGTGACAACAAACCACCTGTAAAGCAAGACTGACTACCCACTGGTTTGATGCCACATCTGTAACACATGCTGGGTTACTCAACAGCTATTCTAGGAAGGCAGCTCTGGCTCAACCAGGAGATGCTGAGCTGCAGCAAAAACTGGGAAACAGGGTTCACTGACCAGGATGCATGCAAAGAGGCTGACAGGAGAGGAGAAATGTGCCAGAAGAAAATATCGGTCCAGAAGACCACAGTTATTGTTCCTAAAGAGGACTGCAGAGAGAACAGTAGAAAATTAGTTACTGGAGGAGGCTTTTCTTCCTATGGCACTGTACACAGAACAGGAATACTAAAAATTTCCCAAATTTCAACTTTTAAATCTTGCCAGAAAGAGTAACTGCAGTATGGACACACTGCAAGCCAGACTTCATGACAAGCATTTGTACCTTAAGGAGTGATTTGCAATCAGTGTACAAGCCACAGGCCTTGATGTTAATGAGCATTAGCAAGTGGAGTGAGATGCTTTTCCATGGATGGCTTCAAGTGTTTCTTTGAAAAGTGCTGTTGTAGCAGAGCAATTAGTTCAGAACAAGCCACTGGAGACCAACAAGAGGAAAAGCTGAGAATAGTTGGTTGGGGAGCAAGTAGGAGAGTGGCTCTGAAATCACTCCCAGCTATGAAGGATGAGGACCTTTAGTCACTTCTGTGATCACAAGGTGGCCCAGCACCCACCTTTGCAGATACAAGCTGAGCATTGCATGGAGTATACATAAACTAAGACTGTTAATGCCACATATTTTTTCCTTCCTTGAAAACCATGGTAGCAGGGAAAGGAAAAGACTAGTAGTAATTCTTCCTAGTCATAAAGAGGACTCTTGCTGTGTGGGGAGGATATTATGAGTAAAATGGAGTCTGAAACAGAAGGTACAGACCACATCTTAGAGGCACTTCTAATGGGCATGCAGGAAAGGTCTTGTGCAACCTCAGGATCCAGAGTCTCAGGCTCTCTCCTGAATGTGGGCATTTCTGTGTGGGAACTGAACTAAGTTTAGCCAATTCTTCTCAAATGTTCTTTTGGAATCTTTTGTGCAAATAGTCTAATGGTTGAAGTACTGGTCCACAGAGAGGGAGACCTGAATGAAAGGCAGTCCTGCAGTTGAGGGTCTCAGCTTCTCTGTCTGTTGTCCCCAGGTGCTCCAATGAAGAGCCATGAGCATGAACCTGCTCCAAGACTCCTTCTTGAAAACTATGACACTCTACAGAAAAGAGATCAAGTCTTGTGAAGAAAGGGCACAAAAGACAAGACCTTGTGATTTGGTGCCCATTGTCTGTCTCAGGGGTATAACTTGCTGTAAAGATGTGTTGGGTTGGTCTCAGGATGTTTCCACAGGAAGTGGATAGTGTCCTTGCCACACAAGTTCACTTTCCAAGCACAGGATTCCTGAGCAAACAGATTTCCTTCAATCTATCCTGTCCAATGCCTACTTCCACTAGAGAGGGGAACGCTCCTTCACTCAAGATTGGATGGAGGTCAGACTGGGTCTGAAGTTGGAAATTTGCTACTTGCTGTGTGAATTCTGTAGTTATGGACAGCTTGATTTATGAAGAACAGAAACAACAATCAATCTGGCTGCTATTGTAAATGGGATTCAGCAAAATGGGTATGGGTTTGATTCAGCCTGGAAATTCCTCAGCTTCTAAATAAGCAATACCCTCAAAAAAAATCAATTTTAGCTAATGGTGCTGGATAATTAACTCACAGCTATAGTTTGTTTCCTTCATTTCCAGTTGTGCACATGCATTTTGGGATAAGCTGGTTGAAAATATTTAAAATTTATGCACTGTCCCTCCCAAATGTTTAATTTCATAGATTTTAACTGCAATTTGTGCACTGTGGCAATGTCAAATTTAGCACAGTGTGCCATCAAGCACCACGTAGAAGCATCGTGTCTTGAGCAAGGAGCACCTATTGTGTCTCTCTTCAAATAGTACTCTTTGCAGAGTTAAACTTGTGTCTAATATTTCCTCATATCTATTTAGAAATACTTGCATTGATTTTTTATTTTCCTTTCAAATATTCTTCAATTACTTCTCTCAGTGTACTTCTACCACTTGTATGAATAATTCAGCTAAGAACTGAAACTCAGAGACTGAAAGAACATTATTTCTGCTCATCTTCTTTCAGAAAATTATATTTTCCAATAAAAACTGAACAAAGAACATACTGATACATATTTCAAGCACATAAGCATCTTCTCTTCATTATAAAAAACTTAGAATGAGGTGCTAAGAATATTTGGATATCGTAATTCAGAAGCTGACATTTTCATAATCTAGGTTCCATAAATCCATGGATTATATTTACATACATATAAATGCATATAAAATATTTTTAAAATAAAAATATGTTAATTATGGAACCAAAAAGCTTGATGTGTTTTAATTTCAGCCAAACTTTCTGAGATTTTACAGAGCTGCAGAAATGCCACTGGATTGAGCACATCCACTCAATGGCCCAAATGTTCTGAAGACATCCTTTGGAAGAAAAAATTATAAAAAGAAATACTGTACCAGTTGGATCGAAGTCTGGAAAATAATCTGGACAATTCTGAGCAGTGAGCCTTCCAGCAGGTGTGTCATCCCAGCACAACCAGCCATCCCATGTTCGGTTGCAGAACAGACCTGGACATTTAAGCAGATTGCAAGAGTTAATTCCACAAAATGAGTTAATTCCTTCCTGAACCACTCTGTTCTAGCCTCTCGAGGATTTTTGCTGCCTGTAGACAAGAAAACTTTCTTTTTGTAATATATCCATTTATTATTGTAACACTCAGAGTGGCATTCAGGTACTAGAAGGTACTTGTTTTTTACTGACCTGATGTTAGTGGCGTTCATTTTACCAGAAAGTTACATTTTAAAGCATGTTGAGCTGAACTTTGAGTGTAGTGTCCAATCCTACAAATTTCTCTTCTTGAATCTCTTTCTGTCAGCTGTAAGCTTGTACACTAGTGGTGCCCAAGGACCTGTGAGACTTCCACTTTTCATTTCACCTTTTGCTGCTCAGTAGGTCTGACAATCAGGCGTTTGAAATGCAAAGATAAGAAGCATTTGTGGGGACATGCCAGCTAAAAGCAGCGTTAGCAGAGACAGGTCCCTGCCAGGCTGTTCCCTGGTTCAGCACCAGAGGTTGGTGATGTGACTACAAACGCAGAGAAGCAGGTGCAAGACGGATCTGTAGCAGGCAGATTCTGCCTGCTGGTGTTGTCTGGGTAGGCATGCTGTGATCCTGTCCTCATCATGCCCCTTCTGGGAAGGTGGTGCTGCTGAGGCTGTGGGATGTTCCCAGCCCCCAAACAGCAGAACACAGCTCATTGCTGATCCCTGTTACAGAGATTGTGCATGCCATGGTCCTCAGAAATTGTGCTCCAAGGCTGCTTGCTGTAACGTGTAACGTGACTCATTGTGGATTTATGCAAGAAACACATTAAATCCTCCCTACGCTTCCTGGTCACT
Organism: Melozone crissalis; assembly: GCF_028551555.1. NCBI lineage: Eukaryota > Metazoa > Chordata > Aves > Passeriformes > Passerellidae > Melozone > Melozone crissalis. The sequence goes on from NW_026535794.1 coordinate 24,596,753, forward strand.
TTCCATTCAAAACCAGTTTGTGTTGGGGAAAAAGTATTTGTCACCAAGATCATCAGGTTAAAGTGAAATAGAATGAGAAGATACATTTTAGCTTTTTTTCACTCTGGGCCTGAGGAAGTATTAAAATGATGGCTGTTTTTGAAAGAATTGTAATAGAAAGCACCTAATAACCACTGCAAGTTATTAACATATAAAAATTAGTTCCTTCTAGAGCTTTTGAAACTATCCACAGATAAACTTTCTAACTGAAGCAAGAAAGCTGTAAAAAGATATGTGAATTGTTCCAACTTGCACCCATAACTGTTTGTAAGTCAAGTTGTTGTTGATTAAAAATAAAAAGCATAAAATTTAAAACTGAATTTTTCCCAGATTAGATCTTGTTCAGAAAAGAAATTTTTATGCACACTTTTTCTTCATTACCTAAGATTTTATGCACATATATTTTTCAGTTATCAAGTTAAATGTGCTAATGTTACTTGTTCACTTAATTATCAAATCACCATATCAGCAGTTTGTTATCTTTTCTTCAGGCATTGTCATATTCTTCTAGATCTTTGAAATTTATCTGAAAAACTTTTAGGAACATTTTGGTAATACCAAAGTGGAAGAAGAAGAGTAGAAAGTGATTGCAATTTGAGCTTGTTTTCGAAAAGTAGTGCCAAATGGAGTTGGAGGGAATACCTAGTTTTAAAACTTTAAATCCTTCGCCTGGCCTGATAAAGAAAAATAATCACATAGGTCAATCTATGCATCATGGACTTGTCTTCCAAGGTAATAATCAGGATATATATATATATATATATATATACACTCACATTTATCTCTGTCTATGTATGTATGTACACATAGACACTCACATATATATATATGGATACATGGACACGCTGCTGTTCTGGAGGGGTGGTCATGTCTTTCCATGGGCCTGAGCTCCTCATTTTGCTATGTCTTCAGTTCAGAGCACAATTTCAGTGGTGCTGGCACCATTCTGTAGTCAACCATTACCCTCATTCTAAATTAAAAATTAATTGAGTGCATGCTGCCATGAACCAACAGCTCTGAATGGCATCACTTAAATTTAGCTGTCGGCTGAAGGAATGGCAGCCTGTCCTCCTGCAACAGCACTGCCCTTGAGAGCACTACTTGGAATTCATGTCTTGATACATATGAATTCCCAGCTCATGCTGGAAAATCAACCCTTTGCAACTTATCACACAAGGAAAGTGCAAAAGAAAGGTGAATCCAGTGGTTACTGTCAACGGATGCAAAAATCAGGCATTTATAGAGGTGGAGGCTAAAAGAGTAATCTAACAAGAAGCAGTAAGTTACTTCTCCTGCAAGTCTAGCAACTAAAAGGCTTATTTTTAACTGAAATATCATTCCCTCTATCCAATAATCCTGTTTAACTGCTTGTGGGTATTATTTGCCTGAATTACAACCTATGTTAAGCAGTGGAAATCTCTATATTCATTCCCAAATAGTTGTGCATCAAGACCTGATTATCTGTCTTAAAATCTAACTCTTTTTTGAGTCTTACATATCCCAGTAAAATTTTTAAGATAAGAGCTGTAGAAATATATTTATTCTTGTCTTACAAAAAATCCCCCATTATCTGGTTTTTTAAATTGTTTAAAGCATATTTTCCCTTTAAACTGTCCTCAGTATCTGTTGTTTGTTTGCAGAAGTCTCACGCTTCCTGTGATATATTTTTCTCTAGCTCCTCATATCTTCATTCATATCTACTGTGAAAAAAAGTGACCAGAACTTTTAGTCCCAAACAGAAATGCTGTTTTAAGTGCAATTGCAGCACCACTATTATTTGTTGTTTCCCTTTTTATTCATCTTCGTGTATGCCTTCTATTCAATAAAGATGCTTTACAAACCTCTTTTATAAGTCTCGGTGTTTTATAAACCTCTTTTTCCTATTGTTGCTGCTGAATATAGAATATGTGGAACTTTTGCTGGTACAGAGCACAACACCCAGCAGTCAATACAGAAATGGCAAAAAAATTGAAACACTGAGTGGAGCAAACAGAACAACATTTATATTTAGGATTCACAATCAGGTGTGACCTTGTTGAGAGGGTCAGGGAAATGTCATTCCTGAAGCAAGAACAAGAAAGATTCAAGCAGCAAAGCACTGAGCCAGAAATGTAGGTGACAGAGGAAGGAAGAGCTGTTCATTCCCTGGGCTCCTTCCAGGCTTTTTCCTTTCTTTGTCCTTAGGAGGATGCTAAGTAAGTGTGAGTTTGATTACTGCTTGTGGAAAGGAAACTGCACCCCTAGGAAGACTATGGGTTAGTATAGAGAAGAAAATATTTCTTCATAGTTATATAACCACACATGGCAAAATAAAGATTCTTAAAAAACCCTTTTTACCTTTTTTCTTGTATGGAGGAGCTCTGTTCATCCTCTCATAACATTTGAACTGCGAATCTATTATCTTCTGCCGTATGACTGAATTTTCAGTTACTACAGGCTCTAATGTAGGATCAGTATAATTTACAGCAGAAGAAAGACTTGGAACAATTCTCTGTATGGAAAGGAAAAGCTGTTAGTACAACTGGATAAACAAAGAGGATTAAATTTACAAAAAGTGAGGACCAGAAATTTCTATTACTCATTCTTGAAAGGCCTTTTATTTGCACATATGTTTATCATTATGATGGGCCGTGTACTACTTACAAAGTAAATGCTGAATTTTATTAGTTTACCTCATGAAAACTTAATATTTTAACCAAGCCATTTTTCTTGTGAAGAGACGGTCATTAAGTACTTGATAAAGTCATCAAAATATTTTCATTTAATTTAGTGTTTGCAAGAGAATTTTCTGTTAAACCCATGTATTTCTGTTCACTTGTGCTGATTTAACTCTAGGCAGTGCAGACAAAATACCTCAAGGCCACAACCCTTGCTTTGAGCTTCTGCAACAGTTAAGGCCAAAGAAGGTAGAGTTTAAACATCAATACCTGACTTTAGCTCTTAGTTAAGTACCTAAGCAGACCCCCTAAATTTGATAGTCTAAATAGCAAGGTCCTCTTTGATATAGTGGCATCTTCTGAATTATCCCATTCTGAACTGCCTGCCTGTTAAAGGAAGGGATCACTGCCTTTGCAAGGCAAAGATCTCACCTAGAGAGGTCAGTTATGCTCTTTTGCCCTTTTACCTTCCATCCATCCATCCATCCATCCATCCATCCATCCATCCATCCATCCATCCTGCCCTCAAACACTCCACCCCTCCTTCCCTCCCCTCCTTGTACAGCTGAGGTCTGTGAGCAGAAATGAAAGTGTGGAGCTTTAGTTTGTTCTGTTCTGCCTCAATCCTGTATCGTGACTCTTCTTTGCTTGAAGGTGATAGTAAAAGATGAGATCCTCTGCTTCCCCACTCAAAAAAAAGCAACATTGCTGTACCACTTTCCTAGCATGACCCTCTGCTTTCCCCTATACTAAATGGTACTAAAGCCATCACAAACACATTCAGATTCATTTGCTGGCTGCTTCAAAATCTAGGACTCTCATAAACACACAAGCTTGACCTTTTTTAGCAGCAAATGCTAATACAGAGATCTTTAGGCATGCATTTGTAGTTGTTTGAACTTAAAACATGACAGATTTGAAAGTCCAAATATCTGCTTATTTCTTACATTTTGCTGCCCCTTTTTTATGTCACATCACAGGCAATTGTATTCCGTCAATACATTACTTTTTCCTCCCATTTGCCTGCTAAATTACCTTTGTAAATACATGGCAAAACCAGTGTGTTTGACTTCACTGAAAAAAAACCCATTACTTTTATCTTGGTACTTCTGTACCAAACCATGTAAGTTTAATCTTTTTATACTCTTATATCAAATCAATTATGTTTTTCTAATCTCATCTCATCTCATCTCATCATCTCATCTCATCTCTTTTGACACAGACGTTTTCAACTATATACACCTGCTAGCTGGAGGACATGGAGGCAGTCAATCTTGTTGTACTTAAGTAGGTGCTTGAAATAAAGTAGGAGGAATAAGAATGAAAATATTTTCTGGCAGAGATAATTTTATATAAATTTTAGATGTATGTATACATCACCCTCTTCCTCTCCCCCAAGATATATTTGGACAATGAAGCCATTTGGAACACTTCATCTGGCCATCCAAATGAAAAATTTAGTATCTAGAAAGTCAGAACAGGAAATAAAGAAGCAAAGCCAAACATCACAAAAGATCCTTTAGCTTTAAAAAGACTAAAGGGAGCAGCCAGAGTCCCCAAGAATAGTTTAAAAACCAGTCAAGCAAAATCTTAAATCCAGCACAGGAAAGTGCAGATGAGGTTCTTCAGACAACCTCAGCTTTGTCTTAGCCCTTCATGTCCATGTCCATGACACAGGTTCTGATGCTTCTCTGAAGTGATAAGTAGATACTGCATATTAATTTTTTCCATTCTTATTTTGAATAATACCTCAGTTCCAAACTGTTTGTACTCAAGACAGAAATAACAGTTTAATCACAGAATGCTAGGAGGACTTCTGTGGCAATGCCTTTCTGCTTGATAATTTCTCTGCAATTCTGGGCCAGTTTGGGAGCATATCCATGTGTGGGATGATTGTTTTGAGGGGTGAAACACAATTTAGACACTAAAGTCACAGTACTCTTATAGTTTTGTTACTTGCAGTGTGTAATTCCTGAAGAAGTTGGCACAGTTGGGTAAAGTTTAATGAGAATATTCTCATCCTTGGAGGTAGAGAGTACCTGTGATGGTGGATGGATTATATGTCTTGCATTGTGTGCAAAATTACGTAGGAGTGCTCAGCCATGTTACCTGGAGGCCCATTTCTACTGCCCCTGCACAAGGCAATAGTGGAGCAGCTGAAGTTGCCAGTGAAATTTCTACTGCCCACATTTAGGCCAGCAATTCACTCAGACAGATAAAAATATGGATGAGTTGTGTCACTAAAACTCATCAGTGGAAGTCACTTAATGGCCTCCAGTAAAACGAAAGCAAGTTTGGATAAAAGTTGGGATAATAACACTAGATTTATTATGGTCTCTGTTCTAGGGTTACTTTATGATCCTCGTATCCCAATTCTCTTCTCAGTTTATGCTGGATATTGTATTCTGTGCCTTCAAGGCTGGCTCTGACAGCAAAGGTGGGAGAAGAAGCACAGTTTTTGTTATCACTCATCTCCTCCACGTTCGGCTGGACTGTGTTATCTGGGCATGGATGGGGCAAAACACCACGCTCCTTTTTCTTTTTAGTTGGTTAGTTAGTTTAGCTGGCTGAGGCAGTCTGAGATTTCCCTGGACTGTTTTTCTTTCCCTTTTCTTGGAACCATTTGAACCTGCTCCAGACCAGGACTCAGGGAAACACCGAGAACATTTTGCAGTGTGCTGGGGCCCCCTCTGCAGCCTTTCCCAGTGCTGGAGGGATTGATAACAGAGCGACCACCCACCGGGGAGACTTTCTGAATTTGTCATCTCTTCAGAGCAGTGAATGAGTTTTGTCATCTGGTATTGTTCATTTTGTGTGCTGGGGGTGCTGTGCCTGTTAAATAAACAGGTTCTTTCCACTTCCCTCTGAGGAATCCTTCCCGAACTGGTTGACGGGAAGGGCTGTGTGGGTTTGCTCTCTGGAGGGGTCCCCTTTAGAGGTTTTCTCCCAAATTTGCCCTAAATCAGGTCAGTCTCTAAAATTATTTTTATTATTTTTTTTTCTCCTTTTTTCTTTTTCTTTCTACCAAACACAATGACTCAGATCTTCAAAGGTAATTGCCCAAAAATCTTTCCGGGCACTTTTTATGTAATTGAATAGTTTGTGTGGGAAATCAAATTAAGGGGTTATACATAGCTATGTCATCTGTGATATGCCCTTTAAATCTACTCTTTCCTTTGATTGCTATTCCTCATTTTTGTTTGCCTAGACCTGAAAAGCTGGCCTTGGAAGCTTGAACACAATTTTCTTCTCCATATAAATCAGATTACCTCTTCAGCAGATTAATTAAATATAAGTTTTGTGGCTTACTGTAGGTGGAGAAGTCATACCCCTGTTTCAAATACAGGGGTTTTTACTATCCAGAAGAGAATCCCATGTCCACCACTCAGAATTTAATCCCATGTCCACCACCCTGACCTCCCAAAGTCAGTCCAGTGGGCTGATGATCCAGCCTTTATATACCTGCAGTCAGACACGAATTTTGATGCAGTTTGTGATGCCAGATGTTATAACTTGTTTTAGTCTCCCTCACTCCTTACTGTAGCAGTCAGAAAAAGGCAAATGGGGCAGGAAGCCATCTCTGGGTCATTATTCTCTTTTCAGAAATGGCAGGAGCTTGGCTATGGTTACCTGGGAGAGAAAAATTAGTCTGCATTGTGTTAAGGGGAGAGGTTGAGAATGTCCCATCAACATCTGTGTATCAGTGTGCATCAGCTCTCATGGAATTCACGATTTCGACTCACCTCTTCTACTATATTTTCATTGTGATGTCAATGTATTTTAGAAATGAAGACTTAAAAGACACATTTGTAGACAAAAAACCAAGGTCAATTAATCTTTGCCTGGCCACTACCTACAAATATTGAACCTATAAAATATGGAACAAATTTTAAGTGTTCATATTTCATTAATGCACATTAAAAAGCCTTCCTATCCATTCATCAGATATGTCAGATGGAAATATAGATGATGTTTATACAAGAAAGGAATGCCTCATTCATTTATAAACATTCTTTATTAAGGAGAAATAAATAATTCACAATAATCAATGTGATCATTGCTTAAAAATGCACTGAATTCTTCAGAAGAAAACAGTTTAAATGATGTCCCATGCAGCAGTTTAGCAGCCGTACATATGATGTCACTCCTAAAAGTCCAAGTAAATGACGTCATACATACGACCACCAAGCCACCACGTGACAAATGACTGACATAAGAAAGTGAATTATCATTACAAAGAGAAATAGCAGGCTGCTGAGAATGCTGGAGTTCACTTTATACCTGGAATGAATAAAGGATTCCCATAAAGCAATTTGGCTTCATTATTAAACGGTACAGGAATGAACAAACAGTGCCGTGGTTTCTGTGAGAGTAACTGCTGTGAACCTGTGCCAGGCTGTGCCTGCTTCTGCAAGGGAGAATCCAGATAAAGTAAGCATAAAAGTATTTCACTTTTTCTTCCCCATAAAAGATTGGAGACGATGAACAAGCATCCCCAAACATTTTTCTTCTGCCATCAAGGACCTTGCAGGACACTAACAATAACTGTATATGACATTCAGGAAAAGAAGGCATTTGAAGCTGTCTTTTTTCCCCCCCTCTTCCACTAAATATAGTAATTTAGCAAGAATTATTGGTGAGCTCAGGCTAGCAGAAATTCTGGATGCTCTAACTGTTTTTTATTGATTTCAACAGCTCAATCATTCATTTGGTATAATTCTTTTAAAACTGCTGTGTGCAGTCATCTCCTTCTGGATCACTAAACTCCTGTTCTTCAATACATCACATTTTAGAGGAGGAGCTCAGCATGATTTAGATGAGTTGCAGAGCCCCTCTCATATTTTGATTATGTTTGAACTACTTTTCACAACTGCTAGCCTTGGGACAGATAAGAAAACAACTGTGATACCTTAGGAAGGTCATTAGCATATGATGTTCAGTAAACATAATCATTTCTATCCATCAGAAGTGTGCTAGGAAGCAGCAGGCAATTTCTTTGGGGAAACACTACAACACGACATGTTTTACTTAATCACTGAATGTTAGAATTTTCCCACACTCTATCACTGTTGGAGCAGGATGGTAATTATCTCAGTGAGATCCCATATGACTAACGTGGCAGAATTTGGCAGCTGTTTAAACAAGCATGAGATTATCAGGTGCTGTAGAGGAAGACAAGGCTGTTGTAGTGAAAAGCAAGTCACAGATCTTACAGTTCTTTTCCATTTCTACAAGATTTGTTTATAGAAGAAGCTTTACTTTCATTTTAGCCTGATAAAAACTGTGGGCTAATCCAGAATACTTCATGGATATCTTCTTGCAGCCTTGATTATCCTCTTGTGAGAGGCCTCTTTACTGCAATCAGCTGCATAGCAACAGCCTTGTTTTTAAAAAAAGAAAAGATAGTCAAAATGTCCTGATCATCCCTGAAACTGGGTGAATAGAACAGAATGCAGCATTCCTATTTCTTGGGAAAATATGAGCAGCTTGACTCCCAAATTCTCACACTAATTCTTACCACTTAAATATATCAGCAGTTTGCTTTCCAGAGCTTGCCTTGTGTGAGAACAGGTCCTGAACTTCTGAGTGCACATACAGCATGAAGCAACCCATAAATATTTACACAGGGAGGTGTGCATGCAGAACAGCAGCTTCCAAAGGCATGGTCTAAGGTGATGAGACCCAGGGGGATCTCACCATCCAAGGCTGGGGAAGACTCTGGGCTGCCAGAGAAGAGGGCTCAGAAGAGAGACAAAGGAGGCTGTGACAGATCTTCAGCAGCTCTTCCAGCTCATGGGAGATCGGCTCTGGACCAGATGCTGGAAGAGATGCTGTCTAAGCAGGAAAAGGATTGTTCTCACAGTACCTGCACAGACATGGGTTTCAGAGATGCACACTGAGAGCCACCGAGCTGAGCAGGAGCAGGAGCCCAGTGGAGTTTGTGGTCACACCACTCCACCAGTGCATGTTGCATTCCCAGCTGTGAGGATCAAACAGAGGCACCATGGGCAGCTCCCCCATCATGGTGGCAAGTGCTTGACTAATGGTTCTGGAGACTTGAACCTACCCCACCACTGTATTCCAAAATACACCAGTTTATGCAGTTACCAAAAATTACATTTAGGTTTTCATATAATTAATTTTCAATGTTTTGTGGACAGGAATTATTCACGAGTCTTTCAGGTGTTGGAAAGAAGTATCAGAGTCTGCATACCTTTGTGACTGAGGCTTGGTAACAATTTAACAGATTTGGACTCAGTGAAAGTGCACAATTTGTTTTTTGCTCAAAATGAATTTCGTTTGGAATAGAATATTTTCAATTAGGTCTAGTGGGCCTAATTGAAAATAGTGTGGCCTTCAGCTGCAGCATCCATTTAGTCCTTACTCTGCATGTTGTGGTTGGCTCAGGACACAAAATTGGAGTATGTGGGAAAAACTACTTCATCAATCCTCATTTCCAGGGCCATTTGTAGGCACAGATCTTACTTGAGAAAATAAAGCAGAAAATAGAAATCTCTTCCATCAATGTCCTGAAAAATTGATTTGTCACACAGGAAAGAGACCCAAACCTTCTTCTTCTTCCTCATTCTCAGAAGTTTGATGCTGCTGGGCACACTGTGCTGATGCTCCATTTTTCTTGTGAAGAGAAATGTGCACTGAGGACATGAACTAATTGCTCCAGCATTCCAGGGCTTATGTACTTGAAGAAACAAATCTCAGTCACATTCTTTGGCTTTTAATAATTGCAAAAACTAGAGAGCATCAGTCTAAAGTGAACTATGACATAATGAACAATTAAATTTTCTCATTTTTATAGTAGAAGACCATACTGTGATGCATTATCCGGCATACAAAAGCAAGGGAATCCGTCAAAGAGGAAGACAATAAGGAATTGCTTGTACTTCTAAATTAGGTTTTGGAACAACTGATGCTTCAGGTTTCTTTGGCAAAGATGGGTTATTATGGATCTGCTGTACACAGAATTGCTATCAATTCTGTGTAAAAAATTACACACATAAAGAGATGGTTTCTATCAGAAGGTACCAAAAGTCCCAAGTGACAAGTCTAAAGGAGGTGATGGAAAGGAAGTGTCTGTGAAACCAAGTAAGTAATTTTTTGTCTGTGACAAAATATTGAAGGAGAGATACGAGAAGAATCTGGGGAGTCTTCTGCAAAGCACTAACTGTATAGAGGGCAGGGTGTGCTCCAGCTCTGAGATTGTGTTAGGGAATCACAGCTACACTAAGAAAAGAGATTTCAGGTAGAAGTCTCCTCTATTCAATAGGGATGACCATCACAGGGGAAACACCAGCACCTACAGTGGGGCAAACAGCACAGAGGAGAAAACAAGGATCTCAAAATGTTGTGCTGCTTTGCAACAGCTCACAGTGATCAACTGGGAGTTTAGGTCACAAATGATAGGATAACAGAAAACCATGAAAGTCATCAAAGAAGGGAGAGCTAGAGGGTGTCTTATGGGGTGGGTAGAGCTGAGGATGGGAGATCACTCCTGTCTATGTCACAAATCATCTTAATCACTGAATTTACTGTATTATTAATTTCAGATAGTGGCTGATATGTCTCTCAGTTCTTGGAACAAAGGAGTGATTTGAAGAACCAACAGAGTGGTAACCAACAGAGCCTTTTTGAAAGAGAGACACCCTTTACTCATTACAAACCATAAATAAAATGCAAAAAATGAACTGCTTCTACCATCAGCAGATGGGGAAATTCTTTTGAAAAATTACTGAGGCAAAATATTTTTCATATTTGATCTCACAACAGTTTCTGAATAAGTTTCATGATAGAAAGAAAAGCTTGTTCATGGTCTACTGTGACTGTGGCTTCTTCCCTACCAAAAAGTAAATTAACCTAAGAGATGTCAAAGTACAGCATAGTATGCCCACTACAGTGGGGAAGGAAGGCACACAAAGATTGGAAGCTTGAAAATGTAAGTTAAGTTATCCACTGAGGTCAGAATATGAAGTGCTATTTGGTGCAAAGATATTTAAAATGAATGCAGATGCAGATCTCACTTAAGAGTTTTTAAAAGAATTCCTCCCCCTGGAGTGCTAACATCGTACACATGCTCTCATGGGTGAGAGATTTAAAAGATCTGGGGACAACAGGGCAAGGATCAATCCCCCAGGGCTGACCTACAAACCCATGCTGTAGGTCAAAGCACCTCAAGTGCTCAGAAGTGCTGTTGACAATTTTAGTTATCAGAATATTTACAGTCCTGTCACTTGACTGGGAGCAAAATAAGCTGGATCTACTTCTTCATTTGGCATTGGCTTTTTATAGGAAGAATTGTTCTTTGTCAAGACCCCTATCAAGCTATGCAGATCAGATGGGATTCAAGCCGGAAGAAAGCTGGTCTCTCTCAGGTGCTTTGTTACAGACATTTCTGACCATGGGTGATTTCATAGCCAGTGCATTGTCACATGCTCCCTTGTAGGACAGGTAGAACAGCCAACCCAAATGGTCACAAACGCCAGAATACTCTAGTGTACCTCAGAGTAGAAGATTGCTCTCACACATGGAGATGATTCCTCAAATCATTAACTAATTATGGACAAATTCTTTTGGGACCAAGTTAGCAGAAATGTATTAACTCTCTTCAATGATTTCTCCATCTCTTCAGCTCTTCTTTGATGGAAGGTACTAATCCTGAACCATGAATTCAATATTTTACTGAAGTAATGTGTTCTTTGCTGTTCTCCTGGATTCACCATGATCTCATTTAATTGTTTTCTTTTAACCTCCTTCTATCCATCATTCTCTTAGTGTTCTCTACTTTCCTTTCCTTTTTTATCTATATAAATTTAAGTGCCAAACAGCATTGTGGACAAGCTCTGCTAGGCTGGGAGGAGAGGTACAGCCCAATAAGTAAACCAGGTAGGGCAGTTGCTTATGCCCTCTGACATATTTTCTACAGCATATGAGTTTCTTTTGCTTCTACAAGACACTATTTGATGAGGAGGTGTACAGAGATATTTCACATCCAGATGTTAATGAAGAAGATGAGAAGCAGAGAGGCAGGAGGAGCTAAGCAAGAAAACACAAGAAGAAGAGGAAGAAGAGGAAGAAGAGGAAGAAGAGGAAGAAGAGGAAGAAGAGGAAGAAGAGGAAGAAGAGGAAGAGGAAGAAGAGGAAGAAGAGGAAGAAGAAGAAGAAGAGGAAGAAGAAGAAGAAGAAGAAGAAGAAGAAGAAGAAGAAGAAGAAGAAGAAGAAGAAGAAGAAGAAAAGTCTTCTTCAGGAGCACAGAGCTAGAGTTAGGTGGGGACTAAGGTGGCAGGCATCATGTAAATTACTTGTACCACACCAGGGTAGTGAGGTGCTTGTTCCCAGTAGCGTCATTCAGACATATGCTGATCATTCTGTGACTTAGGCTCTGGGCAATATTCTTAATTCTGACTGCCTGTAATGTCTATGATTTTCTGATGATCAATAGTAATTTGAGGTTTCACAAGTACAGTTCAGCAAAAGGATTCAATTTATGTGAGAAGTATTTAGTCAGGCCCTATATTTTTAGAACCACAATTACTCAGCAATGTTGCATACATTAAAATTAATGTGATGCTGATTCAAAACAGTTGAAAACAGCATTTGAACTGATAAACAGATTTATAAGATTATTTTTCATTTTGGCTGCCTTCCTAATATCAGATCAGCTAAAAACAGTGAAAATGCATTGCTACTTAAGTCAGTTTGTCTCACAGAACAAGATTAAGGGCAGTTTTCAAACACACATATTCCCATGATATGTTGTAGCCTGTAAAACACAGAAATGAAAAGTCATATGCATAACCCTTTTCAGACTTGCAATTCTGTCTCACCAAGAAACAATGTTTTCAAGTTCAAACTTTTATTAGATAATCTTATTAATCTTCTTTTGAAATTTATTAGTAAGGAAACTCTTCCTTCACCTGAGGAGTATAACAAGTATAACTTGGTACTCATTTTTGTCAACATCACCACAAGTTTAAATACAGCAGCTGTCACGAGCAGTTTACTTTTCTTGTACTTACAGTTAGAAGGATGAAGAGTAAGAAGCAACACTGGGTTGTTTTTTTCATTTTGGAGTCTTCTTGGAGAGACACCTTGTAGATGACCCTTCTGGGAATTAAACAACAAAAATAAAAGCATTATTGGACTTTTCCGATAAATTCCTTGTCTTTGTGTATGAGCACATTTTTAGAATTAATCTAGACTCTGTGTGTGTGGTTTTTGGAGCACCCCCAGCCTTACATGTGCTCAAGTTTGGTCTAATTGGAGGTTGGTACACTTTAAATTTAGTCTCCTTTGTGGATCTCTGGTGGTGAGTACAGATGGTGTGGGGTACATCTTCATGTTACTGGGTGACCCGTAGCAGATCCAGGTTAAATTCTTTGCTAGATGAGGCTACCTTGCTTGTCCTTTTTCAGCTGCTTCTACCCTAATATAGAGCTGCAGACCAATGAACAATCTGGATATTTTAAACCTGACTTGCAAAACCCAGAAAGATCCAGTTTGCCAATAAGTGTAACAACAGCTCAGAATCCATGTTTGTGGGGCTAGGGAAAGCCAAAGTTTGAGCAATCTCTAGCCAGGTGAACAAGGCGTGGGCAGAAAAAGAGAACCTGGGAGCAGCAGGGTGGGATTGCGCGCTCCGTGCTGCAGCTGGGTGGCTGGGCTGTGACGGACACACAGCAGTGTCAGCCTCAGGCCACCAGGCAGGACTGCTTCAGCACAGAGTGCTGGGGAGGCACAGCACAGACACGGCTCCACAGGTTTGAAGGGAACTGCATCAGCAGCTTTTTGGTTTTCTGGGTTTTTCCTACATCAACACTTCTCCAGCCTATCTGGAAAAAGTATCCAGGGGCCACCAGGTATAATCTTATTGCTTCACAGTTGTGGGAGCTCAAGCAAGCAAAGCTCTCTGCATTAACATCTCATTTTAAATTTTACAAAAACGTAAGTTCTGTATTAAATGACAAATGCAGCTTTTGTCAAAGCACATTGTGCCTTCTGATGTGTCACAGACCACTCGTGGTGTGTGTGCTGAGCAGCATAGGACATGAGGCTGTGATCACCTTCTGTCACAGTAACACTGTGAGCACTCACACACCTTCATTTTTCAGACAGCTTTAAAACTAGGAGTTAGGTGTTTTCTACCTGCTCAAACAATCCTGTGAGCACCCTACACATTTGAAACCCATGAATTTAATGAGAAAAAGACACAGGGACTTGGATGCTTAGTCTAGTTGACATGCAGTGAATAATACAATGACTAGTGTAACATTTGTCTCAGCAACAGCATTGTAAGAGCTTTTCTCATCTTTAAATGGTCTGGAAGGGCACCCATTTTCAGAGAGGAAATGAAACATTGTCCTCATCTAAAGTAGAAATATGTAAGGTCAAAATGTAATAAAGGTGTGGCACTTCCACTTCAATGCAGCACATGTGATCTAGTCATATGCAGCACATGTTGCAGTCATGTATCACTCAGATTACATAAAACATAAAGTGATGGCAAAGAGGGCTCAGAGGGTTTCTCTCTAATAGGAAGTAGTCTCATTACTGTGTGAATCTTCCCAGAACTATTCTGCTGAGTCAGAAGTAATGCAAGATGCAAATGATCCAGAAATAATATGCAGTTACACTGTGAGCCACAAACTTGCATTTGATTATTCATGGTAGACAATTCAATTGAAGCAAAATCTGGACATCTAGATCAGAGAAAAATGCCTGGAATTGTCTGCATATTTTCCATGCTCTTCCCTGCATTCTGTATTGGTTCAAACTGACAATAAAGATTAATGAAGAACATATAAACAATGGCTCTTGGACAGCTGCAAAGTAAGTACGAGCATGAGTGTGGTGTTCATCCAGTTACACACTGTACTGCAAAGTGTTCTGCAGCATGGTGTAAAGCCGGTCTAGTGGGTGCCTCTGTTCTTGTTAGCATCATCACTTCTGCTGCATCTGTAGGGATTTTGTATCAAAAGGGAGCACTTTGTCTTACAAACTGCCAACAGCTTTAAAATGCACAACAGTTCCTACCAATGCCACAGAGATTAACACAATACTGTGACCTAGCAAGCATAAGATCAAAATTGGCTGAATTTACCTGCTATATGTCTGCTTTTCCTGTACTTTGTGCCAAGAGTGCCTGCAGCACCAGGCTGGGTTACAGCTGTAGATGCAGGTAAATCTTTTCCCTTGTGTTAATTAAAATGACTACACCATATGATATTACATATGAGTAAATGAGTAAAAACTATTTCCCATACTGAATCTCAGCTAGTCTATTCATTTCCAGTCATTTTTATTTTAGCCAGCTGTAACCACATGAATGGCTGACATACCAGATAAAGTCAAGCACCTTTTTTTGTCTTTTTCACAGAAATCTTTTCATCTGGCAAAAATTTCAAGAATAGTTGAACAACAATATTTTAACTATAAAAACTATAAAGGTCCTGACAAAGAAAAATTTTTTTCTACTTTAAGACTGGCCCATAACACTACAGCACACAGACTGGCATCAGTACTGTATCAAGGATGATGATCTCATTGAAATGAAAAGATACATGCAAATATAAAGTGCTGGTCAATGGGCAGGGCAGAAACAACAGGGAGGCAGAAAGATTCACAAGAGGAACCCCAGGAGATGGACCCTGTCAGCCTCCAGACAGAGGAACAAACCAACACCTCCATGGCTCTGACCCCATCTCCAGTGATCCAGGTTCAGGTGAGACAAGCTGGGATGTGCAAAGCAGCATGCTCAAGTGCCTGCTGGTTTTGGTCTTTTGTGTTAGAGGGATCACCTTTTCACATGGACTCTACAGCCCATGGGCAGCGCGCTTGCGGCTGGAGGAGGGCTGGACAGCTCTGGAGCTGTGCTGTGAGGAACAGAGGGTGGAATCAGAAATGAGTCCGCTCCCCAGTGTGTGCTCACACCAACTCAAGCACACATGGGCTTCCATGGCAGTACCCACAGGAGGCTCCCCATGCCTTCTCCTGGCTCTCAGGACCGCCTGACTTGTCTAACTCCACAGTCACACCACAGGCCCACGCTATGAAGAGGTCAGGAAATTAGTTTTCAGCTGCACAATTTTAAAATCTATTTAAATAGGTTTTTTGTTTATTTTCTTTTTTACAATTACAGATGGAGAAACATTAATATTTCAAGCTGTTTTAAGAACAGGAGTTGCAGATGTTTCAAGGTATGCATGAGTTTTTCCTGAGATGATGCTTATTATCATAAACAGAAATTATAAATAATGAACTGATATTTCCTGGGATCACCAGAGCTTATTTATTATGGCAATGTAATACAGTATAAAATTACACCAAAATTTGTTTCCCTTGCTGAAGTTCCCAAGCAGGTTTTAGGTGCTATGCTGATTCCTGTTCCTATAATATTTAGCCTTTTTCCCTAAGTCCAACAATGTACATACTCAGTGTTATGTTAGTATAACATGCTGCATGCATTTCAATTTTAGAATACCCATATTTAGGGATTAATCATAAGCACACTGCTAAAGCCCAGTACTTTTCTATGATTGTATTAATTCTTCAGCCCCTGTTGCTTACAATAATTCCATATGACATTCCTGACTGTTATTGAAACTAGAATATTGTTCTTTCTTTCTTTGCAAAAGTAGCATTTATGTAGCTCATTGTGTGCTAAGATATTCCTCCTGCTTCAGTTGTAATAGTAATACAACAGACACCTTGAGATTATACCTGAAACTTATCTGAGGATGAACACAGCATCCTACTCAGTGATAACATCTCTTTTGTCTCTGTCCAGATGTTTACAGGTATAATGCTGTGCTGACCAGGTCTTCAATTGCAATTACCATTGGGTTATCCAGAAAATGGGACAGCCCTCCCTGCACAGCCATTTGCACAAGGCCCACAAGGGATGTCAGATTTAGTCAGAAAGAAGGGTGTATGGGGAAGATTTAAAAGAAGGCAGTAGAGCAACAGTTCTCTGCCATGTTCTGAAGAAAAGGGAGGAAGGAAGGAAGGAAGGAAGGAAGGAAGGAAGGAAGGAAGGAAGGAAGGAAGGAAGGAAGGAAGGAAGGAAGGAAGTGGCGGAAGGAAGGAAGGAAGGAAAGAAGGAAGGAAGAGAAAGAAAGAAAGAAAGAAAGAAAGAAAGAAAGAAAGAAAGAAAGAAAGAAAGAAAGAAAGAAAGAAGACTGCAAAAAACTTCTTTAATTATTCTGCTTTGATAAATCTGCAGTGCCATCTTTCACAATACTGATGACATACCTTTAGATAAATAAATGGTTTTTAAAATGGATTTCAAAATAGGAATTTGAGGAGTTCTGGCTAAGTACAGAAGTGTAATGCAAAAATCTCCTTCTCAGTGTGTTCATTACACTCAGAATTTTTGAAATGTCACTTGCAATGTCCCTACTAGGCTGCAAGTTTCTTTGGGAGTTTCTTTTCCACCCCATGCAGTTTTCTCTGGGTGAGTATCTGGGTACACACCTCAAACCACAAGGTCTCTATGTTTTCTTATTTAGATAAGGCTTGCAGACCCTCCTGGGGAGTGTCTTGCCAGTCAGCACAGAAGGCACCAACCTGCCCTGCCTGCATTAACCCTAGACTGGGAAGCACTGGGCAGACACCACTGAGCAAGGCACAGGCAAGCCAGCAGATCCTGCTGCTGTGTTTAAGGATTTTGGATCCAGGGAGGAGGTTGCAGGTTGGTTTGTGTAGCCAAACATGCAGATGGTTTTGAGCAAAGTATTAAAATTATCCCCTCACTCTCAGTGGGACATTTTACCCCTGGGTTCCTAATTTAGGCTACTGCTTTGGGCCAGGAGTGAGCCCTACATCACCCTTCTACATTCCCAGGTCTTGTGCAGACCAGAATTGTAGTTATAACCCCATCAGGAGAGGAGATGCCAGGAGTTTAATCCCCATGCCTGAGATGGGAGTAGAGCCAGTCCCTCCTATTTCTCCAGAACATTCTTTAGCCATTAGCCCATAATAGTCTGGAAATTGTTTAAGTGGCACCAGGATCTCAGTTATTGCTGAGTTATTTCTCATATGCCAAAAACTGGTGACCATCAGTCCCAGGCAGAGAGACAGGTCTCCTTGCAGCCTCTAGTCAGGTGTCCAGGGAGATGAGGCAAGGCAGGAGATGTATCTACTGTCTTCTACTCCTGCACTCCCTGTGGCTTATCTTTGTTCAGTACCTCAATGTTTTGTTTAACCTTCCTTTTTCATACAGGAATCCCATGAGAAATAAAAATTCCACATTCTCGGTTTCTGGTGTCAGGCACATAAAGACATTGCAACATTAAAGCTGTAGGTATCTAAGACACTTGCAGCTTAACTCATTCATTTTGGGAGTCTCGGAGACCCAAATGCTAACTTGTGTGATGACTACTCAGTTGTTATTGTAGCAGATCACAGTTTCCATTAGCTTGCCTGGTGGAGATTGTGAACTGCATCTCAAGTGTATGCTATGTTAACAAACTGAAACTATCAGCCATGGCAAATAGGCAATTTCAGGTTTACACAGTGAAAATGACCAAATAATTCTGCTGTATTGATTCATTTGGATTACCTGGGAGCTGCAATGCTTGGTACTTCATTTTTCTTTTTAAAAGCATTCAAAAAAAAGGGGTTATTTTACCTTAGGTTTCCCTCCAATCAAATCCTTTCCAACAAATCAGATGAAAACAGGAAGGAAGCAGAATTGACTGTGTCTATTTTTAAGGTAATCACAAAGATTTCTAAGCCCCCACATTATGTATCTGAGCAGCCAATGTGATCATACACACCGGTGAGGATACTGAAGATGGAAAGGAAGAAGTTTGTTGTATTGTTGTATTACCCAGTCTAAGAAATTCTTCGACTGGGTAATACAACACAGACAAATATACTTTGACAAAAAAAACCAAAAAACAAACCAACAACCAAAAAAGCCAATCAATACACTTTGAATAAGAATTATTTATCTAGGACTTTAAAAATATATGAGCCAAATTATCCAGAAGACTTTCAGGAAAGGCTAAACATTTTATGAAACAAAAGATAGTAAACCATCAAAGGAGTTAGAGGAGCTGATTCCTTCCACCTTCCAGGGCATAACATAGGAGGGGAGTGCTGAGGTATCTGGCTGAGCACTGGTACAAATCCCATTTGCATTACATGTAGGTATGGGTGGGTGTAGTGCTTCTGCATCCTCTCATGACTGTAAATTGAGGGTGATGCCTACTGCTTGTTAGCAGCCAAAAAACCCAGTGGCCAAAACCCCCTACTTCTTCAGAGCTTAGGAAGCCATTGCTAATGACCCCCTTGGCTGTTGGACAAGGGGTTTTGTGAGGTTGCAAGTAAAAGCAAAGAAAATTTCAGAAACAGACTAGTAAAGTATATCAGCAGATTTGTTGGCAGAAAAAGCTTGGAATACTTACACAAACCAGATTGTGTAATTAGTTTTGAAAAAATTAGTTTTAGTCTTTTGCGAATGTCTTCTGTGAAGTGTTTTAGCCCAAAATGTTAACAGCATTACGTGAAGAGTTGCATACCAAGCAATTATGGAGTTTGGCATCTACAGGACCCTCTGTGCCTTGCTGCATTTCTCTGGATTTTACAGTGTCATACTGTTTTACCCAGAAATAGTGCCTGAGAGACAAGGTTTATGCCTTTGCACCACAGGCTCTGGTCATACAAACAGTGGTTAAAGAAGAGGCTTAGAGATGGAGGGGATGGTGAATAATAGCAGCACATCTGCTCCTGCATAGGTCAATTTAAGCTTTTGTGGAATTGAAATTAAAAGAAAAATTACTTTTATGCTTTTGCAGTAAAAGAAGAAACAACACATGCAATTATGCTTTTACTTCAGCCATAATGCAGGACAGAGAGTGGATCACACCACAGTGACTCTGGAAAATGAGTTCATTGCCTTCTATCACTATTCAGAGGATACACTCGAAATAATCTCACTTTTACAAGACAATGATTGCTTACATAAGAATTACGTCAGTCTCTCGGCACCCATCAAAGTATCATGGAGTGGTTTGGGCTGGAAGGGACCTTTAAATATCATTTAGGTCACATCCCCTCTGCCATGGGCAGGGACACCCTCCACTAGTCCAAGTTGCTCAGGGCCCCATCCAGCATGGTCTTGAATCCTTTGGGGGATGGGGCATCCAAAACTTCGGGGCAACTTGTTCCAGGGTTTCATCTCCCTCACAGTAAAAATTCTTCCTAATATACAGTAAAAATCCACCTTCTTTCAGTTTAAAACCATTGATCTTTTCCTATGACTACAGACCCTGGTGAAAACTTTTCCCTATCTTTCTTCTAAGACCCTGTTAGCGGCTGAAAGGCTGCAACAAGGTCTCCTTAGAGCCTTCTATCCTCCAGGCTCAAGACCTCCAGGTCTTTCAGGTTTTTTTTCACAGGAGACAGCTCCAGCTCTCTGATCATCTTCATAGCCTTCTCTGGACTCAGTCCAACAGATCTACATCCTTCTTATGCTGGGTGCAGCACTCCAGGTGGAGTCTCACCAGAGCAAGCAGAGGAGCAGAATCCCCTCCCTTGATCACCATGCTGCTTTGGACACAGCCCAGGATACAACTGTCATGTCACAATGTGCATACCTGATGATGAAGGCTTTAATTTTTTTTAGTTCTTACAATCAAATTTGAAATACTGAAGTTAAATGCAAACCTTACAATTCTGAAGCAACACTCAGGATTTTACCAGCTCTGCTTTCAGTAATAGATAACAAGATAAAAGCAGCAATATTTAAAAAAAAACTTGCTAAGTGCTGGGAAACGTTACTATGTTAAAGTCAAATATTTCCAATCTGTGGAACAAAGAAGGAGAAAAAAAGCAGGAAGCTGTGTAACGAAGCAGAAGAATAAAATCTATAGCAGAACATTCCAGCTATTTGGAGTGCTGGAAGAGTGGGACTGAATGAAGCAGCTTTGGCTGCTGGTCCACATTAACAGATGAAGGCAAGCACGCTGCAGGAATGCCTGGTTCATCACTGAACACTCCTCAAAGCAGAACACTTCCTTGCCATTTTGCTGCATCATTATGAATCTCTGGCTTAGCATGTCACACAGTAGCACAGTATAATTTTTGCCTTTTAGGCCCAGCTGTGAAATGTCTTTTGAAAAGTGCTTGCAATTCCTGGAGGACTTTGCAGCAGTGCTTGTACAATAAGAAAATATGCAATTATCTACTCTTGAAGGCAGCGCAGCTTGGACACAGCCAAAAGCTTGGGATGAATACGACCCTGCTGTAAAACAAAGATTTCAAAAGAATTGCATACATTTATGTCAGACTAAAATCTTTAATACAGCCTGCAAAATTAAAGCAGAAATTTAGAATTATTCTCTCTATATATAATATTTTAGCAGGGAATACAGCTTTCACAGTCCTTATCACCTTTGTGGGCAAGATTAATATTAGTGTAATTTAGAAAGAGAATTGTACGGGTACAGCTAAATATACATTGCTAAAGAAACTAAAACATGCTACAGAGTTTCAGTAAAAATTTTTGAGTTAAGAAAAAAGCCATATGCATGGTTTCATTCTAACTTTAGCTGGAACACCATCCCAACGGTACTGTACTTACAGCCTAGACCTTACATACCAAACATGCCTTTCAATGTATTTAACACTACTCTAACAAATACTTGAGTTCAGTAGAGCAAGAATACAATGACAAGGCAGACTGGGATGGACTTTGGAAGCACACATAAAGAGTTAGGGAGAAGTAAGAAAAACTGCAGGGTAAGAGGTGAATGTGAGGTAATTTTTCCAATTACCAAATTCTTTCTGTATCACCCTGGAAGAATCTTCAAATAATTGGATAAATATAACCTCATACATTACATTCTTCCCTCTTGGATCAATACTTGTTTTGGTAAATACTTTCTTGATTTGACATATTAAGTTTTTGTTAAAAAAATTTCTTTTTGTTGCAGCATATACTGCAAAGAAAAATAGTTATCTAATTTTTTTTTCAGCCAGTTCCCTCTCAGTTTTCCATTCAATTCTTCCCCAGGCAAACTCCCACTGGTCATTTTTTTTTTATCCTAAGCATACATTCCTATAAATTATTAGAAGCAAGTGAATATTTTATGGGATGGGCAAAAAATCAAGAAAAATATTATAACTTCTTATTATGTCAATGTTTTTATATAAGTCATATAAAGTGTGAAAAGTACTGCGAATAGATTGTTTTAAATCAAATACACATGACATACATATAAAGCATTTTGTTCTCACTTGGCAGAATAGCCCATGCTACAGCTGGATGTAGGTTTCAATCCTACCTCAAAAAATATGAGCTTGTGTGGAAATAATGCATTTTTCTTGAGTCTGGTTCTGATTTTATAGCAGTTTTGCTAATAATGAATAAAAATCTTGATTTTGATTTGAGGTCAGGGCATATAATTGTTGATCTCTAAGAGTTGTATCTAAGGCATTATGAGGGTATTTTAAATTCTGTAATAGAAGGAGACAAGTTTTGGGACATTCAAACCCTCTTGTGACAGTCTCTGGAAAAGGCTTTGCATGAATTAACTTTTGAAGATACAACAGTTGATTTAACTAATAAATTTTTCACTTCTTCTGATATATCTTGCTTTACCTATGCTCTTAAATTATTATATCTACTGCAAAACTGATACTTCTGTATTACACCTACCCTACAGTGAGTAGAAAAGTGACCCAAAGCTGTCACTGCATTTTAAGCTATTTTTACATCTAATCTAAAGATAAATAAGGATAAAATCATGTAGTGATTGATGGGGATATAAGAAATAATTAGTAAATCAGTAAAAATAAGATTATCTGCATCAGTTATTACAGATTATTTGAACATCACGGCTATAGTGCTTGGATATTGTGTTGTCCCTGTCAGGAATTATGGCACCATTACTATAAAAGGTTAAATTGAATGTAAACATCTAAATTCCCAGTTTCAATTAGGGCAAAATCTACACATTTCTCCCTAAGGCATTATACCTTCATTTCAGAAGTTCAACAGGGCAATTTACACACAGTAAAGCACTGTGAACTGACATTTTCCCAAGAGGCTGTTATTAGCAACTAAAAATTCAGTAGAAGGCTTCCAGGCTAACGTGCATGAAGAGATGCACTTTCAATGATAACTAGGCAGGTGAAGTTCACTGTGCTTGGGTTAAAATAAAGGGTAAAATGGGTCTTTGCCAAGACCTGCAGAGAGCAGGTTACTGTTTGCTTTGTGGTTCCTCTTTTTATCTGTAAATTAGAGCAGACTAGCAAGGAGTACAGATGAGGGAATGGGAAACACCTGAACAGTGAGACAAGTCTTTACTGGTGTAACTCACTCGTATGCCCCAAGAAAATTTTATAAAAAGCCTTTTGTTCTTTGTCCTAAACGTTGCTCTGGGCTTGCAGTCTGGAGTCCAGGGTTTGTCCAAATGTCCCAGAGGAGCAGCTGAATCCAGATGAGACACTGTTTGCAGGAAAACAAGACCAGGAGATGGCTAAAATAGATGGTGGCTAAAATGTGTGTATGCACCTTGAGAGCTGAAAGGCCAGTTATTACACTACTAATATTAATGATGACCTTTCAGGGACACCAGCTGCCAACCATGCAAACAGAAGCTCTGGTGACCTCTTCCTCTGCTTATAAATATTAATAAGCAGAAGAATTTTCATAACCATTTGTGGGGTTCAGAGTCTCAGCAATATCCTACACAGATCCTAAATACATGTGGTTAAGAATGACCAACCATGTGTCAGAGAGGTTTCACTGGAACCCAAGTAATCAGGTCCATGGAGAAGAGCTTAATTTTCTGGCAGATCAGTAGTGGACACAATATTTAAAACAAACCAAACCAAACCAGACCAAACCAAACCAAAAACCCAAGAAAAATGGTGAAGCATGAGAAAGGCAGCACAAAGGAGAAACAATGTCTTTCACCACAACCTTCCCAGCCAGGAAGAGCAGAGCAGAGGTTTTGGATCTGTAAGTCTGCATCTGCCTGCCAAGATGAGCTATCATGAATATGTTCTTGAGAAGTTAGTGAATTAAGCCAAGTGTAATAATCTGCATTTATTGAAGATCCCTTCCTACCCTGCATTCTGAGGACAACATGAGAGTTTAGGCTGACTCTCACAGATTTCAGGCTCTCATTTTGCTTTTGCTGTCCATTGTTTGGGGAGTAAGATCAGAGCTAGATCCTCAAAGTCTCAAGGTTCTCATTGCCTTCAGCAGGGCTGCCTTTCCGTGAGCCCTGGCTTTTTCTTCTTCCATTACACGTGTTGAGTGGGGCTCTGAGCAGCGCTGGGAAGGAAACCTACTCACCTTGAAAAGTAAAATGTTCTAACATAGGAATGATTTCTTGTCACTTATGTTGGCTCCTCAGAGCCCATTAAATGGCATACTGATTTTTTTTTTAATTGACTTCTTGGCAATGTCACTTTCTCATTTGATATTACTGTTACTATTTTAAAGTTCATTCATTTGATTTTGTTGTCTTTTCATGTGTCATTTTCTATATGACATTCTAGTCCAACAAATAATGTGTAGCCTAATTTTGTGGGCACCTGTGGGGAGCAGGGCCTCTCAAAAGCATCTTGTTAGCCAGGCCCAGTGAATCAGGCTGGGGGTAAAGCATCGTGTGGTCTGGCTCCCACCCGCTCCATTGTTAGCACTGGAAGCCTCTGGGGCCACTGCAATTCTCAAGCAAGTCAGTCAAAGTCCAATTACAGTCATTTATAACGTATTTCTTAAGGATGCCAAAACTAACTCCAAATGCTTCCTGATGCCAATGTTTGCTTTTGGTAAAGTCTTGATATACACTGGCTGAAGAATGCCTTCAACAGTGTTTTATTTTGCTGGGGCAGATGAAATTAATTTCTGGCTCCAGTACCCAAAGGATTCAGAACCAACACAGAATGACATCTGAAGTCACTAAGGACAAGTCTCCAAGTATTGAGTCAGCTGAAAACAGAGTCAATTTTCCTTTCTGAGCACATTCCAGACCCATGCAGGTGCCAGGAGACTGTTCTTAGTTTAGCATATAGAGCTGGAACTTGGATGCTTATGTAACAGCTAGGCTTTAGGGTTTCCCCAAATCTCCCTACCAAATCCAGCTGCAGAGACAAAGGATAATCTGGATCACAAATGATAAAAGTTAAATAAGAAAATAAATGCCTCCAATGTAGCAGCCTATTTGCAAGACTTTTCAAAATAAACCCCTTGGAAGCAGTCTGTATTTCTCAGCAAAATTTTTCTTGTTACACCATGGGTTGCCAACTTTAGTATTTATTTCACTGGCAATAAATTAAAAGACCTGAAACTTTAGATTCTCTGTGATGTTAAAAACTTCAAATATCCATCCATGATCTAAAGCTTCATGTGGAAAAATAATAGAAAGTCTCTTCCATAAATTACATTGCCAGACAAGTGCATTCATATGGAAAGTACTTCATATAGCAGATAGAGGACAAAAGGAAAGCATATTTGGATGACTACTGAGATTCAGAAAAGAGTTCTGGAAAGAAGTCAGAACAGTCATTTCAACAGCAGCTACAGCTGATTTTGCCTCTCATCCTGACTGTCTCATTAAATCCAAATGTATATGTGTCTATGGGTATGTGTGCAAGCTGCTGCAGAGAGGTATAAATTCCCTACATCTTGAGATGTAGGGAATTTAACACAGCCCAGCTATTATGAGACCTGTAGAAATCATGTCTTGAGGCCTTTTGCCCCTCTAGTGTTTATTTGGCCTTCTGGTGATGGAAAGATCTCAGGCTTTTATTTGCTTAGTGGTAACTTGGAGCTTTTGCCTAAAGCTTGCCAAGTATTCATCCTGATGAAGCACTTGACCTTTCTATGAAGTATGTTTTTCAGACACCACCAATTTAAAAAGCACCTAAAGAATATTTTTTCTTTAACAATCAAAATATTTTAAATTATGTCTGCATTTTGGATCTTCTGCACTGTGCTTAGTGCTTCACCAAGGAAGTGAGAGGCCCAGCTCTGGTTTCTTAGAGCAAAATCTAGTCTTACATACTACATACCTCAGACATTGCACATACAAGCAAAAATGCAGTGCAAAACCCATGTATTTTATTTGTGGACTTTCTTTATTAAGATAAAAATATCCTTAATATTTTAAGTATTGAGGGTTCTTATTAATTAATTTTTTATTAGTATGTGCAAGAAAATACCACTTTTGTAGCCTCATTCAATGATCCCATTTGAGCAGGTGTTTCACATATCTACATGGAAAAGAAAAAACAATTCTTTGATTGAGGAGGACTTCACTGTGAAATTAATAGTGCAGTTTAATAGTACAGTTGACAGCAAAGGCACAAATAGCAAAAAGTGCTTTACTGTGCCTGTATGTCCTATAACTTCTTCCAGACTTTATACTCATAGTTCCCTTCCCTACATTTAGCATTTTCCTACTATCCTTTACTTCCTTTTACCCTTGCATTTTTTTCCAGAATATACTATTTCCATGTTCTTTGAATATAGTCATAATGCTATAATGATAGCACAGAGTTCCACAACATAGAATGGAAAATCTGGTGCAATATAAATTTGGTTTACTCTCAGTGAATATTGTGCTAACTGCTTCCCAAACTGTTTCAATAAAACACTCATATGGAATTTATCTCAAAGCTTTACATCCTGTCTAGCTGGCTGTATTATGTCTCAAAATCCCCAGCCCTTTGTTATAGAATTAGGATGGGCTTCTGGAGTTCTGGTTATATATTTCTGCTCCTGGGATCACACCATGACAAACTCATTCTACTTTAACTTCCCTCTTAATGAAAAGAGTTGATAATCCAGGTTCAAATCATGAATCCCACAATACCTTTGAAAAGACTTCAAAAGAAACAGCAAAAATACAAACAGCAAAACAAGCAAGCAAACAAAAATCCCCAAACCAAAACCAAAACAAACAGACAATTCTAAAATGAACAAGCTCATTAACAACTCCACAAAAGCTACTTTGGGAAGTGAGTTCTGGAAGAAT
Organism: Melozone crissalis; assembly: GCF_028551555.1. Lineage (NCBI taxonomy): Eukaryota > Metazoa > Chordata > Aves > Passeriformes > Passerellidae > Melozone > Melozone crissalis. The sequence continues at coordinate 24,623,457 of NW_026535794.1, forward strand.
CACTGTAAGAAGGATTAAATGCATTCACCTTGTACAGTTCAAACAGCTGCTAAGAAGAGAATGACTCAGCCTGTGCATCCAACTGGGGTCAGTCTTGCTTAGGCACAGCTTCAGAAATGCTCCCCCCAGCAAGCTGCATCTGGGCACCCACTGCATCCAATCACCAACATGCAATTACACATTTCCACACAGACAGGGGAGCTGCTGGGCAGGGGATTGGGTACATGCTGCTGGATACCTTTATGTTAAATCTTTTAATTTACTGCAACTGGTATAAAATAGCAAACTTTCACTTTTTGTGGTTCCTGGGGAGTATCAAATGCATGAAACTCCACTTTTACTCCAGTGTCATAAAAATATGGGGAGTGGTCAATGACAATAACCAAATGTATATATTTTGCTGGTTTGAAGTGTTTTGATCATGATAATCTTCATTGATCTCCGAAGTAATGGGAGAGGATGTGAAAACTCATACTGCTCCTATGATGCAACCACAGTTGGTCCTTGAATTTCTACATTAACTCTTGCCCAGCCATTAATCTCTACTGACTAATTCTACCAGACTGGCTTGCTTACTTGACATTCAAATTAGAATAGTGTGACAAAATCAAATAATGAAATAATTTACTGACTCGCATGATACAGTTTTATGTCATTTCTTGCTCAGCTTTTGGTACAATGCATCAATGGCACTTAAGCTAATGGGCAGATCTTGAATCCTGCTCTTGGTATCACTTTTCTCAGTGGCACCCAGATTTTGACTCAAAGGTTTTGATATCCATAACTAGATCATTAACTTAGTCTTTGATCATTAGCAGCACAAACCTGGCTTTACTTTCATGAATTCTGCCAGGAAAAGTAGAACATATGTGGAAAAAGCAATCTGTGCATGAACTGAACTATGAACATTACCTTTGACATGAAAGGCAGCATAAAAGACAAAACACTTATTCCATTCTGGCCAACAAACTGCAGAAGTCAGAAGAGGACTGCAAACATAAAGTAGAATCCTTGCCAAGAGCTGCTTTTACTCAATCAGAAAGGATTGGACTAAAGCCAACACCCTGACTTCCACAGGGAAATTCAGAGGTATAAGTCATACAAGATGCTGAGAGGAAGACAGATGCTTGGAGCTCTTGAAACTAGGTCCCAGCTACTACCAGGACTTCTGCTAACAGATACTGAACCCACTCCTCAGTCTGTGACAGACACTGAACCAGCTCCTCAATCTGATGATTCAGCCAGAAGGATGTAGCACAGACTTGGATCCTGGCACTGCCAGCATTCCTGTGTTCAAGAGTGATACACAGCATTTACCTGGTTTATTATTATAATTAATTTTCATATTTCCAGAGATGCAGGCATAGCACACAGGGGTGCTGTATCCTATGTTAGCTTTGTGAAGTGACCCCTAGTCCACATTGTGAGTGCTATCCCTTTTGATCTATGCATCCACAGACCTGGAGGCAAAGCAGCAGATCAGCAGCAGAAGGCCATCTACACCCTGAACAGCATGGCAGAAGGTTTCTGTGGCTTCTGGTGACATCTGGTGTCTCTTACCTGATGTCAATGGATGTGTATGTTGTGGACTGCTCTCTCCTATTACTGGATGGGACACTTCCCTTCTTAAATTCTTTACCCACAAAGGGATCAACAGTGGTTTGACAGTGGTCAGTTGTCTGTGTACCAGGGTGGAAGAACTTCAATGCTATTTTGCAGGACATTTAACTTAAAGACACTGAAATATGCACGTGAAATAAATCCTCTGTTGCTTTGTCTTGGTATGTAAAGGTGCTGCAATCAGGGGTTCCACCTGTACAAAAGAGCTCCTGGGGAAAGACCTAAGTACATTAGGGCAGTGCCAAAGCTTTGAACTCTGACCCTAGGCAATCATATTTCAGTCCCTCACTTGCAAGGAAAGTATTAGTCATGTACCATAACAAAATTGGCTTCTTGTGTTCATTAAAAAAAGTAACTGATTTTATATTGCATTTTCCATTTTTTATAATTTAGGTTCTCATTTAAGCTAAAAGTGCCACATATATCAAGCAAATCTTGACTAATATCTCCCACCTGAAACATCAGGAAATATTTGTTTCTATGTGACCAAATGCTGCTGATTAAAACATGAAGCAAAGATTCGACGAAAATAAAGATTCTACTTGGAAGATTAAGAATTTTTTACGTCTCTTCTGGAATAAAGCAGCAGCAGTCTTTTCATTAAAATGAATGATTTAAAGTTATCTAAAGGGTCTGTTTCTTGCTTCCACCAGGTGCACATTATTTTAATTTCTCTCTATTAGTCAGAAAACTGAAATTGCTCTGCTCTGGTGAGATAGTTGAGGAGTTACCAGCGGATATACAAAAGAACCTAAACCCCTCTTTGCTGATTAAGGCACCTTGGAATTATTTTATAAATCTTCTGTTTGGATGTATTGAAAATCAATGACCTATCTTTATTGCTGCAAATTTAACTCCCATTACACTGTATTTGCATTTCAGCTTTTATTTTCAAAGGAAAGACAATGAAGTGATGATGTTGTTTTGGAGCTGGTCTGGGTGCTGGATACTCAGCAATGTGTAGATCCCTCTTAGCAAAACTCACCAGTGCTGCATCTTTATTTAACATGTTGCTTTTCCAACAGTTGCAGTGACAGTTCCTTGGAAAAAATTGCTTATTTGTAAGCAATTGTTCCTTGCTTTTTCTGTAGTTTTCAATTTTTTGGAAGACCATGACTGTGAATTTTCAGGCAGTAAGTCTGTATCTTTCTGTTTGCACAGGACTTAACCATTGTAAAAAAAAGTGATACTGTCAGCCATGGGTACAACAGCGTCTCACTGGGAATTCTTGTGCCAGGATAGAGGTCAGTGGTTCAAGCAGATGTCTATAGCTAAATAAATATCTCATATGAGATTTTAATTCTAGAAGTGAGAATTTTGGGAAAGATTCTTTGGTAACTTCATATGAGATTTTAATTCTAGAGTTGACAGTTTTGGAAAAGATTGCTTGGTAACTTCATTTTTGATGTCATGTTCTTCAGTGAGGGAATTTAAGCATTGGATTGTAGGATTTATAACAAGTGACTATATGAGACAGTGAAATACAGACTGTGAGACCTAAAATATCTGAAATAGGCAAAATTTTCTTGGAGAAATTGTTTTTTTATTTATTTTCAAGTGAATCAATGAACTCAATTAAACTGATTTTTAAATAAAAGTATTTTTAAGTGGCTTAAGTTTTGAGTGTGGCTTCAAGGCTTAATTCCAAGACTAAGTCATTAATAATATTATATATACAATTGTATATAATATGTAATATACATAATATATAATATTATATACTGCTGATTAAACAGGAATAAATAACTGTAAATTACATGCAGAAACAGTTAAATTACTATTAATTTTGAAGCTGCAAGCAATATTTTTTCTGATTTAACTTTGGCCTTACTTTGGGCCAACAGTACCATTCCAACAAAGTCAAAATTTGGTATCGATTTCAATGAAAAGAAATTTGAAGCAGAAAGAGGAAAAGAAGGCTGCTGCAAAGAGAAGGGCAGTCTCCCACAGAGAGCAAAGCTTACAAAAACACAAATCTCTTTACTCATCAAGGATTTCTAGCTCAAACATCCTCCCTGGTAATTGCAGTTCTGAGCTGCGGTACACAGCACTGTCCACACAAACAGCCATGCCTTGCTTGAAACAAATTCAATTATGAGGGCTTAGGAATAAGTTCACTGCCCTGTTTAATTACAAGTCTTATAAAATTCAACAAAAACCTCCACACAGACTTGTTAGTACCACACTCTGAAATAAGTGTGCTTTCCTGCTCCAATCTCCTTCCATAGGCTGCTCAGTCTGAAGCTCCAACAAAGCCAAACACACGTTCTAATGCCAAAAGAGATTTTAAACTCCACAATTTGCTAAAATAATGGGGCAAATCTGTCTCCAGGGATGCAGGTTCTGAGTGTACATGAATATCGGGCTATTTCTTGAAATTTTGTTTCAGAAGCCAAGCTCCTGTATTGGCAGCTCACCAAAGTTAGTTGTCAGACACAGAAATAAATTTTTGTTCTGAAGAGACAGAATGAAAAAGCCTGTAGCTTTTGACACTGTAATACCAAAAGAACAGCCATGATTTCTAATGCCAGCACAGAAGATAAGCTGTTTTTTTTGTTTTTATGGATACAAAGTACTTTTTCTCACTTTACTATCTATGACTTGAAGAGGACATTGCTCCTTGCTTGAAGTTAAGTTAGAAAAATATAATGGAAAAACTTCCCTAACCAGCTTTAAGATCAAAAAAAAAAACCAAAATGGGAATGTGGTAGTGCAAAAATTCATGCAATTTTCTACTGATAAACTTTCATCAGATAATAGTATCAAACACACTCTATTGGGACTGGAAGTTAAAGCAATTTCACCTGAGCTTTCTAAATTCAAATGTATGGAGTATAATTTCTGCCTTCAGGCTTATTTTTTCTTGAAAATATGCAAAATTTTTATATTCCATTGAAAATAGGAGCAAGGGATTATTTTCATACTTGAAGTAAACCTAAGAGCAACTACAGTTTCAAAAAACAGTCTGGCAAAGACAGTCAGACAGAGATGTACATCTTGGTTATGTACAGCAATCTGCCTACAGATTCTGGTCACTAAGCACATTTGAGAAATTAAATCACTGAAATTTTCATCATTGTAACACTTTTTAGGAACTTCCAGAGATAAAAATTTGCTTTGTGATGCATAAAAATACATCAAGCAGGTCTTGTGCAATTACAAAATTTGCACTCTTGTAGACAATACACAGAATTCAAGTACACAAACAATTCTTTGAAGTTATGAATGCTGATAAGAGAATGCCTCCTCCACTGGGGTGACAGATATTTCACACCAAAAGATAGGTTATTCTCTCTTTCCCCACAGATCAAGTCATGCATACTTTTTTTTTACAAATGCTAAAAATAGGCTACTCCAGCAGTGTGCCATAATGGTATTGCAAACAGGAACACCCAAGGAGAGTAAACTTTAAAAACAAAAGTCATAGTGGTACCTGCAATTTTCCTTGTCAATTCATGCTTTTTACAGTGTTTTCTCACCTTTCTGTCTGTATGTGTAATGTAAGATCTGTGTTTCCTACCATCCTTGATACAGTTAGAGAACAAAAGGTAGAAAAGGGGACTAGACCCTAGATGTAAAACTTTCTGTATTCTGGAAAGAGCTATGTGGGGAACTTCATACTTTCTCAAGCACAGCAAATGTCCTTGACTAGCACTGCTGCAAATTACCGCTCAAACATTTAATTCCCATTAATTTTGTCAGAATGAGGAGAAACAGTTAAGGTCTCCAGTTTCTTTGGCATCTACAGACTTAGAAATTACTGTCAAGACAAGCCTAACCCCCTTTGTAAGCGCATACAGAACAGAAGCAAGGAAATATTTATCAGCCTAAGAGCTGAATTGCAGCTTTCTTAACTTTGTGGAGGAGTGTTAATAGGTTTTTCATATAAAAACCAGAACACTATCTCCTTCATTATCTGAGTCACAATGAAGAATTAAAGGAATTTTCAATCTTGGGAGGGAGCATACAAACCATCTGTAGCCTTCATAATGCAAAAACCTTACAGTTTTCACAATTCTCTCTACAGAAGAAAAGCAATAGGCTATCAGGATAGGATATTGGGGCACAGTACTAGCTACAGATTTTGACTGAGGAAGGAATAATGTTGGGAAAGGGTAATTTTTGTACATTTACAAGGACATTTGTTAAAAATAAGGGACAGGATACAAATAGTCATAAATTTTGTTGAGAAACCTAAAACTAAGACCCGAGAATATTAAAATTATTATTAAATAATAATCTTTTCATTAACTAGACAGCTGTTACAAATAGCATTTCTGTATTTTATGCAGCGTAAGGAATTGTAAAATCTGTTTTCCATCCCTCCTTGAAAAAATATTCCAGCATACTCTTCAGAAGTAGTGAATATTCTGGTCTTATTTGATTTAACAGTCTCACACTATACAAAACCTAATTTTTGTTTGATAAGACTGGTAAAGGCACAGGAAATGACTGAGAAAAGAGATTTGGGGATAATCCTAGAGGAAAGGATCCAGTTTACAATGTGCATACAGAGGTTCTGGTACAAGTTGCAGAGCAAGACACAGGCATCAGCAAGCCTCTTGCCCTTTTGGACAAAATATGAACAAAATCAGCATGTCTTGCTGTATGCCTCTGGTCCATTAAAGTGTTTTCCTGGAGGATAGTAACTATTTCTTCCCCTGAAACAAGTGCTGCTGGTAAAAGATGCCCTCAAGCCACCAGAGAAGTGGAAACAGATCTGAGCTAGTGCAGTAAAGTATGAATTACTAATCTTGATACAAATTGTTTTGTCTCATTTGTGTGGACTATATGAGACTGACTTAATTTTGAGTGTGCAATCCTTCCTACTGCTGGCAAGAGAAATAATGGCCCATATCATCTACATAATTTTATACATGGAGGAAAACAGGATACACACCATAAGGGGCCTCAAAGACAAGAGGAAAATCTAGTACTTTTGGGGACCAGTCAATTACCTTCTCCTTTTTCTCATCCAGAAAATTTGCCTCCTGATCTGGTTTCTTCCTGCATCATGGGATGGAGAAGTCAGGAGCAAGCACTAGGGATGAGCATCTGTGTATGGTATAAATTCACCCCTCTATGGAAGCAGCTTATCGGTGCTTCTTCCCATTACAAGGAGTGCCAGAAAAGAGCTGTATAAGCAGAGTAAAAGTGGGTTGCCTATGCCATGGAAGTGAATACAAACAGTGAGGCCACCCTGGGATGATCACCATGTGGATTGCTACCACTGCAACTGGGGTGGGAAGCCTCTCACACACAGGGGACTCAGACCAAGACAGAGAGGACTTTTTTCGGGCACCAGATCAAAGAGAGCTGAACAGAGTTAGTAAAAACATTTATTTTTTATTAGACTCTTTCTAATTCATCTGTCAGAGCCTCAAGATAAATTTGTTTCTAAAGGTAGTTATGCAGTTATCAATCAAATAACTGTGTTCTCTCTTTGTCCAGGCTAAAGTGAATCACCATCACAGAAATTTTGCTTCAGTGGCTTTATGAAATACACTAATGTACTTTATTCATTTTCATGTCAGTACATCTGTCCAGCCAAATTGTACTCTTCAGAAGCTCGACAGTTCAATGTCAAAGCCTTTTTAAACAAATCAATGCTGCAACCTTTAACAAAGAGCCAGTCCTTGATTTCCACATGGAATCCTTGCCTTGAAGACACAGAACATGAACAATTTCAACTACAACAGGACAGATCCTCATCCTTTCCCATAAGTAAGTGGGAGTTACTCCAATACACGGCAGCACTACCACTGCAGACATCCACCTTTTAAACTCAAAGAAAAACAGCCAGGCTAAGGTACACAACCCATAGAGTGCCTGGTCTCTTAACTAAACCTTTATTTCACTAAGAATATGCATATTCATGTTGACCCATCCCTGGAAGTGTCCAAGGCTGGTTAGATGGGGCTCTGAGCAGCCTGGTTTAGTCAGTGTCCCTGACTAAAGAGGGATGGAACTGGGTGATCTTTAAGGTCTCTTCCAAACAAAAGCCATTCTACAACTTTATGATTAATGAAAGTATTATGAGCAGTCATCAAAAATCTGCCTTGGGGTTTAAATACAAACTCTGAAACTAAACTGTACATGGAGGCTGCTATTTCCCAAACCAGTTTCTGCATTCCCCTGGAAATTATATGCATGTTGTAACCCATTCATTATACACCAGAGGATTTTCCTGGCCAAGAAGGGAAATGGCTAAATCAATTTTTTTCAAAATAAAAATGTAAATCATGCTAGTTCAACATCTTGGTTCCTGTATCATAGCTATAGTATGCATTCTATCCCAAATAATTTTCATTCCAAATGCCCAAGAATTCACCTACTCATAAAATAATGGCAATTTTATTTTACCCATCCCTTGTTGCTATATTGCACAAGAGACAGGGATATAATTGGTGCTGGAAATCCTGACAGGAGGTCAGTGCACTGGTTTCATAGCAAGCAAAACCTTGGCAAATGGAATAGCCTAGAAATTTGTAATAGCAATGCAATGCAAATTAGTGTCAAAAGTTGGTTCTCGCAACAGGCTCCAGTATCTCAATGGCAGGAAAACCTATGTGGCAACACTGATTTTGGCAGAGGTATGAGGGTCTAATATGACTAAGATTTTTACATCCCTTGCTCTTTTAAATGCTTTTTCATTTGCTTTCATTTTTAATGCCACCTCTGAAAACCTAGAGTTCTACCTTTTGTCATGCTGGTGCTGCTGGTACATTGCTCAAACACAGGAAGAAAAGACACATTCAAACCTTTTCTTTTTAAAATAATTGAGTGTGGAACTTGGAGACTTGGCTAGAGCATTTCAGTGGAACAGCAGCAATGTCCTGTCCAAGATGAAGGAAAAAACCCACTCATGTGCAGGGTTGCAAAAAATTCCTTCTCAAGAGCAAGCAAATTAGACTGGTAGGTATGGTTAGTCTGACTCACTAGTGCATCCCTCTATGAGACAACTGATGTTGTCCTTGCCCAGAAATAAATGTGCAGGTGCAACCTTATTCTTAATGAAGATGGTTAATCAACATAATAAACCTGACCCTCAGTCTGAATTGTGACACTATGACTCATATTAAAGAGGCTTTTACTTGCCAAGAAGACACTTTGACTTCAATGCCACCATTTAAGAGATGAAGGTCAGCTCAGCACGAACACAAGTAGCATCTAGGCAGCATTCCTTTTCTTCTGGTGCTTCAGAAATTCAGACTAGTCCGACATTAGAATGAGCACAATCCCTTCAATAAAAGCCCTTCTTAGAATTGGTCTGATATCACTAGTGATACAAATTGCAGGAGTAAGCTCCACTATAGAAGCATGGGCTTTGGATACGATTCAGTTTCTAGAATGGCGCTTGAAAACTAGTAAGATACTGGCTGTATTTTCAAGGACTGAAAAACAAAGGTTGACAGACTATTTAAAAATATGTATTAAAAAAATCATCCTTTCTTATGAACCTTTGTTGCTATTGTTCCCTTCTTGAACTGCCTTGTAAGAATGGAAGCTTTGAAAAGCATAACAATAATGCTGAAAGATGCTGAAACTTCAAAAGATGCTGAAAACACCTGAAAAAATAAATTGGCCTTGCCTTCTGTTGATTGCCAACTCCATCTCTGTCAGTCAATGGAGATTGCTCTTGATCTACAATGAAAAAGTAAGCAAGCTATTTCTGATTGTATTTCATGAAATTTGCAAGGCAAAACATTAAAGAAAAAAAATCTAAGACATTAATTGCCTTTTAATACTGCTATTTTTACTTGAGACTCAAGTGGCCCCTCTCTGTGTTTCACAATAAACTGTGACTGAAGAACTCATGTTTTAGTCAGCCTGCATGTGTAGGCAGCCTTTTCTGAATGCTCTATTTTTATGAAAATAGTGATTTCTAGCTCTCTTTGTTGGAGATGAAGAGGATATAAGACAGCAGAACAATATGTCACGGTGTCTGGGGAAATAGTTGTACATGAAGATATTGGCAGCCTTCAGATTTGCTTTCATCTCTTGGTTGACAGGTGCAAGTGCATGGCATTGATTGTTGCACATTCTTTCAAGTACACTTGTGAGATATATCTGTGAATATGTGAATGGTTTGTGAACAGCTCTTTTCACTGTCAGATCAGATCAAGAGCAGAAGTAAAGACTGTGCTGCTAACTTGTGGTAAAAATCTATGTACTGTATGGTAAAATCTATGTACTGCTTCACATGTACCTGAATTGATTTGTAGCATGCTGCTCATCCCTATAATTAAATACCACTAAAATCTGAGTCACAGATAGGATTCTATGATGTCAGACAATACCCTTTTCTGACCCAGAGATGGGGCAACTGAGAGGCATTTTTAAAAACTCTTATTCCATTTTCAGTCTCGTGAGAAAGGGTGAGACAATACAGATGTTATAATTCACACCATCACAATCAGAAGCCACCTATTTCCTAATTACAATACTATAAGTGTTTCTTGGCCTATCAGCTTTTTGCCACACCATGCTGTAAATGCTTTAAAGCCAATCATCTAAAACCACCCCTCATGGGTCCTATTACAATACATCTTTCATAGTTCTATTTCTCCAAAGTATCTTGTCTTATTTACAAGGCCATCCTTTGAAACTTTTTTCTAGCTCCATTTCTCTCTCAACAATATCTGTCCTATTCCATGGCATTTCTAAGTCAGCATATCTTATCTCAAAGTTTGCATACAGATGCATACTGTGTGAGCCTTCTGTCATACCTTGAGAACTCTCTACAAATCCATTTCCCACATTTCCCCCCCTCTCTTGGACAGAAAAAAACTTTGTTGATGGACTTGTTCATCATTTGCTGTGCACAGTGAAGAACACAAGGCACTATCACTGACATTGTTACAACAAAAATCAAGGTATATAAAATTTTATTCCATTTTCAAACTCATGAAAAGGGTGAAACAATACAAATGCTATAATTCAGTCCAATAGAATAAAAAAACACCTATTTCCTAATTACAATACACTATAAATGTTTTCTAACCTATCAAATTTTTACCACATCATACTATAAGTACCTTAAAACATATCATCTAAAACTGCCCCACAAAAGTCCTACTATAATACATCTTTCATAGTTCTATTTCTCCAGAGTATCTAATCTTATTTACAAAGTCATCCTTTAAAACCTTTTTCTAACTACATTTCTCTCTCAACAATATCTATCCTATTCCATAACATTTCTAAATCAACATTTCTTGTCTCAAAGTTTACGTACAAATACATACTATGTAAACCTTCTACCATACCTTAAGAACTCTCTACAAATCCATTTCCAACATTATGATAAACAGATAAGCAGTGTGTTATAAACTACCATGAAATGCGTGGCAAACCTATATTCTGGGTTTATGTGTTTATAACTGATGCTTGCCCTCAATGCCAATTGAGTATGAGCAGAGGTGTGCATTGCTCTAACTTCATTACAGTGGCAAGGATGCCATTTTTAGGCAGGTATTACTGATAATTCAAGTGGAAGATTTTCCTATTATCTGGAGAAACCTGTGGATGAATGTGCAAGGCTTCAAAGAGCAAGATTTTGAAAGACAGACCTGGTGTGAGGCCCTGCTAGCAGGGAGCAGACAAGACTGTGACTCAAACCATCAGCAATGTTCCTCTCTCACCACAAACTCAGGCTCTGATACTTGGTGTTTGCCCTCAAGACACCTAAATCACCTTAGTATTCTTCAGTGGAATCTGGTTCTGCATTCCCAGTTTTCCCCATAGATGCATGGGGAGCCATGCATGACACAGGACAACATGATGTCCTACAGGGGTTCAGGTGTAAATCTCTCAAGATACTTCTTGAGAAGGAATACCCAAAAGGAGGCCTACAACAAATGTCTTTATTGCTCATTTGAATTGTTGTCATCTGGAGAGTATTTGTGCGACACCTACATAGGTTATTGACTTAATTTCAAAGAATTATCTAATTCCTTTAATCAGTCCTTCTTCACTGAGTTTGGGATGGTGGAGGTCATGACAAGAAATGTGAGACAATCATTTGATCATAGATAAATTAAAGTCTTCTCAAATATCCAAAGAGAAAACAGCTGTACCAGAAATTCCACCCAGTTATTTTGAGCCTTGTCTTGCAGTCAGTGGTGTGTAGTACACATAGATATTAGCAGTATGCCCCCACATGCATCTCTAGGGAGCAGTGCTTTTCTTTTCTCCTGTTAGGATTTAATTAGGTGAAACACTAGACTAAAATTCTCTAGCGCATAAACTCATCAATATATTTTCATTTGTAACTGGCCCTGTCTCAGGAGAATTACAGGAACCCAGTAAGATATACATAAATTAGTTTCTTGTTTGCTAATAAGGGTGTGAAGCTGAAGTACCATATCAGTAGTACCAGTAAGTCAATTCTCACCTTCTTTCACCTTTCTTAGTCTTTAGTTTTCTCTTGAAGTCCAATCTCTGCCTTTCAGAAATTTAATTTATGTCAAGAAGTTGCAAAGAGTGAAAGGCAAACACAGCTACCTGACAGCTGTACTCCAGGGAACTGCAATATCCATTCTGGAACCAGTTACTACATTCCAAGATTCAGTCAAGTACTCTCCTAGGAGTCCCTGGCTCAGTCTAGCCTTGGGTACATTTGTTTTGATGTAAACAAGAGAACATATGTTACACTACTGAACAGCAGCACTTCCCAGCTGAACAGACTAACAAAAAACTCTTGTACTCATGCATTTGCACATGGGACTGAGCTGTGGTGCGTAACACCATCTCTATTTCTGAGTTCTTGAAATCATAGACTAACCTGTGCCCCAGCTGGGAGCCTGGAAGGTGAAACCTCCAGTCATGTAAGTTCTTCAGGAATACATTGGGCTGCTTCTTTCAACAGAACAAATTCTATATTGAAGTCCTAGTCTGGCTTTTGCATTCTGATTATTTGCAAGTAGTTTTTCATAATGTCACTTTATACTTGGATGAAGAAGGCTATATGACAAGGTCCAATGTTTACTTAATGCAGTGGCAACCAACAGTAGTTCCACAAAATCTGTAAAGCCTGAATAGAATTTAGGCAAGAGCATTTTTAGGCCTCAAATCAGAAAGCACTTTTCTACCTATTTAATATTATGAATGTGAACAGTTGTGGAGATTGCAAAAGTTAGTTGGAGTGGTTTTTTTTTAGTTGTGGGTTTCACCTTTTTCAAAGTATCAACTGTTTCTGACCTGTGGTTAGTACTACTTCTTAGTTTAAATCTTTGTCACCATGACATGGTCATTATTAATTACTATTGGTGAACTTAATTAAATTAAATTTAAATTTAATTTGAAAGAACCATGTTTTCATTTCTGTTTTTCCTTATGTTTTAATCCTTTACATATCATCAGCCAAAATTTTTGTTGGTGCAAACTCCTGCAGTTCATCATTAATCTATGTCATCTGATAACTTGAAACCATAAATTAATTCAAATTACATCTTTTATAAGAACAGATACACATTGCAGATTGCTGCAGCGCTGTACTGATTACTGACTTCCTAGTTTTAATATAACTATATGTAGATTTATAATTATAATGAAAAACTGTAACAGTTTACCTGATATCTTTGCTAATTAAATATGGCTTTCATAATACAGAACTTTGATTAAATCATTTATAATAATGGATCCTCTCCAAATGGTTGGAAGCACTAAAGAAAATTAATTTAAAAATTAGTAAATTGATCTTCATTGAATCAAACCATTCAAATATGCAGCTAATCTCCTGCTGGTTTTTCAAAGCCAATTTTAATAATTATATCCATAAGCAAAATCTAAAAAAGGAAAGCATGAGAAATAAGAGGGCCCAAAGAGGTACAAGATTTTGCACGTGGATATCCAGAGTGCTCCTAAGAATGCCAAAGTAGTATTTTTGTGTTGTTTTGGCAGGGAATAATTAGTCTATTGTTGGACTAATCACATGAGGTGGATGACTACTAACAATCCCATGAAATGTTAAAAAACCCTAAAAACTAAAAAAGCCTAAGCATTTGCAGAAAAACTGATGGTATATTTTTGTACATAAACAGCATGATCACATGCCCGCCAATTTCATGCAGTCTTGGCTACTAATCATCTAATCAGGGAAATACTGGACTTGTGCCTGATGGGTCCACCTGCATAGCCATCTTTGAAAAATGGAGGAATTGTTTAATTCCTAGAAGTACAGCTCAGAGGGATAAAAGCAGCCAGTGAAATATTTGAATCCTATTATGTGGGAAGGTCATTTTACAGTAACTCTTCTTCAGTCAAACAGCTCTTTTCTTCACTCTTTTTTACCCTAGCCTATGACCAGGACTGTCTCCTTCACTCATCCTTGCCCCTAGGCTTTTCCAGGGTCTGTGGGGCTGTTCCTCCCAAGCAGAGACCTGGATAGCTGGACTTGCCCATCAAGGTAAGTTAATCAGCAAAGGGAAGGAGGTGTGAATTTTTAGCTGCCTCTAAAGCTCACTTTGCTTCCCCAATCCTCTTATTGTACCCTCAGAAAAATGTCCAATAAGAATGTGAACTAGTAATCCCTTGAGAACCTTGAAATATTTGAAAAAAAAGCAAGATGAAATAGAACCTGCCTTATCCTCAAAAAATGACCCCACCTTTCTGATTCTACCAGCCCAATATGCCCAGAGAACAGAAAAATAATCAATGAACAGAAATTATTTGCTTTACTTCTGGAAATAGCTTATCATTATATTAAATTTTCAAGTTTTTATCTGCCTGAATGATAAAGACATTTAGCTCATGACTGCTTTTGCTTCAGGAAGGAAGAAACAGGAGCAGGACAGGCTTATTAATCTTTGCTACTTTAGTGGCATGGGGTCTCAAAATTAGGGTCACAGCCTCACCACGATAACTGCAATGCAAACTGGCACAGCCAGCACCTTGTTCAAGGTGCCAAGGCATGCACAGGACTCAGGTTACACAAGTGGAAAAAAAATGAAGGAAGAAAAGAGCATGATAAGACAACCACTGCTCACCATCAGATGCTTGCAACAAAACTTAAAAGGAATATTCAGTTCTGGTCATTTGAGTTGTTTAGTACTATACACAGAGGACTCATTTCACAGCTGCTTGGAACAATGTTATCTATACTGTCTTTGCATTTACTCTGCTGCCTTGGGAGGCTTGAAGGATGAAGAGACTAGATGGAATGAAATTAAATGTTTAGTTACAACTTTTATCTGTCTGGGTGTGCATAGAACTCTTTCAAGCTACATAACTGACAAATTTGTTTAGATTATTTTCCTGAACTTCCTTTAATTTGTAATCAAAAGATATACAGAAAATGGAAGTGTGGCAGATCTCATTTTGAAAAAGAAATCATAGCCTTTACAGAGGATTTCATACTAAGACACAGTATCAGAATAAATTTAGTTAGCTGACATATATTTGACAGAAACAATACCTCCCTCCAAACCCTCAGAGAAAGACTGAATAGTTTACAGAGAGAGAGCCCTCCCTGGAAATACCTGTGAACAAAATTAAAGGGACTTTTTGACCTCTGGAAGACCAGCTCCTGAGAGCTGTGTGTGTGTGTGTGTGTGTGTGTGTGTGTGTGTGTGTGTGTGACTCTGCCAGACAAAAATTTTCTTCCATTCATGAATTCCGGCTAACTCATAAGAAATTAGAATTCATGTCTTGTCTCAAACCTACAGCCAGCACAAGGTCTGAGTCACCTATTTCAGAGAATAATCTCATAAAAAGTAATCGCTAACAGCATTACAAACATTTCACTGTGCCAGACCTGCAAACATTTTCTTTGAGGTTGTTTCCAAAAAAGTCCAGGTTAATATGACTTAGCCTACTCCCTAGAAGAGAATTGGAGCAGATAGGGGAATGATGTAAAAGAACTAAAATCAGATTTGCTTAGTACATTATCCTTCTTTTGACACTCTTGGGGACTTAGTGGGACTCTGCGGAGAGGGATAATAGCCACAAAATATAGCAGCAAGCTGAGTTTTCAACAGCTATTGATCTGTGCCTTCGAGTTCAGTGCTAAGGCCTGTATTTTGAAAACATCCTGCCTCTTAAGACCTCTTTCCCAGCACTTAAACACCTCTGAAAAAAGGAAGAGAAGTGTCTCAGCAGCAGGTTAAGATGAGGTTTCAAGGGAAAAGGTATGAATGAGAGCCCTTGGAATAGGTACAAATAGGTGAAGTAGAAGCAATGCATGTGTCTGTTCATGCTTAAAATGCTACATCCTTTTTCCAGAGCTAGCCCTTATAACTTAGGCCACTGAAGTCAATGGTGTTCTATATTTCTTTGTCTGAGTTTGCCCTTGTAGTCTGTAGCAGAGCAGGGAAATAGGTCTTTGCCTTCACAAGTTCAAACAACCCCTCTGCTACCAAGACTATCTTTCACCATACATTGATAAAACACTCATCCTTTTCCTACTCTCTTCTCAGTCCAATTCAGTTCTACTTCAACAGGCACATTTAAAGGACTGAATTGCTGGAACATATTGCAGCTCAGAATATTTAGACTGATGTCTTTTGAGTCTGTTATTTTTGAATGTCATAGAAACACTTTGCTTCACCACTTAGTCTGTAATTTTAGTACTAAATACGACAGCAATAATTCTAGGAATGAGAGAGGTATTTACTATAAACAAATCCAAAGAATAATAAGACCTACCATCCTCCAGAATCCATTTTTCTATTAGTTATGCATATATTACTGACAGTATAATCAGAAGCTATGGAGTGTATACCATCTGCAGAGTGGCAAGCAGCAGAAGGGACACTTCTGTCAGGTTGGAGTCCTATAATTTAATTCCTTAAAGCAGAAGCATCTACTTCTCCATGTACACAGAAAGCCCAGGGTCCCTGAGCTTGAGACTGGAGGAATGGCTTCAGTGGTAGAAAGCTCAAGCCCTGCTGAGGCAGGTGAGCAGAATGTGTGGCACCAGTGAGTTCACACCAGAAACTGATAGGTTCTACAGGAACCACAATGCATAGGAGAAGGTACGGCCAGAGACCAAGAATGGGATCTTCCGACACAACTGGAGATAAAAATTTGTGACTTCTGAAAGCAAGGATGCTCCCTCTCCAACTGCAGATGTTTATTGCAAAACTATTGTAGTCAATGGGAAAACTTTATTAAAGAAGTTGGATGGAAGACGAAAGGAACACGCCTGTAACTTATGAACTGGAAGAAGTGAATGTTAGAGATATTAAAATCATAGGGGGAAGAAAATTAAGGAAGAAATCCAAGTGTAAGAATTGTATGAAGTAGTGTAGCCAAACAGTAAAAACAGGACATATTAAAGGCTGACATCAAAACAACTTGATCACCATGGGCTAACTGAAGGAGAAGTCACAGCACCTGGAGGACTCAAAGCCACTGCCTGTCCTTTGTTGGCCTCCTGCACTGACCAGTGAAGATGAACAACAGCTGGGTGTGGGCCCAGAGCCACCACCAAGGCTCACTGCAGCTCCCCTCGGCACCCTGTCAAGCTTCTGTCTCCTGGAAACCACTTACTACAGTCCTGACACCAGGGCCAAAGGGCATTCTCAGAAAGCTGTCATTTCCACCACCTCTGAAGGTCTCTTGAGGATCAAGGCAGACTGAGGGCTGCTTCCAGCTGTGTTTGGGTGCCTTGCAACAACTTCCATGTTCTTTCTCCTTCTTCTCTTCGCTCTGTAGCACGTCCTCTGCTGTGAGGCTCCAGCATGGCTTCCTGGTCCATACCCTTCTAAATACCGGCAGCAGCATGGAGACAGCATGCTGGAGCAAGGAAAAGAGGAAGTGCAGCTCCTTTGACCCAGCTGTCCATCAGAGAGAGAGAGAAGGAAGCTGGTGTATCCTTGAGTGTCTGATGAACTAAACAGCATTTCTCCACTGGTTGCTTGCAGCCATTGCTGAGCAGACCCCAGGTTTTCCAGGACTCAGTTCAGGCAGGGTGGGGCCCACTGCTCTTGCCATAGCCAGCTGGGAAAGGGCAGAAGGAGTTGAGTTTCAAAAGGGCAACTTTCTTCCCCACATCCCCCGCAGCAGGAGTGGGCAATGGGCAGCTACCAGCAGCCTGCTGTGCCCCAGGGACTCTGTATCCTGTGAGCTGCTGTCCTCTGTGGCAGCTGGGAGAGAAGGAGCAGCCTCAGGCATTGGAGTGGTGAAAAACAGCAGGGTAAAAATTTCATGTGTGAAATCCACTCTCAGCAGTGAGAGTGGAAGGAGCAGGCTCCTAGAGGGGAATTGCTCCTTCATGTTGAATTTTTGTGTGCACTGAATGGAGAGTAGGCCAGAGCTGCCTGCTGCTCCAAGAGCCCTGGGGCAGCTATGAGGCCTGAGCACAGCAGACATGTCCCTGTAGGTTCCATGACAGTGCTCTCGCCCTTGTCTGCCTGTCCAAACTGAGCAAAACCTGAATTCCTGAGCTACACAGGCTCTGCACAACATTGGGATGACCCACAGTTTGGCGCGTACACCAACCTAGACAACAGTTTGTCGTCATCCCCTGCTCTGCAGAACGAAGATAAGTGATCTGCCGTGAAATCCCAGCTCCACTGTCATGAATATTCCTTACCAAGCAAGATGCCTAGGATTATGGGGATAGGTGAGGAAGCCTCTGGAACAAGACTGCAACATTTCTGCCCACATTCAGCCACAGGCCAAAGACAGGCAACCCTGGCGCTTTCCAACAGAGTGCTGTTTGTGCCACTCTGTGTGCTCAGCACTCTGAAACAAAGAAACCCTCTGAAGCTGCTTGTTTCTCTGGATGTTCATGTGGCAAGATAGGGTGTGCAGTATAACTGCGCTGTGTCACATCACCAGCCCTTTGTGCTGTGCTCCCCGCCAAAGGCATCTGAAAACTCTCCATAGCCGGCACATCTGTTATTTCAGCCCAAAAGTACGGTGCAGTGTTTCATCTTCAAGAACGCAAATTTATCTCTTTATCTATCAGATATCACATATGAAGGCTGTGAAAAGACAAACTGTCCTCAAGTGCTAAACTTTGGCTTTTTTGCACTATGGTCATTTTCCTATATCCTATGAAGTCAGTGTAGGCCTGCAAATTGTAATAGGCCCCAGGTTTCATGCTCACTCATTCTGAGGCCAACATCCATCCCTGTGTAACTGATTAAAAGCAGTTATACCACAGATTGAAATGCAGTTGGGGGAAGTGAACCTCTTCACATTGTGACAACAGCCATGAATACAGATAGAATCCCTTGGTGACTAAATACTGATTAATTTAAAAGCAGATATATAAAGCCATTTTCATATTCTAACAGCCAAACCACTTTTGCAGTCAAGTTTTCTTCTTACCTTGTTAATTCATCAACTACTGGCTACAAAGAAATCCATATGCAAACATTCCTCATTCCAAGATTGAGTCTTCTATGAATTGGCATAATTTATAGGAAAAGATTGATCAGAATTATAGATTCTGTGTTCACAAAGCCAGTTTCTACATACTGTGACTAAGAGTCCTTTTCAGGAAAATTTTATTCAGAAGAAGATATAAATACATATGTAAATGTGAGTGTGCATTGAAGTCTCATCACAATCAGCAAAGCCAGAGATAATTTAAGGGAGTCAGATTTAGGTCTGCATTTTCATGTTTTCCTAAATTGAAATCAATGGGAGACAAATTTTAATGGGACCACTGACCATGAATTGGGGCATTATTGCATACTTTGGAACTCTTCATTATCTGCTGTGCACTTTAGGTTCTTACCACATTTACTCTACATATCTTTCCTTGCGCATGCAACATGAGGACTTTTAAGCACCAATTAATAGATAGTAATAGAGGAGATAACAAATGGCTTAATTTAGAAATAGGAAATATTTAACATCCACATAAAGCAGCATTCTGCTCAGCTGTCACTCTTCATCACTCCTCTCTGCACACATCTTAAGTGTTACAGTTGCATATACCTGCTAAACTTATCAGACATGCACATTCTTGATATTAACTGAACCTAAGCCAGCTTTTAAACTAGTGGCAGCTCAGGGTTCCTGCACTACCTCTCATAGACCCCTAGATTCCTGTCAGAGCTTTGAAATTCAAGGCAGGATTTCTCTGTGTTAGTTGTGTTTGGTGGTAACTCAGTCACCTGACAGTAGTAGTACTAGCTAGTATTAAAAATGGCAACAAGTGCAGCTTCAAGAAAATACTTTCACATTGATCCTTAGTTGCTCTCTCAGATCCTTTATCACTTTCTCAGAAGAATACTGGCAAACATTTTGCTTTCGCAGTTTCATGTCGCCACAAACCCATATTTGCTAGATAGAAGCACACAGTGCACAAAGCAATGATGAGCCTGTGGAGAGGCCAGCTGCAGCTCTGGAGTGCAGGTGTGCACAGGCAGAGAATGATTCTTCTCAAAATGCCTCTTTAGTCCTTATCAACAGTTTAAAATATCATATTTGTGGACAATAGCTAAATGATGCCAGATAAAATAAATTCTTTTCAAAAATTATTATAGAAGCATTAATAAAAGGTTAGAATTTGATGCTCAAAGTGTAGCATCAAATTATATAACTTCAGTTTCTGCTGAAGTTATAACCAAGTCACTTAATCTCTAATTTGCTTTCAAATATGAACCATGGCATTAGATGAGCATTTGACCTTCGTCTTCCACATTAAAAGTCTCAAACTAAATATTTGCATTTTCAAAATGCAATGAAACAAAACAAAACAGAAAAAGCTCTATGCCCAGCATTTAAGCACAAATCTTAATTCAGGTTTTTCATATCCTCTTATTAAGGAGAGATAAGATGTGGGTTCCAGTTTGTAGGGCAATGTGATTTTACAGTGAAATCTAGTCCTTCTCCTACCAAGATAATAACCCACCCATTTTCAGGAATATCCTTTGACAATGCGATGACACAGTAACATCCAGTCCTTCTCTCTTGGCAGGAGAAGGACTAGATGTTACTGTGTCATCGCATTGTCAAACTACTGAAACCAACAGACTTCTATACACTACTTCACCTTAGATATTCCTCTGGATTTGAGGGTGAGCTGATTACTGAGACAATGAATTAGGAACAGTGTTCAGTGTATGCTACATGCTATAAGATATTTTCTATTTCTGTTTTGATACTGCTTTCTTTTCATTTCTACTACAAATGGTAAAATTGTGCACAGAGGCCTGACTGAGGGAATTGTAATTACAATTACTTGTTTATATGCAGAGAAATATGTATTAGAAAGGAAATTGGCAGATTTCAGGTTGCTTTAGCTTGGATATGCCTAGAAAGAAGTATTTCCTTTTTTGTTCTAACTGAAGAAGAAAGGTTCCTTTTAACTAGATTCCTCACACCAATTTCATTAATAGTTTGATATCCTTAGTGCCCATAGCACTGTAATAAATGTAAATTTAGAAATGGCTAGCACACTTCAGGAGGCTGAATGGTTGTTGACAAAGTACTTACACAGATTTGCATGATTCAGTGTTGATGTGAGAGCACTTAAAGAGAAAGGAGAGCCATGAAGTCCATTAAAACTGCAAACTTACTTAAACTGAAGCAAATGTTGATACCAAATTACATTAGTGAGACGACACATGGAAGAGAGGACAAAAGCAAAAGAAATGGATTTCGTATCTTCTACTTGCAAATCACAAGAGTGATTCTCAAGGAAAAAAACTGTAATTTCTATCATATGGAGGACTGGGAGGAGCACAATTGATTACCCCACTAGAGAGTGTCGGAACCCAGGAAGTTTCTCTGACTGCCCTGGAGGACTTGAGCCATCCTGCCAGGGGGCTCAGAGACCTTGGCACAGAGCCCAAGACACCTGTGACTTTGATTTTGACCAGTGGAGCAAATTAGCACATTTATATGAAGAATTACAAGTCAAGAGAGTTTAAGTAGAATAATAGTTAGTTAGTAACCGGGTGAAAAATAGACTTTTTGGGGGTTTTTAGAATGGGGGCTCAAGGTCCCAAGAGGGAGGAATTTTGGCTTTCCTTGTCTTTCTTCTTCTTCCTAGCTTCCATGTTCTGGGTGATGCTGGCACTTTTGGATTGGTTTAAGGTAGAAACTCACTGTCTAACATAGGTGATAGGTATTGGGAAGTTATTGTAAATAATGTACATGTAGTTTTTTGCATAAAAAGACAACACCGCCCCAAGGTGGCCAGTGTGCCTCAACCCAACCTGCCAGACAGACCTCGGTGGGTCAGAGAAAGAATCTTATAGGTAAGAAATAATAAACAACCTTGAGAATGAGAACAGAAGAATTCTAACTCCTTCTTTGACTGGGAAAAGAGGCTTGAACGTATCTCAGAGTCACTCTGACCAGCAGAGAGTCTGAGAAGAGACCTCAACTAGCTTTTTTTAGCCAAATGGCATCCTCCTCCCCTCTTCATTGACATGGTATACTTTCAAGACTTGCACCTCCATAGGTGCCAGTTGTCCTGGAGTGCCGGTGGGAAGGGAGCAGTGCCCCCAAGGAAAGGGCTCAGCTGTGGCACCCATCCTCTCTCTGGCAGCGGGGAGTGCGCCATTGCTCACACAGCCAAGGAGAACAACAAACCTGCCCCATACATTTGCTCTTTGGTTGTTCAGGATATTTAGTTCTTCGGTGTATTTACTAATTAATTTCTAACTAAATTTTATATTTAGTTTTTAATTTTCATATTTTAGGTATTTATTTCGTTTCCTATTGAAATTTTGCAGTTTCCTGCTTCTCAGGATGAACATGACCATGTTGAAATTGACAGATTACACTAAATCCTTGACACTGCTCCCCATGCAACCCAAAGCATGTTTCCTGTTTCCAGTAGAAAGGAATGGGAAAAATTAAAGAGAATTTTAAACTTATTTTAGCATGGGAAACTGAGACCAGAATGCAGTTCAACAGCATGACATTTAGGAAAAGAGAGGAATGCTGCTGAGTGGACTGGTCAAAGGCATTGCTAAAACAAAATATTATTAATCCTTTACCTTTCTGAAATAGAACACTGATTTAGAATTTATTATTTATTGTGAGTGGAAAGCACTATAATTTACTTCTCTTGTGATGAACACAGAGTTCATGACCAAAGAATTTGGGTGGAGAATAGAAAGTGAATTTTAGCTGAAAATAAATTTGCTAAAATGGCACAACATCAATCACAAATCAAAAATTAGCCAGAAATATGAGTTTTGGTTCTCTGAAACTTCATGAAAAACTGTTATTCAGTTTAGGCTGAAAAAAATGGGAAATGTGAGATTTTGTTCTTTTTTTTAAAAAAATAATGTTTTTTCTCCACCATTTGCTTAGAGATCATGATAATAAGCCACTGTCCCTCCAAAAAACCCACAAACCCAGGAAATGAGATTTCTGTAATTCCACTGCAATGGGTTAGATCTGTTGACATTCTTTTTTTATTCTCAGGAGAATAAAAAAAGTCTTAAGTCTTATTTTCTAAGGGCTGTGACTTACATACCCTGATTTTTTTGTGTGCCAACATTTAGGATAAAATCACACATGTCTTCAGGTAGTGCAGATTTTAGTACAGTGACAAAAGGAAAGAATTTTAAAATGATTGGCCTGTATTTCAGGGATGTGGGAAAGATAGTAGCTATCACTGCCTAGCTGAAATGTTCTGCTGACAGGACCCCACATATAACAGGTATAACTCCTCTGGAACAGGAACTACAAAGAGCCTGGTAGATCCACTTTTGAATCTTGTGTCTGGTGCCCTTTTCAGCTGGCCTGAGGATGTAGCTCTCAATTCCTAGCAGTTCCATCACTGCTGATAGTCTGCCTCAGAAGAAAGATTGAAAAGAATGGCTCATCAAGGAGACACGGGCACAAATCAGTTTACATTACCTCTGCCTGGCTTGCAGCAGCAGCAATTCTTTTTACATTTCCAGTCTCTACTTTTACTAAAAGCCCCGTCCTTCAGAAATGTGGCTGCTGTTTCAGCACATGCTATGCAATGTTCTGAAATCCTGTGTTTCAACACCTTTCCTGGGAAGACAACATAAATGAAGAATCAGGCTAGACTAGCATTTCACCTGCAGTCAGGCAGGGGAGCTAAAACACTGTCTATGGCACAGCAGGAGCACAGGCCTGACCTGCACTGTTCATTTTCACTGCTGCTCCTGCTAGGGACACTGGTGAATGACCCACTGCAGCCATTCCTGATGCCTTCTATGGAGCATTGACTGGGAATGAGAACTGCTCTCTTTCGGCAGGCACCCCCAGGGAAGCAGAAATGAGAATCCCAGAGTCTTTCCATGCAAGAATTAAAATTTAGATCAGGGTTTATTTATTTATAATGATTCAGTCTTTGGACTACAAGCATAGGCAGCTGACTAACATCAGTCATGTATGTAGAACTCAGAAATACATATCTGATTGAAAATGGAAATCCTGACTAAAGCACTGTCCTAAAACCAGCAAGGAACTGCCTTAACTAATTTTGAAAAATTCCCCATATTACTGAGTCAGAGGCACTCCACATTTTTCTTCCACATTAATTTGTTGTGGAGACTAAAAGAAGCCTTCTTAGTACTGCCATGACAGTGCATTAAAATAATTTGTCAACAACGCCACTTTTACTCTGTAGCAAATTTGCATGTTATTTGCAGTTGCTCAGTACATAGGAATTTGAACACTATTACCAGGAAAAAAGGAATATATTTCTCTATTACCAGGGAAAAAGGAATATATTTCTCAGATAAAACCAAAATAAACAAAGTAAAAACTTTTGGAATATATTTGCTTTTGAAATGCAAGTCTCTGAGATGGGTAATAAATTCAAGTGTTCAAGGATTTTCCCAGATCAGTATTTTTTTTAATTATACACAAATAATGTTCTTCTCAATTTCCATAAAGAGAGTTCATTTTTCACAAGGGATAATCAAGAAATTTGGATTGACCAATCCAAACCTGCCATTGTCCCCACACGTCCACAAATTTAAAGAATGAGAGCGACTGAAACCTTGGACATGCTTGAAACCTCTCAAGTCTGTCAAGGGAATGCATTTCCATTAATATTTTGATTCCAATGATGGAAAAATTTCTTAACAGGGAAAATGAAAAATGACTTAATAAAAACTTCATGAAAAATGTTTAAGACATGCCTGCAAAGACATTTCATCCAAATGTTTCTTAGATCACATGAATAATAACATTTTTTTTAAACCAAAGCAGAACAGTGTTACTATAGGTTTCAAAAATTTTAAAAGAATTTTTAAGGAATAAAAAATCTTGAGGAATAAATGAGCAGCTTTACATTTTAACATTAGCACTGAAAAGCAGAGAAGGGATACTGAAGAATGAAAACACTGTTCCATTGCAGAAAATAAATTGTTCAAGCTACCATCATTGTTTCAGTTCTGTTTGAGGTGCTTTTAACTCAAAATAGATGAATTCAGAACAGCCCGCAATAGTAAATAATTGGAAACTTGTTCAATGTCTAAATGACTGTTAGAGAAGATACAGCTGTGTTGGAAACAAGCCTTACCAATATTGTATTCTGATTTTTGCAACACTTGAAAAGATACAGAACCATCACTTATTTTCTCTCTTTCAGCGAGATAAATTTTTGCACTTTTTAAAAAAGTAAAATACCTATTTTACTTAGAACAGTGAAACATAGCATTTTGCCCCGTCTTTGACATTTAGCAAAGGATGGAAAGATTGTATTTCTAGAACTGCAAAGTACCATAAAACAGAAAAAAATGGCAATGGTGATTGATAGATTTTAAAAGGAATGTTTACTTTATGACTGTCACAATAATTCTTGGAAGCAAAAGCATAGATAGAAAACAAGAATAAACATAAATGCCATAAGAAGGACAAATATTTTTCTTCTGAGGAATATTACTAAATTTGTGTATTTCAATGAGATATTTTAGTACTGTTAGGAGTTGATTTTCTTAAATTATATAGAAGCTTTGAAATGTCATGTCATAGCTCGCTTAGCTGATTTATAGACCTAAAGTTCTATGTTAGGAGGATAGTCTGCTTTATTCAGAGCAAAAGGGTATGGGAATCTAGAAAAATTCTGAAAGAATTCAAAATATATTTTTTTTCAAGAGAGATGTATTATCATTAGCAGTGTATTTTTAACGCACACTGGAGCAGTTAATCACTACCTCTGTTTTGGATTTGCATTTTATTTGTATTTTGTTTTTTCTTTTACTATGAAAACTAAAATATTAAGAAAGCTACCACAACCATATTTTGTTTTTACCTTGTAGATTGACTCCTTAAATCCTACTCTGTCATTAACCATTATGTGCACTATGGCAATGTCCAGGAGACCTTGTCACAGATCAGTAACTCCTTTTGTGTTCAGCAAAGTAGGAAAACATGCAAAGTGAAATATATCCATGCAAGGAAACGTAGCTATATGACAAGAGAAATGGGTCAATAC
This sequence comes from Melozone crissalis, assembly GCF_028551555.1. Classification (NCBI taxonomy): domain Eukaryota; kingdom Metazoa; phylum Chordata; class Aves; order Passeriformes; family Passerellidae; genus Melozone; species Melozone crissalis. Next base: position 24,649,417 of record NW_026535794.1, read on the forward strand.
AGAGGGAAAACGCAGTAAAAGGAAGAAGATCTCCAGCCAACTGCCTCAACAGACTGACCACTACTGAGGTCAGTAAGAATCATAGAACAAGAGGGTTTTTAGGGAAACAGGGAAGTGGTTATTCATCGGTGGCTATTCCCAATGATGTGAGGTGGTCCAGGAAAGAGAATTAAGGGTTTTCTGTAAGAACAAATGATTGGTGCATTAGTGAGCTACACCAGGGTTAGTTAGAAGTAGAAAGAGGCTAACTGACAATGCCTGAGATATGTGACTGTCAAGTGACTCTTAGCACAGTGCAGGCTGGAAGAGCCTGAGTGAAGGGAAAGACACCAAGGAGGCTGAGGAGGCTGAGCTTCCAGAGGGATGCAGGGGCATGGCTGATGCCCCTGAAGATGATGGATGACCCAGTCATAAAAAAGGGAAATGAAATTATATTGGAGACATTAAACAACTCAGCCTAACTTCAATATACAAAATGATACTGAACTGTGATAGAAGACAAACAATTTATGACTACCTAGTAAATAATACACTGATAAGAAACAATCTTTGTGAGTATGTCAAGAAGAAATTGTATCGAGCCAGACTAATTTCATGCCAGGTTATCTAACTGTAGAGACTGCTGTTGGTGTGACTTGAACATGATTTTTCTAACACAGTCCCCAAAAATTTCACACAAAAAAAGGTGGGAAACATTGTCTAGATGGCAGCACTATAAGATGGATGCAAACCCAGTTGAAAAATAAGATTTAAGGACTTGGTAAAAAATATTTCCAGTCAGCAAAATGAGGCATATCAATGTTGTGGGGCTCTCTTCAGAGCCTGATATTATCTGAGTTTTAAAATCCAAACTTTCTCCTCACCCATATGTGAGGTTTTCTATGGAGTATAATGTCCCTTTTTAAACACTTTTGAAATCAGCTTTTTAATAAAGTTGGGGACAAATTGATGTCTAGAGGAGAGTAACATAAAATCTGTGTGAGAAAACTGCTTCAAGAGATGTGGGAAAAGATGTCTAAATATAGGAACGATTCAGCAACATTTTGAAATATGGGAAAGAGATTAAATTTCTGTTGTCCATGAATGACAGGAGAAGAGACAATGTGCATAGCATTCCAGAGGGAAGATCTGGTTCACATCAGAAAAAGCAGTCCACCTGCACATTTAGAAAGCACTCAGATAGGTACCCTGGTGTCTTTATAGAAAATCTTTTATTATTCTGCAGCAATAGGAAGAGAGAGGTATTTACTCATGACAGAAGAGATGATGACAGCACCTGAGAAGTAAGCCCATAGTTACTGGAGTAAGGCAGCTTCAAACAGGTCTCCTCATCCCTGTCTAATTCCCAGTAGTGTCTATCAGCTCCCTGTCTGTTAATTTGCCCAATCCCTTTTGGAAAACCTGCCAATATTCTGCTTTTCACAGACTCCTGTCGCAACAGTGAACTTCCACTGGTTCACCAGTTGCTTTTGTCTATTTTAAACTACAGTTCCCTATTTTCAGTCTTGTGGGACTTGTGAATAAGACTTTTGCATGCATTTATCTCATTAACCACATTCATGATTTTGTAACCCTGGAGCACATCCCTATGGCTTTCTCCTCTCCAAACTGCAGACTTGTTACCACTTCCACTTCTTCATAAAAGGTGGCTACTTCAGCCATTTAAGTCTTACACTAACTTGTGGGGTAATGGTTCTTAATGATAGGCAGGAAGGGAGCACATCTCACCCTTTCAGGTTCCACATTTACCATGTGATTTTACAATTCAGGCAAAACCTGACAAGAAAAAATGGTGCCACAGCCCCACTTCTAGCACCAGTGAATGCAAATCTATCTGCTGGCTTGTCTAATATCTACTGGTTTTATTTTAAAAATGCTGTTCTTTTAATCTGTCATCTATTTACCCTGCTCTTGCCTTGTAGCTGCATGTCAGAGGAACATCTCATGTAATCCCATTTCAATGCTCACCTTTGTGGCTGACAACTGAAAGTAATTTGCTTTTGTTTGCAATACCAATTGAGCCATCTTCCTAAAGAGCAAATGGCCATTTGTGTCTCTTCACTAAGACATGGTAACAGAGGCCACTGCAGTATTATAACCAGATGCAGAATTACACCTGGCCAATGGGAGTGAAGTTGATGGGCTCCACAACTGCCCACCCCCATCAACTTTTCTGATTCAGACAAGGAAATGGCTAACTCTTTTCCTGCATTCCTTGGACATTTTATGTGGTTCTGTTTGTAACTTTCATTTTCATTGTAGTTTTACATTCAGCTTTCTACACTACATATTTTCAATTCTTTGGTAAGCACTTCAGACATTACATGAAAGGTGCCTTTAGATGGTGACTTCTCCACCTAAAGGATGGAGATGCCAGTTATCTTAAAATTTAGGAGGCTTTATGCTTAATGAAAGGCAAATCCCAAAACTGATATGAGCTAAAAGCACTGGAATAACAAGCAAATTCATTAGAAAATATCTTACAAAATTACTGAAGTATTCACTCCATTATACGAAGAGTCTGACAGTGAAAGGAGATATGTTACAATAAGGTATTGGGATAATGTTGACAACTCCATGGAGAAACAAAACTAGAAGTTTAAAGCATCATCTCTAAAAGTCATCTAAGGGAAAAGTAAATAGTAAAAAGAAGTGGATATATCACTATGGTTATGGAGGGTCCCATAAAAAGCATGGGTCTATTGGGAGAGGCAGCTCAGACAACTGAGCTGACAGGGTTCTGGTTTTCCTGACTGACATCACAGTCAGCTCCATCTCCCCTGTTGGAAGGAGGAGATGGCACTGTTGTGCAAGACTTTCAGAAGCAGGCAGTTGCACTACCAGTGGTGGTGTATATATTCTTTCTGTTCCCTATTGTGATGACAAATGTAGCAGAGCATCTCTGTGGTGGCTGAATGCACAGTGATGACATCATCTCTTGTTCATCTTTGTTGTCCTTTGATAAATGATGGATAAATACAACAAAATGTGAGAGTTTCCCTTGGCAACAGTAGCAGCTTATAAACAACATTATGTCTACTAGAATATCAAGTTTCTACCTCTCAACGTCACTAAGCAGAATGATTAATTAACTCTGTTATACTTAGGATAAACTAGTACATAGACATATGGCAGTTTTACTCCTAATCTACAGGACTGCTTTTTGAAAGTACCTGCATTTTAAAAAAATTGCCAATGACACAAGTATGGCATGATCCTTAGTGATTTTGTGCCAGTTCCTAAGGGTTGAAAGCATTTGAATCTTGTACTCATGGTGAAATACCTACAACCTTGAAGGTGAGTGATCAAGGAAAGGATTGACATGGACTGATGAGGATTAAAGCATGCCTTACACAATTCTAAAATAAACAGGAAATAAAGTTCTGTCTCCAGAGGTGGCAGACACTTACCAAGTTCTTAAGTTGTGTAGATGTTTTAGAAACCCAGAGGTTATTCACAGTATCTAAGCTAGAATAAACCAGGTGAATAATAGAATGTTTGCCACTGGCTAGCATATACAGGGAGTTTTTTTTGCAATGTTAAAAAATTCTTAGTGATCAGGCATTAAAGAATGTCTAGCACAAAAAGATTATAGGAAGGGTCAATTAAAGACTTTTTTAAAAGAAAGAAAAATATTGGGCTTCTAGGCATAATGTACTGAATTGTCATTTCTCAAAAAGCTGAGAGGTAGGCCGGTAGAAAGAAGCCAAATGATCCTGCACAGTAGCTTAAACATTTTGAACAGTATTAAAAGTCTTAAAAATCAGTAATTCCAGAAATACTAAATTGCCAGTTGTGTCCACAAAAATAATCTGTAACATTATTAAGCTGTAATTATTAGCAACTATTTAATTAACTATTATTATTAGCAATTATTTAATCTAACAAAATTTAGGAAGGATGACATACAGAAAGACAATCTGTTGTACTGCTGTCCTAATCTTCCATGAGCATTATTTGTACTGACAATGTTTTATGGAATTTTGTAATGATGAAGTGTTTGGCTTTGGAAGCACAGAAAACACAAACCAATTTTTGTTTCATCTATGATTTAGCACTTCCCATCTTTCATCAATCTTCACATAATTGCATTTTTTCCACTATGCACATTTTTTGATATATGTGCATCTTCAACCGATAGTCTGATGTAAAGACGCATACTTGTAAAAAATCCCCATATAATAAACAAACACAATATATTTACAAAGAATAATGGCTGGAATAATTAAGGCTGGAAAAGACATCTAAGAAGACTAAGTCCAAGCATTAACCCACCACTGCTGTATTCACTATTACACTATATCACCAAGTGCCAGATCCCCATGACAAATGAACACTTCCAGGGATGGAGATTCCACTCTGGGCAGCCTGATCCAGTGCTTAGTAAGTGAACAATTATCAGATTTTGTGGTTTCAATAGTCCTATTTGGCTGAGGCATTTATTCTGTGGCAGTTGGTATTAAATGTTTTCTTTATCTAATTTTCCTTTACCCAGTAAGGGTTGTTGTATAAAAAGTCTTGTCTTCTTCTGTTTCATCAATAAAAATGGCAGTTTAGAAATATATCTGTTATTTGCTGAGACCTGTAAATGCTTTTCCATGCTCAGGTTCATAAAGATCCACTACCACAAAAGACTGAAGCAGTGGGAAAAATAAGCTATGAGCAAGGTCCTTATCAAAATCTAATTCAAGTGAGCTGGAAAACTTCCTCTGGTTTTAAATCTGATTTTGCTAACAAGCACCCTTTCCTTGTCTGTACTGCTACTCAAATTGGGGAAAAAGAGCTAGACAATAAGGGAAATGTCAGAAAAGGATTTAGATAACCAAATAAGGATCCAGTTGGAATTTAAATACTTTTGGGGGGGGTTTCCAGGAAGTACCTAAACTTCATATTTGTATGTGCTTTACAAGTTCCCACATACCTAAAACTGTCTCAGGTCTAAGCCTCAAAAATTTTCCATTCCACTGTCAGAATCCACTGCAACTATATTTATACTTTCAATTAAAATAATATCAGGGTATCGTACAAGCAACAAGTTTGCAATCATCCTTCCTCTTATCTGCTTGAATGTGTTCTGGCATGGTTTTGACCCACATCAACTACTGCTGTCTTTGAGACTGTTTTGCTGCAGATGACATTGCAGTTCAGGCCCAAAGCAATTTTCAGTAGGCAGTGCAGGAATAAACATGTAGTTCTATGGCAAAGAGAAACAGGAAAAAAAACATTCCATCCCCCCTTTTCATAGGGAAATATGAACACCTATTTTCTCAGCCTGTAGACTGCTTTGGACTGACATACTTGGTGTTCTTCCTACAGGAATATGCCACTGTGTGCAGTGCTTAGTAGTGAGGTCACCTGCTTGGCTATTCTAGAATCTGTGTTGTTTCTACATTTCTACCTTCCATAGAATCCTAATTTATATGGACTGCCCAAAAGAGTAAAACAGAAAATATGCACAGACTAAAAAAATTGACTTGTTTTTCTTGCCACCCAAGTTGAAGGCATGGAGGTTCACCTTTGATTCCTGTGTTCTTCTGTGTATGGGAATCCAGCCTCAGCATCAGACCTGGAGTGCACCTTTACTGTTACCACCAACCCCATATGGGTGATATGACACATGAATTGCAATACCACAGCCACAAACCTTTACAAGGAGAGGACAGCAAAAAGCCTAGACCCTTTGCAATGAAGTAATGATACAGAAATTTTGAGGAATTCTAACATTTTAAAGGGCATTAGCCACGATCAATTCTTGAATGTCAGGAGAAAAAAAGTGAGTTGGAATCTATCCCCAAAGAAAGCATCCCAGCTCTATATGCCCACTGGGGAGCAATGCCTGTCTGCATTCTCACATTCAGTGTGCTGACTGAACCTAGCCCCAAGAAGGCTGACTTCTCATCCTACAACATTATTTTTAAGGGCAACTTTTCATAATCAATCCTTTCCACGCTGTGTCTAGTAAACAAACTAGAACTTTATAGCCTGGGTGAGAGGACAGTTGAAAGGGCAGAAACCTGCTTGGGCAGTCAGGGTTTGAGCTTGGCAATCAATGGCTCATACACTACTAGAAGGATGCAAGAAGTGCACTGATGCATGGCTCTGTTCCAGGACCTGTCCTGTCCAGCACCTTGCCAGTGACCTGGAGGAGGTGATTCTGTAATGTTCTGTCAAACTTGCAGATGACACCAAATTGGATAGAACAGCCTTAAGGGCAAGTCTGTCATGCAGAGGGACACAGACAGGCTGGAGGAACAGGCTGACACAGGAACATTATGAAATTTTATGGCAATCTGTGCAAAGTTCTGTACCTGGGAGTCTTGACAGGCAGCAAGATGAGCCAGCATGAGCCAGCAGCGTGCTCTGGCAGCCAAGATGGACAACAGTATCCTGGGCTATACTAAGCACAGACAGATGATTCAGGGATGTGATTATCACTCTCTACTTGGTACTTGTTAGATCACATTTGGAACATTGCATACAGTTTCAGGTTCTCCAGAAAAAAATGCAGTGTTAATAAAATGAAGTAGTTCAGCAGAAAGACACCAAGACTGTAGGAGGACAAGAGACAATTAACATAAATTGAAACAAAAAATTTCTGATAGGATGTCAGAAAAAACATTTTCACTCTAAGGACAGTCAGTCATTTGAGCAGGTTTTCTAGTGAGGTCTTACTGTCTCCATCCTTGCCAATTTTCAAGACTCAGCTGAAGAAACCCACAAGAGACCTTGATCTACCAGCTGATAGGACTTCAAGTTTATTTATGTTGGACTGGAGACCTTCTCATGTCTCCAACCTCCACTCAGCTGTGATTCTGTGGTTCTGTGACTCGTGGTTCCTTTAAGGCTAAAGTTTTACAACATAATTTTTTGAGTTTTACTGAAAAAAATCAGCATTCTTCTGGTTTCTTTTGGGTCATGCACTTTGAATTAGAATTACCTTATTGTTCCCAGACTCATCTGAACTATTCATTGTCACAAAGATGACTAGAAGTGCTAATTAAGTTGACGAGTGGTGAATTGTCAATTTGGATCTCTCAGCCACCACAGTTATGCTGAAATAAATTATATGCATTATTAAAGGGTGAATATCATAACACCCATGTTATAACTAAGGAAGTCTCAGAAGAGAAGACTTAATTTTCTCATTTTCCTGAAGAAAATTAGTTGTATTCCCATACCACAAAACATGAATTTGAAACCACTCACACAATTTACCAAACTAAAATATGTCAAGGGTGGTTTGAAAGACTGAAGGGTGTTTTTTTAGTAATTCTGTCGTATTTTTTAAAGTAACAAAACCTGCTAATATTATCACATGTATTTATGTATAACATTTGTGTCACCTAACAATGAGTATATGGGAAAAAGAAAAACCAAGGCTTTTCTCAATGCAGATCTGACAGATATGACATCTAGGAAATAAATGTAATTTTCAATTTTTGGTTACTGAATTCAAAAGGAAAACACCCACTGTTGACCACGTGAACAGAATTGTGTGCAAGATTGTTACTTTCTTTAGTGTGATGTTACTTCTACAATTTATCTATGAGAAAAGAAGTAAGACCACCACAACAAGACAGCTTCCTCACAATTTTGCACTAGACAACTCATTCAACCAGTATTACAAATCACACAAGAATCAAATAAAGATGTCACATACAACAGTGTCATCAGGAGAGTCTGCAGTGGACTTGTCTGTGGTGAAAGAACTGTCTGCATGGCTTGTTCAGCTGCAGATTGCAGGGTACATGCTGTGGATCCAGTTTGCAGAGCACTCTGTGAGTTGTGTGTTGCAAGCACAAACAAGACCTTACAGGTAAAATATTAAGAAAAAAGATAAAAACATTGCTCTGTCTGAACACAGCAAGCAAGAAGTTAATTAATGGGTCTAAATGAGGGAACCAGGCTATTCTACACTAATTTTTTATAACAACAAGCAGATATTGAACATAGGAACCCCTTAAACAGAAGGCAGTAAGGACCCGTCTCTGACTTATGTTCTTTTCTTTCAAAGAGAGACACAGGGAAGAAAAGATAATGTCAGCTATGGTAACAGTAGATGAGACCAAATAATGGCAAATGGTTGAATATAGAAGCTGCAGGATGTACTTTACTATCAAGTAGGTACTTGTTAGAAGCTATTTATGAATCAAGGGTTGCATGAGAGGGCCCACAGGGAAAAAAGAGCCAGAGCACTAGAGATGCAGCTGGAAATCAGGATGGAATTCAGGCGAGACCCAAGGACAGGATGGATGAAGGGAAGAAGAAGGTTCAGCAAAGAATACCTGATGAGAATGGCTGAACACCATCATGAGGAAGAAGAGACAGGCATGGAGGAAGGAATGAAAAATAATAAAAACTTCAGAATGAGCTTGTTGCTTCAGAAGACAAAGATGCGAAGAAAAAACAGAAGGGATAAGGAGAGGGAGAGCTAGTGTGTCAGGAAGAGCAGATGGGGATACTGAGAGACTAGAAAAATATATGGGAACAGGATAAAATAAAAAATACATTGAAGACTCTGTAGGAGAATTGAAACAATATTAAAAAAATGAAAAAAGAGCAGAAATCCACCATAGCAGCATGAAAAGACAATTTTCAAAGGGACTCACTGGGGCTATCTGTATAAGCATTTTGGTTTGGAACAAAGGAGTTCTGAAACAGATCACTTCAATGTTTCTACTTAGTGCATGTCAGTTTTATTGGTGGAGTTGCTTGGCTTCCATCTTTGGGAGAAAACTATTTCAGAAGTTGTTCTTTTCAGTGCAAATGAAAAGCATGCTTGCCCTGAAGAAGAACTAAAGGGCCAGTCCAAAGTGATCTATGTTGTCACAAAGTTCTACCCCATATGCATGAATATCTAAAAGTTCTTAAACCCCAAAGTGTTTCTGTCACAATCTGAAGTCTTTTGGGACCTATAAAATGAACCAAATGCTGTGCATCAGCCGCAATACTTATCATCAACAGTCAGCCTTTGACTCTTTGAATCTCTAGCACTCCCTCCCCCTTCATCATCTTTATCCAAGCTTGGAACCCTTACTTAACTTCCCTGTGTCAACTGTTGTCCATCCACCCTTTCTGACCTTTTACTATTGACTTTTATCTCTTTTGCAATGGTGAGGTGCGAATTATTCTGTGCCATGAAAGGGCTGAAGGTCTCCTCAGGAGCAGCCTAGCACTGGCAGTCTCAGAGGGCTGCATTGTGACTGATGAGTGAAGAGGACTGATGAGCCAAACAATTTCAAATTTGAAAGGATGAAAATCATTCCTGATGAGCAAGGGCAACAACCACCCTTTGGGGGCAGCACAGCAGGAGTATCCATATTTTGGAGAATTGGTCTCCTGGTGAGAGCTATCACTGATTATGTTGCCCATTTGGCTGTCTGTGCTCTAGGACACAGGACAACACACTCCAAGCACACTCTTCAGCCACTCTGGGATCCTGTCCCTGCATCCCAGAAGTGTTTTGAAGAACACTCCAAAAGCAGAAACAACAGTGACTCTCTGGCTTGCTTCTAGTGCTTTTGCAAAGCAAATCTGTGTCAGTGTTCCAGAGTCCAGTTCAGACTAGTATACTGTTCCTGTGCAGGTCATTATAGTGGAATGGAGTAATGTGATGTTTCTGACACTTGGATCATGACTGAGAGATGATGTATGTTACAAAGCCTGTTGTACTTTAATAGATGTCTGGGGTTATGAGTTGTGGGTGAACTCCTCGATGTGACAGCTGACTACATCGGAAGCTCCCCTCCTAGCCCCAGCTTGAACAAGTGTTGAGCTGTGTGCCAGAATGTCCAGCTCTGCATGCAGCCTGCCATAGCACAGCTCTGCTTGAGTCCCAGACAGAGACTTGTGCCATTGAACACCCAGAGGTATGGGAATGGGGGAAATCTTGTGCACTGGGAGGAATACCAGATATCTGATTGCCTAGGAGCCAGGGAGAGCCTGCCCAGGCTGATGCAGAGTCTCTATTGAACATGACCTCTGTTGTTCCTCAGTGTGGACAGGCAGCCAGGGATAGGAGTGGAGTCACAGAAAACACCTGTTGGGACATTTCTACTGTGATCAGGCCTCATCTGCTTCCCCAGGTGCTCTTGGAACAACAGGAAGTTCTGGTCTGCTCTCCATTCAGTGGGGGGAAAAAAACCCAAAACAAAAAACCTTAACAAAACCAAACCAAATCAACAAACATCCCCCTCCCCCCACCCCGCCAACAACAAAAAAAACCCCAACCAACCAACCAAACAACCAACCAATCAAAAAAAAAAAAAAAAAAGCCAAGCAAAAAATCAACATGAGAGAGCAATTTCCCTCTAGGAGCCTTCTCCTCCCAATCTCACTGCTTAATACCACCTTGCTGTTCTCTGGCTGCCACCAGCCTTAGTGATCATGCATGGGAACAGGGGCATCAGTTTAGGTCGAGGAACCAGAGTAACCCTAGGCTGGAGTAAAATATCCACATGTGCATAGTGACCAAACATAAGCACCAGCTGCTTTGATCTTCTGCTTTGCTCCTGTTGTACCAAATTATGTACTAAGATAGACACAGATAGCAGTACAATAACTGACAGGTCTGTTGCTGCAGTGGATGCAGGAAATGAAGTATAGGTGTGTTGTGTGTCAGAAGCAGAGATAAAAAATGGGGGCTTTTTAGAGAAGTTAATAATTCCTATAGCTGCAAAACATAACTGGTATGAAAAACAGCTGTAATTGCTGTTCTTCATAAGGTATTTAAAAGATACTTTACTTATCTGTTTGTTTAGACAGAAAGAAAACACAGATCTACACCTGTATCCTCTGCAAACATAAACCAGAATGAATGTCAGCACAGCTATATAGATATCCATCAGTTGTCTATTTTCAGCAATCCTGTCAGGGTCAGCTATAAATTATAGAGAACTTTTCTACAAATATGTTGGAAAGTGATCAAATTAATGTTTGTGCCAGTATCAAGAAGAAATAAAGGGGGTGTGGATGGAGGAAAGTGGGAGCTGGCAATGAATGCTGAAATACCAGCTGCAATTATAAAAAGATAAAAACAATTTTCACATGCATTACAGAGTTTAGCCACAGAACTAGGACATCTTTATTTTATGAGCTTCCCTATTATCAAACTGTGCAGCCCAGCCATGAAATTAACAGTCAAATAAGGAACTTAATCCTGACACAAATAACATTCCCACAGACAGTACTGGGAGATTTGTCAGGAAAGTGTGTTCAGAACTTGACCTCTAAAATGAATACAGTGTTGGTGGGTTCCTAATTATAACATCTCATTTAGCTACCAGAGTAAGGCAACTGAAGCAGTAAGAAGTACAAAGAAGTCAGTTGTTGACAGATGGCTTGGTCTTTGCAGCCATTACTCACAGAAAATAATATTTGCTCACATAAGGTGTCCCACAGCATTCACTGGAGTGTAACACAACTTACCAGAGGAATTCAAGTTTCATGATAAATCTTTCTAAAAACAAGTTGTGGCAGAGAATCAATCTTTTTTTTTTTTTCCCCAAGAACAGTTTTTGTGGGTAAAATCACTACTTTGCATTAAAGTAATCATGGACAAATTACTTGTTTCAGCAACTTCAAGAGCCTGTAATTAATTCAGGAAAACCTCCAGTGTCCTTTTAAACTAATCAGTTAGCTTGCAATCTGAAGTCAAGAGTAACAAAAGTTCACCAAAAACATGGGTGTTTTAATGATTGTCAAATGAGTTTTAATGCTTTGTAAGCAATTTTTTAACATATATGAAAGTTGTTATTTGGCTTGGTGCTGGAAGTGCTCAAACCTAATTCAAAGTCTACTGCTGTCATCAGGAATCTTTTCTGTGACTTTCAGATTACAGCCAGTAATTCTGCAGGAATAATGGGACCACTCAATCCCAAAAAGCAATGAGATCTCACCAGTTGAAGGATGAAGATCATAGTTCTGGACTGAGATCAAATTATGCTAAGAAAGCTACCAAAGCTGTCAGAAAGAGACTTCAGATGACTGGTATTTCCCAGGTGTGGGAAAAGAAAAATATCAGAGGCTTCTGATATTTCCCACAAAACCTATTTAATAATGGACACACAGAAATGCACAGAACATTTATTGCCTGGGCACTTTTTGAGGTTTCTGGTTTTTACTGATATCAAAGAAACTAAAGCCAACTAGTCAAATCAACTTAATTAAGAAAGCATACACTCACAGGAAGGCTTTATTATCTTATTTGTCCTAGAAAATTAATTATTTTTAATCAATAGAACTGTAACCATAGTGCTGTCAGGAGCAGCAAAAGAAAACAGAGCAACCCATGGGTGCAGCAGTTTTTGTAATTGCGAATTTGAAGCACATTTCTTTCTCATTATGTTTGAATATCCAAACTACTGTGCAGTAAATTTGGAGTTTAGGCATGATGTCACAGTCTTGCTTCTCTTTTACAGAGAACTATCCAATTCAGCATCAGTACAAAAGGAAGAACAAATACTACTCTCTTTAGTGACATATGAACATCAAAATACAATTAAAGCATTACTTCCTGCATTTATTCTAAAGGAATGCAATAGATTACACACAAGATTCATTTCCAGTGCATTGGAATGGCTGCATACTTCAAACAGGAATAGACAAGATAAGCAAAAAGAACTATTTCAAACCTTCTTCATCCCCTTTGCCCATTAGGTATTTTATTTTCTTGTTTACAGTTATACTGCAATCAGAGATTTCAGAAGTAGTATAACTGGAATTCAGCAGCACTGCATTTTGTCCTGATGCCTATATAATTGCCAGAGGAAGGTATTTTATTTACACAGCTGTGATGTGTTTTGTAAACATGTTGATCATGACTTCTGAAAGCTCATGGAGAATTATTGCAAAGGAAAAAAAGAAAAGCTGACACAAGCTCCCACGTGTTTGACTTCTTGCCATGTTTACAGATAGGACCACAAAATAGGGCTTCTGTCTGTTTTTTCTGGAAAGGAGCCAAAACTATTTAAGGACAAGCAGCCCAACAGGTTCCTATCTGAGCATAGCTGCACCAACCACTTCTTTAAAGTCCCAAAGTACTATGGCCAGTCCCAAAGCAGTAAGACTGGTTCACCCTCTGGAATTAATAAAGCTCCTGTTAAACATCATCTAATAAAATAAAAAAAAAAAAAAAGAGAAGTTCATTCACAAAGCAAAGGCACTCCATCACTTTTATAATTACAATGGTATGACAGATACTGCTGTCATTACTTCTGCTGTCAATACAGCTTCTGAATGGAAAAGTAGGATTTTCACCTCAAGTTGCATTTGCTTTCCTCAGAAATGCTTTCCCTTCATCATGCATTATCAGTAATCCTACACTAGACTTACCTCACAACAGCTTATGCACAAACAATGCTCTGATCTAACAAAATCCCCAGTTATATTTGTTTAGCATATTGCATCTGTGGAAAATTTTTAACTCAATCTGTTAGCTGAAGGTCTTTTGGACTGCTGAGTCACACATGATTAATTCTAACAATATTTTAATTTCCTTCATGATTAGGTAACTAATGATTTGAAATGAGATTGGGCATTCTCAACTGAATCAGAATTAGCTTTTTTTTTTTGATGAATGAACTATAATTGATTTATGAAGTGGGACTCTCTAGGGCCTGACTTTGTAGTGCTTATTGATGAGGCTAAATTCCCATTGAAACCAATGAGCAATTTTCCTCAATAAGCATTGAAGGATCTGCCCTTAAGATGTAGAAGTTATAACTAGCTCTAGCTTTTGAGCCACTCTTAGGGCTGCAATTACAAACACTCCAGAGCCATAATCCCCAAAACAAATTTTGCTAAGAATTACACCAGAATTTCTCAGTAATGTGTACATGGACTTATCCCAAGGGGTTTTTGTCTTTCCATGACTACAGTGCTTTGCTAGCATAGTAAACACAGAAACCTGAGTTGGAAGTACTTGGGCAGTATACTCCTGAAGTGTTCTCCAGCAAAACAACTCTGGATGCACTATGCAGATGCAATTAATTTCTTTCCACGATATTAATTCTGCTTTATCTTTTTCTTGTAATTTCTCAATGAGCTCTCACAAACAAAACAAAGAAGCTGACTGTATTTGGAGGTCTAGGAAGGGATTAAAAGTCACACAAATGTGGTGTTTCGGTATTTTCTTAATGGATACTTCCCATTATTGAATAAAACTATTTGTTTTTTCTAGACCAAATGCACAAATGCTATTTTTCCTAACAAATAATTTTTAAAAAGTTTCTGTTTCATGTTGCAATGAAATATTTTGTGTTTTTCCTTTTGTCTATTTTTTTTAAATCAAGATTATCTTCTTTATAGACTTGTGTCAAGAAGCAAGTCTCTCAAAAATGAACACATTTTAGAACCATTTTGCTGAGATAATTCCACATTGCTTTTAAAGCAATTTGGCAAATATTTTTTATGAAAAAACTCCTAAACAAAAGTGCCTGCACTTCTAACATTACAACTCAAGAACAATTTTAAAAGGCAATTTATTAGCTATTAGTACATGTTAATTTTTGAAGCAGCTGTTGTATTAAATCTGCACATGAGTTATAGCACCTGTCATCTCCTGATGTCATGAAGTTGCTATGTTAAAATTTGAATGGACTTTTCTCTGCTGGCATCAGTGAGAGCTGAATCTGCCATGAAGCCTCTGTACTGTCAGGCCTGAGGTTCAATAGACTGAGAATGACCCCTCATGTCTGGACACAACTTCAATTTGAGTTTCAAAGCCTTAAGAGATTTCAGCTTTTATAGGATTTTGCCAGGAGACAGACAGGGTTTTCACTAATGTTTCTTAAAGATATGTCAAGGAGTTTTAGGAAATGGTGGAATATTATCTACTAGTTTCCTGCAAAAAACAACTATTTCAATAGTGACCTTGAAAACCAAAATAGGAAAGAGAGCTGTCCCTCTATTGAGAGGGAATGAATGAGGAAATCACTTGAAACTGGAAGAGAATAATCTTCTGAACTGTCAGAGTCAATATTTGGTGTAAAATATGAATTTTCTAGAAGCTTTTATTTAGAATTTTTCCTGTTGTTCATTATGTAACCTGTTACTTTTAATTGTTTTCAGAAAAACAGTTCTTGTAGTTCATTTCTATAGAAACACTCATGTATCACATAGTAGTAGATAACTGTGCAAGCACTGCTAAGGTAGAAATTTTCTATGACAATAAGAAATTTTCTGAGACAATGCTACAGCCTCAAACCCAGTAGTATATTTCAAGATACATTCTTATGTTCTCTGATAAAAACAATTCTATATCACACCAAAAATATAATCCAGAAAATCTTCTGAAATATACCAGGAAACTGCAAAGATGAGTCCACAAATGTCTCAGTTTTGTGTTGTCACTGTCATTTCTGGAGGCATAGCTCTCTGAAGATGTGTAAGAACCCTTTATTTTACCCCTCTGGATGGTGCTGATTGACTACCTCCTACTACAAAGTGATGCACACACAGAAAAACCTTCTGTCTCTTTACTTGTGGAAGAAAAGGATTAAGTTTTGTGCTCTTTTCCCTAACAGACCAGAGACTATGCCCCAGTATAACAGACAAAGGATCAAAGGCTGGCTGCAGCAACCACTTCAAGCCAGATTTTACCAGTTTGCCCTGTTCAATTAGTGGCACCATATTCTGTCTGAAACAAGTGGCACTTGCACAAAGAGACTTGTACTGCTCAGTGAGTTCTCTGGGATCTAGGAAAACCTCAACTAAGTTCTCTCAGGGGTCCCAACACCAACCAGAGCTGCCCTGCCTGCAACCACAGCCCCAGGGAGCACAGGCAGAGTGAACTGCAGCACTAAGAATTTGCCTTTCCTAAGTGGGCTGGGATCTCCCAACACTTTTTCAGAATAAATTAAATGATTCATCTGCTGATGAACTACCCATCTCACTGCAGCTGCAGATTCACTCAGGTGAGTTTTATTTACCATCCAGTTTCTGACAGAGACAGGGCTGTGCTGGCTGGGTTCTCCACATCAATGTGCAGTTGTGCAGTCCTCTGTAACCAGTGAATGCCTCTTGCCAAGAGCTGTTTGTCCTGCAACAGTAACAGTGTTGTCCTAGCCATGACACAGGACCTCAGGAAGCCAATGAAAAATCCCCTACAAGGGCCTATAATGGCTCACACCCTCTGTAAACCAGACCACAAATTCAGTAGATGGTGACACACCTTCCCATTTAAAAAATCCCTTGTCCTGGGTATCTATGGCAAACCGATAAGCGCCAAATAAGTCCCCACTACTGGGAATGGCTGTTTTCCTGGCCAACACATCAAGCATTGGACCAGGGATGCTGAAGGCCAAGAAAATGAACACAAGTTTAAAAATTATTTCTAAGTGGTAAACTGTACAAATTAACACCTAGCACAGGGTGAGCTCTGAAAACATTTTCGTCACAAAAGCATTTCAGGATCTCTGAAGAGGATCCTACTTACATGCTATATAGATTGAGGAAGCTTGTTCCACACCTACAGTTTCTCCCTAAAAAAACCATTATTATGCTTTCTGTCACAAGTTGAAAGCAAGCCTCCATTATCTAGGTGTCTCCTTTGCTTGAGTTTTGTGTGATTTAGATATTATTCTGAGTACTGACATTTCAAATCTACAGCTTGAGTTGTGTTTTAATATTCCAAACATTCAAGGAAAAGTATGGGTTCTCTAATCCAAATGTTAATTTGGCTTTCTGAAAAGCGTTGGAATGAATTCTGATAAGCACTTCTAGATTAGCTTCAGAGCTGAGTTTTATAACCATATGTAAAGATAAAAGAACTGATCAAATGCAGAAACTGCTGATTTAGAAGGTTATTATTACAACAGGTAAGTTATCTATGAACAAATTTACTTTTTCAGTCTTGCATTGGTCTGCAAAATCAGATCTCAGTAAAAGCATAAATAAAGCACGTTCTCCCAGTGGCCTGTTTGTTGAGTGAAGCTGGCTGAGGAGTGGCATTTCTGATTTGTGAAAAAGCTTTTTAAATCCCTTTTTTAATTTCCCACGCACTGGAAACCGAGAGAATATTTCATTCTGACAATCCCAGCACATGAGACTTCCTCCAGGAAATAACCTCAGTGCATGCAGCAGCTGCTCAGTGAAATCAGCATTCCTGCTACTGTCACGCTTGCAAATCACCCACCTTGCTTTCCCAGCAGCTGCCAGGGCGCCCCAGCCCCGCTCACAGCCCTGAGCTACGCCCAGCCATTCCCCCACAACTGGCCACAAATCCCTCATTTCCACAGCTTTCAGCTCCAGCCTACGGAGACAGAACCTGCCAAGACTCTCAGCTCTACAGCAGAGAGTTGGGAAGCCCTGGAGCATGTGGGTTTCTTAGGGCCTTGGCTATTGGGAGTGCTGGCCCACCCTGGGCCACCAGTACACCCGACTGAATGTTTGTCTAACATAAATATTTGCAAAAAACCATTTTGATTTAGGGAAAAATTAATTATTAGTTCCCAGGTCTCTGGTATGCACAAGTCATTCCTCTTTAGAATACAAAACATGAGAAACTATAAGTGGCAGACCGACCTCTCTGTCTCCCAATGCCCTTATTTTCCCTGAAGGCAGGTATCTATATGGAAACAGAGAAGAGAAATGGAACCTCATTATTGTTGCCTCTGAGTGAAACAGACTCCCATTAAAGGCAATGTTTTTTGTAAGATTCCAGAGTATGAATTATTCCAGCATGGAAAAATCTGCCTTTCCTAAGCTTATGAGAAAGATACTATCAGTGTAGTCCTTGATTTAGAATCATAAACTGCTGTATTTCATGATATTCTTAGACTGACTTCAGATTAATATTAGCAAGATGCATTTAAAATGATGAATTTACACATACATGCTGTAAAACAATACTACAGTTGTTCTTTTCTAAAGTATAGTTTATAGAAATAGAAAATTGTTAATGAAACTTTGGAATGAGCACAATATAAAATATAGCACATTCAAGAAAGACACTGAGATTACATTTATACTACTGATCCAAACATGTCCAAAACAGTTCCCTGGCACTAAGGCATGCAATAACCCCCACATATACAATTCAACTGTCTTCTCTTTGAAAACAGAGTATCTGTCACATCCCAGCTGCCTATTGTGCACATCCCAGGCCCATGCCAGCTCCCAAATTTCATCCATCAACTCTTGGGAGAGCTCTAAATCAGCTGAGGAGACAAGTGTGCCAGAGGCTTCTCCAACAGTTTTGAAGTATGGTGGTATTGCTGTGATTGGGAATGTAGCCTGAAATACACACACACTCGCGAAGCCTTAAAACTCTGAGTTACTCATTGGAGAGAACTGCATAAATACCACTCAAGTATGCCATTTTTTATGGTGTCAGAGAGCCACTGGAGTGTGGTATGTATAATCTGAGCCAGTACTAATGAGGGTAAAGCCAAGTGAGAGGCTTGTTTAAGTACAGCATGTTGACTAGGAGCCTTAATTCCAATTTTTCAGGATTTTTCTGCCATGTAAAGGCAGTTACCCACAAAAAGACTAGATGTATGCTAGAATGGCAAGTCTTTAATCTGTATTCAGATTTTTGGCCAAAGGAAAATAATTATTTCACTGAAGTGTTTTGGTTTTCCATTGGAAAGTCTCATGATTCCAATAGGATTTTTTTTTGTGGCGCCACATGGGGGAAAAGAACTATCATTTTATTTCTGCTGTTAAACTGAGATTACATACTTTAGTCTAATTCCTCAGATAATTTTCTGTAGGTGCCTGACCTGCTCTATAGTCTCCTGTGAACTGAGTCTGCAATCCCCCCATTCACATTTTCCTCTATCAGCTAATTAATGCCATTCAATAAATGACTAAAAATACTATAGATTCAAACAAAAATATCTTGTATCTGCCTAACATTTCTTATTTGCAATACTTTTGAACTTTTTATTCCCTATAAACTTCTGGTTATATTCTAAATGAATAAAATTTTTCACTACAGGAATTGATTGCTGAACATTTTTATAAGCCTATTTTTCTTACTCCTCAGATGAAACAAAAAAATAGAAATTAACACACCTCAAAATTATTGATTCTATTGTGACACTATACATTGTTTAAAATTATTATTGCTGTTATACCTATGACAGTTCAGAAAAGTCAAATAAGGTTCATATTTTCAGCCCAAAAGATTTTTCTCTTTGAATAATAATAACACCAACATTAAATTTTTAGCTAGTACAAAAATAGTACTGCAAAGTCTACCCACATAAAGATGCACATATCATTTGGAGGACAGACCAGAAGACATCAGAATTGACACAGGTGATAAAATTTTTGCTCACAGAACTTCCAACAGTCTATTAAGTACATGGTCAGAAGCCTTCTTTCACCACAAGGAAAAACTGACTGGCTTGAGGTAATGAAATTATTTGTGTAAAGTGATAAAGCAAGTCAAATCTAAGTCATGTCACTCTTAATCCCAATCAGATATGCTTGCATCCAGTATATGCATTGTCTATGTAAGCACATAAAGTTCATAAGGAAGACAAACAACTGCACACATTTAGCTACTCATTAATGACAAATTTTATTGGATTCTGACACATGGCATTCATCAAAGTAACTTTTTTGCTCTGTAGTTTCAAAATGACATGAGCAAAAACTCAGAAGCCTTTTGTCTGTGCTGCCCACAACTCATACAGTTAAAAAAAAGGAATGAAAAATCTTTCAGGGTGGTAAATTTAACATGTTGTGCTCTTTATTATGAAGCTGTGTTCATTTCATTGACACCATTATACCCAATGCAAATCTTTCACAATGCCTGCAGACTCTTAGTATTCTTGTCAGAGCAACATATATACTTAAATAATAAATACCAGGATAATTATAAGGGACACAAGCTTTACACGAGTAGTAGTTGTCATTAGAGGAATACAAGCTATAGGGCCTCTTGATATTCCAATTATATTACATGCAGTACAAAATGTCAAACATTTTGCTACCTATTCCCTAGAGAATCTTCTTAAAGTCAGGCTGCATTAGATATTCTGAATTTATTAATTTTGCCTTTCTGTGTATTATATTATCCTTATTCAGTTCCCTTTCATCCTATAATGGGATTTTAGGAAACTATTCCCACATTCTGTTAATATCATTTCAAAAAATTAGTTTGCAATCAAACACTCAGTCAAACCTGAGTGCAAATGCTTCTACTGAGAAGTCTCTATCATAGTCACAATAAATTTAAGCAGCAGGATTTGCTGAGGAAAAAGTTATTCTTATTATCAAAGTGAAAATGAAGAATTCTGTCAAGCTAGCAGGAAGTACAGATATAATCCTAAATGTGATGGTTACTTCTTCAGATAGTTGTACACAGAACTGCTTAAACTGCACCATTGCTCTTCTGTGTCATAAATATTGAGAAAAAATTGTGAATTTTGAAATTTTTTTCTATGTAGCCATTACATTAACAACAACATTATATCTCAAGATTAAACATGCTTTCATAGTCTGGATTTGAAAATCTGAACTACTTATCCCCTGAGTATTTTACTGCATAATATTAATTCAATAAGTTGTCAATAAATTGTATTTAAGACTAAGTTTTCATGCACCATCAAAAGGAAGTTTTGGGTAATATGAAATGTTTTCATTCTAATTGTACTGATTATAAGCTAGGATATAGTCAGACTCCCACTCTCTACCTTGCATTAATAACAGTATCCTATTTTTCAAGGCTGAGGATGTCCTGTGTAAGTAGTGCAGAAATATTATTCTGCAGTAACATTTTAGAAAAGAATACACTCAAAAATCCATGTGTGAAAATGGTCATCACAACAAAAGTGTCCTCCAAGTTTGTTGTTTTGGTTTGTATTTTTTGGTAAAAATAAGATTCATGCCCTTGTAAGTGTGAGGGCACAGCTTACGAAAAAGCACTACTGAAACATTCTAAGCGTATTTTTGCTATTTTATTATAATTGGTCATAAGAAGTTAATGTCAATTTAATCTGTAATTAGACTGCAGTGACCAACAAATATTGTGGAGTTGTAATGCCTTATATCACAAGAACAGAGTGCAGTATAGATGCAATTCGATGCTTTACAATGGGGCTAACAAGTAAAAGAATAGAAGAAAAGCAGACTAGAAGGGAGAGACTGGAGTCCATAAAATAAATGCTACACATGGAGATTAGGAGGCCACAGATTGAAGAGGAACTATTCATGTAGGTATCTATATGAATATAACATATAGGCAGGCATGACAGGCTAGAAAGGGATGTGTGTTGCACAGACTGACACAAATTAGGGACCAAATGGTCAGATGGAAGGCAACCTGTTTACATACATCCCTTCATGTCTGAATAACACTGTCTTTTCAAAATGGAAAGAAAGCCAGTTGTGTTTGAGTTGCATCAGTCTCTAGTTGGGATGATCTGGTGCAAGGCCTGGACTGGTTTGCACTCTTGGTCAGCAAAGGAGCACTGGGGTTCAAGAGTCACTGGTCAATTGAGAAACACCTTTATGACAAGACACAGAGCGTTTTCCTTGTACAGATAAGAAAATTTAGTCCCTTTTACATAAGCAGGAACTTCCACACTTAGAAACTGACAAACTTATAAGTTTTCAGAAAGGCTGACTTCAAGAGAATAGTTATAATTTCTACAAGTTTTATTAAAGGAGTACTTTTTGTGCTGCTGGGTATCATTTGAACACTACTGCAAAGTAATGCAGTAATGCCCAGGTTGTTTCTCATGGAGATTTTGATGTGAACAGCTTGTTAATAATTAAGACTCAATTACAACCCAACACCAAAACAGATGCCAGAAATACAGCAGAACTTCCCTTCTGATCAGGAGTCAGTCTGACTTTTATTGCTGCAGTGACTGATTCATCAAGAACTGCATGCATTAATATGGTGACATACAAGCAGGTCTCTCGATGCAACTCAAAACTGAAGCAGAGCAGGGGAAGAACTTCCCTGCCCCAGTGCAGCCTCAACAGCTACTGCTTGTATGTTGAACAAGGCCTTCCTTCTGCACACAAATTAAACAGGCACTTTTGATTTCAGGCTTTTATGCCACAATAATTATATCCCTTTCCTTGAAGAAATTTTAACTAAAAGAAAATCTGCACACATCTTCCCTTTCCCTGTGTGATCTGAAATAAAAACTATCTTCCCCTGCAGGACTTCACAGAACTCATTTTCCTTCATTTCTGAGATCTGAGATCTACATTAAACTCTATTTTCAATATCAAAACCCAGTTCTGTTCCTCTTCAGAATCCCATTTTACCCCACATCAGTTGCTTACATGAAAAGGACTAATACCAGGAAACAAATATATTTTTAGCTGACTTTAATGTGACTTAGCAGCTGGAAACAAGGACAACTTGTTCCGTGAGAATGCCACACAGTACTCCATGGGCACTAGTTTGGAAAGTATTGGTAGAACTTTAAATAACCTTGTCCAGCTAGACATGTTTTCCAGGAACCTTTGCCACATTCAAAGCTCCAGTTGGCCTTCACATGCCATGTAATTTTGATTGTAACAGCTCCCTCACGCTCAGAACAGAGTTGTCATCAAGAAAAACCTCCCACATCAAAAGGGGGAGACAACCCCAGCCAGCAGAAACAGTGGGAGGTTCTGCAGGCTCTCCATTGTAGTGATGCAAGGAGATGCAGAAAACAAGAAAACAATAGGAGTCATGCATTTAATAATTCTCTAAAGAGAATAAAAAGAATCTGCTTACAATTGTTCATAACCAAAAATACATATAATATTTTATTGTGCAGTTGTATTAATTATAAGGGAGCGAGGAACTAGAGCAAGTTTTCCAGAGAAGTTGTGGATGTGCCATCCCTGGAAGTGTTCAAGGCCAGGTTGGATGGAGCTCTGAGCAACCTGGTCTAGTGGAAGGTGTCCCTGCCCATGGCAGGGAGTTTGGAACTAGACAACCTTTTAGGTCCCTTCCAACCCAAATCTTTCTCTGATTCCATAACTTTAAGTCTCCAGACTGTAAGATCCTTTTCCCTTTTCACTTTTCCAAGAAATGGTGTTGTGGAGTTTATAGCAGCAATTCTAAACCTATGCTACATAATGTACAACTTTACCCTTTGGAAAAATACCTGTAGATCATGGTGATACTCCTTTTTCTCCTGCAAAAACCAGCTGGAAATTTGCTTGTTCGTGCATTTTTCCCAGTTGGTTTCTTCTACACGTGTGAGACTCTGGTATAGGGTTAAGTGTTTTTTTTAAGAGTTTGAGGAACTGCAAGCCATAGGCTTCAATTAACTTAACAAACGCAGAAACAGTTATAAGCCTACAAAATAAGTTTTGCAATGTCCCATAGCAATATACAACATGTGAACTACTAACAAACTATCTACACCATTGAAGTGAGGCCTCTGCAGATGACTCCTGATGCCAAGGTGAGAAGTACAAAAAGCTAAAGCATAATAAAACAATCAGGTAGGAAGGATCTTTTCTGTTTCTTTGATGTTTCTATTGGGGTTTTTTAATTTCTATGATTTGGAAAATTTCTCACATTAGTCATAGTCTGAAACGGGTAAGATTTTTCAGTTCCACACCCTAAAAATGTTGGCATTGACTATCCCCATTTTTCTGACACTCAGTAAATTCACCAGTGTAAGTTTAAAGCTACTTGCCAGGTGCTAGAAATGAGCACAACAGAAAAGTCGTTTTGGTTGATTACTGTTTTAAATTATCCTTTTTCCTCCTAATACAGGTCAGTGCTAGCCAACACTCCCCTTTCCACACCAGGGAGAAAAGCATCCATCAAACCCAGCAGTAACTTCAGTGGGATTTCTCTTTCCATCTGATGAGCAGAGTCTGTTTCCTCATTAGCTGGGGTACCTGCAGCACCGTGGGAATGCAAATCACTCTGCACAGCTCAGCTGCACCACTGACTTACAGGGGCAGGGAGTGCTGCGCTTTGCAGACCTCTGAGCAGTACATCAGATTAAAACAAAATGACCTGCCCCTTATGCTTGTTTATTTTTATACTAGAAATATAGTTAAGTTCATTGGTGAGTTCACCTTCACTTCGCTATGAGTGATTTAGCTCCCAGGCAACCAAAGTAAAACCAGAGATAATGGGAAGATCAGCATTGTGCCACATCTGCCTGGTAGCCATGCGTGGGTTAATTCTGGTGCCATTAAGACCCAGAGAAGCTTCAGCAAACCACCTAAAGGGGATGTAAAGCCTAGTACACAAAGCTGAAAGTATATCCCAATTTCAGCAGAATATGCAGTTCATATTTCAAGCTTGTATTATTGTACAGGAGAGCTAAAGAGCATATTAACTTCCCTCTAGTGAGCCTAATTTCATTTTCAACTGCTTTTCCTCACTTCAAATTTGCAATTCAATGCAATCAATTTCACTTTGGTTAAACAGTTTAATGTGCTCTAATAAAAACAGGCAATTGATATTCTAATTCTGTTGTATTGAAACTAGCACTGTATTATGAACACACATGACAAAATATAGCAAGTACTATGGCAGCTACTTAAGGACATTTTTTCTTCAGTTGTTTGTGTGAGATGAAACAGCAGCCTTTCTTGCACTTTTAATTTCAAAGGGCTAGAAGGTAGTTTACAAATTACATCTTTAAATACCAAATAATCCTAATTTTTGTTTCTGAGATACACCAGGGTAGTCTTCCAACACTTCACAGCAGTACCACATCATAATTTAAGGACAATTAAATACTTTTTGTGCACTCAATTGGCCTGGGATCTGCTGACAGGATCTTGCTCAGCAGGGAAAGACTGCCATTCCAGTTGTATTGATGCTGCATGGAGAAAGACTATATAGAGGTGCAATAGAATTGAAATATCTGTATTTGATAATTTTTCAGAAAATCTTTCCTGAGGAAATCTCAAAAACTTCCCGCCTTCTATTGACTGGAACAGAGGAAGCCAGGGGAGGAATGAAGTGTTTTCTATGTTTTTGTTGTCTGTTTTGTTGTGGTGCTGGAAATTGTTTCATACAGCACAGTTATCTGTCTAAATAATCTCACAAAGAAATAAACAGACAGAAACACTAATTA
Organism: Melozone crissalis; assembly: GCF_028551555.1. Lineage (NCBI taxonomy): Eukaryota > Metazoa > Chordata > Aves > Passeriformes > Passerellidae > Melozone > Melozone crissalis. Next base: position 24,674,427 of record NW_026535794.1, read on the forward strand.
ATGTCCTAGTTACCATTAACTAATGAGAAGAATCTTGGTTTTGACTGTTCTCTATGTTTAGTCATCAAACACACCTGCAGTATCAGTTCAGTTTTGATTCTGGACAAAGACTATCATCTAAGAAAACACTCATTACACTCTTGTATTCCTTGCTGACTTTCCAGCATGATTTCAACAATCTTGAAGCTTATAAATCTTGAAATCTGATGAAATCACCATCTGATACATCAGATGTCAAATCAGGCCAGTCCTTTACCTTCTGGGGCTTGACCTTTCTTGACAAATTTTCATTAATGGCAGAGGCAATCCTGCTGAAAAGGGCTGAAGAAAAATGGAACACTAAAATGCCCAAAGGAAACCGGAGTGTACCCATTGTTTAATGCACTTGGATAAATCCCTTAATTTGTGTGTTTGAAACCACATCTTCTGAGAATCTAAATCTTGATTTCCACTCTAATTTCCCAAAAAAGTTTTCTGACGCCTTCCTTTGTTGCCCTCAGAAATTATGAAAGCTCATGAAAACATCAAATAGGAATAGATTTAGAGTTGGTTTACTTGTCTGTTTTTTTTCCAGGCAGATCATTATATTCAAGGCAGAGGTTTTTGAATTATATTTGCAAATGTGAGCAGGATCACCTTCAGAAGGATTAGTGGATTTGCATTGATGAAATACTGCAACACACAAGACATGTAATTATTAGTCTCACAGTTGATACTTCTCTCCCTTACAAGTGCTACCTGCTAGCATTGATTTACTAATTTTTTTCTTCTGAATTAAGGCCAGATTAATTATCTAACAGAAAGCCAAGCTTATTTATGAATCAATTACCTCCTATGTGTGTTTTATGCTCTTATTTTTCTGCATTTCTCAATAAATGAGAAGCTATTAAATTTGGACATTTTTACAGATCAGTTGGTAGGCAGGCAACAATGACAGTATTGAATTATTTCCATAGAAATGAGCTCATTACCTCTGTCTGTTTGTGGCAAAATAGTTTTAAATGTGTTTTGCATATGTGTTGCCAATCTGGTAGGCAGAGATAGTTGCAGGAAATGTAATTAATGGATAAACTTGAAACCAAGTATGGCCACAGAACAGTTGCGCTCTGAACTGCTCAATTATTTGGTTAACTTATCCCTTGTCTAAATCTCGATCAATAAATCAAGAATAACATCAATGATTTTTTCTCAGAATTGCCCACTCTGGGTATTTCACAGGATTATTAAGAACTTTTCTGAACTATGTCGGTTTTAGTGGTGATTTCAGCTGAAACACAATTAGATCCTGAGGGCTTGTCCAAATATCAAGTCAGATACGTGAGCAGAAATCACATAAATCATGCCTTAAAAAGGAGCATGACATACCCAGGTTGGTATAGTAAGCAATAATTATTAAACACCCAAACCGTGTCACAATATGAAAAAAAAAATTATGCATTTGCTCAAGCAAATATTTGCCTCTTCAAACCACACATTGCTTTGCAACTTCACCATCAATAACTCTCTTCCCTGAGTCAAGACCACATCATTTCCAGTAAAAAGACAAAGCAACTGAAAGTAACTTCAAGTTAGTAGGTTCAAAAGCTAAGTCAGGATCAAATATTAATTATAAAGCAGAAGCTGCTACACATGTGAAGTTTGCTTTCTCTTTACAAGTTTTATATTTTAAAGGACATAAAGTAGGACACAAATTTGGGGGGCATTTACAAGCAAACAAAATAGAAAAAAACCAGTAATCTACTGGATAGCCAAACACCAATACAGCAATCCAGCCACAAATCTACCTGAGGTATCATCAAATACAGATGTAATCTAAAGAAATATTACCATCAAACAAGTAGTATAAGAGAAAAGGCCACAAAAGGGCCTTCACAGTTGTTTTTTTGGTCAGCTTATCCAGTGCAGCTATTTATTGTGACCCATTACAAGACTCAAGCTCCAGGACTGAGCTGTCTAGAGACACTTTTGCCAACTTGAAGACCTGTACCTATTTATACATTCTCTTTTAACTTTATCAATGTACAATTTTTTAAAAATTCATTTTAAATTAATTTCAAACTCTCCATGTACTTGCTCCAGTCCATCTTCTAATCTCTTCCATACTTTCTCTTTTAATATCAGGTTTTCTTTTGAATCCATGTTTTCTTATACTATCTAATAACTATAAATCTGCCATAACTTCTTTATTCATACTGAACAATGCTGTGTCAAAAGCCTACTTGACTCATCCTATTGTCTCTTTTCCTGCCCTCTCAGTCTCTCAGCTTTACTCACACTGCTGTTTTCAAAGTTGATCTATAAAAAACTTACACTTCCTGATTATAGCCCCTAATTTCATTCAGTGCCTGCTATAATTTCTTAATTAACTGACTGTATAATTAAACTTTGCTGCATTTTCTGAAACATCTGCCACAAAAGAAGTGCTACAAATAAACTTGTAGTATTACTGAATACATTGCTATTAACTACAGTCTCTCATAAAACTACCTCTGTTTCTATCCACATGGAGTACATCTGTCTCTTGGCTTAGCTGGTAAGTCTTCTGGGATGGGAACAGTGTTTTGGTTTGGTGTTTGAAGAGCCCTGGAGAGTAGGTTTCAACTACTCAGAGACAGATGATAGTTTAAAGAAACTTTAATAATTCATAGGGATAAATGTTCCTGTAGAATCTGACATAATTAATTCTGCATTGAGGCATTCAATAATTCTTTCTTTCTTCAAACTGGACCTCAGTTTGCTTAAATATGGTGGGAGTCTGTCCTACAGACCACTTATTAGCAAGCAATAAAGAGTACCTTTATTGGAAAGAAAAGAAACTTCCCTACATGATCTTCTTCAGGTACCTGTTCAGCAATGAGGGGCTCTGCACCCCTCAGCCAGATCTAGCACCAAGTTAAAACATTTGAGGATGTGAAACGTCCCTGGGGGCTGTGTGAGCACAGCTCTCCATGCCTGCACAGTAAGCTGTGACAGATGCACTGAACAGGCTGCTGATTTGTTAAGCAATTGCCACAGAGCTCGAGTTATGATTACAGACAGTCCTTGCTACCAGACACCTACTGCTTCAACATCAGCAATGAAGATGAGTCACTAAAGCAACTTGGGAGCATCATTGAGCAAGGGCTGAGACAAATATCTCTGTCTGCTGCAATGGTCTATGCTGTGACATCCAAGAGAGCACTGCCCCGAGGTGTTCTCTGTTTTATTATCTCTCTCCCCCATGTCTGTCTCAAATATTGGAACTCCATTCCACCTCTAAGTTCAAAAGAGGAAGGAATTTTTCCCATTCACTCTCCTCCAGCAGCCTGCTTATTTCAAAGACTATCAGTCCATCCAGGTCTGAAACATTACTTACTGGGGTCCTTCCCCTGATGCTACTAATTCAGCTCCTCTGAGCTTTTTCCAGACAGCAGCAGCAGATTTATGAATTGGCTTGATTCATACACTGCCACTCACGCTCTGAAGGGAGGGTATGATCCTATCCTAGGAATTTCAGCCTGGTACAATCTGGGAAAGTTGTGGTTGGCAGCAGATAAACAGAGATGGTCTGTCTGTAGACTTGGGAATATGACTTTGCCCTTCACATTTGGTTAGAAAATTACCCTTGTAGTCCTCAGACATATTCACTTAACGTGGTACTATTTTTTGACAATTGCACTAAAAAGTTTTCCCATACTTTTGTTTTAAGTGGAATTTTCTAGCTCTGGAAATATTGTTTCTATTTATATATTTACCAGCAATAATCCACATCCTTTTTTTACTTTTGTCTTTTTGGGAGTTTTCCCTGGGATAGATTGTGCCAGCCAAAGTTGTCAGGGATGGAAGAAGTTATAGAGGTGGACTCTTTGATTGGTGTGTACGTGGAGAGCACAACACTGAGGGCACATGCATAGAGAATATAAAAACAGCTGTATTCCCCTTAATATGACATCTTCAACACAATTTTGGATAATTTATATGTATTCAGAACAAATAACAGAAGAAATGTAATAGGCCAGTATCTTACACTTACTTTTTTAAACTTCACTTCTCAGTGACCTCTCAATCTGATGCAAATTGACAATATAATTGATTTATTACAGTACCAGGACTTGTAGATACAACTAGACCAATTGTAGATTGGCAGAGAACACTATGGCATCTTTATCCCCATGTCAATCCACAAACATCAGAGTAGTAAATTGCAGAAAAATGTTTACACCCCCACCCCCCTCCATGTTCCATTTGATGCAGATCTGTCAATCCTGTGCAAAGACAGCTTTGGAACCAATAAGACTTGTTCTCAAGCTAGCAAGTGTATTTATTTCAGATCCTGTATTACTAGACAGTGGCTGAGAACATTTTTGTTGGTCTTTCCAGCCACAATGAACTTCTGCTGCTTTTCTCCTCCAAGCAAGGTGAACCTTCAAGCAGACCAGGAGGTGAAGCTCGAGTTGAAGAACAGCTCTTTGCAAACACTTTCTCAAGACATCCCCAGATATCCCTGGCTACTCAACATCCTGATCCATTACATGTTTCTGAACAAGTTAAGGGGATTTGTTTTCCACCTGCAATCAGCCTGTGAATTCTCCGTGTGCTTTCAGAGGGGGCACTGCTTTAACTGAATGGATAGCTGGCACCTGACACGGATGCCCTGTGCCAAACACAAACAGCACAGAGCATGTGCTTGATCAAACCACCTCTGATGACATCATTCTCATGTGGAACTGTGTGCAAACACGGAGGGGTTTGTGACCACACAGACTTCCCCAGCTTTCATGAGCATTGTTTCTTAGGAAGAAAAAACCGAATACTTCTCAAAAATGAACAAAATGTAATAGAGGTAAATTAAATGCAGATGATAAGATGTCACAATTTCAGGCATCAATTGCTCAAATGTAAATATGATATCCTAATCACCAGGTTCTGGAAACAAGTCTTTAATTTAAACCAGGGCCCTCAAGTTAGAAAACACAGAGTGATTTCAGTAGGTGCTGTGAACATGTAGCTCATTGTACACTCCCTCAGAAACTTGCTCTGAACCAATGAGGGAAAACACTTTCTCCCTCTCTTTCTTCCACTTAGATTTCTAAATAGAAATCTTTTTGAAGCTTGGAAATGCCAAATTTGAAAGCCTTGAATAAAAGGCCTCACAACAACATAAGTTCTGCATGTGCCAATTCTGTGATAATCCATTCAAATTCTGCAGAAAAAAATGCATTTAACTAAAAAAACCCCAAACAACCTCAACCCACACCAACTGATGCCAGCACTGTGTTAAAAGGATGCCACCTACCGGACACTTCATCAACCTCCAGCGAGTGATTGGAGAGGTAGATGAAGTAGATCTGACAAAACTGAAAAAGACTGCTTTTTAGGGTAGTTCCGTAAAACTGAACTAAGAAAATTTAAAATTAAATCCTCTCAGTGCTCCTTAAGCTTGGGGTTTTGTGCCTCTTTTTTTCTCTTGTAGTAGTAGCAGCATCAGTAACCATATTTCATGAGCATTTTTTCTTTTATTTTCCTATTAACTGTTTCCCCCTGGTGCTTCTATTCCTGATGAGAAGGCAGCATCTTAAAATTTGTTTACCATTCTTTCTGTTCTCCTCCATTAGGCTAACAGGTACTGTCCAGACTTTCCATTGAAAATGGAACAATTCAACAATTAAAAAATGCAATATATGCGCACACATGCAGAGCTGCACACAAGCAAACATGATGGAATTAATATCATGTTTTAGAGGAAAATAAGGCTTTGCTTTAGGTGTGGTCAAAAAGAAAATTCAAAAAAGAAAAGTTTCAGCTTTGAGTTTGTATTTCTTGGGTTTGTGAGATTATTTCAGCTCTGTTATTTAATTGTTTAGCCACTACATTCTTCCTCAACTACTGGGTTTTCTTGTTATTTAAAATATTGTTTTCTAGTACGAAACTGCCAAGTATACTTGTGTCTTACATCCCTTCCAATTGTGGAGTGCAAGATACCAGAAAAATCCTAAGAACTGGAATGAGTTTATAGTCTCCATTATTAAACATAAACCTTCAGAAAAGTGTGTTGCTGTTCCCCATATCTTGTTAAAGATATGGGGATAAAAAAAATACTAAAAAAACAGAGGGACACATTCTCATTCATCACTCAGATCAATTTATTCTATTCTAGCAGAGTTAAAAGACTTTGACACAAAAATGTATTACATCTATACCTACCTTCTCCAGGGTCCCTTCCACTAACAGATTAATGCATATAAATATGAATTATTTAAGTAGATTTTAAGTCTTTGTGTTAGATCCTATTCTCATTTTCACTATTTTCACTGTTTGCTACACTGGCAGTACAAATAGGACTTGATATGAATCAAGTCTTTTCAAGGAAGAGTTAAGGCTTTGATATAACAAGTGTGAAATACAAGGGGTCACAGAGTTGGCTTACTTAGTTTTAAAAGAAGCATCAATATGCCTTCTAAGAGCATCCTTCTTTTTGTAATTGGAAGAAGTATTTGGTGCAGTAACTGATGTGGTAACAGTACAGATGTGCTTTTATCCACCAACACACAATTCCTTCTTCTCACCCAAACCAGGATGTGCCTACTTACTGTGTTCTAACCTCACACTCCTGGGCAGCTCTATGATTTTTTGCTATTTCATTCCTTTGTCATAGCACAGCATATAGAGCCTACTTTTAGAGTGTATCTCCTGGCTACAGAAACCCCTAGTTCTACCTAAATAAACAATGTAGATAGACTTCCCTTTTTCACCTCTTGGAAAAAGTCACATCACGCAAGTTAGCCTGTATACTCAAGAAGTTCTTTGTTTGTCCTGTTTGGCAGTGCTTCTTACTTGCTCTTTTTGCCCTAAAATTTCACTTAAGACGAGGATGCTATGGAAAATAGTTTGTGAAATGCTGCTTTAATAAAATTATAAGAAAAAAAAAATCGAAATTACTGATTTTTAAGAACGCCACATATAACTTCTCAAATTTTCCACCCTCATACTTTTTCCATACCCAAGAATTTTCCTGAAATATCAAAGACAATTAAGAAGGAGAAAACTGCTCAGGAATAATCATGTAGAAATTAAGCAAAATGGAGCAAGAGGAAAGGCAGTTTATGACTAGATATCTCTCTCAAATAGATGTGTGGCTACCTGAAGGGGTCTCCAAAAGTCTCTCTCTCTTTCTTTACCTTTAACTGGGAGTTCTTCGTACATAATCCTATTGCTTTGGGATTCAGCAAATTTTGAGGAAGTCAGTGTACCAAGAAGGATTTCACCAGTATGATATTCCTCTCTTTATAAAAAGACATTGACACGGGTATGAAAGCCTACAAAAATTCTAGAGTTGTCTTAAAAGTAAAAAAGTATCTTAAGATACTTTACAGGATTCCCTATTTTAACTGCTTTGAATAACAGATCACATCTTGTGTTAGTCCTGTCACAGAAAAACCTGCCCCTGACACATTTCAGTCTCTGACAGGATGGCAGTTCTTTCAGCTGTGGGAGCTGCCTCATGCCCTAGCACCCCTTCATTTCTCTTACAGTGTGTGAAATCTGCTCTTAAAAAAATATCTTAAAAGGAATCTAAGTATGAAGAACAGAGATGTACTTCTTTTATCAGGCTAATGGTAATGACCCACAGAGAAAATGCAAGTTCTTCATGCACTAGCATTAAACCTGAACACTAACAGACTTGCTGTCAGATTCCACCTTATTGAAGATTGATGAGCTTTATTCAGCAGCATTAAGATCACTTTAACATTAGGTCTCAAGAGTATTCTATTTAGCTTTCTGGGTTTTTTTTAAGTCTCCAAATTCATGTAATAAAGTCATAATTAAAGCTTCTCCAGATTATAAAGGTAACTCCAAAGTTAGAAACTACTTGCATAACCCTTATTTAGCTTTTTTTGGTAATAGTTACTACAGTTTTAAATGCTGGTTCTCACACTTCTTTTGCTCTTGGAATCCTTCTTCCCTGGGTTTTTAAGGATGAACAGTGCCCACTTAAAGAAAAGTGATTCAAGACTTTATCATTGGTAATCAGTGGATCTCATTTATTGTACATACATAAAACCTTTCATGGTAAACAGATTTATGAATTTGTCTACATGGCTTTTTCCTTGGTGCTCATTTCTGCAGTATAAATGCTTCACTGACAAATAATTAACCTCCAAACTACTGCTGTTTGGTGAGAGATAACATTACTATGACATAATGCCGCATTGATGAGTTGGCATTTTTTTCCTTAATCAAAGACCTCTTAAACTTACCACCTGCTTTCAGTAGCTCAGCATATCATACACATGGAGGATGAGGGAGCAATATCTAATACATGGAAGGAAAAGCATTTAAAAGATAGCTGACAGTGATTTGGGCTTTTGTAATGCTGCATAAATGTACATGACTATTGCAATGTCCATAGCTCATGCAGCACATCCTATAGAGGTGTTTTCCCATGGAATGTTGCCTTTTGTTTCAAGGTAAACTCTGTCTATTTTCTAAATTTCCTAGTCCATTTTTTAATTGCACATAAAAGCCTGTTCCTCCTTCAAGTTCTTACAGAGATAACATAATTTCTGCTATTTAGCAGGTGAGTTGCTTACCCTACTCTGAGTTTAATTTCCTTTGGAGAGATCAGTGCTTTCAGCTCTTTTCCTTTTTCCCATTTTTGGAGATGCCTGGATGCCTCCTTTCCAGACCACAGTAATTCCCTGAGTCATAGAATAAAATTGGCTGTAAAGGACCTCTGGAGATAATCTAAGCACCCTGCTCAAAGCAGGGCTAACTTCAAAGCTTGATCTGCTTATTCGGAGTGATATCCAGGCTAGTTTGAATCTCCACAAGGAGGGGAATTCCACAGCTTCTCTGGACAATCCATTCCATTAGATCACTCTCTACTGTTACCACTCATCTGCTCGCTAATGATTTGGATCTGACTGTGATTTCTAAATGTCCCCAGTGTCATGTGATTAGCACTATCAGATTTTAGTGGCGTTCACTCTGGTAAGAGTGTGAGACATTCTGCTATTCCAAGACCTTTCTTCTTCGATATATCATGTGCAAACAATTTACCAGCAGATTTTCTGAAACTGCCTTCTGGATGAAGTGTTGGAAAGCACTAATTAGCTGCTCTCCTTGTCCTATCAGACTTTCCAGTATCAAACTGTGCATCTAACATAATGAATTTGGTTGTTATAGAGGGTCTGGAAGTGATGACATTTAGCATGAGTGGGTTGTTTTGTTCCTGCATGATTGCATGATTGTTCTTGAGTTGATTTATTCTTGATTCATTGCCTTAAAGATCTTTAATATCTATGCATATGCGGAATACCCTATCATTTTTCTTCTCTACTGCCATCATCAAGTGCACCCTTTCCCATGGCTTCTTCACTTTTCTAATTAACATTTTTATTGCCAAGGGGGTCACAGTGGAAATAGCTATCACAGAGCAGTGCACTTCTGGTACTGCCTTCTAGGTAGATTCTGCAGCAAGCAGTTGACGTCTTCTGTTTTCAAACACACTCATAAACCATTACACAGGCCTGCCAGGCCAAATATTCTTTTCCAGATTTTACTGCTTGTAATGGATTTATCAAATTAAATGCATAGCTAACCTTTCAATACAAAATTATTTCTGCAGGGGTGTCTATTATAGAGATATCTGGATGTTTACTTGTATCTTTGGACTTTTATCTGCATAGTATAAATGTTTTTGTATATTACTAGCTGCGCTGTATGCCACAGATTCAATTTTTCCTAAAGTTAGTCCCAAAACTTGTCCCCAGTACTGATGCTCATTTTTATGGCTACTTTTTCTAAATTTATTTGAAAAGATGTATATCTCACCACTATAAATTTCCTTTTTTTAACATCAACATTTCTCCTGGCTGCTTTCCCCAGCAACATTCTTCAGCTGCACACTTTTCACCTTTGATCTCCTCAGTTTGCTTTGTAGTATTCAGCATACATATTCTTAAACACCTGCTTTTCATTTTTCATTTTATGATACTCCCATGCTCACTGGCATCTTGCTGGGTTTGTGGCTCTGGACCATGCTTCTAATGTGAACTTTGGTTGGTGCTTCTCTGTGGGACTGTGTACACAAATGACAGCTGACCCACATTTTATCATCTATATGTCATCACCAAATGTCCCCTCATCTGTATCTTTTATTTTCTAGCTATTTTAGTGGTATTCTAGGATGTTCAAGTCTCCTCCATTAACATTCATACTTTTATTTCATTTTTATCTCCCCTCCACAAAAAGAGTCTATTTTTAATCAATTTCAGCTGGTTGATTCACTCACACCAAAGGACTCAGTAGGTCTTCAGCTTTCCTAAGATTTCTTTACTCAACAGAGAATTTTTCTCTCTGAAACCATACACTTCAAATTGCTCCAACTGTCTATCCACATTTCCTCTGTCAGCTTCAATTTTTTTTTGCCTTATAGATGTCTACAAATCTTCTCATCTCTCTCTACAAAATCATATGAGAAGCAGGATCTTTCCCATTCTTTGCCTGAAGTCCAGCAAAAAATAAGATTCCATCAACCAAACCTGTGCATTAAATGAAGCTTTCTTCTTCCAAAAGGTCTACACTTCTAGCCTTTTTCTGTGTGAGTAACATAAAATTTTCTCCAGTTTTTGTCTGTCAGCTTGGTTTAAATTACTATCATAAAGACTGGTACATAGCTTACAGTCTGCAAGTCCTGCTCACACACTGAATGTGCTGAACTAAAAGAGTTGCTAAAATTAATTATCTTCCCAGACAGCTTCTGTACCATACCCACTGAAGCCTGACACAATAAACCCATTACACCAGTGTTTTAACTACAGATAGTGAAAATGGCTCCTGTGAGAGACTAGAGCCTTTAAACTCTGCTGCAGAAGTTCTTCACCAAAATTCTTCACAGATGTGTGCTGACAGCAGAATATGGGTGAGGCTCTTGCAGGTCGTCTGTCACTGGTGCATTATCAAGGATGGTGCCTCTTTCTACTCTGAGCTTCTCCATCATGAACTTTTTTCTGTTGTACTCATGTCTCCTCACAGACACTAGCTGTTTCTTCTCACCTCTTCCCACTCTCCATTCTTTCAGTACCATTTACAATTCCTAGTCAGACCTAGCTCCTTCCAAGGTTTCTGCCACTGCAGTTTGAATTTCTTTCCCAGGCACTTACTTTCTCCCCTTCTTAACACTCATTTTCCCAGCTTCATGATTCCAATATATTTAGTGGGGAAGGGGGGAGGTAATTCTGTCTCTTCCAATGCATCTTCCTCCTAATGTTCTGATGTCATGCAAGTTCCTATTCCCAACTAGTCTCTAAATGCCTGTTTCTGGAAATGTCAGTTTATCCCTCAGCATCTAATGTGTTGTACAAGCTTGTCCTTCTCAAATGACTCCTGCCCCAAACTACACACTCTACTGGTCCTCAGTACTAACTCCTAATTCTGGTATCCTTCTTCCACGTGTGAAACCATTTCCATTTTCCATACTGTTTATACCTCTTCCTGCTATTTTGGTTTTTTTTTGTACTTTAGGCATGTTCTCTCAGCTCTCTCTGAGGCAGCACAAACTGGCTTATACTACCTCAAAACTGTGCCTGCAGAGGGAAGCTCAAGAAGATCTGGGCTGTACATGTGTGGGTGTGTTCTTACACAAATGTGGAAGGTTCAGTCTTGACTCAGAAGCCATCTACTGCCAAGTCCATTTTCCAGTGCATGGTAGCACAAGAACTTCTCAGGCAAAAAGGGCGACCAGAACTTGTGAATGTAAGCAAAGGAATACATCATGCACCACAGGAGATCTCCAGAGATCGTGAAAATTATCTGGCTAAAACTTTCCAAATAAATCCAACAGACCTAAGATAGATTTTTTTTTTTTAATAATAAGTATACACTGTGAATAAGGTTGTTTTCTCTCCCAATATCTCCTCCAGTCTGTTGCACCCTTATCCATTCAAACCATGTCTGCTGTAGAGTTCAAGACACTTATCATATTACAGTGATATTTAAAAAATTAAAAGAGTATTTTAATATAAAAAATTTTATACATAACTGCAATTTTGTTCAGTTGTAAAAGTATTTTTATAATGATAGTAAGCCCAAGATTATATTTTTAAAATCCTGTAATTAATTCATATGTTTAATTTTCACTTCTGAAAAAAATGAATATTTTCAACAGTAAAATTAGTTCTGAATTTTCTTAAATTCTACACTGAAGTAATTGGCATAACTAAATTTCTTCTAATATTAAACCTGTGTGATTTCTCCATGTGGAATTACATATCAGTCGAAAAAAAATACAATTCATCACTTCAAGAAACCTCCCATCAAATATGTTCTTTGATGTGGTATGTGATATGTCTGGAGCATTTGATGATTCACATTACAGCAAGTAATATACTGACCATGTGTTGCAAGTTATGTAAATAAGTAGATAAATTATAGGCTTTGATTCTAATAAAGCATCAAAGCAACACTGTCGCAATATTTTGCAAGGAGATGGAGATGCTTTCAGTTAATATTTGAGGTTCCTCAGGACCCTTTCTGCATACAGTGCGTACATACCTCCTTCTGGCTCAATCACACTCATTTCTCATGCACTATAGGCCATTTAAGCCCCACTCCTTTCCCTCTTATTAAAGGGGGGGCTGCTAGTTTAAATGCAAAGATTTGTGTAATTTCTGTCACTGTGCAGACAACTCAAACAGCTACAACAATGACAAAGTGCTGAAGTGGGCTTGGCTTATTTTTCTGCATGTACATCTGAACAGCAGATGAAAAAGAAGTGATAAATATATTTGGTGGCTACCTACGGGTTTCTCCAGTGATGACCTCTGATTACATCAGGCATTTCATGGGATTAACGCTTTTCTTCCAAAACATTTCAGGTCTGATTGCCAATAAAGTCAGCAGGCATTTAAACACTTATAAATCCACACATGCTTGTTTTCTTTTCAGTGCTGAAATTACTCCAGTCTTTAGGAAGTGCACACTATCAAATACCCTGAGAGAATAAAACCAAAAAATGCAAGAAAAAACATCTGACAAGAATATACTGAATCTACTTTATCTGTGAGACCATATGGTAACAATGATTATTATTTATTACATGATCCTGCTTCAACCCAAAACGTACTTGGCAACATTTGAACACAGAAGAAAACATTGTATTCTAACACAAAATAGCTCAAAGGCTTAAAAGAGTCAGACCCTTCAGCAGTCCGTAGTTGTGGAGAGGGCCTCGAGAACATTTAAGGAAATCTCCACTCACACCATTTGTTCCCTATCACCGAGTTTTAATCAGGACCAGAGCTTAGAGGACTTGCTAAATTCCAAGCACTACAACTCTGCACAGTAAGGGGCCTGTGATCAACTGTCTATGGCTTACTCTTTCAGTTTCTCAATGTTCTTAAACACCCTGAAGCAAAGCCAAAGACTTACCAGAGATTCTGTAAGCTACTTCAACTAAATTGCCCTTTGAAATGTAGATGGAATTTCCCCTGCTACAATATAGGTAAATGGAAGACACTGCTATTAGTAAATCAAGCATTTTGTAGCATAACTTCCCAGTTTATCTCTACCACCAAATGCTCAGGTGCATATAGCATTCAAAACTTTCTTCTGAGTTTTCCCTTTCCTCCAAAACATTTCACTCTTTAAATTTTGTGTTATTTGATGCTATTTCTACATCCCATATCCTTCAATCCAGTGTTTCTCCCTCTACAGCAACAGCATGACTGAGGATAAAAGCAGTAAACCTACCTTCCCTTTCTGTATTGTTTTGAAGACAAAAGAAAATGGAGATCCCATTAGGAGCTGGATTGGCTGCTGAGAACAAAAGGAGTTCTTATCCAGAGGGATCCAACTTCTGGTCACACAAGACACTCATCAGTCATAGACACCTTTTTTTACCAAATCCAAAAAACTTCAGCAAGTTTCTCTAAACAATCCAAGTAGTGGAAGTGTGAGCATCCTCTCTCTCCTGTCCTTCAATATTTAAGTCTGGATGAGATTGCACACAGCATATTTAAGAGTATGAAATGCTTACCCTGTTTAGCAAGCGAGTATAGTTAATATGAGTATATAGTCTATACATAGCAATGGAAAGGTCATCTAATATCTTCTGTGTTCATTTTACTACAATGGATGGCACTAGCCCATACCCCAAAAAGAGCTATAACTTTGTGGGACAGCATTCATACCTCTTCCATGAGAAATCACACTTATCCATTAAGAGATGCTTGGCATCCGCTTTTTAGCTGGCATATGGCAAATTACACCATCATGTTTCAACAATAAAAAGGAAATTAAAAGCAAGAGAGGGGACTAGTGATGAAGCACCTGCAGAGTACAGGTAACTAAGACTACAGAACACAAGCTACAGACTAAGGCTACAGGTCACTAAGGGTATGTAAACAGAGACATATATCAAATAAAGTTGGAAAAAAGTCACATGGTGGTAGGTCTGCTCAAAAGAACATAACTTGTGCAAAAGTGAGACATAAAGAGATTTTGTACTGAAAGAAGAGTAAAACATCACCAGTTTGACACTGAACCGTAGTGGGGGTAAATTTAAACAGAAAAATCATTTTGAGGACTCATTTTGCTTCTTCACAGATCACAAGCCACATCCAGCTTGGCCTTGAACACTTCCAAGTATGCAGCATCCGCAACTTCTCTGGGCAAGAGTAGTGTCTCACCACTCTTATCTAAAGTTTTCTCTTGTGATGCAATCTAAATCTGCCCTCTTCCAGTTTAAAGCCATTCCCCTGTGTCCTATCACTGCATGCTCTTGTAGAATATCAGTCTCTAGCCCTCCTGTTGACCCATTTTAAGTACTGGAGGGCTGCTATAAGGTCTCGCTGGAGCTTTCTCTTCTCCAGGCTGAACAGCCCCAACTCTCAGTCTGTCCTCACAGCAGAGCTGTTCCAGCCCTCTGATCAACTTCACATTCCTCCTCCAGAACTGCTCCAAGAGGTTCATATCCTTCTCATGTTGGTGGTCCCAGAGCTGGATGCAGCTCTGCAGGTGGAGTCTCACAAGGGCAGAATAGAGTGGGAGGATCACCTCCCTTGACCTCATGCTGCTTTTTGTGCAGCCCAGGACACATCTGACTTTCTGGGCTGCACCAGCACATGGCCAGCTCGTGTTGAGCTTCTCTCCAACCTGATATTCTATGATTCACTTAAATCATCATAGCTAGATTTGCTACAGATAACTGCTCTGGCACACAAAACTTGTAGGGAACATCAAGATACAAATAAAATACAACTAAAGAGCTACTTGTGATTTTTCTAAGCAGTTAACACTCATTGCTGATATCAGCTGGAGGGAAATCAAGACTGAAAAAAGAGTCATCCATCTGCATACATCATAGCTTAGATGCTACAGTCACTTGAGCTTTCTGATGTTAGTTAATGCCTCAGTGCTGCCTGAGAGAAACAGAAGTGGCTAATTCACTCTATGAATTTATTCAGTCTGTGGTTACCTTTCTCTGTCTTCCATCAAGCTCTAAACAGTGCCATGAATTACAGCAGTTTTTGTTATGTGAACACTGAAAAGCAAGTAAATATTTCATTATTAAAAAACCACAAGCAGAAAATGTAGTTGACCTTTGAAAGGACACTGCCAAATCTGGAGTCTCATTCCAGTCACTAATAAAAGGTAAAATAGAAGTTTAGTTAGCTTTTCTTTTACAAGTATATCTCAGCACAGTCTTAATCATGAAGCTTTGACACATTTGTAATAGTAATACTGTGTTATCAGAGGCATGTAATATATTAAAAAGGTATTTTTAATTGTCAGCTTAACTCTGAGAAGACCACTCTGAAGATGTGGCACAATTCATCTTGACTCAAACAACCTCCAAATATGTCTGTAAACTCATTTGGCATTGCCTGAAGGATGTTTAATTTCTAGAAGAAATTACCAGAATAAAAATATTTTTTAATAATTGCTGACGGGCCGTTAAGCACTTTGTAGACCACCCAGGAAGAGAAAGGCACTTCAAACACCTCCTTTTGAATAATAACAATTTTACAACTCCTTCTTTATCCCAAGCTATTGAGGACATCACAAAATAAACATGTCAAAGCCCCCAACATGTTTACATCATATCTTAATGCTCCTTGAAAGAACATAACATTAGAGCTATCTTTAATAAAATGCAGCGAAACCATAGATTAAAAAATACTGCTTATTTATTCAAATTCATAGAATGTATTTTTCATCTAGATCTCGGTAATAGTTAATGTTATTCGTCAAAAACCACAGGCAAAGTGATTTGGTTCTTATATACACTGCTGGATATGACCAAACAAGAAATTATTTGCTAAACAGTGTCACATGAAACTGCAACATTGAAATGCAACATATTAAACTGAAATGGATGCCTATTTCCAAAAACACTCCTAAGAGAGTGGTGAGAACAGTCATTCTGTCAAATCGGTGTCAGGTCTTCTATATTATAAATAATAAAAAAGCCAGGGTCCAGGTGCCACATCATGTCACCTTTCCTGAACCCCACATGATAACTTTGGGAAAAGGAGTACGGCCACCATGTTGAGGTGCAGTAGATAAGGTGCACTTACATGGACTGCATTTTTCAGTTGGTTTTGTGTACAATATAGACAGGTAAGAAAATGAGTACTGCACCATCCGTCCATCCCCTGGACCCTGGAGTCTTCCTCCTCACATGTTTCCTCAGTCTCTGGTACACAGGTTAATCTGATCCTTGTAGAAAGTTACCTTTCAGGACTACACTTCAGCATGTAAATTGCTAAAACTGGTTCCAGTTCTCCTGTCTACCACATGATCCTAATTCCAAAGGTACTTTGGGAACCGTGGAAAAACATACTGCAGCATACCCCTGATGTGCTTGATATGAACTCTTGCTCCCAGTGTTATCCCCTATCAACTATGACCAGTGACTATGCTTCTTCTTATGGCTGAACACCTAAATTTCTTGTACTTCTTTGGTTAAGTGGTAAATCTTTGCATACACCCATACAAAGCAGCACAAAGAGTCAAAAGGAGCTCACTGCTGGAGGGCAACTACCACCCTCAGCTCCTTCCCATACTCCTTAACTGAGAGCCACCTCAAAATCATGGTGCCAAATGAACAGCTCACAGGCTCTCTGGCAAGGCAAGACCGCATCCTTGGCTTCAGAAGATGCCCTGAAGAAAGATTCCTGCAGTATCTGTGGATACCACCTTGATTAAAAAGGTGTCCATCTGAAATGGCTGTAACTACACTTAGCAGGAAACTTGGATTTTCCAGTTGTAACTTCCAGGTGAAGCCCAACATTGTTAGCAGTGCTCGTTCTTAACTGAGACATGGACAAGTCCCTCTGCTATTGTTATCTTATATTAGGTAGTTCTTCATGTGAGCAATTCAGTGTATCTCTTCATTTAAACTACTTCAAAATTCACTCCACTGAAGTGGCTAAAAGCAATTTCAAAGGGAAAGTGGGTATAAGAACAAAAACCAATATAAACCAATGTGTAATTATATGCTGTCCTATTGAAGGCCAATGTTACTAAATATAGAGATTAATACTGAAGAAAATAAGATCAGTGGGAAATAACATACAGCCTTAAGGTATTGGTCATTCATTTCTGGGTACCTTTATCAAAGAATCAATTAACATTTAATCTTCTTAAAAGGTGCACAATCTCCGGTTGTTACGTACAGAGTATTCATGTTTCAGACCCAGATCATCATCTGGCCTTTGGCAAGACGTCTTAGACCCTCTTGACTATTTACACTGCAAATTTTTCAAGAGAGTGAATTTAACTCTGTGTGTGTGGTTAGGGAGCTGACTGGATGCCACCCTAGCACAAACAATGGTGGGAAGTGCTCACCACGAAACAGGATTGCTCCTGAAAGGCCCAGGTGAGATCTGTGCCCACATTAATACGAGTTTCAATACTGACAAATGAAAACAGTTAGGAACCAAACATTTATTACCAGAAATAAAACAGAACCAAGTTTACCAACTTACTAACACATAGAACCAACTATCACTTTCAAAATTGAATTTCATTGTATTTGCTAGCATAACTTTCAGTCAACTATAGCTCAATTATTTAGTTGCTTATTTTCCCAAAAGTTCTATTTGCATGCATTGGAAAAAAAAATAAGCATAGAAAAGTCTTTTTTCCTATCTAATGTTTTTTCAGGAACTTTGAATCATGATATGCTCTCTCTTCCTCCATTTTCACTTATACAAAACTAGTAGGAATTACTGACAGCTATGTTGGTCACACCACTATTATTATGTAACAGGTCTCGCATGTAGCTTCATATAGATCTACAGATACAGACTTTAAATTAACTGTCTGGATTTTACACATTATCCCATTTTATCTCAATCCAGAATTAAAAAAAAAAAAAATAAATCAAACCCTCTGTAGAACATTGTTTTAATCATTAATGGAAATTGTCAACTTTTTCAGATGCTTTTCAAAATCACTCAGCTGTAGACATGCAAAGAAAAAGTTTGCCAAACTATATTCTGTCAGTTTATTAAGCTAATCCTTATAAACATATTATTCATTACTATTACATTAAGATTTTTAGAAAAGATGCTCCAGTTCATCTCTCAACAAAGCTTATGAATTGCAGAGTACTAAACTGTAATGTGGCTCAGTTGCTTGCTGACATGTTTATAGTAGTTCAAATATTTAGCAGTTTACTTCTAAACTTTGCCACAAACAAAATCATCAGAAAATAGTGCCCCCTGTGTTGCTTGAATACCTTGGTTAAAATAAGGTGCACATGAAAACTGTAATCCAACTTTTTTATGAAAAAGTCATTGAGTCCAATGAAAACTGGAGTGTAAGACAAATCTGAACTTGAAAGCACAATGCAGTTTATTCTATATAGCTTTTTTAAAAAACTGTTAACACCTGTGTGGCTCTTATCCATGCTTCTAAAGCAGTACTATGTAGAGTTGTTTGAAGTGCCATCACCAGCCAGATTTAAACATTGCCACTTGAATTTCTAAGTAAATTTGGCTGGCACTCACTATAAATGATAATGAAGACCTATGGTGAAACCCACCCTTTGGAGGGATTAATTGGGATTTTGCCATTTATCTTAACAGGACCAACATCTACCCAAGATTTATGAAGTTTGCATACTCTAATACATGCCAGTAGATACAGAAAGACACTATTTTAGTTCATTCAGAACTACTTCATGTCAGCTAGCATAAGACAGCTATAGTAAGCATCAGAGTGGTAGCTTAGCAAAAGTTGCCTACCAGCAAAGGTTATCATATGTCTGAAGGAATTACAATGAAGTATTAGCTCTCCTGTATTTAATTTACCTACTTGACAATTATGCCTAGGATTCTGAGAGGTGAATTAAATTTCCTCTTCAGCTCAACACCACCTGCAGTTTGAGCTGTTGGCAGCAAAGAAATGTCATCCTGGTCAGCCCTGATACACTCAGCCCTAGAGCAACACAGGAACCCTTTCACTGACCAAACACAAGGGTTCCCCCCACAATATCACCCTTCACTCACTGAAGGGGAAAAGGACCAGAAGCAAGACCTTAATTTAATTTAGTGTCTATAAAAAAGCATTATAGTGTGATGTCTTGTTTAATTCATCCTAAACTCCCTCTAATCAGACTACTTAACTCTTAAGTGCTTAGTTCTTCCTGAGAAGAATATCACACACTGTACTACCCTTAAGAAGTTCAAGGGTTGCCAGTGCATGCAAAAGCTTGGCAGGAAGACATCTGTTAGATATCGACAATATTGACTTCAAGAGGTCTTAGGATACACATCTTTCTATTTACTCTTTTTATGAATGATTTTTTTCATTCATCATTTCAGCTACAACTGCCATTCTGTAACTAAAATAAACCTCCAGGAAAGAAGTTTTTCTTTCCTTTGCAAATTGTCAACTACATTAACCTTGTCAAAAAAACCTACAAGAATGAAATCAATATAGCAATTTAAAGACAAAATTGGCAGGCACTATATTGTACTTGGACACATTCAGTAAATAGCCTCATACATCAATCTACCGTCATCAATGGCAATATTCTGAAACCAACTAACGTTGTTTATTACATTTGCGGTGTGAAACGCCAAAGTAAGTACAGATATCGGTCAAGCAGATGAAAAATGACACGGAGATAATATCTGACGTGCCTGAGAAGCACGAACTAGTGACTCAGGTGTCATTTAAACGCGCTGTACTCCCAGCACGGAGAGCGGCTGCTCCATACCCGGTACGGTGCCGGCAGTGGCCCGCTCGCCAGGGCAGGAGCCGCAGCGGGAGCTCCGGGATCCGCCGTGCCCCGTCCCCGCGCTGCGCCCCGATCTCCAGCCCGTCCCTCGCCCCTTCTACGGCGCGCACCGCACACTCCGCCGCAGGGCTCGGAGCTCCTACAGCCCTATCCCTCTTCCCCCTCTATCTCTGGGTGCACTGCCAGCCGGAGGCTGCGCTCCCCCCGCTGCCCGCCTGCCCCGCGGGTTCGCTGGACGCCGGCGCCTCTCCCGCGCCGCCTGCCCGGGCCGCTCTCCCGGGGGCAGCGGGTGCTGAAGGGCAGGCGGCGAAGTTGCCGGGACTTACGGTGGCAGCGCTACGGACGCTGGCGCGGCGCCTCTCCCGGCCTCCCGTCACCTCGAGCCACCTCGGCGGCGGCTCCGCGCCCGCACCGGAGCAGCCCGGCCACCCCTTCACTCCTCGGAGGGGCGCATGGCGCTGCCCGCTCCCCGACGCCCGCCCGGTGGGTCCCCGCGTCCCGGAGAGGGCGGACAGGCACTGGGCAGGGTCGAGCCCCTCCGGCGGGGCTGCGCCTCGGGAAGCATCTGCCTCCCGCGCCGCGCCCGCTCCCCGCTCCACCCCGGGCGCGGCGGGGCTTCGCGCCGACGTCGGTGCGGGGCGGCCGGAGCCCGCCCGGCGGCGGCGGCAGCGCCTCCCCCGCCCCCGCCTCCCTCCCGCGGCTCCCGCCGCAGAGCCGGCGCTGCGGGGGCGGCGGGAGCGGGGCCGGGCGGCGCTCCCGACACAGCGCCTGAGGAACGGGGGGTCCCGCTGAGCCCGCCCGGGGCAGGGACGCGTCCCCCATGCCCCTCGTCCCGCGGGGGAGGCGGGGGGGCAGCCCGGCCGAGTGCTCTGGGTACCGCCGGTCCCTTCCGTGCGGGGCCGGAGCCCCCGGTCTGCCGGGCTCTGTCCGCAGCGAGGGTGCGCCGCCCCGCCGGAGCTCGGAGCCTGAGATGTCAGAGGCCCGGCCGGCGACATCGCCTCCTCCTCCTCCTCTTGGAGGATCCGAGCCAGCGTTGAGCTTCAGTCGCGGGCATCTTTTGGGAAGGAAAGCGTGGAGCGCTGCCCCCGCAGCGGATCGAGGGTTGCTGGGACCCCTGGCCCCCCCGGGGATGCTGTCCCGCATCCTCCCGTCTGCCCCGTCTCCTCTGATGCTCTTCCAGCTTGCACGAACCATCTACCTACCGTCCACCAAGCTGGGGAGGATGAACTAGAGTTGGCCGCAGCACCCATCCGACGGCAGAATCATCTAAATTGCCCTTTCTGCTCCAGAAGTCATGTAAACGGTTTAAAGTAACTAACTCTAAGAAGAGGCCGAGAAAGACCTGTTTCTAAGCACCTCTGGGCACCTCTGGTCTCCTCAGAAAAGCAGACCCCAGCTGCACGAGCATCCAGGGGCGATCGAGCCAACACCCCGCACCTCGCGGAAGAGCGTCGAGTGGCGGTGCACGAAGTAGCGCAGGGGAGGACTCTCCTGCTATGCCTGTTGCAATCTGCCCAATATTTAAATATCCAGAGAGCCACAGTGAGGGGGGAGCCGGAGCGAGCGCACGGTGATTCACCTCAGCACTCCTGACAACGTGTCAGCGCCGATAGCAGGTAGTAGCGGGGTGTCTTCCCAGCAGGTGGAGTCAGGAGGCAAACAAACTTGCTCAGGAGGTACCATCACCCGGCTGAGGACAGCTTTTTTCTTTCGTTTTTCTGTGGGAAGGATGTTGCTGCCATCAAATAAAGTGAACTGTGGGTTTAAAGTTGCTTGGCTTACTTCTGAGTGGAAAGTTAGCTCCTACTGAAGCGGTTCTCAGGTGTTTTTCTTCCACCTGCCACTTTCTCTTTCAGATTACAGACAAAATTTTTTTTTTGAGCTTGCCTTTCTTACAGAAACCTGCATGCAAAAGCAGCTGGCTGCCTTTTTGCAGCTCAAGCCATTCTGAGAAGGGTGTGAGGGACAGGGACAAGGGAGCTTAGTGCTCAGAAGGAGGTGCTGGGCTTAGCATGCACCAAGGTCCAAGAAAAAGGAACTTTTTGCCACTTTTCCCAGCAGCTGATAAAAAAGTTCCTCCTGATAATACCATCGAAGAAAATTTGTCCTCCTTGATATTGGGGGGGGGGGGGGGGGGGGTGGTGCAACCATAATAAGAGTTGAGACACTCAAGGAATACTGATGTAAGTTGTTATCCCTTTAGGATTTAAATTTTCACTGTTGGTTTTATCCTTTACTCTTGTGGAGACAGCAAAGAGGAACAGTGGAAGCTGCTTTTATGAGCTCTCATAGTGCCACAATTTCTTCACTTTTCACAGCATTCTCTGGTAGGAGCAGTGGCATCAGGGGAGGTTCTCATGAGCTGCACCAGCTCTGGCACCACGGAGCAGCACCCCTGTGGACTCGCTGCAGTCCTGTCCCTCTCATGCCACAGCTGCCCCGAGGCGGGCTTGGGTGAGTCACAGTTCTAAATGCTTCAGATGTTTGTGGAAGGGGAACTGCTGAGGAGCAAAACCTTATGGTGAAACCTAGGGAAAGCAGGAGGCTCCCCCTTCCTGGCACTGCAGCAGTAAATTGAAAGAGGTAAAAGAGAGAGCTAGTTTCTCCCAAGGTCCACCTATTTTGGATTTTTTGTATGTTATCCAGCTAATATTGTTCATTCTATGATTGGAACACATCACTTTTTCACTGATGGGTTTTATATTTATTTCAAAACTGATTGCATGTTGCTCTGTTTTCTTAGTGAATAGTATTCATCTGCTTAAGTATAAATCTGTCATCCCATAATTTGGAAATAGCTTCCCTAAGGTTAGAGTGGGTTTTTTTAAATAAATTCCCGTTTTGTTAACCATTACCTTGACACAGAAGCAGCACTTTCTCATTTGTTCTGCTATGAGCAATTGCCCTGTGCCCCATGGGACTGCAAGCATGAGTACTTACTTCTTAGAATGTGTGTGAAATACTGATCCATTCCATAAATAACTCCTGGCAATTATTAACTGTACCTCAATGGTTTTATTTCCGCTTGTGCTCAGGAGTCATTACAACACTGAATTCTGCAGAGAAAAGGCTGAGCTTATGTTTTATGTTGTGATATTATAGTTTTGTTTTGTAGAGTGTTTTGTAGAGTGAAAAGTGAAGGAAGTCCAAACCTTTCAAAATTTCAGTGATTTTATTCTGTTATGAGGGAAAACATTTTTCCACACAGTATGTGAAGTTTTGCAGTTGCATTGTTTGTCTCATTTTCACCATCTTTTATTCTGTAAATATATTTTGTTTGTCCCTAATGGTACTAGAATAAGGATACCACTTGTGAAAGGCACTGCTCTAATTTTCTTGGTCAGGTGAAGAATTTGAAAGAAAAATTCCCAGCTGGACCTATGAATTGTGGAGAGATATTTCCAAAATCTTTTGCAGATGTCTGCATTGCAAACTGTTTGGAGACAAGCTATTTCCTGTCATAATTTATATATCTTTTTTGCTTGGCATGGTGTACCTCATAGGAATTACCCAGAGCACAGTATTATCAAAAAAGAGACTATTTAGATTCAGTTTGTTTGAAGCATGGGAAGTGTGAGCATTGAGCTGTCTACAGAAGACTGTGGAGGCATGCTGTATCTTTTGATAGTAGGATTGCAAATAATGCATTTGAGTGAGGACTACATTCACAGCTTTGATAAAACACTAGGATTAGTAAAATGTGGTATTTAAACAAAAAGGATAATGCATTGACCCTAATCCTGTTCAGTGTCAAGAGAATGGGAATTCACCATTAGCTTTAGCATAAGTTACATCAGTCCCTATAAGGCTTCCATAGGAATATTTAATTATTTACATACAACTTGGTAATCTTCACTCCTGGAAGAGACATGACTGACAACTCTGAGAACAGTATCAGCACTCTCAGCAGCAATGCAGGCTTCCAAAGCCTGCCTGCTGGAAAACACATCAGCTCTGTGAGGGGGAAATTCATGGAGTGACTATAGCTGCTGTTCAGACCAAGCATCCCTAATGAGATAATTTTTCTTTTAATTTTCAGAAAAAGAGATCACTCCAGAATTAGGGGTTTGCAGAGTGACAGGTAAATATATTTAAAAAACTACTGCCAGTTGCAGAAGTCCATTCCAAACATGAAAGGCAACATCAGGAGAAGTACAGAAATGCTCAAGCGGCCAGAATACACATAAACAGTTTAGACTAGGATTACAGGAGGAATAGAACAGTGCTTTATTTCTAATCCCAGAAGCTATCAAATTATTCAAGAACTGTCTTTTTAAGACAGCTCTTTCCAAAATTAATTATTGCATTTATTTTTTTCTTAGCCTTGTTTTGTAGAAACCTGAAAAATCAGGACTTGTATGTTCATCCAACATCAGGTATCTAATTAGAACAATGTTTCAATTGTTTTAATGTCACAATAGATTTATTTAAATCAGTTGCTTAATGCACAATAATCCCAGTAACTTTCTTAATGTACAAAAAGGCATGGGTACTTACATTTTCCTCTTTGCTTAAATTTCTATTTTTAATTTATGTTATGTTATTTAATCTCCCCAAGTATTGATTCTTTAGTTCACATTCCAGGACATTCTACGAGGATCTCCAAAACATTTTGAAGTGAAGAAAAACTCCTGACATGTGTCTCTAAAAGATAAATTGTTGGATTTTAGTTGGTTTTTTTTGATTTTTTAAAGAACAGTACGTCCAGTCAGTAATTCAGAGACACAAAAAGCAAATAAATAGAAAAATACAAAAAATTACTTGTATCCAAGCTTTCAAAGAATAAACAACAATGAATAGAGACATTCCAGTTGTTAGTATTTATGCCACGTTCAATTTTCTCTAGAAGAGGCTATTTTAATTTAGCAATACATGTTTTCATTAGTGCAGCACTCAGTAATTATCCATATTGGTAGCAGAAACACAGTGGGCTTTGCTTGCACTGTGTAGAGGAGGGAAAAGGAAAGCAAACAAGATAATGAAAACCTGGGGAATGTTTCCAAAGAGTGGGCATCTGATTCCCTCAGAATGAGCAAGTATTTTCTATCTTCACTTGGAATCCAACACCCCAGGCTTCATTAAGCCAGTGTGTAGCTGTACCATGATTCTAGAGAGAACCTCAGCCAAGCATCAAAAAGAAAAGCTCTTCAGGAGAATTAAATACACTGGCAGCTACAAGAAATGTCCTCTCTGGTGCTTGTACAGTACATAAATAATAAAATAGTATAGATTACACAAAATTTCCCTGGAAACTATTTCAAGAGCCTTATGAGATATCTACAAACCACCAATAGGCATATTTAATAAATCATACGTACTTATGAAGTCCCATCAATGTAAGCTTTACCTTAATTCAAAAACATAGTTTAAAACAAGAAATTTCACGTTATTTGAAGTTACAAGTATTGTAAGAATCTATTAAAACTCAAGACTCAGCTATGTATTTTCATACAGATTAAATTTTCTATCTTTGCAAGAGTGGCCTGGGGTCTATGTCTCATTAAGTCTTTGCTTACCCCCTCAGTATATATTTTAAATGAAACTAAAGCAGTGCTAAAAGATAATACTAGTTTTGTGAAAAAAGGCGAATTTTGTTTCAAATGTTGACTCTGCTAGACAGAAATTCATACTTCTGATTAGCATGGTGTATTAAAAACTTCTTTTGCCTGAAAAATGTAACTGTAATAGACACATAACTGATTAAACCCCAGCTCTTGACAGCAAATGTAGGCTTAACCATTCTCATTATCATCATTTGTTTGTCACTCAGTTTGACATGTGTAAAATTAGGTTTTGGCCCTCCAAACAAGTTGGTGTGTAGAAATCTCCATGCGTTGGGTGTGAAAGTTCTCCCACAGCACCACGACAAGTGACTGACAGAGAGTTCCTTGAGTGCAGAGATGTGTGCAGGGTGGAGGTGGTAACTGCAGTCTTTAGAGGGAGACACTGCTGTCTCCCACCAACAGAATGCCTGCCAGGGCCTTGGGATCACAGATCCGTGCATGTGCTTGAGCAGTGAGTGAGGGGCCTTGCACACGCTTGGCCATAATGGCATGTAGCACAGGGAAGCTGGGAAATGTTTCATCTGCCTTTATGGCTGGTTATCAGTATCACAAAGGTACATTAGAGAAGAAATCTAATTGATTTTTCTCAGCTTTTTAAGTAAAGATGAAATTGGCAGAATTCATTTGAAATTTGTAACCACCATTGTGCGATATTTAGAGTCAGAGCAGCTGAAGAGGCAAAACTTCAGACAGTTTTGTCCAGATACATCTGATTTCCCCCATAGTCTTTTCTTCTTTACTCTGCAGCCTGTAAGGAATCTGCAGAGTAGGGATTTATTTTCAGCATTTCATCCAGCATCATAATTATAACCCATGTGAGTCTAGAGGGTTTGATTAGCATGAGAACATCAGCTACCTCTTCTATAGTTAAACTTACTGTAAGGAATGGGGAGCATAATTATAAAAAGATTTCTAAATATACAACACATATTAAAGAAAGTAGGATGAGAATGTTTGCATCTCTAAGGACTTAATTTAGGTTCTGATGACAAAACAAGTAAGTGATTGCATGCAGTTGGGGCCAAACACTAACCTGGAATAGGGAGCTAGCAGGGAAATACTACAGAGACAAAATTTATGCTTATCATGTTGATTCACAAAACAAATTCACCTTCTCACTTCCAGTGTTATTCTCCTCTCACTTTTCTTCACACATGCACACAACTGACATATTTATTCCAGAATGGTTAGTAATTGAATAACTTTGAAGCTGTTTATCCTGTAACAGCTGCCCATTTAAATCTCACCAGCCAAACTTCTAATAGAAACTAAATGTAGTTATTGAGGGTGAGATGCTCAGAGAGAGCTGCAAATCACAGAACACAAGTCTTGAGGGAAATGTCTGAGCGTAAAAACGTTGCTTACCTTTGTCTGAACCTAATGATTCACTTTGCACAGCAGAGGCACAGATGGCCGTGCATCTGAGGTCTCCCTCAGCTCACCTCCTCTCCTCCTGACACAGAAGTGAAATCACATGAAGAGCTCCTAGATCAGTCCTGTGTTTCTGAAAGAGCACTGTAAGGCTGGTGCTTCTTCAGTCATTTGAAACAGATACAGGGACAGGGACGAGAGGCGTCTGGCTCTAGATGGTCCAGACACTTAAATGTAACAAGGTGTCCCAGAGGAATCTTATTTTGTCTTCTACTTTTTTTTCTCTATTTCTATTCTTGATATATTTTATGACTTTGTGGTACGACCCTCACCTTAGCTCTTCTTTATCATCGTGAAGCCTTTGGAGGCAGTCATGTCTAAAATACTCCTCTGTGTTTTGTTTTTAAACACTCTGCTATTTCAAAGAGAAAAATAAATCCCAGGAAGAGAGGAGATGCAATAGTTGTCACCTTCATAAGTCCAAACAAGTAATTTTAGTTATTGCTGAATATCAAAAAGAAAGAATTTAGAAGTTTTTAGTCAGAAGACTGTCAATGTGTTTCAGTCTTGGCCCACATCTTTTCTGTTTGTGTTTTGGACCTTGTCTGTAGAACAGATTTGTAAAAAGATTTAGAAGTTTCTTTCAGATGTCAGTGAAAAATCTGAAATTTGCACATAAATAACAAATGTCTCAGACAATAAATTTTCATTTTGTAACTTTCTGTATGATGTGGTTTTAGCATTTTTTTATGCTGAAACCTTTCTCAAACTGCTACTTTTTGCTGCCAGGTCCTAAAAATAAACATATGTCAGATATGCCATATTTCCATACTATTATGTTCTGAGTTGTACTTCACCTCACAGGGGTTTAACAAAGTTCTTCCTTTCAAATTCTTCATAACCTGATTTTTGTCACTTACAGTTTTATAGAATGTGAAAATAATTCAAATTCAGGCAGCAAATATATCCAGGACTGTCACCTCTCTCCACACTACTCAGGCATACACATGTACACAACTGCATCTTTATTCTTTAGTAGTATTGATCCATTTGTTGTCCAGTGCAATGTTCCCCCCTGAACTGTAAGCACAAGTTAAATGTTAGCTGGATACTCAAAGAAGGCTGCAAATCACAGACAAAAATTTGAGAGAGATGTGCTTAAAATTTCTGGTCCCTGTTTGAGCACGTGGTCTGAATTCAATAATTAAAATTTCCTTACACTCTTTCTAATGAGGTGAAAAGAGATATTCTTTCAGCTGTTCAAGATTTAATAAACCCTTTTCCTGTAAGATGAAGGAATCTGCTCTTTTTGCTATGTGTTTTCATTGATGGTTTCTTGCTATATGTTTTGATTTTTTTTTCAGGATTCAGTTGAGAATGCAACCTCATTGCAATTCTAAGGATGTTATTAGAGGTGTGGTGGAACCAGTTTGCAGGTTAATCTTATGCAAATCCTGATCTTTTGTGAGGCTGGCATCATTTTTCTCAATGTAATGTCACTGAACTCAGTTTGCAAGGTGAGTTTTCCTAGTGATTGATGAATTTTGTTGGGACGTGGAACCTGGCTCACATGTGTCTACGAGCATGGCTCTCATGTCTATGAAGATGAGTTGGAAACTGAGGGTCAGTAACTTTTAAAACATAAATAAAGTGCTTAACACTAATATTATTTCCATATTTATTAAACCATAATCACAACTTTGTGGGTTTCATTCTTTCTAACAATGATTCTATTTACTTCAAGTGCATGAGATGGTGTGTGGTATGAATTGTGGATAACACAATTCTTGTTAAAGATCTAGGACATTTAAAGGTAGTTTCCAACTCCTTCCAAGGAAAGTCAGACAAGATATAATTCCCTTCTTGCCAGAGTAACTTCAGTCACACATCACAACGTCCTATATATCATTTAATAACAACAGGGACATAATGTCCAGTGGGCTGAACTTGTTTCTGCAATCTCATTTTACTTTCCAGTATAAAATGTTTGAGATATTCTTTCCGCTGTTCAAGATTTAATAAACCCTTTTCCTGTAAGATGAAGGAATCAGCTCTTTTTGCTATGTGTTTTCATTGATGGTTTCTTGCTATATGTTTTGATTGTTTTTTTCAGGATTTGGTTGAGAATGCAAAAATATTTGAAAGATGGAGCTACAGATTTTATTTATTTTTCTGTTTCTCTTTTGCAGCTATTATTAAGCTGCTAGAGATCTTTGTGCCCAGAGAAAAACCATTATATCAAGAGGAATTTTCTTACTGTAGAATGTATTTAGTTCAGAAAATAAAGCGTTCCAAATAGTGAAGGTTTGTTTAGTGGAACCATGTCTGCAGTCTCTTGGAAAGGACTCTTTCCTCTGAGTTCACAAAGTTCAGGTTGGGAGACTATCTTTTGTTTCAGCGGCTATTACAAGAAGGATATAAAGCATCAGGCTCAAGAGGCAGAATGAAAAATATCTAACTGGA
This sequence comes from Melozone crissalis, assembly GCF_028551555.1. Lineage (NCBI taxonomy): Eukaryota > Metazoa > Chordata > Aves > Passeriformes > Passerellidae > Melozone > Melozone crissalis. The sequence continues at coordinate 24,704,058 of NW_026535794.1, forward strand.
ACAGCTCAGTGAAAACTGACAGTCATGCTTTCATTGGCATCACTGCTAGATAACCTCTGAAAACACGTGGCACTTACCTGGTTATCTAAAACTGGGTCGGAGTACCCCACTGAATATTTGCTCAAGAACTCAGCTCCTGGTGGTCTTTTATATCTGTGGAGAAGAGTGAAGAGAGGCAAGCAGAAGTGCTGAGCAGAGTTTTGCTATGCTTTTGTGTATATTATACTGTTTCTAGGAAACCTATGACAAAATTGGTTGGATTTTTTTTTTTTGAGATTCAATATATCTTACCAACTTGTCTCTGAGTGTTCTAACTGCACACATGCTGTACTATCTAGTTATCTAGGAACTGAAAGAATAGTTGCAACAAAAAAATTATCTTGATTTTGCTAATTTCATAATTTGTGAGGAATATGAGTACTAGATGGGGAACCAGACAAAATATTACTTTGAGAAGGAAGACTGGGGAGGAGAGAAGTCTCCTCCTACTTGTCACCATTTTGTTGCTTCATAACTTTGAGATGAAATCAAAACACCTTTTCTGGTAATTTCTAGGAAACAGGATGATGTGGGATGCTGCCTTGGCCCCATTGTGCAGGAAAGTTCTTCTGATGTATCTGTTATGCTAAATACTTCTAGGTTTACTGATTTCCTCAAGCCACATTTAGACCATGCAAAAGGCAAGACAATTCTCTCCATTAGAAAAGCAAAGTAAGCTATCTGGCAAAAAGATTTAGAAATTGTTCCAGACATATTTATTTTCCTGAAAGACAGTTATGGCTTTTTCACACTGAGTAGAGTGAGTATGATGGCTCCCTCTTTATCTTCTCATCTGCTTTGATGTCCTAATACTGGACATGATAGAAGGGAACTTACATAAGTCCTGATCCAGAACCCTAAAATTCCTTTTCTGATTTCTGATTCTACTTCTAGTATTTCTGTGGTAGATTTCGGTGTGCTTTTAAAACAAGAGTTTCTTTTCTTCCAATTTGGCACTCATAGATTGAAAACCCATCACCTTTCTTTCTTTTTTTTTTTTTTTCTTTTGCCCAAATATGTCTCTAGAATCTCTTTGTCATTGTAGTCAAATCATTTTTTATTTAATTGTCTTCATGCACTTTTTTCTCCCCTACTCTCCTCTGGAGCTATTTGAGATAAATAGAAACAGCGTGCTAGCAATGAGCAAGAGGAGCTCTTGGGAAAGTTAAGAATTAAGCAAGAGAAGATTATTTGTTTCACAGCTTAAGTATTTTTTTCCCTCCATGAAGATGATTTGTGATTCCTGACCCACAACTACTCAGTGTGCTGCTATGGGCAGTCAGTATGGAAACCAGTAGGGAGAGTGCAGCCAAATCAAGGAGAGCCCAGGAAATGTTTCAGCCAGCCTGTATTTGCCTCTAGAGGTCTCCCAACACTTCTTACTTTTGAAAGCCCAAAGGAATGCATTGGGCACCGCTGTCAGCTGCCTTCAGCGTGTGGTCTCTCTCTTTCTGGCCATCTCATCACGCCCTGACCCTCAAAATTAGCTGTGTAACATTTGTGCTTTGTAGTTCACAATGCAATTCTTTCTTGTTACTACTTAGCATTGCTGTACCCTGTCACCTGACCACAGGACAGCTCAAGCAGAAAGATTTTTTGCTATTTTGAGGAAAAATACTGGGTAATACAGACAGTTTGTGTCATGATAAAATCTGGTGACTTTAAATGAGCATTTAATTGGTGTACTCCATGAAAACATTTCCAAGCAAAGTGTGTGCAAAACTGAGTGGCATTAAAATGTCTTTGTGGTACTTGTCAGCAAAAAATAGAATCCCCATAAAAATTTGATAATGCTCTTTCTGCACTGCTTGTAGCATCTCAATGTCAGCTGAAAAAGCATCTGTGCCATGCTTCTTTGGGGCTGATGGCTGGCTGACTGTCCCAGCTTTTGCAAATGGCATTCAAAAGGTTTTTGATAGGGGTAACTCATCCTGCTTCATATTGCTGTTCCACTTAGGTGTGAGTCCCAAGTGTTTTTACCTAATTTGCATCAGTGAGGAGACAGATTCTCTCCCTGAATCAGTCCAGTTTAACAGTTTCCTGTTAGCATGATCCAGGAGCAGACTGAAGCAGAACAGGGTGGCATATCATACCACCCATTTCAATGTGAATTTAGACCTATTTTCACCCTCTGTGGGAGAAGAACAGGGCTGCATTCAGAATGCCAGCAGGAGCTCAGCGGGAGCTGCTGCTCTCAGGCACCAGATAGAGGCAATCAGGTGCTTCCTGCAGGTGCTGTGGAGCTGCTTGCTTTGGATTGCTTCCTCTCACGCCAGCAGGATGCTTTTGGTCCTGTCCTGAGAAAAGGAAGTGGGTGCTGGCTCACAGCCAGCAGCCTGGCAGCAGCAAATATCTCTCATGCCCCTTGTCCCTGGGAATGAAGGCTTTCTTCTCACTCTCACATTTTAAACACCAAATTTAAAAGATTAGAATGGCCAGCCTAATTTAAACAAAGGAGACTCTGAGGCATCCAGGCAATCAAAAAAAAAAAAAAAGGAGACTAAATTTAAAGGTCAGTCAGCTAGAGGAGCAACCTTCACAGGTTTTTGTGAAAAGTTGGAGGAAAACAAGAACAAGCAACATGCAGTATCTCAAACACATAATGTTTGTCAGTAATGCTGTTGTACCCTTAGACCCCAACTGATGTCTCATATCTAGAGCCCTGGGCTTGAGACAGATTTGGTTAACTAATTTTTGTGCAGGGAGTGGGAAAATGCTATTTATAAATATCTGTCCTGATTCAGTAGAAAATTTTCAGAAGTTTGGGGGTATTAGGGTTTTTCATAGGGTACAACATACTATGAAGAAAATTCATTCCCAAATCACTATAAAATCTGCATAATTCATGTGATAAATCTTTAAAATAATATAATATTGTTTAAATAGATATATTAGATGTTTGAAAGAATAACATTTTTAATTTGTTTCAGAGCTAATTTTGTGGCTAGGAATTTCCTAGGTTTTGAAAATTTTTCACTAAAATAGTAAGAGGCATGGCCTCTTACTAAAATAGCAAGTGACCATGGCCATTTTTGGTCTAGTGCAAAAGATTTCCTGGTTTAAAATTTTGTCTGTTAGTTAACCATGTTTTAAAGTGGAGATTTTCTTGGTGAATAGATTTGGGTGGGCACTTTTAACTTTTGAATGATCCCTAAAATTTAGAATACTTGTTTTAACTTAGGGAAATTTTTATTAAGAAAGAAGTGGAATCAAGCCTTTCTGCAACAATGAAAAGAGGCTGCCAAGTCACTGTAACTATAAGGTTACTGAAGTAAGGAATTCTCACTTTTCCATGTTCATTTAGCTTGCAGATTTCAGACCCAGAAGAGGAGCAATGAGGACTGTGGCTCTGGCTTTAAATAAGATGGTTCTTTCTGAAGAACTGTATTCAACCATCAAGCAGCATAAAAAAGAGACCAACAATAAGCTGTGAGAGTGATCAGCTGCCGAACAAGTGTGGTCTAAGAAGATTTAAGATAATGGGTTCAGTCTGAAAAACACCAAGAAAAGATCTAAGGGATCATTAAAAAGGAAAGCAGATGCTGATCATTTATTTGCTGCTGGTAAGAAGTCAGATATCATGGTATTAACTATGAGTATTAACAAGGTATTAACTATGAGTAACCAAGATTTAGGGATTCATATCAGGAAGGTAAGGAGGATGAAGGAGAGGAATAGATGATCTGTAAGGCGTCATTGCTTTCTCACTGGAACATCTGAAGAGGACCCCATGGAGTCCAAAATAGTTTGGATAGTCTGGTCTCCTATGACTGGGTAAGTCCTTGCTGTGCCCCAGTCATCTCAGACCAAATAACCATCTCCTTCCCATCCTTAATCATATCCTTCCCATTCCCTACCCTGTTTTCCAGGCACAGTAAAACAAAGTGTAGGCCACAAACCCTAGAAATAAAAATTTCTTGCAGCAGATCCCAGGTTCAGCTGATATGGAAGGGTGCAGTGGAGAACTTCCACCAGAGACTGCAGCTATTTGCCACTAGCCATCATGGATTAGGTAGAGAGAGAAACTGTTTGGCTGCTCTACAGATCCTTTTCAGTCCTTTTTTTTGGTGATCTGCTGCAGAAAAGAATCAGAGACAAGTTTGAGCTGACAACCAAACTGGTTGATTTTCATCATGCTGCTTCACACAGAAGAAGAGTGGAAAATACATCCTAGCACAATATTGGTACTCCATAATGTAGCTGTGTGGAGCGGAAAAGGTATTGTCATTTGTAGAATCAGACACCTAGCAGCACAGGGATCATTCTGACCAACGAGTCCAGAATGACGAATGTTATGTGAAGCTTTTACAGCCCTGGGGATAATGTGATAGAGACAGAAAGAAGGTAACACTGCAAACTTTCTCAAGTGCTTGCCTGAGTAAGGAGACACTTCTTACATTTCAGATTCTCCTGTTGAAACTTTGCCTCTTCATTTTGACAGTTCCAATGGAGATGGGAAGATAAGCCTTGAGCTGCTAAACCGTTTTTCTCTTGCTCCCTTTCTTTCCCTTTATAAGCCTGTGCCTGCCCACCAGCTCTAGAGGGATGAATATTAGATACTTCAGTATTTAGATATTTCAGCAATGGCATGAGTCCCCTAGTGCCCTTGGAAATGTCTCTAAGGGCTTCTCCTTCATTGTCCTCCATACTTCAGCAGTTGACTCCAAACAGCAAATTCTTGTAAATTGAATTTTCAATTCTTCTAAATTGAAAAATAAGTGCTGAAGCTGTAAAATTCTATCTTCAGAGCTGGTGTGAGTATCTGCTCTTGGACACTTTTCCATAACCATGCCATAGGTAAAAAATAAGGCACTGAAGAAACACTCAGAATAATATTCTCATTTCCCAGCTATCCTTTTAAAAAGAGCTCTGAGTATTACGCATTGCATGTTAGACATAAGAAAAAAAATAATCTGCCAGCACAATTTAGAAAAGCTGATGACTTTAAAGACTTTCAACACAAAGCTGCCACTGATAAAAACTTGCTGTGACTCAGCTTAGGTTTGCGTAAGAGCAGGCCATTTTGCTACTTACTGTTGATTACTGCATTTAAGCCCCTCTGAGATCTTCCAAAGGTCTGTGAACTGTTAGGAACTGTGCATGTTAAACTGTGGATCCATTATCAGAAAGAGTGATTTTCAAGGACTGGTTGATAAAATTTAAAATATAATTAAAGATGCTCAGGTCCATGGAAATAATAAAAGGCCCATATTTTTTCTTATTCTACTGTAAAGCAAAACAGCATTCAAGTTCAGGGTAAAACCAGGTGAAAATATTTTCTTCAGTTAAGGCTATAAAAGGTTCACCTACTTCTGTTTACAAAGCAGGAGAGTTTATCTGCTTTTGTGTTCAGTATTAGACCAAAGTGTAAAGCAAGAATGTTAAGAGATTAAAGTCAAAAAGGGTCCAGAAAAAAACCATTTGCTCCAAATCAGCTCATGCACACATATCTAAATATAAACATTATATAAAGACTATTCCATACTGAATATATTTAATAAATGAGTGTATGTGAATAATTCCATCCTAGGCAGAATAATGCAGCTGGTGCAGTCTGGGCAGGTGGGGACCAGGCCTGGGTGCCTCGGTGGACAGCGAGTTGAATACCAGTCAGTAGTGAGTCCTTGCAAACAATGAACACAACCAGCAGCTCAAGGAATAGCCACGTTCCTGGAAGGCCCTTCCAAGGCCACACTGGGAGTGCTGTGTCCAGCTCTGCCTCTTGCAAGGTGGGACTTGTCAGAGAAGGAATGACAATTTTGAGACTCCAGCAGAAAAACTCTACAGTGGGCTGGAGATGGAGCTCTGAGGGAGCTGGTTTTGCTCAGCCTGGAGAAGAGAAGACTACAGAGGGACCTGATATTTTTCTCCAACTGCCTAAAAGTGTATTACAGAGAAGATGAAACTCGACTTTCCTCCAATTGGCATATTTGTTAGTCAGGATCCTGCAAAAACTGATCTAAAGTGGAAATTACACTTCTATGAACAATTCTATGATTCTGTTGTATTCATCTGCTCTGTTTTTAAAGTTTTCTTATTATGGAGAATCTACTATCTGCCCAGAAAATCTATTGCAATGCTTCCTACAGAAGTGAAAAAAAAAAAAAACCAACTCAAAGCAACTGTACATTGTGAGTGCACTAAATCACCTTCTTGAAATATTTGCAAACTTTAAATTGCAGTGCTGTGAGAATGCCTATCAGCCAGAGGGTGAAACTGAATACACTGTATTTCTTCTAGCTGACTTGAAGGAAATGGAAATAGTTAGGCATTTAAATAATGGAATTACATTATCTAAAGCAGGAGTTAGCAGCCTATTCCTTGCTAGAAACAGGATATGCATTTCAAACCCCTTTGTCAGTCCCAGTGTTAAAGCTTTAAAAAAATTAATGATTAAAATAGATATGGCTGAAGAACATATGAAATTATTTCATTCCTTCAAGTAGTTCTCCATTTCTATTTGCATAAGACAGGTAAAAATATACTTGAAATACATTATCCCCGATTTATGATATTCTAGGAAGTTAATTGCCAAAAATCCGTTGTATTGCACAAAGATTGTTATATCTGGACATTTAGGATGAACCCCAAAAGCACAAGTTTCTGAAAAAAAAAAGCTGTAGAATCTTAATCTTAAGAACTACAGGTTTTTTCTTTTTTTTTTTGTTTTTTTTTTTTTTTTTTTGTTTTTATTTTTCACTGCATTAGATGGTATCCTAGCACCTAATTTTGTTGTTCTCACAGGAGTACTAACAAATCTTTCATAAACTTCCAGCTAATTTTGACTACATTGCCTATCCTCTTGCTCACTTAATTTTCATGTTTGTTTTAAAGTAATGCAGATCAACCTTTTTCTGTATAAGAATGACTTTTATTTATATAATTACATTTGGAACATGTAGTTTGTTCTTTTGCCCTCAGTAACAGGCACATACAATCATCTCAGTGGTCTCCAGAGTCTCATATTCAGCATGTTGTAATGCCTTTCTAAACAAAACAGAAATGCTGTTGAACAGAAAACAATGCTATACAAAAAGTGAGTATATGAAGTGTATAACTTCAGCAAACACTAAAGTATATGTTCATCACATGTGTGCATGTCATCTCTTTATAGTTCCAAGACTCATTTCATTTCTACTGTTAGTGACTGTGGCTGAAAGATTTTTGTCTATAGTCACTGAAAAGACATTGTTTTTACAGAGGATCAAGACTCATCTTTTCAAGTTCTCCAGTTGAGAGCTTAAATTCAGTAGTATTGTTCTACCAGATAAAATACTTATATTAAGAATGGCAGAATCAAGTTGCAGTTCCCAACAGAAATCAGATAGCCGATGGGGTTTTTTTTCCTAATAAATCCATCTCTGGCACTCCCAGGATTTAGAGTATTTTCCTGGTCTTGTTCTTGATCCACTCAAGTATCCTCTGTGCCATGCAAGAACTTCAGGTTAAGCTTACCCTTCACAGGTTCTCTCTTCATACAGGGTACTCATGAAGTGCTAGCACAGCATTAACAAGATGAGGAATTGACACCCCTAAAACTGAATTTTACTTTTACCTGTGGCTAAAATATTTTTTCTAAGCCTGCTACATATCCAGATTTTACATTTCTTGGAGTTGTTTTCATGAGCAAGAACACATTCAATGTAACTTTAAAAAATGTACAAAGACTAAATGCAAATAAATATTACAGTCCTTGAAATGGCAACAAAGCAGATGTGCTCTACAAACAGTGAAAAATTCCCTTCCCAGGGTAGCATTTCTATACTTTAGAGGAAAAACTAAAATATGAGTTTTGGTTTATAGACAGCTCCTCTTAAATTAAATCCTCTCCTCTTAGTTTATACCCAGGACATGGTGTGACAGGAAAACTAGTCTGTGTTCAGCTCAGAGACTTTCTGGCCACTGGATTGTAACTTATTATGTTCCACAAAAGGTAGATACGGTGTTTAATGAGAACAAGACTGTGGTGCATGTCTTCCCTCATGTCTCCTAAATTCTCTTCAGGGTATTTCTATGGGTGTGAGTCTGTAAGAGCTGCAGAGGCTCATATGTAGCTTTGCTGAGGGCTGATCTCCCTTTGTGGCAGAATGGTGCCAAAAAGCTGTAAGAAATGTGTGCATTTTCATGGAGAGGCAGAGAACAGTATGCAGGAGAGCTGTGAAAGTAATGTTTCTGCAGGTTTTATATTTCAGTCCTCAACACAACCAAGCTGAGGATAAAACTGGGAATTACACTGACTGTTTTGTGTGTTACTGAAGTTAATTCAACATGGATCTCATTTCTCCTAAGAATTGCTTGAGTCAGATCTCAGGTCTATACATCTAAGTATATAAGGCATTTTTCAAAAAAATTGATTTGACAGTGATTGTCCAAGTCAAAGTATCACAGATAGGACATTTCTTCATGGGATTTTAAGTGCTTGTTTCTAACAAGCATCCTAGAAGATTAGTGTTCTCTTACAGCTTGTGAAAGCAATGCGGTGGGTTGCCTATGTGTGGACACCAGCTGCACACCAAAGCTGCTCTTTCACTCCCCTCTTCATCTGGACAGAGGAGAGACAATACAGCAAAAGGCTCATGGGCTGAGATAAGGGCAGGGAGAGATCACCCTGCAGTTAAGGTCACAGGCAAAACAGATTTGACTTGGGGAAATAAATTTAATTTATTACCAATCAAATCAAAGTAGTTTATGAAGAAGTAAAACCAAAAATTAAAAAATGCCTTTCCACACTCCTCTCTTCTCCCCAGGCTTTACTTTATTCCTGATTCTCTACCTCCTCCTCTCAGCAGTGCAGGGCGATGAGAAATGGAAGCTGGAGTCAATCCAGAACATTGTTTTTGATGCTGCATCCTCCGCTCAATGTTCTCCTGCTCCAACATGGGTCCTTCCCAGGGGCTCCAGTTCTTCAGAAACAGACTCCAGTCCCTTCCACAGGGCCACAAGTCCTGCCAACCCATCTCCTCCAGCATGGAGTCCTGTCTCCACAGCTTCAGAGATGCAGCCAGGAGCCTGCCCCAGCATGGGCTTCCCAGGGGATCACAGCCTCCTTTGGGCATTCCCTTGCCCCAGGGTGGGGTCCTCCACTGGCTGCAGGTGGATTTCTGCTCCACCATGGGCCTCCATGGGCTGGGCTTGGGGGGGAACACTGCTTCACCATGATCTTCTCCACTGACTGCAGGAGAATCTCTGCCCTGGTGCCCAGAGTACTTCCTCCCCTTCCTTCTTCTTCTTCACTATACATTTATAAACATTGAAGCTATGGCCTGACCTATTTCAGACTTCATTTCCAATGAAATAAGTTGCTCACAAGTGCCTCCTGACAAGATCTTGATTGATATTAAACAGGGCTCCTTCTGATTGAGTGGGGTGTATGTAGTCAGCATTCTTTGCACAGGGTTTGCTTGTGTGTGGAACCCCTTTCACTACAGACTCATTTAGGTTTATTTTCTTTTTTTCAGAGCTGATTTAAGATCTTGAGCTGTTTCTAACTTTGATGCATACATTCTCTCTCTTCTCAGCTTTGTACACTGATTCACCTCTTAGAACCTTCAGCTTGAACAGCAGACTGAGAGGCTTAACTAAAAAAAATTTATTTCAGCTTTGTGGTAATTCCATAAGGGAGAAGTGCTTGAGGTGCAGCAACATGCTGAAGGCAGCTGAAGAATTCCACAACATGGCCCAGAGTCACACTTTTACAGACACTGGCCTCTCACTAAAATGCTTAGGTCTATCTATAGGGATGTAACTGCTCTGGCGGCAAATGTCCCCTTCTCCAATCAAAAAGAATACTCTTTAGTGCATTATAGGAATTTGTACCTGATGTTAAGAAGCTAAATACTTATCTAGTGGTGATGTGCTATTGTCACCAGTAGCACAAGGCACATAGTCTTGTGCTTGTGATACTAAAGGAGATATTCAGAGCACATACCTTTGTGATCAGAGATCTTTTCATAGCCCTAGCCCTTTCTAGGTACTTTCAGCCACCTTCAGTTTATTTATCATAATTTCCTTTCACATGTCACCCTTCCTTTTCCCTCAAGTACTTCTGAGCCTTTCGCCATGCTACTGTTCTCTAATGAGCCCTCTGCCATTAGTTTCCATTCTGTCCTTCAAAATACTGTCATCAAACCCCTTTTATCACTTTTTTTTTTTTTTTTTTTAATGTTCAGGACATGCTACTATCTCAAGTAAATAGAAAAAATAGCATAATCAAGAAAATACTAAGAAAAACATCCTCTATACAAATCTCTAGATGTCACCATATTTTCTTCTTTGGAAATTTTAACTCCAGCTGATATTCTGTCTTCATTATCTCCATTACAGGGTACTCAGAGAGGCCAGGGCCTATCTTTGCTGTGCCAGTATGACATCTTGTGTATCTGAACCTTGAGCTTAGAAAGTGTTTGGCTCCCAGTCAACTTTGGGATTTATAGTGTCTTAGATATTCGGTCAGTATTTAAGTGCTTTGCAAGATCAGCAGTGTATAAACAACAACTAATGCTCTCTGGCCCTCAGCCTTTGTCCTTGGCCTAGCAATCAAAAATTACTTTGTAAGGTAAGTATTTCATAAGGGATGAAGATGTGAAAACTGCTGATGCCTGAGCCAGCAGGAGGACAGAAAAGGATGCTTCCAGAATTTCAGTGTTTTCTGTGCTGATGATGGTGAGCTGCAGTTACAGTCAGAGGAAGTGAATTCTAACAGGAAAGTGTGAAGATGCCCAAGCATATTTTGTATAATTTCTCTGCTTAGTTCCCTAAGAGAAGATTCTATTTCTAAATTCATTAGCCCATTTCTCCACCTTTTGTAGTATTTAAATTATTTAATTTCAGCAAAAATTGACAGTGGATAGGATTTTCCAAAATGTTCAACTCTAAAACCTATTATGAGGACCAGTGACTGGATAGACAGGCAAGATCCAAATGCACCATACCACTAAAGAAAATGATTTAGTTCTGTCAAATACAAATCCTTAAGAGGAGCAACAGACCATTTAGTAGCTCTGCTTTGAACTAGTCCTAACTGTGTTGCCACTTACTCATCCCAGTAGGTGTGGAGCATTTGATGCACCCTGTGAGGCAGGACACAGAAAAGCTGCAGTGATGTTGTGTGTGGGTGGAGAGGCACAGGAGGTGCAGGACATGGAATCAGTAGGAGCTGGGATCTGTTGCTACCACTGCCTGTTGACAACGGGTGGTATATTTTTGATATTTCAACCCTGGAACACTGAAGAAGAAATGCTTTGAAGGAGAAATCCTTTAAAGGAGAAATACAGTAAGCATAATGTTGCCTTAAATTTCATTGCTGTTACTACTGTTTTCACTGGGATTTCTGCAAGCATCCTTATCTGTAGTTTTTCTAATACCTTTGACACAAATACCTTTGAGAATGACATCTGAGAATCAATCAGTTAGTAGTACTGAATTCTGCTTGTCTGGATCTTAATGTAGAATCACATACTATTTAGCTAGATGAGTTAAGCAAGTCTGTATGTGTTTAGGATATTAGGTATTCAAAGTTTGTGATAAACGTATCACAAGGGGTTCTCTGGGCAGTTGGAAATGTATGGAGTAGGATACACTTTAAAAGGATTGGAAAGCCTTCTGTCCAGCCAATTTTATTAAATACACAGAGCAGATGGGAAAGGGATGTGATAACTTGCAGAACAGCTTTTGCAATAAAGGTTTATCTAATCTGTCACAAGTTATGTAACTCCCACTTTCCTGCAGCAGAAATGATACATGCATTCCATTTTGCAATTGTTTTCAGAATTCATTAAAGTTAAAAAAAAAAAGAGGAAGTAACACTCTTAGTAATTGAGAGTTCTGCTTTCATACAACTCAATGAAACTCTACCCTCAAATTGCATTTATACCACTAGTTTGTGCATTTTGCCCCAAAATTAAAATGTTGGATGAGGATGGGAATATCACTTTATTTATACGTTGGACTAAAGCTGGCTTCACGGATTTCAGGTAAGTGAGATCATCTACTCTTATTCAATGGGTTTATTCTCTTGGGATATAGTAAGTATTGTTATGATATACTTTAATGAAAAGTATCATAACAGAATTATGCATAAGGGCCTTTTTAATGAGATGCAAACCATATCTACTCCATGTCCCCAAATGCTAGGAATCCTTCTCTCTCAAGCTGTCTTAATTTGATTAACATCATCCCTTCAACTCAGATTAATTTGTGCTTTGCTCAAAAAGTGTTTCTTCTATCATATAATATGTGATTTTCTTTAAACATGGAAAAGCATTCTCCTTTTTCCAACAATATTATTTAGTCTAATATAAAATACAGTTTACAATGGCTGCCTTATGCCCACTTGTATCTCTAATCATAAACACTGAGAATCTGCCTTATTATGCACATCAATCCACACATGTTGCCACTTATCCAATGTACTAATTCAAATGTGGTGTTCCAAGTAAGCAAACTAATCTGCAGCTTCTAGTATGGATTTCCACTCACAGCACAGGCCAGGAAGCAGCTCACCACTTTTAGAAGGAACACTGGAATAATGACTTTTTGCCTTTAGAACAACTTTGTAGGGTATTTGCTTTCAATTAACTTTGACTTGTCTGACAACATTACCTTGGCAGTTTTAAAATCTCATTAAAATTCTAGTTAAATACAGATGCCACTCCTCAAATAAAGGATTTCTCACTTTATTTAGAAAGAAACCACCAAAATATTTATGTTTATGTCCAATTTATCTTCTGTTCATTTCATTTTGTTAGGAAATCCAATGCTGTGATGGCATCACACTGCTCATGTAATTGTGTGACCAGTTTGATGAAGGAAAAAGCAGGTGAGCCAACAAAAAGGCATGTATTTGAAATGTCCTTTCCCTTTTTCCTTGAAATTCCTTTTTCCTTATGTTACATTAATTTTAAATAAACATTTTCAGCTTCCATTTGTAACAGGCTGTCATGGTGTGCCAATTCTCTCCTTTCTTTCTTGTGCAAGCATCCTGCTGCCAGCTGACCCTACTGTGTGCAGGTTTGATGGCACTGACGTAAGGACCATCTGCAGGTTCTGTTTCTGCAGATCTGGTCACAATTTATCAATAGATTTTATCATTGAAAAGGATGAGACTGAGCTGCAAGACACCACAGTATTTACTTGCATTCTTCCATTATTCAGTATTCAAATATTTATTTTTGGCTTTGAGGGTCAGATCATCAAAGAGCTGTAAATCTGAACAGTATCATCAAATAAAATGGAAAAAAGATTGATTTCTTAAGCTTCTGTTTAAATTACAAAGAACACAATTTTTCAGGGCTACTGTCCCCTGCTTATTCCCTTGACAAACTTTTGTCAATGAAGGAACACATCTTGCTCCCTAATGCAAACAGTGACATTGATCATAAAGGAAAAACATCTCAAAATAGAGAAATTAAGAAGATTTTGAACAGTAAACTGGTTCAAGCAGGGATTTGATTCTTTTTACTTCGCAGCGTTTTTTGCTACCACATCTTCAGATAACAATTACTGTGTTGGATATTCCTTACTGGGGTGAGGCACTGGAAGAGGTTGCCCAGAAAAGTTGTGGATGCCCCGTCACTAGAAATGTTCAAGTCCAGGTTGGATGGGACTTTGAGGAACCTGGTGCAGTTGTAGGTGCCCGTACTTATGTCAGGGGGGTTAGAACTAGATGGTCTTTCAGGTCCCTTTAAACCCAAAACATTCTACAATATTATGATTCTCTGATATGTTATCTAAAATAGAATATTATGCAGCTTTTTCTGAAAGTGGACTGTGTGATATGCTGCTGCTGAGGTACAGTTGTATCTGGACTGCATTTTTCTTCCTGCCTGTTCTTTTTGCAGTTTTCTAAGCTATTGAAGTGAAGGGAGAAGGACCATCCGATTGATGTATTGAACTCCGATTTATTGATCAATCAGCCACTTTATATAACAGTGTTAATTAACTTCATGCATATTGCAAAATCCAAGCTCACGATAGGTTAACAGAGAAAGCTCTAACCACTCCTTTTGTTTTACAATACCTATGATTGTTTATTAAAAACAGAACCAACGTTCCCACTGTGATATGAGAGTTTCCCAAAACTTCCATATCTGTTCCCAGGGAGCCAGCTTTTCCCAGACAGAGTGCTTTGCTTGTTATGGGAAGACTGTCTGAGAACCTTATTATTTATAAAATTAAGCCTGGGAACTGCTTTAGGAACTGCTTTACAACTACCTTTTACTTTTCTCTCAATTGTATGCCTTCATGGCCTTTTTCTTTAAGCCATGCTTGAACTAAACTCTCCAACACTAAGCTACTCATTGAATGATGTGCAAATACCTGAACATTTATTGAAGAGGAGAAAGTATTTTATTTCAAGGGTCAGTGGACTTTGTTATTTTGTTTGTTGATTCACAAGTTTATGTATGCATTAACTAAAAAAAAATATTTTATTACCAGTTTGTTCCTTACTTGTTGGTTTATTATTTATTTTCAATGGATTTTGTATCTCAGAGGTATTTGCTTTGTTTTAATATAAAAGATACAGTGGAGCAATTTTCACATTATATCAATTTTCTCTGGTCTATCTTTGGAAAAATCAATAAAATGAGATGAAAATAAAGGCTGTGACTCACTGGCTGATATATACAGAAAAACTGCACTTTGCAATGCATTCTTTAAAAACAACTAAGTAAAGATTCTGTATGGCTTGTTTCAGATTTGCTCCCCCAACAGATCCAAAATCCATGGTGACCACTGACATTGTCACAGGGAAATTCCATGCAAACCAGCCAGAGCAGGATGCCACAGTGTCTCTTTTCCAGCTTTAGATCACATTTCTATGGAAGTCATCTTCAGATGCAGCAAGCTGACACTGATATCCAAGAGCTGAAAGCCTCTCTGTGCTCTGGAAGCTCAGGATTTCCTCTGGCAGGTTTCTGTCCTGCTGCTGAGGGGAAGTTGGACCTGGGGGGCTGCAGGGTGCATTGGTGTTGTCTGCCTGCATCATCAATCCACCTACAGTGCCTTTGGAGCAGTGTGCTCGTTTTAAAAGTCACAGACATACTTGGGGTGGTTTTAATATGGATGAATTTGCTGATTTGCTGCCTGTCTTTCAGTGGGATGACAAGTAATTTGATTTTCTTTTCCTCCAATTGTTAAAATGAAATGCATATTTTATGGCAGGGCTGTGGGCTCCTTTCAAAACTGGTATTTTTCATCACAGCTTCTCTTGATCCTAATAGGAGCATGTTGCTCCTAATAAAACGTTGACATTTTATTTGCCAGAGTGTTTGCACTCTTCAAAAAGAGACATTCATTGGCTCTTAGCCACTCTTCAGTGCAGCATTACTTGCCCTTAGATTGCTACTATGTACAGCATTGTTGGTATTATTATCTACCAGGATTATTGCTGCTCAGACATGAGATGAGCTGTGTTAAGGGCTGTCTGCTACAGACTAATGTAAGGCTTCTGACTTCAAATATTCTGCAGTAATTAGACATTTTAACCAAAGATTTTGTTCTACCTTTCAAAGAACATTATGCTCCAAATATAATGAAGCATGGATATTTTAACTTCCACATTGATGTCTTCAAAAATATTCTCCTTTCTCTTTCTTGATCTTGTTTAGGGCTTCAGAATTACTTTCCTCTTCATTACTCCCTGTGGAGGGTGAATTATTTATTCACATCTGTCTTGTCCCACAGGCTCTTCCATTCATCAGGTATTCACAGTGGGTTTGTATCTCTTCTCCTTGATCTAACAACTAGACTTCCTGTAATTTCTCAAATTTTGCTTTAACGAAGTTGATTGCCAATCAAGAATGCAAGGAGTATAGACTGTGATTAGACACATGGAGATCAGGCCCACAAATATAAGTGTGCTTAGACTATACTTGTATAATCAAGATATTCTGTGAAGCATCAAGTAGATCTTAGAGCAGCACTGGCAATTTCTGTGAGAAACATTATATGAGCTGTTAAAAATGCTCCAAAACAGGGTCTGATATCACACAGCAGCTGCTCCATGCTGCTCCATCCTGCTCCTGTAATTTTTAAAAGAGATTGTTACCATTTAGGAAATAGAGCAACAAAAATTAGGTATAGCAAGACACTACAATGAAGATTTTGTATGTTGAATTAGATTCAGCATTAGATTAGATTCTTTGACCCTGGATTTTTTACTATCTGTAACAGAAGTTTTTTACTCAGAGGTTAGGATGGATTTTGTTCACATTTTCCCCTGGACTTTCAAAACCATTTTAAATCCTGAATTCCACAGCAAAGGACAAAGTACCCACATAATTCACTTCTTGAGCACTTAATTCTCAAACTACAGACCAGTTTTAAAAGGAACAGGCATGCAGTTGCACATGTGCAATTACATATATTTATAAATTTATTATGCACATATATATCCTGTAAGTGCAGGCTGTATTAAAAGATATAGCATTTACTGCTACATTATCCCCCCCTTTATTCTAGCACATCTGGCATCTTCCACAGAAAAACTATAACTTTTAAAAAATATCAATTTAAAAAATGTTGATCACAGAGTACCTGGGTGTAATCACTACTATAATTTGCAATGTTAAAAAAAAATGAGTGACATGAAAAATAAATGTAAGGTCACTGAAATTATTATATGCCTTTGAATCAAAGAGGATGTTTGTGCAATGCAGAATAGGATGGTGTGATTTATATTGGTTTTCTGTGCTGTAGTTTTATTTTAGCATGATGGAGCCTTGGTTCTGGTTTGAGTGCTTAGTGATAACTGGGCTGGAAGGAGCTTTCAAATAGCATTCCTCTTTTGTATAATAAGGGAGTATGTCATGTTGATGGTTTTGATAGCTCAGCAGGTGTTCCAGTCTCATACTTCTATGCAGAGGGAAAAAATTCAAGGTAACTTAAGGTTCCCATTGTGATTGGAGTGTGTCTGTGAGTTACAGTTAGTCCATAGGGCAATCCTATATAATTTTGCTTGTGCGAAGAAGTATTTGAATGTTGTCTTTTTTTTTGTTGTTTTGTTCTAGTTTGTTGTGCTCTTGTGTTTTCCTCTGTGTCACTTCCTGATTACGCTGTTGCTAAAGTAAGTCATGAAGTCTAAGCCTTCATTTCAATGAGTTATGGGGATGTATATATGGATCACAGTCAATATGGAAATTCAATAAAAAAGCAATTACAGATAAGCATGTCTGCCAGCTTCTGCTTGCAAGCTGTAAATAGCTGATCAGAGACTGATTTCATCTAGTGAGTCAAATGCTTTTCTTACAGTTAATCGGTTCAGATAATATTTTTTGTAGGATGAATCTCACTCCCCAAATGGAGAGAGAGAATTGTTCCATTTTGACAAGACCTCAAACATCTACTTGCATTTTATGCTGGGTTTGGCTGGGGTATAGTTACTTTCTTCATGGTGGCTGGCATGGGGCTTGTGTCTTGGGTTTGTGCTGGGCCCATGATGATAAAACAGAGATGATTTTGTTCTTGCTGAGCAGAGTTTACACAGGGTCAAGGCCTTTCCGGCTTTTCGTTCTGCCATGCTGGCAAAGGCAGTGGGGTGAATGGGAGGTTGGGAGGAGGCAGGACAGATGACTCCAGCTGACCAAAGGGATATTCCAGACCATGGGACGTCATGCTCAGTTTGCAGTGTGGGGGGGAGAAGGAGGAACTCGGGGGACTTTTGAAGTGATGGTGTTTGTCATCACAAGTCACCATTAATCATGATGGGGCCCTGCTCTCCTGGGCATGACCGAACACCTGTCTGCCATGGGAAGAACTGAATTAATTCCTCGTTTCTCTTTGCTTGTGTGTGTGGCTTTTTCTTTCCCTATTAAACTGTTTTTATCCTAACCTACATATTTTATTTTGATTCTCCCCCCAGTTCCATCAGGTTGGTTGGGGAGAGGAGGGTTGAGTGAGCTGCTGTGTGGTGCTTAATTTTCAGCCAGGCTTAAACTGTGACATATTTCCAGAGATACTGTAGAACACTTTAGTGCAAGGGCTTAATTCAGCTTTAGCAGTTTCTCTGATCCCATCATCTGCATTGTAATCTATTTCATATCTATCTGAATTAAAGAAGATCCTGAGCAAGTTCATCATCTTTGCACAAGGTTACTAGCAAGGACAAACTCTTAAGACTTCTGGCGCCAGCTTCAGCATCTGAAACTGTGTATGTCTTCTTTTGAGCTGAAAGCTCCTTTCCAAGTGTCACTTGTTCTTGTCACTGTAGCATCTGTTGTGAGGGAGATCAGTTTGGGATTTCCCATCCGTGTATTTGGACACATGATACTATATAACCATATCTATGGGTTATGTAATAAACATAGGGATCAATAAACATTCAGGAGCATGTATTTCCATTCCAAATTATTTAACAACTCACTACATATTTTCATTAGCAGAATTTACCTAATATTAGTTCCATTGTCTTTTCAAGATCCTTGAACTTCAAACACTGAATTTTTATTGATCATATTACTTACAGATCATTGTTTGCTTTATTTCAGTTATGACCTTCATATCCACTGTATAGAATTTGATTGATAATATGGAAGATGAATCAGAAAAAAATACTTATATGTTCTATGACTTTAAACTAAGAAGTGAAACTCAGTAATTGGTTGACCTTCTGTTCTATTCACTTCCAAGGCAAGAAGTTATATTTCTAAGTCAAGATTTGTTTATCAAGGATGAAGTTGAGATTGAGCTCACTGCAAAAGAATAAAACATTTTTGTTTCTTCTTCATCCTACATGTTTATGGCTGGCTGCCTACAGCTAGAAGAAAAAAATTTTCCTTTTGAGCTTTCATTAGATTTGGCAACCAAAGGCAGTTTACAGATTTACCATAAAAATTGCTGCCATTTATCAAAGAAGCTGACAACCATCTCCTAATGATACTGATATAAGTGATAAGAATCTATGCCCACCAAATGACAATCAGGTTCTAGGAAATTACTGGGAAAATGCAAAAGCATAACAACTCTTCCTCCACACAGAAAGTCATGGACCAAAGCAAGAAAAGTCCCTGCTCCATTTAAATGCATGCAAAGAAAATAAATGGCTTTTATTTTCCCTTTTTTTTTTTTTTTAAAGTCAGGTAATTTAATGGGTTGTTAGCTGTAAAACTGGCAGAAAAGTAAACAGAATATTTTGACAAGTACTGTGGTTGAAAGACTCCAGTCAATTTATTGTATCCTACATGTCAGAAACTCATCCAAATCACAACAAGCATTGGATGCTCAATTTGGGCCTTGCATTGAAGCCTGTTGGCAGAAACTTATTGTAGCTGGCCCTTACAGCATTACTGACAGAAGGATCCTTTCCTCAGCTGTAACAAATAGAGCCTTTTCAGCAGCATATAGATAAATGTATAAAAATCCATTTCCTGGCTTGAACAGGATACAGGATCAGTTTTCAAATATTAATGCCAAAATTCTGCACAGATAGGCCAGTGTGCAAACTAGGTATGCTTTGTGCACTTAATGGAGAGAACTCCAAGTGAAAAATGGATGTTACAGATATAAAGCTGTTGTTTCTGCAACAATCCATTAATGAAAATTTTCGTTAAATAGCACACAAAGTTAATTCTGAATAAATTAATCACATTTTATTGATACAGGCTACTAACAGGCTTTTTAGGGGCTAATCTGCTTTTTAAATGCAATTCTCCATCACATGCAGCTATTTGGACCTTCTTGATCTCTGTTCAGATGAGGAGAACACTGAGCAGCTCATGCTGGGTTAATGAAGTCAAAGCCATATTACTGAATTTCACATTTTGGACAAAATTTTGAGAGGGAAAATGCCTAATTTTTGACTAGTTTTAATAAAAAATATTTAAGAAGTGTCAGAGCTTTTAGGGATATATAAATTTCTTGACATCATACCAGCTCTAGTTTTTGCATGTGTTTATCTGTGTCTTGAGGATGTCTTTCATGGACAAACTATAGCTTTTTGGGGAGGGGGGTAAGGGTGGAAATATTACAGACCAAACAAAAAAAACCACGCAACAAAAAAATAGCAAGCTAGTTAATAGGTTATTGCTCTACATTGCTGTAAATTGTTTTTTGTTGTTCATTATCATTATCCACTTTCAAAACCTTTGCATCCTCCAGACCAAGGTTTCACTGCAAGAAATCTTTCAGAAAGAAGACTTCAGATGGCTGTGGGATGTCAGAGCTCAAATATCTCATGGTATGGAATGAAAGAGTGCTCACTCTAAGTCCCTTTAGGTGGTTATTTCTTCTTTATGCAGGAGTTTGTTTCATTGGTCACTTTCATGTTCAAAGTTCCCTTTATCCTGATCCTGATCTATTCTTTTTGAAAACATAAACTCATTTCTTGCTGGTTTAACCTTCCCAACCCCCTTTATAAACTTTTCTTTACATGTTCCCTTGCTTTGCCACAGTAGGAGAAGTGTGATTTCTGTGGCTGTGAGTGTTTAGAACCTGATAAAGGTGCAGCAGCATCTTTGCCAAGCTGCTCACAGTCACGGCACCCCAAAAGAGCTGCTCCAACAGCAGCCTTTGCCTTTAATTACTTCAAATGCCTGGGGCTAATATAATATAATACGCTTATAAAATACATCAATACAAAAAGCTTCTCAGGGGGTCTGAGTAGCAGATGTGTACAGTCATATCAGTCAGAAATCGTGACGTGAGAATAAAAAAGAGCTCTATGAAAACTGCCCATTAAACAAGATGATGTACTGGCTTTCCTAAAAAAACATAAGAAGTCTAGAATATGTCCTCAATAAAAAGAAAGACAAGTCTAGGCTTCCAAGGGAGCAGTGCACAATATGTATTTCTTCTGCTACTTTCACAATTGGAACTGAGAAAGAAGAATACTAATTTCCATAAAGTCATAGACAAAATATGGAAAAGAAAAGGATTTTTCCACAAGGAAATAAAATTGTAACTGAGATACACAAACATAAATGTGAAAAAGTTAATAATGAGTGGGCACTGTTCAGCCTACAATACAGTGAAGCTAAGGACTCTCAGAAGTTTTTTGATTGCTTCCGTTTAAATTAGGAAAAGACAAGTAAAACATGTTATATGTGTATAGATACTCAGATATTCAATTGCAGAGAATAGATTATTGGCAATATCTTATTTTTCAAAGAGACAGCCAGTTTTGTTAGTACGGATTTGAGGGTTTCCTTAGAAAGTAACCAAAACAAAAGGAAGTCTTTTAAACATTAATCTTTCTATTTTCCCTTGGGCACATTTTGAAATGGAAAAACCATCCTTATACATTGTTGTTTTTTCCTTTTTACTAAAAAAATGGCTCAAAATTTTTATTAGCCCTAGTTGAAAAAAAAATAATGATTCCCCTATTCATTAATATTCACTCTTGCCTATTAAAATTCATTGATATTCATCCAACAACATTTGTATTAATAAAATATCAAAATACAGAAGTTGGTCATCTCTCACCCTCAGCCACTGTGATGATTTCATCAAGACTCAGTAGAGGTTGAAGCATCAGTTCACACAGAACTTGTAGCAGGGCAGGGTCCAGAGGGGGAGGACTGTGGTCCAAGTGCCCTACTGTGATCCAAGTTAAGCTCTATAACCAAAGGGGTGACAGTAGCATGGTCACTGGTTCGGATGCTAAGCCTGAAACTTGGAAGGGAAGCATCTGAATTCAAGGGCTTCTTAACTGGTGAGCTTCTTCTTAACCAGTGAGCTGAAATTCTAATTAGAACAGTCAACTACCAATGTTTTAAGAACTTTGTATAATTACCAGGTATAATCAAAGGTTCCAGGCATGCCAGAAGCATTTGCTCAGACAAGTGAGAGAAACTTATAAGTGAGCTTGTTTTTATTTCTTGACAATGTCATCTTATTGCAGGTTTTCCAAATCCAAGAGAAATTATCAATATAGCTCCCACCAGGGATTCCTGTATGAGGTAGTTATTGACTGTGTTGTCTTTCTGTTGAATTGGTTGTAGAATTAAAGCTTGAATCTGGAAAGGATTTATGTATTTTGACATCAGTATCAGCTCTGAGGAGAAATGTTCATCCCCAGTTGATAGAGGAGGTCACTGTTCTCAGAACTGCTGCCATACAGTTTTGAGAGCTACTGCTACCAAAAGCCCCAAGTAACCTGTACTTCTCATTACTAGAAAGTCAATGAAGATCATTTTGTGTTCAGGCATTTTGTGTTCATAGAGAACAATTTTACTAACAGGGTGACCTTTTCAAATTGTGGTGTTTATCCACCTTTTCATGTAGTGCATTTCATGGCTGGAGTTGTTTTTTGCAGAGAAACACAAAAAATGGAAGCAAGATTCAATGAAGGATGTAGATGAAATACGGAGTCCTGGAAAAAAACACTGTGCAAAATACACAGGAAAAGACTGATGCCTCAGGATATGAGCAGAGCATATGTCCATCCCCCATTGAATGGGATGATCATAAAAATTAAGCACCTTATAAGACTTACACCACTGCTGCCTCTGCTGTACAATATCCAGCCACTCTATGGATGGTGAAGGTTCAAGTTTACTTCATCATGAGAGAGTTCAGACCCAGCTTTTTCACCCTGCAGGGCAGTGTATTGGTCAGCAGGCTGTCCTCTGTGGGTAGTCCTTCCCTTTCCACTGGGGTCACCAGTAGTGCAGAACATAAGGTGCACTGGGCCAGCATGAGAACATGAAAGAGGAGACTGGATTCTGGAAATTAAAATTTAGGAAGTGAAGCACGAGAGCCACATCAAAAATAAAATATGTCAGACAGGTTCTTGTAAAAATTGTTATAAGGAAATTATCTCCATAACTCCCCTTAAGATAAATAGTATGTAGCCACTCAGCCACATAATCTTGTAACAAATATGTCACTAGAGATTCAGAGGAGCCTGATCTGATGGCTGTATGTGAGGGGCAATCTGGGAACACCTTCTGGATCTGATCTAGATCTGATCCCACATGAAACTTACTGGGTGGGGCATTAGCTGTGCTTAGGGGTAGGCTGCAAGATGGTATGGCAGGGGACATTTTGGAGAATGGTCTAGGAAACTGGAGAGCCTGTCAGGGAGGTATCCAAGGAGTTAATTTTGTAATTGCATGGTGTCTGTCTGGGATGACCATCTATTTTTCACGTGCCCTAAACTCTCCTTCAACCTTGTTCCAGACACTGGTGTGGAAGAGAACCCCAAGACTTGTGTGTTTTAAGGTTTCAACATCACATCATGCAAGCCAGGACTGATAAATTCCTGCCACTATCATTTGGAAGGTTACGCTTAATATTTCTGATTGCGTTCCTGACTGTGAAGTCGGGAGTCATAGCAAGGAATTCAGATGCACTCTTCAGCCACCAGAGACACACTCGAGTGAATTACCAATCTCCCTAGACACCTGGAATGCAGATAATGAATTTGTATGTACAGCCTGATCATCCACCAGAGCAAATCAAATCATTCCTCACTCTTCTGTGGCAGGAGGATTTTAAAGCTCCTGTTTTGAAATTCCCCTCTTGCTATTGGCATGGCTAGATCCTCCAGAGCACTAACAGCTGTGGTGCCTTTCAATAGCCTTTCCTTCCAAAAGGGAGGAATGACAAATTCAGTAACACTGGGCTAAGCCAATAAAACATACAGGCATACATGACAGTCCAAAACCATTTTTCAAAGCAGCAGCTGAATTACAATTCATGATATAAAGCCCAGAGGCTTGGCTGTGTGAGATTTCTGATTGTTATGGATTTGGTCAGGTCTTCCAGCTTTGGGCCAGCACTATGCCAGGCTGGGACACCCAGCTTTCAGTAAAGGAGCACTGCAGCTACATCAACATGTACATAAGAGATACCATGTTCCTCTAGAGCTGGCAGGATCCTGCTCTCCTCTCACTTTGAATGATAGTGGTTGTGATTGCCAGGAGCTTTCTCTGCCTCCAGCAACAGCCCGGTTCTCTGCTGGGACTTGCTCACCTGCAGCACACCAGGCTGTCCCCAGACATCACCCTTGAGTCCTGCAGATGTTGTACTTTGGTGTTTATAGAGAAGCAAATCCTGGGGATGGCTAAAGCCAGCTCTAGCAAGCACATAGCACTAGAAAGGGATGTTCTAGAAGTTTCTTTCATGTGCATGATTGTAAGTCTGGATGAAGAAAGAGGCATTGGAAAACAGCTGGCCAAAGAGGGGAAAAGCACATACTGAGAAAGTGGTGAAAATCTCTCCAATGTGCTAAGCCTCAGAGTCTCTTGTGTCTGGTGAGACAAATAAGCTCCCATCACCAAGAAACTGCTGGGTCTGCGCAAGGCCACGAACACACATTAGTGTCTACAGAGACTTGTTTGCATCCACAAGGGCAATGGCTGCTCTGTGCAAACAAAGCCTGCAGGATGATGCACGTATAGGATAGAAAAAAGCATCCTCTGAAAGGCTTTCCAAAATCTGACCTCAAAGCCACTAGTGTGGCAGTCCAGCCTGCCCCTTCTAAATATAGAGCTGGAGCTGTCTCCCAGCTCTCGCTCCAGCTGGGCAACAACAACAAATGGATGACTGAATTAGATCACCTCCACCCTCTCTCCTTGAAAAAAAGAGTTTTCAATGGGAGAAGGAGTTGTCCAAAATTCCATGTTTTCTCAGAAAATAGGATGATGAGAACTGCTCACAGTTGTTACACCTTGCCTTATTGGTCCCCTTTTTTATTATAGAATACCACTTGATCCCAACATTTCTTTTTTTAACTTTCCAGCAAATTTGGCATCCTACAACTTTATCACTGCATCACAAATGAAGGATTGTGCAGTTGAGGTTGTGGACAGTCTACTTTGCTTTGAAGGGATAAAACTTACAGCTTTTTTTCACTATTTTCTTATACAATCTTCATGTTTCTTATTACTGATGTGTTCTATGGCAAGGTGAGAACATTTTGTAGGCTACAAGTCATGTATGAGAACAGGAGAGACAAGAAAACAGCAGTAGTGCTTTCCTTATACCTTAAAGAACTGAATTTCTGCTAAAACTCTGGCAAGACCCAGGGGTGAAATTGAATAAGACACGATTAATAAATAACCTTAATAAGCATTTTTCATTTACCTTTCAAGTAGCCATTAAAGCAGTTCACACAAAAGTTCCTTTTAGTGTTCCCTTAAATTACCCAGTTTTTCTCTGCTCTGCTCCTAGCCCTGAGGTTTGAAAGGGTTTTTACAAACCTATGCAAGGAGGGTCAGTTTTAACACTCTCTTTGTCTTTTTGCAGGTCCTTGTATTTGCAAAAAATAAACCAACAACAGGCAAACATGCAAAGACCATCCGTCTTCCACTCTGGATAAATCACTTGGAACTAAAGAGTGTTTCTTTGGTTTCCTTTTTTTAAAAGATCTTATACTAGCTTTTCTTTTCAAGTGTGTTTTGAAGAGGAGGCCATCATCAGGGAGTTTGGTGTGAGTTTATTTTATGTTTGTTTATCAGATGTTTTCTGTAAGAAACTGCTAATTAATTGCTGATTGATAAAAATTAAATAGGCAGCTAGAATTCCCTGAAGCAGCAAGCAGCAGCTGAATGCAGTGCTTTGGGGAAGAAGCTTTTCCAGGGACTGCAGGTCTAATGAATACATTGACACAGCAGGTCAATTGCCTCTGCTGGCGTGGAATTTTGTTCATTGCTCTAACACTGCCTAAACTCTGTGAGGGGACACAGGTGCCTCCCTATATATTGTTAACCCCTGATGTTTCTGTTCTCATCCACTCCAGTATTTTGCCTATGAATATGTCAGCATTTTGATGAAAAATTTGATTTTTATGTGATTTGTTTTGGTGGTATCATTTTGATTATTTGTTCCCATTTACCAAATGGGGCTAATAGCACATTAAAAATGGGCCCGTCCAGATAAAATTACTGATCTCAATACTGCGACAAAAGATCTTCCAGAGGTACAAAATTCAGCTATTAATAAAAGGAATTGGTTTGGGTTTCTTGGTTTTTTTAGTTCTCTTTCCCTCTTCAATAGAGTAAAATTACAGGAAGCCACTCTTTTAAGTGGGACTCCAGAGGGACAGAAACCGTTACAGAAACCTTACAGAACAGCTGTTCCTTTAGTTCAGAAACCTCTGCCAAATAACATCATGAGCTCAAGCTCTTTCTTTTTGACTTAATAGGAATTAAATCAGTGCCATGCTAAATTGTCACAGGTTCATCAACTTTCCTGAAAAGAAATTCTCTTACTAAGTGTCTGTTTTCTGTTTGCAGGAAGTATTTTGGCTTTTAGGAACAAAATGGGAGACATCGTTACCCTAAAACCTATTCAGCTTTTTATCCTAAATCCCATTCACCTTTACGAAATATACTGGAGGCACTTTTTTCCTCATCTATTTTAAAATTTAAATTCCAAGAGGACCTAATCATTTGCTAAAGCAATGAAGGTACTTTGAATAAAGATGTAATTACATATGTATTACATATATAATTATGTTCTGATAGGATCAGGGCCAAAGTGTATGTGTTCCCCTCCAGATTTTTAAATTAAAATGGATAAATGAAGGAATGACACTTCTTTGGAGGTGTATGGGTGATTTTTTTTCCAATTTGCTAACTGGTCAAGAAAATAATTCCTGAAGATCTGACCTGAAAAAAAATCTATTAAACTTTAACTCTTTAAATGGAAAAGTAGATGGTCTCTTACCTTCCTTTTTTTCTGACTTTCAAATTTAGGCAAATCACTTGTCAAAATGTCATGTCAAGAGACTAAAAGAAAAAATTTCAATAAGTGTTAAGAAATGCACTTCAATTGCATTGTAAAGTTATTTTTCTTGTTCACAAAAGATCAAAATATAGCATGAATTTTGAATAATTTTCACAAGAGAGTATGTGCATTGCTTTTGAAAAAAAGTAGTGAAATAAAATTTTTACTTCCAGATCCAGCTTTATTTTAAACCTACTTAAAATTTCTCACTACTAATCCTTTTTCAGTTATATAACTTTTCCAGAATTTAGGCATTTGAAATTAAATGCTCTTTTTAAGCATCTACCACAGACTTAATATTTTAATTTAATTCTGATGACATACTTCACCTATTTTTTAAGATAAAGGTCAATGTAAAATATACTGTCCTGATTACCTAACATAAAAAAGTTGTTTTTGTTTTATGTTTGAGGTTTTTTGTTTTTTTTCTTGTTTTAGAGCAAAAAATAGAAACATGGAAAAGAATATAATGGGGATTTACCTTTCCTTATCACTGCTCATGTATTTTTTACAGACTAATTATTCACTAAAGCTTGCCAGATATATTTTCCAGAAAGTAAAATAAATAATAAAGCTAAGCAAGACTTTCTGTGGGGGAGCACACAGCCAGGCACACTTCATTTCGAACCAGAATTTACCATTTGCATCCCAAAATGCATTTACCTACCTATCTCAGCATTGAAGCTCAGCTGGTACAGAGGAATTGCACAATGAAGAGGGAGAAAGAGCCAGAGGTGGGATGGGCTGGATTGAGGATGACTTTATAGCATCCATATTTTGCCTTTCTTTGGGAAAAAAAATAGAGTTTCCAAAGTTCACTTCTTTCTGGTAGGAGACTTGTAGTTCTCGGTCTCAGAACATCTCTTTCTCCCATAGGGCTGGTCCTCAAGAAGGATGACAATGCCTTACTGAAGGTTTATTAGCTCAAGCAACAGTGAACCAGCATGTTTTTGGTGGGAAAGATATTCATCAGTATGATGAAATTATGGGATTTTCTTCAGTTTGCTCCAATGAACAAGCACAAGATGACATGCCCAAATTTCAGAATCTGAGACTCCTTGTACAAAAGAGCTTCTGTGGTTTTGTTTGGCTGGGGTTTTTGTTTCTAATAAAATATTTTTTTTCAAAACATAGAGAAGTTGTGGAGAAAATTACCATTTTAGACATTGCATTGTGCATGGTCATTGTGGTCTTTAACTTCAGGGCTTTCTTTTGTGCTGTCCAGTGTAGAGCTGGTTTGAGCTGAATGAATCAGGAGTTCAGTTTGTTTTAGTACACAGACACTGAGCTGAGGATCAGGCAGGTACTAAAGGGAAAGGAGTCACCATATGCAGAGAACATTGTCCCAGAAACTGGGGCCTAGTTCTAATTTACCCACTGAGGGTTTGTGTAGTCCTGGACAGATCAGATAAATCAAAGTTTTCACAGGTGGTCTTTGGGATGTTTTCTTTTTACCCTTTTCCAGCTGTCTGACCTGGGGGCTCTGGTTTATAAAAGCATAAATAGCAACCACAGCTGGAGTCTCTGCAATTTGTCTTATCTTGAACACATATTTCTAAATAGCACAAAGCTCTCTGGAAATTCAGACTCTACTTCTTCAAACAGGACATTAAAATTAATAAATATTTATCCTTACTCCTCTATGCCTAAATTCTATCTTTTATATTGGGAATAATACCTTCTGTCCCTGTTCTCCCTGCCAGCTCACACACAGAAGGAAAGGAATCGTCCTGTTGTGAGAACAGGGCTCAAATCACACCTGCAAAATGCAAAACATATGTTTTACATGCAAAGGAGTTCCTAACCCTCCCTGTATTAAAAAATGGCAGTTGTTAACCAGGACAGAAATTTGGAAAAGTCCAGGTCTTCAGGCTGTAGGGGTGGATCCTACAGTCCAGGTCCTGGCAGGTGCTGGGGGTGATTGCTCGAGACTGTTGAAATTAGAGCAAATTTAGGCTTTGGCCTGGGTTCAGAGACGGGATTTATTTCTAAGGCTTTTAATTCTTTAGCGACACGGGTTGATGAGTTACTGTTGGATACACTCCTTAAATCAAATCTTTGATTGTGAACGGTCTAAATGAAGCTGGCTGCAATGGTTCGGGGTTTTTAAGCTGCCTCTGGAAAACCTTTGGTGTAGTGTCTTATTTCATCACCTCCTGCTGTGAACCTGTGTATTGCTGCAAGGACCATGTAACGAACAGAAAACGAGTCATTCTGCTGTCCTTACCAAAGTTGTATGACACTTCACTCTGAGGATCTAATTATTTTCAGTGTGGAGAAGAGGACTAAATAAGGCTCTAGAGAAATACTTTACATGTTTTAGCAGAGAATGGTTGCATGTCTATTTTGTTTAATGAGCATACTTTGTAAAGATGGGTTTGAAATACTTTATCAACCTCACTGGAGGTGAAAATCACTGGCTAATTTGCAGAACAGGTGTTTGGGCAAGAGCCATGTGATGAACAACTTTTTTCTTCATAAATCTGAGGCTAGTAAAGAGGATTCAAGTTTTACAGAAGCTGCCTTCTTTGTGTTGTGATGTTTCTCTGATTTAGACTACACACCTGTCAGGATATGTATGACTTGTCTTCTCTCATCCTATACTTCTACTTTGCAAAATAGCTACCATTTCAGTCTGTAAAGTTAATATCTAAAGGCTTGTCTTACCCTCTGCTAATAAACAGTACTACACAAGTAGTGCTGAGAGCAAGGAAGGGACCACATCACTTCAGTCAACGCAGACAGAGAAAGTAAATTTTGTTGTTGCCAAGCATCAACTGAAGAGAAGCAAAAAATAGCTGACAGCAGAATAGAGAAAAACATGTGCTCTATTTCATTACAAGTTCCAGTATCAGAAATATTAAAAAATACACTTTTCTTCCTCTGAAGTATGCTGGTTGACTCTGCGTATTAGGTGTATCTATCTCCCTAAAGATTTTGCAAAGGCTTTTTGCAAAACTTAAATAAAAATGGTACAGATCTAGATCATTTAGATGTGCTATTAAAACTTGTATAATTTTTTTTCTGGCCAGAAGACATCATCTTTGTCTTGACTCTGTAACAGGCAAAGGCTGATTTTGTAAGATCAGATTTACTTGGTAACCAAGTTTTATTTTTACCTGAACTACGTAATCCAGAAAGTGTTCAAACATACCTTGGGTTTGCCATATGTGATAAGGGGATCATTATGCTCTGATACAATTAGTAAGTGATTGCAAATGAAAGGCATGCAGGTGTATTTGTGTGTCATATTCACATGCCTCTTGTTTCGTACTTTAGTCTTAATCCCCAGATACTCTTGTTGACATGATTGTGTCCTTTTCTGTCTATTTTGACATGAAGTGAAAGTTTCCTTTGCCAAAGGCCCTTGAGTGCAGATAAACCCACTCGCCAAAGCTTTGTCATTGCATCCAATATGGGTGGTATCATTTCAGTTTCCTTCTCCTTGTTCTCCAGACCTCAGGTGGGATTCTGGTGCCCTGCTCTCTCCACTTCACTGTGGCCTTTCTTGCACAGAATTCTGGCAGCAGTTCTGGAGTGCAACCTCCACAGATTACCTGTGCTGCAGTGAGAACCCATATCTGAGTATAAGTAAGTGCAGATCTGCAGAACCTGCAGGTCTGTGAGGCAGGAGAAGGGAGGGTGAGTGGGCAGCTGTCTTGTGTCTTCCAGGTGGAAGATAGAAACAGGTGAACAGAAGCAGAAGACTTTGGCTGTAGCAGGTCATTCTCCAAAGGCAACTTGTTTTCCCAAGGAATAATTGAGCCATTCATCCTCAGGTTTGGTCTAAGTAGTTATATGGGCACATTTAAAAGGTAATATGAGTAGAGAAATGGCAGATTTGAAAACTCTCCTTTTCATTCCAAGATGCAGCAATTCCACTCACCTTTGCTTATGCTGCACACTGTAAATAAGCAATGTTGATGCTAACTTTTGGACAACATTTCATACTTGGATCATGTTCTGAACTGGGACCACCTGTAGTTTCTGTTAGCGAAATATGTTTTATGCTGCAATTTTTTTAGAAGTACAGTCTTCAACACTTGATATAGATCCTTGTGTCACAGAAGTCCTTGGAGCTACCGTGTTTGGGATGTTTAATATGCCATAGATTTTATCCTGATGTTTGATGTTCTGTTTGCAATCAGTTCATGACCATCAAAGCATTTAACAAAAACATATTCAGATTTTCTGATTTTACACTTTGTGAAATTGTTTTTCATAAGCTTCAGATATACTGCATCTGCTCCCTGCAGTTTTACTGTGTAGAGAGCTGCTAATAAAAAGTTAGTGTTGACAGTTCAGTCACAATATAAAATTCTT
This sequence comes from Melozone crissalis, assembly GCF_028551555.1. Classification (NCBI taxonomy): domain Eukaryota; kingdom Metazoa; phylum Chordata; class Aves; order Passeriformes; family Passerellidae; genus Melozone; species Melozone crissalis. The sequence continues at coordinate 24,735,087 of NW_026535794.1, forward strand.
ACAGCTGTTAAACATTTAAAGATGTTTAATTGGTTTTTAATGACTATTTTGGTACTTAACTTTTAATAGGATATTGTGAAATTTATTGTCTTGTAAAAAAACCTGAAATAACAAGTTTTAATTGTGGATGCCTTCGATACTAGAAGTTTCATCAGTGCTTCTGTACAGCTACTGGCTTATTCTTTTAGGAGTACTGCTAAGAAAGTTTTCTAGGAAAAAAACCCAAAACCACAGCAACAACAAAATACAAAATATTAGCAGTAAAATATCTGATAAAGACCCCAAACCTGCAGTAGCACCAGAAGCAACAAAAAAGGCTGTATCTAAAACTTAGATTGGCAAGACAATGTTTTGTGCCCTTAACTGTACTCAGGCAATCAAGCTTGGCCGCAGGATTTTGTCTTGTTAATATATCTAACCACTAAATAAAAAGGCCACAAATCTTGCTTTGAGTTTTATAGCTGCCTAAATGATGTCAGCACTTTAAAACCGCTCAGGCCAGCACCACCATCGTGTAGCTGGGCTGTCCCTCATCCACCAGCACATGTGGCACACGTGAGACCAGCCCAGGCCTGCCCTGAGCCTGTGGCACCTCTGAGGGCAGCTGGGGCTCTGCTGCTGGGACAGCCAGCTGGGCCAGCCTCTTCCTCCTGGCTTTTGCCCCAGCCCATTGCCGTGTTGTTCAGGTAATAATGCCACATTTTCTGTCCCTTTCTGCTGCGGCCTGCACATCCGTTTCAGGTAAGCCATCTGAAGAGCTGTCGTTGGTTATCTGGCTTCTGCCTAGGCGGTTGTAAGCTGAGGGACGTGGTGGAATCCTGCATCCATCGTTTTTCATCCTGGTGGAATTTAGAGTCATTATTTTCTAGCAAAAGGTTTTTCTTTGTATCCCAGTTCTGGCCAGGACAGGGTTAATTTTAACCCTGTCCTGGTTGGAACCAGTGCACTGACATGAATCACTGCGCTCACATTTCAGACTTGATCTAAATAACCACCATAAGTGGAATATTAGGTAAGTATATCTTTCAAAAGAGACAGATGCTCTGAAAATTAGATAAGGGACATGCTTAAAGGAGTTCAGTAATCGAAAGCAAATGTGTCAGATGTCACAGAGTGAAGTAACAAAATGGAAAGGAGCAAACTAGGTGTGACTCAATGGGTGACTTTCGTCAGAGAGGGAATTTTTTCATAGGTATTTTCTTGCTGCCTATGCCTGACAACATGACATAGGGAAACGTCTTTGGGCAGTCTAGAAGTCTGAAAAACCTCACTTAGAAATGGAAATCAGAACTTTTTTTTTTCAAGTATGTAAACAAAACATTTGAAGTTTTGAAATGTGTTTATTTTCTATACAAAACATATTTAAAGCTATTCTTAGATTCCCAACTAGTTTTGGTTGAGGATAAATCAATGATTTAAATTTTATTATTTTCAAAACAAACACAGAATCTATGCACCTAAGTACATGAAAATTCTAAAGATAGCCACACCTCAACTATAGAATGCTTTGTACTACTACTAAATTAGTAAATTTTGAAAATTAATGGAAGAGAAGAAGATTAATCCAGTTGACTTTTATGTCAGCTGTAGTCTTGACAATAGAAGAGGCCACAAGGATTGAAGAACAAGTATGGTAGTGAAGGGTACAGGGTAAAAGAATTAGCTTTCCTTTATGCTATATCTATAAAAGACTTTCAAATATGACCCTTTGTATCACCTGGATATCAGTCTCTCAATGACAATGCCTTACTTCCATTTGACTTTTAAATACACAATCAATTACATTTTATATTAGTACTATCAGGTAACATAAATTCCATAATGCATTGGAAAACAATTTCCAAAATAATTTCACTTATTTCTAAGCAATTTCCCTACATTTTGTCTGAAAGATGATTTGCAATTATTCACAGAGATGTGTATTTATGCTGCATTAGCTCATGGCTAGGAGAAGAGATGCAGGCCCAAAATGTAAAACTGAAATATATTACTGTGGGTGGTTTTTAAAAGACATTGATTTTTATTCCCCATCTGTCACATTGGTTTGCAGCCAATATCCATCAGTGAACTGTGTGATTAATGGGGTATTGAAGAAACAATGAACAATTGCACAGTTGTTTAACTTGTTGCTTTATTTTTCCTTTTGCATTAGTATTATAATCCTACAGCATCTGTTGTTAATGCCAAGCATAAAAAATATGTTGGATATAACACACATTGCTAGCAATAGTAATAATAACATAATACACCACAGACTTCTGAAAAAATGAGGCAAAGCCTCTCTGCCTATAACTTTACAAATTCTTCACTCTCTTGAGGCTGTCCCAGAGCCACATGTGGCTCCTTGGGAGCCAAGGAAAGCCAGAAGCATGTCTTGTAAAAACACCTCTTGTAAAACACCTCCAGGCCTGGCCCCTGCCCTCTGTATCCAGCTCCAGACAGCTGCAGCCCAGGTCACCTGACAGGTTATCCAAAATCTGAGCATCTTTATCTGGTGAACATCTTCCAGCACTCCTCAGCAGAAATTTGCTGCTTATTCATAATAGTCCAGATTTCTAAATTAATTTTAAAAATGCAAAATCATGGTACTTGAAAGATCTAACTGCTATAACAGCAAATAATGATGCAATACTTATTAGAAGCCTCGTTGATAACAGATGGTATCCCTGTCAAGTATGATAGGGATACCATGCATCATAAATTACAAAATTATCCCCAATTGTCCTGCCCTGCTCTTGTCCATAATGCCTTCAGTTTCCACATTGTATGGAACAACAATCCAACAACAGCAACAATCAAATCAAGTATTTCTGTCTTCAGCTGCCTCACCTGCTTTACTGCAGATGAATTACATAGATACCTCAGTGCTACTCAGTAGCTTCAAAAATGGCAGCAAGCCTTTGGAGTTGCCATAATTTTGGGGGATTTGGAGAATAATGCTTGAAAATGTTTAAGAACTATATTCAGACTTTGTGAGATTCATAACAGCAAACAATTTGAGATGACAGAGAGGTGGGGTTTTTTGGAAAGATGGCCTGTGAACTATTAGAATGTGCATCACTTTCTTGACGTAGAGCTAGAGCTACTCAGTTCAGGCTCTTTTATAACACTAAGTGTCTGGACTTCAAAATATTCTAAAAAAGTTGCAAATATGCTTCACATGGTATAATGTAGTTTTTATAAGTAAATCAAATATAAGACTTTTGTATCTGCAGCTAATGGGAATTTTCACAGTTCTTCATGATATTTAGGAACTATCTTTACAATATGAAGGTGACGAACACTGTTTTTTTGTCTCCTATCTCAGAAAGCAAATGAAAGGTTTGTGGTTTTGCATGTGTCCATGTATCTGTGCTTTCCTTCAGTTCACTAGCAAAAATAGATTCTGAATATTTGATATCTAGAAGAGAATATGTCTTCATATGCTACATATGCTTCATATGCAAAGCCACCAGAGAATGATCTATTGAAGGGACTAACATCATTGCTAATTAAAATCTTCTCTTTAAAGTTTTGAGAACCATAAGTCTGCTGCACAGAAATTTCTTTAGAATAAAATTCCTGCATTCCAGAATTTTCAAACTCCAAAAAATCATGGAGGACACAGGGAGAAAGTGAATCAGGCACTATTGATTTCCTGGCTTTCTCAGTAAAAGAACAGGGGACATCAAAGGCAACCAAAAGGAGACCTATTCAAAACACACAATCAAAAAACTGAGGTGTGAATGATCTGGCTGCAGGGTGTTGTGAAGCTAAAAGTTTGCACGGGGTCATGGGAGGCTGGACAAGTCTGGGACAATCAGCTCATTTAGAGCTCCTGGATATGCAGAAGCCACTCTGGTCTCCCAAGCCCTCAGACCCACGGCTGTGCCTGGCACATCCACTGTGGTCCTGGGCTCTCCTGTGTCTATGCTCCCCTTCAGTCACTTGCTCAGGGACCCAGACAGGGAGAGGATATTGAGCTGTACAGAAGGTCTGTACAGACCTTCAGAATCATCTGCTGTGGCCTTGCATCCTTATCGTCCTTCTAGTAATTCTAGATTGTGGGGAAAAACAATGATATTGCAAATCTTCCAATATGCTAAAATATTATTTGATGTCTTTCTCTTCATGGAAAAATCTTATGTTTCTATAAATGCCTATATATTGCATATATGGCCTGTGGTTATCTTTTATAGACAAACAGAATCTATATTAGTGAATGATAATAGCTTCTAAAATTGTTGTATGAACATAGAAGCATTTCTTTTGATAGGTTTAAGAAGTTTCCATTAATTTTACCTAGATAGACATTGAAATGCAGAAGACTGTATGCTCATAACATCAGGTATGAAGTTAAAATCAGATTTAATGTAGTAAAAAGGTAAGAAGAAATGGACCAAGATGACTCTGTAGAAATTCAAACTTCCAAATCAAGACTTTGCATTTCAACTAACTTAACTGTACAACGCATTTAAAATTTTATAAAACTGCACATATTCTCAGAATTATTTAGTGTTAATATGCTTTAAATCAAACATTATCATGGTGAATTTTTAGTGAAACTCTGGGTTTGGAGGTGTTAAAACTGCCAAAACATGAAACCTACCATTTGTGTCCATCTTGGAAGTGGTTTTGAGTTCTTTTTTTCCAGGGAATATTTTCCAGCTCTTTTTCCAGGAGGCAAGAGCTTTTCCAGGTTGCGACGCAGGGCAGGGCTCTGAATTTCTTTTTGTATCCTCCCCATCATCCAGTGGCTATAGAAGAAATTTGTCTCCTAAATCTTGACACATGGATTAAGTTTTTTATGTGAATAAGCCTTTGTGCCATTTTCATGAGTTACTCCACACCATACTTAGATATTTCACAGGCTAAATTGCCCTAGGTTCTGCTAGTGTAAGTCTGTAAATTATTATAATCAGAACTCCTGCTGAAAGGTCCATGAATCCTTCAGAGCAGGACCTTCCAGCTGTGCTTGTTCAACGCCCATCACAATCAGGCCTGATTCTTGCCTAGAATTTCTGGGCACTGTAACAATACAGAAAGTAATGCTAATAGCCTTTGGCTGTTGTCTGCAGATGTTGAACCCGGGAGGCAAGGCTCTGCATGCAGGAAGTACGGAAATACCCCATTTTCCTAGGGCAGCAGTGACAGATTGTTGAACTCATGTGTTCCCAGACCAGCAAGCCACAGAAAAATGCTGAAAAAAGAGGGGAGTAGAAATCAGAAACCAATGTGGCTAAAAGACTTCAGCCAGTTTCTGCTTTCCACTAAACTGCAAAAAGTACCATCACCGGTGGTGAGATCCAGGGAACTTTTCTAGTATGATGCTGAGTGAAAAGACACATTTCTACTATGCTTTTTAGAAAAGTCTTTAGTGTGGAGTAAGAACGCTTTCTGTTAAGGCTGTTGCAACAGTTGCTTGCAATCCTGTTCATTCAAATGTAGCCAACAGGTAAGAGAATAATCATTTATCAGCCTCTTGCTTTCCTTGCTAGGTATGAAAAAATAGTTAATGTATGTACAAGGACACTTCTGGCTGGATTAGCCAGAACAAACTGCCTCTGTTTCAAACCAGGCAACTAGCAGGTTTCATTTCTGGATCAACAGAGGAGTTTCACCAGCAAGGCTTAGAATGTCAGCTACACAACAGAGCTGAAAAACCCAGAAAGGTCAGAAAAACTTAGCACATTTTTTAAGAGGGGCTCAACCATTCTTGTCTAAATAACAGGACAGAAAATGGCTCCATTTTTCTCCAGGTTGTAGCACATCAGTACCTTTTCTGCATTTAGGATACCCCTTTACTCTTGCAGGATAGAAACATTTCTCCCCTTTTCACAGCTCTTAGCAGACCTGTGCTCCACAGTATCTGCAGGCTGAGAGTAGCTTTACAAGCATCCACAGGAAGGCAGAAAACTCTGCTCTGGGGCATCATACACTGTTCTGAGAGTGAACCCAAAATTCTGAATTACAGCTGTGGCAATGGTAGGTGAATTGTAATGCAGCTTCCAGCATCTGGGTTTTACTGTTGTGTTTAAGAAAGACAACCATTTGTCTCCAGCTTGAAACACTTGTAGAAAACAACATAACTCACTTTCCAGTGGCTTGTACAAACTTATTTTTCATTTGCCACATTGATTTTCATCATTTCCAACTGTCCATATGTCTCCAACCAAAACCAAATTAGAGCTTCTCTACGAAACTCAGACAAAACGACAAAGTTGTCGTAATTTTAGAAGGACACTGGCAGGTGTCTCTGCATTGACTTGTTTTGTTGTGAGAATTATGACTTTCTAAGGACAGTTTCAATTTCTCCTTCTTTCCTGCACTGTGTGTTCCACACAGTGTGACAAGAGAAGAACATCATGTCTAGGGAGCACAAAATCATGTGAACCCTCTCTCTGGGAGCCTCCAGCCTGACACGCAGACAGGGGTACCAGCACTGGTTACTTCATGGAAGTTGAAAGGCAATGTCTTGGCACAAGGTAGAAGATTCCTAATATCAGAGCTCACTGTGAGTCGCTCAAGGGTGAGTGAGTGCTACATCAACAATCTGAATGATACCTTGATGTTTCTTCCCCTCCCAGTTGCCAGAAAAACTGATCAATGCTGGACACTCTTTTTCTAATGAAACCTCAGTCTAACTCTATATTCTTTCTTTCAATGGAAACTGTTTAATTTCAAACTTTATTCCATACCAGGAAGTCTTGGAGAATAAATGAGATTTTGAATTAATCTTATCTTTGAATTAAGCTATTTCCAAGTATGATTGAACCCAACTATAATGGATTAGTGTTAGATACTCAGGATTCTCCTACTTTTTGATCAAATGACATTGAAAGCATCAATGAAAAATTAAACAATATTTGGATCAACAAAGACTGAAATATAAAATTTCAAAATGTTTTATCCTCTTCAGTTTTTCTTTTTTGTATGAATTTTTGTCAAAAATTTTTTTTCAAACATGTTCAAGCAGCTTATGAAGTAAAATGGAATCTTCTTTTTTGGTTCCTTTTTTTCTAGAAGTTGTGATTCCAAAATACTTGGTCTTTCATGTCTTCATGGCTGATTGACGTGTTCCAGCTGCTGAAACAAACAAAAATCACAACTTCTTCATTTTGTGGGATGCATTTTAATAATATTGTCTGAGCATATTTTCTGAGGTTGTATATTGTCTGGAGATACCAATAATATTGTTAGGTGTTAATAAAGGTTGAGAGTCCAGCCATGCATTTTCTTGGTGTTTGTGTTTATGAGACTGAGATAATTTACGAAATATCCAAGTCCAAGAGTAAATTGGTAGCAGATTAAATAACTGCAGATCCTGAGTTGCTCTGTCATGTTCCTACGGATGGATGTCTCTCTTCCTGCAAAGACAGACACATGCTCCCCAGATGGGGACTTTTATGGACCAGTAAAAAAAAAATCAATTTTTAAAATGTACATAAGAGTCATACAAAAATATCCTGGCAAATAAACACCATTAGAATAAAAGCATTTTATTTCTTACAAACAAATAATTGTAGAGCCTGCATCACCAGCTAGTGAAAAGAATGAAATACATCTTCAAATTCTATCCTTTTTTTTTAAAGTATAAATTCTGCCATTTTTCTTTCTTTTTAAGGGGTGCTTATCTGTTATAGACAAAAAGAGCTGGAAGATTTTCTGCTTTGAAGATATACCCATTTTGTTTGCATGAATCCAAGAGCATTTGGATTTTCTCAAGGCTACATCAAAGAGTTTATCATGTTCAGCATCAAAAAAGTAGTGATAGAGATGCACTTTTAAGAGCAAAGCCTGCAGCTTCATTTTTGCCTTTATATTTGAATGGGACTTTCAAAAGGAAGAAAAATTACAAGAAAGGGCAGTTTTTCACAAAAGGAAAATACTCGTCTTTAAAATGACTTTTCAATTCAACTGAAAATTAAATACATCTTTCTAAAATAAAGGATTCCAATTAGGAATAAAAAAATCCATTCAGCACTCTGTGATTAATTTAAGCTTTGAAGAACAGTCAGCAATATTTTTTCTTTGAAACATGAAATAATATTTCATCTTTAAAGAAAACCAAGCTTTAATTGTCTCTTAATCCAATCCATAGTCTCAATGTGAGAGCAATGCTATGATACCCTGCAGATCTATCAAAGCAACATTATCCCATGTCCTGTGCCAACTCACTCCTTGTAAAGACCTTTTATCTTTGATTCCTTCCCTTGAGAGGGCTACAGACACTAATCTCCAAAGCCTCTTCTTTCCCAAGAGAGACTTCACACAAAATTGAGTAAAACATCTCAAAGTTTCTGGTTTTTTTCTCTCAATTTCCTTTCTCATCCATCACTGCCTTTCAAAGTCCTGTCAGTACTATTTCCATTAGTGATGGGTTAGTTTGTTGGTTCAGGCAATCACTTTTCAGATTTATTATCTATTGATGTTTACAAGGAAGCATTGAACAACTGATCTCAGTTGACACATGAATACTGAGTGGACAGGGCTTCTTTTTTGCCTCTGTCTCTAATCCCTAATGTTGTTTGAGATGATCTTTACAGCAATGTGATTGTGAAAAATTCTGCTAACTTCCTCAAAGTCTGAAGGAAAGGCAGTCCTGGAAAGCTTGTCTAGGCGCTAAAAGCACTTTCACAGTCCTGCCAGTATTCATAAACTGTGCTTGCAAACAGAAATGATAGAATTAAAAATTTGGAATTATTTGCTGGGCTATAATTAAATTATAGGACTTATTTTTGCAGGATATTTCAGTGGCCAAAATCACTAATGTAAGGGTTCTTTTGATCCTTAGTAAGCACAATAGGTCACATTGTACTTTTAGCTTAGGAACCCCCAATCCACTGGCTGGACACACCTCCAGAATACAATATTCTTATTGTCCATAAAGTACTACTGCTACTTCCTGGTGCAGACCTAAAAGTTGAGTAGAATGACCTTTGGTGTGATATTGGTAAGAGAGTTATTCTATCCTTATGTTTCTGTCATGATATCTGTTTATACCATCTCTTTATTTGTGTGTGGAAATGAAATAATGCTGTCGTTACCCTCAGATCCACTCTAATGTCTTTTCACATAAGATTAATAAGGATTAATTTAATAACATTTAGCTAAAGAAATTAATTTAATTACACTGCAAACTACAAAATCTACTGCATAGCTAAGTGTCAACTCTCCAGAGAACTGACACCACTGTGATTAATGCTATAATTTTTCTTGTTTTCCATGTTGTTGGGCACAGAACTTGTCCCTCATTATCTCAGACATATAGAATGATGATAAGTGGAGACAATGCATGATTCTCAGCTTGTCTCACACTTTCTGCCCTCAAATGAAGCCATTTGTCTCGTCTGAAAAATCTAGATTCAATGATCTAGGTCTGAAAATGAATGGCATATCAAGATATTCTTCTTGCCTGCATAACTTTCACTAATGGAAAAGTAAAATGGCATTGATACTTTTATTTTTCTGATTGTCTTCACTTGCATCCTGGTTTCAAGGCTGCTACCTGGTCATTATGTTCAGTCAGGCTACAGAAAAAAGCTATGTACAGTCACCCTGGCAGCCTACAAGCACTTCTAATTTCTCTATCCCACTTTTGCAGATTAAGGATATCCTGAGTTTCCCTGGACACTCTGAAGAAGGATTCCAGTGGAGACAGCTCAGCTTATATATGATGCTGTTTTTTGAGGAAGCAACCTTGCCTTTTCTGATGCACCACCCCTAACTCTGGACAATACTGCTGGAGCTGTAATTTCTTGAGCACCAGATCTCCAAACCAGAGAAGATGAAATGCATAAAGGTTGCAGATTAGTCCATAATTACAAATTCTTGACAGGTTTAGATGTAGGGATCATGCTTACAAGTGTTTCTCCGTCTAGCCATGGCAATGATATACAGTCCCAGCACTGCATCTGTGTGAGCACCAAGGGACCCCCTCAGCAGCCCCCAGGGATTCACTTCAAGGGGAAAGAAAATGTCCACATGCTCCAGAACTCCCAAGCAGTGATTACTCGGGATGGAGGTGGAGTGTCCAAGTCACCTCACTGTTCTCTGTGTCCTGCTTGGACATGTCACAGTTCCTTTTTGCATACTGTCTGAGATTCCTGAAGGTAAAACCACAACATATTTTTCTGCCTCATAGAGACAAGGCATTTTAACAGATCAATTTTTAGTGAAACACTATTATTAAGGGCATTTGGTACTTCAGCTGAAGCAGTTCTTGGACCTTTTCCACTGTTCTTTAATAAATTCGAGTACTTAAGCTGGTGATCAGTCATAACCTCTGCTGGTTCTGCACAAAGATCTTCATCTATGAGGTCAACTAAAGTGACAGTTTTATGCAAGAAACTCCTTTTAAGTATGCACTGAATTCTCAGCAGGAATTACAGCTTATTATGGAAGGCTAATATCTCTTTGAATAGGGAGCTGGATTTGTGTCAAATTACTTCTTGCAGAGTTTCAAATTGCCAAATACCTGCTACACAGGGATGAGATTCCTTCAAATGCAACATGACAGTTTATTTAGAAAAAAAATCACTTGCAAAAACATTTATTAATATAAACCAGAAAAACTTAAAGATGTGCTGTATATGTTCCAAGCTAGTAAAGTCAATAGCTGTCCATTAGGCTTAAGTGTACCCAAGATAATACAGAAGACTGCAGTTGCATCTCCGTCTGTCTCGTGTGCCTAAGGATTCCACAAAATCTAACTTGGAACATATTTTTGGCACATAGTACTGAAAGGAGAGCAAAACTACCAGCACCTGCTCGATGTTTGTACCTCCACCCTCTGTCCCAGCATTGTTGTCAGGGCTGCAGCAAGACACAGTACCAGCGCATCCTGTAGGGACACCAGTCTGGCAAGAATCACACACGCTTCATAAACAGCTCCAGACAGCAGTAAAAATTATATAGCACTGTATTTGGCATGAAAGAGTGTCACGGTTTAACTGCAGCTGGCAACTAAGCACCAGACATCTGCTTGTTCAACCTTCCCCAGGCTGTAGGGGGGCAAGAAATTTGGAAGAGGAAAAGGGAGAAAATTGTTGGATTAAGAGGAGTTAATAACAATAACAACAATAACAATAACAATAATGAATATATGAACAAAACCAACAATAACAGTAATTAAAAGGACGACAGCAAAGATAAATAAAGCTTAAGAAAGGCAAGTGATGAAAATTAAAATAATTGCTCACCACCAACTGATGGATGCCCAGCCAGTGCCTGAGCAGGGAACTCCGGAACAACCTTCCCCCAGCTTTATATACTGATCATGATGCCATATGGTCTGGAACATCCCTGTGGTCAGTTTGGGTCAGCTGTCCTGATTGTGTCCCCTCCCAACTCCTTGTGTACCCCCAGCCTCCTGTCTGGTGGGGTGGTGTGAGAAACAGAAAAGGCCTTGACTCTGTTAAGCACTGGCCAGCAATAACAAAAGCATCCCTGAATTACCAGCATTGTGTTCAGCAGAAATCCAAAACACAGCCCCAAAACAGCTACTGTGAAGAAAATTACTTCTACCATAGCAAAAAACAGTGCAAATAGATGCCCAACAGGCTTAATCAGTTCAGGTACACGCAACAGATTTCCTGAGGTCTTGTATTTTTGAAATCCAAAAATGAACTTTTTATGTGGATTGTAAGCATTTTTATTTAGTCCTTGAACCTAATTTCATCTTCCAGCAAAAATTACCATCATGAGGAAAAGACTATTGACCACATTTACTACCCTCATTCAGGCTGAGTACTGGTTTATCCCACTGTTTTCCTCATTTGTCCTTACTGACCTGCCCAAGAAATAAGTGAATGAGCCCACAGCACTGCTGTGCCAGCAGACAGGGCGAGACTCAAAGTCAGGAATAAGCTTACAGCCAGAGTTTTTAGGTATAGCATGCTATTTTTTTCGTAAGGCCAGATTTTTTAAAATGAGCAGCATTGCGACATCTTGGTACTTTTAAATATGGTCTCACCTCCTACTTCTGCAGCAAAAATAGATTACTAATAAATTGATTGTAAAACATAAACCCTGTTCTTTTTCATGCGTGTTTGCCTGTTCTGTTTGTTACACATAAAGCCCATGGCTCCTGCTTAGCTATATTCATGCAGTGAAGATCAATAATGACATCAAATGCCAAAGGACATCCAGAATGAACAAATACTTAAATTTTTTTGGCAAGCACTTTAAGAAGCATTTATCTTCTATCTCTGTACTTCCCCTCTAAAAATGTGGATGGATTCTGTGCAAAAATAACGACAAAATTAGTTGAAAAATGCCATTACAACATCTTACATCTAGTGATCCTTGTTCCTTAACTCACCTCACAGTGCTGTGTGTTTGCAGAGTACAATCAAAAAGAGGAGTTTTCAGACACCATCCTTCTAACTTTTCCCATCTGTTTTAGAAACAGGTAAACAATCTTCCCTTGGAGCCTCTAACGTCTTAAAGCACCATTTCAAGCCAGTGATAATTGCTGTGTGGTCCCTCACTGCACTCAAAGCACAAATACAGAATGATAATAACTGCACTTCTGCCTGCATGTCATATTACAGCCAGGTTCCTACTGGGAAAATCCTTCCTGTTTGTCAAGAAAATAGATCTAGGTTATGCTTTCTGTGAAAAAGTGGGAGTGAAAGCAGTGGGGGAGCAATGCAGAAGACAGAATGAGTTCTTAAGTGTTTTTTTGCAGTGGTACAGCTGAGTTTGTTAAGCCTCAGACATATCCTGACATGACCAAACCATCCCAGGCTGAAATATGTCTTTTCTCAGGGCAGAGTAATCAATGCATTGGAGTCTGGCTTAAATATTCATTCTAAAGACCCATGATAGGAAGGTTTTAAAGACCAGCCATGGAAACTTGCTTTAAATTGAATACATAGATTTATGACTAAAAAATTGCAGTCACATCACTGGTAATGTATCTTATTTGTTCCTCATTTAAGAAAACCTTATAAATTCAAATTGTCCACTTTTTTCTATATACAACATCTGAAAGATCAATATCTGGAAAGTTTCACAAGTCTGGATAAAGGCATGAAGCCCAGAGTATTCCTATTAGATTTAGCACTTATCCAGAAACAGATACCCAAGCAATTAAGCCAACCCTTTAGCGTTCTACAGTTTTATGCTTTTTTAACAAATTTATTTTAAGGGCTACTTTTTTCTTTCATTACTGCAAATGGGTTCATAAGGGTGGCCAAGCATCTTGTGTCAGCCCTCTGAAGGCAGCTCTGCTAGTTCACGTCCCTTTCCAAGGCCCTCAGCATTGCAATCCACTTGATGTTCCCAGCCAAAGCAATTCTGCAACACGCCTGTCTAGCCACAGACCATATGTAAAGAGCAGAACGGACTCTTCCTCATTCATGGAGGTGAGTCTGAGGAACAAACTGCAGTGGTCTGCCTTGTTTTGGTGGTTGACTATTCAGAAGTCATGACAAAGCCATCCTTTCTTTCAGATATAAGACCATTCAGAAGTGATTGCTATCCAACACTGAGAACTGGAAAGAAAGCAGTGGCTTTCAGACAAACAAGCCTCCTCAAATACTCTAAACATCCTGACTCAATGATGAGGGATGCTAAAAGAGCTCTCATTTAGAGATAATGTCTGAAAATTGCCAGGAACTTTGACGGATTTTTCCAGCTAATATACAGATATAAATCTTGGAGGCATTTTTTGTGTTCTGTAAATAAATGCAAGAAATCCATTCTTTCAGAGAGGAAAAATGTAACTAGCCTTTTACTTTTTAGTGGTTTTTTTGTTTCTCTTCTATTTTTTCTCACAGTTGGGTGATTAATGCCTGCTGGTGATCCTGTGGCAATATCTCTGTGCCAACAGCAAGATGATAAAGGTTAAGTCAGACATGGACAGACAAATAGATCCAACTACCTTCTCTGCTGTCTCTATGTCTCACAGAGCAGCGTGAGGCACCTCACCTGCCAGCACACCTTCCCACCAGCATTGGGGTTATGCAGCATGACTACCCCATGCCAAACTCTGTCACTTTTCTAGTCAAAGGTACTTTGGTTAATCATTTCACACATTTTAAAGCAGCTCTTAAACCATTATATTGACCTCTTTCATACAGACACTAGAAGACCAAAATAGATTGAAACAACAGAAGGATGGAGAAAACAAGCTCCAGGACTGGATCCTTCTCATAACCAGGGATGGAAGGAGAGCTGAACAGCTGAGACTCACTGGAGTTTCAGCTGGTGCTTAAACAGCTGAAAACATGGTGAAGAGCTATTGAAAAATGGGAGACGCTCAACCAGCTGCAATCCTTGTGCAGGGGAGGACTGAGAGAATAATTTATCCTGTGGATTCACAGCTGCCTTTAGAAGACTTAACCTCTGGGAGCAGCCTTCCCCAGATGCCATTCCCTGCTAGGAAATGATCTGGAGGCAGAGCAGTCTCCACAGTTTGGGCATTGATCCACATCTCCATGGGGAAGTGGATAAGATTTTCAGGACGATGGCAGGAGCAGCAAAGAGGACACTGTAGGACTGGCTGGGGTATTAAACACCATGGTAGGTTCTTTGACTGATGGAAAGCTTGCTCTCAAAACTGATTTTGATGTGAAATTAAGTTTTCAGCAAAACAGTATTTTTGTAAGTACTGCCTGTGTTCTGCAGGCAGATTTGATTTCTTTATTGCTTGAAAGAACTACTTAGAAGTTTCCATTTTTGTAGCTAAAAATATGCCTAGAATCTTACTTTCTGGGTGTTTTAACTGAAAATGTATTTTCCATCTGCAAAAATATGTCTAACTTTTTTCTGCTGTCAACTAATCTTCTATTTTACAACACAAAAAGTATATCTGTGTGCTTTTCAAGGTACCTATAAGTATAGATAAAATAAATGCAGAATAGGATAAACAGAGTTTACCTTACTTAATAATAAGGCAGTACTTCTGCAAGAAAAAAAGTCTCCCTTAGATCCTATTAAATGCAATGAAATTGCCACCACTCTGTTACCTCTAAAGGTTTGGATCACTTTTCTCAGCAATAGACTTCACATTTTCCCTTAACGTTTAGACAACTGGATGACCTGACTTTACTTTTCAGGAGTTACTTAGATGCTGGATGGAATGACTGCAGTTTTCTCTTCTAAATGTTTCCATATATAGAAAACAAATCCATCAACTTCTGATCTGCTTTCTCTCACTGTCTAGCTATAAATTATTTTTAAATTTTTAATTTTTTTTGCTATCAGGAGACCCAGGAGTTTTGAAGTCCTTTATCCACAAAGCAGGAGTGTATTCCCATGGACAAGGTGCACAGATGCTGCTGGCCAGGCCCTTGCTGTGAGTTATCAAGGCTTAGAGCATTCAGGCCATGCCACTACAGTTTTGATTTTCAGCAACAGAAGAATGAGGAGACCAGCCTGTAATTTAGAAGTATTTCTGTACTGAAGAAATATTTCACACTTTTTCCATATTTACTCCATTTTTTCATAACTTTTCCTGCCTCCCACCTCATCACTTTCCCATTCTGATGCTTTCTTTGATAGCTCTGCTTTTCCAGCCATGCCTACAAATTCCTCCATAAACTTTCCTCTCTCTCCCTCATCACAGAGGGCTCCAGACAGTGGCCAGCCCCAAACTACAAAGACAAGGGAAAAACACAGTAAGAGCTCCATTTTTTCATGTAGAAAATCTAACAGAAATATAATATATAACCACAACAGGCCAGAAAGATTCCTTGAAACATATGTTCAAACCTGATGTAGGGAAAACAACAGATTAGATGCATCCCTTCAGTCTTAAATGCAATCCAAAGATTCCCCTCTAGCACACCTCAGCTCAGTGTTCCCCAATTCCCTGTCCCAAAAGTTTAGAATCCTACTGTCTGTACTGTGAGCCTTGGTTTACAAACAGCACTTCTCTCATCTCAACCTGTACCTGGCTTGGGAAAAAAAAAAAAAAGACATCAGAAACAAGTTTTCTAACTGAAGAGACTTAATCTTCTCTGGCTTTCTATTTTGGGGTTTCAAAGTAGTGTGATACTCTTTGCTATGTGTTGTGTTCTATATTTTGCAGTTATATCATCTGAGAAATTAGAAATGTAACAATGAAGGCAGCAGTCACACTGCCTAATGCAGCAAAGAAACAAAAATCCAGCATACTAATGAAAAATTACAAAAAATGTGGCACAAGGGAAATACTCTGAAAAACAGGTCTTTGGATGGAAAGAAAGGAATTTCCTGCAGGAATTTCCCGGTGTGAACATCAAGTGGCATCCTGGGAATTAAGTTTCCCTCTCTGGCACAGCAAGGGCACATTATGTGCTTTGCCCAGGCTTACCTTTCAGTGCAATTCATGCCAGCATCAGCCCTAGGATAAATCCTGGCCTGGGGTCTCTATGGAGATATTTTCTTTGTAAGTTAGTACTGTAAATTCACTCCAGCAATTGAAACTTGGCTTTGCAACCTGGGCTGGATAACGTTCACTCACAGTTATTGTCCCATCCCTTTTTTATTTTCTCCCCAGCCAGCACCAGGGAGAGCAGAAAAAAGAAATAAATTAGGAGATCTCCTCAGTGCCTTTAGGTGGCCTAAGAGCAGGAGATGGCATTGCAGGCAATGGATGGGTGTCCCTCCTGTGACAGGTCAGAGGCAGAGCTCAGTGCTGCAGAGGTACAGGGGTGGAGTCAGGAATCAAACTGCCTCCCCACAGATTTGGATATTGGGAAAAAAAGCAACTGGTTCCTCAGGAGGGAAGACGACCTATCACATCCAGTTTTACATCCTTTTTGAGAAACTGAGTTGTATTTTTGTTTGAAATTTAAGCACCATTACATTTTCCATCTTTTTGGGCCTGTTTTTTTCTAGGCATTTTCTCATCAAAGAATGTTCTCTGTTGTTGTCTTCTTCTTTTTCCTCTAATGGAAAGCTGCTCTGAACTCTCAGCCAAGATGGGGATAATAAATACCTCCAAATGATCATTCTTTTCTTAGGTACAGAAGCTCAGTGTACCAGCACACAGTGTCTGCCAATAATTTTATGCTGTGTGTACTGTATTCACATTAAAAAAAAAGGTGGGATAATAATCTTCAGTGAAGTTTGTGGGATCAGTCTTAAAACCTGAAAAAATAAATATATTTGCACACCTCATAATACTGATTTGATTATTCTGTTAAATCAGAGCTGCTAACCTTGTGCTGCGCCTGTACCCTTGGACCCTGGATTACCACCAGGAATACAAAAAGAAGTGGGAAACTTTGAATCCTTAAAGTTAGCTATAAGGCTGGTTTTAAATAACTGACACTCTCTAATACTGCTTGAACATAATACAAGAACATCTCTGCATTGACTTAAAAAATAATACAAGAATACCCAAGAATACTGGTTCAATTCTGGTTAATTCTTGCCATAACACATAGTTGGAAATACAGTATATCACTCCGTACAATTAGATGGTTTGTAGCATTTCATTATGGTATCTGGAATAGAGTCAACTTTTTCTCAGCAGCTGTTACAGTGCTGTGTTTTGGATTTGGAATGAGAATGGTTTTGATAGCACACTGATATTTTGGTTTTCTGCTAACTTGTGTTTACTCTGAGTCAAGGATGTGGGTTTTTTTGGGGGGGGGGGGTTCTGTTTGGTTTTTTGGTTTTTTTTTTGTTTGTTTGTTTGTTTGTTTTTTGTCTCATGCTCTGCCAGTGAGGAAGTGTGTGCAGAAGAAACTGGGAGGAAGCATAGCTGGGACAGGTGACCTGGAACTGATCAAAGGGATATTCCATTCCATGGAAAGTCATGCCCAGCACATAAACTGGGGAGAGCTGCCTGGAAGGGTGGCTGATCTGGGCTCAGGAAGGGGTGTCTGGCATCAGTCAGCAGGTGGTGAGAGATTACATTGTGCATCATTTGTTACTTCTTTTTTAATTACCATTATCATTCTAATTATCATTATAATTATTATCAATCACCATTATTACAGTATTTTATTTTGTTTTCAATTATTATATTGCTCTTATCTCAACATACAAGTTTTACTTTAAATCTCATCCCCATTCCACCGGGGTGAGGGAGAAAGGGAGTGAGTAGCTACATGGTGCTTATTTTTCACCTGGGCTTAAAACCACAACATACAGTTAAATGAAATTACACCAAAAGAAATCTTCTTTTTGCAGATACTTATGACCTATGATTCTGTCTAGTGAATGTGATGATCTAAAGCTATATCATGGTTTGAATTTTAAAAAAATCTATCATAAAATCATAGTATTAAAGACTAGGGATTCTTTGCATCTCTCACAACTTTTGCACTTTCTTTCCTTTTAAAGGAATATTTCTCCCTGTCCTGTTTATTTGGGCAAAATGCAATGCCTTCATTGCACTTCGGTCTCAGTTTTCTCCTAATGCTCTTCAAGTCTTTGCTTTGCCTTCACAGGATTGCCAAAGCAGCACCTATGTTTGCAAAAACTGGATGTTTTGAGAGTTGTGCTGTAACTGTACAACTCTTTCCAGCAGTAGCATTAGAATATTGTCCCAGGTCTCCAAAATGGGACAGATGCAATTCCAAAATTTTTACTCTTACTTCGCACTCCAAACTCAGTTACACCTCTCTGATAAATGACAAAGTTTTCAACACACTTCCATTTTAGCTCATATATAAAAATTACAGCATTAGAATAATCTTAATATTTTTGTCTCTAGTAATGACAAATTGAAAACAGCTAATTCATAGAAGACAAATTTTTCCACAACATGTATTTCATATATAGCCTCACTAAAAGTGATGTGATGATAAAGAATATCAACAAGAGGTTTCTATGGGACATAAAGAGCAATAAGATGAGGGAGTTGTTGTTTCTCTTTTTTTTTCCTTTTATTCTTTCACAACAACAGTCTCATTACCTGCTTTCATTGTCTTGGAATGCTTTTTAAAACCTCTAAATCATGGAAAAGAATTGTCATATTCTTTCCAATGTCTGATAATTCAGTGGCAACATTATCTGCACCTGGTGTTTTTTGCTCCTGAGCTCCTGATTGCCTCTTGAATCACTTCAAAATTCAATCCTTCCACAAATAGCTCATGTGTCTGAAAGACATCTTTTTATTTACTATTTCCCTGTAGTGGACACCTAAAAGTACTTTTCCATGCTCTTCTGTAATTGAATTTTTTATAATGAAAAGCATTCCTTATTTGTTCTTTATCAGACATAGATGTGGCTAATATCCTCTCTTCCATGCATCGATACCCTTACAAAATGTGTTTATTTTACTAATCTTCCTAATCTAATTCATTTTTTTCCCCAAGCCATGGAAGTATTGCCTTTCTGCTTGCACTGCTGACCTCATGAGTTTCCTTCTGACTTTAGAGTGTTTCTCATCTGGAGTTCAATTCTCATTCTGAAGGCTCCAACATTGCTGTATGTCAATCTCAGCTATTTTCCTGCAACCTTTATCAAGCCATACTTTTCGCAATATTTTTGAATTTGTTCCTACTATCTGTTCCAATGTTTTCTTGGCCATCTCCTAGCAGGGTCTCACCTGGTATCAGTTTTCTCATAAACATCCTAACATTTTTGGAAGACTCCAAACACTTTTAACTTCTGATCAATATTCCTCTCCTTATTCTGGATTCTCCAAAGAGTTGGTATCTTCTTCTGTGTCTCATCTGTTTTGTTTAATTTTGCTCAGTTCTTGGTTGGAGGCAATCATTTTCCTGCAGTACAGAACGCTCACCTGCAGCCAGCTCCCCATCTCTTTCTGCTGTGTCTTTAATATTCTCATCTGGACCCCACAAATCTTCCTTCCCTTCTTTGGGTATCAATCATCCAGGAAAACACTAGCAATTTAAATAAACTTACCTTTAGCTCTTCAGAAAACCAATCTTGTATTTTATGATCATTGAGCTTCATCACAAGGGTTTCCTGGTACCTTCCCTTAAACCATAGGCAGGAGTGCAGAGAGAACAGCAAACCCAGTTGCTGCTGAGAGCACAGCATTCACCAGTCACCCAGGTCCCATTTCATTCTCTGCAGCTACCTCTTCATTGCAAAAAGTGCCAAACTGATCTTCAAGAGGTTGGTTTCCTAGTCCTATTCATGATTTCACAGCTGAGATAATCACAACTAAGAGGCTCCTGGTTTATGTAAAGCCAAAATGTATTATTTACACAGCTCAGATTATTCAGCACAAAAAAAAAAAAAAAAAAAGGTATATGAAGCTTTTGGTATTTTTTCCATTTATATTTCCTGGTGAATGGACCAACAATGTGCACAACAACCAATTTGCAGGAACAATTTCCTTAGGCTAATCATTATTCTTCTGTATATCTGACCTGGATAACTTTGGGCATACCTGCGGCAATGCAAAACATGGGGAAGAGGTACTGGTAAACAGAAGTCTAAGGACTGTTTTAAACATTGGCTAGTACATGCTTTTGCACAATATTTTGTCCTATTTACTAACTGAAGAATTGATTCGGTCTGTAACTTAATGTTTAAAAATTCTAAACATACAAAAGTCAGCAAAATGTAAGTAGGAAAACAACTAAGACAGCTGAAGGAGAAAGGGCAAGCAAATTTAAAGCAAATAATAAAGAATAACTTCACATTTATTAATTTTTTGTAAACAAAATTTAACTTAAACTGCATCACTTTGAGCCTTATTTAAAGTCAGACTGAGTATGTGACTCTATGCCTAAATCACACTGACTGAAAGAATTGTGCCCACTTACAAAGCTGAACATGGATCTTGAAGTTAATGGAAGCCTTCATATAGAGTTTATTAGAAAATATGTTTAATACAAACATGATGTTCTGCCCACTTGCACACAGTGGACTTTGGAGAAAGCCTCCCAAAGAAGGTGAGTTCCACGTGCCACAGCAGAGGAGACAGTGATCTCTGTACCTAAGAGCTTGTGGTGTTTGACCATTACAGATTGATCCTGCTGATTCCTCCACAGCTCCCACTAGAGCAAGGGAATCACAGGCACAGTGCCTCATTTTGTGTAGTAACAGAGGATTGCCATGGGAAGAGATACTGAATTGTGTCTTAGCAAGCCCTTCCAACCTCAGCCCTTCCAACAGTTAACAGCCAAGAAAACAAAGGCTTACACTTGAAATCTATGCAGCAAAAAACAGACCAAAAGCCAGGTTCTGGCCAAAGAACTTCACAGGATGAGGCACTCACATATCAAGGCATGAGGACAGCAAACACATCATCTCTTGCATTACAGCATTCCACACCAAATCCTGCAAACCCCAGAAGCTGTCCGAGCCTCCTTTGGGAGTTGTTGCTGCAGTCTGCGGGATCTTTGCCATACCCAAACCATCTTCAGCCAAGCCTCCAGCTGGCTGGGGAGTAGCAGAACCACACTGAGGTGGGCTGGGAGGAGGTGGCTGGGGGGGCCAGGTGGGTCTGGGCCCTATTGCCCTTGGAGCCACCTTTCTGTGCTGACACCTGGAGGGGAAGCTGGCTCTTCCAGCCCACAGCTTGTGTCCAGCATGAGGAAGAGTGGCACGGGGGAAAAAACCCTGGAAAACTTCCAAACACCCCTTCTTTGGCCCTGGTAGGTCCTTCTTATTTTTCTAACTAGAACCAGCTCATATTACCCGAAGAATGATTGCTTAGAAGAGGGATATATACCCTCTAAAATCCAGTTTGTGGACTAATTGAGCCTATTTCATTGAAGACGACTTTTCCTGGGGATTTAAGAATTAAGTATAGCTGATGGGATATCCTGGGAATTCTGCTTCATCAGGGAACAGTTTTTGTGGTAAAAACAGTTATCTTTTTCTAGTGTGCTTTCAGGATGATGCTCCAACTGTAGGACTGTGGGAGGCCATTGGTTGGGCATTGAAGTGGAAATGCCTTGGGAGGAAACTCCCTTCTGTTCAGGGTGAGAAACCAAAACAGTTTCCCAAGCTTCTCCATTCCTTCATGTAAATCTAGCCTTGTCACTCAAATAGTACTCCCTCCCCTGTTCTAGAAGACTCCATACCTTCTGTTCACCCATTGGCCTCTGTTCAGAACCTCTCCACTCCCCATTGGCTGTGGTTGTGTCACCCCATCCCAGCTCCTCCCTTCTCCCCTAACCCTATTGGTTTATTTGTGTCCCAACCCCGCCCACTTTTCCCCACTTATATAGGTCACCCCCTCCCCTGCTTGGTGCTTTCAGTGCCTTGTGTGTGAGTGCCTTGTGGTCCTGTGAGGGAGATCAGCACCCTCTCTCTGGCTCCTTGACCCTGAGACCCTTCAGCTGTGCTTGTGGACCTTCCAGCCTGTCCTACTCTCCCCCTCACCTGGACCCTCCCCTCCCTGGGCCCTCTACTGTTCTGCAATAAACCCAGTTGGGTTCCTCGAGTCAAGAGCCTTCCTTTATTCTCCGGTCGAGCATGCATTCGTTCCATCCGGGCCTGTGTGTAAGGTGGGCTGGGGGAGCTGGTTGCTCGGACTGGGAGGGGTCACTCTCGAGAAGGCGGTCACCCTGACAGCACCTGCCCAGGGGTTCCTGCATAGGACTGGAAACTTTGTATTTAGGAAATGAAAAATTACAAAGTGTCTTTTTTTTTTTTCCTTCGCCTTTTGAAATAATCTTAAACTGGGAAGCAGTTTTTGAGAATTTGTGCTAATACAGCTATTTGAAGGGACTGCATGAAAGAGGCTGAATGCTGAAGACACCCTCTCCCAGAGCAGAGAATATCCTTCAATCCTCAGCATCAGAGAAAGCTCTACGTAATTATCTGATTTTACACTACTGTGAGGAAGTCACAGGAAAATAAACACAGAAGCATCCATGGCTTTATTTATTTTTAGTAAAGCTTATCTTTTGCTGTGTATCATTTTTACCCAGACACAGGCCTTAAAGGGTAAACACTGTCCTTAAGGCAGCCTTAAGTAAAACTAAAAGAGGAAAATATTTTAAAAAATATTTTAAAAATACTTTTCTCTAGAGATGGTGATTCCTGAAAACATCGCCTGCAAGATACAGGAAATATTCACTTTGCATTAGGTTCTACTAGGTTCTTTACCCATTTAAAGTCATGTTTGGGAAAATATTCTTTCTAAAGAAAATTAATAAATGCCATCCCAAGGCCTCTTTTTCTCTTTGCTATAGGTACACAGAAAACTTTATTTCTAGTGCTGAAAAGCACAATTTTTAAGAATGTATTGAAAGATCAGAAGGAAGTAAGGTAAATATTTTCATGGATGTCTCTAATTATGCTTCTAATTTTGTGTTTAGCTTTTCAGACCTGACACTTTGGGATCCTAAAATGGAAACACATTAAACAAAATAGGGTCTTTATCATTAATTAAATCACCACGGTATTGGAAAATGAGTATTTTGTGGCTTTCTATCCATTTCCTGAACTAGGCAAAAAAAAAAAGTATTATGGTAACATTTATTTATTTCAGGCAATAGACAGAAAAAGTGATCTATTTTTAAAGCAGCTTGGATAAAGTCCTGAATGTCTGATTTCCATCTCACTGTAACAATCCAAAAGGTCAGTGATTTGGATAAACACTGGTGTCTTCATATTTATTTTCCATGTAGCATTATCCACTGGTCTTTCAATGTCAGAATTACGTCAATGAACTGGAAACTTCTTGTTTTGATGCATAGACATTAAACAATTTATATTTTTCAATTTCTATCAGTGTCTTTCCTGGTAAGTCAAGGCCAAAGATAACCCTGTATATTAAACCTCAGGCTAGAACACTATGTGTCAACACAGCCAGCTCACCAGGAGGTCGTGGGTCCCTTGTGCTAAGGTGAATACAAATTGAAGTCTGGTCCAGGCTATCTGCTGGCAGAGGCAAACCCCTCATTCAACCCCTCAATTACTCCCCCTTAAGCTGTTGTCTGTCTTTTCCATTTGGACTGTAACCTCTTCATTGCAGGGTCCCTTCTTCAGCCCCTCTTTGCGTGTTGCCAGGAAGAAGGAATCCCAGTCCCAGGATGGGTCTCTAGGTGCTGCTGTAACACCAGTAATAATATATGCTGCTGCAAATATTTTTCCAGATACTAAATCTGTACCAGGACTGCCTGGTGTCTGTGGCTCCTCCGAAATAGATGGATGGAAATACCATATTTTCAGTTGACTGTGGCTCTCACGCTGCAGGACTGGTGTCCAACCCATGCCATATCCCAGCAGTGTGACCAGCTTGGGATTAATGAAGCTGCAAATTTGTCTAGCTTCCCTACAACAATTTTTTTACTTTTGATATTGCACATATTTCTGAACCCCAGGAAAAAAAAGTAACAGGCAAGTACAGTGAGAGAAAGACACAGTACAAAGCTAACTGGGTAGATAGAAGAAGATATTTGGTTGCAAATAATGCATTTCCTTCTCTTTAACTTTCCCTAGAGTTAGAACATCTCATCTTGTCCTTCGAGAAGAACTTTCAGAAGCATGGAAGGAAATAGCATATACACCTGCATATTAATAAAACTATAGTTGATACTGTTATTGCTACTGTTATCTACAGTAAAACAGCTGCATTTTGATTATCTATCACAACATAAGCACATGTCCTAAAGTAATATTATCATCCCCATTGAAATCACAAAATTTCAAAGGGGATCAATTGGGCAAGCTTTGGTCCGTGTCCCAGCAATTGATGGCACCCCATGCCTTTGATGGCTTTGACTTTGGGGAAATTTTTTTTTTTTTTTTTTAATACCCATGCCATATTCCTCGTAGCATCCCCACCAAGTTGTGTCTTTCTCCTTGATTTCTTCCCCTGCTTTTGCAACATCTGTGAGCTTAGTTTTTGGCCTGTGTTGGTCCTTTATGGTGCATGTGATGTAATCGCGGTCCATTTTCTTGTAGTCAGTAAATTTCCCAATTTTCTTCTTTTTTTTCCTAGAATTGCATTTCCTTTAACGGTATCTCCATTGCAGAGTGTTTGTAAGACCTTCCTTTCTGTTTTGACCTTCAACAGGGATGAATTTGGCATGCTTTTCTGCATGTCCCTGCAGTTGATGGCATGCCATGCCTTTTGATGGCTTTGAGTATGGCCCAAATTTTTTTTTAAATTTTTTTTAAGTATTGATGCCATGTCCCTCATATCTTCCCCTGCAAGTTGTGTCTTCCTCCCTGCTTTTTTGCCCTGCCTTTGCAACATCTGTGAGGTTAGTTTTGGCCTCTTTTGGTCCTTTCCAAAACCCCTGATGTAATCCTCATGCATTTTCTTGTAGTCATTTAATCTCCCGATTTTCTGGATTGGTTTTTTTTTCCATTGGATTTTGTTTGATCATATCTCCTTTCTAGTGTTTGTCTTTTTGTTTCCATTCTGCAATATTTCCTTTTGTTTTCCGCATAGCATACATATTTTTGACCCCACTCTTCTTTGATGATTTGCCATTTGGTCCCTCCTTTTCGCATTGTTCAAAATTATATCAAATGACAATTAGTGTTTTATTCCATTAATCAAATGAGTCATTCTGAAGCAAATAACCTAAATACCTCAAATTGACTGTGGTTACATCATCCACATAGTAACAGCCAGGCTGAATTCGACTTTTGTAATATGCATGTTCTTGTTCATATAATTAAAATTCAATCAGAGTATGGAATTTTTAGGTTCACACAGGAAAATTAATTCACTGTCATTCAAGAACTGGTCAGTGAAAATCAATGATAACTAGAGAGGTTTTATATTTATATTTAGTTTAGACTGCTTCTGACAACCTGCTTAGCAGACTCTTGAGGTGTCCAATTGCACATGAGCAATTAATTTATACAATTACCTCTGAAGTCAAAACTCACAATACAAATTTTTATAGCTGTGGATGGGGCACAAAAAATAAATTTCTAGAAGGTTTTAAATTCAAAAAAACAACTACAAAGCAACAAATGAATGAACAAACAAATATAAAAGGGGGGGGGGGGGGAAAGGCCACCCAAAACAAGTGACAGGTTATAAAGCAGGGAAGCAAGAATTTTGCTTTTCAACTGTTTTGTCCTGATATAAAAAACTCATGGTCATCCAGGCACCAGAAAATAATTTTTACAGTCTCATTTTCAGTGCAATTTTAGGGACTGAAAACCAAAGTGGAAAACCAAAGATTTGAGGGAAAATTTGTCGCTGGATTCAATTTTGGAGGATTCATAAGAGCAAGAAAATTGACCTACTGGAACAATTTATTGTTCAACATGTTTTCATATTTAATTTATGGTGACGACTAGCTACATTCTGAGGGGAAATACAGGAACACTCACGTAAATAATTACCAAATCATCTGCCCACATATTTATTGCTAACTCCGCTACCCTCTCCTACTTCACCTGCTCAGAGAAACAGCATGATATTTACCACGCCTGCAATTTTTAAAGTTTTATGTAACCAAAAATCCAATGTTTTTTAGAATTTCAAGTCCAGTTTAAATTTTATTTAGTTCTTGCCTCTGTTACTACTTTGCAACAGTGAGTGCTAGTGGTTGAAAAGGCATTAAACCCATTTCCATATATGTGGATCTTATATATTCTGCCTTGCTTGTATGACTCCTCAGTCTGAAGTTGAGTAAGGCAGGAGACCACCTTTCTTTTGCCCTCCCTGAGGCACTGCCAGACCTGGAGGTCAATCCAGCATGGAGTTGGCAGCACCCATGTGCTCAGTTGCAAACCTCGGCATATCAATACTTAACACCTCCTGACTTGGAGGCTACTTTTTTTCTCTGACCTCTTTCATGAAAGCATCCTATTTTCTGTTCATTGGTTCTTGCTGCTTCTTTGCCTTTCAGTGAGGTTATAATCCTCTAAAGGGTGAAATTCTCAATGATTGCAAGGAAGTCTACAAGGAACCTGCAAAGTGCTTTGGGGAGAAGGTGGGAAATAAATGCAAATTAATGTGTTAACATGACAAACTGTGGTCCTGGTTTTAATAACAATTCACTTTTTATTCTCTGCAACTAAGATGACAGTGCTGTTTTTCATTTTTAATTCATAGAAGAAAATATAATATTTTTAGTATAAATATATTATCTTATTATAAATATAATATTTATATATTTATATATTATCTGATATATTATCTGATTATAAATATAATATTTATAATCAGAACTATGCATGGAGAGAATATTTATTCTCTCCATGCATAGATCTGATTATAAACAGCTACAGAAGAAAAAGCAACAAATCAGACCTGTTCAACCCTGTGAATTCAAAAAGCATGTTCATCTACAAGTGTTCATTCTTCTCATCTTTCACTCCAAGGCAGATACCAAGGGCTGGTATTTACTCAGGTCACTGTCCCTGGAGATGCTGTCCAAAAATTGGTAGAAGTCCCTTTCTTCACTGATGCCAAAAGCTACTGTCAGTCCCAAAACTGTCTATTAATTAGAGTGATCAGAGAAGGGACAAGCTCCAAAGACCTGTGCAGGACCTGCTGTGCTCACAAAGTTGGCTTTGCAATCACACCTACATTTGTCTAAGCCAATACCACAATTATTATGCTAATTTGTGGAAGGAGAGACTCATAAGAGGTGTCCTGAGGTCTATGCCATGCTCAGAGCTGCACTTATTCATGAAGCACCTCGACTGCCTTTGAACTCTGTTTGGCCTTTAACACAAAACAAGTGTGCAGCATAATTAGCAATTCAGCCTTGGCACAGGCACTGAAGTTGGCCAGAATGAGCAGCAAAACCATCTGTATGGTGAGCTGGATAGCTTCAGCCCCTCACCTGTTCATGGTAGGGGAGCCCATTTCTTTGAATTATTTTCCCAGATTTTACTGGCATGTTAAATTCTTCATCAATTAAGCTAAGTAATAATAGAATTTTGTAGTGTCATATGCCTAAAGCGGCATCAGGAAGCTGAAGTGATCATTAATGGATTTTAATCCTTGGTTTTCCTTATTGATTTAATTTTAAATAAATGTGAACTGTTAAGTGAACTGTCAGTGTGTCAGAGCAAGGGAAGAGAAGCACACCCAGCTCTGAAAGTGTAGAGGAAGCACGAAGCAGATCAAGAGCTGACACCTGAGATCTGCAGAGGCTGCATTTCAATGTACTTAGAGAAGAATGCCTAAGTAGAAATCTGTCTGGAGGCTGACCTGTCCTCTTTGGGCCATGTTGATGAAGGCAGTGACTTTTGTTTCCTGTTTGGGTTATTTTAGTGAGTTACCTGAGGCTTTGAAGTTCTGTCTTTTTCCCATTTAGCACCACGTTTCCTAGTCAATAGGAATCACGCAGCTCAGTTATAACCTCAGTTACATCTGTGTGCCCCAGCAGGTTCTAGCTGATACATAAACCCCAGCACCTTTCCTGCATCAGTGATTCCTATGAGTGTGGGGAATGCTACAGCTGAGGAGAGGCAGAGGAGCAGCTGGAGCAGTGTCAGGCTCTGCAGCCTTGCAGGAGGTGCTGCAGCCATGAAGAGGCCTCACCTTGATGCCTGCAGTGCTGAGAGCCTTTAGAGACGCGCTGAGTGTGAAATGGGATTTTCTTGTGTCTCAGGGAGGAAAAAGATTTTTCTATGAGAGTCAATGAGTGCAGAAACACTCTTAACTACCCTCATAACAGAAATGCTGTTTCATGACACCACTTTTCACACTTTTAAACACTACTTGGTTATTCACTATCACACTCAACCCTTGCTACATGATATACTTGGCACCTTTTATCATTTATCTACCTTTGCAACTCCTGTACTGGTCCCCATTGACTAAAGTGATATAGGTAGTAGAGGGTAATAGCAGCACACCAAACAATGGATATTTATCTCATATACTAAAAAAGCTTGTTTCTTAACCGGGTGTGGAAAAAGAGACAGTGAGGTCCCATCTCTTTGCCTAAAGGAACACATAGTAAATTGAATAAAAGGGAAAGAGGAGCTGGAAAGTGAGAAAGATGAAGGGGCCATAAACCAAATTTTTGCCTTTTATGGATGAAAACACTACAAAACCTGTATCTTTATTGAGATTTCTCTGGGACCTATGCTATAGAAAATGTTTAGTGTTCGCTCATGGAATTTTTTGGACACAGCATCTTGAAAGGACCGTGGCTGATGGAGAGCTATCGTGATGGGTGGAGAGCTGTCGTGATGGGATGGCCCAGTTGCCATGCACTGTGTAGGTCTCCATAGCTGGGTTTCCAGAGGCAAACTCTAGCACTGGTATTCAACTCATGGCAGAGAAAATTTCAGGCACTCTTTCCCCCACTCAAGCCCCTCTTCTGCTGTAGGATTTTACATAGGAGGAGATGAGCAAGACCTTGTGGCTTTTCCTGTTGTGGTATGAACATCCTGGACAAAAGGAAGTGGTTGGTTTGTCTAGACAGATCTCAGGGATAGAGCAAGTAAAAGGCCCAGGCTTTTAACCCATTGTGAGGGTTGCATGCAGCATCAAGTTTAGAATTTTTATTATAGCAAAGGCTGGAAACTTTGGACTCTGTTCACTTGATATGGCAAAGATTTCTGTAAGTCCTGCAGTAATACTTTACTACGTGGTCATTTACATCAGCAAAGATTTTATGATAATATTTCTCTGATTATTCTGTTTTTTCAAGATTATTACAACAGAAGGATTCAAACATAGACACTGCGCATTTAACTCTTTCCTTTTTGTGCTCTGCATCTTTCAGCATCATGCACATCTGAGGACATTCCTTCACAATGTTATGCCACTGTGCCCTTTCTAAGACTGCTGATACAGGAGTGTCAGCATCATTATCTCTTTAAATTTCTATTTATTGTACCAACAATCTTGGCTATATATTTCAAATAATTTTTTGTTTTAAAATATATGTTATCTATGTGTGTATATATATTCACATGTTTCTATTAACACCTAGTTACTAGTAATGGTTGAGAAAATATCTGCTTTTATAAAAAATGAGAGATTTTTCCTGCCTTTTTGAATTCTAGAAATAAGTCTCCTCACATTAACACAATGTAAAAAAAGCTGAAAGATCCACGAGGTCATTTTAAAAATAACTTCCTAGATATTATTCAGAGAATTAGCATAGATATTCTTCTTATAAAAAGGATCCCTAATCTACCATAGTCTTGTTTAGTGTTTCAGTGCTTTTATAAGAAAGTGAGGCTAATATCACAATACTTCTAAGTTATTAAAACTGAGATTAAATTGTGCTTCAGGGAGCTTTCTTTGGAAAAAAAAAAGAATATTTTTATCAGATCTGTGATTCCAAAGCAATACTGGTTACTGTTTTTTGTGGGCTTGTACTTCACATATCTGTGTCTGCATTTCATGAATTGAGAGAAAAAAGGCACTGCTACCTGTATCTGTGATAACAGGAGCATAACAATGAGTCCATCTCAGAAATTTCCCTGTGTCGTTCATGATAAAACTGCTGTCCCCAGAACTTTAGGATATTCTCTGTCAAGAATGCATCTGAAATATGTCCTCAGGGCTCACACTGGAAGGGGAATACTGCTGATGGAAAATTCCTATTGAATCAGTCGCAAATATCTCTCTTTCCTCAAAGAATGTTTGTTCTGACATACCCCAGTTATGGATGAATCAACCCTAGTAATCCTAGGCCAAATCCTAGGCCAATTTCCACGCCTAGTAATCCTAGGCCAAAATCAAAGACTTTTTAATTCCCTTTACAGCTGTGTGGATAACTGAAACAGTTGAGCTAGATCTCTGTATGTGCAGATGTTGAATAAATCGAAGAGAAAGAATGTTTTCTAAGAGAATGTTTTGTCGCTTGCTTTGGCACCAGCAAAAGAGCTGCTGAGATGGAAGTGATGTATATCCAGCAGTCCCCAGAGTGCCACAAAGAGCTCTGGGGTGGTCCATGAGGTTGATGTGCCTGAGGATGAGAGCTGAAGTTGCCCAAAAAAAGGGTCAAGCAGAAGACTTAAATATGGTATGTCACTCTTTTCTACACTTTGAGACATTTTCTCATATTTCTCAATAAAAGTGGAGTTTAGGTCCCCCTTGGGCAGAAACAGGGATGGGATGTGGGTTCTCTCTCTATTAAGAAGCTCTCACATGGCTCAGTCAACATCTCCTGCACAAGGGGTTCCAGGTGTGACCCTGGCAAAAGGGTATGCTTTGCTCAGCCCAGCAAGCAGCAGATCAACTAGAGCCCTGAGAGTCACTCGCCATGAAAACCAAATGCTCTAGAGGTGCATTCATCCTCTTGGGCAGAGCAGGATGTCCCACCAGAACTGCTGCCCATGGTGTCCCACGATGCCACCCAGAAGCTGGGTTCTCAGGGCAATGTGGGCACTCCCTGGGGTGAGATACCTTTGCCTGCAGAGCATGGGCTCCCCAGGTGTCTTTTGCAGACTCCTACAGTCCATTTGGAAGGGGATGGACATTCCACCTTTGCCTGAGGACCAGCCCCCCTGTGCCTAAGCTCCAGACACCCACATCCTCCTGTGCATCTCAGTGTCCTGCAGTTGTTCCCTGCATTGCAGATCATGGTGAGTTTTTCTCTCTTCTTTCAGAGCTCTTGGTCTTGCTCTTGCTCACTCTCTCCCTCTTTATGAGGGTGTTACCTGGGTGTGTTTTCAGAGCCTCCAGGAGGAGGTTGTTTACAAACATTTTTCAGTGTGACTTGAGACACCCAAGAAATGTGAAATGGAGCAGAAGAAACTGGAGCACTCACAGAATTTGAAAGAAAACAGTGTATTCAGGCAGAGCTCAAGGTAGGCCTGCCAGAAAAAGTGCTTCCCAGCATGGAGAAAGATTTTAGCCTTTGGCTCCTGCTCATCAGCAGACCAACAATCTCCAGTTTTACTGTGCCTATCAGTTGCTCCTAGTGGTTCATCTTCAGTGTGAAAACTTAATGACTGCAGCTAGAAGAAAACCAATGGATTTCCTATATCCATCCAGACAGTGATCTCTGGAGAGAGTATTAGGTGGCTTCTTAAACCTACTTTTTCCTGCTTGAATCTATGCTGCGTACTGCTTCTTCTTTGAGAGGTGGGAGGGCAGCTGAAAAAATCTCCTGGGTACAAAACTTGAAAATTATCTATTTTGCTCTAATGGTTCAATAGCAGACTGGTGGTATGAAAGCCTGGGAATTAGAGCTAATACCCTCACACATCTCTGACTCCCTTGGCTCCTGGTGTACATTGATGTAAGAGGGAAGAGAATAAGAACCCAGCTACTCTCCATTTCAGTGATGCCGTATCTAATCACAAATAGCACAAATCAGAGGCACAGACAAGCCTTGAGGATATGCTGATCAGTCACCCTGGTAAAACATAGTGACTCACACAAGGCTGTACTTGGAGTTTTTCTCTTGCTTATGCATATGCTGAGCATTTCTGTAAGACATGTGAGGTCTGATTTCCCTTACTCCTTACAAAGTTTTTCCACCTCCCAACAGTGAGTCTGTTCAGACATCAGTCTTTGCTAGGCCTCCTGAATCAAACTCAAGACATCTCCTACTACATTTCCTGAACATATACAGCTGAGCAGATGACCAGGTAAAGTCAATTTACATAGTGAAACTATTATGAAACTCTGAAACTTGTTATACAGTGGATGATCATCCCTGTACCCAAGGGATGGGAGGAAGAATTTTCCCTTTTGTTAACACCATGAGTAAGTATGACTGCAAAGATTAGCATGAAAATTATCCCATTTGTAGCCCCTGGGATACAAATGGCATCATGCTATTACTTTCAGAATGCTGCACTTTGTCCTGTATACCTTCCTGTATAGTGACTACTTTCTTTTAACAAGTCAGGTGTCAATAATAGTTCCCAGAATTCACTAAACATGAAGAAATTATGGCATTCAACAAATCCAGTTCATTACTCTGGGAGCCTACTTTTAAAAACATAATTTTCTTTTGCTTTCATTCTCTGATGTGTCCTTCCACCTTCTGCCAGGGACAACACAACACTCAGGCATTCGGTTTCTCAGCGACTTTCAGGACTTATATCCATGTTAGCACCTCATTCCTGCCTTTCTGCTCTAGGATATGGCCTTTGTCATTCTGCTTGTTTGGTTTTTTGGGCTTTTTTTTTGGTTTTTTTTTTTGTTTTTTTTTTTTTTTTGTGGTTTTCTTGCCAGGGATCTTCTGGGAAACAGATTGGGGATTGATCTAGGTTAAGTTAATAATATTTTTTTTTAAATAGTTCTAATTCCTGACTTGGTTTCCAGCACGAAGCAGCAGTGCAGGTGAAGGGAGTATGTGGTGTGGCAGTAGGAACAAAGCACCTGGGAAGAAATGAGAGTACCCAGGGTAGAGAAGGGCCAAGAAATTCTGACTTTGTCACTAGGTGCAAAAACTACAGAATCAAATCTGGGATTTGTGCCTGTATTGACAGAAAGAAATTCGGTTTTGCTCTCAGAAATGCAAGAGCCTGGAGTTGTTTCTATAATGAATGCACTGCTAAACTCTAGAGGATGCATGACCCACAGTTAAATATTTTGAACATGGAGGAGACAGTAGGAAGGACATTTCAGATTAGTTTTTAGCCAGTATTATTTAGGATGAGAGAATAAACTGACCTGTTTTTCAAAGAAAGTGTTCCAGAGCTTCTGGGGAAGAATAGGTTTTGTTTGTCAGGTAAAACCAGTATTTTATATTGATTTTCTTAAAATTACTTTATTTTAATGATGATGATTGTCCATGAGTCTGTACATAATTGCACATGAGGCATGGGAATGAAAAGTTTAACCTTTCATCCAGCATTGTGGATTTATTAAGTCATTTAATCTTTCTAGGAAAGGGGGATGATTCATATGTATTTGTATATATACATTATCTGAAATGGAACTGCCACTTTTCACCTGCCTAAGAGTTCCACAAAGCACCTTTGTGTCCATCCTGAAAAATAAATCTTATTTGGATTTTGACATTCAGCATCAATTTCCCACTAAAATCTTGGGTTTTTACCTGTAAAGTGCAAAACTCCAAACATGAAAAAAGTTAACTTGAGGAGTGATGTCTTTGTTCTGTTATTTTCTTACTATCTGCAAAAAATAAAAGTGCAACTCTAATCTGAAGTCCAGAAAAAATTATTTATTAAGGAAAAGTTAACTTGCATATGAAATAAGTTCAACTCTTAAATTCTGCATGCATTCCAAATGGAAATGGATGCATTTTATTTTAAGCAAGACAATGCTGTTTTTTTTTCCTTTTCCTGAAAAAAACCACTTTCACATTGTTTAGAGCAATACTGCTGTAGATTGACGTCTGACTTTACATAGGAAAATTAATTTATAAAACTTAAGCTTGTCTCTTGAGATATTACTGGAACAAGGCAGTAGATATCAACAGCTTGAATGCACCCCTGCTAGCAAAAATCAGTGTTGGACAGTCTGAAGGTGCAGTAGGCTGTGAATTAATGAGTGACCTACAGAAGGCTATGAGAGACTTTCATTTCTCAGTTTTCCTTACCTCAAAGAAAAGTTGCAGGACTCTGCTCATTTGGTTCATGGAAAATTGGCTTAGTTCCTGATCTGCTCCCTTCCTCCTCTGCTGCTTTCAGCTTGCCTCAGGCTGGTAGTTAAAAGCCCTGTGCAAACACAGAGGTTGGGTTAGGCTGTGGTATCAAAATAAAAGAGGGAGAGAGGGAGAAGGGGCTGTCCCAAGGGTTTGAGGACTATTTCAGCAGCTGAAAATGTTGCACAGAGGACTATGGGAGTGCCAGAAGAGTCTCCAATATCCGGATCAAAACAATACACTGTAAAACAGGTAAACCGTGACTACCTGCACTACTTCCTCATGATGTAAAAAGACTCCACAACAGCTGTTTCTGCCAAGGTGAAGTTTTTTGGATAGGTCACTAGTTGAACTTCTCAACTTTGCTGTGAGTATATTTAAGAATTCTGCAGACTGGGGGAAACTTGCAATTTAATTGGGGAAAATTTTGTTATAAAACTTTATGTGGGTGATTTTCTCAGTGTTTATTCTGCTATTAAAAAAAAAGGAGGAAAACTTCCTTTCCTTTGTGTGTGATGTTGAGAGGAAAAAAGGGCACTTCCTCTGAGCCCCAAGACTCAAAGGGGTTTACAAAATGAAGAATCAATAAAAAGAATAATATCTTTTTAAAGTAATGCCTTTTAAACAAAACCAGCTTCCAGGACTCATTTAACTGCTGAAGCATGCAAGTTACTGCAGTCATCAGCTAGACATGAGAAGATCAAAATAAACCACCAATGTGGAGTCTAGACTCAGCTGCTTATCTAGTAAAGAAACTTTTTGACACATGGTCTCAATCTGCTGTTTCTGTGGGCTGAGTTCATATCTCTGATGCCAACTGTCTCCTGTCACAGGCTGTCACATAAGTGAGTGAGTGAGGCACCTGTGCTGATGGCAGGGTATGTCATCTCGCATTCTCCTTTGCATACGCTAGTGTATCGGGCTTTTCATATTTTGACACACAGTAATAATAGTTGCTTTCTGGGTTGTCTTTTCCCTCCCTTGACATGACTGAGTCAGTCTCCTGGGACCAAAGCTCAGCCACAACCTGCAGGAATGAGGCATCCTGGATCAAATCTTAGACCTTGAAAGACCTAAATTAAATTCTTTGCTCTTTGCACAGTGGTAGGGAGGAAGTAGCAGATGACAGGTGAGTGGTACATAGTTCATAAAATGAATGGAGTGGCATGTTTTCCCATCTCTCTCATGCTTCAAAAATAGGAATTATTTGTCCTGCCAAACACATGTATAAATAACCTTGTTATCTGTGCTTTGCACAAATTGGTGTAGTCAGCAAAAATACATGATTATTCACTTATTTTTCCTCAATGTTGAATGGATGTTATATAGTCAAAGGAAAATATATTTTCAGGTGCCAATTATCATTGCCAAAAATTTGCATTTGTAAAATTAGAACAAAAGTACTCAGAAGAGGATGTGAAAAAACCCCAAAATATTCACATGAAACACGTTGAAGATGAGGAAACAGCATGGGATTGGGTAAAATGTAAGAGTCTCTCTGCAAATATTGACCGTGGAAATTACAATGCTTTTGTGATGGGAATATCAGACAGTGGAAAAGAACAGGCTTGCCCATCACAGTATGGCCTACAAGCTGGCTGACCTCTGCCCACAAGGTTGTTCTGAAAATGCCACTAATACAAATGTCCTTTCAGAGACAGGAGCCTGCTCTTGGCACCCTTGAGAAGATGACCTTTAGGTGCTCAGATAGCTTCAAGGTTCAGTGAGATGCAGATGGACATCTCATTTTAAAATTCACTATTTTGATCTTGAAACTTGACAAAGTTTATTAATTTTTTGCTCTTGAGTCACACTTTTATCCACCTGTAAGCCAGTAAGGCCTTCAACTTGTTATCTGGATAAAAGTAGAGTTTATACAATTACAATAGCCAGGAAGGAGTTTGCTTTAGTGGCATATTTCTTTCTGCTCTGTGTCAGGGTATGCTTTGTGATTACTGTTTAAAGATAAATATTCAGTATGAGCATTTTGAAAATTTTCTCTTTTTTTCTTTTTTTGGTAATTTTTCACTTTACCATGGTTGAAAGTTACTTTCCTTCATGCACATAGATCTCTGTGGAATGAAAATTTTGCTGTACATCAGAATTGTAATCAATGCCCAAGACTCAGTTGGATCTAACACTGAGTGTTAAGATCTATAGTCTAGTGCAGAGGCAATGCAGACACATAGAAACTATTGCCTAAAGGTAATCACATGAAAAAGAATTGATTTCCACCTTTCCAGTTTAAAGCAGCTGTCCCTTTTCCTTTTAAATATTTTCAACTTTCTCTAAGGTCTATGACAATATTGTATTCATAGACATCCTTATTCTTCTTCTAAATGTCAAGCTGCGTATTCTAAGAGGTTTGAGGCTGGAGACTGTAATGTGCATAAAATAACTTCTTACACCAAAATATAAAATATATTTAGCGGGACAAATAGCAGCAGCAACCCGTTCAGTAAATACATCTTAGGCATACACACATACAAGCTTATACAAATTATTTATTCAACCAAATAAAAACACCTGGTTTGCATTCATGATGAAAAACGCTGTGGCAATGGAGGTTTCATTGGGACAGTCTGCTTATCTTACATAGCTATTAAAAAACCTGGGACGTTGCGTGTGGATACCTCCCTGCCTCGACAAAGTACGGCAGGTTTCCATCTACCTGTTTTCTTTCTAGAAAAAATCTGAGAAAGCTAAATTACAGGCTTTGGTAGCTGAAGTAAGAATGTAAAGTTATCCAATATCAGTTGCCAGTAAAAGAAAATAGAGATGAATGCAAGGCTTTCAGGCCCTTCAGACTGTGGGTGGATGGAAAGGGTCTGCCTTGGTGCTGTGGACCTCATGGCTCTGCCAGCCAGCCCTCACCAGAGAGGGAGCTCTCAGGTTTTCTGCAGTTTTCTTTGGCTTTCTGATCATCAGTACCTGGTGCTGTTGCCAATGCTGGAGAAGTAACATTTTAAATTTATAAATGAAACCAGAAAAAGAACTCTGTCCAAGATCTAAAGTTTTTTACCTCCTATATTTTATGTCTGTAGAAATTCCTGGGGCATCAGTATAGTTTTTCAGTGCTGTTGGCTGTGCTCAGGTGCCACAGGATTGAACTGTGTAAAACCTGAAAAGGGAGAGGTTCATGCTGGGTTTTCAGAGAACTGCCCTGCTACCTGCAGCCATGAAATGGTTCCATGAGCAACAAGTAAGGTATGAGGGTGGGGAGGGAAGAAGATTAAAAAGGAGACTTCTGAGGAAGAAGAAAGAAGCAAAACTCTTGTTACCATTGTTACCATTTATTCCAAATTTAAATATTTGCTGCTTTCAACACTTCCTGAGTGTATTTTTTCCTTATATCTCTGCAATTGCTGATGTGGGGTTACTCAATTTATTCAAGTGAAGGGCATTTCTTGCAGTAACAGATGAGTGCTTACTAGAGGAAAAAAAAGATATCTGATGAAGATGATTTAATTGCAGCCTTTCAGTACCTTAAAGGACCCTACAAGAAAGATGGAGAAAGGCTACTCATACAAAAGTAGTTACAGGGCAGGGGGAAACAGCTTCAAACTGAGAGCAGGTTTAGATTAGATTTATGGCAGAAATGCTTTACTGTGAGGATGCCATGGGAGCTGGGTTTTCATCTAGGACAGGGAAGTCAATTCTGCAAGGGAGATGGTGTTGACCATAAAGCTGCTGAATCCACTGTGGCACCCCTTTGCTCCTTCAGCACAAGCCTCCTGCATTTCTTTGCTGTTCTGAGAGTGGAATACATGTCATAGCTATTCCTCTATATAGTCAGCATATTTGCTTTGTGTTCACTTTGTAATGCTGACAGCTGTAAATTGAACAACTGTTGTTATTCTTGGCACATTTCCTCCTCCTTGGGGCACAACTCACTGTCCTAGAATTCAGAGGTTCTAATTATCTCTGAGTGTCTTGTTTTTATTGTCTTTGACCAGGATTTTTTTAATCACAAAAAACAATCTGAGTGAAAATGATCTTGTCCTGATAGAGTTCATGGTTGTAAGAAAAAGAACAGAATCTGAGCAGATGATGATTACTAGCCCTAAGCTACAAAAGGGCCAATGTAGCAGGCTGCAGACAGGGAGGCAAGGTGCCCATGGAGAAGAATACCAAAGGGTAAAAACATATCAGAAGAAATGCTAATTCCTATACAAAGCAATATCAATGACACAAAATAACAGAATTTCTTTCAAATAAATAAATGAGTTTATTTCAAAGTGAAAGTTGCAGAAGGGCATCCAGTGAAATCATGCATAAAAATGCACAAAAAATTAAATAATGTGCTACATTCTCATTTATATATCTTTTATGAGAAAGGGAAAGAAAATAATCATCAGGAAGAGGATTATAACACTTGGAACCTGTTAGTTGTCACTTTAACAAAAATTTTAATGGTGATTCTTATTTAGATAATTGAGGGACATTGAGGAAGAAAGTCCACACCAGGAGAGGGGAAAGAGCAGATTAAAGAGTGTTTAGATAGGTGGAATATATTCAGACTGAAAGCACAAGATGAACATATCCTTGATTTCTTACAGACCTGGCCAAACTGTATGTGCTTGAATAATTATTATTTTTAACCAAAAAAAAAAGCACTTAATAAAAAATAGTGAAGTTCCAGAGAACACTGAGATGGAGAAATACTATAAAGAAAACAACTTTTTTTAAAAGTGGAAGAAATGGTAATCCAGAGAACTACACCTTAGGCAGCTTAATTTTAGAATCCATAAAGACTAAAAGAAATTACATTTCAATAGCCATAGAAATTATTTGAAATTTAGAAAATATGAACCTAAAAATTGAGAAAAATATAATAATTTGGTATAGAAAAGAGATATAAATTAGGATATTACTGAACAATATAAAAAGATGATGATTATCTAGGCAGCCTGTCAGGGCAGAGCAAGACAAAAATTCAGTTTAAGTAGAAGCAGAGAAGACACGTGTTAGATTTTACGACAAACTTGAAAATGATAAATAATTTGGGTAGTATCATTTGCAAAATAGGTTGTAGAATTTGCAGTTGCAAAGTCCCTGAAGAAGAAAACCATCCGCCTTTTCCTACATAAAGTTTGTTTTCACACCTCCCAGCAGTGAACTTTGTTGTAAGAGCAAGTTTCCACAGACTGCCCAAGCAAGGCCAGCTTTGATGGGTTGCCTCTGCCTGTGGTTGCTTAACTTTGAAATGGAAATAGATGTTTCATAGAGAATCTCTCTTAGATTTCAATTGGCAATACTCAAACAGGCAAATGCCCATTGGGAATGATCAGGACAGAGGTGAGCCTGCGAGGGCTTCTGAACCTGCTCAGAGAAATTACCCCTGCCTGTCCTACACCAGAAATGCCCTGGCACCTCTATAGCCCTGCTGTGCATGTCTTGAACTTAGGGGAATTCTCAAGGGTGGTTTTTGCACATCAGAGCATCTCCTTTTTGGTCCTGAAACACTGCTATCAAAACGTACAAGTGTTGCACAGTTCATCTACACAGAAATGAAACTGACCCCAAGGTTAGGTGAATCAATATATCCTTTAGAAAACATTAAAGAGTTATGAATTCTGCTAGGTAAATATTCTTACCATGTACCAAATATACAGGGTAATGGGTTTGCTTTGACCCAGTTAAAAGAGGTACCTGAGATGGAAGCAGAAAATAACAGTTGAGCCTTGTCAGCAGATTTATATTTAATTGAGCTCCTCCAAGGGAGGCTAAAGCTGTGCAAGAAGAGAGCAGCAGCATGACACATATACAGGGATCAGGTCCATGGCAGCCTTGGTCTGGAGAATGTGCCATTTGTGCACATGAACAAAAGCTTTATTGGACCACCAGGCAAACTTTCATCTGGAAAATGGCCATGTAAAAGTGGAGATTGGGAGGGAAGAGAGATCTCCAAACTCAGCACATCCGACTGGAAGTGACTGAGCCTCTGGCTGCTCAGTAAACCACATCTTAAAATCTCTTTTATTAAAAAAAAGGCTAAAATGTCTCTTAAAAAAAGTACTTTTTGCTTCATTTTTTTTTCTAGGCAGCTGTTCCAAAACCTCACTGATCTCATGATCCACACCACTTTTGAACTTCTATACTAAACTGACAGTTTCTTGCTATTTCATTTGTTCTTTTCTAGCAATGTCATTCAATTTTCATGGTCAGGGAGGAGCCACATCCTGTCTCAAGCTTTGTTTTGCTCTTTATCTGAGGAAGGCAAGTATCCTTCACTTTCAGAGCCATACACAGCTTAATAATCCCTGTGGTAATGCTTGAAGGAGCTGGTTTGACAAAACAGGACTGGTGCTGCAATGTCACTGAAAGGAGTAGAGTGATGATAGTTCTTCTGGGGTCATTCAGCTCTCCTGGAGGATGTTATGAGATAATTAACACAAAAAGAGTGAATTTGGGCTGTGGTTAGGGATGGGGTTAGGGTCTTCCCTGAGACACTGGGATGAGGGGAGCATCAGCAGGCCACATGCTGTAGCTGAAATCCAGTCAAGGACTTTTAGGCAGGAACTTGATCCAATATCCACATCCAGAGCAGCAGCTCTGTAATTCTCAGGAAGAATGCAGCATGGCTTTGGGTCAGTGACTGGCCACCATTATTAACAAAGACAAATAAGTACAGGGAAAAAAATCCCAGTTCTGCCCTGCTTCTAATTCTGGTTCATATTCTTTCATGGACAGGTAATAGGCAGGGAGAATTCAGCAAAGAAGAAATGTTGCATTTCCATGACCCTTGGCCTTATCTTGCAGATAGGGCTTTTTCTGTGCCACTATCAGCATTGCTACAAGGTCCAGGCAGTCCCTTGCCACATGATTTTTCATGAAATGGTAAGGTCAGTCTTTCTATTACATCTCACTGGTAACTCTGATTAAACTTGGATGTTTTCATCTCCAACTCTCGCCAGCAGCAATTTTTACATGTCTGAAACTTTAACATTTGGCTGCTAAAAATGCATTCCAAAATCTAGACGTAGATACCCACATAAATACAGGCTCAGTCACAGAGCTCTGATTTCAGAGGGCTGCAGTCAGTTGATGTCTGAGAAAATCAGACCTTTTTTGTTATCAATGAGCTCCACATAGAGCAGTCTGATTTCTCTGAACACCTTTCCCAGTGAATATAAAACCATTGCTAAAGCAGTGAAAATATTATTCAAAAGATACAGGATAAATGTTACAGATCCTGGATTTTTAAACCCTATCTTCGAACCAAAACTTAACCTTTATCTTAAAAAACTGGCTATGTGCATTTGGACTAAGAGTGCCAAGAGATATTTTTCTTATAGGTTGTTTCAAGGGAGAGTTAATATGTGGTTTTTATTCTTTTCTTTCAGCCCTCGGGAAAGAACACAATATACATACATGGAGAGAAAAATCACAGCAATCATTGGAGTGAGCAAAAACACAAAGATCTTTGCAGAGCCATCATTTTTTTTTTCTTCAGGTATTTATTTTTGGTGATGTCTTATCTGGGTGACAGAAAACACAGATGACAAACAGCAGCAAACAGTGTAGAGACTGGCAGCTGTCTGCATGAAATATGACAGGGTTTATGCAACCAGGTCTGGCTCATTTCTCAACCCATTATTCAAGAAGTGTTACACACTGAACCTGCATGACTCTGATGACCAGCAGCATGCATTCAGATCACCTCCAGGGACAGCACCAGGGCTGCAAGTCACCAGACCCAGGATGGCAGGTCAGGAAGTCAGTGAAATTGTGCATTGAAATTATCCTTTATGTGTGCTTCCAGTTCCTTGTGAGTGAGAGGAAAATAAAATAATTCTTCAGCAATTTGGGAATAAAACTGAATTAAAATTACCATACTCTCATCTGTTGTGAGGAAATACAAAAGATAGGGTTTTTTTCTTTATTACCATTTTTTCATGAAGTAATATGTGTCCATCACTACGGAACTTATTCCACTAGGGAATATACATAACCTTTTGAAAAGCTGAAAAGGCAGAGGAGAGATCTGGGCTGACCTACCAGAATCATAGTATAATTTAGGTTGGAGAAGACCTTTAAGGTCAGTAATTCCACTGTTAACCGAGCACTGCC
Organism: Melozone crissalis; assembly: GCF_028551555.1. NCBI lineage: Eukaryota > Metazoa > Chordata > Aves > Passeriformes > Passerellidae > Melozone > Melozone crissalis. The sequence goes on from NW_026535794.1 coordinate 24,777,473, forward strand.
AGATCTACCACAAATCACAACATCTAATAATACCCCCAAGAAAACACCCCTGAGATAAAATATCAGTAAAAAATTTCCTATGAAATGCAGTTTGTAGACTGACAGGTGAAGAGCAATCTCCCACAGATAAGTGCTGCAATATTCCAAGGAAGCACTTGGATGTTTGGATAACTACTTGATGAATAAGTGCAAGAATCCATCTGTATTCCCATCAGAAACCTGCTTTGTTTGGATGCAAATACAGTCCAAGCTGGACCCTAGCACACAGGATTGTAAATAGGCCAAGTACTTCCTGATGGGAAGCAAAATTTGGTATCATTCCATCCTTTAACAAATAAAGATGTTCAGGATGTCAGGAAAAAAGCTCTGTAAGATAACTAAGTCAAGCTTCTTCCTCAGCATGTCTGGCACCCCCTCCTGTCAGGAACTGTATATTTTGGAGGCAATTGGTTGTTGAAGTGCATATCCTTGTGCATTGGGGGCTTTGTCGTTCTCAGGCTCACAGCCAACAGTAACTTAATGCTGCTCTCGAGGTGAGTCTCCTCTCCATCTTTAACCTACAACACCTTCTTATCTATAGACAATTTCTAAAGATTTGTATGCTGGTGCCAGCACAGGTAACAGCTTGAGAGGTTTTAATATTTTCAGATTCTGCTCCCTTAAGCCAGCTGCAGAGAAATGTAAATACAATACAGTTAGCAATGGGCTGTTTGATCCCTTTTTGCATAGCTGGCACAGTGGTCAAGGACTGTCATTCCAAGACCAGCAGTATTTTCAGGCTTTGTCCCAGAACTGTTCAGCATCACAGAGGATGTGATGACACCACATTTGTAACATCCTATTAGTGTTAGCAGTAAAGAGAGAGACCCACACAAATGCCCCAGAAAAGCAAAACAGAATGACTTGCTTCTGAAGTCCAGCGGGTCAGGGGAAGGTATTTCACCCCTCTTCTTTCTCCTGATGAGACTCCATGTGAAGTACTGTGTCCAGCTCTGTGGTCATCACCACAGGAAAGACATGGACCTGGTGGAGTGTCACAAAAGTGGTCAGAGGGAAAGACTGAGAGAGTTGTAGTTGTTCAGCCTGAAAAAGGGAAGGTTCTGGGGAGACCTTACTGCAGCATTTCAATACTTAAAAGAGGGCTTATAAGAGAGATGGAGAAAGACTTTTTTAGCAGGGCGTGTTGCACCAACACAAGTGGGTTTAAGCTAAAATATGGTAAATTTAGGCTAGCTCTAAGGAAGAAGATTTTCACAATGAGAGTGATGAGACACTGGAATGTGTTGCCCAGAGAAGTAGTGGATGCCTCATCCCTGGAAGTGTTCAAGGTCAGGTTGATCTAGTTATCCAGAGACAGTTGATCTAGTTGAAGATGTCCCTAGATGTCCCTAGACATCATTGCAGGAGAGTTGGACAAGATGACCTTTAGAAGTCCATTCCAACCCAAACTCTTACAGGATTCTGTGATAATGTCTGGGCCTAGAAAGAAGCACAGTATAGGCTTGGCCCATTAATATCACTTTCCTTTGATAACAAACGGAAAAGTAATTTATGTATCTTTCCTGTCTTCTGCTCAAATCACTAATATAATAAAAAGTTGCTCACATGAATAACAGGCACCCAGTGGAGGATCCCCAAACATCTCATTTTCTTTCAGCTCTCACTATAATTAAAATAAAACATTCAAACTTCTTCTAGATAACACTTGGACTTGGTTTTCTGCCACGGTTTTATTGGATTTATGAAAATTTTTTGTCCCACTGTTGTACAGGTGAAAATCTATATATGACAATCTTTCAAATTATTAGTATAAATCTCTGTTTGCACCAGATAGACTATTTTCTACAGCTGAAATGACATGAAAAATATATGTGTAGAGAACACAGCTGTCAATCATCTGCTAAGTAGAGAAAGCCCACAGACCTGTGCGCCTGGACAGTACTATGTGAAGAATGCAAAATTAACTTTGGAGGTGAGAGGGAAGAATAGATTCTTTTTTATTGATGCATTTTCAGGTGCTGACTGATCACTGCTAAGCTTAAGCACATAAACATCACAGGCACAGGGAAGAGATTCTAAAACATCCCTGTGAGATTGCCAGCTCTGTATTTCCTCCCAACCATCAAACTCTCGATCAGCTCCTGACGCACAAGTTACTCCCTTCCTCCAAACCCCTCCAGGTGTTGACTCACCATGAGGTGCAGAAAATCTGCCAAGGCAGCTCCTGACACAGATAGACCAGGATACATCACTGGGTTTGAGCAAATATTCTTTATTTCTTGAAAGATTTTTTTAATTTTTAATGCACTTGCACCATGATGTAGAAGAAATGCACTGTTATTCTGTGTTCTCTATGTACCATCCAGGCTTGTCCTCAACAGATCTATAGTGCCACTAGCTGGCATAACTGCATCTGAGGAGGTGAATGAAACTTCCTGGCCTCTCCTTGTCACGGAGTTTTAGATGACAGAATTACTCCAGCTCTACAAATTCTTTAAGGTCAAAAAGGCTGTTTCCAGAGTGCTTTTGCCAGGGACTCAGTTGCTCTCTGCTCAGAAACCTTTTGTTCTGTACCTATGAGAATTTCAACAGCCAAAACAAACCTGAACAGCTGAAGTCATCAGAAGATCTTTTCCAAACACCTGGTGGGACTGAAGATGTAGTTCCTGTTATAAAATGCTGGTGTAAAATGCAGTCCAGTGCTCTCAAGCCTAAGTTAGCATGAACTGGACAGCAAGAACTGGTGGTTCCTTACAGGCCCAAGTTAACAGAGAAGACTCCTAGCAGCTGCCAAACAAAAGCCAAGCTGGCATTGTGGCTATAGATCCTCTGACATGTATTTAGAGGGCTTTTTGTGGGAAGAATCACATGGGGAAGAAGAATGACCAGGAGATGCCAGAGGGGAACCAGAGCTGGAGAAATAATGAGTCATCTTAACAACACTGCCAATTCCTTCCCTGCTGCTTTCTGACACAAAGGGAGCAAGTTCAGCACTTGCAGCCCCCAGGAGAGCTGCATTTTGTAGCAGCAGTATTTCCCTTCAACACTGAACTTTTTATTCTGGAAAGGGCACCTCCCTTATTGCAGGTTTAAATGATGATTCGCTTCCAACTCTGATCCCTTTTCTGAAAACCTAAAATATTTTCCTCCTGTGAGGGGAGCAACAATGACACCATTACATCTGACAGTCAAAACTCAAGTGAGGAATATAACCCATGTTCTGGATCCAGCTGTTACAGCCAAATGCATAATATCACTTTATTAATTAAGTTTCTTAAAAATTTATTTTGAAACTACTAAGGCTTCTCAATGTATTATTGACCTGCCATTTCCCAGCAGGAGGCTCTTAAGGGTTGAATTTATGCAACAGGAAGCAATCTCTCAATCTCTAGTGTGTGCTTTCAAGAACAAATTAAAATTACTACTGATAAGCCCCATCTTATCTTGATGAAACATTTAGGAATATGGGAAGATATGTATTTCACCCATAACTATGCAGTAAAACTGTTTGCTTAATAAATTCTTCCTTTTCTCAGTTTGCTGCAACATCCAAACAGGTTAAGGTTAAAAATAATTGTGTCTCATTTTGAAATATGCTGCACAATAAATAGCCTTAATTTACAAAAGGGTTGGAATTCAGAGCCTTCTAGAAATTTGAGTGCTTTTAAGATGTCCTACTTTTTCTTACTCAAAAGTCTGGAAATGCATTTTTTCACAGATTTTCCATATCTTATAAGCTTATAAGAATTGCTTATTATTTTATTTGCAGTGGTTTTTTTCATGCTTCTTGTGCATCTGAAAGTCTGGCTTTTGGGATATAATCCCTTTACTAAAACAAGATAAACATCTGAAATTTATCTTTTCACGGTTCTTGCCCTTTAAGTCCTGTTTGTCTGCTCCACTGGCACTTGCTCACAATCCTCCCCTTGCAAATCCAAGGGAAGAACATTCATCCTGTGCTCCAAAAACCCTTGTAAACGAGTTCAGGAGTGATGCTGAAGGTTCTGCTCACACATTGGGGAGCTTGGGCTCCTCCAAGGTCTGTAATGCTGCACCCTCTAGTCCAGAAGGCAAGAATCACAGTGCTCAACCCCACGGGCCATCCTTCTCAGCAGCTTGGGGGTAAAGTATCCAGCAGGTCACCACTTACCCTACAAACTGAGAGCTTGTGGCATGGGCACTGTGTCAGTGTCCCAAAAGGATGAAACTGTGATCAGAACCAGTGACAATAGCGGTGAACTGAAGAGTTTAAAATTTTTTGCTTCTTTCTTTTTTTTCTTTTAAAGATAAAGCTAAGCATGGACTTCCATCACCTCTGTCTTGGGTCACTGGTGAAATTCTCCAGTTTTCAGGTGTTGAAGCAGGGGAGTGGCTTTCCCTGCTAGTGGGTTATGGAAATAGGTTATGGGTCTGAAAGGTAACTGGTGCCCAAAGGAGAGTTTGCTGCCAAGGCTTTGCTGACAGGTGCAAGTACAGCAACAGCTTCTGTGTGAGCTCTGCAGGTGTCCTGCTAGTTTTCAGAGGCTGCCTGATAGCTTTTTTCTGCCTCATTTAACCTCATTTAATGCTGTAAATAATTTATCTCTATTTAACATAACTCACAGTCTCTTTAACTTGACAGCGGAAATAGACATTCACCTGGCTAATCTTCATATAGAATTCCCAGTTTAGATTTTATTTAACTTCTATTAGTTCAAATACTTTTAAGGAACCCGAAGGAAATTTCTACTGAAATGCCCTTGTGAAAGATAAAATTTTATTTTTGAAAGATAAACTACCCTTTTTTCAACTTTCAAACATCCTTCATTACTCACATGTCGTCCAATATAAATGTGATACTGGAATAAGCAGAAAACAAAAGTTAAAAGGCAGCTAGACAATAAAGTTTTCATCATAGAAAAAATTTTTATATTTGCAAAATAAAAGGGGAAAAAAAGAAAAATGGACTTCTGAAATTTCCTCTGAGAAAATGCATTAAAATAATCCAATCTTCACTTTAAACCTTGCTATGAATAATGTCAGCCCTGGGTCAGTTTGCAGTAGTGACCCCCACTCTCCCTCCTCTCCTCTGCCAACTGTTTCCCTCCCTTTCTTGGATTCCACAACAGAGCTGGCATTTCTCTTATCTCTGCTAGCTTTTCCCATATCTAAACACATAATTTCCTCCCCTAACTCCCCCAGTCACCAGCTCCTGGTAGTGCATGTACTCTCCAAGTAATAATTCTTGCTGATCTTGGCAAACCACGTTGCTCTTCTGGCTCCTTTGCTCTCCAGAGCAGAACTGGGTGCAAAGCAACCAGGCTTGTACCAAAGCATATATTTCCTATATTCTCTTTCCTATGTTCTGTGTTGCAAAAATCAGTCTGTAAAATGTTATTCTCTATTATTTCAGGAGTAGCCATGAAGTTTATATAGTTTTATAGAAGAAACAAGTATTTTAACCTGCTCTTTCTCTTTTGAAAAGGGCTTCAATTTCATATTGCTATTTTCCTCTAATTCATTCCTTAAACTGTTAGGATATCAAAAAACAACACCTCCTCCACATGTTTGCTAGAAACAATGTTTTTGGGAGACCTATAAAAATGAAGTAGAAAAGTGATCTCAGACATAGTAAGCATAAGAAAGAAATGCCCAAGAATGCATTCCTGTGTGCTACCAAATAGGAATTAACTTGATATTCAACATTTCTATGACTAGTTTGGTTTTTTGCCAATATTCTGGAGTGCCTGGGAGCTCTCACCAGAACAAGGCACTGCTGTGGGAGGCACTGTGCAAACAAACGGGAAAAAAAGATTCCTGAAAATCTAAGTCACACAATTAACCACTTGGGATCTGCACAGATGTAATTGCTGAAGTAAAAACCCTCATTGTTCTGTCTGATATTCATAATAAAATTCCAGCTGGTACAGAAGAAGGCCTTCCTTCAAGGACAGCAGAGTCTTAAAGTACTGGGCATGAACTCATTAGGCAAAATGTCTGGCTCCTCATAGTCCAGCCAGAACTGTGAAATCCAACTATTTATATTTGCATTTTTGCAATGGCTATCAAGATGACATTATAAAGGAAATCTAAAAGAAAATTAAGTGGGATAGAAGGGCAGCATTGCTGTGGGAGCAAATGTAGGAGTGACATCAGAAGGTAGCTGTGCTTAGTTATGAGACCAGACTCCTTACAGGACAAATGTGCTACCCTGGCTCACAGCCATGACTCTTGGAGGCTGTGGTTTCCCCCCTATCCAGCAGTAATAACGACAGGACATGAATGCCACTGATATTTGACAAACAGTGTTAGGGGTTCCAGGTGAGGTACAATGCTGGGCATTTAAAGAGCTTGGTCTGGTTTGGTGTGGATTACAGCTTATTCCCTTGAGACCCAGAGCTAGAAGTGGGTGCTTAGACCTTTCTTGTCCAGCAAATGGGAAGTTCCTCTTGATTTAGAGGAAGTTTTTGGTAGAAACAGACTCTTTTTTAGCCTTTTTTCCTCTTTTTTTTTTTCCTATCCTCTTTGTGTACCTGAGGATGCTGTACTCAAACTGGCTTTTTCCTGTTAAAAAGAAGAGATGAGAAAGGTTTTCTACATGCACAAGTCTATTAGTGGCTGAGTGCAAATTTCCTTGGAGGAGAAAACTTCACAAAAGGTTTGGATCCACAGGTTAACTCTCATTGGCTGTTAAAGCCTGACCAGTTGATAGACACAAATCAAGAATTTAAGCCATTTCCTCTTCTATTTCTTTATCCTCAGATGACCCAACAGATGACCCAACTGGAGTAAAAACATAATAGCATAAATGTTCATAAAAAAGGGAATAAACGGTAAAGAATATTATTTCCTTCACACCCCCAGGGCAGTCCATAATAGTACACACAGCAATGACACTGCACAGTCCTGTAACACTCTGTTTCAGGCAACTTGTGGGGCTTGAAGCATGGAGCAAATCAGAGAATGGTTTGGAGGTGCAAAAAAGCCTCTAGCAAGATATTTCAGTTTCTGACATTCCTCATCTTCTGAGATAAGCACTGAACCAGTTTTTGTCTATCAAATGCTGACCATTTTACACATAGTCACTATCAATCAGTAGGAATCAATCAGTATTTTATTGTAGATCAATCACCACTGGAGATTTTATTCATTAGGTGTTCAGTTAATCATTTGAACATGAAAATTGATTTTGTTTACAAGAGGATACCTGGAGCCTACTTGGGTAGGTGAGGTGATCAACTTTTTAAGAAGCAGGGAAAAATGAAGGGAAACGGTAGAATCAGTTTGGGGAGATTATATTCATCCTCTGACTCCAGTAAGAACATCATTTCATCCATGATCTGATTTCTGTATCAATAAATACATTCACTATTTTACTAAATTTTATTTTTAAAAAGTCATTTGTGAAAAAAAAAATAGGACATTATTTGTGCTATTTTTATCAAGTTACTTGGGAATTAACTTATCATGGCAGTATTTCATTTGCCAGAATTCTTTTCTTTGGTATTTTACAATTGATCTGCCTGATTGTTCAGGGAATACAGCTCAGACTTAAGTACAAGTAAGAAATCACTGAGAAAGCAGAATTTTAAATGCAACCAGGTTCTTTTAGCCCACAAAATCGAGAAAATTTTACATTGAATTTTTTTTCAACAGTTAAAATAATTATCTCCACAAAGTGATCCAGACTTGTAACCCAGTCTTCTAAATGGATTCATTTAAACCTCCCCTATTTCTCACAGCTGACAGAGATTCAGCCTAAAGGTGCTGAATGTGGCAGGGTAAGGTAGTTAAAACCACAACACAAAATGACACCTTTCTTTCCATGGAATTGATCTAGCAATTGCTCTGGGTGTATTGCTGTAAAAACAGATTTTTTGGCTGAATTACTTTGGCTACTTCTCTGCATTATGCAATACCCAGTAAGAGCAGATAAACTAAGATTACTTAGCAGTTGAAATTATTTAACCTATGGGATTTATTGCATCTGAAAAATGAAGTCAGTTCTGTGGAGAAAACACGCAGTTACTTAGAAATACATGTGAAATATTTGGGGTGAAGTAATTCATCTGGAATGGTGAACATTTAATTTCTGTAATTTAGCCCTAGATCTGTAACTGTACTTTGTTTCACAGGAAATTTCAGGAATTATTTTATTTGACTAGCAGTATGGAATCAAAACCTGAGAATGTTGAAAAGAGGCTGGTGCTGGAAAGAGTCTGGTGCTGAAGCACAACTGAAGCAGCCGTGACCTACCCCACCAGCAGAGCATGCTGGTGGAACAGCCCTGGCTCCAGAGGAGTAACACTGGAGACCCAGCCCAGGGAATTGTTATGAAGAGCAAAATTAAAGGGCACATACAAAATATTTTGTTCATTTGTGCTCCACAACTTTCTGCATTAAAAATTTCGGTCCTCAGATTTCCTGCTAACCTAGGAGATTCTAAGTTCTGTACATACCTACATTTTTTCCTCCTAAGTCCCAAGTGAAAAAAGATCTTTCAAACATGGTCAGAAGTAAACAAACATCTCTCTTACAGCCACTCTGGTGAGATTTACTAAGTTGTCATTCTTTCATGTCTCATAATCATCTAGACATTGGCATTCTTAGAGCACATAAATGAGGAAGGCTTGCACACAAAGGGGCTATGGGAGATGGGTGATGAATCAGATGCTGGAATCTCACTGTAAAGCTGGCTCCTTTTCTTTTGAAAAAGCAGAAATTCAGATGGCAAATACCTAAATTTTTCGTACAAAATGTTCCCTGCTTCAAGTTTCTGGAATCCAGCTCTCTCTCTTCATTTTTTTGAATTCCATTGGGATATAGTTCTGTTTAATAACATCTTTCTCTTTCAATGAATACTGAATTATTGAATAATTTCAGCAGGAAAGATTGGAAGAGATGGGCTGTATTGTGAGGCTAGAGTGTTTAAGAGGAATGTGTGGGTTTATAATATCTTAGCAGAGGGAAGAACTGACACTGGGTCTTCACATCTATGCAAAGGCTGTAACCATTGAGCCTATGGCTGAAACAGAAGGAACAATATTATTTAGCACAAACTTCCCTGAAAGGAAGAACCTAGTGGGGGATTCCTTGCAGAATGACAGGCCAGTACTCTGCTGAGACTGAATTGTGTCCCACTGGCCCACTTGAAGACTGCTTTTTACTGGCTACCTTAAGTGTTAGGTGTGATAGATACTACTTGTTTGTCTCTCCCAAGTACAATTTAGGGCCTTCAAGAATGCCATTGAAGGTTATGGGTTTCTGCATTTCAACTGTGATGAGGCTGAATAAGTATGCTTGAATTTATTTTTTCTTTTGGTGAATCATCTTCAGCTAATAATGAGGATTTTGAACATAGCTGAATCTTTCCTGTACACTTCTAAGCTTCTGTTGGCACCCAGACAAGCACACATCATGGTATTGGCACCCTGCTCCTGGCAGGAGGCTGGGACATGTAGACTCCCACAACAGCAACAACACTTGCTTGGCCCATAGCCACAGTGTGTTTTTGCCATCTCTCTAGAAGCTATCGAAATCAGCTTCTAAATGTTCCCAGATTCTTTCCCCTGGGGAGAAGAAATCTGACGGTGACATTGAAAGGCAAGAATCCCACAGGATTCTGTATGTCAGCCTGTCACAAGCCCCTTCAGCCAGAAATATTTCTTTTTTGTCTTAATCTTTTATGTGGCCTTTTTACAGCTTGAAATAATGTTTTCTATCAGTTACAGAAAATATTATAGTATCCTTATAAATGTTTATTTATCTGTTCAGTAAAACAATGAGATCTGGGGCTAAATGCTACAGACAAAAAGGAGATTGAAGTAGCATGCACAGAGATGCAGCTAATACCTCTAAGCAAATGTCATGTTCACAGTACTCGTGGTGAAATGGCATTAGCCAGAGCAGTCTTTTCTCTCATGGCTTCCCAATAATCACTGTTCCTTTCTAATCTGAAATTCTTCCTATCCTCTCATTCTATAGTGACTCTGACTCTGTAGCCAGGCAGAATTTTCATTAAATAGGCACACGCTTGGCAGAATATCTTCAGGCAGGATATTTACAGATAAAATTAGTTTAAAAAATTTAGCTTACTCTAATGAAACATTTTGTTCTCTTTCCTTTTACTTCACTCAAGACAAGCATTCAAGAGGTTGAAGTGAAGAGGTCACAAGGAAACACCCTGTTACCTATCAAACTTTGGGGGATTCCTTGAGATACTTGGTGTAATTACTCAGAAAGTCAATGGTTCATGAAAAAAAAAATGTAGCTTATGTCTAGGAAAACATTTCGGCAGAAACTCAGCTCATATTGCAGGTATTTATCCAATTTGAAAGAAAATTGTTCCAAACAATTCCTTGCACTTTAAGTCACTGAGTCACTAATTTCTTCATCAGCAGAAAAGCAGCTCCTATGTAACATACAGCAAGGAAATCAGAAAATTTGCTAATAAAGGGGTCACTACTACTATTTCACTAAGGATATGGTGCAGGTTTTCAGGTGGCCCATCCATCAGACCAGTGCTGATTTGTAGCCAGTAAGGACCTTTTCACAGCAATATTGTGACAGCAGCAGATGTGAGCTGTCACGGACACTGAGCTGGGATTTTTGAGCAAAAAAGCCTTGTTGGGTGCATGCATTACAGCCTAACAATGCTGTACCTTGCTAAATGATGGGCAAAATTAGTCACTTGCTACATGGCATTAACAGGTCATGCTCAAGGCTCTTGGTATATTTTCATGGTCATGAAAGATTTATTTCTCACATTACCTGCATATAAGACAAATATCCATCACTTGAAAAGAGGAATTTAATTTGTCTGGACAAAAATAACCTCAAAGGCTCTGGGATCTCTGAAGATAAGCTCCTTGGTATTTCTAACAGGCTAGAAAAAGAAGAGGAAAAATTTCTGCCTTGATCTAATTAGAATCTTGCCTTTTTGATCCCCATTTTCAAGCTGCTGTTTTTCAGGACCCAGTGAATTTGGGCTTTGGTCACATGGCATGCATGCCTGTGTGCAGGCAGGGAGCTGTGGATGTTGCAGTGAAGGGATCTCCTCATCAGGTTTTGGAGAGTGCAAAGCAGAGTTGGGAGCGGGGATGCTGCAGCATACTGATACACCAGTGCTTATCCAGGTGGGAAACAGCACATTTCAGCCTTCCTGCTCTGGAAAGGAAGAATATAGCCCAGCCCAGCACTCTGGAAGGTTTCCAAGTCCTTGCAGGCTGATAGGGAGGCACAACACATACAGTATGTGTCTAGCTCAGAAACAGGAGGTTCTTGCTGTGCTATAATGTGCAGGTTGGGTCTCACAGAAAGCTGGCTTTCCTGAAAGATGAGGCAATTTGTACTTGGAAGCAGTTCAGCATTTATGAAGGATCATCTCTGATTGTAATAAGCAATGATATAAAGCTACTTTTTTATTGCTTTTCTGTGGGAACTCAGCGCATCACTCCGGATGTCCAGAGTTACCGAGACAACCCTTGGGGGGCTCGGAAATCCTGGAATGTTGCCAGAAGTGCTAGGTGGTTGGATTTTGACCCTGCATGGGATGTGCCACCTGTCTGAGGACGAGAGGATCACTTGGGGATAAGTGGTGTAAGAATTAATTATTCACAGGGTGAAAATACAGGTTTTAGGATTTTGGTACAGGGGGGTTATGGAGACAAGATGGAGGAGTCAGGGCGTGTCTTGTCCTTCTTTCTTCTTCTTGTCATCCATTTTCTGTGGTGATGCTGGCACTTTGGGATTGGTTCATGGTGAATGTGCTCTTGTTAATATGGGTGAAAGGTATTGGGAAATAAAGGTAAATATTATGTACGTAGTTTTTAGTATAAAAATAGACGACCGCCCAGTGGGAGGTCAGAGTACCCTTGGCTGCCTTGCTGGTCAGACCTCTGTCAGGCTGGAAGAAAATTTTGTAGACAAGAAATAATCAACAATACTGAAGACTGAAAATCTGAAGAGTGCAGACTTGTCCTTTGGAGCGCGGGCTGTCCCAAGGCCATCCTACGCGTGACCGGGCAGAGACAAAAGCCGGAAAATATAACTTTTCAAATTGAGTTATATTTTGTATTTTTAAAAACTTCTCAGTTGATCTTATTGAGTATAATTTCCCATTCTGTTTTCCAGTAATTACTGAAAGGAATCAGACTTCATTGTGGGGTATGTCAGCTCTGTGTGGCCTGGAACCAAATTGGAATAAAAACAGGAATTATATGGGGGACAGGGTAATGTCTGCTCTATAGTGGAAATTCAGATTGTGTAGTTTTCCTGCAATGCCACATGATTTCTCCGTCCAAATCCAGCCCAGCATGATCCAAACCTTGTTTCTAATAACACATAAGGTGATTACTTGCTCAGCCCAGTCTGCTGCCAAACCCCTGTGAAAGAAATGGTACCACAAGGGCTGAGCTTCACACCACTGTGACAGCAGGGGCTGGCAAATCTGATGGACATCAATTGCCTAAAGTGAGTTTATCCCCCTTCTGAGCCATGAAAAGGTTTTCTCAAAAACAATTCCAGGCAATAATGATTTTACAGACAGAAATGTTGTGTTTCTTGAGACTGTACATTGTACCTTTTTGAGGGAAAAAATAAAGAAAATGGACAGTCCTCAGGACAATTCAAAGGACTTTTTGAACTTGGAAAGAAATCCTTGTTATGGTAACAAAAGAGTTACTTTATAATTTTTCCTGGGTGTAATGTTTTAAGACAAATAAACTTCCTGATTTAATTGTAATTGCTAACTGGTATTCATTTTTTTTACCAAACATGTGGGAAGAATTATAAAGTACTCTCTATCAAGAGTAAAAGGCAGTAAAAAAGAGCTGAGTTACAAGGGGTGCAAGAGTGCAAAGCAAAATTTTAGGGAAGCAAACTAGTGGAGCAAAGCTAGTACAATTTTCTGAGAGATGCTGTCATTGTATTTGGTTGCAACAGGGCATCCCTGGAATTAAAACTGATGAAACAAATGAAAATATCAAATTAACTAAGAATGTTTGAAACACAAATTCTATGGCATTCCAAGAACTTCAGTATGAGTATTGCCTCAAAAAAGATTAGAAAGTTAGAATTTTGGCTAACAAGAACATGTGGGATGTTTCTGGGTTAGTTTTACAGAACATCATAAAACAGTGGGCTATAAAACCAGCAGTGCATACATAATAACAGCTAACTGCAAACACTCTGTAATGTTTTAAGTTTAGAGGAAAATTTGATTTCAGAAGTAAAAGAAACATCTGTGTTTCTTCCAAATACCCCTAACTAGACAGTATTTTATGTAGTAAACAAAATGGGAGACAATAGCTTCTTTCTGACTACAGTATGATAATAAACCTGAGTTTGAAAAAATAAATGTTTCGTCCTAAAAGATTCTGACTTAGCAGGAATAGCCAATTACACACATTTAGCTTTCTAGAACCACTTTATGTGATTAGAAAAATGAATACAAGGGAATTAATGCATACACTCCTACATTCCTCAGTATAATTTGTGCTCTATACGTCTGTCTTTTAGATGACAAATTTTAGGGACCAGGGCTTTTACAAAACATCATAAGCTGTTCATCTAAGTATAAAAGAACAGTATTGTGTGACAAGAAAAACTGCTGATCAGATTTAACTTTGGAAAATAGCATGGCTGTTCATGTGGCTTGTAAAAAAGTTGGTGAGATTTAATTTTTTGAAAGAGTTTTGAGATACAGGAATAGCTCAATGTGTGAGAAGAATCCCCCTGGTGTCTGCCTATGTCAAATATGGCTGCCATGACTTTGCTTTCCATTTTGCTAGATTTCAGACCTTTGTGTTTAAAGAGAAAGAATCCAAATATTTAATGTGGAACAGAAAAATTGTATGTAAGAAGAAAACAAAATATAAAATAAATTTGCATTGATATATAAAATATTTGGCTAACCAGACTAAAAGTATGCCCATCTTTATTTTTGCAGATTGCCCAGCCTTTGTTTGCTCCTGCTGTGGTCTGGCTGTACATGACTCTATTAGTGCTAAAACCAGCTGCCTATTTGAGAGCTGGTTTTATTGACGTTAGGTACCAGAATTACCCAAACTGAAGTTTGCCTGCTATCCCAGTCCTTCTGTTCTGTTTTAGGGAGATCAGTTAGGTCCTTTGTGATCCAACTTGCAAGCAATTTCCACTAACTTTGTGAAATGTGATCATGAAAGGAGCTCTGTTGTTCACAGGGCATGGTGAGTAGAACCGACAACTTCTGGCTTTGGAGACCATGCCTTGAGGCTTAGCCACGTGCTGGGTGTGAGATGCCTCCAGTTTTCCTGTTCATTTCCTAGCTTATGTGCAGGGTCAAGAAAATGCAGCTTCACAATGTTTTCAAAGTCATGCAGGCCAGCAGCAGGCTTGGTGCTTTCATGCAAGGCTGGAATGGTATCTCCAGGCTGAAGGCCCTGGGGGTACAACACAGAGATGGATCATGTGGCTCTGCAGGGACCTGGGCAGCTTCAGGAGCTGAAACACTTAATGTGAACACTTTATGTGAACACTTCATGTTCACTTCATGTTCAGCTTTAGCCCCAGTGCCTCAGATAAAGGGCACATCTCTGTAGATTAAGCACCTCTGATAAATGCTCATGGTAGACTACAAGCACCCTGAAAGGACCCCCAGGCCTTGCACTTCTTCAAAAGATGTAACACTGGGGTTTGTCTGCCTTTCTTTGTGACTTCTCAGTCAAATAAACAAATCAACTTTTCATCTACCAGGCTTCCAAAACTTCTCATGGATTTGGAAATTATATATGTGCAAGGTATACATGAAATCTCTGACTTGGATTTGTCAAAGCATTACAAAAGAAACTTTGTGTTAAGAAATATCAGTCTGTGTGAGACTGGCTGTTTAGTGAGAACATACTACTCCACACATTTTATAGGGCAGAAAGGAACAAAGCATTTTGCTTCTTTACATGAAGGATGTTTGGTTAGACTTGATTACTCTTGTTCTTCTTTTACTAAAAATGATACATTTGAGAGGAAATTCAATCTTATAAAAACAATATTTCGTTAAAACCTGATATTTATACTTTTATTTTTCTTCCAGGCCAGCAATAGAAGAAAATATTTGAAACTTGGAGGTTACCCAAAGGATAGAAATTTGGGGTTATAAGAAGCAACACTGCTTTTCCAGGCCTGAATTTCACGCATATTGAGTGCTCTGATTGCTTCCAAACCAGTTCCTTACTGTGTGGCCTCTGTAGAAAAAATCCATCAGTTCACCCTTTACTCATATGTTGGTCATTCTCAACCATCAATGCATTTGTGAACCTCCCTGTTGTTTTACTAGCATGACTGGATCCAGATGAACCCAAATCTCTGGCCTTTCCCACAATCTGCTACCCGGCCATCCCATCAGAGCTTTCTGATTCAGCCGGTGCAGGGAACCAACGCAAGAACCATTTCACAACACAGAAGGTGTATGTGTATTTTCCCACATTACTCCTCACCCATCCCAGCCACTAACCAAACATGAGCTGTGACAGAAGACATATTGTCAAACATAGGTAAATGTGATAGATCATTCATCCTCCTTGTCTTTGTTGTAGGATTAGAGCTGTCCTGTTTTTTCAGCAGTCAGTGAGAGGATTTAAGTCTCAGAAACTGATTGTGTCCCTTACAGATTTCCAAAATAAACAAAAACTTGAGCAACATATCTAGAAACTTGATTCTCTCTTTGGTGTTGAACACCAAAAAAATATATAAGTATTTCCAATTATCTTGCAGTCTATGCCAAAAATGTTAGCAAAAAGTCAAGAAGTCAGTACAAGAAGTTGTGTTGGATGATGGCAGGGACTAATTCAGTGCCACAGTACCTCCATTGGCTGAAAGGACTGACCTTGTGAGTGAAATGGCAGAGACCTTGAGAGTTACCACGTGCTCATCTCAGTCCCATTTCTGAGATTTAGTGACATGGTATCAGAGTCAGACATAAGCACAGAGAAAGTAAAGATAACCACTACCTAAGGACAAAAAATAAGAGATTAAAACCAGCCTGTTTATGCTGGTTGACCTTACAGAAATATTTTAATGTAATTGTATCATTATGAAGAGAACAGAATGGTTTTATTCAGTAGGTTTTCTGGATTGCCTTTTAAGTGGATGAGAGGCACATATGAAATTCAGCTTCAGTCCCATCTTCCCACTGAAACCATCACCCTTACTTTATGCAGCACAGTAAAGTCTCTTGATGTCGTATTGCTCCCTTAACTGAGCTGGCAGACCTGTCTGTCCTTGCAATCTTCACAGTCTGCCTTCATCAATTCTCCTTCTCTTTCATGTATGCAAATACATATCTATGGCATGAGCCATCAGTTGAGTTTTAGATCTCATGAAAAGGCCCACTAATAGTGCTCAGATCTTTGAACATCTGCATATTTTTTAGCCAATTCTGTTCATTTCAGGTCTGCCATTAAGATGCACATGAAATTTCAACTTCCTTCAAAAAATCAGTTCTTTGTGTCCTAGCCTCAGACCACAAGCTCATTCCATACTGTGCATCAAATAAACTTGGATATCAAAAATATTCTGGTCTTGGGTCTAACTGGAACTGGAAGTAGCAAGGTAAAGGCTGTGTATTGCAGGAATCCAAACAATTCAGTGTGTCAACACTGTTTGAAGAGCCACGTGTGCGTCATATTCTTGTTTGCAAGCTAATTAGATTGCTTGTTTTGAAAGATGGATTAATAAATTAATCACAGGGTGTGGTAGATGTTTTTTCTTGGCATTTTAAGGCTGATTTAATATAAAGTGTTTTATTTTTTTCCATGTATGATTCACTTCAGAACTCAAAAACACATAAAACAGAAATGTAAAAATGACAGCTGTGTTAAAACATGAATATTATAATCACTTTGGCACAGCCAGTTTTCATTTAGGTTATCTGAAACTGTAGATAGTACCATCAACCATGGAAAGAAGGAATTATGTGGGAGCTTTCTTGTTAAGAAATCAAAGCTGAATGGAAAAGGGTGTGGTTTTGATTGCACAAAATGTCAGACAGGTTTCTGGTTTGCAAATCTGAAAACAGGAGTGGTTCACATTTTGATGCTTTCTCATACTGCAGCATTTATGGAATTTATATTTTTTATTTTTTCAAATCAATTAAATTTTGGCAACTCCTAATATTGCAAAAGTCACATTGAAAAGCAGAAGGCAGCAGAGACTGGGATCTGGCTCAGCCTCTGACCATTTCTGGCCACTCATTTCTGGCCAATTTATCAAGTCAGGCATTTATATGTGCACTTTTCACTTATTTTCCTGTTTTTCAGCTTTCCCATTCTAAACAACTGCCCACCTAAGGGGTATAATTATGCACATCATTTTCACGGTGATCCAACCCACTGAGCACTGCATGGAGAGATCCTGGCCCTTGGCACACAAGAAAAGGAAGAGCAATGCCAAGTTGTGTGATTCTGAGCAGGACACAGCATGAACTATGAACCACCTGGTCTTCAACCACTTTGAAAATGAAAGATGGAGCCAGGTTTTCAAAGGCATTTACCTTAATAAATAAAGATAGATATAAATGTCCAATGACAGAGATAAGGTGCCCTAGACACTTTCTTGTCTGGGAAAAATTCTGGGAACTCTGGGATTTAGTTATGTACTGAAATTTCATTTCACATCTGCTTTGTTTGAAAGCAATAAAATAGAGAAAACTGTCACCATCATCCACCTGTTCCAAAAGTCTCAAATTCATGCTTCAGCATGTTTTATAGAGCTCTCACTGCATCTGCTGGGAAAAAAAATTGTCATTATTTTATGTTTTCAGTTGTCTGACTGAAAATGTCTGGTGAAAACCACTACCTTTTAGGCTGTTGATTATTACAGTGATGCATTTCAAAACTCTGTTAATACTCTATGCTCCCACCTGAGAGTCCAGACAGCAATTTTTTAAATTTCTTTTCCTTTTTGTACATTAGCTAGTGTGTGATAGTGCTGCAATATGACCACATGACCAACAAGTTTACAATGTAGCGCTCAAAGAATATAAATCAACACTGTTCCTTTGAATAAAATATGCAGTTTTTATCACAGACCATACTGTTCAGAACAGACAGGGGGATGGATTTGCCAGGAGGGGCAGGGAAGAAGGGCTCTGCCACCAGCCTCAGCATTCCAGCAGGCTGGATGATGCGGTGGAAGCTCCCTGCTCACTCCTGCTCTCCCTCTCCCCACAGCCACTTCCCCATCCCCATCCCAAGTGATGCAGTCAGGGCTGTGTCCCTGCTCAGGCCCTGCTCCTCTTGCTCTGTTCCTCTCAGCTCAGGTCCCTGGCAGTGAGCTCCCCTGGCTCTGCACAGCACTGGGACACGTGTCCTCCCCAAATCAAAGTCACACTTCTAGCACAGGCTGTGACTTGCACTGGGAATAGGGATCTCCCCAGGTAATGGCAATCCGAAGTTCCTAAGTGACCTGAGTGTCCAGAAGTGTGGATGGACTCAGCTGGGTCCTTTGTTTTTCTGTGATGTCCTCAGGAAATTTATTTGCATTTCCAGCATTGTGTTACTCTTGGGAGAGTCACTCACACTCATAGGGAAATTCGGAGTGAAAGGAGCTCAGACCACCTGGCTGATAAGCACAGAGAACATGATCGGGTCCTGTGGTCTCTGGCTTTTTCAAGAACATGGTGCAGGCAGAGGCTGCTCAGAGGGCAGAGCAGAAGGAAGTGCAGGGAGTCAAAAAAGGCTCTGTTCTCCTCCTTCCAACCCAGGATTCCTTAGCCAAGGAATGATCATTGCTGTACAACTTGTAAAAATGTCTCTTGTGATTAGGAGGGAGCATGCAAGAGCTGGGACTATTTTATTTTCCTCTGATTTACCTTTCTCAAGTGCTTAAGGTATGTCCTACCTCTTTTCTCTCCAGAAAGCCATTTGAACTGTTTGTCAGTGGCTTCTTCACAGTACTGAGGGTTTCAGCAATAAATATTTTGAGGCTATTTTGAGGCTCTGAGATCTGAAGCCTCACCCTCTGCAGCTGAGACTCAGCATGCTCCTCCCTAACACTTTATGGGATGAAATCAGAAAGCTATTTTGAGAAATAAGATTTCTCAAAAATAAGAAAAAATAAAACCTCAAACTTCAGTGCTAGTAAGTCCTCACTGTCAAACTTCAATGCTACTAAGTGCTCACTGTCCCACATGTTTCTGTGTGTTTGGGATAGAAAAACTGCAGATATCTGTACAAAAATGAGGCAATGGAGAGTTGGATAATTCTCTGTCAGCTCGATTACAATAGTTTTACAAATAGCTTTTTTAGTTTGTATCTGGAGTTCAAGAGCAGCTTTCCATCTGCATTACTGTAGAGTAAAGTCTGTAATATTTTTTTCAGTCTCATTTTAAATAAAAGAATAGAAAATTGGAAAACAAAAAGGAGGTGAGTACTACTTTAGTGACCCAATTACTTTTTATTAAACTTATTTTATTAGAATTTATGTGATTCATACTGTACAGTTTTGTTTGACTACTGCTTAGGTTAATTCACACTAGAAGGATACAAAACTGCTCTTATGAAACCAGTCAAGGAACTCATTTTAATTGCCAGTACCAAAGGGGCACTTAAGTGTCTACTAATGTGCAATCTATTGGAAAGAAGAGTATCCAAACTAAATGATGAATTTAAACCATACGAAATTCATCCCTCAATATAAACTGATCTCTGATTATCTGAATATTGTTTTAGATTTTAAAAGAAGTCTTGACAAACGTGGAAGGAACAAATCCTTAGAAACTTAATCAAGGAAACACCTTAAATATTAAAACAGATATTTCCCAGTGTTTTTTGTAAAATAGGCTTCATAGCAGTTTTAATTCTAATCCTGTTTAGAGACGTATTGGAGTAAAGCAATGAGTGAGTTGCCCCACCAGATCCAGCAACTCTGTGGGCACTGAAATGAAGTTGAGAAACTTTTTGCTTAACCTTTGTTCATTTGCTTGCACCCACTGATGGACACTGGTGAAGTAGATCTCAGGTAAAGCAGATGCATGTGCTGCTGCAGGGGGATGCTGCTCTGTGCAAGATCATGTTTCTGCAGTTAAAAGGAGGTTATTGAAGTCTTTGGATTCACTCCAGCTCTTGTTGAAATCATGGTAAAGTCCCTCTGGCTGGCACAGTGGAAATTGTACAGGCTCCTTATGCTCCAGTGCAGCAGCCTGCATCCATGAGAGCAGTAAATGCCATTTGTCATCACTTGTTTCTCATTAGAATTGCCTCCCACTTTTAGAGAAACAAAAAAAAAAAAGAGGGGGGAAGACTTGCAAGTTGTGGTTTCTACTGGAGGCAGGCATTTCTATAAAGTGTTCTTTTTCAACATCAGTGAAAATCAAGATTCTCCCTGTTGAAAATTACTGTAATGATGGAAAGCTTCCTTCTGATTTGGTTGTGTGGTATATTTTTCACCCTATACTCTCTTGACTTTTTAAATAGTTTTATTAGTATAATATAACCTCTTTATCTTGCTTCCCACACAGAGAAAAAAAAAAAAAATCTCACAGACAACAGTTTTCATATGCATTTATTAGACACTGAGTTTTATTACTGCATTTCACTCTAAGCCTTAATATAAACAGACAGTGCCATCTTAGAAAAGCTGCTGCAAACTTCCTGAGTAGCGCTCTACCTCCAAAAAAGCTCACTGAGCAAAACCATTGTAACTCATCTGGCAGATAAAGTAAAGTATTTGACCTGCAGTTAATATATTAAGGCCTTTCATGGGGATCTGGCCTAGGAAATAATAAGGCTTAAGATTCCTGCATGCTCACCAGCTTGAAGTTTAGCCCCACCAAGTCAGACAATGTGATGTGTTCTAAGCAGCAATTGCATTTAAAACCTTTCACTCAGCAGCAGATAAGCACCTAATGTGATTTGTCTGGAAGAGTACCAGTTTTGCCCATATTAATCCTAAGTTATGGTCAGCTGCCAGTACAAAGGGAACCTTCATTAAAAGTGACTTCCTTTATTCCTACATAATAGATACAGTGCTCTACATTTCATAGATTAGCCTTTAACTTGCCTGAGCTATCTCTCTTCTATGAATAGTTCACACACGAGCTAGGAACACTCATTTCTCTGGCATTTATTTGGAAATCACAGCTCCCAGTCAAACCAGTGGCTAATGCTTTTATGCTTCTTGCTTTTTAAATATCACTGCTGTTCATTAGGCTGTATATTCTATAATTAACACCCCTTCTCCTCAGCAATTAATTAATTTATCAGATAACAGACATTACTGTACAGGACCACCAGACTCTGAAAAATGAGGCTTACTTCAACAGAAGCATGTATTTCTGTGCAAATTATTGTGATAGTCTTTCTAACTAGAAAGAAAATGAGGAACATTTTGCTTTCAATAACACTGCTGTGAATTCATAACAATTCTGTCACATCCACAGCATGGTTCTTCCAGATTCACACAGTCATAGCTGGACTATGTTTCTCTAGTAGAACAAAATTCTCATCCCTCTCTGAGTCAGAACAGCTGCCCTCAGCCATACAGCTGATTGCAAGCTTCAGGATAAAATCTCTCACCTCTGACTGGGGACATAAGCTTAGCAATTTTATTTTTTTTAACATGGCCCATTGTTTCTAAAAAATGCTTCTTTCTAAATAAAAGTTCCACAGTTTCTACCTCCTCAACTGATGAGAAGTGACAGAGAAACAGGAATGCTTTTGGTAATCAGAAATCTGACTCCAGGCATACGAGCTGAACTCATTGTCAGTTCACTACTAAAGTATGGAATTGTGAAAAAGCTATTTATTGGGGCAAATCACTGTTAAAATTATATGTGCTTGCCATCATGTAGCTTATCAATAAAAATATTATGTGCTTCCACAAGGATTTTTTTCTTTTCTCTTTCTGACATTTAAAGTTCCATTGAAATATAATCTCCTACTCTGGAAATAATTTACAAAGCAAATCCTTGAGTACTGTCACATGATGAAGAATCAGTGCAGATTTTCATTTTTGTAATTTTTATACAGTTCTTTGCAAGATATCACTAAGAAATGATCGGGAATTATGGGTCACAATGAAAGTTAAAGAGCAGGGATGTTGCAATGCAGTTTATTAAAATCTGCTTATTCCAGCAACTACTTTTCAGTGGCAAGTATGACTGTCCTGTGCAAATCACTAGTCAGGAGTTTCAGTGGCAGCTTGCCTATGCAAAGCCAACTGATTATAATCACTGCTTCCCTCCTCTGCTGTAGAAATTTGCACTGTGACACACAATACCAGATGCTGGACACTGGCTACTATAATAAAAGTTAATTTGCAGGATGGTATGGGCTGCATTAATTTTCAACGTGGCAAAACACTAACAGCTGGCCCAACCTTGGGCCAGTGTTGTTTCATCAGCAAACTGAAAAAGGAAGTAAGTAATGAATCATATAAAGGGCTTTAAATGACAAGTGTTTAGATTAGTCAAAGTCACAGTAGGCTGAAGGGATGTAAGAGTAACCTAAGAGCACAAGCAGAGCAGCACAGTGACAGCTGAAATTTTTCATAGCTAAAAAACAAAAATCAAGATGAAGGCATTTACCTGGAAATACAGTACAATTTATGTAATAGCTTCTATAAAGAACTGAAAAAATCTTCCATGAGCACTTCCTTTCCCTGCCCCACCTCCTCCAGAATACTCTAGAGCCTGCTCACTATGAAAGCCTGTGAAAAACATGGTTTATGTTAAATTTCTAGGTGATACCGGGTAGATAAGGGATTAAAACCCAAGCCTGTGATATTTCACTATGTACTTTAGCAGCAAGCCCTCAGGCTTTAAATTATATTTTTATTATATAGTAAAGAAAGTGCCCATGGAGCAGCTGCATTGCACAGGGTGCTGCAGTGACCACTGCAGCATCCTGGTCCCTCGAGACAGCTCTTGCTGAGCCCCTGAGCTGGCATGAACAGATAAGTGCCAAACTCCTGGGTCCTTTCCAGGACATGAGCAGGGTATTGCATTATTCAAGGCACCCAATTCTGGATCAAAAACAAGAGTGGAGCTGCTCTCAGATTTGGGGCTCCCTTTAAATTCTAGGTTGACTTTTGTATCCCATCCAAAGATACTCCTATGAAAGTCAAAGACACAGAGAGATAAGGAGTACTAGTAATTTTTCAAACATGATTCCTAAGACTATGTATACTATATACTCCACAGTGTTGCTGTTAAAAGACAGCCATCCTTTACAGCTATAAACTGTGTTTAACTTGAACTTCAGCTTCCTAAACAGGCTGATGTTTTTACAAGCCATGGTCTGAACATGAAACAAATGCAGCCCTAAATGTTTGTGTTAGGTACGAAAAAATATTCAGAGGACACACTGTGCTGCTGCTCTAAAGAGCACAGCCAAAGTTCACAGCCAGCAGGAAGGGATATGGGCAATGCCCACAGATGCTGTGCCCTGGCTCCCCCAGGGAGTTTATACTGGCCCCTTTCTGTTTGAAGGCTGGCTACCGAGAGGTTTGGCATGGGACTCCAAACTGTGTCACAAGTTACTTGCCATTGTCTGCCACAGCATCCTCGTTCACCTGCACTAAGCAAGGGATGATTAAAATAAAAAGGGGTTTTGAGACTGAAAACCAGAAATGGAGTGATAGAAAGACAATGGCAAGCACAGACAACTGTTTTAATTGAAAATCTGGAAGTGAGAGAAACATCAGTAAGAAAACAGATCTTGACTAGTTCGCCCATCATGTTCCCTCTCTGAAATAGGTTTAAAGCACACACCTGAATTATTCTGACTGAAAGCCAGTGTAATTTCAAACAAATAGCTTGTTACCCACACAAAAGCTATTCAGATAGTGCAACATCAAACAAGAGAGCAGCAGCAGACAATAAGCTAAACTAAGCACCCCTTTGAGAGCACCTCATTGAGAAAGCCAGCTGAGCTACAAAACTGCTGGGGATGATTAACATCAATGCAATTTATTGGCTTTCTTCAAATAAAGACCTCAGTGTAAGGAAATGATTGAAGAGACAACTAAACTCTGTTAGAGTCATAATTAACAAATTATAGGTTCCATTACACATATTGGTCTATACAACTCATTCAGGATAATGACATAACAAGCTTTTTTTTCCCCACAAAAAACATTTTATTCACATTATTTATGAAATTTTATTTAGAAAATATTGACAGTGAAATTAACTGAAATTCAGACATTATTAAAATACAAAATATAAAAGAATGTGCAAAAGTATCACCATAGGCATAACCTACCACAAGAAATATAAAAGTGCCTCAAAAGAGGGATTACTCTTTGTAGATGAAATTTGCAGAAACTTCTGCTGCTCTGCTTCAACAGCTACTGCATTATCACAAATATCAAAATCCTCTGCAGATGTAATCAGCATAGCTCCATTAAAATCAGTAAAACTATGCTGATTAATGCCATATGAGGATCTGGAGTAACTTAGCCAAAATTTCAAATGTCATGAAAAAGTAATGGCTACACTTTAATTTTAATGCTCAACTAGCTTATTCATTGCCTTTGTCAGAGTGTTTATCAGGGCATCTCTATTCCAAATTCTCTCCTGTGGGATAAGCTGCATTTAAATTTACACTTCTTGTACTGTTATGAAGACTTCTGAAAGCCTTTACTATGAACATTGACTGTAAATGACCATCTATTTAAATGATAGGGCCAAACTATGTAAATGGCAGGGCAATAAACCTCTGAACACACTTGTGAAAAGTTCCTCTTCTTTAGCAAGCAAAGGATGAAAAAAAAATTTAAAAATCCATGGTAGATTTTCAGTGTTGGACTCTCCTTAGTTATAATAACAGGCATTTGATTTTTCAAATTTTAACTGATTTGCAACAGCTGAAATGTTCTCCTAAGGCAGTAGTAACACTTCCCCCATAAAAATACGGAAATCCAAACAAGTCTTTCCAAAATATTATTGCAAAGACAACACAGCAAAAGAACCAAACTTAGGTTCGTTATTCTATTAAATGCAGTTTCTTATAAAAAAGTAAATTGCATAAAAAGCAGCTCTGAAAGACAGAACTATGTCAGTATAAAACTTTGTGGAAAATATCTTACAAAAGACGAAAGTGGAATCAACAAAAAGTGTATCAAACATCCAAGTGCACATCAGCTTTAAGACTTCAGGTTATACATCTGAGATTTTTTCTTCAGTTTTCTCACTATTTTTCTGCGGGATAAATTTGCTGGCTTGTTGATACCAGGTTTCTGATTTCCTGCTAACAAAACAAAGGAAGCAGTTAGGGAAACTGAAGGACAAAACTGTTACTACTTATTATTGTTTGAGTTTGGTTCATGTTACACTGTTCACTGTCCAATAATAACAAACACAGCAGAAACTGTAACATGTGTTCTGCATTCTCTATTCTCACACTGTAAGGTTGCAGTGTGTTCACCTTTGGCACTGGAATCCTACTTTGCTCTTTTCCTGAGCAAGCATCAAAGGCTTATCCAAGTGTCCTGCAGTGACAGCAGAATGGAACTAAATACACTGTCCTCTATTAAAAAAAAAAAACCAAAAAAAAAAAACAACCAAAAAAACCAACAAAAACCCAACAACCAAACAAAAAAACCCCCACACAAACAAAAAACTCCCAACCTATTCTTACATTTCTCTGAACAGTGGGACAAAAGTTAAAATACAGCCAGTGCTTGTGGGAGATGTAAAGAGAAAATTATTTGAGTTTCTGCACAAAACTCACAGAAGCTGCAGAGTGGCATATGACAGTCAGAGCTAACACCAGACATGCTTCCAAAGGCTGCATGAATTGTGTGAGAGCAATTCAGAAAACAAGTATTCTGCAATCTTGACTGAAAATCTTTGCCTTTATGCTACCTGTTTACCAGCACCCAGAGCCACTGTGGCCAATTCCCAATTCTTTTGCTGTCATCCCAAGGCATTGGCTTTCTTTTCCAATATAAACTTTTAAAGATGAAATTAATCACAAACCTTTTCACTCAAAACACTATAGATCAATTTAACAAACAAAGTTGTATATTTGCAGAGGGAAGGTCAACTGAATTCAGCCTGAGACTCCAAGAGGTAACATGAAAGCTGCTGAGGAGGAAATAATGGAAGCAGGAGAGGAGGAGCAGGAGAGGCTTAAGTTGCCTGAATTATTTGCTTAATGTTGCTGTGCACTCCCAAGCTCTAGAAATGAATATGCATAGCACAACATTAATCAGCACTAATTATGCCCTTAACTTTGGTCTTCAGCTGCACCAAGCCTTACTGAACTGTGAAATCCCAGAGTTGATGAAAAAGCTTGTAACTGGTACTTTGCATGTGGCTATCTGGTGCTCTAGTTACAAGGCAGACAGCATCTCCTGACCTCTTTCTTCCACACACACAAAAGGAAAAAAAAAAAAAAAAAGAAAAGAAAAAAAAGAAGTGAGTTAGAGAGAAGCCCCAGGTGAATCTGGCTGGGTGTGGGCAGGGGCAGTGTGCAGGTGAGATGCTGAAGAAGCAGTTTCCTTCCTCCTCTCTCTGAACTCTCCACACTGGAGCCTGGCCCAACCACTTCACAGGTAGCAATGGATGCAAATTAGATAATCACAAGCATCTCAGATAAACTGAACATACTATTAGAGGCTCTCTCATAATACAATGGCAGAGACACACTCAGACTTGTCATCCGCAGAAATATTACTGTCATGACTAACTGGCAGGCAATATTTTTATTTCTGAGGACGGTGCTCAGGGTACAATCCTTGCCCCAGACCTGGATTTCCAGCCCAGAACTGAAGAATCATCTCCCAGCATAAGGCTTCTGACTATACAACTTCAATACTGAGGTACTCAGATCTTGTGCTTATTATGTTTAAAATAGAGTTTTTTAGTTTTAGGAAAAACTGAAAAGCACTTTTTCCCAAAGGCAATGTGCATGCTTGATACAGCCTTAAATATATTTCCCATTAGTATCCATTTTTAAAATACTGCACTGTGTCTGCTTCCTAAGTTTTCTGGGCAACAACATACAATTTTCTATCTCTCTCATTTATTTTCCTATCAAATTAATTAAATTAGAGTATTAAAACTTGCAATAGCTGCAATATGACTGCAAATAAAAGCACAACTGTTTTGATTTACAAGCACAGCCACAAGCTGGTTTCAATAAAAGCATTAGGAAAATCTATTATCATTCCAAGCTTTCCCCCCACAGCCTGAGAAACAGCTGACACAGCACTACTGATGAGGCAGAATCTTTAGTAATGGGAATAGGAAATGTCAGTGGGCAACAGGGAATTGAGGAAAGATGGCAACTTCTGAAAATGCAAAGGAAAAAAGTAAATTGATTTCACAACAGACTTTAATCCTATTTAAAACTATCCAGAATAAAAGGATATATTAGTTTGTGGTCGTGGAGATACTGAACAGTTTGAAGACTGATTCCTTGTAGGCTCTAGGAAGTAGGCTTAGTCTTTTTGTGTACCCTCATCTACACTTTATTCAAATATGGTGTAACCACTTCACATCACACTGATCTTGCCAGAAGGATTTTGCATTGCCTTTCAATTTTCCCTGCCCTTAAAAACACAAGAGTCCAAAATGCAAAAAGCATACCCCTGTAGCTAGCCAATGTGAGTAAAAGAACACTATAAACATTTGATACTGTAATATGGATTGCTTTAAATGCTTGTGACTGACAAAATATGAAAAACAAGATAAAAACAAGAAACAAAAAAAAAAAAAACCCAAACCAAAAAACCCTCACCATTTCTGCAGACATTGTAGCAATCCTTTTCAGTGACAAAGTTGTTGGCATTTCCACCACAGCCAGTATATCTGAACTCTTTACATGATTTAGTCTTGGAGTCATAGTAATAGCGAGGCACAGAAGAGGAACACAATCCTTCATCCTTTGGGCTATAGCATAGCAAGGGGCCAGCTTGGGAAAAAAGGACAAAGGAAAAAAAGAAGAGAGCGAGAAAAAGTACATAAATGTGATCACTCTAGGCGGCTTCCTAAAATTGATCCTGAAATAAATGTTATGTCTAAACAGCTCTTTTCCCCCTTGAATTGACACTATTACTGATGACTTCAGAGACTTTCTACATCTGATTCCTGGGAGCTGTGAATTTGAGAAAGCAAGAGACCATCCTAGAAAACAGGATTAGATCCCGTAAGTGAAATTCATCAGCTATCCCCATTTGTGATGCTATACATATGACAGCAAAGATTTTTACACATTATTCTATATATATAGGAATATAGCAATAATTTCAGTGGAACAACCTCTGTAGAGAAAAAACAAGGCACAACTTTGCTATGATCTTCCCAGCAAATTTTGCTTGCAGCAAAAAGTACAAATCCAACAACTTTCCTCGAGAGCATGTTTCATTTTGCCTCAACAATTTTTTTTTCTGCTATAACCCCTTTACCAACTCATTGTATGTGCAACAGAAATAATTCAGCTTTTACCTAAGAAAATGCTGATAATCTGTCATCAGCTGCAAATAAATGTCATCAAGCACCAATAACACTTAGGGAGGGCAGTGACAGCTTTTACACATTCTGGTAGATCTTCAAAGAGCCTATCTTGAACTTGATATTAATCTGGTGTTCACATCAAAACTTAGTTTATAGTCACCTGCTCATAACTGCCACCAATGTTATTTAAAGCTCAAATGGAGACACAGTGAAGAACCACATCAGGCATCTCACTTTTGTGAGAAGCTGAGCTGTTGAGTGCCAAAAACCTGAGCTGCCTACCACCATCTCCCAGGCCTGAATTTTAAAAAGGTGTTTCTGCTTTACATCACACTTTCCTGAATGTGACTGCAACAATCTCTGACACATCATCCTCAACCTTATTATTTCTCTTCAGAAACACCTGTACAGCTCTCCAGAAGTCAAGAAATTGATTTTGTATAGCTGTGGGTGTATTTAAGTTCTCAGCATTTTTGTTCTTCCAGTAACAGCTAAGACAACATATTAAAGTCAACAATATAAACATCTCCTTTACACAAGTCTTCAAAAATACCACTGTATGGGTATTCAGAGGAAAATATAAAATGAAGTAATCTTCATATTACTTTCAAACCATCTATTTTATTAAAAATTTGGAACAACCATTACTTTTTTCTGGCAGACAGTGGTCCACACAAGACTGCAAATCTCTGAAGTTGTTGCCATTTCCATAACAGCCACCATAGATGAATTCCTCACACCTCATCGAGCTCAAGTTAAAGGCATATCTTCTTAGATAGCTCCTGCAAGGTCCTCCATCAGCCTCCATCCGGCATAATTTGGGCACTTCTGCAGAAACAAACAAACAAAAAAAATTCAACCTCTGTAAAACCAGCCCTTCATGCTTTGCATACAGAACAACATGGTAGTGCAGGTAAAACTGTATTACTTCAGTTGCAGGCAAGTCCCACTTTGTCCCACTTGCTTTTTTTCTGGAGGAATCTAATGCATTAATTAGCAAGTAAGGGCAATATCAAATCACATTTAAAATCCTAACAGATAAATTCCACACATCATCTCTGGGTCAACTGACTCCGTATTTTCTGGCCAAAACTGCCATCAGCAAGAAGCTGCAACAAGCAGGAGGGTCATCGGTTGGACTTGATCATCTTAAAGGTCTTTTCCAACCTAAATAACACTATGATTCTAAGACTTTGTGATATATCGGGGGGTGCAAAGCGTCCCGCAAAGCCAAGCAGCCCCCCCGGTGTGTCCCCTCCAGCCCCTGCCACCCCGGGGCCCGCTGGGGCACTGCCGGTCCCGGGACTCACTCTTGATGGTCCAGCAGCTCTTCTCGCAGTCGTCGAAGGTGAGGAAGTTGTTGGCGTTACCGTAGCATCCCCCGTAGGTGAACTCCTGGCAGCTCTGCGTGTGCCGGTCGTAGTACCAGCGCGGCACCAGGGCGCGGCAGGGCCCCTCGTCGGGGGGCAGCAGGCAGGCGCGCTGCTTCTCTGCGGAGACACCGGGGCTGAGCCCACCGCGCCGGGAGGCGGCCCCGGCCCCGCGGGCTCCCCCCGAGGGCCCGTTCCTACCTGTGAGGGGGCGCTGGGCCAGCGCGGCGCAGGCCAGCAGCAGCATTGGCAGCAGCGCGGGCAGGCGGCGGCCGGCGGCCATGGCAGCAGCGGGGTCCGGGCAGCGAGCGGCGCTTCCCCTCCGACGGCAGCGCTTTATATGCACCGGGGCGGCTTCCCCGGGCCGCCTCCTTGCGCAGGTGGTGGGAGGGGAAGCTCTGATTCAGCGGGGCAGGAGGTCGCCGCTGACCCGGCCGCCAGCGGGGCGCGGAGGGCTGCGCGATGTGGGGTCCGGGGGCGCGGGCGGCCCCCGCCCCGTTCCGCCCCGTTCCGCCGGGGGGCGGCGGGGGCCGGGCGGGGCTGCCTCCCCGCAGGGTGCACCGCCCATAGCCCAGCGGCCCCCGCCCGGGGCTGCGGCGACCTGGCTGGGGGCCACCCCCCGCCCCGCTCACGTTACGGGATGATGCTCAAAGAGCGTTTCCTGTAAATCACGGCGAAATCCGGGACAGGTCACTCAGCGAAAGCCCCCCTCTCTCATCACTGCGCGTCCCACCCCCGTCATCCTCGCCTTCTTCCCCCCGAGGCCGCTCCCTATTCTGAAGCTCCGGGTCGGACGGTGGGACGCCGAAAATCAAACGCTGGTCCTGCTGCAGGTCCCGATCCAGCCGGATCGAGAAGAGGCTGCTTAGAGAGTGCCGCCGAGACAGACGCGCGGCGTTAGTTTACCTCCGTAGTATAAAACGCTGATGAGAAAATGAGGCATCGTCAGAGGGCTTGGACTCTGGGGAAACCCGAGGGGCCGAATGGATAACAACTCTGGCAGTGCAAAGAGGGACGAACTTCAGGAAATACCATGACCTGGTTTATTCTACAGATTGTAGCCCCACCAGGCAATGAGGTGTGATCTGTGGGAGGAGGGGGTGAGCAGCAAACAGCACACTTTCCCTCTCTAATCTGTTAGACACATTGCATTAATTAGTGCTTACCCCAGATGGAATATAGTAAGACAGATAAGAGTGGCTGCAAATTAGGCGTGCTCTCCATAGATAAGGACAAACTAATCTGATCTCCTATTGTTCTTCTCTGCTCCCTTTACAGCGACATTGGGCCATAGTCCTGCAGGCAGGCACTGCCCTGGATGGGTTGCAATACAGGGCCCTGGAAATCTGTGGCCTGCAGGAAAGAAAACACAGTCTGTAAGCAGGAGGCACTTCAGGGCACCCTGATTGCTTGAACTGACTTTCTCTCCATGGCTTCTGTGCTTTACTTATGTCAGACTACAACCTAGCTTCCTGACATAGTTATATTTTTCATGAAGGCAAGAAGGGAGCAAGTCTAATTCTTACTCCACCCACATGACTTCTGAAAGGGGATGAATGGCGCCTCTTGCCCTCCTTTTTCAGAAGAGCTCTCTTTTTCAGAATCTCCAGTAGCTAAAGTATAAGTGGGTGCTTTACTGACAAGAAAATAAATCGTGGTGCAGCTTGAGTCATCACGATGGGATATATCTGCCATGCTTTAGATTCTTATAGCTACAATGGTTACTAATGGGTGTCCTCATTTTTAGGGATTTTCTTCAGCATATTAGGCAGAGAACCTATATCAAAGCTTATGTCCCTCCCAAAAAAAAGAACCAACAAACAAACAAAATCACATTCTTTTTCTATTTCCAAAAGAAAGCAAAAGGTCATCCTTCTAATATTGGGAAACAAAGTGGTTTTAATATGATCTTTAATCTGTTGTCCTAGACTGATGCCCTTTAGTTTTCATGACATTTTTTGGAATTGCAAAGAAAGAAATTGAAATACTACTTTAAACAATAGCAGCAAAGTGAATGCTGTAATGCAAACACCATTTTCAATATTTTCAATTTTCTCTGTGCACAGACATATAGAAATCAAAGTCTGACTTAAAGCCATCTATCCATCAGTGCTGCTATTCAGCTTCTCCTTTGCTTTCACTTAGATCAGGTAAATATCTGTAAAAATATATGAACCACAATAAAAGTTAACCCAGCAAGTGGTAGAAAGTCCATCACTCACTGCCATCTGCAGAGCCAGTCACATCAGCAGACAGGTCAGTGAAAGTTTCCCATTACAGAGCTATGGACACCAAATTCTTCCCACCTCAACCGTGTCAGTGGTGTGCCAGAGCCCACCTTCAGCTCACTCCTGCACCCTACCCCTGCCTCCACCGCATCACATGCTCTCTGCCTCTGCACACCACAATATTTCTGCTCCCACCAACAGCCCAGGCTGCTCTGGGGCACTGGACAGCCAGCTCCTTACACCTGTTTTGGCTGGCCCAGGACCAGCAGCTGGTGGGGTTTGGGAATGCAGCTGTCAGTGTAGGTTATGGGCGTGTAGAAAGCGCATGCCACCAGCTGGGGAGGGGAAGATGTAGCCATAGGGAGAGGAAGAGAAACTGATTTTAATGAACTGGCTGAAGTAAAACGAATACAAACCCCAAGGGCACTATAGGAGCAGTGCTGGAGAAGATGTAAGTCTTACATGCTGCTGACAGCTGCTTACATCTGGTGAGTAGGAAGAGGTTGGAGAAAGGAGTGTGTTTAATGGGAAAAAACAGAGGAGGAAAGAGGGAGGGCTAACTGCCTTTAAAGATCTTTGAAGTGGCAGATAACAGAAGGACTGCAAGCCCATTTTAATGGCCTGTAGCTATGTTCAGTCTCACGGGCCCTGAATTGTGCTTCCGTTGCTATTGTAGGAAAACAGCTACTGGGATGACAGATGCTAGGTGCTGTGCAAGCATACATGGAGGGACCACTCGGTTTCTAAAAGCATAGAAACCTATTTGGGATCTAGACCTCAAAACCATTTGCAACCACAGGAGAAGAATTTCCTAACTCCTTCTTGCATTTTCTGAATGCATCACTTCCCTTATGTTGAGTACTCCACCCCAACACCTGTCATAACTCCATGTGTTCAGAGACCCTTGTGCAAGCCAGGCACAATAGCCCTCTTATGCAGTTGCAATTCTGCTTTGCAGACATACCTACCAAAAAGTTGCAATGTCTGGCATTGACAGGCTGGCCACCTGTTGAGGCACTTTATATGGGAGCAGTTTCTTCCCCTCTCTACCTTAGTCCAGTTCATCTGTAGTGGTAATGCACAAGTATTGAGGAAGGTACCCATGCACACCACCTGCTTCTGCCTTAGCAGCGGGGGAGAAGAACACAGAGCCCAAGGATGCAGGTGGCACAGAGCCTGAGTCATTTCTATGGCCGGGAGGTGCATGGGGAGAAAGATCTCATGCTGGGCCAAAAGCTCCAGCCGACCTCGCTGCTCTTGCCCCGCACTGGAGTTGCGGAGGGTGAAGCCAGGGAGGTCAGCACAGGAGGGTCTTCCAGCTCCCGGCTCCTGCTGGGACGGCCGGACCTCCCTGCGCTGGCAGGGCCGGTGTCAACGCCCCGGCAGCGGGGCCGGGCCGGGCTCTAATCCGGTTAGGGGGGATTAGCGCGCAGGTTTAAAGGCCGGAGCGGCGCGGGGAAGGGGTGCGGGCGCGCCGGAGAGGAAGCGGCCGGGGCCGAGCAGCGGGGCAGCCCGGCCGGCAGCGTGTGAGTGAGCCGGGGGCGGGCCGGGGGCGGCCGTCCCGCAGCCCCGCCACCGCCCGGGGGCTCCGGGCCCGGCGCCCTCGCTGCCCAGACGTAACCTTTTGTCCTCACTCCCTGCGCGCTCCGTAGTGTAGACGATGCCAGCCATCAACATCGAGGACCTGAGCGAGAAGGACAAACTGAAAATGGAAGTGGAGCAGCTCCGGAAAGAAGTGAAGCTGGAAAGGCAGCCGGTGAGCGGGCGCGGAGAGGGGGCCGGAGCTGCCCGGGGCCGGGTGTGGAGCGGGGGGCGAGCCCGTTCCTGCCGGGGCGCCGGGGCCGGGCGGGGCTGTGGGAGCCGCTCGTCCGCAGAGCCCCGGCTGTTTTGGGACGGCCGCGCTTTGCACCGACGGTCCTGCCGCCACTTTGGGTCAGGGGCCGCGGACGGCGTTGTTGGCACAGCGCTGCTAACACCGCGTAGGAGCGCCGGTCCTTGCCGGGGGTGGCTGTGGAGCCCGGGGGAAGGAGCGCATCATCGCTGGGATAAAGCGCCCCGAGGGGCTGGCACGGGCCGGCCCGCCGCGGCAGGATTTGGCACCCCTTAACTTAATCCCGGTGCATTTGGCACCCCTTAACTTCCTCTCCCCTCGAGTCCCTGGCGCCCAAGGCCGGCACAAGACCGCCTTGCCCGGCGAGGGAGGAGCGCGTCGCACTGTTCCCCCCTTCTGTAGCAGAACGCCCAGGGACGTGCTGGTGCTAGGGGAGGATGGCCCTCCCCTGGGCAGCCAGGGCAGCCCCCTCGCGGCACTGCGCCCTGCCTGGCCCCTAGCCGGGTCTCGGCTGCCCCCGTCCCCGCCCCGCTTCCCGTGCCGTGCAGCGCCCGGGCAGGAGCCAGAGCACCGCCCGTGCCGAGCCGTGACCCACCCAGCCTTGTTCCATAGACATCTAGACATTCACACTGATTGTTCCTTCCCACAAGTACTTTCCCCTTAAAGGTTTATGGTTTTGTACATTTTCTATAGACGAAAGATGTGCAGAACTGATCATACTCTATGATGAAACTAATTTTTTTAAAAAATTCTGCATGCCAGCAGAGGCAAATTACACCTAAATAAACCCTTCAAGTTAGGACCAAAAATACATTTGTATGTGGGAATCAGTAGCATTAGTCATGTTGATTACATTGAAGGTCTAGGTTTTACCCCAAGAATAAAAATGCCAATGCTGAAGTTATGTTTTAGCTGTGAGTTGGGTATCAGTGATTGTAGATATTACAGTATAGTCTAAAGCTCTAGCAGTATTGAGGGCTCAACGTCCAACTAGTGTTGATACCTATGTCATCTCTCAAAGATAATTCTTTGACAACTGAAATACACTCTGCAGGACATAAAGTTTTGGAAATAATAATAGTTCTAAATACTTGTCTACATTTTTGGAATAAACCAAAACCCTGATCACTTTAGGAAAATGGGTATTTTTCAATTTTCCTGTAGTGAAGCATGTTTAATTCTACCAGTGCATTATAACAGAAGTTTTGCTGTGAGAATGAAATTGGTGTTGTTATTGTCACAGTCCCCTGGTACCTGTATGGGTGTTACAGGGACTGGGAAATGCAGAAACCACATTACTCTTGGTACCAAAAGCAAAACGTCAGACAAAATTTTCTTGACGCCCACTAACAACTTTACAAAATAAAAAGGAAATGGCCTTTGGAATGAATAAAAATTTCTAAATGTATATTTAAGCAGACTTTTTTACTTATAAGTTAAAGTGATCCTGGCAGCGCTGACTGAAGTAAAACCCTGGTCCTTCATATACTTTGGCGTGCAACTGTGCTATGGTGTTGTTAGGTGCTCCAGTTTGAATGAACAAAGTTGGCAAGGCACAGAAGAACAAGACACGTATAATGGGATTTCTAGGTGCAGCTTCTTCTTTGCTCTAAGGCAGCTAGATCTTATTTTATGCACTGTTTAATTGGGAATTAACTCTGTTCCTTCTGATGACTTAAAGCTTAATTTTGCACAGGCCATGCTCTGTTGTTTGTGATGCAGCAAGTAAATTCATTGGTTCTCTTGTTGTAGTTTTACCTTTGAAATAAAATGTAATTAACAGAGGAGGCAAGGGGCCTTAAATTAGAAATACTAATCATCTAGTGGCCTGGCCAGCAGCTGGTTCCTGCTGCTGACTCTGCACAGCAGTACCACTGCAGGGCCTGCGGGTAGGAAGGGAGGAGGTGGGGACAGAGCAGGAGTGTGTCCTCGGGCATGTCAGGTATTTGAGCGTCTAGGGACAGTTTCTGCTGGCACAGAGAGCAAGAGATGTGTGTGCACAAGGAACCTCAGGAGCCCCAGACATTCACTTGTGCACTCTCAGACTCCACAGACACCATTACCACATGTGCTGCATGTGTCAGTGAACAAAACTAAACACCCTTCTTCTTCCTCGGTGGGTTCTATGCAGGCTTGCCTACATCAGTGCTAGTTTGGTATGAATGCTATGGGAACTATTATGGTCTCAGAACACAATAGGCTCTTTTATTAACCATTGTTTGATATAACCCCAGGTAACCAGTAAATAAGTTGTCTTTCCTAGTTAGACCCTCATTCAAGGTGCATCATTGATATAGTAGAACTGCAAAGTAGGAATTGGTATTACCACTGAAAAATCATTGCTGAATGTTTTGTTTGTGAAAAAACACATAAAGCCATAAATACTTTGAAACTGAATTGAAAATTACTGACTCTAAAACTATTGACCATAAGTCATGCTGGTGGGATAAAGCGCCCCGAGGGGCTGGCGCGGGCCGGCCTGCTGAGGGAGAGTGTGATCCCCAGTTTAATGAAATTAGATCGGCTAATTATGAACACAAGTTTAACTATGCAGCAATGGCTGTTCGGAGTGGCATTTACATTCCCAGAGACACTCACATGCTCTGTCAATATCAGGCTGTGAAAAGAGAGGAAGGAAGCTGAGTATGCACGTGCTTAGTGCTCTGTGGCCAGATGTTTTATGCTTGGTGGGAAGGTGAATGAGAGAGAATATAAATTCATGGGTTTCCTCCACTGATGAACATTTCCCAAGGCCGTAACGCAGCCACTCTTCTGTCCTTTCCCTCGAGGTGTCCAAGTGCTCCGAAGAGATCAAGAACTACATCGAGGAGCGGTCGGGAGAGGACCCGCTGGTGAAGGGGGTCCCCGAGGACAAGAACCCCTTCAAGGAGAAGGGAGGCTGTGTCATCGCTTAGGAGAAGGAGTCCCGCGCCTGCCCCTGCAGCAGACATTCCTCCCGTACCCGTAGGGAGCGACTAGCGCGTCCCCTCCGCCGCCGGTCTGTGTCGAACGAGCGCAGGAGCGGATTTCTTTTTATTTTCTATTTCTCCTTACAAAAATACAGAAACCCTCGCGAAAGCAGCCGAGCCCCGCGCCGGCCGCTGGCCAGGGCCGGCTGTGCCCCGCTCCCCGCCGTGGCCGGCCTGTGTCGCTGCGCGGGGCCCGCTCGCCACCCGCTTTTCGGTCGCTTCATGGCTGTTCGTTGGCATTAAAGAGAACCTGCCCGTAACCCGAGAGCTGCCGTGACTTGCTGCCGGGGCGAGAGGAGTGGGAGGAGGGGCGGGGCGGGGCGGGGGCTGCCGGCGGCCCGGGCTGGCTTTCGGGACACGGCGGCTGTCGCGGCCTTTGCCCGGCACCGGCACGGCACCGGCCATGGCGCTGCGCAGCGGCAGGCGCTGGGCCCGGCGCCTGGGCTGGGCGCTGCGGGGCCGCACCTCGGGGCCGCGGTACGCCGGGGACACCCCGCGGTTCGCCGGGGACACCCCGCAGCACCGCGACCTGCGGGAGGCCCTCCGGAAGGTACCGAGGGGCGACCGGGCAGCGGCGGGACCGCGGGACACCCGGCCTGGCCGCCACGTGCGGGGAACGAACCAGGGCAAGGGCAGCGAGCCGAGAGAACGGCTCGGGATGTGCTTAAATGAGTGAACTTCCCTCTGCCAAGGGCAGAAACGGGACCGTGCGTGCCCTGCCTGCGGGTGACCCGCCGGGTGGCAGAGCCCTGGCCGGGGTGTGCTGCCCGGGGCGGAGCGGGAGCTCGGGCCCCGTTCTAGAGGCGCACGATGGACACATAGTGGGAGTCTCCCGCAAAACTCAATCATAAATCAAGAGGAAACGGAGCGCTTCTGGTAACGTAGCATGTAGATTGAGTGCCAAGTGGCAACCTGCAAGAACAGTAGTGCTGGCGAGCTCTGTGTATTCCATGTCAGTGAGGTCAGTGTCACCTGTAGATCTCCGTGGGAGTGTTCAGGGCACCTGCCAAAGGCAGAGAATCAGTAGGTTCGGCTGTAGGGAGCCCTGGTGTGGTGCCCACTGCAGGGCTGAGCATCAGTGGGAAAGAGAAATCCACCTTTAACCTAGGAACTGCTAGGAAAAGTGCTGGAGTTCAGTACCTGCTGCAAGGGCCAAACACCATTATTGTGGCCACCACATAAGAACGTACAATGGGTTCAGGTGAAGGGAATGTAAGGACTTATCTCAGATTGTAGGCAAATTTCCAAATTCTATCTGGCATGCAGTGCTCTGCTGTAGGTTTTAAAAAACAGTATGCTCTGGATTGCCAGATACTTTCATGTGAGAATGTCCTATCTTTCATGGACACTTTTAAAAATTACTTGCAGAATCTTGTATTTCCCTGAATACGCTTAATTATTTCCAAACTTCACCCCCAGTCCTGTGGACAAAAGATAGTGGAGTTACTTCTGAAGGTAAGATTTTTTTAAACTTTCACACTTCCAGTGTTAAAATATCCCAAACCCAGTGTTTGGGTCATATTTTCTGTCACTGAGATCTGTTATCATCGAGCTTTGGGAGAAGGGGATGTATCTTCTGTGTTATAAAAAAGAAATCCAAGTAAGGAGGAAAAGAGACCCATGACTTGTCACTTTCTTAGTAACTTACTTTCATTACTCTACATTCCTGGACTCTTTGCAAAGCAGAAATAAGATGATACAGAAAGAACCAGAAGTTGGAAATGAATCCTCACCTGGATTAATGCTGCAGAATTTTGTAGTTAATACCATTGTGTAAAATTTGTGCTGATTCTGTCTGGAGAGAGCCTTTATATATCTCTGTATCTTCAGAGCTGTCTGCCCAATGAACTTGTTCCCTGGCATGCTGATCTTCATTACCTGCCCAGGGACAGCAACTGCGTTAGTAAAAAATTCATGTCATGAAATGCAGAGGACAGAGCTTGTAAAGGAGGTAATCTGGTTCTTTGTCATGGATGGGTTAAGGCACACATTGTTTTGTATCTCAAGTATTTGCAGCTGTGTATTTGTTGAGGACGGGAAGTAGCTATATTAGTGTCTGCTAGTGCAGTGTTTGCTGCTCTGTTGTGTGACACACTGCTTTTTTAAAATAAAACTTTCCCCTCTTTTTCCCCTTGTTTTTATGCCCTCCATGCCTTCTGAAGTGCAGATAATAGTATGCTCTACCTTGCTGAGTTCAGTGCAGATAATTAAATCATGGGCTGAGAGGGGATGTGATGATACATTTATCACATAAAGCCCTGTGATGAATATATTGTAGAATAAATCACAGTAGACAATATAAACCTGCTTTTTTCATTGCCCTACATTTAAAAAAAATGCTTATATAGCACTTATTTTAGATTTGCTCTGATCATATTGGAAAAAAAGAAAAATCACTATTTATGTCAAATCCAGTCTGATGTTGTTCACACAAAGCTTCTAGCAATCTATGTTTTTTTTTAAGTTAAGCCTTTCTCCAGTGACTTTAGGATAAATTGAAAAGTGTCCCCAAAGTCTTTGGGAGAGAATGACCATTCAGTATCTGGCACACATTTTAAGTATACCTGTTATATATTCTGGGGCACCCTTTCCAGTAGCTAAATCCAGATGTGAGTACCAGAGAAATCAGAGAAATGAGCAGTGCAATTCCATGAGTGAGAGCTGGGGTGTTTTGGTTGTTTGTTTGCATTAATTTTATTTTTTAGTGTATTAACGTACTTTAAATGATCTATAATTTCCCAATTGTTCTGAGCAGGATGAGGAAGAGACTTATAATTCCAGGGGGCTGTTTTTAGCAAGGGTATTGAAATAATTCTGTGAGTGGTTTCCTTTACAGCTTTATAGGTCACCACCCTTCCTCTTGGAAATTGAAAACGTAACTTTTCCTTAACTTGTTGAACAATGCTTGCAGTACACTGGTATCCTACAGCTTGCTTCAGTAATTACTACAGCTGGTTTGAAGAAAAAAGTTTAACTTACTCTGTGTATGTGTGTCTAACAGTATTCATATACATACAGAATGTATGTGGGCTGTTTGTTTGTCTTGTTCTCTGGCATTAGTAGTAAGAAACTTTGGAAATGTTGAAATTTGACATACATTTTGCTAGAGCTGCATGTAGTATAAAAATGACATTTCATTTTATGCCCAGTGGTGATTGAGTATAGTTACACTGTGTTGTGTGTCTGTAGGATGAGAATTTCCCCCATGACAATGAGACTCCACCAAGGGACACTGCTTCATTGTTTGCCACTCTTGGCTTGTATGTTATGAGTTTCTATTTATTAATATATATCAATAGATTTTTGCAGCAGTTAATGTCTCTTTGTATTAGAGCATGCAGGATCTGAATTTAATATTCACATTTCCTATAACTTTCTGGTAAGATTTCTGTAATTTTTCCATCAAAATAATATGGCTCTTTCTGACTACCTGCAAAATAATGAAGGGTGACAACTATTATCATTGGGGCACCTTGGATGGAGTTGGTTTATTTATCATTGTAAGAAATCATAAACCCCTGCCACAGGATGGTGAAGTAATAGCTTGTTGGTATTAGAAAGAATACCTTAAATGCCAGTTTCTCACTAAGTTGGAAGAGAGAAAACATGCAGCTGAATCTGAACAATTACATGACTGGCACCTGCGATTTTGAAACCTACCTTATCATACACCCAAGTTAAAGGCTTCTGCAAGAGAGCAGTCTGGCAAGGCTCACAGATTCTGCGCTGACTGCCCTTCTGTCTAAGGGGAGCAAAATGTATTCCCAGGTTCTGGGGTATTGCAGTCTTTTTCATCTTGTGTCTGCCAGAAACATTGCACAAACATTTAGGGGCTAATTCTCGTGCTGCTACCAAGAATCTTTGGTAGCAATTTATCAGAGAGGAAATCTTCATCATTGAATTTTGTTGTTATTGGAAGAGGCAGCTGGGATACACCACTGTAATCTGAGAGACCACCAAGTACACCTACTAGTGCCCTACCAAGAAGTGCTTTTAAATCAGTGTAGGAGAACAGGAGTGGAAAAAAAAATGAGGTACAGTTTATTTAAGCAAGCTCTGTAAAAAGCTTTTTCTCATAATAAGAAAAATGTCACTTTCTGTACAAATGCTTCAGTGTGTAGCAAAAGTGCAATTAAGGCAATTTTGTAATCAGTGCTCCTGTTTGTTACTTGGTGTCAGAATAGAGCTGACATTGAGTTGTTATGTCCTAACACTGGATTTTTTTTCCTACCTCATCATATCTGTGTTAGAACAAATTTCCACTGTATCTAGTTAGACTTTTCAGTGAACAGTTTTTAGTACAACTATGCCTAGTGGATATTTTTGTGCCTCAGATCTAGCTATTATATTGCTTTATCATTGCCACATTTGATTAGGCAATACAGTTATTCATTTATGAGAACTAAAATTGTGTCTTAATAAGCACTTTATGCCTGAGGAAGAAACTGTGGTTGAGACTGGTTTAGTCTGACAGTTCAAATGTGATGGTGTGGGCTGCAGTGAGAGAACTTGTTTTGTTCCTCCAGGGATGTAGATTCAGAAGGAGGACCCAAACCCCAGCATGCCAGCCTCTGGTGGACATTACACTCTATCTAATCAGCACCTCTGCGCTGGAAAGTATGATTTGCAGGTGCAAGAAAATCTTGCAGGTGCAAGAAAAAAAAAAGTGACTCTGGTCACTTGCTTAGTCCTGTATCTCTTTCATAGCTCAATACAAGTAGCCTGGATACTATTCCAGTGGCCAGAGCTCGCTGTCACCCAAAATGCTTGTCCCAGATCAGTGCCTAGATTGGCACAGCACACATTTTTGGTCTTGTAGGACTACTCTGGTTTAAAAGTCTCTGCTATCAGATCCCAGGAATAGCTGTGCCCTCAGCACTCGGTTTTTTACAAATTTTGGGATCCTCCTTTTCTCCCATACTCTTGGATAGGGCAGTTGAAAGGGGTGTATTTGTGAGCGTGCAGGGACTGCCAAGACACTCAGGTCTGCACAGGAGGGATTCGTCTCTGCAACTGTCTTTGGAAAAATGACATAAGGACGGGGTGTTGGCTGGGATCATGTGTGTTCCTTCCCAGCTGGAGCTGCCTTCTAGCCTCTCATTCCTCAGGAAATGGTTGAGCAGGGCTCAGCTCCAGGGTAGGGGGCTGAACCTTTCATTTTCTTAGCATGGTGATGATGTGTGCCCTCTCTGCCTCAGGAATGGGGCCCCCAGATGTGCCAGCAGCTGCATGGGGTGGAGGGCAGGACATGCTTCTGCACTCCTTGGTGAACTTTTAGCATTTTAGTATTTCAGTAAGTGTTGGCAAAAACTTTTTAGTTGATTCAGGGTTTGGATTTTTTGGTTTCCTGAAGTAAAAAGTGTAGTCAGATGTATGGGACCAAAAGATAATCAGTATTCAAATTTCTGAACCAGTAATCAGCCTTGCTTTACCTATTAGGTTTATTGCAAGGAACTGCATTGCAGTGAAAAGGAAGAAACACAATGATTTAAACAGAAACATGTCTAGATACTGACAAATGAATAGACCAGGCACAATTGCAGAATACTTATAAAGTGCGTGCTTTTTCCCATGGAAAATCAGATTTTGTAAAAATAGATGAGGGCAGGTATGCTTTATTACACAATGAGAAACTGCCAGCTCTTACATTATAGGGTTTCCCCCTCCACTAATTTTTCCCTCTGAGAAAGGGAAAATTTCCTTTAGTAACTGTTTGTTGCCGTATTTGGTGGTCACTGCAGTCTTTGGTGCCCAGTGCGGTAGCAGATTGCAGAATACTTTGTTGCCTGTGGCACAGCTTAATTGAAGGTACAAAAATGAATCGTTGTGCTCTGATTAATCAGCTTTAACTGCATGTATTTCCCATTTAAGCCTTATATTTTCCAGCTATTAGGAAAATTTTCTGAGTTTTTTCTTTATATAAGCCTACTATATTGGTTTAAAATCTGTTGGAATCTTCTCTGGAAGGTCAGTTCTGGCCACAGCTCTGTGCAGCAGCATTGGAGAAACCCACTTTTTTTGTCTTCTCAGTGATATATTCAGTAGGTTCTTTTCTCTCTGTGGGCTACACCTTGTCCTGCAGGCACCAAGTACAACCATTGGTTTCTGCATATAACATGTATGAAAAGAGGGGGAAATAAAATGTTTGAAAAAGTCTAGTCAAAATTACTTCGTTTTTGTTCTTTATTTTAATTATGAGGAAATTCTACGTCTAGGATGTTTTTTCACGTTTTTCACA
This sequence comes from Melozone crissalis, assembly GCF_028551555.1. Lineage (NCBI taxonomy): Eukaryota > Metazoa > Chordata > Aves > Passeriformes > Passerellidae > Melozone > Melozone crissalis. Next base: position 24,820,523 of record NW_026535794.1, read on the forward strand.
GAGCCACAAAATGGATGTCTACTTTTAAACTGAACTTTTTCAGTTCAACCCCATATCATCATGGAAGATGTTTTCTTGGCTTGTTTCCAGAAACAGTCTGATGACAGCTCAGGGTACAGAAGTTTCCATGTCATGATTGAGGCTCAGCCTCAAATCCCATATGCAAATAGGGCAAATTTTTCATTGACAATTCTTGTAGCTGATCATTTGCCCAGGTGTGTCACATGATATATTTGGCGGGGTAGCCAGCTGGGAATATTGAGTAAGAGATGCATATTGTATGCAAATGCCAAATCTTCTATATTGTGGGCAAGAGGAGACTTGTCTGTGAGGCAGAGAAGTGTTTCAGCAGCATCTGGGACATTTGCTATCTGGACATGACCCCTTCATAGCAATGAGTTATATTTTACCTAGATCTCCTAGGTGAGCTCCTAACTAATAGTAACAACTCATGTTTTTATAGGAGGATTGAGGGCTATCCCCCTTGTTTCAGTTAGTATTTAAAAATCCCCAAAAACAACAACAACAAAAAAAACCAACACCCCAAACAACCCCCCAAATAACCCAACCACAAAGAAAACAATCTCCAGAAAACAGTCCTGCAAAACTTCCTGAAGACCTTTGCCCTGTGCTGGTGGTGCATCCTGAAAGAGGAAGCAGTAGGCTGCAGCTTTGCTCTCTAGATTGCTGCAGACCACAGGCAAGCCTGTAATGAAGGATTTTGCTTGCCAGAAGAAAGTGCACTAAATAACTTTGTGTGAGCAGGCAAGGTTAGCACTGCAGGGAACATTTTCTGGCTGCTGTGTGGTTAAATCTTATTTGTTTAATGGGGTTATTTTTAGCCTGTTGTGGTGTTTTAAGTCACATACTGCCTCTGCTTCTGCACCCGATGTCATGGCAGACTGAATGATTGCCTCTTCTGCCGCAGCACTGAGCCTGTCAGGCCAGGCTCTCCACCACCACGCTGGGTGATCCAGGCACAGGGGCAGCTCCTGGCTTCTGCTAGGGTCTCCTAGCATGTGTCATGGGGGTGGGAGCACAGCACTGCCATCTATCCTGCCAGCGCTGGAGGGACATCACAAATGCAGGACGTGGATTGGCCTACTGTGTGCTCATCAGTGAGCTGCCATGGCAGAAGCTCAGTCTCTCCATAGCCTCTCTAGTAGGGAGCAGCTACAAGGAGCTGACCTGCTTCTCTCATGCGCCTGTATTCTCCCTAGCTCTGTCCTTAATATGTTTCCACACGTCAGTCTCCTTCCCTGTGGCCTTTCCCTACCTTTCTGAAGAGTATTACTGGGAAAGGATTGTCCATCAAACTTTATTAAGGATGTTGGAAGAGTCTTGAGAGAGTCAAGGAGGGCTGTGACCTCCAAGCCCTGGAGTGAGAAGAAATGAGTAATATATTCTGAGAAACTCATTCAGATGTGCTTGGGATGCATGCCTTGGGGGAACCAAGATGGAGATCAACATGTGGGAAGTGGGCAGCTGCTCTTTGAACTGAGGACTTTTTTTTCCCGCATGTTTTTCACAGGGTCATGAAATGGATGTCTAGTTTTAAATTGAACTTTTTCATTTCAACCCCATATCATCATGGAAAAACCTTCCCTAGGTCTTCCTGTGCAGCAGCTGAGAAGACCTGAACAGGCTGCACGTGTGGCCAGTCAGGAGCTCACCAGTGGGGTCCTGGCTGCCTTGCACCCCGGGGCTGGGTTTTGGAGTCCAGCTTTGGTAGCACCAATGTGTGGCCCATGGGTTTGCCCACCTCAGCTTTGGTTTTTTTTTTTTGGTTTTTTTTTTGCCTTAGCATCTTTCTAAAGTACTACCTTGACCTCAACACAGTGTTGCTACAATGCTGAGTTGTCTCACAGTGCAGTCATTACTCCTTGTGGTTTTGATTAAAACTGAAGGGAAAATGGAGTTTTGAAGGCCATTAATTTTTTGCTTTATTTATTGGTGATATAGAAAGCAAAGAAATCTCTGGTCTATTACCTCTTGTTTGAGTCATTGTTGCACTAATATCTAGGTATAACCACTCAAGAACTGTCATTAGTGGTTTGTTGTTTATTTATTTGCTTTTTACATTAAAGATCCTATTAACTATGTCATGTTTGGTTATTATATCAATAGAGCTAAGTTCAATTACTGTAGCTTGATTTAAATGGGAAAAAATTCTGCTCCTAACATAATATGGAACAGTTATGTCATAAAAGCATAGAATCATAGAATGGTTTGGGTTGGATAGGACCTTAAAAAAATCTACTTGCAGCCCCCCTGCTCTGGGCAGGGATGTTGGACACCAGATCAGCTTTCTCAAGGCCCCTTTCAAGCTGACCTTGAACTCTTCCAGGGACAAGGCATCCACAACTTCTCTGGGCAATCTGTTCCAATGTTTTACCATCCTCTGAGTAAAGAATTTCTTCCTAACGTCTAATCTAATCCTGGCTCCATAAACTCCATTTAATCTTCTTAATCCAAAATACCTTTCTCTTAGACATTTTCTCTTGCTTCTCTAATAAACTAGTCTAATCTCAGCTGAGGTGTAACTCACAGGAAGCTGTAGTAAAAATTTGTGTAATTTTTTAAGAATTCAGTTTCTTGTTTCAAAATTCATCATCTTGCTAATACTGTGCTGAAACTGTACATTGTGCAGTCTTACAAGGGGTACTTAGAAGAGGTATTGTGTGTAGAACTGGTGTGGTCTTTAATTTCTGAATTGCATGATAGGAGGTAAACATGCTGGTGAATAATGAAAAATAATCTTTAATTGCTGTAGAAGTCATCTGTACATTCTCTCAGTACCCAAATTAATTAAGGTACAGTTTCTACTGTTGTAGAATGCATTTATTTTAGAATTCAAAATTAAATGGCATTTCTAATGTTTCTGGGTAGTTGCTGATACAACTACAATATCGGCAAAAATACTGAGCATCAGCATCATATATTTTTGTTACTTTTCTCATTTAGATAACATACCAAGTTTCAGTGGAAAATAGTCAAAACTGTGGCAGTGATTTGGGGAGATATTTTAATTGCTTTTTTCTGAAGAAAAACTAAAATTACCTGTTTCTAAAAAAATCTGAATTTATGTCTCTGTCCCCTCTCCAACCCTGCCATGGCATTTCCCCAGACCTGGGCAGGAAGCTACAGGTGCTGTTTTCACAAAACTTTGTCAAGACAGTTTCTAATGAAAACACTTATTTTTCATACCATCATTCAACATGGAGTAAATTTGTTGGCTTGATCCATTTCCACTCTGGCAAGTATCCAGAGTGTTTTTAATAATTCACAGCTGATAAGAGCCCTGAGGGCATTTTTGGAGGCTCCCCAGAGAGCAGCCTGAGCTCATGCTGGGATGCAGGCTAAACCAAGGCTGCCTCCGGAGCCTGGTCCTTTAGGTTTGCATCTTTATTGTTCAGATGAAGTAGCCTGAGAAAAACACCAGTTCCATACAGACTGTTCCAACACACAGTTCACATAAGATTTACTGTGCCCTTGCTGTCAGGAAAAGAACATTTTTTGTTGTGGTATACTGGTACTTCAGCAGGTGAGATAGTTATATGGCTCCTTAATCAACTTTACATCCCAAATGCCATTGAGATTTGGCCAGCTAGATCAGGTGGAAAGATTTCTTTTGTGGCTGGCAATATCTGTCAGATGACATCTGTAGTATGCTGCGCTAAATATTTCTACTGTTGAAAGTTTTAGATCTTGTTATAGTTGGTATCCTGGCGATGGAAGTCTAAATGCTGGCACCATGATTTCCACGTTTCTCATGATAAAACACATATAAATAAGCAGAACAGATGCTCACATACTGCTGAAAGATTGCTTCTGTGCCATTGCCAAACACTGCATGGATACCTTAGGGTTTAAGTTAAGATCCCTACATAATATTTGCCTGAAGTTCAAGTGTAAAGTATTTTTCTGAGGGCACAAATGTGAGGAAATAGCTAAAGCCAAAGGAGGGGACAAATCAGATGGTTAAAGTACAAAGCGTTATTTGACCTGTCTGCAGCAAGGTTTTAAACATTTAATTTTGTGATCATTCTGTCGCTGCTGGCTTGACTCTTTAAAAATACCTCTCCTTGTTTCAGTTAGCTTTTCTAGGAAGGGATGACAAAACCCAGTAATCAGTGCTGAAGCACCAGCCAGTTGAGGAGTACTGTAGTTCTTCAGGAATTTGGCTTATGTTTTTATGAGGTTGTACAAGGAAAGGTGTTCCATAAAACCACAGTGAATGGTCCAGTAGCTAAGAAGAAACTGTGGCTATCAATATCCAGACTTTGATTTAAAAAATACACAATTTATGGTTTATGCAACGAGGTTGTCTTTGGGGGTTTTATTGTATCATGCAAGGAAGATCTTGTTTTACTCAATGCGGCAAACTCACCTGGTAATAAATCAGTTCTGTTAAGCAACTTGAATTTTGCTCAAAGGCACAGGAGCAAACCTGCAGAAATTATGGCTTAGTCATTGAGAATGTGCTTAACTTCAAAGGTAGCTTTGTATGTAGGCTACAAAAAAACTTGGCCCAGTACCAGCTACAACAAACAAAACTATGGTAGCATATTCACCACATATTTTTGCCAAGATCCATCAAAATACTTGAATAACTTTTTGTATGCTCTTTCCCTGGGTGTTTCAGTCCAATGAGCATTACCAGACAACAGCCAAAAAGGTGTAACCACCTTCAACACAGAGGGTCAGCATCTTAGGGTCTGAGCATATGGGACATGGTAATACTGAAGAGAAATGTGAGCTCTCCTAGATAGGGTTCTGCCAAGTATTGTTTTACTACTGATCATTAGGCCTGTGTTAATCAATATAACAGTGAGAGAGAGATGATAATTACTGAATGAGTTGAACATTCAGTATACGAATTTCTCAGAATTTGGTAAGAGAAGTGAAAAAGTGATTTTCCTGTTATTACCAGCATTCAAGTATGCTTATTTCTGTGGCCAGCTGGAAGATAGAAAACAGCCATATATGGGTTGAAATTCTCCAAAGAATGTGCAATAAATACATAGTTTGGAAGAAGGTTTCGCAGGGTCTCAAGAACACAGCAGTCATGGAGGGAGAGGATTCTATTTCCAGCTCAAGAAATAGTTAGCACCACAGGACTTGTTTATTTAGTGGGGAAAGAAGACTAAGAGGAGTAAATTCTTGAAATAACAAATTCTCTCTTCACGAAACAGCATAGTAGTTAAATCATTGTCCCAGGTTAAAGGCATTACCTTTCTCTTGGGAACTGGTGTTTGTTTTGGTAGGGTTTAGTTTGGGGGGAGGATGTTTCCTATTTGGACCCCCTTGTGAGGCTGACCGAGGTGTGTGGTGCCCTTGGCTGCATGGCAGGAGCAGCCTGTGCCAAGGCCTGCTTTGGGCTGCAGAGCTGGGTGGAGGTGGGCACAACCCAGCTGCCTCATGATGGGCAGCAAGAGCACACCTGCAGGCTGCCCACTTTGCTCCTTTCCCATGGCCATGGAAATCTGGGACTTTGTGGAGTGAAACATCCAGCTCTTGTGCCCTGAAACCTGAAGGTGTTGCTGAACTGCAGATGTGTTTTGCTTGCAAAGGGAAGGGAAGGGAAGGGAGCACTGCAGCCTGAACAGTGTAAGGACTGTAGTCAGGCAGCTCAGGACACTGACTTTTGGAAGGTGTGCACCCCTAGCAGTAGCACAGACAAGAGCTGCTCAGGGACTAGATTTGGAATATTATCAATTCTGGAAGAAGGTCATACTTTTCCAGTACATGTTCTGTCAGACTTGTGGGGAAGTCTAAATACAGACATGCTCCGAACAGCACCAACTTCCTGGAGAGTGTTTCAGGCAAACAGAGAGGAAATTATTCTCTTCTACTTGACTGTCTTGGAAATGTATATGGTCATCAAGAACAGATCAACCTTTTTAGCCAAGGTTATTTTGAGGATAATCCAGATTTCCTTTCCTGTCACTTTCTAGAAACTGTACCCAAAAAGGTAACAAATGATCCATTTTCGTGGACCTTGGACAGGTTTAAATTTGCCCTGATGGCCTGTTCTAGTAGTAATTGTTAAAATAATTATTTACATTTGCCTGATTACATTTGTTGTAATAGCTGTGGGTGAGTGGAAAATAAGGATATCCATCAGGAAGTAAGGAAATTAGTGGGCTTTTCTCAATATATTGTTTCTTCTTTTTCTTCTTGAATTGCAGTTTTTATGTGAAAGTAGTCAAAAGTTTTTGTGCAGGATGCCTATGTGTTTATAATTTGTGCAATTTTTTTTTTCCAAATCTAGATCATTGACAAGGAGATTAATCCCTTTGTGGATAAGTGGGAAGAAGAAGGACAGTTCCCAGCACATAAAGTGTTTAAAATCCTGGGACAGGCTGGATTCCTTGGTGTGGATAAACCAACAGGTAAGTGAGTGTGTAACTCCTGACTATTAATAATGATAGACCCAAAAGATTAATTCACTTTTGCCCCAGGTCAAAGCATGGGTTGGAATTCAGTGCAAAGTTTGCTTATGTTCCTCAGTCACATACAGAGTTACTAACTCTGCAAATACACAAAATAACATTGTTGCATACTTTAGTTGATATTCTTCTAAACGCAAATGTTAAAACCTGTATGACTATTATTTTAAAATTAGGGGAATGAACATCACTTCAATTTTCAACATAAAATCTGTATAAGAACTTTTCTTCTGCATCCAGATAGGTATGAAATAATCCAGATCTTCATTAAAGAAACCACAATTTGTAGGCATTGGAAGCATTTTAAGATCTGGCTTATTGTACTGCCTTAACATGCAACCTCTCCATCCCTTCAAAGGATGAGGATAGTGTGGCCTTTTGGCCATTATCCCCAGATTGTCTTTAAAATGCATTATTCCATCCCACAGAAGCCTGAACAGAACAGGAGGCTGAAGATACAGAGAGCAGGTTTTTGTGTGTATGTTTATATATGTCGGTGACACAAAAAGTCCAGAGGAATAGGAGGTATTTCTGCTCTTCAGCTAAGATACATATTCTGCTATCTATTTCTTTAATATGTGATATAATATATACTTGTTTTCTTTTCAAATGCTTCTGTTACATGTTCAAGTCACAATTCTCGGTGATTTTCTTTATCCCATTTTCCTGCATTCAGAGCAGCCCAAAGTGTTTAACAGTTAACTGCAGATAATTTTCTCTATGGGGTAGCTCACATAATCTCGGCTATGCTACACCACATCATGATATTGCTAAGGCACAGGGTTCTGTGCAACAAATTGTGTCTTTTTATCACTTAATTTCAGAGGAAATATTCCCTCTTGAAATGAACTCAAATTCTTATGTTATAATGTGGAAGCTTTTCCCACAGCTGTTCAGCTGTTAGATCTCAGAGAGCTGTTGGGCTGCGGTTGTCTGACAAATCCAATTAGGTCTGAGCTGGTATTTCTATACAGAAATGCTGACAGTTCAAGATTATGCTTAAGATCTATTTAAAGGACAAATAGGATTACTGGGGGAGAGAGAAAACCGCTTCTACTTTCTGCCATAATTGTTTGATAGGCAGATTTGAATTGCATCTCAGTGGGTCTCCTTTGCATTGCTGATATTCGTGTTTGGTGTAATAATGGTGCATTGCATGGCTGGCAGATTTCAGTTCTGCCTTCTTATATTCATCTCAGGGCATGCAAAGGCTTCAGCTGGGTTTAGCAACCTCAGTGCTGAAGGTGCTGCACATACAACAATACAGAGGTGAGAACTTTGTATAACACTCACAAAATATCTGGACAAGAAATAACTGGAGTAAAATCCAGTGAAGAAGGGACTCGTGAAGGTACAGGTGGCACAGAGAGTTGCATGCACTTATTACACTTGTCATACTCATGTTTAAGACTATTTTAACTTTGGCTTTAATGTTTGCATCTAGCTGTTAATATAATTTATTTGACCTCTGCAGCTACGTTTTATAAAAGGTATAAAAAATTGATAAAATCCTCAGCAACCTGTAATCCATCTCAGTTCAGTATTGTTTGGCACAGAAAGTGCACAAACTCCTTGGAAGCTGCTGTCTTTGCAGCATTCAGTTGTGCAACAGGATATCACCAGATCCAGCTTTGCTCTGTAATGGTGTAATGCCACCAGGTACATCTTGAAAGTCCTGAAACTTTCTCCTGATGGTAAGTCAAAGATGTGTAACAGCACAGTGTATGTAACTGCACAACTTTGGCAAAGCCTGAAATTCTTTGTCTTCTACACTTCTACACAGTCCTTAGACTTGCTGTATGATTAGTGTATACTGTAAAATAGAATTAAAAGATCCACTTTTATACTCTGCTCAGCCACTTCTGTTATGTAGTTGCTGTTTGCAGAGAAAGAGAAGTCTTATGAAATTTGAAGAAACCAAGAGCTGGAAGGAGCTTTGGAGGGGTGTTGCAGGAGAAGAAGTGAGGGCAAATTGATTTGAGGAGAGCAATTGCAATGCAGAGCACTTGTGAGTTAACAGTCTGCCCTACTTTCTCTTTCACAAACCAAAATTATCATGTTGTGTCTCTTCAAATCCAGATCATAAGACATTCTCTTTAAAGAGCACTGATTATTTTTTTAAAGTTAATTCACTTTAGTAATAGTTGCTATTTTGAAATACAAGTTATATTGAATTTGTTTTCCAAGATCATTCTGTCAAGTATGGAGGGTTTTTTTCCCTGCAGAAATAATTTTGAAGCTTTCTGATTGGGCAGAAATGGATCACAAACTTGTTTTGCTTAGATGGAAGGAAACATCTGTTGGATTTCAGATTTGTTGAAAGTAGTCTTTTTCCTGTGTAAACACCATTCCCTTTATGAACAATGAGCTGCTTCATGGGAGTCAGGTTTTTAAAAGTACATGCCTTACCTGTGTCCTTTATCACTGGAAACTTTCTCTGTGTGGAGAATTGATTTGAGGCACTATTTGTATTGCAAAAGCTCTATCAATTCCCACTGTATGCAGTTGCAGGCTACAAACTTGAAAAAGCTTTTCCTGTATATTTTTTCACAGTTGTTTATGCAGTAGTTGGTTGTAGTGAATATTGGCTGTAGTTCAGGATGTTCATTGGAGGTCATGTAAACACTGTGGGCAAAGCTCAGACATGCACCCATAATTGGAGAATTTTTAAGATCATCAGTAGATTTAATTTACTGTCTGGTCAGTTCTCTGCCAGAGAAGGAGTCTTCTCTTCGAACAATTTCTCTGGTCTGGTATTCTTTACATGACTCAAAAATAGTGCATATGTTAGTTTTCCTGAGGAAAAAGTTTGTTTTCTGTTACATTGCAAGATTCTTCCTAGTAGTAAAATACATGGTTAAAAGTGAATATCATTTATGCATAAAAAGTGTATTTTTGCTGTATGCAAAATGTGCATAAATTTACTTCACTCAGGATTTAGAAGAAAAAACCAGCATCCCTATATATTTATTATTTTTCATTTATATTTACTGTGTATTTCTTCATAAACGATAAAATTATGAGTTTTTGAGCTACTGCCAGTCCCAAAACTAAGGGCAGAGAATGTTAGGGCAGGCAGCAGAAATATTTAACCAGTCTTGGTAGTTTGCCATTGTCTGTTTTGCTAAGGGAAGTGAGCAAGACATATTCTTTGAACTGTTCTATGTGCAGATTAGATGTGATATTGGATTAAAAGTGGAAAGTATCTGTGTGGTTATTTGTGATCTTATGGCCTATGAATCAAAGCCTTGGCTGTTGCTAAATTTTAGGATGTATTGCCAAAAATGCAGGCTCAAAATGTACTGTGTGCCTGCGTATGCCAATGCAGATGATTAAAAGTTGTTTTATCAGCTGATGTAAAAGCACAGGAATCCTGTAAAGGATGGGAGAGAAGGGTTTGTGGGAGGGCAATGTTTGCTCTCCTGCATATTCACATGGCATCACTGTGAAACATGAGTGATAATGATGCCTGCCCTGGGTGTTTCATTAGTGTTTACACTGGCGGTACTGTAGGAATATTTAGTGGAATGCGTTAGCATCTAGAAATAATTATGACAAGTTTGTCCAAATAGTAGCCTTCATTTATTATTGTCAGACACCTAGAAGTGAACATAGAAAATATGTTCTTGTATATTTCAGGAAAATTAAGTCACTGTGGTAGGATTTGCACATGGATGGGAAAGTATAGTTCTACACTGTCTGTCCCCTTCCTCTGCTGCTGGGACAAATGCCAGATTTGGGACTGGAGAAAGTAATAATCATTACCTTCTTGTCGCATCAGACAGAGAAGCATCTAATAAAACAAAAATAATGTTTCAAGTGTATGATTGCACTGCAATTGGAAAATGATAACTTTCCTTCAGAAAGTCTGTTTATTACAAGTGTCTCTGTGTTGTATGTGGGGAGGGATTATAGATCTATACTATCCTCTAAGGTTAATTCTGTTGTTTTCTTTGCAAGTATGCATTTATCTGGTAAAATGAGACCTTGTGAGAGTTTGGGCATGGAGAATCACTTGGAAAAATGTATGGGGTTATTTTTTTCCCTTTCTGTAATACTAAGCCTTGTTGTTACACAGAATGAGCATAGAAGGACCTGGGAGGAGCAATAACTAGAAAGGGATTTAGTAGTTCAGGTAAAACAGGATTCAGTGGTAACTTAGAAAGTAAATGGAAGGTGTTCAGGTACTTCTGTGGATAGAATTAGGAGGGATATATTTGTCAGAAGTGAATTGGTTTACCCCAAACTGTTCCTGTATGTCAGTAGTGGACCAGCTACAGTGCTTGTTCTTGGTTTAGTAGATTTTAGTCAGCTGAATCGACTGCTTGATCTTTATCCCACTTACAAAAGAGTGCAATAATCATTAATAAATAGGAGTTGCACTCTAAAGGTTTGCAAGGGAAGCCTTTGGGCCATGCTTTCAGACACCAATGAACCAATAAATCAACACTTTCAAGTGTTTACCAGCTATAATCTATACCTGTTTTGCAATCAAGAAATAATTTTGATAGGCCTTCAAAAAGCAGTAGACCAAATCAGTCACTGCTTTGTTTGAATCAATTTGATGACGAAAATCGTGATGTGTGGCAGGGGTTTGGAGACCTTGATCAGATAAGTGTAAGAAATTTCAGATGCTTATTGGACCTTCTAATTCAGTGGATTGGATTGAAATCTCAGGAAAACAGGGGTTTGTATGTGTATATACACCTGAGTTTTGTGTAGTTGAGACTTTTTTCCCCTCCTCCACTATTGTGAAATGTTGACTATTCAAGTCCCATCTAGTATCTTGCAAGCGCATTATGAAATTCAGTTGAAAATGGTAAGGTGGGGACAGTTTGCTACAATTCAGAGATCATCAGGTATTTCTGATCAGACAGAGAAATGAGACTTGAGTTCACCTTTGGTTTTTCTTTAACTGTGAATCTGACTTGGGAAATGGTTGTGTTTCTTTTCTTCATGGCTGGTTGGGAAATGCAGTGTTACCTCTGGGAATAGCTTGTTCAGCTATCAATAGCAGCCAGCAGAGAACTGACTTACTCAAGGACACCCAGTCTTTGCAGAAGAGATAATCTTCCTTTAAATGTGTTGTTGATAGAGGGATCAGATTAGTTCCTGGGATTCTGCTTTTGTGCTTCAGATAAGGCAAATCCTCACACTTGTGGCTTGTAATGCAGAACACAGCAGTACTTCATGCTGTTCAGGTGTGCTAATAACAATGCCTTAGGGGTCAGATGTAGGAGTTTCTGAAATCTGGTATGTGTACAGGCTATGTCAAAATTATATTCAGAAGGAAATTTAAAATGTCCCTTTCCTGGAGAAAGTTAGAAGCATCTTACTGGTAGCAAATACTCAGTTATGTATATGCAATTAATGCTTGAGCTCTTGACACACATTTCTCTCACAGCAGACCTGCCATGCCAAATTCCCTTCTGTGAATCACAGGCTTTGCACAAACTGTCAGACCCACGTGGTGTCTTGAATCTGACTTGAAGCACTTAGAATCTGAGATGAAACTGTTACAAGCAGCTGCCACTGTTCTGTCCCTGTTCTGTCCCTGTTCTGTCCCTGTTCTACTCTGGGTTGTGCAGGAGAGTCTGTCCTCTGTTGTGCTTGACTTCCCTCTAGTTTTGTAGGAAATTGTTGGGCTTGGGGATTTTCAAAGAGATATATCTGATAAAAACCTGATGTTCTTGATTTTATAGTTGTGAATAAGAGAAGAATGTACACTAAAGAGAACAGTTGAATATATTAAAGAAATATGAAATAATATAATGCCTGAAAAGAATATAGGGATTGAGACATTATCAAGTAAGACAGGAACGCTAATCAAAACTTCAGGAAGTTTTTATTAGAGGCGTCTTGCTTATTCTTTATTTCTGTAACTCAAATAGCAAGACTGTCTCTTGAACAAAGCTTGGCCAATGAATGAAGTTATACTGAAACAACCTGGGTATTACAAATATGTCTAATTTACACATAACTGTCTTTTCCCAGCCTCAAGATTCTTGACATCTGTCATATACATAAATGGCATAATTTAATAGCTTTCTGAAAGTATAAATGCATCTCTTATGCTTACATGTCAGTACACATATGAAGTGTGGACCAACTGTGAGAGACAGTGTTCTTCCAATCACCAGAGTTGTACATACACTGAAATTTAATTTAAGTTTTCTGTTTTATAGAAAAAGTTTTGAAGTAAGGTCTCAGTGTCAGGTTTCTTTTCTGGTTTTTTTTCCCTTTGTTTTTTTTCTTAAGAATAGGCATGGGTGGCCATTTGTGATAAACAAAGTACTTCTTGCAGGACTGTATATTTCCTGAAGAATGTGTCTGTTTGTTCTCTTTGTGCCTTTCCTGGGTGGCCTAGAATTGCTGATTCCTGTTATCTCTAGTGCAGTAGCTACAATTTTCCATAAGACAACAAACCTGCTCTGTGGTCTTGCCTGCCCTGGGAGATACCTTCAGTGCTGGGCAGCAGGAGCCAGGAACGTGGCATGGCTCTGGAGGAGGGCAGGAACTTCTTGCGTGGGACCTTTGGAACAGCACGACCTCTGTACTCCCCTTGAGCCTGAGAACTGGCAGAAAATGGGCACCTGCCCAGAGCCTCAACCATTTACAAATCAGCTTCACTTGTACACCTGAAAGGAGGAACAAAGATAGGATTAATGAAAAATTTCCATGGATGTGTACCACAGGAGAAAGTATTGGAGTTTTTTGTGGCATCATTGAATGCTTTAAAATTCTTTGAAGGTGACTTTAGGCAGCATTTCTTCTGCTTCCTATACTGTGTGTCAGAGGAAATGAATGGGACTGTTCTCACCGTTGTTTTATTATTCAAGAACAGGGGTCTCAGCAGAGCAGAAGATCTGTGAGTAATAATCTTTCTGAAAGGAATTTTTTTTTTCCTTTTTACATTATGTATAACCGGTGAAACTCATTTCATGGAAAACACAAGGAGCAAAGTTTAACAGGAATACAGAGAATGTTAAATAAATATACAGATGGTGGCATCATCCACAGTTACTGCAGGGAGAGTAATTGTATTTCTGATCCTCAGCTGCTGACTTAGCAGGTGAATGCACCATTGCACAGCTTCTTGTACCCTGTGGCCTCACCAACTCCCCCCTGAATAGCACATCTAGCACTGCTCCGTGTGCTGGAGTCTGAGCCTGGCAAAAACATTCACAATACGTATTACAACTTGTTCAGGATCCGTCCACAGCCCAAGAAAGGAAGCCTTTAATTAGTCAGAGAATCATAAAGTTTGGAAAAGACCTCTTAGATCATCAAGTCCAACCATTAACCCAGCACTGCCAAGTTAATTTTTGTATTTTTCTCCATCTTTGTATGTTGGAATGGTTGTGAACGTGTTTTTTACTACTATCCATATTTATTTTCTAAATCTTACCAGTTGTTTTCAACCACCTCTATCTACTTGTGTTTCCCACTGAGCCGCATCTCTTTCTTGTTGTTTTTTTCCCTCTTGAGAGGATTCTGGTGGGTCCTTGTGTAACTTCCCAAACAAACTCTATTTGCTACTTCTTCTATTTTAACTGACTTTGAAAGGACTGAAGGCAATAAAAATATTTTGCGAAAAAGTAATGAAAAAGGCCTCTGAATCCATTTACGGGCTTTTTGGTCTTTGGTTGTTTGATTGTTTTAGGTAGAATAATTAGAGGCTCTTTCCCCTCCCATTCCCCCCCCCCCCCCCCTTTTATTTTTTTTTCCCCAAGAGCGATAGCATGGGAGCAACTTGCTCTTCTGTAGCTGGTTTGAAAGAGCTGTTAGTTGAGTTTGTCACTCTAAGCTGGTCAGGAAATTCTTTCCAGTGTGTCCAGATGCTTCCTGTGCACAAGGCTGCTGTCATACTTGGCACATGATTAAAAAAAAAAATCACACTGAAGCTGTTTTTTCTTTTGGTTTTAACCAGATCCTTTTGCACCATTGAGGGAGGACAGTTTTGTTGGGGGAGAGTGACACTGTGCTTGGGGTTGTTTGGAAGAACAAAAAGGAACCATGTAAAATTTCTATTTATTTGTTTCTAAAGCCTTACACTAATTAATATTTTGCACATTGGATTCTGCATTATTAAAATAAAATAATTATAGCAGCTGATACTTGTAGCAGTGCTGCATTTAAGAAGAGATTTTGGCATCTTTGTATTCTGGGGGGTGTTTGAGCCGATCATGATGCATCCTCTGACCTCTTTGTGGATTGTATTATTCTTTTACATGCTTCTGCATAGGAAAGGTTGTGTAAGCTGTACCTTCTGGTTGTTCCTGTAAAACCTGTGGGCTGCTGGACCTATGAAGGAAACAATTATGCGCTTGTTACCTTTGGACAGGTCTCACTTGGACTCCCTGGCACCACACTAATGAGATGCCCAGATAAACTCGATTCTCTCAAGAATAAAGGGTTTCCTACATTTTAAACCCATGTCCTTCCCAACACAATGTTGGGAATGCCATCCTCTGTCTCTGCCCAGGTTGAAACTGTGTCATCAGATCCCATAGCCCCAAAAGAGGATGTGGAAAGAGGAGAATACAAGAGGAAACAAACACCAGGAGTAAAATTCTTTACATACAACTCATTTTGACAGGAAATGTTTTGCTCCTTCCGGTAGAACTTTGTAACTATTTTCAGGGCACTAATTTCACTTTATTCCATTTTTGCATTTATTTCTTTCTACAGAGAATCCAGTTTCTTCTTTCCTAGAAGATGGATGAGTATTTTGGTCTTTGAAAAGTTTGCTTCATCATCAGTTTAAAGTCTCCAGCAGATCTTTAATGCACATGAAAGATGCTGTAAGTTCTGCTGGATGGTACATTTAAAACTGAAGGAATCCTGAGTTTTGGAGGTGCCCACTGAACATGCTTCTGCAAACTGATTGTGCAAGAATTGGCCTGGCCTGTAAAGCCACTGTATTGTATAACCCATAAGCAGCTCCAGGGATTTCAGAGTATCATCTTAGAGATGGATCAGAATCTCGCTATTGCACAGATTCTCTGGTGCTGCCTGCCTGATTAGGGAAGGGAGGGAAAAATATCCATTTTCTGTTTGGAAACTGGAAAAACAGCAGAAGATAATGAACTGGACTTTCCCTAAAGATATTTTTCAAGCAGTTTAGTTAGGTGTCTGAAACATAAAACATGTAAATGCTGAGGATTAGAAAAATTTTTCAACTTTGATCTTGTTAAAGGTTTGACAGGTTTTAATTGCTCCCAGGTTTCAGACTTTGAAACAATTTAAGATGAAAAAACTAAAAAGATGAGATTATAGGAGATTTTTACCTTTGCAGCAACCACTATCTAGATCTATAGCATAGTGTAGTTTCTGCAAGGAAAAATGCACAGCACAGTGTGGAAGGTGGAGAGAGGGGCCCATTCCATGTTGTATCTTGTGCCTGCATGATAATTATTCAGGAGGCATCCTCAGGTCTTCTGTCATAGTTTCAAGCTGTCTGGGGTTCGTGCTGAGTTCTGTGGATAGGCTCTCCAGCATGGCTTTGAAATATTTTGCCTGGATTTGGGTAGATGTGTGTTTGTGGTGTGCACAGTCTTCCTCTGATGGATTTAGTCAGGAGAAGCTGAACAGAGAGTGGGTACAAGAGATCTGGGGCTTGAACCTGCTCCCTTCTCTCACCACTCCAGCAAGCTCTGTAATTAGCTTGTCTCTAATGAAAGGTGGAAAAAGCCTCCAGCAGAGACTTTCCATGTCCTGATGAGAGATGAAGCAGCACATGTGAAGGGTGGTGGTCTCTCACAGTGCTACCATCATCTCCTTTCCTGTCATTTGAATGAAGATACTGGTAGTGCTTGAAAGAAAAAAAAACAGCTGATATTTTAACATAATTTTCCCTTCATTTCACTATTTTATTTATTCAATGGGTAGTTGTGAGCTGTATTCTGTAAATGCCTCCACATGCTGAATGATCTAATTTTCCATGTGGGAGTACAGAATAAACTTTAGAACACAAAAGGTTGCACAGAAAGGTGGTAATATACAAAATTACCATCAGAAGGCAGATTATTATACAGAACATTCTTTTTAACATTATGAAACAGCTTTTAATTTAATACTAAGTTTGAACTGACAACATTCAAAAAACAATCACAAAGCTTTGGAGTTTAATTTCTTGTAAGGGAGTATCCTTAGAGGTAGTTGTTGAAGCATATTAAGTAAGTTTAAGAGGAAAGAAAATTTAAATATAAGTTCTGCTGAATAATAATAAAGGGATTAATTGAAATCATTAATTTCTGGTCATAACAGAGCTTGGTCAGAAAAGGTGAAATGGAACAATACCTGAGTTCTTCTCTGAGTCTCAAATATCCACGAACTGTAAATATGAGAGTAATCTTGCAGAGAACAACACTGCAGCTGGGGGTACTGTTGGATGAAAAGTTGGACATGACCTGGTAGATGTGCACTCATAGCCCAGAAAGCCAAAAGTGTCCTGGTCTGCCTAGAAAGCAATGAGGCCAGCAGGTCAAGGGAGGTGATTGTCCCCCTCTCCTCTGCCCTTGTGAGACCCCACCTGCAGTGCTGCATCCAGCTCTGGCTCCTCAGCACAGGAAAGATTTGAGCTTGTTGGAGCAAGTCCAGAGGAGGGTCATAAGGATGATCAGAAGGACAGAGCACCCTCTCCTATGAGGAAAGGGCGAGAGGGATGGTGTTGTTCAGCCTGGAGAAGAGAAGACTCCAGAGAGACTTGTTGCAGTCTTTCAGTACCTTAAGGGAGTTTGTAAGAAAGGTGGGGAAAAGCTCTTTAGCAAGGCCTGCAGTGATGGTACAGGGAGTAATGGTTTTAAATAAGTAGAGGGTAGATTCAGATTAGGTGCAAGGAAAACATCTTTTACAATCAGAGTGCTGAAGCTCTGGAGCAGGTTGCTCAGAGAGGTGATAGATGTCCCTTCTGTGGAACATTCAAGGTCAGGTTAGACAGAGGTCTGATGTAGTTGAAGGAGTCCCTGCTCAGCACAGGAGTGCTTGAACTAGATGACATTTAAAGGTCAAGCCAAAACATTCTATGATTCTACACAGTTAATTTCACAGGCATACGTAAACAAAAGCTTGCCAAGAAAAGGATTGTCATTTGTTTGAGGTATTGTTTAAAAAGAAATAAGAAAATTAGGCAACAAATAAGAGAAAAAATCAAAACATAACATGGCCACTGATTTGTCTATGGCTAAAGTTGCAAAATGTGAAATAGACAGTGATGAGGTAAGACTTGTGTTTTGTAATTGTCCCTGGCTTTGGAGTGGTACAAGCTCTTACATCTTTCCTTTTTATCTCTAATTATGCCAACTTGTTAAAAAAAAAAACCCAACACAAAAAAACCCAAAAAAACCAAAAAAAAAAAAAAAACCCAAAGCAAATAAACCACCAACCTGCTCCCAGAGCTACACTTCTGGGATTATTAGAGGCCACCAGTGTAACGAGGTCCATGATGCTGGTGGATGGTGGGTGCCCGCCTGGAGCCAGGCTTCAGAGCTGGGAGCTGAAATGCAGAGATGGCAAAGTCTGGAGCAGAGCCAGAAAATGAACCCTAAATTTGGGAGTCTCAGTAGCTGTGCTGAATGTAGGAGACAGGAGATTTCTGATCAGGATGGTTTGTGCTTGCTCTTGGACAGTCCTGAGGGAGTTACTGCAGTCCAAGGCTTGAAAGATCCCAACAGATGAACCTTGTGGAGAAGTGTTTACCTCCAGCATCTCCCAACATCCCTGCTCAGCTTTCCACCACCCTTCTCACTCTTGTCTGTGATGTTTTTGAGTCAAGATTGTTTGGGGTTTTTTTGTTGTGAGAGTGGTAAGTTTCAGAAAAAAAAGGTGAATGTTTTAAGAACAGAGTAGAAAATGTTCTTGTTGTTCAGGTATCATGCTGAGAAACCACTTGGCAGGGGTGATTTTATTTCAGCTGACTCTGGAGAATCTGAGGAATGCCACAAATGCATTTTTAATGGTCAGCTGCAATTTTAATAAGTAACAAATTGCACCAATCAGGGCATAATTTAGAGTGAAAAATATCTCAATGATATTAAGTCATTCTAAAGCACAGGGCCAGATGAAAACACCCATGTTCAACACAGGCTTTGAACTCACTATGTTTGTGGAGCTGAAAGCACAATCAAAACATTGCTCTTCTTTTTGGTGTATGAGATGTGTGTCATTTGCAAAGGATGAAACTGGAGAGATTATAGTTAAGATTGGTTTTAAGTTGATCCTCTGTTAAAACCGTATGTCAACATACATCTTCTTCATGCAACAATATTTTCAACACTCAGGCTGCTGGCTGAGATTTGGATAATTGCATATAGCATCCCTGTTGCTTGCCTGTGTCTTTTTAGCTGCTATAGGTCAAATATCACCTTTCTTTAAATAACCTCTGCAATAAAAGGCCTGAGTGCTAATTATTGGGTTTTGGCTCCATTGAACTACAATGAGAATTGGGGACATACGTGCAACATTAGTTCTTTGAAAACTGAGATTGTAATGAGAGAAAGGAAATTATGTGATAAATAGCTTTCTCTTTGTTTGCCTCCTTAGAACATCTTTCCTTGCTGGTTTCTACTAAAGCCTTCAAGCTACCTGGAAGCATGTAACCAGATCAGTCAGTCTGTGCTGGTGTGTGTCTGCTGCAGAGCTCCCCTGTCTCCCAGAACGATTTCAGTGTTGCAAAGCCCAGCAAGGGAATGGTGGGCAGGTGGCAATCACTGCTTGCAGTGATTTTAAAGGCAGCATCCTCACTGACTTTAATAAGCCCTGGATTAAAGGGCAGGAGACATCTTATGCAACTTCTCTGTAATAAAGGAAAACTCCCTGAGCCACTCATGGAGATGTCACACAGGGGATGGGCAGATGTCACCATGCCTCCTTTCTACGTTTTTTAAATTTGGGCAGAGGGATACCTGTGATGAAATAACACCAATGCTACCTGGTCTGCAGCAGTGGCCTTTGGAAGCAAGGGGGGGACACTGAAAGCTGCTTTTATATGAAGCTGTGATGTGGTTAGAGTTTGTTCCTGAAAAAAAACTCTTACTTTATTAAGTGCTCAGTTTCCTTTAATGCTTTGGAATATTACAAAACTCAGCCAGATTAATTTGAGGTCCCAAAGATAAGCAGTTCCTGAGTGTCTGAGAAAGTCCTTAATGGGTGAGAGGAGAGAGACAAGAGTGTGTGCCACCAAGAAAAGAAATGGGGTGTGAGCTGAAGCTGCCCACTGCCCAGCTGGGGCAGCTGTATTTAGAGTTGTTACCCCACACAGCCCAGCCTTTCTCCTGGCTGCAGCCCCAGAGCCTGGAGTGGGGAGCTGGTGGTGCAAAGCCTGAGCACAGAACAGGGGGAGCAGAGCACCTGGAGCTCAGACAGGATTTCCCTCTACATGATGGCAAAAAACACCACAGTCTAATTATTTTTTGTTTGCTGGGTCACCAGGCAGAGTGGTGATCATCACTGATGCCATAAATATTTATAGAAAAAAATTCCATTTCATCTTCCACTTTCACTGAGGTATTTATCCTCACTGTTTCTCTGTTTGTTGTCAGGTTACCCACCTGATTAATTTTTCATCACTCTACACTTGTGGGCTAATGCAATGTTGCATATATTCAGATATCTGTGAGAAGGATGACTATACTGTTTTTGCAGGAGTGCTTTTTCACTATATATTTTGCATGCTGGTAATAGAGTGTTTCTGTATTGCTTTGAGGTGGTACATTATTATTGTTGAATGTATTTTTTCCTTCTTTTAGATATATTATCAAAGCCTTCACTGGTTTGTTTATTCTAAGAAAATCTTTATAAATCCATTTTCAAAGCCGTGCCTTGCATTTATACATATTTTACACAGCCTTAATATGTTGAAGAAAAATCAGAGGTCAAGCAGAAGCTCACAGATCCAATTAATGAGTTCTGGTAAATGCCCTTAAATCCTTGGTGCATTGGGAGTAGAGCGCAGGGACACCTCTCCTGATGCTTATTTTCACTTATTCCTTCAATATTTAATTAGCATGGCTTACTCACTAATTCTCAGTGAGTTTTAAAAATATTTAATTTGAAACTAATTAGACCAATTCCCTGACTATTAATTACCCAAACCTGCAGATATAGGAATGGTAGGAGATCAGTCAAAGTGAAGACACTGGGTGCAGTTTTATGTCAAGGCTGAATCTCAGGTGTGGCTGAACAGACTTAGGCAAATCTCTCCAAATCCTTCTCTGTACCCCTTTTGTCCTTTGAAAGAGGGAAGAGGGGAGTGGCATAACAACCTCAATGTTGTGCTTGGCCTGTGTCCTGCAGAGAGAACCAGGTCAGCCCCAAGCAGTGGTGTTCAGTCATGTCTGAAACATGAGTCAGACTGGCAGGACATGTTGCTGGTGCAGAGATGTGCATACCAGGTGTGTGTCTTATGGTACATGCATGTTTGCGTGTGCATATGCACATCATGACACATCACAGAGTCACAGAATGTCTCGAGTCAGAAGGGACCCTAAGATCACAGGGTTCAGATCCCTGCCCCTCTCAGGACTACCTAAAACTAAACCATATGACTAAGGGAATCATCCAGACATATGCATTTTCCAGTCTTTAAATTAATGAACAATTTTTATTTTGCCATAATTTTAAATGGTGAAATAATTGTATTGCTTGTGGAACTTGTGGAAATAATTGTATTGCTTGTATTTTTCTGAGGCTCTTTCCTGACTGGATTTACAGATGTGGGAG
The DNA here is from genome assembly GCF_028551555.1 of Melozone crissalis. Classification (NCBI taxonomy): domain Eukaryota; kingdom Metazoa; phylum Chordata; class Aves; order Passeriformes; family Passerellidae; genus Melozone; species Melozone crissalis. The sequence goes on from NW_026535794.1 coordinate 24,841,696, forward strand.
TCTGTACAGGAGTTCTTATTTTTCAGAGGTTCAATGTCCTGAAGTAGACATACTGCTAGTTGGAGATGCTCATTTGGTAATCAGCAAGTGAAATTTCAGTGAAGCATTACAAACTCTTAAGTTTTCCATTCGTGCTTCTGGGCAGATGGGCATTACTGTAATCTTGCAATAAATGTGTCATGAAATGTGTTACTGAGATTTGTAAACTTGCCAGTTTGATTGAAGTGAGGAAGCTTGCTCATGCTTCATTACTCTTGTGGTTTTGTATAAACATTTCTTAAGCAGTCTCAAGTTGTCATAAGGAGCATATACCTGAGTCTCTTTGTTACTTCAGTAAAGACACAGAGGCTTAGATCTCACTCTTAGAAGAATAAAAAAGGAAAATTATGCTTTTTTTTACATTTTCCAAAACAGTGCTGTCCATTTTTCCTGCTGGTACATTGGTTCTCACCTTAGACTTTGGTCTTGCGTCTTGCTGAGTGTTTCGATGTGACTTTTAGCAGTGGACTTGCAAGCATGGAAGCATTGCTGCGTGTGCTGTGCAAATCCTGCCCAGCTAGTTGTTTTCCCATAGGCCTGCAACCCTGCCAGGTAGCAAAAGGTGTGGGTGGCAGAGCAGAAAGCCTGTCTGAGAAAGCACCATGAAGGTTTGGGGTCTGGCCATGCAGCCAAGTGGGAATTAGATTTTTCTGTCCATCATTTGTTCAAATGGCAGCATGAATCCTTCTTCTGCCTGATTAAAGTCAGTGCAGCAGTATATACTGCAGTAAATAATAGGAAAATACTAGAAAGATTTATTTCTCTGTGTTTGCAACACAGAGAATAGGGGTTCCAAATGAGCTGCTGCAGGTGCCCTGCATTTTCAGAGACCCTCAGCTGCTGTTAAATCACAGTTGTGCACTGGGACTTCCAGTGTTTGTTCTTCACACTGACATCAAAACTGTGCCTGCTTTCATGCTTGTCTGCCAGCCTCCCATTGCAGGAGGGAATGAAAGAAGCAGTGCTGTCTCCTGAAACACATAGGAGATGAAGTGTATCTTATTTTCACGAGAATATTAATGAGGAGCTGCAGACTGAACAACTTGAGTGTGTAGTAGTGAGGGTGCCTGCAGTCTCTGTCACCCTTCATATCTGATGACAGTAAGATGACTTACTGGGGGTAAAATTGGATCTTCATGCACTTGGTTTCTCTAAATCCTAAGTAGCAATTGAGAATATTCTTAAGTAAGGTGTCTTTTAGTCTGTTATCTAGACTTAATGCAGTGTGCATTATTGGCTAGGAAAGCTGTGGTTCATTTGTTTAAAACTGTAGAAACAACAGAGCCCTTTTCCTGGCACATGCCATGTCTAGTGGCAATATTAATTAAAAAAAATAAAGTTAGATCAGTTTTTAATTTTTTAACTCACCTTAGTTAACTCACTCACCTGTGATTCTTCTGTTTTTCCCAAATGCAAAATACTGAAAAAAACCTATTTTTTATGCTGCTAGAGACAAGCAATGCATTTTATTTAGTTTAATTTGGTCTGTGATCTTGATTTATTTTTTACCCGTCTTTTAATCAGCCAGAAAGACATTTTTGGGAGGTCTTTTTGTTTGAGTGTTGGAATAACTTCACTCTGGTGCTGGACTGCTTCTGCCAGTGAAAGACCTAAGTTTAATAAGTAGCGCTGAACCATGTTCCGCTGTAAAAGTTTTGCAGTTATCCTTTATGTTTGAGCAGAATTTGATCCCATTCTTTATTTTAAGTATTTGTCTTCTTCTTTCTCTTTGCTACAAGGCAGCTTTTCTTTCTGCATCTGTTTACCACTTGTGTTGCAGAGGTCATAATTCTAATTACCAGTGAAAGCTCAAAAAAGAGGAAATCAATCTTTTCTGTATTTCAGGGAATTTTCATCTACAGCTCTTAGGACAAAAACTAAATTAACTGCATATTTTACTAACATTGAGGACAGATTTGGAATGGAAGCTAATAGCTGGGCATGTCTTGGCCTGAAAGTTTTTGGCAAACTAATGAGGTCAAGGAAGAAATTAAGAAAGCTCAAAGGGTTGATCTGTAGGAACAATTCAGGAGCTCTCTCGCTGAGCTATGGAGTGATTAGAGTCATGTGATTTCAATGTAAGTGTCTGGCATAAACAAGGAAATGAGGTCCTGTTTAGGACAATGGAAGAAAATGAGAAATATAGACTGAAAAACTGCCAGCAAATGAAATGCTGAGATTATCACTTCTCACCAAAAGTTGGAAACCTTGCTGGTGAAGACATACCAGTTGTATTCATGAAGAAGATATGCAGCTGGGACAATCTTCTGTAGAGGTTCTTGGCTTGCTTTCTCATGTCCTCACATCTTTAATCATCACTAAGAGCATCTTTATAGATAAGACAGATATAAAAAAGTCTCTTTTCAGTGAACAGTGCAAGAGTATGAATAATGGAAGAAAATCAGGTTGGTATTGCTAATAGGCAGCTTGTCTTCAGAATCTCCATACATTTGTTCAGAAAAAGTGTTTATTAAACAATTTCAAGCACATTTATAAGTTTGTTGTCTATTAGCAAACAGGCAAAAAGACAACTTCTGACTGCAAATTATTTGCTACACACACTTCAATCACATATATATTTATTTTATAAAAAAGTTTTGCTCTGTTTCTTTGTAAAATAAACCTGGCTTATGTCATCATTGAAAGTAGTGAAAAATGTTAAGTCATTTATCATGCTAATGAGAAAATAATCTCAACTGTAAACAGAAAAAGATAAGTAAGGAAACCATCAGTCTTCAGTTTTCATTCTGCTCCCTCTAGACAGCTTGTTAAGTCACATTGAAGTTAGAGAGTGTATGCCATGGAAAGACTTGTAAAGAAAATTTTGGGGAAGAAACCACCAAAATTGCTGTGGTTTTGTTCATGTCTTTTGTTATTCTGTCATGTGAAAGACCCAGATAGAGTATTAAACAGACAAATATGAAACTTCTGTATAGAGTTTGGGTATGGGACAGAACCCAGACTTACGTTTTTCATACATTTCTAGTTTGGTTTTATGTTATTCCGACAGCCGTGTTGGGATTGGTGGCACTCATTAAAGAGTGTGTAGGGTGGCCATTTCAATTAGAAAAAAGGGAGCTTTAAAGTGGAAGCATACTTTGATGCCATAAAGGTTCTTAAAGACCTGGTGTAAATTTTACAAATTGATTTTAAAAAGTATTCTTCTAATAGTTAAAAGTGTTGTGCAGGGAGGTAGCATAACCAGTGAAGTACACTGTGGTATAATTTAAAACAATCTGCCACTTTTTAGCACTGGTTATTTCATAACTCTTCTGTTGCTCCAGGCAGTTGGGATTGTGTGGCTGAGGGATGGGGAAGCCAACAGCCAGAGACAAATTATGTTCAGGCTGGAATAACAGCAGAGCTGCTGGCAGCACCACAGTGTGGCTGCTGCGGCTGCTCCAGGAGTCAGAAACCTTCTCCTGCTGATTCTGCTTGCAGATGGGGCAGTGGTTATCACACTTAGGGATGGTCTGTTATCTTCAAACCAGTCCTCACAGTGGGATAAGGAAAATGAGAGTCCCAGCTGGTGAAAGTCCCAAGCCTTTACCTTTACGTGTTTTGGGCTGCAGTCTCTGTAGAGCTGTGAGCCCTCACCCATTGTTAGATTTGTCCTGTACATGCCCATTTCCATGGGGGCCATTCTTATACCAGACAAGATTATGGGATGGCAATAAAAAATCTTGGTCTGTTAAAGCTGAGTGGTGGAGCTGGGTTGTTTCTCCAGTCTCTACCTACCCCCAAAGAAGCTTTTTCCTACTGTTTGCTTTTTCCAGGAGGAAACTTCAGTTAAAGCACATACCAAGTTGGTTGTGAGGATTCATATTTCCTTCCACCCCTTGCTTCATTGAATTAGGTTTTAAACAAAGTACTTTTATTCTTAAACTTCTTTCTCCTTTGTTTTTTGCAATGGTGAGCATCACTCCTCCCAGATGTCTGCCTTCCTTTCCATGAGCTTTCCTGAAATTATTCCTCTGTTGTGTTCCTTGTTAATTAATTATACTACTCTCTGCTTCAGGGTTTTTTTTTTTTTTCTCCTTTGGCTTCTTTGAGACTGTGATAAAATATCCTAACTTGTGTATCAAGAGACTTACTCTTTATACTCATGTTAGTTATCTTGCAGCATCTACTTTGTCATAGACACCAAAAACATCACAGTAGTGAATTGTAGGTAATGTACTATCTCTAAATTACTTTGTCCTTCCTCACCATCCTCTTCCATGTCTTTTACTAGTGTTGTAAATCCTGCTGTCATCATTAAGGGGAAAAAGTTTCATCTTTTCAGTAAGTAGTAAGGCATTTTAAAAGAAGTTTCATAGTACAATATCAGGGCTGTATTGCCTCACTAGCCATTTATTTTGAAGACATATAAAATGCTTCCATGCTTATGCAAGGAGATAAGAAAATGAAGGCAGATGAATGGGTAAATGAAAGATAAGAAATACAACTGTTTGGCCCCTCTCTTCCTTAACAGGAAAGACCTGATAGCAGGTAGTGCCTTGTAGCTCTAAGTGGAATCTGACTGTCCAGACATGGGGAGGCAGCAAGGCAGTGTGGGGAGCTGAGGGCTTTTTGCTTAGCAATTGGCAGAGCACAGCACTGTGGCTGTTGTTGACAGCAGTTGGGAAACTTAGCTAGAGGTCAGATTAAAAAAAAAATTAAAATTGAGTCAACAGGGAAACATTTGGAATAATTAAATTCCAATATGATTAGTTTTTGTATAACCTTGTGGCAGCACATTCTCCAGTGCTGGCAGGCTAAACAAAGAGGTCTTCTGATCCTGCTGTAAAACCTGGATGAATTTGGTTTGGATTCTTCCACCTTTTCTGTGTTTGTAATCAACAAAACAATCAGATCAATGAGGCCCATTCATCTTGCTAAGATATTCCAAAAACATCCTGAATGTGGGATAAAGAAGATAAATCTTCATTAACATAAGAAACAGGACTGAGTGAAGCACAGTGCCCAAAGCTGCATTTACACTGATAAAGACTTTTCATTGAGGAAGAAATTAGGGAGCACTTTCACCCCAGGTTAGAATGGAAAACACAAACCAGAGAATGGGATTTGTCTGAAGACACATCTTAGCTCTGGAAAGCTGGCATGAAAGGATACACTGAGAGATGAAAAACAAACAAAAAATCATATCAAAATTTGTTGCTTGATTACTCAAGCATATTCATCTTCAAATAAGAGTGACAGTTTCTTATACTTCTTTGTTCCAACACAGTTAAACTTTCTAGTTCTTCTCTTTTGCTTAAAGTTTTAGCCTAAAGTTTTCTGGAAGCTGAAAGGCTGCACACATCATCTCAACTGCAGGCAAGATTAAACAGAACTCCAACAGCACTAACTACTCTAACACAAAGTCAGGAGCAAGCCAAATCTCACAGAGTGAATTGCAATTAAATTGCAAGTGGAAGACATTTTCCAGTGGTAAAACATTAGTGTGGGTGACCTCAGTCTGCAGCAGCAAAGCTTCCAAACAGCAATTTCCCTAAAACGGTAAAAGGTTGGGGTTTCTTTTGTGGGATTTTCTATTTCTTTCCATGGCAATACTTCTAACACATAAGAAAAATCTGTGTAACAGGAATATGTGTCTAGTCTTTCATGTAAACCTCCTTAAAATGCAGAGAATAGTCACATGGTTTGGTTTGAAAATGTAATTGCTAAGGTCTGTCTTTTAGCATGCTCTTTAGGCGAATTTGTATTTGCTGAATTTTTCATGTTCTTGCTTTAGTTAATTGCTTTCAGTTCATACTTTATCAATGCTACTCCAAGATTTAGAAAACAGGATTAACCACAGTTTGAGAGAGATTTCAAACAAGAAACAATTCTTTATTGGGGCTTGGTAGTATAAGGAAAACAGAAGCTCAATCATTACAATTATACCATGATTGCATAAATGAAGGTAAAATAAATAAGCTCTTTCTTTTCCTTTTCTTCTGTGTTGGAGATTTTTGAGATAGAAGATAGGCATTCATTCATGTCTTATTTTTACTTATTTTATGCCACCTGACTTGAAGTGATGAGGTTGTAGCCCAGAAGATGCTGTGATCTTTTCCAGATGGAAAAACTCATCTCACTTCCCCCTCCCTTTGTTGTTGTTGTTGTTGTTATCGCTTTTTGGTTGGTTGGTTGGTTTGGTTTGTTTTCTTTTTTAATGGAAAGAGAATTGCAGGTTTACAAGTGAGAATTGTTCATGTAAGTTTTCATTGTTTCAACAACGTATAACATGGTCTTAAAGCTTGCTGCTAATTTTTAGTGTTCACTATTCAATGAACAATGTATTTGTCCTTTCCTCAACTATTTTAAACATAGAGTGAGAGTTGAGCATAAATTGATGTCTTTGGTGTAGACTTTCTCATTCTTTGTGGTTCTGTACAATGATGTAGTTGGGAAAAAGGAGGCACAGTCACTGCTGCTTTGCTCACCATTAATTTGCTGTTGCCAGAATCACTCAGTTTGGGCCTACCTCATGCTGAGAGATGCTATGCACTGGATTAATCATAAAGAGTTAGCAAATTGTTCTTAAGGAGAAAAAGGATTATAATAATGCAGCACTGAAAGGATGTGCAGTATGCTCAGAATCATGAAGCTTGTAAATTGTAATACATTTATTATAGTTTTGTCTGAGACATTGCAGAAGCTTCAGAATGGGTCATGCTACAGATGCTTATATAGCACTTTGTTTCTTCAGCATCTCACTCTGCACTTTGACCATGCTAACACTGATGAAAAAGCAGCTTTGCACCCTTGAACAGCTCTCCTGGCTCCTGGGCAGTTTATAAAGACAGTCTGAGTCAGTGTGGGATCAGTGTCTCCACCAGACTAAGGGTACTCAGAGATGTTGATTGTGTTGTATTTTGCATGACTGTGAGATACAAGATGTGTGCTGGAAATGCATTTTAAGCCAGAACCATTCCAGGACAGACATCTGCACATCTGCTGCCTCTGCTGTGCAGCATGGAAAGCCCACAGTGTCTCAGCTGCAGGGGAACTGCAAGGGTCCAGCAGCAATGGGCTCTTTGTGTGTCATCAGGATGATCCCTGCAGTCTCAGCCACCTCCCGTGTCATGTGCTGCCCATAAATGAGGAAACTAATTTAGTTCAGCACCTCCTTAGAGTGCCTCTGAAATACTGGAAAGCTTATCAGCAAGCTCTTTGGAGATGTTGTTTAAGAGTAACTAGGAGATGGTGGAAAATATTTCTCTCTCTGAACAGAAATGTCCAGGAGACCACATGAAACGAAGGATTCATCAGCAATCTTACTTACAGTGGTTGCACAGTGAGATGGCTAACTGTGATAAAAGGTGCCTATGGTAATAAAATCCTCTTCAGTTCCATTTCTTAAAGGCCTGTGCTGCCCACTGGGGTCTCGTGGCCACAGAAGCCTGCAGTGATAGATGGATGGATGTGAAAATTAGGGAAATAGTTTGTGACTATTGAGTGTCCTAAAATAGTGCCTCTTATGAGATGGAAAGTTATGTAACTCAAAAACATGACAAGGAGCCTTAATATATTAAAATAATTTTCTAAATGTGTGTTTTGTTTCTGGAGATTCTTATACTACTTGCCAATAAATTGCATGGTATTTATTTTTTATTTCAGATGTTTCAGTTACTCATTTAGAAACACATAACACTGTATAACACCAGATGTCTGATGGATGGTTGCAAGTGCTTTAAAAATTCTTTGCAATTAGATGGATCTAATCGAAAGTCCTTCATACAAGACCAATTAAAAAATTAGTGGTAATGTATAGTTTTGACAAAAGCTTTTACCTACATGAAAAGGCTACATTTCCCTCCCCCCGCATCACCACTTTTTGTCTACTTGTAGATGTGCGGAAGAGATAGGAAAAGCATGATGGCTGGAAAATCTATATCCTTGGGAGGTGCAAGGTGGAGGGGACTCCAGCCTCCCTTATTTATTGTTGTTTTCCTGTTTGTTTGTTTGTTTGTTTGTTTTAATTTGAAAGGAAGGCGTGTTATTGGCTAGATGATTGAGCCATAAAGATAAGGTATTTGCCAATTTGCCATTCAGGTATTTGCCAATACTTCTAAGATTGTTTTTTAAATATCTTTTGGAATAATTTCTGAATTTCTATGAAGAAGGTGGGGTTTTTTCCTTCAATAAAAATTGTTTTGCTTCTCTTATTTTAAAATATAAATATTTTTAAGTTCAGTTTCAGGGATATCCCATAACGATGCAATACATGTGTTGATTTAATGTAATATGCCTTTCATAATTTCTTGGAGAAAGCAATGAAATTTAATTCCTTTAAAAATTTACTCTGTGACCACATATTCAGTATGTTGAATAAAAATACACATTTATTGCTATGTAACTCTAGAATGATATTTTGGGAACAAGAATTTGAAATAAAATTTGTTGTATAGCTACTTATAAAAGTAAATTACTGAGATGAATAGTGAACCTTTCTTGGTTTCCTGAATGGTCTGTAAATATTCATAACTGGGAGAGGTCTGACTTTAGTCTTAAATGTTTAAATAGCAAATGGTGCAAATGCATCCTTACTGCAGACTTTAATTTGCTATGGCTAAATCTATATTCTATTTCTGTTGTGAAAAATTGCAGCTAAACTGTGTAGTAAAAGGGCACTTAACTACTGGGTGCATGAATTCTTAGGGTCATTAATTATAATTCAGGTAGGATTGGGAATCAAGGCAGGTGACAGGGATATTCTGGGGAGGAGGTTTTGTTGGTTTTCTGAACTCATCTCAGTCTTCTACAGATACCTTTAGCCATATCATTGTTCCCTTTTGCCCTAGATTAATCTCTAGGTATGCTGTGGACCCCAGTGTGTCACACTGGGAACTGTGTAATAGGCAGCTTGATGTGATTTTAATTGCAAACTGTATTATCATTTTATCTGGTCTGCAGCAGGCTGCTGTTATTCTCTCTTGGAACAACCTGCTTTTCATTGCTTTGCAAGCTGATTTGTTACTGATTTCAGAACTAAATCTATAAGAAGAAAAAATATAATCCTGATCAATAATAATTTCTTGGAGGAGACAACATTGTGTGATGAAATTCTTATAGAAATAATATAACACTCTGAGTAGAAGGTTCTTTTGGAGAAAATAATCTTGAATGGGGAATTTTTTTTGGTGGTATGCTTGCACTATACTGAAAATTCTTTCATTTTTGGCCAGTAACACATACAAAGCACACCCTACAACGTCAGCATAAATAAAAATAGTAGATAGCATATTTGACACTGGAGATAGCAGTTCAGATCAGAATCCTGTTGTGTCAGTTCTTCTACAAACAGAGAGGAATAATCTGTTTCAGTATATGGTCTGGTTGACAAATCTTTAAGACAAGGATGCACACAGAATCCGAGGCAAAAATGAGAACTGAGCCAGATATTTGCAGCTCTAGAATATGGCTTAAAACATTTATCCACATTCCTTAAACCAAATAAAAGTTGTCAATGAAATTTTTTCTACATTAAAATTACCAAGAATAGAGAAAGCATGGAAACATATCAGTTTTACTGAAATATTGACTTTATTGGAGAAAATGAAGGGAAAGGCATTGTTCTGACATTGCAAAAGTGCTTTCATTTTTACCCCAGAAATGGTTTTTATTGTGATCTTTCCTTTGTGTGTCTTTAAAAAAAACCTAAGGTCACCTGACAGAGGCATACAATTTACTGTTATAAAAATTGGATTGTTTAATTTTTAGTTGACTTTTGTTCCCCGTTTGAGATCAAACCCATTGCCTTTCCTGGAAAACTGCAAATTTGAGTTTTGTCTTGAAGAGCTCACCACAATCCATTGCTCAGAGCTAGAAATACTCTTTTATTGCTTTGCTTTTGCTAGCAGAAAGCAGTTTCAAAAGCAGCCAGGTTTCTCAACAATCACAAATACAGGAGGTGGTCTCCTCTGGTTTCTGCTGTCCTTGGGAACTGGGACCTGTGGAGGTTCCAGCACGATGGATGGGCTGTCCACAGGGTGAGTGAGAGTTGGGAGCTGCCAGAGACAAGGAGCTGAGGGACTGGTGGCCCCAGCCCTGCCCACGCTGAAGGCTGTGTCAGCATGCAGAGGCAGATGTTGCCAGCTGAAGAGAATTTATAAACAAGGAAATTATCTAATGACAGAGGGTGTGCTTCTGGCTGCAGCGCTGCTTGATGGATGTCTCTTTAATAATCTGTTGGCTGTGGCTGTGCTGGGACTGTGCTGACCTGCAATGTGGCAAGGCTGTTACCTAGGATGGCATTTTACCTTTTTCTCAGTGTCTGACCCAACATCTCAAGGACTTAGGACGTCAGCCATGAATGGAAATTCTAAGGGAAATTCATTTAGTCCGTTAAGTCTGTGCTGATCAGGAATTCCTGTGGAAACCTCCTGCAGTGCACTCCTGTTCAAAGTTTGCTGCTACTGAATTAAAACCTCTGTGCTGGCCAGGCTAGCTCTAGAGCATGTCCAAAGTTTATTTCATTATTCACTGCACACATGATGAAATCTTTTTTTTTTTTTTAAGTTATTGCAAATTGTTGTAGATTGCAATTTTTGCAAAGTGTGAGCTAGTAAAATTTATGTCTTTGGGTGTGACATATTAAGTGTCTAAAGTTTTCATATCAGACAAATGTGAATTTCCAACAAGCTATTTATTATCTTGGACTGGAATAAAAGATCTTGTAGGGAAGAAAATTAAACATAGCTTTCAACTGATAAATATTTAGTCTATATATTAAATCTTAGCATAGAATTTTTAGTAAGCAGCAAATGTAATAAATCTGTAATCCTTAAATCACTTAGTGTTGCTTCTTATTTAATTTATTTATTTATTTGGAACTCAGAAGAAACAGAATGATGTTTTTAATATTAACTGTATATCCTGATACCTTAAAGGAGTGAAAGTAATTGGATGCCTGAAAGAAATGAAGCAGTAAGTCTGCTTTTTTGTTTATAGAGAGCTACAAAACCAAGTACAGTGACTCCTTTTCATCCAGCTTTTAAAAATTCCTTACAAATGTACATACTTGTATTCAGTCCTGTTACTCATCTCTCTGTTGTGCTTAAACTGGGATATGTTCTTTGGGGTATCTCTGTCGGTTACCCATTGATAACTCAATTCCCATTTTCTTTCCCTGTTGACCTATGGATGGTTGAATGTCTGTGCATTACTGTATGTTCCTTATACTATCTATTTGTGCATTCACACTTAAGATCCTAGTGGCAGAAAATTTGCAGAGTAGCATAAGCTTTTTGTAGGAATTTGTGGCCGTCCATGTGAGAGGATGAGTCCTGAATAGAAGCACCAGCAACACATAAATGTGACGTACCTGCTTCATCCTTGTGCAGGTGTGGGACTAATTATTACCTGTTCAATGTGAGCAAATATCTTTAAGACAGCTGAGCAGCTGTTCAGACATTTTCTTGGGAGGAAGAACACATTTTACATGGGCCTGACAGATGCTGATGACAGATTTGGGTGCATCTGAGGGCTGATTTATGTTGCGTCAGGAGGACTGCAGTGGACAGTTGTTGGAGGATTTGATGCAGTGGTGGCCTGATCATCAGAAGGGTGCCCACCTTCAAGCTAGAGAGGAGCATTCACTGCTGCATATGCCTGACTCAGAGAATTTACTTGAGCATCTGCAAGCAAACTTTAGAGCAGGCTGGTAGCAGCATGTGTGCTCGATGTACGTAAGGAGGCTGGGAGCTGTTGCTGGTTGACTGATCTCAAGCAGCAGGCAGGTTGCAAAGGTGATATCCTTGAAATGCATTCTGTGATTTGTTTATGAGCTTGCCCAAAGAGAATCCCCATGAGAAGTAGCATGGCTTTTCCCCTGGAACTCAGGAAGGGTGATAGTCAGCCTTTAAACTTCTTGACTTCATTTTTCTGTGTGTTTGGTGTTTATTTCGTTTTCTTTATGCTGTGGCATTTAGTTTGACTGACACTTTCAAATATACAATAATTGAGATCTGTGCTCTTTAACCTTAAAGAAAAAGCTGTAAGCTATTTCGATTAAATTCCAATTCTTTGGAACAGGTGTTGGATCAGGGCTGGGGTGGCGGGGGGAAATAAGCTCCATTTAAAACTCCAGGCAAAAGACAACTGAGGAGTCTATGACCAAGGATTGCTTAAAGTTTTTCTCTGGCTTGGAGCTGATGCAATATCTGGTGCCTGTGGCTGTGTGCACTTTGGATCTTCTTTGTCCTCTTTTCTTTTTTGGCTACTACATCTTTTACATTGTTGATGTTTCTTATAATGCCATGTGTACATTTTACTTTATTGTACCGGGCATCTTAGCTTTTCCTCCCCCATAACATTGTTTGTACACATTTTTGGGGGTTTGAGTGATATTGTTTTTAAGAGCTCTGATAACCTTCTGAGTTCAAAGTTTTATGCAAATGTGATTACTAACTCAATGTCACTGGGTGATTCTGCATAACCACTTAGAAAATGAAGAAAACTTACAAATTTTTGAGGGATGTTTTAGAGAGTAGCAATTGCAGGTGTTGGCAGCTTGGTGATTTAGAATATACTGCTCTGGCTTTTTCAAGTGTGCTATACAGATTTGAACCCTTTTTAAATGTGTCCATGCTGTCCCTAGCTGGAGCCAGGTCTCTATGGTGCATTTATCTTTATCTATTCAGTGGCAGTATTTATCTGCTCAGTGGCAGGCACTGCCAAGTTCCTCTGTGGTATTTTGTGGTGGTGTTATAGGAGAGTTTTTATCCTTACACTGTGTGAGAAGTTTCTTCTTTATTTTATAGTGTAGATCTGTCTTAATTTAAAATAGTCCTATACAGACCCAATCACCTTATTTGTCTCAGTAAATTTAGTTTTTGTGGTGGCAACTGTGATGACGTCTGTAGCAAGAAGGAACGGAATACAGAATACAGTACAGAATAATACAGAATACAGAAGGAGTTTTGCAGGAATACACATTATATGTTGTTAATTGCTCTTGGGATTGTACTTGTGGTGCCAGCCATGAGTGCTTGAAAAGAAATGAGAAGCCAATCCATATTTTTCCTTTTCCAAGGGCTACTGGGTGATGAGTGATACTAAAAGTTTGGTCAGCAGAGTAAGTCCTTATCTGTCTTGAAATTTTTGCTCTGTGAGAGAGCAAGTACTGAAGGTGACTGTCATCTTTCTAGGATCAACCAAATAAAATCATGAAACACTATAATTTTTTCTGGTTAGGGACAAAATCATTCAAACTGGGGGTGTTTGGTCTCTCTTACTAAGGTAATCTGTTAAAAGGAACTTTCCATTGGTTACAATGGTTTATTTGTGTCTAGAGGTTTTTTCTTTGCTGTTTTTTTTGGTTTGTTGTTTTGTTTTGATTTTTTTTGTGAATTGATCTGGGAAAAAAGGATAGCCCAAAAATACATATGTCTTAATCTCAACAAAAATTAAAATGGACTCACAATTTTTCTGTTACTTTTAATGAGAGGTTTTTTCCTCTACACTCAGCCAGATGCAAATAAGCAAGAAGGCAGGGGGTGTTTTCTGAACTTCATCAGTCTCAACTTTTCAGAATGGATTTATGGGAAATTCCACAAGACAGAGAGTACACCTTTGGTAATTCTTTAAATGCCTTCAATATAAAGCAGAGGAAAAGAATTATGATATGGATTTCTGTACTGTCCTACCTGCTGACATTTGCAGTTATGTAGATTCCAGGCTCTTTGTACTTCTCTGGAATTGAAATTCTTGAACCATATTTATGACAGGTGAACAAGGTTTGAGCACTTAAATTTTGCTTCTGTTGATTTAAAATTGTAGACTATGATGAAAACTAGCAATTAGCTTTGTCATCCTAATCTCAAATATAGAAGTCTCTCAGACCTGTCTCCAAACTGGGATTCGATTCATGCTTTGTCTTTGACAAATATGAGAGCACATATTTGGGGTTTTTTTGCACTGAAGTAGATGCCCAGAATAGAAATAATACTGAGCGATTTTCTTTGATGTAGATACACATCACTGAAACTTTGGAAAGTATGTAAACAAACAAGATAAATTATATAAGTTTAAGCATTTAACATGGAGTTCTGGATACAGCTGCATTGTGTTATCACCATCCCTTTATCCAGGCTCACTTAAATTCTTAAAATACTGTGAGGACTACCCGTTTCACCTTGCTTCAATTCACTTACAGACTCTTTTCACCACAGATATTGTCATTCCCACTATCAGCTACTAGACAGGGTTCAGAAGCAAATTCCAAATAGAGACACTTGTAAACTCTTAAAAATTTTTGACTAGAGACTTCAAGCCTGTCTCATCATGGAACAGTCATATTTGAACAGTCTCCTTGAATAAGTGGCAAGAAATGCTCTGGTCTTCACAAAAGTGAAATGATTATATGAAAGAATTCAGCTTCTCATTTGCCTTTATGACTCCTTTTTCATAGACTTTCTGTGCCTTTGTTTTTCCAACTGGTCTTGTCACCAGTGCTTCTATTTTGACCTGTTGCAACTAGACACCGTGTATTGCTCTTTTATTTGTAGTTTTGGGCATCATTTGTGCCGTCTACCCTAAATTCATGTAAGACTTCTGATACCCTAAATTGTCAGATTTAGTAGAATTTACACTTGTGTCTTTTAAAACCAATGTTTTTTAAGATTCACTGTGTTCTTTTGGATTCTCCACTGCCAGGATCTACAAACATGACATGTAAAAGTTTGCTGGTCTGTATAAAATAAGGAGCTTTTGTGGGCTGAGAATGTTCAAATAATGTGATGGTGGTGATGAGTAGAAAAGCAGAAATCCAATTTAAAGGAAGAGGTTAATATACTGACTATGCTGTGTGGTGGGTTCATCTTGGCCAACCACTAACTCAGTCCCCCTCTTCAACAGGACAGGGCAGAAAATACAATGCCAAGGCCTGGATGTTGAGGAAAGTCAGGGAGACTGGCCACGAGTTACCATCACAGTAAAAAGCAGACTTGGCTGAGGGAAAATTTTTTTGATTTCCTGCCAGTCAAAGTAGATGTGTGTGGTGAGAAGAAAAGGCAAATAAACAAGATATTCCACCATCCTCTTCCCAGGTTCATCTTCCATCCTTCCTGACTGACCTACCTCACTCCCCACCCCGAGCAGCACAGCAGGATGGGGATGGGAGGTTGTAGTCAGTCCATAGCACATCCTCTCTGCTCTTCCTTCCTCCTCACACTTTTTCCTTCCTGCAGCTTGGGTTCTGCCCATGGCCAGCAGTGCAGAGTCTTTATTTATTTGTGTGTTTCTGTGCTCTCTGCTTTGGGCCTTATATTTCACTTGCTTCGTAAAAGAACCTGATATCCAACAATGGATGAGATATTATATTAGGCCATTAAACAGCTGGAAGTTGTGCTTTTATCATCAAAGCTGTAACAATTTGAATATAGCTGAGTTGCCTCTTTCTACCTGTTTTCAGCTATAAAGCCAATAGTACATTCCACTTTCTGCCTAGTTTAGTCTACTTTGCTCTTTGTTATTTTAATTTTCTTGCAAATTAAAATTGGTAATGTAGCCAAACAATTCTCTTAAGGTCCCTCATCTCATTTTAAAGTAAAATGAAGTATTTACCCCAGAAATGTTTAACATGTGAATGTTTAAATATAATTTGTTATTGATGTGGAGTTTTTTGGTGTGGGTTTTTTGCTGTTTATTTTTTGAAATTGTGTGTGTGTGTGTTTCTGTTGGTTTGTATGTTTGTAAAGTGATCAGGTCTAGAATTGATTTGGTTTCTTTCACTATGGATTTTTCACCAAGAATATCACCAAAATTTTTCACTTCTGTGTTGGGCATGGTGTTTGCTCTTCTGAATTAAAATTTAATTGACCTATTAGAATTACATCATTGTACAGCTACTTCCAGGAAATGGTGTTTGTTGATGAGACTGGCGAATACAAGCCTACCACCACCAGCATATTGCCTTTTTTTTGCAAATAAGTTATTCCAAAAAAGAGTAAGTTCTGTGCAAATAAAAATTTAACTTTATTTCATAAAAATTTGCCATCATCTCTGAAGGAGATGGAAATAAGAATGGCTTGGTGGTTTTGTCTGAGTCCCATGACATGGAGGGAAATGTGCTCACACCAGCCACAAAATCTCTGTTTGAAGTGCTGGCAGTGGGTCTGCAAGCACCAGGCTGCCACTAGGACCTGAGGAAAAAAGGAAATTTCTCTGGTGCTTGTAGCCAGCACTGCCTGCTAAAGCTGTGTGTGACAGCACTGGCAGCCTGGCTCGGTGTGGAGGGCTGGTTCTCCAAAGAGATGGGACACAACTGTGGTTAGCCACAGCCTAAGTTACCTGGATTACCAGGGTAATAATGGCACAGACGGCACTGACAAATCAGTCTGCACCTTGATCAAGTATGTGGGGCTCAAAAATACATTCCCTATCATTGTTTATCAAATCACTCACATTTCTCCATGAAACTTTAACTTCTTGGCTCCTGGAGCAGGACTGATGAAAGCTTAGGTGTGGTCTGATTAATGGTTTTACCATTTGCTTCTGCCCTTCCTGCCTGCATCTGTGGTTGTCTCTTGTGTTATCTATCCTGAGATTACAAAATCTTGGGATTTTATAATCTCTTTGCCCAGCAGGATTTCCTTCTCCACCTTCAGCTCCCAAAGCTTCATTCTTCTCCTTTACTGCCTTTGGTCAGAAATTCTTTCATTCTTATCCTTTTAAAAGTTGGCCTTTTGCAGTATTTTGTTTCTAAAGTGTACTGCTTAGTAATTTATCTCAAATGAGAGCAAGAAGAGTCTGTTATGTGGTAATATACAATGGATTGTGGTATGGACAAAGAATGTCTCTAAGCTGGATACTAGGATAAAGTAGCCTTCTTTGGGTCAGTTTTGTGCATAACATTCCTCCTGGGAAGTTACTTTGGATAAATCAAAAGAAACTAAGGTTTTGATCTGTGAAATTTAAGTAAAAGATAGGAATATAACTGCCTGGTGGACAAAACTAAAGATAAAATCAGTTATAACAGTAGTCTGACAATTAAAGCATTGACTGATTTAAAATAAATTTTTAAAAATCTAATGAAAAGGATTTGTGAGGTGCCAGAATTGAGGTTATCTGTTATAATTCTGCTATAGATCCATTCCAGATTAGCAAAATCTCTCTCATGCCAGATATCTTTAAATAGTCTTTCTTTTACAGGCACATACATTACTGCTCCTCAGAGCATTTATTTATTGATGGGGGCTGTGTAAAGGCAAGAAAATTAGATTATCTGTTGTGTTAAACACATTTCCATATTGCTGATGTTTCATTGTACTGCTTAAGCTCCCAGTAGGAACTTTATTTTGTATTTTTAAGAAACATTATTTTCAAGCAAAAGGTTGGAAAAGTAGAAGTTTTTTAATTCTGACAGTCTAGACTATTCATTGTGACCTAAGGACAAATGTTTTTTGGAAACCAAACGTTATGCTTTGCCTTTCCTATTGTGTTTTTCCTTTCAGCAAAGAAAGGATGCACAAAGATAGGTTTTGTGGGTTTAGGAAACAGATGACAGCATGCAAAGCCCCATGTTTATATGCACTGTGGTGTTTTGACCTTTATTTAATGGTGTTTTTGGAAAACTTCAGAACAGGTTGGTGAAGGGTGTGCTCAGTGTTTGAGGTCAGCAAGTGAAAACAGGCGAGGGTCATCTGCCCCTTATTGTGTGTGAGGGTGAGGGTTTGTATCTATTTATTTGAAATTTTCTTAGCCAGCCTTCAAAGGACCTAAAAGAAAAAAAAAAAAAAAAAAAAGAGGCAGCATTATCTAATCAAAGCTGCTCAGTCAACTAATGACGTCAAGTAGTAACCTTAACCTTCACTTTCTCACCGTGTTTCCTTTGGACTATAAGCTATTTAACACAGCTAAAAATTACCTCATCCATCATAGCAATGTAGCCTTTTTCTGTGCTTCACTATGTAGTGGGTTTATCAGCACTGGGCATGGGAATGAGGTGAAGAATAATTTCTTCTTTAATTGAATTTGCAGGTTGGAATGCTGGGGGGAGAGGGGCAGCAATGGGCTATGCTGGCACCAGGCTGGCACCCCAGCTTGTCAGCTCCCTGTGAACAAGAGTGCTTTAATCACTGCACAGACTGGCTGCAGGGTGTGGAATAAATGCATTCAGTGCTGCAGTTGTGTCGAACATGAATTTTGAGCTACAGCAGTAATTTAGAATAGAAACATGACTTGTGTGTGGTCGCGCTCCGTGCTGACTTGGCTGCTGTGTCTGAGAAAGAGGATTGCACTGGGTGATGAGAGCAGGTGTCAGATCTTATCATGGGGAAATAAAAACACTTATTACCTTGTGGTGTGATTTGTTCATATGACCTTGCTGTTGGGAAGAATAATTTTGCTTTCTGGTATAATTTAAACAGCATGTCACTTCTTCCTGCTGTTTCCAGTAAAAGTAATGAGGCTACGTAGGATACTGGTGACTTGATGTGCACAGAGATAATTAGATCAGGTGTCATTCTCAATTCAATTCTCAATATTGTAGAGAATAATGTGGCATTGCTTTTGTGAAAGGGAAGCTGGTAATTGTCAAATACTTAAAAATTAGCAGTTAAATGGCAGTTGGCAAATCCTTGCAGTAACAACATCTTTTTTTGCTGTTTTTCTTCTTGCTTATGCCAGTCTAGAATATGAGAATCACAGATTTTTTTTTCCTCAGAATATGGCGGCATGGGTTTGGACTTCTCCTATAATATTGCAGTGGCAGAAGAGCTGGGAAATATCCGTTGTGGAGGTATTCCCATGGCCATTGGAGTGCAAACGGGCATGGCTACCCCTGCCCTTACAAGGTAATTTTCAGAAACTTTGGTTTAGCCTAAAACTCAATTGTCATGAGTAGGGAAAAAAAACCAATACTGTGTAGATTTACTGCCTAGTTGGTACTCAGTAATGCTTGAGGAAAGAACCTACTCTCTACTTCTCTCAGTTTGCTTTAGGGGAGAAAATACTTTCTCTTTTTTTTTTTTTTGATTCTAGAGTTATATTGATTATATGTTAAAATATAAACCTTGCTGAGTAGTAGATGATATGTTTAAAAACATGAAATATTGGTACCACAATCAATGAAAAAGTTTTAATTCCAGAATCCAGTTTGTTCATGTTTGTCTTTTTTCTTATATCCCAGTGCAGTAATACTAAGGATTCATTTAGTTGTAAGGATTAGGATCAGTCTGATTCTGTTTTATAATTTACTTGCTCTTTTTCCAGCTTTGCAAGGTGTCAGTCCTAAAGTTGTAGCACATATATCATGCTTCCTAAATATGCCCATTCTAGGCTATTAATAGTTTTTCTTTTTCTCATCATCTATGTCAGTGTTCCCATTTTAATCACGTACTATCATTTAGGCTTCTGCATTTTCTTAATGTGATTTGTTGTGGTTTTTTCCTCCCCCAATAAAAGTTACCAATTTCTTCATGAAGAAGTTTTGCAGATATTCTGTGTTAGAACAGAAGTTCTTAAAACTAGAGTGGGGCAACTGTCTGATCCAGCAGTTTGTCCCTGGAATATGGATGCACCTAAAATTCTGGAAGATGAGGGTGGGAATTAAATTCTAATAATTATGCTGAAATTGGAAATTTCTCTGCACTAAACAGATATACAAGAAGGGAAGTTGTACTCAGAAGAATATTTTAGGGATTTTTTGATAATTTTTAGGGGGTTGTTGACTTTTTTTTTTCCATTCTGAATGTAAATATATGTAAATCTACTGAAGAATCTGGAATATAAACTCTATTCCCTTGACATTTGCTTATCCTGCTGTATGTGTGACTTTGGAGGTCTCATCTACAACAAATTTTTCTTAAAGTTTTCTTCTCCTTTGTGTAATGCAACAAAAGCTTGCTAAATGCATGGAGTTCAGTATGTCTCTTGCAACAGTGGGTTAGCTATAGTCCAACTGAGTATAAGAATAGTATTTTAAAAGACTTCAGACAGTACTACCTTGACCCCATGACAGCCTTTTATTCAGGGGTTTAAAGAAAATCTATGGGTAAAAGAAAATGAGACTTTGTTCCATTGCAGTTTTTGGCCTTCTGCTACTCTGTTCTGCTGTAGTAAAACAGTGAAATTATGCATATTTGTGCTAGTGAAATCCTAAAGTGGAAGTTCTTGGAAAATAACAGTGAAATTGTTGTTAACTTGACGAAATCTTTAATTGAGTTTGTATCTGCATTATTGAATTTTTCCCCCACTGCTGAGCCAATTCCACTGGCTATTTATACAGTACAATGCCCCCCACACACACATGTGAAAGTGAAACTTGGTAATGAAAAGAGAAAGCTGGTTGCTACAGGAAATTTTGCCTGCGTGCCTCTTAACCTCATGCTGTGTAGTGGGAAGACCAACTGCTTGTCCTGGGCCATGGATTGAAATGGCACCCATGTCCTGGGTGGTTTCTCTAAAAGTATCTGTGTACTGTGGGGATTCTAAACACGTTCGTAGAGATATGTCAGATTTTGCATCTTGGCTGTGTGTTGTTGCACAAATCAAACAATGATGTGGGAATCAACCATCAACCCCTTAAAAAGCCTCTGTAGCTCTTTGTTGGCTTTCATAACCTTGGGCTTTGTTCAGCATTCATCCAGCACATATTGAGTGTACCTACAAACTAACTCCAGGAATGTGATTCCTGTAATTCCCAGAATCCCCTAAGTGAAGCAGGGGATTCTGGGAATTACAGGAATTTCAAAATCTTTCTGCAGGATATAGATATATAACATATAATACAGGAATCTTTCTAAATTTAAGAACTAAATAGAAAATGCTTTGTCCGCAGTGATCTGACATTTGATGGTTTGGAACATCACTTTCTGCCAGGTCTTTCAAATGCATTCAGATATAATACTGCCCTTCTTGCCCACAAATAGAGTGGAGAAAGCAGCTCCTAGCTGAGGCAGTGAGTGATAGGCATTTCCCAGTTTATAGACATGCCTGTAGGGTGTCACATCTGTAGTCACACCAAATCAGTGTAGAGCTGCTTATCTCAGCAGTAGGCAGTGAACTTTACTTTTTTTTTCCCCTGTGTTGTTTATAGGCAAATAGTAAGCAAATTTAAGATGGGTAGAATTTTGCAAAAGTGGCGTATTTTTAACACAAAAGCTAGCAGCTGAGCAAGAAGCTAGCTGTCTCCTGCAAGGCAGAGAGACCCACCATCTTCTGAATATAGTGTTGCCCAACTTTTTTTTTTTTTTGATTGCAAAATAACATCTTCTATAACCACATTTTTGGAAGGAACTGAACTGTTTTCTGGAACTCAAAACAAAGAAAGACATCAAACCAAAAATATTATTCTAAGCAAAGTCTTGCTGTGAAAATCCTCTGTTGAAATGCTAAAGGTTAGCAAAGTTTCAAGCATTAGAAAGCATTGCCAAAAATCACTACTATCTGCTCTCATAATATGATTTTCCATGTTGATGGTTGGGTTGTTTGGGTTTTTTTTTTTGACTGATGAATATGCAGCTATGGGTAAATCTAAATCTAAATCTAAATCATACTTGATCAGGCCCCATGGAAAATTAACAAAGTTTTCTGCCTGACAGACATGGGTACTTTGTTCCAGTATGCTAGAGGAAAGAGTAGGCACTCCAAACTTACTTCTTGTATTTATTTAGGATTGCCCCTGTGATTTTCAGCAGGGACAGGACTAGGACTTAAGCTCCTTGTGCACACCAAATGGAAGTGTCTGCCAGATCCCAGTCTGTTCCCTGGCTGTCCCATGTCCTTTGTGCCAGGGTTGGTTGGAGGGGATGACTTAGTCTTAGTTTGAATGGCACCATTCCTTTGGAAATACTGGGACAATGTTTTAGAAGGAGGCCCCAGGAGCTTAAGGAGATGAGTGGTGATGATGAGCTGAGAAGCCTCACAACAAAGAGGAGGCTGAGGAGGAACTTGAATTTATGGATTCCTGGACACATAAGACATTTCATGACCCAAGGAATTTTTCAGTCACACAAGAAAGGTCTGAGAACTAGACCATGAACTCACATTCACACTGCAAGAAGAAATCAGTGAATCTTAATTAGGACAAAATCAAGCATGAAATAGATGTAGCATATCTTGGATGGATACAGTCTTCTAAACAGCAGGAAAACAGTGTGTGCCTCTTAACTGAATTTAAATACAGCCAAGTGAAATTTTTGTGTTAAAATACCATCCAGAGTTTGCTGTTTCCCTTTTTATTTTTGTGGAGATAAAAGAATAGCTGGAAGAAGCATTAATGGATTTTACTGAGTGATTTAAATGTAGATGTGAAGTGCAAATAATTGAAATACAGGTCTTTGCAGATGGTGGCCATCACATGTCAAAAGTTTTCAGTCATCACTATAACCTGGCAAAGAGATGGTGCAAGAAAACAGACCGGGTCCTCCATCCTGGTGGTTGCAGAGTAGTGCAGGAGCATTGAGAGGAATCCTCAGGGGTTATGTTTATTTAGATCTGGAACTTTTAAAGCATCGGTCATGTAAATTTTGGCCATCTAGACCACACGTTTCTGTGGGAATAAGATGCCTGAATACTTTTTAAAACTTCTTTGAAATGATTGTGACTGCACTTGTGGTGAAGACTGAATCACAGCTTTGGAGGGTATTTATTCTATCTTTTGGCTCTGGGACAGCTTTTACCCAGTCATAGCAAAATTTGTGGGTAGAACAAAATTTGTAACTAACTTCTAATAAAATTTACCTTCATAGGGTTTTAATATCGTATCTTTTTTTTTGTTATATTACTGCAGGTTTGGTTCTGATGAGTTGAAAAAACAGTTCCTCGTACCAACTATAGCTGGTGATTTTGTGGCTTGCTTGGGAATCAGTGAAACTGGAGCTGGGTCAGATGTCGCAAGTAAGTTAACCTAGCAAACAGTCAGTTTTAGACAGCCTGATGTTTTAATGGAAATAATCTGTTTTTCCTGACCCTTCACTTTGCCCCATCCTTTGTAAGAAACAAAAGGAAGGAAAGTCTGGTGTGGTGAGTGCAAAAAGTAACATTCCAGGAATACAACACATCCTTCTCATGCATCCAAAAGCAATCAATTTTAACGTATTTGTCAGGTGAATCAATGCAGTAACCCTGTATAGGCTGAGCACAACAGATTTTGTGCTGGCCCCAGTTTTCTTCCAGTGCTGTCCTGCTCTGTGCAGGCTCACAGCTGGCAGGAGCACTCCAGCCCCTCATCAGCTGCGCAGCCACATTCAGTCATGCAGCTCTGGATGTACTGACAGGAACAGAACCCGTTCAGCTGGACTAGAACTGGGCTGCCTTGACAAAGACCTCTCCACTGAATGGGGGAAAACTACAGAGCCTCTCTGATCTGAAAATGATGGCATCACTTTCAGAATGATTTCCTCTTGTTCATCCTTACTTCACCTCGGCCCCCTTTCTGTCATTCCTGTGAAGAAAAATATCTCTCAATTGGTGATTGCTTTATTTAGAGCTAATGAAGAATTTGCAATGTCAAATCTATTATCTTTATCTATTATCTTTTTTTTTTGTTTAGTGCAAGAATATGTTTAGAAACCAGGACAAATTAAACTATTATTCTGAGGCGTCTGAGGCAGTAAAAAATTTTAAAAATTAAATCAAAACAGATACAGTAGAAAAAGAAAATATATCTCCTCTGATGATGAACCATGGACTTCACGGAAAAGGGAATGATAAGTGACCACTTTTAGAGGTTTGCTTGTTGGACAGAGCCTGGCCAAGTTGACCGTATTGTGTTCTTACAAGCTTACAATGTATGACAGACATTTTTTATCCGAGGAATCCTATATTCATCTCCATGAGCAAACCCCTGTTGTTTTTTCAAGGCAAACAGATGAACATCCAGTGCTCAAGCAAGGTTGCAGCAGGTAGATTTAAAGAATGTTAATGTGGATAATGAAATAATGGCACTAAATCTTCCTGCATATTTATTGCTGTTTTCCTTTCTGGGTTAATTGAATTTATTCATAAGAAGAATTCCATAATTTTAGTAGACATGTTTATTAAATATTACTTATTAATAATACTTAATAATTATAAACAATAAATTTAAAATATTAAATTTCAATATTATTTAAACTGCATTATTGCTTATTATAATTTAAATATTATTAGGATTTAAATAATAAATCTTATAATAGCACCTAATAATTTGTATATTAAAGTAATTATAAATTTGAATTTTGCTAATATAAGAAATATAACATCATTTATTTTAATAAACACCTCTCTAGTTTAATTAGATAACCATCAGAAAATTCTAAATAGGAATTTAATTTTTTTGATGCAGTATTCCAGATAATAAATAACATAAATATTCCTTGAACAGCGTCTTGTTTATCATCTAGTTAAAGTGGTATGATACACTTAGATGAATGCTGTTAAAAACCAATTTGGAATCAAAGAGGATTATCTACTGAATCTATGCTGCAGCTTGGAGACACACTGCAGGATGAAATGAAAATACTTTTTCCCCTGTCCTGGAAGATTTGATCCCCGATATAAATGCCAAATCCAGTTTACAGTGCTTCTGAAGGACAATTAAAGGGACAATTTTGGTATGAGCAACAATAGTTTGCCTTCTGAGTTGCACCATTCTGCACCATCTCCAGATGGCCCAGCTGTAAAGCAGACTGAGGTGTGTGAAACTGCACTTGGTGCTTCCTTTTGTTGCTCATGCTATTGGGATGTTTGTGTCCCTAAGAGAAGTGAAGGGACATGGCATCTGTTCACATGTGAAAGTCGGGGATGTGCTTCTGCCATGTCAGCCAGTGTATTTTAACCTGAAGAATGACACAGAGTAAGGTATCTCTAACATTTTTTCCTGCAGTTCCAAAATTACTGAAGGTGATATGAACTCAGAAAACAAAAGCAATGTTTACATGAGAACTGAAATGTGCCTCAAACTAATTTATTCAGAATTCAACAGAACAAAAAGGACTGTGTATATTAGTCTAATACAAAATTCATGTCAATTTGAAGGAACACCGGTCTTCTTTCAAGTGTAGTTATTTCATATTGTCCATAGTTGCGACCATGTGCACCAAAACTAGCACAGAGCTGGCTTGAGAAGAAAAACAGAACAGTACAGATGATACAAAAGTGTGTTTAATTTCAGGATTCTGGTACTACAAAGCATAAACATTTGTGTCAGTTTGAATGATATTGTCTCATTCTATCTCACTCCAATTCCACAATTTATAGAATGTTATCTGTGGGTATATATAAAACCACATAATGGAAAACACTTTTCTCACACACATCCTCTGTCTTCAGGTTATGTTCAGGTATCTGCAGCTAGCAACACTGTTCATGTCTACCTCTTCTACATAAATATCCTGCCCCATTTTGTCTCCAGCCTTTCTGCTTTTCTGGATTGAGTTTGTCTTTTCTGAGCATAAAACCCCAGAATTCTGCATGGTGTCCATAATGGCACAAATACATTTCCAACTCTGGCAGAAGTGTTACTGTCCAATACATGATGTTACACAACAGCTTGCAGGCTTGTGAATCCTGTGATTAACTGTGGATCATCCTCATTACCAGTTTGCTATTGAAACACTGCAGGATTTAGCAATCACTTTTACTACTTCGTGTCTGAGTACTTGTACTTGCCATGTTGAATTTGAAAACTCAAGATCATTCCTTTCTTGCTGGGCCGTACTTCAGTTGTCTGTGTTGGTGATGTCTCCCAAGTTTGTGTCACAGACAAATTTAATTAGTGTATTCCTGTCCTTTTAAAGATCATTAATGCAAATATTCAGTAGGTTTTGTCCAGAGGCTGATATCCAGCGAGGGGCTTAACAAGTACTCTCCCTGCACATCAGAATTTCTTCTTTTAATGTAACCTGATGCAATTTCTGCTTTGCCAAGTTCCTTATGTGCATTTCCATTTTTGTCCTAATTCTTGTATTTTCAAATTTTAACTCATAGTTACCTAGTAGTATCAATTTCACTTACTTGGGTCCAATAGGATTTTTCTCTAGAAAATCCTATTTAATAATAACCAGGTTGGGTTTAAATAAGATACCATGGGTAAATTGAATTCTCTTTTATTTCCAAATGTATTTTGGGGTTGTGCAGATTGCCAAAACCAAAAACCTCTGTTTTCACTAATTTCAGTCTTTCTTGTACGCGTTTTGCTTTGTCAACCATATTTGAATCTGTCTGTAATCTCCTGTGAAATATTTCTTTTTTTTAAGTATCCTCTATGTGCCTCATTTTTCCCCATTCTCTTGTCATTTCTATGGCTGAAACAGTTTTGTTTGCCACCACAGTCTTCTTTGATTTTGTTGGTTTTGATCTGCAAGATTTAACCTAGTTCAACCTATTTTAATACTTATATTCCAAACTCCAAATTGTAGCTTACTTTCATCATTAATCTTGTTCATTTCCTGCAAGTCATTTCCTGGTTTTTGAAGTGATTATTCATTCAGTTAGACTTGAAGGTATTTCTTTGAAGTTTTTCCTATGCTGATGAAAATTAAGATATGTGTTCTTCATATTTTACTTTAAGGATGTGTGTTGCTTATCTTTGACTGTAATATTGACCTTAAAAGTTGAAGTCAACCTTACCTTTAGTCAGATCTATTTGAGTGCATGGCTGGACTCGAGTGTAGAGAAGAAAATTGAGGCTTGAGTAATTGTGATTTGAACAGTGATGTGACCCGCCCTCATTGCTTATAGGGCACCAGCTGTATCATTCACCTCTGATGATGCCTTGTGCTCTTTCCTAGAAGGGCTCCTCAGAGAATGCTGTGCAAGAGGTTGTGAGAGTCAGAGGTGTGTGCCTGCAAAAATTAGTTTTGGAGCACCCACTGAAGTAGCCTTTTCCCAGAGATATGCTTTGTCAGGAAAAAGAATTAGTCAAATATTCCAAATTATCTTCATAGCCATATTCCTGAGTCCACTTGACCATAGTAAATTGTTAAGTAGGTTTCCAAAGCCTGCTATATTTTAAACATAAAACTTATGTATTGATCTGATCATCTTTCTTAATCATCTCTAATTAAAGAGAATCAGTTCTTCACAAGATCATTTGAAATAGTTGTTTCTCAAGTGTTTGAAGCAAACTGTGAACAATTGAATCTGGAGTACTTGAACTTTCTCGTTAGTAAGGCATTTGTTCTTTAATCTGTATTTGGGTGGTTAGGCCCCTGTGTCGCCATGCCTGCAAGAACTATTTACATTTGTGGTAACATCACAGTGCTCATTGTTCCTTTGCAGGCCTTCTATGGGACTTCTATCTAATCTCTTCAGTAGCTGTTCCACAACAAAGGGATGTATGATGTAAATCACTGTGTATGCTCCCATCCTTGTCACACCATTTCAGTACAGTCATATTCCTTATTCCAGCTCTTGTGTGTCCTTCCATTATTATTTAGTCTCCATGTATGTGAGTGTCCAATGTCTGTGTCCATGTATTATGAGTGCCAGTACTTTAGATTACTTAAGCTTCTTGGCATTCATTATTATACAAATTTCGTATCGAGTCCCTTGGACAGATTTGCCACAGTCTTTTTCTGTGTCTGCTGGTTTTATCCACATGATTAACAACTCTTTCCCTGTTTACGTTCCTTTAGCCATAGCTAAATCCCATACTTCCTTATTTTATACCTTATATAATTTTCTCCCATTATTTTTCTCCTGTGCCTTCATTAACAAGAAAAATTTTCAGCTGTGCTGACCTCAGTCCCAGTTTACCTCCTAAATGAAGGTCAGATACTTGGGTTTGCTTTTGGTTTATGTTTAGAGCCCCAGGGAAGAATGTGCATGTGCAGACTGAGGTGATTGTGTGTGAAAGTGTAACCAGATGATTTAAACATGCCTGCCCACTCCACTTGGTGTCTGACTCCTACCCTCCAAGTCTATGATCCCCCTTCAGTGGATGGTCTCTCTTGAATTTCATAGTCTTGTTAGATTCACAGGTGCTGTTAGGAGTGTGGCTAGGTTCTTTTATACCATCCCCTACTTACAGCTGGATATCTTTTGGAGAGTCTTCATCAACTGGGGCTCTTGTCAAAGTTCAATTGCAGGGAAAAGAAGGGAGCCCTTTGGAAACTCTGCTGGAGGATAAATAATAGCTAATGATTCTCTCTGGCTGGCTGTTGCAGGTAGGGCTGTTTGCAGCATGATGTGAACCATTGCAGATGAAAATAAGATTCTTTTTTGCCAGGGTGTATAAATAGCAGGTATTTAGAAGTCCTTCATGTCCACACACTCATTGCATTCAGACTTGGCCTTCAGTAGTAGTTTACCAGCTTTGAAGGTATTGCAGAACTGTGACCAAGAGCATGCAGGAAATGCATGTTGATTTATGTCTATGCATTAACAGGTACCGAGGCTTGTGTTTGTTTAAGTCATGACTCTGGAATTAATGGACTCCTCAGGACTAAGGCACACAGTAAGAGAAACTCTAACAGATCACCTCACAGTGAAATGCTTCTCTCCCAAGTTTTTGACCACCACATTTACTTAGGAAGTTTTCTGCTGTCATCCACTGGGATGAAGACTCCACCTAAAGGAAGGTGGGAGAAGTGGTCCTGTTTCCCTGGCTTGCCTTCCAAGAGTTTTCTAGACAGCTTTGCCTTATGGCCTGGAAGGGTTATAGGACAGGGGAGTATGAGGGAGAACTGAATGGTTTTCTGTCTTGAGAGCAAAGGAATGACCCTGACAGTCATACCTGGATTGATATACCCCTCCTTCACAAGAATAACCTTTCATTTCCTGTGTTTTGAAATAGATATCAAGACAACGGCCGTGAGAAAGGGCGATGAGTATGTCATAAATGGTGGTAAGATGTGGATTACGTCCGGGAGCCAGGCAGACTGGATGTGCCTCCTGGCAAACACCAGCGAAGGACCTCCCCATCAAAATAAATCTCTCATATGTCTGCCAATGAATCTGCCTGGTAAGAACACAGAACTCTTTGCCTTCTCATTTGATTTTATTGGTGTTCTTTGCATGCCTAATACAAGAAGGAAAGGTGTTTAACCAGAAATATATTTAGAGAAGTTGTTCAGATACATTTTCATGGCAATGATTCATATGCATATGAAAATGAAAGAATAAAGAGTTTAGAGATGTCAAACTTGGGAAATACCTCTCAGGCCTGGTGGGCTTGCTGAAGAGAATTGCAGGCATATTTAGAGTGTTTCATGGCTATGCTGTGCAAAGGGATCCCTTCACCAGGGCTCTATTACCAGTTAAATTAAAAAAATAGTATAAGAGTTAAATGTGGGCTAGAGTGAAAGATTCAAATATCCTGGAAGTAAGGACTTGGTTTTGAATAAGACAAGCAATTCTGCTAAAGACATGGAAGAAATACTTCCTGAGCTAAGACTACCAGTTTCAGTGGTACATCCACACAGTGTCTGTTCCTGAGTAACCTGCAGACCTCACAGAATGCACGAGTGCTGTATGCATAGAGAACATCATCCAGAGAGGATGCAGTTAAGATTGTGCTGGTGGGGATCTTTTAAAGTTTTGATGCCTGCTCAAAAGTTTTTAAACCTTTTCAGTTTTAACTCATTTTAATATTTAAAAATATAGAACATATAAATTTATGCTCTATATTATATATAGTATATTTAATGCTTAATTTTTAAAGTTAATGTTTATTTTATGCAAACAAACAGTTTAATACAATTTAATAGTTATTAAATTCAGACTAATGTCTATTAATGTATTTATATATAAGATATTTATACTCAGGGCTCTTTTGTTCATTCAATTCAGAGTATTTTGCATACAAAATGTGCCATTATTGGCCTTTCACATGTAGGAACACCACTATAACAGTGAAGGGAATGAATCTGTGTTCACTTAATGGATTAGACTGAGAACAAAACCCAGGTCTTCACTGTTGCAAAAGAGGATGATGAGAGCTTCTTAAGGGAATGTCTTTTAAATGAATTTAAGCATGGAATAAGTCAAGCAAGTGAATTGCCTTGGGAATCAAGCAGGTTCTGAGTGAACTGTGAGCTTCTACTACTTCTGCTCATGCAAGACAGGCTTTGAATGGGTGCTCATGGAAGACAGACCTGAGCTGCTTCACTGCTTGTGAACTTCATCCTTATTGAGAAGTGATGAGCAAACATGTAACTTACAGCCAGAATTGCTCTGAATTTCCACGTCAATTTACTATTCAGCCATCTGCTGATAAAAGAATCAAGTCCTTCTAGTGATTTTTCATGGACAGGTCAGAATGCAAATGCAGTACTTCTTCTCTGAGATCAGTCTTCCTAAAACAACAAAGCAGCTGACCCACAGTTGGTGGCAGATAAAATACACAGAAATTTACTTAAAGGTTTTCAGCTACTTGGCTTATTCCAAAAAGACATGAGTTGTCATAGCTCTAGGAGTGGGGAGATGTTAGATCTCACAGCCTACATGCAGACCTTCTTTACCTGCATTAAATAGATTTAGAGTAGAAAAATTGTCTGAGACACCTTATTCTGATCTGCAGAAGTGTAGAAGTCTTCCTAGGAACAAAATTCGTGCCCCTCAAAATGCATGTGTTCTAATTCTTCTGTGATGAACACATATTTATCTCCAAAGGGGTCACAGTACCAAGATTGGTGACCTTTTGAAATGAAGTATTAAGGCTGTTGATTGTGCTCTGTGGGTGAGTCATATCAGAAGTGAGATTTTCAGGAAACTCCATCTGGTTTGATACATCCTAAGGATGTCTGTCTGCTAAAGATTGTGCTCCGTGGAGGGCGGCAGAGCAAGGCTGTACGGGAAGTGTCTGGAGGACATCACGGAATGATGCACTCTCAAACGTCCGGGGATGTATGTGTGTCAAAGCTCAAAAACAGCTGCAATGGAGAGCAAATGTGCTGTGTCTGACTCACCTCTGCAGGCACCAGCCTATAAGTCTGGGGAAGGAAGGATCTGTGGTGTATTTTTGCTAAAAATCTAAGTTGTTTTGTATTTATATCGTGTGGTGGGGGAAAAAAAGAGAGAGAGAAAAAAATTCCAAGTTTGAAAATGAATTACTAATTTCAACAATTGATAATTTATTGGATAGACAAAGTAGGATTTGCTTCTACTAATTTTAGGTATATATACTCACTAATCTAGGCTGAAGCAAATCATGGTCTAGATTTGACAGACATTGCTGAATACATTTCTCATAAAGGAAGTTTGGATAACAGCACCATGGATCCACAATAAATATCCAAATTAGGTGAATACTCCTCATGCAATAACAATGTCTTAAAAAAGCAGCTGAATTTTTCATATAATGAAAGAGAATCTAGCACATTGCAAAATGTCTGTGTGTAAAGTATATAGACAAATGGCTTGCAGCCCTGATATGGTAACTGTTTTGTCCTCTGGTTTGTCCTCTGAGTCCTCAGATAGCTCTAGGGGAGATTGCAAGGAGGAGTTAATAAGGAGAAGAGCAACCATGAAAAGAGAAAGGGTGTGTTTCTTGGATTGCAATTTAAAATGTGTCTGTTTCCATTTGTAATGGCACTAAATGGTGTCAGGAGAGAGCAACTGCCTTTTTCTCAAGATAGAATACAGGAAATAAAAGAGATTGTCAGAAGGCTGGAGGACTGGGAGAAAATGAAAAATCAAAGATGCTTGGGAAGAACTGCCCAGGCAGAGAAATAGCAATCCATCTCAATGATACTGGTGCAAGTAGCTCAAATGGCTCTGTTACAGTGATTCTAGTAAGTCATGTGCTTGGCCTTGTTAAATTCAGATTTGTGAGTTATTGTGTGTAATTTATTTAATACAGATGAACTCCGGGACTTATCTGGGCCAGTAATTTCTACTGCTGCTGGTAATTTCTCATTTGTAGTACCCCTTAGGAAGAGAAGGAAGATAATTACATGAAGGGAGGTTTTGATGCCCCCATAGTGGCCAAAGAGATGATTATGTATGATTGTCTTCCACAATGTAAAGCATAGCCTCAGAAGGGGCACCCCATGAGACTGATGCAGCTTGGTCTCCTTGTGGGTGAGAACCATGAATTAAGAGCAAGTGAAACTGGTAGGGCATGACAAAGGGGGATGCTGCTGGACCCAGGAAAATTGAACCCCAACCCAATCTGCAAGAATTACAGACAGAAATCATCAGCACATTTAGCTCACTAACCAAGCCTGTAAGAGCTTTCTTCAGTGGTATTTGCTGTATGTGGATCTGGGAAGTAAACAACGGGATTAATTTAGCAATGTAATAATGAACTGGCAGCAGTTTTGCTTTCTTGAGGAGAGTCCTTTTAAACCACCCACTAACAAGAGCAGTAAGTACATCTTCATGTGATTACATAAAGCCAGTTGGCTTTAGATCATACATGATCTCTGCAATTCTCACAGAAACCAAATAACAGTATTCCAATGGGAAACAATGTTCCTGATTTCATCTGGGCTTCTAAATTGCTCAGTGTGTGGTTATTTAGCTATGTTTTTAATATGGAAACAAACCACAAATGATTTTTTGGCTGACTGAGTACAAATTACTGGATAATTTTCAATTCAAAAGTCAAGAATTCTTATACGGCTGTCCTGATTTTACTCTTGCATTGATCATATATCAAAGCAAGTCTTCCTAATACATAATCTGTTTACAGCTTGGTTGGTGGAGAAAAAATCTTGAGTGGAACTTGTGGAAGTTTATGTGAACATTGTTCTCAGAGAAGTCTTGGCATTTGTAAATAATGTCAGTGTTTCATCTCTGTGAAGAGATGAAAATTTCCATAACCTTATTTAGTGCAGCCAGAGAGAGTAAATTTGAAGGAAATGACTACCAACTTCTGCCTACAAAACCAAAGTAATTTTCATACGTCTGAAGGCCTCCTTTGAGTAAAGGATGAGATGTCTGTATTAGTTCAGAAAGAGATATTTTCTGAAAGTTGTGAAGAATAGCAAGATATGAACAAGTACAGAAGAACAAGAACAGTCTGTGTGGTGACCAACCAGGTTCTACTGACCCATGCCAGAGAGCAGTAGAGGACTGAAAACGAATAAAGAGGAAAATAACAACAGAATACCTTCTCATCACAAAGCTGGTTGGAATAACATGGACATGAGTAGTAAAAAGCTTTGGTTATCTGACAAAGATACATATGCTGACTTGGAGGACTGTTTTGCTATACATACAGGCTCGTCAGATGTAATTAACGTATTATGCACAAATCCTTATGCCTGGTTGTTGTCCTCCTTTTGCTTTTGAAACATTCTTGACTTTCACCCGGAATATTTGAATTAGCTCCAGATCAACAGGGAGACAAAAGCTGAAGACAGGAGAAATGCCAGGGGAAAACAGTGGGTGCCTGTTAAACTCTGGTGGCACAGGGGTGAGCCATGTTTGCATCTGAACAACAGCAGGGAAGAACTTGTAGCTATGAGAAAACAAACAAACACCATGTCCTGCCCAGGGTGACGAGGTAGCTGAACCCTCATGTGGCCAGACCTAAATGAACCAGGTTCATCTTCAACAGACCAATGCACGTGGGGTCAGAGTCAGTGCTGTGTAGAGAGAGTCTGTGGGGACCCAAACTCTCCTCACAAACATACACACATGAAAACTGAGTGATCACTGTACCAGAAAAAAATCAGCATAGGCTAGGAAAGGGAGGATAAATGAAGAAGAGAGGGAAGGAACAGGATTTCCAGGAGGAGAAATACACTTAGCTGCAGCCTAAAATGTAGCTCTGTTTTTGTCCTTACTGAATATTTGTGTACGGTTTCATAGCAGTGCAGGCACTCAGCAAATATTGCCAAATTGAATTTCAGCACTTTATTGTAATGCTAGATAAAAATCAAACACAAACAAATAAAATTGCATTGTTTGAGGACCTGTGTGGAGTAAGATTATTACGACTAGTAAATATTTATTATTTGGGGATATAATGAAAAGGGGGACTTTTACGTTTAAAGTTTCTGATTTTCTGGTTTAATAAAGTGGAAAAACCTTTTAAAATAGGATCTGGGCCATTTCATTCCAGAATACTGTTATGTTTTTCCTGAAGGTAGATTGCACTGTTGTCTTGGAACGTACATTCACATCTGCAGACTCTTCCTTCTGAAAACATTGTATTTGTTCATAGTGCTTCTATTTTTTATGGTCTTTCTCATGCACCTTTCTCTTCAGGCATTCATGTTGCTAAAAAGATAGACAAACTGGGCATGAGGTCATCGGACACAGCTCAGATCTTTTTTGAAGATGTAAGGGTCCCCTGCAAGAACCTCATCGGTGAGGAAGGAAACGGTTTTACATACCAGATGTTGCAATTCCAAGAAGAGCGGCTGTGGGGAGTAGCCAGTGGTAAGTCATCATTTGTGCTTCTGCAGGGACACAGGGGTCACTCTTTGCATGACTAACAGCACTTTTCTTTTCTTGTAAGTTGCAACGATCTTTTAGGATCTGTTTTCGAAATCCGTCATAGCCTGGATACAGACGACATTCCCTTTCTGCAGAAAAATTCCTTTTTCTGTAAAAAAACCTGAGCAGAATATATTTTGTGAGCCATTGCAGACACTCTTTTTTGCCTTATTTATTTTTCTTGTTGCTACTCTGCAAAGAAATTATGGCATCATGTTATGTCTATTACAAATATAGTGCAAAGGCTATCAAAATATCAGCATGAAATAGAAGGATGGTGACTTTTCCTGTAGTACAGTGCATTATGATGCTGATCATGGATTTTAGAAAGGTAACTTATTGGCTCTGTAAAGTTAAGTGGCTCTTTCAGGATGTCGGAGCTTTGTTTTGCAAATCTGTTTTACCTCTGTACACTTTGGACATAAGTGGTACATTCCTTTCCCTGAAGTTATATTGTCACAGAGTTTATGTTACTCAGAACTCAGGCTGTACTCAAATCTATGTATTTGGGTTATATGGATTCTGTATATTCCAGGAAACCAGATCCAAGTCTGGATTGTCTACTTTCAGCCTGCAAACTTTTTCCCTACCCCTCAGTGTTTGGTTCTTTAAGTTAAATAGAATGTGGTTCACAGTAAGAAGATTGGTCCTCTTTAGATTCCAAGGTTGTTTAAATAATCTCACTGTATTCATGCTGCTGTGCACGTCCCAGTCTGTGTGTGGCTGGGGAATTAAGCATTCTAAGTGGTGTTTTGATTAAGTGAACAAATAAAATCACTCATTGTTTTGGGTTCATCACAGACCAAATATTTTGGAGTTCAAATGCCTTTAAAAAAAAACTCGTTTATTGAACTAAAGTTCTTAGTTCAGCCTGAGATAAATAGTACATGTGAGAGTAGTTTTAGCAAAGGACAGGAGGTTACACTTGCCAAGGGCGTAACTGCAGACTCAGGCAAGCAGCAGTTGTGATCCTACCACTGCTTCTCCTTTAATTGAGGTGTATACAGACTGCAAGGATGTGCATTGTGCATTTCTATGCTCAGTTTGAAGTCTAAATTAAACAAACCATGAGAAGCTCTGGGCTGCAGTGAGACTCCCCAGGCAGCATTAGTCATGCCCCAGGCAAAAGTGACGCGCATTGACAGCATCAGTGCACAAAGCCTGGCAGGTTAGATCACTCCTGCTAGAACCACAGGCAGCTTGGTACTGTCCAGTCTTGCACAACTGCCCGGCTGTCACTGTGCTCTGCCAGGAACTGGAACACCAGGTTTCAATTCCTTTTTTTGTCCACAACAATGCAGCAGGAGCAGGTGAACCCTTGCCCTGGATGGCAGCCTGGGAAGGGCCTCTCTCCTTGCCTGCTGTGGCCAGGCAGGGCCAGCAGGGAGGAAGAGTCTGGGAGCTCTCCAAGGAGAGGGAGCTGCTTTCTGCAGTGGCTACTGTGTAAACCTTGCTGGACCCCTTGGGTTTGCTTTTTTTCAACTACCTGATATAAAATACATAAAAGCATTGGCAGCAGAGACAAGACCCATGGTTTGGGCCAAGCTGCAAACTTCAGAGATCACCAATTGTGGTAAACAAGAAAAAGAGTAACCAGTGTTCAGAAGGGAGCCCAGTACTCAATGGGTGCAGTTTGTTGTATCACAGCATCTAGAGGCGTTAACTTCCCGTCCTGAAAATAGTTTCACATACGTTCAACCATGACTGCTCAGGTGAAGGCTCAGATGTGTGAAACCATTTAAGTGCCTTTAAGTGCCTTAGATCTGCATGTTTAATCCTGGTCTTCACTTCTGCCCCTCAGTAGGACATTTCTGCTCCTTCCCAGTTCATGACTGTGACATTGAAAATCATCAGTCTGCTTTTAAATGCTTTAGGGACCAGTCCTGGGATCCTCACTTTCACTGCTTCCTTTAACTTGGAAAAGGCAGTTGACTAGTCTGTTTTTCCTTTCTGGGAGTTATTTTGTTGTGTTTGGGGTTCTTTGTTCTGTTTCTCTTTGTTTGGTGGGGGGTTTATGTATTTTTAGTTTCAAGTATCACATGCTCTAGACTTCTTTTATTTTGTTTATTAATTATAACATATAACAATAATTTTGTTTATTAATTATCTTCTTGGTGGCCAGTATCTTTCTTTACTTGGTTTTTTTTTTCTTTTAAAATCTATTTTCAGTCAAACAGGTTTAAAATACAAATGGAAAACTACCTTCCTGGAATTGCAAAATTTGCTCCCAGGTGTGGTCTCTTCTTCTCAGTGACATATCATCAAAGGCATTGGTCAAAGTCACTGTGGTTCTTGCTTCACTGAAAGAAAAAAGGTGCCACGAGTCTCCTGTGTTGTGACACTTGGTAAACACTGTCCGTTTGAGGGCCTGTTGCACTGATCACAGGAAAAGAATGTTGCTATGGCAAAAAAAGCAAACAGTTGTCCTGTGAATTGCTTAACTCAGAGACAAAGAGGGAGTTCAGCATACATATGGGAGCAGAATGGCACTTTTCTAATGAATTCTATTTGCTCCTGCAACTTCAGTTTTATGAGCACCATTGAGTCATGGCCAGTAAGCAAGATGACAGATCCTTTTGCATGGGCAACACATATCCTTAAGAATCAGATTGCTCAGCTTAGAGCTCACTGTACATTTCATTAGAGAATGATCAGTCACAGCCTAGGAAAAAAATAATAATTTCATTTTCTTTTGAGAGGAAACACAGCAATAAGACAAAATGTCTTTACAGTGAGCAGAAATTTTAAGTGGAATTATATAAGTTGGATGGAGATACGAGGAAAAGATTATTCTGCATTGGCAACTTCAAGTTCTTTCACAATTCTCAGCTGTGTGGTAGGCCACGCATTCCTTAGGCTGCCCTAGTGACATTTCCTGCATGTGCTGTCAGTTGAAACCCATGGGGCTAAGTTTGTCTGAGGATGTGGGGAACATTGTATAAAAAAAGGAAACAAATACACAGAAAAAGGGGGGGGGTTCCTTATTATGAATGGCATTTCTCTGAATTGGTATGACTGGGAAAGTGTTGTGCGCTGTTATCAGTGTGGCTGTTGGCTGTCATGCTATTCATGGTGTGCTGCATTTTGGTGCTGTTTGCTACACAGCCAGGCTTTGCCATGTTAGAGCTGTGCTCAGAGCTCTGAGTACCTGTCATCAGCATCACAGAATGGTTTGAGAAGGGACCTTTAAAGTTCATCACGTCCCACCCCTCCACCATGGGCAGAGACACCTTCATTAAACCAGGTTGCTCAAAGCCCCTCCGTCCTGGCCTTGAACATGTCCAGGGAATGGATGTGTCTTGGGGCACCCACAACTTCTCTGGGCAACATGTTCCCGTGTCTCACCACTCTCAAAAGACATTTCTTAGAATCATAAAATGACAGAATGGTTTGGGTTGGAAGGGACCCTAAAGATCATAAAGTTCCAGTTCCAAAACATTCTTACTTTTGTTCAATCTAAATCTACATTCTTTCATTTTAAAACCAGTCCCCCTTGTCCTGATACTCCAGGGTCTGGTAAAAACTCTGTCCCCATCTTTCTTATAAGCTCCCTTTATATATCAAAAGGCTGCAATAAGGCCTCACCAGAGCCTGCACTGCTCCATGCTGAACAACCCCAACACTCAGCCCGTCCTCATGGGAGAGGTGCTCCAGCCCTTTAATCTTCCTCAGGACCCTCCTCTGGATCTGCTGCAACAGATCAATGGCTGTTTTGTACTGTGGGCTCCAGAGCTGCATGCAGTACTCCAGATGGGGTCTCAGGAGAGACCTGATGGCCTCTTTTGAAGCAGCCCAGGACAGTCCTTAGATTTCGCAAATGACAGTTCCTGAAATAAGAAGAAGGGCAGTAATGGCAGCAAAGGAAACAGGAGAATGGATCAGCAGGGGCAGGAAGGAGGCTGTGAATTGGAAAGGTGGACACTATAAGAGCAGTTTTCCCAGAACCCCAGTCTGAGCCATGATGTGTGGTGACTGCCTGAGCAGAGTTTGACCAAAGTGCCTTCATGATCTTTAGACCTTTTGCAAGCAGGACCTGAACAGTTTCTGTCATGTTTCTTCCCACTTGATCTTGCTCCTGCCTCCTCTTTGCTGTTTCCTATCCCTCTTTCCCTGGTGCTGGGTGCTGGGAACCACACAAGCTGTGCTGGACCTTGTTGCACCGACAGACCAACACAAGATTAACCTCTTGTCTTTATCCCTTCCACCTCCCTTCTGCTCTCCTAGCACTAGCATTTACTGTTTAGTTTCCCACCCAGCAGCTCAGACTGCACTGTATTCTTCCCAGATTTCAGTCAGAGGGAAAGGGACAAGTGGTGCCTGGATACTCCTTGCTCTTTCCTTACATTTCTCAAGCTGGAGACCATTGACATACAAGTAAAAAAGCTGTTGGTGTTACACATGCTACAGTGTTGTGTGATATTGTCCTTTGGAAGGAGAGTATTTTTATTCAAGAGATGTTCCTGAAAACAGAAATTTATTTTCCTGTCCAGAAAGCCAGAATTTGGGTGACAACGTAGTGTGTTAACACAGAAGAAATGAGGACATTACTGTATATGCTCTTCTGAAAAATAACCATTGCAGTTAGTTGTATGATAAAGGAGGGGAAAATATTTAGATAATGAGAAAAGCTGATCACCCTATGGAATGTGGAGACATCATGTGAAAAATGGTGCTCTGTGGAAGTGATGGTGAATGATCATGGCAGGGACAATTGGTGGGATGCAGAGTCTACACAGGACAGCAGTACACAGATGAAATTTAATATAGCAGTGATCTTGAAAACAAAGTAAAAAGGTACATGGGACCACACCAGGCTCCTGCAAGGGACTATCATGTGAGTAACTCACAGGTAGGAAAAGGGATTTCATACTAGTTTGGCTTGGGTTTATTTTGCATTTCACATTCAGAGTTTTGTGGTTTAGACTTTAAATGCAAATGGATGTGGATATGCATATTTTTAAAAGAGAAAATGTGACCCTTCTCATACAGATAGTTTTGTGAAATCATGCCCTGCTGCTTGTCATAGTAACATGAGTCCATATTTGCCAAACAAAATTCTCCACACATTCTGTATCTGCTGTTATCCCAGCTACACTGCAAGGGACTGATAGGTTATTCATTCACTTCAAGGCCTTGGAAGGGAAACTTTTCCCTTTTTTTCTTGTTTAAAATGAGATTGCACAAAAAGCAGCAGCAAACTTTAAAGCATCGTCTGCTGCCTCTCTCACCTGTTTTACAGCAGTACCCTATTTTCATGCTGTTTCCATTAGAATTATTTAATGTTTTTTTAAAGTGGGTATGAATTTTTTTCCTCTAAGCTGGGATCACAGAACACAGATGTAATAAGCAGTCTATTTGTGTTCCTTCATCTCAGAATAGGTTTCTGTCTTTTCCCTGAAGGCTTTCTTCAATTTACATTTCTACAGTCTTCCTCACCAAGCACACTACACTGTCTGCCTTCAGATTTTGTTTCCAGGATTTAACAAACCTTCAGGACACAGGTAGCATGGAAAGTAGGAGTTGCCACAAGCTTTTGCTAGGGCCCTAAATGAGACACTAAGGATAAAGTTTACCTCATCGTGTTGGTACTGCTTTTTATGACTCTCCCTCTTTCCTACCCACTTCTCTTCCCTCTCTTCCAGGTTTTGGCAGTTTAGGGCTCTAGTGAGATAGATCTCTTCAAGGTACAAGGAAGTACCAGACTCTTCTCAGAATTGAAGCTTCACCCCAAACTGAGTGTACAGAACAATTTCCTTTAAAAAACCTAACGTGTTGCTTGATTGTTAGATGCTTGTACAATGTGAAAAAACCTTCTTTTTCAACAAGAAGCTAAACAGATCTGACTAAAATGATGTCTTGTTCTGTGCTTGGTTTCTTCCAGCCCTGACACCACTGGAAACTATTATACAAGAAACTATAGACTACACACGGCAGCGGAAGGTGTTTGGCCGGCCTGTCCTGCACAACCAAACCGTGCATTTCCGCCTGGCCGAGCTGGCAGCCGAAGTGGAGCTCCTGCGCTCGCTGCTGCACCGCGCCGTGGGTGAGCTCCCACATCTGCTTCCCAGACGTGCTTCTCTTTGAGCAAAGAACCTTGTCGGGCTAAAGGAACATGGGGAGGTGACTTCCAGAGTGACTGACTTTTTATGTCTTCTTTTGTTATTAGCTCTCTATGTAGAAGGCAATGATGTGACAAAATTTGCCTCCATGGCTAAGCTAAAGGCAGGTCGTCTGACCCGTGAAGTGGCTGATAGCTGTCTCCAGTTCTGGGGAGGAATGGGATTCACCAATGAAGTTCTCGTGAGCAGGCTTTACAGGTAAGAGTGATGAAAATACAACGTGGCTTTAACTGAAATTTGGACTATTAAATGTCCTATTAAATAATCACCTACTTGAAAAGAGCAGCAGCTTCTCACCAGTGTGAATGGTCTTGTTCCACTTCATAGCATGTCTCTGAAGTGGATTGTGGATGCAAGGACACCCAGTGCAATTAACTTTGAGTAGACAGGTGTCGGAACTTAACTATTCTCTTGCCAAATCTTGGCTTTGCATTAAAGTTGTGAAGTTTGAACTGCCCACAGGTTAGCTTAAATGTCAAATGGAAGAGGAAAACTCAGTATTTTGCCTGATGGTCCTCTGGTATCTGTCACAGAGTAGAAAAAAAGATGGGAAAATTGGGAGCTACCAACCAGTGACTTTTTTCTCTTTGCTTTTTGTTTGTTTGTAATCTTGATTACAAGAACAGAAATAAAACCAGAAACTTTCTTCTAAAATGAATGAAAATCAGCTTTGTCTTTTTCCCCAGATATGTGTGAAACTGGAGTTCCCCACTTGGCTTCTTCAGTATCCTGTTCTGATACCAGTCTCCACCCTTTTAGTCACACTGGGTACCATGTGAGACATACAAGAGATGTAATTGCTTCCAGAAAGTTGTTAGATCATTAAAATGGTCCAGAGGCCTTTTTGCACATTAATTGAGGTCCCTTCAGATTTTAGTCACTATCTACTTAGAGCAAAATTCTCCTTAAGGAAACAGTTTTTTTGGTATCTGGCCTCAGTGTCTTCTATTCTGTAGAATGACCAAAATTGACCTTAGATTCTCTTGCACTAACAGCTTTCTGTTCAGCCCTTACATAGAGAATACCTAATCCAAAGTTAGACAAATCAGTCGTTCAGTTAGTTGAAAGTTTTGGTAAATGTGTCTGTGTAAAGTGAGAGCAGAACACTTGAGAAAATCTGCAAAAAGCTTGTTTCTTCTTAGGTAGGTTGAGTTCCTTTTCCTATTTTTAATAGCATTTTATGAACAATAATGTCATTGCAGTAAGTCAACAGATCCTCAATAGTTTTTACAAGTGGACTCCTGAAATTTTCTTACAAAGGTACAGACTGCTTTATGATGGTGTTTTTACACTAGCTGTCAATATGATGGTTTTCCTTGGTTATTTTTGTCACAGCCTTATTTTAACAAGTAATGGTCATTGGTGATAGAGATGTTAAGAACTACTGCAGTAGGCAATCTAAATAAAATTAATCCCTGTCTTTACAGCACTTACTGTAAACGATGTAGTCTGGACAGATTAATGTGTGGGTGCTTTTACATAGTTTTGAGATTTCCTAGCCCAGTATAGTGCTAACTGTGAGCAGGGCTTTTCTGTGTGGATTCCAGAGTGATTTCCAAGTATAACAGCACAGTCACATTTTTCCTTAGAAGAAATTCAGACTGTTTCCTGTTGGTGGACGCAGTCAGCTGGCTAAAGAAATGTATCTTTCTACCTCTAAAACAAATACTCTTATAAATGAGGCTAAAGGCAGTGCGATATTTATACTCTGAAATTTTCTATGAATCAGTAAAATTCCACCACTGAGTAACCAAAGGTCCAGGAAGGGACAAGGAGAGTTTTACCTAAATAAACAATTACATGTTCAAGGTAGAATCTTGTTAATCTGTGACAATAAGTATTGAAGTGAAGGGGAGAACGACCATCCTGGTAATGCATCGAACTCCAACTTTATTGATCAATCAATCACCTTAAATAACAGTGCTAACGAACGCCATGAATATTCTGTAATCCAATGTCATGATAGGCTAACAGAGAAACTTCTAACCACTCCCTTTGTTTTAGAATACCTACAATTGTTTATTAAAGACAGAAACCAAAACAGAAACCAGAAACTAAAACAGAAACTAGTGTTCCCAAAACCTCTACATCTGTTCTCAGGATAACAGGCCTTCCCAAGGACGGTGTTCTGCTTGCCATGGGAAGACAAGCTGAGAACTTTATTGTTTATAGAATGATGCCTGAGAGAGTCTAATTGTTTATATAAATCAGAAGGCTGAGAACTGTTAGAAACGGCCTTACTTTTCCCTTATACTTTTCTCTCAATTTTATGTCTCATGGCCTTTTCTTTAGGTCATTCTCCGACATTTCCCCCGTTTTTTCTTTTTAAGAAAGGAGGTTAGTTTGCAGGTTTTTTCTATTATCTTACTATTTTTTGAATGCAACAAGGTAAGATAATGGTGAAGTTTTTCCTCATAGAAACTCTTGTGGAGGAGGCATTACCAGATGTCAAGAGAAGTGCAGACCCCACTCTGCCAGGGCTCAGCTGCACCAAAGGCCTGAGGATAAACAGGACACTCAGTGTCAGAAATGTGATCCTGTGGAGAAGGATCAGAACCAGTGCTCAGAGGTGGAATAATGATAACTTGCTTAAATAACAAGATCCACCCTGCGCCTGGGCTGGTATTCCATTCCAGGCTCTATCTCCACAAATTAAAAATATCTTAGGTGTCATAATAGTAGAGCCTTTACACTGGTTATAAAGCTGTTTGGACACTATTTCCAGGTTTAGAGATGAATCCAGAGTAGCCCATGTCTGTTTATGCTGACTCATCCTTTGGAAATTAGAGTAATCAAAGCTGAACTGCAATTATCTAATGCTTGATTGGGATCTCTTCTTATAGGGCCTACAACAGAATGTTGTGTTAAAGGCACCAGTTTTCTACACCTTATTGAGGCTATATATGAAGCACTTTGATCTTTAACCTTTTTCAAAATACACTGTACCTCCCATCGATAATAAGTTAAGATTTTTGCTCATGAGATTTATAAAGGTCTGAAGCTGAAGCAGTGTTTAGCCCTGTCTCATTCCGTAGTGCCTGCTCCCAATTATGTTCCCAGATGTGCCTATAATTACAGGTGTGGCACCATAAATGAAAAAGTAACAACTGATCACAACCCCCACAACACAGTGCAACCCAAGCAGCACAATTTGGGCTGTGACATTCAAGACAGTCCTCTTTTGCCAGTCCTCGTATATGTAAAGATGATAATAATGTCAATCAGTTCTCTGGTCGTTCGGCAACGGCGTGTTAAGGCCTTATCAGGCATTGCACAACAGGTGGTAATTGGACTAAGAAAAGAAAGCTGTTAACTGTTTTCATTCATGCAACCTGGAGAGACGTAAACAAGCCTGAAAATGATTCTTTCTGTCCTTGAATTTATCACATCCACCTTTTTTCATGAGCTTCCCAGAAATGTTCAAAGTCAGTTTTCAGTTTGTAATCCTTTAGTCATTTGGCTCAAATGGCATCAACTGGGTGATTCTCAGTCCTTTGTTAATTTGGAGTGGTGAAAAGATAGTATGCATTTAAGGCACTTAAAATATTTAACTTAACAGACTTATTTGCAAATCATGTAAAATCACTTAAATCTAATTCAAACTTAACAGAATCTAACTTAACTTACTTAATAATACTTAGCAAAAATTAATTTTCTTCAAATCCCACACAACTCAAACCTATATATAATTTAAACTTAGAAGACCTCGAACCCAACCGAAAACAAGCTCAACAATTTTAACCTTAACATTTAATGGCACTTAATTGATAACCCAACTTAAACTACTTAATAACAGATAAAACTTGCTATAGAAATAATATATAACATTTACTATCACTCACTCACAGGCCTGACTCCAAAACACTCAACCAAAACAACCTTTCTCACGTCTTTGCTGCAGCATTTATACCAAAAACACACTCACAACATCTCACTCATACAATCAATCCAACACATCTCAACATTTTTAAATTTTTCAAAACACAGCTTTAAAGTCTAAT
This sequence comes from Melozone crissalis, assembly GCF_028551555.1. Taxonomy (NCBI): domain Eukaryota; kingdom Metazoa; phylum Chordata; class Aves; order Passeriformes; family Passerellidae; genus Melozone; species Melozone crissalis. The sequence continues at coordinate 24,886,160 of NW_026535794.1, forward strand.
GTTCCACCGGCCCAGCCATCCGGGCTTCTGATGTTCAAAGTCTCTGGTAATACAGATGTTTCCAAGACAGCATAACCAATGCCGAGCCAAATCGACCGAAATTTGACTCTCGCATTCATTTACGCTGATTTCTGCTTTACAGTCTGTGCTGGGGAGAACAAAAGATCTCTCTAACTTAGGTGAAAAACATCCTGACAGCAATAGTCCTTGGTGTCGCTTGTTTAGTTTCACTAATCTTTTAATTGCAATAGGAATCCTTTCTTTTGTTGACAAGAGTCACAGTTATTACGGCTGTTAGATCTCAAACTGTAGCTTTTGCCGGCTACGGGGCAGAGGGAGAAGCGCTACCGCTCGAAAAAGCACTCTGAAGTCGGAATCCGCTAAGGAGTGTGCAGGACGAAAACTATCAATGCACAGCATGATTGCTCCTCCATCACCTGCTCTCTGATGTCCAGTCACTGTTCCCAAGCAGCACCTGGCCGCCCGTGGACATCTGGCCCTCAGTTCACACATGAGGGCGATGCGGCTCCGGTCGCTCCCCCCGCGGCGCTCTTTGTTCACTTCCGGCGCGGCGCGGCTTGGTTTCTGCGGCGGCGGCTCCGCTCTCGGGGCGGCGCGGCTCGGCTCCTGCGGCGGCGGCTTCTTCGGTGCTTGGCATTCCCGGCGCAAGCGGCCCGTGCCTTCGCAGCATTTCGTGCGGCCCTCTTTATTTGATGTTGCAAACGCAGCGGACGTTTGAAGAGGTGCAAAAGCGGCTAACACCTGAGTCTGAGAGGACTTTGCTTGTTCTTGTAAGCCTACTCCTAACTGTTTTATTGCGTCTACTACGAGAGCCTGTTGTCTGGTTGGTATAAGAGCCATCCCCTTTAATGCTTCCTCTACAGTCCAATCCGCACCTAAAGCATTAAGTATGTTTCTAGTAGCAGAATTACAATTTTGAAGGACACACTGCCTGAGTTGGACCTCGCGCAAATATTCTGGCACGCCTGCTCTCTTAATTGCAGCCGCAGCTCTACCAACAAAAGCATCAAATGTCTCATCTTTGCCTTGCTTAATTCCCATATACACTGGTATCCCTCCTGGTTCCTTCACCATATCTATCGCGAGTCTGACTAACCGCATTGCCTCCCGGCACTTTTCTTGACCTATTAAAGCTTGTGCATCAGTACGAAGAAAAGGCCCCAGCCCCATAAGCTCATTTATAGTGATACCATGCAAGGGGTCACCCGACTGTCTTTGAACTACCACACACTCACTGACAAGTATCCGCCAATGATCATTAAACAGCAATTGTTGATGGTGGGTAAAGATTAATTTAACTATCCCACGACAATCATTAACAAGAAGGATACTGGTGTCAAAAATATAATCGAGCATTTGCTTAGCTGGTTCACTCTTAAAGCCAAACTGACTAACAGTAGCTCGCAACTGAGATAACAGCTTCCAGTCAAGAGCTCTAATTGTGGCTTGAAAACCTCCTCCAGGCTGGGGGTTAAAGACAACCGGACAAGCCAATTCTCGAGCCGAACTTATCAGCTCTTGATCTCCCTTGTCAATTGCATCTTTGGCCAAGGCAGCCCACGCGTCCCGTCTTTCCCTCGCAATCGCCGCCGCCAAGCCGATTTCCGACCCAGGGACCGGCTGATCGCTTATCGGGAACGGAGTACACGTATCTGGCCCCAGCTGCTGAGACGCAGCAGGTACGGGAGAGTCAGAGGTGCTCTGTGTAGCCTGCGGCAAAGCAGACAACAGGGCACCCCGCGGAGCTTGGCTCGTTAGGGGGGGCTGCGCGGCGGGCAGCGAGGCGGACTGCGCCTGGCTCATAGTGTGACTCATAGCCTGGCTTTCCGAAGGAGGTGGTGAGGCAGGTAATAAAACTGTCCGCGTCGCGGGGCCAAGAGGAATTCCCGCGTTCTTATCAAATTCCCTATCTTGATCGCATTCTTTGTTACGATCGTAAGCGGCAGTAGCCTGGTGAGCAGCCCTTTTTTCAGCTTGAATTCGCAACAGTTCGGTGTTAACGACCCGCCATAATTTACCCCACTTCTTAGCAGTTTTATCATCATCTAACGTAGCCTGCCACAATAAATCACCAAATCTACGCCATTCCAACAATTCGTGAACTGTGTGAGGATTTATAAAGATCCCCTTTTCTAGGCCATACGCTAAAAGGCCTGGTAACTCTTTCTGTAAATCTATTCCCTTAATTTGCCGTTTTTGCAAAAGGGTAATAAAAAGTTCATATGCGGCTTGCCTTTCCATACCTATGTGCGCACGTTGCAGCTCTTCAAATCAAGGTCGCGGCCGCATGTCTCGGACGAGCCTATCTGTATAGTCGCTCGCAGCGCGGCGCGGGCCGGCGGGTTACCCTCCGCTTTGTCTCCGCGCTTCTTCGCCGTTCCGGCTGCAGTTTCGATCTTACGGAACCCGAACCTGTCTTCACTTCACGTGGCGTTCGCTTCCCCGTGGTGTTCGCTATCACGGTCGGAGGTCACCATATATTGAAGTGAAGGGGAGAACGACCATCCTGGTAATGCATCGAACTCCAACTTTATTGATCAATCAATCACCTTAAATAACAGTGCTAACGAACGCCATGAATATTCTGTAATCCAATGTCATGATAGGCTAACAGAGAAACTTCTAACCACTCCCTTTGTTTTAGAATACCTACAATTGTTTATTAAAGACAGAAACCAAAACAGAAACCAGAAACTAAAACAGAAACTAGTGTTCCCAAAACCTCTACATCTGTTCTCAGGATAACAGGCCTTCCCAAGGACGGTGTTCTGCTTGCCATGGGAAGACAAGCTGAGAACTTTATTGTTTATAGAATGATGCCTGAGAGAGTCTAATTGTTTATATAAATCAGAAGGCTGAGAACTGTTAGAAACGGCCTTACTTTTCCCTTATACTTTTCTCTCAATTTTATGTCTCATGGCCTTTTCTTTAGGTCATTCTCCGACAAATAAGCAAAGCAGCAACTTCCCTAAAGCCCTTCTTTTACTCCAGCAGTCTGAGTAACCATTCACGTCACTGTGATGTTTGTCCAGTAGCAGCAGTATCATTGCACAGCAGAACATCTAGTCCTAATGTTCAAACATTTTTGTAGCATAATCTTTATGAAGTTCCCAAAGAGATGTAGGTTAATCTTCAACACTTCTGGCTGTTACTCACTCCTCAAAGAACATACAGTACAATGCATAGTTAGTGAATGAAGTCTCTGAATTTTAGTTATTAGGGTCAGTTAGAGATCATAGGCAGAAACAGCACAAAACTGCCACATTATTTTATTGATATCTGTAATTTAATCAGCAACATTTTAAACTTTGTAGAACAACTGGCATGTCTTAATTTCTATTCTCTAGAAAGCGTGAAGAGATCTGCTTCACTGTGTAGGTGTCTATACTGGGTTGATTTTAGATATGTAAATATCTCACTTGTACAGATTCTAATAAGAATAGGTAAAAAAAAAAAAAAGAAAAGCTTAGAGCTCAAATATCAAAAGGTTTCATAGAAAAATACAAGACAATACAAACCCATAAAGAATATGACAGTGTTTCCCAACTGTACCCTAGTAGCAGGATTCTGGAGAAGGAAAGCACTAGCCTGGAGTCATGCTTGTTTATTTTTCTCTCCTCTGTCTGAAAGGCCTTAAAGACATCGTGATTTGGCAAAAATCTATTATTGAACAAAGCCATCATTTATATGAAAAACCTCTCAAGGTTATGAGAGACTGAGGAAAGAAACCTTTTTGAATCAAGTTTATTGCAATTTTTCAGACTTCCTGAGTTTTAAAAAAATTCAGGTAGTGATCTATATATTTTAATAGTAATTATGTGTGCTTCAATTGTAATAGGAAGAACTTATATGGTCTTCTTAAAGCAGTTTGATTTGTTTTGTTTATTTTAAATTCAGATTGTTATTAACTGCTAAACATCATGTCTAACTGCCTCCAGTTCTCAAAAGTTTTTCTCCTATGGGCTGTGATGGGGAGAATGCTATCATTTCTTTACTTGTTACATTGTAAAAGACTTAAGAAAGCAGTAGTGAAAAATATTGACCACTCATGTGAAATAAAAGTGTAAGTAACATTGCAAATGCATAGCTGCAGAAGAAACATTTTCATTTTACTCCTCAACAGTCGTGTAGTTATTGCAATATGAAGGTCTATTTGTAATTGAGGATAGTTAAAAACCTAAATTCTGTATAATTTTAAGTGGATTTTTTTAATAAGTAATGTATTTCCATCTAGATTTTTTTTCCTTCCCATATTTCAAAAGTTAGTTCAAATGCTTCATTCACTTTCATTTTCTATTTCATTGTTTATAGTCTTTCATTCCTTATAAAACATGTCTAAATTTGAGTGAGTCCAGACAATTGGGGGTTTTAATCAGCTTTTTTCGTTATAGTAATTTATAGTCGTACCAAACAAAATGAAACCTATCCATTTCTGCTGACAATTTGCTTTGAAGTCTGTACCAAACCGCTGAGACAAAACTTAATACCAATTTCTGTCATCTGTGAAACAAAATCTGCAGTTTCCACCTTTTTCTGCAGAGGCTTTGAGACAGATGCCTGTCTACCACTTTCTTTGACTTTTACGAGTACCTTAAGAAGGAATTTAGGAGATGAAGCACATGATGTTTACCTTTAAGATAGCAAATCAAGGCAGTGATGACTTTAAAGTAGAGCTATGTTCAACTCTGCTTTATGCTCAGAGCAGGCAAGGTGATGCCCATTCCCTCCTCTTGGCCTTCAGAATGTCCCTGAGAGGGAAGGAACAGGGTCATGGGAACTGGCAGGCACGGCTGTGGGCTGTGCCAGCCCGGTCAGAGGTCTGCTGCACTGAGTGGCACCAGCTCAAATTCTTCTCTCTAGAACAAAGCCTCCTTCAGATTCTGCTTAATTTGGACAGCCTATAGGTAATCTAGCTGAGTGTGAACATGGAAGAAGTCACAAAATATTAGGCTTGAGGGTTCATCAGTACCTTTTTTGGAGAAAATTCTTGTCAGTAGTAAAACCTTAAAATAGTTAAAACCTTAAATAGTGAGTTATGAGAAAAAAAGGGTAAAGGTTTTGTAATCAAGTGCAGTTTGTGCTGAAAAGAAGCAGTGTATAAATGGCCAGGGAAGCAGTGATACTCTGAGCCAGGCAAACCTTGGTAAGGTTTTTTACCAATGGCCTTCTAACCAGGGAAGCGGAGAGCAGCATCTCTGAGGGACTGCTGCCATAATGCCAGGCTGTTAGGGGAACCAGGGCTTAGATCACCAAAACTCACCTTCTGCCCCCTGACTGGCACTGATCACTGCCAGAAAAGAGAAAAAATTTTCTTAGTTTATTTTGGCAGGAAATTTGAAGTTTCATGAAGACACCTGCATCACAGATAGTGCAGCAGGCTCCTCTCAGCTTGTTTGGGAACAGAAACAGCTTCAGTCCAATTCCATATGGTTTCCCAGAGGTAAATGTAGTGTAGAGCAGCTCCCACAGCAGGCTCAGCTTCTCAGCTGTAGGTAATAAATGGTACTGGAAGGCACAACTGCAAGCATGATCACATTTTACCAGCTTGAAGCTACAGACAGATGTAGTGTGCCATGAGCTGCATACAGCACATTACAGGATCTAACAGTTTGCTTGTGCTGTGAATGTCCCTGCTTTATGGCTGGGGAAATCGCACACAAGGAGAGCTCAGACTGGGATAAAGACCGGCCCTGATTTTCAGGAAAACTGGGACCAAAGTTTTAGCAGCAGGGTAGTAGACATGGCTTAGCTTGTGCAAAACAAGGTCCAATGTCACTCAGGGTGCAGAGGGGTCAGCACCAGCCAACAGAGGAATGTTAAACTGCAGACTGTTTTGGATTACACTATTCAGAAACACATTTTCAGGCTGTAAATTACAGGGTTCCTAATCATTAGAACAATTTTGTTATCTCATAACCTTCAAATTAGGGTAGTCCAAGATTAAAGGGAGCTTGTTTTTTCTCCTTCAAGCAGTGCTTGACACATTTCTGAAGGCTGTATGACATGGCCTCTATGGAGACGGGAAACATGATTTGACAATGTGGAGGGCTTTCTTTTTTCCAGTTGCTACCTAAGTTATTAATCACCTGGATTGAGTTTGCTGGGTGGGAATGGTGCCTCACCCTCCCTCTTAAGTGCTGTTTTTTAACTTGACATTGAAGATTTTTTTGCTTTTATTCATTAAAACATGGATAAATTTTTACCATTTATCTCTCTTGATTTGATTGAGTGAAGTCTTATAATCTACCATGAGTATTTCAGACACATGGGATTTCCTGAATGTAAGGAAACACTTCACAGGGAATATTTTAGAGGGATAGAACACAATAGTTGGATTCTCTCCTTCCTCAGGTTAAGTCCCACTCTCTAAAGAAAACAGCATTCAATGACATTCAACAAGTAGCTAGAGGTTTGGTCCCTCAAAATGACACCTTCACAAACTGCCTGGTGGGCTGCAGGCTGGTTCCTCATGGTCCTTGGTCAGGGGGAAGCCACCCCAGGCTGGTGCTCACCTCAGGAGGGCTGCAGGTAGTTTAGGATGTGCTGCTCTGTCATGTGGCAACAAAATGGTGATGCAGAAATCAGAAGCAAAATGTTATTGTGACAGATCAAAAGCCGTAACAGCAGTAGCCTAACAGTGTCCCTTACAAAAGCAATCGAATTCCAATATGTATATATGTTGACATACTCATGTGCTGTATTAATAATGCATTCTTGATATAAGATAAACTATCAAGCCATAAGCATACATTAAATAACTGATACAGAAGGTGACTTCACTATGTGCTCTTTCCCAGCTTCCTTACAGAGTTTCTGGCAGGATAGTTAATCCCATGGTTTCAGCTTCTTATGATGAAAGCAAGTTTCTTTCCCAGAAGAGGGCTGCTGGATTAAAATCATTTGTGTCTTTTGTCATCTTAATCCGCTTAAATTAGGGGGAAACCTTCTGTCCTGGCTCCCCAGAGGAGAGATCAGCATTAGTCACCTGGCTGTAGATTCTGTAAGAAATATTCCTTATCTCACCCATAGAGACAAAAATATAATGATCAGCAAATTTTTAAAGATATAGACAAACACTAAACATATGAAAGGTGATCTGGTTTCTTGAGATGTGTCTTTATACGTGACAGCCTGACTTGTCTGTCACACACACCACCAAAGCCAGATCTTACCATTTTTTATAATTTCATATAAACAAGCCCCATGTGTCCAGGATTCCTGCTGCAGATTTCTATTGACATCACAGAGGAGTTCTGAGGATTAGTTACTTGCTGTTGCTACAATGAAGATGCCAAATACTGAGCATTGGCAGGGGCTTTCTTCAGCTTGACAAAGCAGACAGCACCACAGCAGTAAGAACAAGCAACCTACCACTGTTCCAGCTCTGCTGCCTTCAGCAAGGCCCATAGGAAGGTCGGGAATCTTCAGGTTACTAAGCAGAGGTAGTTTAGAATTGTTCTGGTAGTTTTATTGGTGGTGTTTTTTCCCTCTCCCCTGAGGTAAAATATTTGTGAGTAAAACTGCTTGAGGCTGCAGCAGTGAGCACTCTGGCTAGCACAGGGAACTTAGGCAATACTGTTAGGGTTGACTTGGGACGGTTATGGCAGGTTTTAAATGAGTGAGATTCAAAATATCAAATAAAGAGTAAATATTCCTGAAGCATTAATTTTTAATGCACAAAAGCTCTATATAAAACTACACTAGAATACTATACAGAACTACTTGTAATATTATACAATGTAACATTGAAGAACCATATAATATTAATAAGGCTTTTACCAGATCTTACATAGTCATTAAGAAAACCTAGATTGGTTATAAACCTTAAATGGAAATTATACTCTTTCTGTGCAATTCTCCAATACCTCATGTACTGGTTGACTCTTTGACCACAGTTAAGCCAATTTAAGTGCTGCAATGCTTTTTGCTGCTGGCCCTGGAAAAGCTCCCTCCCCTCCTACAGTTTAACTGCAGGCTTAGGCACCGACAGGTTTGGGACAGGCCCAGCAGGGGTCTTGTGGGCAGCATCACAGCCCACCTGCCCAGGAGCCAGTGGATGAGGTGTTCTGCAGGCATGTAGCACTTGTATCCAATGGGTAATTCTGGGCAAGCTGTCCAGCACAGCACCATCAGAACAGCATGCAAATGTTTAAATCTACTCTTTATATTTCTGCAGGGATTTGAGATTGATGTCAATAGGAGGTGGCTCAGATGAAACCATGCTTTCCATCATATGCAAATACATGGACATACTTCCAAGAAAGTGATGCATCTGCACTCTTCCTTGAAAATGAAGAAAGCAAGAGCATGACTTGTGCTGCACGCTGAAGGGGTACAGATCAGTAATTTTGCCACCAGAAAGCACATCAAAGTCTTTCACCATTACCACTCTGTGTTTTCCAATGTCAAATTCTTGTTGAAATGAAGCACTCTGAAAGCTTGCAGCCTCCTGCATTCCGTTTTTTCAGTGAGTGGCCCAAGTTTTCCAATGACCCTTGCTAAGCACACAGCAAATAATATGTTCTTTAATCGAGCTTTATCTACACTTCAGAGCATCTAAGCTGATAATTACGCAACAGAACTTCCATATGAATGGAAGCTATGTAGCTTAATCTCATTTCAGTAAAGCTCTGCTTTCAAGATGAACAATCATGGCACAAATTATTCCCTGCCATAATGAAACCCCAGAACAGTGCCTTTCCTCTCAATTAACAGGCACTTTCCCTATCTTTCACTTTTAGCAAGCAATCATTAAAATGAGCTCTGTCATCTTCGCCAAATCCGTATCAATTTGTACTCCGCTCTGTCATGGACTTTTGGTGATGGGAGCAGTGTTAAATTTTTATTTGCAGAATTCTACAAACAACTGTTTAAGTGTATCTGAAGCTTGCAGAGGATGAACTTCAGCAGCAATGTACCATGTTGTATGCATAATTATTAAGAAAAATATTAAAAATAAACACATTATAATGAAAACTGTGCATAATTACTGAAAATCTCCCTAAAACAGCCATTGAAGCTGGAAGAGGCAGCCTGTATTATTGATTAAAAAAATAAAAATTGCCCCTTAAATACAGCACCATTTCAAAAAAATACACTGATATTCTACAGTAGAAAAAAATGTATATAAACAACACTAGCTAGGATAATACTACAGGACACTTTATTTGTAAGTTCATAGTTGCTTATTAATGGTAACATATCATACAGTATTTCTAAAAAAGTTTTTCAAAAATTGTAGATGCGATTTCAATATCTAGCAAACTTAAATTTTTTTGAATGTTAAATTCAGCAACACAATAGCCTCAATGATTAGAAACTACTTGGTGAGCCAAAACTAAGTTCTCAAACCCTAATATGACTGCACCTCCAATAAATACATCATAATGTACTTTAATATAAAATTCAAAAGATCTGCCATTGTATTTCAGACATCATGCACTGTAGATTCAGGGATTATGACTAATTGGAAAGTAAACATACTAATGGTAAAAGTTCAAGTGATTCAATTGAATCATTTCAGTTTTAAATACTTTAAATATAAAGAAAACATTTGTACTGTGTCCATATTGGTTGGTCCCAATGATGAAAGGCATTTGCTTAAAAGAGTAGATGTGTAAACATGATCTATCACATTTAAATTAAAAAATAAAAAATCCAGTTTTTTGACAAGTAACTTCTTGTCAAAACACGCAGTTAAAGTTACTTACACATTAACAGATCTAAACACAAAAGTAATTTTTTGGGAATACCAGTATTACATTTGCTAGCTTCAGGCCAGCCTTTAAAACTCCACAGGTAAGATCTATTTAGAAAGATCTACATATTCTTTGTGCTCTTGCAACTGAAATTATTACATGCCTGAAACTGGAGCTCTAATTTAGAGCACGGCCCAGAATGAAAAGCAGAATGGAAAAGAAAGCCTTGAAATTCTGCAATTACTTCATTTTCAAATAATCACTGTTCTTTGAATTTTTTCAAATCAATTCTAAAAACTATTTCCCCCTAAAAAAATCCATCCCACTATGCTAGCTATTTCTGCAAATTCACAAATAATCCCCCCAAAACAGGGGATGATGGAAAAACTCTGATACATTAAGAAAACTATATATAACTTCGCATTAATTGTTAATGCAATTTACAACAATTTCACTGTTTTATCCATAAAATGTGCCACTATAAATCAATGTCTTCATTAACTAAGACTACAGTTGAAATTATGCAATGTAAACCAGAGGTAACATGCATCACCTCAGTTTAATAATCCAGTATATCACAAAAAAAACAAATAATGAAAAGAGCATCATGTAGCATAATAGCTTTGTCTGGCTTCCTCTGGAGAGTGTTCTCAGTCTGCCCATAGTTGCACCTAGAAGTCCACCCGTAGAGTCAAAATCATTCTCCTACATTTAAAAAAGAAACAACCAAGCAAACAAAAGAGAAAAAAAACATGTAACTGAGAGAAAAGTACCCTTACAGCTCACTCAATATAGTTTTCCCTGTTTTTTCAAAGTTTCCAAAACTAAAATTATTTTAGAGGCAAAACTATCACCCATTTATCCAGTGCTATTATTACCCCAAGCCAAAGCAAAGTGTAAGCAAAAAAGGCATTTCTGACTCTCTTGTTTTTTGCTTCCTTCTTCTATTCTTGAATACAATTAAATATAGAAGTGCCTTTTTAATGATACTTGACATTTGCTGATTAAAAACCTATACTGATATCCGAAGCATAAAGATCTAGGTTGTGCCTTAAGAGTAATGTATTTGCACATCTTATCTTTTTGAACAGAAATACTGATACTGCTCGCAAATCAGTCACATGTTGCAGTCAGCAATAAGCTGTCAAAATTTTAATACCAATGTTTATACTAAAAGACAGGATGCTTTACATTATTAACTTTTAATCCTGACCCATATTTAAAGAAAGGCAGTTATTCAATACTTACCATTTCAGATAACATTTTATTCTGGTTTTTAACTTCTGTTCCAATTTCAATGGAAAGCTATAAAAACAAAACAAAACCAAACCCAAAAAGTATTAAATATGAAGAATCAGTTAATACACAGATTAGAGAACCCACTCAAAAAATACATGACATGACTAACATTTTCCCCAGTGAAAGCAATACCTGGTATTTTCAAAAAACAAAATAACATGCACAGTATTCTATCAACAACCCTTAGGGAAATAAAAGATTTTCCATTTGACTAGATGAGTCTAAAGAGTCACTGGAAGTACTGGATGATCCTCTTCCCCTCTTCCAGATAATGTCTTACTTGAATTATTGGACGGAATTTAAAAATCTCAAGACCTATTCAAGTCTGAAGCAGCAATTACCCATTCCTGGAACAACTGTTAAAACTGCTGGCACACAGCAGAGAGAACCACGAGCATTGGTTTGACTCCAAGTGTTGCTGCAGCTGACACTTGTACCCTGCAAACACATCTCTTTGACAAGCTGCTGTGCTATAAACAGGAGGACTTTCCTCAGTGAACTTGTGTAGCCCTTCTTTATGCACAGAACAGGAGGAGGAAAGCTGCACTAGAGCCATCCTGAGACAGTGACCAGGGCCAGCAACAGCCTGGGCAGCAGCCTGAGACAGGTCCCAGGCCAAGCCAGAAAGTGAAGTGAGGGAGGAATGGGTTAGGGTTGGACTCAGGGAGGAATGAGACCAGGCACAGCTGGAGCTGCAACATCACAAAGGTGGGAGCCAGCCAGAAGAGCCTTGGTTAAAGCAGCTCTGGAGGTAAACAGGGGAGAACTGACACTGAGCCTGACTCTGTTATCAGCACACTGGCCTTGAACAACTGCTCAGTTCCTGGGGTGGAGGGAAATGCACTCCAGGCCCCCATGCTTTGGATTAGCCAAAACCCATTTGTTTTCACATGTCAGAACTTGAGTCTCATTATCTCGTACTGATGCATTTCAAACAAGAGTGAAACTGATTTTACATGAGGCTTCTTTACATGAGGATTATGTGAAGGCTATTCCATATGCCAAGATTATCCCACTGCACTAAAAGACAGAACTACAGAAAGATCTCCTTGGGGAGCCATGAACTGCTCTGTTGATATACATGGATTTTGAAATGTAGCATACCATAGCAGGAGACAAGAAATAAAATTTGATAACAAAGGTCAAAGCTTTTTTTTTACCCCTTAACTTGCTCCAAATTCTTATTCTAAACCTGTTTAATTTCTCTTTGAGACAAAACCAATTTAAAGCAACAGTATTAGCAGTAAAACTTGGAGTGAGTTCAGGCCTAAAAAATTCACTGGAATGTGCTTTATAAAACTTAAAGCTTTTAAGAACAAGAAATCCACAGAACTTTAATCTCAGAGCTGTCTTTCAGTTAGACTTGTTTGAAAGAAGTCCTCATTCTCTGAAAGGAATCAGAATCATCAGAACACCAAACTTCTCCTTCAGAGGATATTAGCATGCTATTTCTAAGAGCTGTTTTCACATTACAGATTTTTTTACTGCAACTCCCATTCCCCATTCCCCTGTACAACTGACAGTTAAGAAGCAGAGAAAATTGGGAGTGAAACTGAGCCCAGGAAAAAGGAAAGGTAGTGGCAAGCCATTTCAAGTCTTTTATTTCTCACTACTCTACTGATTTGACTGTCAATAAATTCATTTCCCCAAGTCAAGTCTGTTTTGCTCATTATGGTAGTTGGTGAGTGATCTCTCCCTGCCCTTATGTAGATGCACAAACTTTTCATTCTGCTTCTTCCTCCCTTGTCCATCCACCTGAGCAGTGACAGAGCAGCTTTGGCAGGCACCTCAATCCAGCCAGGTTAACACCAAACAGTTTTAAATTTCTGTTGTAAACTAAGTCTGCTGCTTCCCTGATCGATATACCTGAATTTCCTGCTGTGGTGACACCACTGCAGTTAAATACGTACCGATTTGATGGCGCTGACTTTTGAACGCAGGCTTTCTGTTAGCCTGTCGTTCTCCTCTTCATAAACACTGTAGCCACTGTTGGTATAGCCATAGCTCCCTGCAGCTGCTCCATCACCTGCAAACACAACAGTCAGCAGGCAGGCTTCCTTCAGAACTCCCTGCATAAACACCCATTCCCTCTCCAGAAACAGCACGCAGCTGGGTGGCCTCCCCGTCAGTCTGACAAAGGAAAGGACTGAACACTAAGCACTATCAAATACCCACTTCTTAATGATACACTTCCTAACACCTCTCCTGATTCCCTAAGAAGTATTCCCAAGACTTGTTTGATTTCATGAAAATACCACTGCACAATACAAATCTGAAGTGTAGGAGTAAATCTAAGGTAGTGTCAGACACACCTGGTTTAGCCCCAAATACTTCCTAGGAGGAAGTCCCAGGACTCAGTCACACACTTCAGAGGTGTGAACATCTCCTCAGCTTTACAGAGCCGTCAGAGCACCCACGGGGTTGTAGAACATGACGTAGGAGTTCAAAGTTTCCTTCTAGTCATCATCATGACTGCTGGCTGAAAAATGTGGCCTAAGCTGCTCAAAACGCTCAGCAGGAACTCTGCAAGGATTTCTCAATTTGCACCAGATTATATCTGTAATAAATTTATAACAGTTGGGATTCTTGGTTTTTTACTCCCTAAACATGGCAGGAAAACAGAGAAGTGCTTAAAAAAACCCCAAATTAACAATTTCTGAATTTGGGAAGGACTTGACAGAAGAGCAATAAATCTGCCTATTCATGGGAAGACAGCTCAAACTAACATGGTATTAGAACAACTGAATAACAGCACAACTAAATGGGGCAATACTATTTACAAGAGTATGTAGTGACAGGACAAGGGAAATGGGTTAAATTGAAAGACAGTACGTTTAAATTCAATACTAGAAAAGAATGCTTTACTGCCAGGGTGGTGAGGCACCGGAACAGGCTGCCCAAAGAAGTTGTGGATGCCCTCCCATCCCTGGAAGTGTTTGCTCAAAGCCAGGTTGGACGGGCCTCAGAGCAACCTGGCCTAGAGGAAGGTGTCACGGCATGGGGGTGGACCTAGATGGTCTCTGAACTCACTTCCAAACCAAATCCTATGACAAACAAACCTGTCGCTGCTCGGTAAATCCAGCTGGGCCAGAAGGAGAGGCAGAGGCAGGGCGGACGGCCTTTCCTCGCCAAGCTCCCGAGCCCTGCCAGCACCCTGCACGCAGGGCAGAGCCAGCACCCTGTCCCCAGGGCACAGCTCCCCTCACGCCTCCCGCGCCCCCAGCCCTGACAGGGGCCGGGCCCTGCCCCTGTCGAAGCCCGGCCCGGCCCCGCCGCCGCGCTTACCCAGCCCCGCGCGCCTCATGGCTCTGCCCTAAGCTGCCGCGGGAGGAGCGGGACGAGGAGCAGGAGGAGGAAGAGGAGGATGAGGAGGAAGAGGAGGAAGAGGAGGAAGAGGAGGATGAGGAGGAGGCGGAGGAGGCGGAGGAGGCCGGAGCGTCGCCGGGACGCGGCGGGGTTGGCCCGGCGGCCGCGGACGCTTCACCCGCGAGCGCCACGACAGCGCTGCGCGCGCGGCCCGCTGGGTGCGCGCCCGGGGCGCGACGGGGCCGCGCGGGGGCTGCTGGGGGCTGTAGTCCTGGCCTAGGGCCGCAACAGAATGCCAAGAAAATTAAAATTAAGCGCTGAGAGGAGCTTTTAATTTCTTTTTTTTTTTTTCTCTGTGAAGAACGCCAATCACTTGTTTTTAAATTTTTAGAAGTTTAATAGGAACAAAATCGTTATAAAAATAGTAATACAATTAGAGTAATAACAATTTGGACAATTTGAAATAGGACAATATAATACTACAGAGACAAAGAGTTACGGATGTCCGGATACCTTTTTCTGGCCAGTACGAGCCCAAAAAAGGACGCATGTTAACAGAGGATTAAGCCTTAATAACAAGAACCTGTTGCATATTAATATATACCTCATACATGATGCATAAATTCCATTCAAATACAGGATTCTGTCTGGTCATCGTCAACTTCTTCCTCTGAATCCTAACAGCACCCTCGAGGTGGGAAGAAGTTCTTTTCTTCTGATAAGAGAGCAATAAATTCTTTTTCTGTGAAAGATTTAGGTGTCCTGTGGCTGCTATTTCGCTACAAGTCCTTTCCTTTAAAAAGTATCTTACACAGCATAGTTTCTATTCCAACTTTCATTTATAACCCCAAACTATATTTAACACACTACTCAAGCGAATCAATACAGCATTACTTATTAACACAACACATATAATATTCATTTTAATATTTGCGAGAAGCCAATCATAAAATGTGCATTTTTCACATTCTCCCTCCACTGTTTATTTAGAAGTAAAAAGTGTGCCACTGCAGCATACAGACACTTAGACTGTAAAGTTGAAGAATACAGTCACTTGTATTATTGAATGTGATTTAAATTTTGTTTTCAAAGATAATTTCTCCTTCATTCATTCATTCACCCCTTGCAATGCTTTAGCACATAGGGGTTTTTTCAGCTTATATGAAGGATGTGATTGACTGAATTTAATTTATTTGCCAGGATGATACCAGAAGGATTTATCAGAACTCCAATGTAAAGCCAACACCACCATTGGAGTCCATTCAGAATTTGTTGTTTCAGGGGTGGTGTCCACTGGACTAAAGAAGCTGAACTGCCTTTCCAGCTACAACAGGCTGCCTTTGCATTAATTGCTCTGGTGTTTGTCTTCTGGTACGAACTGGGACCCTGAGTACTGGACCAGCACCTATTGCATTGTACAAAGTATTTAAACACAGACCACAGCTCCTTTTTCAGGAAGCTTGCAGTACACCAGGAGCCTTCACCGAGGCAGGCAGAGCTGTAGAAGGAAGAGTAAAATAGTTCTGGTCAATAAGAAGGCCCATGGCATCCTGCTGACCTCCTGTGTAATTGCTGTAAGACACCCCAAGTCTCCAGTGAATAAACCCACAAATACTGCTGTTGGAGATGAAGGGAGAATCGACCATAGTTATGCATCGAAACTCAACTTTATTGATCAATCAATCACCTTATATAACAATACTAACGAACTTCATGAATATTCTGTAATCCAACTCCATGATAGGCTAACAGAGAAAACTGTAACCACACCTTTTGTTTTAGAATACCTACAATTGTTTATCATAAGCAGAAACCAAAACAGAAACCCGAAACTACAACAGAAACTAGTGTTCCCAAAACCTCTGCATCTGTTCCCAGGATAACAGGCCTTCCCAAGGACGGTGTTCTGCTTGCCATGGGAAGACAAGCTGAGAACTCCATTGTTTATAGAATGATGCCTGAGAGAGTCTAATTGTTTACACAAATCAGAAGGCTGAGAGCTGTTAGAAACTGCTTTTACTTTTACCTCTTACTTTTCTCTCAATTGTATGTTTCATGGCCTTTTTCTTTAAGCCATTCTTGAACTAACCTCTCCACATACTGCAGCATGTCTTCTCTCTCCCTTTGTGGAAGTGCATTTGAGACCTTAGTCTTGTATCTGTCCAAGTTCTGGACAGATGTTAAGAAGCTGATTTATTTCCTTCTCTGTCACCTCTGGACGCCTGTGTCTCAAAGAACATTGCAAAGAGTAAAGTTAGTTATTGCAGAAAACAAACATTTATTTCATTATTGATAATTTAAGCAGTTTGTCCAAAATTTCAACTACAGCATCATTTGCTCATCTAAAACAGAAGAGAAGGCCAAGGAGAAGAAATGAGCTGCAGAGCTGTCTCCTGTCATGGGATTCTGTCTGGAACTCAGCAATTCTTACAGGAATTTGCTAGCTGCCATTATTGATAACCTGAGACTTGATTTACCGCGGTGCAGGGAAATGCATCAGTTGTTTCAAAGATGGGGAAGGTGCTATCACCAGATTGAAGCTCAAAGATGGAGCCCTTTGAGGTAAAACCATCTGAAGTTCACAGACAGTCCCATTTTTTTCTTGCTGGGGCAAAGAGGTCTCTTAAAGGATTTCATGCTTAGAGCAGCAAAATTTAGGTTGAAAATGCAAAGAAAATTAACAGATTCTGAGAAAATCTTCTTCCTGAGTGCTTCAGATTTGAGCTAGGGCTCTGTTAAAAGTAATGTCCTCATCATCAGAATTTTTGAAGGGCTAGTGTGACTGTCTGTACAACAAGTAATCAGAGATTAAAACTGAAGGTTTAGGAGGCAGTAGGAAATGTCTTTTTGTAACAGCTGGCCTGACACTCTCTCTCTTTGTTAGGTGTAATTTTATTTACATTTTTGTCTTCATACACCATCCAAGAAAATTGTTGCATTTGGTGACATTGCTGTAAGAAAATATTTGTCTTTACAGTATTTGCATATTATATGTCACCTTTTTCTTTCCCACATGACTCATCTTCCATTTTTCAGTAAACATGGGTTTATATGTAACTAGGTAAAATGTATATCTCTCAACAAGAATTGTAGTTATTCATATTAAGGAGCTCATTTTTCATTTTCACTTACATTTTCTGCAAAATAAAATCCCAATTAACCACAGGTAGTGTGTTCAGAAATCATAGTGTAAAGATATATAATCTCCTTATGATGTTGTGAAATAACATCTTGAGTCTATATGCAATTTACAAATACCACATTTATTCTACAGTTTCTTACAGCAAAGCATGAAAATGATACTGACATGATTAATGTTTCAAATCTATTTTAATCATACTGAATTTATGGTTTTTCATACACTGGAAGTACCTCATAGGAAAGTTAGTTAATTCTGTGGGTCTCCTGGCATTACAATAAGGAAATCAGGATTCCATTCTGCAGCAGAGGCTGCACACACAGGTCACCTGGGTGTCATTAATATGTTTATATTACATTTCCATGGAATAGCTTGTACTCACATTAATGATTTCCCAGAACACATCTGTGACATAAATACAGTTTTTCTGTCGATGTGATTAACTGTGCTGCTGCTGCCTTTCTCCCTGGCAGCTCCCTGCATGGAAATGTGCCCTGAGCTCCTCAGCCTTGCAGCCCAGCTGTGCAGGGGCAGCTGGCAGCTGTGGCTGCAGCTGTCCCGTGGCATCTGCAGGTCTTCCTGCCAGGAAGCCTAAGTGAGTAGTCAGCAAGTGGTTTTCAATGAGCGACTCATCAATGTTTGATTTGCCAGTGACAACATACAGGAAGAAAAATCACCTTTTAAAAAATAAATAAAGTCCACAAGCTTACCTATTTTGTCAATGCTTTCACAATCTTTTAACAATAGCCTGCTACAGGTGTGTCATTGTCAGAGACCCTGCTGAGGCAATGTGCATGTCAGTCTCCTTTCCCCAAAATATTAGTGAACAATTTACCCTTTAAAAACAAAAATCATGTCTTTTGTAAGAGAAGCATTCCACATGTCCTACCAGCTGTCCTGTCACTGCTACAGTTTTTACTGACTCTTTACTGACTTCTACTGGTTCTCTTTACTGACTCAAATTAAACTAGATTAATAGATTTATATAGCAAATACCCTACAGATTATATTAGATTATATTAGATAATATTAGTGGATTACTCCGTGACCACTGCAAAAGCAATAAAAAGTATATTAGTAGATTACTCCATGACTCCACTGCAAAAGCAATAAAAAGGAAGAAAAACCCCAAACCCACAGGGAATCTGATTCAAACATCCTGTAAAATCAGTCTTCCAATACACAGTCTTCCAATACACAGTCTTCCAGCTGACTTTTACTAACGTGATACAATAATGACATTATTTTGATCAAATGATTATGTCTTTATGGTTTTATGTCTTTAAAAACAGATTTTTACAGTCTTCATTATTAACTTGCTACTTTCAACAATTATAGATTGTGAAAACAGCCTGACTAGTCACAGGCATCATTAGCAAGTTGAAAAGCAGATGTCACACAATATAATGTTTAGTATCAAATATTTCAATCAATGTTTTGTTAAGCAGTTATCTTCAATTATTAAAAAAAACACTTGCTAGTTAAATCTTGATCCATTGTGCAATTAAGTAACAGCTGACATTTCTAAATAAAACTAAAACATTATTTACAAAGAAGCAGCACAAAACAACAGACTATTTTAGTTACCCTCAGTATTTTCAAAAAGGAATAATGTCAGCATTTTTCATCAGTATCTTTGTCAATTAATATCTTAGTTTGTTCTAAGACTGTTTAGCAAAAGGGAACTCTGAAAATGCTTCTGTTCTAACAAACCCAGTGAAACCATTCAGGACTTTGCTCCCATGTTGCAAAACTGACAAAACTGATAGTGGGCTTAGTATGTCGTGAGCCTTGTTCTGCCTGGTCGTATTCTCCAAATGATGCTGTCAAGAAAACCAAAAACCCTGTAAAACCACACCTTCTGTAAGACTTTAAATGGCTGAAGGGGTCTGATGCTCATTGCCACCCAGGTTGTCAGGCGAAGAATTAACCATCCAAGTCACCAGAGGAATAGTACATGCAGTCATAACAAATTCTTTAATCATGAGACCATATGTAAACCACTGCAAGTACCAACAAACCTGCTGGTGTCACCCATCATGATGATTCAAATTTTTATTAAATACTGCCAATGAGAACAATGGCTGTTTCTGGTCTAAAAGCAATTCCATCATAGCTAGCGCCTTCCTTCTGGAATAAGGTTTAGACTCATTTAATCTCATTTTGTATTCTAACAATTTTTTTATGATGTTATTTTAATAGGACAGTTATCAAGTATCTGCCTAAATAGCCTTTTTTGTCTTTAGAAGATAACCAAGAAGATATCTACCTGGACAAGATTCTGAGAACTCCTGTAATCCTTTACAAAACCATGTTGCTGGGAATCAGAGGAGCTTCCTTGAATATATGTAATTGTGTTTATCCCTGCCTAGTCATCCTAAGTCCTTCCATACACAAGGTCAAATGATCATTAACACTGTAGCTATAAAGACTTCCTATCTCATAGCTTTGCATATGAGTATGATTACAGGTTGAAAAATCACATAAATCTATCACAGCATTTTTCAACTCAGTATATATGCTTAGAGCAAAATTTCCGGTTTGTATTTATATAAAGTTGTGATGGAACACTTTCCACACTATTTTCTTGTTCCTGATTTCAGTACCATCTCCATTTTACAGTCATAGTAGAGGTCCCTCAGGGAGTTTGGTTCTTCAGATGCACATCAGCAGTGAAGAACCACCTGGGGGAAAGAGAAACAATATCTGTAGTTGCATCAGCAGAAAGTGTCTAGTGAGAAAATATGGTCTTTTTCACCTTTACAACACTTTTAGAATTTGTTAGCAGTGAAGGCATCTTTCTTCTCCATTGATATAAGTTGTATTAGGGAAGTGTTGAGCTTTATATTACCTCATGCACCATATAATTCAATTATTACCTAGTTGCAAAATACTCTGATTATTCTTATTTTCTCCTTCAGTTGCTTTTTAGTATCATAAACTGCGCTGGCTCATGTTTGATTCTGCAGGGAACCCACCCAGAAATCTCTGGTGTATTTTTATAAATTTCTTGTCAGTGCTGTTAAATTACATCAAAATAAAGAAGAGAGGTTATGGACACAACTGCTGTCTCCCTCCTAAATTTCATTTCATAAGGCTAGAATCAAAATTTACTGAAGTCATGGAAAATTTTTGTATTGACTTTGGATCAGGCTATAAATTTTTATTATAAAAACCCCTCTGCTGATTATTTATCTCCCAAGTAGTGTATGCTGTGTAATCTATGAATAATTCCAGTCATGGTTTCTTTCTCTAATATTAAGGTACCATTTCTGATGTCAGCTTTGACTGGGTAATAATATCAGCTGAGTGAGTGATAGGAATTCAGAGCCATGGCAGAAGCCTGAGCATTAATAACTGTAATGTCTAAAGAGGAGGACTAATACATTTAAAATAAAAAGTGGAAGTCAAAGTAATTTTTCATTTCAGTAGAAAAAATGAATGGAGCACACAGTCCCAATCCTCCATAAGATGTAATTAAATAGTAATTTGATGATTTGTGTTATGTTTATTTTGACCTTTCCAATATGTGGGAAAGGCTTTCACCAGCTAAAGCACAGAATTCAATAAAAACAGAGACTTTGAGCACAATGAGTTTCAGTGAAGGGAGTGCTCTTTTGCAGACTTGCAGAGCATTTTCCTGCAGGATATTTTTCAAGACAAATGGAGCAGACATCATGCTTGTTTGTCTGTCCAGCAAGGCAGAACTGAGAACGTGAATCAAGATTCCTGGATATTGGAGCTAGCTTTGTTCTACCTTTGTGCTTGGCCACTGAAGAGTTACTTAAGAAGGAAAAAAACAAACCATCATGTACTTCCTCCCGAAGAGAACTCTCTTTAGTCTTCTCATGAGTCAACAAAGCATGCACAAACCAATTTACTTGATTATTAATTAGAGAAGCTAGTGCCTGAACATAAGTCTGCAAAAGCTCTTGCAAGCCACCTGTTTTCCAGAAAGACCATTATAAGCAAATTGCCCATTCAAAGCAGCTTTATAAAGATCATTTTCTTAGACTGCTGCATGGACTGCAGCAGCTGGGTTAATTGCCTGGACAGAGCACAGTGCTAATGGGATGATGTGACTTCCTGTCCCATGATGGCTCATTTTGAGTTTTCTTGTGTGTTTCTGCATAGCCCTACACTGGGCCACAAGAGTACATATTTAATTTCTGTATTTATATTGTTTGCTTGATGCAGTGTAGCAATCATGGAAGAAAGTGTGACATTGTTCTCCACAAAGATGTGTCAATGCACTTGTAAGAAAAAGCTATTTTAACTTACTTGAAAATCTGAGCACAATATCTAACTTATAATGAAACTTTAAAAAAAATTACATAATTTTTACGGCAAGGGGTCAAAGACTGAAGTAATTATAGTGCAGAAAGAATCACTATGTTTCAGAATTAAAATTCATATGTTCTCTTTATGGTTTTCTGTAAATGTAGCTAAAATCAAACTTAGGTTATATTTTATGCTACACCCATGAAGAAAGATTCCATCTCCTGCAGACGATTCACCAACAGAAGTAATATTTACTTGAAAATAACTTGAAAAGTCACTGTCACTTGTCAAAAGTATGGCCAAAAAGGACATGATTTATGAGTTCAAATTAAATTATATTATGTACATCTATGCCATGACATGCAAACCATCTACATTGACACCAGTGCTCAGAAACCCATACTTGGACAATAACCACTACCCTCTGTCACTTTAGGGACCATGTTAGGCAAAAGGTCTGGATGTAGGGTAAAAGGTTTCTACCCCATTTACTGCCAGTTCAAGTGAACAAAACCTACATGCTATTGTGAATGGCTTCAGGTTCACCAGCTCGTGCTTTGCTGGTGGACCAGGAAATCCAGTGGTGGGTTGCTCCTTGGTTCAAGGTCCACCAGCTGGTGCTTTTTTATGGATTGGGTCTTGGCTTACAGCTCAAAGTTTGCTGGACTGCTCTTTTGTCTTTTACTCTTAGTGCTGGCCTTGTCCTGCTGGAACTGCATTCCCTGCTGTTTGACGTGTGACAAATTAAGCTTGACTCTTAAATACTTTTTCCTTCCCTTTTATGCTTTGCTAAGGAGACCTTATTCAGTTTGTCCATCCTAGTCAACACCATTTGATATCCCTGCTGCTCAGAAAATCCTTGAGTAATCTCTATTTCTTCATAGCCGAGTAAATATGAGTTTGTATTTTTGAATCCTTTTACCAAGAATCCAACTATTTAACTGGACCCTTTTATCTAAATCTCTTTCCTGAAATTCTGAATCAGGACGAAGGATCAAACTGGTGGTTTCTGGAGAATATATTTTCCTGGAAGGGTTCAGGAAGGATGGAGAGGACACTAGACACAACAAACTCTACTCAGAGTGATGTTTCTGAGTTGACTCCAAATGCTAATTACTTGTACTTCTGTTGGAAATTCACGGAGTTAGAATACAAATGTTAGTTTACTAGAGCAATGCTGAATGTCTATATACTCCAGTGGTGTAAAAGAAAATGTAGACAGCATATCTGAATTTCATACTCATGAATCTTTAGTTATAAAGATAATTTTTCTTTAAATGAAATTACTAGGATAACCTCATTCATTAAAATAAAAGTTGTTATTCAATATTACTGTCTTTTAAGTTATGTATTCCATATATTTCTAAAACGATGCTTCAGGAATTACTAAATGAGGTATATTAGTACTCCTGTTAGAATCCCTATTTCCTGACAGGATACATAGTCATGGATCTGGCTTCAAAAGTTTCTCTGATGGCTTCCTTCTCACTGGTGTCAGCAGTATAAACTTTAGACCACATTTCTCTTTCACAGGTCAGCACAGATCACAGACCACAGCAAAAGTAGGGATGATTCCGGCCACACGATCATGTTTCACAAGATGCAGTTCTGTATCTTGACAAATCATGACCAACTACAATGTGACTGACTGTATATTAATCACAGAATATCCTGAGTTAAAAGGGTCAGGTCCCACAAGGACAAGGATTCCCAAGAATTGCACCACATGCCTGAGAACATTGTCCAAATTGCTTCAGGCATTTTCCAGAGATGACAGATCTTAAGAAATTAGTAACAGAAAGAAGCCTAGCAAAACTAGACAGCAAAAAAGACAGATCTGAGGCACCTGGCTCTTGTGCCTAGCATTTGCTTGGCACATACAGGCCAGCTCATCCTGTGCCAGATGTCAGGCTGGAGGGCTGGAGCCAGTGCTGGTGTGCAGTTTGATGTAAGTGTGACATATCCAGCGTGTGTCATGTGTGTGCAAGGCAATGTGCGTGTGCACATGGCACGGAATGCACCTCTCTTGGATATGACTCATGCTCTTCATTAATCACAGGAAACACAAAATATCCTGGGCCAAGTCTCCAAGAAAATCCTGGTGACCTGCCAGGAGAGCAGGTCTGGCTCTAATTCTGGGTTTGTGCCTCCTGACATGGTGGTGCATGAGAAGTGAGACTCAGTGTGTGCTCCCATGCTGCTGCTGGGAAAGGGGCGGTATTTCCTCATTTCTCTTGCAGCACAAAGTGCAAATGGCAGCTCAGAAAATGTTCCTAGAAAGTGATATGCAGGATGGAGAGAGAGGATGATTGATTCTAAGCTTGGAAAATAAATTCTGGGATGGAGCCAAAAACATCTCTGTTCCTCTTTTTCCCGGCCACTAGAATGTTAATTTCTTGCCAACAATGTTAAAGGGTTTATTTAATAATTTTTACTAATATGCTCTAATGTCTTGAAATGGGGCTTAGGAAAGAAAAAAGGGTTATTCATTATCAGTAAAAGAATAATGTCCACTATTTGTGCTGCAGTAGAAACAATTACCTGATCTATAATGGAGATTACATAGGGAGACATAATTCCTTCCTCAGAGTCAGTGGGAGAGGAATGACCCTTTTTTGCATTACAATAGAGTAAGATGATGTGGTTCATCTTGTAGGTTTTAAAGAAAGGCACGACAGCTCTCCTAGATGCCTTATAACTCTTATGGTCCCTGGAGTATTTTATCCTACTGTGAGCATTAAATTTATGCCTCATTTTAGCAACAAGGAAGCCATTTGAAGGGAAAACATCTAGAAGTGCAAACTGAACAGAAATATATTAATATAGCATAGTATATAAAATATATATTTTATATATGTCTTTGTAATAAAGTAGAATTTTTTTTGCTAAAAATAATGTACATTTGATAAAAGAAGCTATATGACCTATTTTAATGTTGTTGCGCTGTAATTTCGAGTTTTATGAAAAAGACACAGAATGTGCAGACAAGTTTGCAAAATCATGTTCATGCACATCACCAAACAGCCATATACAAAGAGCTTTTGCATGAGGCTCTTCAAGGTCATGTTTATTATGGAATAGATACAAATTCTGTGCGTGCACTTACTGGTAATAAGAATCTATTCTTAGGAATCACATAATTCATGGAGCAAAAGCTCATTTTAGAAATTAGAAAGAAATATTTGATATCACCCTTTAACAAATTCATAAAGATTTTTGAAAATTTAGATGAAAACAGTTAAAAATAAGCAGATTTGTTCTATTCTATACTCTTAATTGATTTTTTCAAAGCTTTTTTCTGACCTTCCCTGCATCGCTCACCCAGTGATTGTCACAAAGAGGAAATTCAGCTCTCCCTTATGGCACTGCCAGCAGGGAGGGAAGCAGCTAGCAGCATTCAGAGGGATGCCTGCACCCTGATGTGCTGACAGGTGCAGGGGTTTCTACAGGAGGAGAACTGAAGACAGAAGAGCTGCACATTTCTCTGCTGTTTCAGGTTGAGCATCAGATGCTCAGGTGCCCATGGTGAGGGTGCTGGGATGAGCACACCTATTTGTGTCCACTTTTGGCCAAGTCAGGAAGCAGCCTTGGTGCTGATCCCAAGGAACAGAAAGAGAAGAAAGGGCAAGGGAGGGACCTCGGGAACTGCCTGGTGTGTAGCCTATTCCAAGCTTTCCTGTGAGCAATGAAGGCAATGAAATCTTTCTCTTCTGTTTTGGTTTGGTTGTTATAAAGCTTAAGAACTTGCAAAACACCTTTCCCTCCACTGGTGTGTTATTAGGGTCTTGTTCACTGGGTCAGGTGTCTGCAGGACACTTGTGGGAATTCAACACAATAAGGCCAGAAGCCTGTTCAATTTTGACAGCAATTACCTAGGGCTCGTGTTCATATGGATTCAGGGACAGGATGCAGTGTCACTGGGGGACTCCTGGGATAAGACTCCTCTCCTGGAGGAGTGATGGGGAAGAAGGGAGCGAGACCTCCTTAGACTAGAAGAAAATATGTGTGTGTGTGGGGGGGGGGGGTGTAGAAATTAAAGCCTTGTGCATGGTTAGTACAAATACAAAAGCAAGGAAGTTATGCTGTGTGGGAGATGTTCTGAGGGAGCTGAAATATCCAACTCTCCCTACCCAGTAGAATTCTCAAAAGATGTTGAATCCTGCTGGACACTCACATGTAAAGGATGTTAATATTGTAGGCATCTGAAAATGAGAGTATGTTCCTTTACGGGTGACTTTTGCTAAGAGTTTAATTAGATGAGTTTTTCCATCTTAACTTTGATGTTCTTCGATGAACTGGTCTGTACAAAACTGGTTTTCAGGCATCTCTTATACGAACTTTGATAGTAATCAATTCTAGCCAAGGCTTTTAAAATAGTCCAGCTCACTGCCTTCAATTATTTAAGAGCTCTTTTTTTTTCTTAAGACTCTGGAGAATATTACCTTGAAGTCAAATAAAACTGTTTACAAATACTGTGAACCATCAGCAAAACAATTAAACCTCTTTCTAGGAGACCATAATGCACTGACATTCAAGATTTTATTTAATGGAATACTAACGAGGATTTTAAATGACATTTAATGGATTTGAAAAGATTATTTTCTTTCCACAGCTGAATTATTAGTAGGTTTGTACTGAGTTGCAGGGTATCATTATTATTTTTACATCAGTAATGCCTTTCTAACCTCAATTAGCAGGAGAACAGAAGCCACGCTTTGAATGTTTCACTGAAATGCAGTTGTCAGCTATGTAAATGACTTTATAAATATGTCCCAAAAATGGAAATCGTTTATGCAAATTAACCTGAACCACACTGTACAGGATTGGAAGTACAAGAAATAACTCAGTGGTTTTGGGAAACATTGAAAAGCATGACTTGGAGAATCAGCTGAGTTCCACCAGAGGTAGGAAAGATGACCTCACTAATCTTTTCAGGAGTGCCAAGGATGGAGAAGGACATCTCTTCTGCTCACCCTCTTTTCTTATAAAGTATTTTTTTTCATTCTCAGAACATTTCCTCTCATGTAAAAAGAATCATACTTTTAAATATATCCTCAATGATTGGAAAAACCCTACTACAAAGGGAAATAGATTTAAAATTAATACCACTAATGTTTCATGCTCCTTAGTGGTAGCTGGTTCTTACAAAGATTTGGAAAGAAATATAAAAATCCTTGAAGCCTTTCACTTTGAATTATTTGAAAGCTGGTAGACTGGCAAAAAGAAATGTAAATTTTTTCCTTCCTTCAAAACTGAATATTTGCTAATATTTGCTATTTTATCCATTTTATTAAAGGCTTCTCATGAGCATCTGCTCTGAATTTGCTTTAGTCATTGATTATTAATTTCTCACATAGTGTCATGTGAGATGTTATTACTCAATGTCTTTCAGTAGGTTTAACTCAGTAAAATCTGCAATTGCTGCTCCTTGAACAGTTTTTATTTAGACTGTGTTTATACAGCTTGGGTAGAATTTCTCATCTAAAAGGTATTAAGACCTTAAAGAGGACAGAATTTTGATACTGAAATGAAAAAAATAGCTGAAAGAAGATCCAAAAGAGGATCAGAAAGATGTCTAATGTGAAGCAAATTCAAGTGTTAGATTTTAGCTTGTACATATGTAATAGCAGAGATGAAAAGATACACCTTCCTCAATTCCAGCAGACACGTTTCTCTTCTGTGAGGAATAGAGGACTCTGTCCTAGATGCTTTCTTCAAAGATTTACTCATTCTTTTAAACTATTGATTCAGAAAAGCTGAGAACTTTGGTAAATGTGTTACAGTTTCTGTCAAGGTACATAAAAATAGCAAACCATAGCTAGTTTAGAAGTTGGCAATTACAGTAGCCTTGTTAGGCCAGTGCTGCTAATAGTTATTATTTCATAAGATGTTTATCTTCTAACCTTTTTGTAAGCATTTTAAAGAAGTTGTCAGTTCACTGTTAAAATGTCATGTTGATGCATTCCTTATCTTCAATATGAAAAGTTTCCAGATAAGCTGAGATACTGCATCAATTACTACAAACTATTTGTAATATTAAATTTGCCTGAGTATTGAAAATTGGAAGGGACCTCTGGAGGTGAACTGGTCCAACCCCATGCTCAAACAGACTCACAGCCAGAAAGCTGCCAGGACAATGTCCAGAAGGGTTTTGAATGTCTCCAAGGATGGGGATAATGTATTGATTATCTTATGCCTCTTAATGACTCTTACAAGCACTCTGAAAGCAGGCTTAGCATTTTTGAAAAAGCCTCAAGGACACTTTTGCCTACTCGAGAGCTGTGAAATACACAGTGATTACACTGCTGTGCAGAGGGCTTACCTGAGAGTCTGGGCTGAGATTCCTGGAATCTCAAGTGAACACACTGGAATGGCTCAGTTATGTCTGAAGTTTAATATTTGCCTCCTGCTGTGTTTCATATGTTTCACTGGGAGAAATCTGCTGAGGAATTTCATAAGCAGTTCTATTTTTTATTTGAGGTTTTAATTGTATTTCCAGTCCAGCCTTTCTATCAAACACACAGCAGTTTGCTGACAGAATTCACTGCTTCATTTCAAATGCTCCACTTATCACCTGGTTTCTGCTGGATGCTTTATCTATTTTTTAGAAAACACTTAATCTGAGATACCAAACAGCTATCTTAATACTGAGTATGTATTAGTCAATATGGCAACAAATAGAAAGCTTGCACACATCTATTACAGACAAATATGGCAATCAAAAACTTATTTAGCAGCAATTTCTGATAGCATCAAGAAATAACACTGATTGTAGGGCAGAGGATTTCTCCAATGTGAAGAAATAAATAGCCCTTAATATACAGTTCTTTTATATGTGTTTATTTTCTGCTTTTCATAAACTATGTCAGTTGAGTTTGTCATTTAATAATGGCAAATGGAGAGGGGAAGCCAAGCTGTTAGGCTGTTTGTTCCTTAGAATTAGAGCATCTTTTCTTTCATTTGACAGATCTGGACCTTTTATACTGTGTGTACAATATCCTAGCAGGGGTGTGTGTGTCTGTTACATCTCCCATAAACAATTGTTTTATTGCCATCTGCTAACTCACAAAGATCCATGGACCACAAATGTCCACATGGTCAGTGGAAGTGTTAGAAGTAAAAAACATACTGAAAACTTACAATCACATTTTTTCACATGCCTCCTATGGAATAAACTGGCAGAACTGGTGCAGTACCCTCCAGTCCAAAGATCAGGGGATGAGGGGAAGTATCCCGTGGTTGGGTCAGCACTGATCATCAAATTTAACTCATTAAGGGCTAATTTAACTCATTAAGGGCTATGCTCTCAGTTAGTTATGACTACAGTGGTCTTTGGATTTGCACAAGTGTAATCTCTTGAGCTCTCACACACAAAGATTTTTTTTACTGCTACTAGGTTTAAAAGGAAATACATTGTTTTCTCTGTTGATATTTAATGTCTCACTATTTTACACATCAGAGATATGCGTAGATATGTTGTTAGAGTCCACTAAATATTGGAGGTTTGTGTTCATTTACATTGTGTGCCTTTTCAGTGTCTGTTTAATATTCGTCCAGTAAATTCAGGAATCATAGCTGATTTATTATTTGTACCTGCTCAGGGACCAGGCTGCAAATCTCTGTTCTGTGGTTTACAGAACTATTGCGGTATTGTTTCTTGGTGTCAGGCTTCCACATTCAATAGCAATTAATCTGAAACAATCTCAGAACATATTAAGAATGTTGAAGGACATAAGTATTTCATATATGAGTATCTAATTAAATGTTCATAAATATTTTGTCAGAAAGACCACTGCTTTTCTCAACTGTAAATGTAAATTACACCTTATTTATTTAGGGTTCACTACTTTTGAGGCCTTTTTCAAATATTTTGTAGAGTGTTGAATGTCTGTTCAGAGTGACCATCACATTTTCTGCACACTTACAGGATTGCCTATGCACCATCACACATTGAAGTGAGTGCCTGAGCCTGCAGGTGCTCGGAAGGCTGGAGCTGCTCTGGGGTGAATTGGTGCATCTTCAGTCCTTACATAGGGCAGGATGCAGCTGTGTCTGAAACTTCTTGCAGCCCTAAAAATTTTCTTACTATTGTGTGAATAATGCAGGAAACGCTGGTATTTCTGCATTGTGGTGGAAAATAAAAAATCATGAGTGTAATAAGGGATATTTAAAAAAAAAGTGTGCATCTGAAAGAGGGATTTAGCCAATATTTAGCTCTCAAATCTCAAGCTGCAATTTCAAGAACCTCTCCACACCTTCTGTCTCACAACGCACACACTTAAATTCCTAAGCCCCCCAGTCCTCTAGACTTTTAAGTTCTTCTACTCAGACTCAGAAGCATTTCTGCTTGGACAAGGCTGACCACCTCAGGATTTTTCAATTTGAAGATCAGATACATAAGAATTTTGGTGACTAGCAGCCAATCAATACCCTGATGTGGCTACTTCTTTTGACTGCTATATGGAATACTTAATCTCATATTACCACTCCTAGGTTTTATAGTGAATCTAATGTAATTACTTTTTTTTTTTGCCCTGCCTTTGTGTGTTTTTATCCTTGGAATAATTTCTGGACATGTTTACTGATAAGGGTGATTTTTTTTACTAAAATACAATTGCTTCTTCAGTAGTTTGAAAATATTAGCTAATGTATGAGCTCACAGAAAGGTTCTTTCCTCCCACGTTTTTCTTAGCAATTCTTGTTGATATTGACAAAGTTTTTGCTCATGGACTGCAGGTATCATTTTTGGTACTCTGACTTTTAATAACCTGAATCAAACATAGGGAGTAATCATTATGAAGACAGCAGATTTCAGTTATGAAAAAGTGAAACCTTAGTCACACAGAAGAAACCCTCTAGATGCAGAAGTCCCCTTGTACATAGTCTTCATTCCAATTTGGGGTATATACCAGCAACTCACTGTGATAAAAAAATTGGCTGTCTTGAATGTCTCAAGGCTTGAGATCTCATTTTAAAAAAATAGATGCTTTGAAGAATATGCATAACAATAACTCAAATTTTGAATGAAAAAAGTATATCCTAATTGAGATCAAGAACACTGTATCTTCTCACAAAGCCAGAAATATACTCCACCAAAAAATGCATATTTCTGTCAGCCACTGAAAGAGAGTAACATTTACTAATTTGGTTGAATCCACCACTTTTTTCCATTTTCTTCTAACCAAATACTATATTTCAAATTTGACAGATCTCTATATTATGATCTTGAACACCTTCCAAAATCTGTGGACATATAATAAATTTTAGGTGAAGTCTGACTCAGAAGGTTTTTTCCTCTGATAAATGTTTGTACCTTTGGGTAAGGGAAGTTCTAAAGGGATGACACTTGTGAAGAAAAATGTGAAAATAGCTATTAAAAATCATTCTTCATGTAACTATGTTTAAAACTGTTTTAGGCTACCATATGAGGAGCTTTCATTCTCAAAAAGAGATGTCTTATTTTCAGAAACAGAAAACATTATAGAGCTTTTGTTTCCTGTCATGTGACTGACTCTAAATGGATAGTACTATTATAGAAACATCCTCCTGTAGATTTAAAATGTTGTAGAAATACCAGATGGTAATGGGAGATGATTTTTATTTTTAAAGAAAAAAAATTGTTGTTAATTAATTCAAATGAGAAACCATTAAAATATGGTTATTAAAATAAAAGGAAAAAAATAAACCAATAAAGTCCAGCTTTTGGGAGTTTGGGATTTTGTCTATGTGTATGTTTTATGAATCCATAAAATAGCCTGTGCTTTTCCTTGGAGTATTATGGTGCATGTTTGTGATTACTGAGCTTATTTACTTTCTCATCAATGTGCTTATGATTTGCAAGGTGGGGCCATTAGCAACGCATCAGGAGCTAACAGCAGGTAAATTAAATGCATGTAAAGAGCTGCATGGTTCTGCATTTACTTGGAACAGTTGCTCTAGAGAGGGAAAACACAAGGCTTGAAGAACTTGCAAGAAGTGACATTGTGTAAGTCTAGAAGTGCCAAGTTTACTGTGTTACCAAACCCATGCTGGGGTTCCTCGCTAGCTCTGTGATTTGATCCCTTCCAGCCTTCCCTGCTGGGTGGTCAGAGGCAGCAAGGCTGTGGTTTCCTGGAGCTGTGTTATCACTGCTCCTCTTTTGCCTCAGGAGGGTGTGAGAAGTGGTTGGTCTCCTCACTGTTTCCCAGTGTCTGATACTGAGACAGCTGGCTGCGGGTAGGAGTTTCCAGGGCTGAAGGTGAAGCCTTCACCCTCTTTTATTTTGGTTTTCTTTCTATATTCTTTTCCCCTCCTGGGTGTACTGTTCCCTCTCTATTAGCAGAAAACAGTATGGAATATAGGACAAATTAATTGTTGCCAAATTTCACAACTTGCAGTCTGGATGAGATTCAGCTGATTACTAGCTGATGTCAATTTTGACTCTAGAATCTGTTGTAAACAAAAAATCATACAAAATCTGGACTCACACTTTCAATGTTCATGATGTTCTGGTGTAGCGTGAACTGAAGAGTGGTTTCCAGCTTTATAACCTGATTAATGTCTGCAGTATGTCCAAGCAGTGTGCTGGTGGAATATTACTGACAGTATTTGGTACAAGTTCTATAGCTGCAGCAAGTAAAGGCACATAATGTACAAATCACTTGTTCAGGCCTATTTAAAATGTCACAGGGAAAGATACAGAATAAAATTCCGAAGCAGAGAGTTCCCATCCTTTACCAAATAAGAATAATCTATGATTTTCCTGAATAATCTATTATTCAGGGAAAAAAACTACCCTCAAACCAGATATTTTTTCTGGACTGCTTACGCATAATTTGTGCATTCTCTAATAAAACTGAAAAATGTTACTTTTATGCTTTCATGTCTTAAGATTCCAGTAAAAACAGTAAAGGTGAAAACTAAATATAGGGTGAAGAGTTCAACTGAAGCTTGCTAATGAGGCTTAATTTAGGACATTCTGTTTGCTGCTTTTTCATAAAGTCTTTCTCTGTTCTTTTTAGCTGAAAATCGTCCTTTGTTAACCTCAACTAGATACTAATAAAAAATAAAACGTGGCTTAGAAATGTTCACCCCAAGATAATTTAGGCCTGCAGTGAGACATACAGGCCCTCAGCAAGCAAAGAAAAGATCTGATTTCATTTACTCTGATCAACAATGGCTGTGAATCCACTGTGGTTTGGGGCCTAATTAGATGACTGTTAATTGCTTAATGTGTGAAGGAAAAGTTCATGATACATAGGAGAATCTTCTGTTGCTGATTTCAAAACCCATGAGTAATCCTCAAGATTGGCAGTGGGACCATGGCTGACTCAGCTCCATGTAGTGTCTATAAACACATTAGCAGAGCAAGAAGCTGATGAATTATTCTGGGGAGAACTCAAGGGGAAAGTTATTTCCTCTGTTGTCAGTCAAGGCAGAGCAATAAATGTGGCCTTGCTTTGACTTGGTATTCCTGGTATACTTCAGGTTTTCACTGTCCTCTATCATCTTCTCCTTCAACATCTGCTTTGTGCTTACCCTGCCAGCCATCAGCTAGAAACATGTAGACTGGCTCTTCTTAAACTTGAGCGTAATTAAAGTCCTGGATACTTTGTAAGCCAAAAGGAACTAAATCAAAGGTAAATTAAGGCCATAGGAAATCCAGGAGTTGTGGCAGAAGCTTGTATTGACCAGGAGCCTGGATAGAGGAAGGGATAAATTAGAGGAGCGGAGCCACTGGTGCAATTAGGAAATGGTTCTTAAGGCACCCCTGGATACAGACTGGTGAAGGGTAAGCATTTCCATGGTGGCATTTAAGGAAGCAGAACAGACCTCCTCTTAAAGAGGGAAATTTGCTTTTTTTATTCCTTTTCTCATTTTGGAGGCAGAGATGCATAAGGGTTTCCAGAACTGAGAGGCAGGAAAAAAATAAGTTGGGAGTCAAAAAACTGTTGCCTTATGTAATGCTTGACCTTTTTCCATTGTTCCTAAGTAAGTTGTAATTACAGTCTGACTTATAGAAGAAAGAACTGTTGAAACATAAAATAGCTGAATTCTGGTTTACAGAAATGTCAGAAATTATATATTTGATGACCTTAAAACATCTCTTTCAATATTTTATTATTTTACTAGAATTAAACACTTTTAGCAAAGTGCATCAGCTTTAATGGGTGCAGTTTTCATTTTAAAAATACTTAGATTTGAAAATAAATAGGTTGCTTTTTTTAAGATCTCTAAGTGTGTTGGAGTGTGTTCTACATGTGAAAGACCATGTGTGTTCTTTTGCTACAGAGTTCATAACAAAACACCACAATGTTATCTTCAAATCCAGAGGGTCACAGCGGGTAATGTTCAGATTGGAATATTTGAAATCAGCTTGTACTTAGATCAGCTCATTTATGTACTGTGCTGAAATTAATTGTTGTGGGTTTTGTGCCAGTATTGGACAGTATGGCCTGTTGCTGACCTTGCAGAGCTGATAAATGGAATGTTTTCATTTTTCTGAAGAATGGTCTGTATGGCCTACTGAGCTCATATGAAGGAAGCAATGTTTTGCATCTCCATAGTAATTTTTAATAGTACTCAACTCTATGTGTAAACAATTTTGCTGTTTCTTCTGCTGTAATTTCTTCTCGGCACACATCAATGGAAAACTGTAATTTAAGAGTTCCTACTTCAAAAGATACAAGTTTTCATAATATTTGGTGATCTGTCAAGTATGGAAAAGTCTCACCATGAAGAGCTTTACAGTTAACACAGTTACAGCTGCAATTCCCAATTCAGTGCAGTCAGTATCAGAAATTATAAATCCAAATTGAAGACTTCCCACAGGCTTCTCTGAGAACACAACTTCATCATCTTGTACTTACCTACTACTCACTAACACTCTTGTAGACAACCTTCTACTTGAGCAAATCCCTTCTTGCTTGTTTATCAGCATGGGCTGTGATACAGTGTGGTTTTTTTTCAGTGCTTCCCTCTTCTATGCGGAAGCATGGATTCCTGCAAGTCATCATCTGGCTTTTCTAGCTTTCTAAAGATGCCTTGCTTGAAACCTATGTGAAGAAATTATTTTTTATTGTGCTCACCACTCTGTAACAAATGCAACCTTGACTGAAAGCATTAGGTTGATTGTGCTCTCAGCAGCTGTTTCATCTGAACTGCACTTTCCCAGAGATCACTCTCAGGTTCATTCTATCACCTGTGAGACAAAGAAGAGAGAATTTCAAGCAATGAAGCAGTTCAAACGTCAGAACATATTTTGGCAAGGCAATTGTAACTGACTATTTGCAGAGTTCCTGATCACACTGTAGCCAGCAGCAGAAAAAAAGCTACTGAGAATAATAATTTCCTCAGAACTGTTTAAGATAAACAATTATAATGTCTCTGGGAAACAGTCCCCTGTGGCTGTCTGTTTCCATAAGCTTTCAAAAAAATGGCTCAAGTCTATTTCACCAGAAAGTCCTCAATTTTACTGCCAATTGAGAAAAATCCAATAACATCAGGATAAAGCACCCATGAGGTTCATTGATAGCTAAAAAAGCTGTTAGTATCTATTTAGAGTAGAAACACCTGGTCTATTTTGGTTTTTATATGCAAAGCACTGAAAGCACAGCTAACAGAGTAAGGTGCTCAGCATCTGGGCAAGGCAGGCCCATAGTGCAGAATCACTGATGGCTTACTTTGCATGAGTAAGCACTATTTTATGGTAAAATTACTTTTTTCAGTCAACGTTTTTTAGATATGCGTTCTATTGGTTGCAAAGTATGGGACTTAAAGAGAAGGTCTTGGTAGTCACAAAACTTGATTCTCCAAAATAGTTTAAGATAGGTCTAATAGATCAATCAAAAGACAAAAAGGGGATGAGAAACAGAGATGATCAGTGCATTCATGCAGCAAAATTAATACCCCATAAAGAAAAGATACTCCAGACCTGTGAGTAGAAAGCAGTGCTCTGTTTCCCCATCAAATTCTTAAACCTTAGGTGCTCACTGCCCATGAAAGTCATTACAGTATTTCTAATTCTAGAACTGCTTTATAGAGATAATAATGTTGTAAGCAAGGCTAGCAGAGGCCACTTAAGGAGCAGAATATGTTCCTTAGCTGCTCTAAACAAAAATACCAGTTTCCATTGTCAGGTGGCTAAGTGTCAGGTGGCTAAGAGCAGCACAAGGTGTGGACCTTGTGCAAGTGCAGTGGGTTCGCATGGGGAAGTTTTGATCCCATCATGAACTAGAAGAGTATTGAGTGTCACTCTGCTAGTGACTAAAAAGATGTCTAACTTGCTTTGCTTTACTGGGTCAACTCTTTCTTTAATTTAAATATCTGTTGTCTTCCTAGCTGCACTGTAGAACAACAAAATAGTTGTGATGTAGTTTTTATACTGTAGCACTATTGTGCAGAACTCGTCAGAACACATTAAATAGACAGCTGTAGTCCAAAATTCCATATACTCTACTTCAGTCACATCCTGAAGAAGTTTGTTTCTTAATGGTCACAGAATTATGACCATTTCACATTTCATTAGACCAGGTTGCTCAAAGCCCCATCGAAAAATCCTTGAATACTTCCAGCGATTTAGGATCCAAAACTTCCCTGGACTCCCTGTTCCATGATCTTACCACCCTCAGTGTGAAGAATTTCTTAGTAATATCTTTTCTAAATCTACCTTCTCTCAGTTTAAAGTCATTCCTGCTTGTGAATTACCACTACATGCTATTGTAGTAATTTCCTGATCAGTTAATAATGTCATGATCATTCATCCCTTCAGTTACGTGCTACAGGTGACAGAATCAGGGGGAAGGGGTTCTTATTTTGTTTGGTTTGTTTTGTGTTTTTTTAATGCTTTCTGACATGTATCAGCTGAGGCATCTTAGAAATTATAAGTCATTCAAAGTCTTAAGGGAAATAATTCAAAAGAAAATTGGTATTTTTAATCTTATGCTTCTTACAAAATGGTGAATGTTTGTTTAGGATTCCTCACAGAAATTTAGGCAATTAAATATCTTAAATGCTCCTCAAATAAGAGCAAAGATAACAGGATTTCAGTTGCATGTAGGCAAATTATTTCTGTGTGTGTAATGACTGCCTAAAGAAATAGGCACTTGAGCATGCAAATGATAATTATGTATGGTAATGTCCTGTTATCTACCAAACCACGCATCTTGCATGAGTAAGTGCTTTTTGTGTAGGAGCATATTTGTGTAACCTCTGCAGAGGGCCTTTCCTCACTCTTCTCTCAGCTCATGGCAAGAGATGGATTCAGCTCATATTATTGAGTTCTCGGTACTCTGCAACTTTTGCCTATCTGATTCAATTTGCCTGGTTTTGATAATGAAGTTCCCATTTTTCAATACTTTCTGTAGCAGCTTTTCTAAAGAAGTTTTTTTCAGTTTTTATTAGGAAGTAGAGGAAAGGCAAAAGCAAGAATCAGAGGTACAGATTTTAAAAAGCCCTGGGGAGTCACAGTAAGACCTTCTGTCTCCGCTTAGGACAGCATTACCCTCCTGGATATGAGCTATATGGTTGTCCTGTTTAATAAACGCTCTTCTCCAGCCTACTATTGCTTGTGACCATTGAGAGCTTAAATGCATATTTTGCTTCTAAAGGTCTTGCTGTAGCATTCCATTACACATGGACTGCCTAGGTGCTCTGGAATAATACAAGTCCATGGAATGTAACCCTTGCACCCAATAATGTACATGTTCTTAGTCATGAAACTGATCCAAAGTTGATCTGTGCTGAAGTTCTCTCATTTGAAGAAGAGACTTTATTAATGTTAACATTATTAATATTAATTTTAATGCTTCTCAACATGTAGCTTTAAATTAAATCAGGTAAAATAACAAGCCCTCAAAAAGTCATAACACATAGAGAGCAGGAGAAAAGTGGGGAGTGGGCAGGTATGGTGCCCACCATACCTTAAAGGAACAGGTGATTCTCCTGTTGCATAAAGGAAACATCTCATGGTGACCAGTAGCTGCTAACTCCCATGCTTTTAAACCTTTTCTCTCATAATAGGCCAAATCTACTTTAGTCAAAGAGTATAATTACCTGAGTTACATTGTTGTACTTCAGCTCTGTGGAGAAGGACCTGGGAGTCCTGGTGAACAAGAAGCTGTCCATGATCCTGCAGCACCCTTGTGGCCAAGGAGGTCAATGGTATCCTGCTGTTCACCAAGAAAAGCATCAACAACAGGTCAAGGAAGGTGATCCACACCCCCTGCTCAGCCCTAGTGTGGCCACACCTGGAGTGCTGTGTCCAGTTCTGGGCTCCTCAGTAGAGAGGGAACATTGACCTGCTGGGGGAAATTGAGCAGCAAAGATGATTAAAGGACAGGAGTCTTTCTCTTATAAGGAAAGGCTGAGGGAACTGAGTCTGTTCAGCCTCAACAAGAGACAGCTGAGACCTCATCCATGTCTATCAGTATTGGAAGGGAGGGTGTCAAGAGGATGAACCAGGCTCTCTTCTGGTGCCAGGCAAGAGGACAAGAGGCAATGGGCAGAAACACATGCACAGGAAGTTCCACCTGAACATGAGGAAGAACTTTACTGCACAGGTGACCACACGCTGGAATAGGTTGTCCAGAAATGTTGTGGAGTCTCCCTTGCTGGAGATATTCAAGAACCATCTGTACACAACCCTGTGCCTTGTGAGAGATTGAGCCATATACCCACTGTGGTCACTTCCAGCCTTACCCATGCCAACCCTGATCCTGTGGTTCTGTGATGAGTAATGAACTCCCCTGTCCGTAAAGGAAAGTCTGCTGTAGTTGGAAAATTGCATCTCACATTAAATTATTACAGATTAATGAAGTGTCTAACTTTAGACTCAAACAAGCCAGACAGGCCCTGAAAATGTTCAGTCATCTCTGTTGAGAGTTGCCTATACAGATCTATCTCCCTCTCCTTGCCTCTCTCTCATCTTCGTGTTAAATCCTGTGCATGTGAGCCTTCTAAGAAAGCTCTGGGCCCAGTGTGCCTTCTGGTGGTGTATTGCTCTATTCTCACAACACTTCTGTGATTCAGTATAAGATTCTCTAAGAAGAGATCATTACAGAACATGAGCATTTATCCAGAAACTGTACTTGAGTTTTAGTGCTTCCACATCAATCTTGAGTTGCAATGTTTCTGTAGAAGTTGAGCTGATGGAAATTAGTAGCATAAAAGTATAAAAGGGATACTTCTTTATTGCAGAGAAATTCTCTTTAATTGGAATGTGGGCTGTGGCTTGGTGCCAGTACATTGAGCTGTTTTGCACTGCAGTGAAGGATAAAACAGGACCTCAGCTGTATGACATTGCTCTGGCCTCTTCCACTGCATCATTCTGGGAAAACTGAATTTAGAGAGAAATTAGTTTGTACAAAGACACTTGGAGGCTGTCTTCTGTCATGTGTTAGAGCATTTCAAGGTATGTTTCTCCAAGACAGGGATAGCTGTTCTCACTGCAGAAACCATTTCCTTCCAGAAGACATCTGCAGAGAAAAGTAATGCAGGCCTATGAACCTGGTTCTATTTCAGAGTTTCATCTTCCCAGGTGATTCATAGTACGGCCAACAGACTGAAATGCCTCAGAATAAAAAAAAATATTGCAATGCTTATTATTTTACAGCTATCCAAAGAACCCTCCTGGTGATATGAATGTTGGATGTGTTTAACAGGAGCAGTTAATATTTACGTTCTCAGGAATATTTTCAAAGGTATTTATCTTAAAAGCTGCTGCATCAAATGATTATGTATTGCCTTTAAAGGTAATTGACAGCTATATTGTAATTAGGAATCTCTCAACATCAGGTTTCAAAGTAAGTGTAGTAATCATTGCATTAGAGTTTTTCCCCCTTTGTATAGCCTCTAAGAAGCTTGATCAAAAAACTACTACTTGTAACCACCAACAACTTGGCATTTGTAGGAGACACAGGTTTAATTCTGTACCTGAAGGGTGTTGGGGGCTTGAATCAGTCCTAGGTAAGAAAACCAATTTCTGGGCTATTTAGGAGGTTCTTGGAAAGTTAGTTCTGGGGGCCTGACACTGAGGAGTGTCTGATGTTGCTTGGGATGGGAGAGAGGAGGAACAGTCTGAAAGGAGCTCCTGTTGCCTCTGAAACAGGATAACTTCCAGATACTTTTCTGTCTTTGACAGGACAGGTTCTTCTGTTGCCTAATTTATCTAATGATTCTAAAATGCTGGCATCTCTGAAATGCAATTTTTGTCCGTTGGTAATGGTAAGAAACCTATCAGTATACTTGATAGAAGATTTTTTATATGAAGACTTGAAGTATAAGTCTTTGACATTGAGATAGTATTTCTGATAGCTTAAAATAAATTATAGAGAAGTGAATGATTATATTCCTGCAGTGATCTCATACTATTTATCTTAGGAAGCATAAATTAGTAATTTTGAACCACATAGCATTTGCTGTATCCATCCAGATTTTGTGCAGCTCAAGGGAATACAAAAATACAGGCCTTTCTATGGTGCCAAGATATAAAAGTAGCTAACTGGAAAGCTGAAATAGCATGGATTTCATGGACAGAAACGTCTGAATTGAACTTGTTCATATTTTAGACACTGCACTTGTTACTGTGCCTTCTTTTAGACATGCTTCCTAAGTGATGTTTGTATTTGCCCCTGAGGTTATTCAGCCTCAAGTGAAGTTAACAGCACATAAAGTTCTAAGTATAATTTTTAACCTTTATATGAATATTTCATTGCTCCCGATGAAGTCTCCATCCAATGGAAAATATTTTCCTTTAACAATTCAAGATCAAATCCTAAATTGTTAAAGCAGGCCTGAATCAGCGCACAGCTGGAATGTGAACATCACAGAAATGCGTATGCTGAAAGGTCTGGAGGTGGCAGAGAGAGCCAGGAGCCTGCTGCTGGATTCTCAGCAGCCCACTCTGTGTCCAGGCATGCCAGAAATCTGGGGACTGCTCTCTGAATTTTCTGCTTGGAAGTACATGAGGACCTGAGACTAGAATTCCTGTCTCTCTCCCAAAAACTTTGCTTTAATGCATCACACTAGTACCACTTGAATACCGGCGACTGGCACTTCATATCTTGCATCCTAGTAAAATGAATTGTTCCTGTGTTTGATTTCATTTCCTTGACTCCTAACCCCCAAGCAGAACAAGAAAAAGTTAATAGTGTTGACTATGAAGACAGAAAAGGGGGATTTATGTTGGTGGAGAAAGCCTTGAAATGAGCCACTCTTCTGACAGAAAACAAGAAAACACTTTTCAAAAAAGTTCAGTAGTTTAAAAAGTAGTTACATATACTGCAGCAAAATAAGTTTGTACAGCGGTCAAATATATCTTGAATATTAGACTCAATTTCCTTGGATGTTCATTGAGTTGAACTATCCCAAGCAAACCTGTAACAACTTCCCCACTGGAATGTAATTTCCTTCTGCCATGTTACGTTCTTTGTTTCATTTTGCAAAAGAAATATCTAGCTGGAGAGTGGGTAGAGGCAGACTGCAATGAATCTTCTAATATTTTGGCCAGTGATACATCTGCTGTGGATATAATTTGAGCACGGTGGAATTTAGAATTATGTCAATACTGGAATTGATTTATTTGTTTTCCTTGACATCAAAACTTGCACTATGTGGTAAAACATTGAGTATAACTCAGCTGGTTTTCTGGGTTTTATCTTCTTTGTCCTCCAGTACTTAGTTTCATTTGAGACGTGACTCTACCGCTGATAATCTCAACTGCAAGGAAAACCTCCCACTTAGGCCTTTGTGAAGTGTGACTTTTATTTTAAGTTCAGCTGAGGAGAAAAATCTAGTTTTTAGTGGAAACTGAAGGTAGTGTGTGTTTTTTCCTTGCTATTAATAGCCCCACAAACTGTGTTAGTCTGGTCTTTTTATGGCAAAGTTTTGAGTTTTCCAGTAGCTGATAGATGATGTTTTCACCACACCTTCAATGCTGGAACAAAACACGTGCAGCTCATCTGTAAAGTAAAATCGAGGTCAATAACACAGACTGACTTGGTTTAGTGTACAGCTGATTAGAATTTTATGTCTGTTCTATCAGAAAATGGTTAAAGAGTCATTAACGAAGCACTAGGGTGTGGGGAAAAATTCTAGATTTATCATTCTTAAAGCTGAGATATCATCAGGTCCACAGAGGCAGCAGCCCGTGCTCACACATGATGTGAGGAGACCACATCATGCTTTTATCCTCTTTCTCTTATCAATAAAACATCTGTGTATGTTTTCTCCATGTGTACAGGCTGCTTGAAAACAGTCCCCCTGGGATCTTGGCCTATCTTGAGAAATATTGCCTTGTGGTGGTATTGCAAATATGGGTGTTGTGAATAGTTATCCGAGATCCAATGGTTTAGCAGGTACCATTGCCTGAAATCTTATTGCATTCACTACCATTGCTATAATCCCTTCCCCATGGTGCAGTTTTCCCTTTCATATTTAAAATGCAATAATTGTATTATAAGTATTGTTTCCAAACTTATTTGGTTTAATTTAGTTAGTTTCTCATTAGCTCTGGATTAGGACCTTGCTGCGGTACTGACTCTGCTATACTTCATTTAATTATATTTAATGCAATCTCTTTGTTTCCCCAGGGGCTAAACAAACCTGCAGCCAAAGACTGAAAATGAGAACGGAGGGCTGCTTTCAGGCAGGTCTAGAAGAACTAGACTTAAAGCATGCATTGCATCTACTGTTTAGTTCCCTATCTCTCCGTAGGACTGCATGACCCCCTAACCTAGCAGCAGGAAGCCAAACCCAATTCAATATGAAAAAAACCCTCTTTCCTCTGGACAGCTAATAAAGTGGTTTTGTGCTTGTTCTGGGTTTCCTACTTTCCTTTATGCCTGGTCTTTCTACATTCAAATGCTTATTTTAGCTGAAAATTTGGGTTTTGTTTGGAACATCTGGCAAGGAGATGTGGTACTGAGCATCTCCACAGAACATGGGGCTATTCAGTTAAATCTCATTTCCACATTTTTGTGCTGCAGTTGTTAGTTTTCTGACAATACTTACTGGAAGAGTCCAGTTTATCAGTTTTCTTTCCATTTCCCAGCATAAATTGAATTCTGCCTTTCCAATGATTCCTATGTTTACCACTATTACTGTGGCTCCACTTCCCTTACAAAAAAAACGGTAGTTTTCATGCCCTGGGAGATATCCTGCTGTTTCCTAGGATACTTTTCACAGAAACTGAGAGATGCCTCTCTCTGCAAAAGTAGCATTGCTGATTGCCCACAGGTAGGGTGAAAAGGGCAGAGAGCAACTGGCTTGAGCTGAAGACCTAGGGAAAACAGTGTGAGGAGCAAATCTGCAGAATCTGATGCTGTGGAAATTTGTGCCCATTTCTCTTTCCATACCTGCTTTCTAAAGCATCACCAGGTCCTATTTGCCTATTTTTACTGCACAGGTGTACACAGAGACGCACTGCAATAAAAGAATCCTAAATGGCAAAGTGTGTGCTCAAGTTTCACTTCTGGGCATGTTGCAGCAGGAGATCACTGTGAATGAAGCTCCTCAGGAAGAAAGCAATTGTGAAGAGTGAACAAAATTAGCATTCCCTCAAAACCATGGGGTCTCTACAAGCAGAAGAAATGTGAAGGCCAGCTGGGGACACGGCTGGAGATAAAGAGAGAACACAGATCTGCTGTTTCTACTGGGCCAAATGCTCAGAGAAGGGTTGAATTCCCTCTGCTTTGAGGAGTACTTGGCTTCCTATTACATCTCACAAGTCACTGTCCTCTATTTTCCCAAGTGGCTTTCATACAGTAGTAAAAGCCAACACAGGATTAGGTGAGAATCTGGTTAAAACCCCATTTCACACAGAAGAATCACACAGAATATTCCTCTGGATGTTTCTGTAGTGTTTCCAGGATCTTTAGCCTAAGCTTCAATTAGTATAGCCTTGTAATAGTACATTTCACCCAGAAATAACAAGGGTTTAATAAAATTAGCTCTATGGTTGTGTTGTAATGTACTCTAGGGATTTGTAATTAAAGCTGATTAAGAACATTCCAATTAAATTACTTTCTATTGGATTATGCATATTCTGCAGCATTATGATGTTTCCTTTTACTTTTCCCCAGGAGCCCAGGGAGGCTTCAGGGGGCAGGCTGCTATGTGGTGTAGATCCAGCCTTAGCATTCCAGGCAGCCCTTCCCCAAAGCAAGAAGTCTGAAGTGGCAGCCCAAGAGGGTTTGAGCAAGGCTGCCAAGGCTGCAAGTGTTCTTGTCTGTATGGGAGGAAACTGAAGGCTGTCTCCCGGAAAGGGAGGTCACTGTCATTTTGAATGGCTGCAATTAATCTTTTCAAGCCTCATTCTGTAATGACAATTTGCAACAGTCTTTCTGATGAAAAACTCTTGTTTTTTTCTTCTA
The DNA here is from genome assembly GCF_028551555.1 of Melozone crissalis. Lineage (NCBI taxonomy): Eukaryota > Metazoa > Chordata > Aves > Passeriformes > Passerellidae > Melozone > Melozone crissalis. Next base: position 24,930,253 of record NW_026535794.1, read on the forward strand.
AAATCTCAGACTTGTTTATTCCAGCCAACCCTCCTCTTTTGCTAATGCACAGAGGAGTGGAAGCGTTATCAGTGTCTTTAGCTTTTCTAAAATCTCCTGTGAAACATAGAAATAGTCAGCAATAAAGACCAGCAGTTATTATCACTGCTTTCTGTTATGATAGGTGTACAACCCCTGACACTGTCACTTTTAAAAAGCTACCTACCTTTTTTCTATGTGCTCTGAAAACTTCTTTTAACGAATGGGTTAGTCAGTAATGATTCTTGAACTGGGTTGCCTTGAACTAACAAACCACTTACCCTTTTCTACTGGGCTTTCTAGTAGGAATGGGGACTTTTAATTTGCTAATAAGTGACTTAGAAATACAAGAGTCTGAGTGTATGTAATCTTACAATGCTCTTTAAAAGGGACATTGTGTAATCCTTTCTTTCTTCAGCTTCAGTGGGGTCACTCCTGACCTTGCATCAGCTCACAGAGTACACTGTGCTACTCTGCTGTCACTGAGTGCTAATTGTGGCAAATAACCCCACAAATTTCTGCTAGAAGCAAGGAACATTCATGCATTTTAAAGTCACTGTACTTGGATGTACTTTAATTATGCCCTATATTTGCATTTTTCAACATCAGCATCTCACTAACATCTCAGTTTATAAATGTTAATCATCTTTTTTTTAAGACTGACAGCAAACCAAAGTTACAGCTGACTCTGTATTCAGGTGTCTGGGAGCAGGTCCAATAATTATAAAGAATCAGAGCAGCAAGATCTACTTATAGACATCAATTCAAAATAAATATAGAATATGAAAGAATTATGACTTTGAGAATTGCTGCTTTTAAAATTAGCTAAGAAAGCATAACCTAGTGCTCAAGTGATAAGGCAATTAATGAATAATTGCATGCTAAATGGCTGAGCTGAAGTCAGAACTCGGAAGTAAATTCTACTTTTAAAAAGTAAAAAATTTGCCTAAAAGAAATCTTTAAAACAAGAAATGTAGTTTCTTTAATTAATTTTTAATTTAGGAACCAAGATGTTTGTGACTGAATCTTCTTTCTCGCTGTCTTTAAAGAAGAGATTTTTATGGCATTATGAGAAAACTTCCACTGTCTTTTATCTGAGAGAAGATTAAAAAAAGTTGAAAAGGCTTAAAAAGTGTGGGACGTGTTACACAGGTGTACAGAGGCAATAGTCAAATTCATCCCAGTAGAGCAATAATGCTTAAAAAAATGCTGAATTTTAAGCAGTAACTTAATTGGGTCAGGATGAAAACTGGTGTGTGGAGTGAGTTTGTAATGTACAAAGGAATTCATAATGTCCTTATACTGTTTGTACTGTAACACAAAATCACAGTACAATGCTCAAAAAAATAGACATGGAAAAAGAAACACTGCCAGAACTTTCTTCTTTGAGAATTACAAGGCACAAAATGTTAGAAATCCTTCACCAGTAGGGATTTGGAATACACTTTTGTTTTAGCTTTTCATAAAACTCTGGCAACTGCTTGAGAAGTTGCAGTGGAAGCAAAGCATGGTGAGTAAAACAAATCATAAGGGTAAAACCTGCCTAATAATATAAATCATTTAAAAGGTGGTAGATCCTTATGTATTTAGGAAATAGGATTTCTTTTTAAAATATACTTTGCAATAATGACTGCAGCATTCCTACAGGAATATATTAACATTAGACTGATGATTGAATGTAAAATTAACTTTAAAAAATTTGGGCTAATAAAGAGCAAGATACATTAGATGACAGAGCAGGAGATTGCCAGAATGACATTCACAGTCATTTTAAATGGCAGTTCATACAATGTAACAAGGTAAATTGCACATTATTCACTGACATTCTTCAGCAGGAATTCTTTGAATAAAAGTTTATTCAGCTCAGATGTTTGGAAGACATCTCTTTTTTCAGGCTGTTGGGTCTTTGATATTTTCAATGTGCAGAACTGCATAGTAGTCATGGGTTTGTTCTTACAGCGGAAAGTACCTCCTTGTCCATTTTGATTTTAACATTTTTAACTGCTGTTGGAACCATTCAAGGGTTTTCTCTGCTTCTTGAGACACTGAGATCAGAATTTCCATCCTGTCTTTGTCTTCATTTTCTTTTTTCGTTATGAAAAGTAATAAGAGTATTTTGAACACCTCCCAGAGAGAAAATTTGGATGTTTATGAGAACTCAGATGGAGCTGAGGATGTCCACTCAACAAATAATGTAAGTGTGCATGGCTGTGGAGAAGGGGAAGGCACATGGGTTTAAAGCAAACACTATTGTGTTAAGCACAGATCAGCCACCAAATTCCTTGAGTTCTGAAATGAGGAGCGGCTTTCATCTTGCTTAATTCCGATATAACACGTTCCATCTAAGACAGTCATGCTAAGCTCAGTTTATAGTCAAGAAAGACAATTAGGGAAACTCTTTTAGCACCTACTATGAGATGAGAAAAGTTGAGCCTGACACTCAGGTGGGGAGATTGGACTCTTTACTCCCTTCCTGATGTCTTTTGGGCTCAGGTTAATGTAGTCCAATGAATTACTGCCTCATTTTTGCCACCAAGTACAATTAGGCACACCCTTATTATTGCCAAGTTAAAGCTCTAATTTATAAGACATTGAAATAGCCAACTGTCCTGCCTCAGGCCGGTGTCCTCTGTCATTCTGAAAGATTATGCCTGAAAAGACTGTTGTCTAAAGGACAGGATATTAGCAAAATAGCCCACCCTGCAGTGGGAGGTGTGATGAGGGAGATCTCCCTGGTGTGTGCTGTGGGACCAGTGAGCTGCACACAAAGAGCACTCTGCCAGCCTTCTGAGGCATACCCACAGATCATGGCCTGAGCATGTCAACAGCATGTCAGGAGATTCATTGGACCAAGAATGAAGGCTCTGACAACTGTCAAATGTATACTACAAGTGTATTTCTGTGCTCTTGACTGAAATATTTAAGCTCTGAAATACTCTCTTCCACTTTCCCTAAGACATCTTGGGCAGCTTTGTCACATGTCAATTACTATTTAATTCAATTTTATTCTACTTTGCAGCCTGTGGATGCCTTATTTTATTACACAGCCTTGTGCAATGTCCTTGATGTATTGTAATGAGTACTTTTACTCCACCTGTATCTGATAAGAACTGCTTTACTTGTCTTTGAGAGGACAATTTTTCCTTGTTATACAAGTGCTGGGCATTTGATCAGATAATTAAGAAAACTTGGAACAGAACATAATGAGAGGTGTGATGGTCTTTAAGTTGTCTGCCACTCTTGGTGTGTCAATTTAAAGCTCTGTTTTATTATAAGGTCACAGCAGAGCACTGTAACTTTCCATGTAACATCAGTCATAGGACTAATCAGCATTAACTCCTTGCAATAATGGCACCTCTATTACACATGGAAAAATGTCTGACAGATTTGTTCTTGTTTAAGATTGAATGGTGTTCCCAGGCAACTTATGGCCATTTGCTGGGTTTTAAGCCCAGATGGAAATTAAGCACAACATACAGTTCAATAATTAAAATATAGTAACAATTGTAAATTTTTATAATAACAAGAATGAAAAAGGAAAAAGAAACAAGTGATGCACAATGAATTCCCTCACCACCCACTGACAGATGCCAGACACCCCTTCCCAAACCCAGATTAGCTGCCCTTCCAGGCAACTCCCCCCCGTTTATACACTAGACATGACTTTCTATGCTGTGGAATATCAATTTGGGTCACCTATCCCAGCTATGCTCCCTCCCAGTTTCTTTTGCACACCTCCTCACTGGCAGAGCATGGGACACACACACCAAAGAAAAAGTCCTTGACTTATGATAAACACGACAGCAAAAACCCAAAACATCAATGTGCTTTCAACACCATTCTCCCTCTAAATCCAAAACTGTTACATCACTGTAACAGCTACTGAGAAGAAAGTAACTTTACCCTAGCTAAAACCAGGACACAATTACAGAGTTTTTATTCCCTTCTCTATCAAAATAAATAGATGAATAATTAGTTGAGAAGGAAAAAGTTTTTACCTCTGAGAACAGACTGAAAAGATAAACACCTTATGTAGGTTAATTTAGGTACTGCATACATACTGGTATGAATGCATAAAAATATATAGGGAAGGTAGAAGTAGTAATATTTTAGTTTATTAGGGGCTAAATTTTGTTACAAAACTAAAAATTCTGTAAGGATTAAGGAAGAATGGGAAGAGAATGCCACCATTGTTACCTTACACCAAGGGACTTAAAGGATATATAGATGACAGCTCTTTAAAAAAAGGCTTCAGGAAACCAAAAAGAGAATATTCCATTTAGGAATAAGTTATGAGAAGTACATGCCATACTTTATCACATTAGTATATTCTTATATTTAGAGACTACAAATTATGGGTTATTATTAACAGTACATTTAAGGTATTCTTCAGTCAAAAGCAGGACATATTTTCAGAATTTTTGTTTTAAGGCCCAGTTCTTGGTGTGAAGAAAAAAACTCTGTTCAGAAAAAAATGTTGGCAGACTTATTACAAAGTCTTGAATTAAAAAGCAAAGTAAAGAGGGAAGCAAGTACTCTGTGTCCTCAGATTACCAGCCTTTCACTCTATGACTCCTGGAGAGAACCACACACTGAGTTCTGTAAACTCTACTTTGAAGGCAGAAGTTACAGATGAAAACTTTTCAGTTTAATCAAAGAGTTGGAAGTCATGAAGGGCCTGGGAAGTCTGGAAGCAGGATTTTTGGTCACAGTGATAAATGGCTTTTGGTTCCTAATGTGTTATATTCACAATTGAATGTAGTTTGATTTATTTTTGTAAGTTCCCAGAGAACAATTTGTCACTGTCACAGATTTGGCTTATTATATTGCAGTCCAAGACAAGTACATCCTCTATCTTGGAGGTCTAATTCTTCCCATCATGGTCACTTCTGGTAACTGAGGTAGCCTTGGGAAGAACCAATGGTTTTCTCTTGCACTTACTTCCATCTCTGTTATCCTTGATCTTGGTCTGCTTTTTATACCTCTGTTTCCCTTGAGAAAAAAGTTTTAAGTATCCTACCTTGAATAGTACACTTTTCTCAAATAAATCCACATTCATTTCTAATCTTTGCAATTTTCCACTTGCCAACACATTGAGTATTTTTCCCTTGTGTTTTCCTTCTTGTTGCTTTCATCGTCTACTGGAAATTTTTTAATACCTTATCACCTAGTATTCTCTTGATTGCCTGAGATATGTCTTTTGTCTTGAGTGACTTGAAAACAGCCTCACCTTCTAAACTGATAGTACATAACCCTAGATGGGGATTTTCCCAATTGTAGCAGATGGGCGTTTTCCTGACTGCTCCTACACCTGTTCCTTTTTAATTGTGAGGAAAAGAAATAAAATTGTGTCCTTCTAGGTAATTCCTTTCACTTGAATTATTAAACCTTATATTGAAAATTATGCAATTTCTCCATCAGGCAGTTTTCTTTATGCTGGAGCCCATGTGATGAGAATCAGTGATGTTACGTTTCACACCGCATTACTCAAACGAGTGAAGTGTCTCTTGTGAACAGCTCAACTTTCACAATTTTGAAGCAGCACTGTTAATGCCCAAGTGGATTTTCTATTTCAGCTTTTCCAGGAAGTCTTTCCATTCTGAAAGCATGTACTCCTGGCTTTATTTTTTCTGTCATCTCATTTTAAGCTTAGCTCCCCATTGTGCTCTGGCAGTGGCTGCAGCTCCCCAGCTGTCTGCTTCTTGTTTCCTCAGTGTCCCATGGAGAGCTGCAGGCACAGTAGTTAAGTGTTGCAGGTCAGTAACTTCTTACTACAAGAATGCTGAATGTCAGATTATTCCTCAAAGAAATAGAAGCTCGTCCTTAGTGCTTCAGATGAGTTAATTTTTTGATTTCCAGTCCCTTTCCTGTTTGTCTCCTTTTGGGCTGAGAGGCTTCTGCTCAGAACAAGCTGAGACAGTCGCTTGCGTGAGACTTTGAGGATCAGTGTTTGCCTTTTAATTTGAAAAGTGTTCCTCATTAACACGGTCCTCTGCTTGACTTTTGGTATTTGAGTTTTTGGGTTTTTTTCTCCCTAACATGTGTCATGGAATCAGAGCTTATGTGTTTTTACTGTCTCTTCAGAGCTCAATTTCAAATGTCCATCTTAGTCCACAATTCTGCAGTTCCCTGCATGACAGCTTTCAGAAGGGATATTACATGAGGATACATAAATAAGGATGTACATGTATTTTGCACATCCATAATTTTGCCTTTCAATGAAAAATTACTGATAAAAAGAGGATGTTAGGTGTTACTCATACCTATAATACCTATTAGAAGTAATTTACATAGATTACAGGTAATACAATAGGTAAAACCTAGAGAATTTTTGGTACCTGATACATGCTGCTGAACAGTTTCAACATGACTGCTGAAGAAAAAGATGAAAGATCTTATGAGATATCACTGATACAAGGTATTCTGGACCAGAGATGATAGTCTTTACTATGTGCTGAACACAGTGGGGTCATGGTTTTATAGCTCATAGTTTTTACCTTACTATAAGGAATAAATCAACCAACAAGTTTATTTTTCCTATTATGTTATCATTCATCAGCCTCTCATTACAGAAGGTTTATAGTGCCATTTGTGTAGATTGTCATCAGTAATCTTTACCTCATTGTCTACCATGTTTTTTTGTCTTTTGTCAGCGCACAAATTCTAGGAATCGGTGAAAAATTCTGTGATTAAAAAAAAGGCTAATTGTACAACAGTTCCCAAAAACCTGGTGAAAAGCACACATATTGTGTCTCACAGAATTCTCAAATTATCTTCTGATAACTTCCTTCATCCTTAGGGAAGCTCTTTACATCATATATATAGAGCATTCTGATTCCTTAGCATGGAGTCATGTTAATTTCTCCTTGAGTCCTTGATTTTTTCTTGTTCTGGTCTAGACCAGATTAGACAGAAGAGAAAAATATTTGATGGTTGTGATAGTCTCGCTCTAAGATCAGTCTGCTTCTGAAGGATCCATAGGAACAACATGATGTAAGCATAACGGTGCATGAACATTCAGATTTTTAAAAGAAAACCTATCTCAGAAATCTGATGAACGTCAGATTTTCATTTGAAAAGTCATAAACAGACAGTAGAAAATCTTCCATATTCCATTTAGGCAATAGCTATACTCCAGCTTATTAGAGTTAATAGTTGTGTCAGAGGAAAAACTGTGCCATGCACATAGATATAAGACATGGATGAGGTTCAACAGCCTCTCAAATGATTAAATTGCCTGTTTACACCATTCAGAGATTTCTAACACATTGAGTAAAATGTAGATCTACCCATCAATGGGAAAAGGACTAAAAATGATTGTGTAAAATATCTGTAGCTAGTAATCACTTATACCCCACTCTTAATAAATATGCTTCTCCTGGCTATTAGTTAAAATGAAAGAAGTGAGAGAAAAAGTTAAAACTGGAAAAAAGTGGCTACTTTTCGTACAAAGACACATCATGCATTAAAATGTCACGTAAAAAATGTACCTACATCCACAATTTTGGGCTTGTTTCCAGCTGGTTTTGGTACTCCATGTTATCTGTGGGTGGCTGACTACAGCCAAACTTCAAATGAGTTTTGTAATTTTTGTGTCTATCAGGCAATCTCTGAAGCAACTGGTGGGACTGCAGACTCTGCCTTGAGTTCTCTGTGGGGAATTCCTGTTGTCAAGAATTCTGCTTCTCTTCTCAGCTTCATTTTTCATTTCTCCTCAGTTTCCTATGAGCTTCTCAGAATGTCAGAACGAAACAAACCCAAAAATGTTTCAGTAGGTGAGACAGAACAATTAGGCTGTAACTGTATAAAGAGACACCAAAGAAGCCCATCAATCCTTTATCCTAGTGAGAAAACACCAAGTAGCATTCATTATGCTGCAAGGGCAATATGGCTCATTGGTCATTCATAAATACAAGAGATTTCAGACCAAAATCAATTACCACAAAAAATCTGGTAATATTTAAAGGTTTAAAGTGTTCTGTCAAGCTCTTATTTTCTGTATTTTTTATGTTGTTTAGAAGTTACAATTGATAACCATACCTTATAGAATTTTTTGATCTTGTTATTATGTTGTTTTCATTTCATTTTTTTCATGTACCACTAAGCTAAATGAGTGTCCCTAGATAAGCTTCCTCCTCTCAAAACCAGGGTGTGAAGGAGAGATACATTATCTCCCCAGCCAGTTTCTTATAATCTCTTCTGTTGATTATGCAAAGATGAGTACTCTGAATATTCAAATAGTAGCAACTGGTATCTGTCTTTCCATGGAAAGACTTTATTCCTTAATAAATCATCTTTTTTGCTTTGAAACAACCAAAAAGAGAAAGTATGACAGGATAATTCTAGTACTACTTGAAACCCTTTAAAATAAAACAATCATAGTAATCTAATTTTTCTTCCTTGTTTTAATGCAGATTTATGAACATCATTAAGCTTTTATATCCATTGCAGGTATTCTGAAGAGATCACAGCTATTTCCATGAATGCAATAAATTTTGAGGTCACTAAAACATCAGGTATTCTGGAAATACAGAAATTCTATTAACTACAAAGAATGTCAATTTTCTATCTGTGTTAATTTTCTATCTGTGATTCTTGGCAAGCTATGCTTCCTTATTCACTCAATGACAGAAATATCCAAGCAATTAAGATATTAAAATTATGGGGAGTGGTGGGAGAAAGGGGAAAATAAGAACAGAACAGAGGATAATAACTCAAAATATGTATCTATGTTAAAAAATTACACAGTGCTCTCTCACTAAAACATAACCAAGGAGATTTTCCTGCTTTTAGGAAGGGCTGTCTTTTCACAGATGCAATAATAAAAAATACATTTTATTTTCACTCAAAGAGGAAAAATATTTACAAATATCTTTCTTGCTCTTCATATTTAAATATATTTTAATAGAAGGGTTTTATAAACTGTACAGTGGCCCATTATTTGCAAGATTGGTTTACCAGAGGTTCCAAGACTATGGAAAGTAGTAGAACATGGTTAGTAAGGAAACCATATCACCAAAGTAGAAAGTTATCTATAGGGCTATGGAAAGCAGTCATTAGGAAAGGGAACTTCTGTGATAAATAGCATAGCTATGTCAGATAACACATATTTTGAGGTTGTCCCAAGGATCTCCAGGGGGTAGTAAAGGCAAAGCAATATCCAGCTGCTATGGGAACACTTTATCCCATCAAGGCACCTTTAGGTCAAAGTTCATTCAGAGCTCTTTCTTGCTCCCAGAGCCCTGAATTTAGAAGAATTTGTCTAGAAAAAATTAGCTTCCCAAGTACCATAAGCCTGATGAAGCCTGGTTATGGCTTGTTCCTTGATGAAAGATCTGGTGGGAGCATTGGTCAGAAGCCCTTGGCTATGCCCCATGCTCCTGTGGCATCCCTTTGTAGAGCACAGGCTGCTGCAGTCACAGGAAAGTGGCCAGCAAAATAACACCTAAAAGATGGTGGAGTGAATTTCCAAATATTGGCACAATGTCCTTTTGTCTGCTCCCTTTTATAAATTTTGTAGGCACTTAATTATCATTGAGTTCTCTCCCTCTTCTGATCAAAATTGGGCAGCAAGCTCAACAAAATATTTATCTAATTTTAAAAAAGATACTACAGAATATTAAGATTCAGGCTTTTAACCCTCTACAGTAAAATAAAACAGAAGTAAATATGGTCTGTAGTCTCTCTTCAGCTTCTGCATCCCTGACCATGGCAGATAGTCTTATCAGCATGTTCACTGTGTATTTACTGGTCATGTGTCACTGGTGCCTGAAGGCAGCCTCACTGCACTGGAAGAGATGATAAAACTTCAATTTTCACTGGACGTGCCCAAACATATTTCTCCTTTTCAAGAATAAATAGTTAATTTCTTCCGAAACAATGAGTGCAAATGTGATTATAGAAGTGCTGATACTGTCCTGAGAGATACAAAGAGTAATAGCTTCCTCTGCCAGAGGAGTTCTTTGCTGAATGCCTAGATAAATGCCAGGTTTTGGAAGGATCAGTAGTTGCACATTAATCAATACAGGTACGTACCTCACCATGAGCTTGGATTTAGTGCTCCCTTCAAATTCATTTTGCAAAACCCCTTGAATTAGGAACCTCACTTCTCTTTCTTACTGCATCACAGGTTGCTCTTGGAGATGACATCTATGATGTTCAGATATGAGGTAAAATAAATCCATTTGCACATGTACCTTGTCCTGGCTGTTGGGGACAGCAGGATTGCAGCTCCAGGCCTGTTGCCAGCACAGTGATGTGGCCAATCCTGCAGAGACCAGTGGGACCAGCTGCCTCCCCAGCAGGGGCAGATGAATTTGGGCTGGGAGCTCTGCTGTTGATTAAACCTGTGGCTGTAGCACAAGGACAGAAAGGGAGCACCCACCATTTTTAAAAGGAACTGGAAACAGCAATGACTTCAGGTATAAGTAACATCAAAATAAAGTACTAAAACTTCTGGATTTTATTTGATGTATAGTTGCAAAAGAAGGACAAGAGACAATGCAGTGAAGGTAGAAGTAAAGCTTTTGCTAAAAAAGTCATTGCCATTGTGAGGATCAGGCTCTGTCAACACAGTTGTATGCCTGTAAAGTCAGCTTTATAAAGTCAGTCACTGATACCAATTATTCTTCTACCACCTGTTTTTACTCTTTTCCCCTTAATGCAATCATTTATACATTTCTTAATCTCCTTTATTCTGAAGCAGAGCATGTCAGTGTAATAAGAGAGGGTTTGTGTTATCAGCAGCATAGACAGAAAAGCATCTGTGAGAGTCTCAGGCCCTCTCAGGCAATATGGTTTTACCCCCCTTTATTTAGATCAGGACAGACTCTTCATATCTCTTAGTCTGTAGCAGCAATTCTATTAATTTCAACGAGGGTAGATTAATTATTAGCTGTTCTGAACAATCAAATACTTATCTCATTTTGCTTAGCATTCTTCTTTTGTGTGTTCCACCATGTACAATCCCTCTTACAGAAAATTGTGCTAGTAATACTGCAACATAATTAAATTTGTCATATTCCGTCTCTGATTACCAGAGCTTAGCAATCAGTCTGAAGGGTTTAGTTCGAGGATTTCTGGGAGATAGACAGCACAAGGTCAGATACCAAAAGGAATGAAACTGCAGGTCAAAAAGCTGCTGTGAAGAAATCATTCCTGGAAATGTTTTTGTTGGAAATAGTCTCATATAAAAGTTAAGACCTAGGGACCTTGTCTAGCCTGAAATGAACCTGAGATCCTGAAAGGACTTTCTGATGATACTATACACAGTTATAATTATGCACATTTCTGAACATTTGATGGCAGGAAAACCTCTGAAAACCTTTAAAATTATTTAATATAAATTTTTATACATTGTCTGAATAAGAAATTCCTTTTAATGAAAAGAATTGACTTCTAAATGACACAAACCCAAACCCTCTTCACATCAGGTTTCAAGTTAGTTCTTTCAGAAACTACAGGAACTGGAGCATGTTTATCCAAGTCAGAACTGCTTGGTGTGTTCCTTTGGAAGAGGCTCCATTTCAAAGTACTTTTTTGTACCAGACTGTGTGTCACAGGCAGAGGAGTCACAGTGTCCTGCCTGGGCTTTTGTGCTTGTATCTGTCTTATACCACAAAACTTATTCTAGAATTGAAAAACCTTAAGGTAAATTAACAGCTATTATTAAGAGCTATTATGAAAACCTATATTAAAAGCCAAATTATAGCTGGACATATAGATGTGCTGACAGCCCAGAAAGCCAGCCACATCGTGGTCAGAATCAGAGGATTTATGGCCAGCAGGTCAAGGATAAGGATTCTGCTCCTCCGCTCCGCACTGCCCGCCTGCAGGGCTGCACCCAGCCCTGGGGTCCCAGCACAGGAAGGACACGGACCTGCTGGAGAGAGTCCAAAGGAGGGTCACAAAGATGAAAAGAAGGATGACTCGCCTCTTCTATGAGGAAAGGCTGATAAGGTTGGGGTTGTTCGGCCTGGAGAAGGGAAAGCTGCAGGGTGACCTTAAAGGGGGCTTATAGGGAGGTAGGGACAAACACTTTAGCAGAGCCTGTAGCAAGAAGACAAGGAGCAATGATTTTAAGCTAAAAAGGAATAGATTTAGACTAGATATAAAGAAATAATTTTTACAATGGTGTTAGTGAAACACTGGAATAGGTTTCCCTGAGAGGGGTTGTTGTCATCCTTGAAAACATTCGAAGTCATGTTGAATGCAGCTCTGATCAAACAGATGTAGTTGAAGGTGACCCAGCACATTGCAAGGGTGTTGGATTGATGACATTTAAAGTATCTTTCAACCTAAACTTTTTTATGGTTCTATGAAATGTCAGTGGAGCATATCTATTTCTGCAACAAAAATTTGACTACAGATTTGCCATCTTCTGCAAAAATTCTCACAGCTGTAATTAATTTCAATTTTAAAGAAGCTGACTGCAGTTCTCATTGGCATTATCAAAACCTTACTGCTTCCATGATTCCAGCCTACCACATGCAACCAGCTATCACCATGGTGCAGTGCTTGTGCAGCCAACCTGCTTCTCTGGAGCAGCACAGAGTAACACAATCATTATCCTGAATGACAAAATAACTGCCTTCCTATCTCTGCATTTAATGACACAACTGTGATCCCTTGTCACCCTTAAAAAGACAAATATTAGATGTACCTGTGTTTAAAAGATAATATTGACACTTCCCATAGCTTCATTAGGGCTGACAAATTGTCGGTGTGGCATAACAGTGTAGAGGTACCTAATCTGCTTCTAAATGAGACATCTTAAACACTGCAAGGAATGGTGTCATATTTGAATGACATACACAGCTAGGTTGATTTTAGTGCTTGTAGTAGTCAAGCTGACAGCTTATTTAGGGGATGCCATGAAGTTCAGTGCAACAGGCAGCCAAACTTTTACTGCAGACAGAAAATGAATATTCAACAAGAATCAGCCAAAAATGTAGCAACAGACCTTTTTAGCAGGCACTGTATAAAGAACTGAAAAACTCCTTAGGGAAACTGCTTAAATAACTCCAATATGATGTCCAACAATCAAAAAGTGCCCAAGATGGCATTCATCTGTAGCATGAATCTGGTAAATTTTCTCTGCCTGATACAGACTTTGCCAAAATGTGAACCTGGGTTCAAGGACATATATGGCAGCTGCAATAAGCCACACTGAACTCATGGGGAACTACAGTCCCAGGGGTGGCCAGATCCTTCCCCATTTGTCACACTGTATGAGCTTGGAATAAAAATGAAGACTTTTAATTTAGTTTTGCCTTTGTGGAATGACAATTCCTTTGCATTCCATAGCTTTCTGCTATTCCATTTCTCCTATTTTTTCTAGTATTTCTAGCTTCTAAATTTAAAGCTAAAGTGAATGAACATTAAACATTAGTTTGTCCTTGAATTTTGCCTTTTCTCACATACTCCTCATGGAGCCACAACATATTATAGTTTCCATGAAGAAAATAAATAACTTTCCATTCCACATCTCCTTGTCATGACCAGGTCACCATGTCACCTGTGGGTTCACTTTTCTGGTAATATAGTTGGATGCTGTAAAACAGCTTTGTTAAAGAACAATAATTTCTTAATCTTTTCACATTTTGAGAAGTTTGCTGTCCCTTTACGCTCTCTGCTAATCCAATCCCACTCAGTTCTTACAATATCACCTGCAAATGTGTTTGTATGCTGCCTTTATTTCATTCTCCTTTATCACTGAATACCCACCTCCTCAGCATTCAGTTCAGCCAACACGAATTGTGTCATATCCTCTGGGTTTGCTGTTGCAAAGTAATATTTTTGGAAGAATACAGAAGATTCAAATGATAAAGCATTTTTGTGGTATATCTGTGTTGATACAAGGTGAATGAGGATTCAGTCCAGAAAAGCACAGTAGTTAGTTAACCTGAAAAATACCTCTGCCTTCCCTCTATATTTAAAATACCTGGTTTTAGCTATACTGATATGTTTTTCTGTGATGTCAGTCACAGAAAAAAAAAGATCATTTAGCAAATGCAAAGAATAAAATAAATTCTCCTAGATGCCTGATATGAATGACATTAAGTTTCAGAACAGCAGCACAAAAATTTGAAAAAGTAAATTGAAAAGGAGATAGCTTGAGAAATTTCTTGCCAGCACACTGCTATACTACTTTAATAGTCTAATGAAAAGAAATCTCTCAGCAGCTTAGCTGCAGCCCTAAGAGAGGGCTGCTGTGATATGTAGCTGCCTTGTAAACCTCATGCTAAGTGATCCAGGAAATGTCCTGGCCCTTAAATAACAACATGACAAGATACAGGGAATTAAACAGATACAAGACAGCCGGGCTGAGTTTTCTGCATTTTCACCTGGGATCTTGGAGCAAGAATGGAAAACTTAAGCAGAATGGCAACAATGCTGGGTAAAGTTTAACTGTTTCATCTCAAAAACAACAGAAAACAGAATTTGGTTTGATTTTTTAAATTTAGGTAACAAAATTTCCAGGCTGGGCATATTAATCTAGTTATTAGAAAATATTTCTGATAACAGAGAAGCTGGGGATATGGTGAACATCATGAAAATACAATGTGTATACTTTGAAATCAGGCTTATTCTAAGCGCTTGTTTTTCCCATACATGGAGATTTTCTTTAGCTGCCTAGATCTATAGATACAAGATGGAAAGAGCCTGTTTCAAAGTGGCAAACGCTGTTCACAAGACTGCTGAAAAATGCAGGATTGAGTCCTGGAATCATATATTTGGCATCTGAATGAGGCTCTTCAGCTCTTTCATAGCCTGTCTCATACAAAATCACTCTTCTGTAAATTTCTAAGAGACTGTAGTCTTAGCACATGAATCCTAATGAACCTGTCTTATTAGCACAGCCAAATCACTGTGTAAAAAGAACTTGCATTTAAATTTAAAAATTAATCCTTTCTAGTTGTACAGCTTCAGTGAAAATGTGCATTGACATTTAGAAGAGTAAGTTTTTTTAATCAAGATCATATTTACTAATGGTAACAATAGCTTTTGGGGTTACCTTCATTATGTGCAAGCTCATAACTTTTACATGTGGAGACAAGATTCCCAGGTTTCTGTGTATTACACAGATGTGGGTATGAAAAACTGTGGTGAAACCTAGAAATTCTTTTGGATTTCTAGTGCTGTAAATTAGACAATTCAGGAAAAAAAAAAAAAGAAGGCCTTAAGCCTCTAAATATTTGCACAGTATATGGCTTGGCCATTGATAAAAGCAGCAGAGGTAAAAGGAGGAGCTGCAAGAACATAGGTGTGTGTTAAGGACTGAACTTTTGTTGTGCTCTGGCTACTTTATGCTCTCTCTCTGAACATCATCACCAATATAACCTGCTAGGCTGAATATTAGGGACTCAGCTGATGAGGTCTGGCTGGATACATGCAAAAACTAAAGCCTCCAAACCTATAAACATTCATACTGAAAACATACATCCAAAAAAAAAAAAGTAGAAGTTAAATGGCTTGCAGCATATATACAAACCAGCATCTTGGCTATCTGATACAAGGACACAATATATACACCCATTTTAGCTACTGCATGACTGGTTTTGACAGTGAATGCTTGAGAAAATTGCAGCTCAATGTTCATGTGCTTAATGGAAGTTTAAATACTATAATAAATACCATAATAAGTGTGTATTATTCATCTAGATCTAAACAGTGATTCAGAACTTCTTATAAAAACAAACATACACAAAAATACTTACATAATCTACTGAAATCTTCTAAGAACACTGAAAATTGTAGCTATATTAATACTGTGTATTCATTAAGTGGAAGAACAAAATTGACAGCCCTAGAGAGATATAAATTTACAATGAATCACTCTTTCTGAATTAAATGTGCAAACTAAAGCAATTAAACCATAAGCCGCTGTTGCAGTATTCTCTGCTTGGAATTGGGGTAGAACAACTCAAACAACACTCAATTTGCAAAGCTGTCAGTGGTGAATGGAGAAAGGGTTGTCTTGCTGCTTCTGGTGCTGAATAATGCTAAAACCAGCCTGATTCAATTCCAAAGTCAGGCACCCTGACAGTGAGGGGAAGATGTGACAGAAGTGGTGAAGTACCTGATACAGGAATTCGCAACTGATGCTGTTGATAACTCATCTAGAAATGCTGAGCTCACACAGCTGGCCCAGAGGCACATGAGTGACAGTCAATCACTTTATACTGCAAAAGTCCCATCCAACTCTTTAATGGTGGGGTCTCCTCATAAACCCCTTCTGGGAGTGTGTGTGGAGATTCTTCCCTTGCTTGAGTGGGGATGCTCCCCAAGGTTACTCCTCAAGGCTGAGGGAAAGAGATTTTCCTATGGTAGTGGGCATCAATCTCTACCTAATAATTGGGTTTTTAATTGCAACAAGATAATTTCAAAAAGAGTGCACTATGCTGCTAGTTATAGCCAATTATGCTGTGTAGCAAATAATTCTAGTTATGATCTTTTAGTCTAGTCATTACCATAATAAATTTTTTATTTTTATATAGATATATCTGGTTTGTCATCCTTAATCCTGAAGAACGAAGTTGTTTAAAGGACAAATTACACCTATGCAATCCTATATACTCCTTTAAATATAAAACATTGAAAAAGTTTGAGTCTAATACTGAATTCAGCCACACTTAGACTCCTGTCAGAGAAGGAGTTTAGATTGCATCTTGGAGGGCTTCTCATAAACATTGTCTGAAGCTCCTGTTTCTGCCCGTGTCAGCCACCCAGACACTTCTCAAAGCTAAAAGTTTATACCTTGTAGGCATAAAAACAAATTGGCTTGCTGAGAGTGCAAAAGATTTTACTTCAGTTTCTCAGTTTTTTTGTCACACAGGTACAGCCTAAAGCTGACTCTCCATAACATCCTCTTCCATGTGACTAGCTAGAGGCCTTTTCTTCGTCCATCCCTGTTAAATCTACAGTAGTTCTACATAAGGCTAATTAATAGTAAGAGAAGACTAAGACATTTCTTAAAGCTAGATATAAAGAGGTATAATTTCCTTTTGTTTTCCCTTTCCTCCTCCTGCATCCTTATAGCCTATCAGATTGCTCCCTACTGCCCCAGATGTTTGTCACAGTATTTCAGTCAGCCTTTGCTTTGCTTTCCAGTCTGCCTTTGGCACTCGCTCCTCACAGACTCCAGGCTCTGGAGGCTCCTCTTCTCCCTTAGAGCCTGTGTATCCACAGCATAAAATGAGTGCAGAGCAGGGAGGGCTCAGTTTCACAACTGCTGTGCTCAGATTGCACAGGGAAATGAAGATTTGATCTGCAGTGGAAGGAGTGGAAAGTAAGCAAAGATGTGTACCACCTCACTCATTTTTCAAAGCAAATATCGCCAGCTTAAAAGTGAAAGCAAAAATTGAAATAACAAAAAGAGAAAGGGATGGTGATATTCACTCTGACATTTCTCTTTAATGAAGCCACAATTGCTGCTTAGTTACACTCACCAAACCTTACAATGAAATACAATTTATTTAGATGCAATTTATTATCATTTCAGTTTCCTAGAAATTAATTAAAAGTTCTAATAGATAATAATTCACATAAATGGAAAATGAACTTTGTAACTTTCTGGTTTTCTGGGTTTTTTTTTTTCTATCTGCTTTATATCTTTGTATAGGGCAAATAGAACATAACAATGTGCAATAATGATTATGAAATTTTTTACACTTTCATATCTTGCTCCATTGCTCTTTGCTTGAAAAGAAGGTACTGTGCTCTGTTCTGGCCCAAGAAAATCAAACTGGCAATTATTATTTATTTCATCCTAGAAACTATTTACTCAACTAGTACAGCAATATGTAGCAAAATAAAACCTACTCAATAACCAAACAACTTCTATAATTACAAACAGAAAATTACCAAGTAAATTTTAAAATGAAGAGATAAAGTAAGAAGTGACGTCAATATAATCACAAGGTTTTAAAGGATTTTCCTAAAACTTGGGAATTTTCCTGCCAACTTTTGTCCTGCATAGTTCCCTGCCAATATAAATAGCAAAAGTAGACATAAAGGTCAGTCAATATGCTGGGAGAGCATCAGTGATCTTTCCTTCTGCAGTTTGCTATTGCTTGACAAATTGCAAATGCTGAAAGAAAGAACATGAGGCATTATAAATACCATAGTGCATTCCAGGACATCATTTTCATAAACTTTTTGAGTCAGATTATTAGGAAGACTGAAAAAAACAGCCTATATTCTCTATTGGAATATTGTGACTTAAGCAGATTTTGGATTAAAATAACAAAGAGGTGGTTTTGATTAAAACACATTACATGAGATTCTTCTCCATATGATATATGTGGGCATATGGAAGCCACATCCATGAGTCTGGAGACCTTCCCATCCTCCACTGAATTCGATGGAATAACTATCCCCATCTATATCAATGGATTTTGTCTCAATATTTATTCCTTGCATCTTGTTTCATTATGTTGAGCTTATATTTTTTAAATATTTACATTTTCTACACTCTTTTTTCCATTCTACCTTCTGCTTTTGAAATTTTGCATGCCATCACTTCCCTGGCTCTGCTAGAAACCCCTCTCTTGACACATCCTATTATCATGTTTGCTTTCTTCATATGACATTATATTTACAAATTTTGAGTATCTTTTGATAAACTCATGTAATTTGATCTTTTTGTGTTTGCTGTTCTCAGCTAATAAGCTTCTTCCACTTAGAACAAAAAACTTTTACTCTTAAATTCATGGCATTGCAGGCAGCATTGTTACATTTATAATTTCTATTATTTTTGCACTCTGAGTCATCTAGTTCTTGCAGAAAGATACTCAGATGTTCATCTGTATTCACAGTATCTTGCATTTTCTGTCATCAGCCAGTTTTGTTCCCTTATTTCTAATGGAGCCAGGGTCATTGATGAAAACAATAAATGTGCAAGGTCACTATGGGACTCTGTCTCCCAAAGATTCTTGGGCAAGCTTTTTTTTTTACCAGACTTGATTTTTCTCTTGCAGTGCTTTCAGCCTGAATTCCTTGAGGAATGCCAACAGCTGCTTCCTCCAGCCTGCCAGGTCCACTTGCTTTTTGTGAGTGGAACCAGCCAGAAAATATCAGACTTGTCTGGGGTGCTCCTCCAGAGCCAGGTATCACAGAGACAACACAGAGACTCTGATTTGGCTCCCACAGGTTTCACACTTTTAGTTCAAGTTCAACACAGAGAGTTTGTTCCCAGCACACCTTTTTATTTGCCATCTCTTACTTTTGATATTGTATGATAAAAGTGTTTTTTTCCTTCTGACAGTCACAAGCACTGGCTTCATATAAAGATTGACCTTTAATTCATTACTGACAATAAGCAAGCTCTGAATGTGTATTTGTTTAGCTCACAGATATCCACAGGGACTTCATACAAAAATAGACTGTGGCTCTGGAAATTACGCAGGAAGAAATGAAAAGTGTAACTCAAAGTGTTTTGATTTCCCTTGCTAATCACCAGGGGGAGGAACCCCTCTCATATCTTCTGGACAGAAAATCAAAGACAATTCTTCACTTTGTATGTGAGAAGGTCATAAAAGCTGATTAACCCAGCCAGAAGGCTCCAAAATATTCAGGAAAAAAATTTAAGACAGGGTAGTAGACTTCACAAAGCACTTCAAAATGGAAAATATAATTATATTTTCATACATGCCACTTTTAACATTCCAGAATGGTATACCTTGATCTTTCTATTTGAAAGCTACTTTAAAAATTATTTTTAAAAACATGTCTATTGTAAAATACTGACTATTTATTTTGATAGTTTTTACAGCTTATCTCAATTTAAGAAAAACTGGTGTACAACCAAGTCCAATTTTGAGCGTCACTGATAGGTCTTGTTTATCTATAAATACATACTGGATCTCTCTTTCTTGTGTGTGGGAGGAACTCACAGAGTATTTTTTTTTATATCATACCATCAGATGGCTTTTGGTCATCATTCCACCCAAAAGCCATTTTCTGAAGCACTTCTGAGGCCTGGACATCAAGGCTGCCTTAGGCAGCTCTATGAGGCTGAGGCTGAGCTACTGAGCCTTGGAGCCTGTGGTGTCCCACTGGTTTTCATCTGCCACCCAAGGAACCAGCTCTTCCAACCTGCTGCTGTAACAGTGTCCGTCAGCACTCCTCACCTGCTTCCACAAGTATTTATTGAACACTGGCAGTAAGGACAGAAAGATCTGAATTTATGACAAAACTGAGGACATTTTAGCACACACTTGCTCTTGTAATGCAGTTGTGTAAAGACAGGGCCTGAACTGTGAATATAAAACAGCAATATATAAAAGCATAACATAATCTGCCCTTCTGTATGAAGCTTCAGAGTTCTTGGTGGAAAGCACGAAGTCACTGCCTGATGCCATTCTGACTAGTGAAAATTGTGCGCAGTCACACTTGGGGGAATTAAATTAAAAAATTGACATGCCCCAGCCTTCTACACAGCTAGTAGAAAATAGGCTGTTAGCAGAAAGGACAAGCTGGGGATTATAAAGTCAGTCAGAAGTAAAAGTGGTTTAAATGGAGCTGAAATTGTAGGGGCATCAGAGTATCAGAATGCATAAAAAGCATATACTCCTTTCTGAGACTGGTGCTTCCATAGGGAGACACTTTATTATAATGTCATGCTGAATTTAATGCTGGTCTGCTTTACTGTAGTGCTAGGAACACACATCCTTTGGCTTACTCTGAATTAAAACAGGTATTATGTCTCAGTAATGTTTGAGAGCTCCAAATTATTTAACAGAGAGATTAAGATCTGAAACACAAACTGTTTTCTCTTATCAGAAATAGAAATTAGGGACTTGCAGTATTGTTTGTTTTAATTTTTCTTGAGGTCAAAACCTATATCTAAAAATATATATTCATTGAAACATAGTTTTGGAGTGAGGCATGAACTCTTGCTTGGATTTCTATAGCCTACAGCATGTAGGAAATCAGATTAGATAATTGAAAAGTCCCTTTTGAGCTGAGGAAGTCTTAAAACTGCCAGCATTGCTGTACAGTGCCACCTAATGACACAGAGCAGTTCTCATGAGATCCATTCTTGAGGCTGTCATTGCAGTGGGAAGCTCTGCAAGACACCACAATCAATACTTTATGGATTCTACAGATACTCTTAAAGTGTGTATGTCTACTAAAATGTCTAAAAACATGGGTATTTTACTCAAATACCATTCAGAAATAATAAAAAAACTGCAAAAGGAAAGTTTAGGTGTCTACTAAGTGTACTCTAAACTAAAAAATTCATTGCTTTACTGACCTGTTGCCTACTTGCAAAGCTATGTAAGATCTTTGGCAGCAAGGAAAACAGAAAATCCTCTTTTAAGACATAGAGCATGTTCTGGCTTAAGGAAACAAAGGCTTAGAATAGAATATTAGCAAGGATACCGTGTCTGCAGGGGAAAAAAGGCAGATGTTTTGTAACATTTCTCTGGGATACTGAACTTAGCTCTATTCAGAGACAGATGCTCCCCATTAAAAATGTGTCAGCCCTATGGAATTCCCTTATTAACTTTGCTGGGAAATGTGTCACAGCATCTAAGATACTACTTCCAGGCCATAGCAGAAAACCAGGATATTTTACAGATATTTTCATTTGGTGTGGCACATCACCAGTTATCAGCACTACCATCACCAAAGGAAACTGATTGACTTGAAAACTTTTTGGGGATAATTTAGTTCCCTACCTCGTTTCTTCTGGGTTCTATACTTTTGCTGACCACAAGAGAATACCTTTATCTCCAAATTGGTATTCCTCCAAGATGTATGCTGTACTGAAATCCATGCTGAACTGTGAATGCATTCTTTAGAAAAGTGTCTGGGAGTGGTTTCAAAGTTTTTGCAGTATTCAGTTGTTCAAGCCTGTTTCTTCTCACTTAGACCATGTCTAAGGAGAAGCTACTTTGACTGCTTTTGCATTGGCTGGCTTCTGCCACTATACTATTCTTTTGTATTTTTCATTTTCTGATTAGTGTGTGCTTCTTGACATGGACTCCTTGCATGGCCAGGGTTGTGCCCTGGTGCTCTTGCTGGCCTCAGGGAGGCAGATACCGTGAACTGGTTTCCAAAACCAGGTGCATCTGTGTGACACAGCAGCAGCACCCATCAGCAGCAGCTGCCCTGGGTCAGAATTGCTCTGTTATTGCTCATCTTTGCACTGGGGCCACTTCCAGCACAGCTTACTCAGCAGTGTTGGTCTAGTTCCAACATGACCTGGGGGCCCCTGTGTTTGGATCCATGCAGACAGTCAGCTGCCTGTCAGCAGTTCGTTGTAATTAGATACCATCTTGAAAACCTCTGAGAGCAAAATATTGTCTGCCAGCTAGTCAGCTGGTTAAATGGAACTGTGAAGCTGCAATGTTACAAGTACTTAGAGGTCAGTAGGGTGGTAAATCAAGAGGTTAAACATGTTTGTCAGAAATAAACACAGTCAAAACAATGTCTTTCTTTACAGGCAAAATAACTCAGTTGGAAAGGGGTCGGTAGCAGACTTTTATGCATTTGGACCTGAAAGGAGCTGCTGGCAATGCAGCAAAGGGATCTGAATTGAACAACCATAAAAACAGATGCACAGAGAGCAGTTTGTAGCAGTTTGATGCTGAACTGGAAGAATGCCTCAAGTGAGGCCCCACAAAGGCCCCAACTGGAGTCACAACTGGTTGATATTTTCATCAGCATCTTGGATAGAGGAATGAAATGCATGGTTTATAAAGATTTCATCTGGCACTAAGTTCTTAGGAGGTTTGGCAAACAGGCTCAAAATTCACATGACATGGCTCAAAAGCAGTTAAATGAAATTCAGTCAGGATGTATGTGAAGTACTGTGCTGAGAAAAATAATACCAATGAAAATCTGCAAATGTTAGAACTAGTTCTATGGATATATACTGGTCCTCTGAAGTCAGAAAAATTTTGCCCAAGTAGCAAAATTTTGACAGGTTGACAATGTGCTGGCCATGGTGAAATAGGCTGATGCTTTAATTATTTGACACACATGTATGCAACTTTTTTTTTTCCTCTAGAAGAAAACACAATAAAATTCTAATTCTCCATGAAGAATTAGGCCGTAGCCAGTGTGTTTTAAACAGTTCAACCACCAACCAGCTCAGTATTTTTTTAGTTCAGTTTTGACAGAATCTGTGTGAGAATCGCACAAGCCAACCATCTCATTTGGGGATTTTTTTCTCTAATTAGAATAGAATAAAATAATTAAGGTTGGAAAAGATCTCCAAGACCTTTGAGTTCAACCTTTAATCAAACACCCCCAGAAGTTCTTCCTGATGTCCAATCTGAACCTTCCCTTCAGGCCATATCCTCTTGTCCTATCAAGAGTTGCCTGAGAAAAGAGACTGACCCCTTTCCTGCTACAGCCTCCTTTCAGGTAGATGTAAAGAGTGATAAGGTCTTCCCTGAGCCTCCAGACCAAACTCCAGCTCCCTTGATGCCCCCATTTGACTCATTCTCTAGATCCTTCACCAGCTTTATTGCCATTCTCTGGGCACACTCCAGCACCTCAATGTCCTTCTTGAAGTGAGGTCCCAAACTGGACACAGGACTCAAGGTGCAGCATCACCATAGTTGACTGCAGAGGATGATCAATTCCCTAGTCCTGCTGGCCATGCTATTTTTGACACAGGCCAAGGTGGTCTTCTTGGCCTTTTTGGCCACCTGGGCACAGGGCTGACTTGTGTTCAGCCACTTACTGCCAGCACCCCCAGGTCCTTTTCTGCTAGACCACATTCCAGATGCTCCGCCCCAGCCTGCAGGGCTCCATGGGGTTGTTGTGACCCAAAACCACTTTTCCTTGCTAAACCTCAGCCCATTGATCCAGATCCTTCTGTAGATCCTTCCCACCCTCCAGCAGATCAGCACTCCCACCCTGCTTGGTGTTTGCAAACTGAGTGAGGGTGCTCTCAATACCTTTGTCCAGACCATCAATGAAGATATTCAATAGGACTGGCCCCAGGGAGCCATGGGGAAACCCACTGGTTATCCACCACCAAATGGATGTAACACCACTCACCACCATCCTCTGGGTCTGCACATCCAGACAGTTTTTAACCCAGAGTGCACCTATCCAAGCCATGGGCTGCCAGCTTCTCCAGGAGAATGCTGTGTGAGACTGCACAGAAAGCTTTACTAAATTACAGGTAGATTACATCCACAGGCAATTCTCATTCTCTTTATCACAGTGATAATTGCTGCAAAGAAAATAAAAAGGAGAAAAACACTTTTTAAAAAATTTAGTTATTCACAGACTTTTTTCCTGCTATTTTTTTTTCTTACTGCTGTTCTTGGATGTCCAGGTCTCATGGAAAGTGATTATGTAAATGCAAAAGTTCATTACTCAACAGATTTAATCATTAAATAGGTTCTTAGCTTTTTAACTTTCTCAGTTATTTCTTGCAGTGGTTAGTGAGCCAAACTTGATACTTCTTATATAACAACAGAAGTGTTGCCCAAGTGACCAGCATTTCTATAGGCACAGCATCTACTGGGAGCACTAGGGTTACACAATCTCAGATATGTACAAGTAGAATTGAAGGTGTCAGAGCCTGCATTGACTTCACCTTCTGAGGATCACAATGTGGGTACTTCTGGCTGAACTGGAAAAAACATGAGAATTTGGTTTACCCGACCTAATTTGGATATGCACTCTAGGGTGAGGAGCACTGCACACTTTACTCTGACAGGGCCAGTTTGGTCTGTGCTGATTTAAAGGGATTCCAAGATGGCTAGTTCAAACACACGTAGTAAAACAGGGCAGAGCTTAATCCTTCCCAGGCAGACCTGGGTTATCTGTGAAAGAATCAGAACTCAACTGGAATTTTCAAGTTCAACCAATAAAATACCTAGTCATAAATGGAGACATTTTGAAAAATTATTTAGAATCATTAAATATGGTTCCTACATATAAACTTACATCGCTGTAAACATGTATTATGTTGGGAGGCAATAGCTAAACTGATGCTTTCATACACACTGTGCATGTATGGGTGGAATTGTTAGGAAATGGGAGGCTTTATTGCGATTATATGCAATATATAACTATAGTGCAGCTTCAAAATTTTAGCACTTGCCACACTTCAGTCACAGGACTATTTGAAATAGTAATGCCCTGAGGTAGTGATTAAGCTTAGCATAACAAATCATTATACATGAAAGGTCCATTTATTTCCAAGCATTCCTTTTTCAACAGGGAGTTGTCTTTTCCAGATCTTCATTAAGATAATAGTCACTATACTGGGAATGGTTCACAATAATTTCAGACATTTGGTTAAACGTGTTAATGACCTGTTAGAATGAAATTGAATGAAACGGATAAGCTGGAAATAGAAAGGTTTAGATATAGAATCCAACATAGTGGAAAGAACAATATTTCTGCACTTTGGTAATTACTGCATTGCTCTTATAAGAAGCCCTTTCCTAAAATATTTATCAAATGCAAATCGTTGCCTTCCTGTTGTAATTGATGAGCTTTTGATGCATTGACAAAAAGTGCATGGCCTTCCTAATGTTTACTCTAGCCAAAAATCTCAAGACATCACCTTGATTTACCACAGTAGTTTTTAATGACTGGGATTCAGTGATCCTATTAAGGAGGCCCACCATGTTTTATATTAATAATTTCTCAATTTTTCTGGTAGACTATTACTTATTATCTTGATTTTCATTTTGATGTAGCCAAATTACTCCACTGGTATAAGCTAAATAATAATTCTGTTGATAAGCTAAAATCTGGTGTGTTTTCCATTGTTTTGTCTTACCTTCCCCTCCTTCTGTGCTTGCTTTTGAATAAAAAGTGCCTATGCAACTTTTTTATACACTCATTTTTCTTTGAACAGCAGCCACTCATCATGAAGATTGACACTGTTTCAAGTAACTGTCAGTGGTTTTTAACTTGTAAATGATTTGTAAGACAAGTGGAAAGGCCAGATAAACTTAACTTTCTTTGGCATATTGTGATTTTTTCCCACTGGCATATAAATGCTTCTAATCATCAGTTAAAATTGTTCATGATTTTCATTCCTCTGTAATTACCATTTTTAAAACTAAATGTTAATAAATAAGAGGCAGTAAAAGGTTATTGCAACTTTTCTGATGCATCAGAGGATGTAAACTCAAGGAGAGGGAGGTCTAGTGGGGCTGTGTCATTTTGTGCAATAGAATTAGCAAGAGCAATTTCTTTTAGCATCTTTTCTAGTAGAAGATCATTCTGAAAGGAATAAAAGTATTATCCTTAATATAAACAAGCTAGTATTTGAATCAAAACATCCAACATCATTACCGTAAATACAATGCAATAGAGTGGCATCTAATTTAACCAAGTAATACAACTAAATTGTGTTCATTTTGGAAAATGCATGGCTGCAGCACAGCTTACTAATTCAAGTTTAATTACTTTAATTAATATATTTAAATTTGGAAACACTCAAAGGGAGGCCTGAATCCTTTGAGATTTTTGTCAGTTTACTTCATGAATCTTAGTTATTCAAACCTCATTGAGACCGAACTTTAGTGATTTGTAATTGCCTTTTCCAAGTTCTGGGAGCTATGGAAATGTTCCCTGTGATTACATTCAGCTCAAGAGTGTGGAAGAGAATGTGCCTTTGATAAAGCTGCCTTTGCCCTGGAAATGGGACTGATCTCAGCAGACAGCATCTGTATTCTTGCTTCTAACCATTTGAAACAGGACCAGCTATTCTTCCATTCCATTCTGGTCTCATCAATATCATTACCAGCACCACAAAATAAATGTACTGAAACCAATTGTAATGAGAAATTTCTAATGGGACAGCAGGAGGTCTAAAATAATATCAATAACATCACCACTGTTACATACTTATTAACTGGGCTTCAGAAAGCAAAAATCATTAATATGATCTTTCATGGAGTCCTATCATTTGTGTTTACTTTGGAAGACAGGATGCAATATCAAGGATCAAAAGTTTCTGCAATATTTTTGTCTCCCCGCTAGAAGGTATAAAAAGTTCATTATATGTTCAGAAATATGGGAAATGGATTAGCTTAAAAAAAAAGTGTACATCTTCATATACAATAAATGGTTCTAGACACTGTACTCCTTGCAAAGTTCAAAAAGTGAAAAAACATCCGTAGAATTTCTCCAGCAACAAAGTGGACAATGAGTCTATCCATCATTAAATAAATTTGTCTGCACAGTTTGAGACTGTGAGGAAGACACCAGAAAGGTAATTTCTGTGGTTATTCTGATACAGACAGGGAAGATCTTACATGAGGTATACTCCTTGGAGATTTTCCCTCATAGCACAGAAAAAATAATACAGTCTAATAAATCAATATTTTTGGACTGTGAGTTTTCAGGCTTTTTTAGTCTAATATAATGTCTGTTTCATATCCTTCTTTCTTCTTAATTTCAGATTAGTGAAGGGTTGTTGATTTGCATGTACAAATTTTTTTTCCATATAGCCATGTGCTTAGAGTACACAAAGGTAAAATGGAACCTTACACAGCTACATGGTCACAGCTGTCCTTGCAGAACTTTACCTCTATCATGAAAAGTTCTTGCATTATATAGTTTAAATTACAGCAGTTAAGACAGTTTCCTAACTTTCCTGTCACAGACCAGGAGAAGCTGGCATATATTTTATGATGTGAAGTGGCTGATCTGCTTACTGCAATGTTATGATCTTCCTGCATGTTTAGACACTGTTTTTCTGCTCACCCTCCAAAGGCTTTATTTATCAAAATGGAGGAAAGCCTGCAGTAATGCACCTAATGCAGTAATGCATCTCACCAGCAAAAACCTCATAACCAATCCACAGAAAAAATGGGCAGAAGCCTTATTGAAAAAAAACCCACACTTAGACACCAGATCCCAATGTAAAAACAATAGGAAAAAGGCACAGGTATAAAAAGATACAGGTAGCAGCTTCTGTACCCTGCCTAGATTTAAAACTAGCTCCCAAACATTAAAATGGAGCAAATTTTAGGTATAAAAGCAATTGAAGTTTGCATTATTCCTCTCTACACGTAACTTGTTGCCCATCTAGAAAAAACAATTAGGTTGTATTCCTAGTTTTGAACTTGCCTTTAATCTGGCTGAGCTTGGACAATTTTCGGGAGATAGGAGCCATTAGACCATACACCTGAATAATGCCCCAAAAAAGCTCAAGTGTCTGTAGAACAGCAGCAAGTAGGTAAGTCAAAAATCAAGTGACTTCTGTGCTGTGGAAAGCACAACAGACACTAGCTAAATGTGGCTGGCCCTTATTGCCATCTAGTGAAAGAGCTGGCCAGCACCACAACCCTTCCACTTACTGTGTTTCCAGGTGCATCATCAGGAACATAAAAGTCTGCCCAAGCATGGGCATTTCTTATACTGAGTGTGCAGCATATCTCAAAAACTTACTGGCAGCTGTGGCATTCATTCCTATGCCACTACAACTTCAAAGTTGGGCTAAATATTTCATTGTCTGGCTAATGGGGAAAACCCTTACTTGCTGTGAGGTACCATCAGCTTGAAAAGAAACCCTAAATCACAGAGATGTACAGAAAAAGCCACCTTGACTTGGTGGGAAATGCAAGCCTGATCCTTTTCAGAACAATTTCTATTTGGGTTGTATCTAACAGTCTGAAATAATTTCTGAATTTTGAGGTTTTTCTTCGGGTTTTTGTGATATTTAATTCTCAAGCAAATTTCAACCAAAAACACTGAAAGGGGGAGAATAGTAAACAAAGAGAAATAAAGATAAGAAAATGAGATCATGAGGTCTACAGCCAAAATCCAGATGTTTTTCTATACATTATTACTGTGATTCAAATTAATCTGCTACTAACAAACTGAAAAAACAAGGGCAATGTTTAAATATAGACCATGAGGATTTGTTAAATTGACAGGAAAGGCTTTTTCCAGTAGAGTGATGGTGTAGTTACACACTTTTGTAGTTGTAACTACAAGTGTTTCCACGGAATTTCTTCCATTTCTATCTGGTCCTTCCCAATTCCAGTCACGATAAGATTCTCACAGAAACGTATATTTATTATTTCTGTCTGAGAACCACATTCTTTTCATCTCTATGTCAGCAGAAAAAAATAAAGATTTAGCTACATTTCCATATAATGCACCAAGCAAAAATGATTGTTAGTTTATTGCTGTTCTTCTGCCTTGTCAGTATAAATTCCAGGCAAGCAAATATCTAAGGCATGAAAGATTTGGAACTAATAGTCACTTGAAAGCATAGTGGAGACTTGGATTCATCTTTATATCTTTTTTCTTTCCGAAACTGAGCAAAAATTTGATATTTCCTTCTGAAATGGAAAATAATTCCTCTAATATCACATGTCTTCTTTTATGGGGTCAGTAATTTCTGAGTTGTGCTAGACAACAAAGCATGCATTTATTAGCTCTTTGCACTGTTTTAATATAACATGGGAAGGATCTAAACTCCATGAGTTTAAAGGCATTAAGTTTGGAAACAAGAACATAAACAATTTAAGGTGTATATCCTGAGCCAGAACACAGCTGAAGATCTCTGGCACTCGGATTACTACTCTGAGAGCAGCTCCCAGCCCCTCCTGCAGAGTCACAAAGACCAAACATGACTCAGTTTTAATAAGGACAATCACCAGGTGGGATTGAAACAGATAGAGTTAGGCTAAGTTGGAGTGGAATGGCTGTAATAACAATATGAGTAGTGCCAGTTGCCTACCAAGGTCTGGCATGGCAAAGGAACCCACCTCTATTGCTCTAGGCTCATATTATTATTGCCTATGGAAATAGTCATGGTGGTCACTGCTTCTCTTCACTGACAGATAAAGACAACCTGTGTGGCTGGTTTTCTCATTGGAATAATAATTATCCAAAGGTAGACAGGATAAATTTAGGCCATTATGTTCTTTTTTTTTTTTGTTTTACTTCCTTTTCCCCCCCTTTTTTCTCTTTTTCCTGGGCATTTTTTTGTGAGTTGAAGGGCAGGTTTAAAGGTAAAAAAAATGAAGAGCACTCATAAAATTTTGTTGAAGAACCCCCCTGTAAATAAAAGACAACACAGACAAATAATCAAATTTTTTGGTAAAGCTTGAACACAGGACAATTAGAGCATCCAAAGGAGGGCAAAGCAGAAGGAGAAGAGAGGAAAAGCTGTATGAGGAGCAACTGAGGTCACTTGGTCATTTCAGACTGGAGGAGACTGAGGGGGGACCTCATTCCAGTCTACAGCTTCCTCATGAAGGGAGGAGGAGGGGTAGACACTGATCCCTTTCCTCTGGTGACCAGTGACAGGGCTGAAGTTGTGCCACCTCTGAAGTTGTGTCAGGGTGGTTTAGGCTGGATATTAGGAAAAGATTCTTCACCCACAGGGTGCTTGGGCACTGGAACCGACTGCCCAGGGAAGTGCCACAGCGCCAAGCCTGGCAGAGGTCAAGGAGCATTTGGGCAACATTGTCAGGCACTTGGTGTGGATGGTCCTGTGCAGGGCCAGGAGGTGGGCTCAATGATCCTTGTGGGGGCCTTACAAGTAATCTTACTCTGTGATCCTGTGATGCTGTAATTAAGTTCAGAATCTTTGGCAAAAAGAAGGTGGAAGTGGTTTGGGGAGGAGATTGTTTATGTCTGAGAGATCACAGGCCAGATGGGACTAAGTCTCCAAGAGAGGAATGGAAAACAGGACACCATTGCAGGAAGTCTAAGAGGCAGCACGCCATAAAAGCAATCAGTTTAATATTTTTCAAATGAGAAATAGTCAGTTTTTTCTGAAATCAAAAAAGAATTGCAAGATACTGCTGTCTGGGGAAAAAAAAAAAAGGTTTTTTTTTCCCAGACAGCGTTAAGTTTTGAGTAGGAAAAAAGTTCTTTGGGTAAGAACTACATTTCTGAAAATCTCTAAATGCTCTTCCTGGAAAAAGAAGCAAAAAATTATCTTTAAGAAGCTTTCCATGCAGATATCAAAACAGGTACTAGAAAACCTGACAGGTCTTAATTATAATGTTTATAAGAGAAGCTGAGGCCACAAAAGGTGTACAACCAGTGTCCTGTAGACACAGAAGGTGCCAGAGCCTCAGAGTGACTTTTTTTTTCTTTTTGAATGGTCTTCTACGCAAACTGCATTTTGATATAGAGCTTAAGGACTTCCTTCCTCCTGATGGCAGGAAACAGGGGAAGTACCTAACCCTTCTAAACTGAATACAAAATAAGTATTTACACAAGCCCTTCTTGAGGAGATGCAATTGATCTCCAGACATGTTTATTTAAAACATAGGCAGCTTTCCTGGCAGGTATCATTCCCATTCATTAATTATCAGCTGCCATAGAAGAACTGTAAATAACACCAAGGTCAGAAGCTGTATTAATGAAAAATAAAAGGCTTCTTTTGCGTGTGGAAACACAGAGAACAACAGTCCTTTCAAACCTACTTGCAATATGACAGTTTGTGTACAAAATAACTATGCTGAAAGCACAAGTGATCACCACACCACTCTGGTTTTGAGGAATGTTGAAAAACTGTGGAGCAGAACATAATGCTAAGAGGAAATAATTTTATTTCTTTACCTGTGTGTATCAACCCATGTGTTGAATTCATTGCTATAGTATGTGTGTAGCTTTTTATGGAACCTGTTTGAGTACTCATTTTAGTGATATTTGATTTTCCTGAAACTAATCACAGTAAATGAGGCTGGACATATCCTTGCAAATAGATATCAGAGGACACAACTCTATGCTACTTCCTACCTGGCTCAGTATATATAACTCATCACAAAAGGAAATTTTTATACTGCAGCTTGACCACCTCTTTCTTTTTATGTCCTAGTGGCAAACTCGATTGTTATCAAATTTATCCGCTTCAATCAAAGTTCATCAGTTGCCATTTCTTGATCTTTAAGATTATCTTTAAGATTTTTTTGATCTTTTAGTAAACATAATCTTGCTTGAATTTATATTTTATTGTATGATTTATGGCTTCATTGGTCACTCTTGATTATAAAAATGTAGGGTTTTTTTGAAACAGTTGCAATTAGCAAGAAAGACCTTGAGAAGCATTAATAGTATTAGAACATTCCAGTACTTACCAAGTAATACTAAAATGAAAGCAAAAAGGCTGAAAAAGGACAACACAAGATCCTCTCAAAAGTGTTGAAATCTGAGGAAATAATATCAGAAAGGAAAATGACTGTACGTTGTTGAAAACACAGGGTCCTGAAAATAACATTTGACAAACTTCTTATGCCCTGATGCTTCCTATGCATATAAATCCATTTTTATGAGTCAATAATTAATGGTTAGATAGCAAAGGTTTAAATAATTCAAAAATCCAAGAAGAATAATTGCATTTTTTATTTATAGTGAAAGAGCAGTGTGAGTCACAGGAATAACCTCTGGACGTCTGTTATCCAACCTCCCACTTGAAGAGAAACTACTGAAAACTAGATGAAGGCAGCTGTGGGTATCTGTACTTACTCATAATAATTTGTTCTGTTCCCCTAATTTTTCTAGTACCATAGCAGAAAATATCACAGCAAAGATCAGATGAGTTAAAACTCTACAAGACACAATAGAAATGAACTGCGAGGAAATGGATTTTTTCATTTGGTCAAGTGCCTTCAACCCATGTACAGTTCTTACCAAAGAAGCAAATCTGTTCCTATTTCATGCAGAAGATACAAATATAGCATTTGATTTGTAATGAACAATAATTAATTATCTTCCATCTTTCACTGATGTAGAACAAGGTTAACCATGTTATAAAATCAGCATCATTAAATGTAGAATTGCTCAGAGTAATCTAACTGTATTCTGTTTTGAAGAGCACCTATTTTGAGGTAGAAGCTCTTCTGGGACAAACTTCTGAGGTCTGTGATGGAAAGCACCAGCATTTGTTGGATTAGCACTGCCCAGTCTCTCATATTCTTATGGCTTGGTGAAGCTGGAATTACTGGCTTCACTATTCAAATCGGTTTAGACTTGATTTTGTGGAACCATGTCTGAATTTTTTTTCCTGAAAAAGCTTTCTGGTTCTGCTGTGAACCCATTCAAAATCAGATCATATGCCTGTGTCTTGCTCTGCATATCCTGGCATCTTATGTCAAGAACAGAGCTTTTGCCTTGTTCATTTCTGTTGGAAAATTCACATACAAAGGCAGATTTCTTCCAAAAGAGAACATCTTAACATCCATGCTGCATCGCTGTGTCTTAGTATCTATTTGAAACAAAACTTTGATTGATCGTAATTTAAATAGATGGTGTGAGGTCACATTATCTGATTGAATCACATTGAATTCTACTTCCGCTATATAAAATTATTAGGGAGATTCAGCTTCCCTAAACTCAGTGATTTCTTGCTTGCGCACTCTGAAAAACAACCCCCTGGAACAAATCACCAAGAGTTTTTAAAAAATTTATATTCAGTGCTGAGATGCATAGTC
Organism: Melozone crissalis; assembly: GCF_028551555.1. Lineage (NCBI taxonomy): Eukaryota > Metazoa > Chordata > Aves > Passeriformes > Passerellidae > Melozone > Melozone crissalis. Next base: position 24,963,669 of record NW_026535794.1, read on the forward strand.
ATTAAATTATTTTTCTAAAAAAATTGCTAAAATGCAAAGAAGTAAAATGAAGGCTGGCATAACCCTGAAATAAAAAAGCCTCCCAGCTATATTGTAAAGAGAACTGTCAGCTTCACAAAGCATATGAAATCAATCCTATAAGATGGAAGTAAATATTTTTAGGTGAGTAACTGAATCAGGAAAAATATGGTCCCTTTCATTACCATAAAGAGATAACTTTCCCATTAAGTTGGTGTTAACTCATTCCTACCACAGTTTGTATTTCTGCTGACTTTTATTAGACATTAATGGCCAAGAATTGCTTAAGTTCTGTAACATTCCAGAAGCTCTGCTATCTTCACACTAATTTTATCCCCTCTTGAAACTAATAAGATTTCCAGGAAACTCCAGATTCAAGAGTGATACTTACAGCAGAAGAGTCAAAAGTTAAGTATTAGAGTTAAGTATTAGCTATTAGTCATGAATGTTTAATATAAGTGCTTTTTAAACAATTTTTAATGAGTGAATTCATTAAAGTGTATGTATGGATTCACATTTTACTAATCAGAGGCCACATTTAACTACTGCTTTCCTTTATTTATTTCCTGATTATAAAAGGGTGGTCAATCAGCACAAATATTTCCTGTATTCTATAGCTTACTATGGTCAGCAAAGGAAGCTCAGAGTAATACATGTGCATGCTGCTTACCAAAATTTTGATTTGTTTTCTTCTTGTTTTCCACTGTAAAGCAAAGCCACCACCAAGTTAGAAATGCTATTTACAGAGGTAACTTTCAGGTTAAGCTTCTGAAGACTGATTATGCCTGAATATGAATATGCTGGAAAAACTAATGAAGAACTATGCAAATAGTGGATAAGTTTTAATTAAAGCAGAATAAAAAATTAAAATTTTATTCAGTGTTCTCATGGTGTGGTAGCAAAGAAATGTGATTATGAGAATTGTAAAGCAGTTTCAAAAATTCTTTAAATTTAAATATTTTGTCAATTCTCTTTCAGCTAGAAGGTGTATAAATGTATTTTGGTCACTTTGGTGTTTTGAAATTCTTCCTATTTTTTTCAGTAGTCCAAAGCAGAAACATAACAAAAAAATGGAGATGGCAGAAAGATTTTTTACCTAAATTTTCCTAAAAAAGTTTTTTATTCAAGGAAATGTGATTCAGAATGAAAGTGGAGGTTTGTGTTACTGGTTTGGGTTTGGTGGATTTTTGGTTTTGTTTTTTTCCATGGGAGAGGGAAATATTTTCAGTCAGGAAACAGTTAGAACAGATCTGAAAAGATCTGATTAAACGCAATAACGTTTCTTGCAAGTCCATGAATTTTCCTTTGTAGATGAAAAACATGATAGGCCCATTTACTGCACAAATACTTCATTGGCTTTATATTAATGAGCTCCCTCAGAGATATTTGGCAGCCATAGCTCTGCTCTGTGGGGCACATGGTAAATTTGAGTTTACCCTTTATGCCCAGGGTTGCCAGTGATGGTGGAAGGTGTCAATTAGTGGAGACACTGAACACTAGGATTGTATTGCATATCTGCATGGTTGTGCTGGTTTGGTGTGCCAGTTTCTCTCACACCAGGGGATTCAAACAACTTTGCATCAGAGGACAGCTGTTAACCCTCCAAATTCCCTCATTAACCTGTATGAACCCTCTCAGCCCTTTTGACTGAAGTCACTACAATGCAAAGATAATCTCATAACTTGCCATTTACTTCTACTGTGATCTACCAGTAACATGAACCAGAATATGCAAATCTCTGCCTACACAGGATTTAGGCAACAGGGCTAAGTCTTAGTCTCAGTTTGTCAAATTGATTGAATATTCAAAAAAAAAAAGTCCACACTTATTTACTGAAACCGAAATGCAAATTTACTTTCCCACTTAGAACTCTTTGTTCTTGTTTTCAAAGAGTGGATATCTATTTGCATAAATGTTTCCTAAAGGAGTCATGAATATTCATGTGTGCATATGCCTCTATCTTGAAAGTTCTTGGGAGGCTGAGGGAGGAGGAAAAATTACTCAGCCTAAGACAAAATAAAATTGTGTTGGTCTGGTCATGAGTCAGAAGCTTACCAGACACAAACAGCCAAAATGGTGGTGGGAGATTGTTTGGAAAGCTGAAAGTTCTTCTATGTCATTCACTACCTTCAGAAAAGTTTTTCTGTAAAAGTACAGAATAACAGGTTGAAAGGAAGGTACTGCATACCCATAGCAGGCTTAAAGTAAAGTACTGCATACTCATAGCAGGCTTAAAGCTGGCCTTTGTCACACAGTTTTTAGCATTGCTGCTCCAGAAACCAAAGGAATATCCCTGGGGATCCCCCACTGGTGCCAGGTCCATTCACATGCTCAGGGTTGGACATCAACAGGGTGTGAGCAAGTCCTACTCTGGAAACTCTATGTGACCAAACACATCTGTGTGATCAAAGTCCATCTGAAACACAAAACTTCTCAGATTACTGCACATCTGAGCTAAAAATAGAATCCTGGAATGGCCTGGGTCAGAAGGGACCTTAAAGACCATCCAGTCCCAACACCCCTACCATGGGCAGGGACACCTTCCTCTAAAGCAAATTGCTCAGAGTCCCACCCAACCTAGCTTTGAGCACTTTCAGGGATGGGGAACCCACAACTTCTCTGAGAAACAGAATGTTTCAGTGCCCTGACCACCCTCACAGTAAAGAATTTATTCCTAATATCTGATCTAAACCTAGACTGTTTCAGTTTGAGCAAATTCTCCCTTGTCCTGTCACTAAATGCTCTTGAAATCTGTGAAGTAATTGAGTTTCTGTCCATTCATCCAATTCAATTTTCTTCATCAATTTATTTTCTACTGGTTTTGTGAGAATGTTAGAAAACAATTAAAAATTTATAAATATAGAAGGGCTGATTTACCAACAGAATACTTAGATATTCCAATCTTTCTTAGTAAACACATTAGAATTGGAAATAAGCAACTTCTGTAACAGACCATTTTCTTCTCTTGCCATGAATTTAAAAAAAAAATTACATTTAAAAAGTAAATTTGCATTTTATCTTTTTTCTTAAAATTAAGCTATGTGCTAATATATGAACCTTCACTAACTTCTCACAAGGAAAATTTGAAGCCTATTTCTATATAAAACATTTCTCTAGGGAGAGTTTTGTACACTTTGAAGCCTATTAATCATGGATACCATGGTGAGGAAAGGAAAAAAGGGATGCAAGAATTGTACTTGTCTTAGCTGTGCTTGGCTTTAATATGTTCACAATTTTAGCCTCAAACTGAAAAGAAGAAGGAAATTGAGCATAAAATTTTCCTTTTTTCCATTTTTACATTCTTTCCACCTAAACAGCTCTAAAGAAAAGGTTTCTATCAACAATGCCTGTCAGTTAATATGTCCCTAAAGATTCACTGATCATAGGAGTTAGTCTGCCATCAGTATTCATCCTTTGCATACAAGACCCATCATATTTCAGAATATATGGCTTCATAGTCCCTTCTATTGCCTTTGGTGTTTTTTTCTTCTTAATTTTCTCCATGATTAACTTGGATAAACACAATTTAGAACTTATTTTAATTTATCCTTAATAATTACTCTCTTCCTTTTCCAGCCCAATTAAAGACAATACATTTTTTCTTTCTCAGAATATTTTTCTTAGTTGATAGCCAGAGCCCTGCTATCGTCACAGAGATTTTAGGAGAGAAGAAAGACATCATCTAGAAGTACTCTAGGCAATGTTGGCGTATCACCTTTCAGTTTATAAATAAAATTGGTTAATAACAACATTGCTTCCTCCTTTTTATGTAAAAGGTGGAAGGGTATTTTTCTCATTCCTCTTTATTTTTCACGGTGCGTAGAAAATTTCCCTACAGCTTCAAAAGTCCAGGAATCTGGAAACACTTGAGGAGAAGACAAAAGAACCATGTAGGGTTTGGCTGGGTAGAAATGTGCTCTGGAACTGCACATCTGAGATACGTGTGGCCCATAAGCTGGATAGAGCATTTACTAGGACAGAAAGAGGCACAACTAAGCACGAGGGACTGAACATCCTCTATCCCCCAGTGCTTAGAAGAACAGAGCAGCATAGGGTCTTAAAGCTAGCACTAAACTCTTACACAGCTTTTCAGCTTTTGCACAGCCTCATCTGCTTTGCAAATGAGTTTTGGAGAAGTATCTCATTCTTATATAGCATTTGAGTTTTTGATTAGGAGCTTAGAAAATGCAGCTACAGCAAAGAGAAGCTTGTTAAAAGAGCCCAAATTCACTATAGATGTGCAGAATTTACAAGCCTAACAAAAATTACTCATCTCTTCTGTGGAATGCTAGAGGAAAGGCCCATGGCAGGATCCTTAGAGGCATATTTGCAGATTATTTTTATAAGGCTACTAAGTCTCACAGCTGTTTGTTTGTTGGTTGGTTTTTTTGGCTTTGTTCACATGCATTTATACTTGTTCCCTTAAGTGCACACATCAGGGCTCCACATAAGCTGGGCCAATGTCCCCCATGAGCCTCCCCAGCACAGGTCCAAGGCTCTCCCCAGGTCAGAGCTGGGCTGCCTTGAGGTCCTGAGTGCAGGGGATGCATTCACGGCCATAACAGCACATTGCCAAAAACTTCCTTACAACAAGCTCACTTCAGGCTCCATGGAACAATTTCATAACTAATCTGAAAGAGGGTTGAAAAGTCCGAGGGCACCAAGAGCCAGCCAGGAAAGGCAGAGCCAGCCAGATCTGTGGCTCTCTTCTGCAGAGAAAAACCTCATCAACCTTGAAAATGCATTCTAAAACTGAGAATTAAAACTGATAAAAATACAGCTCAGGGCACTACTTTTATAGGTGTTCCACCCTAGGTCACACTGAAGTTATAAGACTGTGGTGATAGTAATGCCTCTGTATGAATAAATAACTCAAGAAGAACTTCCTCACAGGAACATTTGGTTAAGTATTTGCAATATATTGTGGTCCCTACCGTAGGGGACAGTAATGGCATTGATTTGTGTGAATTATCACTGAGCGTAGTAAAAACCCCACCAAATTACTTGTCTTACAGATTCCTGTCGTGCCTTGGGGAGAGTGTAGGAAGTTACAAATTAAAGTGGGGCTCTCTGTGCATAAAAGATTGACATTTATAATTTCAGAGGCTTTAAAATGTACTCATGGGTTAAAAGTGTGTAGACATGCAATGAAACCTGTTTGTGCAGCAGTACAGATTAATAGCCAGGAACCAGCCACTGCCTGAGAGGAGAGAACTCACACAAGGGCTGTGGACTTATTTCCACAACCTCCATATTACTGCGCCTGAGTGGGCCGCCATGGTGAGAGAGAGACGAGAATCTTGTTTCTTGATCAGAAGGCTGGATTTATTGATATATGATATATTATACATTATAACTATACTAAATAAGAATAAAGAGAGAGGTTTGCAGATGCTAGCTACAGCTAAGAATAGAAAAGAAAGAATCTAAAACAAAGTTGTGTCCAGGGACTCGGTCCCCTGGCTTGCACTGATGATTGGCCCTTAATTATAAACATGCACATGAGACCAATCAGAGAGGCCCCTGTTACATTCCACAGCAGCTGATAACAATTGTTTACCTTGTCTTCTGGGGCCCTTTGCTTCCCAGAAGATACAGAAATCTGAAAGAAAGGATCTCTGTGAAAAAATGTCTGCGACACCTCCATCCTGAATTTTTCAGGATCCTGCAAAACTTCTGTTGGCCTTACCATTCCAAGGGACAGCATTTGGGCCCACATACACACAGAGGAAACCACAGTCTGTTTTCTTCATATCCCACAGTCCTGCCAGAGCACCTAAGGAGCCTGGTGAATGAAAAACGAGTGAAAGAAAGACTGGTTCCTTGCATTGGCTGAAAGGTACACTGCTATCGCCTTCTGTTTCAGGACAGCATGTTTCCAGTAATGATGTGCTGTCAGAATTGACTCAGGTATGTGATTCCTGGTGTCCTTCCTCCTCCAGCTCTTGCAGTGCAGGTGAACCTTTATAAATAACAGAATCTGGAGATGAGACCTTTACTGGAGATTTGCTTTATGGTTGGTAAAGAAAAGGGTGGAAAAAGAGTAAACACCTTAACTCCAGGTAGAGAAGTGAACCAAGAATAGAGATGTTGGACTTTTATCTCTGCTTTTAGGATATTTTTTAATTTTCTCTGAAGATTTTTAAAGCCGAAAACAGTTTTGTAAATTTTACAAGCTTGTACAACTGATAGTTCACAAGGACCATCTTGCCATCAGAAATCAGGTAACTAGTAATATCCAGGGAATACTAAAGTGGTTAATTTATTATTATAAAGATTGCAGTCCCTAAATTAAACTGGAAACCAAGGAGGCAGTGCATTATATGTGCTTATGTTGCAGCATTTGGAAAATTCTTCTCCTTTCCAAGCAAAAAGTTAAAAGTAGATATGCATTCATTACCATACATGTAAACCACCCACTTCTTGCTCTCAGAGTTATTTTGGGACTTAGTTAAATATTTTTGTCCTTGTTTTTGCAGGCTTCTCAAGTATATAACACCACTTTAAAAATATCATTAATCAGCACTAGGAGTTGGTGATGCTCCATGGGCACATTGACTTGAGTGGGAAAGATTTTGAGCATCTACCACAGACACAATGTGTGATCTTGGATAACAGTTTTCCATATTTTTGTCTTTGAAACTGGGGAAATACTTATCTCCTCACAAGAATGCTATTCAGAAAAAATTTACTTTTTCCTAATTGTTGATGTGATGTTAGGCTTGCTTTCAGACATAATTACTTGATAATGTTACTGTTGTATGTTGTATGGTCTTTAAACCATTTGCATCCAGGCAAAACACTTTAAAAGGAGGAAAAATTCTTTGGAAATTTAATTTTAAAATTTCAGCAACAGGGGGGAGGTTTTCCCTTATAAAAATTATTGCTATAACAGATGATAGTTCTTTTGCTAAGAATGTTACTTTGGTTAGGAACAAAAGCTATTATATTTACATTGTGTAAAGAATAAATTAATAAATGGGGGAAAGACATGCAGAAACCCAACCTCCTAGCTCAACAGCAAGTGCAGAATGTACCAAAAGAAAGAAATAAGACTTCAAGCAAAGTCAAGCGGGACACATGTTGCAGTGATTTAAAACAAACATTGTTTCAACAGGTATTTATAAAGGCAGAAAGAATCCCCTGACAGGACAAGCATGAAAACACTGCTGGATGTTTTTGGCTGCAAGAGAGCCAATAGATGAGCAAAGGGAAGATCTTAGGGTGGAGCTGCTGCTGGCTTGGTCAGGTCTCTTCTCAGTATATTCAGCAGCCTAATTGCATCATTCTTACTTTAAATGAGCCTTTCTAAGGCCTTTGAGAGAAAAGTGAATATCCTTCCATGTCGCTCTTCCCTCCATGGATTTAGTTCTTTTTCTTTGTAGGACAGATTTTAGTTCCATTCAAAACTGAAAACCTTTTCCTTTGGGCACATTTCTTAGAGGAATTTTATAGATGTTTCATTGAAGCACATTATTTAGCACATTATATAAAAAAAACCAAACAAACAAAACATTAAGTAGTATTCCACTCAGTGTAGTCCTTTCCCCAGTACATATTCTTTGGATGCAATGAGAGATTGATCAAAACTGGACTGAGCCATCTGTTGTTGTTATTTCTTTCTCTTTTAGTGAGAGTTAACTTGACAAAATCTCGAGAAGTTAATTTTCTCTAGACAGTTTGTTGGCCACTTCATACTTATACTCTACCTTGATCTAGGGTTTGCAGATAATTTTGCTGTGTATTTTCCATTATAAAGTCTTGAGTGAAACCAAAGTCTTCCTCAAGACATCCACTGTGAACTGTTCATGCCTAAAGTTTCAAGTAATTTGGCAATCTGCATTTAAATAGAACTGACTAACCTCCCAAACTTAATAAAATTTATATATTTTTGACATCAATAATTAAATATAAGCTTAATAAAGTTTCAAAAGTTGCACTGGTTTAGGTACTTCAGAGACTGTGGTATATCCCAAATATTCCATACACCCAACCTGAATGTATGGAAAAGCTCTGAAATTCTTAAGTTGTTATTGTACTCTGGCTGTGGAAAATGTAAAGCAAAACCACTGGGGGAACTATTAAAACTAAAGATTAGATTTATTCTCTGTTTCAGGACCTCTAGATACCTAGCTTTTGGGAAAGTAAGAAGTAGGTATTGTGTCACAGAATTCATCTCCCAAAGACTTCATATTGCATAGAGCCAGGGGGCAACCTCCTGGGAACAGCTTTCCTTGGGGCATGTTGAGATGCTGCATTCAAAACTGTGAGCTGAGAGCTCAGCTGGGGAAGGCTTTTCCAAGAGTATCCCAGGAAGGAGCATTTGGAGGTACCTGCCATATGGATGCAGGAGGCAGAGGCTGAAGAGATCTGTGTACTGGTGGAGGAGAGCTACAGCTGAAAATGACACTTTTCCTCACGGCATGAGAAATGCCAAGGGAGAAAGTTGCTTCAGATAAAGGGTTTGGATGTGGAACAGGAATCTGAGTGGGATTGTTTAGACATAAACTTTGAGGACAAATTCAGACACACCTGTGTGTTCTGTTTGTGTCCCACTACAGCCCCCTTCCCTAAGCTGTGCTCCTCACAGGGGTTATGAATTCACTTTGCTACCTGTGATCTTGGTCTCATCTTCAACAATTAAGTGAAATTTATGCAGGGGTATGAGTTGCTGGAGAGATCTTTCATGAATTGTGTCAAATTAATGTGATATAGAAGCCCTCTCAAAGGCCTGAAAACTGGTGCCTTCCAGATGGTTTTAATTCCTCCTATGGCCAAACAGATGGCTAAACAGTTATTTTAAACAGGTTATCATGGAAGAAACAATATTTGGGACTCTACTTCCTATAGTTTAACGCAGTTTCAGTCAGAAAGACTGAGGATCTAAATTCAGAAGTTTTCAATTAAAAAAGGAACTCCAGATGCAGACACAGATGTACATGGATATATTAATTTACCAGCTTTGCAAGTCTTTCCAGAATTAATACCTTTAGAACCTTAAAGTTGTGCAATATTTTGGGGGCCTTTTTTCATTATTTTTTTCTCAAGATGTGAAAATGACTTTCAGAAAATTAATTGGTCTGTGGCAGATGAAGTTTATAAAGCCTAGAAAGTGTCATTACAAATTGATAAACAGTTGAGTAAATAAATGCATTTTCCATAAAACACTCCTTCTTATGACAACATCAGGGACCCTGAATAGTTTTATTATGTTGTTTTAATAATTACTATTTTTAAAATCAGAAAACTATGAAAGAAAATATCAATGCTTGTTTAAACCAAAAAAATATGACATTGGAAGGATTTGTTAAACTTAAAATCTTAGACTCAGATAGTAGCTTGTTAGACAATATCAAATGCTTTGTAATGGAAGCAATTTCCACCACTAGGACTATTCCACCACTAGGACAATGTCCATGGATCCCCTAAATCAGTAACATGGTATCATAAAGGATACCATGTTGCTGATTCAGGGGACCCATGAACATTGCAGATCCATGATGTGCTCTTCGTAATCCCAATACGGAAAAGCATTTCCAAATGTAAATTCGTTAAAATTTTTGAGATAGATAATTGATACCAGAAATCTCACATGAACAACCCCTATATCATCAAGAAGTGGTAAAAAATTTGCACAGAAACGTCAAGAATATTGGCATCCTCATATTTGTTATATGGTTGCTCATATTCACTATTTGCCTTTGACTGCAATGTTTACATTTAGACTTCACAGGTATATTAAAGAAGGTATTAGCATTGGTGGTTTTTTAATTGCCTAGAAACACTTGCCAAAGCAAATACAGTTATTTTGCATGTGCTGTTGTTCTTGCTGTACAAAAGCAACATCTCAGCATTGCTTCAACATTTCTTCAAAACCCTAATTAGAGTAATTTCCTGCAGGCTCCTCTGCGTGCTGAGCTTTCCTTGTACCAAATTAGGCACAGAGGTTTTTAGGATGTATAAACTGGAAATCAATGGAAGCTCCTGACCTAATTTCTTTCTAAGATATGGACCTGGGAGTCTTCGGGGGGGTTCATGACAGGATGTTCATTCTCAGTTGTCTCTGGGTGGATGCCAGTTTTAGAGGCAACACTTCTTTCTACAAACTGGATTTGTTTTGGAATGGCAATAATTTACCCTTGTTTTGCTCTTATCAGACTTTCCACCATTACTTTGTCTATCTCTCTCACCATTTTTCTAACATCTTTTGCTGTAATATTTAAGAATTTCCAGTCTCAAAATGTCACAATTCAATAGGCCAGAGATAAGCTTTGAAAAAATCTGTAAAGCAAATACATTGAATTATTTTTAAAGTATCATCTAGTTCTTATATATTTTTTACCTTGAAATAAGTTATTTTTGTATTAAACATGCACTTTGGGTGGGATGCCTAATTCTACCATTTAATGCTTGCTGTTATATCATGAAAACTCTCCCAAAACTGTTTGATCTGCAGAGAAAGTTGAGCTAAGCCAACCTCCACTTTGCTCCTACAGCCTAGGCAAGCAGGCATTTGGGAGGTGGGAGGTGAGTGGAGACCACTGCAGGCACACTACAGAGGGATTGCAAGAGTCCCACCCATGTGACAGAATGCCATGGCCCATCCCCAACACTTTGTCAGCACACCTTGGACCTGGGCAGAAGCTCTTGCTAAAATCCTGGAGACAAAAAAGTGGAATAATAGTAGGGCACAGAGAAAAGATGGAGGAGGAGCATGCTGCAGAGTCTTGATGCTCATAGGAGGGAAAGAATGAGGGATTGCAAGGTTAGAAAATTACAAATTGAAACCTTAACCTCCAATAGACACAAGCCACGATGTGTACATCTCTTCTGCTCTTCCTTGCACTCACTTCCCAAGGATCAAGTGTCCTTGTCCACTTTTTCAAGCATTCCCCACAGGTTTACATAATCTGAGGTCCATGTATTCCTTTTTCTATCCTTCCTGTCCACAAACTATGAAGAAAATACCAACAATTAATCAATACCAAAACAGAGGAGGAAAGAGAGGAATAAATGAATGGTCATCTCATGGCATTTTTTTCTGATTTTTCTATCAAAAGTAAGTAGAGTTTTGTGAAGAGAGATTTAATTGTTCTCTAGTGAGCATTTAAAGGCTTGGAGTGCTTTTACATCAAGACTGCTCATGGATTCAATAAATCCCTATTCATTATGCGATTAAAAGAAACTATGTCAAATAAAGAGGCTTTTAAAAAACCATTACATTATATCATATTAATAAAGTTATCAGGTTTATTTATCCTGAACAGTTTATCCAATTTTCTGTAAATTGACTCTTAAAGCTCATTTGCCTTGAAAATCTTAGGAGTGGTTGCATGCTTCCTGCCTCTGGCCATTCACAGTGCAAACTGCATTTGGTCCTGTGGGGATAAAATAGTCCTGCTGCCTGACATACTGCCAGTTTGGACAGAGAGACTAAGGACTGTTTGGTCATGACTGATTTTCAGAAGCTTTTGAAGCATCTTATTTCATCAATTCCAAACCAAATTAATGGCATAAATTGAATAGTGCAGCAGAGATTGAAATAAATTGAAAACTATTCCTAGAATTTTGGCCTTACATAAGATATTGATTACTTATGAAAGGTTTCATTGTGTGCATTAAATCTCCTACAGAAGATACCAAGTGCAGTGTTTATAAAAATAACAAGTTTAGTGACTGTTTTTGTTTGGCGATCAATGAAATAAAATGCTTTGCTGAATTCTTTTCCCTCATAGTGAATAAATACAAAAAATACAAAAAATTTTCTTGGGAGAGCCAGGATCAAAGGCTGTGACACTTGTGAAAAGTTTCCTCATCCATGTGGGCTTTCACTGTGTGTGTCTGTGTGTGTGTAACCGCAATATGATACTTCCTCTGGCAACATCCTGCTAACATTACGGAGAGCTTGTTTCAAGAAAAATCAATGTATTTGTCTCTTGGTGTTTTGCCATGTCTATATAATCACTAATCAAGCAGAAACTACCTCCCTCCTTTTCAGTGATATGGTTGTCTGGTCTTGCTCTAGGGAGCAAAGAAATACAAATCCTTGATAAATCATAACTATACTGAATGAAGCAATTTGTTGCTCCTTAAGTAGTTACTTCTTTTTATGTAGGCAAATGCAGTTTGAACTGACTGTTTAATCTGACTTTAAATTTACTATAACATTTCCAGCTCATATCCAAAACAGAATTTTTCATGCACTTGCATAAATAGCTGTTATTCTTCTTTTAATGCCATTACAAATGAGCTTTATAATATTAAATTCCAGTGGAGCAATCTGAAATGATCAAATTCAATTTTATTCAGTCTCTTGGTAACAATAATGGTGGGGTGTTTCATTTCAATATGGTCAGTAGCGTAATTTACGTGTAAATAGATTTTACGTTTTACAATGCATTGAATATAGCAAACAGAAAGGGTTCATAAAGAGCATAAAGAGAAGACCAAATGATTGCATTACTGTAAAATCTTGTTCCAACTAGGAATAAGGTGATTTAATTCTACCCTATTCAGAAATACCCATGTTTCCTTTCATATGTAATATCTTTAAACGTTTCAAACACTTGCAGTATTTATTAGACAATTAATTATTCAACCATCTGACACTCTTGAAGCAGCAGGAAAGCAGAAGGAAACTGAGGAAGGAGCAGTGCACTGACTACTGCTGCATCCTCCCCGAGTGCAGACTGGGCTGGTGAGGAGCCCCTCTGACAGCCTTGTTCAGTGCCAGGTGCCCAAGGGTAAGGAGAGAAAACCCACAGCAAGGTTTTGAGGCCTCCTGGGAGAGCTGTCCAAAGTCAGTGCCACAGCCCACCCCACTCACTGATTTGGGAGGTGATGGGGATGAGGGAACTCCAGACGCAAAAATGATCTGAGGTCTCACTGTGCAGGGTCTGTTCTCAAGACACATCCCCACACAGTGTAATGAGGACAAGGGATCATTTATCTCTCCTTTTGTACAGTCTAATTAGTGCATTGGAAGGCAATAAAACTGCACAGCTACATTAGAAAGAAAAAGTGGGGGAAAAAAACCCACAAAGCCATTAATTTCATGGGCAAATTATTCCTTTCAGAATTTTCTTAGGGCTTGGTGGTAAGTTTAGTCCTTACCATCATCAGGAATCCCACTGGTTATTTGGTGTGGACATTATGGCTCTGCAGCTACAGGGTATTGCTGAGAAGGAATGGGTTGAGGGAGCAGGGAGAAGAACACAGTGCCCTCCTGAAATATCTACCCTTTCCAGTTCTGGCTGCTGACATAAAAACAAAGAAATGACTGAGTGATTACAGAGTTATTAATTTCTCAACCTGCTCTGTCCAGCAAAGACTTTTACTAATGAATTCTTTAAAGAAATAATCTTTTTCTCATATATCCAAGTGATTTATTATGAGTTTTTCTTTAACTGTGGAGTCCTGGATATAAGTTGAACAGGCAAATTCTGAAGCATATATGAAATTCAGAAGACTCCAGTACAAGAAAACATTTTCTAAACAATCAGTTGTTTAATTAGTTTCCTAGTGGACCTCTGCACATAAAGATACAACAGAAACTAGATGAGATCTTTTTTTTTTTTTTTTTTTACAATGAGTGCATTAGGAGACCAGCCTGTAGGAGAGGCATGGAGCTCTCAACGGCCTTGGCAGCACCACTGGAACAGTGGGGTTGTGAAGTTTGCTGCTTCCTGCAATTTGTTTCCAGTTCCTCATACCAAAATATGCTTTAACTATATAGTTTATTTTTCTCCTTTTTTCATTGGTTTTTTGTTTGTTTTGTTTTGTTTTCTTCACACACAACTTTTGTGGTTACTAGACAGCAAACACCATAAAGTTATTTAAATACAAAGTCACTAACTGCAAGATCTTGAGCTTCTCTTGCAACAGTTCTTTTAATGCAGGATATGTGTATTTAAACATTAGGAACTGAAGAAAAAAAAATCACACACATGGCTGTACAAATAAGGTACAGAGAGGATGAAATTATGATGCTGAAGAATGTCATATTGAGGATACCTACAAGCAAGTTATACAAAGTGAGAGAAATAAAAAAAGTTTAGAAAAATAGAAATTAACATAAGAGAATGTTAACAATCCCAGTTATTGTTCACCACTGGCATAATTATGAAGATGTGGTAGTGCAGACTTACATGGTAATTAGCACATCAGATCAGTGTAGAGAAGATTCATTTTCTCACAGCACCTCACAAACTGCTATAAGTGCATGAGTGCACTAAACACCTACTCAGCAAAATGATTGAGGCTGATAGTGGTCTGTGGTAGTCACAGCCTGTGCATATTTATTGCATTTTTAAAGTGGGTATAAAGTAGAAATGTAAAGTAAAAAAGAATAAAAAATTGGCATGGCGGAAAAGAAGGAAATATGACTGTAAAGGCAGATTCTTGTAAAAATCCCACAAAATTACACCATCTGAGCCTGATATTTAACAAGCTGCTTCTTATTTACCTGGACTTCATAACTGAAATTCTGCTGGGTTTTTTTGTGCTGAACTAACATTCATCCATTCCATTGCAGAGGAAATGCAGATGGCAAAAGACATTGCACTTCATTATTGTAATTGACTGTTCCTTTCCATTATCATTCTCTTTCATTTTTCGAAATAGAAACAATGGAAGAGTTACATAATGGAGAAATTTAGCAAGTATCAGATTAAAGATCAAATTAGCAATTATTTCCTGACATTTATAAAGCCAGCAACAGCTCCCAAGACATCTGAATTAGATCAATAGAGTACTATTAAATTAAGTGAACAGTTTAGTAGATGCTTATTAGCAAATTATGAATGACTGAATGGATGATTGTGGCTGTTAATGTACAGCGATTTCAAAATATAATTTTTTTTTTAATTACATCTTAATAGAGCTTGGCAGAAGCAGTGATTCACTTCAGAAAAATTATAAATATGGACATGGCTAGTCTGCAGCTAAGTGTTGGCAGTCAACTTGTCTACAGGCTTTTCTGCAGGCTTTGGTATCAGAGAATAATTTGTATGCTAATTTACAATTTTATTTCCTCCTTTGCCACCTCAAAATATCAAGGTAGTCTTCATTAACTCATAAAGAATTAAATTACTCTTATCCAGAAAAATTAGTAATGTCTCAAATACATCATACATCTCCAGGAAGGAGAGCCTGGCTAGCTCCTCACCAAGAAAATTAGGGAGAATATGTAACAGATTAATAGTTGTGTAAACAGCAATAACAAAGCCAATTATTACAAATAACTTGATTTGGCATCTTGAACTTTTATGCTTTCAAATTTCCTATGTAAGATGGTTCCCATGTGCAGTATTTAGTTGTACTGAGCAGAACATATACTAAATACATGAAATATTATTCATTTTAAAAATGAAAGTTAATTTAAAAAAATTTATTGTAGATCAATATGTGCAGCATGTGTCTTCACACTGGAGAATCTAATACCATTTGTGCTTTTGGATCTAATCTAATGTTTGTTTACCAAAGGCAGATCAAAACTTAGAGCACCAACATCTACACCAAGGTTTTACTCTTTCAGCCCAGGGAGGGACAAATGATTTAACACATTAATATTTTTTCTTTTAAAATATTGAGTTTTGCTGCCTCACATACAACCTTACTCTTTTTTTTTACTGTATTTTAATGTATATATATATATATAGATATGTGTAGTCAGACTCTCACAAATTGTTAAGAAACTTTTTTTAGAAGGAGACTTTTGTCTCTAAGCCTAGAAAAACTAGGTTGCTTCATTCTGCTCATTAATCACAGAATCATGGGATCATTTAGGTTGGGAAAGACCTTTGAAAGATCATTGGGTCCAATTGTTAAGCTAGCACTGCTGAGTCAATCTGCCAGTGCAGATGAAAGAACAGTGCTGGCACATCCATTTTACACTCAGTCACTGAGTGGGACTTCTTTGTGCTCAACACCTCTGTAAAAGTGCCACTTAGGCACCAAAAATAGTAGACACCATGCAGTTTTAAAATGCAAACCCACGTCCTATGGTATTAACAGGCCTTCAAAGGAAATATGCTCATTTTGCACTCTGATTGTTTGCTACCTGCTAGAGAAGTGGGAGTGCCAGCTTTAAAATCTGGCAGTTTCTGATGCTTTGGGGCAGGCAGACAGCTCCATGCCCTCTGCCAAGCTGGGAATGTCTCTCTGCAGGCTGAGGAACGTTCCTGTTACTGATGCAGCAAGACTAGAGGAGCTCAGCCCGCCAGGATTCAGCAACAAACTGTCCTTGTAGAAATGTCAGTGAAAAAACCCTGCCGGGAAGGGAAACAACAGCAACTTTACCCACCCACATGTTAATGCCACCAGTGTGGTGTGTGCTTTTGTCACCCCACAGGAAGAGACTGCCCAGACACTTCCCCTCACCCCAGTCGATGTAGAACATCCATAGGTAACTCTAGACAACCATTTCCATTTTCCCACATATCTGTTCTGCAGGACTTTGTGAAACTATCCAGGCACATCTCAGAATCAGCTGGGATGCAGAGTTTGGGAAGACACTACAAGCGAGTGGATTGAAAAATCTCTTAAACATTTGTGCTGCATATGATTGCATGTTATTAGGGGAAATACTTTTTTCTTTAATTCAAAATAAGCAATTGTGGCTGGAATCTGTAACTAGTCTTATCTGTAAGCTAAGGGTTGTTATTTGCATTTTTTTTTTAACTTTGGTAAAAAATTTAAACCGGAATTAGTTGTTATGTGTAACAAAACTGTTCATGTAAAAGTATCAGACAGAACTGGAGGCTCCTGAGCTCTGGAGAAGCAAAAGACTGTGACAGAGGATGACAATCAAAATATGGTTCAGGAAGAGACTTACTTGATGTCACAGAAATCTTTTCATTAAAATCCTTTTTTAGGATTTTTTCCTGCTGAAGCTGAGAAGTTTCAGCAACAAAGTGTAAACAATGGTTATCTGCTGCTGTGGAATGCAACAGGTGGATCCGTGATTGGTCTCTTGTGGATGTTTGGATTTACTGACCACTCATGGCAGAGCTGGGTCTCGCCCTCAGCTGAGACACAGACCTTTGTTATTCATTCTTTTCTATTCTTAGCTTAGCTAGCCTTCTGAGAACTTTCCTTCTATTTCTTTTTGTATAGTCATAATGTAGTATATATATCATAAAATAATAAATCAAGCCTTCTGAACATGGATTCAACATTCTCGTCTCTCTCTCATCCTGAAACCCCTGTGACCACCATCACAACTTGACACTTGAGTGGGTTTTCATTTTTTGAGGGTGCTGGTCAGTGACAGGGAGTGAATTATTCCATTCTACCTTCAGTGCTCTGTGACAGGTTTAGGCAAATACCTGTAGATTTACAGGTTTACTTTAGTTCACATATAATTTCCAAAAATGGTGCTAAATTGAATTTAATTATTATTAAATTATATTTAGTATTAGTGTAAAAGTTTCATATTACTTATTTCTGACCAATTTGATGCCATATGTACCTTAATTTATTGACAGAATATTTGCTGACTTTAGGAGCAGCAAAAATGAATGCAATTCTTTGTTTATATGTGTAGGATGAAGGCTAAAACTGTGGAAATTCTTGCCCTATTATAAAATGACTTCTGCTGATGTCTCGTCATGTGGAACATGCATGACATCACTAAACAGCTCTCACATGCAATATTCAGTTTTAATGGCCATTCAGTGAAAGTCACATATGGATTATGTAACAATAATTAACAAAGGCAGCAGGAATCGATCTTTTCCTATTACTACTCTTATATCAATGACATTTTTTTTACTACATGTGCTGTGAAGGCTAAATCTTTTGGAGAACATGGCTTATGGCATTTAAAATCAAGTGCCAGCTCACAAATTCAAGACAGGCACTGTGCTAATTACCAGTGTATTAAATAAACTTTCTGGATGATGACATTCTATCAGATTTCCGTATATGGCATGTCAATGAATGTAATTTCTTCAGAGAGCTCATGTGATATACATAATCTGATTATTTTTTACAATTAAAGCAAAATTATGCTCTGGGCATGGATAATTGTCACTAGATGTGCAAAAGGAAATCTTTCAAATGATTGTTTTTCCACTTTCATACAATTCAAGTCATCAAACAACATACTGCAATGAAGAAAAGAGGTCACAATAGGTACAACTTTAAAGTACAACTTTAAAAGGCATGTCAGTTCCATGTAGATACTTGTAAGACCACAGCAATATTCCTTCAATTTAAATATAACCATATACTATAAAAAAATCTATGCAAATAGCAATCAATATGCTGTGTTTACACTGAGAGAAAACATAGGTATTTTTTCTGTATAAAATAAGTGAATAAAACCACCTTTGAAGTCACGGATTTTTTGAGAGGGTAATGAGTAACAGAAGTTGGAATTCTGCTGGGGGGTCATACACCTCATAGAAAAAGATAACTGTAAAAAGATGAATTCTAAATAAAAGTAAGTGAATATTTGATGACTAAAATATGTAATTGCTCTCTTTTCTTCATTTAATTTCAAACTTATTCTTAGGGTAATTCATGCATTCAAGGAAGTTAAAATTCTGAAAAATTCAGAAATCTTCAAGCATGAAAAATGAGGTTATACTAAAACAGGAAACTTGGAATACCTCAGGTTTTTAGACAAGCTCATTATCATATTCAAAAGTACTGTTACTCTGGGTCCAGCTTATCTGCTGGCTTCAATAACAGCCATGCTAATTGCCTCCTGGCAACTGTTTCAAATATGCCCTGTAGTGTTTTGACAAATCCTTTTCTTCTTTGGTACCTGGCTTTGTTCTTTGCAGTTTTTTCCCTAATGTTACTCCTCTAACTTTGTGAGAATTGTTTGTTTTCCATAAAGACAGCACAAGCCAGTCCTTTATATCTAAATTTAATTTACTTACTGAGAGTGTTGTATTTCACCTGAGGTATGGAATAATCAGTAAAGTTTCATGCATCATCATACAGAAACAGTTGAATACAGCAGGCAAGACTGATCTTCTTGAAACATTTCTGTCAAAGAGTTATAAATTATCCCAGAGACCAGTGTGCCACCAGTATCCATCAATCACAAAAGATAAAAATATCTTTATACACCCTTTTTCACAGATCCTTCCCTCTGAATCATACAGAGAGCAATGGGAACATTGCCCAGTGCCTGGAGCAATATTTTGCTTTTATGCTCTGATATTTACCGCAGCGAATCCTTCTGGCATTTTCTTTCCTTACCCAAGAAGGTGCCAAATATTTTCCTAGGAAGAAGTCTTGTGTTCTTAAAACTTACAGAAAAAAGACTGACTTTTAGTCTTTGGCCAGCTTGTGCTGAGTCACACCAGAAGGTCCTTGCTTTAAGTTCTGGGAGCAACCTGGGCATTGGTGATGTGGGTTTTGCTCTGAGAAACCCAGTGCTGGTTCCTGACTCCACGCAGGGCATAGGGGTGTCACAGCAAAGCTCTCCAGGTGCTGTAGAGAGCACAGGGTACACTGGCCACCACAATTCACGTGCTCAAATGTGCTCAGATCTCTGGGAAGAACAGTGTCTCCAAAGCTCGACAGCAATGGCACTTCAGAAATTATATTGCCAGTTGGTGCTGAAGCCATAAAATTCATGTATGATTGAATGACAAAGTCTACAGTGAAGGTGGCTAACTGCTTTTTCATCAGCTTTTTGATTGGGGAAATAAGAGGAAGGGTATCTTTGTGGTTGACCACAAGATTACCAGATTCCTTAGACTTCCAACCAAAGCCAGTCAGAAAATAGATGCTGAAAATTGTCTTATGTGTTTTCCATGATTCTGTTCTACATAATGATATCATTAATACCTACATTTAGTCTTCTCACAGTTATGCCCTGATACAGATGTAAGAATATTATTTTCTTTGCTGTTTTACTGCAGTTAAGGGAAAAAGATAATCACTTTCTGTTCTTCCTAATGCAAATTATATGCCCATTCTGAATATTATGTCAACTATAGATCAAATGTTTGCTGCACTAAGAAAGAACAAACTGTGTAGAAAACCAAATTAAATCCATCAGATTTAAGGCACATAATGAATATTCAGACAGGACTTAAGGAGCAAACAATATATGACCATCCACCCAAGCATGCCTAAGACAAACAGATCCCAGGTCCAGGAGAAAAATTCACCCAGAGAAAAATTCACCCAGACAGTGGAGGCAACAGAAATGGGTGTAACAACCATTTGCAGAGAATGCTGAGACAAAGGTTTCTAGGAATAAGAAGAATTGCATAGTGATGGTGCCTGAAGCAACAGAAAAGGAGACCAAACCTAGAACGCTGAAGACAACTGGATGCTGCAGAAGGCCTGGTGAGTTTGTAGACTGATGCAAGTGGTGTCTGCAGTGAAGCCCTCTCTACCAGCAGCAAGTGGAGATGAAGCTGAAGATCATGGAAGACTCAGATAGGGCCTTTGGAGTCAGGGAAGGAAGGAAATGGTGCATGAACAACTCCAAAGTTTCTGACCACAAAAAAAGTTATCTGAACAGTAATATGAGAGCTGATCTCTAGAAATGTGTAATAATTTCAAAAAAGATGCTGATATAATTAATTGAAACTTAGCGTACAAAATATCATCTCATATAGTTGTGCTGCAGAAACAGTATTTGAAGAAATATTATTGTAATTGGCTTGTATTTTTTACTTTATGAATTACATGACTTCTGTATAAAGTCTCACCTGGTTAGACAACCCAGTGCCATGATAGCATATTAAAGACTGAAAGACTGTCAGCCTTAGAGAGTCCAAATCTTTCTTTGAAGTTCCAGTCCTTTTACCTTTATCCATTTAGATGGTGCTTTTGGAGCAAGTAATTAGAGACATTCTTGAAAATGTTTACAGAGTAAGATTCTCCTAAAGGTATGTAAATGTACTGTTCAATTCAAATTAGAATATAAGGATACCTTGAGAACAAAATTCCCAGCCTTAAGAGGGATATTAAGTTTGCATTATCTTAAAACATTTTAAAAAAGGCTTGGAAATGGTTGCAGTAGTTTTTAGTATTTTCCAGGGATCTGAGCATTGCAGTTTCCCATTCAATGCTCAGAATTTTTATTTGGAAGAATACTGTGAGATGTCTGTATGTGCCATCTGAAGGTCATGTCCTTCCACTGGTAGTAACTGGTAGTATTTCTGCCATCTTCCTATTAGTAGACTTTATAATTGAAAGTAACTTGAATAAAGTTTCCAGGGAGGAGGAATAAATGTTTGCATTTCCATTTCCACTACAATAAATTGGCAATTTGTTGTCATATAATCATTAATGAGGAAAATAAACAAATAAATATATAACCCCCCAAAACAAACTGACATGATTTAGCTTTGATGATTACTGCAAAATAAGGGGACTCTCAAGAAAACAAAGTAATGCATAAATTGTTTTGTGAAGACATGAAAGAGCTTATGTAACTGGATGAAGCATGTGGATTCAGGGAGACATTTAAACAGGAAAATACCGAGTGCAGAAAATCTTGCCATTTATTGATAAATAATTATGGGTTTGGTTGCTTGACAGGATACTGGAAAGAAATCTGCTGGGGACATTCAAAGCTGGAAGTGATTATGTAACAGAGACATGTATAAAGAAAATACTACCCTCATCTATTTCTCCAATATGTGAAAAACATTTCTGAATTATTACCAGCAGTGGTGTCTTGGTTCAGACACTCAACCTAGAAAAATCTAAAATATTGTGATTTCATCTGACAAAGCTTTTTTGTTCTCCCATATTGTGGTGACACAGCTGGCACCTGCCACTGGGACAAGGATGTAGCTTGCATTTGCTGGAAGATGGAGAGATGCTGATTTAGCTGATTTCAGCACAGGCTACAAATAATCTGTGTGCCATCTCAGGAAATTTACTTCTTTCTGGCAAAATGTAGAAAACAGTAAATTTATTCCATCTTTACCCATTTTGATTGTAAACTCTTCATACCAAGGGACTGCCATTTGGTATTGACATGCAGAAAAACTGGGCCATCACTTCCCTAATGGTTTTGAGGGACTCTCATGGTTTAAGCCCAGCTGGCAACTCAGCCCCACAGAGCCGCTTGCTCACTCCTCCCCAGGTCAGATGGAGTACAGAATCAGAAGGGTGAAAGTGAGAAAACTCCTGTATGGGATAAAGACATTTTACTAGGTAAAGCCAACAAAGTGAGATAACTAATTCATTCACCAGTTCCCATGGACAGGCAGAGGATCAGCTTTGTCCATGGCATCAGGGCTCCAGCATGCATAACAATGACTACTTTAGAACACAAATGCCATCACTCCAAACATTCCCCTCCTTCTTCCACAGCTTCATATGTTCAGAGTAATGTCAGGAGGTCTGGGATATCTCTTGGGTCACTTTGGGTCTGTTGTCCTGGCTGTGCTGTCCCCCAGCTCCCCTGCATCCCCACCCCACTTGCTGGAGTGGCAGTGTGAGGAGCAGAACAGACCTTGATGCTGTGCAAGCGCCGCTCAGCAACAGCTAAAACAGTGCTGGATTATCAACACAGTTTCCAGCACAAATACAAAACAGCCAGACACCAGCTATGGGAGAGAAAACTAACTGTACCCCTGTCAAAACCAGCACAGGTACAACAGCAGGACATAATAGGTTATGGGGCTGCCTTGCTTGTCATTGGCTCTGACTTACCAGTGCTGCAGTTCCTACCCTCAATTTTTTAGGAGTTTGCCACTTCCTACCAGAATAAAAAGGATGAATGAGTAAAGAGTCCATTTATATCACCAGGCTATGGCACAGATGATGCTGGGAATGTTTTCTTCTAAAATAATTAATATTTATCTGTCAATTAAAATCAACCAAAGGTCTGCAG
Source organism: Melozone crissalis (assembly GCF_028551555.1). NCBI lineage: Eukaryota > Metazoa > Chordata > Aves > Passeriformes > Passerellidae > Melozone > Melozone crissalis. The sequence goes on from NW_026535794.1 coordinate 24,986,512, forward strand.
TGTTGCACATATGGGTTGTTTCATTCCTCAGCTAAGCTGAACCCTGGCAAAACCACATCCAAGAGCAGCAGACTGCAGAAAGTCCTGTTTTTTCCTGCTTGCTGAGAAGAGAAATTGAGACAGAAAAGGCTTTAGTCCTGTTTTGAATTCAAAGAAAGAGAATTAGCAAATGTTAGGAGAAGTGATTGCCTATGAAAGCCACAAGAAGAGTCATCAAAGTGAGGCATCATTCTTAATCTGTTCTTAATACTCTAATGATTCATTTATGAAGATTACTCTTATTTCCCAGGACTTTCCTCTGTCTCTCCCCATAATAATTCAGTCTTGTGTCCAAATAAATTATTTTCTCTGGGGTAAAAAAAAAGCCTCTATATAGGATAGCAAATACAATTGACACTCCTTTTTTAAATAAAAATATAGAAATTCTGATTATACAGCTTGCTACTATTTGGAACCCCCTAGCATCAGCATTTTGGGGAAATTTGTTGATAAACACTGCATATATATATTAAATCAAACTTATTACTGGCCAAATCATTAATGGATTTTTAGCTTGTGTGGAGTTGCAGTTTTTGTAGAGAAACTGGACTTTGAGCTGATTTGGCCATTTCAGAGAACAAAAGCTGAGTGAGGACCCTGTTCCTGACTGAGGTGGTACAGAGGAGAATCCTTGGGCCTTTTCAGGTGGGAAAATGTGGCTGGGCAGCCTACCTATTTCCCCTGGGAGAATATTATTTTTTTTAATCTGTGCTATTTGAGAGGATCTGTTACTTATAAAAGATAAGCCATTTCCTCCCTAAAAATACTGTGGAAGCCTCAGAAGAGTGCTCCCAACTCTATCTTTGCTTTGCAAGAGGAGCCATCCATAACTTCCCCTCAGTGAATTTTTAGCAAGCTCTCATTTTAGAAGTCAAGAGGTGGCATTTTCAGTGTTCAGCCTGTGCACATTACTGCTGCAAATTTATGGCACTGACGTCAACATTCTTTTTCTTTTTTTTTTTTTTTTGCTGATTCTTTCCAACAAAAGCTGCAGGACTTCAGATTGGGCCGCTGTTCTTTGGGATTTCTGCCAAAGGACATTGTGTGAATCCAACAAGTCTTTCAGCCACCCAAACCAGAAGAGGCAGTATGTTGGTAATATTTCACTTATTCTTTCAAAAGCGCTGACAATTTTTCATATTGCCCTTTTAATACTTTCAAAGATTCAGTGTGGGCTTGGAGAAATCTTATGAGAATCTGTCTCATAAAAGTGCTATATAAATGGAAGAAATTTTGATGAGCAAATGAAAAAAAATTGAAATGAGATGAGATATGAATGGTCTTAGGCAAAACAACACTAAGTCAAGAAGAAAGTGGCAACTGGTGGTAAAGAGGAGAGCAAAATTCTTTTGGGACAGAAAATGGAAGGAGAAACTGAGCAAAACAATATTGTTGACACAGCAAAGTGAGAGGAGTAAAATGGAAGGGACAGAACAGAGGAATTCAGCTGAGCTCCTCCCTGTGAGTGGAAATGGACAGGCTTGCTGAAAATTTTGCACAAAACTTTTTCACTGGGAGAAAGGACATAGACTGAGAATAATCAAATACATATTTCTAACAATGAACATTTTTTCCCAGCTCTCCAGCTGAACTGTCCTCCCCTAGGATATAATTCAAAATTTAGTGGATGAAATCAATTCTTTTCAGTTTCTGTATTTCTACTTATCTCACTTATAGGCTGACTATAGGAAAGCTCTGATTTTTGAACACACTCTTTATTCTATTACCATTTGTTCTGAAAAGATAAAATGGCTTATCTGTCATCTCATAGTCAGTGACTCTAGCTAAGCAAATATTTTTAATATTATTGTTGTTATTACAGGTTTTTCTTTAGGTAATCTGAGCTTGGCTACCAAATATATCTAAAGAACTTTGACAAACAAAATAAAACTAGAATTCTATGAGTGAAGGCAAGTGATAATCATCAATGAATGCCTTCTCTTTTTTTGAATTGCTCAATAGGCATTGCTTATAGAGGTTGAGACATGGAAAAGTAGGATGCCATGAGATCACTGTCTGCATCACCTGAAGCCTTCTAAATCAGGGCATGGTAATGGGATATTTTCACCCTAGCCTACCAGGAAATATGCTTAAAAGTAAGGTCTGGCTAATTATGGTTCTTTTTATCTAGGCACATAAAAACAGCACAGTGTGACATGAATAGTGTGCAGCTTATTGTCAGAAGTGATGGTTTTTCTGTGTCATATTAGTACTCATCTAAAATAAAAATAAAAGACAATGCAAAAACAAAAAAGGAAGAGAAGAATTGTAAAACAGTTGGTAAATGCAAATACATTCTTAGTTGCCCCAGCAATAAAGTAGGTTTTAACATGTTCCCAGGTCTGAAAATTGAGTGTTTTTTCAAGGGGGGGTTTTACACCCAACAACCTGGATGGAAAGACTGATCTGGGCTTTGACCTGACCTCCAAACTTGATAAGGATGTTGTGTTATAGCAGCAGTGGCAGTAGCCTGATGTCATTCTTTAGTGTTTTCCTAAAGAAGTGTACTTGATTTTTGTGGATGGCTTCCTCCCCAGAAGTTTAGGCATACCTTGAGCCAATCAATATCTTTCCTGAGGGAAATTAAGGTTTCATTTGCAGATAGCAAAGGAGAAAAATAAAAAGCATCAAAACAGTGTAAGTCAGGATCTTACTGCTTGTGCCTCTGCACCCACTGAAAAACACATGGTAACAAACAAACTTCCACTGCTGAAAACTTCTAATTTATTTTAAGAGTTTGGGTTCTACTCTTCTACCATTCTACTCTTCTTTGTTGTGTGATATAAGAAAAAAATTCTTCATCATGAAGGCAATTTAACATTGGAACAGGTTACCCAGAGAAGTTGTGAAATGTCCCTCATTAAAATATAAAATACTTTTATTGACAGGGCCCTGGATAACCTGATCCAAGGGCTCCAGGTGAACCTAAAGGAAGCTCTTGGAGCAGCAGGCAAAGTGTGGTAGGATGTTGAAGATGAGGCTGGTCAAGGCCATGAAGGCCTCTTGGTGGCCTCGGGGTCCTGACAGATTCTGTAATGTGGGACATTCCTAATAAAAATCTACATTTTCAATGGTGAATAACATCACTAAATATGCTGTTCTTAAACTGGTTATTGGTTTTGGATTTAGCCTGAAAACTAGAAAGAAATTCTGCAGACATGTATGAGCACATAAAGTTTTGGGTTTTTTTGGTTTGAGATTGAGTTATGACTATATTCTCCAGCCAAGCCCTGTACAATAGTGCCAGTGAATCCTTTACATAGCACAAAGGAAGACTGCCTAGATTCTGCCTTGATTCAGCCCCCACAATTTTATGTGTTCAGTCAGGACACTTAAATATAACACCTCCCCCTCTATAGTTGACAGAAAGATGCATCTGTAAAGGGGATTTCAGTCCACCCAAGCTTCAGATGTCCCAAGGTAAGTTTGGAACACATCCTGACCATGTGTTCTGTGTGGATTTCTTTATGGTCTGTGTATGACCCTTGGCTGCCTTTTTGTCAGATATTAACTCCAGCTGATTCTTGAATGAGGGGGCCACAGGCTAAACTAGCAATGTTCTTATTATGTCACCAGTTGCAGGAAGATGGCAACTAGTGAGAAATCCCTTCTTGGTATTCCTGAGAATTTTACACTTTGCAAACCTTAAGGGAACATCTGGTTATTAATTTATTTCTGTGTACTTCCATAGCCATTTAACAACTTCCATACTAGTGACATTTGGGAATTAATATTCCCTGAGGGAAGATGTGCTTAGAATAGAATCATAGAATAGTTTGGGTTGGAAGAGCCCTTTGGAGGTCACCTAGTCCAATCCCTCTACAATCAGCAGGATCTTTTTAGGCTAGGGAAGGTAGCCCTGAGCCCCACCCAATCTGACTTGTTTCCAGTGTTTAGCAAAGGATCAGGAAAAGGTCATACCAAAATCAAGCCCAGAATGTGGCAGAAACAATCTTCAGGTAGAATAAGTTTGACCATTCTTACATTGCTGCAATATTTTTGTATAAAGAACCTAAACACAAGCTGGACTGACTCAATGTCTGTTCCAGGGTCAATCTGTGGTCAGGCAAAGGGCCTCAATTTAAGGCTTTTCAGCTTAAATGAAAGCTGCTTTAGAAGGTAAACCCTAACTTTTGCTCCCTGTAACACACAATGTGAATGTGACTTACAATAACTTATGGTGTGATTCCTAAGGTGATCTTGTGCAAGGCCTGCAGCTGGACCTCTATGATCCTTGTGGTTGCCTTCCAGCTCAGGAGATTTCAGGATTCTGTGATTCTATGACAATAAAAGAGGATGGGGTGACTTATTCCTCAGTCTGATGGAATAAGTCTTGGCCCATGTCAGCAGATATCAAGCACAAATATCTGGGACGGTTTTTCTGGTGACAACTTGGAGTCTAAAGACCATTTGTATAAAGATCAGTACATAAAGCATCTTCAACACTTCAACTAAATCTTCAGATATCTAAGAGTTTATAAATTTGTCTTGAAATAGTTTTCTGAAACATATTATTCACAATCAGTGTTCAGAATTTAGGAATAGAAAATCACTTGAAAGTGTCAATAAGTTGAAAAATATGCAATTCAAATGCTTTCTCAAGTCACTTAGCTTTTTTCCCGTGTTTTGAAAACCCTCAAGCAACCTCTTGTATTCGTGTGGGTGGGCATCTTGTGGGCTACAACTGCACTGATTTTTCTTTGGAGAAAGCTGTTGCCTAGAAGCAGCAGAGAAGGAAGATTAGGTGGTTAGGCTTGAAGCTTCTTAGCTGGAGAAGACAGCCTACACCTTATAATTCAGGACCAAGAGGATTCCAGGCTTAGTCAGGTAGAAAGAGTTGAGATAAAATGTTACGCTCACTTTACTTTGTTCCAGAAAACAACACAAGCACATATGCACATTTAATAAGCCTCAAATTTGGAAAACACTTTAAAATTTTGAACAGTGCCACAGGGAGCACCATAAAGCAGGAAAAACCCCTCAGCTTTAAGTGCAGGGAGGTATGATTTCTACCCAGCTGCTGTTGCAACCAGAGGCTGTCTCTGCATCCCATTCTGTACGGCTGGTCAATGTGTTATATTTCTAACTAAAGATTTATCTCTGAGGTGGTAACATGTCCCTAACCAGCTTCTGCCCGAATGCCACATGCACACAGCAAGGCCAGCTGCACTCTACACCTCTCTCCAGATGTGCCCCACCACAAAGAGTCCCGGGGGCATCTACAGTGACATTTAATCTAAGGGTGTTGCCTAAAAGCAGGAAGTAACAAACCTTAGTTAGTATTAAATAACAGTGATTAATGGCTTGTATTTGCACTGTAGTCATATGTCTTCACATCATGAAATAAAGAAGCTTTTCCAAACAAGCAGAGGGTTTCTGAACAGGTATGGAAAAAAATATAGAACCTTCGGAACAAAATACTTTGAGGAAAAAAACCTGAGAAACATCTGGAATGAGTTTCACTCAAGCTGAAGATTATTTATTCTCCATTTATCCTGAAATTTAAACTCAAATATAAAAGTTAGGATATTTATTCTGAGTTTTTTCATCACCCAGTCAGTTTGTGTGACTTAAAAAAAAGAATTTAAGGTCATCAGAGGTAAAAAACTGACCTTAAAAGAAGCTTTTTTCCCCTCCTTTTACTAGCCTAATTTTTTTCTCTGTTGAATCTCCTCTCAACCTGACCTTTACTTGAAAAATGTTCTTCTTGTGAGTCAGCACACTCTGCTGGTAGACCAAGAGAATTTTACTGACAGAGCAAAAAAAAGAAAATTCCAAAAATACTGCAGGAATGCTATTAAAAGGTAACCAGTTGTATATTCTGAGAAAAGGAAACAAATCACCACAATATGTAACCCACAACTCTCCAACACAGCAGAGTTAATTCATTAATACAGTTTGATTCATATCACTATACCAATAAGGAGGTGGTTCACAGCCTTAATTCTGTATTGAAGACAGCAGCTGTATCAGAAGGAATTCTTTAGAGCACAGAATGTGCAGTGCTGCAGTGGGCCTAGGCCCAGCCATCATCATTTCATGCCTGAAAAAAGAGAAAGGAGCCTGAAACTTATCTTCACATCCTGTCCTTGAATGTAAGGGGTTGGGGACAAGAGAAAACTCCCTGAATGCAGCTGTGGCCATGGGGCTCTAGTCCTACTTCTGATCTTTAGTCAGCTGCACAAGGAAGAAGCCTTTGGGAGTTGGTGGCCTTTGCTGCTCTTTAGGCTGTATGTTCAACAGATGAGGAGATCTTGGTGCAGTGGTGCACCAACCATTGTCAAACCCAGTCAGGAAGAGTTGAGTCTCCTGAATTTACATGATGAAATTCTGGGTAAATACTTCTTATTATCATGTTTATTTTTAAAATTGATAACAGCTGTACAAAGCATTATCTCTGAAATTGCTGGAGACTTCTATAAAGTCTCCTTTTGTTTCCTGATTAATTTTGCTGTTTGACCAAGAAGCCACTGAATCCAAATTCTTTTTGGTCTTATTTGCTGCTAGATATTATATACTTATCCCACACTTTGGTCTACTTTTGGAAAAGCGAATTCAGTGGCATTATTCTATGCTGAAAATGGCTTGGGAAGAGGCAATAGAGGAAAAGGACAATAATTGGGAGGATGAGTTGTGCATGTCTTGTAGATATTCAGAAATTCTTATATATGCTATTTGACAATTTGAAATTCATTTGCAATGCTCTATCCAGAGAAAACCAAGTAATTCTATTACTGTGATATATATATATATAATAGAACAAAGTCTCTTATTTGTATGCGTCTGTCCTAACTCCTAGCACACATCCTTTCCACTTACTTCATCTCCTTCCCATTTTCTCTGTGCCCTTCATGACAGTCCAGATTCCTCTTCTTGCTTTATTGCTTTATGAACTCAAAAAGTAGTGGTGCCCACCCCTGCCTGTCCCAAGTGTTGCCTTGCTGCCAGACCAGGCAGTGCACATAAGCCTGGTGACCTCATGAGGCTTTCAAAGTGTAAACAATGCCTACTTTCACAAAACCTTTAGGAATAAAATTATCCCCTTGCCCTAGCTGGTTAAAAATGGCCAGCAGGTTCAAAAGATTTCACAACAAAAAATAAAAATACAGGAGCTGATGGACACACAAATTACTAAAAGAACATCCATATAATGCAAGTGGAAATAATGACATAGATTCAAGTTATTAGACAACAAGGAATGCTTTCCTTCATTTCCATCATCAAAAGAAAGCAGGATGATTTTGATTAGAATTATTCTGTTAAAATGTAAAAGAACTTTGGGCTATGAGAAGGAATTAGCAACTGATTTAAAAATGCAATAATTTAATGTTAATTTTAAGTGCATTAACCAGTTTTCTAAGCAGCATCAACTTTCAATTATGTTTAGCACACAGTCAGCCCTTGTAACCACTAACATTTTCCTGCTCAATCACACTGTCTGTAACCAGCCACTAATAAGAATTAATGAGACAAATGTGCCTTGGTTTAGTTTCAAGGAACCTGTCTGTCGGAGTTCTGTCTCTTGGGAGAATTTCATTTATTCACCACCTGTATTCTGTGTTTTCTCAATTTTGGAAGACCCAGAAAATCTGCCAGTCTCTTTGCTCCATTATGCCTGTTCCTTGCATCAAACTTTGCATTCCTCGGGGGCTTTCCTGTTAAATCCTGCTTGTGCATGAAACATATTTCTGAGAGGCAGACCCAGCCTCTCAAATCCCATGGACTCTGGAGGTCACATATGCTGTATGCATCCTCTGGAGTGAATAATCTTCAGCGTCTGCTGGAACTTGCCAAATGGGTTCAACTGCTTCCAGCAGCTGGTCCAGCCAGACAGTGTGGAGACAGGGAAAAGATGCAGAGCCAGAGGTAACTGCAGAAGTACATGTGGAGAATAAGGTGTTCCAACAGAAAAGAAAGCAAGGTTACTTCAAAAGATAATTCTGCTTTCATAATCTTTCAAATAAGCTAAGGAGTATTTTCATCAGTTTCATTCATTGTTAGAACCATTTTAGATTTATTTGTTTGTTTGTTTATGTATATGTCTTCTTTCATCTTACACATCTATCACTTTAGGAGCCAAGAGTAGAATGGTACAGCAATATTACAGATATCTGTGCTCGTGAGAGCACCATTTGCTTGACTGTGGCAATGATTTCTGCTGTATTTTCAGCTGTTTAGGCTTCATTGTCATAATCAGGGCTAGAAGACTGTATCACTATGTTTGTAATAAAGTGCAAAGGTGTCTGCATTGTTAATGTCACCAAGATCTCAACTAGATGAAATACTGAAACTGGAAATAATAAAACATTGATTAGAGGATGGGTTACTTACCTCTACTGGGAAGAGCTTACTTTTGAGTGTTACAGCCTCCTGACTCTTCAATACAACAGAATAAACAACACTAATACTCAGAAGAGAAGAACACAGGAGTGTCACAGACATCTTTTCATAAAAATCCTCTCTTTAGGATTTTTCCCTTCTGGGAAGCTGAGGCCCCAGAAAAAGAATGTGAACAATGGTTATCTGCTGCTGTGAAATGCAACAGGTGCACCTGTGATTGGCCCATGTTGCTTGTGTACAATTAATGGCCAATCAAGGACCGAGGTCTCTCTGGGACAGAATCAGAGAGGCCTCCTTTGTTATTCATTCTTTTCCATTCTTAGCTTAGCTAGCCTTCTGAGAACTTTCCTTTCCATTTCTTTTAGTGTAGTTATAATGTAGTATATATATCATAAAATAATAAATTAAGCCTTCTGAACATGGATTCAACATTCTCGTCTCTCTCTCATCCTGAAACCCCTGTGACCACCGTCACACAGGAGAGAATGTGAGTTTCCCTGATGTACATGATAGCTCCTGGACATGCTAATTGTATTTACATGTACATTCAGAGACAGCTGTATTCCATGAAATAGGAAACAAATGGTCAAGGGTGTATTTAACAAAAGATTCACTATTACCATTCATCCTATATGCACTGTTTACAACGTGTCAGCTATGTTTATATTTTCTTAAGCCAGAAGATATTAGATAACGAAGGAAAAATGGAAGAAGAAAAAAAAATAGCAGACAATGAATTGGAAAAGTCATCAGAAATATTAGAAATTAACAGAGATATGTTACAAAAGAAGTCACTTTGTGCTATGATAGGGACCACTCAGTCAAATCTGATCAGACGAGGAATGCAATTTCCTAGAACCTTTGGACAGAATTTTATTTTCTATTGAATGTTTTAGTGTTAGGAAACAAACCATAAAACTATTCTCTGAAATTGTGAAGGGAAGGAACTGCTTCCATCCTGCATCTCACTTCCACATTTTTTCAGTGAGGAGGGAAGATAAAGAAAGAGAAGCAGAATGAAATGGACTGTTACTATTCACACCATGCTGTATTGCAAACAAAATTAAAAAAACAAAGGTGTCATAGAGTAATCACACCATTTCTCCAAATAGCTTTTTGCCCAATTTGTAATGATAAATTGAATTCTTATTTTTAGGTTTTTGTTGCCAAGTACTGAAATACCTCAGCAGCTGAACCAAACTTCTGAAGCAAGAGAATTAAATTGCAGATTGTGTACTTTTAGAAGAAAGCTGAAGGCAGCTGTTAAATAAAGAAGCTTGAATTTTTATAATCCATATCAATTCATATGTGAAGGACTTCTCTTTCCATTACAATAACTTTTAAGACTTTCATTTCAGCTACATTCTTATTTGTTAATAATTAAAATCTTATTGGAAATATATTCTCCCTTGAAGTCAGTAGTAATTTCAAATACGTCTGGCTTCAATGCTTGCATGTAAATATGAAAATACAGTAAAATACAGTGTGTATAAAGGGCTATAGCATACAGTATTATCAAATGGATGTGATTCCTTCCTGAGCAATCACCCTGAAAATAGCATCATTATATATTATAAAATATCCACATGATAATTTCATTGACAGCTATGCACCCTTGATGTCTGTTCTCAAAATTGCAAATCCGATCCCATCTGTCAGGGTTCATAGGAAACTGGCATTTAATTTCATACGTTCTCCTCTTCCAGTACACCACTCCTCTTCACTTGCCAGCCCCCTGTACTGCATCTTAAATTTAATTAGCCATGAAGTCTTTTCTAAGGTAAGGCTGAATCTTGCATCTGACAGGTTATACAACCTTGAACATAAGCCCACATTTCCTCTCTGTGTATCTAGTGAATGATTAGCACATGCTGATATTCATCAGTATGCTGTGAAGGGTCCCACACTGCCTTCTAATGCTAATATTCCTACATTATATTATGGCACTGTCTGTTTGCCTCTGGCTTTTAATTTCTTTAATAAGATGGTAATGCGTCATGTTTTAATATTGTGGCTGTATAATTGTCTCAGGATGCGACTAGCAATTTCTTGACTGTGATTTTTTTTTCATAGCAAAATGTACATTTACTGAAAACTAAATTGTTCCTGAGAATCCCGTAACCAAAAAAAAAAAATGGAGAAAACAACAGAATTTAATGTATCGACCCTCTTTCAAGGGCAAATTCTGATTTTCCACTTAAAAATTACTTGCCTCTAGAGCACAGTTGATTTATAGTTAGAAAGCTATATTTTAAACATATTGAAACAAATTGCTTTAATACCAGTGGTTTGGCCTAAATATAGTTCTAGTAAACAGAAAAACATTTATCTCAGGAATATCTGCAATATTTTATTATTTTGTTCCCTCTGATGGATGGTAAACCTGAAACACTGCTGAATGGGGAGCCTTCTTTCTCGCCCACCATGTATCCTTACACTTTGGTGTGTTCAATGTCATCCTTTATCTTTGTTGTGCAAAGCTTGGTGGTATCTTTAGTGTGAGTGCCATGTCTGACTGCTGCCATCCTGTGCCCGGATGTACAGAACACTCCTGAATTTCCATCAGCTTGACTTGATGTCCAACCACCACCATCCCTCTTCATCTGACCTCAGAAGAGACCACAGAGACCTATGGTCTTCCAGATGCTCTGAGTACTTGTATTTGTACAGATAGCATCACTGGAAGGTGTAACTCTGACTTCTTTTCTAAGTGAGCCGCATGTGAACATGTGCATGTGAGCCACAGATATGAAAAGCTGTTTTTTTCTCCCTGAGTTACAAGATGGAGCTGTAGTGTGTGTTTTTTCACCAGTGGCTTCATGGGGCTGTACTGTACTTCATGGGCCTGTACTGCAGAGAGGGGGCAGACGCAGAGTCACAGGATCACAGAATGGGTCAGGGTGTAAGGGACCACAGTGTCCCAACCTCCTGGCTCAAACAGGGTCATCCCAGCACAGGTTGCACAGATTTGTGTCCAGACAGTTATTGAATATCTCCAGTGGGAGACCACACCCTTTCTGGACAATCTGTTGCAGTGCTTGGTCACACACAGAAAAGCAGTTCACCCTCATATTGTAGAGGAACTTCCTGTGCATCACTTTCTCCCTGTTGCCTCTTGTCCTATTGCTTGGCACCATCAAGAGGAGCCCGGTCCATCCTCTTGGCGCCCTCCCTTCAGACACTGATGAATGGCATGGATGAGCTTCCCTCTCAGTCATCTCTTCCTGATACTTAACATGTCTTTCCTTGCGAGAAAGGTGCTCCAGTCCCTTAACCATCTTTGTAGCTCTTCACTGGATGTGCCCCACACTTCAGGCACAGCCTCACTAAGACTGAGTAGAGGGGCAGGATCATCTCCTTCATCTAGCTAATGCACCCCAGGATACCACTGGCCTTCTTGCTGGCTCACGGGCACTGCTGGCTCATGGACAGCTCATTGTCCACCAGGACACCCAGGTCCTTCTCCACAGAGCTGCTTTCCAGCAGGTCAGCCTTGGGTGCCTTGGGTACACTGTCTGGAAAAGTTTCAGATCAGGAAGGAGGTGAGAAGAATACTAGTTGCAACACCGAGTAATAGGCTCATGGGTCTGTCAGAGAAAACTGCCCTGATTTCAGTCTACCTCAGCAAATGCATCAAATCACTGATTGACATAACCCTTGCCCCTCCTGCCAGGCTTCACCGCGTCCTCTAGCTGATTTTGCTTTTCAGAGTCTGTCTGACTCCGTGTCCCTGTAGCCAAACCCTCACTGTGACTGCTCATGTTGAACATCTTGGAGTAACCCTGAAAAATTGCAGGATTTTGTTACTAATTTAGGTGGATTGATTCAAAAGAAAATAATCTACTGAAGAATCAGAGCTGTTCTGACCCATAAGACCCACACTCTCCAATGTGAGGTACCTAAGCCTTTCCAAAGCTAGTACTTGTTCTATTGTCTGCTATGTGTGTATTAACATTTAACATTGTATTTAATATGCATTTAACATTTCCAGTGTGAACTGTCACCCTGTTCTTCTAAGCCTTCGGATGTTTACATTTTTATAGTGGAGTTTCTCACGCACCTTTCATGCAAATAATGATTGTTTTGCATTCCTTTCTGGAGGAAGAGTAAATTGATGGACTGTTAGTTTAACCAGTGTAGTTGGAGAGGTAGCAATTTCATCCTCCAATCCATGGTCACTTTTAGAATTCTATAAATATTGAAGTCCAGAAATAAACATGCCCTTTTTTGCCTTAGACATCTCAGCCTGTAAGTGTTGTTCATTTTGTGTCATATTGCGACAGTGAACTTCCTAATGTATGATCCCTCATCCCCTGCAATAAAAATCTGTGTGCAAAATCTGCAGAAACTTAGAAGTCTGAAATTGCTTGCTGCCTCCTCAGGGCACATATGTGAATGCTGGTTGATTTGAGGAATAAATGACAAAATGCCATTAGGATACAGCTGACTGATTTCATAGTCAAAATCTAGTGGTTTACAATGTGCTTATGTTACTAAATCAGTATCCCTGTCAGCAAGGAATAGCCATTTCAGCACTCAGTATGATTTAAAGATGCTAAAGGACAGCTTTGATGCTGTGGTTTTGCTATGACATTTTTAGGAAGCAGTTAGATTTCTGGTAGTCCTTTTTTCCCTTGATTGGACAGGGCTATTTCTGCTGCACGTAGAAACCGTGGTATTTTTGCTGATGTTTGGAGCTAATGCTTAACAACACAGTTCTCAAAAAATCCTGAGACCAAATTCCATTCCACCTGCAAACTCGTCATCTGAAATTGCAAAAAAGTTGTCTATTTCTAGACTCATTGCAAGCCTTTCAATTTTCTGTTGGACTGGTGTGAGAAAACTCCATCAAGTTTTTTCTCCCCAAGGGAGAACATTATGGAGGACTGGGCTGCAAATGGACCACCAGGAGAACCCTTTCATTGAGGAGTCTCACCTCAAGAGACAAGTGAGACAAGAAGAGACAAGTCACTTCAAGGATGCATCATGCTGTTGTCTTCCTGAGCATGAGTGGCTGATTAAGAATTATGTGTAAAATTCAGCATCATCACCACCCTAGTTGTCAAGGCAATGCCTTCATCAGAAATGAGGGAAGTATTTATGAGAGCCCAAAGTTAGATATGAAAATATTCTTGCCTTGGTGTTCCTGCTCAGCCAGTATAGTCAATTGCTAGAAACTCCTCAGCATATCCAATATATCCTCAGAAACCCAAAACAACAACAACCACCACATCTGCCCCAGTTCCTGGGGCTTGGGAAGAAGTCCCAGAGTGGAGTCACAGCCCTGGCAAATGTGGCCTCAACATCTCACTCCCTTCAGAAACAACCAACACTCTCACTGCTGCTTACAGAGGCTTTTCTGATTCTCTCAAACTTTGGAGCTTTTTTCCCTTGAAATTGAAATATTTTGCAAAGTCATTGCCTCCTCCATAAAACATAACCCAATAACTTCAAGGGAGAGTGTTAAAGCCAAAAAAGCCTCAAAAAGGATGAGCATACAAAGAAGTGTGCTGACTTTGTCAAAATAGAGCAGAACATGATAGGAACAAAAAATGGGTTCAGTGTGAGTCTAAGGAACTGGCTTATTTACGGTAGAATTACTGTGAAACTCAAACTCCAAGCTGGAGGCAGGAGAATAGTGTTGGAGGGAGATTCATAAAATGAAACATGATTGCTCTAAGGCTTAGAATGTGAATAATACATTAGGTAATTAATTATAAAATAATCTCATTCATGAGACAACAAAAAGCAGAAGCCTTTGAACAATACTGAAAGTTAATAACAAAGTTCTCTGAAGTATTTACATGGAGTTACATGAAGACTCAGAGAAGATTACAAATAGCCATGAGGACTTCCTTCCCATTTCACAGGAGCATGTCAGGTTGTCCTAAAACATTGTCCATCACTGGTGTTGGTGAGATGAGCTAACACCTAATCCTTGCCAAGGATGGCTGTGGTGTGGGTAAGCTGGTGGCTCATTAAGCTGCCTGGGCAGTGGCCAGCCCTGGAGCTGCAGAGAGAGGTCACCTGCTGAGCACAGCCACAGGACCCACATTGCACAAGGAGCCTTCCTTCTCCTGGAACTGTGCATGGAGGCAGTTTTCCTCTGATCAGGGGAACTTTGCAGTTACATGGCCAGGTGAAAGCCCTTCCTTTTTTATTTGAAGCTCCTCTTTCCTGGACCCTTACTGTCTCCTCAGTCTCCTCTGGTCACCTCTCTGTCACCCCCTTCTGAACCAGACTTTCACATGACGCTGTTTAAATAGCAGGAATACATGGATAGGATGTCAGAGGGCCAAACAGGTGTATAAACACACACAGCAGAGGGCAAGGCAACCTGCAAAGGGGGAAAATGCCTGGAGGAGGCAGGAGGTAACTAGGCTCTTTCTACCTGCACTTCCAAGGCACCTAGGCAGCTAGTTGACTAAAATGCCTGTCCAGAGGCTCCCACTGGACTGGTGCTGTACACCCGAAGGCCAATAGAGTCCTGGTCCCAAAGTGCTGTAAGCTGGAAAAAAAGTAATAATCTTCAAAGTTCCAAAGCAAAGCTGTTGCTTTTTTAATATGTGAATCAGAACAACAGGGCCATGACTTGTGGTCATGATCTAATGATCATTTTTAAGCATGGCAGTGACTAGAATAACACCTATTTGATCAATACTTATGTTATATCACCTGTTCATAACACCTATTTGCTCTTCATGCTCCATTAACAGTATGGGTATCTCTCTTAATAGCAAACACATTAACAAAGGATCCAGCAGCTGCTAGCCCTTCTGGTTCAAATTTCCCCAATTTTCTTATGCAAAAATTGTAAACTATTGATTAGGGATGATGACAAGGCCACAACAGAGTGAAGAGGGCAATAGTCTTTTGTATTCCTGACTTCACTTTCACAAAGTAATTCTGCAGGCAACCTTCAGTCTTAGGACACATATCTGTTATATAAAAAGTACTGTTTTTTGTGTACAACTCATCACTGCAGATGCTGACAGTACACAGTTTGACTTGCTGCCTTCTTCATTACCTGTTTTGTTGCTAGGAAACTTTTGAACAAGAGCCAATATATCACTCACCTTGTTCCTTCAGTGCAGCTGTATGGAAGAGGACCTAGGCTGATCTTTATTTAAGCAATGCCCTCCAGTTGTGGGGTTTTTTTTTAATGGCACTGCTAGAAGCAGAGGATGTATGCTATACAATAACATTGGTTATGTGTATGAAGAGATGTCCCAAAGTAGAAAAAGAAGAAAAGCAGGATTCACATCCAGTTTGGATATTTTGCACAGCAATTTCATACATCTGCAGAGTGAAAGTTTGTCTGCACTGTTCTTGGCCTCTTCATTTGGGCAGCACTACACATTTTATATTTCCATTATTTGGACTGCAGTTTTAGGCCTGGCTCAAGCCAGAACAACCCCTACAGTGTGTGACAGTGCCCCTGCTCTGAAGAGCTTATGGTCTGACACTGTTTGACTTTTATTGGAAAATTATGCCTTTCTCGCCTTTCACCAACCTGCAGAACAGAACCTGTCTGGTGATTAGGGAATACAATGGACCATTGCTAACAAGGAGGCTGTCACACTCCGTAGACTGGAGCACTCTGGATATTAACCCTCAGCTGCTGTGTAATTTCCCAGTGGCATTGCTCCTGTGTTTTCCAGCCTGAATCACCTAAACTAGCAGGAAAACAGTCATGCTGAAAAGCCAGATACCCTAGACTCGTGAGGGGATAACAATTGGGAAGACCTCTGTTTCCCTGGTTCCTGATTGTGCTCACTGAGAAATGCAATAGCTTTATTGGAGAATTCACACAAACTCATAAATATTGCTAAAACTACCTGTACCTTTCTGTACCTCAAATATGGTCAGTGATTTTGTTTCATTCCTCCACATTTACTGTGAAGGTAATTTAAATACTCAATATATGACTTGTGCTGTGAAACAATTTTCATAAATAGTTTTCAAAAAAAGACAGATTTCTCCCTAGGGTCACATATGCAGCGGTGGCCCAGAAGCCATAAAAGTGATGTGGTGACCAGAGTTTTACTAAATACTGCTCCACAGATGTACACAGGTCCTGAAGATTTTACCCTTCTAGCTTTTGGATGAGCCAGATAAATTCAGAGATGCATGATGGTGTGATGCATTAATGTGATGATTTGGGAAAGGCTTCCTAAGCCGACCATGCCTTCCTTTTCAAGCACAAATCTTCACACAGGTCACAAGGTGTGGTGAATGCTGAAGCTGCCAGTCTTAGCTGTGTGGAGCTGCTTATTTTGGACCAGATTTAGAGTACAGGATGTTTTCTGTCCCCATCTACCCTTTGCTATGCCAGTTCCAGGTTTTCCAGTCCATAGAGATGCCTGCCATTTCATTGGAAGTCCTTAACCATGCAGCTCAGAATATCCAAGTTTTTCAGCATCTATCCTGAGGTGCTCACCTATCCACAGAGGCTTTTTAAAATGCTGAGGTTCACTGCAGATGCTGGTTAGGGAGAAATATATCCTTTACTTTTTCTCTCACTTTTTAATTTCACGCCATCATAACCATAACTTCAATGTTCATCGTGCATAAATTACATAAACTTTGAAATAGAGTCATCAGCAATGTTTCTTTAATGTTTAGTGTTTTACTCTGTACACCCAAAATTCTTCTGAAACAGATGTTGTTGGATATTTTTTATGTTTTATGTCTCTGTTTAAATATTCATGTTGTGCTGCCCTCTGCATATGTCAGAATTTGTATGTGTCTTCCTCTCATGGAGTGTAATATTCCATTATCTTAATACATAACAAGATATTATCATTATAGCAACATCTCTATAGCAACATAACTTTGCTTCTTGCTTTGTAAACCAGTAGTGTTTACTACAAAGCCTTGCAAAGTAAGATAATGCAAAGAAAAGGAGGAATAAAACACAAGCATTAACACAACAACCAAATGCTGAAATCCAGTATTCCAGAACTATTAAACAGGCAAGAATATGAAGACTAACCTGAGGATATTGGTTCCATTCCATATCAGCTTTTCAAAACTGCTTTTTTATTCTGAGTTGAATTTAGAACAAAATAGAAAGAAAACTTTGATGAAAAATATATCCTGGCATTAAAAAATAAGATTTTTGTGGATATGAAAACCTGATATTACAGGTTTTAGCTTGTGAAAGCATTTCAGGTGTTTTGCACTAGGTCCAGGGAAGGCAGGGCAGCACAAGTGAGGATGTGCTGTACAATATATACATATACACATATACAGTGACATGCAACATATACATATACATATATGCAATAGCAGAAGTATTGATTGGAGAGAGTTTTTAGTTCAAATTTTGACATGAAGCAGGACCATTGCCAACACAGGGTAAGATCATTTCCCTCAATCTTCTCACCACCATTCTTTTATGCAGCCCATATCAGTACACAAGTACTCCATAAAGGGTCTCACACTCCATTATCTCTGCAGCAAATTAACACTGTAAGGGAAAACACTTAACATTGTAGGCAGTTTCAGAGAACTTTCTTTTAATGGTTCAATAACTACATCACAGTTTCACGTTCCTCTGTGCTTTGTTTCTCTTTGATTTTTTTTAGTGGCAAATTGCATTTTCAATATTACATTTTAATAAGCTGCTTTTTACAAATGAATAACTTCAAGTTCTTCTGTGTTAGAGAAAAAGACAAAACCACAGAGATAAAACCATAGGTGTTTGAGGTGATTCATTTATTCTGAAGTTTTTTCACCTGCTTAGATTTTTCACATTTTAGCTTTAAAAAAAAAAGTGACTAGTGTATGTGGATGTCAATAACAGCAGTGAAGAGCATTTGAATGTTACTTTTCTAAAAGAAACAAAATTTAGTCTGTAAACACAATTAAAAAATTTTTAATTCTGGCTTTACAAATCTAAAGAAGCACTTTGGATGGTTGGTCAGAGAGCATGATGCAGGGGGCTGGGGCATTAATTACCCCCAAGTTTCATGTGTTAAGCATCTTACACATGAAAGGCAACTCTGCAGCCTCATAAATTGCCATCTGGATAACAAATGCTTCCAGCCCTGACCTCTGACATTACTCTGCCAGGATGCTTTATCGGGTTACCCAGGATCTGGGTTCAGTGAAACACTTGATCCCACAGTTTGGTGTGGCCACACAGCTGTGTTGGGATGAAAGGCCGCAGGTGATCCCTGCTGTCAGTTTGAAGAGGAGCATCAGTCTTTGAGCAGCAAGAATGAAAAGAGAGGATAAGGCAGCAAGATCCATATCTGTTCTTTAGCTGTAGTTAAGGAAATTTCTTTACATAAGTCAAATCACTGTCAGCATAGTAATTAATTTCCTTCACGTATGAAACATATCGTTAAATATCTCACCATTATTTTCTAATTGCTTATCAGTAGGTAAAAATTATGATTCCTGCTTTGAATCCTTCAGTTTAACAAATCCTATCATTTTCTCAGTGGCACACATAATTAGTGTAGCTTGGTTTCACCTTGCCCTACAGGAAGATAAAACAAATCACATTGGGCAATGTAACTCCTCCAGAATGGTCTATATATACCTTAGAGGAAATAAAATCAATGTGGGGCTTTTGTGACTTTTGCAGTGTGTGAGAAACTTCAAATCAGTGTGGTCTGGAATACCTAATATGCTATGCACAGAAGACCAGACATTATGCTAACTGAACAAAGAACATTCAGCACATTACATTTCTAACAAAAACTAAACAACTGCAACTTCCAGTGCAAAAAGACTTAATATTAATTTCACTTAAATATGTCAGGAAAGGAAAGTCAACTGAGAGAGTGCAGAAAAAAGTCGATATTTTACAAGGCCAATTTACAGGGTTAGTTGAGAGCACAGGTATGTGGTCTCTTCTAGATGGAATTTTTGTCCCCTGGAAAGAAAGACAGCCTGTCCCTGCTTCTGCAGTGATTCATTCATGTTAAGTATTCCTAAGGTTGTATTAAATATTCACATTTGAATATGATTGTGAAAACTCTCCTCACCTCAGATACTTCAGTAGCCTTCATATTTAGTGGGGAGATCTGCAGGTGAAAATGAGCTGAGCTCCAATCACTAGTACAAAAGTCTTCAAATTATTTAAGCATTTTACTCAACGTACCATGTGAGACCAGCCCTCACAACATAACCTCCAGATTGTTTGCTTAATTAGGACCTACGTGGATGTTACAAAGTGAAGGATGCAATTAACTTGTCTCTTCTCTCAACCTGCATAATTTGTTTCTTTCATATTAAAATGTCTTATGCGTTCCAGCTAGTGGCAGACAAAAGTAGAATCATAGAATTGCTTAGAATGGAAAGGACCAATAAGATCATCAAGCAAACCTAACACTGCCGAGGCCACAAATAATCCATGTCCCTGGGCTCCACATCTACACTACTCTGAAATACCTCCAGGAATGGTGATTCCACTGCTTCCCTGAGCAGCTTCTTCCAGTGCCTAACAACTGTGAAGAAATTTTTCCTAGCATCCAATCTAAACCTCCCCTCATGCAACTTGAGGCTATTTCCTCTTGTACTATCACTTGTTACTTGGGACAAGAGACCAACCACTACCTTGTAACAACCTCCTTCATAGCAACAAGATCACCCTTGAGCCTCCTGTTCCCCACACTAGTTTCTCCAGGACAAAGCTGTGGGAGATGGTCTCAAAGCTTTTACTGAAGTCCACATAGACAGATTCACAGAATTTCCCTCATCCAGTAAGATGGTCACCTTGGCATAGAAGAACAGGTTGGTCAAGCAGGACCTGGCTTTCACAAACCCATGCTGGCTGGGCCTGGTCCCCTACTTCTGCTGTACATGCCATGTGAAGGAAGGCACTCAAGATGATCTGCTCCATAACCTGTCCCAGAGGTGGAGGCAGGCTGAGGCCTGTAGATTCCTGGGTCCTCCTTCTCACCCCTCTTGTAGATGGATGTCATGGGGCCTCTCCAGTTAGTCAGGATTGCTGGTAAATGATGGAAAGTAGCTCAGGGAGCACTTCTGCCAGCTTCCTCAGCATCCTTGGGTGGATCCCATCCAGCTCCATAGACTTCTGTGTGTGTCTATGTGTTGCCGCACATCTCTGACCATTTCCCCTTGGATTATGGGAGCTCCCTTCTTCTACCCATACCTATCTTTCAGCTCAGAAAGAGTTCTAGCCAAAATTCTCTGTTCAGCTGGGGTGGGCTTCTTCCCTGATGACTCAGCTTTCAATGCATGGGGTCAGTCTGCTCCTGTGCTTTTACAATTTCTTTCTTGAAGAATGTCCAGCTTCTTGCCCCTCACCACTCAAAACCAAGGGACTTTGCCAGTCTTTCTCCCTAGCAGGCCAAAGTCTGCCAAAAATCCGCTTCACTTTCCCTCTTCCAGAAGGGTAAGGGCTTGCAATTCTCACTGAAATCAAGTGCTCAACACCTCACAAAATCAAGCTAGTGACACATCCCTATTTCTTACAGAACTTGTCTGAGATTCATGTGAGAAAAAAAATTCTGTGGCAAGTGTAGAGAAAACTCTCATCACTAAAACTGCCAATTATCCAATTAAAATATATATGTTGGTGATATTTATGATATAAATAATGTTCACTGGAAAAAAGCCACATAAATATTTCAAAGAGCAACTATGCATCATGAAGCAGAATTAATGTGTTGGTATTGCTATCATGCAACATGAAGGTTCCATTTGACTGCATGATGTCTGTCTGCTGTGAAATTTCTTCAGTTATAAGCACAAATTTTCAAGATGGCTTGAAAAAAATGTACCATTTTAGTTATGAATAGATTTTTTTTCTGTTACATTTTACAAGGGTAAGATATAACTCATGATAAGACTTAAGAAAAGCTAGAGCAAAAGACAAAAACTTTAGAAGTGTTGGAGCGCAGCAGCACAGCCTAGAGTCTGATAAGATCCTGGTGCTGTTGCATTGAGAAGGTTGAAAAAAACAGCAAAATAGGTTAGAAATTCAAAAGCAAAATATAAATTTCAACTTCAAATCATGTAGGTTTTTTTTTTAATATTTACTTCATAGGAGAGAGATATTTTGTCTTTTAGTATCACATGTGGCAATTAATGATTATATCTATGATTTTTTTTGATTGTTTATAGAGGTACAACATGTTAGCTAGGCTGAAGTGGATTTCCAAGTGATATATTCTAGAAATAGAAGCAAAACCCTCTAGCAAACCAGAATCAAGTTTGAAATTTACCAGGGGTGTGGGATCCTGTGGTTCACTACAATAGGTGTCAGATGGTAAGGTTTTTGTAAAGAAGCAAAACACACACATGTCCATAGAGAAGACAGCTTGTCACTCTGAGGCACATATCCTTATCTCATGGGCAAAATGATCAACTGGAGGACATCAGGAGACACAAAAATGTGCCATAGAATAGTTCCCCTGACAGCTTATTCACATCAGGATATTCTGGGGAAAGAGTATCTTCTGGAAAGAAGGAATTAAAGCAAAACTTCCCTCACCCAAGACGAGCCCTTTCGAAAAAAACCACATTTTTTGGCCCATGATTAGAGAAAAATGCAGCCAATGGTGGCAGAAAAAAAATTTTTCAGGCACCTATGGCTAAATTTGTGGTGTCTATGGATTTCATTGATTAGTACAAAACTGGCAGACTTTTTTCTTGAGATGTCTCCCAAACCATCCCAGGCTAAGGCTGGTTTTCAGAGGACTGAACGACAAAGACAGCAGGGGAAGGAAGGGAAGGTTCTTGAGGCAAAATGTGAGCTGTTATGCAGATAGGACCAATGCTTCCTCTATAGCATCCTTAAAATGCTCCCACATCCAAGGGCAAGCTCAGACCAAGGTGCAAGATGAAGATTAAGCACAAACCAATACACAGCTGATTAAGCAATCTCAGGGACAACATTAAGATCTGCTAGGAAGTGGGAAAGATTGTAAACTTTCACTGAAGTGTACGCAGCTTAAATAAATTGAGTCAGTTATGAGTTACACCAGGACCAAACGATCCCAACCTGATAACTGGAGTACCTTGAATTCTTCCTAGTGCAGTCATTTTTGTCTTGTCTCACAAAGTTTAAATTACTATCCCAATCCACTTGGCTACTTTTTGATGGAGCCTGTTTATTCTGAGGCCTTCTGATGTGCAGGTTACTCTACTTTAGTTCTTTGTCGTTCAAATAGAGCATATCCTCTTATGGCAAGGTTAAAAAGTCCTGATAAAAGTCAATATTCTTACTGCTAGGAAGGCAGTTAAACATAAAACTCTGATAAAACTGTGAGTGACATCCAGTTGCTTTGGAGTTAAATTTCCCAAGTGATCCAGATTTGAGGAGTCATTCTGCTGACTACATTGAATTCCCCAAATTCCTGAAAGATTTGCTTATACACAAAACAATGTATTTTAACCACATATCTTAAACATCTGAAGTGTTTTAAATACATGTTTTTTACCTGTAAGTTAATCTAATTTAAATTTTTTAAGAAATAGTGATAAACAATTTCTGAATCATTATGATGGTGACAATGAGCAATGAATTCTGAGCAACCTGGTAGTTAGTAATTTTGAAATTGCATTGTTCCTCACAGAATTATTTAAAATCCTGGGAAAAGTGCTGCCAGCAGAGTGTGCCATTTTCCATTAAAGCTGTGGGAAGTTGGGTCCCAAGCCAAGTTCCATCAGTGAATATTTTCCTTTAGAAAGTAGAGTGATACCATTCAAGCACAAATGTGAGGGAAATGTTCATAAAATATGAAAGTTAAATATACTTTTATATTTTTTACCTCTGTGCTGTTTTATATGAGACCTTCCTTTAATTCAACAATTTAAAGGCATATGAATTTATGGAAAATATACCATGCTTAATGTAGTGTGAGATAGACCAGACTGCAAATTTTACAGCAGGTTAATTCAGGTCTGAAAAGTAGTGAGATTCTACTGGCATAAACAACAGAGTACACATAACACATTGAAAAATCAATAAGAGAAATATGCCAACTCCTTTTGATTTCTGTAAGCACTGTGTTGAATTTTTTTAAATTTATTGTTTTCATTTATATAAGAATAGAAATAAAATTTATTTTGTATATTATACTTCTGGAAACAGAGTGCAAACCAAATATTTCCAAGCTGCATAACTGATTTGGGGCGAGTATATAATTATCTTGATGTTCCTGGACTCAAGATGTGTTTCCATTACTCAGAACTTCAGAGTCCTTATAAAAGCAAGGATTTGGGCATCATCTCAATCTGAAAAGGTTGTCTTGCTCTTTTCTTTTCTTTTCTTTTCTTTTCTTTTCTTTTCTTTTCTTTTCTTTTCTTTTCTTTTCTTTTCTTTTTTCTTTTCTTCTTTTGCTTCTTCTTTGAAGTACCTTGATTCAGTACTGGGCCACCATGCACAGCTAGTTGTGTCTGGTTGATGGCTTGGTTTCATAAATGTGCCCTAACCATCTGATACTTGAAAACGGCTCTGGTACTCTACAGGATGTATAAAGGCAGAAGAGAGTGACTGCTCAATAGAGCCTTCAGTCTTGCAGTGACTCCGTTCAGATGTAAAAAACCATCTAAAAGTAGTTTCAAAGTGGTCAGAGCCCCACATTTCATGCTGTAACCATTACAGCAATGTCCTTCTTGCCCCCTACTGCTGCCAGGACCATCTATTCCCAGCAACTGCTATCTGGTGGCCCACTGGAATTAGTGAAGGGCAGAGAAGTCAGATTTGTATCACTAATAATTGCAATGCAGTTTTGTTTCTCAGTGGTGACCACGAGGGTAGTTTTTACATGTGACAGGAAGAAGATGGGCATGTTACATTTTTGTTTCACCTTTTGTTTGTTAAGTATGGGCTTATGTTGGAGACATAATACATGATGTGGGATTGGTCACTACTGCCCATGGATAAAGTTGCAATAAACCATAGGCCATCCACTAACCAAAAATTATGGGATATGCAAACATCTTCCAAGGGTGGCAATGCATCTCCCTCTAGGTGATTTCAGTGCTTCCTCAAAAACACCAGAACTTGAAAGTCATTACTACACCCAACTCATGTCCCTACCAAACACCCCAGTCAGCTAATGACATGGTACGTACCGTGTCTGTCATCATAAAGGACACTGGCCTGCTCTGCAATTTCAACTCTTGAAAATACTTTAAAGACTTAAAAAACTTTAAAGACTTTAAATACTTTAAATTCTCCCTAGAAAGGCAGTGGAGTGTGACAGGAAGAACTTAGTAGCTTAACTTTTGTGTAATTTTTTAGTAGAGCTATATTGTCAGTGACTTCTTTTCTTATTATAATTCCCATCATAACTACTTTCACACCACTCCACAATCAAGCTTTCAGCTGTGAATGTGTTGTGGGTGGTGATTAAAAAAGCTATTTTTACAAAAATTTTGATAATAAATCTTGAATCTTTATCTTCCAGATACCAAAGAAGGACCCCCAAAAGACAGAAAAACCCCAAAAGAAAATGTGTATCTTAAAAGAATCAGCAAGAAAATTATTCAACCACCAGCTCACTAATAAAAGAAATACTTTTATTATTATTCATGCAGGAGCAAAAATCCTGCTGTAAATCTGCAGACCTTGCTCTGCATCTCTTAGCATGGATAGAGAGGATATACATGCTATTTACAGGAATTAAAAATGGAAGGATCAGGTTTCACTTTATTTTTATCCCTTACTTATAATTTAAATGATTGCACATCTCAAATAGACTTCACAGGCCTTAAATAATGTGTGAACTATCCATGCAAATAATTTGTTCATTAAGTGCAAGTGTATTTCCAAATGAGGGATAAATTTCTTTTTGAATAACAATTATACTGAGAGTCTTCTTAAATAGGGGAATTGCATAAAAATAGTTCAAGTGCCAACACAAATCAAAAATGTAGAGGAGAATTAGAACACCATACTATGACTTTGAACAAAGACTGAGTCAAAATCTAATGTGGGATTAAGATACACATTTTGTAACAGGCTTTCACCCTGAGTCCTGCAGGTTTTGTCATTTGTGCCTGAACTTCTGCACAGTCATAGCGTGGCAGAGAATTGGTGAGATAACTTATGTGAATAAATACTATTCCACAAGGGAATACGTTGTTCATAAATTAGATGCAAGGGAAAAAGGAAGCAAGCTTTCCCCTTTTAGTCAGGGATAGATACCAATATTTGATTTAGTTGTTAACGTGTTCTGCTGAAAGTTTTCCAGTGATGATTAATGAAGAGAAAAATAGGGAATTCATGATGCTGATGAGCAAATAAAGATCATATGCATGAAGGTGTTTTTTTGCAAGCTCTTAGAGGAGCATCCCTCATGTTACACATTGACATTAGTGGATTTCACTCAGATATAAACTGGACTTGCACTGCAGACTTCCCATCCAGCTCATGAAGGGGAGGTCATGATCCGTAGGTGGGGAGAGCAACTAGAGGGGATGGTTTGTGAGGGATAATTCTGATAAAGAGCGGAAAATTCCTCTCTCAGAGTAGAAGGCAACTGAGGTGAGAATGGTCATTAAATGATGAAGTTTATGATCGTTAGGGCAGAAGAAATAAAAGAAAAGCCCGAGATACAGATTTCAGAAAGGCAAACACCATTAAACTCTGAGGATTTCTTTATAATTTTCTCAGTGCTAAAGTTAGAAGGGAACAAGAATAATAGGTAATTATTACTAAGGGCAGGTGTTAATTATCCAGTTGTGGAGGGGCATAGGAAGTATAGTATAAGATCATTTTGACAAAAAAATTACCAATCATGTACTTCAGTTATAAGGCAAAAACAAAAAGAAAGGCTGACCTACCAGTAATTAATACAGAGTTATAGCACAACTGCTTGGAAAGGCAAGGAATAGAATGAGCAGCAATTAACATAAAGCACACCAAAAAAAACCCAAAAAGTTAAAGAGAAGAATAAGATAATGGTTTTCACTAAGATATTCTTCATTAAAAAGAGCACTATCAAGTGAGGTAGCATAATTTATATGTGGCAGGAAAGAAAGACCTCATCTTCAAGTCTTTAATATACTTGATTCATCTGGTTCTGATGACTTCATCCCATGATACCTAAAGATGGTTGGATAATTCTCTGCACTGCTAAAAATTACTTTTAGTTATTGAAGGAGAAATGTGGTATTCATCAACATAAAACATGCTTGTCTTAAAAAATTAAAAGGAAGGACCACAGAATCAAAATTCCTGGTATCAATATTTCAGTTAACCTGAAAAAAATGCCAGTCATGAAACAAAACAAAACCAAAACCCAAACAAAACCCAAACCAAGAAGCAAACCAGGAACAAATTGCAATCAGCAGCATTAACTAATCCACCATCAGACTAGGTAAAAATAGTCTAGATTAAATTATTGGACAATGAGTGGAAAGTCATCCCCTGAGAGGACTGTGAGTCATTACCTGTAAGACGGGAAGACTGCATTGAGTGAAGTCCTGCAGAGGTCTCAGGCTGCATTCAGATATCTTTAATATCATCACTAGTGCTCATGTTCTGAAGACATGATCACTTTGAGAATAGCACCAGTCTTTGTGAATCCTTGAAATTTGGAGCTAAAGCTCTGGCAAGTCCAGGGCAGGGACAATGAGGTACTTCCTTTGATCCAGAAAAATTATTGGACAAGACACAAATTCGTCTGTTACACAGAAAAGGACAAGAGAGACTTTTTAGAAGTGGAAAGCTGAATAAAAATTAAAAATGTTAAGGAAATACAAACACAACCCTAAGATGGAACATATAATTTGAGCCAGCAAAGAACAAAAGTAATTACGTCTACTCTGTTCAGAGGTCTCCTTTGAAGAATTGAGTTCAGTCTGAGGCACTGTACTTCAAGAAAGATGTAGACTAACTGGACAAAATTCACAGGAGCATAGTGAAAGAGTAAAGGAAAGACTTGTTCTCAAGGTTCATAGTGATGGAACATTGAGCAAGAAAGACAGAGCTAAAAAAAAAAAAAAAATAAGTCCAGTGCTAGTTCTAGTGAAACCCTGGAAGGAATTCCTTGAAGACATAGGGAAATCTTATTACTCTTATTCTTCTCCTCTCAACATCCATGTGTTTTTCTCAAATACTTGCCAAGAATGACATAGATACAGCTACA
The DNA here is from genome assembly GCF_028551555.1 of Melozone crissalis. NCBI lineage: Eukaryota > Metazoa > Chordata > Aves > Passeriformes > Passerellidae > Melozone > Melozone crissalis. Next base: position 25,013,973 of record NW_026535794.1, read on the forward strand.
GTTCCAGACAACACTTTGAGATCCCTCCAAGCCCTGTCTTTCCATGTTTCTAGGTTCTCATCCCTGGACACTTTCCTATAATGCACCTGTTAGAAAGCAGCAAATGTTGGATTACTTTCACTACTTTCTCCATCTTTTTTACTACATGAGTGCATCAGGTTTCAAAAAAACCCATATCTGCTGCTAAAATATTTCAAGTTTTATTTCATATGACTTCTTTTCTTTAGCACTACAGACACCATGTGGTGTTGCTGATAACTACACAAACTCTCATAGCACTTTGCTGTTAGGAATTATGGCAAGATTAAAACTGGTAAAGTTGTGCGGGTATATTTTATGTACATCTCTGTCAGGAAAGGAAATTATTCCAGCAAACAAGTAAGGCTGGAAAGAGAATCAAAGGTAGGAATAATCATGTTTGCCAGTAGAGTTAAGTAAGAACTGTTTGGGGTTACTTTGAGTTTCATGAGTTACTTTGAGTTTTCATGAGTTACCTGGCTAGAGGCTCAGTCAGTCCTTTCTTTTACAAAATGCATTGTAAAAGAAATTTACAATGATATTTTCTCCCTGAACTTTAGGCTCTAAAATCAGCAAAGTTTCACATACATAATTTCCTTAAATGTTTTGCAAAGAACAAAGTCACAGAGTAAAGCTATGTATTTTTACCACAAAGAGTATTCTATAATATTTATTACTCCAAGTGCTTATAACTCTGTCATTATAATTTGATGCTGGACAACATCTAGATCTTCATAATATGAATTAAAATCTGGAATAACTCCCTTGATTTGTGTTAAATAATTCATGTGTGGAGATAAACAGGAAAATATTCCAGTCTGTGATATCTACTGTAACTAGTTCCTTATTTAAATCCCTGTGATTTTCACTAGTCCATTACCTGTGAGACTGATGCTTTGTACTTTACTTTGCTAATATTTATCATTTACAGAGGAAAACCATATACTTCATTCTCATTTATCACAATTTTGTATGATGAAAAGGAAAAAAAATACAACATTTACAAGAAAAACAGAAAAACAAACATTAATAGAGACCTTTATGCGTGTGATAGTGTTTTCTTCTTGAAGATAGACAGATTGGTTGCCTTTGAAGGTACATTAGGGTACCAGCAATCACAGCTACAAAACATTGTGTTTGTTTTTAAAAAACAGTCTTGGAATACATACATCCCTACAGCAGCTATGCTAATAGGAAATTTATGCTTTTTAAAGCACAGCAGTTTGGACTTCAGCCCCACTGAAGTCTGAAAACAGAGAAAAAAACTTCTACTAGGAAATACTTACTAGTCCAGTTGCTTCAAATCTGGCCTTTGGAAGTTTGCTATCTTGGAAAGTTAAGGAACAGCAGCTCTGAAGGACAAATTTATTTCTATTTGTTATTTAGTTAATCAGAGAGCCTCATCTCCTCCGTGGTTACAGTCACTGCAGGCTGAAGAGGGCTGCTGCCATGGCCTTTGGGGGCACAGTGCAAGCATTCCCTCATAGCTCAATGGGCAAGATTGCAGCAAAAATGCACACAGGCAGCAGGAGCTGCATCCAACCTCCTTTTAGGAAAGCTTCCCCCCTCAAGATGCATCCCTGCACCTTTCTTCCTCCTTCAACACAGGCTGCAGAGATTTTCCTGAAGTGTCATAGCAGTCTGATATGAATGGAGGTTTCTGAACTTCATAGTCCAGAAATGCCCCTTGTGCCATGTTGCTAAAGAATCCAAGTTATTTGGTCTGGCAGAACATGGCCACTAAAAGGCAAACAGCTATTTTGAAATAAATTCAGGCTAAATTCAGAGAGCCCTAGGCATCTAACCCAGCACATTACAAGCTTGTTTTCAGCTTTAACACCCCTGTGACCTTGTTCACATGTGTCACATGAGTGCTGATCCCAGCAGAGAAAAGGAGAGGGAGGTGAGAAGTCATAGAACTGTTCAGGCTGAAAAAGATCTTTTAGATCATTGAGTTCAACAGTTTAACCCAACACTGCCAAGTCCACCATTAGTCCATTCCCCAGGTGCCACATCTACAGATTTTTTTAAACACTTCCTGCAATGGAGACTCAGCCACCTCCTTGGACAGCCTGTTCCAGAGCTTGACAACCCTTTTTGAAGAAATATTTCCCAAGATCCAATCTAAAACTTTCCTGGTGCAATTTGAGGCCATTTCCTCTTGTCCTATCATTTGTTACTTGAGAGAAGAGACAGACTCCCACCTAATACAACCCACTTTCAGGTAAATGTACAGAGCTCTGGGCAGAGAGCAGGTTTACTTTGAACAAAAGTGACTGTGGGATCTAGACACCAATACAGTGTGCCAGAGCACTTGAACATCTGCAGTGGCCTTACCCTCACATCCATTTCAGACCTCTTTTCCTTTAACTATGATTTTGTGCAACATTTTTTTCCATGTGACTCAGTTTACCCCAAATAACTTTTGAACTGGCAACAAACCTGTGCAAGATCTGAAGGAAGAGCAGCTATGACAGAGGGACAGTTCCTGAAAACACCAGACAAAGCATCTGGAGGAAGAAGACTTAAATTAGTGCTTTCATGGAGGTATTTACCTCAGGAGACCCAGTCAACACAGGCTACCCTGTATCCTTTGAAGACTACTTTGCTTCTTGCCTGATAAAGGATGTGGAGGCAGAGTTGTTGTGTTGTTGGAAGAGGGAGGGCACGGACATGGATCAAGTGAGCAGAACACAGTCACACCTACTCATTATAATGTGGTGGATGCACACCAGCTCAAAACCAACAGCAGATGGCCTATCAGTGCCAAGCACAGCAAAACCTAAGGTCTTAATTTAAGTAATGAAGTAACATTAAGAAGAAAGTTAAGTCTATTCAAAATACTTTACCACAGAAATAATTTTTAACTATTAAATATTACTCTCCAAATAAGTTTTTCACTTATTCTAAAGAAAAGTAATTTAGAATGGTTTTGGATGGAAGAGACCTTAAAGATCATTTAGTTCCAATCCCTCTGACATGGGCAGGCACACCTTTCACTAGACAAGGTTACTCAGTGTCCCGTTCACTTCCAGAGACAGGGCATTCCCAGCTTCTCTGGGCAGACATTTCCAGCCTCACCACCCTCACAGTAGAGAATATTCTCCTAATACCTAATCTAAACCTCTTTCCTTCAGCCTAATGCCATTTCCCTTTGTCCTATCACTATGTGCCTTTCTGAATAGACCCTCTTCAGCTCTCTTGTGGGATCTTTCAAGTACTGGAATGCTGCTTGCAGAGTGTCCTCAGGACTTTCTCTTCTCCAGGCTGAAAAGCCCCAACTCTCTCAGCCTGTCTGACAGGCCTCTCCAGCCCTTCTCTGGATGTGCTCCAACAATCCCATGCTTTTCTTGTGTTGAGGGCACCAGAGCTGGATACAGGTGGGGATACAGATACTCTGCAGGTGGGGTCTCACAAAAGCAGAGCAGAGAGGCAAAATCCCTTCCCTCGACCTACTGGCCATTCCTCTCTTGATTCAGCCTGGATGCAGCTGGCCTTCTGGGCTGCAAGCACACACTAACAAGTCATAATTTAGTATTTTGTCCACAGACATCCCCAGGTCTTTCTCCTCAGGGATCCAATCTTGATCCAGTCTCCTCCCAGCCAGTATTGGTGCTTTTTGCCTCTCCCCAGGTGCAGGACCTTGCACTTGGCCTTGTTGAACCTCATGAGACTCTCATGACCCACCTCTCAAGCCCATGAAAGTCCCTCTGGATGGCATCACTTCCCTCCAGTGTGCCAGCTGAGCCACACAGCCTGGTGTGGTCAGTGAACACGCTGAGGGTGCTTCAATCCCACTTTCTGTGTACATCTTGTCAACAAAGGTGTTAAACAGTGCCAGTTCCAACAGGAGAGTTGTTGTTATTGGACTGCTCCCAACATGGCGTTGTTGTGTTTTAACGTTTTTACTTTACATTTTATTGGAGTTCCTTTAATTTTCCCACCTTTTTTCTTTGTATTGAAAAAAAATAATCTAATTTTCCCAGCTGTTTTAAAAAGAACTCTCAAGTTTTTGTGTTAGCCCACAGATCACTAAGGGGGTTTCATTCATTTTTGTGCTGCAATTAAAGATCATCATTTGTGGCTTGCTAAATGCCACATAATATAAGTGGGGACACTGACAATGTCTACAGTATTAATATATCACACCTTAATGTATTTACTGCTGAATTTAATACAATGCATTTCCTGCCCTGCTCATGGTTATGGAATACAAACATTTTGACTAGGAATGAAAGTTGTGTCTTAATTGATTAGAGTAAGTTTCCCAGTTCAGGAGCATGTTCTGGCATGGTGATGGTTCAGAAAATTTCAGTTTCACAAAGCTAGAGTAAAAGAACAGACTTTTAATATCCAGGCACACCAGCTCAAGAGCTAGAGGCAATATTTTAACACTTTAGAAAAATGTTCAACTATTCCTTATACTGTTCCATATCACACACAGGATAAATACCATGCCTTGCTGTCCTATTCCATGGAGATTATTTTACAGCAATTCTTCCCACTTTAGTCTCTCCTATTACCTTTGGAATTTTAGGACATGTCCAGACTTTCATTCTGTCAGAGAATCAACACATGAACAGGGTTTATATCTAGTCCACAAAGATGAAGTGCAAGAATAAGTGTATAAGATAAAAAACCACTGCATAAAATTCCTCTTAATTTTAATAAATTATATGAAATAAAAATTTAGATTTTGAACATTTTCAAGTTCCTTTAAAATTAATAATGTAGATGTACAGGTGGAAATACATTTTAAAATACATTTTGTTTTGAATCACTGACTTTTTTTTTCTATTTTCTCAGTTATTTGGCCAGTTCTTTCTTCCCTTTTTTGGAAGGCTGAATCTTTTTGAGAAACAAAATACTTTCACAAATGCTTTTGATTGTGCAAAATCTTCTTGTTTCAGTGAAAAAAAATCACCCAAATTAGTTGCTGTGCAGCAGAATCCCCATTAATCAGATGTGTGGGGACTGTGTTCCTTTTTTCCCTCTCCCTTTCCCTTCCTCCATTGCCTCTAGATGTTCTTTTGAGGAATTTCTTTTCTGCAAGCTAAAATAGAGTGTATGTCTCTATTTCCTTAAGGCCCTCTGCTTCTTATTTTTCTCTTCAAGTGGGATGAAATAGCCCTGGGATTCTGGCAACCTGTTACAATTCACTAAAGCCTGCTGTCCTGTTTACCTTTTAAATTCTGGAAATAATCATGTCCAAACTTGGAAAGAGGAACTTCTGCACTTCTGCTTGAGATCAAGACACAGATGATGATTATATTCTTAGAACAAGTATTATTCCCAAACTTGCTGCCCTCTACAAAATCCTGGCATTCTGAAGGGCCAAATTTCTGTCTGCAAAACAAGAGAGGGAGAGGAAAGGCAGAACCCTGTGGTGGAGGGGAAGGGCAGCAGGAGGTGCTTAACCCTGGCTGGTGTGGGTGGGAATGAGGTTTGCAGCAAGCACAGCCCTGGCGCCCTCAGCCCTGCCTCACAGCTTCAGTCCCACCCTCGCGTTCCCTTCCAGGAGCCCAGCTAGAGCCCAGCCTGCAGTTGTGATATGCTCCCCTTGTCTCTGCTCCAGCATGCTGGAAATCCACTCCTCCATCCCTCAGCTGACCCAGGAGCATCCTAATTCTCTATTTTGTCACTCCTAAACCTCATGGCAATGCCATGTCTTTCCCACTGGTGGCAGCTCAGCTTTCTGGCACTGCATGGCCTGAGCCTCATGCCCAGGCATCTCAGCTGCTGCTCTCCAAGCACCTCGGGCAGAGTGGAGCTTGGGCTGTGGTGTCTTATGGTGAATGTATCCAAGATGGAAACTTTGGACTTTCTAAAGCCAGATTATTTTGTCCTTTCCACCCTCAACATATTTTCTGCTTTGCTTAAAAAAAAAAAAAATAGCTAAAAAATAGGCATAGATTCTCTGTGAATATGTTGAAAAACAGAGCTTTCATTTTATTTAGAGCAGAACACCTAAAAAGACCACTCAAAAGTACTTTTCTCATTTTCTCAATTAGAACAGCTGAAAACTAGTTGTGCTGACCTATAGTATTCAAGTATTCAAATATCAAATAGTATTTGATTTCTTTCTTTGAAAAATTAGATATTTAATCCAGCAGACTGCAGAACATTAACATCTGTGTTCTGCAGATACGAGGCATTGCTACCGTGGTGGTGCAGGCTATGAACACTAGATGGTCCCTGTGATCCAATTTTACACTTCAGAGCCTCCACAGTTGTCTCAGCAAGTACAATCCTGCCATAATCCTTGCAGCCAAGGGGAAAAAAAACAATGTTGGCCATCGGAAGTTACCACCCAGAACCACATCAAGAGCTGCAGAAGTAACCATGATGGTTTTCTCAGCCTGTGTAGCTGGGGAGCGACGTGGCACTCGCAGCCTCCCAAGCAGAGCAGCGCAGTCCTTCGGAACGTTCCTCAAAAACAATTGGCCAGAGGTTTTCCCTGAATTCGGATACACCCTATAATACAGAGCAGCAGTTAGACTGAAAAGGACTAGATAAAAAAAGAGAATATAAAAATACAACAGAGAGGTTTTGAAAGTAATGGTATGTGGGGTTTTTTCCCACTCTCATACGAGTACATTTGAGGCTGTGCAGCAGAAGGTAAGGATTTGATTTAAAAAGCAGCAGTTGCCCATTTTGTTTTCAGAATTAAAGTCATGGAATGAATAAAAAATCAGTTCAGCCTAATTATTATACAAATTATTTTCAGCCATGTTTTAAAGTCAAATTTATTTGCAGAGATCCCACTCAAGATTTAAAACACTTTATTTCTGATATTACCTGTTTTTTGACATGTGAGAAGTCCTGAAAGTTTGTTATTTTTCAAAGCTATAGTCCTTGTAATAATCAGATATGATTTCCATTTAAAGTCAGTCTTGATCTCAGTTTACTGTATGTTCAGACACTTTAAGTGTCTTTTAAGGGTTAATGAGGAATTGGTATCCTAAGTCAACCCTTCCTGAAATTTTCCAGATATACTGAAGTGACTTCTGTTAAATGGGTCACCATCAAATTTAACAGAAAATGGCAGGCAGGAGGAGCCTGGAAAGAGGTGAAAAAGGAAAAAGCCTGCTGCCTTGCTACTGTGAAAGCAAAGGAGCCAGATTGATGTTATTGATGAAAAAAAGGATTGGCTGTGAAAGCAAGTGTCTCCCCTCTTAGCTTGCTTGGGAGTAAGGGGAGTCAGAAAATGTAAGGAATTACTTCTGTTTCCATGTCATGGGAGTATCAAAACTCAGGGAGCATGGTGAACACTGCTGTCAGTTCCTGCAGCCTGTCCCCTCTGCTGGTTTTCTACCTCCCTGTCAGCCACATTCCTCCTGCTTGAAACCAGCCCCACACACCACAGACATGCTGCTGCTCCTCTGCCTGGAAGGGAGGCGGGCTGAGCCCAGCTCCGAGAGCCGTCTCCAAAATTTTGGATTTCCTCTGGCACAGGCTGTGGCCAGCGTGGATGGATTTGACGTGAGCACTGCAGGCAGGGAAAAAATCTTGCCTGGAAAGAGCTGCACCCTTTGCCACAGCATCCACAGCCTCAGTGACAGTCCCCACTGATCCCACCACTCCATAACCACTGATGGACCATCTGCACCCCACCCAAAGGTGATGGGTACCTTGAACTGTAAAAGTACCAGCGAGGGCTGAGATTTCCTCACAAACAACAGGAACATCCCTTTCAGCTTGGGAGAGGAAAAATTGCCTTGGTCAGCATTATGTCTCTGAGTCTGGAAAAATGGAAAATATAGGCTATATCCTGCCACCCCTTTTATGATCCACCTTCACAAATAGCTCACTCAGAAGGTAAAACCTACATCTGGGAGATTTCCTCCAGTTAACAATTTTGGTCATATTATATGCAGCATTTTTTTATGTTACAACCCTAAAATTGTGGTCTGTTTCTTCCTTGGCCCATGTCACTCTTCCTCTGATTATTTCGTCTCACACTACCTGAAAGCCTCTTCTGCATAAGACCTCTCCCTACATGCTGCTCATGCCTGCTGCCAGCTCATTGTTCTCCTTTGCTAATGAGTGGTCTGTGACACCTTCCTTCCCTGAATCATGCCTCCATCACCTTACCCTGCTAAGGGCAATTCCTGACCCAGCTCCAGGTGTGTTGGTTTTTGTTGGGTTCTTCCACCTGCCTTGCTCTAGTCCTGACTGCCCTGGCACTGAACATTTAACAGGCAATGCAGAAACCTCATCACCACCCAGTGAGCAGCTGGGAGGAGCAGCACTCTGCAGATCCTGCTTGAGGATGCTTTGGCTGGTCTGTTGGTTGTCTGCATTGCCTGTTAGGTAGGAGCTTGGGAAGGCCAGGGAGAAGACACAAAAGATGCACATCTCAGGTCCTGTACAAGAATTTCAGGTGGGGCATGGGATAATGAACCATAGTGGAAGCTCAGGTGGTACATGGCCTTTCAGAAAGAGTACAAGAGCTGAACCACCATTAATATTTCTTGTACTTGCCACATATTCACATATTCACATCAATTCTTTAGCCTCTAAATCTTCATTTGGTTCATAAGTGCATCACCACTTGCATCTATTTAGGACACAAGCACAACCATGCAAATACACTTTCCCATACATGATGCCTAAGAAAACACGGATGTTTTTACGTGTATCCATAGATATTTTTTTTTCTGACAGGGAAATTGCTAGAGTATCATTAATAACAGAAAAAAAGCATTTCTAGGCTAAATTTTAGGGATTTTATTCACACACAGTAGGGTATGTGTAGTCTCAAACATCTTTCCAGAGGTGTTCAGCTCTTTGTCTCTCATGTACATACAAATATGTACATACACACACATGCAGACATATGCCAACACACTTTATACAAAATTTAGACAGCCAAATTTTGTGGGTAAAAGCTTCCCATTAAGTCAGACAAGAACCTCAAATCTGCCTGTGTGTAACTATTAAGTTCTTGACATTTTGCTGCAATCCAGGGGAATGCTGGACCTTCCTCACCAGAATCTATGAAATGGAGGGAGCAGAAAAGACTGGCTCAGTCATCCAAGGAGATCCTCAGGCATCACAGGCCTTGCCACAGACTTCACAACCTGAGCTTAGATGTTGTCTCTCTGCTGTGCACTCCCTCTGGACATTACAACTACTAGTCCCCAGAAAACACACACCTGCACCTCTGTATTGCAATGTCCTGGTTTTAAAGGCATGTTCTTTTTGCCAGCTCTCTTTATTTTATCTGGAAATGAAAGTATGGATGTTCAACAGGAACCTGCTGAATGCTGAAAGGCCTCATGGTTGTAATACTGTAACACTTGCAGAATGTTATCCAGACGACCTAGAGAGGACCCAGTGCACTAAACCATTCTGTTGGTCCTACAAGATGACCTGTCTCAAGATTACAAGGGATTAAAACAAGTGTGTGGTATTGAGAAATAAATAAAAATATTAGTCTGAGAATCAGCTGACAGGTCCATGTTGAAAATCAGAAAAAGTTTCAAGATACTTAAAAATACAAATAAAATACTACTTCCTTATTTGTGGCAAAGACTCAACTTAAAACTTATTTAAATTATAATATTTCTATTTTTCCAGCAGTATGCTAGAAATTTCAAAATGGTTTATGAATGTGTCCCTGGATTTATAGATTAAGAAAATTTAGGCACAGAAAATGCTAGTGTCCTTTTCTTGAATTTAGATGACATCCTGCTTTTCCACTCTGGCTTGCCCCAGTGCTCACAGCAATAAAAAAGTGGAGGTCTTCAGGCTACAGAGCTGTATTTGCAGAGTGTAACACAGACATCTGCAGTCTCTGGATCATTTCACCAGTGTTACCTCTCTGGGGGCCAATTTTCTCATTCATGTTCTTCAACCCTTGCAGGTAAAACTTGAATGGAAGTGAGCAGGAATTTCTTCTAAGGAAGAAGAGCTGTGGTCCTGAAAAACAAATAAATTTATGAGACTTTGACTTCCCAAAGTTCAGAAAAAATTTTATAAAAATAAAGGTAAAAATTTGAAGCAGAGCTGTTACTAGAAAAGCAATAACAAGAGTTTGGGGATCTGGGTGCACTCTCAGAGTGCTATTGAAGCACAAAGTGAAAAATACTAGGGATAATATGGGGTTAATGGAAACCATCAGGCTTTACCAGAAAGGAGATGGAAATGTCTGAATCTCCAACCAGAACCTTCCATTCTGGCACAGTCTGGGGAAGTGATTTGCTGGTATCCAATCATATCTGAGTTGATGCTCTCCTTACCACTGGTTAAGCTCATTAACTGGATGCTGTGTGAGGCTTTAGCCCTGTTTTACAGTCAGAGGGAAAGATGAAGACTCCTACAGAGATACTCTGGCTGACTTCCCAGGAGCAGCTCTGTAATGTAACTGGTCTTCCCCAATACTGGCCTCTGCATTTTTCCAGCATTTTCTCTTCCCTTCCACCGCCTACTCCTCTCAGTTTGAGCTCTGTTATCTCTATTATGTGCTCTCTCACTCTCTTTCCTCAAGCATTTATTTAATTATAGCCTTTATTTATCAGCTGCCCAGGGAATTTCATCCAGTCCTCCCTCCCTTCACCTCATAGGAAACTAGGGTGGGTAGGAACTTCGCAAGGGCTGGATCCACTTGCTGTGGGTGTCCCACTTCCCCAGTGGAAAAGGCATCAGCTGTTTAGAAGGGGGATGCTCCCTGAGGTGGCTTACCCCAGCTGCACAGAGAAGTGACCTGGATAAGGATGGAGGAACAGCTGCAGGAGAAATATGGAGCAAGAAGTTCACATAATTCCACCAAACATGTTGGTTAGGAATATTTTAAGAAAATTAGATGGCCCTAAATCCCGAGGTACCTCCAGCTTGAGGAACAGATACTAATTATGTTAGAACAAAATTGATCCCTGATGAAGATACTTTGGTTTTATTTTCTCATAAAAAAAAACCAAAGCAACCATAGCGACAGGGCTGACTGCTTCTTATTTTTATTACTGCAGGGATTTCCAGCAGAGACAGAGAATTTAATGTTTTAAAGCATCTTTCCCTCCACCTGCTTTTGCCTTTTCTCAGAAATTCTGAGAAACTTCTGCTGCTTTTTTGTAATCACTATTTTTTTTGCAGATTCTGGTGTTATTCACAGAGTTGTGCCGAAAGGCGCCTGCATCTGATAGCATATTATCAATTCTCTCTGTATTACTTGCCAAACCATTACATTGTTCTTCCTTCTTGGAACCTTCTGGAATATTTCACCAAACATCCTGAAGACAATAACCCCCATTGTGACAAATGTTCATCAGGCTGGAGGGCTCTGCTGCCCTTCCACAGCATCCCATCACAGACTCATGCCCCAATGCCCCACAATCACCCACAGTCCACTCCCACTCATATTCTGCTTTTCCAAGTACAGTTTCCAAGCCTCCTGAGACTCCTATGCACATTACATGCATTTCTTACCTCAGCATGCAGCACATATATTTTTTTGGTGATGACACTAAGACAAAAGAGCAGACAGTAACAATTAAAAGTGCTTTTAGTGCAACACAACATCTACATAAAAACTTCCACAGTGATTTGTGTGTGTGTTTTTAATTAAGGTCAGGCTGATTCCCAAGGCTGATTCCCAATCTCTCACCTTCGGTAAAGTGAACTGTATCAAGCTATGTATCAAATAATCAGCAGGGTTTTTCAGTACTGGGATATGATCTGCATTTTCCAAAAATATTGTCTTAAGAGATTGGGGGCTAAAGGAAAAAATGTGAAAATGGTGCTAAGAAAATGTTCTTGCCATGCAGTCAAACTGAATATAACTGAGTCTGAAGATGGGGGAAATTACTGGAGCTTCAGTGTGATTTGCATTAATTTGAATCTTTATTCCTTAAATTCTCTTTCTTTCCTGGGTAAATGCAGAGCTGCAAGAAGAATTGCTGGGTCTGAGATGGCTTTTTGAAAAGGGAGAAGAGCTCTGACAGAGGACGTGTCTCTGTGTCCCTTGCCCTGGCTCTGCTCCACAGGGTCCACGTAGTCAGCGGGCTGCGCACCAAGGTGAAGGGAGGGGAGGGGGAGAGGGAAGGATGGACCGAGGGAGGAGCCCAGCTAGGCAGCTACAGAGAGGTATAATTTTTCTTCACCCCATTCTAAGGACAGGAAAAACAATTCAGGAAAAGCTGCGTGAGGCAGGACTAATTCCTCCCAGTCATCCTCACTTCTCTCCAGTCACAGTTCTAGCAGAGGCCAGACACCAGCACCAGCATGGCCACAGGCTCTGCTGAGCAACCCCAGCCCCTGGGAGCAAGGGGAGGAAGAGTGGTATGGATAGCTGGGAAAAGAGTTCCAAATTCTCTTTGTTTCCAGAGCTCTGTCTTTTTCTTTTCTTTTCTTTTCTTTTCTTTTCTTTTCTTTTCTTTTCTTTTCTTTTCTTTTCTTTTCTTTTCTTTTCTTTTCTTTTCTTTTCTCTTTTCTTTTTCTTCTCTTTTCTTCTCTTTTCTTTTCTTTTCTTTTCTTTTCTTTTCTTTTCTTTTCTTTTCTTTTCTTTTCTTTTCTTTTCTTTTCTTTTCTTTTTTCTTTTCTTTTTCTTCTCTTTTCTTCTCTTTTCTTCTCTTTTTTTTTTTTTTTTGTGCCTTGGAGGAATGGTGCTGGCCATACAGCTCCTGCTCCTGGATTAGCTTCTCATTCTCATTGTCTGGGACGATGACTGTCTGCAAAGAGCCTCATGATTTTTAGTTTAGTAAAAGGAAAAAAAGAATGACTGCATGTTGCTGTTGTGACAAACTACTTCCATAGACACACAGCCAGCCCTCTCCTGCTGCATGAAACAAAAGTGTTTGAAGAAAAGAAGCACATACAGTTGTAGTTAAAGTTGCAGAAGGAAAATCTGGAGGAATTCCTTTCTCCCCCTGCTTCCTCAGCCATGTACTCGCTTGCAAGTGACTACAGGCTCGCAGCAGAGAGGTGTTTTCATTGGGAAACGTCCCAGCAGGCTGACTGGGTGGGCCATTGCCCTTTGAATAAATGCCAGATCCAGCAGTCTAGGAAGAAGGAATCTTTAAAAAAAAAAATTCTGCTTCAGGCCTAAGTCAACAAAAACTGGAATAGACATCCTGGAGGTAGAATTGTTGGGGTTCAGGCAGGAAGGCAGATGTAACCAAGATTTCTCTCCACTCCCCTACTCATCTGAAAGCTCCTTTTTCCCATTGAAGTCACAGCTACTTTGCAAAGGTCTATTTCTTTTTCCCATAAAACCTGTGCAATGTAGTTTTCTAGAGCTTGGCAGCAGTGCACATGGCACCTGCTCCCTCTGCAACCCTCCTGCCACTGTAGCTCACCCCAAAGCAGCCCTCAGACCTCTCTGCTCTGTGCCTCCTGCTAGGGAACGTGAAAAGAAAATATGAGTGGATAACTAAGCAGCAGCTGGGGAGTCTTGGAAGGAAAACACTGACCACATATTCAAAATGTGGTAAATAGAAACAATTGGTAGCAAAATTATCTGTAACTTAATGATCTAGTCTGATTCTAGGTAGTCTCATAGCACAGGAAATGTTCTGGACACCGAATTGATCTGTTTCTGGTGCAGTCATTATTTCAGCCTGGAATAGTTTGTTTGGGCTACATGGCCTTCCTGCTTCTTGCCTTCTCCAACTTTGGATGGACAGGAAACTACTTCATGATTCTACAAGGTTCAAGTGTTTGCTATCGAGGATGCTGTTCTTTTTCTAACATCTTTAAATACAGTCACCTATGGACAAGAGGCTGTTCCATAGTCATAATCAGTAGGGACTGGCACAGAGCAGACAGGCACCCACATAATTATAGGTAGGGACACACATGTATTTATAGGACCATGCAAATACCTAGGACATGCTCTCATAAAAATTGTGTTTCTCAGTTGTTTGTTCTTAGCACTTTAGACAAAGGCCATTCAAACTGAGAGAACATAGTTGTTGGAATATGGGCCAAAATAACAGAAATAATTCTTATTATTATATTGTTACATTTTTATGTCTGTTAACAGGCATAAAAAAATCTGTGAGTGCAAGGATGCATGTAAGTCATATATCCTTATAACCAGGGTCAAAGGACTCAATGCTTGATCCTTCCTTGTGTTGAAGGAGAAATCTGCTCTTAACCTGGTTTTGTGGCAGTGGACTAAGAAGTAGCCACTTCTTAGAAGAGGGCAAGCAGAGGAGCAAGAAGAAGAGCTATCATTGTCTTTTACACTTTTCCAGATTCCCACTAATTTTAGTTTCTTTCTACCAGAGAAGCTGGAGGAAAATATACTACTCTTAAAGTCTGTTTCAATGAGATTCAACTGCTTTATTTTCATTTCTTTTTCTTTCCATCTATTTTTATTTTTCACACAGATCCTCACATAAAGCTCACATAAAACTTTCCATCTTTAAATTTATTTAAATTATTTGAATGTGTTCTCCACTTGGAGAAAGAAAAAATTGAAAGACTGATGTACTGAGCTTTTTAAAAAATGCTGATAAATGAGCAAATCTGTCCTCCTTATTATTATTTGTGACTAATTACCTGTTTTTTTAATCATGAAAGGAAACTGATCTTGCTGCAGAAGTTGTACAGCAGAGGATCTGGTATAAATCTTTGGTGTGGACTTAGTGGGTTCATATGAGGTTCATACCATATTGGCTGCTGAGGAATTGAAAAGCAGTAACTCCTTAGGGCTTCTGGTAAACCAGCTACAAGAGACTGTTATGATACGGGGGCTGCATAAAAATCAATAGTCCCACCTTGCTGCATGGGTCAAGCAAAGTGTGTAGGAAGGTGGATGGAGTGAATGGAACAAGCCCCTCACCCACAGATGGACCAAGGAGGGTTTGGAGGAGAGGGAGCTCCCCAAAATGAGACTGCCATTCTTTGGTGAGTCTAATTGCCATGCCTGGCACTGTGGTCCAGTGAGATCCGAGCAGACTGGCCAGAGTCTATTTGGAATTCCCACTCTATCATTTAGAAGAGCTGTATTTGGCATGCAGAGGCTGAGGCCTGAACTCCTCTGGTCAATCCTAAATAGCTGTTGCTACTGACAGCCACGTCACGTCCCCTACCTCAGCCTGCATTTCTCCATTTCAGAAAATTCCCTGTCATCTTCCTCCCACAGATCATTGCCTTGCTTCAGCAAAGCACTTAGCAAATATTTTTCTCGTAGGCCTGTTTGTATTAGACAAAATGCAACATAATATCTCTAAATTAGATGTTAGCTTGATTTTGCAGTTGATTTTGCTTTAAAGACACTGCAGTGACTTCTGCTCTAAACAGCCTGTAGTCTAAGCTAGGGTATCATGGAAGGCAGACAGTTCTAGAGCAGCTTTGGGAAAAACTGATATGCCCAATGAATGTATACACAACAGGAGATGAATGATGCTCCCAGACTAAAATTAAAGTGCTTTTAAAGTGTTTTCAAGAAGCTATTGCCTCAACTTTCAAAGGGGTCCTTTGCAAAAGGTTAAATTTTCAGTGTAGCACTCTCAGCTATTCTGGCAGCATTGCACTTTCTATACTTCTGCCAATAGTTGAATTTAATTACTGTTGCACTTATGGAAATACTTACCAAACTAGAAGAGCTGCACATGAATTCCATCAGTTTCATATAAAGTGAAGCAAATGCAGAGATGTTGGCCTATGGAGAGAACATGGAGAACTTTAAAACAGAGCTTTGCATAACTGCCTCTACATTTAATTTCTTTCCCTCTCTGGTTCAATGAATTTTAGCATGCATGAAAAAATGCAAGGAAATTGGAGAAAAGCAAAAAATTGGGGAAAATAAACTCTTCTGTCTATTGCAGGAGAGTCAGCAGTCCCTTCCACATTGTAAGAGGTGAAGTCACTAGGGGAGAAAAGGGTGCAGAAGTTTTCAAAAGCAGCAAGAGTGAAGTGTATCCCCCTCTTACAGTGTCTCTAGCAGTAGTTTTGTGCAAAAAGTACAAAGATCAGGCATCCTGCTCATTCATCCTTAATGCAAATACCAGCTGCATCATCTCATTTTCCCTCCCATTCAGAAGGTGAAATGGCTTGTGCAGAACTCCACAGTCACAGTCCTACAGCCTAAGACTGAGGCTCCTGGAAGCTTCTTTCTGTTAAGGCCATATTTTTGCAGATTCCTTTTTGTTCTCTGCTCATCTGGTGTCCACAGTCTGTCCTACAGCTGAGTGTCTGACTTTTTATTGGTCTCCAGGTATACCCTGTGCTTGACACATACAGTGGTGCAGTTACCACCAGGGAAGGGGATCAGGCAAAAAAAAAACTTTCATTTAATCTCATTTTCAGTTGTTAGTGCTCTAAAGAATAGTTACTTGATAAAGAAAAACCTAATGAAGATGCATTTCTCTGTGGATTTAGAGTAGGACAGACTGTACTTCCTTGACACATTTAAAATGTCAGAGGAACTGAGGTAGTCTGATAACAAAATTAAAAATATGATTTTCATTGCTGGCTTGAGTTATACACATCATGGATCAATTATTCTAGGTACTGAGTCAATAGAAACATGGGAAAGCTAATTTCTTAACATTGATTTTAGCTGGATTTAAATCAACCTTCTAAGCTTGGACTTAAATTCATTCTAGAGTGCAACTCAGTCACTCTACAAGAAAAATTTAGTCTCCATGAAGCAGCAGGTGATTTTTTGTTTTTTGTGGGTTTTTTTTTTTTGGTTTGGTTTGGTTTTTGGTTGCTTTTTTTGGGGGGGGGGGGGGGGTTGGTTTTTTGGGGGTTTTTTTGTTGGTTTTTTTTTTGCAATGCTACCATTCCTTTTTTTCTGTAAGAACTTAAAGTTTGTGATTGAAGCAGTAGAATAAAATTACTGAGTGCTAATATCAGTAGATGTGAAAGTGCTCCGTGGCAGCAAGAGATTAACAAAGAATTCAAGAGAGGTTTTTGGCACCATTAGGAAAAGTAGTGACTGGAAATTATTTTATTTTAAATCTGAGAGTCATTACAAAAAAACCAAACCAAACCAAACCAAACAAAAAAGAGAAATGAACAAACAAACAAAACCCAAACAAAAAAGTGAGGAAGTAATAGAGAAAAGGCTGTAGTGAGGTGGAATAGAAAAATGTATAGGATTGAACTGTAAGTGATGATATACTAAAATAATGAAATATTTTGACTGAATGATTTAGATATTAAAATATTATCTCCAATGTAATTTCATAGATTGTTTAGAACATTTAAGATGATGCATAAGTGGCAAGCTGGCAAGCAAATTCTCATTCCTCAGCTCCCAGATAGGAACAAAATAATTTCCACCTTATAATATTGAACAAAATTCTTCTGTTGTCAAAAAGGCTGCAGGTGACTCTATAGATGTTAATTTCAATCAGGCTGAATTTTAATGTGTGAAAACTTTACAAACTGTCATTAGAAAAAATAATGTCATCTCAGGTTATTATTGTCACCTTAAACACAGTATACTAGTAACTATTCTAGGGAAGAATTCTAAGCATCCCTGATAATTTTTTCTTCTTGGTTTTTCCAGTGTTTCTATTGCCAAATTGCAAGCAAAGCTGACAGCTTTGCAATTCCTTAGATCTAAAAGCGCTGCTATGCAGTCTTCTATTAAATAAAATTTATAGAAGAGTTAATATCTTTTATTAGCATATCCATGGTAAATATTGGTTGGGAAATTAAAATTTAGTCATTTTGACAATTGGAGGAAATAAGGATAACTTCCTTCTATGGAGAAAGAGGATTTTACCATAAGATGAAATAGGAGTCTTTTACATACGTATATGGAGCACTGAGAGGAAAAGAAAATGTAATTGTTTATCAATGAACAGTTAAATATATGTGAAGGATAAGAAAAATTATAATGCGCTGCAAAGTCAATATCTCTACTGGAGTTCTTGAATATGACAGACAACACCCTCACAGACTGAATTTCCCAGTCTTGTCTTTCAAAGAGATTTTTGCAAACCCTCCCATGAGCCCCTCTCATAGGTCAAAATTAGATCACCTATGTTCTGAAAATACTCTCTCACTGGCTGATGCATCTTGCTTTTCTGAGTTCAGACCATTGAATGCACAGCTTGGTGTCTGGGACAATGCTCTGTGAGGACATTTAGGGAATCAGAAAAAGTACGTCATTCTCTAGGGAACTGCATGTGTTTCTCTGGGTTTTCCATCAAAGACATTTTATGTGTGCCATGTTTTCATTGTTACAGGGGGCACAGAGCCACAAATCCCCTCTCCTTTGCAGCACTCAGGTATGGCCGATGCACTGCCACGTTCCCACTGCTCTTTAGTGCAGTCTGACAGAGGAAGGCAGCAAATCCACACAGTGAGGTGTTCACAACCAAATTCTAAACTTGTGAATCCTGTTGGATCAGCCAGATGCAACAGTGTCCATATTCCTTTTTAAAATGAATTAATGAGGCAGTTTTGCCAGCAACAGAGAATTCCCAGTCAGGTGCCAAACCTAATGTTCTTCAAATGTGCTCCACCAGGCCAGCACACCCATCTCCCATGGGTGTGATCTATACAGATCTGTGTCCTAAGTCTCAATGTTTTGGAGGAATTGCAAAGAGCAAAGATCACTTCTACTACCACAGATCTGTAACAGTGCACCTGTTGCAATTGATGCCTTCAGGAAGCAGTCCCTAAACAAAATTTCTATCTTTACACTTCTGTTGAATTATTAACTTAGTCTTAAATATGGGGTTTGTCCTAATTTGGCCAATACTGAAAATCAGTTGTACTTTGGAAATATAATAATATTTACTTCTACTTTACAAAAGAAAACAGTTTGCTAAAAAGACAAAGAAAGGCTAGCACCATCTCAGCTAATGCGGCAACCTGTCAGTTGGCTTCTTGTCCCTGTCTCTACAATTTTTGCTTAAGAAGCCCTCATCTCTATATTCCTTCTCGGATGTTCTGGGATAAACGGTAAGATCTATTTTGTTTTTTACCAGCTATGACGTTCCCTTCACAGCTTTGCCAATGTGCAGACAATTCTGAAGCCACTGCAGATGTAGTCCTGTCGTAGTTCATACTCTGATTCTGACTGATGTTGTACTGATAACATGCTGCAGTGAAATGTCAGCATACCAGCCCCAGATGACTGTTTGGATCTCCTATTGTGGCTGGAGGCATAGTTCAGACACAAATTTCTTTGTTGTTGACATCTACCTTTAGAGAAACACATGCTACCCTGGGAATTCCAAATCAGAAAATGTGCTGAGTTTTATACAGGGAAACAGCGCAAAGGAAGGGATCATCAGGTTCAATGAGCCCAGTTGCCAAACGAATTATAGTGCAGAAGACTTCTATTTCATGAAGGTCTGCAGAACAATCACCCCACACGACTCTTCTAAGGGAAATATTTCCTATTGAATTTTCAGGTTTTATTGACTGCTGAAAATATCTTTCCCTATGTCAAGACCAATGGAACTGACAAGTATATATATGATAATCTTAGAAATAAAGAAATAAATTTAATTCCTCATCTTCCTTTCATCAATGAAAATCACTCCTTATTTACCTTGTGGGGCTTTTACCTTGTAGCAGTTCTAGATACAATTTAATTCTGTTATGCCAGCTCTGGTACTGAAAGACTCATATTCTGAGACTTCTTTATTTGCAGCCTAGCTGGATCCATCTTCAGCAGTTTCTTCTTGTTATGTCTCATGGAGTTGCACAAAAGCTGCAGCTCTCCACAAGTCTCTCTGTAATAACATGTCAAAGGTAATTATTGGTTTCTTGGAACGCACTACCCCCTACTTCAATCCATAATTAAAGGAATCAAACTTCAGAACAGTCTCTGGAAATCTGAAAATAGGAGTTTAATTTAAAAATGTTAGGGTGGAATGGGAAATGAGCGAGCCAAAATCAGCACACCCTACAATGCTTATTTGCAGTACTCTCAACAGGGCATCCTTTTCATTTTGGCCACCAAGACTTACCCAAGGGGTCTTGTATATAAGTGGGGTGGTGAGAGCAACCGCAGGTCTTCTCCAGAAAGAGCAGAGTGCATTTATTATCAAGACAGAATGGTATTGCTTGAAATTACATGAAGGTCTACTGTGAAAAGGAGAATATTGCCATCGGAAAAGCAAATTGTTACAGACAAGGCTTCTTCTTGTTCATCAGTGTTGCTCACACTGTATGCTGAAGTCCATATTTTAAATGAAGATATGGGGATATGTTTTGTTTTAAACAAGTGGACACCTTCAGGGATGTGAAAGGGTTATGTGAAAGGATAAAGCTTCTGTTGTGCTTTTTGTATCTATGCCACCTTTATGTTAAAAGGCTGATTTCAGAAAACTCTGAAAACTTTGTTAACAGACTCCTGGCTAAATCCAGGTTATAGTTCATCAAGCGTACTTTTAACACATTTTCCAAAGCTCTTCAGATATGGTCTATGAATATTTCTTCCTTATTAAGTCCTGGATCATATTCAATTCAAATAAAATATTGGCAGCAGTTCAATGGGATGGTCAGTACAGACCTGGGAAGCTTCACTATGAGCTTAGGTGCCATGACAAGATAGGCCCAGAAAATTGAACAGTGCAAATACCCTGTGTTTTATTTATTTCTTGAGTTTTTGTTGGGTTTTTTAAAGTTTTAGCATCACTGCGAAATTTTTACAAATTCTTAGCAAATAAAACCATAACCTTCTTAAGTAAAAATGGAGCAAAGCACTTACCTAGATACTGATTACAATTAATTCTCTGCCTTTCATATTCTTTCACCTCTTTCTCACAACTGACTAGCTCATTTCCTCTTTTGTGCCATTGTCTCTCAATTGTATAGTTGGAGGACATTTTACCCGTTTTTTAGGATCTAACCCATTTTCTCTTTCCCCTTCCACTCCACTCCTCTCAGTACTTTTAGGTCATCGTTGAGGTTCAAATTAGAATCCCCATGACATCATGATTTCCCCAGATCTCCCTCTTGCAGTTTTAAATAAAGTGCTTTAACTTAAAGATTCTTCAGGTATGTCTCAGGGCTTTTTCCCTCCAGTTCATTCACAATATGGAAGATTAATTATTCATTTTTGTCTCTTCCATTTTTCTTCCTCTTCTTTACAGGATAAAAAGTTTCTTTTTTGCATAACATTTTTTATCCATAAATAATGTTTACTAATTATCTTACTAATATCTAGGATGAAACAGCCTCTCCTGTGCATCAAGCATCTTCCCATATTCTCAGAATTTCTCCCAATACCTTTCTGTAAAAATAATTTTGCTTAGAAATTTAGGGTTATATAAAAACATGCACAGAAGAGAAAATTTCTATCACTTTGTCTCAACATCTTGATTTTCTTTTCCCTTATTTCCTTAGTTCCTGTATCCTGTGACAGGACGGAAGATTGAGGGCTGATCACTGGCTGATTCCCTAATCTGCCATTTCCTTCTGAAAACGGATGATTTAACAGAGGAAAACAAGAATCTGGGGAGATGGATTCCAATATCCAACTCTTTGTTGTGACCCTGGGCAAGAATCTGGGTCTTTGTTTCCCACATCACAGCTAAATGCCCAGCTCCACAGAATTATTTTGGATGGCACATCTATTCCTGCATCACCTGTTTTCATTTCTCCCTCCCATTTTTGGTCTGCACGCTTTGAAGGGCATGAAACTGTCTGATTTTTTAGGCCTGGAAAAGCTGTCCCCACATCCACTGTGCCTCTTTCCTGACATGAAAATCTCACCCCCGTGAAAAAGTGGGTAACCCAGAGTAATTAATTTCTGAACTGGTGAGAGAACTGCTGATTATATTGGCAAATGTCCATTGTCTCTTGTGGTTTCCATGTGTGGCCCCAAGGAATTGGATAACTCTGCTCAAATGGAGGAAAATGTGCAGTCATTTGCTTACTTGATCATTGATACCTGATTTCAAAGGTCAGGATGATACCATCAAGGCAACACACATGTAGCTGTTTTAAAGATGTTTTCTGCTTCCTCAGAGCATATTCAATTTCCTTTGGGAAAGGTCAAAGCACAGAGAATGGGGGAATAAATGAGCACTATGCTAATAAGCTTCCTGGAGCTATCATTCACATTAATTACATGTTTTCTCTGCCTCCTTTGGGTATGCTGACAGAAAGACATGAATTTCACTGGGAATTTCACCTCTATAAGTGAGAACATGAATGTTGTATGAGAAGGACTAGAAAATAAATTTGGAATAAATAAAAATTTCTATAGCTACAGAGCAGCAAAATGGGAGATGTTTATGGTTTTCTTCTAACATCTGACATCCCCACACCCAGCTCAGGCTGTACTTCTCTTATATCAATGTCTGGAAAACCTACCTTTTTCATCCATTATTATTTAAGTGCTGCTAATGACTGCTGCTTTTAGAGATTTTAACAAATAACTGAAAGCAGGTATTCCTAATATTTTTATTTGGAAAACTATTTCAATCAGAAGAATGGTCATTAATGTCTGTTTACCTGCAATTTTCTTTGTCTTGGGAGGCTTACCTCCTCCACCCATTCCCATGCTCTTCTCACCTTCGTTTCTTCCTGTTTTCAGTGGAGCTAGTCATGGGAGAGAGGAGTCCCACACTCTGCCTTGCAGAAAGACATCCAGAGCTGGTCCCATGTGGCCAGAGTTAATTTTCTTCCCTATGTTTTCAGGATTCTCCCACTGTTGTACCTCTCACATCTCTTCCCATTTGGATTATTTCACTTGCTTTTTGAGTTTTGTTAGAAAATTAAGATAAATTTTACAGAATCAGGCTCTTACAAACCCTTTTCCCAGCGCTATTACAAGCACTGGGTAATACTGTTTATTTTTCTGCTGCATCTGCACCTGGTTTCAAGCAAAACCTTTTCAGCCCCAGATGGTCAATTTTTAATGTGGCTCACAGCAGGAAGCAATAGTTTGACAGCTGACCCCTTGGTACCATCAGTGTTTCTGCATAAAACTGAGAATTGCCAAACAGAAAGAAAATACTAGGAGAAGAAAATGAGACATAAGCAGCTCCAAAGTTCAAATATAGAAAGAAGCTGGGGACTGTCAAGGGGAGAGCACTGGTCTTAGGCTAAGTTTATTCATTTACATATGGAGATCTGAAGTCTAAAAGAATATCTAGGTTAATTCCTATTAGCAACATTTTACTGACTTGTGTTAAGGCAGTAGGAGGTTGAAAGTACTTGTTTCTCTAACAGAAATGCCAGGCCAAATCCCCATATATGATTTTCCCATGCTCCTTGAGGAGACACAGGGTGGAAAGCAGCAGGAGCCAATGGACAATGGTCATCTGTGCTCAGGCACCACCTCTGTGTTGCTGCAGGCACAGGGCAAAGCGCAGGCTGGTGCCTTGGCTGGTGGCCACAACCTTCTGTCCTTCTTCACCCTTAGGGCTCCTGCCAGGTGAAATGGCAGGAATGGACATCTCCATACGATTTCCTATTTTCTAATATATATTTTTTTTAAGTGTTGTAAGGTACAGGAAAATTAATTACTCCGTAAGAAGCATAAAACCATGCTATGGACTAGCAGGTAAATTTCAGTGCAGAGTTTGACTTGTATTTATTTGTTCATTATTAATGTTCTGCAATCATTTCTGGCAGCATATGCCTTAGAGGTGTAGCACTCTCAAAGCTGTAATATTTATATATCCACACATGCAACACTTCTGTTAGTGTAAGCCTCAGTGTTAAAGAAGGACACCAAAATGCCTCTGTGATGTGCTAGATTCTTGTCTGACCATAGACACTTGTAGAATGAGGGCCAAGTCCACAGGACACTCCAGTGGCAGAACACAGCCATTACTGATACCAGTAAATGTATTGGCCATTCCAGTTTTTCACTGGTTTCCATCCTTTAGATTCAAGAGCATTGAAAACAATACCATCTCTCTTTTTACAAAGTGGAGCACCACAAGCTCACCAGCATAGTCCCTCCATCAGTTGAACACCATAAAACCACTGTGTAGAAAAATACAAACTGAGAGCTCTTTTCCTCATGGTCTTTTCAGGTGCCAATAATAGTGTCCAGTCATTCAGCCACTGTCTCCCTGTTTGTGATAATGAAATGAGATCAATTGGTGTTTCTGTATGATGTCACTTATCTTGAAAGTTGGTTGGGGAAAGCAGGTTCTCCTATTTTTGACTGCAACTGATTCTAACCTTGCAGTACATTAGATTCCCTGCTAGAGACAGTTAAAGATGCAAGGGAAAAAATGGGACTTTAGGCAGAACAGTAAAGGATGAAGTCTTCAGCTTTTTCATCACCAGATATGCTGAGTAGAAGGAGGTCCTATATCAGGGGTTTGCAGCTGGTTAGGAAAGGAGGGCCCTGGCATGATTTAGCTGGCTGTAATCGCTGCATTCAAGGCATAAATTGGCAGAAGCAATTGGGAGGAGACTGAAACAGCCTGACCCACAGCTCTGATGCCTGCAGGAGGAAAATGGCTGTCCGCAGGTAAACAGATCTGCCAGCAGAAGGAGTTCAACAGAAGATAGATCTTCATTCATAAATTGATTCTTCTAATTCTCTACAGGGATTTGGGTTTAATGCAGATTGCAGCCCTGTATTTTACAATGCCAGCATAATATTCTAGCTGTGGTTTTTAATGTAAGAAAGAAGTTAATGTTCCAGTGAAAACTATGATGGGAAAAGAGGCAAAGCAAAAGTAAAGCTATTTGAACTCTCCTAAACTGTGCAGGGAACTGTGTTCAGAGGTACTACAGAAGGGTTTACTGGAATTGCCTTCAGGAGGAAAACAGGGGGAAAGTTTTCTTGGTTGCATATTCATAAGACTTAAAAAGTGTTGGGGTTTGATTGGCTCTGAAGTTGTGCTGTGTTTGATTGGCTTAGAAACTGTAACGGGAGAAAAAAAAAGGAGAAATTCCATCCTTCTTTAATCACTGCCCACTCCGAGCTCCCCTAATGACTTCCAGATGCATTCCTTTTAGGCTATTGTTTTGGCACAGTTTCCAGACAACTTTTGAGTCTGTTAACCAAAAAAAAAAAAAAAGAAGAAGAAGAAGAAAGGAAAAAGGAAAAACTCTGCCGTCCCCTCTCTTTTAACAGAAAACAGATTTCACTCTGGTTATATAAATGTGTGATGAGCTGGAGAATTAAAATGCTTGTTGCTTTCTCTCTTCAACCTCCAGGAAAATTTCTGATATAAAATGAAATAAAAATACTCCCGGTAGAGAAAGAGTTGAAAGCAGATTCTATAGAATCTACTCATATTTATGTAAATACCATGAAGTTGAATAAACTAAAAAGCATTAACTCTACAAACATAAATCTCCCCACCAGAAAATAATTTTCATGCTGCTGTCTCTCTCTGCCCTGTTGAGCCATCTAAAGCAAATCGTCTAGCCTCTTAATGCCTCAGTTTCCCCCATGTGAAATGGAGACAATGGTGTTTAGCCACAGTATGAAAAATTTCTATGATCTGGAGATGGAAATCACTTTGTAAAGTAGGGTTAAAATATCCTCTAACATACGCAGGATATCATGATGCATTTGCTAAGCTGGAGAGAAAAACAGCAGTCCCCTCTGCAGTGGTGGGTTTAATGCCCATGCAAGTGTTGTATTTGTAAGGTAGTCTGTTCCCTTTGGAACAAAATAACATATCAGTGCTAAGAACTTCTGTCTTGGAAAGCCAGCAAAGCACTGCCTCCTCCTCAGGCACCTCACCAGCCCTGCCTCACCAGCCCTGAGGATAAAACTCAGGATGCATTATTCTGTATCTTTTAAGAGAATTCCACCATTCCTCCACTCAGACATTCTTTCTTCCCCTAATGCTGTTGACCACATCAAAATGTCCACCCCATAGTGTCTGTATCTTCCAGCCCTCCCACCCATGACAAGGGAAGAGATATCACTACATCTTGTGACAAAGATTCCTTTTATGAGTCCTGGACTGCCTCAAGAAGTCTGGGGTTTGGGTGCTGCATCTTCTGCACCAGCAGAAATTCAGTGGCTACCAAAAACCACATGGAGTTTCTGCAATGAGCAGGGATGCCTTCAATATAAATTGGGTTACTCAGAGCCCCTCCAACCTGAATGTTCCCAGGGATGGGCATCCACCACTCCTCTGGGCAACCTGCTCCAGTGTCCCTTCACTCCCATCATAAAAAGTTTCTTCCTTCTATCTAATCTGAATACACCCTCTTTCACTTTACACCTGTTATCCCTTCTTCTATCACTGCAGGCCCTGCTGAAAAGCCTGTCTCCATCTTTCAAACCTCCTTTAAGTACTGGAAGGCCACAATAAGGCCATTCCAGAGCCTTCTGTTGTCCGGGATGAACAATCCCAACTCTCTCAGCCTTTCCTTATAGGAGAGGGGCTCCATCCCTCTGATCATCTTGTTGGCCTCCTCTGGAGTTGCTCCAGCAGGTCCCTGTCTTTCCTGTGCCGGACCCCAGGGCTGGGTGCAGAGTTCCAGGTGGGGTCTCTGTCCCAGAGCAGAGCAGAGGCACAAAACCTCCCTGCCCTGCTGCCCAGGCTGCTCTGGGTGCAGCCCAGGGCACGTTTGGCTCTCTGGGCTGTGAGTGCCCATGGCTGGGTCATGTCCAGCCTCTCACCCACAGCACCCCCAGGTCCCTCTGGGCAGGGCTGCTCTCAATCCCTTCATCCCTGAGTTGGTACCTGGGGTTCCCCCAATCCAGGAGCAGAACCTTGACTTGGCCTTGTTGAACTTCATGAAGTTCACACTGACCCATTCCTAGAGATACATCATTACCCTGAGGCTAATTCCTTCGTGTTTCAGCGATACTTTAAGCAGTAGTACACTAGATGGTCTCCAAGCAGCAAACACTTTTTGACAATCAGCCTTCTCAATTATATATTCTTGAATAACATTATTTAATGTAAAAGTAAAACCAGTTGCTCCTGATAAGCTGGGAGAAGGGGAGTACTTGGGAAAGCTCTCTCTAGAAAGTTTTCAAAATGTTGGCTAGAATTAGACTGAGCTAAGGAATTTTTGCGCCAAATTTTTGCTAAATTTTAACATTTGTAGTAGAATAGGTGGATCTGTCTGTTATGAGGTACTGAGAAAGAACCTATTTCAGCATTCAGCACACTAACCAAGTGCAAGTCAAAGACCAATAACTCTCAGCAGGACAACAAAATCAATGGTAACAAAAGCAATTTTGATTTATCCCTTCTTTTTCATCAGTTAATGAGTTTATATTAGACAGAGAAGATCTATGACAGTTCTTTATTAAATAAAGCATTTGCTAATAAAAGCAACATTAAAATTACTTCTATTTCTCTGCCATGAGAGTATCTAAAATGGTACAAAGAACATTACAAATTTAATTGGTCAGAACAAAAGAACATTGCCTCCCTCTGCAACTGCTAGCAGCAATCTGTATTTTAAAAGAAATCTAGGTGATAGGCACAGATCTCTCCTAAGGAACTGGTTTAATCAAACATGATTGACTGGTTTAGTCAAATATACTCTTTATTATATTTAAATTATAAGACTTTGGACATATATTTTACTGTCTCACAATATCTCAACATCTGTGAAGCAAAAAAATTCTCTTTGCCTATAGAAATCTAAATGAGGCTACACCTTTGGATTCACAGAGAAGGCAAAGTGTGTCTATACCAGAACAGCAGACATGCCCAGAAGGATTCTGTACATTGAAGTGAGTTGTCCAGAACCACTACTGGGCCAGGAAACCTTTTTTGAGCACTGTGTTACATACAAGGATGATTTTGGGGCTGGTAAATAGGCACAGTACCTCACAACTGTTTGTCAGACTATAGGCTGGCATGGGCCAAAAGCAGCCCAGGGACCATTCTGACAATAAAGACCAATTATAGTGCTCAAGGAGACCCCCTTTTTCATTTCACCACTGTGGTGATAGCCAGCATGGCCCAGATGTAAAGGGGGATGTAAGAATTTTGTGCACATCCAAAACAACACTTGGCCAAAAAGTTTCAGACAGCTTTGAGGCAAAATCAGAAGTTTCACATCAGAAAATCCATACTGTGCCCTTTGATGTGCATAGGTATCAAATGGTTTTGGACAGGTGGTTCCAAGATTCACTCTTCTGTGCCAGATTCTTCAGTCCTTGATCACCAACATTACCATCGTCATGAACAGCTCCCAGCTCCTGCCAAGGTTGTGCAGTTCTGGGCTCTTTGGGTAGACCTTGAAATAACTCTTTTAACAGCAACCCCATTTAAATTTTAAGAAATTCACTATATTAAATATAACAGAAATGTAGGGCTGAGAAATCAAAAAGTCAGCTAATCTAAATCTTTACTTCTAATCAAAGGCAAATATTTCCAGATGAATGCTGACTCATATTTGATATCCTTTTAAAACTTCTAAGGAAATTATTTCTCTTAAGAGTGGCAGTAGGTACCTACCATTAGCAGAAAGATTTTCTCTAATAGGTTATCCAAGCTTTTTGTCTTCTGAAGAAAGAAAAACTGCTTTCTCTGCCCCAAATGAAGTGTGAGCAACCTTTGATATGCTGAAAGAACGCAGATTATATGTCCATTCAATCTTAATTTCCTCAAAATTAATTTTCTAAACTTCTCTACATTGTTAAATGACTGTTTGCTCCTTTGCTTGCTCTCGCTCTTGGGCTCTCCAATTTGTCCCTCACACATCTCAAGAGTGAAAAAAGCTGAGACCACATGATGGTGGAAATTGTTATTTAACTGCTTACACACAATGTTTTTATTATTATA
Organism: Melozone crissalis; assembly: GCF_028551555.1. Lineage (NCBI taxonomy): Eukaryota > Metazoa > Chordata > Aves > Passeriformes > Passerellidae > Melozone > Melozone crissalis. The sequence continues at coordinate 25,042,598 of NW_026535794.1, forward strand.
CTTCTGAATGACACAGGCAAACCTGCAAAGAGACTGTGCCATTGCCTCACACTCAGTTGAGTGGAAATCTCCTTTGTATCCTCCAGATCCTCCTCTGAGGTGTTATCACTCACCCAGGTTAACTGTTCATTGTATATTTGTGGATCTGTTTGCTTTCCTTCCTAAACTTATTTTGCTGCTGTTTGTTTTTATTGAATTCCATGGGTTTGCTCCCTTTGTCCAAGTTGTCAAGATCACTCTGAACCCTGACAATAATGGCTTTCAGCTCCTGCCCCCACTGTGGTGTCACACTTCAATGTTTTCCTGTGCTGTTGAAATATGCCCTGAGAATCTTGGGCAGAGCAGAACTCACATAGGCCTCTTCTGACATTAAAAATTGATCTGAATCAAACATTTATAATGAAAGACTATTTTTGGGACACCCTATTTACGACATTGTCTAAGACTGTCCCACTGCAAGACTACTTATCCAAACCTACTATCTAAAAGTTGTCTCCAACTTCTTTTTTCTTCATCCTTTATGAATTCTACCTTCAGTGATTTCTCATTAATAAGGTTCCCCCTCCCTAAAACTGTAAGAATTAAGTGCAGTGATGTGGACTAGATATAGAGGGAGAGTCATTTATTTTCTGCAGATTTATTTTTGGCAGATGTTCTTGCAAAATTTTTCTTTTAATATCTTCACTCTGTTCATTTGCCCTTTCTTTAGGAAGGGCCTAATGAGAAATCTCATCCCAGAGACAAAAAAGTAACAGCCCCAGGATATGAGTTACCTTTTCACTCTCAGTTGACCTGATACAGCTTTGGCAACTCTGCTGGTTCAAGCAGGAAATTGAATTAACTGACTTCCAGAGATCCTGATCAACATACCTGACTCTGTGAAGTGGTACTTGCTACTGCTGGAAAGAGTTTTCAAAATTTTTCAAGTGAACTTTTTTTTTTTAAATATTTTTTTTTCAAATAAAAAAATATCTCTGATGATTAATCAGTTTTACTGTAATACTGGGTATTTTTAAGCATTTCAGTAATAGTTTTGCTTACAAATTAAAAGAATTGTTGTTTATCAAACTCCTCCCCCCATATATCATACTATACACTGAAAGGTATTTTTAAAAAGAGCAATTTTAAAAAAAGAAAATTAAAAGCCTTTCTTTTTAAGTAAAAAAGGGTGTTTTTAGTAAAAATGTTGATCACCAAAGCTATCAGAAATTAAAAGCAGTATAAAAATCTTTTCAGGCCATGTAAAATGACATTTACTAAACTTTCAAAAAGTAGAAAACTCTTCAGCATTCTTTTAATTTTAAAAAGTAGCTAAAAATTTTATTTTACAATATTGTTCTCTAATTTTTCAATGGTGATCTCATATTTTTCTAAAATCTCAAAAATTTAAGGCACATAAATATTAGATTCCCCCTTAGTGTACATGATCTTGCACCTCCTCCTCAAGATCCAGGGAGCAGTTTAACAAAGGCTATTTCTAGGCTTTGCCCAGGCTTTGTGCTCAGCCTGGATATGGTCTGTCATTTGTATCTTCCTGACACGTCATGAAGTGAAACAAGCCAGCCTCTCCTCGCAGAGATTCCCCACAAGATTCTTTTTATCTCACTGTGCACAGACTGTTTGAAGCCCTGCCTCTGTCCTCCATGTGTTCTACAGTTTATTTTTTCACTCTTTTTGTTGCAGATACACGAATCAGCTCAGATTAAGTTAAAAAAATAATGCAGCATACAAGGTTTATGTTGTGGCAAGGAGCAGGGAAACTTTCGTAGGCAGAAAGGGGGAGAGCAGGGAAGTTTAGATATTTGTCATTCATTAAAACTGACTTTCCAAGTGCTGCTGAGGAGAATGCAGCTCAGGCTCCATGTGCTTTCCAAGCACCCCTATGCTTAGCTGCAAATTGCTTGTTACTTACTCCATGAGCTCAGTGACAAACTGCATCTATTCAAGGTATGGAACTGAGAACTGCCCTCCCCCTTCACGTTATTCCTTTGTGATTTTTCTGAAATACTGGTACCTCCCTAGTATTGTTTTTTACAACCAAGTATCTTTGCACTTAAAAATTGAAAGCTTCAGAGGTGATAGGGCAACTTCTAACCCACAATAGTAAAGCAGAGGCAGCAATGAGAGGGCAAAATGTCCTTTTGCATGGTGAGAAGGAAAATGTTAAATTCTCTGGTGTTCCAAGCAAACCCATAGGATGCAGAAATACCATGGGAAGGAATGTTGACAAAATTTTTGCTTGTGGGTTAAAGATGCAACTGCTTTATTAAGAAAACTTGCAGGTCAAAAAGCAAAGGATTCCCTTCCCCCCTGCTCTGCTTGAATATTTCTTCCAGGGATTTGAGAAATGCAGGATGACGTGGAAAGGAGTAATAAAACCCTTCGAGTCTCCGGGTGTTCCACAGCCTGGCCTCACTCACAGCAGCTCTACACACTTTAAAATTAAAAGTCCCATGGAGTGAGTAATCTTGCCTCCCAGCTTCTCCCCTTTCAGAAAGAGCAGGCAAAAAAGGCTGAAAATTTCCCCTGCAACTGTCTCAATCTTGCAAGCTTTATTCAAATCATAACAGCATTTTTTTTTAATGTTAGTGAGGAACTGCAGTAAAAAAAATCTCAGATCCTGAGATCTAGCAATTCTCACTCTCGGTGTATCATGCTGTACTGCTACAAAACTTTTCTGTGAAAAGAAAAATAAGAAGAGAAAGTCTGTTTTTCTTCCTCACTTCTCAGTTTTTGGGTGGGTTTTTTTTGTTTTTGTTTGTGGTTTTTGTGCTCTGAGGCTCTTAATTTGGAATTGTTGACTCCCTTCTTGTCCCGATGGTCACAGGGGACGTACAACATGCATACCATATAATTGGGAAGGGCTCGGGAAGCTGCCACGTCTGTAGGGCTCCAGCGCACAAAAGGAGGCGGAGGTAGCAGGAATACCTTCAACTTGACGAACTTGGAAATCCTGGTGCCACATCAGCAGGAGCACAGCCCAGCACAGTGCTCCTCAGCCACTGCAGAGCTGGAAGGCACCACAGAGGTGATTCAGGGCACAAAACTGCCCAAATGCCTGCTAATATCTGCCCTTCTGCCCCTCACATCTCAGTCAGCGGGGGATGGCACACACTTTAAACCTCTGCTTACAACAAAGTGCCTAATTCCATTTAGCACACCAAGAACCTCCTACCTGTATATCCAAAAGCCTCTCAGTCTGCTTCTCTGTGAATCAGGGAAGAACTGAGGCATGCAGTGCAGTTTCACATCCATGTCCCTGACCCAGCTTGGGAGTCAAAGCCCAACAGAGAGAGAGAGAGCCAGTGCTGCTCCTGCCCTAAGGAGCCCAGGTCCCGATGGCTTATGGTTCCAGAACTAATTTGGGAATGTCTGTATGATGTTGTGACTGCCATGGAGACATAAATGTCATTCCTAGCTGGCTTTGGTTCCATTGTGCTCGCATTCTGAGTAGCCAGCATACAGGAAACTCAAGGCTTTTTGTTCTAGAGTTTGGGAGAGGGACTTTGAGCCACATGTATGGGACACCTCACCTGGGTTTGGGCCCATTGGGTAGATTTTTAACAGAGTGGGTTCATTTATAAACACTGAAGTGAATTTACTATTCTATGAACTATGAAGAAGTGATCCAGGATAAATCCATGAGTGTACTAGCAAGGCCAAACAGTGACCACCTCTATGGACACTACCTGTAGGGATAACAGCACAACCATGAGCATCCCATTTATCTGCTCAGCCCTTAAAAGTAGGAAAGTATGAATTAAAGAAAACCCTTGATTGATGCACCTTTTTACACCTATTTAACCATATATCTGAAAAAAGAGTGTGTGTTCACAGAGCCATGGCTCTACCTCTCTCAGACATGATGTTTTTGAGGACAGAAGAGCCTGCTGAAGTGTCTGCTGTAAAAACCATCCTTGGAACTATCAGAGCTGGCATCATAAGCAGATTCTTAAGATTTATTATCACATATATAATTTATTAACACATGAGGTGTTGAAACATGCAGAAAAAAAGAGGGACATATAACGACTTAGGGACAAAAAAAAAAGTTTATGTTGGGAGCAAAAATGAGAAACAAGTAGCAGAATTCAGACAAAAATGTACGAAACAAGTGATGTTTCCCCAAAAAGTATGTTTTATCTAGACAGAGGCAAGTTGATTTAGATGTTTAAAGGTGGAAATTACTGTATTCAAGCACCATTTTTCAAATATTTTGGAAAATTTTAAAGAAAACCATAAATACAACTACACAGATGAGTGTTGGATCATCTAGAAAATAAATAGAATTATAGACTTTTCTCAGTTGGTGACTGATGTTCAGTTATCTCTTTTGCCTATTCCAAGTGCATTTTTGAATCATGTAAACACAATCTCCTCACAGGGGGAACAGAGGCAATTTCCCATTTTCCAGAATGGATATGACTGAATAATTTACACATTATTTACCATAGAAATATGGTAAATGTTTGATTTGTGGAATGAAATGTGTGCACAAATTCAAGTGATGTATAATCACTCTGTATTATATAGTTAAAACGTACACATCCGTGTGTTTATGCTGAATGCTGATATGAACTTAGTGCACTGATATCTATTTTATGGCAAAAATCAAAGAGGCATGAGGTGCCTGCAGTGTCAAGGCAGGACAGCAGCCATCCAACTCCACTACACCAATACCCCACCTGTGATAGAGACCTGCAGGCCTTAGATGCCAGGGGAAAGGAAGTATTTCTTTTTCTGGAACAACATCTGGCTCAGTAATGGCCTCCACAGGTGGCTGTGCTGGTGGTTTCTGGTCCCTGATGTGGTTAGGCTCTGTGTGGACAGCTTAAAAAGCCCATCATGGCAATGACTGGCTCATTCAGCCTGAACTATTTTCGTTGGCCTTAGTGATACTGTGGGATCTGTGCAACCTCAGCAAAGCCTCTCCTGAAGTAGGTGCTTAAAAACACCTACAGTTCAGACCGGAAAAGGAGATGGTAAGTTTGTTTACATAACGTTTAGCACAGGCAAGCTACCATCTGTGCACCCCTTCTGAAAATGTTTATCCAGCTTATAAGATTTTTGTCCTTAATAAAGAAATAAAACATAGGTAACACATAAATTAAAAGAGTGTTTTAAGTCAAGCATCCAAATTCAAAAGATTGGAAGAATTAAAAATGTGTGGGAAATACTCAGAGTCAAACAAACTGGTATTCTTTTCTCTTCAGAAATGTTTCTGGATACTTAACACAGCCCTGGACAGATTGTTTTAGGCTAGCTGCAATTTTCTGTAGGAAACTGAAATTTTGATTCCCGAATGCAATATTGCCTCACACCATTTTTAGTGCTGCACTCATAATAGCCCATTGTTAACAATGTATTTCTTCACACTTCCTGATTTTCCCCACTGGAGATTTAAAAAACATTTGGACATAACAAAAAAATTAAAAATTGAAAATCCTAGCTTCTTACTTCTTTCCACCTTTTTAGACAGTAAGAAAGACAAAATGCATTAATAATTCCAAATAAGTAGCAGAGATCAAAGAATCAGGGGTTTGCTCCATTTCTGGTTCAATTTAGGTCAGTAAATTGGTCCAAAACTTCAGCAAAAAGGCCTTTTGGCCTCCCTTCTGCTGATGCTAAGGGAAGTCACTGTGCAGCCCCTAGTAATTGAGCAGGGTCAAACTGGAATAGCCTATATTCACCTGTATGCAGGGTAAAACTGGCTTCAGTAGGACCCAGGATTTCAACCCAGAAGCTTTACTACAGGTGTGTAATGAAGTCTACAAGGTCCTCTGACTCCACAACAGAATAGAGATCAAAATGCCACATTATCTCTGAAGTGATCTTCCAAAGACAAGGTTAGAGTTTTCCACAGAAATTCAGTGGAACTGCTTATACTCAGTTGTTTCTTTCTACTTCCATACAAAATCACTGTGAATTTCTAAATTCAGCAGAACTTTTACTCAACCAATACACTAACTCATCTGCATGCTTTGAACTTATTGCACAGTTTATATACAAATTGACTGCCTGAAATTAAATCAACTGGACTCAAGGCTGTATGTTCCATTAAGCGTAACAATTATGAGTGCTTCGGATGGTCTGAAGAACATCTTGCAGCATGACACAAAGAGAAATGCAGTGATTACCTGTGCCTGCAATGAATGTAATGGAAATCAGTATAATACACATTTAACCTGTGGTAAGGGGAACATTAATGTACCCTTCTCATCTGTTTTATGAAATTTGGGAGGTTCCTCAGGTGCAGAGATGGTCTTTTGCAATGTGCCTTTCTTTTTCCAACCAAATTACTTTCCTTGTTCACTGGGGCAGTGGTGCACCCAGACATTTGAATGCTCAGTGCTGAATCAGAAAAACTAGACTCCAAGCCATGTCCCAGTACCAGCTGAAGGCAAGCCCCATCTCTTCAGTCCTCTGGGGCTGGGGTTCCTCCTGCTGGGCAGTGACACATGGGAGAAATATGTGCAGCCTTTGAGTCCAAAGATGATGGAGAAAACCCCAGACGTGGAATTGGTTGGGCTGGTGGAAGTGAGGGGGATTGCTAGCCTCTGGATGTTTCAGGATGTTGTAGCACAGGGTGCTTCTGCCCATCTGGGAATCCTCCCTGTCCTTTTCTATCCCTGTCCAACAGGAGTGTAAGCCTGTCTGCACTTGCATATGTAAAGGCTTTGTGTTGTTGCTGTGAGGAAAGAAAATGAAGGGTGGATATTTGCATTCTGAATTATGGCTCTGATTAGCAACTTCTAGTCTGAGCAACCTTCAAGGAATAAACCATGAGCACAGAAACCCTCTCTTCTGAAAGGTGAGTTTCCTTCTGAGAGATAAAAAACCAGGAAGGGTTTAAGTCTCCCACCTTGCAAGCCTTTGCTTTAAACACCAACTTATTGGATGAAGAATATCAGTTCCTTGTGTGCACCATGGTCCAGCAGTACCTTAGGTGTTCACAACATTTCTTTCTTAGTTTACTTGACAAAAGTAAGATGCAATTTTCTAGACTTCCATTCACTCTAATTAATATGAGCAATATTCTGTATTGGCTTCCCAAGTAGCCTTCTTTACCTGGATTTTCCTTACCCCTTCATTCATGGTATGCAACTTTAATACAATTCATCAACTTAATTTTTTCATTATGTCACATATATTATTAAATGTTATAATTAAAGCTTCTACACCATATACACAGAATTTTCATGTCTTTATTGGTGTTGTAAACCAGACATTATCCAAACAAAACTATTTTACTGCCCTTCTGGCAAAATAAAACCGCTTTTCTTTGAAAGAAAAAAATACTTTCAGTTCAAAAGTAATGATGAATTCAAACATTAAAATTCTTCTATCTTTTCATCCATATTTTCTATCTCCCCCTGCTAATGGACCTGCTGGTGCCAGGGTTATTATTGTAGCTGGAGCTGTAGAAATGGGACTTACTCTGGTTTGCCAAAGAAACAAGCCCAAGCCCAAGACTGGAGACCAGAGGACTTGGGGGCCCTGGGCAGTGGCAGAGTGGTGGCACTTGCTCTGCTTTCCTGCAGACACAGTTTGTCCAAGGAGCCCAGAACCTGGCTAGCACTGATACCACAGATCACCCCTAAATTGCCAGGCTAAAATTTTTTCCTACAGCTTCCAGGTTGATCTTTCTCTCTCTACTTCAAACTAGTAATAACAACAATAAGTGCAGCTTAAATATTTTCTTTCTCTCTATCTAAGGCAGAGAAGATAACAGATTCGTGAGAACTTGCAAAAAATAATGAATTTTTTTCTTTAAAAAAACACTTTGAAAAAGCAAGCTGAAGTAAGCAGGCTGAAACATGGTCATTCTTTCCATAGGGTTTTGTTTATACATTGAAGCACATCTCTCAGGCTGGCTACAATTTCTAGGTTAATGAGAAAGGCCCTGCATGAGTTCCAGCTCTAACATGTGACTGCTGCCTTTATGGCTATGAAATGGAGGAGGGCTCCCACATTTATATTAACTTTTCTCAGATGGAGGCTCTGCAGTGCCATTAATCCATAAAGTGGATTAGGACTGGGGAGCCGAGTGCACTGCTAAGCATCCCGCACTTTTATTTCTGTATGGATGGGGATCTGCCTGGAGTGAACCCTCACCACTGCAGAGGATTCCCCATTTCAGAATCTTTAGCTTTGCTCTGAAAGTGGGGCTGCTGGAGGCTGTGGAGGGTTCAGCTGACACAGCTGATATGTTGATATAGTTGGCATGTTGCCACCCTCTCTGAATTTCACACCTGAGAGCTCGTCACTTCAATTCTAGTAGCACACCAACACTTTGCAGGCATGCTTCCTCTTGTCATCCAGACACACTGATGTCTTCACTGGTCAGCTGCAGGTTGGCATGGAAATGAACTCACTCCAACAGAATTCTCTTTAACTTATTTTTCCCATCAATTTTAGAACAACTGATGACGAGGCAGAATTCCTGCTGAGAAAAATATCAGTTTCACAGTCAAAAAGAATTTTAAAAATTCTTGCATTTCTTTCAAAATTATTTCAAAACTGTCTAGTAATTAGCAGGATGATAAATAGGTGTCATGACATTCTTCTAAAGTACTTGGCTTCTTTAGGACTTTCTGTACTCCTCACTGCAGAAGGAAACTGAAGTGAACAATAAAAAAAAAAAAAAAAAAAAGAGATGTATGTGTAATGTGAAGACACAGGTTCCATAAAAGGATGAAAAAGACTATATACTCTTAACTAATGAATATATAGTTGTACAACATTGAATTTAAGCAGAACTCAAAGGATGGTTTCTTTACCATGCAGAGTATCATGGGAGTCTTAAGCTTGTGTGTGTTCATTTCTAGACATCATCTGAGATGTGGTACCTCAGTAAAGGAATTCCTTTTTTCCCTAAATAGCTTATGAACTCTTTTTTTAACTTGCAGATACCTCTTTTCCTCCTTAGCTAACTAAAGTAAAATATTCTGAGACATCACAATGACAATTCTCCTGGAACTACCCACAAACCGGCCACTCAAGCTTGTTTTGCTCTTTTTATTCCACAATCAAATATAAATTAGAAATGTTTTAAAGCTTGTCTAATAACAGTGTACAGAAGTGTTAGGAGTAGGAGTGGATGACTACAACACAGCAGTCAGGTGCTGGCAAGGGGGTTCATCAAGAACTGGAAATCCAGCATATGTGGGATCAGGTCCAGGGTCCTTCTAGGAAGTCCTGTCACAAGCAATAGGAGACAGTCAGAGACAAGGCCGCATTGGGCGCTAAAAGTCCTTGCAGACACAGGTTACCTGTTGCACAGGCCCAAATACATCCAGGAGGCAGGGCCAGAAGCAGGGCTGCGGAGAGAACACCTACAGCATAGTTCAGGTGAGGACTCAAGGCCCAAGGCTGTGCTGAAAGGGGCTCCTGGAAACACAGGACATTTCATTTGGACAATCCAATAAGAAACAGAATACAGAACTATCTGTATGCAGAACTACCCTTCCCACAACATGCACTGTACATGTCACCTCTGCAGAATAGTACATTCTTCAAGAAAATGTTCAGAAATTTGGAGGCATTTCCCTTTTTTTGTGCTATAAAAATAGAGAGATGAATGCTCTTTTCTGATGCAAAACCGGTCTGCAAACCACAAGTGACACTGCTACACTTCCACAAGCACAGGGAGCCAAAATAACTTCACATTCCTATGATCCACACAAGATGGGACATACGTGGCAAGCTGGGCACAGTGCTGGTGCTGCTCAGGAAACAAATTTCAATATAAAAGACTGGTCAGTAACTTCACAGGCTGAATGTCTCGATTGCAAGCTCAGTCCATTTGACAGCCCCTGCAGAACTGCTCTGCAATGGTGAAGAGAAATGGAGTAATGAGCAAGTGGGCAGCTATGCTGCTGAAGATTTTAGTGTTAAAGCTGCAGAAGCCACCGTGCACTGTGAGGACTCAGCAGGAAATGCAGCCATGGAAATTCTTGCAGTGGGGAAACTGGACTTTCAGACTGAACAAATATCACAGGAAAAAAAAACAGTGAGGACTTCTGAATCTTCCTAAACATTCTGCTTGTTTCTGAGGTTCAAGAAGTAAATGCCACTAAACCCATTCTTATTAAAGAAAGGTTATTTCTTTGGAAAAAATCACAGGAAATCTGATAGAATGGTCAGAGTTATGTACAGTGATCTAGTCTTAATTCAGAAGTGAAAAACAGGAGCAAACCTTCCATTAAAAATGGATTCTGAAAAGAGTCATTATTTCAGCTTTGGAATAGCCTGGTTTTACCAAGCAGTGCATCACCAGAAATCTGTTTATTCCTATTGTGTTTTTTATTTGATGTTAAGACAAAGTTCCTGGGGTAGGAGGCTGGTAAAGAAAATACATTCCCTTGCTACAAACTGTTAGCAGACAGAGCTTAGCTTTGCTCACTTTAAGTATTTTGCTTAGTTTGGCCCACAACTCTGTTTTTTCTGGAAACCTCTCATTTTTCTTTTGGTCTGCCTTCCAAAACCACAGTGAGCAGAAAAAGAATTCTTACTCTGGTGCTTCTCTGCTTCAAGGAAAGCTCACTTTATACAGTCCTATATACCTGTACCCTGCATTTTCTGGACCATATTTACACAAATTAAAATATTTATCCCAGCACATTTTTATTTTTTTGAGAAGAAAAGGGCAGAAGTTTCAGCCAGTATACGGGGGATGATCCAGCTGGCTGCTCCAGTGGAAATTATTACCACAGAAACATTTGCAATCACTTAGCTTTGCTCTCCCATGATCCTTAGCAGAAAAGGCTGAAAACAATTCAAAATAAATGCAGTGAGAGCTGAGCAGGGAAAGCAGAAATGAAAGATAATTTGCAGCAAATGAAGGAGAAGCCTTTCTCACCATTCAAGGTCCATTAGCTACAAGATTTTACAGTTATTTCAGCAATCCTGCTACAAATGCCTGGAAAATTAACACACATGGAGCCTTTATATATTCTGCAGCTCAGCTACAGTCACCCACATCTGTTTCTGGTTTAAATTGTACCTCCCTCTGGCATGGATTCAAAGAGCAGCACTGGAAGTGAGTCTGGGTCTGGGATTGGACTGGGGTAAATGGATGCAGCTCCACTGAGAGAAGTGCAGCTAAATCCACTAATAATGTGGTGCTGGAGACCTGTATTTCTACAATTTTCTTCCCTTTCCCTTCCTCTGTCCAATCAACTCTTCTACACAGGAAAAATAGGGTCCCCACCTATGGAATTGAATAGGATTCAATTCTATAACTGTATGTGAACTTCTTTGTAATGCCAAAAAAAAAGAGAGCTTGAACATTATTCAATTCAGAAAACAGTTCATGTTCCTATCAGATTGGTAAGTTTTGCATTTAAGAGGATCATTTATAAGTATTTATAAGTACAGAAGCTGGGAATACCATGTGATGTGTATGTGTGTGTGTTTGCAGATCCATACATACATCTTCATCATGTATGTATGTGTGAAAAGCCTTCCACATAAAAATAACTCAGTAAGCAGAAAAATCCTTACCAAACAATATCCTGTACCAGAACAAGCAACATTTTCCCATTTAAGTAGGTAACTTCTCATGCTGCAGCATGAATAAACTGAAAAATGGAGAAAATCATGTCTTAGATCACTTCAGCATTTTATCTCACAACACTGCTTCTGTAAATTCAGCAATTCCTCCTACATTTTGAATGCAAGAATGATGAAATGATGCTAAGGATGCACTAAGGTGTCATCATAGAGTTTTGTCTTGGAGATCCCAGTTTCACATAAGCTCCTAAATAAGCACAATGGGGTATTTAACCTCTGGAAGAAAGGCAAAATTTGGGTCATATTCTGATGTCCTATGTTTCCTACTAATTGTCTGTAGTGACACCTATACTAGCAGGTGTAAGGAGCAAGGTCTCTTGCCTGGGTCTGTGGGCAAAAGGGACCAAAGAGCTCATCTCCAAGGGGCTAAACTCTCTTGCACCTAAACTGAAACTAAGGCCTTCCTTTATGATTTGGGACAGACAGCACTGAGTGAAGTAAAAGCATCCTGCAACTCAGCCGAGCAGCACCTGGCTCTTACAAGGCAGAGGTGTAGCTTTTGGGAGAAGCTACAGCCAGGAATACAAGTGAAATAGCTGTAGGTCACAGAAGCTGCACACCCAGTCAAGAAATCCATAGTCATATCCAGGAATAAGACCCACATTTCACTGTTTCTAACTATAGGAAAATTCTTCCTCTTCTTCTATTTGTTACCTAAATAACTAGTCAAAGCAGATTGGGAACTATTTAGAAAAATAGTGTTTCCCTTTTTGCATTCACTATCCAGTAAGCAAGCAGCAAAAATCAGACCTATGGCAACCTGCTTAGGGAACTCTTCAGAAAGCTTCATTTTAAGTCCAACGCAGCTTAATGGGTTTTATTCTAGGTCAGTTCTATTTCATATAGGACCTTCATTTTTGTTTTTGTTCCTTTTTTTGTGACTACATTTCTGTATTCCTAGGAAGAATTCAAAAAGACTGAAAACTAGTGAACACTGAACAAGAGAAATTTTCAATTATCCTTGAAAGAATGGTGGAGTGAAGCTGTGTTTGGAGAAAAATGGAAAGGAAAAGTTCCCAATAACATAATCTTTCTTAAAAGCAAAGACCTTAGCACAGGTTAGCTTTGATTAATTTTAATACAAAAGATGCAGCAAAGGGATAGGAAGGTGACACATTGAGTGGAAGATTTTTTGCATGTAAAATGAAGGTGGACATTTCCTAAGTAAGGATTCCAGTAAGAAATCCCAGACTACAATGTAATAATTTTAATCTGATTTTCGTAAATGCAAATTAAGTGATATGAAATTAAAAAGAACATTTAAATGGCGAGCTGGTTGAAGCTGAGAACTTACAGCTTGAAAGGGGCACTTCCACAGCACAGCTTCTCTGATGACTATGTGAGGAATATCAGCTTACTAAACTGCCCAAAAACAAGCACAAAAATAAAAACTAGTGGTTTTCAGCTGGTTTAGTGAACAGAGCTTGTTCACCAAAAGTTAGATGAGAGCTCAACCTGGAAATAAGGGACTATACAGTCAGGACCACATGGGAATGGAATCACATTTTTTGGCAGTTGTTGAGATGTCAGACCAGCTCAGACCATCAGATGCAACTGTACTATGAGTAGGAACAGCACCAGATCCTTCAAATACTTTGTCCTTAAAATCCACTAGGCCTGCCATGCTTCACCCTGTCAATACACAGATACAGATGCCAGATGAAAAGGAAGCATCACATAAAAAGGAAAATATTTATCCCAGCACAGGTGTTACAGAACTAGAACACAACTCATTTTTAGCCTTTTATTCAAACTGTTTCACCCATCCTCATAACAGAGAAATTCTGTAAAGACTATCTCACTAAAAGCAGTAAACTCCATACGATTTAACCAGACAGAACACATGGGCACCTGCAGGTGAAAGTAGCAACATGCTCCATTAATTGCTCCTAGTATCATCTGTATATCAAAGACATTTTGGGGGGGAAAAAATCACAAAAAATCCTCCTCTTCTTTTTTTTAACTTAAGTGAATAAACTTTAGATCTATATTGGTCCCATAACTACAGACTTCTAATTTTTCAGTCTGTAAAGACTTTCTGTAGTGTATCTTTATGTTTTCTCAGTATCTTAGAGGTGTGTGAAAGCAGCTGAGTACAGAGTGAACTCATAACCATGAGACATTAATGAAATAAATTCTAAATATTTACTAGAATCAGAGGAATAATTGACTCGGTTTTTAGGTTTTTTTAATTGAGTCTTGCCAGTTAAAAGAATTTGCAGAGAAAAAAAAAGAGTTTTCCTCCTCCCTTTAAAAGGAAACTTAGGAAGGTGTCATTCATCTACAAGTATTTTGCCACTATATGAAACACTGGTTTCTGCACATTTATGACACATCTAGTTCTGTATGTGTTGATTTAAAAGCTTTTACCAAACTATGGAATATAGAGAAACAATACATTTCTGATAGATTCATTGTTTGTGTTTAATTTGTCTTTGATAGATTAAAATATGACCTTGCTTCAGTGCACGTCTGACATGATAAAATATAGACTGGCCCTTCTGAGGCATCACCACTGCCCAGGAACAGGCAGAAATAGTTGGGTTAATCTGCACATCCAGCAGTAGCCCCCGTGTCAGGAAAGAAAAGCACAAGTCAACTGCTCAGTCCCAAGGAGACAGCCACCAGAGGTTAAATCCAGGATGTGATTTCAGTGCATTAATCCTACTACCACATGGGAAGGAAAAAAAAAATCAGGCAAACTTTTTTCCAACTTTTCCAGAGTAGGAAACCCCCACTCATCATGTTGTGAATTGTGAATGTTCCCCAGAACCCAGCTCCACCCGGGCCCTGGGGGAACTTGGCTTCCCAGGTCAGGCACACAGAGCCTGCCATGAGCTTTCTAGGTACTGCAGGCACAGCACCAGAGCCTTGCAGCCCATTCTGGGAGAGGCAGACCCTGCTTTGGGCTGCATTTAATGCATCAGTCCCCTGCCTGCTCAATGGGAGCCGTGTGCTACTGCAAATATTTCCTGTCCAAACTATGGAGGGCAGGGCAGAATGTGGCTTTTCCTCCTTTTTTTTTTTTTTTTTTTGAGACCTCATAATTTTAAGCATAGATTCTGAGATCTGAACAGCTTGTGGAGCCCAAGAGGAGAAACGTAATGGTGAAGGAATCCTGTTGCAGCAGGAGCAGCAGTGCCACATGGCTAACTAGCTGGAGCAAATCCTGCCACTGCTCTCCAGGCCCCTCCTTAGGACACAAGTAAACGTGGCTCAGCAGCAAGCTCTCCAAAGCAGGGCTTCTCAGATGCAGGGATTTTAAGGGAGCTGCCCAGGATTGGTAGGCTTTCTAACAGCAGTACTTCCTTCCTTTCTTCCTCCCCCTCCTTCTCCTTCTTCATTCTTTCAAGGGTCTTTCTGAGGGATTGGCTGCCAAGGCACTCCAAGACTATGCTGATAGGAATCAGAACAATCTTTTCTAGGCTTATTTCTTTTTAGCATCTATACCACTAGGTTCATGGGGCAGACAGGTGTTTCTGACCATGCCTTTCTTTAAAAATTAAAGCACTCTTAGTTTTTCAGCCTATGTGGTGAGAGTTACCACGTATTTACTCCAGACTAATAAGAGGGCAAAAGGAAACAGCATTATCTGCTATATAATGCCATTAAAAGGGGAAACGAAGCCCATTCAAGTATTTTTCCAAAATAATTTCCAACAATTGATATCTTCATTTAAGAAGTGAGGTGCACACAAAGCAATTACTCTGAATCAAATGCCACTGAAGGCTAAAATGAGAGTTTCACTGGACATCATGATTAAATAAGACAGAACTGCTAGATGCCACAGACAGAGACTATGGTTGAACCAGTCCATCCCTGCTGTCTTTCATATATATGTCAGAGATATATTTAGTTCTTTAATGTGCGTGTTTAAAAAACTATGAGTCATGTGGATTTTGCTGAATGATAAATGGTTATTATGCTGACCAAAGGGTGTGCCCTTCTCTGAGCTTTCAGCTTTAGGGTCCAGGTTCATATGCTGAAAGTTCACACAATATTCACTGCTTTTGAAAGGCTGTACAGCACTGGGGGGAGTTAGAGAAGCTGAAAAACCAACGGCTTTATTGTCAAAAGTGTGTTCTAATAAAGCAGGTAACATCTCTGTGTTATTATAAACCCCCTTCTTTTCAGGTAAGCCCAGCATACTGCTGAGTGTTTCTGCTCAGACTTCCTCTGAGACTAACAGCCCTTTTCTTCTGAAGGGCTGCATGAAAGAAAAGACTGGCTTCAATACAATTTTTTGCAGTCAGTGATGAATATCTCATAATTTTTCATAACACCAATAGGTTTTTAGTAGCTTCTCTTTCCCTCCTCTCTTTTCATTTTCACCCTCCCTTCTCGCTATTTCATAATAGGGGGAATACTCAGCATGAACTTTGCTTGGATACTGAAATCAAGTAGTTGCAAGCAGCTTTAGTAAGAGAAAGGAGGAGGGGGAAATGGCTGCGGCTATAAAGAGCATTTGGAGAGCTGGAAAGAGCCTGTACTTCCAACAGCTGCACTGCATCAAGGCAAACCACAAAATAGTTTTGCAGCAGCTCCCTAGCGCACAGGGGGAACAAAAGTCAGACAAGGCTCTTTTAAAGGGTGTTGGTTTTTTAAATGGAAGAGGACAGGAAGGAGAAGGGGGACAGAAAAAACCCTTTCCCAGTGGGTTTTATTAGAACCTACTGTGTGTATTTATCTGTAAATATACAGGTAGCTGGCAGTAGTGCTCATTGTCATATGTTACCCATTTGCTGTGACTTACATGCTGAGTTTTTAGAGTGGAATTCATGCACTAGTCAGTTGCAGTATTAATCTACTAATAGAGACAGCAGTAGATGTAAAGGGGGTCTAAGGAGGTAGATAATTTTGATTCTCTGACTAGTGACACTCTGAAGAAATTACATTTAGATTACTAATTACTCCAGATTAAAACCAGTATAAATATCAGATTGTGCCTTTATGTTCTTCCTCGGATGCTCCACAAAAGTATAAACCCTGTTGTAGTACGAAAAAGATGCCTCAATTGTCTGTGACGTTGTCTGAAGTTATTCAGATACTTCTAATGAGAGGGTTAAGAAAACTAACTCCTCCCAGGACATGAAAAACTTCTACTGAAATCATAAGAATGTCTGAGCTGAAGCCCTGTCTCCCTCCCTGCCCCCATTCTTCAGGCTACACTGTTCTTAAATAAACTATTTGGGTTGGAAAACATTCCTTGCGTGTGTTCTGACTCATGATTTCTCCGCTGCTTTAGAACCTTTAAGTGCCAGACAGCTAGACAAAAGTTTCACTCTGCCTAATCTGCTGGGGGAAAAAAGGCAACTCCTCAGTTCCTTGAGCACAGGGAGCCCAGTCCAGAGTAAGTCACCACTTTGGGTGCTGGCTGTTGCATGACATGTGAGGAGGAAACATGGGCTCTTTCCTAGATTTCCTAATTGCCCTCTCAGACAGACATGAGATGATTCATATCTGGCTATGAAGAACTCTTGCTTTCCAGTTTTTTTCTTTTTTTTAATAGATTTTGGAACCAATCCATCAAAAAGTAGCTTTCAACCAATTCTGAAAGAAAGGCTGACCACTCCATACAGCCTGCAACAGAAAACTTTTGGTGTACCAGGGAGGGTTTTCTTGATATTGAAACCAAAGGCAAAACATAATTTCATTTATGTGTTTACCTATCAAACCATTACATGCAGTACAGATTTAGGTCCTCTCTCTCATAAAGAGAAAAATAACTTCCACAGGTACATATCCATAAAAACATTCAAATTAGTTAAGATATGTTTACATACCAGCTGTTTCTGTCACTGTCTACATGCATGCACTCAGATCATGTAAACTGCAAACTAATACAATTTATCATACCCCTTAAGGGAGTAGGGATAAAGTAATCTTATTTTCCCATGTTTGTCACAGATTATTTGTCATGCTCAGAGACACTGATTACAGCTCAGCTGGTGACAGATCATCCACCTGCAGGCAGCAATTGACATCTTTGTGCTTATATTGTACATAAAGACTTGTGAAGACAGATAGGGCTCTGTGTTTCTTCTGCCAGTTACAGTGACTACAGAGTATTTTATTCCAAGGGGCACTGTATGCTTCATCTGTCATTAAAGATCAAGCAGCATGGTAAAGAAATTTTAATTTCTCATAATAGGGAAATGCAAGAGTTTATAGAAAAGGAAGTGAAGAATGGTCTGTGTGAGCTGGAGAAAGCCAATTCACTTTACATGCAGGACCTGCAGTGTCAATTATCAGTTGTGCAGACCCAGGTGTGTTAAGCAGCTCATAGAGAACAGCCCAGAAATTAACTGGAAAGTGAGACCCAGTGCACTGCAGTGTTTGTATCCACTCCCCATCTCTGCCTGCTGCTGCACCTCCACTCATGGCCTGCTGCAGCCTTTCCCACACAGCAAATTGTCCTTCTTCTTTCACAGCTGCAACTCCCAGCCCATCAGAAGAGAGGCAGATATTTGGTGCCAGATGAACAGCAGCCATTTCACAAAGCTGCTCACCTTCCCCCTGTCTCTTTTCCATGCTATCTGAGTGAGTCTAGCTGTTTTCCCAACACGCAGAGCCCATTTAATTACACACTCACATGCAGTGCAGGAAGTGTATGAGAACCCAGGTCAGCTAATTATGGGACAAGTCCTGGAACATTTATTTATTTATTATGGGCCAAATCTAGAAGTTATGTACTCTTCTGAAGTGCTACTTTCTTTGAAAGGTGGTAATGCAAGCAGGACCAGACCTCAAGATTAGATTATATCACACATGCATGCATACATATACACAGGCCCACTTGGAAGGCAGAGGCGCTGCCTTAAGTCATGCCCTGACCTTGGCCATACCCCTCTAGGTCCCTGTCTGCATAATTTTCCTCCACTTTGTTTTCTATCCCTATATTGAAGTGCTAGATATGTTTACATTACGCCTACCCAAGAGACTTCTGTAAATCTCTGATCAGCCTGATCACATAGCCAAATAGTTATTAGGTGGTTCTCTGTAAACACACATATTGTTCAAATTAGGGCTGGAAGACAGGGGCTTCCTGTTTGCTCTGGTTCTTTTACAGCCTTACTTGAGGAGCAAAGCCCTGCAAGGGACAATATAATCCTTTTCTGGAAACCTCATTAAGAAGCAATGTAAGCAATACAAAAAATAGCTAAAGAACAAGCACCTTTCTGTATCAAAGCTAATGTCTCAGGCCTTCAGAACCATAATCAGCCACAAATTTCTTTAGAACTGACTAATAAAGAGCAGGCCATCAAGACAACCTCTTCTAAGTAGCATTTTAACAGCCAGACAACCTCTGCAGACACCTTTGTAGTGGGAAGATGGCTGAAAAGCTGAATTATATCCACTGTTGAATGCAGATAGCAAGAATGCCTTTTCCCAACCTTGTTGTTATACCAACTCAGCCATAAATAAGGCCTGCCATTCTACTGGGTGGAAGTATAATATTCAAGGATCCCATCCAAGTGTGGAGAGCAGTCTAACAGGAGTGCACAGGTGATGACTGAGAGATGGCTCTTGAATTGTTAATTACTTGAAGAGATGTAATGCCCAGGTGCAGGTAGGGCTGAGGGAACAGACACAGCACTAAAGGTTCTGACTGGCATCAGGGCTCAGCCACAAAGTCTGCTTGTGCCAAAACATTCACATTTCTGTGTCACATGAAATTAAGGCTGGGCTGACTAAAAGAACAATATTTAGCACCTTTATTGAAGTGCATATCTACAAAGCCTGCCCCAGCATGAAACTATTAGCATGCATCACACCTCTGCAAATCATGTAAATGAAGGCTCTTTTATTCATAATGCAGGGGTAAAAACAAGGACCCAGGAGGTAAACTCTCAGAAGTTAACTGCTCAGTCAGTGGCTTCAGGTGATGATAAATGCCTGTCCTATGGCAAATGCTGCCTTTTCATATATCTTGTATGCAAACACTCCATTTGTTGGAAATAAAGATGTTATCTGGAAGCTAAATAACTCCTTGAAATAACAGGATTCTAAGGTCTGTTGAACTGGAAAATAATGTCTCTAATTGATCTGTGTCTGTTGACTATATTAATGGCCTGGAAACTGAATTTTGGTGTACACAACACATTTATCATGTAACCCATTAGTTAGATTTCTAAATGAAATTTGATTTAAGCAGTAATCTGGAGCATAGTGGGTAAACCAGCAAATTTAGTTAAAAACCAAGAGAAGAAAACTATGAAACTTATACTGCAGCAAGTAAATGAAAAGGTATTCTTCACTTTTATCTGCCTAATTTTGGCAAGGATGTTAAGAATGAGAGCCAAAGTGCTGTCATTTTTAGCAGTGTGATTCTTGCACCAATGAGATTTTCTGGTGTGCTGCAATTGATTCCACCAGGTGTGAATGTAATCATTCTTTTCTTCTTTGTCTGAGTGACAAAGAACTGTATGAGTGAGCCCCTGCTCCTGCTCTGACCCCAGCTTAGGAGCAATATTTACTTTGGAGAAGTAAGAACAGAGAACCCAAAATTTGTGTAAAAATTGGTACAGATTTATTTTTAATGAACAACCCAGCAACTGTGAAATGCAGTCCTGTATACAAATGACCTGGAATTCATTGACAAGAAGTTTCCTTTGAAGTCTTTGATACAGAACTCCTCAGAGCCTGAAATGGTTGACATCAAAGTATATATTTGATCCTATTTTTCAGAAAGTGTTCCAACCTAAAATTAAAAGAGTGGAGAGCACACTTAAATTTTAAAGACTGAAATGTAAGAGTGTAGGAGTGAATTTGCAACATGTTTTCTTCTTTACCGAATGCAACTCTAAAATATTAATACATCCCAGGCATTCCCTCTGTATTTTGAATTAGAATGGGAAAATCTAACTGCTTAAATTGTCATGTCAGCTCTTCCATGTTAGTTTGCAATATTTCCTGAAGCACTGCCCTCAAACCAGTTGGAGAGCTGTTGCTGAAAGAAGTCAATCCAATCCATCAAGGCTGCAGAGACAGGGACTTACAAGGAAAAATAGTACTTAGACTTGTAGAGCTAATTGAATTCCACCAGCAGATCATATATCTGATATGTGATGGTTTTGTTACCTACATATTTCTATAATTTAGCACCTCCCTTACAGTAGATGCAAAATATTGTTGTTCTATGTATGATCAGCAAACACTAATCAAAACTTACTTCCTAGAATAAAATAATCATACTTCTTTTAGCTAAATAAATTTGAGAGTTTTTCTAATTGTGAGTTGTGTTCTGTTTCTGTTGAACTCTTTCCTTCAGTATTTCCTCAAATGAGGATGAAAGGAACCTCTATACCATTCTTTAGGGTACCTGACTATTTAAGTCAAATTTGTGGATCCAGAGAATTTCTCATAAGCCAAGGTAACCCTGAGAAAATTAATCCTTTCTCATCAGGCAGAATAGTTCAGTTTTCATAGAGCTTTCCTGTTGATTTAAAACAGAAGAAAGCCACTGTTTCCCTATAGTTTTTTAAGGAAATCCTAAGATATGAGTTTCATGACAAAATTCACTGTTCAAACACAGTCTTTTGGGTTAATTCTGCATGAATATCAAGAATATTATTCCTCTTGTCCCAAATTCATGTTTGTGCCTTGTGTTTCTCTTCAGTTGAGCCCTTCCCTGCAATAGAGGCAGCAGTTCCAGCAATTTGGAAAGAGCTGAGAAATATGAGAGTCTGGAAATAATGCAATAGGATTTCAGCTGGGCAACTCCAGTCAGAAACCATCTGGACTGTGGCAACACTGAGATGCAGGATACGTTATGGACTTGGAAGCAGCTAAAGAAAATTAACTCAGAGCAAAGAAAAAAGAGAACTCGTGTGCAAATTAAGATGCACATTCTCTGTTGCAGTTTTCTTTATCCTTCATTACCACTCAGACTCCTCTGATGATCAAGTACCTGTAGAGTGAAGTTGGAGTTTGCACAGGACGGACAAACAAATCTTGTCCTGAGCTGATGATACAAAACATACATGAGACTTGAATTTTGAACCATGCACCTATCTACCTAAGTTAAATGCACTGATTTTTCCAAGTATTCGAGTTTAGAATATTAGAATTTGCAAAGCTGCATAAACTGATCTGTCTGTATACACACAAAGATTGCAAATATCTTTGGAGTTTGGACACAGCTGATGCTGCTAATGCAGAGCAAGAGTTTGAGCACCAATGAGAGCACAAAGTGTCTCAACACCTAAAATTAAGAGAGAAAGCTACTGGAAGTTACAATAGAAAATAATAAACTAAGGCTCATGTAACCTTTTCACAGTCTGTATTTGAATGCAAAGAGCTTCAAGCTATAATTCCTAAAAGCATTTAAACACAGGTGGAGTTTCCAGACCCATTCTGGAAGACACAAACACAGTTAGACTGTAATGCCAGGGGTACACAGCAGCTTTCAGAAAACCTGAAAGCTGCCTCATTTGAATGCCTTTTAGTCTCATGACAGGGATACAGAGGGAGGCACATTTCACTTGCAACAAAAAATGTTTACTACATTTCATGAAAATACTGTTATTTGATGGCTAGGAGAGAGTTTGGCTCCAGGTGACTGCATAATCCACAATCTAAGTCTGCTAGGGTGTAAAATAAGAATGGACACAGTTATGTTTTCTCACAGGTGAAGAGTGATCTTCCCATTTACAGTTTAGCCAAATGAAACACAAACACTCGCGTTTGAGGGGAGTGTAGGAGGCATCACCCCCCATTTCTTGTCTATAGCAGTTTCATAGCAAAAAGACACCATTCTCTGTGGTTTGAAACCTTCCAGAGAAGCCTTCCAAAAGCCAAAGACCTTTTAAATAGTATTTGCTTAATTAGCCAGTCTGGATTTTTTAAAAGCACCTCAGCCCTTCGTTAATTTGCTAATTTTCCATTCAATGAGACCTTTTCATTACAAATAACTTAAGAAAATATTTTTGTTTTCAATTTGGATAATCTGTGTGGTGATGGTAGCCTGTAGTCCCAGTTCTGTGACCACTGCAGGGGAGGCTGAGCAGCTGCTGAATCAAACCTCCTGAGGCTACACAGGCTACTTATGCTGCAGCCCTAAATTATCCTGAAAGGGCATTACCCTCTGGGCTCTCCACACAGCTCATGTCCTTGATCTTCACAACACAGCATTTCCTTTTAATGTACAGCAGCTGTGCTCAGCTCAGGGCAGAGCAGGCTGCTCCCCCACGATGTACCCCCACTCTGCACCACCTTTCCTGCAGGGCAATTCCCTCATTCCCACTAAAGACAGTGCTAAACTCCCAGCACTGCTCCTGGACAAAACCTGTTGGCTTCCTTTGGTGAGTCCACTGAGACTGGATTCCACCATGCTGTTTCACAAGTGGGGCCTTCATGCACAGACAAATTTCACCAAGGCATCCTTGTTCTTAATTGCTCTTTCTGTAATTTGTAAGATGATAAAAAGTGGAATAACCTAAAAAAATAGTATCACTTATAATACAGCAGACATTTGTGCATGCACTTTGCACGTACTTGCACTGGGAGCTCTTCTGTCCAGATCTTATTCATACTCCCTACTGAGCATCTGTCACAGATAAAAAGCAAGTTGCAAATTCAAATGTTCTCCACCATATCTGTTTAGCATCATCATGATGCTAAGCACAGACAGTTTAACTATTCTCATGTACAGCTAATCAGTAATATAGATTCTGTAGACATTATCCTACCATTCTCAGAGTCCCATGGATGTACCTATCAAGACTTTTCCATTCAATTTTTCAATAGCAGTCTAATGCATAATCCATTTTTCCAAGAACGATCCAGGAGAAAAAAATAAATCTGCAAACTATATAGGGAAAAAAAAAAATTTTAAATACACAGGTTCAGTACTGATAAAAATTTTTAAAAATTAATGGTTTCTACTAACTTACCTGGTTTTATTCTGTGATTCTTAGGCTTGTCCTGTGCAAGGCCAGGAGCTGGACTTCGATGATCCTTATGAGACACTTCCAGCTCAGGATATTCCGTGATTCTGTGACTCTATGTTTAAAGAACCCAGATTTCTTCTTCTAGCTAGCTTTTCTATTGTGGGTTTTTTTTAATTCATAAGTACTTTGGAACCTCTCAGGTCAAAGTGTGTCTAATGCAGTGTCTTGTCTCTCATGTGACCAATAAAAGACACTTTAAAAGAATAAATATAAATTTATTGCAATAGTCTCACTGCTTTTAGCTTCTTATGGTGCAGCAGCTACAAGCTTCAACTCTCACTTGTGAATCTGCACTTTGAGAGTTTCAATAAATCAGTCCACTGATTTATTGCCTAATATTTCAAACATCCTATTAAAGTTTGACATGTGAAAATATTATACTATGAAAAAAATTGGAGTACAGCATTACAACAAGGCTGCTTATCATCTCACAAGGCTATGGAGGAGTACAGCAAGGCAAGGATGAGCAACCTTTTTCAAAGAGAGGAAAATATTGTAGAAGAGAGAACGGAGAGCTTCCACTCTTTATCTATTATGTGTTGATATTTACTGGTGGTATTTACTAAAAAGCAAAGTTAATACTAAGAAGGTATTTTGTGCTGAAGAATGCCAACAACATACAAAAAAATAGATTTATGTCTGAAGCCCATCAGACTTCAGCAAGGAGAAACTTGCATCCTCTCTGCTTGCCTGCCCCCTGCATTCCCCCATAACATTGTAGCCCACTTCAGCAGAACTGATGGAAGAATCCACACAGATTTAAAGATTCTGCAATTTTCATGAAACTAGCAGGTTAGCTGGAGGGCAAAGACTTAAATCAGCAACTCCAAGAAGAAAAGGCTTCAGTGTGAGTCCAAATCTGTCTGGTTTGGTTTACCAGCTGGCTAATCAGTGCAAATACCCTGGCCTGCTCGGGGTCAGCACTGCATTGGGCTGCTTTTTGCCCAGCTGATAGCTGCAGAACAGGAAGCTGATCCTAGTGAGAGGAGCAGGCATAGATGTGAGAGAGTAATCTAGGAGAAGGGAGAATCTGAGGGTTTTAGGATGTTTGCCACATCTATTCTTCTGCAGGTGTGTGAGACAGCACCACACAGAATATCCTGAGCTCAAGGGACCCCCAAGGACCATTGAGTCCAGCTCTTAAGTGAAGAACTTCCGGCCTTGGCTTGGCTATGAGCACCGTGCTCTGACCAATCTGTGGCAAGGTCTGTGGGTTCCACCCTCATGCAATCACCCTGGGCTTTTTACAAAACCACATGCTGTTACAACAAACAACAGCCCATTCAACTGTATTAAATGCTTTCAACAAAGCAGAATCAGCTTTAAAAATGTTTGTAGGGAGAAGCAACACTGTGCTGCATGTCATTCATTGATTCTACCACTTATAAAATGGGAATGTTGTAGTGTGGAATTTTGGGAAACAGCAACATGATACACTCAGCCAAGCCTTATGAGTGATCTCACCTGTGGGGATTTCACATTTGCCTCTGTGTGACATAAATACATGCCTTAAGTCCTTGTTCTCAAATGCTACACCATTTTTCCCTAGTGTGCTGCAATAGATTTATTTATCTTTTCAGTGAATAAAAAACAGAAAGTTGTGAGAAGGACATCCAAAACTGATCAACACATAAGATTTCCTGCGCATTGTCCTTCCAGAATGAGGGATTCTAACTCCACTTGAAGCAGAACACAGATCTGTCCACAGTTGCTGTAGGAGATGAAAGAATTTCAGGATGACAATTGGTGAAAAGTTTTAGTCATGGAAAAGCCTGGACTGACTGGGCAGTGTTGTTGCTGAATACAACTTAAATCTGTAGGCTGCCTCATTTTTCAAAGTAGAATTTAAATGCATTTGAAAATTACCCCCACTGCCTGTGGGAATTTAGTTGCTTGAAACGCTAATTTCAGTGATCAGCACTGTCTGAAACAAGCCTTTGCTTGCACTGCTGCTTATTCCTGACTGTCAGTGTGCATACCAAGTGGTATCCATATAATGAAGGATCAGGTTAAAGGTGCTTCCTTTACCGATACAGATTTCTTTCCATTAAATTATGGGTTATAAGCTCTTTGTTGTAGCTGAAAATTACCACTTGATATGGAAAACCACCATTTATTATTATGCTAATTGAAACTCAGGACATGAAGATAATGAAAAGACTGATTCTTTTCCTACCTGCAGTAAACTGTTACAGTTGAGGGTTCTTTTGATGGTTTTGGTTTGTTTTTTTAATTCCAATTGTGCAACAAATTTTTTCAGTGGTTAATTTCAAGGCAAGGTGCCAATAATTTAGCAGTTTCCTCTAATATTGCCTGTATGATTTTGATTGCAACAATAATTGTAACAAGCAATAATTGGAGCTTTATATGATACTGCCCACAACATTCCTTAAAAAGACATCTTCACACAGACTGAATACAACCCACGATCATGTTTGCTTGCTTTCAATTTCTCCACTGATCTCTACCTTTCACATTTTGAAGTACATTCTTGATTCATGCACTTCTGAGTTCTTGTTCTTCCCAATCCTGTTGAGAATGCAAAGAAATGAATCTGTAGTGATTCTCTACAAGTGATATTCATTGCATTTTTGTTTTATCTCATACAGAAAATTCTGAAAGTTCCCAGGAGCTGAGCCTCTGTAGATGTCAGTTCCTTAAAGATGCAATGCAACCTTTTAATACTGTGATTTGATTCCCATTTCAGCCATATTCTAAATAACAGTGGCACATGCTTGGTACACCAGTCCTCATGTCCACATCACAAACTTATTTACAGTCTGTCTACACACATCCATTAATGTGTGGTCATACACAGAAATTATTCTCACCAGAGCTATGTTAATTTGCTTTACTAGTATTTGCTCAGATTGATGAGCATCTCAAAGGACCACCTGCCTTTATTTCATCTTGCCTCCTGTTTCAGTTGAGTTTAGTTTGATTTCTTTGAGCCAAACTGTAAGACTGGGAAATAAAACAGGGAGAAAAAAAACAACTAAATGGTTAAAGCTGAAATAATTTCATTATTTTGTTGGAGGACTTTCAGCGTCACAGAGCAATAGATTGAGTTGATAATGACATGAAAAGAGGTCAAAGTGTTCTGAATTTATTTAAACATGATAAATTGGTTTGGCTTCAGTAACAACCAACTGAGCCTTCCATCAATAGGTGAACTAGGTCTTTGTTTTGACCTCCTCAATCTCTAATTGTGTAACTTTTGAGGGAAGGGAAGGGAAGGGAAGGGAAGGGAAGGGAAGGGAAGGGAAGGGAAGGGAAGGGAAGGGAAGGGGAGGGGAGGGGAGGGGAGAGAAGAGAAGAGAAGAGAAGAGAAGAGAAGAGAAGAGAAGAGAAGAGAAGAGAAGAGAAGAGAAGAGAAGAGAAGAGAAGAGAAGGAAAATAAAAGAAAGAAAAAAAATTATATAAACTTTGAATAACCTAAACACCACCCAGAAAGCTCACTGACTGCTGTTGTGGAGGATTACCCCTTTTGACGAGAATAAATAGACATCTCAGTTTTAATAAAGCAGCCTTGAGTCATTCTCTTGTTTGCTTTTGTTGAAGTATAATTGAGGAAAAAAATTCCTTTAAATTTGTCTACTGATCCCTCTAACAGCACTCCCACAAGGGCTGCCTATCAGTTGCTCCTTTTTGAGAATCCACGACCATTAATCCTGCTGAGGATAATGGAGGATGATTTCTTTTAGACATGAGACAGCCACTGGGGAACAGAAACTAAATGAAGCAGCAGCCATAGCTGTTCACACAGAACCTGTTTATTTCCCATTAAAAGTCAGTTTGCTGGACTACTTCTCAAAAGCCACTTTGAATTATTCTAAAAGAACTGTATTAAAATACCAAAGTATTAGAGGTCAATGGCAATGAGCTGTTTGCACAATGTTCCTGCTTCCTTAATATTTACTGGCACCCCTTGGTCTCCCTCTACATTATGATCCCTGGAGCAGCCAAGTCATGACTCTGTGTATCTGTGCCATGCTCTCACACCAATGTGTACCTTTAGAGCTATACAGGAGCAGGAGGACAGGAGCCTTAGCACACCCAGCCCTTCAACACTGGCTACAGAGGACTGCTGGAAGCTCCTTGTAGAATCTTGTGTCTCTGTAGGATTTTTCTGTAAGAGCATAGCACAACCTTTTTTTTCCTTTTTTCTTTTTTTTTTTTAATTTTTTTCTTCTTTTTATTTTTTCTGGGGTTTTTTTTCTCTTTTTTTGTGTGTGTGGGGTTTTTTTTGTTGTTTTTTTTTTTTTTTTAATTAAGCAGTCAAGAAGAAAACAGCAAGCATGACACAAAGAGTTGTAGTGAGGGAGATACATGGTATCACTTCCATATTTTCTCTGCTGACAATGTACTAGTCTCCTTATTCATGCAAAATACTGACTAACCAAGCTAAAGTGTGAAGTCCAAATCATAAACAATTCCATTAAAGATATCTGTAGGGAAGCTGATATGGCTACACAGCAGACATCAAGCAAAAACTACCCAAGGTTCTGCTTAGTGCTGCATGAAATCATGGAGACCCTCATATATCCATACAAAGGATATATATTCTGCAAAAGGAAGGCTGAAGGCAGACCATGTCACTGAAGCAGCCCTGTACTCATCCCACTGGGAAACTGCTTCCCTTAGGCACCTTTGTTGCTCACCCACTGCTGCTGTGTGGTGGGGAATACATCCATCCTCTGAACAAACGTGTGAAAGTTTGTGTTGGAACAGATGAAATTAAATCAATAACTTATTTGTGCCAACCACAAACACTGTTGGTCTCCCATTCACATCAGCAGGAGGAGAGCTCGGATCTGGGAGCACACCAAAAGGAGTTATCCGCCCTGGGGTATGAGGTTTGGGGACAGACTAAAAGGACACAGATCTTTCTCTAAATTCTAGCATTATTCTGTGTTTTCTCATAGTATGGTGCTGGCCAGACAGTATTAAATAGTTTGGCTGAGTAATTGGTGCCTCTACTCCCCTCTGCTGGGATCCCACCTTGACTATTGTATCCAGCTCTGAGGTGTCCACCCCAGGAAGGACATCAACCTGCTGGAGTGAGTCCAGAGCAGGGCCACCAAGTTTATTGGAGGAATGGAGCAGCTTTCCTATAGGGAAAGATGAAGCACTTTGTGTTTGCTCAGCCTGTGAAGGAAAAGACTTTGGGTGACCTAATTTTTGCCTTCTGGTACCTGAAAGGAGCCTACAAGAAAGATGGTGAGTATTTACAAGGGCGTGTAGTGACGGGACAAGGGGAAATAGTTTCAAACTGAAAGAGAGTAGGTTTATATTACATGCTCAGAAAAAATTCTTCACTGTGAGATTGGTAGGGCACTGGAACAGGTCCAGAGCTGTGGATGCCCCATCTTTGGAAGTGTTCAAGACCAGGTTGGCCATGGTCTAATGAAAGACATTCCATAGCAAGTGGATTGGAACAAGATGGTCGTTAAGGTCCCTTCCAACCCAAACCATTCTATGATTCTGTGATAAGGACCCAGTGGTTGGCTGGGAAGTTTTGAAATAGCATGAAGGGAAAATGTTTCCCAGTGTACATATTAAAAAGTTACCATTTTAATAATTTTTATCTGTATTTTAACGATTTTTTTAAATAATGAGAAATAAATCCAGGCTGACATCACCTGGAAACTCCTCTCTTTTAAAGTCTGCCCTAACAGCAAATCTTGCAGAGGATATTTTATTGTTATCATGAGAGTTTCAATTTTAATTGTGCCATAGGCATTACTGGCTCTAGTGTGAAATGGTTCCTTTAAACAGGTGTGATCCAAAGGGAAAAAGAATTCTTAGATCCTTACTTGTTGAACCTGGTTGATCAAATCAATGCTGGTATGCTAATGGCTCCAAAAGCTTTCGAGTTATTTCTGTTACTTCAGAAATACTTGCACTAGTAATGATATTGCACACAAGCAAACATTTGCCATAACTGTATTTTATGGAAAAAGTATTTCTGAATTCACACAATAGAATCAAAGTTACTAGGCACTACTTGTTTAAAGAAATACTTTTTTTCTTTCCCCCAAATTTCTAAGATTATTTTTGCATGCTTAGGTAGAGGAGATAAGCACTGTAGTCTGTCATCACAACAGAAACTGTGACAGTGCCTGTATGACAGAGATACCTTGCAGGAAGATCAGCCTAATACGCCTTTGTCACTTACCCTAAAATCATTTGGTGTGACTTGAACAACTGCTAATGCAAGAGGGAGAAGAGGTTCCTCTCTTTCCTTCCTCATCTTTCCTTGAAATATGAAGACAATGGATGACTGAAAGGGAAAAAAATGGCCAAGGACCCCATCGGTTCCAAAGGTCAGGTATGAATCTGAGACTGTTGTGGCAAAGCTGTCGGTCTTAGAGAACCTCAGCCATCTTTCCAGCCATCCACCATGCTGAAAAGTCCATAACTATATGGCTGGATGGATGGCTGAAAACAGACTGACATGGGAAAAGAGCCATATCAACGAATTATTCTTCTGCATCTCTTTTTTTCTATCCATATGCAGCAATCCTGAAATGGCTGGAGCATACCAAGAATTCATCTCTTTGGAAGCCTGAGGAGTCTCATACCATCTCAACTAGTTTTTTGTGTTGCTGAGCTTCTGGCTCCACATCTCCATCAGCCACCTGCGTTATGGGAGACATGGTGATTGAAAATCCACATCTTTGC
Source organism: Melozone crissalis (assembly GCF_028551555.1). Taxonomy (NCBI): domain Eukaryota; kingdom Metazoa; phylum Chordata; class Aves; order Passeriformes; family Passerellidae; genus Melozone; species Melozone crissalis. The sequence continues at coordinate 25,072,807 of NW_026535794.1, forward strand.
AGGGGTTTTCTGTTCTTTGGCTGGGAGCTTGTCCTTCCTGTGTGAAACTTCATGGTTAGGATGGATGGGAATAGTGGCTTAGTTTGATTTGGTCAGGATACATGTGCCTGCGTCCTTCCACCTTCCACATATTTCTTTAATAGAAAAGGGCTATCACCTATTGAAAATGTGCATGTAATAAGTTTATAGGTATGAAATTAGAACAGGTTTGTCTCAGAAGTCTCTAATTACTATTATAATCAGTCAATAACTATTCTGCTGATGCATCAGAGTCAAGACAAACTGCCTACAGAGTCAATGATTGATTTCAAGAAACAAGTTGGGAAAAAAACCAGACAGTTCACTCAAAGTGATATCAGGAAATACTTGGACGTGAGCTGCAGTGCTTTGGGTCTATAATAATAATATTGATAATGTATTTATTATTTTAACTTGTTTGAAGCTCACAGAGCTACTTTAGGTTTATGCTGGTACAAACTTTCAAGTAGTTATCTTCACTGTCCAGGTTAATTTAAAATCCTTCTTGGTCTAAATTGACATCATTCACATGAAAGATAACCAGAAAGAACACTCATGTACCTTTCATGCCATATACTTTTATTGCAATGTTTCAATCACATAATTTGTTGTGCTACCATTTTGGGATCAGACACACTTCGTTGGATCACCTTTTCCTAATGCTATGGATTTTCCTATCCCAACTGCAGGCTTTTGCCATTTCGTCGGCACCCTTGATAGCGAGGAACTGTCCCGTCCGCGGAGGCAGCTCCAGGCAGGCTGTCCAGCCGGGAACGGCCGGCTTGCCGGACACGCGTGGATGCGGGGCACAGCAATGCCGCTTTGGGTGTGCGGGGCACAGGAATGCTGATTTCGGTGTGCGTGGCACAGGAATGCCGCTTTGGGTGTGCGGGGCACAGCAATGCTGATTTCTGTGCTGGCAGTGCCCCTGAGACACAGCGCCTGTGGGGTCCCCGCTCAGGTGCACATCCATGCCCCTTCCTTCCCATTCTTTCTGTACACGGGCCCCCGACGGCAGCTGATAGACAGGGGCTGGATACACGCCGGCACCTCCCCCAAGCCAGGCTGAGGGCGAGAGGACCCTCTCGGCTGGGGGGCGGTCAGGAGGCGGTGCCGAGCCGCTGCCGGGAGCTCTCCCGGAGGCTCTCCCGGTTCTCCCGGAGGCTGTCCCGGCTCTCCGCTCTGCCTGGGCAGGATCCGCCTGCTCCGCGACCCGCGGCTGGGGGAGGGAAGGGGGCGAGGACGGGCGCTCGCCTCGCCTTCTCCGCCCCGGAGAGGAGCCCCCAGCCTGAGGCGGGGCTCCGGTTTGCCTTTGCCGTTCCCTCTGCCCGGGACTCCCTTCGGCGAGCGGAGGGGGCCTGGGCGGGGGCGGCTGCCCGCCCTGGAGGAGCCCTGTGCGGGGAGGGGCCGCGGCTGCCGCTTGGCTTGGCCCGGCCGGGGCACCACGTCAGCTGCCGGCAGCCGCGGGGGCCGCGGTGCGCGACCCCAGGTGACTGCAGCCCCCAGCGCGGTGCCGGGACACGATGGGGCCGGCGGCCCTCGGGGGCGCAGCGCGGGCAGCTCCTCTCACGCCCACCGCGGCCCCCTCCCCCGCGAAGGGAGAAGCCGTCTGCCGAGCAGACGTGGCAAACAAGCCCGCCAGCTTTCCCTCGGCTGGGTGGGCGGGTGGCCGTCGCGAAGGGGAGCTGCGGGAATGCCCATCCTCCTCCTCCTCCCTGCGCCCGGAGAGCCCCGCTCAGCCGGCCGGGAGGCTGCGGGCACCGCGGGCTCCCCTCGCACACACACACTGCCCGGGCGGCCGCACAGCCGGGAGGGGACACGGGCAGGGCTCTGCCCGCGCCCTGGACGGAGATGCTGCCCCAGGGAGAGCAAACAGCCGAGACGCGAACGCGGCTGCGGGCGGGCTGAGGGGCTGCCGGTGTCCCCGGCACCCGCTGTCCGCGGGGAAACGCCAGGGGCGGGGGTCCGGAGTGACCGTGCTAGAGGGGTCGAGTTAGAAGGTCTGGGGATGCCTTTGGTTGCAGTGGGACTGCGGAGAGAGGTTGGTTGAGCCTCCTCCCGGCTCCCCGGCCCTTCCCCGCGGGGCGGGAGGCGCCGCAGGCCCTGGACAGCTCCCGCTTTGAACGCCGTCGGGGCGCTGGCAGCCGCTGCCCGGCGAGGCTCCGGCCGCACTCCCAGAAAAGCGGGGCGAGAGGGGCGTGGGACGGCTGAGGGGAACAAAAAAAAAAAAAAAAAAAAAAAAAAAAGAGAGAGACGACGAGTCAGATTTTCCTTCCGAAAGCCTCAGTGTCCACGTCCTCAAAGCATGGAACCAATTTAGCGTCGCCGCCCCCCCGGCGCTGCCGCTGCCAAGGCTGCTGCGGAGGGCTGGAGACGCGGGGCACGTGATGGCCGGGGCGGCGCCGGGACCCTCCTGCGGTATAAGTAGGGCGGACCGGGGCTGGGTTAATTTAGCGTCCCTGGCAGCAGGTTTCTGCTAAGGTTGGAGTTACTCCTCGAGACTGTATGCCTGCGTCCCACAGGCGATAGCTAACCAACCGACTCGGCACCACAAGGAGTCTGCATGTCTTGCAACTAGACATGCTCAGCTTTGTGGATACACGGATTTGGTTGCTGCTCGCAGTAACTTCATACCTAGCAACAGGCCAACGTAAGTGCTTTCCGCTTGTTTGTGGCAGGGGTGGTGGCAGGGGTGGCTGTCCGGCTCTGCGCTCCGTGCTTTGTCCCGACGCCCGCCCCACGCACGGCAGTCTGCGGGGAGTCGCTGTTTCCCAAACGATAGAAACCAGCTCAAAACTGCCACCTCCGTCCTAGATCAGACTCTAGATTCTTTCTTTCTCCCAGAAAAAGATGGCAAATGGCCAACGAGATCCCCCACTACGGAGGAAAAAAAGGAAAAAAAAAAGAAAAAAAGTAAAAGAAAAGGGACCCCCTCCTCCCCAGACGGGCTTGTACCTAGAGGAGTACACAAAGCCTCACCTCCGGCGCAGATGCTGCGAGGAGATACAGATGCGGGCTGGGAGGAGAGTGCTTGCGGCGAGCGGAAGCACCCAAGCTGCACTTTAGTGAGACTTGAGGCGTGCTTTCCGAAGCGGGGAGCGGGGGAGCGGCGGCTCATCCCTCCGTCCGTCCCTCCATCCATCCGTCCCTCCGTCCCTCCATCCCTCCATCGCTCCGCCGGCTCCGCGCGCGGGGCGCCCCCTGCGGGCCGCTCGGGGCAGCGCGGCGGGCGGAGCTGCCGCGGCCCGGGGGCTCCGGTGAGGGGAGGGAGCCCGTGAGGGGCGGCGGGTGGGGAGGGAAGGAGCAGGGCTCCGCTCCAGTGCCAGAAGGGAGCGCGGCTCCCCGAGGGCGCAGTGCAGCTCTCCGCCTCCCGCTGGATGAGGATGTGGTGCCCCCTCACACACACACACAAACGCACACACACACCCCGCACACTGAGATGAGAGGGAAACGCACCCTGCCACTCGCGCGGGGCGAAGCGCAGCCTCCCTGCAGGGCAGCGCCTGTGAAGGGCCCCCCGAGCCCCCCAGGCCGCCTGGCTTTGACCCGGGTTTGGCCGCGTTCCAGGGCGGAGGAGGGAGGGAGCAGCCGTGCGCTGCCCGCTCCTGGCGCTGGGAACCCCCGGGGTGATGCGGGATGGTGGTGCCCCCCAGGGTGGTTCCCCCCGGGATGGTGTCCCCCGGGGTGATGTCCCACGGGATGGTGGTGCCCCTCGGGAGAGTGCCCCTGGGGTGATGCTCCCCGGGATGATGCTCCCCGGGTCGCCCTCGCCGGGGCGGGGGGCAGCGGCGGGGCCGTTCTGAGGGACATTCTGAGGACATTCCCCCAACCCCGGTGACGGGAGGCGGCTGCCCCTTCGCAAAGGAGAGGGAGCGCTTCTTGTGGGGGTTTCTTGAGGGGGTCCCCGAGCCGATCACCCCGCGCTTCCCGCAGGGAATTTGGGCAGGCGCCGTTGTCACCGTCACCCGCGGGCAGTGATGGCTTTAGTTCTGTGTTGAGTTAGCACTGAGTTAGGCTGGCTCTGTGTACTGCCGCGGAATCCCAGTGCTTTCAGCATTTCAACACTGTTACCTTTTTCTGGAGTGCACGAATCATCCGAATTTAGTGTGGTCACGCACTGCCAAAGTGACACGTTGTGGAAAAAGATCCAACAACCTGTTAGTTAGTGGTGATGTTAAATTGCAGGCGTTCAAGGGTGATGTGAGGCTCTTTTAGAAGGGTGAGTTTAGGTCAAAATAGATTTTTAATTCCTTGAAATTAAGAAAATCAAAATTTGTTTCTCCAACTAATGAAAAAAGTGCATACTCACACTTAGCAGTGCATAACATACAGAGATGGTTATTTGCAATATGGTGTTTAATAGCTTCAAACTGTTCCCTGTTACACAGTTTTACAGGAAAATGTAGAAATAGATGGAAATGAATGTTTGGCTAGAACCTTTCCCCAGAAAAAGTGGGATTGGGCCATTTATCTGAAAATTTCAGATAACTCCTACAATTTAGTGTCTTCACATGTGCCAGTCTGCCTGGGTTTATTAATCTCTTCCATGAACACATATGTGGAAATACACAGGTGTGGGGGGCTTGCAGTGGAGGTATGTTGAAACATATTTAGAGCAGGTTTATAGTTGGTATCTGCCTTTTTATTGTATCAGCCATATTACTTGTTTTGATTTAATTAGCAAGTCCATTTTGAATTTGAAATACATGGCAATTTCACCCTTGAGTTTTTCCAGTATAAGACAATAATCTTAACAGGAAGAAATTACATTAGGGAAATGTTTATTGCATTAAGGAAATCAACTAAATTGCATTTTTCATTAAAAGCAGCAAATTTAATTTTAAATTGAAAGCAAGTTTAAAATTTAAAACTTGTAAAATATTTGAGTCCCTGCTCTAATTATCTCTTTCTTTCTTTCTCTTCTCTTTGCAGATGTGAATCAGGTCAGTATAAAATTTTTATCTAATATATAACACTCCAATTAACAGACTAGTCTTCTCTTCTTGTGGCAGTATTATTTTCTTACATTCATTCCCAAGATGGTAATGGAAAAGTGGTGATTAAATCCTGAAGGCACTGCCTGGAAAGGTACCCACCCCAATTTCACCAGTGGGACGGGCTTTTTAAGAGACTGCCTTCATAGGTGTGGAGAGCATGAGGAGAAAGTAACGGAGCAGAGCTCTTTGGACACTGTACCTGGCAGTTTGCATTGGATTTGACTCTACTTTAAAGCCAGTTTTACAGTCTAAATTTCATTGCACAGTAGGATTATGAAAGAACTCAGGTGTGACTCTTTTTTAAATTCTAATATTTTAGGCTGTAATAGCTATAAGATTGTCAGTTTTCAACACAACATTTACATTTAGTTACATGCATCTTTGTTGTATATAACCTAGCTTTCAAAGTAATTTTAAATCACAGGGCATAGTTAAATATATTGGACTGAGAAAAAGTATAATTATGTAAGAAAATAAGTCTAAGCATTATTTTAGTTCAAAATACTGGCAGAAATTGTAACTCCTTTTTTTAATTGTCTTCCTTATTTTTTTCCAGCCACCTGCCGGGCGCAAGGTAAGCATTTTTCTTTTTCTTGGGTGGAAATAAAGATGATATCAAGTAGTCTTCAGCAGATTAATACTTTGTTGAATATTGGATGAAAAGAAAATTGGCTACTCTGCTTATTTTCAGTGTTGTCTGAAAACAGCATCTCAGTAGTGCTGAGATGAATAGGTAAGAAAAAAGGCGGAAAATATCAATGCAGCGTTTTAACAGGGTAAATTCAAGTACTGAATCAAAGGTGCTTCACCTGTGAGCAGAATTAGCCTACCAAGACCTAAATGGCATCAAAGTGTCATTCTTATTTAAACAGAGTTCCTTTCTTTGTAAAGATTTATGTGGATTGAATGGTACAGCAATATCCATATAGGTACAAAAAGCTAAATTGATTAGATATTATTTCTAAAAGTCACTTCTGTAAAATTAGAAGTAGTTATTCAGTAGAAACAAACCCCAGTTTTGCAAGCACTTCTGTGGTCTGTGCAGTGACACTTTTAACACTCAGCAGTGTCAGTGGCTAATCTATTTCCAGTAGATTATTGTGGACAAAAATACACTGTCTGGAAAATAGCTGAATTTGCAGCCCTCTTTTTAATGTACACTAATTTTTCTTAATGTATCTGTTTCCCTGTATTGTCCTGGAAAATTTCCACAGTAACTCATTGAGTGTTATTTTCTTCCGGCAGGGCCCTAGAGGAGACAAAGGGCCGCAGGGAGAAAGGGTAAGGAATTAGAGTGATGTTTACTTGTGATCTTTGAATGGTAGTTGTTGGAAGACCAGTAGGAAAAAACTAAGTTTATGCATTCTGTGAGATCAAATGATTGTACCTGTAGCAGCTTGCATGTGCAATTTTATTTAAAAAAGAAACCAAGTTACATGTGTACCAAATCCAGCCTAATTATGGTCACTGTGCCTGAGCAGATACGGTTGAGATCACAGGGCAGCCTAGCTCTTCAAGTGATGATTTGAAAAGTGTTTTTCCAGCTGTTCACAGGGGAATTAACACATGGAAATGCAGAGGGAAAAGTTGACATGTAATCTTGGAATAATATGGCATATGGGTTAGCTCTCTACATAAAACCCGAATAGACTAAGTCAGTTTTGAGGATAATTCATTATCTATGCCTCCAATGATGTTTTGGAAAAGCTCTTTTCTTGGCAGCTGGGCATTTGTTATCTACCTTCTGCTAGTAAAAGAGGATGTTATACTGTAAAAGTAACCATTAATAAGGACAGTTCAATAATTAAATTGGAATGTTCATTCATATTGCTCATATCTGCTTTTCTGATTTGCTTCTGCATCATTGCTGCTTTTTGTAAAGTGGTGTTCTGAACTTCACATACTTATCTGGTTTGTGTGTAGTTATATGTATTTTTTTTCTATCATCTGAAAATGAAAATGCCATAGTACTGATGAGGGAGCTCTGGAAGATTTCTGAGATCATAGTGTGCTGACAAATGTGATGGAAACTATTAGGAAGACTATATCAGTGTGATCAGCTGGATATTTGCTTTAGGCTGCCACTAACTAAATTTGTTTAATGAAAGGAGATGCTGTTTTTGTTCTGAAGGCAACAAGCCTTATTCTGCTCCTTTAGAAATCCATTTATTATTGATTTCATTAAGTACTGAACTGGGTCCAGAAAACTCAATAAATTAAATACCTCACATCAATTGCCATGATGCCAAAACCTCACCAGCTTTGTGTACTGGGTATGAAAGAATGTAAGGACAAATGTTACTGGACTGAACACAGGTAATTTCAACCTGTCATAAAAGAAGTTCTCAAAGTGGTAGCAGATGGATGGTATTAAAAAATCTGTAAAAGAGCACTGCTAAACTTTAATTTGATTTGGAATTACACCAGTCAATTGTCTCTACTGATTAAAAAAGTGGCTTTGGACTTACTCTGGATCCATGTTAACTCATATCAGTAGAGCCGACCTTTCTAATCCTCAGCTGGTCAAACTTTAGGCTCTCACTATTAGCATCTGCTGGGCTGTGTGGGTCCACATGGGTCACTTGGGGTTCCAGGTCCGAAGTTTGTCACCTAAGATGAATATTCCCAGTTTGGACATTATGCTTTGGTAGTGTAAATCCAATATTGCCCCTGTAAATCTTTTCAAATACAAAGCTCCAGTACTTGTCCGATACAAGGTGTAGCAAGGTAACACAAAATCAGACTATATATTTTCTCAAATTAAGCATCTATTTAAACTATTTATTGAAATGTATAGCACTGCTGTAGGGTGTGCCTGGTTATTCGTGAAGTTACCACATCAGAGACTTCTTCAGCCACTTCCAATTTTCACCGTATAATTCTCTTTTTAACTCTAGGGTCCCCCAGGTCCACCAGGCAGGGATGGTGAAGATGGTCTACCAGGTCCTCCAGGGCCCCCTGGTCCTCCAGGTCTTGGCGGAGTAAGGCGTCCAAACTTTCTATTACCAGAACTCCTAAGCTGTGCTTTGTAACCAAGATGGAATTTATATCTGCTGGAAAGCACTGTTGTTGAATTGAGGAGTGGAAGAAACATTCTCTTGCGAGCCATAAGAAATTGATGGCCCCGTTCCAATGAAACCCTCATTGGTTTCTATATATTCCATGGAAAATTTGGATTCTGTATTCAACAGGGACTTAGGAAGAAGACCTAATCAACCCTGTTATTTAGCATTAAATTTACATAGCAATAAGGTTTTTGGGTTAGGCATCAACTAAATGAAACCAGTGCTGTTAAGTAGAGGGGGAAAAGAAGCCTTTGGTGTTGGATTCAGGAGACAGCAAAGAAGATGACTCCTTAAGCTAAAAATCAATTAAAAGTGCTATAGAATTGTATTTTCCTTTGGAATTTTTTTTATCTGTATTCATACTGCAGACCTGTAAATGGGCTGTGCTTACACACTTTGTGTACTGGCACCCATCCTGAACTCTCTGCAGAATGCTGAATTTAACTCTTTGCTTGACATTAGCTACATAGGCAGCATGAAGACATAGACAGTCTTGTACTGATCAAGTTTAGTAAGTCCTTTTGCATGGAAGAATACTAATTTTTATTTCAAAACTTTATTTTGCTAGTTGCAAATATCAAACTGCTTTCATTGTGGTTTTTTTTTAATTTTAATATGTTAATGAAACAAGCAAGAAAAGGGAGTTTGATTGTGGTGTGGAGATTCTTTTTCTATTTTGATAAAATACCAAAAATCCATTGCAGTGTTTCTGAGGCTTCATGCTCCTCAGATATTTCTGAAACTGAAGGCCCCTCCTCCTCCAATAGCTACTCAGGCCGGTACATTAATTTTACTTATGCATATTTTTTCACTGCTTTGCTTAAGTTCCCTCACTGGAAATTAGGCAGAATAATTTGAGAGTTTCAAGAAAGTTCTCAATTTTAAATGAGCACTGAATTTACATTCCTAATTTTCAGTTCACACTATTTAATGTCTCTCTATCACGTCTGCAGAGATATTTAGGTTTGAAGGGGCCTTCCCAGTAAAATTAAGTCTTTTTTGAAACAAGTGAAAAGAAATGTATTTGTAATAAGGCAGTATTTACTGAGTTATATGTATGCTGCTTTAACAAACCTCATAGCAAGTATAACAAATCAGATGATATTTAATATAGAATGTTGATTATAAATAGTTTTTAAAGTAGAGATTTTAGAATTTTAATTTCAACCTTTTTATTATCTGCAGAACTTCGCTGCCCAGTATGATCCATCTAAAGCAGCAGATTTTGGCCCAGGACCTATGGTAGGTATATGACACAGCACTTAATAATTCACATGAATAATGTGTTTGGGACTTTCCTTTAACTCTAATTCAGCTCTAATTAATGAAAAACATAGTGTTAAAATGAGTGGTTTGATCATATATTGACTCAGACTGGAAACTGCTCCTTTAATATAGGATGATGATGGGTGTTTTAAATAGTCTTAGGACTTGAAGTATGGTCTTAGATCTGTATATTTAGCTTGAATATAGAACTTCTGGGTCTTGTGCTTTAACTCTGTTTGTTGACCACACTTTTATGACTCAATGAATCTCATAATCTGATGTTAGAGAACACATCTACTTTGAGGTAGTACTACTTTACCCATACTGAGACAGAAGATTTTGTTTTAACTGTAAAGCTGCTCTCTAAAGCAGGCACAGGCCTAAAAAGTAACTCAGCATCTTGGCTCCAGTTGGTGATGATTTTTCCACCATGGCTGTAAACTCTTTTGATACCCTTAGATTGCATAGGTTTTTTAGGAAATTGGTTCTCATTCGGTTCTCATCATCTGAATGTTAGTAATGTTGGTATTGTAAGGCTGTTCTGAAGAGGATTCTTTATAATTCACTGTATACTATATACAAATGGAATTTAAGGGGTCTATTGCCACTCCATATGAATTTCTAACCCTTCCTTACGTTAGCAAATATTTTCAGTACACATAGGTAGCAGAATATGGGTTAAATTCACCACGCACTCTGATGTCACAGACAGTGCATCTGATGGGTGAGCAGCAGGATGAAGAATGACCAGGATTATTCTGGGTCAAGTGCTTGCTTCTACTTCCAAAAACACTCAAATATTAAATGGACTTCAGAAAATACTTTGGCATCCATTTAGTTAAGAAATATAAAAATAGCCTTTAATCAAGTTCTGCCCTCAGTGTCTGACGATTAGTCAGAAAACATAGATGAGAATTTATATGAAGTGTCACCATTTCTATACTCCAATTTTTGAGTCAGTTAGGTTCATTTGATAGAAACAGTGGTAGAATCTACCTATTGTGGGGAAGTTTTAAGTTTCACATATTTATTTCATAAATAATATGTAAAATTCAGGAAGGGGAAAGTAGTTACAGAATCTAATTTGAGAAGAAACTCACAGGGTTTATGCAGCACATTTGATTCAGATTGTCTAGGAACCATTATTTTTCCTAGAATTACTGCATATTTTCATACCTACAACATTGCTTTAACTTCCATGAATAAATGCTTGTAATTAATGTGCATTTATTCCTCTTAATAAAAGGTTTTCAGTCATATGGAAAAACTACATAAACCACTGAAAAGTTGGCATATGATTTTAATGTTGTAATGAAAAAATCTAAAAGATTTTCCAAGAAAGATTTACAGCCAATTTAAAACATAATTATTTCTGTTGAAATATTTCCTAAATAATTTGTTTGGACTATAGAAGTCCAAGTTAAAATTTCAATTTGCAAATTGTTTGCTTGCTTAATAAACCTTAAGATAACTGTTAAGACAGTGCACCAATCTATGGAAATTTCATTTTTAGAAGTGATTTGTCTCACCCTGTGTTTTCAAGATTTATGTAAATTGTAAATAATGTCAAGGAGAGTGTATTAGTGACTTCTTTTGCAAGTGATATGAAAAGAATTTAATCCACACCAGAAAACAATGAAATATTTAAATAGAAGTAGATAATTATTGGAAATAGATGTACACACAACATACAATATGTGTAAGAGCCTTTCATGATGTGTTATGACCCTCCTCTTAAAACGCTTCTGCACAGGAAGGGTAGAGGGAAGAATTCAAAAAAGAATGAACCAGTTCACTTTCCAACAGGCCAGAATAAGTTAAGAAGATGAATCCTGAAGCTCACAGCCATAATGGTACATTTCTAATCATCCCACTGGATTCTGTGCTGGTTTGTTGCCGTTAGATGTTTGCACTTGGGCTGCCTAGGCAAATTCATGCGGAGCTCTTAACTTCCTCTAATTTCATCTGAACATTGCACAATGGAGACTGTGATGCTAACCATGTTTTAGGAATGCTGGGAATTTGTGTCATAGATGAGTTTATATAATTGACGTTTTTAAAAAGATCTTTTGTTTTTCCTTCCCTAGGGTTTAATGGGACCCAGAGGCCCACCTGGAGCATCTGGACCCCCTGTGAGTACAGTCTTCTCTCTCCTGCTGACATTGGCATACCTGTAAAGTTACAAATTATCTTGTTTGGAAACCAATAATATCTCCCTCATTTTCTAGGGTCCTCCTGGTTTCCAAGGTCTTCCTGGTGAGCCTGGTGAACCTGGTCAAACAGTAAGTACAGATCACACACAGACACTGCTAGCATTAGGAACAGCACCCCAAAGTAGGCTTGTAATGCTTAGGCCCATTCCTCCTACCCACATGCACTTCTCTGAATGTTTGGATCCTGTTGGATCCTGCTTGATCCTGTTACAGAAACAGAGCTGAACTCAGATTCAGGCTCTCTCCATCTGGGATCATAAAGTGCAAAGCCAATTAGGCTCCAACTATGGCCCAACACGAGTCAGAAAACAATGGGAGGATGTATATGAAGACTGATGCTTCAAGTAATTCTCAATCTGTTTTTGACAGGGTCCCCAGGGTCCTCGTGGTCCCCCTGGTCCTCCAGGAAAGGCTGGTGAAGACGTAAGTGGTTATTAAATGTTACTCGTCTCTTTTGTGGTGGTGATTCAGCCCTAACAACCAGATAATTGTTAAGCTAAGCATTCTATTGGCCATATTTTTTACATTGTTACATAAATAAACCCCTGAAATAATTATTTCATGGTAAAAGAGGTGCAGTATGCTGGAAATGCATAGAAAATTGGATAACTTCCAAACCACTCCAAATGCATTATTTAATTTCCTGAAAACAGAGAGAAGAAAACTTGAAAGGTAATAATCTCCCTGTAGTTATAGAAAAAGAGAAGCATTGCCAATGTACTTTCTTTTTTATTAGTAGTTTGTGTTGCTGTTTTACAAGAGCTTTCCTTCTTATGCAATCTTTATTGTATTTTTTAGGGTCACCCTGGCAAACCTGGAAGACCTGGTGAGAGGGGTGTTGCTGGCCCTCAGGTGTGTAGTAATCCACTGGTACAATAAAACCAGTTCACTAATCCATGAAACCTAACAGCCTTTCTGAATTTCACCACATTAACAGTCTAGTAATATTCCTTATATGGATTAATACAATTTCAGCCCTTACCTGCAGGGATGTCATATAGTTATGTTTTATTTTGGTCCCCTACCCCATTCCCTCTAAAGCTAGTAATAAGTAACAGAAGTGGCATAACAGTAAGAGAAGTGTGAGGAATTACACAGGTAAAAGGTAACCAGCCACCTTGGCATAGAAAGTTAAAAAAGCTGTGGTGTCACATGATAATCCATGAAATTTCTGAGATTCAGAGCTAGAAAAATCAGGTTGATTACTGTTAGTCTTGAAACAAGTCTGGTTCTGAGAGGTTAGGATCTGGATTCTATTCCTTACCTGATTGATAATGACCCAAATCTACTTGTTAATTTTATTGAAGGACTTGGTCATCATCTTTCTTTTAACTGCCCTGTATAATATGACAGACAATTATTCATGCACTGTGTGTGTTTTTAGGGTGCTCGTGGATTCCCTGGAACTCCTGGTCTGCCTGGCTTTAAGGGAATTAGGGTGAGTACATATACACTTTTCCCTGAATATTTAAGACTAACATCACTGCAGCATACTGAAAAGCCCTGGAAATCCTCTGAAAGTGAAAAGTGCATTAACCTCTTCAAAGTTTTTAATATTGCCTGATATAAAAGACTAATTATTTGTGAAAAATCAGAAGATCATATTAGGAAATAATTTTGTGTGGGAGGAAGATTTTGTGTTATAAGACTAAGAATTTGCATAAAGCCATTTGGGAGAAAATATGTATCAATATTTATTTTTCTACTCAATATAGGGACACAATGGTCTGGATGGTCAAAAGGGACAACCTGGTACTCCTGGCACCAAGGTAAAGACAACATCTAAAAATGTAGGATGCATTTGTAGCTCTTCCTAGCAAAAGACATGTGAAGTCCATTCCAGTCAGTCTTCCATGTTGCCATTAAACATTGCCCAGCTGCAGTAATCTAGGAGTCAGTGGGTCCATGTAGAACATATGCATGCACCTTGTCATGAGAAAACATTCCTGGGGCCTCAATAAAGTTGTAAGCAAGTTAGTGCTTTCAGTGAATAAAGGCTGTGGAATTGGGCTCTTAATGATTGGCTATTCAGCAGCACTTCAAACTGATTTTGCTATCTCTGCTCTTCTCTGGATTGTATTCTACATTTGGGTAGGTTTTTTTAAAGCATGCTAAAATGAAAATGTCTTCCTGCTAAAAATTTGGATATATGCAGTGCTTTTCTGAGTTAAGGCTATTTGATCCTCACGGTCTTTTTTCTTTTTATCATCTTCATATTAGAGCACATATGAACACTAGCCTTAAAAAAAAAAGCCTTAATAATATATTCTGAAATAAAATCTAGAAACATCTATGGTAAACTTTTTACTTTGAGTTTTTTCTTCTCTCATTCCACCTCAGTGCCTAATGTTAATGTTCTTGAAAAATTCACTGTTGCATCATTGTGTTATAGGAAATTCTGGCTGATTCACAGGGGATTTGTATTCACAGACTTCTAATATAACAATGAAAAACTCAAATACTAATTCCCCATCTTTCTTGTTTCTAAGAGCTTAGCACTACTTGGTTAAAGGGTTTTTAGTTGTAACATAGCAATCTTCAGTATCACTGCAAGTTGTTAACTTTCAGAAAAAGTTTAGCTGGCAAAGTCTGTCCAGTCATTGGAGATTTAAAGCAGATATAGCACATAAGTAAAGGATAGAGCAGTTGCTAGTAAGAGTACTAGAAAACACCAACATATTAAATCAAGGTTGTTCATTATATAACCATGCTGAAAGCAGCAATGAAGGCAAAAACTTTCTTTCTTTCCAGCATTTAAGACTAGGTACATTAAGGTATGTTCAGGATACAAGCACTTGTATCCTGAATGTACCTGAATGACGAATCTTGTCACTGTAGACCAGCCTGGACCTGTTGAGAAGGCTGTTGAGAATACAGTACTGAAGGGAGAGGAGCCGGGTATTAATGGCTATTACTCAAATACTCAGTATTATTGGTCTTAAGTTAAAAATACCTGAGGCAGATCCTTATTTTAAGCCATTTGAGAGAATTTTGTCAACTTACAATAAGGAAAGAGAAAGCATCATTCTGCTTCTGCTCCAGCTAAAAACAGCTGCTGATTGATCTGGATTTGTAGTTGACTATCCAGATCCAATCTCTTAAATGTGCACTTCAGAGTAAATGTCAGCATAAAGAAAGGGGGTGAACAAAGCAGAGCAAGTGGCACAACTTTCTCTGGCCTTCCTCTTCTAAAAGTATTCCATCTGGCTGTGTTCCAGTGTATGCAGGGACAGCTGCAGTCTCTGCACCCTCAGGACTTGATGTGCTGTTGTATAGTGTGATGCAGGAACATGGACAGTGCTGTGTTATAAAATGCTACAGAGGACACAGAAAGTGGGATCCAGTAGCTGAAGATCTCTCTGATAGTATTAGACACTCTGTCCAAAGCATCCTTTAAGTAACTCATGTCTCCAAACTTTCTTCTTCATAGGGAGAGCCTGGTGCCCCTGGTGAAAATGGTACCCCAGGACAACCTGTAAGTATTCACTGCTGCTGTGGGAAAATATAATCTGATAGATTTAGTTCAGCCAGCATTTTCTTCAATATTTGTCATTATTAACATTCCAGATACCCAGATGCTCTATTGTAACAGTAATATGACTTAGCAGAGGGAAAGATCTGTATATATCTATGTTCAATGAAAAGACATAAATGAGTTCATTTGATTTTTCTTTCTAGGGTGCTCGTGGTCTCCCTGGTGAGAGAGGAAGAGTAGGTGCCCCTGGACCAGCTGTAAGTGGCTTCCCATCTGTCTGTCATCATGAACCAGCCACTTGCTGTGGCTTCCTCTGATATTCAATTCTCTTTTTTAACTGTTTATCGTGTTCTTCCTCACAGGGGGCTCGTGGAAGTGATGGCAGCGCTGGCCCCACTGGACCTGCTGTAAGTTTCAGTCTTGCTTTTTGACAGCCTAGTTCCGTTAGGCTTTGTGCTTCTTTTCCTGTGTTTAGAGAATTTCTTGGGCTTTTGAGAAGTTGATTGTATTGATGTTTTTAACATAGTTCTCTGCTTATCAGACCATCACAAAGAGAATTAGTGAAACATAAACCCTTTGCAGACAAAATCATTACATTCTCAGGATTTATATTAAACACATCCATATAAAAGGAACCAAATATTCTCTTGTTTGCACTGATGATGTCATGAGAAGATTTTCCAGCACATCTCACTGGGAAATACTCACTGCACAGAATTCTCATTTCCAACAGTCTAACTGAATAATTCCCATCCAAAAGCTAAAAAGACTTTCTACTTTTTAACTGATGCATACCATGCATGTGTTACAGATGGCTATATTAATATACATCCTGTAAATTGTATATGCACAACAGGACATAGCTTTGCACCTGCAGGCACTAACCTTTTTCATTCACCACTAATACCTGAGTGGTGAGCTGTTGTGAAAGGCCAGCAAGATACAACTCTCCTAATCTGACTCTAACTATTCTAATAAGAAATAATCCAGTGCAGATTTGTATGTTTAAAAGGAGTTAGTGTTTCCATAATTTACCCCTGACTTCATTAAACCTCATTTATCTCAGCCACATAAATATGTGTACAAGGATATAGTTTTGAAACTGTGAAATAAATCTGGAATACATCAGAACAATAGTAATAACAGGCAATAGGCTTTTTTTCTTCCTGCCTTTAAAACCTCAATAGTCTATGTACTTGGTTCTGTTTTGCCAAAGTTGATTTTAATACCTCTTGTTATTCCAAAGACCTGTTGTGCTTTAACAAAGTAGAATGTGAGCATGGCTGTGAATATCTTACATTCTCCCATGTGGAGTATTTAAAAAATATGTTATTGGGCAGTTAAATTGCAGGCAAATAAAAATCTTACAGCTAAGATCTGATGTAGTTGAACCAAAACATTTTAGCTGAAGACATTTTGAATTAAGGCAGTTGAGTTGCTATAGGAAAAGTCTTCTGAAGCTGTCGATTGCAGGGATTGTTATTCACAATGGGCAGAGTGTTGCATTATGTCCCAGTGTCTGTCCCAGGCTGAAGTTACTTGTCACATATTTAGGTTATGATACCTTAAATACTCTGCACAGCAGTTACTAACACTCATTTTTTAAAACTAAACCAGAAATAATGTTTTATCATTCTTTCCACTTGAAATTTAAAATGTAAAAAAGTCATTGCAATGAAAATTCTGAAAGTTTATGCTTTCAAACATATCCTAAAGGGAATTTGGTATTTTTTCTTTTTTTTTTTGCTTATGCAAAACTAGTGACAATTCCAGGTATCCCCTTTATAACAGAGTAGATTGTAGAATGTCTGAGGCCACTTCCTCTTTGTCATAGCAGCTGACATGTTTTACTTTGGATTTGTGAGGCAGTGTTATTATAAATATTTCTAATTGAAAGGTATTAGCTCACAAAAGATAGATATCAGTTCCCAATATGAGATGGATTTTTAAATTAATAATTGAAGAGAAACTATCCTTTCTTATTTGTATGACTTTAAAAATTAGGGCTATGAATCCATCAGTATATCTACTCTGGTAATGTCTGGTGCATTGGAACTTTGTCCCAATGTAATTATAAATCTCACAGCAATAGGTAAACATGGTAGAATCAGTCACTTTGACTTGCAGATGCCTGCCTCTGCTCATCCTCTGTTTGTTTTTTCTCAGGTGTTTGGCCTCAAGGCAAAGTTTTACCAATTCTTGTTTAATTTGCACTGCAAATGTTGTTTAAGCATTCACCTGGCTCTTAACAGTTTGTAGTGAACCAAATCTGTCAGTTTGGAACTGCAAAAGGCAACTGGTGTGCTGAGGGGGTGATGTGTGGAATAAGTAAACGTGCATTTTTTTAATCTGCTTACTTCAACAAGCAAGATGTTTCTGTTGTCACTGAATGCCTTTACACAACTTTTTCCCTTTCACTTCCCAGGGCCCTATTGGTGCTGCTGGTCCTCCAGGCTTCCCAGGTGCTCCTGGTGCTAAGGTATGAACATCTGCTTCTACTGGTGCATTTGTTAGTGAAGATGAAATGTACTAACCAGAATTTCTAGGCAGCAGAAAAACCCCATCCTCTATGAACTAGGAGTGCTTTCTTAGTAGTTACTCTAGGGATTCATCCTCATCCTGATCTGTATTTGGAGAACATCAGATATGAATGCTAATTTAAAGTCAGCACTTACTTCACAGCTGAAGATTGAAGCTGGGCAGGTTCAGGAAAACAGAACCCTTTTACTGCTTCCTAATTGGTGCACTTATATACACTTTCCAAGGGTGACATGAATCATAATAAATAAGTGAGGCAGCAGTTAAATCACTTTACAGAAATAGTGGAGGACAAAGAAGCTGCATTTGAATATTGGACTACTTACGAGTCCCTGAAATTACAGAAATTGCATTAAAATTTTTCAGGTTTAGGGCAGTACCATTTTGCTCTTGCAGACTATAATTTAAATTATTCACTTTATTGCTCAAATCTTAGCATTTTTTATCTGGGTAAAAGCCTCAATATTTTGAGTGACCAAGGAAGGACAGAGCATTTGAGGAAAGAGTGTTGCATATATTTAATTTGCAAATTTTTCTGACCATTTGTCACAAAATCCATGTCATTCTATTCAGGTTCTTGTAGTCAACGTACAGAACACAACCTTCTGAAAACAAAAGCAAGAACGTTTTCTTTTGTCATTTACTCCATTGTGAACACTATTGTATGCACTCTGATCAGGCATAATTTTGCATCTATGCAAATGGCATCCAAAAGTGCAAGATAATGGCCAATTAGGTCTCATGCACTGTGGCACCTCAGGCCAATTCTGGAGGCACATGGATGCAAATGAGCCTGGAATTCTAATTCTAATTTTTTGGTCAACCTTCTCTGTAAGCATCTGGTTTTCCTGTCTTAGCCATTACCTTAGACAGAGCCTAAATAGACATCCCAACTTGAGTGCCTTTAAAATCCATTAAAAGCTCTCAGCTGCTCTGTTTCCTGGTCCTTGAAGGAGGAATACACAAATAAGATTATCTTCATGCCAGGCTGATAGGGGATTGCTTCACTCTTGCCATAAGACTGTGTACACTGATGGAGGGTTCTGTCCTTCTCTCTGACAGGGTGAAATTGGACCTGCTGGTAATGTTGGTCCTACTGGTCCTGCTGGCCCAAGAGGAGAGATTGGACTTCCTGGTTCTAGTGGTCCTGTTGGCCCTCCAGTGAGTAACTTGCCAGGCTCTATCTGTGAGATGTGTGCACTTTCGATGCTGAATTAAACAGTATTGTTGCCTTTCTTAACAGGGCAACCCCGGTGCTAATGGTCTTCCAGGGGCCAAGGGTGCAGCTGTAAGTACAACTACACTCATACATTTCCTCTAAAAAACCCCAATTCAGTTAATGCAGCAGAAAAGACAATGGGTTCACAATACCTTTTTCCCCTCTGTTGGACAGGGTCTTCCTGGTGTTGCTGGTGCTCCTGGTCTGCCTGGTCCCCGTGGTATTCTTGGTCCTCCTGGCCCTGCTGGTCCTAGTGGTGCTAGAGGACTTGTTGTAAGTGACCTCCTCCTCCATGTATTTGAAAACCAGACACAGTGTCCACAGTTGTAAAAGATCTCTGGATACACTTTTGTTATAGTGCAGACATCTTTTCTTGATGCACTATAGTTAACATTGTAGTTAATTTCTGTGTCTCATTACTTGCTTTAGATGCTGAGACTGAAAAGGTTCACTTTGCACTCCCTATGAGTGTAAGGAGTAGTTGGACTCAGTGATCCTTGTGGGTCCCCTTCCAAAGCAGAATATTGTGTGACTGAAGCTCTGTCCATGTTGATAGCACTGAGAGAGATGTGGCAGCAATCTCCCAGCTAGGCCCTCGGTGGGTATCCTCAGTAGAGGAACCAGCCCTGAATGTGTCATTGTTCAATAATGTCATTTCTAAGCACCTTTAAATGTTTGGTTTTGTGCCTTTTAAGTCAAAAATACAGTCATGCTCATTGGCCATTTTCACAATAGAAGGGGGCATGCCATTAGGTGATAAAAGAATTTTTTGATTCATGAGTAAGCTCTCCAGGTAGAAGAGAGATTTTTGGAATGATGCTTAATTCTGTCATCTCTTTTTGTTTTGGACTCTAGGGTGAACCAGGCCCCGCTGGTGCCAAGGGAGAAAGTGGTATGAAGGGTGAGCCTGTAAGTATGGCAAAATGTGAAGGATTTTTCAATCAAAAGCCTGATAATATCTGCAACACAGTGTTTGATACCTTCTTTTTCCCTGTTTGTTCAAAATAGGGTGCTGCTGGACCTGCTGGCCCTCCTGGCCCCAGTGGTGAGGAAGGCAAGAGAGGCAGCCCTGGTGAGCCTGGCTCTGCTGGTCCCCCAGGCCCTGCTGGTCTGAGAGTAAGTTTTCTTTTCATGTTCCACACTTAGAAGCAGAAAGGAAAGTGGAAATCAATCTAGAGTCCCACAGGCAAATTAAATAATTATGAGTAATTAAATTGACATTAATGCTGCTAAGCAGTGATAATTTTCAATTCTGAACCTTTTGATTAGTTGGGACCAAACCCATTTTAACTTTGCATTAATTCTTGTTTACTCTCTTATCCCTGAAGTATTTAGAGATGGCTTTGATTTATCCACTGTGTAATATTTAGTGAATTATCTTTTGATCATTCTTAAAAGTTTGTGATGGGATTTAACTGCTTAAAACGGTAATAGGCTCACACATAATGGGGGGCAAAAGCTTTCAATTCAGTGTCTTCAAGGATGCCTAGTAAACTTTTCACTGGGTGAGGAAGCCACTCCATGAACTTCAGGAAGCATGTAGCTTCATGAAGGAAGAGAATTCACAGGAAAATAATAAGAAAAAATGGCAGCTCTTCCCCTAGATTTTTTTTTCAGAGATAAAGAATTCAAAGTCAGTAACTGTCTACAGGGAATGTGGAACTTTGTGGGGCAGCTCTAGCCATCCTAGCTGCTGGCTAGAGCCATTGTTAGTTACAATGAACACTGAAAATTACACAGATTAGAATTTAAACAAATCTACAGAAAGCAAGAGCAATTTTTTTCACCATACCTATTTACTCTGAGGTGTGTGTGCTTAAAGCTGCACTTACCTCAAATTCAGCAGACCTGCTTGGAAGGCTGAAATCTGGTAGGCACTATGCACCTCACAGGAACAGATTTATTTCTTTCCCTTTGTTGATTTGTTTTGTGTTGACTTGCAGGGTGTACCTGGATCTCGTGGGCTCCCTGGAGCTGATGGCAGAGCTGGTGTCATGGTAAGACTTTTGTCTGGGTCACTATTTTTGAACCACCTTTTATATACAGATCTGCAATGCTTTTTTGCTACCTCTGCCTAATTTTATTTCTTTCTTTTGGTAGGGACCTGCTGGTAACCGTGGTGCTAGTGGTCCTGTTGGTGCTAAGGGTCCTAATGGTGATGCTGGCCGTCCTGGTGAGCCTGGTCTTATGGGTCCAAGAGTAAGTTCGAACTCTGTGGATTAAGTTTGAACTACATAGGAAGAAAATTACTTACAATTAATAGACAAAATTATTCAGAAATCCTACTGCAAAAATTCAGCATGTGTTAACCACAGTTAGGGCACTTCCACCATTCAACTGAAGAAACCCTATTAGGAATGATTAGGAAGCGTCAAAATGTTTATTGAAATTAGTTAGTTGTGTTAACATAGCACTTGATGGCCTTGGGATGGAGCAGTTTTCTTGTACTGGATACTGCATCGACTTCTGTGAGGGGTTTCCACTTGTGATTATTTACAGAATGTGATCATTATGATCACAATTAAGGTATGTGTGTTCTCTTTAATGAACTCAAAGGAAACCAGACCCTACTAAAATGATGTGAAATGGCTGATCTCAATTATTTCTTTTTTATTTTGCAAATGATTTCACTGAAAACAGCCATTTACTTTTAGTGGTGTGGGCTGCAGCCAGATTATGATCATCTCATTACATTTACACTCCTTATTCTTTCTCTTCCTACCCTACCCTGTGAAGGGAAAGTTTGTGATGCACATATGAGTATTAGGCATCTGCAAACATGGAAACACGCTATCCTCCAAAGCAGAGCCTAAATCAGTTCCTCTGAGTAAAACAGGTACTTCCTTATACTGATTTTCAACTGGCATGGGAGCACACACCACCAAATTAACAGTCAGTGTGCTTCAGGTGGAAATGTGATAGCACCTACAGTCCTGTTTAAACAGTGTACATTGATAAATTGGCACATCTGTGTGTGCATGCATGAATGTAGAAAAAATGGTGGCTATGTGTTGGATGAGTAGGTTTCCTTCTAAAATAATGAAATTTTTCCTTTCTCAGGGTCTCCCAGGTCAGCCTGGAAGCCCAGGCCCTGCTGGCAAGGAAGGTCCTGTCGTAAGTACCTTGCTTTTTATTCTGCTACACCGTTGCATGGGAAAGATTGACATAAATAGTACAAAGCAGACATCTCAGCACTGAGCTCTAACACAACTGTGTAAAACCGGCAAGATTTTCTATTGTATTACTCAGAATATCAGTGTGAATATTTCCATTCATTTCTGTGGGTCTCAGATCAGGCCTGTGTCCTGAAAAGGGAAGAAGAAATAGAGTTCTACAACAAGGAGGAAAAGGGAGGGATGCATGAGCATGTGATGTACCAACAATGGTGAAAAGTTACATGACACTTGCTTCCTGTCAGTACATATTTCTCCTAAAGCTGAACTCTAATTAAATTACCTCAGCCATTTAAGAGTATGATTTCTTTTTCTAGGGATTCCCTGGAGCAGATGGTAGAGTTGGGCCCATTGGTCCAGCTGGTAATAGAGGTGAGCCTGGCAACATTGGATTCCCTGGACCAAAAGGTCCCACTGTAAGTACAGGACAGAAATTTTCTATTACTATGAAAGTATTTCCAGACTAATCTGTCAGGTCCCAACTCTATCATTAATCTAACACATCTCCCTGTATCCTCCTCATCAGATGGCATCCACTTACATTGAAGAGTTCTGTTTCAAATTATTTTCTAGTTATCCAAAATATGATAATAGAAATTAAAAAAACAGTTTAATTAGCTTAGGGATATTTTGAAATTGAAGTGATTAGAATAATATATGTCTATTATATTATTTCAGCATGTCCATTTTATCATTTCTGTATATTCACATCTGTAAAAGTTCTGTCAAGTTTGGCCATTAAACCAGTTCCAGAGTGCTGTTATTTATGGAGCACTATCCAAAGCTCACTCAATTTAGAAGAACAGCTACCAGTGACTTCAGTGGAGTTCTTTACATGTCCCACAGAAGCCACAGATAACAATCATGTCCTGGACTTGGGTGTTGCTGTACACACACAGGAAAATATACTGTTAGGATACTACATGGACTGCCATGAATTACAATCTCAAAATATAAAGGCATCAAGTTTTGAAAAGACATATATTTTTGAGCTAATCTAAGTGATCCAAAAAGACAGATGGAGCTTGTATGTTTTAATTGGGGTTAAAGAAATATTACAGTAAATCTTCTGGCAATGAGAAGTCTCTGCTTAGCAGTTTAAACTGAATCTAATATGAAGTGTTGGTTAACTTTTATATCTTTTTCTTTCAACTTCAGGGTGAACCTGGCAAACCTGGTGAAAAAGGCAATGTTGGTCTTGCTGGCCCACGGGTACGTGGTTATATTTTCTTTATCACCTTCCAGAGAGAAAAAAAGTAGATTTTCCAAACCTCTGTAATAAGATAGCATTGGATTGTGCAAGTATGACTAGATGATGAAATTAGAAAAGCCCTTAGGAATGCATTATTTTTAGCCTCATGTCAGTGGGAGCTATGACTTAATGGATAAATGAAAACTCCCCTTCTTGGGTGTTAGTGGCATTATCCTCTGAAAAGGAAAAAATAGCACTCCCTATCCTTAAATCTTATAGCACAGTGTATGGTTTCTAATTAATCCTGTAAATTTCCACCTTTTAACTCATAGTTGAAACTTAGTAATTCTTCCATTTAAGGGAACCAAAAACAATCTTGTCTGGAAAAAATGCTATCAGCAAGATTTCTATAGTCCATAATTCCAAAAGAAGTTTTCTTAAGTATGAATGTGCTGCAATAACTAAAATTATGAGAATTTAAAATTTTAAGCACCTTTAGTACCTCTGGCTGTGAAGTTCTTGCAAGTAAATGGTTAAGTTCAAAATACACAGTGAGAAACATTTGGTTTTGGCACATAATAATTTAGAGCTATTACTCATATCAAATTAACACTTTGATAATAGCTTTCTACTTGAACATGTGCAGGGTGCTCCTGGTCCAGAGGGAAACAACGGTGCTCAAGGTCCTCCTGGAGTCACTGTAAGTAACAGCTTCCACACAAATAAAATTTGTGATTTACTTTTCATTAATGGAACTTCCCATTCTAAAATCCGTTTCCCTGTTTTTCAAGTTGATCACTTGTTTTTCTTTCCACCCAGGGCAACCAAGGTGCAAAGGGTGAAACGGGTCCTGCTGGCCCTCCTGGCTTCCAGGTGAGTAACTGTGTGCTCTGTTCAATCTTATCCATGGTTCCCAAAGCATGAAGAGCTTCTGCCTTAACTGTATTTGTGTTCTTCTTCCTTTACACTCAGGGTCTGCCAGGTCCCTCGGGTCCTGCTGGAGAGGCTGGCAAACCAGGGGAGAGGGTGAGTGACAGACACAGCACTCCATGCATGGGGAGGCATTGCATGAGGGCTGGGTTTGCACTGGCACACGTGCTGGAGCAAGAGCCTGGTGAATCTGTTTGCCAAAACAAAGCAATCAGGGTAACATGCAAACTTTAATTTGCAAAAGTCCCTTTTGCCTTGGAGCTTGCATCATACTTCCTTTTTCAAAGTTTTGGTATGAAACAGAGCAAAGATAGCCCTTTGCTTTTTGGGCCTTAAGTAGCAATAAACTATGCTTCCTCCCCCAGAAGAGACAGTACATGAAAAATATTTTACTTCACATTTCTTTCAAAAT
Source organism: Melozone crissalis (assembly GCF_028551555.1). Taxonomy (NCBI): domain Eukaryota; kingdom Metazoa; phylum Chordata; class Aves; order Passeriformes; family Passerellidae; genus Melozone; species Melozone crissalis. Next base: position 25,097,305 of record NW_026535794.1, read on the forward strand.
CTTCAAGGTTTAGTCTAACCTGCACTATTCCATTTATGTTATTGCACCTCAGCTGATTTCAGGGAATGTACAGTGGTATCCAGCTGAGGTGGTTCTTGCATATACCTGAAAAAAGAGCTTTCAATTTAATAACTAACTCTTCAGATGAAAAAATATTATCTAATGTCTACCTTGAGATACTGTGTAGCTGGAGGAAAAGGGCTTATTTCCATGTATGGAATAGATTGTCTGAAACTTTCCAATATGCTGTTGCAATTTGAGAATTTCTATTTGTTGCTAAGAAACAAAGAACAATTTAAGCAAGTAAAATAAACTTTACCTCTATATCTACTTTCTTCTAGGGTCTTCATGGTGAATTTGGTGTCCCTGGTCCTGCTGGCCCAAGAGTGAGTAACTCATTTGAAATCTGCTACAGACTGTCTTATTAATGTGATCAGTAATAATAATAACTATGTACATTTCTGAAATCAGAAACCAGAGTAGTCATTAGAAGGTATTGCCTCCCACTTCCCTTTAATTCTGAACTTTCAATAGACATCCTCCAAGAGCTTTGTGTGGATGCCTTCCTGCCTGGCAGGAGGATCCCATTTATGTAGAGCAATGAGTAGTTTATAACTCAATTAAGTATTTGCTTTCCAAATCTGCCTCTAAAGAGATTGATATTTAACCTACTTCTGTTACTTCTTCTTTTCTTCTGACTTGTAGATTAAATGAATCCAGTGACAAATATTCCCATTCACTCTTAAAAGTTACTCCAATCAGCTGAAACAGCAATTTTGCTCCCTATGTTTCAGTGCCCTGAGTCTGTATCAAAAACCATGTGCTCAAAACTCTAATTTTTCCATTTCATCCAAGCCAAGTTCCCTTTGTCATAGCAGTAGCAGTTATTTTCCTCTGCTCTGGCTTGCCCTAAGCATCACATATCAAGCCCCCAGTGTATTTCATCCAGTATTCCAAATTAGGCCATACTGATGCTTTATACACAAAACTAACACTTCCTAAAAGTAACCCACTACTTGTGCCAGATCATATTTTCCTTTTACATGTGTGTGTCATATTGTTGGCTATTACCTTTCCCTTTCAGTCATTTTCAGCATTGAAGCCTCCATTTACAGCAAAATTTGCACTTTTGATGCCTAAATAAATGTCCTGGTACTTGCACTCTTGAATTTTATCTCTTTGCTGTGACAACCATCTAGCAGGTTGTTCACTTCTTCCTGTGTTGTCTGCCAATCCTTCTTCCTGTTGACAAATCCTTCCTTTGTGATATCTGCATTTTTCTTCTTTTTCTGCCTCTTTGAAATTAAAAAAATGTTTAAAAAAATTACTTTAGGAACATCTCTACAATATAAATTAATCTGTTGTTCATTGGTGCTTTTTACTGGTGAGCTAACTCCCCTTAAGTCAGTTCCTTAACCACACTATAGTTCTTACACAAATTCCAAACTCTCCAGCATAACTAAAAAATCCATTATACCTTATTAGATTAATCACTGATGTCCAGCTTGATCACACTGAGATAATTTGAGATATCTTTAGTAAAACTAGTGTTTCTATCTTTTATACATCTGTTGTGCATTTAAGTTGAGTCTCTGGCTACTCCCACATCTCCAGATCTATGATGCAGAATTTAACCTTATACCTGTTATAATGTACAGGTCATATTGGCAGGCTTTAGGTGTTACCTTTATTATTCTCCTATCACCAGGCACTTGCCACTGTAAAAATAATTGTTTGCCAATTACTATCCCTTTAATTTCATTAGAATTCATTATTTGTCCTAAAACAGAATCTCCATTTGACAGTAGGATTTCAGTTAACAGAACAAGCACAGTAGCCAAAATCCATGTTCAAGAAGTATCGATACTTTTGTTGTCAGCTGTTGTCGTGATGCAAGAATTCATTACTTCATTTTGATACTTTTGTGTCAAAAGCTAGAGCCAGTTCTTACGACCATTTTATTTATTGGCTGCACAATTCTAACTAAAGGTTTGATCAGATAAAAATGTGCCATGCTGTCACTGCTCCCAGCCAGTGGTTTCAGCAGAGAGCAATTCAAGGAAGCCCTCAGATCAGTCTGTCTCCTTAGGGTGAGCGTGGTCCTCCTGGCGAGAGCGGCGCTGTCGGTCCCGCTGGTCCCATTGGCAGCCGTGGTCCCTCTGGCCCCCCAGGCCCCGATGGTAACAAGGTATGACTTTTCCAGCTGCCATTGCCTTACTGCTTAATTCCTGATCAATGCTGTCCAAAACCTCTCTCCAAGTGGTGAAGTTTCATCCCAGCTCATCCACACTAATATTAAATGGGTTTATGTTTATTAATATGGATGATGGGAGGGGAAGTCAGTTTGAGTACAGGTTATCAGCCAGGGATGCTGTTATTCTGTTTGGAGATAGGATCTGAGATTCTGACCAAAATTCATGCTGACTTCTGTTTATACCCACACCTACTTTACACAGGAAGCTCTTGTCTCTAGTTATTAATATTTCCCCCCAGATATTAGGTCAATAATAAGTGATCATCTAGTGATGATGGCTGATGTCGGCTTGATGCTAACTGAATCTGGGCCTTAGTTTTCTAGATTTCCATGGCTAGTCTTTCTACAGAAGTTTAGTTTGGAAAATGGACCTAAAACTTTAGGAGCCCACAGAATCAGTGAGAGCATTCACATCTAGCATCTTCACTAGCTGGAAAAGTAAAACACGTACAATAGCTCAAGACAAAAATGTCACTACTAAGACTGTTTACAACCAAGTAGAATGGTGGGCAGAATAGGAATGATGATTTTGTTCCAAATTGTGTGAGTGACTTGACCCTGACTTCCATGATATGCTGTTGCTGCTAGGGTGAACCTGGCAATGTTGGTGCTGCTGGTGCTCCCGGTCCTGCTGGTTCTGGTGGAATCCCAGGAGAGAGAGGTGTTGCTGGTGTTCCAGGAGGCAAGGGTGAAAAGGTAAGATGGACAACTGGTTTGTTATTGCATGCACAGGTTTGAGATGACTAAATTTCATTGCTTGGAAAAACCTGCAGGTTACCCCAATGTGACTTTTATTTACTGTGAAACTGTATTACTCAATGGTCCACAAGTAGAGGTTTTGTTGGTCTAAGGGACTGACTGTCTTTTCCAAGGTGCTATCCTAAAACTTTTTAAAAAACACTATGTATTGACATGCAGATTAATGAAGAACACTAGGCTGTATTAAGAAAAAAAAACAGAGAGAACAGAGTGCTGCTCTGGTTTCTTGGTGGTCAGAAAAATAACTTTTTGTTATATGAAACATGTGGCATTTTATGTGTCTGCCCATAGGACATCATTTTAATAGCTGTTTTCTTGCTTCATATAGAAGGTATAACATTAATACCTAGAAGAACTTTTACAGATGGATATCTCTTGACTAAAAGAAAAGAGATTTTGAGGGGGATTTATATTCCTCATTTGCAATATACATAGACATTGTTTTCAATTTCTAATTCCATTCAAAATTCTTGGTACCTGAGAGAAGCCAAGAAGGCTTGCCATGGCAGAAGCAGGTTTATTCTGAAAAGCATGCCAGTCCCCTTTCCAAACATTCACTTTGCCAGTCAGTACCTACTCAGCAATAGCAATAAAATAATCAACACTCGTTTCTCCAGAAAACCTAGGCTAAGGTTCTTGTATGATGTCTAAGTAATGCACAGGTACTCAGCAAAGACTTCTTTCATACAAACTGTTGTGTTCACTACCAATACAATTTTTGCCGCTGTGTGTTCCAGGGTGCCCCAGGTCTGAGAGGTGATACGGGTGCAACAGGAAGAGATGGTGCTCGTGTAAGTATCTTCTGGTTCTACTTGACTTTACCTTGCTACACCTCAGAAATTAAATAACTGAGAAGAATGTTCAGAACTTGCATTTCCCACTGTATTGCATTACTGCTTGTATCTGCTCATTTTTGGTACAAATCAATGTAATTTTGTTGCCCCTTGTCCAAGGATGATTGAATTCAGGAGGAGAGACAGAGAAAACAGATCACTTCTCATGCATCCAAGCAGAGAATTTACATGAGCAGAGTATTTCACAGACATTGCACAGCTGTTCAGTGTGATAGTGAACTTTAATTTCATGGCCTCAGCCCAGCCAGCTAATTTTTAAGGCAGCCTGCAATGTTACACAAAACGATCCTTAATTTGAGATTTCAGGTGTCTTTCTTAGGATTCATACTCTGGGAAGGAAAATAATAGAATAGGTTTTGTTTTATAAAGTCATGTATCCTTTATATTGAGAACATCTGAAAGAAAGTTATTTACATATCTTTCTCCAGGGGGAAGGAGAACGCTTATATAAAGTAGTTGGTCCTACTTACATTTTGTTTGAAACAATGTCCTGTCTCTTGGCCCATAGGGTCTGCCTGGTGCTATTGGTGCTCCTGGCCCTGCTGGTGGTGCTGGTGATCGGGTAAGTCTACTCTTTGAATGAAAAAATGCCTTGTTGCTACAGTTTCCTCACACATGAATATTAAAGATGAGTTCCATAAAAAACAATTCCATCATTTTAGTTTACACCAGTTCTTTAAGTTTTTCAGATTCAGGAAGCAAGGACTTTTGGGAATATTCAGTGAAGCTTGCGATAGGACCCCAAACCTTTTTCTAAAGTGGCAGGGAAGGGGATGCACATCTCCATGGCAGTGGGTTATATCTGGAGAGGATTCTGATTCACCTTGGGCTGAATTTTTCCCAGCTGAGGTTAAACTCCACAATCCTACTTGCACTGTGAGAGGAGATTTTGATACAATGATGAATAACCCACGTTAGCTCAGAATGATACGTTATGCTGTCTGAGAATCATTAGATATTATTAATACAGGGTGGATCAAAACCAGAAGCATTTTCAGTAACATCCTCTTAGTGGAGATCCAAGGAGACTCACTATATGTATCTGTACCACAGGAACATTCCTGTACTGGCTGCAGACATTTGGCTCTGACATTTCCCAGTGTCAAAGTGTTTTGTGTATCTTTTAGGGAGAAGGAGGTCCTGCTGGTCCTGCTGGTCCTGCTGGTGCCCGTGGTATCCCTGTAAGTTGTAATTTCTATAATTATTCCTGTGTCAAAGACATGATTGCTCTTTTAAAGATCATTCTAACCAGTCGTCTCTTCTTTCTCCTCTCCCTAGGGTGAACGTGGTGAGCCTGGTCCTGTAGGTCCCAGTGGATTTGCTGGACCCCCTGTAAGTTTTGTTTGCACTTTCCTCATATTGATGCCATAACCTTCCTCTATTTCCTCGGCAAGGTTTTCATTCCTCATTTTGCCTGTTTTTCTGCCCACAGGGTGCAGCTGGTCAGCCTGGTGCTAAAGGCGAGCGCGGGCCCAAAGGACCCAAGGGTGAAACTGGACCAACTGGTGCCATTGGCCCAATCGGTGCATCTGGACCACCCGTAAGTGAATTGTGTCTTTGTGAAATGCATCGTTCCCAACTCTGCCATGCAAGCAATACATTACCCTGAAAGCCTTGAATTCTGAAAAGGTAATCAAAGAAAGAAACAAAACTTCAAGCTAGGCTGTGAGAAAAGTTAAACTGCTGATTTTCACACGTTATGTAAATTTTATCAATCTATTTATGTGGGCTCAGATCATGAGTCTGGAACTGAAATGAAGAGAAAATAATAACTAATTTTCAACTTGCTCTGAAGATCAGCAAAATCACTCTATCTTGGACCATTCAGGGGGTGATTGTGGGTAAGTTCTGAGCTGAGGATGTTGACACTTTTCTCTCAAAGATGGGATGAGCTGTCATAGTCTGATTTTCAGACTCAGTCATCCAGAAGCATGTGTGCAAAGTTGTCTGTGCACCCATTTGCACACAGGCTTTTCATATGCTGGCACCTTTATAGCCCAAAGTTGTATACTGCCTCACATGCATATTACTGAAGAACTGGTTGAAATGATGCAGAAAGTCAGACCCATGTACTTCAAATACCACAGAGTGTTGCAGGATATCGTGGCTTGGGTTACTTATTGTATGATTTTAATACCAATACCAGGCTCTTGCACTAAGTGGCTGTATTAGTCACACAGTGCAAACAGAGGATTTGATGATTTTACCCTGCTTTCACATTTTGACTTCCAGATTTGTTTAGATGCACGTAACATTTGCAAGGAAATTAATCTGAATCACAAATGCTTTATGCAACTTTTCTCGGGCCTTATGATACCGATTTAAAATGTGTGTGAGAATTTAATACCCTATTGTCCGGATAGGCAGCATAGTTTTGGGCCCAGTCCTCCTGCTGGTGTAAAAATCACTTTAGCTTTCACAATAGTGAGACTGAGCCCTTATTCTAAACAGGGAGTATTAATTGCCTTTGCTTGATCCCTCTCTCTTTTTCAATCCTTCCTGCTTAGGGTCCCGCTGGTGCTGCTGGTCCTGCTGGCCCTCGTGGTGATGCTGGTCCTCCTGTAAGTCTTCAGGCTTTTAGAACTGACATTGTTGCTTTTCATGAAGTTATTGTCTCCTTTAAACCTAATCTTCATTTTCAAATTTGTTTTTAGGGCATGACTGGTTTCCCTGGTGCTGCTGGAAGAGTTGGTCCTCCTGGCCCTGCTGTAAGTAACTAATGAAGAAATGTAATAGGGATTGTAAGTCAGAAGCTGCTTTGCTTAGGGACAATCCTAACTTTTGTTTCATTGATGTGGATCATAATTGCACTGGAATAACATCAGATCCTTATAGAACTGGATGAGAAAAAAAATCTAATTGTTCAAACTCCCAGAGTACAGTCTATGCATTTAATTTGTGAGTTTTTACAATCCATCAAGCATCCCTGTGCCTCCTGAAGTACCCAACCATTTCCAAAAATCAGTGTTTATTTGCTTTATTTTAAATCAATGGCTATGCAATTAGTCATGGTGGAGTGGAATAAGAAGGTCATGTCCAATCTGCAGAAGAATGTTAAAATTATTGTATGTCCACATTTTCTAAAGTACCTGCAGTTCTAGTCCCATTCTTGAGCAGAGCAAGCTCACTCTTTTTTGGAATGTGATTTTTTTTTTTTATTTTTATTTTTCAGCAAGAAATTCTCAGTCTAGATTGACATTTGTAGTCTTTTCTTTTCAAAGGTGTTTCCAACCTTTACCAAAAGGCACTTCTTTTCTTAGATACTCTAGATTTAAATAAATTTTAAATCCCATTATCCAAAGCAAATAATCCTCTTGAATTGGGAGACACTGTTTTGGTTTTTTTTTCTCATTGCAATTAATGCAAAAAGAGACAGATCTATATTTTCCCACCAAATTTTGCGGCTTTCACCTGCCCAGAGTTAAAAAAAAAAAAAAAAAAGGGCAGTGAAATGATTCTACTGCTTCCAGCTCTCCACTGCTAACAAAGCAATAGGAATTGCTGCTTTGGAGCAGCTGATGACCTGTTTGTTGCAAGGGACTATTTTTTTCACCTTAAAATGGACTTAAAATGAAATTTTATCCCCAGGTCTCTCTTGTAATGGTATCATATTCATACTCAATCCTAGGGCATCACTGGTCCCCCTGGTCCTCCTGGCCCAGCTGGCAAGGATGGTCCTCGAGGTCTGCGTGGTGATGTTGGGCCAGTTGGCCGCACTGGTGAACAAGGTATTGCTGGCCCACCTGGTTTTGCTGGTGAGAAAGGTCCATCTGGAGAGGCTGGTGCTGCTGTAAGTTACTGAGTATCACATCTCATTAAAAATGTTTCTCTTCATGTGAATGTTATGGCTTCTGAGATACTTTTAGTGTTTGTGAAGGGCTTTTCTACTTTTTCCACAAATTTAGCAAAGCCTTTGAGTAGAAGCTCCACTGAGACACAAGAAATTGTTCATAGGCATGCTTGACAAATATGCCATAAAAAGTGAGCCTGATCCCTGCGTCAGGGTTTTCTTTCTCTTTTTCTCTTGTGCTGAATTATATCTTTCTCTAACTACAGAAGAAATAGATATTTAGTCTGAGAAAAGGAAGTACATCTTCTGCTTTGAAATTGATCCTCATGGATAGAAAAGGAAAGAACCTGTGAATGTCCATTTAGAACAATCTCAATTTATAGCTGCACCATAAACTCAGATTTGTGGGGATCACAAGGTTAAAGTTGTCTGCCCACAGGTTGACATAGAATTATGTAAATAAATGTATTACTTTTGAGTATCTTTAAGCTTTCACATCCAGAATTACTGTCTTTTTTTAAAAGTCATACATGTCTCTGTCTTATTGAAGTAAGCACTTGCGTGAAATACCACAATTGTTACTCAACAAAAAAATTATAGAAATTTCTTCTGTGATCTGCAAAAATTGTATCTGAGAATGCAATTTTCAGTATCACTGATGCGTATGTTACATCTATTTTTGTCTATTAATATAAATTGTATTCCCTTCATGTCATAGGGTCCTCCTGGTACCCCAGGTCCTCAGGGTATTCTTGGTGCTCCTGGTATCCTTGGTCTGCCTGGCTCTCGGGGAGAACGTGGTCTTCCAGGCATCTCTGGAGCAACAGTAAGTATATGATTAGTTAACTGCTTTAAACAGATAACATGTAAGGAGAAAGAAAAAACCCACACACACTTGAGGTCCTGTCTTATGGGAAGCCAGGGAAATGCAGATTATGCTGTTTCCTTTGCTGTTGGAAACAGAGGATGAGGACCTACCCAACGTAGATCAACGGAAGAAATTATGGCTTATTGCAGACAAACCAGAATTATCTGCAAGTGAGCAAATTTCTGAATGTCAGAAATGTTGAGGTTTCTAGTAGTAACATTTAGAATGAGGATAACATTTGATATAGATAGGTATGTTTCTTGTGTCCTGATTCTTGTTTCCTTCCCAAACTCATTGCAGTGAAATGCTGATCTTAGATAAAGACTAATAGTTCTGTTAGACTGGTTTGTGTTGTATTATAATGTCACATTTTGTTACAACTGTTCCTGTATTAGGGTGAACCTGGTCCCCTGGGTGTTTCTGGTCCTCCTGGTGCCCGTGGTCCCTCTGGTCCTGTGGGTTCTCCTGGTCCAAATGGTGCTCCTGGTGAAGCTGGACGTGATGTAAGCTGTCTTTTATCCTCTTCAGGTTGCTTTTTCTTCATTCTGATCCAAATACCAATACTCAGAAAAAGTAGATGGAACTGGAGGCTGTTCTGCTAGCAACCTTGTACAGTGTCTTCAGAGAAAATTACATCAGGATCTTTATAGACATGGATTCCTATGCCCAACTAGGAAAGGAAAAGTTGACAGACCTTTTTAAAGCAGACCTTTTCAAAGCAAAAGTTGTGTCTGAAATACATCCTGAAGTCACTCAGAATACTTAACTTTTTACTTAAATGTCAAGAAAGATGAAATGGGGAACATACATATCTTTCATGAAAGTATAAAAACTGCAGCCTTATCAGGGAAGCTTATTTAATAACCTGAAACATAGTTAATACAGTATGAATAAAAATCTTTTAGAGACTGCAGAATTTCAAGGAGAACAGAGAATAGTAATTTAAAAATCCCAAACTTTTGTTTCATTGGAATTTTCTGAATGAAAATGGGGGGTTTTGGACACAGCCTAAGTGCTGAAGTGAAATTGATATTCACAAAGGAAACTATTTAACCTTCTGAAGTACCACAGCAAAGTAACTTAGTTGTGGCTATTGTTTCAGTTCTTTTCCCTCCACTGGCATTTTTCATCTAAAAAGACAGTCTCAGTTTTAAAAGAGTGCAAGTTAGTGAAGACCACTACTGTCTTAGCCTTTTCATTTAGAGAAATGTTGCAAAGCCCAGTAATTTTTTTCTCTACTGAACCTAAAATATTTGAAGACCATTTTAGTTTTCTGAGAACATTAGTATATTTAAGGCATTTGAGAATGACATGTAAAAGAAAGAGGTTTTTTCTCTTTAAGATTTATACTATCCTATCTCAGTATCTTCTTACTCTCACTGTAAGCAGTTAGACTGAGACAGAGTTCTGTGCGAGATGAAAGGTGATGGAATTTATTAATTTTTTTCATGGTATTTTAATAGGGCAATCCTGGTAATGATGGTCCTCCAGGCCGTGATGGTGCTCCTGGCTTCAAGGTAACTTGTTTCTTTTTCTTGTACTTCATTGTCATGGAAGAAATATTCCAATATGTGTAAGTCAGTAGTAACACAGTGTGCGTCCTGTTGCATTCCTTTGTTCCCAGGGTGAGCGTGGTGCTCCTGGTAATCCTGGTCCCAGCGGTGCTCTGGGTGCCCCTGGTCCTCATGGCCAAGTTGGTCCTTCTGGAAAGCCTGGAAACCGTGGTGAACCTGTAAGTCAATGAGATTATGCTATACTTTAACTTTCTGTATTAAGGTCTAAGAGGACTAAGACTTGTCTATCATATATACAAAGTACAACCCACCTCTATTATGCATAGATAACTACTTCACTTTCTCCAGAGATGTGTTGACCATGGAACCTTCATTAGAACAATATACAGCAGTGACATTTATTCTCTGTTCTTGTTTCAGGGTCCTGCTGGTGCTGTTGGTCCTGCTGGTGCTTTTGGTCCAAGAGGTCTTGCTGTAAGTCTGATTTTTAAATACATTACCACATTGATGCAAGAAGAGAAAACATGCTTTATCAATAAGGACTCATAACTGTGATCAACTGTGATTGTTATAATTGTGATTATAACAATAATGCTTAAGGACCTGAAAATATTTAGGAACTTAGAATCTCAGTTAGCATTCTCTTTTGTAGAATAAATGCTGAAGCTTTTAGGATTTGCACTCTTCCTGGGTGTGTTAAGGGGATGTCCATTATATACACTGGGATGTGACTTAATGTAGAATATTTACACTTAATTCTGGCTTTGATGGGAGTATGTTCTTGAAGCTTTCTAATTTATTCCTTTGACACCTATATTGCTTCCTAGGGCCCTCAAGGTCCCCGTGGTGAGAAAGGTGTGCCTGGTGATAAGGGGCCAAGAGGTCTGCCTGGCTTGAAGGGACACAATGGATTGCAGGGTCTTCCTGGTCTTGCTGTAAGTAAATGATTTTCTGGGTTTTTGATATAATGAGCAAAAAAACAAAAAAATGGTCACACTAGCAAGGAATTACATATGCACAACATGGGATGTTAATACCACTACTCCACTCTGCAGCAACTTCAAAATGAAGAGTCATAAATAGTCTCTTTAACATTCAATGGTTTTTGTACAAAATTGAAGATTCTGGTATTGGCATTAGACTGTGACTACCATTAGTTCCCTTGAAGCTCAATCGCATTTGGCTAATGAAGAATTAAAAAATCTTCTGCCTTCGTTTTAATATTATTTCTTATTTTGTCCAGAAATTGTACAACTTTTATCTCAGAAAAGCTGAAGTAATTTGTGGATTTTCTTCCCTTTAAATTTGGGTATCAGCTTTAGGAACTCTGATTTTTCTTTTAAAATCTTCTCTGAAGATCAGAAGGAACAATATAAAGAATTTTACCCTCTCTACTCTCTTCCCAAAACAAGCATTTTATGCCCTAACTCCACTAATAAATGTCATAAGCCCTAGATTCCCATTTTCTGAACCCAGATACACATTACATGCATTTCCCTCTTGAATCAAGCAAGCGCAAACATGTTCCACTGCTCTTTTTTTGATGACTGTGTATCTTTCCCAATAGGGCCAACATGGTGATCAAGGTCCTCCTGGTAACATTGGCCCTGCTGGCCCAAGGGTAAGTGAATTTCAGAATACATTCAAATAACTCTCATTCTCTTTGTGCAATATATATGTATGATGTATGCTCCCATCTATATGAATCCCTATTTGTAGCATTTTTGCTGTCATTTAAACTGTTCAAATTTCTTTTTAGGGTCCACCTGGTCCTTCTGGTCCTCCTGGTAAAGATGGTCGCAATGGTCTCCCTGGACCTATTGGCCCTGCTGGTGTGCGTGGCTCTCATGGTCACCAAGGTCCTGCTGTGAGTATAAACTTTTTGTTGTTGTCGATTCAACACATTTATGTTACACTATAAGCCTAGTAATCACATCACTTCAGAAGCCTAGCAGTTTAATAATGCACATGGTTTTATTTCTTAAAAAAGATATTTGAAATTAGGGAAATGTTTAATAGACCTGAACTAAAAGGTTTTCTTTGCTCCTTATGGCCAGAGTGCAAACACACAAAGGAGATGTGGTAGTCCTGCTCTGTGCATCTTCCACTGCTTCAGCCCATAGCAGTCACCATGTGTGCTGCCTCCAATTAGAGCTGAGAGTGCCAGGAGTTAACTAGGAGTATGCATGTGTGGAAGCATTTCTTTAAAAGCATATCTCTAACGGAATCTTTTTGTCTTCTGCTTTTGAAAAACTTCAGGGTCCCCCTGGCCCTCCTGGTCCCCCTGGCCCCCCTGGTCCCAATGGTGGTGGATATGAAGTTGGCTTTGATGCAGAATACTACCGGGCTGATCAGCCTTCTCTCAGACCCAAGGATTATGAAGTTGATGCCACTCTGAAAACACTGAACAACCAAATTGAGACCCTTCTGACCCCAGAAGGCTCCAAAAAGAACCCAGCTCGCACCTGCCGTGACCTCAGACTTAGCCACCCAGAATGGAGCAGCGGTATGTTAGTGCCAGATGTTTGCCCCTTCTGGCTCAGGGAGCACTTCCAGGGCATTAGCTTTCTTCAGTGAAGGGTATCCTTGGCCATGTGGCAAAAATAATAAATGACCAATGAAGAAGTTCTTTCTGCCTTCACTGAAAATAGATACAGTTACATCCTGAAAAGCTCTTTGTAGATATTGTCGTACATTATTGCACTAATTTTCCAAAATAACACAAAAATATTTAACCCTTGCTTTTTATACACTAACAATCCAAAATACCTGTTTCCCACTTATCACCTTAATATTGCCCCTAGCTGTGATATTTATGGCCTGGGTTCATATATCAGATGAGTGAATATGAACTGCATGGAGAGTTTATGCTGAGTGAACCATGATTTACGTTTCTTCCCTCAATGGCAGGCTTCTACTGGATTGACCCCAACCAAGGCTGCACTGCAGATGCCATTAGAGCATACTGTGATTTTTCCACTGGTGAGACTTGCATCTATGCCAACCCTGACAATATTCCTGCTAAGAACTGGTATATCAACAAGAATCCCAAGGACAAGAAGCAGCACATATGGTTTGGTGAAACTATCAATGGTGGCAGCCAGGTAAGTGATGTATGGCAGGGTGATGGTTTCCTTCAGCACTGTCTGAAGAGTTCTTAATTCACTGACACTCAGAAGCAAGCAGATAAATTAAGTTCTTAGGGGAGAAATATGAAAAAGCCAGCTACCTTTTATCTGAAGGGCAAAGAGCTCTGGTTCTGATTTAGATCAGTTTGTTAAAAGTACTTCTCAGTATTGTTCTAACTTTTCTTGATGTCTGCAAGTGATCAATTCAGCTTGACTAATGTTTATTGTTAAGGGAAGCCTGTACTGTAATATGGTACATATAAAGACAGTCCAGAAAATGTCTGAACAATTAAAAACATCAATCTTTTTAATCAATATTTTTGTACAACACTGTTCCTGGACAGATATCTATATTGCACATCACAGATTCTGAGTGTATGCCATGATAACATTCTGAATTTTAGGTGTAAGTGAAAACAAGAGCTACTACTTGCATGTTAGACACTTTCCCAGCAAATTGCAAATACATCATTTTTGTACAGCTAAGGAAGTTTAATTACCTAATTCTTAAATTAAATGGAGTTATATTGTGGTGAAGTGTCTAAGATGAGATTTAATCACATTGGATCACAACAGTCTAGGGTCCTGTTTCTTAGAGTGGCTAAAAGTAGATGCTGTAGAAGGAATATAAGAGTGAAAAAAACATTGATACTATCCACAGACACTAGTGTATTAAAAAAAGTTTCAAAACCCTATCAAAAAAGATTTCACGGTTTTATTGAGACAGACATTGTTTGTGTGTAGCTGTGGGAACAGTAGATTGTCTTCCTTGAATTTATCTGATCTTGTCTCTGAATCCATATAAACTGTTAACACCATACCTTGGAACAGAACTCTACAGTTCAACTACATCCACTTGTGTCTGGTTGTCAGTCTAGCTCCTACTACTTTTATTTTGTGCTCTTTAGCTCTGGAATGGCAATAGAAAAGTGATTGCAGACTTGTGATTAGTTTTTTGGTTTTTTAAAGCTCCTAGCTGTCATGGTTTAAGCTCAGATAGAAATTAGGTACCGTTGCCACTTGCTCAACTCCCTCTTTCTTCCCCCCAATACACCCTAGTAGAAGGGGGAGGAGAATCAAAGTAAAACTGGCATCTTAAGATAAAAACAGTTTAATATTCAAAAATAAAATATAGTAACAATGGTAAATAATAATGATAATAAAAAGGAAAAGAATAGGTGATGCAAAATATCATTGCTAACTACCTGCTGACTTGTACCAGACTCTTTTGCTTCCTGAACCCAGACTAGCTGCCTTTTTGGGTTACTTCATCCCAGTTTATATACTGAGCATTATTTTTTATCGTGTTGAATACCCCTTTGGTCAGCCCAGCTCACCTGTCCCAGCTATGCTCCCTGCCAGTTTCTTTTGCACACTTCCTCACTGGCAGAGCCTGCGACACAAAAAAAAAAGATAAGTATTCTTGACTTAGCAAAAATCTGAAACATCAGTGAGTTTTCAACACCATTCTCATTCCAAATCCAGAACACAGCACTGTATCAGCAACTGACAAGAAATTAACTCTACCCTAGCTAAAATCAGGAGACTAGAGCAGCTATCACACATTTTCATTACCAACATCCTCCTTTCCCCCACAATACAGCTGACTGGGTTCCTCTCTATTTTTCAGTTTGAGTACAACAGTGAAGGAGTGACCTCCAAGGATATGGCCACCCAACTCGCCTTCATGCGTCTGCTGGCCAACCATGCCTCCCAGAACATCACCTACCACTGCAAGAACAGCATTGCCTACATGGATGCAGAAACTGGCAACCTTAAGAAGGCTGTTGTGCTGCAGGGATCCAACGACGTCGAGCTACGAGCTGAAGGCAACAGCAGATTCACTTTCAGTGTTCTTGAGGATGGCTGCTCTGTAAGTAACACAGAAACCACGGGCATGGTGACTGCCCAGGCCTAAGCATGTGATTAGGGATAGAGTTGTGCTTTAATTCAGAATCAGATTATTGGTCAAACCAGCAAAATTTTGCCTGGTGAAGATACATAGCCTACAGACCCAACCATGGCAGATCCTTAACAAGTGGGAAGGAAGAGGTTACAAAAAATTCTACCCTGTACTCTACATGTGGACAAAAAAACAGTTTTCAGAGGGACCAGATCCAAGTTCTGTGTAAACAGAAGATGGAGAAGAAAACAATGCACATGCTATAGAAGGGGCAGGATCTTTAAGTCCTGAAACAATCAGGCAGAGTTCTCTTAGGATCTAATACCATTTTGAATAATATGGTAGCTTGCATACAGCATCACATCAGACTACAGAAGATTCAAGTAAATAAATTTTCTGTATTGGAGATCTAAATAGTTGGATGTGGGTATCTGATTTGCAAACAACACAAGCAAAATTATTATGAAATTATTTCAGGAATTATCCATTCAGGTGAAACAATTCTTAATACTATGAACAATGCGATAACAACTGCAATGAATCTTCTCTTACAGAGAAAGAACAACGAATGGGGCAAAACAATCATTGAATACAGAACAAATAAGCCATCCCGCTTGCCCATCCTTGACATTGCACCTTTGGATATTGGCGGCGCTGACCAAGAATTCGGTTTGGACATTGGCCCAGTCTGTTTTAAATGAATGAACTAAAATTAACTTAAAGCCTCTCCCAAATTATTCTCTTGTCATTTCTTTTATAATGAAAGCTGACTCCTTCCATTTCTTCTGTTCATCTACTTGCTTAAACTCTGGGCGAAAGAGAAGGAGAAGAATTGATTGGAGCATTGTGCAATGAAATTTAATACAGCCCCAAATGGACTTGGAAGTCTTTCAAGATTTAACACCTTGTTTTGGGAAATGTCAACCTTTGTAAAGAAAAAAAAAACAAAATAAAAAGTCATGAAAGTTTGCACCATTTGTGGCCTTTGAATATCTTCCAGAGAGGAAGTTTAAATCCATGACTTCCAAAGGTTTAAACTACCTCATACACTAAATCAAGAGTGATCCACATCTTTTGTAGGAACTTCTCCATATGATCTGAGGTACTTTCAATTCCACCCAAAATACAGTGGTGCTAATTGCATAATTACAGAGTATCTTTCCAATACTTGAACTTTGATGGTGCTAGTAGCATTTAAGGTATTGCTTCTCTGTTTCTTTGAAGTCTGTCTTAAAACTTAGGATGCCCTGTCTCACCCACAGCTTAAGCATGTGGATAATTTTTCTTCCTCTTTGTCTTCTTCCTCCAAAATCAGGTGTTCCCACTTTCAAATTTCATTTCAATCTTCTACTATGGGTTAAAAAAAAGTCATCATTTCTCAAAAAAAGAAAGAAAATGTATTTTGTATATGTGAGATGTTTAAATAAATTGTGAAAAAATGAAATAAAGCATGTCCCGTGTTCCAAAAGAAACTATTTAATGAATTACTTGCTTAGATGCATTGGAGAATCTCAGACCAAGATTTTAGCACATTGCTATAAAACATTTTGTTAAAGCCTCAAAAGGTTGCCTACAACTCTCTTAAGGGTGTAATTGTCTACTTGACTCTTCATTTCAACACTAACTTCCGAGAAGTTCTCAAGAAACTCAGTAACTCTGTGCCTCATAGTATGAGAAGTTCAGGAGTAGAAATAATTCCATCCTTTTTTCCAACTACTAAGTAAGATTATTGGGTGCAGAAGGATCATCATCTCACTTGAAAGTGGAAAGAAAATGAAGCTTCCCTCTTTCACTTGAGGACAGAAAGCTCCTGGCTGTTGATAGAGCTGTGCTGGCTGATGCTGGGCTGTAACCAGCAGAACTGTGCCTGTGCACTTTAGAAAGGATGTGCGAACACCTATGCCAAAAATTTCAAATTGAGTTGTTTTGTCAGGAAGGTCAGTATTAGGCCCTTACAGCTTGTTCAGTTGTGTATGGGACACAGAACCATATGCTTTTGCTATCCTTAATAATTTACTGTCACACAAACCACCATGAGAAGCAAAGATTTCTTCTCTGAGACCATTTAGAAGACTGCTGAAAACCCTAAATGAACTGAAATTTCAACAGCCATGTTTTTGTAATTGGGAAGGTGCTTGAGAGAACCCACAGAGAACCATGAAGACAACAGAAAAAGCATGTAAGGCAAGAGGTGAGATGCACAGACAGAACCCCCAAAGAGTGGCATGAAGGAAATATCCAGAGTAAAGTCCCTGTAACCTGCAGAAAGCACCACTCCAAAGATTAGCAGTTGAGAGTCTGAAGGCAGCTCCAAATGGTGCAAGGGGGAATAAGCACTAAAATCTGTTTCTAAGGATTCTTTTTTTTGTTCCTGCTTGCAATGAACTGATTAAGGAAAATAGGGCAAATATCAAAACATGATCTTGGGTGCAGCTGCTATGTGCCTGCACCTGTGTGCTGAATTAGTAAAAATGGGAATTTCCATTATGAAATATAACTAATTTTTTCTTCACTGAGTAAAACATACTGTAGGTAAATACCTGCATTTACTCACTGGACCATTATGATTCTTAAAATATTATTATTATAAGCATTTTTTTACCATTTCAAATTAAGTTTGTTGTTGTAAAACCAGTAATTCTAGATTTGAAAACAGTAAAGACTTTCTTTCTTTATATAGATTGACTACAAGACAGGAAGTTTCTACAAGGACTGAAAAGCTAAAATTTCATCCCTCAGGTGTTGCAATTCACCGGAAGGTATGCAAAGGTTATTGCTAGGATAGGGAGGAGGACCTTTGCTGCCTGGAGAGAAAAAAAACTCCAAAGCACAGCTAAAGGAACACTTGAGCTTGGAAAGGAAAATACACCTAGCAAACACTGTCTCCTTTTGTTGTCTTCTGATTCCTCCTTTGCTCTCTGTGATCTATTCCACAGCATGTCCTGCTAGGTAGAGCACACCTTCTTTCTATCAGCTCACTGATAACATCCAAATTACATGTTTTCAGATCTTTGCTCCCAAAACAGCCTCATTTGGAAATTAAACCTGAAAAAATACATAATGTTTACCTCACAAATTCCAGCCCCATTAGCACTGGACAGATATTCAGTCTGCTTTGCAGGTTTTCAGCTTATCAGAACATATTGCATGATCAACTATTTTGCTTATGCTACGTACAATATTGAAGAAACTATCTTTCAAAGATCATAGCCGTAAATAAGAGATAAAGGTCAGACAGGGCAGAGGGCTTTAATATTTTCTAGTTTTGGGAATATAAGATGTTGAATAAACTTCTGGTAAAGTGATCTCAATTATTTTTCAGAGTACTCTGCTTTCCTATAAGCATTATCTTTGGAGAATTTCACTATCAGCAGCAGTACTTCTAGAGCATTAGCATAAATTAGCTGAAATAATAGATTAATGTTTACATTTGTAACAAGAGAGAAGGAAAGGAAAACAGCTGGAGTAACTAACTAAGTGAAAGGCCAAGTTTGCAGCAAGCCCTGGCTGTACTGTGCCAGAACAGAATTGCTGGGGAAGATCTGTAGAGCTGGTTGGAGCGAAAACTGACGTATAGTGCTCGGTTGTGACACAACTGTGCAAACCGAAGTCCTGCAGCATTCAGACCGTTTTCCTCCCTGGAACATGCAGGGTTAATAACCCTCACCTATGTGATCAATAAATATGTTCTGTCTATCAGCTTCTCTTGCACTATCCTCCCAGGAGATGGACAGAGATTAAACATCTCTTGCCAGTATGTGCTTCAAATTGTATCTAAGCTGACTTCTGATGTTGCCAGTGCAAATACTCCTTTTTGTATCCACGCAGTTTCCTATTACAGCAGGCTCAACTGGAAGCACATTGGGCTCCCTGTAGCATGTGCTTTTGCATTAATATGACCTAAGTCAGTAAAAACTAGAGGAGAGGAGAACACCATCAAAGGGACCAACACTGAGCAAAAAGAAACTCAAACCATGTAGCACGGTTCTAGAAGGGGCTGTTGTAACCGGACAGCCCAGTAGGGGCTAGCCACTGGCAATTATCTTCAGTATCTGAGTTTGTCAGTCTAAAATATGAATACTGTGCTACAGACAAATATCCTTTAATACAGGTGAGTGACAAAACAACATTAACAGACAACAAATCTACACTTCTACCATTCAGGTTTAAGTTGAAGCTTTTGACATGACTTTAGATTTGTTTTCTTGTAGTGGTTTCAGACAGGATCTCCTAGAATCTGCCTTCCCACCATCCTCTTGATGCAGGGTTTTACAGTGTTAGAATCATGTATCCAATTCCAATGAGATGTTAGCACGCTTAAATAAAGCTATTAGGCATGCAAACAGAAGTAACCCCTAATTCATTTAGCTTTACTCGTGTCTCATTCTGAGCTTATTGGAAATCCACTGTTTTTCTATAGGGCTCCCCCATGAATCTCAGATGCATAATGAATGCAATCTACAGTGCATAAACAAAGAAATTACTGCATGCCTATATTCTAAGGCTGGAATACATTTGTCCTTTCCTGGAAAACATGTGGTTGGATATTACATGAGCAAAATTTCCTACACATGAATCCATGCTTATGTATACGCTCCAACTACTCAGGAAATGATGATTCTCATTAGGGCAAATATAAGTATCCAAAACAAACAAATAGATCATTTGAATATTATTTTGAACACAAGCATTTGAAATACATAAAATAAATTCCAATAATTATTATCAGTACCTTTCTGTGTTCAAGCTACAGAAATTGGACCTTCAGATGAAATGAAACCTTTCCCAAATGCCAATTCTGAAGACACAGTCAAATAGAACAGCAGTTCTCCAGCATTTTCCCAGGCATTGTGCACCACCTACTGCCTCACATAGTGATTACCAGCCCCTGAGGACTGATTTTTTAGGGCTTTTATTCCCAAATTCACTGTCATTCACAGAATCATAAAATATTCTCACTTGGAAGGGATCTACAAGGATCACCTAGTCCAAGTATTAAGTAAATAGCCCATAGAGGTATCAAACCCACAACCATGAGGTTATTGGCACCATGCTCTAAGCAACTGAGCTAATCTCAGGGTTGTTGCTATTTATATCTTCTGTGCCAAGACTATCCTACAGGCTATTTCTTCAAAACATCAGCATCAGAACTCATCCTAAATATGCACTAACATATGAGAAGAACATTCATCCAAACAGGAAAGCTCTTGGAGCAAACTGCAGGCTCGCTCAGGGCACAAAAAAAGACAATAATTAAATTTACTCTTTTAGTTGTTCAGTTCAGTCAATCTGAAATTATCTTCTCTATATAGCAGTATAAAGGACAGGGTTTTTTCTTCATGAAATCTTTTCTCCATAATGACTGTCAGTTTTTCTGTTTTTCAATTTAATCCAAAGGGATTTAGCACTACTTTTTGGTTAAGGTATTTAACATCTCAGGGTGTAAGTCTCTGCTCCCAATATATCCCAGTATAGTCTCTACCCAAACACAGTCTGCCTTAATTTGGAGAAAATGCTTTTCATTACTCTTTCCAGTCAATAATGAGCTACCTTCTTATTTATTTTCATTTTTCAGCATTTAACAGGGAATAAGAAATTATTTGTTCCCCAGATTCTGCAATGAGATCCAAAGGACCTCTGCTTATTCTTCTCAGGAACAGCAGAGAGCAAACCACACCCATGAAGAGCACCTGCCTCACAGCAGAAAAAAGCAGAATTACAGTTTTATTCATTTCTCTAATCTACTTTAATTCTCATATGAATACAAAAGGTGCATTAGGTACAATAAATACAGACAGATACAAAAGGTCCTTTGAACTTTATCAGTTCCCTATGTGATTCTGGAGTACAGTTTCAAATACTTTATTTCATATTTTTCCTGTAATTCTTAGTTAGTACTCTCCTATTTTCTGGAGAGATTAAGAGCCAAGGTTAAGAATTAACCCTGTGCAGGATGAGCTGGTGGTTTGTGCCTAAGTATGACAGTGTCCTTTTCTGGCTCCAGGTGAGAGGAACAAGCATTTCATCTCCCTCCTCCAATGTTGGGATGCCCTCAGCTGCTTTGGGAGTATGAGCACTTTGATTCTCCTGGAGATTCAGGAACTACATTCCTACCCTCCACTCACCTCCTTCACACAAGTTAACCATTAAATATGTATTTTGACAAGCATATCCAAGAGTAAACAATACCGATTCTAACACCTTGCTCATGTTTAAGGCAGTGTTTCTCTGGCCCTATATACAATGATATTACCATCGCTATAGCTTTTACTGTTGTCTGTACATCAGGGTCTTATAGATCTCTTTGTTGTAATAAGACTTGGGTATCCATTCCATCCATAAAACACCCTGATAATAAAATTATGGGCCAAGGACTGACCTATGGATTAACTGAGTTTCTCTCACACCTTCTTTCTTGGTCCATAGCAATGTTCTTACATTCTACTTATTCTCTGCTGCAGAAGTTTAGTCTAAAAATCCATTCTCTATGTTAACTTTTCATAAATACTGAGGAAATTTAATATGCAACAACTCAGTAGCTGTTTTCTGTGGGCTTTGTGTGAAAACTCCATTACCTCTTTTCCTCTCACATGAAAATGCACTGCCCAGACACACTATGGAGCCTACTTCAATTGATTTCTACTGACTCCTTCATCTGTTTCTTAGCATGCTTACAAAGTTTAATAGTTGTTTGGGTTTTTTTTGTTAAACTCACACCCTGAAAGTCTGAAATTTAGGAGAGCATGGCTCCTAAAAATATATAAATTTTAAATTCATTATTTGATATGATCTGGATCTAGTGTGTTGAAAACCAACTGGGATTTGTATTCCATTTCCAAATGGCTTTGCATGTATCAGGAAAACAGGTCTGTGGAAAGAGAGCTCTGTGAGAGAAAGGTAGGCTTATAAAATAGAATCATAGAATTATTGAACTTTAGAGGGTGGGAGTGGACCTGAAAGTTCATCTAGTGTGGGAACCAGGGCACCAGGAATATTTCTCTGTCAGCTCTGGGGTGCCTGACCCCCAGGGGAGCACTGAGTTTGACCCTCATTCATGGAGAAAGTTTCCTAAACTTCAAGATGGACCAGAATCCACTGAAGTGTGAAGTAGATTGTAAAGAGTATTGAAGGTGTATCACTTAGGTGAGAAATTTAGGTTTTGGAATTTTAAGTGTGTTGTGGGTGGAAGCAAGATGGAGGGCAGAGGGTGTCATCCTGGGTTTCTTCTTCATGCTTCTTCTTTCTCCTTCTTCATGGGTTTGGGTGGCACTTTGTAATTGGGCGGAAAAATCCACATTGTGGGCTCTGTGGGATCAGTTACTGGGTTAAAAGGGGAAATAATGTAGGTGTCAGTTCTTAATTGGATAGTTTAGCTTTAAAAGACCTTGTAGCAAGAGACTGTTAGGCATTTTTGTGGTGCTTTTCCAGTGTGCTGAGCCTGGTGTGGATAGTGTGCAAAACTCTAGCAAAGATAATAATAAGCAAGAACATGAAGACTGAAAAAATTCAGAGCATCTCTCTTTCCTGACACAGGACTGCTCCAGGAGAGTCTCCCCTGACAGAGGAGCCCCCAGGGAGGGCCCAGCCAAAGTCCCAGAAGTCAGGGAATCGGCAACAGGTACCCCAGCAATCTAGTCTTGACCGTGTCTGGCAGGGGCTCTTCCCGCTACACCAGATTGCTCAAGGCCTTATCCATCTTGGCTTTGAACATGGCCAGAGATGGGATGCCCACAATCTTCCTAAGCAACGTGTTCCAGTGTCTAACTACCCTCACAGTAGAAAATTTCTTCCTAATATCTAACCTGAATTCTCCCTCTTTCAATTTATACCCCTTATTCCTTGTCCTATCACTACTGCTCCTGAAAAAGAGTCCACAAGAAAGCTGCTGAAGGATAATTGGCTCCAGTGGATTCACTGCATATGGATTTGTTCTGGTTTTGGGCTTTAGATAAAGCCATACACTGTTAATTAAACCTTTCCGTTTGAGTATTTTTAAAGCATAAGAAAAAACAACACAACAAAGAATTAGATCTACCTGCCAGACATCTAGCAATAATTAAAGTGTGCTATCCACAGGAGACTGAAAGCTAGGGGTAAAAACAAGAGCTTTCCTGTAGATTCCAACTCACCAGTTACACAAAACTGCTGGAAGTGGCACAACTATTCAATTTCCTGTTAATTCCTAAATGACAAATCTTTGCTAAGCCTGAGGTGCACAGTAGCCCATGTTGATATTTTGTATATCTATGTTTACATTTCAACATCATAAAATAACATCGATCCTTTACAGCTCACAAATAACACAACAGAGCTCTATGCAAAGAGCTCCAGACAAACAAATTTGACAGAATAGGGAACGTTGCAATGTACAGGTAAAATGAAACTATTTCTATGCAATTTCGTTTTGAAATAATGATGCATGGAAATATTTTAGTCTGTTAATCCATTGCTTCATACTTCAGCAAACAAGGGTTTCAGTGAATCTGAGTCTTAAGAGAGAATTCCAAATTTCTAAAATTTTTTTGAATGGCTAGGTTTGGAAGGGACCTTGAGGTCATCTGGTTCCAACCCCCTGCCACAGCAGAGGAAAATCAGGAACACGTCCCTGGGTGGGCTCGAACCACCAGCCTTTCGGTTAACAGCCGAACGCGCTTACCGATTGCGCCACAGAGACTCCCGGGGTGAGCAAATCTTCATAAGAAAAAATAATTTCTCTACCCAAAATAAATTTATGTTCCTAAAAACATCAATTTCAAGTAGCAGGGATTTAGTGCGGAGATGCTAGAAGAGAACATGGTCACCACATGGCATCTGTATTGCTGGCAGCCAGAAGGAAAGGCTTACAATGCTGCACAAACACAGCAAAGCCTGCACTGTGCCTGTGTAGGCTTCCAAAGGCTGCCCTATAAATATAAAGAGTTCTGAATTTTAAGAAAGCACGACTGGGAGCACAAGAGAGAACCATGAAAAAGGAAACAATATGAAACAAAGTCTTCATGAAAAGAGAATAATTCAATTTGAAAGCAACTAAGAGTGACTGCCATTTTTCCTCAACCAGGAGTCAAGAAAAGAGAGGGGGGGAAATAGAAAAAACTTACACCTGCATACCAAAAAACTCATCAAAACCAAACATTCTTAACTCATTACTTTGATGGATACAAAGCTCTGAGGATAAAAATGCAAGCAGCTGAAAGAAATATAATTTGCATTAATGAGCTGAGCTGGGCCTCAGCCCCTTTCTCAGGACTGTGTAGCTGCACAGCAATGACACATCCCATGAGGCAGAAAGGTGTGGCCCCCTGATTGTCCTTAATTAAAGGGGACAGATGACTAAAATATTTGCTTTCTGCTCATTTCCCTTCCCTGTCTTCATCTGATCTGCGCGAGGGCGTACACGGCCCTATGTCCGGCTAGCTGAAGGGGTGAAGCGGCCGACGCCCCTGCGCATCGGAAGCCAGCCCCCCTTGGCGTCCTGGCCTCGGGCTGGGCTGGATTGCTGGACGAAACGAGAGAGGAGGCGACCACTTGCTGGGGGTAAAACGTCGGTTTATTGAAGAGCCCACATGCAGCACAGGGCAAACCAACAGGTGGAAAAACCCACAGCAAAATGGCCGCGAACACGGGGGGAGACAGAGTTTTACAGGGAAGGGGTGGAGACGGGAGGGGAAGCCCAGCTAACCAATAGGGGAACATGTGGGGAGGTACATAAGAAAACTGACACAAGAACTTATCCAATAAACATAGAACAAAGGAGGGGCCCTGGGACATCAGCCAACCACAACCCCCAGAGAGAAGAATGTTCTAGAAAGCAGGGAGGAGTGGGGGGTGATTGACTGGGCTCAGGGAGGAGGAAAACTTTACTTATATGGTGGGATAAGGGAGGAGCAGTTATGTAACTTGGGAGATTGACAATTAACAGGAGCAGGGGTAACCATAGTAACATAACTGCCAAAGGCTCTGTGGCGGGAAAACTGGAGGGGGAAGAACCATCTTACAAAGAACAGGGCGGGAATAATACATAAAATGGGGGAGCATAAACAAGAAACTTAAAAACACACTACAACATCGATCCATCTTTGTTTCAGACCCACAGAAGCCTGATAGGAAAACACTATTAAGCCTCATGTTATAGAACAGTAGATGTATTTATCTCTTAGTGATAAAGCTAAATATGGCCTTTGTACATGTGATTTCATAATTACTTCACTTAATATCAGTCTGATTTTAGTACAGACTATTGGGAAACCATTTTTATAACTGTTACTAAATTAGAATACTGTAAAAGCAGTAATTGCTGATAGAAGTACCAGGATCTTACAGGTTTGAGGGCATATTTGTTTCAGGATTTGGCTATCAATTCAGTACTCAGGCTACATACACTCGGTGATTGAACAAGTACACTGAGAAAAAGATTTCTTACACTTTGTACTCCCTCTTCATTAATGCAACCAAGTATTTGCAATGGGTGACTACCATGCATACACATACCACATGGTAACTTGATTCTTAGGGAAAAATTGATTATCACTATGAGGCTGAAAACCCAGCAATTAAAATGTCTGATGCCATCATTTGGCAGGTACCCAAAAGCTGCCCAGGCAAAAGCTGTATAACTGAAAACACTACACCCCCCAGGAATCCATTGGAAACACAGCTTTGTTTCTGGAATTAAAATTTGACCAGAGCAATCTGGCAATGCTGCACCATTTAAATTAAGAAGTGATATGGTTTGGGGTATGGCAGATCCTACTAATTAATTAGTCAACACTTAACATGTAAGTTGATGTAGGGAATATTCTACTTATTATATAACAAACAGAATGTGCCTTATGAACACGTGATCATTTCCCTTATGAAACTTGAAGATTAGAGGCAAGCGATAATTTGTTTTCTAGCTCTGGTGCTTATATTCCTTGCTACATTATACTCTTATACACAAACTCAGAGGGGATAATATCACATGAGAATGCCCTACTATTCCTCTGAGAATACTTAAATGTCAGGTCTCTGTTACATCTGACTTTATACTACAGTAGCCACTTCATCTTCTTACATGCTCCCAGTCCTTGTGATTACATTGTGCCTTTGCCTGAGGACAGTAGCTCCAAATCAATAAGCTACACATGGCTGTAAGACTGAAAACAGGAAAAAAGGACATCTCCTGCCAACTCAGTTTATCAGCAAACTCATATGTGCATGCCAGGTTTGACCCATGGCACAAAGTTCTCCTTCCATTTATGCTGAGCCTGCCAAGAAAGGTCAGGAAGCATTAAAAGAAGAATTACCTCATCAAAATTATATCTGTGTAAATGACATCTGTCCAATTTAAATTTGTTTTCTAAATTGAACAGAAAGTCACCATTCTTCTTGGTAAGTCACTCACCTTATTCTAACTTACAAGTAAATTCCCACCTTACTTGCTCTCTCAATTCTGCAGAGGGAGAGGATTAGTTTAAAATAGATTGGTTCTCTGTGAGTGAGTGGAATTAGGTGGGATGAACCCCTTCATTCCTGACTGTTATTAGATTGATTCATAGAGGAAATAGAGCAGCCAAAAACCATAGTAATGACAGTGTCAGTCATTACTGACCGTAGAAAACACCACAGCTTCTTATGAAAATAATTAAACCAGTTAACCTAAGGCTACCCTTGTAGAAAAAACATATTTGAAATTCTTCCAGAGGCATTTTACTTTTAATATTCATACACATTATCCCACATGCACAGCAGTGTCTTATCTCCTCTGCCTCTCAAAGGAAACATTTTTCTCTTCTCTGAGTCTTCTCTCTGATCTAAGTGCTCCCCTGCCACTGATGGCCCTTGATGCTTCCAGCAGAGCAAGCAGAAAGCCAATAGGAAGCTGTAGCATTTGCAAACCAAAAGCTGAGGTTTGACTGATCAGAAGGCCTTGCAGCCTTCTGGTTTACTTTCAGCACACTAAGTTGATCAGCAGCAGGAAAATAAAGAAAGAACACAATTTACAAAGCTGCTTCTAGCTAATAATAGTTCATGTCTGGAGTTAGTTTGATAGGGTGTTTTGAAATCCCTAATAAGCCTTTTCTATCAGGCCTTTTATACATAGTGGTTTTGGTGTGAATTACTTAGGTATATGTCATGATGCCAAATTCAATTAGCTTGTGGAAAACAAGGAGGAACGTGTTAGAAGGGAGACCACATGCAAGCAAATCACTTCCTAACTTACAGCACCTCAGCCAAAAGCTTCTGACTGAATGAAGGGGATCTCAATTATCAATCTCCTAAGCAATGTCTCCAAAGAAGCATGGAAGCAAAAGCAGATGTCTTGCTTACACCCATATAAATATTTAATATACATAGGGGGATTATCTTAATTAAGATACTCAACCTGCAACAGTATCAGCATGTATTGCTACAGTCCTAAAATAACGCAGTCAAAATCCACACATGGAGATTTTCACAAATGGAATTTTTTAGGAATTACTTAAAATCAGTGTTAGGTCTTCATGGTAAGTGAGGAATGCCCAGGGACTCCCAGCAGCAGGCAGCAGATCTGAAAGAGCCCTCCAAATGCTGCAGGACAGAATTACTATTTCTAAGGGTTGTAATTTTCTGAGGTATATATAAACAGAAGTATGGTTGTTTTGATAGCATTTCAGTTCCTGCTGCTCTTTTAGAGAAAGAAGACGATTTAGTTGAAAATCCCTGAAATTCTCCGGAGACAACTTTGTTGTGGAGACTTGAATTAATTTTTTGATTTTGAGAATAAAATAATAAATTAAATTTCCCTGCTTAAGAATTGTACCCATTCTAACTGAGAAGCTGAGTCAACATCCCAGGAGCTCTGGCAGAACCCCAGGTTCTTTCTGCATCTACACTGCTTATAGTAACAGCAGCAATTTGGGTAAGTTTTGAGGAGCTGCACTCATGGTCATAAAGGGACCTTACCCTGTAGCCCTCAAACTTAACATATTTACATTGCAGAATTAGACAGGCTGAAGGAAATATGTTTTTGTTGGATGAAGTCTCACTTGTTTGTGAACAAACATTATATTAACAGATGAAGAAGAAGAGTATCTGTGGTCCTCAATGACTGCAGGAAAGATATATTTCATAAGACTGTAAAGAATCATTAATGAGCAACAATGCAAAAAGCTACAAAATATTCTAGCTAGAGAATACATTTAAAAGTTTTTAAGTTGTTTCTTAAAGTGTAAAATACATATGAAATTAAGACAAAGAAACTGAAGAACAGGAATATTTTAACAAGTGAAACAAACAATAAAGTTTGTTCACAGTAAGATTGAAAATTCCTGGCTTTTTGAATGAGGTATGAGAAAAAAATAATGCATCAATGAGAATTTTTCATTTATGGAGTAAAAGAATCCCTACCACAACCAGAATTGGGGGGTTGGTTTGTCCGGATTTTTGTTGCTGTCATTGTTTTAGTTGGGTTTTGTTGGGGTATTTCTGGAAAAACATAACCAAGTAACTACCCATCTGTCTACTTGGTACCATTTTTCTCTCTCTTCCCCTGAGAGAATAAACCTGAGGGCTTTAAAATACTGAAGTGTTTTTATTATTTAAAAAGAACACTGAAAAAGTGAATGAATCAACATACAGACTTAAATAAAAAAGAAGTATAGTCTATACATATTGGTAGATAGTAATGACATTGGTTGGATAGAAATTATACATACATTGAAAATATAGTAACAGCACACATCAGAATAATACTTAGAACTCAAATTTTGTATGTACATAACATTATGTGACTACATACTGCAGACATTTCCTAAGTTTTAAATTTGTTTATACAGTTTATATATGGTTATTTTATTTTGTCTAAAATCTTTCCTGTGACAGCCTGCCCTGCTCTGGGCCTGCAGGGTTTGGTGGTGGCTTCCACCACTGATGAGGGACTGGATTCGGAGCCCAGATTTCCTGCCCAACTCAGATAGCTGCTTGTGGAGGAGCAGAATTTCCCTTTGGTAAATCTTAGCAAGGTTTGATTTCAGCAGTCAATTCATACATCCCTCAAACCCAGGTAAATCTGTGGGGGTTGGCCTCTTCTCCCAGGCAAATAGCCATTGGATGAGAGGACACAGTGTTAAGATACACCACAGGAGATTTAGGTTGAACATTGGTAAGAATTTCTTCAGAGAAAAGGGGATTATGGGCTGCCCGGGAGGTGGTGGAGTCGCCATCCCTGGAGGTGTTTAGGAACCCTGGAGGTGTTCCTCACCATCCCTGGAGGTGTTTAGGAACCCTGGAGGTGTTCCTCACCATCCCTGGAGGTGTTCCTCATCATCCCTGGAGGTGTTTAGGAACCCTAGAGGTGTTCCTCACCATCCCTGGAGGTGTTCCTCACCATCCCTGGAGGTGTTTAGGTGTTTAGGAAAGACTGCGTGTCTTGGACTGGACATGGTCCAGTTGGCAGGGTGGTGTTCGGTCACAGGTTGGACTCGATGGTCCCAGAGGTCTTTTCCAACCTAACTGATTCTGGGATTCTGTGATTCTGTGTGTCAGCTTGCTTGTACAGTTACCCACCCGCGTTCAGAGGGAGTGAGCGTCTCCCAGCCTGGAATGGCCATTTCATTGTCAACAGAACCCCAGAAGAGTGTCAAGTGTTTAAAAATCGCATTATTTGTAATGAAGCCATCACTGTCCAGCGCCCGATCAGGCACAGACCCTCGCCCAGCTCCTCGCTCACGGAGCACAGTCGCCAGGGGGTCTCCGCCTCGCCGCCGCCCCCTCAGCTGCGGGGCTCGGGCCGAGCGCGGTGCGATCCCGTGGAATCCACCGGGAGCCGCCGCATCCTCACGGCGCCGCGGGGCGGGGAGGTGAACGCTGGGGCCGCCCGCTGGCGGCCGAGGGGAAGCGGCGGCGCCACGAGAGGGGCGCCGGCTCCGCCCCGTGGGCTGTCGGGCGTGGGGCTGTTCTCGGCCGCGGCGGCGGGGACGGCGGCGGCAGCAGCAGCGGCGGGGTCCGCGTTGGCCGCCGGCGGGGACCCAGTGCTGCCCCGCCGCGCCCGCCCGCCCCATCGCACGCTGTTGTCATGGAGGAGCCAAGATGGCGGCGCTGGCCTACACCGGGGGCAAGCGGGAGATCAACTACTACTTCAGCGTGAGGAGCGCCAAGGCGCTGGCGCTGGGCGCCGTCCTGCTCCTCACCGCCTGCCACGCCGCCTCCCGCCGCTACCGAGGTGAGGGGGCGGCCGCGGGCGCTCCGCGGGGGGCCGCGGCTACCGGGCAGGGGAGGCGGAGCCCCGGCGGAGCTCGGGAACCGCGGCCGTGCAGGGAGGGCGGAGGGTCCCTCCGCCCGGGGCAGCCGCGGCAGGCCGGGGCGGTCGGGCAGCGTGGCGCGGCGGGTCGCTGGCTGCCGAGGGACGCGACCCTGGGGGATAGCGGGGACCCGGCCCGCGGGGCCCTGCGGGCCCGGCCTGGGGGTCGCCGCAGGCCCCGGCGGTCGGGCGAGGCCCCGCGGAGTGAGGCGCCGAGCGGGGCCGGTGGGGCTGTGGCTATGCGGTGTTTGCACTGAGAGCTCGCCGCCGCTCCGGGGCCCGGCCTGCGGCAGGTGAAGCTGCAGGGGTAGACGGTGACTTCTTCTCTGTCACTTGTTTCCTTACGGCATGATTAATAGCCAATTACCTGGCAATTAGTGGTTAAAGTCTTAGTTGGTACGAGATCTGGTATATATTGTTTCACTCTTTGAACCATCAAACGTAACGAAAGCGGCCGCTGTGGTGGATGGAGCGCAGTACAGAGCTGTTGGCTTCACGTGTTGCCGGTGGCCGCGGCCAAGCTCCGGGCACGGAGCGAGCCGGTGTCACTGCGGCCGTGACCGCCGCGCACGGCGCGCCTCGGCCCGCTCCTCCTCGCTAGGGCTGGTTCGGCCCCGGAGCAGAGAAACTTGGCCTGATCCGTAAATGCAAATGCAGCCGCTGAAGGATATATTTACTTGTTTCTGTGTCACGCTGAAAAATGCGGTATGTTTTTGTGGGTAAATGAAAAAGTTGATGTGTAGGGAGATGACCGCGGCTCTGTTTGTTGTAGCACAGCTGGTGTCGTGTTCTAACACTTGGCTGCCAGCATTCATGGGAGACAAGGCTGAGCAAGGCAGTTCATTGTGGAAATGGAAAAAGGGGTAGGGATCTCTGTGTTTACAATTCCCTAGATTCACCCTCTAGCTGGCATGCCGGTAAGCCTGATAAACTGACTAGTATTAAATTGGAAGCATTTACTGAATTCTAGAGTAGATCGAGCATGAGGTAATTGAACTTGCCTGTTGTGCAGTGTTCCTTAAGGCACAAAAGAGTCACAAAACTACACAAAAGGAGGGTGGCAAAATTTTTAAGAGGGATTGCAAGACTAAGCAAATGGCAGCTGACATATCAAGCAGGTTACAAGGAAAATAAAATATGCATAATTTCAGTATATTCTGTGAGAGTTAACGAAGGGGATGAGTCTTAGATTGCAAAATGGTGATAATCTTCTGGCCCTTATGTAAATTGATATAGTCAGTAAGAACTGATACAAACCTTTGAAGTTTTTTACCTGAGACTTTCAGTTTCTTGAAGCAGTTAAAGGGTAAGGGAAAGGTTTTCCCGTAGGTGTTTAAAAGTTGGGACGACATGGAGTCATAGTGAAAAGAGACTTACCAATTTGGGCTTCTATGAACATAAAATGTTCAAAAGATAAGTTTAGAAAAGGAAGGTGGAAAAATTACAGCAGATGAATTTTTGGGATAGATAAAATCAGAGGTGCTTTAATCGAAGAGATCATTCTGCAAAACTTCAGTGATAACAAACAGTTGAAATTCAACTAATGCCACTTTTGACAAGTAATGAAAAAAGCAGAGGTTTTCACTGATAGTGCACAGCTAAAGCTCACTGGCACCTCACTCATTCCCAACTAGTCACCCACTCTAAGTAGTGGTATGGTAGAACTTGAAAAGTGTGTACAAAAGAGCAACATAAACGGCAAAAGAATGAAACAGCTTCTCTATGACAAATAATAAACTAAAATTCTGTAGCCTGAACAGAAACCAAGTAACTTCTTAATGTTCTCAAATGTCAGGAATTACTGGGGGAACGTAAATTGATTTTTATTGTGCCATAACGCAAAAATATCAGCTGACAAATGAAGTTGGGTAATACATTTTAAATGACCGCAAGAAAGCACTTTCTTTTACACATAAGACATTTTACACCAATATTTTTATATCAAAATATCCCAAAAAGGGTCATTATGATTTCCAGAGGGTGTTGGAGGTAGGGCTGCAAACAGGTTCAAAGTAGCCAGGCCGTGTCATGTAAGTGATTGCTCTGTTTGTTGTGGTTTTATACTTCCCCTTTTGTCTGATTGTCATTACATGGAAAGGTTTTAGCTAATTTTGACCACAGCCATGCAAGTACATATTATAGACAGGAGCAGCCCAGTGTACTTCCAGTCAAACTTGGCTGTATAAAATTTACTTGTATGGAAAAATGCTGAACTGCAGTTGTGGAAGGTCAGATTTATGTTTAGGAAGACTGTTGTATTTAGGGGTCACCTACATTTTTTACAAAAGAATTCGAATAAAGTACAGGCTGTCTTTAATTTGGGGAGAGTTAAGTGGGTTCAATGTTTACATACTATCCAGTGACGTTAATGCTTTGTGGTTTTCAGTTGCTATATGTCAAAGGTACAGTCCTAAACCATTTTGGAAATAGGAATTTATTTAAAATTTCGCATTCTTGAAATCAACAGTAGTACACTCTGTTTAAAACTACATTTTTTACTTTGAATAATACAGAACAATTGAATTTCCAGCTCTTTAAGAGTATGTATTTTAGAGAAAGCTTTGTGAAACAGTGTGCTCTGGTGCTGAATGAAGACTTTGAGATTTCACAATTTCAATTGAATGGCCATGATTTTGAGGAATGATAAATTAGAATAATGAACATTAAAAAAAATCAGAAAAATTATGCACTTTGTATAACTATCATGTTGTGTATCTAAGTGAGCATAAAACTTAATTTGTTGGAAGGATAATTTACACAAAGAAAGAGTTTAAAAAAAATGGTCTGTGTTTTGTGTATACATTGGCACTTGAAATTCTTTTTCTTTTGGGTTTTTTTTTGGTTGGGTTTTTTGTTGTTGGTTTGTCGTTTTTTTTTGGGTTTTTTTTAAGATCTCACTGATGGTTAAGAAGTTGTGGTGTATTAAAATGAGCATAGTTCTTTGGCTGCTATTTCACTTGCTAAATCCAGAGTTGATCTTTTCTGGAGGCACTGTCTGGTTTGTAACCTCCTCTTTCTTTCTTTCTTGGCTGCTCTTCCAGTTTTGTTTTATTCCCCTGCCTCATCTTCTCCCCTTATTTTCTACAATTATGTTTAAAGGAAGATCTCAAACTTCAGAAACAGTCTGAATGAGTTTCAGGAGCTTTCTAGTATTGCTCAGGGCAACAGTAAGATAATCAGTACCTGGAGTTGGGAAAGAAGCCTAACGCCTTGACATGCAATATTGTCTCTCTGTTTGAAATGTACACAGTATTTGGGATGTTACTTCAGTGAAGGTGCTGTAGGATGTTTATGGGCAATTATTGTGGTGGGAGTGCCATGGAGTACAGGGGTACTGAGCTTGGGCCATGACCTCCATGTAAGGACATCCTCCAGTCTTGAAAACTTGACTGAGAAAGGAGTGATAGTGGTCTACAAATCATGGCAGATAGAAGTCCAGACTGCCTTGCCCCGTTGGAGAACCAGGGAGTGCCCCAAGTAAATCTAGTAGAAACCCTATTTCAGAGATAGGCAGATGATTCTTCAAGCATCAGCTCTGGATAAAGAAAACTCTAGAAGGATTCTGTGGGTGCTAAGAACTTGAAGACTGCGTGTCCATTTCACTAAATCCTTGGAAGGAACATAGTTGGGAGAATGTTAGGCAAGAATATAATGTTTATTTGCCCTCTTCTTATTAATCTCTGGGCATCTGCTTTTTGCCCCTGTTGAAGATGGAACACTAGGCTAGACTGACCACTGGTCTGACCATGAATAACTGTCCTGATTTTCTTACACATCTTTCTCAGCAAGTTAATGGATGTCAGAGTGAGTCTGATTAGTGGTGGATATTCTTTTACAAAGTTCACTCTTACATCACTTTCATACATCTCCTAGCTGTCATCATCTGTGAAGTAGAGCCTTCCTATCAGTAATAACTCTAAACCACCTCATTATCAAACTCATGTTGCTTTTGATTAGATAGTTTTTTTATTATTTCTGACAGTTTCATTTTTTATGCAACTTACTTGTAATTATAGTTTTCCCTAATACTCAAAATTGCAAACTCATGCAATTGTGTTGCTTGAAAACCAAAGTATGAGTTGAGCTTAATGAAGTGAAGGTTTCAGAGAAAGTGTTAGGTATGGGCAGTGGTACATTGGTCCTGCCCAAGCTAGAACAAGTCCCTACCACTTTATTCACAGCCATTTCCCTGTTTGTCAGTGCTGGGAAATGCCAAGAATGATAAAAATGTTGGAGAGCAACTTCTCTGGCAGTGAATGGGTTCACTTGTGTTCAGTTATAAAACAGCACAATCTGACATGGAGTTGGGAAGATAACAGTCACTGATTTCATAACTGAGATATTTGAAATTTAACATGACCTGAAACATCAGCACTTGTAAAATGATTAATCTTAATTAGCATAAAGCTTATTGACTGGAAGAGATAAGTGCAGTTAGAATCATCAGCAAATTGATGTGTAAATGTTTGGGTTTTTTTTTTTTTTTTGTGTACTAATCCATATCACCTGTTCTAAGGTGATCATATGTCTTGCAAACTTTGTGTTGAGTTTTATGTTCTATACAAGATGCTGTGCATGGTGATTCTATGTAGAAGGTTACTTTATTCAACAGTTGCATTCTTTAATTTCTTATTAGTGTATTTGGGGTAGTAGATAGCAAAGTGGATTGGTGTCTCTTAAAGGAATGCCGTTCTAAGTCACAGCATCTTTCTGACAGCAGAAGTGGGATCACTAACATTTTGTGGCTGGGGTGGGATTTACAGTACAAGTATTGTATAATGAGTGAGAAGGCAACTTGCAGAAGCTTGTGCAAGATGTATTTACAATCAGTTAAATTTGTTTACTGCTGTTGATTATTTCAATTTCTGTTTTTCAGAAGTTGTCAAATTATTTTTTGTAATGGCAACAGGGCTATGTTTTATATTTCATGTGTCTGAATTCTAATCTTAATATAACATTTCAAAGGTGGTGATACATGTGAGTATCTTCTGTCCAGTGGGAGATTTCTTGGAGAAAAAGTATGGCAACCTCACAGTTGTATGATGCACAAGTATAAAAATAGGTAAGGAAACTCATGTCTTCTGTTCATCTGTAAATAAGCATCATTGTTTTTTGACTGCAGCTGCAGTAATTGCTGTAATTGTAGTAATTGTGTAATCTATTGTTCACTTTACATCTGATTCTCTAGGCTCTCAAAAATGTACATTTATGAGAAAGAAGTCTTTTCCACGTACTTTATCCGTGTACATTGTTTACCATAGTTGTATTTCTTTATAAAAATACAAATAAATGTTGGTGATGGAGGTACTGGCACAAGTTATGGAAAGCCACATGAGGCTGCATATGTCACTCTCAGATTGCTGACCTTACATGTCAAATTGAAAATAAAACTATCCCAAATAAAATTACCTATGACTTTTTTCACTTCCTTGTAAGAGAACTTTTTTTTTTTTAGAGTTATGCTGTATGTTACCTGTTGGAAACAACTGTATTTGTAGCACACATCATAGGAAAAACTGCCTAGTTTTTTTCCTAATCACATTAGCAGAGGAGTTCATTTTCAATTCTATGCAAATTGCAATAAATTGTTTATTAATTCAGCATGTTAAAAAAATTTATCATGCCTTAGAGCTGGATATAATGTTTAGAATTATCTATATAACTCTGTAGATTTTGAGAATACTTCTTTCTAAGGTATGTATTTTCTGTAATGTTGCTGTTTTGTTTTACAGTGAAGCAAAAAATTGCCTCATAGACAAACATGTTGTATTTATAGGAGATTCTAGAATTCGACAGCTGTTCTATTCATTCATAAAACTGATAAATCCTCAAGTCAAAGAAGAGGGAATTAAGGTGAGATAGCTTGTTTTGGTTTTTGGTTTTTTGTTTCTTTCTTCCCAATTTACCTCATAACTCGTCTGAACTTCAACAAATCAAATTATACTGTTTGCTGGCCTTGCCATATGAAAGGAGAAGCACAGAAAGATCTTTTGAAGAAGAACAAGATTAGACCAGAATAATTGTTTGGGTACACATGAGATAATTGTGAATCTGAGAAGAGAACTGGAAGCTCAAGAGAAAGCTTGCAGCAGCCTGGGAATAAATTAATGAAGCTGACTTGTCCCATAGCAATTTATGCTTCGTATTTGGTTTCTTGATGGGAAAATGATTGCTCCTTTGTGTGTTTTTAAATAGTAGTAATTCATGCCTTCTAATTTGTCATTTAAAATGTCAGTTAAATTGCTGATCTAATCTGTTCATAAAAATCCTTGGGGCAATGACAGATTTCCAGGTCTAACTTGAAGCTGAAACTGAAAATATCTTCAGGTCTTACCTTCTTTTTGATCACTGATGAAGTGCTGTCTGAATTTTGTAATGTTAAGTATGTAAACTGCAGCCAGGTGGAAGGAGGAAGAAAGGATTTAGGTGTATCATTTGTTGAACAAAATGCTGATTTATTTTGCTCTGTGATACTTTTTGGGCACATGTCTTCATAGATGTATGTACATATGCGATGGAAAAGATGCCTTTCAACAGTACGTCAAATTTGTCAATTATTTAGTAATTCTGTCACTTAGAAGTGCAAGGTGGCAGCTTGTCCAGCATGCAGTCACTTCCACCTGTCAAAAGAAGATGTTTGGTCCAAGAACTCTGGTTTTCTTAGTCAGTTGGTTAGGTCACTCTTGCTGCCCAAAACTAATGGTGAGATGAGAGAGTGCTGTAATGGATCTTGAGAGTGTTTTTTGTCAAGTGTTATTGAAATCAAGATCTCAGTTTGAAGAAGTACACTTGTTCTTATGGATCAGTACCAAAATTAATACTGTATTTTATAATTTTAAAGGAGTATTGTGAATGCATATCTGACTCCTTCCTTTCTGGTTTACAGTTTTCACCCAGAAAATTTAATAATGCATTATAGATTTTACTTCTGCCTCAGACTATTTTCTTTTATTCTTTAATTAAAACTGTGTTGGTTGTTTTGTGTAAAGGAGATGGGCAGAGGAAAAGGAAGGCTGGAATAAGGCAGTGTAAGAAAAAAAAGAGGAAAAGTCATAAGTTTTTCTTATGTTGGGAGGCTAAATTTAGGAAAACATTTGATACCTTTGTAACAGATTGAGCAGAAAGCATTTCAGACTTTGTTGGCTAGATTGCTTCCAGGAAAAATAACTGTTTATTTTAGTAGCTTGTTTTATCAAGAAAGCAACATAAATATTTTGTGTGAATACACTGACAAGTTTATACAAGAAAAATCCTCTCCACTGAAGATATATATTGGGTGAGAGCAAGTTAGCATAGGTATGTAAATATTTTGTTTTCATTCTGAAAGTTTCTCTTACTTTGTTTTTGTTGTTTTGGGGTTTTTTGACAGCATGGAAATATCCCATTTGAAGATAAATCTGCTTCAATTAAAGTGGTAAGTTTTTATCTAGTGTTAAATTGCAAACCATAATCATGTTATTATTTCATATAATATAATTGAAAATGCCATCAGAGCTGAAAAGTTAAAAGAAGGTTAAGACCATCAACATTCTTTATAAATGTTTCACAGTG
This sequence comes from Melozone crissalis, assembly GCF_028551555.1. Lineage (NCBI taxonomy): Eukaryota > Metazoa > Chordata > Aves > Passeriformes > Passerellidae > Melozone > Melozone crissalis. The sequence continues at coordinate 25,135,185 of NW_026535794.1, forward strand.
CCTCTTAACATACTCTGTTAAGAGAATTTGGCATGGAGTATTTGTATTGTGGCTTAGTTTTGGGCATAAGCTCTGTAACTGTGTATAATTTTTGTCAGATCTTCCAATTTGGCTTTTCCAAGCATACCTGTTGCCAAGAAGTTTACTCTTTTCATGCTGTAAAAATATATCTGGGTCTACCTGGATTGGTAATTGTAATTGCCATTGAGTTTTCTGTGCTATCCCAACAAGTATTGCTTCCACTGTTTTTGCATGGGGAAATAAGCACAATGTTGATTACAATGTGGATATTTAAAAAAAGTAAACAAGTACTTGAGGCTAGTTTTTCTGAAGGGCTGTGTTCTCCTCTGCCCTGGCACTGGAGATGCTGTCGTCAATAGCTTTCTTTGCTTCCCATGACAGCTGTCAGCAGTGCTGGCATTGTGCTAGTCATGTATTTATTTGTGCCCTGAAGAAAACTCATTCTCTATTCACCAAAACCAAAGAAGCAGTGTGTTTGCTGAGTTCTATGAATATGGTTTTCAGTACTTGTTTGTGTACGTGGTTAAGATTTAGGGTACAGAATAACATTCTAGGGTGGTAAGCCCGTGGCAATTAAGGCATGTGCTGACCTGCTCTGTTGGCCTTCACAGTATGTTCCTGTGTTTGTGCTGTAGCTAGCACTGGTGAGCTGTGGAGTGGGTTGTTTCAGGAGTCAATTCAGCCAAAAAGTTACTTTGCAGGATTCCTTTTCAGTCAGGTCTGATGTGGTTCATCATGTTGTCATCTGAATGCTGGAAAAGATGGGACAGAACACAAGGCAGGAGGAAGAGGCTGATGCAGCCTGATTTGCATTGGGCTAGCCTGCCAGGGCCACATCTTCAAAACCCCTTAACCACAAAGATTTCAGATGGCAGGTCTGGGCTTTTGGGAGATGTCTCATAGTTAATATATTCCCAGTCTGCTGCTTCCTTGTTTTGATGCAGTGTTGCCCTTCGACATTATTGGCATGATAGCTGAATTTCCATATTCAGACTGGCTGTGACCTAACAATCCAAATGTGGAAAATACTTGACCATCAAAAGAGAAAATTACTGGGAACAAGTGGAGAGTTTAATTTTGCCCTTTCTAGTCATCACAGTAACTCTTCTGTCCTTCAGCCACTGTAGAGGACTGCATGGTTGTTCCCAGGTTCCACAGCCAAATAATGAATTGACAGTACTCAAGTGAGCTACCAAAATGTAACAATCCAGAGGAGTGGTGATAGAGCTTTCCTCTCTGCTGACAGTGTTTCAGCATTCTGTTACAAAGTTTCCTCACAATAGTTTCTGCAGATGTTGTCTCTGCTATTTCCCTTCAATGCGTATTTTTAGACTATTCAATAGTGCTGTCCTGAGGAGTAACTGAATGCTAGGAAGTCTCCCAGGCTTTCCCTGGGACACATAAAAGCACTAGTCTGCACTGTCCTTCTGTATGAAAGCTGAGCACTGCTCCTGGCATCTAAAAGAATTGTTAGGTTTTGATTTTGTTTGAAAATGATGATTTGATGCTCACTTATTTTAAGCTTTGAAACAAAGAAAATCTGCTGGTAAGGATGTGGATTTATCCCTGATTGCAGTAGAAACCCAGGGACATTTCATTTGGCAGACATAAAAAAAAACCTTCTTGGTGAAATTCTGACTCCTGAACTACAAATAAAAATTTGTTTTTTAAGAGGGAAAAGTTTTGTGGATTTGTTAGCTTCTTCTCTTTTTTTTTTCTTTGCTTTCTGTTCTCCATGCTGAAGTAAGATATCGGGATTTTCATGCTAATTATAAGGAAATCACACTTGGAGCCAAATGTTTTCCTTTAGAATTGAATTGTTGGCAATTAGTTTGGGTTTTTTGCATTTTTTGGTTTTAGTCTACTGATTGTCTTTTAAGCTTGCAGAGTAACTCTGCCTTTTTTTACAGGATTTTCTGTGGTATCCAGAAGTTAATGGCTCTATGAGGCAACGTATCAAATCTTGGGCTGAGGTTTGTTTTAAGAGATCTATAATTTGACTTCAGAGTGGTGAAAGGGGGATGTTTACTGGTGTCTATGTTTCTGGGTATCTCCTGGTCTTTCAAGGATTATATCACTTGGGCCTTAAAAACCCCTAAGCAAACTAGAAAAACCCTACTTCATAGGAGCAGGTTAATTAATCCTATTAAGAGTTAAAGGAATTTCAGTCTGGTTTGGTATTTTACTTCTGCTGTGGCTGCAATGGCTCCACTTTAATGTGACCAAATGTTTTGATACTTATGAGTCCATTTCAACTTGAGATATTCTATTATTTTGTATATATGTTAATTTGAGCGTTTCAGAGTGAAGGGCAAAGGTCATTTGCAAAGTCAAGAATTCTTTGATTTGATTTGTTTTCAATATCTCCCTCAATTAGCATGCTAATTATTTTATGTGTTTCAGTTATGATGGAAGCTGTCATGTTATTTTGTATGTAACTCTGACAAGTAATACATTTACAGATTGGCAGCTAATTTCTTCTTGTTTCTTCCTTTGTTGACCTTTCAATAGCCTGCAGTTATTTAGTAGTAGCTCACAGTAAATATTTTGCTATCCTGTTGATCGTTCTTGCACGACATTTTCCATCAGGATAGCTGAAGTTATCATTTGGTTTTCTTTTTCTGTGTTTCTATAAAAATTGAGCACTGCTGGTTTTCATTGTGGTGCTGGGATAAAACTGGTTCTGGGGTGGTTAGGACTGTTTGTTTCCTTGTGCTCTTTTGTTTGAGTACACTGGCCCTTGTCCTTGTCCTGCACAGAACTGTCACACGCCTCTGGGGTGACAATGGTCAATGCAGCAGCTCTGACAGATGTTTGACAATGCTGAGACTGAGATAAAAAGTTCAGTAGTGTGATCTACAATTTACTTGACCTTAGGAGATGTTTTAAAGAGAGCTTATGCTGCTCAGTTGATCAGGATTATAGGTGCTTATTGATACTTCATGCTTTTGTAGATTTTATTATGTGAATTCTATTCTGTATCTTACAAATATCAGGTGTATGTTCTCTGCAATGTATCTGCAATGTACTCTTTTGTAACCATTAGCTGATGGGCAAGTGAGTCATAGTTAATGTAGATATGAGTCTTAAAATAATTTAAGAATATTTTAAAACTAATTCCTTTTTTTATTTGTTTCTTAGGGTTCTGTGGCAAAACCCCATATAATTGTAGTAGGAGCTGCCACGGTAAGTTATACATATATTGGGGATTTTAGTGAAGAAGAAGTTCTTGTAGGATAACTTTTAATGTTCTTGAGTTGGTTACATGAACAAGTTGTTAAACACAGTTTGGAGTAAAAATCTATTCTCAGTGAATTTATTGTTACTAAAAGTAGTTTTAAAATACCAGGTATGCTTTATTATACCTTTGTGATGTACAGTACTTGGTTTTTGTCAGCAGTACTGGTTAATAGGCATTAATTTGCTTTAACCTAGCTAATAAAGTGGATTTAGTTAAAAGCAGATTATTAATTTTAAAAGTTAAACTATTTGCATACTAATTGAAGTGTATTTTTAATACACCTTTTTCAGTCACAAAATTCTACTTTTGAGTATGGCCCAATCTGGGATGGTCTCTTTCACCACGTATATTTCTTTTATATATATATATAGAGGTAAAAATCACAATTTTACATGGATAATTCAACAATTAAAGAGGTTGGAGTTCTGGAATCTTGTTGCACTGGAAGATTCCACCACTGATATGCATTGCAGCATCACAGGAAACAGGGCTGACAAGGACCAGAAGAGGTGTCCTGACCCATCAGTTTGCCACCAGGCAGGATATTTCTACTTATCTTACACTTGGCAAGAGTGAACCAATTCTTTAAAACTTCCAGGGATGGAATTCAGCAGGCCCCTTAATTAGTCTGTTCTAGTAACAAAGTCTAATCAAACAAACACTCATCTCATTATTTCCGCATTTAATGTCCCTTGCTTCCAAATATTTGGGAATTGGAATTTGGAAAGAATTAGCTAATTTATTTTCATAGGAGCTGAAATGTAAAGGGGGAAAAATGTGTTGCATTTAAAACAAAATCCTTCAAAAGCAGTTTGTTTTAGAGACAGTTGAGGCACTCTACCAATCTGGAAACTTGTGGGCATGCCCATCTAAGGACAAACTCCCTCACTTTTAAGAGGTGGTCATGTGTGTGTGTAACCCTCCACACATTTCCTGAGGCATCAAAAATTCTCCTTTTTCTTTAGGTGAACCCCTAAGTTCCCTTCCTCAGTAGGATCCACATAAATATTTGAGCTTTAGGAATTGTAGTAAGCCTAGAATATGATTTCTTAGTCTGAGACTGTAGCATTTATTACTAGCATGAGTCATTGTATTCCATAGAGAAAATGCCATTATATATGGATGATGGTCTGGCATGCAGAAGGTCAGGTTGCAAAGCTGCAGGACACTTAGCTAAATAATTCCCTTTACTTGTATGTATATATTAGCTCTAGCTTGTTGCCTTTTGTGGACAGCAGGAGATAGAAACTAACAATATGCAGGGGAGGCTCTGCTCTTCTTAACACTACTATATTTATACAAAACATTTAATATGGTATCTAGAGTTGAACAAAGATAAACATACTCTGTTTTAAGGGGCTTCCAAAAAAAAAAAAGCTTCAAAAATCAGACATATCGGCAACCTCACCACAGCTGACAGTGGTGTGGTAACCTGCCACTAGATTAAACTGGTGTGTGCTCTTGGACTTTGTTGCATTTTGAAATTTACCTATATCTTTAACTTAGCTCTTGGGTTGGTCATGCTACTTCAGCCTGGACATGTCTGTCTTAAGATGGCAACTGCATAACAGTTTATAAATAGAAGTCCTATAAGCTGGAGGAGCTCCAGCTCATCCAAAAGTCAGTTGCTTTCTTATTTTGGGAAAAGGAGCTTCTCTGAGAATGTCATTACCATGCTCTGCTTCTTAATTCCTCACTTCCTGTTGCATGGAACATGCTGCTTTAACTGTCTGTTAGATATGTTGGTGTTTCAAAATGAAGTATTTAGCTGCTGGGAGAAACTGCTTCTTTTTTTCCAGTGGGAGTTCTCAGAGCAGCTGTATGTAGTTTGGCTTCACAAAGTATTAATTTAGATTGAATAATATTTTCAGGAAGTGCATTAATCAGTGTACTTGTCTTCTGATGAAATTTTTATGTGGCTATTTAGACATAAATAGGGTTTGCTACACTTAGGCTAATTGTTATGGTTTTGCTTTTTTTAGTTTTTACTAGGTCAGTAGAGATACAGTAACACTTTAAAAAAAAAGCTGCCTCCATTTTTCATAAGGTGTGGGAAATAATTTTCAAAAGTTAGGAGGAATTCATGAGTGGGTATAGCATTCTCCCAGGGATTTCCTATAGAAGATTAAACCAGAAATTAAAATGGCTCTTGTTTGGTTTTTGAGGTTTTTTTCCCCTTTGTGGATATCTGCAAAACAGATGGAAGTATTGGAACTTGATAACCCCATCAAGTTTTGTTTGCATGCATCTCTTGCTGTAGTCAGTCTAGAGGGGAATTGATTGAACTGGCCAAGATTTTTCAATAACAAGAGTGGCTTTGCTACTTCATTGTTGGATAAAGCCAGGAGACTTTGAATTAAAATTTAATTTATGAAAAGTCAAACATACACACAAGGTGAATGTTAAATACTCTGTATTTGGATGATGTGATTGAATGTAATTATCTGTCTGGATAGCTGCTTGGTCTAAAATAATTTTTTTAGCACATTTGAATAGAAAGCTGAAGAAATCTAGCTGTATTGAAGTAATGACAAATAGCTACAAATGGAGCAAGGAAATAAATTAATTAGAGGTCCTCAGACATACATGTTCTGAATTTATTTCTTTTTTTCTCCAGTGGTCTATCAAGATTCACAATGGCAGCAATGAAGCTCTTGCACAATATAAAATCAATATCACTTCAATTGCACCTCTTTTGGAAAAATTAGCAATAAGTAGTGATGTTTACTGGGTCTTACAAGGTAAAGTAATGAACAGTAGGTAACAATTTTTAACTTCACTGTCTGTTGAATTGTTATGTTGCAGGCTATGGAAAACATAATCCATACTCTTACTTGCAGATTGAAAAAGGTGTTAGTTGAACTTCAATCTCTCCTTTCTTGCAGTCATAACTAAGCTGATAACCTAAATAGCTGCTACTACTGATAGAGATTTCAAAGCTCTAGCAGGAAAAGCTTTTGCCTTATGAACTCTTAATTCTTTGTTAGCTTACTCTCAGACTCAACATGCCAGGTCTGTTCTCCGTGTGCTGTGCTCCACACATACCTCCTGGGAGTCAAGAGTACAGGTGCATGCAACAGCAGTATTCCTGTGGTTTTTGTTCAATTCAATTTTCAGGTTATATTAATAATAGAAGTTGAACAAGTGCATCCTCTGTGTGTGTGTCTACAATGACTAGACACATTCTTGAGAATATAGAGAATTTAAGTCCCTTGAATGAAATTTGTTTCTCTACACTGGGATGAGAAATCATGGCTCACAATGAGTTAGTGAGATTTTTATTATGGCACCAAGCTTACATTGTTTTGCTTTTCTTCAATAAAACTAAAATATTTCTCTGAAAGTGAGCAATGAGCTCATAGGTAGAATGTTCTCCTGGTTTCTCTGCCACAGGACACACCATTTTAGGTTGTCATCACCTTAGTTACAAACACAGGCAGGTTTTGAGCCCTGTTAGCAGTATACCCAGCTGTAAACTAACAATCACATCCAAGTTCCTATCAAAGATGGTTCTAGAGGTAAATCTGAATCAACAAATCAGTCTCCCATTCCTTTCAAAGCCATGGATATTGATACCAGAAGCAGTTAGCTGTCAGACTTGTCCCACCATGGTACTGCTGAGGACCTTGTCCATTTACATAATCTCTGAGCTCTTTAGTAGCCCAAGTGGGAGGAGAAGCAATCTGTACAGAGTTGTCAAGACATTGGTTATCCTAACACAGGCATGATGTATCTAAAGTAAATCAATCTGCATCTCACAGAGTGTGTCACAGCAGGAACTTTTCACAGGAGCTTAAAGACCTCTGGCTGACCTTTTGGTCTAGAACCCCATATCACTTTCTTTTAAGCTTTACATAATTTCTGAAGCCTGTAGGCAATTAAGTCAACCTTTTTCTCTGTAAAACTGAGATTCTGCCGTAAGTTAAACTGGAATCAAGAGGAGCAAGTGGAATATGTTTATGGCCTATGAGAAGTGAGGAGCTGGGGTTTTTTCCACAGAAGAAAAGAGGAAAGTTTGTGGTTTTTTTTTTTTTTTTTCACTTGTCTGTTCCACTGCCTGTCTTCTGCCCTTTTTCCTTTTGGAGTCTTTTCTTGGGTGATTTCATTGCTGAGAGAAAGCATAAGCAGCTCTGCACCTTTAGCATTATCTGCTTTTCCTGGATTCAGAGAAATTAAACAAGCATTCATGTGTGGCCAGAGCTTTCTAACCTACAACTACATATGCATTAATAGGGAATGGTGATAAGAACATTTAGTGATAAACAGCTCTGGTAACTGTAGCAGTCATTTATTCCTTGCTGTACATTTTTTTCTGTACAATTAAACAATTGTGACCTCTTAAATGAAAGCAGCCTGTGCAACTTGAGCTAAGAAAATCCATTGATAAGTCTAAGATTAATGTGTTCATTCTTTGTCCTTTGAAATTCAGATCCTGTTTACGAAGATATGCTGAGTGAAAGTCGGAAAATGATCACTAATGAGAAAATAGATGCTTATAATGAAGCAGCTGTTCGTATTCTGAACAGCAGCTCCCGAAATTCCAAAGCTAAAGTGAAAGTGTTCAGTGTATCAAAACTGATAGCACAAGAAACTATCATGAAGTCTGCAGATGGTCTGCATCTCCCTGAATCAAGCAGAGATACAGTAAGTGTTTTTAGCAGTGGTCAACATTGAAAGTATTAATAGTAAAACAAGATCTGAGGTGAATGTTCTGAAACTGCAAACGGTATGGCTATCAAGAGGACTACATTTGTCAGGGAATTTTGTTCAGAAAATTCCAGTGGGTGGGAGTGCAGTCAGTTTTATAGGCATTTTAAAAAACATAATAGCAAAAACATTAGTGCATAACTATTTTTAAATAGCTGTTAATCCACTAGATCTTTTAGATCCTGAGTGCAAACTTCATGCTTTCATGTGTATGAATGTGTTAAGGTGGTAATGACTTGTAAAGCAGTGCTAAGAAGTAAGTCTTAAATTTCCCCCTATGTGTCCAGAAAATTTGGTTTGGTAAGGAGCATGAAGAAGCCAACAAACACAGTATAGATCACTCTGGTTGCATGGAGTGTCTCTGACTTTCTTTCTTTCTTCTCTTTTACTAACCAATATGTATATGCATGCAGTGAGCCCCTCTGAGGTTTTCAGCCTGCCCTTTTTGTGAAAAACTCTCCCATTATGTCACTTTTGGTTCCATGTCTTTGCACGTTTAAGTTGCTTTAAAGTACTGGATGAACTAAATGTCATCTTACCACATGTTTCAGTCTCACTGTCATGTTTCAGAGACTTGCATTACTGTGCCTCTTTAGAACCCAAGTTTGTGAGCTGGTTTTCATTTACAGAAATAATGAGAGAACCCTCCTGTTCTAAGATTAGCCATTTTTGCTTACTTGTAGAAGTTCAAGTATTTTTTTTTTTTTGGAAGAAGTGTTTTGACTGGACTGTTATATACAACTGAGTATATGGTGGGACTGTAAGATTTTATTTTTGTAATGATAAGGGAGAAGTGCATGTCTGATGTCAGCTCATGATGCAGAAAAAAATTTCTTTCGATGGAAATGTTAACTGTCTTATTAGAAATTAATTACCAAAACTGCTTATTTTTTTACAGAATGCAATGATTCTTATGAATGTCTACTGCAATAAAATAATGAAGCCCATTGATGGCTCCTGCTGCCAGCCTCAGCCTCCTCTCACTCTGATACAGAAGATCGCTTTCTGTTTCTTTACTTTGTCCATTTTTGGATATTTAATTATCAGCTTAATTCATCGGAATAATTATCGGAAGAACAAATCATGCACTGATTTGGAAAGTGGAGAGGAGAAGAAACCTGCCATCAGCACACCTAACGTTTCTACTTTAGAGATGCTCTTACACTGCTTTTGCAAACTTGGTCTAATCATGACCTATTTTTATCTGTGTGACAGAGCAAATCTTTTCATGAAGGAAAATAAATTTTACACACATTCATCTTTCTTCATACCCATCGTCTATATCTTGGTTTTGGGGGTATTTTATACTGAAAATACCAAAGAGGTAACGATCACCTTGGCATCCTGCTTAAAATGTTGTTTCCCAATTTGTGTGTAAAATAACCCATTTCTAAGTATTCAAGGTTAATTTTTCAAAGTTATTATAACTCACCTGCAAAAAATGCCATCTTGAGCAGTATAATGTCTGCATAGAATTAGACAGAGGCTAAGGCTTTTTGAAGCCATATGGATATCACCACTTTAGTCATTCTCACTCTTCCAAACTGGAATTGATCAGAACTCAGCTAAAAGAGAATTTAAATAATGTTAAATCTGTGCCCATTAGACAAGACTTTTACAGTTGAGAGAGACCCATTTACCCATAAAGTGGTTTATTGTTTGAACTTTTTCTCCTCATTTTGTAGATGTTCCTTGTTCTTTTTGGAATAGCAACACTCTTGTTTTGTTTTGCATTAGACTAAAGTGTTAAATAGAGAACAGACTGATGAATGGAAGGGCTGGATGCAACTTGTTATTTTGGTTTATCATATCTCTGGAGCAAGCACTGTAAGTGATTTGAATTTCTTTTGCTTTTAGGGGGAATGCAATTTGAGTATTGTATTTCAAAAGAAAGATAGTGTAAATGGACATTAGAACTGAATAGAATGAGTCAGTAATGCTATTGTTTCTGTTGTTTTAAACATGGTATTAGCAGAGTTAGTTTTTCTCTCTAAGTGTATTTTTGACTGAGAAAAACATATGTTACTTGACCAGTTAAAAAAAAAAAGTGTCCTCTGTGTAGAATATTGCATTAATTTATTTTTAATTGCTAGCAACTTGAAACTGTTGAAGGTGAGCTTTCAAAGAGCCCTTCTTAAGTCTCTCATAACAAGTAATGGAATATGGCAAGTGTAGAGCAATAAATAGAAAAAATTGTCCTAACATGAGAAGTTAGGACACCAAAAGAGCTTAGTAAGAAACAGGGCAAGGTACCCCAGTGTTTCTTTTCATGGTTAAATCTGATTTAGTGCAATGCAGAAATAGCATAAAGGAGAGGGAGCAAAAGGAAAGCAAAAAATATTTACCTGGACATTTATAAAAAGTACTTTATTTTTCTCAACAGTTTTTGCCTGTGTACATGCACATTCGAGTTCTGGTTGCTGCATATCTGTTTCAAACAGGTTATGGGCACTTCTCGTATTTTTGGATAAAAGGGGACTTTGGTGTATACAGAGTCTGTCAGGTAAGAATATCTCCCTACTATTTTTATAAATAAATTTTTCAGATAGCAAAGTATCCATAATATATCCATACTCTCTAAATAATGTGATACCAGCTCATTTAACCGAGGTTTAAACAATAAAAATGGCTGTTGTGTCTATGTAATCTGAGCTGTTTAACTGGTAGTGTTCATCTAATACAAACTTAAATCATATAAATGATACTTAAAATGTAAAAAATGTAATTATGTACACTCTGAAATTACAAGACAAGTATCTTCTAATAAATAGCAATGGAGATTCCATTGCAGTAGCAATTTACAGTAAATAGCAATATGTAAATAAAGAGCCAGGTAGGCTTCCAAAGACAGTGTATTGGAGCCTACATTTATTAATAAAGAAAAATAATTTTCACACCATAACAACACTGGACAACATACCTGGTTTTGTGGCTTTCCTCCTAGGTTTTGCAGCATATGCTGCAGTACTTTAATTTTTTTCTAATGCATATCTCTTATTGCAATTAGGTTTTACATTGTCCTGTAAATCAGGTCATTGTGCTTAGTAAATGTACATTTACAGCCTGATGATGGCATTACCCTGGCTCTAAATGAGCTAGCCTAGGTAGCTTTTGGGGGGAAAAAAAGAGAGACATCAACAGCATCCAGCAACTAGAGCACTTGGTCCCCCGCCTGGGAAATAGGCAGATAGGGTTAACCTTATTTTCATCACAATCTCTACCCAAGCAGGTCAGGGTAGGACAGGTCCAGAACCACATAATCAATCTTACCTTGCCCTGCTGATGTTCCCTGTGCTACTTTATCCATGTTTCAATGTAAAATGCATAGATATTTTTGTACAGTGCTAAAGGAACATGTCCTCATCTTTCTCAGCTTTGCCTCCCAGTTTACATATCCTCTGTCTTCTCTCCTCTTACACCCCTCAGGTTTTATTTCGTCTCAATTTCTTGGTTGTGGTACTGTGCATAGTGATGGACCGACCTTACCAATTCTACTATTTTGTGCCATTAGTCACTGTCTGGTTTATGATCATTTATGCCACCTTAGCTGTATGGCCTCAGATTGTCCAGAAGAAAGCAAATGGTAAGATTTCTTTTTTTCTTTCTGCTATAAAACATGTATGTTATTATAATGATAATCATACAGAAATGGCTTTGTTAGTGGATCTCAGTCTCTTGGTTAGTCAAAATATGCTAAACAGCTGCTCACAGAAATACCATTTGTCATAGGTGAATTAGGTCAGTTGAAATATATAACAGCTGATGACTAAACTCTGTCTCTGGTTATAGTCAGATTAGAATACTTTTTAATAGGTTTTGATCATCAGGAATGTGTTTTACAAGAATTGCAATTTTACTGGATGGAAATGAAAGCCATAGGTTGCACTGTGTGTGCTTGCTGGGGCAGTGTCTGTCGAGCGCTGGGTGCAGTGTGAACAGGGAGTGTTTAGACTTTCTCCTTCTGTGTTGCCAAGGTGTCTGTCCATCCTGAGCACCAGTTCTGCCTTAGCTGGCCAAATAAGAACATAGGGGCTTGCTATCCTAATATCTTAGATTAAATGAGCTATCAGAAGTATGTCCTGTTGTACAACTATTTTAAATAAAAATGGAAGTGAAATCCCAGTTTATGTGTTGTAATTCCTTAAAAAGCTGCAAAGCATGTAATAAATGCATGTTATTTAATTTGTTTAAATTAGAACTAAAACCTTAAGAGCCTTAAATCATTCCCTATTGATGGAGGAATATCCCCATTTTATAGTCTGAAGATACGACCATTAAATATACCAAATATACACCAGGAATAGATGCTGCGAGAATACACTTGAGTAGTTTTACAAGATATCTCAAATATCTTCCTTCTTTTTTTTTTTTTCCCAGAAGCAGAGAAATTACTCTTGTGTACTTTGGAGCAATAGTGTACTGTGAAACTAGAAAATCTTTCAATGATAGCTTTCAGTTGTTTATGATCCTTTTTACAGCAGCCAGTTTATATGGTTGGAGGGGGAGATGATCTCTGTTGCAATGCTGAGGTTTGGGTAGAGCTTGTTTGGCAGCTTTGAGGAGTAGTTTCTCAGGCTTGTTTCAACAAGGTGCTTATCCTTAATGACCTGCAGTTGAACTTTGGAGTAAGACTGATATCTCAAAGTTTAATAATATTTACTCGTTTCACATGACAAAAGGAAGGCATTTTTATTAATATATTTATTTACACTCACCTGGAATAAGGACTGCCTGTGCAGAGTGTTTGGGAAAGCAGAGGTTTTAAAATAGTGTTTCTGTTTGAACACCTAAATTCTCTTTATGCATTTTGTCCCTGTCTTAGAAATGAGGCTTAGTTTAGGCTCAAAACTTTTTAGATTTTTAGTTGCTGTGAATGTTTATTTTAATGGCTTAAAGTAAAATTTAAATGTAGCTAGTGATAAAATATTGCTGGCAATATTTGAACATTTATTTATGAATGGATCTATTACAAAACATAGCTACACTAAATAATTGGCAGTTATTACTTAATGTGTCCTGGGGCTTGCTGTTGAAAAATTAATGACAGTATAATGATTAATTTATTTCTTCCTCAGGGAGCTGCCTGTGGCACTTTGGTTTACTGCTGAAACTGATTTGCTTACTGACATGTATATATTTTCTGTCATATTCTCAGGTTTGTAAATCCTGGCTATATTTATCCTTAATGACCTAAGAGTGTATTATTACCTGTCTTTACTTTTTGATGTGCTCATAACTTGTATATTTGCTCCAGTATCATAAATACAGAAGAAAAAAAAATGAACCTTTTGATTTCTTCTCATATTTGAATAGGTTTGGGTGCTGGAAAAACCCACAACTGTGTGTCTTACTCATTGGTTTGTTATATTGGACATATTTTCAATGTACTACTGTGAATGCAGTAAATACAAGGGCCTGTGCTTTGGATTTGGGGTGGGGTTTTTTCATGTGCTTAGAGTTACTGAGTTTTGCCAGCATGTGGGAATGCATATGGTGATACAGTGATAATGAAGTTCTGTGTTGGCTTTGATACCACATCAAAAGATTGGTTCTCAGGCTAAATTAGCAACTCCCTGCATGCTATAAGTACAGCTGACAGAAAGAAGTCAGGGTAGAGTTTGTCTCTCCAGGATCTTACAGGGGGGTTGTGTGGTTTTAATCCCTCACTGGTTTTCAGCCTGTTGAATTGTAGTTTTGGAGTACATATTCCTCATCACAACCTGTTAGTGAATCTCTCCCTGTGAGGAGCAGTACAAAATGGAAGGCATGCAAATACCTTAAGGGGAAGCAAAACTCAAGCTCTCTCTCATGTGAAGAAGTTTTTCCCTTTCCCTTTTCCCTTTCCCTTTTCCTTTTTTGGGTGAAAGAAAGGAACCCTGTTGTTTTTCTAGTGCCATGCAGCTAGTGAAATAAGGGTAGAATTATATTAAACATGTTATTGATTTAAATTCAGTAAATACAGTCGATGTCAGTGTTAATGCTTCTCCATGTTTATCTTTTACAGGGTGCATTTGAGAAGATATTTTCATTTTGGCCATTGTCCAAGTGTTTTGAACTGAATGGGACTGTCTATGAATGGTGGTTTAGGTGGAAGCTGGATCGCTACGTATGTAACATTTGCATAAATTTTTACTTGTCTTTTAAATGTATGTTTTAATTTGAAGAGGGAAGAGGGAGGGTTGTTTTCCTGCCCTCCAGAGAAAACAGGAGTTTGCCCCAGTGTTTAATAAAAGACAAAGCTGCAACCACTTTAGCACTGCAAATGTCTATCTGAGCCTTGCTTAAAAATGGAGGTTGATTTATTTGCTTCCAGATCTAAAAAAATTAAGTATCAAGTATCCTAGATCTGTCTTTTCTCAAAAATTTTACTGTGAAAATTTAACACCTGTAGTACTTCAGGCTATTGAAAGACAAGGAAAATTACTGTGGAAGCTTTTTTAATAACACTTTTTGGCTGTATCAATTAAGCTGTATCAATTAAGGATATATTTCTTTTAAGGTAAAATATGAAACATTAAAATCAGGGTCTTGGTGCCCAAACTGGACTACTCTTGTACCTATTTTTAAATTGTTTTCCATTGGGAAAGTCCTTTCCTTCCAGTTATTGACTCTGCAATGGGGGGTAATAGAGCAGGGAGACATTGATCTTTTTTCCTTTCCTTCTTGGCAAAGGTGAGTGGAGTTTCTAAGATGGAAGCCTTGAAGTGCTGAACTTACCCTGCACGGGATCAGTCCCATGTGTGTCCCCTGGGGCAGAGCCTTGTCACACCCAGGGACAGCAGCACACCCTGCCTGGCAGCCCGTGCTCCCTGCTGGCTCCTGTGAGCACTGTGGCTTGGATGGTGCTCCTGAGGAGCAGAGCTCCAAATAAGCACAGAGGACAAGCACTGTGTGGGCCTGAGAACGTGGCATAAGACCCTAAAACACTCAGTTGAAGAATTGTGTCTGTGAGAGAGGGAAGCACTTGTCCTGCTTCTCTTGAATGTTTTCACCTGCCAGTTTGGGAGAAAGCCAAAGTCTTGTGGTTTTTCCCCAGAGAAAGCCTTTTCAGTGGTGACATAGATTGCAGAGGGGATAGTAGGTACTTGAAAGCTTCTTGAAATTTGTCTTGTGTTTAATGCTCTCTGAAGCATTAGTAAAGGTTCTTTATTTGTAGGTTTTGAGTCGAGTTAAAAATTCAGTTTATGACTATCTCGTGTCATAAAACCAGAAAGTCTGGTTTCGTTTGCTTCAGTAAATCTGGGAAAGGAGCTTTTGAAATGTAGCATTAAAACTACATTATCTGGTAGCATTTCTAGTAAGGGTTTATACCTGAAGTACTTGTAAAAGCCATGAAATATAAATTGCATTCTGTTTGTCTTTTACAGGTGGTTTTTCATGGGATGCTGTTTGCTTTTATTTATCTGGCATTGCAGAAACATCAGATGATATCAGAAGGAAAAGGAGATCCTCTTTTCTCCAACAGAGTTTCAAATGTTTTATTATTTATTTCAATTGTGTCTTTTTTGGTAAGTATCTATTATAATCTAGTATAATCATGTTTGTAAATATATGAAAAATAAGTTTTCTGAAGTTGTTGTTTAGTCAGTATTATCTAACAAACCTTGAAAAATCAGATCTTTATCCTGAGATATTTTAGCTGGGTTTTTCTGTCAGCCTTACCTATCTACTCACTTAAAATATTTTCTGATCAGTCAGATGAAGATGAAAACATCATTACTATTTCAGGTTATTTCAAAGCTTTAAAGAAAATTGGATCATAAAAATAACGTGGTAGATAACACAGCTTTTATCTTCACACTTGATTGCTCATCAATTTTTGATGAAAAAAAGTTGTATTAAGAATTACTCATCAGATAAGTATTCATGAGTTGCAAAGAAGAATTAAAGAGAAACCCAAAGGTTAAGTCATGTAGTTTTTTTCTGTTAGTGTCCCTAATCTTAGTGAACCTACTAATGCTAAAACAATTCAAAATATCATACTCTTGTTTCGCTTTTATGTGTCCATATAATTGCTACACAGACTAATTTTTTAATATCTTCTAGACCTACTCTATTTGGGCTAGTAGCTGTAAAAACAAGACAGAGTGCAATGAGCTACATCCTTCTGTTTCTGTGGTGCAGGTAATTATTAGTCCTTTTTGAATACTGTGATAGAATCTAGTCTATTCTTGTTTGAGCTTTTTTAAAAATTGTTTTAAAATATATTTGTGCTTTTGCATGGCATGTCAGATATTGAACTTCATTCCCATGTCTGAAAGTGAAAAAGAGTTTAACAACATTAGTCAGTTTTTCATTGCCTTTAAGCCCTGGAATTGCACACTGTGATTGTGGTTTTGATTTATCTGGATGCCCTTAAGGTAGGTTTCGTATGCACCATTTAAGTCCAAACCCAACTTTTGACTATTTACATAGCAGTGGAAAAGAAGAAAGCTGTGGAAGAGAAGAAAGGTGTAGAAAAGCAGGAGTGTTTGGGAGGTATTAGTGTAGGAAGCAGCCTATGGGACCCTGTAGTCACTTCCAGACAGAGAAGATGTGGGCCACAGAGCCATGCATGTGGTTTTCTTCAATTTAGATGCTCCTCTTGCTGTGTGCCCTGCCCCACTAAGCCCCAGCTGTCTCATTCTGTGCCCTGTTTCTTCTCTCATTATTTTGTCCTGCTCTCTTGAGGGGCAGCAAGAGGGATAATATTAATTTTTAATATTATTTTGTCCATCTTGACACCCTCTCTTTAAAAATTGAGGGTTAACTCAAATTTGTGGCCACCTTTATTTTAGGCTGGCATGGTGTTACATGTTTTGTGACCATGCCTAGGAGGCACGTAGTAACACCTGTCAGCATCAAGGCCATGATTCTACTGGAGATGCAATTGTGACCTGCTATGCTGTAAGCATTTGTGTACAATATTTTTAGTTTCAACACCTACTTTGTTAAGTATAAACTGCATGGATTTTTGTTTGGTTTATATTTTTATTTGCTTTTAAAGAAATTTTAATGCATGATGCCCTTCACTTAGTGCAGTGAAAATGGATACACCTTTTATGTGTTGTTTAGCTTGTCATCCACAGTCACTTCCTTTGTTTTACCTTTTCTTTTTTTTTAAAAACCCAAAGATTTTAGCTTTCATCCTTATCAGGAACATTCCCGGATATGTCCGATCTGTGTACAGCTCCTTCTTCGCCTGGTTCGGCAAAATTTCTTTAGAGGTAAGTAGAATCACCAGAAGTACAGTGCATTAAATCTTAGAAATGCAAGGTGGTGTTAGGTGGTTATTGTCTATGGACTATAACATAAAGAAAAGATTTATTGGCCTACTAAATACCATGCTGTTATGTTTGACCTCTTTTAGCATTATAGCTTTTGTTGCACTTAAGAATCGTGGCTGAAATAGCAGTCTCACAGTGGCAAGCTTAATTCTTGTTGGAAGATAAAAATTTAGGGAGTTGAAGAATTTGCGTAAATTTTGCTTACTAGTGTAAGAACACTTACAAATGTGTTTGCCCTAGAAAGCTTTTTGTGACTTATAAAGAAATTTACCATTACAAATGAACCCCTTCTTAATGCAAGCGTTACCTTGTTCCATTGAGTGTGTATTTTGAAACGGTAGGAATTTTCTTGCTTCCCATTTTATTTGCCATTTAGTGATATTAAATGTGACATTTTTTACTAAAATATGTTTCTAGGAGAAACTCATTGCAGTACAGTGTATATGGGGTACCGGATTTTGTGGGTTTTTTAAAGGATCACATTTCACTCTTCCAATTCCTGTGGGTTTTAGGTGCTGATCAGCTCCATGGAGCTGTGCATTCATCAGCAGGTGAAGCATTCTCTGTTACTTGCAGGCATGACAGTTCAGAGCCTCACCAGAGAGACACTAACTGGGGGAGGCAGATTCCTCCCTGCTCTGATGGGATGTATCCAATGCTCCCCTGAGCTGAAACTGGTTTAGGGCCAAGCAAACCTCGTGTGATTTAACAAGCTCATGGTTTTGTTCTGTAGCAAAGTCATCTGGAAAACAGCTTTCAACTTAAGCAGCAGTGTGTCAGTTGATGCAATAGTAATAATTCTATGGGTTTTGGTAAGTAAAAATATTTACATGTATAAGTACTGTTAAACACTTTTTGTTTTTCTTTTAGCTCTTCATTTGCCAATACCATATTTGGCTGGCAGCAGACACAAAGGGGATCTTGGTGCTCATTCCTGGATATCCAATGTTTAACGTTCTTGTCAGCACTTTCATATTTGTGTGCGTGGCACATGAGATTTCTCAGATCACTAATGATCTAGCACAGATTGTGGTTCCTAAAGATAACTCAACTCTGCTGAAAAGGTTGCTATGCATAGCTGGATTTTTTTCTGGACTACACTTCTTCTCAGCAATGCAAGATCAGTCAAGGCATTAACTTGGAAACTTTCTTCGGGTTTACTTTGTGTCTGCCTGAACAAAACTTCTCAACTGGAGGTACAAGAAGACATTTAAATTAAACGCGTGGAAAATGTATATAGTGGAAATGTACATATTTTGTGTGGAAATAGCCTTCTCAAATAATCTGAGAAACAAGAGTGCACTGTACAGAATTGCATGTGAAAATGAGTCTTTTCTACTGGATGTTTGTTTCTGTTTACATATCTGTTGAAGCGAGGCGGAGGCAGTGCGGTGGTTGAGCAGCACCGTGGGCGAGCGCGGGGCCGGGGGCTGCGCTGGCGCTGCTGTTCCAGCGCCCGCCGCGCGGAGCAGGCGCTGCCGCCTCGGCCGGGAGCGCGCCCGGCACGGCCGGGAACCGCCGGAACCGCCGGAACCGCTGCCGGGACAGCCCGACCAGGGCAGCGCTGGAGCAAAGCGGTCATTTGCTGGTTAGAAATTAGTGTTTGGGGTGGAAATAGTAGTACATGTTATATGAAACCCTTGGGATGTGGAAGTAAAAAGTAATCATCAGTTCAGTGGTTGAAGATTATATACAAGTTTACATAATACTTTGTGAGGGTTTTTTTAGAAATTTAAGATGTGTTCAGCGAATACGGTGAATTCAGAGACAAAATTTTTTTATAAAGAGAATTTGGGTTTTCTTCCTAGAATTGTTTGCTTTTTCATAATTTTTTTCACTAATTAATTTAACTGTGTGTAGTTCTGTGTAGAATCCCAGTGAACAAACAAATGAAAATTCAGAGACTCAGTTCAAGATGGGAAATTTGTGGAAGACTCTCCAACCTTTTTAAGTCAGATGAAATCCCATCATATCCACTCCATCAGATCTTAGGGGAATGGTGATCTTTAACCCTCTCCCTGTGTTTGTAGGTGACTTTGAATTAGGTCTCGCTAGGGAACTAAGCACTAGAGTGCCATGTTCTATGCTGTAATATCATTTTCATTTAAGAGGATGCAAGTCAGTCTGTTGGTATCATGAGGATCAGGGATTGAGTGGTCAACTTTGTTGCATGAAGATGGTTGAGTCTCAGAATTACAAGTGAAATGAGATTGGAGCTGTCTGGAGAAAATTTTTTTCCCATCCTTTTTGGGAGTGCCCAGTCTTTCTTACTAATTTTTTCCTTTAGCAAAAACCTTAAAATTGAAACAGTCCTTCAGTGTGGCAGTGGCAAGCTGTTGTTTACATTCTACTAATCAGTGAAGTTATGGACATTTCTTGGTTGGTTGCAGGTTTTGTTCGAGTAATAGTTTGACCTCTGGTTGCCTTTTCATTTTTTTCTTCTTATTTGTTAGCAGTCAAAAACATGAGAGCAATATTATTTTCCAAGCATATGTGCAATTATGTATGATACTGAACAACATGAATCTAATTTGTACCATATATACTGTCACATGCATGTTTTTATTCTTATCCCAGGTAAAACATTGAATTCAATCTTGCAGCCATGAATGAATGCAAAACAAATTTATGAAAATAATTACTTCAATTTTTTTTTTGTGTGGTGGAGAACAGTTTTTTTTAAAGAATGAGCAGTCATTCATCACAAAAAACGAAAAAGAAATCATTCACTTCCCCCAAATTCAGCAATTTTACTAAGCCTGCCAGCTGTTTTCAAGATACTGAAAAGATACTCAGCTGTGTGCATATACTTCCAGTGCTTGGGAATTTAACCTCATTGATCAATACATTTGAGTGACTGAAGGAAAGACTGTTGGTGGACACCATAGTGGGGAATAGCAAGCATAACCTTCATCTATGCCAGTATTATGAGCAGCAGGGAACTGTGAGCTTGAGGGATAATTTTTGTTTTGTTCTTCACGACATAACTATTGTAGATATAACTCTATTTATCTGTTGTACAGACTTGGTTAAAAGATTTATTTTTAATGTTTGAAATAATGCACTTGTTTACTATTACTGTATGTGGGATAAATATATTTTCTTTTCAGGTTATGTAAAAATATGAAGTAATTTAAACATTAAATAAAAGTGCTGTGGATGCTTATTTTTGTAATGGGGCCAGCATCATTTAAGTAACAACTCTATTGCTTGTCTCTAGCTGTGCTGCAGTTCACTGTATCAAACTAAGGCAGATGCAGTGCAGGAATTGCTCTGCACTAAATGGCCCTGTCCCTGCTCTGATGAAATTCCAGCTCCAGCAGCCAAAGCCAGCCTGGAGCTCAGGGGCTCTGAGCAGAACTCCACACTGGAGGCATCAGATACTTTTCCCTGCCAGGAACTCTGCAGCAGAGCTCTGCAGGAAAGCAGAGGAACTGACTCGGCTTCTCTTTGGTCTGGCAACATCAAGAAAGCAAGCCCAGCCTGAAGACTTGCTTGAGTTATGGAATTTAGATTCTACCTGAGCTACTTAAATCCCACCCCCAGTAGAAGGGGTTCCTTAAGCAAAGGAAGTACTGATCTCTAATCTTGTGACTGATGACAAGACACAGGGAGATGGCCTGAAGTTGTGTCAGGAGGTTTAGGCTGGATATCAGAAACGGTTCTTGACCCAGAGGTGGCTGAGCCAGGGAAGCAGTCACAGCACCAAAGCTGCCAGAGTCCAAGAGGTGTTTGGACAATGCTCTCGGGTACTTGGTGTGACCCCTGGGGATGGTCCTGGGCAGGGCTGGGAGCTGGACTCAGTGATTTTGATGAGTCCCTTTCCCAACTCAGCATATTCTGTGATTCTGTTCTCGAAAGCTCCTGATTTTATCATCGGGGAGATACACAGTTCATGTCCACTTTAGATATTAAGTGTGGCAAATCCTCTCCCTCCTGTCCAGTTAGGATATCTGTTTAGGCATTGTCCCCAGGTCTCAGACCTGACCATGCAGTATTGTGGCTGGAATATTAAAAGCTGGAACAATGTTGTTCAGGCACTCTTTTGTAAAATAATCAGGCATCAACTTCACTACTTTGTGTTTTCCACTTTATTAGATCATACATTTCATGTATGTACAAAGAGATGTGGAGGGCTTTCTGTTTAATTTGGCTGCAACTTAATACAACATCCATTCATATTGCCATCATATAATGTTAAAAGAGGCTGTGAATTTACTGTCTAAATTATTACTAATTCTTTAGCCATTAAGTGTCTTTAACCAGCTTTATAAATCTATGTTTCATAGCAATTTTAATAATTAAAAATAAATAATTTGTTATTAAACTTACCTCAGATAAATGAAGATTTCGATCATAAAATAGTTCAGGTATTCTCAATACCCAAGTGACCTACACCATTAGATTCTTTCCAAAATAGGTGGAGCCTGCACTGCTACAAACGAATTCTTTATGCACATGTGTAACAATTTATTTCCTTAAATATATTGACACTGTTACATTAATACAAATAAGGTGGGAGCAGCTCAGCTGGTAGATCCATTGATTGTCATGTCATCCTGGAGTTATCAGAAATTACTATAATCCACACCCAGAATTATTTACAAACTTTAATCTTACATTGCATTAAAAATCATTATTTAAAATCCATTCCATTCATTTTGGTTTCAAAACACTGACAGCTGATACATCTGAAAATAGTAGTATAAAGTAACAGAAGCCAAATGCTGATTGTACTTGAATTTTTTTTACAGCTTGGGTAAGAGATGAAAATGTTTAATTTACTATAAACCTCAGTGTGCAGTTTTGTGATTTGCTTTTCATTGATAACCATCCAAGCTGCTGGAAAGAAGGGGAAGTGTCTCTGAGGAGGCTGATTTACTGGTGAAGTCTCTTTCCTGGTATCTTTTGGATGAGGTAGGAAGGCATGATGGATGCCACTCGAAAAGTGAGTAGGAATGGCTCTTTATTCCACCTGCTTCAGGAACTGCCTTTAATTTCTCAGCTTGAATGCCTGTGGCTTGAGCTACCTCTCCTGGTCTAACAGCCACCAGCAGGATTTGCTGCCACGTGCTGTGGGCTGTGCTGAGCGTGCAGAACAGCTCTGTAAACTGATACTGAAGGTCTGACAACATACAAGTAGGTACCACGTACTGAGCACTGCTTATCTGCTTTGCTGCCACAGTGATCATAGGTGGTGCTCAAAATTAGTCTAAAAAGCAGCTCAGGATTTGTTCTATCTGCTGAAATCCTGCATTCAGGTCCGAGCCCACAAACACATCATTGATGCTTAAAAATTAATGTAAATCAAGGTTCTGTGTTTTGACAGAACTGGATCATAACTGTAAAAAGAGAAAAATAAAAGACAAACCAAAATCCACAAAACCAAGAGCAACTACTTTGGTCTTTTTACAAAATGACCTCACTGCAGAGATTCCTTTTATCCTCAGTCTTAAATTCCAAAATTACTCAAATTTCTCTTAGCAGAGACTTCAGGAACCTCAGCTAAGGAAATGTAGCCAGCACTTGGCCATTTTAAAGCAGACGCAGTTTTCTGCTTACAATGCAATGTCCTGATGAGCATACAGCTTCTGAAAGAGAAAATATTACAGAAAAAAGACAAAGCATAAGTGTCAGCTTAAAACAATGCCATGCTTTGAGGTAAAACCCCAAAAACTCTTGGTGTCAGCTGTTACAGCTGCAGACTCTGAAGTCCTGCATGATGTCCTTAAATTGAAGATTTTAAGAAGCATCAGAAATTCATTTAAAAGCTGGTGAAAAGTGTCAGTAGATGAATTATAGTTGTCTATTGAAAAACATGGAAACCCCAGTTCAAATCCTTTTAGCAAAGTCCATATATATAAAGCTTCAGCTGCATGGACAAATGCCTCTCAAAGAAACCACCTCCCAGCAAAGTATGCCTTTAATCAAGTCCTTTTTAGGATGTGAAAATGTTAGCCCTGGTTTACTGGATAAGTAATTCTCCCACAACAGTTTGTGCTCCAAAAAAAAAAAAAAATGTGGAGGCTATAGAAAATGAACAGCACTGGGACTCTTTATTGTGAATAACACAAAAAATTTAAAGAGTGTTTTTAAAGAGTTAGTCCAGGTTTACTGTACGAAATTAAACCCTTGCTATTTGCAGACATTAATTTTTGCCTTCAATAGCTTGTAACAGTTTCTTCTAACATAACCAGGTGAATGAATGGACAGATTTTAAATGCTTTATTGCTTACAAGTTTTGAAATAGCATAAATATCTGTTAAAAGAAGAGAAACCCAATTTTTATCATTAAAAGGTTTAGTTATTTTCTCTGGGGGGCTATTTCTTTATTTACTTTCAAAAAATAACTTTGCTCATTATATTTGGTAATCTCTAAAAAATTAATACCTAATATACGTGCAATACTATTTTGGAGCCTTATCATGTTGCACAAGTTTTCATGCTTGTACACTACTTCTTTTTCTGTGCAAATGTTAGGCAACTATATCATCCCATTAACAGTCTGAAATCCTTTGAAGGTTTGATTTCCCTGTTAAAACTTTCAGGAGAGATCACAAGACAGAATAAAGCTTGATATTTATTAATACATATATTTATATATATATATATATATACACATACATATATATATAAAAATATATGTATGTATGTATATATATATATACATTAAAGATTACTTCCTGAATGTAACAAATATAAAAAGTTATCACTGTTTACAAATTGTCAAAAATGTCCAAAGTACAAAAGGATACAGTACATCAGTTATATGGAAGTGATTGTACTCCTGGCACTGAAAGCATCATAATAGTGTGGGCATGCACAATATACACCAGAAAAACTCATGCATCAATCAGAACAAATAAGGAAGTGAGACAATTTGCTGCCTTCTTTGATTACAAATTCATTGCTTCTGTTAGTTTTCTTTCCTCAGGAATACCATTTACCTGCAAAGAGATGAGAATTTATATAATCCATCAGTGGCACATGATGCTTCAACAGTACTGAACTGCCAACTATGAGGACAGCAGATAAATAGCATTTATCATTCCTTTATCAACAACCACGTTGGAGAAACACTGCAAGTACAACCTGGATCAAAAGACAACATATACATGACAAAGAATTCTTCTGGGAAGGGAGAGGGCTGGGAAAAGATTGTTAAACTAAAATTTATCTTTCTAGTTGGAGTCTAACAGGCTTCATAGGGAAGCTGAGGCACAAAACAGAAAAGTACACATGCAGAAAGGTACATGATGTACACGCCATACTTAGTCTTTTATACTATAGGAACACCCTATAAGCTTTTTCATCCAAGCACCTTAAACAGTCCTTGTGGATTCTGCCTATTGACAGAGAGACAATTATAAAACCTAATGTATCTGTTCATCCTGGAGACCAGTAGCAATTTTCATCACTGTAATAAACATTAGATGTGAGTGGTCACATCTCACACAATTCTTTCCCAATTAATGTTTAACTTTGTGAAATAGTCAAGTATTGTGTCAGCTATTAAATCTGCCTTTTTATATAAGGTTAAATTAAAACTATTCCTGACTGGCGATTCAGATAGTTCCTGAAGTGGACAACAGTTACTATCCATGGTCTGCTCTTTACTAAATATGGTCTACTGAAGATTTAAAATAGAAATTTCTTATTCACAACTGTGACTGACAGCATGTTAAATTCCCCGAGTATATTACTGTGAGTTTTCTATAGGAAAAGAACAAAATTTAACTATTAATGTCTCATTCTACAGGTTTTTTGGTCTTAGGTGTTCTATTTCTCTACATTTCTTACTTGAGCAGATCAATAAAATCAATTGCTAAGTTTGTACTCATGCCACTAAAAAACTCTTAGTAGTGGCTGAATTTTGTTTTAAATCATAACTTTCTGAAATTCTAACATTCTGGCAACAGGAGTTATGGACATCCTTTCAGAAAAGCTGCAAAAGGCACATGCCATCATGTAATGGAAGTGCTTGCAGGGTCACCTGCACACCTGAGCTACAAAGCAAGGTGTGATTATAAACCAAGGGAAGAGGAGGAAACGCCCTCTGTCCCAAATCCATTCCACCATCCGCCCCCCCTGGATTTCTGAGAGCTTGTCACAGGCAGCATCTGTGATGAATATGAAAGAACAGTTGTATTCTACAGAAATAATGTACTGCAGAAAATACAGACACAGGAGAACTTCTAAGATCTAATTTTAGGGCAGTTTTTCAGTGCTACTCAAAAGTGACAGACCTAGCTAGCTTGTATTTCATACCTTTGCAAAAATGCCTCACTGCTGGCACTGTACAATATTACCAGGTGATTTTGCATCTTATTTGCTGCAAGACAGACTGGAATTCTTGAAATGAAAGAGTCCTAGCAGAAGAGCAGCACTTGTGTAACACTTTGATTCTGCCTTCTAAACAGTGTGAGTGAGAAGAGCTGTACTAAATGTCACCCCAACCAGTGCTGGAGGCTCTGGATCAAAGGTTTGACTGCCAGAGTCATCCACCATTTCCAGCATATGTACAATGAAGAACACAAATGGCAAAGCTACCAGAACTGCTATCAGACTTTTTATACCTGTGTTTTTAATTTCCACATAACAAAAGCCACATGGAGAGAAACATCCATTATATACTTGCCTCAAATCTTTGAAATGTTGTCATACGAAATTCTCCTTTAATCCCCGAAAGCAGTAATGAAGAAGAAGGATTTTCAATGAAAAGAAAGAGCTGCTTATGTAACTTCTAAGTTAAAACAAATCTGCTCAGAGCTATAGTTCCCATATTATGTACAAAACATATGAATCTCTCTAGAGTTTTGATTTTGCTATCTCTTTGAATATTTAAAAATTCCACTTGGCCTCTACTTTCTCCCTGTGTGGTCTTTACTCCCTCTCCCATGGCTATGGCTGTAGGTTTTTATCAAACCTGAGATGCTAAGTAGAGAGGACAGTCAGCCTCAGTCTGATGGGTCATTCCTGACCTCAGTCAGTACACCAGCATTTGTGGGAATGATACAAAAGTGATGACTACAACACAGGAAACCTGAAGCATGGATGTGCCTCACCACAGACTCCCCAGTATCAACACTTTGTCTAGTAACTGCAGAAAAGAGCTCCTTCTTCACAGCTTAACTAATATTGGTGGGAATTAGAAAATTACATTTACCATCAAGTGTCGAAATCTGAACCATGTAACTGCATTTGGGAATCTGGCTGTAGCTTCATGTAACAGAAAATTATTTATATGAGGTTTCTAAGTTAGCTGAACCAAATTTCAGCTTCTCATGCAAAATCCCAACATAGCATTTCTTCCTTGTTTAATCAATTCCATTCACTGATGTATCAAAAAAATACTAGAATGACAATTCTGTACTACTTTACTCTATTTGAAAATTATTTCCACTGTCCACAGACTGTATACATTTTGACTAGTGTTTTCTCCACACTGGTCACTTAATAATTACAGTATTTTCTGAGTACTGACCTGCACTCTGCTGCTGTGGAATCTGAGTCTGATGTGGCAGGTTCCTATAAAAAACCATTTAATATCTTTAATGCTTCCATACAAAGTCTGAAGTGTATTATGATGAACACTCAGTATTTACACTTCTTTTTTTTTTTTTTTTTGCTTATGAAGCAATAATCTATTTTCACTATGCAAATACAGATGTCCAAAGGTTAGCCACGACCATGAAATAAAGACAATCAGTGCTAAAGTAGTTCTTATTATTTCACTTGTCAGCCATGTTCAAAGGCTCAGACTTGGTGAACTGCCAGAGGCAACAAGAGTCACCATGGGTTTCTGAAGTTCAGCAAAGTTTGGTTTCTGTAAGTGAATATTCCATATGCCATGGATACAGCAAAGGTGACAGCATTTGCAACACAGTTATTGGCTGTGGAATGAATGGTCAGCCACCTCTACGTGTCAGACCAGTTCACTTATCAAGGCAAAGCTGCATTTCTGTGCCCTGCTTAAGTGTCTATTTTAACAGCTATCAGATAGAGGTGTTTTTACAGAAAGGAATTAGGGGGTACAATCTAGGTGAAGCAGATAAATACCCTATGTACAACTCAAGAAAGCTTTTGGTACAGGATTTGGCACCCTAGTTACAAAAACTGCCATTCTGAATAGAGAAGGAGCTGTAAAAGATGGGGCAGAGCACTTTGCAGCACTTGTACAAGGAATAATTTATACAGCTGTCCTTTCTCGAGAATTTAGCTTCTGCGGCAGGGAGAAGAAAACACTCCTGCAGCATGGATCTACATTGTGAAGGGGATTTAGGACAAGCATGTGTAAATTAGGGCTGAGTTAGAGCAGGCACAGGACCAGTGCCACTGGGGCCGTGCAGGCCTGCCAGCAGAGGAGGCACCAGCTGGAGCTGGTGTTACAGCACAGCACTGGAAAATGCCAGCCACTCCTGACCACTGCCTCAGATCTGCTCAGTACCTCCACCCAACCTTTCCAGAAATGCCTCTTTGCTACAGCTCTGGAGTTATCTGATTTAGAACATGTGCAAGCATTGGTCTGCCTCACTAGTTTCACTAAGTTACTGATAAATGAACTCTAAGGAACAGGAATTAATTATTTTTCTGGTTTCTGTCGTGGAAAGTGAGTGACAACAATGGAAACAGGAGAGAGCTAGGAGCATTTTTCTTGGCAAGCCTGAATTATCTGAGTAATGGAGTATGTTCTTCTGTTCAATGTCAATGTTTCAAACACAAACCATGCGTGACAGGTACATGACTAACCACTTACAAAATCTGGATTTTCTGGTATAAAATTACCACAGATTTGGTGGTTACTTTTACACCAGAACCCTGAAGGGTGTCTAAAATAGAACAGTTTTAATTTAATCCTCTGTCAAAAGTAGTTTTTCTCCAAAAACTTTCTCCAAAAAAGGCAGAAATCTATCTGTTCCATGCCAAGCCTCTTGCAATCCTGCAGCCTCTTGCCAGCCATTTAATCTTATAACAGAAGGCCTTTCTTCCTGCTGGAAATGCAAACATCAGAGCAATCTTGAACTGGAGAGTCATTACTGAATCCTCCCACAAAGAACACATTTCGGAGCACAAGCACAGGGACCTGCAGTGAGGTCCTGCAGGGCATTAAGAGCCAGAGCTGAGTGTGCACACTTACTGCTGTGTCTGCATCAGGGGCATGCTGGTGTTGTCGTAGGTGTCGCTGTGCAGGGGCGGGACGATCTCGCCGGTCACCGGGTGGAACACGGGCAGCGTGGACAGCGGCCACGCGATCTCCCTGTTCTTGGACATGTCCCGGAGCTCTTTGGTGGATTTCTGAATAGCACTGTGGTGCACCAGCTGGATGCTGTGTCACAAGGAAATAAAATAGTGAATACATACTTTAAGTGCTTTATCAAAACAGAGAGAAGTTTGCAATTATTATTATTATTAAAGTACAAGGACTTTGATGCATGCTACAGACTACAGTGCAACAATTACACCCTTCACATAGTTAAATTAATAAATATTTATTTAATTTTTAAGGCAGTAATTATTCCATTAGATTTTTCTGTCTGAATAGATATTTTTCATGGGATTCAAGACTGCAGTTTGTGGCTGATGTTCCATTTATTTGCTGCAATTTGGTTTCATTTTAATTTCGGTTAACTCCTGATTCCTGTGGTAGATTCATAAAAGCTTGTAAATTAATTTTAAAACACTCCATATTATACGCACTGGAAACCTTCCAGGCTATTTCTTCTTCTGCTCACTGCCTTTAAGAGACAGGCTGGGAAGCCCAATAACCAGGAGTATTAATTGCATATTAACATATTTATTCTAACAGCACTATTTTATTTTGGATTACAGTCTTTAATTTCAAACCCTTTTTATTGTGGTCTTCTATCCTTGCCAAGACTGATTTAAAAGCAGCTTTCACATTTATGAATTAAACCATGAATTAGAGAGAATGAGAGAAGATTATGACACATATGTATGAAGCATGGCAAGCTACTGAGAATGAAAATTAAATGGTAAAAGAAAAATAACAGGAAAGAAGACACTTACTCTGGTGTTTGCATGTTTCTCTTTTCCCTAAAAACAAAACAAAATTTATGAATTAAATAATAGCATTGATAGTTGGAACATTAATCTATCTGATGATGAAAACAGTACATGATGTAGAAATGCTGACAAGGTTATTGCTAAACGCAACTTGGCAGCATTTGCAACGGGGTTTATGATGAGGCCTTGATGGACGCACGTAGAGAGATGTGACAGTGGTGACAGACACACAGACACACACACAGGGAAATGAAAAATGCAGGTTAAAGAACAAGCTTCTGGCTAAAAGAAATTCTGTGACAAAATGAAGTTGTAGTTTGTGTAAGAAATGGCAGAAATCACGTTACTTGCTGCTTTCCTTTTATGTTTTTCTTTGATAATATGTCTAAATTCAGTTAATCCCCTTAACCAGGTTTATATTATGAATGTTAGCATTTTAGAAATTACTTAATATTCTCCTGAACCAATGATCCTTTATTACTATTTTATTTGCTGGAGACATTTTGGAGAGCTGTGCACTTGTGGAGATTTTGAGGAGTTTTGTGCATATGTTGAGTATTTTAACCCTTTCTAGAACAACTGAAGGCCCTACATCCACTTGCTTGGAAATCAGTGCATGTGCTCAAGTGTCAAATAGGTCAGTATTACAAGCAGATACCTTTGGGCCTGTATTAAATGTTTATAATGAACTGAATGGAGATATTCTAACAAATAACCTTCTATGCATTATAATCTTAGAAAAATCAAGTTACTTATTAGCAGGTTCAAGTACTCACACTCCTTCCCGTCGGCAGCACATGATGTAGGCAAGTATTAGAAACAGCACCAGTGCTATTGCCGAGGGCACTGCCAGGGTAATTAGGAAATCCGAGTAATAGTCTCTGCTTTTCAGTGTATCAGAAGGTGGCTTGTATTCTCCACCATCAGGTAATATTCCCTCTCCACGAACCACTTCCTGAAAGGTGGAAACTTGCTTTGTATTGTCAACCTACCCAGGAAAAAAAAAAACCAAGAAAAAAATACTATTAAATAACACAGCACCATAATGTAAAAACAGGCAGGTATTTAACTAACCATAATCTAAAAAGATCCATATTACTCATTTTACAAATTCTAGACAATTTAATCCAACCACTTTTTTTTAAATAATAGAAGCCTACATTTTATGAAGCTTCTGATCAGTTCGATATGTAATGTTACAATATTACTACTCTCTTTTGTGCCTAGCAGAGATACCATGTCTTTTACAGATTAATTTTAGGCATATCTCACACAAACAGTATTTGAGTGCAGATTTGGCAAACCTCTTTAGTGCAAACTAATTAACTGATTCTGATTTCTTTTTGATTAATTAATCCATTTCTTACTAGTCTTCCTAAATTACAATACTGTCCTCTCTTGTATAATGGTGGCAAAAATTAAGAGTCACATAGCTACAGTGTTCTTTCTCCTCCTTCTCCTTCATATCACACTTTACATCAAGTGCTCAAAAATCAACAGCCATCAACTGAGCTGTTTCAAGGACAGCTCATTGTCTCCCTCACACAAATTCAATTAGCCTCCAAAAGCTGCATTCCTGGTCACAATTTGTGTGTGTGTCTGTACCCAATGATCCCAGAAATACAAACCTGTTTTGCTGCTAAATTTCCTATTGCTTTTGACTGCCACTCCCAGATGACTTAATTTTCTGCATCCATTTCTTTTGTTATCTTCAGTTACATGTTACGGTCAAATTTTATCAGTGCTAGCTTTAAGATCATTAATCTCCAGATCATTAATACAAATAAAATATATTTGCTTACATGCTTGACCTTTTGCCTGACTATTCATTGAGAGATCTTGAAAATGATGGTAACTTCTTTATCATTTACACTTCAAGTCATAAAATGCTGTATTACAGCTTAGGCAATGGATGAAGAGATTTTTATGAAATTCCAGAAATCCTGCTGAGCCTCAAATGTGTGCATACACACACACACACATAAATGTAAGTGCTTGTTTAACAAAAACTGATGTATTCTCTGCTCATTAATTCCAGAGTATCTTCTGTGTTAGGTACACTGAGTTCCACCTGGCTGCTTAGCTGAATCTCAAACCCTAACAATGCACTAAAAATATGTATTTATTGATGTGACTGACAGGAGTCCATACAGTGTGAGAACAAGCTGTCAGAGAGCAGCTTCAAGTGGAGCATTACATTGCCCATCCTTGCAGAATGTGGGACCCCCAAACTTACATCCACTCTTTGACTGGGGGCTGACTGCCAACACCACCTCATCAACAGTGGGAGGGTGATGTTATGATGGCTCTATTTTCTATCACTCCTTTAAACTGTGGATATGGGAAACAGAGCTCAACTCCCTCCCAGCCCATAGATCTGGGGAGAATTCCGGTCTCTCAGCTTGCCTTGTGAAAAGCAGACTGGGATTAGATACAGGGAAGCTTGGCTCCCTTTTCCCTCTGATGCAGCAGGTTCCAGCAGAAATGCTGCTGGCAACAGTAAACACCCCTAAGACAGTTTAAATTCAGTTACTGTGGCACACATCCAGAACAAGTGCTGAATTCCAGAAGGTTGTGTTATAGCTGCTGCAGAAAATAACACTTCTCTGAAAGCCTGTTCCTGTTACACATCCCAGGCTGATCTCTGCTTCTCTCAAACCAGCGTGACAATGCTGCTTCATGATTAGTTTATGAGCCACTGCCACTATCAGGCATTTTTTTCTGAAGAAGTACTCCTAACCAGCTTCTTTTTCTTCTCCATGGGCACAGCTGACTGTTCTTGCATTAGTGCACAATCCCTCTGCTGCTTATTTAAAAATTCATCCTTTTTTCCAAGACTATTTCTCCAATTTCTCAAGACCCTTCTGTCCTTCAATGCACCTGCAGACCCTTTCACTTTCATGGGGAACTACAAATTTAATTAAATGAGCACATTCCATCATCTAGCTATTAATGAGGAATAGGCCAGGAATTACTATTAATTCTGCTATGATTATGGCTACCAACCAGCTCTTCCTAGCTTCACCCAGGCCATGTTCCTGAGCTTGCTTGTGAGACAGTATCAAAAAACCTTACCAAGAAGGAATGACATTTGCTGCTCTGCCTTGGTTCTACTTCTTCCTTGTAGAAGGAAATTGAAGACTGGACATAGTTTGTTCTTGCCAAAGATCAGCTGCCTTCTGCTATTTTTCAGGTGCTGGTAGGTATTACTGTATACACATGGGCCTTTTACATTTTCTCAACAGAAAACCAATAAAAAGCAAATAATCTGGGTATTCTTTTGAAACAGGTATTTGCCAACCTTCTAGAACCTTTCCTAATTTATAGTGTATAAGTAGAAAAGACTGGAAGTTATCCAATCAGTTTTGTGTATGAATACCTTTCATTATACTCAGTAAGTTTTTTTCCATCCAGTGTTTAATATCTCCCTTTCAGTTTCCTCCTGGGTAATGCCTGAAGCAGCTCAGCAACCATCTAAGTTTATTTTATATACATTCACCATCATTGTTCAGATTTACCTGCAACATTATCTTCCAATACTGTATTATTTCTTGATTTTCCTTACAGGAACTAAAAAAAAAACAACCTTAAAAAGCCTCTCTGGGAATTATTCTCCTTTCATGGCAAATAGTCTAGTGTTTGGTTATCTTTTTTCTTGCATTTCACTGAGAAGAATGTTCCTATTTATTGTTTAAGTAGTCAGCATTACTTTTATTCCTTTTTCTATTTAATTTTTAACATAAAATATGTTTTAGACATTTTTTAGGAACAGTTTTTTAACAGAATAGTATTAATTGGTCAGTGTAGAATCAGAATCTGAGAAAACATGTATGTATGCACACACTTTTTAGAGAAGTGCAAGTAGCAGCATTCTGAATTAATGAACTACACCTCTCATTACTTTTACTTTTCTAAGTCCTGGAGTTCTCTGGCCATTTATAGAATTCACTGCTAGTGAAAACAAATACAGTGGTTTCACTGGGGCTCAACTCCAACAGAGTTTAGCCTGCATATCAAAATCCTTCCACAATCTTAAGAGTGTCTGCTAGGTGGAAAAAATATCAGTCACAATGAAGTGGAATTGACAACGTTGTCTGACCAGATTGGCAAAACTCTTACCTGTACTTCTACAAACATCACTGTTATGCAATAATAAAATAACTCACCAGAGAGATTTTACACCAGTCAATATGGAATTGAGTACGAAATTTTTTATCACAGGTTATTACAGGCTCCATTTCTTGACTGCACCTCAGCTGATTCTGTGGATTTTCCACTTCTCGTAAACACGAAGAGAAAGGAACATCTGCCCCAACCATCACATACACACTGCAGAGAGAGATGAGTGACAGACCAGCAGGATGTCTCACACATCCCCAAGTGACAATGATGTACTCTTCCAAATATTATTGCTGTACATAGTACCATTCAGCTGTTACTTAAAGATTGAAACTACTTTCTAAAATAATTTTCCTTCGCTGTATACTTTTATCTCTTTAAGTATACAAGTAACAGACTGAAATCAAAACAACTTTCCCAGCTGCTTATTACAACATATTCTGGTTTGCTTGTTAATGTAAATGTTTCAATACCATCAGCTGTGCCAATTTCTATGAAGTCAAAGAGCTCCAAGTGTGGCTTCCTCATGTAAGTAAATCAGCACTATTTTTGAAAATTGTATTAAAATACATCATTTTGTTTTAAGGAAATCTTTAATCTTACTCATCATAGACTTTTTAGAGAGTTTCTTCCCATACTTTCAAAAGAAACTCACAATGACTAGTTACTGCTAAACCTAATATAGATCTGAACATGCTAACCCCCAGCTGCTTCTGAAACATTCCATACTGTAGGTATGCATGGCCAAGAAAATTTGCTTCAGAACACTGAAAGCTGAGTAAACCTAATACTTAATTTAGCATTACCATACATAAAATAAGAGCTACTGCACTGATTGTATTTTTCATTGTCATATTTAGGTATATGGAACACTGCTGTAAAACACAGTCTGCTGCACCAGGTTATAACATACCAATGGATTCTGAAACAGAAACTAGGTCCCAGTTGCCACTTCTTACAGCAGGCATTATCTAACTAAATATTTGAAGTGTAGCCATTTGTATTAAGTGACTCTGCTATTACTGTGGCTAGTACAGAAGTCACTTTACTTCTTTCAATATGCTCAAAAAATTCAGAAATACAAAGGGCTCTGAAAAAGCCAGTATTTTTCTGCACACATCTTGTATTTTGAACCTTCATCCCCTTCTTAGATACTATTTAACTCCAAAATATCTAAAATTATCTAAAAATAACCAGCATCTTCATTTTCATCAGGGAAAAGCACCTTCAGAACCATATTTGAAAAAACTGAATCCTTACTGTTCAGAACAGTATTTATGGCTACAAATCACAGCTGGAACCAGTCCATTCCAGCAGTTTGCACTCAGTAACCTGAGCTCCCCAGACACATTATGACTTTCAGAAGAAAGTCAACAGCGCTCTTGAATCACTACACATTAAATCACTAACTCACTTAGTGAGAACAGCTAAAAATTACACTGTTACATGCAAACTGCTCTCAGAAATTGAAGTGTCTCTGCTCTATCATAACTTGCTTCAAAATTTTGAGTTTAGTGAATTGGGAAAGGTTAAAAGCTTGAAAAGCATGCCAAGTGACTGCTCAGAAGTAAAACTGGGATTACAAAAAAAACCATATTTACTACCAACTCATTTATAATTAACGGAATTTATTAGTATTCCTTGGATTATAACATCCATATATAGGAACTGTGCCCTGTCATAGTGGTATCTAACACAATAAATTCCTAACTGGGGCTCAGAACATGAGTAAACTTTTCATATCTAATTCTAAAACGTAAAACAGCAGTTGAAAAGTATCTAGGAAACTTGAAAAAATATTGGGCTTCTGAGTAACAAAAGAAAAAAAAGTGAAGCAAAAACATCATACTGACATATGCTTACCCCTCCTTCATGTCATTAATGGGAAGTGGAACTCTCCCTCCCCTGTCAAGGGCTGAAGTAATGTTTATGGCATTCAAGCGTTCTGGCTGCCACACATTTTTCACTGCTCCAAGGAAGTCCCCCAGAACTTCACTTGCCAGCATTTCTTCTACATTCATGTTCCTTATGAAGAATTCCGCTTGATACGGTAAAGGAAAATCTACCCGTGATGAAAAAGAGTGTTGCATTAAACAAAGGCTCCATAAATCCAAAATAAATCTTCAAAATATCTGGAGAAATGATTAATGTAATACTACTTAAGATTGATTCACCTTTCCAAAAATCTTGTGTTTGAATTAGCCAATTTTGAACCTACTGTGCTTACGTTAAATACAACAGACAGTACCATTAGCTGCTACTTGAGCTGAAAACCTTCAGTTATTTATAAAACAACAGGGAAGAAGCAGACTAGAGGAAAAGAGTCTCAGTTGCTAAAACTTCATTAAACAGATATAACTACATTCCTGCTAATTTGGGGGTCAAAACCAATCTGTAGCAACAATGGATTCCAGCTCATGACACTCCAGAATGTAAATGTGACAAAGAGAACTAATTTTACGGTCCAAATGTCCATATATGCCATAAACTGCTGTTTTCTGACTCTGCCTACATAAGTGTTCATTGCATAAGGTACACATAGAACTAAGAAAATTAAACAGAAAAAGAGTGAAATCCTTCATGTAAGGTCTCTTTGAAAAGACAAGGGAAATTGGAATCAGAACTTTAATGAAAAACAAAGATGCAAACATTTTACTGTGAGTGAAAAAACCAGTCCTGAATGACAGAAATAATCTGAATCAAAAAATCAAAATGAATTAAAGCAGGAAAAATTCTCTTACTTCTGCCCTGTGCCTCTATGTTTAGCTTGAATACCAGACAATTATTTTACAATGTTTATCTTCAAAAGCAGGAGCCCATAAGAGGGTTTTGCTGATTCAGTTAAATATACAATCAGCTGTATTCTGTACATACCTTCTGCTGACATTATATTAATGATCAAATTGTGTCTGGCTGTTTCGAAGGTACGCCTGTTATATGCAGTGATCTAGAGTGAAAAAGATTACAAAACAATGCAAAAATGAAAATCATATAAATGAAACATCAGTGAAAGTCAAATTGGTAACTTAGAAATACTTATCAGTTTTTAAGTACTTTGCCTCCTTATTTTGAAACATATGAATATTCATTCACTAATATAAGATTTGAAAGGTAATGTCAATTTATTTAATGCAGTACTACCTTCAAGTCAGGATATTGGAATTTTCTTAGCCAGTCTAGAGCCAAATAAAATTAATGAATATGAATATATATGAATACAAAATAATGTATTTTGGTCCTGACAGAAGTGTTCTGCCATATATGTGTATTCTTTCTCTTCTGATATCTTTAAGAACCACCATAAGGACAGATTGGTTTCTCCATTTCTCCACACAGCCTCCAATCCCCACCTCCATCAATACTGTAAGATCTAAATTCATCAATAGCTCCTAGGAAATAAACTACATGGAGAGGTTTTTTGAAGGAAAAAGTGTGGTGATGCCAGGAATTCTCATCTTTGGGATTGCTATTTAGTTTTAGTTCTGGTCCCAGTGAAGTCTCATTCCATGAATGGATTCAAAATAATGCTCCAGTACAAGTAGTTTTTTAAAAAATCCTGTCCTAGAATCTGTAAATGTAGGGGAAGTGAAAACTAGAAGGTAGATGCAACATTTGTGACTCTAAACTTTTGAAACATACAATTTCATGAATAAAATAAGCAAGGATACCAATCTAAAAGTTAAAATACCTAGGATACCTGAAATGCATGCAAGTGGTTACTTCTCAGTGGTGACTCTACTCCAAGGTTGTACTACGATTAAGTGATCATTCATAAGAAATACAGAACAAGGCTGGCTATCAGTATAATTATGTATTATCTTCTCTATCTTTTTTATCCCTGCAAGGTGATAAATCTTTTATTAAATAAAGGGAAAAAAAATAATTTTCTTTCTAATTTTAGCCTTCAGTTCGCTCACTTCAAGAGCAAAGGAGAGGCAGAGGAGTGACAATAGTGACAGAACTATGTTGCTTCTTAGCAAACAGCCACAAACCACTGTGACACTGGCTAATAAATAAAAAAAGTAACAGATGTTGCACTTCTTTTAAAGTATTTGAATGAAAAGGGAAAATGCTGTGGAGTATCTACTGCAGGTTTGTTTAAGTGGAGAGGGAAAAGCTTACCCAACACAATCAGATCTCATTTAACATTACAATTTCATTATAAAATTAACAGAAAATAAATTTGAGATTTCACTAGCCCTAATTCTGCTAATTTTTCAAAGGGTTTCTCCAACACCAGTTGAACCACTACTACCCAGAAAATCAAACCCCTGGTCATACAAGCCCTGCACAGGAGCAGGGCAGTAGCCACTGTGAGCCTGCACTCCAGCAGAGGGAGCTGCCAGCACGGCCCACACACCACAGGCAGGCGTGGCAGAGATTGCCTTGTCCTGAATATTCATTCAGACACAAACCGTCCTTGCACAGCTTTCAAAGGAGCTTGAGCTCAGAATGTTACCTGCTCTACTGCAGTGCATGCATAATGCTAGGCCCTCCTCATCATGAGGTGTCCTCCAGTTAAGTGAGCTCCCCATGACATCCCCTCAGGAATTATAACATGATGGAAGTTATATTCAGGCCAGGAATATGCAATCAGTCCTCTCAGAGGGCACTAGGAAGAGATCAAATGCCATCTGCCCTCCTCACACACCACAAAATTAATTCAAAAGCCACATCTAAGACTGCACTGCAAGGAAGTAATCTGTATGCTAGACAAGATTTACTTCAAATTTGGCTTGGGGTCATGGTTAGAATGGAGGTCTTGATAAAAATGCTAGAATCTAAAAGCACATGCCATTTAAAAACTGGCAATTTCAAATAATGGTTTCCTCTAAATGAAACTAAGTAAAGCCTGCAAGAACTTCTGCACATGATCAATTCTCAGATGGTATTAGTCCTGCTGAAATCAAAACAGAATCATGGGTACAAAACTAAACAAGTGTGAAACTAGCTGCAGTATAACTCAACACTCAGAGCTATCATTCTTGAGGAAGAAAAACTACATCAAATGCAATTTAGAAAAAAAAGGTACTCATCAATTGTTGAAGACAAATATACTGCTGAAGCAGCAAAATTGCTAGAGCAAGTTATTGTTCAGATTTCTTAACACTGTGACAGTGCTTGACTCAGTCTGCTGTCTATCAAATACATGGTAGAAGATATTGTCCCTTTTCCCTTTTGAATTCCTGCTCAATGAATAATTAGTACTTTAAAACATTTGAATAGCTAACTCTCAAAAATACAGTTTTGTCATTGTTACACTCATATGAATTGAATTCATAAAAGTGCTAAATAAAATAAAATAAAATAAAAATCAATAAATATTAATAATGAACAGGGGGATATTTGATGAATAATAATTGAAAAAACCCCAAAACAATCAAACCAAAAACTCCCATCATGCAAACAAAAACTAAAAAGCAAAAAAACCCCACAACTGCTTATTGACTGAACACTTTCATCTAGTGGGGAAAAGTCAGACCCATATTTAGG
Source organism: Melozone crissalis (assembly GCF_028551555.1). NCBI lineage: Eukaryota > Metazoa > Chordata > Aves > Passeriformes > Passerellidae > Melozone > Melozone crissalis. The sequence goes on from NW_026535794.1 coordinate 25,174,056, forward strand.
TTGAATGTTACAAAGCTATGATTAAATTATTCTTCAAGTACAGTTGCTTATAAAGTGGTTTTTTTGCTCTGTATTTTGAATAAAACTTTAATATGAAATAGCAATTAACACTTAAAAAAAAGGGGGTAACTTGTTGACAGTTCTGAACCTTACACTCTAAACCAAAATATGTATTTTTGAACTTTTGAAAGCAAGTACCTCAATGATGGTTGGCTTGCCCACATTTTCCACAGTTGGTGAGCCATAGAGCACTCCATCACTGTACGGTGTCCTTTGGATGTAGCGCAGCCATCCAGGTCTGTCAGGGTAACCCATTAAATTGGTATTGAATGTTATAGGATCATTACTTATTTCACCTAGATAAGAGAAATTATATTAGAATATTTACAAGAAAATGTTAAATGCTTTGATTTTAATTTTTCAACTAGGATGTCATGTTCTGCTTTCACTTGTTTTCTGAACCTTTCTAAGAAGAAAAAAATAAAAAAAAAATTGCTATCCTTACCATATCAGAAATAAGTGAACTGTTACTTAGCACTTCTAGGTATTAACAAATTCATACCTGGAAAATGTAACCAACTGCAGACATAAATGTGCAGGTGCTTCCTAGAGTTTTGGCTAACTGCATGCTTATGTTCAGTAACTAGTGGGTCTGGTTTTTAGAGCACAGTTCTGCTTCAAATTGAAGCATCTAACCTTCTTACAGGCAAAAGCACAAAAGTTTCAATCCTTTAATTTCCCCTCCCAATTTACTTTTATTGATGTTTTTAATGATGGATCTAGGTACTCAAATTACTGTAAAGACTGGCTCCATAATCAATAATGCCTGAAAGCTTCTGTTAGCATTAGGACACACATACAGGTCTTTGGCACCCACAGCCTGGCAATCATTTTAATTTAGAGAACAAATTAATTCAAAAAAGGATCCATCATTCCTGTGAATTGGAGCCACTGATGGCTACTAAATACAGTGGTCCAGCTGTAAAAGCCCCTCAAGTCAAACCAGTACCTTGGTTCTTACTGATACTCTTATAGAAGTCTGGATTTTACTTCAGCTTGTTTTAGCTTTTGTAAATGAGATCAGGCCTGAACACTACTAAATCCTCACCACCAAGGCAGTGTCCAGCTGAGGCACAGACCTCAAGTCAAATCCATTCTGAGCCTGTACAGACACCTCTGCCCTGCAGTCCAACTCACCTCTGAGAGGGCAATAGCATTACAGGACAGCTGATGAAAGGAGATACCAGCCAGGCTGGCCCAGAAAGCAGAAACTGAGCCCAGTGAAGAATGAACAGCTCTCATCTCCTCCAGAGAGGGGCCAAAGAAACAGAGCTGTGTTGCCCAAGGATCACTAGTCTTTAGGTACACATTTCCACATCTGGTTGAGCAAAATGAGCCAGAACCAGACTAAACCAGTACTTGGTTGTAACACAACTACCCTCACAATTCTCTAAGGACATCCCAGTAATCTAATCTATTGCAATCAGAATCACAGATTCAGAATTACAGAATATTCTGAGTTGGAAGAGACCCACAAGGATCATGGACTCCAACTCTTCAATGAATGGCATGTACAGCTTGAACTCACAACCTGGCATTACTAGCACCCTGCTCTAAACAAATTCCCAGCACCACAAGTGATTTGGGGAAAATTCCAAAAGTCACCTGTGACACATTCTGGTTTCCCCTTCCTTTGTCAAGGCAGGCCATGGCAATGATCCAGCTCAGCAGACAAAAATAAGAGTACCATGACAACACCTGACCTCACAGTGAATTTCTGGCATAATCACAATTGTCTGTGGGAACAGCAATTTCAAAGTATTCAAAACCAGATTCCTATTGCCTTGGAATCACATGAATGTCAAAAGACTGCAGCTGTAAGACAATCCATCATTAGTAAAATTTCCAAGCTCCTTCCACCTATGTGCCAAAACTGAGAGAAAACTGGAACAGAAGAAAACTTCACTCTGCCAGTCACCATGGCATAAATTAAGACCCAGGTATCTGTGTCAGGAAAAACACCCATTTTACAAAAAAATGAAATTTTAAAAACATTTTGATTTACTCATGTTTATTGAAATTTTAACCAATGCTAACAGAAGCTTATTTTTTCTTTAAAGTGAGTCTTAGTAACAGCACTCCCAAATAAATTCAGAAGTTTATTAGTGAAACAGGTTTTGATTATGTGTGCACTGTACATAGGTTATTCCTATTTTTCTGTTATAGGAAAATAGTAATATTTATATAAGCCGGATACCTTTATTCCTTTTCACTGCTGATAGCATGTGTGGCTGAATGTTCTCTCTTCCCACCCCTACCAGACTGCTTACACATATTCTAACTTGTAGTGACCAGTCTCTTAGCTTTAGTGTATGGCAAAACCATACTTAGGAAATCATGGCTTCTTCTCTAAAACCAATCTGCTTATTAACATTAAACTGTTCCTAAATATAGGAAGAAGGCTGAAGTCAAAAGACTATTTTTAAAAATGAAAGAAAACAGTATTATGAAGTCTCATATTTGATTTAATCTTCTATTTTGTCTTATATTTACTATATGCTTTCAAATTGCTCCTTCATATAGCCTGATACACACTATGTCTCAAACAGTAACCAGATAAATAGCATTTTTAACAGACATCAATTTCCACAATTTCATATTTAATGCAAAAGCAATGAAACACTTCTTAATATCAGATATATATAATGGGTTGCCACACCTTCCCAAATTAAGTACATTTTTTCACAATATACAATTATATGCATTTTTTCCCAAACAATCACAAACTAGAATATTTTAGAAGTGTAGGACTACATATTTTACTTCATTTTAAGATATTTCAGTGGAAACTAAAACCTGTCTTGTATATCTTATATGTTGAACCACAAGGTTTGCTAAATAAGACTTCAACATTTTATAACAATATTTTTTCTGTATCTGCATATAATATGGAAGATCTTAGCATCTCATACCAGGCTTTGGGTAAGGAGGAAATTCCCCCTTAAAGTACTCTCTCTCCAAAACATGAACAAACAGAACTCCAGCAGAAGGGTATACATTCCGATCAGAGTGCACCTTAGACAGAATTGTGTACACTGAAAAGCAGAAGGAGAGATAAGAGACAGAAAAAAAGGCAAAAATGAGACATGCTCTAGGTAACTTCATGCATTTCAACAGCAATGCAGGCATCTGGGAGAAGGACAGCAACAAATATTAGGCACCTGTTAATAAGATTTTTTAAAGGTTACATAGATTTAAGAACAGAACATAGAGCAAACCCTCTCTTGGCCCAACAGGATCCTTTCCAAGACTGCAAGAAACAAAACTGCCTATGTCAAGATTTCAAAACTTGTATAAGCTCTTTATTTTTATAGTAATTAAAAAAAATGAGGAAGGCTTTTGTAATTTTATAGTTGGTTTATTTTTAATATTACGTTAATAAAAGTACATTAAACGAATTACATAATCAAGTTTTCCTGATATTTTACATAGAGAAAGCAACAGAGGAACACACGGGAACCTTACCAATCAACAGTCATCATTCCCCACTGAACAGAAATGGCAGATTTTTCACTTCTTGTGCAGAAAAGGACATGGCAAGTCACTTCAACTGATTTCTATGAGTTCTTACAGCTAGACTTTCTCAGACCACCAGGGTAAAATACAACTCAAACTTTTGGTTAGAGAGCTATTTACTGAAGATGTTGGGCTTGTATTGAAGGATAAAATGAGAGGACAAGGGGATTTATAGGCCAGTCAGGTGAAACTGATTCCAAACAAAAAAAGTGAAGCCATGTTTTACAGGACTGAGGATCAAAAACTTTAAGAAAATTCAGAACAATCAGCATATGTAAAAACAATAAAGTGGTTTTTATTTAGTACAAAATTTGCTGACAAGGGCATAGCTTTTTAGGTGTAACACATTTGATGCAGGACTACATACATATTTTAATGAATTAGAAGAACGAAGAAATCATTGCAATAAATTAGATGGATAAGAAGCCACTTTATCAACAAGTTTCAAAATGTAAGTATAAACAGAGAACACTGATTTAATAGGCATTTCTCAAGGTGCCCTAATAAGATTGATTGTAGCTCGTATTACTAATTTTATTACTACTGAATTTTAATTTAATGCCCTGAAAGAATTGATCACTGCTAATAGATTTTGTCAGAGAGATGAAGATTACAAATGTAGTAGATAAAGATGGTAAGCCACAGACAACCACACACAGCTACCAGCCTTGCTTGCCAAGCTGGAAGAAACTTTGTGAGGAATCACATCTCCAAAAGCAAATTATAGGCCATACAGCCTGGAGGTGCTGTCACTGGGAAGACAGACTCCAAAAGACACTTCAGAGACATTGTAACAAACTGAAAGGAACAAACTTGTAGGTCCCAGAGGTGCTAATTTCAACCTTGGATCAATAAGCAGGACACATTTGAAATGTGGATAAAGCCCATGTAATTCTTCAATGCTGGTGTAATTTTTTATTCCTGGTATAACTTCTCCAGCCTTATAATTATACCAACTTTCTTACTTGAGATCTGCTTAAAAAGGCACCATTAATTAGGCATTAATCACAGGCATTCCAGCCCTCGCACCACGTACTCTGAGTGGAATCTCTCTCACCTAATTTTAGATGCCTACAGAACAACATCCACCACTAAGTTAGTGAGGCTCCTTTTATAGTCAGTGGAGAAGAAACAGATGCTTCTAGGGGTTGATTTATTTGATTTCTCCTGTAAAGTGAGATGAATCATGTCCTAGATTCCAGGCTATACTGACTAGTCCTCCATGGACTGCAGAGGCATCTGAGAGGAGATGCAGACATCTGTAATGCAGACCTCCACATTTACATACTCCCCACTCTTCAAGCTTAATGCTGCAGAATGGATAACTCTGGATATACTACTGAGCACATTCCACAGCATCTGCTTTTCTGAAAACCACTTTTAACACAATACTGAACAGAGCACCTTTCTAATCATTTTATCTTAGTGAAAAAATTAAAATAATCCTGAAATTTGAATTGTTACAATTCTGTGTGGTTAATAAAAGTGTCATTTTCATCATGTAGACTTACATACAGTAAGATCATTGATTTACCTACTTAAAATTAGTAAATTATTATCCAAAAAACCTCTGCACTCAATTCTGTGAATGAGCCATAAACAGCACAAGGAAGTTAACTAATTTCCTTTAAAATATTTTCAAGAAAATCTGAAAAAGTAACATTAATAGAACAAAGAGCTGACAAAAATATGGTGGCTGGCTGAAGGTGCATCAAATACCTAGAAAAGATCATTTTTCCATTTCTGATGCTTTTCCTCTACAATGAAAATCCATTTCAAACAGGAAGAACAGTGAAAAAGAAATGTGCATTTTTTCTCAGTAAGCAATTCTTTCAGGAAAAAACAAGCATAACAGAATCAGCAGTTAGTGAAAAAAAACATATAACACTTATTTTGCCTGCTATAGGAAACCTATTACCACCACTAAATGCCTGCCCATTCCTAGCAATGAGACATTCCCTGCTGCTGAAATAAGTATGTCAGTAAGGATTTGATGCAGCTATAAAACACTGATCTTGGTGGAAGTCTAGAAATATCTCCCAGAAGAAAAAATCTCAGAAACCTGTTCTATCTTGTAATGACAAACACAACATAATGACACAAGTATGGTGATTAAAAACAGAAGTTCTTGCCCTCCTTGTGAGAGACGCCCTCCATGTTTCCCCCCCCCCCAAGAAGTTTCTTTAAAACCAGAAGGAAAATGATGAGTCTTCAGTCTACTACAGCTATCACTAGCTTTTCAATAATGAAACAAGTGAAATGCTACTTTCTTCATGAGCTTTTAAAACCCATGATTATTTTCAGGAGACAGACTAGAGATGAACGTGTAATCATCATCTTGGGTGATCCAGGGACGAAACTGAATACACTTAACAAATAGATACTAATCTAATGCAGCAGACTGACAGCTGTGAATTGTCTGGGCAAATTCCCTGTGGTAGATAAAAGTCTCAGGGACTGTGAAAAGCTTCAGTAAAACTAATCATGGGAAATTAAAAATCTTCATCAGGATCACATCAGATCCCTGCTAGAATTGGCTACCTTGACAGCACTGCTTTCTTCTTTCTTGCTTCCAGATCACTTGGAGGACTTTCTGTAGATCCCAAGATCTCCTTAGACATCTTGAACACAGGCACAGCCAGGAATCCAGACAGGATTTTATCAGCCTGCAGCCCAGGGCCTGTTACCAGAAGCAGAAAACCCCTAACTCCAGAAATTTCAGCAGTTTCACCATGTTGGCTGCAGCCTGTATGTTGATGATCCCCAGGAAAGAATTCACCTGAAAGTTTTTTCGTTCTTTTTTCCTAGAAATTTCAATTGGTTCTCTCCCCACTGATATTTAGCAGATGAAGAACAATTCCAGAAATAACTTGGAGGCCAATCCAGATTGCCTGCCAAGATGTGCAATCAGTGCAAAGCTTCTTCTCAGCCAGTGTGCACTAGCTACAGTATTTGATGTGTATTTGCATAATGAGAGTAAAATAGTCTTTTTACATTCATGTGTGAGAAGACTTTTTTTAATTGTTACAGAAAAGTTACTGTATTAAGCAAACTGCAGAGGTGTCTTCAAGCAACCAGCCATGATAAGAAAATGTGCAGTATTAGGTATAAACACAGCCATTATTTCAAGCAAAGCTACAGGAACACGAAAAGTCAGGGGAGACTAACAAGAACACACAGGTCTGTGAATATTTGAAGACTGAAGAAATGTAAAGTTTTCCAAATTACTTACCTTAAAATAGCACCCTACTCCTAAAACAAGGACATGACTGGAAAAGCAAGAGTAACATTAAAAGCAGGTTTGCTTGAACCAACAGGGTATTTAACCTAAACTCACCATTCTTCTGAACAGCCTTTATTCTGCTGATAACATAACTGTGGGCTCGCTTAGTCGTCCAGTTAACAGTTCCATTACTGCCATCAGCAGAGCTTAGCAAAATAGCTTTTCACAATAAAACAAATGCAAAAGAAAAATTAGTCAGATCAACAGACTGCCACAAACAATCTGATCAGATGGGATCAGACACCTACATCATGTTTTGGTTTTGGTCAAAGTTTAGGAACCACAGGTCAAAAAAACCAGAGGTGTTTGCTTTGAGTATATAAATATACAATAATATTTCTGACCATAATCTTTTTGACACCATTTTTCCAAATAAGCTAAGTCTACACTAAATACTTAAATCTCTGCAGACACTTCTGCTGACATAATTGTACAGATAACAAAGATGAAGAAGAGCATTGTCTAATAAATCTATTTGCACAGACAAAACCTCACATACAGACAAAAATATATAGCTTTCACTGGAGTGGTATATTTTGGTCAAAGTAGGAAAATTAAAGTAAGCAAGCTTTGCTTTTATAATGATGCTTATATAAAGACACATGGGGCTGATTGCCTTGCAGGCATAACCAATAATCAATTTTGAAAAGAGAACCATTAAAAATGGCTGCCTACATCCCACACAACTAGAACACAGCCTGAAATCAGCTGGATCCATGCAGCTGAAGGTGCAAGTTTTAAATGCAGTGAGGAGCAAATGATTACTGGAGACAGAAAGCAGCTGTGGAGCTGACAGAAAGATTCCATCTCACCAGCAGCAGAGGTGCCTGAGAAAGCTCCCTCCTCACTTCCCACTTTTTGTTCCTGCTCTTCTGGGATGAATAATAGGTATGCCAGCTGTACAGTCACATGCCAGCTGAAAGTGCAGAGGGAAGGAACTGCAGTCAGATGCTAGGAAAGGGAAAGTGGCCATAATGAGTAGGTATTTTTGTTTTGAAATAGTTTGGGAGTAAGAACTCATGTCAAACCCTGGATCAAAGATGGTTTTGGTCTAGCATCTTAATATCCCTGTAAAAAAAGCAATACCAGAAACATCAAGGAGCAGTACCTGTGTACAGGTACACCAGTCTGCAGAGGAAATGAACACTTGTTGGAAAACGTGCACAGTATATAAAAGAAGCCTAAACATCTGTGGATACTTCTGACCTGCTACACCAGGCAACTATTAAATTAGTGATAAGACATTCTTCAAACAGAATTCAGGAGGCCAAACAGATCTGGCTTAAGCAGTAATAAAGATTCACCACACTCAATCCACACATGTAGGACAGATATCTATTATTGATCATTCATACAAAACATCTAAAACTGAATTGAGGATGAAGTGTAATTAAATGAATTTTAATGCACTTTTAATTTTACTTATTTATTAAATTTAATAATTTGATTAATGCAATAATTGCCATACCAACACAATAACGTTTCTAACAACTTTTTTCCTGCTGGACTGATCTGCATATATTGCAAGTCTTAATATAATAACATCCTAGGGACTATGAAATTTAGTACTGCATCAGACTTGGCATAAATTATATAATTCTTGAAAAACTCAAGAAATTCCTAAAAAGATCAAATAAAGTTGCTCCATTGTTCCAACAGGATGAGCTGGGCAATCAGAGGCTTGTCAGCTACAAACCAGCACCAGTACCAGACAAAACAATTAACAGAAGATTAGATAACTGCATTATTAAATGGAGAAAAGTATTAGAGTTGTCAAAATTATTATACTTATCACAGTCCTTATTTAATCCTCATTAAGGATTTCATGGATCTTTTTTGACACTTTTGGTGAGCCCACAAGTTTTTCCTGATAAAGACAGCAATAATAACATTACTCTTAGCTATACAGCTTGTCACTTAACACTTCAATTGAAAAGTAAATACTAAATCATTTTAGCACATTTAAATGCAATTTAAAAAATAAAAAAATAAAGACAAGTTCCACAATGTGTTTTTCAATATAAATGGTCAGTAAGTGTCTCTCATTTGGGTTCCAAGTTGTGCTGGGTTTGGCTGTGTGGATTGAAGAAGTCACCTGTCTACCTCTCCATGCTATGCTGCATTTCACAGAGGAACTGGAAAAGCAACCAGTATGCCTGTTTTCAGATCCTAGAGTTTGTAGTGTGATGTTTTCATATATACCACCCCTGAACTGATTTCAAATGACAGATGTGAAAAGCAAGAGAATAGGGCTGCTAAAAAGTTAATTTGTTATATGAGTTTTCTGGTGGGTCTCACAAAGTTTTGGCATTAGCCTTATGTAACTGGGGTGGAAGAAAGAGAGGCAGGAGAGAGATGGGGAGAAAAAGAATTACTTGTATGTATCAAATATACTGATAGAATTTGCAGGTAAAAACAAAGGCCAGGAGACTGACAAATAATAGAGATGGCAGAACAGTCTGCATTGTCTGTGAAAAGGTGATCAGTGATGTGCAGTTCAATAGAACAAAATGTAACTGCACAGCAGGAACAAAGGCATCAGCATGCCAAACACATACTGTGAGCACTCAATTCAGGGATCTCAGCTTGGGTAACAACCTAGAGACGTAAGTCAGGTTGAACAGAGCTTTCACCAGAACGCTGGCTAGAACAGCTGACATGTAAACAGCAACATCAAGGAGGAACAGGCAGACTTTATTTTTGTACTTGACACAGATATGATCACTGCTCAAATGCTCTGTCTAGCAGAGCCTTCAAGAAGCAACTGACAACACGAGGAAGGCTCTGGGAAGATCTGAATATGATTAAAAGATTACAAAAGAGACCTTATACTACAGAATGCAGGGATTCAAACTATGCATTTTATCAAAGAGACAGTTCAGAATTAATTTAATCAGCCTTGTACTCACGATGAAAAGAATGTTAATAGTGTCAGGCTCTTCAGTCTGTTACACAAGTTGCCACAGTTGCTGGAGAAGCCACCACTGCCTTCAACAGCAGGAGCACTTCATAGCCCTGTGCCTGGGACTTGAATATGCCCAGGTGAAGCATATCACAGTTTTTTCCTCTTTCTCCAATTATGCTTTCTTTAAGTTATACCTTAATTATAATTGTGTTGGTTATAAATAAAAATCACATTTGTATTAATTTATGCTCTTTTTCCCCCCTTTTTAAAGTACATTTGCATAAGATTAACAACCGAATATTTAACAGAATGGATACCCACAACAACTTCTGACCACACAACAATCAGAAAAGGACACAAGTATCATGGACCAATTTTACCTTCCCCATTGCTTTACTGCACTCTGACCTCCAAGCAATATCCTGCACCTCCACCTATCCTCTTATTCCTTCTTTGAAGTAGGATCTCAAGCCCATCTCTCCTACTATTAAAGCAGTACACAGCTCAGGCTATCAAACCCAGCCACTTCCCCTCTCTCCTACACCTTCACCTTGTCCTGGGACCTGACATAAACACATGCTTGCTAGTTTGATGCCACAGACCAGGGCCTCTGGCCATGCTTACACTGCCCCTCACTCTCTTACAGCACAACCCCACTGCAAAAAGCTACCCTTGCCCTCCTCTACTGCATATCCCATCTGGCTCGGTCCTCCTTCCTCTGAATTCCGAGCTGGAAGTGCAGATTCATACACAGCACATTTTTCTGAAGGACTGCAGGGAACCACACAGCAGAACAGTTAGAAAATGACACCATAAGTTGAAATGAAACATCTGTGAAGAGAGAACCACCTGCAAGGTGCATAGCCCACAGCTGAAATCAGAGCTCTTAGCCAGGCAGTTACTGAGGATCCACTGGTGTCCGCACTGGATACTTGCCCAGCTGGTCACATCATCCACTAAAGCAGGCAGAAGTTGCAGCGCCCACCTACTCTCCCTTCTCTTCCAACTTCCACACAGTCCTCTTGCCTACTAGCTAGTACGTGGCAGAAATTTACTATTAATTAGAAGGGATTCTCTCAGTGGAAATTCACATTGAAACTGGATATATTTTAACCCTTTTCAACAACAGCTACTATGTAAGAAACAGGAATTAATTTGTATCAGTTTTCCATCACAGATTGCTCAGGTCCCTCTACATTCAAACTTTTAAAAGTCCAAATCAACCCCAGGAATGTTTCTCGGCTCTATTCTTATTAATCTTTGTTCAGTAGGCAATGGTTTTCCATCTGCTCCTGTGCTATCCACTGATTACTGCAACATCTGAACATTTCTCCTAAATCATTGAAGTAATGTAACCAAATAAAGCATTTATCAGTCTTACTGTTAAACTTCAGCATTAGCATTCATGGGAATGCTACAAATTAACTACTTGGAGAACAAAACCCTCATGATTCATTAACAGTAACATTTACCCACCACCATTCTCCCTCCTACTGCAGGCCTGACAAGAGAAAACTTAAGTTAGCATTTCCACGAAGGTGAGGAAAACATTGTCAGTTCCTGTGGTTCCAGCCTGAGTGTAACCAAAGGGGTATGACCAGGCCACCCTGGCGGCCTGCTATTCCAGGATGTCTCACACATTTCTATCATCTTTTTGATATGAACTATCAGGGTATCCCTGCAATTGCATTCCAGATTTCAGAGGCAGCAATTGTTCTGAAAGACAAGGAATTCAGAAAAGTCATTGGCTTCAATACACTAAGATTTCTGCTTGCTCAGTAGGTTGTTCTTTCTAACTTCTCATTTTCATAGTTTGGACTGTCACTAAAATAACCTACAATTAAAAGACATTTTGGCTGTCTGTGTTGCAATTGTAACAACATTTAGATACAGACTCAAATTCCTATGGAAGTAATCAAAACTAGCAACTCTCTTCTTTCATCTAGAAGTCTGCCACGGAAGATACTCTACACCCATAGTGACTACTGTAAATTTATCACCCTCTATTCAGGAAGAATTCAAAAGCTCTTCAGATACTGAAAAAACCAGATACTCTTGTCTAGGCTTTAAATAACTTCTTTCTTTGGTTGGAAATAATCTTTCTTCTAAAGAAAGGGTTTTACTTCAGTGACTGCAATCCCTGAAGTACTTTAATGAACTTCCAACCAAATCTAAAACCATTAAGGAGCAAAACTAAGCCTCTCTACACACTGAGCAGTTACATCTCCTGCCATAAAGCTGACTTCTTACTGTCTGGCTTTAGGACCTCCAAGATGACTCCATGTACTGGCTATAAATAATATGTTTCTGTAATGAAAAGCATATTAATGAAACAGCTATCTTTTCCCCTCCTGTAATTACTTATTCAAGTAAGTACCTATTGACAGTAGATTGTATTGACCTGGCTCAGATTAGCAGTACAGGCGGTATCTTCATAGGCAGGCAGACATTCAGAGGCTCTCTGCAGGAAACCTGCTTCTCTGCTCTTATGCTTGCAGCACAACAGGAACAAGGGCAGGTGTGCTGTGGTGTTAGCTGGAGAACACCAGAGCACGTGTGAGATGTTGTGCCTCCTTGCACAGGGCGCGGCTCAGCAGAGGAGCGTTGCCAACAGCACTTCTGCTGTCAACAGCAGGGCAGGGATGGGTTCAGCCTCCTGGATCCCGCCCCAGGCAGTGATTTCACAGCTCTTCTAAATGGGCAAGTCTGCAGCCCTGCTCAAAAGGGGCGTTGCCAGCACATTCTGCATCACCCAGCACACACCCGTGGAAACAATCCCAAACCAGTCCTGGGCAGCACTTACACTTCAGTGAACTATTCCTGTGGGTCAAGTAGTTTTGAGCAAGGTGACCCAATCCACAGCGTCACTGTACCAGTTTATTTGTCACTAGGGAAAGCAGCAAATAATCCCTAGCTGTGCAAGGGCTGGAGAATGCTTTCTGGCAGCAGTGCAGCCTTATGAGAAATTAATGTGACCACATAACCACAGCTTGCAAAGTGAGAACTAATGAGCTTCTTCCTCATTTTGACCCCTTTATAGGAAAAGGAGAATGCAATTCCATTTCTCTACAACAAATAAACCAGGGTTCCAGGGACAACATGGGCACTGACAACTGATTCTAAGTGCAGAAATACAGGGCAAAACCACCGGCCACAGTCACTCAAAAGAAGCTTTGATAACTGCTCTCTCTGCAGATACACAATATGGGGGCAACTCATTGCTCTGCCAAACTAATATGACAGAGCTTGTTAGTGCAACTGAGCAAACTTCTAGGAAGTCTGTTATATAAAGCTAGAGTCAAAGAACACCTGACTAGTTTCTAGCAGGAATGCTTAATCCTATATATCACTTCTCACAATGAAGTCCCATGTTTTTGTAGCAGTGTAGCATCATCAGCTTGCATCTGGGAGTCAATAGCTTCAATTTGAGTACTATACCAGACCCCTAGGAGCAACTGAAATCACTCTTACAACCTTTAAAGTCTTAATTCTTGTGAAATTCCCGGATGATGAAATAATGTTTTGCCTCAAGGAGGATAGGGAGAAGTGAGAGGCAGACAACCCTTCTGAGGTCTGACAGCAGTTATCCTCCTCCAGGAAGCCTTTTGTCATGCATTTTTAAGAAATGCAAAAATCATAAGTAAACTTTCTTTGGTAGATCAAGTGCTACAACACAAATGGGGAAAAAACTAATCCATATTAGTTGAGGAAAACAAAAATAAATCTATTTACAAGTCTTGCGCTACTTCACACATGCCATTTTGTCTGTCAGATATCTCTTGCCTTGTTAAGTAATGCTGCAGTACTGTAAAGTTTACAGGATTCAAAAGAATGGATTTTCATGCTGGGCAATGCATCTTGGAGCAGCAGACAAGGTTGGAACTTCTTTACTTAGGGAGAATAGAGGGGAACTCAGGTAAGCTCCTGGGACAGCTTTGTTCAGATCACGAACATACGACAAATCTCCACAGATTTTATATAGATATCTCTTAAAAGAATGTAACTAAACTAAAAGAAACATGAACTAAAGCTCATGCCTCCTTTTTTACATCAGTTTCAAACCACATATTCTTCTGTTTTAACTAATGAAATCTCACTGAAACAACCTTAGAAAGGTTTAAGTGGAAAAGTTATCATGAAAGACCTCTTCCCTTACCACGTAGCCTGGAAAGGACTTGTGGATTAAGCTCACAATTCAGTTTCTAGAAGGTCATTTAGTTGACCTTTGTAAAATACATCATTTCAGTTGATACTGAAAGCTTATTCTCAATTGTCCTAGTTCTTCCCTGGTTGTTATCCCATAATCAGTCATGAAGGGGAAGGCGGAAGAGGTAGGAAAAATTTCCTCGTAAGGGAAAAGGAGTCTTGTCTTGCATCTAACAAATGAAGTTTTATCCTCACATTGAACAAATTCACACTTAAGTTCTCACCACATCTTTAATATATCCAGTGCCTCATGTCAATTCTGTGGCTAATAACCTATGACAAGTATGGTCATAAGTAAAAGAAGTACTAAGAGGGTACCTAGATACTATTCAAAAGGAAACAGAGCAGACTGCTTGCAGAAAACACACCACTGACCTCTCAGAACTCAAAATAACCCAAACAGATTTCTCGCTGTTAACTTACTCTTGGTGTAACAAGTCTCACAAAGGCAGTCCTGTGGCTGGGCTGCTATTAAGTGTCGGTTGTTTAATGTATTTCACTGTGAAGAACCTGCAGGCGAAAAACCTGCATGAAAGCTATTATTTAGCTTTTAGGGACCAGGATCAAGACTTTTTCTGAATTCCTAATTTTGGCTCGGTTGGACTAAGTGGTGGTCAAGAGGGGAAGTAACGGAGAAGAAGGGGAACACTACAGACACCCCCGTACACACAGCAGCCCGTCTCTCGCCTCAGGCACCAGGTCGAGGCACCGGAGGAGCGCAGCGGGCCCGGCCCAGTCCCCGGGAGCGGAGGCTCCCGCGCCATCCAGCGGCTCTGATCCAGGCCCGGCTCCCGCGCCCTCCGGCACTCCCGCTCCGGCCTCACCCACCGCCCCCGGGCTCCCTCAGCCCGGGCCCCGCCGTGCCGGGAGGGGCTGTAGCGGTCCCGGGGCGCGCAGGCCGCCATCCCCGCGCCGCCTGTGGAGCGTCCTCCGGGAGCTGCCAGCACGGGGAGATGCTGGGACAGCCCGGCCCCCGCACTGACAGGGGGACGGAGCAGCGGGAATGGGGCGCGCAGCCAGCGCAGCCGGAGGGCGAGGCGGGGGGTGGTTCCGCCGGGAGGGGACGCGAAGCCCCAGCAGAGGCAGCGCCGCGGCGCAGGCCGGCCGCTGCCGGCGGGGCCCGCCACCGCTCGCCGCGGGGAGACGCGCCGTGACCGACCTGTCAGCAGGAGCGTGGTGAGGGCGCTGTGCGGCCACGGCCCCGCCGCGCAGCACCGCATCGCTCCCCGCTCCTCCGCCAGCTGCTGCCGACACCACCGCCGCCGCATCCTCTACGCCGCCAAGTACCGCTACTCCTGCCGCCGCTGCCGCCGCCTCGCCCCGCGGCGGCCGCAGCATCCTCCCCTTCCCGCCCCGCTCCTCCCCGCCCCGCCCCGGCCGCCGTCTCCAGGCAGCGCGGCCGGGAAATGCCGGGCATGCCGGGAGGAGCCGTTCGCCGCCATGGCGGAGTGGGCAGGGTGAGCGGAGCTGCTCTGTGCGGGCTCCGTGGGGAGCGGGCTCAGCGGGACGAGACTGCCCTCCCCTCAGGGCGGGAGCAGAGCGGCTGTGGCCCCGGCGGAGGCTGGGGCAGTCCCGCTCGCCCTGCGGTGCAGATGTGGCGGGACGAAGCCGTGGTGCCCCGGGTGGAGGGGCGCGGCGTAGGCTGAGCTGCCCTGCCCAGCCCAGCCTTGTCCCGCGCCCTCCCTTGGAGAGCCAGCAGGGGAGGGCGGTGTCGCACACCCCACAGGCTTGCCTGGTGCACGCAGAGTGTGCTGTGCTCTTGGAAAACATCGTGGCGAAACCTCCAACAAAAGCTTCTTGAACACCTTAACCTGTCATACTGGAGGGGGTCCACCACGGGGTCAAAAAGATGATTATGGGTCTGCAGCATCTCTTATAAGGAGAGACTGCAGGAGCTGGGCCTCTTCAGTCTGGAGAAGACTGAGGGGAATCTCATCAATGCATATAAATATCTCAAAGGAGGGTGCCAAGAGGATGGTGCCAGGCTATTCCCAGTGGTGCCCAGTGACAGGATGAGGAGCAATGGCCATGAATTAAAACACAAGAAGTTCTACCTCAACAGGAGGAAGATCTTTATGCTGAGGGCAGCAAAGCACTGGAACAGGCTGTACAAGGAGGTTATAGACTCTCCCTCTCTGGAGAGGTTCAGAACCCACCTAGACACATTCATGTGATCTGCCCTAGGTGACTTTGCCTTGGGAGGGGTTTGGACTGGACAATCTCCTGAGGTCTCTTCCAGTATTAACAATTCTGTGATTCTATGACCCCAGCAGCACAGCACCTGGCAGATGTACCTAGTGCGCACAGATATGGCATGCTCTTGGAGGACATCACGGCAAAAGCCCTTGCAACTGCAATTTTCTGACAACTCACCCTATTTTAAGCCTATATCCTTACTCCACACAAAGTTGGTTTGTTTTTTCCAGTGTTCAGCAGCTATTCTGCAGCTGGTGGAGTTGTGAGTGGGGTGTGTGGAGGGGTTGGTCAGGGTCCCAGCTCCAGGCTGACCTGTGTGTGGAGGTTTGCATCCAATTTCCTATTGGGTCTGACCATTCCCTGCTGTCTCACTTCCACTGTCTGCATTATGCTTTCTGGACTCATTACTGATTTTTGACTGTCATTTAATATCTGTGGCATAGCTCAAAAGCTAGGGCAGTCTTTGCTGAGCTGTGAAAGCAAATCTCCCTGTGGAGGATGGAAGAATATTGTCAAATGTAGTTCTTGGCAATGGTGATGTATTTTGAGAGTAGGTGTATGTATATGTCATATATAACTGCTTAAGACACAGCGCTATGTAAATACTGCATTTTCTTTTGGGAAGCTACTCTCTCTCAGCTTTCTGAATGATTCATATAGGAGTAGTCCCTGTACTAGAACTACATACTCCACAATGAAAGCCCCATCTCAACAAATAGATCGGTTTTTACTTTTATTTTCTCATTCTAGTGAACTCCCATGTTTGCTATTTGAAAATAGCAGTAAGTCTTCCATTGTCCATGAAAATAACCTTCTTTCATTTTGCATAGAGAATTTTGATTTCTCATGAAATTTCATAAGCATTTCCACTCTAGCAAGCCAAATGTATTTGCAAAAAAGTAATAGTAATTGCATGCTTTTGAGATTTGGAAGAAAGAAATATGATCTGTCTTACTCAAATTGTATTGACCTTATTGAACTCTTTATAAGCCAGGGAAAAAAGATAACTGTAGAAGACTTCACCCTATCCATCTTTAGTCTTGTTACACCTCTAAATTTCCATTAATCCATCTCATGAAGGAGAACTTTACATAGCAAGAGGCTCTTCAGTATAAATATTCTGCCTGATATTAAGATGCAAAATAGTCTGGTGTTTTAGTCAGCCAGCTCATTATCCTAGATAAAGGACTTTTTTTCCTTCTCATTCCACAGAGACTTTCAGAATATATTTAAATTTTAATTTGACTACAAAGATATTTAAGAGCAGAAATCACACTCCTTCACTTACCTGTGCCTAGAAGTACTGTTCTGTTTCGTGACACTTTTTGATTTTGAGTAGGCTTATTTCCTCTCTGAAATAAATGTGATTTTTTTTGTTCATTCCCTTATGTAAGTATCAAAAGCCATACAGATGCATCTGTTCCATAAGAATCTTGGATAGCCAGCTCATGCCATGATGGTAATGTTTAGACTAACAAGTCTATATAATATAATGGTAGCTTTCCAACAATAATTTTTATGCTAGTGAAGTGTCTGATTTTTGTAAACATCTGTACTCTTATCAGCTTATTAATTACCATTTGCTTTCCAAGTATTGCATGTTGAAATGTTATACACTACAAAACAGTCAACATCAATTTAACGTAGTAGCAGCACTGTGATAGTGTTCAGTGTTTTCCCACCTTTGCAGAGAAAGAAGTGTCCATTTATCTAAAACACGTTTGTGAGATGTCCTGCCTGAGAGGAAAAGGACATGGGAAGTGCCACAAAAGCCTGCCTTGTCCCACTGCTTCCTTCCTGGCAGCACCTATGTGTGGGTGGGTGTCTTTGTCTTTTTTGAGTGTATCTTGAAGCTGACATTCCAAAGCACACATCACTGACCCAGCCCTGCAAGACAGACTGACTCACCTGGGAAACTTCAGCTAATGCAGTGTACTTAAGAATCCTACCCTTGCATTCCTAAAATGAAGTGATACGAACACCACAGCTTGTTTAAACCAGCCACCAGTGATTTTATATTGATTAGAAATACTCCCTCTGTAAGTATTTCTTTCTCCTGTAATTTAACAGACTGCCTGTATTGAAACTAATTGAAAAGGAACAGTGATGAGACATTTTTACAGCAATTGTTCTGTATTCCATATTTACTGCATTTACTTTGGCAAGGAGAAGAGCTGGCTTCTAGCACTACAATAGTTTTTAGCTAAAGCTTTTTAATTCCAGAGTATATACCCCTCATTTTTCAGGGATGCAAAAGTAACAATTACTGCTTCCCCATGCATTTTGCAGACTTCAAAGGTTTATTTTGTTGTTCAGACACATTAGGAGGCTGATTTCATGCAGAAGGAATACAACCTAATCCATTTGCCTCTTTCTTTTAGAGCACAGGTTCTTGGAGCTTGATCTTTGTAGGTACTGAATGCTTGCAAGTGTTTGGTGTTTCTGGAGATCAGCCCACCTAAACAAAAGGAGAAAGGGCAGTCTTTTTTTTCCCTCTTGTTTTTTTATGCTTCTTGTGAGAAAAATATTTTATATTGTTTGTATTTTTGCATTGAAAAATATTGTTGTATAGATTTCAGTAAGGCTAACAACTAGTATACAAAGTCATTATTTAAGACATAAATGGAGCAACTGCAATTCTTGTTCCAGTTTGCAAGTCCTGAGGAGTTTATAATACCACCTTTCATTGCATTCCAAGGATTCTTATTTCCATTTCTACTTCTGTCTTTCTAATGTTTACTGGAAGCCTTTTGGCATGTTAATGTAGTAATTTGTGACTACAGTACACTATTTGTTTTCATGCAGTCCTTAACTAAATATTTTATATGCAGCTCTGCTACAGAATACTATATACAACAATAACTTCTTTAAAAATTAAGGGGTGAAGAATTTTGGTATTATGTCAACTGCGCCCAACAGATGCTTATTGAAAGCACATTATTCAAAACTTCCAGAGTTGAACAGAAATAGATTTATGAGCTGTGTTTTTAGCTGATTTAGCCCATGTGTTTTATCTTCTACTAGAATTTTAAAGTGTAAAGAGGAGCTCAGAAGATCAAATTATATAATATAGTAGTTATCTCTAGAATCTGGAGTATATTTTGGAAAATACCATGTGTTTGGAGAAAGAAGGTTACATCCAAATAAAGGAGTGATAAACAGGAACAAATTTTCAAAAATAAGAATTAGGAAGAAACAAGAAGTGCACTGTAAGTTAAAACAGCCCACAAGTGTCTTCAGTTTGCTGAAGCAACACTTGTATAGCCAGCAGCCCTATGTGGCAGTAACTTTGGCCTTATTTTAGAGGTTATAGTTTCACATGTTAATGTAGTTCTTCTGGCTTTTAAGACATGCTCTACTGCATCTAAAATACTGGTTCTTGTCAATATTATAGCAAGCTTTACACCTTTATATGTACAAATAACCCATATTTGCCCCTCTCTCCCTCTTCAGGGCACTGTCAGTTAGCAATGAATAAAATAATATTGAGGTGTGCTTTTCTTTTATGAAAAGCTTCGATTTCAAACATACTTGCTGCTGGGTGCTCACTGATGGCTCATAATATAGATTAAAAAAAAAAAAACCACTGACTGTGGTTTTCATCATAATTTTTCCTGTGGTCAAAGCTTTTAGGGAACATATTAGTTTAAAGCGTTGTTATTGGTATCTGGGATTCAAACTGCTATTCTAGAAAAATACAAAAATAGCTAGACAATGGTAAGTTGGATTTTTCTTTTCTTGCTCTGTATTGGGAAAAGCTGCATCCTGTAAAATGGCACAGGAGTAAATACTGTACATATAATGCTTTTTCATAGGGAGAAAAATAATACCAGAGGCATCATCTGAATCTCTTTAAATGTCTGTCTATAGTAGTCAGATTAGTAGGCTTCTTAGTCCAGTATAAGTAGGACAAAATTAATATTTTCCTCATCTTTTCTGTGAGCTCTGCCATTCCTTTACTGCTAGGTTTGGCTTAATTTCTTGTAAATTCTCCATAGAGAAGTTAGTTTGATGATTAAATTAGTTAAAAATTCTATTATTGTGTCTTCATTGTTCAACAATTCTTACAAGAATTCCTTGTTTCAGCCTTTTTAGTAATCCTCAGCAAGACAAATCTCCCCCACCTGGGAAGGTAAATGTGAGTGTCTGTTCAAAAGCATTTGTGAAATACAATTATCAGAGTTAATGGCTGAAAAATGAGCACTTCTAAATTCTGCTAACATGTGTCTTACCAAAGCTATGCACCTTTTGTGGATAATGTAACTAAGATACTCTGTACTTCAGAGGTCTTCTGTGTGGAAACAGGAGAATATTTATAGCTTGAATAAACTTCTTGTTGTTTTCTTTTTAACAGAGCATAGAGCCTGGAGTGCAGCTGCACGATGATGCACTCCCTGGCTCCACAGAAATAGCTCAAAAATAATTATTAGAGAAAACAATGGGCTAGATGAGCACACTGGTGAATGCAGAGTGAGTAAATCCTAATCTCTGGCAAAGATGTCCATCTCTTCTCCCTTGACCAAATAATTAATGACAAAATTTACTGGAAAGGGCTGGCATTTTCCTAGAACCAGTATTTGTAGTGAGAGCAACTTAGTGTCTGTGAGATGTAACTAGACTGAAGGTTGCACATTCTTGTTGGATGTTTCTTGTGCATCCTCATAGGTGAGACTGTGTATGTCTGTGAAATTAAGTCTTCTGTTATGTTTGGTGCAATAAATCAAAGTGGTGTTTGAGAGAAATAGTTCCCATGTCAAGATGGTATCCATGAATAACTTGGGGAATGGAACACACCTAGCAGGAACTCCTGCAAATGCCAAACCTTGGATGTCAGTTGGCCAGGTTACATAACACACAGATCCAGCTTCATTAGGGATTCTCAGCCCAAAGAAGTGGAAACATGGGCCAACACTGAACAAGGTGTAGCTCCTTCTATGGGAGTAGTCAACATCCAGAGCTTAAGGCAACATCTTTGAAAAAACAAGTTAATCATACATCCTAGATGATGAATAAAGGAGGGTGTTGGATTTTTACCTAGAATGAGCTCTTGCCAAGAGTGTGGGAGTTGCAGAAACATCTCAAAGGAGCAGAGCAAAGTTTGCAACAGGTGTGTTATATGCAGATTTAAGAAAACAGTTTGATGAAAAATAGGATATTTTCAGCCTGAAGGCATGAAATTTGAAAGTGATGTTAGGAGGAAGGGCCAAGGTTCACACAGAACAAAGAACAAGTTTTTTCTCTGTTCCAGAACAAGCTTTGCTTGGAGGAAAAGTGAAATACTTGTATGTTTTCTTTTAAATAAGTATCATGTGCTCTCCAATGTGTTTATGTGAGGTATTGCCTTATATGGAGAAATCCAGGCTGAAAGTGGCTCTTTGAGGGTAGCAGTTAAGAAAGACTAAAAAAATAAAGAGCATGCCACAGAGTACAATAATCAGATTTACATGCAGAAGAACTGGAGGCTGGAAGGGTGGAATGCAGCTGTAGTTTCAGGACTGTTGAATGTGGTTTTGTCTAAACTGGGATCTGAAGGCGTGCCTTATCTAAACATATCAGAACTAGTCTTGAGTAGTGGAGTTCATACAGACAATCTTAGCCTAGTTTTTTGTCTTGTATGGATGTGATTTTGTGAGATGTGTACTGAGTCAGAGCAGCAAACATTATCACTTTTTCCCCAGATAGTAAGTACCAAAGGAGACAGATGTTTTCAGTTTTCAGAAAAAATGCCACATATAAACAAGACTGTGCTCAGGTGGCTGTTGTTTAACTGCCATGTCCTCACACATGGAGTGCTTACGTCTTTTGGCAAGTAAGATGTGTTTTGTTTAGGAGAAGCTAATCCTGGATCACTGTGTTTTGGCTTTCAAATCCACTATCTAGCAGCTGCCAGATGTCTGAGTTTATGAAATATTACAGATCCTGAGGGGAGAAATGTAACAGAGAGTTACTGAATTGCAGTGTTTCATCTGGAGAGGTGGAGGACCAGCCAGCTAAAGGCAGGTGATCAGAGAAACTAGAAATTAATCTGGGAAGGAACAGTCCAGAGAGGGTCTTGCCCTTTGGGACTCTCATTAACTTTAGAAGGAATTGAGAATTTGACACTCTGGAAAACTGATAATTTTAAATTTGGGTGCCTAAAGAGTTAATGCATTAGTCTTTTTCTGAGCATTCACATTTCAAGATTTTCACTTACCAGTCTTGGACAGATTTTTAATTTTCTCTCGGTAAGGTTTGTCTCTGATGATCGTAAATCATGTGAATGTTAAAATATCCAAGGTAGATGAAGAGCATAGTTATTGTGGTAGACTGTAAATAGTGCTTTTATCTCATGAATGAAGGTGGGCAGTACCACTGTGAACTGGGAATGCTGTTAAATGTATCCCTGTAATCATAGGGAGGTGGAGAAGGAAGGGGTGATGTGGAAGTCAGAAGTCCTGTGAGCCTCACCTTTAGAAGGTGTTTGTGCAGTACTGAAAATTTGGCAGAGCTTTCCCTAATTGTCAGATTTCTGGGTCTAGTCCCATCCATACATGCTGCTGGCGTGTTCTGCTTCAGATCAGTAGAATTAAAAATTCTTCTTTTCAGCTTCTTCTGCAGTAGGAGAAGGAAGGTGATTTCTGACTCTTCTAGGTTTGTTCCTCTGTTTGTCATGTGGAAATAAACTACAGCTTTCTGGCACCCCACTGTTTTTGCCTTCATGCAAAGTGTTTGGATTATGTGAACCTATATTATTATACACCATTTTTCTGGATTTTTAAAATGCAAAAAGCTGAGTATTGTAAGTTCTTACAAACACATCAGGTCAATAAATCTGACCACGAAACAGCCTTAGTACCTGACAGTTCTGGCTTCACAAGTCTTGCAAAAAATAAGCCCCATAATGTTTCCTCAGGTTTTTATAATAATGTTTTTAAGCATTCACGTATTATCTTTCAATAAATCTTAGCTGTCTTTTGATTTGAAGTACCTGGAAAGAGATGGAATTTAAGTGCAGCATTATTACAGAGTTTTAAGTCAAATTGTGATTGTGATCTGTTATTTCCATAGTTTTTCTTACGTACATATATCATTGTTGGCAAATCTGCATTTTAAATATAATTGAGTTTCATTGCTCTGATGTGTTTTTCTGCAAAATGAAAATCTTTATCTGCGCCGGTTTCTCCTGCAAAGAAAATTCTGTGTCAAATACAGACCATAGATATAAAACTCTTTGATTTAATATTATAGATTGTATCTGCTGGCATTCTGAAAGATTTCATGTTTTAACCAGTCAGACCTCCATTTCTCCCAGCAACCCTGAATTATTTTGAAGATTTGTTTCAAGTCTTTGTTTACCATATGTGTATCTTCCATCTGATTAGAACTTTTATCTTTAAACCTCTCAGTTTCTTTTCTTCAAATGTTTAAAATGCAACCTTAATCTATGTGTACAATTTTACTGCAGACAATTTTACAGGTTAAAAATAATTTTCCAATTTTTAATTGGTCCTTTGCCTATCTCTTCCTTCTTTAACTCTGCAAGATTGTGTATGCATTGTATTTCCTTACATGTATTAAATGTACCCTGCTCTCTCCAAAATGTTCCTGCAGAAATGGAAATGTTCCTTGCTCCTTTGAGAGCAGTGTTGAGACCACTCTGCCTGTCTGTGTGCAGTCTCTCATGCTCTCTCTTTCCATATGATGTAGTTTGGCTGCTGGAAGGAGTGAGTTGTATGCCCAGAACAATGGCTGGAAGGATTAGTGCCCAGGTTTGGGGGGTTCATCTGACTTGTTTGTCATTTTCATCCTTTCTATGATATATTCCCTTTCTTTATCTTCTTGTGAATACATGTTGTCACTCTGGTAAGTTAGGCCTAAAGGGGAAACTCAGGGAAGAAAAGTCTCAGGCATCTTGTATATGCCAAGACAACAGTGTTTACTTACCTTGCTGAAGGTGACAATTCTGTCTGTCTTTAGGAGAAAAGATTTTAACCAGCAGACTTGTAATAACCTTGCTAATGAAATAATTAACTGTACACGACCAGTGGAATATTCTGGAACTCAAGGAAAGCACATTATGAATACATAATTTTATAAAGGTTAAACCACTCCAAATTATCTATCTGGAG
The DNA here is from genome assembly GCF_028551555.1 of Melozone crissalis. Lineage (NCBI taxonomy): Eukaryota > Metazoa > Chordata > Aves > Passeriformes > Passerellidae > Melozone > Melozone crissalis. The sequence goes on from NW_026535794.1 coordinate 25,198,330, forward strand.
AACAAGTTTGAGTATTTTCCCTGAAAAAGCAACATTCCATTTTCAGCATGTGCCATCCCTTGAGTTGTAAAATTGTTACCACCAGACAAGCTAATGATACAAGTCCTTTTGTTTAATTAGAGGTTTGTTGATTGGCGTTTATTTGAGGGAGAGAGAGGGAGGGCAGTTTGTATTTTTGGCAGGAAGGGAACGGCAGGGAGTTATTTTGCTCTTACAAGGAATAGATGTCCTATATTATATGAACTGAAGACGTGTGTTCTCAGCAAAGTGTCAGAACAAAGACAAAATCTCTGCATGAGAGAACTTACTGTGTAGGAGGATCTGTATGTAGCAGATCAGCTGCATTAAGGTAGAAATTACAGTATTTAATTCCCCGTGAAGCTGTAATGTGAGCCTGTCGCACAGGCAGTGTAGAAGGCTGTGTACTAAAGTTCTTGTTTGACTCAGGAATACTCAAACCAAACTTTCCTTGGGGGGAAAAAATACCCAAAGGATGTATGTAGAATAATGATTTATATGGTAGTGATATAGACTGGAAGGAGACAATGGAAATTGGTTTCAGGGGGTAGGATTTGACTTTGCATGAATGGAGTCAGTTTGGAAATGCCAATACAATTGAATGTAAGATTGAAAGAAAAACACTAAAGATCAGAAAGAACAGGATAAGCACAATTGGAAATATTTGCTTGCTAGGATGGAGGAAACCAGTAAGGTAATTCATGGTTTATAAGAGGGGATGCTTTTGTGAAAGGGTTTGTAGCAATTGTGGGAGTACCAAGCAGGAATTAGAAAAGGCAACAGAGGAGATAGCAGTAGTTTAGGAACTTCAGAAGATAGGCAATCAGAACACAGGCAAGGGTTTCCCCCACAGGAAGTGAGAGAAAGAGCTTGCTTGTTTTTCAAGGACATATTATAAAGGGGGAATCAACAGGGCTTGACAAAATACCCAGAGAGGTGGGAGAGAAGAATAACTACAAAATTATAGATGTGTTGTTCTGACAAACAGGAGGATGCTGGAGCTGTGAAAGCACAGAAGAGTGGTTTTGAATGGGGCAGCTGCTGGGAGATTATAATACAGTCGAGTACTAAGTATAGTTGAACAGAGCTGAATATTCCCACTGAAATTTCCAGACTGAAGTTCCTGATATTTATGTAGGTGTAACTGCAAATTTCTGTGCCTTTCCTGTTTATGCTTTTGCAACAGGCACAAACAACCTTTGACAATCATGTATCAAAAGTTGGCTTGTAGGGAACAAACACATTTTTTCATGTTTGCAGGAAGTATAGCAGATATATTTAAGTATAACAAGACAGGCCCTGGCTTGCAAGAAGAGCTCACGTGATCAAAGTCCTGTTTGACTGACTTCAAGTGTTGGTCATGCAACTGTCACATGACCAAGCTGAGTTTTGTCTTAAAGCTTTAAATATTGGGACAGGAACATTCATGGAACATAGCAGATTCTCTCTCCATAAGATCTCACTGATTCACAGACTCCTGTAATTGCTAAAGAAAGAAAAACAAGGAAATTATATTTAGTTTTACTTCATCTGCCTACTTTGAGTTCAGCTAGCCATTATTAATAAGAATATTTGGTATTATACAGAACACAAGTCCTACAAGGAGCAGCTGAGGGAGCTGGGGGTGTTTAGCCTGGAGAAGCCTCAGGGGGGAATTTACTGCTCTCTGCAACTCCCTGGAAGGTTCTTTAGCCAGTATCAAGGGATAGGATAAGAGGGAATGGCCTCAGGTTGTGCCAGGAGAGGTTTAGGTTGCATATTAAGAAAAATTTCTTCACTGAAAGAGTTGCCAAGCATTGGAACAGGCTGCCCCGGAAAGTGGCTGAGTCACCATCCCTGCGGGTATTTAAAAGATGTGTAAATGTGGTGCTTGAGGACATAACTTAGTGCTGGGTTAAGGGTTCGACTTGATGAAGTTAAAGGTCTCTTTAAGCCTAAGCAATCCTATGATTCTTCAATTTTTGCCAGAGAAGAAATATTTTGTATCACCTCCTTTTTAATGTCTGTATCTTGAACTCTGTCTTAAACATTTTAGCAAAGCTTTGGCTTTATGAGTTCACAGCAAGAAAAGCAACATAAATTATATTCAAAATTAGATTCTGTAGAATAATTCTGAGAATAATGCTGCCAGCTAAGTTGTCCTTTGATTTTAAAATGCCATTAAATCTTGAATTGATATCTAGGTTCAAAAGCCTGTTTGATCTGGGTTTTTTTCCCTTCTACATTTTTATGAGAAATTAGACTCTCCTGTAACTACTTAAATGTAAAGATAACTAAAACTATTTAGTGAGTAAAATCATGCTTAGATATGGGTTAAAACTGCTGAAACCAAAGTCCTGCCTGCCTTTTTGCCTCCTGCACCCTTCAAAAACAGATAAGATCTAATGCTTGCCAATCCTGTAGTTGCATTACTATAAAATTAAAAAGCACAGCAAGGTCCAAAAGTAATACCCTCTCCTTTATTAGCCCTGTAGATGACTGCTATATATGAACAAAGTAGTTTTTCCACTGCTCCTTCTGAAATTCAAATATAATTTAAAATATTTCCAGCCCATGACCAAGATTTTGCACATTATTAAATGAACGAGTTCTTGTTGGCAATCATCACAGATACTTCTTTTTTCTGAAAGAATAGTAAACACTTGTTCTCTCTCTGCATGACTGAATTTCACAACAAAGGAAAAAAATTCTCTCCATCTCTCTTACTCAAAATTAGCTTCAGATTGTGTAGAAGACTGTACAGTCTTGGTCAGCTTGTTGGTGAATAAAACTCATTTTTCTCACTGGCATTTTGTAAGTTAAGTTATATTGCAAAGGCAGGAATTAATTGCTTGGCTGTTAATCACAGACTGCTGGAGTTCAGCATTTTCTGTATCACAGCAGTCATCCCTTGCTACTTTTAACAAGTCTTCCTCACCCAAACAGAAGTGTCAGAATACTGAATGCCATTTACAGGAGCACCTAATTATCAGAACTGTTGCAGTTAGTCTAGCACTACTTTAGAGTCCTCAACACAACTTTAGGTTATTGGTGCTACTTCAATTTTATCTAACTTGCAAAGCATTGAAGGATATTTTAGAAATGCCTAATCCAGATTTTAAGCAAGTTTAACTGAAACTGGAAGAACTCAGTTGAGTGGCTTTTTGTGTTTTGTAGCAGCTTTACAGACTGAGATGACAAAAACAGTTGTTTTCTCAAAAAGCAGTGTCAGTGCACAAAGAGGTAGATGCACACTGGAATCTCCTCTCAGCTTCTGCAAAGAAAGGTAGCAACCAGTAAAGCATAATACTGTAACTAAATCATATGAATGATGTGTTATAAGAGGTCTTGTATTACTCTCTGACATTTTGGGGGAGAAACAAAAGATGAGATTTTGTTCAGGCCATCTAAGTAAACATTTTCCAAGCTACATTTCTACTGATGAGTGTGTAGATTTATCTTGTCAAAAGAATGCCTTTTTGCATAAACTCAGCTGCTGAATTTTATGTCTCTATGTTCACTTTCTAATAAATAGAGAGAGAGGCAGGATCACACCAGGCTGAGACAAGTCTCCTGAGGTGAGATGAATGCCTTTCTGATGGGGCATATCTGTTTTTCCATGAGGTCTCTGACAGTTAAATGGCTAAACTTAAGTGAAATTAATGTCTTCCACAATGAAAACCTTCTTGACCAAGTATCTAAACATGAAAGGGATAGATAATGTACCCTCTTAAACTTACATCAACAGATCAATTTTTACTGCTTGCTTTTATGATGGTATCTAGGAACACTAGGTATGCATAAGGTGCTTGAGGCTGCATATTCACAGAATAACAAGCCAGTCCTAAGTCTCAGAGTTTACACATTAAATATAAAACAACATGACAAAAGAGCACAGAAAACAGAAGGAGCAAAAAGGGTAGTGAGAGTGCCTGGGTCTGTAGTAATCACCATCCATCAACAACCCAATAACTGAGAGTTTTGCAGTCTTTACAAGAGAATTACCACGTGACTTGGAGGTTGATGGGATTGTAACTGTGAGGATGTTTCAGAGAGCCTTTGAGGGAAAAGGATCATGGAGACATATTTATGGGAAGTAAATACATGGTCATTGTGAACTGATGGAAAGTTAGGACCCTCGTTTAGAGCAGGGCTCCAGTGCTTGGCCACCCTCACTGTCAAAAACTGTTTTCTTATGTGTAGGTGTAATTTCTTGTATTTTAATATGTGTCCATTGCTTTTATCCTGTTACTGGGAACTACTGAATAGAGCCTAGCTCCATCTTCTTTACACACTCCCATCCAATATTTGTACACACTGACAAGATGCCCCTGAGCTTTCTGTTCTCCAGTCTGTTCTCCAAGAACAGCCCCAGCTCTCCCAGCCTCTTTTCTGTGTCTCAGTCACTCGGTCATCTTCATGGCACTTCACTGGAATTCTTCCAGTTTATTGTTTATGTCAGACTGTGGGGGCCAGACCTTACTCAGTATTCCAGGAGTGTTTTATCAGCACTGAGTGGAGGGAGGGGGGCCTGCCAACCTGCTGGCAACATTTTTCTTAATATAGCCCAAAAGGATGCTGGCCATCTTTGCCAACCCCCTACAAAGTTTGACTTGACAGAAGCCAGAGAGATGAAGTAAGAATATAGTGAACTTTTGATGGTATAGTCCCCATGTCATTCAGCTGTACAAAGTATATCCATCGCGAGGTATTGGTAAGAAAAGTTGCTTTATACAGATGCAATTTCCATCACTAGAGCGGTGTGTATGACTTTTGTAGATGCAAATTTCATTAGGCTCAAAACAGCTTAATCTGCTGACATTTTCTGGATCCTTGAGCTGGAAAGGAGGCATCTTGGCCAAGAGAGGAATACAGGCTGCCTCTTGTCCTGTCTCCTGCGCACTGGATGAAGGAGAGCAAAGGTGGCATCTTCTAGGAGAGCAGCACAAATTGCATGATATGGGAAGGCTGGAGTGCAGAGTGGGACATGGAAGGGAAGGAGTTAGTAACTCCACACCAGAAGGGAGATGGGAAAGCTCCTGTGTAAACCCTGGGCCAGCTCTTATCCAGGATGAGGACAAGGACACTTTAAATGAGCATAGAGACAAGGCAGGGGAACTGGGTGGAGGTTAAAATAGAAAGTCATATATTCCCTTCAAATGTAGATTCAGTGTCATTTCCATGGGAGATGGAGGTGGATTTGGGGGTCCTTTGCACTGACCTGTGTAGAACCATTATTAAACTTACCTAGGGGATGTGAGAACTGATGACAAGCATGGAAATTTCTTATGAATTTGGATGCTACTAGTGATTAAAACACTTTGATGTAAAGACTTTTTAGCAGTTTAGACAATTTGTCTGATCCACTAAGCCACTGCTGTTTCCTGACCTCATGAAATGGCACTGCATGGGAGCTACACAATTCACATGTAATTCCAAAAGATGGCAACCTTAGACTTCCAAACTGGGGCCTCTGCTAAACAGCTCTACAGCTCCCAACAGTTCACAGTGGTGAATGTTTGAATATTCTGTTGTCCCAGACTGAGGTTATTTTGATCCATCTATTCAATTTTTCATATATTTCTACATATAAGACAAAATTTATGTGATTCGGTTGAAAATGGGCAACTTCTGAAATGAATTTCTGTGCCTGAAGGAAGGGAAGGTTAAGAAACCTTAGATCTACAATCTCTGTTTCAGACTGTGACTTTGATTATATACAGGAGTGAGGCTCTGCTATCAATCTGTGCAGGAGCTCCTGTGGCACCATGACAAAGCAAAGGCAGAGTGGCAAAAAATGAGAAAGGAACTATTTAATCTGATGAGTTTTAGTATACTTGCTCTTGTTTTACAGAATTATTAAGGCTTTATTTGCACAGACCACTAGTCTTGCCCATATCAGTGTATTTTTAATGGCAATCACTACCATTGTGAAACTCTGCATAACTGGCTAGATACACTCTTGAGACAAGATAAAGTAAATTGCCTTCATACAACCTTCATTCCCATACCTTAAAAGATTCATCCTTTCTCTTGGTTACTACTTATTTTCTGACTTGATCTTTGTCTCCAGTTCTTGCTTTTTTTTTGTGGTTCTCTGTTCACCATGAATCTTATTTATGAATAGTTAATGACAGAAACTTCACAGAGAAATTCATCAAGAAAGTCAGTTATTTTAGAAAATTTTATTAAATCATGTAGTTACAACTGAAGCTGCATTGACAAAACCAAAAAATTCTGATGCTGAAGTCTAAATTCTGTGGTTTCAAGACAAATGCTGCTTTTTCATTACAGGATCATTGCTGGATGGAAAATCAAGCATCTTGCTTATTTTCCAAAAGTCATGTTTGGAAACCATCAGCTTGGAAAAATCCATCTTGGTTTGGCTTAAAGCCAGATATTGAAAGCTTTCATGAACCAGAAATGTCTTTCTTCAAGCAGCCCTAGCAGCAGGATCAAAATCTGAGTCCCACTCCATTTTGTGCAAAGCTTTTCACTTCTGCAATCATTCATCCCTACCCAGTCCAGGGATAAAAAATTCTATCTTTTTTTGGTTGTGCCAGTTCCTTTGATTTTGCCTTCCTTACTTATCCTGTGCTGCTGTGAAGGGTTAGGTATTGGCCTAAACTCTTAGTGTTGCTCCTTCACATATGTAGCAGAACTGGGAGAGAATTTTGAAGGCAGTTTTGCTGCTTTTGTGCAGAAAGCTTGTGATTTTAGCATTGCCCACAGAGCCATTTTCCTCCCACAATGTTTGTTGATCATTCTATTTTAACCAACTCAGTATTCCAATAGTTTTGTATCACATTAATATTACTCTTCTTTGTTGTGTTTATTGCTTGCATAGGTAAAATTTCAGATAGGGATCTTATTTCTACAAGGTTTATTCTGTGCTACAACTCTCATTACTGAATGCCTGAGCACCTCAATGTTCCTTACATTTATCCTTGCCAACCCAGTGGAATATAAAGCTTGTTTTTATCTATTTTTAACGAAGGGAAAACAGTGGTTTGTAGAGACTAGAATTTCATCTAGCTTTCAAAAGGAAGAAATAGCAGGCTCCTGTGCATAATTTCCAGGTGTTTGGCCCCCTAATTACCTCTGTTAAGCAGCTGGGGTGATGGATATTGCATATTGGGAAGAGTGATCAGAAAGCACCGGCATTCTCAGCAGGAAGCTGCCCTGAGCCAATTAACAAGAACAAGGATGTTTCAGGGCCTCCACCTCCTTCTGCAGCTTTGGCATTTCACTCTCTGTGGCACCTCCTTCCTTTGGCACACTGCCTCTCCTGCCAGTGCATGCAAGCTCTGAGCTTTGGTACATTTACTTTATCCTTCTGTATTTTTTATTTAAAAGAAAAAACCAAACCAACACACAAATCCCCACCAAACCCATGGTGGTTTCCCTCTTCCTTACCCCCCTTATACAGGAACCAGTAGCATAAGCATTGACTGAGAAGGGTTACTGCTCACTTGGGCATGTTGAAGTTGCATCTCCCAGATCCTGGGGGAATGCCCAAGCTAGCAGGCTGCCTGGGAGGCTGGAGCTAGGGAGGGAGCTGTGCTGCAGGGCTGTGTGAGTAAGCTGGGAGTCCTGGGGCCTGGAGGAGGATGACTCGTGACTTGGCTGTCCTGGCAGGGAGGGAAGCAGGGTCCCTCCTTCCAGACTTGTTTGTGCACTTTAAACACAACTCCAAAACAAGTCCAAGGGGTCCAGTCTGTATTTTTGTTATTTAGGTGATAGCCCAAACTACTCAGTGGTGAACATGTATTCTTTCATGTCTTCTGCTCCCCTCCCTCTCTGCTGTGTCTACCCTCCATTCAAGCATGTTCTTAAGGCAGAAGAAAGAGAGGAGGTGAGAGGAACCTCCTCATGCTGCAGAGGCCTTTAACCCAGGTGTCTCATGTTTTCTTCCAGTGAGTGCTCTAACCATCAGGACACTGGATGAAAATAAACACTTGCAACATTTTTGTCCTCTCTGGCTGTGTTTTAAAAGAAGATGTTTACCTGTTCATTTTGTGAAGTACTCCGAGCCCCAGCTGTAGGGTAGCTGTGTTGGGAGTGCAGGTATTGGCTCCTTAGAGGCCAGTATCACCTGGGATTTTTGGGTTTTCATTTAGAATAGACAAGTGACACAACTGCCAAGATGTTTCATTTTCAACTTGTACAGAAGCAAATTTTTTAGAAAACTTCCAGGTTTAAGTGAGAGATGCCCTTTGGAGTAGGCACTTGTAGATGCCTGGTTTATGGTTTTGGAATTGCTATACAATTATATAGATGTTTCAATTATCTGATGAATATAGTCTTAACTGAGTAGGGCCCCATGTTAGTGTCCTTCCTCCTTTTCCTGTCTCTTTGCCTATTCTGTTTCCATAGCTTAAAAAAAATATTTATAATAGTTACTAATCATAATTTCTGTAATACTTTATCTGATAGTCATGTCTCTATGATATTGCTCATCATTACAACTTCTTTCTAATATCCATCTTGTTTCAAATCTGTGTAACTTCTTTCTACAGAACATAATTAGATTCAATTATAAGTACACAGTTTTTTAGGAAATATTGTCATTATTGAATCTACTGCTTTCATTCATCTTATAAATTTTGTATTTAAGTCAAACCTTTTTTTCCTCCCATTTCTTTTTACTGTAACATTTTACCTCTGTATTTTTCTATTGAAGATGCAGGGCCAGTTTACTTCTTGCTCCATCAAATTAATTTATAGTAGAGGTACAGTGAAACAGCATCACTGTTTCAAGGGAGATGGTAGATATAACTCTCACAACAGAAATTTATCCATAAATTTAGCTAGAGCTTCTCTCAGAAAACATTTTTGGACTAATTTCAGCCAAACAGTGTACTCTTTATTTTATGCTGATCACATTGGTCTCTGTTCAGATAAAATATACTTCTTTATTCCAGTATGTTTTTTCCCTAAGAAACGTCATGAACTAAAAATCAACATGACAAAATACTCATTAATACTTTATTATTTGGCAAAAGTGAAACTAGTGGATGATTTGCGGTCTAAGGTCTGGACAAAAATTGAAAATTACTTAAGATTTTCCCCTTCAGAAGCCTAATTCTCTCCATAATTATTGTTATTTCTGCTGCATACAAAGCCCCTCTCAAACTTCACTGGGGATAGTTTCCATGGGAACCAGAGAGTGAGAACTGATGAGTCTTGAAACAGTCAAATAATAATCTCCCTTTTTACCAGTGGGCAAAGATTTACTTCTCCACTGTTTAATGGAAGGCACTAGAGCTTATGTTTTGAAAGAGGGGGGAAAAAAGATGTGTGAAAGGAGACCAAGTCTGCTTTGTATACGTGAAGGGTTCATTCTTGCTGTATTAAAAGGGAAAATCACTATGTTTTCCTTGCAGGATTGTATTCCTTGTATTCTGCTTGCAGACTCCTGAATGGTAGAAAGGGAAACTCTCTGCCGTGGTCATGAGAAGGTGAGTTAATTATATATGTGGCAGAGATACAGTCACATCATGAATGCAGAATTTTAGAGGCTGTTGAATGATGCTGCAGAAAGCATCCCTGGGGAAGGCTTTCCAGGAGCTGACATTGATCTGTCTCCAGAACTGAGCTGTGCTGGTTTTTGCAGTGTTGAGTGTCCTCTTACCATGCCTGAGTATTAACTACAGTGGGGGCTGTTTATTGCAATTTCATGGGAAGGAGAAGAGTTCCTCAAGAGTGATGTGAGGTAATGAATAAAGTCACTCTGGAGTCTAGTGAGGTGCTCTGCTAAACTGGCCATTATTTGGCTGCCACAGTTATAGTCCTTGAAATTATTTTCCTGAAATACTGAGAAGAGAAGGGAACACTGCATTTCATTCCTGTGAAAAAAAAAATATGGAAAAGATAGAGAAATGTCTGCCCTGTTTTAGATCTGTGATATTGTTATGAAAGATGACCTCCAAAAGGAGAAGAAAGCAGGTTCCACAAATCTTGCAGCCAAGTTGCAGTTCTCTAAAATTGCTGATGCACAGAAAAGACCAGAAGCGTTTCCTTACAGAGAATGAAATTTGGCCAATAAGCAGAGTTTTAATATAGCACAATTTAAAGCTTGAATTATAGGAGAGTAAATGTCAAGGTATGTTTTTTAAAAATGTACTTTATCTTAAACTAATTTTTATATTCTTTACCATCATTTGTTTTTCCAGTGGTTTTGGGTTTGAGTATTTAATATAGGCCTTGGTGTAATTATTTTGATCTCCATTTCACAAACATAAAGAGAAATAAAGGAAAAGTGCACATAGATTATCATCACAGTGCCTAGAAGGTTTTTTTTTTCTCTTTTGCAATTAGTTGAAATAATAGAACCTGAGGGAGAAAATTGTTATTTTTGTATTGTGTAATATATCAGATATAGATGTGATTAATGATCTAACCCAGCGATTAAATCAAGAAATTCCATTTCTGTCTCTTACCAGTAATTACTGTGTTGGAAACACTGATGGCAGTTACTGCATTGAAAAATGAGGACTCGAATTCTAAAATCGTTTTTCTTAGCTTGTGCATGAAGCTAAGATAAAACAAGATGTTTGCATTAATTAAAAAACTATGAAAATTATTTTTTATAATAAAGATGTATTTCGGTGGGCTTCTGAGATGAAACCCCAGGTATACTACTGGTAATATTGAAGAATACAGGAGGAGGATGGGGTGGCAGATGAAGCACAGTTATGCTCTGTCTTTGGGTCACTTTATTTTGGCCCCCTTAGCCACGCACAGAGAGACTCTGCAAGCAAGAGCTGTGCAGTTTAAATGTGCAAAGTAGTGTTCAATTTCTCCTTGAATTCTAATGTCAGATTTCCTACTGCAGGTTTTATAATGTCTTCATGTTAAATACTGCCCTGTACAGCTCTGGTGATCAAAGGTAAACACAAATAAAGATTATTTCATGCTTTTAATGCCTAGAAGAGTTAATTCACTTCTTACTGCTTGTGTTTACCCAGTTCAATGCCTGCCTCAACTTTGAGGAGAGAAGAACATCACAAAAATTCTTTATTCCTGTGACCAGGTGACCTAATTGAAGTTAGGATTGGAAAGAGACTGCTCCTTCTCTTTCCTACAGTCTGTAAAACAGGGGTTTTGTGGATGAGGTGTGTGACAGGCCAACAAAGATAGTATTGGTAGGCTGCTTAACACTGTTCCCTACTGTTCTCTGAGCTGGATCCCCAGCTGCTGGCCACAGACAGTAGGCAAGATGATTATTAGAGGAGAAACTAGAGAAGACTATTACCACTGATGAATCACAAATTTCAATCACTTGTTCTTCTGGAGAAAAAGGCATCAGGGCTGCTGCTTATTCTGAAGGCCTGGGTGGTGTGGTGAGGAAGAATGTGATGATATTCATCACATTCACAGCAGAAATGGTGGCAGCTCCCAAACATCTGATAGGAGACAGTGGAACAAAGGACAGGGCTGACACAAGTGCCATTTCATCACAGCATGCCCCAGTCCAACAGCACTGTTTCCTGGGAGATGGAACAACACTGTGTGCCTATTAATCATGAGAGCAGCTCTCTGCTGTTCTCACAAGTCCTCCAAAACCTGTCTAACTCGAGTGGGCGAGGATCAGCCCATCCATGACAAACTACTGTGGCTTTGTCCTACATACGGTATATTATCAAAAATGTTATGTCTGCTCTGAACAAAATCTCCAAGTGTGATAAATGTGGGCAATGTTCCAAGAAAGTGGGCTTGTCTTCGTGAGAAAATTGTACTTAAAATCAAGCTTTAAGTTAATTTATTGTAATCAGCCTAATCTAAAGACCTGTGTGAGACACTCATTTTTTTGTAAATTTTGCTGTCAACTCACTGAAATGAATGCTTTGTGCAGATTAGTGTGCTGCTAGCTAAATTGCTTTGAAACCTCATCAAATTTACTGTGACTTTCTCCTGTAGCTATGGTTATATGCTGTGGTCTTCTTTATATTGAACTCACTCAGTTCCCTCTATTATTATAAAAATGTAGGTGCTTTAGGAAAACTTTCAGTGAAGCAACAGGTATCTTCTCCCCTCCCAGGAGAGCCTACATTTCTAGAGGTTACAGAAGGGCATGTGTAGTCCTGACTGTGAAAAGTACAGCCATACTCTCCTCAAACTGCATAAGGTAGGCATCACTGTTGGAATTAATCGAAGTTTGATATGGTACAAGCCAGGGTTCATGATATAGCTCTTTTCATTGTTGAGAATCTTGGTAGAACAATGCTAAGGGATAATTCACTCTGTTGTAAAGTGTAGAATTCCAGCAGAAGGCAAAACTGTCAGATCTACATTGTTTTTCTTACACATCCAAGGAAAAAATGAAAGTTTTCTTGTTAAGTAAGCTTTTATTGTAGAAATACAAGCATCAAATACTTTAGAATCACTAAAAATCTGTCCAATGTGTGCTTATTCTCTGATATTATGCTTGATCATCAGTGATCTACATTTTACTGTGTTTTACTATTTGAACTGCATTATGAGATGAAAAGCTTGAAGGCACTTTTAAAATGTACCTTAGGTTGGAAAAAGCACTGTTCAGAATGTCACAAGAGTCGTTTAAAAGAAGCTTGTTACTGTGGCATTCATGTCTAATATCAATGTGCTGGGGTAAGTTTTTATCTGCAAGGATAACGGTAGTAATTTTAAATTAAAAAAGAAAGAAAAATCTGATTCCCAGGGAAGGGCAGAAGCATGAAAGCAGAATTATTTTAGTGACCCAGTGAGAAAATTCTGCCAGCAAAGTCTTTGTTACTTGTTTATGTAGTCTTGTGTAAACCAAAAATATTTTGTTTATTTAAAAGATGCAATGTATGTTTTATGTTGTCTCTTCCAATTATGTATGTTGAATATATTTTACTTTACAGAAACCTTCGAGGCAATTATTTGATATTTTGGCAAGAGGTAACTTAATGACCATTAAGTAGTCCTCCAAACAAGATGTATCTTTTTCTGCAAGTTGTTAAATTTATGCAAAGAAAACCTAAAAGTGTAAGTAAGTACGGTTAAGTAAGAGACAAAAAAAGTATGCTACATGCTTTTAAAATTGTAAAAAATCTTCTACTTTTACAATCTCTTCTACTTCTACAATTGTAAAAGTAGAAGAGAAGAATCAAGAATTACAGCTCAAGAATTGCAATCCATTTATCAAGCATCTACTGCTTGAACTGCTACATTTCTTTTTGATTTCTTAGGCAGGTATTACAACATGCATGACATAGCTTCAGATAATTTTTACTACATAGGCATCATACTGTTTGTGTCTGAAATAATATCAGGTATTCCCTTTTCCATACCACTTCTTGAGTTAAACTTACCGAAGTCCCTTTTTTTAAACAAAAGAAAGGGCTGCTAGATCAGATCTTAGAGCAACTGGGAAGGAATTTGTTCAGGACCAAGTAAAAGCAGCACCCAAGAAACAGCTATAATTCAGTATGTTGGAAACATAACCTTCCCCAGGACTGATCTGTTCCTGATTTCACTGAAACTAAAGGCTGTCTTCTGCTCAGTTTTTGTAGCAGAGGAGTTAGGCTCACAAGAACCTGGTGATACACGAGTTAGGCTGTTGCAGCATGACTCAAGCAATGCTGACTTAGGCTGAAAGAGGATCTACTCTAATAAAGCAGGGTTATGTTTTTGTCCTTGGTAACATGACTGTGACTTACACAGCAATCTGACAGGGATTTACGCTGTGCTCTTTTCAAGAGGCAAAACTTTCCAACAATGTATTTTGTGTGCATGGCAAGGTTTTGGTAGCAGAGGGCTACAATTGTAACTTCAATGTGAAGCTGATAGAAGCTTCTCCTGTGTTGGACAGAGCCAATCCAGCTGGATCCAGGATGGACTCACTGCTGGCCAAGGCTGAGCCCATCACTTGTGGTGGTAGAGCCTCCAGGATAACATAGTTAAGAAGGGGGTAAAAATTATTGGTGAAAGCAATTGCAGCCAGATAAGACAGGAGTGAGAAAGTGTGAGAGAAAAATCCCTGCTGACAGCAAGGCCAGGGAAGAAGGAGGGGGAGGAGGTGTGCCAGGCACTGCAGCAGAGATTCATCCTCCTGCAGCCCATGGTGCAGCCCATGGTGAGGCAGCTGTTCCCCTGCAGCCCATGGAGATCCACAGTGCAGCAGAGATCCCCTGCAGACTGTGAGGGACCCCATGCCAGAGCAGCTGGATGGCCAAAGGAGGCTGTGACCTTGTGGGAAGCCCATGCTGGTGCAGGTTCCTGGCAGGACCTCTGGCCCCAAGAAGAGGACCCCACACTGGAGCAGTTTTGCTAGCAGGGAAATCCCATGGGGGATCCACACTGGAGCAGGCTACTCCTGAGTGACTGCACCCAGTGGAAGGGGTGCACTCTGGAGCTGGGAAAGGGTGTCAGGAGTCCTTTCCCAGAGGAGGAAGAAGTGTCAGAGACAATGTGTGATTAACTGACCACAAACCCCATCCCCTGTCCCACTGTGCTGAGGGGGGAGGATGTAGATAATTCAGGAGTCAAGCTGAACCCAGGAATAAGGGAGGGGTGAGGGAAGCTCTTCTAAGATTTCTTTTTTTATTTTTCATTATCCTACTTTGATTATATTGGTAATAAATTAAACTTATTTCCCCAAGTTGAATCTGTTTTGCCCATGACTGTGACTGCTGAGTGATCTCTCCGTGCCCTTATTCCAACCCACAAGCCTTTTGTTATTTTGTCTCTCCTCTGTCCAGCTGAGGAGGGGAGGGATAGAGTGGCTTTGGGGGGCAGGTGGTATCCAGCCAGGGTCAATCACCAGGGTCAATGCAAGCTCTCAAAAGACTGAATTTGGGGCAGTGTTTTGGGAGACTTGCAGCACTATGTTTCAGGCCTTCCTGACCTCTCAAAACTGGCTCAGGAGAACAATGCTCTGCTTGCTTACCCTCCCTCAGTGGCCCTGTGTACCTATGTACTTAACCCTTGCCTGTGCATGGGTAAAGAGAACAATGCTGGGAGCTCTGCTCTGACTTGTTTGGGCAAGCAAAGCTACAGACTCTGTAGTCAAGGGGGATGGAGTTGGCCTTCTCCTTGTTTTCTGTATCTAAACATGGCATTCTAACGTGGGAGGTGCTGAAACCTTTTGCATGCTGCTCTCCGCTCTGTAACCATGTAGAGAACAGACCACAGCTTGTGTTGTGGGATAGGATTATGCCACAGGAAGGGCTTAGTAGTTGTCTTTCCCCTATGTGTTTATTATGGACTGTGATTGACTCAGCTAAGGAACAGGGGAAAAGGAGAGTGTTTACATCTACCTACTGTGAAGAAGGTTATGTTGTCTGTTTTGTTATTGATGGTGGGGTTCAGTATACTGTAGTGATCTACATGGCCAGAACCCCCCAGCAGAACTCCTGATTTTGGTCTATAACCTTTTCATTCAGCAAGTTTGAAAAGAGTTTCAAAAGTAACTCTTAGAGTTTTGATCTGGACTTCATTGAATTTGTTTGTACAGGCTTGGCTAAACAATTAAATAAGAACATAAAAATAAGCATCATCACAACAATTTTCTACTGCCTGGTATTGGTTAAATATACACAATCAACTTTCAAAATGTACATAGAAATAATTATGGCATAGCTCAATATTTAAGACTTCTGCTTTTTGCTTTTTTTAGGAAATACTACCTCACGCTATCTTATACATGTAATTCTGCATATATTTGAAATTACAGAATCAATTACACCTACATAAAGTACATAAAATAAATAAACAGAACAACTCCCTTCTCAAAAAGCAACACAGAACAAGTGCTACTTGATGAGACATGAACAACTTTTTAATTAACATGAATTGCTGCTATTAGAACATTTTAAGGCAGTATAGCCTACAACAATTACTCTTTAAAAACAGTCTGGTTTTTGATGAGTTATGCTCAGCCCTCAAAAGGCAAAAGGTTAAGTAAACATTGTCATAATCATGCCCAAGATTAGCATGCTAATTAAAAAAAATAAAGTTCTCTTCTGGAGCATCTATTTTTCTTCTCCAATTTTGAGCCTTCCACGAAAAACACAGACTGCTCTGTATGCCTCCTCTTTAAAATTTCTTGTGTTACAGATGAATCAGTTAGTGAAAAATTTATGATTCATTCCTAGAAAAAAATTTCTTGAACTTCCCCACCTATGTGGCCCGAGGGTCATACCCCTACTGACTTATGTCCTAGCAAGCTTTCTCATTTCACCAGCAAGAAGTTCTTAATTTTCTTTTTGATATTGCATCCACGAGGCTCTTGTTATTGAGTTATTGCTGAAATGGAAGGCATGATCAGACTCAAGATTTCTGGCATTGCAGTCTGACTACAAGCACAGCTGGTAAGTATCATGGTTAATCACATATTCTGTGGTACAAAGTATTACAGGGAGTTTTAGTCTGAGAAATACTGTGTATCTTAGTAATGCTATTAATTGCAGATGGTTGGATATTTAATTTCAAATTTATGCTTTTCAAGCTCACTACAAATGAAAGAGAAAAGGCAAAATGTTATACAAGTCTGCATGGTCAGTGATTTCCATCAGTGCTGAATCAGATGGTTTACATCTACCAAGATGTAGATGTACAGTCTGACAAGGAAGGAGAAAGAACAGAAGTGGGCAGGAGGCTGATTTTCTCAAAGAGCAATGTAGCAGAAGTCATTGCTGGCAATTAGATATTTTGATAGAGCAAAGCCTTCAGTGAAAGAAGGCAGTAAAAAATAAAGGCCTCAGCTCTGAGATTCTGAATCCTTGAACTTCCTGCTGGCATTGTTTGCTAGACTTCAGACCACAAGGGCAAAAAGGATGCTATGTATAAATGGGGAAAATAGCACAGACAATTTTTCTAAAACTTATCAGTATGAAAAGGCCCATAAAAATTAAGGGAGTGAGGGGAGCTGATTAGTTGCACTGAAGTCCTAAAGTGACTTGTCCATCCTGTCTTTTGATCATAATAGAGTTTTTTATTTTTTCTTTAGTAATTTGAGATAATTGTCCTTTTTTACTTGCCCTTTTGTATCACTACTGCATCCCAGTTTTCCTCAGCATACTAAAAGAAAGGTCTAAGTGACAATATATACATTTATATTCCCCTAAAGTATCTTTTCCTTCTTTTGCCTTGCCCCCCGCAGTGTTCAATATATTTCCCAATTTTTGTTCTTTTGCCAACATGTAGTTCTGCTGACTATTTAGTGACCTCAGTATTATAGCAGTACTGAATGCAAGCTTCAGAAAATCTTTTAAAAATGTAAAAAAGAAGTCTTTGGGGCATTTAAGAGTAATAGGACATGCTCTGGACAACAATCAGAAGGCCTGCCTAAAAATAAGTATTTTAGACCTATGCATGTGTTGTCCATATTTCTACCTTTACAGTTCAGGTTCAAAGTCCTAAACTTAACTATCAAACTAGTCAGTGCTTTCAGCAGTTTGGGAGATTTGCAGACATTTCATTTTCTAGTAATCAGGATACTTCAGTATACTCAGAAGGATATTTGCCATTCTCCTTAGTGCTTCACAGTGTTACTGAGTGGCCTCTAATTTTTAAACATAATGAATTCAAGAAAGCTGTAACATAATTTGATGATTTAAGATTCTTCACCCTGATTAAACAAAACAGGATTTGGTGTCTTGATACAATATAAATTTGTAGTAGTTAAGGCAGCAGAATTTCATTAGTGTTTTGTCTTTGCAGTGGAAAAGAATTTTTTCCACTTTTTTTTCTGGTTAGTTGTTTCAGTTGTCCTTTTAAACTTAAACAGGTAATACACTAGTGTGTCCTGTGTTCTGATACTTAGATGATTTTTATATTGAGAAGTCATAAGAAGTTTCCTCTTAACAAATGATCCATTCATGATAATGCCACCATCTGCTGTCCAGAGAGGATGAAGAGCAATGAAAACAAAAAATAGCAAAATCTCAAATTCCCTTACTAGGTGCAGACTCCCTCCAGCAATCCACAAATCTTCAGGCATCTGGCTCAGACTTGGCAGCTTTGTAATTGTGGGAAGTGAAAAATGATTGTACTTAAACTTATGCCTAGCATTCTCTTATTTTTTAGAAAGATAGTGAAATAGTAATGTGGGACCCATTTGCAGGCATGCATCTATGTATAGCTTCAGATGGCCTCCCCAAAGCACTTAAACTGCTGAGAACACCATGCATGGGCGAACTGTAGTGTTAGTGAATTTGGGATTTATTAAACTCCCACTCTCTCAGCTGTTTTGGAAAATTTGGTGCACTGTGTTCTTTTTCCTTCTCTGAATGGCACTGAGTATAACCAGTAGTAGCACCATGAGTTACTACTACCTCATGCTATATTAAATATCCACTTTCTTTCTTTCCTTGCACTGAAATAATGAAAGAATTTCTTTTTCTAATGACATCAGTCTCTTCACTGCCTGTATATGCTCTTGCAGAGCAGTTGTGCAAAGCTAATTGAGTAAGTTTTCAAGTACGGGGTACAAGGAAAATGTTCTCTTGTCCTCCCCCTCTCCCAGCCCAGTTGCTTGCCTGTTGTTTCTTGGTTCCTAGTGAGTCCTCTGCACAGTCTGGGAGGAGCACTGCCATGCAAGCTAATCACTCCCTTGTTCCTCTGCCTGAGCTGCTTCCTTCCTTTTTATTTTTAAAAATTTCTTTTCCTGTTCCAATTACAGCTGGAGTTACTGAAATATAAAGCAAAACTGTTCACCTATGGCTGGGGTTATTTGGGACTGATTAGATACAACTTACATGAACCAAAGCCAGTGATTTCATGCCTGGTAGGCATCACAGTCAAGGCACTGTGGAGTCCTCAAAGTTGCCTATATAGAGGTGTGGGCACATGCAGCTAACTTCTCTTTTGTAGAAACATTTTATTCCCTATCTGAAAATTCCACTACATCCCAAATAAATAAATAATAAGGGTCAAGTACTTTTGCTCCTCATGCACTCTTTATGACTTCCCTCTCAGATCAGACAGGTTGTTGTCAGTTTTGTACTCACCTGTATTTCCCTTCTGCCTCTTCCTCCTTACCATCTATTCCTAAATGTGATTTTTCTTTCACACTGCATGATGTGAAACTTATGCAGACTGCTGGGTAGAGGTAAACTAGTTTAGACCTCTGTAATCTCAATTCCCTTCATTCACCCTTCAGTCCAGTGCTACCCCCCACCCCTTCTTTACAGCCATTTTTCTTAGATGACAAGAAAGTGCTTAGAAGAGAGGTTGTGCATTTGTACAAGGTCTATTATGTAGAGTGATGCCACACGACACAGAGGAAAAACTAGTAACATGACCTCACTACACAGAATTTTCCCATAAATTGTATTTATGTAAAGTCCTTGGTAAAACAGTTGAAATTCTTCATCCTATTTCTTCTTGATTCTGCATCCCCTCCCATTCACTTGTTGTAGACTCTTGATTTTGGGATGTTTGCTTCTACTGAGCTATGAGGCATCCTGCTTGCAGCACTTGCTTTTGCTATTCACACACCGGCGCATAAAAATATTTATGTCCAAACCCTTCTATCAGCTTATTTACTAAGTGATCTTGTTATGCTGCTAAAGTGTGCATTATTCTACACCTGAATAAATGAAAACACCCACCCTTAAAAGGAGGCACTGGAATAATCCCTCAGGCCCGAGTGCCATTCAACAGATGCACCCCTGAGCTCTTAGGTCTCTTTGTCATTTCACAGTTAAGATACAAATTACCAAATCAGACCTTATTTGTTTAGTGAAAATGGATGGGTAGGTTGTATGTAAATATACCCTGCCTTGGTGGCAAGAGTTCTGTTTGCCTCTGGTTTCAACAGAACCTTTTCCTCCTGGTGACCAGGATCCATTACCGAAACCCACCATGCAAACACTTGCCAATACAGGTCACAGCTTCCCAGGGGCTGCTTCCCTTCTGAGAGAGGGTGCATCTACTTTGCTCTTGCCAGCAATATGAGTTGCATCAGAGCATTCCTAATCTAACACAGCTTTCCAGAATACAGCCCTTTTCTCCAAGGATAGGAAGTGGAGCTTCCAAAGCTTTCATTTTCCAGCTGTCTTGTGTGGATTCAGCCATTGACTTGACAGTGAAATGACAAGAGGCTTCCCTTGTCTAAAGATGCATGATGCACTTGCAGAGCAGCTAACAGAACATAACCCTGCAGAGCAATAGAGAAACTCAGCACTTTTCCCACCTTTTTAACCCGCATTTTTCCCCCTTGGCGTCTCCAGGCGGCTCGGACCGCGCTGTGCCGGGGGTGGCACCGCCCCTTCCAGCCGACGGGGGGCGCCAAAGAGCCGCTGGTCAGCGCCGCGTTTGGGCTCGAGTGTGGAAACCTCGGGTTTCTGTGAAACATCCCCAAAGTTCGGGGTCTGACCCGCTGTAAAACACCCCCCCAAAGTTCGGGGTCTGACCCGCTGTAAAACATCCCCAAAGTTCGGGGTCTGACCCGCTGTAAAACATCCCCAAAGTTCGGTGTCTGACCCGCTGTCAGCACCTGGGCTCCTGGGCTTGCTTTGCTGTTACCTTCGCGGCTTGATGGCTCTGCCTGTGCAAAACTGGCTCCCTTATAGCAGTTATTGCGGGGTGGTTTTGTCCTGGGCAGTGGCCCAGACCCTTCTAAAGCTTTTCTCTTCTCTATCGTGCAATTGCTTGTTCTGTTTCATGCAAATATTTATGTAATCCTTTCCCTCTATAATCCTATACTGATTAATGGGAGTTTCCCTTCCTTTCTTAAACATGGTGTAGTCAAATTTCTAGACTTTGATTCATTAATTCCTATGTTTTGTGTTTCAACCTGATGGCAGTGTTCTCATTTTTCTTTTCAATAGTGTGATCCCTTCTTGATTTCTCTTTCTCCTACTCCAGTGCTTTAGTGTTAGCACAGAACTAATGTAACCTCTACTTCTACAGTGATTGCAGCACTGTGATATTGTTTCTATGCTTTGGCAAAGAACACAGCTTTTCCGAAATAATGGAATATTTTTGGCTGGCCTATGTTCATTATCTGATACCATATAGAACACAATAATCAATCACAATAATCAATTTAATCACATTAAATTGACTACCAAATCTAGCTTTAAGAGAGAACTTTCACTTGATGATGCATTAGCAAGGTAGTACCTGTAAGGGAAGGGAGAAGAGAGTATATGACAGGTAACCAAGGCATGGGAAACAATATTTGGTGTTACATTCTACAAGTGACAGATAGCTGTTTTGATATAAACAGCTGTTTTATTATTTCTATTTCTTTAAATTACTAGATTTTTGTAAAGGAAAAAGGAGAAAAAAATTACACTAATACAATTTTAACAAGCCTATATTCATATTACCAAGAGGGTGTGGAACACAAACTACTAAAATGTGAGCTCAAGTAGAGGCATAAGCATCAGCTTCAGGGTGGAGCAACCCAGACAAATTTTTCCGACTTGGCAATAGATTGCATGCTGCAAAGCAGCAGTGGTGTGCTGTACTTTGTGAACTCTGGGCTCTGTTTCTCTCTCCAAGAAGACATCTGCTCTCTCTAGAATGTCAGTACAGGCTCCATAGTGTCACTGAATTTGAGCAGTGAGTTGGAAAACTGAACTTGCTGTCTTCTCTTCTTCATGGCCCAAAATGTAACCTGATTTGCCAAGGCAGAGACTCCTGAACTCAATGATCAGATTTGCTTCTGTATTATTTACTGACAGTGTCAAGTACACTCATAAGCTCTGATCACCGAGTATATTTCTCCCTCCTATCTTACTCTCTACTTACTTACTACTTACGCCCTTCTATCTTACTCTACTATGTATCTTAGAATGGATAAGAAATATTCTAATACTTAGATAATACTTTTGCACAGACTGCCAAACCCCATTATTTTCTGTATTCTAGATTCAGACTAGAATCTAGAATAAAGAAAACTACCTTTTCAATAGAAAATTAATGCTACAATAAGAAAATATTACCATGAAGATAAATTATTTAATTATAATTTTATATATATTGAATTATAATTTATATATTATATTTATTGAAATATAATTTATATAATAAGAGAATTATTGAATTATGGTAAGGTTCTCCACTATCTCTTATTTCTGCTCTTCTGGTTTGAAATAGTTGAATTAGTCACATTTTCAAGTCTGAATCTTTCCCAATGATGTTGGAGAGTTTTCTATACCATGTATCTACATATGATACCCGATGAATCAAGGTATGAGACAGGTATCATTCACCTTGGAGGATCTTACTCACTTTGTCAACTAATCTGTTTTATGTGATGCTTCCTAACAGTTTTCTTGCCTAGTAGTTTAATATAAATCGAATTTTGCCAGGACTGATTCTTAAAAATCCTAGCAGGTGAAACATTTTGTCTTTTCCATGAAATCATGTTTCTCTGCAACTAGCTGCCATTGTTCCAGTTAGGCTGGTAACTAATAGTTGTCTCTGTTGCGGTGAATATGCAGAGCTCAATATTGAGGACTCATGAGGGAAAGCTGTGTGAAATACAGCTTTTTTGACCATTCTTAAGATTTCTAGCTTTTAATGAAGGCACAACTACCATTTCAAAGTAAGCAGTTGTACACAGTGTATAATTCATGTTTTCCCTTCTTGAAAATTTGATTTTATTCTAGCCATAGCTGTGCATTTCTTAAATAATTTAAAAGCAGAATGTTTAAGAATGGATGTGAACGTCTCCTCAGAGTAACTGAGAAAAGGCTTTGCTAGTCTTAGTTTAGGCCTTCATATGCTAATATTTGCCTTTCTGATAAACTGCTAGAATACGCAGTTTTGTTATCATTAGCAGATTTTCTTCAGATCTTTCAGGACAAAGTTCTTTTTTTTGAAGCTATTCTTGATCTTTCAAGTAGTTTGACATGTTCTATGTAAAAACAGCACAATCTTCTGAAGCTGCCAAATTACTGATATTAATGAGCTCCCATTTTTAACTATTAATGGCTTCCTATATAAAACAAAGACAATTATGGCAATCACAGATTGCTCATGTTTGAAACTACAGGTTATCAACCTTTTATTGTAGCTGTTTGTTGTATATTTTAATCTCTGCCACTCTAGTTATGGGGAACTGTGACTTGAATGCATCTTATCTGCCAAAATGTAAGTATTTGGTTCAGACCAGATATTTTTCTTTAAGCTGGATTACATAATATGAATTCATGGGAACTGTGAAAAAATAGAACTCAATTCTGTTTATGTTGTGATATATATGTATAACAAAAAAAACCTCCTCCCCACTAATGGCTTGGCAGGATAGCAGAGAGGATTTCTTGGCCAAAGATCAGATGAAATAAATAGTTTCCATTTCTACGTGAACAGACAGACATTATCTTGTAAGTCTTGAAAGACACTGACAGGAGACAAATGATGGAATGACTTATTTCTTTTGCCTGAGCCATGTGGAAAAACTTGCATTGCTGTTCTGCTGTGCAAATAAATCACAATCACAAAAAAAGTTGAGTGGCTTAAAAGTAGAGAAGTGACTTGAAACAACACATCAGTGACATCCAAAATAAATATAGCAAGTAAAAATTCACACATATAGAGTAAACAGAAAACCAACTGTTTTCAGTATTGTGGGACTGCACCAAAACTGGTTTTAAAAGATACTGGGTATAATTTAGTCATGCCAATAAGATTAAACAACTTGGGTCTCTCCCTGCCAGATGTGAGAATTCAGAATCATTTGAATGGAGTTGTTACTGCATTGCAAGTAAAATGATTGTCACACTTTATTGCATGTAAATACTAAACTGAACAGATTTTAAATTCCCATTGGTTGGGAAATTGAGTAATTCTATAGCTCCAGTGAAATTACTCTGATTTTATACTAACATAGTAAGGAGTCCCTTGGTCTCTTATCTTCTCTAAAGCATGCTGTGCAGCATTTTAATATTGCTCAGGAATTAATAGAAATATCAATCATACTTTAGCAAAGCCTAAAAATACTTTCTAGTCAAATGGATTATCTCAAAAGTACTGAAAATGTGCAAGGACACACAATTCTGACATTTATAGTTAGATATATGGCTATGGTAATAAATGAAGAGATTGTCTTAAAAGGCAATATAACAATTGAAATTAATTCAAACTCATTATTCTAGAACTAATAATAATAATAATAATAATGTTGCACGTGAGCACTGTGTGAATAAGGATGTAGATTGGATTTTTTAAGTGATTATATTGTAAGTTTGAATAACTTAGATGTCAGTGACCAAAGCTGAACATCTAAATAGGGTCCCAACTGTCTGATTTGGCAGCCAAAATTTCCAGTAGTTTCTGTACATTTTGGCTGCAATGAACCTGAGGTGATATTGAAGGAACATGATATTACTTTAAATAATTTGGCACTAGATTCTGTTTCAAAGCTGCACATTTATGTTTTCTACCAACAGCACATTTAAGGAAAACATAAATGTAATATATTATCTCTCATTGTGGAAAACTTGAGATTTAATGTGCATTGCTTCTATAAGCATCAGTGAGATGTCTTACTTCCTTACTTTCTACTAAAGTATAATATAGAGGTAGTTTGCACTATTCTGCCATGAAGGAATACAACTATTCTCTTGGGTATATTATTTCACGTGTGTAAATTTCACATGGGTAAGAAGTGACCATCTTGTTTGCACATTTTCTAACTTTTGTTAGAAAATGAATTTAAAGGACTTCACTTATGCTGATAAGGTAGTGGATATTTTTCTAATTATCTTTATATAATTAGATGTGAATTAGCCTCTTTAAGATTGTCTGAACTGTTTCATTGATTTTTTTTAATGTTTGCTTGTGTCTCTTTTTTTGGTGGTGTGTGGGAATTATAAAACTCTAAACATACATATCTGGTACATGCTAAGGTCTTTAACAGCCCTACATCCTTAGCAAAAAATCACAAAGGAAATAAAATGTTTAAATTTCTGCCTTGTGTCTCTATTCTTCTTCAATGACACCTGAAGTTCTGTTAACATATTTTTATATCCAAAAGTCAAGCGGCTCTCTAGGTGTTCCTACAGCTTCATGTCTACAAAGTCATACCAATAGAAATACACTGAGAGAGGCTGTGTTGGTTTGTGGTTGGATCCAGGACTGCAACAAGGCTGGGCCTCAGATTTGTTGTAATATCTGATTTTTAGAATTTAATAGGTTATGTCTTGCTTATTGCAAGAAAAAAAGTTGCAATATTTTCAGTCCTTGTGCAGTGAATCCCCTGTAGGACTTCTGATTGCAAGGAACTGCAAAAAAGTAATTCCTTCATTCTTCTGCTTTGGAACATGATCTTGGAAGG
Organism: Melozone crissalis; assembly: GCF_028551555.1. Classification (NCBI taxonomy): domain Eukaryota; kingdom Metazoa; phylum Chordata; class Aves; order Passeriformes; family Passerellidae; genus Melozone; species Melozone crissalis. The sequence goes on from NW_026535794.1 coordinate 25,223,570, forward strand.
GGAGCTTTTTGTGACTGCTTTGAAAGCTCAGGGGCTGCTTGTATCTTGGTGCATTACATATTTCATCAATCTCCTTTTCTCCCTGCTGTGTTGGGTACAGCACAGCCTTGCTCAGCAGCCTGCAGGACATCCAGAATCCCCCAGCTCCTCCCGAGGCTTCATGAACCTGAGCCGGGGCAGTGCAGTGCGCCAGGACAGGCTCCTGCCAGCAGTGGGGAAAATTCTGAAACGCCCTCGCTTCTGTTCCTGGCCTCTGGCATATATATTTATCAAAATGCTGTTTCCAATCTATACGTTTTGTTGTTTGCCTGTCAATATTCATGCTGGTTATTTAAACTTTATTGAGGCAAACAGTCATGTGCTGCATCCCCATGGTACCAAACAGCTAGAGATTGACACCTGTGAATGCTTCAGTAGTATGGTACCAATGCAAAACTAATGAATTAAGTTTGTGGATTTATATACCTCATTTTTTTTATTTCCAGTCACCACTGTCTTGCTTCTGTACACATAATAATTAGTTTTCAGACTTTGCATTGTACATCCCCAGGCCATTTTTGGATATTTATGCAGTTACTTCCACGAACTTTGCTTAGGAGTTGCTATGTGATTAACAGTCATTACCTTCCCGGATTGCCCATTTTACAAATTACCTAGGGATTCCATGTTCTGCAATTAAGTTTTCTTATTACCTTTATAAAGCCAAAACGTTTTTGTGGTGAACTCGCCTAGCTAACAAACAACAAAGGCTTTGTGGTTGCGCTCCAAAGATGATCCTCGTCCCTGTCAGCAGCTGCCAGAACAAGCCATGCCCACGGAGCTGAGAGCGGCTCTCCGGGGTTTGTCAGCAGCACGCTCCTCGCTCGGGCAGCCTGGGCGAGCGGGTGAACAGCGGGGCAAGGAGCACGGCGGCTCCTGATCTGCAGGGAGCTCTCCGTGCGCCTCGCGCCCCGCGGGCTTCCTGCAGCGGGAAGGCGCGGGGGCTTTCCCGGGACCCGGGACGCTGCCCCTCCCGCGCGGGGGCGGGCACGCTGTCTACTCCGACACGGGCGGGTGCCGGGCGGGCCCGGTCCGTGGGGGTCAGGCTGGAAACGAGGGTTCCAGGGCAGAGAAGAGCGGGATAAACCGGGGCGGAGGCAGGCACCGGGACTCGGCGCCGGCGGCGTGGCCGCGGCCCGGCCCGTTCTCCGCCTCTCGGCAGTCACCGCCCGGGGCCGGACTGCAGCGGGCTGGCCGCCTCCCCCGCCCCGCCGGCGGAGCGAACCACTGCGGCTCGCCGAGGAGGTGAGGCACCTGTCACCGCGGGCGGCGGCGGCGGCGGGCGGCCCCGCGGCGGGAGGCGGCGGCGGCTCGGGGCGCGTCCGGCGGCGGGGGCGCGGCGGGGGCGCGGCGGCGGAGGGGCGGGCGGCGGCGGGAGCGCGGCCGCGGCGGCCACGGTGCCTCATCCTCCCCCGCGCCGCGCCGCGGGTGTGCGCGCGGAGCCGTGTCCGTGCCCCCGCTGCCGCCGCCGCCGCCGCTGCCTGCAATGGCGTTGAGGCGACGCGGCGGCTGCTGCCTCCTGTCAGGCGGGCGGCGGCAGCGGCCGCTCTGCGCAGAGGAGGCGCGGGGGCAGCGCTGAGCCGGGCGGCCGGGGGAGTCCGTCGCGGCTGTCGGCTGGGTAAGGCGGCGTGCGCGCTCGGCGGCACGGGTACGGGGCTCCGCGGGGAACGGCGCTGGCACCGGGCTTTTGTTTCGCGGGGGCGGCGGGCTCTGCCCGGGCACTGCCCCGCCGCAAGGTGCTGCCGCCCGAGGCCCCGCGGCTCCGGCCCGCCGGGGCGGCACGGCTGCCCGAGGAGGAGCCGCCGCGGGGCTCCAGCGCTGCCCTCTCGGGTTGAGTTTATTGCGTCCGGCGAGGGCTGCACGGCTCGCCGAGGATCTCTGCCGTGTGGTCTTTCAGTCGCCCGTGGCGATCGGCGGGAGCGGAGCGGGAGGTGCGCGGGGACGGGCGCGTCGCTCTCGGTGCGGCGGCCGCGGGCTCCCGGTACCGGCACCGGCACCGTGTGTGCAGCGGCCAGAGTGAGGCGTCCCCGCCTCGGCGGCGGCAGCGCGGCAGGGCGAGGGCTGGGGAGCAGGAACGGAGGGGAAGGGAGAGGGGATTGGCTCGGGAGACCCCCGGGGTGCCCTTCGCTGGGCTGCGGGAGCCGGGCATGAGCCCCTGGGGCCGCGCCGTGCGAGCGGTCCAGCCCCCGGCTCCGTTTCTGCATCTCCGCGTTGGTACCTCCGGGGTCTTCCAGGCGATAAAACCTCTGCCCGTGACGAGGGGTAACTTTCTCTAACGGGATTTCACTTCCACTGTCAGCTGTTAACTTAGGGTGCAGTTTTTGTATTCCCTCGAGCTGATGTTTAATTTGCCTTTCTAAGCAAATTATCTTTGATCATGTTTCTACCATTATGTTTCTCTGAGCGAGCAAGGATTGTCTTGCAGTGCCTCATATTTCATGTCACATTGCCTTTCCTTTGCGTGCATATTTGTGCCATGATACTATACTTGTGAATGGAAAGCTGTGATTATTTGCTCTTTCACTATGATGTTATAGATTATAAATTATGCAACAGTCAATTTGAAAAAGTTGGTAATGGCAAGTTTTCACATGTCTGTGCGCTGTTGGTTTGTATTTTTTTTTGCTAGTTTTTTGTAAACATATCAGAAAATGGTAAATGGAAATTGTGACAGACTTAAAGTACCTGACATGGTTTCAGAAAACCCTCCTTTCTATTGCAGGTTAAATCAGCCCTTGTTCTTGAGAGTCCTCAGTCGTGCTCCTTTGTCAAAATTGACCGTGTGCATTAAGACATTTGCCTCCAGATCTGTCAAGTATGGTCCTGCTGAAGGGCAGTGGCCCCTGAGGAAAAACACTCCTCAAGCAGAATCTGCTGTGGCAAACTACTGAGAGCAGTACCACAGAAACTATGCAGGCAGGTTTCACACTCCTGAAGTAAACATGATGAAAACAGAGTCTTCAGGAGAAAGATCCACCCTCCGAAGTGCCTCTCCTCACAGAAATGCTTACAGGACTGAGTTCCAGGCGCTGAAAAGCACCTTTGACAAACCGAAATCCGATGGAGACCAAAAAACGAAAGAGGAAGGAGAGGCCTCACAGAGCAGGGGAAGGAAATATGGCTCAAATGTCAATAGGATCAAGAACTTATTTATGCAGATGGGCATGGAGCCCACTGAAAGTGCTGGAGTTGCCCCTAAAACCAGGGGAAAGGGTGGCCCTCCATCACCTCAAAGACGAATTAGGCCCAAAGAATTTGTAGAAAAAGCAGATGGTTCAATCGTAAAGTTGGAATCCTCTGTGTCTGAAAGGATAAGTAGATTTGACACTATCCATGATGGTCCTTCCTATTCCAAGTTTACTGAAACTCGGAAGATGTTTGAGCGAAATGCTCATGAAACAGGACATTCAAATCGCTATTCCCCAAAGAAAGAGAAAATCATTTCTAATGAACTTCCAGATGAGTGGTGCAGCTCTAAGTCTAACAGAGGCAGCATGGATTCACTGGACAGTCTTAGCCCAAGGACAGAGACTGTCTCTCCAACTGTGAGTCAGCTCAGTGCAGTTTTTGAAAACACTGACTCACACAGCGTAAACACAGAAAAGTCAGAAAACAACGAAGAGTACTCTGTAACTGGTCACTATCCACTAAACCTCTCATCTACTGTCACAAATATCTCCTCCCCAGTTGCAAACCTTGAGGGTTTCAGTCCTTTGAAAGAGGCCAGCACGTGGTCTCCCCCAGCCAAACAGAGTACAGGTGTGATGTCTGTTGAGAACTCTCAGCAGACTAACACTTCTTCCACACCGAGACAGAAAGTGTCCACAGGCACTTTGGCAGGTTCAAAAACAACTGAAGAAATAAAAAAGAGCACAGAGGCAAGTGCTGATTCTGTTGAGAGTTCTGCAACAGGTCAACAGGATTTGGTTGGTGTGCTTGACAGCGAAAGATCTGTGGACAGCTGTGCTAGGAGTAAGTCAAAAACAGAGACAGGAGTTTTGGTGCAACAGAAGGAACAGTCAGAACACACAGAAGATATCTTTGATCAGCCTGAAGCTGCAGAGTTAACAAGAAATGTGGCTGCAGGTGGTGATTTTGCCACAGATGCTACTGAGTCCCATTATGATGAGGAAGGTGAAAAAGATGGGCATGAAGATGTGAATAATTTTCAGAGTTCCCATGTGTACATGCATTCTGACTACAATGTGTATCGGGTACGATCCAGGTATAATTCTGACTGGGGAGAGACAGGTACAGAACAGGATGATCTGGATGACAGTGATGAAAATAACTGTTATGAACCTGATATGGAATATTCTGAAATTAATGGATTGCCAGATGAAGATGAAATCCCAGCCAACAGAAAAATACAGTTTAGCCGGGCTCCAATTAAGGTACAGTTTCTTATGTTCCTGTTTTTTTTGCAGTTTGGTTTGTTTTCAAATGCAGCTTTGTTTGAAGGAGATTTTGGCATTTGATCTTGGCTCCAGAAATATTTCAGAGGATCTTTTGATACATGTCTTTATTGCAGTCAGTGAACATAATCTTAAATGAAGTAAGGCTGCTGAGCTCTGATGAGCTTGTCTCATTTCCTAGATTTTCTGATGGCTGACTAAACCAGCAGAATTTGAGCATGACAGCTGGGCTTGTGAAGTTCAAGAATTTTGCCATGCATATTTTGACTTCTATGACTGCACTGTAACCATTGTGAAATGTCAGTGTGGGTATTTGGTGACTTTTATGCTGCTTGTTTGATTTCATTTGAAATCGCAGCTTCTTGAGATCGAAAGACTTTTCCTTAGCTTTCAGCAGATTCTTAAAGTACCTGTCCTGAAGTACAGTGTGATCCTGTAATGTTAATATTCCAGATCTCAGTTAGTATCATCTTTTGTAGTAGCACTCTCATTTATTTAAAACTTCTAAAGCATTTATAAATCTGTAAAGAGAGTATATCTTAGTGCTACAGAAGGGTGAAATCAATTGACTGAAATATCTAGTGAAGGGTGTGCTTTTTGCAGAGCTGTTATGGTTTGTTTTTAAGTACCTTAAATTACCACTAAGAATGTTGTTTCCAGTGCTTTTCAGTTCAAGAAGGAATAACTAGTTAATGGCTTGTTAAGTTTTGTTGTACCAGCTTTTCACTGCTGAGTCTCAGGGTTAAACATAAAAGTATTTTACTTGCAAGTAGGTTTTAGTGCATGTATGTGATGGTTTGACCGTGGCTGGAGATGCCACATGTCTGTAATGGACAATTCAAAACCATAGCAATTATTGCAGAAATGGCTTCTTGAAGCAGAAATATATCATGGAGTACTTGAAATGTAAGAATTTTAAAATTAAAAATGTGTAATTGAAGTTGACTGTTTTCCTTGTGTGATTTTAGCAATGAAAATTACTAAGTCAATGAACAGAAGTGCCAGTGTTAAACTCAAAATAATGTGATTTACAAAATCTACATTCACACTGCCTGTGGTTTAAAGTAGAGTGGGATGTGTATTGTGATATGAAGTTTTCATCTGAATAAAGCAACCAGATTTTCATATCTGTTTATCATGGGGTGGAGTACAAAGAACTGTCTTGCTTCATGCTTTGAAAAGAGGATTTTTACACTAAAAGAAAGAAAATATTCCAAGGCAAGATATGGATTTTTTTAATAATTTTAGTTTTTTAGTGTTCTATTCAGGCTTGCATCGTGAACCAAAAATTCTAAGTATTTTTGCTCCTTCTTGATTGTTCCCATAATTTAAGTACCAGGTTTTCTTGAACTCTTGGAGGGAGATGCAGTGGGGAAAACCTTGATTACAAAGGAAGTTGTCCCCTCCACTGCTTTCCGGCTCAAGCAAGGTGTACAAGGTGTACTAACAGACAAGATGATGTTCTCTCTTCTGAAAGATCTGCCAGTTGTTTATGATGGTTCCAACAGATGAAAATCCAGAAAGTGATTTTATTCTTGAGATGGTCAGAGTTTTCTGCTGTTTCTGAAAGAGCTAATAGTGACATTTTTATTTCAGTGTATTGCTGTTTGAATCATGCTGTCATGCCAGGTGCTCTAAGAGCATTTTCTCAATTATTAGTATTTTTTCTTTTCTTTTCAAGTTTTTTATGCTATATTTATTTCAGATTACATATTGTACAGTAATAATAGTCCATCAGGAAAATGCTCTAGAAGTAATTTTTGTAAATAATTAAAAGAGCACATTTGTCATGGGTTTAAGCATAAAGCACTCTTTAAAAGCTTATCCAAAGTAAACAAATCACTGCTTTAATTATTCTGGCATCTTTATTGTAGATAGGAAGAAAAAAGAATAAAAGCTGTGCTGGGAGAGAACACTGTAGGAGGGCTTGGGAGATCCCCTGCTTTTTGTCCTGGTGCCTCCAGTGCCTGCAATCTGTTTGTCATGTGGGGAAGCAGAAGTGAGACCATGTGGAAGGGTGGCCCTAGCAGGAGGAACTGCAGCTAAAGTTGCAGAAAATTAAACACTGCCTCTGGAGCTGTGCTCCCTTCTCTGTGCAGTTCCCTCAGCAGAGTGAAGCCGTGTAGGCCAGGGCAGGCTGCCAGGGCCCCCAGGTCACTGTCAGGGCCCCCAGGTCGCTGCCAGGGCCCCCAGGTCAGTGCCAGGGCCCCCAGGTCTCTGCCAGGGCCCCCAGGTCAGTGCCAGGGCCCCCAGGTCACTGCCAGGGCCCTCAGGTCACTGCCAGGGCCCCCAGATCAGTGCCAGGGCCCCCAGGTCTCTGCCAGGGCCCTCAGGTCTCTGCCAGGGCCCCCAGGTCAGTGCCAGGGCCCCCAGGTCACTGCCAGGGCCCTCACGTCACTGCCAGGGCCCCCAGGTCACTGCCAGGGCCATGAGATCACTGCCTGGCCATGCCACCGCGGGCAGGGACCCAGGAGGGGCAGCTGGAGAAGCCCCTGGAGGGTCCTTGTGGCTCCTGGGTCCCTGGGCTCCTGCGCTCCTGGGACACGCTGCTGGGAGGTTGGAGCTGGCTCTGGCAGGAGCTTTCTGAGCAGCCCAGCTATGATGAGCAGTGCAGGCGGCAAGAGGGACTTGTGTTCTGTCCCCTCACACGGTGCCAGCGGATGAACTTACCCTGTCACTCCCTGTGCCCCATCTGTTACACTGGGATGTTGCATCTGACCGAATAGGCAGCAACTGTTTAGGGATTTTTCTGTTCTACACAATTTTTTATGTTAGTGGGCATGACTGGTTTCATTAATACTTAGCTGAACATCCTCTCATGCATGGCATGATTGCAAGAGAGGAAAATAAAAAGCAATATAGGAGTGTTTTCTGAACTGTTGGAAACTGATTTGTCTTTATGAAAATGATGCAATTTGTACTTGACTATTTTGCTAGATAGTGGTGTGCAAAGTCCAACCCAAACTCTGGATGTTTAGCATTGATTTCAGTATTGTACCATCACTCTCCTCCTACAGGAGAATTCTGAAATAATTAACAAAGTTGGCATTTGAATGTGTGAACTGTCGAATCAGTGGGTAGTTATTGCCATAAAGTTGTTACTTGAAGATCTCAGCAGGTTTAGGTAAACATCTTTGGACTATTTTTCTATGTGATTTCTTCAGGCAGACGTGTAAGAGACTTTTTTGTTGCTTTAAGGGTAATGCTGAGGACTATGAGAAGAAATGAAATATAGGTAGAAGGATAAATAAATAAAATCTTACCAGACTGATAAAGACTGAATTCTGCTTGTCTCCCAAACAGGAAAAAGGCTGATTTATTGAGAAACTCACTATCAAGAGGAAGACTCGAATCAATGCATGCAGGAAATTCTACTGTGTTACAGTCTGTAATTTTGCTATCACAGATCCCATGCTCCATGGGCCATTTGCTCTGCTCTAGGATGATGGCATACATTTGCTGATTTCATCTCTGTTGAAAGTCCCTTTAGGAGTGGGTGACTACCCAGAGGCCACTCTAGGCTTGGAGAGTTTCTAGGTATTTGGAGTGAGGTGTTGCTTGTGTGAGCAGTTGTGTGTGTCTGTGGGAGCTTAAATCAGCTTGGTGCTGTTAATAAAAAGGAGTACAAAAGGGCCCAAGAGTGGCAGTGGACACTGCAGTGGAGTGTGTTGCTAAACAAGGGATGTGAACACTTCTGTAGCTGTTCATATGACTGTTTATGTAGTGATATAGAGGCCTTTATCAGCACTGGCCTGCTCTTGTGTTGAGGTATTGTGTTTGTGCTCAGGGGTAGAACTGAAGCTCTCCAGGGCAAGAGCACGAGGTGAAAAAGTTAAGTAAATGGGATAAAGAAAAACATACCCTGGTTTTTCCAGGGATACTTTGCTACCAAAGAAACAAAACAACATCCCCCACCCCACCTACCCCTGCCCCCAGCACCCGTAACACTCACTGTTTTGTTGGTTTTCATTGGGTTTTGCAGGGTTTCCTGAGGATTGGGTCATGTACTGCTTCCCAGACACTGTGGGCTAATTGGGCAAGGTTTGCCTGTAACGCAGAATTCATTAGCTTGAGGCTTTCCACACCCTAGGAAATGGAAATGTATTGATTGTCCAAATCATAAGTTGTTTTTTGAGCTGTGTTTTCTCCATCCTGGGTAGAATTAGGATGAAGAGTAATGTTCACCTTTTCCCTTTCCAAGTCCATAGTTTCTGCTGCCCTGGTAGCTAATGGCTGCATCTTCAGTTGGTGCCTGATTCTGGCACCAGGTACACGTTAAACCATTTAAAGCTGTTAACAGCAATTTGTGTCTCCTGCTGAGCTTCCTTTTGCAACCTTCTGCTCCACTGATTCTGTCCCACCAGCCAAGGGCCTGGGTATTATGTGATCACACCGTATGGCAGGCAGCAGGGGACTCGTGGTGCTGCAAGGGGGTTTGGCCCAGGCTGCTGCTGCAGTTTTTAGCATTCTGTAAAGCTTCCTTAGGGTGCAGTAGTGAAGGGACATCTCTGCAGACCTCTCTTGAGTTTTGGGGGTAGGTGGAAGAGAGGGGAACATGAAAGAAGATAAATAGCAAATGGCTCTTCCATCCTTCTGCTAATTCCATATGAAGAGAATGTAATCACTAGTGCCCATGCCTCCTATTGTGCTTCCTCTCTCTTGTCAGGCAGCATGACTGGATTTTATACCTCACAATATTTCAGTTTTCTAGGTCATGTCTTGTTCAGATGGTCTTCCAGAATTGGAACTTGTACTTTTTCTCTCACCTTTGAAGGAAATTTACAAGTGCTGTGATTATAGTTTAGTGTAGAACATAAATGAAATTTGTATTTAACAGTTCCTTTGAAATTTTTTTTACAAACTTCTTATAAAAATAATTTCAAGGAATGAGTCTTTCTTTCAGTTATTCCTCATTTCTGAGGGGACCTGAAAGATCATTTTGTTCCACCTCCCCTGCCATGGGCAGGGACTCCTTCCACTAGTTGGAGTTGCTCAGCTCCATCCAAGCTGGCCTTGAACATTTCCAGCGTTGGGGTGTGCACAGCTTCTCTGAGTAACATGTTCCAATGTCTCACTACCCTCACAGTAAAGAATCTTTTCCTAATACGTAATTTAAACTTACTCTCTTTCAGTTTGAAGCTATTCCCCCTTGTCCTGACACAACAAGCCCTTGTAAAATGTAGCCCTTTTCTTGTAGGCTCCCATCAGCTATTGAAAGGCTGCAATTTGGTCACTCCAAAACCTTCCCTTTTCCAAGCTGAACAATCCAAATTATCTCTGCCTTTCCTCATAGGAAAGGTGCTCCATCACTCTAATCATCTTAGTGGCCCTGCTCTGGACTTGCTCCAACAGGTCCATGTCCTTCCTGAACTGGGACCCCCAAAGCTGGGTGCTGTGTTTAGGTGGGGTCTCTCTCACCAGGACACGTTTGGCTCTCTGGGCTGTGAGTGCACATGGCTGGGTCGTGTCCAGCCTCTCATCCACCAGCACCCCAAAGTCCTTGGCAGGGCTGCTCCTGGTCTCTTCACTCCCCCAGCCTACATTGATACTAGGGGTTGCCCCAAGAAAATGTGTTCAGGAATGTAAATAGTGGCAGAGAAAGAATCTGAAACAATCTGGCACTAATTACGTTGGAAATATTTAATCTAAAATATCATTATTCTTTATATAATAGCCATCATAATAAAGTACGCTGAAAGCACTTTCAAGTCTTAGAGTAAAAAAGAAGCATTTCTGTGCTTGATGCAATGCTCCATATTGTATTTATCTGTTGTTAAAATGTTGATGAACTATTTTGGATCATAGGAGAAGGTTACCCATCCACAGGCACTCTGCAGTCCAAACTTGTCATTTCTATGTGTGTTTTACTTAAATGAATACTGAGTTGGATTTTGATGATCTCCACATTTTCCACCCCCAGTGAGCCTGTGATTTTATAAATAAAATAGTCACAGTGCACATTAGGACACTTGTTGTTTAAGGCAAATATGGAAGACAGGAGTTGCAGAAAGACACTGAAGCTTTGTTAGATTGAAGTCATTACAGAATCTGAGGAATTCATCCACCTTTTGAATGGGTTAATGGTGAAGACTTACAGATAAAAAAAGATGCATAGCTCTTTCTGAAATCACTGAAAGAATATTTTGTTTTCCTTAAATTTGGTTCACTACTTCAGCTCCTGTGTCCATGTAGAAGCCTAGAAGATAAGAGAACTAATATGTATCCTCAAACACCGACAGCTGGATAGCTGTGGAGCCAACCAAGGATTGTTGGTAATTACATTCTGTGAGAAAGATAAGGATGTTTCTGAAGAAGGGACCATACAGAGGAAGGGCAGCACTTTGCTGAGATTAGTTTTGGTTTGGGATCCTGGAAATAGGCACAACACCATGCAGCACAAGTGCAGGAATGAGGTTGAGAATTCGGCCTGAAATCTTGACCAAAGGCCAACCCAGTCATCAAGACTTGTCATCATTTGGTGGTTATAATGACCATCAAAGCTCTCCAACCCTTTCCAGAAGGATCTAGAAGATCAGACTGCCCATGATAGCTAATTGGCATTGAAAGTGAGAAACGTATCTCCTGGGTGGGCATTATTTACTAATAAAATTTTGTAAGCTCTTGTGGACCCTCTGACATTTGTCACGTGTATCTCTGAGTCTGGATGCTCCCTTCCCCATAAGGGTGGGATGCCACAGTCCATGCTTTGTTTACAACATTAGGAGTGGGTGATAGTTTTTGCTAAAGCATGAAACTAAGTATTAGGTAGGCTTAGTCTCTGACTCCTGTAGTGTTGAATATATCACTGAACTTTCATGCTCATATTCAAATTTCATAAAATGGACAGCAAGCTGGTAATTAATTTCATTCATCTCAATGTGTGAAGTAGTTTGGCATGCAGAGCTATTGGCTGGGTAGCTTGGAACGTGTCTATCCTGCTGCATAAAATGAACTTAGCTTTTTTCCAGGTATTGTCAAGTATGGGGAATTCTACTGACTTTAATATTAAAACGTGTTGTACTGCAGGGATTGTCCTGCTAACTTGGATTATTAATAAAAAAATAATAGTGTAAAAAACCAGGTTCTTTGCTCTGGTAATATGCTCTTAGGGAAGATCTTTTTATGAAAGGCAGAGCCTTTTACATGTGTTTGTCAAGGAAAGGAATGAGAAGTAAGTATTAAGGATTCAGAGACTGGATGCACTCAGATAACAGATAGTGAAGGGATAAAGCACTTCAGAAGTTACTATTTTGATTCAGTCACTGTGGTGAACAAAGATACTTCATAATTGCTGTGGATTTTTATGCCTTCACCTATGACTCTTTTGCACTTTCAGATTTTCTTTTGTTAAGTATACATGGAATTATTAGACTACAGTAAATAGAATAAAGTTATTTCCCTGTTACAATATGCTGTGGAGTCTTTAACTCTTACATAAAAGTCATAATTTCGCTACTAATTCTAGGGATCAGCAGTTCCTGGGTGTAGTGTTCACACATGTAGCTCTTGAACTAAAAACAAATAATATTGCTTAAAACCTGGGTTTCATAAGTATTGAGGGCATTCTAGAAGGACTGTGTGTAGAAACAGAATTTTGATGAAATTATTTGCATCAGAGGTTTATGTGGTTTAAATTGAAAGGGTTTTCCAATTAAAGGTTTTGAATTTCAGAAATGCAGACTGAGAAACTGTAGGGAAATGGTTTGAAATTAGCTGAACCAAAGAGCAAAGGGAACTCTTTGATTCAGAATTAGAAAAAGTGCGTAGGATTTTCATCCCAAGAAAAAAACAGACTATACAAGCAGAATGATTGCAGACCTAATCAGAAGAAAAGTCAGCCAAAGAGAACATCATAAGTTAGCCAAGAACTGGGAAGGAGTGGCAGAACTGGTTGTTGAAAAAATGAAGAATATCATAAGAGTTCAAAAGTCTTAAATGTGACTAAGATATTGCCAGAAGTCAAGCTGAGTTTGACCTTGTAAAGGAAAATAGTCCAAGTAGTAAAAAGCTATTCATCCATTAAAATTCAACAAGAAAGGAGGGTGGGTGTTATGCAGTGAGTATGAAGTTGTGGTTAGAGTTATCACCTCCAGTTTATTGTGGAAATTCAGATAGTGAAATAAAGAAGAAACCTGCAGATTCCTAGGGCTCAGGTTTGTATGGGGCTTGGTCAAAGAAGCTGTGTTTTAGAAAATCTTGCAGCATATATTTCAAAACTAAAAGAGCACTATCAAAGTAGAAATGGTATTTAACTGCAGAAGAGCAAATTTAATAGCTGTTTTTCAGAAAGTAGAAGAAAGATGGTTCTGGCTGCCTGAAAATTACTAGTTTTTTTTCCCCATAGCAAAGCAATAGAGAGCACTTTTTAAAGAATCAAAGGCAGAGAGGCAAATGGAATACATGTAAATGGATTTATCAGAGGTAGTATATGCCAAACTAAATTAGGATCTGCCTTTGATAAGATAAAAGACCTTGTTAAAAATTTCAGTAGTTCTGTCTCAGGAAGTTGGAGCATGCTAATGACATTTGCTTTTGGCAGAAAGTAGGGAAGCCTTATCATTGCATAGGATTACAGCAAAATATGGGGACTGTGAGTGATGGGGATGGATTTATGAGCTAAGAACTTTCACAGTGAACTAGTGACTCATTTGTAGGGGATGGCAGCTAAGGAGAAGGCTACTCTGACGTGCTCCCACAGAAGGACAGCAGCAACCCGTGATGTGATGCAGCTGTGAGGAAGGCAAATGGCATTTGAGATAACATGAAGCAAAATATTTTAGAAGCAGTAGGGAATTATGGGTGTCATTTTATAACTTGCCAAGGAGACTTTATCTGGACCGTGTCTGATGGATTCTGCTTCAGGCGTGTGGGTCTGCAGGGAGAACTGTAGCAACTTGATGCTCTTATGTGTCTTTTTCTTGGTTAATTCTATCCTAAAACAGGGGCCTTAAGTAACTTATCTTGCTCATTGAGTGATGCACAAGGCCTGAAAAGGACCATTATTGCATTTCTGTATTCAAGTGAAAAGGCACCTGAAAACTAAGTGGCAGCGTTCCACTTTTAAGATGGAATTGAATGTTTTCCAACTAAGAATAAAGAATTTTAATAGAAGGCACTCTTCCTACATTTCTGATAGACTGCTGTGTTGTGTAGTAGTGTCTCTTAATTTTTTAAAGTGTTGCAATTACCTTTAGCTCTATTAACCTTGAAGGCCACAAATAATCTATTAAAAAGAATACCAGACATTCCTGTAATTAAATGATACAAAGTAATGGATGTTATTCTGTGGTGTCTTCTTTTATATAGAAAGTGTTCTATTGGGGAGAGGCTAATTTTAATCGAATTAGTTACGAGAGTTGATTCAAGAGACCCATCAGATCGCTCAGGTAATTCCATATGATGAAGTTAGTGGAAGGTGTGAATGCAGAATTTATCTCCAAGACCTGTTTGCCTTGTGCTATTATACATAAAGCTGTGCTTCTTAGTCTATGCACATCTGTAACTTCTGATTTCCACTCTGCAGTTTCCATCTGCCTTAATATTCAGTGAATAATCTCAAGGGCATAAGATGCTGGTTCACACTGAAAGGATATCTTCCAGTATTCAGTCTATACTGCATGTAGACCCAGGGATTTCCATTTGATGAAATCACTGTATTTCACATTACTTGTTTGAAAGCAATAAACTATAGAGGCTTTTAAAAATCATGCTGTCAAACTCCTCTCTAATTTATCTAATTCATGGCCCTTATGATAAAGCATTAGGATTTTTTTTATCTAGCTTGTAATCATCTTTAAATCTTTATAAGCTTGCAGTCATCTTTAAGATGGATGGTGATATATTTAGGTGGTGACATACTCTAGATTCCTTAAATGTGTAGAATCTGACATACCTATTAATTGTACCTTCTTAAAAGCCCAAAGATACTTTCTCATTAGTGTTGGCTTGAGTGATTGCCCGGTAGATTTCATTGTGCATAGACCGTTTAGATAGAATATTCAAAATATGTTAGTGTTGTATTTTTTGCAAGGGCAAAAAATGCAGAGAGAACACATTAATCCAGAGGTTTAGAGAGAGTCTTCTTGAAAAAAGCTGGTAATTTAGCAGTGTGGCAAAGTGCACTAACACAAATGAGAATGTTTCAGTATGACATTTGATAGGAAGAGACTACCAGACCATGTAGCTCTTTATTCCCCTTTGCCCAGCCATTTTCCTCTGAAGTAGTTGCTCAGTTTTATCTTTCTTAATTTAGTAGGTTGACTGAAAAATGCTTCCTTGATGTTTTGTACATTTCTTTCATGTTAATATTTGATTTGGGGGGGAGGGAAATGCCATTAAAAAGAGGGGCTCTTTTTTTCTTCCTTTTTTTTTTTCTTTTCTCTCATTCTTTGTGTATGGTCAGTGAAAAATTCTCTCAAGTTTAACAGCTGTAGATGCAAAATAACTGCTGAGACGTGCTGTGGTTTACTGCAGTGCATGACACAGTCATTACCAGTAAGTCTTGACCTTGTGGCCTAAAAGGGGAAAAAAAGGGGAAGTGCCTAATCAACCTCATAACCATCTACAAAGAAATAACTGGCTTAATAGGTGGGGTGAGAGCTGTGGCTTTGTGTACATTCACTTCAGTAAGGCTTTTGACACAGCATATTCACAGAGAAGCTTGTTAAAGATGGGCTAGATGAGCAGTGAGGTAGGTTGGAAGCTGGCTGAACAGAGAGGTGAGAAGCCACAAAGCTCATGAAGTTCAGCAGAGAGAGGTGCAAAGTCCTGTGCCTGGCCCTGTGCATCATTGTGTTCTCAGCACCATCCAGAGGGTGAATCCTCTTCAGCTGTGCAGAAGAGGCTCCAGGGTGCTGGACAACAGCAAGTGAAATGTGAGTCAGCCATGTGCTCGTGTTACAAGGAAAGCTGACTGTGTTCTGGGCTGGGTTAGCATGGGTGCTGCCATCAGGGCAAGGGAGGTGATCCCTCCTCCATACCACTGAGGCCTCGTGTGGAATTCTGGGCCCTATTCTGGCTCCCCAGCACAGGAGACTGGAGAAAGCCCAGGGAAGGCCCATTAAGATGATGACAGGTCTGGAGCATCTGTCCTGTGAGAAAAGGCTGAGAGAACTGGGACTGCTGAGCCTGGAGAAGTGAAGACTCAATGGTCTTATTAATGTATATAAATACTGCAAGGGATGGTGCAAGAGTCAGGCTCTTTCCAGTTATGTCCGGTGGCAGGGTGGGCACCAGCTGACACACAGGAGGTTCCTGTGAACATCAGGAAACTCTTTCCCTGTGAGGGTGACTGAGCACTGCACAGGTTACCAGAGACTATGGATACTCCATCTTTGGAGACACCCAAAAGCTGTCTGGCCATGGTCCTGGGCAAGAAGCGCTGTGCTTCAGCTGAGGGATTGGACCAGATGACCTTTGTAGATCCCTTCAAGTTGGAGTCATCATGTGGTTCTGTTGCTTATTTAGATCAGAGAAAAACTATTTTCCTAATAGTGAATTTTGGTAAAGGAAGCAGCTAAATTGCATCCAAGATAAACCATCTTAATTTTATTATTTGTAAAATATACTAAGTGACTTCTTGAATTATTTGTCAGGCTTTAAGACTGCATGGTTTTGCAAATCCAGATTGGTGCAGCAGCTCCAATAGGTTTGATTGTAATAGTTAATGTTGTTTAAATCTATATGAGTATTTTAGTAAGAGTTCATTGCATAAAGCTTAAATTCTTACTTTGTAATTACAGATTTAAGTTTAAATATTGATACTAGACTTCTAATGCTTCTTATTAATGAGAAGCTAGGCCCACCACTGCTAAGAAAGGATTTTAAGGGGTTTTTCTTGGACATATTTTGTTGTATGCATAAGCAGATTGACCTAACCTTTTAAGTAACATTTAATAAGGCAAAAGATTTTGGGGAAATATTTAAACAGATATTATGAGTTTAATTTTTATGAGGAAAAGGAAAAATTTAAAATTGCCTATGCAAAAATAAAGCTGTTGAGGAGCAGTTTTCATTTGCAGCAGAGGGAAAGCCCACCAACATTTTGCATGTAGCAATAGCTGAGGTCTGGATGGCTAGGGTAAGCCTTGATTGGAGTGGGAATTCCTTGATTGGAATGGGAATGTGATCTGATGCCCAGTTGAGTCCAAATACTCAAAAGCTGTGGTTAAACAAATAATCTCATCCTGGGCTATAAACTTGAAGTGAAATCTTTGAGCTACTCACTTTGTAAAATGTACCAAGTTGCTGATTTTGTCTAGTGTATCTAGTGTACCTCTCCAGTAGTGAAGGAGAGAGGCATTTTGCTGCTCTTGTAAAGCTTAACAACTCCCAGAAGAGAGATCAGTGTGTGTGTCTGGAGATGACCAACAGCCATATCTGAAACATAAGAGAGGTTAGTGAGAAGTTTTTTGAATACTTCTTTGAAAAAAGGGTATAAAAGATAGCGAATAGAATAAATTGTTTTCACTCTTGTGGCTTAAAAGTGGTTCTTCTAAAGCAAGCCTCTTGTGCCCTATATGATTTACTTTATTCATTTTATTTTCCTAGTGCAAAGGGTCACTTTGTGTCTCTAAACCCTGAAGAACCACTGTAGTTAATCTGTTCCATTAAGAGCTCCAAGTTTGTGAGCTGGAGAAAGCTGGATTTAGCTTGAGAGTGCTGTGCTGCTGGAAGCTCAGTGCTGCAGTGAGGAGCCCAGGGCTTGGCAGGGGTGCTGGGTGGGCAGGGTGGTCTCGTGCCCCAGCTGGGTGATGGGGTGGGGGCGCAGGCTGGGTCGGGGCCGGGTCAGTACCCAGCCCTGTGCCCCAGCAGGGTCCTGCTCCAGCTTTCGTAAGCCAGTGGTACTTGGCAGCACTTCACTCACAGCCTTTAGGACTCAGAGAAGCCATAGAGCAGGTTTTTGGCCTTTTCTTAAGAGCTGGCTGCTCCCTGCTGCATCAATAGTTCTTCAGTATAGCATTAACCAAAATACGCTCTTACTTCACCATTTTGCCTCACTTGACTACCTGATGCTACCTGAGCATTGAAAAGATTTTTTGGTTTTAAAATGTAGCCTCTATTTTTTCCTCTTTTTCTTCCTTCCTCCCTCCCCAGGCCCTCCACCCCCTCCCCTGCTGTTGATTCTGGACACTTCCAGAGCTGCAGTTTCATGATGGCCTAGGACAGAGTTTCCCCTTCTATCCTTGGTTTGCTTGTTTTCTAGGATTACATACTTGACATTTTGCATTGCATTAAAAAATTGAAAAGACAACAAAGAAGCTTTTTAAATAATTTAGTTTATAATTTTTTCATTGTTCTGTGGAGATCATGTTCATCATTCGAGTAAAGAATTTACTGTGGTACTTTCTCCACCAAGTTTTTGTTGCAGCATTATATATAGGTTTTGTTTATTGTATATTATTATTTATAATGAGTAAATAATGTGTGAAATTTATAGCTTCATATCCATGAAAGCTCAAGGAATGCTGTTCATTTTTTGGTTCTTGTACTGTCCACAGATTGTTCTGATCTCAGGCTTTGCTTTGGTAGCTTGATTCTTTATTGTGTGAGAGACAACAAAATCTAGATGTGCCATGTGTTCTGCCACAGTTTTCCTTAAAACTGTGGCTGAGACCTGAGAGGAGAAAAAGTGTTTTCTCTGGTCTGTGTTGTGTGGAGTATCTGCTTCATCTGACCAATTTATAGGCAAATCTATTGCTATTGTATCCTTTTTAGAGGATACACTTGTACACCTAGAAAAATAAGAATTGAAAGAACAAACTTGTGTGTACAAATACATATTTGTGTATGCAGGTACTTGACTAATAAAATATTGTAGTGGTAATTCATCAGAATGTTTTGAAAGATAAATTTTTTCTTAAAAACTCTGTAATTTATTCTTACATTATGAACATAATGCTCCCAAGGGTATAGGGCTTGCTTTAGCTGCAAGAATTTTTGCAGTGCAGGGTAAACCTGCCAGGAGGATGTAGCAAAGGTCTGTTAAAGGTAAGTATGTCATGACTTCTCTCTGGTATTAGGCATTTTTTGTTCTCTTTTAAACAAGAGTGGAACTATAATAATGAAATACTAGATGAAATTCTTTGTCTTTTATTAACACTGGAATCCAAGATACAACATCGCTTGGTGACTTGATGAATAATAGTCGTCATTTAATGACTGGCAAGGATTACTTTGAAAATAAAGGTCAAAATTTTATCTTTTGTCTCACTACTTGAAAAAACCACTAGCAGTAGATGAAAAGGAGGACTGCCCCTCATAGCCCTTTTGGGGTTTGAGATTTTTTCAGGGTTTCAGATTTTATTACTTTTCTAAGGTGAAAAAAAATGCAATTGTGCAATAAATTACATTTGAAACATCTTACTTTGAAAGAACTGCTTCTGCTTACATCCATATTTGTATATTTGGGGTAGATATCAGTGTCACCACCAGAAAAAAGATATTTTTGTAACTCTTAGACATTGTGCAGCCCTTCATCATGCTGCTGTCAGGAACTTGATCAGTAAATTAGTTCAACAGTAGTGCTAATGGATTTCCAGGGATTATGCCACCAACTCTGATTGAGAGCACTGAGCTTGCATGCAGTATTCCTGAGCCCCCCTGTACTACAGAATGCAAACTGTACTGCAAAAGAATGGCAGACAATGCTGCTGGAAACCATCCTTACAGCATCACTGAGTCCTGTGTTATTTTCTGCCCCATTTGAAATAAAAAATAAGTGATCAGTGGGCATTTGTAATAGGACACCTGGATAGAAGTGATTATGGCAGTGATCTAAAGATATGCACAGCTACTAATTTTTTTATCTTTTGGTGCATTCAGCTGTGTTGAACTGAGTGGGCATTAGGAGAGTTGCAAAACAGACAGTGCTTCCTTTTCGCATGGATGTGTGACAGCAAGTAAACTTAACAGAATGGGAAAGTTTGGAACAAACAGAACTTCACAGAGTGGTGTAATACAGCAAAATCAGGTGACAGTGTTAAAAAGCTTCTCAAATTGAGATGACTTAAGGGATTTTTTCTTAAAACTGGAAACATGATTATTAGAAGGTGACGCTGAACCATTGCATGAATTGCCAGTGGACTTGTCACCTATGAGACTGTAGGATATTTTTTTAGCATACTGTAAAATATGTAGCAGTGGGACTGTAGGATATTTTTTAGCTAAGATAATAACAACAATTTTGGGCCTTTATTCTGTGCTTTGATTTTTTTTTCCCAAAACAACCAGCCCTGGGAATTGTAGTCTGTTATGCAAGGAGCCTAAACCAGTGCACTGAACATGTAGTCTGCTGTCTAATTATACTAAGTACTGGTGGGATGGTCTCTTCATCCGCTTACAAGAATTGTGTCAGAAAATGTAGATCTCTAATGAAACCATGAACCGATGCTTTGCTGGAAATAGTTTCAATATCTGTTAATATTCAAAGAGAGGCAAAGGTGTTTTATTAATAAAGGAAATCACTTATAATTCATCATTGTCACTAAACTGCATCGATAACAAAAAAAACCCCTGTAGTTTTTGCCTGACAGTATTTAACAAGTGGCACAGATTCATGAAAGAGGCTGTAGTGCCTTCAGTTGAAAACAGTTTTTTAGTTTAATTGGTAGCCAGTGAGTCTCCTTTGTGTGATCACATCACATGTCTAAGCTGATCAATATTATGTTTAGCTATTTGCTAGCACTTAATGAGATTTCTTACTGATCTTAGAGTGCAATGTACATCATCTCATGAAGGCTAGAAGCTTCTTAGGTGTGTTGAAAATCTGCAATAACACTTTAGTGAGAACTTTGGCTGGTCCATATGATTAATAAAAGAGCAGGCAGGAGGGGTAACCATCTTTGGAAGATGGGCCTACAAAGGGAACTTGGACCTCCATAATTTTCTAGAAGAGCATGTATCTAAACACTGCACCATAGGTTACGTTGTGTTCTTCCATCATTTCAGTTCAACCTGGAACCAAAAGAATTGTCTGTACTGGATGATTTTGCAGGTCCTGGCACTAGAAGGAACACAGGGGCAAACACAACCGTGTAGCTTAATGTTTCACCTGTTTCCTTTAGGCACTGAGGAGGCAGCTTTGGGATCTGAGATGTGCTGAAAGACTCGTTAAAATGAAATGATAAGGAGCTGTTAGTTTTAAGAAGAGATTCTTTGATGTGAGGGGAATTAAATTTTAATTCCCATGTTGTGGATGAGCATTACATGCACTTAGCCTTTTATATGGCAATCACTACTGTCATCTTCGTCTCCTGGATAGGCTTTCACAAAGGGAGTTACATCTTTCTTGGGTTTTTGATCAAATGCAACAGTCACCTGCCTTCAGAAGGCAGTTGTTGGCCTTGAGCCCTGAGTAAAGGAGGCATCTGTTTGCAGCTTTCACTTGGGCTTTAAGCTGGAAGAAGTCAGAGAGACTGTAGTACTCAACACATTGATCCTTGACCCTAGGCAGGGCCTTGGTCAATGCTTGTGCTTACTTTGTGTAGCACCATCCCATCACAACTTCATTTCCCTTTGGATTTTGTGGGGGGTTTGAGTGAGCAACCTCATGGTTTTGATTTAGTGTGTACATAAATATTGTGTTTTCCTTTGACCAGCTGATAAGAATGTAAGCACTCTACTGAATTGGAGTCCCCAGTTAGTGATAACAGATATTATTTGTATTTTAAACCAAAATCCTCTTCTGGATACTTCTCCATCCTGTTTTCTTCAGTCACAGTATGAGTTGAAAGCTGCCTTTTTGTGGTTGTGGTTCCCATTATGCTCTTTGAAAGTGGTGGCTGGGAGGTGAGAAAGGCTAACATTTAACTCCACTACTCTAAAGCAATTTCAGTGTGGAGCATTCCCCCAGGGCTAGGATTGGGGAAGAGATAAATAAAACATCAATGAATAAGGAAGCTGGAATAATTTTAAAACCAGGCTAACCAGGATAGGCTTTCTTATTTGTGTCTTGAAGACAGAGTCAGGGCCTTATCAAGGTCTTCACTTTGTGGCTAGAATGTCTCTTTGTCTGCATAATGAATATAAATGAGCACAACAGATAGTAGGGAGAGAAACAGCCAGAGCAAGATGAAATAGTGCTCAGTTATGCAACAGGGAGAAGTGGAAGAGGGAGGAGTAGAATTAAGACCTTCAGGTTTTAATGGAAAATCAAAACTGTAACACAACTTTGGGGGAGTCTTATGATACTGATGAATGGATGTCACAATACTGCAGTTCAAAAGGAAGATACTACTCACTGTTTACAACATACTTACAAATGTAAGGACAAACGTTTTTTATTTGTAAGTATGTGCTCACATACTTACAAATAAACAAAGTACAAGTGAAATCTGAGGAAGGAACCTGGACCTGCAGCCCCCAGTGTGGAGCCCTTGCCTCCTGCCTGCACTGCTGCTCTCTCCTATACCAGTGTAACTTGAGAGAACTTCTGAGCAGTGCTCAACATCTCCAAAACACACCTCCCACTTTCTTGTAGCTCTTTACTACCTGTGAAACCAGGTTTCAGAAATGACAAAAAGGTAGGTAGTGTACTGTGGGCAGAATTGTACCTCACATGTAACTGACTGAGAGTGGGCTTGTTGGCAATGGTATCTTCAGCAGAACTGAAACTGAAATTAATGTAGAGGAAGCAAAAGAAAGTGGCTTCAACTCGTGCTTTGAGTTCCTAGTGTTTTAATGACAGTGCTGACTTTGTTCTCTGCAGCAGTCCAATGTGACTCGATACTTCCTTGAAAATACTATCTTTCATGGATGTAATTATATGCTTGGCCAATAAAAGTTGGCAACAAATTACAGTTCCCAGAATCTGTTCTACTTTCATTGCTATAATGTTATTAAGTTATGATCTGGAACAAGAGATTTAAGATGGGAGGGAACAGTCATGAGGAGTAGTTGTATATAGTGCTGCAGGCAGCAGTATAAATTAGGTGTACCTGGATTAAAATTAAATAAGACAGGTTGGTACCAAAAGCAGTGTAGTTGTAGCTGTTTGGTGCCCAATAAAAGACTAATTTACTTTACAATGTAGTAATGTATTTTTTATTATTTTATGTGTTAAATAAAATAAGCCAGCCTTACTGAGCCTGCCTCTCCAAATACTAATTGCTGATAGATGGTTATAGAATTTGCTTATAATTATGTACTGCTCATAACTAGAGATTGTGAACTTATTTGATGCTTTCCCAGAATTTTATTTATGGTAGTTCAAGGTTGTAGTTTAGAAAACTAGCACTTTGAAGACAAAATTCCTTTCATGATTAGATTGAGTATATAGGGTCCTGCATGCAACTAAATAAATGCCTGTTCTCTGCATATCACTGGATGCAAGTGCAGGTTTCTGGTTTTCAGAATACAATATTTGAAGAATCAGAGGTTTTTCTTTTAAATTTGGAGCTGATGACTGGATCACTTTTATGTCCCTCTGTAGAGGCAGCTATATTTGTTTTATGTCATTTACAGATAGTGGCCTTCTCTTTTTCCTGTGGTGGTTTTAAGCTTGTTTACACAGCATGTGTGGTGACTCTTCCTGTGTTAACCTAAGACTGAGGGTGCAGGGAGCCTTGATGCAGAGATGTTAAGCTGACATAATCATTCCATCCCATCATGAAGCTCTTTGGACTGCAAGTCTTTTAAGTGCCTTATGGGATGATACAACCTAGAGGGTTTTTTTTGTGCTGCTGTGTTCCACAGGCTTTGATTTGACTTTTTTTTGCTTTGTTTTGCTAAATTGTGGGGAGATAGAGAGATAGAGGACAGTAGCATCCTGCTGTTAGTGAGCTACACAAATTACCAGCTCTTCCCCAGTGCAGTGAATTCTCTCTAGTCAAGCTAAAAGTTTGAGGGCTGGTGTTGCCATTTTTTTTTTCTCTGTGTAGATATCTTAAGGAAGTGTATTCTCTGTTGTTTTCTCTGAGTAGTTTTCAGAGGTATTATATAGTGTGGAGGATTTTGTCTTGGAATCTGCACAAGATATTTTTGCTATGATGTGGAGTTATCTGACTACTCTGTCAAACTTTTTTCTGGCACTGCAAATTAAGAAATTAGTGCATAAGGAACTTTGTGTGATCTAGGACTATCTGCACTGAGTGCAAATCTTTTTCAGTTTTTATTCCTACAGAAACCCCCTGGATTTGTGCAGTATGTGATGGTGTTTCCAGCTGAGAAGCAGCTTACAGGATTGAGCTCTAAAAAGTATTTCAGATATTATGAGCTGGTCTTTCCTCTCCTAGGTTTTTTCAAAAGGTTTCAGAAATGCTATTTGAAGCACTGAAAAAGAAAATGCAACAGTTTCCCACAGTATAGAGTAACAAAAGTGAATCCAAGTGAATCCATTGCATTTAATATGTCACAGTGATGTATTTAACATAAATGAAATGAAATTAACTACC
This sequence comes from Melozone crissalis, assembly GCF_028551555.1. NCBI lineage: Eukaryota > Metazoa > Chordata > Aves > Passeriformes > Passerellidae > Melozone > Melozone crissalis. Next base: position 25,247,415 of record NW_026535794.1, read on the forward strand.
CAGTCTAGTTCTTGACACAAAGGCAAACTGTCCCTCATGTGCCCACTCTGTTATGTCCTTGGGCTCTGGCTGTACATCAGGAGTTTCTGCCCCATCTGGGAAGCAGCAGATGCTTAGCAGCACTCAGCATATTTTCCAAAAAGCCTCTCTTCCACCTTCACAGAAGAAAATTGTCATTTCCTCTCTGTGCAGACTGGGAGTAACTTGCCTGTTTTGCATACAAAATAATTTTTTTTTCCAGTCTGCTTATGTGCATATCTGAATGCCCTCAGATAAAAACCTTGCCTACAAATGTATATTGATTGTGTTTTGCCTTGAGTTCAGATTACAGCGTGGATTGATAATATAAAACAGATGTATGTTGTGCAATTTGTGTAGGAGGAAAAAGCAAACGACACCTAGAAGGTACCAGCTATTTTTATTTCTCTATGTTATGTTTTAATTTGCTCTTAATTATGGGTTTCTCTATGGCTGAAGCACTCGTGCCTTCTAGTTTTCACAGATGTGCTGAATCATGACATCCAGATAAAAGAATTGCAAATATCAAGTGCTGCATTGAAGTACTGTATTTAGTGATAATTAGGTTTGCATATAGTAACAATAAACATACTTTAAATAACAGAAATAATAAACATAAACAACTTAGAAATGTTGTATTCTACATCGGGGTCACCAATTGTTGTATTCTTGTTGTACTCATATTTCTCAAGTCCCACACTGTACCAAGCTGCTCTTCTCTGCAGCACAGCTCTTCTTGTCTTCTCAAGGGCTCCTCCTGGGCTCTCGACCCACCCCTGTTTATTCCAGTTACCTTCAGGAGCTACAGCTGCTGCCCAGCTAAGGACTTCGCAGCTGTAGCTCGTTTGGAGCAACTAGGACCCACATACATAGATCTTACAGGGACTCTCTCCATAAGGACCCACTAATTTAATACATAGATCTTACAGGGACTCTCTCCATATATAAAGAAATAATAACAACAATAATAAACATAAATAAAATATTTTTTCTGCATTGTTATCTAACTGTATTTCTAGAAATGGAATTGCCTAAAGCTCTAAAAAAAAAACCCCAAACCCTTAACAGGTTTCTTAAGTTCAGTTTTGTTGAGCTTACCTATTTTCAGTGGCATTTGTAGTGGAACTAAACTGGGGAACCTGTGGAGACCTAAATACTTCTTCAATACTTCTTCAATCTCAGTTGTTTCAAACACTGTCCAGCTTTCCTGTAGCTGCTGGGATCCGTGTCCCTGGTTTCCTGGACCTGACAGCCATGCAGCAGAATCCTGGGAGGCAGCCTGGGCTGCATGGGCACTGAGCAGCTTGGTGTGCTCATGCTTGAGGTGCTCAGGGAGAAGCACCATCTCCTCTGCTCCCACATCAGTGTTCAGGCACTGCTAATGAACTGCAGTTTAAACATTAGAAACACTGTTCTAATCTATCCTTGTTCACTTGTGTAAAATAAGTGCATTTTAGGCTTATCTAAACAGGTACAGTTCATCAGGTTCTCTTCTATTTCCATGTGGTACCTCCTAAATGTTTTGAGTTTCTTATCACCCTGATGGCTTCCCCATGGTTGGCCCAGTTACCTTGGAAACCGGTTCACCCACACATTTAATCTCTCAACTGATGAAATAATGTGTAGTGCTTGCAAATGAATTTGAAGAAAGCTTTCTCCTTTTTTAATCGAAGAATGTTAATCTCTTTGTTGCAGAAGTATCAGAATTTCAGAGGGTTTTTTTCAGGTTCAAGTAAAGTGTTGTACTTGTTTTTTATTTCTAGTCCTTGAAAATCTGGCAAAGAGAATTAACCTTATCTTGTATTTTGAAGAAGAAGTAGGTATCTCATGAAACCAACTGCTTGCAAGTAAAAATTAAAAAAATATGAAGAGGCACAAAGCTGTTTACTAATGGGTGAGGCTAATTTGTGCAGCTGTTGAATCAGTGTAGCATCAGCATTTATTGCTTGGTGATGGTTCAAAAATGTCTCCTTGTACCATTGTGCATAGCTGCTGCTTAGTCACAAAAACAAGATTTAAAAAAGTAACAAAAAGCTAATACTTTTTTCCCTTTATCTTCTTTTTTAGTTTTCCGCATGTAATTGCTGGTATTGGGTTCATGTCTGTACTATTAAATTTTCAGTTTATAACTTATATAACAAACACTAGAAGTTGTATCCAGTTTTGTGAACACAATATGAAGCCAGAGATTTTTCTCATTATCTTCTGAAAATTTATTTTAATGATCAAGACTATTTTTAAGGTTTTATATGGGATGTGGAAATTAAATAATTTTATTCTGAAAAATAATTTTATTCTGAAAAAAAGCCCCAGAACAATATTTTATTTTCAGTGTGTACTTACTTATCAATTATTGCTGGGGACCTTTCCTGAAAATTAAACAATTCATAGGAGAAAGCACAATGTGAAACCAGAGTTCATTGTGGTTGTCATGTTTTCTAAGCAGAACTCAATGCTTTTGTTTTCTGGTGTATTTCAGATTTTGATGGGTTATATAGCAAAACCATACATGGTGTTTCATGAATGAGTTTTTAGAAAGTTATTTAATTTTAAGCATGTACTGAATTGTGGTAAAAATACTCTCTTTGTAATGATACTGTGAGTAGTAGATCTACTATGTTTATAATTCATCCTTTTTTTGTCAGTATGGTCATCTGCTTCTCCCTCTTTTTGACACATTCAGGTCATTGAAGAATTTCCTGAGGGTGCTGAGGGCTTTCATATATTGTTAGATATGTTTATTCCAGAGTTCAGGTAACAAATTTTTATCCTGAATATTTATGTAGACTCAAAGAGTTCTAGAATTTTAATAGGGTTTTTTTTCCCCAAAGCTTTATCAAGTTTGCAAACTGCTTAATTGGGAGGAAAAACATGAGAGAGTGGGATTTATATACTTAGCTGAAAAGAAATGCAGTTTTTCTTGTTTGATTAGTCTACTTATGGTTGCATGCTAAGATTCTAATAATTAGAGACCAAAGATTTGGGGACAGGATTTTGGAGGGAATTTTGTTAGGGTTTGTAGAAAATCTCTCAAAAATGTAGGATCTTGATGGTAAGTGTACATGGATTATTTGTGATGAATCAGTTTCTTTATCTCCACATATCTCTGGAAGACAATGTGTGTGGATTGTAAGACTTGTACTTTTCTGTTACTTGGGAAAAAAACAGGATGTCTGAAATCAGAAGAAAACCTGCTATACACTCAAATTATAGATTTTCAGTTGGTGTGGATTTACACTAAGCAGATTTAACTGTGTTCATTTTTAACTACTAAAGTACTGAATATGAATTGTGTGTTTTCAAAGCATTTAAAATGAGCAAGAAGGCCCTCAGGAGCAGTTAGCATGGGTTCACTGGGGAACGTCATGCTCAGCCAGCCAGATGCTGCCAGTGATGGAATGACTCAATTGGTGGGTGAGGGGAGGGCAGTGGATTTTGTCCACCTGGACTTCATTAAGGCTTCCAACAGCCTCCTGTAACATCTTCACAAAGAAGCTGACAAAGTGTGGGCTGAAAACTGAACTGAACTCAAAGCCTCCTGTGCACCATCTTCAGGAACAATTGGGATTATGGAGCGCAGTGTACCCTCAGGAAATTTGCTGATGGCACTGATCTGGGAGCAGTGACTGATGTGCCAGACGGTCATGCTGCTGTCCAGAGGCATCTCAGCTTCAGAAAAGAGTGGACAGGAACCTCCTGAAGCTTAAAAAGGAAAAATGCAAAGTCCTGCACCCATGGTGAACAACCATATGTAGCAGTTTATGCTGGGGGCTGCCCAGCTGGAAAGCAGATTTGTAGAAGAGGACCTGGAAAGTACATATTAGAACATGAGCCAGTGATGTGTCATTTGTGTGTACCTAAGGAAAAAACTGTTTTACTGTGAGGGTCACTGAACACTGGTACAGGGTGCTCAGAGATCTTTTTCTCCTCGGAGATCTTCAATTTGGGATTAAATCAGCCTTTTTAGTGTCCCAAGGCCGCTTGAGTTAGATGGTTCATGTCTTTCTCTTCATTGTGTCTTGGGCTACACAGCTGGACTATGTAGATAATTCTGGGCTATGTAAAATAATTCACAGCTGCCAAGTGATCCTGTGTTTGTTGTAGCAAGTCAGGAAGTAGGAAGATCAGAGTACTACAGGAGATCTTGTGCCAAGGAATATAAAATTGCATGTTATGTTTTTGAATTTTACATATTATTTATTTTACATAGGTGAAAGTCAGCTTTTTAGGGCTGTATTTTGCATGGACTTCACTTAGGAAATTTTCATATTTATTCCTTTTTCCAGTGCTCAAGATTCAAACACCGTCAAACAGTTAAAACTATTGTTTGTTGATCTCTGTTACTGGTTAGGGTTAAGCTAAGCTTGTGCTGGACATGCTACATTTCTTTCTGAGACACAAAAATGTACACTGGGAAGATAAAACATCAGGCACCAATTTAGATCTCTTTTGGGAGACCTTGGTGGTGCATCCTGGCCTGTAGGTTTGTGTGCATTTTGTGAAACTCCCTGTGCAGCATATTTCAGCAAGCCATGTATCAATGTTCAGTGTCTTCAGTGCTTTTTAATTTAAGGAGATATTCCTCAAATCAGTTTTCTGACTGATGCTCCATGCTTATCGCGTCTGTGGATGAAAAGACTTGTGTCCCCCACTGTATAGGTTTCTCTCCTGTTTACAGTGCGAATTTCGTAAGATTCAGGAGTTTTTAAATATTAGTTTAAGTTGAATTCTTTCTGTGTTCTGGCAGGTATTTTACATTGCTCTGACAACTTAAAATACTCAGCAGAGCTGGCAGAAATGACCTGGCTTTGTAGATTGAGTGTGTCAGGTTCTTGCTGATGTAAGTACATTTGCAGTAATTCAAATATGAACTTTTTATTGCTACGAGTATTTTTTTTTCAGATCTTAGCAATGGACCCAACCCTCAAATTCAGGCACTAGCCTGGGGAAAGTCTTCAGTTCATCTGGTTCATTTTATATATCAGAGCTGAACATAACCTGGTTTTCTTACCCTGTAATTGTAGTTCATTCTTCATTCAGGCATTTCACAGTAACTTTTCCTAACAAATTACCTCATTAAATTTAGTAAATAAGACCTGTTCCACTTGGCTGCTTGCACCATTGGTTGTATTAAATAACTAATTAGATGCACAAGCCATTTAATAAAAAAATTACACTCTCTGTATTCTATAACGCAAACAATCTGACAGTTCCTTCAGCAGCTGTGAAGCGAAAGTAGCTCCAATCACCAGGAAGAAGCTGTATTTGCTATATGGTAGATTTTAATGGCTTTGTCAATGAAATATTTTGAAGCTGGGAATCCATCAGCATTTTAATATCTGCATATTATTTTATCTCTCTGCAGTTATTTGAAAAGCACACTCTGTTTTTCAATTACTAAAAATTATAGCCTCAACATTTGAATTCTCATCATTTTGCTCATCTAAGCTTTTGTTTGCATCATTTTCCTGATGGATTAAGCAAGCAGCTGCTCTTTGATCATAGCATCTGTGCCCCTTATTTTGACTTGAAATTTCAAAATGTGCAGTTTTTTGAAAAGTCTAAGCAAATGTATTTCTTTTGTTGGTCTAGCTCAATAGACAGCAGTTTGAAGACTGTTAAGAATATTACTGATCTGTTGTCAATGTTGTTACTGTTTAGGATGTATCGTTGTTTTCCCCCTTCTGTACATGGATGCAGGATTCTTGGGAACTGACAAGGAGTATGACTACCTGAGAGAAATGGTTATTTGGTTGTCCATTAATGAAAGGGCTTCGGAGTAATTTTGCTAATTGAAATGCCAGTAGAGATTGGTCTGACCACTAGCTGAGAGTGACAGAAAATACAGGCAGATTGTGATGATGGCATTCTTTTGATACTGACAGAAGAAACAAAAAGCAGAAGAAAAATAGCAGCCATCTACACATAGTCAAGTCTTGAGGGTAATGAAGATGAAGACTTTTTCTACCAACTGTTTTAAACCTATATGCCATTACTTGTTTTATGTTGTTTTAAATGGTTCCAGACTCATGTCCTACATGGATACAGTTTGTGGTTTGGAACATGAAATTGTAGAAGAAAAGACAGAAGCAAATTTAGCTGCTGATGTTTAAATTACATGATACACAAGTCACTAGCTTTTAGAATAAATACTGTAGTTCTCAGTACCTGTTAACATTTAGGGGTTTAAGTTTTCAAACTCCTGGGTTTGGTTTTATTTGCTATTTATTATTGCCATAAATTTTAAACAAAGCTGAATGTTGTTTTAAACAAAGCCTTTTTGAAAGTTTTAAACAAAGCCTTTATGTCTTTTCCAAAACTCTTTGTACCTCATACACAGGGGTAGATAAAAATTAATTATTCTTGGTTCATCCAGCAATGACTTAACTCTGCTGGTTTCAAAATCAGCATGAAGAGAATGGTGTCAGTGACCTCTCCATCCTTATTTCCCCGAAAAGGGAAGAGGAAGGTCTGAAGTGACATATAGAGGTTTCTATTCCTCTTATGAGGAGTAGGAACAAAATAATTGAGGGGTATTAGGCAACCATTCAACAGCTACCAAGGGTGGACCTGGGGAAGACCCAGGATGCCCTGGAGCTTACAGGGACCCAGCTGTCTTTGTGGGAAGAAAAGGGTGATCAAGAAAATCCTGATTTATTCTCTGTGTGTAAACCAAATGTTGCCATTCTTGTTGTATTCAGGGTTTGTTTCAGTGGTCACTCCTGTTCCTAAAAAACCTTTACTAACTGTCCAGCATATTTTACTTATGTTGCTTCATGATTCAGTGTGCAGGCATTTATTAAACAGACATTTTCATCAGTGAGTAGAAATTTCTTTATGTTTCTTCCCTTGCATCTAATAAGAGAACGGTGCTGGTGAGGAGAAGGAGCAGGAAGCATGGCTAACCACCCACAAAACAGAGTATTTAGTTTTATAGTGAAGATTCACATTTGCCCTCTCCATTTCTAACCTTGATGCCAGTTCAAGTCAAATCAAGCCAGTGCTTATTGACTTGCCAGCGTTTCCTGACAGAAAACATTACTCTTGGCAAATTACAGGACGGCGAGGAGTATCAGACGAAATAATTGACGCTTCACTGCAGTAATACAAATGACCTAAATACCCAGTTCTAGTGGAGTCTTTGGGTGTGTTAAAATTTTAGACCTTGTGTAGAGTACAAATGGCATACAATGTAAAAATGTCACCCTAACAAAATATCTAAGAGACTTTTAAGGAACTCTTTTAGTAAAAAGTACTCTCAAATAAACATGAAGCTGTTGTAATTACTGTTTTGTTGATGGCTACTGGCATGTCATCTGTGTAACCCCTTTGGAAGAATGTTAACTTTCATCTTTTCAGCATGCTGGCACATCCCCAAGGCTATGAAAAATCGAGTCTGGGGATGCAGGAATTCAATGCATTTTCAAATGCTGCTTTTTTCACTACATCTTTTGAATTAATTTCTCTTTCTTTATTTTTTTCCTACTTTAAATAGCTCATTTTTTACAGGGTTTCTAAAACTGAATAGCACCTCTTAATTGTAGGTGATTCAGGTTTAACATTTTTCCTTTGCAAAAGTACTGCCATGGCTTGTTGAGATGTTGAGCACCCACCTCACTTGCTAATTTCCATGGGAGCTGGAAGCGCTGAGCTTTCATGGAAATAGCAGTCAAGATGTCTCAAGCAGAGGACTTAAAAGCTGTTGCTCTAAAAATGGAAGGCTGCTTTTGGAAATGCAGTCCTATATTTGAAGTGGGTTTTTCAGCTGCATTAATTTGCTCCCTTTTAGTTTGATTCTGAATCAGCCTCACTGAGAGAAGCAGGGTAGGTACACAGGGTAGGTGTCAGGCATGGATGCTCCAAGGAGGACGTGGAGGGTGGGGAGGAGTGCCAGGGCCATGGTTGCTGGCTGTGGTGTCCCCCCTGTGACTGAGTGCCCTGGCAGTGCCCTGTGCCTCTGGCTGTGCAGGCTGATCCACTGCAGATGGGTTTTAGCAGTGACCTTACAGACAGCAAAGGTGAACATAAAGAATTGTTTAAGATGCCATATTTTAATATGGTGATGTGTAGAGGTGATACAGGTTCAAATTAGAGGCAGCTTTGGTTTTCTTGGGGAATTGTACTTATCAGAGCCCCTGTGTATGTTAGGACTCTGATTCTGCTAACTGCAGTCACAGTAGAGCAATTACAGGGATGAGCTCCTGGGCAGATTGACTTTGTCAGTGCAAAGCAATGTTTATTGCGCACCAGAGTCTGGTAACATTGCAAGGCAATGGCACTTCTTTAAAATCCTGCCTGGTGCTGTAGCATGCCTACCTGAGATCATCATTTAAGGTTGTTATCAAAGGGAGGATTTCAGTAATGGAGAAGAAAAGTAAGTAAGAAGCTGGTGTCCAGGATTTCCTGCTTTTACTTACCAGATTTTCAATTATTAATTGTACAGAAGAGCGACTAGGCAAGAGCACGTGTCTGCTAATTTTGCTTTGGCACTTAAATAATGTATTTAGATGTCATTTGAAATCAAGCAAATTTTAAGTGCTGAAAAGAGAAGGAACAAAAGGAGTGTAGTGAATGTAAAACTGAGAAATGTGAGGTTAGTGAGCAAGTTGAGGCCAGGGCAGTTGGTCTGATGTAGTGGCCTTTTCTCCTTCTTGAAGGTGAGTGGAGAGGAGATTATAGGACTAGTACTGCATCATGATTAGAGCATTTCTGAGTTGTAAACTGCAGTGCTAGCCATCTAGCTATTCATCAGTTTTGAAGTAATGGAAAAGGATTTTTTTTCCACAAAGGTTTCACATGGTTATTCTTTTTTTCAGTTACTTCAAGTTTCAGGTTTTTTTAATTGAAACTCTATTTTATTTCTTTCTAGAAATAATTTATGCATTTTTACTTGGATTCATAACCTCTCTTAATGCTTGTTTAGCCACACATTGTATGGAAATTCCTATCTCTCATTACTTGTATGGAGTCATATGTATGCCACTGTAATGGGATTTTTAATTTGTGTTTCCTCCTGCTCTGTTCAGCCAACCATAATACCTTGGAGAAATATTCTGTCTTGAGGGAAGGAATAAAATTTATGAAATAGAATTGATATCTGAGACCTATTCTTGAAGGTCATCTCCTCTTACATCTGCCCTGTTTGCTGCCATGACAGGGATGTGTATAGTTGAAAAGGAGGGTGAAACTCTCTGACTGAATCCTTTCCTTTCCTCACACATCCTATTTAGCAGCCTGTGCCTGAACATTTTAAAGGCCTGCTGTGCTGCTTTACTGAAACTACAGGTCACAACTAACAATTATGCAAGCTAATTACTCTTTCCTCAATTGTGAAAGGCTTATATAAGGGTTTCTTTTTAAAACATGTATAGTTGGTTGCCTTGAAGAAAAAAACTGCTATTGTTTGCAGGAGAACATATTGTATAATAGAAGTCAAAGCAAGACTCTCCCCTGAAGCTTGTTCTCAGAGATAGTTTAGCCCAGATCCTCTAAAAATATAGTCCTTTAGGGCAGCTTCATGCATATTTGGAACTCAGCTGCATGACGAGGAACTGCATTTTCAAACATCTACATTTTATTTCAGGGACCTATGGTATTTGATGTTTAAAAAAAAAAGAAAAGAAAAAGTTATTTAGATATCTTCAAGCACTAATCTTCAACCAAAAGTAGTATTACACATGTAGAGCATTTGGAAATATTGGATACAGAGTAACTTGAAAAATTAAAACCATTTTAATTTGGCTGCTAATAGATAGTAAAATATCTATTCTAATACAGCACAGATAATTTAAAATACAGTTGTTTCCAGGTTCAGTTTTGAAAATGTGAAGTGATTTTAAAAAACTCACTAAATTCAGTACAAAACCAGTAATTCCGTTCTCTCTGGAGCCAATCTGGTGTGTAACACAGCTCCTTTTGACTTTTACTATCTGTGGGTTTTAATGTAGGTGGAAAACTTGCCACAAAATAATAATCTGATAGTACTCGACATTTTTAAAAAATGTTTTTTCCCCCACCAGATTTTCAGCCTACACAGTGAAGTTATGTACTTGAATCATGAGAAAATGTAATTTAGGAAAGCAGGAATTTACTGACTATAAAGTCTCAAATAGCAGAGGGGAATACATTTTCAATATTGGGCTTTTATATAAAAAATGTTAGTAATCACTTAGTTATTTCTTGAATATTTACAAATTCAAATAAAACAGGAAGTTTTATTTGAAATACTATTTGAAATACAATGTGGATGTATTTTTCAGTAAAAATCAGTAGGTACCAAATTTACAGATGAAGCAATATAGAAGTAGAAGCTTTGCTACATAGAGAAAACTCATTTTTATGATCATAAATGGGATCCAAAATAGGCGGTGGTACAAAACTGGTGTAATACTATTGGCACAAAAGTCTTTTTACTCCCCTCTCTAGAATGACTGTAGTGCTCAAGATATTTTTTAAGTGTAAAACAAAACATGAGGAATGCAATTTAGAAAAATACATATGTATTTAATGTAAGGTCTTAAAGCACTATTTTGAGGGAGGCTATTTTTTATTAAACAAACAGCATTATTTTTAAAAAGTATCAAGACTTCTTTCCTTGGAGTATCCAGCTGGTTGTAGTTTGAGTTTGCATGTGTTTTAGCTCAGATTCTCCCTTCTGGACTGTGTATGTAAATAGTTTCAGTTGTTTTATTAAACCTCAGCCTGACTATTCTGTTCATAGGGCAGAGGGGATACCCTTAAGCTTGTGCAAGAAAAATAGATTTACTGTAGCCATTATAAAGGCTTTTTTAAGTGTAAGGGATGAGGGGTCTGTGATGATGGTTGCTGAATCTGCATGCTTCTTCTGCAGACCTAGTCTGATTGCACTTTGTCTCATTAGGCCAGCATGCTTTCAAGCTATCTGCATGGAATAGTAAATAGTTCTTGAATTATGAGTACATGTAAATAAAAGACTGGGTATAAGATCTTACATCATGATTTGGTTCCTTCAAGGAGTTCAAAGCAGCTGCTCTGGTGCAGACACTATGAGGAGTGGAGCGTGTCACTACATCTTGTTACTGTTTCAGCCTTGTCTTGAAGGTAACATGGAGTAAAGTTTCTTAAATTCATGATCGCTAAAACCCCTGAAGTTTTCCTCGCTTCTTGTGGTAGAAAATGCTATAAGAAGCAGCTATATAGCCTCAGGTTGCCTGTGCTGTAATTATTACTTAGCATCTATCACACTCCTTGAGAAATGGTGCTCTCAGAGCTCCAGAGTGCACTGACAACAGCAATTTTTTCCAGTTGCTGATACCAGGAATCTCTGTTAGCAGAAAGTGGGTGCATCTCCCACTACTACTGCTAGTAGTAAAGTCTGGCCACGTTGCATGAACTCAGCTTTCAGATATTGCCAGAAAGAGCAGAATAGCAGTAAACTTCATAGTATTCTTGAGTTTATTTTGGGAATAGAATTTAAAATGTTTCATTAAAACTCCTGTTAACATATCCGTTGGGATGCCTTCAGGTTTATTTTCAATTCAAACTGTTTTAATACAGTGAGTTTATTTGAGTCTCTGGGTTTTTGGGGATATTTCATTCTTTCTTGCAAGGACACCTTGCCAATTCCTTGGAATATATTTTAAAGTATTACTTTAGACAGCAGAGTGCTTTCTGGTTTATATTTCAACTGCCACATATGCCTAACATCTTTGTCAGTTCTTTGGTTTATTTCAACTGCATTGGTATCAGACTTGATAAAATTTGTGTGCAAGAACTGTAGGGCCATGTTTTCTGTCCTGAGCCTCCCTGGAGTTGAGATAGAGTACAGGTTTGAAGACAGGTTGGTGACAGCTCTTGATGTTAAACAGTGCAGCTGTCTTTTGCCAGAAATGATAGTAGGCAAGCTACTGGCACTTGCTTTTTTGTCCCCTAGAAGTGTTAAAGCAAGCAAGCCTCCAAGAGAGAACTTTCTGGAAAACATGGGAAGAGTAACTAAGAAAAGGAGAAGTATATTCAATATGCCAGCTCCAAAGTTACAGCTCAGCAGGAGGAAGTAACTGGAGGTGGTAAAACCAGCTCAGCTTCCTAAACTGCAGTGGATCAGGACCTTGAAGCAGAATTGGCTGTTTGTTAAGCGCTGTAATTTCTCCCCTTGTTAAGTCGTAGTTCTTTCTGAATTGTTGGTAACTGATCACACAATTCCATAGTTGCCAGTCTGAATGCAGTGGAAGCAGTGAGAAAAACACAGCCCCAGGAAAGAGAGCAGCATCCTATTGGCAGCAACCTGCAAGCTTCAGCAGGTCTTCATCAAGGTTGTCTGGAAGCATCACACAAGCCTCAGCCTCATTCCTCTGCAGAAGAAGTTTGGGGAGTTTGTTGAATTTTGTTGGTTTGTTGTATGGAACTTAAGTTCTCAAGAAAGAATATTTCTCTGACAGGGAAAACAATTTTGGAGAATAGAATTTGCTGTCAGAAGTTCCTCATTGAGTTTGTTAAAAATACCAGCAAAACCAAAACAAAGTTGTTTTGCTTTTTTTCTTCCTTCCCAAAATGCCTTCTACTAGCTATAGAGATATTACTATGTATTGATTTCAAATAAATAATGTAGCTCTAAATCAAACTTTCCATTTAAAAAAAGAAGGCATTAGTAAACAATGAAAAATATGTCTAGCTTGGTTTCACCATGGTTTTTGGGAGATAAAGACAGATAGATACTAAGTAGGATGCAAAATTAATCCCAAAGAGTGCACCTACTCATCATTCTTCAGGTTTTACAGCTGGCTTAGCAAGTGACAGTTAAGATAAATTGAGGTCTTCAGTATTCTTTAAGCATTTGGGAAACACATCCCTTTCTTTTAGAATATCTATCCCTGCAGTAATTGAAAAAGCAAAAATGGATCTGGCTGTTTATGTTTGTCCAGAGTTGCTCTTTTAAATCAAATGAAGGTATGTCTTCGGCTCTTTCTCTGGAAAAAAAAATTGTATGAGTTCTTTAAAATGTATATCAGAAGAAAGAAAAATGCTGAATTTCTTCAGAAGTACACACAGCGAATTTTAGAATACAAGAGTGAATCTTGGTATGAATCAGATGTATTTCCCTGGTTATTGTTGTTTGGCTGGTTCTTAATAGCTTCTAGTAGACACTGTAATGATGTACTGCTACCTTGATCTTGATATCGTAATTGTTTGAAATGGAAAATTGCTTCAAATACTGTGGATGGCACAGTGGGAAGCAGAAGAAGCTCTTTCACTGACATTTTTCTAAATAATATTTGGAAATTTCCAAATAACAGCCCCACTTTTTTTCCACATGCTGTACTGAAAAGTATATAATGCTGTTCTAAACCTTTTCCTGCCAAAGAAAACCTTCAGGGAGATGTTTTGTGTTGGGGGTTGGCGTTGAGGCCCCTTGGCATCCGTGGATGTGTTGAGGGCTGAGCAGCAGCCGGTGGTGCCCGGATCAGCCGGCATCCCAGAGCCACGGCACAGCTATCCCGTGATCCCGGTGTGCTGAGCTGCTGCCATCAAAGAGGTGCAGGTAAAACATTTCCTCCAGGGACAATGAGGATTTGTTCTATTCCCTGATCCATTTCATTTGGAGATGGAGAAATGAACACAAAGAGCCTGTAGGGGAGAAGCTAGTATCAAAGGAAGGTAATAACGCTGCCATTGAAGAGAGGTAAGAGAAGTTTGTTGTCGGAAAGCTTCCAGGAATTTTGGGAAATAGAAATTCCAAGAAATAATTCTTACATTTTTACGGGGCGAAAAAAGCGCTAAATAACTCTTTGAGGTCACTTGAAAGAATACTGCATGAAGCAATAGAAGTTTTTCTCTTTAATTTAGGACCTTAGTTGGAGTGCTAAGAGTTGCATTGGGAAATTAAGGATAGAAAGCATGTACGTGCTCAGGCACACAGATAGTTGTACATTATACATAAATACCTGGAAGGCACTGTAGAATAACTGTGTATATATGGATTTACTGAAGCATTAAGTGAAACCTAAATAAGAACAATTTGTGATGGCATGGCATCCTTTGGGCAAATGTATCTGCTAGTAGAGAACTTTATGCAGTTTATGCTTTAAAACAGGTGGAAAATCTCTGTATAGATAATATAGAATTCTCTGCATTAAACTCAAGCCTGAATGTTTACTGCTGTTTGTTTGGAATTCAGCCATGATGAATACCTGACTCTTCTGTCCTTAAGGATTTTACATGGAAGTGCATGGAGAGAAAATGTCTTTGGGCAAACCCAATAGGTATTAATACTTAAATAACACTTATATACTGTGATCCTGCTTAAATTAGAACTCTCTTAGATACTCAAGACAAATAATTATATTTACCACAAGGTAAAATTTTATCACTTTTTTTGGGGAAGGTGGATAGAGAAGGATTTCTCTCTAATAATTTTGTTTACTACAGGAGAGGAGCTAGCTGGAGGAAAGTATCAGTACAGGAGGAAAACATTTTACATTTTTATTTCTTTGTGTTTTGATATGTGGAAGTTGCAGTTTGTGTTGCAGAAAACTTGTCTATGAATGTCAATGAAGACAAAAATAGCTGTGTGAAACAATGTGCTTTTTCTTTCTGATTTTGAATTCAAGGAAATTTTTCTTTAAATGTATCAGAATATATGTGTGGTGGTAAGAGGAATGATGTTGTTAGTTTAAGAACCATTTTCATACGAGAATAACTGTCTAAAACTAGCACATGTCTACCAAACAGGCTTTGGAAATCACTGGGCATTGAAAAAATGGCCAAACCATTTGTGAGCAAAACCTTTGCTGAAAGCTTAGATGCTGTTAGAACTTAACCTTGATATTTATGCTGTAGCTCATGGCAGGTTATTTCATTATAAGCTGTATCCAGGAGCTATTAATTTAGTTGTGAGAAATTGCTTCAAGCTGCAAAGCTTTGATTTTATTTTTTTAATACTCTATGTCAAGGTGGAAACCAACAGAAATTGGTTCATCAGGTTTTGAGTTTCAGGAATGTTACAAAAGCTGCTGACATCAGGAAATCTATAAAAGCCTGGTTGCAAGTCAATACAACCCAGCATGAAAAAGACTTCATTTCAGACCTGTTACAAATGAACAGATGATAATTATTTTAAACTAAAAAATAGGTAATATATTTTTCAAGATTTCAGCTAAATCTGTGGAGCAAATGCTACAGAAAATGTGTTCTAAGGTCAAAGTGTGGGGGCTACACTGCTTGCTCAGCAGAGGGAAACAAGTAGGAAAGACAAATTAGCTTTACATTAGTAGTCCAGCAGTCCAGGTAAACTGTTCCAGTGTGCTTTACTTATGATTTGGAGTGTCTTGCTATGGACTTAGAAGAGTATGAACTGGTTTTTCTTGTGATTGTTTTATAATCAGCCTTTTAACTTGTTCTAAATCAATTTCCCCCTGTTCACTTATTATACAGATGGGTGAGTCTTGTAGGAGCATATGGCTTGATCAGAATTTTTTTTTCCCTCCTAAAAATAAATAATTAATTTCTTGGACTCATTTTCCATATATGTGTCTTTCCCTTTGATCAGTAACTTTCTGCTTTCTTTAGCTATGATTTTCAGCTGTAGTGCATGCTTTATCCTGCTTTCTTGCCCTGTGGAAGAAACAGGAGTGTGTTCAGCACACAGTGTTCATGTCTGCATAGAAACCCCTCATCTTGGTTGCAGTTCTGCCAGCAGTTCAGCCCCCTGCAGTTCCACACAGAGCTTTCCTCCTGTTTGCCCCACAGCTCTCCTTGCTGTTGCACCAGGATGATTTTCACATGTTGGCTTTAGTGCAGCCAGTGGAGAATGGCATAATATCCTCCCTGTGGAATGTCCTCATTTGTACACAGAGCTCATGCCATAAGGAAAGCAAGTGCTTGTTCAGCCATTCTCCACTGCTGGGCAGTAGAAGAAGTGAGTCCTTTGTTTGAAATGTTATACAGTAGTTTAAAAAAAAAAAAAAAACAACAGTATATTTCAATGGGGTTTCCTTTTTTAGGTTTTATTTGTTCGAGAAGACTTCAGTCCTGCTCCAGGAGTGGGCCTGGAGCGTGGGAGGTTGCCTTGCCTGCCTTCAGGTGCCAGAAAGGGAGCTGAAAGTGAGCTCGTCTGCCTGCGGGGCTGGGGCTGCCTGGCAGCCTCCCGTGGTGCTGAATGGTTCCTGCGCTGCTCCTGGGGGTTTCTCAGCTCTGGGGTGGGGATGCTGCAGCCACTGTTCAAACAGGAAAGCCAGCTTCCTATCTGCAGTGATGTGCTGAGAACACTCCTCCCCTGCAATGTCATATAAGGGAAGAGGAAAGTGTAGAATAAAAGAGAAGAGCCATGAGGAATTCAGCAAGGCTGAGCAGTGGAGGGGATTGCAGTCAGTCCAGGTAATGCAGATGAGGGCATATGACAGGAGACGGGAGCAGGAGGGAAGCAAAGCAGTTTTCACTGGGGTCTCTCTTTCTCTGGTCCCACCACACTAGCATCCAGAAATGTCTTGATAATCTTATGTGCAGCTTTTATTATCAGAAATAGTCAGTTTAAATACTGGTTCACAGTTGGGGTTTTGAAAGACCACATGAGCTGTATACTCAGTTGTTTTTAACACCATGTTTAAACAGGAAATTAATGTATATAGAAGTGGATACCTTCCAAAGGATTGATATTTTAATGAGAGGTGAGGGAGGTAACCTGTGCATGAACTCATGAATGCCACTCAATGCTGCAGTGTTTTGTCTTTTGGATGGTGCTGATTGTATCAAGTCATATAAGTCAGTTTTACGTTGTTCTTCTAAGTCCTTTTTACACAAGGGTTTGGATAAATCCATCACCATCTCTGTGTTGCCATTGTCACTATTTTTTAGGCTTGGGCCCCATGTTGACTCATGAACATAGTCCCAGCTGCAGCATGGCCCCTTAAGGTTTATGCTGTGCTATAAAAAGCATTTTCCCTGTTTCTCCAAGTGTGCTGTAGTGCACAGTGTTACAGTTTCTGAAGCAGATAACACGACTGGTAAGAGGTGTTGTGTAAGACTTTAGTAAGTATTCCAGAAATAGCAATTCTTTTAATGCAGATAGGTCTTCCCAGTGGGACCCTGGAGCTCTGGAGGCACGACTTGGGTTGCTCTTGCAGGTGCTGTTCAGCTGGCATGGCAGGAAGGAGCTGCCTCTTCTCTCCCTTCACTTTGTCAGTGCTTTCAGTCCATCTTTTTAGAGCTGCAGCTGCACTGCTTTTAGCTATCCAGGCAGACCTGAGCCACTGAACTCACCTGAATAAAAAGTAACCTTGCAAAAAGATGAGTTAGTTATTACAGACACTTGGAGTTTGGTTTGCCTGGCGCAAAGCAGCAAATTCCTGCTCTCTCAGGCTTTTGGATGCTTCTTAACATCCAGAGCACAACTGCAGAAATCAGGTGGTGTTTCTGCTCTATCTGCCGGAAACAGGCAGGATCAGATGCTGCCAATATTAAAATCAAAGTCCCTTTTCAGGAAATCTGACTCAGTATCTTTCAGTCCACCAAGTGCTATTTAAAGAACAAGCACATAGGAAACAGAAAAAGACCAAAATACTGCAGAAATTAACAATGTCCTGAGTTAAAAGTAAAGCTAGCAAACTTCTAGCTGGTTTGCATTAGAGTCAAACAGTGCTTCTGAAAGCTGTGCTAAAATTCATTCCTCAAAGATGTGTCTGTGGATTTTGTTATTAATGTTTTCTATGTAGTAGATAATTTCTGCAGCATCACATTTTTCTGTTAAGGTAGAGAGCGATATCAGTATAACTAAAGATGTTAAGGGATTCCTCTGTAGAATTTCCTTTCATCTAACCAAGCCCCTTCTACCTCAGAAGATGGTTTGGTAGCTTTAATTGTTCTTTACAGCCTTTCCATGAGATCTGTGGACTTGACAAAACCATTAGGGAAGAGGAGTGTTGGATGTATCATTGATGTGTTATCTATGTGGAGAGTCCTGTTTTGTTTTGCTTTTCTGCAGTAACTGCCTCTTTTCACAAACATCAGAGCAGAAGGCACATACAGGATGTACAGGAAGCACAAAAAAATAGTTTCTTTTTGTTAAAGATTGCCTCTAGCAAATTGTCACAATAACTTTTCCTAGTTGCTTTTGCAGTGAGGTTCAACTAACCAGTAAGATTCTTAAACTTCTGAACATGAAATTTCAATGCATTCTGTGGCAATTATCTTGTAAAAAATGCCTTTCAAGAGCAGCAGCAGAGGTCCCGGCATGCTCCTTTTCTGTGTGAGGTAAGGAAGAACATCAAATATGTGTGAAATTCATTTAAGATTTTCAAATAAGTAAAGAAGAATCCACTCTGCTTGGGAAAACACAGGCCCCGTGTGCGTAGCCAAAGCCACATACATAAGATCTTGAAGGTACATTGTATGGGAAGTAAACTCCCCCAAATGGTTAATTCTTCTTTTTACAGGAAATGGATTTTCTAAATTAGCTTTTAAGTGTGTTGCTGTCATTTTATTGACATAATGAGAGGTGTGAGATTTGCCTGCACTGAAGTATGCATAGCTCAGAATTGTAATTAATTTAGGAATGGACTTAAGCAGTTCCCAAAACCAGTATGTTAATTAAAATATTTGAAAAATAAAGACCATTTTTGTGACTGTTTTCATAGTTTTGCTTCTGAGTGCTAATGTGATTGCTGTAATCTAGCAACAGCTGTCACAAAGAATTAATTATTATTTGTCTTTATTCAGTATTTCTAGTGTGTAAGT
The DNA here is from genome assembly GCF_028551555.1 of Melozone crissalis. Classification (NCBI taxonomy): domain Eukaryota; kingdom Metazoa; phylum Chordata; class Aves; order Passeriformes; family Passerellidae; genus Melozone; species Melozone crissalis. The sequence continues at coordinate 25,266,138 of NW_026535794.1, forward strand.
TGCTTGTTAGTATAATTACTCCTGTTGGTAGATTCCATTTGCCTTCCTGCCAAAGATTTAGTGGCGTATTTTATTTTGCATATTTTATATCAGTCTTTTACATCTTTACCTGATATCTTGGTTGTCTTATTGTCTCTTTAAATACACATACAGTCATTGTTAAAGATTTTGAGATGTCTTTGCTGGTTTGCTTCCTTCTGTTGTGCGTTAGGCTTCCTTGTTCTTTTTTTATCTACCTTAAAAGCCCAATTATATCCTTTATCCTTCTCTGGCATGTGTTTCTGGTTGTTTTTTTTTTTTTTTTTATTTTTTTTAATGGCTGACAATAGAAGGAAAGAAAATGTGGGGTGTGTAGCCTTGCCTCAGCCAGCCAACCCTCCAGCAGCTTTGCAGCACTTACAGTGATACAAATGTGGGTTGCTTCTAGACATTTTAGCATGTCTGTCAGCCTGGGTGGTGGGATGTTTACTGCGTGACTATGCTGCCTTTAAACAACAAAGATTTTAGAAGCAGGGTGGGTAGGAGAAACGGTGACTAGAGCTATGGCACTTGTCAGATGTTGAGGTTTACTGTGTTCATGGGAGTCATCAGGATTTTATAAATTGAAGCGCTCTGCTGATACTGAACTGCAGGTGGAAAATTAGAGTCAGTAAAACAACCTTAATGGAACAAAATTAACTGCTCTTCTGAGTTAAGATATTCCTGATGGTGGAAAGCCCTTCATGGTGGCATCATTGGCTTCCTGGAGCCTAGAGGAGGATCAGGATTGCCACCTTGAAACAGGCCTTTGATGCAACAGACACCTGCAAAATCTTTTTGTTCAGCCTTATGCACTGCTGCTGCTGAGGCTGAATGGCACATTTAGGCCTTTGATTTAAAAGCAGTTGTTTCCTATTGGAATGTGGGTAAGTCTGGCCAGTAGTCAAGGTCCATGTCTAGGGTGGGTGGCAGCCAGCAGCGTGGCATCCAAAACATGTTCCTCAGCAGCATCCCTGACAGGGAGCTGCTCTCCCTGGGTGGATAAAATCATTAAAGGAGAAAAGGCAGAAAGAAACTGGACTGTGGGAAAGGGATGGGGAGAGGACAGAGCATAATCTAGATTATATAAGGTGAAACAATGGAGAGACTGTGGGTTTTCTTAATGAAATTGTTCTTCATAATTGTGATCCTTCCTACACAGGAGTGTGAGACTGGCAGGATCCTTGCAGTCTGTGAAATGATTTCTGGTTTGGGGGATACCACTCTTTGGGAGTTTTGATTAAGTGAAAAGCTCAGTGAAGTGTGGTTAGTGTGTAGTGTTTATAGCAAGGTTTAGTGGTTGATTACATGAGAGAGGTTTCCTTTTAACTTCAGGGTTTTTTTTTTAAATAACAATCTTTCATTGCATCTCTGAAATTGAGTATCCATTACTGCACTTGAAGAGGAATCAATGGACTTCCTTCTCGATGCTCAAGGGAGAAGAACATTGTGAAGTTGAGGTCTAATTTAGAATAAACACATTGAAAACAGAAACAAATCAAGCGAAGTTTCTGTACTGGGAAGTCTCTCACTGACTTGGAACGGAAGCTGAATTAATTCTTAGCAGGGGAGAAAATGTACTTTACAGGTGTCCTGTCTACCTGTCTTCCCAAATTCTCTTTCATAAGGAGTTTTTCTGCCTCCTTTGGCCAGCAGCCATTCTTCTTCCACAGCCTCCCTGCCCATGAGTGCAAGCCCTGTGCTCGCTCCATAGTTTGTAAGGATAGGCTTCCTTCTATGTGAAAGGGCTGGTAATGCATGTGGGAAATTTCCAGTAAGGATTTGCTGTCGTTCATGTATATGTTATATGAAGTAAGAGCAATACCCTTATTTTTGTTGCTCGTTGCTGTAATTACTCTGGAAGTCATAACTGGTTTGCCTTGGATTTAATGTGATTTATCTATTTATAATACCTTGACTGTTTACTTCTGTACTATGAATATTAATTGTGATGTGCAGAGCTTGCTGTTGTCCCTTAAGAAGAGGAAATGGGACCATGCAGGCTCTCCTTTGCATTCCACATGTTCAAACAATTTTAAAAGAGCTTGTGATGAGCCTGCCACCGCAGTGTACACAGTGTACAACTCAGACTACCCTCCCTTTGCTTGGCCAGGAAGGATCCTTGCAATTCTACAAGTTATCCTAGAAGTCCCTTTTATGGTGTTTTTTTTCTTACTTTTTGTTCCAAATAACAGCTACATTAACTTTTTGTTCATGGCACAAGCTATGTAAATGTGTCTAGCAAGATTATCACAGAACTGAGAGTTTAACAGCTTGCAGTTTTGCTTTCACATTCATTTATGTGTTTGTTGGTGCTGTGATAGCTGCTTTTATTTTTTCATGGGCAGTCAGGCAGATGTTTTATTTCTCCATACATACACTTATGACTGTGTCCATGCACACAGTTATGCCTGTATTCATCTTAGACAAATTTGTTATTTAGATGGTAGCTCCTGTTGTAAGCCTTGAGCCAAGTTTTTAGCATGGTTGTGCAGATGTCCCTTGGTGATGCTCTGCCAGGGTGATGTACACAGGATCTGTTTCATTGCCTTTAATGAAAACTATGAGAAAGATTAATTGAATAAAACCACAGATGGCATTCCATTAAACTGGATGCCACCAATTTACAGTAATGGGGTTGGGGTTTTTTTTTTTGGTTTTGTAACCTTTTGATCTCTCAAGACTGTTTCGTTTAAAATGAGAGTCCCAGGCTATTGAAGCAAAATCAAAGTAGCAATACTACAGGTACAGGAAGGGGGAAGAAAATTAATCCTGCAGTGAACTGTCGTTTCCAGATGTTAAAAATCCCTGGGAAAATACAGCCTTGGGACAACATTTCTCAAGTTTGCTCTAATATTAGTCATCATTTGTTTGGGTTTGAATTTAGAATAAATTAATTTAACATCTTAGGAACACTTAAGAAAGTTACAAATCCTGGCATTTTCATATATTATTTAAATATGAATCTAGCAATACAGATGTCAAAGCATACAGGCACTTTAGCCTGCTTGCAATGATTGTTTCAGTTTCTTTTTAACAACAAGGTGAGCATAAGAATGTATATAAAATTATATAATAAATGAATAAATTAAAATTTATTATATTTGGGCCTTCCAGTAGATTTTAATTGTGATTTTAAAATGTAGTTTAAGAAGTTTGATGAATAAAACATTTATCAAGCCATAACATAAAAGCAGCAAAGCATTTCTGTGGTTTTTTAAACAATAACTATCTCACGTATACACAAGGAATCTACATTAAAACCCTTTCTTAAAAGCACATGATGAGTAGGTATCAACATGATGTAAATATGCCCTTGCTTTCTGGGAGATTACCCGTGCTTAGGTTATATTTGTGTATTGCACAGGATATTTATGTCCTTGTCTGTAGCAGAAACTTCTTTATCGTGGTACCAAAGAAGTTTACTAGACATAGACTTCAAAACCAGAATAATCTGATCCTGAAATGGGGGAAATGGAGGATGAGTAAGATCAAAATCAGATTCCTCCTGTATTATAACTGAAAATTTGTTTTTATGGTTAGTCTATTTTAATAATTATGGGACTCTCTCTAACTTGAGAATTTTATTTTAATTACAATTCCCAGTAAGATTTTTCATGTAAACTTGCTTTTCTTCTCACAGGTGAGTTCCTAAAGCCCTTCTCCATGTCCTGCAGGCAGCACTGACACTCAGCACAGACTTGGGTGAAGGAGAGGGAGTTCAAAGAACAGCTGTTAATCAGCCTAATGAATAAAATCCTTTGTAAGCACCGTAACATTTTGAAAGAGAGTTCCTGCATACTCAACAGATCTGGTTACCCTGTGACAGTTACAGTGGACTATTGTAGAGAGTGAAAAGTCCTTTAGAGACATTGAAGCATGTAATAATGCACTGGAAGCTGGCTTTAGTTTGTTTCAGTTCAAGGTTAGGTTTTATGGCACCTCTTTCTTCTGCATAAGTTCAGCTCTTCTTTTATTTTGTAGAGCTTTTATGGAAGTTAATTGCATTTGATCTGACTTTCTGTCCTGCACATCCCTTGTTATTACAAGTCTTAAGTAGACTTTTGGTACATCTTTGTTTCCTTTAAATGACCATACTGTGTCTGCAGAAACATTTCTCCACAAGGCTGTAACTGGCCTGTGAAACTGAGCATGGTGTGAGCCCTGGGATGCAGTCATTCCTACTGGTAAATTGCTAGGGTTAGTTATATACTGCTATAGGTACAGCCTGAAACCTCAGCCCTTTTGTGAGCACCAGCTCTGGTAACGAGCAGTGGCATCTCAGGCCACCAGCCTAGCTTTGCAGTGGCTTTTGAGAGCTGGGAGATAGGGGAAGGGGCTCATGTGTCTGGCCAGAAAGGGGCATTGATAGAGAAGGATACAAAGGAAGCTTTTTGAGACTTGTCTTAAAGAAGGGGGGTTTCACATGACAGCTGGTGAAGTGAAAATGAGCGGAGGCTGTCCTTTGTCCCATCACTGCCTTTCCTGGCAGTGTTATGTTTATACACAAATCTTCCTGTCTCCACCTTCTGTCTCTCAGCCTTGCCTTGGGCTGGTGATGGTGCAGGAGCACGGCACTGTCCATGCTGGCTGTGCTTTCAGCACTGGTGCCAGAACTGCAGCAACATAAGAAGTTTGCAGGCAGGCTAGCAGGTTTGCTTCCAGTCCTCTGTTGTTATTATTTAGCAAGGACAGAATGCTATCATAAGTATACAGAATTTTGGATAAAATGTAAAACTTCCACCAATGGATCTGAATCTAGTTGCAGCCCAAGGACCAAGGACTTCCACTGCACTTTGGTTCAGCAACATGTCTGGGACAGAAGGTCACAAGATCCAGAGTAACAGCTTTAATTAACTCTTATCTAGTTTGTTTTTGTTTCTTGCTATCTGCCCAGGACAGTAGATACTTTTTTACAAAATGCAAGAGGTTTCATTTATTCTTCTGAAATTAAGTTCAAGCACACAATAAATTTTGTACAAGAACTTTTTTGAAATATATGCTTTTTATAGTTTGGCAGAAAAAACTAGGAACACTGCAAATTGGAGAATTGACAGATGCACTGCGAGGACTTGTGTTTTTTAAGAGTCTAATGTTTTGTGCTCTTCTCGTGTATTTTGAAGAGTCTTTTCTGCAAAGGGGAGGGTTTTCCCCAAGAAGTAACAGTGAGAAAACCTGTGATAATGCAAGGAGCAGAAATGTGCCAAGGGGAAAGTGTGAAGTGTACAAGCACTTAACCAGTCTGTGCTGTGCAGTGGACTTTGCATGCTGAAATATATGCTAGCACTGGAAAATTTGGAAGGGTTGCCTTTGCACTTTTCTAGATGTTTTAAGCAGAAAAGTCAGTCTGTAAGAAAAAATATTGTTCAGGGACAATCTTTATCAATATGAGATTAAAGAGATGATTCTGTTTTTAGAAATGCTGTATAGTGTTTTATTCTGTCCTTTTACACAATGTCCAATTTTTATTTTATAGTCTTCCCTTTCCTTTGTACTTCCTTTCACTCTTTATCCTGCTATCCACAGAGAATATCCTCCTCAGGCTGGATACGGTATTGCTGGCTTTTTTTTTTTTTGGCTTCTGAGTCATTTTTGGAATAGACCAGTGAAAGAGATTAAAGCTCATGTTTTTCTTATATGTTCCTTGGGGAAATTGCATCAATGATGATGCAAAATAAAATGCTTAAAATTTTATCTGAAACACTTGACTCGCCCACAAGTGTCTCTTGACGTCCGGCTGGCATGGCAGTAGCCAGTCCCAGCAGCATTTGAAAAGGCACAGTGTTTCTCTGAGCAGTGGTAATGGAAAATGCAGATTAGGAGACTGTAGAAGGGTAATCAAGAACACTGCCATCAGCCACAACCTCACATATCCCTGCTCTCCCAAACAGCCAGGGGAAAAGAGGAAGGAATACCTGCACAGGGTAATTAGAGTAACAGTGACCTGAATTCTTGTCTTTTGTCATCCCTGTATTTAAAGACACGAAAAAAAAAGAGTGAGAAACTCTTTCCTTTTCTTGACAAAACTTGATCTATTGCTTCAACTTGTTACTTGAATCTGTCATAAGAAATAGTGCTAATGAATTGTAAACAATGTATCAGTGCCCTGTGTTTAAGAAAGGAACGCAAAGCAGACAAAACTTTACTTAGTTACTGTCATTGAGCTGTCAATCTTTAATATTCCTGCAATCTACTCCTCTGTTAATGTTTAGGAGAGTATCTCCTAAAGAGATTATCCACTCCTTTCTGTTTATAGCTGGATTACAAATCAGTAGCAATCTTTAAATTCCTGATTATAAGGACGTGCAATGAGAGCTGTGTACACGATGTTTGATTCTGTTTGTGGGAAGAACTAAGTTCCTAAGCCACTTAGGTACTGAACAGATGGAGGGACAGTAGGTTAAACCATTCCTGATATATCCTAGCCTTTCACTGAACAAATAGGGTTCACTTTGGACTAAAGATAGGCTTTTGTTTATTATGTGTCTGATTAGATCACAGTAACTACAGGACACAATTAAAAATTTTTTTAGTGGTGATCAGTCTCCTGATTTGGGCACTATGCTGTCTGTAATGTGAAATGTGCTTTGTGTGAATCTCTAGTGTGTTTTTTGAAACGTAAAATTCCCACCCTTTCCCATGTTTTTCATTGTCATTTTCAGTTGCATTTAAATATTTATACCACTCACTGAAATTATATTTTCATTCCAGCAATATCTATACAAAAATTACACACATATTCCAAATACAACTTTGTTAAATAGAATTTCCAGCAAAAAGAACCACACAAAAGAAAATTCCATGTAAGATTGTGGTTTTTGTTGGTAGTCCCATTTCTATAACCTTCAACTTAGAGATGGCACACTGAATTTTTATACAGGCTTCAGATGTTTCAGAAATAAATCATAAAATCTTCCTTAAGACAGAATTTAGGTTTCCTGATACATGTTGTTGCAGAGTTGTGCTGAACTCCTGTGTGTCAGGAACTGCTTGCAGGATGCCATTCAAAAAGAGACAAGGTTCTGAGATTAGGAATCCGTCATTACATTCCATTAAAGCTCCATATCACAATAGGGGATTGTCCAAGGGCTCACAGGAGGAAAAGTGGGTCAAGTAATAGTTGATGAGTTCCATTCATTACAGCATTAAATGTTTTTGACAGATGTGCATTTTTGGTCGCTTTAGGACAAACTGTTTTTCATCGAATGTAATGCAGGAACTCTGCCTGGAAGTTGGTGCACAGTAGTGGAAAGAGAAAATAAAATACATGTACAGGTATGAAGTTTCTTGAAGGAGAAGTAATAACAACATTTACTTAAATGAGAAACTGTTAGAGAATTGCACTCTTCTGTGCAGAGAATGCCTCTTTTCCCTTCCTAGCAGCCCTTCATCAAGCCTAAACTTTCTACTTATAAGAAGGACTTCCAGTGTTGACAGTATAAAATTGTTTTCCCAGTGCCACCAACAAGATCTTTACAGTCTGATTGCCTTATTTCCCTCACAATTAAGGTATTTATGTATCTAAAGTTTTCTGTTTGCTAGCAAATCTGTAACTAGCACTAAGGGGTTAAAAATTAGCAGTTTCAGGAGAAGCCCCCACTGCAGAACAAGGGCCAAAATGTTTGTTTTGAGGAACAGGGCAGAGGGCCGAGCTTTGTGTCAGACTCACCACCCTGATTGCAGGGGCAGGGCAGAACCTGAAGGGGCAAGGCAGTGGAGAGGTGATGGAGGAGGTAGGAACTGGGTGATAAAAACTTGCAGAATGTAATTCTCTTTTACTCCAAGGAAACACTTCAGCAAAGTGTTTTAAAATTGTCAGTTGGGGATTTCTCTTGATCTTGATAACCAATGTTTTACTAAATGCTTATTACCTGATGCATTGACTGAGAATTTTCCTGTGCCCATGTATGGGAACATGGAATGGTGTCACAGCAGATGAGCTTAGAAGGCATCTGAGAACATTTTATCCAGCCCTGACTCAGAGCAGGTGGAGGCAGCCCAATTTGCTCATGTCTCAGCCCATTCCAATTTTGCATCTTCCCAAAGCCAGGGAGATTCTGCAGTCTTTCTGTGTCCCCACATTTGGGCATCGTCACATTGAATCTTTCTTACTCCTAACAAAAATCTGTTACATGCTGGCTGGTGTGTGTGGCTTGTTGTCCTTTCCCTCGAGAGCCCTGATCGCTGTGTAATCCCTGCTGCAGGGCGGCTGAGGGTGCTGGGCAGGTCTGGCCCTGCCTGGTTCAGGGTAATCCCACGCGTGGGACGGACGATGCTGGGGGCACCAGCCATGACCTTCCAGCACAGCCGCTGGCCTGACCTGCCGGGAGTTCACCGTGCTGCCTGAGACATCCTTCTTTTCCAGCTTGGGATCTGTGTGGGCATTCTGGGAAGCTCTTCAAATCATCACATTCTAAGTAAAAAAACCCCCATCCAAACAAACAAAGCAAAGCAACAACAACAACAATGAAAGACTCCAACCATAACTTGAAAAACCCTACAGGAAATCTAATGAGTACAGCATCTTTTATTTTAAATACGTTACTTATTTATTGTTTTTTTTTAATCCAAATTTTCCTTCAATTTTAGCTATATTTGTATGTGGCTTATTTAAATATTTAGTAATACATATAATATATTATTTAGTAAACATTTAGTAAATATTTAGTAAAGATGTAATACACTAATATCAAATATCAATATAAACATTTAAATATTTCTACATAATGTATAAATATACAAAATTGAAGTTAAAGCCCAAAAATAAGCATACCTATACAATTTTGAACTATTCTAGAGATTGATACAAGAAACCTATATTGTGTTTGCATGGATTCAGTATGTTTTTTTTTTACAAATTTGATTTGTTGAGAGAGATTATTTTTTAAGTTTAACATGATGAATGTAATTGTCCTTCTTCCACTTAACAAATATGCTACTTCAGAGGTTATAATGTGAGATAACCAGTGAACACAAAATCACAGTCAAAAATTGGTCAGTGCCATAAACAGTTACACAGTTTGCCATAGGCTCCTCCCTAGTCTAAAGGGAGGATGTGGCATTTTTAACATATCAAATAAATCAATCAGTGCATTAGTATTAGCTAAGAAGAAAAGGATATGGATAGTGCAACGTTAACTTAATCCTGTGGCCTTCTTTTCTTCCATAAAAATGTGTCAAGAGAGATTTATCCAGTTTTACCATGTTGAGGGATGGATACTAGAGCTCTGAATTTTTTCCCACAGGAAGGCTAGATAACTTTTCTGTCCATAACAGGCAATACTGAGGTTATTTTTATATAATGTATGAACGTTTAATTATGCCTTGAAAAAATTGTTTTATTGAAAGTTAGTAAAGATGGAGTAATGTTGTACTAGAAGTATATTTTGAAGAATGCTTGTGTAGTAGAGATCATCTTAGTGTTCAGTTTGCTGTGCAGACACATTTTTAATTAAAGGATTGCATCACCTCCTGGTTTTTGCCTGTTCTCTTAAAGTCATTGAATAAGGAATGGGAGTGTAGGACTCAGAATATGAGGGTTGTTTGCTGGTCAGCATTTAAGCTTTTGCTCTCTGAATGACTTCTGGAAATTAGTTTCCACTTGTGACTGTGATAATACTGCTGTTTAAGTAGTTGAGAAATTAAGTTTGTTTCACTTGTAATATATCAATGCATATGCAACATATACAGAATGTACAAGTGTAGTTGCTTAAATTATGCTCTTGTAAAACCCCTTTGCATTTCATTAGTTTTGAGAATCAGAACTGTTTATATTTAAGTTATTGTTTGGTTGCTTTCAAAAGTCTGCATTACAGAATTTAGCTATGCATTTTTTTTTTTACAGCTGTGTGCAATAAACCCACTTGCCAGAGTAAGTAAAAGCAAAATAACAAAGAGGAGGAATATGTAATTAAAATCTAAATTCAATTCTCTGGATACTGTATGCAGCTATTTAATTAAGAGATTATCTGGATAACTGAAGAACAGAAATAGCATCTGTTCTAAATTGCATAAATGAATATTAAGTTGTATTAAGAGAGAGAGTTAAAAAAAAAGAAAAGTAGAAGAGGCAAGAATATGTTCCTGTGTCAGACTGTAGATGAGGAAATCACATGGTTCTTTATGAAAGGCTAACTTTTTCCTTTTATCGATGAAGAGAATGAGCAGTGGAATAGTCTTGTTTAATTTGTGTTAAAAATACAGAAAAAATTCTTTATTAGCAGTCACTGATAATTTCAGGAGTATTTTATTTGTCATGGTCCCTTTGCATGCTTGGGTCATGTAGCAAGACAGAAAAATGAAGTTTTTTGAGGTCTTTGTACCTCACCTGTTTATGTACCAACATTTTTTCCTTCCCTGAGCATCATTGCCTTTTCTTCACAGTTTATATATTAGCAATTGGGAAATTCATGAGCCAGCAAAGTTCAATTATACTTCAGAAGAGACATTCCTTGGAAAGAGGTACAGCTGTGCCTTATCTGGAAACCTTTGAGGTAGTTTTGGTGCTGGTGACAATTGAAGAACGTCAAAAATTTCCAATTCAGTGTTTACCCTTGATTGCAGAATAAGAAAAAAACCCTGTTAGTTTGGCAGGAATTTTCAGCCTCTAAATATTGGCCTGATACTGATGGTGTTGAAATGAATTGTGGAAGTCTCTGTGACATGTTTGGAAAGCAGCTCTGAGTGCCTTTAAACTTCCCTTGATGTTTGGGAAGTTGAAAACCCTTGAATGGGTTTTCAGAGGATTGAGCTTGTTTGAGTGTGCCTGCATGAGTACAGCAGTACAAGAGTACTTTAGGTGGAGAAAAAAGTGATAGTCTGAACGTCTCCTTACATTCCCATTGCTACATCTGAACTAGTTTCTGTATTTTACTCAGCTTTTAGACCCCATAGGCCTGTGAATAGCTGATTCAATGATGTTCTGTCAAATACCTAGTTCTTATTATAATTTTTTATGGACAAAGATGAGATAAGCCTGGAATTGTGTAGGTGGAAGACCCATATGGGCTGAACAGGATTTTTTAAAGCAATTGCTTGGCAGTATCACACCTCCCTGGTCTATTGTTTCTTATTCAATTTGTTTCCTTAGAAGGTCTATCTAGGTTGGTTAATGAATAGTCTCATTCATTTAGTTACAGTCCTTTTTTATACTTTTTGCTGGGTAAGCAGAATGAATTGAGAAGCAGCAAAAAGGCAACAAAAGGAGGTATCAGATCTATGAACCTTGTTTTACTCATTCCTACTAACCTTTTTGTCCATCTCCATGCCAATCAGGGCACTGCTGACAACCTCTGGAGACGATTCTGGCCCTTTTGGCTAAGCCTGGAGCTCTTAAATATCTTCCGGTTTGTCCAGTTTGGCTTTTCCTCAGCAAAAGCTTAGTGATTCCAAATTCCTGTAATTTTTTAATTTGGTATGCACCACTGAAAATTTGCTTTTAAATTTGTTTTTTAAATTTAAAACAATTTAAAACTTTTTATAAAAGTTTCTGGTAATTAATTCTTTAGCCTTGTACTTCCAATGGTGTCTTCTTCATAGACATCTCACCTACAGCTTGCATCTTCAGGCTGCCTAAATTTCTTAGAAGGGATTTGGAGGAACAGGTGAAGAAGTATTCACTTTGCACCGTCATTTTCTTATGTTTGAGAGGCCCATACACCTAAATGGGGTATTATGTGATTTGTGTGTATTTGCATATAGTTTAAGCAGTAGTGGAACACAGTAGGTGAGTATCATCAAAAGAAGAATCTCTCAGTGTGCCTTGGTGGCTTCCAAAATCCTTTTTCTTTCTAGCTGATTTTTCTTCAGTTATCTTTATTTGAATGAACTTTTTAGACTTAGTTCACACCAAAACTTACATAGAAGAGGCGTCTGACACTTCTAATTTTATTTTTATCAAAGCTGAACTTAAATCAACTATATATCATATACGTGTATAATATATGACTATATTACATTCTTTTTAAGTCTTTATGATGCCATTTTACCTGTTTCAGTACTTACAGTCATGGACTTGCAGAAGGTTCTTGGTATGCATGTCCACCAGCCTGCCTGCCTGGTTAACTTTCTGTTAGCACGAGGGACATTGAGTCCACTGTGTTCCTTTTGGGATGAGGGAATGCTTCTTTCCAAAAGGGAAAGACAGTGAACATTAAATTCTGATACATCTGAAGTATAGCAACAAGGTTAGATTTGAGATCCATTTCTTTGAAAGGAGGAATACCTGGGCCTCAGCAGTAAGACACACTAAGAACATAATTATGTATTACAATTACTATTCTAATAGTTATTAGGTCATAATGATCTGGCACAAATTTATAACTGTTTCATTTTACTGCTGAAGTTCTGTTGAACTGGTGAATATCTACTTTTGGAGTTTATGGCCTTTATCGGAATTCAGGGGTGAAAATACAAAGTTTTCTCTGTTTTCAACTTTCTATTTTTCATCATTTCTCAAATTTGGCCTAAACTTTGACTGAAATGTGAATTTTGGGCGCATAAAATAACTACCAGGAGGGATGGGCAGCTGGCAGCTGCCACCAGCTATCTGGGGAGCATTGCTTTCCTCCCCCTGCTCATGATCTGCCAGCCCTTTCCCTCAGCAAGGAGTGCTGTGGGTCTCCAGGTGAGTAGAGGAGTGTCCTTCAGCTTTTTGTGTCCTTGATCTGTGCCTCAGTTAAACCATTGCTGTTTCTTGCACCCTCTGTAACCAGTGAATGTCTGGGTAAGGATATATGGGTAACCAGTGAATAGATGGATGAGGGTATGTGGGTAACCAGTGAATGTCTGGGTAAGGGTATGTGGGTAACCAGTGAATAGATGGATGAGGGTATGTGGGTAACCAGTGAATGTCTGGGTAAGGGTATGTGGGTAACCACTGAATGTCTGGGTAAGGGTATGTGGGTAACCAGTGAATGTCTGGGTAAGGGTATGTGGGTAACCACTGAATGTCTGGGTAAGGGTATGTGGGTAACCAGTGAATAGATGGGTAAGGGTATGTGGGTAACCACTGAATGTCTGGGTAAGATAGTGTATAGCACCTTGGCATTCAAGCGGGGAATATAATTGAAATAGATTTACTTTTAAAATAATATTTTTATGTATTTCTATAATATTACTATTTTTCTAAAACTACCTGCTTTTATTTCATCTATACAGTTTTGACCTAAAATCCAAAGTATGACTTTTCAGCTGTGTCAGGACATGTCTGATTCTTTCATTCATTTTGCTGTTAGATAATGCTCAGCATTTCCATCTGCCAGACTTTGCTGGACTTACATACTATTTTTCTGCAATTTAATTTCTCTTAGAAGTGCTTCTATATCTCACCCACTGCTTGTCTTCTTTTGAAGTTGTGATATTGGCTTTCGGATTTTAAGCTTCATGCAGCAAATTGAGCTGCTGCATCCCCTCTGGCCAAAACTGACTTCTGCAGCTGCAGTCTTTGCTTTTCTCTGGTACTGAGCCATCTTGCCAAAGGTGTGCCCTGTACCAGCTGTCTCTCTTCAGTCTCAGTCTCAGCTGGTACCCTGACAGACACACTGGATCTGTCCTGGCTGTAATTTGTGGTGAGGTCAGGCAGAGTTTGGATGACTGACTGAGTGTCTCACTAAAGCCCATCACTGTGCTGCTGGGATACCTCATCCCAGCTGAATAGCAAACTGCCATCAAAAAAAAGATGTTAAAAACACGAAGTCATGCTGTAGGGTTCTCAGGATTTAGGAGACCATTGTAATAATGCTCTGGAACAGATTAAATGTTCTTTTTTTCTTATAAACATAATTTCACATCTTATTGAAGAGAAACAAAAGGGACTAAGTCTATCAAGAATGCGAACTTCTCTTACTTGGTTAGCCAATACCTGCAATCTGCCAGATTTGAGGTTTCCATTTCTTTCACCATAATTTGGTGTATGCTTTATTTTACCATATTATTAGTAATGGATTAAAAAGTAGTGAAGAGAACAGTTTATTGTGTAACTACTGGTTGCTTTTACTGCCTGTTATCTTATTGGGTTTTTCATAGCCATTATTTGAGAAGGGCTTTTTCCAGTCTTCCACATTGTTTCTAGCACTTGAGAACCCTGCACAGGGACTGACCTGGGGTGCATTACCTACCCCACATTGGTTTAGTAACAAAGTCCTCTCAAGCTGAGAGCTCTTGGTTTTGTATGGTGGGATCATTAACATTTAATGAACCTCAGAAAGCTCATGTCTGAAGCCACGGAGCAGGTGGGACATTGTCATTGCTCTGGTGGCCTCCAGTAAGGTTCTTACACATTAGCAAGGGGCCTTGGAGGTGATGGACAGAAGATTCATTTCGTTGAAGCTGTCAGTGGCAAGCTCCTAGGGTAGGAGGAGGGCAGCAGTTTGCAGTACCTTCCATAAGGGAGGATTACATAGATTTAATTATTTTGCATTGCACACAGAGAGATTTAAATCTAGATGGTTATTAGTCTCTTACTGACTAATTTCTGGTTCCATAAATAAGTCCCCAGTTATTTAAGCATTTTTGAAAGGCAAAATGAAAACCTTTACATTGATCTTACTACTCGGTAGAAGGACTTTTATCCTCATCTGTTTTAGCAGAAATCAATATAAGTTGTAAGGCAACTAAAGTTTTGCTAGAACAAAGAAAAAGCTTGAGTATGAATGAGAGCCACTCTTGTATCTAAAACACATTTCATGTACATGTCAGGGAACCTATTTTGTGCATCTGTTTTTTAAGCACCCACCCTGGAAAAAGCTCCAAAAAGTCTGCTGAGATAATAAAATACAAGTTTTTTCCTAAACAGAAACATGATGGCTTTTCCGTAAATTTGCCTCTTCTTTGTTAGAAGTCATAACATTAAGACTCAACAATTGCTATTTGTATTTTTATTGTGCCTTTTTTATTCAGTTACATTATGACATTTATCAGAAATAAAATTAAGCTTAGGGCATGGAAGATGGAGTACGTTCAGTATTTAAAAGCTTGAATTTAAGGCACATTTTGACAATGACCCTTTTTGGCAAGTGAGGCTTTTAACCTAAAGGTAAGTAAAGCAGGATTAATTTAATACTGTTTTTATGAGGCCTGCCTGATCAGATAAAAATTTTTAAAACTTGAGTTGAAGCAATATCTTGTACCTTTCAGGGTAAATAGACAATACATGCATGATATATTCAAGTTGCTTTTAATTCAAAGAACAGTCAGGCAGTTTTCAGTTAACTGTCATAAGATTGCCAGTTCTCTGCATCCCTTTCTGTGACAATCACCTACTGTTGATGTTCTGTATGGTACCAGAACCATTTAGACATTAGGGTTAAACTGACATTTGCAAAGTTAAGTAAGATGTTAAAAGCTGTATATTGCCCAGAGTTGCAGTTGCAATTTAAAGGTTGACTGCCTTTTTCTCCTCCAGTATTCTCTGCATTATTCTCCTTTTTATGGTAATCCTGTTCTTCTTGCATTTGGAGTGGTGCTCATACTTCTAGAGATTTTTGAATTCTTAAGAGGCAAGATTTTCCTTTTTTCTTCAGGAAAAGAAAAAGTGGAGGGAATCAATTTTATATTTGCACAACCCTTGTGCCAGCACTCTATGTTGCTTGGTGACCCAGGAGGGTTGCCTGCATGGCCCGTGTGTGGCTCTCAGGCTCAGCTTTCACACCTGAGAGTGGATGGACTCGTGTGCTCAAGCTGCGGCAATGCCTTCGTGCAGCTGCTGTGGGGCTGGTGCACTTTGTCATGAGCAATGAACATGGATAATTCTTTACCTTCTGGCATGCACTTTTATTGCTTTTATTCCTGAAAAATCTGTGAAAACATTTCTTGCCATCAGGACTAAAATGGTTGATAGCATCCTTTTGAACGCTTTACTGCAAGGAATTGAATGCTAAAGCTTTATCTGATTATAGACAATACTGTGTTTGTGGTTATTTAGTTTAGCAGTACTATAGAAAAGGCTTTCAAAATTTTTCATTTCATGCTATTGTCCAATTATTTTATTTGGAAGGAACAGGTGCTCTTTTGTTAAGATTTTTTTTTTAATTTTAGAGTGTTTAATCAGTAACAGCAAGGTTAAAATTAAAGTTTGTACGATTGAAGTTTTACCAGCTTGGCTGTTTTGATGTCTGACCGTATGTTTATTTTCCCACAGCAGTTGTATCTAACTCCCTCATCCAGGACAGTGGTTTTATTCACCATTGGGTAAAAAGCAGCCAGGAGTTACATATACTTTGTACTAATTGTCTGTCCTGCAGTTTTCCAGTGAATGCTAACATTATCATTTATGTTTTTCTTGACAGTATTAGCCTTTTGTTAGCAATATTAAAGAAGGATTTGCAAGGGCTTCTGTGAATTGTTTCCTGTTTTTCCTTCAGTTTGATCTACAGAGGGTTGATTAAGAACAATAGTCACGCCCAAGGAAAGAAGCCTTTCAGTGTTGTTGGATATTCTTGAAACCATAATTACAAAATACTATTTTAGAAGTATTCTAAAGCTTCTAAAAACCTCGGATGTGTAAATTTTATTTTTTTTTTTTAGGGATTCATAAAAATAGCTAAGGTGGTATGTGTAAATATATTGCAGCAAGGTTTTGTAAGATTAATTTGCCATCTTCCTCTAGTTCTTCATTCACAGCTCTTACTTTAGGCAAGAGTCACATCCTTGCCAGTTTCCTTAGATGATGAACACCAGCTGACTGAAAAATATTTAAAGGTCATTGTTTTATAGAGATATTTGGTGTGTTTTCTTCATTCATTTCACTACAATGGGGTGCCCATTAAAATTATGCTAAGATAACTGAAAGGCTTACTGTATTGGCTTTATAGCCTTTCATACAGAGATTACACCCATTTTAATCTGCTATCTGGAGTATGTCCAGCTTCTGCTAAATGGTGTCTGTTTTACTTCTAAAAGAAATGTGCAGCTGTTTGTAGCCAAAATACAGTTCCTGTGAGTGACAGCGATACCAGCTGTGTGCTGCACTCTTCAGCTGCTGCAATAACTGTGCTCAGAGATGCCCTGCTCTCTTCCCTGCATCGACACAACATACAGGGAGGTTCTTCTGTAGCTTTTAGAGTTCTGTGTCCCTGCACAGGTTAAACAGCACTTTCCCTCCTCTGCTTGGAGGGCAGAAATCTGGACAGAAAGCCACGCCACATATTTTAGTTTTCCTTGCAAAGGTGAAATGTTTGTGTCGAGCTTCACTTTTCTGACTGAAGCAGGTCAAGAAGCTGCATCTGGAAAACAGAAAGCTCAGGGGCCTTAAGTAAGTTCTGAAAGTCCATGAGTTTTCCATCTCTGCTGCTGGCGTGTGGCAGGAACAGCCCTGAGCTCACATTTAATGCCGTGTCTGTCTTTGTATCCAATAACAGAGGTCTGAGGACATGGTGCCCTACCTGCCACTGTGCCCGAAGGCAGCGTGCAGGGACTATTAAGGGAGTGCACAGAGAGATGTTTGGTCAATACCAGAACAGTAAAGCAAGGTGTTCTTGTGGGGAAAAAATAGAGCAAAATGCTTTAAAACAAAACCCCAGTCCAAAATGCCCATGTATAAGTGCATCCTCCCAATTTCCCACAGCAGTGGGTGCTACACTTTGCATTTGGTTCTCCAAAACTTCAAATCTGTCACAGATTTGTGTATAGATAATGTCTGGAATAAATTTGAATTTATGCAGTAAATTTGGGCATAGAGAGTAGAATTGTGTAAAGTCTTCAGGTGAGCAAAACTCATTTTAGTTTCTCTACTCATTTAATTTTTCCAGAATTCACAGGTCAGAGTGAGAACCAGCTGTGATAGAGACTTCCCTTGGGGTTGATAAAGTTAATTTTGCTATTGTTTTCAAGGGGGTAATATATTTGTGCCTGATGTCATAGCAAATGTTGAAGTTGAAAAATGTCCAAAAATAATGTTGAATTGAGTCACTTTAAGAGTGTTTATGTTGAATCCCCACTTTGTGGCATTATTACTGTAGTCTCATCCCAAGCTAGCATTATTCATTAATACCGGCTTATCCCCATGATCCCTCGTTCTCTTTGTCTATTCATTTGGATACACTTTGTGTGCACATTTGTAACCTTCTGTTTCTTGCTACATTAATACCATATTTTAAATTGCACTTAGAGCTGGTGTGTTTGAAGTAGTTATGCTGTCAGCCCTGGGAACGCCTGTTGTTGGCTTGTGTAAGAGTCTCTTACCCCACCTACCATATTAGGAAGGCTGAATTCCTCTGGAAACACAGACGGCCTCATTTTTGAAGCAGTGGTGTGATTAACTGTAATGTAATACACTAGGTATGGATGCTTAATGGATAAACATTCTTTTGCTTACTCTAGGCAGTTTTGCCTCTTACTGGAATGCAGTGCATTGTACTCAACAGTGTGAATGTGAAACTATCATTAGCAAAAATGCAGTCAAGCTAAAATGAATTCTGCCTGCAGGTGCAATTAAGGAATTGTTAAGTCTAAATATAAAGTAATTGAGTAGTGGTCTAGCATTGAGAACGTGGCATGGCACTTTCTGTTTGAAAGATGTTTACAAAACACAGCAAACCTTTTGCTGTATTACAGAAGCTTTTCAGTTAATCCTCTTACACTCTGCCTGTTTGTCCATTTTTATACACAAGCAATGGCATTAAGAGGCTGTAGGGCTGCAACACTCCTACCAAATTAATGCAACACCCCGCTAATGGGTTTCTTTTACATCACTGCATGGTGATGTTAATGTGAATGCAGCAATAGGCTACTAAAGGCTTTAGAATCCAGAGAATCATAAGTGTTTTTGTTACTGTAGAGGAATATCTGCTTGTACTAGAAACGGAATAGATACCCTCTGTAACATGTGCCATCTGAAATTGTGGAAATATGTTTACCCTGTACAGGACACTGTTTGAAGGGCTGTCTAATATTGAATGTCATACTTTGCTATTCTTTAACTCATAAGCTGTGTACTCGTATTAATAGTATATGTTTAAATAAGAATTTATTTAAGCTGTGTACTCGTATTAATAGTATATGTTTAAATAAGAATTTATTACATCTCCTGAGTTTTTCTTAGTAGAATATAATAGAATTTCCCCCACTCATCTTGAGACTGTAAGCATTATTTTTAGAAGTCTCATCTCAGTTTAAGAATTCATTAAGAAATTTTCGTTAAAAAAAAAAAAATCCAAACCTCTCTTGAGATTTTTAGAACTTAGTTATTGTGCAAAGTGATGTTGGGACAGCTTTAGAGATTATGAGGGCTGCTGCTATGGTCCGGTGTGGAAGTGTGTTTGCTTTTTATCCCTTGCTCTGAGGCAAGGCTGTGAAGTCTTCTGGTTTCTGTCACTGGGGATCCTTCTCCCTCTCCCCAGCCTTTGCTGTGTCTGCAGGAGTGTTGGTAAGGTGGGCAGTTAGTGCCAAATGCCGTAGCTGCTAGAAATGAGACAAGGTATGTGAGAGAGTCATAAAAAACCTTTGGGAAAGTTCCAATTCTGCACCCTTAAAAAGCCCAGTAGGATTTGTATTGATGTAATATTGAGAAAATCAGACACCAAGGCAGACTGTTTCCATCTAGCTCTTTTCTTTCCCCTCTGCTTTCTTCTCTGCTTTAAGTAAAGAGATAGATAGGAATGTGTACACTATTTATAGCACATTTAAAAGATTTTCTATAAGCACATTTAAAAGATTTTCTATGTATGTGTTTATAAAGAATTGTATTAATTTTTGTTCCATTTATAAAATATTATAATTTCACAATAAAACTCAGGTTGGATGAATCATCTCTTTGTAGTTTACACAGCAAGTGTTCTGAATTAATGCCTGTATTTACTTTTTTGTGTCCTTGTTTTCCTTTGAATTATTTTCTTAACATATGTAGCATCTCTAAGGGAATAAAAGGAATTGCCTATGAAATTTTTGGTGGGGTCACTTTTAGTGAATATGCAGGTTACTCAATTTATCCCTGCTGAGATTTATTTTAAGTAGAATGTTTTATGCATAATCAATATTTTGTTTCAAGTGTTTGCCTCTGAGAACATTTGTGGCATTTTTACTCTGCATTTAGACCTCTTGACTTGTTGGCTGAGGGAGAGTGAGATTGCTGGGAGAAGAAACACTGATTTATTGATTCACGTTGACTTTGCTATTCTATGGCAGTCTGTACTCATTGGTACCAGAAGCAGCATTTACTCTTGGCTACCTCATGTGCCACACTTAAAGGCAGAAGAAAAATAGCACCATGCGTTAGGATGTAGATTGGCAGCAATGCAAGGATCTGGAAGAAATACTGCAGCAAATTCAGGACTAAGTGTCTAGGGACAGGATCTGGAACTTTGCTTTGTGCTCCCCTATCTGTTTGTAGTTGTTTGGACACCGGAGTTGAGATTTGAGCCTATACTGTGTTTTAATTAATTTGTCAAACTCTGCTCACTTCAAACATTCTCCTTTATGTCCTTATTTCAATGTTTAAAGATACAATGAATTATTGAGCTTGCTAGTTTGTTGCCTTGGCAATAGAGGGAACTGCCAAAAGAGTGATAAAATATATTTGCTGTTATATTGGAAATTCATGTTCTTCTTAAATACTCTTGTTCATATTTTTATATTTTTTTGTATAACATGGCTGTTTGAGTGCTCTAGTTGCAACTACTGCTTTGTTCTGCTGAATGGAGACACTCTCAAGGTACAGGCAAATGTTTTTACTTTTCCCTGCTGCAGGAAAATTCAGCTAAAGACATTCAGGTTTGTAGGTCACTACCGCACTCCGGTAAATACAAAGGTGTTAAATTGCTGTACCCACATCTCTAATCTCTCAAGCATCTGTGAGTTCTGCCAGGAGGGACCTTTGGAAGAACTCTGAGCTTAATGGGAATGCAGGGTTGTCTCTGGGCTCTTTTCCCTACAATTGTCAAACTACCGTAGTGAAAAACACAAACCTTCTTTATTCTCTATATCTAAGTAGTCAATAACTGACCAAAAATAGATAGGAGCAGTTGCAAAGTACATTTTTGTTGGTAAGTTAAAGTAGTGCAAAGTAAAGTTTAAAAAAAGGCAAGATCAGGCAAAGGGATGAATTACATATGAAGTGTACCTGTGAAGTACACAACGCTTAAAAAGTCTCCTTGGGATTTTTATATGATCAGTAGGACTCAGGGAAGCCACCTCACTATCATTTATACCTCCTCCCATTACATTGTTGCATCCAAGCTGCTGCATTAGAAAAACCAGCCCACTGTCAGACAAGATTTAGACCCAGGTCTGCAAAACTCATCAAAGAGAATTGACTGAAAATTGTTTAGCCTGTACCATTAATATAAAACAGACAATATTTCAATTTCCCATTCATATTAATGGTTATCACAAAAAAAAAGCGAGAAAAAAAATCTGCGTGGAACTGTAACTCATCACATATTAAAAAAAAAACCAAAACAAAACAAAAACCCCACAAAAAAACCACCAAGCCACCTGAAAAATAACAACAACAAAAAAAAGCAGAAATATTCACATAAGGCTGTCTGGATATCTTTGTCAACTCCAGATTTCAGTGCATCTTCCTGTTTTACTCACTTACTAAAACAAATAACAGCAGCCCTAATAGAAGTACATGTTCCATGTGGGCTGAGGTTTTACTCTGCAGTAACAGGGCTTACTTTTACTTGCTAATTCCTCTGACCTGTTTTAACTGAGAGTAACAGCATGAAGTTTTTACATGAGGCACGCATCTCCTTTACAGCTACAATGATTTTGTATTTTTCTGCTATGTAGACAAGTAGCAATGTAAATTGTAATAAAACCAGTACATCAGCAATAAAAAAGTATGCACTGAATAAATAATAAGTGGATATAAACAATAACTTTCACTGATTCTAGGAAACTACTTAATGGAAACTAATCTTCTAAAAAATTGGCACTAAAAGTGAGCCAAGTAGCAGGAGCAGGGGAGGTGATCCATGTGCAGTACCCCACAGGCAATTTCGGTTCTGTGTTTTGGTCCAAAACTGCAGTGTATGAAATTTAAGGTACTGGTTTCAGTGAAAGAAACCTAACAGAGGAGTCTGGCTGGTTCTTTAACTACTTAGACCATGAAGTAAATGCGTCCTCATGTCACAGGACTAATGAATGTGTGTGGTTAGCCCATGCATTTTAATGCTTGTGTCCCCCCAGGAAATGCCACTGAGGCATGGTTTGGGTTTGGGCGGACATGCTGTGATGCCTAGAGGTGTATGGATCCAAACTGAGATGTGTTGGCACAGCTGCAGGTCAGTGACACTGTGGTTTTCTTCTACAAATGGTCTTCATGATGTTCCAACAGGTAGAAGACTTGATAGCTTGTTCCATTTGTCTAAAACAAGAGTATACAGAGAGAATATTTTCCAGTTTACTCCAAAAAATTGAACAGTTTGTCTGTGTGCCACGGCAGCTGCTCCTGGCTTGTCATATGTGTGAAGAGGTCTCTGGAATGGAGGAGTCTGGGGCCCAGATACTTTTAGGATTTTAGAAACATAAATCTGCTGTGCAGGTCTCTTTGCCAGAATTTCAGGACACTGAAAACAGATCTTTCTCTTCCAGAGCTTTCTGAGGGAAACCCCAGGCATGGATTTGCTGTTAGACGTGCAGTTTCTTTCAATATTGCTGATGTCTGATTCCCATCTGTGTCTCATTCCTGCACTTGCTCCTTGGGAGGATTTGTCTCCTTCCTTGCTGAAGCGTTGGTGACGGCTGATGCCCACACAGGCTGTAGGGGAGCATGAAGCCAGGAGAGCTGCAGGAAGCCTCCTCACTGACTCACTGCCTTTCACTCTGACAAAGCAACCACTTTGCAGAGAAAAAACTTTTTAAAAAAATAGTCACCAATTTCAGACATTGCCAGAGCTCCCTCTCCTCCCTGAAGCTATGCTGTAGAATGATTTTAAAGCAGAAGGTAATGGTCAAGTTGTGATTTCCTCATTTAGCTTCTTCAGCACAGCCAGAGGGGTTATCCTCAGTGCTTCATTATAGATAATCTAAATCTATTCCCTTGCAATTTGAAACTCTTCCCCCTTGTCCTGTCACTACATGCTCTTGTAAATAGTCTCTCTCCATCTTTTTTGTAGGTTCCCCTTCAGGTGTTGGAGGCCACAGTTGTGTCACCCCAAAACCTTCTCTTTTCCAGGCTGAACAACCCAATTCTCCCAGCCTTACATCAGATATGACAATTTTTATGTTGCACAGTTTATAGTATGCAACACTAATAGTGGTTTATGTAGCACCAAGCTGGTTGGCCCATGTGATTCTTTAGAGTTATCTCCATTCTGACTTGCTTAAAAAAAATAAAAAAACCCCTTGTCACTACCTACTGGTTACTGTTAGCTAAATTCTGTAAATTATTGGTGGATAAGAGCTATGGGAAGTCACCCCAAACTTAGGAAATTTTGCCTTTTTTTCAAGAATAATCAATTTTTATCCTTCTGATCTTACTCCTGAAGATGAAGTTCTAAAACAAAAATGTAGGGGTTTTTTTCTGAATTAGTCACCAATGTATTTTTATAGTTAGTGACATGTCTTCTCTAGCTTGTGCTCTGCCAAAGAGAAGCAAATGATCTGTGTGTGTATGTATGATTTCCCTGGGGATACCACCCAGGGTGCCTAACAATTATACCTACTTCTTTCATATTACAGTTTGTTACTATATTGGTGCTGGATGAATCACTGATGACCCCTTTTTCTGTCACTTTAGAGAACACAGAAGTATGTTCTATTAACAGCAGCTCTTCAGGGCTTCTTTCAATGTGTCACCACTGTCGGCTTTTTGTTTTCCACAAGTGCTGTTTCAAATCCTAGAAAATGTCACAAGTGAATTCTATGAAAAATTTTTTTTCCCTAAATGCTTGTAGTGGTAAAATCAGAGAGTAAGATACTATATTGGATATACTAGAAAAAGAGCTTGCTTTATGAGGAATGGTTTGTGATATGGCTCTTGGGGATGATCCTATACAGGACCCAGAGTTGACTCTGTGATCCTTGTGGGTCCCTTCCAACTCAGCATATTCTGTAGTTGTGACTTTACTGTACTGGCTACTTGGCCAGAGTGGCAGTAAAACCAAATCTGTCCAATGACAGGGAATGGGAGAATTCCCATGAGTCTGAAATCCCACACACACTCTGGAAAACACTTCAGCAGCAGACGTGGTAAAATAGTTGTACTTAAACCAAGTTAACCATACTGTGAGGAAGAAGTTATAAATGTTTATCTTATTTTTAGTGCTGTAAAATCTTGAGTGACAGTTCTCATGACTGTACTGAGCAAGCAGTTCATTACCCTGGTGGATAGACTGTTTCATAAAGAAAGAAAATTTCCAAGCATAAATTTTCTTTACTTCAATTTAACCCAAAGATTCATTTAATGGAATCAGTCAACTGTGAAATGTGATTGCACAAAATGAGATAAATGACATAGAAGAATATCCTTCTTCTTCTTCTCCTTTTTGGGGGGAGACAACTGCCTTGTTGAAGGCAGTGGGCAAAGTTATATGACCAGTGTACAAAAGACAGTGAGTTGATGCCAGGCAGGAAACACAGAGCTTTGTGCAGTCAGGGATCTACAATCTCAGAGTGAATGCTTAGGTGAGGTACTAGATAAGAGTAGTGTGATGTATTTGGAGACATAATGATAACTTTTAATCACCAACAGTATATTTAGTTTCCTTTTAGTAGTAGTATTAAAATACTTCAAAACAGTGGGCACAATCCAAAAAGCCATATCTTCTGTCCAATCTGATTAAAGAAAATCATCCCAAACCCAAATGCAGTATATGATTTGATGCTTTCAAAGAAAATTATCCTGAAGAGTATCCAGTCATTTTGCAACAAATCTAAAACTGCTTCCACAATATTCTCATGCCAGTCATTGAACTCAAGGACGAGAATGGTGCCAGTTAACATGATGAAAAGAAATCCAGAAGTAAATGTACTCATTTTGTGACATAATTTTCCCCTATACCGCTCTCTCAGTTGTTCTTTGTCTCCGGCTAGCAGTATATTCCTTTACCTTCATGCAATTAATCTCTGTTCACGTTTGAGGCATGGGTCTCTCTCATCATGTTAATAAATTACATGATTCAAGCTAAATTCACAGCTGTTGTTTTTAACCTGTACTTGCTTGCATGTCTGCTGCATTTCAAACTTAAGGTTTATGGTCAAACCTCAGCTCAGTAATGTTTTAATTGAGTCTCACTCTATTGATTGATCCTTATTTTGGTTGATTGCAGCATGAATGAGGTTGGACTTGATCATGGAACCGTTACTGGGTAAAAACTGCAGCCTTTGACACCAAATCACAGAGAAGGGAGGCTGCCAGGGAAGCTGTACCACTTTTTCATTGCTGTTGAGTGGACTCTTCCAGCTGTTTTTTTCTGTTTTTAGTCAGGATAGAAATGGTGGCCTTGAATTGCACTACTTGTTTCTCAGTCCGTGTTTTTCCCCACTCTTACAGATACTACAGCAGCATAAAACATTCAGCAGCACTGGACAGCATGATGTGTCTTATTTTATTTATGCTTTGAATGTATTTATGAAGGATTTCTAGGAGCATAATTTTGTTAAAGCAGCCTTCTTCTTGCATCATAATAGCTAAAAATCCATGTGAGATAGGTTTGTGAATTCTTGTAAAATGCTTATAATTTCCGTCTTCTTGGAAGAGAAAACAAAGTGTTTCACATTGGTGTGAAATACTCATGTGAGTGGGTATTAAAATTGCCATTGAATCACTGCTGTCTTTTTGGTAGCTTTGTGGTGACCATAGCATAGTTAATAGACTTGCAGTAGTATTTAAAAGTATTTTTATATTTCAACTGTAATATATTTGCTGTTTAAAAGAAATGAATGTGTATTGACGGCTCTTCAGGCAGGTGAAACCCCAGGTGGCAGTGACCCAGCTCCTGTCACTGCCCTGGGCAGCCAGCTGGCATGTGTGCTCCATCCAGGGGCACCGTGAGAGAGCCTCCAAGCAGGGCTGTGAAAGAGCAGACTTCTGGAGAACTTTGGAATGTTTGTGTAGCTATGTAGCAGGGTGCAGTGTTTTATATTATTAGAGGAACAGTGATAAAGGAAAACGTGGCCACGCAATGATGTCTTCTGTAGGTTGTCTGTAAAAGAGGAAGAGGAAATGTGGGAAGTTGTTTTCCTTTATTTGAAGTGATGAATATGATTATATCCATGAGACTGAGGCTTAGTAAAATTATTACCACTAGTAATACATATTCTTTCCTTACTGCCAAGTGCAGACAGTTTAATGAATTAGGCTGGCAAACTCTGATCTCTAAAATATGAAAATATGCTTTTCCTGACTAATGTTTCTGACGGTCTGAATAATCACTGGTTGAAGGCCATGTTGAAAGTAGGATAGTAGGTAGCATAAATAATTTAATCAGGTTAATTCAGTCACTGTTAAATTACTGCTTTAGAGATGAAATAAACCTGTAAACCTGGTTAGCTTAAAAAAAACCAATGGCTGTGTATATTGCTGTTCTAAAAATGTTAATACATAATATGGAACATAATCCCCATGATATTCATAGGTAATGTAAATGTAGATTAGTAATCTTCAGGTCAAGCTTTGTTTGGATGAATGTGAACTGAAACTTCATCAGGCCTAAAGACTAATAAAGAAACACTATGCAGGTTATAATTTCAATGTTGTTAATGTTTATTAATAGTGCATTTTTAATGAGTTAAATTAATTATTTTAATTATTTATATGCATAGACAAACGTAGACATTAAGGATAACCTTTTGAATTTATAATCAAAAGCAATAGAAACTTACACTCAGTTGACTTTTGCAACCGTACTTGTGCTTCCTTGAGTAAAAAAGCACAAATTTAAAAACCTGAGGTTTGAATGAGCAGGAGAAATTTGTCTTTTAAAGCCTTTTCAAACTTTGCAATATCACAAGACAAAAGTAGTAGCTAATTTAATAATTTGGAAGTCTTTTTTGGAGTGGATAGCTGAATGATTTTTGATCTATTTCCACAGGTTTTCAATACATACTCTAATGAGGACTATGACAGGAGAAATGATGAAGTTGACCCAGTGGCTGCATCAGCTGAATATGAACTTGAGAAGCGTGTGGAAAAGTTGGAGCTCTTCCCAGTCGAGCTAGAAAAAGGTATCGTGTCTGTGTGTCATTTCCACTTCCTGTGACACTGACCTGCAAGTTTGAGGAAGTCTACACATACCTACAGAGTCTATCTCGAATTTCCATGAGTTGGTTTTATTCACTGTGGCTTTTTGGATTTCAGGAATTGTTCAGTGAGGAATTAAAGAAGCAGCTCAGAGACAGGCAGTTTTTATCTTCTTAAGAGAATTGTTTAGTGATACTCCATTAACATGATTTTACACAGTGTTTGATGTGATAGGTTCATTCTTTACTGGAGGAGTAAAAATCTTGTCTGTTGTTCTATGCTCTTCATAAGGCTGCAGATGATACTTTTTGTGTGTAATTTAAATGTTAGTCAAATAGTTTTCTTACAAGGGATCAAAGTAATATTAGTGTTATTGACACAGAAAGCCAAGAGGAACCAAAGCATAAATGCTTACCTACCAAATAATGTACAGATAAAAGTAAGAATTTTCTGCTTTTTCTTGCCTCTTTCACAGATGAAGATGGACTTGGCATAAGCATTATTGGAATGGGAGTTGGAGCTGATGCAGGCCTTGAAAAACTGGGAATATTTGTCAAAACAGTAACAGAGGGTGGGACAGCAGAAAGAGATGGCAGGTAAACGAGACTTTGTATTTGGAAATTTTATCAGCAAGAGTTACTATAAATTATGATTTTCATAGGGAATAGTTGTTTGCTTAACATATGTGATGGTAATCCAAGCTGTAAAGTTGGTCGACTTCATTGGAAAGGTCCGAGTAACTGATGGTTATGAGAAGACGTGAAATTGGTACCCTGAGTTTAAACTTTTGAAGAAGAACAAAGTTGCCAAAGATAGGTGTTTGTGACTACTGAGAACCCAGATGCTTTAGCATGAGTAAGGCTGCTGATTCCAAACTCTGTGTCACTTTTGAAAGTAGTTTTGATTCTTAAGGTGTTGAGCTCCCACCTCTTCTATTGGCTTCAAGCCAGCTTTAGAAAGGCAATACTAAAAAAATAATTCAGTTCAACATTGGATAATTTGGTCTCTCTGCATATGATGTCCTTGCAAAGAGATCTTGACAGGCTGGATCTATGGGCTGAGGACAGCTGCATGAGGTTCACTAAGGCAAAGGGCCAGTCCTGCCCTGGGTTCACAGCAGAGCTGCATGAGGTTCACTAAGGCAAAGGGCCAGTCCTGCCCTGGGTTCACAGCAGAGCTGCATGAGGTTCACTAAGGCAAAGGGCCAGTCCTGTCCTGGGTTCACAGCAGAGCTGCATGAGGTTCACCAAGGCAAAGGGCCAGTCCTGTCCTGGGTTCACAGCAGAGCTGCATGAGGTTCACCAAGGCAAAGGGCCAGTCCTGCCCTGGGGCCACAGCAGAGCTGCATGAGGTTCACCAAGGCAAAGGGCCAGTCCTGTCCTGGGTTCACAGCAGAGCTGCATGAGGTTCACCAAGGCAAAGGGCCAGTCCTGTCCTGGGTTCACAGCAGAGCTGCATGAGGTTCACCAAGGCAAAGGGCCAGTCCTGCCCTGGGGCCACAGCAGCCCCAGGCAGGGCTGCAGGCCTGGGGGAGGAGCAGCTTGAGGGCTGCTCAGCAGAAAAGGGCTTGGAGTGCTGGTTGACAGGGAGCTGGATATCAGCCAGGTTGTGCCCAGGTGGCCAGGAAAGCCAAAGGCATCCTGGCCTGGACCAGCAGTAGTGTATCCAGCAGCACCCAGGCAGGGACTGTGCCCCCTGTGCCTGGCACTGGTGAGGCCACCTTGGGTGCTGTGTCCAGCTCTGGGCCTGTCACTGCGAGAAGGACACTGAGGTGCTGGAGTGTGACCAGAGAAAGGGAACAAAGCTGGTGAAGGGTCAGGAGCACAGGTCTTATGAAAGGGAGCTGGGAGTGTTTGACCTGGAGAAAAGGAGGCTTGGGGGTGACCTTATCACTCTCCACAACCACTGGAAAGGAAGTTGTAACCAGGTGGGTTCAGTCTCTTCTGACATGTCTCAAGTGAAAGGGTGAGAGGAAATGGCCTTAAGTTGTGTCAGGTGAGGTTCAGATTAAATATTAGAGTTTTTTTTCAATGAAAAAGGCATTGGAATAAGTTGACCAGAAAGGTGGTGGAGTCATTGTCTCTGGAAGTGTTGAAGAGGCATCTGGATGTCGCACTTGGGATGTGGTTTAGGAGTGATTGAGCTGCTCTGTTGATGGCTAAACTGGATGGTCTTGGAAGATCTTTTTCAACCTTGATTATTCTGCGATTAAGGAAATAATTAGTGTATCTGAATATTTAAACTTTTACTAAATGCATTCCTTTCAACTTTACTAACACAGACTGTTCATACTACTTACTTTGGATAGTCTATTCTGGGGTTCAGTTTTCACAGCTACAGCACTGAAAGTACATTAATTAATTGGAATAGGAAGCTATACCATAAACCTTGCCCACTAAAGAAGTGAATTGGTGTGTGTAGTCCTGTGTGCTAATATAGCAGAATCTGCTTGCTTATTTGGTAAGTGCAAGCTAAAGAATTCCTTTTCAACATAAAATATTTCATATCATATGGGGCACAGTTATCTGTGTGTTCTACAACACCTGCTGATCTGTGTATTATACAATACCTGCCAAAACCAAGTCAACCACTTCTCAGGAGACAGGAAAAAACTTTACTATGTAATCATTTAATAATGAAAATAATTCTTAAAAATCTTCCAACCCGTACAATTTTTCATTTTGTCCTTAAAAATAAAGTGCTTAACTTTGTAAATTTTCATGCCAGTAAAATATTACTTCTCTGATATGTAAGCAACTAAATCAACTTATCTGCATTCTCCTTTTCTGATTCACACCATTAATGTGTTTTTATATTAGTCATAAACAATATGAACATATTGTTTATAAATAAAAGTGGGAATAAACTCTTTAAGATGTTGATGATGTCTTCTTAAAAATACATTGCAGTAACATGTTCCTTGTTGAACACCTCTAATTTTCAGCCAGGCAAAAAATTGTTCTGCTGTGGAAACCCCACAAAAATTTAAGCAAAAGACTCTAGAAGGCAGGGGGTTGCAAAGTTTAGTAATGTTGCTTGGAAACTACTGAACTATGTTGTCTTCTAGATTGGGCTTGGGGGTGTCTTTAGAGATCTTGGCAATAAAATATCATGTTGAAGGTCAAATACTGATTTATCATAGGCTTAAAAATTATGAAGGGAAATGAAACTGACACCTCAAGATGTCATGACTTTATCCATTACTTTAAATTTAAGTGAATGTTTTTCTGAAGGGTATGCTTGACCTCAGCTAGAAGGCATTAAGCTCACGACTGGTATTCTTTGTAAAATTCTCTGGTTGAAAATCAGTCACTCACTGCTGCTCTGTCATGATCTGTAATTTCTTTTCATCTCATTATTCACATGTTTGAGTGGGCTGCAGAAGTTAATGTTCCATCACAAGTCTGTTCTTTCATTTCCCTAGATGGCATCTGAAAGGAACTTGTCAGCTGAGAAAAAATAATATCGTTCTTTGACCATTCTAATATTTGTGTTGGTTTTCGACTGGCAGAATGTTCAGTCAGCTGAGAAATAGGACTCTGATTTTCTCTTTGAGAGCCTGACTGATCATTCACTTGGGAAAGGGATATATAATCCTCTCAGTCAGGACCAGACCGTTCTGCATAATAAAGTGCATCAACTGTAAAGGGTCCTGTTAACTTCATCTTTATGAAAAGCCTACTTAATCATTAACACTGATAGCAAAACAAAATCTCCAACCAGAAAATAAAACTACTTCAGTAGTTGCATCAGATATTCCGAATAATCGCGTAGCAATCTTCAACCAGGTTCTCCTGAAGCTCCAATTTAAAATGTTACAGTGTCTGTAGGATAGTTGTTCTATTTTTTATTGAAAGACCTATCAAATTATGATATAAAGTACTTGTCTCCTCTGGAAATACAAAATCTGCAAAGAGGTTTCTCAGTGATTTAACACCCCTGGCTTGATTCATGCTGCTGTAGACAAAAAGGTAGCATTTAGCTGTCATATTTAAAGGTTTTGTGTGCCAGTGTATGCCCAAGGAGGGTGCTTCAAGATGAATCCAAAGGCAAGCATGTTGATAAGTATTCGGAGAAGTTATTAGTAGTGAGAAAGATAGGAAATCAGTCATTAGACTGAATATGAAAAATTGGACTGAATATGAAAAATAAAACCTTTTCCTGGATCAATCAATCAATAGCTGCTTCTTTCAGGTTATTGTGGTGATGTGTCATTCACTTTATGAAGTATTTTGATAGCATTGGGAGCAACAGTTTTGAAACATTGCATAGTTCTTAACTTGAACTCTAGAAGATGTCTCTGCACAAATTAAATTTTTCAGTTCATCATACAGAGCAATTGTGCAAATAATTTTTTCAAATGTAGTTGGTTTGTTTCTATAGTTGCTACTTCTTTGTTATCTGCAGGAAGAGTTTAAAGTCATGTACATTAGAAAATAATTGTCAGAAGAATTACCAATGTTATTAATGCTAAAAGCAATACAGTTTCTGTAATTCAGACTTTGGCAATCCAAGCCTAATTTTTCATTCGTGTTTGAAATTAGATTTGATACAGGGAGCCTGGAGCTCCTGTCAGAATGGGCTTTCAGGGGAGGTCCTCCCTTTGTAGGTTGATATGTATATATGCTCCTATATAATTAAAATATTAGTGTAAAGGAGTATTGGAGAATAGTGTCCATAAAAATAAGAGTTGGAAGTTTAAAAAAAAAAGTTCAAAATTAGATGAATATTGACGCGAGTGCTGTATTTCTCAAATGTTTTAGTGCAAATTGAAATAAAATTCTGAGTTTAAAATGTCAGATATTATTTTCAAAATAGGAGTTTATAGGCTGCCTTTTTCAAGGGAGATCCTGCCTAGAACACAGTGACATTCTGTAGTGTGAGGCTGCCAAAGAATAAATACTGTATTTCTTACTCATCACTGGAATCCAAAGAACAAAGATGCTGCTTGAACACATGTAAAACTGCAATGCATTTCCTCAGACTTGACAGAGAAATTAGTGCTCCAAGTACAAATGCTTCAACATTCTGTTGAAATCTCTGTTTTTTGAAAAGAAATCTTATCACTAATATATCCTAAGATGTTAAATACATTAATTTAGGTATTTTCATATAATTTAAATAGGATTTTTTCATAGCTGTTTCTTGGTTGCTTTGTAAACTCTGTTATTTGGATCAATAGAATCCATGTAAGTGCTTGAAAATTGCTCCCTTTGACTAGTTCTGGATGTGTTTGGTTTTTATTTTGAAATTCTTAAGAGATTGTGTGTTTCTAAAGAACAGTGTTGCAGTCATCTTCCAGGGATTTGTAATCCAGAGGAGTCCAGTGCCTGCTGTAGGGATTTTGTAGCAGTGCTTGCTTTAGATAAAAGCAACATGACTTTCATCTGTCTAAACTTTGTCTGCATTAAACAGTGTATCGACTGTAAATAGGTTTTTGGCTTCAAAAAGAGAGTCCTCATTACAGCAGTCCAAGTTTTATGATTGTGTGCAGCAAGATCATGCTTATACTGGGAATTCATTTTTTTGGAACAAGTTAGATGAAATATCTTAAGATAGTACGTCACAATTGGGTCTGATGCTTAAGTTCTTTTCTCCACAGATGAGCAGGTTGTTTTAGTTAAATACTGCATTTTTTTTCCATTAGCATGAAATGCCAGAACTATGTCTTATGCTGTTTTTCAAGATTGGCTTAGGAAAGAATGATATAAGAGCTGTTCAAGTATCTCATTTAATTTAATTCATATGACAAATTCAGGAGTTTATGTTGCTGTATTTCTGTACAAGGAAAGAGACTGGATAATTAATTGATTATATTAACTGTAATGGTAACTTTGAAGTTGGATTTATGAGATGTCTGTGTGCAAGGAATGATGTGTTTTTCATATTTACCTCAATCATTCTATGACTGAGCTTTTGTTTAAGGTCAAACTATAAAGATCTCTCTATGCTAAGTTTTGCTGAAAATTTGGAAGAATTCATACAATTATTTATGCATTTGTGTTCTTTTTCCTGAAAGGATCCAAGTGAATGACCAAATTGTGGAAGTTGATGGCATCAGTCTGGTTGGTGTTACACAAAATTTTGCTGCAACTGTTCTTAGAAACACCAAAGAGAAAGTCAGGTGAGTATTTTAGAGGGAAAAAAGAAATTTAAATTAATACTTAAGATTACTTGGCTTCCTTTGCAGGCCTTTCAGTTTGCCCAGGTACAATCAGAGGCTTTTGGCCTCTATGTCTTCTCTCCTTTGATCTCTCCTTTGATTCCGAGAGAGGGATCAAATACAGTATGACAGTTTTGTTTTGGCTTACATTTTTAAAGTATTACAGCCAAGAAAAGCTGGAATTGCAGACAGATGATGACTGTGCTCTTGATCACTAATCTAGATATTCATGGGCTTCAAGCTGTTTGCATTAGTGGGGATGATGAAGGTCATGGTGTTGGTCAGAGGGAAGCTGCTGCCAGTGATCACTTCCTTGCCCCACCCATGGGGACACTGACCACGTTCACGCTCCAGGGCTGGAGCAGGAGGAGATCAGCACTCCGGTCCCTCATTTGCCACCTCAGCACAGAGGACAGGAGAGAATTGGGTGCAGTAGTGATAACAGCTGCCAAATTAAGGAGAGTAACCAGTATTAGTTGACCGAGCTCCCAGCACCACCTGTGGGTTTCTCTCTGCTCCTATACTGTGGTTCATTGTCCCTGTAAAAGTCCATAAATTAATGAACAGACTCAAAAATGTAACATATTCTGCAAGTACGCTTCTGAGCTTGTGTGGTTGTGAGTGCAAAACTATAAAATGTCATTAATAAGAGCTTTGTTTCCCTAGAATTGAACTGATTTGCCATGTAAGACCCTGTGCAGTCGCATAGTTTTTCAACAGCTTGTTAATTTCAGTAAAGATTCAAGTCTACAAAATAAATCCAAAAATATCTTTGACATATTGTAAAAGCAGCAGCCATTCTGAAGTCACCTTTTGGTTCTCTCTAGGGAGTACAACTGAATTCTTTAATTAATGAGTTCAGAGCTGACTTCTTTTGAACCATGACTAAACTCCGGGTGGTAATATATGCAGACGCCCTCAGATGGTGGTGCTCTATGTTGGAATGCACACTTCCACTAAAATTCCACAGCTGATCCTACATGACATTGAGGAATAATGCTGGGATGTGGATTCTGCACAGAATCTTGGGGGTGGTTGATCAATCTTTTATTTGAGAGAGGTTATTTAGGAAAAAAGAGAATATTTGAAACTGTAATTATAGGCAAGTATATTTTTGTGTAACATTTACATTTGAAGTTACACCATTACTATTTCTGCAAAGACTCACACATGCTGTGAGTGTTCCTACTGACTAAACTATGAAAATGAGTATATACTTTATTAGGTTTTCTATAGTTGGGACCTTCAAACATAAAATCCTTATGACAGAGAATAATGTGTTCCTGTGTTTCAGTACACAGAGCAAATGTTATGTATATTCTGTGTTTGATGTTCTAGTTCAAAAGGAAAAAGGAAAAAGAAGGCATTCACATAAAAACATACCTATTGTATACATTTAGAATCAGCTCAGTTTGTGTAATTATTGCTGCATAAGTTATGGAATAGAATACTTGCTTCCATGGGAAAATAATGGAGGAAGGAAAAATCATAAAGTGATTTTCACACAGAACTCCCACAGTCTTCTCTCAGGAAATAAATTACAGTGAGACTGGTTGCAATCTAGACCCTTGTCACAAAATAGGGAGCTGAAAAAAGTATTTCTTCATTGTTGTTGAGTTCACATTGTCAAGTGTACTGTGCACTGGGATCATTGGCTTCTGACAGATCTCATTTGTCAAAGCGATATTTGAGTTTTCATTTTTCCTTGTAAGATTAAGATACTGGGTTTTCATGGAAAAAATGACCCAGTATGTTAGTGTCAAAACTAGACCCAAAAAAAGCATAAAATAATACTCAGTTAATAATACATTTCAAATACTCTGTGAGTTACAATATAAAATATTACTAAAATATTAATAATGTATACATAAAGAGCATACCATGTGGTTGGCAGTATCTTACTAATGTGTATTTCTAATTAGAGGAAAGAAATGGGTAGAATTTGGCGCAACTTCCTCAATTTTTTTCCATTTTAAACTTCATGGAAAAAAATGCTCAGAAAGACTTCTTTCTGCTTTATGCAAGCCAGCTGAGAAATGCATGATGTTTTCCCCGATTTGTGGTAGGCTGGGAGTGAGACTTGACAAGGTAGCCAAGCCTTGTGTGGCACAGGCTCCTGCTTAGCTTCTGGTCCAGTCCTGGATGGTGTTGTTGCTTGATGCTCTACATTGGTTTTAGTTGCACAAAATGAAAAATTGTTCCAGAAAGCAGTTTTTTGGAGAGAGATATTTCAGTATGCTTGATGTTTTGGCTTTAATACAGGTTTGAACATTTGCTTGTAAAGGAAGTAAGAGCTAATATTGATGAATTTAGATATGAAAGGAAATAAGGTATTTTTAACTTCCTGACTGTTCTTCTTTTGACATGTGACAAAAGAGCCCTGCCTGCTGCTTGTTTTGTGGTGAGAAGAGTTGGTTTCTGACAGATCCTCTTTCTTGCTGTGTTAGAGCTAGGATGGAGAATCCCTCATGTCCACCTTCTTTGGCAGACAGTGAAAACCTCTGCACTTGAACTGCTCCAGAACATTGGGGACACCATGGGAGGGTCTGGTGGGGCAAAATGCCTTTTTTGTCCCCATCTGTGAGCTCCTGCCTGCTGGCAGTGCAGGGAGCAGTGCAGGGAGCAGTGCAGGGAGCATACTCCTGCCCTTGGAAAGCACCATTCCCATGGCAGTGCCATGAATGATCCGTGTCACTGCAGGAGGCAGGAGCAGGGGCAGAGGTTGCTGCTCCATAAACCCCTCCTGCCTTTCCTGAGGATGTCCCAGCTGACTGCCAGTGTGTAGGCGGTGTACAAGCACACCTCACCTGATCCAAGGCAAGGCAGCTTCACGAATCCTTCCTTCACAGGAGGAATCATGTTCACACTTACTTGCATATCTGCTGTTCAATAGTGTCAGCTTGATGGGGTTTATAGAACTGCTTTAATAGGCATAGTTATCTTTGTGATCATAGCATACAGAATCTGGGCCTTTCTTCTGCCTGGTGTCCTGTACACACAGAGATCTGTATGCCTTTCACTGGCATTACTTCACGTTTATATCCCTCAGCATTAGGTATCTGAAGTCATTTTGTCCTTAATCTAGTCAAAGTGCATGCTGGTTTTTATAGCAGGGTTTAGTATGTGAGATCAGTTGCAAAGAAAGGACACTCATGAATAGAATGACATTAAAGCCGCTTGTTAATTCTTTGCAGTAAATGCAGTCAATACCTCTTCAGAGAGGGCTTGCATAATTCCAATACTTCGTGATTTATTTTTCTCCTTTGAGCCTTCTGAACACTTTGAGTGATACTGACAGTGGAAGTCGTTGACCTAGAATAGATTTTTGCAATTTTTCTACCAGAAAAAATGTATCCAGACTCTCTGTGGCTGGCATAGTAAAGAATTTGTGAAAATGAAGACATGGCTTTTACCTTTTGAACTGTTCTAGGTGAGGCTGAGAGGAAGTGAAGGAAGAACAAATGTAAAAAGCATCTGCGGTTATTTTGTCCGTTGTTTGCAGTATTGGATTATCCAGCAGACTCATCATACCCTAATGAAAGATCATTGGCTCAACCAGTTTTACTTCCACAGTGATAATAAATTAAATTATTCTTTCTTATAATGTTTTCTAGAAAGATAATCAGTACCCAGCAGATGTACTCTGGTGGCCTATGAGGCAAAGGCAAGAGATGGAATTCTTTCATAATCTCCGCTGGCAGTCAGCTTCTGCTTTTCAGGATGAGAATTAGTGTCCTCGTGACTCTAATCAGGCAAATACAACTATGAATGCTATTTCAATTGATGTAAATATCAAGTCTTCTATAATTTTATATAACTGTTTAGTTCACTGATATCTCATTAGCGGATTTCAGAATTTGATTATATACAGGAGGGATTTGAAATGTGTGTTGTTTTCAATATTGTTGACTGTTGCCCCTGCACTAAGATTAATGCTTTAGAGGGCAGTGCCACACTAATACCACTAATTGTTCTGTGCTTCTTTTGACCCCATTTAGGATGTAATCCATCTGCTTGAAGTTTGCAAGTGGTGTCTGCGGTCATAAAAGATAGGATAAGGAGACGGCTTGACAGTGGGAATCCCATCCTGTCATGGAGTTTCTCCTGTGTTGTTTTGCTTGCAGTCTCCCCATGGACTGTGATGTTGAGTATCAGGCCTGTTCTTTGAGGCTGCTTGGGTGGTGCTTAGCCTTTGTGACCACACTTTCTTCCCCTGTTCATCATACTGAAAGGGTTCTGGGAGATCCTACGGTCTCTGCCAGGGAAAGCTCACTCAAAGAGCTGTATGCCTCTAGGGAATTTTATTTCTTTTTCCTTGAACATACTCACAAGAGGAAAAATCTAGTTCTTTCATAGAGAAAACTTTATCCTATTATCATAGTTACTGAATACAAAGATTTGTGCCCACACAGCTCTGGGAAAGGCAGGGTCCCAGGAAAGGAGGACATGGTTCTTGGAAGACTTAATACATTGATAAGGAGAAAGGATCTTGCATGAGAGAATCGTCAAAAATCCCACTCCTTCATATGCTGCTTGTAAGCTTTTAGCATTTTTACTTTCCTCTGAAAGGTTTCTTTTAAGGAAGTTAACCAAATTCAGTGTTTTACTGGAGAGGCAAATTTTAAATTCTGTGTCCTCCTTCCGTATCCTGTTGTATGAATGTGACTAAACATTTTCCTGGCTTCCCACCCTGTTGCTAGGCACTGAGCGGATGCTCTCTTGGTGCCTTCTGAGTCTGTTCTTGATTTTTTTTAGGGAGCCACACAGAGCCTGTGCAAACCTGTTTGGTGGTTTATCATGACTTGTACCACCCTGAAAGTTATTAATTGTTTTAATTCTATACTGCCAATGAGTTTACCTGGTTTTGTTTATTTAAATTCTGCTGAAATGGATCAAAGTCTTTCCATCTTAAATAACTGGTTAGCCAATTTTGCCGTGTCTAATTAATCTTCTAGATCATTAAAGAGTATGTTCTAACAGCAGCATTGCAAATATCCAGCCCTCTGGCTTTTCACTATTCACTATTCTCTGTTCTAATAAAGAATAATTTATTGCCATTTTTTGTTTTTTCTTATTTGGAAAGTTTTAATTCAAAGCAGGGTTCTGTCTCAACTCCCAGTTAGTTCATAGCCTAAATTCTATCTCATACTAAATTGAAAGTGGAATCTTTCATACAAATTTTCACATTTGTATAGCCCTTTTGCAAGGAGCTATTAAAGGGCAAAAAGTAAAAATAATTGGTTGTTCATTAACATTAACTTGAAATGTCATTTATTCCTTCCACAGCTAATTCCTCACCGCATCTTGAGATGAATTTTTTCAGAAAAATACACCATTTCCTAAAATAGTATTTGCATGCCTGCTGTTAGTTTTGTTTGCCACCACAGCATCTGGAAGGGCAGTTTATCCAGTCAGGTCTTTGCAAGGGCTGAGGCAGTGCAGGGGACAGATGAAATCTGCCTTAGGTCCCAGGCAGCAGCAGTGCCCCGATGGGAATGCTGCTGCTGACAGTAACACTGAGCAGCCTGCCTTTGTTGTGCCTCCCTTGTCTAGGTAATAATCCTCCTCTCCCAGTATGCATGCCTGTGCAGATTTTCTTTTGCTCCTTCTGACTTTGCCTGCCTGTGCTCTTACCCTGTGAAACAGTTGGGTTCTTAAAAATTTGAAGGCATTCTCCATAGTGCAGATCCACATTGTGGCATAGGCAGGACTTCTGGTTACTGGGTAATGAGACAGGATCCAAAACAAAAGATACCACACTCCATGTCTGCTTCAGAGAGCTGGGTTATGTTATCTGTTTTCAGGGGGTTGTGGTTTTGTTCTTCCTTTCCTTTTCTCTTTCTTTTTCCTTGAATTCAAGTGCTGGAGCTGAGGAGATGAAAAAGAGAAGGAAAGAAAATCCCTTTGCTCTGCAGTGCTGATTGCTGAGCTGGGACTTCATGCTGGGCTGCTTCAGAAGCCATGTGTGCTTGGTGCACTTTCTGCTTCTTTGATAAACCTGATTTATGGATCCTGCAGAAACTAAATGTGTGGTGCTGTGTGCCAAAGTAGTGTAAATTTCTCCTGTTTAATCCACTGTGGTTATACTAAAGATTCCATAATATGTTTTCTTTCTGGTTTCTGCAAAGTACTTCTACAAGCACTGGTAATTGTCCTGTGGGACTACCAGGTGTAGTGTGCTGAACATGAAAAATTACTCCAGAGTCCTCTGACCCCTTAGGATGGGTGAGATAAGACTGCATTCATCACTGCTTAGCTGGTTTATATTCCTTGGCTGTGCCTGTGGAGTAGACAAGCTGTGCCTTGGCCTGTTCTTTGTGCTGGGGCCAGCTGGCACCAGCGTGGTTGGGGCTCCTACCCTTAAAGAGTTGTACCTTTCTGAGCAGGGGGGCCATATCCAAAGTGTCCATTGGAAACATCCAAGCTGACTCCTAGCCTTTGCTAACTCCTGGACTGGGTCTGAGTATTCTTTAGCAGAATATTAGTTAACTTGGGTCAAACTGTTTCCAAGACTGTTTCAGTGTTGTAAAATACAATTTTAATATGATGACCATTTACTAGTACTTGGAAGCATTCCCTGGCACTGTGTGATTTACTGGCATAAACATAGCCCCTGTGTCTTTATTTCTTGCTAATTTGAATTTTATGGCAATTTTTAAAAAAATATTTGTGCATTTGGACAGGAAATTATATGTTTGAGTGTGAAATATATAAAGAAATATTCATTTAAATATTTTGTCTGAATTACAAACTATTTTTCTAGGTATTAGAGCATGACTTTTAAAATTAAATATAACATGAATGAGTAAGGTTTAGTGGGACTAGATTTCATTAGGAGCAGCTTTTTTTTTTTCTTTTCCTGGAAAAAGGAACAACTTGATAGGTTTGGAATTAGTTCATCCTCAACTTGGTTGGATCTAAACATAACCTCCTAATCCTGCAACTAAATATATATTTATTTAGCTAATTATTTTACTCCTTCATCCAAGATACTATTTTGTGGAAGCTCCCACACAGTTTTGGTGCACCTTGATGAATGGGATACAACATTGTGACAGCTGGGCAGAAATACCTGCTGTTCATCCTTGCAGGATAACTCACCAAAATATATGAGTGGTGCTGTAGGAGCATTTAGCTGGACTGTGCTGGGAGGATGGTCTGGCTTGCCTAGAATCTGGACCATCTAATCATCCAGATTAAGGACATGGTCTGAACTCAGAAGCTTACTGGTGACCTACCTGTATTTTCTTCCTGGATTTCTTCCCTGTGGATGCCACCAAAGATGAGAGTGAGGGAAGACATATCTCACCTGAAAAAGCAATCTGGTTTTTTTTTAGAAACATGGCCTGCTAGCACTTGTACTTTCTGAACAGAGGTGTCTGCATTCAGGTATGTTAAAGCACAGATTTACAAATGTGTTTCTTTGAAGTGGTCATTCCCATAGGAGTTGTGTGGTGCTATAGCAAATGCTGATTAAATCATCACCCTGCATTCAAGGAAACCTTTTAAGCAGGGATTTTGTTGGAATACTGTCAGGCTGTCTGGAAAGAGATGGAATTGATTCTTAACATGCACTCTCAGAAGAACAGAGCAATGTAAGGACCAGAACCTGGAGAGGTGCCAAAACATTGAATCCCTTGGCTAATTTTGAAGTACTCTTGAGTAAAGCTAATGTGTCAGTGAGGCCCTAGACTAGAATTGATTTCTGGAGGAATAATTAATTTAAGTGCACTGATATTATTGTGTGGGTTTTTTACATGACTGCCTAATTGTCTGACTCAATATCCATTTAGTGTTGATAGTAGCATAGTTTATCAGCGGCTTCTATCCAAGATGTTCTGGAGAGTCTGCTTAGGCTTTTCTGATGCTTAATCTGTGATTTTGCTGCTCATCCACCTGTACCACTGATACCACTGTTTGTCCAGAAAGCAAACCACGTCCTGGGCCAGCACCAAAAGAGGAATGGCCATCAGGGTGAGGGAGGTGATTCTGCCTCTCTTTGCCGTGTGAGACCCCACTGCAGTGCTGCATCCAGCTCTGGGGTCCCCAGCACAAGAAAGATGTGAACTTGCTGCTGTGGGTCCAGAGGAGGCCACAGAGTGGATGAGAGGGCTGGAGCACCTTTCCTGGAGAGAGTTTGGGAGTGCTGGAATTGTTCAGCGAGGAGAAGCAGAGACTCAGAGGAGAATTTATAGTACCTTCCAGCAATGAAAGGGGGCTTATATGAAAGAAGTAGAGTGACTTTTTACACTGATAGCGATAGGACAAGGGGGAATGGTTTTAAACTAAAAGAGGATAAATTTGTGTTAGAGATTAGAAAGTTCTTTAGTCATGGGGTAGGGAGGCACTGGAACAGATTTCTCGGAAAATTTGTGCATGCCTCATCCCTGGAACTGTTCAAGGCCAGACTGAATGGGGCCCTGAGCAACCTGATCTAGTGATCTATCTAGAAGGGATAATGCTCATGGAATTATCCCTTCTAACCAGAAGTGGTAAGTTGAGGTCCTTCTGTCTGTTTTTAAATTCAGGATGCTTCATCCTGGATCTGGGGACAAGGATAGAGGCTGCAGAACTTCTGCACAACAGTTCATTTTACTGGCAACTCAGTCTCCAGGGTCCTTGGAGGCTCTTCCCAAAGTCTGCTTATCTGTACTGGCTTCATAGAGCCAGCATTCTGCCCTAGATATTACACAGATTGTCCTCTTAGATGTTTCTTATGTGACCTTGAATAACTGCAGTCATCACCACTTTCATTCACTGATGGTCATCATTTCATTGTGTTACTAAGGGTGCTGATCTCCAGGCAGAGTTCTTCACTTGTTTGCATTGAGTTTTGGATCGTTTATCAGTTATCTCCAGGCAAATCTTTTTTATTTCTCTCTACCAGTCCTCTTGGTTCCAGCCTAGTAGCTTTAAAGGTTGCTGTGCACATGCCTATCTCTGATGCAGGGCTGGGCTGGGTGGATTTACTGCCATAAGTTTGCACATGAGGTAGATAGAGTAGCAAAGGGCTGCAATCACAGGATCTTAACAGCCTGCAGGAATGTGCTGACAGAAACCTTATGAGGTAAGAGCTGATGACAGTCTGGCATCTGGAGCAGCATCCCTTGCAACACTGTGAGCTAGAGAGCAGATGTGCAGGCAGCATCCTGGGAAGAGGTGGAAAGAACATCTTCAGAAAGAAAAGAATGGAATGTCAGGTGCCTTATTGCTGTCTCAGCTGCCTTCCATGAGGCAGAATGGATGAACCCAGATTCTTCGTACTCTTGGTACAAAGGGACAAAATGACAGGCAATGGAGAGAAGTTGCAGCAAGAGTAATTCTCACCAAGTCCATGACAAAGTTGGCCTTCTTTTCAAATCAGGGGCGTAAGGTGTACTGGTTTCCTTCCAACTGAAATTATTCAGAGTGTTTATGAGTTTCACATCATTTCATATCAAGAGGTGTAATGGAAGCTCATAGGTTGTGAATTCCTTATGTGTAGTCAGTTCTGCATTTGAGAGTGCTGTTTGGGAGAGGTTGATCTTGTTCATTGTAACCACACAAATTCCAGCTTGTGCTGCTGTGACTAAATAAAACTGCATTCTTAACAGGGTTCATGCCCCTTTTAGCACTTCAGATTAATTATGTGGCTGTTAACCTAATGGAAGCAGCCAGAGTAGGTAATTGAAGACATCTTGAAATAAATGAGATAAATGGTAGCTGAAGCAGCTTCAGAGTTTAAAGCTCAGAGGAAAACCATTTCAAAAATCATAGAATGGTTTGAGTTAGAAGGAACCTTAAAGTTCATTTAGTTCCAACCCCCTCTGCTGCTGTCAGGGATACCTTCCACTAGAGTAGTGTGTGCCTTCCACTAGAGTAGAGTAGTACTCAAAGCCTCATCCACACTGGCCTTGAACAGTTCCAGGGATGAGGCATCTGACTGTAAAACTCCCTGAATGAATTTTACAGTACATTTTTACATTTGTACATTTACTGTACCAAACTGTATTTTAGGAAAGATTAGAAGAGAAGATTTTGAGTACTGTCACAGCAAAGCCCCCCATTCTTTCTTAGAATGTGTTTGCTGTATTCTTGATTTTTGTTGGATTTAAGGAAACCATGCTAATGTATTTTTAACTGAGCACATAATTCCTGAAGTATTTTCAGGAGAAATCATTAACTCATTTCACTAAAAGTGTATGCTGCAGAACTTCAGTTTCACATCACAGATTTGATGCCTTCACATTTTTTTTAGTACCAGTTATTTTCAAAGTGGAAATATTTTAAAATTAATTTTTATAATAGAGTTTCTGGTTTCCATAGTTGATAAAAAAATCAGTAAGTTATTTCAAGAAGCACAGGTCTGCAGATCCTCTTTTATTAAAAGCTGGTCATATGCAGAAAGCTATGTATCAGGTGTGCTGTAAAATATTTAAATCCTGGATTTCAATGCTTTCAATTTCAGTGAAATGCTTTTCTTAACCACCACTACTGTAATTAATTTTCAATTTCTCAAGACACATAATTCTTTTGGATAACTCTAAAATCCATTATAGAGTCAAATATTAATTATATTTCTAGCTCCATCCCTGTTCATTTTAACCACAACCACAAAGAATATTTCACGGCTAGTAATTCAGCTAAATTGCATGTAACTCTTGAGTATCAAGGGCAGTTCATGCCCTGCCTCTCTCCTTCACCTTCCTTCTTTTTTGCAGACTTCAGAAAAAATTAGTAATGACCTAAAATTTAGTACATTGATGGCTGTATCATAGATTTGCTGGGGCTTATTTTGCATTTGCTGGCTTTAATAATCTAGGGGAATAGAATATTATTGTGATGTGGTTTAAAGGCTGTGAAATGCTCATTTGTCTCATATCTAAAAACACGACCAGCTTCTCAAATATATTATTGCTGACAGAATGTATAGTTCTTTCTTATAATGCTTCTAGCCCTTGAGATTAACTAATGAAGTCTGAAGTGCATGTGATTGATTTTGTTGAGCCAAAGTAATTTGAAATATACAATTGGCTACTTTGTTGAAGTGTGTGTATTATGGTTCAGTGATGGATTTTTTGCTCAGTGAATCACAGCCTTATGTCTCTTTCTCATATTTAAACACTTCAGGTTATGATATTTCTTGTATTTAAAGCTATTCTGTGAATAAATATCTAATTAATGCTTAGAGTTTTAATAACTGCCCCTGCTTTATGGTTTTCTAA
Organism: Melozone crissalis; assembly: GCF_028551555.1. NCBI lineage: Eukaryota > Metazoa > Chordata > Aves > Passeriformes > Passerellidae > Melozone > Melozone crissalis. Next base: position 25,310,647 of record NW_026535794.1, read on the forward strand.
GTTACTTTTATTCGACTCTCTTTAAAATGTAACTTTATAATTTATGGTTTATCTCAGTTACCAGTTAAGTATAATTATATGCATGGTATTCTTAAGATTATGGAATGTAAAATGACAAAAAGTTTGGTTTCATTTGTAAAAGCTGTAATTGCTGGGAACATAGTATCCCATTTTACAAATGTACAATTCTTTGTCTAGAACTGACATCAATTGTAGATTGAACACTTCTAAAAACTTTTTTTCAGATGTTTTGGATATGCCTCACTCTAAAGCAATAAATTTTCGTAAGATAGAACATTGCTAGTATATTTCTATTTTGGAAAACATTTGCTTTAAACTTTTTTCATTGCTTGGAGACTTTTATTCATATGTCATTGGACAGCTTCAGGTATCCTGGAGTAACTTCATTTTTAAATGAAGTTACAAATCACATCACTGTGAACTGTGTCTTTGGCATGTGAAAAAAAAAATTCAATAAGGCTTCATATTTTTACATCCTACCTAATTTTGTATGTCTGTGTGAAAATATTACTGCATTACAGTCTAATGTGTGAAAAACCATTTCTGAATTATCAGGATTTAACAGACTTTGGATGCATTATATGTTGTCTATTCTAAGTTTTCAGTGTAAAAGGTGATTGTATAAAGTATTTTGAGTCTTGTATTTTCCAAGGAAGGTGAATTACCCAGCAGAAGGCCAGAGGGAATCCAATATTTGCATCACTATGTGTGGTTTCATAACTTTACACATTGAGGGTCTCCCTCAAATGTTTACAAATGTGGTGCTCTCTCTACTATGTGTAAGTAATATACTCATGCATAATTTTGCTTAAAATGTTTTTTTTTTTTAAATAGAATTCTTTTTTCCCTATTTGATTTTAATTTGTTTCACATCAGAGGAGACAAACAAGTAGCAGATACGGGTTAAATCCTTTTTAACTTCCTTCAGTAATTTCCAAAGTTCATTGTTCCTCCCAGTTGAGTCTGAAAACGTGACTGGTTTAGTCTTCGTAATACTTGGCTCTAAAATCAAAATTTAGAGGAAACAGGATCTGTATGTGAGTCAGTATGCAGAACAGATGAAGTGTAGGGACCATGAAGAACAATTCTTTTTCTTTCAGTCCAAGGTCTTTATCATTACTGAGAACTAATGTCGTATTTTGTAATAGTGGGGTATGAGTGCCAGACGGTGATCTGGTTTCATCAGGATTAAAATGCTGATGTTATTGCCTTGATTATCTTCTAGTTTCTGCGGTATTTGCTGCTGATGTTTTTAAACTAAGACACTTTCTTGCAAATTATTTTCAGAGCACCTTGTGCCATTATTTCAAATGGAGTTACTAATTTTCACCTTTCTTAGCTTTTTTGCAGTAAGTAGTAGCTTGGGTATTTTGATGATGTGGAAATAATCTCCAAATTGCAGTCCTTTCTGTACTGCCTGACTTCATTTAATCTGAAAATTTATTTGTCATAGGCAGTAGACCCAGGGTCGTCCAATGTTGGGAAGTTGGCTTACACATGGATGACAAATCCTAAAGGATTTTAACAGTGATAGGCAGTACAAATGAAAAGAGTTTTCATACATGAGATATAATGCACATTTTTGCCCTCATTCAAATAATAAATTAAATTCATCATTTGAGCCAAATGTTGTGAGAACAAATAATTTACTATATCCAGTATCTCAGTGTCACTTTATTGTGCTTGTCAGCTCTACATAATACTTCTTTCATCTATAATTACCTAATTATCTTTTTAGCCTTCTAAGAAAATAATTCTTCAGCTTGACATCTTTAAATTGTGCTTTTGTTCAGTAATTCACAGTGTGTTGGTACTGTGTAATGGGTGTTTATGATTAGTTCTGGAGATAAAAACATACCTAAATATGGTTATGCCACTGTGCTGGAAAAAAAAAGAAAAGGGGTTACAATCCTAACAAATTCTGAGTTCTAGTTGCTGAAAGCAAGACTGAGAAGCATTCTTGTAAGTCTCAGCCAAGAAAGAGGCACTTCCCTTGTGTTTTGTAAGCCAAGGAAGTGTGCGCCCAGTGTTCAGCAGTAGCTAACACTGGAGAAAACGTTCCTTAGCAACAGAAGTTCATGAAATAAAAGACAGAATTAAATGCAGCTTAAAATTAAGGAAATCATGTCTGTCAGATTTTAAAATGTGGAAATAGATTCTGTTTTCTAAATTGGAGGAAGACAAATATAAAAGCTCAGAAATAGAAGAGAACTTCGAAGTCATAGCGGGGAGGAGTTACTCTGATGCCTGTTCCTTCCACTATAAACTGCCATAAGTGTGCCTGTGCTCTTACTGTGCACCCATAACAGCCTGGTCTTCTGGAAAATACATGGCTCTGAAGGGAATGGAAGTGATTATGCTTTAATGAAACTTGGAGTGGTGGCTTGTCATGGTCCCTTCTGTTTTGCCCCTCCTGTCATGGTCTGATCACTCCTGCTCCTGCGCACAGTGCCCTTGTGACAAATCTCATCCACAGAACACATTGGGAACAGTCAAAACTATGCATCTTGGGAGAAAAAGGCTACCCTCTATACTAGAAATGGCTAAAACCCTAGAACTTCACTAAACAGTAAGAGTAATATTTTTTCACTGTTGTTTTGTGTAGGTTTGTAATTGGACGAGAAAAGCCAGGACAAGTGAGTGAGGTTGCGCAGCTGATCAGCCAAACTCTCGAGCAAGAACGGCGCCAGAGAGAGCTGCTGGAGCAGCATTATGCACAGTATGATGCAGATGATGATGAGGTAACAGACTGTCCAGTCTTTCACTCTTTGGTGTTTTTTCATGTTCTCTTTTCTATTCTTAATTCCTTCTTTTTACTTACCAATCAGAGGTCAACTTTTGTACCTTTCCATTAGTTTTGCTGATGATTTTAATGTTCCAGAAGAGCAAATATCAAGTTGGTTGATGCTTCTGGAAGCATTCCTCTTCCTTGAAAGCCTATATCTTTCTGAAATAAGGGAGTAAAGCTTGTTTGGTTGTGCACTGAAACATTGAAGTTTTGTGAAAATGTTTAAATTTTGTGAAACCTGGTAAAAGTTGCCCTCTAACTTTTAGAGGGGTTGAGGATGTTGGGCTTTTTTCCTAGAAGAATTGATATTCTTTTTAAGTCTGAATGTTTTCTGAAATTCTAGGTAAGACCCCTCCTTCCACACACTGTGATTTTGTTTTTGTGTGAACAGATATTCCTCAGGATAGAGAATTGCCTATCTTGTCTGAAGTGCATATTCATGCTTACAATTAGTGCCAATACAAAAGTTTCAAAAGTAACAACTCTGTGCAGTAAAATTTCCATAATTTCTTTCCATTGTCATAAAATTCCTAGTATGCCTAAATACCAAGATACTTGGAAAGATTACTTTGAGAGCATTTTCAGAGACTACTGCTGTCCATGTTGCTCCCTAAATAAGCTGCTGGGTTTTGTAACAAACTGCTTCCTTATAGCTCAAGCATACTGTCATCATTTCACATCATCTTGAGTAATATTATTTGTAATGCTGGACTCCATGTATTAGTGTGTTTTCATCCTGGGCTGGGTGTTTTTGGGGTTTTTTTTTGTATAAGAGAAAAGTAGATAAGGGGAGATAGAGAATTCATGATATGCATTCAATTCAGGTTAGTTTTTGTTTTTAGAAAAAAAAATTACTCTTGACATAAAATCAGGATATACTCAGATTTTGAAACATGCTATTAAAATAGCAATATGTCAGAACAATCAGAAGTACTAAGTAAAAATCCTGTCCAGCCCTAGTAAGGCTTTCACTTACTGTAATTTCCACTGATATTAAGAATAAAAAGATTTCTGTATACCTTAGAATTAATCCTGTCACGGGGACATATGTAACTCATGTAAATTAAGAGCTGTACATACATGCATATGTATGTGTGCCTGTGGGAGAACATAAAGGATAGAAAAATCCATATCCTCTCTGTTCCCTCCTCAAACTACAGAAACATGCAAGTCTCCTTCTCTTTAGTCTAGAATTAAATTCAAGAGAAGTTTCTTGAAGGAATTCTCTTACAATCTCTTCAAAAACAAAATGGAACAACTAGGCTTTGGGAAAAGAGACTTTTACAATTCATCACAGTGTGCTTTAGATGTCAGGGTTTGAAAACTTTCAGTACCATTTTATGGTGAGCATACTTTGATTCCTTTCATACATTGGGCAAGAGAGGGGTGTCCTAAATGCCTGATGATCAAATCTGTCTCATTGTGTACGTGCATGTAGAGGGGTGTGTGGCTGACCTGTGTGATTGATGCATTGCACCTTTTATCTGTGGGACACATCCACCCGCAAAAAATCTCAAATGTTTATGTTTCTTACCTTTGTGCACCACACAGGTGGTGTTACTCAAGATTTGGCAAGAAGGAAAATGTTGTTAAACCCCTATTGATCAACAGTGATCCTGGTAGTACTTCAGCCTTCAGTAGGGATTGTTGAAGGTGCTGATGGTGACTCTGTCCCACTGATGGCCATGCAAGTGTTTCCCAGTACAGTACTGAAAGAGAACGGGGATGAGTAGGTGTGAGTAGGTATCAGGCACTTTTTGTGATGTGTCTTGTCCTTGCAATTTGGTGGTTACAATCTCTTAGGTCCTGTCCACTGCATAAGTTTTACACAAAAGATACTAAATTCACAAAGTGTTTTCTGCTGATAGAAACAGTGTTTTCTGTTTTCTGTTTTCTTCAGATCATAAAGAGAAAATAAAATAGGGCAAATTTTTCCCAGATTTTTCCATAATTAAGAGAGTTAAAGGTATCTTTTCTGATTCTAGCATTACACTGAGGATGGTAACCATCTCTGTGACTATGACATGATTTTGGCAATGGCCTTTGGAGTGCAGAAGAGAGTTTTGTGTTGCATATGAGGAAAGGAGGAAGAAAGGAAAAGACATCTGCCAGGAGAGATCCAGATGATCTCATCAGTTATCTCTTTTGTAAGGAAAAGGAATTAAGCCTGGGAACAAATGCAGTGCTTAAAAACTACATTAGTATCATTGAAGTTCATACCCATTTCCTACTTGATGCCATGTATATATTTGGGACGTGGGTAGTAGGACATTCAGAATAAAGACTGAGGTTTAGTTACTAAGGTAGGCAGTGTAGCATGTTCCCTTTGTTAATTTAGAGACTGACCAGAAATGGATTTTACTGAATACCTGCAGTAATCTGAATATTACTATTTTTTAGCCTCCTGGCTATCCTATCCAGGTCTACTCACATAGCTTGCACCATTCCCAGACAACTGGCATGATGTAAACTGTGATCTAATGCACATTAGCCACAGTTCAAAAGTATTTTTGGTCACCACAAGCACTTCTGCTCCATTTACTGTCAAATATGAGCATTACTTCCTTGAGCATACCTTGCTCTGTGTGGACAAGTCTGGCTGGGTTTATGTTGCTGCCAGACACCACCACCAGCCCTGCATTCTTTGGCTCTGGTAAGCAGAGCACCTTTTGGGCAAGACAATCTCATTTTGCACTGGCTGAAGGAATATCTACAGGTATACAAAAACCACTGCTACCCTTTTGAGTCTTTTCCATCAGAGGGAATAGTGACTCTGACTGCTTGGAGTTCAGGAGTATTTGGATTGCCAGTGTGGAGAGTTTGGCATTGAGACAGCACAGAATTACACAGGTTGCTCAGTCTCAGAGCTGTCAAGCCATCCTGCTCATTTTCCTACACTGTTTAAAATATGTTACCATGGATCTCCAGGTACAGAGCTGCATAAATAAACAAGAAAATTATCTTGGGACTGCCAAATTCTGAGGCTCCAAGACTACTACAAGGACAGCAATAACATTTTAAGTTTTCCAGAGCAGGAAGTCAGTGATCTTGAGTCCTGCAGTCATGGCACATGACTTGTGTTTGTTAGAGGTGGTTAAACCACAGGAAGAGAATGTTTGCCAGGCGTGTGCAAGGTCTGATGTTTTATCTTGCTGTGTCACCAGCTGGCTGGATTTCCTCTGTTTTGGAGCTTCTGAAAGTCTTCATTGCCCAAGGAGCCTGTGGGTATTTTAGAAGGCTCCAAGTTATTTTAAAAAGCAGTATTCTGAGACAGTTTTGGTTTCTGCCAGCTAGTGGGCAGTGGACTTGAGTTGGATACTAAATTTAGAGATGCAGTGTTAGCCTACTGCCTTCTCATTCCATTGCCTTGCAGGAATGTTGCCTGACAGCTATTTATTGAGTAACATTTACACTAATACATAGTGTTTCTAAAATACATATAATTTACTGTGTAAATAATACTTAAAATTCATCATTTACTATATAAATGCCCTGCATCCCTGCATTTCAGAATCTGCTGTTACCATGGGCTGCAGGTCCCACGGGTTGCAGGATGCTTTCAGATGCTCCTTCATTTAATTTTTTGCGTGGAAACATAAAGCCCTTGTGCAGAACTGATGAACATGAAAAGAAAATGGATGTTCACAGTGGAGTCCATGCAAGGACCAGCAGGATAAGTGTGCATCAGCTCATAATTTGTTGTTAAGCTCCCACAAGCCAAGCACTTGAGCCAGTAGTATCAGCTATTTCTCAAGTGTTACATACAATAGGCAGCCCTGGCATTTCCTAGTGAGTCTGTGCTAATCCCAGTAAAGCTGGGAGGGTATGTTGCCTCTAGATAGCCTGCTGCACAGTTTGCCCATCACCACTTTGTCTAGCTTCCTGAAATCCCACATCCTTTTAATTTGTAGCATCCTGTCAGAAAATCAAACTCGAAGGCTTTGAAGTAGGCGCTGTCTTTGTATTTCCTACTTAGTGTGCTAAGCATGACCTGAATCTGTATCCTTGACTGAAACCTTTTGGATTCCTCGTGTTAACACAGTGTTCCGTGCATATGAGTCAAATTCTGACATTTCTTGGAATTGTGATTTGGACTTGGTATTATCTTCTTCATGTTCTACAGCAAATGACAAAAGTCAGATAAAGCAGATGACCTATTCCCCAGAAGGCTGCATGGGGTGATGCAAAATGTGAAATTAATAATATAGTACAGGATTCTGTTCACTCTGTGGCCACAGACAAGTAGTTTAATGCAAGTCATGTTTTATAATATCACTAATAGTCAAACTAATATTTTGTTCATTTTAAATTCTCATTCATTAGGACATGCTGAGAGCAAAGCAACATTTAAAACCATTGAAGAAAATCTTGACACATGCAAAAAAAAACGGCAGTGCACTTGAATGTCTTAACACCCAAAGAGTACATTTTTTTAACCAAATCACTCAGAGAGTACATTTTTTCCAACATCATTAATATGATGCATTCCTGTAAAAGCAATGATTAATACTATGCCATTATGTTTTTCTTCACTCTTTTGAAAAAATTAAATATAAGCCATCAAAGAAAAAATCAGATGAAGAGATGGGCTTGAGTTATTTTTATAGTTCCTCAAATGGTGTTCCCTGATTGTGGGAGAGTTTCAGCAGGAACAAAAGGTGTAGCTTGATGCAGCCTTTGTTATGGTGATTTGGGGAAGGTCTGTCTGCATTATCCTGGCTGGTGCTGCAGCTCCTTCTTTATGGCTGGGAGTGTTAGGCACACTTCAGAAATTTACTGTTAAGGCAGTTAAACAATGCAAGTAACACATTTTCCCTTTAGAAGTGGAAAATTGCAGCTCATGTTGATAATTTCATGCTATTAGCTGTGATTGCATATGGCAAAATGGAATGGCTAATATCAGAAGCTATTGCTTTGGATGGGACGAGCTTAGCCCTAAGTGCTACTCAAGTGAGAAACAGGGCTTTTACATGGATGAATTCTGCTCGCCAACACAGGATGAAGGGTCTAAGATTTTCCTTTTAGAGCATGTAAGTTTTCTTTGGCTATGGAGTTTAAAATATTACTGCTGTTTCTGGATAAGGAAACAAAATGTATTGCAGGGAACCTCAGGGAGTTACAATGACAACTCTTACCTCACAGAGCTTTGTTATTTGAAGTAAGAAAACTTTTTTTCTATGCCTTGCTGCTCCTTATAAAATAGTGAATTTCACATTCTAGCTAACTGGCACAGTGTGTGAACAGCTACTGTCTCATAGTTTCATGTGCAACAAAAGTCAGCAGAGAGAATTCTTTCAGGGAAAGTATGTTTCATGTAGTTTATGATGTATATTTCCTCAATGTACACATTGGTTCTTTTGAACCTGTAATTTGTTTTTCATGTGACTGTAAGATGAAATCCCTTTATTTTGAAGACAAAAGCTAAAGCCCCATTTATTTCTGTGTTTTGTAATGTGTTTTTGTCGTCCTGGTGTCTTGTTTACTTGAGCTGTGTTTTGCTTTGACAGCTACTTTTTTCATTAAATGAAGTAAAAATGACTGTGCTCGTTGACACTCACTATGTACAATTTGAAGCAAGATTTTCCTTTGTGTTCATTTGTAGCTGCCTGATGTTCCTCTTCAAACATTCTGGCTCCTGAGGCCGGTAGAATATTGTCAGCTCTTGAATTTTTCCCCAATAATTTACTCCTTCATGTGTGTTCATTTTTCTTTTTGTATTCAGTACTTCTTCTTAGCTTAAGTCTTTGGAGAAATCAGCTTTAACTAAATTCATCTGTTTTATTCCTTTGCCAAAATTGGTAAATGTAATTGGGATTTTGTATTAATGTATTTCTCTAAAATGCACATGTAGCTGAGCCAGGTCTGTTTTGTTTTACATAAGCAGGGCATGAGTTTACTGGTTAATGATCCTGTTCCTGCCTCCTCTTTCCATGCTTCAGAGATTTCCTTGCCACTGCTGATGGACCCACCAGGATTTTGTTTAATGCAGAAATTACAGTTGTGAATTACCTTATTTGTTTCAGGGATAATGACTGCAAAATGGAAAGTACATGGACTGTTAGTATTTTGTCCCCACAAAAATTAATTTCTCTGAAATCTCAGTGTGATTTTGAGAGTTAGTCTTTCTGCTTGTGGTTGCCCTGAGGCTGTGTGAAGGTGGCATTACATTACATGAAAGAGTCAGGAGAGTCAGCAGCCAAATTTTCAGTTTAGACAGCTACTGCACAAAGCCAGGGACAATAAAATAGAAACTAAATAATAAAGAAGTTACTACAGATGTAGTGTAACAGAAGGTTTTTTGTGTATGTGCGTAAGATCTAGACATATAGAATAACAATTTCAGGTGTTGTTTTCTTTAGCTATAGTGTTTACATGCCTGAAAACTCCTGTGAGATGGACTATGTATTCCTTACTTCTCTTAAATAAGGAAAGAAGAAGCAAACCCAGCTGTTAGCTTTTTTTAATAGAAGACTGTTGAGATTTTTAGGCATATATGCTCAGTAGGCATGAAGTATATAAAACAAATGGTTACTGTTTATTTCATTGGAGAATATATTACTATTTATAGTGGCAGCAATAACTCACCAAAAAAGTTCCTTGCTTTACAGTGACTGTTTTAAAGTATGGATGTGCATCTCGCTGACTTACTTTCTTTTTAGTAGTTCTTTCAACATCATAAAATTTTACTAAACTATTTTATACTTTCTCTGTGTTTTGGCTTTGTTTTTTAAAAAAGTGGTTAAAAAAAAGAGGAATGTAGGTTTTTCATGGTCTTTAAAGGTTCCTTTTAACCCAAACCATTCTATGATTTTAAGTGCTGTCTGTATGTCCTGTCCACCTGGAGTCAACATCTTGCATGCACTACTTTTTAGCTTAGAGAGTTTCACATAAGCCTAAACAACAGCTGAGAAACTGAATTAAGGTAGGAAGCTGAGGTTTGAACTGTTGTTCAAACATCTGAACTCTTACCTCTTGTTTTGAAAAGGTAAGGTTCTGACAAATTTTCTTTTGTCAGAAAATTACACTAATAGATAATTTTAGCACTATGGGGAATGTACTTCTGATAATAGTATTATGCTTCTTCATCTCAAGAACTGGAAGCTCATGAAGAAAAACTTTGAATAGTTTGGTCAAAACTTTAGTGGTATTACTGTAGAAACATGAAAAAGACTGCTGTGGTCTCCCTGCCCTTCCTTTTCCATGTATTTATTTAGTCCCAAGCCTTATAAATCCAGATGTGGTCCTGAGGGAAGTGTTTGCTTTATAATGTGTTTGCTTAGTCATGTGCAAGCCAGCAGGCTGTTTGTGATCCATTCACTCTGTACTTCCAGAGGGAGCCCTGCAGGAGCAAGGTGGTGCCATCCACCTTAGGGATGGGGAGGGATGAGCACAGATATGTGTGCAAAAGACTGAGTAGGCAGCCTGGGGCTCTATATTTCAACCTTTTCAATATTGTTGTTTTGTTTTATTTTGTTTGTTTTTGAGATACTGACTGCAGCTTAGGTTTTTTCAAAATTCTATTTTGTCAGCAAATTATTTGCACCTCGTGATTTACCTACACAATAAACACCCACATTTTTTGTTCCAAACTAGTTCAAAGCAGTTCCTTATTCAGGGTGAAAATTGAGTAAACTCTGGCTGCAGACTCTGAACTTGTCTCTGACACTTGGTTTCTTTTTCCTACTGTTGTCTTTCTGCGTGGGTGTGCCTTTCTATCATTAATTTGTTTATAAAGAACAAACCAATGAATTTTCAAATTCAACATGGAATATCACTGGAGAATTACTTCATCCAGATGACTTTACTAACAACTAATCAAGATCCTGTTGGTTGTATTCTGGTTTTTTTTTTTTCTGTTTGGAAAAGATTCATTGTTAAATCTGAAATAAATTTGGAGAGTTCTTTCAATGGAAAAGAGATCTCACTTGGAAAAGGATAAAACTATCAAAATACAGAGCCAGTAATGCTTGAGGACTGAGTTATTAGTGCTTAAGACATTGTGTTCTCTTCTCTCTTAATGTATTGAAATACTGCTGTGGAGTTAAATTTTGTCTGGTAGAATTCATCAGTACTGGGGTTACAGCTAAAGACAAAGAAAACCTTTTTTGTATGCAGAATGCTGTGATTGCACAGTATCTTAGTTACTCTTTGAATAGTCTCTGCATAATAAGAGGATAACTGGAATTTCTTAAATGCTATAAAATTAAGACAGGGGAATATGCCACAGATGAAGAAGATGAAGACATGGGACCTGTCCTTCCAGGAGGTGACATGGCCATTGAAGTGTTCGACCTCCCTGAAAATGATGACATGTTCTCCCCCAGTGATGTGGACACCAGCAAACTTGCTCACAAATTCAAAGAAGTAAGTTATACATCAGAAAATACTCGTGAAATACATCACTGAACCAGATTTCTAGTTATCTCAGTGCTTGGGTTTTTTCTCTTGAAAACTGGAGTGGTTTTTAGCTTTTCGTCTGTTTAGTACTTTGAAATGACTCTAAAATTTCACTTGAAAGAAGTAGAAGTGGCCTTTGGAGATATTTTGGCATCAGCTTTCAGGTGACTGTTGTATTGATGAGGGCAGTTTATAAATTAACTTTTCAATACAGAAGTAACTCTGCCTCAGCACTTAGTTTGACCACATAGACACAGTACAAGTTCATTCATTACTAGCAGGGTGCTGGGGTGTGTGGTTGGTTTTTTTTTGGCTTGGTTTGCTTTGTTTTGCTTTGGTCTTTTAAGATTCCAATAAAAGGTGGTTGGGAAAACCAAACAACAAATGTTAAATATCAGTGAAGAGAGACATGTGAAACTCATCCTATGCCATTCCACAGTAACTCATCAGTGTACAGCCATGTCATGTGTTTGGCCATGTGTTTAGAAAGATGCTCTATTGGGGAAGCAGCCATACTTCAAGATGGTATTTTACCAAAGTTTTACCAAAACTATGCCAAATTTATGGTTAGGGAGTATAGCATCCACCTGTACTAACTGTGGTGTTCATTGTGGTCACTGAATTAATATAATTTCACATACCAAAGTATGAAGGGACATTTCTGCTGTATTTTAGGCTGTGTGCTTTTGATTTGGCTTCTTTTTAGGCTTTCCTGAATTCTCATGCAAATAAAGACATGAAACAATGGATATACCTGAGCTTACAGTAATGGGCTGAGTAATAGCAGTAAAGAACTTTTTTTTTTTTTAACACAGGAAGATGGGAGGGTTGAAAGTAGCCAGAATCTCATAGGAGATTTAAGCAGCAGAACCTGGGCCCAAAGAGGAGTATTAAAATACCAGGACTCCTTTTTTAGCCTTCTCCACTTATCCTCTTGCCTTCACTCAAACCAGATATTTCACCTTGTATAAATATATTGTTACTACCCTCTAGTGAGAGTCGTGTGGGGAAAGTGATCAGTCAATGAGCAGCCAGTCTTTCCCTTTTCCTGCTGAGAGCCCTCTCAGCCATTGGGTGCCTACTGTTATTCATTGATGGTTCCTGAAAGTTTTTTACATTACTTATATTGTGATTTTCTCACTCTGTATTTTGAGTTTCATGCTCTTACACGAATTAGCAGAACATTTTTTTTTCATTTTCTAATACTTTGCATCGTACATAGAATACAGTATCAAAGTGGTGGGAAGATGCTACCATTCTCTGTGTGCCAGTGAGTTTTCCAAGGCTGTGCAAAACACAGATGCAGTGATGGTAAAAAAACTCACCTTTGAATAAAGCATCTTTAAATGTGTGCTTGAATTCAGTTTCCATAAACTCAGGCTATTGCCATAGTGGAGCTTGTCCAGAGTGATTTGAAGTTATTTGCAGACCTGTCGTCTGTAATGGCCTTAAAATGCTGTTTTAGAGCGCAGATGAAGGTACTTTGGGATCCTTGAGTGTGAGTGTAGATGAGAGCCTGAGAAGAAAACATGAAATGCTCCTGCCTCAGAGTGGGCTCTCTCAGCAGCCCACGCAGCAGTGCTGTTCTGAGCACACCACTTTTGTTTACGGATTGTCTGTAAGAGCACACAGCTGCGTTCTGTTGGCTGATGCTGAGTGAGTACATGTATTTTTCTTGGTATTTGCCCTGAATTCTTTCAACACTGGAGGACTTGTTCATGATCACAGTGCACAAGCCCACACAGTGTTTTCTGGAATTGTATTTAAAGAATAACTGTTCTTTCTTGTTCTTACTCCAGAGATTAATGAAAGTATTAGGCAAATTGGTAGGACATAATCTTTAAGCATAATAGTTTGACCTAATTAGTTGAATTCAGTCTTTGCAACAAGAATCATGTTCCCATACTCTGAGAGCACTCTTATTTAAAATGCTTTGCTTTTGGAATGGAAGTCAGAAGAGAGATGGGCATTCCTGGGTGAATCACGGTAGTTTTGAAAGTCTTGTTTTCCTGGCTGTAAAGCAGGAAAAATAAAACTGATTTTTCTTAACTGCTTTGAGAGGGAAAAAACTAGAAACTTTATTTTAGCTGTGATGATTGAAGAGAGACAAGATCTGTGGGGAGAGGGGACATTTATGTAAGAATTCATTATTCCATATTTTAATGAAATATATGAAGAATGGATGATCATTATATGCAAAAATATATAACGATTGCATAAAAATTGTCATGGTGATTATTAGATTCTAGTGCATTCTTTCCTTCCCAGTGTACTCCTGGTATTTTAACATTTGCTAGACTTTAATCTCCTTCTACCTTTTGCAGTCTTGATGAACTCAATCCATTTTCTCTCTAAAAGTTACCTTTTATAACAAGTTTTATTGTTTTGTAGAAAATTAATCAGCTTTTCAAGACATACTTGAATGGGGAATGTGCCAAAAATTACTCAAAATGTCTTTGTTAAAGTGAAGCCTTCACAATTTTATATTGACTTAAAAGCCAAAAAAAAAAATCAAAATAGTATCTGCCAAGAATTTGTCTGGCATTAAATAGGACATGGAATAAAGATTTCTGGTCCCCTGTTAGTAAACTTGTTTAAAAATTTTTAGCTATGGAGTCCAGATTTTCTTGCCAAATAGTTGACGTTGCTTGTTTTTTAGTCTAACCTATAAATGTGTTAGCATTTCTCATCTATTCTATAACCATAATTAGTTCTTTTTTAAAAAAAATCAGATATCGAGCTACACATTTTTCTGTTAAGCAGAAAAGTGTCTTCTTTCTTCTGCCTCAGTGGGATCTGCTGTACCATGTACTGATTCAATGATCTGACTGGGTACTCAGTGTTCATTTTTTTAACTTAATAACAGAGAGCACAAAAATAACTGTTAAAAACCATCTGTACCTGAGCATATTGTCATTTATGCAACAATTTGGAGTTTATTTGTATGTAATAATAAGCTCTTTAAGTGCTCTGTATGGAATTGTGGGGTTTCAGAGGAGATGGGAGTAGGCTGTCAGAAGGCAGCCTAAGGCTTTGAGTCTTGGCTTTTTGATGCCATTATTAAGTCTGAAAAGGGGAAAAATCTAGCTCATCCATTGTTCCCCTGATTTTATCTCATCCCAGGACAGTGTAGCAGAACTAAGCAAAGGTTAGGCATTTTATAAACACCATGATGTTTTGAGATGGTTCTTTAATAATTTTTCACTATTAACAGGAGTGCAATGGGGGGAAAAACCAGTTCTCAATCTCTGAAAGTTGGAATGACTGAGCTCAAAAATTACAAGTAACATCTTGCAAATGCAAATTGAAGTATCTCCCTTTTTCCCTTTAATATGTAGATAAAAAGGTGTATGTCCTTCTCAGCTTCCGGGCCTACTAGGTGCAGTAGCATCACTGGTAACTTCTTGCCATTAGTCCAGCTCCAGGGCTGCCAAGTGCCCTGTTCCCAGCTGCACTGGCCCCTCTCCATCCTGGAGCAGCAGCCCTGCTCCCCTGTGGCCCTTGCTCAGGAGCCCCATGATCCCAGGGTCACCTGTGTCTCTGCAGGCTGCTGCAGTCAGCTCATTTCATTTTAAATGGAATCTTACATCTGCTCTCAGTGAGCACGGGAAGAGTTGTAACACTTTTCAGTGCAAAGTCAAAAAGTGAGCATAAGTAACAGATTGTGGGGATTAGAAGTTCTTACAGTCTCCTCTGGAAACCAAGAAATGAGTGTTGGAAAGAAGATTTCCTAAATGGTGAATCGGTGTCTCTTTTATTCTGTCCAGCATAAATTGAGGAATTCTCCACCTTAAAGGACTAGGTTTATTCAGTAGATAAATTGAGGCTGATTTGCAAGCCAAACTTTATCTGAGAGTGTGCATTTCCTGTGCCACAAGAAGGGGCATTCAAGAGACTTCAGGAAAAGGGAATTTCTAAATTGGCCTAGAATTTTTCAGAGATACTTGTAGTGGTCAGCTCAGTGATAGATCCTGTTACTTTGAAAATTATTCCCTTCACCCAGAAGAACTTCTCCTTTGATTAATTTGTATATTTTCTTACTAACAGCTGGTTCTTCAAGAACATAGCCATTATTTCACCAGAGATGTTAGTTTCTGGTTCAGTACAACAACCTCATATACTCTATTAGCTCACATAAACTATTCCCAAAAGCTCATGTTTGTCTTGTAAGAGAAGTAACCTGCATGTAAAACATGCTTTTCCATAGCTATTCCTCCTATTCATAAATAATGGACGATACCGTATCTCCAGTGCAGTGCTGGCTCAGGCTGTAATTCACTTTTTGACCTTGCCCTCAGCTCCATACCCAACATACCCGAGTCACTGACTCAGTGTGAGGTTTTGGGGCCTGTCAGTAGTTTGCCCATGCTGCCTGCTTTAAGCAGTACAGCAGCAGGGATGGGGGTGCAGGCAAGTATTGGGTACATGTGAGTGATCATTTCCACGTGGAGTAGGGTAATGCTGTTGGAGCTGTGGTTCAGCTTGTACTTCAGAGTTTTCCTGGAGCCTGTGAATAGCAGACCTTTGTGGTAAAACTAAAGGTGTTTCAGGACATTGCCTGATACACTCACAGTAGTAGACTGTAGTAGGCTGTTCACTCCACAGGAACAGACTAATGTAGGTTAGAACAGAAGAAATCCCACAGCAGGCGTGCAGGTGGGAGCCAGGTCCTCCACACCAACCCTTTCCCTGTACAGATCCCCTGTTGTGGCTGCTTGGTGATGTAACTACAACCTTTAGCACACTGCCTGCCTGTTAATCTGCTTGCAATCGCTTTGTTGCTTGAGTGCTGTTGCTGTTATTTACAGTTTCCCTGTGTAACTGCCCTCAACTGAGATTAGCTGGCTTGTGCAGAGTAACTCCAGCTATTGGTGAAAGATAGCATCAGTTTACCGTTCTTCTTGCATGAAATAAATGTTTGGAATCTTCCCTCAAGGTTTTCCTGACTTCTTGAGATGTTAAATCACTTATTTCCATATTTGCTTATTTGTAATGTGCCTGCTTAAATCAGTGCAGTGGGACTTTCGGCACTGGGATATATTTCACATTCACATCAGGGGAGAGCAAAGCCCAGCAGGATAACATCTAATTTTTTTAAACATAAGACATTTGGTTTTGCTAAACAGATTGGATGTTCTGATTTGAAATTATGAGTGGTTAGACGGCATCCTATCTTTAATTAGGTTGCACAGACTGAGTCATTTTGCAAGCTAGACATTTTAATTTACAATCTACTGCACTGCAGCACTCTTCGGGGCCTTCTGCTATGTAATAAGGTATTCAACTTGCAGCACAGGCTTTAAAAATACCGGAGTACTCTCTGTGACTTCACTTGTTTATTTTATGTTTTCAATTCTAGTTGCAAATCAAACATGCAGTTACAGAAGCTGAAATTCAGAAGCTGAAGACAAAGGTAAGAATCAATATATGGTTAATGCATACTGTTTTTTTCTTTATGCAAAATCAGATCTGAAGATGTATCTTTATGTGGGTGGAGAAGTCACCATCCTTATTAAAGGCTGATTAAGAAGCACAGTGGCTCAGCTAAATCTTGTCTTGGTGTATGTTCTTTATTCCAAGTTTCGAGTAAAAATCTTAAGTGCTGCTATTAAAAGAAAGTGCCAACTTTTGTAGCTTCAGTTAAACATATGTTTTAAGGGGTATCATAATAACTAAATGGCAGATTGCTAGTTTTAAAATTCTGATGCATTTTTTCAGGTTTTAAAATTATATTTGGATTGAATGTTCAAGTTGAACTTAGTAGATTTTTATTTACAAGTGATGTTAAAGTATCCCTGTGCTACTTTCCAATACTGACATTTTTTAAAAACCCAATTTGTTTAAAGCAATTTAATAGAAATTATTTTTATATACAGAAGGAAAAGTATTGTTTCAAATGTTGCAGCTCTTTTTAAAAGATAGTCTAAGAAGGAAAAATAGAATCAGTTTAAAAGAAAACATTATCTCACAATCAGCTGCTAGTAAATAAATTAAATTTGCTATAGCAATAAAAAAGAATTGGGGTTTTTTTCTACTAGGGTAACCTTTATGGGAACCTAACTGATTGTTCAGCAATACTAGGTTTTATAATGACATCCTTCTCTTTGAGTCTGAGTATATTATAAAGGAAATAAAAGTAAGAAAAAGAGAAAATTGTACTTCAAGAAAAGATATTAGATTACTATTTCTTTTCAGCAGCATTTGCACTCACTATTATTTTGTATTTTGCATAGTGTTTATCAAATCTGCATAAATTACTGTTAAAATAAATCAGAGTTCCACTGTTTTGTGTAAGGACAATTTCTGTTGTCCTGTTTCAGTCCAGAAGGTCAAAAATCTTTTCTTTCTCTGCTTTCCAGTTCAAATCTAGCAATTGGAGCCTCACAGTCAATCCCTTGGGATTGTGCCAAGGCCCATTGACTTGATGGCATCAATGTGTGGGTGTAAACATTCCTCTGTCATATCCATTTGCAAAATTAGGGTTAATGTGCCTTTTAGTGTTGGACCTTTTTACCTCATCATTTCAATGGAGCTGAAGAGAATGTGACTCATTTAGGTATATTACTAATAAAACTGCAAACAAGTTAATTTTTTTTTTGGTGTGTATCATCCATAATGCTAGCAGAACTGCCTAGAGCAAATTAAGAACTCCTGATAAATAAACAGGGATGTTAAGGCATTTTTTGTTTACTAAATTATAGGAACTAAATCCCACAAGATGCTGTATAACCCTACCCTTATCCAGCACCAAACACTGAAACCTGCAGGTAGCTTCAGTTAGCAAATGAGAACACTAAAACAAAACAAAACAATCTGGAAATCAAAAATTCCCCCATCCCAAAATAGGAAATGTCATCATTTTCTGAAAGTGTGTATATGCTTTATGGCACCTGAGTCACATGCACAAAGCAAAATGCATCCCATGTGCTGGCTGATTAACCTTGCAGTTTGTCTGGGTACTCCACTATTGACATTTTAAATGTCAGCCAGTCAGATAGGTTAGTATAACCCAGAGAAGAATAGAGGCTGCACTGGAACACTGAGCAAAAACTCTGCTTGGTTTTATGAGGAAGAATTATACATGTATCAGCCTGTTTTCTTTCTCCTGGAACACTCTTCCCACTGCTAGCATATTACTGTTGTAGTTACTGATTTACTGGTTGTCTCTGTTTGAGTTGTTTGAATTAATCCTGAACTATTAGGCTGCACTTTGCAGCTTTTTATGGACTGCATCTCCACTCCTTTGTTCAGCTGCAGGCTGCTGAGAATGAGAAGGTGAGGTGGGAATTGGAGAAGACCCAACTCCAGCAGAACATTGAGGAGAATAAGGAAAGGATGATGAAATTAGAGAGTTATTGGATTGAGGCACAGACCCTGTGTCACACAGTGAATGAGCACCTCAAGGAGACGCAAAGCCAATATCAGGCTCTGGAGAAGAAATATAACAAGGCAAAGAAATTAATCAAGGATTTTCAGCAAAAGTAAGCAGCTACACCAGGCTCAGCAAATGACTTAGTGGCCAGTTAGAAAACATGTATGTGATATATTTTGAAATATGAAACCCACTGTTAAACACCTGTAAGGTAAACACTGTTTTCCACTTTTTTATTCATGAAAAGCATGGACACTTTCTATTATGGAAAAATGCTAGTATTCAAGCTGTAGTCATGCTGTACCTAAATAAAGACTAAGGCTGTAATATTTCAGATTGGTATGTTTCAGAATTAGCAAATAGCTCAATGTAATTGCAAACAACTAAGAGTAATTACAGTAAAGCACTTGATTAACAAAGTTTGCAGCAATTTATATGGGTGTTGTATCAGCTGGATTAATTTCTGCTGTGTACTAATGTAACATCAAAAGGAATATTGTTTTGTTGCATTTTACATTTAATTTTTCTTCTTCTTGTAGATGCCAAGAATGTTTGAGCTGAGTTGAGCTAACTGATGATTTCCCGGCCCCCTCTGTTTCATGTGGTTCCCTCTCCCTGGTGGCTAGCAAGAATAATAACATCTTACATTTCTATAACAGCTTCCATTCCCCAGATTACTTTTTTTTTGCAGCAGCATCAGCTTTTTTCATATTCTGCTGAAATACACTTATTTAAAGAGGAAAACTCAAAGACATACAGCAATGTCACAAGATAATTGGGATTGCAGAAATGAATATCCTGTCCCATTAAAAAGGGGGTTAGATTATCAAAATATCATTACCTATTTTGGAATTTTGTGATTGTTCCAAAACTAGTTTGTATCCTGTGTGTTTTCTATCACGAATTTCTTTGATATTCAAAATAAAAAGAGATAGAGCAAGTCACTAGAATGAGCTTGGATAGCTTTCCATTGACATTCTGCTTTATATTAGTAAAAGATCTAGTCAGTTGTTTTTAAATACTTCAGACTCCTTTGATGATGTGACATATTTCCTTTAGAAAATTCAATTTATGCCTGCAAACTTACAGTTTGTCCATTCTGTGAAGGAGCACAGTCATACTCTAGTAAAACAGAGACTTTGCTCTATGTCCTACAACATAGAAAAGCATAAACTAAGCTATGTTGATTTTTTTGTAAAGACAGACTAGGAAAATAAACCAGTTTAGCTATTTTGATTATTAGTAAGAACTGAGACTTTTTTTCCAGATAAGTTGCTCTTGCCATTTTTATACTATTGCCTAGCATATTCACTTAGACTAATTGCTTGGGGTTTTGTCCTGATTGCAGTTTCATAGTTCTTACTAAATGACTGATAAATTATTTGGCAAGGACAGATTTTTCTGATGAGTAGCAAACATTTTTTTTTCACTCTGATTGCTTTGATGACAGCAAATACGTCTTTTTTTTTTCCCTTTAGAGAACTTGACTTCATCAAACGCCAGGAAGCTGAACGCAAGAAAATAGAAGATTTGGAGAAAGCACACCTTGTAGAGGTTCAAGGCTTGCAAGCTCGTGTGAGTAGCATTTCCTCTTTATATTTGAAGAATGAGACAATTCTGTGTGTTATTCTGGAAAAACAACATCTCTAATGGGGAGGGTGTATTGGGGTGAATATGTTTGGTAATACTGTGTTGTATTTCTTTCAGATACAAGACTTGGAAGCAGAAGTTTTCAGGCTAATGAAGCAAAATGGAAGCCAGGTTAACAATAACAACAACATTTTTGAAAGGCAGACATCATTTGGAGAAGTTTCTAGAGGAGATCCAGTGGAAAATCTAGATACTAAGCAAGTGACCTGTCTGGATGGCTTAAGTCAAGGTTTGTTTGAACCAAACCATAACTTCTATGAACCATAGAATCATAGAATGGTTTGGGTTGGAAGTACCTTAAAGATAATTTAGTTCCAGCCCCCCTGCCATGGGCAGGGACACCTTTCACTAGACCAGGTTGCTCAAAGCTGCCTCCAACCCAGCCTTGAACACTTCCATGGATGGGGCAGCCACAGCTTCTCTGAGCAACCTGTTCCAGGGTCTCACCACCCTCACAGTAAAGAATTCCTGCCACATATCCAACCTAAGTGTCCCTTCTGTCAGTGTGAACCATTGCTCCTTGTCCTGTCACTGCAGTTCCTGACAGAATCCCTCTGTGGCTTCCCTGTGGGGCCCCTCAGATGCTGGAAGGTTGTTGTGAGGTCTCTGCACAACCTTCTCTTTTCCAGGCTGAACAGCCCCAACTTTCTCAGCCTGTCTTCATGGGGAGGTGCTCCACTCCCCTTATCAGCATCATGGTCTTCCTCTGGACTTGATCCAGCAGTTCCATGTCCTTCTTAGGCTGGGAGTCCCAGAGCTGGATGCAGCACTCCAGCTGGGGTCTCATGAGAGCAGAGGGGCAGAATCACCTCCTTTGAGGTGGCACCTGCTTTTGATGAAGCCCAGGATTCCTAGAACTGTAACATTATTTATTTCTCTGTTGAAAAAAAAGCAATACATTATGAAATAAATTAATTTCTAGCCACCAGAGAGGTGTTTTATTAATATTGATATTTTAGCTGTCATTTCAAGGGTGGACACCAACAATATTGCCTTACAAACAAATCAATATGAATTATATTTTTAACAAGATATGTGTATAACAAAGAGCTAGTCCTGCTGAAATGGTATTAGGTGATATGCAGACCTTGTGCAGTTGGTTTCCATAAATCTTCACAGACCTGTTTTTTCTGTCAAGTGTTAATTTTAATGAAATCTCTGAAGTTCAGAAAAGCACTCAGGATGACAAGAAAGTCTGTATTTCTGCCATAGACACTCAGTAAGTGTTATAAAACTTTTAATACTTAACAGTGCTGTTAACACAAATCCTTTCAGTAGTTTGTTACAGGAGAAGAAATTATGTTTTCTTCACTTGACTCAGAAAAATGATGCTTACATGTACTGTTGTAACAATGTCAACACACATCTATGGCTCAAGAACTAAAATCCAGGAATTCCTACATGTAAAAAAAAAAAAAGAAGAAAAATTGTAAAATTAATTCTAAAAAGTTGGAAGTTCTTAGTACAGTATTAAAAATCTGCATGTCAGTGCTTCAAAATTATGTTTTTTTAATCAATGCATTTGCATGAAAATTTTCAAAGAGCTGCCGTCTTTCATTCCAAAAAATGATCTCCTGGAGAAATGTTACCAGTGTTAATTTTTTTGAGTGTTAGACTAGATGATCTCTGAATTTAAACACCCAAGTTTAACCACATGAATATAAACACAAATTATTTGCTAGGAGAAATTGGTAATGGGCAATGATTTTTTTGAAAGCAGAAGCTGCATAGTTAGACCTTAGAGTCCAGGCTGCATTTGTGGTTTTAATAAGGGGGGAAAAACTTCATTTTTGTAAATAAGTATATCTTTAAAAATGCTGCAGCTCTCTTTGACTTCTATATCCCTTTTCCAGTAAATTCTGTGTCAGTTCCTGAGGTCTGTATCAGACTCTAATGTAGTGATACTTGCTCTGCAAAGAGCCTATGTCTCTGTATCACTCTTGTTTAAGCCTTTTAAGAAAAGAACTTGCCATCATCCCCTGGGTGTTTGCAGAGGAGCTATGAGGGGCAGGGGAGTTGTCCATGATGGACAGCTGGAGGTGAGTAGAGTCCCTGTGGTGCTGTGGGTTGTGCACACTGCCTTTGTGACACTCAAACAGGTGCTCCAGTCTCTTTTCTAGCTCATGTTTGGCAAGCATAACACATGCTTCTTGATCAAGCCTCTGCATTGGGTTCCTGGGGTGGGACTGCATGTGGACAGCCACATCCCAGAATTTTGTCCAGAGATTTGCAGGTCTGTTTTCCATCAAAAATTTAGGGTATGTAAAGATACAATGTTTTAATTAAAATTGTATCGAGTATGTTTCTGTTTAAGTGTGATCTGAGGTGTTTATGACATTCTTGCATGGTTGGGGGCTTGGGAAGGAGCAGTGGGTGCAGCCTGGTGTTTGCAAACATTTGAGTGTAACTGTTCCTGACGCTGCACGGTGCTCTGGCCCTGCTCAGCATCCTGCCAAGACTCCTGAGGCTGTAACATAACCTCACACTGAGCTTCAGGGGCTGCCAGTAACATCAGTGGAAGTTAAAAAGAGAAAATCAAAACTACCACGGCCCACATAATTCTTCCTTTGCTTTGCCAGGGAATACTAGACTGGAGATTACATTTCCTTTACAAATACATGGTTTATTCTGAGAGCCCAGCAGTGCCTTGTAGCCTCCTGGTTTACTGATGATGAGCTGTGTCTGCAGTAGACAATCAAGCTGTTTGCTGGCAGGAGTGAGTGGTTTGAAAGCTAAACAGTTCAGTAGTGAGGCCAACTTTGACAGTCTCAGACTTTGACATCTCTCTGCAAGTTCCCATTCCAGCCACTTTGTGTTTCTGCTTTCTGGGTGTCTTTGGATACCCAGGGATGTGTCAGTTCACAGGAGATTTTAAATTCTGTCGCCTGTCTAATGGAAAAACAGTGGGAGTACAGGCGAGCTCCTTCCTGCTTCACAGTGGTACTGAAATAGTTCAGATGGAAGAACCTTGGAGTCAAGTAGTTGAATGTCTAGGAAAGAAAGTCTCATTACATTGACTCTGAGAGTGAAATAAGAACTGTTATGACTTTTATGTGAGAGATGTTCCAGACACCCCAGTGGGTTGGGAGATTACTACAGCATCATGTGAGGCTGTGGGTTTGTGCTGGGAGCTGTGTGTGAGGGCCAGCCACTCTCTGCAGAAGAGGGAGCTGGGGCTGGGGGTGGCAGCACGTGTGGCTGGGGCAGAGACCATCTGACAGCAGCCCAGTTCCACTGCAACAAAGCGGGGCAAGATGGGGTGCAGGAAGTAGGAAGCTCCATCCCAGATGGTCTTCTGCTTTTAAGAAGGTCCATATAAGCACTTCTGTAAATTCCATTTGCAGTCCTGTGTTTATAGTTTGCATAATTTCAGCAGTGAAACGAAGGGATGTATAGAAGTCTGTACACCTGAAAGAACAAATAAAAGCAGTTTAACCAAATACAAGCAGTTCAAGCTATAATAACCGTGTGTAGTTTTCCTGTGGAGTACTTAGGGCAGAAGCATCATTGCAAGTCAGACAATGCTAATTATTCTGGAGTATCATGTGAAGTAAAATTTAACTCTAACACATAGAAGAAAAGCAAAAATATCTGTAAGATCAGATTTTAATTAATTTGTGTATTCTGAATGCAATATATAGGCAAGTAAATGTATCTAATGGATTATGGTTTGGGTTTTACTGTGAGGGTTGAAGAAACATTGTTAAAACCATAAGAATCTATTCTTTTTTTAGTACTAAATACAAAAATACCTTTTAAAATATTTTTAGTCTTAGTCACTGCAGATTTGTAAAATGCTAAATTTGCTGCAATACTCAGATTTCATTTGAGTAGATGGTTGATAGCTAAGACAAGTACAGCTATGTTAGTTTTAGCTGTAGAGGCAAGTCATATATGAAGTGTTCAGTATACTTTGCTCATGAGACATTCAGGAATCAGGTGTCTTTGAAGCCAGGAAAGTAACATGGTTTCATTGTTCTGTTCTTTTATATTAAATACTTCTTCAGTTGTCATGTATCACACAACGATGTTTATGCCCTGGTGGAGGAGAACTCTCTGCAGGCCAAGCACATGTAACTCCCTCTGAGGGAGTCTGAGTGGATTTATTTTCAGGGCTGGTACCGCTGGGTTTGTGTGGTCATCTGTGTAACAGTGGGAATACTTCATGGAATTCTTAAATATCTGCAGTTGGTTCTTTGTATGCCCTTGCTGAATCTGTACAGATAAACTTGTTTATGCAAATAACTTTTTCTGGGGGTACTATAGGAGTTATGAAGGTACAGGTACAAGTAAAATGTATATTTTCTAACCTAAATTATTCTATGATTCTATGCAAAGTGCATGTGCTTGCAATTGTTTGTACAATTCCTTTTCTTAGGAAAAAGTAAGGAAATCAGTTAAACAGTTTGAAATCACGTTTCCACACAGATTTCAATGAAGCAGTTCCAGAAACAGAGAGGCTGGACTCCAAGGCACTGAAGACTCGGGCTCAGCTCTCGGTGAAGAACAAGCGGCAGAGGCCGTCCAGAACGCGGCTGTACGACAGCATCAGTTCCACTGATGGCGAGGACAGCCTGGAGCGAAAGGTGAGAAGGGCTCTGCCCTCTCTTTCCAGCTTCCTGGGGACTGCTAGGTTGCCCCTGTAGGTCAGTTCATCCTCTGTCTTTATCCTTTCATTGTAGCACAGGCAGTATTTATTCCTCTGTGGCCGGTCTGCTGTGAATGTACTTGAGTGATGTGCAAGTCCAGTCACCGTTTGAGTCAGCACACCTGGTTTTTTGGTTCTGTTGTGTTTTAACTGAAATCCTGGTCTTTTTGATTTACATGTGCTTTATAACATAGAGCGGGTCTTTTCATTTATGCAGGAGGTGAAAGGAGCTTGAATTGTGCATTTCTCTATTTGTTAATTTGTTACCACAATTGATACAATATTTGCTCATTGTTTTGTCCTATTCTGACTTCATCTGAAAGCAGATACCAATAAACAGCACTGTTTTGTACCAATAAACAACATCAAAGGGTAGTGCCTTGAACTGCTACAGCATTTCGTACAAATAGAAAGCTAAATAATGAATAAAAGAATTGCATGTTCAAAGTAAATCTTGCTCTGTTTGCTTACTAAGTGGTATAACCTGCTTTATAATCTCTTATACCAACAGCCATCACACAGTTACAGTAGTCCCATGCACATTTCAAAATCATCACTGCCCTTATGCATGAGAGCATCCTCACCAGCATCAGATTCTGGTGCTTCCTCCCTCTCCCCCGTGGCTAGCAGTGCAGCAATCTCACTTGACAACCTCACTGAAAACCAAGAAGAAGAACAGCACCACAAAGGAGGTGTCCTTCCCCCATATGCTCGGGGAGACACTCCACTTTCCTCTCCTTCAAAATCTGGGCACAGCTCTGAAGCATCTCCTTTGCATCACCCAGCTGGCAGGAATATTTTACAAGATAAAGGTATTACTGTTTCTTTTACAATAAATTGATGCATCATTTT
Source organism: Melozone crissalis (assembly GCF_028551555.1). NCBI lineage: Eukaryota > Metazoa > Chordata > Aves > Passeriformes > Passerellidae > Melozone > Melozone crissalis. Next base: position 25,336,375 of record NW_026535794.1, read on the forward strand.
GCTCACTTAACAGCTATCTACTTTATTGCCTTTTGTTGTGCAGTAGTACCTTAGCAACTAGAAGGTCATCATCTTGTAATTTCTTTTGCCTACCTGGAAGCCAAAAACTTCAAAATGATCTTGTGTGATGGTATAAGAGAAGGACAAAGTTTAAAATGGGATAGGGAACTGCTTACTTTCTTTTTTCAGGCTTTCTTGGAACTCACTGAAAAAAAACAGGGGGAAATTGCCCTTAAGAAAATGTTGTATTGTGTTTTTTTTTAAAAAAAAGGTTATTTGACTTTGGGTCACCTCCATATTAGAAGCATGCTTAACACAGTGTACTTACTCAAATAATGTGATTTTGGCACTGCTAGATGATTTTTTTGGAGGGTGTGGAAAGGAGTGTAAAGCAAAAACAGCAGATTGTAGCTTTTAATTGCTGAGGGGAAGCAAAGTCTAGGTTTAATGAGAGGTTAGTGGAGATTTTTCATTTACAGAAAAAAATTAAGTAATCTCTTGTAGAGATTGGCCTCATTGTTACTAATTTGATTCAGACTCTTGAAAAGCTAGGTGGATAAAACAGGGTGCAATCACATGTAGCTCAGGTGTATGTCTCAGATGCCAGTTTATTATAAGAATTAACAATATGGTATGTCACTGAACACTGAGCCTTTCTTTTCAGGTGCATTTCAAATTCAGAATTAACATATGACACCACTTCAGCATTCTTAGCAATGCACCTTACATTCTGAAACTGACACATAAGTTAAAATACATAATAAAAAACTGTTCATAGGTGAGGTCTGCAGGACTAGATCTAGAAAGGTTTATAACAGACTTTGGTGTGCTTGAATTAACTGAAAATAGCAATTTATTGAAGATTTATGCTTCTGTGTCTGACTTGCTACTGATTTAAACCCTGTTTCTTCTTCATATTTGTACTGGGCTTTTAGACAGGTTCATAAAAGACCACGTTATAAAACTTTACTGAATTCAGGAGAGGTTAATATATTGCAAGAATTTTTACATGAGTTCTGAAATTACTAGTTGTAACTATGTTAAATTGTTAAGGATTCCAAGTTCAATTCAGTATTTGAGTCTTGCAAGTAAAAATAAGGGTGTGAACATAAGATTGTGACTTTAGAAACTCATCTTGAATGTGTGATTGGTTTGTCAGGGAAGTCCTAAATCCTGCACTTCTAACTGATATATGAAAAATACTTTGATAAAATATTGGTGGAAACAAACCTTGTAGTGCAAGGAATAGGGCATTGCATTCCACCCACTGTATCACACTTTCCATTTTAGATTTGAAAAACAATCTCTGTCTAAATATTGCTGTCATGCTTTCCTCATTGTGACTGTTAGGTAAACAACCAATGCTTTTGGGTGTGTCTAGGTTCTGCTGAGTAATACATTAGAATTCACCAGAGCAATATAATTTCAAGTAGAAAAAAATCATATTTAGTAAGTCCTACTAAAAAAAGAAACAAGTTATTTGGTGACAAGTGTTGCAGCAATGCTATTTGAAATGATTGTTCATTTGGCTGTTAAACTCGTACAGCTCAGAAAATAAAAAATGACATTGCATTTGTTTTATGTGTTCAGGAGGGGTTTTTTAGTGATGGAAAGAGAGCACCTCTGTGGACACACTTATGGCTGTCTCTCAATAGCAGAAGTGAGCATTGGCTAGTTCACATTTGTGTTTTCTTCTTTTTCTTACAAGATCCAGCAGTGTTGTGGGAAGGGCTGAAGTGGCATGAGATTAGTTTCATTGCAAAATGATGAGCTTAGAACCACAGCTTTTTCGTGTACATGCGATGACTTTCTTCAGTTTTGCCTGGTTTGTGCAGCAGCAGCATCCTTTGATTCAGCTGCCAGGGGACAGCAGTGGGCAGTGCTCACTGACGTGAGGCTGCTGCAGGTGCTGTGTGCCCCTGGGCAGGGGACTGAGGTCTGGGGCCTTCCACATCCATCAGCCACACATTACTGCAGCTCTCAGCTGGAGGTGGTGGGTTAAACAGCTTCTGTTCGGAGAAAGAACAGCTTTTGTTCAGAGAAACCAGCTTTTCCTTACCTTCTCTGAGGAACTTCAAGGAGCCAGGGAAGATGCACCCAAGCAGGGTGGCCAAAGTCCTGTCCTGCCCAGGCAGGACACCCGTGCCTCTGGTGCTCTGCCATGTGCAAGCATTGAGTAATTCCTGCATGCAAGACCCTGTAGGTTCAGATCCACGCTGCCACTGGAGCTGGTTTTGGGACCAATCCGTGTTCCACTATGTCCCATAGCCAGCACAAATATTTTCCTTAGCAAGTCATCATTATTTAAAGGGCCCTGGCTGGCCCCAGCTGTATGGGAGGGGGATCATAGGGATCTTGAACAGAAATTTGCCATTCCAAGTAGCTGCTGTGTATTCCAGCTAAGCTCTCCAGGCTTTTTTTTTCTACTACACCAGCAAAACATCCATCTACTAAATGTTTTAATTATTTGCCCAGTACAAAACCACTGTACTTTATAATTTCTCAACTTTCAGAAAGAAATTCCTCAAAAAAACCCACTACCCCTTGCCCTGAAAGCCATTAGTCCCACTTGCCTGTTAATAGCTAGTGTGAAAATAAATGTTGCAAGTTTTAATTCTTGTGACAATTTTGGCAGTGGTTAAATGAGAAGTGTGCATTAAAGGTGAAGAAGAAGTGGTTAGAGGAAACAGGAAAGAAGTGTGCACAGTGTAGGGTTGATGCAGAGTGTGCATTGCCTAAAATTCTCCTCTGCCTCCTTGGGGAATGGATTTCTTCTTCAGAGACTTCATCTTGCTTTTGTCATTCTTTGTATTCCTTTCTTTTGTTTTCTTTTTTGGAATGAGGTTGCTTGTTAGTTGTTCTTGAAATTTATTTTTTTTAACATGAGGACTTGCTTTGGTGGAAATAGTATGGCTTTTAGTGTGGGTATTGCAAAAGGCTTATTTTCCTACTTTTCAGAAGATTTTACCAATTAAATGCACATTAAATTGTTTGCTCAAATGAAAACTTGGGCAGATATTATCTACAAAGAAACACACAAATTTCTGCACACATAGCTGACTGTCTTGTGATAGTGCTGTGGTGCTTGGGGTTAATTTTGAGGGTTTAATTTAAGTCAGCAACCTAGAAATCCACAAACCCAGCAGTGCTTCCAGTTAGAAGTTGTGTATGTCTGAGGTCACACTGAAAAAGCCACCAAACCACAAGTGACATGAATGACTGACCTTCATTTGCTTCCTCTAGGGTATTTGGGAACACTCTTTTAATATGTTTAAGAGTCACAGTGTCTGAATTTTTAAACACACAGTAGTGTGTATTGTTTTAGTTTCTGTATAGATTTCACAGGATGTTTGCCAGACTCAGGTTCATTGTTTTGGCTTTATAGATACTGCAGCCTGTTTCCTCTTTAGAATTTAATAGCATTGGCAGAAGAGGTCAAAAATTGATAAATGCCTAAAGGCAGATTTATTAACTAAGCTACATTTAGGTTTTGGGGAGGGTTGTTGTTTGTTTTTTAATTCAGAATGGTTAGATTTTAGGTTACATGTTCAGTTTAACAAAGATGTTCTGGCTAAGCTGATTAACTATTTCATAGCATGCCCATCATAAAAGGTACCCTGGGTTCCAAGGTTGAAAAAGAATTTTAGGAGTAATTTTGGAAGTAAAGCATACATACCAAATGAATTCTGTGAAAAAAAAAACATAAGCAAACTACTGCTGAGTTTAGAAATGGATTCACTGGAATGTTTGCCTATTAATACTTTCTCTTATTCAATTTATTACATAGTCATTAAAACTAAATCAATGTTAACTTTTGGTTTTCTTCAATTAAATTTTTTGTGTATTTTTGAATTCTGAAATTATTTATCTTTATTCCTGTTCACACCATCTTCCTAAAAATGAGAATTCCCCTAATTAAATTGTGTACTCACACACATGTACATGTACAGATATCTAATTATGAAAAGATACACAAAGTATTCTGGATGGAAATTACCAATTAAAATAATAATGTACATTCTTCCATGTACAAATGTATCCTAGATGGTGCCACAAGTGCTCAGGCAGCAAGAAAAACTGGCCCTACTCTAGGGCATACAGAAAAACTAAAGAGAAAACTTGCAGATCTTGGGTAAGCATTTTTTAAATTTAAAATACATTTTCTCCTTCATTAAAAGGATTGAAATTAAAATTTCTAAGATGTTTCCTGATGTTTTCTGATATTTTTATAGGGCTCCCTTGAGGAGGAGTTCAAGCAAGGGCAAGAAGCGGAAGGAGAAGGAAGCGATGAGGGTGGCCTGTGGCACTAGGTATGGGTGAGACTGGGGATGTGAGAAATTGTGTGCCAGAAACATTGGAAAAACATAATCATCCTAGCAGATGGAATATTAACAGTCCCACTGACTTCATGAATAAGTGTTAAGCTTTGAGATAACCTGAGCTTACAAACCTAGATTTCTTGGCTCACAAAAGGCCGACATATACTCTAAAGATACTTGGAGGTTTATAATGTCATAAAATCATAAAATTTCTCAAGCTAGCAGTGACTTGCAAGAATCATCAAATCCAACTGCTGCTGTTGCATTCACTAGTAGGATTTGCAGAAATTGATTTTCAGAGCAGCCCTACAAGATGCACCCAGTCAGTTAATAATGTCCATGAACCAGAAACCTTGACACAATTCCACGTATTATTTTTTTTTTAAAGTGAGGTTGAGCAGCAGTTGTTCACTGCAGCTTTGCAGCACCCACACTAGGAATGCTTTCAGAAGGGTTTTTTTTTTCTGAAGATAAACATCTTAAGTTGAAAAATAGGAAAAATGCTGACTGCATGTCACATCAACAACTTTCAGGCAGGGAATTGAGAGATCTGATGACACAACATCACCAGCATCTGAATTCTGAATAAATAAATGAATGTTCACAATGACAGAAGGCAACCTTTGTAAAAGCTAGTGTAGATTTTTACTGAAGGCCTCTCCTTACATACCTATGAGTCTGACAAGATCACAGCATGTTACCTGGTTCCAGGTATGAAAGGCAAAATGAAGTCAGGAGGGCTAAGCAAACTTAGTATGTTCCAAAAGTCTAGAAAGAACATAGCAACTCAAAAACTCTGCACATAAAACAATGCAAAAAACCTACATGATAAAAGAGCTGTTGGGAGAAAGCAGAGTTTGAATGCTAGTGAAAAAAAACATTGTGATGGAAAATCAGTATGTAGCCATTTGTGCAGTTCTACTGACAGTCTGGTGTGTGGAGAGCCAGTGACAAGTACATTGTGCAGCTCCATAAAATCAGAAAAGCAAAAGAAACCTTCCTTACCCCCTCAGGCACACTGTGCTGAAGTGCAGTGTTCTGTCTCAGCATACATTTGTACATTTGTATTCTGCAAATATCTGGCAGGATCTTCAGTGATCTCAGGCAGCAGCCATCACCTCTCTGCTGGTGTCAGAAAACCTGTCCCAGTGTGTCTGCTCGCAGCTGACACAGAGTCAGTGATACTCACTGCTGGCCATCCCTAGTGACAGGGAGAGCTTTCTTAAAGCCAAATCTCTGCACTTTATGTGGCTGTGAGGCAGCTATTGCCCTTAGTAGGGTGTTAGACATTATACAGCATTTAGATACCAAGTCATAGGGTGGGGGAAATGAATCTGTTCTTGTTTGTAAGACCTTGAATGACCCTTCTTCCAACACAGGATGTTGCAGATGTTTGTGAGATCTCACAGGTGTCTTCCTTAGAGAGAGCAGATCTCATGGTAGAGATCAGTTGCTTGTTAGTCCATGTGACAAATCAGTTCTTTGTGTTATTTTTTAATATTTCTTTAATACAGTTCATATCCCAACTACATCTGCTAAAAGCAGAGTCTAATACTGCTTTCAAAGTTGAAATTTGTGAGTGTTTCTCATTCTTACTTGACCTCTGGTAACTGAAGTGTAACTGTTTCAGCATAACTTCTTAAACAGGCATTGCCACTTCTTTTGTAACTGACTGAAAGAATTTGCCTCACAAGAAATGTGAGGATATTCTCTCTACAAGTCCAAAGCTATATAAGCTCTTTGAAAGAAGGAAGATGATGAAGAGACAGCATCCTGTTACAATTATGTCCGTTACAGCAACTGATTGATGTAGAATTAATTATGTTGTTAGATGAGTGTTGCATGCATTATTTTGCCATTTCCAGAAAGTAGCACTTAGGATGTGTAAATAAAATCCCAAATTATTTCCTGAAACTGCGACTAATGCTACAGATAGGGAAAAAATTCCCCATTTGAGTAAGGAGCATATGTTTTCCTGCATGAACTTAGGTGATTTGGGCTACAACATTTGTGTTTAATTTATATGTTAAAGCAAGAAATGATGATGAGAGGGAAGTAAAGGACTGGATCAGATGCATCCCCCTTCCTTTAGTTGCTAAATGCTAAATGGATTGTCCTTCTGCTTCCGTAGGTAGGGGTCCTTTGACAGCCTCACTTTCATCCATACAGAAAAGAGCTTTCACAAAATATGTGGTCTAGTGATTATGTTAATAATGATTTAGAAGCTGTGCAGAAGGTAGATGTTGAGGTAGATGTACCTACACCCCATTTCCACAGGGCTGCTAAGAGCAGTGGGATTTTAATGCTATGAATATATATTGATGTAAATAATATGGCTCTATGACACATGCATAAATTCTTGGAGGCAGGCACTTTGCATAATTATTTTTATTTACATACTATACTAATGATATATTATATATATATTCCTTATATATAAGAAAATAAAATTTAGACATAACGTTATAGGCATGATTTAGACATTACCTTTGACTTGATTACTGCAGTCTTTGTTATTGCAAAGAGAGAATCTGATAAAGTCCCATAGATGTTTCTTTCATTTTTCGCCATCAATATTCTTATTATTAAATTAATTTAAAAGCAAGATAATAAGTACTTCATGCGTATTTAGCTGTTGTAACAAAGGAACTTCTCCATAGATGGATACAGATGCATCTGACTCATTCTGCCTGTGCGCAAAATCCAAGCCAGATCTTCTCTGGGAACCAGGGCCCACTTGGGTCAGTGCTGAGTCTAATGATTTAATCATGCTGAGGTACCACTGGGGCTCAGAAATGCACAAACACAACGTGTGGCTTCTTGACAGGAGCTGGTTCTCATCCGAACAGTGGGAGTATAGGCATTTTCAGCTGGCATCTGTCTCCATTTGCTGGGTGTATGTTGTCTTAAGAAAGCTTGAGTTAGAAAAAGAATCAAAAGAACATGTTTTTTTTCTTTTGCTGAAGGAGATATTTCAGGCATGCCCCTACCAGCTGCATGCCACTCAGTTCTTTAGTCACAGCTACAGTGAATGTCACTCTTTACAATTAACTGCCTCTGTGGCATTTTGTTTCCCCTTCTTTTATAATCTGATGCATATTCCTGCTCCTTTCTCTTAAACAGGACTGTCAGAGAGATGCTGCAGAAACCAGCAAACACTAAATTCTTAGCAGAGCGATCCTCCTCTCTCCCACACTGTGTACCATTCACATGGTATGGAGAGAGCGGCAAGGGATCCAACTCTTCCAGCAACCTGCCGTCGCCTACCAGCTCAACTGAACCTTCCTCTGAAAATTTAAGCCCAGCTAAAAAAGGGTCGAAGGTAGAAAATAAAAACTACCTTATTCCCACTGTGTTGAGTGGCATAATTGGCTTTGTGATTCTGGAAAAAAGAACAGGCCAATATGTGACTACTACAATAAACAGTGCATGGTGTTCATTGTACGGTACCAGCCCATCTGAGCAGAACATCTCTGTCATTGTACATTCCCTGTTCTACCTTTTTTACTCTGTCTTAATGTACATTATTCCAGTAAACTAACTGTGGTGTGCTGTACCATAACAAAAGCAAGTGGTGCCAGTGGAGATTAGCATTTGGATCCACTGAACAAATGCTAGATTTGTGTATTCAGTTATAGATCTTTTCTTCATTCTTCAGGACTGGCAGTGGGAATACCCATGTTCAAATGAGGTGTTTGCAAGCGAAGAAATGCTGTATGCTGTCATCTGCCTTTTTCCCCTCAGTAATGAAATCTGTTTGTCATGCATGCTGGATGTTGGATTTAATTCTCTGTATGAAGATGCTTGAACTGTAAATATGAAATATTGCAATTTAATACATCTCTGTGATTCCTTTCTATGTGCATGAATGTTTCAGCATGACAATTCCTTAAATAACCCTTATTTATAGTGTTATACTTAGCTTTCTCATGTTTGTTTTCACTTCTGGAAAATATTTCTTTGACTATAACTTCTTGTGACTTACAGCAGTTGATTTTTTATATTTGTCTGGTAAAAAGCAGATACGATTCTCAACTTCGTGTAGGAATATGAATCAGAAATCTCATTTCTCTGTCTTCTATCACCAAATGCATGTTCATAATAGCAGTTTCTGCAGGCATTTCATACTTTTTTGATGTCAAAAGCTGGTGATGCAATACTTCTGCTGTGCTCTTGGCTATGCAGGGTCATATCTGTTCTTGTGTTACCTGGCAGGGAGAGCAACACAAGGCTTACGGCAGCCCAAATCACATTGATAAAGAAGACCACCAGTAAAATCTCTGAACAGAAATTGTTTGCTTACCTCTTCTCTTTTGAGGAAAAAAAATTTAGACCCATAAATCCTATTTATGTATTTAACCAAACATTGCTTAAAAATAGTTTTCAAATAGGGGAAAAAGCATACCCTTTTAGACAGTATTAGGCTGAGTTTGTGGGGACTATCCTAATTATTACCAGGCCTTGACCATTTTGTGGTTTTGCTGTAGAAAATTAAATTTGAAAATTAAAATCATTGTAAAGCTAAAGCTTGCAGAAAATAGAGGTGAAAGAAAAATCAGAGTACTTAAAAAAGAAAAATATGTTTTTCACACAACAGGAGGTAGAGCTGTTGAACTCCTGGCCTAAGAACGCTGTGTGGGCTAAGGAAGCAGCTAAGGAAGCTGCTCAGATTTTCTTCTCCTCTATAAAGAGCTGGGAAAAGCAGAACAGGAATTCTAAACGTAGGTGAGAGAAAAATCACAAAAATATTCTTATGTTCTCTATAAAGTTCACAGGCTCTTAAATTAAGAGTTTCTGTACTGCTATTCAGGCTTTCAAAGCACAGCATGATACCAATATTTAGTTAGATTTCCACAAAACTAAGAGAACCGGCACTTGACATTTTTGGAAGTCTTCCTATTTTCAGGAAAGACAGGTCAAGTATTTGAGGGGGGCTGATAGAAGAATAATTTTTTTGTGTTGTTTCTCTTGTTTCAGTTTCTAAAGTGAAGGTCAAAGATGAATTGGATTTAATACTCATCTAGATGTTAGAGTAGACAGTAGAGGTCTCTATATTGTCAAGTGTGTATTCAAGTTAAATGGATTATCATGGTGTCCTTAATCTTTCGTGTATTTTGGTTTTTTTCATTGTTCTCCCTCTAGTGTGAAATACTTGTTAATTTTTGTCTTATTCTAATGGCAATTTTGTTGTATTCCTGAAAAATATGTGCCTGCTTTTGCTATTATTTGCTGTAAGATGTGATGTGTCTCATTGCATTGTTAAGAAAAAACAAAGTTTGTTTTATATTCACTACCCAAAGATACTTTTTACTTTCAGTTTCAGTTTTTTTCTAAAGGCGTAGGCAAAGAGGGAGGATCCTTCCACTTTTCAAGGAGATTATTTGGGACTCAGAAGTGGATTCACAGCCTATTCTCCTTGCTCTTTCAATAGGAGTTTTCACCTCTGTCTGTTCATTAATTCTCTGTCCTATTCTTTGTGCTACTGCCTGTGCTACGCTTCTCCTAAGTATTTGCAGGACAGCAAATTCTAGTGATTTACCCGCAGAAGCAGTAATTTAGCTCCAGGATGAGAGCCAGCATTTTAAGAGTCTGGAAATTGCTTTTTGACACCTTTGTTATTCATGAGGCATTAAGCTGGCAAAGGTGTCTCATGAAGTAGAGAGTGGTAAAAATACTGTGCAACCTGTAAATAGTAACGCTATAAAACATTGGGCTTCCTCATGTGTATTGTGATTGGTTTGGTAAATGATTGAAATCACTCCTGAGCTATGCCAACATGGAAGACAGAAAGCAAATTCCCCTTTTAGATGCACCTAAACGATAATTTGTTCATTCTTACTCCTCTTTTTCTCCACAGAATTTCACATTCAATGATGATTTCAGTCCCAGCAGCACAAGTTCAGCTGATTTGAGTGGTTTAGGAGCAGAACCTAAAACACCAGGCTTCTCGCACTCCTTAGCACTGTCATCAGATGAGGTATGCGGGTGAAATTGTTTCATTTGGGAAAAAGTTGTTTTCTTTTTCCTATGGAATCTCGCTTGATTAATCAAATAATAAAAGAAGGGTTTTAGCCAGTAGGATTAGAGACAGAAATTAATCTTGATTTCTAAATTAAGATTTTTTTCTTGTTCATATAATAAAAACTTAAAATAATGCCCTGTGGTGCTATCACGGGGAAGTAGAATGCAGTTGGTGTTGTCAGAGATGCTATGTCTTCACACCTGCCAATACATTTTTATTAAGTACATATGGACATAGATAGAGATATACATATAAATACACTAAACTGTGCCTGGGACAGTTTTGATATACCAAACATAAAGTACAGTTTGGTAAATGTAGTTGAGATGTAAGGCATCTTCACTTACCCAGTTTTTACCCTGGTAAAATGACTTGTACGTGCAGTAATTGTGTGTTACTGTACCTGAATGTGTGTGTATTGATTATAATGTGTATGTCTTGATCCACTTTGCATTCTTTGTGCTTGCTTTGCACAGTGGATTTGAAATCAATTACTCCAAACCAGAGTTTTTTCATACAATGATAAAGTAAAAAGGCATTTCTAACCCTGTAAATTGCTGACATATTTGAGCTGAATATAATCAATTGAAAATACTCTTCTTAAGATACTAGTTTTGCAACTCAGTTGTGGGTAAGGCTGTACAATTTCACAGTAGCTGACAGCACATCCTGTGGAGTCAGGAAACTTGTACATTTTTTCTTTTACAAACACTTCATAAGAACTTCACATTTTTCGTGTGAGATTTGAGCCAAATTGTTTTTAGTAGAGAGGGAGAACTTGAAGTATCTATACTCTATACCTTTTATACCTTTTTTTTTGTTGTTGTTTTAATGATAGGTAAGATTTTTATTATTGCCTGCATGGTTTACTTGGGTTGTTCTGTGCAACTCCATTTCCCAAACTGCAAGTCTGCAAACCCAGCCATTCTTTTGAGGTTGCTTTTACTGCAGGTAATTAATGGCAAAAATTTATAACAAAAGGAGACAGCACAGAGGTCTGCATCTGCAGAGGTTGTAAATTACTGAAAATAGCAGAGTCATCACTTGCACTTTATTTAGTGTTAGTACTATCTTGATGTATTTCATTATCTTACCATGTTTAATTCCCCTGATGTATTTGATTGTGGCAATGTCCTGTTCTGAGTGGTATTGAATTAAAAGCTTGAAAATCCTTCCATTTTGCATGTTCAGCTCTCTACTTTATCACTTCTAAAATACCAAGCCTGAGTAGGTCCATGAAAATGAATGTGTTTTCTCCCTCCTCTGCTGTGTGCCAAATTGCTGCCTCCCGATGAGGCAGCATGTTCAGCAAGAGCTGCCCTGGAAACCTCCCCGGCCACCCTGGGCAGGGAGGAGGCTGATGCTGCTCCTCAGCCTTCCTCAGCACATTGCTGTGAGCACTCCTCTGCTCTGGCTTCCCAGGCAGCCCCATCAGCATTTAAAGAAAAGAAAAATTGGAAGGGTGGGGAGGGAACCCAGTTCTTGCACTCAGTTCTGCTCTAATTAAGGAGCTTTTGCTCTTGGAAATTGGAGCCATCAGAGAGGTTCCCACCAGTTCTAGGGTGTCAAGATCAGGAACTCTAGAAGGGTTTCATTGATGAAGTGTCAGATTTAGCTGTCAAATCATCTGTGTGGTGAGCTTTCAACACAACCTCTTTGCTTCTGGAAATAATTATTTTTCAAGAACTCTTGTTGGTTTTAAGTACCCATATCTGTTTGCAAACCTTGGTGCTGCTGTTGCCTGAACTTTTACATACTGTTATGTGTTTGGTATTTTGTTTCTATAATGCTTTTCTTTCCTGTTTCTTTGTTGCTCCCTCACTCAGAGCCTGGATATGATTGATGATGAGGTGAGATACTAATGTGCTGTTGTGGTGAATCGCGTGACTGTCGTGTGCCACCGCACTGTCTCTTTTGCAGAGTCATTTCTTGTCTTGTGGTGTTGTGTGGCAAACACCTTTGTTGGCACAGAACACACAGATGTCACTGGCTCCTCTTTCCTTGTCTTGAGTTGCCCTCTCATTGTTGCTGAGAGTTTTTAAGGCCACAGCAAACTGCAGTTTTTGTGGTATGCTGGAAGCAGGAGGCGGGTCCGTGTCAAAGGAAATCTACCAGACCAGGCATCAGCTGTGCTGAGCTCATGCTGGCAATAGCAAAAGAAAATGATAGTGTCCAGCTCTGACAATTGGACAGCCAGAAGCTGAGAGAGCTCCCAGCATCGTCTAACCTAATGTAAAAGCTGCTCTAACAGCAGACAGCTGCTGCAGCCTGTAGCAGCTGCTTTGCTGACTACAGCCAGGACAGAATAGCTTTTGTTTCAGGCCCCACTGCCACACCCGTGGGTGGAATAAAGTGGCGGAGCAGGGACATGGGTCTGCTCCAGCAGTTGATGCCACACTTGCCCTTTTTGGTGGAGTTTGTGCTCTCAGCCACAGCAGCACAACATGGTGAGAGCAGGGCCAGGGCTGTGGGATCCCTGTGTGTTCCGTACCACTCCTCTGTGTCGTCTCGTAAGTCTTCTTCCATAGACAGTGTCAGTCTTGCTAGCTGTTTGATATCATCACTTTGAACTCTAGAGTGATTTTCTGAGGGTATTTTCCCGATACTTTTTTAAAAGCTTAAACAAATAATAAAGATCTGTGAATGAGCCCAGGAAGTGGAATGCGCAATTCATTGCATTCTTTAGAAATCTGCTAATTTGAAGGAAAAAATCTTGTGAGGGAATGGGAGCATACATGGTTTGAATTGTGCTACTTGGCAATTTCAGTCCCAGCTTGGGTTTAAAGGAATGCCAGTTCCTTTTTCTTCTGTGATTCTATAGTTTATTTTGATTCTGTGATTCATTCTTAGGTGTCTGGTTAGATAAAGATGTAATTCAGCAGCGTGAAATCATTATTATTGTAGTGCAAAGATAGTCCAGATACCTGTGCTCTGATGCTGGCAGTTTGTGCAGAAAAATGTTGTTACTCATCTGTGTTACCCTTTAATAATAACGTGGAACATGTTTGTCACAGATCCTTGACGATGGACAGTCCCCGAAGCACAGTCAGTGTCAGAGTCGCGCTGTTCACGAGTGGAGCGTGCAGCAGGTGTCCCACTGGTTGATGAGCCTGAACCTTGAACAGTATGTTTCTGAATTCAGTGCCCAGAACATTAATGGGGAGCATCTCCTTCAGCTGGATGGCAGTAAGCTCAAGGTAATTAACTGACTGGACTTCAAGATGAACCATAGTATTTTTCGTCATTTTGTCACTTTACATCATCTCAAAGGCAGTAAGAATTCACCCAGAAAGCAGCAAATCCTTGCGTACGGAGTCATGATAGGCTAGAATAATAAACAGAAAGTATAAAGCCACAGCAACACTTCAAGAAATTCCCAATGCACTTGGATTCAGAAGCTTCAGAAATGCAAGGCATTTGCTTTGTGAAAATTCTTGGTGTATATAATGTACCCATATTTGCATGTGCAAATCATACAGCAGTGTGTGAAAGTGGTATTTGCATGCACATATTTCTCATCCAGCTCTATTTTGTGAAAGGGTGATTCTGAGAAGACAGTGAATAGACATATATCAGAAGTAGCAAGGTAATAATAGATTAATGGGATATGGGAGGCATAAGCTGATACCAGTTGTAGTGTGTTAGAACTAAATGCAGTTTTGATGTATAAAGTATGTATTGTTTCCTGAAGTAAAAATATGAGCCTACTTCAGTCGAAAATACAGAATGGAGTTGCAGGAAGCTCAGTAGATCTGAAAGTCCAATTTTGATATTTCTCTTCTGTATTTTTTGGTGGCACTTCACTAACTATAAGTGTCTTAGAATACTGCTGGTGAACTTTTGACTAAGGCATGGCAGTGAGAATTTGGAAGTCTTGTTCTATGTTGACTTAGATGATTTCAATAAAATAGTTTATTTGCTTTATTTGGTCAACAAAATCAACATTAGTGGTAGCAATGAGATCTCATCTTTAATATTCTAGAAGTGGAAAGCATGAAGTGGAATACTTTCATATCAGTGATGTATCTGAGCCTGTGACAGATTCGCTTTGTTGTTACAGTCTTCTAAGGAGAATTATTACTAGAATATGAAAACAAAATGTGATAGATGAAACCATAAGAAATTCTTCTATATTTTGTTTTCCCCACCTCAGGCTCTTGGTATGACATCTTCCCAGGACAGAGCAATCATTAAAAGAAAGCTAAAGGAAATGAAAGCATCCTTGGAGAAGGCTCGCAAAGCTCAAGAGAAAATGGAAAAGCAAAGGGAAAAGCTTCGAAGGAAGGAACACGAGCAGCTGCAGAGGAGATCAAAGAAAACAGACAAGGGTTCATCAGATGCAACAGAGGGCACTAATGAGCAGTGATGAGCAGAAGTGCTGCTGTGTTTGGCAAGTGGAGGCATGTCAAGGAAAGAGAAACTTATCCACTCTGATGCCCCTTCAGCTTTCTTGTGTTCATCACCCAGGATTGTGTACAGAGAGACGGGGCTGTACATAGAATGACTAGGGAAATTTATATTGTGTCATTTCCTTTCCTGCATATCCAGTTCACGCTCGTTGCTGTTGCCATGTGAAACAATCCCAGCCCCTCAGTTTGTTCTGTTCTAGTTGACAGCTAACAGATTTCATTTTTGTGTGGTGGTGTTTCCTTCCAAACTACTCTTCTCTGTTGAGCTCTGTGTGTTTGGTCACTTCAGTAACCAGCATGATGCTGAGGAGCATGTCCACTGCTTCACCTCTTCTGAATAGGATGGCCAGTCAGTGTGGTTGGGGAACATTTCTTCAGCTGGATCAAAGGAGTTGTGCTCTGTCTGATAAGATTTGACTTGACTTTCTGACTGGAAGTTCATCTTCTTTACGGTGTTTGGATACTCAGTTCAGTCTGCTGGAGTTGAGTTTCATCTCGCGTCAGTACCTTTAAGCAGCACTGCTCTGAAAACTGTTCAGCGACTTCTCATACACTGGAGATAAAGACAGGAGAGTCAATATTCCCCCTGGGTAAAGGACAGGAGGTGAAACTCTTTCCGTTAACTGTACAATTGTTAATCCAGGAAGGAGGCAAAGCCTTAAATGGTTATGTGGGTTTACATAGAAATCTGAGGATAACATTTATCCTTTAGATATCTGAGCAAGGATAAATTTCTAACTAGAGCACAGCGTATAAATCTGTATAAATTTTATTGTGCTCCCAGTGTGTAGGCAACTTTCTTATAGCACACTCCACTTTTTTTTCATGTGTTTCATACAGGAAACTGGGTCTATTTTGTTTCAAATTAGTTTTTCCCCAGGAAAAACCCCACATCTTCAAATTCGTTCTCCAGTCAGTAAGCACTGGGAGAATAAACTTTGTGCTGTGCTATTATGAAGCTGGTATTGGAAACAATTATCAAACTTGAGTCTGATGTAGATTTTCATTTTTTACAGAAGTGCACTTTAAGAAGAGGAAGATGAGTGATCCTGGTTAAAATTAAATTCAGTACATTGCTGTTAAGGTCAATGCTGCCATGGAGGTGATGATTACTTAATCCAAGGCTCCCACATTTTAACTGTTTCGATTGATATATTTAAAGACTATCCAACCAAAACCTGAATTTTTGGGCTTTGGCTGTAGAATGTTTTGATGGCTTAGCAGTGGTCACACTTGAGGGATTTCTGGGGTGTGTGAGGCCATGGATAAAGGCTGCTGTGTAGTTTGGAGTGTGACAGAAGCAGTGTATGGTGCCACTGCCTGAGCAGCAGTACTGAACTCTGCAGTATTGCCTCAGAAGAAGGGGCAGACACCGGGCAGGTCTCCCCAGCGAGGAGCTGCAGGCAGAGCTGGCTGCTCTACAGCCACAGCTCACTGTGCACCCTTGAGAAACATCACTGCCCACTCGTGCAGCCTGCAAGTGGCAGTCTTCATCTGCTCTGCAAACCCAGAAATTGTTTAACATGGTGATGCAGAGTTAGAATCTGGAACCTAAAAATGCACCAGCCTAGAACTGAAAATTCCTCTGAAGAAAATGTGTGTTTTAGTTTGGTCTGGCTTCTCTTCTGCTCTGTACTTCATGGCATTCAGATTTGTGTCTGCAAAGTTCTCTGAAGCTCAGATTTGGAACACTTAGGGTGCACTGTTAATAGTTACTTTTCTCTTGATCCTAATAATTTCTTTGACATGTAAAATGGTTTGTAAACTGAGAGAGCCTAGTTCATTCAAAATTAATACACAACAGATCTACTTAGCATTAGCTTTATTTTTCCTTCCAAATCAAATTTCTACACGTTTTTGATGTATTTTATTCAGATCTAAAATTGAAATTGCCATAAAAGATTCCTGCTGATATTTCTAAAGGCTTGTTCTACTTTTCTTGAGATAAACCACCAGCAGCAAAATACACCTGCTAACAAAAAATTACACATTGCAGTAGATCCGTCTGTGTTCATTCATAGGAGAAAAACTATACAAATGTTTAACAGCCTCATAAAATTAGCATTCTCATCATAAAAGAAGTTACCTGGAAGAAACTGGAAGTTTAATATTTTAAATACAATGTTGCTAAATGCATTAGATGACGATTTTCTTTTTAAATTATGTTTACATTGTAGTAATGTTTAAGTGGTTGTATATAATAATCTAAGGTGGTGTCTCTGTTTGATGTTCTTTTTTTATGTAGAAACCAGAGCAGATTGCTTGGCATTATACATTGAGTTTTCATTCTTGCTCCTTAGAACGATGCGTAGTTAATCTCTTTGTAAATCATGTTCTTACTCTGCAGAATAACTAATTCAACTTAAGTCTTTTAAGTATTCAGGGGATTTTTACTGCTTTGTGTTAATGTTATTTTGTTATTCTCAGACTAAAAACATCAACCAAAATCTGACATAAAAAAACCTAGTGGGCTACATTTAAAGTAAAACCATTAAAATGCATTTTGATCAACATGTGAAAACTAAGGAAACGGAACAATGACAAGAGTTTTTGCTGTTCTTTCTGTGATAAAAGATTTATGTGGTTCCTTTTATGAAATACGGCGACTCAGTCTTGGGAAGTGCAGAAATGTCACCTGATAACAGACATGAAGCACATTTTGAAACTTTTCTTGCTATTCTATAGGATCTTTAAAGTTGTGTTGCAATTTTTCCCCTTGTACTGTATTATGACTTATAAGCAAAAAAAGATGGATGTCTCATCATTCTTAACTTAAACTTCCTGTAAACCAATGCTAAGTCAGACTAATGTGAGGCTTCATGGAACAAGAAGAAACAAATTTTCTGTGCTGAATGGCTGGACAGCCTTTTTCACAGTTTGGCTCACCTGCAGGCATAATGTTGCCTACATTGTGTGTTTATTTGTGGAGCTAATAATGTTTTTTCTTAGGCTGATTTGCCTGGCCACCACTGAACTGCTGTGCAGGCAGTGTGGTGCTTCCACACCTCAAGACATGTGCTTGGGTCATCATTACACCTGGGTGACTGCAGCAGGCTGGCTCAAGTTATCTTCTCCCTGGTTAGGGTGGGAGGCCAGTTCTGTAAATTCTAGTTCTGCTCATTGCTGCAGTATTGCAAGTTGTGAATACATAGAGCCTCTAAAAAGGTGAAGAGCAGAGAGTTAGGAAAAAGTGGAAGTCTCAAAAATAGCAAATGAAATGTACAACACTGCAGGTTGCTTTAGTCCTAAACCCCCTAGTGCTTATTCTGAGATTGTGAGGAAAGCAGTGGCTCCTTGTTCTGTTCAAATCACCAAACATGCTGACATGAATTGCTCCCAGCTCGTGTATTCCCATTTCTTCACGGGTGGGTTGCTGCACCCATGCAGTGTCCTGTTAAAGCTCCCTGTTGGGTTTCAGGCTGCCCAAGAGAGGGCCAGGGGCTGAGGAAGGAGCTGCACCCTTCACTGCCCCTGTCTGCATTTCACCTGCTGCCCCAAGCAGGTCCTGGTGGGGTTGCTGGGAGTGGAGCCTGCTGAAGATCAGGGGTTAGAATTACACAGTGGAACAGAAGCCACTAATAAAAAGATTAATGGCATTAGATGTTTGTATTTCAGTGTATACAAATACTTTTGTATTTTTCCAACTTCTCAAAAATTTTTTGCAATGGCATCTCTTTTGCTATGACTGTAGTCTGCTGCAGGGATACCACAAGAATTGAGCTTTTACTGGAATTACTGAGAAGCTTTCCTCTAATATTTGCCTGCTCTTAGTTGTTATTGACATTCAGAGGTGCTTGGCACCTGAGATCAGGGTTCCTCATACTGTATTGCTTCCATCAAAGCCTCCTGTCCTCCTGAGCTGCTACACCTTCACCTCCTGGCTCATGGACTGGTAAGAGGTGGGCAGTGTCATTTTGGAGAATTAATTGTGTTCCACTTCCAAGAGAAAGAAGAGAAAGAAATGCCACCCTTGCACGTAGTGCAGAATACTGTTCTACAGTTGTAGGGAAGAGGATCATCATGTAGTTGGGTGTCAGTGTTCTAGCAAGGAAACACAGGGGTGTTTTTGTGCTTTTAACCCAACCTTGATTTTTATTGGAGCACTTTCAGCAGTTCATTTCTGAGCAGGATGACAGTGAAATCCAAGGAGACTTGCCCACTCACTAGAGTGGAGTGTGGGTCATCTGCAGATGGCACATTCCCTTTTGTCAACCTCCCTGTGGATTTTACTGGACTCTTTTCTGTACCTGTGAAACTGTTTTTACAAAGCTATAATACATTAGTCATGACATTGAGCCCTCCAAACCCTCTATATAAAATGAGCTTTCTGTTACTAACCCGCTGTACCAACTGGTAGTTTCACTTTCGGCATTAAGTAATGATTTCAAAAATGCACATCTTACAGGAAGGTTTGGTGGCAGTGCCTTGGGCTGCCTGTTTCTTTGGGAAGTGTGGATGGTGTTAAGAACAAGCTGTTGGTGAAACCTGCTTCTTCCAGAGAGGTGAGGAGAGCTCACAGCTCACGGGGTCAGATCCAGCCTGCGTAACCCGGGAGCTCCTGCTGGGTTTCCAGTGGGAGCTTTGCCACTGCCACCACTGGAAGTGAGTTTGGGACCTGTGCAGAAGTGTCTGAAGGAAAGAGGGATCTCAGGGCACCAGACATAGGAGTAACCAGCCCATTTGGAAGTGAAGAGTGCACAGTGAACATCTCTGACTCTGTGCTTTCCCATACACATTCACTCAGCAACTGCTTTCATATTTCCCAGTCACGTTGCAATGGTATCTCACTGGTCACTGACAAGTGTTACACATATTGCTAGAAGACCAGGCAGCTAAAAGACTAAAATGCACTGTGCTTACTGTAAAAATTGGCTTCTTACATTGCTTCTTTTTATATGGTTAAAGAGATAGTCGTGCTTCAGATTTTTTCCTTTTTCTGTTCTTTTTTTAAAGAGGTCAAATGTATATGAAATGCATGTTATCCTGAACTTTTTGTTTGTTCATCTTGGTGTCTGATCACCTGCATGAAGGACACAGTAGTGCCATGTCTGAGCTTGTTCTCTTGTGCTTGGTTGATATGAACTTCTCTAGATTGTTGAGTTTTCCCCAGGATAACTTTGTTTAATATTTAGTTATTGGGAGACATCAAAAGAAAGCATCATGGTGGCCCTTTGTTTTCTTACAGTTGAAATACAAACAACAAAGCCTTGTGGTTTAAAGTTAATTTGTTAGTGTAAATAAATTTCTTGCCAATGAGTATTGTTGTTGTTAGACAACGAATGCAATAAAAAGAGAAATCCTGAATCTTTATTAGAATTTGTAATGAGTCCTCACTTTTCTGCCTTTTTCATTGTCATTTCAGAAGAAATAGTAAATGGTGAGGATGACCAGACAGCTGCATGGGTCAGGCTAGGGGCCAGGGGAATATGTACCTTGCCCTGCTTGTTCTTCACTTCCTTCTGCTCAGCCAAAGATTATTTTAATCCCAGTTCTTAGCCAAATTGGCATGATTCACAAGCCCCCAAGCGGGTCTCATTTACACTCTGTAGCTATGTAGAAAGAAGTAAAAAAAAAAAAAGGAAAAAATTGGGTTTTTTCTTCATATGAAGGTGAAGTGTAGCATGCAGTCTTTTGCTGCAGGTTGATGTAAAAATAGGCTTTTCCCGTTGATACTAGTCAATGTTTGTGTGTTTAAAAGATCTAGATTTATTTTGTTACATAAAGACATTTTACACTCAAGTGTAGGTTATTTATAATTGGCATTTTATACATTCAAAGTACAGCAGATTTTTTACTGAATATGTTTAATAAGTCTTTTATTTATTTGATTTTAGTAAAGCATTAAGTTAGGGAAAATCGAAGGGCACAGACTGTGCAATTTGTGGAGTCATTTCAGTGGATTTACATCGGGCAGAATCTAGGCCAAACACTGTGCACTTAATCTGTCTAACCCAGTTTGTGTTTCCCAATGACTGAATCATAAATCTTACCTTCCACTAATACAGGCACCACCTGCGAGAAATAAAGAGAGTCCTCAATCATAAAATTATTCTCTTAATTAAAATAGATATACTAAGATGCTCTGGGTCCACAGCTGACATGTAAAGTGTGTCTGCCCAGCAGCTCCCTGGGCCTGGAGCCATCTGTGCATATGTCTTTCTTTTTGTGCAAGTTGTCTCACATAGCTGCAGCCGGGTTTCAGAAATGCCCAGAACTGCTCCAGTCTCTACAGCATGTTAAACATGATGGGTTATGCCCTCCTTGGGCTGGCAAGCCTGGATTTTCCGTGTGCAGGTTACTTGGCAGTTGGGAGGCCAGGCTTGAGCTGCATCCTGCACCCTGAGGCTGCCAGGGGAAGGAGCTGTGGCCCAGCGTGGCTCTTGCTGCACAGCACCCGCTGGCTGGCTGGGTCCTGCCCTGCTCCAGCTCCCAGCTCTGCCCTGCAAGGCTGGGAAGCCTGGGAGGAGGTTGGCAATGGGCTTCCTGCCCTCCTGGCCTCAGGGCAGATGTCACTGTCAGGAACAGCAGGCAGCTGGGATGTCTCTCCTCTCAAACGCTGTAGGAAAAGGTAAGAGCCCTCACTGCCCATGGTTCCATCTGTAGGCAGACCAACAGGAAAATCTTCAGCACAGAAGCACTTTAGAATAGGAAAAAAGCCAATGGTGAGTGAAGACAGTTTTGATTTTCTGAAAAGCCAAAACCAAAAAAAAAAAAAATAGAAGTTTGACAAGATCCGACAGCACGTAGATTTGCTCATTTGAAGATGTTTTAAGCAACAGTAAAGTGTGAGAATAATGTTTTGGTGGGTTACTTTTGCACTGCAGAGGGAAGTGGCTGTTGCCCTTCTACAACCAGAGAGTAAATCCAGGGCCTGCAGAGTGACTGACTGGCACTTCAACTGTGTCACTGCCACTGATGTGTCATGTAACTCTTTAGAACATAGCAGTTCAGAACAAAAAGTGGCACAATCCTAGAATAATCACTTTACAATGCCAGTGCAGGCCACTGATGAGTGAATGGCCCAACCTCTCCTTGCTGTGAGAACTTCCTTCAGAGCAGTTCTTTCAGCCTGGGCTCCAGGAATGACATCTGTTCTTCATAGCTGAAAATGGATTAAAAGTTCCTGTCAGAAAGTACACCACTTAGAGGGAAGCTGAAAATGTCCTGCAGGGAGAGAGTTTGCTAAGGAAGGAGCAGGAAAGCCAGAGTTAGGTAATGCCAAAGTTCTGCAAAGGGATGAGACAAAAGCTGCCCTCATTCAGGGCTGGCTCTGCTCTGTAGAAGGGCTGCACGCCATGGGCAGCAAGACTCAGAACTGTGATCCAGACAGATGAGTCCTTGTCACCAAAGCTTCATGGGCAGGCAGTGAAGCCTGGGCAGGGCTCAGGTCCCCAGATCAACTGAGCATTTTGGAGAGGGGCTGCAAGCACAGTTTGTGCACAGACCTGCTAAGGGACAAATCAATCAGCTGTGTGATTTACTGGCACACAGCTGCCCCTCCAGCCATCACTGAGCCCTGCAGCCGGTGCTGTTGGGGTACAAAACACAAAGAGCAGGGACCACTGTTGGTACTGGGTGTGTGTGGGTGCTGGCCATGGCAGCAGAGGGAAGCTGCTGCCATTTGGAAGGGCCAGAGTGGCACTGGCTGTTCTTCAGCCTCTTGCAGCTCTTGTGCCCAGGGACGTGCCTTACACCATGGTGGCTGTGCCAGCAGCCAGGGGCCATGTGAGGCCTTGGGGTGAGGCAGAGGCTTTGTGGGGCAGGAGGGGATGTGGCAGGACCCACAACCCACTCAGCTGTGCAGAGGGAGTGGGGTGACACCATCCTTCCTGTGCAGCAACACAACCCCAGCACAAGCCCTGGCACTGGCTTCCTGCTCATTAGAGCTCAGGAAAGGAGAGTTTCTCTTTCCCTACCAGTGATTGAAAGCCATTGGGCTCGTTAGAAAGGAAAGGTGCAGGAGCCAAGAGGTGCCAGTACACACATTTGCTGCTCAGGGCCCTGCTCCCCCAAACCTCAGCCCGCAGCACTGCCTCTTCCCAGCCAGAACAGCAGAACACAGACAGAGGGTTTGCACATACTCCACATTCTATCTCAGTGTCTGGGCCACTACAGAGCAGGTTATTTGGTCTGTCTTAAAGGCAGAAGCACTCCTGTGTTTTCTGAACTCTCCATGTTCTGTTCAGACCAGAGGGGCTGTGGCTGGTGCTGGAGCAGAGGCAGGAGGGAACAGCAAAGCCAGCCTGGCAATCAGCACCCAGGGACTGGCTTTCTCCTCCCATGCTTGCACTTCAGGAGTAGTCTGTCTTTTTTCTGCACAGTGGTGGAAAAACTGCTGTGAGGAAAATCTACTGCATCAGCAGAAGGATGCAGAGGGGCTGGTGGCCCTCAGGGATGTCTGCCTGGTGGCAGCATTTGGAGGGGCTGCCAAGATGCTGGCAAGGGCCAGTGCAGGCAGGTGCAGGCACAGTGGCAAGCCCAGCAGGAGAGATCCCACATGTAACACAGAGCCTTCAGCTGAATGTCAGCAACTCTGACAAAACTGGAGAGCTGATCACAGCTGGGTGCTCAGAAAGTGCAGCAGGAGCTGCTCTGAGGGTAAGGGCATCCACACTAATGCAAGGAGAGCTCACTCCATGAGCTCCAGCTTCAAAGGACACTGAGTTCAGTTCATTGCAAATGACTGCTAACATCAGCCCAAAAACACTAGCTGAAGGAAACCTGGGGGGCTTCTGGCACTGCAAAATGTCAGTAACTGATGCCAGGTAAACCTGAAGGGCTGCCTGGTGCACAGCAGTGCTGCAGGAATCAGCTCCACAGCAGCTGAAGTTAAACACAGAACATGTGTGACCATGGCTTGGGGGAGTCACTGCACAGTGCCCAGAAATGCTCCCTTTGTAGTGACAGACCATAGGAACTGCTAATGCACTTCCTGCTGAAGGTGTGCAGGAGATGTTTCCCACTCTTTAAGAGAAAAAAAAGATTTTCTAAACTCCCTTTGAAAGACCCAGTCAGAAACCTCTCCAAAGTGATGCCCTACTCTTTTCACATAGGATTAAAACAAATTTATGAAACTGAAGTAACACTGGGAAATGGCTTTAAGGGGGAAGAGGAAATGAATGAGATGGAAATGACATTTATTCTCCTTCCAGTTATTCTGGAAGCATTCGGGAAAGCCAACAGGAAGGTTTGGAAGAAAAACCCCTAGCACAGTCCCTGGGAAGGCCCAGGGTTCAGTGACAAGAATGCACACCACACTGGTAGTCAGCAATTCTCATTTACAAAATCAGTTTTCTCATGGGGGGAAAAAACAACCAAACAACAATCCAGAAATCCAGCCATCACATAGCTCACTGTCTGACAGTTTAGTCATTTACAATCTGAAATTGAACTTCAATTCAGTGTTAACAACATGGGGTCCTCCCCATTACACAGATAAACTAATTTCTCACCTTCAATTCCATGTCCTTTACTATTGTGTAGAAGTCTTACTTTGGAGAGGAAGGCTAAAATACATTTCCATTACTGTAGTTAACCTTTATTGGAACAGTCTTGTTGTTAGCAGATCTAGCAGAACCTAAGCCCAAGGAATGAAATCCTTTCCACAGCAGCAGGCCTTGCCCGCGAGGAGCTATAGATGACAGAGGAGAGCTCTGTGGAAGACTGTGCCGATGAGCAGCTTTCCCTGGTGGGTGGATGCCACGGAGCTGCCCTGCAGCACGGAGCCGTTGTCAGCGTAGACGCGCGTCACCACGGGCTGCTCCGAGAGGATGCTCTGGATGCGCAGCACCTGCCGGGGCGGGGAGGTACAGCTGTGAAATGGTCACGGGTGAAAAGGCTCCAGGGAGAGGGGGAACATCAGCATGTTAGCTTAAACAGATCAGCTAGGATGACCAGCTGCTGATAATGGCAACCATGTGACTCCTCTGAGAGGGCCTTTAGTGAAGCATGGTCCATGAGCACTGATTTTTTTTTTAATGTTGTTGTGCAACATCTGTAAGGAAGTCAGGTACTCATCTCCACCACTAGGAATGTGCACTTTTTTTCCAGACTAAGAGTTAGTTCATATCTTCTTATTTTCATGTTTTTCCCAGACAGAGTAAGCAGTTGCCTAGTATCAGAAATCTATTGCTATTGAACATGGTCATTTTGAGAAGTGTCTTACAGGGAGCTTCAGACAAGGGTGAAATCCAATGGACAGCAGCCAGCTGCACTCGCAGCCACCATCATGCCAATGCCAGTACCTCACTGATTTCATAGAAAGAAGATTTACAGTGTTACCCACAGATGAACCACACTTGCACAAATTAATCATTCCTGTGGAAATGTTTCAGGTCACACTTTGCACTCAGTCAATTATGTTCAGTTTGGCAAAGAGGTGCTGGCTCAGTAATTAATGCAGCTCATCAGAATCTGTGTGCACGTCCACAGCTGCACAGAGAGCAGCCTGAGGAGTCCAGAGTGACTGAGCTACTGGTTGGAAATTATTTAGTTGTTGCCCAAGGATCTGAATAGGTGTTTGTTAGTGAGTATATGCTGCTCAGGCTCTCACTTGAGAGCAGAAGTCAGCTTGGTCTTTGCTTTAACAAAGGCACTTTGTGCCAGGCACTTTCTATGAAATGCAGTTAAGTTATACCAGCATGATTTGAACAAAACAACTTTCTGGCACAGACATAGCCAAGAGACCAGTGATGTCTCCCAAAAAGCACCTCAGATGCAGGAAGATTTTCAGGATCATAGTGGAACAGCTTCATCCCATTGGGATGACATCCTATCCAGATGTCTCCAGTGTGAGGGTCAATAGACAAGTTATCGACCAGCGTGTCCAGCTGCAGTGTCTAGCCAACACAGAAAAAACCAAAAAATTAAATCTATCAGAAATCCTGGAAGCAAACTACAACATAACCAACAGACTTGTCTCATCTGACATAATTTAGACTGCTTTTTTTTAAATAAATACTTTTCCCCCCACTTCTGTCTGTCTTTTCCCCTGGTATGCATCCTCCCCACCCCTGTGCTATGAGGAACCTGCTTGGTGCTCTGGGCTTCCCCCATCAGCTCATCCACACCTACACCTCTGTGGATGCTTTCAGTGCTCTGACCCACACTGCCTGAGGCAGACTCCCACTACAGCTCCACAGCATACGAAGGATTCCTCCCTGTTGTTGGTGGGAGGGTGGGAGATCAGAAGCTCTGTAATGGGGTGTGCAGACACCTCTGCAAACCCACAGCAGGAACCACCCAGACCAGAACTTTACACATGATCATGCTGAAATCTTGAGCATTCATCAAAATTATTTTGTCCAAAATTCATATCTGCCTCTTTTTTAAAGAATGGCAGCACCTTACCTTCACATGGGTTAAACTCCAGTTAGCATGTTTTTCCATGACATGGACATTGTGATCCAATATATCTGCAATATAGATGTACCTTCAAAAGGAAGAAAAGCACCTCAATATATGAGTGAACAGACACCAAAAGTAGACAGTTCTTCCTGTGCAAGCCCACACACCAACAGACATTGCCAGCCAGCCACAGGGCGCTGAAGCCAACCTGCTGAGGTGCCAGTGTAGCTTCACACTGTGCCAGTTTTCCATTATGACACTGAAATAAGCCTTGGAACCGGAAAATTGCAATTTCAATTTATTTTTTTTTTAAATCACCTGTCCACATCACAGGAGCGATTGATTCAGTCATGCAGGTGTAGGACTGTAGAGCACTCCCTGCTTGCAGAAACCCTGCCCCATTAATCCTTGCAAGCAAGACACACAAACCCCTGAACCAGCTGGTTAAAATGCAGCAACTGTTGACCTTGCTGCCTATAAAGTACCACACAATGCAGCAAACACTGCTGCTAAACACTGAGACAAAACTTGTGTGCTACAAACACTCTGCATCACTTGTGCTGCACAGGCAGCACCTTGCCTTACATGAACCACTTCAGACACCTGAACACAGAGGTACCAGGTGTACAAATGAAGATCTCCAGATACCTCTGTGTGATAAAACAAAATCTAATGTAAGGAGAAACTTACTTTCTATCAGGTGAAATGTTAATTCCATTGGCTGAATAAAACCCAGATGCTACTTCTTTAACTTCTTTCGGACTGTAGTAAATGACATTTGACCAGGTTAAACCCAAGAACATTTCTAAGAACATCAAGAGGAACTCAGAGAAGTAGTGGTCATTGGTAGCATAGAAGCTGTCTGGTCCCATGGCTACTATGTCATTCACACTAAAAAAGAAATGAAGAGTGAAATTAAAAAATTAATTGAGAGGTATGAAGTAGCATTTTAGGACTGCCCAGAATAGAGTCAGGACATGGCCATCAATACCATAAAGAGGCTGCAATTATAGATGTACTTCAAGTAGTCACCAAATTATTTAGATCCTTTTTACTTCTATTTTCTATGAGCCAGGACAGTGCAGTGCTGAGACCTGAATAGGGCATAGGGCATCAGCTAGAGATCTGGCTACCTGTCTATAAGTACAGGGAAATATTTTTTTTATTATTAGTAATATTATTAGTAGTATTATTAGTATTATTTTCTTTTTCATTACATTCAAGTAGAAATCAGAGAACACGTAGGTGTTGTGACAACCTAATCAATCTGGCTGTTTATTTTACAATCATATTGCAGTAGGACAGACCAAAATATTTTTGTATTAAAAATAAGAAAAACAGAAAAAACTAAGTGTATGTTTATTTTTACAGTGTAGGATATCCAAACAAAAAATAAAATATCTGGAGACTCATATCTGCAATGACCTGAGTGTGGGTTACATGAACAAAGGAGAAATGGATGCCAAGCTAATTCACTGGCATCAATCACAGCAGCGCTTAAGACTAATTTAGTGATACAACTATTAAAAATCTAATTTAGAGAACAGATTGGGGAAACACTGCTTTTTATTACACAGATAAGAAGTAATCAGTAAGAGAAACAGGCAGGCTGGTTAAAGAGAAAATATATTAACAATAGCCTAAACCCAAAAATCGTCCTACATTGGATTTCACCAGTGCAGCCTGATCTGTATTTGAGTAAATACCTTGTCAGAAGGTCATGTCGAATGGTTTTCAGGTGCACAAGAGAATTGTCATCTTCTACAAATTTAAACAACTCTACTGTGCTCTTCTGGTGGGGATGGTTCACCACAAAGAGGTACACGGTGTCATCTTGAAAAAGAAACGGAAGCAGCTGAATTCTCTGCAGCAGTCTGTGTGTGTGTGAGCAGCCCAGCCCTGAGGCAGCCTCCAGCACAGGGCACAGGCTGGGCTTGGTGCATTTGCCTTAGGGCTCTGCAGAGGCACAGGGACGAGTACCCACATCCTGCAAGATGCCTCTGCAACCAGGCCCAGACCTCCAGCTGCTTTTCTCCCAGGCTGGCTCTACAGGAAACTGCTTTGTTAATAATAGATTTTTGCTATTTCTTCCAAGGAAGAAAGAAACCACCACCTCATCCTTATAGCAAAGCCACTGGGTTTTGCAATCTCTGAAACAGCCCCAGTCAGTTGGAAGAAGGGTTTGTGGCCAAGGCAGTTTGGGCTCTTGGGTTTGTCCACCACATCCCCGGCAGAGCGGAAGGAGCATCCCTCTCCTGCATTCCAAGCAAAGCTGCAGCCCACCTGCCCAGCCCTTCTGGCAGGACCCAAATTAGCCACCACTGATTTTTCCAACACCTTCCCTTAAAGGGTGGGGGATGCAGGTCAAACTGCAACAATTGTTTTCTTTATACTTGCAGAATTCTACTTGCTCTGTTAAAAACCCCAATGAAAGGACAGGGAAAAAGATCCTTTATTGGTAGTCAGAGCCTGATGTAGGAGAACATGCCTTGGAGAAGAGAACCTGGCTTGGCCAAAGAGTAACAAGGGTTTTGGTAATCTACAGAGAGTTCATGATTTACTGTTTTGCCACAAAAGTTTCCATTCTAGGCACTACTAGTCAGTGAAGGATGTGTCTCCTCAAAACACCTTAACCCAGTGTGAGACAGACGTAAATGTAAAATCAATTTTATGTGGTTTTCAACTCTAAATTTTACCATGTTTTCTTTCCTTTTAATATCCAGGGCATCCTTTTATTTCAGACAGACTGAAATTATCTGCAAATGTGTTTCCTTTGGCAACTGACATTCAGAAAAGGGCAAAACAAAGGTAAAAAGCCCCAAACCTTTTTGTCTCCCAGCAAAAACCGCCATGGGGGTGCAGGGCAAGGCTGCAAAGGGATTCCTGACTGTGTTCTCTAGGCTGATATTTGCCACCATCTCGAGCTCTTTACCTCTGTCTATGTAGGTGCTGATTCCATGAGGGTTGAACGATGCCAGATCAAACCCTCGGCTGATTCTCAGTTCCACTGCTCTGGGATTGTCTTCATTCAAATCCATCAAAAATATTTCACCTGGCTTATCTGGAGCAAAGCTCTTTAATCCTGGATATTTCAAGCCCTGTAGAATCCAAACATAAGAAAAGAATTCCCAGATAAAAGGTAAACAGGAGCATCACAGGGCTGAAAAAGCCGGGGCCTTGATCAGACTTGCAAGCACACATGAGGATGTCCCATGGCCAGCCACCATAACTGCAAAGAGAAAGTTGAAAACTTATCTCTTGAAGGCAAAAAACCAATCAGGAACAGCAAAACCAATACATAAAATGTGGGGTTTTTTTTTACATTAGGGAATTAACACAGCTTCTTAACACGGCAGAGACATTTCAACATTTCAATGAAGTAGCATGAAAGAAAGCCAAGGTTACGCGGCCAGGTAAGTCACCTGTGGACAGGACACCTGTGTCAGAGCCAGCAACACCCCCTCTGTGCCAAGCAGCACGCCTGCTGAGGGGGATGACAGCTAAGCCAACACAAGACTGGGCTGCTCTTTGGGAGCCAGTCAGACCTGTAGAAAAGAGCCCCTCATGCTCCTTTCACCCATGGCTTCTGCAGGAAAGGAAGCAGGCAAGCCCCAGCGTGGGGAGGTGGCATGGGCACTTACAGAGCTGATGAAAGCCAGTCCATTGGGAAGTATATCGATGTCTTCTGAACCAGTTTCTGCAAAACAGAGACAAACAGGGTTTCAGGTGACATCAAGCATTTCCCATTGAAAAAATCTTCTTTTAAGTACAATTTCAGCTCTCATGAATGACCCTTTCTGGTATGACGGCACACACAATGAAGTTTGGTTGAAAAGTTTGGCCACTGCATTAAAAGTGGTAGCAGAAGACAGCACGCTGGGTTAGGAAATAGTACTGGGGTTCACCTCTTTTGGGGCCCAAGAGTGCCCCTGCAGTGGCCAGGCAGGCTCCTACCCAGCTCCAGCTGCCCCCAGATGTTGTGAGGTGAATCACCAGGTGTGGGGTGAATCACCAGCTCCTGAGGATGTGTTCTGCAGCGAGCAATTAGTGTGGGCACGGAGATTCCAGGGTAGGACCATACCCCGACTCAGGCCTCAGGCTTGCATAAGGCAGCTGTGGGAATTGTGCACACTAATTCTCCAGATTGAGCTCAGACACTTCACAAAAATGGATTGCCAAATATTTAGTTAAAGCTCTCAAGTGACAGAGAACCTACTATATCTGTAACAGCTAAGGGTTTTCATAGTTAGACCTCACTTTCAACTACAGGTAACCACTTCCAATATTGCCAGTTCCTGTAGCTCCTGTAATACTTTTCACTTTTAAGAAAGGAAGATAAAATAAAAACTCTTTAGTAAGAACCGTTGAGCAATTTTAGGCTTTCATAAAGCACTCTCCAAAGAGCCTTTAGTCCAATGCTGAAGGCTGTTTGCCATCCCACATTTCCACCTCTTCCCTGAGAACCCTCCCCTCTTTTCTCCAAATCACCAGCAAAACCAGCATTGCCCACAAGTCATTTTCCAGATGATGAGGGAAACCACTCAGGAGCACTTGCTTAAAGAAAACTCTTCTGCAGGTTTTCTTTATCAGAGCCATCAACACAAGGTTTTTCCACCCAACTTGTCCCATGTCCCACATCCCCTCCTGCTTTGCCATAACCACGTGTGAGCCTGCATGGCTCACACAATCTTTGCACCTTGCACCTCTTCCCAAGGAAGCACCTGCACATTTGAGCTGGGTTTGCTGTTTGCTTTTAAGCAACTCCTATTTGTCCAAGCACTGGTTTGCCTGGGTTTTAATTGATCCTGGGATCACTGGCAGCCTCTGTGGAGAGGAACCAGAACCCCAAATTCACCCATCCAGGAAAGTTCCTCCCCAGCTCAGCCCTAGGAAGATGCAGAGGCACAACTTCTCACTTCTGGCCAGGGCCAGCTTCTCCTCAGCCTCAGCAAGTTCCTGCTCCATCCCATGACAGCAATGAGCACAGTATCCCTGCCTTCTAAAGAGCAAAATATCTGAAATGCATTTTGGGAGGAGTCAGCTGTTATCCCACCCTGGGTTTTGGTTCTGAATTTTGACTAACTCAAGCAGGAGATAACATCTGCACTCATGTGTCCAGAAACACTTAGAGCCTGTATTTACCAATTAACGTTTTGAATTTGGGCTTTTTTTTTCCTTTTTTTTTTTTTCTCAGCTCAGCTTACACTCTGGTTTGAGCCACAGACTCCTTTCCCTTGCCCCAGTCTCTCCAAGCCTGGGTTAATTTATAAAATTGGGTTAGTGGTAATTCTCCACTTCCCAGGATTGCTGCAAAGCTAACAGCATAAATAAATGCTGAGAGGCTCAATTGCCATGGTGACATGAGCTGGACAGACAGCTTTTACTGGCAGCACACACTGGTGAGTGAATAAACAGAGATATAATCATTTATCGCTACTGAATCGGCGAGGCTGCCAAGCAGAAAGATGAGCAGGCTAATTGGGAGCAGATCATTAAAAACTTTCCAAGTTTCCACACTGAGAGCCCTGCACCCAAGTGCCCCAAGAGAAACTACCCAGCAAAGCACATTTTGGGCGCTCCATGGCCGGCTCCTGGAATGTGTGGGTGTCAGGAGGGCAGCGGAATGCTGACTCAGCACAGCCCCGCTTATCCAGCGCCTGGCAGGGGCTGCAGGCACAGGGCAGGGATGCTCAGGGACTCTCTGCACGCCCTTCTGCGAGGGCTCTGTGCTGCTGCAGGCGCCCTGTGGGCCAGGAGAGTCAGGAGCTCACTCCTCAGGTATCACTTGTATGCACTCTCTGTTGTTTAATCATATCACTGAGCCCAGCTTGTCCATGGCATTATCTGAAGAGAGGTGGCATTTAAGAGAAATTAAAAGATAGTGTGAAAAACTGCTGCCTACTCTAGAAATGTTGTTCTTTATTCTTTATTTGTTGTTCTTCATTTCATCTTAGTATGATGTATTTGGCAGGTGTATCTAACAAAAAAACCCATCTGGGTTTCATGTCCAAAAGGGTGACACCGTTTTGCCCACATCCCACGAACTGTTCCAAGATGCAAGTATTTCTAGCAACTTCTGTAGTAGCTTCTTGAACTTTGGGAATTAGTACAGGAGATATAGTTAGTTTATTATAAACCAGTAACATGATAAGGCATCAATAAACCTCAGAAGTTGGTGTTTATTCTACAAATACAGCCTTTCCTACATATTTGAGAATGAGGCTTAGGACAAGCTGCAATTTTTGTTTGTTCAATGTTTGCATCTGTGCTTATATTGCACAATATTTGAAAAGCAGAATAGATTAAACTCTTTAGAAAGATACAGAAAAGATGCAACTGTGCAGAAACAAAAAGGTCCACTAGAGAAATCTTCCATTTACTCTGTGTTTGCTTCCCTTACTACAGATCCACCACTTATATTTCATAGACTGTACCAGAGGTCTGCTCCCCCATGTACAGAATGGATAGATTAGGATTATTTTGCTCAGATCCAGATGATCCTGCTCTGGGATCTATGTCACATTTAAGAGTTCAGGAGGACTGATTTAAACATTAAAATAAAGATAGAATGTTTATTCAGCTTTATCCTAGCATTTTAAAGGAAAAAGGCCCAGGAGGACAAGACATTCATGCACAAAGACATGCTAAGACAAAGTCACCCACACAAGCAACCTTACAGATCCAAGAACAGCAGAGCCCCATGTCTGAACAGTACTACCTAGGCAGAATTTAAGCTTTAGGGGACCTTGGTCACCTTGAGTGATTTAGGACCCCTGGTCACAGCAAATGAGTTTTAGAAGACATTTGAGTGAACATGCCAACTTTTCAGTTTGCACAATCCTTTCTTATTTCTCCTTCTCCCACACTGGGCCTGCTAAACTAATTCTTGGCATTTTTATTTTTCTAATGAGAAGTAAACTGCACAGCAAAGGCAAGGCAAGGTGCAGTTCTCTGTGTGAAGGGGCAGCATGAGAGGAGCCAGCAAGAAGCAGAAATGAAGCTCTGTAAATGGATCCACTGCCTCTAAGCAGAGACAGGTTCTCAGAAATAACCTAATCTGCATGTAAATGTCAGGCACAAAACCAAGACACTGTTCAGAAATGAAACACAACTCTATCTGTCTCTTCCAGGTTTCCTTCTTTCCTCAACAGAACAATCATGTTGCAAAAGAAGTCTTATAATGATTGCAATATTGATATGCCTAAAAAATTACTCAGAAATTATTTTTTACTAATCACTGCCGAACAAGCATCATTCATAGTCTTGTATGAGTAAACTACAGCTTAATCTAGAAGACCTGGAAAATTTTTTCAATGCAATTTTTTCTGTATGTATTTTCGAGCACAGGAACTCTGCATATACGCATTCATAGCAGCAATTTGACTTTATGAAGATGTTTGAATCCTGACACAAGGAAGAAACAAGATTTATGACATTAACTCACTGAGTCAGCAAGCTCATAGGCAAGGTTGTAAAAGCTCATCCATTGACTTTTTACACATGAAAAATCTAGACAAATTTCAACATAATTTAAGCCATTTCCAAAAATACTAAGGAGGGGAAAATTCTTAGCCATCAAGCCTGCATTGAGGTTTTTTGGGAGAATGGGAGACACAAAAAACCAATCCATTTCAAAGCCATCAATTTTATAAACTGGTTATCCTAAGTGGAGAGAAAAAAACCAAGACATAAATATTGCTGTGTGCTAAACACACGGCCCAAAGTACAAAGTCAACATTGGAACCACTCTGTTAAACCTCTCTGCAAACCAGACTAGGATGACAAACACGACCTCTCGCTCTTTGGAACCCACAGCTGCATTGCACAACCGCGCCGAGCTCCCGGCACCGCGGCACCAGGCAGCTCCCAAATATCCCAAAATGTGGCTCTAAGGAGGGGCAACCTGGCTGGCATTTAGCAGCCACTCCTTCCCCATGTGCCTATGGCCTTCTCCTAAGGCTTCCACCTGTGAAAAATGTGAATTTTATGACTGGCTTTTCACAAATATTAAAATGAATATTATATGTGTTGTGGTAGAAAGTAATGCTGCATTAATTCTCCTAAGTAGTGGGGTAAATATAGTTTTAGATTATAACAAAATGTTAAAATAGAAACTATGCTGTGTAGGATACTTTTTTTCTAAAAAAAGGACTCACACTGAGATAGCAGCCACAGGACACCTAAATCTTTCAGAGAGAGAGAATTTATTGCTCCATTATCAGGAGAAACAAACCTCTTCCTGCCTTGCTCAGGCAGGATGGCGCCGTTAGGAATATGAGGAAGAAGTTGAGGATGACCAGACAGAATCCTTTTGAATGGAATTTGAAATTCCACTGGAATGGAATTCATGCATCATGTATCAAGGTGTATGAATATTCAACAGGCTATTAGTTTTAAGGGTTAATCCTTTGTTAACGGGTGTCCTTTTTCGGGCTTATGCTGCCCAGAAAAAGGTACCCAGACATCCATAACTCTTTGTTTCTATTGTCTCATATTGTCCTAATTCAAATCGTCCAAATGATTATTACTTTAATTGTATTACTATTTTTATAACCATTTTATTACTATTAAACTTTTAAAATTTTAAAAACAAGTGATTGGCGTTTTTCACACACCCTTGCAGCATTTCCCATCTCCAAGGCGTAAACAGCTGACAGCCTCCTGTAGGTACCTGCCTGAAGAGCCAGCACACCCTCATCTGAAAGCCAAATCATTTTCTAAGTGACTTAGCAAAGAAGTGTTTGCAAGGTACTCAATTTTAAGAAAAGGAAAAGAAACTTAATACCTACTTACGCCCAGCTAGTTTTTCAGTACTATTTTCTTCCTGCAGTTTCTCCCTATCTCCAAGTCCAAGTAGGAAATCAAAGTCAAATTATCACTTTGTTTTTGGGATCAGGCTTGGAAACTGGCTTCAAGAAGCCATTACAAAAGAGGCTGGACAAAAGCAGTGCACTCAGTTATTTTGAGCACGTACCGATGCCTTTAATGAGCCTGCAGTTCGGGAGGCTCACCGGGGCTACTTCCCGTGAAGCATTGAGTCTGCTCCTGCAAGAGGAAAGAGCAGGGTTAAACAGCACACAGCCAGTTTGAAAACAGGTAACTTTCCTAGTTTTCAGCTTTATTGTCTGCCACACTGCAGCAACAAATCAGCCGTAAAATACTGAATAAGCAAACTCCAGAACCAGCAACAGCAACCGCTCCAAATCACTGCAATGGTTACACATGACCAAGGATTAAGTGATTCTTCTACTCTGAGTAGCTTCAGAAACTTCATTTTGTGCATGAGCTGCAGCAACAAGCTTTCATGACCCACTGCAGCTCAGATGATAACATAACCACACTTTCTTCAGGTTTCAGACACCTAAATATAGAAGCAGTTAGGACCAACGTTTCACATGAGGAGAGGGCAATCTTCTACTGCAGCCCACTGCCTATTTTTGGTGACCAGGCCACCAGCAGTTGCACTTTCTTTAGTTTTTGTCTACATTCAAAGGTTGCAAGGCAGGAGCACTCTTTCCCTTACAGCAGGAGTTGGTAGTACAGTTTTCAGCAATTACCCTGCGCCCTCCTCTCCACTCCCGGTAACCACCCCAAGCATTACCCTTCATCAGTGCTTATTTCATTCATGAATGTGCATGAAATTCCACCTCTGACTCATAGTTCACTGGAAAAACAGATACAGACAGGCAGACACAAGTTCATATTTCTCTGCTCCAAGTTGTTTGCAAATCTGCATGAGCACCACCTTGCAACAACCAGGAGGTTTAACCATGCTGGTCTGCAGTGACACAAGAATATATGTTGCATTTCTACATATTCTAGTGTGCTAAAATATTTCTTTTTTTTTTTTTTTCTACCCAGAAGGAAGTATTTAACCTAACCTAGTAACACTTCTGCATGACTATCATATGCATATGTCGAGGCTATTGCTGCAAACACAGGAAATTCTGAATGCAAAGATCCCATAGCAAAACCTTGCCATGTTTATGTTATGGTTTTAGGCATAAACATAAAGTAAACAGCAGTATCAGTCAGTGATATGAAAAATATGTGATACAGTTGAGCACTACGTGGTATGCCAGTCCTGCATTTTTTAAATCACTTAAATATGAATTGTAAATTGCTTCAATTTTGTATCACTGACACAGTTTGTTAATATAAGGCCAAAAGAAAATAAGAAAAAGAGTAAAAAAGTGCAGACAACTGCAAAGGAAAGGAGCCAAGTTAAACCCTCCCAAGCCCTCTCTCCCAGCACAGGAGAACTGACAGAGATCAGAGATCACGATGCTGGCTGCCAGCCCACAAACAGCGCAGAAGGCGCTCCCCCTTCTGCCCCCTCACCCACCGGCATCCTGGCACAGCCAAACCCACCAAACCCTCGGGGTGGCTCAGGGGGATCCTGCCTGAAGCTGCACTGCTGCCTGCTTAGGGTTTTTCCCTTCCCTATTTTCAGCAGCCTTTCCCAGGCAGGCTGCAAGCCACCCCAAGCCAAAAGCACAGCAGGAACTCAGGCAGCAGCCAGCAGGGGATGATGATATCCCGACAGCATTCCCAGGGAAACACTTCATGGGCTGGAATGAGAGTAATTCAAAAGGACACCAGTCACAAGCCTGCAGCTCATATAGAGGCTTTTCCAAAATGTGTCAGTTTATCTAGCTCAGACAGCCCCAGCCACGCAGCCAGATGGCCCAGATTACCAACTGGCCATACCAAGAACAGCCTGGAATATGGAGGACCTGCAATATGTGCTGGATGCAACTCCAAAGAAAGCAAGAATTTTTTAGCTTGGTGCAAGTCCAGTGCATGGCACCTTTCCCCTCAGTTTCTCTTTCCAGTTTTGAGTCCTCCACCTGCTGCCCTACTTCATGGGACACAGGCCACAGGCCTTCCCCTTCCTTCAGAAGGAACCCGTTCCATATTCAAAGACCTCTCTCTCTTTTAGTTTTCTTCATCTCTAGACTAACCAATCATGAATCACTTGGGATTTGATTCTGGGGTTTTTTAACAAATTCAGAAGGAACTACAGAAAGTCTTTGCTGGATTCTTGCCCTCTGGGTAGGGGATGAATAAAAAAGACCCTTGGCAAGAGCGAACACCACCCACAGTTTCTCCTCTCAAGACTGTGTTAAATTACTTTTAGAGTACTTTGTGATCTGAAGTTGTGTGTTTCCAAACTTGGCAACTGTCTTAAGACTGCTGGTACATTGCAGTTTGCAGAAAACAGCACACAGGGAAAACCCACAGAGAGCTACAGAGACAGGGGGATCCTGCTTCTTCATGGAGATTCTCCTTTACAGATTCCTAATGTTTAATTTGTTCATTCAGTTTGGAGGAGAGGTGGAGTCCTCTGCTCTTCACAGCACTTTGAAATGGCTCACCCCACTAAAGCCACTAATCTTCCAGTTCTGCTGTCCCAGTTTATGCAACTCCAGGACAGGAGGGCCCTGTTACCACTGTGTCTATCACCAATAATACTCATGGTGGGTTTAAGGCAGCCATCATCCATGCCAGACAACAGAGTCCAGGCAGTAAAGCTCTCCTTCTGTAATTAGATACAATTACTATCTACACAAAGTTCAATTAGCTGGATGTCATTGCTGAAATCAGGCATTTGGAGTATTGTGAATGTAAGCAAAATTATAATGACTTAGCCACCTTCCAATACAGTAATTCAGCATCACTTCTGTGACCTGAAAGGACCAGTGACACATTTGGGAGCTTTCAGGACGGAAGCTGCTGTAACACCAGTGTTCACATTCATACCTCATGGCATGAGGTGTGTGATATGGAGCATGACAGGGCTGGGTATTTCAGCTCACAGCCAGTGAGGTCACAACTTAGGATCACCACAGCCTGGGCTCCATCACAGGAAACTTCATGTACATAGGGGCTACTGTTATCCAGAGGTCAGCTTTGGTAGAGCATAACCCAAGTTTCTGGCAAACTATTTGGAGTGACTCTTTGGCCAGTCGGCAGGAGATGAGGTAAATTCAGAGACAGTGCATTTGGCACATCTCTGTTAATTGCAGTCTCTATAAAAACAGAGGTACTACCCCCTGCCCCTGGGCACCTTCTTTGCTTGTCCCCCTTGCTCCCATCATCCTGGGAAGGATTTCACATGCACTCAGTGCAAAGGGCATTTCCACTGCCCAAATGGTCCCGAAGTTAGTTAATGCCGAAATCGGACGAAAAGGACATCATAGTGTCTTTATCTTCTCTGGGAAAAAACGGCTCCCTTGACAATACTGACCGCAATGATGGACCCTTCCCCTCTGGCTGGCACTGCGCTGGTGCAAGGGCAGGTGTTGGCTACGCTGTACCCGAGTGCGGGAGCTGCGAGTCCTCCCGCCGGGAGGGTGACGGGAAGCGCCCGCCGCCGCCGCCCGGCTCAGCCCCGCACCCGGAGGGCTCAGCCCCGCACAGGGGGGAGCTCAGCCCCGCACCCGGAGGGCTCAGCCCCGCACCCGGAGGGCTCAGCCCCGCACAGGGGGGAGCTCAGCCCCGCACAGGGGGGAGCTCAGCCCCGCACCCGGAGGGCTCAGCCCCGCACAGGGGGGAGCTCAGCCCCGCACAGGGGGGAGCTCAGCCCCGCACCCGGAGGGCTCAGCCCCGTACCCGGGAGGGCTCAGCCCCGTCCCGCCCCGCAGGCACCGGGACCCGCGGCTCCGATCCCCGCTCACCCACCGGAATGCCAGCAGCCGCTCGGCCACCAAGGCTGCCGCGATCCCGACGAGAGCCACCGCCAGCAGCTTCCCCATGGCCGCTCCCGGCTCGGCCGCGTCCCGTCCCGTCCCGTCCGTGCGGTCCCGTCCCGTCCGTGCGGTCCCGTCCCGCCCCCGGGGCCCGGCGCTGCCTCCTCGCCCCCGCCCCGCCCGGCCGTGCCCGTGCCCGTGCCCGATCCCGTTCCCGGGCAGCGGCTCTCGCAGGCTCCGTGCTACGGCTCCCCCGGGAAAGACAAGTGTACCAACTTCCAGCTCCGTTATAGACAATGTGTGCCTTGTACAAACAGAATTGTGTCAGACCAAGGCTGCGTGATGCGGAATGCTCGCTACTCCCTGTACACCTCTGCTGGGATGCACACACTAATACATATGTGTACACTCACACCAGAGTTTCCTCCCCAAATGATGTTTCTTCCACTGCCACCCTCCCACCAACATCTTTCTCCTCTGCGCAGGACAAGGGCTGCAGAACCCACCCCAGGGCTCCAGGGTTCCTCCATTCTCCAATCTGCTTTTGCATCATCTTCAGTGTTGGCCTCCCTGTGCCTTCTGCTTTTCGGAGGAACACACTTGGCAGGGTAATGACCTCCCTCAGCAGTTTTCTTTCCCTTCCCAGCACAGTGAGTGTCCTCATCTGCACACATTCCTTTGCACTTTTCTGAACATCTGAGTAATCACTTTAAAAGGCTTTTCTGCTCTTCTTGCCCTTGCCCTCGAGGCCAAGCTTCACATGTAGTAGTACTTCAAGTAAAGTGCGTCAGGGAAGAGAAGGGACTCTAAAATACCTTTTCCCCTCAGTTATGGAATACTCCTTTTCCCTTTTCTGGTCCTTGATTACATTGAAATTATAGATAGATGAGGTTTCTTGGGAGGAATGCATGGGGTTGTTGTGACCCAAGTGTAGGATCTGGCACTTGGCCCTTGTTGAACCTCATACCATGGGCTTCAGTCCATGGATCCAGCCTGTGCAGAGCCTTCCTACCCTCCCGCAGATCAACAGCTTGGTGTTGCCTCAAACTTACTGAGGGTGTGCCAGATCTCCACATCCAGATAAATACATTAAACAGGAATAGCACACCTTCTGAGCCCCAGGGAACACCACTCATGGCTGGCCACCAGCTGGGTTTAACTCCATGCACCACCACTCTCTGGGTCCAGCCATCCAGACAGCTTTTTCACCAACGGACAGTGCACCCATCCAAATCATGAGCATTTTCTCCAGGAGAATTCAGCGTGAAATGATGTCAAAGAATTTGTAAAGTCTAGGTAGACACATCCACAGCCTTTCCCTCATCCGCTGGGCAGGTCACCCTGTCACAGGAGGAGACAGGTTGGTCAAGCAGGACCTGCCTTTCACAAGCCCATGGCCCTGGGAGCCCGATCCCCTTGTCCTGTTCCATTTGATGGCACTCAGGATGATCTGCTCCGTGATCTTCCCTGGCACTGAAGTCGGGCTGGCAGGGCTGCATAGCAATACCCCAATTGTGCAAGCCTCCCCACCTTGCTTCCGTGATGGCAACTGTATCACAATTTTCCTGCTGCCTAATCAATTCCTGTTCCTTCTGTTTATTGCCCATTCTGCATGCACTGGCACAGGTACACTTCATTTGGGCTGTTGTCCCCACTGCCCCTTGGGGGTGGAAGCCCTGAGTCTTGCATGACCATTTTCACACAGCTGTGTGATTTCTGACACCTCACTGACACCTGCATCTTTGCTGCCACGTGGATCTCCATCCATCCCCACCCCAGCCACCGAGGCAGCAGACTAAAGGAGCATGTTAGCACACCATCCAACAAACACTGATGTACTGCCTCCAGGCTTGTCTCTATCTAGACTGGTTTTATCCCCTTCTCCCTTCAAATCTACTTTAAAGCTCTTCCAGTTTAAAGCCCTTCTAACTGGGCAAAGATCTTTGAGATCAGGCACATCCTGTCTGTTACATCAGACCTGCTGTCATGTAAATTGACCCATAACAAAAAAACCAGATTCTGCTGTTTTTTGGTCTCAAGTTTCACACCAAGACTACTTTCCTAGCATAGTATTTTCCATTCATTTATTTACATTGCATTTTAATTTGCAAAAGCACATACTGCTTGCTGTCCAGAACTCAGTTTTGAGACAAGAAGGGTGCAATTCATCTGATAAAATGCAGAGGAGATGGAAACATCACAGCTGGTCATAAGATTGCAAGGGTGGCCATCCTGTGTCAGATCAAGGGTTCAGCTCAACAGCTAACAAAGGCAGTAAGCCTGAGCTTAGGAAGAGTAAGGAAATGGGGGGGCAAGCTGGATAGATCCCCCAAGTTTCTTTCCTAGCTCTTCATTATTTTTAGCTCAGTAGGATGAGCTTTACATTTTCAGTAACCCTTAATAGAATTATCATTCCAGTACTTTCCTGTCATTGCTTTGAAGTGAGTTGTGCTTTTACCATACTTCTTGCTGATGTCAAACCACCTAGACACCCTTTATGGTCACAGCAGGAAAACAGTTACTTTGAGACAGCAATTCATATAAAAGGTGCCTAAAATAGCTCAATAAATCTTTCCTAGGATGTGGACATTGCTCTGCAGTCATTGGAAAGGAGCCTACAGTGACTAGTTCAAGTGCAGAAATCTGCTCTGTAGGTGCCTGCAGGCGGATGGAATGAATCTCCCTTGAAGTCTCTGCTTATCAAGTCCCCCTTGGCTGAAGGAAGGCTCTGGCTGCTCAGCAGGCTGC
Organism: Melozone crissalis; assembly: GCF_028551555.1. Taxonomy (NCBI): domain Eukaryota; kingdom Metazoa; phylum Chordata; class Aves; order Passeriformes; family Passerellidae; genus Melozone; species Melozone crissalis. The sequence goes on from NW_026535794.1 coordinate 25,377,911, forward strand.
CTCCCCAGCACACGCCAGCCAGCCTGGGCTCTGCCCGCTGGCCCTGTCACATCCTCTCTGGCTGTCCCCCACCAGCACCCCCCAGCTGCCCAAGCGGCTGCAGCATGGCTGGAAAACTCCTGATTGCTTCTCAGTCTGCTGCAAACCCTCTGTGGTCTTGGCTTTGGGGCACTCGGGAGAGAGCTGGGGTGACCTCCTGCCACACAGCATCATGACTAAGGCAGGAGTGAGTTCTGTGCATGCAATCAGCTGGGGAGGGATCTGTACCAAGCCTGGTAGTGCAGGAGGTGAGCAGAGCAGGGAGACAAGAGAAGTCTTATGCTAATTTAGTCATTTAGACTCCTGCACAGTCAATGAAAGAAAAGAAACCCTCAGTAAACAAGTCCAAGGGTGGATTTACTCCATCTGGGAAAGCATGCATGAAGTAGCACAAGTAGCAGACTGTGGATGCTTAGGCTTGCTCTCTGCCAGCTGATGGAAAGGAGACTGCTTATTGAGAAAACAAAGGGGAGCTTTTAAATTACTGAAAGTAAAGGGAAATTTTTCTACTAAAAATTTTGGAATTCTTAGGTCTTGTAAAAGAAAAGCCCTTTACATGTGCTTCTCTATCTTGTATCATCATCTTTTTTAACAGGTAAGATACAGCAGCTATGTAAACACATTTGGATTTCTCAACTATTTCAAAATGCATCATTCTTGAGTCATTAATGAAACACAATATGTTTTGCCAAACAAACTTTTAAAAAGCCAAAACTCTCTTTTTTCCAAGATTTTACTCTCTCCTATAGTGATGTTAATCTGAAGTGAATCCACTGATATCTGTATTGCCAAAGTATTTACAGTGAATTTACACTAAAGATTAAAGGTCAGAATATGATTCTAGAGCACTTTTGGGGGGATAATCTGACTAAATACCAAAGCCTGCAATGCAGGTGTGATAATATTAAGCGGATCCTTCAGTTCATGGAGGGCACTGAGGGCCCCAAGCTCTGGAGGGTGTTGGGGGCAGATCGATTGACAGCTCCTGAGGAGTCAGGCAGTGCTCAGTGACCTCCACAAATACTGAATGAAATTCAGCAAAGGGCGTGTGGGTGTGAAGATAAAGATGTTGCTGTAGTTTAACTGCAGAAACAAACAGAAGATGTCAGCACAGTGTGGAGAGGTTCAAAGAGAGTCTACTGAGGTCTTAAACTGAACTCACTGCTTTTGCTGAATTCAGATCTTAAAACTGCGTTAATGTAAAGGTCACGTCCATCTGATTGCTGCTGACATGCAGGTGCTGAACCAGCTTCAAGTAAAAATAAAAACTGGCAGGCAAGAAAGCTGTTTCCCACAAAACCAGGCAGAAATCACAAGCAAAGCCTGTGGTTTGCCAGCTGAAAGATGAGGAAAAGCACTTCTAAAGCTGCAGATTGTGGGAATGACAAGATTCTCTACAAATGCTGTGGTCTAACACCACTTTAACCCTGTTAGCTGATCAAAGGGAAATTGCAGATGGCCTGCTCAAATATCTCAGCATTTTCTTAAACCTTGCATTCTTTAGCCCTGTTAAAAGCCATCCATTCAAAAACTGGGAGCAGAGATTCCTACAGCATCTGGGCCTTGGCCACAGAGCAAGGCAAAGTCCCTACTCACACCCTACCTTTGCACATAAATAGAGTGTCACCAACCAGCTAGAAAACAGGAGCTCATTACTATCACTAATGAAGAGATTGGTAGCTGAAGGCATTCAAGAAGACAGGTGCATGGCACCTTTTACAATGAAAAAGGTGAAAACATTCCTGCAGTGACACCAAGGCATGTTGACTTTCTCAATTGCTGGGAAAAATGCCTGTCACAATGACATCAGCAGATTTATGGGTGAGGCTGTTGAAAAGGCTTTTGCAGAAACAGTCTGACTTTTAGCCCTGTCCTGCTTCAAAGCCTGCAAAAGTCCCTACCTGGCCTTTGCAGAGCTGGGTGAAGGTTCCAGCACTGCCAGCCATGAGCAGCCCAGAGCCATCTGCATAAATTTGGGGATCCAAAAAAGTTTCTGAGTATATTTTGGTCCTTTCATGATGATGTGAGGTAATGAAAAGGTTCTTAGTGATGACAAGATGTCAGAACATGTCACTGTCAAAAACAGCCTCAAGTAAGGCTATGTCCTAGTCCAGCTCTTGTTTACTGCCTTCATGCAGCAGTTTTTGTTGCTGCACCTGGAAGCAGTGGCAAAGCAAGCTGCTTTAATTATTTCATAGGTGGCAGAATTGCTAAACTGGAGAGATGCCAGGCTGAATCGACAGTCAGAGAGGTCCCCTCAGGCAATCTGCCCTTTGGTGCTGGCTGGGTGCTGGGTGTGCAGGATGGCACTGGTGGTTTTCACTGCACTGCCACAGTTTATCCCTGTCACAAGCATAAAGAAAATAATGCTGGGGGTTTTTTTTCAGCCAGAAGCATGCTGGGCCAGTAGTGTGCCTTGGCAGTACAATCCTTCAGTCTTGCAGGTGACATTCTGCTATCGTGGCAGCAAGCTCTGATAATTCAGCTGAGGGAGAGGACCATGTGGCTTTTGAAAGATTAAAGCTGTGTATGAAAGCAAGGAGGCTCCTGACTTCAAAGACAAGTAAAGGAGAGCATGTTCCCGTCATTATCACTCCTCTGTACAGTAGGACTCTCAGGCAATACATGATTTCTCTGACTCTCAACCCACTCTATGTGCACTACTTTCATGCATTGGCAAATAAAAAAAACCCAAAAAGTCAATGTCCTGAATGCTGAGATTTGATCCATTCTCAAATATTAACCACTGCCAAAGACTCTTGCACTCTTAGGTAACTGGTGTGAGCATTGGTGCATATATTACATATATGTGTTTTGGGGCAGAAAGTGAAATACAATCCAGCATAACCATACAAAGTTATAATGGAATCATAAGCTATTTAACTTTTAAGCATGTACTATGAACAGATAATGTGAAAAGGATTGTAGGACCTAATCCAACATGCACTGAAATCCTTGAGGGCTGCTACATCATAGCCTCTCCTTTGTAAACATGTGCCAAAGAGCAAAGAAAGTGGCCTTGGTAGCACCAGAGCCTTTGCAGCATCCAAAAACAACGCCCTGCACCCACACCTTCTTCACTCTGCTCCTGTGGAGGAGGTGGCACTGAGTGGCCAGGAGAGAAGGCACCAAGGGGTGTTAAAGAGCGCTGCCAGGTGTAACATCTGTCTCACCAGACCAGATCTATCTCACTCTCAACCTCATGCAGCTCAAGAGCAGGCTGTACGTGAATCTCATGAGGCCCTGAGGTACCTTCTAGAAGAAGGCAGACTTCGTGTTTTATGCCTAATATCATCACAAGGAAAGCAAAGTGGAGCTAGAGAGTACACAGCATGGAGTACTGTACACCTGACACCCAGAAACACTGAATTTCTCCTCATCTCCCTGGAGTGCCCTGGTGACTGCCCCCAGCAGCCCCGCAGCAGGTAGACAGCTTGAGTATGTGGTACCAAAACCACTGGAATTTGGCTGACAACAGCTTTTAGGAGACACTACACACATTTTTTCTGTGGTTCACCTTTTGTTCTTACATGAGCAGTACTTTGAAATTTAAAAGTGAACAGCTGATTTCTATTGTATCATAAGAAAGCAGCAGTGATTAATTAATTTTAAACCCTTGATTAGCAACTTTGAGAGAAGCTCAACATTTCTGATCAAAGTGTGGAGGTACACATAGTGCTTACCATGTTCTTATTTTTGACCACATTAATTTGACTTAAAAATAGCAGCACCACGAACAGGAAATAAAGCCATGTACCTTCATCTTTCAACAATCCTACATACAGTGGTCAGAAGGCTGTAGAGCACTTCAGTACCCCCTGTTAAAACATTCTTGTGATCTATCTCAATATATATACATTCTGATTTTTAAAAATTCTACATCCATATAAATGGGTTTGGTGGTTGGGTTTGTTGGTTGGGTTTAGGATTTTTTCCTATTAGCAGCTACAAAACTTGTTGAATTCATGTTTTCTTATAATGTAGTGGCCCAAGTCTCCAATTCAATAAAATTGCACATGGCTGGAACTTCCAGCACTTTTCTTTAAAGCCTAGGTGGGGTTTCAGCTGTTGTGTAAAGTGTCTTCCCTGACACACCTAAGTGCTGCGCAAAGCCCAAAAGAAAGTACAGACAGAAGAGTCTGCTGGCCCCAGGCTGGCCTAGGGGCTTCTCTGCACAGCAGGTCAGAGGAAGCCATGGAACCTGAGCATCACCAGAGAGCACAGGAAGGGAGATCTATTAACCCTGACATCCTCAGCTGGACACACTCCACTGCCTCTGGCTTGCAGCTTCCTTGAAGTTTTTGCCAAGAGTCTATTTTGCTCTGAGTCCTAAAATGCCTAAAGTCTCTAGTGTTTTATGGAGCTGCCTCAGAGACTGGTCTCCAATTCCTACTCTTTTCCATCCCCCAGGAGTACACTGGGCACTTTTAGGGGCAGATGCCACTAGGTTGCCAACGCAGTGCCATGGATGTCTCCCGGGGTGTTGGTCACCAGCAGCCTTTGGGTGTTGGGAGGGAATGGTTTGGGCAAAAAGTTCATTACTGGGAGCCACAAGCCCTCACATGTCCAGTGGATCACAGCCACCGATGACCAAACTGGGGAAAAACCAAATATTTAGGGTTTACCTCTTCAGCCTGGGGCAGTTTTCTCTCTTTGAACAACTCTGCTTTGAATAACCAACAGCAGTCACAGAAATGCACATCATCACAGAAACCTTCCTCTAAGTGTTCCCTCAGAGACTCACTGCAAGCACTGTAGATTGCAAGCACTTTGGGAATTTACACTCACTTTTTGCAGCACCAACTTTCTCAGAGTTTTTAACATGTGAACAATGCATATCACTTGTAAGAAAGTAAGTAATAATGAATAAAAATGGTTTGGGGAGATTAGTCTTTTAGTGAGTCACTTGAAGTGAGACCAGAATATCCTCAGAAGGAAAAGCTGGATTTTTTTTCTAAAGGGAATTACCTTTTTCTTTTGTGGACTCTTCTCCAGGAATCAGGCATATCTTTATGATGATCAGATTTTTCAGTGCACTTTCCATTGACTCAGAGGTGAGAAATTAGATGGATTAAAAGAAAAAAAAAAGTAGTTTCCTGAATAGCACAACAGATTTTGTATCACAATTTGATTTCACTGTTAAGTAAGCAAAAATTTTAATTAATAAAAGAAAAACAGTAATGTTCTATTTCTGCATAGTATTTGAAAGCAGTTTCTAACATTACCATGACACATACCTTATTTACTAATGAACTTTTATTTATGCATACTATTACTAAACATGTTCTTCAAATCAACTCACTTATCTAAATATTGATTAAATTACTGCCTTTGACAAACTATACTTTACAATCTTTGTAAAGACAATCTACTATACTTTGACAATCTATACTTTACTACTAAACATACTCTCCTACAGAGGGTTGTTTGTGGCCCTCTTTTATCTGGCTTACTTTACAATTAGATTTATAGCACTGGTTATATTTGTTTTACTTTACACTTAATGTTTCCAGAGTATGTCTGATCTGGTTTTGATTTCCATTTTCAGACAAGTGAAATTTCACCCTACAAGTGTTTCACAGACTCTTGCAGGAGACAATGTGACAAACTCAAGACTCAGATATTTATGCTGTAGGGATTGATGTTTGGGCACAGGAGGAAAAATATTTCCTCATTTGAGCTGAGCACTGGGATGCTGCAAGAGTCACATAATCCTCAAAACTGCCTCACTCTGGCTTGTGTCTGACTTTGAATAGTTTTATTTGCTTTCCCGTGCCTACCGAGGAAACAAGTTTTACCTTGAGAAAGGTGGTGGCACAATTGGGTGAATACATCCCCTCTCTGCCCTTATCCTTGCTTCAGAAATGTTCTTGTGCCTTTTCCCATGTAAAAAAAATCTTTCACCAGCCTTAGGTAGAGAGGATACAGCAATGTGAAGGCTCCTTAGCCTATTCTCTTGGAGAAGTTATATATTTCAACCAGGAATAAAAGCACCACTCCAAGTCACCATTTCTCAGAAGGAAGTACATTCTTGACAAGATTTGTGCTGCAACAGAATGATAAGTGGATTGATTTTTTTTAAAGGTTTAATTATGAAGAATCTTTTTGAAATACCTTGAAATTGAAGAGTTTTCTCCAAGTGCTTTTCAGTTTTAGATGCAATTCACCAGGCCTTTGACATGACTATATTGATACTAAAAGGTGTCAGACTCTGGGGCTTTTGATATTTCAGGACTTCTTATGTTAGGTCTGGGTAATCTGCTGATGACGAAGAAAGCCCACAGTGCACAGCCCTGTATTTTCCAGTTTTTTACATAATGATTTAAAAGGAAGAGCCAAGTGGTGATCTTTATTTTAAACTTAGTTAAAATGATTTAATTGAGAATATGGTTGGAAAAGGACAGACTATAAAAAGAATAAAAAATGAGTTAAATGAGGACTTGGCCCAGAGAATGCAGGAGAAAAAAACTAAAATGAAGCAAAAATAAAGCCTACATGCAATGCCTAGACAAAGCTACTGAGAAAGTTGTGATTGGTCACTATGGCAACAGATTTTTAAATGGAAATAAAATGCTTTTAATACTGCAGGCACATTTTTCTATACAGATCTAGTAAATTAACTCAGACTCATTAAAGTGAACATAATTTTACAATACATATTCTATATAATGTTAGAAACAGCAGTACACAGAAAATCAAAATATAAATATCTTTAAGATGTTGATGTTTTTACCATATTACTGGTTCAGTCATTCAGACGCTCAGGAGGTAAATGGTAACATTGCTTATTTTCTTTCCTCAGGGAACATTTTAATAACTGGTGTAAATCAAGGCAACTGCAAGCTTAAATGAGAAATATTTTCTTTTATTTTCTTGGCTTTTATACTAATGGTCTTGGGGTGGTGAATAAACATATTAAGCTCCATTCCATGGTGTAAGAGTTTGTTCATACACCCTGCACTCCACACTGGTGGAGATAATTCACTTCTCATCCCCTTTGCTCCACATCCCACACAACAGCATCAAAGCCAAGCCAGCCTTGCATCACTCATGCACATTTTGGATGTCTGTCAACAAGAGCTGGAATTCCTGCACTTGGAGCAGGATTTATCCTGTCCACTACCAATAAAACCAGCATCTGAGATGGTGTGCATATCCTGTTTTAGACTAACACAGCTGTTTTAGACTAACACAGCTATATTGTCACCTCTGCATCTTCAAACTGGATCTGTTGTGCTCAGGGAAGGTAGAGGTCAATTCCTCGAATGAGCACAATTAGCAGCTTACATTGCTTGGAAATGTAGCAAGCAGCCACTGTGTAAGAATTGCTGATTTATCAGCAAAATGGTTGGGAAACACAGGCAACAGCAGAGATTGAAAACATTAATCAAAAACCCTGGCACAAGCCCGTGGGCATGGGACGATGGTGAAGCCACATCAGAGCTGCACTGTCCCTGCCCCTCCGCTGCCTCCAGCCGTGTTCCCGATGCACTGCCTGATTTGTGATACCTCCTCCTCCCTCTCCACACATTCACCCTTCCGGCAGATTCCTCCTTATGCTTTCTTTCGCATTGCTTCAGATTCAGTCCTTCTGAGCAAGAACACTTCGATTCCCTGGCCAGCAAAGAGCTGGCTCTTCAGTGTCTGTTTAAACACCAGTACTGCTTCTGCTGGAAGTGTTTATATTTTCATATATCCAAGAGGACTGGCATTATAGAGCAGTTTCAGAACTGGAGATCCTTTCACACTTTGGCTCTTTGCCTGTCCTAAAACTCCTGTCACTTTATTCAATAGATATTTAATATCAAGGAAATAATTTCATATATAGGAACCATCTCATAAACACCATCTCAGCTCTCACAAGTCTCACTTTGACAGGCAAGGCAGAAGTGGTTGGAAGAGCCTGATGATAATCTCCCATGTTCAGCCAGCTGCTGCCACGCTCAGCCCCGGCAGGGAGCCCGGCCAAGCAGCAGCAGCCCCACATCAGAGTGGGAAGGGAAGATGCAGCTGCCTGCAAGGCACTTTCTCTGGGAAATGAATTCTTTTTGCCCTGAAGAAATACTTGTCTGTAAAGAACTGCTTTCTAAAGGCTTCATTGAAACCATAGTCCATGCCTCACTGCATCAGGAGGAAAGAAGAGGTGAAGATTCACATTCATGTTTAAGTTTGGTTGCAAAGTCCTACCTACTGTTTTACATACATACTGAGACATCAAACTGCAAAAAACATGAGGAGAATTTTCCACTAAGCATAGACAGGCAAGACTTGTTTTCTCCATGTCTTAGAAATATTGTCCACTTGATTTTAAATTCTGTGTACATGCTTCGTGTTTACAACACTCATGCCCTTTGAATCAAAGAGAACCTTCAAGCATTCTGAATTGGTATCTATGGTATTTATTTCAATGGTTTTGTAGAACAAATGCATTTTGTACATACTTTTTATAGGACAATAAACTAATAATTATCTTAGTAGTAATTTTTGAAGGACTATTCTTTAATGTAAAATACCCTAAATTTAACAGCTAACACATCAATATCAATAGCTAATCCAACCCTGAGCTTCTGAACATGCTAATAAATACACCGATAGCAGGAACTAGAACAATGTGCAGGAATAAAGGAAAATGGATCCCTGGAGCTGAAGATGGAAAGAGCAGGCATAAAGGCCAAAAGATTTCACCATGAATACAAGAACCTCCATGAGAATAAAATTCTGGATTGTTTCCATCAACTTTTGATTTTGCAACATGTGTATACCTTAAGGCTTAAGCATGTCACTTGCTCCATATTTCTAAATTACTCTTGCTTTACTGGAAACAAAGCCCAACTCTCCTAGGAGCATAGGTTCCCAGTTCCTAGAAGCTGTACTTCACTGACTTGGGAAGTTTATGTCAAAATGCCTTTCAGTATCTGACTGTTTCTATCCCTTACAAATGAGAACAAAAGTGAAATAATATAACAAAGAACAAGTGGAGAACTCAAAACCAGTGATACAAGAAGGTCTCAGGTTAACCAGTCACAGGAATGAATTTAAAGAGATGATTTTTCTCAAAAGATGATTTACAGCTGAGCACCTGGAGAAAATAGTTTTCACCTGGCAGAGCCAAAGAGCTTTTTTGTAATAAGAAATAAAGCAAGAAGCATGGGGATGATTTATGTAATCTTCAGACTCAGAGTTGGCATCCTGGAAAAAGAAAATCAGATAAAATACAATGATGGCTAAGGCTGGCAGAAAGATCTGCAGCAGTGGGAAAAAAAAATCAATATTAATATTAGCAAAAAAATGTGCAAAATGAATAAGAGAGCTGTGCTTAATCCAGTTTGGAAAGGGAGAGGTCAAATTGCACCCTACAAGTGTTTCCACAGACTGTTGCAGGAGACAATGTGACAAACTTAAGACTCAGATATTTATGCTATAGGGATTGATGTTTAGGCTCAGGAGGAAAAATATTTTCTGGTCTGAGCTGAGCAGTGGCATGCTGCAAGAGTCACATAATCCTCAAAACTACCTTACTTTGGCTTGTGTCTGACTTTGAATAGTTTTATTTGCTTTCCCGTGCCTACCGAGGAAACAAGTTTTACCTTGAGAAAGGTGGTGCTTCAGAAATGTTCTTGTGCCTCTTCCCATGTAAAAAAAAGTCTTGGAAAGAAGACAAGAAACAAGGGATACACTTGGCAACACAAGGGATACACAAGGTAAAGGCCAGGGCAAAGTGAAGGGCTGTGATCACTGCTGCTACAGCATTTCTGCAAGCATGGGGTGTTCAGAAGAGATCAAAGTGTGGGATTAACACAAGGATCTGTTTTTTGCTTTAGGCCCACAGATGTGGCATTCAGCACATCTCCCTCCTTAGCATGCAAGGCCCCAGAGCAGAGCAGGCTGCCTCACAGGGCGGTGGCTCCTGCTGCTGGAGCAGCCCTGCTTAGCTGGGCACCATCCTCCCGGGCAGGACACTGCTGCAGGGCAGTCCCTCTGCAGCTGGGGAGGGACAGCCTTTGTGACACCCCCGTGTGGGTGACCCTGGACCTGCTCTCTGCATGCCCAGGGTGCTGCCACAGGAGCAGGGCTGCTCCCGAGCAGGCTGGCTGGGCACTGCCAGGGTGTTCATTATCGCAACTTGGAGCAGCCCCACGGCTCTGCCTGCATCACCACCTTGCTTTGGGAGCATTTCTCATTCTGCTGGCTTCCTGCCTGCCCCAGCATAGAGTTCAGGATGTTTGGTTTCACCTCCGAATTCCATTCAAGCTGTTCCCAGCATTGCTGTGAGTTATGTGTCTGCCAATAGATTGCTGCTACATATCAGCAAGTGCCAAGGAAGGGGTGCTGGCTCCTCAGGAATCACACTCTGCACAGTCTGCCAGAGTATGCCTTTTCTCACTCTCTGCTTATGCCTGTCTTTGTCTTCCTATGAGCAGTCCCAGCTCTGATTTTCATTCATACCCCTGTGCCACCCATCATCCTCCTCATAACATCACCCCAGTGTGCTCAAGCACTCACTTCTAGCCAGCTGTCCCCTGCTCAGCTCAGCTGCTTGGTGCCCAACCTAACAAAGGACATGACCCTCTGAAAGCACTGGAAATGCTTCCCTTGACTTCAGTGGGCTTTAGAATAAGCCTGTGATAATGCTGATGGAGAGGGTCCCCAGCAGCCCAAATGAAGCCAGGGACAGTGGTCCCATCACCTGAAGTGGGAAGCAGAGTGCACCTCAAGATGTTGTCTGCCCTTCTCTTGTTTGCTGTGTAACCTTCACACCTGCTTCTTATGACCTGCTGTAGCCTCTTCTGAGGGGCAGATCCAGCCTGTCCCCCGAGATGCAAATATCTCTGAGCTCAGAGGGACAGGGTGTCTGTGTTGTTTGTCCTGTGCTGTGTGGCACTGCATGGAGCACAAGGAAGGGGGGCAGGATCTGTCTCCCTGGAAAAAGCGTCCCTTCTCATTATCTCTGTAATTTAGACAATTGATCCTAAATGTGGGAACCATGGTTTTTTTACTGGATACAGTATGTGAATGCACAGCACCCATGACAGTGGCGTCGAGTCTAACTTACAAATATTGTAAATACTGTAACTGCCATTTATATTAACCAAAGGATGAGCTTTTGTTTCACAGTGTAATGTTCAGAATATTTGGCAGACCTGGGGATTGGAGGGCATCCGTGTTGACTTTCAAAATCAAGCTGCCACCTTGTGGTACGGCGAGGGAGAAGCCTGCAGGAAATCATACAGACAACAAGAATACAGATGGATAGTAAAAACTGGTTCCTTTTGTTCCCCCCATGTCTTACACTATTTATGTATCCATATATATTAAAAACATTATATATGTTTTGACTATACTTCAGGCAAATTAATAAAAACATTTATGTCGTTATTTAAAAAGACTATCTAACTTTTTGGGATTGTTTGTCAATTCAAAACATAGAAACATTTCCTTATTCTTGTGTGTAATTGTACTGAAACCATACATAGCAGTAGATTTTTTTCAAGATTAGACCCAAACACTGCTTACAGGAAAACACTAACTACTAAGGCCATGCAGGCACCTATTTGGGCAATATACATATCTATAATTGCTTCCTTTCTCTCTTTTAAACATAATGATAAGAAAAATTTCTGTGAGAGGGCAGGGCCACACAAATTGATGAAGGTGAGCAAGTTGTAATCTGGTCTGAGGTGCTGTTCCTTCCTCACATGCTCTTGGACCATGACAAATGTAAGGTAATTTTAATCAGCTTTCTCTTTCACTGTGGGCCAAGCCAGCACAAATTACTTCATCTGGCTTGTCAACCAAAAGCAAGCACGATGGATCAGCAGATGTGCAGGAATCTGTTACAGCAACATACTTGAGCATGTCAACCTTTGAGCAGCAGAGAGGCACAGAGATGTCCCAGCACAAATCTTTCAGCCAGATTGAACATCCTCATAATATATAATACCATTTATGAAAGATGAGAGATAAAAAGCTAATCAACTCCAAATCAGAAGTGTAGCTGAGGTGGACAATTGATTGCAGCCACATAGCAGTGCTTTGTGCATCCACAATGTTCCAGGAATATAGTGATTTAAAAATAAAGTTGCAGGTAACAAGAAGCCTGTAAGATCTGGGGTTCACATCCTGTTCCTCATACCAGGGAAGCATCAACACTTTTTTAAAGCCATCCACTGCTGAAGTCATCCACTGCTGACAGTAACAAAGTAGGCAGGAGGTGGTTCTGTGGGAGGGAATGTGAAGGTATGAAGAGTCCAATACTGACTCTGCTCTTAAGCCTCAAAAGACACAAGTGAGCTCCCTGGGACCTCTAGCACCAGAGGAAGCCATTTTCCTTCCCCTTGTGTCTATTACAATGTACATTACCTTGGGAAATTGGTTTTTGTAAAGTATTTTTCATTCAGAAGTGCATAGGTAGAAGGAGCTCACAAATATGAGCTGCTGTCTGGTACCACCTTTGCTGAGCACAGGCTGTAGGAGAGAGTTGGTGAGCAGTGCCATGGACAGGGGTCCTGCAGGTGCTGATGGGGCTGCCTGAGGAATCTCTGGAAACCCTTCATGCAGAGAGGCTGCTCTGACCTCCCCTGTCACCCTGCTCATGCCTCTCCATCAGCCCACTTGGCTGCCAAACTCACAGGAAGGAGAAACCTGAAGATTTCTTTATAATGGCAGTTGTGGTGGTGTCTGCTTTGCTGGGCAATTTAAATCAAGGTAAGCAGTGTCCTTCTAGCTGTGGTCTCACCCAGCAGCCCCAGTGGGTGCAGGTGTGAGCCACTTCTAAGTGATGCATGGCAGCAGCACATGCTAGCTACATGTGGGTCCTCATCCTCTAACAGCTGACAGTACAGGGATGGGGCTGGCAAAGACTGCAGGAAAAAGCAGGGAGGGGGCAGCGTTTAGTGGGTGATTGACTTGTGAGAGAGAAGTTCTGAATTTAGATGAAGGGCGAGCAGGGGAAGAAGAGCCTATGGACCCAAGCAGCCTCCTGTGATTAATTCTCACACAAACCCCCTGCAGTGTGTGAGATCCCCCACCCCATAATGTGGCTGTACAGCCCTGCAGCCCCCTTGTCCCAGCATTTCTCTTCCAAGGAGCCCTGCTTGTTGCACCTGAGCTCAGCACCAGCAAGCAGAATGCTGTCCTGGAGAAGAGTGGGTTGCCTCCCACATGAAGAGTGCCCTTGAGATTTTTTAGGGTTGTTTTTTTCCTGAATTGCACTAGTTAAAAGGCATCTGTGGGCAGAGCATCTCATCCCATTGCAGCCAATAAATCAGCCATGGCCAGTCTGAAAGGAAGTGTGGGTGCTTCTCCAGCACAGGAACAACATCCTGGACTAGTTCTTTTAATATAAGTGTATGGGCAGCATCAGAAGGTAATCAGTGGTTAATGAAGCTTAATGTGTATGAAGCCCATGGAGGTAACTCTTAATTTGTTTTGATTGCTGGTATGTCTGTCCTCACTTTCATCAAAAGAGTGTGGTGATATCCAAGAGTGGCATTTCGACGCCCGAAATGCTCCTCATATAAATAGAACAGGCAGATCAGCATGACTGAGTGATAAAATTACCTTCTGGTTTTCAGAAACTTCAGCATGCAACTGTGCTCTAGGCACCTCAGCGTGCCCCTCTTCACAGCACAAACAGACCTGTTTGGAAATGGATTTGGAGGAGACATACAAAGAGGGAGAGAGCACAAAGGGGAAAATGACTCGAGCTGAAGCTGCAAAGTTGGTGAAAAAAGCTTTTCTTGAAGCCCTGAAGTCCAATGACTCTGAAACACTGGAAGAGCTCTTGAGCCAAAAGAAAATAGACGTGGACACAGTGTTTGAAGTGGAAGATGAAAACCTGATTCTGGCATCCTACAAACAAGGTAAATGTGGCAGCATTCCCCAGACAGGAAGCAGAGGGGTTTGAGTGATTTTCAAGGATCTCTGGCCTTTTATCTCTTCTGAAGCTGCAGCACAAGCGGATCCACAGGCAGGACGGTCTCAGCAGGCTCACATGGTCAGGGCCACTGCAGCAGGGGAGCTTCTCAGCTCTGTGGGCTGGAGAGGGGCAGCCCAGAGCCAGGCTGACCTCCGTGCTGCAGCTGCAGGAGACCCCAGAAACAGGAGCCCTTTGCCATTTCCTCTCAGAGAACTCAGGTGCAAAGCCCTGAATGGACACATGCAGGTGTATGAATGGGGTGTGTGCATTTCTTGCATGAACCCATTCACATGTACAGATTTTTTAGAAACATAAAATGTCCCCTGTCTTCCATTTCCAATGGAAGTAAAGTGGATTCTCCCTAGCTGAAGGGAACTAAGGAAATCCTGCGGATCTTGGATGCTGCTGGATGGGAGAAGGTTTATTTTTCCAAATGACAGAAAGTGAGGATGTGGTAGTTTATCAAAACAGAAAAAATAATCTGGAATAAACAACTAGAACAATCAACACAACATCTGTTCTGCAGTGTAGAAAACCCAAACCATTTCCCAGCCAGACACTGAAAAAGCTTCCAAAACCTTAAAACTTAAAGCAATAAACCAAGTTTGCTCTTTGCTAAAATCAACATACTTCATGACCTGCTTGCTAACAGACTCTTCTTGTGTATTTAGAAGCAGTAATGGTCAGTCTCTGCCAGAAGTTAATCATATGTGGAGATAAACAGCTCCAGTAGCAGCAGCAGAACAGCAAATGCACTTTCTCTTCTGTGGCAAAAAGAGGGGACTATCTCATCTCTTCTCTTTTTCTGTGTTTACCCCTTATTTAATGATTTTTTTCCTGCTCTTTTGATTTTTTGAGGGCAAGGATGGTACAGTCATGATGTACTTCCCTTAGGAACAGTGTATGAACTAAGCCACAGTGTGCTGAATTTATCTTAAAATAGATCTTGGTCTGTCCTCAGTAGACTAAAATGCTATCTGGTTGTGGTTTGAGGCAACAGGATTAATGAACAGATTTTAATCACAGATCATTTGACTGCAATCAGTAACTGGTCTCTTTTGAAGAATCCTCTTTGTTTTCCAAAAAGTAGAGAGAGAGGAAAATGCATCCTTATGGCCTAAATCACAGTATTGTATTCACTTTGTCTGAAAGGCAGGAAGGTCTTCTATCAAAACTCTTACGTAAATTTTACATTTGTTCTGAATGGATAACTGATATGCAGGGGGATTTCCTCAAGGAGGAAGACGGGAGAAAAATTCACCACCCCACCATTCTGGCAGTCTGATCTTTGCCATAGCCCTTAGTGATGAAGTGGAAAAGAGATGCCATGGGTGACAGAGTGACTTTTCTTCCTGTCTTCCAAAGAGGCTGAGAGCTTTCAAAGATGCTGATCTTGCTTGCAGCACAGCTTCTTTATGTTACTAGCCACAGAAACAGGGAAGCTGAATGAGATCTCCCATGGAGGCCACATCTGCTTCCTGCCCAGTGTCTGTCCCTGTCCCTCTGAGCTCAGAGATCTCAGCAGGTTTGGGTAGAGGACATGGGAGAGGCTCCCTGGGGATGTCTGAGCACAGCTCACCTGCAAGCAGCACAGGCCACAGAAATACATTGTGTACTCAGGCAGGAAAATTGTGGCTATTAAATGTGATAACTTGGCTTCTAAGTATCACTTTCCTGCTGTTAATGTACAATTTGTGGCCCGTATCTGGCCATAAATGGAAGGCCCAGCTCTCTGTGGGATAAGCCTGAAGTGTATCACAGGTCACCAGTAGCAAGGGGGAGCACTGCACATGCAGCTGGACAGGGAGGGGATTTAAGAATCTTGCTCTGCTACATGCAGAGACTTTGGGATACAGCCCACCTTCCCTGTGCCTGGCTTGAGGGGGTGTGAAGAGGAGGATGGCAGTGTGACCTGCACAGTCAGCAGGGTCAGTGTCCCCAGAGGAGGCTGTCACCCTGCCCAGGCACCCCAGGGCCTCAGGGCTGCTGCTCTTGCCTTTCACAGTGTGGGCTCCTTCAGGACTGGGCTTGGCAGTCCCAACAATTTGGTCCTAGAGTAGCTGACATGGTCTGCAGTTTTTGCCCCTCTCTGAAAATATACTTGTAATTTATCTAGGAGGGAAGAAAAACTTTAATCCATTTCTCCTTGCCACCAGCAATTTATTTCCTTCCTGCTTGTACCTCATGAATACTGTAAAAACTGTATATATATGACATTAGTGTTGAGAAATTGCATAAAACCAGAGACTAAAATAGAAGATTTGAATTAATTTGAACTCACTTTACATCTCTAATATTTTTCTGTGTTTTTTTACATGATAACATATTTCAGACAGGCAGTTGTCCAAGGAGAAATAGATAAATCAAACCCAAAGAATTTTATAGTCACATTCTAGCTAAGAGGAAGGCATTATATACATATTAAAAAAAATTAGACTTCTTTTGCCCTTCTGCACATTATTATGATACTCAACTTTTCTTAAACAAGTGATTATAGTAATCACTTCTGAGACTGTATCTGTGCACTCATTAAGCACATAGTCCTAATTTGGGAACAAGTATTTATGTGTTGTTTGGCCTTACACCTCTTTGTAAATAAAAAAAAAAATCACTGTGAAATTTTCTGAGAAAAATAAAATATTTTGCAGCCAAATTTCATGCTAAAGTGTCACTGCTTCTATTTGGCTCTTCAGCCTAATTTATTTCAGCATCCAATCTCCTCTCTCTGTGCTCCTCAGGGCAGTATTTGGGGTGTATTGCCGGGGGTCATCTATGTGCAATGCATCCCTGGAGGTCTGAATCCAGATGCTGACATGCAAGATCCTGCCATCTCCCACACAGAAACAGTAGGATGAGCTGTCTGCTGAGTCACTGTCCTAAATAAATGCTGTCATTCCAATGCCACCTTTGTTCAGCTATTGCCAGGCTGGAGATCCCACTTCCCCATGTTTTTTAGCTGTTGGCGTTTCAAACCCTCTAAGCTTTTTTTAAAAATTGATTTGTTTAACCTATACCAGTCACAAAAAAGTCTAATAGCTTCTTTCAGAGTTCATCTACACAGGAATTATCTCTCCAAAAGTCAGACTATTCAGCACACACAGTAACAGTGCTTAATGAAAACGAAGTTACGCTTGAGAGAACTTTGTGTGTAGTATGCTGGTGAAATTACAGTAAATTACATTTAAACTCCAACCCTTTCTTCCCCTTCAATTATTCTCAGTAGGTGGATAGTCCTAAGAAAAGTCTTTGCCAAGGCTGGTAACACATTCTCACTTTGTACAGGGTACTGGCTTCCCAGCTACAAATTAAAAATATCCTGGGCCACTGGGCTTCACATAGCTGTCATGTATGGCCACCTGGAGAGTGTCCTGGTCCTCCTCAACCACAAAGCTACAATCAACTGCCGGCCCAATGGGAAAGCTGCCATCCACATTGCCTGTGAGATGGCAAATGTTGAGTGTCTCAAGATCCTCTGCAGCCACGGGGCCAAGCTGAACTGCTTCTCGATGAGCGGGCAGGCGCCCCTGCACTTCTGCACCACACGCACCTCCATGCCCTGTGCCCAGCAGCTGCTCTGCAGAGGTAAGGGAAAGCTCTGGAGTGCCTCTCCTGGCATGGGCATGGGCTGGGCTGTCTCTTAGGAGGCAATTCCTCAAAGCAGATGTGTATTTATCCCTTCTATCCACAGGTGTCTCATGTCTTCAACTCAGGCTCCTTGTCTTCACCTCTTTGATCAGAGCAAGTTTCTCCTATTCTGTTTCCTCACCTCATCCATCTTTCCCTTTCCCTGGCCACTGGTCCTTACTCCAAGATTGTTTCCCATTTCACTGTCTCCAGTCCACTGCCCAATCAGTCCATCAGCAGCAGAGCTCCTCTGAATCAGGGAGTTTCTGTATCTCTTGGGGGATTTTTCCATCTTTTTCATCTAGGTTTACTTTTGAGCTATTTTCATATGAAAGGGCACCCCTCATTTTCCTTCTTTTTCAAATTTCCTGGACCTGAGTAAAATTTTTCAAACCGCTTGGTTTTTGAGATCTGGCCTTGAAAAATTGGATGCAGTTTTTTGTACCATCTTTTCATTTGTCATGAATGCAGCCAAACTCATGCCTGGAGGGGGAAAAGGGTATTATATAAGATTTTTGTTTTCCCATAGTAAGGTGCATTATGCTTCTGGTCATCTGCAACAAATGAGGCTATGAATAGATGTAATTCTTCCATAAATATATTTATCACACACTATTTCCTGAACAGAAGGGCAGTGACAAAGGACACAGTAAAAGAAATAGAGTTCAAGTCCTTAGTTACAGAGAGACTCCCCTGTTTATCACACTGTGCCATGGCAATACAAATGATTTTGGGTTGGTTTTGTTACATGTGTTGTTATTGAAAGCTTTTCCTGAGATGCAGAGCCCAAGTGCAAAGTCCATGCTTTGTGGGCAAGGCAATCTGCAGTCATAAATGAATAACAACATTGTTTTTCTTCTTCTGGAAAGATACATATTATTTTGTTTGGTAGAAAGGAAAATAAATGCTGCCAGTTGTATCCTGCCCAAAGCAAACAGTCCTGACAGCAGGAGTTGAATTTGCTTGCATAGAAAAGCTCAAAAGTCAAATGTACTCTTATGAAATGCAGCAGAGGATGAATGCAAGTGAAAGGATGTATTCTGCAGGCTTTCTCCACCCACCCATCAACAGCATAATAGTACTTTAAAAACCACCCTTCCACCCAAAGCACACTTTAAACTCTGATTTCCGTATGAGCTGAATGCTGAGACTCCAAATAGAGTGGGATAGGTCCGGAGCAAAGCCTGTCAGGGGTGCACATTCACACAGCAGCACCCCCGGGAGCTGAAGCCAGGGTGCCAGTTAATATCCCTGCCCCAAAGTTTCCAAGGTGCATCTTTCCCCGGCCATCTCCACTCGGCGGTGTCCCCTGGGACCCATCCAGGTCACTGCAGTTCATCCCCTCTGGCTGGGGCGGGGGGATCAGCAATCAGCGCTGATCCCACGTTTGGTCACCACCTCCAAACTCGGATTGCCGACACCGCCTCGGGGACACCGGACACGACCGACACTGAGCACGGCTCAGCAGCATTAGCACGGGGGTTTCCAGCCCAGAGGCAGCGTCTGCCCCTGCCCTGCCCCGCTCCCGGCCCAGCTCGGCAGATGGTGCTGTTGCTCCAGCCGAGACAGCGCGCTGCTCCCGCCCCGCCGCGCTTCGGGAACGGGACCCGGCCCCGCCGGGGACCCTGCAATGGGCTCTGTAATATCATCCACGGATCTGTCCTAAAATGTCCTTTCATTCCTTTCATCCAGGCTGGCGTTAACGAGGTGCTGCAGGGAGTGCTTTCAGGGTACAGAGCAGACCTGTTCGTAGTAGGGGTAATGATCTCCTTCCTCCACCAGTTCTCAATTTATAGGAAAAAGCATTTTATGCAGAAATTTGGGCTTGGTCTGAAATAGAATGTTTAGATAAGGTCTTCCTTGGGGCCAGCATAGAAGCTGGATCCAAGAACCTTAAGTTTCTAAGAGTTTCCCTGGAGACTGAACCAATGCAGGATCAACGCTATTTGCATTTACACATGTGTCTTTCATACCAGTAGCCCACGCTGACCTTTTCCTTGGGAAGAAGGGCCCATACAGAGAGAAGACCAAAGAAGTGTTTCATTGCCTTCATCTTCCCCCACCATCTTTCTTTGGCAGGAGCAAATGTGAACATAAGAACAAACAACAAGGACGAGGAGACTCCTCTGCACGTCGCTGCACGTTTGGGTGTCCCAGAGCTCGTGGCCTTTTACGTGGAGCAGGGAGCACAGGTGGATGCTCTCAATGCCTACATGGAGACTCCCCTGGCCTGTGCAGCCTACTGGGCCCTTCACTACAAGGATCAGATATACAGCCAGGACCACCACCTCATCTGCCGCATGCTCCTAGACTACAAAGCTGAAGTGAATGCTCGTGATGAGGATTTCAAATCCCCACTCCACAAAGCTGCCTGGAACTGTGATCACGTCCTGGTGCACATGCTGCTGGAGGCAGGAGCAGAAGCAAACATCATGGATGTCAATGGCTGTGCTCCCTTACAGTACATCATAAAAGTGACATCTGTGCGGCCAGCTGCTCAGCCAGACATCTGCTACCAGCTGCTACTGAACCATGGGGCAGCTAGGGTATACCCTCTGCAATTCCACAAGGTTAAGCATGTCGTCGTACAGTAGGGGCTTGGAGAGGGGTGGTGCCTTGAGCAGGAATGGGATGAGAGATCCAAACTATCTGGATTTGCTGCAGTCCTGTCAGTCTGGGCCCAGAATGCCCAAAACATTGTGAGATGCCCTTCTGTAAGAGTGGTATCATGCAACCATTTAACTGAAGTGAAATTACAGCTGCCTGTACCAGAAACCAGACACAGATCTAATTTTTGCTCTTAACCAATCTGAAATGCCAAACTCTAAATGCTGGTTGAAGCCTAATTTTTCAGAGCCAGATTCACTTTCTCATTTCAGAGAAGCCATATCCCTTTGTCAAACCTGGCTTTCAGATTCACTTTCTCATTTCAGAGAACCCACATCCCTTTGTCAAACCTGGCTTCATACAGGTTTAACTGAGTTCTGTGAAATGTGTATTTCATGGTCTCCACCAAAGATTAGAGATGAGACAACTTGATTCAGTTTGTCACATCTGACATCTAAAAATCTATTCAAATCTATTAAAGATGAAATGCATCTTAATAAAGCTTTGGATTATTCCCAGGAAATGTGAGAATTAAGGAGAAGGGCCTGGGCTCATAGCTGATGACCAAAAAATAAGAAAAAGTATTGCAGGATCCCTCCTGAAAAGTTTTTAAACACCTGCAAAGCCCAAGACATTGACAGAAGTACCTAAGAGTGTTGTTATATCAGACAACTAAGTAAGCTTGCTGAAGTGAGGACTTATTCTCTCTCATCCAGTACCCTAAGCAACAGTTTGCAGTTCTCTGACCACATATGTAAAGTTTTAACAAGCCAAACAACCAGAAGCCTTTGAATAAAATGCCAAAATTTTGATTCTGTCCTCTTGAGTCCAGGATGACAAGGCCCTGTGTGTAGCAGGACAATGCTTAGTCTCCTAGAGGGTGTTTGAGAGCAAGGTCTGAAGTCTCTTCTTCCTCCATCTTATTGCATGAAGTGTCTCTCTTCCAAACCATCATTTGCCTGTCTGTAAAAATGTAGGATATTTATCCCAGAGGGATCTTCTGCAGTTTTGTTTGTGAAATCTGGAGGCTGCATGGGACAAAATTCAGTGAATGTAATGTTATCCCCTGCATATGAGTGATAATAGACTGAGTTTTTTTCCTGTTGAGCTAAAATTACTGGGCAGAACAGTTGTGTCAGGGTCCTTCCTTGTGTGGCTTGAAAGCCTTACTTCTGAACTGTCCCTTCTTCTGGTTATATTTAAAATTTTTTCTTTAACAATGCATTTTTGATTAATGTAATGGAATTTTTCCTGTTCCTGAGCTGCATGTGCTGAAGCAGGAATTTTTGTGCATGGCTTTGCCTGGTGTTGAGCCTCTCAACCCAGCTATGGACAAGCTAACTCTAGATTTGGGTGATAAAGCTCACCTCATCTAGACATCTGTGGAGATCTAAGCCAGCATTTCTATATGGTCTTAAACTGGGGATGAGCCTGGGGCTTTTGCTGTGCTTACCAGAGGGGTGTGGAGGGGCCTCGTGCCCTTTGCATGTCCAGCCTGATCCTGTCACAATTGCCAGGCTGTCTGTCCCAGTTTGCTGCTGTGCAGTGCTGGGCACCCCGGCCAGCCCTGCCTTCCTGGGGCTGCTCATGCTCTCCTCATCCTGCCCGCAGGTGCTGCAAGCCTGCCACTCCCACCCCAGGGCTGTGGAGGTCGTTGTCAACTCCTACGAACACATCAAATCGACATATAAGTGGAAAGCAGCCATACCTGAGGATGTCTTGGAGGTAAGCTCTCCAAGAGTTATAACTGAGTAAAATCCAGGCCTATTATTTGCATAGCCCACACCAAACCAGTAGAAAGAGCTAATTATTATTGTTATTCACTTTTGAAAGAGAATAACATCTCAGAGGATGGGGACTTCCCCACTTACGATCACTCATTTGACAAAAGCTTATCACTCACTGAAAAAATACATATTTTTGATATTTTAATTGCAATGTTATCCTTTGGAGCACCCCCTGTCAATGGTACAGCAGGAGCTCAGCTGTCCCTGTACTCAGCTAGTGAAAAGATTCTGGCTGTGATTGGTGGGTTTTTTTCAGATTTTTCAATATGTATATTTATATTTCTTTTAATTCAGCAAATAATTTTAAAGGGCCATATTACATGGGTATGACTATGTACCTCTGGGTTCTGTTGCATGGGTCAGATTTCTGTGAACAGGATGAGTTAGCTGCAAATGCAAGGGAGAGTTTAAATGAAAACTAAGACACGAAAGAGGAAAATACGTGGTCAAAAGGCAAAACTGTGGGGCCAATGACATGCTTTGACATAGTTATCCCTTTAATTGAAAAATCCTTACTCCAGACATTCTGGTTGCCCTAACGCACCCTTGTGGTTTATTTTACAGCGGCACCAGGATTTCTATGACTCTTTGTTCGCTGTGTGCAGCAATTCCCCACGGTCCCTGATGCACCTGTGCAGGTGTGCTATTCGGGCAACGCTGTCGGAAAGGTGCCATCGACAAGTGCCCTTGCTCTCCATCCCCGTGTCCATGAAGAAGTACTTGCTGCTGGAGCCAGAGGGAATCATCTACTGAGGCACCACGGGGCTGGCACCGGCATCTCCCTTCCCGGATCCAGGAGCCTCTGTGGGGTGCCAGAGCGCCAGGCACAATCCCGACACAGCCCTGAGTGTGTGCGTCCAATGGCTGGCCAGGCTGGGCTGGCATTCACTGGCGCTCCTGGAGCTGCTCTCTTTCCCTGCATTGAGAAACCACAGCTGCAGTTTGCACTGGGGAGGCAGAGCTGGAAAAGCCCCTGCTCCATGCTCACCCAGGACACACACTGCTCTGTTCAGCCTAGCTTAAACAATGCTGCTGCTTCCTGCAGTGCTTCTACCACTGCCTGCTAGATAGCATTAGATTAAATCTGAGCAACCTTTGGTATTGTTTCACTATGGCTTTCTGCAGCTGTCATTTTGGGAGTAAAACAAAGGATACTGTCAAAAAATAAGTCACAGAAATGCCTTCCCAGGATGAAATAGGCAAACAGCTTTGGTTTGTGACCACAGACAGGCCTTCAGTAGTTTCTGTGTTTTTCTGTGCACTGACTCTCAATTCAGTGTTAGCTCACTCTTCACTACCTGATTCTTATAAAGCTTTGTCATAATGATCCTTTTTTAATTGCAAGAATTTTTTTTCCTTTATCAACCACAGTATGTAAACAAGTAGAAACAGGCAGCCCTGAAATTTTTGTATGTTGATACTGGGTAGCTTTGAGCAAATACCATCTCTGTTTCTGCTCTCACTGTGACCAATGATAAATTAATATCCTGGTGTTAAGAAAGGCAGGTAAAAAAAGCTTTCCCCCAAAGCCTGCATAGCTGTACTTGTACCTATCCCTAATATCTCTTAGAATGATGTTGGATGTGATCTGGGAAGCATAACACCCTTCTCTTAATTAACTATAAAATGAACCTAGCCTGCTAGCATGTACTATTCACCTCATTTTTGGCAGCTGAGTGCAGGTGAGAGGAATCCCACATTAACCAAAAGGTGTTTCCAAGATAAGATGTGTTGCCTGTGCTGTTACAGACCTGCCAGGCCCCCTGCCTTGCAGTTCCTGTGCTTTTGGGCCTGCTAGCACTGGTTTCCTTTACTTGAGCAAGCTACTTTCTCCAGTCCAGGAGGACGAAATGCAGAGCAGTGGCATTTCACACAGCAAGTATCCCACACCAAGCACAAGTGTGTGACCTGACCTACAGGTAAACCCTCATTTTCTTCCCTTTTTTATTTTGATGCAACCCGTCTGGGCTGTTCCACTTTTTTTGGATTCTGACAATTCTGGGCTTTCTGAAAAGAGAGGTAAGTTAGGCCCACACTGGGAGCCAATAACTCCTGACTTCTCATTGCTTCTCTGACCGTGAAGCTGTCAGTCCCAATCATTTTTTTTTATCTCTTTGCAAGACAGCCCAGAGCACACTAGGCTCTTCCCAGACAAACCAGAGCAGCCAAGCTGTACAAGTGTCTCTGTGTCTCACACAGTGGCAACAACAGCATTTGAAGAAACATGCAGATTGTTTAGTGTTACAACTCTCTTCCCTTTCCTTTCCTCTCCTCTCCTCTCAGTTTTCATCAATTAAAGCTTGTACACTGTGTACAAGAATCCAGTTCATGGGTCTGTTTATGTTTAACCAGACAGCAATGAAGATTGCTATTTAACAGTTTCCCATTCCAATAAGGAATTTCAAAGTGAACACAGACCATGAGTAAATGTTTTCTTATGTGAATAAAGTTGTAAAATAGGTCCCTGTGATTCACTAAGCCAATGAGAGATTTCCATACAGCTGCAGAGATGTCTCTATCAGAGATACTACAGTAACTTACTGGGGAGAATAATCAGCATCTGAGACAGGTTTTCTATAGAAAAATCAGCTTGAGACATGTCCTGATCAATGGGATCCACTGGATTCTGCACTGCAGAAAAAGAGTGAATTTGGAAAGATGAAAAAGCATAGGTTATCTAAACCCACTGCTTTTCTAGGTGATGCATGTCTAAGTCAGGCACGAGGAAGAAGCTTTGCCAAGTGGCCGAGTCAAGAAATATTTGTTGCTTTCTGAACAGTCTGACAATGGGGCAAGCTGGGCAGTCCAGAAGAGACAGATGGAGGTAGCTGATATTATTGGAAACATCCCCACACTGGCTCCTTCTGAAATTCTGCATCTGGCAAAGGGAGGTTTAAGGCAGAACAATAGCAGTGTTTGCTGACCTGTCGTAGCCAGGACTCTCTTGCTGAGAGAGAAGAATAAAGGCTGTCACCAGTGTTCCTAAATTCCCTCTGATCCTCTCCCTCTGCAGTGAACACACTTAATTTTTATTCTGTGGGCACCCAGGCTCACTGCCAAGCTTTGTACCAAGCAGGTGCCAGATTATAGCCATTGTGGTATCTGACAGGGAGCACAGTGGGATCAGCCTGATTATAGTCATAGGAATTTGCAAGCTGTTAAAAACACTAGAGAACATCACTATCACAGAAAAAAGACCTGATTGATGCACTTTAATTGCTTTTGTTGTTGAAGTTAGAAAGACCAAGAGTAAGCAAACCTTACTATTTGTAGTACTAGCACTTTTTTCCTCTGTTACTGTACTCTATTCCCACACACTGGACGGAGTTGATCATGTGAGGTGTGGGAGTACCTGATAATAAGATCATCATTTATTAAATCCATGGGATGCACAAAGGAGGCACAAAGGAAGGATCTCTTTTCCGTGGTTACCAGTGACAGGACCCAAGGGAATGGCCTGAAGTGTCAGGGAGATTTAAGCTGGATATTAGAAAAATGTTCTTGCCCCAGAGGGTGTTTGGGCACTGGAACAGGCTCCCCAGGGAAGTGATCACAGCAGCAAGACTCACAGAGTTCAGGAAGTGTTTGGACAATGCCCTCAGGCTCTTGTTGTGGCTCTTTGAAATGGTCCAATGAAAGGACAGGAGTTGGACTCAATGATCCTTGTGGGTCCCTTCCAACTCAGCAGATTCTGCAATTCTGCAATTCTGTGATTCTGTGAGATGTCTTGAAATTTCATACCATCATATAATTCCTGATCGTGCTTTTGTATTTTCAAAGCCTCATCAGATTGGATGACTCCACCTGGAAGAGAGACCACTACACCACAAGTTTGAGCACAGTCATGACCTAAAATGACAGAAAATTGTTTTCAGGGTTGTTTGGTGTCCTCTGTGAAATAAATTGCTTTTTTCCTTTTGGCTTCTTAGTAGAGATGTAGACATGTTTGAAACATTTCCACTTCATTCCATGGCCTATCAGAATATTTAAAGCACAAATGGGTGCAAAGAATGAACGATCCTTTCCCATTCCCATTGGCAGCCCTTTCCCAGAGCTCCCTTATTGACTTCTCAATGGATAACAGTGAGATTCTAGGTTTTTAGATTCTAGGTTTCAGGTCTTTGTGGTTTTGAGAAGTTGTATATAAAGAGAGGTTCTTAAGCCACATGCATTGTGGACAAAAGAAGTTACCCATTCTATGACCATAGGGACACTCTGCATGTATTTGGGGACCCATGCAGCTGTTCATGGAAATATGGGCATCCTCCTTGTAAAGTGCTCTTGCAATAATTTTAAACTTAGCCCCTGATGTCTGCTGGGTCCAGCTTGACCCAAAACTCCAATAATTTGTCCGTGGAGAGTGTGTAGGTGAAACTGAAGTCTAACAGTGTTCAGGACTGTATTTCCCTGCAAAATCTTTATAAGTCTGTTCATACTTGGTCAGCTTTTTAGATACTAGGACAAGGAGTCTAAAAGAGCCTGGATGGTTTATCTCTCCAGCATTGCTGCCTGTCCTGATGGCATTAGGCCTGTAAGTGTTCCAGCATCAATGACATTTTATTTATTCAAAACCACTAACCATCTTTAAAAGAAAAATTTCTCATCTTTTTATTGGGCAATATCTTACAGCCTGTATACCAGTTTTGACAGAATCAAGTTAACTGCTGTGGTCATGAATTTATAGAAATCTCCCAGACTGAGCAAGACTGACTATTTTTGTAAAATGTCAGGAATACAAATATTAGGCAGCAGGGGAAAAGGTCTGGTCTGCCATGAAAGGTGGCAGCTTTACTTTTAGCTGCAAGCACTGCTGGATCAATTAGGGTGATCACAGGGGCTCAGCTCATTCATATTTAAGGAACGTCCTTTGAAAAACCACTAATGCTTCTGGCAGCAGATTTTGCTCATGGGACAAATACCTTTAAATTAAACATACAAGAGTTCAGTCTTTGAGATGAAAGGGAAGATTGAAACAGTCTGGGGTGGTCCATGCTATTATGTATCTTTATTAAACTCTCAGAGGACAAAGAGGCAGGCCAGGTTTTCAGCGCTGGAAGGTTTGCAGGGCTCTTGAAGGGCTGCTGGTTGTTTTTCTGTAACACTTCAAGATACACATGGGTCAGACAGAGCAATATTTCCATTTACTTTCAGGGTATGCCAGTAGAATTTCCCTGTAATCCCTAGGGTTTGCTTTTCTACTAAATGACAGTGCAGAACATACTGTTAGCAGAGATGCCAAAGCCTAGCTAGTGTCTGACACCTTAACCTCCCCAGGAGTTATATTAAAGCACTGGAAAGATCGACCACAGCCTCTCTTTGTAGAGAGGCAGGGACCTCTGGCACAGCAGATGAGTGGGTCAGAAAAGATTGCTGTATGCAGACAGTGTCAGATGAAATCTGTTGGCTGCTCAGAAATTTGTTTCTGACTCTTTCTCCAAATATATCTTAAGCTTCATGGGACACAAAGTGTAGAAGTGACAGTGGACATCATGCATTCCAATGACCTGCTTGATTTTAATACACAGTTAACTTTTTTAACATGTACCAGCTGTGTGTTGCCCCTCACCTTGCAGAGGCACCCCATGGAGTGCTGCTAAATTACAATTAAGGCATTTTAAATGAAAACATTGGGCATGTGAAGATTTTTATACCACTGAAAAAACATCCAGTTCTGCTCTTTCAAGCTGGGGCTGACTGGAGATGCTGGTATCAGCCTTCTGCCTAATGTCTGCCATGCTTAAGCTTTGAAACAGCTTAAAAGCTGTAAAAGCTTTGTGCAATTGATGTGGCTGCTCAGGCTGCTGGTACTGCAATCAGCACTGAATTATTTTCCGTCAATAGTAACTGTCAGTGGGGAGTTGCACTGCCTCAGCATAGCCATGAGCTTGCTGGCTGCTAGTGGGAAAGAAAGAGGCTGAATCCAGACAGCTCTGGTCAAGGATAGGGATTTTTACTTATTCCTGGTAACTTAACAAAAATTGCTAGTTGGGTATGAAATAAGGATAAATGACTGCTAAGGTCTGAGGAGGAAAGTGCAGGAAGAAAAGAGCAGGAGTACTCACAGAAAGTCTACTTTATAACATGCTATAAAAGAGGGGACAGAACTGTGTGCCTTATTAATGTATGGCCATTGGTTCATACAGTGTGAAAACCAGGCATTGCTGAAGGGCAGTGCCTGAGCTGGCTACAAGCACACAGCATGCTGGAAAGCGCAGGCAACGGGACATCACTGCAGTCAGGGCAAAGCCTGTATGGCAAAAAGTAATGTAGGCATTTTAACATTCATGCAGAGTAAAGCTGGCCCAAAAAACCCAGTGGCAACAGAGGCCACTGAATTACACCTACCTCCCAATGGCTGAGCCAACCCCAGGTGAGTCTGTCCTGCTGTTTCCAAGTTCCCTGTTGGGGAAAGGTGCATGGCTGTCCTGAACTCAAGGGCACACTGTCAGCCTGTATCCATGGTGAGCACACCTTGGAGTCGCAGCAGCAGCTCTGAACTATACCTTGCTGGAAATTCTGACTTCAGATTGTCATATGGCTCCATTTCTTCCACAGCCCTGTCCTTCCCTTCACCATAAATCTACAGGATTTCACTGATTTTTTCTCCTCCCCTTCCTGGCTATATAGCCTCTGGCACATGACATAGGGCCTGACCCCCTCTGCAACCCTTTCACTACACCCTTTTCTCACAAGGGCAGCAGAGGCACTGCCCCTCTACACCCCTGTGGTTCTGCAGGTTTGTGCCATCCTCCACCACATCTGGATTTCTTACCCACAGCAACTTACTCATTTCTCAGTCTGCTGGAACAAAATCTTTTCTCAAATCCCCCTCATTCCTATGGTGGGTGGATGAAACCCAAAAGTTGGATGGATTTTGTGGGCAGGCTGTGGGCTTTGCCTTGCTGAGTTGAGCTGTGCTTACACATTTCACCTGCCAGCATAGTAGGAGGTTTCTACCCTGCAGTCAGAAACATGGCAAAGACTTCTTATTCTGCCAGCTTTTCATGAAAACAAATTTTGCATCCTCCAGTGATGTGGGAAGAAATACAAACCAGTGACCTTGGCTTCTAATGACACCAGGATGCTCTAAAGGTCTGAAGTCTATCAGCAAAGCCTCTGTTCACAAAGCCATTTATCTCTGGCAGCTTCTTTTTGCACTGCTGGAGCAGTGGCTGCACCCTACCCTGGCCAAGACATTTCAGCCTGGTGGATGGAAACAGGCAGATGTGGCAGGGAACTGTGCAGAGGAGAGTGAGGAGCTCAGTCTGTCCAAATGGTGTGGGGGGAAGAACTGAGAAAGGGGAGAACTGGCATTAGAATCAGAACTGATATTGTAGATTTTCACATGGTGAATAGTGAGTGTCTCAATAAACCTGGGAGAGTTGCCATGCACATTTGGACACGAAGTTCAACAGCAAATTAGCAAAAGAAAATAAGAAATCTAATATTAAATATGAGGATTAAACATTGTTTTCTTGACAACTTGAATCTGCATTTTGAGGGCTGTGAACTATGACCTGTGGTACGTGAAGCTGACAGTGCTGTTATGAACACAGGGACTCACAATGTTCCTGTGTGCTCTGCCCCCTCAGGCACACCCAAAGCCTGTTCCTGGCACCAAGGCCTCACAAGCCCCAGTGTGGGCTGCAGCCCCTCTGTGCACAGCAGCTTTCCACTGCAGGGACTGCAAGGTCAAGGCAAACCCAAGCATTTTCTTCAGGGAACTTTAACAATGGGCAAACAGATGCATGCACAGCCCCGTCCCAGGCAGACAGGTGGCATTAGCACGGCTGGATGGAGGCATCCAAGAGACCCTGACACAGCTGCACAGAGCTGAATGCTGGAGGTCTCTGTATCCCAACTCTCTCCTGCTTTAGTTTCCAGCTGATTGAAACTCCACTGAGCACTTGACATGTTGTGCTACAGCTGCCAGGTCCCCTCTTGCAGGGCACCCCACACAGCCCCTCTGTGCCTCAGAGATGTACCTGAGCCGTGCACTTGGTGTCCCCTCCAGCCTTTGGCAGGGGGTGCATGCTGTCTGTGGGAGATCAAAGAGAAGGACTCCTTTTTCAGCTGACCAGGACACACTGTCTGCTGTTGCCTGGCCGTGCTGTGAGTGTGGAAGGGTTTGATATCAGATTGCACAGAGCTCTGCCCAGTTGCTGGAACTCGTGGAGCACAGGGAGAGCTGCCCTTTCCAAAAGCGAGCAGGAGAGGGGCAGGGAGGAGGCAGCCCTGTCTGCCCCTCACTTTCAGGGTGCATTGGTGAGACGCTGTGTGAGTGACTCTGGGCAGGCAGGAGCCAACTCCAGGTAACACCTGGAGCAGACTTAACTGTGGGCTTGGACTTTGACACGGCTCCTTCTAGCAGCCCGGAAAGGGAGGGAGAGCAGGGCATGACCAGTGTGGGCGTTCTTGCTGACTCGACACAAACATGTTTTGAAGCTTGCAGCGCAGGCAGCAGGGAACAGGCTGTGCCCGCGGGTTCCCTGCCCCTGGCTCAGGAGGCTGCAGAGCAGCAGCCAGAACAGCACCACTGCTTCCCGTGCCTCCAGTCCCGGCTGGAGCAGGCTATGCTGTATGTGCAGCCAGGATTTGTCCTCATAAGAAAAAAAAAAAGGAAAATAAAAGGATGAAAAGCTGCAAGTGGAACAAAAGATCCAGCAGCTAGCAGCAGACAGCAGCCATGGGTTTCCTGAGGGGTATTTTAAAGGTTTATAATTGTTCATTTCTTATTTACAGTGCTGTTTTGTATCCTTTTATCCAACACTATCTACCAGTCTGCCCTCTGCTTAAACCAAGCTATTCATGTCCAAGTGTCTGGAGCTCCACTAACTATGGGAGGCAAGCTTTGCTTTTTAGGTACCTGGCTCCAAACAGCTGGAATAATCTTCCAGGCGTATTGAGACAGGCCCTCGCATTGTTTGGGGTTTGGACACTCTTAATCCTTTTCTAAAAAAGCCTCAGCTGTGTGAAATGAGCACAAGCTGTGGCTAATCACTGTCATGTGCTGTTAAAGGGTTCTGTCCCTCTCTCTCCAGGCACGGGTAAAGCCCCTTTATCTCACTGGGGCTCTTGGTGCATGGGATGCAAGGACAAACTGCCCACTTTGTGGAACAGGGACACACTTACACCTCAGACACAATGGTGTCTCTGCACCCAGAATTCTGCAGCGTGTATCAGGGCTTTTGGTCCCACCTGGCTTGAACAGAGAGGCTGAGAGCTGACCTCCCTCCCTCAGGGGTGTTTGGATCTCAGGCTTCTCCAGTATAAGGGCTGTACTGCATTAAGGAAGGAGGATGAGCTAAAGCCAGAGCTGTCAGCCAGCTCAATGTACTTATATTTGCCATATGTGCATACAGACATGTATGTTCAACATATCTTGAAGGTCTAAATGTCAGTCATATGCTTATCTTCGTCTCCTAGCTGTGGCTCTTGATTTTAGATTCCTTCTGTACAATGAATGGCATCTTGAACATCTCATGGCAGGTAACAGAGTGAGGCCAACCTCTGGTCTGCTCTTGCACCCTGAGGAACTTAAAAATTAGTTTGCTTGCTGTTTTCTAGAGACCTTTAGGGGTGTGTGTGTGTGTCTCTTCTACAGATCAGCAACTCAAACTGTTTTGGCTTTGTCCACCATTCACCGCTGTCAGCAGGAAGCTTGTCCCAGATTTCAGTGTATGTGATGTGAAGTCTAAAGGTCAATTATTACTACTATCATATTGTTTAATATGTTGATCCCACACTATATTACACTCTTTTATCAATTGAAAAAGAGTTAGCATATGTTAGAAACATCACAGAAAAGACCAGGGAATTCAATCAAATTCAATCAGCAGTTCTCAGACATGCTTATAGACAACCCATTGATGCATCATCTATATTCTGTATTCCACACACTATTAATACAAGATCAACTGAATAACTGCTTCTGAATCTATTATTCTATTATTTTTTACTAATGTGCAGTAAAGAAATACTTCTATAAGTGAAAACTTACTGTAATTTATACCAATATACTGTTATTCTCCTAGAAATGTTTACATTTTTTAAAACTCCCAAACTTTCCGGTGTAAATATACTTTAAAGAAATGCTGAAAAACATTTATTTTCCACTTTCAGTGTCAACAGCTTTGCTGGAATCTTTTTCTACTCTTATTAAAAGAAACAGCCCCCTGATAAGGGTAGACCTTTTTCCTCCAAAACTCTCATTTCCTAAGGCAGTGGATATGTTTGTTCCTGGGAAGAACTGGGAGGATTCCCAGTTCTTCTCTGCTTTGTTTGACTACTATAGCTCAGATTTAAAGTCAAGACAAATCCTCTGTCTTAAGATCAATACTCAGAGGTGAGGAATATCATTCTGCTGCAAAGGAAAAGGCAAGAACAATCATTGGAGAAGAATGGTAACATCTCTTTCAGGAAGTTCTGAGTACTGAAATATAATTTCCAAGGTCTGCCTGCATCAGTTTATGGCACTCCAGTGAATAATTCTGCCATTGTTTCAGCTGTTCTTACATAGATGTTGCCATTTAAAACAACATCCATGTAAGAAGATGTTGTTCTTCTTTGCTTGGCAATATGCAGAAGGTGTTACAATTTGATTTTTTTCCTCGAGTGAACTGACCATTCAGTGGCCTTGAAAAATCATCAAAAGCTTTTGGAAGTGTGGCATGTCTCCAAAGGACTGTTCCCATCCTTTGGCTACAGAAGATAGGCTCAGACCATGCAAAGCCAGGCATCAGGAGGAGGATTAGGAAGAACACAGGAACAAGAGGGCAAGGCCACGGAGGAGAAGCACATGAATGAATTTGTATCAGGAGATTTCTGGGCATCTTCATTAATAACATGAATAATGAAAACTTCAGGTGCCCCTGGCCAGAGCTTGCAAATGAAGATTTTTTCATTGTGTGCTTATGTAAAACCCGAGGTGAAGCTGATTACAAGCAGGGGAAAGTTGAGATCAGAAGGTTTTATAACAGGCCCTAACTAAGCAGAAACAAGTGTCAACACAAACATAGTTTTATGCCTGAGCAAACAGCTTGCTGTGGTCTGTGAGGCAATGACACAAGCCTGGTAACACTGAGAGTGGTCCAAACCATCTGATCCAGCCCTGTGTGAAGGTTGAATTCCACCTGTAATGCCCTTCGTGAGCAGGGGAGTGACGCTGGGCACCAATAGTCTTTGCAGTGCTTGTTACTAACTCTGCTGCACGCCACAGGGATTGGAGGAGACAGCAAGTAGCCCTGGCAGGTATTCAAACCTGTTTTCCAGTTAATTTGTTAAAAATCAACCCAGGGTGTTTTGGGCAGTAAAGCTGCTAGGAAGAGAAAACCACTCTAAGGAATAAACACTACAAAAAAGAGCTGTCAGTGCGTCTGATTTATCCATATGCCTCATGGCATTTAACAATCAGCATCAGCATCAGCTACAGTTAGCTCCTAAGTTTCTGTAAAAGGCCTGCTCAGCAATTGGTATTTGGCTGTCCCAGGAGCAGTAAGCATGGCTCAGAGCTGTCTGGCAGCCCTGCTGCCCTGTGGGGTGCAGAGTGATGAGCCTCATGCTGCCTCCTGCAATCATGTGGCCCTAGGACCAGTCCCAAACCCAGACAGATCAACAGTGTCAGTGATGACAAGCTGCAAGAGGCAGCTCCAGGCTGACAGTTTGTGCCAGCAGCCAGCTCAACTGCAGTGATCCCATTGGCATTTGCTGCAGAATAAACATTGTCTGGGATTTTCCATTGTATATCCACCCTGGCCAGCAATGACACAGCAGCAACGTAATTTTGAGCTCTGTATTTCCAGTTTCCCACAACCACACAAAACTAGTAAGAGGGCTTGAGTCATTTACCTAAACATAAATATTCACTGATACTTTAGAAAGCCAGGATTGCCCAAACAAGGTATTTGATGGGACTAGCAGGCATGACAAAGGACTTGTGGGAGACCTCTGTCTTCCAGAGTGACAGATGAGAGACAGGAAGGGTACTCCAGCCTGCCTCATATAGGACTGGGTGTCTATTTTTAGGTCACTGAATGAGCTGGGAGCCAGCTCACAGCTGAAGCCATCTAAATACAGGTGCCTGGAGGTGCCCTCGTGTCTGGGGCTCCATTACAGTCAGTTAGCTCTGCCACTGGGGACAGGACCACTATTCAGGCACCAGAAGTAGGTGTCTGGTTCAGAAGAGCTCTCTGTAGTTCTCTGGTACACTGACACTGGTCATGGGAGGCAGCTGTGATATCCACACACACAGCCATGTACACAGTGCCATGATAAGGTGTCGTACTCGGTGTGCCCAATCCCATGCCAAGGTTCTCAGCTTTCAGGCCCAGTCCAGTGATGTGACAAAGTACAGAAAGCCCAACCTATAGCAGCAATGTAAACAAGTGTCTTTTTTTTTTTTTTTTTTTTTCTTATTTGGGGCTTGCAGACAGGGCTGTGTCACATTAATGTAACTTAAAGCACACTTGTTCTAAACTAGAAACTCTCTGTCACGTTCCAGGAGAATGTTCAGCAGCTCAAAATAGTGGGATTGGTGGTCACACCTCTTGCTGTGTTTCCTGCATCACAGTTCTGTCTGCATTTTCAGTTGGCCATGACTCCCAGGAAGGCAGTGAGAGTCATTCCTCAAGGCTGTGCCCTTCACACAGCAGGAAATCAGATGCTTTCCTTTCTTTCCTCTTCCTATTAGGAACTGCAGAGCAAGTGTGACACAGGGAAATTGTGCTGATTTTACCTGAGCCAATTTGTTGCACTCTGCTTTGATTTGCTTTCATAGCTGCAGGAGGAATATTGAGGAGAGCTGATGAGGAGCAGCTCCTGATCATACATATACATACAAGCCTCCCATATGTATTTTTCTGTTTATATAAAAATCTTACATTATTAAGAGCCCTCAGGATATTCCAAAGAGCCAGGACTGTGTCCCAGCTCCTTGCTTTGACACCCAACACTTGAGATTGCAAGGAAGAATTGAGACTGCCTGTGGATATTTCTGCCCTTTCTTCCCTGTGAGGTGAGTGGAGAGAGGCAGGACTGACTCAAGCTGCCTACCAACATGTCCTTTCTCCTTGCTGACTGTGAGCACTATCAGCATCTAGCCAGGTACTGAGTCAGTCATTCTGTCCAAATGTGTACGACAGCACAGATGTGCAAAGCCACCTTAGGGCCTGTAATACAGGGTCAGGACACAGGCATTTAAAACTGTGTTGTCAGTTCTTGGGAAATACAAACCCAAAGATGTTAATGCAGAAGTGTGTCCCTTATTCTTCACCATCCCCACCCCCAAAAATTAGCTGAGCTGAGGGATCATAAACTGCCATGTTCTACCTCCTGTTTGCCAAATGGCCTAAGAACTTATAGGCAAAAATTTCTTTGGTGTTTTACCTAATTCTATAAAGTCATCATTGCTGCCATAAGGAGGGAAAAGACCCAACTATTTTTCCAGTCCAGTAGTGTTTCTCATCAAAGGTAGAAAAGCTTGTTTTGTAATAATTCTTTGGGAAGGACATTATTGCATGTAAAGGGCAAAGTCTGGCAGATTTAAAAACTTGGTTAAGTGATAGGGAAATGATGATAATGAACAACTGTGTATCAAGGCTCCAGGGAGATTAATCTGGATTTGTGCCCCAGGCACCAGTAACACTAACCAGCAATCAGTGTACACTTTTTAGCTAATGATCTAGAAGAGAAAACACAGGGTGCTTTGGCGTGGTTTCTGTTGACATCAGGAACCTGGCTGTGTAAGGTCCCAATCAGAGAGCAAAGGGCGAAAGTGCAACGCCTGCTTATCTCCTGTGAAACCAGAACACTCCAGCCGTGGGTAAATGTGCTGATGTCAGTGCCCCCCTGACATGCCAGCAACAAGGCAGCCCCACACAGTGGCCAAGAGCTGGTGCATGGCCTCTTACCCACTGGACCTGTGCAGGGGAAGGAAAAACCCCACATTTTGCCTTCTAGACTGCAGGAGCTTGGCTGGGACTGGTGGTCTGTGCACAGTGTGCTGCAGAGTCCTGGGTCTGCTGGGGCCATGAGCTCAACAGGGAGTTGCACAGACAGCAGCTGGGTCCATCCTGCTGCACTTGGGCACCCCTGCTCCCAAGCCTGCCATAGGCAAGGTGTAGAAAGCATGTATGTGTATTTCTGTTTCTGAAAACCAGACAGGAAATATGCAAGTCCTATCTACAGAGACTGCAGCATGGTAAAAATGATGGGAAAACACAATGTGTGTTTGTGTTGTTGGTTTCCTTTTGTTGGCTGTAGTAGTTTATTGAAGTCCCTGGTGTGTTTTAGTTTGGGGTTGTTTCTCCCAACATACCTGGCACACTGGTATATGTCAGAGTGGTACATTTCTGTAACTGCAAAATGCAAGAATGGGATGCCACGTAATCTGCTTCCCTGGCATTATGAGTCAAAACCCTTAGGAAGGTGAAACTCTCATTGTTAAGGAAGGTAAACTCAGTACACAAGGCTGTCACTTTTAGACTTGCTGCCAGACACCTAGAGTCAGGTTGGTATTACCTCTCCTCTTTCAGGTGAAGCGTATATGTGTATTTTTACAGTTACTCTATCCTCTTAAAATTAAGGGAGATGCAAGATGGCCCCAGGCCAACACAAGTCTGCTGAAGCACCAGTTGTACAGGTGGACTTTTGGGTCATGACACCATCAGATCACTACCATTTTCTTTCACACCAGCTATGAAAAGCCAGTTGTCCCATTGCTTCAGAGCTGAAAGACAGCCATCCCTTTAGTCTGTGTGAAAACTTTTTTGTTAGATATAAACCCAGTGATGGATGTCTTTTTTTCTTAGTCAATTTTCACACTCTTCAAAACCGAACAAAAGACAACTATTTTAGAGTGCAGAACATACACTGATGGAACATTCCCAGTTCTCATCTCAAAATGCTACCTTCCTAATTAAAAAGAGTAAGGACATGGCTAAGGTGATGCACTGATTTTAGGTACTGTGTAAGCTCTCAACCAATGCAACATTAAGCATAAGCAGATCATTCTTCCAGTGTTTCTCCCCCCTGCTGTACCTGACATGGTATGAGTGTTTTTCTCAACTCCATTTCCTAAGATTTAAAATAAAAAGCCCTTGCTTGCATCAGACTTGTTAAAAACCAAAGACACTGACAAGCATTTAAAACATTTTATTATAAAACTATTTCAACATCTACATCCAAGTAAAAGACTTAAAACGACAGCTCTGTTTTCAGAATAAAAAAGTCAGTGAATGCTGCAAAAGGTGGAGTAGTAGCATCTAGGTAGATAGCCTAGATACTACACAGATTTCATGTGTGTTCCTTAAGTGCTTCACAATCTCTGCTTGCACCATGAATGTTCCACAGCTTTGCTCTGCAAGCAGCATCACAAACATTTTGCAGCACATATGTGCCTCAGCTGCTTTGAAAGAGAAATTACTAACTGAAGCAGCTGCAGCTGTGTTCCAAGTGTACCATCAGAGCATAACTCAGGTTCAAGCATTACTGGATGCAGACAGAAATTGTGTGTACTTAACAACAATTACTATTTTGGTATGTGTTTGTGACCTTGTATTCCATTCAAAAATCAACAACGATCAATTACTTTTGATAGTGAAAGCAGCTTTTTTACACCTGTATATTCTAGACAAAGGTATTTCTTTTTTATTAGCCATATCATTCACTGAGCTGAGCTCAGATGCATGATCTGGTGACTTCTGGTGACTACAGCTCATTCACCAGGATAAAAACAGCCTAGATGCAGTACTAAGATCATCATGCTCAGCAGTTATCATTAATACATCTAAAATTAGTTTTTAAAATAAATGAGGCATATCAAAATATATTTTATTTTCAATGAGAAATATATCTCAACAGGACTTCAAGAATGCAAAGACAGTTTCCTATTGAAAACCATTTTAGAATTACAGTGGAATATGGAGTCATTTTCTGCCCTACAAATAGAAATCTCTAATAGAAAATTGTCACACTGAGCAGGACGTTTTACTGTATTTGTAACTTTTTGCAAAGGATCACATAAACAGAAGATAATGTGATAATTAGTAAAAAAATAATTTCAAGTAATATTCTACATCCCTGATGAACTTTTGACTGGCCAGCTTGGCAATATCCAATAATTTAGCATCTGTTAAAGTCTATCTTGCTTACAAATGTGAAAACATACAAAGATGGGCAAGGAAGAAGCTTACTGAGAATGGAACATTTTCTGAACAACTCTCTCTCACTGGCATTTTTCCTGTGGGATTTCCCCTATTTTGCTCTTCACAAAAGCTTTCCCAGTAGTTTTCAGTGTTGTTTACATTCTGAAACATTTCCTAAGCTCTTTCCATTGCAAGGAACAGTCCTTAGGATAATTTTTTACAGTTCCAAC
Source organism: Melozone crissalis (assembly GCF_028551555.1). Classification (NCBI taxonomy): domain Eukaryota; kingdom Metazoa; phylum Chordata; class Aves; order Passeriformes; family Passerellidae; genus Melozone; species Melozone crissalis. The sequence goes on from NW_026535794.1 coordinate 25,416,258, forward strand.
ACCACTCCTGAAAACCTTTCTACAGACCTTCAGTGCTCAGCTGCAGCTTTCAGGGTACAGATTCCCTATGTACATCTTTGAGCTGATGTGGTCCAACACAAATTTGAAAAAGATAATTTGCAAGTTGACAATTTGAAATGGTGTTGTGACAGTTTGAAATTGACAATTTGACAATTGGAAAAAGACAATTTTGGTTTAGTGTACTGAGCCACTAATCTAACAGCATAACAGAAACAAGCCACAAGACTGTATTTTAAACATGCTGTTCTTCACAACATGCTTATACAACACGTATCACCAAAACCTTTCCGTTCAACTTGCAATGTCTGACCTCAGTTCTTGCTAAATCCTAACTGACTTGGCACACAATCTCCAGAATACAGGGACAAAGGCCAGATGTACCCTAATGTTAGAGCTATTACAACCAAGTAGCTTTCCATTTCTTTTTAGTAGGTCTTAAAAATATCCTGATTTTCTTCTTCATTACCTTATGCATAGAAGCCCTACTTGGCTGATTTCCCATGCACAGTTTAACATAAAATATCTAGCAGTGTGACTCACAGAGCAAGGCATCACTTAAGATGAAGATCACTAAATTATTCCTGGAACAGCTTTTTTTTTTAAATGGGACTTCCTTACATATGGCAAACACTCTGTCCCTACCTCCCAGGCTCCCCCTCTTCCAGTCAGGCTGTACTTGAATGCTGTTTGTATCTTGCTACAAGACTGCCATGTTAAGTAGATCTTTTCCAAATATTATAAATACAACTTTAAAGTATGGATGCTAATTATCTACCTGAGAAGTTCTGTAATAAGATAAACTGCTGATAACTATTCTAACAGAAAAATATGCATCAGCATAACTCGTTTATCAGTCAGTATTAAGAATTCAAGCATTAAACAGGATTTAAAAATTGCACACCCCTAACACACCAAGTCTTTGATCATAGTAAAAAAATAGCTTGATTTTTCTCTATACACAGCTCTTCTTTAAAAAGACATATGTGCTCCTATTTTCCTCATCCTGAAGTCCACAGCAAGGTTTCAGATTCAGTGCATATAGCCTATGTTTATGATACTCTTATCTTCTTTTTCTTCTGCTAGTCCTGAAACTTGCTCGTTTGAAGGTAGATGAATACTTCCAAATGCTGCTCTTGAAGCCAGCTTGATCCCCTGGGATGTCTCGATATCAGCTTCTCTTCAGGAAGCTGCACTCTGCTTTGCCATATTCTTTGGGTCTTTACTTGGGACACACCAGTCATCTGCCTCTGAGGTAGCCTGGTAATGCTTGGAAGCTGATTTGTTAAAAACTGGGAGTTTTTCTATTGATTCTGTTGATAAGGCCTAAAAGTCAAGAAGGAACAGGTTAATATCTCTCAATAATGTCACTCAGCAAAAAGTCATTCAGCATGCCTAAAGCGTTCAGCCAGTGACACTACAAAACAAAGTTTATCTGCACACATGTTTCAGCAATAGGTGTGGTAGTTTATGTGTTTCAGCATCTATGATTGGTTGGGTAATTTGGTAGAACAACTGCAGTAACATCTCATCCTATTTATGCATTTTTCATAGGCCTTAAGCAGTAGCCTCTAACATGTTTTCAAGATAGTCCAGGAATACATGGAAAAGGACTTTGATTTGCAAAATTCCAGTGAAAATTTTTCAATAGAAGTGTTATATATATATATATCTCTGAACTGTCTTTTCCTTTCCTACTTCTGCTCTTGATTGTGCTTCAGTGTTTTCAGTTTAGCAAGAGGAATTCAAAGCAAGTTTTTCCCACTATTAGGCACAGAAAATAGAAAACAGCATGTAGTGTTGTTTGCATGTGTTTGAACATGTGTTTCTCATAGAAACAGCAGTGCAAGTTACATGCCTAGTGTTCAAAATTACTGGTATCTGAATCCCACAGAGGGGCTATATGGCAGATGTTGAGTAGCACCTTGACTCCTTAAGGGTTTAGTTTATACAGACTTTCTGGTTTTCAGAGTAAACAAACCAGATCTGTTGCTTACACTTCACTCTCTTCAAGTACTTGGTATCCATGAACAAGTAGATAACACCTTAACACAATCTGAAAACCAACAGGGCCCTCACTAGCAGTTGTTCAAGTAGACTAGTTAAAGCTAAGCAACTTTTTTTGATACCAGTTAAAAAACAGTTACTAAATCTGTCATTTCTCAAGAAAAAACAAGAGCTACTCATGAGCAGAGAATCTGTTTACCTTAAAATGGTAACAAGTAGTTATCCCACTGCATTGATGGTAGTAATCTTTTACGTAACTAAATTTAAATACATACCTTCAAGTAGATGATAGCGTCTGTTCCATAACCACATATGGAATAAAGATTTAGATCTCCTTGAAAGTACTTAGCATACAGACGAGAAATTGGCAAGCCATACCCAAAGCCAGCCTAAAAATAAAGCACAATATAAAATTAATTATTTTTTTACTAGCTCTAATGGCTTCAAGTTAAATAGCTGAAAAGTCTTCAGAAATTTTTAAGCTGTTAAAAAATCCTTTGAATTTCCTCTTCTCTTAGAAGAAAACATAAATCTCTAATCAGTTTCATAGAGAATGCTGAAGCAGACCGTTAGAAACTCCAAGTCACAAGAAAAAAGATCTCCATGGAAGAGGGAGGGTCTATACATATGTCCCACTTTTGCACATTAGATTTCAGTATTTTTCCCTCCCTTGTTATTGCTAGTACAGCTTGATTAGTAAAAGGAGCTTTCTACTGGGAGATAAACATAATAATCTAAAAGACTGTTCCAGTTGTGCTTGCCTCCAGAAAGACTCCATGATCTACAGTAAGTTTGAAGACTGAATGGAGAGTGAGGGCAAAGAAAATTAGTGTCATTGTAATGCAGGAAGAAAAAAAATGACGGGGTTAGATTCAGGTTGTAACGTTCTTCTTTATGCCTTTAAAAGTGTATTTTTGTCCATTAAGCTAAATACTAAAATTCTGTTTCAGAAAGTGTAAATTCATACTTATGGAACACAGTAAATCTTTGAATGCCCCACAGAACATCCGGATGGACACAATGCTTCATTATTAACCCACCAACACTTACAACAACAAAATTGCAACAGGAGTATTGAAAGTATCTTACAAGAGGGGTATTTCGAGAATCATCCACATTCGGCCTTGGTGCAGTGGAATACATGTAGCTAAACAGCCGCTCAATTTTCCTCACGGGAACACCACCTCCCCGGTCTGAGATCTGATTTAAGAGAGAACAAAGTTAACAAGCCTGCACTAAGAATGGTATTTAAAATGCTGTTATTTGAACACACCTTTCCAACAGTCATAAATGCAAAGATTTGTTTTGCAGCACATTATTATACAACTAGATAACTGTGCTACATGGAGGCCCACATCATCAAGAGAATGCTCTTGTGCTCATGCACAGTGTCTTCGACCTGTTCTCAGAGGCCAGATCTTTTAATAGAACCAGCTATGCATGTATAATAACAAACATTACAGTAAGTCCATTGTAGTAGGCCAACAAAATACCTTGATTGCCAGGTCTTCTTTCCCGAGAACAACTGTCACTTCAACTGGAGAAAGGGTGGAACTGTTTTCTTGGAATTCAACAGTTGCTCTCATTGAATTCTATGGAAAAGAAGGTTACTGTGATCAGACGTTGCTTAATCCATGTGCTTCAAACCGAATCTCATCTACACAGAGGCAAAATTATCCTCTACTCCTATCAGTGCCTGGTTTCCAAGGGACACACTTAGCATTTTGGCATAATGCGAGCAGATTTATCATCATTTAAGGTGTGAGAGGAGGTCTCACAATTTAAAGCATCTATGCATAGCCAAGACTCTTCTGAGTGAAAGATTACAACATTCTTGCCCAACATCAACTCAGGCACTGTAAATTAAATAATATAACTCCCTTAAAGTCAACAGGTTTCTGGAGAAGAGCAAAGTTCAGCAGTTGCTAAAGGTTGCCAGACTTCTGTATGTCATGTTGGCAGCCCTGAAGTTCAGCTGCACTCACTACTCCTTAAAGACATTGTCCATTTCACAATGGAAAAGGCAGCAGGGCAAACCTGCAGATGTAATCTCTAAAAGCAGAAGGCTACTGGTGGCCACAATCCCACATCCCACTTCACTCTCTCAGTCTATACTAACATACCTTAAAGAGCTCAAAAAGCATGTGAAAAAGATGAGATGGAACATATACAATGTTGATTGGTTCTCCTGGAGCTTTTCCTAAAGGAAAGGAAAAATAAAAACACTTAAAAGAGTGATGATACTTTTCTATGGTATCCAAATTTTACAATGAGCAAGTTGCCAAAACAAACAAAAAAATAAATCAAGTTTTATTTTTGGTTTTCCCCCCTCCAAAATTGGCTAACAGCTTTATGCATTCATTACAGTATTAACATTACAATTGCCACTTGCTTAATAAGTTTCTTTTCAAATAAACAAATAAAAAAATCAAGTATTTATTCCCCTTTTATTTATAAAGGATTTCAAACATTAACCAGACTGCTGTGACCAGACACATGCAGGCAGCTCAGACCAGACCCAGCATTTCTGTCACAAGCCCCAGTTCCTCACTCCAGATATGGAGGTCCTCTCTAGCAACTTCTCATATTACTTTAGGTACAAATTTGTCTGACTTTTCTCAAATTTATAAATGGTACCTCAAAAATGTTGTGTTTACCAACATTTGAGGTACACCAACATTTGAGTCCTAACATGGGAGGTTAAATGAGTTGCCTATAATAGAAAATGGAAGAGGAACTAGCCCAAGCCAGATCAACTGGTATGCGCCCTAAGGTTACAGAATTAGGAGACTTTTGACTCAGTTTTGGATACTGATAGGCTCTTATCTTACCATTCACTTGAGTAAGTTTCAGTTCTGGAGATGTCAAGTAATACTGGTCACATAACATCTTGGCACTCTCATAAGCATCTGAAATAGTCATTTAAATAAATTATATAAAGTATAATATCAAGCAATGTAAAAATTCATTCAAATGCAAGGCAAAACACAGCTTTTAACCACCTTAGCTGCTAAGGTGTTCAACAGTCTAAGTCTGGAATGTGTCTCAAGGGAATGATAACATTGCATCCACTGTGTGCACTAAAAAATGAGAACAATTGGCAATTACAGAAGCATGAGCAAATCTTTGTACAGTTTGATAATTGTATGGAACTGATACATCTGTTATCTACCAGTTGGTAAAGCCAATCTCAACACCTCAGACAACTTAACTCCTACCTCATCTGTCACTAGCTAGGACTTACTCCAACATGGTTTTTTTTACTGCTATTTTGTATTTTAAATTCTGTCCTCTAAAAGCTCATGCTTTGATAAGATTGCTTTCAGCTATTTCAATTAAAGCCAGTCAGCATCCTCTGCAACTGAAGCTGGTTACCCAAACTGCTTGCAGTCAGATACAGACACTGATCAGGAAGAGAAACGTTAAAGCTCTGAGAGTACGCACCATTCACCACTTCAACAACGTCGCAGCAAGGATCGATACTTCCAATGTGCCTTGGGTGCCCCGAGCCAGATTTATCATCAAAAAGAAGAGCTGTTTGACATGAGGACAATACAACATTTAATTCCAAATACTGGGTTATAAAAAAGCCCCAAAACTGAGACTAATGCAGTGTGATTGCAACATATAATTACATTAAATACTGAATATTGTTTATGCCTTTTATGAGTTAAAGTACTATCTACTGTCAGCAAACTATGTTGGCTTTTCTGTAGCTCACATCTAAAGGTTTTTCAGACATAAAGAACGATATCCCTACATATTCCACAAAAGAGCTATTTCAATTGTTCTTCAGTCTAGAAAACAAGTTTTCCCATTACTTTCTTAAGTGATAGATTCAGTTTCTAACTTTTCAATGTCACATGAAATCAAGTAAAGCAGCTCCCCAGCTGTTTTAAGAAGTGTTTACATTAACATGTTACTCATTAGGTTGAAGTTTTTTCTCAGGTAAAAATTTCTACTTACTGTGTTGGTTCATTAGCATCCGGGTGGAAATACGGCTCATGTAAAAACGATCCAAAAAATACTGGATGTTTTGATTGGTGACAGGATCCACTTTAAAAGTGTCCTTGTATTCAATTACTCCTTGTGCCATTGTAGGAACTACATCATGATGTCTGTTTCGGACTCTAATTAGAGTGTCTATAAAGCTAGGTTAAAAAAAATATCTTTTTAGAACATTATTCTCAGACTACATAGAAGCAAGTTTTGTATAATGTAATTATCTAATCTAGCACCAGCACAGGTAAGTGCTTAACAGCCTTAATACTAAAATTTGATGTGGTTTTTTTTACTCTTTTAAAAGTAATTATTTATTCACCTAACAAAGAAGTATTTGGCATTTTTAAAACAAAAGATATAATGAACCATATCAAATTCACCTTGTTTACTCATTTATTTGAGCAGAGGAAAATGCAAGGAAAGGAAAGAGATCCCAAGCTGACATCTTGGAAAAAAGCAGAAATATGACTGCAGAGATAATATTTTTTTCTGTATTTCTCTGTCATGACAGTTCAAGGGGCAATATGACCTTGAAATTAGGCTGCAACAGGTCATATTTATTTGCAGCACTGCTAGACATGATCAGAGATTTTGACCAGCTTGTTCTATGCTCAGGTCTTCCTGCTAGATTATCAAATTCAGCTCATCGTGGCTGTTAGTCTAAAGTTAATATACTCTGACAAGTAGAATGTGAACTAAAAAGTTCAAAGAAAAACATGAAAAGCTTACTCAGATAAGACTTTTTGGTCATCTGGGCTTTTCTGATGGAATTCAATCAACTCCTTTAGGCTTTGGATGTACCTATTGAAAAAGAAGATAAGAAATATATGCTATTAATTTGATTTTTATTAATCTAGCAAGGTCAAAAATATTTTGTCTTGTGCACATCATTAGTCCTAATAAGTCATCTAGGAGCTTTAAGTATCTTTGAAATATCCAAGTTACAACCAACAATGGAATGACAGATGGACATTTCTTGGCTGCCTGAAATCCAGAAGTTTTCAGTCTTTTCTTGTGCCTGTCACCAGAGAGACATCTAAGCCCTCACTTAAGGTACACAGGATCTCCTTATAATTCTTTAGAAGAGATGTATTTCAGAAGAAAATCCAAATGACAATGCCAATCAGGAATCCACTTAAGCAAAATTTTTCCAAATCTGATCAGCTTTGGCAGAAGCTAAGTAGCTGAGCCGCTTGCACTAACATCTGACAGCCCTGACGCATACAGCAAAGGCACAACAGTTTGCTGTATTAAGAGGAGTTTCTAGATCTGATTCTAATACTTCTGCTCTTTATGTCAGCCATCCTGGCAAATGATGCAACTGTGCCAGTAAGCAAGGTTAAATCAGATTCAACCACTGTGTCAACTGCAGGGATTATGGTAATTGAATTTCAAACACTTGCTGCACAGGTCAAGACAATATACTTTGGCATAGAAGCTCAGTTAGTAACTCCTTCAGTGAGAGATCAAAACAAGTACATAGCCTGCTTTCCCCTTTCGTGTGGGTCTAAGAGTCTGTAATGCTGTATGGAAACAGAACATGTTTTCTTTTCTCCCTTCTCTATTTGCTATTTCAAACTGTTAACTCCCTGCCCCCCACACCTATTTAAAGATAACAATATAATCATATTGGTTTGCAATTTAATTTTAGTATGCTAGAAAAGGAAAGTGTGTAACAGCTTGCAACTCAGATTTCATGAAGGAACTGTATTTCTACTGTATTTTGTTATACTTTCTACTATTCAAAGAAGTCTGTATCTCAAAGCTGTGTAACTGCATGCTGAATTAGAGCAGTTCATACTTACCAGCTTCTTACTAATTTTACTGATGGAGTGCCTAGTAATTTATCAGGAAGAAGATCAATTTCTTTCAAGATGTTTGCAAACCTCACAGGAAGTTCTTGTCGCAAAAATGCAAAAGAAGTTCTCTCACATCCATTAGTCGAGCCTATGAATAAATCCAAAATATAGTTTTCGTTTAAGGGAAATTTCAAGATAGAAATACAAATCGCTGATTTCCCATGAACTTCAGGACTCTATTTCTCTGCAATCGTGAGGTTTTTACTAGCCAGCTCATCTAAGAGTTAGGCGTTATATGTTTATGCAGAACGCTGTTTACATGACAGTAAGACACAGCGTGTTCCCGGACAGAATACTTGTACAGCTCCCACTTAGACACGAGCCTGAATTGTAATCCCCTAAGAAGCGCTCCGGCCTCTGTAAACAGGAGGTTGCTCGGGGTGACGTCGGGCAGTATCATGTGCGCACAGGCGCCAGAGCGATAACGGGAGCTGGAACTGCGCGTTCGCTCCGCCGGAGGCTCCTCCCGCCCCCGTGTGCGCGGAGCAGGAACACGCCCCGCAGCCCGCGTCCCCCTCAGTGCCCGCACGCTGCCAACACCGCCGAAGCAGTGCTGGAGCGCATCTTCAGCTCTGATGGCGGCACCCGCAGGTCTCCAGCCCCTGGCACCTGGCCGGCGGGTAACTGCGGCCGGGGTCCCCGCCCGAGGCGACCGCCCCGCCGCCGCCACCACCGGGGCTGGGAATACCCGGCGTGCCCGCTCCCCTCCTCCGCCCTGGCGCTGGGCAGCCGAGCCGGGGTCCGGCAGCGACTTCAGCGCTGGCTGAGCGCGGAGCCCTCCGGGCGGGGATCGCCGCCTCCTCTGTCCCGCAGAGCGCCGCTCCCGCGCCCCGCCCGCGGCAGCCCCCGGGCTCGCTCCTCCATGGGGAAACGAGCCTCCGAGCCCCGGCTGCCCCCCAGCCCGACCTCCCTCCGCTCCCCTCGACTCTCACCGAAGTCCAACAACTGCTTGATGGAGAGCGGGGAGGGGGAGAAGCGGGAAAACTGCTCCACCTCCTGTGGCAACCGGCCGCTGCTGCTGCCGGCGCTGGCCCCTGCCAGCGGGGCGGCGCTGCGGAGGGCGATGCGGGCGGCCTTCATCACTGCCGGGCCGGCAGGTGCGTGGCAGGTAAGCGATCGCTGGGAGAGCGAGTGCTCCTCGGGCTCCGGGGCTGTCACCGTCCCCTCGCCTGTGGCGGCGGCCTCACGTGGCGCCTCTATTTACAATCGCAGGGGGGCGGGGCTCCGGCAGGCCGCGCCCCCTGGGCCCCTCGTGACGGCGCTGGCGGCGTTCCCCGTGCCCGGCCCGGCCCGGCCCGGCGGGCACTTCGCCAGCGGCACGGGCAGTGCCCGGGGTGCTGGGCCGGGGGGCACCCGCGGGGCCAGGGCACATGGTGCGGGGTGTTGCTGCTGCGCCTCCCGCGGTGACCTTGTGCACCGGGCAGGGCGAGCCTGGCAGGGTGCCGTGCCCAGCCGCGGGGGTGCCGCCCCTCACGGGCTGCGGGGTTCGGAGCTGTGGGGGCTGTGCACCCAGTGGGCGCCAGGGCTCGGGGGGAAGCGGTGCACGGCGCCATGGCCCGGCCTGAGGGGTGCGATGGTGCCCGGGGCAGTTGTGTGTTTGCACTCATACAGGGGGTGCTGCAATGCTGGCACTGACGGGGTAGCTCCAGGGTCGGCTGGCCGACTGCGTGGAAGGCAAAGGGAGCAAAATCAGATCCCAGCCTCAGGTTGTTGACATGTAGGTCATGGCTGTGACCTGGTTAATAGTGACCAAATACCGGAGGACAGCTGTGCTGGTGACGCACTGGCCCCAGATCAGCATGTGGCCTTTATTTACTGTCATAGAGCTGCCCTAAGAAGGGGATGACACAGGGCTCTCAGGGACAGCTCATCTCCCAGGGTCACAGTCGAGCTGGGAAAAGCCCCCTCACCTTTCCTCTTTGCTGGGGAAGGAGCTTGGATCTCCCCTGCTGCCCGGCCTTTCCCCACCACAGCCTGTCCCCTTCACTGAGGGCAGGGTTTGCGTAAGGCATGGAAGAGTGGAATTAATGTCACCGGAGGGCTTTCTGACATCTGAAATCTTGGTCTGTGGCAGTAAAATAATACAAAGTAATTGTGCCCTAATATTTGCATACAACTCTCCAGTCCAATTTTATATGCATATATTTACACACGTAAACATGTAAACTCTTTTTCAAGGGAAGGAAGATCAAATTCCTCACAAGAAAACTGTGCACTTAGTTTAATAGACGGACGAAAATACTTTAGCTTGTCATTAGACTGTTTTTTTTACTTTATCTTATTTTTGCCTTCCTAGTATATCTATTATCCCTACTTATGGTTCTACTCCTGCTGTACTTTATGTTTTATTATTTTATTGCTCCCTCTTTTATTATTTTATTGGAAGATTTATTCTGTTATTTTTCCATGAGATATATTCTGGTTTTCCACAGTGATTGAATGTTGGCATATGAAATGTGAAATGAAGCAAAATTTAGACATCAAATAGCAGCAAATATAATGACTTCGATTTTTCCTGTCCTTTCCAGAAGTTAAAAATTAAAGAATTTGAGATTTGTTTTTGACTGTTTAAACATGGTTTGACTGCAAGTTGCAGATGAGTCACAGAAATAAAAATATCGTACACATTTGTTTAAACCATGAAACATGTAGGATAGCTTTTGTTTAGTTCCACTTTCTTCCTTAAGCCACTAATTGGTAGCAAGCAGGGACCTCAAAATTAACTCTTTGCAATAAAATCTGGATCAGGAAGTTCTCTGCAGCAGGCAGTTGTTGCAGTTTATAAAGTCATTATTTCTATTCCTATGAGATGCTTTATTTAATCTGTTGGTGTGCTGAGCCTGCTTAATATAAGTAACTCAAATATCCTTTGTGAGCAAAGGATAGGGAAATAGTCTACTAAGGGATTAGGGAAATAGTCTACTAAGAACAATTTCTGTTGTTTGCTTTAATTTTCTTTACAGCAACTTGTTTTCTTATTGTTTTCCTGGTAGTTATATGCAGTAAGGTATGAACAAATATCTTACATACACAATTTAGCTGTGAACAAAGGTAAAATTGTACTTGCAGGAAATACAGGAAGCATGTTGCCTTCCCCATTTGTTAAAAGGACAAGGCTCCAGTAACTCAAAACCTGGGTGTTTTTCAAATCAAAACCAACTTCTGCAAGGATTTTGCACATCAGCAGCACAACAACTGAGGGTTTTTTACTCAGATGATCTCCTAAAAGAAGTGTGTCTCCTTCATAATTCAGATTTGCTCCTCGCTCTCTGTATGATGGTTATGTGTTACAGGAGGTTCTGAACAACATTAATTTCTATTCTTGCATATATAAACTATATATCTGTGAATTAATTGTTATGGATGTCCTGAATGTTGAGCAATACAGCTAAGTTTTAGGCACAAATGCAACAATATATGAGGATTCATCATCTGCCAAGATGCAGGTGAACTAGGCTGTGAAAATTGCAACCACTTCATATGATGCCTCCATCTCTCCTATCTTCAGCAGTGTTCTCACTTTATTTCCTCTCCAACCACCATTTCACCCTCCTTCTGAAATATCTGACAGTTTTAAGTGCAGGTGTCACAGAACAATGGCTATGAAGTGCAGTGCCAAATTCTGGAGTATTTATCAGAGGGGGTCTCATTTCTGCTGATTATATCCTTTAACTTTCCTCTTCTGAACTGCCCTGGGGCAAGTTTTGAAAAGGCAGTAGCAACACTTGCAGTTGCTTGGTCACAGTAATGCTTTGCTGACTATGCTTAAGAAAATGGAGCTGCATTAACATTCTGCTTTTTTCCACAACAGATGGGTCCAGAAGAGTGGAATGAATGAAGCCTGGATTCCTGTCCATTTGTCTCCTAATAGCTCTCCACTGCAATCAGCTGTCTCTCGCCTCATGTTCCCTGTGTGGTCGCCCCTGCCGGAGACACAGCGTGCTGTACTGAGGTCAGAGCTGTGTTCCTGGTCAGGCAGCCTGTGTAATAACTGACCATGTTGCTGATGTCTAAAAAAAGTATCATGGTTGCTTTTGCCCTTCCTTTTTCTCTGTGGGAACAGAAAAAAAATGTAAGGATCTTTTTCCTAACCCAACAAATGCTGGAGACCCAATAGGATATGCTGGGATGAGTGCCCTCTCCTGACCAGCCAGAATGTGTGGGATGACTACTGATGTGGTTGCTACTCTCTGGTAGAATGAGTCTGGTTGAGTTTCCCCTCCCTTTTATCCAGCGTGTAGCAAAATTCTAATCTCCCTCCCTAAACCACCTGCTAGTTTGTACACAGTTTGTAGGGAGTTGATTATCTATTCAAATTTGATTAAAATTCTTAGGAGGGACAGTTTGGTGAACAGGTGGGCAGGCAACATCATCAGTTTTTTCTCTTATGGAACCAGACTAACATTTTCTGCTGGGGACAAAGGCAGCTTCTAATTCAGCTTCTATAGGAAGGGTAAATGATAACCCAGGAGGAGCAGTAAGTCTGGGTGGAAATTAATGGTAGCACTAGGAAGTTTTGAAAGTAAGCAGAGCAGTCTGGTGACAAGTGCTTGAGTCATATTCACAGCACCTCATGAAATTTCCTGCAGTGCCAAGGGCAAATCACTCGCCCTCCACCTGCAGATGGGTCTGCATTTATGGAATTGGATTGATACTTTAACCTACTGATACATTTGTTTTCTAAATATTTATGTGGCCCTTTACATGGAAAAAAGGACAGAAATAGCATTAAAAACAAAGGTCATATCTTCCCGTTCTCATCTTTCTGTCACCCGACGCTGCGGCTGCACAAGCTGTCAAGTTGCTGGGGGCTCCCAGTACAGCCAAAACAGCCAAAGTAGGTGAAAGGTTGTGGAGGAGCACACAAACAAGCTGGCATGCCTCCTCAGTAGTTCAGTGAGGGAAAGGTTCTGCAGCTGCTCCAGCACTTACACAATCTCCTGTGGCTGCTCATAACTTGCAAAAGTCAAGAGTACAGTAGCTGGATCATTTTACAGATGGAGCTGTGGCTGGTCAGCAGCCTGCTTGGAGCTGTAAACATGGCAACTCAGCAGCCCTGAGCAGGAGACGCCCATTTTCCTCATTCCCTGCCTTTGTTACCCTTGTATGAAATTATCTGTTACCTCCTTTAAAATCATGGAAAATGAGGCTGGATTGCTGGTTTCAAAATTGCTTTTCCAAAAAATAACTAGAGGCTTGCACAAGATTAACTGTGGGTGTTTAAACTAGGAGTGTAGAGATAGCTGAGGGGAAAAAACTGTTTTGGAGTATAGCTGTACCATTCAGGAAATAAAGCTAGGACTCAAACTGTGATAAAAGTAGGACTCAAAAGCATTTATCTTGAAATGCTTGTCACAATTCAGGAGGCTGCTTACTAAGTAGGGGAATAGTATTCTTCAGCCAAGCACACCATTGCAGAGGAAATAAAGGTAGGCTTTCAGAGTGGGCTGGCACTGATCTAAAGTAAATACTGGACACAAAATAATGTCCTTTTCCAGCCTCAGCTGACTACCATCACAGTTCTTGTGGAAGAGCATGTGGCATCCTCCATGAGAACTGCAGATGCAAAGGAAAATAAAGAGGAAAGGTATCATCAGGACAGCTGCTACTTTGGGCCACAGCTGCCTTTACTGTGAACAGCCCTGCTCTGGAGAAAATCACCTGGGAAAAAGTGGACACCTTGTGAAAAGTCAGGGAGAAAGTTCATGTTACCAAAAGAATACATCTTTTAAGGTCTAAATATGTTTCATCTGAACAGTTGTGCTTTTTTCTGTAGGAATATGGAAATGGGGTTAGTGGAACAGGGTATTTAAAATTAAAAGCCTTGGATTTGACATCTTAGGAGACACCTCACCCTGAGAAGGAGTTCTAGCTTCACCTGTAACCCTTACATGGGTCAGGGGCTTTGAACTGGTAGTGGGAGTTTTTTCAGACTAGATCACTCTGGGTGAAGAGGAGATGTTTTTGCTAAGTTTTCTATCAGATGCACTTGATACTGTTGACTGTAGCAGGACAGTTGGTAAAGTGGATGTGGTGGCTTGAGTTTCGGTTCTGAACTGGAGCCTGAAACTTACTCCAGGTTTATTGTCTGAGACTGATCTTAGAAAGCATTCCCAGTTGCTCCCTCTCAGCATTTCCTTCATCAGATTTGAAAGAGTTTATTTTCTTTTAGTGTCCACATCATATGAACTTGAATGAGAAGTTTAGTCCAGGAAATAGTAAGCCAAGACATCATCTAGAAAAGGGCTCTTTATGGTGTTACCTGGCCACACTTTCAAAGGGCTCATGGTATCTCTGGAATGCCACCTCTCCTTGGTGCTTAGGATTACCCGAGGGAAGTTTATTTTTTGTTTGCAACATCCTGACTACTATCCCTGAAGAGTGAATTCACAGATACTAATCAGTTGTTCTCATAAAGACTGAGTTTCCATAACATACTCTACAGGGGTTGTCTACACAGTAGGTCTGTGGGAGTTTTCTTACTTGATTAAATGTATAGCCACAGGCTAAGGTGTGATGATGACTGCAATTAAATATGAAAATGTAGCTTGTGTATTGAAATATTCCTGATAAAGAGCCAGTACAATAAAAAATGTTGCACTGCACAATTAAAATGCTTTACCTTTGGGTCTGAGGAAGTGCAAGATATTTTTGTGACCAACAGATAATGGGCTAAATTGTCAATACAACATTGCTGGAACATTAACAACAGTTTAAACAAGGGAACTCTCCCTCTCTCCATTTATTGTGACAAAATCTCGTGGTATATTAGACAAAATCTGCAGTTCTGCTATGCAGGATTAAGTATGCTTTCTTGTTACTGTAATTATTTTAATATTATTTATTACTCTATCCACTTTGGTATTTTCAAACTCAATTTTCAATTTAGTTCTTTTCTAATAGTCACTGAAATGAAAAAACAAAATCATCAGAGCTACGGCGGTACTTGATTTCCAAGATTTCTGTCTGCCTAAAGGGACATAAAACCCCACACTAGTTTAATATTTCTTTGTTTCATTTACTGAAATTGCACCAATATTCTAAATTTACTGTGGTGGTTACATTCATATGCAAGCATTCATGAACATACATTTTATTTTGTTTCTAATGGATAAAGACTCCTAGATATTAAAAACTGAAGGAAGAAATTGCTGAAATATTTACCTATTTAAAAGTTAAGAATATGTGTAAATACAAGTCTTGATTCCTTATTATCTGGGGCATAATATCTGGGTACAAATAATCAGCAATAAGTTAGCAGGCATTGGTTTCAAAAAGCCCCCTTTGAAAGAAAATATTTTAACATACTCACAGGAGGATAGAGTCTGAAACAGAGATAAAGAATATCTTTGTCTGTTGTGAGATAATTGAATTAAAAATTTAGTTTGAAAAAAATATATTAAGGCATATTTCCACTGCTGAAAACCAGATTCACTAAGATGTGTAAAATCTCTTTTTACACCAAATAAGAAGCAGTGTAATTTCTTCTTACACACTAACACAACTACTTTTGAAGTGAGAGTTGTTAAGCCTTCCATTTTGTGGACACTCATCATGAATACATATTTAGGTAAAGTTGAATATTTGGACATTTCCTCATTCCCAGAAAGAAATACAAGCTTCTTATTCTCGGTTTCAACAGTACTGGAGAAATGTTTTGAATTTTCAGTATTCAGATCAAGAAATAAATCCAAGGTAAACAACCTTGAAGATTCTATAGACAAGAGGAAACTTGGTAATCACCACAAGAGCCCTTGCTCGCTTTCAGCAGGTGCTGAGAGGGAGGGCAGTGCTTTCCCCTGGGTTGGCTGTTGGACAGCCAATTGTCCTTCTGCTTTTTGTTCCAGATATGCTACATGGAATCCTGAAAACCAGTTCCTTATTTGCAACTGCCTAAATGCTGAAACTTAGGAAAGAGAAATAAGAACATTATTAAAGAAGCAATGTGGGATTTAATTGGTGTGAGATATGCAATTGGTGTGAGATACTGCATGGGAGTGATGCCATGTTGAAGTAAACAAGTGTGTCTGTGTTTTATTGGTATTATGGGCTTACAGCACACACATCAAATGATGTACATGCTTATCACCCCTCATGTATGGAAATAGTTTTTAAATTCTAAGCATTTCAGTTAAAAGAAGTCAAATCAAATCAATGCCAAGAATCCTAGTTAGGATGTAATTTTTGCTGAAAATTACCTTCTTCAAGGCCTTGGAGGAAAAAAGCAGCAATTTAGTAAAATTGAACAAATAAAGACATTTCTATCACATTCCCCTTAGTCAAACCTTCAGTACATTTCCTCTCTTTTTGTGAAATACAGTAAGTGGATATGGTGTTATTTGCCCTTTCCATGAGAAAGATTCAAAAAAGTGTTGGACTGCATTTTGAGCAGCAGTCTGTAGTTTTGTATGAGCACTTCTGGCTGCTTAATGAAGGCTGCAAGACCTTGCAGGTCTGAGGGATTTCAGTCAGAGTTATGAACCCATAGCACCTTGAGAAATTAGGTGCTAGGCCTGACCAACATGCTGAATTAAACTGTACTGGTGAAAACCTGGGATAAATTTCCATCTGAAGTCACTCAAAGAGCATTTTGACTCCAAGAATTTTCTCTTTCAAATAAAAAGGGTGTCTCTATTTAACCATTCCTGGAGGAGAATATCTAATATTGTACTTTCGAAACATCCAGATAATTCCGGTCCTTTACAGTCAGTTCATGTTTCAAATTGTGTGCCAAATGCTCAAATCCTAGGACTAGAGAAGACCCAGAGGGAACTCATAAAATTATATAGGAAAGGCACCAATTCACTCTTGCTGAGAAGTAATTTGGTTTGGTTTAGTAACCTGTGAAATAGTTCTGTAAAATTATGAACTTTAGGAAACTGTAAAGAGTGTGATTATTGACATCTGCTGTAGGTGACCTTTATGTGCTGAAAAGATCACAAGATAGTAAAGACAAAAAAATTACAACCTCCTTTCCTTCTTCTCTCTAATGGTCTGAAATTGAAAAATTGAATCTATTGAACCCCAGTTAAAGTCAGGACAGCCAAATAAAACAAGGCTACAACCTGCAACTTGCAGTTTCCCAAGTATGTAATTTATATACTTTAGAGACTAAATGCTGCTGCTTGAGGGAGTTGTGAGTCGCCACTGTCACCTGAACATAAATCACTTCATGTTATTTCCATCCATTCACTCCCTCTTCCATTAACTTCCCCCTCTATGGTAAAGAAACATATCCCAGCATTTCAAATGAATAGATGTACACATGCAGATCATCCAAAGCTGTTTGTCCTGATTCTTTTCTCAAGGCTGTCATAAGGGCTGTGTGCCTTGCTATCTTTCCTACTTCTCAGTATCTTTTCTGGCTGTTCTTTCTTTGCTGTTTGTGCTAACATAATCTAAGCTCCTGGCAGCTTTATGAAATTTGTACTGGTATTGATCAGCTTGCAGGGTATGGCAAATGCCTGAACGTCATGGCTGCTGGCGTTACAGCACTACGTAGCAGCTCACATTTCTAGTGCATGAGCTGTGCACATGACCTTTTAGCTCTCCTCAAGAGCATCTCACAGCTGTCCTGACTCAGCGTGCCAGTTACCACAGTAGTCTGAGGGTGGCATTTTAAGTGTCCCTTGTCATCTTTATAAGGGACCAAAAAGGCAGCAGCATGACACTGGGTATGCCCTATGACACAGATACTGCCTGAGTGTGCTGGATGCTAGGAAATGCTGAAGGGGGCCCAGACCAGACGCAGAATAGCATTGCTTTCCTCAATGTAAATATCCCCTAACAATTTCCCTGTAATCACGTCAGTTGAATTATTTTATCCACAGCTCCCTGTCCCCTGGACAGGACCCTGTCTGGTCCTGTCCTATCTCACTCTTTTCATTTTAATGAACATGTTTTCCAGAGGTGTATTGAGCAACACAACTAGCACTGAGATACGCAATTACATTATTCTTCCTTTTTTTTCATTAAGAAAGTTATTAACATTTACATTTTTTAAAATCTAATTTTATGTCTGATACACTGTTTACTGTTTGCATGTTCAAAAAGATGTGTTTCCCTGTTCTAGTAGAAGAGTATGGACTGTCTGATCCCAACTGCCGTGTGTCTTTTTACATAACCTTGATTTGTCCTAAGAGAAAGCCTTTATGCTTGCAGAACAGGTTTGTTCTGTGTCATGACTGGGAATCTGGGCTGTCTCCAGTAGGGTGCAACCCAGATTTTCAAATGCTTTTTAAAGTTTTTGGGCATGGGACAGCTGTGTCTGAAAATACATTAAGGAGAGGTTGTTTACAGAAAAGGACAGGCTTGATGTGCTCACTAACTACTGCACTGCTGAAGAGCTGGCTGTGGTTTTCTGTACTCAGACTCAGATAGTAACTCATGAGTCGTTGTATGAGTTAAATGGATGGTTTTCAGCAGGATGGTGGGAAATCTTATTGCCAGCTGCATATATTAAGTAGTATGCATAGCTACTACAGTGTGAGATATTAGAGGGGACATCCTTGAAGTGATGGATTAACTTCTCAGTCAGAGGGAAGTTGTACATGTGTTATTTCCAGTTACTGGATAGTGTGTGAATGACTGTGAATGAAGTCCTAATCTAATGCCCGCTGCATTCAGTTAAATGTTTCCAGTTATTTCAGCTGTAGTTTTAAGTGGGAACTGGATCAAACTTCTCTCTGTAAGACTGGAGATAGCAAAAGGCAAACTGAAAGGAAAAAGTCAGGTTTAGGGTTCCTATTTTAATTTTTCAATAATTTTTAAAGACTTTTAGGGAAGTATCTTTTAAAGTCTGATTTGCCCTTTGTTTGGTTTCCTACATTATGCATAGATTAATTCTATGAGTTGAATTTTTTTTTTCTTATGGCTAACTTGAGGAAGTAAGTGACCAGGCCACCTTTTTAGCAAGAAAAAATAAACCAGACATTCATATCCGTGTTTTCAAATACTTTTCTCTGTGTGCTTTGTTCTTTCTGGATGAAATAAACAGTACTTCTGTTTTAAAAGTGCTCTGCCAATGTCATGTCCATCATTGCTCATGGACTGTTAGAGGAAACATGGGATATCTGAATTGAGAGAGACCATCAGGGACATCTGGTGCCAGCAGCCAGGGGGCAGAAAAGGAAGAACTGATAATTCCCTTGTGTGAGGACCAACATCTGAGTGCACTCTGTGATCAGGAGGGAAGTGAGGGACACCTAACTTTAACTGCCTGTCTCTTCTCCAGATGTAGTAAGAAAATATTAGAAAGGTAAGATGGAGCTCTGCATGGAAATTTTTAATTGATTGAATGTTGCTTTATGCGGGATCTCAGTGAAAATAACTTCCTGCTATTTTAGTCAGTTGTTGGGGCCACCATGCTCTGTCAGACAGCCCTGTGAGCTTCCCAGACTAGGCATGGATGACATGTTAGGTAGCTTCACTGAGCCATCCCAGCCCTGCCCATACAGTGTAGGCTCCTAGGATGGGTGTCCCACAGAGAGGTCCTATCAAGGCCTTTTTAACATTCATACCACCATAGATAGGACTCAGATTAGCTGTTGATATTATGCTAAAGCACCTCATAGCTAATGACTGAGGAGGGATGATCTTGCTGGGTTTTTTGGTATTGGAGAGGGGTAGGAAAGTGAAAGAAAAAGTGGACTTAATACTCATACTCAAGACTAGTCAAAAGATGAGATATGGGTTGTAAGTTGCTGCACACTTTATTCCTAGCAGAGCGTGCAAGCCTTCTGTTTTCTTCTGGTCAAAACATCTTTGTTTTCCTTACTCCTTCAGGTTTTGGATAGATGCTCTAGCTATCAGGATGAACAGTGTTTTGAGTTTTTCCATGATTCAGTGACATATATATGTTTAGAAACTCCCTATATGTTTTACAGGTGTAACTGTGTTATCTACATTAGCCTAAATTCTGAAACTGGGTACTCAGCAGAGAGTCAGATACAGGCCACTGCTTCAATCCAGACAGTAAAACTTCATGAAACATGGAAAATGTCCCTAAGGCCCTTCTAGGAATTGCCTAAATTGCATGTTCTGTAGCAAGTCTCTAGCTCTAAGCTAAACAAAATTCTTTGAAAGGTTTTCACACCCCACCCTGGCTTTTGTGTCAGCTCCCAGATCAAGACTGTCAGCTTTCTGCCCAGTTAGTCAATATCTGGAGGGAGCAATACACAGATACCATTTGCTGCTGACTGCAGACATCACATCTGAAGATCAAAGTCAGTAAAGGCATCTCTCACTGTAAAGTGGTATCCAAAATAAGCAGAAGCTGAAGATTTTTTATAAGAAAAAGTAGTAGAGCAAATAATCACCAAAAAAGGAGTCTAAGATGGCTTGACTGTCTCTTTAAAACAATTAGAGGAGAGGACCCAGGCATAGCTGTCATTCTCCTTTTGCTAATTTAGGAATGGTCCCTGGGATATTGTGAGGGTTGGCATCCATGCAGGCCAACACCCACACCTTGAGTTTGAGGTTTGGCATCTCTCTGCAGTTCTGAGAAGAGCAGGGAAGAGGGTTTATTTGGGAAAGAGGTTGATGGTATCTGAATGAATGAAAGACCTTGTGCCTTATCCTTTAGGAAAGTCATTTTTCAGTCAGCTGCACAGAAGCTTCCCATTTGGCACAGGGGATATTATGGAGGGATGGGAGAGCTCTGCCCAGCTGTGAAGAGACCACGGTGGGCATGGCTGGAGTGAGGGCTGGACTTGGAAGGCACTGAAGGCATGCTTTTGTGGGAACCCCTGTGTGAAGGGCTTTACAGATTGGAATGGGGCTGGACTGAGTGTGGAAGGCTGGTGAGTCTCAGGTGGGCATTAAATTCTCAGTCCCAGCTCTCATTGCCCTTGGGCAGTGTTCAGCACTGTGTTGAGAGCCAATATCCTGTGCTTTATATTAGGATGGATAGTGGTGTTAGAGTTAGGGTCAGAGTTACAGTTAGGAGAGTAACAAGAAAATTGAAAGAAGTTAAATATCATCATGTCCTGTAGGATCTGCCTGATCATGGGCAGGCTGGTGTTGGCAGTGCACTTAGACAACATTTTCATCAATGTACTCAGGTCATGTATTTTCTTGTGGGCACTAGTCACTTTGCTATTTTTACTTCAAGGATTATTTCAGATTTATGTGTAGGGATAGAAAGAAATGGAGTGGTTTTATACTACATATATAATTTAGAGTTCAAATGAGGTTTGATATCCATACAGGGCAATGGTTTGGTACTGATTTCTGTGAAAACTTTAGTCCCTAAGTGAACAGTAAGATTTTTGAGGACATCAATTTTCCATAAGTATAAACTCACATGACTTTTTTCCCCTGGCAAAATACTGGTGAGAATTGATGCTAGTTCTGCAAGAAACTTCAGTACAATTCTGCACTAAAGATACAAAGTGTGGAGGACAATGAACAAGGTAGTATATTAGTATATTATTGTCATCTATTTCCAAGGAAACAGGTTGTGAGCATTTGAACTAAGTCTAGACATAATTAGAGGCTGGATTACATCTGCTGCATGACATAAACCCAAAGCTACTAGCTCACCTAAATAGAAATTTGTTAGTTTAAGTATGATATGAAAGAGATATAAACATAGCTGGAGCAACTTAGTTTCTGGGGGAACCATGGCAGTTGTAGTTATGGTACTTTAGAAACAGCCTGTTTATGAAAACTAGGCAGCCGTGCAACAGTATGGCATTCCCCTTTTACTCTGGCAGACAGTACTTAAATATCATCTTGCAACTTAACACAATAAAGTGAGAAATATTTACTATTGCATGGACCTTTTCTCCTCCTTATGACTGAATTCATTGAAGACCCATTATTTTTCTTATTTGTGAAGTGTCAATGTTTCCATAACACATAATTTTTCCCCCACTGTGGAAAGAAGCAGTTCCTCATTCACTGGCATTTGTTTGAGAGGTTGGCATGCCAACATGTGACCAAGTATCCACATGCAGCAGGGTTTGTATTTTGGCTCTGAGCAGAGATGGTGAGGGAAAACATGATATAGGTGTACAGAATTAGACTGGGTATTTAGGATTCTAATCAAGTCGTCAGATCTAATCTCAGCCTCTGCTTGGGCTAAACCTATGTTCTCATTCAACACAGACATTCTGTGATATTCTGGAGGAAAATGCTATAGAGTTGAAAGTTGAAATTTTCATTGGAATTGAAAATAATTCTTCTGATATTATTGTATACATTCTATATGTTCAAGTTTTCAATCTAAAATCAGATAAAGGAAATTATTTTAGAACTGACAAATGCCTTTTACATGCCCAAGTTTCTGGTAGTCCAGCTCAAAACATCTTAAATGGACAACTAATTGTTCTTTCAGAAAGTTAACTTCCAGACTGACACTGAATGGACAGACACTACTGTATCCCATCTTTGGCATTGTGAAAAAATCTGCTAGGGTAGCTGCTGCAAACCAGAAAGGCTTGTTCTTACTGGCCCAGAAAAAGTAACTTTCTGCTAAGTGCTTTTAACTGGAGTTTGCTTCTGAAATCTTGCTGAGCACTGTGCAAACATAATGTATGTAGCTGTTAAAAGAAATATGTGTTATAGCAATTCTTGGTAAATAATCAGACAAGCTTTCTAAGTTAATTATATTCTAATAAATGACAGAAAAAGAAAGCAAAATTTTGTAAATCCAGAATTATTTTGTCTAGGAAGCAAAAGGTTTTTAAATGGGCAGTAGACATTATTGACTGATCAATTCTGTCTGTGTTCCTTGAGACATTGCACCCCAGCAGATTTCTGTGGCAATGCAGGATGTCATGACAGCTAACCCAGCATAGGTTAGATTTGCCTGTGTGGCACTGTCTAAACTCAAGGATGTTGCCTGCTGAGATCCTGAAGTGTTTTCTTCTTAAAATGCTGATCCTTTCTTTTGCCTGGTTGCAAAGTCCTACTTTAGACTCTTATTTGTTTCTATTAATTTTTATTTTTATTTGTTTTCAGTGTATATCGTTGGGAATTTGAATGTATTTGGTGTTAGCTAGAGAGTTATTTGAATCATAATTGAAGATTTCTGAAAAAAACAAACCAATTTTCCAAGAAAAGTCTTCAGGCTACTACTACCAAAACCAGCCTGTCACAGTATTATTATATATATCCAATAGACAGTTCTACAGGTTGTAGTAAATCTGTAAGTACTTTGGAAGTTACTTTTTTGCAGATTCCAGAAAAATAATTTTTCTTTTTCCTGAATATTTTTCTCACTGTTTTCTGTATTATTTTCAGGCTATCTCATGTTTCTGATGGCTAAAATGAAACAGGAATCTTATCTACAGCACACATAATAAAACATAATAGAAAGGGTCCAGTCCCTAGTTCAGTCCCTACACACAAAGAGATCCTCGGGTGGCGTGGCAAAAGGGATCTTGGGTAGTTGTGTGGATCCTGCACAAAGGACTGCCAAAGCCATGGAAGTCAGTTCATGTCACCAGAGTTGAATGTATTGCATAACAAGTTCAATGCACAGCACAGATTTAGATAGTATTACCTGCAGAGCAACAGTGATAACAACACTGTAGAACTTAACAAGCCAGGAAGTTCCTGGAAGGCATTTATGATAACTTCTTCCTCCAAGCCTCCAAATGATAGAGAAGCCACTTAGGAGATGTGCATTGCTGGACCACATCCTCACCAAGGAGGGGCTTGTTGGGATTGCGAAGATCAAAGACAGCCTTGTGTGCAGGTCAGCCTGCAGTGACCATGAGATGGTGGAATTCAGGATCCCAAGGGCAGGGAGGAGGGAAAAGCAAGGTCAGAACCCTAGACATCAGGAATGCAGACTTTGGCCTCTTCAGAGCTCTTGAAAAAACTGCTGTGTGATGACACCGTGGAGGAAGGGTGGGGCTAAGAAAGATGATTAATATTAAAAACTTGCCTCCTACATACTCAGGATTGTTCCATCCCAATGAATAAAAACTCAGGTAAAAATTTCAAGAGGGCCATGTGAATAAAGAAGTTGTTCCTGGCCATACGCAAACACAAAATGATGCAAGGATAGGTAACCTGTGAGGAATACCTGTGAGAATCTTTGTCTGAATATTGAGAGATGAAGTCTGGAAAGCTAAAACCCAGCTGGATTTGAATCAGACCAAGGGATGATGGAGGCCACAAGAAGAGTTTCTATAAGTACACAGGTGACAAAAGGAAGACTGGGGAAAATGTGGGCACCTTGCTCAATGAGGTGTGCATCTGGGTACACAGATGGAAAAGGTTGAGAGATTGAATGCTTTCTTTGCTTCCATCTTGACTAGCCTTCAGGAGTCCCAGATCCCAAAGGCCAGGCGGAAAGACTGGATCAAGGAACATGTACCCTTGGTGAAAGAGGGTCAGATCAGGGAATACTTAAGTAAACTGGACATGTATGAGTCCATGGGTCCTGACAGGATGCTGAGGGTGCTGGCAGATGTCATTTTGAGGCCACTTTCAATAATCATTCAATGATCTTCAATTGTTCATGATGACTGAGAGAAGCACCTGAAGACTGGAGGAAGGTAAATGCCACTTCAGTCATTCAGAAGGGCAAGAAGGAAGACCCAGGGAACTACAGACTGGTCAGCCTCACCCTGATCCCTAGGAGGGTGATGGAATCCTGGAAACCAGTCCCAGGCACATGAACAATAAAAAAAAAAATCACCAGGAGTAGTTAGCATGGCTTGTCTGAGGGGAAGGTCTTGAGCAACTTGAGGAACTTGTATGATGAAGTGACTGGCCTGGTAGATGAGGGGAGAGCTTTGAATATTTTTTTACCTGGACTTAGTAAGGCCTTTGGCACTGTCTTCCATAAGATCCTTATAAACAAGCTGTTGGCATATGAGCTGGATGAGCAGTAAGGTGGGTTGCAAAACAGCTGAATGGCCAAGCCCAGGGGTTGGTGATCAGAGGTGTGAAATCTTTGCTGGACTTCCTTCAGTATGTCCATGTCTGTCTTCTACTGGGGCCTCAGAACTGGACATGGTACTCCAGGTGTGGCCTCAGCAGTGGTGAGTAGAGTGAAAGGATTACTTCCCTTGACCTGATGGCAGCACTCCTCCTAATGCAAGCCCAGGATCCCTTCAACCTTCCTTGCTACACAGGCACACCACTGGCTTATGTTCAATTTTGCATCTAGCAGGACCCAGATCTACTGCAAAGATGCTCATGCTGGGTGTCCCCCAGCATATAATGGTGAATGGGGCTGTTCCTCCCCAGACTCAGGACTTGCCCTTTCGTTTACTGAACCTCCTG
This sequence comes from Melozone crissalis, assembly GCF_028551555.1. Lineage (NCBI taxonomy): Eukaryota > Metazoa > Chordata > Aves > Passeriformes > Passerellidae > Melozone > Melozone crissalis. Next base: position 25,441,388 of record NW_026535794.1, read on the forward strand.
AGCTTCCTGCTCACCCATTCCTGTCATGGTCCCTCTGGATGGCAGCACAACCCTCTGGTGTGTCAGCCACTCTGCCCAGCTCCCAGATTTGTGTCAGCTGCACCCTGGCAGGGGGTACACTCTGCCCTGTCATCCAGGCCATTGATGAAGACTTTGAACAGAATTAGACCCAGCCCTGACCCCTGAGGTACACTGCTGGTTCCTGGCATCTGGCTACACTCTGCCTCAGATGTTCAGACAGTTTTCAGTGTGCCTCACTGTGTGTGTCTGTCCAGGCCATGCTTCACTGGGTTCTGTGTGAGTTTCTCATGAGAGACAGTGTCAAAGGCCTCAGAGCAGTCCAGGCAGACAATGTCTGCCGCTCCGCCCTTGTCTTGTACTTTCTTTGTACTTTGCCTCTAGTTTCTATTTGTAACTCCCTCACTATGGCTACCAGGGTGGCAGAGCTAAGTGCACCAGTACACAGAGTTTTCACAACAGTGATCTTCTCAAAGAGAAGACCAGTTCCACTGCCTTTTTACAGTCTTTAACTGAGAGGTGTAAGAGCATAGACAAAATTATCCCTCAATCCTTGGGGGACGTGAGCCATAGCTCAGCGAGCCTGCGGTGCTGCTGCCCGGGCAGAGTGAATTGTGTCCCTGACACCTAGTGGCAGCGTGGCGCTGTGTAGCAGTAATTGAGTCTCTGATACTCGATTTATTATGATGCTCACACTTTAAGGAGGTGTTTTATTTTCCTTTTCTATGTATTAACCCCTTTGTACTAATGTAAGATCAAGCATCAATCAATGTGTAAAGTCTTAGTGGAAATTCTGATATATAATGAGAAGCCTGAATAAATAGGATTGAGAACACTGAATAACTATTTTACTAGCAGTGTATCAAACATGAGTATTTGAACAAATTCAAAATAAAGAGTTGAATAAGGAAACAAAAGTGGTGTTCTTGTAATAATTAATGACTTATTAGGGCTAATTTTCTTATCTCCTATAGTTTAGACATAAAACTTAGTTATTAAATAAAAATTTAAATGGGAAAAATTAAAAATGAATGGTGACTGTCCCATTTACTCTGTTATGTCATGTATATATTTTGCCATGGGATATACCCATACTCTTTCATTCACCCATCATATCTTCCTGAAAAGTTCGATGGTTAATAAAGCAATGTATGGTGAAATTATTTTTGCGATAAGAAATAAAGGGATGGGTTCATGGACTAAGGACATAATCTTAGGTATACAGGAACAGAGTCTATGGTTTGTGTGATGGAGAGCAGAACCATCACATGGATAAGATGCTGGCTTTTCAGGCACTGGTGCTGTGGAGCAGCTCATTCTTCTGGAAGATCCCAGCCACTTCATCTGGAGGCTGAACATCCAAGTGCTTCCCATCAACCAGCCTGATTGACCCTGACTTATTGAAAATGATTATGAAAATGTACCATTTAAACAGAGGTAGGAAAACCACTTAGAGTGGAAGACTTACAGTGAGCACCTCTGTGGGGAGATCACAAAACATGAAAGAGGCTGCAGTTTTGGGTAGCAGAACATGGGACTGATATCAGTGGCACAAACCTAAGGATCTGTTTATGAGGTTCCCAAATGCAGGCCCCTCTCACTGTGTCAATGGCCATGCCAGACTGATGAGAGTCACTTTGTACATAACTCAGCTTGTTTTGAAGGCGGATGGTGATCTAAAATAATTGCAGGAGCATGGCAGTGGTATGTAATGCAAAAGTTTCTCCTTCAACATGACACCAGATGGTGATGCTACATATCTGTTCAGTGTTAAGTTTTGCACAATGCACATTACGTGTACTCTGAGCAAGGAGGATTTTGGTACTGACTTCCATGTAGTCATCACTGGCTCCTGTAAAAAGACAGGAGCCTGGGGCTTGTCACTGGAATGTTGCATACATTCATGTTTCATACAGCTCAGTGAAACTTTTTGTACAATTTGTTTCACAGATGATGCATGTTTCACAGATGCATGTCAGAGGTTTGGGAACAAGGAAAGAATACTCCCAAATATTATTAATAAGACCCACAAAAGCCAAAATACATAGAACCAAATAATAGAACTATCTCAGCATGCATTGAAATTCATTGAAATGAAGTTTCCTGTTATACATAGGAAAACATTCTTCAGATAAAGTGGGAAGATAAAATCTTTATCAAAAAGTAGAATATTAGTTGTCTTTAGGATAGTGATTTTTAAAAAGTGTGTATATAGGATGAATCAGTGGAAAGCTGAGTATCTGGCCACGCTGCAAAATATTTTTTTTATGTACTGGAGAGAGTTTTGTGAATATTGTCTAGACACACACAGAGAACTATTTTTATTTTCATCATAGTCATGGTGAGAAAACCATGCTGAGGTGAGGATACATTCATCTTCCTAGTGTAGAGTGTGACATAGGTAATGGTTCCTCTGGTTCAGTTTGACATTTTCCACAGATACTTACTTTTTTATTAACTCTGTGACATCTTTATAGTAATACCACAAGGACTGTTTTTAAGGGGATGTGTTAAAAAGCAGTATGCCTTTATAAATTCACCCACTCTGATTAGTGGTTGCAAACACAAAACTCCATCATCATACCATGTAGTGTAAAGTTAGCAGTGCCCTTCTAGATCTTTATGAGATCTGCTGTGTTTTCTTTTCCTGTGTAACCCTGGAACAGGATTTTTAGGATGTGTAATGCAATGGGCGGACAATTGCAGCACCTCTGTAAACTTTTTACTCCTAATCTGCTTATAATGCTTTCAACATAATTTAATGTAATCATCATTTTGCCTTGCTATAGTTGTATTTATAGAACATTAATAAAAGCTGCCAGTGATGAGGAGGATTTTACATCTGTACTGTACTGCAAAGCCTGACAGTTAATTTTCAAAAACTAAATCCTGCTAATGAATTACTACTCCTGGAAGATTTTGGAGAGGCATTAGCAATATGTGCCAGACCTGGCAGCTGTGCTGCTGGGAAACGGTGAGGTGCAGGAAGCAGATATGGACTGCAGCCAGCTGTCAGGCGATTATGTGAAGGAAGGTATTAAAGAAAACACTGCACAGCAGGTGCAGCCCAGGGAAAAAGGAGCAGCACTAGTCACTGACACAGAAATGGGAAGGGTGGCTGAGATACAAGCTGGTGGCACACCATGTGAAATACACAGTCCCAAGGCTGCCGCCATTAGCTGTGACTGCGCAGGAGCAGACTGTGACAAAAAGTGACTGTCTCACAATGTGCACTTACACGGCATTTTACAGTGGATGGCTACACTTGATGTGTAGTTCATCTGACTAAAAGGTGTCACCCACATTTAGGCTACAGGCATCTCCCAAAGCCACGGCCTGCGTTCAGTCATGCAGCAAGTACCTCCCTCCCCTGCCGATTCAGAGGGAAGCCTGGAGGCACCGAAGGCTGAAGGTGGAGCTGTTCAGTGCTCCACATCCCTGGGCTGCTTGCCAAGGCGGCTGCAGGGCAGCTGCTGAGAGACCCCTCATCCATGGACATGCATAGCTCTCCTGAAGCAAAAAGACCTTGGAAGCCCATGGGCTTTCCCAACAGTGAGACCCTCCCTTAGTAACACAAGGTCCCAGAAATGCCAGCATTACTGCAGGGCTGGGGGGCAGCAGCACTACCAGGGACAGCAGATCTCCAGCCCCAAGTGGAGGATTCCCACACCTCAGCCAATCACTACCTTCTGCCAATAATACAAATGTCAAGAAGAAATACTTTATCTCAGGAATAGCTGGGGTAGGACAGACTCACAGCAAGTTCCTTGCGCAAATACTGCGCAAGAGTCAAGACAACGCTGACAGATTTGTCTGATGATAGACAAGTTTTCATGGGAAAAATGTGTTCTTAAGTTTGTGTTGAGGTCCTTCTTTCATGCTTTCCTCAGACCCCTGGCACTGTACAGCCAGTTAGACTCATGGCAGCATCAGCCTTGGTGGATGATGCTAAACAGCCCTGCTGTAAGCAGGTCAAACAGTGTGCATGTATGAAATCAGTGCCTGTCTTAGCTACTCCAAAGCACGGCTTCTCCCTCCTCCACAAGGAAACAACCCTTTCCAGGAGGCCAGCCGTGTCAAGTGGGGCCTCTGAGATGACATAACTCTGGCAAGAACTCCCTTTTCTCCTTCACATTGGGCATCATGAACAAACAGACAGTTTGGGGACTGTCACATGCCCTGCACAGTGCTCACATGATCCCATAAGGAATGTGAGTCCATGGGTTTTCAGGTGGCATCTGACTGATGCCTCGCTCTGCAGCTGCCTGCACACAGATGAATCTGGGATGTGACACTGTTGCTGCAGTGAGGGACCAAGTTCATAGGGCAAGAAACAAATCACTTAACACAGCTCTTTGCATCCAGCATGACAGGCAGTAAGATATCAATGCAGACACAATGACGCTACTGATCACTCATCACTGAGACACCACCAAGCCAATGCAGAGTAATTATCTTCTGACCAGATTATAAGTTTTTCCTTTCTTTCTGCACACCATTGTCAGGTGTCTCACAGGCAATGTGGGAATATGGTCTGTGGGTGGGCACTTAGATGATCTGGCCACAGTGTCTGATCACTTTTAACAGCCCAGGAGGTAAGAGAGACTTAGGAACACCAACCTTGACCTCCCTAATACTCCCCCTGTCTCCCTTGCCTCCACTGTAGCTCATCTCTTCCAGCATACAGCTTCCCAGAAGAAGAACTGTTCTTCTAGCATGACCTTGATCTTATCTTCTCAATCAAGTGTTTCATATTTTGGGCTGTTTTCTAAAGATGTCCAGTGTACTCCACAAAACAGAGGACAGCAGTAAAATTCTACAGTAAAATGCTGAGGCTCTTTGGCACTGCAGAGCACTGCTTTAACTATGTGATTCATCATGGATATATTTCCCACTGTCAGTTACTATCCCAACCCTCCAAATAATGAGCTTTGTCAAGGTGATGTGCAGAAGGAAAGCCAGTGCTCAAGTGAGGCCCTGCTGTACTTGATGATCACAGCCCCAGAGGCAACACAGGTTGCCACTGCTTGGGACCATGAATTTCAGGCAGATACCTCCTTTTTTGGGTGGTGGTACAGACATAGCATCTTTCCTCCTTCCATTCCTGTATCAACATCATCTGGGCTGTGCTAGATTGACATCTAAACTTGACATCACAGCAGCAGCATCTTTGACCTTCACCACCTCTCCCTTTACCACTTGTGCTGTGACTGCTCTCATTTATTCACAGAGAGCCAACCCTGGAGCTACTGTCACCTCAGCCTCTGCAGCAGCTGCCAAGCTTTTCCTCCTCAGAAGGCTCAGGGGTGAGTTCCTCTACTACAATCCAAGTAAACAAAGCAGGTGCCACAAGGTCACTTTCAGACCCTCCCAGTTCTTCAGCTTTTGGACCCTTGCCTATATCTTGCAGAGCAGCTTGTTCTGACCCTGTCCAGACCTAAAGTTTATCCAGGTCCTAACTCTCCCTAATCCCTGTTCACTATAATTGTCACTGGCTTTATAATCATCTTGTATACAATTTCCTAACTAAGCCTTCTGTCTCCATCTCTTCTGCACTTTTCACTAACCTCCAAGTTAAGAGGAGTGGGGCAGGAGGTTTTATTCTCAGTGGATAAGATTCAGTCTTATCCTCGGCACTTCATTCTAGAGATGCCTTTTGGTGCAGGCATAGTTCTGTCACACCTGGAGAGAGCAGGCAGGCAGTCCTTGAGAATGGCACAGGGCATGAAATGTCTACATAACAAGGCTTACTGGAGATTTGTTATCTGTATGTACATGAGAGTGACATAAGCATCCCTCAAAGCAAAATGTTGGACTTGTGCTGCCTACCAAGAACAGACATCCCATTCAGGACATGAGTGTGTTAAAAACTCTGGGGAAGCCAAGTGAATCATTGTCATACGCCACAATGTCTAAACTGACACTGGATGCTTGCCTACTCTAAGTTCCAAGTCATAATCTCAGTGTCCTGTGAGCTGAGGGATTCCAAATCACCTTACCTGCTGTATGCCACACATGCAGCCCTCTGTTCCACTGTGGAGTGAGGACACATAGCCCTGTTCATGTCAAGCTAAGCAGCCCTATTCATTTTGTCCGTGTGGAAGCAGCCTCCTTCCTCTGGACTGAAGTGTATAATTGATCTGATTTTCTAAAAGCCTGGGTATGAAGGCCACTTGTCTGCTGAATTTTAATTTGCCTTGTCTTGGTGGAACAGCCTGTGCTGCCATATCTTTTCCCTTAGGCTTCTGTGGTACGATGGTTGCCATGTCTGAAAGCTCATAGCATTCAGTAGAAAGTTTCCCCAACTCCTCTAGTATTTATTTTTAGATTTCAATGAGAAAAATATATACCCATCCACAACTCTAGGCAATGACAGCTCTTTGGGATCAGAAGCAATGCTGAAATAATCATGCTCACACAGTGCAACAATAAATTCCCTTAACCAAACAGCACTTTGAAGCGGTGGAACAAGCCTACCCCAGAACTGCTTTATCAGCTATCCCCTTTTAAGAAGATTAAACTGTTATATTTCTCTGCTGCTGCTTTCATCTTCCCTCTGTGAGTGTTATCCAGGCCTCCAGGCAAGCATAACTGCTTATCCTCATCTGGAGACTTTAAGTCAGGAAAAATGAGGGTGAGAGAAAAGAAAAATTACAGACATATTTGTCAATAAGCAGTGGGTATATATGAGAAGAGCCTGGTTAAAGAATGGAAGCCATGGCCAGGGCTGGATGCCTCAGGCCCCAGGTGAGCGGTTTTCTAACACTGCACCATAAACTCAGAACTAGGACACTGCTTGAAAACTTTCATTATGCACTGACACATTGATAGCCATTTCCACAAAGATCCAGATCATTACTGTAATTAGTACCTACTGTTGTTGTGTCTGTAGATGGGACATTAAAGCCAGAATTTTCTATTAATTCACACCAATTATTCCATCCAGTTCATGGTTAAGGCATAATGAAAAGGCAAGCAAACATGACTGTCTTGGGCAGAACAAAGTGTGAAAAATAAGGGACATTTCAAAGAGACATTTTAGATAAATAGTTCCCTTTAGAATCTTCTCTACATAATGCATTTCTACTTTCAATCGTATGAATAATTCGCCATAAGGTTCCATTTGTTGTCAAAAATAGCACTTATCTGCTTTCATACACTTTAATACATTTTCATGATGTATTAAATGCATCACATTGTATGTACCACTGATTTTAATTTTGTTAAAGCTAAGCTTCAAGTTAATATTTGGGAGGTCTCAGGAATCCTATAAAGGAGTAGCACTCTTTGGTGTTTGCAAAAATGAAAATTGTTGTTGTTTTAAATCAAATATAAAGGTGTGGACTTCAAACCAAAGGTGGTGTGGGGAAATGAGACAACCTTTTATAAAAAGAGCACAAATATTGTAAAGATAGATGGGTGCTGCTGGTAATTCTGTAAACTCAGACATTTCTTTTGTTGTCTTCAACAAAACTATTGAGTTCACAGGAACTCAAAACAGAGGTGAGTGGAGACGACGGTGTAGTTTGGTTTTTAGGAGAGCATTTCAGAGTCTGTGTTCCCTAAACTGTCCAGTCCTGCCTGAAGTCCATTTCACTTCGAGGCACTGCCACTCAAGCTGTGGATCTCTCCTTTTGCAGCTTCCCCAGTAATTCAGAACATGAGCACAGTAAAACCCTTCAAGCCTGAAGTCCTCTCCATGCTGCTGAGCCTGCATGACCATTGCCAGGAAGTGTCTCCCAGCATATTCCACTTCCTTCCCAGGTTATCTGCTTTGCTGACATGTTTCCAAGCCCTTCCCAGTATACTGAATCTTTTCAAATAAAAGGAATTGGTTGCATTACATGGCAAGCACCTGCTGTTTACAAAGGCAGTAACAAAATTTCTGGAGCCCTTCTTTCTGGTAGGGCATTTCTGTACCTTGGTTGCAAGTGCAAAATCAGATGCCTGGGCAATTACGTTTTAACAGGCAGAGTCTCAGATGTGAAGTCAAGTTAATGATTCCTGTTGCAGATGTACAGAACTGTTGAATTTTAGGAAAACAACTTTTTGGTGACAATGTTGTAGGAGAATGAGGAACAAAGCAAGAAAAGAGGCTTAGAAAAGAGCCTGACACTAAAATAATTGTTTCTAGGAGCACACAGTTGCAGCATGTTTGGAGAGTAACCCAAATCCAGAACAGTGTGGAACTGACCCATCTGCCACAGATCTCCCTTTGCCTTCTACTTGTATACATAATCTCTTATTACTGATGTTTTTTCTGAGAAAGAATTTATCATTTTTAAGACATGGGGGAGTTTTTTGGCTTTGTACATGTGTTTTGGCAAAGAGCTTGGAACTGGCAATCTACCAATAGCAAATCAATTGACAGAGGAATTATTAGTGACTGTGTACCAGATACATTTAAAATCTTCCTTTTAAGTTTTGAATGTATTGTGGATATTCAGACTTGTAGAAATTTCAGCTCAGTGATCTGCTCGGAGATCTAACTGTTTTCAGCAAACAGTAAAACAAGCTCTCCAATACTTTCCTATTAACTTTTTAACTGAGCAAGCACCCATACATTTCTTAACATGAGTAACTAACTAGTTCACCTGTGAAGGAAAGATTTCTGAAGCCATGTGGGATAGTGCCCTATAGTGACTTTACTGCTGTAGCAGTACATCTGACTTCAGAAATTATATTCCTCACTTTATCTAAAACTTTCATTCTGCCTTTTGATCCTTTGTTTAAATCATTGATTTTGAAAAGCTGGAAGGCATTTTGTAACATCTTCTGTTATTTGCCAAACCTAGGTTATGCCTACCATGCAGAGTGTCTAAAATGCGCTGCCATTTCCACTAAGCCTTAGAAATGTCTGCTTTGAAATTAATTTTTAACCTTCAAGTGGCAAAAACTTCCTAGAGGGTTTGCTCATTTATTAACGCCCGCTGTGATGTAGGAGTTGCTGGTGCCTGAGGCAGGGAAAGGCAATGCACTACTAATTATTACTAATTATTTGTCTTGTGCTGCATCATAAACAGTTATTAATTTGCCAGAGGAACTTATACCCATCTTCATTAATAACTTAAATGTGAACAACTTTATATAAAGTAACTTCAGAAAGAAAACATGTCAAATTATTTTCCCTTGAACTTTTCCAATCTAGCAATTAACCACACATTGCACTTATTAATGTGCACAGAAACCTCTACATTTTGCATGTGTGTAAGCTAGAGGAGGGGAGACAGGCAAACAATGAATTTCTGTAATTTTAACAATAGCCTTTTTCTACACAATCCATAGTCTAGGATAGACCTCAAACTTTCCCTTAATCTTTGATTTCTCTTCAGATGACAGCGTGGTGGCTGTGTGTCCATGTACAACTGACCTCTGCTGCAGGGATGGCAGCGTGTCAGATGTCTGTAATTGCTGACCAGTTTGCCCTCTGTTGTTCTCATAAAGCTATCTAGGGCTACAATAACCACCTTCTGAACTCACAGAATGAGAACATAAGAGTTTTGAAAGTAATCTTAACTCTGTGCTACTGCACTTTCACCTGATGACTAAGAATTTGTAATCAGAAAATGCTACTGGGAGAATATATTGAGTTGGATAATATTATAGATTTGTGCTTAATGGGAAAATGTAAAATTAGGGGGTATACTGAAATGACTGGGTATTTTTCATTTAAAGGAGTTACAAATACATTATTGATCATAAGTATTTTGTCTTGAAAAGGGGAAAATCACATCTTCTTGGTGTATGAAAGACATTGACTGTTGCCACTAATTTTGCCTTGTAAAATTAGTGACAACAGAATTTGCATGCCTAAAGGAAGAAATCCACAAAAATGGTGAGACCTTTTGCTGTGGAAGATTAGAGAAGAAAATGGTGAGATTGAGGTCAAAGAGGACAGACCATCTCTTCTAGGGGAATTTGTTATTTCTTCAGAGAGCTCCTTAACTGGGCTGCTCATAAATTTTTCTTGAGTTCCTGGAGGTCATTACTTGTAGGAACGCCTAGCCTATACTATCTAGGATTGCTTCTCTCCAAATTTCCTTACAACAGTTTATTCTGAGGAGAAATTTGTGGGTTTGTTAATATACTACCCTGGCCACTGAAGTTATTTCTGAACTCCTCTGTTAAAGTAGACATTTTAAAATAATAATTTTACTAAATCTCTCATTTTGATTGATGAGGATTTTTAAACAATTTTTCCTTGACACATACATTTCCATTCTTTATTTTTGTACTTTCAAAAGACTTAATCACCTCTGGCAAATGTGACAACAGATAAAATCTGTGATAAGAGATATCAAAATTGTGTCCCCATTGAACTTAGGTTTACAGGATTTTTTTAAAGAAATATCTCATGTAATTATTACTAGAACACAAAATGCTATTAATCTGTAACAAAGCAATCTAGGGCTTAACAAGCTCTGAAAACCCATTTATGACATACATTAGTATGCCTGGTATCACCATACAATGTGATGTCATGATATGTGTGTGATACCATGGCATCATGGCTATATGGATAGGACAGCATCTTAACAATAGCAGGATCTAATCAGGCCCCATGGAGAACCAGTCTCATCTGTCATTTCAGGAATATTAAATGACTCCAAGGCTCTCTTTGGTCAGGAATAATTTAAAGCAATCCGCTGAATTTGCAGGAAATTTGCAAGTGACACGTAATTCAACGGAACCTAAACAAACCCTATGGCATTTATGTTAAAGCTAAGACCAACACTTCAGCACTTTCAAAAGAAAAAATCAGTTTCTGAAGTTCAATTTTGGCTGTCTGATATTGAAAGGGCCTTGTTTTCATAAAGAGTTGCAATCTAAATGCACCAAACAAAACTTTTCAAATTGTGCATTTAAAACCATGTAGGGTTTTTTCCCTACATGCTCCAACCTGCAGAAGCAGAAGATGTTGCTCTTTGAGGAATTCACAGGAGAGCAAAAGATGAATCTTTCCTGATTCAACACCAATTAAATTGAGAAACCGTTATTTCATCACTGTATCTGCACCAGCAATGGAGTCTTTTGCTCCTCCTCAGGATTCCTTGTCTCCTGGCCAGGCACAGTCTCTCTAGGTCTGGCAGGAGCTGGAGGTGATGTGAACCCTTTCTGGCTTTCCAGTGGGCTGGGCATACCTCACTCTTCCCAGGAGAGGCCCTAGACCTCAAATGACAGTGGCTGCAATTAATGTTTCCCACCAAAAGAAAACAAGAGATGAGGCTCCAGGGACAGGGTTCTGGTGGGTACCTCTTGGACCAGAGGGATGGACAACAGTGTGTCCAGGACATCAGGTTTTACAGAACAAACCATGGTACCAAAAGGTGCGTGTTTTCCTCATGTTTGGAGCAACAAACCTGTGTGGAATAAGGGAGTGGAAAGCTGGGTTATCTGCACTGGAGGTGGGTGCTATTTGGCAGGAACATGGATGATCCCCAACAGCCCTGCTTGGCACCTCTCCCTCAGGAGATGGATATGTCAGCGTGTGGAGAGAAGCAGGGCCAATGCTGGAAGTGTGGCCCTCCTGTCTGGTACCTGTCCCCACGAATGGTGTGAGAAAACAGGGGCAAAACAAAACCTCTGCCTTTGGGCAGTCTTATCCTTAGTTAACCATGACAGCATCTGTTCTGGAGTTTCCCTGTTCTTCCAGAAAGGAACAGGACCAAGCAGGAGCCTGGTGCCGTGACGGTTGACCGGGGCTGATGGATGGCCCGGCTGCCGTGGGGATGGTGGTGAGGCTGGCCTGGAGATATCCTAGGCAGCTTAGAGGTGATGGCTCAGCCTTTGTGGGGCTGCCAGCTGCTGCCGTGGGGATGGTGGTGGGGATGCTGCCGCGGCTGTGGTGGGGCTGACGGCTGCTGCCAAGCGATGGTGTCAGGATGCTGTGGGGTGGCGGTGGATGCTGCCGGGGCTGTCGCGGGGCTGGCGGTGATGCCGGTGTCGTGCTGACAGCCGGGAAGCTGCCGGCTCGGCTGCTCCCGGGGCGAGCCCTGCGCCACCGCGGGGGTGGCAGCGAGGGGAGCATCGCGGAGCCGAGCGGGCGCTCTTCAGGCCGGAGTTGCTGTGGGGCCGGGCGGGGACCCCGACCCGGCCCCGCCGCCGCCACCGGCCCCGCGCCAGCCGCGGCCCCGCCCCGGTCCCACGGGCGGCGGCGGGGGTGTCTCTACCGGGGGCGCGCGGGCGGAGGAGGAGGAGGAGGCGGGAGGAGGAAAGCGGCAGCAGCAGCTCTCGGGAGGAGCCTGTCCACCGTGAGACAGCATATTCAGCCGGCGGCGGCGGTCCTGCCGCAGCGGCGGGCGTCTCGGCACGGCTCGGCTCGGAGCAGCTACTGGCAGCAGCCCTTCAGTCAGCGGGGCATCCCTCTGCTCCCCCGGCGGCGAGGGCTCGGTGAGGGCTGCAAGGCGCCGGAGCCGCTCGGCATCTCCCGCGCCGGCGGAGGTGAGGCACCCGCGGGGCGGCGGGGCCGGGACGCGGCGGGGCCGGACCGGCGGGACGGTGGGGGCTGCCCTTGGGCCCGGCGCTGGCGGCGGAGGAGCGGGGCGGGAGTCGCTCCGCGGGATGCGCAGCGGCCGCGCAGCCTGGTGCGGCCGCCGGAGGCGCTCCCCGGGCAGGCGGCCCGGCCGAGAGAGCGGGCATCCCTGCCGAGAGAGCGGGCATCCCCGGCTGGGCTACCGGGCATCCCTGGCATCCCCGGCTGAGCTCTGGCAGCCTGGCGGCTCGTCGGCGGCGGGGCTGCGGTGAGCGAGCCTCGCCGGCCCCGGCACCTGCTCCGGTCCCTGGGGCGCCGCTCGGCCCCGGCTGTGAGTGGCGGCCGCCGGCTCCCAGCTGGTGCCTGAGCGCCGAACAGCTTAAAGCAAAAGGGGGTGGTAAAAGTTTTTCATCTGTAATTCCTCACACAGCGTGAGCGGTAGCGGATTTGCTGAAGTCCAGGATGACAGCGGACAGTAAATAGATCTTTCCCCCTTCTTAAGGTCATTCCCTAAAAGGGTGAGAGAAGGAGGGAGTCAGCCAGAGGCCTTTTTTTCACTGGTAGTCCAGTGAAATAGATTTTCAAAGAGATGTTATTGCAGTTACATCATCCCGGGAATCCCCCATGGTCAGCAGAGAACATAAGGCCCCAGATTTCCTAGACAAAGCCCCTGTTTTATGAACTAGAACAAAGTTTGTCTTTCTGTCAATATTGCCATTGACAGAAAGTACAGATTTGAGCTATAAATGCATATGACATAAGGATTCTTGGCAGATCAAGCAATCTAGCCTGCTGATATAGAGGATATGAGATGGAAGGACCTGACATGAAGTTGGCACGCGACTTTGGCACCTGAAAATTTATCTTGACATGCAGGGTTTTGTTAGTGCTTCGTTTCTGCATGAGGACTTAACATTGGGAACTGCACTAAATATCATGAAGTACAGGACTGCAAAACCTGTTTCAGAATGGAAGTCCCAGATCCCAGGACTGCCTGTCCCCTGATAGATGGTGTTATCAGAGCAATCGGGGCATTTAATTTCTGGTACTGCCAATGGGCTTTGTTGAAGTGCCTTGTTTGTTCTTGCCAAGTTAATGGGGAAAAGTTACATGTTTGCTATTCTGACTCTTTTAAGATCTTTTTGTTGTTGCTGTTTTTATTTTCATTTGAGATGGCATCTCTAGTCACATTCTCCATATTTAGTGAGGGCAGATAAAATTCCTTTTATAATTTCTCTGCAGCATTTTTATGCAAGAATGGGTTTCTTCAACACAAACCTTGGGGCTGCATCTGGGTCTTGTCTCCATGAGAGTGCTCACTGTGACACCAGTGCATCCTCTGCTTTGTTTTCTTTTCCCAAATTCATTAATTTATAGTTTGTAAAAATACAAAATGTGTTGTCCCTTCTGTACCTTCTTTGTGAACAGACTGTTTTGAAGTTTGGGTCTTACCATCATCCTCCTTGTTGAGCAGGACTTCTGAGGGCCAGGTATGTGAAGATCCAGAAGATGGTTTAGAGTTACATGGGCTAGATTTCTCTCAGCACTAAGCACTTCTGCCTCTAATTAATCTATCATAAAAATTCACTAACTGTAGTGCTGCTTTATCCACGGTTTAGGAGAGGAATCTTTAAAGGAGCAGCAATAAACCACACCTTACACATGCAGTGATTACTGGAAGCTTGTACCCAGCACATCTTAAATTAAGAAGCTGACCTTCCAGCTCTTTCTATAGAAGGAAGGGCAGTGAGCTGCCCTCCTTTGTGATGCCTTTCAGTGGCTATTTTTTTCCATTATTGAAATGTGTTTGTTTTTCAGTGTATTTTTCCAACTTCAGGTTTCTGGTTCCTGTTATGCCTCCCATAGATAAAAGCCTTGCTTTAGCAGCTGTCTTCAGGGTAGGTACTCTAAACCATGCAACAAGAACTTACCTGCCTTATTTTCAAATAAATTAACACATTCAGTCCCTTGGTCTTCTTTTCTTTTGTAAGACAGGTTTCAAAAAGCATTCCTTTCTGCCCTCTGTTTTCCAGCATGCAGGAAGAGAGAGGGGGAATTCTAGATAGAGCTGGCTGTTCTATCTGATGGGCTGTGTTGGAGGCACCACCATTGCAGGATATTGGACAATGATGTGAAATGGCCTGTAAGGGAAAAAGATAAGGGATTGAAATAGAAAAAACATATGGGTATAGAATGGCAGTATTGCTTTTGAAAGCTTTATTTACTCCTGCTGGTGAATCTGTTAATAATGTGGTATCTTTCAGTTCCTCAAATTTAACTTCTTGCAGAGATTTTAAACATATTTGTGGCCACTCTCTAGGACTATTCAGGCTTGTTAACCTGGGCTATGCCTCAAGTGCCCTGTTGAGCTTCTTTGGCTTGGTTTGACCAGCAGCAAAACTAGTAATTTGGAATCTTTCAGAGTTACCAACACCTAGTTCCAAAATGAGTTGCTGCTTGGAGGTGGTGGTGGGATGTTAACAGAATGATCCTCCTTGTTGTTTCCCTGGGCTTTAATTTTTAGAGAAGTTGGAGGGAGGTAACACTGAAATCCTCACTGAGGTGCACAGGGTAATTCACATCTGCAGATACAAAGTCTCAGGCTTTCTGCAGCCATAGTCGGACATAATGACCTCTCAGTGCAATACTCATCTGATACTTCCCGATTTTATTTTAAAAACAAATGAAACAAACCATAATGACTCTAGATGTAATCTGTGTTTAAAAGGGACATTTTCCAGCCAAAATACTGATGGAATATGATGGCAAAATGCCCTTAGTACAGATGCAACTTGTGTTAGTAAAACTGTGCATTTGCCAGTGCAGCTTTATTTCTGTTTGTCAGAATAATACAAGTCCTGTGGGTGAGTATACATTTCCATGTCCATATACATGCCCACATTTACATGTCCATATACATGTCCACATTTACATGTCCATATGGGGGCTTTCATTTCAGGTGAGGGCTCGAATGGTCTCCCCTCAGCTGTTTGTAAGCAGGCAGAAATGGTAATGCAGGAATGATACTGCTTAACAAAAAGACCCTGACTCAGTCTCAATCTCAGATTGATGCAATATGTCCCTTTGCTACTTGATAATAATCCATCTAAAAGTGTGCTAGCTCTTTTTACTTGGAGATGACATTGGGAGCTGTTGTTCACTTGGCCATCTGCAAGCCTCAAAATAAGACAGTATACATGAGCTTGCTCCCCCATACTGTTCATTTTACGTGGCATCATCTTGCCAACTTTTCTGGGAAGATGGCTACTTCCAGGCAGATGGCAGGAGCTGCAGGAAGCTGTGAAGCAGACTAATGTGTGAGCCACTAGATCTTACAGATACAAGACACCTCTGATAATCTGTGACAGGTGATGTACCAACTCCTCCTGAGCTTAAAACTATACCCCTGATTTTTTTTACTGTGCATTTTCAGCACTTTTCGTTGCACCTTTTGAGGCAAAAGCATGCTGATGAGTATCTGGGAGTGCAGTGCAGCATGGAGAAGGCATGGGGCAGGGGTGATGGTTTCTTGAAGCCTTTTATGGGCAGCACACTGGAACTCCATGCTCAAGTTTAAGGACAGAGGTCTCAGCCCTACCACTGCTGACAGTAATGGGAGTTTCTCTCTGACTTCTGTGGTGGTGAGCAGAGCCTACAGAGTGATGGCAGAAGTCAGCTGCCCTCATTGTCTGAAAGCCATGATACTTCTCCAAACACTATTGAAGAAAATGAGAGCTTTGCATTGACTTAACAGAGTTTGTATGAGTCCCTGTCTAACTGCTGCACTGACCTGTGCAGATGTCTAACCTGTGTTACCTGATGAATAATAGCTGCTTAGATGTCTCTTGTGATTCTTGGCTCCTAATTGTACAGTATAAGTACATTTTTTTATATTTAACCCAGCTCCCATGCATGTGAATCAGATGATCTGGATAGACAAGTTACATCAACCTGAGGAACAGACCTCCTGGGAGCCCTTCTGGAGCAGTGCAGTTCTCCCCTGTGTGTTCCCCAGATGCTGGCTGACTGTCCCTGCTTGGCCCTAGAATAATTAATCAATAATTCGACTAAAGGAGAAGGCTCATTTATTGCCACTCAGCAGAAAACCAATACAGAAGGAATCTTTTAAGGACCTAACTTTTTGTTTGTGAAGTGGTATCTTCACATTTCGTTTCCCTCTTGCTATCATTCTTTGAGGCTTACCCTTTTCTGTTTTGTTCAATACTTGTCTTAACATTGCATTCCCTTCTTACTGGCCTTCCCTTCCCCTCCCCTTTGTTTTCTCTCCCTAGCATAGAAATTATATTAATTCCTTGGTCTTTCTCCCTCTAGCTGTGATATGGGACAAATAATTCCAAATCCTGTTCCTCAGTTATTAATTTTTCACTTCAGCCCAGCAGAAAGATGCAGTGTGTTTTGTGTTCAGACAATGGGGATTTATTGTAAGGCAAAGACACAAAACTGCCTACTATGATTAAATATAAGTAAGTATAATAGAGGATCTATTTCTTATCTATTTATATCACTTTATATCAAGCTTTCCTTGATTCTAATATTTTCAGGCTGAATTTGAGAGAGAAAGCTATGCTATGTTAGTACTGAAACTATGCCGTGTGAGTATTGAAAGTTAATCATTGAGATCTTAGACCACATGCTGGGAAAATATGGATTTCTCTTGCCTTAAACTATTCACCCCTTCCATTTTGTACCCATTAAAACAGATCTTAGCTTTTAAAGGGCAGAGAGAGTTGTATTAAATCCTTACTATTCAAGGCATGCCCTTGTTTCGTGTTTTGCACATTAGGCCAGCACTGTTAGGATCAGACTGGTTACCAGGTCACTTGGTAATTGGGGCAAAGACATTTCAAATGATTGCTATTATATATTTCCAGAAATTAAAATATGTAATAAAGCAGGGTTACAGGAAAAAAAACAACCAAACAAAAAACAACAGAACAACAGACCAACCCAGGCTGTCTCTAATGTTTCCTTATATTTGAACCTGTCTGTCCTGGTTTAAAGACTATTCCACTGACACTGAGCTTTTGAAAGAATTTCTTCTCAGATTCTCACAGCACAAAGTTGGGGGACTATGTAAACTCATGTGACTTATTTCATAATACATGTTTATCTTCTCTTTAAGTAATATAAAAGATTTGCTATTTTCATTAATCTCACTATTCAAAGTCATATGACATTGTTTCTTTAATCAGTTTGTTTCTAGTTACATTTTAAGCAATTGCTGAACCAGAAGGTGGTTTGTATCATAATTCTGATTTATTTCATATCTTAGCTTGTCCCTAAATGAATTAATTCTTTGTCCTTTTTCGCTCAAACTGCTCATAGAGCTTTGTCACACGCTTATAGCACTTTGTTACACAGTATCAACTTCTGCCAGTCTTCATTGCCTAGGAACACAAATTCCTTCTGCAAAAAACTGAGAAAAGATAGTTCAGGTTATATGTGCTTATGACTGTAAACTGTGTTGTGCATTAAACAATGAATGGCTTAAAAATCTATAACCTTTTGGAATGAAACAAGAAATGTGACCTAAATCAAACCCCCTAGTGTGCAGTTAGCCATTCATGTACATAATCTGCTGCACTTGGCAAGCCTGTGAATGTTGTATTCTTGCCTTTCACTATCTCCACAGTAGTAATAATAATACAAGAAAAATTGTGCTGATGGGATAGCAGGGTATTGTACTGGAGACAAAATAAAAAAAACAGTGATGCCATTCTCTCTTTGTACTGAAAAAGCCCGTGGGAAAACTGTCCCTTTATTTCTCACAATATTTTCTTTTTCACAGAAAGCTGAATAGAAAGAAAATGCAGGAAAGCCTAGTTTCTCAGCCTTTAAGGGCCTCTGAAAATATTTTAAAAACACCTTGTGCAAATTCAGTACTTTGACTGATAATTATAAATTAAAGAGCCTTAAGATTTTTCCCATATGCTTAAAGCATAGAATTCAAAAGATGACAGTAAATTCTACTCTTTGTTAGGGGCTAAGATGGAAAAAATTCTGTGTTCCAGCCTTGCTACTGGTGCTGTCCACACCTTTTACAGCAGCCTTTATATACATAATACTTATTGGGTTTTATTGTTTACTTATCAGTGACTGCGGGGACAGGGAAATAAAAAACTCTAGACTTCCACATTGGCAAACATATCAGTCTTTTTGAACAAAATTACAATAAAATGTAGCAGTAATATTAGTTAATACTTGTGGGGATTTTGAAGTCTTTAAATGGAGATCATTCCTCCTCAGTGTTCATTCAGTAAAGTTTAATTAAATTCATTTTTTTCCCAAGAAAGTTTCTGATCTCACTAAATCAAACTATGAATTAGGAGTAAGTATAATGAAAGTTGGTTGCCTCCCATTTTCAATGTTATTTTTCTTGAGGTACTCTGTATGTGTGTATATGTCAATAAGACTGCTGTGCTTTCTCATGTAATGTAATGTCCACTTTTGCTAAAGGATTAACTTTGATTATTACCCAATTACTCCTTGATTCTCTCTGTTTCTCTCTTCTGATACTGCAATGATCTGTAGTTTAACAGTTTAACAGTTTGATGTGGTTGATAGCCAGAAATAGATAATTTCTAGTTGCCATGTGGACCTTCAGTGGTCCGGTATTTTGACAGTTACTAGTAAATGTTGATATACTTTTCAAAACTGTCTATATCACCTTCCCCATTTGAAGAGAACTGATGGTCTCTAACTGATGTCTTGGTCTCAAATTCTGGAGCCAAGGTCCTGATGTAATGGGCCATGCACTAAGGCTTGCTTCTGGAGGTCTCCTGCAGTGTGCTCCAGGGATGTGATTGCCTCACAGTTTAGGACAGGGACTTGTTTGCTTTTACTCTCAGGAAGCCCATTTGCAGAGCTTCTTCTCAGTGGAAGCCAGGGCATTTGAGAGATATGTGTGGGGAGGGAGAGAAGAGCTCATGGGCAGCCAGCATTGCCTCTGTAGGAGGCTGTGCCTGAGGTGCAGAGCATGTGTCTTAATGTGTCCAGATCTCAATGGGATGCATACTTGAATTCCCCAAACTGGAAGTTCTTATGCTGCCTGGGAAGCTCAGCTACATCTAAACTGACAAAATGGTATGGAAACAGAAACTAAAATTGCTGTCCTCAAAATCAGCTTGGCTCTCACCTGGCTCCTGAAGCACAGGAAATCTCTAAAAACTCACTTTTTTTGCCTTTTTTGCCCTTTTCTGATGTGTTTTTACCCTTGAGCTCCCAGACTCAACAGCCAACGTGTCCACTCTGTTTCTCTGAGGCTGCTCCATCTAGCTCATCTCTAGTTCCTCCAGCCCATCTGCAGACTGTGTGCTCCATGCTGAGCTGCAGCTGACAGCATCTGCTCCTGGTTTTAATGGGCTTCACCTAAACTAAAGGAGTCTCAGTTTTGCTTAAAGAGATATTTGCCTTCCTCTGTGCTCTGACCAGCTACCTGTATGTCTTCTGCAGTAAGTACCTTTCCAGTCTTTCCTGCTGAAGCTGCTTCACATAAGTCTAAAATATTAAAGTTTCTTTGAGTGCAACAGAGCATGTGGGAGAAATAGAAAGGACTCTTCATCACCTTGCTTCAAATGCTCGGGAAGAAGCAGAAGTCTTTGGCTCCAGATACTAAATACAGCATTGTATTATAAACTAAACAGTCACTGTGTATAATATAAACTAACCCTGAAACAAAGACTAGAACCCAGGGGCCTCGGTTAGGGATTGATGTTCGCTCTCTCGCATCTGCTTCTTCTGGTCCAATGAATCTTTGCAGAAAAGAAATTAATAGAAAATAGATTTGATGATTAAGAATGCAATCTCCATTCCTCCAGTGCTTCTCACTCATTAGCCAACAGTCACCCTAGGAATGAGGGTTTCAGTCTTCTCAAGACAAAAAATGTCCAACCTCCCCCCCAAACAAACCACAAACAAACAAACAAAAAAACAACCCCCAAAACATGTTTCTCCTATTCGGGTGGAAAACTTTAACCACAGAAAAGGTAAATGGAAGGCATAGATTTCTTGATTCTTAATCCTCTCTCAGATTCACATTCTTTGCATTAGAAGAATGCAAACGTCCTTTACATTATGCTGTTAGACATCTGCATTTATCACATTGCCTTGTTATCTGGACATACCTCTTTTCTCTTCTGTCAATCAACAGGGATATTTGGCTGATGCAGGCTCTGAGCATTCATCTTGCTTTGTTAGTACTTCCAGATAAGCCCTGGGAAGTACAAAGAGAATGATAGTGTTGCTTATTCTACTTTTTGAGAACTTTCTGTATATTTCTTACAGCCAGGGCTCTTCCCTGCTTTTTAAATCTTTAGCTGTCTTGACTTCAGAGCTGAAATCAATATGTGATATTTTTAACCTAGTTACATCCTTACAGACATCAGCAGCAAAGCAAAGCATATTTTGTTAGAAGAAAGAAACGGTATCTGAGTAAGTCTTCCAGCAAAACCTGTGTGATGGCAGCATAGCTTGGTACATTCCCTGAAATGTTCTTTGATGTCTCTCTGGCAGTTGTCATAACTGGGTTAAGAAGCAGACACTAGAGCATGCATTTTTCATGTTTCAGTAAATGGCTTTAAGTATCACTTTGCAGCCATGTACCACTAGGGTTATCTCAGGAGGAGGGTGGAAAAGTCAGAGGGGTCAGTTTTACCCCCCAGGGTGGAATGAAAGTACATGTTTTAATGGCTGAAATGTTTTCAGGATGAAGAAAAGGAGACTTTGGTCCACTTCAGGAGAGACTAGCAGACAACCTGAAGCAAAAGTCGAGGTTAGGTTTTAGTAAATCATTAAATTTACCCCTGGGAGGCATTTTGGTACTGTTATGATGAACAAGATATTTTATATAGGTTTTGAAGAAGTGTTCATATCAATGATAGAAGTAGATATCATCGACATCTTATCATTGTATAAGAAATACATATACAAAAGAAATTGAAATCAAAGACTTGAAATACAAGGCTCTTATTTTTCTAGATAGGTGACCTGCAGCTTGTTACCTCTCTCCCATTATCCATCTCTAAAATCTTACCCATTTACAGCTTGCATTTGGTTTTCTTTTGATGTCAGAAAACACCTTTAAATTATCCTGTTAGGTCACAGAATCATAGAAAGGCTGGGGTTGAAAGGGACCTTTGAGATCTTCTAATTCAAAGGCCCCTTCAGTGGATAGAGGCACCTTTCACTCAGAGCTCCATCCAACCTGGCATTTAAACACTTCCAGGGATGGTGCATCCACAGCTTCTCTGGGCAACCTGTTCCAGTGCCTCACCACCCTCACAGTAAAAGCTTTTTTCCTAATAGCCAATCTAAACCTACTCTTTTTCTGTTTGAATCTCTTTCCCTTTGTCCTGTCACTTCCAGTTGTTATAAAAAGTTTCTCTTTCTTGTAGGCTCCTTTCAGGTACTGGAAAACTGCAATTAGGTCACCCCAAAATCCACTCTTTTCCAGGCTGAACAAATCCAAATTTGTCAGCCTTTCCTCACAGGAGATCTCTCTAATCAACTTGGTGGCCTCATCTGGACTCACTTTAACAGGTCCATGTCCTTCCTTGTATCCAGTTTACTGGGCCCAGAGCTGATGCAGCCCTGCAGGTGGGGTCTCGCTGGAGCACAGCAGAGGGGCAGAATCCTCTCCCTCACCCTGCTGGCCACGCTGCTCTTGGTGCAGCCCAGTTTGGTTTGGATTTCTGGGCTGTGAGTGCTCATGGCTGGGTCATGTCCAGCCCCTCATCCACCAGCACTCCACAGTCCTTCTCAGAAGGGCTGCTCTTGATCTGTTCATCCTGCAGTTCCTCTCTGGAGCAAGCTGCAAAATTCACAGAAAATAACAAGGTGCAACGAGAGAGACCAGTTAATGTGTGGGGAATGTAGAGTCACAAAACTGGAATTTTGTTATGTCCATTCCCAGACATATACAGAGCCACATATGGAATCCTGGGTATTATTGCAGCCAAACAGTAAAAGATAACAGAGACAGAAGCTGATAGAGAGGGCAGTGACCAAGAATGCTTAGGAATTCTCTGTTCTACAAGATCTAAATGTTGTCAAGCATGCTCGTGATTGCTTTGTTAAAAACATCTGCTCTTTGTAACTGGGGCACAATTCCTCAGTCAGGTCCCTGGGAAGTACAAGTCAGTATTGGCTGCTGCATCATTGAGGACCATCTCACAGAAGCACATCTGAGATCACTGTGCAGTTATAACTGTGCTCATTAATACTTATTGAGAGAAAATCCAAGACATTTGGAAGACCTGTTTAAATTTCCGTTTTCTTTGAGGTGATATGTGCAGTTGGTTCTGTGGAATTCAATATAAAGGGAGCATACTTGGTGCAAGATGTGCAGCAGTTTTGCTAGAGGGACATGTTTGTATGAGTCCTTGAGTTCATTCTGCTCCTTGCTGGAATGTTGTGTGTTCTTGCTCATCTCCAGGGAGTTGTTGCCAGCAGCTTCTTCCCTTCAACACTGATGGCTCTTCCATGGCTCTAGGTTTCTTTGATGCCTTGTGAAGGCTGACCTACAACAGAGCCTAGGTGGAATTAAAGAATTAAGCAGGTATTTTTCACGAGGCCGCAATAGATCCCCCTTGGGAAGTACAAGAGCCCAGCCAGGGCTACACCCAAGATCAACCCAAAATGGTCACAAAATGCATGATGGGTCACGGAGTCTCACACTTCTATAAGTTCTGGTCTATTTGCATGTTGGAATTAATTGTCTAATTATAGCTTTAGATTATGAAGTCCCATCCTTCTTGTTTTTCTCTTCACTCTGTCATTGTTTATGCTCTTGGACCTGAGATTCTGATCATTTTTCCTTGGCCCCCAGCTAAAGAAGGAATTGTTTTGTCTACATATCCTGTGAGGAGAGCTTACCATCAAGCATACCACCATATGAAGCTCAGAACTATGCACTGAAGCAGCATAGAATCAAAAAAAGTGAAAGCTAAAACCTGAGGCATCATGTTGGAATTGAAAAGATCATGGTAAATTTAAGAGACATGAGAGTCTCAAAAAGGGGCATGAGAGAAAGGGATGATAAGAAGGTGCTGCTTCATTGGCGCTACTCCTGGTGTTGGAAGAATGGGCAGTAGTAGAGTCCTGCTCACGTGCTGCTTTGTGGAGACCCTACAATTCTGCTGAAACTGAGTTTTTGTAGTAGGGCCATTATGGAGGAACAAGAGTGAAAAGATTAAATTGTAATAGATTGTAAGTGATGTGCAACTGAGCAGTTGTGAGTACATATCTTATACCCTGTCAGCATCCAAATAAATAGGCTAGAGATGTGCTGACCTGTTGCATAGCAACCAGGAGGAAGCACAGAACCAAATCTCTGGATGCTTGTGATTTGTAAACCTTTACAGAACAAAGTACAAGACCTTTACCCATCTGCTCGAAGTGTTCAGAAGCTGAAGGATAAAAATGGTACATTCCCTGAAATGTAACACTTGGCAACCATTTTTATTTATAGATAAATACTCAGATGCAGTGTAAAAAGCCTGACTATTTTGCCTCAAGGTTATGTAGAAAAAATACTTAGTCTCTCCAATTTTACTTAGCATTTTCCTGAATTCATCACACACAGGAGATTCCTTTAAATACTGCAAATGCTGAGTTTTTGCAGCTGCAAATATTTGCTCATTGTTTTGATTTCATAAACATTGATATGCCCATTTAGCAAAATTATTTATGTTATTCGACTGAAGTCAAGTACAAATTCTGATGCATGATGAAAAGAGGCACTCATGTTTATTTAAAAATTGCTGTTGAGATGCTTCTAGCCCCTCTTGCCCATTTGAAGTGTGTTTCAAACATTATTTTCAAATGAATGCAATGCATTAGAATACATTTATACTAGGGTAGCAACTCCCTCTGGTTTCTTGCAGACCAAAGCTGTTTATCTGCTTTGTACAGTTTCATACTTTGCATGCACACTTTACAGTTGTGGAAGTCATAGGTAGATCTCATGGGAATTTTTTTCTATTGTAAAAATATATAATATTTCTAACTGTAGGAAAGATATTAATTTGTACCAAGTAGAGATAACTACAGTACGCTATAGAAATGAATCATTTTTTTCCAGTGGAACACTTCATATGTCAGAGTTTCAATAGTAATAGTACTCCCACTCTATGAACCCATTCTTTAAAACCAAAACCACTGAGTAATATATTTTGTTGTGCAACATCCTTTGTATTTTACACGAATATGTTTTGCAGTTTTGGACTCAAGGAACTGGCTATTTATGAAGGCATATGAATAATGCATGTACAGCATCTCTAAATGATAGATGCTGCCTATTTATTTCAGAGGAGTTCATTAATGAATCAATTATTTATAATTAGTTATATAGGATGACTAATGCCATATGTAAGTGTATTTAATGAACCCCCTTGGTAATTGCAACAGAGATAATAACAAAAAGGACAACACAGGAAGTCACAAATCAGGAAAGACCTCAAGGCGCATGAAGGGTAAAATTTCTACTCCTTTTGGAAAATTTCTACTCTAGTGCAGCCTACTGAATGAACAGCATATAAAACTCCTGCAAACACCAAAAAGCAGTAAAATCTGTAGGCTTTTTTATGTGCTACTAGATTTGGCAACTTAGGTTCCTTTTTAGAGGAGCAGGGCAAAAGCATGCAGGCAAAAAGCTATCCTAGCAAATACAAAGAACAGACTGGAAAAGAAGGGAGATCTTACATATTGTTTACTTTTTCTACTGAAAAAGTGCACTGTTGTAATTGTCTTTTTTAAAATTTGATATACATTGGGCATTTTGGGCTTATTTTTTCCTGTATTTAGTCTATGTACACATCTTGCAACTCTTTGTACCTGTTTTTCTGGTTTTATTACTCTAACTTATTGGTACTGAAATTCAAGTAAAACCTATTAGATACCTGTGACTGTTTCTGCTGTTAAGTGAAGAAAATAAAATACATTAGAAAAATATCTGCTCAAATATTGTGCTATTGATCATTGATAAAGACCTTGTAGCTTACAAAGCTGTAGTAAAACTGGCTTGAACCTCTAAAAGTGCTTGCATGGCTTTTAGTCCAGTCAAGGATGAAATGCTGTTTTTTGCACATTTACATTCTTACTGCTACCACAAATGAGATGGTTGTGAGATGTTACTACATGTGGGATGAGCTTGGTGGAGTAGTTTGGCTTATGTTGTGTACGGCAGAGAAGTTTGTGCAAACACTATTATTATTTTAAGATTAATGTAAATTGTCTTTCAAATATCTTGTTTCATACAATGACAAATGAAAAGGAACTTCTGGGAGCATTGTAAGGACAGGATTCTTCTCACTCTGTCTGAGGCATTTACAATGGAGATTTCTAGAACTTAATGCAGATCACCCAGGGCCTTTTATCATCATTAAAGAGGAATTGATGACTTTGGGGCATGTTTGATCTTAGCTGATTTTAAACATTTGCTTTGGGAAAAGTGGAATCACATCCTGGGATACACAGATTCTTTTGATTTTACCTGTACTGATGGTAGGGATAGCTCTGCATGTACACAGTGGGCATCCAGGATGCTGTGAGCTGAGCCAGAAGATGGTGGAGTCCCAGAAAGCAGTCCCTGGCAGCCAGTGCTGCACGTGCACAGGCTTGGGGAGCTGCCATCACGCTGGGTCTGGTGTGTAAGTGGAATTAACTGTGTTTCCAAGCCTAAGAGGCATGTTTAATCCTCATGAGGAAAACTGACATCTTGAAATGGAGCACTCCGTTTCATTAAAAGGCATGCCATGAGGAGCCAACTATCTCAAAGGAAGGAGAATTTTCTCTAAGTATTCAGGCAGGTGCTCTCTGTGCAAGGTCCTGATAAAAAGAACTTGTGCTAGCATGTGTGGTAAGCTCTTCTGCAGTGGGAGGACTCTCTCCTTTTAAAACCATGACAATAAACTCAGCCAAACAAATAAAAAATTGATCTAAGATCTAAGAATATGCATCTCCCTTGAACAGGGGAGCCCCAGGCTGTTGCCCTGCTATGATAATTATTTCTACACTTACTCAACATTCAGTGTGTTTATTCCTCTGTGTTTCTTCTCCCACACAGGGGATTTAATTGCTTCAGTACAAAATGTGCTCCTTAGGGATTCCTCTGACCAGTGCATTCTCCTAGGCTGGAGATTAGGTTGTGCATAAGCCTTGGGCTGTCATTCTGCACCAAAGAGAATGTTAAAAGTAAATCTCTTTTACTGTTTGCCCTTATCTCTCTTGGTGTGGGCTGCCTTTTGGCACTCAGAATGGCACTTGCTAGAAATTTGCTCCCAGGAATGAACAGTGTTAACTCCATGGTTCATGCCAAGCAGAGTGATAATTACATTTGCTTCCTTGCTTGCTACCAGTTTGCTGGCATCTAAGAAAGGTGGTTACACACCCTTGTTTACCCACCCTTGGTGTTCAATTTGTGCTAAAATTGTAAATAGCCAGTCTGCAGGTTGGTAAGCTGTCTGGGGGGCTCAGGCATGACTATAATATATTCAGGATGAAAGTCTATAACTGAGCTCTGGCAACATTCTTTGAAGGAAATTTAATACATCCTCTTTGTTGTATGTAAGATCTATTTTGTTAAAAATAGAGCAAAGTTATAATAGGATTTGATCACCCTGACTGGAGCATTGTAAAAGAGGGGCCAGGCACTTAACCATTGATGCTCAAATCAGGGGAAAAGCTAGTTAGCTTCCCTGGCATTAAGGGAATGAATTTTTAGAAAGCCATTCATTGATATCTGACAAACAGCTTGAAAGGGATGCCAAACCCTCAGGGTTTCTGTCAGGAGCCTTAAAATGCATTTGCATATTTTTTGCACGGAAACAGCAGCTCTCTCTCTGTTGCCAAACTGCAGAACTAAAAGGATGCAAAAACTCTATCCAATCCAAAGGGCTCTGAGGGGTAACTTCATAATCAGAATTCAAATGTGTGCAACAGATTAGGAAAATGACTTCAAATGGGATTTCAGCCATATCTAAAAGAGGCACGGAAATCCTGAACAGATTGGTAGGCAAAACATTACCTGCACTGCCATTAAAATGCTTGGCTTTTTTCTCTGGGCATTTCTCATGTAAAAAATAACTCACTGATGTCAGCTGATCACACAGATTAATGTTGTTTAAGGTGCTACTGCTTACTTTTCCTGATAGCAAATGTAATTTTTCTTCTGACAGTTTTGATTTCTCCAGTTGATAGGCATACCACTATGGATGAGAGTGATAGAGGAATAAAGAAATGGTGATCCTCCGCATGCAGCCAGTGTATCCAGTGGTCCCACTGGCTGGCAGCTGTCCTTCTGATAGCATTTGTCCTTCCTATACCATTTGCTGGCAGTTGTGGATGGAACCAGAGTCCCCTGGCCTTGAAAGGGTGCCTTGCCAGCATGGGCAGCTCTGCTGAAGTGCAGAATCTGTGTCAGTGTGAGCTGGAGCTTGAGCTGCTCTTATGCCTGTCCTTTTCATTAAATGGTTTCCTTGTCTGATTCCAAATGTGATTCTATTCTTCCCTTTATGGGAAATGCTTGCAAATACAACAGAGCATCTGGGGCCAAGATTGTGCTTAATGTGCAGGTGGTGTTTTGTTGGCAATATCCTCCATGTCACAGGCTAACTATCAGGCTTTTATCATTTTGAGGAGGAAGTTGATGTGTGCAGTGAAATTCATGATGGGTAAAAATGCCATGTAATTTTTAGCAGATAATTTTACTCTCTGGTCATCCACCCATCCAGGCTGTAATATGAGTAGAGTTCTCATTATGCTAACAGAGTTGACATTCAAATTTCCCATGCCTCAAGAGAACAATAGACTTCCATTGCGTGTACATGGCACTGCCATTGATCTGATTGATCTGGAGTTGCAGCAGAGGATATGATCAGTGATGTGTGAACAGGAAAAGCACAGTTCACTGTCTTCATGAATGTCTATATTAGTCAGAACTGTCCTTGAAACAAAGTCCTAATAAGAAAATCAGTATTGATACAGTTAGATTACAGTTCATAATGATTATGATGTTAGAAAATCAATAAATAATCCGTGACTTAATTTATGGATTTGTGCAACACTGGTGAGGTTTTACAACTGTAGAAAAAGATTGGTATATTTTCTTTAAAGATCTGGCCCTATATCTGTATAGAATGACTTTTTATTTCCTTACCCTTCATTTTCAAGGCTCATGTACATCAGCATAGGCTGACAGAGATTTAAAAGACAGAGTATTTGTGGCTTCACGTCCCTATTCTAAAGAAAAGTGGTTTTAAATGGTGGAAGAGGTCCTTCAGTATTTCAGATGAAATGTTTTTGCCAAGTTTGTGTGGTTGGCATCAAATCAGGAGTGTTAGGCATGTCTCCTGCCTCTTGGAAAGATGAGCTGAACATGAGACTGTTGGCAGAGCAATGTGCTTCTTCATTAAAGAGAAACATTGATTTGCTGGGGTTTGGAGCCTTGTCTGCAGCTTCCTGAGGAATGGCCCATCTTTCCCTGGAAAGGGTGGAGGAGATTCCTGGGCAGGATAGCTCAGAGCTTGGTGAGAGTGCTCTCTGGAGGGGTGCATGTGAGCAGGACACTGAGACTGAGCTGATGGTCTGTGTGGGACTGTGTTGGTGGGACAGGGGATCCTGCTCGGCAGCTGTACAAAGCACCTGCATAAGCAAAAACTCTCCTGTTTCCATTTTTGCAAGTGAAATTATTACTTGTCTAGGAAGTACGGGGCTGTTTGGGGCAGCTCTGATTCTGGTACTTGGAATCAATTTGTGGATCTGAGCTCTACACTCTGCCAGAGCTGCTGAGGACCATGGAAATCAAAAGATTTTAGCTTCACTTTGTAAGCATTATTTTGAGCAGCAATAGGCTTGCTTCACAAAGGTAATTTTGTAGTAGAGGGAGTCTGAAAATATATTCCACATTTGGTGATATTCAGGTCTAGTTTCTTGAAATGAAAATTGTGAAGAAAATATTCCACTTCCTACAATGTCAATATAGTCCAAGGACCAGTGTTTATATAGAAATATATCTGTTGCAATTTTAGAAGCCCTCATTTTGATATAATTAACTGTCCTTTTTTTTCAGTAAATAGGATAATCATTCAATTTTCACCTTGATTTCCCTATTTTTGTTTCCAGCAGAGTCAAAATGTCAGACAAAAGTGACCTAAAAGCAGAACTTGAGCGCAAAAAACAACGTTTGGCTCAGATAAGAGAAGAAAAGAAACGGAAGGAGGAAGAAAGGAAGAAAAAAGAGGTAAATCTGCAAAATCATCTTTTAGATAGCTTATGCTTGCAAAAGGGGCTTGCTGAGGTTTTGACATCTCAGTATTGTATGCTCCAAGGTATCTGTCATGTGGAATGAGATACTCAAACCCATGTCAGACTAACCTGAAAATCAAAAAGCTTATTTTTAGTCAAGAATGTTGGGGTGAGGCAATTGCTTTTAAAACCACGGCACTGTCAAATGACAACAGTTTAGACAACATGATGTGCATGTGTATGGAGAAAGAAAAATTGATTTGCCACAATGCTTTTTCCTGGGCTCTCCTTCAATGGAAAGGGAGTGGAGAGTGGGCAAAGACAGAAAGAGGACTCACATTTTTTCAAGCCATTACAATCTAAATATGTATTTTTGTACTCCGAAGACTAGTTTGATTACTAGCTAAGGTAACAGGTTTACAATTATTATTCTCCAGTAAAGTAAAACATAATTGCAATTGCATTTTCATCTTCTGGCATGGGTGCATCTTTCAGTTCTGTTAAAGTTTGATTGACATATTAGTTTATTTGTCCTTGACAATATGCATTAGGTTTATCATTAAGGGATTTGTACTTCTTTTTATTCAGTCACTTAGTGGAATAGAGGTGAGAATTGACAGGGAGTGGATATTCATTTTCATGCAAAGTCAGAGAAGCATTAAGTGATTATGCTTCCTTTCCTTCAAATGTCAACACTTACTATAGTTTAAAGCACCTGTTATCCTTTACTAATAACTGGTTTCCTTTTAAACTGACACTTTAATATTGTACATGAATTTCATGGAATTACCGTGGAAATGTGATGTGATCCAAGAAATCAGCATTCCAGTTTTGGCTGTCTTTTTAATCTTTTTTCATTTGAGCCACATTTGTGCAGTTACAGCACACGCCCCGGTGAGGCTCCCGGACTCACTGGGGAAGTCCTCCATAAGCCGATCTTTAAATGGTAATGATTTCAGGGTTCATTAATAAAGAACTAGAGGGGCAGGGGCCAAGCTAATGGCTCGAGGGAGCTCTTAGGTCCTTTCTCTTTGTCCCCTGACTCTGACTTTATGCCTCATGGAGAACTTGTGGTGGTTGGAACTTTTCATTTGCCCCTAGAGCCACGTCTGCAACTATGCTGCCGTGCATAGTTGTGTAAGTGGGCTGTGCTGTGGTGCCACATGGGCCCAGGAGTGAAGGCTGACACTCACAAAGGTGCTTGGCCATTCACACTGGTGCAGGGGAGCTGTCTACAAACCTACAAGCTGTGAGATAGTTCGTAGGAAGAGCTGAGCACAGGAATATGCCTGGGCCTTGACTATAAAATCAATGTTTCCTGTCTCTGAACTGGAGAACATGAGTAGTCTGAATTTCCAGGTTTTCTGTTGTGCCTGCACCAAGATCAACACCAGTCTGAGGAACTGTGCAAGTCCTCTTTTCCAACACTCTGGTTTCAGCAGAAAGGGCAGCCTCATTGTGGGATTCTGGCAAATGCAGGTGCTCCTACTGTTTTTAGATTTCCACAGAGCAGCGTGGGAGAAGGCTAATGTGTGGAAGCTCCAAGGAGGTAGAGATAGCTAGGCAGAGAGGGAAGGGTCTCGTGGACATTTAGTGGGCCAAGGGCTGCCAAAGTCCTGGTTTAGAGATGTCAGTTCTTTCCTTTGCACCTCTTGGATATTGAAGCTAATGAGTCAGTATTTCTTTTCCCAGCAAGTGCTTGGAAGCAAATGTAGGACCTTAAGCTACATCACTGAAATGCAATGAAATTTTTTTCTTGATTCTGAAGTAAGTAGGAAAGGACCAGTTTTATTCAGGGTAATGATACTTGTTGTTTTATGGTCAGCTTTTATGTTAGTTGAATAAGTTGCACCTACTGAGTGAAAGGCAGAAAACTTCCATTGTTGTCCTGTAAAAATTCCTGCATATATCCTTGCAAAAACCAGTTTTACCATCCATTTAGGGAAAAAATACTGTTGCTGATATATACAGCATAAATTATCTAAGTTATAAATTACCTAAAAGTATCAAAATGAATTTCAAATTGTACCTAAGCAGTAGTGCATACAAATATTTCCACACATTTAATTGCTAGAGCTGATTATATATGAAATAAACTTTTCTGTTTTCTTCTGGTTTAACTCAGGCTGATCTACAGCAGAAGAAGGAGCCAGCTCAGGAGGATTCTGACCTAGACCGTAAAAGAAGAGAGACAGAAGCTTTGTTACAGAGCATTGGCATATCCCCAGAACCACCTCTAGGTATTTAAGAGAAGCATACTGTAAAGCATTCAGCCTTGCCACAACTAATGCTTTCTTTCTACTAAAGCATGCTTGGCTTTTTTGATTTTTGGCTGTATTAGTGAAGTGAACTCTTCTGTTTGAATGCCTGCCATACCATTCACGTATACAAGCTCATGGCATTTTGAGTACTTGTCATTGCCAAACACATCTGTTTCATTTCTTCAAGAATTTTTTATGAACATAATGCAGGTTGGTTTTGCATACCAGCAGTGATTTCTTTTCTGATGGACTGTTTTTTCTTCTCACTCAAAAATATAAGTGCTAACTTCATTAGCCCCAAGTTTTGTTTCAAAAATTCAAATTAAGCATTTGTAAGGAAGGAGGCACATAGTTATGTGGGAACTCCCACTGTGATTCTTTTAAAATTAGGAGAAGCAAAATAAAAAAAACAAATCACAAATAGAAAAACACTTATCAACAGACACTATTGTAAATTTTTGCTCTGGTTTCGTCCGCTTGACATCTTTTTTGGTTTTTATGTTTTAGTTCTAGAACCTGAAGGCTTCAGTTTAAAAACACATAGAGTACCTGAATATGGACTGCCTTGATTAAGATCTGCCTCATTTATTGAATGATCCTGCAGTGAGAGATTTCCTTCCATTTCCCCTCTTTCCTTCCCCTTCCCCTTCCCCTTCCCCTTCCCCTTCCCCTTCCCCTTCCCACTCTTTCCTTCCCCTTCCCCTTCCCCTCTCCCTCAAATTTGGGATCACTCCCAAATTTTTTAGCTAAAACCTTGGCCTCCCTGAAGCTATCAAGCCTTTTCATTAAGTTCATTGTGACTGAATCTAGGATTTTACCCGTGGTTATTCTTGCCAGTAATATATAGAAGAAGCTTCAAATTTGATGAAATGGTGAAGTTTTGGTTTAGGAAAGCACCTTATACAGATGCCTGGGTGCATATGCAAGTAGATAGTGACATTCTGAATTGGAATTTGAATTAATTACTTGCATCAACCAACATTCATTGAGAAAAGTTACTATTTTTATAAGTTATGGTAGAGTGACTAAAACTTTTAGATGTTTAAAACCCTACTTCTCAGAATAATTGTCTGACAAGTAATGGTTAGGCTATTTTAATGTATATTTATTAAATATTATATTTAATATATTTTATATTATATATATTTATTAAATTATATCATGATACAAAAGTAAGGTCCAAGATAAAATCAGATATAGCATTAAAAATACTCATTTTTATGTAAGATGGAGTATATATGTCCTTATGATTTTATTAACCAAACACATATATTCATGTTGCAAGTTATCAGTTTTTATCATAGGTATTTTTTTATGTTTGGTACTGTCAAAGGAACACATAAATTCATATGAAAGATTATTCCTTTTAGTTAAAAATAGTGTTTTTTTCTCTTTTGTTCCCTTTGCATACACTCACAATTAATATAGAAAGGAGGATTTAATTCCACCTTCACATGAGGCCAGGTCTCACTGTGAATATGGAATATGTAAACAACCAGACATACCTGTAACCTGCCAAAGGGCTGTCACAAAGATGAATTCACTTTTCATGCTGCAGTCATTTCTGTGACAGTCTCTAGGGAGAATCTGCATTAAATGCTTGACCATATGGAAAATCCGCCTCTCTTGACAGGTCTGTCATTATACATTGTAAGGCATAACAAAGTATTTTAAAGTTTTACTCTGTTAAATCTATAAAAAGAAATGCACATGATTTGAACCAAATGGAAACATTGCTTTTGCATTAAAAAAAACCCTCTCTTTTTGTGTTTTATTCAATGTGGCTGCTTTGAAGAATACTTGCTTTAAATCTTGACTGGAGCCATCTCTTAATTTTTAATATTTTTGAGAAACCATTTTAAAAGAAATCAGGATATTTTTACTCTTTTATTTATTATTTCTTTGCTGAAGAGCTTTAACTCAGGCTGACCTTGAGCTATGATCTTCCTTTCCTGTTTCAGGAAACAAAACTGCCTTTGCATGAAATATGCTTCAAAAGCCCTGGCAAGGCAAAGAGAAAATCATTTCAAGAGCTTGGGCAAATAGTGTCTAAACCAAGGGAAACTTTTCCTTGAGTGTTGAAATCATGTCCCATCCAAAATGGAAATTTTATATGACCTACATTACTTAAGAAAACAATCACCAAGTAAACTGTGTCTTCTCAGCACCTTCGGGAAATGATTTTAACTTAGCTGATTTCCTTATTTAGCTTTTTTTTTTTTATGTCATTTCCACACTGCAGCCTTAGAGCATATCTAATGGACACTGGCTTTTGATTTAAATTCAGAATTTGAAAAGTATGCTTGTTCTGTTGCCTACGTGACTTTACCAGAAGAGTTCACTTAGATTTTGACAAGACAAGCCCCTGATACTTCTTCATATCTTTAAAATCTTTTGCAAGTCAACTTCAAACCAGACTCAAGCAAACAAGTGCTATTTTATTTCCACAGGTATCTTCTCCATTGATTAGCTGTAGATTCCCATTGGGCTTTCAGTCCTGTCTAGATACATGTCAGTTTTAACACTTCCAGAAGACTTAAAATTCACTTGACTCTCTTCCTTTTCTTTTTCTTTCCTTCCTTATTTGCTTTCACCATTTCAAACTCTCCTACTCATCCATCCACTGTCATTTTGGTCCATTGGTTTTGATTTGTCTGACACTGCTCTTCATCAGTGCAGTCGCTGCATGTGTTAACATGGGATACCTGTTATTTTCATTATTTAGTCCCAACCCCTATGTCTCCCTCTTCGAAATCAGTGAGCACACCCAGTGACGCAGGCAGCCAGGACTCAGGGGATCTGGGACCCATAGGAAGGTAAGACACAGAGTTAACAGACTTGAATAAATGTGAGGTTTTTTTCACTCTGCTCTTACTTGCCCATTTTTTCCTTTTCTGCTGTAAATAAGAACATGCTGTATTGAATGCGTATGTTTGTTTCTGCATTGTCCACTGGGTGCTACCATCCAGCAAGAGTGGTCTTAGATGTGAGGCAAATAAATGCATGCAACAAATGGATCTTTAACTCTGAGCCCCAAACCTTATAGTGGAAGCAAGAGCTGAATTTACACCTCTGAAGTGGCCTACAGGAAGCTCTCATGCTGTTTGGAAATACACTAAACAGAAGGGAGATGTGCCCAGGGGTAGAACCTGTTATTCATGCTGAGTTCTCTCTGTTCACATAACCAGTCCCCTTGGCATTCCTCCTCATGTAACACCAGGTTGCCTCAGGTTGCTGTGGCTGCTCATTGCAGTGTGTGCCACTGACAGTGGCAGAGAAGAGCTTGGACAGGAGCAGGCTGAAACATCCCAGGACCCACTGGCAATTCTGCCTTGGAAATTCTGGATACTGGAGAGTTTCATACAGAATGGAAGGGAAGCAGCTCTGTTCTTGTTGGAAAGTGGAATGTGTGTGAGGGATGGAAACAAGAGTAATCTTATTTTTGTTTCCATCGGGAAAATAAAAAATGAAGTGGCAATCCCAAAAGAATTCCTTCTCTGGAATAGAAAAGAAAGGAGAATGTGAGGATGCTGCTGGTAAAGAAGGGTATGTTCAAGTAAGAAGAGGTGCAAGCAGCTATAATGTACGTTTTGAGAAATGTAAAAGACAGATCCTAATAGCTCTTTTTGTATCACACTAATTCAACGTGGGGCTGAGCTGCCAGCTCATCCAGTCTGTGAGCCAAGACTGCTAATGGCTTGACAGCACAGTGATTGCTCTCTGTAGTTAACAGTGCTCAGTAGACATCATAGAATGCCTCTCCAGACATAGACTGTAATGTAACAGAGCTTCAGGTCACCAGATTTCATGCCACACCATCCTGCTGCTTAGTGAAATCACACTTCCATAGCAGAGAGTATGTTGTGTCCCCTTCAGCCAGATGCAGACACTCTCCCTTGTGATGTGGATGATGCACAGCTGCTACTAAATCAGCTCAGCCCTGCTCCCAGGTCTACTCTCTAGAAGTGGGGGTTGCTAAGTGAAAAGCCCTAGCCTGTAAGATGTAGCAGTTTAAAAGAGAGAAAATAGTGTAATTCTGCCTTCATAAGTAAATGCAGTAGATTTCAGCAAGTCAAAGTGCTTTGAGTAGAACAAAAATCCTTTTTAAGCAAAGTACACCCTGCTGTTCAGTATGAAGCTATTTACCATAGTCCTGTGTGAAGCTCTGACAAAACTGGGTTGAGACTTCTGAATTCCTGCTTTTCCTCTGAACCTTAATGCTGTAACTTTTTTACTACTAAGGTAAAAAAAAGGCTCTTGGAAGAATTTATTTGGCTGTTACCCACGCTAGCTCTTTGGCTCTCTGTCAGCAGCAAACAATGAAAGCACATGACCACGTGTCCTTTCAGAGGAGAATGGAGTTTTTCCCCTCCTTCTGAGCTCATGATGTTCTGCATTCTGGGCTTTCACTTTGGATCCATTTTCCAGCTTCTTGTGGCTGTGCTACAAATTCAGTGGGAATCCTGAGACCTTGCTTGTAGTGTCCCAGTTTGCTTGGCATATTCTCAGGTATTGAAAGGGCTGTGCTGTGTGCCAGGAAGGCTGCTTGCAGATCTTTGCCTGGAGTGATTGGTTTGTAATGGAAATGATGTCTGGTCCAGGCCCTGGGGAATGTCTGCAACCAGTGGGTAGTATTGAGTGGCAGTTTAGTGGAATTAGTGTCACTGGGTGCAGGTAGATGTGCTCAGTGTTTGTGTGAACAGGTGCACTCAGGCCTGCATGTGTGATAAGAGTGTCAGATGTTGAGAGGAAGATGTAGAACTGTCATTACAATAGGTAAATAGGATGAAACCACCTCAGCTGTTTTCTCTGATAGGTGCCCAGACCATGCATCTAACTTATTTTGACTACTGCATATATTCCCTGTTATCTGTATAAACAAGGTTATCCTGCTTCAATTTAATTCATTTTTCCATTTCACTTTCTGCGATAGAGGGGACACTTCTGCTGGATCCCCTGCCATGCCATCACGCTTGTTAGATCTTTCCCTTTTCCATTCTAGGCTGAGCTCAGGCTTCAGAGGAGAGCAGATTAGTTTCAAGGCTGCTAATGCCCCAGTCTCAGTGATCACAGCTTGTCCATTGTTGCTGCTGCAGGAATGACAGGCTCACACAGCCTGGCAGAAATCCTGCAAGCAGTCTGGCTACTCATTGCTGAAGTGTTCCCCAGAGGAAGATGATGGATATTAAAAAAAAAATAGAAGCTGTGAAGTCACTTATTTTGGCTTGTTACAGGAGACAGGCTCTGTTGAAACTTTGAGGAATGCAGGAGATCGTCATACGTTCCCATGAGAGGGACCAGATTCTGGTACAGAACTAGGGCGTGCTCATACTTCTTACAGTTGTTGGTACTTCTGGTAGTTCACAGACTTAATCTGTTGGTCCCATTATCACCAAGTATATTTGAGATATGCTTTGATCAGCAAGCATATGTGATGCCTTATATAAAAGTGAATGTAGTTCAGCCAGGTTTACACAGGTTTATGACATCTGCTTTTCAGGAAAAAAAATTTATAAACTGGAGAATTTGAACATTTTTAAGTAATTGTAGTCCTGGAACCACAGATCTCAGTCTTACTTTGCAAGATGAAAACTGACTGGCAATGTTCTCACGAAGTGTAATAGTTACAAAGGAAAAAACAGGCTCCTCCAGCTGAAAAGGTGGAAGCAGCAAAGTGTTTGGTATTGAAGTTGGAGAAATATAAAGCAGAAAAAAATTCAATAGTGAGACAAATTTACCTAAAGACTCTGTGGGATCTTCTATCACTGGTTGTTGCTTGTCCAGGATAATGTGTGTGGCAAACAGGCAGATAATAGGTCAAACAATAACTCATTCATAAAGCTGTACAGCCCTTTTGTTGCACAGGAAGAAAAGCTGCATGGTCACAGGAGTCACTTCTGCCATGGGACCTACAGACTAGTAGTGCTGCTATCCTCAGGACCATTGTCCATTATCTCCAGCACAACAGCCAGAGCACTGTTGTCTTTTCTCTGATGCCATTCACTGTATTAGGAGAAGAAATGGGGTGGACTTTGTAATAGCACTGAATTGTGGAACCATTTCTGTCTTCCTCATCCCAAGTTTCTATGGGATTTTTTTACTGCTTAATCTCTAGCACCATTTTGCTATTTGTCACTTGGGAAAATATTAGGTTTGAGCAGCATTCCAGCTTCCCCCTGAGCCATGACAGCATCTGTAAGAATAAGCAGATGTTAGATGGATTGCTGTTCTAGAAACTGCTGGATGAATGCTTTCAGTTGGACAGGAGAGCCACATTTTATATCTGCTTTTGTGGTCTTGGGGATCATTTCTGGGTACGCAGAGGTGTGTTACACTTTGATTCTGGTGCTGCTCTTCGTTACCAGGCTACACTGAACAATTCATTGGAGCCCAGTTGTTGCTCAGAGAGCAACTTACCTGTCTCCACATTGTTTTATACATCCCACTTTGCTTTTTTTGATGCCTGTGTTGCTTGTGCTATACAGAGAGGATGGAAAAATTACAGAGCCTGAGCAGATATCCATCTCTGAACAGAGGGGTCATTTTCACAGAACTTTCTTATATGATGTATTCAGACATTACTCATTTTTCATAAGACAGCATTGCAGGATTGAATGGAGATTCTCCTTGGAACAGAGTATGCTTGGCTCTTTCAGGATAAGTGTTTTGGTTTGCTAAATATTTTGTAAGCATTTTGATGTGTCCTCATGCTGATGTTCATCTTATAAATGCACAGACATGCACAAATTCAGTGGAGATTTGAATGCCTGTGAAGAAAAGGGCTGAGGTAAAGGCATTTGCTGAGAGGTCCTATGCTGTAGCACAGTGTGAAACACAAATTTGCCTCTATTAATTTCAAACTCCTTTGTAATAACATCTCCCTTATGGATACTCTGAACTTTTGCTACCCTAGTATGCTAGAGAGGACACTAGCTAATATAATTGAGGCCCCATGAAGCGTGCCCATGGAGAGGTACTTTCTGCTACTCAGCCTACCTTAGGCATTTGTAAATCTCGTCTTTGCAGCACTGACAGCCATGAATTTTGGGTTTGTGTTGTCTAAGGAAGTGCACAAGGACAGTCTTGTACAGTGCCTCAGGGGCAGGCAGTGCAGTGTAAGGTTTTGTGGGCTGAGCAGCTCCCTGGAGTGACCTCCTATCCTGGCTCAGGTAGGGTCCATCTGCACTTTGCATGCCAACCCAGCATAAGGCAGCAGAAACAGCTCTGTCTGGGAGGAGGTGCTGCTGTGGCTGGGTAGTTTTCAGGGCTCACACCAGCCTGCACTGGTGTGTGTGCCTGTGTTACCTACAGGGAGTCCTGTGCTCACCTGGCATGGGGCATGCTGGCAGGAGCTCCATTTGGGGACCGAAGTGTGATTTATCCCTGTGACCCATTTTGCCCTGTGTCCTTCACTGCTCCTATGTGTTCCTGGGAACGTGTAGGATGTTCCCAGCTATTTTCACTATCCTACAGTAGTAGGTTTGCACAGTAGCATCTCATTTATTGTGAATTTTATGTGTGTGTGTGTGTCCAGTGGAGTCCCATGTGTGCAGCACTTCCTGCTGTGCAGTGGGGAACATGAGAATCCCATTAGACTGGGTGTAAGGTTTCCTGCCTTCCATCTGCTCAGTGAACTGCACCAGGCCCTGCTGTCTTGGATGTGTGAAGGTTAATGGTTGCCCTTCTTTCTGCAAGAATTTTATCTGTGCTCTTTTGCTTTCTAACTTGTGTATTTTGCTGTGCATAAGTTTAGGTACCTGATTATTTTGTGGGCTCACATAGAGACAAAGATATTAATCTTCTAGTGGCTTCTTTCAGAAGATGGCTATTTCAAAATGGTGCTTTATCTGCTAAAATAATGTAAGCCGGATTATTTTGTGCTATTTCTCTCATAGCCCATTGGACTGTGCTGTGGATTTGTTTGGCTACAGCTACTCATTCTGTAATTATTGTTCTTATTTGGATTAGGGCACAATGTAATACTTGGTTTAAATGGCTCCTACCTGATTTTTGTTGTTGTTCCTTTGATATCACAGGTTTTGAGATAATTTTTATGCACTGAAATTGATTCACTTCAGTGTATGAAGCGTACTTGGAGTAAAGCAGGGTTAGCCCTTCTTTGGATGAAGCTCTAAATATTTAATGAAAGTTCCTGTGAGAATGAGCTTGAGCATTGCATTAGGTAGCAAAGAAAACAAAAAATAAAGGGAAACTGGATTACTCAAAGAGATTTTTTAGCAGTAAAATGCTGGAGAAGTTAGATCACTCTGGAATCCTGATTATCTCATCATCACTAGTTTTTTAATTCTGCATAAAATACGTTAAATGAACAATCCTAGAAATAGAACAGCTGTCTTCAATGCTGGAGCACTTTTCTCTAAGGAGCAGTATGGCCTTTGGCTTTGGCTCGTGGCATGATTTTTTTGTCCGCTACATCAGTTCATCTTGCAGTCACTGTGACCTCTGAATATTCCCAGTTGTATTCCAGGGAATATTGCAGCAGCTGTCACATTAGGTTGGATGTCCTTACTGATAGAGAGTTGAGAGCATGTCTTCTTCTGTCTCATTCTGTTTTGAAGTTTGCTGACAGTATTAGTCTGCATTTGTGCATGTTTTCATCAGATGTGATCCTGTTCCTTCCATCTACCATGGCCGCTTTGAGCCATTTTGTTGTAAAAAGAAATACACTAGGATATATTTTCTTTCTCTGTGTTGATGTTCACTCCCAGATTGTATTGGCCTGGTGCAGGAAGATGCAGGAAGAAACAGATATGATTCCAGTCCTTTTTCTCTGCAGCATATTGTTTACTCATTTTTGTATAAATAATAGGTATTCTGATTTATTTTGCAGCATCTAAACACACACACCAGTCTTGTGTTAGTCTCACATTACTTCTTGTCTGACTGTCAAACACAAACATTTCATGCTTTTCAGATACACAATCAAAAGGAAAGAGATAGCTCTGGAGCATCTGGGCACCATATGAGTCAAAGAATGTAATTATTTTGCATTTTGTATTTAATCTTGCTCTCTGAAAGTAAAAAAAAAAAACAAAAAAAACGCTACTCCAGTGTGTTCTTACTACATAATATTTAAAATCAGAAAGATACTTTTTGTTCTATGGTCTCTCATCAGTACATCTACACATCATCAAAGTGTTTGAGCTCTGTCCTTTTTTTCCTGAAAAATCATACTTGGCAACTCAGCTTTAGTTTTCAAATAGCTTCTTAGTTAGAACAGTAATTGAACACATTAACAAGCTGAAGAAAGGGTATCAGAATGCCCTTCTCCCTTTTAAGTGTCTACTTTGCTGTTTAATTAGATAGATAAAGAAGGCAAAGGGTAGATTCTGGTCTCCATTTCACTTGTACAGGAATTTTGGATTATTGTAGTAGATGACCTTTAATAGTCCATACAGCATATTTCCCATCTTCTCTTTAGCTGCAGAAAACATCTCTCACAGACATTAGCAAAACCCTGTTTCTAAAAGATCTGCTAAAACCACTGCCAGCAGAACCACATTGCCTCGGGCTCAGCTACTTGATCATTAAGTAAATGCATTTGACAGGTTCTGTGCAATGATGCTGTTTCATCACTGCCACTCAGCCTTGCATTACCAGCATTTCATTGTGCTCCCACATTCAGAAATGACAGGGATCCTTCTTCACTTGTTCCAGGACAAGTGGGCCTGTGATGTATTGCCTCAGGAGCAGCAGCTGTAACAGTTATTTGTAGTGGATTATTTCCTTTATGGTGCTTTTCTGTAAGATCAATTTATATGTACAAAATGCTTTCTAAATGGCTGCTTTAGTGGCATACTTATTTCATAAACGGGCTGAGCCAAAGGGAAGTACAGAACAATGTGAAGACTCTAAGGGAGCTACAGGAAAGACTGAGGGAAAATAACTGCTTCATGGCAAACTTTGCTTGCATGGTGTTTTATTCAGACAAAGAAGGATTGTAACCCTAGGGACTGTTGTGCAGTTTTTCACAGTGCAGAGTCATGAGAAGTTTTCTGCTTGGTGGCTGGAGATAAATGGGATGCCCTCTGGGACACTGTGTTGCCACTCTGTTTTGGTGGCTTTGGGCTTGGTATGGGGTGTGCAGCATTACATGGTAGGACAGAAATTAATAACACCCAGCTGTTACATTTTTTTCCATTTAATTTACCACAACTCCATTGTCAGGATGGCTTGGCACACGTTTCATTTTACAGTTTCCAGCAGACTTAGAGGCCAAATCGTGCCTTAAGCCTTCCTGAGCTGAATGGTGATGGCTTCTGTGAACAGTGACAGTGTCAGCATCCTCCCCTTGCCTGGGGGAGCCCTGGCTGTCTCTGCTGGCTTTGGCCTGGGAACTCTGCTGCAGTCTCTCACACTTCCCCACATCAGGCTGTTTACAGGGTAGCAGTGGGTGGCTGTTGGGCTGTTTGCACATCACAGCTTGCCCTGCACAGGTTAGGATGCAAGGCTGAGGGAGGGCAGATTTCTTACATTGTTTTCCCTCCTTTTCTCCCTGCAAAAGAAGAGCTACAATCCTTCTCCTTTACATTCAATGAATATTTAGCCCTAGATATCTAAAGCCTCTCCCTGCCAGTTTGGTTATTTTTTGTTGTTTTTTTTAGCCCATAAACAGAAGCAGACACCTTAGGGACTGATATTTGGCAGCTGCTTTCAAGTGTCTGTATATCTGACCTAGAAAGCAGGGAGTGTTTTTCGGTGTGTGCCAGTTACAAAGTCTGAACGGTCCATATTAATTAGAATCATCTGCAATCCTTTTAGCATGTGAGCCTCTGACATCATTAAGGATTTTCATGCTTTCCTTCCTAAAGGATTGATAGAGTTCAGTCCTCCAGATCTTTGATTATTTTTCTCATTAGCAAGCATCTCCATGCTATAAATCAAAGGAGAAGGAAGATTGCCATTCCCAGGGTGCTTCGTAAAATGCCTTGGAAACCTGAGCCCCAGCTGCATCCAGAAGAAAATAATATTAATGTATAAAGCCCCACTTAACCATTTAGGTTAGCAGCCCATTTATACTTAGTTCTCTTTAGTTATTTACAGGCATATCATCATATATTTAGTCAGACAATCAGATGATTTTAGGGACTAAAATACTAATCCTCTTAAAACAAAACAACTTACTTGCAAAGACCAGCTCAGCTTAAACAGATCCCTTGCACTGAATTTCATCTTAATTTAATTAAATTGTGTAAGATCACCTCCCATTTTAAACTCTTTAATATAGTTAAACTGGTACAGTTTGTGCATATTAATGTTTTCTCCTTCTCTAGCCTATTAAAATGACCTTAGGAAATTTCCATTCCCAATTTCATGTTTTATCTAGTAAAATAAAATTATTAAATGAGTAATTATTCCAGTAATGTAATTTTTAGGATTTCTCTTCAAATATGTAAAGTGGAAATTGCTGCCACTGATGAGATATTGCTTTTTTTTTGTTTGTTTGTTTTGTTTTGTTTTATTTTTTCCCCAAGGAGTTTTGAAACAGTCAAAGTATGCCATATAAAATTTTTCATAAGCA
The DNA here is from genome assembly GCF_028551555.1 of Melozone crissalis. NCBI lineage: Eukaryota > Metazoa > Chordata > Aves > Passeriformes > Passerellidae > Melozone > Melozone crissalis. Next base: position 25,484,943 of record NW_026535794.1, read on the forward strand.
GAACCTATGAAAATAAATGGTTTTCCATTTAAAATTGATTTTGATTCATAAATTTTAGATGTACTTATTTTCTTCATAGTCCAAACTCAGAAAATAATTTCTGAGCTGGTCTATTAAAAGTCAGATCATTGGGTCAAGGGAAGTTTTGACATTTTGACTGGTTATGTGAAAAATTTTTGATAACTCTCATACCGTGAGTTCTTGTTTCAACCCTAATTGTAGCAAAATCTCATCCCTTTTGTAACAATTTTGCTTTTTCTTCCACACAAGAAGAAATTGTGGAAGGGAATAAAGGAAGGGAAGCACTAGCTCTTCTTCCAGCTAGTAGTTACTGGATTTTAGTACCAAAACAAAATGGAAATTTTGCTGAAATCTTTCACCTTCTTCTTCAGCTGAATAATACCAGACTAAAAGTTGTAGGTTCCAACCTTCATGTTACCTCTTTGAGTCCTCTGAAAGGTTATGGATTGCCTTTCCTAGATTTGACTGTTAAATATGATTTTGTCTTTAGTGCAATTGTAATCAAAGTCCCTTGAAGTTTATTAGAAAGCTTTCCTTGTATGCATATCCATGGAGTCTGGATCAAAGACTCCTAATGTGAGTACTGAAGTTCCTTTCAAGCATTTGCATGAGCTGATAGCGCATAAAACTTCTGCCAAGTTCTTTCTTTATATTTGTGATCATTTGAGTTCTGTTTTGCTGCAAAGACTTACTCTTGGTATAAAAACCAAGACAAAAATAGTGCTTCAAAAAAGAATTTTCAAGGTTTGCTAAGGGAATAAAACAACTTGTGCCTTGTCCCTGAACCTAGTTTTTTTTAGTGCACTTTCAAAATGACCATTTTGGTATCTGGCACTCAGAGTAAATCTGTGTCAGTTCTGTTTGACCTTCTGTCCTTACAGATCCAGCTGCCCACAGTGACCTTCCTGGTAGACCAGCATAAATTTGCAGACTAAGATTTCTTTAGCTATAGCATATAAAGTGTGAGTATGATATTGCCAGGAGATCTGTAATGCATACCTGAACCAAAAGACAGACTTCAAATATAGAAGATAAATTCAGCAGGTTGGATGAATTAAATTTCTGATTTAATTAATGGAATTCTGTGAAATAGGAATCAGTTGGTCCTGCGATACATCCTTATCATTGCAGGCTTGCCAGAATTGTTCACCCTGATTTAAAAATCAAATGGTTTTTGAAAACTATTAAATCCATTCTGCAGCATAGCCTTGATTCAAGAAGAATTTTGAAATACACGTGTTTTAAATATTATTTGTCCATGATTTAAAAAAAAAAAAAAAAGTGTTTTAAACTCATGGCATTCTGAAAAGGGCTCTTATGGTTGCCAGGCAGCTAAAAGATAGTGCTGTGCTCTCAGGGAGGTCAGAGTTGCTCTTTTTATTGATGAAGACTGGAAGTCAGAGGTGTCAGCCTGCTTGGAAGTGTAAATGCAAACCCAAGCAAAACCTTCTGGCTGTGCTCCAGCAGTGGTGCCAAGCTCCTTGTTCTCTGCATGCATTAAGGCATTTTATTTTATGATTAGCAGTAGCAGCCCAGCTCTGAACACAGGAGTGCGCAGAGAAGTCAGAGCAGACTTTGCTCTAGGAGCACAAGTGAGAGGCACAAATCCTGCCCAACTGCTGATTGCCATCTTGCTTATAGTGTGCTTCAGAAAACAAGCAGCACAAGGAAGGTATTTTTCTTTTTGCCAATCCTTTCAAAGTGGAACAGATCTGCAAAACAGAGCACAGATGGCAGCAGAATAGTGGCTTAGATGCAAACCATCCATTGAGGCAAGTGGTACTTTTCCATCTCTGACCAGTAGCTTTGAATCTCCTGGATTTTTATATAGTTTGTTTTGGAGACACACTTCAAATGTACAAAAATATCAGAAAGTGAAAATCACAGCGGAGAAAATTAAAATTATAAAAATGTAGAGTGAAATTAATAAAAACAAATAGCTTATCTGTACACACATATATTTAAACATCTGCAATAATTTCTCATCAACAGTTTCTTAGTTCAGATTTAATCAGCAGCAAGTTAGTAGCTTTGGAGAAAATGCCACAAGAAACTAGGTACAATTCTTTAAAGTAGCTAAATAATTATGTAGCCTTAAATTCATTCTGGCAATATTCAGACATTGAAAAAGAAATTGGTCTAGATACATGATAGATTACACATTGAAACTACAAATACTACTGCATTGCAATTTGCTGACAATATTTGGTATCATATTGAAAAATTAATTCATACATATTTTAGCATTTTATTCTGTTGGTGATTTTAAAAGAGGTCTCTTATCTCACAGATATTGTGACCAGTATTTTTCAAGGTTGTATGACTTGGGTGTAAAATGTTTTCCAATGTGCCATCAGTATGAAGGTACAGAGTTCCTAATGTAGGCAATTCTGAATCTTTTGGAAATTGTAATCCAGGGTTAAAATTGTAATTTTAAACATCAAAGTCAGAAGCCAGAATTGTGTTCTCTGCAGGTTTGGGCTTGTTGTTTAGCTCATTTTTCCTAATTCGCTTCTTTTGCTAGTTGCATTTGAAGTTAGAAGAAAAGAAAGCATGAAGCAGACTGAAGCCTGCAGGCTGCAAGTAGCAGCTGATTGCTTCCTTATCTATTTCTCAGCATATCAAAGGGAGAATGAAAAGTAAAGATACAAACCAGCTCTAATACCTATTCACGACTGAAGTCTAAGTTGTGTGTTTGGAGCTGCTGCACGGAGCAATCTCCTGCCTTTGTGTTTGTATGGAAAGGGCCCTTGATAATGTTTCACTGGTGGAGCCCTGCATTTAGGTGCCTGAAGATTGTATAAACACCTCCTGCAGCATCAAGGTCCCCTCCTACAACAGGCAGAGAGAATGAGGCTAGTCACAGTCACATCCTTTTAGAAATACTACTCCAGTAAGCAAAGGTGCCTTGAGACTTCCTACGGGATAGGTGAGTCCATGTGCCCTGGGGCAGTCCCACCTTCATTTCTGGTCTCTTTGCTTCAGTTTGGTAACAGTCTATGCTCTGCTTAGTGGATTGGCCTTTGATCCCTGAAAAACAGTGGCACAGCCTAATCTGTGGAGTCATGGCACAGTCTGCCACGGAATTGTAGGGTTAGGAGGGCATTGCTGTTTCCCATACAAAGGGTCATTCTAGGACACTGCTGTTGCTGTAGGGGAGATGCTTGGTTTGGGGCCTGTCAGCTCTAATGGTGTTTCATCAGGGACACATATGGGTATCTCAGTTCAGGAGATACCTCAGGTCTCAGTACACTGTCAGTGCAGTTTTCTCCCGGTCTGGAGAGCACAACAGCTCTTGGTGACAGGAGATGCCAGAATATGGTGTTTGCTTTCCTCCAGTTCTGCTTGAAGGTGTGATTTGCAATGCTGCAAAGAGGATTCTGCCCTGCAAGAAGCCCCTGGGAAAGCAGACTTTGCTGCTTTTCCTGTGAGGAGCCTTTTTTTCAGAAACATGGATTTTCAGGCCTGGCTGCTCTTGACCTGGGAAAGGGGAGTTGGGGGAGAAAAGAAATCATGCAGAACACATGTTCTGCAGCATCAGCAACAGATGAGGCAGGATTTGATTCTGGCTGCAGGGAAGCAGAGTCACAACTAAGCTGTCAGTATGTTGCACATGAAAAATGTTGGATTGGGGCACGTACCAAGAGCCAAGTTCTGTTGCGATATGGTGGTGATTACAGATACTAAATATCATTTTTTGATGGCAGATTACTAAGGATATGTATTGGAACTGATGCTGTACGTGTTTCATACACTACTGCTAAGGCCAGACCCAAAGCTGCTTAAATCAGCTGAAGAGTTCTCATGGATTCCAGACAGTTTTGGATGTCAGACAGTTTTGGATTCTTGGAGGTGGAACATTAATGCATTCTGATGCTGGGAATTTTCCAAAAAGTTTCAAGTGATTTATTTTATTTGTAGTTTATTTTAGTCTTTTCCATATTTTTAATCTACATAATTGACATTATACAATCAGAATAAAATCTTCTGGAGGTAAGGTTACACAGAGCATTGTAACATATGGCAATGCCTGTTTTGCCATGGTAATAATAATAATGCTACAGAAAAGGGAATGCTTCTGTTCAAATTCCTCCCACCTTAAATTTTGTAACAGTTCTCTGTCCTTTTAGAACTGTGCTCTGAATATCTTCCTAATGCTTTGGACTTGAGTTCAGAAGAAATAACAACATTCAGTTGTTTTACCATCTGATCCTTTAGTAAATATATGACATCTGGGTCTCTTCCTCTTGTTAGTTTCTTTCTTCAGGTTATTAAAAGATGATGTGTCAAAATTATCTGGTACTTCTTCAGTAGTTAGTGCTGAAACAGCACCAGCATTAGTACTGTCCTAAATTTGAGAAAAAATAGGTTATTGAGATGCTTATCTGAAGGAAGAGAGTGAAAGCAGATCAGTTGAAAGAGAGATAATAACACTTGTACCTTGTCTTCTTAGTGCAACATCTAAGAGGCCTCATTCCCTTTGTGCTGCTTTAGAACAATCTGTTATTTAGTGATACAGCTTTTTATCCTTCAGAGATCCAGGGTCAGCTGCTGTGCACTGAACATGTCCAAGGGGGATGCACCATGACACAGGGCTATTGTTTGCCACCATGTGGGAGACTGACACAGCACCCAGCTCTGAAACAATGTTGGGTAGTTCTGATTAAAATAGTGTCAGTCTGTCTGGCTGGGGGAAACGGACTGATCTGGCTTAGCCCTGACTGTGCTGTTCTGTGAGTTTCCAGGATCCTTGCCATGCCTGTGTCACTCCCTTCATCCCTGGGAGGAGTCTGCAGGACTGGAGACTGCTAGGGAGCACTGCTTTTACCTGCTTGGTCTAATGCTCCTCTCTTTTCCCCATAAAAATGTTCAACTAAAATGTTTTTCATCTCTTCTACATGGACCTGTGTCAAAATCCTTTGAATCCATTTCGGGGAACCTCGAGCAATTTGTGCTCTCTGAAATGTCCAGAGTGGGAGCACCTCAGCCTGACTGCTGACTCCTAGGCCATGCACTTGTCCTCAGGGTCTGTGACTTTACCTTCTCTGCCTCTGTCTCTGGGTGAATGGAAGTCAAGCCATTGCAGTCTTCTTTTATGAAGTAAGAAAGAAAAAAGAAGAGCACCTAGTCCTTTTCCTCATGAAGAATGGTCTGGAGGAGGACCTCATGAACTAGTTGGAAAAAGCTGCTTTTCTGCTGAAGTCTAGTGCCATTTCAAAATCCCCACTGAGGAGAGGCCACAGGAGAACAAGCGTAACTATGGTGCTCATCCATATGATCAGGAATGTCGTACGCAATGGCTGTTCATCACAAACAGATTAGCTTTAATTTTCTAGTCAGGATGACAGCACAGGCTATTCAACATCATTTTTGGGTTGCTAAACCTCAAAGAATCTGTTTCTTTCTTTTTTGATGTTATTGCCATGGAAACTGGCTAAATTGCAGGTCCAGATTACATCTTTACTGTTCACTCACTTTCATTTTGATCTGATGACATTCTTCAGGTGCCAGGAAGAGACAAAGAACAAATCAATAGTGTTCCTTGAAACTGAGTCACTCCCTGTGCTCTGCAGCCTTTACTATCTCAGTGTAACCACTTGTGTTCTGTCTCCTAGGGCGAGAGACTTGAAACCTGAAGATTTGTTACCTGCAGCCTCATTTTGTGTGATAGCTTTGCTCAGCCAAGCTGGAGAGAAGCAGATTGCTTCATCTCTTTCTCACACCTGTGCAAGTGGTAACACAGGGATGCACCAGGGAGCACAAATCTGGGAAATGTTTTGCAGATGCATTAAAACTGTTGAAAACAGATATAATTAGGAGTCAAGGAGAATTACTATTAAAAGTAGGAATCGTGTCCAGAGTAGTAAAGGCTGTGTATGAGAATCCAGATAATAAATACTTAAATAATGTCTCTATACATGTCAGCCTGCGATGGCCTGAACCATAAGCATTGCTCCCATAGTTTTGGGATTTAAGTGTTGTCTTGAATGTGGGAGATCGCTAATATTTTTTTTTTTTTGGCATTTTTATCAAGGTACCAGGTAAAGGTGGCCTGGCCTGGATTCTTGGAGGTGGAACACAGGGACTGTACTTCTAGAGACCTGTTGCAAGCTCTTGCTTTGATCAAATGATAATGGTGTTCTTTCTGATGAAATAGCCTTTATCCCCCTACAAATCCTGTAGATTTGAAAGTGAATGTTGGAGGGAGGAAACTGAAATGAGTTATGTGTGTTTTCTTTTAAGAGTTTGGAAAACCTGGACATGAATGTATGAGTAGCCCCTAGGCAGCAGTAAAATTAGAATCTGGCGCTTATGTAGCAAGTCCTAATATATGCAGCTGACCTTGGTGACATTACAAGAGCAATCTTCACACAGATGGAATTTTTAATGGAGTATCTATAATGCATTAGTCATTGATGCCTTTGCCTTGCATCAGGCATTCAGATCTTATGTCCATTTTCCACTGTACTTACACTGCAGTCAAGTTACAAGGGAAAAAATCTGTTATTTCTTGCTATATTATTTTATCTCTGACCTTTTGTAATACAGTTTAGTTTTGGAGAAGCTTTTATTTACCAGTATAAATTCTTTTATCCTGATAAATATTACTATGGATCATAAGTTGAGGAAAATGGGCGCCCTTATGTTGCATGAGAAAGTAGCTTTGCATTACAGGATTTCATTCTTTTTGTATGCACAGGGTGTTGAGATTGATTCTTTTTCATTCTGAAATGACAAGAGTGCAGCATATGCCCTTTTCTGTCTGTCCAGAGAGTGGGTTAATATTGGTAATAGAATGGGCGAGTTTACTGAGGAAAAGAGGTAGAATAATTATTTGGCTTTAATAGATCTATTTCTGAACTAATTCAGCAACTTGTTGGTTTATATGAGTGATTCATTGGCAGAGGTTGCTATTGTTGCAGAAAGACTTGTGTATATTGACCACAGCTGATTATAGAGCCAGTTTTGGCTGAACCTGGTAATATTGTCATCTCTATATCCTCAAAATTTGTTTTCAGAAGGAATTTGGGGGGGTTTAATTTTGACAACTATAAGTTTCCAGCATGTCTTCATGAAGACTTGCTTGCTTAGGGAAGGAGCACTTTTCTTTGCTCTAGCCTGTGCTAGTGAGAGCAGTGCACAATCTAGTATTCATAATACAGGAAAAGGTGCTGAGGAGCCACTTGTGTGTTCCTGATTCTGTCACGGATTCTGGCAGTTTTCTTGCATATAAGATGTGGCTTCCTGAGTGTGGAAAAATAAAGTAAAACTAAGAGACAGGGAAGGAGCAGGCATTTTTGAAAATGTTGGCCTTGATATGTCAGTTTCTGCATATCTAAACTGAAGGATTCTGAATATTTCACAAGACTCTTTGAAGGCTCTGTGGGTGTTTGCAAGGTGTTTTAGAGCTGGTTGCATGGGAAACTGCACTGCAGTGCAAGGAGCAACATCTTCAGACCACACCTCTTTGTACATTTGGTGATAGCCTTATCTGAGAGATTGTCATAGATCTGATTTTCTCAGATGCATTTTTAGCCTCTTCCCCAGGAATTTTATCGGGAGGAAAAGAAAAAGGATTTGTTTGTTTGTCCCAGGTGCCCTCATAGTGTGTCAGAGCTGGTGTCAGTGTTCCCTTTGCTGTCATATGCACTCTGTGATGCTCCTGCCCAGAGCGTGTGTACAGGATGGATTGCTGTCTGTCTCAGGGGTGTGTGAAGGGATAAACTCTTCAGTGGAGTTCATGGCAAGTGCTCAGTCTACCTTATCATAAAAACATAAATAAATAGTGCCTGCAGATTTTACAAATTATTGTGAATCCATCAACCTAAGTTAAAGAGTTACAATTTTTCAGGAAAAGCAAAAAAAAACCCAACCCCATGTTTAGTTAATCAATATGTGACAGAAAATCCAGCTTCTTTCCTCTGTTTATCAATAATATGTGGTTTTATTAAATTGCCTGCCCTGTCTCAGTTTGACATACAAACCTTGTTTGACATATGGTGGCTGTTGCTTGCACCTGGAGGTTGAATGTACTATGTAGAGCATGTAACTAAGGAGATGGGGTTTTGTTCATCCTTTCAGTTAATTCTGTGTGTTCTTTTCTTCCCTCCCCTTCGTGCTGCACGGCTGATTACCACCCTAGGACCTTGCAATGGGACACAGACCCCTCAGTGCTGCAACTCCAGTCTGACTCTGAACTTGGGTATATGTCAGCTCTTTTTGTTATCCTTTCTTTGCAAGAATTATGTTGGAAATGCTTCCTAGTTGAGCTGGTTTTATGTGATTTTCATTTGCTTTTTTGAGTCAAAAAGACCATAATTTAAGTTTCATTTTTTTAGTTTCATAAATAAGAAGCTTCAGCAAAGTCATATTTGTGGGAAACAACCCAGCTATTTAAACAACCTTATGAAAAGATAAATTGCTATTTCTGTTGCCTGAAACACAATACAAATAACTATTTCATTTCAGATGAAATGTTATTATTGTGGCATATATGTGCATGTATAGTTACATTGATCTTGTTTGTACCTGTTGATTCAGACTGTTCTCTGAATCATTTCCAAGATACTTTTCCTCCTCCTTTCTGCTGGTTATAGTTAGGCTGTTTCCATATGCAGTAACAATGTCCCCTTTTCCCTTAGGAGCTGTGTGTGTGTTTAAAATTAAGTATGATCACAGTCCCAGAATAAGTGCCATCTTAGTTGAGTTCAGGCCTATGAAGCTTTTTAAAAATTTTAATAGGGCTAAAATTCATATTTTATGGTTTGGGATGGAACTTCTTTACCCCAACAAGTGAAAAAAATTAGTAAATTTAAATTATGTAGAAATGCTTGCCTGCAGAGGTATTTAGGATAACCTGATCCTTTAAAAGGGTGGGTAGCAGTACCTCAAGCTCTTCAGAGCATGAGTCATAGGTAAAACCAAATCACTGCTGTGAAAAATTTGTTCTACCAGTGAACTTAACAGGGTTGTCTGTTTTGAGTCTCCAGGCAACTCTCTCGTGCTTTTGCTACTTCATTCACCATTCTGTCAGAAAAACAACAGCTTCCCTTCAGCTGATTGACAGTGCTCCCTGCTGCAGTTAGGCGTGTTAGGTCCATTCACCAGGAAAGATCCAGAAGGAAAGTTTCCAGAGAGTTTTCTAAACAGAAGTGTTTCTCCATATCAGGAACTCCTAGGAATGTTTGCAGTTTACACACGAGTGTGACTTCAAATAGGTCACACATCTACAACTTTACCTGGGCTGTACCAAAAAAACCAGAGTTTTTTGAGCTATTTTAACCTACAGAAACTTTATAGAAATCCCAGCTGCTTTTTTTACAGAAGTTTGAATTAAAAGATGAGGACTCCTAGGAGCAAGGTTTCTCAAACAGCTGTGCAAAGCAAGTTCCTTTATCTGACTCATAAAAAGATAACTCTGTATGTAGAGACTTCAATCAATTACCAGCAGCCAGTGCAGAGGCAGAAAAGAAGCATGCCAAAGAGCAAATCCACAGGCATACATTGTAATGGAAGTCCTGTCCCTTTTGAAAGACAACTGTCTTCAAACCCAAGGCAGAGTTAAACTTTCCTCTAATGTCCTGAGACTAGAGCAAAAAAACCCCAACAAAACCAATGCAAAAGAAATCCTGCAGTCAGCAATTAAATGATGTGTGTCTCAAAACACTTCTAGCAGATACATCTTTCTTAAGATACCTATGGACAGAAGAATCAGTTTTCATGTATGGATTTTAGTCACTATTCTCCTACTGACTTCCCATTAGCAGTTTGGAAAGGAATCCTTCAAAGCTTATGTGCTCTCTAAGATGAATATTTATTGAATTTATGAGAATTATGAGCACCTCAGATGAAAAATTGGGATGGGAAAACAATAAACCTTTTAATGTTGCCCTAAAAAGAATGAAAGGCTAGAACATTACAGCACATATTTGGTAAAGTCCAGGTATTGAAAGGAAGTTCCAGTTGTCCCTGAGTGCTTGGGACCAAAGGCTAGGCCAACTTTTAGTAACATGAGAACAATTAGAGGTGGCTTGACACAGGCAATCAGTGATCAATAGATCACATTCCTTCAGATGAGGAAGGACCTCTGAGTCTTCACCAGTAATTACAGGATATGGGTGGCACAAGGCATTTGTAGAGGCACCAGCAGTTGCTGAATTGGAAGTGTTTCAGATGAGGAATTCCATGCATTGCCTCAGCACAGTGCTGTGGGAAGTAGCTCACTTCTGGGACACAGTGGGCAGAGGTTCAATTCACCCAACCAGCAGTTAAATCCAGCTCTCCTTTAGGGTCATGTTCCCCATCCCCAGGCAGTCCAGGAGATACAGAGTGACCTCATGTGAAACTGTTTTAGAATTAGGTGAGGTTCTAATTAGGTCCAGATTAGACACATCATTAATTAGGGGTTATACTTAACCAAGACCACTGTCAAGAGACTCTTTCAATGCAAAGAACCTCAGTAAATGGAAAGAGTAGCCTGGGGCAGCAGGGGACTGGTTGCACAGGGAAATCAAACTGACCAAGAAGGCAACAGAGATTGCACACCTGGTGCTGAGGGAGGGAAAAGCACATGAGAGCTTGCTGGGGTGAGATATTTATTAAAGATTGAATTCACACAGACCGTAAGTTAAAGCAGCTACAAAATGTAAAACTACTAAAATTTTTGCCAGCTGGAGAAACTTTTCTGCCTCCAGTAACGAGGTAGAAGTTTTTCTGTAGAGTTTTTAGACAATTGTAGATTTTGTTCGGATTGGCAAAGTCAGAGATGGTTGTAAGGAGGGAGACTTGTTAATTTTTCTTCTTTGAAAAGAGGAAAGATTCAGAGCTACAACAACTGTTTCTGCTCTAGTGGTTTGTTACACAATACAGCTGATTTGTACCTATTACCTACTGAATCTAATTGCAGTCAGCTTAATAACAACCCAGGCAGTAAAACAGATTGGAAAAAAAAAAAAAATTTCTGATGCAGCTGAAAATTCAGTAGGTGTTATCCAGTGATGAGAGTTTCCTTTTTAGACTCCCATCTCCTTTCAGACATGAATCTTAATTGAATACCTAAACCACTGTAAATTAATTAGGTCAAAACCCCTATGACTTCTTCTGATTACCTGGAAAATGAAGAGGATATGGATAATGTGTAAGAATTTTCTGTTTTTCCAAATTTATCTCTTCAATAATGTGGCGAGTTGAGAAACATTGTGTCCAGAAATTTATTTCCCTATAAGTGCACAAGTGCGCTCGCACTTGTTGATTCAGGCAACTGGCCTTATTTAATTCATTTTCTTATTTTGTTTGCATTATTTCTCTGCTAAAAGTTGGCATTTTTTCCAGTAAAACACTTCCAAGTAACCGTTTTATATTCTTCACTCCCTGCAAACAGTCAGCTAATATTCAGGAAATAAACTGATTTTTTCCCCTGCTGCTGAGTGAACTGTGCACAGCTAAAAGTGTTCATGGCCATACTCAAGTGCATCTCTTCTTTTTCCCTTGCCCACTTACAGTTTGATTCACTGATTTATTTCATATGGTTTATTTAAAGCAAGGGAAGTAGACAAAATAGAAGGCAATAGTTGCCCTGCTGCAGTTATGTTTTAGCTCTTCTCCAGCCCTTGCATTAGGACTCCACTTATAATTATAAACCTACTTCAAGGCCACTATTAATGGTTCCTGTGAAAGGCAGAATCTCCTTCTTTATGGAAATGACACACCTTGCCAGTTAAGGACGCTGTTACTGCTCCCAGCTGAACATTTGGCAGTCTAATTAATTCTGGTTTAAACCCTCTGTACCCTTTCCACAGCTGTGTGTCCCAAGCTGAGGATGAGCTCCCTTGAGCGGACAGAATATCATAGTAATGATGGTGTGAAAGAAAATTTTGTTGCATGTTAAGAGGGACACAAGCAGGCCATTTCTCTCTCCCATTTGCAGTCCCTCTCAGCAGCATGATCTAGAGGTTCAACAATTGGACTTTACTATGGCAAATGGTTCCCAGGTTAATTTTCTTCACTGCAGTGAGGTACTTCTCATGCATTGTTGTGTTTCACCTTTACAAACACTGAAGTATTTTTATCCTGTCCATAGCAGCGAGCATTTGTTCTTGGTGCTGATTTAGATTTACCATGACTGACCTTTTGATGTTGTGTGTTTCACCTCAGACGCAGACTGCACAAACTAGGGGTGTCCAAGATTACCCAGGTTGATTTCTTACCCCGGGAGGTGGTATCGTACTCCAAGGAGACACAGACACCTCTGGCCACACATCAATCTGAAGGTAAGATTTATGGGTTTTTTTAAAACACATTTTAATAGAAAATTTGCATCCAAGTTAAAGAATGTAATAAAAATAATAGTAAGTCATAACATAGCTGCTTATCATGTGTTTTCTGCAAGGCAGCTATTGTTTATGTGATTAATGTCTGTTCTGATGTGAATAATTATAAAAATCACTTTAAATACAGGTGGAACCAAACTACTTCTGACTTACAATGGGTTGTGCTTAGATAGCAGTTTAATGGGAACATTTTTAAAAATAAATCATTATGAATATAATTAAAATTGTTCTTTATTTCTTTTTTTATGTTTTCTCAAGGAAGTTATAAATTCTGTGCTTTGTAAAGAGGCAGTGCTGGAATGTTGCCCTCAGTTGTTTGGTCAGGGTAATTGTGTCCCCCTGCTGGAGGTGAAGCTTAGGGAGAAGATGCAGTTTAGCTCCATACACTGAAAAAGGAGGTTTGCATACTTTGATGTGGACAGTCTTTCTTTCTTTCTCTCTGCTGACATCGTGCTGGCATCTGTACTCATGGAGCTGTTTGTTGGCCGTTTGGCTCTCTTGTTGATAAATAAATACGCAGAGTGGCAGAGGTTTGCTGATCTGCCATTGTTGTACTGCAGAATGCTGATTGCAGGTCAGTGGAACCATTTAAACTGGTTGCAAAACAGTACATTAGCCTGATGTTGTCTGTACACTAGAACAAAGCAGATAGAAGAGGAAAATCTCATAGTAGTCTTGACCATAATTTTTGCTGTTTACGATGAAGGATCAAGAAAAGTTCAACAACTGAGTAATTTTCTGCAGAAGATAGTGTAGAACTTTACCAGGCCTCATTCAGAGAAGAAAAATACTCAAGTAGGTTCAGAAGGTGGTGGTGGTGGTGGTGATAAATCTGTCTAAATATAAGGTACTGTCAGGGAAAATAGAGTGATAAATGTAGCCAGTTGTTGTTGGGTTTTTTTTTTTTTATAACTGGGTAACCAGGTCTGCCTTAGGAAGCAGAAATAGAAACTGCTGAGCTGGCTGCTCAGATTCTGCTTTTCTGGAGCACAACCTTGGTTCTCTGTGGTCTGAAATAGTGCCTTCAAATACAGACAGCTCTTTTGCTGGGATGATACTCCTTGAGCAGTGTGTCCAGAGAGCTTTGCGTGCTCATAGGGAGAAGCAGTCTCAGAAGCCTCCCTGGGTCAGTCCAGCTTATCTCTGCTTGTTTCTCTGTGGGCTGCTGAAGCCTCAAGAAAATGGGTTTTGCCCCTGAGTCTTTGTCTTCTTTGCTGAGGACCAGTTGATGCTCAACCCTGGAGCATTATCATGAGTTCATTGTTAGATCAGATGGAGAGGGTGTCCTTCCTCTCTGGCACGTGGCCTTTATCCAATGCAAGAACCTATGGATATAGGGAATTTAAGACTTGGCTTTGTGTTTGCCTCCCTCAGACCTATGACTCTAGCACTCATGAGCTGACCTGCCTTTGACTATTACAGAAAAAGGAAAAATAAGCTCTCTACTCCATCTGGAAGTAGGCTGGAATGAAAAGGACAGGCTCACTTAAGGAAGCATCTTCTTTCAGTAAGATCTTGCTTTTTTCCCAATGAGCTCTTCCACTATTACAAAATCTTTTTCTTGCTAGACAAGAGGATTATCTCCAACCCTTCAAGGAAAAAGCCCCAAACAGCAGTTTGATGCCATGCAGCCTGGCAGTCAGGGCAATGAGCAGGGAGGCAGTGTGGTTTGAATTGGTCCTCCCAGCACAGAGGAAAGTCATTTGTTCCTCATTTGTGTGAAAGAAGATAAGTGCAAACATAAAACATCATGCACTTTAAACTGCCTGAGCCGAAACTGTGATGGAAGGGGTCAAGTATGTGGGTTTGGTGACTGGATTTGTTATATTTCCTATACTCTGTCATCACAGCCAAGGAAAACATCAACAGTAGTGGTATTTTACATATTAAAATACAAAGGAAATATCACCCAATCTCTTACTTCAGATGTGTGAGGGAGAGAAAGTGTAACTTGCATTTCCTTTCCAATCTGCTGCTGGGGAATTCTTTGCATGTAACTTGGATATGACTATGGCTGTGCATCAGTAGAGGAGATTCAGGAAAGTTTGGTTATTCTGTTGAGAGGCTATTTAACAGGAAATTCTCTAGGGGATAAATAATCACTGTGATTTTGGCCTCCCAGGTCTGATGGAAATGCATTCTCAGGTTTCCAATCTCCCAAGCCTCTCTGTGAATGCTGAGCCCTTCATACTGTCAGTCTAAACATGAACAGAAGAGAGAGATTCCTTAGGAGAGCAGCTTAGAGAAGAAGTCTCTACACTGTTTCTATGCATTCATGTGATAAAATATAGCCATTATCTTTTCAAGATAAATTGTTCAGCCATTACTATGGCTATGGGCACAGTTATTTAGCATCTGAAGCCTTAGAGTTTGAGAATAGAAAACAAGAAACTTGGATGAGTCTGACTTCAGTGTTTGGAATTCACTTTTGACTGGCTGCCTTAAATACTGGAAATGTCAAAATGCAGAATTTTAGGATGAGATTGTCCCACACTTGCTTCTTGTTTGGAAGACAACTAATGAAGGGTACAGCTGATTGAAAAAATGAGTGAAAAGAGGACTTTGACTCCATTCAGAGTTCTTGAGCCTTTTCAAAATATCCTCATCAGATTTTCTGCATTTGCTTCTCTAGAGAGCAAGAAAGAAACTCTGAGGTACTTTAAACCTACTGCTGTTCTGGAGCTCTGTGTGTGTTTTTTGTGGTAATGGCTATTGCCCACCAAACCTAATAAAACTGGAAAAGGAAGGGTTCACTCTGGTAAGTCCAAGTGGTGCCAGAGAGCCAGATGCTATGTGCACTGAAGTCTCAGCTTGTCAGCTGCTAATTTTAGAAGAAATAGTGTGTCATTATTCTTCATTGTATAAAAAACAGATTACTCCTCTTTTCAGAGCAGGTAATTTGCCTTATTTCAGAGGAATAATGACATGTCATTTCTCCTACCAACTCTATTATTTAGGGAGATGTGTATATGCATCATTCAATCCTTTGATCACAAGAACTTAATTCTTTTGCTCTATTTAGGTCACAGTCAGCTTCAGCCTTTTCTTTTCTTCCTTGCAGGATGACTTCAAAAACACACAGATCTTGGCTCTGGAGCCTGAGAAAAAAACATGCTCTTTATTTTCCCCTTCCTGATGCTATAATTGAACTTGAATTTAGGTATTTGTAGGCATTGAGAGACATTTTACTAGTGCTGTTTTTCCATTCTGGAGTTGATTAAGACCTAGGTCATGCCAAATAATTTTTGAGAGTTCTCTGAGACACTTCTTTCATTGTGCAGTGGCTCTTACATCACTTCAGGAGTGGCAGCCCCATGTAGCCTTCAGTGGTTGGACCCTCCAGTGCACTGCAGACCTGTTGTTTGTTAAAAGTGCACCTAGAAGAAAACAGAAAAGCCATGGCCTAGCCTCTGGTAAGGCCAGGATGGTCCCTCACTGCTGTGCAGCAGGGGACTGAGCTCTGTCTGACTGCCTGCAATCCACCTTTTCCAACAGGAAACCAGTGTGCACATTCAGGCTCTGCTAGATGCCTGCCTCATCTCCAGCTTACTGTTCTACTCTTTAATAGGCCAGGAGGTAAAATCTCAGAGAAGGGAGGTACTCTTCTGATCTGGGTCCCCTCAGAAACGGAGGGCTGCAAGAAGGAGAAATTCTGTGATCTTTCTGGCTTTGCTGTCCAGTGTCAGGAGAGTTGTTATTCCTCTTTTGCAAAGTAGAAACTACTTCATCAATAAAATGAGATGTTCTCACATTCTGCCTTGACAGACTGTCACTGCAAATAGGTTAGTCAGAAATGCATTCCTGAAAGAGTAGGTCCTGTGTACAAGAGAAGATCTGGCTTTCTAAAACAATGGAAGTCATGTGCACTTCATCAGTTCATCGTCTTCAACAGATGGGGGGAAAACAAATGATCTGCCATGCTCACCTCCTGAGCAGGGTAACCTCAACCTGCCTCACAAATGTAGCCCAATTCTGGCAAAGAACACAGTGAGACCTGTGATCCATCTGTTTATCTAGCTTTTTAAACACTAAGGGTATTTTGACTATTAGAGGAAAAAAGAAACCTCTCTACTCCATCTGGAAGTAGGCTGGAATGAAGTGGCAAAATGGAGGTGGAGCTCCAGAGGCTGGGTTGGGTTCTGTGTGTGTCTGACAGTGTAATTCTCTGAACTGAGGTTCCTGAAAGTTGCCCTTTGTAAAGCAGTGAGGGAGGAGAGGGGAATTCTCTCAGTCAGGCTCATGAGACACATGAGCCTGTCTGTGTGTGATACCAAATGTTAAGTGACTTCTGTAGGGTGAACCAAAATTCTCCAGGTGCCATTGACTGCATTGACTAGTTCTTCACTGCCAAACTTGGTAAGAGAGCCTTTTATAGCCATATTGATTTGGTTTGTCATTATGGAGTAAAATGGGTATGTCTTACAGAGTGATACATTGGCATCATGTGAGGCCTGTGGCCTACTTTGAGTTTTGGTAATTGGATGGGAAGTTATCTGTGACTAGGACTGACAAGCTCCAATGCTGTGAAAGCAAGTCAGACCTCTGGAATTTTATCTTTTCCATGATAAAATCTGTAGATATTATGGATGTTATTTATACTTTGATTGTCAAGGTCCAAGATTTCCAGGTTTATTCAGTGGGGAGATCTCTCTCTGTGCATGCTTTAGGATGCTGTGCAGCAGCCCTCTAGCCCAGCAAACTCCACCCCAGTCCTGCTGTGCCTTGCTGTGCCTGACTGTAGCTCAGCTCTGGCTTTGTGGATGCATGCTGTGCTTTGGAAAAGCCAGTCCCAGAACTGAGATCATACTTGAGCTTTCCCATGGGCAATCTGGCGGGAGCTCGTGGATCAGAAGCTGGGGTTTAAGTTAAAGAGCTTACTTTGGCTTTTCCCTTCCAGAGAATTGAAAGCTCAGCTCCAGTCTCAAAAGGACAAGGCTGGGCCCAAGAATAGCTTTGAATGCCTCATTTAATGGGAAATGCAGATGCACATTTGTGCATTACGATGCATGCAACATGTGTGTCAGGATCCATGATAATGTGTGATGGAAATTGGACATAACTAGGGGAAAGCAAAGGCCTTCTGTTGTAAACAAAAGGAGGTGCTGAAAAGCAAAACTAAGATAGAAATCACTATTAAAAAGAGAAGATAACCTAAGAATGAATCAGTGTTAAAGCACAGAAACTTTTTTAAAGAAACAGAGCCTTAGGATTTGTACTAATGGGCACTAATTTTGTAATAATGTTTTGTAACTTTGTAAAATACCATGCTCCATCCTAAGCAGTACCATGTATCGCTAGGTGTTCTTAGCTATAGAATTCCAGTTTGCCTTTTCTTCTCAGACTGCAGTCTATCAGAGTTGTACCATGGATCTCAACAGCTGGCATAAGAACTCTGATTCAAGATGGCTTTGTTTGATTAAATCAACAAAGTGAATTTGTACTGTTGTACCAGACTGTACAAGATTGGAAGGGACTAGAATGAACCAGTGCAAAGATTTGAGGCATTGCGTTGTATAGCAGTCTTTCAATAATTCCTCTTTCTTCCTGTCACAAGTGCATCACCTTTTCTAAATAAAAAGCTTTCCAAGGTGGATTTTAATTTATTTTTTTAAATTTAGTTTTGACATAAAAGTCTTTCAAAGGCATTCAGGCAGCGCTCTCTGGTGGTGCAGCGGTGAAGCGCCGTGCCTAGGAGCGCCGGCAGGGAGGGATGCGGGAATGCTGGAGGGACCTGCGGGAATGCTGGAGGGACCTGCGGGAATGGGGGAATGCTGGAGGCACCTGCGGGAAAACACCCGCCTGATCTTTTGCCTGAGGCAAGAGTTATTTTTGACAGAAGATGCTTGAGTTGTATGACTGAGATGTGTGAATGCAAGTGCTGGTGAAAGAAGTGTGTGAAGAGACCAAGGCATTATACAGAAATTGGGGGGAAAATTATATTATTTAGAAATGTTAAAAAGCCTTGAAAAATCAGCCATAGGTTTTCAGAGCAATAACACACTGGTGAAATCAGGTGCAAACCCTTGTTATTGTCAGTCCGTTTCGAAGTACAATGAGTAAAGTACAATTTGTTAAGGTACATGTATTCTAGAACAGCCACAGCAGGCAGCTGCCAGGTGTGGTGGGTCTGTATTCCACTCCTCACCAGATACAGACATTGTATGTATACCTCTGAAGGCTTTCTTCACTACCTGGCTCATGGTAATTTTATGTGGTACAGAATTAGAATAAGGACTAGGCTTTAGAAATTAGTTTCTCTGGTTTCTGTTGTGCAGAAAAATATATTTGACTCTTGTAAGGATTTCTTCTAGGAGGAAGAATGAAGAGGCCACAGTCTGGTCATGGATACTTTGGTGTTTGAGTACAGAAAGGGGCATCAAACGTCTGTTTTCATAAAATTTGTAGCAGACTTTGGCTCAAACAGGATTTCAACAAGACAGTCCCAGTCCATTTGTAAAAGGTGGCCTAACAGTATATTAATCAGCAGTCATTGCTTCAGTATTTGCTCCCTTCTCTGTTTCTCCTTCCAGGTTTTTCTTTAAAGACTTCTGGAAAAGGGCTTTTCTCAACATCGTTCTCAGATAGTCTTATGCAGAGAGCCCTTTTAATGCTAAACTGTTTTGAACAAGCAGATCTGACAATTTATTAAGCATCAGTAATTCTCAGGGAATTATCTACTAAGAACTGGTTTAGCAGAGAAGATTGCCTCTAGTCACACACAGTTGGAGGTCTGAAGAAGGAAAACTCTTTAGAGATCTTGGACTTTTTCTTGATCATTTCATTACACAGGGATCAAGTTACTTAGCTCTTTGCAGCTGCTCCACAATCTTAACAAAATTTTGGGCAGCTCTCCTGAAAACCAGACACACACACATAGGAGTTTCCTGCTCCAAAGTGTCCCTGACCTTTTGCAGACTCTGGTTTCTTTTGCACAAGGTGCCCCTGCATTAAATGCAAGTCAAGAAAGCATATCTGGGAATTCTTTATGAGGGTGAGGAAAGAACAACAGACGCTGTCACAGCTGAACCATGCCTTCTCTAAACCATTCAGGCAACAAAAGATGAGGAACAAACCAAAGCTTAACTGCCTTCTTGGTGAAACAAGGAACCAGTTTTTGGCCTGTGCTGCCTAGGAGGGGAATGTTGTTCTGTGCATGGAAACAATACTGCTTCAGAGCCTTTGCAGCCATCATGGGGAAGGACCATGCTGTGCCACCCTTCCTTGTCCCTCATGGGTCTTTGTGCTTTTAACCAGGTGGATTCCATCCTCCTCCCAAGAAATGGGAAGCTGTTCTCTCCTAGAATAATCCCAAAAGCATTGTAGTCAGTCTCCTTGTGTGGAAACCAGTCTGCTCCTTTAGTTGCAGTGGGAAATAGTGTGATTGAATGAGATCCTGGTACATCTGGTGTTGCTTGATGGAAAACAAGAGAGCTGATGTTAAGAGCCCTGACCTCAGACTCCTTTAACTAGCTGCAAGTCATCTCAAAGTGCCTTTGACCCATCTCTGTGTTCTGACATCTGAAACCAGCAGTGATCCATGAATTCAGAGAGAAGCCCTGTAACACCTGTATGCAAATTGAATTCTTTGTTGGCTGGAAATGAAAACCTTCCTCTAAGTCTTTCTTCTCTGCAAAAGATCCTGGCCGTGTTTTACACATGAACAACTGCTGTATTGAGCTGATTTGTTAAATGTTCCCCTCAAGCAACAAAATATTTCTAAACTTATTTGCAAATATATGACTATTAGTATGTTGTAACTTAGCTTTAACATGAGAACAAGGAAATTGTCCCACTAATGAACAGCACCATGATTTCCCCAGTCAACAGTCAGTGGAATGACAGTGGCCAATTTTTCTCTTTTTGCTGTTTTCATATGTTCCTAGTTATCACTTTATGTATAATTTCAGCAGTGTTTGAATATTCTTTGAATTAGCAGTGTGTATACATATTACAATGCTCAAATGAGAAGGTTCAGATCTGAAAATGTAAAAAGGGTGAAATTTGGGTTAACAGTGCTTCCAACAGAACAATGAAGACATGCCTTTTTGTGTTCTTCAGAAACAAAGCACGCTTTTTCCTGCCATTCCTGTAATTCCTTCTTTAGACTAATGGGTGATGCCTATTCAGTATATGCAAGAATAATACCCAGCACCTTCTATTATGTCTTTAGTAACCTTTGGCAAATTCTGGCTTTGTAACGTGGACCAATCTCCACTAGAATTTAAGACAAGATTAAGAAAAATGTGCATTGTAGAAGTAGCAGTTATTAATCCTCAGTGCTCTAATTAGCACTTAATCTTTCTAATCCTGTAAGTAGATACAAAATCAGGGCTGGAATAGACACAGGCCATAATGTGGAAAGGCCTTCATTAGTGATGTTAAAAAGATGTACAGAAAACTGCTTGGTTACTTCACACTTCTCAGTTTGATCCTTGGCACTTGGACTCTAAGAGATGAAAAAGATTCACGTGCCAAAATCCCCTCCTCTGTTTTAACCCACAGCACTAATGTACTGGGTCAAAAATTACACAGCTGAAAGTTCTCCTGTTCAGCACCTCTCTATCTTCAATTCTATAGCTGAGCCTGAGCCTGAGAAGCTGGCTAATTGTGCCCCTCTATAGTCTCCTTTAATTGGCTCATTTCCATAGGAGAGGCCACCTGCCTTGGATAGAGCAGTGTCAGCTGCTTGCCCTCAGACTAACTGGAGAGGGAGCCAAGTGCCTGGGCTGGCTGGAGTGGAGAATTTGGCACACCCCACATGACTGCCTGCCTTGGGGATGAATGGGGATGTGCCCCAAGCTGGGTCTTTGTTCACCAGGTGTGTCCCCACACTCTGACCTGAGCACCTGTGCAGAGCCCTCCATGGCACCCCAGGGCCCCCTTCTTCCCCCCAAGAGCTGCTCCAGGGTCATGTAAAGCCATGCTATACTTAGTGTAAAGGCAAACTGTAGATCTCATCTGTATGTAATATTTGAGAATCCCTGCTCAAAGTCAGTAGCAGCTGGATCCTTTCCAGAGAATCCTTTTGCTCACTTGCTCACAAGTTACTCTGAAAACTGAAGAAAGGCTCTGGGTGAAGAAACCTTTAATGAAATGGATATGTCAGTAAAGTAAAAGTCTCAGCATGAATTCCCACTGGCCACTATTAATAGAAGATGGAATTCTCTTTTGCTGCAATACAATAGACTGTCTCCACAAATAATGTCACTTTTCAACCAGACCCTGGCTGTCACTTGCCCATCTATCTTATTTAAAATAAACTTAACATGTAGTCACTCTGAGCCGCAATTACTTCAGATGTATGTCCTAACCATAAACCTCCAAACCAGACCTCTCTCTTCCTGCAAGCTAATACCCTACTTAAAGCACACTGGAAGTGAAAACATAATCATTATTTTTCTGAAATGTGTTGAGCTTGAGCCACGAAGCTTCACACTTATTTTAAGTCTGTAATTGCATGTTGTTGCTGTGGATACTCCTTTTTTTTTCCTCACCCCAATTGTGTTGTGAAGTTTGCTACATCCAAGCTCAGTGTGGGTTCAGCTCCTCTGTGATTGGCACAAGCAGATCCCTGCACTTATGAATAGACTCACTGATCTCAGTAGCAGCTGCTGGGTTTTGAGGACTCTCAGAATTCACTGCTTGATTTGGAGCTGAACTTCTTTGAAGGTCTTGCCCCAGCCGCACAACAGGAGAATTTTTGAAATTTTAACCTTTAATCATGGTTATTTCATATTTTCTTTCTTGTCATCTTCACTCAGATGTTCACTCTTCTCTCCTAGGCACCCATTACTCAGCAACAGCATGCTCAAAACAGCACTCATCTGCTGTGAAACACAGAAAGCACTAAAGATCTCACTTGTGGCTGCATGAAGAGTTCTCTGTGTGCTGGTATTGCATCACAGATAATGTGCAGGTTGAGAACACAGCATCTTACACAATGAGACAGCACAAACTCCTCCTGCATGTGTTTCACTGACTTCTTACCTGTGACATGAGACAGGCTGGCATTCACATGGGGGGATAATTGAGGCCAAAAGAGCTGAACCCAGCACAGTCTTGTGAGGGGGACATGAACCTAGCCTAGACTGTCCTTCAGCCTGTGCCCAAGTTTCCAGAGCAATGGAATAGTTAATTTGGTCCAGATGTCAGCTGGGCATGCTCCCAGTTCATACTGATCAGGAATAAGCATCTCTTATCTCTGCCTTTTCATCTTTGCTAGATTGGGTACTGCAGAAAGCTTGGGTTCAGGATTTCCTTGTAGGCAGGGTTCCTGAGAGCTAGGCATGTTTACATACATTTTAGGGATGTAAGAGCTGCTGTTTAAGTAAAGATATAACAAATTTACATCTGGTTCTCATTTCTGCAATCATGAAAAGGGGTCTAGTGAACAGTGAGCTTCCATTTTCAAGAATGCCTTGGACAGATTTAGGGTGGAGTGTGCAGGCACAAGTGCACCATGACGCTGTGCTTGGGAAATATCTCTTCTGCCATTCCTAACAGGATGGAGGCAGAGAGTGAACAGGAAATTATTCTGGTCTCTCTTTCCTCTTATTGTCTCTAGTCTATGCATGTTTTAAAGTTGCAGATACATTTATATAGTTTTTTAAGTATTTAGTTATAAGTACAGCTATAGATACAATGTTTACATAATGTATTACCTATCTGTATTATATCTAGATTTATATGTAGATTACAGAGACTTTTAGATACTTACATAAAGCTGACCACTACAAGTCTCACTGCCTGCCAAGTGATACCCTTGGGCTCAGAGCAATGGTGTAAATCTCAGGAGTCTTATCTTTATTACAGTCTGCATGTGTAATTCAGAGCAAGTCACAAACTGAGTTACAATCAATGCAGAGACATAGACCCATCTCTTCATTTCCCCGTAGCACAGACCACTAAAAGCTTAAGCATGAGCTAAGTGAATTCACAACAGCCTAATTTACTAGGATTTTTAGCTGTCACAGAGCTGTCCGATCTGGCAGCATGACTAGTGCTAGTACCCAAGCTAGGTGGCTGCATCCTTGTTGAGATACTTCAGGAGTCCAGTGCAGTCACAGGCAATAGCTCTGCCTTGAGGGGCCAGGCCTGTTTGTGTAAATTTCTATACTCAAAAAAGTGACACAGAACCTCCCAGAAGGCAATTTATCCTATCTATTGTATTTGTCATAACACTGAAAAAAATTATCTTCTATTTGTGCCTTTCTTCATTGCTTACTGGACTTAATCAATACATTCAAATTATAACCTTAATTTTTAGATGATTGAGTTTAGGTAATTCCCACCACTTTGTGATGGGAATATGGGCAAGTGCATTATGAAGTATTGTACTGTCATCCCCTGAAACAGTTTTGGAACTGCTGTTATTGCTATTTCTTTTCTTGAGCTCCTTCATCTCTTATCTATTGCCCTTTGAAGTTGCTTCTTGGGCCTCTGTGAAAGAATAGTGAAAAAGCAGGCACCTTATTTTCCCCTGTAACTTATGTAATTGAGGGCAGCTCTTTCCCAGCTGATAAAGGCAATAGTATCAAGAAAAAAATAGAAAAATTATTTTGCTCTTTTATATCTTCAATTAAGTAGTGTTTTCATACTATTCAGAGGACTTTATTGTGTAGACTCAAGACTACACTTTATGTGCTAACATTTATTTTGATACATCTGTCTGCTTTGCATATTGTATAGTACCTCAAATGCATGTTTCTGTCCCATTTTGCTCAAGGGTTTTTCTGTACAGTAAAGGCCCTCAAATTCCTTCCCCCAAACAGTGTTGAGCATCAAGTAGATACATACCTAGATCTGGAAATTATCACAGAATCACAGAATCACAGAAATTCTAGGTTGGAAGAGACCTTTAAGATCATTGAGTCCAACCCATGTTCTAACACCTCAACTAGATCATGGCACCGAGTGCCACATCCAGTCTTTTTTTAAACTCTTCGAGGGATGGTGACTCTACCACCTCCCTGGGTAGATGATTCCAGTATTTGACCACTCTTTCTGTAAAATACTTCCTCCTTAATTCTAGCCTGTATCTCCCTTGGCACAGCTTGAGACTGTGTCCTCTTGTTCTGTCCGTTGTTGCCCGGAGAAAGAGACCGACCCCCAGCTCACCGCAGCCACCCTTCAGGAAGTTGTAGAGGGTGATAAGGTCCCCCCTGAGTCTCCTTTTCTCCAGGCTGAACAACCCCAGCTCCCTCAGTCGTTCTTCATATGGCTTGTGTTCCAAGCCCTTCACCAGCCTCGTTGCTCTCCTTTGGACACGCTCAAGCATCTCAACGTCCCTCCTAAAGTGAGGGGCCCAGAACTGGACGCAATACTCCAGGTGAGGCCTCACCAGTGCTGAGTACAGGGGCAGAATGACCTCCCTGCTCCCGCTGGCCACACCGTTCCTGTTACTGGCCAGGATGCCATTGGCCTTCTTGGCCACCCGGGCACACTGCTGGCTCATGTTCAGCCGACTGTCAACCAGCACCCCCAGGTCCCTTTCCATCTGAGCACTGTCCACCCACACCGTTCCTAGCTTATATCGTTGCAGGGGGTTATTGTGGCCAAAGTGCAGGACTCGGCACTTGGATTTATTGAAATTCATCCCATTAGATTCCACCCATCCATCCAACCGTTCCAAGTCCCTCTGCAAAGCCCTCTGTCCCTCTAACAGATCAACACACGTTCCCAGTTTAGTGTCATCTGCAAATTTCCTAATGAAAGACTCTAAACCCTCATCCATGTCATCAATAAAAATATTAAACAGAACTGGCCCCAGCACAGACCCCTGAGGGACACCACTGGTGACTAGTCGCCAGCTGGATGCAGCACCATTCACCACCACTCTCTGGGCCCGGCCATGCAGCCAGTTCTGAACCCAGCAAAGGGTATTCCTGTCCAAGCCACGGCCTGCCAGTTTGTCTAGGAGAGTGCTGTGGGAGGCAGTGTCAAAGGCCTTGCTGAAATCCAAGTAAACAACATCTACAGCCTTCCCTGCATCCACTAGGCGGGTTACCTGGTCATAAAAGGTGACCAGCTTGGTCAAACATGACCTACCCCTCCTAAATCCACGCTGGCTGGGTCTGACACCCTGGCCATCTTGTAAATTTTGCGTGATGGCGCTTAATATAAACTGTTCCATTATTTTGCCAGGTACTGAGGTCAAGCTGACTGGTCTATAGTTACCAGGATCTTCCTTTGCACCTTTTTTGTGAATGGGTATCACACATTGGCCAGCTTCCAGTCATCCGGAACCTCACCAGTGAGCCAGGACTGTTAGTAAATGATGGAGAGTGGCTGTGCAAGCTCATTTGCCAGCTCTCTCATTACCCTGGGGTGGATCCCGTCTGGTCCCATAGATTTATGAATATCCAAGCATTTCAGTAGTTCTATGACTGCCTCCTCTTGGATAATGGGGGGACCATTCTGCTCCCTGTCACCATCAACCAGCCCAGGCAGGCAGGTGTCTTGAGGGCAAGTCATCTTCCCACTAAAAACTGAGGCAAAATAGGCATTAAGCACTTCTGCCTTTTCCTCATCTTCAGATACTAAGTTCCCTCCTTTGTCCAATAAAGAACAAAGGCTGTACACCATGACTGTGAAATGGACAAAACCACAGCTTTGTTTACTGAGCTGTAGGATGGGGAATATATCCTTTCATCTCTTCTTTCATCACTTTTAACTGTATCACATAGGTTGTCAGACTGTTCACTTGACCTGTGATATTTCTTGCATCAGAGTGTCCTGATGAAGTATAAAAAATGAGTGCCCAACCCCTAGGTATTAGCTGTGCAGTGAGGATGTTTTCAGATCTAATTAGTGAATTAGTTAGTACTAGTGATTATCCTTAGTGAATCTGGATTAGAAAAGGTTTTAGTAAAAGTACCTTTTCTGTTTCACAGTTCATCAGCTTGAGATAATTTAGTAATAGAGGCTCATGTTGCAATCAGGGAAAAGACTCCCGCTGACTGAAATGGGACCTGGACTGGGACCAAATGAAGTGCTTGCCATGAGCCTAAATAGCTGACATTGTCACTGACTCATCATGTGAAGCCCTTCAGTACATTGTAGAATCATTTTATTTGTATTTGATTAAATAAAAAAAGTATTTTGCTAGGCCTTCCAGCTTTGAAAAACAAAGTATTTACATAAGGGCCAGGCAACCAAATAGCTATCCTCTTTTACCCTGGTTAGCAGGCTAAATCCTGCAAATATTTATGCATGTTCTGTGTTCATCATTATCCTCTAACATGTTTGATTGTCTGATATCAGGCATGTATGTGTTTGCAAGAGGGGATCTGGTGGTGTAACTTTCATTTGTTGTATCCCATTTTGCTGATGGACTGCAAACTCTGAAGGGCAGGAAATGTGTTTATTTTTCATACTTAGTGCAGAATATAGAAAACATGCTGTAAAGAAATATTGATCATGAAAATGTGTTGATATATAATAGAATAATTTGGGTTGGAAGGGACCTTTAAATGTCATTTAATCCAACCTCTCTGCAGTGGGATATTCTCAATTAGATCAGGGTGCTTAGAACCCTGTGCAACCTGACCTTGAATGGTTGGGGATGGGGCATCTGCCACCTCTCTGGGCAACCTGCACCAGTGTTTTACCATTCTCATTGAGAAAAAACTTTTCCTTATATCTTTTAGTTTAAAGCTATTGCCCTTTGTTTCATTGCAACAGGCCCTACTAAATATATATATTACATATATATGTGTGTGTGTGTTTTAAGGGGAAAATATGCTTCTTCCCTGTATTCCAGGTTGATTCACTTTGGCAACTGCTAAAAATGTGCTTTTTATTACCAACACCTTTTATCAATCCAATGAACAATAGAAACAGCAACTCTGCTCCAATACTGGCCACATCTTGCAATAATTTATAAATGTCCCATATTAAAAATAATACAGTTACTCAAACTTTTTCAAAATGTCCCAGGGTAAGCAAATGCTTTTGTATTATTATTAGTTTTGACAAACCTGATTGTATGCTGGCCATTGTTAAAGGGTTCTATCTGCCTCCAAACACAGTGAGAGACAAAGAATTTTTAATGAATTTAATTAAAACTTTATGTGTTTTATGGTGTTCACCTCCAGCTGGTGTGCCATTCTTCTCTGTTGAATGAAGTTTCCTCTAATGCATAATGATGTGTTTTATAAGAGGGATGTTTGAACCCCCTTCCTAGTAGCCCTGAGGTAGTTTCCATGGTATGACACAGTGGTGAAGTTTTTAAAAGCAGGTCTCTTACACTTAAGTGAATTCTTTATATGGTTAAATGCACAGGCATGAATGCATAGATATGAATCTTAAATTTAAGAATCTTTTTTTCCCCCTTGAAGCAGTCCTTGTGGGCTAGCTTTTATGACCCATGCTGCTGAGCATTTGTCTGTACAAATGACACACTGACATGAAAGGGTCTTGTTATTTGACTGCTTCTGTTGGGGGTAGAAAGTTGAATGATGTGTTCTCCTTTGGTTAACACACTGACATCTGTACCAGGCACAAGGTCCTGGTATTGATGGGCACTCCTAGTGCTGCTGTAATAAAAATGAACAATAACATGCACATAGCCTCGTTAGCAAATGTTTCAGTGCATTTTATGAGACATGCTGAGACACTGCAACAAGCTGGGTCATTCCCATGGCTGGTTAGAGTTAGTGGAATTTTAGTCTTCTGCATCTCTTGTGTGTTAGGGCTTTCATTCAGGGTCTCTAAAAAGGGCAGTGACCTGTGTCCTTTTCCTGCAAGCTGTCAGTCAGTATTTCTTCTGTCCAGAAGTAAGTTCTTGCTAAAAGAGGTAGGCTGTTGATTTTGAAAAGCACTTTCTTTTCAAAATCTTCAGTCTGGGTGTGGCCAGACTGGAAGACAGAGCTGTATTTTTGTGGTTCTTTGGATGGTGAGATCTCAGTTGTGCAAGAATCTTGAACAAGGTCCTCAGGGAAGGAACGAATGAAGCAAGATGTCTTGGACCAGAGGAATAGGACTTAGGAGCAACTCACATCTCTACAGGGAGTAGCATGGTCCCTGGAGAAGTGTCTGCAAAGGAGGCTACAGACTTCCAGTGGTTTTGCAGGGACTTGAAAACTGAGATGAATGTTGAAAGGCATCTTCATAAATAATGTGTCTTGTTCTAATAGTTGTGAGGAATTGGACAGGAAACTGGTTACAAAATCACCCTGTACCAGGATCACCTTTTTCTATCAATTCTCTGAGGTTGGGAGAGCCTTCTATACAATTTCATTGGAAGGTGACTAAAAGAAGAGGCTTTCCAGGAGTATCAGCTGGAAAACAAATAGTCAGTGGTTACCTGGAGATGAGACTGTTCTCTTGGGAGGGGGATCTCAGTGTTGAATCCACCTGTGATCTTTAACACAGTTTTCTAAGGTTTAGCCAATAGTAATAACAACAGTAAATCACCATATCTGTTTTTCCCACCTGATGAAGGAATAAAATGATACTGGAGAGGACCAGTTGTAAACTAAATCAGAAAAAGTCTTTAGAGAAAATGCTGAAAAATGTGCCATTTGGCATTTGGTGGAATGACAAAGAGCTAAAGAGATGAAGGAGCATCAAAAGCTGAAGAATACTTCCTGATGATAGGCATGGAAAAAAAAAGCATGATGAACAGAAAAAGAAGGCGGATAAATATGAAATTGTAAAGAATGAAGAAATGAAAAGGAATTAAATGAAGAAATTATTGGAAGAAAGTGGAGGAAGTCCTGAAAACCACAAAGACATATTGGATTTTCCTCAGAAATTAACAGGATGCTCCTGGAGGTAACAGAAGGAAAGGATATGAGGAGCTGACTGTCCTACATGGGAAAAAATCTGACCACTGACTAATGAGTCATCTTATTGCATTGCTCCTGATTCCAGATGCTCTGGCTGCAGTCTCCAGGGAAGCTTTGTTCGTTGGAGCAAATCAAGTAAACTTGTTCTTATAAGCTGCAATCTACCCTTCAGGGAAGGTAAAGCTTCTGTTGGTTAGCACAGGGAGCTCTGGGACTAAATGTGCCAGCAGCTGAGTGTCATGTCCTGTCCCTGGGGCTCTGTTGTCAGCTGGTGGACTGGATTCTGTGCAGTGTAAACCAGAACAACTTCTATTTAGTGTGAGCGTGAAGGTGGCAGTCTCAGAACTGCCACCCTGTGCCTCGTGGTGTGGAGCTTTCTCTGGACATAAGGCAGAGCCACACGAAGGGAGCATCACACAGCTGTAAAAATGAATAATTTTGTCATACATCATGGGGCTATGCACTTCAGTATGCACTATCAGTCAGGACATCAAAGCCTCTGTAACTCACGTCCTGGTAAATCAGTGCTGCTCTTTGCCTTTGGTTAATGTTGTCAAGTGGTCAAGCTGTTAGGCATCAGTTCATATTTCTGTGATCTCCAGCTCTAAAACAACATTATGTTTAACTAGTACCCTTTGTTCCTGCAGTTACTTTTGATAAGGACTTTTGGGGACAAAGGGGAAGAAACCTGAGAAAAATTAGAGTTTGGGACTACAAGGGCTGAGCTGTGTACAGCTGTGACATGCTGTTGGTGTTTCATCAGCCTGTGAACACTGACAGTCTGACAGTGAACCTGTGGGTCCTTTGAAGCAGAAAGGCGGGGCCCTAAGAAAGTGTAGAAGTCCAGGTGCTGCTTGTAGTCTTACTGTTAAAAAATAGAGAGGAAATGAAGCAGGAAAGAAGTCAAATGACTGAAACACAAGGTTGTTTTTCCCATGGTTTGTAGGTATGTTGCACAAAGTGGCCAATTGACAAAGGAGGAAGATGCATGAAGATTTGATTTGTAGCAGGTTTTATTGGCATGTGAAACTGCCACAGAAACAGAGGCTTGAAGAATGATCTTAGGGTGGAAAAGGGGGCCTTTCAGCTCGGCTGAAGTGCAACACTGCCTGTCTCAGCCCTTAAAGCAGAACAAGAGTGTTGTGGAAAGGGGTGCTGCTAAGACCATTTTGATAGGAAGTCAGGGTAGCCAAGCACACATCCAAGGGTGTGCCATAGGACACTTGTCTTTCAAAGTACACTTCTAGGTGACCTAAGTGGGAAAATTCTGGATGTCTAAGGCCATTGCTGGATTTTGGAAGCAGGTCTGTACACATACATTCCTAACTGTTGGCAGGACGATAGTGGAGAATAGAAACAGGAAATCTCTGCCTGTTTCATCTCTCTTACTCTTTTGCCTATTTAAGGTAACTATTGAAACACAAGGGGATTTTGAGCCAAAGTGGTCATTAGCAGGTATTGTACATACAAATCATAGAATACACAAATCTGTATATACAAATCATAGAATCGTGGAATTGTTAAGGTTGGAAAAAGTCTTTAAGATCATCAGGTCTCACCATCCACCCTTTAGTACCACCATGTTCACCATTTAACTGTGTGTGCATAGACTGATGTCATTTTAGGGTGAAATAGGGTCATTTTGATGAAAAATGTGGACTAATAGTAAGATACACTATGGATATCCTTAAGTGTTCTTTGGATTGGAAACACTGATTCTGCCAGAATATAAAGAGAATCTCACAAAGACAAAAACTAATAGAAACAGACATGTAAAACCATTGGACATTTAATAAGTTTGCCTGTACTTTTCCTTGTCTCTGGCTTCAGGTCAGATTGTCCGTGCATGGAACATCCTTAAAACCATAAGAAAGTTATACCATATTTCCTTCAGAAGAAATACAAGATTTTGCTCTTCTATCTCCCTTAAATGCTTCAAAATCCCTGGATGAAAGCCCACAGAATCTCTCCTGAGGAGAAATCTGAATGTGGATAATTGTGCAGGAAGCTATGAGCACTTTAATGTTTTAGTTTCTTTTACTATTTAAGTAGAAGTTAAAATGAAATAAAAAGATGTATCATGTCTTATCTTGACAGGTTTTTTTCCTTTGTTTTGGAATCCAATATTCACAGTTTCCAAAGGCATAATGAAAAATTTTATATAGAGTTAAAGTCTTTCCTCCAGTAGTCTTTACACTGAAAAGTATTCTCTTTGAAAAGCAAAACTTTATACAAAGCTTGCCAGTATTGTTAAAATGACACACTTTTTGGTGACCTTTGCTAAATCTGCATAAATATTTCTGTCACTTTTGATTATTTCTTTCTGCATTTTAGAAAGTGCTCTAGAAAGTACTGTGCTGTCTGTGTCCATGTGAATAGCAAACCTCGTGAACATTTCTTTTTCTGAGGGCCAGCTCTTCCGTCTTATACTTGCCCACCCTGAAGCAGTCTTCAGCTCTGAACCCTTTGCTCCTCTTGGTGACTTCAGTGAAGGGACAGCAGGAGTTACTTGAGCCAGGAAGCTGTACAGCAGAGGATATAATTCACTTGTGAGGGATATAAATCAGTTATCCATGTAGGATATGGGTCAATGTTCCTCTGCTCAACACACTTCTTTGGTCACTTTGCCTTGAATGGCCCCTGCCACATCCTGCTAACCTCCTGTAGATGTGTGTCATGAAGGCAGCAGTAGCAGTTCCCTTCTTGGACTCTAGCACAGAAATGCTTGCTGAAGCCAATTACAAAATACTTGCTGATAAAACAGAGATCAAGATATCATTTCAGGGTTCTATGTCCTCTGAGCAGCTGGGCTGCTTTACAGCATTGTGCTGGACTATAAATCACATTTACATTACTTTAATGCCCTTCTCCATCCCAGTGTTGTATAAGACAGCTTCAGTGTGCATGAAAGTGAGGCCAGAACAATTTGCCTCCATTTGAATGGCTTTTCCTGAAGTGATAGCCATTTGGAGCAAGCTCCCCTAGAGGCAAATTAGCAATGTGGCCTGAGATCTTTGCCTGCAGTCCACCCAAGTCCCACCATCCCATCCCCAGGCCAGCTTAGTTAGGTTCTGCCTGGCTGCATTCCTGTGTAACCTGCTCTAGGTGTCCCTGCCTGGGCAGGGGAGGTGGACTGGATGATCTCCAGAGGTCCCTTCAAACCCTTGGTATTCTGTGACTGCGATTCTGTGATGAGAAATCTAGCCTAAAATTTGTTCATGTTACATGGTACTGCACAGGGAACATGGAAAAGCACCCATATAACTGAAGGAATGTGTTTGGTACTCTGAGCCTGCAACATACATTAGGAACATCAACAAATGTCAGGCTTGGTAGCAAACTTCAGGCTTCAGGCCACTGATTCCTTGCAGTGGTCACTCTTTACAACATGGATTAATGACAAAAGGCAGTGCATTTAAAATTATTAAAGTGCTGATCATTCTGCAGCCTGAGGCTGACTCAGGGAAGGATGGGCTCTGCCTTGCTGCCTTGCTGCTGGGATTGCCTGCTTTACTGACGTAGATGTGCTGTGGTCCTTATCATTACTGCTGGTGTGTTCTGGAGTTGTTATAAATACGCTCAGTTTGGGTCAGGATTTAAAAAAAAAAAAGTGATCTCTCTGATTTGTTGTAATGATGGTGTGCTGTCTGCACTGTGTCATTTTCCTTACCCTTCTAGCAGGATAACATGCAATTAGAGACTGATGTCAGCCTGTAAAACTTTGGTGTAAAATTTTGGTTGCACCAAAATACCATACTTCTTAACAAAGCTGGCAGACTTGTCCTTTGGCAGCAGCTGCTTGCCATGTGATTTAAAACTTCCTGTCACTATAATTGATGTGTTTTTATTCTTTCCACTTCCTGAAGCCTGATCAGAATTAAAATTGCTGTTGGAATTTCCTGTCAAAGCAACTCATTTATTCGCCGAGCGCTGCACTGACAGTACTTTGATTGGACATTGCCTTCAGCTATTCTCGGGCAGAGAGATTGCTGTGAATTATGCTCCTTGCCCAGGTTTGACTTCCCTGCATGCCACATCTGCAAATATATACAGATTGTCCATCATGTGGTAACCTTGTCCTAATGAAAACTCCACATGTAAAATGTTAGATTTGAATATCAAACTTGGCCACCTGCTGGGGCCCTGGGTTTTGTGTTTATTTAGGAAACCCCTGAATTCTTCAACTGATTGTCTCACTATAACTTTCATGTTTCCTACCAAAAAGAGCTCTGCTATATTTCTACACTGAGAATTTATACTCTTTTTCATATTTCCTTTACAAAAAGCTAATGTGTGTGTGGGTTTTTTTCTTTAATTTTCTGCTTCAGTATGCTGCTTGCATTCCTTCCCAGAGGTGGCTGTGTTTTGCTGCCATGTGGCAGTTCTCAGATGTTACTGCAGAATTTGTGCAGGGCTCTGTGAACATCCAGGGTGAAAGATTCTATGTCCATACAAGCTGTCATTATTTTCAGTGTGAGTGCTATGAGGTGGTAGCTGTGTCTATTATGAGAATAAACTGTGAAGTTGCTGTTGGATGAATCATTCAGTTGCCCCATTTGTAACTTTGTTTTCCTGTTAGAGCTGCTTAGAGAATTGCAGGTTATTTTGGGAAGCTGAATAATGGGCAGATATTGGATTGTTCTTCAGTTATAGCTGACACAAAGTCATTGTCACATCAGAGTAGAATAGATATAATGATACTTACTTAACTGCCTTTGTAAAGTGTTTTGATAACCTGGGCTGAAAGGTACTTACAATCCTGTGAACTGTTACTATTATTATTAGAGGCAGTATATTATTTTTAAAGTTCTAACCTGCATTATTTTGAGGATATAGAGTGGGCATCTATATATTCATGTGCAGGCTCTTTCCCTTGACCAAACTGAGTGCCAAGCGCTCTTCCAACGTTTTAAGGAAATGCCCTTGGCTGCTTTGGCTGGTAGTTGTTGTATGAGGGAATAAGTGGCTGCCTTTGATTCACTCTCTACCTGCAGCTGGTGGAAACAGCTCCCACCAGATCCTGGTTATGGTGTAAGGTACTGTTGATAATTTATTAAATCTACTGTTTCTCCTACATAAAACCAAATAAACAACAACAACAAAAAAAAAACCACCTCAAATTTTTTTTTTCTATAAGGCAAGTATAAGAATATACTTGCCTTATATTCATCATGGGTTTTTTTGTGGTCAGGAGTTTTGGAGTTTGGAGTTTTTACTTGACATGCAGACAAGTAAACAGCATGCCCTCCTGCAGTGCCTGTAGGAACAGAACAGTGTCCCTGGCCTTTCCAGGTGAAGAAATGGGAATGCAGATGCAGGTGTTTTATGGGATGGGAGAGGACAGTTAAAAGGGAGGAGCTGTGAAAGAGAGGGGGTACAGAGGAACAGAGGCTCAAGGATGGATTGTGGGGGAGCAAAGGAAGGGCCTTGCTTTAAAGACTGGAGCCTAATTCCACCTCACAGGCAAAATGTCAGGTCTTCTTTGTATGCAGGGTCACTCTGCATTTAGATAAATATGCTGTGTTGGAGAAAATACTGAATACTGGTGTTGAAAGAAGATGGAAAAAAAAAAGGATAAAAAGTCTGTACGAGAAATGTCCAACTGTGGTTCGCAGGACCATGAAGTTTCATTGACCAAGTGATATAATCAGAAAACTGGAAAAATGGTAATTTTGTGAAGGAAAGCAAAAGTGAAATCCTACTTGGAGAATAAAATTGCCTCTTACTCTGAAGGTCAGGGTAAGGGTATGACTACTAATGATAATTTCAGTGCAGAATTCAAGAGAGACTCAAGATATTCAAAGTTGGTCCTCTGGACAGGGCTGGCTGGATGAAACCTCTCAGTAAAGGGAAGATGACAGGGATCTCCATACATGGATCATGAGACATGGCACCAGGAGCTCCACTGGCCAGTCCTTAACAGCAGAGGTAAAGCCAGGACAGCTGGTCAAGGCAGAGGGAAACATCACATTTAAATAGTTTCCGTAGATCACTTACCCTAAGTAGGCACCAATTTCTCTTTAGGAAGTCACAGAGATGAGGCTGCACATTGCAACATGTCCAACAAAAGAGGTTCAAAGTGTGTCCCTGGCTCTGAGCTGGGCTCCTGCCTGCAGTGCACAGCAAGGGGGGAGCACAGGCAGACTTCTGAAAAGGAAAGGATAGTCAAAGTGAGCTCGGTTCTCCTGATGTGGGTTGTGTTTGGTTTTTTTTTCAGGAGAGAGGCCAGGACAAAGAGAGGAGTATAATAAAAAAACACAAACAAATACACTCAGTGTGCTGCTTCTTCAGCTGCCACGTCAGCCCAGCTGTAAATGCCCAGTGTAGGAAGAAGCCAAACCAACAGTGCCGAAGGCTCCAGGAAAGACATAATGCTGACACAACAGTATCTGAGTTCCCAACTGATTTCAATCACTAGATAAATATCAGTTTCAACCCTAAATGATATTCTCAAGTAATTGTCCAATGCCCAGTTGGGCTGGATCGGTGTTCCTCTGGAACTAGTTCAGGCCAACTTTAACTGCTTGGGAGAGCGTGGCCAAGAGCAGACTTATGTGCTGGAGCCTGAGATGCCATTAAACAGGCTGTAGTCGAGAGGACAAAATGCCTGGTGTGTTTAGTCTAATACACCATGGGACTTGTTTGCTACAGTTACAGTATTAAAGCTGTAATTATAGCCAGTGAACCGCAGATGTACTGTAGCCACAGGGTTTAAATGGGGTGTTACTGCTGCAGAAACCACCCCCAGTAGGTTATAAGTTCAAAGGGTCATTTTCCCCTCTCTGTTTAATCAGATACTCAAGCTTTCAGATTTCTTAGTGATCATCACCAGGTATTGAACATGTCAACTTGTTTTATGTAGGTCCCTTTGATTTGTTTTTAGTTTTTTGTTTTTGTTTCAGAAGAAAGATGATAGCTTAATGCTTGCATATGACCATGCAGTCAGTATTTAGTGCATGGTGCAAACAGAATAGCATTTTTATGATGTGCTGGTTAGATACAAGTATGCCACCCTGCAGCAATATTGGGCTGCAATTCTCAGTAAATAACGATGTTGATGCTTTGTACTTGAGTTGAGATTGAAAATCACAACAGAAATCATGGATTTTGGCACAAGAAGGAACAGAAAATAACCTCTTTGAGACAATGCAAGTATAATACATTTGAAGATGGTATTAAAACATGCTCTTTTATTAATTATTAAAACACAGGTTAAGGGTTTCTGACCTTGTTAGCCATTGCATGCTGGCAGTCTTTATGGCACTGGTCTAAACATGAACACAGACCTTTTACTGACACATATAGGTGTCAAGTCTCAATTTGAAGTGACTGAAGAAAAATGTCAAAATTCATATACTTTTTCCTCCCTGTGCTTGACAGACAAAATTTTATATTGAACGTAAAAGAGATGAAGCTGAATATTGACTTTCCATTTTAGCAGTGAGCATAACAATTTTTTTTTTCTGATTAAGCAGGACTGTAATGGTTACCATGTAGGAAAATATAGGTAATATTAAACTGAAATATGTCTGTCTAGGGATCCATTCATTTCCCCAAAATAGCTAGTTTCTATTTATATATGAATGTCTGTATGTTTATATATATTTAAATGCCCCATTTGCTACACTGGTTTTAGCTTCTTGTTAGCATCACTTCTTGTTAGCATGATGTTCTACAGCACAAGGCAGCTGGAAAAGTGAAACATGTGTTCAAGAATTTATGCAGTGTCTTTCTTTCATTAAGAGAACTAACAATTATAGGTGCATATTATAAGTTAGCAGTGCTAAGCAGTATGTTATAGCCATGTCTGACAGACATGTTGTTTACGTTCATATTTTATATTGGTGAAACTGTAGCTTTTTTATCAACATGACATTTTTCAAATGCAATATTTATGTCTCTTCTTCCATACAGAGGAAACGTAGTCATCTAAAACCACGATACGTTTTAAATCCACTTGTCTCCTTTTCAATTAGAAAATATTTCCAGTTCTTTCCCCAGAAAACTACATAATTCAGCATATTCTGTATTCCAGGCCTTCTATTAGTTGATGAGGGGAAAAATTCTCACCTTGTACTAACAGTAACACATCTTATTTTAATATGGCTGAAACCTCTGTGGATATGGGCAACCATCCCTTGTTGCCCTTAACATTTTCTTTGGGCTGCATGTACCGTCATTTTGCATGTACTGTCTCTGACAGTGTCAGTGGGATTTGTTCACAGCCTACCATTTTTCCCAGAGGAATATCCTTGCCTAAACTGCTTGAACTGTGATCTCTGTGATCCTCAGAGACAGCTAAAAATACAAAATCTTTTCTTACATACATATACCCCAGGGAGATGGTGTGACTATGAGCTCCAAAGTCTAATTGCACTTCTTGTGAAATTAATATATATGTGGCTTGAAAAGACATCTCTGACACTAAAGTAAACAAATAAATAAGTAGATAGTTAATCCATCTGAATATTCTGTCCTTAAAGAAAGCTATCTTGCATACAGTACAATCTATTGTAGTATACAATCAACAGTGCAATATACAGGAGGTATTTGGTAACATAAATACCACCCTGGGTCAAATCTGAGATCCATCCAATATAGTACTTTTATTTTCAACAACATCCAGAATGAGGTATTTCAGAGAAATGTTTCAGCAGCTCAGAGCAGGCAGAGGTGGATAATTCCTCTCTCTTTTCATCACACTCAGAAAAGATCTCTCTTAGTAAATTGAGATTGCTTTAAGTCCTGAAGCATAAGGTTTCATTTTTGTTCCCATACTCTTCCTTTAAGCATTAACTATTACAAGCCTGGATATTACTGTTTCAGCACATGCCTGCGCTCTCATAAGACCATAACCCCAGTAACATCCTGTCATAATGAGCTCCAAGGTCCAATTACACCTTGTCTGAAAAAAGTATTTCCTCCTTTCAAGTCTGAGTTTGCTGCTGTTCAGTTGTACAGACCATTCTCTTGTTCTTGTGCAGTGCAACAGGAATTTCAAGCTACAGCTTAGCAGTTTTGTGTTGTAGATACACAACATCCTGAAACATCCTGATCAGAAGCTGGCTCTTCAAATATTACAAGGTTTTTTCTTATTCACCAGTGGATCAAATCTGTGTAGATAAAAGTAGGAAGAGACAAAACCCACCACTTTTAAGGATAGAGTTAAGAGTGCTAATGCCCAGCAGGGACTATTCTCCAGCCCAGTGGTTATTTAGGGAGACTCTCCCAAGGTCCAGAAGCACCTAGCAATGACATCACTGGATTCTGTGTTTATCACTGTCTGAGCCAGACCCTTCTAAGACCTCAACTGCAGCCTGATCCCTGAACACAGCATCTGTCTTACCCAGCTTGCCATGGAGTGTTCCTTGTTTCTGGTGGTTGCTGGAGTTGCCTGTGTAGTCAGGGACATCTCTAGAGAGCAGCAGCATAAAAATCCAAGGTGGGTTGAGCTGCCTTTAGGAGATGCCTATTTCAGCCTGTTGACCACATGGATAGCCCAGATAGCTTGCTTAAACTGGCTGAATTCAGGTAGGAGCAAACTCACTGGTGTCAGCAGGCAGCAGCTGTGGAAAACACAGTGGGTGATTGGCCCCCGGGTAGAGTCATGTCTGACACATTGTCTGCAGGCTCTGCAGCAGGCACAGTGTTTGAAAGCTGCCTTGGGAAAGAGGAGAACACATCCATGCAGCAGGCTGTGTGCTTAGTAATCACTTCCCAGCGGTCAAAGTTGTCTTCCACATTTAGATGGTGCAACTAAAACTAGGCAGACCCCTGATTACTTCCTATTTCGTGCAATTGCAGGTTGTAGCAACATTTCTCTTTTGCTGTGCTTATGTTTCATCAAGCTTTCAAAAAATACTAGATCGCAAAATAGAAATAACTCCACACTGCTTAGATGTTTATTAACGTGTAATTCAGAGTCTATTTTAGAAGGATGTGTTTGTGTCTGTTGATGATGAGCTGATGTGAGCATTAGATTTCTTCTCTGCATTGACATGCTTTCTAAAATCCTGAAGAGGAATTTTTGGACTGCTTGTATTCTGGAGTTTCTGTCAGTGATTGCACAAACATTTTTTTTAACAGATTTAGTTAAGAAATAGTAAAAAGTACAAACAGTGCAGACTGAACATAGCTTGTAATTTTTGTGGGGTTAAGGCAATTCATTAATTCAAATGGAGAAGGTATGAGCATGCAGACTGGCTGGTAGACTGTGCCATTATTTTAAAGGAGGTAACTAAATAAAATGGATCCATTCAATATTATTATTGCACTTAAAAGAATGGTTGAAAATTAGTGAGCAGGAACTAGCAAAAAAAAGCAATGGCTTTGGTGGTTGTATAGCTTTGTAGATCGATTTTCTGTGTAATACAGTTTTGATTCTGCTGTGGAGAGTGATATATTTGTATATTATATTCTCTGCAGTAAAATTTCCATTTCTCTGTATGTAAAATATGCACTTCAGCTGTTCTGTACTTCTTGTTTTACCAGAAAATTACAAACTTCTGGATATGAAAATGACATAATTTTAATAAAGATGTTAATTTTTACCTAGATGTACAAACTGAACATAATTGATCCATATCCCATTATCCCACTTCTCAGTAAACTTTTTCCTCTATTTTATCCTAGTTTTGCTGTTGTTAGACTCTCAATCATAATTGCACTGACTGCATTTTTATGGAGTTCAGCAGTCACCTCCTTTGTGTTGCTTATTTAGATCTATGGAATGTACCTTAATTTCAGTAACAGTGAGATAAAATGGGATTTCAGGAAATGCTTGTGTGGTCAAATGGCTTTGACACATGTATGTGACCATAGGAGAGCTGTTTCTGGCAAGTGGCTCTGCCAACAGTCCATACCACCTGGCCATTACACTGGGCCTGATAACAATGAAATATAATTCTCTCTGATGAGAATATGAAGGGAAAAAGGACCCACAAATGTCACTCACAATACTCAGTGCTCTGCTGAATAATGCATGGCTGCCTGGAATACCATGGAGATGGAGATTATAGAGGAAAAAAGAGAAAGGCAGCACCTCTCCAAGAGGAACCCAGGGTTCTGGATGGCATCCTGCTAGGACTCAGCCAGATTTAGAGACACTTAAAAAACATGTAATGGCCACTGTGAATGCTACCTTTATAAATTTAGACTGATTGTAATGGCCATAAAAAAGGAGAGTCCTTGTGCATCCGACCCTTACTATTGTAAGTGTCTGTTCTGTTAATTGGTGCTATTGGCGTGTGGAGAGCCTTATGCCATGCTCTCCCCTGCAGTGAAGGGCTCCCAGAGCCCAGCGCTGAGTAGGTCCTCTTTGCTGGGAGGGAATGCAGGGCTGAGAGAAAGTATTTTTTCTGAGATGAATTGTAGTTGTTTCCAGCCAGAATCTGGCATTATTTTCTGCCATTAAAATAAAAACAGCTGAATTAGTTTCTGGATACGAAT
The DNA here is from genome assembly GCF_028551555.1 of Melozone crissalis. Taxonomy (NCBI): domain Eukaryota; kingdom Metazoa; phylum Chordata; class Aves; order Passeriformes; family Passerellidae; genus Melozone; species Melozone crissalis. The sequence continues at coordinate 25,525,531 of NW_026535794.1, forward strand.
TCTTTTGGTGCACTAAAAATCTCAGCTGTCTCAAGCCAGCCATTCTTCTGAGGTCATTATGGAGATGCAGCAGAGGAGAAGGTACAATAGATTGATGCTATCCCCCCAGTTAGTTCTTTGGGAGATAATATTAGCTAAAGTAATTTAGAGCAGCCCTGAGGCGGCACACTGGTTCCAAGGCTTGGGAGGGTGTGAAGGCATAAGGGTGAGTGAAAGGTATAGAAGCATGGCTTAGGACCTGAGCCAAAGTTACTGCAGTCAGGGGAAGTCTTTCTATTGACTTCAAAAGGTTTTGAATCAAGCCCTAAGGACGAAGGGATTGAAGTCTGACTAGTTGAATTATAATAACAGAAGGATTTAGCTTCTCTTACAGGGTTAAATTTCATCCCTCCTTAGCTGTGAGACAGAAAGAAGTGTGTGAAAAGTGCCAGTTGCTCCATTTCTCTGAAAGAAAACTTCTCTGAAAACCATCTTACCTATTTTCCTGGGATGCTGTTCATGATCATATATTCTTTTGCACACAGTGGAGTAGTTTCCTGAAACAAGCTCTTGTCCAGTTTTTCAGATAAAAGGGCTGGATACTCTATTCATAGGGATGATTGGTTGAATGTAGTCTCTTTTAAACCTAGAAAAATAAACTTGAAATTCTGCTGAGAATTTGATAAAGGGGAATTCAGCTTGGTGCTATTAGAAAGAGTCAGAGTTTTGTGGACATGATATTGATTTGCTTTCACATAAACTAAAAATTGCAGCTGCACATAAGAGCCAGTTTGACTTTCAGTGACCCCCAGGGAATTGTTTCTTTCTCTGTAGAATAAAAGGATGCAAGTCTCTGGCAATCATGTTGTCTTTTTTGTAGAATCTGTAAGAGTTTGGTTGTATTTCTTTATCTGCAATCAGAAAAAGGCAAAATCATTAGGTGACTTTATAGGAAAGAAATAGGCTATTAAGAAAAGTTTGCTATGTAAACATGAACAAAATTGTTTGTAGGATCTGGAGTTTTGTTACTTTTTTTTTCTTCTGTCTTAATTCTCTGTCTCCAGTTTGGAAGTTTCTTTAAATAGTGTTCTAAGTAGTCTGTACATATGCAAAGGTGTAGTTGAGGAATGAAACTATGTTTTCTTGAATTACAAAGAAGTTACTGTAATCTGTCATAAGGAAGAAAAGTCATCAGTAGCAGAGATATTCTACAAACAGTTGCAGAAATTTAAACTTAGATATTTGTTTCAAACTTTTGCAGTACACTATCACTACTGAGAGTTGTTCATGAAATCAATGTTTTTGCTTTAGCAGCTGAGTTTTTTTAAATAGGTTAGTTTATTTCAATCTGAAAGCAGAGTTAGTTCTCTGTATATGACATTGAGGGATGTTTAAGTATGCAATCTTTAGCAGTAACATTTTGGGAACATACTGAATTGGTATATTTTGAAGGGATAACACGTTAAACCCATCAGATACATGAAACTGGATTCTGTGTACTGGGTGCTAACAGCAGAAACCTCACACAACACTGGAGCACCAGTTTAACTGTTTCTTGTGGTCTGACACACCACTTGGCATGTAGGGCACATGCCTTTGAGATGGACTTTTCCTGAGAGTGAATGACATCTCTTTGTAATGTACTCCATGCAAAATCAGCAAAATAGCAGTCTTCAGTTTCATCAGTTATAGACTTCCCAGGCAAAATGGTGTATTTGCACAGAGATGCAAAATGAAAGAACAGAGGAAGTTTAACCACAAACATCTTGATAAGTGTACAGACATTCTCCTGAGACTGTGCTGTGCTACAGTGTTGAAGAATCTTGAGCTACTGAGCTGGTATGAAAGATGAAACATAAACCTCTACCATTGTGTTTTCATTGTGAAAACTGGAACAGCAGCACTAATTCTCTCAGTCTGTGCTTTTAGACTATGAAGGTCAGTGTGCATTGCAGTGGTTGGTTTCATTCTCCTTGCTCTATTAACCTGGGAACTGCAGTGCTGCAAGTCGAGTCATTTGCCTCTAGCAACACGAACCGGTGGCAGAAGCAGGACTTGCTGTCTATACCCTTTGGTTTTCCTTTTTTTTCCAACTACACCATATTTTCTCTGATAGTATCAGTGGAACAGTGAAAGATCCTGATTTACAGTAATGTGTAGGGTTTTATCTAGGAAACTGCAAGGAAACAGCCAGTAGAGTGTGCTGCTCTCTCATAATGGAACAAAAGAAAATCTTTCATTGGTTTGCTTAGAACTTCCAGAATATATTTTCTTTTTATTTATTATTCCTTAATGTAAAATTATTCTTACCAGGTTAGACTTTCAATCTCTTTATCATTGCCTTTTCTGGAGTGGCTCAAAAAATCAGAAGGTAAAACAAATTTGAATTGTGTAGAAGACACTGACAACCCCAAACCAATACAGTATAGGAGAGCAGTGGAGTCAGATTATCTCATTTTTCTTCCAGCACGAAGTTCCTATTTTGAGAGTCCCATTCATGAAGGTCTAAAAGTTGTGTTTACATTCCCCTTTTTCTAGCTGACCTGACCAGTTATCCTCTGACCCTGTGTTATGATCTCAAAACATCTGTGCAACCCTGGCAACTTCAGTGTTTGAGGGAGGGATAGGGAGGGGGAATTGAAGTTGTACAGGATCTTTCATCGCCTTTTGCTTTCGTTATACAGACTTTGCAGTATTTTTTGTGCCAGAGCATGCATAAGAATATCCGAATATTTATATTTAAATAAGGATATTTAAATATGTATAAGTTATAAATACTTATATTCTAATGAATTGTTTCTGAAGGACTCTGTGTCACTGCTATGTTATCTTTTACAATTTTGTCATAAGGGATGGTTTTTTGTTTGCTTTTTTACAAATAACTTATTAGAAACAGCATTGCTCAATGTGTCCAAACTTTTTCCTACATGACATTTTCTCACCAACTGGGAATGGAGGTGATGAACATCCTTTGCAGCTGGTGGGTGCCACTCTTGGCTGGCAGATTAGCTGGCACAAGATGTGTTGTGACAGCATGAAAAATGTCATGCGTTGGCAAAGGAACCCATGCCTTGTACCACGCATGCTGCTTTTGGACTGGGAGTTCAAAAGAAGAAAACATGAGTCATGCCTCAGAGTGCATGGGGTTTGCTGCTCACTATAATTTGAATAAACCTCTATCTTCAATGCAAAGATTAGGAGAAAACATTGTAATAGTTCTTAATCTTTATTTCTGGTAAAAATCAATAAACAACAAGATTGCCCCTTTTCTTTGTAAGTTCCACAGTGTACACTTCAAAATCTGTCTTGTTTTCAGGCTTAATGAGACAAGATTTCTCCAGATTATTATTTTGGCTTTGTATCAAAAAATATTATCTATCATTATAATAAGCCTGTGCCATTAGTACAATCTTAATTATTTAATTAGAATCCTGAAACAGGAAACTCTTTTTTTTTAAATTTTTATTTATTGGCACAAAAAAAAAATCAGTCTATCAGAAAAAAAATTATTTTAACATTAATGAGTTGAGATTTCTGGAAATGATGGGAAAAGTGGCCACAGTTAAAAAAATTGACTCAATAGGTAAAACTGTAAGTGTGTGTGAGATCAAAAGAGAACAGTACTCTGATGTAGACAGCTCTTCATGGCTTGTATAAACAAGTGCTCCTGTTGTTACTACCTCTGTTGGAGCTGCAGGCATCAAAATGATCACAGAAAACACCATGGAAAAAGGCAGATTTAGCAAATGCCTCAGATGACTGAGGGAAGATCACAGCTTTCCTAATGACATTTATTTAACTTCTGCAACCATATATTTAGCAGGATAGGAGTGGACTGACTTAAGTCATAATGAGCCTTTGAGGACCTAAATGCATCAATGCCAGAGGATGTAGCAAAATGAACATGAGGGATTTTATTGCCTAATACAGGTGCCATTTCTATTAGCATATAGGGGAAATACTTCTGGTGTGGTTTCCTGAAAATACTCTAGCCATGGCTACACGCTCAGAAAGTAGACAAGTCAGGCTTTTCCTATATGCTCTGTAGCTGGGAAAGCAATGCAAAGAAAGTGTGGGACTTCTCTGAAACCATGCTCGCTACACCTATGCTGTGTGCATGGGGCTGATTCATAGAGCACAGCCCTCTTCCCTACTTGTGCTCCCACTGTTCATAGTGTGCAATGTGGGACATGTCTAGGGACACTCTGTTACACGATTAAGGGAGGTCAGGCTTCACCTCTTCCACATCCTGGCTCATGCCCAAGCACATGCTGCAGCATGGATGATGCACGGGGAATTTTGGCGTCTATGGGAATTCTTGACCCACAGTGATCCCCTTCCTGCCCTTAGTGATATATCACAGAGGCACACTGTGATAAACACCTTGCCAGAGACAGAGTTTATACATCTGTGTTTTGATCCCAGTGTTGCACTGAATCTTTGCCACAGCACCTCCTTCAGATTTCGGGGCTGGGAAACTAGTCCAATTCTTTCTGCAAGTACTCATGCAAAATGAATTTTCTTTGTTGCCCATCCTAAACACCCTCTCCCACCCCCACAACCAAAAAAAACCCAAAAAACCCCAAACTAAAAAAAAGCAAAAAATAACCCAATACCAAACCAAAAAACCCCAGATGTATATACCACATTTACTGTGATCCATGTGAGCTGCACAACTGACATACATGAAGATAGGATTTCATGCATTTTTCATTTAGGGTACTGTAAGAAATTACTTTATAAAGTTTTTGCAGATTGCTGTGTCTAAGTATGGCTAGAGTTTATACACTAGACAATAGTGCTCAGGAGCTGTGTCTGACATAAAATATTTTGGTTAGGTAAAATCCATGGCGCAAAAATATACTAGATTCCTAAAAGCAGGTAGAATTTAGTACTGTAAGATTCAGTCAGAGATCATCTCAACTGCTGGCATTTTTGCAGTGAGGAAGAAAATGGAAGGAGAGTGTGCTTTGTGTGCTTGTCCTTTCCCTATGTGCCTTTGTAATATAATTACTAGGTAAAAATGTAACAGCATTTAAAAAATGGCGTGCCTGAATTAAGTACAGCCTTCTGCATGCATGCATAGGAGCAGAGGCTTCTGTTAGATTCCTTGTGTCCCTGTGCAGCTTGTGAAGTTGGTTTAGGGTTTTTGTTCAGCAGCAAAGTCCAGTACTTGGGGTGCATTTACATGGAGACTGAGATTCTGCAATAGATAGCAGCATGCTTCAGTCATTGCTGTATTTCTTACAGACTTTGTGAGAGCAAATGCTCCTGTGGTACATGCTTCCAGTAACACCCACTGTATTTTTTCCTTGGCACTTCAGCTTTCCCTTTCATATGGCTTGCTCTTGTTTGAAAGAACAGTATATATTTGGTTTGTTGACAGAGCTATGCTTGAGTAACACAGTCTGGGGTGACAGACTTGAGTTCCCAGAATATAATCTGAACACCAGCCTCATTATCCCAGATATTGACACAACAGTCTCCTATGCCAGACAGAGGAAACATATCAGATGAAGTGCATGACTGCTGCAGCATCATTACAGCAAGACTAAACAATCTGGAGCACTTCAAATTTTAGAGAGAGAAGGGCTGTGGCTTGCATCTTACACAAGGAAAAAGTAGTTGAACAGTGCTTGTACAGTGAGAGCCCTGATGTCCTAAGGTGGAAGCTCTGCTCTCCCAAGCAGGCTCCTGCCTTGAGGTGGTCAAGGTACCACACACAAAAGAACCTGTGGTTAAATGCGGGTGGCTTTCGGCATGGCTCCAGGAGAGCTCAACCCCTGTGTGTCTGCATGCACAGCAAAACACCTCAACCACGAAGCTCTGTGTGTTCCTGTAAACATCTCTCTTGTTTATACACATGATATTTGCACACTCCCAGTGTATAGGTTTTGTCCATGTGAATCCCAGTGTTTGCATGCCTGAGGGCCAGTGCGTAAAAACTGCACCCACGAAATTACCTGTACCTAAGCCAGGCTATCTTGGGTCTTTGAAAATTAGACATTTGCCATTTCAGGGAAGCATTTTATCCTTAGTATATAAGTGCAAAATTATGCAACTGCAGTGTAATCTAGGTTTTATAGTAACAGACGCATGATACATTTTTTGACCCTTAGGATACTGTAGAATGGTTGTTTTTTGAGAAGTTCATCAAGCTAGGTAAAACTAGAGCTCTGACAACTATCTGATAGGTTTTTACCTAGGTTTCCCAGCACAGACAATTTACATTTTAACTAGCATGTGGTTACATTTTCTTCCCTAGGTTTAATCACTAAACACTGGAAATCTTAATTTCATCAAATGCAATCAAAGAATTTTGTATAGTAGCAATTAAAAGTGTAAAACTAGCATTTGAGCTATAGCAAATTAAACAGCTGCATTGGAGTATTTTTAGCAGTCATTCCAATCAAAATGCACAAAAGCCTTTTCTTTTTTCGAGGAGTATCTGCCGGGTGTAGCTCTGGTTTCCATAATTCAACAACCCTACTAAATATACACATATACTTTTAAAAATTCAGTTACAGAGCAGCAAGAAACTATATTTTTTCTACCAGGCAAGTCGGGTGAAAAAGTTCAGAAGGCTTGTGCTGACTGAGTTGCTTTTGCAGAATGGGAGCTTCCAGCTGTAGTTGAAGTGTTTAAATAAGGAAACCAAAAACTACTTTGTTGTTTCTGTTACTTTTACTGTACTTCATGTGTGGCATTGAGTTTTCCATATTGTAAATGCCACACATGAAGCCAGAGGACCTTGTTTCTCATCATTCCTTGCTCCTGCCACGTTGTGGCAGTAGGTCTTTCTATTTATTTTACTTTTTTTACTTTTTTTTTTAACTGGAATGCCCTAGCTTTCATGTATGTCAGCCAAGAGAGTCCTACATAATCAACTATATAATTAACCAAGAGGTAGTTCTAAGCTTCAAGTACCTACATGTTCCACATCCCTACTCTGTTTAGAGACTGAATGAAGAAATTTGGTGGAATTTCAGAAGCCTGTGCAATTCCGAGTGGCTCAGCTGTGGGAATTTGTCTGCATTCCCCAGGTCTGGGAGACTTAAGAGACCTCAGTCTTGGTATGCAATGACACCTAGAAATATGGAGAGGGTCACAAGCTTTGTTTTGGTGCAGACCACGTGTGAGTCCTTAAACCAAGCATTTGAGTGCAGGATGTAGATGATATAGAGTGATATGTAGATGATAAAAAGGGACAAAGTGGCTCCAAGGCATGAGTAGAGAAAGCAGTTTTGGGTGGGAAAGGCAAACTAACTCCATCAGTGTATGAGCTCATGGAAAAACCAATACAGCCATGGAGTTTGACGACTGTGTAACTGTGAGGTGGAGTCCCAGCTTCCCTTCTGGCTAAGCAGAATCTTGATCACTCAAGTTGTCTTGAAACTGCTGGTGACCAAGAAGATCATGGGAGTCAGAGTATGTGAAATAAACTGACATGGTTTCATATTCAGGTCTCCCCTCAGCTTCTTCCTATATTTTGTTCTGAAAAGGAATAAAATAAATTAACACCCTGGCACCCATTGGGACAGACTTCCTACTTTATCTAATATGTGCTTAGGGAACCTAGCACTTGGAGGTTCTGTGTTGCCAGCCCTGTGCTGAGAGACAGTAATACTTCCATTCTTCTAGATTCTCCATCTTCCTCTGTTTCACTCTTTGCTCCATCTGGCTTTTGGTTGTTCCTGCTGTTTTACAGATCATCTCCTATATTAATAGGACAAAAAAAGCTGTTCTCCCTCCCCCACAGAGATTCAGTTGTTTGTTTATCATGCAATGCATTAGCTTAAAGTTAATGAACTTCCACTAAAGCTCTTTCCTTTTATTTTCTGCCATGAAGCATCAATCAGTATCACAACAGTAAGTGCTAGTTCGGTGTGGATGACATCTTTAGAAGCAGGGATGCAGCTGAGGAGGTGAAGGGAAGTGGCTATTTAGAGCTCAAGTCATCCATTAAATTACTCAGTGATAAAGTCACTGTCTTGTTCTTCAGTGATATTCATGTCATGTTGCTGTGTGGGGAGGTGGTGATGCATCATTACACTCTGGTGCTTGGTGATGTCTTATCAGCGCTGGAGATATTTTGGGATAGTGCCAATATTCTCCAAGCTTTGCAGGCATGAGATGCTATAATGGGCAAGAGAAATAATTACTAAATCACCACTCCCCTTACACTGTGAGCCAGGACTGGAACTCAGCTTTCTTTTAAACACGTTTCCCAGAGTGACAGATGTTTGCTACCAAAACCTCATTCTCTGGCTGGCTGGAGAACATGTTTTTCATATGTCTTTATGCCTTTATGCTTCAGGAAGTGACATGTTTTTCACAGCACTTTTGAAACCTTTCAGACAAAACAATAAATAAAGAAAACTAGTGTTGCTTCTTGTTGTGTGCTGCTGCTAGCACACTGCAAGTCCTCCAGACCTTGGCATTGCTGTCTCAGTCCCTGGTCTCTGCCCAAAGATTTACTCCAACTTGAAGGGATGTGATGTTGTTGACCATTCCCCTGAGAACAGTCTGCAAAGAAAGTGTGAATTGGAAAAATATGGACATTCAAAGTGGGGAATAACCATTTGAAGAAGGGAGGGACTCAAGAGCTTCCAAATTATTTCATTAACTGGCTTGCTCCCTAAACTCCCTCTAGCATGGAAAGCCTAGAAATGCTCTTAGACACCTAGCTAGGACAAAATGTTTGTGCACTGTCAGCCAGTCCTTGCTGTAGCAATGTACAGTGTGTAGAGTTCACCTAAATTCCCATGATTAAACATCTTTCTCTTGCCCAAGTTTTGTAGACTGCTTCTGTGTTTTGTAGACTCATGCTTTTGGGAACTGTAGCGTGCACTGAAAACCATTTTGCTGTTAATGATCTGCATGAAAATACCATCACAGGTAAATGGAACACATTATTACAGTGGCATTAATTAAAAATACTGATCAGTCTACCGTGTTGTCAGTGCCTGAAGAGCTTTCTGAGGTCTTTTACCAGCAGTACTGGAAATTATTTGTCAATGAATCATGAAAATATTGGGTTGTTTATACTTCAAGGATATCTTCTTAATAAGCCACTGCCTCCCTGCTGCCCTCCTTAAATTTTTTCTCCATTCAGAAAGGTGTTGAAGGTGGGGTTCCACTGTGGGAGTTAAGATACCATGTTTATATTTCAAAAAGCAAGCTGAAGCCCTTGGAGTTTGTCTCCAGCTGAGAGAAGCCCACATTTAGAAATTACAACATTGGTATTGGCTATTTGGAGCTTTAGGAAGTGGCTGAGAGCTGGCAGTAAATTAAAACTGGGCTGGAGTTCAATATCAGAGTTATGCTGCCTGTTTTTGTAGGATGTGTTTGAATCCCGGGCTGTGCTGCAATATGGTTTTGATGTAGAAGTATGTAAAAAGGAAATGTAACCCTTAAGAATCTGTCTGCATTTTCTGGTACAGACAGGTTGTTCTACATAACTCCAGGGCCATATTTGGTCTGGTAAGCTGCACCCCATGTACTGTGGTGCCATTCGTGATCCCATTTTTTGTGGTGTTAACATGGGCTAAAGCTGATAACTTTGTTCCTTTGAGAGAAGAGCTGTGATACATAAATTTTGGGGTATGCCTTTTGGTCTGCAGCACAATGCTGGCTTTTAAGTGTGTGCTGTGCAGTGGCAGAAATAAGAAATAGTGATTCTGCTTGACAAGGAAAGATATAATCCATGAATTCTGTACGTTAATGTGGATGTCTAGTGGTTTGATCCCCGAACTTCCCACCTGTGATATGGAAGATTTTCCTAACTGTAGCAAATCTCTCTGCCTGGCATTTTTATGCAACTGGTTTCTGCAGCTAAATTCACAATTGCTTTCATATAAGGACCCTGAATTTTTCTTTTTACTTTTTTTGATTATATGTCTGTGGCCCCTTTTAGTGGTTAGTGTTAGTAATTTCCACATTGGCTCACAGTGAGTGTGGTGTCAGTTCTGTTAGCACTATCACATTCACTGTTCACTGGAATAATACTGCTCTTATCAGACAAAGCAGATCAGACTTGTAATCCAGAGACCTCTGGGGTTTTTTTTCCTTCTTTTCCTAGTATGGTTTGGGGCTTGTAATAAGAGCACTTTGGGAGTATTTGCCACACTGTTGTGTATGCATGAAAAATACCACCTCCCAGTCCCACGAGTTGGAGAACAAGTTTCAAAAAGGAATATTTGCCCTAAGGGTTTTCCCCAAAGACACTGAAACTAATTAAAAGGCTCCCATTAACTTCAAGAAGTTTTGGATCCGATGGCTGGTGTTTTTTGTTTTCAGAGTGCTGCCTGTAACAGAGATTTTTGAGCCGTGCTGCGAGGCAGCCTCACTGCAGTGGCGCTTCTGTTCCCAGCAGAACAGGCCACAAATGTGTAAAACAGATTCACCTCTTTGTAAAGCCATTCTCAGATGAAACCATTTAAACTTGCTTTAAAAAGAAAGGAAATAATTATTCCGTTTGCTTTAAGGGTTAATTACACTGGCTAACTAGATGGTGCAATACAGAAAGGATCCAGGGATCTTCAACCCTGGATGAAGGGTGAAGTCATGCCCCTTACCAGTAGAGAAAAGAATGGTAATTGCCTGCTGTGAGCATGAACCTATTTTGCTGGCTAGCAAAGAAATGGCATTGACAACTGGCAAACCCACTCTGCTGAGGAAAAAATGTATTTCTGAGGCAGGCACACAGCCAGCATTTTCATTTGGGAAGTCTCATAAGTGGAATCAAAACTCTTGCGGAGGTAACATGAAACTGTGCTTTAGAAGGTTGGTTTTTTTAATCCCACATTTAATTCTGTCAACATTTCATGCTGGAATAAGAAAAATATTCCTTAGGTTGGTTTTAGTCAATCCCTCTCATCTTGGTTTCTCCCCCCACCCCAGTTCCTTTCTCCACCCCTCTCCTCAAGACTTCTTTCAGCAACGCATTTGTTTGGAAAGCAGAGGTCCTGAGAAGTATGGTGCTATGCTCTCCTCTGAGAAAAGCTGTGTGAGCAGCACCCAGTATTTTGAACCTGGCCCTGATTTGGGGATGTGTTGAGGACCAGACCATGGCTTTGCATAAAAAGAGTGGTCTGGTGGACAACAGACATGTCTGGGGAGGAGCAGCCCGTCCTGGTCACTGCTGGCACACCTGTGTCTTCTGCAGCCCTTTCAGCACTCACATAGCAATGGCAGCTTTGAGATGAAGTAAGAGTTGTAAAACCACCATGTGATAGGGAAATTCAGTTGAGATGAAAGGGCAGAGCTGAGACCTTAAAGATGGGACAAGTCTTACACAGCCCATCTAAAAGTAGTAGGCACAGAAATAACCTGTTTTAGTGCAGTTAGGGAGAGAGTCCTAGGATCATGGCTGTAAATACATTTAGGTCTTGTTTAAGTCTAAGATAAGTAGACATTGTAATTGATTCTCTACAAGCCTCAAGGTGGTCATACTGGGACTTGTTTGGTATGGAGGTCTTCTGAAAATCTTCTCTACAATGTAGATTTGCACCTAATCTTTTTTCCTGTAATTAATACATGAGAACTTGTGAAATATTAACCCTCTGCCATTGTGCTTAAGGATTTATAAAGAGCTGAAACTTTGACTCATAAATCTGTATACAGGCACTTAAACAAATAGCCTGGTTACCCAAAGTGCTGAGCACGCAGCCTTTCCGGTTGATTTTCTAGGGTTTGGCCTAAAAAAGCCTTATAGAGCTGAGTTCCCAATCTTTCCTTTCCTCCCACTCTTTTTAGTGGTTTAAACTGTGTTCCTCTCTATAGGGCTTCACTTTGCAGTGATGTCTGCTGCATTTGCTCTATGTCACTTGCAGAGAGAATCACTAAAATATGTTGTATGGAGAGTTTTAAAATTGCAGGTATCCTGCAATTGCCTTAAGATGATGCCCTTTCTGTATCAGAAGCTGCAATTCATCAAAGTTCTTTGACAAACCAGTTTTTACCTAAATGTCTACTACTCTTTATGTCTATCCTGGTTCACCATGCTTCAATGTACAGCATGTTACTGAAGTATGTTGTTGATCTTTGTCTATTTGAAATTGGACTAAAGTTACCTTTGTACTTTGTATACTCTAATTAACAGCTTTCAGATAGCAAATGTTTCTTGCCATCAGACAGAATTTGATTCATAAAAGTGTTCAAGACTATTTCTTGGTATCATTCATTTCTCCAGTCATTACTCTTCCTAAAAACTTGAACACTGCAATAAACGTGCCATTGTTTATGATTTAGCTTGGAAAGACCATTATGTTCAGTCTTCTGATCTTTGTTGGTACATTTGGTGTGGTTCTTTATCACAAAGAACTATAACTTAGGGAAAATAAAATAACTGTATGATGCTGTAAGTTTCTAATATGGCACCTTTCCACCCCCTCCCCCTCAGCATCTCATTTTTAAAAGAATTCATAAATGAGCCAACTTGTTGCCAGATAATCAGTTTGTTGGGGCTTTTCCATTTGTTACAGACAAGTAACATAACCAAGTATGAATGTGCAATAAAAACCTGTATAAGAATAGAAGAACCTTTGGAACAGGAGCTAGAGAAGGCATTAACATGAACTTTAAAAAACTGTTTGGAGGCAGGAAATAAATGTTGGGGATTTTTCTTTGCTGTTGTGATAAAGTTTTCTGTTCTAGCAAATTTGTGATGACACTGCCGTGGCAGAACAGAGAACAAAATAAAAAATTTTCAAATTCTTAAAAGAGTAAAAATTTTCAGAAGATTGTTCACACCAGGAAGACAGAAAAAATAATAAAAGAAGAAGATATTTTAATAGTCTGTCTGGATTTCCTCTAAACAAAGATGAAAGCAATTTTGCAGGGATTTCTACTTAGAATGGATTGAGATTTTTTTTGCCCTGAGTTGTTTTATAATACTGCCAAAAATGTAATTGATAGAGGTACATACTAAAGATAAAATACATTTGTTGTTAACTCTGGGAAATAATTTTTGGCTTTTTACAAGAGCACGTATAATAACTTTAATGGGATTGAAAAGCGAGGGGCAGACAGAAGTTCTCTATGGATTCAGAGATACACTGCACCTGCCTACCATTTTGTTTGGCCTGGGTATAAATAGAGGTCTTTGGACCAGGTTGTCATTAGTCTCTCATCTTTCATTATTGTTCAGTAATTTAATCCACAAAATACTTTAAGTGGTATATTATGACCCTTTGATTTCTAAATGATTTTCCTCGTAGATCTTTTTCTCCTTGTGTGTTTATGGGATTCCTGTGCACGTGGAAGAGAGTCTGGGTCTACTAGTGAGGACAGAGCAGTTTTCTGAACACAAAACAGTTCACTCTGACTTTGGAATTGTAAAGTACTTCTGAAGGGAGGCTTTCAAATACCAGAGCAGAACTGTGCATGAACAGACACTGCAGGACTGAGTCCTTCAGAAGCAGGCCTGCCTTGTGCCTGGACTTGCACTCACTGAAATGATGAGAGAGGTGTGAAATAGAGCTATGCTTGGGGTGTGTAAAATAGGCCTCTCAATGAAAATGAAATGTAGAAGGAGGTTCTAGATGTGTTTCGTTACTGTAGGCTCTGGAGGAATTACAGAAGTAAAAGAGCAGCCCTTTCCACTCCCCTGCTGGATACAGGAACCTGCAACTGCAGGGAGAGCACACTGGTCTTAGGCTTTCCAAAAGAACTGAACAGAGGCCTCAGCTGCAAACAATGTGACTTGTTTGTTCAGAAATGCATTTACTAATAAAATTAATTTAATTAGTAAATACTGAAAATAGGAATGTTCAAATAAAAAATCTTGTCTGTCCAAAATTTAAACAGCTCTTGTGTTTGAAGACCCAGTTAATGTAATTTTTAGTCAATTTTCACAAAATCAAGTAATGCTTGAGGCCAGGAGGCACCTCAGGAGATCATCTACTCATCATTTCCTCTATTAACTTTTGTGCTTGAACAAACTCATGAAAAAAAATTTTTGAGAGGAGCTTTGAGAGCAGAAGGATTTTTTTGTATTTCCAATGTACTTTCAGAAAAAAATAGATGTTGAAATGAAGTCCTCCAAACTTTGGAGAAGTATCTGAACCAAAACCATTTAAAAAGAGTATTAATATGCAATGAATGTTTATGAAAGAGGCAAAATTAATATCTGTGAATATAAAATATCTCTGGTTAGGAACAGAGCTGTTGGCAGCATGAGTTCAGTCCAAGCTAGGCTGTGGCAGTACTCTTCCTCACATGAACTGTGTGCCCTGTGTCCGCAACCCTTTACATCTTCCATTCTGCTGAAGGATCACTCAAAAAAAGTCTCACTATTCCTTGTTTAGACTGTTAGAAATTTCTACCTGGGAATTTTAGCATTTAGGTAACTGGAAGCTACCAATTTTTTGTTACCAATTTCCATTCCCCTTTACTCATGTCATTCCCAAAAGAGGTGATCAAGTATTACTTTGGTGTTACTCCTCCCAAAAGTCAACTAATAAAACACATGTGACGACTGAGTGCGCTCTTTTCTCAGCCTTATCTCTTGTGATCCTACATGTCTGCTCCTTATGTATATGGATGGCTCTTGGAGCTGCCTACCCCCAAATCACAATTCCTACCACCCAAAGCACACCCTAACGTAGAGAAAGCACAACTTAATGTAGAGAAAGCTTGCTCCTAAAAATAAAAAGTTCATTCAAGATCTTGTTCTCTTTTTGAGACAGCCACCCAATGTGTTCGTACTAGAAACACCTGTCCCTTAGGCCTGGAGAGACTCAGCTCTTCACCCCCTGTCAATGAATCCTGGACTGGAAATAGACTACAGACCACTTTAATAATTGTTTTTGTTTGTTTCCTTTTAGTTAATAGGAAAAAACAGAAACATTTTAAACCAAGTTCAAAGGGAACTTGGTCATCTCTATTTCCCCATCCAGGAGAAAAGGGGTAAAATCTGTTTTGAGTTTAGCTATCAATCTAGTAGTAAATTGAATTAAATAAGAAAATGTTTGAAAGCCGAGTTGTATTTCATCCCAACTGCATTGCTGATTTAAATAGGGTGGTGGGAGGGGAATAGGGCTTAAATATTCAGCATTTTATGATAAAGTATCCCTTGTGCTTCCACCACACCTCCTCTGGAGATGAAACACAAAGCATGTTTGGAACAGCTCGTTGCTGCCCCGCTGCAAGGCTCTGGTGCCTGCAGTATCAAAGCATAGCCCAAAGCAGGGTGAGGGCTGAGCTGCCCCGTGCTGTTGGCTCTGTGTGCTGGGGCGTGCGTGTGGGAGCCTGTGTGTGCACATCCCACCTTGTGCAAGCATCACAAAGAGCCAGAGCTCCTGCTCTGGCCATGCTGCAGTGGACTTCCAAGGCAAGTGAAGGAAAGGAAAAAAGGGTTTCCCAAATTGAAAAGCACGCTAGTGAAGGATTCTTCAAATGCCATTTGAAGAATCAGGGGGCAGGAGGGGAATAATGCTAGTTAGAGTTTTCCAAAGGCAGGGAAAGAAAGCAAGTCGGGCCTTTAATTCTGAATTCCATGTGCAGGGGGGCAGAGGGAAGTGCACTCTGGTATTTATTTAATGTAAGGATTTTGGACAAGTGTCTGTGTCACTAATTGGTGTAGGATATTCTCTGGTTCTTACCATGCTAGGCAGGCTCTGCAGAGTGACAGATACACCAGCTGAAATGAGAAAAATGGCATGCACAGAAATGGAGGCAGCTATTCACCAACACATAACAAAAGTAAATAGTGTGAGTAAGCATGTTAATTTCCAGCACATCTGGGAAGTCAGGCATTAATGGCAAAACCCATCATCCTGGTGTGGTCTTGAGGCAGTGGTCCTAGTTCAAAAGCCAGCAGATCTTACCCACATGCTGGGTGCTAAAGGCTTTGATTTGGTCACTCAGACCAAATCAAAGGTCTTTTGGGTAGGGTATCAGACCCAAACATAGAGCCGTGGTTTCAGTTCTCATCTTTGACAATTGGACTATTTCTTTCTGTTGTCATAAGGGTTCCCTGTTTGAGCCTCTGCTCAAGGCTGAATGCCTTGGTGCTCCATATTGCCTGGCTGTTGGCTTGCAGTGTGGTACGCCTGGAAGCCAGCTCTGATCCCCACGTGGAGAAACTCAGTTGGGTGGGAGCACATCAAGACACTGATCTGAGCTCCAATGTCACCACCACCAGCAGGCTGGGTGTAATTGGTTGAAACCACACGGCACAGGAGATATGAGCAGACATCCAGACATGGCTAAATAGGAAAGGGTCAACACATCCCAAACTGGGAGTCTATGAACTGAGAAACGATGAACAGGCAGTACAGACAAAACATCTGGCCAAATGCTGAAGCATGGACTGACTTATATCAAGGTCCAGCCATGGACTGTGACTGTTGCTGCAGCAATACTTCTTCTTGCTACAGGAAGAAGCTGGGGTGGTAGCAACACTAATGTGCTGTTGATGAAGCTTAACTTCTTACCATTTGTTAGGAGCTCTGGAGTGCACTATCTGCTAGATTAACCTGCACTGATTTCACATCCATTTATATGGGAAGACATGTATTTTTAACATTAGTTCTGCTGCATGCTTAAATGAGACATGCTTTACAATGTAATTAAGAAGCTCTTCGCACAGTTGTCAGCTCACACTTTTCCCACTTTGCTAATGCCTTCAATGCACAAAAGCCATGAAGAAAATCTTTCCGTGACATGATGGCATTACCAGCTCTTTTCAAGTGGGAGGACTGTACTCCTACACAGCAGATTTTCCCTGTGTTGTGGTATTCATGCAGCAAAGAGCTGTACTTCTGAAGGGTTTCTTGTTTGAGCTCTTTCATGCTTCTTGCCTTGGAGACTTCTTTTAGATTTGTAGCCAAGAGGAGGTCAGGAAGTACTCCGTGCTGCAGCTTCTTTTTCTGTATGTATTTCTATGTGGTTCTCCACAGATCCATGGAACACATTCCCTTCCATCTCTCTCCCTTTCAGAGTAGTTTATGTTTCATTATTTGCAGAAGGAAAAATGACAACTTGACAAACAGGGGAGGATCTTTTTATTTAAATCATCATCTTCTTTCAAGCTCTCATGAAGTGTAATGGGGTAATACTGACAATGCAAATACCAATTGGATTTTATTTGCCCGGTGCATGAAAAGTGAACTTCCGTGCACATTTCCATGGAAGATTATTTTTAGCTGTCATTCTGCTGATGGAATTTGCCCATCTTTGTAACTTTCTGATTTGGCCAAACTACTGATGCATTTACTGATACCATTGCTGCCTTTGGTTTTTGGGGGCTGAATATGGCTTTATAAAGTCTGTATTTTCAAATCTTCTGTACTTCTTTTTCATTCCTAAGCACACAGAATAACAACCAGGGGTAGATTCAATCTTGAAAAAGCCACTAGGAATTTTTAGCAGACTGAACCATCCCAACCAACCCAAGACACACAAGCTCTGTTCCCCAGTTTTGTTTATTCTTTTCCTACAATGATTTACAGCCAAAACACACTAGCTGTGCTTGCTCCTCACATCCCAGTCGCAAAACCAGAAAAGACTTTGTTGAACTGAGCAACAAACTGTTCAGCCCTTGTCTAACAGTTTCAGAATCATTTAACCATGAGCACAAAGTTAATCAAGTTTCACAAAGGTCTGTGTGGGATCTCAGTCATGTTGATAGGAGCTCTGAAAAGTGGTGGAGCTTGAGGGCAGCATCCTGGCTGCTGCTTGTGCCAAGCTGCTTCTCTTGCACTACTTTCCCTGCTATTACATTTCAGTTCTGTTGAGGAAAGCACTGAGAGAATGAGGCAAGAACTGACAAATTCTTTCAGCAGCAAATGGAGTGGTGGGGAAGAAGCGGAGCAGTCAGCTCATGGAAGCAATGATGGGCACCAGCTGGCATTGCCTGGCCACCCACCTCCATCTTCCACCTTTGCTGAGCTGCCCATGTAAGAGAGCAGTGCTTCCACTTTCCTCCCTGTGAGCACAGGGTATGGACCAGAGTGCTTTCCCACCCAGAGCTGATCTATCTCCTTGTGCCCAAAGCCAGGCTGCTCTGGAATGCTCTAACTGGAGCAGCAAGTGGGGTTGGCAGAGCTGGGCACAGCAGATGTTCATGGAAGAGGACCTTCTGCCTTTCTGCATCACAGCTCCTTGAGCACAATGACTGCTCTGACCACTGCCTTTGATATTTTGTTCTGCATTTGTGTCCACAGTAAGATTTTTAGTACATCCAGAAGTCTCTTCCAGCATCCGTTTTCTAGTACAGCAGCTGAGCTTGTGTTCATAAAAGGAAGCAATTACTTCATAGCAGCGTGTACTGTTCTAAGAGCTAGGAGCAAACCCCTAAACCTTCCTCTGTCCTGTGTAATTGGAAAAGGTATTTTTACAGAAATTGACGTCACGGAATCAAAACAAAATGCTTTTTTGTGTCTGATTTGCTCTGAATTGTGGTTTTAACTGCTGTGTGAGACAGTTCTGCTGTTATCTTCAACCTTCTCTCCCCAAAAATCAAGCTGTAAAAAAACCTGTCTAGATTTTAGCCACCTGGTTATGGTTAGTTTCTTATTTTAAAATAGCTTTCAAAATAGATCAGACATTACACTGTTAAAAACAATTTTCCCTGTAGGTATTGAATATCAGACAGGGCTTGTAGTAATAACTGATAGGTATCTAGAATAATCTTCAGTATGAACTGAGACTACAAAGATCTGTCAATCACTGTATTTAACTTTAAACACAGATGATTTGAATTCATGTTAGCAGCATGAGGAAGTCAAAAAGATGGAATGGAGCTGTTGGAGAAAAGATGATAGGATTACCTCTGCTGTTAGCCTTTCCTGCTACTTGTTTGAAATACTAAATCAAGGTGAAGTTTATGAAAAAGGCTACAACGGGGGTTTGTAACTCTTCATTCCTGCTGGGATTTTCCTATTATAAATCTGCTGTCAGAAGTAAGTGCTTTACTTGTGGCTTAATTTTATGCAGGCACAAACACCTTGGTTCAACACATTTTGCCAGAGACAATCTTGACTATCTTAATGCAACAGAGTCCTCATTAACAGGGCCCTGTGAAAAAGAAAAATGCACACATGCTCTTTTGTCATTGGTCATTCATAAGCAGCCTGATGAAAACTGAAATAAAACATAAATCTCAAGGTGGTGTGGAGCTGGTGTGGAGACATGAGTGTTTGAATCACACGGCTTATGTGAATTATCCATCTTGGAAGAACATTACACTCCACATTTTGAATGAAGTTTCATTACTGTAGTGGAAAGCTCACAATTTCTATTTGTTCTGCTCTGGCTGCTGAATTTAGCACTGCTCCCAGTACCTACCCCCAAAACAAACAGCTCTGTTGAGGTGATTTTTCCTGTTTTATCTAACCATGTAACTATAGAGCCTACCAGGACAATGGTTTCCAAGATGCTGGTCAGACTCGGCTTGTGCAATTTTTCTCCATGCAAGAGCCATTAAGACAAATTGGTTGCACTTTTCTGACTTCATAATGCATTTGTCCTGCTCATTTTGAGTTCTGCATACAAATATAAAGAGTCACGACCAGACTTCAAAGCAATAAATACCTGTTTACCAATTTCCTGTTCGATGTACTGGGCTGTGTTTCAGGTGTGCATCAAGTTTGTTACCACTATCTGCTATCTTGTTCTCAGGACATGGATGTGAAATTTGCCTACAGGCACTCAGAACTGAAAGCAGGACTTGAAGTTTGTCCCATCTAAAAGAAATCATTAACCTGAAGTCTTAAGAGAGGGAATCTCAGATCATAGGAATAGTTATCTTGTCATTATGTTGATGAAAGACATCTTTATCCCCAGTTGAGTGTGTGCTTCTATGCTGCTTTAATATCAGATTTTAAAATTGCCACTCAAGTATGACTGCATCCCTTAGGCAGTGGCTTCTTTAAAGTCAGGCCCAGAGAGAATCTCTCCTTCATGCAGTGCTGTGAAATTTCAAATTTCAAAATATAATTTTGTACCAGCTTGAAAGAATGCTCCAATGTACTGACACTCCACCTTAAGTAAAATTTTGCCTTATTTTCCAGTCTGGTTACTGAAAACATCTATGTTTTAACAAAATTGAAAACTTTCAATTTTACTTTGCTTTACCTCATATTTTAAAGTAGTCTAAAAAAGTACTTTTTAATGGAAGACTCCAAAAAAATCCACTCAGAAAATGTGAGAACAGACCGTTTTAATGTTTCTAGGACTGCCTCTTCATCTTGGTTTCTTTTTATAATTTCCCCACTTCCACACAGAAAGTGGCATCATTTTGCAAAAGAAAAAGATTTGATGGAGCTGCTCCTTTTTGATGGAATATGACTCCAGCATTGCTGGCTTTTGTGATCTGGCTATAGATGGAAGAGTCAACTGATGAAACATAATGTGCTTTGAATTATCACAGCAAAACCCTTTGCTAGCAGTAAATTCACTGGCGTGTATGCGCGTTGTGTTTCCTCAGATCAGGATGACAACCTCAGTGCTGCCTGGTTTGTGGCATCCCAAGTTAACACATGTAAATTCACAGCTGTGAGCTGTGTTACAGTGAAAAGACACAGGGGCAGAAGCCAGCAACTTCTATCTTTTGTTTGAGAACAAAAAAAGCAAAAACCAACAAAAAAAAAATTGATGCAGAGGTGCTTCTTCAAGTACAGGATCATGAGGCAGCATAACCCAGAATTTTTTATCTGCTTTCATATGATTCTCCTGACTTAAATGTCCTGTCTGTAGCTGAGAGCTTCCAAGAGCTTGCAGGAGAGGGTCTTAGCAGGGTTTTGGGAAAAAAGGAAGGGTTTTAATTCACAGGCAGGCATTGTATGGCACTTCATAGCATCCATTTTCCAAAGAGGGACAGATATAAACTAGCCACAGAAATTATTTTCCTGATGAGTCTGAACTGTGAAGAGGGGGAAAAAGGCAGCATATTCCAGTGGGTGGTTGTGGTGCAGTTGAATCTTCCCATGTACCCCAACTGCAGATGCAGTCTGTCTGTTTAGACGTCTGAACCTACTGAAGTGTGTTGAGTTAAACACAGAAAAACATACCTGATCCTCCGAGTTGCAACAGATAAATGGGGTTTTAACCATAGCAATTGTGAACTTGGGTGATGGGGGTTGGAACTTGGGTGATGGGGGTTGGTTTTTCTTCTTTTTTTTATAATTAACGTCTTACAACCCAAGTTCTCAGAAAAACCGAGAAGTTCATCTGAGAATCCAAATCAGAGGGCATTTCTGTGTCAAACAGGCATCTGCAGGTGGGTAGGGCTCCTGGCATGCAGAAAGCCCCAGATTGCAAGTAGGGGATTTTTGGTATCTGCTTTGGGAAGACCAAATGCCAGGGAGGCTGGAGAGGGGCCAGGAGGAAGGAAGAGGCCTTCCCTCCCGGGGGCAGGGAGACTTTGAAGTGTGACCCTGGGCAGAAGAGGGGTGGGCAGGCTGGCAGTGGAGGCAGGGGTCAGGGTGGGCAGGGGGTTCCCAGCCCCGGGGACAGCCGTGCTGGGAGCTGGGTGCTCTCCCAACAGGCTGCAACAAGCTGCTTGGGGGAAAAGGGCTATGTTTTTTAACAGCTGGTTTAACATAATGAGGGCTGAGCAGCCTCCAAGGCAGCCCGGATCACATGCCTCAGGAGAAGCAGTGGGTGAAATATCAGTTTAGGAATCAGGAGACCAAGATTTTATTCTGTCATCTACAGCTGTTTGAGGAGTGACTTGGGGCAAGAAGCTGATGTGCTTGCGCTCTGGCTTCTCCACCACCAAAAGGTGTTGCTCGCCTGGATACCCCCCTGCAACTTGAGTGTCTAGAAGTGGAAGCTTCTCCTCTTCCAGTGTGGTAGATCAAAAATATTAAATTGAAAATTCAATTAAAATATGGCAAGTTCAAAACTGTCAGAGGGAATTCCTTTTTCACATACGCTGATGCAAATCATGGCTAACACCAGTGACTAAGGTGAAGTGGCGTCAGTGGGAAACAGAATTAAGTGGGGTCCGTTTACTGCCCATAAAAGTAATGAGCATACACTCATCCAGCCCTGACCCAGCATTTCTTTTGTAGTTTAAAAATTTTTAATAAAGTATTTTTTGCCTGCCTTTTCCTAAGAAAAATGTTGAAATTAATCTTTGCTCATGTAAAATGCAGTTGCCATATGACTAATGGTTATTTTTAAAGTGCTGAGAGAAATTTATGCCTGTGTGTGTCAAGGAGACAAAGAGAGGGAGTTTTTGTCTATTTGCTGTGGTAATTGTTTATGAATATAGTTGTTTTTTCCAATTATCCTTTCCAGTTTTAATATATTAGCAGTCTTGTCTCCATTTATGTTGGTTGAGGTTTGTGTGTAAATGTAGAAATTCATGCTGTCAGATATTTCAGTGACAAAAACATATGCTACATCTTAAGCATTGGGTTTTATTCACAAAATGCCATAAAACTGGGATGGGGAGATTTGTGGAAAAGATGGCACTAAAAGTTAAACAATGGTCATACAAAAAACTGTGTGGCCATTCAGATGATATCTGGGCCTTGAAGTGAATATTTATTTCATGTTCAAAAACAAAGGAAAAACTCTGAAAGGCCAGAACTCATGCTAATACCTGAATGAGATGTTAAATCCAGAGTCAGGGCTGGAGAACTTGTCCTAAGGCATATTGGTATGGCTGCATGAGCAGAGATACCGTATGGAAGTGGAGAATTAGTTTCTTCTACAACAGCTATATTTTGTAATGTTGCTTGTGCAAAAACCCAGTGGAAAATAGACGAGGTGGCCAGTGGAGTCAAAACTCATTTTCACTTGGAATAAATGAGTCTATGAGTGAAGTCCTAGTCCCCTATATGTCAGAACATATATGTCAGAAGTAATGATCCCACAGAATTCACTTGGACTACATTGTACTTAAAGTTTTAATTACCTAGTGCCCAGCTGAGGCAACCACGATTGACCTCTGTATCAGGGGCAGTGTAAGTGCCAGATACTTCATCTGTGTGTGTGTGTGTTTAATGTGAAAGCAGCTTTTGTTTTACAATTGCTGCTCATGCCATAGCTTGTGGGGACTGGTTTTCATTAACATACTTAAGTTTTTGTGATTTAACACTATTGCATGATCTGAGTGTTTCAAAATGTCTTGAGCAGGCCCTATCCAGAAGTTTGCCACGTGTCTCAGTGCCCTTTCCCAGGGCAGGAGTCATTTCACACTGCTGGCATGACATGATTTCCTCCAGCAGCACAGCAGGAACAAATCCTCAATGGTTTCAGAGGCTGTGAAAATCTGCATGGTTTAGTAATCCCCTTCTTCATCCACAGAAATAAAGGGTCTCCATCTTTTTCTTCCACAAGGTTAACTGCAGTTATGCTGGGGCAGGGTATTTTAAATTTATACTATTTGGTTTTGGAGCTGGAGGCCTGTAAATGCTACTGTAAGGCTTCTGATGTTCAAACATTATTTCATGTTGGCATTTTTATTTGAAGGCCCAACCATGGCCAAGGAAAGGAAACTTCTGTACTTTTATTTTTGTGTTACATCTTCCAGCTGGAATATTTTCAAGCACAATAGAATTGAACATGAGATTTGGAGAGGGCAAGAGAGGAGAAAAGGGAGTCAGCTAGAAGAGGTGATGACTCCAGTGGGGTACTTTGCAGTTTAGTTCTCTGGGGGCTGAAAAACGCTTTCAACCAGTGTGATGTTGCAACAGCCCAAAAGAGGAGAGAAAAATACACATCTGATCTAGACCAACCAGAAACTAAAAACAAGGGACACTTTGAATTCTTAGACTCTCACCACAACTGAAAACTGTGTTCAGGCCAAGGAACTGGAAAATCAGTTTCTTGGGTTAGAGAAATGCTTCCCTGAAGAGTCAGAAGCAGCTTTCCATTTTAATTGGTGCAGAAACGATTGTGTTCTGAAGCAGTGATCCTAACATTTGAACCGCTGCAAAGGTTTGCAGTCAGGGCTACAAAGAGTTTAGTGAAATGCTACAGTACAACAAATTTTTCTGTGACATTTTCTTGCCATTTGGCTCGGTTAGTCTATCATTTGTCACAAAATGGAAAAATAAGATCTGTCTTCATAATGTACCAAAAAGAAATCTGATGGCAAACACAAGTCAGGAAGAGGCATAGGGACAGGAGCTGAGTGGCGTAACCCTAGATCAAGAGATGGTTTTGAGAAATCATATACTGGGGACCTCAGAATCCCCTGACCAGGAGTAATTGAATGTGGTAATTGTTAAGGAGAGCTTTGAGAAGAAATCTTGAGTAAAAATTACTTACAGTGTGCTTGTTTTAAGAGGGAAGTGTAGTAAATTTCAGGACAAATTTTTAAGTGGCAATAGCACAGGCACGGCCTATGCTGTAGGCAAAATAAATTTTCTGAACTAAATGACTTCTCTCAGTCAGCCAGGCTAAGTGTTTGTTTTTGGGGTGAAATACGTATTTCCTTCATTGCTCTTGTACAAGGATAGCTGAAGCCTGAGAGCAGGACTCTGGGGATCTGCTTGTAATGGCTGGTAATAACACCTGCCCTTTATGGGATGAGGGGTGAAGTCGTGCAAATTTGCATTGCAGAATAAGGGATGAGATCAGAAAGCCCTTCTTAGATGTGTCAGAGATATAGGAGATGTACTTAGTTTTACAAGAATCAAGAAAAATAGGATTTTTCTGTTAGTCTTGCACTTTTAAAGCTGATGTATCATTACTAGTCTATTTACTGTGGAAGACTTTAGGCTAAATAATGTCACAGAGAACTGCCCTGCAGCCTTCTGGATTAAAATGATAAATGTGTCAAGCATTATATTATTTTGTGCATAAATTTTAGAACACTATTTTCTTTAAAGTTACTCAGGTAAAAGTAGCATGACTCCTACAGCCTGTATTTTACCAATCTTCAAACTTCTCTTTTGCATAAGAGCACCACTGCACTTTGATAACAACACATGACAAAAGATAACAAAATCAAGGGAGTTTGAAGATGCTAGGCAGTCTGTTCTTGCAGCACTGTGATTTTTTTCTTGCTCATGCAGAACTGCAGTCAAGTAACAGACAGATCATTTTTTTCAGGATTAAAATAATGTATGTGGAAAATGAAGGAAGAACATAATATACTTCTGTTTAAGTTTTATAGGTGCTGTGGTCATAAGATAGTTCCAGAAATTAATTCATCAGTTCTATCCTTTCTTTTTCTAATGTTCTTTGTTCATCTGATGGCCATTGGAAAGCACAACTCGCTGTGCTAGTTCATAAGGACAAGGTTTTATGTTGGGAGTGTTCTGTAACAAGGATGGGGAACTTCACAGGGATGAGCCAGAGCTTTTATATGTTCCTCCAATGCACATTGAAGTATTTTTCTGGATAATGAGCACTAGTACCTTGCATGCATATGATTCTTGAGTGCAAATATGCTTGCAAGCTCCAGCTCACATGAAATTCTCATCTGAAATTTGTTGCCTGTTTCATGGAGCGTAGGGCCAGTTCTGTTCACCTGCGGGG
This sequence comes from Melozone crissalis, assembly GCF_028551555.1. NCBI lineage: Eukaryota > Metazoa > Chordata > Aves > Passeriformes > Passerellidae > Melozone > Melozone crissalis. The sequence goes on from NW_026535794.1 coordinate 25,550,956, forward strand.
TTTTTGCTCAGTATTGAGGTCTGAGTAGTGTTCCTTCCTTTGGCTAAATGAAATACACTTTAGAAGGCAGCTGCCTAATGCAAGAATATTTCCATCTGGGATGACTAACATGTGCCCAATGTACGTCCAGTCTCACATCCCACTCTGCAAACAAGATCCACTGATGAATTAATTATCTTCTTGCTTCAAAGGGCAGTCAAAAGATGAAAGTAAAAAACTGGACAGATTTCAAAAAATGACATTATATGAAAAATAGGTCATTCAGCCAGATTGCAAATCACAGATTTTCAAAAATGTGGAATGTCAGGCAGTCCTATTTGAAAAAATATGACTTCTCTTGCTTGTTACATATTTTGCTAGTGATGGAAAGAACATATTCATAAAGGAAAGACAGTGTTTTAACTCCTACTTAGGATAATGCCAACAGTATTCAACTTGTTTGGTTCAGGCTTATGCCAATATGAATACAATGCATTTGTCCTTGTTCAGTTTGTAGTTCTTTTGTAACAGTAGCAGCAAAGTTATTTTGAACAGTTGTAAATACAAAACTTATACAGTGGTTTCTGGTATTTCATAGTTGCAAATATGGAGTCTGCTTTTTGTGAAGACACTTGATTTTATTGAAAGTGTCAAATCCATGGCTGATGATATAAAACCCCATATAACAACCACTGGCTTCTCATATATCACTGACTCAGTCAATAAAATATATAATTGTGATGCTAATTAAATTGCGATTTTAAAGCTGTGTCTTTAACAAAGGGATTGTTTGTACCTACCCAGAATTAAAACCAGAGCTATCGGTCTAATTCAGTATAGCTGTCAATTCTAAAAACAATACACAGAAGCTGCAACTTCTTAGCTTCAGAGGCACAGGTCTGAGGAGGTGTCAATCCTCCACTGAAGAAGAATGCACAACATGCTGCCTGCTGTTTAATGTATTGGCAGATCGGAGACCATGACTGCATAAATCCCCCCGAAAATGAGCTATTTAGTAATCTATTTGAGCAGTACCAGTGCTGACTTCCTAAAACTGGCAATCCAAAAAAGGCAATACAGTATTCATCTCAAGAATTGAAACCCTAAGCCAATGTCATGTGTAGTCCTCTCAGATGCAATTATTTATTCTAGTATTCTAGTTTGTCTTGAATGTGCCTGGTATGCTTTTATGTGCTGTAAAAATAAATACAGTGGTTTAAAAGCCCTGGAAAGTCCAAGTAGGTATTAAATAGTCCAGCACTGCAGAAATGCAGGGTCTGATTTTCTGAGATCATCTGTGCTCTCTGTGAGTATCTGATCCAATTCAGCACATCTGGGCATTTCTTCTGCAGCTGCCAGGGAGCTGGCCATGTATTCACAGAGCTTTCCTCTGTACCACCTATTGCAAGCAGTTGTGGTGTCCAAGGCAAAGACCAGGCATAGAGCAGGCTCATTGGAGCTAGTTGGATAACATTTGAAAATTGGTATTTATGCCCAGATGAAAAAAACCCCAGGCTTGTAGGGAGAGGTTGTACTCTTATTAGGGCAACTTCTATAGCTGGGGAAAACAGACAAGCTTTTAGACAGACAGGACCGCTTCTGGTCTGGAACAGAAGCAGAAGTGTTCAAGCTAAGAGACCAAAATGAAAACAATTGCTCTACTTTTACTTTGTTAAGCACTGTTCCGATTGGCCACCTCCTAGATCCTGGAGAGTCATCAAGCTCTGAGTTATGAAGAAAACATTTTTGATCCAGTTATCTCAGTCTGTATTAATCCCACATATGGCTCCACCAGCTTCAGCAGACAAACATCATTATCCAAGCATTTAATGATCATTTCCATTAAGGATTTGTTTATTTATAGAAGGCAGGGTGGCCTTAGTGGGCAGGACTCTAGGCTGAGACTCTGAAGCCCACTCTGTGTTCCCTAAGCTGCGTGATGTGCAGTGAGTGGGTCTGTCTGTCAGCTTCTGTGTGGTAAATAGACATACCAAAACTGGCCTCCTTGCAAAGTCCTTTTATATCTACAAAGGAGAAGTGTTGCATGGCAGTTATACACTTCTTCATTACTAGCTCTTTTTCATGTGGTTCCTTTAATAGACATTTGAGTTCTGATAGTGTTACACCCTGTTCTCTTCTGAGCAGGGTGTAACACTACTGCTGGTGCTGGTAGCATCTCTGTTTGCCAAATGTGACCAAAAGACTCCTACTACTGTGATGTGAGCGGCTAGAAAGCTGTTTCTCTAAGCTTCCTAATATTAGATATGCTCTGAAAAGGGAAAGGCTATGTATGTTCAGGAAATACACAAGTTTCTTCATCTGGAAAATTATTGCAATCTGAGTGGGCACATGTGGAAATGAATAACCATGTAGACGTTCACAGATTCTCCAGTAAATGTACAGTAAATGCTATCTTTGCCACCTTTAAATAAAACACAGGAAAATGAATGCTGAAGCATTTCCCATTATTCTTAATGTATATGTATGTGCAGTCAACTGTACAAATGTATAACAAAAGCAAATGTATGTACTGTGAACAAGTGTGAGGATGCATACATTGGTATTAAATAGTATGCTATATTTATATATATATAATGTCATATAAACATTTAGGTTGCAAAGCCAAGCAACATTAGGTAGTCCAGAATGCAGATTTCTTGAGCATTCTTGATTAGCCCTCTTCAATATGTAGGATGATACAATTTTAATTGCATGATAACATTTGGGGGCTTTTTTCCTGAACAGATTTTTGCTTCAGCCAGTCAATAAGGGAACAGTTTTTTAACATTTCTGCTTTTTATCTTCTTCTGCTGAGTGCTCTGGCCTCAGATCTCATATTAGTGCACATGATCAAAGTATTACACTGAACACAGAAAAAACATTAATCCACTTTCAAGGTTTAGTTTTGCTGTTGCTTCCTCAACAGCATCATAATATGCCACAAATCCTGATGAACATGTCTCTGCAAAATATCTATGCAGGGTGAGAATTCTATTTTTTTTTTTTTTTTACAATATTATTGCCATCTTGCATAAGCACTTAAGCATAGGGGGAGAAAGGACTAAAATGTCAGAATGACAACTTTCACTGAAACCTGGAAAAGGGAGCTGTGGGAGCCTTTGCATGTGTAGAATTTCCCTAAGACTTTCTCCACTCAAAGCATGGTGCCAGCTGACTTCAGCTTTCAGCACTTCTGCATTTCAGGCCCCAGGTGTCTCTTGCTGAGCACCCAGAAAATGAAGCCAACCACTCAAGAGGGAGGAAATTCCAGAATTATGTCATCATGCCTACATGTGGGGAGGGGAAAGGAGCTAATCGTGCCCAGACAATCCAAATTCTGGCATTTGCTAAGATTTTAGCATTTGACTCACAACCCTATCATTCTTTTAGCTGAGTTTCTCTGTGTATGTGTATACATTTCTCTGTAAATAAATAAGGACAACTAAACTGTGGCTAATCTCTAAAAACTCTTGCACTGCTTTCTCAGTAAAACTATTTTGATGTTTGTGCCCTTGGAAAAAGGCATGATGTGTTTTAATAACCTTTACTTGCTTCCATTTATCCCTACACTGCACTAGAAGCAGGAAAGGACTATAGACAAACAAATATTTGATGCCCAAAATTAGAGGGATCAAGGACTTCTAGAAACAGGGATAACTTTGCTTCACTTCAACCTGAAAACCTGATACTAAATCTCAAGTTCTAAATTTGCTACATGATCCCTATCCATTACCAAATTGCAAGCAAAGCATTAAAAAGCATTGCAAAAAGCCTTAAAAATCCCAAATATTTCAGTTGAATATTGGTGTCGTTTTTGTTTGCTGCCTGAAAATTTTCTCAAACCCTTCACCTTCTGAAACTTCCCTGCACAAGCTGTCAGGTTAGAAACAGGATAAAAATGGAAGTAAAATCCATATTTAAACAGCTAGTTCCAAAAGTTGGTGCTTTAGGGAATTAAAACCTTTAATGCAAGACTCACAAAACTTTTGTAGGAGCTGGTTTTATTAGTATCTACCATAATTCTGTCTGTGTGTATATATCTGCACAGCATTGTGATCCTATCTGTGTGTGCATGGTTCTTGAGGCTGGCAGAGTATTCACTCCCTGCTGCACCAGGCACTCACACTTCTCTCCTGTTCTTTGAAGCTGGGAGTGCCTTTCTTCCATGCATCCCCATCTCCCCTAGCACCACAGACCAATGGCAGAAGGACCTTTTTTACCCCTCCTGTGCATGTACAGCAGGAGAGCTCTCCTCACCAGCTCTCTGCTGACTGTGCTGGATGTTATCTGTCTTTCAGCCAGTGGACAGAGCAATGTATTTACCTGCCAAACTGAACCACCCTGGCTTGCTCTCTAAAAGTTCGTCCTTAGTCCTTCTGTGTAGGATACCTAGGGAAAAGTAGGCACCAAAGGGAGGCATTGTGAGTACCCTACCTTTTTTTCCACCTCAGGTTCCATGGTCTGACAAATCCCTGATAAGGGAATGGCATTCGTTAGTAGTGCTTTAAATTCTGGAAATGCCTCTTTATCTGTGCTGGATTCCTCCTCCCTTTCCAGCTTGGGAAGCACATGGTTATCCCTCCTCCCTGGTGGCTGGGGAGATGAGTTTTTCCTTTTTCCCCACTGCAGTCACTAGCAGTAAGGGGAGTGATGGCAGATTTTCTGCCAAGATTTCCTCACTTTACCAACAGGGAAAAGCACATCTGTCCATGCTGAGATGCCTCCTTACAGCATGTGCCTGAGACATGATCTCCAGCCAAGAAACTGCAGAATCACAGAGTCACAGAATATTCTGGGTCTGGAAGGAACCCACAAAGATCATTGAGTCCAACTCTTAAGTTAATGGCCCATATGGCAGCTAGCAACGTGTCCTCTCTGGGCTTCTGGGAGAAGTCCTGGGGTAGGCAGTGTGGTGGGAGTAGTACGGTGCCTATTACGTTATTGAAAACAAAATACAGCTGCATGTTCCTGTTGCTTGAATGCAACATGTCAGCACCAACATCTCAAAAGAAGCCAGGACTCATTACAGCCAGCCTTCACAGCAGAAGGTGCCAGTAACCAACCAGCTGGAGAAGGATGATATGTTTTCCCCATTAACATGGCAGGTTAGAGCAGGAAGTGTGCCTGGAGAAACACCATGACATGAGGAACTGTATGGTGACAGCAGGTTGCTCAGAAAGCCCCAGAGGAACTGCAATGTTTTCCTGATGTCTGAATGCCCCAGGGCCAGGACAACATGTTGTATCTTGTGCCCTGGACCAATACAGGGCACTAGTGATGCTTGCTATGCCTTGGTGGTATGTCAAGCTCCAAAACAACTGCAAAATAATTCCTCCATAGCCCGTGGATTTACTCATCCTAATTGTTAAATACTTTTAGGAACAACTCTATTTTCATTCCTCATAGTTCACAAAATCTAGAAAGCTGTGTGTCTTTATCCTCTCAAGAATGTGAGTGGGTTGGGTGCCAGCCCTGGGCACAGGAAAAATGGATCACATTGCTGTAACAAGCTGCTAACAAGTAATGAGGGCTAGGTAGACTCTGAGGCATTTTGGTGCATGTCTTTTCAGCTCTGCTTCTATTATGTTCTGGTCTGGACAATCAGAACTCTTGTAACTCAGAGAAACATCAAGGAATGAATGGTTTGCCCTCCTGAATAAAATGAGAACATATGAGTGTGGGGAGAGAGGGGGAGGGAGAGATGCATTTGCATAGGTCAGGAAAGGTCATTAAAACATCTGGCAGTAGTAACTGACATGTGTCAAATTTTAGTGTTCATTAAATTTGTATTAATGCAAGAATGGTTCCTAAGCTCCAAATGCCACTTTTGGTTGCTATATTCCCCCAGCTGATGGTGATGACTTTTCAGAACTGTGCCATGCTTGTTTCCTTGCTAGTGGCATCTGACCTGAGGTCAGTTTTCTGTTTAACCTATTCCTGTAGGTCAAAAGACAAATTAATCTGGTGAGAATTGAATTGGAAATGAGGTATCTGGATAGCAGGTGTCCCAGCTGTGGAATAGCTGCCAGGCTGAAAGGTATTTGTATCTGTCCTCATGCCATCCAAGGAGTCATATCCGAGGTCAGGGAGATATTCAGTTGACATCTGAGAGGGGAAGTCACGGGGAGCAGAAGTGGCAGGTGCCCTGTGTGAGCAGATTATCTTGCAGTCGGGGGGGAAATGTGTAAGGGTGTCACTCTGAGCATAAATGTACATGTTCCATGTATTGGGCACTTTGCCTTACCATTTTATAATTGTAAAGAAGTCAGACAATTTCCAGGCCCCTTAAGGAGGAGAATCTAACAAATCTTTTTCTTCCTTTTTTTCTTTTTTTTAGAGGATGAAGATGATGAAGAGATGGTGGAGCCAAAAACACAGGATGACTTAGAGACAGAAAATCAAGACCAGAAGCAGGAAGTGAAAGAAGGTACTTTAAAAATGAAAAGGATGATTTTGGATGTTTAAAGGATAAGATTCTGCCAGTAGCTACTCTCATAAGTAGTTTTCACTATTGAGAACACTGAAATTGAAACAGTCACCGGTTTTAATGATTCAAAACCATATGAGTAGCATGAAAGTAGAAAATTGTTTCCCAGAGACCCAGCTGGTAGGCCTGAGAAGATTGTGAAAGGCATGAGGCTTGAGCTGTGTAGCAGAATGTCCTGCATGTCCTTATAATTTGAAAATGAAGTAGGAATTCTTGGATCCCGGTACTGGTACTAATTTGTCCTCTGGCTCAAGTGCCCTGCTTATGTGAAAGATTTAAAATGGGAATGCCAGGCATTCCAGCAGCTCTATAAAGTTTGTTGGTCTTCAGAGACACTTGGAGCCCATAACTGCCTGCCTGCTAGAGAGGAACAAAGCTGAACCTAGTGGTAGTCAGGAATCTTCCAGCAGAAAATGATTTCACTTGAAAAATGTCTTCTGTCAAAATCAAAACATTTTGTGGGAACTGCCTCAAGGAACTTAAAAAACCCCTCTGAAGCCAGACTGGTCCAGCCCTTCTGTCCATTACTCTGTATTGAGGTGCTCTGCACTGTTACAAGAGACAAAAATTCAGGTTACTACTTGCTTCTGGTGCAGACAAGGGACACTTGTTTAAGTCATGCATGTCAGCACTGATGTGGTAGATATGTTTGGTGCCTCTTCTCCTTTCCTTGGACCTGTCTTAGCTTTCAAATTAGAAGAATGTTGTGAAATTTGGTCTTCCTCATTTAGAAATGTACTAGGGTATTGGCTATGCTGGTGTGTCAATGCCTTCCACGGTCAATGGTCACTCCTGTGTTGAGTAGAGAAAAAGAACTGAAATAGCAGCAGCTGTAGGGTGGAAGGAAATGGGTTTCTTCTCCAGCATTTCTTACTTTTGTATTGCCAGGACTGCTCAAAATTCTGTGTAGCCTCTTGAAAGGTAGTTTACTTCTTCGGATAGGGCCTAAGATATTTCTTGCTATGGTGACCATTACCAGGATAGTTCTGTGAGCTTGGTTTTTCCCACGATAATCTCACTAGGGGAAAAATATGGAGCCATTTTACATGGAAGCCCATGAAATCTTCAACTGGGAATACAGCAGGCAATGCTTATTTCTCATCCAGGGAGACCGATATCTTTTCATCAGTATCCAAAAAAGATTAATCTGGTACACTAGTGCCCACATTTACTATCCTCACCTACTGAAGTACCAGCCATACTATTTTGATTATAAATTGATTTTTCTTCCCTCTTTAGAGCATCACAGAAATCACCGCTGCCATAAATCCTGTAGTGTTCATTGCCTGTTTAGGTCCTTGTGGAAATGTGGAGAGATAAAAGTCCTCCTGCTCCTCATCATTCTGCTTCTTCCACTGACCCCAGCCACTGATGCCATGGGCAGAGGGGACCAGTGCAGATAGCAGGAACAGGAGTCAGGCAAGTCTGCAAAGGCAGCACTGAGGACATGAGCAAGAAATGTGGCAACATAGAAAAACTTCATTCTTCATGGAAATTACTCTTCTTTTCAAAACTGTGAGGTCTACTCGCATATGGGCTTTTGCAGTCACTGGACCTAACACAGTATCTCTTTCTGTTGATGGCAACAGAAAGCCATAAAAACCTCTACTACTGCACTGTCCTGGGTTGCTGAATGTCCCTGTAGGATTCAACTTAGAGCTTATCCCACACCCATTTATTCCCACAGAAAATTGATGCTAATGCTTACACATGGGGAGAAACCACAAGCTCCTGCAAGAAGACAAGAAGAAAAAAATTAAAATAGAACACTGAGCTGATTTATTTTACCTTTTTAATGGGCTTTCAAGTTAGCCTTTTATGTACATTGCTCACCAGCCACCAGTGCCAACATCTTTTATTTCTTTGCAGTGCTTTAGTCAGAGGGCAGTGTTCCCCTTCCCTGCCCAGCAGACCCCCAGGAGCAGTAGATCATCTGGGCTGCTTTAGCACTGATCTCAGGCGCACCAACTGCAGGCTGGAAAAGTAAGGCACAGCTCGTTTCAGCAGAACTGACTTTGTGAGGTGCTAACATCTGACGGCGTTCAAGGAAGAAGAAAACATGCTCATTGCCTGATAGAGAGTGAACTTGACCTGTAGTATGTGTTATGATAGATAAAATAGTGGAGTGCTGCTGACAGGCATTAATTGCTGTGAATCAGATGAAGCCATTGTCCACAAACTGACAAGGAACGGAGGCCCATTTTTTAGTGTTTGGTGTCATTCTCTCCCTATTGGCTTTAGCCCTTTTGCCTACAAAATCCCATTTTCCTCTCTGTTGTAATCACCCTTCTCATGTTCTGAGCAACATTCAGAGTTTGAAGCAATCGTTTGTGTTTCATGGAAGTGATTAAAACCATGTTACAAGTCAAACAGGAGTTTAGAAGAACATTTCCTGTCGGTGCTGCACTCTGTGTGCCTACTCAGAATTAATAGCTTTTCTGCAAATTAGCACATAATGGGTTAAAAGCATGTTTATGTTGGCATTAAGTACTCTGGCTTCTTTTTCTCTGCAAGGCAAGACAATATTTTGCAAACTTTTTAAAGAATCTCTAATAGACATTATAGTGGCGCCATTCACACTGCTATATAGTAGTTAAGGCTGTGTCAGCACTTCCATTATGAATCCTGTTTTTCAGGGATTTATAACCCAGCCGTAAAAATTTGCTCTGGGCTGAAATTTGGTTTCAGCTCAGGGAGCACATTTTTTAACAGATTAAAAAAAATCAGCATGGCCTTTTTTGAGTTATAGGAGTGTTAAGAAAAAATCCATGGGAGAGAGAAGTGCAAGGAGAGAAAAGCAGAGCATTTTTTCATGAATATAACTCAAAAATTGGTCAGGATAAAAAATAAAGTTTGGATGTAGTCTGTTCGGTCTCCCTTTCTCCAAGCCAACAGGACAAGAGTGCTCTATTTTTATAATGGTATTTTAAGAGGAAACGGGATTTTTTTTCTATGTGGTTTATAGGTAGTTCAGCTTAATTCTTCAGACATTTACTGCATGCTTAATTTCCTCATCTTCCCCCCGCACACCCCAGAGCTGATCTGTGGGGTTTGGTGGGATTATTCGGCAGCCAGGGGTGTTTGCAGGGTCTGACCATGGTTCTGGACATGTCCCAGCATCACTGTCTGGCATGGCACCTCTTGCAGAGCTTCACTGCCATGGAGGCGTGAAGGGCAGAGGAGCAGCTCGAGCCCCCCAAAGTGGAGTGGGAAATGAAGAAATGACTCATTGACCACTTGAAGTGTTTGAAGCCCTGGGACCGCCTTGTGTTCCTTCTGTGGGGCTGCCTGTTGCCACCCATGTCTCTGGTGCCTGTTCTGTTCTCCCCATGGTTTTGGAAGAACCGAGTGTGGGATACCTGACGGTGAACGGGCTCTGCCTGTTCCCAGCCTCTCCTGAGCACATTAACAAGAGACTGGTTCCAAACGGTGGCATCAAGTGGGATGGGGTTTTCCACCACCAGAGAGCTCTGGAGCTCCACCTAAGGCTCCTCTTTGTGTCAGTAGAAACCACGAGAACAACGGGACGGGCTTGGTCTTAAAAGTGGGCCTCAACCTGCATTTATCTGAAGCCATGGGCATATCCACAGAAACTTGCACGAAAGATTGTGATGGGAAAGGCTGGGATCTGCAGCTCCAAAGACCTGCTGTGCCCTGCTCTTGCCCTGGCTCTGTGCATGGGGCTCAAGTGTCCACAGAGCAGGCTGGGCTGGTGGGGATGGTTTCACTCCCAACAGCTCAGGCATCAGTATTGGAAAAGCAAGACAGGTTGTGGTGAGGTTGGTCGTGGCCAGAAATGCCGCAGTTTCACTGCCACCAGCACCACAGTGAGCTCGGGTGTGCCAGCCCATCCTTACAGCCAGCTCAGGCGTGCTCAGGGGTGGTGTCCAGCACGGCCCCTGGAGAAGCACAGGCAGTGGGAACAGCCCTGCCTGGCACAGTATCAAATCTAAGGCTCTGTAACCTGCTACTTCGGAATTTAAAAATCCCTAAATAAAGCTTGAAATCTTCCTTTTTATGTTTGGTGGTTATGCCATGAAGGGGCTTGCCAGCACAACAAAGGCATGACATGTATCAAGCCATGGTATGGGACACAGCAAAGCAGGATATAGCATTTGTCAAGCCTGACATGAAAGTGCAAAGCACAAGAAAAACAGGAGGATCACAGGATCACAGGCAAAAAAGGACTGAAAGCTGCTGAGAGCCACTTCACACCTTGCAGTTCTCACCCTGTGCCTTTCAGCCATCCTCCATTGTCAGCACATCTAAAGTTTACATGGATTTAAATAGATGCTGAAAGAAATAATACAGCTCTTAAAGGGGTTTTAATAATCTCCTTCTGTCTCTCATTATATCTCTGGGTTGATAACAAGGCTGCTTCCTGCTTTACTGTTTTTATTAGCTTGCCCTTTCTTTCATTCACTTATTCCTTTTGGTCTTTTTCTTTTTTTTTTTTTCTTTTTCCTTTAATGGACCTAATTTTCATTTCTCTTACCAGGTTTTTAGAATTGCTGAGATTCCAGGAGAATCTTTGTTATATTTATTTAAATGTGGGATGGGGTTTTTTTGTTTTGTTTTATTTTTTAATGTTTTTTTTAACTCCCTTGAGAGAAGACTCAAATTCTGGTACTTGAATATTTCTAAATTTGTTCCTGAACTGTTATCCCAACTATTTATGTTGTATTTACTACAAACATGCTTCTGTTGAATAAGAACAAGTCTGCAGCAATTTTATCTTCATTCCTAAAATTCAAGAAGATGTTTTAATATCATTTTTTTGTTTTTTTCTGTTTTGTCCAAAGAAATTTATGAACAAAGAACCTGATGCGAAATATGGTATTTCTGAGGATTATGTTAAGTCACATGAAATGATAAAATATTCCTATTTTTGTAAATAAGTCTTGAGTAAATTGGTTGTTTTCACATCATGTTCAACTATTGTTTCATATTCTAGACCTTCCTGTTCAAGCACAAGTATATAATATTTTTCATTACAGATACAATTTCTTTCCCTGTGGTGCCCTCTGTGCATATATTACTCCGCACGGCAATTTAATTTTAAATGTAAATTCCATTTTGTTTTGCACAGTATTGCACATTAGCATGGACACAGGGCCTCTTTGGCAGCTGTGGGTGACATCCCAGCCCAGCCCCTTGCAGAGCAGGCTGCTGCTGCTGCGGGGTCCCATCCATGTCTCCGTGGGTTCCGGGACGGACGGGACACCCGGAGCTCCTGCCAGGCAGGACTGGGCGGCTGCACCCCAGATCCTCCTGCACGAGCTGGGCAGGGCCACAGACGGGTCCAGCTCCTTCAGGTGGGGTCACAGCACAGGCACAGCAGTTCTCTAGGAAGCCGTGGTGTCGAAGCAAGAGCAGACTGTGGAGCTTTCTTTGCAGGAGTTTTCATGGCACTCCAGGCAATAAGCACGTAGCTTTTAGCAGTGGTAACGTACACGCTGCACTGGGCTTTGTTCAGCACAGAAGGTTAGATGTGTTTGGTTTGGGGTTTATGCCAGGGAGAGCAGATACTTGAAGACAAATGCTGTATTCTTACAGGGAATTTCTGGAGATATTGTCACATCACATAGGTCTCCGTGACAAAACAAAACAAAACACACTTTGATCAACTACTTATGTTTCTCAGTTTTCTTTAAAGAGAGCCTGTGTTTCTTGAAAGCTGAGATCAAAGTCACTGTAAGCTCCCAGATCGGAAGAAAAATTACAGAAAATTACATAGGTTCTTTTTATTTTATTTGAGGTAATGGACAGACAGGGAGAAGGAACAAGGAGAAAATGGGAATGTCTCTGAAAGATAAATGGTTAGAAAACCTCCATATTTGAAAGAACAAACCTATCTGTTTGGGTTTTTTGCTTATACTTCATGTATTTACAGTAGTTATAGCAATGTTTTACACTGGAAAAAGTAATGATAACATTCTTGTGAGAAGAGATTGCCTCAAATAAAACTTCAGAGGCAGCCGAATGAAAGAAGAAAATAAGGCTAAAATATGAAGCTTAATATTGCCAGGGGGCATCTGGTGTGTCAGTCAGATGAATGAGGTAAGCTGATTTATGCCCTAAAAACTTTAGCCAAGGTGTTCCTGATGGTTTAATAGACTGCTGGCCTCCCACAGATCACTGCTAACTGCAAGGGAGATTTTGCTGAGGTAGAACTACAGTCGTCTGTTTCTCCACTGCTTGTGAGCACTCCACAGCTCCCAAGTTGTTTATTTTTTGCCTTTTCCCTTTCTATTGATTTTGGGTTGTATTTTCTTTGCAGTTATAGCCAGCAAATGGCCAAGTAATAAATTTTTATTTCCAAGCTGTAGAGAGGATTTGATTTAGCAAATAATTTTTACCATTTGCAGCAGTTTAACATGAGTTTTCCAGTTGCCTTTGCAGTTGTTTTCCCCCTCTTTATGCCATTTTGCTGCATTGTCATGCTTGTTGTCTTTGATTCTGGGAAAGCAATGCTTTAGTGGTGACGATGGGATATTGCCTCATTACAGGCTTCCTTGCCAGATGAGTTCCCTCAGTGCCAATTACTGTTCAGCAGTGGATGCTGCAATAGGTCAGGCTGTTCTTCTTGCTAGTCTTTTCTTTCACATGCATTGCTTCTGTGTAAAGCACTCAGGGACAAATTGTGCTCCTGCCTTGGTAATTGTCACTCTGCTATGCAGGGGCACCATGTGAGGGGATGCAAATATTCTCTGGATGTGTGGAGCTCCACAGGGACCACTAACCTGCTGGTAGGAGACATAGGGCCAAGGCCATAGGAGATCATCAAAGGCTAAAGTTTGTAACTTTTTAGCTGCTCTGTCTCCTGAGGACCAAATTGCTCCTCCACCTTTTGCATTTTTCCTGCCCTCTGTTTAGCTCAGGTGTAGTGCAGGGATTTTTTCTTTCAGAGCTAACACTTTGACCACTTGAGGCAAATCATGGTGAAAGCAGCCTCTCCCAGCCACAGCACCTCTGAGAGCAGGGATGCTGAAAACAGAGGGTACTGCAGGAGTGATGACCACGTCACTCCTCCTGCCTGCTGCTGTGCCCTTCCACCCGTTCCTGCCCCGAGGGCTGGGGGTGGCATCGTGCCCCATCCAGCTGGGCACTGGAGTGCATGAATCCAATGAAACACAGGAAAATCAGTTGGAGAGCAAGGGCCACATCTGCCTGATCACTGAAAGAAGCTGTGTGGCATGGCACAGAAACTGAAAAATCATTTTGAGCTGTAGCTTGAAAGTGTGTCACTCATTGTTTAATTAAACACTGAGATATGTATGACAGGGCTGGGAGTTAAACTTTGCTGTATGGTGGGTGTTCTCTCAATTCCCTTTTTTGGCTGCCAGTTTTTAACCCAATATGGCCTATGGAGACTGCAAGGTCATTTTCACAGGTGAACACCTCAAAACTGCAGTCTAAAGATAAATGCAGAAGACCTTTGATCTCCTGTTAAACTCTTACATAAGAGTCTCTGTAGTTTTGCAGTAAATCTTTTTATGATATGTTGTTTGTGTTCCTAATTATAAATTTGGAACAAAATTCTCTGCCAACAGAGCTTTCTATGCTGGGAATTTAGGCTAGTTGCAAGGTTGGTTTGGGGTAACTGTAAAGATACTAATGTAATTTCTTGAAATACAAGTAGTTTTGAAATAGAACTATAATAATAGAACTATAATGATTCAAAAGCACTTGTAGGCAAATACATAATCAATATACAATATTGCCAGAATATCAACATGACCCTGACAGTGCAATTGAGAACAGATATTTTTACTGTAGTAACAGCAGCATCCCAACTTTCATTCCCTCTGATGCTCACATTTGAGTTATAATTTACCAAAAGGTCATTAAACTGATGGAGATGTTGCACTGGTGTGTCCTTTAAAGACAGTATTTTTCAAATGAAGGGCCAAACTGTAAATATTGGAAGTAATGGTTTAGCAACTCTGTGTACATGCAAAGAAGCAGCTTCATCTTGGGGGAGACATGCTATTCTTACTGCTGCCCAGGACAGCCCCTACCCCTCCCAGGGCAGCTTTGCCCATGGCTTGGTGACATTTGTTCCTCTGGGTCTTAGCAGGGAATAACACTGCCTTAAATGAACTGTTGTTTGGCTGGTTGCTTTCAATTTCGCTGCCTCAGAGAATATCTTTGGTCATTCACTTCGTTACTTTGCAGAAGCTCTGAAGCAAAGACAGAATTTATCAGTGACACCAAGTAGAAATTGGAAGAATTGAAGGGAGAGATTATGTGAGACCTTTTAATATAAAGAACTGTGGTATGAGTTAAGAAGATTATTTTATCTTCAGCTCCTCTGACAGGTCCTCTGTTACATAAGTGTTCTGCTTTTTCCAGTTAGGTATTGCCTAAATGTCAGTCACGGCCATTTCCTGAAATAGGAACGCTGAGTTTATTTAATTTGGGGGGTTTAAGTATTTTCCATTTCAGAATAATAAATACATAAGATACAGGATCTCTTCTATGTAAAGGCTACATTCTGGTAATATACAGGAGTATGTTTAGACATATTAAAAACTTCTTAGTCATGATTTTAAGAGTAAAGCTTTGATTTTTCTCCTGACATGGCTATAGCAAGCTTTCATGTCAAAGGAAACCCACTGAAGATGTTGATTCATTGGGGAAGGGGTGAAATGTCATACTCCTAACTACATCTTTTCATTTTCCAAGCTCCTCCTAGAGAGCTGACAGAAGAAGAAAAGCAACAAGTTCTCCATTCAGAAGAATTCCTGATATTTTTTGACCGCACAATACGTGTAATTGAGCGAGCTTTGGCTGAAGATTCTGACATCTTCTTTGACTATAGTGGCAGAGATGTAGAAGAGAAAGATGGGTCAGTTTGGGGTTTTTTTTTGCTTCTGTAAAATAAGTTTTATAAAGACAATTCTAATAACAGGAAGCCTTTATTTAAAAAAATAATATTTTTATTGTTAAGAAAAGCCTAAAATCTCTCAGTGAAGGCCTGGGTCACTTTGTCATCTAAAAAGATATTTTAAAATACCTTTGTGATTTACTGATCTGGGTTTTGGTAGGTTTTTTAATTTGATGTATTACCTAGCTGGTTTAATTTTTTGTTTCATTTTTGGGATGAAATTCAAAATTCTGGTAAAATAACTGAAAGAGGTAAATACACATGTGCATGTAAAGGTATACATTCCAGCAGTGTACGTGTGTGTGCTTATGATATTTTCACAAATTCAAACTAGTGTTGTTTATATTCTACTACTGCCTCAGGTCTGTAATGGATCCCACTTTACCGTGCATTGTGGGGATGAAAATGATCTCCCAAAGCGTTTGCAATCTTAACAGCTAAGATGAGAAGTGACAAGTTCTGTTTTCAGCATTTGATATGGGAGCAAAGCAGTAAAACTTGTTAGTTGGAGAAGAAATATTTAGGTTGCAGCAGCTGTGTATCTGCTGAAGCCTCATGGCAAATCAGTAGCTGTATTGCATGGAAGTTACTGGAGGCTAACCCAGAACAGCATCCCTATGGACCAGCTGTGTGCATCAGTGTGGCACTGTTGGACCAGTACTGAGCTTCAACCTGTCCTCACAGTGTCACAGAGCATCTGCTGTCTCCATCTCTGGGAGAAGGTGCTGTACCTTTAACATTTTAGGAGTCAAAAGTAAGAGAGGTTTGGTTATAGCTTGGAGGTGAAGGTTCATAAAAGTGGGAGCTGAATGCCAGGGCCAGGTTCATCCTGGGAGAAAAAGAGGGCAGAGATGGCCCAGGGTGACCCAGAAGAGTCAGGCAGGCAGTGAGAAATTCAAAAATGTGGTTTTGTGAAACAGACCTAAAATTTGTTCCTTGTTGCATCATTTTCAGCCAGACAGTCAGTGAGAGAAATTAAATCAAGGTGGCAGACTCCCCCAGGCTGAGCAGAGATCTGAGAAGCAGTCAAAAACTTTTGCACTGCTTTTCACAGCATTTGAACCCTGGTACCTGAAAATCTGTCGCTTTGTTTGAATTCACACAGAGATGTTCAAGCAGGAGCCAACCTCTCCTTTAACCGGCAGTTCTATGATGAGCACTGGTCAAAGCATCGTGTCGTCACCTGCATGGATTGGTCTCTTCAGGTAAGATGTGGAGCTGGGACATGTGTTTCCATATCACTTCCACTTCTCCCTATAAAACTTATGGGCAGCCTCTGTTTGCTCTTCTTTATGCAGAGCAGGATGTTATTTTTGAGAGAACAGCAAGGCCCTGTATGAGTGAAAGCACTTTTCTCTGTGAAGAAGGGTGGTGGATGATATAGAAGCTGTCTTTTTTTTTTTGTTTTTTTGTATATGTTACTTGGTCTTCAAAATCGGGATGTTGTGTGAAAACCCTAAGTTAACAAACCTACCAAGATTAAGCCTTTACTTTTCCTCCCCCTTTCACTGCTTCAGCCAAAAATGGAAATTTTTTTAAGGACAAAAGGTTTAAAATTAAACTAACTAAAATTAATTTACTAAATATAATATGTATACATAGTAGATGTATGCATATTACATGAAATCTTTAAAAATGGTGAGAAATAAAATTAATTTTTCTAATATACTAAAATTTAAAATGTGAAAGTATCTGAACAATTTAAAAAGATTGAAAATAGGTCCTTCAAAAACTGCTGGATCCTCTCTTCAAGTGATGGAAGAGGAGGCTGCAGCTGCTCTGGGTCATGCTAAGGCAGCATGCCTGGAATGTACCCAGTTTCTCTACATGCAAAGCATTGTCATTGGAAAATAAAAATGATGATAGACTTGCTTAAGCTCTCCAAAACCAATGCAATCACATTAGCAAAGTGCAGAAACCAGTTTAATTAGTTACTTTGTTTGGAGAGCTGGGATTATCAGACATCATCACAGGTCCTGTTAAATGAAATTGGTTCCAGTTTTACTCCAGCTCCCCTTGTCCTGTTTCATCATTGTTAGCCTGTTCCTAGGATCTGGCCTGGAGCAAAGCATGTGGTTTCCTTGGGGAGAGAACCAAGGAGACTCTGCTCCTAAATCCACCATACACATTTAACAAAACTACTCCAAGAGGACATTGAGTTCACAAATGCAAGCACAAACCCAGCCTCAGGCATGCCACGGGATAAGAAGCACGGGGACTTCCATCCATGCTTCTCTCTTTTCCCTTGAAGTGACCACAGAGCTGCTTCCATCCCTCTGGGCACTTCCCAGGCAAGGTGGCAGCTGCCTGCACAGGAGGCTGCAGAGAGGAGAAGAATCAGGGGGTCCCAGCGAGCACAGCTGCTAGGCTGAGCACATCTGGGTGGTGCACAACAGCCAGTTGCAGACAAGCTTCTTGTAATAGCCAGCTTGCACTCCACGTGTGAAATGAAGGATTTATACCTTTGCTTTCATACAAAATATCAGCCTAGCAACAGGTATGCACTATTGTGATGTGGGTGGCCTTTAAGCACATATGGATTTCCACAGAAATCAAATATAAGCCTGAGGAAACACTTATCTTAGGTTGTTCACTTGTTCAGGGGCTGGAAATTACATGGAATTCTTATCTGATATTTTCCTAACAGGCAGCTCTTACTGTATTCCCAGGGCAGCAAGAAAAAAAGCCGCCTCAGAAGAGCACTGCCAAATGTAATTGTTCAGCCCCTGGGGCTTGAAGGCATGTTCTGCTTCCCACCTCTTTGTTCCAGGGTGGCCCCTCCTGCCTTCCTCTTTGTTAACTCCTCATGCTCAGCTCCCTGGCACCCCAGCAGGGGCTTCTCCATGTGGGGGGCTTCTGCATGCTGCCCTACAATAGCTTGGGAGTACGGAGTTGCCTCCTCTCCTTCCTGCTTTGAGTGGTATGCATGAGACAAGAGCTGGAGCCAGACAGAGGTATTTCACCTAACCACTAGCTCTGCTGCTCACACATGCTCCAGGACATGGCAGTGTCCACTGTGCCAAAGAATAACTTGAATAATCATGGGAACCGCAGAACACATTGCTCAATTTTCTGTGATAAAACTGCTGCTGCGAAACAGCCTGGAGGCAAATAGAAGCTTAATCAAAGAAAGGACATTGATGCATTGATTAAACAAGTTCGTCTGTTCCCAGTCACATGTAGAATACAGTCTCAAACATGTGGGATCATTCATACCATTCAAGTTAACCCTCTAGCCCCTTGATTCTTTCACAGAGCAACAGGAAAATGGCTTAGGTGCTTAAGGATCTCAGGGAAAGGCCCGATTGACTGAGACTAAACATGAAGAATTATAGCACCTTACTCTGTCCATGGGAGCTAACTTAAAGTCAAGAAAATCATAGTCTCAGAGATAATGATATGTCTTTCTGGACCCTCAGGCAGCAGCCTCGAAGGAGGTTTTGCACAGCACCATTTCTATGTTGCTTTCATTTGCAGGACATCTGGGCACCCGGTGAGGACTGAAACTGTGTAAATGGAAGTAGCTTGAGTGGGGCATTGGAGTGTGCAGTGCCAGAGAGGATTTAGGGTACTGCATTCAGCTCTGTTTTTTTAAGAGTCAAAAAGCCTCATCTAGGTATGACCCCAGCATCTGCTTAAACTTTAAACTGTGTTTCCAGTCAAATACATAAGCTGATTGCAAAACCTGACAATAGACCAGCAGGATTTGAGTCAGTGTCTGTTTATAGCCAGACATGCTGCCAACCATGCCCACTAAACTTCCCAGGAGCATGAACCAGCCCCAAAGTGCTTCAAAATTGGTGCTTTGGGTCTAGCCACACACGCTAGCTGGCTGTAGTCATGCTGGCAGGAGGGCTTGTTTCTTCTCCCTGCCCGTGTTTCTGCCCCTGTGTGGCTGCAGGCTCAGGCACTCGCGTGAATGGTCCCCAACCTGCTCAGCCACAGCGTGATGCCCTGTCAAGAGCCTGCTGCACACTCTGTTTACTTGGCCATGGGCCAGCGTGGGATGAAAAGGTTCAAAGGAGAAGCTGAGCTTGCTGTTCAGAAGTGGTTGTAAGCCGTGTTGCAGGAGTGAGAGAGGAGAGATGAATGAGAGCAGTTGAGGGCAAGGCTGGCACAACTGTGTCCAGAGAGGTGGCATCTCAGGTGTGGGATTAATTCACCTTCAAGTGCCCCTTGGGTCTTGATGAGGGACTGGTTGGTCTACTGCTTCCTTTAAATTCCATGCAAGTGAATTGGGTGTTAAATTGTCCTTACAAGCTGTGCCAGCAGCCAGGGTCTGAAGGGATGTAGGTACAATCTAGTCAGAGTTTCCTTAAAATGGGAAAGGGCCAGGCTGTGGTGTCCATGTGTCATTGCTGACTCCTCCACACATGGGTCCAGGTTCACTCAGAGCAATGAGCTTGAGTAGGAAAATCATCAGCTCTGTGATCTATTATCCATGGAAGCGTACAGAATGTGGGAAGCAACAGCTGCTGGTGGCAGAAGTTACAGCTGTGTGCATTTCCTCCAAATGGATTTTGAGAGCAGAGAGGTTCAGACCCCAATAATAACGATAGGAAGGGTGGTGGTTTGGGGTTTTATTAACTGTTAAAGTGCCTTTGAACCAAATTCACAACTCCCAAAAGAGAGTTTCTTTGTCCTGCTTCCTACCAGCTGCACTGTTCTCCTGTAAAGTGGCGGATGGTTTGGTAGGAATTTACCTGGGAAAGACAAAAAGTGACAATAATTTGCAGATACTGAGAAATTTTGAGGGAAAGCATTTCTAATTTACAAGAGGAGAGTGTAGGTCTTGCACAACTCGAGCTGCTGACTCGTTGGTCTGCAGAAGCCACGTGCTTTTCTCTGGACATGCCATAATGTCCACTGCCTTATCCCTCTAAATAGGCAAATACTCAGAGGGAAGGACAGAGGTTACCAGAGGTGCCTTGTGTCAAACATGTGAGAGTGAACAACTAGCAGTTACTACATAGACAGAAAGTGATTGATGTTTTGTGGGTAAATTATTACTTCTTACAGTGTTTTAAAATGATGCAAGGTCATCAAGACAGTGTGAAATTCTGATTTTTCATTTATAATATTATGTATATATAGATAGGTATATATAAACAAAGCAAATTATTATGGGTGCTGCATATCTACTTCTATACAACAGGGGATAATGGGTATACAAAAAAGTGTGGCTCTGTTTTTAGAGTGCTTATTGCATCAATCCTACTGAGTCAGTGGAATTCAAGGTCACTCTGTGCTTTACAAGATGACCTCAGCATCTTGCAAAATTGAGCTTCTGTGAAGAAAATGTTTTGTTTGCCATTTGAATCATCAAGAAGAGCTTTCAAGTTGATTCTGTGCATAAGTGAATTAGAGTGCATAATGAAATAAGAAAGAATAGTTTTCAGGAATGCTGAAAAAAAAGTGAATTTCAGAATAAAAGCTAGTCAACCCTATGGTCATAGTGTTTTATTATCAGTCAATTAAGACAGTTTGTCCCTGAAGACATGTTGAGCAAATATATTAAAATTATTCAAGCTTTCAAATTTTTCTTCCTCCTTCCTTTTCATTCCCTTTATAAATATTTTGCTAGTTGTCTTTTCTTAAGAATTACCTGCAGAAAATAACATTGCCTTTGTGATATTTTAGAATAACTGATAGAGAGCAAGTATCAGGGGCTTTAAGGATGTTAGGAATGAGTAAAATGTAAAACCAAAATGAAGCAGAATAATATGATTGAACTAGCATTTATTTTAATTAAAACCAGATATTGCACATTTACTGTAGATTATTTCTGTCTGATATGATTTTGTGTAGGCTTTTCATTATCCATGTTATTTTATTTGCATTTTCTTTTCCTTTCTAGTACCCTGAATTGATGGTTGCATCTTATAACAATAATGAAGATGCTCCACATGAGCCTGATGGGGTGGCCTTGGTGTGGAACATGAAGTTCAAGAAAACTACACCAGAATATGTGTTCCATTGTCAGGTAAGGCAGAGGAAACCATTGATTTTATGCTTTAGACAAAACAGTTTACTACATGGTGCATCTCCCCACTGATTATATGAAAACATTACGGTTAAAAATTGGCATATTTAGTAAAAGTACAAGTGACAGCCCAGTGTTTTTGGAAGGCAACCAGCCTTCTCAAACAAAAGCCTGTCAGAGCTGCATGTCATTCTTTGTCTATTTGAAACAGTCCCTAGGAGATTTAGTTCATAAATCCCTCACACTTATGAAGTAACTGTGGTGTACCACTTCCTCATGCAGGCAGTAACACATGCTTTCCCACCCACGTTAACTTCCTTGCATCCTCTGTACTCAAGCTGCCCACCCTTGCCTTGGTTCTGCTCAATATCATGTTTTGCCTTTAAAATTGGGTAGTAAACTTTGCTTTTTTGGACACGTGTCTGTCTTCCAGCCTAATCAAAATGGTGTCGATTTCAAGAACTACTCCACCAATTCCTTTAGGTCAGTCAGTTTGACTGTCCTTTAAGTCAGCAAAGTAGTGTTTCACTTCACTCAGTGCTACTTTAAAATTATGCTGGCTTAGAAGTTTATGGACAATTCAAAAATAGTTAAGTGTTTTATTTCTGTATGTCTGTTTGTTGTTCTTTTGCCACTGCTTTTATGTGTGAAATGGCACAGCCTCTATTGACAGAAGTGTTCAGCTCACTGCCTCTATCTCCATCAAACTGTCCAAACTGTGGAACAGGGCTTGGGCCAAATTTCAAACCTCTTCATTAATATCCCTCTGTGGTAATTAAATACAGGACAGTGGTATTCAAAAAGCCATATGGAAAAGTTTCAGCAAGTAAAACTTAACAATCAGAGATTAGTAAAACGCAGATAATTCTGTGGTAAAAATTGCTTCTCTTGGAAGGATATGTATTACCTGGCTAATTGTGTAAGCTAAGTGTCATTTTACATTTGAGAACCAAACATCTTTTTGAACTAAGTTTATGTTTGGACTTGGGTACATTATCAGATGTAACATAGTGGGAGGGAGTTGCTGGAATTGAAGTTGCTGCTTCAACCCGATTAAGTAACCTTTAATTCTGGGCATATTTTTCTAATTTGCTATACTGAAAAACAACTTCACAAGGAGTTTAGGCCTGCAAATATGCTATACAGATTTATATACATAAATATGCATATATATGTGTGTGTGTGTGTGTGTCTATTACCTTTGAAAGAGGACTTGTGTTTTCCTGGGTATCATATTTGGCAGCCAATGCCAAATTGGCACTGGCCTTTCAGACTGCTTAAGGTCTTAGCTCAGATCCCTTGTTCAGATTCTTCTATGATACGCATGCAGCTTAATGGTTTGAATAAAACTTCCAAGAGAAGATATGACATTTCTAGGAAGGATAATCCTTAAACTAGATTTATTTTGCAAGATAATGACCAGATTCAGGGTATCCCTCCTGTGCAGACAGAGGAAGATTGACTAAAGACATCATTTGTTCCATTAAAGTTCTGTCTAGATGCACTTAAACAAAAGAGGTATGACTTACTGCATTGAAAGCAATGAGACAGGCCACACTCTTCACTAGAAAAACACACACAGGACAAAGTAAGTGGTGGCCAGGGATTTGGCATGGCTGAGCTTCTGTCTAATCCTCACATTGTTGGATGTGCTCTCTTTTAGAACTGGAGCCTTGAAACCTGTGAATTGAGAGACATATATGACACTGTGCTTGCACATGTATCCTGGATTCACTCTCTTTCAGCAAAAGAATATCAGTTCTGCCCATGGGAAATATTTATTTTCCTTTCAAACTGACCATAGATAATTTGCGTTATAAATCCATTATGAGTTGGATCTGTCTTTGAACCATCATTATAGGGCTTTTGATGTGGAGTATCTTCTGCTTATCTTCAGATCAGATGGGGAAACCCACATGGGATTAAATGGGGAAGCAAAAAGTATGCAACTTGGTCTCTTGAACACAGGTTTTGTTGTAACTGACTCAGATGGAAAATAAGAAAAGAGTAATATCTTAGCTCATGCTCTGGATTTCAGTTCTATAGATCATCACATTATTCTGTTAGTGGAAACTAACTGTATAATTAGTCAACCCCATATCATTTATATTACCATTTTGCTAGAGAAACATTCTCTTATTCAGTCTTGATTCTGTTATTTCTCTAGGCCTTCTGAGAGATAGGCCCAATTTTGTTTCATCAAATAAATGACCTTACAACAGTCCAGACCAACAGCTAGAGATGAACACACACCTTACTGTTATAGCTGGGTTGCCCAGAAAGGCCAAATCCAGTACTTTTATTGTGGAAATTTGTTGGGGAAATACAGTGTATTTCCCCAATAGGCCTCTATTTTTCTTCCCAATGACTTTCTATAAAAAGTGGTCTCAATAAATCCTACAAGATGCTGACTAATATACCTTTTGCCTTTCAATTCTTGGGGCTCAGAGAGCAAGACACAAGGAAGTAGAAACTCATTTCAGGTGTGACTGTCTATGAGGTTTTGCAAGCCACTTCTGAGAAGCCAAATCACTAAATGGGTTTATGAAGGCATTTCTGAGAAACTTCTAAGAAATTTCACCTCAGGAGTTCTGCTAACATCAATAGAGAGAGATCTGTGAGGCATCTCTGGACAGCTAAAGAGCTGGCTGGAGTTGCAGCAGGGAAAACTTCAGATACCAATTGTGCACATTTGGTAAATTCTTGAAGTTAGGACCCTTAATCTTTTCCTGACTTTGACTTTCCTGATATATTATCTAGATGCCTACTGTGGAATTTCTTTATGTTCTTTACCTCTTTCTGAGACTGTTATTAATCTTAGATAGGAGAATGTGAAATGCTGAAAGTTGCCAGAACCAAGGGGCTTCAGCTAAAGTTCAGCCATGACAGACCATGATGTAAAAATCTACTGGCAATGATGTTTTTGCCTAACTCCAGTCAGCAAAACATTTGATTTCACTCCTGAAATGTGAGGGGTGCTGTATTCTGTAAATATTAAATTCTTACCCAATTTAAAGTCATTTTAAGTTGTTGTCTCATTAATACAATTTAAATAGTAGTAAATTTCATAGCTCTACAATGTGTTGTGTACAAATACTGGGTTCAATTTTAGTTAACACTCCTTAAAGGAAAAGTTACAATTAGCCAAGTAGACATACTTACTCATTAATTCATGTGTACTGCTATGTGCTCCATCAGATGCTTTCTAAAATAGTCCTGATGGCTTCTACTCTTACCTCCCATGGAATTGGTTTTTTTCTTCTATGTGTTTTATTTTTGCCCTTCTTTGGGTTTTTATATTTCTGCTTATGTGCTGACAGTATTTTAGCTGTGACTCCCAGATTTTTTCCTCTGTAGCTCATCGTACATTTCTTTACCACAATGTTAGAAATAGGAAAACAGGGAAGAATGAGGGATTGGGCAATTTGTTCATTTGTTTTCCTATGCAAGCAAAATTTGCTGTTTCAGAAGCAAAACTGGAATGGGAAGATGATATCATCTGCCAAAGGAATGAATGCTCAGTGCTTTCCTTAGGTAGTGAGAAATAAATTGAGCATGCAGTTAATACTGCAGAGTGCAGACTGGGAATATCTTTGTAGGAAGAGTCAGGGATGTCCTCCTCCCCCATGCTGGAGCATCACATACTCTTGGTATGATCCAGAGCATTCCAAAGGCAAGACACATGCCTTTCAGAAGTACTTTATGAAACCATGCAGATGAGTCAGCCCTAGTTGGGTTAGTTTGGCAGTATCCAGAGATGGAATGAATTCCAGGAACAACATGGAAATCACCTTGAGTCTCCCTTGGTTTAGTTGGGAGAATTTTAAGCAGTGGTTCACATTGCTTCTCCCAGCTACTGCTGTTTTGTGTTTAGGTGGGGGTCACAAAAACAAAAGTAGTATCTCATTTCTTGATGACCTGACTCCACACATGCTCAATCCTGTATGGATTTCTGCAGTGCACAGGGCTGGCCTTGTATGTGAACATTCCCTCCTGTACCATTGCTTGATAGAGTAGCACCAACCATGTTTTTCCATATTTGTGTCTTTTTCAGAAAGTGCTTTTATGTTCTTTATATGTCTTTTCCTTGAACATACAAATAAAAATCTGCATTACCCATTAATTATGAGGATTGTACTACTCATCATCTCTGCCCCTGATGTTGTTTCTGTTTCATGGTGGTCTGATCTAAGCTTTCTAAGTCAGAATCACCTGAAGAAGTATCTGAAACTTTGCAACAACATATCTGGACAAGTGAGGCAAATAGAACTCACAGTTTGCAGTAGATGGGCTAGCAGATAATGGTCTGAGCTTTGCACCCCTTCTTTCAGCAGGGCCTATTAGCATGTGTACAGCACTGCTCTTCTATCAAATCTCATAGCTTTTGGGTTAGAGCTGAACTGAAGAGACAGAAGTCACTAGGAAAAGAAATAATCAGTTACCTAAGGGACTTGAGGGTATTACAAACCATTTCCTTTCTTCTGGAACTGAAGAGGGGTTATTAAAGTTGGTTGAGGTGTCTGGATCTCAGCCTCAAACATCCATTATTTCAGGAGAGGAGGGGTGGACGAGGAAGACAGCTAAAGATATTAGTTTTGTGCAAATAAACCAAATTGAATGTACTTTCTGATTCGGAGGACTCTGCATTGCTACTGGGAAGTAAAGAATTCTGTTTTACTACACACAATCTAATCATAACAGAAAAAAATATTACTGCATTGATGGTCTTTTGATTTATTGTGGATTATTTCCTGATCTTCTAATTTCCTCTTTGTCAGCTATGTCTTTTCCAAATGTCTGAAAAGGGCAGTCAGAAGTACAGATCTGACACTTAGAAGCAACTACAGTCAGTGTATTTTTAAAGCAGAAGAGCACATATGAAGTAGCTTTTATTTGAGGAAGCAGTAACCATTTAAGAGTTCTTTCAAGGAGTCAGATCAACTTTTAGTATAATCACAAAAATATTTCAGCAGTATATCACTTTCAATAGCTGCAGCTATTTCTGTCCTTTTCCTAAAATGCTATGCAGTCAGATTTACTTGGTTAGTTCCATCTTTTTACTAAACTGTCAGGTTTTTTGTGGGAAAGGGGATTTGTGTTTTCTATTTTAATTTCAAGAAAAGATGTCCACGCTTGGAAAATATTGGTGGATTGGGTACAGAAATCAGCTACTCAGCTGCACCACAAAATGTTTCATTCTCCCCTAGCTTTTTTGTAGTGGCTTCCATACACTGCCATTAAGTTATGTGTTTGACCACTCTTCATTGCTTATCCTGGTGTGGTCTTTCCCTTTTCAACTAAATGGATGGAGTCATAAATGCATATCTTAGAATTAGATGCATTGAGGTAAGTGAAAGGCTATATTTAGTGGCTGATATTGGCCAGAGTTGCCTTATTTTTTTCCTGATCTGGTTTCTTTGTTGTTGTCTGCTCTTTCAAAATCAACACAGATTCCTTCAGATGTGCCTTTTGCTCCAGCAGCCTGCCTTCTAAAGGTGCTGGGTGCCCAAATCCACAAGACTTGTGTGTGGAACAGGCTGAGGTAAAAGCCTGAATGACTAATATCCTCCTTTTCCTCTTGTCCTTGAGTTTCCTTCTCTGTGGCAGCCAGACTAGAGCTCAGTCCCTCCACAGCTTCTAAAGAAAAAAATACTACAAGAAATTTAGGAAAGTCCAGAAAGTATGGTTGGAACACTTAAAAAATGAAGAAAATTTTCTCTTCTAATTATATTGGTGCTTTTCCACAAAAATTTCCTCACCTTGTAAGTGCTAAGTTTCAAGCAAGGATTCAGGTCTTCAGAGATGTACAAGAAATGAAAGACCCGGAACTCTCTCTAAGCTTCACAACCTTTCCCAAGTAAAATCAATTAAAAAATCCAGCATGTCCAATTCCAAAGCTGACTTACCTAACTCCTCAGTTTCTTGTGAGAGAGGGTACCTGTGATCAGTCTTTAAAGGGCTGTAAATGTCAAAGAAGACATACGGTTCTGAGCTGACTGCAAATTTTCCCAAAAAACCACAAACCTCTTCTTTGGAAGAGAAAGTTTTTTCCAGCCTGAGTTTCCCCATGACCCTATGATCCTAAACATGAATCAGATTCCTGCTTTTTTTATAGTAGTTCACTGGTAATTGGGCCTCTGACTGTCTGCCTGTGAAGATTCTGAGACAGCTGTCACAGTGGGAATACCTCAGCACCCAGGCTCCCAAATTTGTTGCTGACTTCTGTAACACAGACCCAAATGTTGCAAATCATACCAAGGGGGGGCTTCTTCAGAGATAAAGGTTTTCTCTTAATTTCAGTTTTGTTTCTTGCTGTGCATCATCGGTAGGATGATCTTGGTGGAGCTGTGTAAGCTCTGCTGTGCCTTTTCTTTGGGACACTGTTGCTCTTACATTTGTGCCTGCATGGTTATCTGCACACTGTAATAATTAATGCAGGTGCATAGTTGTGCCATTTTGAATTACATTTTGGGGGAAGTTCTAACTATATGACTGGGGGAGAATAAGAGTTTTAGCTACAGCTTGTGATAGAAAGACATGCTTACTCTGTTCCTGTTTCAAAACTTCTGTCCTCTGCCACGTTTGTTTGGAATGTGGAAATACAGAGAACAGTTTGTGCCATGTAGATGTCAGTAAGCAAGAGCCCACATCTTGTCTCTTAGGCTTTGGTTTTGGATTCTTCCCTCTGTCTTCAGCTGATACCACTTGTGGTTTTTTGCTCCTCCCATTGGAGGCTACACTACTTCTAGCCTTTGTTGATTAGAAATATCTATCATTTGGCCTAAGATTAGTGCCCCAATACTTGTGGGGAGATTGTGTGTGAGTCAGCAGAAGTTAACTCACACATCTGAAGGCTAAGTGTAGTACTTGGAAATTATTTTAGTGTCTTAGCTGAGAGAAGAGACCTGCATGCAGCAGATTTGTAGTGGGGGACAAAGGGGACCCCATGGTCTCCTGTCTCCTGTCAAAGACATTTAAATTGGGGGAGGACAGAAAAGGCACTGAAAATGTGAAAATGCATATTCTGGCTCGGGTGCCACAATGTCTTAGCCAGTCCCAAAATCACCAGTCCTGCTTTACTGCTGAAGTGCCACAGCTGTTAGCATGGAATCCACTAACACCTGCACTTCAAAACCAAGTATGCCATGTTTTCTACATAGCCCTTCACCTTTCACTCCTAAAATCTCTTAAACCTGATTAATTTCCACAAAACTCAAATCATTATATTTTTTTTCAAGAGTGAGAGAAGGAAACCTTCTTCCAGGCAAGGTCAGAGAGCAAACAAACATCATTATTTAGACTAAAGGGATGTCACGAAGTTGCATACCTTCCCTTGGGTTTTAACTGCATCTTTGCAAACCCTTTGTAAGTTGATTTTTCCAGGATGACTTGGATCTCTTGCTGCCTTGTACAGAACCCTGAAGAGTGACACACCCAACAAGCCAGTTTGTATAACAAAATAATTGTAGCCATGTCAGTCTGTGAAATGACTGCTATTACAAAAGGTGGGTGTAGTTCCCCTATTAGTAGTTAACATTCTGAATTATTTGAGAACTGTGTTTATACATACAAAATCTGCTAGCAAGAGAATGCTCCTTTGCTTAGAGCAAGACTTAACACAGATCATCTTCCTCATTTGAAACTGAGATTTCAATTATGAATCAAATAATTAGGAAGTGATAATTTTGCTTGTCTTGGATAGAAAATTTCAGGCAGTTCTCACATCTAAGCCTTTTTTGGAGGGGGTAGGTATCATACACTTAAATGACACACTGTCACTACTAGCAATAGCATTGTGCTCTTTGCAAGTGTGAAAATAGGGATTTGTAATGAACCTGTACTTAAAGATGCTGTTTCTCTTCCTTAAGTTCCACAGTCTTCCTTTCAGACCAAATATAAAGAATATGTTGGCTACTTGATACAGTGAGCATTCAAATTTTTTTTTAAGTTTCTTTATTTTACTGATAACTTGAATACCTTTCTGAATTACTGGCATCTAATATGCAATTCAGTGAATGCCTAACTTTTGACTTTGCTGAGTTAGACATGCAATATTTTTAAACTTTAGCTAGCTAAGGGAAAAAAAAAACTCTGTAAAAAAACTCTGTAAAAAACTATATTTCATAGGAGAAAATTATAGTGATATTGATGCTTTGCCAAAACCTCAAGCAGTGACAAAATCCACAGTGTCCTGAAAGAGATGCCTTTGCAAAACCATTCCTTTGCAGATGGCTTAGATTATTGATACTTACAAACACATGACATTATTCGTTCAACTTTGAAAATCTCCGTTGATAAAAAAATGCAGATTTGTCACACTATCCCAAAATTGCAGAGAAAAAAAAATCACTCAATGCTGCAATTGTTCCTGGAGTTGTTTTATAGTTTAGAAGTTGTTGATTTGGTTACATTTCGACATAACCTAGTGTAAAGAGGAAGGAAGAGAAAAAATAACCCAATTTTCCTTTGCTGATATGAACACTACATTTTAAATATTTTTTGTATATTTGAAACTCCCCTTGCTAAAAGGGTTTTAGGTGAAAAAGAAGTGCAGGATCAGATGTGAAATCAATAAGTCACTGAGATCCTTGCACCAAATTTTTTTCCATAAAGGATGTAAAATACCATGCAATTCCCTAGCTGCACTGCAAATGATGGATAAACAGCCATAGGCATGACTTTTCTGTTTGGGTTATGTAACTGTTCTCAGTGCAAACTACTTGCAATGAAGAGTACATTTGGTCCAAATTCAAGAAAATTATTTCACCTCATGATTTTTGTCTCTGTGGGAGCTCTATGTGAGGAGTGAAGCCTCTTTTTGTGTTACCTGGCACAAAATATAAAACAGTTACTCTTCTAAATTGCTGTAAAAGGCCCCAGAAACCAAGGAATCCATCATTACAGCCCAGGATACAACTGTCCACTGCCTTAAGTCTAAAATCAACAGTTTTCCACCCTCTGCCCCCATGGCTGAATGACTGACAAGTACTTCCTTAAAAAGAACTTTTGTATGTGGACAACATTGATTTAATGATGATTAGCACTCCTGGCTTCCCACAAAGGGAAAGGAGAAGCACATGCCACGTGCCTGAGATACTGATATTATCCTTGGAAGATGTTTCCCATAGGGCAAAGAGAAAGAAAAGTTAAAGTACATTTATTTCAGCATAAAATGACAAGCAAATGTCCTAAATAGAAGAAGCAATATGCTTTTAACAATTTGTCATATTGGAGAGATCAGAGAGTTTTCATAATTGCTGTGACAAAATGTGCCAGTGTGTTAGGACCTGTGATTAATTAATTTGATTGCTCTTATAACACTTCGGGTTTTTTGTAGTTAAGAAAAATATCAATCCCACTTCAGTTCTATATTGTTCTTGAACATATACTAAATCACCAGTCATTTCATGGAGAGAAAAACATGCTTAACATTTGCTATCTCATGTTTGCATCTATTGGTCTATTAAATAAATTTACTAAGCCAAATTTGGATTGGAGTAGTGCAGAACTACTGACTTGAGTTTTCTGGGATAAATCCATTCTTCCTGGTAGGATAAGGATGCATTGTGAAACGTCCCATCACTGTTGTGAGTGAATGACCCAGGGGTGCTGGTTTTTGAGCAAGAAGTCGTCCTCTGATACTCCAGAGTCAGCAATCGTAGACGGTGTAACTATGCTAATTTAGTGTTCTGAGGCTTCACCCTGAGACTGGAGAACATTTATCTCAACCCTTCCTCCTCTACAAGACTACTTATGGAAAAAATTGCAGAAACCAGGGAGCATAGCCTTGCAGGTGACAAAAGCAGGATGCGAAATTTAAGAAAACTAAGGTTTTCTTGGAGGAAGGGGAATTAAAAATTGTCTATAATGGGTTTCCTTTATTCCTCTGTGATCTTAGCTGCTTCCTAATGCTCTATGGGTGCAGAATCAGGCTACTGATACTAGAATGAGAGTGTAAATTACTCTACAGTAATTTACTGTAGGAGAAACGAACAGTGTGAAAATAATTAATGTTTCCACCCTCATTCTTAAATACAGACTTGCCTGTGGTATCTTCTGTGTTTCCACTAGATAGCTGTTTATTTGTGCCTCTAAGTCTCTCAATCTCCACATCTATGTGCAATGTTAAATTAATTTTCAATTATTTTCAGTTATTTCCAATTACACAGTGACACTGCTTATAAAAGGTACATCTGTGGAAGTGATGGATTTGGGCAAATATAAAAGTCTATTAGTCTTAATATGACTGACATCATCTGCCGGGACTCATGCAGAGCATTTCACCTTGTCTTGCACAACACCCTTGTCTCTGAACTGGAGAGACATGGATTTGATGGATGGAACACTTGGTGAATAAGGAATTGGCTGGATGGTTGCACTCAAAGAGTTGTGGTCAATGGCTCAGTGTCCAAGGGGTGGCCAGGGACAAATGGTGTCTCAGGTGTCAGGGTTGGGACCAGCACTGTTTAACATCTTTATCAGACATGTGGACAGTGGGACTGAAGCACCCTCAGCATGTTCACTGACCACACCAGGCTGTGTGGCTCAGCTGGCACACTGGAGGGAAGTGATGCCATCCAGAGGGACTTCCATGGGCTTGAGAGGTGGGTCATGAGAGTCTCATGAGGTTCAACAAGGCCAAGTGCAAGGTCCTGCACCTGGGGAGAGGCAATAAGCACAAATACAGGCTGGACTGAGAAGGGATTGAGAGCAGCCCTGTGGGGAAGGACTTGGGGGTGTTAGTTGATGAGAAACTCAACACGAGCTGATGATGGGGGTCTCCATCCATGGAGACAGTCAAAACCCAGCCACACACAGTCAACAGCAATCTGCTCCTGCTGACCCTGCTCTGACCAAGGGCTTGGACTAGACAATCTCTAGATGTGCCTCCCAACACTGATAATTCAGTGAGTTTGTCTCTGACAGCTCATACTTGTTTTCCCTTCCCTGTTTGATATTGATGTGGAAGAGTGCTAGGTTGAGACTGTCTCTAAGTCTATGGAGTCTTCCCAGGACCATCTGAACATGAGGGTGTCCTTCTTTCCTCACAGAATGAGGACCTTCCTTTCAGAAGGCCTGAATTTAAAAATTGCTTGTTTAGGAAAGCACTTACCAATTTGCTTGGCTGTAAGCAGGCTTTTGAGTCATTAAAATAATGGAGAACTTAGAAGAATTAATTACAATTAAGTTCATGGACTTCTGAGAAAAGATGGACTTACTAAGTTCTTTCTTCATCTGGGACTTTAAAGTGCTCTTGGTTCAATATGTTTGATCTTCTGACTGTGCTTTGGTTTTCATGGCCTTTGCATTTCTTGTGGGGGTTTGGATTCAGTGCTACATTTGAGAATTATCTGTGACTCTCTTACAAGCAGCTGTGACTACTACACCCAACTTCACAGGCTGAGTTGTAGATAATTGTTCTTGCAGCATCTGTACTGGTTTCTAATTCATCAGTGGCTTCACTTAGTTTGGTTGATCAGATGCATTGGTTTGAGGAACTGCTGCCATAGAAACCACAAAACCATCCCCAGAGCATGAGAATAACTCGTGTTTCTATTCCTGTTCTCCAGATCTGGAATTTGAGACCTCTGTGGGCTCTCTAAAGTCTGACTCTGGTATTTCCAGGACTTGCCATCAAGTGATTATCTGTTGTGCTTTCACTGTGAGGAGGAGAGTCCAGGACACCAAAATCCCAGCCTAAGCTCAGTCTCTGGGGGATTTCTTCTGCTTCTGCATAGTGTTAGATGGGAACACCTCTGGACAGGGACTCTTAAACCTCACTCCTGAGGCCTGGTCCTGCTTCCAGCAGGAAGGAGGTTCTGCCTGGACAAATGTGCAGCATTACGAAGCTTAAGTGTTTAGACAAATGGCTGGGGTACTTTATGAGCATGGGGCTGACTGCCAAGATTGCACCTATGTTCTATATCAGATAATATCCAAGAGATAATATGCGGAAGTAACTCAGGAAGAGTGACCAAAATTCCTGGATTTGTACCTCACAGCCAGGTTCCCCAGGTAATTGCTATATAGAAGTGGCTTCACCTTCAGAGATGCTTTAGGACTTGGCTAACTGCAACACTTACAGAAGGCTTTGGTTTGCATGATGTTTTGAGTATGTGCCTTTCTAGATCTGATTTCATTTGCAGTGCTTAAAATAATATGCTTATCTGGCATTTCTAACCATTGCACCAAGTAAGTTTTTCAGGTAATGCTATTATTTGCTCAATTCTAGAGGCCTTCATCAGACTGAGATGTTTTAGTAGGGATTTTGTTACAAGCCCATCATAATAAAGTAGTCTCTGTGCCACAAAACTTGCAGCTATAGTTAGCAGCGGCGGCAGGCAGTGACACCATGACCCTACATGTATAGCAGCTCTGGTCCAGAAGCCTTTGGCTAATGCTGAGCTGAAAGCAGCCAAAGCATGAGCCCTGCTGCCTGCAAGCTGCATGCCAGACTGCCAAGCTGACACTCACCATCTGCTCCAAATTGTGGCTAGCCTGTGGAATGAGCGGGGATGGCAGAAGGTCTCTGTGCTCCACCCAGAGACACACGCCCTCAGGCTCCAGGCCTGTGAGGGTGGTGAAGACCCATCACTTCAAACTTGTCAATAATTCAATCAAAACTTTTAAGAGTGCTTGTGAATAACTGTAGACTATCATGACCTAAATAAAATAGATAAACCAAGGAAGTGTTTGCTTCTCCAGCATGCAAGCACACAGACATTAATTGTTTGACCCTGAGATCTGATAAGCAGCCAGGTCCTAATCAGAGAAAACAAACATATTTGGGTACTTAGCATCTAAGAAGCTGGGGGGAAATAAAACTTTATTTTGATGTGCTGTTGCTATGAAATTACTCCTTATTTCTCCAGGCTTTAATCATCTCATCATCAGTCTAACAAAGACAGTATGATGCTCAGCAAAGATGGTATTCTCACTGCATGTGTGTGGAGTAATTCAGGGTTACTGAATTGACTCCTTGCTGCAGTCATGGATAAAGGCACACAGGATCTCCCCATATCAAATTTGAGAAGTGTCAGGATTATATGCATTTGCAATACAGCAAGCAGTTTTGCTGTTTTTCCAAGTCACCATGACCCTGCTGAATTAATAATAACAGCAAATGCCCTTTGCAGAAGGCCTGAAGTGTAGATTCCCATTTGCAAAGGCAGCTTGTGAACTTTTCTCCTGATTATTTTTCTCCTGTAGTTACATGGGCTGAACCTGCAGTTACAGAGATGAAAGCAGAAAGCTCCAGCTTTCTGCTCTATTTAAAATGAAGTCATAAGGCTGGATATTGCCTTTCTGCAGACTTGGGCAGAGTGTCTCATTCTACTGCAATACTCACATGTCAGCACTGAGGTTAGATGCCAGAGCTACCTACCCTGTAAACTCTGCTAAGAAAGGCTGCATTTCCTGACATACTCTTTTCCTTATTTTTAAGGACTTAGTACTTTTTCAATAAAAATAAATTTAATTTGTGGCTATATTTCAGCTCCATTGGTTTGATGGTATAAGTGGAGCAATACCAGCTTTGGATTTAGAGCAGTCGTGTGGCTGAGTCTCTCTGAACAGCTTTCATGTGGTCTGGTGAGACATTCTTAGAATCCCCAAACATTTTTGAAGATCCTAAACTGGAGACATTCACAATTCTTCCCTCCCTTTCTGCCATTAATCCTTCATGTTTTAACAAGCACTGAAGTTAATACAGCCTACACTCTTTCCTGTCACACTGGGCCCCCTCCCTCCTTTCTTTCTCTTGAATAAAGCAATCTGTTCTTTCCCGTCCATACTCTTGTAAATCAAAGGGGTAGATGTCGACACACACCATAACCAAGTATAAACTTCCTTTTTTTAATTAAACAGAGTTCTGACATTTGGTTTGAAGAAGTGTTTGTTGGCTTTTATTTATTTTTTTTTTAATATGTGAAGGATGTCAACTGCTTTTATTTTATTTTTAGTAGAGACGAATCTTGTATGGTACAGCAAATAATCTCCAGCACAAAATCTTTCAGATGTTGTTTCATAGTTTAATAGGAAGACAGTTGGAGGGGAGCAGAAGTCTTAGAATTTGAAGCTTTTAGAATTAAGAGGTTACCTCTTTGGTACAGGTTTTTGTACGCATAAATCATATTTTAACTTCCTTTTCAAATTTAATTTCAAAACCAGCTGTAATTCTGTTGCTATTCTGTCTTCTGTTTTCTTATTACTACTAATTATACTTAGACAGTTATATGAAACACAGAAATATCCAAACTCACAATAGCAGGTACTAAAAACAAACAGGACTCTTGGAAGGAGCACAGGCTCTATTTCAGTGTACAGCACCAGGTATCTCAGTAGCCAAAGCAAAGTCACCTAAAGTTGCCTCTTTCAAGATATCTCACACCTTTTGCGATGGAAAACCAGAGAAATGTCCCTAAATCAGAGAAAGTGCTCAGATCTGATACTGCCACTTTCCATTATTATTCTCAGTCCATGACTGGTCATGAAAAAATGGCTTTATTTAATAATTCAGTTTCTGGTTTATTTCTAGATGATGGTTTTAATCCACATTTGCAGTTGAACTATATCATCCCTATGACGTAGGGGACCAGATATATGTGTGTATAGCAATGGAGGAATGAAAAGGTCTCCTGACTGCCTGGTCAGAAGAAGGTTGGGCAGCTCTCAGAGGGATTGTGAGTGCTTAGACTCTGTAAATGCTGCTCTTGATGAGCAGGACTGAGAACAAAAGGTTATGAGTAAGTTGCTTGTGTACTTCTGGCCTTCCTCTTTATTTATTTGTTCCTCAGGAGTGCAGACATAAGTGATCAGTGATTCAGTCCCCGTTCTTCAGTTCCTATGGATGAAGGACTCTGAGTACGGCACCTTTTAATGGTTTTAGCTAAGGAGCACTACCACAGCTTTGTCCCTCCACTTTCAATCCCTCAAGCACAGAAAAGGATCTGCCACTTCAGCAAGAGGCCCAGCTGTGTCCTGGGGTGCATCAGGCACAGAATCACCAGCCAGGCAAGGGAGGGGATTGTCCTGCTCTGCTCTGGGACGGCCTCACCTTGAATAATGTGTGAACATTTTGGGTGTCACAATATAAAAAAGACATTAAGCTGTTAGAAGGTGCCCAAAGGAAGACCATGAGGATGCTGAAGGGTGTGGGGGGAAGCCATATGAGGAGCAGCTGAGGTCATGTGGCAGTAACAACTTCCTAATGAGGGGTAGAGGAGGGACAGGTACTGATCTCTTCTCTGTGGTAACCAGTGACAGAACTCAAGGAAAAGGCATGAAACTGCATCAGGAGGAATTTATGTTGGATATCAGAAGAAGGTTTTTCACTCAGAAGGCAGTTCAGCACTGAAACAAGCTTGCCCAGGAAAGTCTTACAGCACCAAGCCTGACAGAGTTCAAGAAGTGTTTGGACAAGGCTCTCAGCACATGGGGAGGCTTAATGGGTCCTGTGCAGGAGTTGGACTCGATGATCCTGATGGGTCGCTTCCAGCTCAGCATATTCTATGATTCTATGAACTCAGCTGCAGTTGATTTCATTGCCTGCAGTTGCCTGTGTCACAGTGACCCACAGCAGCATGCCACTGATGGTAGTGCTTTTTCACATGCATGTGCTCGGCTAGAAAATCCACCCAGGAGCTTCCTGAGAGCCTGCTGCAATATAACCTGGTCTTCTGGAGCCTAGAAATCCCTGTGAACTCCTCAGATTGCTTCTTCCCACTGACAAAGTATTGTTTTGAGATACATCTGGTGTCAGGCGTAGGCATATGGCACCAGTATGGCAATGCTGGCTCCGGGGGTGGTTTCCTGCAGAAGAGGTCTGGCTGAAGGCAGTAGTCACTGCCTATGGAGAGTTATTATTATTTAGCACCCAGGCCTTTGTGAACTTGTTTGACTGGTGGCTGGGCAGAGTGCCATCAGAGCGTAAGGACATGAGCAGAGACAGCTGAGTCTCCAGGGCCTTGCACACATCACATGTGGGTACTGAGGTCAGGCTTCTCAGTAGGGAGAAGCTAAATGTCTGTCTGTCCCAAGCACGTGTACCTGTGGTTGGCGGGATATGCCATAATTAATCCAAATCTGGGCTGTATTAAGCTTCTAAAATAAAAAACAGCTTTGCCAGCCACTTGAAGAGGGCTGGGGGCCTGTTTGGATCAGTGCTTTAGTGGGGAAGGAGAGAGGGAAGGAGCAGGGAGACAGAGCAGGACTGATGAACAAAAGGGTATCATGTGGAGCCGTGCTCCACAGTACTCCTCCCCACGGGCTGAGATGACCTGACCCCACACCAAGGCAGGGGGCAAAGGGTGCTGCCTTCCTCCCCACAACTGCAGCCCTCTCCAAGGCCTGGGCAGCACTTCTGTTTATGAGGCCCAGCCCTCTCTTTGCTGTAACAAATGGACATCTCATGATTTGTTTCTTAATTATGTTTTCAGTGCAGTACTTGCAGCAGCTGGGAGCAGAAGCTTTAGCATTTGAGAACCAGGATTGCCTGTTTGCCCGGCAAAATCCCCAGGTTTAGCAGCCTGAGCTCTCTCATGCTTGGGCAGTGCTCTGCATGGAACTAACTCAGGTTTCCCCCTCTGGCCCTTGGAGGCAGAGCATGCACAGGGGATGAGGCAGCAGCACCAGTATTGCGGCCCCGCTGGGAGTACAACATCTGAGTGGAAGATCATAAAGCCAGAAGCACCAGAAATACTTTAGTAAGGGCATTGAGAAAGCTAAGGAGAGACAGAAAAAGCAAAACCCAGTAGGCTGTATTTGCACAGAGGGAGAAAACACCTGAGCACTAGGCTGAAATAAATACTGAAGTGATTCAGTGCACAGTGCAATTCAGAGGAATGCAGATGACCAGACACTCTGATTTTGCCTGTCTCTTGTGGGTCCCGACAGTTGCTCAGACTGATGCTTTGTGGCACCCATAAAAAGATAATGCTGGGAATCTCCTGGCCTTAAATGCTGCTTCTCTGCTGTGAACACTAAACTCCGTGTGGAATTCCTTCTTAAAAATTTATTTACGTGCTGTTGCCATATACTGTGAAACTAGCTGCTTCTGTCCTCTGCCACAGGTAACTAAGCACCTACAGTATAAAATGTCCCTAACTGAAAAACTGGGGAGCTTTACCATTGCTATTGGAAAGTGCCATGAGATTTCCCTAGAAGGGTGTGGCAGGAGTGCAACCAAGGATATGCTGTTATTTTAAAAACCTGACCATGTGCTGGTTCCTCCCCCTTTGAAGTCGGTGGCAAAGCTGTTTCAGAGGAGCAAGACTACTTGAACAGGCAAACAAGAGGCAGCCTGGGGGCAGAAGAGGCTTACAGGGAATGGTTTCTGCTGCTGTCCTTGAGCACAGAGCTGTTCAGACAGACTGGAGACCTGTCAGCCACTCTCTCCCATTAAGACTAAGAAATGAATGCTTTTCAAGTTGTTAAATGAATGGGCTTAATCTTACAGCCCTTACTCATCTGAGTACTGCCATTAATTTTAAGACAATAATCACTGCATTAAGTGCTATGGAATGGAGTCCTTAAATTGTTAAATTCTAATATTTGACAGAATTTTTTATTGGATAGAAAAATAATACTGACATAATTAAAAAGATGTGAACATTTCACCTTTTGAAGACTGCAAGCTGCTTTGGAGGGAGATGTAAAACTAGAAGCACTGCAGAGAGCTCAAGTCCGTGTCATGTCTGTAGGTTATTTTTGAACTTTATGAAAAACACACTTTAGCAGTTTATATCCTGACCATTCAACTGTATTCTGGCATTCTAAATGCAAAAACATGCTAACCATGAAAGCAGAACTTTTAAAAATACACTGTCCACTTGGCTTCTTTGCCCTGCTTCAGAGTCTCCCAAGTTTGTTTGGGACAAACTTGGGAACTTTGTTGTGGAATGGCTGTTTGAATTGGGGTTTCTTAAAATACATGTGGAGCCTTGTAGCTGCTGTGGGGTGTACCCAGTGGTGGAGCTGTACTATTTTAAAATCATCTGGCTATTTCACTTCATGTAAGAATATCTGTCAGCTTAGTTATAAGGAATGAGAGGGGTTGATTAAAACAACTCACGAAGCCATTAAACAAAGAGATAAAATGTAGAACATGTGCTGTAGGGTCGTTTTAATTATAGTGTGGGGGAAATCTGTGGAAACTGGATGGCAGCTGCAGTGTAGCTGAGTCTTAATCCCTCTTAACAGTACCAACATCCTGTTCCTTAGGGGTAGAGTTTCTTTTCTGTAAAGCTAGGTCCTTTGGAAATGGTGTTTGGAAGCTACCTCTCATGGTGATGACTGACCAAAATGGAATTGCTCTGCTCAAGCAATTAGATACAGACTAAAATAGGGACTTTTTACAGACTAAAATAGGCATTTATGTACACTAATTGTCTAGTCCTTAGATGCTAGACCATATAACAAAAGAGAAATGTATGCAGAAGTGTTAGTCAAGAGGGGAAAGTATAAAGATGTCAAGTGAAAAGCCAGGAGTATCCAGAGAGAGTGGGGAAGAAAAAAGGTAATTGCAGCTTTTTTCATTGTCTTGATTAGCTTATCAAGGTCAAAAAACCCCAGTAATGAATATACTGCTGTATGCTGTAAGTGTGTCTATTAAGTTCACTTAGCATATAATCTGGCTTTAAACAGTTGATATTAGGCAGCCACATTAATTCAGTAAAAACTGTTTAAACTTCCCATTTTACTTTATTCTTTATAACCTAGTTATAGGCATCAAGAGTTAGCATAATTAATTCTAGCCTTATCAGAAGGGGTTTCAAGTCTCTTGTGAGTTCAAATCAGTCTCTAGCCACTGGAAATCCTCATGAGGAGCAGTAGGAAAAAGAGGCAACACATCTGCCCAAGTTAAAGGTTTTACAACCCCATGCACATCTCCCAGAGACAGGGCCATTACCTAGGTAGACACTGGGTCTAGTTCAGCTTGGCAGCTCCAGTGTTCCGAATTCAACAAAGTTTACTGAAATGTCTGCCATGCTTTTATGCAAATGAAATATGGTAATTTAGTTAACCTTTTGTCAGCAGGTAAAGTCTGTTCCCAGATAGGAATACCAATACTTCAAAATATCCAGTCATTAAAATATAAAAAAAGATTTGCATAAAATAAAGACATAACATCCAGGCCAATTAAATATATTATTTAAGAAGAACATGGAAGACTTGAAGGAGTTACTGCTTCTTGCTCTTGGCTGAAGCTTGTAGGCATATGAAGGTCTGGGGACTGTTCCCTTGAAGATTCAGCTGTTGTATTATTTTAAAGACATTGAAAAGTGGTAGTTGGGATAGATAACAATCTCCATACTGGCTTGTGGGGCACTCTACCAGGTAGCCAGGATACCCATCACACCGGCCTGGCTCCTAAGCATCCCCAGCTAAAGAAAATATACAAAGATAACTCAGCTGCCATTAGGATGAAGAAAAACTCAGTTCTGTTTAAACAGTGTAAAGTAAAGCATGGTTCCCTTTGTTCTTAGAAGACCTTGGTAGAGGAATCAGTCATTGACCCAACAATGAGACACAGCTTGTCAGCTGATGCTCTCAAAACAGCACACCTTGAGGTGAACTTTGGAGGGTTTTTTCCACAGACTTGTCTCAAACTGCCTGAGTTAAAATTTAGAGGAGAAAGAGTGGAAGAGCTCTCCTTGATGGGATGTCATGGATGTCTTTCTCTGTTTGGCTGGGATCTGGTTAGTTGAAGTTCTCACTTCTGGAAAAGAAATTAAGCACTTTACCATCACTGTCATGGAGAGATTATCTCAGGTTTTTAGCATCATGCTCAGACACATCCTATATTATCCCTGGGACCAATGAGACAACACTTTTTAGGGTCCAAGTTAGTTCTTTGCATGTGTCCTGTTGCTTTAGTAGAATTACTAGTGTGCAAGGAGCATGAATAAAGTTCATACAGCTATTCCTAAAATACAAAGTGTTAATTACAGTTTGCTTCCCTTGGGAGAGAACTGAAGATGGCTGACCATGTAACCTCTCTCTTCTCCTCCTCTTTTCCTGCAGTCCTCTGTGATGTCAGTCTGTTTTGCCCGCTTTCACCCAAACCTGGTTGTTGGAGGAACATACTCTGGCCAGATTGTCCTGTGGGATAACCGCAGTCACAGGCGCACTCCGGTTCAGAGAACCCCCCTGTCTGCTGCTGCTCACACGGTAAGGACAAAAACCACCTCCCTTTTCCTTAGAGGAGATGGTCAGCAGGGAAAGGCAGCTGCCACATTGGGTCTACAATGCTAGTTGCCACACAGGTGAAAATGGAATTGTGGTCCTTGAAGGGAAAAAAGTAGATCTGAGACATGAACAACCACCTCTTGTAAGTGTTTGATCATCACACATTGTACAATCAAGTCAGGACATTATTCTCCTTTCCAAGGAAGAGGGCGGGTTTGAGTACAACACGTGAATGAGGCACCTATGTGCCAGCACACTGTCACTGTAGTTCTTGTCCCCATTGTCTGTAAAGAGAGCCAGACCACTGTGAAGGCTGTACATCTCTCAGTCTGGTGTGGCAGGCAATTCGAGTCATTATTGTTGTCTTGGTGTCTTGTCTTGTCTTGTTGTCTTGTCTTCTTTGAACCAGATAAGGCACCTATGAGGGTCTCAAAGGGGATTCCTGTAAGTAGACATTGGTGCCCTCAGAAAAAGTGGGGCAATTTGCTTCTGTTTGTTTGTATTTATGTATTTATGTACTGTTCTGTAGAGCAAGACATAAATCCTGCCATGGTCTTCTGCTCCAGACAGGGCCACAGGGCAGAGTTTGCACACTGAGGGAGAGCTTGTTTCAATGGAATGATGCAGGAGAGCATTTTGCTGACACACACACAGGTACTTACAGATAATTATTGATGGTGGCAATGGGCTCTAGTGATGCCTGGGAGATGAATGGGCAGAGCAGTAACACCAAATGCCTGAGAAAGAAGAGACTTTGTGTGTGATACAAGGATGATGTCTGTGATAGGAGAGTCTCACACTGCAGAGTACTCATATTGTGCTGGAGGAGGAGGAGACAAGCCTGGGTCGCCTGCTAAAATGTCCTCACTCTGCTATGGCACTGACATTCAGCCATCCTGCACAAACACCTCGTGCATTCTCCTCCTCCTGAGTCTGGGCATGGGCAGCCTCTTCAGGAAAGGTGGAAGGTGGAGCAGCTCATGCTGAGAGCGAGCGTAGGGCAATTCCTGAGTGGACAGTAGAAAGGAGGAGAAAAATGCAAAAGTATGATATAAGGGTGCAGAAAACCACACATTTTCTGTACCACAGGGAACTGAACTCGACAAAGCACTCTGAGAGGTAAGATGATAATCTTGTTCTGGCAGATTGAAGGTTCGGACAAAGTGATAGTACTTTTGCAGCTCCAGCTTTTACAATTGTGTGATTCTAATGTTTGGAATTTGCAGATCAAGGTTCAGCTTTCAGTTGACTGTGACAACATAATCCCTGGAGTTAAAAGACAGCTCCAGAAGCCATGCCATGTGAATTACTGCTGAAGATTCAGTATGGGGCCAGTATTATGATTGCAAGTCTCTTATATTAAAAATTACAGGTGTGCACAGATATGCTTAGTGGGCCAGGCAATACAAATGTTGTTCCCTAAATTTCCACTATCATGAATGTTGATGTAATTATCTAATGATCTGTGCCATGGGTTGCAACTTCAACATTGCTTTTCATTTCCCTAATGTTTTTGCTCATTGTCTTGCCAGTAATGTTGTTCAATCTGCATGAAAAGAAACAGTCTCTCCTGGAAGTGCAATTTAGAGATGTAGCAGACCAGAAAACTAGTGGCAAGAAGCTGACTGTCACTGAAAATTGAACAACTGGGACTCAAAATCTAGTGGAAAAGCAAAGATTAATGGGAAGTAATTTGTTTACACTCAAAAATCATTTAAGGCAAAATTGTACCTCCTGGAATTATATATTAAAACAGTTTTATTATTGCAGTAGAACAAAATGTAATGTTTTCCTTTTGAATAATATAAATAAATTACTTTCAGTCGTGGATGGGCACTTTATGTGCTGTCATGGATTGGTATAAATAAGTGTTTACACAGTCTAACATGAGGAGGAAATATGATGTTTAAAGGAGTGCTCAGATTTTACAATAAGAGTTGCTTACTTTATATTTGTACATAGGAATTACTTACCTAAATTGTAAATGAGGTCCTGGTTGCAAAACGCTGGCTTGAATCCTTGCTGCCAAGAAAAAAAAATTAAATTAAGACAACATTACATTAGCAGTGTTACTTTTTGTACTGCTAGATACGTGAGCTGAATAGTCTTTTTTTAATTTGAACTCATGTTGCATGTGAAAAAAGGATTTTTCTCTTTTCTTTCTCTTGCTTTGTTTATTTGAAACAGATAGATCATGTTGTTTTCCCTGACTTAAACCTTCCTGAAATTTAGTATCAGTGATTACTGCCTGGATTCACCAGGAAAGAGAATTCTACCCACAGCTTACTCACTAATTTCCTTTCACACCCACCACACATCTGCACTTGGGACAACAGGAAATTTTAATTAAGACAAAACCTTTTTGCATGATGATTTCATTTCCAAGATAAATAAAAACAAGCTGGCAGCAACCCTTTGAAAGGAAGGAGCCTGTTTAGACTTTCTGTTACATACAGTTGGTTGTCTTTTTCATCTGCTTTCTTTACATCTTTTCATTTCTGCCATGAGTTTTATTGTGCATGAAATTGATGGCTGGTAGCCCTGATTAAAGCCAGGCCTGACACACTGAGGTGCTGCTGGAAAGACATGGCTCACTCTTTCTCCCCCACTAAATATTTTAGATATTCCACTGCTTGCTGTGGCTTCCTCCCACCT
This sequence comes from Melozone crissalis, assembly GCF_028551555.1. Classification (NCBI taxonomy): domain Eukaryota; kingdom Metazoa; phylum Chordata; class Aves; order Passeriformes; family Passerellidae; genus Melozone; species Melozone crissalis. The sequence continues at coordinate 25,595,137 of NW_026535794.1, forward strand.
ACTCTGTCTGTTTGGTCTACTGGAGGTCAGAAGCACATGAAAAAAATCGCTCTGTATGTATTTCACACATCAGTATGCAGTAATCATGTTTAGCACTGGGGTCATTATCTTACACTAAGCAGCAAGAAGGTCCATGATATGAGGGTAATAGTGTGAGACACACGTGAGGGACAGTTGGGGAGCATTTGATGATCAGGGCGAAATCAGGTGCCTGACAGTCTTGAGAGAGAGAAAAAAACTGGCATCAAATGGACCTTGTGACTTACTGGTGTGTACAGGTTGCCTCCAAGCACAAGTTACTATTTCAGCAGCATCCATCTCACTGTGGGCACAAGCACTGTTTGTACAGGTGCTGCACCTTTTGCTCTTGGAGAAGGGACATTTACTGGGCCCACTCAGGTATCAGACCTGAGAGTGAGCCAGAGCTCTTGGGGATTTCTGCCATTCCCCACTGACTGGGCAGGTGACCTGCAGCTGGATCTTGACGTAAGTGGCAGTTCTGCCATTCCTTTCAGCAGGAACAAATGCTACATTCCTGACACTACATCGAGTTGCTTAGAAGCTCCCTAGGGATCTCTTGCAAGTTGGTCCTAATTTTCTTTAATTAAGCAAAGTATTAGAGAAAATTTTATTTTTTCTTTCTGGGGATGCAGGTCTTCTATTTATTGGTAAACACTGCAGAAAAATTAAATTTTTATTTGCTTGACTTTTGTATATTTCTAACCCTTAATTTAGCAGTACCACTTGTACTGGTCAAAAGAAATTAAATCTTATTGTTCAGTCTGACTGATTTTTCACTTTGGACATTGCTGAACTTGACCCATCCCTCACATGTCACCATCAGATACCAGATGACATTTCAGGCTCAAAGTGTTACCAGGCTCCTTGGAAAAGGAATAGGCCACGTTTCATTATGCATACTAACTGGAATTCAGCCTCCATGGAATGACTGCAGGATGGTGAACCAGGTGTAACACCCTAAATCTAGTCACTCCCCACTTATAATGACAGATTTTAAAAGGTGTGTTGGCCAATGCTGAAGAACATTGATGGGCTTGCTCATGTTCTTCAACTGGAGTACATTTGCAAATATTTAGCATGCAAGCCAAATTCTGACAGAGTTCAAGTTTTATGCAGCTGTTTTCTTGAATAAAGTTTTCATTTTTATTCCGCTTGGACAGTTTTCCTCTTTCTGCTGGTTATTTTCAGTGTCAAAAGCCATCAGTAGAATGATACATGTCCCTGTGGGTGAAATCTCATCCACATAATTCTGTATTTTCACAGCATTACTCAGCTGGGCTGTTTTATTATGAGGAAAATGAAACTTTGAAAACATTTCCACCTCTATAATGTGCTTCTTAAAATTTAAATGAAAAAGAAACACAAAAACCCAACCAAAACAATTCCTATCTGGTAAAAGCTGTCTTATATTTTCCAGGCATTGTGAGACTACTTAATCATTCTTTAAAATAACATACGAGACATTAGAAATTTGTTTGTGAAATTGTAAGAATGGCTCTCTGACTTGCAGTGTTCTGTGTTTTCAGCATCCTGTGTATTGTGTGAATGTAGTTGGAACACAGAATGCACACAATCTTATTACTGTCTCTACGGATGGCAAAATGTGCTCCTGGAGCCTGGACATGCTCTCAACTCCACAGGTGGGTTTGTTTGCACCAGTATGGGGGGGAAAATTGTCTTTGGTAGAGCAGGATACCTGCATAGTGGAACATAGCTCCTAAAAGCCAAAATCTCGCATCCTATACAAACTAAAACCAATGGATGCACTTGAAAGAGTACAGCTTGCTTCCAGCAGTCTCTGCTAAGAGCCAAACCCCATTTCCTTTACCACAAATCATGTAATTATTGTAATACGTTAATGCATAGGTCAGTTTCAAGTGAAAATGAAATAGTCCATTTTAAAGCATGGTAATTACAGAAGTCGCCTGTGGTATAAATTGCACTTATTCTACAGCATTGTTTAACAAATATGGACTAGATTGCACTGCTGCTGAACACACCCTAGGCACTGCAGGTTTCCAAGGCACAGTCAGAAACTCAGAAACTTATTTTGCTGGCAGCCTTCAGTAGCCAAAGGAACAAACAATGCAAATCAAAAGTTTTAGAACTAATTCTCCCCCACTGGAATGTTTGCTACTATTGTCTGTTCCCCCCCTCCTCTCCTTTGTATCAGAAATGAAAGGAAACACAGGAAAATTGCCCAAACCACTAGTGATTATAATAATGGAAACTAAACAAAGAATCCAATGCTGAAAAAGGTGTACAGAAAGCATCTTTTAAGTGTTATCTTCTGAAGAAGTACATTTTCTATTCCAACACATCACTCATTTTTATACACAATGTCTTAGAAAAAAAATTAATATAATTTTTACTAAGCATCATGGGATCTGATCTTATTTCAAAATGCTGCATAGAAACTCCCTATAATGATTCCACTAATCATGCACTAATGTGCAATTACTATTGAATTATTTGCTTTTCAGTGTTGACACAAGAGGTGGGACTCCTCTATCCTAACCTCAGCCATCTAAAAGTTGATGTGTCAAGTCTAAGTTAGAAATTCAAGTTTTCTGTACCGCTGAGGTAGAGAGAGGCTGGCACTTCTGGGGGGTGATTCATCCCACCCAAGTATGAAAAGCCATTTCAGATACCCACCCTGGGATGTGGAACTGTCCTATCTTAGGGTGGAGGAGGAATCTGGAAGTCATCACATCTACTCCTCTGCTCAAAGTGAGACCAACTTCAAATTTCGACCACATTGCTCATGTGAGGCAAGTGTGGGGCTGGTAGTTGTGCCCTGGGACTGTAGGAAACCAATACTCTTCTGCAGTAGAAATGGAGCCTTCTAAAATGGCCCAGGCAACTATGTTCAGGCACCCTAATGCCTTCCACAGTTTCTCACCTAAACATCAAGAAGATAAATCCCATCCCTGCATATTCATTTACTGGAATAATAAAGTCTAAGGCACAGATATATGAACATCTGAGTTCCAGGATCTCATCACTCAAATGGAATTTCCCTGCTCCAAATCTGGCTCTCAACAAGGATGGGAACACACCCCACATTACACTGAAGTCTGGCACATGGTTCATGGTGATCTAGAAAAGAGAGGCACAGGGCTTGACGTCAAGCTGCATGCCATAGCTTTAAACTGGGAGGAGTGAAGTGTTGCTGATGTGTGTCAGTCTGAAACTTTCCAAAGACACAGCTCCAGAGCACTTGTGTACAGTCATGGTGTGGGCGCTGGGAGCAGAGTGTCCACCACAGCCTATGGCCGTGTCTCTGCAGAGACACTACATGATGATCTCACCCCAGAAGGTTGTAACAAACATATATGGTCTCTCTCCCATATTAAGAGAATTTTTCTCTCTCACTCACATGTTTACAGAAATATGGGCTGGTCTCCCAATGCATTTTCCATGCCTTGTTTTGCCTTTATAATAGAACCAAATTTATTTCAAAGAAAAGCATAAACCAAGCAGAACTATTTCTCTGTGGATTTGCATCTCTCTCCTTTCACAGGGATACCCATTTTCTTTGCAGCAAAAAAGCCCTTTTGAGAAAAACCAGACGGGCTTTGGCCCTAGAAGAACAGCAGCATAGACCTTTTAAACATAGAGAACATAACCACTTAAATAGCTAAAAATGAAAATGGTGAAATCATTCAGGCCTTTTGTGGATTCTTGGGTTACACCATTTAGGCTGAAAAACTAAAAAGTTGTGCAAAATCTGCTCAAAGCGTACACATCTTGCAACAGCCACAAACTTGCATGGTTATTTTATTTGCAATTGCAAAAATGGGCATGCTGATTTACTTTAAAATATAGCTACCAAATGAAAACAGAAAACATTCCTGCTGGTTTGTAGCTTGATGGTGGAGTCTAGAAGGAGTGTTTATGGTTACCTCAGAAAATCCCTGAAAAGCAATGCTTAGAATGGTGGTAGTGACAGGACCCCAACTTTTTAATTTTGTTCTGCAAAGATACAAATGACACAGTGAAATAAATGCCTCACATGCACATGATATTGCAAGTGCTTCCTGACAACTGATTTCCAGAACGTAAATAGAAGGGTATTGCATGATTTATTAAAGCCTGAGGCTGGCAAATGTAACCATTAAGGTATTATCTTTAGTTTCTGCACCATTAGATTTTAAATTCTCACCTGTCATCTCTGGCTGATTTAAGATGATGCAGAAAAGACCAGTGCCTTCCTGCCAGTCTCATATGTGTGACAGACAGCACTGGGGATGGCAGGAGCATCCTGGTTTGTGACACTGCATCTTCTTACAACATCTTATGTAGAAACCAAATGTGACTGGGTCAAATGATTTCATCTTCCTCTCCTGCTACTCCATGTATTATTTAGAAATCAGTTTTAAAAAAAAAACCCAACCCAGACTAAGAAAAGGAGGATCCCAGCATAATAACAAAAACCTGTTTTGGTAGGAGAGCATGGAGCTGGTATACAACAAGTCCAAACCAGTGGCGGTCACAGGAATGGCTTTCCCAACTGGAGATGTCAATAACTTTGTTGTGGGCAGTGAAGAGGGAACAGTCTACACAGCCTGTCGTCATGGAAGGTGAAGTTCAGCATTTTGTACTTCTAAAACATTGTGTACCTGTGTTGATGAGAGACAGCCAAGTGTGTGTGGAGAGTGGTCAATGTTTTATTTTCTTGGATCAACTATGTCTGATCAACAATGTTCCTGTGACCAGCACAGGAGCTCCCCAACTTTGAACATCTTTTTATACTGGGGCAGTTACCCCAGGCTCTGTGTAGTGTAGCTGGTGGGGAGCAATGATTACCCTTAGGTTGACTTCCTTTACCTTTTTCAGAAGAGGAGATGGCTGGGCCCTCAGAAATACCTCTTTCTCACCAATGAGATGAGATGAGATGAGATGAGATGAGATGAGATGAGATGAGATGAGATGAGATGAGATGAAGGTTTACACAGCTGTGTACAGGTTTATACACCTAGCTGAGATGCAGGTGTCTATGTCTGCACAGGTCAAATGAGGCCTAAGAGACACTTCTGTTTCAGGGTAATCAGGCCTCAACCAAGATCAAATGGTTTATTTTATTTTGGTCTGTTTTACTTTTTCCCATTCTCAGCTCCATCTTTGGTCTCCACAGGGATAAATCAGAGAAAAGCCACCATGGGCCTGATTCCTTTAATAACACAGATGCAGCCACAGTGTCACATGGGTTCTAGAGAATCCTGTGCTCTCTCACACTGTGGTCACACATAATATGACCCAGGCTGTAGTTTGATACTGCAAGTTCCTTGTTTGGCACCCTGCAAACCTGCAGGATGCTGGTGTGCTCTGTTAGCTTCCAGTAGTAGTTTTATCTCTGGGAAACTTGAAAGGCTTTTGTAAAGAACAAAATCTTGGTTTTCCATTGACAGATTTGGAGCTCATCCCCACCAGTAGTACACAATGTTCTCTGAATTCATACTTTATCATATTCTGAGTTTATGTTGGCCAAAAAGACATTGATACAGTGGTTTAAGATTGTAAGGCTTCTATTACACATCCCCAATGTTTTATAAATACTGTTTTACATAGGTTTTGTTCAATGGGGTTTTTTTAAATTTTAGAATGTTTTTATTTTTGCCTGACTGCCGACAGTGTTGCCGTGTCTATTTAGACAAATAGTGATAGGCTGTGTGGTGGCTCATGGTTTGAATGAGTCCTAGGGTGCTAGGATGAATGAGACATGCCCAAGGGCATTTCTCACTTCTGAACTTTCAGACTTGCCTGGTTTGTTCCTCACAAGAGGAGGAAGGTGCCAGGCACACCTTTTTAGAACACCTTTTTAGCACACCTCTTTTTAGCATACCTTTTTAGAAACTTTCTACTGACCATTGACAAAAGCTCTTCTGCTCCTGCCTGTCTTTCCTGGAGCTTTTTGCTATCATCCCTGGTTTACTTCCAGAGGCTCCTGTGTCCTTCAGCCCAGCACAGTGAAGAGCCATGTGTCACTCTGGAAAAAGGTGTGTCAAAGCACAGCAGACACCCAGGGTGGTCTCAGTGCTCCAGGACTCTCCTTACCCACTGACTACATGGCAGATAGCTGGGATAAAATAAGAGGTGTCCTTTGTACCCAGCAGGATACTGCAGGACTCAACCCCTGCTCCAGCACATGCTGCAAGGTCTGGCAGGGGAACATCAGTGAGGTCACCCTGTCCACACAGGAGAGGTGAGGGGACACTGCACCAGCTGGGTGAGGGACCAGTATTCTCCTTTCAGTACACTGTACTAACACTGGCACGGGGCAATTTTTCTATAATCTAGCTAAAAGGGTGATTTCATTATTCCCTTTTCCTCTATACACTGTCAGACAGCACTGACAACTGATCTGGCATCATTTGCTTCCAGGAAGAAGAAAACTGCGCACATTGTCTCTTACACAGCATTGTACTTTTCCTTCCTAATAGCTATTCCAGCCTCTGGCTGATGAAATGCACATCTCCCCTTGTTCAAAGTAATGACTGTATGATACCTGATCACAGGATCAATTACTTCACTTTTTGTGAAAAAGCATTTGCTTCCTAGTGACTTGATTGATTGCTATGAAAAGTTATCTTAGATATTTAAGAGAAAAAGAATTGCCCATGATAAGTCATTAACATATCTGCATTTTTATTTTAATGGTTATTCCTTCTGATAATGGCTTACTCAGAGGCATAAGCTATAGTATAATTACAATTTTGAATTTTATAATTATACAGAAATGTTATTTCAATCTACAAGAGTAGACAGTGTATGTAGAAGTGAGTAAGGTAAGTCTTCAGAAGTAAGAGAAATTCTCCCTGTGCTCAATTCTGAGCATTAATTTTCCCCACTGGAGTAAACCTCTGCAGGCAAAGTCCTTAGCAGAAGGAGAAAGATTTGCAGGTCAAATAGAACTTTAAAAGGAAACAGGACCCTAACAGTAAAGAAAAGTTATGTTAAAACCCTAGGTGGTGAATCACTCTCTGCATGTAAATCCTTCTTCTCCCTGCAGTAAAGCTGGCATTGGTGAAATTTTTGAAGGCCACCAAGGACCTGTCACAGGAATCAATTGTCACATGGCAGTGGGTCCAATAGACTTTTCCCATCTCTTTGTTACATCATCATTTGACTGGACAGTGAAACTGTGGACCACAAAGGTAAGCAATCCAAGTTGGGCTGGGACAAGTAATTCTACTTAAATGAAAATGCTGTTGTCAGAAATATTTTAATACTGTCTATCAAGTCCTAAGAACCAATAAATTGAAAAGCTGTGGTTAGAATGAGCATAGTGATAGAATTGTAAGTAAAATATACAGCTAGTGTAATAACCCTCAATCATATTTGCCCTGGAGCATACCTTGCCCTTTAGCAGGCCTTCATTTCAGTATTAACCCTAGTGCTGATCAGTTTCACAAGGCAAGGAGATGAGAACATCTTGAACTCCAAGCCATCAAACAATCCATTCAGCACTCCCTGTGCAGGCTAAATTGCAAGGCTAATGCTATGCACTGTGGTGATGCAGGAGCAGGAACACTTTCCTCTGATGAAGCAACAGGGGAAGTGCACATACAACTTAGTGCAATCAATATCACTTGTGAAATTCACTGCTGGAGGAGGCTGTGATAGCCAAAAGGTATAAAATGTCCCAATGACATTAGACACTGGAAGCAGGGAGGAAGGACATGCTGGAACTTACATTCATGACCACCAGGGATCTGCTGCTGACTACTCTGTGGCCATCTGTCTGTGACCTCTTTCAGAGAGAGAGCAGAACAGCAGAAATGGCACAGTCCTGTGAAACTTTGAAACCCCAACACACCATGGGACAGACTCAAGAGACCAACCTGATGGATCGTACAGGACAATGAGATGTAAAATCCTAATTTTATAAGTAATCTAAATTTATTTTTTTTATACACCAGAGTAGAGAACTGCCTTCCAAATGTCAGGTTCTTGCCTTAACCAAGTTGGTTTTATGCCTGCATTTGTTTCACATCTTGACTGCACCCGGCAGTGTTCCTGTACTGGAAGCTGACCACAGTCAGGAAGTTTCTCAGCATGTGTTCCTCCGAAACATCAGGGCTTGGAGATGCTAGAACAGATGCACAGCAAATGTAAATATGAAAGTGATCAGAAGGGCTCATGTGACAGCCTTGTGCTGGAAAAAGAAGCAGTTACCTAGATAGTAACTTGAATCAGCTTCCATAGTAGCTTCCAATGCTTTTGTTAATGGCATGATCCAATGTGTGTGCTAATTAACAGGGAGCTTTTCCTAATCAGCAATGACCACAGCTGTTGGTTTTGTCTTGAGCATTACACTTCAGGAAACTCCTAATGAGAAAGGTGCATGATTTGCCCAATTCACATGTAACTATGTACATCACTAGACCCAGCCTGAACCAATGCAGAAGTAATCCTGAGGAGTGGACATGGGCAGGCTGGAATGGGTCTGGGATGGTTCCTAGGCAGTAAACATTAGAAAAGGCTGCAGGATAGCCAGGGCATGGACAGCTTAAATGTTGGCTCACCGGGGCTAGATAGGCTGTTTGGTGTGTGAGACAAGGGAGGCCTGGGCAGTGGTGACTTCCCTTGGGAGCAAAGGAATACTAGAGTGGTGAAGCTGAAGCTGAGTAAGGGGAGAAGAATTTGTGGGGAGTCAAGGAAGATGAAAGGCAAGTATTGAATTCCAATCACACATGCACAGAAAAGTCTTGGGTTGGTATTTAGCTGTCAGCTTGAGGCTGAATATGGCAATAAGGGTCTCATTCATCTGCAGCTTAAATGAAAGTGCATTAAGGGATAATAAAGCCTGATTTTTATTTTAAACTCTTGGGATTTTAGAAGTTAGTAGTAACACTAACACAGCACATTTTGGGCACAAAGACACTGCAGATAGTAACACACAGTTATCCTTGTGGAATATTTCAGTGCCAGAATGGTTGGGTCTGATTTTGTTCAAGACAATCAGTTTTCAAAGAACCAAACCATTTAAATTTTTGATATCCATCAAGCTGTGGCTTGTCTGGCAAGAGAGGCTTCCTGAGAAAGCTGTTTGACTGAGCTGAGCGAGCTGTGATGTGCATGTGACACACCACGGCACCGCTCAGACCTGGAAGCTGCACTGCTGTTTTGGATCACTCACTTTCTTCTGGAGCAGGTTTAAGCAGCAGCAGCAGCCCCAGGCTGCTGCCCTGCCAGCCACTGCCCTGTGAAAACATCCTCTGAGACACTAGACAAGTTCTTGAATTGTGATGAATGTTTTCTTTTTCTCCCCATTCAACTGCATCAGAAATTTATTTCCATATTGTCTGAATAATTTTCTTGGCTGGAGCTACTACATATTTAAGGCTCTCTTTGTTCAGTTCTCAGAGTCAAGGCTCAGTCAATCAGTGGGCTCTGAAAAAAAATAGTGGATTGATATAAAGTATTAAGTGCTTTTGCTAGCTAACAAGATTTTAGTCGGAATTGGTTTATTCCTTTAGTTTCTTATTTGTAAATTAAATCTCCCTATCAGCATCCAAAGTCATATTGCTTTCCTGCTTCTACCAGTGTTGTCTACCTAATCCTGTGCACATTATCCTCTTTGGTCATGAAATTCAATTCCTTTCTGTTTCACAGGTTCAGAGTCAATGTCCAATTGTAAAGTGAACCATAAAAGCTTTGTGTTTATATTGTCTATTGATGTTGTGTAGCATCCTGGGGTGCTTACAAGAAAGGCACTTTCATAGCAGGCATTTGACTGATGGATTGAAAGCACCATCTCCCTTAAAAACTCTCACTTTACATTTTATAATGTTTTTGTGGTTAACACATTTTCTAGCTAAAGGCAGTTCAACCAGGTGACTGAGAATAAGATTTTCACTAGCGGATGAATGAGCGTTTTGTAGATAGAGCTAACACAAGGTTCATATAATCACCCATCACATCAGCCAAAAATTAGATCCCTGTGTGAATAGCAAACAACCAGAAGCAACAGGAAAAGAAACAGAATTTGCAAAGATAGTTGCTTGATAACCACAGCATTACCTGGTTCCTGAAGAAGTTAAAAGGGCTTTACCTTGAATTCATGCTGCACCATGTGAGCAAGTCTGGGATGCAGAGCTGTCAAAGGGAAGTCCCGATGTGAAGTGTCTGTGGAGCTCTGCCCTTAATTAGGTAGTGTCTGTACGATGCTTTGAAGAGGTAAAGTGCTAAGTGGAAATGCTAAGTGTTGTTAATTAATTAAACACTAATCCTCATGAATGAATAGCATGAGGTTAAATAATGAAATGTAAGTATTGTTATTATTACAGCAATTGCTGTTTGGAGAGCAAATTTTTTTGATATTGTGTCAAGAGATGGAAGCTGTCTTGGAATTGCTAAAACACAGCAAAACATAACCTGATTTCAGCTAAAGCCTTGAGGACAGAGAGCTGGATTTTGTTAGCTTTTTCATCCTTCACATGCATTCTTTAGCTTTTATCCTTCCACTGAGGGGAGGTGCAAATGACTCATTTGTTCCTCTTGTACTCATGCCTAAACCTGCCTCACCAATCAGATGGGCAGAGATTGGTGTAACTGGAACAACATTGCTGTATCCCCATCCACGCATGTCTCCCTCTGCCTAATGTTTAAGTAATGGTGGCAATGCCAAAATCAGAAGGAGGCTCAGAGGTGAGCAGACTGGTAGTAGGGCCACCACATCACCATTATCAGGGTCCAATGGAGCCAGAGATCGTGTGTGCCCTCAGTGACAGACTACCCATTGTGTGTCAATGCTCAGTTTTGCTTTACCAGTACGTGCATCAATGCTAGTGCCTTCCTTGTGCCTCTCCTTTGTCTTTTTTTTCTTATGCTCTTCACATGCTGCTTTTCTCTTCTGGTATGCTCTGCTGTTCCAGTCTGTTGAGCTTTTTTGAGAAACCACATTTTAAACAGCAAACATTCCTATTTCTATGCTATGTGCCTTCACATACATTTCTGTACCTTGAATATCTTACACCCATGTGCTTGTTGACAACGTGGGTATGACCCAGTTCCTTCTGCCTCTTGGAGCAAATTACTTTACCTGCCATACCTTCCTATCAGCATGCAACTTCAGACTCCACTGGTTTTCATTTGGCCTAGAGTTGAACTCCATCTCCTCCAAGGTCCAGCTGAAGCCTACCTTTAGAAAAATGCAAAGAAGCATGTGGTGGTGATGGTGTTGTTATAGACAGGTATCTCTGCCCTTCCCCAGAAGCCTTGCTCATAGGATCTGATCAGATCCACTTAATAGACCAAATTTACTGTGATGGAAAAGGTGTTGCAGAATGAACCAGAGCACTACTTGATGGTCACTTTTGGCCCATATCTTCTCATATTATCATGCAAGGCATTTTAGATGACTCTTCATATGAAGTTGGATCCTCCTGGATCTTTTATTATGTAGAGCTTTCACACTTTGGTTTCTTATGCAGCCACTGGAAAGAAGTAACTGTACAGCATATATTATAGACACCTCTTGGAGACACCACCATTCCTGCCCACCACTGTCTGTGCAGGAGCCCAAGTCTGGCAGATGATCAGTTGCTGTAGCTTTTGGTGGCTTTCTTGCATCTGGGCAGCCTCAGGCCATATCTACACTGGCAGACGTGTCAGCACTTCTGAGCTCCCAAGTCTGTCTTCTTATGCTGTTTTTTCCCAAACCACTACCAGGAAGGAATCAGCCTCTTTATCCCATACCACATGCACATATACATGTGCACCTTGATTTGCAGCCAGAATCCTGTGGATTCCTTTACTACTCCTCCCTCTGACTGATTTTGGTGGGGCTAAAATGTCTATCTCAAGGGACAATTTCACTCCTCTTACTTTGGATACCTGACTAGAATGGTCTCCCTTACTGATGCATTACCACACAAAACTCCTTCTTTTCTCTTTGATAAAAGCAATTAAAATTAATAATTTGATTAATCAGTGTCCAAATGTTAATTTAATCTGATTATAGGGCATGACAAAGGGTGATAAAATAGCATGCTAGGATTTCATGGAAATGGTCTCTCTGTGGTGTGAGTTTAGAGTTTTGAGTTTGATCCAAAAACAAGGCAATGAATGAATTTGCTTCAGAGCACACTTTCTGTCAGAAGGCCAAGCTGACTTGGGGAAGAGGGTGGAGTTGCCTGTTCAGACAGGATTTTTTTAGGTTTTGCCCTTTACCTCTGGAGCCAGAGGTCTGGCTCACATCCAGCTATAAAAAAAAAAAAAAAAAAGGTTTTTTCTAGGTAATTTTAAAGAGCAAAACCAAAGTGAAGTCAGGTGGCTTGAAACCAGTCCCAAGTAGTTCTTCACTTGAAATACTTCTCCTTATTTCAGTTGTCTGTGTAGCCATATTTGATAAGTGTTAGGAAAATATTAATCAGCTGGCCAACATGCTTAATTTAATGATATGAAACATGGTGCTTCTTTGTGATACATTTGGTGAACAATGGCACACCCACAAATAAAACAGTCATCTAAAATACTGAGTTCTAAAAACTCAGTGGGCTAAACTATATTTCAGAAAACCCTAATATGAATCCAGCTGTAGCAGTGAAAGCTCTATTTGCACATGGAAAGCAGAATTGGATTTCAGGAGCTTATATAATCTGTGCAAAACAAAGTCATCATTCCTTTTTTTCCCTGAAATCAAAATGCAAACCTCCCACTGACAGCTCTGTTGCAGAATTACACTGGAGGATCAAGCTCGCATGGAATAGTGAAGCATTTCAGGACAATTATCAGTATATAAAGCCCAGGACTTCTTCCCTAATGGAAATTTTCTCCCACCTGCTTCAGGCAGCCATCCTTTCTCTGCCATGTGAGAGACTTTTGTTATCAGCAAAAAAAAAAAAAAAAGGAACTGTGTTCAAAGTCCTACAAGATGGAGTCGTCTTCAATAATAATTAGCCTCAAAATCATTGCTTGCTGACCCATGAAAGCTCTGCGGGCATCCTGGTGGCAGCAGCTACAAATACTAATCTTGACTGTTTAGCAGACAGTGCTGTGACATCAGGCTGTGTCAGCCATCCTGCAATGCTCCCTGTGCTGCTGTTTCCTGGCAGCTGAGCTGCAGCAGCAGGGTCATTGAAAGCCTGGCAAATCTCTGAGTGCACACGCAAGGCTGGGCCAGGTACCCTGCGACGAAGCAGCATTTCCCATTAAAAAGAAAAATTGAATTTTCAGAGGCCTCATACTGAATGTTCCTGTCAGAATCACAGGGGCAGGACCCAACCAAACCACAGCTACATTATCCCACTCCTCTCCTTGCCTTGCAATTTGAGCTAAACTGCCTCTCTTTAACATCCTGAGGCACAAAGCAGGGAGACCAGTGCCATGACCCCAGATGAGGTACGTGCAGGACCTCAGTGCGTGCCACTGCCTGTCCTGCATGGCAGGAAAGCACTAATGCACCAATCCAGCTTCTCCCAAATCATCTCAGCCACTGTGCAGCTCTGCTTCCTTGTCCCACCTGTGTGGGATATAAACAGGGAGTGACAGCTGAAGGTAGAAGACCAAATCTGCCCTTCAGTGTTTCACTCTGTGTTTCCTCTGACCAGGATTTGATGATTCTTCCATCAATATGCCTTGCTTATAATTTTCAGCAAGTCCCTCAAGAGCTTCTCTGAAAAATAATCCAGGAATATAGTAATATAAAGGCAGGAGTATGAACTACAGAAAACATGAATCAGTTTGCTGGGCAAGGGCAGTAGGATTTTCTGTAGTGTTTTGAGCTTCCTAAAAGAAATTGAGCCATTTTTAGAAGCAGTTAGACATTCCACAAGAAAACAATAGTATTTCTAAAGAAGTCTTTTGACACAAGTGCATAGTTAGTAGTTCAGGAAGAAGTACTGTCCTGCTTAGAGCATGTTTTAGATAAAAGGCGGAAAACGTGATTACCATTTAGCAATGAAGTCAGCAGTCTGAGGAAATACAGAACAAATGGCAGATACCTGTATAGGCTTTTCCAGTGTTGCTGTCTGCACTTGTCTGCAGTTTGATGTGGGTGAATGAAGCAGAGAATATTAAACCTCACAGAGTGGAAACCCATAGGCACAACTCTTGTAATTGTGGAGTAAAAGGGGCTCCAGATCAGGAATTAAAGTGGATGATCTAAAATGCAGAAACAAGAATACACCAGCCTGGCCAGCAGGAACTAGGGATAAAAGTGAGCTGGGGAACACTGTAAGCCAGTCTGCCTTACATGCCTTCTGATGTTTTTAAAGTTCATCCATTGCAAGCAAATCTTCTAAATCATTTAAATTTACAGTAGGCATCAGGTAACGCACATTTATATCAAACTCACTGAAAATAGTTCAGTGAGTTTGATATAAATGTGCAGCTAATATGCAGTGGTAATATGCAAATATGCAGTGGTAAAGAAGAATGCCATACTTTCTGCTTTTTTTTCTCTAGAAAATAAAAAGGTATTTTTCCATTAGGTAAGTAGAAAGGCATGGTAGGAGAGAACTTTGGAAGTACAGCAGCACAGCCAGAATGTGTTGCACCTCTGCTGAGTACTTAAAGAGTTAAGAAGGATTAACCACATAAGGAGTTTACCTGTCAGTAAAACTAGCTTCTAGGCTATATCCACAGATTTCAAAAGCTCTGCTGTTTGAATTTCTGATGCTCTTAAAAGACAAGTGCTGTCTGACTTTCCTAGTTCTTTTATTTTTTTCTTCATACCATAGTATTAGACATTAAGATCAGTTCTCATTAAAACCGCCTGTGCCAATCATCAAACCTTTTTCCTTTGCTTCCTTCTTTTATACTCACTTGTGGCAGTTTGATTTTGAAGGAAACCACAAAAAATGTAATCATCAGGTTATCTCCAGACTTGGTCTGCTCTCATAGCCCCTTTCCTTTTGGTCTTACCCTTGTCCCCTCTTCTATCCATAATAATTTCCACATGTTTATGCAAAAATATGGGACTTTCTTTTATTATTGAGAATTAGAAAAGGTAACAGTTTTGGCATCTCTGCCAGAACAATAAATTTTAAAAGTGAACAGTTTTCTGCTTTGTCTGTCTGCAAATTTTAGAATGCCAAAACCCAATCAGTGTAACAATACTACAGCACTTAAACAAAAGGGTTGTGAAGAGTGTAGGGACCATTTCCACACTCATTTCTTTCCCCCTGTTCTAAAACTTCGGAGTCGAAAACTTAAGCCTGTTATCTTGCCAATCAAGTCAGTTTAGACTTGATTCAGTGTCTTAGTAGTTATCTGACAGTGAGGTGACACAACATACAGATAGGTCACAGCCCAGGGAAATGTTCTTTGAGTTCCAGAGGCTCATCTGCAATCCAGCACTGAAACTGACTGCCAGAAGGAATTTTAAGACAGGTAAAGGAGTTTTTACTCATGTGACTCAGTTCAGGTGCCTCAGCTAGCCAGTGACATTGGGTGGCTAAAGATGAACATCACCCTTTTGCTTTCCCACTGCCGTCCTTTGAAGGTCTGGCTAGTTCTGGAAAAGGTGGAGCAAGCTACAAATTGTGAGTTGTATAGTTCTGGGGTCTGCAGGACAATGAGACCCTTTGTGGAGAATGCAGACAGGCTTAGCTGAGCCATCAGGGATGTACCTGTAACTACTGCCTCTGATTTATGACATCTAGTAACAGTTCCTGGAGATGCTGTGACTTTCAAAAAATGAGGATAAACTGAACTAAGTCAAGGCCCACAAGTATAGCATCCAAGCAGGAGCTATTGGATAATCCTAGATCACTGTAACTATTAGAAAACAGATTTGGGAGAAACATGATAGTCCAGAACTGGCAAATTTCCTGTGGAGATCAGTCAATCTGAATGAAAACCAGGGCCTCTTTGACTCCATGCAAACAGAGAGAGAACATAAAGGCTTACAAGAGCACTAGAACCTTATACAGAGCAGAGGACTGAACTCCTCACCTCACCACATGAGGTATGGACAAGTAACCCTAAACAGCTAATAGCTGGTGTCCCAAGAAGGACACCATTGAAGGGGGAAAGGCCAAGGTCAGAGTAAAGCCAATTTGATGAGCATTTGACTCAATATTCCCAGCAGCTTTTCATTTCTGCTATGCTGTCTGCATGTTTTGAGTTGGCCTGATTAAGTGGCACCCTCAGAAGGGAAACAGTGAGCCTGGATTCAGCAAAATATTGATATTTCAAAATATTTCAAGATGGAGAAGACTGGGCCTATAAAACACTGAACAAGCTCAGATCCTATCCTGAACAGAAGTTCCAAAAGATGCGCCGTGTCCCAGTTCCTTTCACATCATCTAGTCAGTGTGACACTGCAGTACTCACTTTAAAGAAAGACAGATAATTGTACCTTCCCTATGTGTAATCTCTGCTGAAAGAAATGTCTTTCTTTGACACCATTTTGCTTGTTGTGGTTTTGTTTTGTTTTTTTAATCAGAGGAACAGACACTGCTAAGGACCACTCTAACTGTGCTCTTTCCAAGTGACTGAAAGCCTGAGCTTGAGCCGAAAAGAACAACATTAGCTTGTTCAGAAAGTTTCTGTGCCAAGGACTAATGAATCCATCATATTTTCTGCACACCTAGAGAAACAAAATCAGCTTGAATAACTTGCAAGTACTGCACAATACTGATGGCTGTTGTTAATATGGTGAGAGCCAGAACTATGGTATTTGGCTTATCATCTTTAGAATAGAAGACAACTGAGTAGAAAGAAAGAACTGGAGACAGCAGAGTGTGTGGTGTCACCACACATCTGTACTGCTGAAGGTACAGCCTAGGAAAGTACCTTTAAGTGAAGCTGACAACCACAGAAATTGTGGCAACGTGTAAAAAAGTGCTTGTTTCATGAAATGGCAAAGCCAATAGTTTTTTCCATAGCTTTTTAGAAGTCAGATGCTAGTTAAAACCTGTGTATATGTATACATTCCTGTATATGGATAATTAGCTACTTCATATGTGGCGCCTCATGGATTAAAGAAAATTCTTCTATGCAAATAAGTGGAATAGACTGGTCAAATTTATATGTGTAAAAACCCCCTCTTTTATATAAATGTGTAGAATTTATTTAGGTGAGCTTCTTATTTCACAGACAAGTCTTACTTCCTAGACAGCCAATGGGTACATAAAACGTTCACTCTTCATCGTCCTCTTAAACAATGCCTCTATACAAAGACTGAGGATAAGTGATTGATAACATGTTTAAATAAATGAGGAAAAAAAAAAAAAACCAAAACAAACCACGCCTTAGAATTGGCTTTTTGCTTTTTCCACTAAAAATGCTCAAATCATGTCCTTTTGGAATCAATGGCAAAACTCCATTGATTCTTTAGGGTCCTATTTTCGCTCTACATTCTTCTTTTTCAGTAAGAAGTCAATTTGGCCCAAGTTTTTCTGAAGATACTGCTTTAAACTATTTCTTCTGTTCTATAGAATAACAGAGTGGGTTGATATTTAAGAATGAAAGCTCATCAAGTTTAAATTTCAGTTGTTTTATAATAATACCCATATGTTAGTTATGGATTATGTAGGTCTGAAGTTTTGGTAATTTAAAACTGCTTTAAAGTGACCTTTACATGGTTCCACATTTCAACATTTTCTAAAAGCAGTCACTAGAAGTTCTTACTCATAAATCCTTGCATTACAGGATCTGCAGGCCTGGGCCCATAGTAAGGGAGCAGGCTCACAGTAAGGAAGTCCTGAGAACACTTATACACACACCTAAACTCAGAAATGGAGTCTTCACAATGAAACCAACATAACTGCTCTCACACCAGGATGAAATGCCAACTTTTAAGAAAGGCCAGATGCTGTTAGTATTGGAGACAGGACACGAAGCAAGATGGACCTTATGCAGTTGTTGTGTTCTTCTCTGGTTAAACAGTGCAAGAAGACAAGACAGTATGGGAGATACTTTCTCTTTTTCCACTGGCAGCTAGTCAAGCTGGGAGGACAGTGATATTGGGGGCAGTATGAAGGTGTAGCTCATCTCCACTACCACTGCCTGATTTCTGCCACAAGATTTCTCCCTGGTTTCCCAACCACACTGCAGCTCAACTTGCCTTTTGGTTGGGCTGCTCACAATCCTGCAATTTCTTATTTCTTTGCAGTGTTCCACGCCTTATTCTGCTCCATTAATTTGTGTGTCATTCCTTGCGTGTCTGAGATCTTTCTCAAAAGCCATATTATTCCTGTTGTCCACACTTTCTCTCTGACTTTCTATCTGACTTACTATTTCCACTGTTATGGTAAAGGCATTTCATTTTTGGTATTTGAGGCTTTTCACCTCAAATTCCAGAACCTTGAAAGTGTTTTTATTTTGATAACAGGGAAACAGAGGCACATCAGCTAAAGCTATTTCCCAGAGACTACACAACATGTGTAGTACAGTAAGATTTAGACTAGCACCAAACCTCCTGACCTTCCTTCTAATGCCTTGGTCTTTAGGCATGAAGTGGAAAATAACATAACAGTACTTAGAAAGCCATTTTAAAAGCACCACACTTAAGATCATAACAAGTTTTGATATGCTGACAAAAAGGAAATGCTGATTGAAATCTGCCCTGGATTGATTGATATCTTAATAGGCCCTTAACTTCAGTGGAATTTTGTTACTTCTCCCATGACATTAAGTGTTAAAGTGGTGTATGTACAGCATTTTTCCCATGAATAAGAAAAATAGCATCCATCTAGCAGCGGACCAGATTTCTTTTTCTTTTGGTATACTACTATCTTCAATGCCCACCAGGATTTGGACACTCAATGTATTTGAACCTAAATTAGATGTTTTCAGTGAAAGCCCACAGTGCAGCATTGGGAATCCATGTAGCTCTCTCTAAATACTATTTCCTAGCTCACAGTTGTGAAGATTCACTTTGAAATTTCCTATTTAATACCTCTGCCTCTTCAAAAGTTTGGTGTTCATTTGGCCCTAAACCCTGGAAAAGCATTAGCACAGGCATGTAAGTAATTCCATTAACACTCGTAAGTAAGTCCACTGATAATATTGTAGGCAGACACATATGTGTTTGGAGAAAAAGACCTTCTTCAGGAACGAAAATATTTTTGTAATTTTTTCATTTTGTTTTGCAAAACTCCAGCCTGGGAAAAGAAATTTAAATAGTGTACAAATTCGAGGTAATAAGGTCAAGCACTGATTTCATTTCATTGTTACGCAAAATGTTTGCTAGTCTTAAGAAATGGACAAAAACCATTATGCAAGTTATGAAAATTTGAGACCCAATCCTGTAATCAAAGCATCCTTCATTAATTCAAGCAGAGGAAAAACCAGTCTCGGGAATAAATCCCTGTGTATTTCTGTATATTTGTGATACCTGTGGTGGCCAGAAATATTACGGAACTGTTTACAATACAGTGCTGCAACAGCAACACACCACACCAACACTCAGAGACATGGCAGCACAGAGATGGACACACACCTGTCCCATGCAATGACCCTGCAGCGCTCCCAGCCCCAGCGTCCATCCCAAGCACCATGGGGTGCAAGAGGACCAAAACCAAACCTAGCAAGGACCTGTCTGCAAATAGATGTCAAATCGACCGCATTATCACTTTAAATTAATAATATAGGAGAGGAAAGCTATATAACACTTGCAATTGGTCACTCCACTTTTTGGAAAAATGATGCATGGCTATACATTGAGGCACTCCGGACAGTGTTTGCTTTGTTAAATGCACGAGGGTGCATTCCAGAGGGACCTGACCGAGATGTTCGAGGGGTGCGGCCCGGACACTCACACGTCCCGCTCAGTGATGCTGCATTTCCCGGGGCCGGGGGACCGCGGGGGGACCGGGAGCGCCCGTCCCGCCGGGCCGCGCTCGCCGGGGAGGCGGCAGGAGCGGCAGGAGGAGGGAGGCACTCAGGGAGACCCTCGGAGAAGTCCCATTGTTTAGATTTCTGTCATAAGCCATGAGAATACTTAATTTCTTTCATCTCTGGAGTTTTCATTATCATTCAAATTTCATTTTCCATTAATTGATCGGGGATTAGCGAAGCCATTATGCAAAAATTAAAGACAAGCCAGATGCGATGAATAATTCATGAGGAACAATTACACTTTATTCCTGGTGTACTTCCTAACTTCCCTCCGACTCCCCGCCTGCCGCAGATGACAGCCTTCCCTCCCTCCGGAGCTGCCTCCCTCCTTCCCTCCCTCCTTCCCTCCCTCCGGCGGGCACCGGGCGCGGGGAGCGCGGGGAGCGCGGGGCCGGTGCGCTGCCGCCGCCCGCCGCTAGGTGTCAGGCGCGGCCCGCGGAGCGCGGGGGGCCGTGGGGGCACCGCGCTGCTCCCGCCGCTCTCACGATCCTTATCGGAGCCTGGGCCGGCGCGCCCGGCTCGGGCGGGAGCGGGGGTCCGTGCCCGCTGCCTCCCGCACCGCCCCCCGCACCCCTCCCGCCGCCGGGGTGCCGGCCGGGAGCGGGAACGGGCGCTCTCCCCGCCCCGTCATCCGCGCGTCCCACACCCCTCACACCGGGCATCTCATTTATCCCACCGGACAGTTGTTGCCCCATTAAAGCGCAGTCCCGCCCTTCGCGGAGGACCTTTCATCTGGGGAAGTTTTATGACACTTTGTAAATGTGCAAAGTTTTTAATTAGACTCGCCAGACAGCCCCAGGCAGCACTAGCGCCACGAAGTCTTCATGCCGCTCTCTGCTTTACAGCACAACAAGCCGCTCTACTCCTTTGAAGACAATGCCGACTATGTCTACGATGTCATGTGGTCGCCAGTGCATCCCGCGCTCTTCGCCTGCGTGGACGGGATGGGGCGCCTGGATCTGTGGAACCTGAATAACGACACCGAGGTGAGGCGGCTCGGCGGCGCTGGGAAGGCGCGGGCGGGCGGGCAGCGGGGCGCCGGGCGAGCCCTTAACCCTGTGAGGGCCGGCGCTGCCGGGCACCCTCACCATGCTCCCCGCCGGGGCTGCGAGGGGCGCCGCGCTCCCTCGGGGCGGGGACATCCCGGCGTCGGCCGCCGCCCGCGCCCCGGGGCGGGCGGGGAGGGGAGGGGAGGGGAGGGAAGGGAGGGAGGCCACGTCCCGATGCCGGGGGCGCCCGCCCGTCCCCCTCTGCCGTCCCTCCTTCCCTCCCTCCCTCCCGCCTCCCTCGCTGCCTCCCCTGCGGCGGGGCTGCTGCGCTCGGTACCTGTCAGGGAGGGAGGGCCGGCCCCGGCACCCCCGGCAGAACGCCAGCGCAATTAAATGCCGCGGTGCCGGCTCGGGGAGGAGGCTCCTTCCCCCTCTGTTATTTTAAGGTGCACTTTGAAACCGCGCCCGTTCTGCAGTTTTTTTTTAATCATAATTTTATCCTCTCACCCCGTTTCTGACGCTGGGAGAGCCGGGTTTGCGATTCCGGCCCAAACCCAGGCGGTCACACCTTGGCAGCCCGGCCGGCATGTCACTGACTGCCAGCGGGACCGGGCTCGTGTAGGACGGCGAGACTTGCTCTCCCTCTGAATGTGCCATCCTTTGTGCCACAGGCTCTGGGGACTGGAACTTGGAGGCCCCGTGCCAGCCCCTCCAGCGTGTCAGAAACCGAGCGTGTGCCCCTGCATCTCCCCTCGCATCCTGCCTTTGAGGCGCTTGGTACCCTGCTTCAGTCTTGTAAAGCACAGGGCATCTCTCTCACGTTATTTGGGGCTTTACACCCTCACCCTTATTTTTATCTTTAAACTTTGCTGTGGAACTTAAAGGTACAAATGCAAATAACTACCTTTCCTTTCACTGCTATTACCTAAGTAGTGGGGACCATTGGAAAGGAAAGGTCTCATGTTTGAATTTCACTGGTGAGAAAGGATTAATCAGAACACTTTTAGCAAAGATTGAGACTGATAAACACTGTTTTTTAAAAAGTATCTTTCTAAATGTGCCAAACCTCGAGTTTTTCCTCTTATTATTTCAAATTTTTAAAAACACCAGAGGCTTAAATTGATACTCTTTTTTTTTGGATTTGAGTTTCACCGCAAAATGATTTTCAGAAAACCTGTTGTCACCTGAGGTCAATCTTAGATGGCCAGTAGTCATTTTCCAGCACAAAACTTGAAGTATTTTTCCACGCACTAAGTCTTCCTTTGTTTTACTTAATGCGATGTAAAACTAAGAACAAACAGAAAAAACTGTAAAAAAATAAAAGGCCACATATTAACTGGTGAGTTTATTTTTATGTCCCAAAAAAAAGAGAAGATGGAAGAGCAAGTGGCAGTATTTTCCTCCTTACACCCTATTTTTAATTTTATTTTTTTCTAAGATTAGTTGGATCATTAATATACCTTTCACATAAACCTGCTGTGCGTTTCAGTCAGAGTAAAATACGGGTGCAGTTTATGGCTTCCAGTGAGTGGTGCTGGCCATAAATAAGCACGGACAGGTAAGAGGAGCCAGCACCGGGCACTGCACTGTCAAGGGGAGCACTGAGGCCTTTTGAAGTGCTCTGAGCAGGAAGCAGTGCAGCCTTTTTAATTAGAGCACATACAGCTGGAGGATATTCAGGAGGAGTCTCCTAAGAATTTATTTTGGGAAGGGAGGGACATATCCTTCAGGTGTTCTCATTAATGCAGGCTTAAACACAGAGCATAAAACCCAGCATTTTGAGAAGAAAAAAAAATCCTTTCCCCCCAAGTACCAGGGCTGAAATTGAAATCAACTGATGTTTTGCCATTTTACTCAAGGAGACCATAATTTCTTTCCAAAAAATTAGTCTGGACTGCTTGATCCCATTCCCATCAATAATAAGGCTGTACGTAGCAAACCGCTGCTGCTTTCAGTCTGTTTTCATATAAATATATAGGAACATCAAAAAAAAGAATTAATTTCAAGCTTCATCCTGCTTTTATTCTGCATGCAAGGCCACCCCCTGATTTCACAAATTATTTCCGTTCTCAGAGGTCAAAATCAGCTCTCGTGTAGGATCAGACTGGAATTATTTCCATGGTATCCGAGCTTTGTGTTTTTGTGAGAATCAAATTTGGGTCTCTGGACACAGAAATATAATTTGCTTTCCTTACTGAGCAGTGATGAAACAAATAAAAAAATCAGGATAAATGATATACTGGTAGAGTCTGAATAGATGTGAAGTTTTGTTACGCAGGAGAAGCAACACAAGTATCTCTGAAAGAGAGAACTGCAAACAGTTCTTCTAAGAATTGTAACTGAAAGTGATTGTTGTTTGCTTTTACCCTCTATCTGGTAGGTCATAATTAGCTAAAATTTTCCAGATTTCTGTAATTGATTATGCTGTTTAAGTCTGCACAGCTATTTGCTAAGAAAAACTCCTTGTCAGCACTTCTGCCTTTGAAATAAGAGATCTTGAAACACCTATTTTTTAGATCGTTATTACTTTTAGATGTCAGATATGTGATGTCAAAGTATTTGTGAAGACAGTAGAAAATGACAGGTCTATTACTGTGTTTAACTGCTAGCTATTGATAAAAATCTCTGTGTAAGAACTAGATGTGATTGTTATTAAGGAGTCCTGGCTTTGTTTAATTTGGAGAATAAGCTGCATTAATATTTAGGTATCATTTTGATAATCAATTAAGAAAACACCTGGGTTTACTTACAATATGCTACCTTCAAATTTTTGAATCTCAGCAGAGTTTCCACTAGTGTTGCTCTCTGTATTTATTTGAAACATTTTTCCTGAGAGCTGGATGCTTTCTGACCAAATAACTTAGATCGTCGGACTGTACCAAGGATTTAATCAGTGTAATAATTATTTTCAAAATCTTGTTGCAGAGTTGCAAGGCTGTTGGTGTACTTCGTGTTTATTTCTGCATATCGGAAATTATTTTTGCAATAGCAAGGAAAGCCATCATGTTTTATTTTATATCTGATAAATGCATATTACAAAAAGTTGAAAAGAAAAAAATCCTTACCCACTCCATCATTCTTTTGCAAACTGAATATTATTTTTCTGGATCAGTGTAGTGAGGTTTGCAAAAAGCTTCAGGATAGCAAATGCTGGTTTCTTACCGATGTATCCGTAACATTTATTTTTTGATGAAGATTGGAGAAGATCTCTTGGGTGCTTGATGAGTCTTATTTATGTATGAGCTGATACGAAACTGACTTACAAAGTCGCTTATTTCTTCTGTGTTATCCTGTCAGATGTTTCTTGGGATTTTTCTATGTTGAGCCTTAGCTTTTAAAATGTGAGGATGGTGTCTACATCTAGAAACATGTAACAGATGTATTTGCAAGCAGGTTTTGACACTACATAGGCAATGAAAATAATAATAAAAAGCTGTATTCTTATCATACAGATTTTTCTGACTGCATCTTTCTTAATCTGTTATCTGTTAAAATTTCATTTCAAAATTGTTTAAAATCTGACAAGCACCAACTTCAGAGAATTTGCAAGGTATTTCAAATGTGATTTTAAAAACATAATGCTACCATTATAAATAAACTCTTACCTTGAAGTCTAAAATAGGCGTATGTAATTTAAACTATCACTACTGAGAACAGACAAATCTATTTTAAGATACTATGGTTTGACTATATTTCTCTCCATATCACTGGAGAAAAGGCTTTTTCTTTGGATTTTTAAAGACTGTTTCAGTATTGCTTTTTATTTTGCTAGATAGCTTTGTGGATTAGCAACAGGATTTTTCAAAACCATTAGGTTTTGAAAAAAGCATGGGTTGTATCTTGTGTCTGCGGCATGAGTGCTTATTTTTATATGGAACACTGAAAGAATGCTGTATTAACAACAACAAAAAGTAAACCCCCAAAAACAAAAACCTAAACCAAACCCCAGCCCTAGAGTTATGTATTACAGCCTCCTGAAAGATTTTGTGAAAATTCAATGCCTTAAATATGCACTGTGTATTTGCACATGAAACATATATCTGCGATCTGCAGTTTTCTGAGAAATGTAGCTGGTTAGTGGCTTAGTCCTCTAAAATCTGGCATTTAGCTGTTTGAAAAAACTCATTCCCAAATGTTATGAAATTAACTTTGTCTGGATTTTTTTTTTCCCTCAGAAATCCATGATCACAGCACTAAAAGTTGCTTGTTTTCTACTGTGATTTTTATCATGGATCAATGACTCCATGTCAGCTTACAGCCATTGACTCTTAGGTAACAGACCGGGGACAAGGAGTTTGTGCATGCCAGCTTTTTTGGGTAATACTGCCTTGGACAGGACCTAGGCCTTGCACAATGGGGAGATGAGTCCAGTAGTTATTTGCATTTGAATGGCTTCCTAAAAGGGGGGAGGATGGTATCTGCTTTCTGATTGGTATCCAGCATTATTTCTACATCATTCATCGTCCTGCAAACAAAATCCTCCTGCATTTCTCTTGTAGGGCTCAGGACACTGCTGTGAAGCCCTTTGCCGAGGTGATGCTTTAGCTGTGGCAGAATCCTTGCCCTTGAGGTGCCGCCTGGTTTGGCAGGCTGGTGTCAGGGCTGGTGAGGGGGAGCAGGGAGCCTCCAGGAGCAGAGGCAAGGGAAGCAGCCCAGATTCCCGGTGCTTGTCCAGCTGCTGGCGTGGCAGTGCACGCGCTGCGGCTGCAACGAGAGTGTCAGCAAGTCTGCAGAGGTTTGGCTTCCTGCTGTCACTCATCTGGTGTGACACAATGAAGGCATTAGGGCTGAGGAGGAGACTGGCATAGCAGCTGTACAATGTTCATTTTAAAATTATTTTTGTCCAGGATCTTTAGACCCGTCTCGGTTCTCACAGTCAGAGAACCGAGATGAAGTCATCAAAGTACTGGTTTTGTTAATCTTGCTGGTTGTCATTGTTCAGACCAGGGTTTAGTATGACCTTCAGACTGCTTTCTTCCTGCTCCTACTGCTCTGTACTGCCAATGGGGACAGAAGCAGTACCTGTCACTCCTCCCAGGGTAGCCAGGACTCTGGTTCTTGTCCAGCTACTTTTTTTTAACCTGGATTGCTCTCCGTTCTATGCCCATTTATAGATCCTGGGACACTCCTTGTCATCTCACATGTTACCAAAACTTTTTCACACCAGATGGATGTGGTGGAGGAGTTGTTTTTGCAGCTATCCTATCCCATTTGCCTTGACCTAAAAGGCAGTGAAACTAAAGCCCTTGTTTGGAAGGCTGCTATGCCAAGCTCCAGGCTCCTTGCTTGGGCAGGTTCTCTCCTATTAAAGGCAGGTGGGTGGAGCATTAGTAGGCTTGCAGGTTACTGTCATTTGTCATATGAGGTGACCTAAATCAACTGAGTGATCCACCTCTCTGGGACAAACACCCACACAGTTCCTTCCTCCTGCAGCATCTTTTGATGCCCTCATTCCAGCGTAAATGACAAATACTTCTCTTGAGATCATGTTCATTGCTTTATTCATCCCACGCATTAACCAGAATTCTCATGTGTTCTTGTGGATCACCTGTTTAGTTGGTTGACTTGGGGCAGGGAGGGGGTTTAGGAATTAGACAGCATCCAGGTGTATTTAAAGCAGAAGTAATGTCCTGGGGATGTAAAAGAGAATTGTGGGAGTATATTGTAGGTGTTTCAAAATGTCAGCTCAGCTGTTCTCACTTGTGCCATGTCCTCACTCTAAAGTGATTAGCTCAGGACTTTTCTGATAGAATACCTGAGTTTCAACCTCTACATCTAGCCACAGAGGTGAGTATGGATTTAAAGGATGCGTCAGCATGAATACAGAGATGTGTCTGCTGACTGTCAGGTAATCTGGGCTTGAGTCAGAAACCAGGCCAGGACTGATGCCAAATCCTGCTCTCAGTTGGTTCTTGGCCATGTTAGTGACTTTTGAGAAAAAAAAGTAGGTTTTGCACGTTTCCAGGACTAAGGGGGAAAACCTGGTTTCACTTACTGCCCTTTACCCTTCATCCCAAGCAATCTCTTACTCTTCTCTCTTTTTAGCACATCATCAAAGAAACAATGAATCCTTTTGCTTTTTTCTCTCACCCCAATGAGAGTTGTTTGCTTCTTCCAGCAATGCCAAGGGACTTTGACTCATCCAGGACATCCCAAACTGACCCCTGGGTTTGTAGGCAGTGTGATTTCATTGTTCTTCCTGTTGCTATTGTTTTGACAGGTCCCCACAGCCAGTGTCACCATAGAGGGAGCGTCTGCCCTGAACCGCGTGCGCTGGGCCCAGGCTGGCAAGGAGGTCGCAGTTGGTGACTCAGAAGGCCGCATATGGGTCTATGATGTTGGAGAGGTATCTTCTGTTGGGATTCTTTTGTGCTTTATTTGTTTTGTTGGGGTTTTGTGTTTGTTTCTAAGCTCAACTCCTGGAGACTGCCGCATCCAAGTTGAAGAAAGAAATCTGTCTTACTCTTTCAGTGGAGTCCTCATTGAATTTCGGTTGCCAACAGCATGTTAATCGTAAAGCTACCTTGCAAAAGAGTTAACCTGTTGAAGTCTCATGAGAGAAGTCTCTCTTAAAAGCTTCCAGTCTTTTTCAAACTGTTTTTTTTTTTATAATCATCCTGTGGGTGCATTTGGAAAAAGTTGGAAGAAGATAAAGAAAAAATTGAGGTGCAAAAAGAGGCAGTGCTGTTCTAAAATTGGTCCTAAAGGGTTCACCTTTTATACTCCAGTATCTCTTATTTTATCACTGGCTTATTGCTGTAAGTTTTTCTCAGCCTGACATGCATAGAATGCATCTGTTCTTTTGATACTGCTTCATATGTCTGAATATGTGCAAAAGTACTAACAGGAGGAAATGAGAGGTGTCATTTTGAAGGATAGTAGGGGCATGCATGATAGACTACAGCAGGATGCATATTCTGTGTCTAAAGCTGCTCTCAATTCACTCTGCTACATCTTATAACAAGCATCTAAACTGCAGTGTGTATGGCAGTGATGAATCTAACTCTTTGTTGATGAATGCAGTATAAAAGTGTTCCATTGCCATTACAATCCCTTGGAAGAGGTAAGGGTGAATCTCTGAGCAATCAGCTTTTATGTAGAGAATTTGTTTTCCATCATTATCTGTGATAGGATATGGAGATACCCATCTCTACACAGTAGGGAAACATTATAGAATGCATACAGAATTATCTGTAACTCTCATAAAGTGATTTTATGGCCCATAGCAAAATTGCTTGTGCATGACTCATATTTTTGGATTTCATTCGCTAGTGCAGGAGTTGCCCTTCCTCACAAATGTTTGCTGAAACTTCTTGCCATGTTGTTAGCATAATCTCTAAATTGTCTAAGGTTACTGTGCTCAGATTTCCACTGTGACACTGGCAGGTCAGCTGTTTTTATTTATTTTTTGTTTTGCATGATTGTTCTGTCTTTCAAGTGATACGACAGGCTGTGGAAATGTCTTTGATGACAGCACAGTCTGATCTTGTCTGAGAGTCTAGACAGGCTATAGAAATGTCTCTTTTTGCATATCATACACCAAATCATTCATAGGACTATTTACTCCTGCAAGCTCACCCTAAAGAAAATAGTGTTCTATGCAGAAGTAGCAATATTGAAGTTTTTGACCTTTCCTGTATATAATAAGACGTCATCTTGCAAAATGAGTCATAGTGATACACTCGAATAAAAAAGAAAGACGTGCTTCTATTACTTGAAAAAGAAAACAGAGTCGTTCAACAGTATTGATTTGTGTGAGTCCAGTTCAGTGTAACATAAAGAGTTCTGCTTCAGGGATGTTGCAGAGGCTCAGTGTCTCCAGCTCAGCTCCCTATGTGCTTAAGTAAAGCCATGGATGTCTCTCCACAAGGCTGCTGAGAGACCATTGCCAATCTTGCCCTGCTGTAATGAATGAAGGAGCTCATTAATTTGTCTCCTGGTTCAGTCAGGCAGTATCAGTCTCTCTGCAATAATTCTTGCATGAAATTTTGGAGAGCTCATCTGGGCTGCAGCACTGCTGGGGCTGCTGTGTTTGTTAGTGTCTTTTTCTGGTTTAAAAGAGAAGGGTGCTCATATATTCTCTAGCCCAGCTGCTCTCACTATAAAGCCTCAAGTGAGATACAGAAATACTCTGCAGATCAGGAGCCTGGAACCAAGGGCATGGACAGTGAGTAGCAGCCTCTTGGGTCACGAAGTCTGTGGGGCAGTCTGTGAAGAGCTCTTTGATGAGAGATTCCATCCTTAGCTGTCCTCAGGCGTGATGCATGGGGGATTCACAGCGCACGTACACTCTTGGGAGTGTCTGCTACACAAACATGGCAGCCTTTAAGGATTTTGCTTTACTTCACTGTGCAGACACTGGCCAGTTTCTGGCTCAGCTGGGGTCCTCCTTTGACTGTCCTTTTTGTAGGGGCTTGATTCTGGGATCTGATGGGGCTGCTCTGACAGTTTAAAAAGAAAAGTTCTTCTCCTGCCAGCCATCCTTAGCCACATGCCTTGCTGCCCAGTTTTTGTGCAGGTAGAAGGGCTTGTCACCACTCATATTGTGCAGAGAAATACAGATCAGTAGAGATGTATTTATTTATTTATTTGTTCTGTTTTCTTTGGGCTGTTTTTCTCCATGAAATTACTCAAGTGGGAGTAGATGAGTGAGCATGTAGCTGGGGTCAGGGAGCTGGGAGCTGGACTATACAGCACCCAGCAGCAGCTAACTTTCCTATTTGACCCAGCACTATTGCAAATCCTGGCACTAAGCTGTGAAAGTTGACCTTTCAGCGGCAGCACTCTCCTCGTCTCCTACAACATCATCTTCTGAAAAGGTCTCATCACTGGAAGAACTCATCTCTGCCTGGCTGATAACTCGGTAGCATCCACTTGTTTGAAGGTGCATCTCCCTGATTTGGGAAGATGGGTGTGATTACTTGCATTAGAAAGTCAGCAGGCCACTTTACAAAGACCCTAAATACACTCACTAAAATCATTAATGCTCCACTTATACTGCACCCTTTTAAAAACCTTTGTTTACTTGTAGCTGTTCCAAATGTCACATTAGATCAGCTGTAAACTCATAAAGCACTGGTTCCAGCAGAAGAAAAAAATATTATATTTGTATTTTAGTACAGCATCATATATTTGAATTACACCTTACAAGATAAACAGTTTTTCTTACCTGTTTCTTAGACAGCATTGATTCTGTGAATTTTAATCAGAGCAGAAAACATCAGGCTATCCGCCATTAAGGAAAAAATTAAGTGGTTGGAATTTTTACCTTGATAGATTCATCACAGTTTTAAGGAACTATCCTAGAGAGCAGTAAAGTTTACTGCTGCTGTTAACCCATATGGTATAAAAAGAAAACATATGACCTAGTGAAGAACATAAGACATAAGGCCTAACCTTGCATCCTTTGTGAAGGTAAGGAGTGAGGGATCAAGGCTGTTTTCACTTGTGTAAGAATTTAGGATTTGACTCATGTTGATGTATTATCCAGTCATGGTCTTTATGACAACAAGAAATGTCAGACACACGAAGAACATGGCAGGGTCCATGACCAGGGAGTTAAAAATAAAGGTGACACTTTCAGTTAGGCTATATAGTGTTATCTCCTTTGACTATGTAGTTTTAGTTGTTTGATTTTGGCATCACATCTGAAAATAACTGAACACATTTATTTTCACAGTGGGGGGTCTATTTTCTCCTCTATGCTTGTGCTTTATGCCCATTAGCATTAATGGGAGTTACACACACACAATTCCAGCGGAGAGGAGACTTAAACAGTCCATATAGATGTGCTCTTGTGGATCAGTAAGCACTGTTTTAAAGAATGTGAATTATGAAATGAAATAAAAACCCAAACACTCAAAAATTCAATTGTTTCAGTGTGATGGGATCTTAAACTAGTACACATAACCAGTCATTGTATATACACTAATCTCTGTAAGATCTAACATTTCAAACTTCTGCTGGCATAGTAGTTGTGATATTATTATTATGATAGCTTGTATAATATATTTTAGCTCCTTTGGCCTTGTGGCTTCTTTACTGGGCAGCAAGTTTTCTGTATGGTAGAAGCTGATTTTAACAGAACATGGACCACTGCCTATAGATTTATTCACACGTTCAGGTGATTGATAGTTAGACCTAACTGCATGTCTGTTTTGCAGATCTGTTTTCTAGAAAGCTTGCTCCCATTGTGCACGCTTCAGTGATGTTACACAGTGCCTGCTGTCATAAATATTCTCTAACAACCATGTTTGTTGCTTACCGTGCTTATTGCAAATGCTCTTTGCACCTTTGCTTGTAAAAGAAGCAGCTTCTCATCCACCTTCTATAATTTCTTTTTTTTTCCCATTTATCTATTCCAGGTCATATTCTGCTTGCACTGTGAGCACGTAGATAGAAACTGTGAGTCAATGACTTACTATTTCATTCTAATAAAATATAAAACAAGTTTGCAGCATAGGATCACAGAATTTGAAACTGCAATCACAAGGAGCATAATGCAGCACATTATTTTGCTAAAGTGGTTACAGGACAAGCTGTTGCATCTGTTTGGCAGTCTTTCAGACAGTTAGTTCTAGTCATGCTTTTAACAGGCAACTAGTGTGGAAGGTGGACTGGAGAGAAGTAAGAAAATGTCTTTCTCAAAGCCATCCAGGAAGACTGGCTCTGCCAACAAAGCAGTTTCCTGGGATTCTTTGTACGGTTGTTACCTCCGTCTTTGTTTCCTTGAAGTGACGTCAGAATCCTATGGATGTTTATGTGACTTTGTTAGGTTTCAGAGTTAATACTGCCTTAAGCCTTTTTAAGGCTGCTCTTTTAGGTTGTTTGTGTACTTCCCCATTTGCTCCACCATAGGTGTTAATCCCATATCTCATTTTCAAGTACATGACCAGTGAGGGAGGAGCTGGTAACTGCCCTGAAGTACGTGGATGAAGTGGTATAGTAAGGATATCCCACTGGTGCCTATAAAATAATTTCCTTTGATTCCAGCAGCCTTTAACAGCTGCTCTGAGATTTTTAGGGTTCTAGACAGAAACAAAAGTATATTTGTGACCAGCTCTCACATTTTGGTATGACTATTGAGTCACTTATTTTTCTGGCTAGAGTGGGGAACCATTTGTACTTTGTACTTCTGTCTTGTGTTTCACTGTAGATTTCATACAGAAAAGACATATCCAGCATCTTTTTCCTGCACTTAAAAGGCTGCTGTAGCCCAGAGAGAGAAATACGAAGCTAGGTTTTGTGTCATGTAGTTATTCAGGTAGATTTTCCAGTAGGTTTGCTTTTGCCATCATAAAGCTTCTGTAGAGCATATATTGAAATTGGGAAATGTTTTTGCCACAAAAGCAGAGTTGAGACTCACCATAAAATATTTTATTTTAAAATCTGTGTTGAGTTACAAGTATTCGTGGAACACAGATAAATGGCTCGCACGCATATCATGAAGGCAAATTTGAGCAATAATAAGGGGTTGTGCTTACAACCAAGTTTTATTCAAAAACATTCAAAGATTAAGTAAGACAGAGTCATTATGACAACATGCAGAATCCAGGCATACAGGATAATTAAATTTCACCGTTGATATTTCTGCTAGGGAGGTTGGAACCCTGGCTTCAGAGAATTCTAAAAACATGTTTTAACAAAGCAGAATCTCTTAAGAATTGTTGGAAAATGTAAAGAACTATGGTTTTGATTTGCTTCCTCTTTCCCCCCAGTTTTATAAGTTGAAAGATTTTAAAACTGGAAGCATTTAGGGATGGCAAAAAAAATACCCAGAACTTCAGCTTTTTACTTGAATAATGTCTGAAATATTGAGCAGAACAAGCTCCTCATCCCTCATCATTTCAATTTTGACTGATATAGTCTGTATTCACAAAGGGATTTTTGAAGTAGGTTAAATAAGAACTCCCTAATGAAAAAAATGCACTAGTTTGAAATCAGTCAATTTAATTACTGTGTTTTATGAAGGCCATTACCCATTGCTGATTACTAGGGTGATAAAATCTTTAAGCTTTGGTAGCCTCCATAGGGGGTGAGCTGATCTAAGTAGAGCAAAGTCCAGTCATTATCACCCTAAATACTTGTGTTTCTCATTACAATATTCATTACTTTAGGTTACTGTGAACGCTTTGAGGTCTTTATGTAAGCACTGGTTTATTCCTCTGTAGAAAAACAATGTTATGTTGGTAAGTTAAAACCAAGTGTTTATATACTTCTACAGCTTAAAATGAGGCTTAGCTACATCCATACATAGAAATGCATAAGTTTATACCCCTGAGTATAGATTTCCCTATACACACCTATTGATGGCTGTTTGCTTGTCAGTGAGGTTGTATTAGTCTGATAAGAAATGGAAAGGGATATGAGTTACCTTGTTATTTCAGTCTGTTTGGGTACTTAAAGGAGCTGGAATGGAGGCTTATGTTCCTAATAACAATCTTTATTAGGGAGGTACTTTTCAAGAGGGAAAACTGAGCCGTGATCTAATTAATCTGAGTTACCTAAGGCTGGTTACTGAGGATTGGAGATCTTTATCTCCAGTGCCAGCCTGGGCCCTTGTGCTTCCCTTTCTCTGCCACCTCTTGCGTATCATGTGGCCTCACTGGCTCTCTGCCCTTCTCAGTCTCCCTCATCGTGGGTTTCAGACTTACAAAGCAGCTTCATAAAACTGGTGGTGTTTAAAAGATCAATGCTCTTTGCACTTTTGGTTATAAAAGAAGCAGCCTCTCATCCACCTTCTATTATCTATTTTTCCCTTTTTTTCCCCATTTATCTCTTCCAGGTCATATTCTACTTTGCATTGGAGTGCAAAATCCCTTATTCTTATGTTCTAAAAAGTATTTTATTTTAAAAAAGAACTCTTGAAATGTGTCAGAGAGGGATGTGGGTGTGGGTTACAGGGAGAGGAGAGCAGCCTGTAGAAAGGGACAGAAGAGCTTGGTGTGACTAAGCCAGGGAAGCATGAGCCTGGTGGCAATATAGATGTTCCATGTCCTTGCAGAGTGCCTAGAGCCAGAGGAGGAGACCAGTGGAGCTGGGGACATGCTGCCACCAGCGCACATGGCTGCAAGCTGGCCATGTGTTCATTTGGGTCAAAAATTAGAAGAATATTTTTAACTATCAGAAGGCCGGAGTCCCAGAGCAGGTGGAGACAGTGGGACAAACATCCTCTCACAGTGGAGCCTGTCCCCAGGATTTTGTGATGTGCTTGTGTGTGATGCAGATGTGGGTCACACCTGCTGGACAGGGTCACTCTCCTGCCCATGCCCAGATGTTTGGTTGATCCTGACAACAACAGTTTCTTCTGTTTCTCTCTCTGGATAAATGGACATGAAATTCTACTTCCGTTTTACTGTCTGAATGTTACTTGTTAGAATTAAAGGAGGAAATGTCAGATTTTTTATGAAAGTACCTCTTTTTCTCGTTTGTTGATTAGGCAGTGGAATTAAATAGGTATTAGTGAAAACAGACAGAAAGGGTGGGGGTTTTAAATGGTCATCTTAAAAATTCATTTGATTCTT
This sequence comes from Melozone crissalis, assembly GCF_028551555.1. NCBI lineage: Eukaryota > Metazoa > Chordata > Aves > Passeriformes > Passerellidae > Melozone > Melozone crissalis. Next base: position 25,629,464 of record NW_026535794.1, read on the forward strand.
TATTCTTAGCTTCCACTTGCTTATGATGAAATATTTCAGCAGTTCTCCAGAGACAGCTTAGTAGCTCCCCAGTGAATTTCATGGGGTAAAAAGACAGGAGTTTCCAATGATACAAATATCTTTTAGGAGAATTATTCAGCTTCTCATCATATGAAATAAAAACCTTAAGAAACCTAGTCAACCAACCAACAAAACTCTGGCCCTAGTCCTTTTTATTCATTTGCACACTACTTTTAAAGCTGACTTATGTTTCCTTTTCCTTTGCAAAGGCCCAGATCCTCCCCCTGCAGAGAGGATCAGAGAGAACAAGCCACATGTGACAGGAGTTAATCATGTAGCTTAATACACTATTGGAAGGCACTCAGATAACGAAGTGATGAGAGCAGCAGAAGAGAATCTGTAAGAGATCATTCCCTTTCTGCACAGTGCAGCCTGCAGGAAGGGGAGAAGGGAGAGCTCTGTGTGACAGTCTTCTTGCTGGTATTTTCCTGCTGAGCTGGGAAGTGCTGTAAAGGGAAAAAGAGCAAAGGGAAGCCCAGATGGGACATACCCGTCTGTGCACGTGGACACCACTCAGGCTTCACTTCTTGTTCCTCAGTTACTGCTTCTCCTGAAAACTTGTCAAGAAGCTTAGTGAGAAAGAATCTGGGTCCAGGCTTTCTGTGGTAGCTGTAGCTGAGACAGCTTTAGCTGGTCTGCCTCTATCCTAACCCTGTATTGTGGGGGACCACAGCTGTAGTCAGTGCATGTTAGTTGTGTCGCAGATTCTGTATTTTAAATATCTAGTTAGTCTATTGGGTGGCATTTTCTCTGAAATTTTTTACCCCCTTTCTGATGTAAAAAGAAATGGTACTGAAAAATGTCCATAGCTTTAAGTAACAGAGAGTATGGAAGAGGAGAATTGCCAAGTATGAAATTTAGTTTAAGCTCAGTTTGTGTGCAGCAATTTGCAAATTTCATTGAAATCCATGACTTGTCATTGTGATTTTAGAACACTTCTGAGACAAGAGATGTTTTGTATAATTAATTTTTTTTTCAGGGGGCTTCTGTGGTTTCAACCTGTCACATCCAGTAGCAGTTTTCATTTTGAGAATCCTTAACTATGTTTTCAATCTTTATGGGTTGCAGAATGGTCTGTATTTTGAACATATAAAAAATACTTAATTTGTGACTTGGAAAGTAATAGTTAAAATATCAACTGAGGATAACTCTGGGCCTTAACACATCCTATTTTACAGCTAAAATTCTATATTCTGTGTGTAATTTAAATGTGAAATCTATACTGCAGTGCCTAAAGTGATGGAAGATTCTGTGTCTGAAATGGAAAAAAAAAAGAAACAACAAATTAAAACCCACTGCTGTTTCATGATGGATGAGCTCTTGCAGATAACAGGATGTGTACAAAATCTCAGAGAAGGCAGCAAGTCTCCTGCTGGCTAAAATCTTTGAGCAGTTTATAAGCTGCTGTGGTGAGAGTCCATTTGCCAGCTGTGGCAGAAGTCCTTTACAGTTCCTGTTCTGACAGGTTTCCTGGTGTGAATCATGGCATGGACATGGCCAGCTTGGTCTGGAGGGGAAGCAAGCTGAGCTGAGTATGATTTATGTCTTTCCTGAGGCAGCAATCCTTCATGCAGCTGATTTTCCAGGGAGGCACCTTTGCCAGTGCAGCCACCCCACAAGCTGAAGCTTTGGTGTTTCAAGTGAGAACGATGAACCCATTCTCCCAATCAATGTAGTTGTCAGTAAAAAAAAAAGTAGGTATTGGAAAGAACAGGTTGAGGGCTCCTTACCTTCTAGTTCAGTTCATTTAGTATTTTTAGGCTTTCTTGTGCAATGATGACAACTGATAGCAGAATTTGGTAGAGGAGGAATCCTGATGCCTTAGCTCCAAATGTTAAATGTCCTGAAACGCATGTAAAAAATTCCAGGACTTATCACTGACTTTGAGAAATGACAATTGGAGCAGGGCTGAGATCCCTATGGGAGGTGAGGGCAGGCAGCATGCCTCACTGTTTTTGTCAATCCACCTGCAAATTGGTGGCATTACAGAAGAAATGGAATGGCAGGAACTGCAAGAACTTTGTTGCTTAGGGCACCACCTCTGTTGAAGCAGAATTGTGAGCTTTCCTCAAGCATGGCAGATGCTCTTTCTGCTCTTTCTGCTCCTTCTGCTGATTCCCTCTTTTGTTTCCAAGGACTTACAGGCCAATACTCTCTGCCACTGAAAGTATCCCTTGAAGGAGATGCATAAGAGAGGCTCCTCCAAATATGATTGGTGAAAGCAGTAGGCTCAAGAACAAGCTATAAACTTGTAGTCAGCCACAGTATTTTAAAAATAAGAGGTGATTTAAGGAAATAAAAGTTTTTGAAATTTCAGTTTGAAGTCCATTCTTTCAGGATGACTGATGATTACTGAATGTTTTATCCTCAGTAGTTGATACCGAGTGCAGCATTTTGATACATTAGTTGAGGGAGGCAAAATCTGTTTGATAGCTTGGACATCATTCCTGGTTAACTCAGGAGAGCCTAAGCCAGCTCTGGTTTTGGAGGTGGAACTGTAGCATTGTCTACAATTAAAGATACTTCCCACTTCCTTGTTTTCTTTTCTATATGCCCTATCAAGTTGTAATCCTTCAGGCTGAAGTTTTCCATAATTGGTGTTTGCTTCTAGCACAGGTTTTGTTGTTTCTTACTTCTTTTTTTTTTTTCTTTTTTTTTAAAGATTAAAGACAGTACCATAACACAAAATTAATAACATGCTTAAATTGAGGGAGTTAGTCTTAACTCTGACATATCCTATCTTTGAAGTGTTACAGTCTGCAGTCTTAATGTTCTGTTTTAATGTTCTGTTAACATGCATTTATGTGTCATGTATGTATAATTTACAGGCCTTGTTTTATTTTGTGCTCTTGTTAGACTGGCATCGAGATGACTGATGCAGACAAAGAGTACTAAGTTTGGAAAAGAATTAATGAGCATTCAAATGTTCAGTTCCTATGTAGGCCCTTTGTACAGCATATCTTTGCACATTACATATAAATTATTAAAATAACACTGTTGTTATCTTGGTATTCAAAACATAATTTAGTATCAATTGTGTAACAATTCAGAAGTTACTGTTCTTCTTAGAAGAAAAAAGTCAGAGTTTGCTGAAAATTGATTCCGTTTTTGTTTAAGTTGGGGGGTTTTGATATAAGCTAATATTTTGTCTTTTTTTTTTACTAAGGCAGCACTAGTTAAATCAGACCCTGCTGGTGAATTGCAAAGAAATAAATCACAACAGACATTAATCTAGATGAGGGCTAAGTAATTAACTTCATAGAAGAGTGGTGTATATTGTGTCTGTGACACTAGACTGACTGCTGTGTGTAGAATAAATGCAGTATTTAGGTTGCCTATGGTATTCCACCCCTTCAATTAAGTAAACAAATATATATAGAGCTACTCTTGAGTGTATCCTTTGTGGTCTAAACACTGTATCTTATTAAAATCATCTGCATGCAGTATGTGGGGTTTGAGTTCCTGCCAGTGGTTTCATCCATTGTTAGCAGTGATGCTCAGCTCTCCCAGGAGTTAAATACAGTGGTACTTTAGTTATGTGGAGAGGGTGCTCTTGGTTACTTTGGTGGCCATTTCACTGCATATTACCTCCCACTTTGTTTCCATCCATGTGTGTGGCATAGGGTGTTGCCTGAAAAAATATAGGCTTTTTCAGGAAATAAAATATCCATATAGGTTGAGAAAAATATCAAAGGCAGCCTGTAACTGATTCTGGGGGGGAAGACCAGGGCCAGAATAGGTGTGTTCCTACCTGCTCTATGTGTGTATTAAGATATTTAATATTTACATTTTCATATCTGTTTTCACCTCAACAATAGTGACAAAACATCTGTTGAACTCCAAAGGATAGGATCAGTTCTGAAAGGGGAACTATAATTGTTCATTGTTGTTTGCATTGCAATCCTCATTCTGCAAGTGATTGTTCTACTTTTTAGAAATCATCAAGTTCAAGTAGACATAGTTTATCATCATGAAACACATTTTTACCTATAATGTCAGAACTTCATTCAGATGTTAATCCATTGCTTGAAGTATTTGCAGCAGATTTCTTTTCAGCACTTAGAGATACGGACAACATAGGTTGACGAAAATTTTGCTCAGAGAAAATACAGCTAAAACTACATTTGCCTGAAGCAGTGTTTATTTGATGATGCTGTTAAATTGAATTGAAGAAATATTAAAATGGTGATAAGCCACATACACAAATAACTTAGTGTGAAGTCTGAGATTTTAGTCACTAGTTCACCAGACTTGCCACAAACTCAGATTAATCTGAGTATTTTTTAAGTTTTAATTAGCTATGTCTTCAAAGAGTGTTTAACTTGCACTTTTAAAAAATTGTAATAGCAACAAGCTATTTTGGAACGTCAATTTTTATATAGTTTTTATTTTCCCTGCTAGATATGAGATTTTATGGCATGTACAGCTCTGTGGAAGCAGAGACAAGTAAACAGAATTGTCTAAAATAAGATCACCCTTTGCCTCCAAACAGCAACAAGCCCGAACGTAACTAACAAAAGATGCGTGTAAATCAGAGCGTGTCTGACCTTTTGGAGTGATTAGCTATAAGAAAGCCATCAATTTAGATCAGAACAAGCTTGTTCTTAACACAAAAATAAGAAAGCATTGTGCTTCCTCGATGTGTAGGAATGGGTCACAGATTTTTGAACGGGGAACTGCCGTCACCCTCGGAGTGTATCTGGGACCACCATGCCGGCTCGTCTGCACGCGTGTAATTGGAAACAGCGTGTGGCACGGGGCGGCGGGGCCGCTGCAACCACAGGCTCTGGCACATCTTGTGAGCCCTGGCTTGGCTGCTCCTTGTCACATTCTCCACCTACACCTGTGTCCATGGGATGTGTGGGTCAGAAGCGTTACAGGCCGTGCTGGTTGGAGAACTTTGCCCTTCACAGCAACCTCGCGGTCACTGACAATGCTGAGGAGGTTCTTCCCATGGCTGCTTTTGCCTTGAGGCTTCTGAGCTCTAGGTGAAGCCAAAAAAAGAGTGGCTGCTTAAGTGGTGACTGGGATCACACAATAATTTCACCAGTGATCAGAGCTGCAGGTTATGAGTTAGTGTCTCAGTGACAGGGAAATACGCCCATGAGGTACAGTCATTAAAAGGAAATGGAACAGGTTCAACATAGACAGCTGTGCTCCCTTTGAGCTTCTGGGACACTGGTTGCTCTGAAGTGGAGGTGGCTGCTGCTGCTGAAATTGCATTTTGATTCCTTCTCAGCAGAGTCCACTGCCCTCAAAGGAGAGCTGTGATGGACAAGAGCTTAGAGGGATGAAGACAGGAAGGGTTTGTCCACTCCCATCCCAAAGATTTAGAGGCTTCAGGAAAGGCAAGGAGCCAGAAATAAAGTGAAATATCCTCAATGAATAATTCATTGGCTGGAAAGTGTTTTTTTTGGGGAAACTGAAGCTATACAGGGATTTGGACAAATTCAGCTGAAACACTCTCAGCCATAAAAAAGATGGATAGGAGGGAAATATACAAAACTCTTGAAATACCTTGCAATATCTTGTTTCAACCATCTAGATAGATTCCTTTAAAAGCCACATTCAAAGATTTGGGAGTTTTGTCTCAAAATCTGTCCTTTTCTTCTCTCCTCTGCTTCTTTCCTTTTCTCCTTTTCCTTTTCCTTTTCTTTCCTTTTCCCTAACTTTAAAGAGCAAATGTTCTAGAAGGTGTTAATTTATCTGAAAATGAAATTTATGTTGATTTGTACTTTTATGCACTATTTTTTTGATCCTTTCTTGCTTGCTGGGATTGTCTCAGAGCTCTGACAGCATTGAGAGATGTCTGGTCAGAGCATCTCCTCTTCCTGAGTTCTGTCACAGGTTTCAGAGTAGTAGTGTTCAGTGAAGTTGCTAATTGCACAGTTTCTAGGAAAACACAGAAATACAGCTTGTGTTTGCAAATCTCTGCTGTATGGATTGGAGGATCTGCACACAGAGGAGGTCTCTGGCTCCAGGAGGAGTTGGAGGAGGCTGGTGTTGGTGAAGTTCACATGCCTGGTGCTGCCTGTGCTCCCTGGTGATCCTCAGGGACGGGGCGCTCTGTTGCATCCCTACCAATGCACATAAAGCATCTTCTTGGTCAGTCCCAGCAGGGAGCGGGGCACATTTTTGGGCAGGAAAGCTGACAGGTAAGTGAAGTGCTTGGCTAGAGTCATCTCCCAAGAAACAGAAGCTTCAGAAGGTTCAAGAGCTCTGTGAGACACAGTTTGGTTGTGTACTGGATAAATCATGTAGAGTGGTGATACATCAGTAAGGCAAGGACAGGTGCTTGTCAGGAAGATCCTGGCAGCCATTTTCATAGATAATACTGGTTTTTCCCATTAGAATTACTCTCTGATGCAACCTAAACGTTACCATGATGTTACAGCTGAAGCAATGTGAGTAATTCAGTCAATTAATTAGGTGTGGGTAGCATTTGCCTTTCGCTGTAAAGGGATCAGAGGAAAACACTTAATAGCTTTTATGTTCTTGTTCTGCTCCATAGCTTAGCATCAGTTCATTCAAATAATCTGGCCCAAATAAATTATTACATTATGCTTTGGTGAACATTTCTACCCTGCATCAACATCATGATAGGAAAGTTAACACATGCTGCTTTGTAGTAACTGGAAGTGGACAGAAAAATTGTCACATGATTGAGGAACACCCAGATAGCTCTAAACCTCTGCCCTTCCTCCATGGAGTAACTCCTCATTTCTTCTTCCTCTGCCCTGGTATTTGCAGGAAAAACTTGTGCAGAAAAGCTGAGAGGGAGATCCCACAGATAGACTCAGGTCTCCAGCACTTGTGGGTGACAATGTGCCCAGATGAAGGAGCTTGAATGGAAAATGACTGGAAGGGGAGCATTAACCCAGAGAAGAATTTGAATTGGAGTTTGTGGATACTTTTGTTTTTATTTGTGGTCTTTTCCTGTATAACTATTGTGGTTTAGTATTGGGGCCTTTTCAGAAAGAATGGGCTTGGAGGATAAAAGACAATTTTTCCTTTGACTTTATTATTGCCAAAGTTTCCCTCTGCATCCCTGAAGAATTTATATTAGAGAGGTTTATTTTACTGACATTCTATTAGCAGGATTGGCCCCTTGTTGAAAGCATGATGCAGTGCATGAGATTGAATAAGGTAAAATAAGATGAAGTTGTAAGGAATTAGGTGGCATGTGGGCATTGAATATTTTTTCCTCTGTGCTAAAGGTATTGACTTTGGTAATTAATTGCTTTGTGAACTGAGTCACTAGAAATGGCCCAGACATTGCTAATACTGTCAGCTAAAAATAACACATGAAATGCACACATTCCTGGGGAGACTCTTCAAGTTTGAGATAGCAAGTTGTTTTAATAGCCTGGACTTGGATTTTATTTGTCTGTGGCCATGCTGTGGAGTAAAGGCAATTAAATAATCTTAATTACATAAATATATTTAATTTTTTTCTTTAGAAAGACATATTTTCCTTTTCAGCTACTTAATACATTGTAATGCTGTTAAAGACTAGAAGACAAGGAGCAGTGATGCTTTATTAAATTCAGAAAGTCCTTTGCCTAGGATATTGCTCCACTTAAAAGATTTTTCTACTTGAAATCAGTGAGACTCATTTCATTCAAGAATTTGACAAATGGTAGTGCTGTACACATCAGAAAAAAATGAAATCTTTTAGGAGATGTAGTAACAACAGGGAGATGGTTGCACAGCTGGTTTTGGTTCCATCTCTGATAGCAGGATCTCTTCACTGCCCCTTTCTACTACACAGAAGCCAGTCTAGGTGTGTGGCTGTGGCCAAACATGTGCCACAGGTACTGGTGAGCTGGTGCATGGACCTCTCTTCTGGTGCCACAGTTCCTTCTGCTGAAGGATTTTGAAAGAACAGAGCGGTCTTTCAAATATAGGTCACCCCAGATCCACATCTGTGTATGTGAGCGTTAGAAACAGCTGTCTAAAATGATTTACTCTTGTAACTCTGGTCTCCATTCCTGGGAGAAGTAAAGGAGAAAATGCCAGAAGTGGAAGACAAAGAATGGAAAACCCAGAGACTGCAACAATGCCTATATTAACTGGGCTGACATGGCTTTTTCACAGGTTGCATTTCTCAGTCTGTAGCCTGAGCTAATGCTAACTGTACTACATTTGGTGTTTCAAACCCCAAACTTGCACACCAGCCCTTCAAAATGTAACTCAGTCACTGATACACTTGTATAATACATGTATAATACATGGGAAGCATTAAAAAACACACTGTGTTTTCCACAAAAGACTGGATGTAGAGGCAAAGTCAGAGAAAAACTAATTGAAAAAAAAACTGATAATGAACAGTGAGATATGGAGATGTTTAGATCTTGTATTGCAAAATTCTTGTCCTTACAACTAACACTTGCAGCAGTGTATGTGGAGCTTCTACACACAGGTGGTCTTGGACGTTTCCCCAGCTGGGTCATGTCCTTTTCTTAGTCTCCAATTCTGTGTATCCAGTCAAGATGGAACGAGAAGAGAATAATTTGACTGTTTTCCAGTACCATATGCCTCATGATATGCCTATGATATGCCTATGATCTACTAGTGCCACGTGGACACAGTTAGCTGACCATCTGCTTGGCACTCCTTGTGGTGTATTAAAATATTCAAATCAGTTCAAATTGAATACTGGGTAGTACAGACTGGATTAGCTATGGTTATACCCATTCTTCAGTCCAAAGGCATCCATTTGCTAAGGTGGACAGCAGTTTATTATAGTTTCCAAAACAGTTGCCTTCTTCAGTTCCAAGCAGTGTGTAATGTCTTGAAACAGTTATTCTTTCGTGTTATATGCAGGACGTGATCACAGCGCTTCAGGAGGGCAGTAAAAACTTGCAAGGATCATGTGGATGCCTGTTGCTGTTTTCTGGAATTTGGCTTAATGAAAACAAAGTTGAGAAAAGTGCTTGTTTTGTTTTGGTGTTTCGTTTTGGTTTTTGGTTTTTTGGTTTTTTTTGCTTTTTAATTATCTCAATCCCAGCTTGCATTATCTTCCAGAAATTGCAGTATTGGATCCAGCTGGAAATGACTGCAGTATTATTTTGCCATAGTACTAAAGCATTTTGTCTGGAAGTTCAGCTATTTAGTTTATATGTCCCTCTTGAAGCCTAATGCTCAAGAGCTCTTCATTAGAAACATCAATGGTATTAAATGGAAATGGGTCTTGCATGATGATATAAAAAATCAGACAAGTAATGCAGTATCCAGTTGGTATAACATTTCCATTGTAATGCATTTCCTGTAACTGTGAATTCCTTAACATAGAGGAGGGTAACTAAAATAACACAATATATTTATTTTACTACTTAGAGCTTTAATGAACTTCAGGAAAATAATTTCAACAGAGTGTTTTAAAAGCTCTGTTACCTTGTGCACACTGACCTGGGTCCTGCAAACAATTACACTTGGGCACAGCCAATGGCCAGCTTGTGTGTGTAAAGTGAAACATACATGTGTGTACATGTAGAGATCAATGTCTTACTCTAGTTGGGAAAATCTGAAACATTTTAACCAAAGGGTAGATTTTGCAGCAAGACTACAAAATCAAGCAGATAAAGCCTTTTATCTGCTCTGCCACTGACTAAAGGCTCATTGAATAGGAAACTGCCAGGTGTGCCATGTGAACCTGGCCACAGTTGCCATCCCCCAGCGGGTTGGTGAGGCTCATGCCGTGGTGCTTCACTGTGCACAGCCCTGCTGATTGCGGTAGGAGCTCTCCTCAAAGGAGGTGCGTCAGTTCTGGGCCAGGGTGAGAACCAGTCCCGCTGTGCCAGTGTCTGAATTCATTCTCACTGGTTTGTCCTGCAGCTGGACATGTCTGAATTCATTCTCGCTTGTTTGTCCTGCAGCTGGCCATGTCTGAATTCATTCTTGCTGGTTTGTCCTGCAGCTGGACATGTCTGAATTCGTTCTTGCTGGTTTGTCCTGCAGCTGGCCATGTCTGAATTCATTCTTGCTGGTTTGTCCTGCAGCTGGACATGTCTGAATTCGTTCTTGGTGGTTTGTCCTGCAGCTGGCCATGTCTGAATTCATTCTTGCTGGTTTGTCCTGCAGCTGGCCATGTCTGAATTCATTCTCGCTGGTTTGTCCTGCAGCTGGCCGTGCCACACAACGACGAGTGGACGCGCTTTGCCCGGACCTTGGTGGAGATCCGCGCCAACCGAGCCGACAGCGAGGAGGAGGGGGCGGTGGAGCTCTCGGCGTAGAGGGAGAGGAGCAGCGCCCGCCAGAGCTGCAGCTTCCCCCCACGGGTGCGCCAGTGCTCGGCGTCACATCAGTCCTGCTGTGGCTTTTGATGCCAGTGTACATGCCAGTATTGCTCAAAGCATTCCATGTTAATCACACTGCTTTACACAAGGCTGAAAATATCCAGAGCATTTTCATACTTTATATTTCTGTCTGAAAAGTAAGAAAGAAAAGACAAATCAACCCTTTATGGGTTTAGTTGTTGCCTTTTAACTACTTAGTAGCTGTATTTAATAGCTAGGAACCCCTGGTTTAACTTGTGCTCACATTGCCCTTCTGGCATAGTCCTATTAAATCCATATGAAGCCAGATATGATTATGTGCAGATGTGGTGTGCTTCACTGTATGGGACTGGGCCAAAGACTTTAGATGTGGTGTATCACATGGTGACTAACATTATGAATGGATGTACTATACAAAAGTTGCTGCTCCTTATTTATTGCGGTGTGCTGCATGGAACATATTTATTTGAAAGCATTAAAATAAACGATCCTAAAGCATGTGCATAATGAGAGAACTGCATTGTCTGTGTGCTGCTGTAGAGGTTACATTAAAGTCCACGTAACAATTACAGTACATCAGTTGTGCTTAAGATGTAAGATCTATACAGGTTGGCTTGAGTGGATGGAATGAGCTCCCTTTCCTTTTTTTTAAGATGCCTATTATTTCTAGGCACTTTAACTATATTTCAGATACAGTTGGTCACTGATACTTGTCATGCAAGTTAACACTAATAGTCTGACAGAGAGTTGTGGTTCCCAAGTATGACACCAGTATTGCCAATAAAATGTATCAAGCCTGTTCTGTTGCAGTGTGGTTGATCTTTCTTTGCCAGCAGTGCTCAGTATGTTCATTACCAGTCACTGGTGAGGCACTGGGTAAATGTGACTGCCCTGATGCACAGAAAACTCATCTAGCTCCTCTGTAAATAGATAGATAGTCCCTTCAGCATTGGAACTGCCCAGTAATGGACCTGCGTGGATCAGACCCTGATACTAATTTTCCATGGGCAAGCACTAAGCTTTGCATGTCAGCTTCTGGGCTAATTTTTATTTTCCCTCCATGCTTACCTGCACACACAAGCACACACAGAGCAGCAGCATGCTGCCATATGTGCTGAAAGAAAAGGAGCAGGAGAGATAAGGCCTCCTTAGACTGTCTCTTGAGAGAGAGGTTGGGACAGGGGACAGAGGAACAAGCTCCTTTATGACAATCTCTTGTGGCTCGAGCAAAAAAACAGAGTGCAGACTGGTCTCCATTGAGTGCTGTGGCCCAGATGGATGTTAGTGATGAGGCTACTCAATACATCCATATCACAACACCCTGCTGAGCCAGAGGACAGCTCTGACATCTGGGCTTAGCATCTTAGGGGCATCTCCATGCCCATAAATGTGAACCATCTTAGCAGTGGTTCACATTTAGGGGCATGGAGATAAACCATTTTAGCAAGAAACCCTGCAAGTTTCACAAGAAGGATCTTGTACATTAGGTTTCTTGTCTCATTGCCACCTCTCATCTTTGGGCAGTCATGTTGAGGAATGAACACATCTGATCATGTTTGGGGCTATGGCTCGATCCAGAGGCACTGGGAAGTCTGCACTGCTAAAGCCAGAGTAGGCTGACAAAATGAATCCTTTGGAAAAGCTGCATTTCCCTTGTCTTCTTGGTGGTTAGAGGCACCTCCCTGTGAGAGTGCACTGCCTACTTTCATCTTCATGGTGGAACCTGCAACTATCTCCCAGAGCCCATGGAAGTGTCCTGCCACTGCGCTGTGGGGACCATCTTCTCCCAGAAGGCCACGTACACAGCAGAGATTTATCAGTCTTTTTTGGGTGGCACCCTGAGGTTGGAGCCATGTGTTAGAGAACTTTTTGTTCCTGCTGCTCCCCTGGGTGCTTTGGGAGTTGTCCTGAAGAACCAGTGTAGCACTTGCAGCACTTCTGTAGCTTAAAGGTGAATGCTAACAAACAGCCAGGTGAAATGACTGTAGAGGAGCAGTTTAGATATCATCTCTGGGGTTTTTTCCCCAGTTTTGCCCTGTTTTCTTTTCAGAAACCATAAGTGTTGTCTGTGTACATGGATGAGGCACATGTGGTGCAGAGTGGAAGAGGGGGAGGCACTCTTGGTTCTCAGTGGGTCACAAGACCAGGAACATGCACAGGTGGATGGATACACAGCAAAGTACTGCCTTCGTGGGAGGCACAGGTGGGAACCCACCACCCTTCCACCCTGTGGAGTAGCTGCACATTGCAAAGCATGAGGGCATCACCTGAGAGTGCCTGTGGTGTTACAGGAAGGACATGCAGCCAATGTTGTCTCCCACTCATCATAATCAGTGCAGTGGGAACAGGTGGCAAATTTGCTGCTACTTTTTCCATATTATCATTCAGCCTTTGGAACCTAAGTGGGGCTCTGCATGTTCATGTCCAAGTTCTCCCTACTTTATAGCATTAATAGCTTCTGAAATGGTTTTAAGAGCAGCCTCATAGGACCTTCAACAATTGCTGCTGTGTGCAAATCAGTATGACCAAAGTCCATTTTTGAAGTTTTTCTTTCATTTTTTTTCCGTGGTGTGTGGGGTTCAACAGTACACAGAGGGAACAAGGGAAAGATCTGATTTTCCACAGAAATCACCAGGTTTGTAGATACAGAGCAATAACGTGAAAGAACCATTTCACGCAGCTGAAGCAGATGGAAAAGCACCCAAAAACAAAAAGCATTTACTTCCCTTCTGCTGCTCATGATTATCCTGCAGTGAAGCTTCTGACCTGCCCTTGTTGCTGCCCATCCAGGAATCTCCCACAGTTCTTGTTTGTTTGATTTTTCCTGCTGCTAAACAAATAGCTGCATTTCACTGGCTTTCTAAAACAGCCCATATGACAAAATGTTACTCAGAATCTGCCCACTAGGGAAATAAATACAAACTTATCCTTTAATTTCAGCAAAAAAGAAATAATTTACTCCTGTCTCTTTTGCCTACAAACATCCAGAGAATAGAAGGAAGAACATGAAAGGTTATGTCCTATGCTCTAGCACTGCCAGGATGCTGCTATGACTGCTCTGGGTGTGGGATGGGTCAGAAGACAGCCTGGCTCTTTTAGGACCATTGCAAGTGAGCTTTCTGAGCTCTGTGCTCAGACTGAGCTGGAGAGCACATCTGAACCACAGAGGTGAGAAGAAGCAAACCCGACTACAGCAGAAGTAGACAAGTGGCAAGAAGAGGCTAAATTGAGGTTTAGCATGGAGGACAGGACTGTGAGGTACATGTGGAAGGGACAACTCTCCTATACTGGTTGAAGCAAAGTCCAGAGTCCCCCTGATTTCAGTGCCAAGGATCAGAGCTATGCCAGCACAGGCAAGAGGCAAAGGAATGATATGGCCAGGGATGTGGGATTTGTTCTGAAAAAATCTGTGAAAGGACATGGGGAGATATTAGAGGTGGCACTGGGAGTGGGAGCTGGAGGCATTAGCTGAAAGGTGAAGCAGCACTCGTCGCCTTTATGACATGTACTTTGGTCAAGACACCCCGTGTAACAGAGGAAGAAGGCAATAGCCAGGGTACACTGAAAGAACATGTGCACAGCACTGGCCAACCTGGAATTTGACCAGGACACACAAGGCTCAGCATGGGGCTGGAACACCAGGTCCATTGTGTAAATAACAGCACTTGGACCAAGTGGATCTTTGAAAGGTGGAAGTGAAATAGGCTACCTCTGACGTCTGGGAACACCACAAACATCTCCATGGAAAGGCTGTCAGAGCAAGTCTTTGCTGCTGAGAGTAGACTCCACAGCATTACCTGCAGCTTATTACTTCAAAGAGAAAAAGCAGGCAGGACAAATGGCACTGGGATGCAACTATTCAAGAGCTGCAGTTTTTTCCACAGGGTACTCAGTAAGTGCTCCATAACAAATTTTTCAAGATGGAAGGTGTTTCCTCCTGAGTCCCAAAACCAATGCCCCAAACATTTGCTACTTCTGAAAACATCAGAGCCCCTACCATGCCCTGGAATGTCACCATCTCACACAACAAACGACAGCCTGCATCTCTGGGGCTATGGACACAACTAGGAATAGGTTCTTTCACACAAGACAGGTGGAAAAAGCTCCAAAGAGTTTTAGCAAATGTAGATAAAAAGCATGCACAGCAGAAGACTGGAAACCCCTCACAGAGCAAAACAGCATCCCACATGGAGTGGGATGGTCTCCATTGGCCAGTGACAAAGGACACTCTCCTAAGGCAGGACTCAGTGCCCAAGGGTGCTATAGAGCAGCCACCTGTCCTTGGGAAGCTTACAGGACCGGTTCTCCTTCACAGTCATAAGCAAAGAAAGTTCTGAAGTAACACCACCATGTCTGGTACACAGTGTCTGCACAGCCTGGGGTGTGAGGAAGGCCAGGCAATGTAACTACAGCAGCTAGAATGATTCTTGCAAGCAATAGTACTGCTTCCTGGTGTGATGAGGAACAGGGCAAGGAGAAGTTAAAATTATTACTACACTTGAAATGTCATCTCTCTGAAGGGCTGCAGACACTTTGATGACATCCCCAGGTTCAGCACTGGGCGAGGCTGCCCAGTCTCATTGCCTGAGTTATCTGCTGCCCACCGTGCAGAAAGCAGAATCACCACATGGTATGTGGCATTAAAGAAACCACTTCATCTCAGGCTGCTTCTGTGTTATTTGATGTATTTGAAGGTCTCTGGAGACACTTAAAATACAAACATCTTGAGATTTGTATATTCTCAACCATTAAATAATTCACAAATTATCACTATCTCCGGAAATTGCCTTCTAGCTTATGCAAAAACCAGCAAATATTTAAACAAAAACAGTCTGAGTTTCACAGCAGTGTTTAAACAGCAAAGCTGGAGGATTCCTGATTGTCCTTGTGCCACTGGAGAGGACCTCAGCAGCAGGCAGTGTGACATGTATGCACACACAGAGGTTAAGCCAAGGTCATTCCAAGCAGGCTGTCCCCTCCTAAGATGATGCAGAGCCGCTTGTCAGGTTTTGTATTTTTAGCAGGTTTAGAAAACCTGCCCAATTTATTTTTGAAGCCTGTGGTATTTCTGCTTACAAAAGCATCCCTGCAAAGTGTCAATATTAAGTCAGCTTAAACCCAACCCATTCCCGAGGGACCAGGCAGAAAAGCATCTCCTGACTTCTGCTGGACTGAGAAACACAAACACGGGGTACCTGCTTCAGGGACACTCCTTCCCCACTCTCAGTCTGACAGCTAACATCACCAGTATTTGGCCATTTCTTTTTTCTAGAAGCGCTGTCACAGGGAGTTAGCTGGAGTGCAGGAAGCAAGTGAGGTTACTTTTTATGCATTTGCATAACTCACCCAGAAACCAAGAGAGGACAAACATTGTCCTCAGGGCGTTTTGTTTGTTTGCAAGGCAATCTGACAATTCCTTGGCCTGCAAGATTTTCAGAGCAGGAATGCATCCTTTTGTGTCTGGAGGAAGCCGACTGTGGGCACAGATCTTCTCCAAGAGCTCTGGGCAGAGCTGCAGCATGATTTGGAATGTTTTGAACTCTGCTTTGTGTTAACAAAGCAGCCACTGGCCCTTCAACACTTCTGCGTCTACCTCTGCTGTCTACTGACCCTGAAGAGATGGGCAGAAGGAGAGAACAATCCTCCAGCAAAGTTAATGGCAAAGGGAAAGACCACCATGGGTGGGGGTGTCAGTCCAGCCCTACTCAAAGGTGAAGGCTATGGCCTTCTGAGATGGATCTGCCATAGGAGAGCTGTGCCTGAGCTTTGTTCCTGGGATGGGAACTCTGCCCTTCATCCCAGAAAAAAGAAAAAGTCATAAATATATTGCCAGGCCTGGGAAGGAGAGGCCACCAGGAGCTAGAGAAATTGGTTTTGTGGAACCCAAGCAACAAATGGTCTTTAACACAGGAGCCAAGAAGTTGTGCAAGCCCTACAATAACCCAGCTCCAATTCCTCTTCGTGCCTGGCTGCAAAGCCCTGGCAGCACTGGGGTTCAGTGTCAGGCAGCAGAGGAACGTGCTCTGGTGGGTGCAGCCTGGGTGTCCCTCTCCAGAATGAGCCAGGAGGAAGCAGCTGCCAACCAAGCCCATCCAGTGGCCAGGCATTTCCTCTCCTGGATCAGGGAGAAGGTGCAGCTCTGCACTCAGACATCTTCCCAGAGCTGCTGACTTTCCACAGAAACCCCTGATAGGGTATATCAGGTAAATACGAGGGATGAAGTATAAAAGTAGCTCTTAAACAACCTAAAATCTCATGTGTGAAGCACAAGCAGTGCCCAGTGAGAATGTTTTACTTCTGTGACATGCTTTAACCAAAAATCCTGATGGTTAATTTTGAAGGGTTATTACAAGGGAGAGCTTTATTCCCCCTATTTTTGAAATGGAGGAGCTGTTGTTTGGGGAAACTCGGATACACAGGGCTGGGAGGAAGCAGCTGCTGTCTGTCAGAGCCCAGTGGTTTAGCCAGACTCCAAGATGCAGCTGCAGGTAAATGTCATCTGCTCCCCTCACCTTCACACACAAGTGCTGCTACTCATACCCCAGAGCTCCATTTCACCAGTAACTTCAAAATACAAATTAGTCCAAGAGAATAATTTGCATTATGACCCAAATACAAATACAAAATCAGAGTGATTTCCACTTCAGTATGCCCACAAATTGCAGCACAGTGTGATACTGCACAGCAAACTCATTCTTCTGCAGAGACACTGCATCTGTGCATTCCCTCAGTTTACAGCCAAGGTTGAAGACACCCACCCCTCACCCCTCCCACTCCAAGGAGACAAGCAAAGCCAAATTCCTCATCTTAGAGGTTATCATGGAAGACACCCAACAGGACCTTCAAGTGACTAGGTGATCAGGCTCTTCATAACCACTAACCTTCCCCCAACAGTAAAGATCAAAATATCAAAGCTTCAATCCTCGCTTCTAACTGAGGAAAACGTTTCTCATTTCTCTTTTTTCCTGAGTGACATCTCCACCAACAGATGTCTTTTCTGGGCAGGGGAATTGTAGTAATTTGTTCTCAAGCTGCAGGTGTTTTCATAGCCTACAAATGCAAACATTAGCTTCATCTTTACCTGACTTTATCACCGAAGCTGAACAAGACATTCAATGTACAGCACTATTTCCATAACAGAATACCATGTGTGCATCTGTTTGAAAGGTTTATTTCTATCTTCATAAATACAGAATTTTCTAAACACTGTGCAAGGCACCAAAAATTAGGTAAAATCTTTTATTTTAGACTATTTTAATCTCTTTTGACTCAATGAAGTAAATAAGAATCTGAAACCACCTATTTGCCAATTACAAGCCAGCAGTTAAGGCAGGTACCATTGATACAGTGCATGAATTTTCTATTGCAGTTATTTAAACAAGCAGCGTTTTACTATAGAAGTGCATATACAAACTGAATTCCAAACACCAGCAACCCAAGATAGGCACCCAGTTATGAAATTTCCTTGTATGTGTAGTAGAATGCCAAAAGTTCTGCCATAAAGTGCAAAGACTATGGACAATAACACTTTCTTTTGAGCATTTTGATACCAGTAACATAATACAACGGCTAAACATTTATAAACATGGTTTCCATTACAAAAACATGTTCCACATAAAAGCTCCATAATACAATCCAGAAACAGAACTTGTGCGTGATTTCCAAAGCTGAAGCTCTGCTGGCAGACCTAGGTACCGGGTATGTCTTTGCTGACCTCTACAGACACGCAGCAAGTTTCAAACCAATTTACACGCACAGTCCAAATCATTCTGCTTTGAGCACCGTGATATCTACTGAGTTTTCCATTTGAGTGACAATGTGTGACATCTGCCCTGGCAATCTGCAACTGAGCATTGCCTGTAAAATGATCTGGTTCACAGCTCTCACCCAGCCCTCCCCAATAAACAGAACCTAAAATTAGTGTCTTCCCAACACAAGCACATGTCAGATGTGGACAAATACATTCATGGTCCCAAACTTAAAACAACTGGTAAGAATTTCACAGTGATCTGGTTACGGAAGCACAAAGACAAATGATTCCATTTAAGATGAAAATTACTTTAAAACTCAAATGAAGCTAATCTTTTATATGATGAGAAGCTAAAGGAACAAAGTATTAACCAATTAGAAAAGTGGCTCTTTCCCAACTAATAACAAAAACCCTACAGCAATAAACTTAGGGTCCTACTGCTGCAGCGGCCTTTGAGGTAGGTGGCGATGGCTTAAACCGAGGTAGGTAAAGTCCAAACTTGTTTTCAATCCCTGCAAAAGTGGCAACTGCCAATTTATAACCACCAACATGATCAGGGTTAGGAGCAGGGAGCGTGATCCTAGATTTAGGAACTGTCTCTGATCCAGCTGGTTTTCTGCAAAATAATAAAAAGAATAAATTAACTTCCATAGAGTAAAAGCAGTATTCATGAAAATCTCCATAAATTTAATGAGACATCTGAGTGTATTTCCCTGTAACTAAAATGCTGCAATGTAAGGAGAAATGCCCTGTTTTAGAACCTTCCAGAACAGTTAAGCTCAATGTTGATTGAGTAAAGTCAAATCCAGTTAAAATTTGCAGTGCATTAATCAAAACTGCTGTGAGGTAGCAGGGGTTCTTTGCTACAGCACACAACCAATCCAGGAACATAGCAGAATTTAAGTAATTTTTGTGGTGGCTTTCAAACCACTGTCCCCAAAGATCCACAGAATCTGCAGCTGCTCTGGGATCAAGTTAAACAGCTACATGTACATCCACCTGTACTGTCAACAAAGGCAGGAGGCACAGCTGAAATGACAACAAATTTGTTTTGACCTTGGTGACAACTATTTATTTTTTTGGATGTCAAATGCCTGTCTAATCAGGGCCACAGCTCCTCCACCAAACAATGAGGACTAAAGCAGAGTGTATCCTGACCTTACAGGAATCACATTTTTCCTGCATTTACATCCCCAGCCCATTATTTAGCCTCCCACTGTCTCTGTTTACACTAACATAGGTCCCCTGCTTGAAACTGTGATATAAAATATGGTAATATCTTGCTATGAAACAGCTACTGGAATATCATCCCAACCTCCACCAGTAAAGTGTAGTTGAAATAATATTTACAAAGCCTTTACAACATGTCCTAGCAAGCTGCTGCCTCTGATATTCCAAGGAGGACCAAGACCCAACAGAACCAAGGGTAACTTCAGGATCCCTGGTATGTTCAGACATCACATACTTACACTCCTCCAAAGTCCACATAAAACCATCTCTGCAGGAGCTCATAAGTCACCAGAGTTACACCAAACTGAGGAGAAGATCGAAACACGCGAGCTTGAAAGAAAAGAAGAGAGTTCCTCAGTGACAAATGCCACAATCAGAAATCACTTGAAAATCAAAGCTCTTTTACACACCTCCTGCTCCTTTCCAGAGAGCCTTTGGGCCTTCTTCCCGCAGGATCTTGACAAAACAGTCCACAACACCGCTGTAGGTGGTCTGTCCTGCTCGGGCTGCCACCTGGAGCCTTGTTTTGATCACGTCTGCAGGGGTGACCAGAGAGGCTGCAGGCATACCTGAACAACACAAAAGTCATCAGGTGAGTACCACTGCCTTGGCACATGTACTGCACACCTAGTTTATCCAGAGGGAAGCAGGTCTTTCCTCCTTACATCAGGAGAATCCAGCCACATCTGATTTAAGCAGAACCTGGGAAGGAGAAGCAACAAGAGGTTGCTGTTGCAGAGCTTCTCCCAGAGGAACAACCATATCATGTGCTTCCTGCCAAGCTGGGAGGCACAGATTGGAGTTTCCAGTGCTAATCAGAAACTTGCATAGTTAATAAGCACAAAGCTTTTGGAGGGAAGGTTGATATTTCCCTTTCCTTTTCATTCCTCTCTGTGGTTCCTGGCATCCTGGTGTACACTGTGCTGTACACAGGCACAAACACAGACACACAAACACCCCTCACACAGCAATGTCACCAAGAACCAAGAAATGCCATGCAGGCTCAGCATCACTTGAGAGCTAAGGCTTACAAAAAGGGTCATTCTTCTCATTAGGAATGGCAGACAGCTCAGCTGCAAAGCCACAGCTGACATCCTCAGCACAATATGTGGAGGAAGATTTAAATTTACCCTGGCAGATAATCAACTAAAAGTAAAAAATACCAAATTACCAATGGGTGGTATTTCTAAAATCATTCCTATCCAAACTTGGGGCATGTTTAGAATTGGGGGGAAAAAAAAGACAAAAAAAGGGAAAGAAAAGCACCAAGACTGTACCCAGAAGACACTGTCTCTTATGGTTTTATTACTTTTCCATTCTGCATCTCTTCCAAACCAACTTGGTTAGATGTAGATGCATAAATTTCCTTTCCTTTTTTTTCCCCAGCTCAATAATTCTGTAACAAATTTTATCCAAACCAGTATGGTCTGGCCTCAAGCTCCAGAGCACCCTTCCTGCAGACTGCGCCAAGAGATCAAATCATGTGAATATCACCAAAAGAAGATTTCCTTCTCCTCTCCTTGTCCCCCCAAAATAACTCATACACTGAGCATGCATTCAGTGCAAGCATGGGCTGTCTGGCAGGTAAGCATTAAAACCTGGTCTACGTTTCTGAACTCCAAAAACACTGAAATTCCTCTCTGCTTAGCTTTACCCACACCAAGGTATTGCTCGAGTCTTCAATTTAAAGTTGGACTTTTGTCCTTCAAAAGCCAACCAGTGTTTTCATGAAAACCAAAGAACTTAGAAACAATTCTGCTTACTACACATTGACTTCAATCTCCTTATCACTCACTCCATATTATTGAGGATATTTTGCACTTGAGATACTTAAAATCCTTTCTTCAGGAACTATGTGTGCAGGACAAAAGCATTTACAGACAAATCGAAGTTACAGATTGCTGCCAAGAGAAGCTTACAATCAGAATGTGACAAATAGCCCAGCAGGAGCTGACAAGAATCAAAAGGAGCTTGGGCAGGAGAAGGAACTTTAAGGAGGCAGTAACAAACAGAGTAAATTAAAGAGAGATCCTGCAGATGATATTAGAATCATCTCAGAATGATTCTACAGCACAACAGGTTGAGACATCTGAAAACCAGAAGCAGATCAAGGTAGATGACACACGTGTTGCTGTGACCCCAGCCACAATGGAGAGGAAGATGATGTAACAGTACAAGCAACACCCACTGGCAAAGGAGACAGATGCACATCTGAGTATGGCTAGCTGGAATATTCCAGCAGCATGGGCTGTGTGTGGGAAGGGAGAGTTTCCCACCTGCAGCCAGAGCTCAGGCACACATCTGAAGTCTGATGACCAGGTGAGATCTCTGGCTGGAGAAGAAACATCACCTAGAGACTGAAGCCAGCTTTTCAGAACTGGTGGGTGTTTTGTTCTGTCTTTCCCTTGAGGTTCTTTTGGCAAAACAGTGGACACATGCACCCCCATCACACTTTACATGCACACACAATAAAACAAATTTCTTGGGTTTATAAACAGTATGATGAGCGTTGTATCTCTAACACTGTAATTTACTCATGAGAGTTAACCTAGGATGAGATTCACAGGAAGCACTGGATAAAATTCACATTATAACTAGATTGGTGAGCCATATCAGCAACAATAAAGACTGCTTCTGTGCCTGAACTTCAAAGGGACAGTTATCTCAGTCTGCAATCACCTGACAATGGCTAGAAAGAGAAAAATAGGAAAACCTAAGAAATTACTTGGCTTAAAAATGCCATCTTATGTTTCAAGTCTGTAAATATGATCTAAAGTTCAAAAATTGTTTTGTTCCATTAAAATGGGTAAGAAATAAGCTGGCTGTAAAAGCTCCTGTTGGAGGGTTTGGAGCCTGGCTTTGGAATGGGGTGGGGGAGGGGAGAGGACAAGGGGGTTTTGAGCAGCAGTCACTGGAACACAGCTGGCTTTGCTAGTGCCAGCTCAATTCCTTTGGGCTGTGAGTTGCTGAATAGGGATCAATATGCTTCAACATGACAAACCAACCAAGCTTAGCTGCTCTCCAAGACCAGATACTGGCCATAAAAGGGCCTTGCTCTCAAACAGACACAGCCCTGTGTACAATTTTGACCAGGAAGTTTTGTCAGAGAGGAGAAAGCTTAAAATTAAATGAGAAAACATTGCTAAACCACCTGTCTGTACTGGATTCACGCCATTCCATCATTTTTCTCAGCTGGCAGGTCGCAGCAGTCTGCCAGGGGCCATGCTGGAGAAGGAAGCTGCTGGACAGACCAAGCAGCCCCCAATAATCAGATACCAGCTGATCTGAGCCCCCCCTGCTTGCTACACACTCCTCTATAGGTCCTGCTGCGCAAATTTGCAAGCCTGTTTGTTTCCTAGGTGGGAAACCATGGAACTCTCAAGCTGCCCCCTCCAGCAGACAGCTACCAAGTGGTGGTCCCCTGTGGGTGTAGAAGCTGTGGAGGGAGCAGCCATGCAGCAGACAAGGGCAAGCTCAGGCTTACAGAGCCTCTGTCTTCTCCCTTAGGCTCTGGCACACTCAAGCTAAATTCATCTGTGAGAAGCTAAGCGTGTTTGGGCTCTTCTGTCTCTATGCAGCAGACTAAAACAACCAAGTGCTCAAGACCACACTCCACACCTCTGTCATATCTGGGTATATCACAGGAATTAACAACCTGTGGCACTGCAGCAATGTTCTCAAGATCTTCTGCTTTGTTTAATATTTAAAAAAATGATAAAGGTAAAATCCTCAGGAAGCCAAGTAACTTCAATTACTGGGATACTGAGGGTAGCAAATACTGTCATAATTTTGTCACCTGTTATATCATTGTGTTTGGAGAGCTGTACTGCCAGTGTGGCTTCTGGACTACACATACCAAAATTCAAGATTCACTCAATCATAAGGAATTTTATTAATGCCATGGTTGTGTTTATAAATAATTACAATAAAACATTACCTGACAGTGAGACACAGCCAAAACCAGTACAGAAACTTCACAAGGAATGATGATAAATGATTGAAAAAAAACCAGCAAAAAACTTTATTATCCCTTTCTTTTGCTTTCTGAATGTTATGATTATACCAGGAACTTACAGTATCTTCAACTCACTCTACAGCACAGTAACTTTGTTGTTTTTGTAATAAGGCTGCAAAACACAGTATGGTTGCATACAGTCCTTTTGAGCATTTTTGGTTATTGTTGTCACTGCCATAACTACTGTGCTGCCAGAGCAATATAGAGCCACGAAAAAAGAAATCTGTGCACTTACCAGCTATTGATCCAGCCAAGAGCAGATTTCCAGGGCTAACCCTCCCATCTTCATTTGTAAATGAAGATTTCAGATGAGCGTAACAGGGGAAGTAAATGGCAGAGAACGGGATGTCACGCAAAAAACATGCCTTAGCACCCTGTTTGAAAAAGAGAACAAGTTTTGAGAATGAGCAAATTTACCATGATGAACCATGAATATCAGAGAACAGAGCAACTTTGTATTTTTTCATTTTGCTGCAAAGGGCTTACAGAAAAAGCAGTTTCTCCCTCAAAATTTTGAGAGATTCATGTGTTTCACCCTGCTGAGGAGTGTCTCTGTGTTTTTTCTTGGTTCAGTAATTTCTGTCATTGTATGCATCTTATCCACTTCTTCTCCCTCACTCTGAGGTACTGTAGTTATGTGCTGGTAATGGAGACAATACCACTTGTTTGAGTAAACTCTGAAAACACCTTTGAAGAGCTTTAAACAGTTGACATTGTAGCCATGAACCTGTAGTGAGAGTTTAAAAACTGTTTGAAACAGAGCCCCAGGATAGGTCTGCCACCTCTCACTCCCACTTTAGATTAATACTCCAGGGAAAACAGTGCCCAGTACACACCTCTATACAGGCACTATAATTGATAATGCAACATATATTGAGGGAATAGGGGAATTAACAGCAAGGCTTTTTGCAGAACAGTAACTGCATTATTTACTAGTGAATTTTTAAGTACAAGTTATCTGGGATACAGTTTGTTTCAATAACTTTCATCTCTTAAATTTGCCTAGCTATCAATTTGTAGAAGTAGCACAACCAGCCAATAAAGTTACCAGCAATACAGCTGGTTTCAAATCCAAGAGGGAAGCAAACAGGAAAGGAAATTTTTGGGGTAGAAGCAAGTAATCAAATGTTTTTCAAGCAGGGGGAAAAGCAAAAAGGCCACTAGGGAATGCCAACCAAAATAAAATACCAAATAGTATTCATGGTCCAACAGCAAAAGGGATTTGTAGTCTGCCTTTCCTCAGAATGGAGATCCAAAGGAGAGCAGAGCCTGCCAGGACTATGACCAGGAGGAAAGCACAAACAAGAGGTGGCTTGGGAAAACGGGTAAAATCTTTCAAGCTTGAGAAAGAAATGGTTCATGGACGAGCCTAAGCCTCTTCTCTTTGAAGCAAGGGTGGAGACCTGGTGAAACTGCTTGAGGTTCATCCACAAACCCTCGGGGGGTGCCCTTGTTACTGCACTTCTCTTGTTCACAGGTCTAGGAGCACATGGCTCAGTGCCAGACATTTCACAGGGGACATGTTAATATCCACATAATTTAATTACATCTAATGATATGCCTGGACACATCTGTAAGCTTAGCTTGTATTATAATACCAGTTAAAATATAGCACTTATCCAAGTTAGATGCTGGTTATCAAAGACAAAAGAGCTGCAAGATGTCAGAAAAGCCATGAAGATGCCTTTCCAGGAGGCAAGGCAGGCGAAGGCAGCAGGATGTGTGACAAGATAACCAGGTCCTGCAAGCTACTTCTCAGGAGACTCTAATAAGTGCAGTTTGCAGTCAGAGACTGCCTCTGAAAAAATAAAGATTTATGTTAAAAAGCCATTAGATGTTGTAGTCAGACTTTCTGTGTGTCACAGGCTCAGCTCTGAACACAGGGAGCACAACAGGTTCTGCTCCAGCCTCCAGTGCTTCCCACCACACTTTCTCAGCTTATTTCTTGATGTTTCAGACTAAGTACTGACCACTTCCCCTGACACTCCCTTTGGAGGCTAATGACTTCTGCAGTTCAGACCCTCTGGCTTCTCACTCAGCTGGATGTCTGATTTACGCTGCCCATCGCTGGTTCTTGTTGAGCCTTTACAGACACTCAGAAAATGCCACAAAGGAACTCCAAAAGCACTGGGTTGGTCCTGCTCTGCCCCTTATGCCCTACCTTGAGGACACAGAGAAGGTGAATGTTCTATACTCAACAGGGACCAGGATTCTGGACTCTCTTGTGCAACAGAAGCCTGTTGAACAATTTACCTTTAATATTCACACAGACAAGACCAGGGTTTTACCAACTTCTGCATGAAAAATCCCAACATTTTAAGGATCAAATGTCTGCACAGTATTTACTTCATAGAAAAATTATGAGACTCACTACTGAAACATTCACAGACTGACATGGTTTCTTCAAAGATTTATTTTTAGAGCATGCATTTCCTCAGAGCAAATCTCCTGGCTGCCTTTGCCCTCAGGGCACATTACTTTTATTTTCTTTGCAATGTCATTAAACACTGCACACATTTTTTTTCCTCTGCATTTTTTGCATACCCTGAAGTATACTGATATAGAAAGTCCAAATGCAAGCAACTCTCAGTTCAACCTGAGCTGCTAATATTCCTCCCCCTTCATTAACAGGCTCTTTTTCACGGGGCAGAAGTGGCATATTGTTAATATCACTAATAATATACATTCAGGTATGCAGAGAGGGAAGGATGTCCATCAACTTAGCTGGCTCAGTGTAAACAAAACCTGGATCAAAACTTGGATCCACTTTAATAATAACC
The DNA here is from genome assembly GCF_028551555.1 of Melozone crissalis. NCBI lineage: Eukaryota > Metazoa > Chordata > Aves > Passeriformes > Passerellidae > Melozone > Melozone crissalis. The sequence goes on from NW_026535794.1 coordinate 25,655,576, forward strand.
AGGCTTGGCTCTAGTCCAGCATTGCAGCAGTCTAAAGTTTCCCCCCATCGTTCCGTTTAAAGTCTGGGAAAGCATGTTTAAAAGCAGGCCCCATTTAACTTCAAGTTAATCATCCGCAACCAGCCTAGGCCAATTAGGAAGGCTTAGGGAGATTGGCCACAGTATCTTGAAAAGCAAAAGAAACATTTATTTTACTTCTCGCACCTTTTTGATGTGGACAACGTGCTGAAAGCCAAAGGGAGTTTTAATCAATCCCCAGAAAGCAGCAAGGAGCATCCACCCGAGTTTATTCTGGCGGCCAAGGTGCAGACCTGCCAGGCATGAAATTGTTGGGAGATCCTACACACCGGGACATGCGCCTTCCTCGCACAACAGCCACTTGGCTCCCATCTTCAATCTCTTTAATAACCTTAAAGCTCTTAATCTCGGATAGTATCTCACTGAATAAACCAACGGAGGAAAAAAACCCTGATTGTCAAAGATTTGGATAAATAAACCCAAGTCGGTGCTGGGGCAGGTTCTTTAGCATGCTAATTCCTGCTTATACCAGCTCTACCTGCAAATAAGGCTCTAAACAAACTATTTCTACTACAAGGGGAGGGTAATTATACTGACAAAGGCACCTCTGTGTCGGGTTGGGCAGAAGGAGCCGGCAGGTCTGGGAGACGCAGGCTTAGCCTAGTCTCCTGCAGTGAATGCACATTGTCTAGTGCAGGGGGAAAAATGCCAGACTGGGGGAACCCAGCAGCATTCAAGACAACAGTGGTGCACCTTGTCTGCGAGAGTTATTTAATGCTTCTGGCACCTGTACTTACAGCCACCCCCTCTTTTTCTCTTTTACAGGTTTAGAATTTATTTGGCATGTATAATTGTTATTTTGATCCTATAGCTACAAACAATAGGCAGCATGTCATTTCTTGATCATTTTGCATTCTTCTTGGGTTTTACTACAGATTTAACCCTTTGGAATCGGAGCCCTAACAGCACCTAACAGGTTTTGTAGCAGTCAGTCAAATATTACTGGTATTTGCTTTCAGGGGCTGCATTTTTTCTCCCACTGTAAAATGGCATTGCCTTAAAAGCTACTATAGGTTTTCATTCACATATATTTATACCAACCAAACTATAAAATTCATGTAGAACATCACATTAGAGGAATAAAATGCCGATTTCAAATGCTCTACCAGCAATTTGAATTCAGTTCGCAGGAAAAAAAGATATAGCAGTTTTAGTTGGAAGGGCATTTTTTGGGTTAATTTGAAAGGAAATTTCTGAAAAGCAGGTTCTTACATATGAGAACAGTCACAAATAGGCATGGTGGATGCAAAATGTAACTCAAAACTTTTACTACAGTCTTCATATGTTTATCATCCTGCTGTAAACCCTCAGCTTAGAACATGAAATAGCTCAGCTGTTATCAAAGGAACCAGGTGAGAGCTTGGTATACATCCTGTCACTTGAGATTACACTTTCCAGGTCAACACACCAGAAGCTTGTTTATGAAGCATTTGGGGGGAAGGGAGAGGAGGGGGAAAAAGAGACTTCTGGAAGCTTTTCTGACTAGTTTTGAAAATGAAAACTGTGTTGGCAGTATCAGCCAAAGCACAAATTTGAGCTAAATACCTTGTAGCAATTATAAAAATAAACATTACCACAACCAATGTACCTTTTCCTTGAAGACTCATTTACCACTCTATTATTTACTGTCTTCCTGGGATACAGAATAACTTTGTTGTGCAAAATTATGAAGTGGCACTGTCTGTTATGCTGTAAAGCATTATTCAGAATGATTATGTATAAGAGGAGTAATATTTTATTAAACATTCTGTGGCAGATATTATATGGATATGAGTTTTTGTGATGTACAAAATAAGTAGGTATACTTACAGTGTTTATTTACATGGACACTTTAAAGATGTCTTTCAAACCCAATAGAATATAAATTCAACTGACTTTAACGGGACTTTATTCATATTAAGTTGTAAGACAGGCAGAAGACAGAAAATGTATTATCTAAACTTGGATGATTACTTCAATATTCAGTTGTGACTAGGAATTAAATAAAATCTATTAAAAATATCAAAAACCAGAAAAGTATCCTTTGCCATTTCTGCCAACACAAACGACAATTTGCATTAATTTAAGTGATATTTTCCCTGACTGCAATATGTCGTCTCTATATTTTTAAGAATAGTTGTCACCTACAGAGTATCTTTAGCTAAAGAATTTACTAGTCACAAGCTTCAATGCCCTGGTGCTTTCACAGTAAAGATTACTGGGAGAAAGAAACACAAATAGAGGAAATACATTCCCTCTGCAAAAGTGCTGTTATGTACCTCCCCAAAGCAGCATCTGGATTTTGAGAAGTAGAGTGTTTTAAAATAGTTATTTATACAAGTAGTTCAGAATTTTAGACAAAGACAGAAAAAAATATTTTCTTTCTAGCTTTAAGGAACTACAGGGGTTCAATCCAGCCATCAGCTTAACAAGCTGTATGTGTCAAATCTTTTTATTGCTGGAATTAACATGCATTTTATTTCTAAGCTGCATATCATTACAGAATGGCTAATATCTGACCACCCAGTGAAGGCACAGGGAGTCTGGGAGGAAGCACTCATGGTAAATTGTTGCACTTATTATGATCCCAGACCTACTGTGCTTTAGTTCTTTGGTGAGGAAGGAAGAGAAAGGGAAGCAGAGGTGGGTATGGGCTACCCAGGATATACAGAACCACTGCTTGGGTGTGCAGCAATTGAGACAGAAAAGCTAAGGATCAGCTGGAGATCGATCTAGTAAGGGATGTGAAGGGGGAGTAAAAAAGGTTTCTGTAAGCACATCAGCAGCAAAAAGGCAACTAAATGAATTGTGAGGCTGTTGCACAATGGGGGCAGGAAACCTAGTGACAAAATTACCTTTGTCCTGCTTTTTACCAGTAAAATCTGTCCCTAGGCACCTCAGCTCCACAAGTTTACCATAAAAGCCTGCATTACGTGCAGACAGGGCACCTGGAGCACATGCACAATCCTCAGACCAGGACAGAAACCTCCATGGTGCTGGGACAGCTGGCTGATGACCTTGTGAGGTTGTTACTACCTTCAAAAGGTCAAGTCAGACAAGGGGGTTCTGGTAACTAGAACAGATAAACATCACACCCATCTTGAAGAGTAAGAAGGAAGTACTGGGAAACTACAAGATGTCTGGGCACACCTCTGTTCCTGGGAGGTTTATGATGCAAATGTCCCTGGAAGCCATTTCCAAGCATATGAAGAGCAAAGGAGATGCTGGGAGCAACTAATTTGGATTCACCAAATCACAGCTGACCAACCAGTTTGCCAGACCAGTGGATCAGGGGACAGCAATGGATGTTGTACACCAACCAGTTTGCCAGACCAGTGGATCAGGGGACAGCAATGGATGTTGTACACCTTGACTAAAAGCCTGGCTTTTGAAGTGGTCGGTGATCATATCCCACAGCTAAACCAATGGAACATGAGCTGCAGTCTCATCAGACGATGCTGAACTGGGGAAATAGTGTGCTGTAGTGAGAGGCTGCTGTTCAGAGATAACTTCATAGGATGGATACAGGCTGGAAGCATCTTTGGAGAAAAAGACTGGAGGATGCTTGTGCCCAAGTTGAGTGTGAGTCAGCAATGCCTCTTTGCAGTGAAGTCAGCCAGTGGCACCCTGGGCTACAGTAGCAAAAGTGCAAGGGAAGTGATTGTTGCCCTCCATTCAGCACTGCTGAGACCACATCTGGAGCCTTGTGTCCAGTTCTGGTCTCTCCCATACAAGAAAGATGTTTTCACGCAGGAGTGAGTCCAGTGCAGGGCCATCAAGCCAGTTGTGTAGTCCATGGCAGATAGAAGAGGAACTCAGTGTGCTCAACTTTGAGGAAAGCAGGCCAGGGAGAGACCTTATTGCTCACTTAAAGGAGAGTGCAGGGAAAGAAAACTACTCTTGGAGGTGCACAGTGGAAGGACCAGAAGCTTGAACATGGCCAATTCAATTAGTCATAAGAAAATAGGTGTGGGATTTTTTTCTTTCCTATGTTTGCTTTTAAACTGTAAAGGTGGTCAAATACCTGGTCAGGTTGCCCAAGTGACCCCCAGGACTGGCTCTCAACAAAAATTATTCTAACATCAAGTCTGCAAGTAGAGAAAGCACAGAGCAGAGATCTCAGCATAGTACTCCCGTGAATTGTTTCTGTCGGTAGCACAGTAAAGTGGCACATTAACATGCCAATGAATGACTCAAAAGAATTATTACTCTCACTTATACAGAAGGGCACCAAAACTACGCAATCCAGCTTCTTCTCAGTGATCCTCAAAGGATATGCATTTGGACTAGAATGCAGGGATAATTATGATCATAATCGATACAAGATTCACTCAGCTGGATGCAAAGAGGGTTTACATTTCCTTTGTTAATTTGTTGACATGAGACGTAAGATTTATCTGTCTGTGCCTTGGTTTTCCCTGTTAATGCAAGACAGGAGTGCTGAAATTAACTATATCGGGGGGGTGTGGGCATTTTATTTTAAAATCCACAGGAAGTGCTTCATAGGTAGAAAATAATACAAAATATAAGAATTCAAATAACAAGCAGCACATCTTGTTAAGACATGCAGGAATTTGCCTCATGAAGCTAAGAAAAACTCTTCACATCTTCTGGCTGCACTTATAATTAATACATTCTTCCTTGCTGACTACGATATGGGACTCTTACAGATTTTCACCTGAATTTCAGCATAAACAACTCATGGAAACTAAGCAGAATATGCCAGATGGATCTGTAGAAGTAAGAACAGCTTTCAGGCATGACTTTTCTCTGAACTAGGAAAGGAGAATTTTCACTGCAATCCTTGCCATGCGGTGAACAAAACTTAAAACCAAAAAAGACATTCATTTATTTAAAATTAAAATTCCTGAAATTAAAAGTCTAAAATTCTGCTTTCAACACTTGCAGAAGGAAGTCAATCAGTTAAAGTCATGGCTAAGATAGACAAGTGTTTAAACAGCTGGAATACTTACACGAAGGCTCACTGAGGAACTTCAAGATTCCCAAATAAAATTATTTTCTAGAATAACTATCTATTCTTGTTCCTCCACGGCAGTGTCTATGGAGTCATAACTAGATCCACTAAAGTAGGTACATTAAGGGCTTGAGATACAAGCCTTGTGTCTTGAGACAGGAAAGACAAAGCTAAAGCAAAGACTTCAGATGCAAATGAAAGAGTTGTTAGAGTGAACAACATGTGAAGTACTGAGATAGTCATAAAATCGTCATTCCTATTTCATAGTTTAAAGCTAATTTGACTTGTTAAGAGTATGAACATTCCAAACATACCAAGATATTTCGGTTCTCATTAGCAGAAGATTCATTATTTTTGATGTCCACTTGGTCATTATACATACTAAATTAATTTAGAAGCACCACCAAGAAGGCAGCACCTACCAAATCTAGTCTCATCTGAAATTCATTTAAAACCATTGATGTCTCTGGGTAACATTTGCTGGAACTGATGCAATGAGTTTTTAATATCTGCCTGCCCTTACAAACACTGCCAGCTCCAGCACGAGCATTCAGGAGAGGGCTGCTATTGCCTCCAACACTGCAGCTCCACCAGCACCTCAAGGCAGTTTAAAGCTATTCTGGGACAGGCTGGGTCCCCATGGCACAGCCATTCCTCCCTTTGACTGGGTACAACCATCCTGAGGAGCTACAGAGTGAGCTGCTCTGGGTTCAAAACAAACTAGGCCCTAAGGAGGAGGAGGCTTTAATGCCTTTCTTGTTCCAGATCATTATGTGGGTGCACAAATGCTCGGACAGGAAAGGGGGCAGATAGGATTGCCATTTTCTTTTGACTGCAGCCCCAAATGTTTGGTAGAAAAGAGCACAAAGCTGCCCAATTACAGACCTATCTGTGACTAAGGGTGCCCTTGGACACAAGCCTTGTGACATGGTCTGTGCTCAGTGGGTGCCTGTCCTTGCCAGGATAAATTCTCTAGTTTTGTCAAATCACTCAAGTTTTTGTAGGCAATAAATCCTAACGACATGCAAAAGGACATGAACAGAGGAAGTGGAGTGGAGGGGTTGAGAGAGACAGAAACAGAGACAACAGCTGTGTAAAAACAAATCCAAACTCTTCTGTGGCATTTTTTTATTTTTTGTGGAGGTAAATTCTGAGAAATCGCTACTCACTTTTCATAACATAAATGGACTCAGTAAATGAAGCGCTGAAACTGTGTCTTGTGATTAAATAATTATCTCTTTCAACGCAACATGGTGCTGTAACTAGCTCCTGTTCATGTGCAGTCCTGACTAATGTCTACCAGGATTTACTCTAGAGGATAGAAATAATTCACAATACAACCCAAGACATTAATGCCATTAAAAATGGAGAAATGTAGCAAATTCTGCTCAACCACCAGGAGCAGGTATTCAGGGAGAAAAAAATTCAAAAATTGCTACTTTAGTAAACTAGTTCATCATCGGTTTCATTTTGTGTTTTCTTTTTGCTAGTCCAAGTAAAAGTCAGTAGCTGACCTCCATTCCTGCACAGCCTCAGGGAAGCAGACTCTTTACAAAATCCCTGTTTTCAGTTGTAAATGTTAATCTGATCAACACAGTAATGCTATTTACTAGGAGTTTACACAATAGCCTCAGCTTCAGTAAAACACCTAAAAAATTAGCAAGTCAATTTAAAGGGAAAAACAACTCCCCATTAAATCCTATTCAGACCTGCAACTTCTCTCCAGGCCAAAACATACAGACACGTTCTCATGGGCAGGCTCCCTCTTTGTAATGTTAACAGAACAATTTTGAAAGACTGGATGCTTAAAAAAGCAGAAGGAATTTAAATACTGAGGAGGAGGGGGATGGGGCTCATTTGGTGTCTTTTGAAGCATCTTCAATTTGTGGCTGGACTGCTGTAAATAAGAAACAGAGGAATACTGCCAGCTTCACTGGAAATCCTGGGACAAACTGGAAGTATGCAAGCTTTCTTCCGAGTTGTAGGCTGCAGAGTCTGAAGCAACACCACCTGGTGCTCTGCAGTATATGGTTTTCCATTACAATATTTGTTTCAATACTTGAGTATAGTGTGGCTATCTCAAAGTACTTCAAGACCTTTCATATTCCCCCATACCTAATCTCCTCCATCTGAAAGTAGAAGACATCCTAAAAGTATGTTAATCCCTTAAATTATTGTAGCATATATCCTATTAGATTCAATATTCAGAAGATGTTTTCATTCCTGTTGCAAACATTAAACCTAACGACTCCTACATATTTATGTATCTATGTGAAAACAGTAATACACCAAACAGAACTGTAGGGTCTGTAGCATATGCTCACAAAGGCAGCTTTTCATGGTATTATTTGGGAAAATATTCTTCTAAAGAAGCAAGGGGAAGCTTGCTTTAGGAGTTTATTTTTATGCTGGGCTCCCACTGTCTGTATTTCTTCACTATTATTGTGCTGCAATTAATTCTCATCACCAAATGAACGATGACATCTGGGAAAGTTGCTGAATCAACCACAGAAGAGCAAAAGCAAGTTTCAAAACTGTAAGCTCTATACCATGTAGCAGATGAAAATAAGCTTTTTTTTTTACAGTAGACAGAATATCAGGAATCACAAACTAATATTCAATGAACCTTAAACCTGCTGAAGTGAGAAAAGAAATCTCAGTAAGATTTACAAAAATCATATGCTCAAAAAGATGAGGCAGTTTCTTCCCTTAATCAAAAATGAAAAATGAAGATACAAGATCACATAGTACTTTTTCTTTTAGAAAGTAAAATTGTGTCCACCTATGAAAATTTGTGAGAACAATGAAATTATATGTTGATTTGAAAATTTATAATAGGCTTTTTTTTAACATTTTACAAAAACATACCTTGTAGAGACCAAAGAAACCTAAGTCCCTTAATACACTGAGGGCACTAACTCGTGGACCAGTAGTAATTTCTCCAGCCACCTGCAGTCGAATCTTGACAATTTCCAGTGGATTGGTAAAGATTACTTGAGAACCTCCAGCCTGAAATTAAAAGCAGAAATCAATATATTAACCTGCTACATTATTTGCAATGTGCATCCTGTTACATTCAAGATAAGACATTTTCAATCTTGCTGCACTCTGTTAAGCTATTAGCAGTCAAGAGTTTTATTATTAGTGCATCTCACAAGGTAAGAAACCTACTCCCCCATGAGATGAGTCATCAGGAAAAACAGAGAGGAAGCAGGTCAGCCACTGCAGGACACTGCAGTACATCAGAGAGACACTAGCTCAATTCTTTTTGCAAGAACACATTCTCCAACACAAAGTTATGCAATATTGACAAACCAAGAACACTATAACACAAGTAATGAAGTAAAAGGAAAAATTAGTAACTAGTAAAGCAGCTGTGATGTGCAGTATATAGAAAGTGAAAACATACTGTTGAAGAGTAGAAACTGGCAGAAACGTTTTCCAATTTTGACATGAGTTCATATAACAAGGAATGCATGGATTCCAATGAACAGAATTGCAAGTATATTGTGCTTTTTAAAAAAACCCTCTGAACTACCAGTTTCAGTGCCATTAAATGCTGTTTGACTCAAGAATCTGAACTCTACATCATTATTTAGGTACCAGGCATTAAAGAAAAGAAGGTTTAGAGACTGAAGGATTCTATTAATCAAGAACCACTAAATGTTTTCAATGTGTCAGTCTCCATTTGTTGGGAAGACACCACTCAATTGATTCTGAAAGTCTGCTTTAAAACACAATGGTGGCAAGCATTTTGGACTCCCTCTGGTTCTCATAAAGTTCATCTCATTCATCATATGTAACTTAGGGCATAACCTTTCAGCTACACTGACAGATCCTGAGCTAAAAATCTGCAACCAGAAAAAAGGTAATGTGAAGGTTACCTAAGTGTATTAAAAAAATATTCATTCAAACTCCTTCTGGCTCAAATTCAACAAAATGTCATTCTAACTTCTTTTAAGTATGTAATTCTGTGGCATGACAGCTCTGCTCTTCTCTACGTTCTCAAATCACACGAATTATGGAAAGGGCAACCCTTGCCCTCCCTACAAGAAAACAACTATTTTGTTCTAGAAGGTAATGACAAAAACAAAATAACCATTTAAAAGCATTTGCATGTAGTGATGTCTAGTATGCAAACACCATGTGCATGTATTTTTAAAATTATCCCAGTGTTAAAAGAATTAATTGTAGAGATTAACTATCATTCAAAATAAAAATTATGCACAGTAATATGCTTCAAATAATGTGCTGAAGAAATGGCAAATCACACGAACAACTATTCTTGCCTACCACTTGGAGTGAGCATATACAATGTGGTTACAAATTAAAGTCTTTACATAACCCCCAAAATATCCCAAGTGTTTCCTATTTTGACCAGGAAAAGCATACTCTTGTGTAACTCAACTGGTTTTGACTTTCAAATTGGCATAATTTAATTTAACTGCTTTTACCAAACCAGAATCCTGGTATATATAAAACTGCTATTCTTCTTGCCATCAAAAATTAGACTGATAAATTATTTAGCACATATGCTGCTTTAAGTTTTGCACTTAAACTGGAACATGTTAAGCAAGCAAGCATTCAAAAAAAAATCTTTCTTTTACTTGTCTACTCATCTTGCTAAGTCTCAAGATAAATAAAAAAGAATCCTGGAAAGGTTCTTTGATGAATTGCATATTCCTATATAATAAAATTTTGGTGTAGATATTGCAATTATTAGGCATTCCCCCGTACCAACATATATATTTTCTTCTTAAAAATGATAAAATCTGAATTTCAGGTGATAATGTTCACATGCAAGTTTCTCATACAAGAGCCATTCTCTAAAACACATTACTTAAAAACTCGTATCAATTGATCTACTAGCAGAATTAAACTGCATTCCCTCAATATGATATTCCTGCAGTTCATTGTGCCATGACTCCATGAGAAATGTTCCTTTAATTTTCACTACAGGAAAACCATATTAAATTTTAAAAGATTACAACAAAATTAAGTATTAGTACAAAATTAGTATTATTATTACTATTAGTGAACCAAAACATGGAACAATTTAAAAATCTATAAAAATGTTTATAAGTGAATGCCATTATAAAGAAAGGAAGTGGAACGATATCTTTGATTTTAAAGAAGAATAATGGCAAATTATTTCAACACAATATAATTTCAACACAAACAGATGGGAAGTACTTCAGGTGCTAGGAAGTGCATATAAATGCCTATGTCTGCATGTCCAGCCTGGCTGTGCAGACACTTCCAGCATTAAACATTTGCTGCTCTAGCTAAATCACATAGGACTTCCTCTGCTTCAGCTTGCTATTAAAAAACACAGATACTATTATTTACCTACTTCATGCAACCAAGCTCGCTACATTCAAAGTTTTAATACAGAGACCTGCATGCACCACACAGCACTAAAAGGACTGTCAATATTGCTGCCCACACAGCAGGTCTGAAGAGAGACAGTGGTCATTTCCAGTGAGGTGTTTCCAGACTGTCCAGATACGATCCCAGAACTCCCCGAACAACCTGTGCCATGCTCTGAATTTGATCTAAGATATACTCCAAAAATCAAACGGAGAATAACTGAGAGCGCCGAGGCAGACAATACCTGACAGAGGTCTCGGTAGGAGGGTTTCACCACCTGCCTGCCTCGTGATGCAGAGGAAGGCTGGTTTATCAGCCTGTGCAGAGGCAGTTCCAGTGGTAACAAGTACAGTGTCTCGGTGGGGAGCTTTGATCATTCTGTTATTTGAGCATCTGTGCTGGAAACTGCAGCTCCTTGCTCTCAAAATGGGGGGGAAGCAAACCGGAGATGGCTACTGTACTCTCTAATGAAATGATTTCTTGCTTATCTAGTTCTGGTAACTCCTATTGTGTTATTCATCATCACAGTAATGCAAGCATCTCATAAATATTAATTTATTTCCTCCCAGTGCTTCTGTGAGGAAAGTACAATGAATCTGGTTTTACAAGAAGGGGTTTTGAGGCAGACAGTTTAATTGTATGACCAGTGTGTGCATTTCCTCCCTGCTCAAACATTCACAACTTGTAAGAGTCTCCAGATATCCTCATCTCCAAATCAGTAGCTTGAATCACAATAGTACAGCTTCTGTCTCCTTTCTCAATTTTTGCTGAGTGAATGCAATGAAAGAAATCTTATCAATCTGGTTTTTTCCAGTCTTTTCAAGGTACTGGTATGAACTGGTATGGAAAAAAAAAAACAAAAACCAGACAAAACATCCTCAGCACATTGTATCACCCTGTTCCTTCATTTTGTTTGGCCAAAAGTTGAAGAATACTTCCTTCTGGTTTTATAGCTTTTGCAGTCAAAAATGTATTTAATTATAAGATTTTTAAATACACTCCCAAAGGGAAGAATTTGAAAAGTAATTTTTTTTTCTTTGTCCTGAATAAACACCATTTAAGCTTGGGTTGCTCAAGCTTAATGATTTCTCCACTAAGTGTCAGAAAAATCAAATACATCAAATGTTCAATACAGATGGTTCCCAGTAACACAAATTTTTCTGTACTGAAGTTACAAACCTGGCTACCCTCAACTCTGAATTCTTTATCACATCTTCCAATCATTTTTTAAACAAATGATCTGACTGTATAAGTAAATCTATTACTTTTCAGTTATTATCATGTGATTAAAGTAAAAACTACAACTTTGAGATATTTATAGGCGTAGATAACCAGAGGTGCTGCATAGATAATTATCTCAAAGGGCCCATATTATTCTGAAAGAATTTAACATTTGACCTAATCACAAGCACTTATGGTCGTTTGACTTAGAGCAAGAAAATAAAAGGGAAATATCACTGTGATCCAATTCATACAAGCATAGCTAGAAATGTGCATGCCTTTAAATGTGCTTTAACAAAGTCAGCTAGCTATGCACCCAAACACATGTGAATTTTTAAAAAGAAGCTGGGTTTTTCCCCATTTTTGCGGTTCTTCAACTCTGCAATTGGTATGATATCACCCAACACCTCTCGATGGCAGTATAGTCTTGCACAGTAATTCAGTACTGTCTATCATGTCTCCTGCTACTTTCCTACTTTACTGAACAGAAGGAAGAAGTAGAAATAGTTGAGGACTGGTTGGGTTTTTTTGTCCATGGAGAAATAAAGACTACTCTGTAATCAAAAAAAAAAATTGGTTTAGTAACAAGCATTTAACAGTATTTCACTTTAAGAAGTCAAAATGTTTTCTATTTCTTCGTGTTCAAATCACTCTGCAATAAACTTGCTGGAAAATAAACAGTTTTTCACCCCCCTCATTACACTGAGAGAAGAAATTCCTGTTCTTTTTAATATAACTGCTTTTTGTGTCCTTATGAGATTAAATAAGAAATGAGCACTCCAGACGCAACTCTCCTCAGGCTTTCACATCTCCATTTGAAAGCTTTGGTGTATGATCTGATACAGCTTGCAATTAAAGAAGGAGATTCTGTGTTTTCCATTCTAGAAGAAAGTACTAGATTCTTTTCCTTTCAGTGCTAGTGACCATCAAATGTTCCTGCTCCTCTAATTAACCTTATTATCTATTTCAAATTGTAGCCCCCCTTCCTGCTCTCAGTAACAGCTTTTAGGGTCAGCCTAGATCTTTCCTCTGCATCCCATCCAACTTATCACATATCCCCTTTTATGGTTTCATGGATAAAGAAAGGTGTTATTAGAGTGTTAATGTTTTTCAACAATATCACCCAGGGATAGCAATTATAGCAATTAATGGCAATCATAAAAATACATAAGCAATATATTATACAATTACCAAAAAACAAGCTCTGCAAAACAAATTGTCCACTTGGTTACTTGTTTAATCTACAAAAGACAAGGAGGTGCAAATTCCAAGATTTTTAGTCGACTGTTTACCATATTCAGTCCTACTGTATATCATACTCTGTCCCAAGCCCTTACTCCTTTTAAGTTTCCAGATGCAGCTTGTTTTCCTGTGCATTTCATAGCATCCATTAATCCTAATTAAAGTCAACATTCCTAAAGTACAGACACTAAATAAAGATTGCTCATTGTCATAAAAAAATTAAATTAAAAATGTACCAATGATTTCAAGAATGGAAGAATTACCATCTTCATTGTATAATAAATGGCAACTAAGGCACAGGACTGTTCAATGATTTCCCACAAAACCACATACCAACAGAGCAAAGCTTAGAAGCCAGATTTACTGCAGTGCTTCAAACTACCTCTAAAAGTTTTGGTGTTTGTATGGCAGTAGGTCCCAAGAGCATTAGATGAATTATGCCAAACTGCTGCACAGGGGATTTCACTATGGACTCTCCTGTTACCAGAAAAGCTGCCAAGTAACAGACAGCAGTCCAAAATGACTGTTTTTCTTACAGTCTCAAAGGTGACCACCTTAATTTCTTACAGATCTCAAAGGTGACCATCTTAATCTCGTGGTACTCTATGTCAGGAGCAAAGCATACTGGGTTCTCAAAAGCTTGGTTCTATGCTACCTCTTCATTCCATAAAGCCAGGCCTCAAAAATCTAGACAAGCCATCTCATGCTGTTTTGTGTTCTCTCATCTGTGGTCCTATCTACACAGCATTCTGATAATGCTCTTTAGCAATGGGAGTTCATATAGTAAATACCTTTTCTTCAGATCACAAGATTTCCTGAGCCCTCAATCATCTGCTTTTCACTACCCTGATCAGCCTATCACAGAAACAGCTTTCATGCTGCTCAGGCAGAATTCTGTTTTTCTCTAGCTAATCTTTCTTGTCTTCTGAGGACAGCCTTCCCTTGGTCTGGCTAAGGTTTTATTTTGTGCAGCTCAAACAGGGAACACTGCTAGAATCACAGTCTTGTTAATGTCCAAATGTACATCAAATGTAAAGCAAGCTCTGTCAAATCCTCACATAAAAGTGCTCATAAATAGAATTGCAGTTAGTCTGAACACAAGTACATTCCTGCTACTGCACTGGATTTCCAAGACTCAGATACAAGTTGTGAGGAGTGTCCTACAATAGAATATTAATGACCTGGCTAAACAGAAACAAACAGGAGTATGGTCTGTTTATAAGCACAGACCAAGTCGGCAATGGGAAAAAAAAATTAAAATTGTGGATATTTTCCACGTTATAGGTAATTCACTTCTCAGAAGCCTAGCCAAAAAATCAAAGTGGAGCCTACTTGATTGGCATTATAAAAGCAATTAACTTACAGACCTGTCAAATCTGCTAATGTTTGGCTCTGTCTGCTCTACTTGTCTATTTTGACTAGCTGTAGAATCATTTAATGATTTACAGACCTTTCAAGTCCTAAGGCATGGTAGCTGTATTAAAACTGTGTCCCATTATTTCTTGGTCACATCATAAATTACTGTGACATCATAAATATCTTCCTTTTTCTCACAGAAAGCTAGATTTTAATTCCCGATTTGAGTTTGAGCCTTTCTTTTTGGATTTGGGGATTTTTTGAACCTTCACTGGTAAACACCATAATATTTTACTGCCAGTAAAAGAAGAAGTAAAAGGAGAAAGGGACATGTAATAAAATATAATTGTCAAAACAAATCCATGTGGTAAACTGCAGTGTGCATTCGTGTAAAACTTTGCAGTCATTATTTCTAATATAACATGAGAAAAAAAAATAAGATTCATGTTGAATTAATATTAAGTAAGTTTGTTGGGAAAAAATGGACTTTTTAAGCATTCAGAATTGTTTGGTTCTGGAATCAGAAAACTATCAACCTACACCTAGGCATCCCTCCTTGTTTTACAGTTTGAAAAATAGTTTGAAAATTTTTCTGTCTCTCTTTTTCAGGCAGAAGGGAAATGAAAAGAAAGAAAAGAGGGAAAGCAAATCTCTTATTTGTTATGGAAAAATACTTTTTGTGAAAAAAGTTTAAATTAGATTAACTAATGCAAAAGGAAAATTCAAAACTGAATGAAATCAAGTTCTGCAAAATTCATTACTGATTTAAGGAAAGACCAGTTTAAGTTGGCTTGACGGGATGAAAATTTCAGCAAACTGTTGTTTTAAAAACATCCAAACCTGCAAGGAAATATGGGGTGAGGCCAAAGAGAAGCAGGAACTTTACACCAGTAACTTTCCCAGCCTTTGGTACAACTCCTTGGAAAGGGCTATCATGTTACTGTGTGTTGCCTTCCCAAACCTCATCATAAGGCTTAAGTCTAAAATTAGATGAAAATTTATCAGAGTCAATTAAAACAGAGCAGTGTTAAAATAGAGTGAGTTTGGAAATGTGAAATAAAATTTAAGTCCAGATCTAGCTGGGGTTTTTTTACCAAAAATTTATGATTAGTTTAAATGATTTTCAGCATGCTGAAAATAACTACAATTAGAGTGGTTCAGAGAACTGTACTACACTTTAAAAATACTTAATTAATTGTAGTATATTCAGTTATATTAATTATCTTAAACAGAATTTAAATCTAAATAATTTATTGAACAACATCAATTTTATGCACGAAAAACAGCTTTAAATTTAATCAAGGGAAAAAAGCATGTATTAGGAGATTCTGAAGTTTACCTTAAAGCAGATATGAAAATTGGATATACACAAGCAGGTAGGACTCTCCTTGAAAGTAATGGGTCCCCAGCCACAGGGAGAGCAGACCTCTGAGAACAAATCTGCTAAGCATTCAAGAGACATATGCCTTTTGCTGTCAAAGGTCATAAGAGCAATCATCAAGATGACCATCTTCATTTATCTATCTCAATAAACTTGACCAAAGCTTTTATGTGTGACAGCAACTGTTTGCTTCTTTTTTGTTTTTTTCCCAGATATACATGCAGGTATTTTTTCCCCTGGCATATACACTGTGCAGTTTAATTTCACCTATAGCTCAGCTTCTCTTGCCAAATATAGTTGAATGTTAACATATTTAGGTTTCATAATAATGAAATCAAGAACGGCACCTTCAATCTCCTTTAGTCCACAACTTCCAAATGTCTGAATTTTTGAAAGTAAGAGATCTAAATGTGGGAATTGCAATTTATACATCCTCTGTCTCCACTGCAATGCCACGAAGAAAATGTAGCTCAGATGTGGACTTATCTTTATTACTCTCTGAAACATAAAATAAATGTTTTAAGTAGCTTAATAAAACTATTTGCACCGGATCTGTTATTTGGCACAATTCACAAATGGAATTTCACATCACATTCCTGTATAAAAATTAATTCTGGGCAGGATTTTGCACTCGATGTTAACCATATCTAATTTTTATGTTCCACAGCAGAGCTGAGGCTGCCCGAGCAGGTCCGATGCATTTTAACTTTATTATGATTCCTATAAAGTCTCTCGAAATATGCCTAAAATTGCCTTGACAATTTCAGCAAAAGCAGATCTGTATGGGATCTGTAATTGTACTGTGCTACATGATTTAAGCTGGCTAATAGTGAGCACATACTGAGCAGCTGGGAAGGAAAAGACTGTGTGTTCAGAAGGAGAGGGGAGAGCAGAAGGAAAGGTTAATAAAGCAAAATGTAGTTCTCTTTTCTTGCTGAAAATTACGCCCCTATTTACTGAGATCATTGTGCTAATATATGCAGACAAGGCAACATACATTATATAGCGATTCCTTTAGTCATGCTGTAATCCTTCTTGTGTTTTTCTTAGTATTCTTTTATGCTTTATATCCCTCTTTATTTTGCATATTTGCATCTCCTTCCAGTTACACAAACGTAAATTTTTCATTAAAGGTTGAACTGCTTTATTTAAGGTACTAAGCAAAATGACTGTCTCACCTAAAAAGTTAGAATTAAAGGTAATGTCTCAAAACCCTAAATATAGTATTTATGACACTTTTACAAAGAGAGTCTTCCATGTGTTAATATAACTCAAAAAAGGAAGAATAATATATAATGCTATATAAAAAAAATCAAGATTACTTTCAACAGATGTCTGTAAGTGAATGAAGATTTAAAAAAGCAAGCAGCTAAACTTGATATGACTTAAAATTAATTTTTTATTTAAAATATGAAAGTATAAAATTATTTTTATTTAAAATATAAAATCAAGTAAAAAACCATGAAATAAAACTTCCAGAAATTTCAATATTATTGCCACTATAAAAAAATATTTATAGTATAGTACTTACAGCTTACACATCCTTTTATTAAGGGATTCCGAAGGTAAGTTATAGCACTAGCAGAAATCAAACCCAGCATATATGTGTCCATTTTAATTCAAGAAGGTTAAGCCAGCTTTGTGGTTTAGATGCTCAGCAGATCTTAGCTCTACAGCATCATTACACCCTGCCTTGAAACTGAAGATTTTTACTAGCCTCATAATGATAAGGGTTATGTAGGATTTGCATGAGTGATGAGAGTCCAAAATGCACAGCAGAGATCAGAGTTCATGGTGGGTGTCAGGCATTGTGCAAATCTGAAAGCTACATGCATTTTTATGGGTAACAAATACTATAGTCATTAGGAAAATTTCTTACAAAAAAAGGAGATGGAAATCTTGTGTTAGTAATTTACATAACAGCCTTCCTTAGGTATAAAGGTTATACTTTTAATTGTATTCTTGGGGGTCTCAAAAAAAAAATCTCAACCAACCTATCGCTTTCATCTTCACGTAATAAAAAGCTATGAAACAGGCTGTTAACTGAATTAAGTGTCACAAGGTCATGAAATAAAAGATCTATTTTCTTCTTTTCTTCTTTCTTTTTTTTTTAGGATAGAAAACAGTTTACAAAACAGAAAAAGACTTGTTCAATGAAACAATCAGCTTTAGTTACAAGTGCAAAAGTCAGCCATGTGTACTAATTCACAGTAATTATGATGCAAAGTGAACTCCTTGGAGACTTAAAAGTCAATGCCTGGCAATGGTTGGGCAAACAGCAGAGTGGAGCTACTCAGGTGATACTGACCCCTTCAAAGCCCTTTGTGTTACTGAACAATCCAACCTATGCAAGGATCTGCTTGTCCTCCCTTTCCTAGGTATTATTACTATACCATATACACAGGGCTGCTATTTAAAACATTACAAACTAGCATGCATCCTAGCACTCAGCTCTTGCATAAGCAATGAATACACTCCAAGGAAACAGAAGCACTGAAGAAGAAAAATTTAAATCTGTGTTTGCAACACAATCCCAGCTGAGAACTAGACGTAGAACGTGGAAAGGTGATAGGGCAGGAGTCTTAGAAAATTATTCTTAGTTGTCTTCCCCTTTTTAGACTTTAACACATCATGCCCTCCTGTCTTCTTGCCTCCCACATAAGCAATTACTACATTGTGAAATGAGGTAAAAATCCAAGAGTGACAATTTTCGAGCATTCAGCACTGTCCGTGCTGCTTCCACAATGAAATCACAGGTTTCACCATGGCTTAAACGGGGACTAAAAGTTGGACCAATACAATGCTGAAAGCTAGAGGAAAAAGCTTGTTTTTGGCATCTCATATCTGACACATATATTTACACTATGACAGAAAAATTCACCCCAAAAACCCTAGGAACTGCTGATAATGAGAGGCTCTGTTACTAGTCTGAATTGGGTTTAAAATTACAAAAGAGCCAAAAGACCACCTGCAGAAGAGACAAGTTGCAACCTATCTGCCTGGCACCAAACTATGCCCTTAAGTGGAGCACTGCAGTTAAAAGAAAACTCAGGGCATTCTGCCACTGCATGTCTACTGCTACAACTTCATGCAGCATCTCACTGTTAATATAAATTTAGGACAAGCCAACATTTACAGCACATTTAAAATACATCTCAAATCACCTATCTCTTAAAGCAGATCCTTAGTTTACAATGAACTGCTGGCAAAAAGCTTGCTGTAGCATTCTCATGAATGACAGGTCTCTGTAAAGAGTGCTTTTTGTACTGCATTAAAAAATTCACAGCAGTCTGTAAAATAAAAACTCTAGATCAAATGACATTTTAAATGAAAATTTTACAGAATTCTCTATGGCTGCTATGTTCATGAGACTTTTTATTAGTGTAAGGGGCAAATACTTTTTACCCTGCAAGCACTTTATTGCATTTTTCCTTCATTTACAGCATGCTTTTCATTTAGGGCTTTAGAGATCCACATTCTTCTCTCCCTCCCCTTCTTTTTTTCTTCCCTGAATGCTCCTAAAGTTACAGAACAAGGGGATCCTACCTGGCAGTCTACAACAGGTCAGTGATCAAACAGAAGGAGCAGTGAGACAGCAGCCAAATCCTGCCCCATCTCCTGAGAATTACAGAAAGCCAGGGCTTCTCAGCCTGCAATGCAAGCAAGCCCCTGCACCCCGAGGCTCAGATAATCGTAGTTCACTTTCTGCAAGCACACACAGCACAAATCTCTGCACCTACTGAGGTTAAGATGCAAGCATTTTTATTTAAGTTGCTGCTCACTGTAGTTTTCGACACAGGTAGAAGCTGCTTGAAAATATGACCTCATCTGTCTTATGACAGCAGAAACAAAGATAGATTAAAAATACACCAACATTGCTCTGCCCCAGTGATCAAAGCTGTTTTAAATAAACAGTGCTCTTTATCTGCAAAATGCACTGGTCTTTGAACAACTATTCGTTTTACCTAAAGTATTTACATTTGCTTGAACAAATCAATACAGCAGATACAGTAAGCTGTAATATGAACAGACAGAACTAGACCAAGTAGTGAAGTATTATCATTTACCCAGTAATGCACCAGTTGTTCATTAAGATACTACTTTGTGCAAGGAAAACACTCTTAAAATCTTAGTGGGTTTTAAATACAGCCTACATTCAGGAATGCATTATGCTCTGAGTTAGCATTACACAGCCTACGTCTGCTACGAACTCAAAGAAGCATGAGCAGTCTTTGCCATTTCAAACAGCCAGTATCACTGCAAAAAGTGAAAATTAGTGGGTGCAATAACACATCAGGAAAGAAGTGACGTGGTAGAGTGGGTGCCACAAAGTAGTAACTAATTATTAACTTCTGGAAAGGTTAGCATGAATCCTCTTTAGGCCATAAGCTACAGGCAACATGAATAAAGACACATTCTTGATTAAGGAAACAAACTCCAAGCTGTGAGAATTAGAGAGCGCAGTTGAAAGGCACAATGCACAGGAACATTTACCCTTTCATCAAGAACGGCTGGCCTATCTAGGAAAGAACTGAGATGCTCTAGCAGAGTCTGCTCTTGAACCGGATCTGTGGTTAAACAGAAGCCTTAGTCCACACAATTAATCTTATGAACTGCACTCTCATGAATGTCATATGAAGGAAATTAAAGATACTTACACAGCCACCAGCAAGAATTTCTGCAGCCAGTGGGACAGATCCATCTTTAGCCCTGAACTTATCTCTCACAAAATCATTAACCTTAAAAGACAAACATTTATGAAAGCTGATAAATTAAAAGGTCAGAGAAAACACTCATCAGCTGCAAATTCTGTGCAAATGAAAATGCAAATATACCCACTAAGCTAGCAAACTACAAGATATCAAAGAAATCAAAGTCTTAGATTTTATATTAAATATTCTAAAGCTATGTTCTTCCTTCTAACAAGAATTTGCAGTATAATTCAAATACTCATTATTCAAAAAACAAATCATTGCTAATAATGTAATTTTTAAAATCAGAAAATTATAAAATACATTAATATTTTAGAGGTGTCAAATTAATAAAAAATTAAAATTAACAAATTAAAATGTCAAATTAATATCAGAATGTTCAATACTAAGCTGTAACACAATGGCAATTCAATTAGTAGCATTACATGCCTTTTTTTAAATGCATACTACTAGCTTTGATGAATACTGTCTTATCAGTGAATAAACAATACATTATGATTGGATTATAATAAGAAATCCTTAAGTGCCTTAAAAACACTTAAGAAATAACAAAATTACAGAAGTGAAACATTTAGAAAAAAACATCACACAAACAAGTTCCTTTCTTACCAACAATTCACTACATGCTCATATTATTTATCTCCTATTGCACGGGAATCATCCATACAGTAATCACGTGAAGACACAAAAACAAAAGCCCTCCAATAAATAACTATTCTGATTTGCTAAGAAGTGAAACCAAAGGCCTATGCTACTTGCAAACAAGCAGATGAGCTGAACAAGTTGAATGAGCTTGCTCTATTTTGGAGTGAGTCCAAAAATAAGTTTTCAGTAAGATTCTTAAAATTTACAGGTACACTTCTGGATGAAACTTGTATACCACCTCTACTGTTCACAAGTCAGATATTAACAGTTGCAAATTTTAATTTGATGCATTTTACAATGTGGAGAAATGTGAAAAAAATCCATTTACAAACTTACAGTAAGTTTTATGGCCTTCTCTGGTGCTACTCCTAATAGCTGTGGTAACAGACCTGTAACATGGAAACAGAGAATTCTAAGGCATTGAGTAACTTGGTATTAAATAAACAAATCAACAAATGTATGTAGAGACCAGCACCTAGAAACAGGCGATTTTTACAGCAATTTTGTGTTATTATATATAATGAGAGTACTTAAAACATTCAATTTTGAGAACAAACTTTGTGCTACCACTTCAAGTGCTGCCACTGTCTATATGTATTTGTTTCTTTTTCTTTTTAATTCATGCTAGCTCATTTTATGTTTAAACACTAATATAGATTTGCCAAATATGTTTCAGTAATGTTCTACGCTGACTTTTATTTTCTGCATCTTCACACAAAAATCAAGACCTTCTAATTAATTTTGTGAGACACTATGAATCCACTCCAAAAGTCAAAACCTCAGTACCTTTTCCTAGCAAAAACAATGGCATTAGATGGCAGGACTGAAGGGGATAGGAATCAAAATAATGCAAAACATTCAAACATGTATGACTGCATTCTTGAGCTCTTAGCCCAGCTAAATCATCAGTTCTTAAAACAAAGGAAGTTATGTTGCTTTCTCGCAGGTACGGAATTTTCTATTTTATTTTGTTAGAAGTGATGTGTTACAGAACTGGAAGTGTGAATTTCTGACTGTCAGCTTCACTTGTTTGAAGTGAATGGTCGATATTTTGTAAACATTTGAATGACACAGCCTAAAAATAGGCAAAGCTTACCAACTAAGCCTGAAGCTAGAATGGTGTTGCAAGCCTTCATCAGCATAATGAAATTAGGACACCATTCAAAAATGTGAGAAAATCACCCCAGCTAGAGCTCCTGGTGCAGAACCCTTTGTTTTGCCAGCTCAGGCAGCACATTTGGGTGCTTTCTACAAAGCCTGACATTTTCACCTCTCCATGGTTTTATTCTGTTGAAAAGAAACCCCAAAACCAATTAAGTTTCCACCTCTAAAAGTTAACCTGCTAAAAAGCATTTTCTTAAAGAACTAAATGTCAGAATAACACAGAGAAAAATGCACATGGTCTGATTTAGTATATTCTTCAATCCTGCTATCATCCATCAGCTTTACTGGTTCCTACTGATCGTCTTAATAAGAAATTGGCATTGAAGAAAAGCATAATTTGGTTTGTGGTAGCAGGAGACCATGTTCATACACTGAAGCCTTTATACTCATGTGCACATACATGTAACATTTACCCAAGATAACTATGCTGCATTATGATCATATGACTGAATATTCAAATTTAAAAATACAGTAGCACTAAGTTCATATACAGTTGCTCTAAACCAAAAACAGAATAAGTTAAATTTTAGAATCTGTGTTTCTTAAAAAGTGTTACTTGTATAGCTGATGCGAAACCAGACCTCAATGAAAAACCATTAAGCTGTTCAGAATTATGTAATTAAATATTACATTATCTGCAGCACTATGAGGGAAACAGAATAATAAATGAACAGGATTATAAAATAAATAAAATGAACAGGATTTTTTCATTACAAAATTATCTCTGTAATTGCTATAATATTTACAACTTGCTATAGGACATGTGTGGCTTTATATAAACATTATGGCAAATAACTTTGTAGCTTCAGAGATTAAAAAAATGCTCAATATACATTAAATGCACATCTTAAGCTAAATCCAGCAAAATTAAGCAGGTCTGATATAGCAGATACAATTCCAAACACAAAAGTCATTCATTTTAAAATCACATATACATATATTATTACACCCAAGATATATACAACATGACTTTCAAGTTGTATTTTATCAAATAAATCACAGAAAGAGACATTCTAAAATATCAAGATAGGAATAGTATAAAAGTAGTCCAGTTGATGATCTGCATAAACCTCCAATCTTAGAACCAACATTAGCAGGACAAATCAAATCCATTTTCACTGAACTGATCTGAAGGTGGCCTTTTAACCATTTTTCAGCTCCCAAAACTTTGCATTTGCAAAAACACTGGCAAAGTCATAATAGAAATATGTTTATCTTGGCACAAGTTATTTTTTTCCCATCTGGTTCATTCCTTTTGTACTCAAATCTGAATGGGACTGTTACAACTCAAAGTTTTCCATAAAACTTCGAGGTAGAGAAGAGAAAGATTAAATAGAATAGGCAGCAGTTTAAAAAACCCCAACACCAGAAAAACCCATCTGAACAACCAAAACCTAGAATATTTTTCTCTTTTCCTGCCTCTACTTCACACATGATTTTATAGTATAAAAGTGCTTTGTAAGTTTAATTACAGATAATGCTGTATATATCTACTGCAAGATAGCAAACAGTATTCTATGAAAGGCAGCATGAATTTTAAGACCAGGTTTTATATAGCCTTACCAGGTACAGCTAGGTCTACTGTCTCCAGCATCTTAGGAAGGCAGAGGGACCCTTCATTTGATCTCATACCTATCTCAAAGTAGTACCTGTGCATTCTATATGCTATGACCATCAAAATTAAATTTTCTTTTCTTTATTGTTTTGATGAGAGCCCTGAAACACTGTCAAAAAATTTCTAGACATGATAAAGATGCTAAGTTTTGAAAGAAAGCAAGCACATCAAAGGCCCCATATGAAAATGTCATATTTCTGTTGGGGTTATCTTGACATGGTGGGAATTTCTTAGTGTTACTATGCATTAGCAGATCAGCAATATGACATATACACAGATGGGGAACAGGCTTAGAAATGTCTGACAGTGCCTTAAAAATGCATGCCTTTTATAACATCAGAGCAGAATATCTTGCACATAGGCAGCCTGCGAGTATAGTACATAGTAAACACATTATTCAGTGCCTTTTTATATCCAAGGCTTTTTAGCAGCAATTACAATGTACCACTTTGTATCTGACACACTGTCATAGTGGGACTCTCAGGGAAGGGGAAGGTGTGTGCAAGACAGAGCACCAAAAGCTGCATTCATTTTGTGACACCCTACAAGTCACTTTCTGAAAGCAGTCTAAATACATTGTGAACACACACACAACAGCTCGTCCAGCCCAGCTGTACTGATGGCACTGAGAAACAAATATCTTACTGGGACAAAGTATTTTTTTAGATGTCTAACAGGAAAGTTTCAGTTTCACACCATATAACAGATGTGATTTTCCCTTTGTATTAGGAAAAACAGTGACTGAAGGTTCTGTTGCTCAGTCTAGATAAAATATTTGAAACCATTAGGGCATCTCACAGGAAGGCAGTAATGGAAAACTGCCACATTTTTCCATTACAGGATTCACACAATAAACTAGACAATTAATCACCAGTTGCCATTCAAATATAGCTCCCTCAAACTGGAAATGGGGTATTTCCTGAAAATGTTGTGCTTTGACAGAACTTGGGGTACAAGTAGGCTTGTAGTTCCCATCTATATATATGGTATGCCATTGCATAATTTGGAAGGAAAGCTTCTGCCACAGTCTTTTTGCATCATTAGCATGGGAGTCCATCAGTAATGATGAAGCTGGATGATGAACAAATCATTAAAATCTAAATTAAATGGCATTTGGAGTCACTGCAGGGCTAGAAGCACCATCAACAGAAATAAAACTAACAAACAAGCTCCTGAACAGCTAATGACCACAGATGACAGTGTCTTCAATAGCATTCCCTCTCTTTTCCATCCTCCAGGCAAAGTGGCATTAACAGCATGGCTACCAAACATTCTCCTAAACTACATTTTATCTCTGGTACTTAAGTTTTCCATGAAACTTCCATCAAGTATGTGTGAAATAATCTCTACTGGATGCTCCGTTTAAGTCTGTGAAGCATTCTGTGACTCATCAGGTGGACTTCTGATTAAAATTCTATTATGACATGTAGGTGACCTCACAGTTGGAAGAGACCTTGACAAATCACAGCTTTCAAAATTTTCTTAAATTTGCATGTATAAAAATACCTGTGAGTTTCTAAATATGCATTTCAGGTATAAACATAGACACAACAGTAAATTACAGGTATATGAGATGAGCATTCTTTTCAGCCATGCTGAGAGAGAGATGAAAAATTTATCTCAGATATAAAGTCTTTAAAAAATGCTAACTACGCAGTATTCATATAATGCATATTATAAAGACTCTACAGAGATTTATATCATGTTTGTTTTTGTTGGTTTGGGTTTTTTTTAATCCAAGAGTCTTCTCAGTGGAAACATTGATTACACTTAGAACCAAACTAACATCAAACGAAATTTAGTGCTCCCTATATATCCACAAGATGGTGTAATTTATCCTTATCTGAGATGGTGTTTTAAAACCAAGTTTGGAAAATAACAGTGGCACAAAAAAGAAAAATTAGTTCACTTTGTTGGATGGAAATATGAGCCTTTTATTAAGAATATCTGAAATATCTGAGTTCAGAGTGGGGCTTATAATTTCTGCTTGCTTTCTTGAAGTGCATCATGACAAAGCGACCACTGCTTGAAATGTTTCTAGTACAATTTTTAAAAAGCTTTTGCATCTACTCAGCCAAGGAGAAGTCTCCCAGTGATTACTCCCTCCTTCAGTGGGACAAAACCACCCACATTGACTTAACCCTGAAGAAATCAGCTGAAGAAAGAATTGCAGTGATCGATGAGTAGTAAAAAGTAATGTACTCTGTAGTGTGTCCTACCTAGGGTAGAATTCTAAGACTAGAATAAAATGACTCTTGCTAAATGTTTACTGTATTACATTGGGTAATTACACTAATCTATAAAATGCTCCTTTCAAATCTTCCTTCCTCTCAAGCTTAACTGGAAACTTCCTTCTGCACTCAACTCCATAACTTTCTTCAATATCTCCTGAGAGAGTGAGCAACAGTCTGAATTTGCAGAACTGCACAGAAGGAGATGCAGATTTTTAAGCAGTTTTCTCTATTTGCTTCTTTAAAGAGCTAAGTGAGAGTGCTCTTTAAGGAGAGAATTTGTGGAACAGCAGGTCTCAACTTGCCTCTAAAATGATGGTATTTGACTACATAAGCCAGAAATTAGATTATTGGCCTGGTCTTAGAAGTTCAGCTCCACCAAACTGAGATTTCACTATTCAGTACTCCTTGGAAAACTGGAAAGCCGTAAAGATGATGGGGAATGGAAGGACAACCAATACTGATGAAGTTTCCTAAGATTCCCTAAACCTGGCAATGAAAAAAATCATTCCAAACTCAGGACAAGCAAATGGAGTTAAGAACATGCATTTATGGCATTTCTGAGTTTTTATCTGGTTTTTTTCCCCCAGGTGAAAAAAAATCACTGTCCTTCAGAATTTCAATAAGGCAGAAGGAGGCAATAGTAGAATTCTGCATATTTATTCTTTCAGGATGCTAGAAGAAACAGAAAAATATTCGCAAAGAATACATTTGGTTCTTTAGGTAATAACTGTGACTTTTGAAAGATCCTGATTGCTATAAATCCTTACAAAATAGAGACCATGTCAGTACTTTTTATTAAATTATTATGTCTACTCCAAAAATGGCCTCAAACTCAGCCAGTAATAAGAGAGCCTTCCCATCTCCAATTGTGCTGAAATAATTACAGAGTCTGTATTTTGCAGAGGAGCTACTTAGCCACTCAGGTCATATGTTAGAGTGTGCATATCTATCACACCATCTAGTTTTAATGTTGTTTCCCACATTGTTTTATGAATTGTTATTTTTTTCTAAGGTGCACACAGCTTTGCCAGTTCATAACAATATGTTACTAAAATCCTCTGTTCTTCATTCCTTACTCAGCTGCCTTTAACAAATAATTTCTTTCATTACAATATTCTTATTTCACAAGTGAAAAGAAGTTTCTAAGCAAGCTTGCTAAAAATGAAGTCGGTAATGCAAGTTTCAAATTCTCCCCTATGAATATGGCAGAGGGGCATAAAAGATTTCAATAATTGTGACATCAGAAATATAATTTACTTTAACTCTGCGACAGACAAGAACTGGAATCTCATGCTGAGGTTCCTGATTCTTTATGACTCCTCCTGAATTACCTGAACTGACACCACTGATGCCACAACTGGGACAAGGACAGAACAAAAAAAAAAGCCAGCATTTAACTTCAGGCACTTATCTAAGATATCCAAAGTGAGTATGATTTACATCCTGAACAGTGTCAATGGATTTTGGAGCCTTCTCCACTGGCTATAAAGGCAGGTTGGAATGGATAACTTTGTAACTTAAGTGTATTGGTTTCATATATAAAGATAAGTGGGCTGACACCCAATGAATTACTCTGGCTGACTCCACAGTGACAACCCAAGAAAAGGTATACATAAAACTTGATAAAGATTACTATTTCCAAAGATTACTGAAGCAAATGCAACTGGTTCCCAGAGACCTTTTTGTCTCAAAAGAAACACAACAAAAAGTACTGCAAGGAACAAAAACCCATAGATGATCTGATTTCTTACCAAACAGGACAAAACACTCCAGGCACTAAGCACTGCTAAGGAAATTAGAACTTTACTAACAATATATTTTTGCTGTAGGAAATTGCTAATGTTCCCCTATGGCAGATGAGGAGAGAAAGGACAGATAGGTCCTACAGCAATGTTCTCACTACAGTGAAGTTTTAATTACTGAGAAGTTTGCAAATCCTTCCCCTGTAACAAAGAGGCAAAACTGAAGTCTGAACTAAAAAGACTTAACAATCCAGTCACACAAAACTCTTAATAGTATCTTATCATTAGTATATAACACCTTTTAAACTTACCTCGATAAAGCCCAAAGAAACCTTCATAACGCAGCACTTTCTTGAAGCAATCAAAGCTGTTTTTGTACATTAGTTCTCCCACAAAAGAGCCTGTAGAACGCTGGTTTTGCATACGAGTTTTCACTAAATCAATTGGGTACACTGCAGTGGCTCCAACAGCTGCAAATATAATACAAGATATAAGAAAACATGACTTTGCATTGGCACTGTTTGACTGCAACTGTCATCTTTCACATTTACATCTAACATATCAGGTTGTTTGTTTTTTTTTTCATGATAGATTCATTATAGATACATTAAACTACCTCCCACAGTTTTAACCAAATACATTTTCCAGTCCTACCTCATTATTAATTTCATTTTTCTGAAATTTGTCTGGGGACAAATCAGATAGCAACACCACCTGGAAACTCCAACAGTTCATAAATTCCAAAATTCTTGTAGACATGATCCTTTCCCCTTCAATATTAGAGTCATCCCACCCCTTAGACACAGCTCCAAAGGAAAGTCTGAGAAGCCTTTAACACTTAAATGAGAGGCAGAAGGAGAAGAAGGGCACAAGAAAAGAAGAAAAAACCCAAACAGTGAAGATGAATATTCTTTTGCTCAGCCATGACTAACCTCCAGCAACTGAACCAAGGGCAAACCTGTACGCTGATTCTGCAATCTGGATGAGAACAGGTCGAGACACATCGCCTGAAGCTTTCTGTCAAGGCAGGATTTAAAACACAAAGAAAGACAAGAAAAATAATCAAAACATCTCATTTCCCAAGAGAACATTTCATGATCAGACAGATATAAGTATATGGATACCTGGCAAAAATTCCACAATACACTAGAGATTTTGTTCTCAATTATTATTTCTTTTCCACTGATCTCTAAGTGTCATATAAGGCAGCCTCTTCAGATTGGAATAGGAAAGAAAATAGATACTGCAACAAAATTATACAAATCTAAAACCAATGGTCTAAATGAGGGCTTACATATTGCCTCTTCAGTCATTAATCTTCTACAGCTAAAAGCAACTCCAGCTTGGAATTTCTTTCTACTGTCGCCAAAACCAGGTACATCTATTACTTCCCAGGCTACGAAAACAAGTATGCAAGCATTCACACAGATTAGCTGAAGGAAAATAAGGTTCCATAAAGCATCCCCACAATTTCATTTTGCTCACAGTCTATGAGTGCTAGATTCAACTCAATGAAAAATAAATTTCAGAAGTGTTCCGGATTTAAAATCGCTATCTAATGAAAGACAATAATAAAGAAAACAAAAGTTCTGCAGGGGCATTAGATCTTTCATACTTACTAGCACTTTTTGCAATATGTTCTTTTTAGGATACTATAAGTAAAGCCACAAAATAAAAATATGGATGCATTTTCCTGTGTTTACATTTTAGTTAATTCCAATATAGATGGAGATGACCAGAAATAAATTAAAGATATCAATGTAGCTGAAAATCTTTTCAGTCTCAGCATTAAGCAGCCGACATTAAAAAGGAATTGGGTGGAAAAAATTAAAAGGTGGGATGCATACACAGAAGAAATGGAAAGATTTAAGGATCGTTGTTCATTGTCCTTGCTTCTTAGAATAACATAAATCATGGTCGCAGAGACAGTGGCCCCAAAGGAAAAGTGAAGAAGCTGCTACTTTCATCACACATTTTTCTCTACCTTTTACTGCCACCTATTGTAACTTATGCTACTTGATATTCAGCTCAATGCAAATGCTTTTAACTCCTTTAGGAGTCTTCTAGGAATAGATGGTGAGCTTTTGGGAGCCAACTCACTTGAATTCAGCCCAGCATCATCACCATTTAGTCAGTGCTTGAACAAACAGAAAACCACCACCCCAGATACTGTCTTGGAGGTGTGGTGGGGGTATTCACATGTAGGGGAGGCAGGAGAAGAAAAAAGAGAAGAAAAAGAGACTCATGTGTACACACACACACACAGAGGCCTGGCTTATGGCCTGGTAGTCCTAAAAATGTAGCCTGGATCAATTCATTGTGGTCAAACTGGCGTCTCCGCACAGACCCAGAGCAGGAAAAAAGAAAACCAACAAAAAACCCTTAGTCTCACAAGACACAAAGTTAAGACTGCCTTAAAATAGAGACAAACAGAAGGGCTAGTTTAAAATCTATCTATATAGAAACTTGTGTCAACGAAAATACAAAATATGATAATACGAAAACTAAAAGATAACTGGTTTGACATTTAAAGAAAACTCCTATTTCCTTCTGCCTCAAAATCAAAAAAAAAGTCCATTTGTGGTTATACCACTGAAAGTAAATATCCTTTAGGTTTTGGACATACTTTTACTGAAACTGTGATATTAGTCTATACATAAGCTCTCCTATTTTGATATTCAGCAGAGCATAAAGCAAAGCAGAGAACACTGCAAAGCCAGGAACATGCATATGTGTTCAGAATAAGGGCTGCCATTTCATAGGCTAGATGCTGAATTTTAATTTTTTTCTCTTTTCCTCATTAAAAAGAACACAGAGCAACAGAATCACAAAACATAGACACCTTAATGAAGCATGCATCTAATATTTACTGACTGGCTAGATGACACTGCTATACATATTACCTTTCCAAAGTAAATAACATTTGACCTGTTAAAATGGAGCCCAAGAGGAAGGGGCACAAAGAGACGGAGAGAACAGTTAAAAAATAAATTCTAACAAGATGTTACTCCTCACAGTTATTACAGAACACAAGAGAAAAGCAACTTAGATGACAACAACAGGAAGAGGTTGGCCGTCTATTTACCGGGCACTGGAAACAAATGACAGCATCCTGCTGGCCTCTGTTCTTACCTGCCTCTGAGCCTCAGCCAGGTTGTAGGGCAACGTCCCTTCCTCCAGAGGAGCAATTCTCTCAATGTCAGCTAACGTCATGCGCCTGAGGAAATTAATTCACATTAGTGTTCACTTAGAGGTTGCTTTTCAGATCACTAAAAGTTACCTGCACGTGGGCCACTACACTACACTCTCTTGCTCCCCAACATCATCTCCCACTCCTTCCAAGAAAAAGAGAAGAGAAAAGAGAGGAGGATAGATAATTCTCCGCTTACCCTCGTGGTTCATAAAGATCTGCTAACTGAAACAAGATGTCAACTTCCATGGGTGTAACCTGACCAAATTTCTGGGCTGCCAGAACAAACTCCTCTGCAACAGAATAAAAATACAGAAAATTAAATGAAATCAAACCAGAAGAAATAATCCAGAGCACCCCAAAGTTGCACTATATTTTAGTATAAAGTAGAAGACGCTGGCTGGGGAAGGTGAAATGGGACTAAGTTACCCAACACAGAAGTGCTCCTGTCACTACATAAATGTGTGCTTTAAATGGTCTGTCCTTCATGTAAGTAAGTACAACTCTCTGGTCTTAAAGCTTAGTACTACCAGCAGGATTTAGGATATTTGACATACGATATCAATCAGCTGCAGGTCAGAGGGAAAAATATAAAATAAAAAGCAAACAAAGAAAAACCCCCAAAACAGGAGTCAAGAGATGTGGAACTTTTCATGCATAGTCCCAGGAGGCCACATTAATGAAACTCTGGTGTTGCACAGGGAATTCTCTATAAAAGTGGTTAGGTATAGCAGATAACATCTTGTTCCAAGCTTGTAGATCAGCTTACTGTGCCGCCAATACAAGTTTATGGAATTCTTCAACTACCCTTGAAGGTCACTTTAATAGGCTGCCAATTTGGCAGGAGTCCTAGGAAGTTTTTTAAACTTTTAAATATCTTTACATACTTTCCTCACCCTGCCCCCACCACCAGTTTACTAGGACCTTTTTCTGATTGAAACAAAATGAAAAAGCTGGAGGGTGCACTGTGACAGGACTGCATAAAACTGAGTGGCAAACCGAGGAGTGGTAACGAGGCAGGCTTCCCCCCCTGCCCCCACTGATTTAAAAGCATACAGATGAGGTCTTTCCCTCCATTCAAATACCCAAGGAAACTTCCAGACTGCAAATATTTCTACCAACCTTTAGTGACTTCCACATCTTTTCTATTTCCAGCCAGAGTACTGTAGATCTTTCTAATGAGCTCCATGTTGTTAAGGAGAGAATTAAATCCATTAAAATAGGAAAAGCTGACCTGATGGGAAGTGGTACCTCCAGCAGCCTAGAGACAGTAAAAGAGGAAAAGAGAACAGAGATTGTTACAAGACTAAAAAAAACTTGAAATGAAAGTTTTCAAACAATGTTCTTTTACAAGAGTGACAGCAACACAGGCTTGCTTTTTTCAAAAAACCTTCAAAATAAAGAACTTTAAACTACGAAAGATTCTTATGTTACTGAAACTAATCATGACCAGAATATAAAACTCTCCCCACCCTACAAACCTAAACAAATACATATGCAGGATTATAACAACATAACCAGTAGTAATTTACAAAGTTCAAGCTTCAGTCCTGCTTCAGTTGGAAATGTTTCATAAGTCGGCTTATTTCTAGTAATGAGGAAATCTACTTCTACATGTAAAGCATATTACTATATAGAAAATTTCAACAAAACCAAAACATATTCTGAAAAAGGTCAATTGAAACCTTTAAATTCACAGGCATTTCAAGTCATGGAAAACCAGCAGTAAGCTCTCAGGCTTATATCAGGCAGTCAAACATAATGGGAACAATAAGGTTTGAACAGTTACTCATTTTCAAATGAGAACTGAGACTAAACCTTTGTCTTAAAGTGGTGATAGGTCTGCACACAGAAAAAAATACTGGATCAATTCACTGTTTAAATTATAAGATCAATGATCAAGCAAATTTCTGAAAAAAATATGCATAAGCTTGCCAAATTTTAACTGATCTTGAGGGATAATCAAAAATCATACCTGATGTTTTATGGCAGAGCATATGACACAGGAAAGCTGGTAACAAGATTGTGAGAGAGCCAAAAGAAAAGTATCAAGTCTCACTGTCAGTTCTTAAATCTTCTGGCTATGCTTTTTGCTGCATGCATCTTCCAATATTCTGGTCAGAGTTTGCACTACTCATCACTTCACAATTGCAAGTGAAGTGATGAAATCTCTTCCTTGCAAGTCAAAGCAGAACAGACCTTTAAGCAGATCTTCAAACCTGAATATGGCCAAGTTTTGGATTACTTGGAATGTGCTGCTACAAGTTCACAAAATTATAAACTGTGGTCAAAACCAAATGTACCTCTTTTCTTTATGCACTCCAAACTGAGACAAAATATACAGTCAAGTGTAAAAACTATCAGTCAAGATACAGTGAATGTCCTTGGCTGATGTTCCAATTCATACATTGTTCCAGGTACTTGCAAATCACACTCAGGAGCTTAGAATTTACATTGCAAAGCAAGTTCTTTGAGGATGATATCCTAAGTGGGATGTAATGGCATTCAAAAATATTTGACACAGTCTACTATGATGGAATGGCTGGAAAAAGGCAAACTCAACATTTGTAGGCCATTACTAAGGTCCATCTACATACTTTGTCTTTTGTCTCTGAAACAAGACCATTGAGGATATATATTCAGCAATCAGGGTTAATTTTCATTTGTGTAGATAAGAACTGCTAGACTTCAAAACATGCATCCTCAGGCTGGACTATGTGTTGTGTAGTAGTCAAGGCACATAAGAAAAGGAATTCCACATCTGCATCCCAGGTCTGCCAGCTGGGATACCAGAACTACTCACAGCTACTAGACATTCTTCTACAAATGGTGTCAGCATGTGTGGCCGGATGGTGACCATAATGTCCCTGAAGTCCATGGCTGTCACTCTTCCAGACTGAGCATTGTCTCTCTGTACAAAGGCTTGTTTTGCATGTTCTAATTGTATCTCCTGAAAATATATGGGGGGAAAAAAAGGCAGTTCGGTTCAAAATAATCATCTTAACAGTTACATTTAATATAAGTAATGCATACCTAACAAAACATAACTACATGTAACCGAATTTTAATTGGCTGTTGTATGTATGTTTTATGTAAATTTCAGCCTTTTCTATTGAGCCTTTCCTATGGTCTCTATCACTGACCTCAGCACCTAGGACAACATCATGATTTCTTTGCTGTCTGGACATTATGTCATGCAATTCATTTAACTGAGAAATGGAGAACACATACCAGCACACCAGTGCAAGTAATCTCCCACTATGAACATTAAAGTTTTCCATGATGTGCATTACCCAGTTTATTGCATGTGTCACAGCAGGTCAAATACTTTCTGTAAAAGCACTCATTACTCCCTGAACAAGGACAATGAAATCATCAGAGATTTCCATGTAGACACCTACTACTCTGGAAAGGATTCCCTCAAAGAGCATCCTCACTTCAAGTTGTCTGCAAAAGACACCAGCAGTTTAATTTAGAACTCCTTGTCTCATGACTGATTAAATATCAGTTCTCAGTATTTCAGTAGTAGTAACAGGCATAAATATTGTCTAATACAACCACCTGATAATCTCATTTTGTGATTCAAATCTCCTTCTGAAAAAAAAGAGAAAAAAAGTATATAATTTCTCAAAGTTTTATCTTCTCCTACTGTGACCTTCACCCTTTCTTCTTAAATGACTGTTAGACTACTTTATTTTTTTGTCACTTAAAAGGAATAATCCTGCACAGATAATAGCTGGATATTACATATGAATTTTTGTTCAGTTCTACAGGTTTCTAAAAAAAACCCCAAAAATTCTGGTGATGTAATTAGACTTCCCAACCTGTAATCTTTAGCTGAATGGAGGAATACAAATCATTGCCATGCATTCCCTTTAAGTTTCAAGGATTATAAAAACTTCTTCACTGGAAAAACTGATTAGTCAACAATATGGAGCAAGTCTTGCAGTGGACCATGGCACTATCCAACTATTTCCATTATATTTGCAAATATGTGCCTCAAAACACATACTAATACAAGACTCGAACTAGTCAAGAGTCACCATCATGAAGTATCCACAGTAAATATGATCTCCTATAAGTTGATATTTGTCGCACAGCGGCATTCAAGGAAATAAAGAGTGAAAGGTGAAAGGCAAATTCAGATGGAGTAGGATCAGACCTGCCAGAGGCCTACAAATGCCACCCCTCTCTCCTTCTATTCACTCAGTTCACACTGCCACTCAAACCATGCTTGTATTTTTATTTCAGCCTTCTGACTTTGCCAATTTTGTTCTTAGTTACTAATTACAGCAATGTACCCTGTATGATGAAAACCTCCTAATATATTAGGCAGAGGGAAGAAAGGGGTGAGGGGGAAAAGACTGATCAATGTTTCACTCCAGAATTAATCTGAAATTTCTTATTTTGATGGGAAACACTTGTGGGGGTTATAATTTGAAGTGGTACAATTTCAGTTCAGCCACATTTTCTTTACATTACAGACCTCTATGCTGAAGTGTAACAATTCAGCAATAATACTCACTCTGGCTGGATGCAGCCACACAAGTTCTTACTGCACTCCAATTGAGACTACAATTTCAACAGAAATTTGGAAGGAAGCAATTTTGGAAGGTTTATGGTGAGATGAGCACAAAAACACAAAAAGACTTCATCAGTTTGAGGCAGAAAACTGCTTGGAGGCAGAGAGCTCTGTAGAGGAGTTAAGTATAATAAAGCCTGTATCCTAAACACTCATCACCTAGCAGGTAGAAACGTATGAACAAATGAACAAAAATGTTTGTCATTAAATGGAAGCACCACCATAGAAAAAAATCAATTGTATTTAGCAGAAGGATTACGTGGGAAACAGTGCATGTTGCTTTCGTCTCCTTCCTTCATTCAATTTGTTTTAACCACTGAAACTCCTGGCAGAGTTTTGTTGGAAGAATCCACCACTAAAACACAGTAAAAAAACCCGGACACCACTTGCAGAAGTCCAATCTGTTCCTGTCCCTGCACACCCATCAGTGAATCTGGAGGTATTGTACCATTGGAGTGACCTTAGGTGACAGTGATGTCTCAGCCACAGAACAGAGCAGGGCTCATGCTCCAGAGAGGTGCATCAAGTGCATGTTTCTTGTCACCACCCAGCTGACTGCAAAAAGCCTGCTGAGAACAAGACGAAACACCCCATCCTCTCCTGGCAAATGTGAGTCTTTCCAATTTTCCTGGTAAACGGGAAGCCACTGGAGAGAATAACCCCAGTTGTTTAAACACATTGTCAAGGTCTTGGTGCTGCCATTTACCCACCTCCTTGTCAGCCAGAAAAGAGTAATTTAGCTGTAGACAGACAGCAAGAAAAAACTCTGAATGGGATGATGCCACTCTTCTGAAACTCCTCATTCACACCTCCTCCCCAGTTCAGAAACTAAGTTCCAGTTCAAAATGGTTTACACATACTGCACATAGATAAAGAAGACTGACCTCAGGAAGGCAGAGACTTTTTAGGCTATGGTTATTTTGAGCAGTGCTACGCATTATCCAGTTACACCAAGCAGAAAGAAGCACAGGGATCCTCAGCCACATGACATTTCCAAACCATGACCACGGATGGCAGCAGTATGGCACACAAGAACATGCAGACAATCACATGGTAACACACAACCCCTGCTGTCACAAACAAACCAGACATTTCTAATCACTGCACAGTGCCCATCAATGCAATAAACTCTTAGAAGTGTTTACCCCAAAAGGCTATCCATACCCGCAGCCTCCATGCCCGAAAGCTGAGATAACTCACAGCATAACCGTGTTTCAAAAAGAGCTCACTAGCTACTGGCAATTTATCAGGAAATTCTTGATCAGATGTTTGTAACATATGTTGTGTATATGCAGCTAATATAAAAAATACCACCTTAAAAATAAACTGAAAAACAATAAAGCAAAGCTGTAGTCTTTAGAGATGCTATCTGACTTGCAATGATTTTATTATTTTATTTATACTTATAAATTTTATTTCTGTCCCATATTATTTTACCTAGACAGACTCAGATTTAAAGAACTACAATCGTCATTACTTTGAAATACAAATTACACATCCTAAAGAACCTTTTCCAACTAGACTTTCTGTAAACTTAGATATACATCCAAAACAAGCATCTTCCTTGATGCTGGAAGTCCAGAATTCCCCCAGGTAGCATAAGACTCTGTGAAAAATTAATTCATACATCATGACAGGCATGCTGGCACCAGAATTCTAATGAAATTATTTCCTACCTAGAGATTTTACCTCAGCTTTCACTTACAGCTCATTAAAAGCTTCTTTACCTTCCACTTAGATAAAATTTTATGTTTGCATTCCATCCCAATGGATCTTCGAGTCATCAGGATACAACACAATCTTTGCCACTGGAGTAGATTCCAAGGTTCAATGATAGAGAATACTAATTCAACTAATATTCTGGGCGTAAATAAATTCCCAGACAATGCAGAAATGGCTTTACCAGGCCCACATATAAGCATATGTTAAAATTAATTGTGTGGAATAGATTTTACATGCTGAGAAAGGGGCTGATGTTGCTCTTCATAAGGCAGACTTGCCACTTAAGTGATGATGGAACAGGACCATATCCAAACAGATAATATGAATGATATATAGTATAGACAGATGAGCTAATTTTAAGCTAGCAAATGAGCAGGGTAAAATAACACACCTTGAGCTCTAGGTTGATGCAAATAGATTGTTAACTGCATTAAAGCCAAGGAGTTTGGAGGCTATACTTTCAGGCATCTCTCTTATTGCAGACAGAAGAAGTGCTGGAAGAATATAAATATTCAGAATCCCATATAAACACTTCATATTTAAAGCCGCAAGAGATCCATCTTGTGCATGGATAAAACACACTAATGTTATTTTCCAACTACCTTGAGCTTTGCCAGAAGTGATGATTAGTCCAAAGGCTTCAACAGATAATGATCATGGAACAAGTTTATGTGACATAATAGGACTCAATGCAAAGGAATAAATCTAGGTAGATTATTCCATTAAAAGTTGCAAATTGCATTGTACTTACAAAGCAGTACCTGAAGCGCCTTACAGAACCATCTGGTCCATGTTAAGGGCAATGTAAAGTGCATTCACACATCAGGAATGCAGAAAGGTAATTTGGTATCCACTGTGGTCTCCTGCTGTCTAAGGTCCAAGGTCTAGACATCAGACTAAAAAGACTGACTCATGCACAGGCAGAATGTCAGAAGGAAAAGCTGAGTACCAAAGGTTACAAAGCTTAAAAGAAGATTTCCACGCCCGTGAGCAGTAACTCTCCACTTTGTGCCGAGAGCTATTTCTGTGCCCAAACTTCAGTGTCTGTAATCCAACGCTGCAAGGCAAGAATCAGCAGGGAAACTTTTGTGATTCAAGGATTTACAGTTCTAGAAAGTGGGTAAACAGATGTGCCCAATTACTGTGACTGACTGAGCATCCTAATAGATCGTACTGGTAATAGGCAGCTTCAGCAATTAATTTATTTGAAAATCCTTGCTGCCTGCACCAATGCTGACAGCATCTTTATTAGCAGTATTAGAACTTTTCCTGAGTGCCTCTCACCTCTCTGGAGACACCCAGAATTGTCATCCTTATTCTCCTGGGTTATGCTCTGACCTATATGGATCACCACCAAAAGGGCTGGCTGGTTCATGAGGACCACTGATACCTTCCATCACAACCAATTATCCCCACAGTATCATCCCGTCTAAGTCCTTTCAAGTAAGAGAAACATCCCTCCACAAGATGAGAAGAAAGCCTAATAGTTGAGACTAATCTCCAAAGTTAGAAAACTCCTCCCTCAGTGCTTGCTTTTCCTAACTAAAGTTAAAAACATAAAAGAACCCAAAGATAGAACCTAAATATTCCAAATACCCAGCCTTATCATCACAAGCTCTTTTACATCTGTGACTCTAAACTCTCTTAACCTCTGTCAACAGCCCTTGCACACACATATTTTTGGGTTTTTTTTTTTTAATAGTTAGAAAGTGTTGCATTTTTATTCTGAGTTTTTCTACAGGTTTTCCTCATATCTCTAAGCAAACAGATAAAGCAAACAGGACTGGTACTTTTTTAAAACTGTGACTTTAAATCACCAAAATCAAGATACATTTCCGAGTCTTACTCTGTAGTTGGAAGGAGATACCAGAACACATTGCCAGAGGCATTTTTTCCTAATCAAGTAGCACATTTGCTTTTTCATTCAAAAGAGGTTCTGATTCCTATTTCTGTCACAAAACTGGTTTATGTCTTAGCTACTTAGGAGTTACAATAGTCAATACAAAGCCTAAGGGAATATGATTTAATCATGTGATACCTGACGTCCTCTTCATACAAAGTTAATTAGGCTCTGTTCTACAAAGTCAATTTGAAACATTTGTCTCAATAGCATTATCTTAATTATTCCTCATCAAAATGATACCACCTCCTACTGTGAACTAACATACTTGTGTAAACAAGAAAAAAAGAAACCTGGCAGTCTTGAAGCAGGTTCCCATTTTAAAATTCTCTAGTGTAAATACTAATACAGGCATTAAGTATTCAGGAGGAATACAAATAAGAAACTCACGTGTTTCACCTCTTTTCCTACTGAAGACTATTTTTAATAGTACTGCTGAAATACAGATAATAGGGGGGTTTTTTATTAGCATATTTTACTTCCTGTAACAAAGTACCCGAAAGTACAAACATACAAGAATTCCTTGCAAAAAGTAGCATTTTATTCTTTATATGCTACAAGCAAATTTTCCCTCACTAAGATAAGCTAATTCAAAAAAGATCAAAAGTAAAGTGTATGGAAATTACTTTTAACAAATGTTACTGCCTATCAGCTCTGAATTAAATATATGTTTGGCAAACATGCTGTTCACAGACAGAAATACTTCTTAATATGAGTCTGGCAAGTTGAGTCCAAAATGTTCAATACTGTTATTTAACATTCTTTGACTAGTAGATTTAAAAATACAGGAGATTTTCAGACATCAAAGTCTATGTTTTTAATTTCATGTCTGTATCTACACAACAGTGTAGAAAAAAATCACCTTCTGCATACAGGTGCAAAAACAAAGGAAAAGGAAAAAAAAACAATTAGCCTGAATCAGAAGTTTTACCAATAGCATATCCTATTTATCAACATACAAGTCCAGCACTCTGATTGTAAAAGCCTACACTTGGTATGTATTTCAACTTCGCTACCAGCATGATATTTGGCAAGTCTGCAAATACTTTGATTCTTGCTTCCTTCCCATTACTCTTGACAAGCCATACTGTATTAGACCCACCAGTAAAAACTGAGTGAACTCGGCGTAGGTTAGGTGTCTTTTTCTATCCTTTCCAAAATGCAGCTGTACGAACTCGGAATTCCAGTTAAAAGGAATGTGCTGATGAATTGTGGTCTGGCCAAAAACTTGTTTGGCATCCTCTGGGAAGAAAAGAAAAGTGTTCATTTAGTAATAAAATAAAATAACAACAGAGACAAACATATAAACAAATATGATATTTTATAACAGGAAAGCAATATTGTTCGTATAAATTAGTAACACATTGTAAAGCAAACCTAATGTTTTTTGTTTACCCAAATCATCACCCTCACAAATAGTTCCTGAATAATACTTTTACTTGTGAAGTTTTATATGCACAGCATTTATTTAAAAGGAGCTCAGATATTTCAAGTTTCAAATTCAAGCAAGGGAAAATTAAAAGACAATTTATAAAAAGATTATTAAAGCTAACTAATTTTCAGCATAATCTTTTCAAGCTGCTAACAATGTCAGTTTTGTATCACTATAATTCATGCTTTTATATTTTTCCCAGAGCTCACCACATTCAAACAAATCAACTGCAAAAATACCATTATTCCAAGATCCAGTTTTCTGAAGTTACTTATGGAGCACTGACAAGCAGGACAGGGGATGGGGGGAGACATGGCAAGCAGGAATAAAAACTTATTGCCAGCACTATGCAGATTTTAAACCTAAATCTCTTCTACAAAGAGGGGGGGCATTGTGACAAGTATGATCACACCTAAATACAAGCTTCATATTTAGTAGTCACAACTGGGCAACAGTTTACTACACCCTTGGCAGACTGGTAACACACAGCAGTTTCTGTGAAAAAGCAACTATTTGATACACAATCAGTAGTATGGACCACACATTTCTGCAACTAGACAGCGTATACTGTAAGTAATGAAAACAGCAGTGAGATCTGAGCAAGTATTTGTCTCAAAGGACAGAGCCCACTTCAATGTGATAGTTTTGTCTCAGCCAAAAAAATAGGGCAGAGAAATCCTCTGAAGACAAGCTCAAGGCCAGAGGTTCCCAGCTGCTCTGTGCTCTCCTAATTGCTGTATGACTCTTCCAGCAATGCCAGCCAAGAGCCAGTTCTTGTCTCCTGTGAGCTCCTTTGAGCATGGAGAGATGGTTCCCAGGAGTCACTCCCTACCCACAGGCTGGGCCAGGAGCTGGTCTGCTCCCTTCACGCTTTGTGGAAGAAAGACCAGGAGTGCAAACCACGAGCTCCTGTCTGTCTCTGCAAGCAGCAGAGCTGTAAGCCAGTTCCCAAGCACGGCTGGTGCCTGGGGTTGAGGAAATCAGCACAGCTTAGTGCTTGCCTGTGTTCAGAACAAGCTGGGAATCACCCCACTGGAGCCAGCCTCTGCCTGCCAGGCAGGACTGGGAGCCACCTTGCACTCCATTCCAGTGCCACAAGCAAAGGTGGGAGCTGACTCCTTGGGGCAATGAGGTTGTGTCTCCTGTGCATGCTGAGTTCTGGCTTCTGGTTCAGTCCATGCCAGGCAGGCACAGCAGCTCTCTTGACTTGGGGAAATATAGCCAGGGTGGAATCCCCTCTTTTAGGCAAGGAAGCAGGTAAAAGTGAGTGAAGTGGCACAGCTGAGAGCCAGGAAGATGTCAGGAAGAGCCCAAGTAAAAGAAGAATAAAGACACAGAAAAAAAAAAACAGTCACAAAGAGATGAAAGGGGCATGTGTGCTGCTGCAGTGACCCAAAAGCCCTGCACATGGTATTACCCACAAGAACAGCTTTTTCTAAAGCAAGAAGGCTTCACTGAGAGAGCAGAAATGAAACTGCAGACCTCTTCCTGTCTCACAAACTAGTCTGTAGTTTCAGCTTTGCAAACACAGCACTCACTGATCCCAGGAAATCAGCAGTGAAAGAGCAAGTTGGATTTAACCTACAAATAGAAAGACTAACCCCAGTTAACCTCAAATTCATAAAATTCATAACTCCAAGTCCTAATGTCCTATGAGAATTTTCTCCAAGCAAAGTCAATGCCCCCAGGACAGCCCCATTGTTCATTCATGTCTTAAGCTCCATCACAGCCAGCCTGGATCTTGTCTGCCAGCATTCTCCCAGAGCAAAATTCTGCTCTCAAAGCAGTGGGAGAGAAATCTATTGGTTCAGGGCGAGGCCCTATCCCTCTACTTGAAGTCTTTCATTTAGGGTGCTTCCTACTGACACAGCTCAAGGCACCTTGCCACATATCACTGGAGATCACATTTATAAAGTTCCTGCTT
Source organism: Melozone crissalis (assembly GCF_028551555.1). Taxonomy (NCBI): domain Eukaryota; kingdom Metazoa; phylum Chordata; class Aves; order Passeriformes; family Passerellidae; genus Melozone; species Melozone crissalis. The sequence continues at coordinate 25,698,040 of NW_026535794.1, forward strand.
TCTGCCAGACTTTCTTCAAAGAAGGCAACCAGCATGAAAAAGACAGCTTGTCCTGCCTGCATACAAGAGGAAATAAAGGTTGTCTCTTTCTGGCAGTGACCACTGCTTTTCCAGAGAAATAAAAACATTCACAGAGAAATCAGATGTTCATCTGCTTCCTCTTTCCCTCTCATCCCATCTCCAGAACTTCCCCAGAGCAAGCCACTGATACTGCGTGGATGAGATTAGGAACAAATAATCATTTACCAAAAGCTGTGGCAGGACTCCAGACTTGCCTTTGTCAAAGAAAAAAGGTGCATTCTTACCTGATGCAAGGTAAGAGATAGCAGAAACTTAGCTAGTATAAAATGTGTCTCAATTAGTTTTGATGGGGCAAAGCTCCATGCAATTCTTACTTCTAATTTTTAACATAAGAAAGTTGCACAGCCTCCTTTGAATATGCCCTTGTAGTTTTATTTTAATTTATTATCATGCATAAGCCGCCTTGAAGGAACAATGTGTCCTGCTCCCACAGCTCTGTGTCCTGTAAACCCTCCTTGGCTGGAGCCCAAAATTAAAATTCCATCTCAAGAAAATGAAACATAGAATCATAGAATGGTTTGGGTCGAAAGAGACCTTAAAGATCATCTAGCTTCAACTGCCCTGCCATGGGCAGGGACATCCTTCACTAGACCATGTTTCTCAAAGCCTCATCTAATCTGGCCTTGAGCAATTCCACGGATGGGGCCTCCACAGCTTCTCTGGGCAACCTGTTACAGTGTTTCACCACCCTCACAGTAAAGAATTTCTTCAATATAACTAACCTAAACCTACTCTCTTTCAGTTTAAAAGCATTCTCCCTTTTCCTATCTCGTAGGCTCCCTTTGGGTACTGGAAGGCTGCAATTAGGTCACCCCAAAGCCTTCTCTTCTTCAGGCTGAAAAACCCCAATTCTCTCCACTTTCCATCAGAGGAGACGTGCTCCATCCCTTAAATCATGGGTTTCCTCCTCTGGACTTGCTCCAACAGGTCCATGTCCTACCTTGCTGGGGACCCCGAGCTGGATGCAGTGTTCCAGGTGGGGTCTCATCAGAGCACAGTAGAGGGGCAGCACCTCCTCCCTCACCCTCGTGGACACGGACACGCTGCCTTTGATGCAGCCCAGGACACCTCTGTGTCTGGGCTGCAGGGGCACATGACCAAGACATGCCCAAACGTCAGGAAGTGAAAAGAATGGTAACTTCAGACTAAACACAGTGTTTAATTATTGGCATTACAAAAGGTAAAGGAACGCACAGCAATGAAAGTGAAAACCTCATCAAGCCAATTTGGAATATAATAAGGTCTCTATCCAGACCATTTGCATTCCCTTGGCTGTTTTAGAGATTAAAGGCCACAAGGATGTCTCAGAAGTTCATGTAAGTACAAGTATCACTCTAAACATTCCAAGTTAAAGATGTGCACTTAATTTTTCCTATGACCTGGAAAACACAGACTACCACATCAGTGAAGATACAGTAAGAGAATCCACACAACTTGATCTTTTCACAATCATACTGTATATTGATGTCAATATGACTTGGCAACTACTACCAGATGCTTTTCTGACAGAATGCATGTTGGATTATACAGTGCAGGCAGCTGACTGGAAAATTGCCTGCTGTGCTTCTACTGATTCTTTGATGGCATGAGATGTGGTATCCTCTTTGCCACTGCTTTTTTACTCATACCCCATACTTCCTTTTTGCAACCATTTGTGGTGCACAAACTCCTATGCCCACTGAACAGCCTTCTTCCTCTTCCATTGCTAGGTCTCATTACCCATTCATCTACCACATCACTGACTCAAGTCTCATCTCTAGGCAGATTGCCCAATTCAGACATTAAAAACCATTCATACTACACCAAAAAATGAAAGCATTTTAGCTTCTGATTTAACCATCAAAATGTATCCAATTATGTACCAGAGCTCACTCCAAGTTACTGTTCAGTTCTAACAGTGTCATCTCCTAATCATCTAAATCCAGTATTAAAATAAAAAATGGAAAATGAAAAAAATGTAGTTTTGCATTAAACCTGCAGTTGGAAGTTCCACAGTTATCCACAAGTCACTTAACTAAACACAGCAAAACACAGAGAAGCTGAGGTGTGCCCCAGTAGCCACGAGTTATGATGTCTGCTTAGACTTTTTTTTTAAAGGAACCTGTTTCAGAGCTAGACAGTAATTTGTAATGGAAAGGACATCTGGATTTCATGGAGTCGAGTCAAAGAAAGTCCAGCCAGAAGAGGTTGCTCAGGGCCATGGCCAGATGAGGTTTGAACAGTCCCTCATGAATTTCTGACTCAGGATAAGGGAACATTGAAATCCCAGAGGGTCATAGTCAGTGGAGGCCTAGTTGGAGGCCTGTCACCAGTGGCATTCCACAAGGTACAAGACTGGCCCCAGTATTGCTTAATCAGCAAGTTCCACCTGAACATGAGGATGAACAACATTACTGTTTAAGTGTCTGAGCACTGAAGCAGATTGCCCAGAGAGGCTGTGGAGTCTCCCTCATGGGAATTACTCAAAAACCATCTGGGCACAATCCTGTGCCATGTGCTCTGGGATGACCCTGCTTGAGCAGGAAGGTTGGAGCAGATGACCTGCTGTGGTGTCTTCCAACCTGACCCACGCTGTCATTCTGTGAACAACTCCAACAACAGAGATTCCACAACTTCTCTGGGCAACTGTGCTTTGATCCTTAAAAAGTATTTAACCAAAATATGTGATAAATGGAAGCTTTAAAATCCAGTTCAGAACACTGTTAAATTGCTTTAGTTCTAAAAAAGTAAAATGTTAATGCTTCAATGTCAAGAGCCGTAACAGCACAAAATCAATCTAGACCTAGCAAAAGATACAATTTGTGTGTTTGCTTTGCTTGAACCAGAGCTTTAAGAAAGCAAAACAAGCAACAGGTTGAAGTAATTTTCAGAAATCCATGCTGTCACTTTTATCCATCTTTTAAAAAATTCAACTTTGAAACTCAATTTTAAAATAAATTGCAAGGTTCTAAAACAAATAATTGTTTGTCCCTCCACAGTCTCTAACTAAAAAATAGCAGCCTTGCCATTCATTTCTGATCACTGCATGAAAGAGTTGGCTTATTTTCCCTCCAGGTGATCTGCCTGCTGATTTACAGTGGGAGTTTTTGGTCCCTTAATTCCTGGGGACCTTCTTCTCTGCAGTGTACTGATGTGTATGTTTAAATGCTTATTGCACAAACAAGCATGCTGCATTCACATTTCCATTCCTGTGACTCTTCCATTTTCATTCCTATGACATTCCATTTCCTGTGATTAAGAATAAAATAGAAATAAAGCATGCTTTGGAATTACTACAGATGCACTTGACACAGCAAGGAGCACCAAAATTCTCCAAATGAAATTTGGACTTACAAATTTTAGGTTTTAAAAGGAAAACTCTGAAAGTCATTATTCCACTATATTGTGTGTCTAAGGAAAGACACTTAACAGAACAAGCTACTAAAATCTTTACTGGGTATAGTCCATAAGTATCTGAATATCTGACATATTAAATCTGAAATTCTTTCAAACTATTGATTTTGCAAGTATATTTTACAGATGTAGACAGAATCAACACCTCTTTATTTTTACACCAGCAGGGACTAATTTCACTGTAGCTGTCCAGCAATAAAAAATTTACTTCAGAATTCACATCTTTGTTTCCTACAGCAATTTAATATATTAACCAAAGTGATAAAAGCAAACTCCTGGCTCAAGAAATAACCATGAACTTTACACTTTACTTTCCAGCATAGACTTGAAAACTTTATATCTTTAACAGCTATTTTACTTAGATAGATGATGTACTCCCACAACAGTACTGTATTAGTATAAAACTATTTTAGTTCAATTAAAATGTCTAACTATCTACCTTCAAACCTATCTAAACTGTAATTTTCACTTTGAGCACTTCCAGCATATTCTCAGTTTTGTTTTCTTTTATCAGCTTCTTAAATCAGGTCCTGAATTCCAAATGTTAGGAAAATATAGTCATTAACTGCTAGGTAACAGCAGATTTTTCAATTTAGAAAACTAAATTACACACACCACAAAAATATGTGTATTTTGCTATCTGAAATTTCATATTAAAATCTGTAATAACAAAACACTTTTCTGACTCCTAGAACTTGCTGAAGTTTCTACTTTCTAATCTGCAATTCCAGGCCAGTTTGAAAATGGGATGGGGAAAAATCTTAATAAAAAACAAGCTTGAAGTGATATACAGCTCCTGACATGGTTTAAAATATGTTCTGGTGTAGAAGCCTTTGGTGCCTCCCCAAGTGCTGCCTAGTAATCATGTTGGGGTTTACAGGATATACAGATGGCAGACCCTCAGCTTACCAAAGAGTTACTCTGTTAACTAAAGAGTGACCTCATACAGCTGAAACTGACTCTCAAACTGGCGTGTTCCCACCTTTCCCACACCAATTCTTTTCTTTTTAAGTAGCATGAAGTAGCAGCAGAAAGCACAATATTTTAGCCATCTGAGCATGTAGTATTCTTGAACTATCCCACCAATTGGAAGTGCTCTCTGTTGCCTCTATCTTTTAAAATTGGAGCCATTATAGTCAATTGTGCAAATCTATGGTTGGCCGTCCGTAAAAAGAGGATTTTTAACCCACTGAACTGGAACATCTCCCAAGAAGTTCTTCAGATCTCTGACAAGATACCATACAACATACACATGCCAATCTGATATTCCCATACATCTACATTCAGTTGTTCAAAAAATACTCATATATCACTTGAAAAGTTTCAAAAATCAGGGTAGTTCTTTTTGTAATAAAACCTAATCATTAAAGAAGTGCAATAAAGGTCCACATATATAAAAAAATGGATGTTTTTTCACCTCCAGATGACATACCAGCATCTGGAGCCCATCAATGAGAAGCAAAAAGCTTATGATACTTGTTGAGCTGCTCTTAGGAAATGCATTTGTTAACTTGGCACACCCTCAGGCATTAAAAAAGACTGTACTGTGACAGCCCCACTGGAGTGCCAGCATCCTCAGAGGCAGCCACAGCAGGGTGGAGAAGCAGGAGCCTGGAGTCTCCCACTAAAGCTGGTCACTTCTATTCCGAGGGGAACCACAACCATTTTGTGGCTGCAAGAAGCAACAAAGGCTGTGCAGCACCTGGTGTACACAGAGGTGAGATGAAGACCAGTATTGGTAAATAAATGTCTATCAAATGTTGCAAGTAGACTTTAAAGAATATAACTACCAAACAGATCCCTCAAAAGTCCTGCAGCAAACCATGAAATCCAATACCAATCCTAAAAAATGTTCAGCATGCATTCTCCTTCAGGACAGAGACACTAGCTACTGAACGTAATTCATTGCCCTAGACAAACTTTTCAACAAGGACAGAGAAGTCTTGCAGATTAATTTCACATTATTGAAAACACTATAACACAGAACATGCTTGTGCTATCATGATTTTTCCCAATCAAAAAAATCCATGATAAGCTTCAACTTCACAAATCTGCTGAAATTGTTGTCTTTTTTATCCTCTTATCTTCCCCCTCCTCTGGTTGCTTGTGCCCTTGTCACTTCTGAAAACTACTAATTCACTTACTTATGGCATATTCATACAGCATCCTGTTCAATTTGGCCCTAATTTTTGACTGAGATGCTTGTGCACTTCTGTTACCTGTGTTAAATATTGAAAATAGTGCCAAAAAAAAAAAAAAAAAAAAAAAAAGAAAGCAAAGAGCAAAAAAGCAGGCTCTTTCCAAAACTACCATCGCCCTCAGCAAGTAAAAATCTGGATTCAAGGTTGTCTGCTTCTTCTATCTCCACTGTATGTGAGGGGGAATAATATGAATTTACACCTGGAATATTACATAATTTGCTTACTTAAAATGTCTTCGGAAATTTTCCAGAATGCAATTAAAACTATTTCTACTTGAACTGCAGCTATCCATAATCCCAGTTCACAAGCAACAGCCTTACATTTTTTGTTACCCTTCCTGGCCTCATTAGAAGTTAGCAACAAACTGGCAGCACCCTAACACCTCAAGTTTGAAAAGCACTAGGCCCTCTGTGGGCATAAAAAGTAAATCTAGTCCTCTTGCCCTGAATAATAATAACCATTTAAAAAACAAACAAACAAAAAAACCCAACCAGATGACTTCCACCAAGGCAAACAGCACAACCTGCTAACAAAAACAGAACATCACTTCTATTTTGTCCATACAAGGCAGCTGGGGGATGATGCATGTGACATACACAGAGAGGCTGATGGAATGGGGTTTTCTTAGGCTGGAGATGGGAGATGCAAAGGAGGAGCTCATTGCTGTCTACGGCTACCCAACAGATGAAGGGAAGACAAAGATGCACAGTGGAAGGACAAGAGGCAATGGTGCAAGCTGGAACATTGGCAATCCCAAGCAGGCATCACGAATTTAGTTTTCCACTCAGGAATTTAGTTTTCCACTATAATAGTGATCAAACTCTGGGAAATGCTTGCTCATAGAGGCTGCAGAATCTCCAGCCTCAGAGATTATTTAAAAAATTGATTAGATATTTCCCCTCAAGCAACTGGTCTTGATGGTGGTGCTGCAAGAGTTTGAACCATAGGGCCACAGTCACTTCCAGTCTGAATTATTTGATGGTTCTCTTATCATCCCCAACAAAGCAACAGAACAAAATCAACAACAAAGAACAAACTGAAACACTGAATTTCAGTTCTGAATTATGCAGAAAACTCAATTGCGTTTTCTAGATCAAATGAAACCAAACAGTGTAACAGGACAAAGCTTCTCCTAATATTTAGAATGACAGATTCACTTTGTATCCAAATAGGCTGTTTTTTATTTGCTTGCATCCAAGTCTGCTTGGTTATATAACATTTTAGTTAAAAGAGAAAAACAAAACAAAAACTTGCCAAATTGACATATGTCTAGAAATGAAATTCTCAAAAAACAGTCTGAGAAGATTTCAAAAATTGTTTTGAAGAAAATAAATATTCTAACAAGTCTAATTCACATCCTTTTGTAATTAAAACTGGCAATTATTTGTGCAAAATCCAACACTGCACAAACAACAAAAAACATCAGAGACTGAACGGATTTCACATCTGCAATGTTGCCACTGGATCCATTGTATCTAGGCAGCTGTCATTTGTACATCAGCAAATGTTCACTGCATAGGTGAAGCTGTGATGTGTAAGCTAACAAATCACTATCTACAGCTGGTTTCAAGGCAATTTGAACCAGCAATGGAAGTATCACTGATAAATACTAAATACTGCAGTTAATCAAGAGATCAAAGCTTACAGCTACAGCACTTTATTTTGTTGGTTCAGATTTAGCTTTCCATTGCTTTACATGGTGCTCAGTGTACCAGGCTGGGCATCACTAAGCTAGGTGTTGTGCAAGAGATAAAAAGAATTACAGATTCCATAAATCAACCAAGTCATACCAGCAATTGCAGTGCAAAGCATAAAACAAGTAATCCTCTATAATGAAAGCAAGAGCTACGTCCCACGATCAGAAGTTAATTCTTTGGTCCTGAAAGCAATTATGAAACTCTGGCAATAATTTTTTGTATATTAAAAAAATAACAGAACATTTTCATAGAGGAAAAAACTCTGAAGCTCATCACAATAGCTGTGGAGCTATTTAAACTTCTCTTAAGAGCTATGTCCTTTTAGGAAGTTTACAAACAAGTATTCAGGTAATTCAAGTATCAGGTATCACCTAACAGGAGCACTTAGTAAGATGTATCCTTAACTAATGTGTTTATCTAACAAATGTACTGATATAATTAATAACAGAAGCAGAGATCCACAACAGCTGCCAATAAAATTTTGTTTAAAGAAAAAAGCAAAATCCAGGGCTCGAATCTGCAGCTCCTACACTTAACAAAGAAAAATTTGGAGATTGGGTTCCCAATTTCCTTAATATTTTTGCTGGCTTTGGGGGGAGGTTGTTGTTTTGTTGTTTTGTTGGGGTTTTTTTAATAAAGGACTGACATTTTACAGCATACTCATATTTCTCAAAGCAGCACAACACAGCATCCATTTTGAAACAGCTTCAGATTGAACTAGAGGACGTCTAGAAAAGAAAACCAAAACCATAAAACCACACACTATACCACAGGTCCTTTTCATTAAGTACAAGAGCAAGATTTCTGTCTGGTGGGTAATTCTACTTTAATACAAATCAGAATTAAAATCTTTAAAGCAGGTTCAATAATGGTTGGCAGCACAGACTCATGCAACCAATGCTCTTATTGTTCTTTTCCTTACTCTCTCAGCAAAATCAACATGGACAACACTTATTTTACCCTTCACTAGTGCTTGTGAGAACTGGTATCAGAAAATGTAAGTTCCAGTTCCTGGGTACCACTAGTGTGTTATTCACAGCTCAGAACTGTTAGATACCATCGTTTATTTTACCCATCCAAAATTAAAGATGAAGGTTACAATGACTTGGTTTTGAAACACTTTTTAATGCAACCATCTCACTTTTTTTTAAATGCCATCTAGTAAAGAATTTCAAAGGGCTCTGCTTCTTTAATGAGGCATTAAAATACAGTCACACGACAAAAAAGCAACTCTACTAAGTCTCTTAAACCCCTGGACTTACATTATCAGCTTTTATGTGCCTGTCAACACTCAACAGTAAGAAGCAATGGTTTGCTCTTTGCCTCGAATTTAAACTTTCCTGCTGAGAGCTTTAACTCCTTACAAACTGTCAAAGCTTTGGCACTTCAGCAGAAAGTAAATCTACAACATGATGCAATGGCCAGGTGTAGTCTCAACCAGTCACTAGCCACTAATTTACTAGTGGCCATTTAATTCACCTCAAAAAGCAATAAACTAGAAATACTTCCCACCCCCCATGTACCCACACTGCTTGCACATCAGCCCTTTTAAATAGGTAATAGTTCTGTCAAAGAACCAGGTACAGTTAACTTGCCACTTTAAAGAAATTAAACATTTAAAATTGTAGAGATGTCAACATACGGCTAAAATGCAAATCCATTTCAAATCCAGAGGCTAAAGTAAGAGTGCAGCATTTTTCAAGAAACTAAGGGCAAAGTGATAAATTGGAACTTCTTTACCAAGAACATTTCTCTGAGTATCTAGAGCCTGAATCTCACATTCAGTGTAAAAGTTCATTGGCATAAAGCTCATTATTAATTCCTTTAACAAAGATGCCAAGCCAAGTGCGCCTGTGAAAGAGTGAGAGTTAGATGGATTTCCATGGTAGAAAACGTGAAGTTCACTGCTGGGAACTATTCTGCTTGGTATAAGCTAAAATATTTATAGCATTATTTTATTGTACAGAAAAAAAAATTACTGCAAAGATAAGCCATACTGTTTCTTTACAACAATAAAATGAGACAGAGACTCAAAATGAGAGCCTTGAGATACTACACCTAACAGCAGTATACTGAAAAATTATCCTTTCCCTATTCTTCTGTTCCTTTTACACTGTAATTCCACAGTATACAAAACCCCTATTTAAGTCTCCTAACCTTGATAAGGACTTGATACTACTCCCATTCAAGTGAATGGAAAAAAGATCTCATAATTGGCCTCAAAGATGCATGACTGAGGCATTGAGTGGCAAAGTGACAGGATAGTGTTTTAATAATGTATTTATGAAAATATTAGGGTTTTTTTTTCATAATAGCAGGAAAATAAAGTCCTTTTTTCTCCTTGTGATATAAAGTAAGGAACTAGCCTTGTCTAAAGCTCAACCTTTCTGCTGAGAATGCACAACACTGAGACAGCTCTTCCATCCTCCCCAGTCCAGGCATTTAGTGGGGTGGTAGCCACAAGGTAGTACACAGAAGTTACAAATACATCTATGGTTTCAAAAGGGGAGATGAAGGAATTAAACAAAAGCTATCTGAGGTTCTGCCAATGTTGGCATGTCTCCTCTTTCAAATACCTTAAATACAGTCTGGCATGGGATTTTCTCTCATCACTAGAAGGACTTCAATGGACTTCAAATGCCAAACAAATCCTTTGACTCACTGTGTCAAACCCCAAGGGAAACATCTGACAGCAGGAAAAGTAGGAACAAGAATGCCAAGAGTTAAAAAGTTAAGTCAGACTGATTCAGCATTCAGATCAAACGAATACAGTTCTTCCTAGATTATTAATGAGTGCTCCAAGCAACCAGGGGCTCTGACGCAGACAAGAAACTGCACATCACAGGCATTCCAGAACTCTGGTCTACCTTCACTGGAACAAAACCCTAGTAAAATATGCATTCCCTCCTGTTTCAAAAGCATGGCACCTCTCACTGATTCTCTGTCCATATACATACACAAAAATGTTAGGCACAAAATGCTTCCTTCATCAAGGTTATGATCTGCAGATATTTTTTTCTGAAAATCCTTTAGCATCTGTAGTAACTTCTGAAATACTGCAAACAAAAAGCACATCTTTCACACCCTCAACACACTACCAAAATAATAAAAAACAAAAGAGACACAAGAAGAGACAGCAAGTTTTCTCACCAGCCACAACTTCAAATACAGATTTTTTGAGATGGTAGAAAGAATACAATGATGTTTCAAGCAATGATGTTTCAAGCAATGGTTACAGAATCTTGTTAGCTCAAATGGAAAGAGAAGGGCTTTTTTAACTGAGCATAAGGCATGTGTGGGAAATACTAGTGAAACACAATGGATGTGTGAACCATATATTTTGGAAAGACAAGAGAGTCAACAGCATCAAAATTTCCCATTTACTTAGAACTGTTTAACAACCAAACAATAAAACTTGATATATAGGAATGACCATGTCCAAATGTAGCAGATTAGAAACAGCAATTTTAGACAGTGTAGGTACTCAGAAAAAAAATTCCCCATACTTTTTCAATGGCAAGCTCAATATCAGAAATTAGTCCAAACTGCTAAATTCCGAATCCTTCTTTCAATCCTAATGAATGGCCCTTATCATTAGGCAGGTGGGAGATAGTCCTGCAGATATCAAAAGCTATCTCTAAGATATCTAGAAAGAAACAGTCCTCTTAATCAAGTTTTAAACTGGCCTAAGTGTATCTCATTATCAGTGCAAACAGCACACTTCCAATGCACAGCTGAGTTTTACAGGGGGAGGGAATGGCAGAGGGCATATAATAATGAATTAATTGCTATAAAATCTCACAGAAAACAGTTTTAAGCCTTAGAAATCAGTCAGCTTGAAATATAGCCAATTCAAACAAAAAAATAATTCAGGGTAATGATTTCAAACCAAACATTCACCCAGGTCTTCTGGCAACTTCCTTGCAGTTTTACAATCATTTCCCATGGTCACCTATCACTGCTGGTCTGGACCTGCACAAGCATGTTGGGGAAGAGAAAAAGAGAAGTGACCAGTCCTCCAGAGAAAACAATGATGATGACCTTGGCTTCATACTGTGCATAGGTAAATGATTCAAGAAGTGCAGGCATGAAGTTGCTTGGCATTAGTGTAGTTCCACTACCAATCACTGTTTTCTACAGTAACAGGAGGTGAAACAGTTTGGCATAGGTACAGATTTTTACATCAAGAATGCACATTTAAGAATGTCTTACCAAAAGTAACTTCTCCTTTGCCAGTCTTGTCAAACAGCTGAAAGGCTACTATGAACAGTGCATCTGGAGCACACAGGACTGATTCAAATGCCACAAACTCTTGAAAGGATATCAACCTAAAGGATGAAGGAAAAAACAACTATGAAACCAACTTGCTCACAAAAAACTGAAATACAATATAATATTGATTATACAAAAGAAATAAGACCATAACCAAAGTATGTTCAAAATGTATTCAGCAGGGATTAAAATTTATCCTAAAATGCCCTCTCCCCACTGCTGTCAGGAAGCCTTTATATCACTAAACGGAAATGTCTGTTGAACAAGGCATTATTCCTCTCAGCAAGTCACAACACAACATAAAATAAGCAAAACACTCAGCATGGCTACTCACGTCAGCTTTAATGTCTAACTGAACTGCCCTCTGGGGGAGCCTACCTCCCTCCACTGGCAAGACAGAGCCAATAAAGACATGAGTAACTTCCCTCAAAACTCAGTACTTAGCACTTTTGGAAAGCAAATCCATTCAAGACCTACATGCTGCCACTCACTTCAGAAGGAACCGATCAGAATGTGTTATCTGTTTGCTAGCAACTTATTAGTCATCCATCACAGCCCTCCAGTCCTGCATGTTGAGTCACAAATTTCAATCAGTAGTCTGCATGTTCTTCCTCAGCCCAAGAGCAGTTTATTCAAATTCATCATTACAGCCTGGTTCCTAATGTGCTAGCACAGTAGTAGGGCATAGATAAACGCAGGGTTGTCCTTCCAGAAGTTAGTTCATAAGCAGAAATACATAATTAGACAACATAGCATTGTTTCCAGCAGTAGGTTTGATAACAGAACATTCTAATTTCTCTGCATCCCACCCAAGAGTTCAAATGGAGATCAAACTCCTGTTCTTAAAGAGGCAAAGGCCAACTATTCTTTTTTCTGCTTCTTTAATGTCTAGGCTGTAGAGTTTAAAATCATCTTCAAATATGTGGTGGCAGGGCCTGCTAGCAGTCTGGGATAGTTAAGATTGCTGTCTCTCAGGCTGCTTTATGTCAGTGCAGCAGGCATGTAACTTTAATGGGTTCATGTGGCAGCAGCTGGGGAACAAGGATTGTTTCTGAAAAGCACAAAATTCAGTGTATCCAATGTCAAGAAACACACACAAACCCAGGGGATTTTTAATGGAAACCAACTATATTCTTAGGACTTTGGTCCAAAGTGACACTGCAGCCCATTCAATGAAAACTTCTACTCAGTATGCAAAAATAGTGAGGAACTAACAGGTTGAATAAGTTGGAAAAGATATTTTTTTCCATTAAGTTATGATGACCCATGACCATACAGCAATTTCCAGTCACCTGTTCTATGGGAATTCAGAGAATATGCTGAGTTGGAAGGGGCCCATCAGGATCATGGGGTCCAACTCCTGGCCCTGCACAGGACCATCCCCAAAAATCACAACATGTACCTGAGAGAATTGTCCTTCCTGAACTCAGACAGGCTTGGTGCTGTGACCACTTCTCTGGAAAGCCTGTTCCAGTACCCAACCACACTCTGAATGAAAAACGTTTTCTTAATATCTAACCTAAACCTCCCTGAACTCAGCTTCATGCTGTTTGCTTGAATTCTGATGCTGGTCACGAGAGTGAAGGGTTTAGTACTTGCCCCTCCTCTTCCCTTGTGAGGAAGTTGAAACCACAATGAGATCTCCTTTCAGTCTGCTCCAGGCTGAGTGACCTCAGCCACTCCTGATATGGCTTCCCCTCAAGGCCCTTCACCATCCTTGTTGCCCTCCTTTGGGCACTGCGTAACAGCTTAATTTTTTATATTGTGGCACCCAAAGCTGCACACATTATTCAAGGTGAGGCTGCCCCAGCTCAGAGCAGAGCAGGACAATCCCCTCCCTTGCCTGGCAGTGCTGTGCCTGATGTCCCCAGGACAAGGGTGGCCCTCCTGGCCACCAGGGCACTGCTGACTCATATTTAACTTTCTGTCAACCAGAATTCCCAGGTCCCTTTCTGTGGCACTGCTCTCCAGCCTCTCATTCCCCAGTCTGTCTGTACATCCAGGGTTCCCCATCCCAGGTGCAGAACCTGGCACTTCCCCTTGTTACACTTCATTGGTTGGTGATTGCCCATCTCCCTAGTTTGTTGAGGTGTCTCTGCAGGGCCTCTCTGCCCTTGAGGATGTCAGCAGTTGGCAAACTTACTTAGCATCCCTATGAGTCCTGCACCAAGGTGATTTATGAAGATGTTGAAGAGCACAGGGCCAAGGATGGAGCCTGCAGAACCCCCTAGTGACAGGTTGGCAGCCTGATGTCACCCCATTCACTGTAACCCTTTGTGCCTGACATGCAAGCCAGTCACTCACCCATCAGGGAACTGGGCCATTCAGCCGTGTGCTGGACATTTTGTCCAGAAGGACACTGTGAGAGACAGCATCACAAGCTTTGCTGAAGTCTTAAAAGATTACATCCACTGGCTTTCCTAGATCAACACTTGAAGTGTGTTTGCTGCACATCAGCAGCCAAACTTCCACAGGGTAACAAGCCAACTTCCACAAGGAACATAAAAACATGAGAAGATTAATAAAAGAGGACATTTTTTTTAAAAAGCACAGCACAGAGAAGGCCTAAAAGCTGTCCTACACTACCTCCCTCAATATACCTGCAATGAATAAAAGTAAAAGAAATGCAGAGTATGAAATGGTCTAACAAATAATTAACTCTGGGAGCTTGCCACCGTAAATTATAACATAGTGCAAGAAGTAAATAAAAAGAAAACTCCTCAGGTATTCTTAAGATTAAACTCAAAATTAATGATGTCAGCAAAAATATAGGAATGCCTTAAGCTCTACTGGCAAAGAAGTCTGTGCCTGGTTACATATGCACACATTAGCACACAAGCAATCCATCAGGCCTTTAAATGCCTTGGGAGCTCTCAGTACTTCCCACTGTTAGACACAGACTACACAGATACTCAGTCTTTCAAAGGAAGAAAACTTCCATCCCTTCTAAGCCAAAAGAAATTTTTTCAAAAGTAAAATTACGTTCAATTTTGAACCAATCTATCACAACCTACTCAGTTTTGTATTTATGCATATTTACTGTTACAATGTGACTTACTGGCTATAAAAAGCTATTATTATTTATTATATTTGGCTACATACCTGACAGAACAGTAAACAGATCCAAAGCACTGAGTTCTGTTCCAAAGATTATAATACATGCACACAGGAAAAACAAAAAGGACAGCAGGTGACAAGACTCTAGAAAAGGATTGTTTGGAATTATAAATGTAAAATCTCAGCCAACATCATTTTGGTAAAGCTGCTTTTTGTGTGAAACAACCTGCACATGTCCTTACCAATGGTTCACAATACAGTGATTACAGCCCAGAAAACAAATACCTATCCCAGCAGAATCCCAGCACCATGTTAAGAACATATGCTATGTGACTAGGCATGGGTTTGATTAAAACTCCATGTATTAACACTATTACAAGATTTTATACTAGTAAAAGCAATTTTTTTCAGCACTTGGAAGCAATAACCTCCCTAATAAATCACAGATAAATGCTTAAAATAACCCTATATCCGTTTTTTAAAACAATTACTCGTAGAACTAGGAAGAGATTAAAAAGTGTATGAATTGTGTCGTTCTAGTCAGACTGTTAAAGAAGAGACATTAATATCTGCTGTGCCAGCTGAATTCAAATTAACCCAATTTTTACATGTTAATTAAACCAGCTATTTTCTTCTTATTGTATTTTTGCTCCCTAAGTAGACTAGCCTGCCAGTGATTCCCAACAGATCTATTCTAAGGACGACGTATTCATTTACTTCTATTATGCCCATACAATACAGTAACTGAGCAGTAATTTTTCAGTCAATTACACGTGTGATTCTTAATGCTTAAAGAAGCTGAAAAAATGTGTACTACATAGCCATATGCTCACTTCTCTATACTGCACAAGGGTAGTTGCCTGGGTAACATGTTTTCTCTCTGGTTTAGCATCACCCTTTTGGGTTTAGCATAACCCTTCAGCGAATTTCATTAGGTGTCATTAAACAGCACATGTTAACATGGACTTCAATATACTACTTAAGAGTTATTTAATATACCTAAAGGAGTAGTCATTTATGTTACGAAAGCAGAGAAAAACCTAGTGATTTTAACAGCACAAGAGGAAGCTGAAATGTTTACAAAATTTTATTTCAGTTTTGAAGATATTCCACCCAAGTAAGTCAAAGTCGTCCTTCACCTTCATATCCTCATTAGCAGTGCCAATACTGCACAGTTTATTCAGGAAGGTTCAAACCTTGATATCTCAAAAGCATCCACATACAAGAGCACCAGTCTAAACATAACAACAGAGTATGGTGCAGCAAAACCACTTTTTACTACCCTCTCCTGTCTTCCACGCTCACACCCATGGTATCTGGACATCACATAGACACAACACATTCCCACCAGAGAAAGTCTGCAAGTAGCCACACAAAGAAAAAAATCCACCTGCTTTTTATTACCTGCTGTAATAATACATACAAATGCAATGATGAAGAGGTTTTCTTCAGAAATCAATGCAGATGTTTTTACTGTATCAGCAATTTAAACATGGTAACATAATGGGACACAAATTGAAGCTACATCTATTATTTTACACTGCAAGCTAGGTAAACTAAGTATAGTGTAAATTGGTGCATTAGAGGATAAATTTATAACCAATAATAATGGAAAATGCTGGTATTTCCAAGTGTTATTTTTGAATACTTTGTCCTTTCTATAAATAAAGCATATGGTATTTCTTAGTAAAGTGTTAGTTACTACAGTCCAAACAGAGACGTGCAGTAAATACTTATTTTGTTAGGCAGATGTTTAAAAGTACCAACAAAAATCTGAAAAATTATATTACAGTAGGCAGGATGGAAAATGCCTATTGCTGACAGGCCTTTAGAAAGCGACTGTTTTTTGGGGAAATTTCTGATCCAAGTGAGGCCAAATGAAGCCTTTTTTTTTTTTTTAAACTAAGGTTAGGAGTGAGAGGCTTAAGGCCAAGAACCAGGCTCCTCAATCTGTTTCATACAAACAACAACCATGCAATACAACACTTATTAAAATGTATTTTATTACCAGTCGACTACTTTGAAATGTTTGTCTGGCAAGGAAAGTATTTCCTTTTCTTAGAGGAAACCTTAAAAAAACGCCTCCATAAGAGAACAGCAGAAAAGCCCACCATCAAATAAACCTCTGCCCTGGCTTAAGATGGAGGCAAAACTTGCTCCCATGGCAACAGATATTCACTGAACAACAGAGTATGTCTTAAGAGGTCTCATACCTTTGTCACAACAACAACAGCTCAAGTAGACCCTCAAATCCTCAATCTCTGGCCATGCAGGAACTGGGCTAGACTTACATGAGCTTTTGTCTACAAGTGACCACTGTGAGATTGTATGTAAGAGCTGCAGTTTGTTTCATTTCACACTCAGAACTTCTTCAGCTCTTGGGTAAGAAATTCTTTGCCCACCTATACGCCCCGCTCATGAGTCTGAAGTCCTTGTGCTGTCTGTGTTTCACCTGTGTACTTACCCAGTTAAGTATTTCACACTAATTACAATTGGTATGTATACCTAACTTGTCACCAAAATCAGAAAGAATTAAAAAGCATTCTAAAGAGTGCTAGGAACAGCCCTGGTGGAGGCTCAGACCCTTTTAGTAACAAGTGGTCATGCTCAACAGTCATGAACAACAGCTGCTTCTTCAGAGCAAAAGAGGGATCCAAGACAGTGGATAAATGCTTCTGGAAATAGCCTAGCAGTATTTTCAGAACTGCACTACTTTAAGTCACCAACACTGTAACAATATTAACTTGTCATTGCTCTTGCAAGATACCTTCTCTTTTATAATAGAAATAATGCTAAATTACTGAACAGACTCTCATGACCTTAACCATGTGTAAGTCCCTAAACACTGACAAGCCTATTAAAAATTAACACCAACAAAGCTGGTTTGTGCTTCACTGTAAAACTGGAAGCTCTGGACTGCTAAATTGGCAACATTCAATAGGAGAGGACCAGTAGTCCTGTTGCTGCCTTGAGGAGATTTCGTGATAGGAACCAAAAAGCAGCTGACCCTAGCCTCAGATGATTACTCTGCAAATTACTTTAAGCACCAAGAGAACAAGGTACAAAAACTGAGCAACATGGCAAAAAAGGCTGCAATGCCACGTTATTGGAGATGGATGATAATCACTTCCCAAACTTTCTCCATTCTTTCATACATTAGCTAAACAGGAAGACAGCCTGAATGCCAGAAGAGACTCTCCAAAGACACATTAGGAATTGTCACTGCAGTGTGGATTACAGAAACAATCCCTACCCACGGCAGAAAGCAGCAATTAGAAGCCTCAATACTACACCGCAAAACTCTTACAAGATCACGCCAAGTTACGAAATCCAAACTTGTCAACAAGTTCACATAGGCTACAGTTTTACATTTTGTTCTTCCTGACACCAGCTTCTGTGAGGGAGATCCAAATCACAAGGTATGGATTATGTTCTCAATCTTCTTATTACAAAACGGATTTGAAGCCATGTAATTTGGAAAATGCTGTTTTTGCAGGCATCAAACCAAGGGAAGAAATCTGAGAAATGTTTAATGTTTTCAGTCAAACGCTGTCTGAAGACATGGCTTTCTTGATGCCATCAATATTACCAACACAACCTTTTACAGAATTCTTTTCCTGGGGCAGCAATCATCACATTAACTCATCTGCAAGGCTTAAGGTGCTCAGCTGCAAATACACGAGAGTGGCTGAGCCGAAAAGAGAGCACAGAAAGGGCTGCAAAATTTCTCAGTTGTGCCTGCATCTTTTTCCTAGGAAGACTGCATTCTCTAGTCATGCTTTGTTTATCTCACATTTTACTCTCTGCAACCACTGATATGAGTCATGCCTGAAGTTTTCTGGTTTCTAAAAATGCCACAACTACACACTTTAAGTCCATAGCTAATTATTCTCAAGTTTCTCTAAAGATACTTTAAAGGGAGGGTTCAACAACTCATATGGGTGAAGAGATAGCTTGCCTGGGCATGTATCAAAAGAGAATGCTAGGATTTCATTAAAGTAGGGGGAAGGAAGATGGAAGGGTAGCTAATCTTGCCTATTGGCAAAGTTGGCCTTTCAAATGCAAACCACGTGCAACCAACTTCACTGCTGTCTTCCCAAGATTGCAGAGTAGCTCCCTAAATACCTTAGGTGCTCCTCCTCCCTCTTGAAGCAAAAACACAGCGGCAAAAACCTTTAATAGTGCCATGGCAAAACAAAGGGGCACTTTTTTCTAGGATCTCTTCCTACATCATCTAAACTTACTTTGGATTTCTATTTGAATGTGTTTGTGACAGATACATAAAGTAAACAGAGACAGAAAGACTCAGGGAAGGAAAGAAAAGCAGGAGCTAGGGGAGCCAGCCAACAAACATGAAAGGTTCCATGAATTAAAAATATATAGTAGACAGAAAATTGTTTGCACCACTAAATGGTAAGTGCAGTTGAAAACAATGTTTCTACTCTTTTCACTTAAAATATTCTGTATCTCTTTATGGATCTGCAGGGGAAAATAAAACAACCCCCCACTTCAAGGATCACACTGTTTGAAAAAATGATTTTGTATTTTTTAAATGAACAACAGAAAAAGAAAAAGAAAAAAAATCAACTACAAATTCCCCCCACCTCCCAAACCAAAACCAAAACCACAAAAAAACACTTACCCATCTTTTGTCTGATCCACCACACCTGCAAGGAGCTGTACAGTGCTTGCATTAGGCAAACCATCTCCAATTATCTTCAAGTACCGTGTGACAAAGTCATTAGGAGACATGAAGAATTCTCCATTCTTCTCCACACTTGCATACTGTTAAGTGAATACAATATTTAGTGCCACACATCCTCCTCCAGGCATTTATTACCACCACCCATAGTCCCCAAACACGAGCAGGCCTCTGTTACAGCAGATGACAGTTCTGCTCCAGGGAACCTACAGCCTAGACCCAAACAGGAAAGAGTAAGAGGAGAGTACTGAAGCAGCTGAAGGCTCAGCTTCCCACACAACGAATGGCAGACATAGGATTTTTGGATTATCATGTCAAAATTTCTCCACAGTAGCCTAGAAATTCTCCATAGCACCAAATATGTTTCTGAAGCAGAAGAACAAGCACATTTGCAAGCAGATATGTGGCATCTCAGGCCCACTGAAACTCTGACAGCATATCTTATTTATGTGAAATGAGTCTTTCTTTAGCCATTCTATTAGAAGGCAGGGCTGGTGACACCTGCACACGCCAGGGCAGCAAATGATCCCGCAGGAATGTCCACCTGGGGGTGCTGTACTGGAGGACTCTACTGCATCACCTCCAGCCACGGAGCTTTCTCCTTAAGGAAAGGAGAGCCTACAGATACTTCTCTTTGGCTGAAGTGCTGAAAGGAGGCCAAAGAATACCATTTGCAGAAGAATATAACAGTAAAAACCGAACTCTGACAGTTCAGCACACTGCAGAAATAAGAAAAGAATTCTGACACCTGTCATACATTATCCCTGCTTTACACACAGTTACTAGCATACTACTCCAGAAAAGACCCAAGCATATTTGTTTCCAGGGGAAGCCTCCAGTAATACATTACAAATAAAAGTAATATTAATATTTTTGAAGATAATATCTAAATAAATAAATTAAATTCCCTTTGTTACCACGTCTACCCTCAAATTTTTAACTCCTAATTTTCTGAAGAAGGTCAAATTTGAAATCAACCCTAAAGAATGTATCTTGAGATAATAAAAAGGATAATGACAATTATTAAGAGAAACAGAAATCCCAGGCAAGATTTGTAGAACCATGTGCTAGCTTTAAGGGAAACAGATCTATCTTGGGATAACAAGTATGCATAGAGAACAGGAAAGAAACCACTAATTTCTCTTTTTTAATTTTTTAAGGCAGGGTAGGATGATAAGCTATCATTGCATCTCCCCACAGAGTATTATCCACACTAAAGTAATAAATAAATTAGATGCCTATTGCTATTTTGTCGTGCACTTCAAGCACATGTTTTATTTCACATTACTGTGGCTCCACTAAGGGACGAAAACCGCCAGTTTTCATTTCATATTGGAGCCTGCAGCGCACTGTTATACCTGCTGTAGGCATATAACTCTCAGAGGGATGCCAAAGTGTTACAGTAAGTAGATTATTTTCTTCTAGTGCTGTAGAAATACCATTTTCAGGTACAGCAATATCTTCAAGAAACAGGGCTTCAGAGAAGCAAGTCCAACAAAACATAACTTGTTTTGGCATCTATATATTGGATAGTGCTAAAGGATTCCTGTTTCAATAACACGTGCTTGCTAGCTGCTACACTGCAAGGAATTTTGAATTGTATACTTTTATAAGAACTAACAGATCAATTGATTTCAATGTAATCATTTGCAGAAAGACAGAATCCTTCAAAATCCCAGCCACAGAAACTTTTAACACAGCTGCTATTGAGAAACAAATCAAATAAGTCAGACAGTCTATGCTTCTACATTTCTTTTTTTCATCCAGTCTAACCCCCTGCTAGGGCACTCAATAACAGAAAACAGCACAAGGTTTCAGTGTCCCCCTGTTTCTTGTCATTGTGATTTACTCAAGTGTATTTGAAATCCAATCACGTACTCTATACTACATATAGAAAATGACCTTGAAAAATGTCAGCTTGATCACTTAGACTAAAATCTAATCTCTTAGGGGTTATGTCAGAAGACTTAGAAGAAGTACTCTTGGAAATTATCATAACAAAAATAAAGAAAACATCAATTCTATTTGTTTTGGAGGAGCAGCATTTAAAAATTGGTTCTTTACAATTTTATTTTCCCCCACTTTGACAATTATACCCACAGAGAATTTGATATTATACATAGTACTTAATGGTTTTTTGGCAACTTATTTACACACTTTTTATATCGTCAAGTAATAACAAGTTTAACCACATTTAAAGTAAGATTTGCAAACATTCTATTGGGGATTTGACATACTAAATATGCTACAAGTTGACTGCAATGCACTGCATTTAAACTGAAAATTTCACATTTATTTCTACACTGTGGGTACCATCCCTAAACAGCAATCACATTTTTAAATTCTGAATTGAAGTAGGAAAGAATAGTTGTCAAATTATTTTGTAAGTGAACATTCCACAATCTGCAGAAGAAACTCTATTGGCTTCACCACTTAAAATAGCCTGGAGAAGCTTAATTAACACTCTGGGCACCACTCATCTGTAGACCATGAAACAACGTAACACATTTACTCATCATTTTTTCCTTCTTGGGAGTAAGCAGCATGACAATGCTGCACTACACTGAACAAAACATTTAGCTCATATTTCATTACTTCTTTACTGGGATCTCTTCTTTTTAGTGGAAGGGAAAGCAAAAGAGGAAGAAAAAGAAGTCAGAGGTGGCATTTAGTGTGCTAAACTACAACCCATTCAATCATCAAGCCAGGTGGTTGAGGGACCTACAATCTTCAGAAATGTAAGAGATGAATATCCACAGGCAGGTAGGAAACAATTTTCCCACTATTCTCAGCAAACCAACTCACCAATTTCCCCACTCTCCAACTGAGGATCACCTCATAGCCCAGAAGGGACTGGGCTTCTCTCTAGTGTGTTTATTTCCTTCCTCAATGCTACTGTCTTCTCAGGTCAGTGGTCTAGTCCCTGTCTGCTTTTTCTGCTGCTATGCTCCTGCTCTTCAGATATGTTCCTCTGTAAACCACATAACCCCTTCTTTTGCAAGGGTCTTTTTGCTCTCCTGATAGATACAAGTTCCAGGACTTAAGAAGTTAAATCCTGACTTTTTTAACTGAAAATCTCATTTCAGAGCTATAAATACTGACAGTATATAATAAAACTATAAATACAGGCAATATACATTGTGACACCTACACATATGGTTAATAATAGCTCACAAGGGACAATGGAAAAAATACCAAGAACTACACAGAGAGTGGGGCATGATGCTGGAGAGCAAAGATGGAGGGAAGAAACTGGAAAAGTATGAGCTGTCTCTGGCCCTCAACACCTCCACAGAAATAATTTAGATACAACAGCTCCCTAATAGCACTGTGCCATCTACCTCATACTTATTCTTCAGAACCACAAATTTTTCTACTCTTTTTTTTTATACCACAATACCAAACTCACCCAGATAGTGGACTAATGAATCTTAGGAAGGCTAGACATAGTTATTTAAATTTAGGAAATGGGTCAAAGAAGGCCAGTCTCACAAAATCACTGAATAGTTTGGGTTGGAAAAGACTTTAAAGATCATCTAGTTCCAATCTCCCTGCCATAGGCACATGCATGTCCCATTAGACCAGGTTACTCAAAGCCCCATCCAATCTGGCCTTGAACGCTTCCAGGGATGGGGCATTCACAACTCCTCTGGGCAGGCTATTCTGGGGACTCACCAACTTCACAGTAAGAGTTTCTTCCTTACTTCCTTAACCTAAACCTACTCTCTTTCAGTTTAAAGTCATTCTGCCTTCTCCTACCACTACATGTCCTTGTAAAATGTCCCTATGCTTGTGAAATGTCCCTCTCCAGATTATTTGTAGGCTCCACTGAGGTACTGAAAGGCTGCAGCAAAATCTCCCTGGAGCCATCTCTTCTCCAGGCTGAACAATCTCAATTCTCAGTCTGTCTTCATAGCAAAGGTTCTCCAGCACTCTGATTATCTTTTTTGTGACCCTCCTCTGGACTAGCTCCAACAGGTTCACATCCTTCTTATCTTGAGAGTCCCAGAGCTGGATGCAGCAATGCAGGTGGGGTCTCACAAGAACAGAGCAGCGTTGGAGAATCAGCTCCCAGTTTTCAGCAAAACTAAAGCACATTTCTCTCAAGTACATAAGCAAGTACGTGAGTCTTTACTTGCATGCTCTCCACAGCAGGCCAACAAAGAAAGAATTTCAGTTAAATAATAAATATGGCCAGCACTTCACATGGTGATCTTCCCAACAGTTCCACAAATAACAGAAGCAGAGATAACCCTAAGGAAGAAAGGATGGCAAGGATGGAAGAAGAAAGTTTATCAAATCATTTAACAGTAAGGTATCTACATGAACATTTTACCACATGTAAGAACAATAGTGAAACTCCTACCACATTCTCTGAACAATGTGGGTTTTTTCTAAGATAGCAATACTTCTTCTGAGTCAATACAATAATCACTCAGGAATATATCTGACTTCTTGGTGAGCATTGTTCAATTCTGATAATGGTATTTAAGTCTAACATGGTAATAATACAGTGAATGATTAATGGTTGGAAAAAAAACTATCAAGAGTTGTATGCTGCAATAAAGGAGCAAAAGATATGAAAAATTTAAGCAGAGAGAGTAAAATATTTACTTTACACATACCTTCAAAAATATTGCTTTCAACTCAGCTGGATCAGCTCTTTTGGTTAGAGCCACCTACAAGTAAATACAATTACATTAATATGCATAGCTTACACAAAAGGTGTCAAAGTGTCATTTAAAAACAAGAACACAAACAACAGAACAAGTGATGAAAATAAATGTTCACCTCAGATAAATTAGGCACAGCTTTAGTTGGCCATGCTCATTTTATCCATTTCACACTTACATAAGGTTATTCAATATTTTTGTTCTGCTTTCGTTATGCAACCCTGCAACTCTTAAACACGCACACATTAACAAGTCATAAAGACATTCAAGAATCACATCTCTATAACATACCTCTCTGCTGGGATTCAGCATTATACTATCCTTACCACAGATTTTCTACATCTCTAGCGCCTTTCACCTAAAGATTTCAGAGTGCCATACACAGTCCATAAGTGAAAAATTGCAAGAATGAAATACTCAGAGTCACAAACTTGTTCAAGAAAGCAGCTCCATAAAAAACTGAATTTCAACGTAACTATTTGGCTTATTACACCATTATAAACTTGAAGTGTAGATCTTTTTAATGAGATTAATTCAGAAAGCAGTATCTAGAGTATCTAGATTTTTCTGCAGATCAAATTAGGAAGTTCAAACTAAAATGCAAGTTATATTTATCACCACAAGCCCAAATTAGATTTTTTTTCAAAACACTGAATCAAAAAATATTCAACCCACTATGAAGTAAGTTCATCAGTATTATCCTGGTTGATATGCCATACAATCCTTTTGCTGCTTTTGGCACTAAATGGATGTGTCCCCTCAGCCTGTGCCTACTATAGCTTCCCTTTCCTTCTTCAAGTTACCTTGATAAAATCTTGCTTGCTAACATAATAACCCTCATCTGACAAGTCAATTCAGAACATCCAGCTATTCCAAATTTAAAAAAAAATACTTTGTAAGCATACACAGATTTTCAAAAAATTTGTAACAGGGAATAAACAGCCAAAGGACAAGACACACAATCTTACCCTCACTTAATTAAACATCGGAAATATTATCAATAAAACACTACTTTACTTTCTTAACTCTTTATAGCAATGGTAGAGTGCAAAGGCAAATGTGACCCCAAGTGCATTTCTGGAAGCATACTGGCCTACTGCAGAAAATAGAAGGAGTCTGTGTAAGTCTGTACAACAGCATTATATCCTCACATATACACTTACTGACAAATCTTCAGTAAGTTTGTCCTCATCCTAGATGGTGAAAAAACACCAAAAAAACCCACACAAAAACAGGCAAAAAAACCCAAAAAACCAAACCAAAACCCAGAATATTTTAAGAAAAGTGTATGATTACGGTTTCTTACAAAATTCTGTAAGTTTTTTAAAAGGAAAAAACCACATCTATGCTCAACTGACAAAGTCCACAGCTGGAGTCCCAATCCTGTGTCTACACAGAAATCGGTGTGAAAGCATTGCAAAAAAATCAAAGCGTAATTGTGAAGCTAAGAATATAAAAATGTGTGTTTGCTAAAATGCAAGCTGTCCTAAATACAATCACTGTGAGCAGAGATTTAATTTAACCTGTTTGTAAAAATCTGATAGTCTAGAGCAATTGGGAACTCTGTGGAAAGAAAAAAAAAAGCAGTATTTCTATGCTGCTTCAGTCCAGAACTTTGCCACTATACAAGCAAAGGAAAGACACTTCTTTAGCCAGTAAATATAAATCAGTATCATATTTTATCTGTCTTAAAGTTCAAATTTTATACTGTCAGAGAAAGCTAAGCCTAAAGAAACCAAGGCAGGGGAAAAAGGAAAAGATACATAAACTTACACTATTTTCCTTTAATTTCACTGACATTAACAATTCTGAGAAACTTGGGAGATGTGCTCACTGCGCCCTCTTGATTACAGGGGAATTTGAGTGGTGTTTTTTACCGTCAATACCGAAAGCTAGGTTGAAGTTGGTTAGGTCAATGAATGGCACAGGAGAACTGCAGACTGGGAGCCCCAGCAGTGGCTGCATACCACAGCTTTTCTCCATTTCCCACAGTCTACTTCCTCATTTTTCCATTCCCCAGCAAACAGGAGAGGAAAGGCATGGTTAACACCGTGTTAATTGGTGCATCCATGTCACATCTACCAATGTGCTTTCTGAAAGGTGTATCTGATCCCAGTTGAAGAAAAGAGCCTCCATTACATTACATTAGAACTTCAGGAAGACTGATATTAATGCAGCCATACCAGTGACTAAGAGAAGCATTTTATTCAGCTTTTCATCCTTCCCCAGCTATAGGCAAGGCTGAAGCTGCACACACAGCCATAAAAACTGATCCTGATGACAGGTGTTACTAGAAGATTTCCACTGTAGAAAAGGTCAAAATATTACTTCCCATACCATTCTGTAATCTGTTATGTCATCCATTGAAAGGCTGAGTAACCTGATGCCAACAAGACTGCAAGCTGACAGGGAGCATGCTTGATGAAAAGTGGCCCATAGACGAAAGCTGCTTCTCCATCAGTCAGCTCAGGTGATATTTACTGACTCACATAACTGGGTTCAGGTGATGTGTTTTGTTACTGGAAAGACTTCCCAATTTTACTTCCATCTTTTCTCCATGAAGATAAAATCAGCTACGAGCTGGAAGGCCTAACACCTCTCTAGCAGCAGGAGAAGGCGTTTGATAAAGGAGATCTGAGTGAAATAATGTTGCATTGCTCTCTAAAAAAAATACTATGTAACAGATACACTTAAAACAGCAACTTCTATTAAGTAAGGTTCAGTGAAGAACGCCCTCCAACAAACAACATTTGTTATTAAAAAGCCCAGGAGACAACAGAGTACATCAACTGAAGTGCAGGACTATAATCAAGTTAGAACACTCTACAGGGAAGATTGGGATCATGTATAGAAAATATCAGCAGGGATTTTCATTCCTAAGGAAGACACCTGAAAGTCTTTTGCAACATACTGTGTGTACATGGGTGTTATAATATATCTGAAGAATGAAACAGAACAGGCAGTATAAGAACTGCACTTAAAATGCTGAGTCCCTCCCATTAGCAACAACACTCAACAAAGGGTGCACAGAGAAAAGGCAAGCTCTGTGAGAGACAGTAACACAGATTGATTTGCATGCTGGAGCTCATCATGTCTTCAGACTCCCTTGAACCTTGACCATAATATCAGCCCATTTTCTCCAGCAGCCCTCTTTTCTCCTTATTTACTTATCCTCAGTTTACAGAGACATGCATTTTCAGTCTCACTTCCACATTCAAAATTAAATGCAGAGTCTTTCCATAAAAATATAACTGTAGGACACAAGAAAACAGAATCCACTGAGAGTCAAAGAAGATTATATTACATTTCCAACCAATTCTATTAATATATTTGTCATACACAAGGTAGAAGAAACAGGTTGTGAAAGATTGCATGGTCTCAAAAGACACAAAAAGATTAATAACATAGCATGCTCCATCCAGTAAAGAACAACAACATGGGTGGGCAAGAAAGAAAAAGGGCAGTAGGAAAATCATAATTAATGTCAATATAACATCAATCTAATGGCAAAAATATAGTATCTGATCTTCTCACCTTTACAGCAAAGATCATTTCAGTTGCCACAATCTGAACAGAGTAAAGAGGTGATTATGATCCAGGAACACTTGGGAATTGCTACAATATTCTAGAAAGTTTATTGCAACAACAGCAAGGCCTAACCCAAGACAAAGAGATAATACTCTTTCTTTCTTTTGGTTTAGTCTGAATACAATTCAGATGTGAAGGAAAAACAGAGGTAAGGTTGTCCCCCCAAACCTCAGTATCTTTAAAACCTCCTGACACCGAGCAGGTAAGATGCTGGACAGCTGTCCTTCTCCAAGCAGAGAGCCAGAGCTGTGGCACAGCTGACAGTGGTGAGCTCGGTCTGCTCAGTTCTAGAGAACACCATCTACAGACACATACAGAGAAAAGATGCTTGATGAAAGGCTCAACAAGTGATCACATGCTCCTGTAACTTGTGTTGAAATTAAGATTATTTTTCAGAAGTTCATCCATTCTTAAACACAACTGAAGAATGCAATGTATTTCATACCACTACAAGACCTCAAATTAAAATTGAAACCTTATGTCTTGTAGGGGTATTCTTTTATTTCATCACAAGTTATTGAGTCCACCTGTAAGACTCAAACACATGTGGCCCAGTTTATGTAAGAGGTCAGATTAGATCATTGTAATGTTTCCTTCTGGCTAAAAGTATACATATACACTTCAAATGTGCAACTCCAAAGGAGATCAAACTGGGGTTTGACCTTACATTCTTGTTTAAATGAGTGACTGGAATATCGGAAACCAGTCAAAGCACAGTTACTGGCCAAGTCTGAATTCAGACCAGAAACCCACGAAGTATTATGCTAAAACAATATTCCAGTTTTTATTTTAATACAGCTAACCTGTTCATGTAGATGAGAATCATCTTTCTTCCCTATTTAGACTATACTGGCATAAACATATATAATCATTCTCCTAACCTAGCACTTTCCTTGGTCACTTTCCATCATCACACCCATATCCTAAGTTACAAGTGTTCTGCATTAGCCTCTGTGCAGTGCACTGCCTCTTGTTTCAGCTGCCTCCATAAGCATTTTCTGTTAGTCCAATATACATATTGTCACCTCAGCAAAAGAACTGCCATTCCTTCTACAGTAAAAGAACTTGACTGTGATCTACAGTGGAAAGTGAACTATGCAGAACTTGACATTACAAGGGAGATTTCAAGCAAGATGTGTGGACCAGTTCACCAAGCAGAGAATCATACAACTGCAAGGAGAGCTGGCATTGAAGGCAGATCAAAAACCTCCTCAACAGACCTCCTTAACAATAAACTGAGTATTTCTCCTAGGAAAATACAGTTCAGACAGCATTTGGCATATCTGCCCAAAGGCTTAGGCTAAGAAGAACTGCAAGAGACATTGGTAACTACCAAGCAGGTAGGTACATCCAGCCTGATCAGTCTGAGCACAGTCTTTCTTTTCTAGAAACAGTTTTGATCCTCTCAGTCAAACATTTCAACTACACTTCGCAAAAGTCTAACCCTGCACTAAGCATTCCTTTGTCTAATAACACCTAGCAAAGCTAAGATAAATGAATGCTATTAACAATAAAGAATCTTCTGTAGGATCTTTTCATACCCTACAGACTGGTTGAGAATGAAGAGATGCAGAACAAGCACTATTGAAACTAGACAGTTGTGCTGAGTCTACCCCACACACTGGTGAAGCAAAATGAATTTGTTAGTTAACAAAGACAGCATATCTCAAGCAAAGCTATTCACATCCATCTTCACTTCATCATAATTATAATCTCTGGGCAATTCCCAGTCTTCTGCACCATGGGAGGTGGAAGCCTCACTTCCCCCAGGTGAATCAAAGCTAACAAACCTACTTTATTGTGCAATTACCTTCTAGCTTTGATCCTACTTTCAAATGCTTTTCCCACAGCAAATGCAGATGGCTTGTTCATAGGATGGCTCTCACACAAGGAGACTCCCAATGAACCATAGTATTTTTGCACACAAATTCATCAGGGACCAACACCAATTATATACACACAGGAATATCCTTGTCCAGTTTGTCCAATACTTCCAAGTAGGTACAGAAACCAAGGTGGGAGTAGTACATATCTTAAGAAAAACTGCTACAAGAATTTCCAAGATTAGCTACTCAATGCTATGTAAAAATGCCTTTAGAGTGTTTACTTCTACAATTTTTGTACTTAAAGATCTGGAAAACAGAAGGACAGTAAAACTAACAAAGGTAAAAATAGCTAGGCATTGCCATTGGTTAGTGAAAGCATTTAAATAAAGGAAAAAGCACCATACTGTGGCCAACACAAACCACTCCAAACTTTAAGTACTTATCAGAAAATAGAGTTAGGAACAAACTGGACTATTTGTAGTCAGCCTCCAGACTACGACAAGGATACAACAGCTATCATTCCTGCAACAAAAATTGATGCACTACACCACAGTAAGAAACTGAACCTGAAAACCTAAATGTTGTTAAAAACAGAAACTTCTTTCGCTTTTCCTTTACTATCAGAAAAAGCCCAGTTCTCCAATCACTCTATCTATCCATCATAAAGTGTTACCATACTGTGACTGTAATTTCTCTCTCAAAGTAATATTCCCTATTGTCTCATAGCTCTTCTGCAACACATTTTTACTCAGGACAGTGATCCAGAGATACACAAGTGAGCCACATTGTGATGGCCATTATGCAACGTTAATATGTTACTGTGTATCTCAACAAACCAGAGCTCACCACTCACTTGAAGAATTGGATAATTCTACATAAGATATATTAGAGGTCCTTCAATTAAAAAGTTTCTTTTCAAAGGAGCTCCTGAGAATGGTCAAGTGACATTTTTTATCCAGTCATGGGTATGTTTCAAAAATACCCACTCCTGCTCATCATAGATGGATGAAGTTATAGATGTTAATGCTGCTATTTACTTCCTTACACCTTTCAGAAACAGAGTCATATCTAAGAATTATGAACCTGATAAAACATATTTGGTGGCCATCTCAGTCCAGATTAGACTTTCCTTTTTGATTCTCCCAGGGCATGTTTTGTTACAACAATAATGCCAATGTACACCCAGTGCACTGACCATAAGCTTAAGACATCAACAGCCTCATGTCCATCTTTCAAAACAGTCATCCCAGTCCCAGCAATTTGTCTTCCAGAGGCTTACATCTAGCAGAAAAACATTCATCTCACCCAAAGAAGCAAAGGATAGGAAAATTCTCCAGTGTAACAACTGCAAGATTGAAAGCAGTTTCTGCAGAAAGCAGACAGTGAAGATACTGAATGACACTCTTACCATTCAAAAATTATAAGAGAGAACTGGCAGACTATCATGGCAGCATGAATCTTGCCTGGCATTCAATGTTATTAACATAAAATATGTATTTTAACCAGGATGAAGCAATGGGTAGGTGACAAGACAAAAGGCCATTTAACACCATGGCTCTCAGAAAGTGGCACCTTCAGGAAGCATCATCTCACAGCCGTGCAGGGCAACAGTGAGCTCTGAGATCCATCTCTGAGTGCAACATACAAGTTAGTAACAAGGCTCTTCAAGGTACCCATGCTCATGGTGCTCAAGGTTCCCAACAGCTCACAGCTTAATGGAGACAATCACGCCTGGTTTCACCTGGCTTCAAGCTTCTGACCCCAACCACCACCCAAACACTCACTTTCCCCTGCCATAGCACAAAGCAGCTATAATAACCTAAAGAGGTTCTTCCACCAAGAAAACTCACAATCCAAAGATTCAAAACAATGGTATGATGCTGCACTCCCAGGGAACTTCTTCAGAGTCCTCAATTGCACCTGACATCATACAGTACACACAGAGACCTAAAAAGAGGCATTCCATGCTTTGTCTGACACCTTCATGAATTACAGAACCAACAATGGCAAGGACACCCTGAACAATGTTAAAAAGGTATCTGCATAATTTTCTCTCCCAGATGCCAACACAAGGTCCCAGTGAGTGAGCAAGATTGTTTGCAGCAATAAACAAAAACCTGCTGCCTTTTGAAGAAAGCAGACTTGGCACAGAGCCATACAGGGGTATGATAACCAGAATGGCCTGCTCTTAAATAACTACTAATTACAAAAAACCACCACCAAAATAATAATAATAATAATAATAATAATAATAGTAGTAATTGTATCACATAAACTTGTGGAACGTTTATAGGCAGCATCTTAAGTTGTTGGTAGAGTAATCTGTAATCTGTAACTCCATGCTTGTGAATGAGCAGGTAAAGAAATGTGCTGAAGAAAAGTTAAGAAAAGTTATGAAATATATATTACATGACTTGACCAATAATTGCACGACAGGAGTTATGTAGGAATAACTGACAGGTAAATGTGTTTTGTTTCAGTATTGTGTTTCTTTCTTTGGAGACAGAAGTTCACTTTTCAAAATCCTGTTTATAATCAATACCATCTATTCAGCTCTATTCAAAATGCTACACCTCAGCAGCTCAGAGAACTGGGAAGGGTGTGGGAGTGGGCACAAATCCTTATGCATGTATGGATCCAATCTACAACTTTAAAAAGAACAAATGACACCTGCATAAGAGAAACAACATCACACACATCAAGTAAAGCTATTAAAAGGCTATAAATGGTGAGACTCAAAGAAGAGCTAAAATCCTGTGGTCAGGAACCCTTTCCCATAGCTAACAAAAATAACAGGAGCATTCCAGAACATATTTGGGCAAAAGGTAATATTTTCCTACTTGAAACAAAAAAACAATGCTATTTATTTTTCTTTTTTCTATCCACACAGCACTCAACACAGTGGCATACTGGGTCATGGGAAGCATGGCCATCATCTGTGAAAGTTGAGTAACAGTAAGTATCCACCTTTCCCACATAAACATGTTAATAAGCCTCTGACTACGGAAGACCTGGACTTTCACATTAACAAAGTATCTCTCTCCCTTGAAGATTTTTACCTGTCATCTCAAAATAATACATATGTCAAAGTATGTGTTTTCAAACACACTCTCTTTTGCCTGTAAACAAGGGTATCACTGTTTGTCCAACTAGCACCATATAGGTTTTCGTTTAAACTTATTACATAATCTCCCTGAAGACAGGGAGTACAAAGTAAAGGCAGTTTAACATTGTATTTCACAATTCTTACCTTCAATATTAACAACAAACAACTGCTTGATGTTTAAATATTAGCAGATTACACAGCTGCCACAGGACACTCTGGTTGTGTGACCTTCATTCTTGCTTAAGATCTGAAAAGTGAAGCTATCAAAGAGGGTACTTGGAAATAATTTACAGTTTCATGCAGGTATATAAAATAAACCAGTGAAAACCTATATTTTTTTATGCAATGCTGTCACTGTAATCCTAGGGGTTTATCTGCCACTGACCTGCCACACCTCAGTCAAAATTGTTACAAAGTTCACAATAACTCTCCATAATACACCTAACTTGTAAGATACCTGACAACAATAATTAAAATCTTCTCATCTCCTTAAGAAACTGTGGAAACATTTTCAGCATTTTAATTACAAACTATTCTGATTTTAGCTTGAATGATTTTGGCTTCTCATCTGTTAGTCTATTTTATCATAGATATTTGCATAAAGCAATAACTGTTTCATTAAAACATTAAATTTACTTCTGCTGCATTGCCCTCCAAATGTTTTTGTGAGATCACTTGGTTGCAGTGGAAATAATGATGATGTCAAACTGAACATTTTAATTTAAAGATGGGAATTTAAAGATAAAATCCTTAAAATTACCTCCAGGAAAGCATTTTTAGCAGAGGGGTAAACAATATCGAACCTTTTATTCCCCAAGAAATGGACTTCCATTTACTTTGAGGGCATTGCAGTCAAACTAAACTCTAAAAATACCAGATTAACAAACACAGAGCAGTGTTTAAGACACTAGAGAAGACCTAGCACTTTTCTTTTAATGACTCAGTAACCAGGAGCTCTTCCATTTCATTCCTTCAACGCTTGGGTTGTTATCAGCACCCTGACATCACCAAATGATTTCAGAACAGCATGTCTGCCATCCCATAGTATCCTACTTTTTAGCCCAAACTGTCAAAACTGTAGCAGAATTCAAAAAAAAACCTCTTTCTGACCAGTTGATCCAGCACTTTGAAACACAAAAAGTTAATGCTTTACCTCAAAAAAAAAAAAAAAAAAAGGCTGGGTGATCAGTGATTACACCTCACAGCTTTCACAACCTGCACTACCCCACAAAATCTGCAGTGAACAAAAAATCCAGGAGATCTCACACTAGTCGTCATTACTTACACCTTTGTTTGATCAAATCATGGGTCATACACAAAGCCCCAGGTTTTCAAAGCTACAAAAGAATTGTAGGCACACATTCTGTATAAAACTTCCTAAAAACACTGGAGGAAAACAAGTGTATTTGGCAGACTTTCTGTGCATATTTTGCTAAGATACTTCCATAATTTTCAAGAGTTCAGGGCTCTCTTTACTTCCTTCACTTGCCACACATCCAGAGAAAAAGGGGAAAAAGCTGATTTCTTATCAACTTGCCAAAGGCACACAGAATAAGGAACTATTAAGTGCTATTTCAATGATACAGGATTTAAATGCTTGCACACTTGAGAACTAAGTATTCTGGTCTGGGCTGTTCTCTTACCAGAGATACTGAATCTATAGGTTACATGTAATGGAAAACCAAAAGCAAATTGCAAGAGTTTTGCAGTCATTAAGGGTTTTACACCACTATCTTCTTTATGGAGACAAAAGAGGCTCAAAACTCCT
Source organism: Melozone crissalis (assembly GCF_028551555.1). Lineage (NCBI taxonomy): Eukaryota > Metazoa > Chordata > Aves > Passeriformes > Passerellidae > Melozone > Melozone crissalis. Next base: position 25,732,404 of record NW_026535794.1, read on the forward strand.
GTAGTATAATCTTCACAATGCAGAAAAGACTGAACCTGCTGCTTCACACTAGTTAGTCTTGACAGAAAAGATTCAGACCAAGTTACTGATCTAGGTCTGCGAACAGAGTAAAAGCAGTTGAATAAAGTTTGTTGTTGCCATGTTTTTCTTCCTTTTGAACAGCATCAACATGGGACTAATTCATGATCTTTAGAAAGTAGTTTCCAGTTAGACTGACACACAATGGCAAGCAGTCTTAGACAGGTGAAGTGACAGGAAGGAGGAAGGCTGACTTGATGTCAGTGACAAAAACTATTTTAATGGAAATGTGAAATTATTCAAAAATTTCTTCTCCCAAACACGTGAAGATTTCTCTAGTCAGATTCAGACTGCACAATGGGCTGAGAGAAGGAATCAGGCAGACGCGGTATTTTTACATACTGTGTTTTTCTAATGGCTTTTCATACCCAGTGCCTCACTTAAAGGTTTCTTCTGTCAAAGATCTGTTAAATCAGCGATGTTTCATCAAATAGTAGTTGTCAAACATGATAAAGAACTACAATAATAAAATACGTGACCAAGAGGTTTTAGCAGCCAAGGATTCAGGGAAGACTGGGAATAGGTTTTATTTCCAAGGCAGAGAAAAATGACAACAGTAATGAAGTCTGCTGTTTGTATTCAGTAGTACTAATTGTCAGACCTCTTCTATCCTAAAGTAAGACCTACACATCAGGTCATGCAATGGACAGATGTGACAGGAAAGTCACATAACAAAGGAAACACATGACTGCTATTGCAGGACATATCTTTCAATTAAATCTTTTAAGAAACAAGACTCCTGCCCTGCTACTGATACGAGGCAACATCCCAGTCTCTCTCCCACCCTAAGAGCCCACACCAGACCCAGACTTGCCTAAGCAGATGTAGAGGGCACCTGATGTAAAAGAAGTGCAAAAATAAAAAAGCAAAGCCACACCATAAACACACACTACCAAGAGGCATTAAGACAGGAGATTTTATTTCTCAATGTAGGATACCACATGTCTACACATTTGAACACAGACCTTCAAACCAGAGTCGCATGTACAGACATAGAATCTTTGTGTCATGATCCTGCTGATGGCCTTTCATGTTTTGGAGATGTTACCTGCATTTTGATTAACACCCATCAACCTTTGACGAAAGATGTAGTCAGATGCTGCTCAAGCTACTCCAACACTGAATAATTTGCTCTAATTTATTTCTTTAAAACTACTCTAATTTATGCTTTACTTTGATGAAGTAGGCACTTTTGATAACTTCCCAGAATTATATATCCATTGGCTGAAACAAAAACCCAAACCCCCCCAAAATGGTGATTCTACTGGCTGACAGAGTTCAGGGAAGTTGGGATAAGAAATAGCAACTAAAATATAAAGACAATTAGAATTTTTTCCTCCTACTAGCTAAATGAGTGGCATTTGATTTAGGATCATCCTGGTGAAAGCCTCCTCCCCTGTTGACAGAGTGCATTTTTAAGTAGTGGGCAAACATCATCAGGAAAGAAAAATGCGTGCCTTTCCTTATTCTGAAATCTACAACATTTTTCCCCAGTACACAATGTCAGAATGAAAAACAAAGCACAGTGACTGCTAGTTAATTTTTCGTCTTCCTCTCCTTGCAAAGCCAGCTCTAAAAAAAGACACCAACCTGCCACAGAACCTTCTTTGAACTTTCCATTTCCTAATAAGTTTAAACTTTTCTTCTCAGATAGAAATGAAGCTTGGCTCCATGAAAAAAAACATTTTTAAATCCTTGGTGAATAAAGATCAGGCAGTATTCACCTACAGAAACTGAAAAATGTGAAAAGATAAATGCAAAACAGTGTGTGGAGCTTGAAAAATCTGGCATTTTACATAACAATCTGAATTCCAGTAAATCAAATTTCAATTACAAAGGAAGTACCAACAAGATCACTGTCATAAACAGAGAAATAATAAACTCTATTGGGGAAACAAGAAGCGAAATTCAACTACATGAGATGTCTGTTCTCATCCTTTTCTTAAAGTTTTCAGTTGAAGAAATTTGTTCAGCTATACAGGAAATACTCAGACTTTGATTCCCCACACTTCCCTCCCTGTGCAGTTCCACAACTGCTCAGGAATGATATATTTTAGACTTGCTCAACAGCTGTTTAGCTCAAAAGCCATGTTTTGATACTCAGAATACTAATCACACAAAAACATCTGAATCACAGAATATGCTGAGTTGGAAGGGACCCACAAGGATCATGAAATCCAATCCCTGTCCCTGCACAGGACCATCCCCAACATGACTGGACAATGCCCTCCCCACCATGGGCCTGAGGGCATTGTCCAAACACTTCCTGAACTCCATCAGGCCTGGTGCTGTGACACTTCCCTGAGGAGCTGTTCCAGTGCCCAACCACCCTTTGGGTGAAAGAACCTTTTCCTAATATCCAACTTTAACCTCCCCTGACACAACTGCAGGTTCTTCCCTTGGGTTCTGTCACTGGTCACCAGAGTAAGGAGACCAGTGTCTGTCCCTCCTCTCCCCCTCATAAGAAAGTTCCAGACTGGGATGAGGTCTCCCCTCAGTCTCCTCTTCTGTAGGAGGAGGGAAAGCAAACTCTGCTTTCACGTATTTGTAAGGTTGGCAAATAACTGTGGTCATCTAGCTACACAACATCTTCTGTATTCTAGCTCTGAAATTTAGTTTACTCTTTCAATCCTTCAATTACCCTAATCATCAAGGCATAACAATCATAGTTGTAAAAAGCACATGTATTACTCTTCTGATAGGTTCCAATAATTGCAAAAATAACCTTTAAAAGCCCTGAAATTTTTAAACTGATGGAATTTTTTTTAAAAACTAGACATTAAGAGTTACAGTGTACATTATCTTCACATGGGATTGATTCACAGTGGGACCTGAAGACTGGAAACTAATTTAAAGAATGCACCCTTTAAGTGTAATGCTAATACCCTTTGTGTAAAATTATTCTTTGATATTTCTGTTTTGAAAAGAAGACACAATCAAGTTTCAACTATATTATTTGTGGCTAATCTCAATATAATCTAACAATAGTTCTACAGATAACTACAACTCTAGGACTATTATTGCCAGCTCACCAAAACTTGGACCTTAGCAGGTGAATTTAATTCTGCGTTCTGGCAGCTTCTATCAGATAATATATGTTAGTCAAAAAGCATTTAATGAGCTTTAAAATGCTCAGTTTCTAAAGGATTCTTCTTCAAATTTCAACATAACATTAACTATTTGCCTCCCTGATCAGTCTGTTTTGCTGCCAGACAATCCTGCCCTAGATACCCAAAAGAGGTGCTGGAGTACATTCATTATTAGCTTTCTGCAAAGCACTGCACTTGACAAAAAGGTAATCTTACAGGTCTGAATAATATTCAACTGTGTTTCTTTCCATATTAAATCAAATGTAATTAACCAGTGGTATGCAATAAGATGCAGAGTTAACATCCTTTTCCAGAGTTAACATCACTGGCACCTGGTTTTCATCAAAAAGAACTACTAATAATGCAAACAGCACTAATAGGGCTGGGAAGGGCTCACCTGTCATAAGGACAGTTTGTGGAGCAAGAATTAACAGCCTCAAGACAGGTTACCTGTTCTATTCATTGCAATCACAGTCACCTAAAATATTAACAGCATGAATGCCAAAAATGTGGAAAGACTACAGAGATCTGCAGAGTAAAGAAAATTTGTCACTTAAAAATGGAAACACTAAAACAATCCCCAGTTGTGGTACTACTATTTACTACTATAAACGTAGATTGCCTAAGTTTTCCAAATATGATATCTGGGTTTAAAAAAAAATCAAACCAAAACAAATTAAAAAAAAAACATAGCAAAAAAACCAACACAAATACAAATCCCAGAAAAAGTCTCAGGTGTCTGTTTTCAGAGTACCCTGCCTCCAGCTTGGGTCCAGAGTCTTAGAGATCAGGTCTTCTACCAAAAGATAAACTAATATTACTGATGCTAACGTGGACTTGCTGGTAGGGAGCAAGACCAAGGGCATGTGAAGGTCATAACTCATAAAGGCAACCTAAACTCATAAAAGTAACCTAAACCACAAATGCATGAAACCTCTCTGTAGCTTTGTTTTTCATTTTGACCTTTATACATTTTAGTATGGATAATTCATAAAATGACAGAGTGCCTAACAATTCACATCTGTATCAATCCTTCAAAAACTACCAACCAAAGGAAAATAAAACACAGATTATCACACGGCTCTCAAAGTTCCTTCATCTTCAGCATCCATCATCAAAGTCATCCTCCTTTAATCTCCCAAATTTCTGGAGAGTTAGGATTTCATTTCTCAGTTAGAATTTCACCAGCTGCCTGACTCCTACAGACTAAGGCTGCAGTCATCTTCTGTGTGTTGTGTTGAGCTAAGGCTGATCAGCACTGTTAGAAAAACATGTATGGACCAGCTAGGCTAATCAAGGCAAAACCAACCACAAACTTGCCTAAAGCAAGTGGCAGTTACTCCTTCTACAACAAAGTCAGGTCACTTTTGAATACATAAGTAAGCCAATGAGACGCATATTTAAAAAAAAAACAAAACAAAAGCAACACAATAGTAGAAACCATTTGCAAGGGAAGTCTGATTTTTAACTTCTGCTTACTCAGGAAACTCCTTTTAAAAACATTCCTATCAGTCCAGGTATTAGGCTATACAGAGAAAATGGGAAAAAATACCTTAAAAGAGTACAAATATTTAAAAGAAAAGTTATGACAAAGCTTTCTTGGTGTTTCAGTTCCATTTTTTACTTTCCTTCTTTCAATTTAAATTTCTGCCTACTGGCAGGTATGTAACTTGTGAGTGATTAGTTGACCAATCAGTTCTATGAGAATTTCAGTTTTGCCTATGCCATATTACAGTTACATCCGCATGGCTACATTCTTGCACCACACCTCCCACCTTCAGGGAAAAATCCCTGCAACCTCTATGGCTATCTATGGCTGACAGCAGACAAACCACTTAGCAAAAGTAAAAAAGCCTGCCTTCTTACTTCTCTGCCAAGCAGTGGAAAATGTAAAAGTATCTATAAATGCACAGCAGTAAATATCCCTATAGGAGTAACACTAAACAACCTTTTGCAGGTCTCCAGCTTAAGGTATTTCTGTGCTCAGTGCCATCCACATAACTCTTTAAACTGCTTTGCTGTGAACTGTACTAGGGAACTGATCTGATCTGATGCAAACAAAACCAGTTTATATACACTAAAAAAAAAGAGGAAAAAAAGTGTCACTTTTTTTCCAGTCAGTTATCCATTTCAATTCACCCCTGCACCATTACACTACTCTAGGATTGTCACTGAATCATTATTTAGTGAAATCACAACTTCATAGCTACTGCCAGCTTTTAAAAACTGCAGTGACCTGGCAGTTCAAGAAACAAACAGGTACCTCTCCACACCAACCCAGCCAAGAGAAGAAAGTTCAGCCCTGGCATCAGAGCAGAGAACAATCAGCCCAACACCAAGAAGGCAAAGAACCAGACCTAGAGACCTGGTCTAGCCTTGGCTTTCAAAGAAGAGGCAGTAAGATCCTAAAGATATGAAGTAGTGATGATACTAAGATTTTAGAAGTATTTTTAAAAGGTCTGGCTGCGTGAGCACAAGTCTGCCCATCTCAGAGCACTCTCTACAAATAAAACTGTGTTTGTGTATTTGCAAACTCCACTTTGCTCAGCCTCTGAGGGTCTGATCCATTAGCACGCCCCGCTACCTCTAGTCACAGCATGATGCAAAAACCATTCCATTTGTACAAGCAGAAAGTCACATGCAATTTAAGGTTTTAGGATTCCAGAAGTTTCCCCAAGGTGCACATCCAGAACTGCTGCAGCCCTGATTTGAGCATGTACAGACATTTCAGACACACTGACCAGGCGCCCAGCAACCACACATGCAACACGTCTAATGCACATGGGCAGTGAGCACCCAGCAGGCAGCAGCCCCGGAGGCATCCTTCATGCAAAATGCATCAACACTGCTGGCAACAAAGAATCCAAACCTTCCCTCCCGCTCAGGTGGGCACCATAATGGCTCCAAAAGGAATCAGGTTCTGGCAACAAAGAATCCAAATCCTCCCCCCTCTGTGCCAGGTTCCATAATGGCTCCAAACTGAATCAGGTTCTGGCCCACACCTCTTGCCCCCCGTCCTTCTGTTGCATTGTAGCAAAACAGTGCAATGGCCCTGCCTGAAACAGAGGTGCAAACCTTGCTCTTTAAAGATCCTCCAGGGACTTTCCTTTTCTTCATCCCTATTCTTTCATATCCCACTGGCTGCCTTGGATGCTCCCTAGTGAGCACATTGGCTGTTTTGGTACCGATCCCTCACAGCTCTGGTAGGTTTCTTAATTCCAAAGTCAAGTGGGTAAAAAAGTTAGGCATGGAGATGTTAGTCTAAAGAACAGCAAAAAAAAAAAAAAAAAAAAAAATCTTTTTCTAAATTGGTTTTCACATGGCCAGAGTGTAAGGTAGATCTCCAAGGGGACTCAAAGAGTGACCATATTGGCCAGCACAAAAACACTTCTGGCAGGCTGCCTAGGCATGCAAGGTATCATAAATATATAAATCCGGCTGATATTTAGGGATCTCACATGTGCTCAACAAGAGGAATGTGATTAGTCCTGCAACAAGCTGTATTTCTTCTGTTTCTTCGCTAAATGCACATAGTTTAGTGTACATGCAGTCACTTTGCCACTCTCTCTCTCAAATATTTAATTTTTTCTCTCTTCAGAGGAAAAGAAAAATGCCAACAACACATTCCTTGTGAGCAATTTCATCCTTTAGCACACTGGATTTTGTTCAGGTCAAGTAACATTTTTGGTAAAGAATATAATTGCAATTGCCTGTTTCTAAGATCTTGCAAATAGCATGACATTATTTTAAAAACTCCATTTACAGTGTTCCTTTAAGTGTTTTAACACAGCTTCAGCTGAAATTGCTTTATTCCAAAGCAATTGAATATAGAGTATTTTTATAAGGACCTCTTTGTCTCTCTGTAAATGACTGAGATACAGATCCTTTCCAGAAAGAGAAGGCATCAGAAATCATGCAACCTTACATTTTACTAGCCATAGTTATCTAGCACCATGAAACATCAGTTCCTGAAGATTATGTTGTAGCTAAAGCAAAACAGCATGATTAGCAGAGTAAAGTCGTGCCTGAAGGCCTTTTGCAAGATTAGGTTTGGCACCATACAAACACACAGGCTCTATTCAGTATGGTAAAGCCATTCTACAGCCAAAGCAGAGGCAATTCCATAGTTCAAAAGCAAAAATTAAGCTAAAAATCAGCAGCACATTCATTCCATTTTCCAGGAAATTCAGTATCACATACCTCCTTGTCATACTCCTTGGACAACATAGACAAATAAAATAGATACAGGCCTAAACAAGCTGGTCAGAAGACACATTGTTATCATTCAGGGCTGTAAGCTTGGTTACATTACAGCTCCAGGAGTGCCTTTAACATGTGGTTTGAGGCACACTTCCAAGAGCTCTTCTAACCTCCTGCGACACAAAGCTGCACAGAAAGGGCAGATTATTTCCCAGTGTGATAAAATCCAGACAACTCCAAATTCTTTTCAGCAGGCATCACAAAAGACAAGGTATACACATAACTGCTGGATCCAGTAGCCCTCTCCTAAGTTATACAATGAAGCAAAGTCACCCTGCAATTCCTCTTACAGGGGTACCATAATGGAAATGAACAAGTTCCAAAAGCCTGCCAAAACCACTGGCAGTTGCAACATGTGATGCCATCAGTACTTAACATATTGAAGACATAAAGCAACCTCTTCCACCACCTCCTCTTGTCCCCACCTTGCTCTGATAAGGAAAGGTGGGGTCAGAGAGGAAACAGCAGCACAAAGACACAGGTAAAATCAATTGAGACAAAACCTCCACTGTAATGAAGCTTCTTTTCAGGGTAACTCAGCGTCCACTGCAGCAGAGAGCTGCATGGAATTTTTCCACAGCAGAATTGCTCCATGGGTGTCTTTCCTGGGATTACCCTTGCCATTGGGCCCTGTTGCATGCTGTGAGTCTTGTGAGACTGGGACTCAACCAGTTCTCCTGAAGGTACACATCATAAGCAAAGATCTAGGCAGTAAAAGAAACCAAATGAAACCAGACACATAAACTGTGACAGGCAGGACATGGAGTAAATGACTTGGTTTCTCCTCTCTTTCAGCTGCAGTCATCAGTCATGCTACTTTGTACTTAGAAAAGGTCTGAAATTATCAGCACTCATACAAATTCAATGTCCCTCTATCAAGCAAATTCTGGTCTCTTAAGAAATCAAGATGCAGTAATAAGTCATAAGCAGCATAAATATGTGGTTTTTTTCTGAGGGGAAAGTGGAAAGAAGAGTCTTATGATACATATAAGAATTTACATATTTCTGCACAGATCCAAAATATAACTATGCATGAGCAAACACTGCTGGACCTGTACAGACTAGCAACAGGACTTTTCATGTGGATATTACACAGTGCTATCACATCCAAAAAACTACCATGGCACTACCATTAAGTGCCATAACACTATTAAATCCATAGTACATAAACTCAGTGGTGCTTCAGGGAAACAGATTGCTCTCTCCTTACTCACCAACCACTTTTCTCTCCACAACTGATCTCACTGAGTGGCTGGAGCCTGTCCACAATGGACTCCTCTCCTTTCAAGGACACAGGAGCCCATCATGATGCCAGAATCCCTCACCTCTTCTTTTCTGAGGGCCCAACAAATCCATGTCCAATGCAATGCAATTCTTCTCTTCCATTTGGCTGGAGGAAGGGAAGAATGGCACGACTGAGGGCAAGAAGAGTGAATTTAATCTGTTCCCAGGCACACTCCACGCTACTGCTAGCACAGGAAAACGAGCGCGGAAGAAGGAGCTGAACAAAGAGGCAAAATGGAGCTGAATGATGCACAAAGGGACACACTGGGTGTGCATGGCAGCAAAAAAATCAAAGTGGCATGGTTCTGTCAGCATGTAACAGTTTTGGTGTTATTTGTAGTAATCATGTTTATTTACAACTGCATTGCCATTGTGCCTGCATTTCAATCGCTGCTTACCCAAACCTCACTAATTCACATCATCCAGGGCAGGCACTGGATCCCTTCTGCACACAAAAAGGGTTGTAGAGGCAGGGCCAGTGGTATCAACCCCTCACAGAACTCCAGTTAATACAGCTGAGGTGATGCATCCTGCAGGACTGGGGTGTTCAGTGTGACATGTCTGACTGTAGTAACACCAAGACATACAAGGAGTCTGTGCCTGGGCACTATCTATTTTTGGTATGACAAGGTTTAGGATTTTAAAGGTAGATGTGGCAGTAACCAGAAACAACATTTAACTCCACTGATACAGCTTCCATAATAAACAGTTCCAGAAAAACAAAAGAGAAAAGAGAATTAAAAGTTAAATACATGAAAATTGCATAACCAATTTTCTTTACCTTGCATTACAACTATCCCAAATATTGTCACATAAGTCAGCAACAGATCTCTTTCTGTTACATTATTGACGTGGTTCTGACAGTCTTAGAAATATTTACACATGCACTTAAAATTAAGCATGCAAACAAGTCCCATTGGGTAGTGATGTAAGGTTCATGCCTTCACTTGAACAGTCGTTGTACAACTAGCTTTTTTAGCATGCAATGTTCACTTTGTTCATAAGACAATAATTTTAAAGTACCTTATACTTTCTGAGTAGTACGGGCAGCCAGTACATGCCCAATGGATAAAAGTTCACACATGACACACAAAAAAACCCAGTAACATTAGAAACAAAGATATTCCACAGTATTCAAAAATCAACTCCTGTATCATTATTACGCAGTTCATACAATTACAGAAATTTATTCACATGCTGTCCACAGCAGAGATAAAGTTTAATGGTGTTCATGTGCTTCCATGCTAAGCCACTGTTTTTACAATTTACTAGGCTTTGATTATCTATCAAAATTATTTGAGGTTGGAATTTTCATTAATGCAATTTTTAACTGTTTTGAACGTAGCTTAGTGGTTATGAAATATAAAGATTAAAAATATTATATATAATAACTCCCATTACAAATATCAATTTCTGACCTTAAGTTGAACAGACAAAGTAGCACAGTAGCAAAGGCAAAATCAGCTACAGAAAGAAGTCTCATTGAGACATACCTTAGGACCTTCCACTGAAAATATGTTTACATTTTACCAAGCAGTAGAACTTTAAAAAGACAGCAAATCACACTTTGCACATGCATGAGACAACAGCTATGCCCAGAACTTGTAGCAGAATAGGGATCAAGGGTAACTGACATTCACTCAACACAAACATTTAATTTTGCTGTAAAATACACACCAGGTGAACAGCAAGGGGCATTCGCTAGACTAGGTAAATTCTCTTTAGAACTATCTGGCTAAAGGGCAGAAAAACAACATTGTGATTGCATCGTTAAACACTCAAAATGAAGAAATAAGCAGGGCAGACTACATAAAGCATTAGTGCTTTGTACCTGCATTACCATAAAGATGTTCCACCTCGCCTCTTTTTTTGCACAATGCAGAAAAAGAAGCCAGCACCTAGGATGGTAATTTAATTACCAATGGGGTAAAAATCTGCTGGAAAATCTCACCTCTGTTTTTTACTGGAAATTTGTGTGAATTTATAGCAGTTTTCCCAAAACAGTTTCAGAAAATGTTTTCAAAGTTTCAGCCACTGATGTATAACATACATTGTTTAAAATGCTGTGTAAGTTGGAAACATTGAGCTATATACAATGAAGGAAATTAAATCAGCCTGTAGTGCCCATTTCTTGATACCTGAGTGCTTAACTATGCAGCCTTAACAGTATCCCATTTGGGTTTTCCTTTTGAGAGACTGAATTCCTAGAGTTTGCTTAATATGTCAACATTTGAAATCTTGCAAGCAAAGACCAATTACATTCAATCCCAAAGACTCATATGCCTAAAAGGGTACAATTAAAAAAATTAAAGAAAGCGGTCATGCAGGATACTGGCAAGGAAAAAGTACTAAAGAAATTTAAGAAAAAGCATTTAACTCACCAGTCCATTGTTTGGCTGAGGTGAAAAAGGCAAACATTACTGAGATGCATCAGTGAGGAAGTTAGAACACAAATCAAGGCACGTGCCTGCAAGCACATGTGAATAACTTCAGGTCCAGAAGCTCTTTCCGTGGTGAAGTTATTCACATGTATAATTGCAGAACCTAAGCTCAGATGTTAGCCTCAAAGTACAAAATGCTACTTACATTTTGTTACTGACCTCAATACAAAAAGAAATTTACCTGTATTTAACTGTTTCAGCTGAAGAAGACAAAAATCCCCTTGAATCCCACAAGGTAATGTAATTAATCCATTCTAGCTGCCCAGAGTTCTAGTTTGTTTGTTTGTTTGTTTGTTTTTAACATAAGTCTCTCAGAACATGTTTCGGCTTATATAAAAACCAGAAGTCTTCCTTGGAAGCTATGTGAGGACTGCATGAGACTCTGGGGTACAAAGAGCTTATCTCTGCCTTGCAATACACCAAGAATGCCTATGACATGACAATTAAGCCATTATTCTTTTTATTGGGCATCTCTCTGCCAAGCCTGATGTAACCTGACATATACAACATTTAATTAAGTGTCTCTTAAAGTGCTGAGTCTTTCCAACAGATGCTTGTGTAGATTTTAGGGATCCGAACTGTGCAAGAAATCTAGCTTAAGGAAAAAGGACACCATGCAAATGTGTAGCATGGAGCACAGGTGTCTACCCAATTAGACAAACACTAACTACACATTAAGTATTGTTAAGTATATGTGACTAGCATAGGTTAAAATGGATTGCAGATTACAAACCACTGCTTGGAGAAGAGAAAATAAGTAAAAGGTTCAAAAAGCCAGAGAATAGAACACTTTAAAGTCTTTAAACACCAATAGTTTGGTAAGATGCAACCAACATGTGTGTATGGACCAGTGGGAAATCAAAAATTTTTTAAAAGGCTAGATAGGTCAGCTTCACAGATTCACAAATAGTGAACACAAGATTTGGGGATGACTGCTTTATATACACTAGGAATGAGGAATCAAATATTGCTCAATCCACTAAAAGAGCATGCAGTTCAGATAACCTATGTTCTTACTGAGAAACGTGCTGACCAAAGCGGCTCTATCATATCCTAGCTAAAATAAAGGAGCACACAACTCTGGCCACACTGAGCCATGCTTTGAGTTGTTCAGGGAATTTTTTCCTCAATGATTCTTTCCTCAATGTCAGTTTCATCACTGACTTCAATAAAAGGACATGGAGTAATTTCTTTTTTAAGTGTCAGTATTCAAATATGAAACTTAATGGAAGCAGTAAGTTTTGAAACACCAACACCACATCTCATTTTATCTCCCTTTAGATATGGCCTTGATCTAGCTAATGACAATTTTTTTTCTGGGATGGGAGTACATTACTAGGTGATTAAATAACATATTTCAATTTGTTTATCCTTCTGATCAGCAAAAAAAGCCTAAATAGCAGGTATCCACCTGACAGGACAACACTGAGAAGTAAAAATCCTTGGAAATGATGACCAGATGTGAAAACAGAAGGCAAAAAAAGGTACACGGAGAAAATGGGAGAAAAAGCAGAAAGGGACAATCGCGCTAAGGCCGGCAAGCGGGGCAGGGCCAACATGTGTGCCCACTGCGGGACCTGCGAGCCGCCGTCCCGAGATGCCGCTGCATCCTCCCGTCCGAGGAGGTGTGTGTGTCTGTCCGCATGCACAGCACGTGTGTACGTGTGTCTGCATGCATCTGTACACCGGGGAACAAGGCGCTCGGCGGGGCTCTCACTGAGCACTACCGGGCCCAAATGCGCTTGGCGGAACCACGGCCGGGCCAGGGCACGGGTGCCCGGCGGGGCAGTGCGGGGCCTCGCCGGGGAGAGCGACACCGGCACGACACCCACACCGGCGCCGACACCAACACCGGCCCTGGCACCGGCCCCGGCCCCGGCCCCGGCCGCGGGAGGCGCCGTGCAGTGTCATTGACGCCGATGATGCACCGCAAGGGGAGCCGATGCCCGCTGCTCCTGGCGCGGGCAGCTGCGGATGCTCGCCGCGCTGGCACACAGCCCCACCGGCCGGGGGCCGCCCGCTGCCCACCCCCCGCTCCCCGGGGCCGGCGGCGAGCGGCCGCCGAGCCGCGAGGAGGAGGAGGCGCCACCTCGGCTTTCGTCAAGGGCAGGCCCGAGGTCAAACCCGGCAAGCGCCCCGCCGCGGCCCCTTCCCCGCCGCCCGCCCGCCGCCGGCGGCGGTGCCTTACCTTGGCAGCCATGCTGTGCCCGGCGCGGCCACCCCTTCCCGTCCCTTCCCTTCCTCCGCTCCCCTCCCTTCCGACCGCGGCACGCAGCTTCCCCGCCTGCGCACCAGCCCGCCAGCGCCGGCCGTCACCGCTCGCTCGCACAGGCGGGGATGGGGCGCCGCCCCCGCCCGGCCCCGCCGCGGCCCCGTGATCGCCCGGCACGGTCCGGACCGGCCCTGCGGGCGAGGCGCTGGGCGCCGGGCGAGGCGCCGGGAGACGCGGCCTCGGGCACCGGCGGCACGCCGGCCTTGCGGGGCGAGCGCCGCCTCATCCCCGTGAAGGGCCCGGTTGCCCTCCTGGTTGCTCCACGGACACGGCTGGTGGCCCGGCGGGCGCGCGGGGACGCCGAGCTCTTGGGGCCCTGCAGCCGCTCCGCCCGCTGGAGACGGTGGCCGTGTCACCAGCTGGTGACCCCGGGGAATGCTCCCGGCCCGTTCGGGGGACACCGGGGCGAGCAGCGGAAGGATGCCAACACCTTCACATCAAACCCCGCTGTCCTGCCCAGCGCTGTTTTCTTCCCCTCAAGGCAAGCTGCTGCTCGAGGGATGTTTCATTCAATTGCAGCACCCCCAGCCATCATTCTGGGATGTCCCAAGAACGAGCTGCGCCTTCAAACCAAATTCTGTCAATGCTGTGCTAGTTTCTATCAGCATGAAGGTGACACACAAGCAGCCCCGCCGCAGTCCAGGGCTGTTCCCAGGGCCACCACGAGTGCGGCAGGCTGAGCCTCCCGGGCGGCTCGCACCCTGCCCGGCACAGCCTGCCCGGGCACGCTCGGCCGTGCCCCGCTGGGGATGCGGCCCGAGGCTGCCGCCGGGGCTATCGTCAGGCTGCCAGCGCCCGCTCTGGCTCGTCCGGGGCTTCTGGGGGGATTTTAGGATAGACTGGGATTGGCAGTGGAGGCAGGGAGCTTGCAACGTGCGTGTAACTAAAAGGTTGCTTGCAAGAACAGCTCCAGGGCAAGTTTTCGAGTTAATAATGATGTATCAAGTTAGTCATAGCTTTGAGGTAGATATTTCAGCACTTTCCCTTAAACTGAGTTATGTAAAGACGCTAAAAAGACAAAGGATCTCGGAGACAACTATTGCATTATGAACCAAAAACAATTAACTCTTTGATTGCTATTAGTTGTCCTAGAGAGAGACGGTAGAGGAATGATAAGGATTCCTAAATGCATATTCACCTTAGAGAAGGTGAAGGTGATTTCTCTTCATCTTAGAAAAAGTGTAAGGATTCATGAACACATCTGTACTTGCCCACTATAAATCTGTGAAGAATATCTCTTTTTGTGTTTTCAGTCCAATGAGTTAACTACTCAGGCAAAGTTTGAGCAAATTGTAGTTTCCCCTGTGCCCCTTGGAAGTTCCTCCCATCATCTGCAAGGCCCAGCAGCAGACATACCCCCTTCTCAGCTGTCTCCCAGTCTCAGTTTCTTGTAAAAACCTCCCACTTGCTGGATCCTCTTCCTTTTCTCCTTGTTCCACGTATGTATGCCCATTGGAAGTGCTCAGCTGTTCTGTCTCAGCACAACCTTTCTCTTCTTGCTGCATCTCCCTGACCTAGAAAACAGCAGTTAGATCAAAGCTTGAAGCCTTCCTCCAACCCCACTTTTTCAAACAAACACAAAAAACAGACTATGTAGTGCTTATCTGCAAACTAGATAAGTAAATACTGTCACCTTGTCATAAATGAATAGATAATAGCAGTCCATTTATAAACAATAGAAAACAATCTTCGATTATTTTAATGATACCACTAAGAAGAGAAAAAATTATGTAGAGAAAATAGCATAACAATTGTCTTATAATACAAATACTATGTTCTGTGTATATTCATAAGTCAGGATATTTAAATGTGAGCTTGAAAGTCAGTCCTATTATGAAAACAGGCTTCAATAGCAATTTTTTTCAATTTAAGACTGCTAGGAAAATTACTAGAATACTCGTGTTATACTGACACATGGTCTTGAGCTAATTGCCAAGGAAAAACACAACTCAAAAAACTGCCTATATTTCAGGTAGACTGGAAGTGACATTCAGAGAGGTGAGTGAAGAAGGATGATCCTGGAAAGCCTTTTTCAACTGCTCTGTAAATGAAACAGCACATGACCTCTTTTAACAATTGTAATCATAGAATCATGGAATGGTTTGCTTTGGAAGGGATCTCTGAAGGTCATCTACTCCCAGTCCTCTGCAATGAATAAGGATATCTTCAATCAGACCAGTTTACTCAGTTTATTTGAGACCAGGTTGGATGGGAAACCTACACATCTCCCCATCTGCTGGTCTTGATTATTTCCAGGGATGGGGCACCATCTACCACCTCTATGGGCAACCTGTTCCAGTGTTTCAAAAAGTGTCCTTTATCTAGTCTGAATCTGCTTAATTTCCCATCCTTCAAGAGCTCCAGGCACCTCAAGATCTGAGCATGCCTTCAGCACTGCCTTGGTCCTGACAAGGCTTGGAAGGTCACTGCCTTGCTTGCAGGAAAACCTGAGTTTGGCCTCACAGGTCCCCGATGATGACCAACATGCACATACAGGCCCAAGTTCCTTTTCTTCATAGAAAAAGCAGTGAAGGCTAATAATGTTCATGTTTTAGATGATAAGCAGTATGACTGTAGTGGACTATAGCACTCTCCTTGGCCACATAATTAACTTGTTTTCAAAGTCCTCTGTTGATTGAGGTTAGATTCAAGCCCATGTGTCATGCTCATTTCAGTATGTTTTAACCACAAAGACTTAGACTGCTCTGGGGAAGAGTGGAGGAACATTTTTCATTCTTTCTAGTGAAGACATGTCATTGTGAGAGGAGAATCCAAGATCAGCTGGACTGGAGAGAAGCATGACTCTTTTATATGGTAAAATGCAATGAGATGAGGGTGAAGTTGTGAGTCAGTTTTCATTACAAAGCATACAAATATTATTTAGAGAAGGCAGGACACTGTGTGTCTGCAGCCAGTGGGGGTTTTTTTCTGTGTTTTACATGTAATACAAAACAGAGCACACAGTGATTTTAAGGCTTCCTTCTACAATGAGAAACAGCCTAGAGTTAGCTCCTTCTTGTGCTCTCTTCTGATAGGGCATCTTGAATTTGTACACACGGGGATGGGTTTTGCAGGAAGGGCTGCAGCTTGTTTCCAAGGGAAGGCACAACCAAGTACCTGGACACTGTCCTTGAGGTGAAAAATTAGGCCTTGATAGTTTTCATGTGGAAAACAGAATGAGAGCTGATTCACTACTTGATGTTTTAACTATGAGGGTATTGTATAGGAGGGCAACGTATCTGGATAGACACATATGATTTTTGGTGAGCTTATTAATAATTATCCTGGAAACACCAACAGCCTGGGCCTCCTGGTTTTTTAGACTTGCTAAATGACTGATAAAGGACTAACATTTACCTAGTGACAGTCCAAGGCAGAGCTCAGTGTGCTGGCTATTTTGGATCTTATTCATTACTCTTTCTCTTACTACTTTGCAAGTTCGGCAAACTGTTTCTATGATTTCTCTTACTATGTTCTGGATTTTGTATGAGCAGACAAATGTCCCAAAATGTAGGCATTGCAGTATGTAGCTTAAAGGCAAGTAAATATCTTCTTGGATCTAGAAAGGTCTGAGAGCATCTGGGAAGGTCTGGAGAGGACTGCATCTGGAAAAAACCGACTGAACATACCTGGATTACTAATTATCTTGGTGAATAGCTGAGATAAAACAAAGACTGACCCTAGGCCTTCAAGATCTGTGTTGTTATCCAAATTACTGAGCTATTTTCCTTAGTATATCTTCTCTCTGCCTCACAACATAGAAACTTCTTCCAAATGGCTCCTTCTGTGTTACATTGTATGCTCAGCAACATGGATATTTTTCTGTGTGCTAACTTACCACAGAACTGTACCAAGTACATCTTCCTACAAGTACACCTGATAGTCAAAAAAAACCAAGGAGCCTCAATCCTAGTGGGAAAGAGCTGGATGTTAAAAAGAAAAGGAACACAAGGTTTTCCTGAGCACATCTTGTTTCTTCAAACTCTTTATTGACCTCTCTCCTTCAGTGAAGTCTTAAGGGAAGGCACAAAGCAGTATTCCCTTCCTTAGGTCACAGGTTTGGTGTGGATTTTTTGTTCTTTCTGTGGGTTTTTTTATTTTGTTTTGTTCTTAATAAAGGATGTTTGGCTGATGTGAGTTAGCACATCAGTTTTAGTGACTCTTTGCCAAGAATTTGTGCTTGCACAGTAGGCCTAACCCTGAGAATTTCTCTAATAAAATATGACTCACTCTGAATGAATCATTCACAATTCTTCTGTTTGAAGGATATTCACTGCAGATCACGATTTCCTCAAATGTATTTGCTGTTTTTCTGGTTACTTTATAACATTGTCTAATGATTGTCAATGTTTTTGGGGTTTTTTTTGCTGTTGTACTTTTAAGTCACATATATTCTTAATTTAAACCCTGTTGTTTATTTGTGATTTTTGAGAAGGTCAGTCAAACATGGTCTTATTCCCTTTCTTGAAACAAGATTTTCAAGTACTTTTACATGCATGTCTAGGTCAGTGTTTCTGCCAATGAAAAAACAAACTGGTCATTTAAATAGTTCAAGGAAAAGTGAATATAAAAGCAGCATGTTGAAGTACGAATAATTAATTTAAAAATACATACAAATGATACTGTATTTTCACAGCTTTCCCATCTCAAAATGCAACACTATCTCCCAGTGTGTGTCACGTCTACCAGGAGAGTGGCATTCACAAAGCTGGAAGGAGAAGCTATGATTCTGTCTTACAGCTGACAATGGCATTTACACAATCATTACTGCAAAAATAAAACAGCTGAAAGCACTTTACCAAAACTATGGTTTAGAAATACATCTGAAATAACTAAAGAAACATTTCTGCTGATGATGAGTAAGGGATTAATTCCTCTGTTGGTGTAAATCAGCATAGGTGGTAGATTTGTGCTGATTTACATTGGTAAAGCCCAAAAGATAGAGGGGATACAGGACAAACGAAAGATGCTATATTTATTTCATAAGTGAAAAATACTTCATAACTCAGGCACATCATTGGCATGAATAAGTTATGAAAAATTTTCACAGCCAAAAGAACATAATCATCCTTCATGTATAACAGATTTGTTTATTCTGTAAAGATTCATTTCAGCTGATTAATTATCAGTTTCTGCTGATGGTGGAGGTAACAAGCCATCTCTGATGAGAGAATCATTTTAGGACATGCTCAGAATATTTTATCACCTAGTGCAAGTTGTGTATGCTTAGAATATTTATCATACCATGTACTAATAGTATCACATTTTATAAGCTCAGTACTGAATGTAAATTATATTACAGATATAGGAGTTATCTATATTTTTCTTGGGTTTTTTTTAAAGTGGGATTAAAAAAATATAAAGCCCAGTAACAGTTGTGTTTGCATGTCAAGTGCTGAACTGTTCTGCTGCATTAAATCATTGTTATTCTAGACCAGTAAAAATTTGCATAAGTGCAGATGGCAGCTCCTAACAATACCATCAGAATTGTTTCACCATACACCAAATCCAACCAGTACCAGGCACATTGCACACTCACTAGCCATTATTCACAGATGGAAGCTAAAAAGATGGAGGCTTATCAAGAGGCAAATTACCTTCTTTTTTCTGCAATTTTATTTATTACCTAAACTAAATTGCAACTCCAAGTTAAAATACCAAAAGAGGGATTAGATCATCTCAATACTGAAGCATTTATGAAGAGGGAAAATTATAATATATCTGTCAATCACTGTAAAATAAAAAGCAAAAGTAGATCAGATTTTTAATACATTATAATAATTTGCTATTTATGAAGCTAACCTTAGTCACCAAAATACCTAAAATATAAAGTACTATCCCTAACAAGATAGATTGAAATCTGTTACTAAATCCATTGAATAGACACACTACTTCAGTCAGACTTTACTCGCGGAGTAGACTAGGCATCATTTAACAACATTTGTGGGTCTTTAAAGTGCATGTACAAATATCCTTATATGCTGGACTTGCATTGTGTGCAAGAGGTCAGCTGGATTTTGATTAGCCAAGACTTTGCAGAAAGTAATAGAACCTCTGCAGAGTTTTGTATGAAAGGCTGAGTTTCTCTTAGCTTCAACAAACTTTCATGTTTGAAAATATAAACATTTGGTCATCTTGAAACTCAATGCTTTCTTTCATTCTCCAGCCAAACCCCATAACTTTTATTTTCCATGGAGATAAAGCATTTATTAAGTATTAATACACATTTCCAAAGGACCCACTGTGAGCCAGTCTTTTTCCACAAGCTGAAGTAAGATGGTCTGGCTCAAAGTCCTTTAAAGCCAAGTGTAGCCTTTTTGTTAGTTTCAGTGCTTTACTTAAAGTCAAAGACTATCACCTAGCTCGGTATTTACAGCTCTCTGTTATCAGTGTATGCCAGCTTTTGGTATTTGTTTTGTTAAAAAGGATGGATTGAGGCAAAAGTTCAAAAGGTTTTTAATTACTTACAAGATTGGAACCGCTGATAGCAAGTGTGTTTACCTAGGGAAGATGGTAACTTCTAATTATTTGGAGTACTTGTTTTTAATTTCATTACCAAGAAATGCAGGTCACAGTGCTTTTGTATGCATCTGGTCAAAAGTCAGCTGGCATCCAGTTTCAACCAGGCCTAAGAAAACAGTAGCACTCTCAGAGGAGTTATATGGAGTTATATTCCTCCACAGCAGCCTGATAAAGAATAAAGGTTTCCTACTGCTTCCACTGAAGAACTGACTGCACTGGAGGTTCATCTCTTTAATTTCAAAGAATCTCTACCAAAAGAGGCACTAGGAAAGCCTAACTGCAGGGGAAGCCATCAGCTCAGCTACTCATCTTTTTAAGATTCTTCTTCCAGAAGAATCCACAGGAGATCAGACTTTCTAGGTTGCTCTGCTCACATAGCTGCTTTCTTGCTGGATTATTTCTGTCCTCTTTCCTCTTTTAATTTTGTTTGCTGTTGTTTTCAGTTTGTTTGGAGCCAGCCTTGGTGAGGTGGGAAGAAGCCATCTGATCTGCGGTTTCATGAAGTAGGAAAGGTATTTCTCAGGGATAGGTTGTATGATCAGGGGTGACTCAGTAAAAAATTAGTTGTGCAGCTTTTGTGGTTTTGTGTCTCAGAGCTTTTCTGGCCAGATGTCCACACTTTACATATCAGAAGGAGATTTTCAGAGCTTTCAAGCAAGTACCTAAAAGTTTAACTGAGGCAGATGTTTTAGTTATTTACTCCACTATTACTGTAGTTAGTGAGATTTAAACAACACATACAGAAAATCCCTGATATGCTTGCTGAAATCAGTAGGAAAATTCCCATCTGGGATCAGGATTTATCCTCTGTTAGATTTTGTGGGTGGATAGAGGTGTATGAGGCAGAAAAGGATGCATCTTTTTTTCTCTTTTTCCACTGCTTCTACTACAGCAACAGAGCTAATCACATGTGAGTCAGCAAAGTGTCCTTTTCCAGGGAGAGAAAGGAAAACCTGAAAAGGGGAAAAAATTGTTCATCTCTGCTGTGATGAGGAAAAACACTTTGTCATGAGCTGCTTTCTTGTTTATATTGAGTGACTTAAAGTGCACATCATTGAAATGTTCATCATCTGGTGAGGGAATCCATTTCCCTTAGACTTCTGCAGGACTATCAGAGAAATAGTCATAAAATGCACTCAAGGCCTATGTATTTTCTCTTTTTCTAGAATATACCTGTCGGTGCAGAGCATATGCAATCAGTGTGAGACTCATTACTAGATTCAGCCAGATAAGTCAAATAAGTAAGCTCTATTTATTGAGAGAATACATGCACCTTTTATTCCCAAGCTTTGATTACCCTTCTTAAATCCTCAGCCACAAATCAGCTGCTAAGGTGATAACCAGCGCTGAAGATGCACAGGCTGGTTGTTCTTCCATTAAGGACTGGCACTTTTTTTTTGTGAGAATCCACTCACTTTCCTTTTGCCTGTTTGAAAGCCTGGGCTTCATGAGATCCACACAGAAGTTCAATCTAAAAAGCATTTGGAACTTGAGAAGAGTTTTGGTGACTACTTAATATTATGGCTTATTGGGAGAATTGTGTCTTTAAGAGATGCCTAAAGGAGCCCATTAGTATTGTTATATTGTTTGGAAATTGATACAGAATAGCATTTTGCACAGCAACTCTTATAGTGGTTGAGACACATCTGTCAGACTTCTTGACTCTGGGTGATTGAAATATGCAATACTTATCTCCCACTCTGCCAATCTTGTATTGGTTCCCAAATATGTCCTTAGGTACCTAGTGGAGAGTTTGGTCTTGGTTTATTTGCTCTTCAAAGCTAAGCAAACTAACTACAGCCTTCTCTGTATTTTCTTATTGTACTTGATATCAAGTAGGAGATCCATATCCTGCAAAACTTGGGAATGAGTAGGAATTTCTTTCAGCTCCAGAGTATGTGTCCTTTTTAATTCTGGAAGGCCTGAGTTTGCTGACTGGCAGTGCCTGTTTCAGAACCTGTTGTTAAGTGCATGTTTGGATAGGAGTTGAAGAGATGAGTTCTGATCAGTTTTTGTGGAAGTGTCTACCGAACTTTGCATTGACACGTTTTTAGTGAAACTTAGTGAATCATATCTTTTGAGAGTCTTGTTAGTCCCAGTCAGAGCTTTTTCTCTGGAGGAAAAAAAAGTATTCCATGAGTGATTACGCAGAAACAAGCTCAGCGTAAGCGTCTAAGATACCACTTTTTGTTCCCGGAAGGAACTTTAGATGCTTAGGTCAAGTATCACTGTAGCTGGCCTTTCAGATTCCTTTCAAGCAGATCTTCTATATTCTTGCTACTAAAATCAAAGATACTCACTTTAGTGCCAGGGAGTTTGAAATGCTTGTGTAAATCATTAACATGAACATTTTATTCTGACCACAGCTGCATGGTCTAAAGTTGATATATGGAATCTGTTAATCATTACTTGTCAGCTACTTGCTGCATATCAGAAGGTGATTCCAAAACCTCCTGCCAACTTTTCAGAGGTCAGTACCTCGGGTTCTCTTTGCTTAACTAACCTCCATTCAGCTTTTGTAAGTGATCCTGAAATGCCTAGTCAGGGTTATTTTATAACCTGTGACACCTGAAGAGAAATCCTAACTTCTCTCTGTCAAATACTTGAAAAATGGTGAAACAGTTGGAATGCTATTCCAAAGCTGTTTTTTTGGTTTTTCCCTCAATAGAGTGAGAAGTATTACAACCCTAGAGAGGACACTGTGTGGTTCTACAAGTTTCAGGGGCAGGAATTCCTTGGATGACTTGATCCAGCAGGGACTTTGAACAAATTTTCATACTGTGTGACTTGCACTTGGGTACATGACAGACAGTGAAAGCACCAGAAATATCTGCAGAAATGCTGATGCGTCTCAGTTGCTTGGTGTCTGCTGATTTTATTTACTCCTAACTCATTATGCTGTGCTGCAGAAAATATCCTGGTTTTTCCCCTTATCTGGCCAATTGCCTTTCTCTTCATGTTTCCCCTTTCATTCTTCCTGCCACCGAGAAGCCTTGCTCAGTCTGACTTTTTGTTCTCATCTGGGTACTTGCAACCTCATTCTCCTACAGTTGACCAGTTTTCCTTTCCTAGCCCAGTGCTTGAAGTCTTTTGCCATTGTGTATAAGACTTTTCAATGGCTCCTCTTCCTCTGCCTGAGTTTTCTTTCCTCAAACTCTGCTTCTGTAACCCAGTACATCATTTCTGATTTGTTTCTCTTGTGCCTTAATTGAGCCATTTTATCCTCTCTTGTGCAGTGAAGCAGAAAAGAAATTCCCTAACTGTAGTTTGGATCTAAAGTGTTGCATTATCCAACAACATCAAAGAGTAGCCTTTCTATGGAAATGTGGGGAGCCAACATCCTTCGCTTGCTGACTCAATGCAAAACAAATATTTAAAGTATTTCAGTACCAGCCCTGAGCAAACCATTACTGCAAATCTGTAGACTTTTCCAAATTTTCCAAAGCTTTTATTTTGTCCAAATTATTTTATTTTGTCCAGATCATTTTATTGGCATGCAGTAATAAAAAGGCACATCCTTAATGCAAGTATTAGCTCTGTATTAGTTTTCATCTGTTTTTTCCAGAGTAGGGTGAATGCCACAGCCAACTATCTGAAAAGAGGTTCACCATTGAAAACGCATTCTTTTCATCTTGTTCTTCAGAATGACTGCACCAGTTTTTCTCATACTTTCAAAAAAAGTTACTGTGAGCCAACCTGGTCCATGGAATACTATGGCCCAGTGTGAGGGTTATCTGTAGGCAAATGAAAAATAGAAAATAATATAAAATGCTGAAAAAACTTTTTTTCCTAATTGTATGATGAATAAATCATTTTTGCAATCTCATATTTTTTCTTTATTACATTCTCTTTTTTTTTGAGACATAGAATGTAAGTAGGTACAGTTAGAAATAGTAGAACAGCAGAAAAATAACTGTGATTGCTTGTTGTATTGAAGTACTAGATGAGAGATTCCACTTGGTTTGAAAAAATGGCAGGTTATAAAAAAATAGTTCAGACTAAATGCACTATTTTTTGTCAGAATTAAAATGCTTTGTATGTTCAGTCTTCTAGAAAGGTAAATGACTGTACAGAATATATATAGAAAGTCTTGACATTCCTTGAAACAATCATTGATCAGACACTGTAAAGTCTCAAACAGAGGTACATTAGTCCTTAGAGAATGACAGAAAATTACAACAGATTAAGAATATTTACTTTGGCAAGACAGAACTAAAGTTTCTGGAAGAAAATGCTTTTTGACACTGTTGTAGAAATAATCGTGTAACAGTAGAAAGCATTCCAACTAGAAATGGGATTTATACAAATCACTGATTTCTTTGTTGTCTTTTGCTTCAGCTAGTACCCAATTTTATTCCTGTAACTATTCTTTAATTTGGAACTAATTGGAGATGTAGGCTAAAAATGGGTTACAAATTTATATTCGCAAATGCAAAAGAAATATCCGTTATACACTACTGAAGAAAATAAAGATATTTAGTAAAATACAACTTTTGATATTAAAGTTAGGATTCCCAGCTTGAAAAAGAAAATCTTAAAAGTTGCAGATATTATTTCAATACTCATCTTTTGGCAGTGTTCTGCAGAAATACATTGTTTCTTAATAAGTTTCTGATCATCATGAGGCATGAAATAAGGGATTTCATGCCTCATGATGATCAGTACTCTTAAATATAATGTTTTATGGAAGAGTGTGGTACACTCCTGAATTTGGAAGTTAGTGTTAACAAAGATCACAGATCCCATCATTAGGTTTGCACAGCTTTATTCTTTTGATGAAAAAGAAAAAGATAATAGATTGCACTGACAATGAATATGCACCATTCATTTTCAGTGGAAAGTGGAGTTTTTGTGCTGCAGTGTATTCTTACAGATCTTCAGACCTGAAGTTACATACATATGATTGCTTTCATCTGATGCCTGGAAGAAATTCTGACTTCAGGCTACAGTAGTTATGCCGGCTAAGGTGGAAGTTGGGGGAAAAGGTTTTCAACAAACTCACAATAAAAAACTGGTTAAAGGCTACTGCTGTTGAAGAACAGTTAGGCTAAGAATATACCAAAGGCTGAACTGAAAGATTTGACTTTTTAAATTAGATTATTCATTCTAAATTCTTCATGTTCACTACTTCTCAAGGAACAAACCATAACAATGCTCTAGTTTTATCCTAAAGTTGTCACTAACTGTAAATCCTATTTCTCATTGAAGCAAAGCAAATACAAAAAATAATCTTCCGTTACAGAGATGTATTGGTAGTTCTGAGAAATTCAGTTTGTCTTCAGTGTATCCCATTTTGTAAAGGACCATTTTTCAATTTCAGGAAGAATATTCCTGAAAACTTGTCATTTTCTTATTAATGTTTTTTGCAATCCTTTCTGCGCTGCTATGACATTTTTAAGCTTCAGTGTTGTTTTCCAAGGGAAGTTATTTCCATTGCCTGAGCAAGTGAACTGTGCAAAACAGGCCACAAAGCAGGAAAAGGAGAACGAGTGTCTGAAGGAAAACAACCACAACTATGAGCAACAATTGCAATGAATGGACCAGGGGAGCCTGAGGTTTTGCAGCTCTCCCAAACTAGCCTTTAGAAAGCAAAAGTAGATTCAGGTCACAAACATGTTTACTCATTGGGACAGTTTTGTGATGTGTATTTTTCTTAAGGCCCCAGGCAGAAAATTTCTGCCAAGGGTGTGTGACAGCATAAACCATGGCTTAGAATTCAGATTTCAACTAAGGAGACTCAGAACAAGACTTAGTTAAAGAAACTAATCACATTCTCCAGAGTGGATCTAATGGCCTTGAATCACATGAGTGAAAATCCTTCTGAGGTCAACAGCATTATTTGCTGGAGTGAAGACTCTTAAGGAAAAATGATCCATTGATCCAGACTCTGTATATAATCTACAGCTCTAGGTAAAGCTGATATTTGCCCACATTGTATGTTCTGGCAGTTATACTGGTTGACCACTGTCTATGGAATGCAGTGACAGAGGTGTCCTCTTCTTCATTTATATCTTTAGTCATTTCCCCAAAGTCATAGCTGATTCAGGAAGCAATTCGCAAAAGTTGTCTCCTCAATTGAATAATCATAAACTCTAGCATCTCTCTGATTATTTGCTGTGAGCTTTGCTTAGACAAATCCACATTCATGCATAGGATCATGTCTGCTCATCTAAAAACTGTCTTCTGTAAATCCTAGAATGTGAACGTAGCAAAGGGTATTTAAGCTGTTTTCAGCCAGCTCAGTTTCTCACTGTTTTCTCTAGTTCAGCTAGAATGGATTCTGGTGATAAAAATGTCAGCATTTTGCCTTGGAAATTGATAATCATTTGTGCATACAGGGACTGGTGAGGAAATCCCTGCAGAAATGTATGTACTTGACTCTTAGAATCTGCAGGACAAAGTAGTGAGTGTAAGCAGGAGGAATGTATTTTGAAGTGTGATACTTCCACTCTCTCCATTCAGGCTCACACTCTGTCAGCTTAAAAGAAAAGCACCAAACTGTTGTGAAAGGGTACCTGCTCCTTTTAGCCCATACCACTCAGGCAGCCTTTAGACTGCTTTCGGTATCCTACAATACATATTGGTCACCAGGGAGAAAACAGAAAGCAGGAGCAAACAGCATGATATCTTATTAAGAATAAAAGCAGCTAATAGTGCTTATTATGTAATGGAATTATAGCACTAAACAACGATGGCATTTCTGACACAGTTGCATTTAGTGAGTATCTGACAGTGGATATCATATTTGATTTCCATCAAGTTAATCTCAAAAAACATTGATCAAGCAATAGCAAGCAAAAGTTAAAGGGCTGAAGAGCAGAAAGCAGAAGAATCTGAGGGGACACTGAAAACAACTGAAGCTATTAGCTTCATGAAGAAGATGGTATTTGTGTT
This sequence comes from Melozone crissalis, assembly GCF_028551555.1. NCBI lineage: Eukaryota > Metazoa > Chordata > Aves > Passeriformes > Passerellidae > Melozone > Melozone crissalis. The sequence goes on from NW_026535794.1 coordinate 25,759,244, forward strand.
GTAAGAAATAGATTGTGCCAGAAAAAGAAAATGAGCTTAGTAGTCTTGGCTCTCTCAAAAATTCAAGAGCAGACTGACTTTCAAATAAATAGAAAGGCAATAAGTCTAAAACTACAATAAGAGATGTCCTTTTCCACTGCACATAATTACATTTTTGAAGACACCACTACAAAATGCTGCTGCATTAAGGTACTCAAGACCAACAGATTATTCTTTTTTGTTATGAATACTAAGAATCCCATTCTATTACATTTACTAGAATAAAACTATATTGAGTCCACAAATTGTGTTTGAATTTTAGAAAATACTGCTGGAGCCAAGAAAAGATAACTTTACTTTTTTTTTTTTTTAAGTTTTGGTGGTTTTGTAACTTAGGATTGTGTTGTGTGGGTAATTTTTATTATGTTTTGAAAGAATGACTACTTTTGAGTAATAAAAATGCTATATTGCCTGAGATGGAAAGACTCTATTGCTGTGCATGCATCCTGAAATAAGAAGCTCCCTTTTTATACTGCTTCATCATTTTCCCCTTCTTTTGAATGCTTTGTTCATCAGATACTTACGTCTTCAGTTTTGAGTTTGATTACAAACATTTGTATTACTCCAAAAGAGTTTTTAACATCTGTATTCCTTCAAAAGAGCTTTTAATTTTCTCTTCTCTTTGGTTCCACTTTTTCCTAAAGCCCAGGGGTTTCTAGCATTTGGGAACTCCAGTCTAGGTCTTCAGTCATCCTTTGCTATTGGTGTTATCATTTATTCACTTTATGTTAGAATCAGTGACTACAGAGATTGGCTTTGTTAAATGTACTATAATCCATGAATAGGATTTAAAACATGTATTTATTTGTTTCTATAGAAGGCAAAATTATACATTTAATTTAGAAATTAAAATTTTGACCTTGCAAAAAATCCTAGAGATCTGCTTGTTTTTTTCTTTGTCTTTGAAAATCACTCCTAAGTAATTCCTGTGTAGTGTCTGGCCCTTTGGTCACAGTTTTTATTCAATCCATGTTGGGTTTGACCATGCTGATGAGACAGGGATGTTGTACTGCTACAGCCTCAGCATTGGAAAATACGGTTGTATTTCTTCTGGTGTCAGAGCTGGCTTGTTTGAAACAAGCAGGGAACTCTCTGCTAAGGATAACCTTTACAGTGATATAAAAGAGGCTTAATTCCATGAAATTATAAATAGGTAGCTAATAGCTGCGCTCAGTAATGAGGAGCTGTTGTGATATGCCCTTTTCAGGGGCACTTTTGGCCCTTCTATCACCACACCAGATGATATCCATATGTCTGTGCAGCCCCAGTCTGGCTCACTGCCTCCCTGGCCTCAAGAAGCCTCAGCTTCTGCTTTCTGCTATTTATAAGGAGCACTCCATTTTCAAAGGTGCTCAGCTCTGTGAAGTGTCAGACTGATTTTACAGCCTGGTCCATCTAGCCAGACCCAAAAAATTCTTTTCTTACAGCATCAAATCTTGAAGGCAATGACAAAATGGGCTCCACTGTGGCCAGAAGAACCCATGGAATGTGGTGAACTGAGGTCACAGAGGTCATTCAGAATTGGATCTCTGTATAGAAATGACAGAGCTTTTTATAAACTTCAAAAGAAAGAATGAAGGTTTCCACAAAAGCGCAGAAGCCACTTCCACTGGAAACTAACAAAAGGTATATTATATAGCTGTCATCTTAATGGGTTTACTATTTTGGACACGAGGATGAAAATTATGCAGTTCTTCCATTTTCCCTTTTTCTAGACTTGCATTGGTTACACTGTGGTAAGCAGAGTAGACCAGAGCCTTTTCTGTGTAAAGTGGTGAACATTCAAAGACCTACCACATGAAGTCCCAGTCCTGCAATCAGACACAGAGAGAGCTTCCCATGCACCCAGAAGCCCACTACCAGCCAACAGAAACATCAAAGATCACTTTTGAAGGTGTAAGCACAGAAACTGAGACAGATTTACTTTGATATTTTCCTCCCATTGAAATGCTGACATATTTTAAGTTTCTTTTTTTATTAATCTCATTAATTGTTAATATTGTTAATTATCTAAAATGTGCAAAAGCTCCTAAAGGGAAACATAAGAGAAATTATATGAAAATGCATTTTAATTCCTAATATAGAGAATTATAATTATGTGATTCTGTGATATTTTTTTTCCTTCCCTGATGTTTTCCAGAATGTGCTATAAAAATAAAAACTTACCACTGTCTCCTGGCATGTGGTAACATGGTACTGGCTTTCTTTATTTTTCTTTTCCGGCCAATTCAAAGTCACTATTTTGAAAAATCAAAGTCTTTTTATTTATCTTCCTCTGGATCACTTTGTCCAGAGTAAGTGTCCAATATCAACAAAGAAGGAACGTGGTAACTTAGCGCGTCCCTTTGTTCCCTCTGTGGAAAACAGCAGTGCTATACATCTTTGCTCCCACTGGCTGCATGGCTGTCAGGCACCAGCATCTTGGGAGTAACTTTCTCAAACTTTGTATTTTTACAGACTAATTTATGTGTAACAGAGGATTCTTCTGGTAAAGAAAGTTGAGCTCCTGAATTAACCAGCATTGCCTTTCCCATAAAAAGCTGGAAACAGGAGCTAGTGGAGACCTTTTATATCAGTGTTAGCTTATAGAAAACAGCATAAAACTTAATCCAACTGCTTGTTTTTATTGATATCTTCCTGCTGACAAGGTGTGGAAAATCCTCTCATTTCAGAAGTAGGTCATTTCAGACAGTTAGAAAATACTTGTATATTATGATAAATAACTGCAAAAAATGAAAGTTATGCTCTGACAAATGAAGGAAAGATGATGTAGTATAAATGTCACATCTTGCCATATATGTTACAGAAAGATTTTACACACCATGTGGCCCCTTATAAGATGAGACATTTTTCTTCATCTCAAGTGCCTGAGGGGTCTAATCCTGGTCCCAATGGATTATAGTTCACACTACTGAGATACCCCCAGACCAGAATTTTGGGAGGGCTAGTCTGATGTGGAATACATGCCCTTTCTCACATATGCCTGCCCCAAAGAACTTCCAGTTTCAAAAGGTCTTAATTTGCTGTCATGGAGAGGACTTGAAATTCAAACACTTGATTAAGTCATTAGCAATTATACAGTAAGAGGTTTAGTGGTAATCGTAACATCCAAATAAGCCTTTAGGCTTTAAGTATATGTTGTTTTTATTATACTGTAACTAGTTTACCGTTATGTTTCCTTGTGACAGATTGTTTTCTTCCCTGTGGAACACAGCCATTGCTAATATTTCCATCATGCTAATATTCTAAGGGCCAATTATTGATATTTACATCACAACCTCTTCGAAAAAAGTACCATTCATGAGTCCATGCCATTCATTTTCCTAGAATGAGTTAATTTTTTTTTACCATTAGCATGCCAATTACTTGAGTCTCCATAGATTACCCAGATCCTGTGGATACTGCTGCCTGTCATTGCTGCTGAACACTGATTGCTATTCAAGAGCCTGTCATACCAGAGAATATTTTTGTAAAACCAAACTGGTTCGCTCCAGACACACAAGACCTAGGAATTCAGATGGCCAACCGAAGTCTCCAAGAGCTAAACAAACCACACAGCTGAGCTCAGATATGGAAAACCCTGCAAACCAAACATCCAGCTCAGTATACACAGCGAGCCAAAAAGTCTCCCAGCTACAGAGCCAGGACTGCCAGCTGAGAGTGGCTATTGCTAAACAGGAGAACATGCAGGCAGGAGTTGCTTAAGTGAGCAAAAATTAGGCAAGAATATTTAAGCTGAAGCAGGGTTTAGCGCAGCAGTGATGTAGTCTGAATGACTGGCTCTGCAAAGGATTGCATATTGTCAGGACAATGCTCCTTTTCCCTCAGTGATCATGGAGCAGGAGTTCTGCAGAAGGTGTGCAAAGAAGTTGGGGTGGGGACATCCCCAGGGGTATGGCAGCATGGTCACAAAGAGCTTCTCTTGGCTGCAGCACTAACAGCTCGCAGGGACAAATTAAGTTTACCAGTGTCCTCACCTGCCTGGCCTGAAGCTGAGCTCCAGAATCATCTCACAGTGTTTTCTGGTATTGATGTTCACTTAGGGCTGGAAATCCTCGGGAGCAAATGAAGAATGAGATGTGTGAGTGGCTGCAGAGGGAGGAGGGGAGAGAGCTGCTTTAATCTCTGCCCGTTACCTTGAAAAGCCTTTGAAGGGAATGGTTGCAAGGATTAAAAGCTGGAGTGATTATTTTAACTAATTACGTTTTTGAAAAGAATAAAATGAGTAAGTTTCAAGGAGAAAAATCTGTGAGACTGTGAAACAATTTCCAAAGAAAAATTGGTTCCCAAAACTTCCTTGTTAAGAGTTATTTTAAACTAAATTGGACAAGTAAATAGGGAGGAAATTATGCATAAAATAATGAAAGTAGTTTCTTACTTAGTAAAAAACTATCTAAAAACAAAACAAACCAAACTTTAAGTATGTAGGAATAGAAAGGAAAATTCCACTTTTAAGAACTTGTTTGTGTCAGAGGTCAGTGTCTCTTTACATAAGGAGGATATGTGCAACATTTAGACTCCTACTCTTCCTGCAGATTCTGCAGATCATCAGTGAGATATTTTGCAAAATACAGTAATTTCTTTAAAACTATATTATGCATCATTCCTTGTGACCAGCACATAACTTTGCACAAATAACTGTCACATAGCACAAAAAATGCAGTATATTGTCAGATGTCAGAAGACTCTTGAGGAGCCTTTTTTTTGACATATAGCATGTTTACTGTGCTTTTTTGACAAATTTGTTTTAATAGCTTAAGAAAAAAGGAAATAATAATGTCCAAATTCCTCTAGAATTTCAGAGAAGGATCAGAATATTAAGGTATCTGTTTTATGGCAATTCCAGCACTTCCCGTTGTGTAATTTTGATCCCTAACACATCCTGGAGCTGTTCTGCATTTAAAATTATTTCTAATATAACATAAAACTAACTGAATAGAATTCAACTGAAGCTAATCTAGTATAGATTTCCATTAGTACCTAGGAGTTGTGTGTTTTTAAATACACTCACCTAGCATATCAGCTCAGTAAGCAGGGAAGCACCTCCGAGCCCATTTCACCAATGAAAAACTGAGATCCAGAGACAGCACAAGTAACACCACCAAAATATGTAAGTCACATCTTTAAAAGCAGGTTATGTATCCAAAGAACAAACCTTGGGATTTTATGGGCTGTCAGCTCCTACTAAAATAATTGGAAATTAGGCCTGGGAATATCTGAATACCATAGCCTTGTTAATTGAATGTCACCAATATTATCACTTACAAACCCAGAGGGAGAGGAAAACAGGTATCCCATTCCTCTAGTCAAACCACTGGGCCTTTCATCAGCATTTATTTGCCATATACATTGCTAAAGGATAATTGTGTGCTTTGGAATGGCTTCATGTGTTTTGCAGTGCCTTATGCCTCTAAAGCATTTTTACAAAAAAGAAAAATTCAGGCCCATCTGTTCCTTCAGTTCCTCTGAGGTTAAGCTGTAGTTGAGCAGGAATTGGCAGGATTTCAGTCTTGGTCACAGGTACTTAAAACCTCCCTAAGTTCCATTTTAATCACATAAGCCCTTTTCTAGATCAAGACTTAATGTACAAATCCATCTCAGAAATTTTATCCTAAGAGAATGTCCTGGGGTCATGTAGAAAGCCTGTAAGAGAAGGAATTGAAATTAGGTGATATCCTCAAATAATGTTCTCTGACTACCCTTCACAAAAATTTTATTTTTGTTGTAATAAGCTAATGGTGATTTTTGCTGCTCTGAAATATATCAGAAAATCATTAGGAAGCTACCTATTTTCAGAACAAATGAAAGATGCCCTTCAAAAAGGGGTAGATATTTACATCCAAAGGCTTTTTTGTTTCTGTAGTTGGGGCAGGAAAATGCATTATTCCTGATCATATAGGCCTTATTTTCTTTGCATGAAAATCATGTTTAGAAGGTCAGAGTGGAGTTAGGATGTCTCAGCATGAGATACTCACAACTGTGGCAACTGCAAATGAAAGGGGAAGTGAGAGGGCTATCTGGAGCTGGATGCAGTACTGAAATAGGTGGGGACTGCCATGGTGCACACAGCAAAGGGAGTTCAGAGCATCACTGCTCCTGACTAGGAGGCATGGCTGAACACAGAGAATGAGCAAAGTCACTTGCTCATTTTTATATAATTACAAATTACATAAAATGGGGGTTTTGTCTCCTTTCAACTAAAGTAATACAGCATTCTTAATGTATATGTTATGAATACAATCCTTCTTTCACTGTGGAGAGTATAGAGATGGCACTTTATGATTTTGTGGGTAAGCAAGTTGAAAAGGAAAACCTGTGGCACTGCTGGTGTAAGTTGCTCTTGCCTTAGTAAGACCAACGAAAGCTGAGAGTTACAATGCTTGAAGATTTCCTTTTCTTTCTAAATTATCTGTGTTTATGTAAATAGCCACACCATCAGTGTGGCTTGTTGTCCCATTTAGCACTAGAAAATTAGAATCAGTTGATTGCAATGTTCTCTGCATAAAGCTGGTTAATCTTCTAGTTAAAATTGTTTCTAAAACTTCTCATATGATACTGTATATTCATGTAATACAGGATATGTTGCTACTGTATTTAAGCTTTGCCAAGCCTTTATTAGGTTCAGATAAAAGCTGATACCAAGTAATAAAATCATCTAAGTGCAAAAATAGAAGAAAAAAAGGAGGTTGCAATGGTTTGGTTTAAACAGAGAGGGAAAACTATTTCTTCTCATATACAACATTAAATAAAGCTTCTCAAAGTTACTTTTAAATGTAGCCTGTGGATTTTATACCTTTAATCTTTGGTAGTCACATCCTTTTCTTTCCAGTCCTGTGTATGGAGTCATAAACACTCTTTTATTAGAGAGGGGGAAAAGTAAAAAATTGTGCAGTTAAAGAGGTCTTTGAATGCTTGTTTACTCTCAGACCTCTGGAAAGCAGCTTTTAAAATAAAGCAGAAAAGATGGCTGCCTGACATGCAGGGAAGATTTATCTTTCTTCAAATACATTTTAATGAACATGAAAGGTTTTAAACTCTCTGTCTCTGACTGTACAGCTTGCTATTCCCTTTGAAAGCAGTTTAATTTCTGTTAGAATGCAGATACTGCTGAGACTCTGAGACTGCTAAAACAACCAAAAAAAAGGGCCTAATTTTATAAGAAAATCTGTTCCAGTATCTTAATTTTGCTTTTATTAATTGCTTTTTGCTTGAGATCACAGGTCAATAATCTCAGGGACCAAAGCAAAGGCACTTTGCTCCACGCTTCGCCTGCTACACTATTTGAAACTTCAAAAAGTTGCATGCTGAACACATCAAAGATTGGTTTGGGTTTTTTAATACAGTAAAGGTATATAATGGAGCTTTTGTGTTTTCTCCCAAAAGCTAATAGGCATCCTGAACTTTTAACATAAAATCCTGACATTAATTCAATGGGGCAAATTGAGTAAATCCCATGTTTTGACATGAAACAGTCTCTTGTTCTCATCAGATGGAAGTGAATATCCTGCTATTTTAGGTCTAGGAGTCTGAAAATGTCAGAGCAGTTTATGCCTGTGGATAGATATCCAGTGAGGAAATATCATCAATGAAGAAAAACAGTGGATTAATTTTGTGATATACTTGTTTTATCATCCCATCTTGGTTTCAGATGTCCAGTAGTTCATTGCAAACAGCGCACATTTCTACCTGCAACATCAGGCAGGGCAGGTAGGAATGACAGAGAGTGTCCTGTTGCCTGTCTAGTGTTTGATTGTGGCACTTTATTACCCAGCTGGCATGACATATTGCCATGATACAGCACGTGGTGTCACTGAGCAAAGGTGAAGAGTCTGTCCCCAGGGACCGAGGAAACGCCGCGTCCTCCGCTCCCTCTGGGCACTGCCCGCGTGGGTAGTGGAAAGCTTGAGAGACGGTGAAAGCTGGGGCTCATGTGGACAGGCTGCAGGGGAAAGGGAACAGAGCACGTAATCAGAAGTGGCAACATAAGCACTAGCAATGCAGCAGATGTGCCTCTGCTTCAGCCTTTGCAAGCCTTTTAGTTTGAGGGGGAAAATTAATGAGTTCTTCATGCCCAAGTTCACAGATACTGTGTGCCTGATCTTCCCATACTTCCTTGGCAGGGCTAGAGTTGCAAGAGACTCAGAATTGCTGACCCTTTATGTGCCATCTCATGAGCCATCCACAAGCCAAAATGAGAGGGAAACAACCTTAGATACCAACTATGCTGAAAAAGCCTTTTGCAAGGATTTGTGCATCTTCCTTTGAGCAGCTGCTACTGATCACTGCTGCAGAGCAAACCAGCTGATCCCATGTGGCCATTCTGCAGTTACCAGCTGCTGTATATGTTGGGATTGCAAATGTTGTACAGCATGTGCCCATGTGCTAGAAATTTTCCAAGCATACATTCAAATATTCACATCTCTGGTACTGTCAGGATTAAGTGTCTAAAATCAAACATTAGAAGAAACTGAACTGCAAATTTGTCAAGGAAAAGCAGATGCCAAAAGTGAGATTGTGTCCTTTTTCTGTCTGTTAACAGAAATGTGGTCCTCCACAAATGCCTTGTCAACTCACCTCCCAGTTACATCACAAAAGCTCATTTGTGCTTCTCACCTTCATCTGTTTTGAGCTTTAGCAGATTTCTCTTGCAGCAGGTAGAAATGTATTTTTATGATCCCAAGAAGAATGCTGTGGCACATACACAGACATTCAGAGAGAATTTGACTGAAATTGTTGGCAGAACTTACAGAAATTTGAGTTTCATGACACTGCTATCACAAATATTCACTGCTTCCTTGTAGCCTCCACATGTAGATTTTCCTCTGAGCTATTTCATTAAAATAATTTCCAACTATCAAAAGAGGAGGGGAAAGCAGCCAAAGGAGAGAAAAAGAAGAAAAAAATTTTTTATATATATATATATAGTGATAAAAGACAAATGAAGCATGGACTTGGGCATGAAATGGTTAATTAGGAAACAGTTAAACAGTTACCAAAAAAATATCTCTGAGATTATTGTGAGCTCAAGAATGACTTCTTTCTGAAGGATGAAATTAAGTTGTGTTAGACCATCACTTTGATTTTACCGATCTAACTAAGGAAGACGTATTATTATTTTCATGGTAGGGGTTGATCTACTGAATTACACATTGCTGATCTGTCACTCAAAATGACAACACAGACAAGGGATCTTCTTTGATCTTGAGACAGCTGAGGTTTCAGAGAGGACTCCACCAAGAAGATAAAGTTAATTTTTCAGACCTTGAACCTCAGAACATCTATGACTAAGGGAGGAAGATATTAGACAGTATATTTTTAAGTCATCAGTGAAGACCATTGATTTGCCTTCTAACAGCTATTATGATAAGAATCTGGTAAAGCTTAGAAGCCAATTGCCAACTGCATTATTACCATTACATCTCAGTTTAACTTAATTTACCAACAGTTTAAAAATAAAGCACTTAATTCTTCGTATAGGTGAGGCTGGCCACATCTTCAGCTCATTTATACTAAGCTCTCTCCTCTAAGTTCACTATAGTTATTCTGCTTTGCAACATTTGTGACACAGTCCTCTAAGTACTCAATATTGCAGAAGGTATTTGAAAATATAGGGGCTTATTCAAAATTAGAAGTAAATAATTTTTCCACAAATATTTGGAGGATAAAGAGTAAATGAGATCGTCTGGAAATGAGGCAGCAGATTTACCAAAGCAGGCTATATAAAACAGTTGGCCAATTTAGGCTTAAATCCTCATTCAAAGCATCAAGACTCTCTATGTAGTTTTCTGTTCTGGTGGCATTTGCAAGCAAATATTTATATGAGAGCCTCTTGAAGTGTGAATGTACTACTGACAGCATGTTTAAAAAAAAACAACAACTACCTGAACTCTTGACAGCTGGGTTTTTTCAGCTAAGTTTGCAGAATATTTTTAACCTCTGGCATCTTAACTGTCAATTAGATTTTCATAATGTAAATAGCAAACAATGGAAGGAGGGTGCAGCCCCAGGTATCCACACAGGATGTGTAAACCTGTTTGTTCCCTGACCACGGACATCTCTGTTTACCTACTAGGACAAATTAGTAATTGCAAGTGTGTACAATCACTCACATTTTCATGTATGCCTTTACAGTTGCAATATGCAAACAGGTTTTCCTTAGCCCAGAACTTACTCATGGAGACCTCCAGCCACAGTCTGACTCCCAAACCTGAGCAGCTGGGAGCTCAGTCAACAAAAAATCAGTGTTTCTATTCACCTCATGTAAGTGATAGGACATCAGTGCTTGGAGAGAAGGGACATCTCCAAAAAGAGGACCATCTGTAGCTGGTGCAATGGAGGTGTGGGAGAGGGAAGGGCAGTGGAGGTGTGTGCATTGTGCGTGGGGCTCTTTCACCTGCCAGCGCTCTTAGCAGCATCCCTGCCCAGCCCACCTTTTTCTACAGCACTAATGGTTGCTGTGAAGCAAAGGGGATTGTACCCAAACATCATTTTTCAGAAACAAGGAAGAGAGAAAATGTGTGCAGAAAATCCATGCAAGAAAAAATGAATAATATTAAAATGAGATATAAAAGGACAATAGTAGAATGATGATGCATATATCTGTGCCCTTATTGTTTCCTGTCACTCTTCTACCCCAAGAATAGAAGGATATTGTATTTTGAACCAGAGTAACTAGTGTTTGAGCAAATTAATGAATATATTTTTTTTATTTCAACATATACATTGCTAAGGCATTACTGCTGAAATTCAGTGTGAGAAAGCAAAAGCTCTGCAAGAGCCCAGAAGTAGCTTTTTCATGCCAACCATGCCTTGGCTATTCCAAAGTGTGGAGACCTTTCAAACAGAGAAACGCTGAGTTTTTTAGGTTCCCACTCATTTTCTGTTAAATTTTTATGTATTTTTAGTTACTCTTGTCTTGAAATGAGCATGAGTCTGAGCCCTACACTTTGCAGTCCGGATCAGCCTAAACTTTGCAGTCCTCGTCAACCTAAACTTCTCCTGCCCAGCCCCTTTGTCCCTCAATGGACATAATTCTCCTCCCTGTCTTCTCTTGTCTCTTGTACCCAATAGCTGAACCCAAATCCTTTATGTGCATTCTCACTCATCCCATTTAAAGTGACTTAAATACCGTCCAGATGCAGAAATTTCCATTCTTGGGAGGATTACTAAACATCACTCCTGTTGCTCTGAGGCAGCCAGAGGGTAAGAGCACTCCACAACTGTAGGCCTATGGGCCACAGACCTTTTCCTTTTCATATTTCTGCAAAATAAAGAGCCCTTCATACATATTGGAGAAAACTCTTAATGAATGGAAGCAAAACATGTTTTGTTTTTCTCTCAAAGGAGTTCAGTCTTTAATGTACTAAGACAACATTCCCATTTCTTCTGAGTTTTAAGAGGGATAAAAGGCAGTATTTAGAGTTTTTGCCATGGGGCCAGTACAAGCCATGAAATAAATAAAGTTTCTGGTGGGTGATGATGCCTGGATGGATCTAGTCCATGGATGGGGTCAAGCAACAAAAGGGCTTATTTACCACTGTCCTGTTTGCTGGAAGCCAACAGCCACCATCCAGGTGGGAGATCATGGCCCACAGTGAGCCAGGGCAGGCAGGCAGAGCATGGGGACAAGGTGCAGCATCCCTGGGAAGGTGTCCTGGCCGCACGCCTCAGCAGCATCCTGCCAGCTCACTCACAGAGCAGCCTTGGCAGCAGACTCTCAGGGGTTATTTAGGTGCATTTCTGTCCGGGGTAAAGATGCTATGGTGACAAAATAAACAAACTTTGCTTTGGTAATGATGTAAAGAGGAAATCGGAAAAAGCAGAACAAAATAGTAAATGTTGCTTTAGCAGAGGGACAGAATAGAGCGCAGAGCATTCCACCTTGTATGGCAAATGTCCTTCATCATCCAAAAAACTAAATAACATCCCCTTTTTAGTTTCTTGTCCCACACTCTGAGCAAAGAAAGATATTTTTGCCTAGCATATTACATGATAGTGTACAACTCACCAATAAAATTTAGTCTAATTCGAAAATACTAATACTGGGACTTTCAAAACCACTCAGTTTTTCCCAATGGAGTTAACTTTTGATGCCAATGAGAATTGCAATTGTAATGAGAAGGACTCCCCATTACTTCTGCAGAAGAACCATTAAAGCAGGAGTGAATACATCGGCAGATCCCAGCTGCATTAATTCTTTATTTAGCAGAGGAAACACAGAAATCCCCTTGCTGAAGCCACTTAATCATTTTCCCCTGATATTTGGATGAGTTTTTTTGGAAAACTACCTGGATTTATGTTGGGAGTTAAGGGAGACTATTGTGTTCTTTGCACTCAAGCAGAGACAAGGCTTAGAGCCCATGAAATGACTCCCATTACTACATTAAAGAAGGAAAAATATTGCAAAAATGGGATCTAAAACATTACAACAAATGGGATCTAAAACCCTCTACTTCTTGATTCATCACCAGAATGAAGGATGATGTTTTACGTCTGTATTGACACCTGATGTCTTTCATAAGAAAAGCAGCTGTGTGCATAGTTGGGATATCCTGTTTTAATTCACACTGGCCAAGAAGAATTGATTGAGTGAGTTAAATCCTCAAACAAAATGAGATTTTTTTATTTTCTGTGCTGTTTACCTTCATCTTAAAGTTGAATTTTTAAGAGCTATGTCATCATTAGAATTTTTAAAGTGCTTAAAATCCATGATAAAATTACAAGAATTAGCAGCATCATTAACCCTCTTTTAGTGTGAAGACTTCTGTGCTAGCATATTGAAAATTTATGCTGCTACAAAGAATCTAAGCTTTGAGTTCTCCCACTGTCCAATTTTGCATTTCTGAACACTTTGAAGTTTGACCTTAAATTTACTATTTTTTACAATTCTTTTCCTAATAGTTTACACCGAGCTTGAGTTAAATTACTTTTGGTGTTTAGATACATTTTGGATATATGCTGGGGTCTATTGGTGGGATTTGAGGAAAGACACATAACAAATGGTGTGATGCAGCAGTCCCATCTTCTTGTTTCACCTGCCATGCCTTCTCAGGACTTGTAATGAAATCTGATGAGATGTTTCCTTTGATTCAACACATCAGTGCAATGTTGATCATCTATTTGTTGATTGTCCTACAGTTTCACCTTTTTTCTAGGCACTGAGGTTCTCCTGTTGCTCTTCCATCTCCTGCAGAGTACTCCTGAACTTCAGAGCACGTTACAGGTATATGTGGTTTGTTCAACAGTTATTTAAGTTTGTAGCTTGCTGATTAATAAGATTTTTCTATAAGTTGTAGCTGTGCAAAAAAGATCTCATACAAACAGAGAGACTAATTCCTCTTTTCTTCCTTTCCTTTTCCTAATTTCAACTGCAGGAAGACTCAGCAGAGTAAGTCTGCTAGCACCTCAAAGGCCTGCTGACAGAACAAGAGACAGTGCAATAACACTGCAGAGGCAGAGCTGGTGGAGGGGCTGAGAGGAACAGATGGAGAAAGAGAGCAGAAGAGGTTCTGCATTGTGGTGGGCAGCACAGTTCTCCAGCAAGGACTCTGCTCAGGGTTACAGGGAGCTGTGGTCATCCTCCAGCAAGAGGCCTCTAACACTGGCAGGGCTCCTGGAGAAAAGAGAGATGAGAACAGGGGCAGAGCTGAGAGGCCTCTGAGTGCATCAGGTCACCGTGGCTGGTGCAGGGAATTGGCAGAACAGGAGGAGGCTGCACTTTTCAAGGACTTCAAGGCAGGTCAGGCATCATCACACTAAGTTTCTAAAACTATTCAGCTCGTGGGAAGTGATGCAATGATGGGGCACCTCCCTACAGGAATATTCCTTCTAAATGACACTGGCATGTGGCCCCAGCTGTGACAGGGTGTGTATTCCCAAGCCAAGCACTGTTTCCCCCATGCACAACCTCTGCAGTCACACACAGTGAGATGTCGTCTTCTGAGGGCCCCTTGGGAGGCTGCTTAGTGAGCCCAGAAATCTGGAGTGGGGCTTGAGCCAGGGCTATTCACTTATTCCAGGAGGAGCCTCTAGACTTTTGAATAACACATTTGTTGTTTCCTACAATGGCTGGCAGTGGGGTAAAACTGAATACATGAATAGAATTATACTTAATGAAATATGATATGACTTCTCATCTCTGAATTGATATACTGTCCTTCTGAGTGGGTCTCTGCATTTTCATATTCCCAGAACACTGTTCAGATATTACATTGACACACACTTTTGAAATATGTCTTGCTAAATCACAGTTGGGAGTCATGGCACTGTGGCTGTGCTTAATGAAGTGGGTGTTTTTATTCGTGAGAGCCTATTGTTGAGATTAGCAAATTTTTAAAATATTTTCTGCCGCAAGATCTACTGACAAAAAATTTTGTTCTAAAAAATCTCATGACTCTCAGGCATCACCTTAAAAGGATCCTGTTTGCCCTGGAAAATCCCATTTCTTCTATTTGTATGCCCAGATGATGGCATAGGAAGTGGCAATAGAACTTCAAAAAGTCCTTTCTCAAAGACACCTCCCAAGGCAGTAGTGTGGCCCTGCTCTGAGAGGTGGCAGCTGGGCAATCAAGGCTGCTCTGGAAATTATTAGATTTAGGATGCTATGGCCAAGCTTTTCATTCCAGTAGCAGGCTGAAGAAGACAACTAACACCAAGATCCTTTGGATGTCATGCCAGAAACTTGCATGAGGAGCAATGTCTCCATCCACTTTGAAATAAAGTTTTTTGGTTGCATTTCTGGCTAATAATAACAGGAATAAACAGCTCGTGCTTTCATCTGAAGTAATCCTGAAAGGACTTGTTCAAACATTGGTGAAATATAACCATTCATACCTCTTAAATATAGCTGACAGTTTTCACCAGCAGCACTGTGTGAGACTCTGTAGGAAAGGAAAAGTGATGACCTCCCATTTTGGAAGCAAAGGGTGAATCATCTGAGGTAGGAAGGGTGTCATTAAAGAGTTTGGAAAAGGTCCACAGCTGTACAGAGCAACTCACCACACAGAGGCAAACGGTGGCAAACTAGGAGGAGGAGGAAGAAAGAGGAAGAAAAAAGAAACTGCTGGCTGAAATATGGACTCAAATTATTGTAATAAACCAGTGATCAATTCAGTACACAGGAGATGGAAGGATTTGGCACAGAGAAGAGAGCAAATACTGACTTGTGGACATAAAGCCAATACCCAGCTTGCATTCTGAGAAAAATCTTATGTAGACTGAGGTCAGCACCTACAGGACTTCAAGCTATTCCAAGGAAAACCAATCTCTCCATGCACATACAAACCCTTTCTTTCCTCAAACACCCAAAAATGCAGTCATTGCGCTCTTGTCAAGAAAATGTGGTGCTGCTACTGTGGTATCTAGCAAAACCTTCATCCCCTGTGACACATCAGCTGCATATTCACTGTCTTTATGGTCTCATACATCTGAGTCAAACTGGTTAAATCATGCAGTCATTGAGACTGTGTGTGATCTATTCCTGTTCAACAGATCCCACAGTCAGGCAGCTGTGCGCATGGGCAATGGCAGAATGCCACTGCATTCCCACAAAGGGAAAAGCAGCTATTTTTAAAATGTGTGAGATTAAAAACTCTGAATTGTAATTTTTGGTAGCATTCTTTTTTATAAGCTTTTCAAGTACAATGAGTGCAACTGTAAAATAATAATCAATATTGATAAAATACTTGATGAAATAATTTGAAATCCTTCTAAAATAGTTATCTTCATATATGTATCCACAGACATGCCCACACATATATAATATAAATGTATAAATAAAAGTGTAGCTACATCTCACATTAAAGGCATCTGTGGCAAAGACTCTGGCTCCTTCTGAAGTCCTTAGTCACTTGGCAAAATATTTTTCAGGTATCTAGAGTATAATAAAAGTGTTTTCTAAACAGAAGTAATATCTTTACAAAGTCCAAAAGGGCACAGCAAATAGGCAACTCATCCAAGCATATTGAATAGCCAAAAAGTAATATCTCTGGCACTAAGAAGTTCAGTTCACAATCTGTAATTCCCCTCACTGAGTTAGAGAGGTAGAATGTTTTCTAAGGTCGCCATTTCTGTTTCAGAGTCAATACAGCTGCGGTGAAGCGTGTAATTCAAAAGTGTTCCTGAAATATCCCGGAATGCAAAAACAGGAGGCTGGAAGAGTGGCTGCAGTGTTTACTCAGAGCCCTGCTGTACCAGCACTAGCCCAGGCCATGAGTGTAGCAGTGTGTGCTGTTTGCAGCTGGGTGTACAGGCACCTTCAGCCCTGAATGGGGCAGTGTCAGGCAGTGAGGTCTCTGTTAATGACAAGCTCATGCAATTGTGTTCTACAGAAGATAACTAGCAAGAAATATCTTAATATGCCTTGAAAAATAGGCTCTGGCTGACTATGAGTAGAAATACTGAGCTTTTCCATTTTGGTGTGCCTACAAGCTACAGCTGCCCGTGCAACATTAATGAGCTTTCATTTTCACGTGCTCAGTTTAATACAGGCTTAGGTAATGCTGCAGGACCATGTCCAAGGTAGGGCACCCACTGGACATGAGTGCTCTGCATGTCTTGCTGTCCTACTACTGCCATCTAGGGCAGGATTCAGGTGCCTAAACCTGGTGCCAGGGAAATACCTTGAGGTAACCAAGAGATTTGCCTGAGACATGAAGGAAATCCGCAGCAGGTTTCTAGTATTAATGGCTGTCCCAACTGGGCCAAGCAGCTCCTTGCAACTGAGGGAACGGGGAAACTGGGGCAGAAGCCTAATTTTGGAGAGAGCTTGCAGCTAGTATGCTCCCATCCCTTGCAATGCCACTGTCTGACTGCTTTCTGCTCTGTAGGACTCTGCAGCCAGTACCTGCTGGTGTGTCCCTTGGCAGCTCCCAGTTCAAGGCCTCAAGCACTTCCTTCTGGCGGAGCCAAGGGATCTGGCCACAGAACATGCCATAAACTATTTGGGAAAAGAAGGGAAGTAATTTCTGGGATTCATCAAGGGGAGGTGAGCCCCTCTGTAGATGAGGCACATATGATCTTGCAGCAGATGACTCTTGGAGAGAGCAAAAAATAAATAGCTTTTTTCAGACGTAAAAACTCTTGGTGCACTGGGATTCCCTTATGGAATTGGTGCCCTGTGGTGGCAGAATGCCCTCTTCTTGGTGATGACAGAGGAGGTGGCACATCTGTGTGGCACATCCAGCAGACAGGAGGCCTGAGTTCCCTGACCATACCACAGAAACAGAAGGAAAATGCTGTGTCTGGGAGCAAAGGCTCAGTGTGAGGGTGTGGAGGTGTGCGCTGTCCCAGGAGACATGTGCTGCTGGGTGGAGGTGGCTCTAGCAGGGAGCCTGGAGGCATGGGATCAGGGAGCTTTTGGAGGCACTGCAGACTCAGGGTGTGTGCAAGGATGCACAGCAGCATTGATTGGTGAGGGTGTCTCTGCCTCCTGTACCTCTCTCTCTGTGTGGGGCTGCTTTTATGATCTCTGTTGTGGATATATAGCTGGGGAATATGTCCTTGACTGTGCTCTGGGAATCCAGATCAGATACAAGCCTCCTTCCCTTGTAATCAGTGCTGCAACGAGTTTTGGGTGGCATGGAGGTTGAGACTAAGCTCCTGTTTAAGTTTAATCTAACAAAGTGCTGGCTGGGAAAGCCTGCAAATTTGGATGGAAGTAGTGAATTCCCTGATAATCATTTTCTTTTCTAAGAAAAGAAAACCAAAGTCAAGTGCAGTGGCTGTTCCCAGAGCAATGAGAACTGAGATGCTAGCAGGTATCTGCCAAGAACAAATTCAGAATAATAATTAGTGAGTAGAGAGAACGCTCATCAGAGTAATATCTTGGAGATGCAGATGAAATATGCTCTTCATGCAATGTTTCTGCATAAAGAAAATCTTTAGGAAAATCAAAATTTATAAGTGGGAAAATACTACAACACTCTTGCAAATTATTGGAATTAAATTATTCTCTTGGCATACTAATGGATATATATCTTCCTATAAGGGTGCATCTTAATTTGAAATAGCAACCCCCAAGTCCACTGGCCACAGCAATGCTGTGATCTATGTGTGGTGCACTTGATGACACAAAACACTTCTTTCTGTGTGGGAAGGATTAGTTAAAACACTCTGTCATATATGCCCCCAGAGCTGTGACTGAGATATCCATGTTGACATGCAGAAACTGCTTTCCCAGGTAAATGTGCTCCCATGTGCTTTCTGTCAGCAGCCAAAAAATGGAGCACCAAAGCAGCATCAGCTCATGAGTGTGAGGTTCAGTAGTCCCAAGAGCATGGGGTGAGTCAGTACGCCTGGGAAATGTGGTTATCTCTGATGCTGCCTCTACTGCCTCTGCTCCACTGCCTCTGATACTGACTCCTAACCCAGAACCACCTCATTCCCAAAACTGCAGCTTGGGAAGCTCACAGTTAATAAAAGGATTGCTATGCACTAAAAATAGAAAAGTAGGACTGATGCTCCATGCTGCCTTCCAGCTTCAACGTGGTGCTGGAAGTGGTGCTGCGGCCACTGCTGGAGGGAAGTGTGGTCAGAAGGTACTGTGATGCAGGAGAATGTACTTTTGGTAGGAAGTCCTTTTTAAAGAGGTCAGCATAAGTTAGCTTATTTGGAGATGTCTTCTTTAAAAGTCTTTTTTCTGAATGAAGCTTTTGACACCTTTTTCACCTGGAGTAATGGTAAAGAAATTCCAGAAAAGAGTTTTCACTAAAAGCAAAGTCTCATCTCATTCTAAGCCAGGGATCCACAAGAAGGAAGATGTGCCCCAGAAGATGGTATAAGCCATACCAGATCATAGCCTTTGTTCTGAATCATTTAACACTAGAGGAGCCACCAGCCCCTTTAAGCCCTGTATGAAAGTGCAGTAAATAATGTAACCAATATAAATAAAATAAACATAAATTTATTTATAAATAATGTTGTTTGTGTGGTGCCTTAACATTTGCACAGTAGTTACCAGACAAATAAAACTGGTTTGGTTTCAGCCTGGAGGAGTTGTTTCCACTAGGCAGAGCACACAGCATAAAACAGGAGTCAGTAGGGGGCTGGGAGAGACAGAGATTTCAACAGACACAGGGAGTAGTGGTAGTATTATTCCTTCTATCTAACACAATCACCTGTGCCCTCCAAAACAATAATCCAGGAAATTTGTCAGGCTACAGAACATTTAAGGCTGTCTGCATAACTTTCATTTCAGAGAAAATAAAATAGCCAAGTGTCCTTATGGCTGCAAAGCTGACATGTCAAACTGATGTAGTATAGCAAACAGAGGATTTTGAAATGAAGAGAAGATAACACCTTGGGGTAAAAAATCAAAAATGTAAGCAATTTATTTTCTTCTATTCCTATTAAGCAGAATCCCATTGAAACAAATGTTTTCAATACATAAAAGTGTTTCCCTTACATTTTCTTGAAAAACACACCCCTCAATGTTTTTTATTGCTTAAAATTTCATTATGCCTTTGCCAGCCTTAAGAACACATTATTGTCCAAAGGAAGGCTGAAGAAAAAAAGTTATTTTATTTTAAAGAAAAGGAAAAAATCATAAATTGATTTAACATTCTGGCCATGATAGAGAATCTGAATAGATGTGGCTGTTGTCAGGGGGGGAAAAATCTGCATGTAAACCCAGAAAGAAAGAGGGAGGTTTTCTAAGAAAGTGATTTGTGAAAAATATGTGTCAAGTAAATATTCTAAAAAACATGCTTAGATGCTCTCTTTTGCTTCTTAGAATCTGGTTTTAGTACTGTGCTTTTTCCTGCACAGTGCTTTCATACATAGATGTAATATGCATCTATGCATATTGCTAGCTATACCAAAATACAAATATATTGAAATGGCTGCAAGAGTAAAAATTTATACAGGAACAAAGGCATAAATAAAGAAATTGCAGCCATATCAACATTATCTGAATCTCAAGTATTGTGCATACAGAAATTTGCTAAACAAAATCACACTTAAAAAAATTTGAGCAACTCAAGGTTAAAAAAGCAGCTCAGGTAAATGTCTGAAGAACCTAAATTGTCCTTACAGACATTCCATGCAATCAGCATACTATTAAAACATTTTAGTACCAATCACTCCTGCTTCGGTGACTTTGTCTTTTAAAGATATTGTCCTTTAATAAAATGATTCACCTTCCTGGTGCACTTACTGTGACAAAAGTGTTATTTTCCCTTAATGTTTAGCAATATAGAATTGTAAACAAGTAACAAATCACCTTTCTTTATTCCTCAAATGTAACCTGCCCAGGAATTTGGTTTACGAAGCCCTTCACAACAAACATGACAATTAAATTTTACTACAAAATAGCCTCTTTGAATTCTAATGGTATCTTAATAGTTTGGGAAGGGAAGTAACAGAAGCTCAATTGTTTTAGGAAAAAAACCCACCCACAAGGTCTTATTTTTAGTGAACCTATTTTTAGCATTCTAAAATTAGCATTGGAATAACAAAGTAGTAAACCAAGGTCCTAGACTACTTCATTATCTCAGTTATTAGCCTGACAGCCTAAGTGACTCGATTAAACATCAATGACAGAAGAGATGAAGAGTTTAAAGGTCAATAAATATGGTGATAGGAATCCTTCAAAGTAACCTTTTGCTACAGACTTCTGGGGTTTAAATGTTGACAAGCTAATTATTCCTCTTCCCTAATTTAGCAAGCAGCTCTTGATCAGCTGGTCAGTGAACAGCTGATCACAATTGCACATTTTTAACTTTGCAGAGGTCTAACCCAACCTAAATTAAACTTGTAAACACCAGAAATGAAAGCCAGATCCCAAGCAGTTGTTGTTCTAAATTGTACTGTTGTTGGAGTATTCCCAAGTTTTAAAGTTATTTATGCCATTGAGCCAAATTCTTGTTCACAGTCACATGGGAATGAGCCACCTCACTCACATCCATCCAGGTGGATGAGTCTTGAGAGTACAAAGCTTTAACAGGGAAAGTGTCAAAAGAAACAGACTGTAACATTTTCGGTCGCCTTCTCAACCCCTAAATCTCTCATAACCCCTCAGTTTTCCCCATTGAGTGAGAATCTCAACAATTACCCTGAAAGATATAATCTAAATCCTCCATGAATGCAGAGGACTGCGGTAGAAGAGGGCAGACAAAGGCAGCTCCACTGCCTCCACGGTCAATGCGTAACATATTCGTGGGCCAGGTAGGGAACACCGATCCTCACGGCATCCTGCTCTGGCCGTGGTGTGCCAGAGAAACGGCAGCATGGAAGAAATCTCCCAGTCCTCTCATTCCTTTCCTGTCAGGGAAGGATTTGAAGAAAATCCTAAAAGCTTTCATGGGAAGCATGAAGCTCCTTCAGTCCCTCACTAGCCTGTTATTAACACTGTTTGTCTCCTATTCCTGCCATTAATGACCTTGCAACTACCGGTATCAAAATGCAGTGTATTCTCTCATATAGATGTATGTCCTGTGGTGGCTTTTCAATAGCTCTGCTGGCCATTTGTGCTAGCTGCCCCTATTTTATATAAAGGGAATTTGAGATTATGTTTACATACAAATACAGATAAGAAGTAGAAAATTCGGCAATCATACAAAGAATATGAGCCACATGCAACAAAAGAGCATTTTACATCAATTTCTCTCAAGTTTTAAGGCTACGTGATGGTTGGCAAGCACGGGGGAAATAGAAAAGCAAAGAATGTACTGAGCAGAGCAGGACAGGGCATTGAAGCATTGACAGAAGTAAAGGGATCCCAGGGATGCAAGGATAAAGCAGTGCAGGGGATAACATAAAAAATAGAGCAAACACTGGACAAAAAGGCTTCAGAAGGAAAGAGACAGCGAAACTTTCACCCCACTTTCAGCCAGTAATATTCTTTTCCTCTTTGCAGTTTCTTTTCAAGTGCTTCAGTATTTTGTCTGATCCTGGCTGCTTTGTGGCTCACTTCCACCACGCCTCTAGGTAGTGGCTTAGATGGAAGAGCTTCCAGCTGAGTTCTACAAGGGAGAATCAGGCTAGAAAATGGCATATGTGCATGATAAGAAGACTCCAAGGAAGAGACCAGCCCAAATAAAAGAAAAAAATTGGGTGTTAGTTTCACTGAAAAGGCTAGAGGGCTTCACTGGGACTGCTGAAAAATTACATCTGACTAGAGAAAGAACTATATTAGGCTTTGATAGCTTTGTGATAAAAAAATTGTCGACAAACTGCACTGCATCATCATGAATTCTTATTTCTATTAGTTAAAACAGTTATCAATCAGATTTGCATGCAGTCAAATTAATATATGGCACATTTTTCTACCTACTTTGTTACTGGAACTAAAAATCTGACTCTCTGATATCACACCTTTGTTCTAAAATCTATACAGCAATAATCTAATGCTTGGAGGTGTGTATGTGTCTAAGTATTTTCTTAGATATTATAGACTCAATCTCTATCCTATGGAAGGAACACAGAGATGTCTGAGTGCTCACAGGTGGCAATATTTCTCCACTAACAACCAGTGAGTCCCAAAGGGCAGGAAAGCAAAATTTGCCTGGTACAGGGGACATCAAACACAGAAAACCAGAAATGTGGTAGTAAATTGGAGCAATACTTCTGATCTCCCCACCCTTGCCTCCTGGCTATGGACAGCTGATGATGCTTCTTCCACACAGCTGGACTGCAGCTCCTTGTCTGGACTTGGTTGTTAGTTCACATTGACTCTGTCCATACTAATAAATTAAATAGCCCTGAAGAATGTTTCCAGGCACTAGAAATCAATCATTCAGCCTTTTAAATTGTCTGGGGGGCACTGACAGTTTAATAGCACGGACACAAGCCATCCCATGCCAGTCAGCCTCAGAACCAGAAGGGCCCTGGGCACATTGACACTGCCCCTTGGCCCCCAATGTCAGGCTAAAGCCAAACTTGTCACAGTCCTGGTGCGGAGTCTGAGGACAGAGGCTGTCCCAGCCCTTCATGTTGAACTGTGCCTTTGCAGATCAAGCCCGTGCTGTCTGGAGTTATTTGAGCCATGACAGTGGTGTCTTGTTTACCCAAATTGGGACATTAAGGGTCAAAACTGGTGCCAGGAGATCACAGAAGACCCCCAGCTTCTCAGTAACAGGTACCAGCTCTCCAGCCTCTTAATCTCTCCCAGCACTTGCAGCCCCATTCTCACATGTATTTACTACCACATTAGTGTGAGGAGACTGCTCTGCACATGGAATGTCTCGGTGGGCTCTTCTTGGCATTCGTCCACCCAGGAATGAGGAGCCATGGCTGGAATGGCTGCACTCCACCACCTGCAGCTGCTCCCTATGTCCTGCTTCATCTCTAAGCCTCAGACCCATCTTTTTAGGAAACTGAAATGATCCTGTAGTAGAGTAAGAGAATTATGATGTCTCATGCAAAATGTAAGGAAAAGGGCATACACTGGTGGAATTACCAGTTTACAAAGGAGTATTTCATAGGGGTCCTCTTTCATTCTCATAAGAGGAAAATTCTGCTTTGTTGACTGTCCTGAACCCCAGTGAAACTCTGGACAACAAACCTACCTAAGCAGACGAAAACATGTTAGTAAGAAGACGTCCCTGAACATTAAGGTCATTCTACTCATCTTTTGCAGTGTTCAGG
Organism: Melozone crissalis; assembly: GCF_028551555.1. NCBI lineage: Eukaryota > Metazoa > Chordata > Aves > Passeriformes > Passerellidae > Melozone > Melozone crissalis. The sequence goes on from NW_026535794.1 coordinate 25,782,866, forward strand.
CATGCAGATGTGCAAATCTACTTTGTAAAAAAAAAAAATCAGTAAGAATTTTTGCCCACATTTAGCTGCCCCATGGAGACGGAAGAGACAGTGACCCTCCCTATCACTGCTGCCTCTTCTTTCCACGTAACCTGGTGCACTTGTGCTCAGACCAGAGCCCAGCTCACTCTCACAATTATCCTATATCTTGACCCCTATATCACAGCTTCTTACAGGAAGATAAGGATATGAGTCAGAAATCTGTAGCTATATCATTTTAGTGCTGTTTATTTGTTTGGCTCAAAGATCAACAGCTGTTTTATTTCTTTCCTCTCCTTGGCCATTCAACCATTGCTGTGATTCCTGTAAGTGCATTGTCATAACTTCTACAGCTTTACTCCAACTGGTGTCTCCTTTCACCTGGATGCATGTTAAATACACAGCCAGAGGGGACTGCCCCCAGCAAAAAGATATTTCTGATCTCCATTTCTAATCTCAGATGCCTAAATCTTGTCCCCTGACACTTTATAAAGTGATTTTGGTTTAACTGAAAATTGAGATGGCAGCAGCAGCAGCATTGGCAGAAGCTTATCTCCTGGTGATACTGTAATTACTTTTACTGATCATTTCATTCACACGTGGTCTGCCCTCAAGGACAGAAGTGCTGTTTACCTGGCAAAGATGGGAAAAGTGGAGCAGATATCAGCATCACTTTCAGAAAGAAGCTGTATGAGAAAAATCCCAGCTGATTCAAATAAACTTAGTAAGCCTGATAAACATGGTGAGTAAAACTACTCACTGATGGTAATTTCTGTCAGTTTTGCAAGAGAAAAGAATACTTTTTTGCTGACATAACCACTCAGCACTGTAAATCACAAGTCTTTAACAGTTAAAAAATAATTTAAAGGGACCTCCCCACAGACAGATTTTTTCAGAAATAATATCATTTGTGGAATCACAGGCAAGCTTTAAAAAGAATCTGGTCCATTGTAAAAGAGTAGTGCACCATTTTTTTTTTCTACAGTGTTTTTGGAAGTTGGTATTTTGTAGGCAACGAACTCCATTATTGTTTTGACACCATATGGACATTTAAAGTGTAGGCACCGTTGCATTACTTAAAATAGTAAATTGACTTTTACTTTTTGGTTTGAAGGGTAATTGCCAGTCAAACTCTTAGTGAGGTCTCACTGAGAATCAGTTAATCAGACTCTGTGTTTTGCCTGCTGGAAGGGCATGGAAACTTTTAAGCAAAATATTGTCTCATTCTCAAGCCGGGATGTAAAAAAAATATTCAATTTAGCTGTCTTTAATACAACAAAAACTCTGTCCATTTTCTTCAAGAGAAGCATATGCAGCTGTACTAAGAGTGACTAAAATTTTATTTGACAACCAATAGGGTAATTAGTAAATTAAAGCTTGTTTGTTTTGATGTCTGATTTATTTGAGTGACATCAGGATTTTCACTCCAAACTCTTTTTTTTTTTTTAATTCATCACCCAGTGGATTTTATTCTTTTAAGTTTGTTCCTCTGGAACACAGCTCTGCTTCCTCCTGCTGCAGAAGAACAGCAGATGTTAATCAGATCTCAGTGTTTTTTATAATTTCTTAAAGAAGTCTTGTATTGTCAGTTTGCTTAACTTCAATGCAAACCCTGACTACAATATGTCAAGGGAAAGTCTACTTATGGAGGAAGTAAAGTTACATAATCTTATTTTCAATTACGTTTCATTTAGGGCATATTCTCATCATCACCCACTATTAAATACAAAGATTCTTGACAAGGAACTCCTTGAGGAAAACATGTCATGTTTAAGGATATATAGCACACATGCTTTGTAAAGGACCAGAAACCTTGTTTAAAAAATCCTAACAGCTCAATGCTTCAATTATTCTGGGAGGAGCCTCTGCAAATCCAACCCATATAGCTGCCATTAGGGAAAGTCTGGGACAATCCCCTTGTCAGTGCACCATGCTGTCACATCATGTGTCAGTGGTCTTTTTAGGGTGGACATTCACAAGACAAATTTCCTGCTAAGAGATGGACATGTTAGATTCAACCTTAAAGGAAGGTAAATAACTCTTCAGAAAATCCACGTTTTTGATGTTTAAATGTTATAGGCTAATTTAGTCTCCGGTGCTGGGCAGGGAGCTGCTGCTAGGATGAACTTTATATAGTTTATTGTTGCTTTACAGAAATGCACATGGGGCAATGCAAAACTGTGCTAAATGGACCTATGTGAGAGCTGTCACCTTGTTATTAAAAAGAAATGTAGCTTCCTTGAAGGAAGTGTGACCTCACAAAATGCCTGCCCAAAACTGGGGACACGTGTGACTGCTGGATGGGTCACATTGCTATCATAGGCAGGTTGGTGTCACACTTTCTGCAGAGCAGGAGCCTTGAGGAGAACATCTGGGAAAGGAAAGAGCTTTCAGCCATCTCCCTCTGTGCTCTGCTGAGGGAACCAGCACAGGGCACCTGGTCCTGGGGGAAGGTGGTGGAAACCAATGGCTTTAAAGCCACACTGAAACACGTATAAATTAAGATTTTAAAGCACTTTGGATTAAATTATTCTCTAGTAGAAGTTTCTTGGCATTTGTGGTGTTACGCCCTGGATGAATTGGGTTCTCTGGCATGAGAAGTGAATAATGCCTGACTTTAAATAGAGCATGAGCTGTTTGCAGTTGAGCCAGGCTTGTTTCCTCATGGAAAAAATTTCCTTGCAACCTTTGTACCACATGATTTTGTGTCCTTATAAATGGGCTGACTGAATAAAACAAAAAGTAGCAGGGTACCATGCTGTGTGTACATGTCAGGCAGACTTATTTAAAAGTCCTAACTTATGAGCTGGTTTTTCCAGGGCCATAGATTTTCATTAGCTATTTGCTGTGTTAATAAGAGACAACCACAGCAACAAGTGGTACAAATGTTAGCTTTGAAACACAGAGCAGCTCTTAAACCAACAGAACTGGCAATAAATGGTGTGTGTATATTCCCTCATTTGGCAAAGCTAGAAGTTCAAATTATGTCTTATGGCCAGTTGACATATACCTGACCAAATTCATCCCTAGGGTAACCCCACCAGCTTCAGAGGGGCTACCCAGGGAATGAATTTGCAATTTTTCTTTTAACACTACTTCATTCCAAACATATTTATTTTTTCATGGGCTAGGCAATATGGTCCAGCTGATATTTCATAGAAACAGGATTGCAAAGACCTGTGTATGGTTTCTGGCCCTTCCTTTGTACCTCTGTCACAATTGTTATTTCTAATGTATGGCTATTAGATCCACACACATTTTGTGGAGCAGGAACTGATTTTCTTATCTTTTAACTCCACAAAAAAAAAAAAAAAAAAAAAAAAAAACCTAAAAAGATGAAATAGAAATGCAAGACATCAACATTGAAAGAATAATAAGTCAGTCTGGGGAATGGTCAGCAGAATTAATCCAATCTGCTCTCCTGTTGGATTTTGCTCAGATTGAGGTAGCTGGCCCTTCTCCTCATCTACATGGTGTCAGAGGATACAGATGAGACCGGTAGGTAATTCCCCAATGCTTTTACATTCTTGCTTCAGAAATTGGACATCTCAGCAAGCATGGCAAAGTCCATCTGGCTAAACCCTCCCTCATTCATTTTTTCACGTTGGCTCAGACAGAAAAGGCACACATATAAACCTGAATACACAAATATAACCATACTGTGAAGTCCCAGGAGGACATTTAGCTATGTGATAGCATTTTCCTTGACCATATTTTGCTGGGAGTCAGTACATAATACAGCTGCTTATGAGCAATTTGGTGAGCTGAGGCTGTTAGGAGATGGCTACTGAGAGCCCAGAAGTGGGAGGAGAGGCCTCTCTGCACCTCTGCAGATGTGGGGAAGTTGGTGGATCTCCCCATCAGCCAGAGTGCTAAAGGGCAGCAGGAGCTGGATGTTTTCTCTTGTTCACCTATCCTGCAGAACATGTCAGGGAGGTATGCTGGTGACCCAGTCAGTAATATAGACCTGCCTGTGAAACCATTGCCACCAGCTGCAGATCTCACCTGAAACTGGAAAATCTGGTACCTAGGGATGTAATCAGCACAAGCACAGAGACAATAAAATTTTGACCAAGAAACACCCTCCTTTTCTGGGAAGAGCTGCAGCACTGTTCTTTATCTGTAGATGCTTTATCTATTGGGATATTAAAAGGCATTGTCTGTTGGAATATATAAAGCTGGACTGCTCTTGCATGGAGATGGGTCATTTTTTGTGCCACGCACTCTGTAGTTGTAGCTACTGTCACAGCTCTACATCTTGCCAGCAAGGTATTTCTTAAATTCTACCCTTACAGAGCGATTGGTGAAGACAAAACCACTAAATTCAATTAAAGCAGTCTGAAAAATCTAGAAGTAGTTTGTGGATTTTAAAATTCAACATTTAAAATTAAAAATTTGCTGTTAAAATGGTATAATTTATTCAATTTATATTACAATTTAATGCATAAAAGCAAAAATAAAAACTCTCATCCTGTTATATATTCAATTCTGGATATTCAGTATATATGATCTGCATGGTCCTTCTTTCATCCTTGTGTCGTGCTACTCACTCCAGCATGCTGTGAATCCACTTGGATTTTTTTCCTGGGATTTTCTAGTTTTGTGTCTTCAAAACTAATTTAATCTTGCTGAATTTCTGCCTATTTCCCATCCTTGTGGGGCTGCAGAGTTCAAGTCCTCCCATCCCTCCCTGTTCTGCAGGTCCTGGGAGTCCCCCAGCCATGTCAAAGCTTATTTGCCCCCACTGAACCGCCAGAGAGGCAAGGGACTGGGGCAGCACGCCTGCTCAGGCTGATACACTTGTGCTTTAAAATCCAGGGTAATAAGGAGAGGAAATGTACGGCTTGAAGCTGCCTGCCGGCCATATCCTATGTGAGTTCTCCCTTCAAAAATTATTATGCTCCTTTTTAAAATTAATTCCAAATAAAACACGTTGGCGGATGCCGTTTCTGAAACGCTGGTAGCTGAGTTTTCACGTTAGTCATGTGGATATGCTACTGGCAATGGAGACTTTTGCATAACCTGCTGCAAATAAATGACAGACAGCTTGTCAGGAAATGCTCAGTATAGGCAATGATTTGGGACTAATTTCATGGATGTTTTCCAGTTTCTATTTTCTCCCCCTGATCCTCCTTTCTCTTTCTCTGAACAAGAGGGCTCCTGAAATTTCCTGCTTAATGTCTTTCACTTTGAATAAAAGATATGCTAAACATACCCCCTGCAGCTGGTCCTGCTGAAATTACTCCTCTGGAGGGACCAGCAGATGATGTTGGTGGATTTGAGAAGGCCCAGGTGGGAGGGTTTAGCCCCCAGCACAGCCCACACTGAAGCCTGCAACCTGAAACATCCCCTGCACCTCTGCTCCCCACCTTCCCCTGGCACACGCGTGTGTGCACACATGCAGAGGCAGCCGGGGGCTTTAAGTGAATGCAGATGGCTGGCACACAGGGAGTAGGCATCCTGGAAAAGTGCCCCAGGGCGCTCTGCTTGCTGTCATCTTATTCTACAAACCAAGTGCCTTCAAGATGTCTGTGTTCCTTCTTAATCGGAGATCACTCCCGTTTGGGCTCTTAGCCCCTTCCTGTTGGGAAATGTCAGTGAGGCATCAGAGAGGTACACAAAGATTGATTTGACTCAAATCAACCATTCCCTTAACTCAGAGGTTGTAGATTATTATCTTTAATAAAGACCACATTGTAATAAAACCCAAATCAGATCCCAATTGAGAGACTGTACTTTTCCTTCTCCCGTGTGTGTACTGTTGTTTGATTGAGTGATTTGATTCTTGTGCAAAAGAAGTTAATTGTCTAAGAGTAATATAAAATGTTGATGAAAAGTGTGAATGTGATGAATTCTGATAACCAGTTTCAATTACTTTTTTCTTCTTTGTTTTTTTCTGTTTCGGTCATACTGAACACGTGTTTCTTTAGTTCTCTATAAAAATATGCAAACAATTACCTGGCTTTGGAGACATAATTACAAAGAGGTTCATCTCTAAAAGGTTATTATTGATTTATAGAGTTCTTTAATTTAATGGAAGACAGGAATAAAAAGAAACTCTACCTTCCCCACAAATAATAGATGAGCTAGAAGGGTAAAGTAAGATTAAGAAGTAATTTTTGTAAGATACACAAGCTGCTTGTTTTGGTGGGGTGTTTCTTGTACAGAGTCATTCAGAAACCATAACGTAGCAAGGCTGGTAGAGACATCTTTTCCTGTGAGTGATTCAGCATGAGGCCTTCTGACAGGCAGTGATAGCCATCTATCACAGGGCTAGATGATAGTGTTATCTGCAGATAACGCTAAAGACAGTGTGTGGGATAATTGGTAACACCAGACCTGGTGTTGGATTTTGAAGGAGAGGTACATGAGCAGAAGTGCATCTGAGAGAAAAATCACTCAATTTGTGATTAGCAACTACCAGCCAATGACTTTGGAGTGGTTTGCTGGTTTTCCATACGCCCAACCTTCCTCCATGTCACCTTGGACAGTCAGGGAAACATCTCAGTGGCACAGGTGGGAATGGGACTGTGCCCTGGCAGAGGACACTGCCTCCAACAGTTGAGGGTTTGGGCTCTTTTTCATGCAATTTTTTTTTGTGTGACTTGCACCTGCTTTCTGATGCCACAAGCCCTCCAGGGCAAGGACTGACACTTTGTCTGGCATGCACCCATGGCCAGTCCCATGGTGGGAGGCTGGTGGCATCACCTAGTGGCTTGATGGAGGAAGCTGGGTATTGCTTCAGGACTGCAACCTGCTTTCCAACTGCGCTTGTGTACTCATTAAGCAGCAAGTCCTGCTGAGAGAGAGATATGGGTGCTACAGCCATAGGCAACAGCAGAGTTGATTCCCACTTTTCTGTAAGTATTGAGACAAAACAAAGCCTGGTTTGTCTTATTTACCTGTGTGCAACAGCCTAGATTTGCTTTTAAACCCACAACCTGGAACAAATGTTATATTTATGGTATTGTAAAATTATTCACCGTTGGCAACTGTGTATACAATTCATCCATTTGGATTTAAGCGAAACATCTCTGATTCTCATTCATACAGCATCCTGTGCTTTCCCCTTCCTGCCTCCAGCTCTCAGGTATGCATCCCACCAAGGCTTTGGGGCTTTTGGATGGGAGTTTCTCATGCTCTGAGAGCCCTTGTGGAGACCACACTTCTGTTGGCTCTGCTTTATAGTTAACATTACCTGAATCTGATAAAACTGCTTGTAAACAAACACCATCTGAAGCAATTTTAATGGAGAAACAGATAAAATCAATAGTGCATCATATGCCATGTGGTTTTAATTGCTCTTGATGGCCATTCAGCTTGCATTGTTGTTATTTTTCTGTCTACAACATGGAAATTTTCAGGATAATGGTCTTTTGTGTGGCAGCAGGATGGGGAGTCAAGCTCCCACCTAGCTGCTTTGGGCAGCTCCAATACAGCCCCAGTGTGGCCACGTGAGCTCTGCTGGCACCCAAAAGCAGCAGGATGGGGCTAGATGGACAAACTCAATGTGATTTTATTAAATCATTTTTATTGTGGGTTTAAATTTCTGTGACTGCTCTAGATGAACACCTTCCAGCATTCTGTACAAGCATAGGTGCAAAGACGTTTTACACTGTCCTTTTCTCCTAGTGCACATGTTTAAGATCCCTGGGTTTAACCCTCTACATAGATATCATTTATTTTATTGTTCTCAGCAGAATATAAACCTTTTTGCTTTATGCCTTTTGACAACAGTAAGTAACTGCTGCTGCTGAACATTGTCATAATTTAACTTTGGGGCTTGTAATGTAGAAAATAAGAAGTGCAGGATTATGTTTCATTTTACTTACAATCTTATAATAAGCCATAATATTCTCTTGGAGATTTTACCATATGAGAAAATAAGACAACCTGAAGAATTCTTTTCCCTTATGTGTCTATATTGAATTACTGCTTCACACCTGATTATACTAATTTAGTTCCAATTCTCAAAGGTATTGGGATTCCAGATCCTTTTCATAAACTAGAAACCACCAGAAGTAATGGCCCATGAACAGTATTTAAGAACTTTGAAAACGTAGAGAATCCAACTTATAGTCACTGAAATATAGTCAGTTTTGTGTCTTGTAGTTCATAAGATTCAGCTGTTAGAAAGCAAATTTAGAAAACTTAGTTGTCCTCATTAGTTCCTAAGATTATTATTTTTGCCAGGCACACCCCCAGCAGCAGCGAAAGCACCAGTTACATTATCCAGGAGCAGAAGTGGCAGCAGTTACTTTCTGTTTAAAGCAACCAGAAAGCCTCTGATGGTATCTATACCTCACTACCATGACACACTTCCCCAGGTATGGGAGCCTGAGACTTACCTGAACTTCACCTTACTACTGCATCTCCAGCTCAGCCTAGGCAAGCCAGCCGTATCGCCCTGTCCCCTCAGCTTTGACATCCAAAGCAGGCAGGCAGACAGACCTGGCACATCCTGGTCTGTGAGCTCAGTCACATCGTATGTCAGTGAAAAATCCTGGTTTTTACTGTCATGTAAACCTGGGAAAACACAGCTGATGGTATGAACGCCTGCAGAATCCCTCAGAGAGAAAAGTTACTCACCTCCGAGTGGCCCACAGGGTCCTATTTTCTCCAACTAGAGCTGAGCTGTGTTTCCTTTTATTGCACAGCCTTAATAGTGATCATTGATCAGCACAGCCAATGCTATTTAATTTTGTTTAGGGCTCATTTTCAAATGTGACTGCAGTTACCATTTTGCAACGTACTCATTTTGCATCTCATGATAATAGAGAAAAGTGACACAAAGGATGTGAGAGGTGACACTGTGCAGCTGATGCAGTAAAGTGAATTAACAGCTAATAGCTGGCAGATAGCAGCGGATCAGTTGATTAAACAGATGGCAGAAACCTTGACATTTGCCATCCACAAACTCAGAATATTGCTCTCATCTGTTCTCTAGGAAATACTTCAGGAAACAAAAGTTCTCTTTATGGCTTCAGTCTGCTAAAAAAGCAAATGTGAGGAGAAGGTGACCCGCTTGCCTCCAGAGTACTGAAGAGCTGGTTCTTAGGAAGAGAACAGGAGAAAAAGCCGTATTCCCAAGATGATATTTCTGTCAATAAATGGAGAACCTGCAGGATCAGCCCCAGCATTCAGAAGAGGCAGCTTCTCCCTGGTCCTTCCTCAGGCGACTGGGTGCTCTAAACTGCAGAAGGAATAAAATAGCTGAAAAGAATGACTCAACTATTTAACTCCTTCCTTAAATGGAAACAGTTCAAATGCTTCCTTCATTTGTCTGTCCCAGTGGTGTATGAGAAAAATGGCTTGTGGGCTCTGCCTGGTGCCACAGAGATGAGAGGACGCACATGGCTCGCTGCTCCTCTCTAAGGATCTCTTTGTTCTTCCCAGTCCCTGGGGCACATGTTCCATGTGAGGCAATGACAGTTTTTGTTATCACACAGACCTATCGGTTTCAGTGACAATCAGTCCCTTTTCAAAAAAACATTATTTCTCATGATTGTCTCCCTCTTGGAAAATGTGGCCTTTAAAGCCAAAGAGGGGGGAAAAGAAGAATGAAGGGGAGACAACAAATGTCCTGGCGACACAGAAGTTAAATGGTGTGTTATGGGACAATCAGTCAATCGGCTTGAAAGGGCATAAATCAATATATGTGTAGGCAGAAAGGAAACACTGGACTTTACATTGTGAAAGAAAGAGGGACCATTTTGTCCTGCCCATGCAGGTTTAGCAGATACTGCAAAGGAAACTGCTCGTAGGAGAGGCATAAAGAGACGGAAGGAGGAGAGGGGGGGGGGGGGGGGGGGGGGGGGAGGAAGAAATGGGAAGAAGGTGAGGGGCTTGCTAATAACGACATGTTTTTTGCTTCCTTCCTAACTCAATGGTACATGTGACCTCATGAAGCCAATAAGTTATGAGCATCTGATGTAAAAGTCCCCCCCCAAAATGCTCCTTTAGCAAAGACCACTGGGTAAACCGTGTCATGACTAATTTCTGCAAATGCCTTGATTTAAGGCAGGCGCAGGACCTGAAATTCACACCAGCTCTTTGTGTGCTGGAGTCACGAAGATACCAGGCTTGGTGAGAAGAAACTGCATACTTCCTATTTTATTTCACCACTGCTCGACCTGCTTTTCCTCAGACTTAAAATCATTTGCCAGGTCAAAATAAACTCTTCAGAATCCCAATGTGAAAAATGTGCCTAACAATTCAACCCTTGTAAGTTGGGAATTGGAAGAGAAAGTGCAGTGGAGTCTAATTAAATTATATAATAAGCAGCTTAACTTGTGGTTTCACTTTGGTTTCTGTTATTCTTATTATCATAAGCACTGTAGCTGGCAAAGAGCTATTGAAATATGCATAGCAGAAATGACCAAACTGGAGATGTTTGGGTTTCACAAGAGCTTGTCTGTCAGAGGTTGGTTTTGAGAATTTGAATCCAGAAGGGAGGTCAGGCTAATTCCAATTTATTTCAAAATTTTCCTCAGAGGTAGCAACGAGTTCTACATTTGACGTATCTTTATTAAAGAAAAAAACCAAAGGATTTGCAAATCCTCACCTGTCAGGTCCTTGTTTGCACAATGAAAAGCAGTGCTGGCTCAGATTTGGGTGAAGCTGAGTATATAATGCTGTCTGTAGCCTTTTCTCATTACCAAGTTAGTCAGTATCACCCAGAAGATGGCACTTCAAAGACGGGATGGTGCTGCTGGCACCCCGCACTGTTGTAGGATGGGCACCCACCCCACCACTCTGAGCTACCAAAGCTGCCCTTTGTTTCAGCCTGCTCTAGTGCCAGGCATAGGGCTACAGGAGCCAGATATGCAAAGCTGCTGATGAAGTGGGTGAGGGAGTGCCCAGATAAGCTGCCACCAGGGAGGGTGACAATTTACAGAGGTCAGCAGCTGCTGGCAGGGGACACTCCAACCTCCTAAGCCAGTAACATTTTTTGAGTAATAATTTATGGTCTGTCTAGAATATATATGTTGGCTGAGATTTACACCATGCTTTGCCTTAATTGTCAGTAAAGCTGTCTAGTATTTACATAGTGATGGGTTCATTCATAAGTGAATGCTCATAAATTTGGCTAATCATAACAGAGATCTTTCCAAAAGTTTGCTATACATCTCATCCCGCTATGGAAACAGGTTGCACTGCCCACTGAAATCTGAATCTGTATCTAGGGCTTCGGTTTGGCAACACTTCTAGTTTTGAAGACCGTCTCATGCAAGAGTCAAGTAAGAATAATTTCAGTCTGTTTAGTGGTCTATAAATCCAAGTGCCCCAAGTACCAATGAATCACTCTGTTCTCTGCCCCAGGGGTTTGACTATTACAAACAATGACTGAAGTCATCAGCAAAAGACGAGGTCACAGGCTGAAAGAGGAAAATATGCTTTTTCATTTCTAGAATAAAAAAATTGAATGCATTGTCTGAAAATGTCAGTGCATGAACTAGGCTAAATGGAAGCAGACTAAGTTGGGCTCTGACATCTAATGCTTCCTCCTCCACTCCTATTTTGTTTAATTTGACAGCTACTTACCAAGATACACAAGCTCAAAAATTCAGAATAAGTTGTTAAGGAAGAAGTTTGCTACATTATCCATTTTCTTTCTTGGCATTTGAAAGTCTAAGGACTGAAGGTAGGGGTGAGAAGAGAGAGCTGTGGGCTCCAACTCGAACATTGCCCCTGTTTGCTGCTGCAAACAAGGCACTTAGACCCTCTGCCAAGGCCTTTCTGTAGCAGTTATCTGCCTTGCAGTGGTGAGGTGTTGCCTAATGAACAATTACTGCCTGGGGAGCACAGTGAGAGTCACTGAGCCAGCACTGAGCACGGGGTGAGCTGCCAAACAGGGTAGGGGTTCACCAAAGGTTGATGATCTCCAGATCATGCTGAGGAAAAACTACTTACCATACACAGAATCGGTGATTCTCAGTCTTAGGCAACCCCACAGTTTCTCAGGGTTAGTTAAGAGAAAATAGTTTGTGTCTTATTTACTTTTGTATTCATATATATATATACATATTCAGAGTTACACATATACGTATATGTATTATATACATATGTATATATATATATAAGACAATCAATCTAGACAAGGTAAACCTCTTTGAAGGATTTTAACATACCATCAAGTAAAAGCATGAGCATTGCAGGCACTACAGAGCAGGAATGACTTTAAATGACTTCCAATAACCACAGGATTTTTTCTCCGGCTGGCAAATCAAATATGTCCCTTGGATCTTAAATCCCCAGAGAATACAAAAAATGCCATCTTCTATGTAAATGCACTGTTTTCCTAAACTTTCTATTTTGGTTCAAGGCCAAAAGAGTTTTTAAAAACTCATGTGTTTAATATATCATTTCCCAATACATGTGCATTAAGTGATTTTACTTTAGGCTTTATCCTAAAAACAGAAAAAAAATGCAGCCTTACTTGTCAAGCTGCCACAGAAGATGTAGTGTTAGAGATCAGTCTGAACCAAACTTCAGATGAAACTTTGGTTCCAGTGAAGTGACTGTGTCTGTTTTCTCAGTGGCTTTAGTGGAGCCTGCCCCTCCATTTTCTTGCTCAATCCTAAACTTTAAAAGGGTCAATTTGTATCACTGGCTGGCAGGATTATTACTACCTCCTGTAAATCCAAAGGCATAAAAAAGAAGCGCTAATCAAACACATCCCAGACCTAATGTTTCATCAGTAAAACTGCCCCAACATACCCCAATTGATGGCAATTTTCACTTCAATGCCAAGAGTTTGAACTTGTTCTCTGTCATACACTTTTGTCGCATACAGCAGTAAATGTCGGTGTCAAAGCAAAATTCAGATTTACAAAGAAAGTATGACCTCATCTGATATTCTCTGTCTGACAATGTAAAACACAAACAAACAGCCAGTAGTGCCAAGGTAGCTTGTTTCATCTGTATTCAGCACTTGATAATTTTCCTTTGTCTCCTTTAGACAGAAGATCCTACTGTCACATTCTTGTTCCTGATATTTTGGTACACACTTTCAAAAACTGTAAAGGTACATTTCTCATTTCTTGCTAAAATGATGCAATTGGGGTAGAACAACAGCTGCTTTGTCCAGGAATAGCTATCCTCAGCCTTAAATTCCTTAACGAGAAAGAATTCAAATACAGAGCCATGACACTTGCCTTTGAAAGGAGAAAGGGATGTTTTTCACTTCCTCTCCATTGTTTACATTAATATCCAGCAATATTTGAAATCTGGCAGAGGGAGGTAAAGGGAGGAAGAACATTTCTGCATAGAATAGAAATTCCATCAATAAGTCAAAGTGCCTGCAGGCACAATTTCACTCAAACTTCCATCCTCTGTGTGCATGCAGGCAATTAGTTTGTGTACACCTGATAATGCTCTGCTTGCTAAAGCTAGTGGCAACCTTTTACACAAACTGCTTCCCTGACTAAAACTGTCAAAAGGCAAAAATATTTTGCAGAAATTTCTGACCTTTGAGGAGAATCTATTTTCAAATGTAAGAGAGAAAAATAAATCTTTCTATCCTCTAAAAACAGAGCACTTCCATTTCCCAGAAAGATGACTTTTTATAAAAGTTTTCATTTTGTGTTGTAATAAAATAAGTTTAATGTTATTAAAATAAAATCTAATAATATGATATTAAGTTTAAAATCTGAAATTCTGGAAGATGTATATCAATCAACTTTTTCCGTTTCTGAGAAATGCTTTGGGGTTTGCTTTATTTTGGAATGATCACTTTTTACACTTTGACATTTCACCTCAAAATGAAAAATCTTGCTTTCCTGCTGCCCCTCCCCGCCACCCCCCTAAAAAACCAACCCACAAACCCCTTTGTATCTCTGGCTGCTTATCCTGTGCCTTCAGGACCTAGATATGCAGTTTTAAAAGGTACATCAACAGCTGAAGTGATTGAAGAATTTAGCCACAATTTCTTGGGCAACCAACTGTGTCGGCAGTAGCAAAGTCAGCCTTTGGGAACACTGATCTTTCTTTAGGTTTACCACGTAGATGGAAACATGAGCAAGAGAGTGTTTCGTTTGTCTCAGGCTTCTTCAATGTTCAGTGCTGAAAGATTCTGAAAAACAAAACAAAACAAAACAAAAAAAGAGCCAAAATGTTCTCTTTTGTAGCTCCACTGAGCCACCACCCTTTCATCAGAGGTGAATTGGCCCATTCTCCCCAGTTGCTGTAACTCTTTAACCTTAGTGCATATACTAAACCTCAGACTGATTTAGTATTTAAATTATATACAGTAACCATCCTGTTAAATGTAAATTAAATGCACACTTATTCTTTAAGACAATTTAAAGTGTCACCTTTATAGCTATAAGGCTGTGACATTTCATGAACTCACAGCCACATCTTCCCAGTGATAATGCCAAGCTGAACTGACTGGGCTAAATTCAGCTGTGGGGTAACCAAATGCAACGTTCCTGCTGTCAGAGGAGTTTTACCCTTTTACACCAAGGCTGATTCCAGCCTTTCATTATCTACACTTAAGCTAGCATAATTTATTTGAAAAAGTAGCTGAGAATAGTAACATTTCAGCTGGTATTCACAGTATAGGCATGATGTTCCCTAGAAATGTATGTTGGCTTAGCTCCTTCAACTTCCTCATTTATGCTGGATGAGGATCCAGTCCTTGCTGGAAAGCAAAGACAAACAAAACTTCACCTGAACTGAATTGTTCTTGGAGAACTAAGTGAAATCATAGAGACTGATGAAACAATTGATAGTGATTAAAAAGTTCCAGTATGTGCTAAAATCACAAAGCAAAGGCATGGGGTTCAAGAAGACATTTTTGACAATAGATTACTGAGGAAGTCTGAGCAGAAAGCATTGACAGGATGTTGGGAATCTGGCACAAGAGCCAGATTTGTGGATATTTAGGTGTTCAAAGATGCAAATTAGTACTTAGAGCTGTTACCTTTGTTGGTGTGTCTGAACTGGAGAGGTGCCTATGAGCATTTTCTGGCCACAGGATGCCTGTGGAAATCAGACTGGATGGTAATTTGGGTAAACACAAAGCCTACATTGAAATCAACTGTGATGTGAATAAAATAGTACCATGAGCAGCCTGTTCTCTCTGGAGACTGACCCGTGCTATGCAGAGCCCTCTCCCTCAGCAGCTCTCCCTACACAGCTTCCTCTCTGCCACATCTTCCTTGCTCACAGCACCTCCTTAGAGTAATCAGAAGCTCTCCTTATGTTGTTCTCCAGTAATCCTTCCATTTCAAAATTGATGGCATAATTGGCCTTCTTAATTAGCACAGAGTACATAGAATTTATCTGAAATACCTTCTGTACCAGCATTAGAAGTCAGAACACATTATGAAGTTTTATTGAATGTTTTTCCCTTCACCTTGGACTCCTTAGACTGAGCGAAAAAACTGCTTTTCAATGTCGAGTGTTTTAAATAAAATGCATTCATTGTTGTCAACGTGTAGAGCTGGTAAATTGACAAATTCATCATCCTATTATAATCCCTGCACCTGTTCCAGTTTGCAGTCTGCGGTGTGTTTTAGCTCATGTATGGTGAGTGCATCTGCTTAACAAGGACAGTTAACTGGCAGAATTTGTTTATAAACCAGTGAAGAGCTAAATGAGGTAAACTGCATTATCTTACATGTTAATTGTATTTCATCGCAGACAAACATTTATTAAAGATGCAGACGGCACACCATACATTCTAATTGTGTTTGCATCCATTTCTGGTTTTATGCTGGTTTCCAGAATTTCTGTTTCAACATCATATTTCAGGGATTCAAGATGCAGCCTGAGATATCCCTAAAAAAGACACTCATAACAGTGCCCAATATGTGTGCACACAGGCACACAAGGAGGAGCTGGACAAGCAGGAACAGTTTATTAGAAGGATGCTGCCATGTTCTCCTGTCTGGCAAATGTCCCTGAAGAGAAGAAAATTTCTGAGAATCTGGCCATCACTTTGCAATGACATTACAAAAATCTTCTGGCTGCAGTTTGCAGTTTCCTTGGTGGCAGGTGTAGAGCTCCTTGAGGTCCCTGGCCCTCCATCCTCACTCCCATACCCCTACCATACTTCTACATTATGGCAGCAGCAGGGATCACACAATACCTGTCAAAGACAGACCTGCAGATCCCATCTCACAAACAAAATTTGGAACACTGATTCTGCCCAAAACATATTTTTTTCTCAAACTTGGTATGTTTTGAATAGATAAGGTGGCACAAGGGCTCAGGAGGTGGAGGAGCAGTGTTGTTTGGCAATTTGGGAGCTGAGGTAGAGCTACTCATGTCGTAGCCAGATCAGTGGAAAGGGTCAGTACAAAATGGATAAAACCCTAAACAACACCCAGACAACCCTAGGTCTGGTGATGAACAAAAGCCAGACCTCTGGGACCTTGTCCAGCAATATACCCAAAAGAACCTCCTCCCCTTGCCCTCTCTTTCTGCATGGTATTATCTGATCCTCAGCTAGCTTTTATTGGCTCTTCAGCATGGGAGAAATCCCTCCTCCCCTGTCTTCACTACCTGAAACCTTTCTAGAGTCAAACTGACTTGTAACAGAGGACATAATGGCTGGTCCAGCAGCAGTACCAAAATATTTAAATGTGAATTGTCTGAGGACAACTGCTCAGTTTGGAGGTTGCTCAGGCAGGATGGACTGGCTGCAGAAGTGCCATAGGAAAAGAAAGGGGACTTGGGGGTGGTAGCAGTGTCCCTCAGGTATACAGTTGTTGTAAAACACCATTCACTGGTTTCCTGTTGTGCCTCTGAGGTCTGAGGGACTGAGAATCAGAGACAGGAAAAAGGTTTACCTTTTAAACTAAGCAAATGTGAGAAGGAGAGGTAAAAAATTGTGGATCTCCTAGTGCCACAGCTCCTGGGACAGTTTCCTAAGGAGTCACTGCTCTGCTGTTCCTGCCAGGATGGTGCTGGATCCCACCACGACGCCCTGCATTCCTGGGTGCTGCCCCATTGTAAGACAATTAAAAACATGGCAGTTTCAGAACTTGGGCAGCCCCCAGCACTGCCGGAGAAGATACATCTGGTCTCAGTTTGCTGACTTTCCTTGGGAATGCCTCCAAATTAAAAGGAGATGGGGAAATCTTTGAAAGATGGAGTTCCCTGTGCTAGGCAGTGTGTTTTGTAAGAGACTTTCTCTTTACAGCAAAGGAGACACTGTATCTTCATTCAAGGTGCACCCAGGACCCACCTGCTGGTGACTGAGTTCTCAGATCATTTCTGAAGATGAGGCCAAGTCCTGGCACCCAAAGTCAAGAATAGGAACAAAGGCCAGACCTCTGCAAATGCTTAAATACAGGTCTGGATTTACAACCCCAGGGAAATTAGAGGAAAACAACTTTACTGGAGCAAGAAGGGTACAGAGAATGAAACAGAAATTCTGGCCAGAGAGAGGAGGAATGAAAAATAAATCTACCAGGCTGAGGATCTACATAGCATATGGGTCTCATCTACCCTGCTTCTTGCTTCATATGCAAAGAGGCTGCAGAATTAGATTCCCTAATCCAAATGCTTTAGGACTGATTCTCTAATTTCCCATGGAAATTCATTAGTATTTTTTTTTAATGAGTGGTAGTGCTGCTTGCATTTTTTGGTTATGGAAAGATTAAATGAAGGAAATCTTTGCCTAGAATAATCATCATTACTTAACCTAAATTTATTCCATTCCTCTGAAAATTTGAAAAAGTGCAGCTCTTTGGTTGCTGAAGTTACACTGAAGTAAAACTCAACAACTTGTTAAAATATTGCCATATGAGTGAAAATATTCAGCTCTGAGGAACTGATGTGGTGGAGGAATAAAAGGTTGTTTGTTAGTGCTGGCTGGCACTGGGTTTTAAGCAATACCAACACGCCTGCCAACAAGAAGCCGATAACAAGGCTTTCTGAACATCTTCCAAAGCTTCGCAGAAATACTTGTTTGCATAATGTTTTACACTTAAGCTCTTAAAAGTTCACCAGAGAAAAGTGGCTTTAAATCTGCACGAGCGCCCCACACACAGACATATGCATACAAAGCAGGAAGAAAACTGACATTGAACGAGAAATTTTGAAAGTTTAACATGGGCAGATTGAATGTACACAATAAGAGAGATGTGCCTGCTCTGCATACTAACTTCTCCCCTGCAGTACATTAATGACTTAACATCTTGGTTGGATTTAGGCTCCTGGCTGACCTACACTTATGCTTTAGCTATTTCTCAGTGTCTCAAACCAAGGGAGAACTTGAAGCCCTCCCCCTTCCCCTTCCCCTTCCCCTTCCCCTTCCCCTTCCCCTTCCCCTTCCCTTCTTTTTTCCTTCCTGATAGTACAGTTTTAACTCAGATCTAAGATAATTTTTGTTCCTGTGTGTGAGGCTTCTGCTACTTGCCAGCATAAAACTTGAGGCAGGCAGCTCTTTCTACGGTTTTCCTGACGCCTTTCAGTCTTGAACTGTAAAACCTCTTCTTGCTCTAATCAGAGCTCTCCAGAGCAGGACTTTGTCCCTGAAAATTGTGTATGTGTATATGCAAATTAAAAGCCAGTTTAGGGAGTTGGGACCAGACCAAGATCTCTAGTCATACAACATAATTTTGAACCTGGATTTCTAGAAGTAAAAAGCTACTCTAGGCAGCATTCCTTCAAATTAAAATGTCATGGGCAAAATCCTATTTCCTAAAATGTAATATCAAAATGTAGAGTGAAGTCCCGGCTCTGTTTTGTCAGTAATAGATCTCCCATTGTTCTAATCAGCTGCTTCATTCCATGCAGGAATAATGTATCTTATCCCTGTATGGCATTTCCAGACTGCATACAGTTCAGCATATGCACAGTAAATGTGATTCAGTGTGACTGCCAGTTGATAACATTCCCAGATGCCTGGAAATCCCAGATAAACATGGACAATTTTGGAATTTAAAAAATTCTAAAATTGTGCCAAGACAAAATTTCTGGATAGAAGGGGAAGAAAAGCTTGGGAAGTCCTGATATATAATGATGTATCTTTATTCAGGTCAGTATTGTCTTATGGAAGGCTCAAAGCCTTTGACTTTATACCTGCTTTTGATTTGTACACAACTGAAACAGATTATTATTTTTTAAGTCATGGCAGAAATGTGGTGTACTGCAAAATGTCCTGTGCCCTGTCAAGCAGTAAAACTCCCTGATTCCAGATGCTCCTCAAGCCTGTGAAGCAGTGCCAACCAGGTCCAGCTTAAGGGGCACCCCACCCACACCTTTTGTTGTTCTCCATAAGGAATGTGCTAAGAGGCGAAGGAAGGAGATGCACAGTGAGTGCCTTGTTTGGAGACCCAGAGCCCAGCCATGTGGGGTTCCTCTTGCTGCTCCTCCCAACAGTCAAATGTTTCAGCTGGAGCACACACTATGCTGCAGGCACAGGAAAAACTCCTCTTTTTTCTACTAAAGGGGATAACCTTGAAATAGTGAAGATTTTTGTCTGCTCATGGAAAAGTTTCCAGTGCTCATGGGAGTGAAAAACAGAAAAATACAGGTTAGTTCAAGGCAGTGATGCTGCATCAGACTGCTGAAAGCAGGGAGAGATGTTTCTTCAAGGCACCCAAATTAAATTTTTCCTACCCATGTGAGGCTAGTCCTGCTAGCTGCTCATCAAGTGCCTTGAGACATCAAATTACCTGATCACAGTCATGCTACTCTTGAATCTGAGATGACTCAGGACAGAGATTCCAGCACTGCTGAAAGCTGAGCTGTAGGACAGAAATTATTTCTGTGAACTACATGTAGAAGTACTAGTGGAAATGAAAAATTAATTCAGATGTCTGAATTTCTTTTTCAGTAATAGCTGCTGCCCTGGAGGTGAGGCAAGAAATGTTAATGTGCCTGTTCTAAAACTGTTCCCCCATTATGTCCAGAGACAGGTGTAAAAACAGACTTTGAAAGAAGCAGTTGGAGTATTGCAATGTCTTTTGTCTGATAAAGATGGAGGAAAACCAAAGATTTTCCACCTACAGTCTGCAGAAATCAGTGAGGAAGGAATTTCATGAGAGAGGGAAAGCAGGACCCAAACATTTCCATGTCCTTCAAAATCACTGCTCAAACTGGGAGTCACTGCTGAGCCTGGAGCAGTGCCCAGGTGCTGCCATCCTCGGAGCCTGAGCAGGGGTTTGGCTTTGGCAGCCAGCACCAGCCCCAGGGTCTGCAGTGGAGAGAACATGCCCCACACACCCCACACACCCCACACACCCCACACACCTCACAAACCCCACGCACCCCACACCCCTCACACCCCCTCACACACCCTCACACACCTTCACACACCTCATACACCCCACACAAACCCCATATACCCCACACACCCCCACACACCTCACACACCCCACACACCTCACACACCTTCACACACGTCATACACCCCACACAAACCCCACACACCCCACACACCCCCATACACCTCACACACCCCACACACACCCCAAGCACCCCACACACCTCACACACACCCCACACACCTCACATACCTCGCACACCCTCACGCACCTTCACACACCTCATACACCCCACACAAACCCTACACACCCCACACACCTCCACACACCCCACACACCCCACACACCCCACACACCTCACACATCCCACACACCCCCACACACCTCACACACCCCCATACACCTCACACACCCCCACACACCTCACACACCCCACACCCCTCACACACCCCCTCACACCTTATACACCTCACACACCTTCACACACCTTCACACACCTCACAAACCCCACACACCTCACATACCCCACACTCCCCACACACCTTCACACCCTACACACCTCAGTCCCTGTTCCCTGGGCCTGATTTCCACCTCTCGCACAGGGCTGTGGGCAGCACAGTCCCGAAACCCCCTGGAAAGAGAGGGGAGAAAGGGGCCATAAGCAGAAGAAACAGATGAAGTTCACTTTCTACATCTGTTTTTTATTGAGGGGGCTGTTACTGTGAGTAAAGTCAGCTGAGACATCCCAAGTGATTGCAGCTTGAATTTTTAAGCCTGGCTATAAATATCTGGGGTTTTAAACAGTGATTATTGTTTATGTTTTCTTCCTATTTACTCTGCTTTGATTTAGTAGCACAGGGAGGTTTGTATCACTTCACATGTCAGTTGGAAGCAGCCATCAGCCAGGTTACAGATAACCCCTCCTGCATTACACGGTTCAGGACTGTGCTGTCTGTCCCTCTCTGCGCTGTGACCCCAGGTGGCTCAGAAGTACTTTGGGTCAGACTTATTATATACTATTCACTATCCCAATAAACAAGTAGCGTGTTGTCACATTTGGAGTGCTGCGTATTTTTCTAGTAATTATGCCTTATTATATATTTACTATTCAGAAAATGCAGGTGTGGGCTGTTGAACTGGGGCCAATGAGAATTCGTCGAACTGGCAGCAATTGCTTGGTGAGTCATGTTTCACTGTCTGTTGGTTTTATAACTGTTTTCACTACTAATTTAGCTCTGCGATGCAATATGCAATTAGTCCTATTATGGAAGCAGCTGTATTCAGTTTTACAATGGCACTTTCCCCTTTGGCTTGTACCAGAGCCTGTTGTGGTACTGCTGATTTGATGACTGAAGTTGTAAAGTGGTATCTGGATGAGCCACAGCAAGCCATGAGCCCCATACAAATATGATTCTTCTCATACACCACTGCTCTAATGCTATTTCGTACAGCCCAATTAGAAATGCGGTCACAGAGAAAAGCTGTTTCTTGCTACCGTAACTAGTACTGTCATGGCAGTGATTTGTTGCCTTGCTGGTATCACCTCTGTATCTTGCAGCTTATTATAAATAACATTTGGTAACCAGAATCTGAAAAAAAAAATAAAATTAGGCTTCTGTTTGGAAATAAGCATCTGCTTGGAAATGAGCCTTTCCAGGCTTCAAAATTAGTTTCCAAGTTGTAGCCTCTAGACAGTGGCCACAGGAATGAAGTAGGACCAAGTGGGGATGGTGGCTGGGGTGAACAATGGGAGATTTGGAGCTTGAGTCCATGAAGCCCCAACTTGTCATGATAGTGACAGTGACAAACCAAAGCTTTGCAGACTCACTGAATCCTCCTGGGGTCCAGCCTACCTAATGCCACTGTCATGGTTGGTCCCTACACCCAGCACTTGGATAACAAGCATGAGCAGCCATTCTCCAAAATTACACAAGAGAACAGCCAAGTAAATACAAATATCAATTACACTAATTAGCTGCCTTTGCTGTCAACAAGGACATTATGGAAATCAAATACATATTGCTTACTAGTTTAATGCACACTAGAGCTACTCTGTTAAAAAGAGCAGGGTCGTGAAAAATCGCTGAGAACATTCACTACATTTTTTCTGCTGTGTTATTACCCACTTTCACACCCATACATATGTTCTGGTTTTGTTGTGTGTCACACAAAATGGTAATTTGGTGGTGAAAAAATGAGAAATCATGACATTTCACATGTGTTTTTAGTAAAACAACAATTTTCTTCCTAAAGGGCCCCAGTTTTCTTCCTCAGAAATAGGGCTATTTACAATGAAAATGTTCCTGTTGTGGTGGAATAATGGCACAAAGAAAGGCACCAGGCTGAATATTCCAAAGAGAAGTTAAAACACCTCTATTTCCAGCGCTTTGAATGCCAGGTGAGGTGAATTGAAGCCTCTAGACCACCACCTGGGAAACCAGTGCTTGCCAGCAGCAGAGCTGGCCCCAGCAAGAGCCCATTTGCACCAGGATTGTTTCTGACCACTGCTGCCCACAGTTATCATTCTGGCCAGACTATTACAGCAGAAACTATTTTGCAGGAACTTTTCGCTATGAGAAACAAATCAAGTCTCTGCCCTGCAGAGAATAACCATTTGGGAGAGCTGGACTGATGGAGAGTTGGTAGTTTGCCCAGAGCTTATAATTTTCTATCCAGAGGCTGGCTTTATGCTAGAGCAAACAGCTGGAGTTGTGCACTGTATTTCATTGCAAGCATGTAAAACAATAATGAACTTTATGGTTCTATAAAGATTTGCAAAATTATTCCCAGGTCTAAAGTTTAATTGTTTAATGTCACCAAATGACTTTGCAATAACTGAGCACTGTGGAGTGGCAGAAGTTAATCACTCGACTGAAGTGAATTAAGATTTTCTAAAGCTACATTTATCACTGTAATTTCTGGCTAATTTCATTTTCCATTCATAAAATATGATTTCAGCTTCTGTGTCTCTGTGAGCTATGGAAAAGGAACGTGCCTGTTTTAGAAGACATGCTGTTGTCAAGCAATGTCGAAGGTGATGTACATACTGATAACAGGAATATGCTAAGCCCATCTTAGCAATGTACTCCACATGCCTCTGCACTTAAGTCCACTAGCTCTTCAAGACCTCTAGTTCTTTTAAAGCTCAGTGGGCCAAATTTTCACTGTTCACTTTACCTTACATATTCTGGCCTGGCATCGGGAAGTGAAGACAACAGCCTTGCTTGAAACAAGAGTTAACCAGGATAGGCTTATTTGCTCAAAGCAAATGCTGCAAGCCAAAAAAGTCTATTTCTAGTGGCCACCTAACTCCTAGAATAGGTGAGGGATACCTCAGTACCTCCCTTCTTTACTTTTGCTTTCAGATGAGGATACAGTTGCTTTAATTTTAGCCATCTAGAAGTAACCAGAAGTCACGCACATTGAAGAAAGTTGTGTAAGCAATGGCAATAGTCAGTGGAAGGAAAATGGGTGTCTGTCTGGCATGTTTTATCCCAGTTATCTCCACTGGCTACAGCTGGGAGCCCTGGCAGATATTAACCAAAACTCCTCTCTCTGGCAGGCTGAAGTTAACCCATGAACCTCACATTTCCTTCTCTGCTTGCACCCCTTGGCACTCCACTGCTGCTCGAGGCAGAATTCATTTTTCTCTTCACGTGGGTCCTGTGAGGGCCTGATTCAGCTGATGTTGTCAGTGACTGGCCATGAGCATATTTGTGGGACTAGCCCCATACCAAGGACTGTCCCAAAGAGTTGGAGCTGGCTCTCCATCCCATTCAGAGGTGTCAAGGGCTCCTTCTTCAAGTGAGGGACTTCCACTAGGACCCAGTCTATCTGAAGGACTCAAGAAGTGTCTCCTCAACACAGGGTGAAGCCGGCAGGTAGAGGAAGGGGAGGCAGGAGTACCTGTGCCTCTCCCAGACACACCTTGAGCCTCCTGTTGAGGCTGTCCTGTTGATCGCCTGGCAGTGCCTGGCAGCTCTCGACCTTGTTCCAGTATTTCACATTAAAAAGTCCCTGGGAAATATGCATAATCCATTCTGCAGATTCCTGGTCGCAAACTGTAGGACCTAAAATGTACCTCATCTCACCAGGTCAAGAAACTGGGACAGGAACCTCTGCTGCCCAAGGACACTGCAGAGTTTTCTCACTGTCCTGAGTCTGACAATTAATGCTAGGGAGGGATTGGAGTGTCACACACTGCCTTCTCTCAAGTGGTCACTCACCTAGCAAGTGCAGTTCCCAGTTTGCTGGGCTGGATGTCCCTATCACTGCAGGGAGATATCCTACTGTTCTTGTGCCAAAAATGCTCATGGTAAAGGCAAAAGTGATTGGCATCCCTGAGCCAAGAACCCCAGCATACAACAAATACTTTGTAAATTATGGCTTTTGCCTTTTTTTTCTTGAAGTGAATGCATTAAGAAATTAATCAGGAAAGAACTGCATTACCCACACTTCAGTCCAACCTCAAAACAAAGCACTGAGCCCTCTCCTCAGCTTTAGAAGTGGATGGGTGTCCATATCTCAGCTTTTTTTTTGCTAGTGGCATTGATGGACAAAAAAAGAAAACATTTATTCTGAAGTCTAACATCTCTGTAAAGTTTCCTGCATGTTGAGTCAGTTAAAATGCACTCAAATAAAGGTAGCTTTTTTTCTGGAAGTAGCTTTTTTTTTTTTAGATTTGTTTTATTTTTAATCTTTGAAATGAGAACATCTCTCACCACCCTCTTGCATGATTGCCTTCACTGTGAGGGAGGTAAAGGTACAACATGCTGGTTTTCATTAGTAGTGAGTATGATTGTGGTTAGGCATATTATGGTTCACACATAGACAACAATTTACACTCCTCCTCTACACAGAGCCTGTACTCAGATGTTGTACACACATGTAACAATACTGTCCTGGCCCCAAATTGCTGCCAGGTTAGGTCGTCACTTCAAGCCCATTTTCTCTGGGTTTTTCTCTCTGTTGCATTTTATTGGCCTGGTAGAGATTAGCCACTAATCCAGCCTGATTTTAGCATCTTCTGCACTTGTTTGTTCCAATTTTTGTACCCCTTGAACTTTCCTCCCGCATACAATTTATTCCCACACATGGCAGGCATGCTTTCTCATGAATTATTTATATAGCTTTGGAAACTTCTGCTTTTCAAATAATGAGAGAAGAAAATGTTTCCAGTGTAGGAGTCATAATAAGGGAGAAATCCAGGCAGGTTGGTGTTCAAGAAGATGGTAAAATGCCCCAAGTTAAAAATAATACATTGCTTTTGAAAGGCTGAGGAAACATCACAATGGCCTTTCAAAGCAATCATCTACCTTCAGAAACACTGCTGAGTGGCTAAAATTAGGAGTTGATATCAGGCAATGACTACAGAGGCTTTCATTTCTCCAGTTTTTCCCAGAGGTTGGGTGGGATAAACTCCCCCATTGTCTAATATACCAATGGCAGCCTTGCCACCTACTTGCGTGTAGGGAGAAGCTATCCCTTCCTCTCCAGAGCTGAAATGGCACAGCTTTGCTAACAAAAACAAAATTAATAACATATACTGCAAGAAAAAACACTATGTGACACAGCTTCTGTGGTGCTTTGATCTTTTATTTTACTGAGAAACAGAGGTAGGCTGTGCTTTCACTTCCAAAACACAGCCAAGTACACAAAGCAGGGAATAAAATATCTAAAAAAGATGCCTCATTTAGACAGAAACTTGGTAAGAGTTTAAAAAAAATTCAATTTAAGATGTGTTTTGAAAACAGGAAAGACACTGATGGTAACACCGAGGAAGAAAGAATAGGCTAGCCCAGGGAGGGAGCAAGGAATAAAAGGAAACACTCATTTTATATAGGCTTCATCCCAAGATGGGATAGGGGGGGAGGATTAGATAGCGAGGGTAGGAATCACAACCTCATGAGGACATTTTATGGTCTGCAGTCAGGAGCACAAGGAGCCAGCTCCTGCATCTGTGTCGTGCCACCAGGCTGGCTTTGGGCAGGGATGTGTGTCACTGCCCCACCACGGGGCAGCAGGGCACCATGGCCAGCACACACAGCCCCAGCCTGTGGGCTCCTGTGGCACACGCACACCTCCTGTGACACACACCTCCTGTGGCACACACACACCTCCTGTGACACACACACCTCCTGTGACACACACACACCTCCTGTGGCACACACACACCTCCTGTGACACACACCTCCTGTGACACACACCTCCTGTGGCACACACACACCTCCTGTGACACACACCTCCTGTGACACACACCTCCTGTGGCACACACACACCTCCTGTGACACGCACCTCCTGTGACACACACCTCCTGTGGCACACACACACCTCCTGTGACACACACCTCCTGTGGCACACACACACCTCCTGTGGCACACACACACCTCCTGTGACACACACCTCCTGTGACACACACACATGTCCTGTGACACACACACACCTCCTGTGGCACACGCACACCTCCTGTGACACACACACCTCCTGTGACACACACACACCTCCTGTGACACACACCTCCTGTGGCACACGCACACCTCCTGTGACACACACACACCTCCTGTGGCACACGCACACCTCCTGTGGCACACACCTTCTGTGGCACACACACACTTCCTGTGACACACACACACCTCCTGTGACACACACACACCTCCTGTGGCACACACACACTTCCTGTGGCACACACACACACCTCCTGTGACACACACACACTTCCTGTGGCACACGCACACCTCCTGTGACACACACACACACCTCCTGTGGCACACACACACTTCCTGTGACACACACACACCTCCTGTGACACACACACACTTCCTGTGGCACACGCACGTCCTGTGGCACACACACACTTCCTGTGACACACACACACCTCCTGTGGCACACACACACTTCCTGTGACACACACCTCCTGTGACACACACACATGTCCTGTGACACACACACACCTCCTGAGGCACACACACACCTCCTGTGGCACACACACACCTCCTGTGACACACACACACTTCCTGTGGCACACGCACACCTCCTGTGACACACACACACTTCCTGTGACACACACACACACACCTCCTGTGCACACACACCTCCTGTGACACACGCACACTTCCTGTGGCACACGCACACACCTCCTGTGACACACACACACCTCCTGTGGCACACACACACCTCCTGTGGCACACGCACACACCTCCTGTGACACACACACACCTCCTGTGGCACACGCACACCTCCTGTGACACACACACACCTCCTGTGGCACACACACACCTCCTGTGGCACACGCACACCTCCTGTGGCACACACCTCCTGTGGCACACACACACCTCCTGTGGCACACACACACTTCCTGTGACACACACACACCTCCTGTGACACACACACACCTCCTGTGGCACACACACACCTCCTGTGGCACACGCACACACCTCCTGTGACACACACACACCTCCTGTGACACACGCACACCTCCTGTGACACACACACACACCTCCTGTGGCAGACACACACTTCCTGTGACACACACACACTTCCTGTGGCACACACACACCTCCTGTGACACACACACACCTCCTGTGACACACACCTCCTGTGACACACACCTCCTGTGGCACACACACACCTCCTGTGACACACACACACCTCCTGTGACACACACACACTTCCTGTGGCACACACACACCTCCTGTGGCACACGCACACCTCCTGTGACACACACACCTCCTGTGACACACACACACCTCCTGTGGCACACGCACACCTCCTGTGGCACACACACACGTCCTGTGACACACACACACTTCCTGTGGCACACGCACACCTCCTGTGGCACACACACACCTCGTGTGGCACACACACGTCCTGTGGCACACACCTCCTGTGGCACACACACACGTCCTGTGACACACACACACTTCCTGTGGCACACGCACACCTCCTGTGGCACACACACACCTCGTGTGGCACACACACGTCCTGTGGCACACACCTCCTGTGGCACACACACACGTCCTGTGGCACACACACACCTCGTGTGGCACACACACACCTCCTGTGACACACACACACGTCCTGTGGCACACGCACACCTCCTGTGGCACACACACACCTCCTGTGGCACACACACATCTCCTGTGACACACACACATCCTGTGGCACACACATGTCCTGTGGCACACACACACCTCCTGTGACACACACACACCTCCTGTGACACACACACGTCCTGTGGCACACACCTCCTGTGACACACACACGTCCTGTGACACACACACGTCCTGTGGCACACACACACGTCCTGTGACACACACCTCCTGTGACACACACATGTCCTGTGGCACACACACACCTCCTGTGGCACACACACACGTCCTGTGACACACACCTCCTGTGGCACACACACACCTCCTGTGACACACACACATCCTCTGGCACACACATGTCCTGTGGCACACACACACCTCCTGTGACACACACACACCTCCTGTGACACACACACGTCCTGTGGCACACACCTCCTGTGGCACACACACACGTCCTGTGACACACACCTCCTGTGACACACACATGTCCTGTGGCACACACACACCTCCTGTGGCACACACACACGTCCTGTGACACACACCTCCTGTGACACACACACGTCCTGTGGCACACACACCTCCTGTGACACACACATGTCCTGTGGCACACACACGTCCTGTGACACACACACACACCTCCTGTGGCACACACCTCCTGTGACACACACACGTCCTGTGGCACACACACGTCCTGTGGCACACACACACCTCCTGTGGCACACACCTCCTGTGACACACACACGTCCTGTGGCACACACATGTCCTGTGGCACACACACGTCTTGTGACACACACACACACCTCCTGTGGCACACACCTCCTGTGACACACACATGTCCTGTGGCACACACACGTCCTGTGGCACATACCTCCTGCCACTGGCTCTGTCACAGCTGATGATGCAGCCCTTGATGGAGTTTCTGGTGGGTTGCCATAGCAACGAGGAAGCAGGCAGATGGAAACCAGCAGCCCCAGCCTGCCTCTGCCTGCCCACCTGCCTGCAGGGATGGGGCAAGCAGGGCACGGGGCCTGGCACACGAGGACTGGGAGGTGACCCCCCCTCTAGGGGCATGGCATCCTCTGCATGAGGGGCTCTGAATCCTGCTGCTCACAGACCCACTGACCTCTCTGTCCTATCCTTCAGGCAGGATTAAACTGAATGTTTCTCCACTTAGTGGCTGATGCCTGGGAAGAAATACTAAAATATCATTACAAAATTGATTCTTCTAAACTGTTCGGTGAAATTCAGTATTAATTAGTTGATTGGCAATCTGGTGATTGCAGCAAACTAAATAATTGTTCTAAAATTATAATCCAGTGAGTATTTGCTTTATTCACCAGACTGCACAAGAAAAGTCCATTAAAAATGAAGATTCCTAGTTAAAGGTCTTCTTGTTCCCCTTAAAATGCTTTGGCATTTTCTTTCTACCATTCTGCATCGGTGTTATTTGAGACTTGGTTTGGCATCCCAAGAAAGTGAGAACTACCAAACCTAGTTTTTTCCCCAGAGCCAGCATTTCTTCTGCAGCATTTCCCAGTCAGGAGATAGTGCCCAAAGACTGAGAGTTTTTAAATGGTCCATGTTGATTTGCCTGTCCCAACCTACTCTTTTCAGCTTTTACAGTAGACAATACTATGATGAACAGGTTACTTTTCCATTAAAAAAGCACATTTTTCCACAGAAAGCTATCCCTCCTATTTTAAGATCCTTCTGCCACAAAACACCACCCAAATATCTTAACATAATTTTTCTTCATATTTTTGATTTTGGAAACTGTTGGATCCTTCAGCTTAAGTTCTGTACCCTCAAAGAAATCACTTAGATGCAGGAAAGTGTCAGCTTAAAAACTTTAAGCTCAGCAGAATGATAAAAGAGTGAAAACAGCCCCATAAAAATTGAGGAACCCACTGACTCACTGATTCCAAACTAGACCTACTCATCAAATTGATAAGCATTCTGAAAAGGAACATTTTCTGCTGCCGAAGTTAAAGAAAAAGAAAGAGACTGGAGGCCTAACTCCAAAGAAAGAAAGCGTGAGTTTTAGGGGATTACAGGAGAAGGGAATTGGTGCTGGAACCAAGCCTTCAGTCCTGGAGGCTTGCATCGGTTTTGAGGTGTTCAAAACAAGGCTTGTACAAAAGGTTAGCACAACTGCTCCTTGCTGGGGTTTGGACTAAGTGACCTGTAAGGTCTTTGCCAAAGCTATTATCAGTGGTACTGTGATACCTTAATAAGGCAGCTTTTGTACTCCAATATCTCAGAAAAGATTGTTCTTTTTTAGAATGACATTTCACAGCCTGCAAATTCTAAAATGGACTAATGGCTTTGACTTTTGGGGGTAGAAAGATTGGTCTGAAAAGTAAAGGTCTAGCTGGTGCTTGAAACTTTTGAACCTTTATTTGTTGGGAGAGAAATGACTCACACACTTCCCTTCTCAATAATGATGGTTCAGAAGATGTCATTAAATTCGATAAGGCCAAAGATTTATGAACAACAATTTAAGTAAATGGGCTTTGAGAGAAAGCCTTTGAGCCAGCCCACACCATGGGTGGGCTGACATTAGATAGGTGGATACAGCTCTTTGGAGACTCTAGGAATACTCAGATATTCTCTTACAGACAGATCTGAACTCAGAGGTGCATCTCTTTATGGATTAGGGTATTTCTATGTGCATTTTTTAATGGAGGCAAAGATATACAGTTTTTTGGCTAGGAAGGGGACACTTCTCTCTGCACTGAGAGGATGAAAAAAGAGGAAGAATGGGGAAACTTAATGTGATTGTGACATCTTTACTTCTATCTCTAGTGCCATAGGGTTTGACTGCGTCTAAGATCAACCTTAGGGCTGCTCTAATGTACATCACTTGAGATGATTCCTTAGTCTTTTTTTCTCAAAACTCTCAGTGCACTGCCACAGCACTAATTCTTGGGAACTTCCCTGAAAATACAAAATTGCTCAGTGTCTGAACCATCACCATGATGATATTTTTCTCCCATCATTAAAGACAAATTTTATGTGCTACCAATTTGCATGAGAGTTGTAAAAAATAAGAGAGACTAATGAACAAGCAGGTGTGGGTCTAGTAAGGGAGTTCAAAAGGTGTTCAGCTCCATGGTTCTCTGGCACTGCACCGTGCAGTGTGCATGTACCACTTCAGCAGCAGTTAAACACAGCCCCACAACGAGCTCGTGGTGGCATCTGGCCCAGAACAAATAGCAGCTGTACAAAATTTGTGTATATTTTTTGTCCAGTTCCTTTGACCTGAATATATGTCTCAGGGAATTTCAGACAGAGTCAAAAGCTGTTTTTGCTGTCAGGTAGGCATGCCACACGTAGCCTGTGTACCTAATCCTGCATTCCTCCTGCATTCCAGGCACCCACAAAGTCAATGAGAATTTGAGATGCAGAGTGAACACAGGACCAGGTACAGCATTTGAATATTTTAAGGAATGTTCTTGGATTTTTACAGTTGATGTCATGTTTTCTAGCCCATCAATATGGATTAACAATGGTCCAGAGCAGCAGGAACTCATTTCCTATTCATATATGCTAATTGCATGGTGCCGGATAGCAGGGATTTCTTCTTAAACGCAAAGTTTCTTTTTTTTTTTTTTTTTTTTTTTAGCAAATGGAAAATAGACAGAGACTGTGGCTATGAAATAAAGAAGCAAAGAGGATTTTAAACAAACACTGAAATATTTGGTACTTCTAAATATGTACTCTGTACTTAAAGGGAGCAAGAGCTAAAGTCCTTTCATATATTCTTCCCATAGGTGAAATCCATCCTCCCTTACTCTGAACCACAGCTGACTTTGAGGTAAGTCATGTGGTGGGGTTGAACCTCCCTGGACACCCACTGCCCACCAAAGCCACTTTATCTGGAGGAGTGAAAAAATAACAGACTGGTGAGTCGAGATAAGGGCAGGGAGAAATCACTCAGCACTTCTGGTCATAGGCTTGATTTAGGGAAATAAGTTTAATTTATCACCAATAAAATCAGGGTAGGATAATGAGAAATAACATCAAATCTTAACACACCTTCCTTCACCTGTCCCTTCTTCCCAGTCTTCACTTTACTCCTGAATTCTTTACCTTTTCCCTCCCAGTGGCACAGAGGAGATAAAGAATGGAGGTTGAGGGCAGTTCATCACACACTGTCTCTACCACTCCTTTCTCCTCACAGTTCTCCCTTGCTCCAACATGGGAACCCTCCCATCAGACACAGTCCTCCATGACCTTCTTGAACATGATTCCTTCCCAAGCATTTCAGTTCTTCATGACCTGCTCCAGCACAGAGTCCCTCCCACGGGGTGCAGTCCCTCAGGAACAGACCCAGGGTGGGTCCCTGCAGGGTCACAGCTCCTGCCAGCACAGCACAGCACAGCACAGCACAGAATCTGCTTCAGCACAGACTTCTCTCTCCTTGGGGCCACAGGTCCTGCCAGGAACCTGCACCAGCATGGGCTTCCCTCAAGGTCACAGCCTCCTTTGGCCATCCAGCTGCTCTGGCATGGGGTCCCTCACAGTCTGCAGGGGATCTCTGCTGCACTGTGGATCTCCATGGGCTGCAGGGGAACAGCTGCCTCACCATGGGCTGCACCATGGGCTGCAGGGGAATCTGAGCTCCCGTTCCTGGAGCAGCTCCTGCCTCTCCTGCTCTGACCTGGATGTCTGCAGGGCTGTTCCTCTCACATATTCTCACCCCACTCCTCAGCTGCTGTGGTTCAGCTGTTTTCCCCCTTTTTAAATATATTATCTCTGAGGCATCATGGTGAGCCTGTCTTGGAGATGGCTGGCTTTGGCTCCATCAGACACAGGGGAAGCTTCTGGCAGCTTCTCACAGAAGCCACCCCTATCACCCCCTGCTACCAAAACCTTTCCACACAAACCCAATACAGTCTGTTAATCCCATAATTTATTTTTCTTATTTGTTTCAATGTTACTGCATTTTTAAAAATTTATATGGAGGCAATGTTTTAACAGTTTCGCACTTACATATCACTGCAGTGTCTCACATCTTCAAACAATGCATGAAGTAGTACAAAACCCACTTGCTGTATGAGACATAAGTGTATACAAAGTGTGTTTTGTCTTTAAATCTTTGAGATTTAAAACATATTTATTTTGCAGAATACTTTGTCAAAAGATATCCTGTATTTGCAATGAAAGATTATGAAATGCCTTTATTTCTGCCAGTCTTAGCTTGCTTCTCATGTGCTAGGCAGAATTGATTTCTGCTGGATATGGTACAAAGTTTTTTTGCTGATACTGTCTGTTACTGAGAAAATAGATGGGAGATGAGTTGTTTCTGTTGGCATAGGCTTTCAGCAATGATGTTTTAAAGGCTTTGGAAAAAAGGCAGTCAAATGCTGGAAAAGGCATTCAAGAAAAATGATCGATGGCTCAAGCCTGTTAGCACTAAAGAGGCATTTGGATAATGACCTTAATAACATGTTTTAAGGTTTGATCAACCCTGAAGGGGTCAGGTAGTTGAAACAGATGATCATCATAGACCTCTTCTTACTGAAATATTCTATTCTATTCTATTCTATTCTATTCTATTCTATTCTATTCTATTCATTATAATGCCTTTTTATTTCCTGTTTTAAATATATCCATCCAACCAATCTGCAACAACTGTAACTCCAGGGTTCTGTGGACAGATCACTGTCTAATTAAAGAATTTACATTTTCACATAATGCAAAAAATAAACCTGGTTTTCTTTCCTAGTCACCAATATCAGCTAGGAACATCTATCATAATTTTATAGGTCATCACATCATCATATGGATATAGAATCTGTTTTTCACAAGGTCTTTGATTAGATTACTGGTATTAGATTATGGGGGCTTTGCTGATGCTAAAAGCCTATTTACTTATAATTATGAAAACAGTGCCAGCTAACTACTACCACTCTTCACATTTTCTCTGCGTGCTCTGAATTCAGGGCACATTCTAGTTATCTTTTCTTTCATGTGACATCTATCACTTTGGTGTTATTCACAGAAGACACTGGAAATTTGGCAGTGGCTCTGACTTGTGTGCATCCCCCATGTAAAATAGAGTTTACAGGGATGGCATTCAGCTTCAGAATTCTCAACATATTTAAGGTCAGGCAGAAGGCTTTGTTTGAAAGGCCTGTTGAAACCAGAGGGTCTGGAGAGAGCCCTGGTCTCCTGCTTCCCCACAGCTCCAGCATGCTGCAGCATGCCCAGGCTGTGGCTGGGACAGGCTGGCCCCTCTGCCACATGCTACGCCT
This sequence comes from Melozone crissalis, assembly GCF_028551555.1. Lineage (NCBI taxonomy): Eukaryota > Metazoa > Chordata > Aves > Passeriformes > Passerellidae > Melozone > Melozone crissalis. The sequence continues at coordinate 25,817,456 of NW_026535794.1, forward strand.
GTAGTGGAGGCAGCAGGGACAGTGCAATGGGCACTGGTCAGGTTCCTTCTGCCCACTCAGAAAATCTGCCATGCTGGAAAAACTCTCAGCAGGAGACTGCCATGTATTTTCTGCTTTTGCACTGTATGAAGTGATGTTGGCATAGGAATCAAACCAGGGTAGAAGGTCTGCCACAATCCATGATTTTTAAACTAGAAGAATAGGGGGACAAACACCTTTTTAATATGCATTTTGGCTTATAGACAAAGTGGAAGGGAGAAGACAGAGTTTAAAAGGAAGGAAATGTGTTTATCTCCTGCGTGAAAAACATCTCTCAGTACACCAACATGGAGAACAATATTACTTTTGTGCTCTGATAAATAATCAGAACAACAATTGTGAGGACAATTGGACTTTGAGGCAAGAATGCAATAAGAATGCCAAATCTACCACAGCAGCTCAATAGCACCAGAGCCCAGGCACAGCTCTGTCTGTTTGCAAATGAGCATTTGTGTCTCTCTATCTGCATGTACCTGTTTACATCTAATCCTGACAATTTGTGCTGCACTGCATTTCCCTAGATTTAAAATAACTTCACTTGCAACTTCTAAGAGGTTATTAGGTGTGATTTTCAAAAAACATCAAACTTGTACAGTGAAGTTCACTTGACTGAGAGCAATACTAGCTGGGGATCAGGCACATCAGAAAATCATATCCAGAAATAACAAAACATTTTTGAAGATGCAACATTTTGCATCTATTTTTTTATTGACATAATAGTGCCTCTCAGTCTAATTTCTTCATGAACAATTGGTAGATAAGCTACATATCATGCCTATGACATACATATTTATCATATTCAAGCTGCAAAGTGGTAATCCAGAGAAAACCACATGTTTTTTTACTTCTCTAACTTCTTGTTTTTCTTTGCCTTTATTCTTTTCAATCAGGTCTAATCTTATGGCAAATGACCTGTCCTGCTTCAAATATCTGCTGCTTCCTCTCTCTCCTTAGCAAATACTTAACTTATTTTGATATTACCAGAACCATCTATTAAAAGTCTTGTCCAGAGTCCTGTTTTCCTCTGGCTCTCCATCTTTTCAGTCCCTGTTGGTCTTTCAGGGTTTCATTCAGACCATGCAGCTTCCCCCTCCCTCTACCCCAGCAGAATTTCTCTATCAGTATCCAAACTGAAATAGTGTTCTTATCCTCCAGATCCATTCCAATTAATGCAGTTCTCCCTAAACACAGCATTGTTAAATGCTTATGATTCGGGAATGTAAATCTTCCAGGTTTAAATTATCTAAAGCCCACACAAAGTTTTGGGATAAGGGTACAAATTGCATTGCTTATTTCAGTTGCCAACACTTCAAATCAAAACATTGATATATAAAATATTGTCATCATTTTGGTCTCATTACATTCAAAGGCACCTAAATCTTTCTGGAAGTCTGGAATGTGTCCTTTCTATTCCTTGCCTAGATCTCTGTAAGTCTTTTAGAGATTGCAGGAAATAAAATACATTTCCATTCTATTGTAAGAATATTTTGGCAGAAGATATTTTTTGGTATGTTTTTCTCATGGACTTTTGAAGTTGGTGAAGTGTGTGTGTGCAAGATTATATTTAGGATTTTTACTTAAATTTTTTAGAAGACCACTTTTAAAATGGTCTTTTTACTACTAAAACTTTTAGCTTCACACATTCCTTGTGGTGGATCCCACAGTCTTGTCTGGTACCACCCTTTGGGTCAAGAGGTTCCTCTGGACGAAGTCCTGAGCAGTCCTCTGCTCTTCCATTTAGGGGACAGAGTCTTTTCTCTCATTTGTGGCAGGAGAACAGTGTTGCTGTACATTTGGGTCACCACAGATCTTTGTAAGGCTAGTAAAAGGTTTTTATTTTTGCTGCACGAGCTTGAAGGTCTTGCCCTCTGGCCATAATGAAAAGCATGGCCTTGCAAGAGACTTCTGTTCCTATGCTATCTGGAGGGAAATCTTCTTTTACTGCAATCTCTTGTGAATCCAAAGCCTGGAGGATATTTTATAGGAGGAGAAAACTGAAAATTAAATGTACTACAGACAAATCCTCATTTCTGACTCTCTGTACATTGTTTAAGGCCAGTGGCTGCAAACCATATTAACAGCTACTGAAGAATGATTGGGATGGTCTGGGATGACTCCTCATTGTTCTCTCTGGAAGAATTTTTTTTGAGCCTTCAAAGTCATAGATATATCAAGCCATTATTGAAAAGTGTGCCCTCTTCTTCAGACCAATGCAATGCCCATGGTTTGTCTTCTCTTCTCAGGTGGCATGGGAAGACAAGGAATGTGACTGATTCCTACAGTGAAGGCCGATATACCTGAGGCGCTTCAGCTCTGTGCTATACTTGCATCAGGCTTTTCCATCCAGTATTTGGTATCTCGGGCACAAGTGCCTCTCAGTGACCTCCTGAATTGCAGCAAACTGTGACCTTTGCAAAGTAAAACAGCTTCATGAGGAGTTTGGAATCTCCAGCTTCAGAGGTCAAACTGTGGCAAGTGAAACCACCAACCCATGGTGTCCCTCTGCAGCTACTCATACAGGCAGGCTGTCTATTGCTTTTCCTTGGAAAAAAGTGCTCCACCCACCCATTTAAGAGAAAATTAGAAATTATTTTTAGAGAGAGAGATGCTTGCTTGACTCTGCCTTCTGTTAAAGAAAGAGTTATCAATACCCTAGATGAGGAGAACAGTACCGGGAGAAGTTTCTGCTGGATTAAGCTTTCTTTCATTTTACCAGACAACAAAATTCTAGACTTTCAGTAGAAATTACTTTTCTTATAAAAATGTTTGATTTTCCCAAAAGGATGTTTACATTCACAGTCAGCCAGTCCAGAATATAATTTTTGCAAATTATTACATCTCTATTTTTAGATGCAAATACTTTGCTGATGCCAGTGGGGTTTTACATGAGGGAAAGGGCTCATTCATGGGAGACTAATAATAAGAAAAGAGCAATTAAGCAAAAATGCTACACTTGCCATCCAGTTATAGAGTTGAGTAGTTGATAAAGTTTTCAAAGCAGGTTTTTTAGAACATTAGGGCTAGATTTTCATGTAATGGTTGTCCATCTCTATTGTCAGCTAGAATTGTGTGTTCTTGGGACTTCTGAAAAGTAGGGCTTTCATAGCTTGTTTTATACCTCACATATTTAAGAATTGTTTTCTGTGGAAGTTGCATGTTTTCTAGAAAATTGAAAAAGCTCTAAAGCAATTTTAATTTTGCTTCAGTATCTGTCAAAAAAAAAAGCTGTGTTAAGTCTTTCTTCTCTAAATAACCAAATTAAGGTTTGCATCCAAAGCTTGGCATCTGAAGTTTAATGCAGTCAAAGTGTACAAGAAAACTTGCGCATAATTTAGAAGCCTAATGCATTTGTTTAAAAAGGCAGAGAAGGTTTAATTGAGCATACAACCATGTCAACTTGTCATTCCTGATGAAGGTAGTGTCTGCAGACTGGGGTTGCTAAATGTTGCAGTAGCTGTCTGAATAAATCCTGAATTTTCAGGGGAAAGGGACTGATCCAGTATTTTTCTGATACCTAAAGGTCCAATGGACAATGGAGGACATTTGGGATGTGCAATGGGTTCAAGCCTGGAGAGGTGTGGGAAAAAATAATAAACTTTTATGCCTTTGATGTCTTGATACTAGAAGTCATTGGCTTATAAGAATATGGGTAAGAGGAAAGACGTCAGTCCAACTTGGCTTATAAGAATATAGGTAAGAGGAAAGACATCAGCCCACCTTGGTGTCTCAGCTTTGGCCCAGATGATGCAATTGGCTTTCTGCAGGTTGACGCCTGGTGGGGTCATAGTTAGCCTGAGGGCAATAGTTTCCACAGGGCTGCAGAAATCCAACCAAGAAAGACTGGTTGCAAAAATCAGAGCCTCAGTTCTCAAAAACTGAGGATCAGGAGCACTCATTAGAGAAAGCACAGCATTTGGGGGAAAAAAGAGGGGGTACTGGATTTGGTGATGATGCAGCCGAATATCTAAATCGCTGTATTATACTTGTCAACATAATTGCAGTTGTTTGTCTGATGATCCTATTAAGTATTACAATTTCTTTCTTCCAGATTTTGTTTGTTTATTTGTTTAGGGTAATTGGAGTCTGTTTTTTAGATAGTTATATGTGAATTATAAAGGAAATGGGTAAGAGAAATTATTATCTAAGTTCTATTTTGAAGTGGCCTTTTTGAGTGTAAACAGCTATGATGACAGCCTTATACCTTCCTCCTACCTGTTTGTAAGCACCAAGAGTTCATACTGGTAATTGCAAAGGGAAGAGAGGTGCACAGTCTCAGGAAAGCAACACACATTTCTCAGAAAATTATGTCACAGAGATTGTTGTCCAGAGCACAATAGCTGTTCAGTCTAAAAAACCTGGCCCTGTGGTCTGCCTGGAGTGAAAGACTAGATAGACAAACTCAGCAGAGGAGAGGGGCATGAAGAGTCTTGGGGAGGTAAGGTTGTTTCCTGAGGCTGCTCAGTGTAAGTCAGTAGCAGAGAAGGAAAGAGAATGGAATATTTCAGCAGCAGGGTCTCATGTGCTGCCCTCCCTGTCTGCTTCCTTGTTGGCATATTTCTAGTTTGTTTTAGAACATGGTGGCCAAGTGTCAAGAACAAACCAACATTTGGGGCACCCAGGAGATGATCCAATGTCCATCTCTATGGCATCAGCATGCACTCACCAGACGTCCTGAGCTCCAGAATCCCTGGGGACAGCAGAGACTTGGAGGTGGTGGGTACAGAGGCAGCCCCATGTACCTATCCCCGATCCCTACCTCCAGAAGGTTCGGAGCTGCACTCCTGGGGGTGCAAAGAGAGCAGGAGCAAAAGCTCAGGCTGCACCCTGCAAGATCCTCCTTGAGAGAGCTGGCAAGGAGCATCCTTCTGCTGCTGTGCAGACCCAAAGTGCTCAGCACCTGGCAGTGTCCAGAATGATCTGACTTTATCACCAAACAGCAAATAATTAGGAGATTCGTGTGGCAGACTAAACATTAAAGTGCTGTATTGCAAATACACAGGATATTACACATCATCAGCAAAAATCAGTCAACTTACAAATCCCATCTAGACTGGGATTTTTTGTGTCTGTTCAGGCATTTGCATATTTTTAAATACAATCACAAAGAGCACACTAGTAGTTTTACTGTCAAAGAAATACCTTTTAAGTATAAGGATTTCTTTCTCCCCACCATCACCACTTCATTTATCTTTTGCTTAAATCCTTCCTCTCCAGAAATAATACAAATCAAGCCTCTGGGGCCTGTTTATATAATGGGGATTTATGTCATTTCAAGACAAATTGCATTTGCTAAGTTTCAGGGAAGCACCTGTATTAATTGTATTTCCTGCTCATGCGTTGCTTTTGTTTGCAATAAAAGAATTCATCTCAGGTGAGTTAACCTTGCTTTTAGAGAGGGCACCTGCAGTTATCTTAGTGCTTATTGTAAATGAAAACATGTTGAGCCTTTAAAGCAGTGAAATAAAGAGGTGCTGACAAGAGGGTATGCCAATAGGATTAGAAGCTTTTCTCACCACTTGTATTATCAGGATGGAGAATTGAGTCACGTTAAATTACAGGGAGAAGAGATATTCCCAGAAGTTCCACAGACCAGAGATTGACTTGCTTCTTTAGTAAACCTGTGGATAGGAGGGGCATCCTATGCTTGGTGAGATTAGGAGGGGTGGGGGAATGAAGAAGAGAAAAAGACCTTTTAGCCCTTTTAGCCTTAGGCATCTATAATTGACCAAGATTTTTCTGCTTGTGATTTGATCCATCCAAACCCTGTTAGAGGCACTTGCCCCCAACCGAGACCAAGGCTGAGGTGAATAAGAATGAGGTGACTCACTCATATGTACTATACATGTATTCACATCTATTAGGATAAGTGACATGTCATTCAATTTAAGCACAGGCAACTGGAGATTGTCATATTTTGAAAATGACAACTGTTATTTATTTATTGAGAATATTTATACAGGTTCTTTCTAGGTACAGAGAATGCATTTTTCAGCAGCTCCTGAGACACCAGTGAATCAGACCAGAAAGGCTATTCCACAAAATGAGAAACAAAGCCAGTGACCTACTGACCAACAGATCTGGTCAACAGAATCAAAATCTGGCAAGATCAGTAGTCATTTTTTGTGGTCATTTTTAAAAGCTCTCATCATGATGCTCTGATCCCTGCTATATTAACAAGGTGCTGAAGAAAGCACTGTTAGATGGCAGCAGGCAATGGGATTTAGCCCAATTTTTAAGAATGGGAAAATTAAAAACAAACCAGTCAGATACTGGTTTACAGGATTCAAGGGCAGGAGGACTGGGTAAGGAGAGGCTTGCCTTCCCCTGTCCTCATACCCCTGTACTCTTCTTCCCCCAGCAAGGCTAACATGGTCAATCCCAGGTCACATGCTAAAAACTGGGGTGTTTGTCTTTCTTATCCCTGTTTAGATCAGGGCTTTCTATCACAGGCTGTATCTACTCACAGGCTGTGAGGTGCTTGTTAAAAGAAATCATTGTTAGTGCAGTTCAAATAAACATAGATTGAATTTATTTCAATCAACATCCTATCTTTTTATTAAGTACAGACTTGTTTATTAAATAGGTAGGTACGTAGATAGGTAGATAAGTAGATGAAAAAGAAGAATCCACATGATCATAAAAAGACAACATTTACAAAGTGGTTATTAGTTTCCTTACTCTTCTACCTGTGCAAAAAAAGACTACCTTCTTTATCCACATGTCCAATCTTCAGGCTGGACTCAGCTGTAAATAATCAAACTGCAGCTTGATGGAACTCCCTGCAAAGTGGACACAGTATTGCTCTTTTTTTGGTTGTTTCTAGATATCTCTATTGTATTAATTTTCTGACACATTCAGTTTTCTCCAGAAAATCTAATCAGCAAAAAGATGTTTCTGAATCCTTGTCTTCTCCACTGTATATTATTTGGAAATCTTTCATTTCTTTCCAGAATTCTGGATTCTTCCCTGTGCATTTTAAATGGGAAGCTAGGGCTCACCACATCTTGATAGGTACAGCTACTATGCAGTTTTATGTCTTATGGTCTAGTTACACAGTGATATGATTTCTTCCACCTTAAAAGTTCAGTTTCACCACAACTTTTGTCTTGTTTGGCCTTTTTTGCACTATACACTTCAGAGAAAGGCACTGCAGTGGTGGGAATCACCAAGTGCACTCAGACAACAGCAGAGGCCTATGAGCTGATTGGAGGAGAAATAGAGCTTTTACCTTGTAGCATAAAACTTCTCTACACTGAAAAGGTGCCATCAAAGCACAGAGGCCAGTGTCCTTGGTTGTGTGTTGGCTGAAGTTTGCAACCTAAATAAATATCCTATACTTAATAGAAGCATAGAAAAATTTGGTTTAGAAGAGACCTCGAAGATCATCTAGCTGCAGCCTCCCCTGCCATGGGCAGGGATGCCCCCCACTAGAAAAGGTTGCTCAAAGCCTCATCCAACCTGTCCTCAAACGCTTACATGCTTCTGCAACTCAAAATCAAAGTTGCAGCCCCTCTAAAAACTAGATATGAGTTGGGACAAACATAACCAAAAGCCCCTCTTGAGACACTGCCCAGCTTTGAAACATTGGTCTTAGTGCTTTCCGTTACTGATTTTCCTGAGGATGTACTTTATAGGGACTGGCAACCAAAACAGATAAGAAGAGCAAACTGAAGAGAAGGGACTGAAGGAACTTTAGCTGAACCAGTCTGTTTTCCCATGTGGTCTTCCAGTCAAGGACCTGTGAGAAGGATCAAAGGAAGGATGAGAAAACGAGACATTGGACGACTGAATTACATTTATGTGCAGGAGAAAGACTTAGGTACTGACAAGGCAAATCTGCTCCAGCTTGCCAGACACGGGAAGAGGCTCATGAAGAGTTTTGGCCATGCAATTTGATCATGTTGTGAGGAGGACAGGGCTGTGGGTTGGTGCAGAGTCTCCCATATTATGTCCCACAGCATGCACTCCATGTGATGTGGTACAAAACATGTCTGTCCTGTCACCCACACACCAGAATGCACAAGCAACCTGCTCTGCCAGCTACAAACAGGATTTGCAGAATTTTTAAAATTCCTTTCTTTTTTCAAAGTCACCTTGTAATGATGTAATGCTATTGTAACTGGGATCCAGAATTTCAACCCACTCAAAGCGAGGTGTTTTTGGAGCCAAGGGCAGGTATTTTTATCCATATGAAAAAAATAATGAGTGGCATTAATTAAACATTCAAAGTTACATTTTATTTCAGAAGGATAAATTATTTTATAGAGGAGAAAGCCTGGTCAGGTTTGCCTTTCCTCAATTTTTTGCCTCCCAATATTATAGCCATGGGGGTGCTGAAATTTTCTCTTGAATTTGTTTGAAAGTTACAGACTTTCCTTTGCCTAACGCTATGTTCGTCAGAGCATATTATAAAAACCCAAAAGATCTCATTAGTCACCTCTGCAAAAGAGGCTATGGGAAGCTGATGTAGTCCCCTTTGTCCTCTTTTGTCCCTCAGTCAAAGTCCTCGTGACCCCCCAGGGGTGACGTTCACTCAGGCTCTGCCTTTGCCTGATAATCCACGAGAAGCAAGAGCAGAGAAATCACAGGGGTGACTTTTCTCTCCCACCCATCTCCCATGGACCTTGGCAGAGCACAAGCCGTCTACATGAGTTACAGGGTACATTTAAATTGCATTCATTACTCACAGCTGATGTGCCTTCCTCGAAACAGACCATGAGGTACCAAGTTGCAGCAGCAGAGAATATGCCCTATTAATGTGGTCCTTGATGGATGCAGGAAAAGAGCAACCTCAGGCACAAATGAAGGAAAAATGGGAGAGGAGTGGAGTAAAACCCATTATCTGTGCCCCTTTGGTATGCCAGAGACATTCAGAAAAACCAGCCAGGGAAGCTGCAGTAGAAAACAGCTTTTCTTGCTTTTTTCAAGGTTATAGCAAGGATACTGCAACTTGTTGTTAATATGAAAATGTTAGAAATGAACCAACAAATGCTACCACAGAGATGCTTCTAAATAGCCCACTTAATTGTGGAGATGGTAGAAGTTATGCTGACAGTTAGAGTTCAATTACTCACAATGTTTACTGAAGATCACTAGCCCTAAATTACAAATATTCAGCTCATTCAGAAATATCAATTGCAACAAAAAAGGTGTTTCAGCTGATGCAGGAGGCTCATCCAGTGGGTATATGTAAGCCACTTAAATATACACACTGGATGAGTGTGCAAATTGAACTGCAGCTCCCTGCCCCATCCTTCACGTTTTGCTCATTTATGACACCTGATCATTGTTTTTTGGGGGATGTGTTCTCTGCTGGCATGGAATGGATCCCAGGTGATTTCACTAGGTGATGGAAAAGTGCATACATCATTTATAGGGTCCAAAATGATGGACAGTGTCTGTCTCAGATCTCATGCTTCAGGAAGAGTTATATTTGTGGAAGTTTTTGCAAGATTGAGAGTTTAAATCTTCTGTACAGTTCTTGGACAAAATGACTTTTAATAAAGAGAGAATGCTTCAGGAGGAAGTTCAAATTTAGCATCCTTTCAGGAAGTACTTTTTCTACCAGGAAGTTTTGAGGAATATGTATTTCTTACCGTCTTGGCAACACTCCTCTTTATTCTATTAGGAGCAATGCTTCAACAAAAAGATACTTTTTAATATTGTTAGTTTCTCAGTAATTCACAACATTTGCTCTCTGGGTCCCAGATAAACCTATGGAATCCTTACAAATCAGTCATCCCCTTAGCATTGGCATAGTTATCTGGGAATAAATTGTGCCCCTCCTACTTGTGGCTCCACGATGTGATTACCTTAGTATCACCCAATTATGACAATATCATGTGTCAATGATGTTTTGGGATAACATCATGTGTCAATGATATTTGATTATCAGAGAAGACAGACAAATTTTTGCTTTTATACACATTATCCATGTAAATTAAAAGGTGGGACAATCAGGAAAAACTAATATAAAAATATACACACTAAAGCATTTCTTAATAGGAGATTATTTGTATGAACTTCAGAGGTTCTTCTAGTAAGTCTTGCTGTGGTCTTTCTGTAGATCCTGCAGTAAAATCTATAACACAGTTAATTAAAGAGTTTATCATAAGCATCATAGCTGGGAACTCTTCAAAGTGTAGCTGATCTTAAAAACTCCTGTTTGGCACAATGCAACCATCTGTCAATATTTCAATTACCACCCTCCCTGCCTGATCGCACTTCAATTGTTTTCCAATAATTATTATAATCATCCACCACAAGGGCAACTAGTTGTTTCAGGGTTTTAGGTGAGAGGCTGAAAAGAACTGAAAAAAAAACCACCAAAAGCCAACCCCAAAACCTGCCCAGCCATTTATACAGATCTTTCCTCAGGGCAGCGCCTTATTTGAACAGCTGCTGCTGAAACACAAATCAGCCTTAGAGCTAAGCCAAGCCTGGATGGTGTTATGCATCCTGATTTCTGGGAGTGGGGGGTGTTGTTGTTGGTCCTAATTTGAGTCCTGCACATGACCAGCCACTTTCCCTACTGGAAATAATTTCTCTAAATTAAAGGTTGCTGCAGTGTTTCAAACCTGTCAAAGATCTCTAGCTGGACAGACTCCTTAAAAAAAAAAAAAAAAAAAAAGAGTCAGTGTCTCAAATCTAGCATCAAGAGATAGGTTTCACTTGATGAAAGGACTGAAAAATCTTTTGCCAGTCACGGTAATTTTTCTCTGTTAGATTTCATGGGAAGAAAAGGTTTCAGCTTCAATTTTATTTTACAGGAATAAATGGCTTGGATCTATTGTTATTTATATGGCTTTATTCCCAGAGAAAAAGGAAAAACAGAACCAGTCAAAGCTGTGGCCCACTTTGTTAACACTGCAAAACTTTGAAATGTTTAAGATGTGATGGAATCTAGCGCAAGGTAACCTAGAAATGCTGAATATCTCTGACACGGTCTCCTACTGTTTAGCACTGATTTCATGCCAATCTCAGTTCATTTGAATGGCTGGAATTTCACTAAATCTATTTCTTTGGGCTGTTGTTTTGAAGTGATGTTATAAATATTACAAAGAACAAGATTCTGAAAATATGTTGAAATCTATTAGGACTTCGGTGGATCTGGGAATTCACATCTGAGGATAACAATCCTGTGGGCCAATGTGTTGGATATTATTATGTTACTCAACTCTGGCAATAATAATAATTTTTTATGCATGGGGAAGACAGTGAGATTGCAATGCTAGCAATAAAAAATATTGTTTTACAACAGAGAGGCAAAATGTCACACACTGGGTTGGGAGGAAGGCAGACACAGTGACTCTTAGATCCTCCAGTCTTTGCACCAAATCTAGCAGCTGGAGAGAGGGAGGTGGACACCATCGCTGGCAGCCTGGGGAAGGATCCAGCCAAGAGCCCAAAAGCTTTTCTGTGAAGGGAACAGCACACTCTGTCATGCAGAGCCTCTGTTAAAAGCAGCAGAGGAGCCCCATCTGCAAAGCTGGGCAGAGCTCTCTGCCTTCCAGCTCAGAAGGGAAGGGGAACCTGCCAGCCAAGAGACAGCTGAGGAGCCAGGCTGTCAAAACTCTGCTCTGAAGAGAAAATGGAAAAACAAGGTCAGTTTTCAATAAGAGACAAAAAGAGGAGCCACAAGAAAAGGAGGTAAAAGAAGAATGTATGTATGAGAGAAATTACAGTGGGAAAGTCTCTTGTCTCTGATAATAAGCCAAAAAAAGAAAATTTTACATTTTTTAATAAGGGGGACTACTGAACCAGAGAACACAGAAATGTTTGCTCTACACAGGGTGCAGTCAGTCTGCAGAGCTCCCTGCCATCACCAGGGCCTTGGGATGTTATGATATCCAAATTTGTATGGATATAAAACACATCCAGAATAACCAGAAGGGAGGATGATAAAAATAAAGGGAGAGCAGATCTCTTGGAGGAGAAATCGGGTCAAGAGTTAATTAGCAGAGCAGAGGAGGAGTCTTAATGCAATGGAGCTCTTCCCAGAAGCCTGTGGAAGGCAATTCCTGCTGGCAGAGGAGCAGCTCTGCTGCCTGGGAAGAGCTGCCAGTCTGCTCAGGCTGGAGGATGCTCAGGGATCATGTACAGGGCAGCAGCAGCACCCCTCTTGCCACCAGCCTCTCCTCCAGTTCCTGAATCCCACCATCCTCCTCCTAGCTGCCAGGAGCATTTCCACACTGTAATACATGTGATGTTTCCATCATCTCTTCCTGCTTCCAATCTCTGCTGTCCCCATGAAAAAAGCACCTTCACTATTGGTGAGATTAAAATAATTTTGGTGCTTTGGCTGGTGCTGTCTCCTATGAAAACCTTTTCCCCTTACAACACATACTTTGCCCTGAGACATAGCAGAACTTTTCAGCAGGTCTTTGTCATCCTTACTCAGAGGAGCTCAGCCTATTTCTTTAACTTGAATGTTGGCAATATAGATGCCTTTCTCCACCATTTCCTCTTCCACAACTTCTATCCCATCTTCCTGCTGCAGAAGCCCATGAAGTGATTGTGTTTTGTTGACTGACTCTTTATGAGTTACAGGTATTTAAAATCTGTTGCTCTCTCCTTGAAATTTGGGAGATCAGTTGTGAGGCCTGATTGTTAGATGTGTGTATTCTCCATGTCACAGGAGAAATGGTTGTCACAGTTTTCTGAGAGCTCTGAGCCCAAACCAATGAATTTACTAACCACAAACAGCACTTTTTGGAAACTTGTAGCCTGTATAGAGGACAGCTGGGAGCAGAGCACCACTGCCAGTATTTTTCAAATACACCACCAGTCCTGTGCATGTCATCTGCTGGTGTATGACAGTCTCCCGGCTTTTACCAAATGCTCCTCTTTGTGCCTTTTGTGAGATTAGGCATAAAATACAGGCAGTAGTGGCAGGATATTTTTGAAAGAATGTATGTATAAAGACCTATCTAGAAACAAATGTAACTGTTGAGGTCAGCTTCATGGTGACAAACCTTTGCAGAGCTGACTACAGGAAAAACAGTTTCAATCCAGGTCCTGTTGGCAGTGCATAAACAGCACACCTTTATAGCATAAACTCTATAAACTTTTTATTTGCTCAATTTGTGTACATGCTTTTTTTAAAAAAATTCATATATTTGAAAAAATACAATTATATAAATATTGTATTTATATTACTTGACATATAAAATTCAGGTTTCCTTACCTAAATTGTGTAATTTTGTGAAGTGGTGCATTTAGCAGAAGTTGTTTAGAGTTGTATCATTAATTTTTGAAGTTAAAGTGCATCTCATGGTAAATAGGTTCCAACCATTGTTGATTTGCAGTCTCCAAATAGGCCATCAAGACGATTTACCATAATCCATTTGTCGTTTATCGTAATAGCTTATAATTCACTCCCACTGTTGCCACTTTCTCCCTCTGTCATGCTGCACTTCTTCACCTGACCTCTGCTCACCCACTTGTTGCCTAGTCTGAGCCATTTTAAAGTGTGCCTCTGCTTTTCTTTTGCTCCTTCGAGCTCCTGTTAAGCAACACTGCTCTGTTGATCCATCCTTAGACTGCTCCCTCTATGATCACTCCAAACTGGCTCATACTTTGTGCTGGTTATGGTTTAAAATTAGGCAGCCACTCAAGTGCTTTGCTGAACTTGGGCATCCTTCATGTAATTTGGTTTAATCTTTTCCCTTCCTCGCAGCCTCCCCTCACTGCTCTGCAGTGATTGCACCGCTCTCCTCTGATACAGGCTCTGCCGGCAGTGTCAAATTTGCAGTTACATTTCCTGTTGAACTGGTGAGAAAAGGTCATTAACTTGTTGTCTGCGGTCTGTTCCTGGCTGCCAATGAGCTGTTCCCCACAAACCAAGGGTCAAGAGCTGCCCTAATATAGAGCTGATAAGCCCCTGATCCAGCAGCTGCAATCTCTGCACTTGTACCACACCATCAAGAACAAATGTACACCCGGCAGCAGGATAATGACACAGAGCCACCACTGCAGTTTTCATCAAGATGAGGTTTCAAGGACTGAAACTAATAGCTATTGCAAAAGCTATCAAAATTATATTAAAAGACACGGTATTGCTCTTTCTACTTAGGTCTTTTATCCTAGCATCCCAGTGCACATTACAAATACCAAGCTGGGCACTTTCCACTAATGCTGCTTCACTCCCCAAGGTTTGCACCTTTAATGCCACCCATCTCTCCCACAGCTTTGATTTCTTTTCTCATCTTTTCCTCCACTCAATTTCTTCCAGATCTTACATACACTTTTTCTATTCCTGAACCCTTTGCAATAAGAATCCAGATTTCTGTCCCTATCTCTTGTCTTCTTCTCATCATCCCTGTCCACTACAGACCCTCCACTGCTGTCCTTTAACCTCAGCAGGGCTCTGAGCACCACCACTGCTGTTTGCAGTTGCAGAGGGAGCATCACTCTTTCCATGTCCTGTTCCCTCAAACAATGGAGCCCCTTCCCCTGCTGCAAATGCTGGTGGTCCCTGCTGCCCTGGCCAAGGAGAGCCTGTCCTGCTGGGGGTCAGCAGGGGCCAAATGTCTTCACTGATGGGTAAATCTCTTTGCCCACTATTAAGGACAAGCAAATTTTCTTGTGTAGTGGAGGCACTGAGATGCTCTGTAAGTGGTTCCTATAGCAACTGTATCCAGGTGAAAACTCCTGCAAGAGCTCCCCTTCCCCCTTCCCTCTCCCCACCTCTCCTTTCTTTGCAGTGGTTTTTCATGGCAGGGGGTGAGTGAAAGGGATGATAACCGGGATGATTTAACTGCCTACGCTGCCCACACTAAGCGCTGTTGCTGTGAGCGTGTGCCCACGGGATCTACTGGGCAGTTCTCTGGCCAGTAGGGTGTCAGGGACCACGAGTGATCAATAAGGATGGACTGAGGAAACACCCTCACTTTGTGGAAGGAGAATATCAGATAATTCTTAAGGCATTGCAAAGGTGTTTATCTGACACCTTCATTTTATTGTACTTATCATCCAGATCCTGCTCTGTCCCCAGCAGCCCTGCCTGACATAAAAATTGCCACCTCCTTCCACAGCAAAATTATAATGGAGTGCTAAGCTAGGGAATTAAAAAGGTCTCCTGAGTGCAAGAAAGGAAATTCTACAGAATAAGTTGCTACAGCATCCAAAAGGGGAAAATACAGACATCACCTCCCTGCTGTGAAGGAAGGATGAGGCTGTGCCTGTGTGGAGAGCTTTTCCCAGGACTTCCATTCAGCCCTAATGATGGGGGAATGGCCACACACTGAGGTCCCTTTTCAGGTCTGCTGTGCCCATCCTACCATGTGTGGGTGGAAAGGAGTTACCCTGATTTCAACCAGGAAAGCTGACTGGATAAGTGCTGATCAGCATCCTCAGCCCTTTATCCAAGCTAGCTGGCATTGCCAAAGAGACACTTCAGGTGTGCCCAAGCCCCTTCTTTGGCAGCAGGGTTGTAGGACAACGTTCAACATTGTGTTATGATAACAAATGGCTCTTGGGATATGGGCACCATCAACAGAAAAAATGGATTCCCCAGGCATGTTCAACAGCTGGAGGAAATCTTGTGGGTGATAACATAGTTTAGGCAGTACTGAGTTCAGCTGGGACAAAATCACAAGCAAGAAGGAGATAATGCATAGGTATCACACATCTGCTTTGCTGGTGTCTTTGCATGGGTTATTGGACCTCAAGCCTTTGTCTCCAGCAGTAAGGACTAGAAATGTACATTCCATTCAAACAAAAAGTTATCATTCTGAAACAGCAAGAGCAGTTCGCAGCTGCAAGTAGAACAATTTTTTTCACAGTCACAACAAATATATAATTTGGTTACAGATCTGATCACTTTCTGATTGAGACAGTGAAAAACATCCTACTGGTATCAGAGTTTCCACAAGTCCAGAAACTGCTATTTCTGCTAGCAATCATACCAGCTATGTGGTAATTGCAATGCAGGAGCAAAAAATCACAAGAAGCTACACAAGCCACCAATTTCAGTGCCATGTCCCATAGTCAGATCTGAAGCTTCTCAGGGTTTAGATCTCTGTCATCCTCTGAGCAGCCCATGCTGCTCATAGAAGCAATTTGATGTTGGCAAATTACTGACATGGTCTTATCCTTTGAGAAATTCTGAAAACTCTGAACAGCCGCATAGCCAGTGTTGAGGGCTAGGTGTCCCTTTCCTTGGCCCACCAGCCTCTGTTAGGATACAAACCCAGCTGTATCCTGCATCCTGCAGGGCTTCATCCTGACCCACCCGCTGCAGAGAGCTGAGTTTCTCATTCCTCACTGCCAGCCTGCAGCTGGAGGCACACAGGATGCCCAAAGTGTGGCTGTGCCCAAGCTACTACGACAAAGGTGCCAGCAGACATCCAGCACAGGGGTGAATTACCCTAGAAGGGCTCTGCCTCTTCTGCAGTGCCACTCTGTGGGATAACCCTTACAGCCAGAGGAGGGTCTTCCAAAACTCTGTGCCAGTGCTGAGTGCTCAAACCATAAACTGCCAGATTATGGATTCGTTTACTGTTCCAGAATGAAGATGGAGGCACTCTGTGTCTACACATTTATCACTTACCTCTCACAGGGAGAGGGATGGATTTTTTCTGATTATCTACTCAGTGTTCTTTCTTAGGTCCCAGCAAAGAACCACCTCTAACTTTTTGCAACTCTAAGTAGACCATCCTATACTGACCTGATGCACTCTATGGGACCACCAGACAATTTAGGATGAGAGAGATCTCAGCAGGTCCCGATCCAGACTCCAGTTCACAGCAGGGTCAGCTCGACATGAGATGAGATTGCTCAGAGCTTTACCCAGCCAGAATTTTAACCTCTCCTGGGATGGAGAATGAACAGACACTCTGAGAATCCTGTTCCAAGGCTTGATTGAACCTCCTTGTCAAGGACTGAAAAGAATCAATCCATTGACATTTTAGTGGAGTAGGTCTGGTGAGAGGAAATGTCTTGTGGAAGAAGGAGACCAAGAAGAGGCCAAGGAAAGGATACCTAAAAGAAGCTCAAAATCAATGGCAGTGGACCTTATCTCTTTGAATCTGAAAAAAGGAGTAGATATGCTTCCTTTGGACTACCACTTCTAAAGCCTGGTGCCCTAAACTCATAATTTGCCATTGCATCACTGAAATGAAGAGTCCTCTTGCTCCTGTTTGTAAGAGAAAATAAGGGTTGATTTTTGCTCTTGGCATAAAAAATTGCAAGAGGAAAATCTTTATCTGAATCTGTAGAATATATAAGGGAATTACTGGATGATCTTTATGACTATCTGAAAATAACTCAAAGTCTCTGCTGATCTGAACTGCGCTGTCAGGGCTCCCCAGGGACTGCCACCCCTGGGGTAATTGTGATATTTCATGCATTGCTTGACACGCCGTGGAACAGGAGCAGCACAGCCTCCAGAGACTGGGAAACAGAAGCTCCAGACAAGCAAAAAGCTTTTTTTAAAGGAACCCAAAAATAAAAGCCAGAAGAATTATTCTGAAATACCTGAAGAGCTGAGAAGAGCTGGCATCTCCAGTCTTTCTTCTGTCACACTCACCTCTCTGCTCTGCTTGATTGTACCCACTGACAGTGTGCCTGCTGCCTGCCTCATTGCTTCAAACTAATTTTTAATGCAAAAGATGCTGCAGCAATTGAGACACTGTGATGAACCTGTTGCTGTCACAAAATAAAGGACAGCTCCCAGCTAAGCATGTTATCACAAGCTGTGAAGATTTTATTTAGAAGACTCATACTAAGGCTGAGTGGCAGAGTTAGCAGAGCCATTCTGTGGCTGCAGAGTCCTGACACCAGTTACAATCCAAGTAAAACCAAGAAACAATCTCCAGGTGCAGCCAGAAAAATGGGACAGCACTGGATGGATGGTCTGGGAACCTCACTTTGTTGTAACATTGAATATCCCAGACACGGGCTGTCCTCCATGAGAGCCAAAAGCCGTCCTGACTGGGGGTGTGCCCCAGAAGGAGCCAGCACAACATTGTCCTCCCTGTCACCAGACTCTGCCCTGTGACTCCTGACAGGACTGAGGCCTTGAGAAGGCAAAGGGAAGCATCCCATTTAGCTCATTTGGTTAGAGCATGGTGCTGATGACACCAAGGCCACGGTTTCAATGCCTGTATGGGCCATTCACTTAAGAGCCAGACTTCATTATCTCTGTGAGTCTCTTTCAACTCAGAATAATCTGTGATCTGTGACTTTTTTTTGGGGCAGGTTTATGGCTAGGCCAGGAAATAGAGGCAGCAATTCATATGCCCTTAGGAAGAAATGCCCTTCTGGCGATGATGCATCTATCCAGATTCCCATGGCTGCGCATGGGAATTGTCAGGGGGGGAAGGTTACAAGCTTTCTGCATAGCAAAATATGCTGACCCCATTTTCTATTTACATGGGACTAGCAAAGGGAGGACAGGTGAGAGGGGTGAAGGGGGCTCTCGGGGAATAGAAAACAGCAGGAGAGCTGGATTTTCTTTGCTACACTATGCAAATAAAGCAAGCAAACATGACTCTGAAACTGAGCTGATAAATCTGATTCTGATTTCTTAAGAAGGCTCCTCTTTCCAACCTGACAATACATATGTGTATTACAGAGGAGACAAATTATTTTCTACAAATGAAAATCTTACCAATTCATTTTTATCGTTTACCTGACTTCTCACTACCAACATGATTGTTTGAAAATTGAATAATGCTCAGAGATATGCAAATAAATGCAAATAAAATATGTCAAAACTGAGGGATCAGAATTCTTTTTCACATGCAGCAGCCAAGCTGGTGCCACCAGGTTCATTCCATAGAGCAGTGGTGAGTATGAAACACGGCATTGCAAGGAGAAGGAATAACCTTAGTCTTGGCAAACTATGTGCCTGTAAGAGGAGCAATATTTGGATTCAGCCATGCTGGAAGCTTGCCACAGCTCAGGGAAAATGTGTGTGAAATGGCTGGAATCAAAAAAGAGCCTTTAATGAACCTCGACTTTTCAACACATGTTTTTGGCTTTGGAGCTGAGTAACACTATCAGCTCTGAAGAATATACATAATCATTTTGACACGGAGGGAGCAGACAGAGAAATTGCCATAACTGCAGGCAAATATTTGCTATTTCTGAGCAGTTGGCTGTGAACTTTTCCTGAGATGCTGGAAACTGATCTGGGAGATGCTGTCTGCATGTTGCAGACCCTGTGTTGCTGCTCGCTCAGTACACTGGGAACAAAAGTCCTGTTGCCTTTCCAGCTGGACATTCCTGCATTGCCACAAAACATCCTTACATTCACAAAGAGCACATCATCATGATCATTGTTTCTCACTGAGCTGGTGCATTTGCTGGCAATTACTCACCAGTGGTAGATCAGTAATGGTTTTTTTAATTTTCAGGGGTCTTTTAACATCATTGAAATATTCCTTATTCAGTTCAGGACTATTCTTTAGTCCTTCCATCTAATCTACCTCCTCTGGGCTGCAGGTTTTTAATCTGCTGCACACCTGTGCAGCAGCACCTTCTGACACTGCAGCACTCCTGATTCACGGGGCAGCACTGAGCAGGCGACTCAGAGCTCCTCCTTGACCTCCCTCCCGACCAGGGGACGCTGCTGCTGCCCCAGATGGCAGATTTCCATCAGCTCTGGCTCTCCCGGTGGCATCACAGCCACTGCCCCCGGGCACAATGGCTCCAATGCCCAGGGATGCTGGCAGTCGCCCCTGGACTCCTGGCCCGTGGTGGCAGCAGCTCCTGCTCAGAGGGGTGGGCGCAGCAGCACGGGCGGTGCTGGGCCATGCAGAGGGTGACGTGCATGTCTCAGTGGAAGATGTGTTGTTTTGCTGCCAAATTTACTGTCTGTAACCATGCCAGCTCAGAGCTTGAAGTGATTCACATTGCCTCTGAGCACAATTCACTCTAAAGGTGATTTTGGTGAGTTTGTGTGATTTTGGTTGTTCAGCCAAATACCACAGAGACCTACCCTCAGACGTAGCTGTTGTACATTTGAGGTCATATTAGAGAGAAGTGAAGAACTGAAATAAAAGACATCTAAAGTTTAATCTTAGTTTTTGATTCTCATGTGGCAGGCTTTTAATTTCCACTTGCCTTTTCTCTCCTTAGTTTACTCTGGCATCAACAGCAGAAATGCCAAACATCACAAGACAAATTGTTCTCCTGGTAGTTCAAGCCCAGAGGGCAGGACAAAGTGCTGGAAATATGGCAAGGAAGTCTGCACTATGTCATATCCACAAATTAGGCATCCCCCATTCAAAAGACTTCTTTCTTACTGCCATAAAAATTTTCCTATTTTTTAGCATCAGTTGTTGCCAACTACAAGTTTTGACCTGGTTCCAACACATCAAGTCTACAGAAAAACCACATGATCCTTTATATCCAGCTCCAAGGTACTCTGCATCACATACAAATCAACTGCAAATTAGAAAAAAAATGGTATGGAACCATTAATTATTTTGTGGAAAAATTTGTTTGATTTTAACAATTTAAAGGGCATAGGAATAATTTAGATGTTCTTAGGAATTATTGGTATTTAGGAACATTACCTAATGCAAAGGAGCCCCAGGTTTCTGAATCCTTAATCATGATGAGAAAGCATGGTTCTTTCTCAGAAAAGTTATAAGTACAATTGTTAACAAAAACCAATGATAAAGCATCAATATTCCTGGAAGAATGCAGTGTAAATTAAAATGGTGTATATGCTCTGCAGTTACCCACGTTTGTGGGCTAGGTTTCTGCAACTGTAAGGGCAGCCCTTGGCTCAAATATCAGAAATAAATAATTGTACCGTTTCAGCCCCCCACTGAGCCTACATTCTCTTGCACAGGGCTTTACTGGGCTTTTCTTCACTCTCCTCTGTAGTTCAGGTTTGCTTTTGTGTAAATCAGGTTTTCTGTGTGAAAACGTGACTACCGTGCAGACAAATAGACTTTATAGGGAGTCACCCTTCACCTGTCAGGTTAAATAGCAGTTCTGCTTTATGAAGTAAGCGCCATAAATGTCTTCACATGTGTAAAAACAATCTCCTGTGTCTATAAAAAACTCCAATGTGACAGAAGACCCAGAGTAAAGAAGGCAGTACCAGTCTTAAGATTAGGAATAATTGAATAGATATTCAGCTTTTTTGTTGAATGATGCCCAAAGCACCTTATAGTTGCCATTGTATTTAGCAAGCAGACTAAAGAAAGCTTTAGTCTTTCAAAATAATTTCAATGGAAATTATTTCAGTTCTTCAAGAAATTAAAAGCAACAGAAATTAAATTTTCCCGCACTGAGCTTCTGACTTATAAAAAAGTACATGGTTTTGGTTTCGATAAATAATCAGAGTAATGTAGAATGTTATAGTGTCTTTGAAACTACATGGAATAGACAATATTGTAAGTACTTAGTAAGTCCAGCACAGAGGACATATTCTCTGCTCTTCATCTGAAATATGAAAGCTATTTAGTACTTTGTAACACATGTTAAATGGAGTTTTCTTTCTCTTGGAAATAGCTATTTTTTCCTCACTCTTTGCAGGTGGAATGTTTGAAAATTGCACAAGACGAGCAATTTTGGAACTTCAACTTGGAGGACCAAATGTTAGCAAATCATTCTGAATGGATCTGAAGTTTAAGGCTGCAATGTTATTCTTTGTGACAGTGGATACATTTTCTTTTTCACCTATTTACATATTCACAGTCAGAAATGCATGGTAGTTATTGTCTAAAAGGGGTCTATTTGGGAAGAAAAGGCAGATACCATTTTTGAAAGCTGTTAGTCCAAGAGTATATATGCTCTACAAGGTTTATAATGAAGTTTTAGCCAGGGATGTTTGTAGTGGAAAGCAGAGCTAGACCACTGCAGAGAGCCAAAACAGAAGGAAAAAAAAGAAAAAAAAAAAAAAAAAGAGATGTCCAGGTTTTCACAGGGGTAAGCTGAGTTCCTGTGGATCATGATGCAGTAGGAAACCATTTGTCATGTAGAAGTTGAAGTAGTTCACTCATTGCATTTACTCAGGAAAGCAATAGCCCCTTTTGGTGAGCATGAAACATTCCATCCAGGGGTCTCTTTCTGTCCCTTCTCCATTTCTGTGAAGATCTTAGGCCAGGGAAGGAGTTACAGTTGTGGTGACACCACAGTTTGCGCAACAGAGGTACTATTTTAGGTGGAGGGTTGTGACTGTCATTACTTCATCCTCACTGGCATTTCTACTCCTAGCTGCCCTACACAACCAGCTCTGCTGCTTTTGGGAAACTCCCTGGTGCTCCTCTGAGTGAAACGTCCATGTATTGCCACACGAGTGTGAGAAGAGCTGGTCTCCACACCTCGGAGGCTCAAGTATAAAAAGGTGGATTGTGACTATAAAGTGACAGGGCAGGATAAAATTTATTTAACTATATGTTTGTTTGGGTTTTTAATAAGAGCTCTGTTTTGCTACCAGTAAATTATAGTAATGATGGCAGAAACTGCTTAACCACCCAAGAGCTCTACATCAGCTCACCCAACTCAGCACCCACTGGAGAGTGCTACAGACCCAGTGACCACCTGGGGACCTCCCCTGTAGATGCCACGATGCTTCAGAAACACACCAGGTACTCAGGGGTGACAGAAACAGCAATGGAAAGGGCACCTGAACTTTGGGGTCAACATCTAATCTTAAAAAAGTGAAGAAGTACTTTTGATGGAGGTCGATGTATTTTCCCATTACCAGCAGCTTAGATCTTTAACAAAAGGTTAAGGTAGATCTTTAACAAAAGGTTAAGGACTACTGCCAGAAACAAATATGGATATCTGTATGTAGAATTGTCTGTGTTCTCTCTAGCAGTGCTGCTTGTCTACCTCAGTTTCTTCTTTCCATCCTGACTGAAGCCACAGACTGCTCACTCTTCTCGTTCAAAAGTCCCAACCACTCTCTGCAATGACCATACTTAATATCCAGAGCTTATTAAAACAATTGGTCTGCGTGAGCTTTGGAAGAAAAGGAATTTGGGTTTGAATGCAAAGCCCAGTCCTGGATAAACCTGGGGTCTCCACTCCTACAAAGCCACATCTGTGATAATCGGGGCTGAAAGGGAAGATTTAACCTCTGAGGCTGATGGAGAGCAAAATCATGAAAGGATTTTTTTAGTTGTGAAAAGACGGATCAAGAGTTTTACTAAATCCTGGGTCAGAGGAAAAGTTGAAAATTGCCTCTGCTCTGAATCTGGGACATTTCTGACTGAAGCAGGTGTGCCTCACATCTTGAACATTTCATGTGTGCTCATTTCATTCCCTTTATTTTCAATTCCCGTTCCCTTAAATTTTATTTACGTGTTTCTTCCAACAATATGATAGCATGAAACAGCCTAGTTACAAAGCTTCTCTCTAAATGCCTGATTTAAATAAAGCATCCATTAATTTCTGAACCAACAGTGATACAACATAAAGCAGTACATTATTTTTCAGAATCTGGTTCTGCAAACAGTAGACCATTTGACTAAAATATTGCTAATGTACAAATAAAGTCACTCTTGTGCATTAGTGTTTTCAGGCTCAAAGCTTTAATGTGTTATTTTAGAGTACAAATATTTTCCAAGGTGAAAAATATAAATGCTACTATATTTAAGTCCTCATAAAATGAAGCACAAAAAAAAATAGTGATGAAGGCTTTTCTTCTTGCTAAAGGAGTTTTACCAATTTTAACAGAACATCCTTAATATCCACCTAGAATATTATGTGTATAGTAGGTTGCTACTCTGTAATTGGTTTGGCTGATTACAATGATTACAGTAAGTTGGCACAATAGTAGAGCTACCTGGAGAAAGTACTTCTGCAGAGTGCACAGAAATCTGCTCACTGAAGACCATATTGTGTGTTTGGAAGTCAGAAATTCTGATTTACAAGAATGACAGCTTTTTAACTTTGCTTACATTTCTTTCAAAAATAAAACTATCTCCCAAGTGCTTCTTAAAATAAAATCACTAAACCTTTTCCTATGGACTGAGATATTCATTTTGCCAAACTTTAAGAGATAGTGTTATCTCTTTTGTGGGCTAATCCAAGAAAGGTTACTTCAAAACACATTGAAGAAGTAATGGTTAGCTCTCTATGTGTGCAGTGGGAAGTGTTGAACAGCACTGGACTTGCCTGTGATCTGGATGGCACAATTGCAGAGGGGATCCCCTTTGCTGGAGCTGCACTCTTCCACAGAGAGCACTGGCTGCACTTTGGCAGGCGTTGCTGGGGGAAAGGAGAGAGCTCACACCAGCCATGCCTGCAGAATGTTATAGTGTCTTTGCCACCTGTGTGAGGGGCAAACATGGGCACCTCCGCACTCAGACTTCTTTTTAATAAATAGATGCAGCAAAGAAGAAAGTAACACGACACAACATCACTTCCCAAACACGTCCCCTCTGGCACCAAGGGCAGCTTGCTAGTGGATGGTGAAGCTGTCATGAAGGCCCCAGCATCCTCCCAGCAGGGATCCATCCCTCTGTGCGTGAGTGCACTGCACCCCTCTTCAAGGACTGAACGGCTGCCCTCAGTGTCCCCAGATGCCGGTTGCCAGTGGCTTTCTGTTGGCAAGAGGGAGAAACACCCTCATTATGGGGAGGATTAAGTTGTTTTTAGCAAGCAATAACTACCCTTCATGTTTTCCAAGAGAGGAAATGAACCTCCAATTAATTATGACACTTGATTAGGTTACTTAAATTGCTGAATTTCTAGCAAAATCAGCACTGCCAGCTCCTCAACACCATATGTGTGATTTGATGGCCCTTACAGTAATGCAGTTCTGCACATCTCCCGTTTTATGGACATTCTCTTCACTGTTACTCAATTTCCATCTCATCACTCAGAGCATGAATTTCTACCTTGTGACTTCATAATCTTTCTGAGCATTGCTCTGGTGATTACCCAGTGATTTTTGGGCAGATTTTATTTCCTTGAAATATTAATGCATTCCTGACGAAAATAAACAGAGGCCTGTGACTGTAATATTGCCTTTGGTCAGTTTTATGTCAATTGAAACAGAAATGCAACTTCAAAGCCCTTGAAGCAATGGGTGACTATGCAAGGGAACATTGGCCTCCAATAAGATAAAGGACCACTTTAATGGAAAAGTCTTATAGGAATTTCTTCTGATCATTAATAGCATGTAATTTCCTTATTTTCAAATTGTAAGAGTGACAGTGGTAGTAGTAAAGTGGAACACTGAAAGTGCTGTACTGCGTTGTCACCGTGCTAACCCTGCTGAGAAGCCAATGTCTGTTCTTCTCCCCACCTCAATGCCTTCACCAGCTCTGAGGTGGGAGCTGAGGGGAGCCTGCAGTTCCCCTCTACTCCTTGCTGTCCTGGAGCTCTGTGCACCTTCCTCCACCCAACACCCCTTCCCAGAATTTCCTCCATTTCTGAACAGGGGATAGTTTTTAATCTGCACACTAGAAATGAAAAATCTGTGGGCAATTACATGTACCATACTCCCTGATGGAAGTGGAAGGGCAGATTGGAAGATGTGGGATCCATGGAAGGTGAAACAATATATGGACCCATCTGGGTTGCACTGAGATGAAAGCTCTCCTGTGGTCTGAAACCCTAATAAAAGACAGTTATGGCAACCTGGGCAAGACTGTTTGGGCAGAAGAAAGCAGAAAATGAGGCATCTTTTATGAGAAGGTACAAATTTCAGACACTTAAGTGTTGAGTGATTGAAAAACAGCGAGAACAATGCTGCTATAAATTCAGCAAACTTTACCACATAAAAATGACCAACAGGGTCCTAGACTATTAATTCCTTATAACAGCATAAATAGGTGAACAGGTGGTGTGGGATTTAAAAAGAAAGGGTGGAGATGAGATTCCATTTATTACCATTTCCTCAACATAAGCCCAGGAGCTCATGAAACTCTGCATGATCAGTGACAAAGACCCTTCCTGGCAAATCAGTGGTGGCTCTGGCTGCCACTCCTCCACCCAGGGCACGGAGCCTCCACCAGTGGGTGCTTGGTAGGGGTGTGGAAGGGACCTCTGCCCACCCAGCTGCTCCCTGCCATTGGATAAGGAGTTGTCGGTATCCCTGTAGTCTCCTGCCCTCCTCTGTGTTTATCCTGATCTCAGATCTGACTGTAGCTCAAGACGTTACATTCCTGCAGACACTCTTGGCTTCAGGAACTGAAGATTTTCTGAAAACTAATCATTTCTGTACACAGACATCGTGGCTAACGCCACAGGGCGTGCCCAGGTGGGGACATGCAAGAGCTTGCACAACACGGTGTCCTTGGAAAACCAGCAACTATTTCCAACATTTCAAAGCAAGCAAAACCAGAACACCCTCCTGAAGGAGGAGTATCTACCCATGGGAAGGTTTCTCCACACAGGACATCCAACTGGGAGCTTGCCATCACTTTCTAAAACAGGTATGTTGACATAGAGAGGCACAGCCCAGGCCCTGGTGCTGCTCTGCATACCAGGCACTGGCGAAACACAGCACTCAGGCATGGGGAGTGGGCACAAGTGCTCATCCTGATGCAACCTGTACCTCCCTGGGAACACTGGATCCTTTGCCTCTGAGGTGGTCACAGCCTGGATTCAATCTTTCCTACCCTCTTCAGTGCAGTGGCTGTTCAGGGGTTTGCCTCTTCTGCATTTGCACATCACTCTTGCTGTCTCTACAATTATATTTTTCATTTTTCAAACTCATTAAAACAATAGTTGACTTACCCCGTCCCCTCCCAAACAAATCAATATATTTGTTTTCAAGATTTTCCAGAGGTAGATTATAGAGGTTCAGCTTCTTTCATGAACATTGGGCAGTTTCTCCAATCACTTGAAGCTTCAGTAAGAGCAATCAGTGGTGAGGATTAATGGTGCTCACTACAGAGCTGATGCTGAAGTGCCTCAAACGATCACTGTTTCTTGTCAGTCATTGTAGCTATAGAAGACACCAGCTTGCACCATGGAGGTATCCACACACGAAGGCAAAAACACTTCTCCACAGCCATTTTCCCACTCAAAGCAGCACCCTGTGTCTACCTGCTGGCAGCACTAGTGGCATGTCTCTGAGGGACAGCTGTGGCTGTAGGGATGCTCCTCCTAGCCAGACTCTCCTCACAGCTGACACCTCTGGGCACAGAGTCTCTGCTCTGACCTCTCACAGTCGCTCTTCAGGCATGTGGCACCTTTACTATATTAAGATGTTTTTGTTCTGTGTCAGCTTTGTGCCGTGTTGGCAGTATGCACAATAGTCTTACTGTGGGGAATCTCTCTTGAGTTAGCTCCATTGTTCTTCCATGACTCCTTCTCTTGCTTTCGAAATCTTTGTGGAAATTGCAAAGCTGAGCATAGCACGACACTCTTCCACCTATTGGCTTCAGCAAAACTAAGGAGGAAACTTCCTGAGTGCTCTATGACTAATATGACTTCATGTGGGAAAAATCACTTTTATGTTCTCAGTTCACAGAACTGAAGCCCACAATATGGTTCCTCCAGGATGGACTCCAACCATTGGACCCCGACTCCTTGGAAATATTGAATATTTGAGAATTTGTACACCTTGCTCAGTATTTTGAAACTTTATAAGGAATTTGAATCTAGTTAAGACCTTGCATTTAGATCTCTGTCTCTGCAGCCTTCTGAAGGAGGAGGGAAAGGAAACCCACAGCCCCCACACACAGAATGACCCAGCAGTGCAGTGAGGCCTGGGGAACAGCTCCAAATGCAGCACAAACAGCCCTGTGGTGATTCCTTGAGTCTACGGCTGCAAGATCATTTTTGCTCCATGTTCTGAGTCTCCAGGTTCTAATCCCACATCAGTGGGAAATTGACGAACACCCTGGGACATCAAGGAAGCAAAACCAGGATGAGACAAAGACCTGGGAGGCAAACTGCCTGATTTAGTGCCTTCTGTCATGGAAGAGTTAGAGATGGCACAACTCATGAACTCATGGCACACACCATTAACACACAGCAAAACTCACTGCAGTGCTGAGCAGAAGGAAAACAGGGAAACTATGGTGAGGAAAGACTGAAACACTCAGTCCTTATCCCCTTTAACATATTTGTATTTCCATCCTGCCATTCCTGCATTGCATCTCTACCATCTCTCTCTCAGCCATCACAAAGCATCAAGAAGAATCTTGATTACCAGTTCCATGATGGGCAGACCACTAAATCTGAGAGTGGTTCAGTTCAGAACCTGCTGCAAAAACATACAACATAGATTTGTCTAAATTGAGCCTCCAGTTTCTCAGCCTTGCTCTACCCTTATAGTGAGGTTAAAAACCCATCTCCTTATGGGACAATTTTCTTCTTACAGGAGCTTGAGAGCTGCCATTAAATCACCATTCAACTGTCTCCTAGATGAAACAAACCAAGTTTCCTATTCCCATACTTTTCAGGTGTGCTGTTCGTCAGGTTAGGAAGAGAGCTCATTTCACGTCAGCCTTTTCAACTCAGACGCAACCTGGATCCAGTCTGGTTTGTCCACAAAGCACAACCAGTATCCCTTTCTTCCTCCTAATCTCTTCGCTCAGGAGACTCCTCTTTACTTCCTTCTGCCTGGCCCCAAACATTTATTTGTGGTCTTTTCCCATGGCCATCACAACCCACTCCATTCTCTCCTGCAGAGTATCCTGGGCCTTGTTTCAGTCTCACTGACAGTTTCAGGGCAGGAAGGCCACGCTTGATGCTGTGCTTGTAAAAGCATCACGTATGCCTGTTCTGACAGAAGGCTACTGCTAAAGGGTGTGCTTTCTCAATAAACAACACAACCTGCAAGCCCTAGATATCTGTATAACATCAAAGTTATTTTTAAAAAGAACAGCAATTGCTAAATATTCCACAGGAACCACAAAAATAAAGAAGCCTATTTAAAAATGTCATATATCTATATATTCTTTTTAAGATGAGTCATGCAGTTTCTGCAGCTCCATCAAGTTCCAATCAAATCTCTACTCATTGGTTTTATCACTCTTGATTACTTTTTGAACTGCTGTAATTCCTCTAAGGCTGGCTTACCCCATGCCAGACCCTCTTTGTGGTACAGACAGCAAGCACCTACAAAGGGAGCAGACAGGCTCTAATGAGGCAAACTTCAGCCTAGAAATGCCCAGAAATGACACCCTGGGAGGGATGTACAGTACCATGGTAATCTTACTCATGCTCACAGGCAGTGAAACACCATTGTGCTCATGGACATTGATCATAGAATAGCAGAGCAAGGAACAGAACCCAGCACACATTTTAGTGAAATTTCTTAGCAGCTAATACTTCATCTATGAAATATCATGTCAGAGGCCGGGAGAAGATCACATTCCTAGGCTGAAGTTGAGGCTCCCACTGGGCAACCCACAGCACTATCCATTTGCTGCCACGTCTGCACAGCCCTTGTCTGAGGTGCCAGGTATCAGCTGCAGCTGGAACCTGGCTCTGAAAAGCCACATCTGGTTACAGCACTGAGCACTCAGGAGCTGGGCCCTGCGGATGAGACCTAGAGGACTAAGGTCATACCTGTTGGATAAAGTCTGTTTTGCACAGCACCCTCTGGAATTTTAATATGCCCCAGGAAAAGAAAAAAAAAAGAGAGCATAATCAAACCTAAAAAGCCACTGAAGCAATAGTCTTGAAATGATACATTAGAGGTCTTGCCATTTCACAAGTATAATTTGGAGTGAATTGCCCTTTACAGTGATTCAGCCTGTGATGTGCTCACATACCCTCTCAGTCGCTGCTTTCTGTTTAGGAGGGATTTTTACCCTTTCCCATTTTAACCTTCACAGTGAAAACAGGTGATTTTTTTAATCTTGCTGCCATGGTTTCCTCTTTCCCTCATGTTCTTCTGGGATCCTCCTCCATGGCTAACTGCCAGCCAAAAAGAAAATGTGCTTGGGTCTCAGCTCTGCCAGCTCACACTCGCCTGCACAGTGGGCACAACAGGCAGCTTGGGAAGGGCGAAGGAAAACTAACATCTTGAATACTTGAGAGTAAGATTGATCAAACTCTTCTTCCAGAGCTCGCATTTCTTTGTGCATTTCTGGCCTGAACTGGGTATCTTTGGTGTAAGAAAGCAGTACTGAGCTGAGCACAAACAGAATCATTGCACCTTTGTTTTCCGGATGTGCTGTTACCACCCAGCCACCCCACTACTTTTCCTGAGGGAGAAGTGGCTGATAGCATCAGTTTGTTACCCAAGCCTTGAAAAACAGGGTTCAAGCATTACTGCCAGCTGGACAGTATCACTGAACAGCCTGATGACTGGGACAATTCCTAATGTCATAGGAATCTTTGTTAGAGTCTTGCATTGTACAGTTCCACCACATCCCATTTGGACGCTGCAAACCAACACCCTGAGGAAGGGAAACACAGCCCATCGCCCACCCTCCCCGGCTGCCCTTTTACACCTCACAGACTACCAGCTCCCTCGGGAAGGAAGGGATTTTATTTTGCCCTTTTAGGAGGGACCCAAGGCAGGTGAGGTGGCTGGAGCATTGGCAGGGCTGGTTTCGCCCCAGGTGAGTCACCGAGCTGCCTTGCCTCCATCAGGTGCACTGTGAATCCAGACCAGTGCCTGTTCCTTTTCATTAAGAGCCTTGAGCTCACTGCAGGAAAGATGAAAAGGGCTGGTCATTATCCATTACATGTGACCCATTCACTTGCTGATGGGCTGGTTTTCATCTCCCTGCCCTGCCTGTAGGCAAGCATCCCCCAATACCCTAATCTGCTTTTTTTGTTCTCCACCATTTATTTTCCTAGGAGCCTTGTCAATAGTGGCTCCATTCCCTTCCCATGCCTCCCAGCTGTGGGAGAAGAAGCCTTAAAGGGTTCCAGCTCACGGTAACACATTCCAGAAAGTCTGACCCCTTATTATAAAGCCAGTGTAGGAAGGATTTGAGAAAAGCACGGTGTAACAGGAGAGCTGGGTAAATGCAGAGCGCACGCAGCCTGGAAACGCTCGAAGGTGAACGGGAAGGCGAGGCGGGGGCATTTGGAAGCCCATTAAATGAGAACTTATCATCCGATTTATGTAAATCACTTCAAATGCCTTCATTTATTAAAAGTATTAAGCTGCATTACTGTTTGCCTTTGGTCCCCTAATTTGGTTGCTAATGTCTAAAACAACTGTTGAAATTAATTTGAAATTAATGTTCCTATATAATTACTTAATGAATCTCACATTCACTGCCCTTAGCTCGCAGTTGACAAAGGATCTCACCCGCCACATGTAAGAGGTTGGAATACCGACTGCGATTTTAAAACGGTTGCTAAATTATAGTTTGCAAATATTTTACTTTTATATCACACACTTCATCTTGAAGAATCTCACTGCGTTTGAAATGTTACATAACATTTATTCTTTAGTAAAATTCCACCACAAAAACTTTCTGGGCATCAATCTTCTTATTTCCCTGCATGCCTTGAAATTAAATCAAATTCAGCTCTATCATTATGCAAACAAAAAACTCATACCTGCATTTAAAGATTATTATTAGTGCTGTAAAGTCAGACAGTTAAAAGATAGGAAATGCTGGAACTGAGGATCTGAGCAATATAAGTTCCTTTTCCCATACATATGTCTTCTCATAGTATTTAATTTTATGATCATGTATTTTCTTATATGTACCCCCCTCCCTCAGGGGACTTATTAGTCCTTGTTAGTGCTCAAGAAAAAACAGGATAAGAAAAAAATAAGGTTCAAGAAAAAGCTAGCAGGCAAAGGTAGCCATTTGAGGAGTCCTTGCCTCATTCCTTACAAAAGCTGCAAAGGTTGTAATGCATGTGCCTCCTTTTCTGGGTGGCTAACTTAGTACCCCATAAATCCTGACTGGCAGACGTGCTAAATATGCACAGCAGTAACTGAAGCTAAAGAAACATTTGAACGTGCAGAGCATTTTACATGCTACCAAACCCAGTGAAAGATGAGGTCCTGGGGTCTCACATTTAAAATAATCGTACACTTCAAAGAGGGGAAAACACTTC
The DNA here is from genome assembly GCF_028551555.1 of Melozone crissalis. Classification (NCBI taxonomy): domain Eukaryota; kingdom Metazoa; phylum Chordata; class Aves; order Passeriformes; family Passerellidae; genus Melozone; species Melozone crissalis. The sequence goes on from NW_026535794.1 coordinate 25,849,406, forward strand.
TCCCTCTCCCAGGGACAGTGGAAAATGCAACTGAGCAATTGCAAACCAGCCCGACTGCTGTGTTATGGAGACCCACATTTACTCGTTCTCTACAGCACCACGTGGGCAGGGTGCAGCAGGAGGGAACAGGACACACTGTGACCCAGCAGCAGCAAATACCTGGGGAAGCTGCTGGTGCTGTTGCACAAGCTAGCAGAGGGAGGCAGGCACCAGGGGGGAGGCAGCAAAGGCTATTCTGAAACAAGAGTAGAATTGAAGGCCTTCCAAACAACCTTACTTTGGAATGCTCCCCATTCTGTGTGCTTACCTGTGACTTTGCATTTCTTCTTAGGTGTGTATGGTTTCTTAAGGATCAAGGCAAAGCATGAGTGCCAAACATTGGCAGTCAGGAATGTTCCAGAGCTTTCCTCCAAATTAGCTGAACAGTGCTTTGCCTTGAGACATCCTCAGCATCTAGGTCACAGCGAGTCCACCCTCCCCACGCTGCAAAACATGCCCTCCTTTGTCTTGCAGAGAGCCGTAGATGTGTGCCACATAGCCTGGCAGGGCTCAGATAAGGATACTGGCCAAGAGTTCCACAGCTCGGCTGAGGGATGGGCTAGTGAGGAGGACAGGTCCCCAAACACAGGACATCATCAACCTATATCTCCTTCCTACAACAGGGAACAGAGACTACCCAGCAGCCCACACCCAGCCAAGCCACGCACACACCTCCACGTGCTGTCCTACTTTCTGAACTAGAAAGTCCAACCTCTCCTCCGCTCACATCTTTGCCAAACCTCCCTCTCTTCAACACATTCCCACCCTGACAAGCTGCAGATCTTCCTTCCGAAATCTTTGTCTTCTCTCAGCGGGTCCTCCCTCACAAGCCCCAGGTATTCCTGTCTCCCACACTTCATGCATTCCTCAGCTAACAGGGATCATTACAACACCTCCAGGAACAACTGCCAAAGGAAACCTCTCCCAGCAAGGCCAATCTTAAAAACTCAAGTCTACAAGCACACAGGAGTATTAGTTCCTTTTAAAGGTGAATGGCAGGTACATTAGGGTGAATTATGCTGAGACATCCTGGCCAACCACCTCAACATCCTTCCTGAACACCAAAGCTGTCAAAAGAGAACCAAAATGGGCAAAAAAGTCCCTCGTTTGTCTCAAAGACAGCATTGTAACCATATCATCAAATGGACTTTCAAAGCAGATTGCTCTCCTTTTTTTCCAGCTGGGGGTTTCATACCACAACCCAGCAGCTGAAGGTTGATACTGTGAGAGTGCAGAGCCACTACCTCAGCCTAGTCTTCCATTCCAATTCTGCTTTTGTGAAAAAGAGGGAAAGATAAGGACATTAATATAATTGAGGCTCAGCAAAAACAAAGCCTTCTTGAGGCAAAGATGCTTTTCCATCTCCATGGCTTCCTCCTGCTGCTTGCAATCACTGGGACAAGGCTGCTTTAGTCAGCTTTCCAGAGCCCTGTAATGGAAAGCAGCTGTCCCTATCCAGATTGCACCAGACATCTCCACAATTATTTTGTCATCTTCTTTTGGTCAGTTGTGTTACTCAACTTCCCAGTACTGCTGTGTTTATAACACCAGCAATCCCAGGACTGTACTCAACATACTTTTCTTCTAAATTTCCAACACTAACCTGAGGATGTTTGTATTGCTATTTGCCACTCAATACATAGACTTTACACTTGTTATGTGTCAAAATATGAACTTCAGGACTTGCATTCTATTGAAGTGGGCTGCATGACCCACATTATCTCAACGTGAACAATTTAAGTGACTAGGGCAAGCTTACTTGAAAAGTCTTCCCTTTCTTTTCCCAAGTCACAGAGCTGGACAAACTGCCAGCATTCAACACCATCTGAGACATTTAGTTTTGCAGAACCACTCAGTTTTGCAGAACCATTCAGATGGCAATGAAATTCTCTGTCTTTACATAGCTATCTTCAGAAAGCAGTAAGTCACAGTGAATCTTGCTTCCATTAAAATAGTACTACCCAATAATTTTGGGGAAACTTCCTCACATTTTACATTAATCAATGTCATTTTAACATATGATACTCAGTTATTTAGTTAACAAGGTTAAATAACTGCATGTCCACCAACTATACATTTATTCTGAAAGCTAACTTTATGTAACAAGTCTCCATTTAAAAGCAAGTAGCTCATTCAAATTTCCATGAGTATGTAACTATAGAAGCCCCTTTATTAAAAAACCCTAATTTAATTAGGAGCCATGGCTGCCATCTCCCTCTGTCTTTGCACACACCAGATTTAACAGGTCCTTTGGGGAGGTTTCATGGAAGTGGTAATAGGTGTAGTAATTTCCACTTTCTGTTTTCTAGTTCAGAGAGTAATTGAATCCAGTCACTACTGTGATATCTTTCTGGCAAATCTGTGTTGGCCTCCATGAAATGAGTTGGAAGTTTGATTTCTGTTCTCTGCAGGCAAGTTTGCGTGATACAGATGAACTGCTGTAACTGGCAAATTGGAGGCAATTTCAGCAGAGATTCCTAGGCTCAAATAAGTGCAAGAACAGAACTTTCACCTCCAGAGAAGTCTCATCTTTAACAGTCCTGAGAAACGACAGGACTAGATTGGAGAGTTTGGATTTCTGCTGTTGCAAAACACTTTGAACTCTGTTTTATTAAACCAGCACTCTCATGAAATGACTAAAAAAGAAACCCCAAGTCATTATGAAATAAAATGCTGAGGCAAAACAAGCTTTATCACTCCCTAATACTGCTTTCAATCTCTGCTGCATTTTCATTGCAGTACATAAGTATTTTATTTCCTGTGACAGCAACATTCATTAGTCTCCATTCTGATTACACATGTTTAGCCCCTCAGGCAGCAGCCATGCCAAGAGTATCAGCCACTGCCAGACCATTAGTGGCATTCCAGGCAGGTCCATGGATTCCGCCACACAAGACAATTCAGAACCAAAATACAACGTACCAGGTGAGTGGAGGCTAAATGTATGACCAGGCTAAGATTAAAAACTTTATTTTTTATACAAAACAATAATAAATCCAAGCAGATAATGAACTACGTGTGTCTTCTCATTTTCCATCTTCTCTTCTTTTCTCAATAAAGTCTATCCACAGTTCAGTGTTAAACCACTCCATATTCTGCAAAAGCTATGACGTTTCCATCTTGTATCCATGTTTTTCTAATTCAGCTCTGTAGAGAAGAGACAGATATATTGAAACACATACACAATACTGTTAGATGTGTGGTTTTTTAAAAAATTACATATACTACACAACATACAATCATTTAAAATAGCAACGTCGTACTGCTTTTTTATTTATACCAATTACCTTAACCTTACTTACCCTGTAATTCTTGAACTCCAGTTTTTTATCTTAAATCACTGTAACTTCTCAGTGAAAAATTCAAATATTTGTTTTAATCACAGTTATTGCCCTCTGACCCACCATATGGCATGAAGTAGCACCTATGCACCTGCATCTCCAAATTCATTAGAATAACCAAAATATTATCTTATACATATTCTCAAGAATCTTATACATTATTCTCAGTATTTCCTTAACTAAAGCAAGCTCACTATTCTATTTTACTTAACTGCATGTGCTTCCAAAACAATTGTAAGCTTTTTTTTTTTTTGCTTTTAGAATAGTGCAGTCTGGAATTTTTATTTATGTCTCGGTGCAATACACCTTGCAGTGAACAAGCCTGAGGGATTGCTTTGTTGTCCTTAGTTGTGGCCAGGACAGCAAGTCAGGAACTACAACTGTTATCACTCCTGCCCTGCCACCAGTTTGCTTCTCCCCTGCCTCTGAACACACCAGCCAGGACAAATCCTGTTTTATCCCCTTTTATCCTAGCACATGTGTATCTAGATACAGAAGTACAAATCTCTAAAAATATTTTGGGTTAGTTTGCACATTTAGTAGTAGGACTTTAAAAGTGGAAGACTGCAGCATTTGCTTTCTAGAGATGGAAGAAACACACTACAACCAGGCAACGCTGCAAACCACTATACGGTCCCCAATACTGCAGGCTGCAACTAAAGCCAGTTACACAAAGTTTTTCTAGATCAACTGTGTCTGTCAAGAATTGTACTATTTCTTAAAAGTCTGTTTCATTACATGTTTTCCAATATTACCATTTAACTGCCTTTGAACCATGTATGAAATAACTATGCCAACAATTTTTTATGCAGAAGACACAAAAATAATTGCTTTCCCTGAGTACAAGGGAGATCAACCCAGGAACTGTTTAAGCAGGCTGTATTACACACAGCTTGCTCCTCATGCAACATACTGAGGGATTAATTATAAAATCTGGCTTTGTTCTGAATGCTTGAAACAATTTAAGTTATAATTATGCATCAGTAAAGGATTACTGAAACTACAAGTGACAAAGAGGATTAAGCAACTGGTTTAGAGGTACACAAATTGCTATCACTTTTTTTAAAGCATGTAATTAACAATTACTTTGCTGTTGTTGCTCATAAACAGTATGTTCACCACATAGGAAAGAACCTTAACGTTAACACAGACCACTAATCTCCAGAAAATTTGCCCATTTGGACAAAGAACAGCAGTGCTGTTTTAAAGTACAGACATAAAAACTGTAACATACTTTGCACACCACATAGCACAAAGAGATAATCTTGGATGCCCTGCCATTAATCCTGGCAGTACAATTCAGAACTTTCACACACACACATAGAAAAGTCATTAGAAAAGGATCCACCCGTGTTAAATTGACAAAGTGTCAACTATATCTCAACTTTCCATGATCTTTGCATTGTTTGCGTAACAGAGCAAAACTCTGTCACCACAATGCCCTAAGGCATTTTCAGTAGAATTATTAAAAGATGAAATGCTGATCAGTACTTCAGAGTCTTGTAATCCCTAAGTCTGGTTCTAAAAGGCTCAAAATAGAAAAGCAAAAAGTAGTGCTTTCACTTATTTCCATTTCAGATCTTTATTTTTTTAAAGTAAGCAGATTTCAAACTTTCAGATATTAACTAATCAACTCCATTTAAAGTATTTTACCCGTCTTCTAGAACAGAAAGTTTATATAAAATTACCTTAATTGATTGGAAAAATCATCTTCTACATTGTCATCATCCCAGTTGTCTTCCCAGACATGTGCATCTTCATCTTCATCTAAACCAGTCCAATCTAAAGACAGAAAAGCAGGTCTAAATACTGTATGCTGCACTGCTTTGGTACCATGTCCTACTGACCAGTTAGCACAGCCACAGGGAAAGGTAGACTTCTGGAAAATTTAACACAGAAGTCTGGATCACATTCAAGTGTTCATGAGTCAGATCTAAAACACATCTTAAAATTTCTGTAATTACAACAAAAATGAAACTTGGTGAAAAAAAATTACGACGCACACATCACGGCTTGCAAGATTAAACATTCCTAAGAGATTTTTTGCATACTTATGGATAAACTGTAGCATCATCCTTCCAGATTTGTATTTAAACACCTTTTTCAGATTAAAAAAGTAAATATGTATCAGATGCTTTCACCAAAACACAGACACGTTCTCTGTTCCCTTTAAATCAGATGCAGTCAATCTATGGACAAATGACAAAAAACTATCTGTGATGCAGAAGCAAAGGCAAATTGAGATAAGCATCTGCAAACAACACTTGATACCTTCAATCAGCTATTTCTGGCTTCCCAGACAGCAGAAGCAGTCTTGCCTTTGTAGGGAACTACTTTTTGTCCATTTTCTAACTTTATTTATATTTTTCCTGTAATAAAGTAATCTGGCACATCACCCTTGACAAATTATTCATCACACACTTAATACTTCATTATTAGAAAAAAATTAAAATCAAACAAATTAGTTCAGAAAAACAGTGAAAATTCAAGTCTCAGAATCACTATGAAAACACAAGTTGGCTTACTCGATTGTTTTTTAGTTTCTCAGTTTACTCCTACTGAATGACACACAGTTTTTCAAATGTTAAAAAAAAAAGAAGCCCTCTAATTCTGACACTTGCAATTTTTTATTTCTCAAAGTCTATTACTGTATTTAAAGAGATAACACTGTTCTTCCCCTCTCATTCTAGTAAGCCATCTGCTGCCCATGCACAGAAAGCTCTGAGGACTAAGGCCTAAAGCAACATTAAACACTGATGGAGGTATGGGGGGAGCAGGGGAGAAATTCAGTGGGATAAAACATCAAAAACTAGTTCACTGTGAACAGCTAACTTTCTAAGAATGAAGCCTGGTCTTTGCATTTTTCTCCTCCTTTTTCTAACACTGACAGGCAACAAAATTAATATTTGAGATTCACCAGGACAGGAAAATCCATTTGTCACTGATTAAAGACACACGTGTGGAAGGCATTACAATTAAATTTCCCTACTCAAATAAATTATATAATGGGGAAAGATGAAGGAGCATAGAAGTTGTGCTGTGAGAGCAAAAGAAAAAAACTGGGAAGAAAAGGTGAAGAAAAAATGTTGTATTAAAAAATGCATTATTTGGATTTAGTTGTATTGCTAGTTGCTCAAAGGGAAGGGCTTATCCTTTAAATACCTGCAATAAGCCTTGCCTTTGCCAATTTATATTCCACTGTTTGTTTTTTTTTTTCAAAAAAGAAACAACTTTACTGATTAACTGATTTTGAAGAGAGAAAAAACAAAGCTCAAACAACTTAAAATTAACACAAAGTCAAACTTTTCTATCTGCAAACATATAAGTAGCTCAGACAGAACTACAAACTTGAAAAAACAATCTCCCAGTAACTCATATCCAGCACAACAAACAGCAGCTTCAGGCACAGGAGATCAGCAGGGCAAATGCAAAAAGATGCTCTAAATCTCACTGAGTAAAGAGGAGTCAGAAAGGTCCATCTCACCTTCCTTGCTGGGGTGGGGAGGAGAGTGAAAGAAAAGCCTAAATCACATTCTCATCCCCACAGGACAAGATTCTGCAGCATCTATAGATTGGAACTATTACCCCAGGATTGTTTAATACAGTTATTACTCCCTGCTACATTATATGCCTGTGACTAAACAAAAGTTAAAAGGTAGAGCATTACCTGGGATTGAAAGTGTTAAGATCACTGAAGAGTCTACTACCATTAAGTATTACTAAGATACACCAAAATTATAAACTTGTCATGACTGAACTCCTTGAAAATATCAAAAAACTTTTATATGCTGATCACTGATTGTTTTATTTTGTACTTGGGAAACAAAAAACAATATTTAGGATTGTAGGGTTCTTTATCCCCTGCTCTATCACTTTACATTTTTATATTCTGAAATGCACTGTACAAAAGATTCTTAAGTGACTCATTTACATGTCTTTTCATCTACTATAGTATACTTATGCTACACTTCAAAGTATCCTATAAAAATTGAGCACGTCTGGTTTTGATACATAACTTGATTTCATAAATTGTTTAAGTAAATTTTTAGGCTGGCATAAACTCCAAAAGTCCATGTTTTCATCTCTTAACACAGATTTGCATTATCTAACTTCCTTTGAATAAAACCTGGGTAATAGAACACAAAGTTCTTCTATTGCTAGAAAGTGGTGTTTTAATTTGAAAGAAAAACAATTTGGAATGGGTTTGAGCCCAGTTATCATAATTCTTTCCTAAATACTGGAGATAACAGACAAAGTGGTCTGAACATGCAACATCTCAAAACTGTGACCTCACTTGAGGATTCAAATGGACCCTTTTAGACATTCTTACTTTCTGCAAGAAAGAACATCTAGACACCTGATGATGGCCACTTCTTAACAAGTCTCCGTTCCACCCAGAAAGCCTGCACAGTACTTTGCTTTAGCATTACAGCCAGAGCCAAGCAAAACTAATTTCACCTTCTGTAACAGCAAGTCAGGGCTCTGCCCAATCCAAGGTCCAGAAGCTGCAGAGATTTCCCCTATTGTGAATACTTAACTTACATTAAATAAGATAAACTTTTTTTTTTCTTTTTAAGAAACACTTAGGAAAAACAAAGTATTCTAACTATGTCATGAACTTTATCTGTACCTGCAAAAACGTTAATTGTAGCAGCACTACAGGGCTCAGAACACCTAAGGCTTGTAGTACCACAGAAAAAAACACATGCAATAAAGACATTAGAGAAAAAAAATCCTGATGTTACATCGTCGTAATATATAATTTCTCAGGATCCACAACTCGAGACAGAATTAAGGACATAAAAAATAAACATGCCCTAACAGAGATGTTTCCAAGACTATCTCTGGGACACTGAGTTGTTTTATTGAACTTAACTTCCTTATTAAATCTATATCTGTACCTATTAAAAGCAAACCAGCATATACATGTCTGTGCTTCAATAGGTAAAGAAACTAAAAGTAACTACAGAGCGCAGCATTTCATTTTCATATATTTTTCCGCTTTACGCTCAGTTTCCGGCCCTCGTCCCTCCTCTGCTTTGCGATTCTCATCTCCAATGTCAAAAAGCACTAAACTTCTCTGCACTTGTCCCCAGCCCTCTCGCACAATGACACAGCACTCGCAGCGCGATGTGCCCGGCGCCGCGACACCGCCACAGAGCCGGGCACGGGCACCGCGATCGCGCTCGGTCGCGGCTCTGCAGCCCCTGCCCGGCCGGGGGCTGCGTAGGGAGCCGGGGGAGCTCCGCGGGGCTCAGCCGGGCCCTGCGGAGCGGCAGCACCGCGCTGTCCCGCGGAGCGGCCGCGGGGACCCGCGGGCAGGGCCGGCGCACACGGCACCGCAGTCCTACCGCCGGTGCCACTGCCAGTCCCACCGCCGGTGCCACTGCCGGTGACACTGCCGGTGCCACTGCCGGTGCCACCGCCGCTCCCGCTCGCCCGCCCGCCGCGTCCTGTCCTGCCCGCCCCGGCCGGCCCAGGCCGCGGCGGTCCCGTCTGCAGGCCGCGGCCTGTCGCGTCCTGGCGTCCCGTCCCGTTCCGCCCCCGCCCGGCACCTTCAGCCGGGAACTCCTCAAACTCGTCGTCCTCCTCGAGGAGCCCCAGGTCCACTGGCTGCTTCTTCTCCGACATGCTGGGCCCGCACCGCGCCCGCCGCCCCGAGCCTGCTGGGATCCCGCGGCCGCCGCCGCGCCTGCGCCGCTGCCGGGCCCGGCTCCGGCCGCGCCTGCGCCCTGCGGATCGCGGCTCCGCCGGCCCCGCCCGCCGCTGCGGCCCGGCACGGCCCGAGCCGGGGCTGAGGGACCCTCCGGGAGCTGCTCCTGCTCCTCCTGCTCTCTTCTCTCTCCTCTCTGCAGTGCTGTGGGGAGAACAAGCTCGTTCCCTGCAACGTCAGACCAAACTGCACAGGCCGCTGCCGCTGCTGAGCGCCTCTTTTCTCTACATTCTTTCATTATTGGTTTGAATGCAGGCAAAACCCATGGAGTATTAGCCTTCGGTCCTTCATCTCCATGTCATGGTGTTGGAGTTTTTTCCCTTCTGGTTTTTCAATGTAGTGTTTCAAACCGCCAGGAGAGGATTGGGTTGCACATTAGGAGGGATTCATTCACAGAAGGAGTGATGAGGCGTTGGCACGGGCTGCCTTCCGTGGAGGGGTTCAAGGGAAGCCTGGCTGTGAGACGCAGTGCAGTGGTGTTTGGCCATAGGTTGGACTCGATGATCCCAGAAGTCTTTTCCGACCAAATTGATTCTGTGATTCCATGGAAACTTAAAACTAATTTGCTATGTTCTAAATTCCTTGTCCAACACATGGAACAAGCAAGCAGCTTGGAAGAGAGAGTTTCACTAAACTATTCACTAAGAGTTTAGGCTGTTATGTGAAATGTAGAAATGCTGCAGGTTTTTATTATTCCCAAGTGTTTTCATTTCACTTAAATATAAATTCTCTTGATGATTTCAACAAAGGCAAAGTTCAGCACTTACTAGCCCGAACAAGTTTGTGTGCATGGCAGCACCAGTGGCTTCTCTCACCTTATAACAATACTGCCCGTTTGGTGGAGGAGCTGGGATGTTTTCCCTTGCTCTGTGAGAAGCTGATTCACAAGGCAATGACTTACACAGCTGGGTTATACTGTATCCTAAATTTAAAGTCAGGAGAACAACAAAACACTGGTGTGGGAATTCATGTATCATTGAGTTCCAACCCAGCACAAGCGTGTTCTGGCATGCAGCCACAGGTAAGGCGAGGTGGGAAATGAGCCCTTCTGCCACGTGAAAGGTTTCATCAAGTGGTCACATTTTAGTTTTTTGTGACAGAAGGACTGACTGACAGTGATGACTGTGAAATTATGAAAACTCTGGTTTAATAAATCAGTATGTGAAATCTAGTTGTAATTTAGCTGAGATTTTCAGCAAGCCATGCATTTTGGTATAATATATTGCTCTAACAGAGTACAAGATAAAGTCATAAAGTGGATAGGGGTCTGTCATATCAAAAGCTTGCACTGATCCATGATCATTCAGTTACTAAGGCTCAAATTCAAACCCTCTAGTTTTGCCTAACCTAGAACTTGACTGAAGTAGGAAGTCTGGATTACACCTGGGAATAACAAGATACTCAGTTACACCTAGATTATCCAAGAAAGAATGTAACTTGGAAACTCCTGTGGACAAGTAGCTTCAGGTATCCCTGAAGCAGAAAGCAGCCTGAACTTGTTTCATACTTTCCCTACATGCCTGCTGTAGAGAAAAGATGCAAGAGTCCTTTCCACCCCTTCTTTCTCTTCCTTCTGTGCCAAGCTGCTGGTTAGGAAGTGCCCATGAAAAGAAGAATCTGTACTTCCCAAAAGAATATGGCCAGCCACTGCACAGTGAGACAAGGAAAATCGAGGAGTCCTGAAGCAGTGACTTACTGATGTAGAGTCTGACCAGAATCAGTCTTGGATTTGAGGCTTCCTGTGCATTTCTCACCTCAGAACTGAGTATTCCTCTATCACCAGTCAGCCAAACTTAATTTTCTGTTTCCGCAAAAATCTGTAGTGTCCAATTCTCCTCCTTTTGGTTTAAATCTCAAATTTTTCATGGTTCTTTTAAATTTGTGGTTTCTGGAGTTCTGTCATTAAATAAGGAGCTTGGCTCTTGTTTTACCTATTTTCCTTGTAAGATTTTTGTCAAATCATGATTTCAGAAATAAAAACTCTAAATCCCTTGGTTTAAATCCAATACCCCAGGTTTTGTAAACATGCAATTTCCCTGGCTTGTCCAGCCTTTTGAGGAGATGAATGCATGAATGCAGCCCTCGCTGTAATTCCCCAATCCCTTTAACTCTCTGCTAGCAGGGTCTCCAAGGGCACAGATATCTGCCATGCTGTGTTTCTCTCACCAAGGTAAGCCCATCCTCTGCTGCCTGAAGGACCTGACCTGTGAAGCATTCTCCAAACCATCCTGCCAGACCTTGCAGGAACAAATTCCCAGAGGGCAAAGCAGTGAGGCTTACCTTCAGATTTCCTCTGTGTCCAAGCTGGATTTGAGCTGGTGTGAATGTCGAGTGTCACAACCAACAGGCTGTTTGCTGGTTGTTTGGGGATCAAACTCCTCCAAAGTACAACCAGGTATTTTCTCTCATGGTGGAGCAGATTTGACAAGTAGACAACTCAGTCTGCAACAGTAAGTGATTGAGCTCAGCTGACTGAGCAACTCAGTCTGCAGTAGCTTCCAGGGAGAATGTCCTGGCAGGTGGTGGATGGCTATGACCACACCATATCCCAGATGTATGTTCCTAACAGCCAGACTATACTGTAAGCAAATAGAAAGAACTTATTCTCCTGCAGGTAGCTGTTGTAAATCACTGGTTTCAGTGCCAATGTGGCTGGGCTTTCTTAGCACAGGCATGGGATTAAATCACATTTTCTTATGGTTTCTTCGTGGCTTTCTTATGCAGCTTCCAGTCTGTAGGCTTTGTATATCCCACACTTCATTGCCTCCAGGAAGCATGTGAGAAACTCACATTTCTGCACCAAGAAAAGATATCTTCAAATTCTACAAAGCATCACAGCATGTAAAAATGTGGTGATGCAGTTTATAATACTCAAGTTGTTTGGGGGACCCCACCTCATGGAATAGTTTTAATTCTTTAGGAAAAATAGCATAAGGATTCAGCTGTCCAGAACAGATTTTCCAATGTGGAAAATTTTCAGAAGGATGTCGAAGCTCCAACTATGATCAGAGTTTGATAGTTTCTGGATGGGCCATTAAGAATAAGAGTTGTATTTCAGTATCTACCCTGTGCAGTCAGAGTGGGGAAAGGCCATGGATACCTCTAAGGAACATACTGGCAGTGATTTTCATTTGATCCTTTCACTAGGTACCTTTCACCATAACTTGAATTTCCATTTCTCCTGTGACAGTCCCAAGACTGGCAGCAACCTTTACAGTCACCAAGCCTATATTTCACATGGACACAGGACACAAGGATCAAGGATTAAGTTTTGATCAAATTAGGGAAGGCACTCCCTACATTCCCAAAATAGTATAAGAGATCTGCTTTTTGGAGCTGGAGCCCCTGCACAGCACATCAGCTCCATGCTGGATAGATTGTTTCCCAAGACCAACAGCCTGACAGTGTTGAGTGCTTCAGCAGAGACATCTACATGCCTGTTGCATGGAAATTAAAGGGAAAAAATTCCTGTAGATTTCAGTAGTTTGGGATATGACTGTCTCTGTTAAAACCTTTACTTAAATATACTTTTAACTGGTAACATGTTAGAAATAATTGAACAAGACAATCCTGAGTAATTCATCAGTGCCTCTATTATTCTTTCTAGAGTTGCACATCAGCTATTTACACAATATGATTTGTTTTAATTTTTTTATTCAGCATGTTTTATGCATTAGTATCAGAAAAGCCTGTCTTTCTCTTGGCAAATGTTGCTGCAAGTTGTCTAGCAGGGAGGTGGATTATGTAGATTTATTTATTCAGAGTGTAATTTGCATAAATGAAAAATGGAAATAAATCCTCTTTTCAGAATTAAAGCCTTTTTTTTTCCTTCAAGGTGAAATAAAAATGTGTGTAGTATACTCATTAAGATTTACAGATTTTTTTTTTAGGTGGTCTATTAGTCATTTCGATGCCTGGGCCCATTTTCTTTGATTTGGATGCTTTAATGTCTGAAAGCATATTTTGAGGATAAGATTAAAAAGAGACAATAGAACAGATTGGAAATTGATTTCTTATAAGCAGTCAAAAGTGTCCTGTTGAAAAAAAATCTCAAAGCCATATTAAGCATTTTAGATATATTGTGTAAACTATTGTTTTGGAGGCCTGCATGGTTCTAGGCAACCATACAGTGCCTATTCAAAAAAACCCTGACTGCAAAGGAAATTGGCATTGTGTGTATTTGATCCAGCTGTGGATCTATATCATGTGAAATCTGGGCAGAGACCTACATCTAATGGCCCAGCAGCCCAGACACATCTGTCTCAGATCAGTGGTGCCTGCAAAGCTGATCTGGGTGGGAGAGGGACTGTCTTATGGTCCAGGCTGTTAGATATCCAGGAGTGCACCTAATTCCTGGCGCGGGAAAAAAAAAAAAAAAAGCCCACAGGAAAGCTTATTAGCACTGTTACCATTCAAAATGTGTGAATTGCTGTACAGTGCAGAATGTCTGTCCTGTAGTGAATTGGGCAGTCCAAACACTGATTAATGCATCCCAGGAATCCCTTCAGAGATAGTGTTCTGTGTCTCTGGATAGTGCTGCATTCCATGCTGCAGGTTTTTTGGATTCAATTGAAGGAAAAAAAACATATCCTACGTTCAGTGCATCTGGAAGTGAGGAACAGATTGTCCTGCTTATTTCAATAGCTCTGCACTATTGGACCCATGGCATTATTCCTGAGGTCAGTGCCTTTGGTTTGCCACTATTTATTTATCCATGTCTGCAGAGGACCTCTTTTTCTCTCCATATGCTCCATCATTCAGCAGCACCTCCTGGTAGCCCACCCTGCTCCCACAGCCCATCCATCCTCAGAGCTGACCCTGGCTGGGGTCAGGATGCGATTAGGTGGCTGCAGATCATAAGGAATATTAATCACAAGGAACACTTGGATGTTGCTTACAGACTTCCTTATGTGAAATACGCTGTGGCAAGCTATCGGGTTACCAGTGGCTGAAATAGAAACAGTTCTCTCTTTGCCCTTGACAGTCAAAAGAGGGTTTGATTTATTTTCTCATTTTCACTTGGTCTAAAGGCAGCTGGGCAGTATTGCTGCAAAGCTCTAGCTGTGTGTCATTGTAATAGGGGCAATATGTTTGTTCACTTCTGCTCTCTTCCTCTGTCTAATTGTTCTATTGTCTTTCTGTTTTCTCTCCACATTGGGGCTGACAAAATGTCTCCTTGGGTTTAGCCCTCTAGCCAAAACTTAACGGGCTCCTAATCAAGAACTAACACCACCAGCAGGCTATTTCCTGCCTTTGTTTACCATTTCTGGTATCATCTTTCTTCTCCTCTCAGTCATCATTACAAATTTTCACCCTTATTTTCCTTTGACTCTTCCTCTGTATAGGGTGCAGGAAGCCTCCTAAATACTGTTTTCTGGTCACTTGATTTCTGGCCTCTCAGCTCTACACCCTGGAAGAGTACCAGATGCATCCAGAACAAGATTTTACAAAGCCAAGTAGCCCTGGGATACCTGTATATTCCATGTAGCTGTATCAGCAGAATGTTTATTGCAGAACCTTGATGCAAATTGTAAGGATGCTTTGAAAGTAAAAGGGGTAACCACAATGTAAATAATTACTAGGTACCTTTCACCATATCTTGAATTTCCATGCAAGTATCAGGATTGTCAGGGTAGAATTCAGTTGCCTAAACAAATGTTTCTAAGGTCAGTTGAGATTCCTTAAAACACAGGGCCACCTGATGTAACCTGGGAGACCCTGGCCCTCCCCAACTGCAGCTGGAGATGGGGCAAAATACCCCAGGGTTTCCAATCCCTATGCTTAAGGGACTGAATTCCCATCATACATTGAAATAACTGTGTTTTGTGCTCCAGTGTCTCTACCATGTTACTGCACAACTGACTTCATTTCTTCTGCCATGGCTGCCCTGAGGATAGTACACTGTGGGAGCCTCAACAGGAGAGGTTAATATGCAAAACTGCATAGGTTAGTATGACCTCTAGGAATCAGGTGAACAGAGTAGGCCTTTTTTCCCCACCTCAAATATGCTTCTACCTTTACATATCAAAAGGTGGGTCCAGAATGAAGTTCAACCCAAATAAAATCAAATGTTGTAGCCTGGGAACAATTATTAAGCATTTTTCTGATGTTCAGATAGGAAAGCAGGGCTATTCATTAGCAATCCTGGCAAGCTGTGGGATTTGCTGCTACCTAGACTAATTCAAGAACAAGAGTCAGGCCACCAAACTTGAGGCCAATGTCACCTAAGGGGACTTCCTCAGACAGCCCCTCTGTACTTTCAGTTCAGAAAGGACATAAATGGGCTGTTCAAGGTGGAGATTCAGAGCACCTGGGTTTAAATATCAGCCCTGAAGAATAATTTGAAAGGACCTATCTCATCTCTGACTATATTAGGAGGACTTGCCCATAATTATGTATGAAAAGTCAGGAGATGGAAACAGTATCTTACAAGTTCAAGTAAAAGCAGTCATCCTTGTTGGCCACATTTCTCTAGCAAAATTCCTCCAGGGTTTTTTTAGCCCTAAATGTATCTGTTCAGCTCACTTAACAGCTCAGCAATCCCCCAGGAGCTTCTGGAGTGTATGTGGTGGGAGCTGGCACTAGCAGTGCATGTCACTCAGAGCGTGCTGCTGTGTTGGCTTTGCTGTGCTGGCAGGCAAGAGTGTACTCACTGCCCTTCCAGCCCCTTGGGCTGCTTGTCACCAGCCCTGGCTGTCATTCAGCTCTTCTGCAGTGTCACAGGCAGCACAGCCCTGATGCAGGGAATTCAACTTAATTTATTGTGAATTAACACAGCCTTTTAATTACTGATTTGTGTACTGAGGGTAAAAAAGAAGATTTATACAATTGAACAAACACTCAGGGAATTACCTTTCCTTACCTTTCTTCAGGCTCTCCTTCAGTCAAACACCTCCCTCCTTTCTTGCCTCAGCTTCCTTTATTTTCACTGCTGGTTCTCACTTTCCTTCCCTCCCAGTCTCTTCAGTGAAGTGATGGGTAATTGGGGTCCAGGCATGTTGGTTGGTGCCCCTGCAATTCACTTCTTGCCCTCCACTCTCCTCACTTCTTACTGCTCCTGTGCCCCGGTGTGGATCATCCATGGCCTGTGAAGAAGTGTTGTGCAGTTGGTGGAAACATCTTCATTGCAAGCATATCAGGAAAACAAGATGGGTTTATTTTATCACATATGTGACAGTGTTCACAGGGGTTTTCGGATGAGGGAAGAGACGAGAATCTGACTCCATGTTTCAGAAGGCTTGATTTATTATTTTATGATATATATTACATTAAAACTATACTAAAAGAATAGAAGAAAAAGTTTCATCAGAAGGCTAGGCTAAGAATAGAAAGGAAAGAATGGTAACAAAGGCAGCTGTCTCGGACTCTCTCTCCGAGCCAGCTGGGCTGTGATTGGCCATCAATTATAAACATCCAAGACGGGCCAATCAAAGATCCACCTGTTGCATTCCACAGCAGCAGATAACCACTGTTTACATTTTGTTCCTGAGGCCTCTCAGCTTCTCAGGAGGAAAAATCATAAGGAAAGGATTTTTCATGAAAAGATGTCTGCGATACACATAGACTTACGCAGTCAATGAAAGTCAGGTGTCTGAGGTGCGTTTTAATCCTGAAGCCCTGGATGTAGCTCCCAGAGATGCAGCACAGGGGCCAGCAGTGCAGGGCCAATGCATGAGCAGGAGCAGCAATGGCTCCTCAATTCCCCCCAGCTCCCGTGCTGCCAGCTGCTGCCCAGGCAGGGGACAGCAAGGCCACCCCAGCTGGAGAAGCAGACATGGTGCCCATGGCATGGAGAAACCCACAGAGCCCCAAAGCTCCTCCTCATCCACCCTGCAAAACAGAGGATACCTTCTTCCTCAGAGCTCCTGTTAACGTGTCATGTCTTCTTCAGCAAGCAGATGAATCATCCAGTGGTTTTCCACAGAAATGAATGAAGAAACACTGTGCCACTAGCAGAGGCATCAATTAATTTCTTTCTAAACAGGGACACTCCTGAGACCTTTTTTATCTTAGTCTTCTTTTTCTCTTAGATTACCAAGTGAAGTTGATGCAGTACGTCAAATCAAAGCCACAAGGAGCAATTTGGGTAAGTCCTGATCTTGAATTGGCTCATCTAACCAGCTCTCATGAGTGTAGCAGTTGGCCCAGCCAACTCTGGGCCACTGTGTGTACAACTGTGAAAAACTGATAGTTCTTTTTCTGTTAGATAGGAACTTATTCTGAATTATTTTTTAAAGAAAACTCTGGAAATCACACTCTCATTGTCCTGCTCTGCTTTCTAAAGCACATAAAGCTTTTGTAACTATAATTCTCAGCCCCATCACAAACACAGTAGTGTCAGTGACATCTGGAATCCTTACAAAAACAGCATCAGAGTAAATGGTGAGCATGTGTCAAATGAATCTAAAAAAACAAATATTTTATTGAGAATTGATATTTAAAATCCTTTGGTCTACATTGTATACACACACGTAAGTTAAAATATTTACTTGTACAGTACTCATTGTACAGAAAAACTATACAATTAAGCAGGCTAATATGATAGCACAGTGAGGGTAATTGTTATTCCAACATGCAAAGTAAATTAAAAATGTGTAGGATCACCTACAGCAGTACATTGCAGCAAAGAAGTTAGATTTGAGTACATGGTTATTGAGGTTGCCTGAGAAAGAAAGTAAAAGATCTAAACTGATTGTCACACTGAAGGAGTGCATTAGGAAACAGTACTCTCAGTTTTACTGTTTCTGGCTTGTATCTTTTGTAATACACAATAGGGAAGTCTTTTCTCTGATTTGCTTTTAAGCCTTTAGCACAATCAAAAGCTGGAGGTATTGTAAAGAAAATCTGCAAATATCACGAAAATGTCTTGTAGTGACATTCTTATTCAGGCTCTGGGCCTGACTTTGAACGATCTGAAACACCCAGAGATGGCAGTGCCAAGCTCTGCTGCAGGTCAGATATTTGGGGTCTGGAAGTTGTTTTATAATCTTGTTTTCATGTTCTTGCAAATTTAGATTTTTATTTTTTTTTACTTTGTACTAACTCAGATTTTATTAAAACCATTCAGAACAGATATTGATGTTCTAAGCCAACACTTCTTGCTTACCAGTAAGATACATAGCTTTGGTCAGCAGAACAATTTCCAATCTTTGAGGAAACTGACAATATATTTAAAGTTAAGACAACAACAATTATTTAAAAAATGAAGTTCAGAAATGCTGGGATTATTAGATCCTTTTCATTGCATCATTCTGCCTGACTATGGCATCATCTTCACAAAAGTTCTTACACATTAATGGAAGATGATTCATATAAAAAGTCAATGCTTCAAAAAATTAGATTTTTGTTCTTTGTATTTCATTGCCTTGTCATCTAGAGGGAAAAGTCCATTTTTGCCATTGTGTTTTCACTCTGAAGTGGTTTGAGGTGGCTGCAGTCTGAAGTATAACCAAAGCAAAACAGTAAGGCTTGAAATTGTATGTTCAGTGTTTATGCAGGCTGTATGGAAGCCACAAGGAAAAATAAATTTAAACAATCACATGTAGATTTGAGAGGCAACTGAAGCAATGGCTCCTCAATTCCCAAAAATACACCTAAATTTAGAATTATATATCCCAACCAATTATCACATGCGTGGTTTATTGGCACAGTGTAACCAAACACATCCAAATGCCTGGCTCTTCAGTTGTAAGAGTTTAAACCATAGCCTAAACAGAGAATTGAAAAAAATGTATATTATTTTTAATGCTGAAAGAAAAAGGAAGTTGACAGATCTCCTCTATGCTGTCAGAGATTAAGCATTCCTAAGTTACACAAGACTATTTAGAAACATCATCTCTTTTCATACTGCTAATGACCCTAAGGGGCTCCAGATATTCACCAAGGACTCATGACAGCTGCTTTTTGGGTATCATGGAAAACCATCTCCTCTTAAAAGCACAAAGCAAGTAGCAATTGGTATTAAGTTCTGCTGGCAGCCAAACCTAGTGTCTGAAGTACCAACCTAGTACTGAAGTCCTGATTCTTTGAGGTGTTGTAATGTGGGTTTTAGCCACCTGGTTTTCACAAAACAACTCTATTCCTTAAAATTTGGCCCAGAGTCTTGACAATCCTTTAACAGTACTGATTTTACACCTCTTCTTAAGGCAATTCCATCTATTCTGCTTTCAGTGACTTTCAGGAATGTCCCTATAATATAGTAATTTTTTTTCCAGCATATAAAATGCTGACTCTACAGACAGAATCATACAACCTACCTCATTTATTTTAAACAAAATGAAAATCCAATCTATCTGAAGCATACATAAGAGCACGCAAAAACTATGAATACAGATTTGCTAAAATAATGTGGTTGATCACCTTTACAATAAAATTTAGTAACCATTTAATATTAATTTTTATATTATTAATTTATTAAAAGCTGTTAATTTTTTGTATGTTATACACGTATATTATATACATATATATGTGGTATAGCTCATCTTTTGCAGATTTGCATAAACTTATTGAACAAGCACATCTGAAACAGTTATTGCATAGAAAACTTGAATTGTGCATTTTAAATAATGACTTTCAAAGGATAAATTGTAATCTTCTTTTATGGAACAAATTTATATTGAAGCTTCACTGAAATGTACAATTTTTCAATAGAGTTTACTTAATGTTAATCTATTCATTTGGGAGTAAATGAAGAATTTAATGTTGAAGTGATGTAACTAGAATATAGTCTCAAGTGGTGTGTTAGGTTTATCAATCAGTGAAAATTGTGCACTTGAGTGTAAGAGCACATGTCTATCCATATGATTCTTGCAACCTCAGTTAATTGAAACCCTTTTTCCACCCTATTATCAATACTTGAAAAATAGCTCCAACCACATCTATTAACCAGTGCCTTAATAGAAGCTTTATCAGCTCCATATAAATTGCACGTATTTTGCTAAAAAGCAATTTCCCTAATACAAGGGTCAGTTCTATGGTTCACTGGAGATGTTTGCTCAGGAGGTGTTGGGGCACAACTGGATGGATGGATAAAGATGGATAGAGCTGTGAGCTTGGTCTTCAATCCACTGAAACACTGGCAAGGTTGGAGGTCCAATCTGATTAACGCTCTCAGTCCCCATTCATTTTAACAAAAGCAAGGTGTGCTTATGATAAAAATTAGCTAGGCTTGATCACTTTTACAGGAAAATCTAAATCAGACTAGAAATATGTGGTTTTAAATTTCCTATTTATAAAAAAAAGCCCCAGAACTTTAGACTCAGGACAGTAGAATTATACACTAATACTAATATGTCCTAAACAACTCTGAAATGAAAAGTTCTTCTTTCCAAAGCAACTTCTTCAGATTTTTACTTCATATTTATAATTTCCTTTCTCCCATAGATACTTGATTCAAATGAGCAATAAATATAGGGTTTCTGCACAGCTTGGCTCAGTGTCTCCTGAGATCACGGACAATTCAGCTGTCAATTCAATTTAGCCAGTTGTCACCACGAATCAACAGTAGAAGAAAAATGAAAGCATCTATGAAATAAGAAAAAGAGGGATGTGAGATGCTCAACAGCATCTAATCTAGTGCTACCTAAAGCTCTCTAAAGGCTTCTCTAATCTTTAAAGGCATTTTGGAGCTTTGAATCCATAGGGTTTCACCTCTGCTGAGAGATTATCCACATACAACAGATTTTGCTTTTGTTTTTGTGATCAAGTTGTTTAATCAGTTCCATCAGATGTGAAGATACAGGTAAAGGACAATTGTGCTAGATAATGCTTAGTTTTGGGGACATTCTTTTTCGTGGTTAATTGGACTCCCTGTTCCTCAGGGAAACTTGTTGCCATCTCACAGAACAGAGCTTTGCAGTTTTGGAGGAGTCCACAGGACAGCATGAATATTTTTTTTGTTACTGTTAATTCTTTGTGTAGATCTGTCCCTATGATCTTCATCCATGATCAGTGGGCAAACCAGTGGAGCTGTGAGAATTAACATAATAAGGATCTTTACACAGTTGTATGCAGAAGTAATATACTGGAAGCATTTGCATTACAAGTGAGCAAATAGCTTTCCTTTTAGTCTTAAAGTGCAGTTTTATGGGACCATATATTATGTGGGAAAGCAGAGCTGAAACTGATACTTCATTTATCAAGGCATGCATAGTTTAGTGGTTGTGGCACAGCTATTCATAGGCAGGAAAAAAGAGCCCCCATCACAGCCATCAGAGGAGAGCTACAGATCTGCAAACTGACCCAGGCCAGGTTAGAGCTCAGAAAGGTGCTAGGAAACCTGGCTTGTACAAAGGAAATTAGGGCTCAAAGTTACAAGAAGGGTACAAAAAAGATCGGTGCTTCACCATATTTGCAAACATACTGTTTTCATTGTCAAGACTTTATGAATTATACTACAGTGGGCAGACAGGGCAAAACCATAGCTGAAAGCTATCAGAAATCTTTTTATGCAATGAAGAACTTCCTTTTACAGTGGGGTATTTCTTCACTGAGGGAAGATCATTGCTATAAAGAGTAGGTATTTATCAATTTTCAAAGGTCTTGGCCCATGAAAGCTAGTGTTAGATTTGGAATTTCTCTTTTGTTGCCAAGGTGACAAACACTTATAAATATACCACATCTTCTAATGTGCTTTTAACTTAGTATTTTTATGGCTTTTAAATCAGATACCATTAGCAAATATATTAGGTAATTTAGCTGAAAGACCATTTTCTAGTAACACTTTTTGTTACATTTCCCCAGGTACTTCAGTAAATGTCTGTTGTGACATTGCAGTCCTGCCAGGCTTCTAGCATATAAGGATACATACAGTACATCTGGTAAGAATTAACATATTACCTTAGGGCTTTCTATTTTTTTGTATTGATGATTACAAATTGTATAAAAGAAGACAAATACTAAGGATTGGATCCTACAGTCCATTGACTTCAGAGGGAACTCTGTGGAGGTAATGACTCTGGGATTGGCCAGAGGCCATACTGTGTGTTGTTTTTTTGGCTCCTATCTCCCCTTTTTATAACCCAGTAATGAGGCTGAAAACACAGGGGAGACCATAACAGCTCCATAGCTGGCCACTTCCCTCTGCAAAGGAGAAGCAAACAAACCAACAAAACCTGCCTGGGTGTTTTCTTCTTTGTCATAGAGTCCAAGGGCCAGAGGAGACCTTTGCCATCATCTGATGTGATCCCTTCAGGACACCAAGGCAAGGAGCTTTCCTGCCAGGAAACCGTCTGGCAACCACAGAAGCTATGTTTGGACAGAGCACAGCTTGAAGGCAACTAGCATGGAAACTGGCAGATGAGGCAGCAACATCTGCAGGAGCTGCTTGTCCACAGAGGCAGCTGCACCTCAGGAGTCTCCTGGGGCCACAGGAGAGTGACCTCCCTGTGGGAAGGTGCTGCAGGCACCAGTGGTGGAGCCATGAGAGAGCTCGGCAGCACGACGGGGGTGGCTCTGCAAGCAAAGGTGTACAGGGCCCCTCTGACTGCCCAGAGCCTTGCCCTGTGCTTTTCCTGCTACAAAACCACATCTGGGGGCAGGGCCTGGGCTGGACTCTACTCCCAGGACCTCCACCTCATGCCAGAAGTCCCATCCTGCCACGAGGAGCGTCCTGGTTGGGAGTGCAGCCATATGAGCAGGCAGGGCTGGAGAGGTGGGGTGCTGACGGAAAGGAGCAGTGATTTCAAAACACAGTTTTTTAAAAATTTTTACAAAGCACTGCAACACTGAGGATTAATCACAGTTCATAAACCAGTGAATAAGCTTCCTACAATAGCAGTGTGTTAGATTAGGGTGGAAAAGTCCAATGGAGAAGCATCCAGGAAACATCTTTCATGCCTGCACATTAAATTTAATCTTCCACCCCCGTCTTTTAAGACTTGGCATTCATCTACTGAAAAAAGATGTTGATCTGAAAGAAAAAGAGAGGGAAAAAACCCCAGTCTGCTATAACAGTTTGCTTGGCAAAATGAGAGAGACTTGAGAAATGAATTGTGTGTGAGTTACAAAGAGCCATCCTGCACTGTAGACACTGGGCCTGTATTTGTCACTCTCGCTCCCAGCCCAGCACTGTCCCATTGGCCTCTTCATTCAGCACAGCTATCTGTCATGAAGAATTTAAGTTTCATATTTTCATCTGTCAGTTGTGAAAAGGCCTGTCAGCTGAAGCTTACACTACCATTTGCTAAAAGGCCTATAGCCCATGCTGACAATACACTCTTATATTTGTGCTTCCAGGCTCCAGATAATCCCCTCACTTTCCTCCTCAGCAGTCCAGTTATGATGAGGCTTAAATTGCATATTTTGGGGGGTTTAAAATCCAGATTTTGCTGATAAATGCTATCAGCGGGAATGAAATGAAATGAAATACAGCACGGTTTAGCTCTTATTACCAGCATTTTGTGAGACAGTATTCATATTAAACAGCTTAATATCTATAATGTCTACAGTCACAGGAACTAAATGTAGGAATGCTAATATCAGCTTTTATCTGCTTTGTCTCAGCCATCCCTGAAAATAAACACCCATCCTCCAAACAGGGCATTTCCCACTTTGTTTCTTTAATTTGATTTGCAGAGGGAAATAAGATAACCAGCTCATTACAAATCCACAGCCAATTGTTTTATGCTCCAAGATACCACCAAATTACTCATAAAATGCCACAGAAGGAAGAAAGTGTCTGAATCCCCAAAGCAAGCTTCAAACCCCAACACTTTTCCTGTAAGACTGTTAAGAAAATTACCAAAATAAAAAGCTGGTCACCAACACATCTCAATCTGATATGTGTTTATGGGGGTAAGGAAGGATACAAGAAGTTGATCTTCATACCTGTAACTTTAGGGCTGCCCAACTTTGAGTCTCACATCTAAAGAACAACACAGCAAAAAGTAAAATTGTTACACAAACTCAATCTCACCTGAGGATTGTCAGGAAACACAGCACAGTAACCCAGGTTAAGCATTTGCTGTCTTGTCTCTAAGAAATTGATTTTCCAACCATTATGCAACCACAAAGAAATCATATCCGTAATTCATTACAGGCTTTTAAATTGCGTAATTGATTAAGACACAATTACATTTTCTGAAAAAAAAATGAGGTTGTGTCCCTATGAAACAACTTTATGTTTTCCTTCTTAGATGAAACATCCTTTTTCCTGTAGTTCTAAAATATTCTAGTATAGTACAGTAGTACCAGAGGGATTTCTGTTTCATTGCTTTCTGTTTTCATTTGGAACTCAGAGCAATGTTTTTCAGCCTTTGGTCAGAGACAGTTTGGAAGGAGAAGACAGAGGGACTGTGCAAAAAATCCTGTGAAAAGCAATCTTACTGTTAACAGGTTTCAGCCTGATCCCTTTTTCCCTGGAAAGGGTTTTCAGGTTTTCACATTAAAAAAAAAAGGTTGAGAATTACTGCCTTGGAATATCTTTCTCATGACAAGATGGGAAGGTGCTTACCCTCAGCTGGCTTCTGTTCAGAAAATGAGAGCAGCTACAAGGCAGTGTAAAAAGTGACTCCATGGAAACGTCCCTGCACATGCTTCACATGCTACTCCTGTGATTAAAACAACTTGTGAGTGCAGATTTGAGCCCATAAATATCCTGCAGGTCAGAAAATAACACCATAACACTACTGAAAAAATTTGAAATACGGGACTTCCTTGAATGTCCTAACTGTTTGGGTTCAGATGTTTTCTACTACAGCCAGCTGTGGTAAAGAATTCTCTCAGTGGGGAAGGATTTTCCCACCTCAGAAATATTTTTTGCCACTGCCATATCCTTTGGCTGTGTCCCTCCAGTAAGTAAAGAGCAACCAAGAGAAAGGAAGCTGAAAGGGAGTCCTGTAGAACAGTATGCATTTTTGCTTTATTAATTTACACACATTAAGATTTTATTAAGATGGTATAAATAGCAATACCTAATAGTTAATAGTAAAAATATGTTTATAGTATTATTAACAGTAGCAATGATTATTAGCCATCCAATAAACCTATTTTTTCTTTAATGATAGTGACACACTGCCAGACAATAGCAATGGGGCATTGTCTGTTCAATATCTGGTTCAAAGCAACAAGTACATCCTGCCCAAGAAAATTCTCACACAATGACTTTTAGAAAAGATGTGTTGGAATTAAGATAAATACACACTCTGAAAGACAGGGAAAAAGGAAACAGCAAAAGCTGGTGCAGTGCATAGATGGATTGCTGGTGCATGGAGTTTTGGAGGTCTCTGAGAAGGTAATCAGTTAAAGCATAATGATTTGTGTTAGCTATTTTTCCGCCCAAAAGATTGAAATATCTGAGGAACAGAGGTTTTGTTTTCCTGTGTGTTACCACGTGGAGTATTTTGGCTCTCACTATGTTCTTGCTGTTGTTGCAAACAAGAATTCCCTTAGCATGGCATGTGTGTTGAGTATCTTAAATTTTTTTAATGGAAAAGGCAAATATATCTTGGTTTGGGAAATTACTACAGGATCTGTAGCAATTGATTTGATTCCCTAAGCAATACAAACTTTTAATGTATGAGTTGCTCTATCTTGGGGTAAAAATTCAGAAAATAGTTTCACCTCACTGAAAAGCAGGATTTTCCTCCTGAATTCCTGGGAATTTCCCACCTAAGCTATGAGCCCTCCTTTTGTCTCTCAGGTTACTTATTAAAAGCAGGCTCATGCCTCATTTAAAGAACAACTAATGGAGGAGACAGACCAACATTTCCTTCTGCATTTCTTTTTACCTGCAGTTTGGGAATACCTTTGGTTAAATCTAGGTCAGTGTTCTCCACAGGCACATTCAAATCAATATAAGGGAGTCCAATATATTTGTAGATGAAGAAAAGAGTGAGAATTTCTCTGATAGAATTTGTTATCTTTGCAAGTTAGAAATCCTGGCCTTTTACTACTTTAGGTTAGGAAGTTCTCTCCTCCAACTGATGGCTTTTAGGACTTTATTCCCAGGGTCTGAGCAGCTACTTTTAACTGCTTTAATTTTTCTGAGCAACTAAGGCTCTACCCTCTGTGAAGATCCTCAGTACTTAACTCAGGGCAATAAACCCATGCAGGCAGCCAGATATTTAGCTACCAAGCACAGCAAATAGTCATTTCACAAGTCTTTTTAGATCTCAGCTAAACCTTTCTTCCTTTTTCTGTTACTTGTATTGCAATTATTCCCTCTTCCTGCCCTCCAGTCTCTTTGAAAGGATTTGTTGGATTATTAGCTACATTTTTCTACTATAAGTTTGCAGGTGGGTTTGACTCAACACACAGGCAGATGCCAGGAAAAATCACTTCAGTCAGGTGCAGAGCTCACGGTAATGACAGGAGATCTCATCCCTGGTGAGCACCACAGGGACCAGCAGAGCAGCTGCTGACATGAAGGACCTGCTGCCCATACCCATGAGAGCAGTGGCCATGGTCCAGGCCTCTGGGTGGCAAGCACTGAGGGTAGCTCTCTGGAGCTCCTTGGAGGAAGCTGGTTGGACTCCCAGTCCTTGCTTAGTTGGTCCTAGGAAAAAAACAACTACATCTTGTCCTGCCCCTACACAGACACGGCTGCTACCGCCAGAGCTGGTAGTAAAATTCCTAACTTCGTCTGTACCTTCTTCATGCAAGGTTTGTTTTTGGTTCTATGAATATTTTATTGGCATCCCCACATTCCCCAGAAACTTAAGGCTCCTTTACTTTCATTTTCTTGTTTGCTTCACTAGGGAATAAGAGCACCAGACACCAGGCATTTAAATTAGGATTATACTGTTCAATCCTTCTACAGTGTGATGAAGTTATCATGGCCAGCTCTGTGGAGTTATCACCCTTCTGACCTTTGGGATCTATATTGGTTTTGGTCTGGCATTGCCGCAATGAACCTACTTTGTTTCCTTAATGGGCAGGACAGCATGTGCCTCCAGAGACAGAATGACCCCAAAGGAGAGATGCAGTAGGACCTGTATGGGGAGCAGTGACAACAACATTTACCATCCATGTTTTATCCCACTGCTTGGCCTTGCACCGTTGCCAGCAGCTGTGTGGCTCAGGTCAGGCCAGACTGCAGGAAAATAGTAAGAAAAAAACACAGTAGTATTTCCTTTTTGACTTACAGAACAGTAAAATCAACAGCATGCAGCTACTTTTCCCGCTCTGTGAAACAAATAAATGGACTAAGGACAAATAACCAGTCCCCAGTTTCCCATCACCAATTGATCCTGGATATTAAAAGGGATGAAAGGTTAAACTGGGTAGTTTTTTGTGTTACATGCAGCTGACAGAGCATAACAGATGAAGGTATATAAGTGCTGTAGAGCCAAAGGATGTTGCTGTACTGAACATCCACTCCAAATTACTCACTTCATGAGATGTACCGAGGTGGGGGAATTCAGAGACTCCAGCTGATAAGAGATGAAGAAACAGGCTCATTTCTCCCCCAAACAGAATGTTTATTATATTTCTCTCACTTTGTTCTTTGAATCAGTGTTTCTTCAGTTTTTAAACTACACATCTTTGTAAAAATCATGGCTTCCCACAAAGTTATTAATTTCAGTTTGAGAGGATTGAAAGAGCAAGGGCACGATTAATTACACAGTAGGAAATATTTAGATTTAACAGGAAACCGTAAAGCTTTATTTTTCTAAATGTTTCTCAACTCCAGCACTAAGTGAAAGTGTAAAGCAAAAGGGGCTGGACTTTTTAAATGTCAAAGTAATTTTGGCCTCTCTCCGGCCCTTCCATTTGCCACATTAAAGCAGTCCTGTTATTCTGTAAACTTTATAGGCTCAGTTGGAATACAACACAGCATTTATCAAGACCAGCTTTAAGGGTAGACAAAGTAGGTAGCTGCCTACCCTAACAAGGAGCTAGATGCAGGAAAACAAAACAAAAAAAGAGGCAAATTTGCAAATATGAAACACTTCTATTTGCCAGCAGTGTTTCCTAATCAAATTGTCCAGAAAGTGTAGTATAATTCTTCAGGTATTTTTTCAGACAGTGAAGAAACCCATGGGGAAGGACATGAAAATGTCTTTCTGACATAAAAGGGGCGAGGTGTGTCACCACTTTCTGCTGCTGTGCTATTTGAGGTGGCCTTTGGCAGCTCATGGGCATGGGGGCTGGTGGGAACAGATCTGCTAACCCTGCAGAGCAGAGGGCAACACACCTCCACACGCCTGCTGCTACAGAAAAACCTTGCCTCTACAAGCAAGTAGGTTTGGAATCGCTTTAGAGGGTTTTTGCTCAAAATAAACTGCCTTGCAGCCATATGTAAAAGTTAGGGGGTTTTTTGTTCTCACTTTTAGTTTTAAGCAGGCTGCTGTTTTATCCCACATCAACTGCAAATTGAACTAAAACTACTGTTCTGGGTTTTTTAACTGATTTCTTTATCTTTGCAGTTACTAGACTGTATAGCAGCATTGCCATTTTAGGTTTCTAGTACCTGAAAACTGCAATCTTGGAAGCTGGAATCTTTTAAATTGAAAGCAAGACAGAAATGACATTGGTACACAATGAAAGAATAACTTCTGGGACCAGATA
Organism: Melozone crissalis; assembly: GCF_028551555.1. NCBI lineage: Eukaryota > Metazoa > Chordata > Aves > Passeriformes > Passerellidae > Melozone > Melozone crissalis. The sequence continues at coordinate 25,878,008 of NW_026535794.1, forward strand.
TTCAAGTCTCTTAGTTCTGGATCAAGCAAGCAAATTAAGGTAAAACCCAGAGGGACAAATATACTGCACAGATCAGCTTGGAAAGCATCCTTTTATAGAAACAAACGGGAAAGTAAAACAGTGCTTTAAAAGTGCATTAAGTATACTTTATTCTTCAGCTCAGAGTTAATTCAAGCAATAAACTCACAGATTTCACACAAGTTAAAGCTTCCTACAAATCTCACAACTGAGTTCTCTACTGAACCTCAGGGGATGCTTTTATAATGATAACTCCCTTCCCCCACCTCCAAGATGACCTGGAAATGCTTAAAGAATTGTGCTCCTAAGACTTTTTTTTATTATTGTTATTACCTGCTCTTTTCTCTGAACCAGGTATATAAAAGAGAGGGGATTTTCCCTCGCATCAATTAAAACTCAAATCTCACCTCTCCTTTCTTCCCCCACAACAAGAAGTTAACCCCTGCTGAGTTTTTTTTCCCCCAAGGCATCTATAAAGCCTCACAGGTGAGCTTGCTGCAGTAAATAGAATGAATCAGCCCCAGATCTTCTAACAGATAAACACCAATCTTTTATTCTAGCCACCTGGCTTTGGACTTATCAGACAAGAAAATGGCTGTGGTTCGAGTTAGGTGGATTTTCTTCTCTTTTGCAATATTCTTCCTTTTGTATTTTCTTTCATTTAGCAAGGTCTCTTGGGAGAAAATGTGCTTTGGAACATCTTCAAGCTGGGAATTTTCTTTCTGAAAAGCCACATTGTGATGCTTTTTGTTGGAGGAAGTTACCTTGTTTTCTGTAGGTTGAGTCGCCTAAAGTCTTTCAATTGTCTCAGAACTCTTATTTTACCAAGTCCTTGAAATACAGATGAGTTTGTCACACCTGGGCAGAAGTAGTAAGAAAATATTTTCATGAAAGTAAAGGTTTAGTTGTAATTACATCTAGTTCTTCTACCTTAGGGAAAACGAAAAGCTTTGTGTGGTTTTATAGGTAAATTTGTCCTGTCTCCCTGTGGTTTTGACCATAAGAATGTAGAGTTAAGAATTGTAATAGTTCACTAAAATATTTTCTGTCCTAGATGTGCATGAATCATATAATTGTTTGTCTAATGAAGCACTTAAGAATAACTAGAAGAAATGAAATGCATTAAGGAGTCTAACAGGAGAATGGATCATTGCACCAAATTGCTTCACATTTTTATGATTGTTTTCAAGGAGGGAGTAAAGTGAGAGGATGAGAAGTCAATTTTTCAGTTCAATTTGTACCTCTTCACTGATTTCATGTTATAAATAAGTGTTTTATAGGGCTGCTTTCAATTTATGTTCTGGTCCTGGCAGAGGGTACTGTCCTGTTGCCTTTATATTTCACCTTTCTCTCTTACCTTATATGCTTTCAGAAGAACACCATCAAATAATGTCAAGTCCTCTATTTTTGAGTACTTCTATTTCTGAACAAAGCCACTTAAAATTTTTATTGAGAATTTTGGGCACTGCTGCTACCCACTATTTTTTCTAAGCCTATCACTGGAGAAATAAGGAGCCCATGTTTTGAGGCTTTAAAATTTGTGCATTTTGTCTCTGCTATTTTACTTTCTTCACTCTAAAGGGATTGGTCTTTCTGCAAAAAAACCCTCACTGAAACATTTATCATCAGTCTCATGTGCAGTGTGGGTACCAGATAGCAGCATAGATGTACTAGCTAGAGTTCATCTTGGGTTAAATTCCGGGAAAGCCACAGAAGAACAGGCCTCTATTTAACTGGCATTTTGTATCTACAAGGGAGGTTGTGTTGCTCAAATCCAGGCTGGATAAATGTGTTCAGAGGACTGTGATATTAACTGATACACTGCAGAATTTATAATGGCTATCAGTGGTTTATTGGTTTTGTTGTGTTTCTTAACCATTATGGTATATTATGGGGCATTGCTTTTTGTATTTGTCGAAATCTTTTTTCTCAAGAGCTGCATTTTGTATTCAGGCACTGCCTGTGAATTATTCTCTGGAAAAGGAATGTTAATTGTGTTTGGGACAATAGATGCCAATATGTATTTACATAAATAAACATTATTATTTTACGCATAAAGCATTTTTAAAGCAATTTTCTTTCTCATGGAATTGAAGAGAAATATTGTCTCATTTTCTTACTTGGTAACTTAGAGTAAATAATTTTTCTATATTGCATTTTGTGAAGAAAGAAAGATGGGCAGAGAAATAGCTATATTATTTGTAATAAATGAGAATTAAAAGTAATTAGTGAAACAGGACAACTTAGAGGATTGGTAATAGAATCCAGAGCCTTTTCTCTTCCAGGTGTTCAGGCTCTGGGTAATGAACATGTCATAAATACCTCTCTGGCGAGGTCAGCAGTTTCAATGGGGTTGTGTCAAGAGTGGCAGGGAGGCGTTCATGCATGAGCACTGGTCACTGGGAGAATGCACAGCCCTTGTCTGTCACAGAGGGCCAAAGACCAGGCTGTGTTATTTAGGTCAGCTCCAGCCACGTTGCCATGGGACCCTCTGCCAGGGGAGGCTGTCACCCTGTGCCCAGCCATGGGCTGCAGCTGCTTGTGGTGGCTGTCCTGAGAGGACCTCCTGGCCATAGCACTCGCTGTGTTTGTGGTGTGACTTCTGCTGGGTGTTCATTGCCTCCTGTGGCTGTGTATAAAATGCAACAGCAAAGGGTTCCTACCAGGCCTACATGCTGGAAGAAGCAAATTATGGCTTATTTTAAGCAGGAGATGTGCACTAGATTGCTAATTCTGGCATCACAGTGTAATTCTCACAGTCTGCTTCCATGTAAAAATCATTACTTTAAGGAAACACCACACTTGCTAACCTCAATCTGTACCCTCCCTGACTGAAGGGGAGCAGAGTTGGATCCTGGACATGTCTTTTCTGTTTGATGGCAAAGATGCTCACAGACTTGCTTACAAAAAGATCATAATCTTTGTTTAACTGAGAGTTTGTATTAACATCATTAGAAGTTTATTTCTTGTTTAGTTTAATTCTTGTTTTGAGCCTTTTGAAAGCAGTAAACAACTTGGTCAGCAGGCCATGTCCAGCACTAAAGAGAATTAATTCCTCTTTTTATTTATACAGGAGATATGGTCTGTGCAGTTTCCTTGCACTCCTCAGAGCTGTGAAGGGCAGCTAATGCTTGAAGCTTAGCTGCATATGCCTTTAAGCATTTCTAATTGAAAAACACAAAGCATTGTTTTCTCTTCAAGAATCAGTTCCCACTTTGGATTTAGGAAAGAATGCAACACTGAGATAATCTCACTTTTCTCATCATCATCCTTTCATTCTTCTCTACTCCTCTCCCCAGACACAAGGTGACATATCCAAGTACTTGTCCTTTAACAGATTCTTCAGCAAGCAACAGAGCAGAAAGCCCTAATATCTATTCATTTGTAATCTGTCATTCTTAAAGTATTAAGGACAATTGACGTCACATGTCTCAGGTAATTAGAACAGTCAGCCTTTGCTCCACATTTTTAAAGTGTCTCAAACTCTTAATCAGTACATTTATTGATGTCTTTCAACATATCTGTTTCTTGTCAAGTGTGTGTTAGATTTTTAACAAATCTTGCATACTGAATTGCGCAGGAGAATTATATTAAAACCCTCTTTCTATTGCTTTTGTAATTAAATAATATATATTAGTGACAACATGGTAGTTTCCACATTCGGAGTAATCAATCTCTTTTTTAATATGGAAAACTGCTCAAAAGCAAATTAATAAACATAAATGTCAGGAGTTACATTTACACAAATGTTTTAGTACTTGTTTTCCCAAGTTTATATTTCCACATCAAGCAATATTAGCTATGATAATAGCTAATACCATTTTACAAGCTCTAAGGGGCTCATAAAAAAGGTTGTTGGATTTCTTCAGCTGTTAGTGTTCTTAGCAACAAAAAGCAGCCATTTTTTATCCCAGAAACCCAAGTCCTAACTTTTGTCACTAACACTGGTTTATGCAATTTTTGTTAGTTGCAGGTTCATTTTGCTAGCTTTGGGAGACCTCCAGGACAGGCACACCAAGGTTCAGTGCCCTCTTGCAGCACAAACTGTCTCAGCAGGCAGTGCTCTCTTGGTAGAGCAGATTTGTATTTGTGAGAAGGTCAATCTTTGGGGATTGCTAAGGTGTTGCCATTATTCTGTGGCTATAGGGGCTATCCACAAATAGATTTCTGACGTTCACTGTCACATTTCAGCTGTCCTGTTCCAGACACAGTTCCCTGGCACCCCTTTATCAAAGAAAAGGCATCTCTCAACATGTGTTCTACTGTTTTGGTCCCTCTATGCTTTAGAGCAGTGGTTACTCCAACCATTCTGCAAATGAATCTCAGTTTGAATGCATGTACAAGACAGAAGGAATAAAAAAGCTATTTGGAGTGGGTTTGGGTATGAAAACAGAGTGGCAAAGCATGTTGGACAGTGGGAGATATATGTCTTTCATTGCCACACTCTTCTTCTGTTAACCACAGCACACCAAAAGCAAAAGAATCTTTCCACAGCAGGGATTTTGCATGAAGAACTGGAACAATGAAGTTAAAACATTGCAAAGAGTAAAGGTGGTCCCTCCATCAGTGTTTGCTCTTATGTACACCAAGAATTTCCTGCCTTAGGATGTGGTATATTTCAGTCCCATTGAGGGACTAGTTTGAACTCAAACTGAGAATCTTGTCTTTTGGTTCAGGTATTTCTTTTTTTTCCAAATCTGACAATAAATTAGTAACAAATGATGGAGAGGAATATACTGTGATAAAAAAAAAAAAATAGGGATAGCCTGGTGTTGCCACCATCTCCTAGATCTGTCTCAGCCACAGGATCTGACCCTGTGGAATAGGCATTGTGGACAGACTGAGAACATGTAGACATACACACTCCTTAAACTGATATGGTGCAGATCTTTTGCAAGTCCAGCTTGTTGGAAGAAAATAACTCTCGCTCCTGTGCATCATCTTCTTCTGTTGTGCAGGCTGTAGTGATAACAAAAACAGGAGAGAAATTTGAGTGGGTGGGGTGAAACCCAACCTGAGCCTTAGAGGAGCCCCTGCTCCTGTGGGAAAGATGCTTGCTTATCATAAGAGAGCTCTTTATATGTAAGGGCTGGGTACCTGATTCACTACAGGAGATACAAAGGAATATGTTTGAGGTATGCTTATCAGGAGCTCCCTTTTTGGTGAATTTTTCCTCTCTTTCCTTTGTCTAATTTCTCTTTAGGACTTGGGTTAAGTTAGAACAGGACTGTGAAGATGCAGAAGGAAAGAATTCCTTACTGAGGAACCTGTGCATGCTGTACATGCAAGTCTATGACAGAATATGCTGCAGGCATCAAATGAAACCCCAGGTTCATCGAAGAGTGGAAGACCCATGGGGTGTAAGGCAGCTGGAAGCTGTGAGCATTTGCTCTTTCAAAACACGTGTTTGTGTCTCTCTTTGCTGAGCAGAATAACTTGATTACAGGCAGGCCATTAGCTCTGCCCAAGCAGCACAGCATTGCAGCTGTTCTGTGGTAATGACAGCTCTCCAGGTCCAAAAAGCAAAGCAAAATCTTCCTGTGGATGATTATCTCCATCAGCCAAGGAGATATAACTCAATACCACAGTTTGTTGGGTACCAGAGATTCTGAACTGTAAACTTCAAGGGCTATTTGTTCATAATGGAGGAATTCTCTGATTTACCTTGCTTCTCCTTTCCTTAGAAAACACTTGTTTGGAGATGAGACAGACCACTTTCCTTAAGAAATTAATTGATATGCAAATACATAATAGTTTCTCCTTTTTGTAACATATTACTCAACATGGAATAACTAGGAATGGAAAGGTTGCACTGAGCAGCAGAAGGGCAATACTTGCCTCTCACAGAATCACTTCTGCCTCTTCAAAGGATTAATTTCCAAATTACTACATTTTGAACGTAATATGTAACCTTCACCTTCTTTAGTTTGCATGGACTTTAAATATGTCTGATAATTAGGGACTCTTGCTCCATTTTGAAAATAGGGGCCCCATTCTGGAAACCATTACCATTACAAATTATCTCAGTGGAATGATGTAAAAATAACCATGATTTTAATATACTGACTATTTGATTTAGAGTGTTACTTTCATTCATTTAATTGGAAAGTACCTGCCTGCATTCCTCTGACTTCTCTGAAATTATTTTATGTGGCTGTCTAAACATGCACACACTGATGTATTGCTGTGTTTATCACTCTGTTAGCTCACCAAGAGCCACTTCAGCTGAGCTGCAAATTCAAACTCTTGCCATAGGAGAGGAAAATTGGCTTGTGCTTTTGTGGTTTATGGTGTCACCAAACCCTTGGACAAAATTCCAGCTCTCTGTTGAATGGATGTAAATCTATTGTTTCTCTAGCTGTTGATTTCATTTTGAGATCACATTTATCTATACTTCTTTTTCCCAAAAAGATACTTTAAAATTCAGTTATGACAGTAAATACTGTTTCAACTTGAGACTTTGTGACTCCATGGAAAGTAACAGTGAATTTTTTATAGATTTTGGCTTTCTAAAACATATAATTTTTTATCAAGAGGAAAAATATTGATACTGGATCTGTTCAAACTTTTATTACAGGACTGGGACAAAAGAAACTTGATTCCGTAAAAATGTCCAGTACAATTTTATAATCTATTAAAATCCATTAAATATATCTAGATTAAAAATCTTATGGTAATGTGTGTAATCTATATATAATCAATAATAATTTCTATCTAAATGATTAACATATAGCTAGGTTACACTTTTTCAAAACTGAGATTGCATAGACTGGGTCTCTTTTCCTTCAGTTACATAGCCACAGATATGAGTTATTACATGCTCTACATCTTTGAGCTCAGAATGATATTTCCATGAATCCCAGAACCAAAAAGGGCCCAAAATGGAAGCCAGAGAGAGTCAGGCCTTAGCTTTATCCCAGTATGGCCCTGTTGACTTAACAGCTAAAAGCTTTAGAGTATGGACTCCCCCTCAGATAGGAGCTTTTCCACATGGAAGTAAGGAAGGAGGTAGGATGGGAGTTTGAAACCTTCCTTCTTGGTTACAGAACTGGCAGTGTTTGATGTGAAAAGGGAGAGTGTTCTTCACTCCTGGTCTAGAGGGCACCTGAGTGGAGCAACCGGGTGTAAGACTTTTAACTCAAGACGGCAGAAAGCCAGCGGGAGCTATCCTGACTTAACTCCTCATCCTCCCTCAACTGGTAAGTATCTCTGAAGCACAGATTGAAAGTATTTGAAGTGCCAGATCTGAATCTGAGCTTTACTTGGCCCAGAAATAGATTTTAGGCTAAACTATAGTACTGTCCCTTAGACCAACCAAAGGTGTTGTGGCAAAAATGAGCAGCTTTATGATATATTACAATTCATGCTCTCGCTGAGGCAGATCCAGATGGATGTCTAGAAAGCACAAAGCACACTGGAGATGTAGCCACAACAAATAATGAGTGGGTTGATGTGAACATTTTTATCTGCAGTATGTATTAATTGTTCTTTACTTCCTGACAGGAGAAGATGAACACAGCTGAAAAGAGAGGAATGTTAGGTTATGCCTGGGGAAATGTGGAAAGCTGAAAGGCAAGGCCTTGTGCTCTTGATAACCATTATAATAAATTAGCATATGCTACAAATAATGCATCAGAAAATGGAAAAAAAAGAAGCTGTCTTGTAAAGCAGGACATAATTCTGTGACATGTCTACTCTTTCTAGATAAAGGTTTGAATGGTTTACCCAAGAAGAAGCTTTATGCAAATGCACACTGTCATGTGAATCAGATTAAGAGAAGAAAGACTATTTATGCATGAAATCCAAACATGCTTCTGGGGAAAGGAGAAGAGAAATAAACCCTTTCTTTCACCACAAATACAATATATGTGCAATGAATAAAAAGAAATGAATGTGTCACCTCTATTACCGACACTAAGTGATTTCCCACTAACAATTAGCATGAATCATAGTGATAAAAAACGGTGATGGAACAGATCTATTAGAACACCCAGTCCACCTCCCTGTAAGCATAGGAATCTCCCTGACAATTTCTATACGAGGCAGTTCATTGCTCAATACTTTGTGTTTTCATCAGTGCTGCTTCACATAGGCATTTGCTAAGATGACTTTACAATAAATACCACATCTGTTCTTCACCTGCAAAAAGAATTATATCAATTCTGCTCTTCCAGAGCAACATCCTCTGGATAGACCTGTGGTCCTGGAACTTTAAATATAATGGGTTGTCTTTGCTTTCATGAGCCACAGAAGATGTACAAACTGTTCCTGTATTCAACGGCAAGCATAGAAAGTAAGCAAAGGAAGATACTTGGCTACAGTGAAACAAAATAATGTTGCTGGAGAATTTTGGGTAACACCAAACTGGACTCTACTCAGTGGGAAAGGAGCACATGGAGGTGTTTTTGTTGCCAGGTTTTGAGGATTGTTCTATACCATGTTTACCCAAAGGGCAGCTAAAACAGCCCTAGGGTTCCTCAGATTGCTCCTATTAGGGAATCACCCCCAAAATAATTTGGTTTTGCTATCTTTTCTCCCCCCACCTGTCTCTTCTGCTGGTCTGTGTGGGACTCAGTGACACATGTCTGACTGTGCTGCTCTGCTCCTATCAAGGATCTCTCAAGAAGAGGACATCTCTCAGTCAGCAGCAAAACATTAGGGCTATAGAGCACAAATACAGCTCTTTGTAACCAGTGGGCCAAGCTTCACTATGAATTTGGGATCAAGTTTGGCACTGATTTCTCTTTTAATAGTGTAATAGAGATACCATTAGAAACAGAATTGTCTGAGGGTGTCTTTGAAGATAGACAACATCTGAAGCAAGACTGGAAGTTAACACACATGCAGCTTGGCTTGAAAGTCCAGGCAATGGGTTCATTTCTCTGTAATCTTGGGGTTCTCAGACTAATTGGTTTTTTATCTGAACCTATTGGTGTCTGCACCAGTGTGGTTCCACACACTTGGAAACTGCCTGACCAGATTCTTAACTGATGTCAATTAATTTTTCCCCACTAATTTCAATAGACAATAATTCCTCATCCTGAGCATTTTGCATGAACCTGAGATGTTAGGCTGGAGGATTTGCTGGCAATCCTCAGGCATGTCATTATGGTATGAGTCAATACCTAACAAAGTCAACTGGAAAACTGTCTGCTGATCCCAGGGGCTGCTGAATATACCCTGTGGAGATAGAGAGCCAAATGCTGTTGTGGGAGGGTTTTTTCTTTAAAAGGGTGTGTTTCAGACACGTGGTGATTCTGTGTTTGTGGCACCCTCCCACATCCTTGCAGAGGCAGCAGCTCCTGTGCAGGGGCTGATAATGTCCCAGGAAAGGAGGAATGAAACAAGCCCCCCTGCATGGGTAACATCAACTACAAGTTTTGCTTGGATGCCTGTGGCTGAACAGAATTCATGTGTATGCAGCCTGGAACAAATGTGAAGGCTGATCAGATGATCCCAGGTAGACAGACTTTTAAAGGATGTTGTTCCTCTGAAATGCATCAATTTGCCCCATGTGAGCTAAAATAATTTAGATAAAATTGATCTGCTCATGGCTTTTCTGATTGCTTGTAACGATTTTTCTGGATTACAATGACCTTTGAGTATAACTTGTAATAGCAGCTCTTACAAAATTCTCAGGCAGAAATCCGATTTACTTTTTATTTAAAATAGGTAATGGGCATTTAAAAATAAGAGTTCCTCAGTCCTGGCACAGACCCAGTCATGAATGTCCTGATATGTAATTCAGAACAGATCATTTTAAAAACAAGAAGTTTGCTGAACAAATATAAGCTTCCCTCAGCCCAGCATGTCTGTCCCCATGGACCAATGAACTTGCCTGTGACTCAAGATATTTTTAATTCTGCTCTGGACTTTCTCCAGGAAATCGGTAATAATTACTAATTGTATTTTTGTAAGCTAAATGAAAGGATGCATTCTTTCTTGAAATTCTCCCTTAGCTTTTGCAATTAATTATGTTGCTCTTTTGTGTGATTAATCCTTGTCTTTGTATTACAACTTCACTTAATCAAATAGTACTGTGTAGCATGCCAAGGGTTCTTAAGTGTAAAATATTTTCTTCTATTTTAGTGTCATTTCTTTATTTTCTCTGCTACTCACATCTCTGCTAAACTTTTATCAAAGTGATGCTTTATTAACAAACTAAGAATTTCTAAAATCATCAGGGGAAATTGGCATGAGATTATTGTGTCTTGGCAAAGATCCTCTGCCACGTGTGGAGCTACAAACAGATTTTTACCAGCTGAAGATGTGTCCTTACATCACCAACACATATTAAGGCAGTTTTCTGATAAAACTATTTCAACAGAAGGTCAGTCAAAACCCCTAAATGACCTCAGGGTTTTTTTAAAACCTTTACTATATGACATATAGTAAAAGAGACTTACCTGACCACCTTAATTATATATTAAAATTATCCTCTTGCAAAATGCCCACACTGGAAATGTCAGGCAGACGGGAGATGGTTTTGAGTGGTTTAGAGAAAGTCTTAAACACTTAGATTGCTGTGCAATTTTGTGGCAAATCTTCCTTTCCAGTCATGGAAAGTTTTTCCCATGGTAAAACTGGAGCATGTCTGTCATTCCAGCCTGCAATATGGCCAGCATTAAAAGTCAGAAGGCTGGTTTGCACAGATCAAGGTTCTTACTTTAAATTAAATCATTTTCTCTTCCAGTTTTTTGGGTTTTTTAGGGTGCCGTGGGGTCATATTTCCAAGTGCTCCCCTGTATTAAAATGAATACAAAAGCAGACAAAATCAACTTCAGAAAAGGTGGCAGCCTCTTTGCTCCAGGACCTGGGGGTTTTAGAGTAAATTCTTACCAGCCTTGCCGTAGAAAAAGCCAAACGGGTTGAAATTGCAGGGGAAACATTTGTCCTTTTATTACCACAGTAGTGTCAGTGGATCAAGGACGATCTGAATGTCTATTCCTATGGAAACCCTCCCTGCCTTGAGCATGGCAGATGATGGGCACAGTCCATTTAAGCTCCAGTAACATGAACTGGGCTGGAGCACAGCGTTGGCTCTTCATTAGGAAAGCACTGAAGAGGCTCCTTACCTTTTGTGATGGGATTACTCTCACAGCTTAATAAAGAAAGAAGTGAAGGCAGTAACTGAAATGTTCTGTGCCAGTGCAACTATAAGTGGTTAGTGAATAGGTAAGATGCTAAAAGACTCAGTGCCATCACTGTAGGATGAGTCAAATATCTTGCTGGTGAGAGCTGCAGTGGATTCCTTTGTGAAGCTTTTTACACAGAGTGTCTAATTGCAAGGAGAATAAGCAGGCAGAAGAAAAGAGAAAAAAATTAGTATATTTCATTAAGCACTTAATAAGTGCTGAAAAGTAGTTTTGAATATTCAGATGGCTGACCTGCATCAGCAGAGCTTGGAGGTGCATACTCACCTTGAGCATACTTGTAATCTCATGGAAATACAATACAGTACAATACAGTACAATACAATACAATACAACAATATTGCAATAAATTATTAATAAAATTTAAATTAATAAATTAATTAAATTTAATAAAATTTAAATTATTATAAATTATTAATAAATTAATCACAATTTTTAAAAAAGGTAGTGAGGACTTGTAGGGCCCTACTTGCATGAGTAATGTCAAGGATCTACTTCTTGAACTGGGTCCCTTATGCAAATAATAAGTCACAAATGTGGTAAGGATTTATTTTATGTTACTTCAAATGAAGATGGGTTGGCTGTATTCAGTATATTAAATCCTTCCTGCTGTTAAGCTTGGAGAAACTGATTCTCTTGTAACATATTTTGATTTGACTACTGTAGTTTCCAAGTGCTATAAAGCACTAGAGTAGTTTGCCTTGGCCTCACACCTAGTTACAGTAGTGCTAACTTTAAAATTGCCGAAGAAACCCACATCTGGAGTCAATTGAGTGAATTTTGACCAGCTTTGGTGGTAATATGCAAGTAATATTTCATCCTCGTGTGTATTTCACTCATCTTATAAAAAAGATGCCTCATTCCAAGACTCCTAGACATATTTCTTTGCTGTCTCATATATCAAGAGTATCAGACTAAGCAGACCTCTTAAAATTGGATATGTCCAAACACTCTCTTATCCTAAACAACGGTGAATATTTTTGCCAACACTTCCATTTCCTGCAGTGGAAAAAAATATATAACCCCAAAGCCTTGGCCAGGTTCTGCTTTCCTTGAAATGCATGGCAAATTTGTCAACAAAACACTCTCTGGCTCAGTAGTGGGGGGAGAAGTTTAACAGCTGGAATTAACCAGCAGGAATAATGTGAAGCAGGCTGAAGTTTCATATTAGGTTTAGCCTAATGCTGGGGTTCAAGGCTGAGCTTGCATTCCGATTCGCCTGTGCCAAAATCACGGGAGCGACATCCAAAACCAGAACCAGAGAACAGCCGCTTTCAGCTCTGGATTTGGCCCAAAGCCAGGCCAGGGCTGCAGGCATTGGTCCAGGAATTCAGCACTGAGACACCCACAGGCCCCAGATACAGCGTCTTGAAACTCCACTTCTCTACCATCAAAAATATTAGCCTGGTGCACAGAAAGTGCTTCCATTTACAAAGATATTGTAAACATAATTAATTCTCCTTTGCATGGACTCTGCTTCCCTGACTGGTTGCAGGGAGATGACCAGCCATATGGAAGACAGGCATTAAACTAAACAAGATCCCAGATTGGTTTTACACTTTTTTTTTCTTTATATTTTTTTTAATCTGAAGGGACCACCACTGGTGCAAGGCTCATTTCTTATAGTGCCTTGAATAGCTATTAAAGGCAATTGTCATGTTGGACAGGCTGTGAGTTGAAATCCAGGAGTACCATGCTATTGGTGCTCCCAATGTTTGCCTCCTCCACCCCTCTCTGACATGAATTTAATGCAGGTGCAGACACAAGCCTAACATAAGGGAGCAATTTTCTGATTCATTCATGTAAGACCCTGAGGGAGAGCAGGAACAAGATGTACAAAGGTAATGTGGCATTGTTAAAAAATTAACTTTGCTTCCATTTTATGGAGCCACAGTGCTGTGTTGCTTAGTTACGTGGATCAGGAATTTAACTGTAAACAAGATATTTCACTCTTCAGTCCCTAGGGTTTTCAGCTCCATTTGAAAAGCAGTTAGAAATGAGCATTTTTTGCCAAATCCTTGGGTTGCTTCTTGCCATTATTTGTACACTTTGTGTCTGCTGCTGCTGTTCTAGCTCTGCTGGAAGATGGAGGTGGTGGCATCCATGCTAGCGTGACCACTCTCGGGCTAAAGCCGCATTCCTCTCTGAATGCTGCACTTGTTGGGAAACAAGACAGAAAGCTTATGACTTCTGTTTTGGTTTTTGTTTGTACAAACGCTGGCTGCACAAGTTCCAGGCATAGGGAGTTTGCCAGCTGGACTATGCAGTTATTCAAGCCACTGGAAGTGGAAAAGGGGTTAATTATGTCAGTATATTGTTACATCACTAATGGAAATTCTGGTTTTGCCCTCAGGATCTCCACTGCTGTGTCTGCTCAGAACTGTTAAATATGACAAGGTCACTCACCCTGCTTTAGTAACAATGAGTGCTAACAAATTTGGTTGTTGCATGCATTGTCACTGCTCAACAGGGTCATCCCTGTAAGCACAAGCATTGCCTATGCCTTGTATCCAGCAAACCTCACAGCAGCTCAGATGTTAGGTTACACTGTGTTTAAAAAAATACAGTGACACAAAACTCTATTTACATTCTAAACCAGATTAGGTAACTAACAAATACAGGAAAGATAGGGAGACAGAAAGTGGTGAAGAGAGGTTAAAAAGTGATGCTGAAGATATGAACAAAATATTTTAATTGATAAAGCAAACTTTCAAAACATTTTTCTCTTCCCTTTTCCTTCTGGCTCTGCAGATGGCTGGGGAGAATCTGTCTTTTACAACACCATGTATTGAAGCAACATGTTCTTCTGAAGTTTAGTCACCCACTAATTACTAGTCTTTCATTAACAGCACAGGCATAAATGATGCAGCACTTGCTTATATCCAGTAGTCTCTATTGTTGAGGATTAAAAAATTAAATCATTAGCTACATGCTTGTTAAACATGCTAAGACTGTTTATGTAAACTCCCTTGCTCTTATTTTGGCTCACACAGATGGTTAAGATATGTCAGCTAATATTTCTTATTTTAAAGAGAAGGCTAATTGCCTAAATGTCAGACATGCTGAGTATTACTTGTCTCAATGAGAAGGGGAATGTAATGTGTGCACACATTACATTCTAATGTCATCCTAAATGTGGTTCCTGCTAGTGATTTTTTGTCTGGCTACTGGTTTGTACAAACAGCATTGTTACAGTTGAGAAAAACCTCTGTGGTGGCAATGGCCAAGCAGATCTCTCAAATCTCATGTTTAGAATCAGTTTTATGCTTCTCCTCCAAGGGTGCTCTTCAAGGGAATATCTGAAGACTGAGGCAAACATCAATAAGCAATGCACTTGTTTGGTTAAGGTTTCAGCCTTGACCTCCATCTTTAAACTCTTGTTTGTTATTAATCACGTGCTTCCTGAATCAAAGAGAATATTTTTGGAGAGGGAAAATTGTTCTGGGACTGGAGCGTTATGCACCAAACAGACTTGCCCAGATGACAAATAGCCTTCACATGATAGCCAAGGTTCATCCAGCTGCTCGGCCCCGTACCAAGTGATTGATGGTGTTGATGTTCTAAATAGGCTTAAGATATGCCAAATATCAGGGCTGTAACAAAGTCCTTCAGCTATATACTGTAAATAGGCAAGAAGGCATGTTCCCAGCATATGGCAAATCTGAGAGCAGTGTCAGGATTATAAGTAACCTCGCAGGGTTTGTCTGGTTTCTTTCGAAGTGAGACAAAAACAGTTTTCTGTGCGGGAATGAGCAGGGTCACGCGAGGTCTGCACGAAGCTTCCGATTACCGCCGATTTTCTCTGTAACTGGACACCCTTCAGAGTTATAACAACATTTGATTTCTTAGCAGAAATCAATAAACTGTTTTTCTACCACAGTTCTGAGGGGGAAAGAAGAATAGGATGTGCTCAGAAGTTGCTGTCAGGAGTTTTTTATATCTTAACAGAATGGTAAATTCACACCTGAATAGTTTTATCTTGATAACAACAGTGCTGGTTCTTTCTACTAATCCACAAAGGGCTGTTCATCGATATCCCACAGGATCCAGCAGCTGCACCACAGGAGCAACAGTTTCATTGATCATTCCTTTTCCCCAGAGAAATTTCCTTTATTTTGTATTGTCTATCTTCTTCACAGTAAATGCTGCATGCCTTCTAGGCAGGGAACAGAAGCAGTCTTGGAAGTGCCAGGATACTGGAGGACAAGCTGCCCCCTGCTCTGGCTTTGGGACTGGCAGAGGTTAGAGTGCAGGGTGGTGAGGTTTCTCTCTGCTTGGTCATTTGCAGGGGATCGTTAGCCTGCGCTAAACTAACCCCTCCCTGACAGGCAGGATTTCAGACCCCTCACTATGGGGCACTCTCTGTTGCAATTCCCTGCTTGGCATTTCATGTCTTCGTGTCCAGCTTGGTAGCTCCACTGGAAAATGTGTGTTCCTGGGCCTGCAAGCTCTCAGTACAATGCCATATTCTTACTTTCTAAGAGATTAACCCATCTTGGCCTTAAGAGTGTGTTTGAATGGTTTTCTATGAATGACACTGAGGAAAGCATCTTTTGTGAAAAGGCCTTGATGGTGTAGATTATTTCCTGGATAAAACTATTTCCTCAGTAATTGGAAGATGAGTCAGGCTCACATGTGTGAAGCCAATTTCTGTACTGACTCATTCCAGTCTGGGGCCAGCAGTTCTCTACTGGATACTGCCATGAGAAGTGGCCAAGACGGCCTCTGCACTGCACCAGATCCATTGGCCAGGAAGTAGAATCAAGCTACTCCAGGGCATTCAGATTTATCCAAACCACACCAGTAAACTCAGGATCAGTCATGCCCTGAAACACCAGCTGAACAACAGTGAGTGGCATTTCATAATAACCTGCTCAGTTTGGGGCCACAACATGGAGCAATTGGCCCATGTCCCTTTTCCATTGGGTACGGCTATAACCAGCTTCTTAAATGATCAGAGGTTTCAAAGTTCTGTCTTCTGTCATCTCCACAGACTGGCAGGAATTAGCTGAAATCCCAGAACCACGTATCTTTATTTATTTCCAACTCACTTCTTGTTGGCAGTTAGAGCACAGCCTATGGAGCCAACAGGACGTCAGGGGGAATTAGCAATTAAAATGTACACCGTTCAGGGTTCCGTGGTGCCTCAAGTGATTTTGTCTGCATTCATCCTGGAAGCAGAACAACAAGCCAGATTTTAATTCACATTGTAATTTAAGTGTGAGCCTGTGTGCTGATGTTCTTATCGCTTCATGCTCTATTTCAGTAGAGCTCAAGCTCATTCAAAGTCATTCAAGTTAAATCAATAGTGAGAGTCCAGAGAATGAATGGAAAATGAGTAACCATACAATTATCTTCGACTAATTCAATATATAAATGAAACCAGAGGCAGCTTTTCCAGGGAATTCCTGTTCATAGGAAGCCTTCAGTGTGACACATCAAATGCAGTGCTAAGAGTAAAGCTGGTCATGGTCACAGTCCTGTTCTTGATATTCATGTCATCTGCTGTTGGGAGTGTTAAGGCCCTAACAGAACACCAGGGGTACGTACTCTAACCTGCACAGCACAATTCATCAAACCTGGATGGATTACCCAGTAATTTGGGCATGGGGCCTTTAACTTCTGCTTAAGTTATAACCCACATTTCAGAAAGACAGACAATCATGACTTGAAGACTAGAAGTCACTGAGACTACCCCATTCCTATCTGACCTGCTTTGAGAGTTAATTAACCTTCTTAAAGGAACTCCTCTTTCTGTTCTGTAGCCTTTTCTCTAAGTTGTATGTATAACTGGTAATGATAATGAACTGTGATATTCTTTACTTTTGCTGATTTTCCATTATTGGGCAAAATAGCATCCCTGACTTTGGCTGGACTGATTCTACTAGCTCCTTCCAGCTGGATAGTTCTGCTCAATGAACAATTTCAGTAAAATGACATTTTGGAGCAGGAAAGCTAGCTTTGCCAGACAGCTTAAATACAGGGGGATGATCTTGTTCTCCTATTAGTCAACAGCCAGCACACTCTTATGAGCTGAATTGAACTCAGGTTCATATCTGCCTGAGAGGGTAACACCACTCCAGTCCCTGGCACATGTCTGACATAGCTGTGTTGTGTTTCCAAGTAGGGGCTCTGGCACGTCTTTCTGCTGACTCTGCTTTTTGCATGGGATGCTGCCACACCACGTAGCCAGAAGGAGTGGCAGGTGGACACGTGTCCTGAGGCTGGTGGGGAAAACACTGATTCCAAAGGTGGAACACCTTACCCTAAGCAAAAAATCTAAATGCAAACATAAAAAGTGGAACTGTGCCAGTAAGAAAAATTGGCATCTTCCTTGGCTTGGGATGCTGGAGCCTTGCAGATAAGGAGTTCCACAGCTAAAAACGTGGCCTCCTTCTCCCTCCCTGCAACCTTAGTCTCATGAACTTATTTTGTAGTGACCAAAAGGAATATTTCATACTGAGCAAAGCAAAATATTTTTTCTTTCATATAGAAGAATTGAAATATTTTAGAACATCATTTAAACTGTTCCTTAGTTTCGGCTGCTAAGTCAGAGAACCAAAATTTATCTAACCCTGGATAATGCTGTCTTTCTAGGAATGATGAGTGAACAGTTTGTACACAAGAAGTGGTTTATCTGATAATGTGTCTTTCTTACATGGCTTTTACTGTAAAGAAATAACAAGGGTTTTTTTGTAGCTGTGGTTGTATAGGTATAAAATTGAATTTGACCTAAACTCAATCTCTACTTCTACTAAGACTTGCATACATCAATACTAACTCATTGATCCTCCTGGAACCTCCTTCAGTTATGAAAGAGCTGAAAACATAATTGAAATCTACAGCAGACCTAGAAAATAAATCAAGCCCTTTGCACTTTGGTCCCATGCCCTGACAACATTTTCTCCTCTTAGTCTTTGTAACAGAATATGTTTTGCATATTATAGTAAGACTTGTAATTCAAACTCTATTACTTATTCTTCAGGGCATGTAGATTAATGAGATTAATTGGTCCCTCCCTTCCTTTCTACATCTAGATATATTTTCTTACTCCCTCAACTCTTCACCAAACTGAACTTCCCTAGTCCCTCAGGCTTTTCCCACATGGCAGGCTGCACAGATATCTCATTCTTGCTGCTCTCCTGAGCTCTCCCCTGGTCTCACTGTTTCAGGAAGTTCAGCGCACACCTCATCCCCCCTTGCTATGATGGAAAAGTGTTTGGACCCGCTCTCACTATAGAGCAGACTCAAATTAGACTTCCAGAATTTACCAGCTGCACTGGGCGATTGATATGACAAAGGTGGCTCTAGTTTGCAAATTTGCAGAGTTTTAAATGCACCTAATGAAAGTTTGGCTTTGGTTATCCCCTGCCTGTGAGCAGTTAATCTGCTTCACAGCTTTGAGTCTCCCAGTTACTTACAACTAGCTATTTGTATATTCACTAGACTTCACTGTGTGAGCAAACTGTTTAAAAATACATTTTAAAGAGATGTTTTCACTTCATGTGGTTTTTTGCCAGCAGTGTGGTTTTTAAAAATATTTTTAAAACCTGTGTAGGGCACAACTGTGAAGCTCTACCTCAAAAGGCAAAGCAGAGCCCTTCACTTGCCGAGAGTGCTCAAGGGATCCGCTGTTGCAGCACATTGCAAGCCCTGTGCACTGCTTGAAGGCCTGGTAGGAGTTTTGCTTCCTTGTGTTGGAAAAACAGTGATAAGGTTGTGCAGAAGCAGGTGGGAAAGGTTACTTAAAAATTGCTTCAATATGGCCCTTGCTATAACATTATCTGAATTGGCCTGGATATTTAGAAGAGAATTAGCCATAATGATCTCACTCTGACGCTTGTCCTTTTGTTTCCACTTTTCAAAGAAAAAAAAATTTGATTTTGTTACAAAGTTCAGTTGAGGTTTCTGCCTGGATCTCCTGTGTCCAACCCATCTCTCTGCCATGCCCACATCTGCCCCGGGAAAGAACACTAAGGGCACTTCCAGAGATGGAAAGCCACATCAACAAAATTGCTCCCATCTAATCCTGCTGTCTTGATTAATGTCTGCTACACCAAAAGAGGTAGCAGGTCAGCCTCAAGGGGAGCTGAGTGTGCCAGCTTTCCCTCTTACTCAGAGAGCTGCTCCTCTGTGACTGCAAAGCAGCCTGCATGGAGATCCTATGGGTTGGGAAAGGGGTGATGGTTTCTCAGCTGGGTGGGAGCAGTCTCACAAAGAACATTTGCCTGCTGCAGACAAAATAGCTGCTCAGGGAGGCTGAAAATTATCAGACTTCAGACAACCATCAAGCCCTGAAAATGCATTCACTCCCTCAATCGCCAAAGTAGCAAATGTATCACATTCTTAAAACAACAGTAAAAATCTCATTTTACAAAATTTATTTTTGAGCCATGACAGACTCAAGATTGTTTTAATAAAAGAACAGAGTATGCTCCCCCATCCTATAAATTAAAAGAAATTTTCAACTTGGAGCAATATTTTTGGTCAAGTTATAAAACAAAAGTAATCAGAGAAAAATGTGGAATATTTATGGAAATGAAGACAGCAGTTTCTAAAATTCTCAACAACAAACCAGTATCTGTAAGTTTTATCCATATGTACTTTGCATGTAACTGCAAGAGTAATTGGTGGCAGAGCCCCTTGTTTTCAAATGACATGCTAAAAGCAGGTTTCTGGCCACATTTCAAGAATAGTTTCAGTTATTCAAATTAAATTTGCAAGGAACCTTTCTACTCTGTCATAAATTCTCTTTGCAAAATGCTGTGACAATGAATTCCTTAAAAGCAAGTACAAGTGGGGTAAGGTTTCCAGGGAGAGTTAATATCTGTTATTTGACCAGCTGATTTATCCAAAGGCACGTTTGGTTTTTACAGTCAGATTTCTTGGTTCACATTTGATTTATATAAAATCTTGAAAAAACATATCTATTCAAAATATTCATGATTAATTCAAAGGTTTTCAAATATTCTTCTCCAGCTTGTAGAAATTTTAAAAAATTATAACCTTCAGTTGCTCCCGCTGAATATTGTGTGCCTCACGTTGAGCAAATTTAGATTTGCTCTTTTTTACCATTGGCTCTATTCAAGCAAAATCCTCCAGTTTTGCATTTGCTGTCCAAAAATCTTTTTAGCCTCCTTTTTCTCTGCTTTAAAATTCCACAAGTGTTAAATCCCATGCTGAAAAAATGTCTTCATAGAATTCTGTACAATTGAACACCAAAGATGTTTGGAAAGCTAAAACATTCCAAATGCTAATAATCATCTGAAAGGGGACAACCACTTGAAGTAGGGAGAGCTTCATTTTTCCCCCCTCAAAAAAAAAGTATATATATTAAAAAATTAAAACTCCCCAACACTTCTTAAAAAAAACAACAAAAAAAAATCAAAACCAAAAAAAGAAGCTAGAAGGGGCTGGGAAAAGATCTTCTGATCTGAGGAATGATTTTTTTTTTCCCCCCACTAGCAAAATAGGTATGGAAAATGTAAGTATGCACAGCTGTGTTTATTCCAATGATTAGACATTCTATTTCTCTGTGACCTCTCTGCAGTGAGCTGGCAAGACACCTGGGTATGCTTAGAACTGTCTCATTCATACATTTACATTTATTCAACTTGGACCTTTCTTTCTCCCCCTTCTTGCCCTTTTCTTCTCTAAAAAGACCACAGAAAAAAAATACGCTGAATCTGGTCCACTCCTTCTTCTCTCTGTTTTTATTATGTTGGCAAGGTGTTGGTTAAGATTTTACCAATGCCTTTATACATTTTAAATTACATCATTGACACTATTTTAACACTGAGCATAACATTTTCATTTTCAGGGCTTTTTTAGGCTGAATCAGTGAAGAGGTGGCTGCAGAGGATCATGTAGCATGACTGCACATGTGCTGTACTAGAAAGGCAACAGAATCTGCATCCCAATGTTTGCATCTCCCATGTTCTATACCTGCACTTGCATTTTCTCTACGCAAAGTATGTGTGCATGCAAAATCTGAGCTATCCTTGAACTAGTACCTGGCAACTCTGTTTGATATTGATGGATGTTTAGTGGACATGGAGAAGTTTGCTTACAAAAGAAGGTCACCACAAAAATGTTGCAGTCCAGACTGTGTTACTGATGCAGAAGTGAGACAGAGTGGGGTTAAAAGGTTTCCTCACTGTTAGCAAAGAAGTTTGGTACCGACCTGAAATTCCCTCCTAGGTCTTCTGAGTCTTATTCCAATGCACTATCTGCTCTTTCAACCTTGCTCTGCAAGGTTGCATCAGGTTGGGAAGCAGGGCTTCCATATTTGTTTGTCTTCTAGTGTTATTGAAATCAGAATTTCCAGAAATTGAAAGTTGCCAGATAAATTCCAGACTATTTCCCTGAAACTTATTACAGTTTGTCCCCCTGCTTCTTTGGATATCTAGATCTTTCAGAGCACTAAATACTGACTGCAAACTGTAGATCCAGTTCTTTTAATAACTGCATCTTAACCTATTGTCATTTTCCTTAGAGTTACTCTAAGTTTGAACTGCAGAAATATGACTGTATATACACAGAATTACAGTAAATGAAATAATAATGAGAAGCATCTGTATACAAGGCACTCATTTTCCTTTCCTTTCAGGCTACCTGAATTCATTACCTGCCCTTCACACTGTGTGCTGTATACAATACGTCTCGTTTCTCCTCCATTCTGTAAAATCAGCTTTCTATTTTTTCTACTTCAAAACCATAACTCAAAAGCTTTGAATTGCTATTAGGTGTTAGTCAAAGGTGCATTTGATTTGCTGTTTCAATAAGTTTTTACAGGAAATGTTTAGGAAGATTCCCTCACATATAATAGTTTTTACTTTACATGTGATTAGGATGTGTCCAATGCAGACATATTGAAAATATTTCACAACAAAGCAGTCCTATAATTGGATTTGTAGGAAAGTGTAAGCAAAAAAACCACTGAGATGAATGGATTTCTGTGTGTTGGTCTGCCTGCCTTTGGCTAGCCCATTAGTACATTGGAACCCATATGGCCAAGTCTTCATAGTTTGTCTGTGGAAAAGGGAGGTAAGGAACTTTGGCAACACATGGGTGGAAGAAAATGAGAGGATCAAATGAGAATTAAAGTGAGGAACAGAAGCAGCTAGGCTGGAAGCAGAGGGAAAGGAAGCACTGGTGGGGATGCAATACGAAATCTTTGTATGTGACTGGAAGACTCTTCAGGTGGAACATTTAATACCAAGTCAAAGTGCTTGCTTACACAGTCATGTTGCTAACCTTGTGTTTCACAGGAACGAGCTCTACTGCAAGGGGTAGCTCCATGGAGTAGTTTCCTCTCATGGCAAAGCTGATTTGGCAGGTTTCCACAACCTAATTTATCTACTTGAGTTAACAGAAAACTCAGTTTTTTTCAGAAAAAACAGAAATTTTTTTTCAACCCCTAATATTTTTAAAACTTGGATATCTCACTTGCCCAGTTTTAAAGTTGCTATGAAAAATTTGTTCTGGTGAGCATAAACTGAAGCAGCTCAGCAGGGTGGGAGTGCTGCAGCTGATGGTGATAGGGGATATCTCCTGTACCATCAGTGACACCATGCCTTAAGTACCATCAGGAGCATTGCAGCTATTTCCCTCTCCTTAGAGGAGAGAGAGAGGGAGTGTGCTGTCCAGAAGCACCCAATCTTCCAGTGAAATGTAATGGCAGTAGGTGAGAGAATCCTTCAGACCCCACAGGGTCACACATTTGAGGAACCCAAGGACAGCATCTCCCTGGGATGTTAGGAGTGGGAGCCCGGCTGCTTTGCAGGGCCGATGTGGCTGAGGCCACGTCAACGTGGGGAGACCCGGGGAGCGCCAGGGGAACAAGTTTATGAGATTCTTTTGAGCTCAAAGCATTTTGCAAGGGTTGGGGAACGGCTGCCTCCCCAGAGCCAGGTTGAAAGGAGGGCTGGAGAGAAAGAGTAGGAACCAGCAGCCATCCGTGCCCTGGCCCCGAGCGAAAAGGTGGTGTGTTTGCCGCCTTCACCCTCCCACCTTCCAGCCACATTAAAGCCCAATTATTCACGCTTGATGTCAGCAAGGCTGGGCCCCGCTACCCGCTGCTCCCAGATCCCTTCCCCGAGGGGCCGGATTACCCCGGCGTGCACCAGGGGTGGGGTTCGTGAGGCCGGCGGGAGCCCAGGACCGGCACCCTCAGCCCCACATGGCGCCTGCTTCCTCCCTGCCCTGTGCCAGGGCCGGCACCCTCAGCCCCACATGGCGCCTGCTTCATCCCTGCCCTGTGCCTGGGAGACACCGCTCCTTTGGCCTCTGTGGCTGTGGAGAAGCCCTGGGCTGCTGCTGCACGGGCACCACGGGCCCCTCGGGCACGCCATACCGGCTGCTCCCAATGGAGTCTGCCTTGGACGGGGAGACAAGAGAGAACACCCAGCCGGCGCACGGAGCGGCCACAGGCACCGGGGATGAGCTGAGAATTCAACAGGAAGGCAATAGCGAAGAGAGAGAACTGAGCTGACCCTTTTTTCCCCTCACCATTCACATGCTCACAGATTTTTATCAGGCTTTTTAGCTGCAGGGCAAAGTGTTCCTTTATAGTTCCTTCCAAAGCAAAGCTGCCGCGAGATCCAGGCTGCGGCTTCGGCAGCTGTATCCCATCCCCCAGGCCTGCACGGCCCTGCTCGGGAGGGCCTGGCAGGGGCTTGGAAGCCGGGAAGGGCTCTGCGCACGCTGCTGTGGGCTTGAGGGCTGTTGCCAGCTTTCGCCAAGTGCCAAAGCGTTTACCGAAATGCACGTGTCGTGCCAAAATCCCGCTGCGGGGATGTGGGGCTGTGCAACACAGCCGGAGACACCGCGGGCTCCCCTGGGTGCAGCATGCAGGATGCAGCAGGGTGCGGGGTGCAGGGTGCAGGATGAAGGATGCAGGGTGCAGAGTGCTAGATGCAGGATGCAGCAGGATACAGGATGCAGCAGGATGCAGCAGAGTGCAGGATGCAGGATGTGGGGTGCGGAGTGCAGGATGTAGGGTGCAGGATGAAGGATGCAGGGTGCGGGATGTAGGGTGCAGAGTGCAGAATGTAGGGTGCAGGATGAAGGATGCAGGGTGCGGGATGCAGAGTGCAGAGTGCAGGATGTAGGGTGCAGGATGAAGGATGCAGGGTGCGGGATGCAGGGTGCAGAGTGCAGGATGTAGGGTACAGGATGAAGGATGCAGGTGCGGGATGAAGGATGCAGGGTGCAGAGTGCGGAGTGCGGAGTGCAGGATGTAGGGTGCAGGATGAAGGATGCAGGGTGCGGGATGCAGGGTGCAGAGTGCGGTGTGCCGGATGTAGGGTTCGGGATACAGTCTCCTCTCTTCCCCGGGCCACCCGGCAGGAACCACGAGAAGAGGTGCTGAGAGGCAGCCGAGGAGGGCTGGGTCTGAAATCCACGGCGGTGGGAACCAGTACTGCTCCCTCCTCCCACCAAGCCCAAGTGTCACGTTGGTGGCATCCAAGGACAGGGGCTGTGCAGCACCCACAGATAGGGAGGGGGGCATAGGCAAGCTGGCACGGAGCAGCTCTGCCCTCTCCCAGGTCTGACGACAAGCTGGTCACTTTCTTGAAGCCAGAATAAGACACTTTTACGGTCTGACTGGGTTCGTTTTCTCTCTATTTTTTATTTTTTTTCCCTTCCCCAGCGGAAACTTACTCGTTTGTAATAGGAAGGTTCATTGTTTTCACGTCTGATATTTCTTTGATTACTTAAAAAGAAATCCCAGAGGCTTGTTTTCACAAAATAGTGATTGCATAATTGATGTGATTATGATGTATTTTGCTGTGTCACTGCAGCTCAGTTGATTATTTTGAGAAGCTCGGAGCACTGTTAGTGCTGCCATGTGTTGTGCATGCATGGCCCGGGCTTTCATCCCCCTCCACATGTGTACAAGAAACACATGTGTTTCAAGCACTGTTTCCTCCTGCAGGGACTGCATGAGACCTTCCTCTGCACCAGGAAAATGATGCAGACCCACAAAGAGCTAATATGGGGATGTGACAAACTCCGTGGGGTGAGGGACAAAGCTTTTTCTGCATAATGGCTGTCTGGTGTGAATAATCTCCCTAGAATCAAATTTGCCATGTGGAAGAGCACACAAGTGAAATAGGCCAAATTCTAGGCTCTTTCCCTGGTTAAAAATGTACAGATAAAGAAAATGCAAAACAGTCAAGTGATCTGGAAATAAAATTCTTCTGAAAACAAAACCATGAAGCAGATTATTGGTGATAATAATTAGTTAGAACCTGAAAAATGTATCAGCTACATGCAGGTAGAAGTGTTTAAGAGCTCACCACAGAAGCCTTGGGAGAGCGGATTGCCTTCCCTTAACTTGGCTAGAACTTTTTAATTATTTTCAGCTTGAGGCTAGTGAGCATCATGAGTCCTTTCTTTCTCCTGATAACAGTATTTTCATCTCTTTGCTGTATTCTTCTTTCTTTTCTATTTAATTCAGGGATGAAACATTGCCCCCAGTAAGGCTTCTTGGGCGAATTTCCAGATTTTTGAACCTTTTGTTTTTCTCTACATGTGTGCAATTTTCACTGTTTTTGTCCAGCAGTGACCTCTGGAATTCCAGAATAATTTTCCCTCCCCTTCCTGGTGCCCTCACGTGACCCAGGAACACAAACATCTGAGAGACCTCTGGGCATCTTCACATCTGCTGGTAGGTAAGATCAGAGCCATTGTGTAGTGTATTTTTAACAGCAGGTGTTGGGCTTGGAGAAGGGTGTGTTGGGTTTTGAGGGGTTGGGCAGAATCTGCACTTAATTCTTAGTTCCCAGGCTATTTAGGAACAGCTTAAAAAACACACTTAATCTGTTTGTACAAATTTAACATTGTAAAACCACAATAAGGAATTGCTAATGAAGTGCCAGCCTGGATTTAGTTTCAGCTTTGCACCACTGCTGTCCT
The DNA here is from genome assembly GCF_028551555.1 of Melozone crissalis. Classification (NCBI taxonomy): domain Eukaryota; kingdom Metazoa; phylum Chordata; class Aves; order Passeriformes; family Passerellidae; genus Melozone; species Melozone crissalis. The sequence continues at coordinate 25,904,101 of NW_026535794.1, forward strand.
AAGAAAAACAAAAAACCCACCCAAACAAAAAAAAGCCCCACCAACCAACTTTAAATCTGAGTCCAAGACTCTAGTTTACAACTTATTTTCATGAAATACTATTGATTGATTACTTGAAGGCTGTTAATTATTATTTAGTCACGGTTTTCAACACAAATTCCTTACAGCAGCAAAACAAACAGTGTGGATGTTTTATCTTTTGCCAATTAACACAGTTTGAACATGAATTAAAATACACTGTTAGCTCAGGGTCTGATTCACAACTGCATCTCTCCTGGTTGTGCTGCTGCAGTCCTGTTGCTTTCTGTGGCAATGAGGGAACCTTGGTGCAAAATGAGAGAAAAGCTTTCTTTAATTGATAGCCCTCCCCCAGCCACGTTTAAAGGATCTTACAGGAAAGCCTCACACACGACTCTTTCATGGTCTGTTAGTAGAAATTTATCATCTAAATTAGAGAAACAGTATAAGCAGAGTGTTTCTCCCAAAATATCATTGAAATCCTATTTTCACGGAAACCGCTCTCAAATTTTTTTATCAGACAAATCTAAAATGGTGCTTAGTGTTCAGTTATCTGCCAGGTATAAATGGCATAAATGGATGATTACTTTAAATACATCTTCTCTGAGAAGGGAGTTATGGGACCTCACAAAAGCATCAAGCTGTGACTACTTTCAGGAAATCACCTGGAAATAAATGATGAAGGTTGCTTGCATGTCCTTACATTCTCATTGCCTTTTTAGCCAGATAATTGAATTCAGTGTAAGCTGCAAGTCATTTCTGGTATCACTAAGGATTAGATTATTTAATATTTGGGAGAAGAGACTGAATGACCTTTCAGTCACAGCATCTATGATTATAAATTCTCATGGCTCCTGTCACATGGTTGTATCCATACCAAAATAAAGAGGAAGATTGTAGCCTTGTTGAAATTGAAAAAAATTTCATAGTAGTTTCACCAGTAAGATGGTTTCACCTGTTCACTTTTCTAGGCCAAATTTGAATTTTACCACATGACCTGTTGAGCTGTCTCTGACCAAAGTCAGAATAGCTATTTTTGAGCAGATATTTTTAATAATTCTAATAATAATTTTTCATATTCTAAGGAGAATAAGATTTTTTCCATTCACTTCAGTGTAGGTAGAATCTCAAACAAAGTAGAGATTTCTACCTCAGTAGAGTTGCTACTGATTGTGGTAGTGGATAGGTTTGGAAAAATGTTGGTTGATGTGGTCAGGATGACACAGTTCATGCAGGTGGTGGCTGCCCTCTTGTTCTTCTCCATCTGGGGCTGTGGAGCGCTCAGTGTGGCTCAGGTCCTACGTCCTGTAATGAGGTACAGCAATGGGCATCTTCCCCAAGCACATCAAATGCAAATGCCATTATTTTTAATGGCTGGTTGGAAGTAATTTTCAAACATTTCTATTCCCAGTTAGTTGAGTCCAGAGGGCATTATGAAATCTGTCTTGATTGTGCAAATTTGTTTTACCCTGACTGGTTCCATAACTGATCTGAACTGTTTTGGAATGTTTTTTAATAAATATAAAAATAATTATTACTTGAATTCCTCATACAGCTGGGTCTTTGTGCCATTCACAGCACAACAAATCTTACAAAAAAAGCAGAGAATCTGTGGGACAGTTATCCAGTCAAAGTAGTGGGAAGTCACAACATGCATACAAGGCCCTTTCATCTGCCCTGTGATGTTTTTAAGCTTCTCGAAACTTGCTTCATCCCACTTGGAATACAATTTGAGTTCGAGTTCAGACACTGAGGATGTTTTCAGACAGTACTCAGCAACCTACATAGCTGTTATGAAGTGACAGAGAAAACTTTTTTCCTTTTTTACCGTTCCCAAGAGAATGAAAGCCAACTGTCTCTCCTGCCAGACTTCTGCAGTTACTAGGCATTGTCTCTCATGCCTCTCCCCTCGGAGCAGAACAGCCAGAGAAATAGGGTAGCTCTCACTTCAGTTCAGTACATCCACTGCTGGAGTTTTCATCCATGCTGATTGCACTTGATTTCTCTCCTGCTTTTCTCCCCACTTGACCCCATGATTACCTCTGACTGGCTCTTCCACTGGGGCATCTTCAAGAGGAGGAGTACCTTCAACCACAGAAATTACTTGAGACCAGAGCCTGTAAAACAGACAGGCTCCCCTTGCTCAAAAGGGAGGAACCTCATTCCATATATGCTGCATGGATGCTCTGAACCAGAGATTCACCATCATTTTTCTTATTGAGCTTTGTACTTTGTGTGATGCCTGATCTGAGAGGTGTTCTCTGAAAATGCATGTCAGGTCAGGCCTGGAAGCAGGGGGTAACACTTTGTTTGCAAATCCCAAAAGAGCTTAGATGTGATTTAGGTGCTTGGAGGCTCACACTGTTATGACCTTGGCAAGTTCAGGGGCAATATTTAGAAATTTTTCTGGCAGGGAAATAGGCACCTCCAGGCATATGCAGCAGCTCAATAGGAATGCAAATGGTGGTTCTGAGGAATACAGTGGCAGTAAGTGGTGCTAGGTGAGTAAACTTTTTGTGAATCTAGTCCAAATCCACTGCATGTAAGTAGGGATAATATCTGAAATGCTGGAACAGTGATCTGAAGGAAGTGTGGACTTGAAAAGAAAGAGGCTGATAAAGCCAGGAGAGATCCAACTGAAGAGAAAAAAAAAATCTATTTATTGAGCTTGTCCAGTGAGGATTATGCAGCAATATTTAATCCTTTGTTAAAAATCAGACCCTCTGCCCTTGTAGACTACATTCAGTTACAGAGAAGGGTGGCTAGAATGTGGCTGTCAGAGTAGATTGTGTCCTGAGGGTGAGCTGAACTCTTACACTGTGTTTATATAAAAACAAAAGTGGTTCTTTTCCTCCCTCCATACCTTGATGCATAGAATTGCTGCAAGCAGGGTAATTAATCTGGTCTGTGCCTGCTCATCAAATCTTTCTTGTGGTAAAACATCTCTAGTCTTTTTAAGTAAAAATTCTTTTCATTTTGGAGAAAATTGCCTTGTGTTTCAGATTTGGGGTTATCCTACAGGATCGAGTAGAGGCACCCTGCTGCAGACTGCTGCCCATTTGAGGGCCAGAAGCAGTGCCTCCTGCACTCTCTTGGCCCTGGGCATGCAGATGGACCTGGGCAGCCAGAGCCCTTCGTGGGAGCTCAGCTCTGCCCAGCTCCTCTCTCACAGCTGCCTTGGTGCTGTCCTGACAGTGCGCTATGGGCTGCCACAGCCAGGCTGCCCTGAGAGCTCAGAGTGTGCCTGTGACCTGCCTTCCCTCCTTCCCCCTTGCTGAGGCTGGGGGCAGTCCACATGGACACCCTTCCCAAAAGTCCTTCGAGATTTGATTCATGCAGCCAGCATCTATTATAAATCCTGTGGTAGGAATGTTACAGTTTGTATTTTGAGTTAGGTGAATCTGGGCAAAATACTACATCTTATCAATTACCAGAAGCAAAGCTGCCTTTATTGTTGTTAGCAAGACATGTTTTTGTTCTTGGCCTGTCTTTTGTTTTGTGTGGCATCTACATTTTGATGTGGAGATCTTTTACCAAATACTTACAAATACATCTATCCTCATCAGAATGGTTCATGTTGGATGCAGTATGTTTGTGCATTGGTGTTCTGGAAGAAAGCAGATTTTCTCCATGATATATAGTTGGATTCACCTTAACCTCAGCAATGGATGCCACTGTTGTTGCTTTTCTCTGAAGCACACTCTAGAAGAAACACAGGGGAAGAGCAGACATAAACCAGATTTTTCAAACAAAGTCTTGACAGAACAATGGATGAAGTGAGTCTCTTCAAGGTTTCTGTGTCATCAAATGTTACTGTTGACACTCTGAATGTAGCAATAGTTGTTACGCTAATTAGAGTGGTGTAGTTCTGGAAACAGGAGCTGTGAAAAGACTGTGTCTAGAAAGTACTAATAATCTTTTGATACCTGTATTTTTGCCATTCTTTATTATTATAATGAGAGTGTTAATGTGCAAGGGAGAAATCATGTATGTCCTTAATAAAGAATGAAGCTGCACAGTTGTTATCATCTTAAGTACCATATTCATTTAAAATCAAGTAGGCAACTCAAAGGTTAAGAGGTTTAATGTTCCTGAACTGTACAATTGAAGTACTATAGTCCAGGTTATTGTTAGCAATTACTCAAAGTGCTTGGGGTTTTTTAATAGAAACTTCATTTTACAGAAGAAAGTCCCCCTTAACTTTAGCCAGCATTGCAGTGTGACCATTTAACTGCACAAAGTACATCACAAGATGCTGTCATGACATAATTTGCTCCCAACAGCTATTTATATGCTGTTCAATAACCTCCTCAAACATTCTTCAGTCTCTGTAACTTTTCATGCCCCATATATTTCCAGTGAATGTGGGAAACTTGAGAAGTTCTGTACTTAGCAATTAATGTAATATTCCACATCCATTCTTCCCAACATAAGAAATATGCCATTTGTTTGCAGCATTTCCAAGCAAAGAAACAGACTTTACTAAAACAGAGAGTGTACCATAAGCCTACTACACTGTGTGAGAAGAAAACAACAGGCCCAGAATAAATGTTATGGTGAAGGAAATTGCGGGAAGAGAGGAAGCTTAGAGAGGGATTGCAGACAGTTTAGGAGTGTTAAATGCAAAGCTGAACTCCACATATTTAGCACAGGCAGCCATAAAAGCTAATTGATGTAGATGCAGATGATTATAACGTGGCATTCACAGTTAACCTTTCAAATGGGGCCCCCATAGTGAACCAAGAGAGTGGCCTACTGCTGGAAAAAATGTGTATGAGCCTGAATCTGCTCAAAGAACTTGAGAAAATGTTTTCAGGAATACTGCAAAAACTAGGAATTGCACCAGCAGAAAGATGACTATTTACCAAAAGACAAGATTCAGACTCTCTTGCTTACTTTTCACATCTTGGATCCCTCCAGGATATTCTAGAAGCAACAAAACTGGTGGGTGTTTTGTATTACTTCTCTTCCACTTGATCAGTCACGGCTGTGTTGTTTTCTTTGGTCCCTTAATGGAGGCTTATTGCCAAATACATGTAATATGGGATGGGTGTTCCCAGTCAGGTTCTTAAATTCACGGCCCTCTACTTCAGTAGCTAATTTACAGTCTGGTGCCTACAAATCAAGACCTTTCAATTGTAACTTTAATCTGCTAACATGATTTATGGAAGCTACAGCTTAGATTCAATTTAAGCAGCATCGGTCTGGGTCCGCCCTAGCTGAGTTTCTTTTTAAAGTCTAACAAAACCCAGCTAGAGAGTGAATTCATTCCTGTTTAAGGATTCGCACAGAAAGACCACTAAGCCAAGCCATATGGGCATAGTTTCTTGCCTGTATTGATATGCACATCATTCCAGTTTTACTTTATTAGTTCAGAAGTTTGACGTTTCTTTAAACTTTGCTGTGATACATCTTTGTGTTCAAAGCAGTCTCTTCATGTCAGTATGCAGCAGTCTTTCCAGATCCTTTCAAACCCATGCAAGAGAAGAAGCCACGAGTACTTCTTGCACATTGTGCCCCGTGGGGAGAGGCTTCATGACATCTTTTGCTGGTCAACAAATTGTGGAGTTTATTGAACTGAGACAAAAATTTATCTCCATAATACAGTTCCCTCACTATTCAACAGAGCACCATGTCTCAAAGTCAGCAGTTGAAGCCTCTTTGCTATTACACGAGGACACTATCGGATGAGGCTGAGACACTGTTCCTTCAGGAGGGATAAAATAAAAGGCAGAGAAGAAAATAGGGCAGAGCCAGAATATGGAATGACAGACATCACCTTTACCAGCATTTTGACTGATTTTCAGTTGCTTCAGTAATGGAGCCATGTAAGAATCCCTTAAAATGAGGTCCTGGCCTGTCTGCTCAAGTAACCTAGGAAACCAGGGTGGCTCCCCAAGCTTTGGCTGTCTCTTGCAAAGAGATCTTTCAGGTCCTTGCATTGGTCCTGCTAAAGATGAGGGCTGGAGGTGCTGGACTGCAACAGCATCACTCCAAGTTGCAGGGGTCCATGATGATGAAGACTGTGCTGGGGACATTTTCTTCATTCAGTAAGTGTGACAAATCACCAGCATTAAAATAGGAAAATCTGAAGGAGAAAATAGCTGCCTGTGCTTCTGTAAGTAGCTGGTTCCCCTGACCTCTGGCATGATCCCATCCTAGTCAGATTGACTCATAACCAGTCCTACTCATCCAAGCCACAGCTGCGTCAAGGCACGGTGAGAGCCAGTCGATCCCACCAACTTCATCTCTGTTTCATGACAGTTTAATCACCGAAGACTGTCTCTTTGTTGAAATATTTTCCCTTGGGGTTTTGGAAAGCAGAATTATGTCAAGGCAAACAGAACCAAAAAGTGAAAAAGGCATTTGCTCTCACCTAAATTCTTTGTAGTTGATACAAAAAACACCTCTTCTGTAGTGTTTGCAGCAAGCATGCATACATGTCATGAGCCCTTAACCTCATGCAGTCATAGCTCACAACTCAGCTGAAATGGCTGTATTTTACATTCTTCATTTTATTGCCGTCAGCGGTGACATAAGTTAGAGGATACAGCCTAGAAAACAGTCAGTCTCATCATACACGTCAGCTGAAGTAAAGAAAAGGTAACAGTGAGTGTGAACTGATGGCAAATATATTATTCCCCGGGCCATATTCACTCTGGTGAAAATCAGGAATTGCTACTGAGGTATTCAGAGTTAAATTGCTCTGTAACCAGGCTGAGTGGGAACAAGGTCAGAGGAACAATTTCTATTCCATTGGTACCTTTTTCAGGTTATAATTCTGAGTGTCCACTGTCATATTTTTGTCATCATCATATTTTTATACCATTTGATAGTATATTACTGATGTGGCTCTGGTTGCTCTGTTAATATTCACATAAAAAACTAAAATGGTAAGATAATTTAATCAAGCACAGAACACTACTATTGTGGGACCTGAGTGTTTTCACCCTTCACTGAAGGGTGCTTTTTTCACTGAAAAAAGCATCCAGAGGTGCTTGTTTGCAATTCACAGTTTTTTTGTTAAAAATAGCTAATCAAACCAATATTATTAATATACTCCAAAAAATCTATCCTGTACACAATTAGCACTACTGTAAGGAAAGCACTTTTTTCAGTGGTGTTACAGAAATTATAGGTCGTTGTGCCCACCAAAGTTATTTTAGCAGAGCTATGTTGTTAGCACTGGAACTAAGCCATGTTTTCATAGTCAAACGATAGGCCTTTTCTAAGGTCATGCCCACACAGTACAAAGCCCACTAAGTGCTTCTTTGTAAAGGCAAAATGGAATTCACACTTCTGCAGGCAATCATTTTATTATGATCATATGAGTATTCACAATGTAATTTTTAACATCTTGTAAATAAAGCAGGCCAATATCTAAGGGCAATCATTATGTGTCAAATTGAAAAGCTTCTGATTTCTGGCTTTCACTTACAACATATAACATACCATACAAGAAAATTAACATTTGTTACCTTACTCTGGCCTTTCAATCATGTTTCTGGCTTACAGTTTTGCAGAAAAGAAAAATCCACTTAAACATAATAGAAATCAAAGTATGACCTTTTCATAGCGAGAACTACCAACTCGCACATAACATTATATATTATATAAATGGTGTGGAACCTTTAAGGAAGGGACAGCGAAATGTCAATGCCTGAATTGAGGATACTGCTCAGACTTCACTGGCTGTTTGGTTTTCAGCACCTTAGATAAATCTAGACCAAAGGATGGCCACTTTCATTATCTGCCACAAGTGGATATTAACCCAAGTAATAGATGACCCATGAAAATGTATCTTTAGGTAATGCTAGGCACAGTCTCTGCTCTACCCCTCAGCCTCTAGCCATCGCCAGGATCTCTCTGCAGCAGGTGGCTTTCAAGGCATTATGAACAGCCACCAACATCCTCCAAAAGTTTGTTTAAACCTCTTCCGAGTCATGAGTGCCTCAGACCTCTGTGGCAGCCTGGGTGATGTGTTCCCTGCTGTAGCCACACAGGTATGGCAAAGGGCAGAGAGCTGCCAGCAGGCTGCTCTGTTTACATGGTCTAGCAGGATTGTCCAGCTTGACCTCAGTGATTTTTTTGTCCTCTCCTTGTAAGGAGCCGTCCTATGGAGAAATACTGTTAGGTGCCTAACTAGCTGGCTACCATACCAAGGGGAAACTTCAGTCCTTCAACATTAAAGTCCAAATACAAAACTCACTCCTGACAGGTTCTGTCTTATACACATTGCAGGTTTTTTTTTTTCCATTTAGTGAGCTGGGTGATGAAATATAAAATATGCTTACTACAGCTACAGATTCTATGATACTGCAGAGATTGCTTTCAAATTGGAGGACAGGCTGGAATCCAGATTGATCTGGCAAACTGAAGAAATTGGCTGAAAAAAAAGAAAAAGAGAAGATTTAATAGAGTCATATGCAAAGTATTAAACTTAGGTAACCATGATCAAGCAAAAGCACAAGATGGAATAAAATTGATTAGGGAGCAGTTCAGAAGACAAGGCAGGCATTAAAATGGAGCACAGGCTGAGTAAGTCAACCCTGTCACACAGTGGCAAAGAAGTCTGACTTTGTGTTGGGTATCTGAAGAATGCTCCTCTTGGGGAGCACAGCTTGCTGGGCATCTGCAGGCATCCTTCTGCTTTACAAAGCACTAGTCCTGCTTCAGGTGCAGCAATGCACTTAAGTTTGGCTACTGCACATCAGGGAAAGTGAGGACCTCTCAGAGACATCCCAGAGGTAAGCAATCCAAAGAATCCTTTGAGGAGCGACTGAAGAAATGTCAAGAGGTAGGTTACAGACTCCAAATGGGAAACACCATCAAATATGTAAAAGGACTTTGCCAAGAAGCAAAACATCTGATCACTGTTGCTGTGGTGACAAAAAGCAGCAACACATTCTAATTGTAGCCAGAAAGACTCAGGCTAAGCACTTTCAGAAAAGTCTTTCTAACACTGCAGGTAGTGGAGCACTGAGGTTGGTTGGCAAAGCAGTGAAGCAGCTGTTGCAATAAATCTTATGGACCAATTGGACAAGTGTCTCTCAAGGACAGCATGGAAATGTTGAGTTGGCCTTCTGGACTTCAAAGCCTTCTCTTTTAATTAAAAAAAATAAGCCTTCCAGCCTTTTCTTTTTATTAGCTTGGATGTGAATCCTTGTCCATGGGAACTTACTCATATAGAGAGCCTTTGCAGGACAGCTTCTCAAACTATCCTGGGAAAGCAGATCCAACAAATAGGCAGCAGGGTTATTTCCAATATGTCTAACAGGGATGAAAAGCAGCTCTGAAGGACAGGAGCCTTGTCCTTAAATGGACCTCTGGATTGGTTCATTCTTCAGGTTTAGCGCATCACTGGAATTAAAGGCCAGCTTTTTAAAGGGCTTTTGTGGTATCACAAATGAGAAAAAAACCCCTTTGCTTTCCTTTTTTTTTCTGAACACCATAATTCATTAATCTTGCTACCACAGTCCACTGGCTCAAACCACATTGCATATATTAGTGGCATCTTTGCATAAAAATTTTTATTATTTTGTAACACAAAATAGCATGACACAATCATTCCTGTTTGTTGCAGAGCATGGCAGGGAAAGTGGGGAGACATAATTTGCAGTGTCTCCATTACAAATCTCATGTTTCATGGCTGGGAAATACAGAATTTATACAGATAAATGGCAATGAACCATAACTAAAAGATGAAAACATAGGTCCAGAGTCCCCAGCACCATTAAGTGTCAATACTACATTAAGTCTGACCCAAGAAGGGAAAAGTATGGCCTGCCTTCTCAAAAGGGCTTACCATTTTAAAAGAATCTCACTGTCGAAAAGGGATCTTCACAACTAAATATGCCATTTTTCATTTTTGAGCACATACAGATCAAGGGAAGGCTGTGAGTCCATGGCTTATAAATACTTCTTAATCTCATTTTCTTTAGGAAGTGCTAAGATCTGGTCTCCTTTACTTCGCCTTCTATTATTTATTTTTGAATCCAAAGCCTCTGTTCTTTAGAAGATGGGAAAAGTTGCTTTGAAGTTAATTTTATATGTAGGAGCAAATCCTGACCATAAAAATGCTTTCAGAGGGTCACATCACTGTCAAGAGATTGAGCTGTGCTGCCATTTCCTAATACTGGGGATAAGGCAAACTCCTTCCACCTTGATGTGAGATGTTAAACTTACTCAGGTTTTATGGGTTAAAAATTGTAGAATGCAAATTAAAATTTGGGAGGACTTTTTCCTTTGTTATTATCAGCATTCCTGCACCCAAATTCTCCAAGGGTGCCTCTGAACTTGCATTTTCCATGAATATGGCTTTGTATTTGTGGTGTTACAGCTCAGACATCACACAGATGGTTTTATCACAACATCCTATATCTCTTTCCCAAAGAGATCCCTCTATATAGGATGTTGTGATAAATGGTCCCAATGGACCAAGTCCATTGCAATCTAAGCTCTGTTTTGTCACAAACCTCTCCCTTTTGCTGTGCTCTCCTTGCAGCAGTGACCTCCAGGAGCACTTTGGTTGTGCCAGAGCAGTGACAGCATCTCTGCCCCGACACTGCCAGTGGGAGAGCTGGATGTAACCAGGAGCTGTTTGGTTTCCTGAGGAAAAGAGAACACTTCCAGGAAAAAGAAAGCTGAAGGCAAAACCAGGCAGAGGGGAACATGTGAGCCCTAGCAACCACCACAGCAGGCATGCTTTGGCACTGCAGGAAGGCCAGGTGAGAAAAGCAAATGGGCCCTGCTGTCTGGATGATGCCACACAAACCAGGGAGGATATACTCTTCAAAATGGACAAAAATAGCATCCAAAGTCAGAGCAATAGTAAGCCTTTTGGTACAGAAAGTTAAAAGTATGCTTTGGCAATATGATCAAAATAGGCCAGTCTGTGGCTGGCATATTCTATCACAGCTAGCATATGTGTGCATATGTGGGTGGATATGTGATACTACGCTCCAAAAGTGAGTTACTTGCACAAGTATTGATGTCTTTTCATTACAGGCAACAAATACCTTGCAGAATCAGACCCAAAATCACTCGTAGCTGCTTCTATGAGGTTTGATCACTATGACTTATTCTTATATAATTTTTCTTTTATTTTAAAAATGTATACTTGTCTGCTTCGTGTTGCATTTTTCACCATTTCAGTTTCCATCTTTTTTGGACACCCTTAATGGATCAGTAGTGAAGCCACCAAAATTAAAATGAGTCATATTTCTTAGCATAGTTTATAAAGAAAAATGTTTAAGCTTACATGGTACACCTCAGAGCCTAAGTGAAGAACAGCCTCCAACATTGGTCTTTTGGTAAAGTTTTAAAAACAACAATTTAACACAGATACAATGCAAACACATTTCTTAAATCTCTCTAATTTTACGCTATTTCTCTGAGTTCAGTGAATACACATAAAGTGCTTGCACCCAGATCAGTAGCATGCCAGAAATGAAGCATCTCCAGTCCTATGTGGGCCAAGTCCCCTGTCTACCTTTCCTTGGGAGTGCCAGTCTGAAAGTACTTCCCTAAAACTCTCACTTCTGCCTTCAAGTCGCCTTTTCCAACTAACCTCATGCAGTGAGGAGGAGGGGGGGTTTCTCTCCCTTATAGAGAAAGAAAACCTCTCAAAGCTCTCCTAAATAATGTTCATAGCTTCCAAAGACCATCTTCACATTTTACCACCAAAGAAGTGGCTATTAAAAAGCAATGTTATCCACACACTCTATTCCCCCACAGCTCCCCACTTGCATCTCCCTGTTGGCTGGGTGTACCATGCTCAGCCACAGCCACACCACAACCTCCTCTCCAAAGGTATGGTCCAGATATTTATCCCTAAGTGTGTCATTCATAGAAAGCTTTTACATTCCTTGTCAGGCTCCCACAAGGTTAAAAGGATGGTACAGAAGGGATGAGGTGAAAAAGGACATCCAAGATGGCTCAGACCATTGGAGACAGGGAAGATATTGGCATGTTCCCAATTTAAAGAGTCTCTTACAGGGATAAGAGACTCTCTTCCTCCTGAGACTGTCCAGGTGCTCTATCAGTGGTGCAGCCAAAAAAGGATCACAATTTAAATTCAATCAGTAAGTGAGAGTAGCAGGATTGTGTCAAGGTGAGGGGATTGACACCTACTTTGGGTGAGAAATGCCATGTGGTGTGTCTGTGTCCACATGGAGAAGGGCTGTGGTTTCTGAAGCTTCAGGTGGGCACCCAGAGGTAGTATGACTTGCATTAGAAAATACTTTGATGTGTTGTAATTTGGTTGCCTTCAGCATGGAAATCCTTGTTATAGTGGTTCTGTATTTTCATTTGAAGGTGCATTAAACCATTTTATTTTTCAGATCTATCAGATAAATGGTAGAACATAGCTTTAAGCAAGCTGGTAATGCATGCTTTAGGTTACTTTATCTCTGGGAATGGGCCAAAGTGGTTTCTGTCTGTGTGCGTGTGCCTGTGTAATTAGCCCGCAAAATCAGACTCAGATAAAAATAACCAGGCAATGAATGTAAATAATCAGGGCCATGATACACATCACTCCCAAAACGTGATTCCCATGCACTGACAAAACAGGGACTGTAAAAAGTTAGAGAAATCTCAACTTTCATTTCAATCCCTGGAAGACACTCTGGGGGAACATAGATACTCTCTCACTTTAGTACCTTTCTAAAAAGGGCAGCAAAGCAGAAAAGCTGGACCAATTTCCATGCACAAAGAAGTGTCTAGGATACTAAAGCCAGTGGCAGAGTCTAGGCAGATGTTGAGAAGGGAGGCCATGGGTTGCAGAAGTTGCAGGTTTGGAAGCAAGTTGTTGCCATGGAGGACCCCAGAGGGCATGTGGCAGCTCACACGTCCTATCCCAGGTTCACCAGCAAGGAGTTCAAGTAAAGCCAAGCTCAGGTCATCTGCTGACAAAGAAAACTTTTATATCCAACCTGTCTGGACTGCACAGCTGAGTCTGGGCACACTCAGGCATTCGGCCATCCCTCCCAAGCACTCGAGGGACATCTTTGCCCCATGGGCAGCGTCATGGCTTGCACCTCAGGTAGTGCCTACAACATGTGGACATTCCTTCCTGCAACCAGGCAGTCTTGCGCATGCAGAGTAGCCTCTAGGAACCTCCACCCAACATTTTTTTTCCTTCCCTGCAACATGGCATGGCTGTGGCCAGAGGTGCCTCCACAGAGCTGATAGAAGGCTTGTGCAAACAGGTCTTCAGCCATCCTACTCTTTTGTCACCTCACAGGATCCAGGACACATTGTGGCAGTGCAGGCTCCTGCTGCCACTGGAGTTGTACTGCCATTTGTAATGATGAAAAAATTCAAGGGCAAACTCTGGAGGGCAGTCTCCCAAGATACTTTCTACAGACTCTTTCCTGGGATGAGGTCAGAGAAGCTGTAAGCAGCCACTGTTGGCACACCGAGGCAATGTCACATGCTGTAGGGAGATGCAAGGGGATGGAAGTACATGGAAACATGATGCTATCAGGAAGAACTATAGCTGTAAAATTTAATAGTGTGATTTGTGAAGCAGACAACACCTGCCATAAGTCACAAAACAAAACAGAAATGTGTGGGAACTGTAAATCTTTCTGAGCACAATTAGTGTAAACCCTTGTTAAGTTTTATCACAAAGAAGGACAAACATCATAGAATTTCCAAATATTGTTTTACTGTTCTTAGCCATGTCTCTTCTCCAAACAGTAGTCTGGAGATCACCAGAGAAAGGACACTTTATCTTTCCTCACTGCTTCTCACTCCATTATTTTTATCCTCTTCATCTTTTTTTGCACAGGAAGGTAACCCTTCTTTTTGAATCCCAAGAGGAAAGGCACAAACACTTTCATGACAAATAACTGTTAATACAGTAAGAGGTAGGAGACAGGGAGTTATAAAACCCAATGCCTTATCCCATGATAGGGAGCCTAAGATGGTGAGATGGGCTGTGGTGAGTCTGCAGCTCTACATTTCCATGTACTTTGACACTGCCCAGCCTGTGGTACAGGTTCATTTGCTTCTCATAGGAAGAGAGGCTGAGTTCCAGACCAGCTGGGTGAATCCCTGACCAAGCTGATTTTCCACTTGTCCTGTGTTTCCACAGCAGAGTGATTGCTGATATCAGGAACTTCAGAGAAGGCGCAGCAGAGCAGCCTGGTTCTGCTGACTGGGAAAGTGCCAAGCACAGAGAGGCTGACCTGGCCTTTCCAAGTCAAACCTGTCCATCACCTCCTGTGGGTCACAGCCCATGTCACACTGGCTAGCAGAGTACAGCAGATCTTGTGGGAGGATGGGACTGTGCATGACCTATGGGCTAACCCTATTCAAGGGTTGCTTCAGCCCCAGAGAGTGGATGGGAATAGTTCTGACATCCTCTTGCATCATTTGGCCTGTAACAGCCCAGCTATATTTCATTTTCCTGTAGGAGAAGAATAAATAGATGGCACTACTCAAAAACTTCCCTTTTTCCTCTGGAATGGCACTAGGTCAGTCCTGTAGTTCTTGAGGTTTACGCTCAGCTGTAGTTTTGCTTGGAATCTGAACATCTCTAATAATAGAATGGACATCCCCAGCTAATTTTTGAAAGGGAGAAAATTGCTTGGTTTTTCCTCTAATGAATACCTCTGAGCTCTTGCACTGAAGGAGAAGGCAGGTTGTAAAAAAGAAATTAATTCTCTTCCTCCTTTTCTCCCTGCCATCTCCAACATTCTCACTCCCCAGTGCCAAAACCATGCCACAGTGTTTTTATACTCTGTCACCTGCTTCAAGACAGAGACATATTTTGAAGCAGCCACTGCACGTCCCACTGCTCAGCTATGTACACCTTCATTAATGGGGTGTGACGTGGGATGTGGATTTGTATCCTGACACAATCGTGTTGAGGGTCTCCATGTGTACTTAACACTTACCATCCACTTACCAGTCAGTCAGGTGAGCAGGGTGTGGAGTCATTTGATTGCCAGTATGACCAGCACTGCCAGGCAATGCTGGAGCACTTCTGATCACTTGTTTGCAGAGCCTTGTGCTCAGGACCCCGGGCAGGGCCATGGAACAGCAGCCCCCTGTGTGCAGGGTGATGGGATGTGCTGCATGTGCAATGTTGAGTGCTGTGCAGCCAGGCCCACAGACACAGTGGGACAGAGGGACACAGGAGCTGCTGGCCAGGGAGGGTCTCTCACGAGGGGGTGCCTGAACAGCACCCCTGGTCTCACACCCCAACACGTCACTGACTGTCCATGAGAAAGCAGCTTGCCATCTTCTCTCACTGTCAGGTGTTCTGCTGGCATGCAATATAGTGATACTAACTAAGCCAAGGTTTCAGTATGGCTGTTTATGGACACATGTTTTATCTCAGGTTCTTAGGCTATTATTGGTGTCACTAGATTTGCTGACTATAGATTGTTCAAGAAGCTTTATTGAGTTAGTAATTGTTATTGACCATTTTAAATGCTAAATATTATCAAGGCTTAATATCGGAATGATGACAGAGACATGTTATTGTTCAATGCATTGTAATTTAAGTAACAAGATTTCATCTGCCCGTCTTATGAGTACTTTTGAAATAGAAATATTAACAGAAAGCTAAGTATTCTCAGATGCAACAAATTTACCCAAAATATTTATGTACAATTTACACTTAATTTCACAGTAAATTGCAAGCTGACTCCAGATCAATGATCTGATTTGTTTTCTACCTGTGTTTGCAGATGCCATATGAACTAGTGGCTAATGGAGACAAGGATGTATCAATGACATTTTACAAGTCCCTGGTGAGAATTTATCTCAAATGCTGTGCATCACTTTGATGTTCCCTTTTCATGAAGGAACTTGAATTGGTGCCCACGACCAAGCAGTTAGAATCAGTGACCCTGGAATTATCTTTCCAGTCCTGTTGTCCTGTGTGCCAACTGGCATATGAGAATGAGCTGAATTGATTTATTTTTCACAACTATTCAAATAATTGCAAGAGCACAACCTCACTTCAAAGCATATGCTAGATTTAGCTGCAACTATAGGGCACCTCATTTGGGTTGAAATTACTGACTGGGATGTAGACAAGGACACAGCTGTATTTCTGGCATCTGACATGCTGGCATTTGAAAATGCACTGCACTTGGGTCTTGGTGAGGTGATTTCTCAGTTCCACTGAATCACAGGTAGTTTTACCACTAGTTTTAATGTAAGATCATCACTTCTAGAATTAGCTGAAATCAGTGCTATTATCCATATTTACAATGACATTGTTGAGATCAGAATCTGGTCCTTGTTTTCCTTTTAGGTGAACTATTATATTTAGAAGCAAAATCTTAAATTCCTCTTTGTAAAAGTCACATCTCCAGACCCTTCTACAACAACAAATTCTCTGTTTAGCATCCTAGCTCTCCCAATGAAGATTTCACTTCCAAGCCTTCTGCTCAAGATCTTTCCCTGAAAGGTTTATTCCCATTCAGGATGGAGTGCATGGAGTCACCCAGGGTGGAGCAAGCTGCCCTGTGCTGTTTGGTCTGTGGTAACCTCCATCCCTGCATATCAAAGGTACTGGTTCCTGTCAGTGTGCTGAGGGAGGAGGCAGCTTTTGCAAAGCAGCTACTGAGAGGCAGCTTGCCAGGAGGGATGCAAGGCACAGAAGACAGGCTCCCGAGGATGCCAGAAGCGTAGGACCCAAAATAACAATCTGGAGTTGCTTATGCCTGTGTCTGGCCTTGCTGGCTTTACTCTTTCAAGGGCTCTTGGGCACAAGGGGTGTTTGTAGCATATAACCCTAAGCATCCCACCTAGTGACCAATGTGTGGTGGCAGCTGTCGTGGCCGTTTTGGCAATGTGTGCCCAGAGCACCTGCAGCAGGCAGCCTTCCCTCCTGGGCACGGTGCAGCAGAGCTGCCTGCCTTGCTTCACCCCCTGCACTGCGTGCCCTGGATTGCTCTGCGCATACCCACGCACACACACACGTCCCTTCTCCCCTTTCACCTCCTCCCCTCGGGTCCAAATGGATCCATGAGTCACTGAGGGAAGTGCCCCTGATGACCTCACAGCCATAGAACCAAACATGAAGCATCAAAAAGCAACCTCATGTGGGAGCTGGGGACCAAGCAAGCTAAAGCCCAGCTGGTCAGATGTTCACATCTGGGGTTTTGTCACTTTCACAGCATTCTCTAAGCAATAGTAGTTCTTCACTGGAAGAATTTGACAGATATTCAGACTTCGATGAGATACATAAAAATTTTCATCTGGGATATTATGTGATATGTCTGACTGAACAAAATGCAAGTAACTGAATTGTCATAAGAGAAATGGAAATGTTATTTAAAGCTTAAAGGTTGTTTTAAATCTACAAATATATCTGGCATTGATTGTAATAGAGAAGTTTAATATGGCAATTAAGCAGAAGTGTGAACTTTTGCTGTTGGTGCTGCTTGTACATGATTAAAAGGGATGGAGAAAGTCATTAGGGAAAAATTAAATTGTCATAAATACCAGCAATATTTCAGTGTCCATGTGAGGATGCATGTTGGTGTATTTAAATTGGTCAAGATTTTCTACAATGTTTTCTGAGGCAGGAAAAACATTTCTTTCCATTTATATGACTTTTAAAGTAATGCTAGAAATTATTTTCAATAACACAAATACTACCCTGAATGGGAGCAGAGTTCTTGTGGTGCATTTGAGGGCAGTAAATCCTATTTTCTACCAAGATTAACAGGTTTTGCAGGCTGAACGTGCCTGAAGGCAGCTGTACTCTACACACCCAATTTTTTACAAAACACAGCAGGACAGGTTCATGTCTGGTATAATCCCTTTGCCTCCAGAACATTTCAGTCTTGGCAAATTGGTCTCAGAAGCAAGCATATGCTCCAGGTTTCCAGTCAGGGCCAGTTTTTCTTCTATTCCCCCTAGACCAGCTCCGCTTCCTGAGCTTGGACCTTTTCTTTACAGGGGCAGGACACTATAAGGTCAGCTCTGTGCAGTCCAAGCAAGAAAAATAATACTGCTCATCTTTCAGTGGAGAAATGGTGCAAAAATCAGAGATTGACAGGATATCATGGTACAGACCTCATTCACAGGCCCTGTATGGAAGTGGTTTGGGCTGCAATCTCACCAAACAATCCTTTTCCTTCCTTGGAAAGTCCTCGGAGATCCAACACCTTTCCACTTGTGCAGGTGATCTCTTGTGCATCACAGGATGGTGTGAGCCAGACCAGGAGCTTCACACTACTTTAATGTGGTGGCCTCAGGTTTGGGTTCAGTTTGGGATTTGGAGCAATAGCTACCAGCTATCAGCTATCCACATGAAAATGTGGCCAGGTTTGCTGCTGTTTCCCCGGGTTGCGGCAGCCATCGTTCGTGGCTATGCATGCACCTCACTACTGCTACACCCATGCAAACTGTGCCTCACCACGGGAAACGAGCTGATCCAGTTCAAATTCTCCTCTCTCCCTGTCAACACACAGAAATGAAGATAGAAACTGCTGCCTCTGTGTTGCTCAACACGCCGGGCATTTGAAAGGGCTTTTAGGTGAATGTGGAGCCAAAGTGTCTGTCTCCGCCCACTCTCCTTTTGCCAAAGAGGTAAGAGGGAAAAAAACCCCATAAATATAGTCTCTGTCATTGTTCTCTGATTTCAGTGGGTTGCTCGAAGTGTGTGTGTTCTGCAGAGCTTCTGCAATAAAGCACCTCCCTATTTTGGAGGGGAAGAAGTTCTTTTCTGCACTTGCAATTGACTCAGAGACTTGTTTGTCCTGCAGGAAGAGTTGCAGGATTAACTTTGAATACTTTGATATTCAGTGATAAAAAGGACACACCAACATGAGGATTTGGGGAGGCTCAGTATGTCCTTCCTTCTTGCTTTTTACACACCTAGAAGCTGGGCATGAATGACAGATTGCAGCTTCAGTCCTGGAAACTGTCTCTTGAGGCTTAATCCAAAGACCAACAATGACATCATGAAAGCTGGTCCTGCTCCACTGAAAAACCAAGCAGCTGGCTGCAGGTGTGACTGCAGTCAGACTCTAATGGCCAAATTCACAGCGGAGAGAGGCTTCAGTGAGGTCAGCTGAAGCTGCCAAAGACAGAAGCACTGTAAAGCCGTGCCCTTCTCCAAGGGCAGCTCACCCTCCTGTACCAGTGCATGATTCAGAAATGAGGCAGTGACTTGGACAGTGCACATGTCTCTTTTTGGTGACAAGGAAGGAAGAGGAAATGCTGACAGCATCAGCCTAGCATTCTCTCAGGAAAGACCTAAACACCAGAGTTTCCTCACCTTGAGAAGATTTACAGCTCAAATCAGTGTAAGCTCTCCAGAGCATCTAAAGCATCTCAGGAGAATATCACCTGAACACTAATTAAGCTCCATAGTGTGCTAACTTGGATATTATCCCTAACCTCCATTTTGTGACCTATAAGTACTTATTCATTCATTCTGCACACATTCAGAAATCACAGATCAAAACCATGTTTCTCAGACTGCTCAGCAGCAAACCAAATCTTTTTGGGAGGGATGATAAAAGATGGAGTTGTAATGGGGCAAAGGATCCAGTGGTACAGGGTGTATTTCTTTCACTCAAGAAGCTGATAAAAACATTTGTCTCTAAGTCTCATTCACAATGGCACTTCTGATACAAATAAGTTAGAGTAACAGCAAGAGAAAATATTTCACAGTGGAACCAGAGAAAGAAACAAATCTGAAAGGCAGCTGTTGCTCTGCTAGATCAGTGTGATTGCTACAGAATTTCTCCTCTAAACCTTCCAGTAGAACATCCACACCTACACACATGCTTGGCATGAAACACTCCTGTGAAAGCATTACCTCTGTAGAGGAGAAGAGGTAGGTATGACTTTCTCTTTCAGAGTCTCAAACAAAGAACAATATATACTAATCACAGAACTCTTCGTTAGTTCTGTCAGCTTGGCTTTTGAAGTCAAGTATCTTGCACCCCATCCTTAGGAAGCATCTTTCTGTTCTTCAAGTCACTGGAAGAAAATCATTTTCCACCAGCTACCAAATCTGTGGAAAATATAGAACTCATCATATCTCAAAATGAGTTTCATTTCAAGGAAAGTAATCAGTGCAATTCCAAAAAATTAAAAAGCAAATCCTGAAGTTTTTTATAAGTCGGATTAGACGTAGTTAAGAGTAATGGTATAATTACGTGCAATGAAGTAGGTATGCTGCAGCACCTTGCATTTCTTGAGCAGACTGGGGTTCCTGCCCCTCTGCAAGGTCCCCACAGCTGTCACATGAGAAGGACTGAGTACCACAAATCTAAGGCTGCAGTCAGTGCTGTCCTTCCAAGGTCCTGTGGCACCAGCAGATCTTTATGGGCAATGGGAAACCAAATGTCTTTAGCTAAACTTTGGTGACATCAGCAGGGTTTACCCGTCTCACTTTAGAATATGAAACATTTTCAATGACCTTGCACTGACAGAAAACTGCCACATGACTTTAGACTCTAGTGTGAGTTGCATCATTCCCACAGCATCAATGCCATGTCAGTAGCTCACGGTGCAGGATGGCTTGTCCTGGGTTTGGACTTATTTAGAGGCCTCTCCTGCTGAGGGCTGTGTTCCTCCTAAGGAGAGCTTTGCATTTGCCTTCAAAATATAAATCCCATTGGGAAAAGGAAGGAATGGCATCTGATTTATGAAATTGTGGGCCACTTAGAATGGGCAATATTTTTTCACCAGGACTCTGCTAGATGAAAAATGCATATTTGTTAACACTAAAACTTTCCAGGAATGTCCCACTTCACCAACTTATTTTCACATATAAAACTGAGAGGAAATTCCCTCAAAATTAAAATCTTTTGTTCTAATATTTTCAAAAATAAAAACTTGATGTTTCTTCACAAAAACAACTTTTTGTTTTGAGATGCATTTCAGCATACTTTGAAATAAAATTGAAAGCATTTTTTAAAATATCAGTTTCAAAATAAAACAGTTCATTTGGGGATCAAACAGAATATTTCATTTAAGTGGTCAGAAAGGCTTTTTATTCTTTGGAGCTGATGATGAATCAGAAAAATTCTTTCTTTCCACGACTCCGGTATATGCTGTTTTGAAGCTGCTTTGATATCTGATATTTATTACCTTAATCTCATTTGTGCCTTAGCATTACTGGCTATAATGGCTCCATGCTTGCCTGATGTTAGATGTTTAAATGCTGTAGCCCTGAATAGTGCTGGAATGGAAGACCACTTAGGGATCATGAGTACTGTTGACATAAACCAAGCAATTATGATGGGACTGTTGACCTGGTAATCCTATTGATCACTGAGAGACAAATAAATAACATGTCTAAGTCACATAAGTTTATGTTCAAATAACATGGACATAAATAGGAGATATAAAAACAGTGAATTTTAATTACAAAATAATTTGAATGTATGAGAAAAATCAACTCAAAAGAAATTGAGATCTCATGGCATTCAGATTTACTTTGAATCTTTTTTTTAAATTGGATCTGAGAGCTGATGAAGAAGTTGCCATATTTTCAATCACTAATAAAAGTAATCTTGAGACAAAACTGATTTGAATATAGGTATTTACTTTTAGAAAATAACATATGTTAGTGCTTGAATGCACTGACTTGTGACTACAGGAAAGCTGCCCATCATCTGCATTTTATGAGTACATCTCTTTTTTTATGCAAACTCTAGGGAATGTTGTTTTTTGTGTGGCTGTTTTTCAATATGTTAAGAAAAATACTTTTTTTTGAAAAAGAAAAGGGACTTTTTGCCACCAGAAACCCAGAATTATCGCATTAGGACCACCCTGGCTGGTTTCTCTGTGGAGTTGTAACTTCAAGGAAGTAGTATGGACACAGAAAGTTGTTTAAACTGAGAAGACTATATAGGTTTGTACTGGAGGTTTTGTTTCTCTATTTGGTTTTAATAGAGCCGTCATTATAAATTAATGAAGCATCATACAGACTTTATTCCTACTGTTTAGAGAACTATTATCTCACATTTTCAGAGACAAAAATGAGAGTATCCTGAGGATAAAGCAACTTCCCAAAGTTCAAATATTAGGAAAGGTAACCAAGGTCTTTGAGCCACAAGCCTGCTCTTTCTGGCAAGGCCTGGAACAGGCATCAGAGCTGGAAATCTGCCTTTTTATTCTAATTTTTTTTCTGTGAGCAGGGCAACCCACAGGAGTGACCAGCTATGAAATTCCTAGGCAGTTCTAGGTTTGGATCCTGAAACTACCCTCAACTAAGTTTCACAATTTTGATTCAAGCTTTTATTATAATGTTATTTATACTTAGACAATGAAATCTGAGCATGTACCAGCTGAGCCTTTGAACTGTATCCCTTCTTCTTAGTGGTCTAGTCATCTTTCCACAGTAAATATGTTAGGTACAGTGATCACTGATAGAATGGGTTCAGCCAATTCCACATGGAAAATACTTTATGTTGAGACATCGAGAAGTGTAGCACTTTTTTTGCATCGAGAACTGCAGCAGGACACATGTTTGGAAACATGTCCTAGCTATGATGACAAGATGAGTCTGTGTTTCAAGGGGTACAAAGAGTGGTTTCAGGTCCTCAGGCCAAATTTTCAAGGTCAGATATGTATACAGGCAGCTGAACAAATGGTCTCAGAGAAAACACGCACAGAGATGACATGTAAGAAGAAAAATTTTCTTCAGTTTACTCCTACTTGTGTTTGTTTTCCCTACTCAGATGGCTCTAGCAACCTCCCCTCCATCTCTCCATCTTGTGAGGATATAAGTTTATGCACTGAAAGTCTGCCAAAATGCTTTGGTGTGCCAATGGGGTCCTACAAGATGGTCAGCTTATTCTGGAAAAGGAGTCATATTTTGGATCCATCTTCATCCCACATCTCCAAACTGCTCCATCCAAATGCAGACCCCACATTGTTCTGCCTGTGCTTTTAGCAGTGCTGCAGCATGCCCAGGTGTGTGCTTCAGAGTGACCAAACACACAAGGCAAGAAGACTGGAGGGTCATCCAGGTCACCCACTGACAACGCTGGAGTTTTCCCTGATACCTTGTCCCTGTAGATTAGGCAGCACGGATCAGATGCTGTGGGAAACCAGGAGGTCAGACAAAATACTCACAATTTGGAAATCTTACTGGATACCTCTACATTGCTGTGAATACTGCCTGTTTCAAGGTATCTGGTAAATGTTTTTGTCATTGTAAGTAACAACCTGCGAGAAGAAAAGGAAATAGACAAACAAAAGGGAATGTCATCCAGAACTAGGTGGCCATGTCCTGCCCCTCCTGTCCTTCACAGGCAAATTGTGATGGCTCTCCTTTGTGAAGAGATTCTTTGAAACTTCACATCCAAAATCTGATGGTTTCCTTACACTATTGTTCATACCATGATCAACTGGAAATGCTCTGAAATTTTAGTTGTGCTCCCCCAAAAAACACCAACCAGGATTTATTCTCAAATGTATCTTTTTGATTCAGAAAGCAACCATTACCACTAGCAGAAAAGCAATTCAGTTAGATGGTAGCTATTTGAAAAAACAAATCAGTTTTTCCCAGACAAAAGCAGATCATACAAACAGGAATCTCTACACCTGGCACAGCTTTCCCACATACAGGATTCAAAGTCTTTACAGAGGATACAGCTACTGGACTTGTCCACGCTGAAAATGAATCCCAGTCCTTCTGTGAGCCCAAGAGGGAGGAAGGTAGGGAAATAGTGATTTTCCCTCTCTCACATTCAAGAGTTAAGTTCTGCTCTCTCTGATCACTGGACTCACTCATGTCCATGTGGAGTCACTGCTTATCTTGCAGGGCTTCATGGCTTGGTGGTCCCTTTGGAACAGTCCACCTGCATTATGCTTTTGACTCTTATATTTTTAAACTTTCTTCTTTTTTCCTCTTAGATTTTGCAGCAATAATTGAGCCCCTTTGGTTTGTCTCTGAGGAGAGGAAACTCAGTGACTCATAATTACCTTGCATGCCATTTAATGAAATTGAAGGAGCACAGTAACATCCATAATCTAACTCTTTGAGCTTGTTAAGCCCCAGTTCTGCATATTTCCAAGTGCTAATATTCAGACATAAATGGAAAAAGGTTAAAAGGATTCAGTGAATTTGTAACAAATGTGCCCTTTGTGTATATGAATTCTGAGTTGTCTCTACTGGACATGGTGTGTTGGTTAATCTTGCTATGAATACCAAAATTACCTCCTTGTTAGCAGGGCTCACTGCTGTTATGACTGTAGCCCAGTGAAAAGGGCATTGACTTAGGTGCTAAGAGACTCAGTTTCTCATCACATCACTGCTACTGTCCTGCCATTTGTCATAGGACAAATTCCTGCATCTATTTATTTCTGTTCCCGTTCCCAGCTGGTGCTGTCTTGTGTATCTAGAGTTGAAGCTCTTTGGGACAGAGACCTCCTTATATACTCAGTGTCAGATCTCAGTTAATTTCTTAATGAAGTAGTAACAAATGACAAGCAGGTAAATGTTAAATGAAGAGAAGTTCCATCTAAAATTAATGAACAACTTAAAAATTGAGCATACTTGGTATGAAATTTAAACCAGCTTTATCAACTACAGTTTCAGCAGCCTTAGATTATCTGGTGCAGGAGGTGATGCGTTCTGCAGAAGCTTCTTCTACGTTTTAAATACAAGGCCTTTTAATAAATAAGCACTGAACAAAAGCAAGACAGCTGATCCCATGCCTTTTCAGCTTTACCTTGCTTCCAGTTGGCCTGCTTTTGTCGTGTCACTTTCCACATAGATTTTTGCACTGAAAATGAAGACTTCTCCTTCTTCTCTGTAATAACTTCTCCCTTCTCAAAGGGAGAAGTTATTACAGAGGAAGATTGAGAGGTGATCAGAGATTACCTGGAGTGAAGGTGTATGAGTTCTGCAGCTGAACTGAGAGCAAATGATCAACAAGAAAAGAAATAATAAAGAAGCAGGGACCAGAAGAGAAGAGAGGCAGCACTTTATTTATTAAGTGCCATCAATGTTTAAGGCATAACGTAGAAATTCCTGAACAAAGTAATTCACAGTTTAAGAGTAAAATTGTACCTTTAAGAGGGGTAAAAAAGCCCACACTGAGGCCAAGAAACCACTTACTGAGATTTCTCAGAATGTTTTCCAGCAACACTGGGGTCTGCTTTCCTCCCACCACTCTGGCAGGAAAGGAGTTTGTCTCCATAAATCACACCTCCCTTAGAGACCACTGTCACCCTCATGGATATCCTGTGTTTCCCCTGTGGCTGCTGTTCAACCACCAGAGCTGTGCCTCTGCAGCACTACATGTTCAGGAAAGAATAAACAGAAAGAAAAATGTAAAGAACAAAACTGCCAACGTAGTGAAGGAGTGAGTTGTGGTTTAAAAGCAGCTAAGCTCCACACAGCTTCTCACTCTCTCCCCCTCACTTCATCCCTCAATGGGATGGGAAATAGGATCAGAAGGGCAAAAGTGAGAAATCTCGTGGGCTGAGATGGAGATAGTTTGATGAGTAAAGCATAAAGCTGCACATGCAAGCAGAGCAAAACAAGGAATTCATTCACTGCTTCCTATGGGCAGGCAGGGGTTCAGCTATCCCCAGGAAAGCAGGACTCCAGCACGTGTAATGATGACTTGGGAAGACAAACACCATCACTCCAAACATTCCCTTCTTCTTCCCCCCAGCTTTATATGCTGAGCGTGGCACCACATGTTAGGGTGTCCCTCGGGTCAGCTGTTCTGGCCACGTCTCCTCCCAGCTCCTTATGCTTGCTGGTGCAGTGGGGTGAGAAGCAGAAAAGGCCTCAACTCTGTGCAAGCCCTGCTCAGCAATAGTTAAAATATCCTTGAATTATCAACACTGTTTTCCAGCACAAATCCAAAACACAGCCCTATACTAGCTACTATGTAGAAAATTAACTCTATCCCAGCCAAAAGCAGCACATTCTCCATCCCTTATTCCATACCATTTACATCATGATCCCACACCTTCCAATTCATCCTCACTAACCATCACCCCCTTCCCATCCTTTGATGGAACACACAGATATCATTCCCTTAGTCTATGGACAATCCCTGTATTATATGTTCATAAAACACCCATAAAATATCCACAAAATGTCCATTGAGTTAATTTCATCCATGACTTTGAGTTCCACCTGTCAGGGGAGTCACTTAGGACAGAAGAGGCAGTGTTTTTTTAACATGTGTCCTTGGGCACCAAAACCAACTCAGGTCAGCTCACTGTTGCACTTGCTTCTCCCAAGACTTGTCCTCCACTACTTTACGTGGTTCTTGCTATAGTAATTCCCATAAAGCATAATTCAAATCATGGGTGACAGAGATTTAGAGTATTTCCATTACAGCTTTCATCCCTGATTCCCTGGTGCCTGTTTATAGGTTTTAACATGATGAACTCTTCCCCTTGCTTTCAGCCTGGCTAGTAACCTTAAAAGCTTCCTCAGGAAGAGGACCAAGGCTAGCAAGTAGCAGAGTGTGCAAGCATAAGGACTATTGAAGAATCCCCATCATCTCTAGCTAAGCAGTCAGTCCTCTCTCCAGTTGGGTCTGTCACATTTTCATCAGAAGATATCCACTGTTTTATACAGTGTTACTTTTGGTTGTCTTGGAATTTTTTTCAGGTTAATTTGTATGTAGCTGATGAAGTTTGGCCATTGATGAGCTCCCCTCAAGTATCTATGGCAAATTACAACAGGCATCTGTTTGGCTATTGCAACACAATGGCCTTTACATCATTTGAACACTTCATGATCCCATCTTAGCATGGCTCAATACCTAAGGGTTTCTCTGAAGTACAACAATTTATGTGATGGGACAAAGTATAAGACAGACATTGTATTCCAGCAAGCTGCTCTGTACTAATACCTTGACATCTACAACCAGAAACAACAACAACAAACAGGGTAGCCCTCTCTTTTGGATGTAGGGTGGAAATAAGACATGTAAAAACTGCCTGAATTCCCAATGTCATTCTTGAGCATGGACCTCATGTAAGGCACAGGATCCTAGCCTCTCCTTCACTCCCAGCATGTGCTGGTGGTGAGGAACTGATTTTTGTTATAATCTAAAAGCACTATCGTGTTGGAAACAGGAGGAGGAAATAATAGAAAACCACAGCTCCATAAGTGAGAAAGCTGCAGAAAGGTAGTGAGCCCTCCAGACAGAGTTCCTGGAAGCCTGTTCTCCTACCACTGAAAGGAGATAAAATCTAGCTGAGGACAATCATGTTTGGCCTAACATGACCCCTGCTTTTAAAGCAAGAATCAGAAAGAAGTATGTGGCCTTGCAAGCACAGAAAGGTATTAAAGTCATCCACCTTGGAAAGAGCCATTAGGTTAAAAGGCCACTGATTAGAGGTGTTTGTTTCCTGTACCCATAACTTTCCTACCAGGAAATATAAGACTTTTTGTTGCCTTTTCAGAAAATACCAAGGCTCTAATATCTACCATGCCAGAGTATGAAACAAAAAAGAAAATAAGAATTCACTTCTGGTTTACAGCTGTTGTCCCAATAGTTATATATGCTCCAATAAAATATTACAATGGTCCAGGGAGACTTATTTGCCAAGCCACAAGCACATCAGGCTGCAGAAATAAACAAGGGCCAAGAGAAAAAAGTCAGTCCTGTTGGAAACCAAGTATGCTATTGCCAATCTTGTGATACTGTAAAATGCTACTCTCCCACCTCCAAACCATGAAACTAAACATATATATATATATACTAGATATTTTTATTTGCCTTTTACAATCCCCAAAGATTCAAATGTACAATCTTCTCCCCACCATTGTGAGGGCTTAGCACATTTTTTTTTAAACAAAAGCTGAGATTATCATGCAATTAAGTGGCTCTAGGCACTGAGCCTTAAAAAAATACCCTTTAGAGGCTCTCTTTCAAACAACGAAAGACAGTGAGCCTGCAGTGAGAGAGCTGACAGAGGAAAGGAGACCATGGCAAAGGCTAAGGTGAGAGTGGCCAAGCAGGGTTAGTGATAGTCTCAGCTAACCCACGAGTGGGGTCTGACCCAGGAGTCCAAGGAAGAAAGCTGCAAACACACAAACCTCCAGCCTTGGTGTTTGGCTGCAGCTCTGCTGCGCTTGATCTGCAATTCCTCCGGGAAATCCCACTGAGATTTTTGGCTGGGACTTTGGAACAACTGGAGAGGAAACTTCATCGAGCCCTCTGCCTGTTTGGAGAGCACTTTATAAGTTTGTGCTGTGCTGACTGAACACTTCTGCAGTGCAAACACAAGCCTTGAGACTCATAGCTCATGCACATGGCAGTGAAGGTTCACAGGGGCTGCCAGAAGAGGACAGTCCAGTGAGCAGGGGCACAAGGCAGCTCCTCCTGGCACAAGCTCCAGCAGATCTTATTCTTTCACTCCGCAGCTGCAAGTTGTCGTAGTTTCCCGATGGGTAAATGGAATCTGTTGTTTTCTCTCAGGAGAGTTACTAATCTTTTCAGCTACATAAATACACTTCTATTATTGTCTGAGTAAATTGCCTTAGAAAAATGTTTCTTCAGGAAAAAAGTTGAAATTTCTTAAAAGGAAAATGTCAGTATATTTTTCATAATTATTCCACTACTTTTTTCTACCATTGTTTATGGTAAAAATCTTCATAGTTAGGAATTAGCATATACACTCACCTTATCATATCTGCTTAAGAATCTGAGTTTACTCAATCCCAAATAAAAAGTGTGACTCATGCATCCCAGTCTCCCTTGCTCCTGTTCAAATCTCACCTAGATTTCTTCCCAAATCATTGCCTGCCTGCATTTATTTGTTATTACAACAATTCCAATTCTTGGATGGCGAAGAGCTCTGAAAAGAAAAAGATTATACAACCCCAGCATCAGCCTCGCACTTCAGTTCTCACATCCAGCCCTTCCCAGAAAGATTCCAGTTCAGCAGGACATTTTTCCAAATGCTTTATTCTGCACTCAGCAGTCTGCACTCACTCTGCCTGCTCCAGCATTAAGATTAAGGGGGTGCTATGGGAGTCAGGGAAGCGAGGCAATGTTTAGCAGATTCAGATTTCAGGTGGTCTGAGTCCCCTGAAAATGAGGGCAATGACGGAGGAGGGATCTGCTCTATTTTATACACAGTGTTCGGTGTTCGTAATGATAACACTGAAATGAAGAACTACTTCAGTACGTAAAACTAGACAGCCTTTTGAATAATTTCTTTTGTAAAAACAAAAGAAACTATGCAACAGACACTATCTAGATGTAATTTCCAAATAAATCTACTCTGTGATTTTACCAGGATGTCTGTAAGTGGAATGCAGGCAAGTCCACAGCAGATTCGTTGAGATGCGTATGAATGCTTGTCGAATCTAACTTTATATTTTAATAAAAGATTCTGTTAGAAAAGAAGCCATGCCTAAGCAGAGTGCACTGGAGAAACTGTAGGCAAATCTGTACCTTATTCATGTAATTCATTTCAGTGTCTGATCCTACAGCTGAGGAGCACTTAATGAATACAGAGAGCAGATGCAGTTTGGCTGTGTCTTCAGCAGGTATGTTTATTTGTTATCAGAAGGCTTACAATATCCCAATAGCAATTTGCATGGAATGTGCAGTTATTAAAACCAGAACAGTGGAAGAGACTGTAATAATTTTTGAGTCTGGCCCTGAAATTACCTGCTTAACCAGCAATTTTACTGTTGCAGCTACATGTGAATGTTTTGACTGGTCTCTGGGCCTTCTTATGCTGTAGCTCTGGAGATTTTGTCACAAGTCTTGGACTATTTTGCCCTGCAGAAACCCCAGCTCCTGGCAGAAGCAATCTGGCAGAATATCATCTTTCCTTTGTTTACTTTTTGAAGCCTCAAATCTTCTTGGTTACACAGCAAAGCTCAGCCATGTAATCTTCTAGAGGCTTAAAAATCAAAACTCTGTTTCCTAGACCTAAAAATCTCCTGATTTTTAAACTGAGCTTCTTACCTCAGGGATCTCGGCACTACAAAACTGGGACTGCAATACTGATTGAGGGGCTCCCAACATCATCAGCAGCACATCTCTCCTGGCTTTCAGTGGCAGCAGATCTGACCTGATGTGATTTATTAATCACAGAGTTTGTCAAAAGTACGTTTCAGCTGGCAGTGTTAGGGAAGAGGTGAGGAGAGGAGAAGCAGGTGCTATGTTTTAACAGAAAGGACTGTGCCTGTTTACCTCATAATCTAATGTTTTTACTTTATGGTTTTAAATTTCACAAAAAGCTATGGCAAAGCCACTTAGTAAACAAGGGAGGGAGCAGTGGCTCTGAGGGAGGTGGCAGCTGCTATCACAACTGCAGCTTCTGGCAGAGGCCACTGTGCCCAGCTGCACGTTCAGCTTCAGAGTCACAGCCTAGGGAAACCACTGCTGTCCTGATGAACTAATGAATAGAAAAGGTTACAAAATAAAAGCAATGTTTACATTCCCCACTCAGCATTTCATTGCAGTAAAAGCTGTCCTGGAGGGCCAGGGGTGTCTGAGCTTTGCTGATCCCATGCATCCCAGTTTTCTCTCCAGGCTATACCGGGCACCCCAAGAGCAGCTGGAGGGGCCTGACACCTTTTCATTACAAATTCTGCACCCTAGCACTTGGCAGCCTACAGCAGCTGCTGACCCACCATGCCTTGGGAGCTGTGACCCCTCAGAAACATGGGTTTTGCAGGGGGGACCCAGTTTAGCAGGAAGTGCAAGCCCCAAATAAACATTGTCACAGAAGAATTGCAGGGGGATAGGGACCCTTCCATGGGGATGGTCTCAGCACTTTCTGTGTGCTCCCTCCTGATCCCAAAATGAATATACAACTTTTGCCATGATCACGAGGATTTCTACCTCCTGGGCCAATTCTTGCACCTTTTTAGTCAGGGTTTAAGACAACTGAGTGACTCCAAGGTGCACTGTGCCTGTGAGAGGAGGGGCCCCCAGTCCCCTCCATGGGAAGGGCGCAGGAGGCAGGACCAGCAAAAGCAGCGCAAGATTGAGTCCTTCTGACTTTCTTCCAAAAAAAATACTTGCAGAGAAACCTGGAATTATATATAAGTAAAGTTGCCTTTTGATATTACCACGTAATTTCCACTTCTGGCAAAGAGATTTTTGCCCAGGCTAATTTGGAGACATTTCCCTTCACCACATTGGCACCGCCGTGTCATTTTTGATAGAAGCCTCATTCATGGGGAGAGCCAAGGAAACCCGTTCCCCTCTCACTTCTGCAAACAGGGCTGGTTGTTGTGTCTCTTGAAAGGCTGTGTGAGCAGATAAACATGCTACACATGAACTACCTTAGGTGGAGGTGAAACACAGATGATTATATTTAAGGGCTTACAATAGTCGTTAAGAGCTTCTAACCACAGGCCCTGGCAGAGCTGGTCCTCAGCTTGCAGTGCATGTCTTGGCTACATCCTCAACTGACTTGCTGTTTGTACCCCTTGAAACAGGGCCAATCTTGTCAGTCTGGTGGCAATGGGAACAAAAAAAAAAAAAAAACCAACAAAAAAACCCCCAAAAAATTAAATAAAAGAAGAAGAAAAAAGAAAAAAAATTCCAACTCTGTTAATAGGATTATAAGATTTGGGGAATATAATGTTGCTGCAGATCGTTTATTTTGAAAGCTGATTTCATTTTAGTGAAAACAAGCTCAGCCCTGCACACTGGGGGTTTGCAGCCATGATGCCAAACACAATCATTGCTGGTTTGAAAGATGTGATTGCTTTTTAATGTGGAAATTTCACAAGGTTACTAAAGAGGAAAAAATTAAACTCCTTTCTTATAACAAAGTCACCCTGGGATATGAGCTACAATGCCCTGACAATGTCCAGATACTCTGACTGCATTGCACATCAGAAAGGTGGATGAGTGTGATTTACACCATTTCGCAATTGGGATTTTTTTCACAGAGCTGAAAAAGCTGAAAAGTTTTGAGCAAAAATAAAAACAGCACTTTGTAAAATGCATTTGGAATTGCACAAACACAACCCGAGGGTCAAGGAAGTAGAGGGGGGATGAGTAATGTGTCCAAAGGGATAATTGTGGGGATAATATGATCTCCCCTTAATTTCTGACAGCTCTGGACCCACAGTGGCAGCCCACTCGAGGTATTGAAACCTAAATTCCTCCTCAGGCTAGCAGACAACTTTTATATTTTGTTAGACATCAGAATAAAAAAAAAAGATAGTCAGCATCCCTGGCCTTTTCAATAGCAACCTCCCAAAGGGCTTAAATATATTCTAGAAATAATGGCTAAGCCCCATTTTCCTGGGTGTTAGATGATGTTCTGTCACCATCTCAGAAGAACCATTGTTGTGACAAAAGCCTCATGGCACAGCCCGGACAGGGCTGAACAGGGAAACAGGCACTAGCAGGAATGTCCCAGTCAGAGGAATTCATCAGGAGGGACCAAAAGGAAAGAATTTTTCCAATATGCTCTTAAAAGAGTGATGAAGAGGGTAACAAAGCTGCCACTTTCTGAGGGGGGTGGGGGAGGCGGGCCAGGGGAGACTCATGAGCTCTCTCCTTCTCTGTAGTGAAGATGCTGCTTTTGATCTCCCCAAAGGCAGGGGTGAGGAGGGGCGTAGATCTGGAGGGAGACACAAAGGATGGAGCTGAAGCGCTGCCTCCGAGCTGGGGATGGAAATGACATGTGCGCTGCGCAACCTTTTTCTTTCCAAAGCAATTTGCTATCATTATATTGCCCGTGCATTTCCAATACATGTCAGCCTGCTCTCTTTTAACTTGGCGGGAGGGGAAGGTGCTTTCATTGCAGGGCTCCTTGCAGAAGCTCACCAGACATTGCTATTATTGCATCTGCTGGGCACAGCACAGAACGACGCTCGTTCATTAAAGGAATGGGCTTAGAGCACAGCAAATTTATTCAGTCCCTGTTAGAGAATGCTTGGGTGGGTTTCGACGTTTTCATATGCAGAAATACTCCACATTTTCAAAGCAGAACAGTTTTTCCCTGTAACTTCAATTCGGCCTCTATCTGGCATTATCAAAATAATTTAGCTTTGTTTGCCTGGATCCTGTCAGTGGTGAAAATCCAGAAAACTGTTAGAACAGCATTTATTAAGGATTTCATAAAGTTGTAAATTACAAGATGCGCATTAACTATTTCAGTTAGGATTCCTATTTAACTATTTCTGTTGGAATTTCTGTTCTGGTCTGACTCACATGCTTCTCTAAATATTGGGGCACAGTGCATGGTTACATATCTTCATGTGTGAAAGGAGAGGTGGGGCAAGATTTTAAACAAAAATTCAAATTACTCCTCTTCAACCAGATGCTTTCTCATTCACACACCAAGGGATGGAGCTGAAAATCATTCCATATGGCATTGTGCCTGGGCTGATACACTCAACTGAGGCTTAACATCCATAGGCAACACACAAAATTAATTTGGTCTCTGTTTCTGCATTTTCAGTGACGCGTACAAGGAAAGCGATGCAGAGCAGAACAATGTCATTTTGGTTCCCTCATCTATTTTACCCTGGTGTTGGGTCAACCTCAAACAGCCTGAGTGTGAGGCAAGCCCTTCCACCAAACTTTTTTGCTCTATTCTTGCATGGGAGGTTGGTAGCTGGGAAGGGCCTTTTTGGTGGGAGGGCAGCCAAACCCAGCCATGTCTAGCTGTTTAGCTTTGGAATCCGGGTTCCTATGGCTACAGAGAGGCTCTGCAAATTCTTGGTTTCTCCTGCAGAATTTGGAAGATGACATCAGTCAGTTCCTCCAAAGACAATAGAGGAGAGCAGAAGTTCTGACCACTTAGACCCATGGCCAGCAACCATCACCTATTGATAATGTAAATACCATCCTACAGCACATGGTGAAGGAGTTTCAGGAAGAAGCACCAGCAATAGCTTGCCATTGATTTATGCCTGCCCTTTCCTCTCCTGGAGCTATTGATGGGGCATTTGAAAAGGAAGGTGATGCTGCTGGGTGGTGGCAATGCCTGCAATGCCTCTCTCCAAAATGACAGTGTAAGAAACGGCTTTCAGAGGCCTTGTGCTGCCAGGCCAAGAGATGGGCTTGGGAGACAAGGTGCCTAAAATTTGCCCTGTGGTTCTCCTTAAGGAGTGCCGAACTCTAGGGATGCTCTCTCCTGCTGCCTCTCTCTTTTTGTGCAGAAGGCTGAGTAACAAAATCAAAAGCACAGCTTGAGGCAAACCAAGTGCACACAGGTTTCCTCGTGGCATGACAGGCTATCGCAGCCTAATGCTAGGCTGCTAGGCTAGAAGCAGTCTTTCATTGAGTTTGTCTTACTGAGAGGAAAAACTGCTTTGTGTAATAACTTTATGGTAAATGTTGGCAAAAGATTTGCACTGCATACTGAAAGAGAGACATTTCTGACCACAGCTCATGAACCACATTTATTTACTCTGGCATTTGTCCATTATTTGTTCATAGGCTTTCTGTCTCTGCTAAATGTGTTCCAATTTTGGGAGCTAAATCATTGCCAGTAGTTTCCAGGACATTCCGCTAGGCTAAGCAAAATTGCCCTAAGCAGTTGTCAGAAACCACTGGAGTAGTATTTTAAATACAGAGAATTTGAAGAAAAGAAAAGATACCAAGTGTCCTATCTGTCTGGATCCCAGATCCTGTGTGTTGTAAAAAGTTAGGGAACAGAAGCAGAGGGCTTAAAGAATTGCCTGACATTCCTGAACCATTTTCCAGAAGCAGTGGGCTTAAAGCACTGTCTTTCCTGAGCCATTTTCCATCACTTAATGAACCAGTCTGATTTTAAAATGAGGATAGCAATTAAAAATATGCATATGTATTTGTCAGCAGCTCATCAGAGAGAAATCATGCTCAAAATTCCATCTGGAAAACCCTATTTATTTCCTTCTTTACAAAAATGAACTACAAAGTACAGGAGGAAAGCCATTGCAGTAAAAACTGATAATTGCTATCAGATGGCCCAACAAAAATGCATATTTGTAGTTTAGACAGGACAATGATATGGCTTTTCTAGACCAACCTGATGCATCTACTCACTATCCCATATCTGACAGAGCTCAGAATAACATGATGTATTACCTGCCCTGACAACAGTCCAATGAAGATTGCAAAATAATTCCTAAAATAATGAGTGCTGGCTTCAACTACAACTTCTTATATTTTCTCTAATGTTATTTTTCTTGGCATTAATTATTGTAACTACAGATAGCATCATTGCTGAAAAAGAAGCTCAGCGTTTCTTCAGGCTTTGTTGAGTTCCTGCTGCTGAATTCTGGTATCCTCTGGCAAAGCCTGAGTCCATGTGAGCCCTCAGGAAGCAGGAAACTTGCCTGCTGGTGATCTGGACTTAGCTGCCTTTTCTTTTTATCAAGTGTCCACTTTTTGCTATGTGTTACTGGGAACACTGATTATTTTTTCTACTTTTATCATGTCCCTTTCTTTTTCTCTCCATTTCAAAGAGAAAAAAATCCCAGCCTTCCAATTTCTCTGCCAATGAGTCAGAGTAATTTCTGAGTTCATTTCCAAATGCACTCTCTTTCAGAACAGCCAGTCCCACCTATGCAGTGCTGGAGGAAGTGGTGGTAGTGATTTATGTAAGAGCACTCTGCTGCCCTGTTCCTCATCCATACCATTAAATCCCATCAAGGGTTTTAACCCACAGCTTCATATTGAAAGAGTATCTCAATGAACTGCCAACTAGGATTCCCCTCTAAATCAGTGCTTGAGAATTCTTTGAAAAAATGTGGGTGGTTTTTTTTCCTTTTTGGCTATATAAATATTTTATCAACACTGAATTTTAGCTGCCATTTTATTACTGTCTATTCAATTTGTTAAATTACTGATACATTTACATGAACTACATGAACCTCTTCAAAATGCTCTTTTACACAGCAGAAAAACCAAACAAACTAAGCTATGTCCTAATATTTTTCATCACACTGTCCAGCTGTATAGTAAACACAGCAGTAATAGCAATATAGTAATAACAGTACAGTAAGCAATGACATTGATCCTAATAAATGGAGCATCTCAATGGTAAACCTCTTACTTTGGTAAAAGCTGGCCATTTAATCTTTATGGGGGTAATTTTTATTCACTAGCTATAAAGAGTACTTTGCTTCCTATGTTCCAGATGGTTTTGATTGATAGAAATATTCAGCTTAACTTGCATGATGCTGTGGGGTTTTTTTCCCTTAGATTCATGTGTATATTTTTTAGAGGTTAGTGGAAGTCTAGAGAAATGGATTTCTGGTTCACCTCTGTCCACCCTTCTGTGGACAATAGCAAAGATTCAGAGAGATTAGGG
The DNA here is from genome assembly GCF_028551555.1 of Melozone crissalis. Classification (NCBI taxonomy): domain Eukaryota; kingdom Metazoa; phylum Chordata; class Aves; order Passeriformes; family Passerellidae; genus Melozone; species Melozone crissalis. The sequence continues at coordinate 25,940,326 of NW_026535794.1, forward strand.
AGGCAAGTGAGATTTGGAAAAATCTGCACCAAACTCACATATTCCTGCTCACTTACTCTTGTTACTATTTTATTTTTACTTGCCATTTGATGAATTTAATGGGTGCAGATAAGATTCCCACTGGCTCACAAATCCCAAATTATCCCTGTATTTTAAAATATTGGTAGTCTAAGCACAATCCTAATGCTTTAAATATTATGTCTTCTATCTCATAGAATTTTTCTTATTCCCACCAGTAATAAGGAAATGCAAATCTACTTGGCAGTGGTAGATTTATACTCTATGGTAGTAATTTGCTTTTAATTTATTGCCTTGCTTCAGTGACACCTTTGTTTCACATTCTGTACCATTACTACTACTGCAAAAGAGGACGGGAAGAATATATAACTTTCTAAAACCTTATGCAATAAATATCTTTCTTAGCTCCCCCTTCAATTCCTGTGAGCCCAAGCAATGCTGTGATTCCCTTGAAGCCTCCAAGTTTGTGATATATTCAAATATAGCATTCTTATTCTGTTTGAGATATGCAGCTACTTGGGACTGTAAAAAGCTATCTTGACTTCTTAATTTTCCTCTTGCTTTTCTTTGCCAAAAGGCAGCACCGTTATCACTCACTCATGCATTAAAGTACATTTTTTAACCAAAAAAAAGAAATAATAGAAGGACTACAGTGGGAAAGCGGCAGCATCTGGAAAAATCAAACAATGTGAATTAATACATTCTTTGTGGGCTGGAGGAAGCAATGGAGTCAAGGAAGGCCTTTGGATGTTATGTTTTACAATACCTCTGGAGGCCCAAGCCCCACGATAGGCTGTTTTCTTCCTGCCTCTGGACAAGCTGAAATTAACTGGTAATAACACACAATTAAAAGCGCATGTGTGTGTCTGTGAGGGGTGTGTTACTTTGCTCTAATTCCACTCCTTCTGTGCATTTTAACTTTCAAACTTAGACAGCAGTGAAGAGGAGACAGACAGGTATACATAGCAGCCACATCAAAATCTTGGTGGGGCAGGGGGAACATTTGACACCTCCTTGTTTCAATGCCCCCTGTCTGTTTTTAATTTCACTAAATCGCTCCCGTCTGGGGATTGTATATTTTCAGTGGCCTCTCCCAGCAATGCAGAGGTGGAGTGTAAGTGTGCCAAACCCCAGCTATGCTCAGGCACAGGGCTGCACATTTACAGGAGGCAAGAAGGGAGTCAGCTCATGGGACCAGCCATTCACCCAACTTAGGTCTAAAAGTGGTGCTGAAAATTTCATTTGCCCTTTTGCCTTTATGGTCACCTTATGGGGGAAGAGGTGGATAACTTGAGTTACAAACTGGCTAAGTCTTCTGACACTGCAGCTTTGAAAGTATCACAAAAGGTTTGTGTGCATGTGAAAAGTCCCCTGTTACGAGGGGATACTGTACTGCAGTTTGCTGCTCCAGATAACAAGGATTATGTTGGCTTGGGTAGGGGGTTTGCTTGGTCTTTAAGAGGCAAGCAGGATCTGATTCTGAGCACTTCCAGGGAAAGGAATGGCTTGTAAGGGCAATTTGAGGGGGATTTCACTGGACAGCTGTAGGCACAGTGAAACCTGGGCTCCAGGTTGCCATGGAGGCAAGTGGAGGTTTTTTTCCTAGTTTTGTTGAGAGAAAAGTTCTGGCCCAACACAAAAAGCTTGTGCAATCTTGTACAATCTGCAACAAGGCAACACTGAATAGAGAAAAAAGAAGAGCTCCTTAGCTGCTCCGAGGCTGGATATCACTGTCATAGGGCACATGGGGTACTCCTCTACATCTCTCCTCCTGTGAGCATCTCACCAGAGCCAGACCCTGACAGGCACTGAATAATGCACTTTGCAAATGCTTATGCGTGAGCAGAAGCCCTTTATGTATGAATATGTCAGAATGTAAAGCAAAGAGATTCCCTCTAGTATTAGTTTGCACAACTCTGTGCCTTCTTCTGCTTGTCTACAGACAGGGGCATGGAACAAGGTTAGTGTGAAGCTCTGGTCAGACTCCAGGCCAGTGCTGCTGCTGGGAGGGCTGCAGAACTCTGCCTCTAGGAGCCAGGGGGCTAAAATAACCCTCAGGAGAAAGCCAGCCAAGGCACACTATGAATTACTTTGGCCCACTGTAGATCATCCTAAAAGGAGCAGGATTTGGCTTCAATACAATGAGGAAACCGAGGTGGTAATAGGGTGCTTTGAGAAATCCCATTGTGCCATTGGATGGCCCTGAGGATGCAATGAATGAGTTACACAATAAGCTGGTGAGAGCATGAAAAGACAAGATACCTGAGCTAGTCCACCAGAGCTTCATTACATTAAAGAACACTTCTTTGAGATCGGAAGGATTTTTTCCTCCCCTTCACTCTGAGTTCTCTGAGAATTGAGCATTACAGTGGCTTTGACTGTAACCATTATAATAATTTTCCAGTGCTAATGTTGTGGTTTTAATGAAAGGAAACAGCAAATGGTGTATCGACTCATATACACAAATCTGCACTTCATTTGCACAAAATAGCTTCTGGATGGCTTTCCTCCATGTTTTTGGTCAAAGCCACTCTTTTTGAGAAATGATCAATGTCTACACTGTTTGCTCTTCCACAGATAAAGCAGATGCTATTCATTACTGCCTTTGCCATGCATATATTGCTACTTTCCCCAAAGCAGCCGCAGTGGGTCATGTGTTTATTTTTCTTTAAATCCTTTTGTTCTTAAATCACTCCGCTTTTGCTTTCAGGATATGATGAATGATTAATGCTGTAGTAGCAGCATTATTGAATTAGGAAAGTCACTGGCAGCTTCCAAAATCATTGAGACAACCAACAAATAAATACAAGCCACTTCTTTAGAGTTAGATGTAGTGAAGCAGTGTGATGGTGTCAAGATAAGATGAGGCAAGGCTGGCATGAGTACTTTTAAAGCTGCAGGATACACTTATTGTTGCTTCCATGTATCACAGCAGCTCTGATAACAGTGCAGATGTTTTGAACAATTTTCATTGGAGTAATATAACTGAAATAAAGAAAAATGCTAAGGAACACTCAGAACTAGTGTGGGTGCTTGGAGGGAATTCTGTTGTACAAGAAGTTACATGATCATGAAGAAAGGAACTATTCATGGGTATATGGTTTAGTCAAAGACTAGAGATTTGGAGTCAGATGCTGAAAGGTAGGTGTTCAGCACCTCACAGGGATTACAGCCAACAGCACCAGCAATTACTCACCAGGAAAGGAGAGAGATTATAGATTTCTGGACTAACCCTTTGCAATCACCACTGGAATAGACAAGCAGAGTTAGCCTACTGTTTGTAGTGATCTAAGACCATGTAGTGGGGTAATATTCCGGTTAAATGGGAGTTTGTGTGAAACAGGAAAGAAGGATTAAATTAATTTTCTCACATGCATACACAGATGGTTCTCTACTGGCTTCCTAACAAGGCCCATCAGGTTTTGCTGTGACCCTGTCTCTCATGTATTTCATCAGAGCACCATGGTGGACAGAACAGCCAGTGTGGTCAGGCAAAGGTTCTAAAGGCCACCGAGCCTTTAGCACTCCTCTGCATAGAGGTGAAGGACTGAAGAGACAATGGAATGGTGAGAAATAAGCCCTGGCACCTCCAACTGCCTCAGTTTGCAATCTGAAGGGAAGAACCTCGGTGGGTATGGCACTGCATGTTGTTTGACAGCAGTAATTATCATGGCTTTCCTCCCCAGGGGCAGTCCCTGAGCACACTACAAGCCTGCCTAATTCTTCTCCCTGCACCTCTGTTTAGGATTTCTGTAGACATCAAGAGACTCATGCTAGTTACTCCTGTGTACTCCTGAAAACAAAGGGCCCCTTTAATGAGTGCTACAGTGCTATATACTTTCCTGGCCTTAAAATCTTTTTTTTTATTTTTCATTGAACTGTCCCTTCTTAGAGCTAGGTAGGAAAAATGCAGAGTGAAAGATCTCACAATTTCAAGTGGTCTCACTGCTGTTCTACTTCAGGATGCTACTAAGTCCTTTCAAATAGGGCCTGCTCTGAGCAACCAACAGCCAGGGATTAAGACTCTCACTGGAGCTATTGAAGAACTGGGTAAAAAATATTTCTATAAAGAAAAACCAGAATAAAATCTGTGTCAGTCCAGGATGAACTCAGTGTGCTGGAAGAGGGTGGAATGCTTTTGCTCATTTCCCTGGCTGCAGCAGTTTCACTACACAAGCAATGACATGTCAACCATGGGAAGAGACCTGGACTTCCATCTACTCCTCTCAGCATGGTAATGCAATTCCTGGACTGCCAACTCAGGCTTTTTCACTCTCTTGCCTAATGAAAGCTTTGGCATCTATGCAAACTGGAGCATCTCCAACAGGAGAAGCTCTCATTTTGAAGCAGACTGCAGCCCAGAACCCACCCAGACTGTGGGGTGCTGACTTCCATGTCCCTGGGCCATCTTAAAGAGATTATAGTCCCACATGTGGTCTGCTCTTTTGAATCTGAATATCCAATCCAGAGAGTTCTGGCTGCCCTGAGACAGCAAATCAAAGTCTTTTACTTGGACCACAAACTCATTGAACTTATAACCACCTTCCCTTTGAAAGTTCTGAGTTTGACAAATCAGTGTTTTCTGATTTGAGGGTTGTATTTCAAGGACCTTCCAGCCATCTGTGTTCCCTGTCACCTTTATCTTCAGCAGGTTCCTCTACCTGTGAGTCTTAGTTTTTCTAAGAAATTTTTGTTAAACTTATTCAAGGAAAATTATTTCTAGACTATTTCATCAGCCTTTCCATAGGACAAGCTCTGCCTTTGTTTTCACCATGCTTTTGGTCAGCTTGTATTTATGCTCACCCAGGTGCAACCCTAGAGAGTTCTCTAGCTTCATCCCTCAACACTGGTAGGAAACAAATTGCTAAAATCCTTGACAGGAGTTATACATATCTTACATCTCACCAGCTGAGCAGTTGTACCTGAGGTATTAAGGAATTAAACTGGAGGTCCCTTCCCATCTGATTATCTGCATGCAGAAGGTAGGGACTGTCATGGGTAGGTGAACAGTGGCCCTGCCTCCTTGAAAACCACACAACCCAGAAGAGAATCAATCAAAATTTTACCCTACAACAAACCTGTCCACCTTTTCTTTATTTCCTCTCCTCACAAGGCAAAACTGGTATTTGAAAGTCTCCACTCTTCCTGTGCTTGTGTCAAAAAGAGAGAGGTCAGGAGCCCTGCTGGAGCTGGCAGAGCTCAACCCCATTCACCCCCTTCCTGCCCAGGCTCACTGTTGTTTTGATGCTCCAGCTAAAGAAAATCTCTGCAGATTTTTTTTTGTCCTCAGAATGAAGCTTCCCACTGCTAGCCTTGGGAGACACAGAACATCCCGGCTGGGCAACAGCTCTTTATGGATATTTCTAGTGCTCTGAGGGAGAAGGGGAAAAAAAAACAAACTACAGCAAGTTTATGGTAATTGCTTTAATGAGGCAAAGCCCTTTAGAATGCAAACATGCTCAACAATACACAAAGAAACAATCAAAAAAAAGTGGTTTATACAGGCTGTTTTATAAGAAGGTAATAAAAGCAATTGTATGGCATACTCAGTTGCATAAACAGGCTCACCATGGAAGGTGTTTGTGTGAGAGCATGACTATGAATACTTAATTGCTTTCTTATTCTTATTTTCAGTACAAAATACTGCAATCAAAACTTAATCTGTGGCTTGATTTTTAAATAAAAATGTTATATTCCAGTTTCCATTGTTGTAAATATAATGAAGCATGGTCTTTCTGTTAAACAGTATTTTATTTCTTACTCTTTGCAAAGAGGTATAACTGTGATTAATGTCTATGTCCCTGACAATATCAAAATGTTTTTCAAATGCAGGATCATTATTCCTCTTCATATGAAAGACAGATGACCAAAATGTTTAAAAGATCTTCATTCATGACCCAGCTGGAAGTCATGGAAACCTTTGGTGAGATCCTTCTATGGCTGCTAATCCTGTTTGAACCAAGCCCCAAAAGTAATGCAAATTTCAGGTCCATTTTCATTCACACGTGTCTTCTGACAAACACAGTCAGTACAAAAGAAGAGTGTAAGGAAATATGAATTTGGGGACCTCAGTAAGTTGCAAAATACAAAACTGAAAAATTGTCACCCAATTTCCCTTAACTCTCAATGAGAGTAAATTACTCAAACAAAAGGCTTGTATGAATTGGAATACAATCTGGTGATCTGGAATGTTGTATTCTGCATCTGGAGATTTCTTTTTAATATGTAGTACGACATTTGTGCCTTAGTGACATCTAGACCAGAGTAATTTTCAAATACTTAGGTATAAGAATTCATTTTTATTTCCTCTTGACTTTTGGCTTTAGTGAGAAATACAGAACTGTCAAAGACCTGTTGTGCATATAAACTGAGTGATAGGTCTAAAAGATTTTGGGAATAAGACTGTCTTATACAAGAAAATGAATATCTGGATGAAAAAAATATATTCATTAATGGTTTGTGCTGTAGAGGCTGAGCACATTGCTGAGAAATAACACAACAGTAATACCAGAAAGGCCAGAGTCACTCCCAATGAAAATGGATGTCTCTAGGAAAGAAGTGACAATTTCTGGTTTCAAACTAACAGCAAAAAATGAGTTTAAATTTGATATATTAATTTACTTTTTTAAAAAAATAATCTCCTCCTATAATATACAGAAAGAAGTAGCACTTTTTCAGTTCACTAGGCATATAAGAATCTCTATCCTTGAAATCGATGGACTCCCTGTTAATGCTACAGGCCATCTGCCAAGTTGGAAATGTCATTTTTATTTTTACCTTTCTCATCATTACAGACAGCATAATGCTGTCAGGAATCAAGCAGGTACCATTAAGTGTTTCCTGCTCACAATGTCATGCCCAGAAACTGTTCACATGAAGAAAATAAAAAAAAATTAAAATTAAAAAAAATACATGGCAGAAGTTCTCAATATGTTCTATCTTTCCCTTAATACTTTAGGGAAAGTAATATTAACACTTTCCATCTCACTACAGTAGAACTACTGCCTAAGAGAACAAAGGAATCTTAACTAAATTGGTGAATACTTTAAACCACCTAAGAACTGCAAGAAGAATGCAGACTTTCCTATAACCAAACCCTGATGAACTTGCATCCCATATGGCAAAATCAGCCTTTCCAGGCACTTATTGGCAGGGTGTCCAAAGGGGCCAAGAACTCCCAAACACTGACTGTTGGCCTTTCAGCAATGTATCTTACCCTCTTGTTAGACATCAAAATCAAATTGTTTGCTGGTATCTATCCATCTTTGACAATTAAAGACAAACAGCTTAATGATGGTACTCATTAGACCAAAGACCAAACCTTTGCTCAGAAAGCAAAGGGTATCTAGGTTTGGATTACACATTACACAGAAAGATCTAGCACACTAATCTGAAATTTTTGGAAGGAATAAAGATCATGCTTTCCTTTTAGTAGCTAATTCTTCAAGGATAAGAAAGCAAGTTTACAACCAGAAATCTAAACAAACCAAGAGAATCTGTAATACACTAGAGAAGTGGAATTGAAAAGACAAGTCATTCAGTCTGATGAGATAAATGGGTGTCTGGAATCACGCTAAATGTTGTCAGCTTCAAGGTCAAGGAGTCAAGCAAGGGCAGACAGAAAGTTAGTCACAAGGTAACATCTGCTTACAAGGACATGTGAAGAACAGCCAGGTATTAGCCATGAGGAACTTTATAAAAAGATGTGTGGTATTAACCAGCCCTCAAAATTAATCAGAGAGGCTTGGTGAGATGCCACCATATTATTATCTGACTGATCCTAAATGTATTGGCTCGAGGATCTGAAAGTAGACTTTATCAATGTATGTATTTTGTCATAGAGGAGTTGTCAAAATTTTCCTCCTCAATCCCTTGACAGAGATGTCTCATTACAGAAATCAGGCTACAGTGAAGATAGTCATAGATAAACCATGTACTGCTATTTTGACACTCTCCTGCTTTGGTTTCCCTTTTCCTAATAGGAAGCTCTCTGCACTGGGAGCTCAGGTGGGTTCATCCTCCATCAGGATATCCATCTAAGCCACCCAATAATGATCCATTGTTACCTTGGAGAGGCCTCCATCTCTGCACCACCCTCATGGCAATGCCTCCCAGTGGCACCTCCGCCACCACAGCAGCCTTCCCGTGTGCTGTGGGGGCTGAGGAGAGAGAAATGCAAGTGCTGCCACGTGTGAGCACCCTGAGCAGGGAACTGACTGCAGGCAGCAGCCCACTGTGGTGCTCCATGTTCAGTAAGAATCAAAATAGAGATGCCAACAGACACAGCTTGGCTTGTTTTGCATTGCTGGTTGGTATGTTAGATAGTAGATGAGATATCACTCTCTGGATGTGAGCCTGCAGTCAAACCAGGCTGCCTGGTTTGGCTCTGTGTGATGTAACACATTCATGACCATATCTCAGTCACATGTAAGCTCTCTCAACCTCACTAACAGAGTCTGCACACTGATCAAACCCATAACAAGGGCTTTATAAAGCATCGTAATTCAAGTCTTTGGGAGGTGTTAATGAGTGTGCAGTAGCTATGGTCAAACCCCATTTCCAACAGCTCGTCCTCTTCACCTCTGTTTTTATCACACTTGCATTGGTAAAGTTGCTTACTGAAGGAAAAAAAAAAAAAAAACAAAAACTCGTTTCCTTAGAAGAAATGTTGCCCAAGAGCAGTTTACATCATATGTTATCTGGAAGCTGTTCTGTGAAACATCGTAATAATTGCTTTTCCTGGACTGAGACACTTATTAGTAGCAGCTAAAGTTAACAGATTGGAAGATTGCCTGAAGATGATGGATGGGTTTTCTCAGATAGTAGATTTCTGGTCATTTTCCATGGCAGCTGTAAATTAAAAAATAATATAAAGTTAAGCAGCGTTAGGATAGAAGTCACAAATACTACACGGCTACTGACTTGATCATTAATCATCCTAAATTAATGTTAAAGTGTTACTATGATGAGCCAAACTTTGCCCTGGGCTGTATGCAGAAGTTACTCATTGATTGCAAACGGGAAACAGCACATGTAGGTGAACACTGAATTCAGCCAACTGCTTGTTTGGTTTGCTGGGGTTTTTTAATTACTGCTTGAGGGAGATGGAGATGTTTCTGTTTTAGGAATCTCCTTTCATAACAGTGATCTGGAAGAAAATTATCAAGAGCCATCCTCTGATGTGCAGTCAATACTCCAGGTTATTGCAACAATATCTCTATGTATTTTTAAAGCTAAGGACCATTAATTCCCTCTAGAATTCAGGAGTCATTTGATCTGTCTGATGTTCACTTCTAAGGTTGCTTCAGTCAAAAAATAATTTATTTTTAGGCAGAATGAAGATTTTTGTCCACAACTGAAATTCCTTCTAAGTTAAACAAGAATTTTCTGTAGACTTTGTCCTAATTTACCCTGGCATTTTTGATGAATTCAAGTGTCTTCTTCAGATAATTAACTAGAGAGGAGGTGCCAGAGACACACATGTTGAAAAAAAACTCAAACCACAAGAATCAAATCTGATGCAAATGAAGAAGTCTTGCACTCAGAGACACCATAATGATTCCTTACCTCTGCAGAATCTGGAGGTCAGAAAACCTGTAATGGCCGTGGCAAGGTCATGGAGATACACAGACCTCTGCCTTGTGAGCATCTAACTCCTCTCAGCCCCTTTGGCACTGTTATACTAATTGTTTAGGCATGTTTATGTTATACATGCTGTTAGTATTAATGTATATAAGCGATAGGACATTACTTAGTCTGGTATTTAATGTCTTTCAGACCTTAGGTAGAAATGTTCCACAGTAGTTGCATTGAAAACAATTTAACTTGAATGCCAACCACAGAATACTGTTAGCAGCAGGTTTTCTCAGGGCGATTTACTTCTGTTTATGCACAGGGTTTGGTAATAAATACATATATTCTGGGGCCCTAGGTACATTAAACACACTCAATAGTCAGAGCTTGTAGAAGCTAATTTCTCTGTCATTGCATTATAGCTAAATTGGTTGCGCACGTCTCATTCAATTATGCAACTTGAAGAATACCAACAACACAGATTCCTGATTTCAATAGTGCATGTGCTTGTTTTAGTGCTTACAATGGATCAGCTTTTAGCACGAGACACTAAAATCATCATGCTTTGAATTTCGGAGTCACAATTTCAAATGTAATACTGTCTTTTTGTGTGTGTCATTAATGGCTTTTTCTGCTTTCTGGATATATACTATAATATTCAGCACAAATCAAAGTGAAGACTGGAAGGTAACTCACAATGGATATTTGCAGTTAAGCTTTCACACCATCAAATCCTTTACTGATATCAGCTTAGTTAAGTAGTTATTCAACTAGTAAAAAAATGTGCTCAATAGCCAAATAAAGTATTTGCTGTTAAATCCTGATGGGGAGAAAGTGCCAGGTCAAGTCTATCAAGACTCTTCAATGGGACTCCTTTACTGGTGGTTATTCTACATGGAAGGCACTCTGCTAGTATAGTAGTACAGAAGGAACAACAAGAAAGGACAGGCTAAATTCATACCTACAGGAATTGACATACTGTTATGATTCTAGTATTTTATTATAGCAATAAAACATATCAAATGCATTAAAAACTGTCTGACAGATGTCAAAAAAATAGGCATTAGTTGGAATTTTCAGTTGAATGGATGTTCCCAATGTTCCTTTGAGTTCTGTGCAAGGCTTCATGTTCTTTAATAACTTCACCAATGGCCTTGTAAACATATCCCCAAATACAATCTCTGAATGACAAGAGTTTGGCAGATGATGAAAACTGAGCAGTCAACAGAAACCAGCAATGGTAAAAGAAAGAACCACAAAGTTATTCAAACAAGAATTCCTTGCAGTAAACAAAAATCAAACTAAAAAATAAGTAATTCCACGTTGATTTTATCAGGAGGAAGATGGGAAGACGTTAGTTGTTCACAGGAAAGATTCACAGCAGGGAAATACCAAGTTAAAAAGCACTCTCCCATCTAGCAGAAGCATGAAGGTTTGGAAACTTAAGCCTGACTGAAAGTAAGGTGCCTTTCTAAGAATAAAGGTGATTATGAGTTGGAGAAAAAATTACTAGATACATTTTATGAGCTCTTAAGGCCAAGAGGAATATTGCTTTAGCCAAAACTAGATTTTTTTTTAATTTAACATAAGAAGAGATAATGGAGATAGATAGTGGAGATATAATCAAATTAATCATATTTTATGAGTATAAATACATGCAAATTTAACCAGAGCCAATGTTTTCTCATCTGCCTGTGATGTGTCTCATTAAGAAAACTGCCTTTTAACAACTGTCTTCCAAATACATGGGTTATCATTGTTTAATCTTAAGAGATATTATGAAATAAAAAGTTTATCAAACATTTTAGTACAGTTTAGAAAGTATAGCACAGTGTAAGATACAACTTATCTTGCAACATTGCAAATTTCTGGAGAGAGTAGCCTTTATTTTTAAGATACAAACTTGAAGTAAAAGAGAGTGAAGAAATGGAATTCATCTCAGTTTCACAAATCTTAATAGATTAATCAGGAAAATACTGCCACCATATATGCTTCAAAATACATGTGTGCCCCAGTGCTATTTTTAAAATAATTAGAATCATAATATATATTCAGATACTTTCTGCTTCTATCAAATAACAATTAATAGCTGTTAGCATCCTTCCTTCTTCCATTTTGTAACATGTTATATCTTCCAGAAACTTGCTAGGTCAGTGACATTACTGAAAACAGAGAGTAAATCCATTCAAAACAATGTGAGTAAAAGCAGAATCTGTCTGTTTGCTTTTGCATGGTTAGAACAAAAAGCTCCATTGCTGTTTTTACAGCTAAAGAGCATTTTATAATGAGCTCTGAAATTTTTGGGAAATTTGGATTACAATGTTGGTTTAACATCAGACAGTCCATTGTTTAGATGTAGGATCACTGCGATGTCCGGTCTCTGAAAAGTTTAGCTTTCCTTTTGATATTAAAAAGACCACTGAAATAATCCACAAAGAGCTCGGGCCTCAGGAAAGAAGTCTGAAAAACAAACACTGTTAAAGATCCGTAAGACCCGATTATGTGGCTGACAATTACATGTGATAACAATTAAAATTATCTGATTCCAACCACATGGCATCTTAATACAGCAGATCTCCAAGTAAATAACATGTCACATAATAGGTTTTGATTGATGTTGTCAGTAGCTTTTGAATGTTACAGATACCTTCCCATCAATGCCTTAGAAACCAGTGGAGACTGCTGACCTCAGCCTAACCCGAAATTATTTGCATGTACCTAAATACTCTAGTTCTAACTGCCTGGTAACCTAAAATTCTTCTTTTACTATATGGATACTTGTACATGGTGTCCATCTCCTTCCTCCCAGTTGTAAATAACTTTGCTAATATACGCATTTGTGGTTTTAATGAAAACCCTAGATGCTTTCTGAGAGGCCTTTCAGTTACCTGCCAGTACAGATCTGGGAACATACATCTGATTGCAAGCCAGCTGAAGTACTCCAAACAATTTCTGAAGTCCATGGCTTTTGGCTGGCATAGGGGACCTAACAAGGGAGAACACGGAGCTGCCAAGGAGCTGCCTCTGAGCAGCATGAGGTTACTTTGCTGCCAACTTTAATTTGCGTTTAAAAAAATAGGGATGAGTTAATGATTGCTAAACCAACAAATCATCCTCCTATTGGAGGAGCCCCAGAGGACATCCTGTCTCCAGCAGTGATGTACCCAGTAAGAAAACACATTGTCACATTGCCTAGAATGGGCATACAAAAAGCAGAGGGGATGGGAGCAGGAATTTGGAGTATTTTCATGGTGCCAAGTCTCCACACATGTTCTTGGCTTAGCCTCATGCTCCTTATTTTCCTCTAGACTAGCCCAAGAGCTACTCTTCAGATCTGTGATGCAAGTTTTATTGTTTCCTTCTGTATACTGTTAAGTGGGAAGTGAAACAAAATGTCTTAAAAATGAATTGAGGAATAATACCATACATTTGTTAGAAGGGCAGTTTTTGCTACCATTGTTGTTTTTAAAAAACAACTTTTTCTACTTTGGCATCTAAATCAGGATTTCAACATCACAGCTGGAAAAGCAGCTGTCTTTTCTAACCAGGGCTGCCACAAACACAGCTCTCCCGCTGTAGGATATGGAGTCAGCAGCTTGTTGAGAATTAAGCTTTAGTTGAGATATTGCAACTGTTTAGAAGGTGTTGCTGAAGGTGAGCAAAAACCCTATGAGTTATTCGTATCAGTTTCACTGGTCTGACAAAGCATGTTATCCAGCCACAATGCAAGGTCCTGCCTGTGATATAATTATATTGGGTTTTTAACCAATATGTTGTATTTTTCCCCATTCTTTATACCAGATCACACTGATGAGAAAGAAAAATATGAAGCAACAAAACTCATGAGAAGACAATGTAACTCAGTAGTCATACTTGACACCTCAGTCATAAACGTGTTTCTGTCCTCAGAACAGTCCTACAGGTCAGGCACAGCTTTCTCTAAATGGCCTTCCCAGTAAGCAACAGTCATTTGAGTGCCCCATGGATGTCATCTTAATGTAGAGGAAATATATCTGGTTTCCAATGATAAAAAGAGAAGAATTATCTATGGTTCATGGTTCATGCTAAATTAGAATCACGTATTTCTTCCTGCGAGGAAAGTTACATTTGCTGTAGGTATGCACCAGAACTGTCAGCACCATGGGAGAGCAGGTTCCCAGAAGCACCTGCTCATTGAAGTACACCAAACTTATGTATGAAAACTCTCCACATTCACACAGCTCTAAACCTTCAACACTAATCAGACAACCACATTCCTTGTCCTGAACTCCAGAGGATGCTCCAAAAACTCAAGTCACGTGATACTTAGACTTCACAGAGAAAAGATCTCAATGTTGTGCAAGAATACATCAGACAAAATGGCCAAATCGTTAAAGAGCCATTGATAGAGCAATGAACAGAGTACATAAACAAGCCAAACTGTACAAAACCAGATGTAGCCGTGCATCTGTAAAGATGTAGCCACAGTCATTTTCTCTGAAGAACAGCATGACAGAGGTAGTTCATCTGGTATGTGTTTTCCACCCCTGATGTTCAAGACTATACATTCAGAAGCTACTTTACAAGTATAACATTTGTGCAGCTGAAGCATGAGCAGAGGTGATTAGCATGGGAGCAGGGCCTCTCATTTTCTTCATGCAGAGCATAATACAAAGGGACTTTGATCTTTAGGGGGATCTCTACCACAGTGCAAACTAATAATGATGTTAACACAACAGTAATAATAGGTACAGATAGCAATGCTGAACTTTAAACATGCATCCATTATAAACACATAAATATTCAGTTGTCTACTGTAAGAGCACAGGTCATATACTCTTTAGCTTCATTTCCCTCCTACACATCCAAAAGTAGGCAGAAAAATATTGAAATATATTTATTTGTTGGAAAACAGTATATTTTCAAATTGGCATGGCAGAAATTTGGAGAATCAGGCTGCTAATGTGAAACTGAGAATGTATATATTAGAAGCAAACAGAATATTTGAGCCATAGAAGAATCTCCAGAAATAACCAAAACAGCAGAGATATTAGTTTAAAGTTGTACAGGACAGGTTGTGAAAAATCTAATTTCCCTGCAATGTTTTTAAAATTAGCATCTACCTACAAATCAGCTGGGGAGCTCAGATTATTATTCTATTGATTCTATATATGACTTTCTGGGGTTTTTTATGAGTTTTTTTATTTGTTTGGGGTTTTTTTGTGTTTGGGTGGTTTGATTTGTCTGGTTGGTATTTGTTTTCTTGTTGATTTTTTGGAATAAAGGAGAAATGACCAACCTATAGCCTCCAGGCCAGCCAGAATAGCTTATCCAACCAATAGCTACATTTTGCTGCCCTGTCCTTTACTGAGACCTTCAGTCAGAAGCAAAAGATTATCTGCAAGCTGTTAGATTGACAAAAAAAGTGGTCAGAAGCTTGGTCTTAGCATTGCTTTTGCCCAAGGCTCTCTCACCATTACAAACCAGGAATTACATCCATCCTAACTGGGGCACATCCCACCACATGATGGACAGGTGATGTGAAAAGCCCTGTGACAAAAGTGTGTGTGAACCTCAGCCTTGTTACAGGCACTACTTGAACTCCTCATCCCTTACCAAAATAAGCATTTCTGAAGAAAGGACTTGCATTTTCATTTTCTAATGGATATGCCTCTCATTGAGTTAGAGGTTAGAGCACATATTTCTTCCTTAAAAATGACACAATCTCCCAAACCAAAAGGCTGAGATTGACACAAGGAATGTGGACTACATATTTATGGAGAAAACTATTATTTGTTGCCAGATCTAATGTACCAGAACAAGGCTTTGGATGTACATATCACCAGTCTAGCATTTTCTTGAAGTTGTGTGTAGTGCTTTTCTGTCACAATGTTTCACCCACAGCATCCATATTTCGGATGCATGCACAAAAAGAGCATCCCTGTCTTGGGAAATAACATGCCAAGAACAGAAGGGCTAAAAAAGGCCCAAGAAATAGAACATTCAGAAGGCCATCAACAGCGCCATTTTCTGCAGGCATCATAGCAAGAGACTAGGCAGATTGAATGTGGAGAAGGTAGTGGCCTGGTGAAAGAATTCAAGGACACTACATAATACCAGTGGGGCTGCATAGAAGAAGCCAAGTATCTCTGTTATTTTCTGCTAAAAGGGAATCAGTTGAACTCCAAAGTGACTGAAAAGTGATGAGCTAGTGCTTCAGAGAGGGGTTGAAAACAGGGAGGTGGGGCTGTTTGCATAGTTTTGTTTGGCATGGTTTCATTATTCACAAAAATAAAGGGAAAAAACAATATTCCAAAACTCTTTCTGGACAGTTAATAATTATTTTTCTCCCTTGGATTACAACACACATAAATATCAACAACCCTTTTGGCTATGTTGGCCAGGAGCCCTGCTCAGGCTTTGCATGTGGAGTTCCTAAGGAGCTGTCCCACTTGATGCATGTTGAAAGCCTCTCCCCTTAGAAATGCATTTGGGCTGGTGCCTTGAAGGGACATTTGAAACCTGCCTATGCTGCTTTGCTTTTTTTTCCTGTTCTTGTTGTCAGGCTCATCATGCTGAGTCATATCTGCATCTAGATCATAATGATTATCCTGAAATGTCAGCAGCTGCTCTTTTCACCCCCATATGGTGCCAGATTTAGGATGAGGTTTCCCTAATGCATAAACAATGACTATAATTGTGGTTTTTGACAACCAAGGTATCGCAGAGATGTTATTCTGTTGTAAAAAACCTGCATTTCCACAGTGGTAATGAAGGGGTGGGTCACAATGACCCATATGTTTCTTTGTATTTCTCTCCAAAGGAAGCCTATGACATAAGTGAATCCCTGTCAGCATGGCTTTCGGCCATCAGATGTTGTTTGACACGGGAAACATCTAAAAGCTTTAACAGCAAATAGCTTTCTAACTGTAAGAGCATTATTTTCCTAATTCCAGAGATGGTTGTTTGATAGACAAAAAAACTGGCTTTAACCTCTATTCTCTTAATTCAGATGTAATTTCCTTGCAGTCTGCAGATAGTCTTATCCCTTAGTGTTGCTTAAAGTTACAAGCTCCCTTTAAAAGCCAGCCAAAAAAAAAGCTGAGGTGTCAGAGAAATCAAAAAGAGAACAAACAAACAAACAAACAAAAACCCTAGTAGGACTTGACAAAAGAAATGAAGAAAACAAAGCTCTATCTCTTCTTTCATTTATGGATGTACATCAAAAGTATTTCCACTATCTATTATCTGTGGAGACAGAAGATAGTAGAACTGTCAGTGAAAGGGGAATTTAGTCCCAGCACCTCCATTCTGTATTTTAGTGCCAAATAAAGCAATACCGAGATAAATGAAAGATAAGCAAGTAGAAAATCTTGTGAGGGCAAAGAGAGGGTGAACATCATGTACTATTGTTCAAGACTGGGAGAAAAGGCATTGAGGCTGATGGAAGTAACCACCACCCTTCATCTGAGATAACAGAGCCAAGTAGTTCTTTGATGAGGTAATACAGGTTTCTGAGACAAGGCAAAAGTACACCCTAAATCTTGAATAATGTAGGCAGATGGTACTGATGGTTATTGCTTTGGGTAAGGGTGTATTTGTGTGTATGCATGTACAAGAAAACAAGGTAGCTGAAATAGAAAGAGAAATAAGCTCTAAACAGAGCAGCTAAAAGGAAACTATCCAGGCATAAAGCCTAAAGGGAGAACTTACTGGGAATACTGAACACAAAAAAAAAAAAAAAGTGATGCTGTAAGCAAAGATACTGTCTTTGGTGTTTTTGATTGCATCTGCAGGCTGAGAAAGGGAAGTTGGCATGTTCTTTGTAAATAGGTAGAACTGAAGCCAAGAAAGGGCCTGGCTCCATCAATGGTTTAGCTTCCTAACCAGAACAAGCTCTGATATGTGACCATCTGTGTCCAAGGAAGAAATATTATAGATAACAAAGCAGACTAAAGGAAAGACTACAGCCAAACCTATGGTATCCTGAGAAAGCTAAGGATGTTGTAATGAATTAAATCTTCTTGTAGTGAATCAAAAGTCATATGTACAGAAATTATTGCAAATACAAAATGCCTTACCAGATAGAAACACTGGCACTCCATTTTTAACTAAAAGAAGCTCCACCAAAGCTTAAATGAGCCCTCAAAAACTAGACTGAGAAGGTTCTATTGTTCTGCAGGCTGAGAGGTTCAGGTTCAGCGAGACAAAAGTGGGAGGCAAGATCCAGGGCAGTGTTCCTCTGTGAGAACAAAGTCCCTCCAGGCTCACTGTATAGGTGCTTCAGCCTCATACCCAAAGCTGCCTTATACAGCTAAGCCCTAATTAGGTGCTTAAGGTCCCATCCACTCCTTCCCCTGAAATAATCTATAAGACCACATGTCATGTACCAAATGTTACATAAAATGCCGGAGAGGGGTCTACCATTTTGCTGTTTTCAACCCTGCACCAGCCTTCCTGCTGAAGCTGAGGAGATGAAAATCAGTTGGAGAGATGAACACAGAAATTACCTCTGCAGTAACCTGAAGTGTACCTGCTCTGTTCTTCCATGCAACCAAGAAGTACACATCACCCTCCTAAAGAGCAGTTATAATTTGGATCTCTAGCACTAAAACCACTAAAAAATGCACTTCCACAGCTGTAACTGAGAAGCAAAATTAGTCTGATTGGAAGCTATTCTGATCTTTCACAAACTAGGCAGAGAACAAAATTTTTAGGATGGCAAACATCCAGTCACAGTTGAAACTTTTATACATTTTTACTTTCCCTCTGGGTATTGTTTCATCCACTTGGATTGTACCTATCTACTTAGATTTAGCTAAGAATTTGGCTAAAGAATTTGGCTAAAGAATTAGGATAAAGCAGTGGTCCCTGCCTTCTTTTTAGTTATGGAGGTAGATGTTCACTTCCAGAAACATATGACCATACCCTCACAGAGAATTTCAAGTTGGACATCTCTGAAAAATAGTTCAGGATGTCTTTTTGCATTGACTGAAGTGGGAACCTAGACAGCTAGTCAGTCTGGACACATACTTTGGGACAGTAGCAGACAAGGCCTACACAAGTTTTTGTGTGCTGGGCCATGATATACTTCAAAATCTTTCTCAAGGGCATCTGTGGTTACTTGTGTAACCTTTCTTGGTTGTATCAAAAAAGACACTGTCAAATGCAGTAAACTTACGAAAATAGGAGATCCAAGAAGAGCTCCCAGAGAAAAGAGCCATTAGACAGGCTGCTTGGGTGGGTATGAGGAACAAACCTCACATGGCTGCTGTGCATGAAGGAGTACCACTTGTCATTCAGTATTCCTCTCTCATAAAAAGTTGTGTGTGGTGGGAAGAAACAAGAGCACTGGTGTTGTCTCAAAAGGTGTGGCTTGTTCAGGTTAGACTTCAGAGCCACAGTTGTCTGAATGAGGACTAGTAAGAGATGAGAGCGTTTTGATTTGTCTGCCACTCTGTAAGGGATAATAGGCAGTTGTTTTATTATTCCTTCAGTGTAATGTACAAGGATGATTTGTAATGAGGCAGAATCTAGGATAAATAGCTCTTGCTATAACACTTTGCCTTCAGATATCTCAAGAGCTAATCTGCGGTGGGTATGCTTGCTGTAAATCAGAGGCTATGTCTTTGCATTTGGAAGTCACTATTATTATGTTAAAGGGTGTATCCTTTCATAGTTCAAGTATGGCATTTGGAAAGAAGTAATTTCACCTCAGAGTGGAAGCTTCCCTGGGGCACAGATCTTCAACAGTGAAATTTTGTGTGTGTACTTTGACAAACGCATGCCCAGTGGGCATGTGCCAAATTATGCCTTTGAAGCCATGGAAGCCTTGCTGTGGGAACCTAGAACTTTGAAGAATTTCTCAAGGGAGAGGAAGCAAAGCCAGCTGGACTCATTTTCTATAGACAAAAATTTAATTGCTAGCTAGCAGCTACTACATTAGAAGAGAAATCATCTCAGAGACCTGGAACATGTTGGTGTGAACCCTTGTTAGAGGAGCTGGGAGACAGCTTGACTGCGACCCATCCAGATCCTTCTCTTTGCACATTCTTTTAAACTTTAGTATTTACTGTCATACTAAAATGTGATCATAAGAACCAACACATCATCGTTATTACTCAGCACCTAAGAACAAACTGTAAATACTCTGCTTTTGACTGCATACCAGCTGAACAAAGAACAATTTCTTTGAAACTAGTGCATATCAATTCAGCAGACTTACAGACATGAAAATAACTTGATACAATAAAAATTATGTACAGCCTTTTCTGCAAGAAGTGGTTTATTTTCACAACCCAGTGACTTCATCCTTCCTATTCTCTGAGACACAACCTTGCAGCTCCTGAGGAGCAGGTTCCTCTTTGTGGTAGCAGATACCTGTCCTCTGTGAGCTCTTTTTTGACTTCATCCTTCTTCAGTGCTCTCAAGTAGGTCCTTAACCCACACAAACACACATCATTTTGCCTGATAAGCAAAAACCAAAACTGCTGTAAATACTGCCCCAAGAATGGGAAGCATATGTGTGTGTGTGTGCGCGCGCGCGCGCGTGTGTGTGTGTGTGTGTGTGTATGGTGTAAAATGGTAATTCACATGTTACTGTACTATTAAGATAATGTTTCTCTACCAAAATGATTATAAATAAAGCACTTCAGATAATAATTAAAAATCTTACTGAGGGAAATTGCCTAGTGAAAGGAGGCTCAGGATATACCTTTATCACTTCTCTGAGTTTACTGCTAATTGGCAGACAACAAAGCCTATGAATTCAGAGGTTGATTATTGCCTTTCTCCACTGACAGGTGAGCACACCTCCCCCTCTGTTAGTCTTGTGATTTATCTGTACTTGCATGCAGACCTCTGATAAGAACAGTCCATCACTGCGTTGGACTCTGTACCAACATGGAGTGAGAACATTTCCACTATGCAATTTACAATCTGGACAGAGAAACAAGAGGGAGGTGAAACCTCCTCCCTTTTTACATGAGGAACAAATACTATGATTCATAGAGACATTTAGGTGCTTTACTGATTGGGATCTGATTGGTCAGACTCACAACAAATTTGAAATATCTTCAACCAGCTGATCTGCTCACTCCATGCATATCCTCTTACTCCACAGTAATGTCAAAGTAACCAGACCTGTTTCACTACAGGTTAAATCAGCACTGCCACTCTGCCAAATATTTCTACCAAAAGACCTACATTCCTCCAGTGACATGCACTGGGGAACTGGTGAAGATTAAAAACAACTCAGAAAAAAAAAAGTAAAGCAAAACAAAACAAAAACCTCACAAATTTTAAACCAGATTAGTTTCCTTCTCAGGGATACGATCTCATGGCAGCAGAGCTGGTTGCACTGATTTAATTATTTGTTCATATAACTACACTTGGGGTCACATCAGCCCGTTTGCTCTGGGTGAAAGTGCACACAAGGACAGTCACTGCTGTTCAACTGAGACACAATAGATTGTTAAATTGTTATAAACTGATCATAAGTCTGAGTCCCAAATGTCTTACCCGAGGTCACCCAGCAGTTTGAGACACACCCAGCAACAGAACATCCCAAGAGTCCAGCCTAGTGTCAAATACAATGGCACTTTTCCTCTCTAATTGCAACCAATTGTCACTGTCTTTTGGTGGGTGTAACCAGGAGAAAATGGACATGGGAATGAACTAGCACTGTCCAGTGAGCCCTTCCAGTTTCATCTGAAGCATGTTGGCAAGACTTCATCAGGAGAACTCCATGGTTTCACCAGGTTTTTTTTCTCTATAGGCAGCAAGTGATTAGATAGAGTTACTCAGAGAAAAATTCTTGTGATATGTGTAGGTGTTGTGCTGGACAATATGTTTCAGGGAGAGCGGGCATCATCTGCAGAAACAAAAAGCATTTTTAACCCTAGAGAAGCTGGTCCAATTCAATGCCTTCCTTTCCTGTGCACCAGAGCAGTGGAGTGCTATGGTTAGTGCTACTCAGTGCATAATACATGAGCACTACATCGATCTGAAGAGCAACTAGCACAGAAGATGTAAAAAGGAAATAGTGGGGCAGAGGGACCCAGTGCTGGAGGAACGCTGCTTTCCACAAGGCATGTAAACCCTAATTAATAGACAAAGAGCTCTATTCTTCACCTCTGTTTAACTCCTCCCCTCTTGCTTCTCTTCCCTTTAAGAATACTCCTTTCCCCCTCCAGTTCACAGCAGCATATACAGGACCTGATGGAGGCCCACACAAACAAATGGCAATGCTCCCATTGACTTCAATGGGCTCTGCAACAAGCAGAGACATAAAAAAATGGGTGATTACTTTTTTCCTTTCTGAATGTGAAGACCCTCCCCTTCCCCCCAGATAAACAATCCATGTAGTAATCATAAATACTTTATATTGTGCAGTGCAATGGGCACAATTTATCCAACACTCTAAACCACTAGTAGCAGTTAGTCTCTGTAATGCTTGGAAAATTATTTTAAATAGACTTCATAGCTACAGAATAGGATTTTTTTCGATTGTTAAGTACCTAGAGTCCAATATCAGCAGTTGTTAGCAGTGTGTCTGTGCTGACTTTAAAAAGGACAGTCAATTCATATAGAAGAATGGGGCCCAAATCAGCATTTGTTGAACAGTCAAAATCATTTTGATATGAGCTGTTCTCTCAAAGCTGTAAATGTAGGATCAACCCTGCTGTTGCTCTTTGGCCAATTATCCAGACATGATCTTGATTAATTACTCTCCTGGCTCTTTGGATTCAAGCAGACAAATCCCCATCTATTTTCCCTACTCTACAACAAACACAAAAAAAGTTCCTCCCCCCTGTTCCTCTTGATTCACTGAACTGAGGACTTTACTGGTAAGAGCAAAAATCCCAGGTATATTTTAAAAGTTCTTTGTTTTTGCTGCCTGCAAGTTCATCTGCTTAACAAAGGGCTATGATACTGGGCAGTGGGGAGGGGAGGGAATGCATTGCTAATTTAGTGTCCTAGCATGCTCTGGATATCTGCAATATCTTTGTTCTGAAAAGCTGCACATTTTTTGGCAACACTTGGACAAAAATGTTCCAACTGTATTGAAGTTTAGGTCATATGCAAATGCTCATATTCAAAATGGTGTGCACAACACCATCTTTCTAATCCTACCACTAAAATATGATTTGTGGCTGTTCTTCAGAACGTCTGCCTGATTAAACATCCTTGGAAAAAAATGCATGGGATTGTAATAAAGAATCATAAAAACGTTTCTTTTAATCAGTAATTAAGTAGCAATTAAGCATAATTATTACAATTTGTATCTAATTTATAATATCGGTGGAATGAACAGATGTAATTTATCCTCCAGTAGTCAACAGTGCTTGGCTTGAGCAAAGCCAGCTCGCACTTCCCTTTGCATTTGCAACACAAAAAGGACACCATGGATGTTGAGCAAATGTGTCTTCCCCAAGGGTGGGAATATTCAGCAGTGGGGTAGGAACGGCTCAGTCATCTGAAAGCCTGTGAAAATACCCATACAGACAACATAAGGTTTTCCTACTGTCTTCAGTAGATGACAAAAATCTTCAGGTTTTTAACCTCATAAGGAGCCCTCACTTCTGCGTAGCTGGTACAGTAACTATTCAGTGCCACAACCAACCATTGCAAAACATAACCATAGGTGTGCTTCTTTTTTATATGAAATATTAATAAAATTTGTGATGTTTTTTTCATGTGGTGGCTGGGAGAAGTTCTTCACTAGCAGCCAACAAAAAATTACACAGTTCACTGAGTAACTCAAAGAGGAAAAAAAGAAGTTTTCATTACAAACTCTAGGTTAATTTTCCTTAACGCCACAGTTTTTAAATGCTTAAGAAACATGGGTGTGACCTTCAACTGTCTGGAAGCAGCCAATATAACAACTTTCTGCCA
Source organism: Melozone crissalis (assembly GCF_028551555.1). Taxonomy (NCBI): domain Eukaryota; kingdom Metazoa; phylum Chordata; class Aves; order Passeriformes; family Passerellidae; genus Melozone; species Melozone crissalis. The sequence continues at coordinate 25,963,792 of NW_026535794.1, forward strand.
CGGATGCTTTCAAATAAAACTGCTATGAATTTTTGTTTGTTCTCTGACCCTGCTTGAGTTTCATCTGAGACATACATGACTTGATGGTAAAACATCAGTCTTCACATGTAGCTGATTACCACGGAGCTGTGTTTGGAAAGTTTTGTGATGGAGAGGGCCATTAAAGCACCTTAGAGAGTTTACTCAGTATGGAACACAGAAACATTTATAGCCCAGAAGCTTTACCATTTGTTTAACAGTACCAGATTCCTACAACAGGCCTCTCCCAAGGTAACTTTCTGAATCTGCTTCAACAGAAATTGTTAAAAAGTTAAAAACTGTATACTTGATGGATCTGGAATGTTCTTCAACCTCCGCAGTCTGCATGTATATGCCCTGTCCTTACCCTGACGCCATACCTGGCTGAGTTGATCCCCTAAGCACGTCTGCTGCTTGGAGAAGAGCATTCCCCAAGGAAGGTGCAAAGAAGCCCCAAAGAAGTTGAAATAAACTAATACACCGGTATTGAATCTGACCAGCCTGAATGCAGAACTATTTGGCATTTGAAAATGCAAAAGAACTTGTTGAGAAATTAAAATCTAGTTTGCTCAAGCCAGTGGTACTTTGGACAACCAAATCGGGTCTGTGGTTTTCTCAGTGACAGAAGTGTCACAAAGTTTGTGGATCTGTAAACTGAAGATTTCATGCATTCCTAAGCCCTTAATTAACAATGTAAGTCTGTTTAAAAGATTCTTATATAGCAAAAACTTTATGGTTTTAAACTGAAGTTAATGGTTTACTAATGGAATGTACCATTTGAAAGTGGTAATAAGGAGACAGATGCATATTCAAACGTTTATCTCTTTAATGTTCCCAAACCTAATCTCTTAAATGAGTGTAATCAGAAAAGTGGCATTCTAATTCTCTTTTGGGGAAGAGAAGGCGCCAGAGATGGAGTGATAACTGGGCTGTGAGTTAAAGCCATTCTCATGAAACTGTGGCTGTGTTTGAACCCAAATTGGAGAGGTTTTTTTAGGTACTGTGTCTGCTAGAACTCAAAGAGAAGACAAACTTCTGCTTTCAGGGCATAAAATCAAACTATAGGCAGCCTTCATTAAAAAAATAAAAAAGCCAAACAAAACAACAAAAAGCCAACTTTATAAAAATGGCAGGCTTGCTGGTTTTGCTTTGGTTTATACTAAGATCTTTCTCACACACCTATACCTCTAAGCCAAAAGAACAATAAGGTTGTGAAGTTAGTCACTCAAAAGGTAGAAAGTGCCAGACATGAGGTTGATTACATATGCAACCCAAATTCAGTTCCTTAGGTGAACTCATGATTAGACATGCTTTAATCACATGGCCACACACATTTTTTTTCCACAAGACAAAGACAGTGCAAGCCTGACGAGCAAAGCACGGTATTATGTACTGTGTTGGAGGGTTGTGACAAAAGAGAATGACCAGGTCTGTATGGCAAGTAATGGGCTGAGAGAGCCAGCCCTGCCCAGGGACAGGAGGTGGGAGGCTGTGAAATGCCCTGCTGCCATTTCAGCATGTCCCTTCTACCTGCCTAAGCCCCTGCAGACACAAGGGAGGAGAAATGGAGATAGCAGGCTGGGCTGCAGCACCATGGCCTGCTGCACACCACCAAGGAAATGACTGTGAACAGGGGCAGGCTGCAGCCAAGGTTCACTAGTCTATGACCCATTTTGATTACTGAGACAATCTGGTTCACATTATGAGTACATTACTGGCAAAGTTGTGGTGGGTTTTGGTGGGATTTTGGTGCTTTGTTTTGGTTTTTTGGCGTTTTTGGGGTGTTTTGTTTGTGTTGTTGGTTTTTGTTGCTGGTTTTAGGATTTTTTTTGGTGGTTCTAGCATTTCCTGGCAGTTCCATGGCTCTTGTCATCTCTTCTCTACATATTTCTTTGTTCAGCCTTGTGCCTTTGAAACTTTACACCCAGCTCCAGTTATCTTTGCTTTTTTAGTACTCAAAAGCGGTCACTAAGCAAGCATGGACTCATGGAGGCCTGAACTTTTCCTAAACAAAAGATCTACAAATAATTGTTACAACTAATCACCTGCTGCCTGAAAATGCACTGTCACCCTCTGAACCGCAGGGGGTATTAGAGATATTTGGGTTGACACCCACAATCACTTCAACGTGCAGGCACTGACTTCCTTGAGCCCGAGTCCCCACATTAAGGATGGCAGGAGGAAGCCCAGACAGAGGCTCTCATCTCCCAGATAATAGCAGGAGACTAGGCCAGGCCGGCTTTAATCTCGGCCCTCGAATTAAAATTTATCCCTTTCTACTGACAGTGAGGCACCTGGCAGGGGGAGCCGGGCCCCCGCCGATGGATTTCTCCTGCAAAGCGCTCGTTCGGCTGCAGGAGCAGCCCGGGACCTGCCGGGATGGCCCGCCCGCCATGAGGGCGGGACTGGTGCCCCTGCCCGCCGCCTGTGCCCGCATGACAGAGCGCGGGGGGCCGCGGTAGCTGCGGGCTGCTGACAGCGGAGCAGCTGCAGCCACAGGCGCCGGGCCGGGCCGGGCCGGGGCCGCGGGTGGGGCCGCGGCGCGTTCCCGGCGTGGCGGGTTCCGCCGCCTGCCCGGCGCCAGCCCCGCGGGGCCCGGGAAGTCCCCCCAGGTGCGCCGCGCCCGGGGCCCCGCGGCCTCTCCCGCCCGGCCCCGGCAGCTCGGCCGCCCCGGCTCCCGCAGAGGGACGCGGGGAAGGGAGGCCGTGGATCCCCGAAGGCCGCCCGCTCCGCTCGCTGCGCCCTCCCTGAGGTGCCGCACTCGGGGCCCCGCGGTGCCCTCGCCCCCGGATCGGGCTTCGGCAGGAGCGGAGCGGGGATGCGGCCCCCGGGTCCCGCCGCAGAGCCCCGCCGCACAGGGGGCACGGAGCTGCCCCGGACCGGGGGAAGAGCTGGGCACGGCCGGTCCCGCGGATCCTCATGTTTAGCCTAATCTAATAGCAGCAGTGATTAGAGTTTATTATTATTTGCGCGCTGAACTTCTCAGCTGAAGGGAGATTTAAAAATCAATAGTAAAGTCACATGCCTGACTGCTTGGACACTTATGGAAAAGCTGTTGGCCAAGGCCAATAAATCAATCCTCCTTTTTCAGTCCTGTTTGTTTCTTTTCTACTTCCAGAATTTTCTTCCTTGCAGAAGGGAACCCACATCTAACAAGATGCCACTTAAAAATACATCATGTTTGAAGCCAACATGCTAATTATAGATTAACAGGAGGTGAAACTCTGTTGAAGTGACATAGTGAAAAAAACCCAAGGTGATCAAATATAGTATGTCATCAAACATATTATGCTCGTTTAAAATCCGATGTTTAAGGGAAGGCTGCATAATCCTCTCAACCCCATGACTCACTGGCACCGGCTTTTACTCAGAGAAGTGAAGTTAGAATTCATTTAAAGTTATTTTGTGGTAAGCAGGCTCTCAGACCTCTGAGAGTTTTTACAGCCCCAGTCAAGGTATGTCCAATATTTCCAGCCTGACACATCAGCAGCCTACAGACTGAACAAGTAAATGAAATGGAAGTGTTTAACAGGCTTCACACGTTTCATTTATTTGGATTTGAACTGAGGAGCTGAGCTGAGCCTTGAATCACCAGCGAAGGAAGAGCATAATTACTTGTCATTATATTCATTCCAATTTATAAATAATGTTTCTGGCTTTATTTTATTCAATGCTTAATTTAAAAATAATGATTAAATATTAGCCCTTGGGCTGCGTGCTGGATTATAGCCAGATGCGTTATTACTTCTCCTTGGGACTCCGGAAATATCTAAATGGACTAGGAGGGAAAATGAAGATTTCCCACACAATTAGCTATGATGGAAGGACAGTGCTATAAGTTAAGCATAGATTTCAATTGTTTTACAACGACGAGGTATTTCACCAGAATCAACAAATAAATGCTGAGAGAAATCACATTTACTGTAAGGTGGTGGTGCATGGCTTTGGTATCCACGCAGAGGAACACACAGCACTGCATTTCTGGGTCTGGCTGTATATACACACGTGTAAGGAAATCGTCGGTGCCTGCATATCTACACACACACGTAAATTTCTCTAATATGTTTATATGTTCAGCGGTGGGAACAGCAGCAAAATAAGTGTTCCCTGATTTGGAGCACTTTCCAGGTGCTGCAAACACTGATGAACTAAAATCCTTATGTAGAAAATGAATAGGTCCCTCACACGTACACACATACACACCTCAAAAAAAAAAAAAAAAAAAAAAAAAAGGGAAGAAAAAGAGAAAGAAAATAGAGGAAAGGGGAACTCGATTTATTCTCATTTGTTTATCTCTAGATTTTTCCCCCTTTCTGCAAATTCATTTGAATAGCTTTCAAGCTGCAAAATGGAAATGTGGCTCCTGCCCTCTATTTCAGCAGCAGCGTCCTGGCAACAGAGCAATTTTCTATCATCAAGGATAAATGGCATCGAACAGAACATTCTGATAAAAAAGAAAAAAAGCTTTAGCCCAAGAAGCCCATGATTGCTGCCCTTCCTGTCTATCATCCCTTTACAAAATCCTCTCCTCCAAACCTGAGCTGCATGCTGTCAGAGCTAATAATGTCTTCTAAAGAAAAGGGGAAGAAACAGCATTCATGCACAATGTTCCCATTTATTACATAGAGTGCTTATTTAAAAATTGCAAATATCTTTGTTTGGTTCACTGCAAATTAAAACCAAGATCTAGGAAGTTACACGATGCAACAATTATTCATGTCACAGCAGAGCATCAAACCTTCATATCTGGCTTTTCTATTGGTTAATATATGTGTGTGTGTGCGTGTGTGTGTGTGTGCGCGCGTGTGCACGCGTTGTGTGTGTGTGTGCAATGCAGGGAATATCCCTTGTTGTGAAAATAAAAACCACTTCAGGTAAGTTTGTGTTTTGTTGTTTTAGAACAAGTAGGGGGGAAAGTCATTACCGATGCGGAGTAGGCAAAGGCTGTGCGTGTGCTGTCTTTGCTTTCCGCGGGGGTTCGGCCCCAGGAGCCGTCAGGAAGGCTGCGGTGGGAGCAGGGTGCTGGGCTGGGGGGCTAACCCGGCCGCTCAGCCCCGGCCCTCGCCCCAGCAGCTCCCGCAAATGCCGGCGCCTTCCCGCGGGGTGCCAGCGGCGAGAGCCGGCCCTGCCCGGCCGCCACAGGAGCCCCGGTAACAAACACGGCTGCGGGAACAGCCCGTGCGAGCGGACCGGAGGCGCTCGGAGACTGTTTCGGGCAGGACTGTTCGGTGAACATGGGGGCGTTCACCGTGCTCGGAGCTGTGGTGGGAACCCCGCGGCCCTGCCCAGGGAGCAGAGCAGGGCGGTGCGGACAAAAGCACACGGGCACACCGTGAGGTGCCACAGCCGGGGAGAGGAAGGGCCCGGCGGAACAGAACCGGCACGGCTGCAGACACCGAGAGGAGGGCAGGGGTTGGACAGCCCCATCGGGAGGACTTAAAACAACCCGTCGGGCGGGACGGCTTCAGCGGCTGCTTCGCCGCCTCGGAGCTTTCCTCGGCGTGAGGACGCGAGGCCTCGGCGGGCAGGCTGCGGGCCGGGGCCCGGGAATCCCGGCGGAACGGGGGACTCGGGACCGTCCTCGGGCGCGGCCGTCGGGGCCGGCGCCGCGCGCATGCTCCGCGCCGCGTCACGTGCGGAGGGAGCGGCGGGAGCGGCGGAGCGGGGAGGCCGCCGGGCCCCGCCGAGCGCCCCAGGGAGCCCGGCCCGCAGCGCCGGCTCTCGGGCACGCTGCCCCGAGCAGAGGGAGGGGACCGGGCCCTGCGTCTCCAGGAGGCAGCAGGGGCAGCCGGGTTTCTCTCTGGGGAGGCCTCGGCCGAAGCCCCGGGCATCGCCTTCGAAGGGCGGCTCTGGGCTCGCCCGACGTGCGCACACGGACAAGGGGAGCCGCTCCCCCACCACACCCGCAACTCTCTCCCCTCAGGGAGGTTTGCTCGGTCCCGCCACCCGCGGCTGTGTGGACCAAAACCACAAAGGAGCCAACCAACAACCCCCCAAGACACCCACTTGAAAAGCTGGGCACGGGTCTCATGCCACGGCCTGGCTTCACTCCTTTCCTAGGAGTTTTACACACCTAGGCTGCAATGGACAAAGCAGCTAGTCAGAGCCTTTGAAGTTTAGATTGCTGTGCGGCAAACTTGTGTAAAACTTTTTTTATTCACAGGCCACAGGTCACTGGACAAAAAAAAAAAAATCCGAAGACAGGAAGAATGAATAATTGTCTCCACTTTAAACCGTATATATATACACCGAAAATTAACGTTAAAATATCTTAAAGGGGTCGAAGTCCGTGAGAGACTTCCTGCCCTGCTCTAGCTGAGGGCTGCAGGCAGGCCATTTGATTTATTTTCATTTTACAAAGGAATGGAGAAAGTCGTCCGATTAGCAGTAGTATTATTATAATCTCCATTCTTAAACCTTGAAAGACCCTCGTAAACAATCGGCTCCTTCTCCCAGTCCCGTTCCCATCGCCGCTTGGTAATGACTGGAAGATTAATGGCGCTTTTTTAGCAACACCTGTCTTTTTAAGCTGTCGACACAACCAATTAATACTTTTAATTACCACTACAAGGAAACTAACCAGAACCTTTCTGATTTGATTTCGCTGCTGAATTTTATCCCCCCTGAAACGAAGCAGCCCCGACTCGAGGCAGGGCAGCCGCGGGGGGCGACTCGTTTTGCTGCGGGTTTATTTTGCTTCGGGCTGGACAGGGAGATGATTTATTTAGGGGGGGAAATTGTTGTGGGTTTATTTCGCTTCGCTTTTCCCCGCTTCATTGGAAGCATTTTGCCATCCCTTTCGAGAAGAAAACAAGAGTGCTTGCTGACACGACCTCGGAGCACACAAGTCCCCCGGCTCCCCGAGAACCAGCCTTTCGCACCAGCGGCCCCGGGAATGGCAAGGGAGAGGCGGGACGCAGCAAGCACCCGCTTCGGCAAAAGTTACCATAGAGAAACTGTGCAAGGGAGGCGGGGGCGATTCCCCTCTCGTCGAATTCAGGGCAGTTTTACCAGTGACTTCAACGAAAGAGCTAGTGTCCCATGGACGGAGCCGGGAAGGACAGGGACAGCGGCACCTGAGCCCCGGGATGTCCGGCTGAACCCCGCTCTCACCTCGGGCCTGGGCTATTCCCTTCCTTCACCCCCATTTCTTCGGGGGCCCCTGATCTCCATCTGAGTAACCCAGCAGTCGAGCAGAAGATTGGGCACAAACTTGAACAGAAAGTGTGTTTGTCCTTCAGACGGTGTGAGCGCGATAAAAAGTTCACAGATGTCTGTGAGCAGTGCCGGCAGGGCGCCATCCCCTCTCTCTCCTGAGACCCCCCTTTGGCCGTAGGGTGTGTGAGTCTGCATGACCCCTTCCCGACCAGCCCGAAATGCTGGGAAATGGGGCTGGCACAAGATCCCCGGCCTTAGTCTGAGGAGGTGGCAAAGTGTGTGAGCGGACCTTGTCCCACACACGTATTTCCCATGGCGACATGAAGTGGGCAGCAGCGTGTGGAAACCAAGTGGGAGCACCCAACTCGGGATGCTTAACCCCGGCTCATCGTCGGGGGACTTTTCCCTCTTCTCCCAGCCCCCAGCTAGTGCATGTGAATTGCTGGGAGTTCCTCCGACCCAATGTGGAGAGCTGAGAAGCAGAAAGCGGTGGTGTTTGGGTTAAACAGACACCTCTGTGCCTGGTAAAGCGTGCCCGCGCTGTTCGTGCCTGCCCTCCTTTGTGTTATCTCTCATGCTGCCCAGGCCTTGCAGAGTTATGCCGTAGGGGCGATGTCCCACGTTAGAACAATATGAATTCGCGCACGGATCCTGAATATGAATGAGGTATGTGGTCGTCTGACTGCTTTGAAGCCGTACTTCTCCGAATATGGCTTTAATTAAATGTCTTCCGGCTGTAAAAGATTACATGTTGTGGAAAATATATCCTAGCATGAAATTTACTTCCACGATACGAAATTAGGTTACTTATAAATGTCTTCATTTAAAAAGGAAAATCGCTTCTCCTCGTTCTGTTTTCTGTTTTGTTGAACAGAGGTCTCCAACGAGGAAAGAGGGTTGGGGTAATATATTTATAGAGGCACGTGTAACAAAACCTGCCAGAAGCGGAGTGGGTGAGGGCTGCTTGCTCAAATGCAGACAATTCACAAAACAGGCAAGTTAATCCAGATCTGATTTGTTTCAGATCCAGCTGTCAGAAACCCGGAATACCTCCCGCGCCTCACGCCGCAGATCCCTAACGCGCTCCTACCGCCCACGTCCCCCCGCGTCCCTTCCTCCTGCCTTTATTCCGTGACAGAGATGGCCGGGGAGAGAGGGGTCACGGCACGCAGGTGGAGAAAGGTGACGGTCTCAACTCGCGAAATATAATAATAATTCTTGCGGTGTGGAGGATAACGCCGTGGTCACACTAGGACCAGTCAGTCCGGCAAAGCAGTTTCACTCTGCCAGTGAAACCGCGCTCTCAGTGTCAGGAGATTTCCCGCTCCGGACGGTGCATGCGGGCGGAATCCGGGTTGCTGGAGGCGATGCTGTGTTTGTATGTATCTCTTTACGCTTTCAGATACGGGACCTTACCTAGCTAAATTTCTATGGAGAGATCAGATAATGCATCCCTCCGGATTATCCTTCTAAATTAACTTTTAGATTTGTTTTTATAGTCCGCTGAGACCCTGACAAAAGTGGCTGTAGCTAGATACAGATACGAGATAAACGTATAAAGCAGGCTCATTACACGGGAATAAGTGAAGAACTCTCCTTGCAATCTACTCTAGATAACGTGTCTGCCCGAAGAAACAAGTAAAGCCGAGATATTTACTTCTTTTCCTAATAAATAAACCTCAATAACTGCATTGACTTTGCGCAGTGTTTACTACATTTCCATTCATTGCTTGGGTAAATGCATCCCTAAAGGCAGAGTAAATAATTGCAGTGATCTCAACAAGGGAAATGTGTAGACATTTGAAGTGTACTAAAAATAAACGAAGGCAAAGAGACTGAAGAGAGAGGACACCGCGCTCGTTTGCCGTAATTAAAGCCTCTGCTTTCTCTCGCCGGAATCCGAGACTTGCAGAGCGCAGCCGGTGCGACACATTCCCCGCTGGTGTCACCGGCTCAGCACACGAGTGGCCGTGGGAGCCGAGGCTGAATCCGGCGTGTCTGGGCTCGGGAGGGCTCGGCGCGGCGCTTGGCTCGGGGCTGACACTGGCCGCTACCGCCGGAGAAATTGCAGCCTCTCTGATGACTTAAAAGAGCCGCGAGTTTCCATTCTCCTCTGAGCCCTTCCAAGATGGGCACTTAAGAGCGGTGGCGGCTTGGGTTTTTTGTTTTGTTTTGTTTTTATTTTTTAATCGCATTTCATCTTGTTCTGCCAGATAAAGGTTTTTTTATTTAATTGTTGTTTTTTTTTTCTTTCATTTGAAAAGAAAACAAAACAACGTAAGTCCCCGCTAAAACAAACATCTGCTTCAGCAGCACCCGGGCAGGCGGGGACGCCTGCCAAGTGAAAGCCTCGCAGGCGGCGGTCTGCAAACCTGCGGCTGCGTTCGGGGAGGTCCCTGGCCCTCGCAGGGGAAGATCCCCCCACGCCGCTGCCACGTAAGGGTCCCGGCGGAGGGGCGAAGGAGGCACGGCCCCCGCTCGGTCTCTCGACGGGGATCACGTATGCCCAGAGCAGGATTGCCGTGTGGGCAGAGGGGAGAGAGCTGTCCGCGGCTTTCACTGAAGGCGGTGTGGCTCCACACCTGACCAGGTGCGGGAGAGGCAGGCGGCCGGGGCCTCCGCGGGGGTTCCCTCCTCCAGCTGAGCAGCCACTCGCTCGAAACCTAATTGCATTTTAAAGCAGGTAGACACCCCCCCACATGCACATACCCCCCATCAGGGACAACAACCAACGACGACGACACAACAAAACATTAACCAAACAAAAAGCCCCAATCTGCGACTCTCTACGGAGCCACACATTGAATGAATCTATCTGTAAGGTTTTAATCACAGCTAAGGCTTCGCTACAAATCTGTACAAGAGACAGTGGCTGGTTCCCTCTGGATCTTTCCCCTTCTGACTCCTATTATTTTGACCCAGGCTACAATATAGAAAGCGGCGTGTGCGATCCATCTGCAAGGCTGGGCTGGGGTTTACCCCCCCTCCGCTTCCCTGCCACTTCCTTCTCACTCGCGGTATGGAAAGCCATTGACGCCTGCCTGTCTGTTATAATGTTAGCGGGTTGAAATCCAGAGGAGCCTCCGCTCCGCTCTTGCTCTCGCGCTGGCAGCCCTCAAAATCCGCAGTCTCTCCTTAAAATGAATCTCTTCCAGCGTGAGGAGGTGAACTCCTCTTGCTGGTGCCTTTCCTCACCGTTCAGCTGCTATCAGGACGATGGCAAAATGACATACTAGCAGAAGGAGAGGAGGACGTGTGTTTTGGGGTAAACAGGCTTGAGAGACCGAGAGAAAAAAATATCATCGGCAGATGCAAGGAGAGCTATTTTGCTGAGCTTCTGGGAGCTGTAAATACAGCGGGCGAAGCTGCGCTGCCAGGGCAGGACAGCGGCTGCCGAGCCGAGCCGGGCAGCTGCTCTCACATCAGCGTGCTGCGGACACCCGCGGAGCGCTCCGGCGGGGAAAGTCCCGTGCGTCCGCGGAGGGAGCCTCTCCGCAAAAACGCATCTGGAGCGGATCGCTGCCAGCCGGAATGTTTTCTGGCTTTCCGCTTCCCTCGAGATTTTCCACATACTGCTCTGCCGGAGACCTCCGCTCTCCCCCGAGCACCTTTCGAATGCTTTGTGGATTCCGTTGCTAAAAAAACAGGAGAACCCTCACTAATCTAATCTTTGCCTTTTCCCCTCCCTCCCGTCCCCCCCCTCCCCCGCCCCACCCGGCATTTCTCTGCCGCTTAAAAAAAATCCTGTTGCAAGATCTGCTTCACGCGGGTACATGGGCTTCTCGCGCAAAACCACACGAACCTAGGTAATTCCTGAAATAAGTTTATCTGGGACCTTCCCAGCTCCTCTGACCGGTGTGAGACAGAAAGCACTCTCCCGGACTCTGGTGTGAATTGGGGAGAGGGGATGTATAATCCCAGAGCACACTCCTTCTGGAGGAACCTCGCCTGGGGAACGCCGTCAGCTATCGCACCCCTCCCACACGAACCACAAAACAAGATAAACCACCCGAAAAAGCGACTCCGCTTGCAGAGCCCACCCTTGCAAACGCCTCAGCAGGACTTCCCGGCAAGGATGGGATGAGAAACGGAACGGGAATGTTTGTTTTCCCCTGTTGTTGTTGTTGAACGCATGAATGAATGAATGGATGAATGAATGAATGGAACAGAAGGTGCTCGGAGGCATATAGGAAGCTTTTGACCGCTTACATTAACTTCCTATTACACCCTAAAAATAGAACCCCGTTTCCTGTTGTTTGTCAGCTCCTTCTAGCTGTTGTGTCTGTTGTGTGACATCTTTCGACTCACAAATGTGACCTCAAACCACGCAAACACGCTATGGCCCTTTGAAAGTATTACCCACAAACATCATTAAAGCGGCGCGGTTTAAGGTGACACCGAAGACCTGTCGCACGAAGTCACCCCGTCCTGGGGCACAGGGAGCCCGTGCGTGGTGCCACGCTCTCCGCCCGACAGCGAAGCAGGGGAGGACGGCGGGGAGAAGGAAAGGGAGCGTAGCACTGACCCCGCGGCTCTCAGCCAGCCCGGGCGTGCAGAGATACCGGCCCTAATCCCGCTCGGGATGCAAAGGCCTCCTTGCTCTCCAAACGAGTGAGGGTGACTTGCGGAGAGCATTCTCCGGGAATATTACACCGCGGGATGGGGAGAGGAGAAGGCCAGCCAGGGATGCGCGGGCAGGGCCCGAGGGTACGGAGGGAATAGAGCGCAGAACAGTGCACAGGGCATATCCCCATCGCCCCCGAGCAGGGCTGCAACCCAGACCTCCGGGAGTTCGGGCTTGGCCGCGGAAAGAGCGGGGAAGCCGGGAAGAGGGGTCGCATGCGGGTAATTCCTGCTGCCTTTGCCCAGAGACGGACGTGTGCTCACGGAGGCCGTGCAGGGGCTCCCGGCCCGGGACAGTGCCCAGCCTCCCCCTAACTGGCACGTTGCCCCATGCAGGCAGGCTCCCGGCCCGCCCGGCCCCTCGCGGCTCCCGGGAAGCTCAGCTGAGCAAGGCAGCTCCCCTCGTGGGCTCCCGCCCCTCACTCGTGACTTCTGCCCGCTCACTTTCGGAGACTCTTCAGGGCAAGGGGACTAGGAGGTGTGCGGTGCCCGTCCCCACCCCTTTTTCACGAGTCACCCACCCTGGGAAATGGACACTCCACTGTTCTGATGCGTCCAGAGCTATTGATTCAGGTCTAATTTCTCCAGAAAGAGGCCGATGACGGAGCTCGGCTGCGCACAAATGGGAGCCAGGGAGGAGCGGTGCCCGGCAGCGCAGTGTCCCCAGCGGGAGGGACCTCCCTGTGCCCTGGCATCCCCCTCCAGAGCGCGGGCTCAGCACCTGAACCTGGGAAAAGAAATATCCCTGCAGCTGCCGCTTCTGCCGGGGCACGGCTCGGGTCCCTATTGCTCCCCACTCCACCCCCACGCCCCCCGCGACCCCCGGTGGGCCTAATTAAATTGAGCAAAATTATCGGTGTGAGGTTGGACGGAGTCAACTGTCTTGACGACAGACGGGGACGTGTGAGCAGCGCGGGGGAAGAGCAGCGCCGGGTTTGCAGCTCTTCCCTCCGGCCGGCGCCCACCGCGGGCTCGGCGGGGGCTCCGCATCCCCCCGGGCCACATCCGGAGCCGCTGCTCGTCCCGCTCGCCCCACCGCATCTCGCCCGTCAGCTGGGCTGAACGAGAGATGGATGCACAAGCAACTCCGTTTGCTGCCTATGGCAGGAAGCGGTTCCCGCAGATTCTCCCTGTCTTTTCTTCTTCTCCTTTTTGTCTCACTCAGACGCCTTATTCCCTCCGCCAAGACGGCATATAGGTATTATTTCAAGGCGATCTTCTCTCCTGCCCAACTTTCCCCCATTCCGGGGTTAGCATCCATTACGAGGCAGGAATTATTTCGAAACAAGAAAACAACGTGTTGCAAACATTCCCCAGCCTATTTTCTGACATCTTTTGTTATGCATGCTCTTGCTGCTGGAGAAAATGCTAGTATGTGCACCTGCGAAAAAAACGCCTTCGTGATGTTAACAGCAAGCTGGAGGGTATAAAGCAATAAAACTGCCAAATGTACCTGTTCCTGTTGAGTACATTACCTACACCTATGAATAAAGAGTCTCAGTAGGAATTCTTTCCTTTCTCTTCCCCTTTTCTCTATATTTTTATTCATTGTAGATTTGTAAACGCCTGGATCGGGTTACCCTTTCGCGTGTTAAAGTGGAACCCTTGTTAAAAGCCGGAGAACAAGGCAAGACACTTACAACTGCATTCAGAGTTACTGAACCGACTCCGAGGGCTCAAGAAGTGAAACAACGATGAGAGGGTGGCTAAGGGGGCTCAGAACATCCCAGCCACACAGGAAAAAAAGACATGCCTCCCCCATGCCCTCCTGAAACAAGCCATATGAACTACAAGCGCAGAGACACCACGGGTTATGCCCTTCCACCGACAGAGCATCGCTTGGCATCCTCCTTCCCCCTCTTCCCCCCCTCCCCAACGGTATGCGAAGAGGGGGCTCGCATCCTTCGGCTACCCAGAGCTAATGATCGGGCTGTGGGCAAGCACAACTCCAAGAGAAAGGAAAAAATGAAAAAGAGAAAAAAATCCCAGAAAGAAAAATTGAACCCCTCTAAGTACTTCCACAAGCCACGCGTTAAAAAAATTTTATATATATATATATATATATATATATATATATATATATATACACATCTGCAGAATCTGTAAACCAATCCTCAGGGAATGTCGCATTGAGAGGCAGTGTCAAGACCTGGGATCGGTCTGGGGACGTCTCTGGGCTGCGCGAGGTTTTGGAAGCAGCGGCTGCTGGTGCCGGTGTTGGTTTTCAAAGCCCGAAGCCTCCAGCCCCTTTCCCCATCTAGAGCAACTTTCGGATTTCTTTAGGCTTAGCGAGTTCCGCAGGGTCCTTCCTACCTCAGTCCTCTCCGGTGGGGTCTGTCTCTGGAGTTCATGCTTAGCTGGACGCGAGGAGATTTAAGCGAGGGAAAGGGGGGAAAAAAGAGAGAGAGGGGGTGAGAGAGAGGGGGGAGAGAGAGGAGAGAGGAGAGAGAGAGAGATCCTCCGCCGTGCTGGATCAAACTTAATGTCTTTCCCTAGTCCATCTTTGAAAGAGAAGTGGTAATACCACCTGGATGTTCGGATATAAATCCCCTTGCAAATAATAAATGGATTAATAATAACAAGGTATGAAGTTCTTTTTATAGAAAAAAGGAGAGAATTGAAACTAAATGCGGCAGTTAGACAACCATTTTGATAAGAGGATAATTGAGGCGACACTGGTGTATAATTAGAGGATAATTTATGCTATATCCACTTTTATTCCACCTCCCAAAATAAACCCAGTCCATAATCATTACAGGCAAATTGTTCTGAATTTTATAGCAGCAATTTGAACAAAGTACTGCAGTTAATCATGGGAGATTTTTGTGTATTCCTGATTAGAAGTCTAATTGCCTCCTTCCAGAAAGTAAAAATAACTGTAAAACGACTCTATTTTTATCATTAACAATGTTGACAATAAAATAAAATCAACTGGAATTGTAATCTAAAGACAAATTTAGGGCGCAGGCACTTTTTTTTTCCTTGGGTCGTTTATATCCTAATCAAGCTTTTTGCCAAAACCGCCAACCGCACGTAGCCATTTGCATATATTTGAAAGCCATTACGGGAGCTGCTGCCGCTGCTGCTGCGTTCAGCGGGGAAAAATGCGCTGCGCGTCGCTTCGCCGCGGCGAAAATACCGCGCAAGGAGGCGGCGGGGGGGAGGTGTGGGATGGCGGGGTTGGTGTGCGGGGAGATGCGGGGTTGGTGTGCGGGGGGATGCGGGATTTGGGGTTCGGGGGTTCGGGGTTTCGGGGGATGGGCACGGGCGCTCCCCCCCCCCCCCCTCCCCTCCCGCGCGGGGCGCGCAACGCGCGCGGCTCCTGGGGGGGGGGGGGGGGGCGCGAGGGGGGCGGGCGCGGGCTCCGCGCGCGCTGCCGGCTATGACGTCAGGGGGCCGAGTGACCAATGAGGGAGGCGCTGCCCTCCGGAGCCGAACCATTCGACTCGTGCGCGTCCCTGCCCTTGGAGTCGGAGCGCCGGAGCCCCAACTTTCCCGGCTCCCACCTCAAACTGCCCCCACCCTCCACGCCCCCCCCCCCCAGGAAAGAAAAAAAAACCTTAAAAAAAAAAAAAAACAACACCCACCCCACGCGCCGGGGGGATGAGGGAAAAGAGCGGCGCAAAAAAGCGGCGGGAGTAGCCCGCCCTCCCCCTTCACACACCCCGCACACCGCCCTCCCCTTCCTCCCCTCCCTCAGTGAACGAGGCCCCTCGCACAACGGCTCCTTGGAGAGGAGGGGGGGAAGGAAAAAAAAAAAAGGCGGAAAAGAAAAAAAAAAAAAAAAAGAAAAGAAATTAAATTAAATCACCGCCGCCTCTCCAGCGGTGCCGCGGCGGGTAAGGGGAGCGGCGGTGGCTGGGCAGAGAGGAGGCAGAGCGCGGGGGGCGAGCCGGGGAGCACCGCGCTCTCCCTCCCAAACTTTGATGATGACCATGACTACGATGGCTGACGGGCTGGACGCGCAAGACTCCTCCAAATCCGCCTTCATGGAGTTCGGGCAGCAGCAGCCGCCGCCGCCGCAGCCGCCGCCGCCTCCCCACTCCCAGCAGAGCTCACCGGCGATGGCCGGAGCCCACTACCCGCTGCACTGCCTGCACTCCGCCGCCGGCTCGCACCCGCACCACCAGCATCACCACCACAGCTCGCCCTACTCCGGCAGCGCCGGCTCCTACAACCACCGCTCGCTGGCCGCCTACCCCTACGTGAGCCACTCGCAGCACAGCCCTTACCTCCAGTCCTACCACAACAGCAGCTCGGCCAGCCAGACGCGGGCGGACGATGCAGGTGAGCCGGCACCGCTTCCCGAACCCGCTGCCAGCTTCTCCCCCCGCTCCCTCCAACCCCGGGCGTCTTCCCGGCCCCCCCTCCGGGCACCTGCAGAACGACCCCCGCCGTGCCCCCGTTCCCGCCGAGGCAGGCGCCAGCCCCGGGTGCGCGGACGGCGGGAGGAGAGGCGGGGGGTGCCCGTTCCCGCGGCCCCTCGCGGGCCTGTGCCGCGGTACCGGCGGCGGGGCCGCCGCGCTCCCTCCGCGCCTCCGGCGGCTGCCGGCGCTACCGCGGCGCTGCCACCGGCGCCTTCCCCGCTCCCCGCGGCCGGCGGCGAGGGGCTGCGCTCGGCGCTCCTTTGTTACGGCGGGACCGGCTTTAGGCAAAATTCCTGCTAACACCTGAGGAGTGAAAGTTTCCAGGCGAGCGGGTCGCATTCCGCTCGGGGGCCGTCTGATTTATGTATTTCTTTTTTTGCAGGGAGACGTACGTATCCATCCAGAGGGGCACGGGAGGGGTGCGGGGGGGGGAAAAGCATTGTTAAAAGTCTCGGACTGGTGATTCACTGACCACCAAACTGGCGACGCGAAGTCAATTAGCCGAGTAAAACCTGGATGGCCCTGGAACGAGGCATACCTTCGCAAAGCCAGCGCTGCACTTTAAATTTTAAAAAATGTTTTCTTTTTTATTTTGTTTTTCTTCCCGGGAAGAAGGAGAGCGTGCCCACCATGCCCGGACAGCTGATTTTTCTCCCGGTAGCTCCCGAGCGGCAGCCTGTGCCTGCGCCGTGGGGTTAAACAGGCGTTGGGACGGGCTTTGGCGTTTTCAGGAGCCGTGGCAGCCAAAATACCCGCGTTTAATAGCTAAGGAGGGTGATGTTTCAGCTGTGTTGTTTTGCTTGCAGATCAGCAAAAAACCACAGTGATTGAAAACGGTGAAATCAGATTTAATGGAAAAGGGAAAAAGATTCGGAAGCCTCGAACCATTTACTCTAGTCTACAACTCCAGGCTTTAAATCATCGCTTTCAGCAGACTCAGTACCTGGCACTTCCAGAGAGAGCTGAACTGGCAGCTTCATTAGGACTTACCCAGACACAGGTAATTACTGGGAATTCCAAATCACCGAAACCCTGCTCGAGCAACAAAGGCCAAGCAAAGTATGATGCTCCCTAAACATTTTGGCCTCTGTCGGGAACGGTAGAAAAGGTAAAGCACACGGTTCCCATCTCTGCACGCTGGGACTCACCTAACGCGCGGCAGAGATCGGGCAGAGAGAGCTGAAAGCGCCCTTCCCTCAGCCGGCTGCGAGCAAGCGCTCCCTTTTGATGCCACACACGATATTTTAAAATTGCCTATATTTTCAGATAATTCCGGCACTGAGATGCAATTGCCCAGCTGTGAAAAGGAGAACAAAACAAAGGCAAGGAATCGCTGGGCCTGAGGTAGAGCTGAAAGCAAAGCTGCCTCCTCGCAACGTTTATAGGTAGAGGGGAAGCAGGAACGCGTTAGGAAATACCTGTTAAATCAATAGTTAATTCACCCTGGATGACTAACGCAAATGCAGTAGTTAGCCTTGGGCAAAATGTACAGAAGGTGATAATAGATCTGAAGATCAAAGACAGCCGTGTACAAAATTATGGCAGGTTAAGCCATAGTTAAGTGTGGTTGGAGTAGCTGTGCCATTCTGCTAATTTAAGCTTGAAAGACATACGCGGCATTACAGGCTTACCAGGCTGGGGTTTGTGGAGAAGAGCATGGATAGATGGGATCAATCCGGGCAAAATGTTATCATGTGAATCTATGAGCCCAGCAAATAACTTCAGGATTTTATCAATGTCATTGGTAACAGTCTCTTCCAGACAGCGATTTTTAAATAGTCAGCAAAAATTAATAATGGGAATGGGCCCGACGGTTTTGCAAATGGGATTTTAGTATCCTCAGCATGCACGCTCTGTCTCACTGTTGTCTCTCTTTCTTGCTCGTATGCATAGATTTTTTTTTTAGCGGCCCAATCCTGATCTTGAAGCTAGAGAAGAACCCCTGCTTATCCCCAAACATTATGATTGCAAAGTTTGAGAGGTCAAATATGCATGGGGAAATTGTTTTCTGTTTGATTGATTAAAAAAAAATTACATTCTGTATACATGTCTTACCTATATATAATTGCTATGATAATTCTGACCTGCCGGTGGGCCTAATCCTTGCACACCTTATCGAGTGCAGGCTCCCTCCTCGGGAGTTCTGCTGTGTTAGGAGCAGGATGAGACCCAAAGCAATGTTGATATACTATTACTCACAGAGAAAATAAAAATATTCTTTCTTTACTAATCCATTTTAATATAAAGCCACAATCCTCGTTCTATTATGCCTCCTCCCCTGCCACATCAGCATGGACTGCTTGATCTGATCGTGAGGATTTCAGAAGCACAATTTCTTTGTAAGATGCCCTTTGTCTATTGGCTCTTGTCTCCTGGCACAAAATCATACGATTGCCCATGTTTGACAACAGTTTGCCCGAACGATCAAATGACCTCCAAAATTCTGAATGAGGTGCTAAAACAGGACACCTCAGAGCATGTGGTCTGCTCAGGGAAACAACAGCGTGGCCTGCTCGGGAAAACAACGTCCCAGGTTAAAACCTGCATCCCTCTCGCTTTCCAGCTCTGCTCTGCCTCCCCTGTTCTCTCCAGCTGCATCCAAAGCCCGGGAGCAGCCGTAGCTACCCCTCCTTCCCCTCTTCCATCCCAGCTCCACACCCGACTGGCGTGTGCCCTCAAGACTTTCTCCCGATTAGACTCACGGCCCCCAGGGTCCTCCCTGCCGTGCCCTGGGCGCTGACGGCAGCCTAATATCTAATATCTAATATCTAATATCTAATATCTAATGCGTTTCGGTTTACAGGTGAAGATCTGGTTTCAGAACAAGCGCTCCAAATTCAAGAAGCTGCTGAAGCAGGGCAGTAACCCCCACGAGAGCGACCCTCTGCCCGGCTCCGCTGCCCTCTCCCCTCGCTCTCCCGCTCTGCCTCCAGTCTGGGACGTTTCAGCCTCTGCCAAGGGAGTCAATATGCCTCCAAACAGCTACATGCCTGGCTATTCTCACTGGTATTCTTCTCCACATCAAGACACAATGCAGAGACCACAAATGATGTGAATTGTCCAAGAGAAATAATCTCCCAAGAACGCCTCGTCTCGACATGGCAAGAAGTTCCCCTGCTTTGCCAAGCCGTGCCAGCTAACAGGCTCTGTGTGAACTTGTAGATGCGGCAAAGAGACAGAGTGGCTTTATTTTTTTTTTTTTTAAGTAACCTCAGCGATTGATCTTGAACAGAAAGACACAATTTTCATTCTGGCGCACAGAAGACACTTCTCTTTAGGATATTTTCCTTTGGACTCCAAGGCACCAGCCTCTTTCTCTGTGGAGTATACGTCAAAACAAACTTTTTACAGACTTTGCCCACAAGAACCTGAATCTACCATGGCAGCCGTTTTTACTTGTTTAATGAGCTAAAGACATTACATGATGAAAGAGAGACTAGTCAAAGCTCCTTCATTTTTATTCACCAAATCCGAACTGGGGAAAGGATTAAAAGACAGAAGAAGTGATTTTTTTAAAAATTAAGATTGGGGGGGTTGGAAAAGGAGAACTGGTTGAAAAAAATGCAAATACACTGTAAGATTGGAACATTACCACGAAGCAAAATCTGCATGCTTTCTCAAAATGTAATGGGCTGCGGCTCAGAAGAAACCACCGACTCTCACCTGAAGAGCCCCCTCACCCACACAGCCCCGCACCGCACACAGCCGGACGGACTCCCGGAGACGAGCAGGAAAGACAGAGCGAGGGATTCGCGGCCGGAGCCGGAGCCAGGCGCGCCGCCGCGGGCTGGGGAAGGGCGGTTCAGCGCTGCCCGGCGGCAGCCTCAACCACTGAGCGAGAGGGACCTTTCCCCGAGCAACCTTTCTGTATATATTGTTGAATTTTAGTTGTACATATACTTTGTATGTTTTTGTCTTCTTTCATATATAGAGTAAAAGCCACAAAACGCCCGCCTGGCTCCTATTTCTCTTCACCTTAGCGGATCCCCACCTGCCCCGACTTGCCCCCCAGATCAGCCCGGGCAGAGGGATCCCTTGTGCCCGGCTTGCCTGAGTGCACAGACACCCCTACCAAAGCATATATCTGCAAGCAAAGAAAGAAAAGATGAAGTGGGGTGGGGTAGCTGGTGGTTTAGTTGGTTTTAAGGCTACAGCTTAAAGACAGGAGGTACCGAGTCCACAAAGATACGCCTAGACGAAGTTGCTAATCACCCGGCCATTTCTGCTGCGATTTCAGTGCTCCGCTGCTCAGCTGAGCTTCCTCGCCGAGGCAAAGCTCAGAGCCCTGTCTTTCTTCCCAAAGGTTGGAGACTCCAAATTATTAAGAAAGGAGGCGCCCTCCTTTGTTTCAAAGAGCAGACAATGCAAGCTGAGGAATGTTTTGCAAAGCCCTGAGAGGTGCCCAGGCACACAACACGCTGTCCAGCCAGCTTCAGCCGCACCGGCTTGTGGAAAGCACAGCAACAACTGACAATGAAAAGCCTTTTCCTCATCCAAGCTGGGTGCCCCATACTGCGAGAATTAATGGCTAGAGACCTGGGCATCCTTCAAATTATGAACCTTGAAACCACTGAGCCATTTATCAGAAGTCAATAGAGATCCTCAGAGTGCTCCATATAATGACAGCTACATACAGTCGTGCAAAAGGACAGTCACTATAATTAGACACAAAGCAAAGACTACTTACCAATATACCAGTTTTTTGGGGGGTGTTTTTTGGTTTGGTTTTTTTTTTTTGAGCAACTTCCACGCTCAGTCAGTCTTCAGAGTGCTTTAAAACCGATCAGTCTTGTCATTTTCTACCATTCGTATTGTTACATTAGGAAAAATGTTTTCTTTTCTTTTTTTCCCCTTCCCACTGTGAAACTTTGGGTTCAGAGCTCCCCAGGATCAATTCTGAACAAAGCCTCCAGCTGCAGTGCCATCCAATTTGAAGCAGACATTGGGGACAATTTAAGGTTTTTATCCACAAGAAGGTTTTTTTCCATTCTCTTAAATGCAGCCATAATTAGAGTAATTTTTCATGTAGCCCGCTGATTACAGCGTTTTTACCGTCAAAGATAATTACCTGTAATTTTCTTCCACTTTTAATACTAAAAAGCCATCTTTATTTAGATTCAGGAACAGGAAAGGCGAAACAAAAGAGGAAAATTATTCTGTTATTCATACACAAATTGCAGAGACGTAGGGCCTAAAATTGAAAATTAACCAAAATTATAATGCTGAAAAGAATGGAAGAGGCTTCAGAAGTACAGCTGGTAGTGGGGCTCACTGAATTATTCAAATGACACTGGAGAGAAAGCTACCATACATTTAAACCAACAGCATTGTGTGCATCTTTCAGAAAACCCCGCTTTACCCGCCCTCTCCCCCACGCCGGCCCCTGTGCGGGCTCCCCTCGCCTCGCACAAGGGCCAAGGATGCCCCGGGGAGCCCGGCCCGGCCCGGCCCGGCCCGCACGGCCCCCGCAGGCGCTTTAACCCTTTCGCGGCGTGCGCCCCGCGGGGTGGCGGCGGGCAGTCCGTCCGTCCGTCCGTCCGTCCGTCCCCGCGCTGGGGGCGGGCAGCGGGGGCTTCGCTGCCCCTCGTGGGGTCTCGTCCTGCCCCGCACGCCGCGCGTGGGTGCCGGCGCGGAAAGCCTATGGCTGCGCCGTGCCCTCCTCCCCCGCCAGCGATTCCTCAAACAGGCTCAGAAAAAGCCCAGACAACAAGCGAGCGAGCGAGCGAGCGAGCAAATAAACGCTAACAACAATAATAAAAGCCCCATTAGCTTAGTGGCGTGGGAGAAGGTGGGAAAGGTAGGCCTGCCCGGGAGCGGGGTGGGAGTGAGTGGCAGCGGCGGCTCCCACTCGCGCGGCCGCCGCCCCGGGAGACTCTCGTGAAACAGCGTCATCTATGGATGGAGCCCGGCAGCTCCCTCGGCAGCGCCAAACCTGCCGCCGCCGGCTGCCTGCGCCGGCCCCGACACCGCCCGCCCGCCGCCGCCGGGCTCCGCCGCCCCGGGAGCCGCGGAAAGGCGCTGCCGCCGCCCCGGGAGCCGCGGAAAGGCGCTGCCGCCGCCCCGGGAGCTGCGGGGAGCTGCGGAAAGGCGCTGCCGCCGCCCCGCCGCGGGCACGGGCGGACCGGGCTGGCCCGGGGTTCGCACGGCTCCTCCGCCGAGTCCCGCGCCGCCCCTCCGGCAGCCCGTCCCGTCGGGGCTCCCGCCGCATCCGCGGCAGCATCGGGGCAAAGGGGGCGCTTATCCGTGGGGGTCCGGCCGGGGAGGGAAACCACCTGCGAGGGAATGACCGCCGGTGTGGAGAGGGAGCCCAGACGGAGCGTGCCTCGACGGGCGAGGCGCGGAGCAGCCACAAACCAGCCCCAAACCCGAGCGAGCCCCAAAACTTACCCCTCTGAAAATCTGCTAAGCAAGGATCGGGGTCTAGAAATCTGTACTGAACAGAAGCAGTGGAGAATATTTTTCTGAGTCTCAGGGCAGAAGCTCTTTCTCTATATTCTTGGTTGAGTGAGCACATCCAGGTGTGAAATTGTTTGCACACCCCAGCACCTCTTATATTGCCAGCAAAATTAGCTGTTATTACTGTCACTGTTTAGTGATGGTTAGCTTGATAAAAAAAACCTGCTGTAATCAAGACCTGGCGCATCTTTGCAAATTACAGATAATTGTAAACGTCCAGATTATGATAATAGCATCCTAATCCAGCCTGCAATATAATTATTACAGAGTGTTACATCTGAAACTGTCCAGTAGGGCTAATTCAGCCATTATTTAGACCCTATTTTTGCACTGCAAATGGGTTGCTGAGTTGAAAATGTACGATTGTAATTTCACGGGGCACTCAATGAGTAATGGTATAGGGAGGGAAAAATACAAAAGTGAAATGTGAACAGTAGCGATCAAATCAAACTCTGAAGGACAAAAGACTGTTTGATTCATAGGGAATGAGAAGAGCGGGAATTAAGAAAATAGCAAATCAGTGGTCTGCAGCGTTACGTGTCCAAATCTCAACGACTGCGAGCCTGATGTGCAGTCAGGGACTGCAGCTTCGGCTCCCGCCTCGCATCAGTCCGCCTCTCGGCTCAGCTCTCCCCGGCACCCCGAGCATCCCCGAGCTCCCCACCCATCCCCAAAAGAGGGCTCGCCATTGTCTTGTGCCTCCTCTCAGGTGACTGAACGTCACTTTCGGGCAAGCAGCCTCGGGAGCTCCGGCACCGGGCGGAGGAGGGCGCGGGGTGCGGGATGCGGCGCCGGGCGCTCTCCGCGGCGGGATGCGGAGCCCTTTGCGCCCCCGCGCCCCCGCTGGACCGGTCCTCAGGGGTCCTTAGGGAAATTATCACAGAACCGACTCAGTTGTAATTAATTAATCAAAAGAGCCTGGCTAACAGGACTACCTGCAGCTAGCGAGGTTAACTCACCGGGCTAGCTTGGCTTTCGACTCCTGATTAACTTTTATTAACCCTGGACACGAAATACACAAACCCGCTTAATTTTTAATGACCTAGATCATCAAAGCGCGGTTGCCACCGGACCGGTTGGTCCCCGCTTGGTCTCCGCAGGGTCCAGATGAGAAGAGGCAGCGCCCGCGGCCGGCCCCGTGGGCAGGAGGGCTGCGTCTCCGGCCCTCGCTGGCCTCTCCCGACCGCAGCCGCTCCTCGCAGCCCGCAGTCCAGCCCCGCGCCCTTTCCTCCATGCGCGTTCGTAAAAACCAGGAGAATAAAAGAAAGCTCAGCGGATAGCGCGAGGCGAAAACCCTGCAAAACGCGTTGTACGGCGCGTATCGATGGGAGCGTGAAGCTCTCCGGGAATGGAGGGCCAGCTCCGCAGCCAGGCAGATGATGCCGCTGCAGAGCACGAAGCCGGGTCAGCATCCGGCCCGGAGAGGCTGCCGGAGCCATCCTGCAGAACCCAGGCTGAGGCTGAGACAGCCTCTCCGGCAGTGCCGAGGGGCAGGCGGCAGCGGGAGAGGAGCGAGAAGCCGCCCCAAGCTCTTCCTCGCCAAATGCCCAATCTGCCACCGGTTCTAGCCGGGGCCGGCACTCTGGGCCCTCACCTGAAGGGGATGAAGGAGGTGAGGGAGCCGTGAGTTTTAGCCGCGGCTTTGAGGGTCGTGTCAGTGGAAGGTGCTCTCACAGACAGCCGGGGTGTGCGTGCGTGGCGGGATTTATCAGGTCTGTATTCCGGGCAGATAAACTATTGTTTATCATCCTCCCTGAATCGCATGTAAATAGACACACCACGGAACAAAGAGAACTATTTAACTGATGCAACACAGATTCTCCCTAAAAAAAGAGAAAGAGAGGCTTAATGTAAACTTCGCGTTTCCTATTTTCACAGCTTTTATCTGACCTATAAAACAGGTTATTGAGTTACTGCAAGCAATCGCTTAAATGACTGAAAGCAAGAAGACGGGGTTCCCACACCCCACTCCCCCCGCCCCGATTTTCCTGAAGCAATAGATCTCCTTTCCTTAATCCACAACCGAAACACCTAAAGTCTGTCAGTCGCAAAATTGCGTGGCAGAAATCTTTAATTGATGCCACATGTGGGATGCACTCTGGGGACACAGCGCTGCCGGCGGTGGAGCGGGCAGAGCGCGGAGGCCCGCGCAGGCAGCGCGGCCGCGGGGCAGCCAACGCCCGGGGGACACCCAGGGGAGTAAGAGGGCCACAGGAACGCCTGACAAGCGGGCTGCCCTGCCGCCGTGACAGGTCGGAGGGGTGTTTTTCCTTTCCCCGGAAAGGCGCGGGAGGGGAGCCGAGGCGCTCGGCGGCGAGACGGCAGTGCCCGGCAGGATGGAGGCCGTGCCCCGGGCGGAGCGGGAGATGCCCGGGCAGGAGCGGGGGCTCGGGCGGATGCGGGAAGGCGCTGCTCCCGCCGCCGTGCGAGGCGTGGCGGGCACTGCGTGTGTCTGGCTGGGGGCGATGTAGGGGTGCGTCCCGGCCGGGGGTGGATATGTGGATGTGCTGCGGGTGTGAGAGCCCCAAGGGGGGCAGGCGGTGTCAGGAGCTCTCGATCTGGGGAAGCGGGGGCTGCAGGCTGCTCTGTGCGTGTGCGTGTGTGTGTGTGTGTGTGTGTGCGTGTGTGTGTGTCAGGCCCTGTGGCTCAGCCCTGGAGCCGCTCGGCACCCACAGGAATGTGGCTCCTCTCGGCTCCCCGAACTGCCCCGGCTCCACATGGAAGTGGCCGCCAGGAAAACAGAAGGGAGGGGAAGAGGGGGAGGGGCGGGGAAAGCCCCGAGCCAGCAATCCGCCGAGCCCAAACCCGGCATCAGACAAAGGACAGTTCATGCCATCCTTTCCCGGGGAAGCAGGGGGGCAGGCCTGGCCAAGCCGGGCTCCCTGCGGCCGCCGCCGGAGCCCAGGGGTGCGCCCAGGCGGGAAGAGGCGCCGGGCTGTGCCTGCCCGTGTGCGGGGACAGAGCGGACAGCAGCATCCGTCCCCTCGGCCCGGGGGTCTCCGAAGGGGCGGACGGCCCCGAGCGTTCATCGAGGTCGGGGCCACGAGACGGGGAGCCCCGGCGAGGGCATTTCTTTCTTGTCCTCATCAGAGGAGGGATGCCAGGCTTTTCCCGACCTGCCCAACACCAACCCGTTCTGGGAGAAGGAGAAATTAAGCAGGGTGGGGGACCGGCATGAAAACCAAGCCGAGCTGACTCGGCTGGCTTGGAGAGGCGAGCGATGCCTGGTCCAGCGGCCGCGGTGTGAGTTCCCATTTCTGCCCGGTATGCTGCTTGCCGGCACTCCGCCTTCCCGGAGCTGTTCCTGCGCTGTCCGTCCGGGCCGTCCCGGCCCCGGCAGGTTCCCGTAACCCAACAGTCCCCGGCAGCTCCTCAGAGAAAGGGGTGGGTGGACCCACCTGGGAAATTGACTTCCACCTCCTGTGTCCAAACCTTTCTGCAAAGGGAAGTGACCTCCGGGAGGGGAGAATTTCTTACTGCAGGTTGAATATTTGTCTAGAGGGAAATGAGGAAAAGAGCGGAAGAAAATGAAAGGGTCAAGTTTTAAAAATTTTTTTTTTGCACAGGATGGAAGTGAGCAGAAGAGATGAAGCCGAGCTCTTCGTCAGTCCCAGAGTCGCGGAAAGTCCCTGAAATCTTGCGAGTTGAAAGAGCAGGAGACGGTCCCCAGAAGGGCGGAAGAGATGGGGAGCGGCGGCCGCAGGGGTGGGCAGCAGCGCCCGCGGCACCCCCGCAGCCTCCCCGGCGTGCAGGGAGCGCAACCGAACAAACTGCTCTATTGTACTGCAAGACATTTACCAGCCCCCAAACCTGCTACACAACAGCAAACCGGGCTTCTTTCTTTGGGGAGAAAACTGCTCAAACCGCACTCACACGCACAGAACATGGCAGGCAGGAGAGGAAGGAGAAAAGAGGAGGGGGAGGGCAGCGGGGAGGAAGAGTGGAGATAGGTAAGGGCGCCCCGGGGCAGGAGCGTGCCTTTTCAGGCCTCGCCTCCCCCCGTTCCGGCGCTCTCCCCGCCAGCCTCAGCTGCCAGAGGGGCATCTTTCATCTCGGGGACCCTTCCAGCTGCGCCTTTGGCACGTTCACTGCTGCCGCCGTACCCGCACGGCCGTGAGTTACCGCTGCCCCCCGGATGGGGGTCCCCGTGGGAACTGCATGGCCGCGGGCCCCGGGCCGGGATTTCGGCTGGGAGAGAGAGAGAGAGCCCGTGCTCCGTGCGAGGAGTCCGCGCCCCGGGCAGCACTCCGGCCACGCCGTGCCCAGCACTGGGCAGCCCTTTGACGCGCGGGTTTTTCCCTTAATCGTGTAGAAATAAAACAAAACCAATAAAAGTACCTCTGAAACGTTCCTCCTTCAGTCGAAGCCGCCGCAGGCTTTTAGCAGGAGCGAGGGGAGCGGGGCCCTCATTTTATTCTTTTCTCATGTTTAGTGGCTCCCTTTGACGGAAACGTAATTTGTATAATTAGCCGAGCGCACACGGGCGACTGATGGGCTGTGGAGTGTGCAGCTCTCGACGCTAATTGCTCTCAGGAAAGGATTCAGGGCGGCTTAAGGCGAGAGATTCGCTTTCTCGCATCAGGATGGGCAGCTTTCCCTCCAGCCTACAGCGCTGTGCATGGGATGGACGCGGTCTTGCCAGAGCCCCTTTCCCAGCGGGGAGAGAGCGCCGCGGGTACCTGCAGGGGCCAGACCCCGCCGGACTGCGGGGGCACCGCACGGCGCCGGAGCAGAACACGAACTCCCAGCTCCCGGCCTCTTTCCTCACTTTCTTTCTGAAAGCAAATCAGTATTATATTTTTTTTCCCTCTTATTAATAGAAGAAGGGGTAATTTGGAAACATTTCTCTTGGTCGAAATAATTTTATTTTATTCAGAATATACAGTTTAATTCCTCTATCTACAATTATTTACAGGGTTAAAATAACATTGAAAAAAGTCTCTGGAAAAGTTGAGGTCATAGATTTCAAGGCACCAATGATAGTGTCCACAGCTGAGCCAAAAAACGTCCGTATTGTATAAAAAAGGGTTTCCTTTGAAATGCAATAAGTTACATGCACAAGCTTTACACATTTTAATCTTTTTGTTTGTTTCTTTTCCCTTTTAAAAATTCCCCATATGCATTCCTTTCGTTATTATTCCTTAACAGTAAAACACAGGAGTCCAAGGAGCAACAAAAAAATAATAAAATAATAATGGTCAGGCTCTAATAAATCGTCCCAGAGGCCAGCGCTAACGGGTGCTGTAGGGAGCCGTGGGGTTGGAGATGAGAGTTGATGGAGTTGGCAGCGGGGTACCAGGAAGAGGAGCTCTCCAGATAGCTGGATGCAGGGGACGGGTTGGAGTTTGGAGGGTGAGCGTGTGCGTGGGCATGGTGGCTGAGGGAGCGGGACGAGCCCTGAGGTTCCCAAACCGCAGGTGACTGTGGAGAGTTGCAGGCCATGGGGTCGCTGGAGCTGGGGCTGTGCTCCGGAGGCATCTCCCCGTTTTTCATGATCTTCTTGATCTTGGATCTTTTATTCTGAAACCAGATTTTCACCTGGGAGCGGGGCGGGAGGAGAGGAGAAGGGAGGAAAGAGGAGTGGGGAGGGAAAGCGACACCATTAATGCCCGCCTGGCAAGCCGGTGCTCCGCGGCCGCGGCGCCCCGCCGTCCTCCCGCCCTCCGGGGCCCGATTCGGCCCTTCCCGCCGCGCCGGGGTGAGCCCGGGCTCTGGACCCGCCGGGCCGGGCCGAGCCGAGCCGGGCCGAGCCGCTGGCGGTACCTGTGTTTGCGTGAGTCCCAGGGAGGCTGCCAGCTCGGCCCGCTCGGGCAGGGCGAGGTACTGGGTCTTCTGAAACCTCCTCTGCAACGCTGCCAGCTGAAAGCTGGAATAAATAGTCCGGGGTTTGCGCACTTTCTTTGGTTTGCCGTTCACCATCCGCACCTCGGGTTCCGCCACCTCCTTCTCTGCACGGGCGCAAGAGCGGGAGAGAGACGCACACTTGTTAAGTTGGGGACAGGCTCCGCTCCGCGCCGCCGGGGCGGCATCCCGCCCGCGGGCCGGGCCGGGCCGGGCCGGGCTGGGCAGCGGCGCCGGCCCGACGGGCCCCTGCGGCTTTCCCCGGGGCTCCGGCAGCCGGGCGCGGCCCCGCGCAGCCTCCCCGCGGTGAGAGGGGGGAGCCCGCTCCCTCCACACCGGCCTCGGCCACCCCCGGCCCTCCTCCTTCTCCTCCGCCTCCCACGCCCGCCCCGGGCATCCTGCGGGGCGCGCAGCGCGGCGCGGGCGGGAGCGCAGGGCATGCGCGGCGGCGCGAGGATGGGGGGCCCTGCTGGGAGCAGCTCTGTCCGGAGCGAGGTCGGACCCAAGCACCGACCGCTTCCTCCGCACAGCCGCGCCAGCCCCTGCCGCCGCCGGCGTGTCCCCAAGCGCCGCCGCGACCGCACTCGTCCCAGCCAAGCCCCAGCCGCTTGGCTTTACCACGGACTTGTTTATTTTTTTTTCCTCCCTGACCCCTTCTTCTTTTTTTTCCCCTTTTCTTTCTTTCTAGTTTTTTTTCTTTTCTTTTTCTTTATTTTTTTTTTCCCCTCCTACAGCAAGTTACAAAGAAGTAAAGCACTAAAACCGCGACGCTTTCTGGCGAAAAACGCTCCCGGCTTCGCAGCCCCGCCACCGCTGGTCTCCCCCTCCCAGTCTCCTCCCCCGCCCCTCCAGCACAGAGGGAAGGAAACTTTCTTCAACACCGCGAACCTGAGTTTGAGACACGCAACAAGGCTCGGCTATTTTCTCCCTCTTCCTGCGGGGGGAAGGAGGAGGGAGGCAGCCGTGGGGGCCCGGGGGCAGCTGACAGAAGGGCTAAAGCGCTAGTCCTACAATTTGTAGTTTAGCTCATGCGAGCTGGTCAAAAAAAGTAGACGAGTAAACCAGTTCTCCACTTTTTTTTCCATTCCCAATTCTCTTCCCCCCCCCCCCCCCCCATTTATTTATTTATTTATTTTCAGTTTCCCTTCTGGCTCAGGGAAAGCCGCATCCCCGCGCTCCGCGGGTCAGGGATCCGCCGGGGCGCGCTCCCCCAGCCTCCCCAAAGCCGCGGGATGGTCCCGCACACCCCGGGCCCCCGGCCCTCACCTGGCTGGCTGGCGGAGCTCTGGACGCGGTTGTAAGCGCCGCTGTACTGGTGGTAGGGGCTGGCGTAGCTGTAGTCTGCATAGGCTTTGGCAGGATAGTTCCCGGCAGACCCGTTCATGCCGTGGTACTGGTACTGGTAGGGGTTGAGCGCTTTGCCGTAGGAAGCCGAGGTAGGCGAGCAGTAGCCGTGCGGGGCTCCCCCCGCCGGGCTGTAGTAGTCGGAATCCGTGGCGGAGGACTCGGGTAAAGTGGGAGATTCCTGGGACGGGTGGTGCATGGCTGCAGCCGTCTGGAAAGGAGCTTGGAAGTCGCCGGATCTGATGTTGGGGACCCTTCTGTCAAATACTCCTGTCATAGCTCGGGGCCGGCGGCGGGCAGGGGCTGGCGGCGGGGCTGCTCGGCTCTAAGCAGACATGTCTGGGGGAGGAGGCTGCGGCGCGGTGTCTGTCTCCGGCAGACTGCTGGCTGGGGCGCAGCATAGGCTTGGTTAAATCCTTAATTGCGCTCTTACGCACAGCAGGGTGGATCGGGTTCCATTGGCCAGAGCAATCGGGAGCAGCGACACCCTAACTCGTCCAACTAGTTTAGCACAACAAAGCTTCGGCTTAAAAAAAAAAAAAAAAAAAAAAAAAGAGAGAGAGAGAGAGAGAGAGGGGAAAAAAGGAGGAAAAAAAGTCCCATTCAACCTCTTTTTAAAGTGAATACCAACAGCAATCTCCGAGTCGGAGCGCCGCGACTGGGAGGTTTCCGGCTCCCCCCACCCCTGTAGCCGGCGAGGGGGCTCGGCCAGCCCGCAGCCCGGTGCCCCCGCACTCCGCCCGCAGCGCCCGGGGGGAGGCTGCAGCCACGCCACTCGGATTTGCCGTCCGGTCCCCCTTGGCTACGCTGATGGCTTGGGAACACCGCACCGGGCGCTCCTGGCTCCAACTCGATTTCTGATCTGGTGACAATGACCATTAGCGTCTGGCCGCGCTGCTTCCCTCGGACCGTCCTTCTTTCCCGGGGAAACGTCCGGGACCTCCGCGCTAAACACAGCAAACCCCATTGCCCCCAAGTACCTTGAATTTTAGTTACATCATTTCCTGCATTTCCAAGACCCCGGCACGGCCCGGAGCCAGCGGGAGACTCCCGGCATAATGCCCTGCGTGGGGTGTGGGGAGCTGCCAGGGGCACCATCCGGCCTAGGGGCACCCACCTACCCCGGGATTTCGCTAAACACAGCCTGCCCGCGGCACGATGCCCGCGGCTGGAGAGCCCCCGACCCTCTCGCCAGCTCTGGAGCCCCTCAAGGCTGGCTTGTGACCGCTCGACCCCACGGACGTGCGCTCCTGTAGCCCCGGGGCGATGCTCACCGTCTGGTCCGCCTCCGGCCCAGGGTGGTCAGAGCCCCTCAAGAAGGGAGCTCAAATCCCCCTCACGAAGGGAGCTCAAATCCCCCTCACGCGTGGGCAGGATCGCTGTGGGGCGGCCGTGGGGCTTCTCCATGGGAGGCTGTGCAAGAGCCCGCTTTCCTGGTGACAGCCCCACAGCTGCGGCTGCCGCTGTGCGGGGGAATCGTCTCCACAGCCCCCGGGCCCGCAGCTCCCTCCTTCACCTGCACCCGTCCTCTCGCACCCATCTGTGCTCTCAGGTGCCCGCAGAGCGCTTCATGTCCGGGCCGGACAGAGCCACGGGCTGCTGATGCCCGTCCCTGCTGATTTTACAGCAGTGTTGCAAAAAAAAAAAAAGGATCAAATTTTACTAGACACTAAGGAAAACAAATAAAAGGCTGTTTTCAGTGACCTGGAGTTGTAGATTTTTCTGAAGTTGTTTACTCTCCAGATTTAGCCTGTTTGCTCACCGAAGATCTCCCAGCCAGCTGAGTAACACTTGTAACACAACCGTGCATGTTGTACTTGAACTTATTGTTTGCTTTGGAAATGTCCACAGCTCATATAAAATCACATTAAACAAATCCCTAAGCATTTCATTACATGATTCACTTACTTAAATCCATTGGAAATATCTCTCCCCCTCTATTTTTTCCCTTTCCCCCCATTTTTTTTTCTTTTTATTGCAGAGAGAGGACTCAGAGAGGGATATATGTTTATGACTGGGGAAGGGGAGAGTAAGTTTATTAAAGCTCCCAGTTTGCATCCAGCTGGAAGGGGCGGTGGAGGTTTTAAGCAGACGAAGAGGGGGAGAGGGGGAAGAAAGCCCATTTGTGTCATAAATTCCAGGGCACTGCACTTCAACACGTTCGGGCAGGAAGGTGCCGTTTTAGGGGAGAGAACGGGAGAGGAGCCGGGCGCCGGTCTCGCACCCAGCCCCGGCAGCGCTGGAGCCGCGGCGGGTCCCGGCCAAGCCGTCCCGACAGGCTGCCTGAACAGCTCACCGGGGAAATCTGCATCTCTGCAGCAGAGAAAGTTTCCTCTTGTTTTATTCAGTAGCAGGGCAGGGGACAAAGAACAAACAAACAAACAAAAAGCTTCGATATTAATAGGGAAAAAAAGGCAGGAGCCCAACAGAGCCAACCGCAAACCCCCCAAGCTGATTTTTTTTTCTGAAGGCATCCGCCGCCGTTGCAGTCCGTGAGAGGATTACCGGGCTGAGGGCGCACAAATCCGCCTGTTTGCGGGTTTCCTGCCCCCCGTCCTTCCCAGCCCGAACCCGATTTTCTTGCCTTTCTGCTGTTTTCCCCCAGCGGTTTTTATTTAACACATCCGGTGGGAGCGGGCGGTTCGGAGGGAGCCGGAGTCTGTTTTCCATTTCACAATATGGTCATTGTTTACCGGCACATGCCCGCCGCGCCGCCGGAGCGGCTGCCCGGGGCCCCGCGGCCCGCTCGGGCCCGAGCCCCGCTGACCCCCGGGGGAGGTGGGCGCTGTGTCCGTGTGTCCCGCGGCCGCCGTGTCCGTCTGTCCCCCGGCCGCCGTCTCCGTCTGTCCCGCGGCCGCTGTGCGGAGGCGCGCGGGCCGTGCCCGTGGCAAGAGCGCCGCTCGGTGGCCGCGGGGCCGCAGCGCAGCCGCGCTACCTGCACGCCCCCGCCCCCGCCGCCGCGCCGCCGCCGCCGCCCCCGCCGGGGCCAGACTGAGCGGCGGCGGCGGGCGCGGAGCCGGGCGGCCCCGCCAGCGCTGCACCCTCAGGGCACGGGGACCGGGGCGCGGGAGCCGCCGGGCCGGCGGCCGCGGCAGGACAACGCGGCGATTGTTCCCGCCCGCGCCTGGGAGCTGCCGCGGGGGCGGCGCTGGGGCCCCGGCCGAGCCCCGCGGCCGAGCGGGCGCTGAGCCCCGGCCGGTGCCCGGCGGCCGCCCCGCCCTGCCCCGCTCCTGCGCGGGACTGTCCCCACCGGCTGAGCCCTCCGCACCAACCCTCCACCCTCCGTCCCCTCTCGCTCCGCAGCGCTTTGTTTCCAGCCAACGAGAGAAATATTTCGGATGAGCCTCTCAGAGTTTTGGATAAAATCTTGCAATTGTTCACAGAAAATCTTTCACTTTCTGGATAAAATATTCTCTCTTGGGCACCGAGTTTTTTGCTGGGAAACTTTATTTGCATGGAAATTGCTGGCAAAGAATGAAAGGAAATTTTTTCCCTTCCTTAAAAAAAAAAAAAAGCCCCAAACAGCCCTCCGCAGTGGAAATACAGATTAACTCTTGTTTTACAGCATCAGAAAATGGTGATTACCATTCAACAACTTCTACAACTGAGGACTTTCCTCATCGTAGGCTTAGGACTTTTTTACCTAGAGGAGTTTTTTCAGAATGAAGAGGCAAAGGGACTGAAAGTCCTTGTATTCTCACCTAAGGCAAAAAAAGAAATTGCACTGCAAAAGTATTGAAATTTTCAGTATGGGCAAAAGTTAGCAGGGATCCAGTGGTGACAGCTAGTGAACTGCCCAAAAAAATGTTCACGAGACAGTGAGAAAGGGAGAAATGCAGGAAAGGATTTTGGAAAGCAGCAATTGCAAGCAGAGAAGGAGAAATAAACCTGACAGAAAACTCAAGGAAGATTTGACTTGCATCTAAGACTTTTTGCTTACATTTCAGTAGCTTTCTGAAGAGCCTCTGGCTTTGGGTACAGCTGGTTCAGGGAGAGGAAAATGGGCATGTCTCCACGTAGGCACAACATGCTCTGCTTTGGGGAACTGAAGTCACTCCTAAAGGAAAGGATGCTTGTGCTCCTGTGAAGGTCACCATTTGTCTTGATGGAAGGATGTACATGTGAACTTGGGATCAAAGCCTGTGTGGTCCCTCAAACGCTGTGCAGGCATTGTTTCAGTCCTCCATCCAAGAGGGTCATCCATGCAAAAGGGTAATTTCCCATCCCTGGAACAGCCTCTTCCAGTTTCTTATGGGTGCCCAAGAATCACTGGGCCTCAGGTTAATGAAGTGAACCTGTCACTTTGGCATTTCCATGGCTGATGGATTCCCTGCCAGGCTTGGCCACAGACTGGGCTCTGCTGGCCTCGCTTGTCCAGCCTGCAAATTGCACAGCACATAAAAACCATGACATGCAATGTTAGGAATTAGAATTTGCTTTTTGGGGCAGCCTGTGACTGTCTCTTTCAGTTGCCAAGGAGCTGACAGGAGAAGAGTACACTTGCACCCTTTTCCCCCAGGTTGCACCAGATGAGTGAAGAGTGGAGCTTGGGCTTCCTGTAAATGTCAGCTGTAGCAGGCTGAGCCAGATGCAGGGGACAAAATGATGTTAAGAGATTCCTGCCTGCATCCCCCCTTCCCTCCTTTCTCAGGGCATGCCTTCCAGGGTTGCTGAGGGCTTGCTTAGCTGTTTCTTGATGCATCACAACCTTCCCAAGGCAGGGCATGGCCTCGCAGTCCCAGCTGAGTCATGGCCTGCTCCTCCAGAAAGAGAAATATTCAGTGAACTCGACCATTCCTCTACCTTTTGGAGCTCTGTCCACATAGGTTCAAGGAGCAGATGGGGAACTCACCTTGCTCTTCCATTCATGGGCTCCACATGGGCGTGACCCATCTCAATAAATATGGAGATGTGCCCTGGGCTGGGCAGGATGTTTCAGGAAAAGTCTGTCCTAGTCTTTTTTTCCCCAGCCCATATGCTCCCATTGCAATGTAGCACTGGCATCTTTCTAAGGTCATGGAGGCCTGCAGAGACCCAGAATCAGAAAACCCAGCTTCTCCCAGTGGAGTTGTTCTTCTACCTGCCTGCTCCTCAGGCAGCTGCATGTTGTTATTCCAAGGACTGTAGGTGCTTCAACTGATGTGAGGCCCAGTGGTTTCAAGGAAAGCCAAGATACAAACCAGGCAGAGCCCTCTCCAGATCTGCAGTTTGGGTCAGCAGTGAGAGCTGCAGAATCAAGGCTCCCTGCACAGCTGCCCGAGGTTTCCATAACAGATGTTTGAGCATGGATCTGGAGCTGCGTGGGCCAAGCTGCTGCTGGAGCTGCTGCTCTGATGCAGAGCGTGAGCCAGCACCACTGGAGAGAGCTGAATGTAAAGTCTCTCTTTGCCAGGAACACTACAGGGAAAATATTTGCTCTAGCTGCTCTTGCTGCCCAGAGGTGGTGCCACAGGGAGGGCACTGCAGACATCTGGCACGGCAGACAGTGATGGCAGTGACATCCTGGGAAGGGCCTCCAAGCAAGAGCAGAGGAGGAAAGGACCTCAGCTGTGGCAGCAGGAGGGGCAGGCATGAACGACTTCAGGAAATTCAGCATCCTGGATGAGTGGGCAGCTGGGCGGGATGACTGTAATGATCTTTTCAGGCCTTAAAATTTATTACTGTAGCTTTCAGCTCTGGGTAGCCAAAGGCAGTTGCTCCTTGAGGAACAGAGTTGATTCATCCCCAGCACAGACATTCTCTCTGCTTATTCTCTCCCTGCTGTCACATCTCCTTCAGCTGTAATTCACTTGTCGGCCTCTCAGATAGGAGCAGGATTGCTGCCTCTCTGCAGGACTTCAGATGTGAGATAAATCCCTTTGCATCCCAATGCCACAGGAATGCTTTCCTAGACCTCTGACATCCCTGTTAAAAGATGACCGCTCAAGGAATTCGAGGCACAGCTCTTCAGGCCCTTTGGAGTGCTTTCAGCAGGGCAGGGCAGGGCAGGGCTGCTGGCTCAGGGGCTCAGGGAAGCCTGCCTCCGGGCCCTTGTGGATTTTAGCTTACAAATCTCAGGAATTAAGCTTGCAATTTTCCTTTTGCTCTTTTTATAATGATCTAATACGTTGTTTTCCTACAGAGGTCAGCCAAACTTTTATAATTTAGACCTTGAAGGATTTGCAGATGATGGGAGCCTTAGGAAAAAGTCTCAAAAACTGCTGCTTAGCTAATGTGCGTGCAATCAGCTCGAGTCGGGCAGTGTTAGACCATACACAAATCCACAAAGAAATTAACAACAGCAATTAAACAGTGGGAGCATTGAATATGAGAAGGGACACTGAACAAGGGACAAGGACAACGTGGAGGTCAAAGATTAAAATGGCAAATGCACATGTCTTGTCTTATGGTTCTGTCCCTATTACTTATTCCTTACATGGTCTGCCTGGCCTTACCTATTAAGTTTATCAATATGTACTCACCAACAGTTGAGTACATACTCTAGCTAGCAGTAGAATATATCTAGAAAATTACTTCATAACATCTGGCATCTGACATAAAACCCATGTTGTGTTCAGTGCTATAGCTTTGCCTTTTTAATAATACTTCTAAAGTAAGTACATGCTTGGCTTTCCCCATGCAATTCCAGGGCTGCATTATTTTATTTCATATCATGCCATCTCCTGCCTTAGGTTTCATGTTCTTCACTGACACAAACACTACCATAATTCAAACTTGGTCTCCTAAAAGTTCCCTATGCAGTACAGGAGGACCTTCCTCTCTTTCATCTTTCACAATCCAGTCTGCAGCTGCCAGCAGCCTGCAGGGAAGTTGGATGTCACTGGCTGTGTTGTCAGTGCTGTCTCTTCAAGGGGCTCTGTAAGGTCACCACCATATTTATAAGCATAGAGGAAAAGACTTTTCTTCTCCTGGTATTCATTTTTTCATCTTTGAATTACATCTTTGTCCTTGAAAGAGGGCCTGCTTCAAGAAACATCAAGATGCTCTGCTTTAAGATTCATTTTACATTCCTGTGAAGATATTAATTTATTGGAAAAATGGAGGTTATTTTCTTCTTCAGCTAAGATTTCTTTATCACAATGTTCTCTAGTCAGTGACTGAAAAATACCTCTTGGGGCTGTATAATTTGGGCTTCTGTAAGCCTGCTCATTCTTGTATTTTTAAGAAAATGCCTTGGTTGGGAATGAGAAATAAAGTGGTTTTCTTCAGAGACAGATTTTGAATATGCAGGCACATATTTTGAGGAAAAGTATCCCCTGGGTGGATACCTACAGAAGG
This sequence comes from Melozone crissalis, assembly GCF_028551555.1. NCBI lineage: Eukaryota > Metazoa > Chordata > Aves > Passeriformes > Passerellidae > Melozone > Melozone crissalis. The sequence goes on from NW_026535794.1 coordinate 26,000,877, forward strand.
AAAAGAATTTTCATTAAAGATATTTAAGTGAAAATACATTTGGATTAGAAATAAGACATGTTTTACAATTTTTCTTTCCTTCTTTCAAAAAGCATAAATTAATTTTTGAAAAGAAGTCCAAAAGGTTATGGTTGCTTCTGCATGACTCATTCTTTTTCATGAAGATGCCTCCTTTTCCAAGTGAGATCTCTGGATCAAGCAGAAGAAGAAAGAATGATGGAGACGTGACCAAACAAGGTTGTACGGTTATGCTGTACAGGAAACCAGAGCAAATGATTGCTGTGTTCCCTTCTGGCCTTCACATCTTTTTGTCAGTTTCATAAAAAGTTCCACTTTTTCCTCCCATGCTGCCAAACAACATTGTAGCACACTGATTTCAGAATTATTCTGTATTAGAAATGGTGTGTGTGTGATGATGCCTGGCTTTGGGACTTTTCATCCCGTGGAAGAGCAGCAGTTAACCCTACAGCTCTGTGCAACACGGTGTGCATGGCCACATCTTCCTTCCTTCTTTGATCTCCACGGGGAACCCACCTGACACAAACCACCACCATGATCCACGTCCTGCTAAACCAACAGAAAGGGTCTCCATTGGCTTCAGTGGGAGCAGATGGAAGTTTTGTGTGCCCACCTTCCCTCTCCTGGTTCAATACCTGGAGCCACAGAGCTGTAGATTCTGCCTTACCCTACTCATTGCAGCGCCTGTTCTTGGCTCTCAGCTGCCCTCTCTCCATCCCATTTTGCTGCAGGACTCCACTGTGATGGGTTGGACAAAATCTTTTCTTCCTCTGGCACTGTTACTGAATTTAGGCAGCTGAGAAAACCTCGTCATGCTTGCTGTTGCTCTCTGCCTTGGTGAACTTGCAGTCTGGAGAAGGTACAGATTGAGAAAGCCACTGCCTTTACGCCTGTCCTCAGCCTTTCTGCTGTGCTATACAAAAGATGACAATTATCCTCTCTGGCTTTGGAAAAGAAGCTAGATAAAATGCAGAGATTATGAAGGGAAACAGTCATATTACAACAATTCTGGGCAACAAAATAATAGTTGTGGGTGGAGTGAAAGGATGGTACAGTGAGATCCAAATGTGCGCTGGTGCCAGTGTGAGTCTTTCCAGCCGCAGTCAAAGGAACTGTGTGCAGCCCTTTGTTTGCTTTTACACTGTGATATAAAAGGTGAAATCTTCCATGGACTGAAGTGACCAGGATGTTATTAGTGTTATTTTACATAGGATTTCAGGGGAGATGGCTTCAGGTGTTCATGACCAGAATTTGGACTGAGGTTCTCTATCAAATCTAGTTCTTTTTTCAGTGGAGTAATTGGTGGTGTTGCAGCTTGAATGGAGCAGAGCTCTTTGCTGAAGGCTTCACATTTAATCTTTTCTCACTAGGACTTCAGGAACTAATAGAGTGTTAACAAAAGAGTGAGAATCACATTTTTCTGCACATTTTGTTTTTATAATTGTAATATTATAGTGCTGTTTACTCAACCAATATAAACCCAGTGCTCTTGGCAAATACTTACAATGTGTGTGCTCTGAATTTATTCTTTGCAAAGCAGACTTTACACGCCACAGATGAAAACGCTTCTGCCTTTATTTAAATAGGAAATAAAAAGGATTCCATTACTCTACTTCTTTGCAAGCTGAAAAAAAAGGCATTGTCCTCTTTCAGAGTTCAGATTTCATTTTCTTCAAATGAAGTTGCAGTGGTTAGATTTACAAAACCTCTATTCTTTTTTTTTTCCACAGATCTGCAAATTTCCTATCTTTAAAGTATTTGCACAGAGTCAAAAAGGAAACAATAGAAACACAAATCTTCAAGCTGGCATGAAAAATGGCAAGAACAAGATTTGAACACTTCTTAATACCAGTGCAGCTATGAGATTACTTTTAAAATATTTTTTTTTCTGAAAATTTTGTACTTTATTTATGAGAGCAAATCAATGTGTAAAGTAGAGAAGACATTTCTAAAGATTTTCTTGGACTGTTTAAAGCTACATCTGAAGACATATAGACAAATAATAGAAACACATAGACCAACCAACTATTGTGTTTTACACTTTGGCATTTTTTGCAAACTTCTGTAATTATGTCTTTTTAGTACATTAAAACAAACAGCAAGGAAATAGAAAATATTTCTTCCACAGCTGTGTTTACAACCTTAAATGTGTTTTTTTTTTCCTCAACCAGGCAACCAGTCTGAGATAAGAGGTTTCCCTGCTGTGTAACACAGCATAATCAGAAGTATACACAGCACCTACCTGGAGTATTCCAACACACAAGAGTAGTGGAAAATTAAAGAAATAGAATGGAAAAGTCAATAGCTTTTTCCAGTGAGATACATTTGACACATCAATAGACATACTTTTAAAATATATGAATGTACATAAGATGTTGGAGAATTTCTTTGAGTGAAAATTCTGCTCAAATGGGGGGGTTAAAAATATTCAAACATTCTTGAATAAATCAAAATTTTAATGGAAAAATTTTAAAAGAGATCCCCATTTTACCATAATGTGAATAATGATTTTCCACTTTCTTTACTACTTTGGGGAGCATATTTTACATAAATGATAGCCTAATGAGCTATTCCTAGTAAGATGAAAATATTTTGTCAAAATTGAAAATATCTAATTTTTAGTTGAAATCAGCAGCACCTTCAGAGATTTCCTGGAGAGTTTTAAGCTGCTTGAATATCTGTTGAGAAATTAAAATAATTTTTTTAACTGCCATTTCTGTAGAAGAAATAAGTTGCAAATTCACTGCAGAAAAGTATCCTTCCCTTGAAATGGTCAATATTTCTTTCTGATTTTCACCCATTGCTAGTATGATATAACCACTTTTCAAAAAGTTCAGACATTTTTAGGATTTTATTTCACCGGAAAGCTTTATGAATCTTTTAAAAACTTACTTTGAATCATCACTCAATAATTATTCCAAATGTTGTAGGAATCAGAAATTCTGACAAAAATTTTAGGTCATGTAAAACATACATTTTTCCTGACTGAAATGAAATATTTTATTTCAACTTCAAGTGTTTCTTTCAGTTCTTTTGTTTTGTATAAAGGAAATGAAAGAAATTTTGTAATCACAGGATGAAAATGTGTTGTAAAACATCAACATGGACTTTTCAGTCTTCCATACTATTTTGTTTTTTTTTTTTCCTTAGTATGGGCCACTGAAGATAAAAACCTCAAAAATCCAGCGATGGACTATTTATGACTAATCAAATTTCTGGTTTTTGTTAAAAAATCCACCTTGGCTGAAAACAAGTGATTGGAACCTACTTTGTTGTTTAAATCAAGCACTGGCCAATGAAGTGTAAGCCCTGAGAGCAGACAGGCACTTAGGAAAGGAGGGTCATGATGCTGATAAGGGGAGTGGAGCACCTCCCCATGAAGACAGGCTGAGAAAGCTGGGGCTGTTCAGCCTGGAAAAGAGAAGGTTGTGCAGAGACCTCACAACAACCTTCCAGCATCTGAGGGGCCCCACAGGGAAGCCACAGAGGGATTCTGTCAGGAACTGCAGTGACAGGACAAGGAGCAATGGTTCACACTGACAGAAGGGACACTTAGGTTGGATATGTGGCAGGAATTCTTTACTGTGAGGGTGGTGAGACCCTGGAACAGGTTGCTCAGAGAAGCTGTGGCTGCCCCATCCATGGAAGTGTTCAAGGCTGGGTTGGAGGCAGCTTTGAGCAACCTGGTCTAGTGAAAGGTGTCCCTGCCCATGGCAGGGGGGCTGGAACTAAATTATCTTTAAGGTACTTCCAACCCAAACCATTCTATGATTCTGTGATTCTATAAGTTCTCAGCAGCTGAAATGTTAGGCAATCTCCTTTGTCTTGTTTGAAGGTTCTGCCCATGGACTTTGGGCATAATCTGGTCAGTAATCTTCATTAACATGGTCTTTGCCACTTTTCTTGCTTTAGCCACATAAAATCCAGGTTTTGAGTCGAGGCCAGTACCTTCAGCTTCCATTGCTGACATGAAGAAGGATTGGATGTGTCTCAAGGTGGGATCACTACTAGGAGAGACATTTTGGGACAGCAGTGGGGATGAAACCCTGAACTTCTACCAAGAATATGGTCACACTCAAGTTTTTAGGATACAGGTGGATGCTAATGTAAGCTAATATAACCTGTCAGGAACAATTTCCAGGTCACCAGTCTGAATATTTAGTACAGTATGGGCATATAATCCAGGAGAATCACCAAGAACCAGCAAATAAGGGTGGTTTTGTTCTGCGTGCACATATTCCATGAGTTTATTCTTTGACTCTTCAAACTCTTAGCTAAACCCATCCTCTAGCATGAGTGCCACTCCAGGAACTATGGACAGGTAGTCAATCACAGGGACAAGTGTAGTTTGGTTTCAGGAAAATCTAAAGTCAGAATACTCCAAACCGCAGTGACACAACTCTTAATAATGAAGATAATTAAACCTCAGACACCATAGTCTAAACAAATGTCATGACAAATTCATTACCATCGGCAAATCATGTCAAAAGGGTTTTGGAGCCAGGCTGCTCCCACTGATGCCAGGGGAGCCTTCCCCAGAAGCCAAGCCAGGTCAGCACCCAGCTTCTGCAAATACTCAGCTTCTTGTCATGGGCCCTAGTTTAGTCACTGAATAAGGCAAGATGAGAGTGACCAGATGAAATTTTGTGTCTCTGCTGCAGCAGATGAAGCTGGCTGCTTGCTCTTACAGCACGTTATTTCACCCTTTGCTACATTCTCCACAGCACCTGGCTTTAAATAGGACTTTGAGATATGTTTAGAAATAGTTTGGTTATGAGAGAGCTTAGCTCTCAGAGTCTATGTCACAAACTTAATAAGATAAATGCAAGCTATTCCTTAAAGTTGGGAGGTGTGTGTTTAACTCATTCAGTTCACATCCCTGGTGGGCTGGCCTTGCCCAGCATCTCAGTACCCACACTGCTGCTCTCTCACTTCCCCACCCAGAAGAAATAGGAAGAGCAAAGAGAGCAAGAGAACTCTCAAGGTGATAGAAAGGCAGTTTCATTGGTGAAGAAAAGAGGAAAAAACAGCAAGCAAAGCAAAGGCAACCACTCACCACCTCCCATGGGCAGACCAATGCCCAGAGAGTTGCTGAACTTGACCAACTTGGAAACTGGCTCTGCATCCCTCCCTCTTCTGCCTCAGGTTTTATTGCTGAGCGTGATGTTACAAGGTAAGGAGTGAACAGCTGCAAAACACTGATCCTTCCTGAAAGGATGTGTGAATTTCTAAGAACTTGTAACCCTTAAAAAATAGATATAGGGACAGATTTGTCCTACCTGCAATGCCTAGAGAGTCCCTTCTTTAGGATGGTATTTGAGTTACGGGATGCAAGTTTCCTTAAGGAGGATAACTGGATAAGTATTTTGGTTTTCTTTTTATTTCAAAAGAAAAAAGACTGTTTACTTATACAAACAATGCAATGAACCTTTCTATTCCCTTTCAGAAGAAACCTGGAATTATAACTAGTTAAAAACCACTTTCTCCAACACAAAGCACTCTTCTGCTCATGGAGATATTTATAGAGAAAATTAGCACAACTTCTTAATAAATCTGCTGGATTTAAAAGGGATGTGACTGGTAAACATAGTTTCCCTTTTTAGCTTCTTGAGCATTTCTGTCATAACAAATATTGTCCCCCAGTTGTGGGACCTTTTCCTCTCACAAATTTTTGTGTGGTGCTGGAACACACTCTGATATGATTCCCTTTCATTTCTGACACTGTTATGTCATTTTATGGATTTGCACTGACAGCATTTCATTTTGACATCATTATAGCATCTCAACTTTCCACACTGAGCACACCAAGAGGCTTTTGTGATGATGCTGTACTAAGAACAGTTGGAATAAATAGGTTATTAACATGATTACAAATAACCTCACTAAAGATTAATTATTATGCATGAGCATGAACAGGTTTTCTTGCTTAAATTTTCAGCTGCTGCAAAACTTTGTATTTTCTATCTTTTACAACTGGTCAAGAGATTCAAGTTATAGGTAAAGCTACCTTGCAACTGAAGGATGCAAGCCTGGTGGGTTCATTGACTGCTGTTACAGCTAGCAAAAGTGGGCACTGCACTCACTACGAGTCAGTTCATCATTTTGGTTCCTTGGGAGTCAGGTGCCTGAGCTGGGCAGCAAGGTGCCCAGGAGTCTCAGTTCCCATCACAGACAGCAGGAGGAACCAAAGGGGGTTTGACCTGTCAGTGTTAGACCAGCTTCTTAAGGTGTGATGGGATTTTGTTGGGACCATGGTGGTACCAACTGCAGAGGGAGGCTGGAGAATTGAAAGGTGTCTCTGCCCATGGCAGGGCAGCTGGACCTAGGTGATCTTAAAGGTCCCTTCCAAGCTAAACCATTCTATGTTTCTATGATTCTGTGAATTAGAATCACTGCTTTAATTAAAAAAAAATTAAAAAAATATTAAACTTAGGAGAGTCTAGTTCTAGCCAAATAGGTAAAAAAAAAAAAAAAAAAAAAGGAAAGTGGAGAAAAATGCCATGACAGAAAACAAACAAAAAAGGAAGAACCCCCAACCTCCAACACATCTCTTCTTATGTGTCTTAGTGCTGTGTCTTAGAGATTCATGGCTGCACTAGGGCGTGCAAAGGAATCCCAAGTGACAAGTATAAGACAGATGCCTTTCTGAGGCCTCTGTGGTTAGACGGAATCCGTGGTGGCAGAGCTGTTCTTGAGGTGACATTCACGTAGGCTGGCAGTGCAGCCACCCCAGGATCAGGCATCTCTGTGGGTGCCATGGCCGGTGTCCCTGCTTCCCTGAGTCAAGAAACACCTCTCATCCAGGTAGCTGGGCTTGCAAGATGCAGATTGAGGTGCAGATTGAGATGCAGATTGAGCTCTGAGACAAAAGGACTCCAAACCTTTGGGATAACAAAGGCCATGAAGAGTCAAGGTGAAGGGACACTAAGAGACACTTCAGGAGCCAGGAACTGCTGACCTTTTGGATAATAAAGGAAATGAAGACAGGTGAAGACTCCTTTGTTGAAGGTCTTCCTTTGACACACCAGCTCTGGCAGTTTCTATGTTACAGTGCTGTGAATAAATGGAACTAGACATCTGAGACTCTGCTATGGGAAAACAAGAGCCAAACTGGTAAGGGAACCTTGTCTGACTGTGTGAGTGCAGTGTGGAGCGAGTCAAGTGGGGCTCCCATTGGCACACTGGAGCTGCCTTCTCTGAAGGCCCTCTGGTCCCAGCAGCCCCAGTCTCTGCTCTCAGGAATGTGACTGGCAGAGGCCTCAGAATGGGTGCTCACACTGGGGTCTGGCTATCTGGGATCTAAGGGTCGTTCCCTTAAAACCTGAACCCTGCTGCAAAACCTCCACCTGCACCTGAGCGTTCCCAGACTTGGATTTGCTCTAAGCAAGAAAAGATATGCAAACTCATGCACAATTACATTGAAAGTTAGAGAATATTTAAATAGCAGCAGAATCAAATACAGCAAAACTTAGATTTATCAAAATGTACAGATATTCAGAAGGTCTTCACTCATCTTCCTTCTGGAAGTGTGTTCCAACACAGGCTCTAATTACATCAGCAACTATAATTTTTTTAATAATAAATTGGAACATTTGTGTTGGTGAGGATATCCAAGGCGTACTTAGGAAGTGAGATAGGTGAGTATTTTTACTGCCATTTTTAAATTAGTGATCTTGTTCACTAGTGCATTTGGTACAACAAGTAGAATTAGTCATTTCGTCATGGTCTTTTGCAGGAGTAGGAATTTTCTACTTTCTGTAATATGCAAGTGCCTTAACAACCTCGATAATGTTTTTCCTAAGGTGAAATGAGACAGTGAATAGCATTACTTCCACTGTTTTAGATGGAAAATTAGACAGAGGACATTTACTGGAGTCCAGATTAAAGTCAGCAATTTGGACTCCCACATCCATCTCACCACTGTCTCCACCTCTGTGAGGATATCCTCAGGCAGATAGAAAAACAGAGATCTCTCCTTTACATTTTATCCTTTACATTTTTCTTCTCCTTTACACCTTCACATTGCAATGATATAGTCAATTGCATGGGAAAAAATGTGCACCTGAAAGAAGAAAAATTTATGGTGTGTTTTTAGTCAGCTAAAGCCTCAGATAAATGTTCCAGCAAGCCCTGGCTGCATGGGATAGGGAACAGGACTGAGAGGAATCAGATGAGGAAGTAGTGAACTGGGAATACAACTATTTAAGACAGTGCTGCATATTTTTTATTTGATATTTATGGATCAGCTGATGCAGATCAAAAAAATTACCAGGGGGCAGTTCTAAATGATCTTATTCGAATGAGAAATCCCAGGTAAATGTGAAAGTCTGGAGGCACAGCACTGGGAGCTCAGCAGCCTGACACTGCTCTCAGTTGAGGAGTACATAGTTTCCTCCATGTGCTTTGGAAAGTGAGCAGCCATAGCAGGTATGTCATGAATGTGGAGTGGTGTGTAGGAAATGGGTATGCCACCTGTAGCCTGACCCATGAATTATTAAGCTGATGTTTTGTCACAACAATTCTGGGGGTTTTTTTGGTTTTTTTTTTTTTCAAGGAACTACTTTGGAATATTAATAAAGACTAGTTCTGCACCCTGGATAGCTCAAATTGCAGGTGAATTTATCTGTAAGACAGCAGGTGAGGCTGCTGTGATCCTTAAACATACAGCCCAGAGGACACTGCTGTAGTACCTGTGGACTTCTGGCTGTTCATCCAAGCTCAAGAGTTTGGTGGTCTAGATTGTCCAAGGGGTCCTCATTTACAGGACCTCTGTATGTATGCCAAACACCTCCTATCCAAGCTTGGAAACAGCCACAGTTCCCATCCATAATTGTGAGTGACCCACAGAATCACAGAATGAACTAGGTTGGAAAAGACCTTTGAGATCATCAAGTCCAGCCTATGACCTAACACCATCTCATCAACTAAACCATGGCACTGAGTGCCTTGTCCAGCCTTTTTATAAACATGTCCAGGGATGGTGACTCCACCACCTCCCTCGGCAGATGATTCCAGTGCCCAATCACTCTTTCAGTGAAGAATTTTTTCTTGATGTCTAACCTAAACTTCCCTGGTGCAGCTTAAGGCTGTGTCTTCTCGTTCTGTCAGTGGTTGCCTGGGAGAACAGACTGATCCCCAGCTAACTATAACCTCCTTTCAGGGAGTTGTAGAAAGTGAGGAGGTCACCCTGAGCACCCTTCTTTCCAGCTCCCTCAGCTGTTCTTCATAGGGCTTGTGTTCCAAGCTCCCCACCAGCCTTGTTGTCCTCCTTTGGATGAACTCAAGCATCTCAATGTTCTAACCAAACTGAGGAGCCCAGAACTGGACACAGCACTCAAGGTGTGGCCTGACAGTGCTGAGTACAGGGGCAGAATGACCTCCCTGCTCCTGCTGGCCGTACTATTCCTGACACAGGCCAGGATGCCACTGGCCTTCTGGGCCACCGGGGCACACTGCTGGCTCATGTTCAGTCAGCTGTCGACCAGTACCCAGAAAGGCCAGGTCCCTTTCGTCCTGGCCACTGTCCAGCCACTCTGTCCACCATTGGAAGTGTTGAAGGTCAAGTTGGATGGGGCATTGAGCAACCTGACTGAGTGAAAGATGTCCCTGCCTATGGCAGGGGGTTGGATGTGATAATCTTTAAAGGACCCTCTCAACCCAAACCAGCCACCTACCTGTTCAGAAGTCTCCCAATCCAGGAAGAGTTTTAGATGTTTCCATGATCAAGCAAGAGGATGAGCCACTCAAGGGAGGAACAGAGTTTCTCTTGTGCCATCTCAGGGTATTCCTGAGCTGGTGAAGCCTGAGTAGAGACTTGTGAAATGAAGTTTGTCCTTTCAAATCCAAGCCTATGCCTTTCAGCTGCCTCACCCCAAGACAGATGTGCTGCGCCAGCCTGCAGAAAACCTGATTCATGGCTTCATCCACAGCCCATTGCCAAAAAGCAAAACATTTCCGTTGACTTCACTCAGTTTCACACTGGCCCCTGGGACTCAAAACACACTGCAAAACACCAGTGCTCTGCTGAATCTGTCAAGGGTCTCCTGTGTTGTTAGAGCCAGCAGGGCCTCCTCACTGGTTACTGCCAGCAGGGAATTCAGCCTTCTGTGCCATTTTCAGCAGGGATGTTTCAAGATGATGGTTCAATGATTTCTCTGGAGTTTTTACTGATAAAAAAATATGTCAGATTTTTGGAAAACCCTACCTCTTGTACCACTGCCAAGTGTTTCCTTCTCTATTGCTACCAAGTTTTGACTTCAAATGGAACTTTCTAATTACATCACAAATATTATATCATGCAAATTTGGGACCTGTTAACATAGTCCAGAATAAAATAACTGAAAAAGAACAGACTACAGCCTCTTTTCATTACACTCTGAGGGTCTAAAAATTCTGAAGTATAAATTCTCAATCCTGTCTGAGTATTGAAGGACAGATGACCTCACAGCAGAATGAGCTGGTGGCCTGAAGAAGCTGGCTAATCCACGAGACATTATTTCTATCTTCTTCTGTTGGCATCTTTTGTAATAGTTTATTAACAATGATTTGTGTCCTATTGAGTAAGCTGTGTTTGTATAACACCATTGGCACTACATTAGCTGAAGCCAAGGGTATTCTGGCTAGTTAGTCACAGCTATCAAATGCTTGGAACTTAATTTTCACTCTTTTCTTGCTAAGAATTTTTAAGAAATATTTTGCTGCAGGGTAGAGAAAATCCTAAATACTCAACAGTATTGTTTGCAGGACCAGACAGGCATTTGCAGCCAGATGAATATGTTTGATGTGCTTCTGTGGTGGAAACACAATGACATCTACTGGCCAATGAAGATGGCTGTCAGAGTGTCTGCTGGAGCACAACAGCCCAGAGTGACTCTGCAAGGAAAGGGCATGGCATTCTTCTGAGAGGCAGGATGAGAAATCAGTACAACACCCACAGATATCCTAAGAAATGCAATAGAGATTGAAAAACAGAAAATATAAGGTATTTTATTTAGGTACCACTTGTTTATTGTTAGTTGAAAAACAAACAAACAAACAAACAAACAACACAAATCCTCTGATGGTGCAAATTTTCTCTATTGTCCTCAGTAATGGCTGTCAGAGCTAAAAAAGTTAAAGCAATTTACAGTGGGTGTAGCCAGCTAAAATTCACAAACAAGATCCAGAATGCACAAGTGCCTCCTCTCCTCTTAAAAAAGGGATGCATGCAGGCAGGACTTTCTGATACCCTGAAATGACACAGTTCTGCACAGCACTGATATTAGTGCACTTTTTCTCTGATGCATGCAATCTCTGTAAGTCTTGTGCAGAAGACTATACCTAATCAACCCCAAAGGCATGGTGCTCCAGCAGTATGGTATTTCTCTTGCAAATAGTGCTATTAAAAATAAATAAAGCAGGCAATCAAAACTTGTCTGTTTCTGAAACTGTGAATGCTAATAGCAATTAATTGAGAATGAATTTTCTACCAGCTCACACTTCTTATGTTCAAAATGTGTATGATTTGAAATCCCTGTCTTCCATCAACTCTGCTCCTATAATTTTTAGTTGTGTTGCCTCAACAAGATGATGCAGTTCAGCACAACCAGCACCTCTGAAAATCATCATGCTAGCTTTCTAAAATGGATAGGTTGTGCAATTTACTCAGCAAGTGGCACTGGGTTGGAAATGTTATACAGCTAGTATATCAGTGCAGCATCCAGAAGAGGAACTGAGTGGAAAAGAAGGCTTTGGCTTCCATTCATGGAAGCAAATCAATCCAGAACTGAGGAGTGCAGCATTGCCTAGATCCTGTCCATGGTTTAGAGGCTTCTAGGTGGTGACAAGAAAATTGAGGCTGTCTAAAATGAATGAATATTGTGCATGGAAGTAAGAGTAGCAAATATGAGCAATGCATTAAATGTGGTCACGGCAATCCATGGAGACTTTAATACCATTTCATGTTGGGTTTAGCAGGAGTCAAGAATGTGCTTGAACTGGAGCAGCATCTTGTATAATGTAAGTGAATGCTCCAAAGCTCTGTACAGTTTTGCATGTCACTCCCTCACTTAGATTTCATCCCTTACAGAGGAGATGAGGGAATGTGAGCAAAAGGATTTGACCCTAATGTCACAACCCTACTGCTCAACAATGGGCCTTTCACAGGGCTGTTGCAAGGAAGAAAAGGGGAGAAGGGAGATGGCATAACACAAACAAGCAAAAAATGGTTCAGTCTGTGATTATAAAGGTCTAAAAGGGTCCTCCTCATAGCAATAAAAGAGAAATCTGTGATAAAAGTGGTCTGACCATCAAAATATTGCAGGAAGTTCTTACCAGACCATATACAGTAGATGATTCCTTCTGCACATTGTATAGCAATGGGAGAACTGTGGGCTGGATTTCCCTCCTCAAATAATTTCAGAGTGTCAGAATTGGCATTTGATTCCTGACTGTCAGCATTCAGGATGCGGGACAAAACAGGAATGTGTATATCTGTGAAGCTCCTTGTTTGCATATGTCATCCTGAATTTGGGTTCTGAAAGGCTACATTCTATTGAGATAAGAAAACACGACCAAGAACAAGGAAATGTCTTCCATATTTTTCTGATATGTGTAACTTCTATAAACAGAGCTCTTATGGGATGTGAATTGTCATGTTAAACATAGTGACACCTAACATGAGTAAAAAATAAATCAGATGCAGATTTCTGGGCTGCTGTCCTCTGTCACCACACCATCCGTGACTTTTGCAAGTGGTCATGTATGTTAGTGGTTCTCACACTGCAGTAGCTGGGATGCAGCCTGAAAACAGCCAGTGTGATACTCATGTCCCTGTTCAGTGCCAATATAAATCCTCTGTCTTTCATGCTGGCAGGCGGGTGCACCATGTGTCCATGGGTGCATTCCACAATAATTCTGGGTCATAATTATTTCCAGAATAATTACTAGGGAATAATTATTACCAGAATCATAACTAGGACTCTGTGGAGTCCCCCTAGTTATTGTCTTCCCTCATTTGACTTTCATTTACATTTCCTATGAAAGTACTTACATAGAAATATTAAAAAATATTTGTTTAGATAACAAAGGCTGAGATTTGTTTTTTTTTTCTTCCTTCCAAACCCCAAAAATCTGCTGACTGTCTTGGCCAGCCAAGAAGATGTTCACTGGTAACCTTCACTCCCCCTCCAAAAAGCATTGCACTGCCTGGATTATTTGTTTAAAGAGATACTGTGATGTCAAACTGGGACCTAAAGATAGCAACTTTAAACACAATTCTTTTAACAAACCAAAAACTCCTGGAGACATTTCTATGTTTATAATTTCCAGTGGATACAGGGGATTTTCTTGAATCCTTATTGCAAATAAACATCTTCCACTCAGCTAGTCATCCCAGACAATGCAGCATGGGAGTTAGGGAGTAAAAATTATGAGAAATTCATTACTTAAACTTGCAATGAATCAACTAATTTTGTTTAATTTGGAAGAGTGAGAAAATACAGAGGGGCAGCTAAATACCTGAAAAATATTTATGAAATCTCAGAAAGTAAAGGTGGGAGGTTTAAGCACTCTGGTTAAAAACACAAAAACACAGTTGGAAGAACATTTGCCCTCAGCTGTGCTAGATCACTGCTATTTCCAGTTAAACAAAGTTAGGAGGAGCCTTTTACATAATTTTCTTCATTTCTGTCTTCAATACAGAGATCTGTTTGCATAAATATGTACCTTCTCCATATACATATGTAGAGATGAACCAGAGAACTTTGCATGCACAGAACTGCAGTCTCCATCTGCAGGATCCACTTCAGGACTGAACTGCATTATTCATTTTGTGCTCACTTTGAGACATCCTGGAAGATCCTGCTTTTGGGGAGCACAGAGCCTATACCATCCTTGGGACACTTAATCCAGACTCTAGACGTGAAGAACACTGTTTCCAGCCTTAGAGCCTCATCTGTCAAGCCTAAAGACAAAACTCCTCTAGGACATGCAAAGCTGGGCACAGGAACACCCTGGGTGAGGGGTGATGCCAAGAGAGGCAGGTGAGGATGCTGATGTTGAAGCTACTCTCATCTTGCCTTGATCCCTTGTTGGTCCTGGGTAAATGTCTTCATTTTTTCAGCAAGGAGACACCCAGTGAGGGACAACTACTCGACAGTGAATAAGCCAACTGTGGAATGGCTAAACAACATAACCATGCTAATAATTCTTAGCAGTTTTTAGTCCTCATCTCATTTAAAATAATTTTTTTTCATCCTGTGGCAACATTCAACTGCCTTTCTCTGGTCCTGCAATGTGGCACAATGCTGAGGTTTGGCTTACCACCATCTGGAGATGAGATGGATAGAATAAAAAACTTCCACTTTGCTAAATGACCAAATACAAAGGGTTGTCTTTGACCACTTCCCATCCTTCTCCACCCTGAAAAGACCAACCAGAAAATGGAACAGGATGTATATAAAATATCCTTAAGCTTGTAAGCATCTCCCCGTAGTTGGTGTTCGTATGACTTTCGAATGTTTCAGCATATCTTTAGTTCTCTTTGATTCCTCTGAGGTTATATGGGTGGTTGCTGGCAGAATTACACAAATACAGTCTTCACAGCTCAGCAATCCTTGCATCCAGATTTGGAGCTCAATGTGGGTGGCATAGGAGTAGATGCCAATAAGAAGGCTAGGACAGTGTTGTTACTTTCAGAAGCTAAATGACTCAGTACAGAGCCTTTGCAAGCAGCAATTAAAGAACCAGAAGAATGTTTTGTAACTACTAAAGAATAAGAGGGAAACCTCATTTTTTTTGTAATGATGTTTTATTTTCACTCTTTAATGAATGTTTTAATCTTGCCTTAAGATATATTTCTGTTACTGAATGTCAGATAGAGACAATCAGTATCTTTCAAGTTTTTTGCTGCTAGGGCATTTCCACCTTTGCTGTGGGAACACCTTTCAGTTCATTCTAGGGTTAAGGCTTCAGATCTCAGTAGCTGCACATTCCTGTTGTTGAAAGAGCCTCTATAGGATGTATAGAAAGCATTTACTAAAATCCTCATAGGCTTTAGGTTGATTTGTACAGGTAATCTATCTGATGATGATGACAATGATATTTTGTCCAAAAAGTTTTAAATAAAATCTGACACACTGATAAGAATGTGGAATAATACAAAGTTGTCCAAACCTCAGAGACAATATCAACTATTAACTGAAGCACTGAACTGAGACACAGGAAAGCCTTAAGTTGTTGTACCATCTCTGACACTGTATTACTGAAGGCTAGGTTGGCATGATGACCCACTTTCTCAAGTTTCCCATATGTTGAATGGTGATGTGGTACTCTCACACAATCTCAGTGCACCTGGAGGCACATTTTGATAGGCAAGTGTGCAAAGCAATCAGTGAGTGTCAAGTACACATGCACAGGACACAGTTTATATTGTGGAAAGTACTGGAAAGAGCTACCGGAAAGAAAAAAAAAGCACATATTAAAAGCCTTAAAAATCTGATTACAAAATAAGCCAGGAAAAATGGATTTGTTATGTTATTTCAGGAAGTTACAGTAACAAAGTTCTGTGTGCACTTGTGTGTGTGTATTTGTGTCCATGGTCATAGATAACTGAGTTTGGAGGGGCATGTGGGGGTAAGTATATGTATATACATTTTTATAAAAACAGGTACATGCACATATAGCTCATACTACTTGTGTGGCATGTCTATTCCTTTGCTTGTACAGCAGCACATGAATCAAACGGACAATACTTGAAAAGGAATTGAAAGTATTTACTGACAGCAAGAGAAATGATTCATGTTCTAGTATCAGAAAAGTAATTTTTGATTTTGTTTTGCTTTTTCTGAGCTATCACTCTAGTGTTAAATATTTCTCAACTTGCTGTTTACCAAATTTCAAGTGTCTGTTTGGTTAGCTGAAAAATTAGGCTTAGGATCAGTCTGCAATAAATAAATATTTCATGGTTTCATACCCTCAGATTTCTCTGAATTGTGCTACAAAAAAAAAAAGATTTAAAAAATCAAGAACCAAAAGTTGCTTAGCAGTTTCACAGGGAGGGAGGAATTACTCCAAATTTACACTGGGAAATGTTCCAGTTATTGTCACGACTAAGTTTTCAAGACCATCATCATATCCTAGTGGATTTCCAAGCACATAAAATGCAGCTCTACTGGGAAGGTTGAAAGAAGGGGTATTATCTGAAGACCTGTTAGACCAATTGACTTCAGACCTGCATGGATAATGATGCCTCTAGCTCTGGTGAGGTGTAACAATTTTCAAAACATGTTGGAGATGCCTGTGGATTTCAGAGCACTTTGAAATCCAGGTCTTTAATGAGAAGTTTTGCTCCCAGGGCATAACTTTGAAAGCAGAGTGCAGGAAGACAGTAAATGAGTCCCAGCAAAGCCCTCCGGAAGCTGAGAAGAGTACAGTTTTGATATATGAAGCTGAACAACAGAAAGGGTACAATTCTTGTCCTTTTGAAGAATTTCTGAAGTGCTGATCTCCTCAAGAACATCTTTTGATATCACGGCCTGATATTTTACATAGACACTGTACCCTGGACCTAGATGGGATTCTCCAAGTTTTCAAGATGCCACAGCAATTATATGAATTTTGGAGCTCACAGAAAAATCTTCTGTCCTACAGAATGTTGTTTGCACCATAAACTCCAGGAGTACATTGCTGCACCATTAAAAAGTTTGCTTTCAAGATTAATTTTAAAGGATTTTAAAATGTACATTATCTTTACACCCTACTAATGAATATATATATAAAAAAACTTCTATATAGTGGGAAAATAAAATTGGAGAATAAACAATGCTAGGACACTTTGTAGTTGCTATATTCCACCAGTGAAAAGTCTCCAACTTTTTTCCTTTCAAGAGACTGTGACCATCCTACTGTCTAACACATTAGAATGAAAGAGTTGAAAATTTTCCCCTACATTTTGGTCTGTGCTTTCTACAGCACCTGGAGCTGCTACTGCTCCATAGCATACAAGTTATCTTTCAACATCTCAGTTTAAAAGCAAATCTCAAAGAAGTCAAAAACCAAATGCCACTTCCACAAAGCAACAAGCAATTTGTGATCACTAACTTGTTTTCAGTCTAAAAATTATTCCTGTGGCACCTTGCAAATAACTTTTGTTTTGGTTTAGGAGAAGTGAAAAGCCATTATTCACAGAGCAACAGCAATAAACTCACTATTAAAAACCATATCTCACTGAGGTGATAATTTCAATGCTAAGAAATGCTACGTGTCCTTTGATCACCACTGATCCTGCCTTCAGGTGGTTTGGGGAGGGGGTGGAGGGAGGAACTGATTAACAGTGATAATGATGTTGGATAAAAAGGGTTTAAGGAACCTTGAGTATTTATTTAAATACTTTTAAATATTTTTTTTTCATGTGGTATCCTATAGTTCTATCTTGAATCCCAACCATTAACACAAGATGTTATATCAAGAAACCACATAGGAAAATCCTGACTATCAAGAAATGTAATTACAAATATTACCAGATCCAGTGAATAACAAACCTTGGATGAGTAGCCATCCAGATACACCCCCAGTTTGCAGTGTGGTGCTGAGTTTCAGGGCAGGGAACACAACAAAAGAGCACAAACAGTTTCAGAGCTACACAGTTTCATGTTGGATTTGTTTTCCTGATTGATTACAACATCAGAAACTGGATAGAGACAAGAGATGCCTATCCAAGGCTGCACATCAAAGGTGATGCCAAGTGTTTTAACGTGAGGCCAGTTAAGTATTCCAGAAGTTGGCCTGCATGTTAAATTGTCCTGGACAGACTGGATGCATTCAGAAGGCTTTTAAAGCACTAGAGACCTGCGATGGAACATGTGCTTTGCTGATAGCATATTGTTTATGCCAAAATAATGAATGATGTTGGATTATGCACGCTTAATTTTAAACTGCAGACAATGATCTGGATTTGTGAAACAATAACAATGTTATAGCAAAGCCTTGAACCTGAAAACATGTAACCACTGAGCATGGTAAAAGGAGAAATACGAACACTCTCAGAGGCTGTCAAAATTTATGTTTGGCTTTGAATTTTGTGGGTTTGCCCTGCTTTCTGCTCTGAAGTGTGCAGCATTGGCTGGACACTTGCAGCTGCACCTCCCATGGTCAGGGCAGTCAGTGGCTTTGTTTCTCTCCCAGTGGGAAGGTATGGGCTCCCAGACCAGTAAGAGCCACAGGGCTCATGCTTTATTTGTGACATGTAGGCTGCTATCTGTAGATCTTATAAAAGCAAGAAGGGATTTCCAATTGATCTGTGGTTACTTGGTGGAGGGAGGGAGGGAGAAAGAGAAAGCACAGTCTTCTTCCCAGTCCCCTTTGGCTCAGTGCTAATGCCAAAACTGAAGCAGCCACACAGAGAGCAGAGGAAACTTAAAAAAACTTAATTAGGGAAGAAAGCAAACTAAATAATACTATGGTCTGTTTACTTAGAGCTGCAATGCTGCCAGAGAAACCTCACAGCTTGCATTTGTAAGCTATGCTTTTCACATAAAACGCATTTAATGAAAACAGGAGACGGGACAACAAGCTTTCTTCTAACTTCATTTAAACATGTTTATGCTGCACTTTAAATTCCTCCTGGGTTAATATGAAGCTGGGCTAAAACTTTGGAAGTGATGCAGCCTAGCTAGCTTTATTCCCTGAGTTTAGGCTTCAGGGCCTGACAGCATATCATCTGGAGCTCCCAGGGCCCATGGACGCCACTGTTCACCCAGGGTTTGCTTTTGCTCCCCTCCTGATGCCTTGAGGCTGGGCAATGCTTCTGCAGTCACATATATGTGGTCTCTTCTGCAGTTTTTCAGAATATTAATTTTTTTAAATTTGATCATCTACTCACTTGTTCTGTTTCTCCCCTCTGTGAAAAGCATCAACATAAAAATTTCTGTGCTCTTTTTGTGTTATTCTGGAAGGAATTTTAATGGATTTGTGGAAGCATCTTTGCATGGCCTTAAGTTTTACAATGACTTAATAAGTAGAACAGGAAAACAAAGCCTTATCTATGAATGGTGCACACTTCATATTATATTTGAAATAACAAAATGTGTGCTTTCAATTTGTATTTATTTCAGCATCAACATTCTGCTCTTAATTCACTTACTATGTGAATTAAGAGCAGAATATTGCATCTCTTACAGAATTTTAATGCAGTTAAACAGAACAGCACATGTGGCAGATTAACCAAGTGAAATAGTACTGTATTTAGCAAAAAGATTGTTCACAAGAAGACACACAGCAATTCCAAATAAATGACATTTTCAAATTCTGTTTGAATTTTCAAAAGTAGAAGAAATGTTTTGCAATATAGGCAATCTTTTGGATGCTTTCTTTGAATGTTGAAAACAACAATAGCTTAAGGATGATAAAGATTTCCAGCTCACAGTCTGACTTGGCACCATCTATAAAAGACGGTGTAGGATTTTCCCCCTAAAACCATCTTGCCTGCCATTTACATTGAGTTTGGATGCTCTTTAATCATTCTACCCAAAATTTTAATTTTGAATCAGCTCACTGAGTAGAACTCTTTTTGAAAATTTCCACTGAATATTAGATGTGTCTGAAAGGAGATTAAAGAAAACCCTCACAAGGTTAATCGCAATCTTCTCTTTTTCTTTCACAACACTTCCCTGAGACATGCTGCTGCCTGTGTGCTTTGAAATCCAGTGCTGGACTGGGGAGAGGAGATGAAGGTGGGGAGATGGTGAGCAGGAGGGTCCACGTGCAAGCCTGGCACTCCTTCAGGCTGATGTTGCCTACACTTGGCTTGCTGCAAAGCACTGCTCTCACATATTCAAGCAGAAACTTGATAGAGTTTGGTAGCTAAATACTTTGAATATTTTAGCACACTTGGCATCTTTCATGTCTGCAGGAGGCAAGCAGAACTTCCTCAGGAACTGTCAAAAATTTGTTTTGGATGATATGGACCATGTGTTTCAGATGAAAGTACAAGAAATCCTGCAATGAACGAGCAGCTCAAGCATAAGCTGAACCAAAGCAGAACTTCCTTTTAATGTCCAAAAGCTACCAGCATGCCAAGCATGTAATTGACTGTAGTCCAAAACCAGCTGACTGCCTCTCCCTTCCAAAATTGTCATGTGCCGTATTTATTTCATCAGAATTGTGTTCTATTTGTTTTCATCCTACTATCAGATGCATGTGTGAGTACCTGAAGCCATCCTGATGAGCTGCACCAAATGACATTTATTATGGCATCTTTTTCCCTCACTGAAATGGAGCTTTTGGAAGAAAATCATCTGTCCTGCTCTCCCTACCACGCTCTGCTGACCAGGCTGGAGCATGCCAAGCACAGGCTGTGTGCAGAACGCTGGGCCAGACAGGGACAGGCAGTGTCCAGCCTCTGCAGCCAACAGCAAACACCACTGGTGTCCTCATCAGCTCTACTTCCCCAAGCCTGGGGAAAGAGCTGGAACAGTTTTAGCAGCATCCAACTATAGTAGGTTGCACATCCAGCTTTTGGGTGGGTTTTGGAGCAGACAGTCCCGTGCTAAAATTGATTTTTCTTCTGTTGAATCAAGGACAAAACTCTACTCCACTTTGACAGAGGCAGAAGCGTCCTCAGAACCTCAAAGTACCCAAAAAATGACATTTTTCTAAGTCATTTATGAAAGTTAATATTAATTTTCTGTTTATGTTTCCTACAGAACAGGGGTAATTCTGTGTCTTTTTAGTTTATGAGGCACATTGGAAGGTGCCACAGAATGTTTAGTAGACAACTTGTGCTGTCATAACAGATCTTTTGCTTGGTTTTTGAATCTGCTGTGTTCTGGAACAGCATGCAAAAAGAAACTGTATTGAATATATTCAAATACTTAGAGAGTTTATTAAAAACATAATAATTCTGAAATGAGAGATGCAATTTTATTGTGATCTACACAATGCAAAAAAGGAAACACAGAACAGGGCTACACTTTTTTTTTAATAGCAGGAAATTAGACTGTACTTTAACATTAATCCACAATTTAGAGAAAAGATTGCATATTATTCTGGGGGGTATATTTTAAATATGACAATACAATTTAGCTTCATCAGGAGTACCAACAGTTCTGGAAAGAAATACCACTTCATTGCATTCTATATTTAATCATTTATTTTGATTCACAAAAAGAACTTCTCTCAGGATGCTCTTGATAATTTAAAAAATTACAGCAATTATACCAGCTCAATAAATACTTCAGCTTCATCTTCTTTAGTCAACATATTACTGATAAAAGGAAAAAATAAACATGGAAGTGTTCCTCCAGTCTTTCTATATTTGGAATTAGGACTGTAGCAAACAACACAGCCACTCTGACAGATTCAGGGTCAAAAGCTCAGAAGGATGGCTGAGAAACCACTTTGCATCCATGCTTTACCACAGGTTTCTTGTATATCCTTGGGAAAAGGCTGAGATGCTACTCACACAGTCACTAGCCATGCAAATAGAGATTTAATATATTGGCCAAGCCACTCCACCTGCCTTTGTGCTGACCTCTTGCAGGGCTGACACTGCCTCCCCAGACCCAAAGGCACTATGATGGAGCATGGCACAAAGACACTCTGGTACCTTTGTAGGATCCACACCAATTCTAGCAAAACAAACACTGACCCAGTGCTCTAAAGACCAGTCAGATGCAGAATCAGCCATTATGGGTTGTCTAAATCACATGTACCACAGTACAGCTTTCTATTGACACTTGAAAGGAAGTAGCGCTTAATTGCCTCCATCTACACAAAAAGGAGTGGGATGAGCACTCTCCTGAGGTGCCTTTCTTTGATGCAAGCTAAGAAGGGGCTGTGGGGCACCAGGAGCAGCAGGACAGATGCCCCAGTGCCCTGCACAGAAGCAGTGCTGCCTGGAAGCAGAGGCAGGCACTAACAAGAGGCAAGCAAAGGACTTGTGCTCGTGTGTTAACTAAAATTGTATCTGGATTCAAAGTGTGGCACAGACATTTTGAGTACTGATGACTGAGAAGTCATTATATGGAAAGAATACCTCTAATATTGTATCATGT
Source organism: Melozone crissalis (assembly GCF_028551555.1). NCBI lineage: Eukaryota > Metazoa > Chordata > Aves > Passeriformes > Passerellidae > Melozone > Melozone crissalis. The sequence goes on from NW_026535794.1 coordinate 26,022,926, forward strand.
CTTACTGAGTTCTGCTGGTGAGTCTGCTTGTGCCTGTACACAGAATATGGCACTCAATTGCCTCTGCTGCCTCACCACACTGCCTGATAGTGCAGAGACCTCTGAAGACTTAGGCATTTAAAAATTGATATTAGACACAGACTGACAACTCAGACTGTTATCAGCAGCTTGATGAACTTACAGCTCTATCTCCTGCTGCAGGGGGAACTGACTGGTAAATCCTCACTTCTGTTGCAGCACCAAGGGAAGGCGCAAGGATGAGGCTCAAGAGCTGCAGCTGAAGCATTCTGGAGGTGCAGAGATGCTGCAGGAATCCTCCTGGGCAGGAACCACCTGACCCACAGGATGGGCAAAAATGGCTTTTGGTCTCTGTGGACTGAAAGATGAGATGTAAGAAATGTTGAAGGTCACAGATCTGCCTGAGTTGGTATTTGACCCTGGTGAGTATCTGAGAGGCAAAGTGAGTGCCCAGCAGAGGGCTTAAGCAGGCCGTGGAAGAAGAGGGCTCCTAAAAACCACACAGGGTGGATGTAGCAAAAAAAGCTCTCAATGTGCAATACGAGTATGGTGGTAAAGATACAATAAAATATTTAAATAAATTCTCTAAATGAATGCAGCCTTAGATGATTCAGAGGAATTGCATCACTGCAAATAAGCGATACAGCAAATAGGTTTTCTAACCTCAATCTTTTTAAACTGTGAACATATTGAAAGACATATGGTAGACAAAATGCTTTAGATCCAGAAATCTTCCCTCAAAGAAATGTCTGCAGAAAATACAGTTTAAAAATATGAAACTGTACCAATCAATTTGAGGATCAGGCCACCTCTGCCAGGGCCCGACTGCTCACTCTGACAGCACCACTGCAAGGAAAAGGACAGGAGAATGTAATTGAGAATAGTTGAACCTATAAGCATTTGCTTTTATTTCAGTAACTTTGTGTTACTGGGAACTTCACTTTTCCATCAGTGAAGTGCTTAGGACAATAAATAAACATAAAGACATAACAGTCAGTAAAACAGTCTGTACTTTGCTCTTTATTCTGTTGCTCTCATTTAATGACTTGGGCATTCTATGAGGCAGTATATTTTTGTAATTTCCTAGTATTTTAGTAAAGCTTAATGCTCCCTGGCCCTACAGAAATGTTTCCTTTTTCTTTTGAATCATGAGCAATTTCACTGGCTGGAAGGAGCTTAACTCTCACCCGCAATGAGGCAGGACTTCTGCCACTGCTGCCACTGCCTGACTCTGCTTTTTCCATTATATCTATGACTGCTGACATTTGAGGGTTTTTCCACACGGGTGAATTGGAAGTGATGTTAAGCTGCTGAAAAAGCTTTATGGAGAGCTAGGGAGTTGGAGTTTGAGCTGTTAGTGGGGGGTAGGAGAACGCAGGAGTGCTCTCGGTAGTGACAATGTGGTGGCACAAAGTCCAACAGGGGCAGTAAGGCTTCTTGCTATGACTCCTCTCGTCTTATGGTGAAAATGCAAGTAAATCAAATTTAAGCGTATGAAGCTTGGGGCTTAGCGGCCTAATTAATTTGTGCCACATTCTAATCTGGTATAAAGTATACATTTCATTCTTCTGGTGGTGAACCTGGAGCGAAAAATGAACTGATTTCTTTATCTATCTATATATCGAGATCTCTGCCACCCGCACCCGTCTTTGTGAAACAACATCCTCCATGCATTCTTACAAGCACTATTTGCAATCCCATTGCTGGGGATCACTCTAAACGCCCCCGGCGAGAGGCAGGCTCCCGTTCGGGGGCAGCGCCGCCCCACACGGGGCGCTGGGCGCCGCTCCGGCCGCGGCGGGGGAGGCGCGGCCCGGCCGGGCCCGGCCCCTCGGGCCGCCCCAGGGCCGCCATGGCGGGCGGAGCGCGGCGCCTGTACCGCCGCATCCTGCAGCTGCACCGCGCTCTGCCGCCCGCCCTGCGCGACCTGGGCGACCGCTACGTGAAGGAGGAGTTCCGGAGGCACAGGGCGGCTGGGCCCGCCGAGGCCCAGCGCTTCCTGCGGGAATGGGAGGCAAGTGGCCGCCGCCCCGCGGGGCAGGGACGCGGCGGGGCCCGGCGGGGCGCAGGCAGGCCCCGGCAAGGTCAGGGGCGCCGGGCGGTCGCAGCTGCTCAGGTGTCGGGCTCGGGGATCTCAGAGGTCTTTTCCAGCCCAGCTGATTCTCTCTGCTCGGGCAGAGGAGGGGCGAGCTCCTTGCAGAGCTGCAGAATGCCTTGTGGCTCCATGTCTCTAGGCAGGTTATCTTTTATGGTTCTCAGTGCTTTGCCTCGAATGTGTGTGAGCACACACAGGTATATGTAACAGAGTGGCCTCAGTTATATAGTTAGCTATGTATAAATATATAAATAAAAGTATATGCACAATTATCTGTATGATCTATAATAATACATTGTATAAGCATATATAAATATTTATAACGACATACATAACTAATTGTACAGTTATAATTAGCTAAGTATGGGTGTAAATAGCTTCCCTGTGAACTTGCATTTGATTTTGGAGTAACATTTTTTCATTGTTTCTTAAGGAACTAAGTCTTATGTGAACATTGCTTCTCTGCTTAACACCCCTTCCCCTGAACTTCCTGCCTGGTTTCTCCAAGGAGAGAAAAGCAGATCACTCCCAAGTGACGAGGTTGTAACAAGTTTCACAAGCAGCAGAGGAAGGAGACCTGTAAGGTGCTTTCCCCACATGCCTGGACCCCAGTAGGTATCAGCATATTAACAGGTCACCAGGAGTCCATATGGCAAATGTATAGGCACTTCACAGAGGAGAAGCTTCAGTTAAAGCATGAACACAGCTGCAAGAGACAGATGTATTGACAAGCTTCACATTAATTTTCATGCGCCTTGAATTACTGGCTTGGTAGTACTTTTGAATCTCAAAACTGTTTTCCTTTCTGTGGAAGGAAACTCTGTTCTGCTTTGCAGTGGAAGGTGGTTAGCAAAGGTAGCATCCATTGCCTCCCAGTTTACAGAAGAAGAGTAGTGGGGAGAACTGCCCCATCCCTTCTACCTGCAGTAGCTGAAATCTTAGGGCTTGAAGTAACTGGGGCATCAGGAAGAAGCAGGAAGAAGACTGCCTCATGTACAAAGGAAAGGAATAAATGTATTTTAATTGCCTCTTGCCAACTGATAGATCCTCAAATCAGAGAATTTGTATCAACTTCTCAAATGCCTGATGCTATTGTGATTTTCAATTGCCGTTTACTTAATACTGCTGAAATGTTTCCGCATCACTGCTTTCAGTTTTAACATGAGCTAAAGAGACAAGTTACAGGTTACTATTTCCAGTGCTAAAATCTTCCTTAAAGTAGTTTTAGAAAAGGAAGGAAATGTTTACATTGAAGTATCTTTAGCCATTTTTAAAGTGAAGTGTACAAATAGTGAAAATGTTTCTCAGTTCTGAAATGTTTTAAAGGTAGATTATAGCGAAAATGGTGACAAAAATTAGACTACGAGTAATGAGTTGAATTTTGAAACCTGACATTTAGTGCTATTAGCTATGATATGTTCAAGGAAAGGAAACTAATTTAATAACTGTTTTGAGTGTGTGAATATAAAGAACTTTGCAAATATGTCTGTCTTCTAACAAGATGCTGGGAGATATTAGCATGTAGTTAACATGTCTCTTCTCATCTTTAATTTTTGTTTTGTTCTGAGGTCTTTTTCTCACCCAAATAATAATTTATTTTGAGTGTGAAATTTAAGTCAGACTTTCACATTTTTGGCCTGTGAGACTTGCTTTGCATCTTATGTTATGCTGTGGTTCCCAGCCCCATGAAGACTTGAATGAGGTGATTGAGGAAAGTGGACTGTGGACAAACTGGGATTAGGTAACTCTGGGCTCTAATTACATGCTAATTAATTCATGTTGGAATCAGTCCTTTGACCTGGTTTTGGCTAAGACAGAGTTAATTTTCTTTGTCGTAGCTTGTTCAGTGCTGTATTTTGGATTTAGTGTGAGAATACTGTATTTTGGATTTAGTGTGAGAATAATGTTGGTAATGCACTGTTGTAGCTATTCTGAAGCGTGCTTACTCTAGATCAAGTATTTTTCAGATGCCCATGCTCTGCCAGTAAGGAGATGCACAAGAAGCTGGGAGGGAGGATGGCCAGGACAGCTGACCCAAAGTGGCCAGGTCCATACAGCCTGTAGTGTGTTCAATATATAAACTGGGGAAGTTGGCCATGAGGGTTGATCACTGCTCCGGCGTGGGCAGGCCATCAGTCAGCAGGTGGTGAGCAGTTGTACTGTGCACCTCTTGTTTCTCTTGTATTTCATTCTTTGCACCCTTCCTGGGCAGCAGGACACTCTGAAAATAGGCTGGAAGCTCCAGGACAGGTCTTGCAGGACAGACCAGCATAGCTGTGGAGTGCTGGGTTCTTGCCTAAGAGTCACCCAGTTAGCCACGAGGGAAGCTGAGATAATGCTGCTGTTCATGTAGCTTGTACCATAACTGTACTTCTTGCCTCTAATTTTATTAAATGAAACAAAAAAGAATCAAACCAAACAAATCCACCTAAACAAATCACTGCAACATTAATACAAACTGGTTGTTTAAATTGCCTGTTAAATTTCTTTTTTTTTTTTTGGAAAAAATGCTTACAGCTCTGATAACAGTATTGTGGCATGTTGCACTTCCAACTTTTTTCTTCCCAATTTGCTTGTTCATTAGGCTAAGCATATACCTTGCTGTATGCACTTTGGTGTTGTCAATATTCAGCTTCCATCTGGAAATGTTCTTTCCTCATGCCTTCTGTTGAATGCAGGGCAGGGCATCTGGTACAGGGTGGTATGATGTCTCATGTTACAGAAAATTAGTATTCTTAATTTTATGTTAAAGTAATATATCTTGATGTATATTTATCAGAGGGTAAAGATTATGGATATGATGATTGCAGTGATGTTTCTTGACTTTGAATGAGGATTTCAATATGAAGTGTAATCTTAATAAGTCATCTGAAATGCTTTTTGAATGAAAATTTCCAAGGATGTCATATTTGAACATGAAACTCCTTGACTATTGCTAAATCTCTTCAGGCTCTCTTTGGGTAGTCAGACCTTCTGAATATACTATTTCATAGCCTGTGGTGTGCTTTTTTGTCCTCCAATTTGATTCAAATTAGCTGAACATTTAGAAAACAGGCCTGGCATTTCAATCACATTGTGGTTGCCTCACATAATGCCCCTGCCCCCCTTGCTATTTAAATTATGTTGATTCAAGGGAGCTGGGCATATTAATTCGAGTTTGTGGCCACGTGGGAGTCAGCCTCTTGTCCCAGGCCGTGGTTGCTGTCCCAGCCTCAGGTTCTGCCACGGGGAGGTTCGGGTTGGACATCAGAAGGGATTTCTTAGCAAAAATGGTTGTTAAGAACAGACTGCCCAGGGAGGGGTGGAGTCACTGTCCCTGGAAGTGTTCAGGAGATGACTGGATGTGGCACTTAGTGCCATGGTTTAGTTGACATGTTGTGCTTGATGCAAGGTTGGACTCCATGACCTTAGTGGTCTTTTGCAGTCTGAATGATTCTGTGATTGTGTCTCACAAATGGAATAAATTTCCTTTATTTCTTATGAAACACAGTGGAAAACCTATAGGGAGATTTTTAAGATCAGCTTTAAAAATAAAAGGAGGAGAAACAAGAAGTAAAAAGCTCTGAGATTATATTATTGTAGGATGTGAGTGGTTTGTGTTGTTTCCCTGTAAAGGAGATGAGAAGGGACCTCATCTTGTTTAGAATGCACAGGAATTGAGGGATTTAATGTTAGAGCCAACCATGTAGATGGCTACTGAAGTTTTGTAGGAAACCTAAGCTGACCTATTTGCACTTATAAAATAGGGAAACTATCCATTGAATATTCTTGGAAGAGTTTTTAAGTGAGTACCACCAATGGTGGACTGCAAGTCCATATGTGCTCATGTCAAAGTAGAAGAATATAAATATTGTGGTTTTCCTATCATTGGTATTGGATTCCTAGTTTGTGTCTGGAAACCTGCTGGAAAATATTAAAGAGGGATGATACAAAGAAAGTAAGCTTTGTTGTTCAGGAATTATGCTTCTTCAGGTAGATTCAAATTAAGCATATAAATTATTAATATATGTTCCTATCTATTTTCTAAATATTTAATATTTTAATTAAAATAATTGGTACTCATTTACAGGAGACTGCTGATATAATTAGATTGATACTGATTATTATCTTGGAATGGTATTGAATTAATGTTGACAGGTATCATAAGTCAATTAGTTCAGCAGTCTTCTAAATCATGGTAGCTGATGAGAATGCTTACATAAGATAAGCAATATTAAGGTAGTATTGATTACTTCATTTCAGATTGCAATGGGTTCAATATTCAGCTAAATAATTTAAGTAACAATTTGTTTCACATTTAAGCATTAATTTTGAAAATGACCATTTTGTACTTGGCTTTTTTAAAAAGCCTAACCCTGTAGATGAGAGGGTCTGGACTGTCTCTGAGACAAGCAGAATCATTCGGCAGAATTACACAACATTTTCTCAATTTAATAGATTGAATAAATTGCCTTTGAAATTCTTTGGCCACTCTTGACCCTGAAAATCTTTTTCCAAGCTTTCAAATGAACTGTCACATAGCCTCTCAGGAATGACTGAATTTTTGAATCAGTGCATTTGATGCAATACAAATAATTGTCATTCATCAAATTTATTTTCAGTTGCCTGCGTCACTTGCAGTATTTACTTTGCTGGGATCATTGTGGGATGCTGTCATATCTCAGAGAATGAAGTTGTTCTGATATGTCTTTTTCTGCTCATGAGCAGATACACTTACAGAACTTTTTGCTTCTTAATTTTCTGGGCAAGTATAATCTTCCCTCCCCTTCTTGATTTATTTTTAACCTACTAGCACTCAAAAATATGTTGAAATGTTGAATGGAGAATTTGAAGAGCAAATAGTCAAAGAGGGTGGAAGAGGAAATTGTGGCCAGTACTGGAGTCAGACTGAAATGGGAATGGGATGTGTGGGTTGCCCTTTGTGCTGTCTTTCAGCAAATAATGTAGGTAGTATGAGTATAAACCAGCTGCTGGCATTCTGAATTCTGCTCTCAGTTTCAGTGGAATACATTATATAAGAAATGTTTTCTTTGCCTGACAAAGAAATACAGTTTTTTTGGAAGTAAAATATGTCTTTAGGTTTTTTGCCATTTTATTACTTTTATTAAAGTTGTGAAACAGGATTTTAGAGTAGTATTTCATTTTAACATTACTGGATACATCAGAATTTGCTTTTAGTGATTTTTATGGCTATCCGGATGAAAATCTTACTAAGAGTAAATTCCTACTGAGTCCTGTGTTTTTATCCCCCACTTAGGGTGCTCACTAGTTATTAATCTGTAAGAACTAAATTGGAGTCAATTTCCTGTATATTCTTTTATATTTCTCAAAAGGTAGGAAGGAATTTTGCACTTTTCTGAGAGCCAGGGAGTTGTGTCTGATAAACTGAAGAGCATTTGGGATTAGGGCATGAATGGCTGCAGGAAATCAGGCTGCTGCTCTGACCTGGCGTTCCTGGTGGCCTGCTTGGTTGTAGGATTTGAAGCCTACCTCTGATGAAATTTTGCCTGAGTGCACCCATGATTTGGTGAGTGTCCTGAATTTATATTTATGTGCAATTGCAAAGGTTGACGTTTGTTGTGAATCCCTGTTGTGAAGTTTCATACAAATGAAGCTCTTGCATATTATGCCATCTCTTCCATCCTTTCAGTGCTCTTTCAGTTTTGGGTTAAGAAGCAGGAGCTGGTGTCTGCTTCTCTTCTGTAGAGAATCCAGGGAGTCTGGGAGCTTTCAGAAGTGCTGACACTTGGGGTAGCCTGGTGGATACCCACTGCCTTGTGCATGATGCACACCCATTGCAGGAAGGGGCATTTGTTGCTTCTCACCTGGAAAGCAGCATCCTTGTCCTTCAGGTTCACCTGGCTGCTGCTGAGACCACGGATTTCTTGCTGGGTTGGTTGTTTTGTTTATTTCCCCCCCCTGTGTACGTGCTGGTTTTAGACCTTTACTGTATTTTCTAAGTTCAAAATTTTATAAATTGTAGCATCAGCATTCTCAATGCTTCTGTCATGTTACTCTGCCAATTATCAGTATGCTATCATATCTATGGTTGCAGGTAGCTAGTCAGATGGCTCTTTTGATAACTGCTTATCTGCTAGTTGAAGTTTTTATTTATAACTGTTTTGACACAGCAGGAAATCATATCCAAGTCATAGGAGTGACACCCAGCAGTAGTGTCAGTCATTTGCTTGTGCCAGTCACCTCAGGTACAATGCAAGTATAAATGCATGATGTGCAAATAGGTTTATAAATTTCAGATAGTTTCATAGCATGCCTTGGATATTTAAAATGTGGCATGAATTGAATCCCTGACCTGAAATTTCTGGCAGAATATAGCAATTTTATTAGTTACAACTTAGCTTGAGAAGTTTAAATTGCTGTAGAAGTGGGATGCATCTCTAATGAGTGTTAACAGTTTACTCCTTACATTGAATAGCACTGAGAAGCCACATTTCTCAAGGGTTGAAGATGCTGTAGAACTTTTATGAATGTCTGCTCCATGAGCAGAGACCTGCACCTTCCTAATGAGTCCAGGTTAGTGACAGGCAGTGTGAGAATAGGTCTCTAAATAAGAAAAGAGCCAGACACAGTAGAAGCAGCACCAGTAATGAGCATTTACAGAATTGTCAGTTTAAAAGGTAATTCAGGTTTCCATCTAGTGGTGGTATAAAATCCTGTCCAAGCCAGATGAGACAGCATCTGCATAGCCATGTTCCTAACATATCATTGTACTTGTGTATTTGTGTGAAACTTAGGGACTCAAAGGCCTTTATTATGTATAAATTATATATGTAATAGCATGTCATTCTCAGGACCTCCAGATTTTTTAAAGTTAGAGCTGCAATGACCAGCATTCTGTTATTTTGTGCATTCAGATATCCAAATACTCTTTGAATGTACGTTTATCTTATTTGCTGTGAATTAGGCTGATTTCTCTTTTTCATTATTCCATGACAGCCATTTAAAAAAGTTTAACTTGACACAGGTTATTGAAAGCAAACGGGTTTCTTAAAAGGTTTTCTGCAAGTTGTATCTGTGCAAGTATGAGTTTTGTTCAATTTCTTCCTTTCTCTTATATGTAAACAAAAGAGAAAGAAAAGGAAACAGGAACAGATGAGTATTCTGATTCTTTTGCTCCAGTATCTTAGCCCTATTTTTAGTATTTAAAGTATTTTGCGGTAGAATTTAGAAAACCTACCAGATTATGTTTTGAGGTGAGGGTTAACAGTGATTGAAAGAAAGACCAAGCAGTGTGATGCTGCAAGGATGTTCATTGACAAAAGGCACAGATATTTAAATTGTTTTTTACTTCTGCAGAAAAATTTCCAGTCGTTCAGTCTACGTGTGATTTATTACATAGCAGGCCATACTGTGTATATTTTCTTTTGCACAATTACTTATCACCGCAGGCTGTTCTGTTCTTTGGGAGGGGACACAGTTTCTGCAGGTCCTTTATGTATCCTTCTCAGTTTCTGCAGTTCTTTCTCACAGCTTTTTCTCACAGCTCTTGCTGTACAATCTTCAGCAACTCAAGAGTATTGTTCGTGTCCTTTAATTCATTCTGCTCTGCAACACAAGGTATTGAATTCTGAACTTTGTTGCATTTTAAGACAGGGTAGTATCTGAAACATTACATGGGTCAAACAAACAAACTGAGTATAAATTGCAGTTGCAAAGCTATGAGGATTTCTGCTTGTTTGTATTTTATTGACACCTTCCTTCTAGCATTTGTTTGGCACTTGTGTGAATATTGTCAGCATGTAGTGTTTTGTAAGCATGGTAGGTTTTTTTACCGCCTTGTCAGTGCATTTCCACTATCAACACTGTAAACACTGCCAACTTTCTACAAGTGCTGTCAAGTACCATATTTTGTAATTACTGCAATAATATTATGAGTGCTGTAATTGCATATACTGTATAGATGTGCCTTTCCATCCTGTGTAGACAGAAAATTGATATTTTCTGCAAGTTAAAATTGCATCTGGAGCACATCAGAATTATTGTTTAGAAGCTGTTTTTTTTTTTTTTCTTCTTCTTTCAGTGTAATGTGAGGTTGCACAAATAGAGTTATGCATATTGGAGGATTTTAAAGCCCCAGATTTTTTATATAGAGAGCTATACTTAAGACATACTGATGTGTACCCCTTGAAGAATGAACGAGGTTTTTTACACAGTTCACTAATATTCAAGTAATTTAATTGAATATTGTTTTTTGCAAGAAGGTGAACCTCAGATTTTGACCTCATAATCTTGAATTTAGTGGCATCTTTCACCATTCATGTTGCTTTAGCTGTCTTTTGTAATGCTGAGAGCTTTGGCTGTTTTGAGGCTGAAGCTGACTGTACTTACAGCCATGCATCATCTTGGTGATATCCTGCTTTTTGTGCAGCTCACTTCTGGGAATTCATCGAGCAGAAAATGTCTGCTGAAATATATTTTGTTTCTGTGTCTCAAAGCTGCTAATTTCAAACTGTATTTTTGAAGGATATAATTTAAAAAATAAATTTAATCATAGCGTATGATAAAATGTTTGTACTTCTATCTTTTAAAGGTCGTTTCCAGAAGTAATGTATAGTAATGAGGTATTTCTAATGAACAAGTTAGAAATCCTACTAGAAGCACAGTTACTGAGTGTTGGATTTTAGGCTTATTGAAATGTGGGGAGTTGAGTCCTGTCAATGTCCTATTTTTTATTGTTTCAGGGATATTAGTGAGAGGAGCAGTCTAAGATGAAAGAGCACATGACACGCTTTTTTCCTCGCTGCAGTAACTAGGTAAATTTGTAAAATACCTTCTAAATTGATCTTGCACCCATATTTCAAAACTAGCTAACAAGAGACACAATGTAGATGCATCTTCACTTTCTCTGTGGGAATTACTGAATGGTGTAAACTTGATAAACTAGTTTTATGCAACTTAATGGTATTTTTCTTTTCTTGCTGAACTATTCTATCCAGTAATTTAGAGGAAATGAACATTAGGTCACTGAAACAATTATTTTCTTTTCTTTTTTTTTTTTTCTTCCTGAACTGGAAGAAGTGTGGTGGAAGGGTTTATGTCACCATCACCATTGCTGCTTTGGAGATGTCGTGGCTGAAGGTGTTGGGTGGTGTTGAAAGTATTGATATTTGCATGGAATAAGCCAGAGAAACTATTTTTTTTAGGGGCCATTAAATACTATTTATTTATAACCAGTTTTTTGCTTCTTATGATTGCATAGTGAAAGCATGTGGACTTTGTTGTAGAATTTGAATTCTAATAGGCAGTCTGTATTGAGGTAAGGTTTCATATTACATTAGCAATCCTCGAGACTTCATCACCTTTTGACTGGAGTCTCTAATGCCCTTATGTGTAATCTCATGGCTGATTTTTGACCTGATGAAGGAAAAATGTTGTTCACAAGTTTGCAGTTTTTCAAGTGTACACATGATGGCAGCAAATACTTAGCTAGACAAGCCTTGTTCCTATGCTAGAAAAAAGAGGCTGCTGAATTTTCTAATACAAACTAGAATTCTTACAGATTCAATTATTGTTAAATAATTTATTGTAATACATATTGAGAATTGTTAACTTACTGCTACAAATTTTGAGAAGGCTTTTCAATTAGAAAACTTTACTGGGCTTTCCACCTGGTTTAGTCATAATGTATTTTCTGGTTTGGATTTGCATTGGTAAACAACACTCTTGGGCACAGGGTGTGGCTCTTGTGGATGGTGCTGGGCAGGGCCAGGGGTTGGACTGGTCCTTGTGGGTCCCTTCCAACTTGGCATATTCTTTGATTATAAAATTGAGATCAGCTGTGGGAGTCCCCAGGAGAGTAAGCCCAGAGCAGATGGAGCCTCAGTATGTAGATACAAAACTCTTTTGAAATTAATTTTATTTTTTTTCATAGTGGATCTATTGAGTTTTAAAGCAATTATTTTTGGAAGTGTACTGTAATAGCTCAAGTGCAAATGTTTTTTCCACCAAATAAAAAGTTTTATTGTTAGTAATGTCACATTTTAGATGCTGTTACAAAGTGTGTTGGTATTGCATAGTACTGTTTAGAGTAGGAAGTTTTCTTTAAAAATGAAAATATAGTATAAAATATTTTTTATTCCTGCTGTTATTCCTGGATGCCAGTGAAACATTTAAGCTGCATCTCTTTCTCTTTTTTCTGCCCCTTTCAAAATGAATATGGCATATGTCAGTCATCCTCCATGATATTTTAAGCCAAAAAGTTGCAGGTTGTCACAGTTCCAATAATAAAACCTTGTGGAAGGTGTAGGTCAGCTTTTGGCAGTGGTACAAGTAGGCTGCTCTAAAATGAAGGATATTTTGGTTCATGTTCAGTTGCTTGTTCTGTCTGTGTACTTTATTTGCAATAGTTTAAACTTGATTTTATGCTTAGAATTATTTTTAAGGTGTTCAGGAAATCAGGATATTCTGTTGTTTTCTGGGCCTTTTAAATTCAGTTTATTGTTCACAGGTTAGTACCCTGGTGAGCTATTTAACATCATTATTACAGTGAGTCATTTTAAGAATTTATTTAAGAGATCCATGATGGGAAGGGTTTTAATTAAGTAGCAAACGTGTCTTTTGTTCTTCAGTTCAGCTGCTGATTGAGGAATGGCAAGAAATTTCATTGGTAGCACTAGTAATGTTATTCTGGTTCATGGACAGTTCAGTACCATCAGTGTAACTGAAAGGATTTAGACTGTTGAGAAAAACATCATCATCCTATCAAGAAGGAAGTGAGAGTTGCTTTGTGAATAATGTAAACTCTGATTTGTCTTTTTAAAAAAAAATATTTGTTTTACTGGGGAATCTGATTTTTATGGAGTCTTTGTCTGCCAGCAGATGCTACTCCTCAGCAGCAGAGTGTTTCCCACACCTCACCAAGTAGAGGAAAATAATTGTGGTAGACCCTTGTTTTTAGATATGAACCAATTAAATATTTATATTGCTATAAATATGCTATAAACAATTAAATATTTATATTTTACAATGGAGCTGTTTTTAAAGGTTTGTTTCCTGCTGATGCATTAAACCCCAAGGCTGCAAAAATGGTAGGGTGTGAGGTAAGCTGCCTTTGTTCTTCAAAGTATTTTAGTTAAACAGAGGATGACCCAGAAATCCTTTGGGGCTCAGGGAGCTTCATTACAGAAGGTGTAAAGGTGTCTGTGTTGGAATTGCTGAAAAGATGTAATGAGAAAGCCTTGGAAGCTGGAGTCTCAATGGCTTCCAATAGGCCAAGTCCTTGTAAAACCTTTAAGCATATGGAAAAACAGATGGCCCAGTTTTAAGTGTAAGAAGGAACTAAGGAATGAAAATAGACAAGGAAATCCTGGTAAGAGTATTCTGTTTGTAATTTCTAAATTTTGAAAAGACATTATGATTATGTGTCCTGGGACATGAATAATGACATACTGCTATCTAAACTTCAACAGCCAGTGTTTTTAGCATCTGGTGTTTTGGATATGGGCAAAACCTGTCTTGGTCTCTGTAGACATCTGCAGTAGAAGACTATTTTGATAATTGTCAAAAATGGTTGGACCACCAGACCCTGGATTGAGATGATGGGAGTCACCTTTCCAGCCTTGACCCCTTCCATCTATCTGGCAGTAATGGAAATACTCCTGATATAGCTGTCAAGTTTTTGACTTTTCACACAGAACCACCTGTGTGTGTTGTTTCATTCTAAAGGGTTTTGATTTATATCCTGGTGAGAGAAGATAAGTTTTATATATATATACACACATCTTACGCCTCCTCGACTTCAAAAATAGTGCAGACTACTTTCTTGTGGCTGGTGGGAAACCTGTGAAGATCTGGGGATGCCATTTGAGCCCTGGAGAAAAAAACTGTGAAAAAAGCCATCAGTGCCAGTTTTATTGCATTCCCACATGTTTCCTGGGAAAGTTCTCCTTTACCTTCTAGTTTGTGTTCTGTAGTTTGGGTTTCATCAGCTCTTCCTTGGAAATTCTATATTCTGCATTTTGTTTTGTTCCCATCACTTTCAGGAAAAAGTGTTTCTGACTTCATTTGTTGTTACAACAAACCTGCTTCTCCTAAGGATGTTTTCTGGAGCATTGATTAGTGTCAGTTATCCAGTGTTAATAGACTTAAGTGTTTCACAGACTTAATGTTCTAGATGTTAACTATTTCCAACTTTTTGGAATTTTTTTTTCTGTATTCATATACCTACAGCTGTGCAGTATACATGCATGGTGCATTTCAGGGGTTTGGCACCATCTACGTCATTGAGAGTTTAATGACTTTAATTTGAAGCAAAGAATATTGAAATCACAGGGTGATTCCAGTGGGTTCTTCTGAAATGGCAGAAGAACAGTCTCCTCAGTGGACAGTAGCTGTGAGTGAATTTGAAGTTCCTTTCAGCTCTTTTACTGAAAGCCATTCATGTATCACAGTGTTTGGTTGAGAGAAAATAGTTGGAATTTTGCAGTTAGATAACTGAAACATTTCTTGTTTGCATGCAAGCAAACCTTTGTATTAATTCTGCTTGACAGCATTCCAAATGTTGTACTCTGCCATTCAGAGCCTTTGGAGGCTTCCCAGTGATGGGGTTTTGAAGAAGTTATGCCAATTCAAAAACTACACAGCACAGAGGACAAGACAAAAGCAAGCAGTATATGAAATGAGCTTTTGGTTTGGGAATAGAGATAACTCCTCTTGCAGAGTTTTCTGAGGCCTGTTTGGCCACAGCATTGTTGAGCTAAAGGTGGGTCTGTACTGCTGAGCTGATGTGCTTGGGCTGACAGTGGAACAGCCCATTTCCATGCTGTTGAACTCCTGTGCTCCAAAGCCAAGGTGGCCATATCCAAACTGCCTGCTGGGAGCTGTTCCTGATCTGTGCCAGCTCACTGAACTTGGGAGTTGTTTCACATAAAGATGGTTATCCTTGATCAAAACCTGTGCCAGGGACTGTGGCACCAAGCTCCCAGAGTGGATGCTTGAGAAAGGTACCTTCTTAAAGCTTTCCCTGGCACTGCTATGAGCTGTAACTGCACTCAGAGTGCTGACTCCTCTGCTGTCAAGTGCAAGTGCTGCTTTTGTTCTGAATTCTCTCCGTCACACATTAGCAGATTCTTAACAGCTCTTGGATTTATCTGCCTTTCTCCAGATCAAGAGTGTGGTATCTGAAATCCATGTGGAGGTTGAGCTGTCTAAGAAACAAGCTCTGAGCTCTCTGGTGCTGTTCTGCTGTGGTCTGGTGAAACAAGAGGAGACTCTCTGGGCCATAATGAAATTGCATGTCAGAGCTGGGCACTGTGTCTGCACAGTAGCATTTGTGAATGTTCAGCTCTGGTGGAAAGTACATTCCTGGAAGGAAAAGAAAATGAAAAAACCGACCTTTGCTGTCTTTCTAACCAGCAGGGATTGCCAGACATGTCTCATTATTCTGCATTCTAGATCTGTAATATTCAGTACCATTCAAATATTATTTGAAAAACTAGCATATTAAGAAAATTTCATTTGTGATGCAATTCAAAGACAGCATTCACTGCTATTTCAGAGGCCTCTGGAGAACATAGTCTATCTGCTGTCCATGTTTATGCTTTGTGTTGATAAGACAAGTAAGCACACACCTTTTCATCATTCCCTTTTACTGACCTGCTTCTGAAATGTCATGGGCCAGATTTACACTCTCATGGGCCATAGATGAGGCTGAGTTTGGGAAGATTGTTTGGTGCGGTGACTTTGAGAGGGTATTGTGAGTATGGGTGAAGGAAAAGCTGCATGAAGAACAAGCTGCATGAGCAAGTTAACAAGCTGTTAACTTGTTTGGGTGATGGTGGGTATAGAGGAGCTCCTGAGTTCCCTCAAAAAACTAGAGCTACTATCATCTTAAACAATACCTCAAGGGCAAGCAGGCAGAAAAGAAACCTTTGAGTAATGCCAATTTGTCTATCAGAGCATTTCTAATTATGTTGTGTTGTCACTGAGCCTCATTTGGTGAACTGTTAAGATGTACTGCTTGTAAATTTTGTTTAGATTTTTTTTTTGAGTGCTGTTGCATAGTGTGTGTTGTTCCCAGTACAAATGAGGTTTTGTTAGTTTTTTCACTTGCATATTGTACAAGTAAAGCTTCAGTGACTTTGGTATAGAGAGGAAAATTATAAATACAATCTGTTTCTACCTGAAAAATAGCTGTTAATAAAGTTTTGTGTTGATTATGAAAGAGTAGGATGGAAACTAGCTTGTGTGTGCTAGTAATAGCTTGTATACAAAAAGAGTTTGAATGAATCAGCTGATTATTGAATAATGTCAGTATTATATTACTGATCTTTTAGGTGTGTGAACTTGTCTGTCTTAGTGAACTATGTAGTTGATTCAATTATTTTGAAACAATTGCCTTGGGGGAAGAAGAGAACTGTTTGATATAGTATGATATCTTCAGTACTGAAACATTTGAAAAAAATCTGAAATCTGATAGTCCTCAAAACATAATGTCAGATCTTAGCAATAACCTGAGAATTTAAATTTGTAATTTCAATATTTTTATCTTGGGAGTAGTCATTAAAATACAACTTGAACTAATCTTGGGTTTTTAATGAATGGAGTAATAAAGCACAGGTAGCCTGGAAGATCTTTACTGGAAGGGCCATTTTAGATCAGGTTGGTTGTGACCTCATCCAGTCCTTTACACAAACCCTTTTGGATTTTGCTGGTAGAGGATGTGCAGAAAAGATTTGACTTAAAGTATAATTTTCAAATGTTAGCTGAGAAGGTTCCCAAAATTTCTTATGTTGAAGCAAGAGTAACTACAATTCTAAAAGTCAGTTGTAACCTAAGATGTATTCACAGGTGAATGGTGCTGAAGTACAAGTGCTGACTCAGCACTCTGAAGGTACATGGTCACCGACACACGTTGGTATCCTTTGTGGCACTTTGAATTGCTTGGTTTCAATCCAAGAGTAGTATGGATTGAAAACCTGAAAAATTTTTAATCATACTATATTGGGTTTTGCCTAATAATTAGTTAAGTTTATATAGAAATGTAACTGCATAGATGTGATATAGTTAGAGGTGTGTTTATGCTTCCACAGTATGTTTAGTATGCTTTAGTTTAGTTTATCTGTTTTTATACAGAGACACAAGTCAGCCATATAAATTGTATATGTCATTGAAATGAGGATTAATGTGCTATACAGTGTGGAATGTAACTGGATGGAACAACTTTCATGGTAATTAGCAAGAGCCTGGAAACCTGTGACTGCTACCTACATCATTATTAATTTTTATTGTATTATTTTTTATGGATTTTTTGTGTACTTATTTGCACAAATACACACTTTTAATGCACAGTAGCAAGTATAAGAATAAATGAAGTGCATGAGTATTTTTTTTAATATTAATGCCATGGTATCTAAAAGATTTATTTCCAATCTTTCATGGCATTTGATTGATATCTAACAGTTTCACTTGAATTTATTTAGTAGTCTAGCAGAAAGCATGCAGCAGTGTGCAGTGGATTTAATTGTGAAATTGAAATTTATCTTGAATTTATTTGGCTTTGTCCTTTTTTTCTTAACCTTCAGATGTTCAGTTCTGTTATGTGAGATGAAATTCTCATGGTCCCTTGTACTAATTTAGCATATCCCATTTGTTGATTAAGCTTTTGGTACAGTGATGCCCCTGTCACTGAGTACTTACCAAGTTACCTGCCAAAGGTTTCCTTTCTCCTGAGTAATGGAACTTTTTTGTTTTAATTTGTGATTAGGTAGCTTGTAAGAGCATTTTTGAGGGAAGACAGATTCTGAAAAACATTTCAAATAGGTATGATAATTTTGACAGCAGCTGTAGCAGAACTTTCCCAGGGAAATTCTCTACCTACCTGACAAAATGAAGCATTACTGAGAGGTTCTGTAAAGGAAGGTGTTTTGCAAAGTTGTTATTTGTAAATTCGCTGCTGTAGTGGATATAGCAAAGAGTTCAGTGAAGATGAGGAAACCTGCTTTATTTTTCTCATAAATATAGTAGAATACAAATGATCCCATCACTTTCCCCCAACACTGTACAATCTTGTTTCAGTGTTTTCCCCTACTGAGGCATTAAAAATTGATGTTAAAGCATTATGCTTTGACACAGAGATGTTACATTTTGTTCTGGTTTCTAGGGCAGCGGTCACCAGGCAAGGCCAGTCCTTTGCTACAGCAGCAGCTGCACTCCAGGCTGGCTTTGCTGTAGTGCTCGTGCCTGTGGCTCAGAGGTCCCTGGGGAGCTTTCAGTGTCTGGCCCATAGGGACATTTCCCAAGCAGCCCACAGGTGGCTTTTGGAAGTGTTTATTCTGGTTTAGCTGTGTCTTCTATGATACCAATGATGCACGTGCTGGGATGGCAGAGAGGCCCCTGCAATCCTATGCCTTCCTGTGCATGGCCATGCTCACAGCTGTGACCTGCAGCAAAGGTGTGCTGTGCCCCCCTGCTGCATCTCAGGATACAGGTGAGGGGGAGGGCTTTCCCCTACATCACTGAACTGATGTGGTGGGACTGGTCTAGATCCCCTCTCAACTGGTGCCTTCACAAATTACTTTTTTTTCAAAGGTACATGAAACATTCTGCAGGACAGCAAATCATGCTAATAATTCTCATCCACTCCTTTAAGATTGAAATAAACCCCTGCTCACAAAGACCCCATAAATTGCCATTCAGTGTGATCTGTGAGGTTCTGCTCTGGTTGTGGGCAGATGTACACAAGACTTGCTTTTCCATATTTGTATTGGCTAGCATGTAAAATCCATTAAGATGTATAAAGAACTGAAAAATAATTCAAGTTTTTATTACTCAGATAGCATTGCATTGTTTTAAATGAGTCCAGAGTAATTTTAAAGCCATGCAAATATAACCTGAGATAATTCCTTAGTGTTGAAAAGTCCTGAAACACAAATGAAACCTCATGAATAGCTTTGGTATTCTCTGACTGGTAGGAGCCATACTTATTGCATCATCACTGGATGGCAGGCAGAGATTTTTCTAATCTTATTATATAGTCAATTTAAAACCCTTCCTGATCATATACAGTAGGAAAAGAACTTGGTGTTCTTAATGCAGTGTAAGCAAACAGTGCAGTGGTTTGACATTGATGCGAATGATGGGAGTATCTTTGTATTAGTGTGCAGAGGGCAGCTGAGCAGATCTGGGTGCACCATACCAAAATGATTAAATGGTACCACTTAGAACAGAGGTAGTTTATCATAGGAGTTTTGGACATACAAATACAACTAGTATGTGACACTTCCCATTTGTGCTCTCTGGCACAGGCAGGCTGCTTCTGCTCCAAATGTTAATGTTTTCTTTACCTCTAAGTGAAGACTGTGGCTGTAGAGGCACCTGCAAGAGTGCCAGAGCACAGAACTGAGCTTGCCTGACCAATATTTATCCCTCTTTCTGAAAGGTTGCCCTGACATTTTCATGGCTCTGGTATTTTCACATGTTTTTTAAAGTATTGAGGTAAATTAACTTCTGTGCCAGTTAACAATCACCTGTTTTCTTGGGATCAGCCTGGTTTTGGATAGAGAAAAAGGAGAGGTTCTAGGTGGGTGAGAATTTTTAGAAATTTAGGAATACATAGGCAGTCTGGATTTTTGTTGTGAAATCTTAGAGCTTTGTTAACTGAATGTTCACTTAAAATGGAAGTACATACAGCTCTAAGCTATTTGACATACTTGATTTCCATTCCTTTATTTTTCTTGTTTTCCCTGTCATTTGCTAATTGAAAGCAAACCCCCTTTAAAAGCAGGAAAAAAGAAAAAAAAATAGAACAAGATATAGGTGAGTTGCTTTTGAAGTATTTGTTGTATAGAGATTACTGGAGAACATGTTGAGGCTTGAGTTTCATATGTATTTGATCTCCTCAAGAACAGTACATTTGATGGATTTTTTTCAGAAGTACTTTCAGATTAACTGTCTCTACAGTACTTTATTGAATTTTGAGACTTGTTTAGCAGATGACTGAATTTTCCTTTTTCATTTTCTGCTTAATCCCTCCAGTCTTTGATGGTGTGGCTGTCACTTGCTGTATTGTGATAGACACTGTAAAAATCCTCTTAAATGCCAGAGCTGTTGGATAAACAGATAATGACTTGCAGGTGATTACAGAAGGCTTTTGCTACCTCAGATTGGAGGGTTCTCATGTAGTCAGTAAAGATTCATGCTCCCTTTTAGCAGCTCTCGACTGTACTGACAACACATTTGTTTTCTTCAGTTAACTTCTGTGGCCGGTTCTGAAGTAATTCAGAAATTCTATAAAAATCTGCAAGTTAAAAACCCTTGGTAAGATACATAAATTTGTAGGCTTTAGAATTTTTTTACATTAAGAAACTATTGAAAAAATAAGCCCAGGTTTAGAATGGCAACTTCAATTTCTCTGAGCATCTTTATCTGCAGTTACACCAGAGGACTCTCTGGCGACATATGTTAAGGAACTTTATGTTGTAATTTTGAGAGCAATAAAACTAAAGATGAAGGAAATGCCATTATTTATTCTATTGTTTGGAGGATATGGAAGACTTTTTAAACAATGTATGTTATTAATTTCATTTGACAGAGGTAGGTGTATGTGTATACAAAGCATTTGTCTGGTCTAAAACTTGGATGCCATTTAACATATTTCGCTGCCGCAACAAGAACTTTAAAAATTTGCATTTTAAAAATTTGCACAGAGAGTAATAAGTTAACCTATTATTGCCTTTTATTAAGTACTGTGAAATAGATGTTAATTGCAGTAACAAGCTTTTTTTCTATAGAGTGAATTTACAAATATAAACTAGTGTGTTGTTTGTTGTTATAAGGAAGATGTTAATTACATCAATTTGCATTTCTTTTCATAGAGATGTCCTATTGCTGTTTAAAAGTAAGAAGGACTGAATTGCAACCAAGTCATTGTGGCTAAATACACTGATTTATTTTTACAGAGTAAGACTTCCAGAAGTTCCAGACTAAATGTCATACTTAGATAAGTAACACCCTTATTAGAATTCACCTGTGTTTCCCACTGGCAGCATCTTTTTCATTTTTTAAATCATGAGTCTGCCTGTGTGTAGGCTTTTCTTTCTTGATGGCAGGTCTCCTAGGCAGTGCTTTGGGAAGGGCACACCTCAGAATGTTTGTGTCTTGTTGAAGAAGCAGGTAGATAAACTTCCATGACTCCTTGTTTGTCTGCTTTAAATTCCTCCACAAGTGCTGAGGTAGGGTTTGTCTCTGTCCCCTGTTCCTGGAGGGTCCATGGTAATACTGGCCCAAGAAATCAGCCTCTGATTCAGTGATCTCTGACACCAAGTTTGCTTGGCTAAATTAGTATCACATGTATTGTATTAGAACAGGTAGCATTGACTATTTTCATTTAAAACTGGGGAAGTTTCTGTCTGTTTGTCCCAAGGGGTGAATCTGACTTCTACACTACTGATCTTGTATGCTTTTAAAATATTGCCCATGACTTTTTACTTAATTCATATAAGCACGTATTTCTTCTACAGGTCCATTAAAGTAAAAAATTCAGTGCAGCCTCAGCACAAGGGTTATTTGTGGTGTCATGGAAATCAATACAAGGTGCCTATTAGTGGATTAATTTTTTGTTCATACTTGAGGTTTTCTTTGTTGCTGTATTAGTTTAAGGTTTTGTTTCTAATGAGCATGTAGAAATGCATGCAATGGAAAAATAACAGTACCAAATTTCTTCTGGATATATATGTACACTTTAAATGCATCATTAGGTATAAATTGAGTAGAAGAACAAGCATGGAAGTCTTTGAAATGTTATCATCTAGAATATATAATCTTTTGCATGTTCTTAGCATCTAGCAGTCTGGCAACTAATGTGGTTGTCTTGGAAACAGGCTTTATTTTCCTTTTGTGAGTATCTAGATGTGAAATTATTATCTTCCTTAAAAATCTATAAATAATACTTCTGAAAGAAATAACTGCAGATTTAAGCTGCTTGTCGTCTATTTAAAGAATTGATACAGAAGTCTGCAAGTGATGTTTGCGTTGTGAGCTTTAATTATAGTTGTGTGCTTATGTTGATAAAACAGTGTTTTAGTGGTTTTTTTCGGTAAAATGCCTGTCCTTAGTGTTGATATTTGTCTGGGAATTATCTGCAATGAAACACTTTGCCAAGATTTCCTACCTTAATGTTTAAATAGAAATATTACAGTGTAACTGATGCATTAGAAATGAAATTCCTAAAACCAAACTGATACTGTGACTTACAGCACTTTCCCTTGCCTTGTTTTAAATTAACAGCATGCAATAAATCCTTGGGTATTCTGTGAGATTATAGCATAATATTTGCCAGATAAAACTTTGCTTTTTTATTAGCCAGAGAGCTGCCTGGCTGTGCAGGGCATAAAATGTCGAAGTAAAATAGAAACTGAGTCCAGAAATTACCATCTTTCAAATTGTTGGGTTTTTCTTAGGATTTGTATGCAAATATGAAATAATGTTCTTGAAATTTAATTTTTCTAGTCTGTAGCTTATTTGTCCTTATTTGTCAGCAGTCTCATAATTTGGTATTAGTAACAGTGTATTTTCATTCCCATTTTTACAGATGAAGGTCCAGACGGAATAATTGTCCATGTTTTGTTCTTAAATTGTTAAGTTTAATAAGTTTTCTAATGGAGGTTTTAATATATTTCTCTTCCAGGTATTTTTGTCTCCAATACCAATTTAAAAGGCTTTTAAATTCAGATGTGTACATCAGAGAAGAATATTTTTTAAGCCTCTCATAAAATAACAGGTTTTTTCAGTGAAACTCACACTTTGAATGATACAACCTGTCTGAGGATAGGGAACCATGGCAAGATCTTGTTTAGCCATCAGAACTCAATTGCATGACCACTTCTTTAATTCTTCTTCCCATCTCTTCCTCCTGCTTCAATTCTTGTGCTGCACCCACATTTCAGATTGATCTCTTTTTCCAGAACTTAATTGACCATTTTATTTTTGCTTAAATGTTCAGGTGCGTTCAAAATTTTTAACTTCCTTATCCCCTAGAATAAGTTCAGGCTTTCTGTGTGAGGCCTGAGATGAAGCTTGTTGACCTAAGTGGAGAGAATCTTGAACGCTTAAAGACTATGGTTGTTACCAGTTGGTGCAAAAAGCTTTTAGTGACCTGTATTTTTGCCCTAATATACAACAGTTGCATAAGTATTCTGCACCCAGAAAGAAATAAATAATCACAGCTTGTTTTTCCACAAATGGTGCTGTGTTCCATTTTGGATGCAATAGCATTTATATATGTTTACCTTGATGGCCAGGCCATAAGCTTCCCACTTTCACCTCAGATTATGATCTCATAAATCTTACATTAAAAAAGGACATTAAAATAACATGTTATTTAAGCTACAACAAAGCTGATTTAGCCTTGAGCTTTTTTTCATATTCTTCTAAATAAATGTCATTTCTTTGAGTTTAACAATATTAGTTAACTGTGTTCAGAAAAAGCAGTCCATTTTATACCTTCCTGATCAAATAACAATTCTTCATGCTGATTACTAAGTATTACATAATTATATTCCCTGTCTCCATTTTAGCTGAACATTTTTTCGTCCTTTGCTCCTAAACTGCAAACAAGCAAGCAGCTGAAAAAAAAACCAAAAAAAACCAACCAAACTCCTTATGGTAACAGTTGTATATAGTTACATTATGTGCATCATTGTGTGAATGTGATCAGTTCCCTGAAATTGGTTGATAGTCACACACTAGCATCCTTCTTGAATATCCTGGGAAAACCTGATGTTGTTAAAGTTCCTTTCAGATTAACTTTTTATAAACTTTGATGTTTTCTTGTTCCTGTTCTTTATGATGCAGAGATGTTGTCCTGAAGAAATTTGTTTTACCTCTGTGCATTGTAAGACATGGGCTTTCATCCCCAGAAACGAAATTACGCATAATTCCAAGTTAGTTCTAATGATAAAGAGGAAGTACAGGTTTTTTCTCTCATGTGTTTCACTTCAGGATGTTGCCAAGTTTGATATCAGCAGCATTAGGAAAAGATAAAACAAACTTCAGAGAAGGGATTGCAGAGTCATTCAAGGAGAAATGGTATTTTTGTTGCCTTTTGTAATTAAAAAAGCACAAAACAAAATGACTAATGAACATTTTTCTTTTAGCATAAGCAAGGAGGTTGATCAGATAGTCATCTACAGCCAGAGACACAGAGACATGTAGTGACTTTCTCAGTAATGAGAACCACATCTCTGGAGGACAGTGTATCCACTCATCACAGTGTGTTTAAGACAGAAGTTTCTCTCTCCAGTGCCCAGCACAAAGACAAGCTACATCTGTAGCCTCACCTAGGCACATGATATTTAGGCGTAGGCAGTCCCATTGCAAGTGCATGATGTGCCTTGAAATGATCTCTGCAAATCTTCCATCTAATATGGACTGAAATACAAAATAGCTTATCCAAGCTGCACTTTACACAACTTGTTTTAGAGCTTCTCATGAATCACAGTATCTTGTTGCTATTTCTTTCTTGTATATGGTTGGTGTGTTGTTACACATATGGTGGATGCTCAGGTGATTCAAATGCCACAAGAAAAAGTTGCCTTTTCATGTTCTGGCAAGACTTGCAGTAGGAGCTGGACATGTTTATTCCCTAGAGGTCCTCTGCTGTGCTAGGTACCTCAGAGTGAAAGTCTTGATTCTCCATTCTGTTGCCCTTTTCCCGGCAATTACTGTTTTAGTTATTCACATAAGAAACTCTTCTAACACTGCCATATGTCATTACTTGGTATCATTCAAATACCATTTGATAGGTATTTTCAAAAGCAGGGGGAAGGTTTACTCAGAACTCTTTTTAGTATATTGATTTTTCTTTTTTCACGTGTTAATGGTGTGACCTTTACAAAACCAAAAGTGATTTAGAATTTAAATTTTGAAATTGATAATACATTGCTCCTGTTAGAAGATGTGGGACTTTACATAGGTTTTCATTCACATCAGGTAATTAACTTGCCAGTAATTGTATTTTATGCAATTTTAAAAATGTTTAGGGCTATTTTTAATGGTCTTGTCTCGTGGAATATAGATTGTTATGGGTTAATGTGTTTGTGAGTGCATGAAAATGTTCACTGTAGTGGTATATTAAGCTGAACTGAAATGTGGTAGAATTTTCCTGGGTTTATTACTGCATTTTTAACTATACTTAGAGCTTCAGGTAAAATGTGTGAAGAAGATATTCTGGATTTTCATGGGGTGTAGCGCCCATTAAAAAACCCCTTCTGTAATACTGTATTTTTTCTGATTCTCAGTTTATCATCAAAACAGCTTTGCAGTAAAAAATATAGTAAATAATTTGCACAATTCTATCTGAATGAATGTGAAATTATTAATTCAACATATCTCTGCACAACAATAAGAACAAGGTGCTCCTTGCTGTGCTGTTCATTCACAGCTGTTTTTTCATGCTGCCATCCTTCGCAGCATGTGTTTGATTTTGCTCTGAGTAGCTGCAGAAACACTTGAAATGCTGCAATTTGAAATTACCTTCCAGGGAGTGATGACAGTGGCTTTTCAGGCCATGCTCTTTTTTTTATGTTACCCTGAATAAAATAAATTGAAATAAATTGATAGCATTTTTCTAGTGCCTGACTGTGCCTTGTTGAACACATCTCAGAGTAGCATTTTCTGATCTGGCCACAGTAAAGTTTGTTATCAGTGCTGTCATTAATTTGGCTGCAAGTGGAGATAGCCTTTTGGAATGGATGAATACTTCAGCTTTATACTTCAACTGCTTAAAGGAGATCAAAATTTTAGACCTTTTTAAGAGAAAATCTGACTAGAAAGTGAATTGTACAGGTGGTTACTGTGAACAGACATATCTTGAGAATTTTGGAGCGGTTGTCTAAAATGCAGCATTGTACATATTTAGGAGGATGCCAGAGAAAATAAAAATTATGATTGTTGTTCTTTTCAGTGAAAATGAACAAATGGGCTCTTAACTAATTTGATTTTATGATTAAATAATAAATGTTTATCAGCACTTTGTATTAGCATGTGAGATAAATGTGTGTCATTGTGGACTAGATCTGGTAGGAGTTTGTATATCTGGCAGTCAGAGAAGTGGGGCTTTTGGTTGTGTGATTTTTGCTTTTATTTTTCTCTTTAATCCTTTCTCAACTTGGAAAACAAGAAGGCTGATGCTCTTTCTGTAGTGTGTGGTATTTTAAACCTCAAATGTCAGCCATCCCCTTGCCCTTTAATGAATTTGTGCATTCTATGAATGCCTGTGAGTCAGAGAGCAGAGGGGAACTCTGTATTTGCTTCAATTAGTGAGTTTAAACAAAAAAACCCTAAGGTTATTGATTATAGCAAACACTCACCTTCTGTTTTTTTGTATAAATAATTTAGAGGTTCAAGCATTTACTCATAGAGGATTTAAGAGAGCCTGATGCTTGGGTTCAGCATGCATGCTGTAGATGCCAGTGATCTGAGGCAGAAAACCGTGACCTATGTGTGAGGAGTGCATCAACCTTCCAGGGGAGGCATCTGCCTCCACACTGCCCATACAGAGGGTTTTGGGGTGTCCCTGTGGTTGCACACGCTGATGGCAGTGCTGTGACATGGCCAGTCTCACCTTGGGCTGTTACCTTGGGCCTCCTTGAAGGTGAGGAGGGTGTCTGTGATACAGATGGGCAGCAGGCTGGGATTTAATATGGAATAAAATAGCCATCTTCTGATGCTAAATGGTCAGGAGACGTGGTTGTAACTTGAACTTGATTCTGACCCTCTGTTTCTGGTGGCGGTCATGTACCAGGGGAAAATTCAGCAAGTGGTTTGGGTTTTGCTTGCTTTTGCCATGTAAAAGCCCAGAAAGTTTACAGCTGGTGCAGGCAGAGGATCATTGCAGTAAGAGCTCCTTCCAAAGAAACAACTAACCAACCTGAAAAACGGCCAGGGAGGAGAGCTCCTGTGTCCCTCTGCCATCTTTGTGTGTGTAAGAGCTCCTTCCAAAGAAACAACCAACCAACCTAAAAAAGCCAGCAGGGAGGAGAGCGACTGTGTCCCTCTGCTATCCTTGTGTATGTTGAGCCTGGCTCTGTGAGGGTGCAGGATTACTTGTGTTCCATTTTGTGTCTTCTGTCTCTGTTTTTGTGACCACAGTATGATCCATAATTGAAATAAGATGCCTTTGAAAACTCTGCTAAGGATTTATGTCATGAATGATGATAAAGGAGTTTTGTTATATTTGGAAGATGCAGTTAAATATAACGTCAAGTGAAAGGCAGAAGTGAAGTAATTTTCCTTGTTTGAAGAAGCTAAGCAAGAGTTGGTTTCAGTTCTGCTGGTGGAAAATAGTTAAATTCTGTATTTATTAAGTTCTAATGAAAACTAGACCTTACATGACCATACTGCTCCTTATTACCTGAGAGGGACTGTGATCATTGTATTTTATGATGAAAGTTATATTATTGAAAGAGCAAATGTTAGCTTCTCCCGTTTTTATTTTTTCATTATGCTTTTAAACCTGTTACAAAACCTTGGAGTTCAGCACATTAAGTTCATTTGCTGTTAGGAAAATGGCACATTTTCTAGATAGAAGTTGAATCTTAAATTATTATATACAATCAAATCATGCAGTACCTCTCCACAAATCAGTGATCACATAATAATAGTATTAATTTCTGAGGGAACAGTAATGTATTAAACAGTTAAATATTCCAGGCTTTGTCCCTCATCTGGTAACACTGGCAGAAAAAATGAGATATGCCATATAGATCATCTTATTTTCAACACTTTTATAAAGGCTGAAGCATATTTTATTTGATGCATCACTGACATTTGGTAAAATGAGGTGAGAAAGTTCCATTTTCTGTCAGGAGTCAACCAGAGCCCAGCATGTTTCCACTGTCCAGTATTGAATTTCTGTTCACATTGCAGATCAATGTGAAACTGCAACCACTGAGGCTTTCTGGCATGTACAAAACATTTGTTCAGCTAGAAAATGAGTGGGGGAAAAGAGCCAGGGGTGATGTCCAGATGGGAGCCCACTGGAGTGCTGTGAAGCAGAACACCTGGTGTGAGGAACAGGGGATGTGCAGTCCATGACCCTGGGTCTGGGTGCAGGGCACCTGTGGGAGTGGGTGTTGCAGCTTTATTGGGGACCACCACTTCCAGGATCTGGGTCTGGAAATGCTGGTGCACTGTGAGATGAGTTGCTGTGGTTAAAAATTGTTAGATTAAAAAAATTTATTAGATTAAAAAAAAATTGCAGAGGATTTGTCAGGAATTAATTTGATGTTTTTGGAAAACAAAACAGTTTGTAAAATTGTAACTGTTTCTTAAATAGACTTGAGTTATTTCTAGGTACCAGAGGTCATGCCTGCAGTAATAGCTGCAGGCTGCTCCCAGGTGGTTGTTATTGGCAGTGGGGAGGACTTTCCTCCCTCTCTGGTGGTGGGACCCTGCATGGAGGGGTTCTTGAGGTTTGTGTGTTCAGTCAGATCTCTTGATACGATGTGAAGAGTTTTGCATTGCTTGCTTTCAGTATTGTTTCTGAATTATATGCTGTGAATGATGTTGTTTGGCATAATGAAAGTGGTGTGGGGTTTGTTTGTTTGTGTGGGTTTTTTTGTTATATTGTTCTGGTATTTTTTAATGTGGGTTTGTTAGTTTTTGTTGGTGTGGTTTTGGTTGGTTTTTTTCCTAGTCCAGAGTTATTACAGACTGAATTGTTCTGTGCAGAAATACAAAGATAGAATAAAGTAGAATGAGGTGGAATGGTTGATGTGTAACTGTTGGTGTGTTACTGGTCTGCTGGGTAGCTTGAGAGATCACATTTCTCCATCTGCCTTGATAAGAAATTCTGTAAATTGCAAAGTTGAAGAATTAACCCATTACAATTTTTTATCTTATTACAATGTGATTGTTCAATCATTGGGAAAAAAACCTATTTAGTTTCTTTTAAACCCTACAGCAGCTCTACCATGAGGTAATACCACTGAGGTGTAGGTTTACCATGGGAATTAACCCTGGTGTCATTGTTTCTGAATGTCTGTTTAATTTAAAAGCAGGAGAGGTGAT
Organism: Melozone crissalis; assembly: GCF_028551555.1. NCBI lineage: Eukaryota > Metazoa > Chordata > Aves > Passeriformes > Passerellidae > Melozone > Melozone crissalis. Next base: position 26,052,066 of record NW_026535794.1, read on the forward strand.
GTTGGGAAGAACCTTGAAGTATCAGTTTGATTCAGAGTCTGTACAAATAATAATTTACTTTTGTTTGCCCCAGTTTGTTTTAGTTGTCTGTTTTCTTTAAATAACCATGAGTTAAGCTTTGCAACAGGGCTGGTAAGATCCTGCTGACTTCAGTGAGACTTGACACGGTCCATTAACAATCTAATGTATTTATGTTAGTAAATGGTGTCATTTTGAAATTTATCACAGGCTCGTGAATATCTTTATTTCTTCTTGCCCACTTCTCTGGAATTATTAGACATACAGTTGAAGTAGTGGCTTGGGTTACTTTGCTGGTAATTGGATTAACAATTCAGTATGCAGTGCCAAGGTATCTTTTAGCAGAATTGGGAATAATGCTTTTCTGGATGTATCAGTTTACTAAGTGTATCCTATTGATATCCTGCTGTATAAGAAAGATTATTTTAATACGTATATTAAATCTAGAATTAAATTTTGTTTTGTTTTCAATAGTAGTATATGATAGGGCATTAATCTGTAAATATATGAATTTTAAACTAGCTATATAAAATTACTGGAGATATTAGAAATGCTTGAGTAAGTTATCTTTCTTATAAAAAGTGTTAATTTTTCAGTCACCTGTTGTCAATTAATAGACTGTTGTAGGAGATTGTGTAAGAGTATGCTATTAACATATAATGCTCTTAAAAAAAAGTTGACCTGAATATTGCTTTTTTCAGTTTTGTGACCTTTATATTTCTTTCTCATTAGAACTATGCAGCACTGATCCAGCAACAAATTGAGGACAAACAAAACTTGAGAGAAAAGGCTGTATATGGAATTCAGCTCACAGAAGAAAAACTTAATGACTTCCGTGATGAACAGATTGGGCAGCTGAAGGAACTGATGGATGAGGCTACCAAACCTCATAAAAAAATCACCATTTCTAAAGACTCAGAATACAAAACCTAAAAGATTAAAAGGATTATTTTAATGCATATTGCAACCATTTTGAAGCTTTTTCCAGTTGTACTTTAATGTGGTTTCTGTGAGATAATGGACGCTGCTGATGCTGTAACTTGTCTGAAATGGATGTGTTTGGCTTTCTGTGCAAGAACAAATGGAAAAATGGAATAATCACACTTTTATGTTAATTGCATTATTTTTTCTCCTTTTTGTTTTTTCCTTCCTAATGGATGTTGAAGACTGAAAGAATTTGGGGAAAGTAAATTGGCATTTTTAAAATATGGAGTTGTTAGTTTTGGGGTTGTTTTGTAATCTTGGCACCTACAGGGCAAAACATCTTTCTGTTTGCTTATCATCCTCTTCCTTAATGGAAAAGATGCTATTAGCATTTATTTTCTGGTGAAGATTCAGTAGACAAAAGAATGGTACTAGAGTGGGATTGTTTTCATGGAAAGAAATGAGCAGTATTAGAAAAGCATACTGCGGGTGAAATTGGAAGTTGATTTTTGTCTTGAGCTTTATTGTGAAATGAATTTAAAATAAAAGATGTAGCTCATTATTAAATTAACCTTGAATCACTCTTATGCAGAAAATCCTGTGTTTTTTTGGAAGCTAAATTCAGATTATTGTTAGGATCTAAAATTTTTAAAAACTTTTCATGAATGGGTTGTGCTGTAGTTTGAATTCAAAGGTTCTTTAAAAACTTGGGATCCCATATTATGCAATATTTTGTACAGACCAGAATTTGTAAATGACTCGATCACAGAAATTATCCTGTTGATAATACTGTATGACCAAAATTAGCAATTTATTTCTAGTAGGTTAGGTCTTCAGTAAGACAATGTGTGCAACACTTGTTGTAACTCATACTGTTGGAACTAAAGACGAAGGGGGTTTTATCTGCTAAGAAAAACACACACATTTCTGTGCAAAAGACAGCTTTAATTTCATCTTCCAAACCTAGTTTTATATTTCTAGTTTTGTTCTATTTCTGGACCTTTCTCTGTCTGTTACACACAGCACATTTAAGACAACAAAATTTCTTTGCTCTTGGGGAAAAACAGCTTTGACAAGGAAGCACATTTCCATCTGTCTCAATTTGTAACAGCATGCTGTTTGCCAAAGCTGCGCTCCAGGATCCTTACAGAGTGGGGAGCAATCTAGGGAGCTGCCTCTTTCTTTCTCCTGTACCTCTCTTCCCAATTCTTTGATGGGATTGTAGACTGCAGGTTGCTCATTTCTATTAAAAGTCCACTTGCAGGCTAGTATGTGAGGAACATGTGGTTGCTTTGCTGCATTGTTGTGTTTTCTGAGACGCCCAATGAAGGAAGGAGTGATGAATCTGACTCCATGTTCTTAGAAGGCTAATTTATTATTTTATGATCTATATTATATTAAGGAATACTGTACTAAACTATACTAAAGAATACAGAAAGGATACTTACAGAAGGCTAAAAAGATACTAATGAAAACTCGTGACTCCTTCCAGAGTCCCAACACAGCCTGACCGTGATTGGTCATTAACTCAAACCATTCACCCAATGAAACAATCACCTGTTGGTAAACAATGTCCAAACACATGTCCAAAGCAGCAAAACACAGGAGAAGCACATCAGATAATTATTGTTTTCATTTTTCTCTGAGGCTTCTCAGCTTCCCAGGAGAAGAATCCTGAGCAAAGAGATTTTTCAGAAAATACAATGGTGACAGCTGCATCTTCTCTGGCACCCACTGCCTTTGCTGTGTGTGCAGTAGGAACATGCTGTAGCCTCAGGCACCCAGTGCAAGCAGGATGGAAGGGCAGAGATGACATCCAGGCTGCAGGGCTGTTCCCAGGTCCTGATTCTGGTGCTTCAGGGGCATGGGTGGAGAGAATGGCAGCTCCCTCCTGGCCTGCTCCATACCTAGGATGCGCCAGCGTCAGTGGGAAGCAAATGGCATGTGCATACAGGAAGCTTGAAAATTTTCTCTGATACTGCCATTCACACATTGCTAAAGTCTTGTTCTTTTTACAGTTTAAAGGCTGTAAAAATCTAATCCGGCTCTGGAGTTTAGAGCATAAAGATTTATTCTGTTGCACTTCCATCAGATGTAATCAGTAATTCCATCACTAAATCTATTTGGTTTTCCTACCAAAAGTAGTTTTTGGGTGTTGACAGCAGAGTTGGTTTCCAGTCCTTCATTGGTAGTAGATCTGTGCCTGCTTTCCAGTCAATATCCAAGTTGCATCAAATTTATTTCAAATACTGCAGTTTAGAGCACCTTATTTTTATCAACTCATTTAATGGAACTTGTTAGTTCAATGAAACTAGGTAAAATACTTTTTTTGCATCTGTCTACTCATGTATGCATCTAGGTTTTAGAGGCTAAATTAATTAATAATGAAAAACTGCTATTTGGTATGAAAAACATAAACTTGTAATGAGACCTAAAGGGAGTTGGAGGTGAGGGTAAACATCTTTACATGCACAACCCCTTGTCTAATAAATCCAACAATTTTTTTCTTTCATTCCCAGCAGTAGTTTGTATTTGGTACAGTATTTGTATTCTTGTTTTAAACAACTCCCACAAAAGTCAAGATTCCATTACATGAATGAAGCATCTTTCAGGATTCCTGGCTTTAAGACAGGCAGTGCTAACAGTAAGGTGTGCTCTGGTCTGAGCAGGGCTTATGTGGATGGTGGGGCCCCACAGAAGCTTCATGATGCCAACACTGCCATGCATTAATAAAATTCCTTGATTTACAAATGTGATTAATGACAGTTAAGTTGAAAACAATGAGTTGGAGTGAGCTGAAGCTTTAAGTAGCTGGAAAAGACACATGCTGAAGTCTTATCAACAAGTAAAGAATTTTCAGAAATCTCTGCCATTAAAAATGACCAGTTTTGATATGCAAAGTTACACATCTTAAAAGGAACAAATGAAATGTCCTTCTTGTAGTGTTTAGTTAGGCCTGGGATGTGGGTTTATGCTGTTTTTAACTGACTGCCTGGCAAGAGGTATTGGGACATATTTATTCCTTAAAAGTGAATTAATAATGTAACATCTTGAAGGTAGGATTTATGAAGAAGTTTTATTCCTTAGCTATTTGGACTTTAATATTTTTGAATTATTAGTGGACGTTCTATTTCTTCTTGAATACGTATTTGTGAGACACTGAAAATGCATGGATGAGTCAGTGGCCAAATTTTCATTGGCTTCTAGGTAAAAATATTGGAGAATTAATGAAGGAACCATGGCTTTCCCTGCCTGTCATAATCTATTTTATCTTCTGCTTTCTGCAGCTAAATTAATAGCAAAGGGAAGACTGAATCTTCCAGCAGACTGATTTACCCAAGTGGGACCACAGAGGATCTATGTACCTTTGATGTATTGTGAAAGCTGAATCACTGTGAAAAACAGCTCACTTTCTCAGGCAGAATAAGTCTCTGTGTGCTATCCTGCTTAACTGTTGATTTTCAGACCTCTTGGAAAGAGTTTCAAGGTAAATTCTTCCTGTTAGATAGTGTAGATGCAGGAGGGTATAGATGGAGCAGCCCAGGTGTTGCTGGGCTTGTTTGAGAAGCAGGACTGCCTGATCCATCTCCTACTGCTCCATGTCCTGCTGCTGGACCAGGCTGGGTGTGCCCACCTCACAGTGAGCAGTGGTTGTACAAGTTTGAAAACAAACCAGTGGAACATTCCAAGGCAGAACTACAATTTAATAGGAAAATTAAAGGCAATAGTACAGAAACACTGGCCTAAACTGACAGTCAGAATACAACCTGACTTTGTGTGTGTCAGGGTGGTGGTAACAGTGTGATTAAATGGTGGCTACAGTCCTGTTGGAGTGATGGATGTGTTTTTGTCAAAACAGTGATCCTGTAGAACAATCTGATCTTTCTGTCTTGAGGTCCAGGAGTGGGTGTTGAGCTCTTGTTCGCTGGGAATCCTGTGGCAGTGCCCTTGTGGTGTTCAAAGCCTCAGATTGTATCCACGTAAGAATGTCTGGTTCCTCCCCCTGGGCGGGGCATCTCACAATAGGATGATGTAATTTTATGAGTCATGCAGTGGGACTCGATTTTCCCATTAGCAGAGATAGCCCCCTCAGAGGGAGTTATCAGGGATGAGTCATGGAAAAGATAAGGAATACTGCCCCACCTATTTTAGCAGCTTATGGAGATGATAATAGAATACATTATTTTGGTTACATCTTACATTGTAACCTAGGACAGTGGTGTATGGAGGGGTCTTCCCTATGAAGCCACATCAGGAATTTGGCTGCAAAAACTGACACAAATTAAAAGCTGTTAGAAGTGGTAACATTTGCACTTGTAAATGATCTGTGTTTGTTCATGGAGGTTATGCATCTGCTGCAAAACCACTGGCTTTGGTAGGAACATTTTCAGCAGTTTCAGTGGCCACAGCTCTGCTCTGGGAGCAATTACAGTGTTGAGTCCTTCCAGATTTCCCAGTGCTCTGTCTACCAGGTAGGGTACATGTAGATCACAGAACCAAATTTTATTTAGTGCAACCTTTACATATGTATATACAGAGTATTCTTTGTTCATTGAAGTTGAGAGCTCTAAGTGAGTGCTTAAATTCAGTGCATAAGAATGAAATGGTTTTGCTACTTGTAGCAGTGTGTTATGAGGAAATATCAGGTATTTCAACAAGCTCATTTACAGGACACATGATCCTGCACAACTGAATGTGTGTCTGGGGAGTTCAGTGTTTAATCTCTGTAACCATTTCAAAGCTAGTATTTGAAGTATAAACAAGGAAGAATCCTTTTTTAGATAAAATGACCTTTAGTCATTGAGTATTTATCAACTTGTTATACATGCTTATTACCACTGTAAAACCCTCAATAAGTACTTTGTTGAAACACCACCGCTTGCAACACAACTTCTATCACTATTGAGCCTTCTGGTTTATGCCAGTTACGTTCCTTGAATGTTGAAGTGAAATTTGTGTTAAACAAATGAACATATTTACCTGTTTTTTCCCCAAAGGTTCATATTTCTGGTTTTGACTGGAGAAAACATGAGTTCAGAATCTGAAACACTGATATGTGTTTATCCTGTGAGATTAACAGCAAAACCAATAAAACATGCAGATGAATCTAAGATGGGAATTCCCTGTTGGGGTTGTATCAAAAGCGGGATTTCACTTTGCTTTACTGTGGTGGAATAATGTACAGAATCTGTAGCACAGAAAGTCTGCCAGAGCAGACTACTTGAGTACATTTTAAAAATATCATGCTGTTACCAGTGAAGTCACCTTTAATTCTAAATTAAAAGAACTTTTCAGAGCTGAAAAAATCTCTAGTTAATCTAGTTAATCCAATACTCAGTTAAAACTGATTTGAGAACTCTGTCCTACTAAATTTATAATGTGAGCACATACTACTGGGTAGTGGGAAAATGGACCTGTTCTAAGTATCACCTTGGTATTGTACACTGCTCCCAGAATGTACCCTCAGGTACAGTAAAAAGGAAAACTCATATGTGGCTTTTCTTTACAAATGATGAAACTGAACTACTCTGCTTTGTTTTTTTCTCTGAGTTAAATTACACCATTCCTGTCCAGTTCAGCTATTCCAAATTAACATTGTCAATTGCAAGATGAGCTTGGAAAAGAAATTAAGGGCATTTTTATGTGCAATAAGATTTGTTTAGATGCATCTGTATTTCAGCCTGCTTTTGTCCTTCTAGTCACAGAATCACCAAATAACCTCAATTTGAAGTGACTCATAAGGATCATCAAGTCCAGCTCCTGGCCCCATAAAGGACAGCCCTAAAAATCACATCAAGTGCCCAAGAGTGTTGTCCAAACACTTCCTGGACTCTGTCAGGCTTGGTGCTGTGACCACTTCCCTGGGGAGCCTGTTCCAGTGCCCAACCACCCTCTGGGCGAAGAACCTTTTTCTAATATCCAACCTAAATCTCCCTGGCACAGTTTCATGCCAATCCCTTACGTCCTTTCACTGATCACCAGAGAGACTGGCCAGCGCAGCACCAGTCGTGCTGTTGGTTGCTGATTTCACATGGGGGAACTTAGCTCAGACTGAGAGAGGGGAAATCAACACCTCCTCCACAAACAACTCTAATGATGTGCCTAATGATGTGTGACAGACACGTTGCTGTGGTGTGGACAGGAGTGTGGCACCACACAGCTGCACATCTGCAGCCCCTGCCTGCTGCTCATGGCAGCCCCTGCCCAGGAGACTGGCAGGCAGGTAAAAAAGGGTTTAGGAAGAACTGGCTTTACTAAAACTTAAGTCTTCCAAGCATTTCTTGTTACTTTAAGGTACTTTTCTCTGGAGAGCCACTGCCGAGTGCTGATCCATCACACAGAACTCCAAAGCCACAGCCAAGCTCCTGGTGTCAGACACTGACTCAGACTGTGGGGTCCAGTTTTCCTCAGGCTCAAAATCCCCCACTTTGTCCTGGCAAATTCAGTTTGTGCACTGCAGGAGAGAGGGGTCATGGATGTCTGTCAGCTGCCCTGTGCTCAGGGGTGCAGCATTGCGTGTGTGCCTCATGCACTCTGCGTGGCTGTGGCACGTTCATGGCACTAACCTGGGACAATTACTGTGATTTTGGTGCAAATACAGCAATGCAGCCCCATATTTTCTAGAGATTTAGTACAGTGTTGCCTTCCTGATCCTGTAGTGGTGGAATGGTCAGAGGAAGACCAGCACTGCTTAGTCTTAACATTTTCCCTTCTCCATTGCTGTCTTTGTCATAGGCAGTCTGTGTTAGAGCAGTGTGCTTTACTGCATACGAGTCCTTCAGAGGTAAATTGATTACTTCCTATCTGCCCTTCCCAAGCCCTGCCTCACACCCCAGATCTCAGGAAAGCTTTTGGGTCTGATTTAGCCTATGCTACTCACCCCAATAGCCTGCTTTCAAAACTGCAATGAACAAGTAAGTTGGAAAATATTTTAATCTCTTGCTGCTCTCCCAAGCCTCAGGTGAGACTATAGGATTGGACTTGTAAAACTGAGGGAAGGGAAACATTTTTCATTGTTGCTATGGAGACTGGAGTTTATGCAGCAGTGACTTGTTCTGTTTTCTCTCTCCTTTATCTTAGACCAAAGAAAAAAATAAATAAAAGGGGAAAGGAACATGAAAATATCACGGACAAAACCTCTGGGACATAAGATTACAATTTGAATGACCTCTCAGCAGTATTGCAAAGAAGAACAAAGATGACAGGAACAAGGAGGAAAAAGTCTTTATGTGTCAAGACAGTCTCTTTCTGCAGAAAAGGAACTAGGACCACAGTGAACATAAGAGCAAAGAATCTGGTTGCAGATTCTTTGGAGGGTCCAGTGTTCCCTATCCAGAGCCACTGCTCCAGCTCTGCTGTTCATGGAGCCTGGCCATGCTCAGATGCTAAGAGAACAACATAACACTTTTAACAGTAAGATAGACCCACATTTTATCTGTAATATGCATCTTTCAACAACAGGGATATGGAATCTGGGACTTCACCTCCTCCTAAGTGGCTGTGGATGTGGTCTTCCCTTGCTAGTCCATCACCTGAAGGAAAATCTGCTGTGGCAGCTGTATAGCAGTATGGTAAGGAACAGACATGTACCTGTTCCTTGTGAGCACATGATCAGTAAGGGTATGAAGGGTACATGAAGTCTGTACCAGGCTCTGTTGCAGATCAAAGCATGAAGTGTGTCTGATCACATTGCTGCAGTAAATAAATTATTTGAAAGCAGCTCTGAAGTTTCAAAAAATGGCACATCCTAAGTATAATGGATTGCCCTTAAAAGACCCCCAGCATATCAGTACAAAAAAGTGGGACTCTGCCAGACTAAAGGTGTTTTGATGTTGCAGGATTTAAGCCCTGGAGTGGAGACAAAATGCATCCTCGACACTGTGATCAGACAGGCTTCAGAGCATCGTGGAGAAAGAACCCTTTTGGTTTATGAGCACTGAAATCCTGTGCTGAAGGAGCAAAGAGGGTGGCCATATGGCCCCATCCTGACCTCTCAGATCCATCAGCAGCCTCTTCTGCTTGTCATGACTGGGGACATAACTGAATCCATGTGCTTTTCCACAGTGATGCATGTGTCAGTCCTGAAAAAGCAGCCTAACAAGTGGAAATGCTGCAGCACAAGTAAATCAGGTGGAATTAGCTTCTCCATTTTCTCTCCCTTTTCACTGTTGAGCTCTGCAAAGCTGCAGCTGGCTCCCAGAGCAAGAAGTGTTTCTCCTGGCTGTTCCTAAACATCTGTATTGCCTCTAGTTAAGAACAGCAAGGCAGAGGGTGTACAGATGTCTGTGCTGACTGACAGTTATTGAAGGACTGGATAATGGCTTTCAGTGTTAAGAAAACTCCCAGAAATGAGATGACAGGGGATGTGTAGGAATTTACTAGTTTGATCCCTTATGTTGAACTGTTGTAGGAATTTTAGGGGATATCAAACCAAAAGCTCACCAAAATCTATATAGTAAGTCAAAACAAGCAAGGAATTTTGACCTGAATGCCAAGGGGGTGATGCCTTGAGAGGCTGCCTGGAACAGGCTAGACAGTGTTAAAGGAATAAAGTGGGTATTTATTAGAAAGGCCTTCAAAGGATACACCTTGGGCGGTACAAGAGCCTCCCCAAGGCTACACCCAAGATGGACGACGGATCACACGTTTTCACACTTTTGTACATTTTGGTCCTTTTACATATTGGGGTTAATTGTCCAGTTACAGCATCAAGTTATGAAGTCCCATCCTCCCAGATTGCTCTCCTCAATTTGCTGTTGTTTATACTTTTTAGGCCTGAAGGTGCAATAGTGTCTATTGTTCTCAGGCTGGGAAAGGATTGTTTTGTCTAACTAAACTGTGAGGAGAATTTGTTAACACATTATATGAAGTTCAGAGTTATATACTAATGCAGTACAGAATCTGGAAAATATGAAAGCTAAAACTTAAGGCATCAGGGGTACTTGGAGCTAGAGACAATCCTTTAAAAGCTATTCCAATGTTATTGACATCCTACAATGTATATAGTTATTTTGAAACCAATTTTCAGCAAATTTACAGGCCAAAATATGATTCTGCTCATCTCAAAAGCTGAATAAATTTAAAAGTTTATTTGATGTAAAATCAGCCTCAAAGGGAGAGTAAATTAGCTCCTGAGAAAACATCTAGAGAACTGGAACAGGGATCTGGGGGATTGTTTTAATTCAAGAGTGTCTTCAAATGTTAAGGGTGAGTTAAGAAGCTGATTTTAGCTTGAAGACAGTTCTTGACTGGTTGGACTTGATGATATTGGAGGTCTTTTCTAACCTTAATGGTTTCGATTCTCTCCTTTATTTTGCTCAGTTTAATTCATTTCTTTATTACCATAAGAACTGCTTGATGATTTAAAAACTGGAGCTATTTTTTTTCATGTTTGGGAATAAATACAAAAACTGATAGCAAGAGTTCTTAACACCAGTATAAAAAGTTCCTATAAGTAACTAAGACTTAAGAAATTTGAAAATGCCTGGGCTATACTCCACAAAGCAGCAAAAAAGGCTTAGAAAATGAATAATGTTATTAATTACTCCTGAACAAAATATATGTAGTGAGATACCTGTGAAGCTCTTCATATCACATAAACCTTATGTATGATCTATAATCACTTCTGGGTCTCATCTTTATCACAAAACCTCTTCTATTATAACTAACTGATCACTGTAATTAGTGATGAAATAGTCATTTATAAGAGCAAAAGTTTGTTCCCTGCACAAAGGTAGCAGGGGAAAAGCAATAAACATGAAATATCAATGCTACCTGTGGGATTAAATTGCTGTTTTCCAATAGCTGCAATCCTTAACAGCTTGTTGCTGTAGCATGGGTGTTTCAGAGATGTGAGGCATGATATACAGCCATGGTTGAGTTAAACCACGCTCTGTCTTTCATCTGGCTACCCTCTAAATCAAGTAAACACTGGGTGTCACATCCCCTGGGGTGCAAAGGAGTATTTGTGCTGGTGGGAGCCAGGGAATGTCCTCCTGTGGAAAGGGGGGACCCATTCCCCATGGTCCTTACTCCTGCCTCCTCCCCAGGCAGCGTGACCAGCTTCAGGGGACAGGGCTGCCACCTCCACCCTCTGCATGGGGAGGACGGGCTCTCCTGACACAGCTCAGCAAACCTCTGAGGGAAATCCTGACATTTTGCTGCCCAGTGCCCTCAGCAGGCTGAGTTTTGGACTGCAAAGTCCACACTTCTTCCCTTGTGGGGAAACAGAATGGAAGAAACTGAAAATTGCATCAAACCAAATCTGGTCCCAGCTGTGTTTGTTCTTACTGTGTTTTTTCCAGTCCTGAGGAGGCACTTCTTGACCGGACCTGTTTGCTTTTCAGCTGAGAAAATGGAAAGCCTGGCTTGGGAAAAAGACTTCTTATCTCTTCCCCTTTGCAGGTAAGAAAATCTGCTCGAGGTCTGCAAACCTGGCTAAGATTTTTGAAATGGATGCTATTTTACTAAACACCAGAAGCTCTGGGAAGCTCAGGACCCACTGCACTGGCCTCTGCAATAGAGGTCTCCTCTGTGCAAATGTGCAGGGGCTTCTGTCTTCACTCCAAGGGACCTGTGTGGATTTTCTGAATTAATTTCAACATACCACAGAGGGGATTAGGAGGGAACCTTTGTACCATCTGTTGTGGACTGCTAGTGAGCCCTTCTAGAAATTACTGAGATGCTTTGATGTGGACAGGCTGCTTAGATGTGGTTTTTAGCCTCAGGTCACTGCATAAGACCTGGAACACCAACATTTTAAAGAGCATGGCCTTAAAATTCCATATCTTTAAATTAAAAATGAACTTGTATATAAACATTTGCAATAAACCCAAAAATAAGCTGCTGTATCTTGTTTAAAGAAATTATTCTTACTTTCTGTGCCAAGTGCCAAGTATGCAGCAACATCTACTGCATAAAAAGCACATCTGGTGAGCAGGGGGAGAGGGGGCAGCCACAGAGGTCCCTTTTGGAGGTCATGGTGAGCGGTGGGCATGGGCAGATGTAAGAGGCCATGGAGGGTGTGAACAGCTCTTGGTACAGCTGCTCTCTGAGCCTCGTGCTGCCACTGCCCTGGCCTGTGCCACCCTTGCTCAGCCTCATTCAGCATGGAGAAGAAGGCTTCCCAAGCCCCAGGAGTGTGGCTCGTTGCTAGACTCAGTCTCTGCCATAAATATGAAGGGTTTTTTCTACTCTTTCTGACCAGATTACATGCTGTGAAGATTCAGAGCTGTCATGGAGACTTGACGTGCTGGTGAACACCTTGTCCAAGCAAGATTTTAGTGTATTTTCTTCCCAACAGGTGGGAGAGGCAGCTCCTCCTAGACTTTGGATCACAGGTCTTCCTAGGCCTTTGGTGTGTACTGTGCTTCCATGGTGCTTGGAAGCAGGGTATGAAACAATTTATAGTACTTGGCATATCTCTATGAAATATTTATAGAAGCACTATATTCCAGTGAATTTGATTGCTGGCTCATGCAATTCAGATGATAAAAATGCCCTTTCTAATCCACAGAAAATAAATCCATCAGCACTGTAGGAATAAGATTTACACCTGGCAGCATCACTGAGTAACTGGAATCCAGAACAAGGACAAGCCCCATTCCTCCAGTAAGCCCCAGAAACAGGTTCAAGGTTCACCTGTGTCTGTGGAGCCAGGCTCCTGCTGCTGGTGTTAGAGAAGGAGATTTGTCAGCACCTTGGCCTGAGAACCAGCCTGATTTCCAGTCAGAGCAGCACAGCTTGTGATTAAGGAGCAGCATTGCTCATTGCTCACCCTCACACAGCTGGCATAAAAAAACCCCAAAGCTGCAGACAAGTTCACAGTCTCAGGTCCTCTGCTGGGAGATAGAAATTGCAATGATCCATAATGTCTGTCTAGAGGCAAGAACAGTATTTCATTTGGTTAAGGGGAACCTTCCCATTCCCTGAGCACATGCATAAATGCTGGTGCAGAATAAAACCCACCATGAATGAGTTTTCATCAAAAGCAGAAGTCAGTTTTGAAACTGTGTTCAATATAGTGGTGATTTTCTTTTTCTACTGCAGGACAGACTCCAAGGTATGCAAGATAGAAAACTTTGAAATAAAGTCTTCCTTTTCCATGGAGATTTTATTCTAGTTCTTCCTTTGTCCTCCCTTATTTTCCTGCTTGAAAGTAAGTTGTTTCACCAGTGTCTCAGGCCCTGGCAGCCCCATCCCACAAGCAAAGGAGGTGGTGGCAGGTCAGTCTCCTTCCTGCTGCTCAGCCCTGCCATGCCCTGCTCCCAGGACACAGCTCTGGGGCACAGCTGACTGTGGGGGACATACTGGAGTAAAGGAGACAGGAGCCAAGAGTGGCAAGCATTGGTTTAACTTGTTTTATATTTTCTTCTTTTTTTCCCTGAGTTTTTTTTATTTCAGGGTAAAAGTGGAGTAAGGGACTAGATAAAGAAGTACTGAATGAAGAGGGCTTGGATCAGTGGTGGTGAAGGAAAAAAGGGCTGGAAAAATAAAACACATACTTAGTCATAGGAATCCCACACTCACTTTGAGGAGAGCAGGCTGCTGGATCCAGCAGAGACCACGGTACTCCAGGCCACTGGGTTATCAGGGAGCAAAGCTGTCTTTTTGCAGGAAAGGCACCTTCTGTGTTGCTGTTGTCCTGCTTTGGAGTGTAAGTTCAGCCTTGGTGAAAGCAAACACTCAGTGGCTGAATTGGTTTTCTGCATCTCAAACTTGCAGTCTGGGAAACATCACCATTTCTGCCTCTCCATAGTCTTCTGGGTTTTCTCAGCTGTTAGCAGGATGAAGCCCTAAGTGATGTTTCCAGTAAGAAGCTGTTTAGAAACAGATGTGCAACAATTTCAGGAGCATCCTTATTTTAATGTAGCCTTATATGAATTTGTCTTCAAATCCTTTGGATAGCTAATTCCTCGTTGCACATGATGATTCATCATGAAAATAATAATCACTTTACTGGCTGCATAGCGTTTAATCTTTCAGCAAATAAAGAAGTGATTGAAACTTGCTCTTATCACACCAGAACAAGTTTGTTCAGAAGAAGAAAATAATTATGTTATTTTTGTACAAATTGGTATAATGAGCTGTCTCTGTGCTATTATCTCTGAGCATTAACTGGCTCTATTATGCAGGATAATACTCTGAATAATTATTACTTATCTGCGTGTACATACACTGAATAATAAAATAATTAGACCTTTTAAAACAGAGGATATAAAAGATTCCATTTACCGTAATTCTGACTTTCTGATTATAAGGTTGCAATAAAAAATGTGAAAAAATGTGATATTTCATCAGTGTGTCAAGCCACTAAATGCTGGATTTGTAGAAATCAGTGCAGGCTTTTGTGTAAGTCAGTCTAGACTGAGCAGAGATTTACATAAGGATTTGAAGGATCTGGGATGCTGAAATTCAGGGATGGCTGAAGCTGCTGAGCACAACAAGCTCTTTGCAAGAGCAGTGCTCCTGCTGCAACTGTGCTTTGGTGCAGTGCCTGTCCCATGGGAGCCTGCACATCTGGAGAGCAGGATGAGCAGCTGGGCTCCTGCAGATGTGGAGGCTCCTCTTTCCTCTGGGTGGGGGCTGCTCCTTTCCCTCCCAGCTGGCCAAATTCCTCACGAGGGGGAGTGAGCACAATCTGCCTGCCAGCTCAGGCTGACCCAGGGCTGACCCAGCCATGGCATCTCAGAGAAGCTGTCTGGGCTCTTGGGCGGTAGGAGCACAAGGATTCTCCTGAATTAATGCACTTCTTTGGAATATTACATAGGGAGCTGTCACGTGCTCAGACTGCCAGAGCCTCCCATCTGTCTGATGGGGCAGCTTCTGCTTCACATGTGTGCTGGGAAGACAAAAGTGATTATGTTAAAAATGGTGGTGTCTTCCTGTAATAAAAGGTAAAATGCTCCAGCCCTGAGTTTGTTAATTTTTTTGGGTTTTTTTTTTTTGGCATATCTGAAAGACACGTGTCCTTCAGAAATTGAGTCATAGAATTATAGAATAGTTTAGGTTGGAAAAGACCTTAAAGACCACGTCTGTAAGTACCACATCTGTACATCCACTAAGTACTCACAGGGATGGTGACTCCACCACTTCCCTGGTCAAGCTGTTAGAGTGCTTAACACTTTCCATGAAGAAATTTTTCATAATATCTCATCTAAACCTCCCTTGGCGGAACCTGAGGCCATTTCCTCTCATCCTGTTGCTTGTTACTTGAGAGAACAGACTGACCTCCACCTCAGTACAACCTCCTTTCAAGCAGTTGTAGAGGGCAACAAGGCGTCCCCAAGGACATCCCTGCTCTCCCCAGGAGAGGGATGGGGAGCCTGGATGCAAGCCCCGATGGCTGCCAGCAGGGAGCAGATCTTTAGGTGGTGTAAGGCAAACCTCTCCTGCCCCAAAAGGCTCTTCAGTGCCAGGAGACAATCACACATACACTGAGGAATTAGCTTTTAATGTGATTGCAAAAGCAGACAGATCCCAGGGATCATCAAAACCTTCTTATTGTACTGGTCCAAACAGAATGGAATCAGTGGGAGATGGCTGCTGCAGAGGACAGGGTTAAAATGTTGTGGTGGGGAGATGAGTGGTGCTTTGAGCTCCACATTTTTTGGATGTTGCTCATTATTTTCCAAAGTTGCATTTCTGTCTATCATGCACCCAATTCTCTTGCCTTCAGTCACAGTTCATGAGCAGGCTGGCCTTGCCCTGTGTGCTCATTCTTGGCCTGGAGTTGAATTTCCTTCATTTGCCATCTCAAGAGCATGCACAGTGGTCCTGAGGAATGGCAGTGGGTGTTAACCATTTCTGATGGCTCACTGTTTAAGGAGAATTTGCTTGGCTGCTTGTGTTTTCAGGACGCCTCAGAAATAACCGAACTGTGTCAGATAATGAAGAGAAACCAATTCATCTCCTACTCTCTTGCAAATCCCAGACACTGGGTTAATCACAAAAATGATTAGGAATTCGAAACAGACTGGTGGAACATTTTAATTCTGTTTGTTGAGAGCTGTAAACATAATTGATTTACATTTCTCTGCAATAAGTTAATTTGAGAGAGTGCTCCCATTGTGAATAATATCAGATTCAAGGCTGTATGGCTTACAAATCTCAGTGGCTCCACTGGAGAAAATACAGATCACTCCTTGCTGCAAAGGATGAAAAGAATAAAGACTAATGACTGGTAAATGTTGGCTTCCTGTAAACAGAAAATTACCAAATCTGATAAATACAATACATTAGCACTGTTACACAAGAAGCAACATGCTCTCCATTATCCCTGATAAGTTAATGGATCAGTGCTGAAATTCAAAAAAAGAAATTAAAGAGAATCTTTGGATGCAAATTCTCCACTATCCAGAGTAGTTTTGGTTAAAAAAAAATCCTGAAAATACTACAATTAACTGATGGTATGATATATGAAATATTTTTCCATCACAAAATGTAGATTGACTAAAGATGAAGATCCCTACGGAAGAACATCCCTTGAGATTGAATCTTTGGCTGTAATTGTGGTGAGTCAGACAGAGGGAGGGAGCAGGCTGAACATGGAAATGCAGCAGACCCAGATTCAAGCTCCTGCTGATGCTGCAAATGTTAATCTTAACTGGCTTGTCGAAAGACTATTTAATGTGTCTTTTTCTTTCTTTCTTTCTTTTTTCCTTTTTTTTTAAACTTTTCCGTTTCCAGAAAAAACTTTGTCATGTCTGCATGGAACCAGACCTTATGTGATTTTGGTTTTTTTGTTGTTTATTTTTTGTCTGAGTGAAAGAGATTTTTTGTATCCTGGAGAGCTCTATGGTCCTCCCAAGTAGGCAGGAGAAACACAGACACTGTGAAAAATTCCTTGCATACTATTGTTACCTCCTGCTCTTTCTACAGCAAAATGAAACAATTCAGAAACTAGAAAGGCTCAGTAGTCAGCTTAATCAAAAACTCACTAAAAATTCCATAACTAGTAAAAGAAAAAAAAACCCATGCCCCCAACAAATGGGCACAAAAGCCCCCTTATCAGGATGATAAAGGCAATTGGGTGAAAAGAGCAAGAGAAAAGGCCTTAGTCACAGTGAAATGAAGTTTAGTTAAATAATGTCAAAGCATTTCAATAAATATTAGTAACTACCAATATGGAAAAAGTTTCCTTCTGACACAGCCAAATCACAGTGACAGGCAAAATAATTCCCCTTTTTAATGTGGTAATGCAGGTCAAGGTTTGCTGTGTGTTTTTGCAAGCATGGCTTGTAATCACACAGATGTTGCAAGTGCCTCTGCCCTTGCCAGCTCTCATTCCCACAGCTCCTTGTTGTTGGCACAGCTTCCCCAGGAGCTGGGCTGGAGCACTGAGCCTTGCTCACCTGTCCACTCTTTCAGTGCAGGATGCTTGGGCTCCCAAGCCTGTCTTGTTAGGGAAGAAACATATGAGGAAGGCTCTTTTTAGCAGCAAAATTTGAAGATATTTGTAATGTTTGATACAAGCTTCTTGTAGGTAGCACTGCAAAAGCAGCTCACCTGCATATGCATGTTATATATCCCTAGTAATCCTAACCCTTTCAGAGTTCAAATTTACATCCAAATCCCTTTGGTAGCAACTGAACTAAAACAAGAATTTTTTATGAGGTATCATGGAGGTGCAGTTGACTATCACTATAAACCTGAGTCTTTCTGATCTCTGAAAAGAAAGAAAATAGTGTTTTTCAAATGGATCTAAAAATTTTGCTGCCTCACTAGACTGAATATTTTCTGCTTCATGCAGTGAATTTTAGGGAGGCCACTGTGGATGCCACTGTGCTGTTAGGATGTGCAGGACAGAAGTTGCTGGGATAGGTGCTTGAAGAGTGGGCAGGTGTCTTGCCTCCTTCTCCTCTGCCAAAGCTCCAGTGAGAAGAATGCTAAGATCTCCAGTCTTTCCAGGCATGGGAAACACCATTTAGTTCTTAGCTCAGGGATCCTGGCCAAGACACCCAGAAACACCCAAATGTGGGCTGTCATGAGAACTGAATGAATATTAGAAGTCTGCTGGGAAATGCAGTTAACATTAATGAAGGGCTAACATTTTGTTAATTTAAAAAGGAGCAGAAGAGGACCTTGTGCTGTGAAATTGTCACAAATACCTAAATATATACCCCAAGCCAGTAGTGTCTGACAGTTAATCACAGAATTAGATGGGGTGCAGGTGTTAGTGGCAAGGACTTTTCCAATATTGTTGTCCTGAGACAGACACAGACCCCATCCTTTCCCATTTCTTAGCAATTTCCTCTGATTTGTTTTGAAACCTGAGTTTCTCAGAGAGATGATAATGATTGTCTCAAACTGTTATAGATTTACAGGATCCACTCTGGCTCAAATTAGCTAGAGGATATTCTCCATAGGTGCAGACATGAGTGGGTTGTATTTCATCCTGTTTTTCTTGCTGTGAGTTTAATGGCACATGATCTTTATGAAACATTCACCAGTCTATAAAAGCATGGTGTTTTCCCTCTTTCAATCTCATTTTGCAAATCTGCTTTACTTACGAAAAATATGACAATGGCACATATGATTTGAATAGCTCCCTGGTAACCTCTGTTTAAGATGAGGAACACAGATTTGACCTAATTTCCTTTGTGAAACCTTGTTATGCTCCTGAAAAACACGATCCTGATTTTGTAATGATTGGCTTATTTAAAAACAGGTTTACAGCCCTTTGCTTTGTTTTATAGCCCCAACTCCCTTTGTTTTTTCATATATGAGCAAGTTTTTGTTGTACCTGATGGCTCTTGGAGCACAGTGCACAGAGAGATGCTGGCTCAAGGATGCTGGTTTGCATCCTTGTCCGCACCAAAGTGCTGCAGAAGTGTCCTGGTTCATGGATGGCCTTGCTAAACCTCATGTTGCATTCCCTGGGTAGAGGCAGATTCATCTTCCTACAGAGATGGGTCCAGCACAACTCATTCATCAGTGCTTTCTGATGGGACAATATTTCATTGACAGAAAAGAAAAGCATTTTTTAAATGGTCCTTCACAGGATGAGCTGTGCCCCAGGCTATTAATCACAGTGATTCATTGCAATTTCATTTCTTTTGGGAAGTGTTCTCACTGCTCTAGGCCTCTGTGTACCCACATCTGTCAGCTTGGGTGGAGTGACTTGCTCCATGGGGAATCTGGTGTTGGTAGGATACTGAGATGTATAAAAATGTGGAATTATTGATTAATTTCCTCCCCAAATTTCACATGAATTGCTCAGATGAATGTACGTGTTGTGTTTTGTTAATCGGTTTCTTATAAACATTCCAGTTTTTCATGGCTGAAACCACTGTGTTGACTCATTCTTGGTTCAAGAGCAGCTCTGAAGGATGCTGGCTGTCATAGCACTAAGAATTTCAACCTATGCCTCAGAAATTCTGGAAATCTGTTGGTTAAGTAAGTGCCGTATTTGTGGTTACTATAGCTCTTCAATACCCATCAGAATATGTTCTCTCT
Organism: Melozone crissalis; assembly: GCF_028551555.1. Taxonomy (NCBI): domain Eukaryota; kingdom Metazoa; phylum Chordata; class Aves; order Passeriformes; family Passerellidae; genus Melozone; species Melozone crissalis. Next base: position 26,071,464 of record NW_026535794.1, read on the forward strand.
AAACGAGCTGTAAATCCCACAAAGAATTTGGAAAAATAAAGCTGAAATACCTGTCCTGTCATCCTCTCCTCCATTCTTTCATCATTAAATTACCCTGTGTAAACTCAGCCTTGAAGATCAGCTTGCACAGAGAAGTGCTGAGGGACAGCTGTGTCCTGGGACTGAAGGTGTGCTGGAGAAGCTGCTGGCAGCGCCAGTGTGGGCACCCAGAGCTTGGAGGGAGCCTTGGATGGACAGAAGGAGCCCAATCTCCAAGCTCACCACGTCACTGCTTCTGTGGCTCAGCCAACTCACAGTGGGGGTGCCACAAAACACAGAGTTCCATGGATTAATATGGCTTGGGAGTGTGTGGGATGCCCAAGCACTTCCGCTGCCAGGGGAGAACTTCCCTCTGTCTCTGTTGTCACAGCTAGTGACCCTAGGGGTGCCCAGAGGGCTGTGCAAGGTTCCAGGTTCTCAGGATCCAGGCACAGGTCTCTCTGCTGGTGGTCTGGCAGAAAGCAGGACCAGAGTGACTCACACGTGGTGTTGCCACAGTCCTTGTGACACTGCTGGTGTGCCTCTCCTCTCCTTGTCCTGACATAGCAAGGCAGCAGGTTTGCCACACTGCATTTGTAGCTGTGGGTATAGGTGGGTGAAAGGGGGAAGTTCACTGAGCACTCAGGGGGATGCAGAGGCAATGAGGAGAGAGATACTGTGGTGTACCTGGGTCTGGAGAGAAGGGGTACAGTTACTCTAAAACCAGCAGCATGAAATTAAGATGAAAGAGAAATGTACACAGTGGAACTTGCTCAAAGAAAAGTCTGATATCGAGGATATTCCTGCCAGCAAGGAATTCCTTCTTTCTATCTAGTGTAAACCATCTCTCTTTCAGTTTGCAGCCATTCCCTCTTGTCCCATCACTACATGCCCTTGTAAAAGTCCTTCTCCAGCTTTCTTATGAGCCCTCTTTAAGGACTGGAGGGTTCCCCAAAGCCTTCTCTTCTCCAGGCTGAACAGCTCCAGCTCTCTGAGTCTCCTTCACAGGAGAGGTCTCCAGCCCTGTGACCAGCTTGGTGGCCTCCCTGGGCTCTTTCCAGCAGGTCCATGTCTTTCTCATTTGGGCACCCCCGCATCTGGACACAGCACTCCAGGGTGGGTCTCATAAGAGCAGAGTAGAGGGGCAGGTTTGTGAAAAGTACAATGCAGAAGCAGAACCCAGGCTAAAGGCTGCTGGTTTGCAGAGGAGAATTGTGCAGGTTATGAACTGGGGCTGTTTGTAGCCTTATGGAAATAACTTCATCCTTTCCCAGCATCAAAGATTATTATGGAGGGTTTAACAATGAGGGAAAATGGAAATTAAAAAGAGCTAAAGGACTCATTAACAGATTCACACATTGTTTTAAGAGGTAACACAAAACTCTTTACAGTGTGCACTACACAGTCAGGTTTGACATTTCTGATGTGGTGTTTGATGAGCAGGACTGGGCTGGAATGAATGAGTTGGGTCTGCTTTGGACTATGGTGGAACCAGGGTTTAGCTCAGTTTTCCCCATCTCTTTTAATTTGTTCCTGAATTTTGCACTTTAAATGTTTTCTTTTCTGTTATAGAACAGTTTATAAGCATTCTGCTGAAGAATCTGATGTTTATTGCAAAAGTTCTGGCTTTCTTTTTCACAAAAAAAAGCATAAAACTAACTAAACTTGCACAAAATGCCTTTAAAAGATGACAATTCCCCTGTTAATGAAGCTCCCAAGGAAGTGAAGCTGCAGAAAACAGTGAGGTTGCTCATGGCAGTAGTGATACTCATGGCTTTTCTGCCATTGCTTGTGGCTTGAAATTACTGCAGCTACTGTAATATGGATTTATGGAATTGCATGAGGCTTGCCTGGTGGGAACAACTCACTGAGCTACCAGGCAATTTGGGTCTCCCCTTATAATTCAGATCTACAAAGATTTTGGAAGGAATGCTGTTATTGTGGTAGAATGCTTCCTTTTTAAGAGAAATAGAAACATTCAGATAATTTATTTCTGCTCCCTCTTTTTCTGACCAGAATTACTTCAGTGCAAACTTTGGTCACCAGGGTATAACACAAACATGCTGTAGGTGTAAAAATCCCAGCCTGGAAAAACAAGGGTAGAAGGAGCCTTGAAGTGATTTTGGTTTCTGTACTCATCTCCTGTGGCTGGGAAAGCAGGGCCCAGAGAAAGGATCCTTCCCTTCCCTTCCCTTCCCTTCCCTTCCCTTCCCTTCCCTTCCCTTCCCTTCCCTTCCCTTCCCTTCCCTTCCCTTCCCTTCCCTTCCCTTCCCTTCCCTTCCCTTCCCTTCCTCTCTCCCTCCCTCCCTCCCTCCCTCTCTCTCTCTCTCTCTCTCCCTCTCTCCTTCTTTCTTTCTTTCTTTCTTTTTCTCTTTCTTTCTTTCTTTCTTTCTTTCTTTCTTTCTTTCTTTCTTTCTTTCTTTCTTTCTTTCTTTCTTTCTTTCTTTCTTTCTTTCTTTCTTTCTTTCTTTCTTTCTTTCATCACTTTTTTAGGGACTTTTATTGTTACAGTGAGCTTTTGCTGCCAGGAGATTTTATTTTGGTGATACATCCCTGTTATCAAGTGTACTATGGTAGCAGTTCTATCCAGGCATCCTACACAGTGAGCCACAGCCACCGGAGAAAGAAAAGAGTATTTCAGTATATTTAGTGTTCCTTTGAGGGAGTGTCTTGGGGAGGATGTTGTTAATGAGGTCCACAGTCTTTACAAATATAAATTTGTGTTCTGGGTTTCATCTGATTCTGGGGAGGCAGTCACTATCAGTGAGTATCAGAGTTTCATCAGACTTAAACTACAATTCTTCATATTTTCAAGCTTCCCAATCAAGGCACTTCATCTACTGGACTTCTCAAATATGCACATTCAACTTTCTAATATTTAGTATTTTAAGTAATTTAACAACATAAATTTCACTTTGGCTTACAGGAAGAATATTCCTAGGCATATTTGGATCTGTAATTTTGGCCATCAAACCCCAGAACAAAGGGGAAGATGTTTTCTGCAGAAGAATATTTACATATCTATCCATGCTGTATATTCTAGAGCTTTCACAGCTACATAACTTCCAAGGGGAAAAGGGAGACCTCAAATTACCAAATTTAAGATCACAGAGGATATTTATATTCTCCTATGAAATGTGCAGTAGAACCACAGTTCCTGTGTGTGCTTTGATAAGACTCAGTTTGTACTACAGTTACCTATTGTACCAATTTTCTGTCTTTAAATTTGACTGCTGTTCAGGTAGAAAGAGAGTTTGCATTATTTTCAACATAAAAGTTATAAAACTCCCTGTAATTCTTAATATGAAATTGACTCTTACAATCCTTTGAAAAATAGACCTTGACTAAGCACATATTGGTTTTACATATTTTACAATGTGTCAAAAGGAAAATGTCCCTTGCCACTTAAAGAAAAGTGTCATTTTTCTGCCTACAAGTTGATCAAATAATTCACCACATCTGTGATCAGAATACATATACATTGTAAAGGGGAGAATCTATCTGGAAAAAAACAGGAGTTAATGTGAGCCAGCAGCCCACCTCACACCTCTGCAGCAAAGGTAATTCTCTGGGGGACTTGAGGACTCTGCTTTTAGAGTTTGAAAACACCTGGTATATTATCAGAGGAGTATTTTTGGTACATTTCTTCTATGACATGCTGGGAAAGTCAATCAGTCCCACTGGTTGATCAGAGCAGTGCCAGCTCATGTGTTTAATTCACGCTGGGTTCAGAGGCGGCGTCGCTGCAGCACCTAAAAGATTAATCTGCCTTAAATTTAAATGCAGCAGAAAGATCACCCTGAGAGCACAGACAAGCCAAAGCAAGGTCTGGAAGAGATGCCAGCTGAGGCCAGGATTGCATCCTCAGGGAATTTCTTGGAGCCACAGGCGGAGAGGCCCCAGAGCTGCTGTGGTGGCCACAGGGTGGGATATGAGCCCCTTCCCCCATGTCTGCAGCACCCACAGGGATGCCCAGGGATGGAGCTCCCAGTCCTGGACAGGGTGGTGGGATGAGCCCTGGGCTTCCAGAGAGGCTCCATAGCTCCTGGTCCCCCAAGAGCCCTGACACCCAAAGTCTGTTCAGTCTTGTACGTCTCATTTTCTGCATTTTTTTCTTGCCTTTAAAAAGAAATCTATGATTCATGAGTAGATATTTATAAATTCATGTGGGTAAATATTTGGTTCTCTTCAGCTCTGTGGAAAACAATTAGATGATGAACAGGTTGTGACTAAGTACAATTAATAGTGCCAGAGTGTGCCTTCACAGGGGAATAAATACAACAATTAGTATCTTATTTATCAGTTGTATAGGTTTGTTTCTAATTATAATGGCACTCACAGAGCAGGCTAATACAATACATCAGCTGAATAGAAAACACCAGTTCCTCTCAAATCCCAGGACTGTGTAACTTGGGAAGAATAAAACCTACTGTGAAGCAGAAACTTTTTCTGGACTGGTGCAAGCTCAGAGGCCATTTTTGCTTTTTAGAAAATTGAGGATATTGATGTAGGAAACTTTGGGCTTCAAGCCTGAGCTCCAGCCCAGACACGGATAACCATGAGCTCAAGTGACTGGGCTGTGCTGGGGGTCAGGGGGTGCACAACAGAGCACTGCACCCCATGGATGGAGCTGCAGGGCTTTCCCACTGCAGCTGGATGTGCCTTTTCCTGCTGTGGCACGGGATGGAGATCAGCTTCCTCTGGGCTGTCTGTCAGAACACTGCTGGGAGTCAGGGACAGCAGGTTAGGATGCAGGAAGGCAAAGCTGCTGCCTTAGCTGCTGCAGCTGCTCAGTGTCCTCAGGTGCCCCCTGTGAGCACCAGACACCCAGGTAGAGAATGCCAATTGGCTCCATTTGGCTGTGCACTATACCTAATTTTAAATTGCAATGTCACACTTCATATGGCATAACTTCTGTTGACTGGAGCTGCTCAGCTCTGGTAAACCCAAGCAGATAAATTTTGGAGTGAGAGGAGGGATATTTTTGCCATGTACAGTCTCTGGTCAAATCCCATGGGAAAAGTTGTCTCAATTCTCAGAAGAGCAAACCAGCTGTCAGGAATGGCCATATAGTTTTCATTACAATTTCTGCCCTCCTTCTGCCTGAAAAAACCTGGTGACCTTTTAGATGAAATGTCCAGCTAAGATTCTGGTGGCTGATACCAGACTGTTGCAATGGAGGGCTGTGGATAACCTCAAAGGCAGGTTCCCACCTGCTACATCAGTTGGTATGGAGAGGAACTTTGGTGGATAATTTGTCCCATGTTCGTCACTAATCCCATATTAGCTCTTGATGTCAATAAATTTCCTTGTATGATTGGAAATAAGGACTGTCTTGGTTCCTTGTTCATGGAGACAGAAACGTGACAATTTCTGAGCTCTCCATGGCTCTCTGGCACTGTCAGCAGCACACGTTGTTGCATTACTCAGTCTCAAATCCATTCCTACTTTAATTGCTCTTGCACTTTCCTGTGCATTGTTACAGCACTCAGGAATTACTTCAAGGTGCTATTGTTTTTCTAAAACGTATCTTATTGTTAAAAAGATCTGAGGTGTTCTATGCAAATGCTGCCATTCATCTTTTACTTTTAGCTGGATTGTTTTGAGCACGGTTAGTTAGAGCTTTAATAACTTAGCTACTGTTCACGTGTAGAGAAAACCAAAATTTAAGGGGACAGCAGGTGATCTCATCTGAAGAGCGCAGCAACAAGCAGACCACCAGCAGCAGAGGCAGTGTCCCTGCCACACATCCTGCCAGCTCCAGCTGCCTTGGGAGGCTGTTGTGAGGGAGGGATGTGCCATGGGCAAAGGAATACAAGTCATGTCCCCTGTCTGTACCCACTCAACAGACTAACATCTGGAATACAGAAAGGGATCTAAAGCCCCTCTTACCATTGCTCTTGCCCTGACACCAGCCTCTTGTGGGATATAGGGCAAAAACAAGGCAGAATTTCATGGGCCTGATGCCCTCCATTTGCCTCTCTCACACATGGGGTGATTCATCTCTTCTCAGAGACTGAAAGTTGAAGGAGCACAGACTCAGAAAAAATATAAGATGTGATGTGAGGCAATAGCAGAAAACTCAGTTTTAACATAGAAAGAAAGTTCCAGAACTTCCACTGAAAGTAGAAAAAACATATATGTATACATTTATGTGTATTTTCTAAATACTGTAATGATTCAATGTGCAGCACCCAGTAATGACTTGGGCTATTTTTGGTAACAAAAACCCACCTTGAACAGAACTAAAGTCCATTGCACCACAAGTGATACTCAGACTGAAAGCTGTTGCTCAACCAGAATGGACCTTCTGTAATTTAAATTAGTCTCAATATGCTTGAAAAAGCATATAAAAAGACTCAGATTATTTTCTTAAAGGCACACAAAACTTCAGTTGATTTAGTTGAAAAAATGCAAATTTTTTTCTATGGCTAATTTTCATGGAGGCAATCTTCTGTAGCTCTCTTCCCACCTCCAAATAAGCTTTTACAAATCTTCAGATTGACTATTTGCATCTGTATTTTCTGAAGTCATTATTCATGTCTTCCTTATGAAGACTTACAGAAGTTTTAAAGCAGTGTATTGCTGGAACATAAATTGATAGAAGGCTTTAAACTTGAGGTGAAATCTTAATAAATTGTAAAGTTCTTTTATTTGCTACTTTCTTGAGGTTGTATGCATACTACCAATGCTCTCATCTTAAACTTTTTTCTCTTGGAAGAGAGCTGCTTCAGCTCTTGTTTACCAGAATTTTCTTCTAATCTCCTTAAATTGTCTTCCCTCTCATTGATTCTAGTGTGCTGATTAGATTTATAATGACTGTAACTAGTGAACAGACTAAGATCAGACTTAATGTTTGCAAAAAACACAAACCAATCCAGAAGAATGTCATAGGTTGATGTTCTTACCTCCTCTTGCTGGCCCCCAGAAAAAACACAAGCAATCCTTCTCTTTCATTCTGTCTGGCCTCCTCAAAGATCAGTGTGGTGGTTGCAGGTGGTGTCTTGACATTTCCATTGGCTCAGATAGTAGTAGAGCTAATTCACTAGTAGAGACATAGAAACAAAAATAAAATAAAGAGAGATGAATTCTAGATTGTTTCCTGAGCCTTGGTTTGCTGCCATAACCCTACACCAAACACAGTGAATGTTTTGCCAATACAGCAATTCCCATCAGCACCTGTGAACAGGTCTTTCTTCTGCCACAGGTGATTTTGTGCTGTTGACCCAATGTAGCTGGGCATGAAATTTTTAATTGCAGAAGTATTCTGCCTTCCCAGGGACTACAGGAGTAAGCACTATAAACCCATTAGCTTTTGCTGAACTGCTCTCTTGTATTGTCAAACAGCCTTGGGCAGCCAAGATCCATTCTACTCCCCCAGGAACCACTGTTATGCCAACATAAATTCATTTGACTTCAGTGAAGTTCCTGCCCTTACACAGCAGAGAGAGATCAGACTGGACCAATTGTCTTTAGCAATGTTTTTCTCTGTTGTTGGATAGATAGCATGTCCAAACTTTAATTTAATAAAATAAGTGTATCTAGCATAAACCAGATGGACTAAGGTTTGTTGACAAAATGGATAGGTTATTTTCAAGGACACTGATTCACCCTCCTCCAGAGAAAAATAGCATTTAACAGATCTATTGTTGTTGAATAAGCAGCAGAGAAACTGGGAAGGTCAATTTACCTAATGTTTTTTTTATATTTTAGAGGTATTTTGCTGGGAATGAGGATACATTAGGCAAAAAGTGAACCTTTTATTATTTTCTTTTAGAATCACAGAATCATGTAGGTTGGATGGGATGCCATCCTCTCCAAGCCCCTGCTCATAGCAAGACCAAGGGTGAGGATGTTCAATCTGTCCTTGGATGCTTCCAAGGATGAAGATTCCACAAATTCTGGACACCTGTTTCTGCTCTTGACCACTGCTGTGGTGAAACCTTTTGTCTTGAATGAAGTTGGCCTTTCCCTTTCTTCAGTTTGAGCTTGTTTCCTTTTTTACTGTGCAGGTCTGAGAGCAGTATGAATTCATCTTCTGTATGATTTCCCCTTAAACAGCTGAAGACAGCAGCAAAATCTCTAATTAGAATTCCCTTTCAAAGCAGACTCAAATCTCTCAGTGTTTATGTGTGTGTCCCAGGACCCTGCTGGTTTGGGTGCCATAACTCCCAGGCACATGGTGGGATTCTTGGTGTGTCCTGTGCAGGGCCAGGAGCCGGATTCACTGAATGGGGCTCTTCCAGCTCAGCATGTTCTGTCATTCTGTGACTTTCTCCAATATGTCAATGTCTTTTACTATGGATCACTAAACTGCTCGCTTGTTTCATAGAATTTTCTCTGTTTTAATTTTATTGCTCCCCACCCCAGCCCACATTTCCAAAAATTATGAATTCAGAAAAAGCGCTGCATTTCTAAAGCTCTTCCAGCCACTAGCTACAGACAGCCACTACTCTGCTGCAACTGAGATGATGCTTCTGGAACTTTAGGAGCTCTGAATCTAAGTGTATTGGGTTTGTGTGGCAAGGTTCTTGTAGAGAGAGGGCTGCAAGGCTGGCTTCTGTGAGAACAAGCTTCTCTCATGCCCAACAGAGCCAATCCTTGGAAGCTCCAGGATGGACTTGCTGCTGACCAAAGCCAAGCCTATCAGTGATGGTTGTAACGCCTGGTGATAACATATTTCAGAAAGAAAAAGGTCATTGCACAGATGTAATTGTGGTCAGAGAAGAGTGCAGTGATAACATGTGAGAGGAACAGCCCTGTTGACACCAAGGTCAGTGGGGAAGGAGGCCAAGGAGCTGCTCCAGGTGCTGGAGCTGAGATTCTCCTGCATCCTGTGGTAAAGACCATGGTGAGGCAACTGCACCCCTGCAGCCCCTGGAGACCCATGCAGGAGCAGATATCCAGGTATCCCATGCAAGAGCAGATACCCAGGTATCCCATGCTGGAGCAGATACCCAGGTATCCCATGCTGGAGCAGATATCCAGGTATCCCATGCTGGAGCAGGCTCTTTGCAGGGACCTATGGAGGCAGGAGCCTGCAGACCCATGGACAGAGAAGCCATGGCAGGACTCTCTTCTCCCTCCTTGTTGGGATGCAGGGAGGTTGTCCCCAACTCATGAGCCCAAAGGAGAATCTTTTTGTCTTGCTACTCAGTGGTGCATCCTGTCCAGTGTGCTTGGCCAGGCTCTCAGGGGCTGGGACTTGGCTCATTCATGGGATTCCTCTTTAAAGAGTCCTCTCAGGAGTCTCTTCAGCATCACACAGATCTCTGAGGCTGTGCAAGCCCACACAGCTGCTTGGGGTTTGGCAATACAAGCCAGGGCAGACTAGGAGAGGCTGGGATGTCATGGGGCACCCCAGCTTGAGCCCACATCACATTACTTTGGCTTTGGCTTATAAGCCTGGCTGTGAGCAAAAGCACTTCTGGCAATTAGGGTTGGAGAGGCAAAATGAGGTCTTCCCACAGCAGCGAGCTTCCCAAAGCAGCTGCTGCATGGATGTTGTTCTGCTCCTTGCCTATTAATATTAATCTTGCTTTTCAGATCTAATATTGATTAAACCTTCATAGGTAAACAAATGAGATGGCTTCCTTGCAGTAAAAGCTTGAGAAAGGCAGGGCATTGGCATTGGTATGCTGTTTGCCTCTGTTTGAATACGATCTCTGAGCACTGGCAATATTATTTGAATCTAATAACCAAGCAATTTTGGAGTGGTGATATTCTAACAGTTCCATCTATCTAGAAGACAGGCATTTTGAAGGACTCCATTTGGTGGGTTGGCAAAGCTGTACAGAATAAGAAGAATGCAGATATGACATATTGCATTATCTCTTTTTCTCTGCTAAGGCAATTTCAGTCCATGCATATGAAAGTTGTATAAGTGAGTGAAGACCAAGGCACTAGATGAATAGAAATAATTTCAACCATAACACTGCCCCTATCAGGGAACTAGCACATTTACACAGGTATTTTTCATCTCTCATCATTTTGTCTTTTTTCCCCAGCAAAATGCCAAACTGCAGGCTTTGCTTGGCATCACAGGCATTCTGCAATGAGAAACTAAAGAAAGACAAGCCAATGCAAAATGAGAGTTGCAATATTCACAACAGGAAAGAACTAAAGAATATGTTCAGCCTTCCTCAATATTAATCCAGCTACAGCAGGTGTGTTTTAGTCCCATGGTGGTCCTGATTCCTCCTTCTTTATCTCTTTCTTACTCAGACAGCTTTATTGTTTTTGTGAACTGGTATCTTGAACTCCATCTGCTCTACTCAGCAGTAGAGACAGATAGTAATAAAAGTGAGAGGGTGAAATGCCTGCCATGGGGGAGTGCTGCATCAAGACACTCAGGTATTATGGAGAGAACCTGAACAAAAATATTTGGGCAGATGCACAAGCTGACCCTTCTGTTTCGTTGTGCTTCAGTGGCCTGAGTCCTTGCACCCTCTCTGAGGCAGAGCACCAAGGCTGCAGTGGAGCCCTGTGCTGGGAGGGATGCAGGCTGCAAGCCAGGGAGCAGGGATGGCTTTTCCACAAAGTTCAGGTGCTGCCAAGATGGGCAGTGCACCGCAGAGCAGATGGAGAAGAGTTTGCAGAAAGAGTGTTGTGCTCAGGTAACTAAAAGTTTTATCATGATGTGTCCAAATGGCTTTGAGTTACATTGGCATCCTTAGTTGGTGCTCTCTGTGTGGTTTGCTGTACACCTGGAATGGTAGAGCTGTGCTGGGGTACATCTTATGGAATTGATCTAAATACTTGTTCCAAAGCATCTTCTGGGGGCGTTTCAGAAAGCAGAGCAGAAAGCCTGGCTCAAAGTGTTCTGAGCAGGCCACTGCATCAGCCCCTCCTACGTGAGCATTAGCAAGGAGATATGGCTAAATAATCATCCATGTTTCAGTTTAGAAAGAAAATAAAAATAAATAGGAAAGAGGCCACAAAAAATCCTTTCTGACAGAAGAGGATGATTGTTTAAGTTTGTTTTGATTGAGCACTCTATTAACCAAAAATGGAAATTTGGATAGGTTATACTGCAAATTCAGCTGGTATTTCACATGTCGTGTCATCTCAAAAGAAAGAACTAAAAGTAGGAAAAGATAGGCAAAACCAAAGTGTTTTGAATTATGTTAAAAACAACAACAACAAAAAAAGGAAGTTATTTACTTATTTATACGCTTGATGAAGCAATCACTGGAAAACAAAAATCTTCTTCAGCTAATGTCTCAGCTGGAAATCTTGTAAATGGCATTATCCCTCTGCAACCTTGCTGTTGTTTTAGAACTTTTTGATAAACAGAAAAATGCATCTTTTGTAAAGGAAGACACCATCTCTATGCTGGTAATATATTTTGCCATGGACTGTATAACACTCCCCTATAGTCAATAACAAAAATTGGTACAGATTATAAGGTCGACAATGCATTTCCTTTAACTGTAAAAGGTAATGGTTTCACCTGGCTGTGGAAGCCTCTTACAGGCAGCACTCTGTGGTGGAATACATAGTCTTTGCCACTGTTTGGAGCAAATTTAAGTTGTACCATAAGATAAAATACAGGTGTGGCCAGGACTTCTATATCAGGTATGCTGTGACTCAGAAAGGGGCAAACAGTAATGCTGAAGTGAGACCAGTGTTTTGGAAAAATATTCTTCACAAGTCAGTAAAAATTTCAATTTCAGACCTACTTAAGTTTTAAATGTGTTTCTGAATTCATATCAAATTGTACATTAAAGTATGAGCAGAAGTGCTATAAAAGTCAGAACACTTATTTCATCATTGTCAAAAAGGCCATTTGATTTTTTTCTTCCTAAGATATCTACACTAATTTTGAAAATTCCACCTTAAAATTGAAAAAAAAAAAAATCTGAGGTTGAACAAACTGTTTCTTCAATCTAGACATGCATTATAGAGATAGGGAGGAGGCTGCCTCTTACAAGACATAAAAATAAATTATTCATGCAGCCTAAATATGATGTATCTATTATTTAATATCACCCTGTTGTTTCAGTTTCACATTACTCACACAGCAGAAGTGCAGAAAAACCCAAATTCTTTGAAGGACGATATAGGTTCATCACATTTCATCTCATAATAAATGTAATTGTCTAATAAATTGGTGTTCCATAGATCTGCAAAGGAGGGTATGAGTAATTAGAAGTGCTGTATGATAAATCAGGAGAGTTCTTCCCTGCAGTCCTGAAGAAGCAGCACTTCAGACTTGGTGGAGCTGTGAGCTGTTCTCACTGATTCTCCTGCTGTCAGTCCAAGACAGCTCTGTTGACAGGTGGCATTGATTTTTCTAAAATGCCAGCAGGCTGACTCCTGACTTCTTTGGCTTTGTTCTCCCACAAAATGCAACCCACAGAACAGGTCAGGAGAAGGCATTCCAAAACTGAGGAATGTGATGTGTGCTGAGGGAGTTTTGCTCTAGGGAAAATTCCTCAGAACTTGCAGGAGAGGCAGTGCTTGTGGGGAGAAACTCAAAAAGATAATAAACTGTTTCTATTCTGATTTCTATAGAGAATCAAAAGAAAGAGAAATTTTAAGTAATGGTCTGCTGAGATTTGCTCTCCTCTGACTTAAAAATTGGAGAGAACAACCTGTATCCTTCTCAGAACCTGGCTCCCAGTGGAAATATATACTAATAGAAGAGTAATGGGTTGTCGTGTTCCCTGCCAATCTCTGTCTTTAATCCATAGATTTTTTTATTATCTCACTCTCTTCTCTTTCCACCCTTGCATTCAATCCACTGCAAGTGCTGTCATGCCAGGAAGCCAGGCATACATGGAGCAGAAATGCCTTGACTACATATTTTATGAGGGTCCTTAATCACACGCGTGGAAAATGTTTATTTTATAAGTGCAGAATTGTCCCCTGGGGATGTTTTGCTGCACAAATGAGCCTAATGAGCATTAGAAGAGCAGTTTTGTTCTGGAAAGTGGTAGGTTTATTGTTCCTTAATTTTTTAATTACAACCCCTGACCTGAATGACTAGCATGAAACTGTAAACAGATCAGGGTTACAAGCAACATGCCTTTTTAATCAGTGCCACCGAGGGGCAGATGGCAATGTGCATCCCCCCTGCTGCTCTGGGGTGATGCAGGGTGAACTCCCGCTCTGCGGAGTGTCAGCACTGACCTTGCTGCTGCTCCCCTGGGGGTCCCTGCCTCCTCTGCTCTTTGCCAAGGCTCACAGGCATCTCCCTGACACAAATCCTGTGTGATACAGGCACTGCAATGGGGCACGTGTAAATGAATGGACTCTGCCTCCCCGAGGAAGGGAGCATCACACATGTCCAGACACAGCTCAAGGGTTTCTCATCAGGTGAGATCTGTGCTCAGTTGGCAGCACAGCTTTGCAGAGATGGGAAAAGATAAAACAGCAGAATGTGTTCTCATGGTTGTGCTTAACAAGGAAAACTCATCTCATCTGCCTGGTGGGCTGTGCCCCTTGCCAAAGGTAGTGACTGCTCCCTCCTTATCTGTTTTTCTCCCTGTTATTCCCTCTAACTGATTACAGGAGTAGTGTCTCATGTCACCATAAAAGACTGCATAATTATTTCATCCTGCTCTTCAAGGTCACTTGATTAGTAAGCCTATAGCATACTTTAGGTTTTTTCTGATACAAAAAACTGATCAGCACCCAAAAAATTTGGATTTTTCTCCTCAGACCTGTCAGTAATTTCTGAGCAGACAGATGGATTGCATCCACAGGTACCATTGAGGTGACTCCCCTGAAACATCTCCAAATCTGCTGGCAAGCATCAGTGTTGGCAGATTGATTCCTTTGTCCAGGCACCACTGTCCTTTTCAATCGAGATCTCAGAGCAAATGTCAGGCTGCTTTTCACCACTAATCTTCTGAAAAAACCCCGACAGCTTTATATTGCTGCTCCTGCTCATGCTGAGAGCATGTCAGCAATGGCCATGTCCTCATACATGGATCTATTATCTGGGTATATGGACCTATTTCTGTTTTCTGTATATCCATTTTCATCAGTCATTTAAAAAAAAATAAAAAAAGAAGGAAGAAGATTTTTTTAAAAAGTTGTTCTTGGCTTTCATGTTAAATTTTTTTTACTAGAAATACAGCAAGTGAACCTGAAGCATTAAAAAATGGGAGCCCAAATAATCTCTGATTACATATGCATGTAAATATCTATGTGTATCTCTATTTTGTACGTAGATACATACACAGGGCTAGAATCATCTATTTGGAGCTGTTGTCCTTTTGTATTTTTAATGCTAGGGATGTGGAAATGCTGGGACAAAAGTGAAGTGAGTGTGCTCAGATGGGGGCCAGAGGCTTGGCTTTCAAAGCAGCTGAAGCTCTTCTGTCAGTGCAAGCACAGCAGCAGCCAGAGCCCATGACAGAACACAAGTATACATGTCCTGCAAAAACAGCCATTATCCAGAGAACATCAGATTTCTGCAGTGTAAATCCATAAAAAAGAGTTCTGAAAGTGGAAAGGGGGGTCCAAATATACTTCTCATTTTTGCTGGTGTCTTGAGAGTCCGTTTTACTGTGTATTTCTGAAAACAGCCCATTTTATCCTAGTAGGAGAGTGTGTTACCTGGTGCTGACTTTGCTCAGTGCTGTTTGCAGAATTGATGCCTTTTTGTTTGGCACTCACTGAGCATACAGAGCACAGAGAATGGTTTAAATTGTGCCAGCTGTTAGCAACACCACAGTAATGTATCTGTTGCTTGTCCTAGCAGAAAAACCCCTAACCTCCCACGGTTCAAGGTGTTCCTATTTTCTCTTCTATTTCTGTCCCATTTACTTTCATAATCAAAACATCACTACATTAGATGTCATAGGTGGAAGAAAAGTCTGAATTTTTCAGGAAAAAAGCTCAGTTTTCAAACTAAATTAACTTTATACAGGATAGGGGAAGGGTGGTTGCTGGCTCACTGAATCTATGTACACATCCCCTTCACAAAAGGGAAGTGCATGATATGTCCATAAAAATGTTTGTAGTGATTATCTTCTTAACTAATATAGAGTAAGGAAAGCACATGTTTTCTTTTCTCCAAGGGAAAAAAAAAATAAAAAGAAAACTAGTTTTCACAACATGAAAGAGCTCCTTTTTTTGGTCAGAGTCCATAGCTTGTAACAGCTCAATCACCTTTTACTGTGCAGTCCTCTGGCATGTGGGTCCTGCTGGGCCCCAATATGCAGGAAAGAGGTAACTCAATATCAGAGACATTACAGTTGAAATACTATAGGTTAAACACATTAAGAAGAAAGAACAGATAATTTTTGAGGAACATTTGCTCCCCCAGCTGTAATTTTTGTGTCTTTTCCTTTCTTATGGGTGAAAATCCTCATAAAAAGGTATTAAGAGTTCCATGTCGTAAATGCCTGTTATCTTGCTTATACTTAAGTATAGTAGGAACTTTCAGTATTTCTAAGACCTTCCCTGCTGTGAAGCAGTTAATTTTGACATTTTGTCGAAGATGTGTCAAGCCCTTTGATGACTTTTTATTTAGTGGAGTGGTAGCATTTCTTCCCTACATAGTAGCAAAGTGTGAATCTCAGGGCGAGACACTTTTAGCACAGCAGGAAGTCTTGATGGGATACTGGCTGGAAAAATTGTTTACATTGTCTGGAGAAAAAAACAGTCTGGGAAAAAAAGTGAGGATCATTAAGCAGGATTGCTTGATACCTTCTGACATTCTGTTGCTCCTTAGAATTCAAGGAACAGAGTTAGTGAAGTATCTTAAATGTATTTTTATGTGTATTGGTGTTGCACTGCCTGTTTTATGGCTACTGAGGTGGCTTCTGTGAGAAGCTGCTGGAAGCTTCCACAACACCTGGCAGAGCCAATCCCTGGTGGCTCTGAAGCAGGACACGCTGCTGGCCAAGGCTGTGCTGATTAGAAATTATGGTAGTGCCTCTGTGGTAACTCATTTAAGAAGAAATCAAAAAAAAGGTTATGGTGCAGTTTTAATTCCAGCCAGCAAAGAGGAGGAGGTGAGAACGTGTGAGAAGAACAACATGCAGGCACCAAGGTCAGTGGAGAAGGAGGAGGAGGAGGACGTGCTCCAGTGCTGGGATTCCTGTGCAGCCATGGTGCAGCCCATGGTGAGGCAGCTGTGCCCCACAGCCCAGGGAGAGCCATGGGGGATGCAGAGATCCACCCACAGCCCGTGCAGGAGGAGCCCACCCTGGGTGGGTGAGTGCTTGAGAGGAGGCTGCGGCCCTGTGGGAGACCCCTGGAGAAAGGGACCCTGGAGCAGCCTGTCCATGGAGGGCTGCACCCCATGGAGGAGTGACCCACAGTGCAGCAGCCTGGGAGGGCTGTTCCCATGGGATGGGCTCACACTGCAGCAGTCACAGGGAGCTGTTCCCACGGGATGGACTCACACTGCAGCAGTCACAGGGAGCTGTTCCCACGGGATGGACCCACACTGCAGCAGTCACAGGGAGCTGTTCCCCATGGGATAGGCTCACACTGCAGCAGTCACAGGGAGCTGTTCCCATGGGATGGACCCACACTGCAGCAGTCACAGGGAGCTGTTCCCATGGGATGGACCCACACTGCAGCAGTCACAGGGAGCTGTTCCCATGGGATGGACCCACACTGCAGCAGTCACAGGGAACTGTTCCCCATGGGATGGGCTCACACTGCAGCAGTCACAGGGAGCTGTTCCCCATGGGATGGACTCACATTCAGCAGTCACAGGGAGCTGTTCCCATGGGATGGGCTCACACTGCAGCAGTCACAGGGAGCTGTTCCCATGGGATGGACCCACACTGCAGCAGTCACAGGGGGCTGTTCCCATGGGATGGACTCACACTGCAGCAGCCTGGGAGGGCTGTTCCCATGGGATGGACTCACACTGCAGCAGTCACAGGGAGCTGTTCCCCATGGGATGGGCTCACACTGCAGCAGTCACAGGGAGCTGTTCCCATGGGATGGGCTCACACTGCAGCAGTCACAGGGAGCTGTTCCCATGGGATGGACTCACACTGCAGCAGCCTGGGAGGGCTGTTCCCATGGGATGGACCCACACTGCAGCAGTCACAGGGAGCTGTTCCCATGGGATGGGCTCACACTGCAGCAGTCACAGGGAGCTGTTCCCATGGGATGGACCCACACTGCAGCAGTCACAGGGAGCTGTTCCCCATGGGATGGACTCACACTGCAGCACTCACGGGGAGCTGTTCCCATGGGATGGACTCACACTGCAGCAGTCACAGGGGGCTGTTCCCATGGGATGGACCCACACTGCAGCAGTCACAGGGAGCTGTTCCCATGGGATGGACTCACACTGCAGCAGTCACAGGGAGCTGTTCCCATGGGATGGGCTCACACTGCAGCAGTCACAGGGAGCTGTTCCCCATGGGATGGGCTCACACTGCAGCAGTCACAGGGAGCTGTTCCCACGGGATGGGCTCACACTGCAGCAGTCACAGGGAGCTGTTTCCATGGGATGGACTCACATTCAGCAGTCACAGGGAGCTGTTCCCATGGGATGGACTCACATTCAGCATTCACAGGGAGCTGCTGCCCCTGAGATGGAGCTGTGTTGCAGAGGGTCACAGAGAACTGTCCTCTGTGAGAGGGACCCCACAGAGCTGCAGGGGAACGACTCCTCTCCCTTAACAGCAGGAGAAGCCACGGGTGATGAACTGACCATAACCCCATTCCCTGTCTCCTTGTGCCAATGGGGCAGGAGATAGAGCTGGAAGGAGGGAGGGGTTGGGGGAAGGTGGTTTTGGGGGCTTATTTTACTTCTCATTATCCTGCTCTGATTTGGTTAGTCAATTCACTTTGTAATAAATTCACTTAATATCTGTAAGTTGAGCCTCTTTTGCCCTTGATGGTATTTAATGAGGGACCTCTCTCCAGTCCTGTCTCAGCCCATGAACCATCCATTAAATTTTCTCTCCTATGTCTAACTGCAGCAGAGGAGTGGGCAAGTGGCTTTTATGGGTGCCTGGCATTCAACCACGGTGAAACCATGACATTATGTCATCTGTAAAATTTCTTCTTACAGTGCTGAAATCACAGTCATATTGCAATTCTCTCCTCTTCACCATTTCATTTTAATATTTTCTTCATCATCTTGTGACTTAATTGTGTGGAAATGCACACTCAGTCTGTAAATCTGTTCCATTGTAGTGTGTTTTTAGAAGACCCATTATGAAAATGCCTTTCAAATTATAGAAGATTGAAACAGACTTGGCTTCTCCAGATAGTGAGATCAGTAGATCTCTTTCTACTTGGCTGTTTAAAGTGGTTTTGTGTTTCAGAGATTAGCATGTCCAGCTTCTTTGGTGGCTTCTTTGTGGGCCTCTTCCAGAAAAAAAGTAGCTGTGGTTTAGAGGAGGGGTTTGCAAAGAGCTCATGTCTGCCACGTGCTGTGTGTTTAGTGGACAGAAAAGGAGCACTATAAAAAACATTTCTTCATAATTACTAGAGGGGTATACCTAACATATGTGCCAGTTTTTGCACTTCCAAGGTTGCCTGAGGTTCATTCATATTCAGTGTTCACTCAGTATTATGTTTCATTGAAAAATATTTATACCAGCAGTGAGAAAAATAATAGCAAACCCTGAAACTTCAGCTATAAGTGTGTGCTACTTCAGTGATCTCACTGAAACACTTAAATGGCATTCATTGGAAACTCAGGGCACCAGGAATATTTCTCTGTCAGCTCTGGGGTGCCCTGACCCCCAGGGGAGCACTGACTTTGACCCTCATTCATGGAGAAAGTTTCCTAAACTTCAAGATAGACCAGAATCCACAAAAGTGTGAAATAGATTATAGAGAGTAGTGTAGGTGTATCTCTTTGTGAGAAGTTTAGGTTTTGGGGATTTTTAGTATGTTGTGAATGGAAGCAAGATGAAGGGCACAGGGTGTCATTCTGAGTTTCTTCTTCATGCTTCTTCTTTCTCCTTCTTCATGGGTTTGGGTGGCATTTTGTAATAGGGCAGAAAAGTCTGCATTGCTGGCTCTGTGGGATCAGTTATTGGGTTAAAAGGGGAAATAATCTAGGTGCCAGTTCTTAATGGGATAGTTTAGCTTTAAAAGACCTTGTAACAAGAGATTGTTGGCCATTTTGTGCCTTCTAATGAAAAGCTGCCCAACTCACGTTTTACTGATAAGAAATAACAAACACCTGAGTCCAAACATGAATTCCTGTCTCAAGTGCCTTCAATCCAGACCCAGAGAAACCCACAACTGGGACCGCCACACATTCAGAACAATATTTACAGTTGCACGTATCAAAGGATGGACAGCCACTTCAGGACTGATGCAGCCATGAAACTGTCTGCTGTCCTGCAGGCATCCCTTCAGAAAGGAGCTCCAGAGTAAGATTTGAAAGCCAAGAGCTCTGTACAATGAGTCTTCTTTTGGCTTTGGTCTGAACTACAGCCTGATCACCAGATAGTGTACCAGACAGGGGACAAGTGGCCAAGGAGAGAGTTGGAGGAAATAATGAAAGCTGTGCTAATGCCTTCTCTTTCTTAATATGGGCTGGGTGCTACATTAGGAAAAAAGGAAAAATCACAGAATTGCAGAACCACAGAAATGCTGAGTTGGAAGAGACCCCCAAGGATAATCAAGTCCAACTCCTGGTCCAATAAACCTTACTGGGACTTCAGCAGATCCCTTAGGTGAATGAATAGGGAGCAGCCCACAAAAGAGTGTGACTAGGATGCATCTTCCCAATTATACCGAAATTCAGAAAATTTTAACATATGCCCACAGACTGAAACACCCTAGTGATGATACACCGTGAAGATTGGCATAGAATCAGATCAATTTCTGAGTTTGTGGACATCTGTTGAAACAGATATACAGATTCTGTTGTTACAGCAATTTTGTTTGCTGTTACTATTTCCATGTAAAAATGGAAACATTTATCCTATTTCATCTTTGAGTTTATCTGAGCATCTCATAAGTTTCAGTCCTGGTACACTGAAGACTTTACCAGAAGGAGCAGATCTCTAAACAACATTCAAGGACGCGGATTGGGATTAATAAAATGCTTTTCTGCTTGATAACTTGCTTAACCTGCTTTTCATGTTGTGCTTCTCTGATAAGCTACTGCATTCCTTCTGACACCCTTCTGTCTGTATCTCTTTTTCAGAGCTGCCCCGTATTTTATTCCTAGCCATTGTATTTAAGCCATTTGGAGCAGTTGGATGCTGGCACTGCAAGGTGCTCTGCTCGTGGATGGCAAGGCAGGGCACTGAAGGCTCAAACACAACTCCAAGAAAACACAACCTGTTTTTAGCTTGTTTGGGCATTTTGGCTCTGACATGTGTATTTAATAAAAAGCTGCACAGGACAGAGTTTATATCTTTTCCATTATTAATGTCTCCTAGAGGAATGCTGCCTGAAGTAGGCTTCTTGGACAAACCATTTCCCCCTGGTATGCACAGCAATTGGAAGTCTCACAAGTGACAGAGGAAAATGTAAGTAAAGGCTTGGCTTTAAGCTCCTGGTTTTTTTTTTGTTCATACTGAAGTAACATGTGGTGGGATAAGTTGCTTTGTTCCTAAACAACAGTTTTAAGGCATCCATAAATATTTATTTATTTATTTATTTATTTATTTATTTATTTATTTAGGGGTTGTTGGTTTGGTGGGTTTTTTTCCTTTTCTTATATGTTTTTGTTGTTTTGAGAGGCACAGATCTCCTTGACTTGAGAACCTAGGAAGCCAAAGAGATTAATGGCTGGAAAAGATAACCCCAAGTAGTGAAAAGTATGTGTTAAAACACCAGTTTCACAAACATGAATGGCAGTTGCCTGCCCAGGGCCAGGCAGAGTAGGCTGAGGCAGGAACAGCTACTTGGACAGCTCTTGGTGTTGGGTTCCAGGCAAGTCCTCCCAAGGCATGTGCTGGTTATTGTCAGTTTGATGGGCCACCTTGCCATCTGGGGCTGTCTCCCAAACATCGGGGAGAACTTCAGGATAAAACCTTGCAAATCCTGCCGTCAAAGAGGATTATCAAGGTGTGTCTCTCACTACCTCTGCTTCTGTGTTTATTCATGCACAAAACACAGGTTTTCTTCAAGACTTGCTGTTTGTGCTCCAAGGTGGCAAGAAGAGCTATGAAACAAAGTTGTGTGTGTGCTTCCCAGAAAAAACTCTGAAACTAGAAAGGAGGCTCACCCTACAGTGCACCAAAGCTGTGTCAATGCATGGTGATACATCCATTTTCTCTTGCACAGGACATGGAGTCTGTCTCTACAGACAGAGCAATGTCTCTGGGACATGGGTTAGCAAGAACATTTGCAATTCAAGCTAAAATCTCTGAATTGTGTTACTTAAAGACAGAGTGCATTGTTGCTTCATTAAGTTATTAAGAGCTATTATTTAGTTTCTAAAGAATTTTGAAACTTCCACAAACCAGAAAGGTGACATTTCCTGCAGCTCCCATTAATTTCTTTTCAAAGTGTTCATATTCTGCAGGTCTGAAATCCAGGTCATTTTCAATTACATAGTTCAGGAGTCTTTAGGTGTTCATTTCGATCTCATACTGTACAAAAGACAAATCTATCCCTCAAAATCCCTGGTTGGCAGCCAGATGATGCCTCTTCCTCTAAAGTAATTTTCTTTTACAGAGTGTTAGAAAAGGTCCTTCTCTTCTGACCAGAGTTCTATAAAAAGGGCAAGCTCAAATGTAAAGCACTTCTTTCTCCCTGTCAAAGTCAATGAGACAAGAAAAGATATCATTCATCACTGTTCTGGGTGAAAGAAGATTGTCTTTGCTAGTTTGAGCTTGGGCATCTTGAAACCTCTGGAAGAAATTCCAATTTATATATTGTACCTTCTGCACATATGAAGAAGCATCCAAGCTACTAAAAGTAATTCAGAAAATATTGTTAGCAAGTCCACAGGAGTTGCTATTCAGCACAATCTTGTATACGCAGTGTGCATATAAGATTTCATCTCAGTTTCTGGCCCTCAAAACCCTTTATAAACACTAATCTCTTCATCAGTATTTCCAACAGCATTATCCGCTCAATACATTAACATGGCTTTCTCTTACTCTGAAACACTTTTGTAAAGAAATACCAGGTCTCAGGCTTGTCTATTCAAGCTTTGGCAGCAACAAACTGCTAATATACAAAATATACTATAAGTACATTCTTATAAATTCCTAATAAAGTGACCAACTTGTACTCTCTGTATTGCACATGAAATTACAGATGCAACTGGATTAATTCTGGTCTGGTATTACCATCTGCTGCATTGAAAACTTAAATTTCCATAGGCAGTCCAGCTCTTCCTATTCAGTAAACACTGAGGATTTTTAAGACCTGACATTTGAGTAACACAGTCCTCTAATCAGGCACTCATGGGAAGACATAGAAGGTTCAAAGTTTCCGGGAGGCTTTATATCTGACCCAGAGATCATCTCAGATTATTTTAAGACAAGATGCTGAAACTTTACACACATCTGGTGCAATCACCTGAATCAGACATACTTACCCATTAATTCATGCAAATTCTCCAGATATCAAGTCACTGGATGGGAACAAAGTATTTTAATAATTATAGCTATGTGATACTTTTTGTTGATGCAATGGCTGGTCAAAAGATACAAAAAGTGCAAAATCATCAAGGACTGAATATAAACCCCATGATTTTCAAAAATAATTGAAGTTTCAACTAAAATAATATTGATTACCTGTAGCAAAAGGAAATACATTTCTTGTCAGTTAATCTATGTGAATAGCAGAGGCTAGGGGAGAAAAGCATTGCCCACAGTAGAAGGTAATTAAGTTAAGGACCACTAAAGCAAATTAGATATGCAGGGGATCATCTGAAAAATGCTGATCAATGTCACTCTGGAACATTTCTCTACTCTCTTTGAAAGGTCATGATCATCAGGGCAGGGTTCTGATGATTAGGAGAGGGCAAATGTTGGGCACATCCATTTTCGAGTAGGGCCCAAAGGGATTTATAGGCCAATCATCTTGACCTCAGGCCCTTGAGAGGTGAGTCCAGGCATAGGACAGACAACAAGATAATTTGGACATCAAATATTGATTTACCAAGGACATATCACCCCTGACCAATCTAATTGCCTTATTGGCTCTGGATGAGAGCTGAGTACTGGACGTTGTTTATCTCGACTTCTAGAACATTTTGGGCATGGCTTTCCATAATATGACCGAGGCCAAGCTGGTGAAATAGGGCCTGGATAAGTGGATGAATAATTAGGCAGAAAATTGGTAGGACTGCCAGTCTCAAAGGGTGGTGTTCAGCAGACAGATTAGTGCCTAGTGGCATCCTTCAGGGAGAGACACCTGGGCTGCAGTGGTTTAGGATATTTCCTGGTGATGTGGATGAGAGAATGGAGAGTGCTCTCAGCAACTCAGTGGACAAGCTGCCCCCAGGGAAGCTTTGTGCCTGGCAACAGGGAAGCCAACTACAACAGGGGACTCTTGGCAAAAGCATGGTCAGCTGATGTAGGAAAGTGCATCTTCCTCTCTCATCCACCCAGTGAGATGACCTTGGAGCACTGGGCGCAGTTTAGGGCTATCCAGTAAGAGAAAGACATTGCCACACTGGAGAGAGTCGGGTGGAGGACAGCAGGGCAGGGGCAGGGCTGCAGTACATGCAGGGTGAGGAGAGGTGGGGAAGCTCCCAGCCTTTGTAAGAGCTGTCAGTGATGGGAGCTCACTGCCTGCCCTCTTCAGCTGCCCTCTTGGAGCACACATGGGACAGGGACCAGTCTCTTCCCAGAGGTGCATGTGACAGAGCAAGGCGCAGCAGATTAAAGCTGCAGCAAGGGTAGTTCTAGTTAGGAAAGTATTTTTCCAGTAGGAAAAATTAAAAATTGCTATGAGGGTGGTCACACACTGGAACAGGTGCCCAGAGACACATCTGAGCAGGCACATACTTGGAGTTACCTTGCCTGGACACTGCCCTGAACAATCTTATCTAATTTTAAATTTGGCAGAAGGGCAGAAGATTTTAAGCAGAAGGTTGGACTGGGTAACCTCCAGAGATTCCTCCCAAAGGACAGCATTCTGGATTTTACATGCAGTAGTTGCTCAGGTATCCTTCAGGTGTCTAGACAGTCAACACTGAGTGGCAGAGTCATCAAAAGAAGGCTCTTGGCCAGGCTTGAACAGCAGGACACAATAATGATCATGTGAATGATTATGTTTAGATTTATTGTAAATACTATATCTAAATATTGTCAGTGTGGTATCTAGATCAAAACTCTATCATGTATGATAGATTATATATAATCAGGTGATGATCCCTCCTGTTGGGTCAACAAGGCCTCCTTACTTTCTAAACTTCTTAGAGAAGTCCAGGTGTGACTAGGTCCACTTAGACTCAGATTTAGTCTACAGCCTGTGCCAAAAGGGATATAATGTAAGCAGGTTTGGCTAGAAGCATACGGGTTTACAATCTCCAGCCTTGCAGAATTCACCATTGTATAGCCCCTATGTAGCTACTTTAGGATTTTATCTCCATATTTGGTTGGATCTTTGCACTTCTACTTGGCCATTCAAAAGTGAGTGTTCCCTGTCTTCAGGATGGATGGATTCTGCAACTTCCTGAGAACAGTCTGCCCAGTCCTCAGCAGTAATTTACAGCCTTGTGCATGCTGGTGTGCACTGGGGTCAATCATGAGCATTTCAGCTCCCCCATCTCTGGAAGGTGTTAATTATGTGAGCATGCAGGCAGCTCATCCTGCAATATCCACTGGTGTTTGTACCTTAGGACAAAACATTGTCCAAAGGAGACTGTGGAAAGGGAGAGGGGGTGTGTGTTTATGTGTGTGTGTGTGTTTATGTGTGTGTGTGTGTTTATGTGTGTGGGGTGTGTGTATGTTTATGTGTGTGTTTGTGTGTGTGTTTGTGTGTATGATGCACGTGGAGACCTGATCATCTACTCAGTAGAGCTCAGGGTCTGTGCTGTAACCAGATGGTGCCACATCCTTCAGAGGCAGGAGGGAAGCAGTGACAAAGGCAGGGTTTGAGCAGAGATTTCTTCTTCCCTCCTTTTCTTCTAGGGGAAGTAACCCTGAAGAAGGATGGAAAATCAAATTGGAGTGCTCAGCCAAGCATCAGAGCTCAGGAGAGGGACGGAGAGGCCTGACACAGGCAGGGTGGGTGAGTGGGCAGGGGAGCAGGAGGTAGGGAGGGCAGGCTGGCAGCTGGCCTGGATCTCAGCAGCTGCTGGAGGGGAGCTGGGCACAGCTGGCTCCAGAAGAGCCCTGTGGATAGTCAGAGTGGCTCACACCTAGTGCATAATGCATGCACCCCACCCCAAATGAGTTGTCACAGTTACACAGCAGCAGGGATTTTAATTCTTTTGGGCTATCTAATGCTACAGCTTGAAAGCCAAAAAAAGCTTGGGTTTCTCTTCAAAAGCATTTCAGAAGGCCAAAAGGCTGAGAACATGTACTGCTGAAAATTTATCATGGACATTTCCATGGCCTGTTGGGTGAATCTGTGCGAGTTACTTGTCCTTTACTTCCTCTCATACTCTGCGTGTTTATATTCTGGGTTCCTTCCACCAGGTATTTGTCCAACTGCTGTGATGTTTCCAGGTTAGCCTTACTGAGAAGGAAAAGTTCTCTTCTTCCTCACCATTACCATCACTGCAAGAATGTGTGAGCCCTTTGGACCTGGGAATCTGCAGACCTGGTGTCTGGTCCTCAGCCTGCCACTGCTGACTGGAGTGATTATGTCTTGTGTAAAACACATCCAGGCTCTGTCAGAGATTTCTGCTGCAGTGCTGACCTGTACTGAATAGAGAAAATAAAGATGAAGGCAGGAGTATGTCAGGTGGAAGCATTTCTCTGTACATGGGGGGACATTGCTGGGGCCTGGGGACAAGTCACCCTGCGCAAAAAGTGATGTGGAGATGTGCAGTGGTGCCAACATGTGCCTGTGCAGAACAACAGCACCTGTGAGAGCCTGGATGGAGTGACCTCCTGTAAGAGCAGTGGCACAAGGCAGGAACAGCCCCTGGCATGCTTCTGTGGAACTTGGATAAAATTAAGTAACAGAACTGTTTGGGAGACATGGGAAGGGAGTGGGGGAAGTGTGCTCCTTGTTTGGGATGCTAGGTAGCATGGTAAAACAGCAGGGACCATAAGAATTTCTAGAAGACACAAAGGGATAAAGTTTCTGGCAGATGCTTCTTCCTCTGCTTGCCATGGAGTTGGTTTATTATTAATACTTTGGGCCTTTCTGTTTAATTAAACATTAACTGAAGCTCAAGGCACACAGCCTCTGAGTGTGCACGCAAAGCAGAGTCAGAGGGCAGAGCTGCTGCTGAGAGCAGGGCCACAGAGGGCAGAGATGCTCTAAGGAATAATGCAGCCTCATCCCTCTGAAAACAGCATCCAGACTAATGGGAATGGATGTCAGCATGGTAGATGTTCTTAACCCCTAAGATAACTAAAACTGAGGAATCTGTGGACAATTTTCTAGGGAAATTGCCAACATTCCAGAACATGGCGTTGTTAAAAGATGCTTTCAAAACCCTTATAAGTGTGCTGAAACAAAAGCGCTCTTCTGCAGAGGAATTGTGTTTCTAGAAAACAATTCCTTCATTAAAAAGAAAAAATTATTTTTACAAGGAATTGTTATTTTTACAAGGAGATCCTTCATATTGTGGATGTCTGAAAGTCTAGATACTGTTTCTGAAAAGCTGATACTATGTCTGAAAAGCTGTCTGATGGGATTTGAAGCAGTTGGATCCAGTGACTGACTTTTGGTGAAAGGCAGTGCAGGAATATCAGGTGCCTGAAATAGACACAGAATTTTCCTGATGAAAATACATATTTGCATGTAAAAAGCAGAAAAAATATTTATGAAGCATAAGCATCTTTGATTACTCAGAAAATAAGAAGTTATCAATATCTAGACAGATCATACACACATTCTTTAAAGTATTAAAAGCACAGGGGAAATACAGAAAAGCCTTAAGGCTATGTGGCTTCACGGCTGTGTAGGGAAACAAAAGCCATGTAAAAATAATAGAAGGATCTGTGCAGAGGATCCAAATCCTAAAGAAAAGAGAAAAAGTATACTCTTCTGCTTTATTTAACTTTCAGACAGAAATTCAGGGGCTCACAGAGAGACATCCATAATTCACAACTCATGAGGATAGTTCAGGAAAATTTTTATCTGCTCCTTGAGCAGGAAATGAGATGATGCCAGTATGGAATTACAAATAAGTTGATCAGAGCCACTTCCTGGCTTCCAGTCTGTTTCACATGGACATGGTTTTTACAAACTTTTTAAAGAATATTGGCTCTTTTGAGAGACACTTTTCTGCCATTTGTATTCTACTCAAAGCAACTCTTGAATGAATAGATTCAAGCAGCAGTACAGGTTGGCTGCTCAGAAAAAACCCTTGAACATATCTTTCTATCTACTTTTGCTATTGTCAGATGATAATGTTTAATTTTTCCAATACCTCTACAAGTTATTTTTACTATGTTTGCATGAAACAACTTTAGTGTTAGCTGCAATTAGTGTTTTACTATGTTCTGGGCTGCCTGAATGATGAGTGGGGAAGGAAGAGTAATTCATCCCATCCAAAGTGGGATGAACTGGTTTGTGAAAACATCAGTCTCCCAGGCCAGAAGAGAGAACAGCCTTTCCCTCAGTGACAGATGGGTGCTGAGGCAATGCCGGTGCCTGTGAGGGTTGGATCACCCCACATTGCTGTGCTCAGCTCAGCCCCTGTCCTCGGGGAGCAGCCTCACCTCCCGGTGGGACAAGTGCCTTGGGGTCACTTCCAGATCCTCTGCCCCTGTGCATGGGAGGGATTTAGGTGCCTACTGACGGTAGATACTTTGACAGAAGATCAAGGAAACAGTGATTTCGACAGCCTGCTGGGCAGAGATCCCATGCTGAGCTTTCCAATATGATAGCCTTGGCTGCTAAATGAAAGGAAGAGTTTATTTTCTTTTAAGTCCTAGTTTGTGAGTAATCTGCTCCCTGACAGCATTAGGTACCAGGCTTACTTGTATCTTTCAAGGAATATCTCACTGCTCACCATGCCAAGACCATCAAACAGAATGCTTCTCAATTTCTAGTTGATATAAAGAGTAGCTCATGGCATTTAAGGTTATACACCATTATTTTGATATTATTTTGATGTAATTCTCAGTGTTACTGGCTGTCAGATTACACAGGATTCAATTAAGTATTTTTTTAGGTTGATTTCTCACTCACCAGCCACTTTTGAAAGACCATGGGTTCTCTGGCATGCAGACAAATCCAGCTTATTCTATTAGTTGTCAGACACAATCTCTCCTAGGAAAGCAAAGGAAACAAAATACTTTCTAGCTGTTCATTGCCATGCTCACAAATATATTCCTTCAGCTTGGTGAACTGGGTCCAAGCTTTGAGCTTGTCATTAGTACAGGCACAGCTACAAAGAATCACCCTCAATATATGTCTGAAGTATCCACTTTTACAAATGCATAGTGCAGGCAATTCCTAATTCTTATTTAACTGCATGAAAGTTTCTTCTTATAAACAAGATTACACAGATGCAAGACTCACAAAATAAGGAAGCAAGCTGACATCTTTCATACTCTATGCCCCAACTAACTAGAGCTGGTAAAAGGGTTCTGCCCTTAATTTTGTCAAATTGGAAACCTCTTGCATAAATAGACCTTGCAGAGCTTTAATTTCCCACGTTTGTATTTCTTTGAAGTTGAACATTGTTTGATAATACCAGAGATATGTATCCATGGGCTAAAACGAGTCCAGCATTGCACAGGGACTAAACCAAAGAACTAATAGCTCACCAGTTTATGAAAAGACTGTACTCTGAGGTCTGTGCTGAGGTAGCACATGCCAATACCTGTAGGGACATGAGGTAGCACATGTCTGGCACTAGTAGGAGAGCATACTCAAAAGAAGATTATTCAGACTTCAACCAATACCCACACGAAGGTGTGAGGCTGCTGCCTTGTGCAGAATCTTCCAGGCCTCCTCTGTTTCCATACAGTGAGAGCAGGACCAACCCTGCTGCAATGTTGATAACAGCTTCCTGAGATCCATCTGGTCTTGTTTGTGACGGGTGATGCTGTGACAGTAGCAAGCCCTGCCATCCTTTCACACCTGGCAGAGCTACCCTGCTGCAGGAAGGTGTTTTCTCCATGTGCCTGCTGGGAAAAGCCAGGTGTTATCCTTGAGAGATGCCTCAGGAGGGATGTACTGCTCAGCTGGGGACAGTGGACAGCATCCTGATGGCAAAAGCAAAGAAGTCAGAGTTCTTAATGGCATTGGCCCAAATAATTTCTATATTTTTTGTTATAATTCATCTAAGTTTTGTTCTGAAATGACAACAATAGTTACATGATTTATCTCCTTTTTATTTGTCAGGTAGGTTTCTAAAGAGCATTCTGAAGCAGGTCTTTCACTTTCCTGCATTGACTCTAATGCTCACAACTATTCATTAGCTAGTTTTAGTGATGTAATGAGCATCATAGTTGTAACATTAAAACACTAAAGCCTACAGTTTACTTCCCCATATATTTTGTACCTACTACAAAATAAATATTTGTGTCCCTTGAAGCCCATTCTATCATTGAAAATCAACTTGTTTTGTTAACTATTCTGTCAAAGGAATGTTTGATCACAAAATGTCCAATTACATCTTTGTGAATGCTTTGAAAAACATGAAAATGAATGTTAAAAGAAAAAAACCCAAACCATGAGCCAAATTCTCGGCGGGTATAAGTTAATTTGCAATTTCCTATTCATTATTTACATCTTTATTCTCTCCTGTGTTTTCCAAACTACTCTGCCAACACAGGACTGTGTTCAGAGATTTTATGGCCAATGTGACTGGGCAAATATGTACAGTTTTCTTCCATGTGGGTCTTACATGCTCTTTAGTGCATTTTCACTCATCTCTGTGTTTTCTTCTCTGTTGTTGTTTGTGTTTGAGAGGAGCTCTTTTTGAATACATGCAAAGTTGCTTTCTTCTTTCCCATAGAGATTGTCCTGGATTAGGAACTTTTCATATTCATGAGGAACACACAACATCGGGATTTCCTGTGCAGATGTTGGTGCCTTCCATGGCAATTAGAACTGTCCACTGCTTTTGTGGCAGCTGTAGCTGCACGTTGCCTCATGTCCATGTTTTGGTCTTGGCTTCAAGGAAATGGGATTGATTATTTCCTCAGCTATTATGCACAGAAGGCCTTAACCTGCCATTTCTAAATGCTGAAGTGACTTGAATAATATGTATCATGAGCAGGTTATTGCGATTTAAGCTTCCCCCAGTCACTGTAAACAATGTCCACAAACATGACTGAAATTACAAACATAATGATTACTTAGCAATAGAGAACTAAAAACCAGTTACTGTCTTGGTTAAGTTTGGTTTTTTTTCTTGGTTAAGTTTGGGTTTTTTTCTTGTGTCTTAGTATGTGTGTTAACTGCTGCACCCACAAATAGCTTCACTCCAATGTGAGAATTCACTCTTCAGAATTCCTGTGCCCACTTCTTGGTTAAATGTCTTCATAATAATAATAATAATAATAATAATAATAATAATTTTTTCCAACTCTGAAGCTATTTTGACTATTTCAAATATTTTTAAGACTGACAACTTATTTTCAAAGAGCAGCTTCAACAGGGAGTCAGTAGATTTTTAACATCCTTAATTTTTTGACATTCTGTATTTTATTTTGGATCTCAATAGTGCAGTATTAGATATTTTTTTTCAAATGTAGGTACATTAAAAAAAATTAATTTTGATACCTTAAAACAACTTCTAAAGCCCACTTCTGATGGTTGTGTTTAACTTCTAAACTGTCCAAATCTACATGGTCTTTTGCCTAAATTCTTCAGGGAAAAAAACAAGAAACAGAAAAGGAAGGAAGGAAGGAAGTGGCGGAAGGAAGGAAGGAAGGAAGTGGCGGAAGGAAGGAAGGAAGTGGCGGAAGGAAGTGGCAGAAGGAAGGAAGGAAGTGGCGGAAGGAAGGAAGTGGCGGAAGGAAGTGGCGGAAGTGGCGGAAGTGGCGGAAGTGGCGGAAGGAAGGAAGGAAGGAAGGAAGGAAGGAAGGAAGGAAGGAAGGAAGGAAGTGGCGGAAGGAAGGAAGGAAGGAAGGAGGGAAGGAAGGAAGGAAGGAAGGAAGGAAGGAAGGAAGGGAGGGAGGGAGGGAAAGAAAGAAAGAAAGAAAGAAAGAAAGAAAGAAAGAAAGAAAGAAAGAAAGAAAGAAAGAAAGAAAGAAAGAAAGAAAGAAAGAAAGAAAGAAAGAAAGAAAGAAAGAAAGAGAAAGAAAAAGAAAGAAGGAAAGAAAGAAAGAAAGAAAGAAAGAAAGAAAGAAAGAAAGAAAGAAAGAAAGAAAGAAAGAAAGAAAAAGAAGGAAAGAAAGAAAGAAAGAAAGAAAGAAAGAAAGAAAGAAAGAAAGAAAGAAAGAAAGAAAGAAAGAAAGAAAGAAAGAAAGAAAATAGCACTGTAAAAAGTGCAGAAACAACTTATAGGTTAATGATGCAATGCTAGACAATTGCTGTAGAGAAAAAAAGTCAAAATGAGCATGCTTAATATTTTTCTGGCCATAATTTATTTTAGCTGGGCCAACATGAAAAATCAATCTTGGCAGAAACACCCAAGGTCAAAGGTTCCCCACTTTAAAGGCAGACATGGCGTGACTGAAAATTGTATTCAGCTTTTGTTTATGCGATGGTACCTCTGCTGTCCTTGAGCAAAACAAAAACTAGGTAAATTAACAGAATTTTGAGAGGCTAATTCTCTCTCAGGGAGGACTTTTTATCTCTTAATGAAGTAGTTCATAATTTCTCACTAGCAAAATCCCTTAAGTTTTCATATGAGAAATACACATTCAATACTCATACCTCTCAGAGTGTGCATGATACATGCAGACTGGAAAATTTGCTTTGCTTCTTTATCATTTGCAGTCAAAGGGCAATTTTTCCTCCTTAAAAAAAAGGAGGTAAAAGATAATGGAAAGAAAAAAATAAAAGGAGGGGGAAAGAAATAATTTTATTTGCCAACTTTTCCACTTTTTCTGTCTTTACAAAATTGAAGTTTCACAGCTATTCCCATTCTCCAGTGGCATTAATTGAGACAGATTTTATTATGTGTTATGATAAAAAATCAAAGAGGGATTGCACCATATTTAGAGGAAAATCAAAGAACTACTGTGGACACAGAGACAAATCCAAAAATCAACCATCTTAAATATAGTTTCACATTAAAAGACCTAAGTTTTTTCAACATATTAATTACATTTGATTTCCTTACTTTTAAAGTTTATCCCTGAGGTTCACAGTCAATCATTACTGTCCTATTTGTTAATCAAGTGTAAACAACCTGAAGTTTCATGGATTTCCTTTTTCTGCTCTAACAGTGAAATATGTTCTTTGCCTAAGATAACAGCTGCTAAAATACAGGTAATTCCACATTGTGAGAGATTGTTCAGGCAGGTTTCCCACCATGATCCCTCTCTTCCCTAGTAACAAAATCAAATTCTAGAATTAAAGTGATTATGAGAGTCAAAATCTTCTGCAATCAGAGTGAAGTGTAGATTACACGATAAAACATTTACTTGGCTTCTTTCTTCGGCAGCCTGCAAGTGTTCCTCAAGACCCACAGTTTGGGCAAACATTGGAGTTGTTTTGTTTGGATTTTTGTGTTGTTTTTTATTTTGGCAGATCCCCCTCTAGATGACCATTGGCCAGGCCTCTTAGAGCAAGCAGGAGTGATCCCACTGGAGGGCCATGGAGATGACTGAGGGACTGGTGCGTCTCGTTGGGTCAAGATCTCCTTCCTTGGAGAAGGAGAAACCCCACTAGATATTGGTCTGAGAAATCTTCTACAGCCAGCACTGCTTTGACTTACACTTCTTGGGATGACATTGATGAAGTTTGCAATGATCTGGAACAGCAAGAAAATCCAACAAATCTCAAACTTCCTTTCCTCTAGATGTACAGCATGCTGTCCAAACTTTGCCAGACATGGAGGGGAAGGCTTAGGAGGAGCAGCTGAGGTCAATTAATTTGTTCAGCGTGGTTGAGACTGAAGGGAAACATCATGGCAGTTACAACTTTCTCACGAGGGGAAACAGAGGGGCAGACACTGATGTCTTCTCTGGGGTGACCAGTGACACAATCTGGGGAAATGGCATGGGGCCGAGGTAGAGTAGGTTTAGGCTGGATATCAGGGAAATGTTCTTCACCAAAGGGATAGGGTTCATCTGGAACAGGCTCCCCAGGGAAGTAATCACAGCACCAAGTCTGAGAGAGTTCAAGAAGCATCTGGAAAATGCTCTCAGGCACTTGGTGTGACTCTTGGACCCGTGCAGGTCCAGCAGTTGGACTCCATGATCCTTGTGAGAACCTTCCAACTCAACATATTTTAGTATTCTCAGATTCCATGATTCTATGAAATATGAGCATAAACAGCACCTAGGATAATACAGCGAAGGTTTAGTTAACCCAGAGCTGAACATTAGACAAAAATTATGCGCAGAGAACAGTAAAACAGCATAGCAATTTTGCAGTACTTCTACTGTATACTGAAACATTTCTGCTTTTCCAGAATACAAATTTGAACAGTTCAGTAACTTCCTGTTTTGTGTTTATGAGAAGTCCCCAGATTTCTCTTCAACTAACTCTTCTGGTTGCCATTTCAGTGCCAGCCAACATTTAGCCTTCCTGTGGCTGGGGTCCCACAAGTTAACTAAGCGTGGTGGCCGAAACAACCCAACTCTGAGAATCAGAGCACACC
Organism: Melozone crissalis; assembly: GCF_028551555.1. Lineage (NCBI taxonomy): Eukaryota > Metazoa > Chordata > Aves > Passeriformes > Passerellidae > Melozone > Melozone crissalis. The sequence continues at coordinate 26,105,203 of NW_026535794.1, forward strand.
TGGTAGTATTATGAGAGCTGGTAACCCAGTGATTGGTGTGCTGAGATTCTTCCTTAGCCACAGGAAATCAATATGAATGTCAATGCACTCTTTCTTGTGATGTATTATGGTTTTGTCTTCTGTTACCTCTGTCTTGTTTGTTTCAATTCTCTATTCTTCATTACACCAGTCCTGTTTTGAGTTTGTTGGGTTTGTTGTGTTCCACTTTTTCTTTTGATTCCTCCTTCTATTTTTACAATAAAAATAACGTCTTTAAAGAATAGCAGCTATGGAATTATAATTTTCAGTTCACATGACCAAAATTTAATTAAAAATCAGACAGAGGATGACTCATCAAAATATTTGGCATTTTTTGTTCCTTCTTGTGCTTTCATTATTTAATGGATTTATTCTGAAAAGGACCTCAAGTCTTGTAGCCTCTCATTGAATGGGAACTTTAATGCAGCAACAAGGACTAGACTAAGATGTATTAGCAAGAATGTCTTTACAAATTAGAGGAAATAAGGATGAAAATACGAGGAAATGAAGACAAATAATGATCATATAGTTACTTGTCATTGTTACCACAGAATTTTTTTGCATCTAAACCATGTTAAGCTTTGTCTAGCAGATACATCTGGCTGCCTTCAGCTGACATTCATCCAGGCTCTTGTGTACCAGTGGTTTGGGACTGCTTCTCAAGTAGCCAGTCTGATGTAATACTGCATGGCAGTCTTTCACTTTGTGTCTCTTTGAATGCATCTCCTAAAACCCAGATTGACTGAATTGGAACAAAAATTATCCTCATGTAGACAACAAAAACAATGGCCAATGATTGTATATTTTCATTACAGAATTTAATGTGCACAATACTATCAAGAAATAACTAGCTATTGAAATTCCTTATTTCTCTAGACAGAAAATGCCAGAACTAATCCCACAGATATGTACCTGCTGCTCTGATAAGCCAGTCAGAGGAATTAGAACTGATCAGCTTGCTGCAGATTTCCATTAATACAATGAAAAAGTGATTTCAACCCTACCAACTGCAGCGGGAGGGAGACTCCTGTGAGACCTGAAGGGCTTATAGCAATCTGAACACATTGCTTAGATATTTGGGTTTTGGCTCTTTGCGGCAATCATATGCACAAACTAAGGCATGTTTTGAGATGTCTTTACGGAGGTGGAAAGTATGATGATTTTGAACAGTATGGACTAACTAACTAACTAACTAACTAACTAACTATCCCAATGAGATTTGGTCAGACAGGTGAAATAATTCAGGAAGGCTGGATTAGAACTTGATGACAGCCCCTCACAGTTTGGAGGGCCCACTCTAGGAGGGGGTAAGTGCAAAGCACCTCCAAACCCAAGAGCACTGGGATCTCCAGCAGCAAGGAGATGAAATCCCGTGAAATCACACCATCCTAGTCAGCAGCACCTATTGTGCCTGATTTTTGTCCCTGAATGTGAGGCTAGGCTCACCAAGTCCCATGTACAATTATACAGACCAAGATAAACCCCTTAGAGTTGTGCAGGACCTCAACAGGGGAGCCTAACCTTGACCCCTATGGAGACACCCCTGTCCCCAAAAAGAGCTGGTGCCCCGTTGCTTTATCACTGGCTATCCACTTGGGCTGCATTTCCCTCTAAAGCACCCTCATTAAACCCACTCTGCTCCCACCTGAGACTCTTCCATTCTCACCTTTCTCTCTGCAGAGACAGAGAGGCTGAGCTGGCTGTGCTTGAGAGATTGCTGAGGCTAAAATCAAAGTAGCCACTTCCATGAACTAAAATGATGAATGTGAATCTCATTTGTCAACTTAGTTTTCTGTTATTTGACTTCTGTTTATATGTGTATGGCTGAGCAGCTCAATTTCCATTCAAGAGACATGTTTTCCATCATCTTTGTAAAAGAAAACCACTGATCAAGTTACCAGCTTGGATTTACTATAGACAGAGGCTGTAACAGATTGTGAAAGTAGCAGGCCCCTGTGAGTAAAGCCTGCAGAAACACAGCAAACTTTGCAATTGCAGCCTGGAAGGAAAACACATACCCTCTGCTTTGGAAGGATGGAGACATCAAAACCTCAGCAGTTCCCGTGGGTGTAATGACACACCCCAGGGGATTATCCGTGTGACTTGACACCTAGAGGAAATGCTGGATAATTGCCACCCACAAATTTGAAACGATGGATGACTAACAAACTCAACTGCCACTCAAGGAGACAGTTTAGTGGGAAGGATGATTCATATGAGAACATTATCACTTTTTATTTTTCTTCTTTTTTTGTTTCTTGGCCTACCAATGAAGGTAGTGAAAAAACAGGCAAAATAGTCAGTAGTAGCTGAGAGAACCATGAGTTATAAAAGGTCATCCCAGTCTCTTGGTGGCTGCTGGTTGTTTGCACTCGTATGGAAAGCACAGAGGGTTTTTGAGTCCTCAGGTGAGAGTAATAAGATCACAGTGCAAACATAGTGACTGATGTGATTTCTTGGTGGCTGGTATTTTGCTTGGTTTTGTAAAGACCCATATGATTTTAAGACTGCTGTGTGCTTCCCACCATGTAACTTTATCCCACATGGTGGAGCATGCCCAAGTCACGACTCCTTGTGTCTAGCCAGCGTGGTGTTGTTTTGAAGGAGCTGCTTTTGTGGTAAATATGCAACAACCTACGCCAACCACCCTAGCTAAAACGGGAGTAAATGACTTATCCTGGTTTTGAAAAGCTTTCAAACTACCTGCAAGAGGCCTCAGCAAAGGACCACCAGTGTGGCTTGTCAATACAGGCAGCCCCCTGCCTAATCTTTTCCAGTAGTACTGTCAATTCACATCAGCAACCCAAAGGAACCCCATCGTGCTCTTGATTTAAAAACTTTGAAGTTTCACGCCTGTCACATGAAGTGTTTTATTCAATTTTGGCTTTGCCAGCATTTCTAAATATTGGGGTCAAAAGCTGGAAACCGATATCCTCGTTGAGATGGCGAAGTAAATTACAATCTCCACTCCTGAGACGAGTTTCAAAAATCAGGCCATTTTTAAGATGTAGGAAAATTTCCCCTAACTTTAACAATCTATAAGTGCAGTGTCTAATCTCAGCTAATTATCTGGGTGGGAGGAGTTGGCTCTCAACATGCCCATTTCTGCCTTGACTATAAAGAGAGCTTGCATGACAAATTACATCAACCACCTGTCCTGTAGCAGAGAAAAATCCCACACCTTCCTTGTAGGCATGGGGAGTCTTGGGGATGCATTTTAAAATGTTGACTGCTGCATTCACCTGCTGCTAGGCAATAGTGGGAAATAATGTATTTAAAGCCATTTTCAACAATGTTTCACATTTGAACAACAATATTCCCTCTGGTTTGTGATCACAGCCATAGGATTGGCTGTATCTTTGACCCCTTCTGTAATACCACTTTCAAGTAAGGACCTTCCCTCTCAGCAATGCAGTTTCACAAATGGCTCCTGTGCTAGAATATGCAGACAAGTATTAGGCTCATAAAAGACTTTTTTTTAGCAGCCACAGGCAATAAAAAAATCCTCAAAGATGTGCAATATGAGGAGTATATCCCAAGGGCTCTAAGAGTCAACAAAAAATATTAAGATGGGAAAGGCCTACATGACTTTTTGTTTTACTGAACTCATATTATCTCCTTAAAACTTATGCAGGTCCTATTTCTTCTAATTATTGTCAGTCGTGGTGGTGCCTAAAGATTTTATCTTTTATATATGTATTTCATATACTCATAGTTTTGTAGACAGTACATAGTTATATAGCTTCTAGTACTTTTCCTGCCCCTTCTCTCATATTTTAGAACAATAAGCTAAGCCTTCATAACACATGCTTGAAATTCTGTTTAGTATAATTTTCAAGAATGGAGTTTTGACAATGACATTTTGTTTTCCACCAGAACTTAAGACACATAACAAGAAATAGGGCAAAGAAGTCCCTGGACCAACTCCAAGGGGCTGGCTCAAGGGTGGGTTACTGGGGAAACTGATCTCCTATTGGATGTACCTGCTAGATAAACTAATTAATTACCATTCTAAAAGTTGTAGTAATTCTGTATCATATGTGTACAGAGCTATTTTGTGCAACTGAAAGCTTTCATTAAAGTGTTGCTTTTTACATTATCACTCTTAAGACCATCTGGAAAGTTTTGTGCTTTTTATTCCAGGTGACAATGGGACACAGAGTTCTGTCCATTTTCTTGCAGATTTGCTGCCCACCATCTGCTGATCTCCAGGACAGAGGTTTTCTCAGTATCTATGACAGTGTTAGGGTTATGGTTGAACTTCATGATCTTAAGGGTCTTTTCCAATCTAAATGATTCTATGATCCTCTCCTTATGCTTTGATCTATACATCAGCAGGAATGTATGTTAATATTTCAGAGGCCTGTGGGATCAGCTAAACATCAAACTTCAGAGTATTTGCAAAACTGCTTAAGAGTGACTCAATTTTTAAATGCCTTAATGCATAACAGATGAAGAGAGAAAAACCTCATCATATCATACAACAACTACAGATACCTCCTACAGTTTTTATTACATTTTTCATAGCCCCCAATCTCAAATTCCCATATTTACTACTCTTCCTTCAAGTGAAATATGTAATCATCTCAGAATTCAAAGAGAGGATGTGATTGGAATGGAAATCTGAGAGCCTAATTTCTTCTGAATTTCAATTATCACTGGTGGACAGCCAGATGCACACAATCTGTTGCTGAATATAAACAATCTATTCATTTCCCTCTCCCAAAATTATTTACACCACACTCAGAAACAAGAAATCACCTTTTCAAACAGAAAATAGGTGTCCCAAATAGATGTTTTAATTTTAATTTTGACTACAACTACTGAAGAACTACAAAAAGTCAGTCAGCACTATCTTTTAATATAAAGTATCTGATTCTATATTTTTAGTAAAGCAGAGAAGATTTCTCATTAAGGCAAATTTGCATAAGTTGCTTGCTGGGCAGATTGATCATCACTACTGAGTATGGAAATAAAGATTCTCTGCAGTTAAGGTTTTCTGTTGTCAGTTTAATAAAGCCATTAAATTAACGGTTAAATCCACATTCTCAGATTGTATCCATGTAAAAAATAGATAAAGAAATGTTCAATATTTAAACATGAATATTTAAATGTTGCATTTATTGAAAGCATGAAATTAAGATTTGGCATCTTGGTTTGAAACTAGATATAATCCAAATATTGTTAATATTTTTATACCCAGTGCATTTAAGCTTATTTCCATGAGTTTTAAGCCTTGAATGCTTTTTATTTTATTCTACTTTTTTCTCATTATACACCTACAAGAATCATTCAAATACATTTATAAATTTCTAGTTAGCCCTTTCTGTTTCCAGTGCAGCATATGCAAATCCTACCTAACTGTTTGGCAGAGCAATATGTTTGGTAAATTTTTGATGATGTAATAGGGCAATTGCACAACAAGGAGTCAAGGTAGCATGCCTGTCAGGGTTAGGAGAGAAGAATGAGAGAGTTACAAAAGACTGTCCTCAGCTTGGGGTTTGTGGTTGTTTCAGTCTATTTCAAATCTTTCAGTCTTGAAGTACAGTGAAGAAAAAAGGCAGCACAGCTTAGGTAGGAAAGGCTCTTTTAACTGTACTGCATCTAAGCTTGAAAGATCCTTGGCATTCAGAGAGTGTAGTGCTCTTGAACCAAACTATGATTCAAGGATAATTTGAATGTTTATCTTGTCTAAATTTAATTCCATTAATGCAAGTCATATACATTTTTAGTGTGCCACAGAAAATATTTCAGTATCTGAAAAGTTTCTGGTGCCATTTTTTTTTTTCAGTGCTTGAAATACAATTATCAGCTGAACAGACCATTTACCAGGTCATTTCCACAGTCCTGTTGTCATTCTTAATACAAAGTAGAAAGAACTCTATTGTTCCAGCATCAACAGACTGGTAAGAGTAATGGATTGAGATTAGTGATTTGGCTCAAAAGCAGAGCACTTTCATTAGGAAGGGGCCATTAGCCAGCCTGCATTTGCCTATTAAAATCAAACCATCCTTACTATCCTCTGTTGTCACACCACCAATGGATTTTCTGCTTTAACCCAGGTGCACTCAGTGCCAGTTGCTGACACCAGAACCTGCTGCTGGCAGTGGCAGCATGGGAAAAAGCAGCATTGTGTCTTAGTCCTTATAAAATTGGGGCTTGTGGAAGTTCAGGCATTTGGACATTCTCCAGCAAGCATCTTGGTAAGTTCTGGTATTTCACAATAGCAGAACCCCTTGGGTACACAACAAGCCTTTCCAGATGCTCTAGACAGGAGAGGTTCTAGATTGTTTTCTCAAGTGAGCACAGATGTCTTCCCTTCCCCTTGCCCCTGGGTTCTGGTGATGCTGGAACACGTGGAAATGTGCAGATAAACCAAGGACAGTCTGGTGCAGGCTGCAGGAAGTAGTTTGGCTTTTCTTGAAGTCAAATTAAAGTGAACAGGAAGATGCAGGCTCTACCCCTGGTAGCAGTAACTCTACTTTAGCTCCTTTGAGATGTATCCAATGATATTAGCTAATACTAACCTGCTGGGTTGAATCTCTCCCAGAGCTGCAGTCAAGAAATATATATTTGCTGCAGCAGAAACAGAGCAAAACAATTACAAAAATAAGTTTTAAAATTTTGAAGCAGGCAAAGCACAGAGAGCACAGAAGAAAACAGGTTTTTTTCAACCTGCAATGCCACTCTAAAGTATGGAGAACCCAAAGGGGCTGACCTTCACCCCATCTGGGAAAAGGCCAAGGACCCCATAGTGGTGGGGTGGCCTTGAGAAAAGCAGCACTTGACACTGCCCATGGTGGGGTGGTGCAAGGACTCTCTCTGATGAAGTCCCCTTCTCATTTGAGACCCAGGTAGCCCTCAAGGGTGATCAAGGGCAAGGTCTTTTCCCATCCCAGGGTATGGAGGGCACTGACATGGGCAGCTTGAACTGAAAACTACTCCCCTTGCACATGGGAAATCAAATTATGGAAGTGCTTTCTGTTCAATATGAAAATCAGATGGAGCTCTGGGAGAAGGTAATCATACATCATGTACTGCTTGCATTTGTGGTCTGAAGATAATAAAGTTGGGTTTTTTTGTTGTGCTGTTCAGAACAGCTTCTTAGAGAGTATTTCTGTGCTCTGGGAAGCAGCTGGCTGATGCATTGTGATAGCATGGCATGGGTGGGAGTAGGCATACAGCACCAGCTGTGCTAGGATGGAGCAGTCACATGGCACCATTTCTGCCATGATGAGCTATTTTTCTGAATGCACTCTGCATGGAGCAGAAACACAGTTGTCCAGCCAAAGACACCATCAGACAGAAGTTTCAGATATAGTTTGTTAGGGTTTGAGAATCTATCCATTAACTTCACAATCTGACCATCCTATGCCCCCTGTGATTTCAGATGTTTCCTAAATTGCTTTCAGGCACTTTTCCTGCTAGTTATTGTATTTCCCAGACTGAATTATATTACACTGATCACTGATTACTTGGGGTTTTTTTCTCCCTCAGGGAAAATCATTCTTTGAACAGCTTCAACATGTAAAAATGAAGGTGATGTGAAATGGTACCTTTTTTACTAACTGTCTAATTTAAAAGCAACAACTGTGGATCATGTTAAAATAAATTAGTAGGTGACTTTCAGAAATCTTTTCAAGTGGAGAACAATGCAGGTCAATGTGACTTTTTCATTTCATTCAGGGCTTATATCTTTGCTTCAATGTAGGTAAAGTTTGTGAACTTCTGATTCCTACAAGTTTCAATCAAAACTCTCAGTTCTCATTTGGTTTGACAAGTTTTCTTTTGACACGCAGAAGATAGGAAAGTATGGGGATCACAAACTTTCATTTAGCATTTTAATTGCTGAGTCTATATTTGGCAGTGTCTCCACCTTAATGGAACCTAATGGTGCTGTAATTGCTTGCTGGTGTCAGGGAGAATCGATTCCTGATTATGTTCAGGAATAGCACTTTCATGTCTCCTCTGAATTGAAACACAGAGACACTCTTGCCAGTGATGAAGTATGCCACAAAACACCTCTTAATCAGCCTTGATGATAAACAGTGGCACTAATGCCTTGATAATAACTTTTGTCTCTTTTGCAACAAATATTTTCTTTATATTTTAGCACATTTGATTAAACTGCTCTCTGGAGCCTGGGAAGAAATCTTATGTTTCCATAAGAGTAATTAGCCTGCATATAACATTAAAAATTATGTGTGTTTGAGAAATTATTATCTTTATTACAGCATACATAAATTGTGTCTTACTATGGTTTGCTTTCAAGCAGAGTAATTGCTTATGTAACCAGCTGCTCTAAATTATACCTGTCCTTTCCAGAGGAATTGCCCCTCAGGAGATGCACTGATTTGCACCACAGCTGAGGAGGGCAGTGAATGTTACAGCTCAGACCTACCAAGGGAAGATCTCAGGTCAGGAAAACTCTACAGAGTTGTTTACACAGAGTCATGCATTTGGTGCCTTGTCTGGGGGCATCATGCCCAATCAAAACATCCCCAAATGCAGTCAGAAAAGGGTTCAAGCCTCTGAAAGCAGCCTGAAATCTGAACTATGCAGCACCAGTGCTGCCCTTGGTGTAGCACTGACATTCTGTAAACCAGTCTCACTGATTGCCAGGACATGCAGGCTCACACAGGGTCTCTAAGATAGTTCACATGGGAAAGTCTCACTGGCTTCCTTCTTCCCAGGTACCAGGTCCTTCCCTAAGGAAATGCAGTGTGTGGTGCTGCTCTGGAGCTCTGAACTGACTGGGGATGAGCTGCATTGCTGACCTGGGAGCTGGCTCACAGCGCTGCGCCTGGGCTCCAGGAAAGCCAGCCACCCCTCAGGTCAGCCACACAAGGCTGGGGTGCAAGGGGAGGGGGCAGAGCTGCAAGTGAAGACATCAGTCTGCTGTGCAAACACTTGGCTGGCAATAAAAGGACACAAGGCCACACTGAAGCTGGCCCTTGCAGTTCAGAACAAAGGGGACTGGTGGAGTTCCTGTGACTGAAGTCAGTGGAAATATTTCAGCAAGCTGCAACACAAAGCCTGCACAGCTTTGAATACCTTAACAAAATGTAGAGCTGACATATTTGTCAGAAAGTGGTAGATGGAAAGGAGAACTGCTAGTATCTGTAGTTAGCAAAACATCCCCCCAGAAAAATCAGATGTTCAGGGGCAGCTGGTGGCAGCCTGGAAACCTTCTGGTCCTGCAGTCTGTGAGAACCACACACTTGGGCTTGACACTTCTTTACAGTTACTGTTCTGATTTAAAAAAAAAATATTAATCAACACCTGAAATTAGAGGTGAAGAAGGGAAAAAAGTAGGCAGAAATCTATTTTTTTTTTTTTTTGTTTCTAGTTTGTCTCTTTACAAGCCAAAAACCAGACATCTGAAAACAAGGTCAGTTCCTCATATGAGTGTACTAGTCCTTGAAAGCAGCTGAGATCCTGGAAGTAATTTTGAAAGGCAAAGCTGGCTTTTCACATGTGGAGCTCCAACATGCCTTCTCTTGATGACATGTCTTCATAAAAGGGAGATAAAAGATGGGAAAGGACTCAAAATCCTGTGTGAAATGCTTCATATCTTACACTCCTAAATTGATCTAGAGATGCATTTGTTTTGGTGTTTTTTTTTTTTTTTTTTTTTTTGATAAGACTAGTAACTGAGTTCACGAGTCCCCTGTGTTCAATGAAACAGAGCTGATCATATCCTCCAAGCTGAAGTTATCACTTCTCATGAAGCCAAGGACACATTCCAGTGTGATGGTCTGGAGGTCTTTTAGCCCTGCTGTTGGAGTCCTTGGACTTCCTGTTGAAATATCTTTATTGTCTTATCTTTTCAAAATGCAGCTTTTTGCTCTCTCATAAGATGGTCTCTGCAAATCATCCAAATTCCATGTTTCTTTGGTAATTAGCTGGTGTTTGATCAGAGGCTGAGAAATAAAAAGGTGAGCCATATTTTAAAGTGGAAAGATAAGGTTAAAGTGCAATTACAGGTGAACACTGGAGACAGTTCTCAGCTTCCCATGGTGGGCCCAGCTTCAGTGCTGGTAGACATTTTCAACCTACACTGACTGAGAATCTGCTCCCTAAGCTGTGGCTGAAAGGATGGGTGGAATACATGGGAGCTGTTTTTTCCCCAGGGTTGAAAATCACTAAGCCTATCATTGCTATTGTCTCCAAAGATCTAGAAGATGGGGATGACTTTGTGGAATCCATTGGCTATCTGACATGAAAATGCTCTGTCCTCTGCCCCTGGCTACCCTGTCACTGATATCCTTCCTCCTCCTGATATCACATTGACATCCTTCATCCTGTGCCTCAGATATTTAGTCCTGGTGCAATCCAGGCACCAGAATTGCAACACCATGTCCACCATCTGACCTATTAGGTTTGACTTTGCTCAAAACAAAGGAAGATCTTCATATAAATGAGATAAATGGGATTAGTCCTGTGGAGTGAATTGCTGTCAAACACTAAGTCTAAGTTGAGAAATGGATGCCTCTAGATTCATAGGATTCTGGAGTTAGTTTCATGTGCCAGTAGAGTTTATTGAATTTCAGGGGCTAAATTTAGTCTTGGCCCAAATGGAAGTAATTGCAGTTACTTCAAAGAGTCAAGGGAGAAATTTTCATTTAAATTTAGGTTTTTAGCTGGCAGAAGAGAATTAGGATGGATCAGTATTGGTTCTCATACCATGTAATATTCAGTGCATTTTCATTTATCATTATTACAAACAGTCAGGTATTCCAGATGAGAGGAAAAAGGCAAACTGAAGATAAATTATTCATTAATTCACTTATGCATTATATGTACATCTACAGAGGCATTTGTGCATGCTTATTCTGGTCATTAATTACAATTATTAATATAAAACATGGTAATAAACTTTGCATTTATTCTGATCCTACCATACACATTCAGATGGAGAAGGAACTCTGTAAAGTTCCCCAGGAATTGATGAATTGAAAGAACTCCAGTCCACCCACCTGGAATCAAATCTGGGGGATGCAATTACTCTGCAGATGGTGATTGAGAGTGAGAGCCATGGCCTTTTATATTTCTTTTTATGATAAGAGAACACCAAGACTAAGACAGGTAAGGTCTTCCTGACTGGGTTTCTCCTTCTTGGAGCAGTGTGAAAAGTCCTTCCACTATCTCAGCAGATTTCTAGTACACGGTTTTTTTTGAAGTGGAGGAAAATTCCTTGTTACATCCTTTGACCACAGTGTTTCCATTGTGGAAACAGTCCTTCCCTCTTTGTACAGTGCCTCTGGCTACCTGTAAGAACTGCCTCCCTTAGCAGCCAGCTAAAGCTGCTGGGGGTTTTTATTCACAGAACACTGATCCTTCTCACAGTAGTCCTACAGCGGAACTGTACCTGCAGCAGCTCCTCCTGAAGAAAAGGAAACTGTACTCTCCCTCTACTTGACTCCCACTCTATCCTACTCCAATGCTGCTCTACACTTCAGCTAAAGTCTTCATTCTGAACAAATTCTTACCTTGAAACCATGCCAGACCCGCTTCTCCTTGGTTTTGCTTTTTTTTTTTTCCTCTTTTTTTGCTAAATTTTATCTCTGTATATGAATCTAAGGATGAAAACAGTAATAAAGTACTTTCCCATTATACTTACTTTATTTCTCACCACTGGGAAAAATGTGAATATTTGCAGACATGTCTGCAGGTGATCTGGGTCTGACTGGTTCATAGCCAGTGGGCAAGTGTTGCTAAAATCCTTTTTACAGACCTTGTACATCTTCAGAGAGTGCATTGTAAAGCACCTGAGTTGTCAAGACAAGAATAGCCTCCATTCCTGATTTTTTAAATCTCAGATAGATATGGAATGCTTGAGAAAGAAATAGGATGATGTATATACTGCAAAACTTCTCCTCTTTCTACAGAAGTTGTAATGTTTGAATAACTGCACCATTGCCTTCAATGCTTTGAGTTACAAAGAGCTGTCAGTGTGCAGGCAGCACCCTGTGTGGATGCTCCGTTCTCATTCACGAGACAGGCATTATAAACATTCAGCAAACACTTTTTTGCTCTTCTACATCTGTATTGCTGCAAGCATCAGAACTTTCCCTAGCATGGGTAAATTCAGAAAAGTAATGTGACTCCTCTCTGTGGCCTTGGTTAATTCTGATAATTTAACAAGTTAAAGCACTGTTTTGCAATTACTGTTGAGTAAAAGATTCTAAGTCTGGACCTATGTTTTAATCAATATAGAAGCACACACATATTTTACACCAACTTGAGCATGATTAATATTTCTTTAGGACTTGTTTATGTAGCTGGAAATTGCCAAAGATACCAAACCACTTCTGTAGTGAATAATTGTTAAAAGGAAACCAACAGAACTTGCTCTGCTGATGGTAGCTGTCCTTAAAATTTGCACCATTTGAAGATAGCTTCTGTCTAAAAAAAAATATTAATTAACATACCCTTTGCAATGACTTTGCTAAATGTTAGTCTTTATGAAAGTTCCTTGATGTTTTTCTTGGGAATGTATCAAAAAGAGCAAATCTGGTATAAAAGAAAACACTGTGTTGGTTACTTTCTTAAATCTCTGATGTTGATTATAAATGGCAGCTGAACCATTCATGGACAAGTCATCAAATATGCATTTATGAAACTTCATACTTAAGCCTTTGCCTAATTGCCTTTGTCTAATTTTAAGTGTATATGAAAGCCCCTTTAATCACAAACCAGCAACTCTTTCTCCTTAACTGTACAAAATGCTTACAGGTACATTGTTGGATTTTCTCTGTATAGATTATTTAGTGTGATTCCTGGTATAAGTTGTACTGTGAGTCCCAAAGTGGAACTGGATGAAAATCTGATCATTAATTTCATAATGGTGCTATGATTTGGAATATTTCCCTTCCTAAAAGCAATTAAGAAAAGAAATGAAGGGCTGAACAAACAGTAGTCAAATCCTTCCTTTGAAAGGAAAAAAAAAATTATTTTCAACTTAGATTTGTATCCTGCAAAACAAAATAATAGAATTTGAAGGCATAAAATGATCTGTTATTTTAAACAAAGCACTTTCTTAGACTGTTCAACTCCTTTATGTTCTTGGACAGAATTTTTGAAAAATTCGATCTGTTTATGCAAAAAATTTTTAGCTTTCTGTAAAAGGATTTTCTTTTCCAGAAGAAAATCTAGATTTTTAGTCAGTTGGTTTAAAGTGCTGGTAGAAAAAATATAGTCTAGGAGGAAAAAAAAATCTTTATTTAAAAATCCCATTCATCAAAAGTTTACCATATTATTGAGCAAGCTGGTATATTGCTTTTCTTTTCGGTGAGAAGTAATTTACCTTGTTTCTATTACTATTTTATCTAAGTAGAATATCTCAGGCTTTTTTATTTCAGGCCAAGTTTTCTGGCAGAAAGATAGTCAGGAGGAGACAGCAGACAAGCCATAATATTTGTATAGTTGCCTTGTGCATGCCATTATTACTACTGATATATGCCATATTATTATTTTATTGTTAATAATGTTAATAATAACAATACTCATAAAACCAGCAATTAAATGCATCTGGACATTTGGCCAATTCAATCTACTCCTTATAAAGTGATTTTAAATAATAATGAGATTAACAAAAGAAGCCTTTGGAAGACCACCTGCTTCTTTCAAACCTTATCCAGAGCTCTTGAGTCATCAAAATGGATCCGGGAATTTTATCAGAATTTTCTCCCTGGCCCAATTTGCCATCAAAACTGAATGTAACATCACCATTAATTAGGAACTTATGATAACATAGCATTTCTGGGTTTGAGAATGTTGTGTGAGACAGAAAAAAGTATTTTGCAGTTAATGTTTTGAACATCTATGATGTCCATATTTTAGTAAAGGACTTGGGAAAAAGGGTTTTTTATCAACACCCATTTTCTTGGATGACATCTAATTTTTAAAACTGGATCAATATGGTTAATTTTATTAAAATAACATAAAAATGCAAAGTTTTCATTTAAAAAAAAGGGAAAAAGGCTTAGGAAAATCCATTGGGCTCATCAGTTCCATATTTGATTTTTAAATGAACCTTCGCTCCTTAGTTTTTTCAGTTTTTTCCAAAGAGAAAGATGGAAAGTCTAAATGCAGAAGAAATAGCTGTTTTACAGTTTTCTGATTTTTCTTCTGATTAAAGAAAAAAAAAAAACAAAACAAACCAGCAAACAGAAATCTTTTTTAAAAGAAACCATGTTTATCCAGAAAAGCAAGTAATTACACCCAAGCATCTCAAAAAGCAGTGTCAAAATATTCATTACAGTAGAAAAACAGTGAAACACAGACTCCTACAAGGAAAAATATTCATAAAGATCTTGCTGTATTTGTTTGCCAGAATGAGAAATACATGCTGTACTTCAGTTTAATTGCTCTCAGAACATGCATTTTCAGCTGTAATGTATATTTGATTTAAGAATTAATAAGTGTATGTGAGATTAGGAAAAAATTAAAGTCTTTCATCAATAACAATGGAAGCTAATGAATCAAGCCTGGCTTTGGTGCATGTAAAGGCCCTGTTATGATTAGTGAAATAATCTGTTATAAACATACATCTTCACTGCATTTGGCTTCTAATTCCTCCAAGCCATCTCATTTTTTTGAGGCACTCTGCACAGGCTTAAAAGAAGCTGCATCTTTTACAAGAGCTTAATAATTAAACAAACAAAAACCCAATGCTTTTAGCATTCAGTGCAGAAATAGGCTATGAACAAGCAAAACCCTGATAGCCATTTGATGAAATAATGCTCTCCCTTGTTCTGGATCCCCATCACATAATGAGCTGCAGGGGAGGCAGTCTGGTCCCCTTGCTGAGTCACGGCCCTTCCTTGCCTGGAGCTGGGACATTCACCTCTGAATTCTGCCTTTAATCACAAAGCAGAACAAGAGGAGCTGCTTTGTGAGGCCGTGGTGCTGGATGGGGTTTGGGAATCATCAGGACTGTGCAATGCAGGATGTCAGGACAGCAGCACAGGCTTCCCCTCCCTGCCTGAGTGCTGCGAGGTTTGCAATCTGCCTTTAACCACCCACCAAGACAGCCTTTTGCTGGGGGCCCTAATGATCCAATGAACTTTTCTCAGTGATCAGATCATTCATCTGCAGACAGGCTGGTGGGAATCTTGCCATGCATTTATTACAGGGGCTTGGTGTGAGTGTAATGGCAAAAATGTGCATTGCCTGTGGAGATGAGCCAGCACAGCACCTCTGCTGCTCTCCAGGACCTGTGCCATCCCAGCTGCCAGCCAGGCTGGCACCATTCCCAGCAGGACTGCTGGGGAAACTCCTGGCAGAACGTGAGTCAAGGACAGATTTTCTGACATGCAAGAATTGGGGTTGAGAGAAAGGCTGACAATCTTTTGAGCAGTTTCGTGACATAGTTATTTGCTACAATTTGACTGTTACGTCACAGCATTCAGCTGAAAGTAATGTGCATCAATCTTGAAATAAATTAAACAGAAAAAAGGCTTTTCTTAGAACATCTTTGATAAAGTTTGAATTCTTTACCCTGTTAGAATTATGTAGGAAGTTTAACTTTCAGTAAGTGAAAAAAAAATCAAACATTTTCAGCATTAAAGTGTTAAAAAGAGAATCTGGAAAGATGTATAATTCCAGCAGTTGCAAGGGAGTTGATCTCCAGGTGAAATTCTCCTTCTTGCCCTCATTTATTGCCTCATTGCCTATGCCACCAGTAAATTTTGCCCATTGTACAACATCCTATATCCATATTATTATGGTCTGACACATAGCAGCAGAGTAACACAAGAGAGAGGAGAGCTGACAAGCCTCATGCCTGGTTCTTAACCTTTTGCTTTTCTCTTACTGGAAAAGTACTTTAAAACAGACACAACACCTGTCACTTCTTCCTCTGCGGTTCAGTTCCTTCCTGCCTAGCATTTCCAGCACCTATGATCTGTAACAACATTTTTTCCTCTTCACACTTTCTTTGGTATCTAAAAGGCCTCTGTGACCCTCTCCTCCCTGTAGCCAAGACAAAGTTCACAGTGATTTATGGGAAAGAAAGACAGATGGACATAAAGAGCTAGGCTCTGAATGTATGAGCAGACAAGAGGTCTTGCTTGAAGCCACATCTCATGAGCACTTCAACCCTTCTCTGGCACCAGAAACACAGACAAGTGCTCTACCAGCCTTTAGAAATTACTTGCCCAGGTATAACAACTTGTTATGAGGACTATCTAGTCCTCTGAATCCTGAAAAATCATGGTTAGTGGGAGATCACCCTTGCTTCTTCCTCTCTGAACATGATGGTGTCATCATGGCCTTTCCTCCTACTCAATTTAATTGTACTCAGCTGCAGCAGAAAGTGGACAGAGGGAAATTGCTGTCAGCCTTGATGCTCAAAGCCATGCCCACCATCTTCCCACTCCTCTGTGATTTATCACTTACTCTCCTTATAAGTCCAAATTCTCTATTTCTTTTACCATAGTTTCTACTTGTCTGTGAGCTTGAGTCTGTACTTTTGAAAAGAATAAATCCATGAATGGCTTTATTCCAGCTGTCACAGCTTTTATTGTGAAATATAAATAAAAAGTTCCAGAAGAGTACTTTTTTCCTGCTTTATAATGTGAGACAAAGATGGAGTGAAACAGATATCACCCACTGGAAGGCAGAGCCCACACACTCATAATGATTCATTAAATCATCCATCACACTTCCCTGAGAGAGTCTATGGCCTTTCAGCCACTCAAGTGCATATCCACCTCTCACCTGCTTGATTGGGAGCTAAATGGCTCCTTCATAGATTCATGGAATACTTTGGGCTGGAAAGGATGCTGGAGGGCAACTCCAGTTTGCAGCCCAGAGAGAGCTTTTGCAGGGCTGACAGCAGAGGATCGTAAATTCTTCTGAAGTAAAGCAGACTGAACCCCACTGGAGATCATCCTGACCATGGGAGCCAGTTGCCCTCCTGACATTAAAGAAACACAAAGACAATACTAAGGA
Source organism: Melozone crissalis (assembly GCF_028551555.1). NCBI lineage: Eukaryota > Metazoa > Chordata > Aves > Passeriformes > Passerellidae > Melozone > Melozone crissalis. The sequence continues at coordinate 26,122,180 of NW_026535794.1, forward strand.
AAATACATCAAGAAAGAATGACAACAGGAAGCCAAATTGCTGTATACTAATAAAAGTAGTGATTTGAGCACCAAGCAGAAATACAGACCTTTCCCCCTTTGAAGCTCATAGAGTTGTTGTTTATATAGCTGAAACTCAAATGTAATAAACTCATGATCCTCTGAGCTACCCCACCTCCAGGCCTGTCTGCTGCCAAATGCATCACCAACATTATCATCACTGCATGTGACTGTCACCTGCTCCTACCATCTCAGGGCCTTCTCCACAAGAAAAATAGTGCTTATTTCTTGTGCAGAGGTTACTGCTTTCATCAAGAGCTGAGTGCCTCATACAGGCCCAGGATGAGAATTTATTTGGGTCTCCACAGAGAGTTCAGAGGGCTAAAGCTGGTAGATTCAATATCATCTGTTTCAACTTGGTGAAGATCCTCTGGAGGATCCAACTCTCAAGTGTCCCATGGCCAGTGGGACACTGCTTTGTTAGAGCCAGTGTAGCTGAAAAGATGATTGCAAAAACTCCCAACCCTAGATCAAGGCACAAAAAGTCCTTAAAGCCAGATACTTAATGCAGAGCAAAACAAATATTTATTCAGTTTGAGTGACCTGGGTTTGCTCCAGCAATAAAGTGAGCCATAGACTCCATATTTTTAAACAGCCTGAACATTAATTGTACATTGTAATTGTCTGTTTCAGCAGACACAGCCATCATGCTGACATCCCTTAAATTTTCTTTTACAAGGCCGCAATTAAACTCCCTCTCTTCCTGAGCTGGGCAGCATTTACGGGTTTCGCAAGGACAGATGTCATGGTTTAACCCCCACCAGCAGGATCATGAGAGAATTGGAAGGGTAAAAGCTGGAAAACTTGTGAGTTGAGATAAAGAGTTTAATATGGAAAACAAAACCCACTCAAACAAAGAAAAACAAGGAATTCACTGCTTTCCATGGGCAGACAAGTGTTCAGCCACCTCCAGGAGAGCAGGGCCCCATCACACATAGTGGTTACTTGGGAAGACAAATGCCATCACTCCAAAAGTGCCCTACTTCTTCCTTTGCCCTCCTGCCCCATGTTTATATACACTGCATGATGTCCCATGGTCTGGAATATCCCTTGGGGCCAGCTGGGGTCACCTGTCCTGGCTGTGCCTCCTCCCAACCTCCCATGGAGCCCCTTTCCCCTCACCAGCATGACAGACTGTATGAAAAGCAGAAAGGCCTTGGTTCTGTGCAAGTCCTGTTCAGCAAGAGCAAAATTGTCCCTGCAGTATCATCACTGTGTCCAGCACAAATCCAAACCACAGCCCCATTCCAGCCACTGTGAGAAAAGTTAACCCACCCCAGCCAAAACCAACATAACAGGGAAAACGTGATTAATGGATTTCCTTATCCACATCCAGGCTGTTCCTCCATGCCAGCTAATTTGAATGCAACTTTATGCAAAAATAATGTCACTGACAGAGTTACAGAGAAATTTCCTGCTTTGTTCTAGCTGCCATTTGAGTGCCAAGCAGAAACACAGACTTCTTCCCCTGGCCTTTGAAGCTCATAAAGATGTTGTTTATGTAGCTGAAATGATCAGTGTTTCAGTAGTGAAGTTATTTAGGAGAATAGAACACTGTTTCCACCCAAGCTGTGCAGGTGTCATATATCCACGCTGTACAGAGGATATTCCCACACAGGGCTGTGGGCTCCTGCAGCAGCAGAGTCTGTGGGACAGATTCCTGCTGCCAAGCCATGCCACCAGCAACCCCTCTGCAACTGATGGAGGATGTGTAACACCTCACCCTCTGGTTCCCCTTTTGGTGCTGATGTTTCCTTTTGCTTCAGGATTATCAGTTCTGGATCCACAGGCTCTTCTCATAAAGAGCTCAGTTATCAGACACTCTGTCCCCTGGTTTCTATTATTTAGAGAATCCAGGTGGCTTTTGAGCAGTATTTTGAGATTACAAACTCACAGCTGGGAGCAGACTTGGCTTTTGCAGGGACAAGCTGGCAAGTAAGTGGCTGCATGAGATAGGAGGAATAAAAGAATGGTGAATAGGGGAAACAATTTGTCAAAATCTTGTTTTCCTAAGCTGCTTACTGAAACAATTCAGCTTGTTCTGGATTTTCTTCTCTTCCCCCAAACCACTTGCTGGTTTTAACTCAGTTCCTTTCACATTTCTATCAAGGCAAAGGTGTACAGGATCACAGAATATCCTGAGTTGGAAAGGACCCACAAGGATCATAGAAGTCTAATTCCTGACTGGACTCTATGGCAGGTGGGGGAGAGCTTCCAGGAGAACCCCAACAACTCTTGGTACCTCAATGCCTCTTGCTGCCTCTGGCTCACTGTCCCATGGGAATGAAGATCAGGAGAAGACCTAAGAGAAGAAGGAAAGAAAGGAAATGCACAGATTAATTTAAATTCAGAATCTGACCTGACACAAATTAAGATCTAAGCTCAGAGGTTAAGCGAAAATTTTTCAATCTTCTTTCAAGTATCTCATCAAAACAACACAGGATGGAATGCTGAAAATAAAAAGAAAACTACCTGCAGGCTTTTAATAGAGTGAAGTATTTACAACAGCACATCACTGGTGAATGCTGACACAAAAAAAGCTCTTGAAAATGTGTCAGGGAGAATAATTTAGAAATCTGGAATCACAGGCAGTGTCACACAGTCTGAACATTGTTGGGATGGAAAGTACTGTTCATAGCTGAGAAAGTGAGGTGCATATGTACTGAACATGTTGACAGCTTTGTGGGTGGATGCTCTTAAAGGTATTTTTGCCTTTGTAGAAGATGTCCAAAACCCCAGCAGGCAAGGAAGTTACCAAACACAGGTAACAACTGACTTTACTGAAGAAACCAGGTTCTGCTGCAGGGGAAGAGGGGAGAGGGAGGAAGGAACTGAGGACAACAAAGGATGCTGTTTGCAGGTGAGGACCTTCCCTCCAGGGGATGCACGGGCACCCAGGGAAGAAAGGCAGCCGTGTGGGACATGACTGGGGTGCTGTGGTCACAGGTGGAGGTGGCTGGTGTGTGTGAATCTGCCTGAGGATGGTGGGATTGTGGCCAGGTGAAAAACTCAGGGGTGCACATTCCTGTGTAGGGCTAAATCAGCACAGGTTTTGTTAGAAGCTATTAGTGGTTCTTTTAGTAAGTGCCTAAGAAATTATGATAGGTCAATTTTTCACATTTTATCCATGCAGGGGAAAAAAAGTGCAGAAAATAAAACTCTTTATTTCCTACTTAGAAAATAAATTTCGTATGGAATTGACTTTTGGAGTAAGGCATCAACTATTTGCTGTTTCATCTGCTCAAATTCATGTAACCCCACATACAAAAACATGCTAAAGCACGCTAAAAACATTATACGTGTCCTTCTTCCATAAGGAAATGATAATTATCAGCTCATATGTACCCTGATTGATGCAGACTAACAGTGGTAAAAATAGCACCTATTAAAGCAAGCAGATAGATTTTCCAGAGTCTTCTTAGCTTTTGAAGTAAGCGTTGAGTCAGAGCAGAAGTACCTGATAGAACCTGTCTGTTATCCACGCAGGCAGCTATCCCACCCCTCCCAGCTGCACAGTCCCTGGCTCTGGGATCAGGGCTGCAGGCTGCTCCCACACCAGCCACAAGGGCTGCCCAGGCCCCTCCACACCCAACAGACTTTGTGCTTACAGCAAAACTTCAGCAAAATTAACCTTTCTCACGTGAAACACCTCACATCTGAAGATGTGGCATCTCCTGAATATCCCAAGAAGTTCCACTCCTCTCTGCTCCTTATGAACACTCCTTATGGACTTCATTTAGAGAAGATTAAGGCTCCCTATTTGCTTGGAGAAACCATCTCCATGCAGAGTTGTCCCATGCTTCTAGAAACAGAGCTGTAGCTTCAGAGCTCACCCAGACCCTCATCATTACCCTGGATTTTCTTGAGTGATGTATCAATGTTCAAGTATTTGAGGAATAATTTATATGTTTGAAGTCCACAGAAAGACTGATTTTGATGGCTTTTGTTCACATTCTCTTCTTTACTCACCTGCCAATTCTGTTGTTACTCTTTTATAAGATGTCTATTAGCATTAAAAATATTTTTGAAAGATTCATAAATCCATTCTGGCAATTACGTTGCCTTCACAATGTATCAATGTGGCTGTGTGAGAACAGGGGAACATTTACTTTCATGATGATTGACTTTCTACTTTATAAACATCCAGTGACCTGAGTTCCACTTATTTTAGGTGCAAACGAGCAAATTATTCAAAAATAATTAAGAAAAAATTAGTTCTGTTTATTCAACACCATTCAAAACTACCTGATATATGTGTTTTCATAACCAAATTTAAATGTGATTTATGTTGCTTAAAATAATTATCTGCTCCACAGTTATGAACAGGATAAATAGTTTTTGGTATATTTAATTTGAACTACTGAGCACCTTTTCTCCCATACTGGAGACAGTTTAATGGGAAGGGTTTGTAGTCTGACACTGAGCCTCCAGATATTGGCAGGGAAGTACTACAGCAGGAACTGGAAACAGGAGATCGCTTTGAAGATGTGCAATGACTGACAGCACTCTTTGGGCACACAGGCTGGCCTAACCTGAGTAAGCAATGCTCAAGAAGCAGTCTGCACTCTCACCCCATGACTGGCGCTTCTGGAGACACAGCTGCCCCTTGCCTGGAGCTCAGCTGAGCTGCTCCATCATTCCTTCCATGACACACATCCCTTTCCACCCTGGGAAGGCTGCAGGGGGTGCAGATGATGCTGAAGCACTGCCACTGGCTGAGGGGTGAGACAGAGTAGCAATTCTCCAGAGTAGAAATCCATTTTGATTTAGGTGAAATGTACATCTTTGAGTTAAGTCTGTAGTTTGAAAACATAGCTATTTAGTCTGAATGCCTGTTCCCGTAAAAAGCCTAGGCTCAGAGAAACTGCTTCAGTGAAGGACAGGGATAAGGGGGAGAGACAGAGAGAGACAGAGACTGCTGTGAGAGCAGGTCAACCTGACCTAGGAATTCTTTCAGATAAAGAAGAACTAGCGGCAAATGTCACATGAAATTTGTAAAAATGAATATGTATGAACCTATTGTGAAATTGCATGCATATGTATTTGAGAGGGGGATTAAAAGGGACCTGCAGTTCCCAGAGGTTCACATGTCTTTTAAGGAGAGTGATCTCCACATGTGTCCAGCACTGTAATAAACATACTGGCTTTACAACTTTCACAAAGTTGTGGAGATCTGTTTATCTCCCCAAAACAGGGGTTTACCTTACCCCCTCCCAGCTGTAGGAGAGGTGTCACCCTTGGCCATACTCAGCCAGACTTGAGCACTGGGACAAGTGGAAAAGTCCCAGGGAGTGCAAGCCACAGGAGTATGGGAAGTCAGCAGTAAAGACAACATAATCACTGAGGAGAAGCCAAAGTTCTTGCTGCATGGATGGTGGGCTGTCACCTCATCACAGAGCTGTCAGGGGAATGACACGCAAATCATCATGCTGGTTGATGAACAGGAGGCCCATTATTTAAGGGAAATTCATCATTCCATCCACCCATGTGCAAAACAATAGTGCTGGCTGTAAATGCGCCAAGTTCAGGGCCTTATACGACTCTCCCATGGCAGAGGGAGACATCCCTGGGAAGGAGAGGGTTTAGGTGAAAGGTTTGATTGTACCTACTAATGAAATAACCAACTTTCTCCATGAAGTAATTACACAAACCAGGTCATAAACCGTGGAAGATGCCTCCTGAGATGCAGAGTCACAGATGCAACTCTTCCAGCACCTGCAGGCTCAGTAAGCAGTGGAGCCATCCTTACTGTGCTTCCAGGACAGAGCCAAGGCCACCATCCTGATGGCCTGACAGGACAGTGCTCCTGGCTTGTGACATTGCTGCCCAGAAAGCTCAGTCCCCATGGCTGGAGCTGGCTCAGATAGGAAAGCAGTCAATCCTGAGCCACCCTGACACCCTCCAAACGCCCTCCAGTGTAGTTATAGCCCTGTAACATCTCTGCCCAGTGCTAGGTGCTCCCAAGCAATGGCTGAGGTCAGGGTTCTGGATATCTTCTGCATCCCACACATGTGCCACCAGATGCTGTGCTTCTTTAAGATATGGGACCTCATCCTCTGCCTTTGAGGCAGGTGCAGCACCTGGACCAGCAGACCTTTTCATCAGGGATACCAATAAAAGTCACAATCTAATCATAAATAAGCAAAGGCTATTTTTTGTTCTCAATTCCAGTGCACAACTTCTCCAAGACCCTGGGCTGAAGGAAGCAGAGTCCCAAATTCAGTAAGTGTAAAAACATTGTGTGCCTCAGCTTTTTGCCTCTATTTCTATAACAACCTTAGCCAGCACTTTGCATCTGAAATCTGCTAAACCCTACTGGATAGGGTTTCAGAGATTAAAAAGCCTTAGGACATTCTGAGCAAAGCCCAATGTAAAATGCAGCATGACTTTCTGAAAAAATAATCTCATTTTGACTAAAGAAATTTCCTGGAGACTGCTGCTCTCCTAGGAGGTCACTGCAAAGGTGAGCTACCCTCACTGATAAAAACTCCATTTAGTCTCACTTTTGCTCCTAGCTGTCAGTTCCTACATCTTTGTTGACTGTTCTGAAACACTGAGGAAAAGCTTTCCTTAGCCACGCTACAGGAACTACAAATGAGACCCTTTTCAGTCATGTAATTTTCAGTTTTTTCCTTATTTCTGTGCTATTTATTAGCATGTTTCTCAAACAGGGGATGCTGAAACTAATACAGCTGCAATGCTTATTTTCCTGAAACTGTTTTGCAGAAGAATGCATGGACACCACAGTTTTCCCGGGAGAGCTACAGGGAGATCACTATCCATCCCTTAACGTTTTGATTTATCTTAAAAGATACATTTTCATGCCTTTTCAGTTCTGCTTCTTCATTTGAATTTCCTGATGCTCAGAAGAGCTATCTGTACACAGAGAATGGTTCCTTTTTGCTTTCTCATTCCATTATAAATAATAAATGACGTTCATTTGAACTGACTGTTTTTATACTTAATTTTTTCTTCATTATTTTCTTAAAACCACTCTCACCTGATAGGGAGTATTTACCTTATGCGTGTCAATGTTTGTTATATGCCAAATGAAGGGATAATAATTTGGGGCTCCCTTATCAGGGGCTTTGTCACATAAAAGAACAGATCAACAGATGGATTTTCTATTTTTACTGCTAGAAAAACATAATGATTTTAACCAGCCTCAGAGCACCCCAAGCTTCCATTCATAGATTTATGATTTTTCTTTCCTCCAGAATAGAAAATCAAATACATAAAAGCCAAAACCCTTGAGAAAGCCTGCTCACTAAAGAACCCCCTCTCCCCTGCAGAAACTGCTCTCTCCCATCCCCAGCCTGGAGGGTCTCTGAGGGCTGCTCTCACTTCAGAATTGTATTTTGTTAGCTCCACCAGGAGAAAATATCCTGAAATGATAAAAAAATGGTGATAGGCTGTATTGAAGGAAACAGGGGGACAAGAAGCAGAGGGATTTTATTAGCAGCATTGCAGAATTTGTATGGAAATAAAGGAAAATGAATTCTGACTTACAGTTTAAATTATTACAATTTTTCTTATGAAAACCTCACACTGAAAAGTATAAAAAGTGTACTAAATTCTAGAAAAATCATAGCATTAAGACAGAGAAATTTCAATTTTATCTTTTATTTAGTTCAGTCAATTTTACAACATGACAAATAGGTTCTGTTTCTAGATATTGCTTAATATTCTGGCTTCATCTTTATACACAAACTTTCAGCTTAGTTTTAATAAGTGCAGACATTGCAGCATTTGATTATGCATTTGATTTCCTTTATTACCTGAGCAAGCCATTTTAATCTCTGTGCTTGCAGAAATTTCAATCTTTTTCTTAATTCTGTGTTGCAAATAATATTTCAGGAGCATAACAGGAAAGAAAAATTCAAAATTTTCATTTGAATAAAAGTTGCATGTTTGTTTCTTCTTTCTGATGTCTTGCTATAATAAGATTTGATCTGGCAAAGTACATAACATATTTTATCAGGAAAGGCCTCACATTTAAAATCAAGCTTATGCTAGATTATTTTTCTGAAATATTATTCTGAACTCATATTAAAATAAGCCCCAAATATTATTGTAATCTCTTTCCCTCTATACTAAGCAGGATTATTACAGGAAAATATTTTTCATATTTAGAAATTATGATTCTCTTAAGTTTTCTGCCTTATATTCCAAGTTTCAATCTGCAATTCTCGCTTCATGACAGAAAAAATCTGTTCATATATTCTGGGCAAAAAAAGAGCACACTAATTTTTCTCTATTTCTTCACAATGCATTTTATTAGAGGTAGAAATACTGTGTGTAACAGAATACAATTGAGTAGGAGACAGAGTGGTTAGACAGATAAGTAACAGCTAGAGAATAATTTTGTGTGTTTGTATCAACTTTTATTCCTTTAAGCATCCATGGCTACAGGTATTTCTCTTCTTTCTCTGGGGATGATGCTCCAGAACGGTGAGGAAATTGTTTTTCCCTGATGGTTTGTATGGTTATTGATTAATTTTCCCTCCTGGAGCACTGGTGCCAGCACAATGCTGTGGTGGTGGCCCCAGGCAGGGCTCAGCATGAGCTCTGCTCATCTTCCTCACCCAGTGCTCACCCATTAGGAGACTCCAGTGACTGGGACTCTTCTGGGCACCTTTGATGTTTTCCTGCAGGTCTCTCCATGACAGGAGCTGGGGACAGATAGGTCAGTGAAGAGTGCACTGCTGAATTTGCTGGGCCCTGGTGCCCTGCCTGTGGGCAGCAGATGTGATCAGTGCATCAAGATCTCCACCTAATTGGATCTGTTTTTTCAGAACATCAGTTTTTCTATTGATCCTGGTATTCTTCATTGTCATAACATTTTAGCATTGCCTTTTAAAGCTTTTTAGCAATGAAATTTCCTGTGCAAATAATCTTAGCAGAGACCATTAATTCTGCCACTGCTAGGGAAGGCAGCAGAGTCCTGCTCTGATTACATTTTCTTGATGGAAATGCAGAGACTGTAATTTTGAGGAAGATGTGAATCTGACTCACTGTGGGGTTTTGTGATGAACCCATACAGGTTACCATTTGGGGATGCTATTAATTGATTTTTTTTTTTTTCAATAGGACACAAAACCTCAGATTTTTTTTCTCACAGATTTTACTAAAAGATAAGGAGTCACTTCTAGAAGATAGAAGAGCAGGTTTGTTGTTTTGTTTTGGAATCTTTCATGTAAGATATCTCTGAGAAGCTTGGATAGCCCCCCCCCCCCCCCATGCTTCTGTTCCTTTAGGAAGCTGGATCCTGCATGGGACACAGCAGGTGGGAATGATGCAGGCAGGGTGGGAAAGGTCCCTCCATTGCACACAGCTGCCATCAGTGATGGGTGACTGTGCTCTGCACCACATCTCAGGGGAAGGACACAGTGCCTGTGGTGACATCCCCTCAGTGTCACCCAAGGCACATCTAGAGCAACAATACACTGAAACACGAGATCTTCAGGCTTTTATCTCCCCAGCCATGAGTAGCTGTTCCACAGGGCTCAATACTTTGCAGAACAAAGTCCTGGAGAATGAAGACTTCATAAAAGAAAAAAGTTACAATTCCAGGAACCCTTTTTATGTATCCTCCAAGCTGAGCCTAGCCAGGGTGCAGAAATGAGATCTACAGTTGTTATCTCTTGGTTTCACCCTTGTTTCTGATGCCCAGAATGCCTGCTATCACCATCAAGGAAACAAAAAGAAATTAACCGAATTTCTCTGGAACTCACAAGTTTTAAGCAGTGACAGGCATCTAAATCAACTGCTCAGAACTTTGAATTTCCCACTAGATGTCAATGACAGGAAGCACTGAGAAAAAAATCATAGATGTTCAAGTCCATTGTAAGATGCAATATAGAAAATTCTCATTCCAGTTCAAACTTCACATTATAATAGCCACCAATAATTACTACTTTTTTGAACAGGATTTGCTGTTTGCTCATAGAACAGTGTTGACAGAAAAGGTATCCACAATAAGAAGTCTGAAATAATTTATCACTTTGAAAAATTCAGAATTAAGTATTTATGCCCTTAAAGAAGGGTGCACTTGGAAGAAATCTAAATCAAATTCACGCTTTTAAAACTCCTTTGCTCTCTTTCTTTTTCTTTTCATATGTGTGTGTGCAAATTCTTTTTGTTTTTAACAGTGAATTGGGACCATATGTTAGCTATAAGATACCTCACATCAAAGAGGTCTGCTAGTCATTCAGGAAATCATGGCAGCATTAATTTTATTATAAACTCAGTACATTGTACAGCTTAGCAAACAGGCAACAAATCTTTAGGAGCACAAAAATTGCAAGCATTCTAATTAATTAATTAATATAAAAATGAATAGAAGAATCCCTTATGAATATATCTTTTCAGTCACTTCCTATTTTGCCAGCACTTTTCTTCTGCAAAATGTATTTGTTTTGACAGCACCATTAAGCAACCTTGTGAAATTAATTCCAGCACTAAAAATAAATAACATGCTTGTCCAAAGGTAGGATGTAGCCTTCCAGCAGGCTTAATTCATGTTTGATTTCATTAAGAGCCACAGATACATCCATCAGTTGATACTTTAGGTATCTGATGTTTGACTGAAATATTTGACTGAAACATCTCACAGTTTTGCACACATGTGTGTGCACATGCACATGAAAAGACATAAATCACATGCTTCAAGTCTCTCTATTTCATAGAAGTGAGCAGAATGCCTCCTGAGTAACAAGCAGTAGGACCAGAAGAAATGGCCTCAAGTTGCATCATCCCTGGTTTAGATTGGATATTAGGAAAAACGTCTTCAGTCAAAAGGCTGTCAAGCACTGGAACAGGTTGCTCAGGAGAATTGAGTCATCATCCATGGAGGTATCTAATAGATGTGTAGATGTGACATTTAGGGACATGATTTAATGGTTAACAATTAGATTTAATGATCTTAGAGGTCTTTTCCAACCTAAACTATTCAGTGATCCTATGAGGCACCCTACATTAAGAAAGGATGTCATAGCAGTGCTTGGTCTCTCAAAACATGTGAGGAAAATGCAAAAACAGCCAGAGACAAACCAAAAGAATTTGAATAGAGGATGCTGCAAATCATCCAGGTATGTGTGATCAGGGCAGACTGACTTGCACAGGGGGCTCTGGTCATATGTGCCCAGGTGTTGAACATAAAGATAAATTAACGACATCCTACTTTTGGATCATTGCAATTTTAAGATTGGTCAAATTTAAATGCCTTTAAGGTGCTTACTGATAAAATTATGAAATGTTAAGTTTAGTCACTTTTTCCTTACATGACAACTATTAATGGATATGTCTGGTTCCTTTCCCTCCAAAGAACTGGTATTTTTGTACTTTTGAAGATCTGCCTTCTAGAACTGTTGATATAAGAGTTTCTAAAGTGTAGCTTAGTCTGTCCATCTGCAGCAAGTCAGGTATGTCTTTTAGAATAACTCAATGGCCCTAATTCACATCCATGAGAAATGTGATGGGCAGGAGATATGCAGAGCCAGGAACAATGCAGAAATGTAAAACTCATGTTTTGCGTTCTTCCTCAGCCTCAAAATCCACCTTCACACCTCCCTGTGGCCTCCAGCAGTTGTTTCCACACCAGTATTAGAGGAATCCTGGATGAGGACTTTAGGAGATCTGAACTTAAATACACCTGGCATGGTTACAGAGGAGCAAAAGTGAAACAGTCATTTCAGCCAACAAACAGGAAGAATTACACACAGAAAAACATTCTGTAGGTACACACTGGTTATGGAGAAAGGTTTCTGTGCACAATGTCAAAACTATCCAAATTTTTGTGAAAGAAGGGATTATGCAGTGCTCTCTGCCTATTGACTCAAACATTTACTTCAAATGCACAGCAGAAGAATGTGTAACACTTTAAACAGAAACATGAGGAATACCTATAAATTTTAATAAACTACAGGTGCACCCAGAAGTTTGATGTTGAGCAAAGCTATCAACAGGTCATTTCAGCTTGAGAGGATCAACCTCTCTGTTCCCTGAACATGAAAGTGAGGTGGTACTCCCCTTGTCTTGATTTGCTTTGGGTTCTCTAGCATCTGCCTTCTAGACTCCTGCATGTTTTGCCTATCTTATATAGGTAGAAGAATGCTTCACATTCAGCCTAATCACAAAAAATCCCTTGTGATTCTGTAATTTGAAAAGCTGATGTCATTGATTTTGCTGATGCCATGTCTCCAGGCATGTGGCAAGTGTGTTCATACTGAAAACTTGTTCTGAAGGAAAAAACCTTCATTCAAATCACATGTGATTTTACACAGATAATCCTAAATGATTGCTCCGGACCAAAACTATAGGCACCATCCTGTGATCCCCTGATCTCATGTTAATTTGATGTAGCTCTGGTCATTCTTATTCATATGTGCTGTTTTTGGGAATAGCCTGATTAATGTCACAATTTCACTTGATGGATTGCAGCTTTGTGGAAAGCAATTTTCTGTCAAAAGGCAATAAATTATATTCTTGATGCTGTGTGATAATTAAAAGTTTAAAGGAGCTGATGACAGGGATTGCAGTAATTAAACCACAGCCATAAACAAATGAGAAATTAAACCAAATAATTTCTGCACCAGCTGTGCTATAATTACAAGTTTATCTGCAAAACCAAATTTGCTTGTCTTTGGGTAAAAGCAGACTAGGTTGTTGGGGTTTTTTTTGCTTAGGATAGCAAATTTTTGTCAGAGATGTGACTTTTTGGGAAATAATGGAGACTCTCAAGCATAGATTTCCAAGGATTTCCTAAAGACTTCCTTCCCTCTTCTTCCCCCTAAATCTTGCCCAATCCATCACACGATCTGTGTCACCTGACACGGGGAACCCTGGGAAAGCACAGAGCAGCTCCCTGCCCTCTCTGTTACCCCCTGCCTACACCCAGCAGGTTTCTGCAGGGCAGGGCAGACACACACTGCTTTGATTAGTGGCCTGGGCAGCAGTGACAACACAGAGTCACACAGCAGATCTGGCCTTACATCCCCTCTCACATGCCCAGACTGGCAGTGTCTGTTCTAAAGCTACATCTACTGTGCAGGTAAAGATGGCTAAATGCAGTCCCTTGGTATTGAGAAGGGAAGTGGGTGGAAAGATCCTCCCAAAGCCTTTGGGTGAGGATGGAGAGGTGAGAAATGACATCCTGAACTACCCCAGAAGCGCAGGGAGAGCAGCAGTGCAGGCCAGCTCATGGTGAATGTGGCAGCTCAAGCTGCGTCTCCACTCCTGCTTTGCTCTGCCCCAGGATGAACAAATGTCAGTCTCTTCAGTGGGAAGCACACAGCTGAGGCTCCTGAGGAACCCTGGGGACAGTGAGCTCTCTCAGAGCTGAATTTCAGTGCTTGCTGCACAGGAGGAGCTGCTCCCCAGCCCCAGGGCCATGGCTGAATTTCAGCCACCTCTGTGCCAGGGTAGGCTGGGTCAGCAGGAGCTCCATCACCTGCCAGCCCACTCAGACCTGCCCACAGAAGCCAAGCCCAGGCACAGAAATGCATTTCCTGTATTGAGAAATAAACACAAACTCAAGAACTCAGCATGTGTAGGAAAGTTCAGGAGCCTCAAGCCTCTCTAAAAAGTTCACAGAATAATAGGATGGTTAGGGTTGGAAGGAACCACAGTGAGTCATCTCGTCCTCCCTGCTCAAGATGGGGTCATCCTAGAACATTTTTTGTTCTAGGATTGCCTACAACAGACTTGTGACCAGATGGTACTAAGTTCACTAACAGCAATCTTTTTTTTTCCTTATGTGTGTCATGTTTAATTGAAACACTACCTTAAGCAGAATATGTATAACATCATTAAATGTTTTGTAATCAATGAAAAAATTATGCAGTTTGAATTTTCATTTTGCCTTTCAGGTCAAGAAAGGGGAAAATACAACTTCTTACAAGTCCTTAACCAAAGTTTTTCATCTTTAATTTCAGGAGGAACTCCTCAAATGGGGGAGTCTGTTCCACAACAATGTTTTCCTAGTGTTCCAACACATCTGTACTGCTGTTTTTTGTTCACACCTCATCTTTAATTTTCTAAAACAATATAAAGATATTCAAACACAGAAAATGACATGAGTACCCCTCATGAATGGCAACACTTTAGACAAGCTTCTGTGTTTACCAATAAAGGTACCTGGTTAAGCCTGTTTACTGTTCTAAGTTGCAGCATAAATAGCTGACTCACTGCTGAAATTATCACTAGAAAACCCAGTAAACCCTCCAGGAAACTCCACTAGAGCAGTGTTGCAGGTCCAGAAAGGCAATGACTTCTGTAACATGAGGAGCACTGACCCCAGCCAGTAATTAGGCTTAAGCGGATCACTCCTTTAGTGGGAGAAGGGAGAATCAGAAAAGTAAGGCAAGAAAAACTCATAGGTCAAGATGAGGACAACTTAAAGTGAGGGAAAGAGAAAAAGAGCAGTCAAGGGATGCAAAGGCAATCACTCGCCACCTCCCACAAGCAGACAGCCCCCCTGGTCTCTGAGCAATAACTTCTTTGGAAAGACAAAACTCTGGTTTTGCTGCTGCCCATGATGGTATAGGGTATCCAATATCTCTTCCATGTCTGGAATATCATTTTGGCCACCTGAGGTCCACTTTCTGGCTGTGTCTTTTCCCACCTGCTTGGCCACCCTCAGCCTGCTCACTGCAGGGGCAGAGTCAGAAACAGAAAGTCTCTTGGCAAGCCCTGCTTAGCAATAGCCAGGGCACTGGTGTGACACTAACACTCCTTTGGGCACAGATCTGACCCACAGCACCACAGGGGCTGCTCTGAAGGTAAATCCATCCCAGCCACACCTGGCACAAGCTGCAGTACAGTCACCTAACTGGTTTCCCTCACTAGCTGGCTCTGTGCACATATTGGCTCAGTCCCAGCACTGGAGGAAGTCCTGCAATGGCTCCTTTCACTTCCATTCAAAACACCTGAAACTGATGCCTGGGGCAACCTGAGAAGCAAGGTATAAAATCCTCTCTTTTCCTAGTTGGGTTGGGCATGCTAGGCTGGCTATGTCAGCCACCATGGGAACAAGCAGATTTTGGTTTTATCTGGTAGAAAAGTTGGGTGGGAGAAAGATTTTGATTAATAAAGAAGGGAGTATGTCTGTGGTATGGTGTGGCTGTGGTTCTGATGGCTGAGGGTAGGTGTGTGAATTGTGAGGGCACACCTTGGTGTAGAAGCCCTTTTAAATTCTGAGCCTTTAGGCAGAACACTCAGCCCTATTTGTTCCTCAATTCCCAACCAAAACATTTCTCTCTAGAATGAAAGAACCTAGCCAGTCTTGAATCAAACCTTGTTCACCTATAACTGTCCAGCTATTTCAAGCAGGCTTAGACCCACGCTGCCAGGAGAGCAGGACTCTAGGAAGGACAGCTCTCCTTCTGGCTAGACATAAACCAATGCTGTGTTTGGATGGCTTTGTGCTGCTGTGGCTGACAGACTTGTGTCTCTGCACCTCCCTTTAACACCTTGTCCCTGGGTATATCAGAGGTCTCTGTGCCCAGCATGAATCTCTTCTGAAACATCTCTTTCTATAGCATTTGCAATTATCTCTGTCCTCTCTGGAAACTCCAGCTTGAGCAATGCTTCTGGCCATCTGGGGATTACAGTTCTTGCTTTGAGCATCTAAATCCATGAAAGAAGGCAGCCCAGCCTGGAGAGGGAGAGACTGGTACAAACAACTTTTGTGTAATGATAAAACTAAAACTGAGAAAGAGTCAGAGTATCTTGACAGATGCAATTGCTCACAAAATGGATTTTTCTTCCTATTTATTTTTCTGTCTCTAATTCTTAGCAGAGGCTATTGCTATTCAATAGTAAGGAGGCCACAGACTCATTAAATGGAGCCACTGCTCAATTTGAATTCTCTGGACTATGGGAAGTTACTTCTTGTCCATGCAAGATCATTGATGATTTTCCCCACCTCTGTGTAGCAGAAGGCAAACTCAAAGGCAGGCAATACCCCACACCAGCATACTACATGCTCCTATAATATTTGTGCCTCTGAAAATTCTTGGTACACTGGATAATTGATCAGAGAGCTGATAATTGTTTAATGGTTTGAATACTGAGAGCTCACAGGTTGTTGTTGGATCATCATCCTCCATCCATGCTGCAGTGCTTTCATGTAGAGGATGCCCACACAGACGAAAGCAGTTTGGTGTCTATTTTCTGGGTAATAATTCCTGTGAGTCTGCCTGGGCTATTCTGCAGTCCCATGGGCACCTTTCCCTAAAGGACCAGCAGCAGTGCCATGCAGGGTTCAGCTGGAGCCTGTTCTGTATCTCTCTCATATTTGATATGAGAATGTGTCCACATAAGGGGGATATCAAGTGAACCTCCCCCTGAAGCAGAGTGACTCTGTCAGTGAGCAGAAATTGCTCTCCCTCCCTCCCAAAGGAACCAACGACATCTCTGAGCCGGGGGAATGCTGAGGATTTATGTTTTGAGCTGCTCCCTCCAAATCAGACACAATGCTACTGAAGCAAGGCCAAAATGTTACATCCAGATGAAGTCAGACTGGCTGACAAAGATCAGCTCGGCTGATTTTGAGTTCAATTAATCTATTCTGGAGCACAGTTTCTTTGTCACAGGGATGTCTTTTCTGGTCTGTTTGAAATAGGGGAGAAACTGAAAGTTAGCAGAAGAAGATAATACAAAGCTGCTCTGCAGCACATATCTTTGTGTTTCAGAAACATTAATGGAGTGAAGAACAGATTTTTCTGCCTTTCCACATCATTCCTTAAAAATAGTTTTGTTACTGTTTCTTTCATTCCCAGGAAGACAGCACAGGCTGATGTACATTCTTTGTGAAGGAATATGGTCAGGGATATTTAATAGATTAAGCACAGACTGAGTAACTAAAGATCACTATGCACACACGTTATGCTTTTTTTTTTTTTCAACTAACAGCCACATGGTTTATATTGGTGGCCCAAAAGTCAATGCTACCTTTTTATCACCTTTTATCCTTTTTATCACCTCATTGCACTTGAGGTGATAGTATAGAGGCTGGATGGTCTTGATCCCTGTCAGTCCAAATGAAGAAATTTGCTTTAGTTTCTTGCTTGAGACACTGAGGAGCTGCTGTGTCCTTGCCAAAGCATGATGGACCTGGGCCCTTCCCACTTAGACACTGAACCATGTTCAGAGGACCAATCCTATCAAACTCAGCAGGACTATTCCCTTGACCCATCACACCAGCACCATTGTTGAAACTTATCTGAGTACTCTTTTTTTCAAACCTCTCCTGCTTTCTGAATGAAAAATAATTCAAATTATTTGGCGCGTTACAAATCTTTACTGTACAGAGAAGTTGTTAGTGCTTTCAGAAAATGTTTCATATAATTTTGTAAATATGATGAAAATAATTTAATATTAATTTCATTTCATTTAACATTAATATCTCCAATGTAACTTCAGTCTTAAAACAATATTAATTTTATTGTATGGATTAAATGTGCAAGAAATTCATTGCTTTGCATATAATACCTGACATCACTTAGGTTTCCCATATGCATGCATTAGCAGTTGTGTATTTAAGACACTGAAAGCAAACGATTCCTGTAACCTTTAGTGGAGTTTCATGTATTTTTGAGCTTTACAAGTGGCTTGTTTTATTCCAGTTCAAGTACTCCTGACTTTTACCACCAACATACCCAAGTCTGGCTTCTGCCTCAATGAGCCAGTATGAAGCAAAGATGGTGGATGATGATGATCTCTCTGGACTCACAGTGGGCAGATCCTCACGTACCCTTTTTTGTTCAAATAGGCATGACTGTCTCGATGGGTTTAATCTACAAAACAAGTTGTCCAATCTCACCAGGCCTGGGGCATCCCTATGGCACTGACTGAGGATGGGTGGCATTAGGTGCCTCAGGCAGAGCTGCTCTCTGCCCACTGTGCTCTCCCTGCAGAGCCTGCCCTGCCTTCAGCCACAGCTCTGCAGTGCTATGGGACAGGAGGCTGCATGTGGAGAGAGCAAACAGCTTGGGCACAGGCCTGTCCCATGGAAAAGAGCGATGCAGCTCCTGGACATGCTCTCTTCTTCTCAGAAGAACAAAACAAAATCTGTCCAAAGACAAAGAATCCCCATTTGTGAGTTTCATCCTCTGTTTCCCACTGTGAGTTCCATCCTCTGTCTAGCCTCATCAGAGCCTGGATCTGTAATGCTGTGAAGGTTAATGGAGGTTGTGTAATGTACCCACCGTGTCTCCTAAAATTACAAGAAACTGGAAAGAATTGCAAGTCTAATCCCTTGTTACTATATCTTCTGCTGCTGAAGGATGATAGGAAGGAGCCATTTTAATTTTTCTGAAGTATTACTCCTTTCTTTGGCTGTCCATAAATCACATTACTCCTGTTCCCTGACATGTCTTGCATATAGTGGAATTACTTTCAGCTGCCTTAGATAAGTTTTTCTAAATCTGATTATTGCAGAACAAAGACCATCAGGAAAAGCAGCTAAGGGTCGTCTTCTAACCCCCAATCTGTCTCTGACATTGGGAAGATGCTTTACCCTTGCTGCAGTCAGTCATTGCTCTTACTTTCACTTAGCATGAAAGGCAATTCTTAAAAGCATTCATTTTGATTCCTCAAAATTAAAATGTGGAACCTGCCATGTCTCTTACAGAGGAGATAACATTAAAGTATAAAAATTGCCCTGTGATCTTTGGATCATTTTCTCTTGAATCATTTTATCCTGGTAGCTGTTTTTCCTAAAAGGTTTGCAATGCTTGGAGAAAGAAACCAAAAGAGCTAATTGTATGCCAAGAAAACTTCATAATTACTTATTTCAGCCAATAAAATAATTGATCCAATTTGGCAAGAGTTTCATACTCTAAATTTTCACCCAGAATGGGTGATTAAGTGCTGTGCTTTCCCCTGAACATGTTGAATTCCAGTTACAGCCAGGAAATTGGGCTGCCTTAGCTAGTTAGTACCTATAGGAAATATCTCTTGCTGCTCAAAAGTGCTGTATATTTTTGCAATGATGGCAGCTCTGCCATGAGAAATAGCAGTCAAGGACACTGGAGAAATGATCCCAGCTGTGCCACTAGCTGAGAGCTGCTCAGGCCTCTCTGGGATTTGCAGAACATGTAAGGGGATGTAAGGGTTTCAGAGGCTTCAGTTGCACTGGGAAGTCTGCACAGGTGTCTGTGCTCGTTGCTGCTTTCTCCTGGAGTAGGAGATCACTGAGCTTGCAAAGATGCTCAGCCCGTGCCTCATCCATGTCAGGGAGCCCTCTCCTTCCTGGACCTGCTGCCCTTGGGCCTGGGAGTGTGAGCAGCCCCTGGGCAGTCACAGCCAGCCAAGAGGGACAGTGGGACAAAGTGGAGGCTTCCAGAAACAACCTCTTGTAAAAGGAGACCAGAAGCAGCCTTCTCCCATGCAATCCCAAGCAAGCCTGCAGGATTTGGGCTGGGGTTTTACCTGGAGCAGAGCCCAAACTCTCTCTCTCTCTGGAGATGGAAGGGCCAGTCAGAGGTGCTGGAGCTGCCAGGCTGATTTGCTGCAGACCAAGCAGAGCTCTGGCAATGCCCACGAGACTTTCCAACAGTTTCTGCTCCAAAACACCTCACCTCTGCTGTGACTGTGCAAAAATCAAACTAAAAAAGGCACATCTCTCCTGTAGCAGCTTGATTTAGCACTGAACAGCTCTGCAAAGTATTAAGCTAATTTAAGTCTGGCTTTATAATATTTTCAAAATACCTTTGTGCATAGTTTCAAGGAACTTACAAATTCAGTGTTATGACACACAAAAACTCAAACAAGTCTTGGCAGGCTGGTGGAAATACAGTTTCTGAATCTCCCATTAACAAAATTAAAGTCAAGACCATATTTCTCTCTGGTGAAGTAGCAGAGTGAGTAGCTGCTATGGCTGTTAGTCTCCATTAGCTCCGTTTGTACTATTTCAAAGGGACCAGTAATATTCCTTTTCCTTTAGGTTCACCAGTGCTTGCAAAATGACTTTTATTATCTCTGGTAAATTATTTCTTCTCAGTAATGAAGCTAGAGACAGGGAAAGAGAAAAGATGAGAAGAACAGGAAGCAAAGCAGTGCTACGGTGTACTGCAATTAGAGAGAGAAGAGGCTCAGATTTCTGCTGAGGGCACTGGAATTACAGCCACTGCCACCAGCAAACCACTGGGACACCATCAATGAATCCTGCTCATAAAGTACTTTTGGAGTCTACCTTGTTTCTTCTTCTGCCTCCAAATAATAACAGGCCAGAGGCTGCTGAAAATCTAGCACAGATGTTCTTGGCAATCTAATGACAAAGTTATACCTGACAGGCTCAAAATAAGGGCTTCTATTTTTGGTGATGTAGCCTAGCTAATATAGACAGGGAGTAATACCACTTGGGTTCAGACTGCTCAATTTGGATAATCCTTCCTTCCTTCCTTCCTTCCTTCCTTCCTTCCTTCCTTCCTTCCTTCCTTCCTTCCTTCCTTCCTTCCTTCCTTCCTTCCTTCCTTCCTTCCTTCCTTCCTTCCCTCTCTCCCTGTCACTATTTGAAGCACACATTCAGCTCAGGGATGAAGCAATGCCACACCTGTCCCACAGTCAGTGAATCCTCTGCCTTTGTTCTTGGCTGCTGCTGGGAAAGGGGGGACCCAAACCTTCCTCTCCAAATGAACATGCTGAACAATAGGTATCAGGGCTTGGGAGCAGGATGGGGGTTCCTCAGAGCAAGGTGAAATATTGTCTTCCCCTTATGGCTGCAGCAATTCAGTCTGGGTTTGAAGGCAATAAAAGTGCTTCACTCATTTAATCAGATACTGATCGATGGCTGTAATGTACTGTGTCAACAATTTCTACAAGGGAATAAGGGTTCACTGAAATAAATCAGACTCCAGCAGACACAGTTAGAAACAGTAAAAATTATGTCAATATACTAGATGTTTGATTCTGGTGTTGTGCCAGAATTGTCCATCATTCATTTTCAGTACTGCTAGATATTTTGTTTCTCAACTACAGTACCATGCATTTGCAAAAGGCAGTAACATCTCGGTTTTCCTCCCATGGTGTAATTGTACTTACTTAAAACCCCTTAAGATGGCCCTGTTTTCCATGCTCACTAAAAAGCACAAGAGATTAAACACAAACTCTTTTCTTTTAGGAGTAAAATTTCATTGTTTCAGTTGCATTCACATAATGTGAGTTCAGTTCTTGGCTCTATCATATCTTTTAGGAGTAAGACCTTTTCAATTTCTACCTTCTGTTGTCTACCAACCAAGTTTCTGTAACTCAGTCACCCTTCTGTTTCATCACTGGTCTACATGAGGAACTTTTTACATGAAGCTGCACACGTGGGCACATCTAACATGCTGCAGTTCAGTTCTTTTGCTCTTAAGGATTACTGCAACATAGATTGCTATAAATAGCAATAACTCGAGGGTTTGGAATACAAATTTAGTGAGAAATGAAGTAAATAGTAACACCAATCTAGTTCTGCATTTGCATTGTGGAATAAATAATTTTATAAAAAGTTTACATTTTTCAGATAATTTATGAAATTACTGAAAATAAATTGATTTAAATAATTATAATTTATTATAAGAATTATAATTTATAAAAGAATTATAGAATCATAGAATCATAGAGTAGTTTGGGTTGGAAGGAACCTGTAAAGGTCATCTAGTTCAAGCCTTCTGCAATGAGAAATAAGCACTCATTTTGGAGTTCATTAACAGTAGGGAGCTACTTCAAAATAGAGTTCTTTTCAATTATACTTTTAAGGACATAAA
Source organism: Melozone crissalis (assembly GCF_028551555.1). Taxonomy (NCBI): domain Eukaryota; kingdom Metazoa; phylum Chordata; class Aves; order Passeriformes; family Passerellidae; genus Melozone; species Melozone crissalis. The sequence continues at coordinate 26,143,991 of NW_026535794.1, forward strand.
CTTTTATAAATAAGCATAAGTAATTGTATTTCATAAATAAGTTCTTTCAGCTCTGTGAGCTTATAAATATTTTCTAAATGTATCAATTGAGATATTAACTGTGAAGCTTAAGCTTTACTTTGTAATATTTGGATGTGCTCATCTTGTATTTAAGCTAAGGCAGCTGAAGTTTGGAGCACACAAAAGTCCTCTCCCTGAGCTTGGTGAATCAAACTAGATGAGACTCTCAGTGGAAGAACTAAGCAGCCAATTTAGTCTTAACTTCATTCTAAAACCTTCTTAACAAAACCAAAAATTACTGCATTTCAGAATATCTCAACTGTCTATGAGCTACAATATTGTGAAAACTTCAGTTCTTGCATTACTCACAAAATTGTTTTGATTTCATTATTATTCTGCAGCTGAAGAGAAGAGTTACAGGAAAATAACAACCAGTTTTCAGCAGCACATTCAGCTGATTTCTTCTGTGTAAAAATGTAAGGAATGTAAAATACAGGGGTGTGAATCTTGTATCCAATTATTTATGAGATAAAGTAGTCCCTAGGAAGCACAGAAACAGCCCTGGCAATTTCACTTGCCATGACAATTTCTATCTGAAAATGATCCCTAAGGTTTTCTGCTGTGTTAACTCTGGGGATGGCTGTAATTGAAGTGCCATCAGAACTGCCTCATCCTAGGAAGAATCACAAAATCATAGATTATGCTGAGTTGGAAGGAACCCATCAGGATCATCAAGACCAACTCCTGGCCCTGCTCAGGACACCCCAAGAGTCACACCATGTGTCTGACAGTGTTGCCCAAACACCTCTTGAACTGTCAGGTTTGGGGCTGTCACCCCTTCCCTGGGGAGCTGTTCCAGTGCTCAGCCACCCTCCAGGTGAAAAACCTTTTGCTACCCCATTTGGACTGGGCTCTGGGATGGATCCAGCTTTGGGAATGTATCCAGCACTGACTTGGTTCTGGGCTCCTGCCTCTCCTGATGTGAGTCCCCACCTGATCCCACTAGAGATGAGAACAATTTTCCCCTACAATTTTCAGGGATCAAAGATGTCAGAAATCATTGTCCCAAATTGAAGAGATATAATAAATATTATCAGCTTCAAAAATCCATTAGCATTGTCTTGACTGAGTAATTTTCACATATTGTAGTATTAGACATCATTGTCCAGCTTTGTTAGAGAGATCAGATAATTGTAAAAAGGCTGGAGGAAATTTCTCTATGCAAAGGTAAGTGAACAAGAAAGTGTCATTGAAAGCAATTAATTGGAAGCTATCACTGTTACAGACTTCATATCTGAAGTAATGAAAAAGCTTTCCTAATGCAGAATGAGATGAATTAATTCCTCTCAATATTATGCTGACCATATCAAGTATCTTTCAAATGCAAATGAAATCCAGATCGGACATATTCAGAATATTAAATAAACTGCAAAGAAAATCAATGTGCTACTTAAACATTCAACATGACAAATGTCCTTTGAGCCATGTATCTTGCAGCATTCATTTGGCTGGTTTTGAAAGTTTCCCCAAGATCTGAGCTTCTTTCTTTTGTTTCCAGGGAAGTTCTCAACAAGGAAGACCTCCTTGTAATCCTCTTGTTCCAACGGCATTGTAGCAACTCTAAGTTTTACAACCTCAAACTGAATGTAGATTGCATCGAAAATGGACATGCAAAAATGGTACCAAAGTACATACATGAACACCTTAATTTATGGGATTCTCCCCTTGAAGATGATTGCCTGTTCTATCCAAATCTATCCAGGTATTTTTCAGCAAAAATCCATCAACACAAATGTCTGTGTCTGTGACTTTGGAGGTCTTTGCCACTCTAAATGTCACCTGTGTGTCTTTGGCTTTGTGCAGTGGTTGGATGGCTTTGGGGTGGCACTGATGTTCTGTGGAAAGCAGCAAGCCCTGGGTCAGGGCAAGACAGATCCATGTCCCTGCAGGTCAGCATCCTGTGTCAGCTGCACAGGTCAGCCACAGGAGCTCTGTACAGGACACTACAGGATGTTTGGGATACTGGCTGGGGTTTCTGGTGGGTTTGGTTTGCTCTTTGTTTCAATGGCTTTTAGAAATACATCTTTGCATTAAGTTAGGAATAGTTTTGTTTTCCCCATTTTTCCCCAGACATCTCCCTGTGGGCAAAAAACCCTGTCTGGTTTGTTGACATAGATATAAGATAGAATCAGGTTTGCACTATGTCCTGACTAACCTAATTCCCAGTGGTTCTGCAAATCAGTAGAAGCATAAGGCCATGGAAAAGAATGATCTTCAACTGAAAAAAATGTAAACAGAAAAAACTTTTTGTTCTGCAACAAAAAAATGGGTTTTGACTGTGAGCAGATTATATACACTATTAATTTGCATCCATATGAGACACCAGTGAAAGAAATTTCTGTTGGTAGTTGAGGCCCCCAAATATCAATATTTGTTTGGCTGCCAGAGAAAAGCAAATAGCAGCCAAAGGGGATGCATTTCTTGAATTACAGCACTTTTCATTAGCTAATCCCCAGGAGGATTCCTCTGAATGTGGAGAAATGCAAATTGTGATCACATGAGAGCTGGGAATCAGAGAGAATAAGCCTTTATGAACCCAAAAGAATGTCAACACCTGGATAGCCAAACAAATGCCATGCCTCTGTTCCTTTTCAGATCCAGAGAGTTGTTTCCAAATCAGAGAGGAAATAATGTATGATGGTACTAAAACCTTTCCCTTGAACCATTATTAATTAATCTCTGCAAAGTATTATTTATAGAAACTCCACACTGTTTTGGTCATCCGCTGTCTGTGACTACCTTGTTTAATTCTCTTTCAGTGGAGTTGTATGTGACTCATTGCAGGCTCTCTCTTATGTGCTGGGGAGGAAAATGGTGACTCCTGTGAAAGTGTTTATAGATGACACAAGCTCTGTGGTCTTTGCACTGTATGCTATGGGCAAAGTATTTCAGAGTGCAATGGAACATGATGCTGAACAGGTTGAACCTGACAAAATGCTAAAATGTTAGGAGGCTGTGATTGTTGATAATCCAGTTATTGGCAGTATTCCCTCACCCCCAAGTATTATTTACCACATGTGAGGCTTGAGGAGAAATCTGAAAGAGGAAAATAAAGTATTTCCAAATACTACAGAGGGATCTTTGAGTCATAGGGAAGGGGTGATATGAGGCAGTGATCTGGACAGAGTAGCAAGCAGACAGTTGTCATTGCTCAGGGTGAAGGAGAAGAAATGCAGATGGGAAAGAATATTGAGGTGGACTTGAAGAGACCACTTTGAGGAGTCCAGAGAAGCTAGTGAGGGGTCTGGAGCACAAGCCTTATGTGAAATAAGGGAGGGAGCTGGGGTTTTTTAGTTGAGAGAAAGGAGGAGGGTTCAAAGGAGACCTTACCATTCCCTACAAGTCCCTGAAACAAGACAGGAGCCGGGTGGGGGCTCAGTCCCCTCTCCCAGGTAACTATTGACAGGGTGAGAGAACACAGGCTTAAACTGCACTAGGAGAGGTTTAGGACATTGGAATGGGCTGCCCAGGGTGGGGGTGGAGGCACCATCCCTGGAGGTGTTTAAGGAAAGCCTGGATGTGGCACTCAGTGCCATGGTCTGGTTGACAGTCATAGATTGGACTCGGTGACCTCAGAGATCTTTTCCAAACTAATTGATTCTGTAATTCCATGAAAGGGAGCAGCCCTTGTTTCATCAAATCAATTTATGTGTCAGAAGGCTACCTGACTCAGACAGAGTGCTCCTTTCTTTGCATTTCCCACATTTCTCTGCTTTGGGCTGTAACACAAATTTGATGATTAGTGACTCAGTGTATGTTCAAATACAAGTTGCATCTTTTTTCTGGTATAGGTAGTTTTATATGTGCATATTTAAATGAAATTGATGTTTTGCAATACAGAATAAGAAAATGTGTGTTTTCCCCACTCACCTTCTGGGTTATTTTGCTGGCTCACTTGTAGAGAATTTTCCTAATATGCTTTGGGACCAATCTTACCTTGTTTAATATAATGCTCTTCTGTTCAAGGATTCATGTTTCCAAGAGTCAACATGCACTTCGACATAGACATTTTGTGCCTGTGCTTTTCTGTTTGTGGCATTAAACAATCATTGTAATCTCTCAAAGGATAAGTATTAGACTTTAAATTGAAAGTTCAGAACATAGGCTATTATAGAAAAGGAAATAAATTTCTGAAAAACAAGATATGCACCTTACTGTTTTTTCAAATGCAAAGTTATCCTTAACCAAAGTAGGCACTAATTGCAGTGAATGATAGCAGTTTAGAGCATGATAGCAGCTATTCTCAGCCAAATGTAAATGAAATTTTGGGCATTTGAATCACCTTCCTGGTAAAGAAACACAGCACATGCTTATTTAAATACAAATTACTCCTCCTATCATGTACTGATGCAAAGCCATGGCTGGTAACACTTGGACACCTATCTGAATCTTCTGGACAGCTTTTCTTTCTTGGGTAAGAAGGATATACAGGATAACAAGTAGTCTAAACAGCTGCAAATTCTGTGTTATGAAATTGTAGGAAGATGTAATTTTAAAATGTGAGTACTCCCTTCCACACTGCTGACAGGGCTTTGCTGTCCTAGCTGTTTCTCATTCCAAGTGCTTGGTTTCACCAAAAATGAGAGAGGGAGAATGTTTTGCTGTTTATATTCTAAGCACACCCTCAGTTCTCAGAAATGTCCATTACACAACACAGGAAAGGAATGATGAGAAAGTCCCTGCTGCATTCAAGGCACCAAGCACTGCAGGAGGAGCTAAGATTTCCTGGCCTCATCAAACCATAGGAGTGTTACTAAGCAAAGAGGCAGAGAACAAAGTTTTTGTCACCTTACTTCAGATGCATGTGCTGACAATACTATTTCATACACACCTAATGACTTACAATCACATTTTCAAAACAATCACATCCTTATTTTAATCAAATGTGTAGCAATTCTTTCAGTTATTGTGTGCACAGGAGTTTTCTTCCTTGAGAAGAATAATGACCAGGTTATGCATTTTCAGCACAGGTACTTCACAAGTTGGAATGAATTGAATGATACATCTATAAAATAGATATCACCTACTCAGTATAGCATGCATTGTTTTTTCTACTGTTTAGCTTTTGCCTGTGTTTGTGTACCACTGTGCTGTTTTACAGTTAATAGAATTTAACAAAACAAATTTCCCACATCTTCTGCATGAAATCCAGATTGACTTGCTAGAGAATGTGCAAAGAAGCAGAGGAGATATATTAGAATTGTTTGCCTTTTTATTAATGAAGAAAGCAACCTCTAGAATGACTTTTGCTGCATGAGTGCATGTGGATGTGTGCCTTAATGCACAAACTAAAGGATTAGCCTGAAGTACCCAGCTAGAAGACAACAGCTTCTTAACATGTAGTAATTCAACTGCTTCCATTCATCTAGACATAATCTTCATGAAGCAAAAAAGTGCTGGGCATCTGCAGTGCATTTCTGAACAACAACCAAACAACCAAACAAATAAAAAAACAGCAAGGAAAAATTTCCAAAAAATGTGTTTTGTTCTTGCACAGGCAGATAGCATCAGATCATGTTGGGAAACAATATATTTGAACAGTATACAAGAGTCAATCCACCTTGTTTTAAAGACATCTAAAATGATTCATTTTGCTGGGAAGGTTTTATTGACATATTACGTTGTGACATTTTAGTTCATTGTATGTCTCTTTTTTCAGCTGCCAGTGATATCAGAACAGCACAGTAAAAACAACACTGAGTAAGACTACATTAAGTCTATTCATGCTAAATCACTATTTTTATTTGTTTTGTAAGTTTCCTGAGAGATCAAGTAGTGGGATGAAACTTGTCATGTTTCATTGTTTGGTCTTTTTTAAACTATCAGCTAAACACTTTTCTGCTTTTCTTTTTCGTGCCTAAATAGGTGGGTTTTTAAAAAATCCATTAATTCAGCTGATTTTTAATAACTTACATTGCAAAACCAAACAAACCCCAACAATCTCACAGGATTTAGAGCTGGAATTTGGTTTGTCAGTGCATTATAAGGAAGATGGAGATATTATGCAGAAAAACTGTGTGACTGAGATGCTCCCAGCCCAAAGTCCAACAGTCAGCACCAATAAGTAGCGCTGAAATCTCAACAAGGAATCACAGTTTTTCTTTGGCAAGGAGGTGAGGCTGAATGAGGCCTCCAACTTTCAGCAAAACATGTTTAACACTTGACTTGCTCATTCACCTTCTCATCTTCCTGTTCCTTCCTTTTGCCATCATGTCTAGCTGTATCCAGGTTGACCAAAAGCCTTGCTCATCTCTCTCATTTGCACAATAGTTTCTAATTGTATTCTGCGTGTTTCTGGAAATGTCCAAATGCATGAAATCATTTCCAGGTGTATGTCTGCCAGGAAGGCATATTTTCTTTGTTTGTTTATAGCCTGCTCAGAGTTATTCCTGTCATCGTCTGCTGCAAAAGAGAGGCGCACTGTGATCATCCCTTCACAACACAACACAACAGAAGCCTCTGTCCAAAAGGGCAAACAGTACTGTAGCAGTTATCAACTTGTATTCTCAACTTGAATCATCTGCCAAAATCCAAGGAAATCCCAAGGATGAGAACCCACTTCACCCCAAACAATGAGATGAGAAGTGATTAACTTTCACTTCATCATGAGATGAGAGATGGACTTTCTCTGTAGGTCTAGATCTCTGGGGAATTGTGTAAATCACTGTAGGAATTGACCTGGGACAGTCCTGGCTGAATGGCATGCAGAATCCACCTTAGAGCCAAACCAGAGCATGAAATATCTAAAAGACTGAGTTTTCATACATAAAAATTGATTAATTAAACTTGTTAGCTATAGTGGAAATAAGGACTAATTCTACTCACATTTTCAAGTTTGCCTCATCCTCTTTGTCCTCTTGCTTTTTCCCCTGAAGCTTAAGCAAGTTTCATTTGTATTCCTGGACAATATTTGACATTATGCATCACTCTCCAGTGATCACGGATCAATAGATGTTCCCTAGTCCAAGTCCTCACATTTGCACGTCTGTGTCATTAGAACAGTTTAAATTCTGTGCATTTTTTGGTGCCAGCTCTTGCTCAAAAACAATTCATACATCTTCATCTTGGCCAGCCGAATTCTGCACCTGCACATGGGCGCTAGCTAACATCAATATCAATTTCCATCCCTCATTAGACTGAATGACATGGGAATGCTGCACCAGCATCACATTCAGTGTTTTCCTAAAAGATTGTTTTTGTATTAGAAAGCTATTTCTCTTCTTTTTTTTTTTTTTTTTTCAGTAACGTCTGCCAGCCATCCATTGGCAATGATTGTTTTAAGGGTATTCTATCCCATCTTACTTGGTAACACAGTCCTGTTTCCTAGCTAGGTGACCCCCAAAGCACTCCCTCGATGAGGGCAATCATGACAACAGCTTTCACCTGGTACATCTACCTTTCTTTCTGTGAGCCAACCTTTTCCCCACTGGACACATGTAATTGCTGCAACAGAAGCCAAGTTTCATAAGTCACAGTGGTGTCTAGCTCCCCCTTCAGAAGCTGAGCTTCTTTGCTATATTATTCCTGGAGCTAACCTTACATTTTGCCTGCTCACATTTTCAATCCAACGTCAATCCCAATGATTTCAAGAGCAGTGAGTCATATTCCATACCAAATCACATTAAATTATCATATCGTGACTCAGAGATGAAAGGGAGTAATTTGCATTTTAGTGGGGTACTGATTTTTCAGACAGCAATTGAGTTGAAAAAGATCTGTTACCAACTTTCCTTCAACTTTGGTTAAATGATTAGCATATGTAAAAAATTTAGGCACTAGAATGGATCAGATATTTCCATAGATATTAATGTAGATGTAAACACACTCCCTTGAGGTATTCCATGTTATTGTCCTACAACAATTGTGTTTACAGTGGTTTAGAGCAAAAACCTGCCACACCATGTGACATTTTACCATGCTGCATTTTTGACATGGCATCTGCAATGACATACAGCATCCATACTACTGAGGTATCACAAATATTGCCACAACAACCACAGCCATTTCAAATTCACCTTTTGTATATTAAATATCATTCATTTCCTGATCAATATGTGCTATCCCTGGATAGAGCAGAGCTTTGGGAATAAAGAGCTTATCGACAGGTTTTGCTACTTATCACCAAGTTACTCAGTAACTTGGCTGAGCTGTTTGCAGAGCTTACAAAGATGGTGTAGCAAAGGCAAAAGCCTGAGCATTTTCATCTCAAGCATCCATTCCTGGCTTCTGTGCTTTGTAAGGTGAACCTATTGCCATATTTCAAAAGCTGTGTGTTACATTTAATCACAAAGCTGACTCAGGGTCCTTTCTGCTTGGGGCAGCAGTCAAGCCTCTTTTTTCAAGAGAAAAAACAACCCGTAAATTTCAAGACAGAAATGACATATGAAGGCATCCTAAATATCATTAATCATTCAGAAGGTAGGAAAAGCCAGACATTGAAAATGTGGCTGTAGATTTTCTCCTCTCCCTGTGCATCTTCTATGTCATTAACTGTGTGATCACATACTTTTCTTAATACAGCCCAGTAATTGAATTGAGCTGCCCAGATTGCTGCGTGTGTGTGGATATGGTACCAATTACTATTTACTGCATGCTCCATCTCTCCTGGAAGTTCGTGCATTACTCCGGAAATCTGCTCATTTTCTGCAGACCTTCCTGAGCAGGTCTTGTGTGTGCATTTTGGTTGTGTTTAACAGGAGTCCCTACACTTGAAGAAACCTGACAGCAGAAAGAGAAACAGGGGCAAGGGATGGGGAGGAGAAGGAAATAATCCCCATCTTCTCTTTGGCCATATGTTCTGGGGCATGGCTGAAGTAGCCCCTAATGGACACAATTCACCTGTGTGTTTCTTCCAGAGCTCTTTGTCCATCCTGCAGTGCCACAGGACTGTCATGGTGACAGGGTGACAGGGAACTCACAGAACACAGATGTACTGAGAGACTCAAAGTGTATCTGTACTTCATGGCTATCATTACATGAAAGCAGGCAAGGAAATATCTCATTTTTACAGCTCACAAATGACACATAGGGTGACTAGAGAATGGCCAGTCTGAACACCTGCTTTGGACAGCATCTTACCTCTGTGTGATCCTGGTTTACAGAGAAAGAGACATGGCTTAAAGCCCCAAACTAGAGAGCAATGTTCAGCCACACTTTTCTGACAGCACTTGGTAAAACTGCTCTGTACATCCTGCAAAGGTGCAGGGGTCAGGGTGAGGGATCCATGAGGGAGAACAGGCTGCAAGGGAATTTTGTCATGAATAGAAATTAACTCTTTACTGCTCTGATGGTTGCATTGCTTCTTTGCCAATGTGTTTAATTCAATTTTGAATGTTGTTTCAAGCAATCAACACTAAATTGTGGCAAGAATGCTCTTATGATCTCTGAGTTGGGGAAAGAACCCATTCATCTTCTTATTAGCAATGTCGTGGCCTGTTAGTTTGTTATTTCCTACCAGAAAATAAGTGGCCAATCTCTAAACCCCTCTGTGGAGCAAATCCAGGCATTTAGAGATACAGTTCAGCAGGGCACATAAGAGTCTTATGAAAGAATCCTGGGCAAGCAAGGAGAAATCCAACAAAATAAACCAAGCCAATTGCTTTGCTATCAGTCCCTGCAGGTGTGGCCATGGTTTCTCACAGGCTCCATCTCAAATTCCTCTCCTGCCACGTCCTTTCCCATCTCCATAGCTTCTTCCTGAGCTCAGAACAGATTCTCACTGTGCAAGTCCCTTGAGTTTGCTCCCTTACCTCTTTCTGGTTTAGACAGGCTTCCCATGCTGTGGTGCATTGAATTCTCTTCAGCATCAATAATGAATGAAAATATTATTTCTACTTTAGATTCTTACTGTGTCACTACTGGATTCAAATGGAATTTGAGCATGGAATTATGAAAGATCTGTAATAGGTGTTGATTTGCTAGCAATGATGAAAACTGTAGAAACATTAGAAGTGATTGAGAAAGCAGTGTAATTATATGAAAGTCCATGCACATGAACCTTTTGGGTTTTTTCATAATAATGGTTAACAGTTAATGGCATATCAGCATTTTCAATAGTAATTGTATCTTTATAATTGTAAGCAAGACCAGAATCTTCTGTGATGGAAACAGCAGGGAAAAAGTGGATAACTTTTTTTATAAAGGATTTCTTTTCTTAGGAGTGCTGTATTAAATTTACTGTGCTCAATACAAATAGTGTTGACCATGAAAACAGCAATAAAGTCACAGCATATATAATTGCTAATAGATGGTTCTAATTTTATTGTGTTGGCTAGCCTCACTTGTATTCAGAAGCTTCTAACACTTTATCCTCCTCTCCTGAGTGTCCCTGTTTGCAGGATTACAAGGTAAAATGACTGTATTATTACTTAGTTTGTTACCCTTTTCCAAAACATTGTAGTTGCATTGTAATTCATAAATGTTTTATTATAAACACTGCACTCTACCTGTCAGTCTGACCCTCTTGAGTAGGGCTTCATGCACCTCCTCTTTGGCAGCCTCTGTTTTCCTGCTTTGAAAGGCTGATTTTCTTAGTTTTGTTTCTTTGAAAACTGTCAAAGAACACAGCAATTAGCTGAATCAAGAAATTTTCCTTAAGACTTAGACAACTAGATAGCCACATCCCTTTTTCAGAATATATGTCTCTGCTTCAGCAGACAGGATACAGAAGCTACTTCAGGCAAAAGGATCAGGGCAGCCCATGCTTGATTTGATTGAAACCTCCCTTATTCCTCCACCTGACATTTACTGCATAGCAAAAGCAGCTCATTTCAACAGATCTCCTTTCTGGTCTATACTTACTGCTATATAGTTTCTGTGAATCTCCCTTCAAAGAAATCCTGGCATCATTTTTCTGGGAATAATTTCCTTTCCTCTTTATATAAGTTCTTTTACTGTGCTCATCACTGCAATATTTTTGGGGTCCTTTCAAAGAACCTGGATAACTTCTGTAATGCCCTTGCTTTCACCTCCCCTCCTCAGGGAAAGGTGAGCCCACTGGAGCCCTTTGTCTGAAATGCTTCTGAGATATAATATTGAAGAAATGAACATGAATGTTTGTGTCTATACATTTATTTTAAATCCCAAGGTCTTTTGTGCACATTGCACAGAAGAAACTGGAGATTGTGAGGATTAAATGAAGGTGAGATTGGGAAAGGATGGATTCCAAGGAAGAGTATCAAATTTTAGCTCAAATGTTAAAAGGACATTTTAAATCTTCAAGCTCCTAAATTATATGGGTGTTCTCAAGACACATTCTCTGGCATCAATTAAAAATAATTTCAGTAATGAATTGTAATTTAATTTCTACAGTCATTGGCCATGAAGGTTTGCAGCTGCTAGTGAGGTCATAAAATATATAATGTATATTTTAAATGTGCATCTATTCACAAAGTTAATTTGTGGCTTAGAGAGCTAAAAATCTACATCTGATACGCTTTAACAAAATTGCCTAAAGAAATAATACCTCAGAAACATGATTTATGTTTTGTGTGGAACATTACTCTAGGAGGATAGGAAACACTAATATTTAGAAATGTGTAAATGTTGGGTTGATTGAAAGAATGGCATCCTGCTAACAGACCATCAGCAGTGATGTAGCCAGCTGCCAGATGAGCTAGGGACAGAGGAAGCACAGAACTGTTGCCTTTTAATTCTCTTTCTTGCAATCTTATTCTCACTTCTGACTCTGAGGCCATGTTTTGCTGAATCACAGTCTGACATGGAGTGATTTGGCTGCTTTTTCTAATGAGAAATGCTGAAGCGCAGGTCACTCAGGAAAAGGAGTCCTCAGGCTTTACATTGCTTTTCTTTCCTGTTATTAATCAGAAGCAAACCATCAGACTCTCCTCTCTGAGGGCAATCAGAGGGACACAGAGCAAGGCTCCATGGGGTGACAGGGACAGCCCTGGCCCTGCTGCCCAGCCTCCAGTGACAAGAGCTGCTTCCCCACATGGCACTGTCTGTCTCCCTGATGTGGGAAAAGAAGGTGAGCTCTGGAGAGCCACAAAATCAGAAACAGTGCAGCACTAGGGCATCAATCAGCAAAGTTATTTATCCATTCTATAGCACTTTTTGTGCTGCAAGTTGTCCAGCTCAGATCTAAAGGTTTTTAGCAACGATTTGGAGAGGCTTGGGGACTAAGAGGATCTTAATTATGTATGCTGCTTTCTGCATTTCTTCAATTGTAATTATTGGAATTCTTTTTGTATTGTGAGTTGCAGAAAAGGAAAAAAATACTCCTAGAGACCATTGGCTGCAGAAGTTCTTTTTGCTAATGGGAACTGGCTCTGCCAAGGAAGCCTGTCATGTAATTCTTCCCACAAGCCAATTAAACTAATTCTTTTCACTCACTGTTAATTATTGCTCTTGCTAAGATCAACAACTCTGTTGACTAGAATCTGTTGCAAATTTCCAGCCTAATTTTACCAATTATCATGATATTATTATTAAGAAAATGTTTCATAAATTAAATAAATGAATTTTTCATACATTAGGACATTTTAGCTTCGAAGTTAAGCATCTCTGCATCTGGATTAGAAGTCTCAAATTTTTAAGACTGTTTTGTCATCTTGAGAACAAGAGATGGAGGCTTCCTGGGATTTTCAAAAGGAACTGAGTAACTGAACTCATTTGCAAATCTCCAGTTTTCCACTAGTTTTCCTTCCTTTTTGCTGTTTCTGAAACCAAAGTGAAATTTCAAAATTGTCTGTAATGTTATGTACCACCCTGGCAAACAGAACAATTTCTCAGCTAGTGGGCACGAAGGTTTATCTTCATCCCAGAGTGGCATGAGATGTTGAACCATTTTAAATCTGTTAAATGTGGAACTAAATGCTCTCCTTTTGAGCCTGCAAAATCAAGTTTAGAAGCTACGACACTGACAGAGACGGAAGTTGATCAAGTATGCAAAGTAAAAGTTTTAACAAGACTACACAGGGTATGAAAGCTTCTTATTGACTGAGATGGTTCTGTCATTGTAAATCTCCTGAAGATCTGTATATTCATTGAACCCTTGCCTAACATCTAAATGGGTTAAAGGTTTTTTACACGTTAATGCTGAGCCAGTAAAATAGTGACATTAATATGTACTTTGGAATGGCATTAATATTTGCTATTGCAAATGCTGAAAAATTATCAGAATGGGATGTAATTAGTTCTTATAAAACAAACAAATAAACAAACAAAAACATTGAGAGGGAAAAAGAAGCTAAATGGCCTCAGATAATTGTCTCATTTTTTATCAGATGTTGGTCCAGAAAAAGCAGCTGATCCCTTACCTTAAGTTTAATGGGTGCCAGGACTATGTCATTCTTCAGTGACCTGCTGTGTTGTGCTGAGATTACTGGCTTTTTTTTTTCTAAGCAGACACATTTCAGATGTCTGCAACTTAAATACATTTGTGCATGACCTGGGTGAGGATGTGCAGGCAGTGCCCATTTTTGAGCATGGAGCAATTTCCTGAGGTTGAATTCTCTGTGAGTGCCAGTAAGCCCCTGCTTCCTGATGTTTAATGTGCAGCAAGCACTTGGGTAAATCCTTGCATGGTTCACAAGGAGGTAATGTAGCCTGACAGCATCAGATGGCAATTTGGTTCCTGCTGCACCTTAAGTGAGATGGGAGGAGAAAGTAGGAACTCTGGCTGTATGGATAAGCCCCAATGGGTTCATCCCCCCTAACACCACTTGAGCAAAGGCTGGGAATTCAGTCTGAGCCAGGAATCTGGGTCCTGCTGCCATTAACAGAGGAAAACAGGCACCAGTTCTATAGTGACAGCAGCAGAACTGAACTGAACTGATCTCCCTAGGGAGGTATTGCTCTTTCTCCTCCTTAGAGAGAAAGACCAGGAGGCTCTATCAGAGTACACAATTCAATTTCAGAAAAATGCAGTTGTATGAGATGGATCCCATCTTTCTCGGTAGCAACAGCTGCTGGGAATGCAGTGGTCTTTGTTTGTCCTGTGTAGGTAGATCCAGTAGCACAAAGTGGCTCTGGATCCATGTGGCAGAGGATGGCTCTCTGCAGCAGCACCACTGAACCTACCAAGATCAACAGAGCTGGTTTCTTCCTTTGAAATTAAAACCAGAATCCAATTCTAGCCACAAACTCTGTAATAGGTTTTCATCAAGAGCTAAGTCTGAAAATTGCTAAAGATGTATGAGTGTGTGTGAGCTGTGCTTATTAGGATCACGGAGCAAAACATTGCTACTGCTAGAGAATCTTCAGTTACAGTCCTTATTCCATGCTAACTACAAACTGAAACCACTGGGACTCTTGCAAGGAATTACAAAATTTCCAAATTAATCTTTCAGACTGGTGAACGATGACTTGTTAAATGAGACGACTTTATGGACCTATAGACCTAGGTTCAGTGTGTCACTAGGACATGACACCAAGATTATTGATCTCCTCTCACTTTCATTTTCGAAGGTGCAACACAACAATTTAATCAATGAAGTTTTTAAAGTTTATTGGTTAAGAGAACAGTAAATCTTTTTTCTCCCCCCCCAACTATATTCTACCCTACATTTGTCTTTGTTCACATTCAACCTACCATAAACCACATTTGAAATAAATTACTACATAGCAGATTTATTAGTTTTATTTGATTTATGTTACCAGAGTGGGAAGTCATTGATATTTCATCATTTGGGACCTGGATTTCTTTCTTTTGAAAGGCAAATTATTGTCTTTAGAATATTTATTTTCAAAAGGAATTACAGAACATGTTCAGATTACTTAAAAAGTTTTACTTATATTTGCTTTCTTTTTCACTTCACAAAGTAGTTTCAATAATGCTTGTTGCATTTGTACATTTGTATAAAATTGATTTGTATCTATTCTTTGGTACCACAGATACCAGAAAACCTCTGTGTGATATCAACTGGTATTGCATCAGATGCATCTTATTTGAGATGATTTTAAAAGGGTAAAATACATGCTACTCATTTTACCTATAGGCTCAATGAAGATTTATAAATTTCCAATGTAAGTGCAACGTATTTAAATACATAATTAATGTGCATTACTGCAGAAACTTCTGCCAAGTCCTTCTAATTGACTTTCATTATTTCTTAAAATGAATTTTAAAATTTTTGTTCTGACAGGAATTTGTCAATTTCTCATTCAGAAGTCACATCGCTTCAGGTTATGTCCAAATTAAATGAGCTGAAATGGAAGAAATGAAAATTTAGTGATGACTGAATATCAAGGCATCAGAAAGACCTATAGCAAGATTACTTTGAGCAGTCTGGTTTAGTGGAAGGTGTCCCTGCACATGGAAGGTGGGCTGGAACCAGATGATCCTTAAGGTCCCTTCCAAATCCAAACCATTCTAGGACTTTCTCTTCCCAAAGAACAGTGCAAGACTTGAGAGAGCATTTTAGAAAGCTTGGCTGGTTTGAGGGTAACACCATTTCCAGGCCTTGATTGCACCACTCAGCTGGGTTCTGAGGCCTCACTATGCTCACATAAAGCAAGGAAGTCCGGAAGATATTTAGTAACTTAAAATTGAGGCCATAATGAAAAGTACTTTAGCTTGCATTCTCTAAATTGCTGTGCCACCCTTCCAGAATGAGCAGCAGAATGTGCATCACACCAGAGACGTTAATTGATGGGATGAAGATGTCTGTGCTCCCTGCCTGGGAAGGGTCCCAGTCTGATGGCTCATGACATGATTGGATTCCAGGGCTGTTTTTCCCAAAGTGAACGTCTGCTTCTGAAAAATGTCCTGTGGTGACAACAGCAACAGCATGACTTACCACTCTTCCTGACATGCACCCCTTCTTTCGTCAGGGGGAGAAAAACCCACTTCGTTCAGCTTTTCATCTATTATTTTCTCAGAATCATGCCTGAAGCCAGCTGTGCACTTCACCTGTGTTTATCCAATACAGTCTTTACTACTGTCCCTATCCAAACAGGACCAATAAAGCCCCTATCTTGGGACAGGCACTTCATAGCCACTGCTGCTTGCTCTGCAGCTCTTCATATCAATGGCTTCAGGAAAAGTGGATGCCTTCTTGTTTGAGCTTCTCTCATTGTAAAACCCATAGGAAACAGCTGAGCACATTCCCACATTCCCACATACAGGAATCCCACATTCCAATTTGAAAACTGTGAAGATCAGCTTGAGAAAGATGGTCTTGAAATGTTCAGCTGTAGCTTTTTTTAGATTTTTATTAAAGCTGTAGCTGCCTGGCTGACAGAGAGCAGACAGCAATAAGGCAGATGCTGCCCTGCCTCCCATATGTCCATTGCACAAAATTAAATCCCAGCTCCAGTCAGTTAGCACTGACTGGTGAGAAATCCTGTCCATTGGAGTCCCAGCAGACCAGCTTGTTTGCCCAGCTGCTGTCTCCTGGGTGTGCTGCACCTGCTGGCAGGCAGCCTGCTGCAGCAGCCATGCAATGGCACCGTTTGTACCAAAAATGAGGTGTGAAAACACCCTGGGAGAGCAGGGGAGGAGCAAAGCATCTCTCCCTAAACCCCGTGAAATTCTTGGGCTTATGTGCTTTGGCTTGGCTCAGGGAGGACAGTTTCTCTTTTTCTCTTGGAACAAAAATCATTGAATGGAACATAAAAAGAGAAGCTTGGGAGCCTTAGGACATGTTTGATGGTTGTACACATTCATAAGAGAGCAACAGAGTAGTTGCTTAAGGGAGTGTTTTACACCCACCCCCGACATGCTGCAAAACATGGCACAAAAGCCTCCAAACAGACATCAGCTAATAATAAAATTGCTAACTATAATCACACAACAAGAGGAATGGAATTATTTTCTTTCACAATATAAATTTTTTTTTTCAAAGGCTTCTTCCTGCAGGGAGTAGCATTTGCACAGGCATTTAAAAGAAAGTGCCTGTATTTGCTGCTGAAGTAGGCAGGGACAATGCTGCCTGCAAACACCAGGATCTTCAGAAAAGCAGGAGAATGGAAGCTGGCAAGGTTCAAACAGGTTAAAGTCAAGTCCCTCTGATGTCATTTTTACAAGACAACTCTCCAGATGGAGTGACTTGAACTTCTGCTGCTATTATTAAAATGTGGGAATATTTTTCCTCTTTCACTTCAAGTGCCCATCACTGGATGTATAAATGCTGTAAATATTGTGCCTATGAAAGGCTTTTTGACAGCCTTTTAATTATAATAATTAAAATCAGTTTACAAAGTCAGATGAAAAGAAGGCTGAGTTAGCCTGTGACTTTGCCTGCCTAGAGGTCCCTGGTGGCAGAGATGGTGATAGTTTTTGACTGTGAGTCTTAGCTCTACAGCAGGCCCAACCACAACCTGATGGAGTGTTTTGTGTCAGCACAAAATTCCAACATATTATATTTTCATACCCGTGATGGTATAACTGACCTTAAGCTTTGAAAAAAATACGGTAGCTGGTCTATCTGTTTAAATGATTAAGCAAAGAGCCAGGGACAAATCTCTGCTGTCATTTCTGTGTCTGCTTGCTGTGCCAAGTACACAAAGAAAGCATGAAGACATCAGTATGAGGTGTATTTTCAGTCAGGGAGCTTTTAGGGAAATTACAGGGTTCTGCAGAATTTCATGCCCCATTAGGACTGACTAGTGTTAAAGTGGAAAAGAAAAGATCTCTTATACCTTTTCCCCTCTGAGAATCTGCATGCTATGTTTGGGCAGAATGTTAAATCTAATTGAGAATAATTATTCTATGAAATCAAGGCTGACTTTTAAATTTTTTTGGTAGCAATTCAGTTTTAATCTATCATTAATATGTACAAAGTAGAGCATTGCTGCAACATTTTGTGGATAGTTTAAAACCCTGAGAGTATGTCCCTTGTTATGACCCACAGAAAAATAATAAACAAAGGAACAGATTTTACTTGACTAAACCTTCATCTCTAAGCCCAAAGTAAGAAGATTTTCTTTGCCAAAATGTGGCACTGCAGGGCTTAGACTCTGCTTTGGTATTTGGTAGAGTTCACTTCCTTTGCCAGATAATGTTGCACTGAACTGATATTCTGTGGGTACATTTCAGATACCTGGTCATAAGCACTGCAGAATTTCCGTGAATTAAAAAAAACCGAGTATTTTAACATTTTGTATTTTCTAGTCTATCCACTTCAAGCAGGTCAGTGTACAGTGACCTTTACAAGCCAGAGAAGACAAAAGGCTTACAGGATTTTCCTACATGCCTGGAGAGCTTGCCAGCCACTGCAAGGTGCCTCAGCAGAGACTGCAGCACTTAGACAGGGAAAATCTGCACAGCCAGTCCCTAAAAAAGAGCTTGTGAAGCTAAACTGCTATGTCTACCCTGGTCAACATCCACTGTCTGATGCATTAGGACTTTAATTTTAATAATTTCTCATTTGAGAATAATTTGGTAATTAAAACAAATATAACCAAAGAAAACATGGAGGGAGGGAAACAATCATCTTGTGCTTTATGATTTGCAAGTCATGTGCACTGATCTTACTAATATGACCACAGAAAACATTCTAGCCATAGTGCTCTGTGTATTTTTTCTTTAATGTCTATGTCTTCATATGGTAGATATTCTTCCCCCCTTTCTGGTTCCTCCCCAAACACAGTAAAAAACACTGTAAAAAGCTTTGTACAAAGTACTCTGTAATTTACTGCTTCTAAACTCTTTATTACCTTCTAAATTCTTACAGCCAGTTCCTCTAGTTGTGCCAGGAACTCACAGCCTAACTCCCTTCTAAGGCTCCCACTCAGCTGGTCCTGTGCTGAAGATTTATAGATTTGCTTTTTCAGTGCAACTTCCAAAGCTGAGTTTGGAGCAGCACTCTGATCTGGCCAGAGGATGCTTTGCTCCTCCTGCCAGAGCCTACCTATCACAGGGAGAAAAAATCCAGATGAAAGCCATCATAGCTGGAAGCTCTCTCTCCCTGGCTGTTAGCATAGAGTTTACATGCACAATTGAGGTACTGAGGGAATTAGCAAAGGTCACAAAGTTGACATTACCTTGTGCCTCTTACAGTGGGCCAGTCTCATCTATTAATATCAGCCAAATATTCTTATCAGCCAAAAGAATCCCTTGCTTTCGAGTCTGTCCCTGAAAGCAGAATGGAGATGAGGTAAATGCTGTCCTGCTTACTGTGTTATTAGTGCCAGCTGAGCCATGGCCCAGAGTTTAGGAGCAGTTTGACTATGCCACAGCAGTAGAATTGTGATGTGATGCTGTTACTCAGGCTGAGTGTTAGCATCCTGCTCTCAGCAGTGCAGCCCAGTGATGCCCTCAGAGCATCAATGTGCCATGTGAGTTCAGCATGTGGGGGCTGCTCTGAGTGCAGCTTCCACATCTACTGAGAAAAATCAGAGTCCTTGAAAATGAAAAGCTTCAGCTGAGAGCAGGATGTTGTTGTGTTCTGTGTACAGACCTCACTGTACTCCCATACTATTCAGATGGGAGTATATTTAATTGAAATCCTCAGATTTCAATTAAAAATAAAGTCTTTTCAGGGCCTATTTTTCATCTCACACACCAGCCCTGAACTCCAACACCTGCTGAAAGGCTGTGCTTTGGCCCCTCACCTTGGCAAGGCCCTTCCAAGGGGGAGGCACAGCTGGTGAGAGCTCACAGAGATCAGCACATCCGCGCTCAGCGGCGCCGGGGCCGGGTCAGGCACCTGCTGTGGGCACAAACCCTGGGCACAGAATGAGAAATTCATCTCCTGCAAACACACCTCCTCCCGCTCCCCAGCCATGGCAAAGCATTTTGCTCTCACATGAGAAGCCTCCTGAGCAAGGAGAGGCCTGCAGGAAATGTTTTTCAAGGATCAAGGAGCATTTATCTGGCTCCTAAACACCAGAGAACCTCTCCTTCAAGTTTTTTAGTGAAATTCTCTTTCAAAAAATAAGGCTCAAGCCTGGACTGTTTCCCAAAGGCAAAATGGCCTAAAAAAAGCTCTTACAACAGGAAGAATTTTCACTCTGTATGACAGCTTGACTAATCTTAGCAGGTGCATCTATCAGCTTTTAGCTGCAAACCTAATGGCCCTACAGACAGACAGGTAGGAAAAGGGCTTTTATCAATGCCTGTGGCTTTGAAGTCAGGTTTCAGACCAGTAGTTGCTGACCAACATTTTGCTTGATGGAGAAAGGTATCATTATTTTTGTATTTCTGACCACAAAAAAAAATCCTGGGAGCTTTTTTCCTCGTCTTTGTGAAGTCCTCATGAAGCACTGGGCTGTCCCCTAGCTCCAGCAGGCTGTCTCTCCTGCCTGCTAAAATCCTTTTGCAAGCAAAACACCCCAGTTAAATCGATGAAAGTGTTGCCTGAATGAGGAATTAGCCTTGTTGGTGTTAAGCTGAGTGGAAAGACCTTTAGCTGATTGATTTCCCAAACCTCTCAGCACTGGAGTATCCTGTTCCTGAATATCCTCTGCTCAGCCAGAAGGCAATTATGTGCAATCTCATCAGTGGTGAATGGGAGGAAATATCTCCCTCATGGTGCAACATGTGATAATGATGCTCACTCAGGGTATGTGCCTTGTCCACTGCTGTTGCTCCAGATGGAGGTTTATGATTTTGTGAGGTGTTCCTCAGCAGTGCCATTGTCTAGCAAATACCTTCCCACCATATATGAGGTCTCTTTGTGTCATCCTTCAAACTGGTTCATCCTGAATTTCATTTTATTCACTCCAGGATCACTTGATATTTAACATTTTGCTTTGATTGTTGACAGTCACCTTACCCTGCAGAGCTGGAGGACAACTTGCAGATATTCCCTGGCAAACAGAAGTGCCAGGAAAATGTCAGTTTCCTTCCTCTGCAAAATCTGCTTTGGAAGGATGGTGGAGAATGAACTGGAAGGTGCAAGGATTCCCAACTAGGACCTGTAGTGCTGCTGCAAATGCAATTATTTGTTTCTGTCTGTGCATCAAAGGCTGCCTCAGTCTGAGCAGTTCCCCAGAAATTCTTTGTAGTGCTGGCCACTTCAATCCATGTGCTGGTTTTTGTGTGAGAAAACAGGTACAGACCAAGCTTCCAGAGGGGCAGAGGATCACCCAGAGGCTGTTTCACAGCTGGCCCAGGCCCCTGTGGTTGATGATGGTTGGATGCACGTTTCCAGCTCTCTCCATAGGGGCCCTTGCTCCCAGAACTGCAGCCCTGGTTTAATTCCCAGCAGCGTTCCAGAGGTCTCTGCCAGGGGTGTTTTCTGCTCCTCATTGCTGCTCCACTGCAGAAGAGGAGATGTAAGTGGTGCTCTGGAGCTGTCTGTCCAGATCAGCCTAGGCATTGCAGAGCTGCTGAGAGACTCTGAGCTCCTCCTGACCCTTCCCAAGACAATGGATTTTCCCATTCCTACTGGTACATTATTTCCCACTGCCAGGAAGAACCTGACTACTCGCCAAAAATATGAGAGAGGGTTTTTTAACCCAACTGGCTGTTAGAGAAGACCCATTTTCCAGGAGACTATTGTGCCGCAAGCAAGGATCACAGGGTGCTTGTCCCTCACTGGGTCAGCAGGAGCCATCCCAAGGTCTCACATATGACACTGAACACAGCAGGTGGTCCCAGGGGCATGGCAGCAGTGAGTGGCGGCTGAAAGACCAGGAGGGGTAAGAGGAGAGGAGAGGTAAAGTGTGGGTTGAAGAGGGTATTTCCTGGGACATGAGAGAGAGCAATGACTTGTCAGGAAAATTTTTCAGCACCACTGTTTTATTTAGGAAGCTCACACTGCCTGACCTCTGGCTTGGTAAAACTCACTGGAGCTTCTTCCTGCTCCTGCAAGGTCTTTGCTGTAACTAGGGTAGCAAAGCTGAGCGTTCATCAGCACATAGGGCTGGCACATCAGAATGACTTCTGTCTCCACAGAGTCAAATATACACTGCTGTAAATACTAAGCTTCCTTCAATTGAAATTAGCGAATTGAAATTGAAATTAGTGAATTGGTTTTGAGAGTAATGAAAACAAAGAAGAAATTCTTGGCTTTATAAAATTCCTCTCTGCCTTCACTGTGAAGGATCTGTGTTTTTTACTTGGATGAGTGGAAAAGTTTGCCATTGCTTATACATTTTCCTTCAACATGGTAGTCCTGCTTCAAAAGGGTGCAAAGTAAGAGTAAGAGTAGAAACACCAGCTGCCTCTGCTTCATGTAACTGGCCAGGCTCAGAAATGTGCTCCTGACTCAGTCCCTGTTCTTTGGAAGTTATATACCACAATTCCAAGGCAAAACTTCTCTCCCTCATGACATTAACGAAGTCTGTATTAATTGTTCAGTGTGGCTCAAGACGTTTTAATAATTAAGCATAAAAGGCTAGCAAAAAAGGCTAATGCTATTGGTACTTTTCCCAACACTCAGGATTGCCGAATGGAAGAGCTCTGTGGAGGGAAGATGATTCCTCTTTTCCTTGGTCAGCAGGAGTTGTCAGAGAAGCTGTACATGGGGCTGGTAACCAGCCCACTTCTGCCAAGTGATCCATGCTGCTGCACCCTGCACAGCACTCAGAGAAAGAAATCAGTCTCCCTGCTTCTGGTTGTGACCCAAGGGAAGATTTACCCACCCCCTCAAGGTGAGTTGAAGCTCAGCACACTCAGATGAGTGTAGATCAGCATCTCCCTACCAGACATGCAGTCTGAGCTGGGCTTGTGTGCTTGCAGCTGTGATTTACTGGGCTGAAGGCAGAGTCTGCAGTATGGGTTTTATATGAACATCCATCCCCAACAGCCTTCTGCAATCTTGGTGGTGTTGATAGCTTCTTTGTGTCCTCCTGCAGTTTCTCAGGCCTGCACTTCTCACCCTGTGTCTCCTCCGTTCCTGTGTGTGCTCTGGAAGCAAAAGAAAGACACCCCAGCTCAGACCCACGTTTCCATAGGCAGAGAGGATATCTTGCTTGACAAGTTTTTCCCATTGTCCAGAGTGTGTTTTACTTTACCATCAAGCTGTACATTTGGCAGACACACTAGAGCTGGGATGCCTGTGAGTAGCTTTCAATCAACCCTGTTTTTGCAACATTCACACTATTTCAATTGCTAATGCATTGGCATGGTTTCCAAAGCATTGTCTTGAGAGGAAGAAAAGCCAGATAGCTGATATTTACACTAGAGCTGGGCACTATATGCCATATTCTCATAATTGTGGCCCATTTTCCACATGGGACACTAAATGGAGTATGTGCTCATTCCTTATTTCCTTTTTATTCCTAGACTTGAGCCCCATGGTTAGATAGAGGTGCCTTTGCTACTTTACAAATCTCACACGTCATAGCTCATGTAACCCACTCCTTGTCCTGTCATGCCCATCTCTGGGAAGAGTCTGGCTCCCTCTGTGCCTATTCCAAGTGGGCAGCTGAAGAGAGCAGTGAGCTCCTGTGGCAATGTTCCTCACTCGGGGCTCACCAAATGTTGAATTCGCAGGCAACCCCGACATGGGAAGAGATGAGAATCTTGACTCCATGTTTCAGAAGGCTGATTTATTATTTTATGATATATATTAAAAGAAAATTATATATTAAACTACATTATAGAAAAAGAAAGGAGACATCAGAAGGCTGGCAAAGGAAAGGAAAGGAATGATAATAAAATCCTGTGACTGACCAGAGAGTCCAAGACAGCTGGACTGTGATTGGCCATTAATTAAAAACAACCACATGAGACCAATCAAAGATACACCTGTTGCATTCCACAGCAGCAGATAACCATTGTTTACATTTTGTTTCTGAGGCCTCTCAGCTTCTCAGGGGAAAAGATCCTAACAAAAGGATATTTCATAAAATACGTCTGTGACAAGCTCCCATCATCAGCAGCTCCTTTGATGGCTGGGAGTTTCCCCACCTCTCCTTATCCTTCATGTGACAGAGGTCCCCCACCCACCCTGGTGCCCTCCCCTTGCTCCAGTGTGGCAAAGCCTTTCTCCTTCTGGAGAGTTCTGAACTGGACCCAGTGCTCCAAGTGTGGTCTCACTGGGAAGGAACAGAGATGAAGGATCACTGTCCTGGATGTTGAGAGGTTTACTTTAGTAAAACCAATGATCCTCACACCAAATCCAGTCACAGCATCCCTACTGGCCCTGCCGTACAAACTATGATAGTCTTAGCCCTGCTGCCCTCAGTGCATTCTTGTTTTAGCACCCCCTAAACCTAGAAAAGAAATTAAAGAGAAGGACTATTCACCACAGAAACTGCTGACACTGCTACAGGATGCCAGCTTACTCCAGAGGCAAAAGTCCCTGGAAATGCAGAGTCTCCTCATGCTCCAGTGGGAAAACTGTGGAGCCCAGAGCACAGGGGCTTAGAGCCTCTCTGGACCTAAAATCAACCCCTAAATCCATGAGCCAATGTTTCAGCCCTGCTCTAGCCTAAGGGCTAAGGGACTACACAGATTTCAGCTGTCCCTGGTGCAAAACCCATCCCTGAGATTATGATATATTTCATTGACCTGAGATTATGATATATTTCCTCTAAACTGCCACATTGCCAACTATGACCAATCTGACTGTCTAAAATAATAAATGACAATTTAACTCCATTCATTACTGGCACTGTCACAGCTACTTCAGTGCAAAGTTGTGGTTATGTTGTGGTGTAAGGAAGCATGTTCCAGCTTACTGACAGCATTATGGTCTCTGGTAATTATCCCATTTTTCTTATCTCTATGAGTCATAGAATATAAAGAACAAGTGGTAAGTGAGGATTTTTTGTTAAGACAATGTTAAGTTGTCTTTTTCAGACCAGCCCTGCTGAGCTATGAAGGATGCACAAACCCTTGGCAGAAATAGCTCTAAATCAATTCTGTGAGCAGCTGTTTGGTCGCTTTTATCTGCTTGTTTTATCCTTTGGTAATCAATGACCTATTTCATCTTTGATCTGACAGTGAGATCCAGAAATCACTTTCTCCCACATAAAACTACTACTTTGAATGGCAGATTATTTAAAAATGTGAAAAGATATAAAGTAAAACAAACCCCTCAATACTGAAGAAAGAATCCTCTTTCACCCAGCTCATGTATTTAACCTCAAGTAAGTAATTTAAACAAATTCTGAGCATGATACAAAGCTACATATGAATTAAGTCAATTCTATTCTGTGATTTGAAGTTGTCTTAACCAATCATGCTGAGGCCACAGAAAAGCTGAGGTACCTGAAACTCAATGAGAAGTTTCTATGTCTGCAGCACATCTGTGTGTTGTCAGGTCTGTCTTTATTGAGCTCACTTTTGCTTCACCAAGGGTCACTTGCTGCTCCAAGTCTGGAAAATTAAAAAGTCTGTCATTAAAGATATATAGGCAGTTGTGTGAGAGTTTATTTGACTGGAAGTGAATATTTGAAGTTCATTTTGAGGTCTCTTATTTTCTTATTATTACAAAACATTCTAAAATGACTTCAAATGATGGTATTTCTGCTGATGGTTCCATCAATGACTACTGCCTATGTTTAGATCCCATTACAAAAGCCTCAAAATTCCAATAAGAAAACCCAGCTTAATGACACTGTGCCCTTCATTTATTACTTTTCTGATATATGTGCTGTTTGTATGAACAAACTTCTTTCACCAAAATTACCTGGGGGGACATTTCATAACATTTATAGTTTCTGTCATCAGGAGAAAAGATATATAGCAGAAACATCAGTTCTGTCTAGCTCACACTGCCTCTGAAATTATCCTTCTCTCTGCCAGCACTACATAAATCTTCATGGGGAGGGATGCACTATTCCTTCATCAATTAAGTGCCTATAACACTGCAAGATGCTGTTTGCTTCCTTTTCTCTTATTTGGAAAACTGGATTAACTGTGCAAGAGGACTAGTAAGGGAGAGGAGCCTGCTTTAACCACAACTGTTTGTTTCACTTTAGTGTCCCCGGGGAATTTCAAAGGCTTTATTTAGCATTTTGAGATAGGGAAATAGTAAAGGAAGGTTGCAACCAGAATTTTAATTTATAGGAAATTTCATTAGTTTGAAGTTTGTTTTCACTCTAAAGCAGAACAAAATGGTACATGAAAATACTTGAGGAAAAGGATGGATAAGAGGTAAGTAAGGTAAAATATTTTCCTTTAGTTTGTCTTCTTTTTTCATTCTTTCCAAGATAAGATTCAACATGTTTAGAAATGACAGTCATTTCAAAACACTGAACATTCCCAAACAAAAATAAATTGAGTTAAGCCAGCTCATTAATAGAATTAAATTCTTCATTACATGAATATTCAGACTTGCCTTAAGCTTATTTTCAAACGAGAGAATATTACACCAGGGAAAATGATCCACTTTTGCTTTATGAAGCAGAGCAATAGGATGTTCTGCTGCAGGAAAGCTGTGTGCTAAAGGTCAGTGGAAGAGGCTAGAAATCTTCTCAGTCTTTTTGCTGTCTTTGACTGCTGACACCTTTTCCCCCCCAGATCTTGTGTACCTGACTGACAATCAAGCAGGTGCTGGGTACTGGCAGCCTGGTACAGCATGGCCAACAGCCCATGGGGAGAAATTATGGACTGTGGCCAGGCAGAAGGATAAATAGGGAAAATATTCAAGACTGTCATAGAATCATGAATACCAGGTTGGAAGGGAACTCAAGAATCATCTTGTCCAACCTTTCTTGGCAAGAGCACAGTCTAGACAAGTGGCCCAACACCCTGTTCAGCTGGATGTTAAAACTGGCTGATGCTGGGGAATCCACCACTTCTCTGGGGAGATTTCCAGTATCTGGTTGTTCTCATTGAGAAAAATTTTCCGCTTGTCTCCAACTGGAATTTCCCCTGGAGCACCTTGTACCCATTACCCCTCTTATTTTCCATGTGACTCCTCATAAACAGGGAGTCTCCAATTTGTAGCCACTCTTTAAATACTGGAACGTGGTGACAAGGTCTCCACTAATCGCTGTTTTCTCCAGGCTGAACACACCCAGCTGTCTCAGCCATTTTCAAAGAACAGGTTTCCTGGTCCTTTGGAAATCTTTGTGACCCTTCTGTGGACGCTCTCCAGCCTGTTCACATCTTTTTACAAGGACCAAACCTGAACACATGTTCCAGGTGCTGAATGGAGTGGGATAATGATTTCTTTATTTCTTCTGGTGATGTCCTTGATGATGGAACCCACAATCCCTTTCCCACTGGCTTTCTTTGCTGCTCAAAGAGCTATCAGGGAAAGAAGGATATGATATTTTTAAAGAAATCCAGCGCATTTACTAGAGGCCGAAAAACTTTCTTTTGCATTTTCCTGTAAAACCGGTTAATGTGTTAAATATAAACTAGGGTGTTGTGCCTCTAAAGTTATAGATTTTGGCTGTGACTTCTGTCTTGTTTGAAACACAATCTGATCAATTGCATAATGTCCTTACAGAAAAAGATTATCAAGGACAAAAAAATGAGAATTTCAAAGGTCCTGAGCATTTAGTCTTTTCACTGAGTTCTGATAAGAGTAGTGAATGTTCACTGCCTCTCAAATTATGCTTGAAAGTTGTGATTTCCTTCATTTTTATGAATATGACATTAAATTTATATCAACTCAGTATGGCCATTTTATAAGCATCACACATGAAAGTGAAACAGAAGGACCTTGAGGAAAATAAAATGGAGATTGCCTAGGGATTGCAGCTTGGAGAAAGAGACCAACCATCATTTCATCTGTTTCAAAATCTTTAGACACAGGCTCAATGTTAACACTGAAAGAGTGTTTTGCATATCAGGAGCAGAGATACAAGCAGGCACAAATAGGCACAAAGTGCACAAGGCACAGGAAATTCAATATTGAGCCAGACAAAGGTGGCTTTGCAAGGCCATGTATCATTCTGCCAATACTGCTTAGCTGTCCTCTTCAAGGGGTTTACACTTCATCACTGTTCCCAGAATAAGTCACCAAAGTCTAAGTAGCCAATTCTTCAGCCAATTTGCGCTACTGTATCCTTTGAAGTCTGTAAGGAAACACCAGTTTAGAATCGCCATAGGCCTGGCCCAAGGTTTCTAAATAAAAATAGACATTAATTACATATGGAAACAGCCATCAATTCCAGATTGCATTGACAGACAATGGCTATAATCTAATTGTAGTTTTCCACTTTTCATGACCATCCATGACGCCAGCAGATTATTTAATAACAGCTTCTTTTCTCAGCCCAGGATGCTTTGTAATTGCTATCTGGAAAACTAGACGAAATTAATTAAGAAATAAGGTGTTAGACATTAGGTCAAGATGAATAGGCCCAGCTAAGAAAGTACTAAAATACTACTGAATATTTATCAAAAAATCTGATGAAATCACAGAGGTATCAAGGCAATGAAAGAGCCATATTTTTCCCAAAGTAAGAAGACTGCTTGAATGTTCTTCCATTTATTTTCAGTCTACCCCTACAGCTTACTTCCCCATTAAAGACCTGAGGGTGTACAGCCAATTTTAAACATGAGTTTTTGTGTTCAGCCTGCTTTTAGTCTATAATTTTGCTAAAGCATCTCTGGCTACACAGGAACAGACCCATCCAAAGCCTTAACTAGAAAGATGTTGGTGTTTCACATCAAGAAGCAATAGCTACAATTTTTTATTTGTTTTTTAATACCCCCTCATTATCGTTCCAACAATGATATGATGGTTATCCTACATAAACTGCAGCACTGTGTAATTCTGGAGCCCAAACCTTTCTCTTTTCTCCAGAGAGAGGTTAATGCCAGTTTCCCACCATCCTTGCAAGTACATCCCTGTATTTTATAAAGCACAGCCAAAAACTTAAAAAGCTGGCAGCTGAGTAAAAGCATCACTGCACACTGAAGCTAAAGGTCACATTAAAGAAAACATCCCTTCATTCAGTATTTACTAGGAAGAAAATAAGGCCTTTTTGAAGAACCCTTTGTTCTTTCCCACATATTGAAAGGTTTCTTGTCATTTACAAGCTTCAGAGGACAGACATTTCTGCTTTTGAGACTTCTAGCAGATATTTACCAAGTTCAGTGAAACTAGAGACCATGGTCCATCCTTGACATGCTGGGCAGGTGGAACATTTCCTAACGCTGCAGAAAGCTTCCTGGCAAAGATCAAAATGAGCAAAGTGCACGGGGTGGCAAGTGCTGAAGAACCCATCCACCTCCAAAAAACCTGTCAGAATTAAGTATTTTTCATCTTGACTGGGGGGGCCTTTGCAAATCCCAAACTGCCTGCTTTGACAATATATTGTCCTTACTCACTATACTCTGTCCATGTGTATTATCCAAAGTGGAGTGGAGTCCATATGGAAGCAATAGGTTAGTCTTGCTGTTTAAGGCATTTCTAAATTATATCTTTTTTTTTAAAATGTATCAGCTCTGTATGTCTGATTGATTTAAAGCGTACAATAAAGTGTTCCTGGTTGAGGAATGGGGTGGGTTGATACTGGCTAGCTGTCAGACCTAGCTGCTATCACTTCTCCTTAACTGGACATGGGCAGAAAATAGGATGATAGAATTTATGGTTTAGTATGAAGACAGGGGGATCAGTTATCAGTTACCACAATAGCTCCTCTCTGCTGCTCCATCCCCGGGAGAAGTCTGAATTTGTGTGGTCTGCAGTCTTTCAGAGCACACCTGCTCCCCCATGGTCCTCTCCACAGGCTGCAGGGGGTTCTGCTCCGGTGCCTAAAGCACCTGCACACCTTCTGCTTCTTTCACTGCTCTGTTTGCAGGGCTGTTTTTCATCTTTTTTTTTCTTCACCACTCTCTCTGAGATCTGGTGTTTCACCCTTTCTTAGATATGTTTTTCCAGAGGTGCCACTGGCCTTGATGGTACACTCAGGTGAGCCCTGAGGTCAGTCCATTGGAGGCCCCTGAAACAATCTGTGTCCAACTTAGGGCACCCACCTTGCTACCAAAGGCCTGCTGCCTACAAATACCAGGAGGAAGAAAGGGCAATTTCCTAGCAGCTGCTGGACCCAGGCACCACATTTTGCTAATCTCTAGAAGCTGGGAAAAAGCCTCAACAGCAGCTCATGGAGCAGCCAGAAGCACTGCCCCAGGCCACCAAACTGATGCTTCCCCAGCAACTGTCTTCAGCAATTCTAACATGCATTTATTGTGCTAATGTATTTACTCTTCCACAATGCCAGTTTGTCATAAATTTGGACAATTACCAATAAAAGCAATAGAGATGTTGCTGGCTGGTTTGAAATAGCAGCAAAATATTGCTGCATTGATCTCACTTCACTTTGGAGAGGAGGACAGAGAGATCATGATTTTCACCTGATTCTGTCTTCCTTTCAGCCCAGCCCCCTGGGCATTCAGGAATTCCCAACAGGCACTCAGGAATAAATAGCAGCATAGGAATCATAGGGGTGCACCTGCAAACAATAGAAAATCACCCTTTTCCAGCAAGTGGCTGATGCTGCTGATTATTTCAGCAGGCACTCCAGGGATGGAAGAGAAACAGCTAGCAACGTCATAGGATACAGAATTATAGAATTATAGGATACTCTGAGTTGGAAGGGACCCAGTGATCAAGTCCAACTCTTGCCTCTGCACAGAACAGCCCCGGGAGTCCTATCATGTGCCCCTGAGAGCATTGTCCAAACTCTTCTTGAATTCCATCAGGCTTGGTGCTGTGACCACTTCCCTGGAGAGCCTATTCCAGTGCTCAAACACCCTCTGAGTAAAGAAACTTTTCCTAATGTCCAGCCTAAATATCTTCTGGCATAACTTCATATCATTCCCTCTGGTTCTATCACACACAAGAGAGAAGAGATCTGGGTCTGCCTCTCCTCTTCCCCTCATGAGGAAATTGTAACTGCAATGAGCTCAGTGACCTCAAATGACATCAGCCACTCCTCATATGGCTGCCCTTCCAGACCCTTCACTATTTTCCTAGCTCTCATTTGGACACTCTCTAATAGTTTAATATCTTTGTTATACTGTGTCACCCAAAAGTGCAGGTGTTACTCAAGGTGAGACCACGCCAGTGCAGAGCAGAACAGGACAATCATCTCCCCCAACAGCCTGGCAATGCTGTGCTATCAAATACAGGACATATATTATCTTGCTGTCCTGCATGTAGCAGGATTTCCAAACCTTGTGGTGTTCCTAGAAATGTGTTACCCTATCTAAGGGAATGTAAGGGTTCAAAAAGTTATACCTAGATTAAAGCTTTTCATGGTGGCAGAGACCTTGTGGATAAAGATGTTTGTCCTCTCTCAAAGAAAAGCTACTTCTGGGCAGGGCCATAATAGATCTGACATGGGAAATCTAGTCTGAGCAGACAATTTATAAAAAAAATTGCAGAATTGCTATACTTCATATGCTGCAAAGAGGGAATGAGACAGGAAAAGAAAAGTTGATTCCTTTTAATTTCTTTCTTTTTTGTTCCAATCTTGTTTAGAAAAGCAATTTCCTCAGACCCATCAATTCCTGTCTGATTTGACAGACTCCCCCTTCATCACAAGTATTCTAAAATAGCATTGAGCATGCAAAAATTAGAAATCCCATTTTGCAAAACTGAAACACTGATGGGCTTCCAAATGGTCTTTCCTGCTTACTTTCTCCATTTTCCCTTGCATATATGTCTCAGGGGTATCTTTTGACACATTAAAATGTCCTGTTTCTACTATTTGATTTGGGCTCTGAGCTTGATTTTTACATAATGTTGTTGACAGATGCTGCCAGCTTTGTTGATATTCTGCTGTAAAATACCACTGTTCAATCTGAAGCTGATGCCTAGCTAGGAAAATTGCAGTGGCAAATGCAAGGAAGGTGTCCACTATCTTAGGAGATGAATGCAGCAGCAGCAGCACCGTGCTGGGTGCAAGAGTCTCATTTATATCTCAAAAGAAGCCTGCCCCCCTGAAGACTGCAGGTTTAATTAAAGGCATTTTATCACCCAAAATTCTTCAAGTAACAATTGGATTTTTTGAGAAAAAAGCTTTAATTGCTGGATTGTCTCTTACCCTTTGTTAAAGGAGAAAATCTTTTTGTTCTTTTAATACCTCAGTGGAGGCCACTCATTGTCATGCTCTGATTCACACAACACCAGAGGAAATTGCTGAAAATGGGTTTGTCCTGGTGGTATTGAAAAGGGAGTAGTAGGCTTTTGCTTTGTCTTTTCACTAAACACCTTCTGCAAGTTAAATAGATGCCATAATACAGCTAAAGAATATATATTCCCATACAACTACATGAGTTTCATTGCTCATGTCAGACACTGACCTGAGTTCTACCCGAGCACACTCACTGGGATCCCATCTAAGCTTCCAGCTCTTGACTTTGTGAAAATATCTTCTAATAGTAACTCTGGATTTTCACCAGGAAAGACGAACTCATCTCTCATTGCTGTTTGCTTCAGTTTTTAAGTGTGCATACAGCTTGACAGATTCCATGCACGTCAAAAGCACTCATAGACGTTTTCAAGGGTGGAAGGACTTGCTCAGTTACTAACCTGGTGTTTGAAGGAATATTTCTTTGGGTAAATTCCACAATTTTCTTGTTGAAGTTGAGTGCAGAATGATGAATGATCAGAGAGATCATAAGAAGTTTAGATAGATTATTTAGTTTATGAAGTTATCCAGTCTACCAAAAAATCCGAGTGCTGCGAAACCACTAAGTGAGCTCTGACTGATCCCTTGTCATGCTGCAGGCTTAAGCTCTGGGACAGTTAGATCCTTCTCACCTACCACTTAGAGGAACCTGTGTGACATACATTGGGTTTTTTTCTATGACTTATTATATGTGAAAACAATGTTTAATTACATTAAAAGTTAGGGGTTTTTTTTCCTTTTTGTCTAGGTACTCCTCTGGTAGATGTTGTGATACTGCATTAGGACCATTGTGGAAGACTTTGTACTGAAGGAATGAGTGACTTTGGGAAAGTGATATTTGCTCTATTGAACCTTGAACTTAGGGTTTGAGAAGCCCAGATGATAGTCAGCATTTGTAGATGGCATAAGGAATTTTTGCTGGAACATCCAGCGCTCCACTCTGGTGGGTGCTATGGAAGACACCTGTCAGGAGAAGGTTTTGTTTGTTACAAACAATAAAAGGTCCCATTGTGTGGGAGGAAGGAGGACTGGCTCTGTGGATGTGATCTATGCAATGTGCAATGGGAAAAAGCAGCCAGGGTCTGTCCTATGCTGCACAAGAGCAAGATCTCTGGAATCCAAAAGGTTGTATTTGCTTGTTACCTGTATTCCTTCTTTCATTCTACTTAATTAAAGCAGCTATTTTATTGCAGTGTTGTTAGCTGAGCCTTTTCACCATCAGCCTGATGCAGAACAGATACATGCAGATATCCCTGCACAATATCATGTCCCAGTTTATTGAGACTCTCATCCATCTCAGTTATTCTCATCTCAAAATTTTGCAGAAGCGATGGCATATTTGAAGACAAGGTCTAAGACATAGCACTAGGGAGAAGTGCAATCTGCATTTAAGTGAATTTTACAGGAAAAAAAGTCATTGAGGATGAAAGTACAAACCACTCTACATCACCAGGGAAACTGAGTCCTGCCTTCCTTTCTGCATCCAGGGCCACAGACAGCCCCAGCTGCAGAGGCAGCTTGCTATCCTGGGACATTCTCCTCCCTTGCATCTCCTCCTTGTGCTTCCCAAAGGATTGCTTCCCATGAGCCACAGGGTGGTCCCCTCACTGCCCTGCCCTGGGCAGCCTCTTCCCAAATAGCACTGGCTTCCCTGAGAATGGTCCATTCCTGGTGGCAAATCAGTAAGGTTCTGTGCCTTCAGGCCTGTCAAAGACAAGTCGTCTTTTCTGAGAGGGTTTTCAAGTAGTCCTTCAGAGTAAGTCTAGAAATTAGATCTGTGAATGGCTTTTCATTCTGAAGTAGGTTTTATCTTGCCTGCAGTCTGTAACTGCACAGCCTGGTGCTCAACATCCACACTATCATTCTGGAATAGACAAAAATGCTACCATAACATCCTGGCATAATTTTCAGCACTTTCTCTCTTAGTACAAGATGCACTTTTCCATCCAAAATATTTTATACGTTATATACATTGCTTTTAAAACTATATATTAAAATGTGTTAAACCATTCATTACTTGTAATAAAGTACAATAGTAATTTAAAATAGGTATTGCTCAACACAGTAGTATCTGGTATTATAAATAAAGCAAAGAGAATCCTACTTTTTCTCATCATGTAATACACTCTCTACATTTCAGGGGACTTTCATGATGTGTATTAGGTATGCCAGTGGCCATTATGTTTGCAAGTGTATTTGAGGGGGAAATAAACTGCACATAAATAGCATAATATTTAATATGCTATTTATTTATTTTATGCTAATATAAACTAAAAATAAATACCTCTCTGCAGAGACTGACTTTTCTAAATAAGATCTGTGCAATGAAGGTTTTCCACAGATTAAGAAAAAACCTTTATTAAGGTTGTTGTCTCTGGGAATATCTCAAGAGAAGTGAGTTGTGACAATTGAAATGATTCTAGAAAATTATTCTAGACAAAGGACTGGCTCCAACACAGAACATAACCTCTCCAAGATTCAGTTATAGAGGACCTGGCCTCTATCTTCCTAGAGAAGTCACAGCTGTGGCTGAAATACCTCGTACTCTCCTTGCTCTGCTCAGCAGGCACAGGTTTGTGACAATGAGAAGCCGGGACCTTGAGCGGGGAGTCATTTCAGCTCCCTCATGAAGAATGTCCATGAGAACGTCTGTCAGACTTGGGAGGTGTCTCAGAGCAGTACAGATGTATCTCATGAACACCTGAGCTGCTGGGACCCCACATCAGCCTGTCTTCAAAAAGGAGGTGCCAGTGATGCCTTAGGATTTTAGCTTTTATATTTTTCAAATCCTGTACTGCATTAGAATATGATTCAAACTCCCTATAGAGTGTTAGTTAACTCTCTTCACATTT
Source organism: Melozone crissalis (assembly GCF_028551555.1). Classification (NCBI taxonomy): domain Eukaryota; kingdom Metazoa; phylum Chordata; class Aves; order Passeriformes; family Passerellidae; genus Melozone; species Melozone crissalis. The sequence continues at coordinate 26,178,799 of NW_026535794.1, forward strand.
TGGTCAGACAAAACCATCCCTCTAGGCCTGAACACCCAACTGCCTCAGGACTCAAAATGTATCAACAAAAGTCAGTTGGGTATGAGCAAACCGGGGTACATGACTTCATTACTGAAGCTGTAATCGGAGGATTAACCCCTGATACGTAAGTGGACTGAACTCGCATCTGTCTGAAAAACTCATGACCATCATCCATTTTGGGTATAGCTCCTTGTGGAGGCTTTGTCTGCCCTTAAGGTACCTGAAAGCCCTTCCTTAAATATATCCACTTTTATTCTTTCCACTTTGGCCACCCAAAAATGGCATCAGCAGGCACTGTGTTCCACTCCACATCGAAACCCTTCTGGTGCTTTTCCACTTCAGCTGTTGCTTAGCTATTGAGAACCAGATTAATTCCCTTGGGGATCTGGATCTCCACATCACTAGTGGAGAGGAGAAGGTACCCAAGCTTGGCTCAGTGGGATGCACACTGGTGCCCTCATTGGGGCACCTAAAATGAGGTCAGCTGTGAAGTTTCCTTGAGAATCTAGACCCATATATCAACAGCAAAAAATAAAAAATGAACACAGGGCACTTCACTAGCCTAGAGAAAACCAAGCACAGTGACCCAGTAAACAGCTGATGCAAGACATTGTAATTGCAGAGCTCACAGCTGAATTGTAGCTTCTTACTGCTGCACTTTTAAAACTACTTCCATCTAGTTCCTCTTTGCACAAAGCCTCTAAGTGTTTCTCTAGAGACGGGTGAGCTACTTACACGTTACTGCATCGGTGGCTGTCACAGTGAAAATGCCCATATTATTAAAGGTTTCACAACTCTTTACTGTGGGGGAACACGTTCAACATTTTGCAGTATGGCAGATTTCTGTCTTTCAAACTGGTTAAACACTTCTCTTTAAGCTTTTTACATTAAAGTGAACAAAAGCATTGCTGGTTCTCTATCATTTAGCACTTCATTGCACAGTCCTGAAGACACGCTATTTAGGGCAAAATCCTTCTTTTCAGAATAGAGATATAATGCCAAAAAATTTCTCCAGAAATGCTTAAAGTGATTCTTTGAAGGAAGCACTTACTCAAGTCCATTTGTCTTGTGAAATTACTTTTTCATTTGCTATCCCAAGTACAGCTGTAATCCTCATATTTTCAATTCAATTTGTTGTTTAATGGAACTAGTTGATCCAATTTATATATTTAGAGCAAATTTAAATATCTTATTCTCTCTTCAGAAAGCTGAAGTAAATGTTCCAGTCAAGGTGACATTTCTGCAAAGGTGAATTGACATAAATTAAAATAATTACCTGTTTTTAATTTGTTTCTATATATTAGTTTAACAAATTTTATTATATGGGTATATTCTAGCACTGAAGTAGTGAAAATGGTTTCCCTGTTCTAAAATCTCAGCCATTTAAACTAAAAAAACCAAAGGCTTTGAAAATTTCAGTTCACAAACTTGCATTCATTTTGTAAAAACGAAGTTAATTTGTGTCTCAGTATGAGTTCACAAAATTAAAATAAAAATTCCTTCCCAGAAATCTTGGTGCTTCTGGTTTCTTTGTCAAGCAGATCAGTAGCAGCTTTTCTTTAGAGGAGCCATATCACTTAGCATCGTAATGTTTTGATGGCAAAAGTGCAAAAATTACCTTTTGAAAGCTAAAAACCAAAACACTTTTGCCTCAATTTAGTAATATTGCCTCTAAAATGAGTAAGCAAAGTCCTCAGCTACTGCAGTGTAAGACAAGAATCTGCTCTGACCTCCCATATTGTGAAACCACTTTTCATAATATAAGGAAAAAACACTTTTAGAAACCTCACTGAAATTAACTTGCTGCAATTCTCCAAGCACAACTTCTTTCTCCCTAGTGGACAAATGAACAACAAAAGCTTCCTCATGCTTGTGCTTACTGGATATATCTTCTTTCAGAACAGTTTTTATGGCACAGAGTATAGCAATTACAGGAATACTGAGGGCTCTGTGTATCCTTAAAAAAGGATGTGAAGACATTCAAGTGCAATGGAAAACACATCATGAAGATATGTTGCTTCTTGTAAATGACAGTGTTCGAGTCAGTCATGTTAGTCTTCTTCCCACATCTTCAGTACTCCAAGGATCAAAGTTATCTGCAACAGGATTATCCAAGCCCCTGGGTACAACACTGAGAAAGGGACTGGAGACTTCTAGGATGCTTCACACCCACTCACCATTAGCTAGACTGTGGCTGCAGCTCTCTGGCCACAGAGAGCAGCAGATGACTTCCCCAGGCATTGTCCTGGTGAAGACTGTGAGACGATCAGAGAAAATAATGAGAAATAATTCTTATCTCCACTTGCTGCACCTGTTGTTGTGCACATGTGGAATGTGCTATGGAAATTTGTTTACCAAAGGGTGATTTCTTAATGAGACACTGGGTAGTGTTTAGATGGATTGACCAATTAGGTCAAAGCTGTATCAAACTGTCTGTAAGGGTTATGAGCTTCTTAATAAGTATAGTGTAATACAGGATGATATAATAGAATGAAGTGATTGATCAGCCTTCTGCAGTCATGAAGTCAATGCTAATTATTACCTGGCTTGGGGGCCTACCGTGACATTAGACAGCTAAGACAGCACCACTGTAGAGTGATGATGGTAACCTCCATGGCATGGGGGCAGATCTCCTCATGCCCACTGCCAGCACTTTCCAAGGTCAAAGCTGCACTGTAGTCCTGGGTGCCTCCCTCAGAGCTCCCCTGAGCAGTATAATGAGCCAGAGCTTTCTGTGCACCCTCAGTGGATCGTGAGGAAAGTGGCAAAACTCCTTGGGCCACCAGTCTCAGAAAGAAGACTTGGTTGAATTCTTATTCTTCATATTTTCAGAAGACAAACTTCTCCTGTTGGCTCAGAAAATTGGTTGCCAGCCGTCCAAAGACAAACACAGCCCAAGGAGGTGTGTGGTCAGTAACTCTGGGCAGCAAGACACCAAGGTCATCTGCCCAAAGAGCAGCTCTGTAGCAAGCCAGCAAGATCCTGCAAGATTGTTGGGAATTCTTTTGGGCAGTGAAATTAAAAACAGGGAAAACATTTCAGATTAAAGTGTCTGCCCTGAGCCAGCTGGCAGCAGTGGCTGTGCTGAATGGACACTCATGCTGCCCTGCTCTGGCCAGGATGGACTCACACCAGAGGAGAAGCAAGTTTCTGTGGGATGCCTTGACTGTAGGTACTTTAATAAATTAAGGTTTATTAGTAATACCTTAGCTGACATCCACTTCTTTTCCTGACACAGATTTTACCAGAGCAATTGCAGTTTTATCTCCACCTCATCCCCAACATCCCCTCTCTCCAGAAATGGTTCTGGCAGGACTTGTTTTTGAGTTGGTACTTTGACACTCTTTCTTCATATTCTGTCATGGCAATCTTTTCTCCTTCAGCCAGAAACAAGTTACAAGGCAAATAACATTTTCTACCCTAATGCTGAAATTTCTTGAAAGTGGCTCTAATTGCCCAACTATAGAAGGAGCCAGGAAGCTCAGAAGAAAGGCCACTTTAGGGAAGAGGTTTGAGTTGTGATGGTTGCTGTGTTTGCTGCACATCCTGACTCCACAAGCAGTCCATTTCTTGTTTTCTGAAGTGCAACCACTGTTCCTGTCACTGCAGGCCTGCATCTCCGAAAGGAGTAAACCAAATTAGATCTGGAGAGAATTTCTTCTCACAAAGCCACTAGCTCATGTGTTGGTGAGTCATTTTAGGGCCCATCCAGGAATTTTTACTGATGAGGATCTGCTCTCAATCTTGAGAGGGAGACTCATTCAGAATTAGTGTTTTTATGCTCACAGTACTTACAAGGATGAGTTTGGAAATATTTGCCATATTTTGCTTTAAATATCATGCCATGGGATCATCTGAAGTTCGTCCCTAGAAAATGTATGCCAGTGTTGGTGTCAGGGACAGGGGTGGTAAAATGAAAACAAGGAAAATTATAAGTCCATGCTGCAAACCTGCTCTCAGAGTTAAAACATATTTATCATGAAGCGGAGTTCTTCTGTTCAAAGAGTATTTCTTGTCCCCTTACTATCTCCCTCTGTTTTTCCCAGTTTGGGACATGGCATTGGAAAACAAGGCCAAGATTATTAGCTCTTTAGGGCAAAGATTTTTTTCACTTGTTGGCTGTACTTTTTCTTCAAAATCCTTGAGCTTTTATTTTGCCTTTGTGCTATGTTTCAGTAAGAGTAAAGAACAGTAATATATGGTTCAGTCTAAGGATATATTTTATTCTATTTTATTTATTTTCCCAGTTGATCATCTATTTAACCAGATGAATCATATGCAGCTTTCCATAAACCAAAGTAATTTTATCTACTCTGGAGCAATACAATGATCCAACAGTTCCTTCTAATGTATCACAACAGGAAGCTGACTAAAATCATAGCTAACTATTAAACATAGAGGACAGACCTAAAGAACTGCATAAAGTTGCAAAAGAAGATAATTCACAAGATTCTGTAGATTGGAGAATTATATATATTTTTGAAAGATGGTAACTAACATAACATTCTTATTCTCTAAGAAAGGGTACATATACCATCCATCTACTGGAAGGGTTTTATTGTACTTGCCAACGTCATAGTTTTGGATGAGAAATCAGCACTTTGACTGGAAATCTTGCTAAGAAACTTACCTTTTTTTGTTCTTTTTCTCACTGTTGGCAGGCAACAGAAATTTTTAATTGGACTGGATATCCTAAATTATTCTTTCTGGAACAACTGCATTTTTATAACCAATTATTCCTGGATTCAGCATATCTTAGCAGAGAGCATTGTTATTTAATTGAAATTAATTTATAATCTCTGAAAATCACAATTCCAGCAGACATCCTAACACATTCATTAAAGCTGGAGATCAGCTTTGTGAACACCTTTATTGTAGCTTTCAAAACTCTTTCTATTACCCCCATAATCACACTTCAATATGCATGTGAAAATTATAAACAAAGTGGTGCTGGTCTGACTGAAATAACTGTGACCAGACTTGAGGATGCAATGGGATTCAGCAGAGTGTGTCTGGCACATTCTTTGTAGTTAAATCAGTCGCCAGGCAGTGTGTGAATGACTTGCATGCTCATCAGGACACAGACTGATTAAATTTTTCTTTTCAAATTAATAACTTGAAGAATTGTTGTATGCCCTGTGATTTTTGGGTTGGTTTTTTTTGGTGTTTTTTTTTTTTTTTTTTTTTGGTGGACTGGGTCTGATTTCAGGTGGTTCACCAAGCTCTTACTAGCAGGTTTTTTGCCTAGTATTCACTGCTTAGTATTTAATGCATTTTAAATAGAACTACTCAGTGATATATCCCAGTTGTGTGTTTTTACTCTCCAAATGGATATCTTTTTTAGAGACAAACCTAGAGTGGGGCCTGGGTCTAATTATGGTTCTGGAAGGCAGGGAGGCATCCATGCAAATATTTGTGAAACACCCAGGAGTTTCAACTGCTTGTTGAATAAAGTACTAAGCCATTAAAGCACCCACAAAATGGAATAATATGTTATCAATAGTAGCTACATGACTTGACCATAAATATTCATAAAGCTATTAGTGCCTTATATTTTTACTGTTCCATTACTGCCAAATGAAACTATACCACAAACCTGCACCTTAGTACTCACACAAATATATCCTGGAGATTTTGAGAGGTATTAAGTAACTGGTAAGACCAATGTGTAAAATGTATTTCTAGGATTGATATTACTTGGGTTCAATCCTAAAAATACACCAAGTACACCACAGAATTCAAACATTAAAGGTAATGATTTTCATCATGTGTCTGAACACAAATAACTGCCTCTACTTTTAGGAGCATGAGACTGTTGGTTTGCACCAAGGATAAATAATTTATATAGGATGTCCCTGATATGCCTTATCTTATGAGATGCTATTAACACTTTGAATGAGTAAGGATATTTTCCTTCATTTCCGTAGAATTCAAATCTTCCTGTCCAATCTTCTTTGAGCTGTGCATGGTCTTGGACTTCAGTAGTATCAGCAGCTGGTGACGAAGGGGTGTACTGTCAACACAGACATTCAAACATAGACTTAATTATTCATTACTTAGCTGATCTCCTGGGAGGTTGCTCTCCACTTCTGTGTTGTGATCAACTGTCTGCTGAAGAATGAAATGCCCAGGAGGGTGACTGGGTGGCTGTGTGATACTGCACACTCCGGGCCACTGAAACCATTCCTCCCTGCTGAAGGAAAGGGAAGCATTCCCCTCAGTGTGCCAGAGGCTGGGTTTACAGTATGGAAGGAGGAGAAGGAGTCGCTCTGGGGCAATCCATTCACAGTGATGGGCTAGGGTCTGCCCCTTGGAAACCCAAAATCTACTATTCTCTGTGTGATGATATTTTGAACATAATTGGAAAAGAGGCATTAGGCATCACATGCCTACTCACAAACTGATGATGTGGATAACAGAAATAGAGTGCTACCTGAAAAAATCACAGCAAATTAATGGTGCAGACCTATGAGGACACGAATAAATTGCACCTGCTTAAAAGCCATGCTAATGAGTGCATTACTCCTTTTTTCTACATGGTTGGTTTTTCAGCGAGCATAAATATATTACATGTTTGTGTCATTTTTTTATTCTAGAGATGCATGTACATCTGCTGCACATAGCCAAGGGGACATCTGCAGAAAAGAAACTGGAAAAATTGTCAATCTATGACAAACTAGAAAATACTACTGCTACTGCTTAAATCCTACAAATTATTATTGCAGATATTGACTTATCATACAGAAAAAACTATTAGCAGATGAGAATTAATTTTACTGTACCTGCATTGCGAAAAATTACAGAAGAGGGGGTATCTGATCCCAGATAACAGTTTTATGCAGCCAGGGGTTTAAACCACATTGGCTTCATTAGCAGAGAGGAAACAAAAGGAGTCAAATTAATTTTTTCTGGAGCAAACAAATTTCATTTTCCTGCTCCCAAGAAACAGTAGTGAAGTACAGAGTTTTCAATGCAATGAGCTTATAGAAGGCAGAAAGTGCCAGATCATAATTAAAAAGTAAATAAGGAAAATTAAGTGAGGTACTGAAAATGAAGGCAAAACTGAAGAAAGGCTTTAATTGAGGGACAAGTAGGAGAAAAGCAATTAAGACACCATTTGGAAGTAAACAGCAGAGATAGCAGAGCATAAATCATCCTCCAAGGAAATGTCTCTCTAGCGCATTAAATACTTCAAAATTATTTATTATGAGCAGTTCCCTGCTCACCTTCCCAGTACTTGGAGTGGGACGAACTCTCTCTCTGGCCACAGAGAATGGTGACAGGCTGATACCCTAACCCAGTACTGTGCTTTTCTAGCTGACAGTACATTCTCAGCCACTCTCATCTTCAGCCTTAAACTCAGAGAGACTCTTGCTTTGCTTTCTGATAGGTGGTTTGCAAAACCTTACATGCCATTTATCATGCAAGATGAAAGGCAAAATGGGGTAACTCTGCAGGAGATCCTGGCCTCCTTGGGAGGGTTGTGCTCAGGTTTCAGAGCCATTGTGCCAGTGACACACCTCTCAAACCCCTGCTCTCCTGTCACAGCCTGCCCCAAGCGTGTAACTCCTCATGATGGACAGAGGAAATGCAACACAAAGCTCAAGCTGAGGATCAGGGCATTCCAAAGGGGGGTTTGGAGCGTGGGTCTCCCATTCCAAGACTGGCTCCACAGCTGCAGCACAACACCAAGGCTTTGCTCCCACTTCTCTCTCTCCACATCATGTCCAGCCTGGGCAATGCAAGAAAGAGACCACAATGCACTGAGTAGAGATGTGAGGTGGGAGCTAAGAACACAAGACTGCATGGGTGTTCCTGATGCCTGTTTAACAGATGCAATTCACTCAGCGCTCAGAACTGAGTTAGAATTAAGCATTACAACCCAGACACATCCTCTTGTCATATCAAGCAATGTGACTCTTTTTGTGCAACTTGTTTGCTTTCAGATTAGAATTATTTTTCAATAATTAATCCTGTTTGTCTCTAGTGCTGCTTGCCGCCTGTGGGCAGAGCCATTTGGCAGGTGTAGTCAGAAATGTTCATTGTTCTCCACTGATTCCTTTGTACATTTCCTAATTTCATTGACACCTGTAGCTGCTGGTATTTGGCTTGGAAGAGCCTTCAGACAATCCTTTGAGGAGAAAGTTCCTTTCTCCTCACTTTTACTCCAACCTTTAGAATATGGCCCACCACCTTTCAAGATTCCTGCCAAGTATAAATCAAAAATGCTAAAAAACTCAAAGGAGAGCTGAGGACAGATTCTCAGGCCAAGTAGCTCCTCAGAGAGAGATAAAAGTTGCCTCAGCAGACAGTTAGAGCTCCTTTGAATGTAAATGTCAATTTATGGAGCAAAGCCACATAATTCTGAACATTTATTTGAGGTTTACAAGAGTAAAGTGTTTTTATGTGTCTGTGTATGTAAGGCATGGGTAGGGAGGCACTACCCACACAGGCGGGTGCTGGAGCATCCCACAACACTGAGTCATAGGTCTGACCCCACAGAACCCTTCTGGAGACCAGTCCTGAGCTGAGAACCCCTGTTTGTTACTTGTGCTTAAAACTTTACTGCTATTTTTCTTCTCTGTTTCCCCAGTTAAATACTACGCACTTGGAACAATAGCTGTCCTAGTGTAAGATTAACTAATGCCCCAAAACTCCCTTTTTTAGAAAAGGAAATTCTTTTCTACACCCAAGAGGCAGGGTGGGTGGGAGAATGGATTCTGCTGCATGCTCAGTTTGAAAGCATAAGTGTATAAAAGGATGAGCACTGGTAGCTTCTGTACATTAGCTAATCTTTGCATACTAATACATCAGCACCATAAAGTGCCTGGTACCTTAAACATCATTATGCTACTGCAGGATTTGACAACTTCTATCACATCCCACTTGGGCAGATCTTGGGAGTGGGCATGGTCAGAGACGAGCATTGTAGGAAGTGAAAGGGACCAGCTGCACTGCCAATCTTTGTCTCCCTGCAAGGCAAGGGACATCATTGGTCCTCAGGTGCATTTTTCTCCTTTAACAGCATCTCCAGCCTCTGCTGAGCTGCTGCCAACAATGAAGCACATTTTCCTGCTACATTTCTTTTGTGCTCCATGGCTTGTTTTAAAGTGTCTTGAAACTACATGAAGGTGTTTGGGAGTTAAGTCTGTGTCTTTCAAAAGGTGAAAAGGGGAGGAAAAGGAATACAATAAGTTACAGGCTTTTCAAGGTGTGAGAAATACTTTTAAATTATTTGAAATATAACTTTTCTGTGTCAGAAATAGTGTGACCAGCAAGACCAGGGAAGTGATTCTTCCCCTTCTCTTGGCACTGGTGATGCCACACCTCGGGTGCTGTGTTCAGATCTGGGCCTGTCAAATCAAGAAGGATATGGAGGTCCCCAATTCAAGGAGGACATGGAGCAAGTCCAGAGAAAGGTGATGAAGCTGGTGAAGGGTCTGGAGCACAAGCTCTATGAACAGTGACTGAAGAAGCTGGGGTTGTTTAGTCTGGAGAAAAGGAGGCTCAGGGTGACCAGATCACTCTGCAGCTGCCTGAAATGAGGGTGTAGCTGGGTGAGGGTCGCTCTCTTCCCTGAGGCAAACAGTGACAAGATGAGAGGACATGGCCTTAAGATGCACAGGGGAGGTTTAGGTTGGGTAACAGGAAGAATTGATTCACAGAAAGGGTGATTTGGTACTGGAATGGGCTGCCCAGGGAGGTGTTGGAGTCACAATCCCTGGAGGTGTTTAGGAAAGTCTGGATGTGGCACTCATGGTCTGGTTGACAAGGAAATCCCCTTTTTCAGTCATAGGTTGGACTCACTGATCTCAGAGATCTTTTCCAACCTAACAGCTGCTGTGATTTTGTGAAATTTTGGAGATCATGACTTAAGCCTGCCTGCCTGCAGACTGAATTTTTTAAATACAGCATAGAGGCTGTGAAATTTGAAATAAAGTTCTATTACTCACTTTATTAGTCTGAAACTATTAAAAAGACCTCTGCTTTTTGCCACATTGATCTTCATGTAAGACAATTGTGAGCCACCTTTAGAACACCAAAAATACATATATACAAATATATAGTAGATAAGGAAACTCTGCCCTCATGCAAATTATGGTTGTCCCCAAATCTGTATCCCACATCCCACAGCTTCCTCATGCACTTGGAAAATGGACCCTTTAGTTTTTGACAATAGATTAAAAAAATGTGTGGGTAGAGGGCACGAATTGTCCTCCAGAGGTATTGGGTTATCCCCACTGAGTGAAGAGGAGTTCTGGGAGCTGGTTTAGACTAAATATCTAACTGTTAAATAAAGATGCATGGGATGGCCTTTAGTAGGACACTAAATTTTGCATCAAATATTAGTTATCCATACAAATATGGATGTATAGAATTTGTTCCTCTATTATACCAACACAATCCAGTCTGTAGCATCTGCTAAGTATGCCTGGATTCATAATGAAAATGTCAATGATTTCTGGTAAAAGTCTTGCTACGCTAGTAGGCCACAGACATGATTTTCCTTCAGTTTTGCTTTTCAAGGAGTCTTTATGTTGCATATGAAAAACCTTTATTCAGTGCAAGATAAATTACAAGGCTATATACTATGAGAATGGAAGCTACTGCAGATAGCAACATTAATTCATATCCCAGCCTTTATTTTAAGATCCTGCTTAGCCTGAAAGAGCACAGTGTAAGTAAACCTTGGTATTATGATTTACCACTGTGAACTTATATAAGTTGACTAAATCACCTATAGAGCTGTAAATATTAATGAAGTGTTGGGAATAGACACCAGTTGTGAGTTGTGAGTTGTGTTACTTGGCTTGCATCTATGAATATTAATGAAGTCTGATGAGCAGTGGTTTTGGCTGTGAATGGTGTTATAGGTGTAAAACTGTAAATATTAATGACGTGGAAAACACAGTCCATTTGGTTGTGACTTGTGCTCTTTTCTAAACAGAAGTATATCTTTCACTCTTCAGTGTTTTTATGGGGTTTTGATGGGGTTTTAAGCAACAGCCTCAGCCTCCTCTGCAGCTACAATAAAACCATATTTTGACAAACATGTCCATCCAAAATGCAAGAGGTGGTTCCATTTCTGAGTTTGGAACACAGCCCTGTTTGCCAAAGGCTGTCTGAGTCCCACCATCAGGGCTGCATTTCAGGGCTTTGAGAGGAGGATGTAGCTGCTGAGGCTTTGGCAGCCCAGACAAACATCTTGTATGTTACGCTATAAGCAGTGCAGAAGGCAGCATTAAGTTTAACTTTTCCTGCTACTTCCCATGTAAAACTTTGGTTTCAGTTGCTTTAACACTTCCCAGAGTTTTCTGGTGTGCCTGGCCCCAGCTCAGGTTGTCCATTTGTCCATCAGTGCTGCAGGGAAGGGGAGGACATGGGCTGCCAAAGGGAGGGCAGCATCCTTTTGGCCCTCATTCCTCTTTGGAGCACGGGATGTGCCCTGGTGGTGCTCCAGCAGACCTGCTCTGGCACTTCCATGCAATTCCTACTGTAAATCAGGCCAAGCTCCTACTGTGCAGCTTGTGGAAGGGTGGGTGCAGTGCTAGAGTAGGCACAGCCTGGAAATCCACATAACCCACCGGTATCCTCTCTGATTATGTAGTGTATCTTAACATTCATGAGATATTTAAACACTTCCCATTGCTGTGCTGTTAGACATACATGTGATGACTTCCAGAAAAAAAAAATCACCAGGATGAGGAAGCTGGAAGTATGAAAAATACTCAAAAAAGGGCTATTATTATGAGCAATTAATCAGGATGGGATAATGCTTCAAGGCAACTTGGTTTCCTTTAGCTGAGTTTCTACAGAGAAGCACATGGGATTCTGGAAGAGGACAGAAAATGCTCACTTCCACACTTGTTACATTTGTTGGCGTTTTTTAAGCAGAAAAAATAACACAAGTCCACCAGGAGAAAAAAAAATGGGGAAAATATCTGAATTAGGAGAGGAGGTATTGTAGGGCATTAAAAGGAGCACAGGAGCTGCAAATGCTCACCTTTGTCAGGAATGAGAAACCAGTTTTTGAGATTTCATTTCCCTTTTAGGAATTCCATTTGGAGGTTAGGTAAACACAGTTATTTCTAGATGCCCAGTAATGAATATTAGATGAAACTGCATTTTCTAATAATTGTCCAGGGCTTCTTGACATAGCTCACATCTTTACTTCAGTTCCAGTAAAGCCTACATTTACTGTAACAATCACAAAAGCATGTCTTCTTGATCACACTAAGCATGTCTTTTCCATGCATTTCCTTCTCTTTTTAGTTTATGACTTTTTTTTCAGAGTGTTTCTATTAAAAAAGAAATGGCTTTGTAAAATGACTGTAATCCAAATGGAGCTTCTAACTGTAGTCCAAATAATGTAACACTTTGACAGAAGAAAAGGAGCATGAAAAAAATGCAAAAAGCCTTTACTAAACTTTCTTCCTTCTTTCTTCCAGGGGCACAAAGCACAGTGGTAATAGATCCAGCAGTTTTCTGGAACCTGTTAAGGAAATGAGTGGATTTGAAGATTTGTCTTTAAGATAAGTATGAAATTATGAGTTTCTTCTATCAAGACTGTTGAAGCCAGGCTGTAATAGTATCTTGATGTTGCTTGAGAAATGAGAATTTAGCCAGACCAAGGTTTCTCAAAAAAAGACGTTAAATCATAGGAGGAAAGTTTCTTCTTTGCCTGATATTGTGTTAACTGGGTTTTCTAATCCAGATAAAGCCTGTTGGTTTGTAAGTTTCTGTCTTAGAGTAAAGCATAGAAAGCATCCTAACAAACAACCAAAGGTTCATTAGTGTTATGGATATCCCTATGCTTGCTACAGATATTACTATCTAAAATTTAGCTTCAGCCTATAGGATATAGATTTATCCTATAGATTAAATAGATTCAATAATTGCATGATGTTGATGTGTTTAGAATGCCTTTAATGCAGATGTAATTGTCTATCATGTATTAACAATTTGTTTTAGTGCCTTGTAATTTGTCACATTAATCAGCAATGTTGCCATCACTCATGTGAGCATGTAGGTGTGTGTTTGTATCTATTTGTAAGGGAGGGAAAAACTGACAATCAAAGCATTGCTCTTTGACATAGCCTCATGATTAGCCTAATATCTAAAAATGAAACATGATACAGTCATCTGTCTTTACATAATGCTGCTGTTAAGGATCTTGTTCCTAAAACATCATGTAATTTTCATTTGCTTTTCCATCCAGAGTCAGTTGCTATTCAACCTTTCACCCTATTATGCTTTTCCTCTCCAGATATTAGTAGTCTTGTTCATCTTGTCCCTTTGCTCATTTGGAATTATGTCCACACCAGTAAATTAATTTCCAAAGTGAGGCCTCACAAACACATCTGCTTCCTCAATTCCCTACTGCCCAGCAATAGCTTTCAGGAAAAAAATTTCACACAAAGCAGGCTCTCCTTCCTCACATTTAGAGCTACTTTCACTGTATAAAACCATAGCCAACAGGTATTAGCATTCTTTTTACAGTTTCACTTTCAAGAGCTGAAAAAATTACTTCTAAATGTTATTTAATCGTTATTTTTACTGTCTAATATGATTATGATTATCAGCTCTCTGCATATTATGACCATTAATCACTATTTGCAGTCAGCTCATTTCTGTGGAGGCACAATTTTCTGTATAAGAGAAAGAGAGGACAAAAGCAGCTGCATTTTTAAAGGTCTACTTGCCAAAGGAAAAGAAGATTTTTCTCTATCTGACTAGCCCACCCAGCTAGTATGCTTAAGAGTTTCCTACTGCTTCATGTAATTAGACTAATTTAATTAGGTTTGAAACCTGATCTAAGGGATGTTCTCACCATTTTATCTGAATGGCAGAAACTTTAGTATGGTGACTATGAATGGTAAATGACTCATATTTTTATTCGTATGGAAGTATAAACCTTCCAGGGCTGTAAATATGCAAGCATTTACACAGATAGGCTTGCATGCATAAATGCATTCAAATGAAAAATAATCTGCTGTTCAGTCTAGTGTTTCCAACTGCTCTCATAAGCACTCTTCAAGCAATTATAATCATTGGCACAGGCTGATTCCATAAATAAGGACTACTGCACCATTTACTCTTTCCCAGCTATCAGGACAGCTCCTATCCCTCGTAGTGTGTATGCAGGGACTGCTTAAACAATCAGGTTGGACCTTTCAGATATAGCCTGACATATTATTTTAAAAACATGAAAGAAAACTACACTGTTTGCTTCAGATGGTTTGGTATCTTCTTGCTCCTTGAGGCATGGAAAACAGCTGCATTCAGAGCCACAACTGGGCTATGACTGCTGTGGTTTGTCATCAAAAAAGCCCTGGAATCTGTCATATAACCTGGAACTGTCACCTGATGTATCAATGGGGATGGTTCCCACAGTTACTGCTCAGACCACAAAATCTGAACACAAAATCTGAGGAGAGCCCATACTGGCTTGGACCAAAGGTGCATCATCCCAGAATCCTTCCTTCCATACTTACCCAGCAGGGAAGGAGGGCAGCCTGATAAGGAAGACTATTTTCCCAAAGTGAGTCTTATCCCTTGCATCTCTCCATCTGAGAGGGAGAGGGAGAGGGAGAGGGAGAGGGAGAGGAGAGGAGAGGAGAGGAGAGGAGAGGAGAGGAGAGGAGAGGAGAGGAGAGGAGCGGAGAGGAGGTGGGCCAGTACTTATCCATCCATGGAAGGTGCTAAAGCTCCATAAGAAGTCACTATGGAACCTCAGCTCCTGACACATGTTCCAAGTCACGCATCAGTCCCCTCCCTGCATCTGGGACCAATCTGAGGAACATAGGAACTAGCAGCACATGGTGAAAATTGTGCAACTGTTCAAATTAGCTGTATTTTCAGCCTCCTATCATTCCTGTGTCTCCTGGTGGCCGGTCTTACGAGGCTCCCTCCAAGGGGCTTGAACCACAGGTATCCTTTAGCAGAAGTGGCATACCCTGATTGTCTCTCAAGAAGAGCACAGTCGACAATGTATCACTTAGACAGGCAAGGGAAGAGTTTGAGCACTTAGAAAAAGCTGATGGAGCAAAAATGGGTGTCCCACCTCCAGCTTGTAGGAGTGTCTCTGGAGTGACACCCTCAGATACCTTACACAATATCATGAGTGGGAATAAATCAGTCTAAAGCAGTTTGTCCTTGCAAAGCAGTAAAATTATCAAGAAATATATACTTCTGTAATTAATGTAGAACAAATCTAACAAAGCATTTTGTGTAATATAAACCCCAATTCCCAAAACACAGGAGCAGATAGCAAAGAGACAAAAACAGAGACAGTCACACTTCTGGACATAAGAAACTTAAATCTCAAGGACATCCTGGAGCTCTCAATGCATTTTTTGATCCCTTTTGGTTGTCAAGCATGGCAGGTTGTTAATGAATCCAAGAAATGTTTTTACAGCATCCTAGGAAGAGATGTCTGCAGTTGCCCTATGATATATAACTCCTTGTGAACCTTCCTCCTGTAATGCCTCCTGCTTGTTGTACTGGCAACAGTAGTACAAAACCAGTCCATATCCATATCTCTATGGAAAACTGTCATCATCTCCCCTTTGCTTAGCTCTTACAGCCTGGAAAATTGCCATATCCTCTGCCTGTAATCCACCTGGAGTCTCCCAAAATGTCATTATGAACCCAATGGCTTCAAACCAGATGGAAAAGACTGTTACATATTTTTATTATTTGTAACAATATGGATGTATTGTGTCTAAAGACAGAATATGGAGCTTTTCAAGTGTACAAACTGTTAGTGAGCAGGCAAATACATGCTTTTGGTTTCATTGGGCTCTACCCTATTTTAGTTTTCCACAGCCACATCCTGTGGCCTTCTCTCCAATGCAGAGCAGAAATTTCAACCATGTTGTTAAAACAGGCACTCTGTCTTCTTGAAATTTGAGGAAAATCTTTCAGGAGTCATTAATTTACCATATTTGGTTGGCATTGTGACTGACTATCACGTTGAGAAGTGCTCACAGTGGGCTGAAGGACTGGTGCAGAAACACACAGACCTCATGATGATACAAGCCTTGTTCCCTAAGAAGCTGAGCTAAGGCTTACAATAAATTAATAAATTATTACTCATTCCAAATCACATTTCTCATATGATCTCTTCTTTTATGAGCAAAAAGGGATATTAGGCCAATAAATCCTTTATTCATTGACAAGATAACAGACCTGTTAACATAAAAGCTATTTTATTTTACATATGAAAAGTAAGTCTTTTAACAAGTTTAATAAGAAAGCATTTATCTTCTTTTTTTCTATTGTTTTAGTGATTCAAAAGCTGAGAAATCCTGAATTAATTTGAGAATGTGTTAGCTAATAAATTAATTATCCTGCATATTCTTTTACTTTGAAATAGAAATGCTGGTGCAAAATTGGCAAAGAGAATGAAATTCTATGGATAAAATGTCAATATGGAGGGAATAATGTAATGTAATTTTTTTGGTAATGGTAGAGGTGGAGGAAGGGGGAGAAAAGGCCTTTCACACCCCAAATTTAAATTATCTTTAAATGAAACTAGGTCCACCCTTGATAAAGCAATTTTATGCTATGTATGGGTGCATTTGGCACATTGTAGATAGTCACAACAGCATAACACCACTGCCCATTCCCATTTAAATTCAAGTATGACTTGGTGACATAAATCCAAAACTGCTTGCTTAATGCCTTTGGGCATCACCTTTATTATGCAGACACTCTCAACACACTTGCAATGAGTTCCCACATCCTTCTTATTTTTAAGCAGCCCCAGGTGTTTTGGACCAGTATGGAAATCATCCATTTTTCTTGTTGTGCTTCTTGTGCATTTATCTTCTCATGGCATAATTTCTCCTTGAGCAACTCCTGATCTTGACTGTGATATATGGTCTTGAAAAATTTATTTGAGAGTGATGTTTCCCCCTCTATGCTCTAAAATCCTGGACAGGGATTTCAGTCAGTTGAGACACTTGGATGGCATTGGCAGCTTAGACAATGGGCCCAGTTCATCACTGAGAGGAAGAAACTGCAGCATGTCTTAGGAAAGGCAAATGCAGCTTGGAAGATAAATTAACTTTCTTCACCAGGACAGATTGTTTGAGTGAAAAAATCCTTGAACATATTTTGTGCTTCTATTTTATCATTTCATAATGTCCTACCACAGCACAATAAACTTTGCAGCTTACCTAACATGGCAAGCTGCTTATGATTTCATGAGTTTTCCTTATTTTCTTCCCTTTTTTATGTACTTTATAAAAATATAACATTTCCAGTGAAAACATCCACGAGAGCCTGCTTGTATGAGCTATGAGGAAGATGATTTTGTCAGCACTCGACAGAATGATGTATTAAACCCTCTCTAATGACAGTGTTACAGGTAAGGTTGTTTTACATGACACAGTCTTCTAGATCAAAACTGTGGTTTCTGACAGAACAATGTAATACATGAATGTACTGGAAAACATTTCTTCCTGCCAAAACAAAAAGGAATATCCGAAGGATAAACATTTCGCTACTAACAGGATCAAATCCTCACTATTCCTATTTACTCTGATTTCAATATCATTCTTGTCTTGCTTCTACTTCTAGAAACATGGAAATGTTATTGTACATCCCCAAGGGCAAATTGGCCAGGCATTGGAGCATTCAGTGAATGTGGGAATTTGTAATACTCTTATTTTGAAAATGAAAGATGTAGTCACTCTCTAGTGTTTGAATGCCACAGGTAACATGACCTTGATTAAGATCTCTTGAGACAGGACTAAAGCTGTATATGTATCCATATAATGTTTAGTTATGGTAAAATCCCATCACGTAGGCAATGTGTATATTACTGGATTTGGGACGCAGTGTTAAGGAACGTAACTCAGCCATATACCAACTCTGTCTGGCAGCAAAACTTTAATGAGCATCCCCAGGATGTGGGAGAAGAATCACAGAAGATGCAAATGGGTGCCTATTGTGGATAACTGCTGGCACATCTCAGCGTGCATCACAAGGTGACTCAAGACACAATCTCAGGGCTCCTGTGGAAAGGCAGCTCATCCTTACTGTCATAGGACAAATCCTACCCTGGAGTGTTTCTTATGCAAAATTGGTTCTAAATGCTCAGCTGCGAAATACAGCCAGTCAGAAAAGCATGAGAACAGAGCAGGAAATTTGTATCATGAATCTTGAAGAAACCAGAAAAGTGCTATTGCTCTATGCAATTATAAATATCATAGCTCCTTTTTGGAAAGGAAGGAAAAAAAAATCATGTATCTGTTATTTTTATATTACCCTACTGCTACATTATGTTATATTCAGACCATCTGCAGCTTCAGTGGAATTACTATATAATAGACAGTGATAAATGACTCAAATAATCTGTTTTCCCCTTGTGAGTAGAAATAGTCCCCATAACCATTTCCCTCTCTTGATTGTACTAAAACTCTGGACAAGCAATAGTTCCTTTCCCTGGAGTACATACACCACAGCAGCCCTGATCTCTGGTGGCACATTTTGTGGCCTAAGTCATGAACCAAAAGTGCAAAAACAGTCACTGCCCACCACCTTTCCCTTTGCTCAAGAAGTACAGTGTTATCTTTCTTGAGCTCTCTTCAAGTTCATTGTTCATGCATCATCTTCCTGTTTATCCCAAACAAAAAAAAAAGCTTAATTTAAAATGAGCTTCTTTTTGTCTTTGTTATTTGACTGGTTCTCTGTTGACGTACTAAAGTGTTGAGCCAAAATCAAGAAGCGGATCCTTACTACCTCAGAAACAAACAGATCCTTCAACACAACAAACAATAACAGATCCTTCCACCAAACAGAAACATATCCTTCAATAGACCATGGCACTAGTGACAGGAAGGCATCCGAGGTGACAACAGCACATTCTTTGCTCAGCAGCCACCATGTCGATGGGGACATGTGGGACACTGGTTGCAGGTGAATAGCAAGAAAAAAGTATTTAGTCATGTTCAGTCACTTAAAGTCATGTTTCCCTAACCAGCTCCACCCTGTCATGTTGTTGATCATCATCCTCTCCACAAGAGAAGGACTTAGATTGAAATTGAATGTATTTCTGGATGTCATCCAGTCCACCCCTTCTCAATTCTGGGATAAATTCAAAATTATATCAGGGACAGCAAGCCTGCTCTTCCCTTCTTAGTCATGGATAGACAGAGAGCACATACTCTTGTGCTTCTCAATCAGTCACAACATGGAAGGGGATCATTTCCAACAGCAAAGATTCCACCCAACAGCCTGACTGGGCCACTAGTTTCTGATTGTGGAATCAGTGTAAGTTGAAGCACCTCTCAAAATTTTCTCCAAGTCCAAAACACTTCAGTCTAGTGCAAGTGCTGGCCCTCAGGACTGGCCACACAACTGAAGAAGGGGTTTTTTAGGTGATTTTTGACATTTTGACCCCTTATCAGCATCTTCCTCTCTCAAGAAACCAACAAAACTTCTTTAAGAGCCTTCTCTTAGGACACACAAGACACTCTCTGTACACAGGGCTGCATGTGGCTGCTTCATGAAAGCCTTCACACTTTTGGTTCTCTTTGCCACCTTCTGTTCCTAGGCACAAAACTCACGCTCTTTTCCACTGGTCTTGGTAGCATGTGGGAACTATGGCACTTGTGATGACCCTTGGAGCACAAAAGACCCAGAATTGTTTGTAGTATCAGAGCCTTTGCTGATGATGCACAGCCACAGAAATAAATCACAGACTCATCTCCACTGATGAGAAGGCACCAGATAAATCTATGCATGTTTTGACATCAAGGAGATTAAAGTGGTGTTTATGCATGCACTCTCCTAGTCTCTGCTTTACTTCTGTGGAAAGTCACACCTAAATTAAGGTACAAAAGAGATAAGGTGCCTCTAATGTAGAAGCAATAATGATGGTGAAATCAGTCTAGCTTTTGGTAAATGTGTTCATTGATGTTTTTTAAGAGAAAAGGTTTTTTGTTGCCTGTTGTTTTCTGTGTTGTACACTTGGCCATGTGTGTTGACTTTGGCTGTATGTTAATAAAAGTATCGTAGATAATTGTAGATAAAAGAATTGTAATCAATCTGCCAGAAACAAACTTTCACTTTCAAAAGTCAGTATAAAAATACAGAGTTTGATTCAGAAAGCAAATGCTGTCATCTTTCATTTTTCTTAAGGAAAATATCAAGGGAAAAGTATAAAAAGTGTAGAAAACCACTAATGTTTAATGGAATACTTGAAAACATACGAAAAACAGAATACATAATTTGTCCTGAGGTAATAGACCTCAGATCTTTGAGTAATATTTTTAACTTTGATGTGTCCAAATATATTTAACATGTTTCTCATTATTTGCTGCACAAAACTTGGGATGAGCCACCCAAGAAAGAGGTGAACATTTTACAAGCACAAGCTGTCTACATTCTAAGAGGAGGAGGAAAATGTCCACCCCTCCAGCTCTCACTTGGAGGATGTTTATTCAACATGCTGCCTTAGAGTAGACATCTTTATTCTGGCATAAATCTTATATCATCTTAATATTATCAGAGAAGTATTTTCCCCGCTGCAATGAAGGCACCAGTGTATCTATCTACCAGCTCTGCTAAGCACAGTGTTGCCTTTCTGTCTGTTTTCACTAACCAGATCTTTATGCGAAGGTCGATGCTGATGCCTTCATCCTCCTTTTCCAAAGCTAAGAATGAATCACTGAGCAATATGCATTGCCTTTCACGCACTGTGCAGTGAGTGAACACCAATTATGGCAGATCCATATGTAATCCACTTCCCAAATTAGTTAAAATGAGCAGCATCTTTCCCCTTGTTTCGAAAAACCACAGCAGTTCCCTTGAGCTCTTTGGAGGACTGGTTTAGATCTTTACTTTCAAGGAAGAACAAACAGCTGATGAGATTATTAACTTGAAGATGGGCAGGATAGGAGTGTTCCACACTTTCTACTGACTAACCCCAGGTGGTCTGACTGCATTGGATGTTTGCACTCTGTTTTCAAGCATCTGCTTGTTCCTGGTGTTGGTCAGGAGAAGTAGGAAGCTGAATTTCATTCCTTGAAGTACCCCAGTAAACAGCTAAAACTTAAACACTGTAGTTCTTATGTTTTTACGTATCTAAATACTCTTTAATAATAATAATTATAATTATTATAATTATAAATAATTGCATATGAAAATAAAGGAAGACTTCCACAATATAGATCACATGCAAGGCACATGATATGTTTCCACTATTTGGACAAGCATTGTGCCAGCTGAAGTACATTTTACTAAACAGCCATTCCTCCTTCACATCCATGGCCACAGACAGGTAGTGTTGCCTGTGCACAGCACAGCCAATGCCCCCAGCTCTGTGTGCAGCTGTGGATACAGACAGCCAAGTGAACTTGCAAGTTGGCATGTTATGTGAGAGCCAGCACAGCTGCAAATTTGCTCATCGTTTCTGTCTGAATTCATTATTCTGGGTGTCCCGGGTAAATCAGCTGTCCAGGAAACTGTTCAGGGTACACTTTTAAAATCTATACAAACTACCAAAACTATCTGTGTGCACACAGTACAATGCATCTGTGAGGGCAATGGCATGGAGGCAGAGGATGGGTCTTAATGGCCACTCTGAGAAAAGTCCTCGTGCATCTCTTGATTAATTAAAATATGACAGTTTTGCCTTAAATGGAGAATGGTATGAACCTAGATGAGAACCATCTCTTATTGCTGCAAGTGAGCAGGAAGACAAGGAACTGAGCAGAGTGCAGGAATTCAGCCCTTTCTTGAGCAGGGCTGGGTGGTATACAGAAATAGGCTTTATATTTGGGAATGACACAGTCTGCTGCATCACTTCTTGAAGGGATGAAAGGGCTTTTTCCTAGCCAAGTAATGACCCAGTGATGTTTTCTTGTAGGAATTCCTAGAAGACTTGATTTTCTCACCTTCTTAATTTGACTACTTCTTATTTTATACCTCAAACTTACAAAGAATTAATTTCTTAAGACTGTCTGAATTGTTAATTGGAGAGCAATTAGCAAGTCTCAGGCAGACCAATATCTCATTTCAGATGACTACAAGCCCAGTAGAAGTGAGGACTCTCCCAAAGGCATAGGTGCTTCCAGGTTAACACATCATTCACTGGTTTTCACTAACAAGAGGAAGAACCTGGGAGCAAGATCACAATGGTGGGTGAGATGTGAATGAATGAAAAGGGGGGTGAGAAAGAGGGCTCTCACAGAGCTCTGACTTTGGGGGACCACAGGGCATAGCAGGCAGTGCCCAAACACCCAACAGGGAGTCCTCTTTCCATAGACCAACCCAAGGTTTTGTGACGCTCATGCTCTTTCCTCTGCCCTTCACAAAGAGCCCTCAAGTCTTTCCTCATGCACATCAAAAGGAATACTAGAAGAAACAGATGCAAATTATCTAAGCATGCATCCCACCATATCAAGGACTTTGCATCAAGCAGTGGGGGCTGTGGGGTGAGAGAAAGCTTCTCTATTTCCTTGGGCATGGAGTGGTCCCCCAAGACTTGCTGTGAGGGGCTGTCCCTCCCTCTCACCCGCAGACAATGTGGGGCTCAGCCCCTGTTAAAGCATTTGCGTCAGACGTGACAAGGGCTTAAAACTGCTCAGAGTCAGTGTGGGGTGAGTGGGAAAGGATGACAGCAACAAGCAGGTAAAATACCCTCACATGCAATCTGATGAAAAAGTCTTGAGTTTCCATAGCATCCACCAGCAATTCTGTCACCTTCCTCCTGAGGACACATTTGAATTCCAGTATGAATAGCCCTTCTTCAGTTAGCTACTTCTGTTGAATTTCTATGTAATAAATAATCCCTATAAATTCATTTCACACTTTTTGTTATCTTTCCAGCTGAAGGATTTGTCAGGAAGTCACCTACTTTAAAATGAATTTGTCACAGACATGAGTTTAGAACTTGACAGTTTTTTAAAATATGGGTATATCATAAGATTCAATATTGGAAGACAAGACAGCCAGGCCATAGAAAGATATTTTACCTCAAATGATCATCAAAGCAGCAAAATTGTCTTGCTATTTTCTCCCTTTCTCTATCTTTTTTTTCCTGTTTTATTTGGGCATCTGAACTCCTTTGAATTCCTTACATCTCCCACTGATTCTGTGCTCAAGCAATTTCTTTTTCTTTACTTCACTTTTGTCTCACTATACACAGTGTTACACATCAATTTTGTTACACAAAATTTCTGGGTGTTTGTTCCAAAAATGCCAATGTACTTTTACAAGTAGTTGCACAGGGTCTCAAATACGTATTACGGAATTGGAATGAAGTCTCCTAAAAATTGTGAAGTAAACACAAAGCAGAAAATTCATAGGTGAGATTTTTGAAGACTTCAAAGACTTATGGAGATATTGTGAATTTGTGTTGAAGATATGTGAGGAAGAAGAGAGATACACTGAGACGCAACAAGTGCCAATAATGAAGATAGAGTTATGCATTTGTAAAAGTTGTTTTGCATAACTACTAAAAACCTGGTAGTTGTAGTAATATTATAATTAATTTAAATTTTGCCAAAACTGTGCCCTTTTATCCTGCTGATTTCTGAATCTGTTTTTCAAATGTACGAGTTACTGAGAAAACTATTAATATTCAATGAAGGTATAGTCATAAAAATTATCCAGTTTCTAAAACAGCATAGAAAAGAGGATGATTCATCAGTGTTTGATCCCAAGTTAAGAAAGTGTTTCAATTAATCAGAACTCATAGCAGCCATGAGCAGCTATTCCTTTTTTGCCATTGCAATGAGCACTGAGATGCTGTGGGGAATTGGCAGAAGGAGCCAGTGTAAAACAGGCCTTACCATCCCAGCAGGATGGGGTCTGGAATTGGGGATTGGAGTGAGGTACCCAGGCTGTGCCAGCCACTGAGGGCTACTGTTGCACAGGGATCAGACCAGTGGATGGGACAGTGATATGCCCATGGCTTTCCCAGAATACCAGGCAGTGCTGTCTGTTGTGTATTCCCATGGCCTGAGACTGGGGCTCTTCCACTTCCCAGGCTGTCACTCCAACCTGGCCATTGTCCTCCAGCAGTGCTGTGCACAGCAGGAGCCAGCCAGAGGTCAGTGCAATGAGGACAGGTTCTGGTGGCAGGATCAGGTAGAAGATACTCAGGTGTTGAAAACAGGCCAAGGACCTTGCTTTGATGATCCATCTGTAAAATTTATTAAGGCTGAGGTCACCCTCAGAGAAAAGTCTGTCTTTCCTACAGAAAAGCTTTATGGAAAGTGTGCTGAGCCCAGATTATAAGCCAGGGTTTCACTTTCACCTATTGCTGAAGTCTAAATCCTGCCTTACCCTCACAGGTCACGGTGAAGTAGTTTACAAATCAGCTTGGACAACTGAAGCAAAAAGCCTTACAGAATGAGCTTCAGAGTCAGAAGGTTTGGTTTGAAACAAATCAGTCAATTTATAAATATATTTGTAAACCAGTAAGTACAAAACAAAAAACAGGGTCTCTGCATCAGAACAAAGCAATGTCAGCAGTTTTCTTCCAAGAGTGACAAACTTAATTAGGCTCAAGCATCTGCTCCTTGGCGGCTCTGAGCCCTTTGCACTGTGAGGAGAGTTCAAATTGCAGATTTTCCCTGGTCAAGCTCAGACCAGTGATGCTCACAGTCTGCCTCAGCTTTGGATATATTTTGTACCATATTTCATGGTTTTCCCTGGCCATCTTGTTGGTGATGGCAAATGTGAAAATAACCTCTGGTTTCATGGTTAAAAGCAGCAGACACTATCTCTGTGAGAGGAATACTGTCCTGTATTTTCTATTGAAATGTGCTGTTCTAATGTCATTCCCTGCTGGCTTTTTTGAACAAAATTAGCAAATATTTTATCTCCCTTTTTCTTATAAAAACCACTTGGAGAGTTATGGCAAGGCATCTCCAGGCAGCAAGTCCAGTTCTTCTCACAGAAGAAGAAACAATACACATCTAGAAATATCTCTAGAGGCCCTTCTCCTCACCAACTCCCCCAGAGCTCCTGCAGATGTAGAGATGGCTTTTTACAGCTTTGTTTCCCAGAGATCCCCAAACAGATGAAGATAAGTGCTTTTTCCCCTCCAAGGACACGCTCTCTCTCGAGCCCAAGAAGCTTGACAGGACTGCAATTACTTCCCTTGCAGACGATTGACTCTAGAGATACTAGGTTGAGGGGACAACCTCCTCTGCAGCACTCATGTTGTAGGTTTACGTTCAGCATTTTAATACCCTGACATTTATTTCCATTTGGTCCCACACCCCAGTTTCATGTCTAACTTAGTGTGGACAAAAGTGAGCCTCAGATCAGAGTGAAGGAAGCTCTCTCTAGATAAGATGTGATGATAATAGTGGATGGGTGGGACGGAGAGCAGTGATGGGAGTGTAAAAGATGACAGGAACAAGAAGAGTGAGGAAGCTCATTAACTCTTCAAAGTGAGAATTAAAGACCAACATTGCATTTTCAGCTCTTGGCAGATGATTCAGTAACTGTAAGATCAGCCTTGCTTCTGCTTGTGCCTGCCCAGGAAAGAGCATTCCTGTGGCATGAAAATCTCACTGCTCCCCTCCTTGCCTGCCAGAGAGCACAATATAATTGAACCTAGAATGCTTTATTTAACAGGCAGAAGAATAAGAACTCATTCTTTATAGATGCAGAGGGGGAAAGAGAGAGAGATGCATAATTACCACATATGCCTCATATGCATCTACATGTACGAGCATACGCTCTGAAAATGTAAACCTTCATTAAAGGAAAAATTGAAGATGACAAATTTGTAACAGAAGATTTAAAATATAAGAAAGGTGAAAGATTAATTCAATAGTCTGTTCACACTTAATTAGAAAATAGGATGCTATGGTGAGTTCTGCTAATTTTTCCAATGCCACTTGGATGTGCTGCAAATAAATAATCTTACAGTAGCAAAATAAATCACTGTGTTACAAACAGCCCTCATCTGCAATTGAAATAATTCTATTTACCCTGGAGACACATACCTATGAAAAATTTAGGAGGTCATCAATCACAGTCTCTCTTTCCAATGTTTATAAATTTGTATCTTTGGATAAGAACATTTCCAGTCTTCTTGTAATGATCAAAATCAGAGCTGAGGTCTGGTATATGTACAGAGAGGATCACTGTGCTCAGGTAGACTGCATCCCTAATTTTTGATGTAACATAATATAACTTTTCTGGGGCTGTATCTGTTACTTGAGTGTCTCTGGTAAAGTGATGAAAAGACACCTCAATGTACACAAGAATTAGGCTCTAGGTTTAGATATACAGTATGCAATTGTATGGCACAAGACCACTGAAGAACAATGACAGATGCATTCATTTGATGTCAAATGCTCTGAAATTGTGCATACTAAAAAAATTCAAATCTGTATTCTGCACAAAATCTTACATGGGCATATGCAATTTGCTATTTTCCCATCACACATCAGCTGTTTGTTAATGGTATAACAATCACTAGGTAACAGTATAGCAGCCAATGCAACTTATCATTCAATGATCAGACTTTTTACTGGAAACCAAAACATCATCATAAAATTCAAATAAACATTTCACAAGGATCATAACACAGGAGGTATCACATTAAGCCTACCGAAAAAACAATTCTCTGAGGTGTGTTTCACAGGCAATTGCTTCCCAAATAGTTTTCCATTAGTGTTGAGATTCAAGCCACAACAAGTGCCTTTAGTCCAGTTCCTAATCCTTATTAAGGAAATGTCTGGATAAGGACTCTGAAGGCAGCTTTCTGTGTCACTTCCACAGGAAATGTTAACCCTTATTTGGGTCATTTGGATCTAATGATCTCTTGACTCATGACCAAAAATCTTTACTCTGGTTGTTAGAAACCACATGCTCTAACCCTAACAGAGGAGTGGAGTCTGTGCCCTGAGCAGGGGGAGAGAAGGAATATTCACCCAAGACACCTTGTACCTGCCTTTGAGCTCACATATTTATTCACAAAGTTACTCATAGATATAAAGCTGCTAATATCATGTGTGAGGAAGAGGCAGAGAACCTTGTGAACAAATATGTGAAACAGTGGGTTTTGTTTGTGCACAAAGGGCACTTTACCATGCCCTAGTACATCACTAGGATAGGGACTGGGCAGCACAAAGGCAGGAGCTTCAGCTTGTTTCCTTATTTGAGCCTTCTATGTCCTTTTTCACATAAAAAATGAACTCAAAATCCTCCTAGGAATCAGCTTTGCTCATTAGCCATGAAATCTGCTCACTTTCTGAAAAGTTCATAGTGCAATGTCTGGCTATTGCGGGTCAAAGAAAGATTAAACAGCCAATTTATTTTAAAATTGAGAAAGACAAAATGAGCTTGATCTATTAATAAGTTTTTCACTTCCACCCAAACTATTAGATAAGCCTGAGATAAAGTACTTGAATTCATTAAAGTCTGAAGACTGGAAAGGACCCCTTTTTAATTGTTTCTTCTCTTGCTCTCTCAGAAAATAAAATCACTGTCATTTCATAGCTCAAGTTATGGTTACATCCACTTTGGTAAAATGTTGAGTTAGAGAATTAGAACAGATAGGATATTTCAGCTCAAATTTGTGCTTTCCAAGTGATAGAAACTGACTTCATAGAAAGTTGGGAGTTCTCAGGATTTCTGAGAGACACGAGCTTCAGGAACATTTGCAGGATTGGCAAGCCTGGTTTGGTGCTCTGTTGGCACTATAGTAAACAGAAACAAAATAATAAACAAAAATAATAAACAAAATAATAAACAAAACCACAAGATAACAATTTTTCTTCAAGAGACTTCAAAGTTCACACGCCAAAGGGAACGCTGCAAAGGTGCAGCATGGAAATCTGATGGTTTGGGTTTCCACGGTTGATAAACATTGTGGTTTCTGCCAGCTTGTTGATAGAATGAGGAGCATTCTCCCATGCTCACCCATGCTCGAGCTCTCAGCAGAGGTGCCCAATGCAGGTGCTTGGGCTGCATGAAGTCCCTTCAAATTGCTCTTTCTCAACCACACCCTCAAGCAGCCCATGTTGACAAGAGTGGCTCATTGGGCCACAATCTTTCTTATTTAACCGCAATCTTATAGACAAATCTGTTACAGGGGAAGGACACCGGCAGGGATGTGCGGCTGCAGACTATGGCTCAGTACTTTCTCTCTCCAGTACAGGGTTGCCTTTTCCCGCAGCCGGCCCAGCGGTGCCGGCCTGCTGCCCGGCCATGGCAGCCCCTGAGCAGGTACACACCCCCCAGACCTGGCCATGGCAGCCCCCGAGCAGGCACACACCCCCCAGACCTGGCCATGGCAGCCCCCGAGCAGGCACACACACTCCAGAACTGCCCATGGCAGCCCCCGAGCAGGTACACACACCCCAGACCTGCCCATGGCAGCCCCTGAGCAGGTACACACCCCCCAGACCTGACCATGGC
The DNA here is from genome assembly GCF_028551555.1 of Melozone crissalis. Lineage (NCBI taxonomy): Eukaryota > Metazoa > Chordata > Aves > Passeriformes > Passerellidae > Melozone > Melozone crissalis. The sequence goes on from NW_026535794.1 coordinate 26,207,221, forward strand.
AGCCCCCGAGCAGGTACACACACCCCAGACCTGGCCATGGCAGCCCCCGAGCAGGTACACACACCCCAGACCTGCCCATGGCAGCCCCCGAGCAGGTACACACCCCCCAGACCTGGCCATGGCAGCCCCCGAGCAGGTACACATACCCTAGACCTGGCCATGGCAGTCCCCGAGCAGGCACACACCCCCCAGACCTGACCATGGCAGCCCCTGAGCAGGAACACACACCCCAGACCTGGCCATGGCAGCCCCTGAGCAGGAACACACACTCCAGACCTGGCCATGGCAGCCCCTGAGCAGGCACACACCCCCCAGACCTGGCCATGGCAGCCCCTGAGCAGGAACACACACCCCAGACCTGGCCATGGCAGCCCCTGAGCAGGAACACACACCCCCCAAGCCGGCACCCACCCTGTCAGGCCCTCCTCAGCTTCGCGCCTCCCTCACTTTTAGTCCCGGTGGGCTGGGGCTACCTGAGCAGCGGCACGGGGGAGACAGAGCCGGGGGCAGGAAGCGGCCCGGGCCCGGAGGCTGCCCCAATGCGGAGAGCATCTCTCCGTGCCCTGGGGGAGCGGGGCGGGTGGCAGAGGCGACAAGCGGCGTCTGCACCCTCACATCCGCATCCCGCATCCCTCACCAGATCCACACCCTCACGCCGCGTCCGCCGCCGGGACGGTGTGGGGCGGCCCCGAGGGCGCGGAGCGGCGGGGAGGGAGCGGCGGGGCAGCGACGGGAGCCGCTGCTCTGGCCCCGGGCAGCGACGGGAAGGAGCCGCCCGCTCCGCTGGCCCTGGGCAGAGCCGAGAGGCGCCGCCGGAGCGGGGGGCGGGGGCTGCTCGCCGGGGCGGGGGCTGTCACGGGGCTGGGACGATAAAACCGGGGGTAATTGCGTTTAGGCAAATGAGGCTGTCCCGGCCCTCCCCATCTCCCGGCATATAAAGCGGGGAGCGCGCCCGCGGCCGGCCAATGCGCTCGGAGCGCGGCGCTCGCCCTGCCCGCTGCTGACGGTGCGTGAGCCGCGGGAGCCCGGCCGGCCGTGCCCGTGTGCGCTTGTCCTGGGGCTGTGAGGGGGGGTGTGTGTGTACTGCTTTGTCCCGGTCTGTACGTGTGTGCCTCTCTGGGGGGCGTCTGTTCGTGTTTGTGTGTCCGCACGTGCGTGCTTGGATGTGCCAGCATGTTTTTGTGCCTGTCCTTATGTGTCCAGGTGTGCAAAGGGATGAGTGTGCACCTCTGGACACATGTGTCTCTGTGTTTGTGTGTGTGGACAGCTACGTACCTAGGTGGGGGTGAGCATTTAAGGTGTGTAGCTCTTTCTATGAGTTCATGAGTGATGCATGTATACCTGGATGTGTGCATGAGGGGGATGCATCTGTCTGCGTGTGAGTTTTTGGGAAGGTGTGAATCCTAGATGTGCATAGACGTGTGAGGGTGTGTTTAAATCTTCCCCTGTACGTGCGTGTGTGAAGGGGCTCCGCTGACTTCGTGTGTCTGTGTGTCTGTCCGTGCGCTGGGGAGCACACCGAGCTGTGTGCCGCTGTAATTGGTGTGGGGTGTGTGTCTCTCCAGAGGGGTCCGCAGCAGTCGGGGCGGGGGTGCCGGTGTCACCGGGCAGCGTGGGGCTGTCCGTGCGAGGGAGCGTGTCCGCAGTGTGCCCGGGGGCTGTGTGTCCGCAGTGTGCCCGGGGGCTGCGTGTCCGGACGGGCACGGCTGTGTGTCCGGGCTGTGCGCTGTGCCCGCCCGCGGCTGTCACGGCTCCATCCTCTGCCCCCGCAGGACGTCCCGGCGGCGATGAGGCTCCCGCTGGCTTTCGCCGTGCTCCTCCTGGCCTCGTCACAGGCGCTGGGCGAGGAGATGGGAGCCACCGACGACCTCAGCTACTGGTCCGACTGGTCCGACAGCGACCAGGGGAAGGTGAGCGCCGGCGGCCCCGCGGGGTGGGCAGCGAGGGGTTCGGAGCCGGGGGCTCTGTGCAGCGAAGGGTTCAGGGCCGGGGGCTCCGTGCGGGGAAGAGTTCGGAGCCGGGGGCTCTGTGCAGCGAAGGGCTCTGTGCCGCTGCCTCCGTGCCGGCTCTGCCCGGCCGGGACCGAAGGGGGTTCCGCTCTGAGCGCCGCCGCTGTCGCCCGCAGGAGGAGCTGCCGCTGCCCCTGGAGCACTTCCTGCAGAGGATGGCCCGCAGACCCCGGCCCCAGCAGTTCTTCGGCCTCATGGGCAAGCGGGATGCCGGTGAGCGGGGAGGGGGCTGCTCACACCTCTCCGCACTGCTCTTCTCCCAGTGCCTGCCCAAACCTTACACGGTTATCGCTCGGGATTGTGTGTTACATCTGTTTCTTAGGCTGCCGTGAGGGTACTTTGGGTTTAGGCTTTTTTGCTTTGTTGTTTCTTTCAAGTTTTATATGAGATAAACTCACTGATTGGAAAAGAGGACTTTAAAGTCTTGGGTGTGTACCTGTTACAGCCCGTAAATCCCCGTAAAGGATAGCGTGATAATTCATAGGTCAGCATATATGCCACTGAAACACCAAGTGGAAACTGGTTGAGTATACAATTATTGTCATGTTTTCTACGTGCTTACTCAACCAATAATTTATCTAAGAAATTGGAGCTAAACTAATCTAAATTGTATGGGTTAAGCTGAAACAAGTTTTTAGCCTCTTCAAAGAGAAATGCAGTTGTAAACCATCACCCTAATTCCCTTAAGTGGAATATGCGTAGGTTAGTTTTTGTATCTGATTTTTCAAAGCATTGCAGTAGCATCATATGTATATGCCAATCCTTTTTTAACAACTCTTTTTGTCTTTTTTCTCTTTCCTTTCCTCTTCCAATCAGGATATGGCCAGATCTCTCACAAAAGTAAGTTCAAAAATTACAAATACTTTGAGTAATCATGAGAAGACATTCAAATAGGGAATAGTGTATTTGACAGGATTATTTAGAAGGTGTCTGGTTTCAGCCAGGGACTGGCAGCACCACTGGTGGAGAAATGATCTATTAAAGAATTGAAACCTCCCCTTCAGTGCCACTGTGAGCCTGTATCTCATCTGAGCTGCTGCGAGCTTTGAGATTTCAATCCATATTAATGTGCGGATGTTGCAGCTCTCTCTTATTTCCCATGGGGGGATTTTGTAAGCCTTTCTCATTGGCAAGGCAGGCTTACTGCCAGACTCTGAGAGGAGCAATTAAGATGGTAAAATCTGGAAGATTAGAATAATGAATTCCCAAGTCCCCAAGAATGCTTTCATGGGAGCACACAGTCCTCACGTGCGAGATGCTGCATCTGTGCCCTCAGCATTGTCTTGGAATCAGACTCCTGCCCACAGCAGGGGCTGACTGATGATGTGCTGCCATATGAAGTGCTATATTTTGCCCCACTCGTAAGTGTGCCTTGCTCTGCTTCTGTGTAACACCAAGCAGGAGATGCTATCAGCACTGGGGTGTTACCTTGCTCTGCACAGTGGTAGTTTTATTTTCTGAAGTTATCTCATGATATTTAAAATGAAATTGGAAGATTTTTATTAAGTAAATATTATCTTATATTCTGTGAAACCTCCTCTGTCCACAGAGGCCAGCGACTGTCACAGTGTTCTATTATCCACAAGGTGCTTTCTCTGGGGTTATGTTTTGGAAGACCAAATAAAGAGTCTCATACAAAGCTCATGCCAAATTACCTTCTGACTAAAGTAAAAAATTATAGTTTTCTGAAATTGCTTCAGCTTGAATTAATACATGTGAGGTCTGAGTATCTTGCTTTGTGTATGAATTCACCAAGCAAAATTCTTTCCAAAGAGAAACTTCTACATTTGACTCAAAAGCCGCCTTGGATAAAGCAGAACAGTTCATTTTCATTCCTTGTCTGAAACTATAGCTACTACTATAACCTATATACTGTAGGCCTAATCTTGGAGTAATTTATCCTCTACACTTCCAATGTCTTGAGAATTACTAAAGGGACAGGAAGGTAATACCTGAACTTATAAATATTCCAAAGATAGAGCCAGACTGTCTAGCTCAGACGTGTCCAGACATAGAGTCCCATTGGCCTCCTCTCCAGTAAGGGCTCCACCTGACCTGTGAGGGAGGATTTTCTTCCACATTACAGAAATAAAACAACAACAGGTAGAAGAGATGCACCACACAGGCTATACCAAGACACTGCCTTCTTGTGCATTTGCTCGGATCAGTAGGAGTTGTAACAGGAGAGAAATAAGATTTGTACTGTTAGTGGCCATTGGTTTTCCATTATACTTAAAAAACCCCCAAAACCAAAGGTCTATCAAACCTAATGAGAAGGTGTCCACTAACTGGCCTGTGCCTTGGTCTATCCTGTTCAGTCTGATTAGCCAGACTGCTGTTCATTCTCTGTTGTCTGAGAGTGATGTGAACCACTGGTCTGCGATATAAACAGTTTCAGACCCTGTCTTCTTTCCTTGCAAGAACCTGTTATTTTAAAAGCCTGCCTAGTTAAAATGTATTAAAATACCCCTAAATATATTTTTTCAGGGCATAAAACAGACTCCTTTGTTGGACTTATGGGCAAAAGATCTTTAAATTCTGGTATGTATTTGACTAAATTTGATACTTGGTGATATACAGCCTCTTCATTCCGTTGCCTCTTTGTTCTCTCCCAGCGGATGGAAGAAGCAGCTTTCATGTAGTGTAGATCCAGAGTTCTCTGTGAAAAAATCAGGATTTTCTTTGTTACCTGAGATATTTCAGAGTTCACCTCAATGCTTGAAATGACCAGGCTGGTCTGAGCTGCTGGCAAGCTCAGGTAGAATTCCCCAGAGCACTTTCATTACTGTCCTGTCCTTGCATGTTCTGCCAGTGCTTTTAAAACAAAAACCCCTAAATTTTAATGACATAACAAGAAAAATGTGGAGGCTGAAAATGCAAGGGTCACTTAACTTGTGGTCTAAATCCAGATTCCATCAGGTAAAAGGATATCTTCTCTGGAGACCCTTATTCCTAATACTTGTAGTAGAAGGTGAGAGAACAGAACTTTGCCATTAACACCACCTCATTCTGCAGATCAGACTGTGAAACATTCACAGTCTCTTTCAGCTTTTGACTTCACCTAAAGCATTTTAAACTCTGAATGGGTACTGTGAATTTGTTTTCCCATAGCATCCATGTGGGGCAGAATTCTGCTCTCCCCTCCTGTGCAGAACCCAGAGTCTCCCCACAGCTCTACCTTCCTTCCCTGTGCTCTAGGGCTGTACTGTGGAAATCCCTCACTGTGAACCATAAACTATCAGTTGATTCTCCAGGATAAGAATTAAAAAAATAAAAAAATAATATGTATTTCATGTCTCTGAAATAGTTCTCACTGTTTTGTTAAATGGATGATAAAAGTTAAATTACTAGCTGACACCTTTACATTATGTGGATACGTGCTGGGATCTATATTCTGCAATTATGGTTGTCAGTAACTTTTATTTTCAATTAAACCCCCTTCAAGACTAGTAATATTGCTCTCTGCATTATTTTGCAAATTGCTACGTATCATGAATAATTTTGTACAATTTTCTGCAGTGGCAATAGCTATTAAATGCATAATACCTGTAAATATATCTGCTATCACAAAAGTAAATAGCCTGTAAGTAATAAATTTTGTTTGGTTTCCACTGGGATTACATTTACATTAATATGAGAATGTAAAATACAGAAAATGTTTTAAAAAATGCAAAGATATTATTGCCCTAATTTCAAAATTGCAGGTATAGTCAGGATACTGTTATGTGGTATTTCTGACAAAAGGGAATAATGATATTTTACTCTGTTGGGCTATGTAATACCTGTCTGACAGGTAAAACTAGAACTCACTGCTTTTCTGCCTCTGCAGGGAGGCTTGAGGGGGAAAGGATAAGAACTTTTTTCTGCTCCACCGGAGGAGAAGATGGGTCCTGAGGACTGTGTAATCAAAGCAAGATCAGGAATAGTGAGTGTTAGGACTACCCTCACTTCTCCCTTTTGGGAGATATTTAACTGGGCAGGACCTTTACCCCATGCTGTGGTTCTCTTCTGCAGGAGGCCCCTGAGCTCCCTGGTAGTGGGCAGGAGCAGGTGCTGTCCCTCTGGGTGTGAGCACATTGCTGATTTACAGCCTCAGCGGCCAGAGCAGGGTGATGCTGATGGCTCTGTCTCTGGTTTGGGGACATCCTTGCTCAAGAAAGGCTCTCTGGATTTCACTCTCATTTTAAATGAGCAAGAAGGAGAGATCTACCACTACTAAAAATAAAATGTGTTGCTTAAGACTATTTTAGCCTGAAGCTTGTCAGCATGGTAGTCTGAGTACGTCTGAGGAGCTTGGCTCCTGCCACAGTGCACAGTAAAATCATCCCTGAGTGCAGGGCTTGTGCTCACGGAGTTTCCAAGAGCTGGCAAGGAGCTGACTGCACAGGAATGAAGGTGGATATGTCTGTGCAGAAACCCTCTGCCACAAATTGACCTGAATGCTTAGATCCCATCAGTAGGATGAATCACTGGGAGGTAAAGGGGCTCTGAGTTAATGGTGCTTCAAGCAGCTCAGCAGATGAGAGCTGGAAATCACTGCTCAGACCTTCAGCCTTCTGGAGGACAGTGTAGTCTGAGAGGTAACATCGAGCCAAAACAGCTCAGGGATGGGCCAGGGGCCCTGGTCTCTGCTCCAAACATGCCTCTGGTGCCTGCTGGTGCCAGCTGGCTGCAGGTGTCTGACACTTTGTGTGCTTGCTGGTGCCCATGCAAGGCTGTACCTTGTGCTTCAATCTGCTTTGTCTTTGCAGGGTCCTCTGAAGGGAGCATAGCACAGAGCTACGAACGGAGGCGTAAATGAGATGTTCCCGTGCATTATTTATTAAACTTCATTTGTTCTAATGGCCAATGCAGTGTAATATAAACTAACCACTGTATGAAATAATTATTTATTTAATAACTGAAGGGGTTTGGTTTTTTTCGAGTTGTACATTCAATAAAAGTATTATTTTTCATATTGTGGCAGTGACACGTGTTGTGTAGGTGTGCTGTGGTTCTGAAAGGAGCAGCAACCCTGGTGATATCTCACAACAAAGCACATGTTTGATATGACCTGTAGAGTTATGTTTACTAAACAAGCAAGTATTCTTTTGTTCATTGAGAGCGAGTCTATCAGCTTCACTGCTAGTGCAGAACAGAACTGATGTTCAGTCTAGTGCCTCAATTTGTTTTCATGGTTTATTATGTACTGTAATTTCTGTATCAAAAAATATATTTGTATCATTGCAGCATGTTTTATGTTCTGTGATTATGCATCAATATATTTTAAAAGGGGGGATGGGTAATGTTTGAATGGGAATCCAAAGTCTTCATTTCATAGTCTGGAATTTTATGATAGTAACATTTTAAATAAAAACTACTCTGGGGCTTTTGCAACATACTTCCTTTGATGATAGTGATGGAGTTATTTCCCACGTTGGTCTGGAATGAGAAATAGCAACATGGTCTGAGACTGGAAAGAAATATCAAATAATTTTCTTTTTGCAGGGAGGCTGTGAACCTCCCCATGTGTATTTGGTGAATGTTTGAGGGATTTGCTGCTGGAGATAGGAGTTCCTGGGATTGCTCCAGGTTGCACAAGGTGCCACCCCTTCTAAACATGATGGAAATCAGGAAGCATGTTTACTGAATGGAAAGAGCAGGATATATCCCCCCAGCTCCAATAACCTGCTGTGGAATTAATCCAATATTGTAGGGTTATTATTTGAAAGCCAAGCTCTTAATAAGTTCTATCCCTCAGATTCACAATAAAATCCCCTGTGGGTGTGAATCCATGCAATATAAAAGAAAAAAAATGTGACTGTAATTATCTTTTTAATTAAAATATCCGATTGCTATATATCCAAGATAGGCCTGAAATGTTCCATCCATCTCAGCAGATGCCAAGGCATCTGGAGTTCTATCTCCTTTTCCCCCTGCTACGAGCTGTACTTCTCTGATGCCATGATGCAAACTTTCACTGCAGATGAATCACCAATAAAAACAGCCAGTGTATACAAACTCAATTTAAAACTGAGTAATATGAAAGGATTCCCTGCTTGTTGTTTTCCATTTTGGAAATGAACTCGTGCACCTCCATTTTCAAGGTTACCTGAGGATCATCACAATTACCCCCATTAGGAGCAGGTGGGTGCTGGACCTCACTCCTTCTGGGTTAGGAGCAGCACCTAAACCTGCTCAGGCTTAAAACAGATCCCTCTTTCAACTAGCTGGAAGCCAGATCTAGCAAGGTGGGGCTACATGGTGGGAAAACTGAGGTGGCTGGTGGCAGGGACCACACTGATGCGAGACACAGTGGTTGTACTGGCACTCTGCCAGCTCTTTGTCTTTCCAGGGCTAATTTTCAGGCTGATAAACTTCTGTATGAACTCCCACTGAGCTCAGTGAGGAGGAGAAGCTGACTGCTGGGCTAGCAGCACAGCAAAAGGACTGTGGAAATCATGTTGAATAATGCTTGGTGAAGGGTAGAAAGAAAGAAAAACTTTAAAATGCTGTTATCCTTGCCTGGAGGACCCTGGTGCTCACAAGAGCTCACAGTGTGTGTGTGCTGAATTTTGAGACAGAGAGAGGAAGGAAAAAGCCCCACCATTCACTCCCTGCAGCTTGCACATCTCAAAACCTCCCTGCAGGAGTAACCACTGCAAAGCCCACAAATATACATGGGCTTCAAGTGTTTGAAAGACAGCACAGGTACTAAATAACAGCATCCAGTAAACAGATAGGACTGAATTTTCTAGAAAAAACATAGAATGGGTTGGGTTGGAAGGCACCTTTAGAGATTATCTAGTCCAACCCTCTGCCACGGACAGGGACACCTTTCACTAGACCAGTTTGCTCAGAGCTCCAACTGAATTGACACTGAACACTTCCAGGAGTGGGGTATCCACAATTTGTCTGGGCAACATGTTGCAGAGTCTCACCACTCTCGTTGTAAATAATTTCTTCCTTAAAACCAATCTAAGACTACCCTCTTTCAATTTAAATATCTGACCATCTTCATGCCCACCCTCTGCAGTTGCTCTGACAGGTCCATGTTCTTCCTGTGCTGGGGAGCCCAGAGCTGGATGCAGCACTCCAGGTGGGGTCTCACCAGAGCAGAGCAGGACAGGATCACCTCCCTGTCCCTGCAGCCTGCCCTGCTTTGGATGAGCAGCTCAATATTCAGATTGCAGCCCAGCATGGGGTTGTCTCTCTAGGCTGCAAGCTGGGTCATGTTGAGTTGCTCATCCACAAAGAGCCCCAAGTCCTTTTCCTAGGGCTGCTCTCAGTCCATTCCCTGCCCAGCCTGTATTTGTCCTTGGGATTGTCCTGTTCCAGTTGTGGGAGCTTCCACTTGGCCTTGCTGAACCTCATGAAATTCACACAGGTTCACTCCTCACACCTGTCAAAGTCCTTCTGGGTGGCGTCCTTTCCCTCAAGCATGTCAGGGGCATTACCACAATTTACTGTGGAAGGAAAGGCTGATCCTGTGTCACCAAAATAGTTTTCTTTTACATGTCATTCTGTTGAGTGGTTTCAATCTGGCATTTTAAACAACTCATTTTAATTTCTGATGGCAAAATAATGTCAGATTTGTGCTAATCTGGGTTTTGGACAAGTTTCAATCTAGCATTGATTTATATGTTTGTATAGGCATATATTCCAAGCTAGAAATAAAGCAAACACACCAAATGGCATAACCTGAAATGTTTCAACTGACTCTACCAACAACACGTGAAAAACCCCTCCTCACATTTCAGTGCTGGCAAGGGTGGCTCAGCCAGGCCGTGCCACGCTGGGGCTGTGGGGCTGTGCCTGTGCAGCAGCTCCTGGGCAGAGGTGGAGGTGCATGAACTGCACACATTGCAGGCATCCAGGCCAGCTGTTCCAGCTGTCTGCTCCTGCCACAGACTCACTCCCAACATCTCCCCACAGGCATCCTGGGATCCTGGAGACACAAAGAGGAATTCTGTTTTTATCTGCCTTTAGTCTTAAGCAATATAGTCTGTAGACTATTGAGTACTTCAAAGAGAGTTTTAAATCATTTCCATGGTCTTTAATCTTCCTTTTAAGGCTCCACCAGCTTTTAAAGACTTTTATGCGTGGAACAGCATTGATTGCAGTGCCAGGCCATTCCTGCCTTGGACCACTGGGCAGTGCCCAGTCTCCAGCTCCACTGCAGGCTGTGGAGAGGCTTTCACCAAATCCCTCCCTGTCTCCCTCAGCCAGCCACACCTGGGACACAGACTGGGCTCTTTTTGGTGGCAGCAGTCTGACATCCATCATGTTGCATAAGCCAATCAATAACACTGCAGCAAGGGCATCTGTCAGCAAAATGCAAGCAAGCTTTAAATAAAGCAATGAAAGTCTTTCTAGGAAATCAGCACAGAGAGTAAACCCAATGCTGATAATTGTTCCCACTGGGAATGCTGCAGGCAGTTTGACATCACAGCCCACCTCCAACATGCTTAGCACCCTTTTTGCTTATTTTTTCCCCCAGAAATACATCAATCATCTGCATTGTGACATGTGACTGCTCTTCTGTAGGCACTGTCTCCCCTACACACAAGCACTCCCCTTCACCCAGACAGTGATGTTGAAGACAGGTTCTCAGAAGCCTGTCTTGCCAAGAGAGTGACACAGAGGGCCAGCAGCTCCATCCATCCATCAGCTCCATCTCTGTGCTGTTGCATGGAGACTGCTTGTCCATGGTGGAGATGCAGCCAAATTTCACCTGGCAAGCCAAATCCAGAGCCATTGCTCACAAACCCTGCCCATGAAATGGGGAGCTGGAAGGGGGTCTGGCCCCCCATACCTCATTTCACCTGGGGAGTTCAAGCTCTGCAGCTCTTGGCTAATTCTGATGCCACAAGCAAATCCATGCTCTGTTCATGCCAGGAGACTGGTATTTTTCAGCATGGTCCTAAACAAAAGAAAAGGAAGGATCTGGAAATGTCTGGACGTGGGGATCTTTCAGGAACCCAACCCCTAGCCATCATCAGCTAGAGCAGAAAAACATCAAGAGTTTTTTTTGAAAATTATTAAAGTGAGTCTTTAAAATGCTGTTCAGACTATGTCAGTAACAGCTCCTTCAGAGCTACCAACAGCCAATATTTAAATGCAAACTGTCCCTTAAACTATGTCTCCTAAATGATGGCTGACTGCTTTATCATAGGAGATACTGAGCAAGTCCCAAACGTTGGCAATGACCAAATGCTCTTCTGATGAGCCCAAGCAGTTCCCTTAGCCATGATGTTACACACTGCATGGACAAACATCTCATTGTGACAGGACAAGAGCGCACAGGGCTCCTTCCCCAGCAAACAGCCACCTGCAGTGCCAGACACAGCCTCATATCCTCGTGTTAGCTGCAAAAGAGCTCACCTCCCTTTACAGAAGATATTTGTTACTTAAAGAGTAGCAATTTTGTAATTTTTCGTCTTGGTGTTAGTGAGTGAACAAATGTCCTTGAACCTACATCTTTCATGGAAGAGAAAAAGACACTGTGCATTATTCTTTCAATATTTTGATAGAGATTGAAACAATTGTCAGCTGGAGAGGCTGTGTGAAAATCATTATGATATTTATTTAAAATTATCACTGCTCCATTCCTGGTAGATATCTGATTTCTGTCGGAATAAACCATCTCAGAAATTCCTTTTTAAAGAGAGGTATATAAAATGTGTGCAAAAAATATCACCTCTTGTTTTCTACATCCATCTCCAAATTAAACAATGTTCCCACTTACGGCATATGGAAGAAATGAAACGTGAACAGAGTGTTAGACAACAAAACACTTTGTCTCTCATGGTGCTTCATGCTCTCCCAGAAGCCTGGAGGGAGGAAGCCCAGCAAAGTGGGAGGGCTTGGCCAGAAGTAACAGCAGTGGCTGAGCTAGAAATGCAGTGCACACCATGTACCCAACCAGTCACTTCAGTGCAAAGAAACTTCACAAATTATAAAGCATAATGTTAAATGCTAAGAAAATATCTGGGAGGTGGGGGGAGGGGAGTACCTTTTCTTTTTTTTCTTTTCTATATAAACCATTTCCTACATTTCTCTTTCAGCTGTAAAAGAATTAAAGGATACACCTGCACCAATATATCATGGAAGCATTTAGACAGAAAAAGACCCTTAAGATCATGGAGTCAAACAAATGTAATGGGGACATCACCTGAAGGCAAGAGAGAGTGGAACTGTGTGAAGCAGGTAAAGAACTGCATCAATCCATGCCTTATATTCTCAGTCACAACTGGAGTGCCTCAGTGCCAATACATGTTAATACACCTTCAACATTTTATTTTCATGAAATAGTTAGCATTAAAAACATCTAGCTGAGTAACAGAACATCTTTAGTCACAGATACTCAATTTTGGCTCATAGAAATGCTTTAATTTTCACTGTTATAATACTCAGACAACAACAGCCACATTGTGTTTCTGTGTACCAAAGCAATAAAATTTGAGCAACATGCTCTGGAAGCAAACCTGGCCTGGAGAAGATCCACAGGAATTACTGAAAGAATGCATATGTACAGTGTCGTTATTCTAAGACTGCATTTTAAAAAAATATTATTCAGTGAATTTTGAAACAGTGAATTTTCACAACACCCAGAAGACATCTCAGCTGTTTTGTGAGACTTGATCACTTGCAGCTTGGATTCCCACAGTGCTAACTCAGCCCAGGCAAACCCTGCACGGTGTGAGCATGCACCACAAACCTCACCTCTTGTACACAGGCACAAGACAGCACTTCAGAGCAGTTCCTTGAAATACAGCATAATGAATTCTGATGTCTGCAGATGGAAACCTGTTTATCCACAGCACATCTTCCCCACACTTCCTTACCAGCCCAATTCCAGCTTGAGGAAACAATCAAACCTTCCTGTCCTGCCCTCCCAGGCTGCCAAAGGAGTTCCAATTAGTGTCAATTGGGATAATAGCTCTATTTGCATTTTTAAGCTATTATTAGCAAGTTGTCAGTCAGCCAGTAATTTGTATCACTTTGATATAATGAGTATTTAAATATTTAAAAGGAGAATGTTCCTTTCAACCACCCCCTTCCTTTTTGTGCTAAAATAATAATGGTTTTAATCAAAAGTAATTTGTATTAATATACATTTTGCCCCAGGTGTTAAAGACAGTCTTCAAGAGCAGCGGTGAGAGATGTTAAGTAATACAGTTTATTAATATAGACAATTACTTCTATCCTTGATAGTAGCAAAAATGGAGGCAGCTTTTGCAACCAGAACAACCTGATTCTCCTCTTGGCCTCTTTGAGATGATTATTGTTTAGGAATTGAGGTCAGTTCAATTTATTTTAAGTACTTAATGTTATCATTTTCTAAAGGACTATTTTGGACTCAATTACTCAATCTTCTCCTTGATGAAAATTCATCAATTAAGCAACCTGTACCACACACACATGCACACAAAAAAAAAAAGGGCAGAAGACCTCTCCTCTCTCAGAACCTGTCTGGAGCAGGCAAAAGGCTGTGTGTGTTTCCATGTTGCCATTACACCATCTGTGATCACTGGGGGATGTTTTTCCTGACAGGGCTCAAGTCTAGATGCTCAGGTGTACGCAATTCATCATCACAGAGTTCACAAAACTGGATTGACCATTTACATAAACAGGAAATCTTTCCAAATTTATATGATGTACTTCATTTTATAATGCATTTGTATTTTTAAAATAATGCTTTTGAGAAAAAAAAGTACCTAAACCTTTCTGATGTGGCCCTGTAAAACTTCCCAGTAGCCTTGAGAGGTGGGTTCATGGAGTCCAGCCATGCCAAGGGCAGGGCCTCTCACCTGGGTGGGAGCAAGCCCAAGCACAAAGACAGGCTGGGCAGAGGATGGATTGAGAGCAGAACTGAGGGGAAGGACTTGGGGTGCTGGTGGACAAGCGTGAACCAGCAGTGTGTGCTCAGAGCCCGGAAAGTTGATGGTTTCCTGGGCTGCACCTAAAGAGGTGCAGCAAGCTGATCAGTGGAGGGGATTCTGCCCCTCTGCTCCACTCTGGTGAAACCCCCTGGACTGCTGCACCCACCTCAGCCTGGGAAGGACATGGACCAGCTGAAGCAAGACTGGAGGATGCCATGAGGATGATCAGAGGGTGGGTGCACCTCTCCATGAAGACAGTATTGGGGCTGTTCAGCCTGGATAAATGAGCTTATAGCACCTTCCAGTACCCCAAGGGATCCTCCAAGAGAGAGATGTTTTAGTGACAGAACAAGGGGAATGGCTTTAAACTGAAAGACAGTAGATTTAGATTACTATAAGGAAGGAATTCTTTACTGCAAGGAATTCTGTACCAGTTTACATTGAAACAGGTTTTCCAGAGAAGTTGTGGATATCCTATCCTTGGAAGTGTTCAAGGACAGGTTGGATGGGATCAGAGCAATCTGATCTACTGAAAAGTATCCCTGGCAATGGCAGGAGGTTGGAACTACACGATCTCTAAGGTTCCTTCAAATCCAAATTTTTCTATGATTCTATCTTAATGTTCTCTTTGTATGACTATCTGAAATCCTTATGATCCTTATATAATCATGGAGGAAAAAGGAGAAATGAAAACTCCTAACAACTTCAGAGGTAAAATTAACATTGCTCATTCCATAGTCTGGTATTGTCTTCTAACTTCCCTAGAACTGACATTTTGTACCTATTCCTACACACATTACTGATTTTTAATATAACTAGTTTTGAATTACCTCTCAATGGAATATTGAATGCCTTCAGCACTAATACAATTCAACTCTTAGCTGCCACCTTACCTGCAGCACCAGCACAAGAAGCTCTGCACAACATCTTTTGAGCAAGATCAATTTGAAAGCATTTTATTTTATGCGTGGCTTTATCCTTATTCTAATCAAGTACTTATTAAATTCCAGGAGGCTCACGCACAAATCCCAGTGCCAATCGTTTGTAAGGAAGATATTAAAAGCAGAGAGAGCAGGAGGGAGCGCATCTTCCCCAGGGACGAGCAGCTCATCCACACGGACGCGCTGACTGGCGGCTGCCATCTGCCGGCTAGGAAAAGAAAATTTTGTAAAAAATTAGGAAATCGTCCCGGAAGCAACTTCCCGATCGGAATTCAAGTTGGGACACAGACAAGGGGCACAGCCAGCCCCCACTCGCTTGTATGGCAGAAACACAAAGGCGGGCGGGCTCCAGGGCAGCCAACATCCTCTGTTGTTGCTCATAGAGTGATGGAAAGACCCAAACCTGAGCATAGTGCTGGAAAAAACTGGTTGCCCAGCTCGTTTTCTCCTATTGAAAAAGTTTCCAGCAACAAAAAGTGCCACTACAGAGAGGGGAGAAATACCACAAGCAGGTCTTGGAAAGCAGCTGTTAATGTACCACCTCTCCTAGCTACTACCCCTACCAACTTGCAGAGAAGCATCTCTGCCTCATTCTTTGTCCCTTTGTTGGGAACAAGCTTTTTAAATAAAAAAATTAAATTACTCCTTTAAATGAAAAGAAATTGAAATTATTCAATTAAAATAAAAATACAATTACAATTCTGTGCATTACCTGCATCCAGAGACAGGCTTACATAAAACTAAGACTTTCCTAACTGCAGCTTTTCTATCAACCACAATATCTATGTAAATACATAAATAAAAAGCAATAAGGCCCAAAGTTCCAAAATGAGGGACTGCGAAGGCACGGTGCAGGTGACTTGTGTGCTTTGGCTATCCCACAGAAAGGCACTGAGGAACACACAGTGTCATTTTTACAGAAATAAGCAGCCTCTCTCCCACAATTCAGCTGCTCTCTCCTTTGAAGACACGGTTCCCTAGCCAGGTCAAACACAGGATTACATTGTATCAAATCCTCCTTCCACCACTTCTGTTATTGGGAGCCAAATTAGGTCTCTATCAGAAAAAAAATAAGTCCACCCTTCCAAGACTCTAAGACAGGCTGCTTTTACACTTTACTGTGGTTTTAAACAGAGTTTCAAAAATTTTACATAATTTCAAACCATCCCACATCAAAAAACTCTGACCAATGGACTCAGGGTCCTAAAGTCCTGCCAGGTGCTCTATGGATCTTACATGCTGGCTTGTACTGGGGAACTTCTCTAGAGAGCCACTGTCAGGAACACTGGGATGTGGCACACCCAGGGAGGCTCCACACAAGCAGCCAACAGGAGGATAAAACAGCACCCAGGCTTTATTAAAGGGATGAAGGGCATGGGGAGCACCTTAAGCACCTGGCAGGTCTCATACCCTGCAGGGCTCTCTTTGGAACTGTTAACTTCTCATTCCTCAAAAGGAGGAAAGATTGCTGTGAAAACATACTTAATAACTGAATTGATTAGAATTAAAGCAAAACCAAACCCATCCCAAATCAGCAAAAAAATCCTACTTTTTTTTAGCCACTTTGCAAGAACCCTTGCTATAGATTCTCCCTCAGCCCTCATCAGTCCTGCAAGCCAAGCAAATACTCATGCCTGCTTTCCCCATGTGGACCACTAACTTCAGTTCCTCATCCTCACTTGACACGATGCTCAAACCAATACACTCAAGCTGTCAGAACCGTGCAGATTAATTTTATCCTAAAGAAAGAGTGAGAAAAAGATGCCACCACAGCAGGAAGAAAGCTAGAGTAAAACTAGACAAGACAGCATTGCACCATGGATCTGCATCTGTTCCCTCCTGTGACAGACTACAAACATGGCTGCAGCTAGCAAATGATTCTGAGTAGGGATACACATTTTTGTCCTAAATTTTTTTCTTCTTTTTTTTCTTTTTTTTTTTTTTGTTTTGTCCTTTTTTTTGCCACAATTTTTATTTTAAAGGGAAAAAAGAGAGAAAATATAGTACCACAGAAACTATAAAGGCTGTAGAATTCCAATATGGAAAAGGAATGAACAGGTTTTACACTCACAAGACCTTTGACAAGGCATCAAGCACAGTATTCTTCCTGTGCACATTAGCAAAAAGCTAAAATAACTAAATCATCAGTCTAGAATATTGCCCTGATATACAAATCTCCAATGTACTAGGATTTTTTTAAAAACTAGCTGAATTGCCTTGAATGCTGCATTGTTGCAGCAGAAAGTGCATTTGAGCAGTGATCCCAAAATACGTTGAGCCTGTTTTTACTACAGGCACATACTGGTTTTTTATCACAGACTTGGAAGTTTACAGTGAGTAGTAAATCTTACCTGTACACATCAGTACCTAACCACATACTCTATACTCCCCTCTCAACTCAAACTATTAACTGCTTCAAAGAAATCCAAAAAGACAAGCACATGGTCCTTAAGTAAAGAAGGCTGCAGGAACATATTACAGACAGTTCACAAGTGCTGTGGTGCCACCAAAAGGTTTCAGCAAAGTTTCT
Organism: Melozone crissalis; assembly: GCF_028551555.1. NCBI lineage: Eukaryota > Metazoa > Chordata > Aves > Passeriformes > Passerellidae > Melozone > Melozone crissalis. The sequence continues at coordinate 26,224,565 of NW_026535794.1, forward strand.
GGGATAGAGACTCAAATGCAGGATTAGGGTGGAGCAACAAACAGACGACCAGTCATTTTGTGAAGGTTTTAAATCAGAACAGCTTATATTTAATCTTTTAAATAAAAAATGGCTTTGGTTTCCTAGTCAAGAGGGACAATAAAGACTTGTTTTCATAAAGAGTGTGATGCTAATCAAGTCAATCTGCAGCACATGTGTATTTCTTGACTACCCTTATACTTTAGTTACCTTCACAAAAGTAACCCACATGGCTAAGCAGTCAATAAGAAGTTCTCTTGGGTAAAAATGCAGGTGTTTTTTCAGTAGAGTATCAGAAGTTCTTGTGATTTCTGAAGCAGTTTTTTCCCCATTTTTCCAAGGAAGGCATCTGATCCTATTGATGTCAGCGATGCTTTCTCCAACTACAAGCTATAGTTAACAGGTTTGGTTCACCCACACAGTTGGCCACTTGTGGTTCAGCAGCAATACAGATGACCTTTCTTCATCATACAGATGAAGAATACATTTATAAATGAAATAATTCTCACAATAAATGAAAAATTTCTTAAAATACTTACTCATGCAGTTTCTATCAGACTGATACACATCACCCAGTTAACACTCTTTTTTTTTCAAGAATAATAAATACATTTATAAAAACTGAAGTCCTTGAGTTAGAAACAAAGACATAACTTGGTTTCCCTTATCCATTCTGCTCTTTGATAACAGAAATAACTTTCAACTGATGGTATATTTACAGAACAGCCAACTGGTAGCTTCACACTAACAAATAAGATTGCCATTCATATAATTAACACCCAGCACCATCTTGATAAACTCTAGAAAGCATCTCTGCATAGCTATGAATATCTGAATACTTCTTGAAAACTAGACCAAGGATTTCAGGAGTGTGTAGAAGGATATTCAGAATAGAATAACATAGACACTATCCAAGTCCCAGGAACACAAATCACCAGATAGCTAGAGTCCAACTCCCATTTGCTCAGAGCATCAGCAGCAGTTTGCATCAGCCTGATTCAAGTCCTCAAAACAGAGCTCACATTAAAATATATTAAATGATTTCAAGGAAAATTAATACAATCAAGGTTACATAAGAAACAGAGCTGTCAAAGTAGTCCCTTGTCCAGAAAGTATTCTCCCATGAATTACAAAGTTTTGGTACAGCAGCCTCAGTTTTCCATAGTACACTAACAACAGAAAGCATTCATTTCCAATAGCATTGTCAAAGTACATGTTAAAGATGATTTAAGCTTTAGGTTTGCATAATTTGATTGATTTTCTTAAAGCACAGTGCACACAAAACACTTGCAGCACTTTTATCTGGGGATTATTGGAACAGTCTACTCTTGGGTAGCTGACTTGTAATGTTTCAGTGTGCGTGCAGAAGGATCAGTAGCTTTAACCCATCGTGGCATCCAGTAGTGGGGCAGCCAGCTGCTCCGCCCTGGGTAGTGCTTCTCAAAGATCTGGCGGTAGTAGTAACTTTCTTTTGTTTTAGGAGGATTGAAAGGATATTTCTCTGCTGCCTTTTCCAGTAAAAGGTCATCAACCTACAGACATACGCAAAATTCAAGTTAAGCTGCAAATATCTTCAACTTTTAAAGATGTACAAGGATTCACCAACCACTAAACATGCACAGTTTTGGGAAAAAAAGTCTATTCTAGACGCACAGGTTTGACAGGTCAAACAAACCTGTGTCACCAGCTCACTTGATCTTTACAAACACATAAATGTATTTCCTTCCAGTGCTGTTGGTATTTCTCTGCAGGAAATGTGAAGCCCATTTCTCTGGAACACAACCACTTTTGTTAGCAAGGTCACAGACACTTCTTTCCTACTCTTCCTTTGCTGTGAAACAAGGGCAAAAACTTAAAGCAGTCATTTTGCCGTGTAAGTGGCTTCCTAGGTTGTTTTTGAAGCTTGGGGAAGAGTTGGCTGTTATAATCAACACCAATAACCATGCTCTTAGCAACAGAAGACCTGGGATGCAAAGGCAAAGGCACCTGCAGTTGCTAAGTTGCCTGAGAAAGGAAGGACAAATAGTTGCACCTGTTGAGGCAATTTCAATAAGCAGTTTTGGCTGCCATCATGCTGTTCAAATTTTCATGTCTGTAAAACAGATTTGCTGCTCCTACAGCAGTACAGGCTCAGAACAGGCAGCAGAACACTGTTGCCTGACCCAACTACTTTTGTGTCTGAGGAATCAGAGAAAGAAAATGGGGAATAAAGAATTAGTGGTAGGACAGAAGCTCCCATCCACAGGCTTGACTACATGTATTTCCATGTAACAGAGCTCTGGTGTAAAGACAGTCTTATTCCCTCCTCTCCATGATAAAACTACCCCTGCACTCCAGAGAGGATTATCCTTTGTACAGAGTCAAAATGCTCTAAGTCTTCACTGGTTAACAATGCAAGCAGAGGCTTTAAAAAGCAAAAAGGCTTAGCTAGGGATGGCTTTGAAAAATGAATGACGCAAACAAGAAAGTACATTATATGGTCATTATGTTGTTACTCAGCTGCAGAGTAAGTTCATACAAGTGCCTTCAGCTGAAGCAGCTGCTTTGCCTGTAACCCAGAAATTGTGTTTGTTGATATACAATCTAATTTGCAATCCAGACACTTAAATGATGTTCATTTCCTTATACAGTCATTCCTGGCAGGGTCTAGCATTTCTAACTAGGACCACAAATGTCTTTAATCAACTCAGACATCGAGAAGAACATTGATTAAGGTTGGTCTTACTCCTGCACAAGTTAACTGCTATACCCAGGTTTATTCTCTCAACTAAGCCTGTGAGCTGCCTCCCACTGGCAACCATATCTAATACACCTAAATGAGAAAGGAAAAAGTGGTATTCTACCTGTTGATCAATGTAGTCCTGAAGAATGGAAAACCAGGATTTCTTTACTGATGCTATACCATCACTGAAAGCTTCTTTGGGTCTCCAGAGAATTTCTTTGGGAAGCAAATTGGAATCCTCAAAGGACAATCTTAAAAGGTATTTTTCAATTCCATTCTGTTTGCAGAACAAAAAACAATGTCATGAGTCTCAGGAACTGCAGTGCAAAGATCTGGATTTAAACACTTATGAAATGGATTCTTCTCAAAAGTTTTGATCATTAAATGGCTCCCAACAATTCAATAAAATATTTAAGAGCATGCTTGAGTTTGGGTGAAGGACTTAACCATCGAACTCAGCAATCTGGTCATGCTTAGAACAGGTATCAGTGAATTTGTAAACTTACATTTGGATCCAACCCTAGTTTTATGTACCTTTGGGATTCGCAGTTCTGCTGGCAGAGATAAATAATAAGAAGTAAACCGATGATCCAAAAATGGGACTCTCAGTTCAAGGCTAAGCAAGGGGAATAAATAGAAAAGATACTGAATTAATCCAACAAGTCATCTATTTACAAATTCCACAGCAGCTAAGCTTTCCCTGTCTTTCATATAAAGACAGGTTTTCTGCTTTTACTTGGAAGAAATTTTACTTGTGTATTTACAACTACCTGAATTTAATTCACCAACTTGTGAAGTGAGGTGTATGGTCTACACAGATTAAAGACTATGATGTTTTATAATGTCATATGCCCTGAATTTACAGACTACAGTCCTATAGGATCTGCAAAAACCATTGCAACATGTATGCAAAAGCACATTCTACAAAACCCTCTTCCTCTCAGAGAACTAACAAGTTGCTTACTAGCATTTGCATCAGCATTTGTAAACATATCATAGAACCAAGCAAGGACTTCTGCTGCCATTTCTGAAATCCACATTTGTTTGTGTTGTCAAGAAACAGCAAAAAGGAGCCCTACATCATTCACACAAGTTCTCTCCTATACCAGTGGAAGACACACATACAAAGCCTTCCTGCTTTTGTATACCACAGCTTCTAAGGACACAGAAGGCAACAAATAAAATAACAGTAACTGCACCCTCAGCAGAAAGAATCCCTCTTGGTGTGTCTGCTCAAGAGACTTTACGCTGTACAGCTTCACAAATGAAAGGAAATGTTATACTGGATCCTAGTAATTTCATTGTCTTTTTAGCTTCTACTCTGATAAAAAGTTTCAGCTACTTCAGGTAATACCCACCTTACGAAAAAAACCCCCAAATTAACCCAATACTGAGTATTCAGTAATCAAATACTGAGGGCTCAGTTTCAACATATAGTAACAAGATTTGCACTGCAAGTCTTTCCTTATAGTTGTTCTTGTTCCTAACTGATAAGGGCAGTTTCATCCTTTCCCCTTTGCTCTTAGTTCTTCTCCCTTTTCTCCATGAATCTGAACTCCTTAAATTCTCTTCTAATTTGTTAATACAAGGGTTCTTTCTTCCTAATAGTGCCGTGCAGCAGGTCCAAAGAAAAACAAAAGCAGCCAGCACAGGATATTAAACAGCCTTCAAAGTGTGGTGAAAATTTTCAGCACAAAACAAATTATGAGACAAATGGCAGGTCTCCTGCACTAGTAGAGAAACAGAAGAAAACTGTAAAAAGCTGGGCAAGTCATTTTGTAGTAGGATCAATACACAACAAGTGCTTCCCAACAAATAAGTTGTTTGCTTTGCCAAATATACCACTTTTCTGAGAACATTGTTCTCAGTTTAATGAATGTATTTCTTTTAGTAAAATGCTTCTGTTTAGTATAACAATACTATTTTCTATAGCACTCAATTTGGAGGTTCTTCAAGGTATCAGTTACACAGGTTGTATCCTAATGTCTCTTTATTACAGACAGCTACCTAATTCACATATCTTTTTCAGTATGTTGTTTTAGTTCTGACAATCATGAGATTCAAGATTTCTTTGGCTAAACCTCCAAAGACCCCAAAGTCAAATACAAGTTTGCCCTACCTCCTTAACTCTGAATATTTGTACTTCTAACTCACTGCTTCTGTAAAGACCAGTACAGTCCTACACAAAACAATATTTCAGTTGGCAACACAGTGAGCCCTATAGTCACACATCAGATTAAATTTGGCAGTATGCTTTACTGTTGCTCAAATTCCTTAAGCCTACAACTTCATGTTCGCACACAAATCCTCAGCAGTCTTTTCCTGCCTTATCTTCTTTTACTTTTAAATTATGAGTGCTCAGCATCCAAGGGAATACATTTTACCCATGTGCTGCAGTAGTTCTGTCTGCACGAAGGACATCAAACAGGTAGAGCTCCTTCAGAAGCCTCTCACTCTCTTCTGCACCTTCCTCAGGAGATGGTGCCTGAAAACAAACACAGCATGGAGCACACAGGTGGAACACAGCTGCACTGAGGCAACCAGTGCTGGCTGTCCTGCATTTGAATTGCAGTGATCACCAAACCAGTAAAAACTACATACAAAAAATAACAGTCTCAGGAACTACTGAAGATTAAGACAGCTATTTTTAGGTGATTAAATTCCTTGGATTTTATGCCACCCCAGAAGAAAAACTCCATAAATCTACAGTTATGACAAGTCTCAAACATCACACCTTGAGGTATCACAGATGTTCTGCTGAAAGGCAGAACAAGCAGCTAACTCAAGGGCATTCTGTATAGTGAATATATTTACCTTATGGAAATATATATATCCTTGTGTCAGCTCATCTGATCCTTCTCCTGAAAAAATGACCACACTGTCTGTTTTCTTCCGAATATACTTGGAGACAAGATACATACCTTAAAAAAAAAGTATAAAGTTATTAAAATACATCTACATACACGGTGCTATATGCAGCTAGTAGTTTAAAATTTAGCATTTTAGAAATTTGTCTCCTAAGCTACTTCCTTCTGTAGCAAAAAAATGATGTAAAGTAGCATCTCATTGTTACTCAAACCACCAACAGCCACACCAAGTTGGTGCTGCAAATACATCTAAACTGTGTATTTACACTTGGCCCTCAAAATATCAGAAAGATGTGTCTACCTGTGATCCTGGGAACACTGGAGGATTCTCATGGGAACATAGAGAGGAGATGTTCTAGCTCCATTTGAAATTAAGTGCATTATTAATTCCAGCACAGTGCTGAAGAAACCCTCTAGCCTTGGGGAAAAGCAAAAGTTGCTGTTTAACTCTCCACCACTCTGAGTAGAATTGGATGAAGCCCTTTTTTCAATTTCTTTTGTAAGGAATTTTTTATAAAACAGAATTATGCCTTCCACTCAATGCATCCTTCTGAATGGGACACTTTCATAATGAAAGTATTACAAATCTAAAGAAAAGGATCTAGTTCATTATTATATTAAACAGCAAATCTCAAAGAAAAAATGACAGAAAAAAAAGTTTTAGTAAAATGCTTAAATTTTTAAAGAAATGCATTCAGTATTTCACAATGTTAAATCCCATCTTCATGGAGGAAATTCCACCTAGAGAGTTCAGTTTCGAAAACTGTGCTGCCTATTTGGCTTCAAAACTCTTCTATGATGACACAAGATTAACTGGGTAAAATGCTGTAGCTTGCATTACACAAAAGGTTCCACTGGATTAAGGGTTCTCCTCTCTTATCAGGCTAGCAGTGCTCTGTTAGAAGCTGCTGATGACTCCCTTCACTTCTCTGAATCAAGCATACATTGTAAGAACCTGTTACTAAACCTGTGTTACCAAAGGGTAATAATAAATATTTCAAATTAGTATCAAAACTATGCAAGGAAAGGGTAACTGATTTGCTGCCAGAACCTCAGAAAACCTGTGAATTTCCCCTTCCTTCAAGGTACATACTTACTAGAGCAGAAAACTTAGACCTGCAGATCAAACATTTCTTCTTCACGTAACTATTGCTTTTCATCGCAAAGCTTCAAAAACAGTCCTTGACAGTTGCTTTATGAGTCAGGGATTTGTAAATAACTGCTTTTGCCTCAGTGTGGCAACACAGATAACTCTGGGTACCAGAACTTTGGAGTCCCAATCCCCAGATTCTGTGCCAGCTAAGGGATCTAAGAGATGATCATGTAAGTTTGCGTAAGATTTTATTTGGGTGATATAAACCAAAGATTGCCATTAAAAATATCTTACCAATAGAAGCTCTTATTGTTGTTATATCGTAGGTTTCCAAGGAGAAGATAACCTCCTCTATTGCCTGAATCCCCTCTTCAGTATTAAGTATTACTTCATGATGTTCACTGCCTATATGTGCTGCCACCTGTTTGCAAAAGGTCAAAGTAATGCATCACTTTTCAACCAAAACATTTTATAGACATACATTGTGTTTAGAGTAACACATTCAGTGAAAGCACCAGCTCTCTTCTACTACAATGAAAATTATGACATTAGGCCAAGAAAAGACATTACTTTGCAGACCTCTGACTTGCAGTGGTATGTTCACCAGAGGGAACACAGTCTTCTTAATTACAGTGTTCAATCATAATTGCAACAGACCATCCAGCTGCTTGCCTAAAATGTTAACAGAATCTGTAGAAGCTCTAAATATTCTAAATAGATATCGGCCCAGCATCACAAAAGTGAGGAAAGCCTGCATAGCACCCCAGGTACCAAACGGTTTGTACAAAACTGTAATAATTAACTTACAATATTTAATATATATAAATGCCTTAGCACATGAAGCATAACAGGGAGACCTACCCTGATACCCAGAGGCAGAACTGAGACAAGTCCAAAGTACTATCCTTTTGACAACATGCAAGGGGACTCTGTCATGAGTGTTTTTCAAATGCAAGAGAAAACAGGTAAGGTTTCATGTCCCTTTTGTAAGATTAAACAGCAAGCATTGTACTAAATTATTTACTGCAAACTGATTAACATCATAGCAATAAATGAATTTTCAGTGGTATTATTAATGCCATACCATGAAGTTAGCACCATTAATATACACTGTTTAGCATTCAGTAGCTCAGAACAAACTGAAAGCAATGTTTAAGATACCTTTCTGGCAGCAAGTAAGTCAGGACTGTTTTCCATTCCAATTGCAAAGGTTTGTAATGGATAATTGATGTTGATTTCTTTCATCAGTTTCAGAAGAACAGCTGCGACCAAGCTGGAATCTAAGCCCCCTGCCAACAAAACAAATCATCTGATTAGGTATTTGAATGATGTTTTGCTTCCCCCTTAAGGAATCCAGATCCTGGAATCCTATGAGTGGGCTTCATTTTTAAGCTGTCCGAGTACAAGGTACTTCTCATACAAGTATACATTTACCTCTATTAATAAAAGAATCAGGCAATTTTAGTGGAACATTGTCAGTAACAGTTATCAGTACTTTTGGTGTCAGAAGCATCAGTGGAACTCCTTATTAAAGATAAACACAAAGTATACTGAACACATTGTACTACAAGAGAATATGCCCCTTCTCAGCTCTACTAAAATGGGATTTATAGTCTCTGTTTTAAAACCACTCCCTATCTTCCTTTTACCTACACATTTGACAGTCAACTGAAAGGACTATATATTTTTTTTATAATTTAAGCAAAATAACAGAATGCTTAGTGTAAGGGCTCCACTCCTCTTCATTCTTTTTTTTTCTCCTCTTCTTTCTAGAGGGGAGTGAAAGGATTTGAACAGTTTGGATAACAAGCAGAAAATAAAACCAAGACATGCATAAGCTGCCTAAATGTACTCTAAGGATCCACTTTCTAATTATCACGAATTGTTTCTGCTAATCCTTACCCTAGTTCTACTTGCTGCTCTCCTACAGAGTACTGAGCAGAACACAGTACCTGTTTGCCCACATCTGCCTGCAGTTCTGACAAGCATGAGGCAAGACCCTCTTCTCTTTGTTTTCTACCGTCTGCATGTGTTTTTTCAGTTAAGTACAGCACATTAGCATAAATCCCCACCCTGATCCCCTTTGTGGACATGCTATCTAAAAAAAATATTTCCTCTCGAAATTACATACAAATTCTGAGAAAAGGAAAGCACAGAAAACAGAGTGCTCAGGATGCGGAAATCAGGAAAATAAAAACCCAGGTTTCCACTGTGACACTGAAGAATTCCCTCTGTGATTAGAAACAAAAGCAATTCTCTGTGATGTTCCAAGCATACACAAAATTGTGAAGCACTGAGATACTCTGGTATTATTTATATCAGCACAGGCACATAGTTTTGCTTCCTGCATGTGCATCTGAGGAGCCGCTGACTGCCTTCTAATTTGATATTTGAAATTTGGGGTTTGAACAAGCTTTTTTACTGAAACTGAGATCTTCCAACTCTATATATTTTCCAGTTTTATTTACCTTCTTCCTACTTTTTATGATTGCACAGTAAAGAAATGGTCCAGCAGTATCTCCTGGTCAGTTCTCTCTCATTCAGATGCACATTTAATAGGATTCATAACAAATGAGTGTAATTACTGTTTTAATTAAAAAGTGAATGCATGAAAAGCATTCCAGAACTCTAACCACAAGTACCAAGTGCCATACAAACACAGGAAATAAAGTGTCAGACCCATGGTTACAGAGCCTTATCTCTATAGAGTACCCCTGCAACACTGAACCATCAGATCACAATAGTGATCAGCTCAGTGAGAGAACAACTTCCTGTACCACAAGCTGTTACCTTATCAGCAAAAGAGTGTAGCAAATAATTTTGGTCCAGATGGTCTCCTGTAATATGGTAAATTAAGGAAGTTTAGGATGGAGACTAAAGTACAGCTGGCAGGTAATAATTCTCCTGCTTCTGAAACATGCCAAGGCTTTATTCTAGCTTCAATCTCCACAAAGTGAATGTAATAATTAAATTTTCTTTTTAGACCAACCTAATAATAAATCTCATGTATTTAATAATATAGAGTGATTTTCAACAGGAATACTGTATTTATTTTTCTTATGTAAAAATGCTCAGTGTCTCAATAAGCCAAGATCCCAGCCCTGAGTAAACTTTAAAAACATAAGATTTTCAAGATACTTGTAAACTGGAAAACTTTACTCCAAACTAAGAAGTTCTCTGTTGCCTATTCTAAAAAGCAAATGAAGATTCAGATCACTCCAGGTACACTGCAGCAGAACAGCCAATATACTTTCCTTTAACTACTAGAGGATGGGCAAAAGAGAGAGAAGGTACAGAATCACTGTGGTTCTTGCTCCTTACCTGACAGAAGACAACCAATCCTTCTGTGAGCCATCAAACGTTTTCTAACAGCATTTTCAAAGAGAATACGGATGTTGCTTTTCACTGTGTCAATGTCAAAACCTGCTCAGAAAAAAGAAAAGAGAAGGGTAAAAAATCTCCAAAAAGTGTTACTTAGACTTTGCTGGATGATGCTAATTAGGAAACAAAGATATATGTCTGAATCTCCTTTGATAACAAGGACACTCAAGTCCATCTTTGTGTATGACTGCCTAAAAAAACAATTCTAACGTCCCTACATTTTAAAGGTCATTACAAGTTGCTTTTTTTTTTCTTAAATGGTACTTTTTAAAACCAATCAATACAAATTTTACATTCAAAGATTATGGTTTTTTCACTTTTAAATCAGAGTAAGTAGCAAAATCTTTGCTGTACTACCTGAAGGCAGAGCTTCCACTGTATCACATGCAACATGGAGTGGTTCATCTTTACAGCTATGAAATTTTACTAATTCCACTGATGCAACCTTGCCAGAGGGCTTTAAGTCCAACACTTCATAATGACCCGGAAGAAACGGCTCCACTTTAGAACATAAGGATGTTGAATGCTTTAAGTTGATAAGCCCTACACATAAAATGGGAAAAAAGAAAAATGTCAGAGTTCTTGTCTTAAAATGGTTAAGCTATCCCTCACTCAACAGCCACTCTACTAAAACTATATACAAATATTTTCTCTGGATCTTAAATCTGGTATTAAAAAAAATATCCTACTGAGTCACCATCAGTCCTGGCCAGAGCATGATTCTGCTTCTGGCAGGATGTACACATAGATCTGAGCCATCTCAAGCTGAGGCAGATAGCAGAGCAAGCAAACCAGCAAGTTTTACTAATTGGCAAGTAGCAATTTATCTCTGTGAGCAGTAGGAAAAGCACAGTTCTAACTGACTACATTATGGCCAGGTCAAAGTATAATATGTTTAGGAGAATTTGAATTACAATTATTAACTTATTTTGTGTTTAAAATTAAGTATAGTCAAGCTAACAAGGGGTCTGCAATAAAACAACATCACTGCAGTAATTGCTTAATTGACATATATTTAGTGATTTCAAAACTCATTGGTTCTAGACTGATTTACTCCACTGCCAAGGTGTAACACTTACAGCCAAACCTCATTTCCATTCCCCCTGTGAAAGAGGATGTTTTGAGGACATCCTCAAAAGGGACACAGTTGCTGTTAGAGAGAGACTGGTAATTTACTGTGATTGTTATAGGACACAGTCTCCAAAACATTCACTTCCCTTCTCTCTTCACAAGCAACAGAAATAGTGCAGCCCCTAGTTTAGAAGGGTTAACATACATTGGAGCCTGATAATAAAACAGATATACAATATATGGGACAGAAATAATAATGAAAGTCAATTTTAGCCAAAGTGCATTTTAGGCAATTTCAGTAGGGTTTCAAAATTCCTGGCTTTTACAGATTAGCAGTTCTTGTGGTATAATTACCTAGTTCACTTCGTAACACCAAGACCAAAGTCTAATATTATTTATTGTAGCATAAGTCTAGTCGAATTCAATAGACTATATTTAACTATGGCCTAACATAAAACATCTTGAGTTCAATACTGCTAAGACTCCAGAATACAAAAATTCTAGTTAAATAAGCAAGTTATTTTAGCGATATCAAGGACAATTAAACATCTAGGATGTTTTTATTTTAATGATGTGGAGCTCTTACATTACTAAATATAGCTGATCTATTACTGAACTTACTGTTCATTTTCTCTTCACACTAAGAAGAAAAGCTCAACAAAGAAGTTTGTCTCCAACAGAAATACCTAAGATTATTTAGGCACTAAACACAACTGGCTTTACCTTTTGCCTCAGAACAGACACCCAAAAATCCATCATCAGTCAGCACCTTAAACAGTGGTCTGACTCCATAGGTATCTCTTGCCAGAAACACTTTTCTGTTTGCAGTGTCCAGAAGAATGAAAGCAAATACACCATCCAGCATGGATGCTGTTTGTTCTATGCCTCCTCTGTTGTATAGATGAAGGATGACCTCACCATCCACTAATGTTTGATAGTCAAATCCAAACTGCTTCTGCAGCTAAAAAAAAAATAAAGAAAAACATAAATAAACATTTGCAAACATTGTCTGCTTAGTAATTGTTCCATAACAATAATCTTCCAAGTAAAATCACAGTTTAAAAGACATACAAATATTTCTACCAAAGAAGGAAATGATACTTTCGTGTTCAGTTGTACTGGGTTTGCATGGCCTGGCTTTGGTAGCAGAGGGACAACAAGGGTGGCTGCTGTGAGACTCTGCCAGGAGATTTCCCCACGTGTGGCAGAGCCAAAGTACAGGACAGACCCGCCGCTGGCCAAGGCCAAGTCAATCAGGAATGACAGTAATGCCTCTGTGGTAACATATTCAAGAATAAAGAAAAGTTGTTGTGCAGATGTCATTGCAGCCAGAGAAGAGGGATGTGAGACTGTAAGGAGAGGAACAGCTCTGCAGTCACCAAGGTCTGTGGAGAAGGAGGGGCAGGAGGTGCCAGAGCTGGATTCCCCTGCAGTCCATGGTGCAGCCCAAGGTGCAGCAGCTGTGTCCCACAGCAGATCACAGGGACGCAGAGATCCACCCACAGCCCATGGAGGAGCTCCATGCTGGAGCAGGTGGATGCCTGAGAGGAGGCTGTGAGCCCATGGGAGACCCATGCTGGAGCAGCTCCTGGCAGGGATATGCAGATCTGTGCAGAGAGGAGCCCATGCTGGAGCAGGTTTCCTGGCAGGAATTGTGACCCTGTGAGGGACCCATCCTGGAGCAGCCTGTGCCTGAAGGAAAGCACCCTGTGGCAGAGGGACCCACACTGGAGCAGTCTGTGGAGAACCATTCCTGTGGGACAGACTCGTGCTGCAGAAGTTTGTGGAGGACTGTATTCCATGGGAGGGACCCACACTGGAGCAGAGGAAGAAATCTCCTTCAGCAGTGGCAGGAACATCATGTGATAAACTGACCATAACCCCCATTTCCTGTTTCCCTGCTGGGGAGGAGATGATAGAGCTTGGCAAGGAGGAAGTGGTAGAGGGAAGGTTTCTTTTTCAAGGTTTATTTTACTTCTCATTACTCTGCTCTGATTTTGTTGGTAACAAATTTAATTTAATCTAATTTCCCCAAGTTCAGTCCGTTTTACCCATGACTGTATTTGGTGAGTGATCTCCCCCAGCCCTTAGCTCATAAAACTTTAGTTGTATTTTCTCTCCCCTGTCCACTTTTTGGAGGGAAGCTTTGGTGGGTGCCTGGCATCCAGCCAGGGGCAACCCACAACAAAAATTTTACCCAGGATCATTTCTTAGGCAATGAGACTGACAATGCAGTCTGAAGCAATTCACATTAAGGCAAGTTTTCAGGGATACACTTCTGAGATGTCAAACTGCAAACCCATGACCCTGGTCTTCAGAAGCACTAGCCAGCCACTGTGTAAAAAAAAAAAACCACTGAACAACTCAAAACACATAGACATGTGCAACATCCCTGCAGAGTAAAGTACTTTGGAAACAAACTTTGGTTTACTTTTGCAGTCACTGCAATTCCTCAGTTTTTTTAATGCAGACAGTTTCCTTCTGCCTCGTCTTCCTCCATTCCTCAAACTATTCCTTTCACTCTGCCTGTGCATATAAAACGGAAGAGGAAGAAATTAGCTGTCAGACTTAAGTCAGATCAAATATTCTTCATGTTCTTCTGGTGCTACTCTTAATAGTCCTTTCAATAAATACAAAACAGAGGGAAAGAAAGGGCTTCACTAAAACTCTGACAAGCCAAAAAAACCCACAAAACCAATGCTTTAACGTTTTAAAGTTCCTTGGTTTTAAATGTTACTTATGAGTAACAGTTGGTCATCTTTGATCAGACTGAGTCAATGTCAAAATAAGTAAGTCATTGCCCTGAGGAAGGCAATTGTTTCACCAGTTATCCTTTCTTAGGTAGGTTTCTTCCACAAGCTTGAAAGAAAAATTTCATTATAAAGAAGGAGGGTACATAATGTAACGACAACAACCAAACAAATTCCTGTAGATGGCAATGCAAGTGTTGCACAATTAGGGTCCCCTCAGGACTGTGGGTAGCATGACTGAGAGTAACTCTTACTGTTTTCAACAGTAGAAAAGCCACAGTGCAAAACACTGCAAGTAATACAGACTGTTGGTGCAGTAGATTTCACATGTACTGCAGGACAAACTCTCACCCTTCAAACAGCCAGATACTTGAAGACTGGGAAAAAAATTGAAATCTCCTGGTTATTCAGTCAAATTCCCAATGACATTACTGATGTCACTGATGCGACTGACAGCAGCCTGACCTGACTTAAAAAAATGCGACATCAGAAATGCTCTAAAATTAGCATTAGAAGTACTACAATATCTCTGATCATTCAAACGTTTCTGATGCTACCACACTTAGTATGGGACACATTTTACACATTGATTCAGCGTGATTCAGAATGAGACACAGTTTTAAGCTGCTTTTTACATCAAATTCAGATATCTGAATTATCTATCTGCCAATAACAGGCAGCATGGACATCTCAGCACAGGGACTGAGGAACACTGACAGTGTTTAGCAGCAGCATCACATCCATCAGAGACATTCAGCACCTTTAGGAACTATGTAAAAGTTGCTACTTGCTTTGTGCCTAAGAGACTTAGGTGGCTCTCAAAAACCCCACACAAAACCTGACTTCTGCTGCAGATACCTAAGGACTTCTGTGGCATGCTGGAAACACCTCTCCAAGGGTTATTGCCTTTATATAAATAGGTAAGCATGCATACTATGCATCATTTTATCTTAAGTGACATATCCCATCTAAACTGAGAGGCAATAATAAAAATGCAACACCCAACAACTTGGGAGAATGATGAGCCAAAACAACTGAAGAGCAGGACAGACTAAAAGCATTTGTATTATGAAGAGGGAAGAAGGGAAGAAAGAGGCTTGAAATTCTTCTCCCCAAAAGATAATGAAGAATGTGTCTTAACTTTCAACTGAACAAAGCTGAAGATGTAAGTATTTCTTGTTAATTAAAAATTGATTTTTTCAGTATTAAAGATTATGTATGTTGCAAAACAAACTACCAGATTCACAGCTCACTGAGATAACTCATTTCCCTTTTAATACTAGCTCTTTGCTAACTTTCCCATTTCTTTTCTGATATTCTAGTCCAACAGATTTTAAAGATCTTTGAATGTCCACTAGTCTTGAAATAATAAAAAAAAAGAAATAAAATTTTTAAAAATTGCCTTACCATGTATACAACACTTACCTGTTTGAAATTGTAGATTTCTCCATTGTAACACAGCCACAGGTATGGGAATTTCTTCACCCGGATAGGCTGCATCCCATATAACTGATCCACAACCGCCAGCCGGTGGAAGCCAAAGCAGCAGTTGGTGAAACCATTGACGTTCTCAAAACGAAACGCATCAGGACCTCTGTGTGCAATCTTCATGGCACTGAGACACTGCACAGAAAGGCACTCATCGCTGCCAAACAGGGCCCAGATCCCACACATGGTGAGGCTCCTGCTCTACCTGCACAGGAGAACCTGTTCACCAGAGACACGGACACTGTAAGCAGGAGCTGACACTTTGTCCTGGTCTGGCTGAGAGAGAGTTCATTTTGCCCTCAGTGCTGTGTTTTGTGCTGGTATCACAGCAGTTTTGGCTACTGCTCACCAGGGCTCACACAGCACCAATGCAGACCAACATTTCCCCCTCACCAGAAGACTGGGAAAAGGCAAGACCTTGGAAGGCAACGTAGCCAGGACAGCTGACCTAAACTATCCAAAGGGATATTCCATATCTGATGTCCACCCAGATAAAAGATTTAAGGGAAAGGAGCACAAAGGCAGAGCAACTACTCTGTGTGCTGAAGCCCTGCTTCCCAGGAAGAGGCAGGGCATTGCATGCTGATGGGAATGAGAAAATAAAATCTTTGTTTTTTCCTTTTGCTTGTGCACGATCTTAACTTTTCCTTAAAATTAAACTGCCTTTATCTCAACCCATAAGGTTTTTTATTTTTCATCATATTTTCTTGCCCCTCATTCCATCCTGCTGAAGAGGGGAGTGATAAGAGTGCCTTGGTGAGCACCTGAGATCCAGCCAAGGTCAACCCACCACACAGCTAAAAGCCATAGATAACAGATGTAGGCTATCACTCACTTAACTGCTGAGAGGCCTGATAAAAAGAATAGCAGACTTAACCAACATGAAGTAAAACCTGCTCAAAGTACGATAAGCAAATTTTCGCCAGCAAGGAATTAGGTTTAAGTTTTACCTTTAGATACAGCAAGACTGTCTATGATTTTTTTATTTATAGAGCACAAATAGAACAAACCATCACTAGTCATAGAGTGTGAAATTTTGAAGTAACATCATCTGAGCAGAAACATTAAACATCCTTTCAGTTTGTCGCCTTTACATTCAAGGGAGGTTTGTAACAAAAAAGGAGGCTCTTGAGCAAGACCTGTAGTGACAGGACAAGGGGGAACTGCTACGAAGGAGAGCAGGTTTAGACTGGAGTTCCCCATCCGGCAGCGTGGCAGGCCCAGACGGCAGAGGCGCGGCGGGAGCGGGGCTGCTGCAGTGCCGAGCTCCCCCGGCCCGTCGCAGTCCTGGTGTGCCCGCAGACACACACACACACACACACACACACACACACACACACACACACAAACACACACACACACACGGGCCTTGCAGCTCCCCGAGCCCGAACTCCAACAGAGCACGTGTGCCCCAGCCGGGGCCCTCCCGATCAAGTGATGTCGCTGGAGACATCAGCCCAACGCGGCCTGAGGGCTGCGGTTCAGAGAGCCACACACAGCCCGCAGCTCCGGGGACACAGGGGATGCAAAAGCGTGCCAAGGGGAGCATGGCACAGCAACAACACTGCTCGCCCTCCGCATCTGCCCCATCTGCACATGCGATGGCGCTGCGGACCTCAGCCTCAGCACATGGAGCTGTGCTTTCTCACCATCTGGCGCGTCCTCCTGGTCACCCGCGGTCTCTGGGCGACCCGCGGGCACCCGGGACAGGCTCCCCCCGCATGCATCCCCTCCGCCCCGGGCTGCCGCGCATCCCCCCGGGCCCACCGCTCCCTCGCCAGCCGGCGGCGAGAGGCCGAGTACCACGGCAGGAGGCCGAGTACCGCGACAGCTCCCCGGCCGGCAGCCCCTCGGGCGGGGCCGGCCCTGCCCGCCACAGCCCGGCCGCTCCCGCCCCGCTGCCTTACCCGGTGCTGGCCGCCGGCGCACGCAGAGCCGCCGTCCGCGCCGCGCCGGGAGACGGAGGAGGCGGCCCCGGCCGGCCGCGGCTCCGCCCCGCCGGCAGCTGCTGTTGAAACACGCCGCGGAGTTTCATCATGCGCTTCCTCATGCTCTGCCCTGCCCTGCCCTGCCCGCCGGCGGGGGCACGGCCTGGGCCCGCAGCCGTGCCCGTATCTCCGTGTGCAGCCGGCCCGGGCTGGCCTGCGGCGGGGCAGGAGCGCCCAGGCCGAACACCGGCACCTGCCCCGGGCCGCGGTGGGGAAAGCGAGCCCGGCAGGCACCGCTGGGCGCTCCGGGTATCGTGGGCTCAGGTGGGCGATGTGTAGCTCTCAGAAATCCTGTCCCTGCGGGTGTGCTCCGAACCCTGCCTTGCGTGTGTGTAGGGAAAAGAGCTAAGGCATTGCCCCAAAGCTGCTTTATTTGGTCTGGGAGAGGCAAGTCTGTTATAAATAAGCTTGACTAGGCCAGTATTCAAGCAGCAGTTTATTAATTAATATGGTAAAGTATGAGCAATACAGCGCTGGGTACAGTGGGGGAAGTTTTCCCTCCAACTGCACATCGATAGTTGAGGTTTACAGGTATTTATAGGGGTACTTATAAGCTCTCTCAGCCGTTTCTATTCCAATTTTTACTCATCAGCAGTTTCTATTCCCGTTTTTTACATCACAATTCTATACACTATTGTGATTTAGTTTTTCTCAGATGTATCCCAGAAAGGAGTATCCCCAGATGGTGGTGGTCGGGTTTCCAAAACAAGAAAGATGAATCCCATCTGATTAAGTCCAGCTTCCCAATCTGGGTCCGCCTTTTAATTGCAAGGACTATAAATCTCATAACACCAATGTCCAGCTTCCCTTGGTCGAAACTACAAATCCTTGAGTTGATGTTCATCTTCCTTTCTCAAGCTGCTTTCCTCTGTTTTGTTAAGGCATGAGATAAGCATGTTTCCTTTATATATATATTCCAAAGCTATAGTTTCAAGGATACAAGCAATATTCTAAAATTATATTTCAAAAGGTTACTATTGCAAAACTCTTTAAGGCTTAACTACAAGCAAAGAGCAACATCCTTAACACTTTAATTAGAATGTTCCTAAATCAACTAAGGTCAATTGCAAACAAAAGATAGGTTCAAAGGCCTTCTTCCATGCTTTACTTTCCTCAGTTATTATTAGAATTCGTCTTTATAACTGTTTATAACTATAAAGTTGGTTTCCACATGTATCACAGTCACAAATACACACATTGCCTGTATGTACCTGCCACGAAACACAGCCTTGTATTTCACAAGTCCATGTGAAACTTTGGAAGCTTTGCCGAGGATGTACGATTTTTCTGTGCAAAACTAAGTTCTGAATCGTAGGCACGATGAGTAAAACAGGATTTTGGTGCTTACCTGAACTTTGTTATTGGACAGTTTTGCCTATTTGTCTTTGAGAGTGCTAAAGTAAATGAAATTCAACTCTGAATATTAGGATGTGAAGTGTTAAACATAAACCCTAATTCTCCACCAATACTTCAAGAGAGCAATTAGTAATTTGCATGCCAGTTTTAGTGGAGTTACTGTAAATCTGCAGTACTGTGCATACAGTTCTTCAAGTCAGGCAGTTTGTCAGCAGTAAGTCTGGTCTGTGTGTAGAATTTTAAAAGGACCTTTAAGAAGCCATTGAAATGATATTTTTAGGCTTCAGAAAGAACAATGTGCTGAAGCAAGCTGTGCATGAGAAATAGACTCCAGTGCTGATCAGGATGTAGGATGTTTCTGTTCAGCACAGCTTCACCTGAGCACAGGCAGCCTGCATATGCCATGTGTGCAGCTCCCAGAGCTGTGCACTGCTTGGAAGGGCAGGTTATAAATGTGTGCAATGGCACATGGGGTCACTGCTCAGAGAAGAGAAGTGGTTGTGGTGAGGAACACCTTATCTCTTGAGGTTTTTTCCAGAGATCTAAATGTCACTCTGCACTTTGGAAAGCTACAAGAAATAGTAGACAAACCTTGTACTAGCTTAGGTTGTTTTGGTGGTTGTTTGTTCATCAGAAGCTTTTGTAAGCAGCCTTTCTTTACATCTTTATTTCTTTTCTCCATGCAGAAGAGACTTTTTGATGGGTCTGCTTAGGCTCAAATTGTTGTCTGGGCACTTTCATTGATGGTTCCTAACTGATGAATTCCTGGTTCATAGCTAGATGTCATAAAGTACTTTATGATAGTTACAAACCATTTGGTACAATAAAAATCTTTTAATGGAGAAACTGAAGCAGGGAGACTGAGAAATGACTTGGAGAAAGTGGCTTGGTAAGGCTGGATGGGTACGGCCAGGGTAGAGCAAAACCTCCCAAATCTTCACTAGAGCCTTCATCCTTAAGGTGCACTGGGTAATTTATCCTACCCTTTATTATCACTTCTAAAAACCAGGGAAACTGCTGCATTGAACTGTGTCTTGCATGTTTAATGCCCAATTTTAATGAAGTTGATGGTGTGATATATGGGGCTATTGGCAGAAATGCTACGCACGATCTGGTTTTTAATATTGGCCATGTTAGTGTTTGGTAGTTATAAAAGCACAAGAAAAAACTGATATGTCTCTGGCCTTTTCTCTACTATTGTCAAGTAGCCCATTATAGTCTGTTTATATTAAGTCTCATTCTTCAATATCCAGTCTTTTCTTTCAGCATATCTGCAGACAGCACTAGATGTAATTACACCTCAGTCTCTCACCTGTGTTCTTCCCAAGGCACATCTTCCCTCTCAGTTTTCTCATTCCTGCAGAGGTCATGTGTAATACTTTCTCCAAAGCATTGTCATCTCCACTCTACTCCTCTAAAGTTGATTTTTCCATACATTTTTATTGAAAGAAATTTACATTGCATCTGGCTGGGTTGAGAGAACAGGTATGCATGTAAATATTGGGTGCCATTAGTAGCTAGGAGACTTTCTGCTTTGTGATATGTACCTGAGAATTACCGCTTGGCCACAGAATAAAGACATTTAATAATGGCTGAAAAACCTTGTAAGAAAGGTCTTGATTAATGAATTAGGAAGTGCTTGTCTTAGTTTTGTTTCTAATCAGCTGAGATGAAAGGCTAAGAGGTTCCTCTGAAGGCAAGAGGTAAAAGAGTAAATAAAAGGTCAAAGAAAAGGTTAACAGTTAACCCAAAGCTAACAGGCAAGTGAATACAATGTAGAATGAACTGGTGCAGTTTCATGTCTCACACTGAGCTGCTCACCATCAGCTCAGCTCTCCGTTGAGCATTGCTCATAAATAAAGTCTGTGTTCCTTACTTTGTCCCATTAAAGATGAGTAGCTTTGGTGCATCTGTTGAATGTGGTGCCACATTGGAATGCTTGGAAGACTGGAAATATCTGAGTTCTGTGAGATTAATGAAATGTGTTTGGGCAGGAGAGAGAACTGAGGGGAAGGGGAGAACTGGAGACTTGGATTAACAAAGGCAAATGGTGAAGGTCTTTTTGCTTTCACAGCAATGACTAACAAATTAACAACCTGTGTCACAGGGGTTTTTACAGGGCATAGTCTCCTGAAGATAGCCCTAAGGAGAGGGCTTTTTGCATGAGAGAACACATTTCAGCTGGTTTTGTGATAGTGACTCTCCCAGCTCTCTAGTACCATCCTTTGCTGTCACTGGAGCTGTGCAAGAAAACAAGATCTGAAGGGGAAAACAATGGCAAGAGTCCAATATTAGAGAAGGACTTTCCATTTTCTACTAGCATCCAATACACTTTCTCTGGAGTTTCTCAGTTTCAACACCCTTTGCTGATGGTGAAAGTTGCTACAAATGGATCATTAAGATGGGCAGGACAGTAAAACACCAGAAATTCTATTTGTGTGTTTCAGCACAGCCTTACACCAGCCTTTTGAACAGAAATTACTAGAGGAGAGGCATTCTGCACCCTACCAGGCCACCTACTTAGTCACAGACTGCTTAAAATGCTTCATCACCAACAAACTGAAGGATAATAATGAAAATGCTGAAACACTTTCTGGTTTTGAAAAATGGAAGATTTTGGCTGTGGGAAGAGATGTATCTTGTCTACACTTCTAGGACTCCCTTTGCAACCAGTATTCATTTTTAGCTTGGACCAACTACTTGGACCAGCTGCTCTTGATCTGGCCTTGAACGCATCCCAAATTGTAATAGCAAGACTTGTCTTTTCCTTCTCCCAGCTTACGTAATAATGGAGGTGTGGGAATAGGCAATTCCAGGTTTCCAGATGCCTCAAATGATCCTTTTTTCAGCATTCAGTTGACTGAATGTTTTCTGGGACAGGGGCTTATCTTGAAAGCAGAAGGTTGTTCCTCCTAATGGAGCTGCATAGAAAGATCCGTATACCACAGTGGCACAACTGAGAGAGATCAGTGGTGGGCAGGGCTCAGGGAAAGGGGGAACTCAGTTCCTCCTCCCCACTCACATGGGCTGACGTAAACAATGTATCTCATACCTGGCTATCTTTTAAAGGTAGAGGCTTGTTGGATATGCCTACATTCACCTGGCAATAGCTCTAGTGGCAGGTGTCCTGCTAACCCATCTGACATCTGAAATGCACGTTTGTATGTCAAGAATATGCACACACAGAGAGCAAAGGCCTTTACCTATGCTGATTTTCCTTCCCCAAGAGATAGTAACAGTATGTGTTCTTGCAGTCTGAATGCTTGCACTCAAAATCTCAGGCAGAACCATACTTTAATTCCTGAGTAGAGAAAAAAATGAAAAGAAAAACTGTCAAATTCAAAACCTGTTTGAAGTAAGGTAGGCTCCCATTTGTATTATTTAGTCTGGCTTTTACCCAGAGGGACTATATCACATGCCAGCAAGCTTGCAGCTTTTAAAAAACTTATCAACCTAATAGAGCTCTTTGTTCCTACAATTTTGAATTTATTTATTTTTCCATTTTTTCTTGCCTGTTCCTTTCTTTTCAAAGACATTTAAAGGACATGCAGTCTACTTGTGCCTCCCCCAGACAAAATCTTTTTTCTCATAGTATAAAAAGTAGTTGTCTCTCCCACTGGGAGTTCCTATTGCTGTAGTCTCTCTTATTTAATCCTTTTTCTTTTCTTCCTGCTTAATTATGTTAAGCTTCAAAACAAATAAGACTTGCTCTGACCTCGGACTTAGAGGTCACAGCACTGCCGAGTGTTGAAAGAAAATCTTCTCTAGAGCCCAGGCATTCAGGACTTGAGTAAAACACTAGGAAGGCATGGCTAGTACAACAGCAAGGGAGAACACAAAGTAAGGTGATTTGTTATTGCCTGCACAAAAGACTAAGCATTTTTCACCACTGCTGCATCCTTTATTTTTGCATCCCAGCCCTTCCATCATCCCCCGTGTTTCTTAGCACAGACAAGAAAGGGTTGTTGAAAGAGCTGTTGGCCATACAGTGCACATGGCAGGCATGGCATATGGCACACCAATGGCTCTATTGTCCAGGCCAGGACCACAGAGGAATGAAACATTCCTGACTTTAACTCAATAGTGCTCTTGCCTAATGAGAAGGAATCCAGTGTAATTTATTCTCTTCCTAGGGAGGGGGAGACAGGAACAAACCACAAAAACAAAACAAAAAACAAAAAAAAACACAAAAACCCCCAAAATATATATATATATATATATATATGCTTTTTTAACCACTTACAGAATAAGAAAGAAAAAATAGCTGTCTGATATTGACTCTGCAATATAAACCAGCATAATTCTCTAGAGTTCCTAGAACCACAATAGCAGAACTAATTCAAATTCTGGCTCTTTTTCATATAGTAGTAAAGATTAGGTGTCAGTGAATTAGCATTTAAACTAACTCTTGTAGTCAATACAGCAGGATTAACTGCAAATTACAATCTTCAGTTCACTTTTTCATTGTAATTCACCCATTGTGAAATTTTGCCCCATTCAAGAGATGTTTTGTTTATATGAACAAGATTTCTTTTTGCCTAGAATAGAGCTAAAATTCAGCTGGTTTGCTGTTATAAAATTGTAACAGCTAAATTCATACTTGAATATATATAATTGAGTTTTAAAATACACTGATATGCATTTTTTCAGCTGGAATAAATGGCCATAATTTTAATAAAAAGTTATTTTGCACCCTCCATTGTGCTGCTTTGGTCTTTTAAAGTGTATTTAATCTTGTGATTTGTTTCTGGAAGACAAAAATAAAGGGTTCAGTAAAATGTGCCAAAAAGGCACAATTGTGTTCTGCTAAGCACAGTTAGGAACAACAGAGAAAGAATGATAACAGTTATTGGACACTGCATGAATTTTTTTTAAAGAAAGTTAGATGGTCTTTGGTTTATAAAAGATTGAGAAACTGTTATAAAGTCTATGAGTGTAGGAGCTCTTTCTCATCACTAGGTCGAGCTATTACCTCAAAATAAGAAGCCATCGCCCTGCTAGTACTATTGTTACCAGAAATAGAGGTGTGGAACAAATACAACAAAGGTCTGCAGTGAAATAATTAGACTGGCTGTTGTAACCTTTGCAGTGTGGAAAATAAACAGCTGCACTACCACACACACTAAGTGAATTGTTTCTGTAAAAGAAAAAAATTTAATAATGAAAGCAATTTCCCCCCATTTTCTCACTGAAGCACACACTAAAATAGAGCTCACTTCTCTAAGTTCACTAAGACACAGCATGTCTTACTAATTGTATTAAATTGCCAGCACTGAAGTCTTCAAAGGTTATTTGGTTATTATAGCTGCTTGTGCTCACTTTTTACCAAGAATTGATTCTGAATTCTGTACAGAAGTAAACTTCTGTTGTTGTCACATAAACATAAAATCTGGTGTCTCTCCTCCCATTTCTTCCCTAGCTAGAAACTAACAACAGACTTCATAAAAATAGCTTTGTCTTTTTACCTATAAAGAGACGAAAGAAAGAGAAGTTTTCCTGATTCAAAAGCAAAGAACACCAATTCCAAAGGAGTTCAAATGCAGTGTCCATTTAAAAGGATTAAAATAATTAAATAGTGAATGACTTCAAAGAAGAGTTAGTTCTGCATTCTAATTCTTACTGAACAATATCTCATCTCTTATTGTGGATGCCTGATAAGAATGTGTTTTCTAGTATAAATGCCAACATTTTTATTAAGCTTTTTTCCCCAAAGAGAAGAAACTTGAGCCAACTAAAATCTTCTGTCAATTCTCATAGAAATACAGTTATATAAGAATTATACTTTATAGCAGCATTACATTGAATCTTGCTTTGCTTAACAGCAACTCTCTGAATCTTTTTACTTTTGCCAGGTACCAGGTGGGCAAATGAAAGCAGCTATCTGCAAGAGTTGGCTATTCCTCAATCTGTTCTGAAATTCATCTCTTATTGGAGTTTTTATTATCAGAGAACATGTTATTTTATTTCTACTGTAGGATCTGACAGATAAAATATCTGCACTTGTCCTAAGTTGTGTGCATATGTAAAATAAATGTAAAAACACTTATCCATACAGAAATATATCAGCAACAAGAATAAAGAGAGACATGCATTTTTCTCAAGTGCTTAAAGGTTTGCAAAGCTATTTCTATGAATAAATCAGAGGCAGAAAATAAAGTATGGGAGGCTAATTATTAACACACTCATTGGTGTAATCTATGTCCCTGCCAGGTAGTATTTCCTTGAGAAAATCTCTGGGCAAGGTAATAAAGTAATGTTTGCCAAGAGTTATTTCTAAAGAGCAGACAAGGCTGAGATTTCAGTCCATCCAGGAGAATCCCAGCAGACTTCCTAACAAGTCAGAGGTTCTGTATGCCTGTCCATCATGTTCCACAACACTGAAAATTAGTGTTGTTTTCAGTGTTATGATACAAAAATCTCCTTCTGATGGGAAACAACACAGCTTTCAATTTGCGTTGAACTAAAAAATTGTGAAATATCTCTGTCAAAGGATGGTCCCTGGCACTATTTCATCTTTAGAAACACAACTGTAGGGCTTTTTGAAGTGGGCTTTGGGGCAGGTCTGTAAGCAGGATAGAAACATTGTGACTAGTGCTTTTCTGGCAGTCTCCAGAATGAGAGCCCATTACAATTTGTCTGGTATTTTCAATGAAAATACGAGGACATTTAGTATTTTTTATTTTGATAAGAAAGAAGATTCCCTTTACTTCAAGCTTTTTAGAAGTGTTCTTTAGAATTTCACATTTTTATCAAGATATGGTGATTAATTCCTTATTCTGCCACTTGAAATGTACAGCCTGAATGTTTGGCATACACTGAATACTAATCTACACTGAATACCAATCTTGACGTTCACAATGGCTTGTTTTAAGTCAATTATTTCTAGCAAGGAGATCTGGTTAGCAGGAACAGCAGCGTAGAGCTTGTACAATTGTTTAAATGAAGATAGTACTTCTAACTTCACTGATCAGTAATGTATTATTCCATTCCTGGCAGTTCCACTATTGTTTGTGCAAGGAACACAAACAGTGGGTAAAGTTCCACAGTGGGTGAAGTTCTGTGTCATATCAGGATGTCAGACTTTCAGCCAGCTGCTGTTCTTACTGGTAAAAGGAAGGTAGGGTGATACACTCCTACTACTTTATTATATTTATATACAGATTATCTCCCACAGTAATCTTAGCACAGTAAATAATTTACTTTTACAGCTCCATGCATGGTTTTGATTGTTCTTGGACAATCAATTGTTCCCTGCCTGCCCCAATTCCAGTGGGCAAAGGTGTGGTGGTAAATTGAAACTCTATGGACTTTTCTAAAGGCCTTTGTTCTGTTCTAAGAATTAGGGTTGGTATGTGTAAATCTCAAGCTTGATCTGGTCCAGTGTGCCTGCAGCTACAATTTGCAGGTTCATAAGTGGGCACAGAATGGATAATAGGTTTTTTAGAGAGTAAAATGGCCTTACTAAATCTGAATGGTCAAGTGTTCTAGTTTGAAAGCAAAACCTGTGAGAGACTCCAAGTCAGAAATACAATTTATTAGGAAAAGGGGAAAAAAAGACAAATACATGCAATAATACAAAAGAAAAAAACCACTGACAGAGTCAGAATACAACCTGACACCCTACTAGTTAGGGTGGTAGCAGCATCCAGATGAAATGGCCTTGTTGAAGTCATGATCCCATAGAAAAGATCTGGTAGCTCTTGTTCTCTGGAAACCAGTGGGTAAGGACTGCCTCTTCTGTCCCAAAACCCAAATTATATCCAGGTGAGGATGTTTAGCTCCTCCCCCCTGGGTGGAGCATCTCACAATGGGCTGATATTGTTCTGAGTCACACGGTGGGTTCTTGATTAGCCCATTTCTGATTAAACAGAAATGGCTCCTGGAGGGAATTATCTCTGAGTCATGTGCAAGGCATTGATGGGCCCATTAGCAGGGGATAAGGAAAAACAATGCCCCTCCTGGTTTCAGCAGCTCTTGAGGGTGGGAATAGAATACTTCTTTATATTGTAACCTAGGACATCAAGTTAGTGAGATCCTTTATTAATAATATTAAACAAGAAAGGCATTCAATTTAATCTGGCTGTCTGATCAAATAGGAGTGAAAAGAAGACACAAAAGCAGCTTTCAGTCAAAATGGAAATTACTTATATAATAAATATTTTCATGGTCTTGCTAATGACCTGTAAAAGTAATTGTAAAATTGATTGTTACATGTCTTCTTTCAATGATGGATAATCCCATCAATATAAGACTACTTAAAATTAAACAAAATGTTAAGAAAACATCATTCCTTAACAACCATTAGCTTGTAGAAAGCTATGTACAGAAAGCAATCAGTTTCACCACAGATATTTATTAGATACCAATTACATATTGTTTTGGTGTGAAAAGACAGGTGTTTGCTAAGGAAGGCAGGAGCCTTTCTTGAAATGGAAAATATAAACCTCCTCCCTCCAAATTCTTATAATTTTTGAAATTAAGAAGTTCTTAGGTAGATGTATGGGAATAGGAATGACAGTTCTTTACTAGGAAAATTTAAAAATACAAATGCAATAGTACAATCAAAACCACAGACAGAGTCAGAATACAACGTGTCACCCTGTGGGTCAGGGAGGTGGTAGCAGTCTGGTTGAGTGATGACTGCAGTCCTCCTGCAGTGACAGGTGTGGTTCTGTTGGAGCAGTGATCCTGTAGAAGGGTGTAGTTTTCTCTTGAAAGTCATGTGGTGGTGTAGATGGGCTTGGTCTGTCTCCAGGAATTCAGTGGAGAAGAAAGCTGCTCTTCTTGGAATTTAGTGAGGAAAGGCTGTTCCTCTGGGAATCCAGTGGAAAAGGCTGTTTCTGTTGTTCTAAATCTCAGATTATATTTAGGTAGGAATGCTTGGTTCTTCTCTCTGGGTGGAGTATCCCATAATGGGATGATGTAATTTTTATCAGTCATGCAGTGACACTCAACCCATTAACCAAAGATATCTCCCCAGAAGGAGGCTTGGTTGTGGAAGAGAGAAAGTAAACTGCCCAATTAACAGAGGATAACTGCCCTACTTTTAACAGATGGTAATTGAATATACACCCAGCTAAACTTGAGATACATATTTAAAAGGTATGTCCGCAGTCAGTGAGTCGCCAAATTGCAGAGCCTCACAGCAGCTGTTGCAGTTTGCCTTCTGCCTAATTTTGTGTGAGCTTTCCTTTTTTGTGTTTCCAGACTCCCTTGCGTGGAAATGGGAGGATTTGAGGGCAGTAGCTGATCTTTGAGTGGGCTTTTATGGAAGTTCCCTACTCCAGAGTGCCCTCCAGAGGGTGTAAGCACTGCAATGCTCAGACAATTATCTCACAGAGACCTCCCTAGGGATGAGCAGAGGGATTAAGGGCCTCCTACTCTGCTTTTGCTCTGCTCAAAACAGTCTTTATATTGCATATGGCTGGCCCTCCTAGGTAGGGGAAGGTCTCATTCTTTGTGTTTACTGACGTGAAGACCAAAGGGATTGATTCCTTTTAAAATTAAAATACTAGAAATTTAATTTTCCTTTCATTTCTTCCTAGCCACATGTGCTGGAAGGTAAGTGGTGTGAATCTCCTTGCCATACCACTGTGATATGACTGTGTCCCCCAACACTGCTGGGCTTTCTCAGCAGCTGAGAATTTCCCCTAGAGGTGGTACATTTGTATAGACAGGGACTGTGGTCACGTAGATCTGCACATCGTGGAAGGAAGACAGAGCACCAGGCTGCTCCTTCTGCCTCAGAACAAGAGAACAGCTTTTCCCTTGGCCATCCACCCAGAGGCAGTGTGTTGAGCAAAGCAGTGCTGCAGAGAAGCTGTGGAAGTGTTTGCCACCATTACACATGCAAGGTAGTCCCTTGGAAGGGCCTGAACCTAAATTCCTTACCCTGAACCGTAAGAGATTGCTGCCAGAGAGCTGTAAGAGAGACTGCTCATCTCTACCTAGGTGAAAGATCAACCAAGGAAACATGCTTATGTATGTGGTATGTAAATATCTCTCTTAATATATCTAAAATATTAAACAGCCATTACAACACAGCCAAGCCAGTCACATTTGTTAAAGCAAACTTTTGGTACCACAATTAACAGGCAAGATGTGGCTTTTGTTAATTTACAGCACATTCTACCTTCTCTCTGAAATTTCCTTTTCAAACTAGCCTAACAGAGTGAAACAGCTCAGTGAACATGTCAGTATGAAAAAAGTGTAGCACTTCATGCATAAATTTATAGGTGTGTAATATACATGGGCCCCAGTCCTTGCTAGAACAACTCCTGTGATGCAAGACCAGGGTTTAAAGTTCACTGGGCAAAATGGAAGTCTTGTATTCAACTCAGACATGCTGCATAATCTGTGTTATAAAACAGTTTGAAAACTTCACTTAATCTGTTTTGGGAATTTAAAGCATGCAGTGAACATGGAATGGACAGTAATTCTATACAAATTTGGTAGGAGTAAAAAAAAGGAAAAAAAGAAGATAGATAAATACTTTTTTGTTTGTTTTACAGCCTTTGCAATTGCTTGTCTTTGTTATTGTTTATTGTTGGTTTTCTTAAAGCAAATCAAACTACTGCACTACAAGAAGCCTGCCCTTTTTTCTGATGAAACTAGTTCAAGAAGATACTATTCACCAAGTTGCTTGTAATTTTAATTTAAAGGGGGGAGCAGAGTGGGATGGGGCAGGAATGAGAAACTATGACCCAGAGACATGTGGGAGCTTCCTAAATTGGTACATCCAGCATCTCCTAAATGACTCAAGGCCACAGTTCAGCTGCTGGGTCCAGCTGTGGGTGCCTCACTTCAGGAAAGACATTGAGGTACTGGAGCAGCAGTACCTCAAAACAGCAATGGAGCTGCTGAACAGATTGGAGAGTTAGTCATGTGAGGAGCAGCACAGAGAGCTGGGAGTGTTCAGCCTGGAGAAAAAAAAAGGTCAGGGAGACCCTGTCACCCCCAAAGCTGCCTGAAAAGAGGCTGAAGCCAGGGGAGGGCTGTGCTCTTCTCCTGGGCAGCCAGCGACAGGACAAGAGGAAGCAGCCTCAAGCTGCACATGGGGAGGCTCAGATTGGACATCATGAAGAATTTCTTCATGGAAGGGGTTGTTAAACATTGGAATGGAGTGCCCAGGGCGGTGTGGAGTCACTGTCCCTGGAGACATTCAAGACATGCCTGGATGTGGCTCTTAGTGCCATGGTCTAGTTGAGAAGGTGGTGTTCAGTCATAGGTCAGACTCGGTCATCTTGGAGGTCTTTTCCAGCCTAAATGGTTCTGTAATTCTGTGTGACCCATTGTCCAGAGAAAAAAAAAAGTAAAAATAGACATGAAAATGGAGATGAAAGGGCACACCCCTGAGGTGATAATTGTTTTGGGGAGAGGGGAGACAGAAGGAAAATACACAGATCTACAGCTATGATGAGGGAAACCTACAGTTTGGACTGAACCCATGGACAGGCTGGAGAAAGGACAGAGAAGAAGAGCAGGAAAGCCAAGAACAGTGTGTGCAGTGACCTCTATTTACAGAAACACTAATGGCCCTCAGCATGGACCAGTCCTTCTCTGCACGTACCTGCACCCGTACTTAAAAAATACACAAACAACAACACAATCTATTAACTGCAGAGCTCCATTATCTACCCAATGCTTGCAAAATGCTATTTTTTCAGTCACGCTGTAATGAAAAACACCTTCCAAATCTAAAATTCCTCTTATTCAATATGTTTTTTCCTAAGAAAATCACCGACAGAAAAACGTCAAGAGCTGTTGGAAAGGTAGGCAGCGTTAGCACAGGGAGATAAGAAGCGATTGCAGAGGGCTCGGTATCCTAGCAACATCCCTGCAGTTGCCTAATGGTATTTTGGAAGAGTAGCGGCTCCAGAGCGGCTGAAGTGGGGGAAATGAGGGGCTGAGCTCCGCAGCCCGGCCTGAGCGCCCGGCACAGCCGCTGCCAGGCGGGACCGGGCGGCCGGGAGCGAGGTAACGCGGCGGAGGGGCGGGGGGCACCGCTGCCCGGGGCATGCACCGCCGGCCGTGTCCCTCACCGACTGCCGGGAGCTCCAGGAGCTGCCGCTCGGGGCTCCTCAGTGCCTCCCGCGCCTCCCCTTCCCGCCGGGACATTTCTTCCCCGCACCCCTCGAAGCCCGGGCCGAGCGCGGGGCGGACAGGCCGGCCACCGCTCTCGCACTGCGGCTTCGGCCTGGGGCGCCCGCCCTCGCCCACCGCCGCAGCCGGGAGGCGCGGGCGCTGCTCGCGGCGCGGCCCGGCGGCGTGCCCGGGCTCCCGGCGGATGGGGAGGAAGGGCCGGGTTCCCGTTCCCGTGGAACGGGCCGGGGCGGGCGGGGGCGCGCTGCCACGCGGCGGGGTCGGCAGCGCGGCGGGAACGGGGTTAAAGCGGCGCGTGCCGGGAGGCCCCGCCCCCGGGCGGCCCGCCGGCCAATCAGCGCGCGAGGGGGCAGCGTCGCCGCCGCTCCCCGGCCCGCCCCGGGGCGGCGCGCGGCATGGCGCGGGGCGGGCGCGCGATGGGGCCGGCGGCGCGGGGCGGCGGGGCCGGCGGGGGCCCGGGCCGGGGCCTGCCCTGCGCGCGCCCAGCGGGTGCCCGCGCGCTGTCGCGCGGCTGAGCGCGCTCCGGGGCCCCGCGCGGCGGCCCGAGAGGTGAGGGGGGACCGGGCCGGGCCGGGCCGGGCTGGGGGCGGCAGCGGGGTCGGGCCTCGGGGCAGCGTCCCGCCCGCGGGACCGGGCCCTGCGTGTCCCCCCGGCGGCGAGAAGGGACGGCAGGTGCCCGGCTGCACGCCTGGGAAGCAGAGGCGCCAGAGCAGGGGCATGCCTGGAGCAGCGCGAGTCCCCCGGAGCCCAGCGGAGGCAGCGCGGTGCCCGGGAGCCGCCGCGCCCGCCCCCGCCGCGGGGACTTCCTGGGCGGACGCTCGCAGGGAGGGCAGCGCTGGCTGAGGGCTGGGAGCCGGGCTTCGGCCGCGGGCACTTGTTGCCGAAGGACGGCGTCAGCTTTTGGAATGAGGAAGGAGGAGCCAAACCTTCCTTCCAGCTCCCCGGTGCTGTGGGCTGTTACACGTCTCGTTTCAGTGTGGTTGTTGGCCTCCTATGCCGATGTAGCTTAATTTGATGGTTTGTATTTTCTGGTAGAACAAGCAGGAATTAATTTGAAAGGAATGTTTATAACATCAGATATTTGAAGTGGAAGGATACGATCTGTGCTTAGTCGATGGGAAACTGCAGAGGCTCACGGAAATCCTAGATGCAGACAACGTTAGCGAATGCACAACTTGTGCATTTAGCTGCATTTCAGAAGCATACGAATATACAGAGCAACTAGGAATAAATGTGACTTCAGGAGCAGAAGAAGGTGTGTTTGCACAGCTAGCTACGTTTTTTCCTACATTTTGGTCGAATTATTCTGATGTGTTGCTTGACTGGTAAGGAGGTGGTGGTAGAGATCAATTTCATTGCTGATCATGCAGGTCTCAAAGGACATTTACGTTGTTTCATCGTGGGGCCTCAGAGCTTCCCCCTAAGTAAGGGATACAAGAAATAATCAGCCCTGTATGTGGGTTTAACTTAAAGGAATCTTAAAGTGATTATGGAATGGTAGTGGGATAAACATGTTTAAAATCAGAGTTATGTTCTGCATTCTGTAAATTTCAATATCCCTGATATGATGGCTGTGGAGTTTTTTGGGGGATTTTTCGTTATGTTGTTTTGGGGTTGGGGTATTTCCACTTGTTTGTTTGGTATTTTGTTTAATGTGTTTCTGTACATGGTCCAAGTTCATCTGAGTTTGTGTAAAAGTATTAATTTTAAAAGTGGTTGAGTGGTGTTCTTTTGGTGGTGGGGTCAAGCTCTTGCTATGTGCTCGTATTGCATGGTTTTCCCTTAAATTTGCATTGGCTTGTGGAAGTGACCCAAAGCCCTTATCAGAGCAGCAGGCTGAGAGCAGTAATTTAGATGAGCGTGTTGGAAGGCTCAGCAGCAGGGTGCACAGAGGCACAGTGTCATCAGAGGAGTCAGCCCCGGGCTGTCACTGGGGAGCCACCAGCCCCACTGCCCACGTGTGACGTGCAGCAGGAGCAGTCCCCAGGAGGGCTGTCGGGAACAGCTCACAAGATCGGGGGCTAACTGCCTAGAGAACATGGGTCACATGGGATGCAAGAGACAAGCATCTTGTGACTGCATGAAATTATGGGGTGCTCCTGGGAGGGGCTAGAGGAAGGTGGTTTCAGGAGGAACAAGTATGGGGAAATAAAAGGGCCTGGTCAGTCTGTTTGACTGTGTCCTAGGCCAGATTGCCACAGTGTGTGCCCTTTTCTCATTAAGGTGCCTTTGTAGCTGTTCTGCTGGGCTAGAGGACTCTACCCTATTCTTGTGTGCATACTGAGCTCTAAGTGATGCTGGAGATGGTGTAAGTTGTAGGGATCTCTGTGCCAGCAGCTGGAGGGACTGCAGTGAGTGAGGCCCTAATGCCCAGGAGCTGTGAGCCACAGGGGCTCGTGTGCCTGCAGTGCCCCTAACAGGGAGAGCGGAGTGCGTGGGCACAGCCTTGGCGAGGATGCCAGCCTGTGCTTGCTCGTGAGTGTCACACAGGCCAGGCAGTGAGCAGGATTAAGAGGCTTGGGGGCCGGGCTTTGAGGCAGCTGTGAGCTGGGACAGGTGCCAGTGAGATCAGAGGGTCGTCAGTTTGACAAGGAGCGGGGCTCTGGGGGGTCTGAGGATTTCAGGCTCAGCTGCTGAATAGGCTGAGGGTCAGACCAGGTACAGAGTGTGTGTAGAGACCACACAGGCTGTGTGTGTGTGTGTGTATATTCCCCAGCAGCAGGCCTTTGTCCCGGGCAGCTGTGGGGAGGAGCAGCATAAGGCCAGGCCATGTTTGTGTCTGCCTGAACACTTTTATGTTATGTTTGTGTCTGCATGAACACTTGTTTTTATCTGTGCTGATCTCTGTGGTCAGCCATGTGTATTTGCATCTTTGCATGCCCAGCTCTGGGAATACATCCTCAGCCTGGCTGGATCTGGCACATGGAGTTGCAGCAGCCTTGTTGTCAGTGGGCTGCCAGGTTCAGCGGCCCCTAACACAGGAAAAATAGTTTTTCTGTAAGCTTCAAGATGTAGAAATTGTTGACTCAGGAAACCTAAATTTAGAACCGAATCTTCAATGACTCTTACATTGTGATAGAATTTGAAAGTATTTGTTGTTTTGATTGATGTGAATAGGGCTACCTACATGAATATCTAAATATCTGTATTTATTTAAGCTTCCATGATAGAGCAGTGGAGCATAAATTGAAATCAAACCTAGCCTTTTGTTGTAGGTGTTTTTTAACTCAAGAAGTAAAAATAGACTTTTCCTTCTCTAAATGTCATAGACTTGTAGCAACACAAAATGGTTTGAGTTGGAAGGAAGAATGAACCTTTAAAAATCATCCAACTCCTTTTAAAGTCAACCCCCTGCCATGAGCAGGGACAGCTCTCATTAGCTCAGGTGGCTAAAAGCCTCATCCAGCCTGGCCTTTATTGTTTTGCTTGTCTTCCTCCAGAATAAATCCGTGTGTAGAAGAGAATATCAGCAAGGAGTGGGGATGTTTATCATCTGACAACTGACCTTCCTTTTAGGCATTTTCTGGTTCTTCTAATGTAATGCTGTAGTGTTATTTTTGCTGTCAAGTTAAAATACTCAATTTATGTGAAACATCAAGTTTTCATAAAAAATGAAAAATTTCTGTCCTGTTTACCGTTGGAGTTTATAGACATGTGGATCTACACCCACACATGTTTATAGTGACCCATTCTTTTGGTATAAAATTGATAGAATGATAAGCAGATCATTTTAGATTGAAAACTGTAATTAGAGGCATTTTGTATCAAATATGAAATACAGCGACTACCTGCCCTGAGAAATCCTCTTTGTGTGTGAAGTACTGCCAAATCAGCTTTTGATTTCCAATGTGATGGGTGCGCTTTTTCCATTTCTCAGCATTTCCAGCACATTTAATTTTTTTTCTATAGAATTCAGTTGTACATAGTTTCATACTTAAATGAGCAGCAATTATTTTCAAGTTATTTTCATTTTTTTTCTCTCCTAGCAAGAGTAATTTTAACAGCTGTTGGAGCAGATAACTGAAATTGTATAGCAGAGAAACACCTAATATTGGAAAGTAGAACAGTGGAAACCTTTTCTTCTAGAAGGTGGTGTAGGTACCCTGTGGGCATGCATGGGTTTGTATATTTCCCCACTTTGAATGTACCAAAAGAAGGCATTGTTTTATTTTGGCCATCTCCTTGTGTATATTGCAAATTTTGAGGGGACTTTGTGTTGAGGGATGGGGAAAGCAAAAACAAACAAAAATAATCATAGTACAGCAGATCCTTTGCATTGTCATAGGCTACTTGTGTGCATGGGCTTTTTTTTTTTTTTTGGGGTACTTGATAAAAATATTCATGTTTTCTTCTCAATTTAGTGGTGTACAAGACATTGGAAATAAAGCTGTCAACCAAGTAATTTTTTCAAGGTCTGGGTCGCAAATGATTAGACAGTAAGTTTTTTACTTTGTGACATGATATCTAAAGGCAATCATTTGTCTCCACCAAGATGTAGTACTGAATTTAGGGAAGACAGTGTGCAATTAAAAAATTGCATAATGTGCTTGTTCATATTAAATAACTACAGTTCCTTATCAACCACAGCTATAAGATTTTTTATATATATATGCCCTGTGTATTTCTTGATTTTTATTTTGTGCTTTGAGTTGCGTTTTCAAATTTCTTCCCTTTTTCTAGCAGTGTGGAAAGAAAAGCATTACCACATGTAAGAGCTGCTTCACTCTCAAATGTTCTTGATCTGCATGTGTACAGTGAATCTGATGGATTTCTGACAGTGCCAGCCCAACAAGATGCACACACGTGTTCAGGAGAGCAGGAGAGCAGACAGATAGCTGGAGTTTGGAGTGTGTGTTGCTGCACAGTGATTGATGCAGCTTGCTTGGAGACAGGCTGTTTCCAATACATGCCCAGGCTGTGAGAGGAGGGGCTGCAGGCTAAATGAGTTGTTTTGGTGGCTGCAGCTCCTCTCTGATCGATGGTTTTCATCGATGCTCTGTGCAGTCCATAATTTTCTTTTTTGGGCTCTCTCATGAACTAAATTGGGTTCTGCTCACTGTCATTAATAATGATCCTAATGGAGGGAACATCATTGACTTGTTTGTAAGGCTCTGGCTTGAATTCAATGTGTATTTATTAGTCAATGTTTTTGTAGTTTAGTCATGAGTTATTAGAAAATAAC
The DNA here is from genome assembly GCF_028551555.1 of Melozone crissalis. Classification (NCBI taxonomy): domain Eukaryota; kingdom Metazoa; phylum Chordata; class Aves; order Passeriformes; family Passerellidae; genus Melozone; species Melozone crissalis. Next base: position 26,260,583 of record NW_026535794.1, read on the forward strand.
TTTTTCCAAAGATGAAAAGCCTGCAACAACTTGAAATTGGTTTTCAAGTGTTTAATATATTAAAATTCACACTCATTTTTGATGCATAGAACTCCCTTTATGCAGGCATAGCTGCTGATTTGGTTTAATAAAAATGGTCAGTGAAGTCCTGTAGTTTTTGAGGAGCAAGGGTGTGGCTGATATGAAGGGGTGTTTTATTACCGGAATACAAAGTTTTTGAAGTGTAGAAGAGGCTTCAAGGCTGATCTACTTGCTTCTTCTCTTCCTTTGAAAGATTAGTGTTTCTATATGAAAATTCAAATGTTGCCTTACTTTTTTTTCTGAAAGTCAATCCTCAGTAATTCTTAAAAGTGTAAGGACAACTGCCCTACTTTGGGAGTAGATTTTCTTCTATAACTCTTCAAAATCTGCCTGTGATGGATGTATGATAAGAATTCCTGTAATATGCATTTGGCTGGAGTTTTAAGAACATCTTGTCACCATTTTGTATCTTGACCTGTAGATTGCCATTGATCATCATCTTTTAGCTTCCTAATAGACTCAGGTATTATATTTTAAAGTGCAGTGTTGTAGGCTGAGAATAAAATAGAATAAAAAAGTGTATGTATATTACAGTTTTATAAAGCTACTGCACTTCAGTGTATACATTCTTGTTTAAATGTTGTATAAATGTAATTAATAGTTTTTTTATGTACAGCCACTCAATGGATGTACAATTTTATATTGATATTTGCATTGCTCTTGGACTTAAATTTCTGTGCAAGCCTGAGGCAGCTGAAACTGAACTAGAACTGAGTTCTCTGCTTTCAGAGATTTAGTTCTTGATTTCTTCCTATAGTTTTAGATTTGATTACTATGTTGAGTCTAATGTATTTTTCATTTGGTTTTGACAGTGTCTCACCTTCAGGAGATGGCCTCTTCTAAGTCTTTGATGAACCTTCTGACCTTCACTTTCGGCTCAGCAATAGGATTTTTTGTCTGCTACCTTCTGTTCAGCATTATACTAGAAGAACAGGTTAAGATCCAGCCTCATGTTCTTCACAATGATCCACATGGTCAGCACTCAGCAGATACTGACAACAATCAGCTGCAAGGACAAATGAATTTCAATGCAGATGCTGGACAGCATAAAGGTATTTTGTTACACCTGGCTGGTTAGCAAATGTCCTCTCTTTTCATGCATTGCAAAACATTGCTCTTCACTGCCAAGAATTTATATGAATTATTTTTATTCAGTTTCCTCATGTTCAGGTTACATCTAAATAACTTCTTTCTCCTGAGGTCTACTGAATGGTAGTTTTCTTTGTTTACATTTTTACTACAGTAGTAATTTTTTTCCTTAGAGTCCAGCTGTTTGTCCAACTTGTGCATCCAGACTTGTGGAGCAGTAACTTCTCAAATGAGCTATTGACCCCAAATGGCAGTTTGGCTAAGCAGATATCTTTGCTAGCATTGTAGATGTGGCTAGATTGCTTTTTAGCCTTAAGAAGCTAATTTTGGACAACTTCTAACTTTTGATCTAGCCTCTAAGATAAAGCCAAAATATAATTTTTTAAAAATTGCTTTTTGGTACAATTAGTAAAACGCAGACTTGGAACAGGGGGCAAAGGGAGTCACTGTGGGCATGATTTGCCAAGCTGATTACACAGCAGTCCAGGCACAGATTGCTGTTTGCAGTCAAAGCCAGAGAAATTCTCTTGCACTCTGGTTATTTTTATTTTTCCAGGGAAGGTAGACCCTTCCAATACTTCAGGAATACTTTTACACTTTATATATTTCATTAAATGAGTTCATTCTAAATCCCAAATACAGAGAATGTTTGAGTAGGGACAGCTTGGATGAGAAAAATTGCGCTGCAATGCATTTGTTGAAGATGTTAGGAAGGAACTTGTTATTTAGACATATTTAAACTCCAAACGTTGTAAGATGAGTGTGTGAGTGTTTCACATGTGATTGTAGAACATTGTTACAGAGAAGTCTGATCTATAGTTGCATAAAGTGTAAGCAGGAATATTTTAGTACCAGTTATGCAGATTTCACTGTCCATGAAATATTCTTTTATGTGAGCTAAAATCGTTCTGTATGTATCAAGTGAAAATATTTCTTTAAGAGCAATGAATGCTTTGAAAAACATTGTTTCACACCTCTGATAACTGTCTTTATTCTGCTGGATTGGTGCAAATAAAAACATGTTATCAACAATAACAGTAGTTTCATAGTATCCTCAGTTACTTAATCTGATAAATTGTTTCTGGTTTACCATTTGCTTTACGCTTAAAACACATTTTGCTGGTTTAGAAATATCCATTAGGTTTTTTTAGTTAACATGAATATATATAAAAGAGCTTATTTGCTTTCTGTGTTGTAATAATTAAGTTGTATTCATTGTGAATGGCAAAAATACTCTGTTTTAAAATTTTCATTAGTCTTCCAAGACCATAAAGAGGTTGCCTGTGAGCAGTTTTTATGTAGAAATCAAGGTTTGCTAAAGCCACACTTCCCTGAACAGACACTCATTTTGATATAACTCTTACACTCTCCTTTATCTTGTGAAATTGAAATAGCTTTAAGAATTTTAATCTTTGAGAGTCTTGTTTGTTTCCTTCCAGAATCTAGTGTGGAGTTCATTAACTGGTACATTTGGAAGCAAAAGCCTCTTTTCTGTCTGCATGTCTTTTCTATCTAGAAACAGAGTATGTGAGGAGGGGGAGGTTGCTGTTAGTTGTTTGGCAATCATGTCTGATATGGTTTTACAACTTTCCTCTTTTTTTTAGATGAGGATAAAAATATTGCAGAAGGATTGTATCACAAAGTGAAAATACTGTGTTGGGTCATGACTGGACCTCAAAATCTAGAAAAGAAAGCCAAGCATGTTAAGGCCACTTGGGCCCAACGCTGTAATAAAGTACTTTTTATGAGCTCTGAGGAAAATAAAGACTTCCCAGCTGTGGGCCTAGAAACCAAAGAAGGCAGGGATCAACTGTACTGGAAGACTATTAAAGCTTTTCAATATGTATATGACCATTATTTTGATGATGCTGATTGGTTTATGAAAGCAGATGATGATACATATGTTATATTGGACAATTTGAGATGGCTTCTTTCAAGATACAGTCCCGACCAGCCAATATACTTTGGGAGAAGGTTTAAGCCTTATGTGAAACAGGGCTACATGAGTGGAGGAGCAGGATATGTTCTGAGCAAAGAAGCTCTGAAGAGATTTGTTGCTGCATTTAAAACGAACAAATGCACTCACAGTTCCTCTATTGAAGATCTGGCACTAGGAAAATGCATGGAGATCATCAATGTGGAAGCAGGAGATTCTAGGGATACGAGTGGCAGAGAAACCTTTCATCCGTTCGTTCCAGAACATCACTTAATCAGAGGATACCTACCAAAAACATTCTGGTACTGGAACTACAATTACTATCCTGCTGTAGAGGTGAGTCCTGAGGAGCCTGGTGTCCATTTTGTCAAGTGCATCTTATGATGTGTGTGAGCGTGTGATGTGTGAATTAGCATTAGGTGAAAGAATTCAAAAACAGGATTTGGAATTTTTACATATTAAAGCTGAAAAGAGTCTGGTTCTTCAGTAGATTTTTTTCATTGCAAAGCAGCAATCTATTTTTATACTTGTATTCAGCAGCTAAAGCATTTCTGTAGCTTAAAGCAAATGTATGACACTGTATTTAGTGTGTCAGGAGGCAGCAGCTTTAGCTAAGGCTGCAGTGCTGGGTGGCTGAGCTGTGGACAGTTCCATCTGTAACTGATTCAGAATGGAAATTGCCTGTGTGGTCCTGTCCTGTCCTACCTGTGCTTGGACAGAGACTACTGCATCTGGTGACAAAGTCAAACTATATTGATCAAACTTCATAAGTATTGAAACAATGACAGTTACGTAGCAATTGTTCTCTTTGGTGTCTTTAAATATTTAATCTTCGTTCCAGTTGGATTTGAAATATTAGCAACTCTGCAATCAAAGCTGCTGAAAAAAGAAACCCCAAAACTGTGCTCCAGGAAAATGTTCTCAAACTAGAGCTATAAAATAAAAGTTTTTACAAATTTGTTAACAACGATCCTATAGCTCTTGAATGTCAATGAAATCAAGACATTTAAAAGAAAATTCTGCAATTACTTGTTACAGGTTTTTATCAGTAGGAAGTTAGATACTGACAGTACTGCCAAACTGTATAATATGTCAACACAAACAGGTGCAGGTACACACACATTTTGTTTATACATTCTGTCTGGATGCTGACATAAGTAACAGGCATTTATTGTTTCATGTATAAATGTTACTCATTTAGGCCTGCTTGCTGCTTCTTTGTGCTGTTTAAACCCCAGCATCAAAAATTAAAAATGGAAAAACAGAAAACCTTTGACGTTAATGAAGGCAGCTAGTTTTTTCACTGGCTTGATCACAGGAGCAAGAGACTTTGTCAGCTTCATTTTGGAAGGATGCCTTGGCAGATATGGCTGGTACATTTTGCTTGCCTAACATTAACTTTTGAAGTGTACATATGACTGATTGTAGTGGATTTCTTATCATTAAATCAAGTATTTCTTTGAATTCTCCCCAGATCTTTAATCCAGGGCATGCTTGGCAATTCTTGCTGATTGTTTTGCTTTGTTTTGTGTTTCAGGGTCCTGGATGCTGCTCTGATCTAGCAGTTTCATTCCACTATGTTGACTCTGTGACTATGTATCATTTGGAATATTTGATTTATCATCTTCGTCCATATGGGTATTTGTATAGGTACAATCCTGATTCATCAAAGAATCCAGAAGAGCAGAGCAAAAATGAAGCACTTGAGAATGATCAAAAGCTAAAGCAAAAATCTTCTGAGAGCTAATTGGAGTTTGAAAAAACCAAAAAGAAGGCAGTACCATGAGTAAGAGTCTCCTCAAACTGTGCATGAAGCTTGCGGACTGAAATGACTCCTGGCGATTCTTATTTCAAAAATCAAGTTGGCAGCACTTCCAGTCACCCTGTGTACAGTAGAGTCTGGTGCTGGCTCTGACTGCTTGGGATGGTGTGACCTTGCAGCTCTGCCCACAAAGATTTGGGGCCCTAAAGCTGTGAATTTGGAGGTTGCTCTGCTACACTAACATTTGGGAGAATTTGTATGAAAATCATAGTGGACAGGTTCAGAGATGATCGTACCCCATTTCTGTTCTCCTCTATTTCCTTTCCATTAAGTCAGTTCTAATATTAGAAATTGGATGCTGCCCAATCCTACACATCATGATGACTATTTGAAATATTCTCAACCTCTTGAAGTTACTTTCTGTACCTTGCCCTGAAAGTAAGGCAGAGACATGGAATTAGATTCTCCAGTCTGCTTTGCCTTAACAACAGAGTGGCAGAATTTCACCCACAAGATTAATCTGAATTGTTTGAGAAACAGAATTCACTGCTATGAATTACTTATAAAGTTTTAAATTCTGTTGTGGAAAACAATATCAAGTTTTCGGGGAGGAATACTCTTGTGGAGAGAAACCAGAAGCAGCTACTGTAGTTTAAATTGCTGAGGTGATGCAAGCTGCTTACATATTTGCCTGTGGCTCTTTTTTTTTTTTTTTCCAGTTTTATTTACTTATCCTTTTGGTTGAATGGATATAAAAATTCGTCTTAGCATTTCTCAGCCTAAGGTAGATGCTTTTGAAAATAAAAGTCTGTTTTCTATTCTTTCATCCCACCTGCCACATAAACTAGGAAGAATAGGATCTTAGTGAAGTTGCATTGTAACAACTTGGTTTCAGCCACTATTATAATTAGTTTGTTTCCATTTTAATTTTCACTAGAGGTTAAAATCCTCAGATCGAGAAATGTCCTATTTTAAAACTGCACCAAAGCCAGTTTATTTGGTTGAAGTACTTAATTTCAGTTTTCTGAACATTTTTTTCTTCCACTTTAAAATTTTTTTCTGTATCTGCTTCTTGTTACCTTTTTCAGCACAAAGTGTTAAATGATCCTTTTTTTTACTGTTTTTGGAGCTGAAGTGCATAGTTATTCATGTAAGCAGGCCTGAATGCAGGAATCTTTCAAAGTGCATTAACTTTTCCCACTACTTCATAAGTATCTCTGCCTTTTAACTGGAAACACTTTCTTGGGGAGGGACAAAACAGTTGTTTTAATTACTGATTTATTTTTTTTTCTCAGAGATCAAATGTATGTTTTCTAGAGTTAATATAAAACCTGCTGGTTTTCTCCTTTTCAAATTGAGTGAATAGCAGTATGGAGAATGGGATTAAGCGTGACATGTTGTGTTTTATTCCACACTTGAACAGAAGTTTCTTCATCTTTGTTATTTTTCACTTTCATCATATTGATGAATTTGGACATAACCTAATTACCTCCAGTCTTTGTTTTTAAAAGGGCACATAGTGGTAGCAGACAGCCTTATTTACTACTGCTGGTCCTTCAGGATGTTCCTGGAAGATGATGTTACCATAAAGTACTGGATTTTTTTTTTCCCAAAGGTAGTTCTAGTACAGATTGGAGTTCTTTCTGTTGTCCAACAGTAAAGTCATTACTTTCTTTCTGAGCATTGCTCTGCAGCACGATGGTAATTACTGAAACAGCTCATGGTGTTGAAATGCTGCATGCATCTTCTCTGCCTGAATGTAGGCTGAGTTCATCTATCAGGTATTGGTTAAATAGTTCCTGCAGGGTTAAATCTGTTGGTCTTTATGAGCAGCACTGCTTCTGAAGTACTGATAGGGACACGAGCTTTATTTTATGTTAATTCACTTAAGTAGACCATTACAATTGCATTGGTTAAAGAAAGGAGAAAGTCTCCAGTTTGCTGTAGTCAGAGGTATGCTTGTCCAGAGGACAGTGGATGTTAACATGCTGAAAGGTGCTTCCTTCTGTGAGCTAAATGTTTATCCCACATGCAGCACAAACCAATTGTATTGTGAAATCCATATGGAATTGATAACTCAAATAGCATTGTTCAAACAAGCATTTAAAATATTCAGGAATACTTAAAGAAGCTACAAAATGAAATTGAGATCCCAACCTAATCTCTTTGTAAATTCAGCCCATGTAAAAGATCTGTTGAGCTACTGTACAGTTCCTTTATTTCTTTCTTCTTCAGTTCATCCATGGGGATTTAAAGATTTTCTACCACAACAGGCAGAACTAATCCTGCATATTTTCTGCAGATTTGTGTCGTGTGTTTGCCCTGTGCTGTCCTGTGAAGCATTTCCTCTTCATGTTCCTTACTGCCCTGACTATCCTGTGTCTGGCTTTCCAGTTTCATCCAGGTTGTCTCAGGTGGACAGGAGGAAGCAGGATATTTGAGCTCCACACAGATTGTTTGCTGGGATAACAAGGCAAACCAGCCACTGCTGAGCTCAGGGTGAAGCCTTTTCTCAGCAGCAGTTCTAGTTCATATCTGCTGCCCAGCTGAGGCTTGTGGGTTTAGCAGAGCAGGGTGGGAATATCCCCTTCCACAAAATGTGCAGGACCACAGAGAGACTGGAAAAGTAAAGGAGCAAGTTCCCTTTCTGAAGGGAGTAAGACTAAGGACATACTACCTTGTGAGAAATGGGTGGCCTGTCTGGAGAAATAAGTAGCCTTTTCTTCAAATGTCAGTTTTTGTTTTAAAGTGTCCTTGTGCATAGGCCTCTGAATCTATTTCTTTTGCCTTTATAACAGCACTGCAAAGAATTATTTTTCTTTCCAGACAAGCTAGAAAAGTATCAGGTTTTACATTCTGTGATTATAACAGAGACCTGTTGTTCTCTGTTGAATTGTATTGCCATAACCATGAGCTGATACCTCCGAAATAATTGGTTTCTATCTCACTGCCTTCAGAAGCCTCAGTGGACAGGGTTGGAATGTGAACAGTGTAATTTTCATGTACAATATTGTTGTTATATTTCTAGAGTCCCATACTGTTGTTACCATATTTCTAAACTCCCATACCTCCTCAGTGTTTTCTTATGGCTGCAAATCTTCACAGCACAGACTCCTCCTTCTGCATGTTGTTCCTTCTTAATCAGGGCCCCTCCAAAGCTCTCCCTGATAGCCAGCCCACCCCCTTTTATCCCAGTTATCTTCACTAGCCACAGCTGCCACCCACTGAAGGACATTGCAGCTGCAGCCCATCAACAACAGCCAGGACTTACCAGGCAAGGCCTATATACAGATATTCAAGTTCAATACAGATATTTTACTAGGACTCAAAGTCCACCTATACTATACAATATTACACTAATATTAGTAGTCTGCTATTTCACTATCAGATCTTTGTGCTTTGAGAAAGTATTTGCTGAGTTTGAGAATTTTTGCAGCCCAAGGAGACTGTATTTCAGATGGAGAGACTTCCTGAGGCACAGCTACGTGGGCTTACTTAGGCCATGCCGATTATTTCTCTGTGGTTTGGTTTCTGAAAGATGTTTCTTGATTTTCTAAAACCTAAAAGCTTTCCTTGGCACAGTGATTTAAATTACCCATCTAAAATTTTTGAACTATTTTCTTGAAATTGCTAGGCAGTGGATGTGGGAGTGTCCCCATGTGTGACAGAGTAACATTTCAACTTTGTGGTTAAATGTGATTTCACTTAAGAAAGTGGTTAATATGATTTCACTTCAGGAAAGATTGACAATGGCAAGAAGTTACGATCTGATCACTAGTGTTAATCAGTGGATAGTATTAGTGTTTGTTTGCAGAGGAGATTATTAATCTTTGTTTGCAGAAAAAGACAAATTTTAATCTTCTTTTACTCCCAATTAATTTTTGCAGTCTGTGTTATTTAAGAGATTACACTCTGGTGATTATACCATCTCATTTTGTGGAAGCTCTTTTCACAGTACTTTTGCCTTTAAGGACACTGTCTTTGCTTTGCTTTGGTGGGGGTGTATATTAAAAATCACTTTTTCTTCAGCTGTTACCATTTGATCTGTCACGCTTGCAGAAGTATAAATGTCAGTATTTGAGTAGCTGATAGACCTGTTATAAATGCTTTGTTATCTGAGCAGGGTGTTTTGTCTTTGTATGACAGAAAAGTGTGGGTTATTTCTCTGCTATACCTGTTACTGATGCTGATAGTGCACGCACAGATAAAAATAGACCCCTCAATACAGGACCACTGGGAAAGGCAGTCTTTGTCCTTTTTCTGTCAAGAAATCTTCTGTGGAACTCCAAAAGTGTAATTTGCTTTGTTTTACCATATTGTATTTAAAATACTCCACAAACGTTGTTAATAGTCTAAAAGAATTAAATATTGCTGCTGGACAGTATGCTCCACTTAAAACCTGTGAATGTTTCACTTTGCAATTATAGATACTTGTGTTCCTAATGGCAGATAAAAGTTGGTGATTTGTCTGGAATGGTCACCAAATGGATTTGTTTCTTAAATACCTTCTTTGAAGTGCCTTTGACCAATTTTTAGCATCAAAATTAAGTTGAGAATTGAATAAATAAAATAAGTTATCTCATACACAGTTCATGTCTGTCTTCATTTACACCTTCTGCATGCTAGTGGTGTTGCATAGCAGCACAGTCTAGTCTAATAAAAATGTTCTTGCTTTTTCTCTAGGGTGGGTGTGGGAAATTCAAAAAGCTTTTCTCACTTGTTATGATTCTATGATTCTATATTTATGCAATTAACAAAATAGCAAGCTACCCAGAAAAAAAGATAGTAGATTTTTAAAGTGTAAAATGATTAAATGCTAGTACCAGATTCACATAAACAGGCAGCTGTTTCTGCATTGTCCTGATTCTTCAGTGTCTCCATATTATTACAGATTCCTGAGTGAACTGACTACAACTGATACCTCAGAAATAAAGCAAAACTGTCCAAAATTAACCATCTTGTTTAAAAAAAAATTAATTATTTCAGTGAAACTCTTATTTCTGAAAGTAAAAAGACCTGTTCAAATTTAAAAGTTGTGCTTTCTAGCCTAAATGTTTGTGCAGAACAGCATTCAGCAGTAAAAGTGCTGGCACTTGGACAGCTGGGAGGTGTCTTCACATCTGGAACTCTGGTTGTTGGGGGAGGTGTTGGCAGAAGCACAGTACAGCTGTGTGTCATTACCTTAAGTACTGTAATAGACCCTGCTAATACCATTAACCCGGATTAATTAACTGTTTCATTTCAAAGTGCAGGAAACGGGTGGCAACCAGTTTAACTGAGCTCAAAAGCTGGGATATTTAAGGGAACAAGAGCCAATTGAACAGACCATAAAACTCCTGTCAAGTTTCAGGCAAAGTTTATGCTTTCATGTGGTGCTGCTGCTGTAACTTACAAATTGTCAGGATCAGACTACATCCAACACATTGCAGGGCAATGCAAGTGCTGGAGCAGAGCAAAAGCTGCAGCTGCTACACTGGATAAAAGCTGTTTCATAAGCGTGGGTTTGATTTGCTTGCTTTTTGGATTTTTTTACAATATCAACATATAACAGACTCACCCATTTGATTACCAGACGTTGCAGGCACAGTGCAATGTCCACAAATGACGGTAAGCTCTTCTCGCCAGTTCACAGAAAGCTTCATTTGCTCAAGGGAATTTTCCTAGAGCTCTTCCCTGTGCAGTGGTGCCAACTAAAAAGTAAGTAAACATTTTACACCCAGGAACTGCTAAGTTTGTTCTAAGCTGCAGGGAAGATAAGCTTCTGTATTGCTCATTCCAGCTCTTGCTCCTGAATGTTTAGCAGCCTGTCTTCCTTTCTGACAATGTTTCACCTTAATGAAGCCCTTCCATGGGTTCCTGAAATTTGGTGGTGAGGAGCTTTTTCTGACTTGTATGAAAAGTAAGTGAGAAAATCAGAGCTCTGCAGTGAACATTTTCACTGTTACACATGTATAGAAATTTAAGACAGACTTGGGAAAACAGATGGCTCGTGGGATCTCACTTCTAGGTTAGGGTGATATTTGGCATTTTTGAAGGGAAAGTGGTTATTTAAGTCAGAAATGTAGCCTGAGGTCTTAATTTTTTTCAGCTTTCTAATATATGGTCCAAGACTTCTTAAAATGCCAATAAAAATAAACTGTAAAGATTTTTTTGTCACTGGTTAGTAAAAAGAACGTTGGAGGGAGGCTAATTCTGTGTTTGTTTTTGTTAACACTTTAATTTGGACCTGATGTGGTTTTGAGCTGTGCCCCACACACTCTCCTCTCCTCCTTTTCAGACATCTTCAGCCCCTGTTCTGTTGTGTATAATGCTGCTCCTTTGTTGTGATACTACAGGACCAGTACAGTCTCCTTTTTTCCTCCTCCCCAGAAATGCTCTTCTGTAAGCTTTCCTTCATTTAGGGAGGCTGAAGCCTCAGGTGTTAGAGTCTGCACTGTACTGACCAAAACATCATCCACTTCTGTGTTACACACCTGTGGGGATAAGAAAGTGTCAATTCTTTTGCCATAGCTCAGGTGTTCCCTTCTTCGGAGGTGTGATTTGTCTTTTAAACATTCCTATCCTTTCTCCTTTTTAGTTTCCTTTTTCTGTCAGTGGTTGCACCACCTGATCTGCAAAGTGCTGTTTGAGGAGTACATGGTACCAATGGGAGCTGAAGGCCGTGTATGATCCCACAGACAGACAGACACACAGACAGACAGACCTGTCTGCAGTAAACTTGCTGACTTACAGCAGGTTTTAGAGTCAGCCTAAAGCCAATCACTTCAAAGCAAGAGTTGGAGGCAGGTTTTATCACTTTGTGCTTAAAATACTTCTCAGTTTGGTAGGATGGACAGGTGGACTGGCTGGAGATTCCAGCAGCCAGTTGTGCTAAAGAAGTATGAAAAATTTTTCCTCGGGAAGAGGGAATTACTTGTAGCAATGTGGTCTGGAAAGGAACACAAGCTTTCCAACTGTCTTCTGAGCATCGCTGAAGTCACTGTCTTATTTTTCATTTTTGCACAGAGAACAGTCTTAGAAAGATGACTACATAGCAATAGAGTTTCAAATTTGTGTCTGAATAGAGGTGGGAGTTTCACGGGAGTGTTTGTTACATCAAAAGTTGCGGTGAGCAGCTTATTTATTTCATGTAAACTCTGCTTTACTTGAGTAGGTGTGTAAGTTTGCAGTACTGTTCTTCAGTGGTACACCACCAAACTGTGATGTCTCTGAACACACCACTTTGGCATCTTGAAGTCAAAAAGGCTGGTTTGCTTCTTTGAATTTCTAACCTGGCTTCCAGCAACTCCTCGGCACCTTCTCATTCCCCTCCTAGGATAAAATTCTAGGTGGCTGCAAGGAAAGGAGCTCTGTCAATAGCTTCAGTCACCTAAAGAACCATATCAGCCTCCTTGTGCTGCTACTTCCCAATTCCACCCTGTGCCTTCAGTGTTCCCCAACTGAGCTGGATCCTGCATGGTCTCAGGGAGTCAAGGTTTTGACTCTTCCTCCTCTGTCAAAGAACTGGTAAAAAAGACTTGGGAATTAATGTGCATTCCCTGCACCTTTAAAACCTTGGATTTTTTGTTGAGTTTTTTCTTTCACTGTCCCACATGAGTTCTTAACTGTGAATCACTCAAATGTTGTGCTATTAAGTGCTGGCTTCCTGCTTCTTGCCCCTGGAGATGGAGAGGATAAGATTTAACATAGATGTTAACTTAGGCCCAAGCGAGTACTTGGTAGAAATCAAAATAGATAGGTCTCTAATTTTTTAATGCATGTTTTATTCAATCTAGTTACTCTAAATAAAAAAAAAAAAATGGGAGTATTGTTAAATATCTGTTCTCTGACTATTTTTCAAGTGGAGGATGTGGCTGTAAACTAGAGCCTATATCCTGCCTAGATTTGTAATCCAGTTGAGCACTCTGCAGGGATTAATCCTAAATCAAATGAAAATCACACCTGAGGGTTTGAAATTTTTCCCATCACAGGAGAATGCTTCACCAGCATTTGACCATTTACCAGTGAGAACAGCAGGTTTCACATATTCCACTGTAGGATCTGTTGAAATCATAGCTGAAATATGGTTAATGTTTCAAGGACAGGTAGGGTAATCATGTCTAAACTAAATTTTCAAACATCATTTAGAAAAGCAAACTGCTGTTCAGAAGCTGGCAATGTTCCCTGGGGACAATGAAGCCTTTGTTCCTATTCCTGACCCACGTTACTCAGGGTTTTTTTTGCAGAGAATAGGCGGTGTCTGTTTACCCAGATTAAAACATTATTTGTCAGTCTAATCAACAGCATCCTGCTTTTAAACTATTTCCCTGCTGGCCAGCTTGGGCTCTATGCACTTTATCTTTGCCAGCTTCCAAAGCTGCATTTCATATATCTTGTTCAGACTCATTCAAGGAAATATTTCCCAAAAGACACTGGGCATGTCTTCTTTTTGGGTAAGCTTTATGATGTCTAAATGCAGAAATTGTCTTATCAAACATAGAAGTTGTCTTATCAAATGTAGATCTGAAATATGCACAAATTGGTACTGTTCCCAGTGGGAGAAGTCTCATGCATCAGCTCCATCTTCTTGCTTTAAACCATACAAAAGTAGCATTTGAGTCTCATTAGTAATTGTACAACTACTAGTACTTTCTCCAGGAGAATAAGTTAGATTCACAGAGCCTTGATTATTTCATATCAACCTATTGTAATTGCACAAAATTTCCAGTTCTGCCAGTCCCTGTGCTGACCAGCACTTCTTGTTCAAGAAGTGTCAGCAATACCAACTGAGAACCAGAGCCTTACAGATATGTGGTGGCTCTCTGATTTGGTCTGGTCTTTGCAGCAAACAGTTTTACTGTTGCTGAATTATTTTTTGTTTGTTTCATTTTGTGAGTCAGAGTTGTAGATTTTATACATATTTTAAAAGCAAAAACTTTCCAAAAGATCCAGGGGTACTGGTGATGAGCTGCCACCCTGAACTCTCAGTCCTTGGGAGTCTCAAAGAAGTGGAGGGAGCAGGAGTTTCTCTTACATGTAGCATCTAGGAATTTTATTCTTCACTTCAGGGCAAAATGAGGAAACTATTACAAATGTTTAACAGTATGAAAAAAAAAAAAACATGAAAGAATGGTTGGAAAAAATTTGCTGTGTCCTATTAGCCACACATATTTGTGGGCTAGATGTCTGGGCCCAGGAGAGACTGAGCAAGCTGTTGCAACATATAAATCAACCAAAAACATTAGGAGGTTTCCTATGGCTTTTGCAGTTAAACAAAGGTTAATTACACATGTTCAGCTGGACCAGCTAGTCCCTTGACTTTTAAATATATAATTGTGCATGCAGGAGTGTTGTTTCTAAGATGAGCATGAGGTAAGAAAACAGAAGTATAAAGAATGTGCATGTCCCATGCTAGTTATTAGTCAGTAGTGGAGAGACTCTAAAAGGACTGAAGAGAGGGCAACACCTTTTGATTTTACTCTTTTGTAATGTGCTTGGATGGCTGAACTCCAAAATGTCCCAGCAGGAGCACTTCATCAAGGGAACACCTTCACAGAGGGTTTTCTGCACAGCTCCCTGCTTCCTGCTGCCAGTCAGCACATTCTGTATTTAATACCTGCCTGACCTCTCCCCCTGACTGCCCTTGGGGGCTTTGGACTGTTCAGGAGGGTCAGATTTGAGGATGAGACTCACTTCCCCAGGATCTGTGCCTTTGTGCAGGAGTGTAGAAGCTTGAGTAATGCAACCTGACCTTGTAGTTGACTTTCCTTTGAGAGGGAATCCTGAATAGACTGGATGATTTCTGTGGTCTTTTCCTACCTGAATTTTCCTACAATTCTAGAAATGTCAGCTTTGCACATGTTTTGCACTTCCATGTTTTACCTTCAGCTCCTCTGTGTATTTTCTTGTTAGTCCCTGCTGCTGCTTTGCATTCATCTCCCTTCTGCAGCCCACAGACCCTGACCATCAGCAGTGCTGATCGTGCCCATCTCGCTCATTAAGTCTTTATGTTCTCCCTTTCCTTCCAGAGCAACAGTGGCATTGTGAAAGTTCTGCTTGTCATTCAGAGCAGCACTACACTAAGCATCTCTTTATAGTCCCATATTATAGAAGGGTGGTTAAAACATCTTTTGTGTCTGTGCCATTTCCATTATGTGGGAAAGGAATTGTTCTGTTAGATTGCCTGACTAACTACAGGGTGAGTTTGCCCTCCTTCCAGTGTTGTGCCCTGGTTAATGCACACTGGGGTTTATGAGTCTAAAAGTCCTTTGCTCTCTCTCTGTACAATCACCATGCCTATTGCTTGCTGAACAATGATCTTGCATTTCCTTGGTATTGGTAACCCTGGTATTGGCACAGTTCCTTTTTCTGTTACAAAAGCTTCTAATCTCTGAGGAGAGATTAGAAAGAGGTAGCTGCTGTTAAAAATGATGATTATAGGCCACATGAGAACAGGATCCAAAATGTTTTTAAAGTAATAAAGTGGGGCCAGTGCTGCTTGTAGCACCTGTGCATAACGTAAGCCCAATGCTTATGAATTATTTGCAATTCTTAGAAAGTGCATGCATAAAGAAACAAATGCAACAAGGCAGGAAACACTTGTTCATTCAGCATTATGCTGATATTTAGCATTTCACTGCTGTTTCACAAAGCTCAATATTAGAGCAGGAAGCACGCTGGTTAAAGAAAGCACAGTTAAACTTTAGCCAGCATCCAAAAACTGTATGTTGAGACCCACAGGAGGAAATGTCCAAATAAATGCTTGCTACCCTCTGGTAACCAGCTGGCAAGTAACTGCCTGAGAGGAGGTGGAGATCTTGGATTAACAGAATATTCTGAATTGTCAGGGATCCACAAAGATCAAAATCCAACTCCTGGTCCTGCACAGGACAGCCCCAAGAGTCATGCCAAGTGCCTGAGGGCATTGTCCAAACACTTCCTGAACTCCATCAGGCCTGGTGCTGTGACACTTCCCTGAGGAGCTGTTCCAGTGCCCAAACACCCTCTGGGTAAAGAACCTTTCCTAATATCCAACTTAAACCTCCCCTGACACAACTTCAGGCCACTCCCTAGGATGCTGTCCCTGGTCACCACAGAGAAGATCAGTGTCCGCCCCTTCCTTGCACCTCATGAAGAAGCTGGAGACCAAGGAGTGCTACCAGCATGTCACGGGTGTGAGAAGTCAACATTCTTCTGAGGGTAAGAATGACCTGATGAGACTGTTTGAATGAATTTTATATCACAAATAACTTCCAGATCTGATTGTAATGCTGCCCTCTCCTATTGTAGCTGTGTGATTAAGAGGTAGTGCTGGAGTGGGCTCCCATGACAGAACAAGATGCTACAGGAAAAAGTCTTAAGATAAATAAAAGTAAAAA
Source organism: Melozone crissalis (assembly GCF_028551555.1). Classification (NCBI taxonomy): domain Eukaryota; kingdom Metazoa; phylum Chordata; class Aves; order Passeriformes; family Passerellidae; genus Melozone; species Melozone crissalis. Next base: position 26,276,808 of record NW_026535794.1, read on the forward strand.
TATTTCCCTGTGCAAAATGTACCAATTAAAACGAAAACAAAAAGAGTTTAGTGAAATGATGTTCTGGATGAAGCATGTTCTCAGGGCTGTAATGTCAGAAAGCTTTGCAGAGAATGGGTGTGCTGGGCCATGGCCAGTTTGAGCTGACTGGAGGGGTGGGTTCAGCCCCAGGCTGTATCCAGGAGGGGCCACGCTGGGTGTGTTGAGGCACAGCCCAAAAGCAGAGTCTGAAACTTTTACTCCTGTTTCAAACTTCCTGCACTACCTTGGACACCAGCTCATGAGCTCTGGAGCACTTTACTTTTTATTTATTGACTGATTGTTAGAATTTTTTCTTGATTTGTAGATTCAGCAGTATTGCAATGGTTATAGATGGAGGGGGTTTCTGCAAGGGGATTTACAATGTGATAATGGGGTGTGCTGCTCTTTGACTTTCATAGTATGGTACAGTGCATACAAGCCCTTTTCACAGCTGTGTTCCTGCTTAGTGTAAATGCCTTGGCCCTGCAATGCTCAGAATCTGGTTTGTGGAACATCCTGTTTACACAATGTTCAGGTTAAGCCAGTTTTAGGACAACTTAAGAATTTGCCAAGGAGACCAAGGAGCAGCTACAGTGGCCTGTAGAAAATGTAAGTTGTGAGATGAATTAAGAGGCAATTTAAGCAGCTTCTGCTGAGTTTTGGAAGTTGTTACTTTGATATTCCTTCTAAAAGCCTGTTGATGTCTCGCTGTTTGTTTTACAGAGGCATTTTGTTGTTTTCCTCCTGGTGGCACTGCAGGATAACACTGTGGCCCTTGGGGCCCTGTACTGCAGCTGCATCATTTAAGATGCTGGGACATCGTCTTGCTGACACAAGTTATGTTATGCTTGACTTGAGGACCAGTACAACACCCTTACTCCATGATAACCTATAACTTATTTGATGGGACCTATGTTGGATGATTTTCTCCTCTTAAAAAGGAAAGAGCTTCAGGCAGTTTATGAACTGTAAACAAATCAGACACACCACTGAGAGCGTAAAAAACTCAAAAAAGCCTGACATATGACAGCTAAATTCTCAACAACTCTGCTCAAAGGATGGTTTTCACTCAGACACATTCACTTGTATCCTTTAGAATGTCCAGCAAGTACTGTGACTTTTGATTGACTATATTGTATGGTTCATATGGAAAAAGAATGGAAGATTTCTACTTGGAAACATGATTGCTCCCTTCAGGAAGAACATGGAGCTGCCTCCAGCACTGCCCTCATCAGTATACTTTCCAGTTATTACTGATACTGTGTATTTTGGCAGCCTTTGCCTCAAGTCACTTATGATCTGTTCAGTTACATGGTGTGCAGACTAAAAACATTCAGTCATAGTCCTCTGAGGGAGCTTGGAATGAAAATATTAATCTTCAAACCCATATTTTATATGTGAATCTCATTATGTGTTAATTAATTTGAAAATACTGCCTCTCTGGTCAGCAGAAATATACCTTACCTATTAATTTACAATGTAGTTAAGACTGATAGAAACTATCCTTTGAGAAAACATGATGTACTAGGGAGTTGCCCTGAATGAAGTAAGAAGTAGCTGAAATTACCAATTATGTCATGAATGTAATTCAGAAGAATTACTAGCTATTTTCTCTCCATGGAAAAATCTGTCCCCAGGCTCAATCCCCACACCCATGTCTGTGCGCTCAGCCAGCCCAAGGCACCCCAGGCAGCAGGCAGCAACCAGGCCACAAAACCCCTGAAATCCTTCATGCTCTCCAGTGCTGAGCATCTCTCTCCCCTGCATCCCTGTTGCCCTGTTTTTTTAAGATTTTTCTAAGCCTTCTGATGTTTACATTCTTGTCACGAACTTTCTCACACACTTTCTGTAAATAACGTATTGTTTTACATTCTTCTATAGAGGAAGAGAAATTTGATGGACTGTTGGTTTGTCCAGTGTCATTGGAGAGGTGGCACTTTCACCCTCCAATCCACTGTCACTTTAAAAAAATCTATAAATGTTGGAGTCAGAAAAATAAACTTCCCTTTTTTACCTCGAGAACAGCGGTGTGTGCGTGTTGTGTTATTTCGTGTCTCACAGTGACAAACCCCTCTTCCCAGCCTCTGTTTCTGAAGGCACATCCTGGGGGCCTTTCTGATTTGTTGATCAGTTTTTTACTGCTCTGGCAGGTTTGTTTTTTTTAAGTGTCCTGAAAGCTTTAAACTGCTGAGACAGGAACACCAGTCAAAATTCCAGCAGAATTTGGGATTAGTTTAGTTATTTTAAAGCTAATCCAAAACTCTTTGGGGGTTTTACTCACATGCTGAGCTTTTGCTTGCCAGATTTATTCTTGTCAAAGCACTTATTGACCACTCCTTTTATAATAAGAAATGGTTTCTTTGTGCCCCAGGGTTAACTATGCCAGATGTTGGTGATCCCTTTTGCCAAACCAATAAAATGCAAAAAATCTCCCTTCTCCCTCCCTGTCCACACTTAGGGAGGTTACAGCTGCCAAAAGCAGGGACTGTGGGACAATCTCTCCTTCTTTTGTCTTACAAATTGCTCTAAAATAGGTCTTACATGCATTAGAATGCAAAATGGAAAATCTTTATGGATTATGTTTCAGAGCATTTGGCTGAATTTCTGCATATTCCTGGTTAGGAAAAAAAGCCACACTTCAGTAGCATTTGGCTAAAAATTTGAGTTTCACTTATCCCTAAAGCTTAGAACTGATTTTGTCTCATGAAAAAATACAATAATTCTCCTGGAAGTAAAGACCCTTATATTTAAGGCAGTCTTAAGTAAACAAATCTAGTAAGTAAATATAATTTATAACTCATATTTTGTTGTCTATCTACCAAGTATGGCAGCTGAGATGTCTGCTTACTTTTGCCTGTGGAACTTCAAAACCTTGACCTGCTGCAGATTGGCTTCAGCAGCACCTGCAAGAGTTCTACAACTGGGAAGGTAAAATGTCAGCCTAGAGAGACAAAAATTATTCTAAAGAATGATTGATAAGAAGCTGCAGGAGGAATAATAGTAACATCTAAGATCTCAGTGCTGAACTTATAGTTTCTCATGAGTCAGCAAAAAAATTGCTCTACTTGCTGGTAGAGCTGGGGTGTCCCAGGCCACACACCTGCCCATGAATGCTCTGGCCCTTTCACTGAGGGGTGGAGGAGGGGGAGTTATTTGTTTTGTTAATAACAAAGAATCATCAAGTTACCCATGAGAACATGTTTGTAACTCTGTGCTGTGACGCCCTTGCCAGCTTTGGGAAGGGTGTTCTGTATGTACAGATGGCATCAAAAGAGTTCAGGAAGCAACCAAGAAGTGGCACCAAATCTATACTGTCCATAAAATGTTTCCTTACAGATGGGGATATTGGTCTCAGCCATGCTATCAATAGCATAATTTATAATTCACCTTTTTCTTCTTCTTTATTTTTCTTTTTCTTTCCACTTTTCCTTCCTGGGAATGTCTTTGATTACAAGTTCCAAGTGAGGAAACACATCAATCAGTTTTCCAAGGATGTTCAAAAGTGCAGTGCAGGAAATGTTGCATATCTTCAGTCAATTTAGGGTAACAGAGAGGAAATTTGAAGATGTAAAACAAACAGAGGAGTTTCAGAGAGCAGACAGCAGGATGGTCAATGCAGAGGCAGTGCTACTAATGTTTGAGTGAGTCCTAGGGAGTGAACTGGGTTAAGGCAAAAGATTAATTCTGTTTGATAGTTGTGAACAAGAAAATGGTAGAGCTTCTCAAAGTGAAAAGCTGCTGCTGTTCTATGCTGAGCAAATGAAACACTATTTTCCTGTTAATTTTCTGAGTCTTTATCTGAACTCTTAGAATCAAGGATGTCAGAAAAAGAATTTATCTTATAATGATCAGTTCTATAGAAAAGGCTGTTATTCACTACTCTTAGCTTTTAAGTTTTGTAGCATTTTGCCTGGTCTAGCAGAAGATTTAAGGATTAAACTATTCTAGCTTTTAAAATTTGACAAAAAAGAGTTTGTTTGCCTGTGAAAACTGTAATTCTCTCAGCAATGATCTTGCATGATTTTACACGAGCCGGGAATAAACCAGTGGATGTTTGGCAAGCAGGGCCCTCTCCTGGTTCATTGCCCCATGACAGCCTTGGGAAGGCAGAGCTGGCTGAGGAGACACGGGAGCCAGTGCTGCCAGTCACTGCTGATACAGATTTAGGGAAGAGTCCTTTCAGGAGGTACTTATGTGCTTTTCCATGGTTTGCTAAATGTCAGAGCATGCATTCAGAGTTTGCAGTCTGGAGCCACACAGAAAGACCTGAACAGAAAAGGATGTTCATTTCAGGATAATCTGATTTGAACAGCATACAACTTTCAAAACAACCTTACATCCTTCACTTTCCTCTCTTTGCTACAAAAAGTTTAGTCAACTCTACATGAAAGTGGAAAATAAAGCAGTGGTCTTTTGTATAACACTGGTTTAACTGCATTTAAACAAGTCCTTGTATGCATGTTAAAGAGTAACTGCTTGCTTTGTACCCTTGTTAAGTAACAAATGATTTCACTATTTGTACTAAAGTCTGTCAGCTTTACCAGAAAGGTTTTCAATAAACTTTATAGAAGATATTGCAAACCCATAACCTACATCTTCATATTTATTCCCAACCTCATTATCCCCAGTATTTCTCAGACAGATGTATCTCTTTGTCTGGAGATCTGGAGCTGAACACACAGCTAATTCCATCCCTGAAGCAACTGCCCAAGCATGCAAGATTAGAGCAGTTTTGAAAGATCTTGCAGATTCCTAATCTCTCTTGCAATTCCAGGGGGCTTTGCTGCTGTGAGTTTCCAGGTGCAGCTAAATGTAAAATGCTCCTGATAGGATTAAGGGGATCTTCATCTATGTACTATGCATAGTACAAGATAATATCTTTCAGTTTTACTGTTCCACGTCACACAGAAATTAATTGTGCCCTTGGAGGGGTTTTGAATGGTCATCATGTTATTATGAGTATATTATCATCATTTTAGTTCTGAGTATAAGAGTAGGATGTTTTCTGGGGCCGCTCTCAATTTTTTAATTAAAGGCCAGATTTTTGGGAAAAAAATTAAAAACTTTAAACTCTACTTCAAGCACAGTTTCCCACAGAATTAGGTTTGCATCTTATTTGCTGAAAAACAAGTTCATTTTGCAAAGTACATCCTGTCATTTATTTACAAATTGTGCAAGTCAGTGTTTGAACATATCAAGAGTTGTCCACACAGACTATGTAGATTCTATTATTTTGTTTACAAAGAAATAATGATGCTTGACTCTTTATCAGGCATTACTTCCCAATTTAATCATATTTGTCATTTTCAGTTTTAACAATGAGCTCATATAGGGTTATGGCTAAAAGTAGAAAGGATATCAGTAAACATTAATACATATCTTACAGTGCTTTTCCCTTTTTTTAGTTTAATAACATATATTAGAGTATTAGAGTGAAATAACTCTTTATTTTTTAACCCAGAGACCCTGAGAAATTGAAATGTACTGACTAGCTTAAAGGACATGAAGAACCCAGTTTTTAATGTAATTCTAAATGAAAGTCCAACCTTTATAATTGAAACTATTACATTGATGTTAATCCAAGTGTGCTTTAAAAATGGAAAAAACCCCTAATTACCAATAGCTGTGTTACTTACATTCCAAAGAAGAACTCTAATAAATGGAAATCTTTATTTATGTCTCTAAATGCTGTATTAAGAGTGCTAATTTCAGGAACTACTCACTACTGTTTAAATCTAGAGCATATTTTATTCTTCCATGAGACTAAGAGACCTTGGTCATTAACCAAGTGTAAAAACTTTTGATATTTTAATCCTAAAATAGAATCTCATTATTCCTATGAGCAGTAGTATCAAGTTACTGTAAATTCAGAGGGAAAAGTGTGTGTATGTGTGACTTCAAGTTATTGCTATGGTGTTGCAGATAACATACATTATGCAGGAACCTGGTTAATGTGCAGACAGCAGTGAGGGAAAGCAATAAAGCACAGCAGTAATAATTTCAAGCTAACACATTATTTTGGATTCTTCTCAGTCAGTTCTTCCTCAGTACACATGAACTTTCAGCTTCGAGAGTTCCCAACAGAAGTAATTTCTGGAATTAATAAGAAATTGTTTAATTTTCCTGAAAAGTTTTGAAAAACATGCTCTGCAGCTCAATAAAATTTTCCTATACTGAAAGTTGAAATAGAGTATTTAATGCAAGTTATTTGGGATAAGTTATATGGCTTTTATAAAGGCATTTATGCACTATTGATAAGAAACCTCTCTGAAGGCCATGCATTGCTCACTAAGCAGATGTATCAAAGATAGCCAGTATAGTCTGACTGGATTTCCAAAATGTAAGGTCCCTCCCCAAGGGAAAGTCATAGATTTGAGAGGGACAGCCTTGTAAGCTGTGAAATAAATAAAACTAAAATTGGGATAAAGAGTCAGTGGAGAGATGTCACTGAAAGATGAATGTCACAGTCTGTCCTACTCAAGATAAGTGATCTAGAGAAGTGAGTAAATAGGGAGGTGACAAAGTTGGAGTTGGTGACAATATTGTGTCCCTCTAAAGTTAAGCACCATAGTAAAACAGTAAAGAAAACGAATGACTGCGAGAAATTGCAGAATACAGGCTATGAGTTGAAAAGGAAAACTGAGTTTTGATTAATGTAAAATCACACATAAGCAAGAAAAAAGGTGATTGAGGGAGGACCAGAAGGAGACAACTTACTTATTCATCAATCAACACAGGTTTCTCGACATTCTTTTTCTGTTTCAAATCTATTGTTGGTACCATCACAACCTCCATACCAGAACTGGCCACAAGAATTGCCATCCTTGTCATAATACCATTTCACCACATAGTTCCAACAATCTCCTGGTTTCATAGGTTCCAGGCACCTTGGATCTGAAAGTGCATCAGTAAAAGTTAGCTTGTATTCTGGGAATAAGTTATGTTATCTTAGAAGTGCCTCCTTCAGTAAGAAAAGCACCCCTTTTGTTTTCTTTCTTGTAGTGCCTGGCCAAATTCCACTTCCATTAATGACTTACCTGAACAGGCCTAAAAAAATAAACGATTAGTTGGAAGCAAGACTGCATGCAGTTGGTAAACAAGGGTATCATCTGAGTCCAAAAATCTGTCTCTGACTGTGTGTGATGTCTGTAGACAGAGCACCCAGAAATACAAAATGTAATAAAATCTAAATCATATTGGAAGAGGGAATGGGGTTTGCTCATCTTCTTTTTTTTTTTTTTTTTTTTGTTACAAACTTGCTACCCAGAACCTGCAGACAGAATTTATTACTCACTTTTCTGGGTTCTTGCAACCTCTGCTTGCCACGCAGCTGGCTGGTGATCTTCAGTAGCAGTTCCACCAACAAAAGGATTGACAGCTGGGCTCAGGGGTCTGATTTCAGATATGTTATAAACTGGGGGAAGTATTGATTGACTGCGAGGAGAGGTGGACACATTGTGGTCCTGAGCAGATGGCAGAGGTTCAGTGTGTGCGGATCGCGATGGATTATGCTGCAAAAGGAGTCAAAATCTTAAAACTCTGTCTGGGCATTATGCTATGACCAAAAAAAAAATAAAAAAAGATAGAATTATGCACGAAACTTTTGCTAAGCAACATGTGAAAAAACACTTTGGAAAGCAGATTGGTTACTGTGATGATTTAGTATGGAGCCATAATTTTCTGACCATGAGAGCATAATGAAAAGGGAAAGTAATGCCTCTGATTTAGCCACTAAGCTGAATTCATTCAATTTAAGCTAAATTCCAGTCACTACTTAGTCTGCAATACAAATAAAACAAAAAATGGGAAGAATTTTTGGGTAAGTCACTGCTGCTTAACATCTAGTACACTCATTGGGCATGATCTGACATCTTCAATCTGTCCTGTTTCTGGTTAACAGCCAGTTGCCAATCATTAGAATTTCAGAATTTACCTTGATAGAAGTAAGTGTTAAGCAGTCAACCCCGCTCTTCAAATGGCAACTATTATCTAAAGATTTGCCTAATATTTTAGTATATTCAAGAAGATTTGTAAGGTCCCTAGTACAGTATAGTACAAACAACTGCCTTAATCAGACATTGATTACCTACTGAGAGCAGAAAGGAATTTGATACTATTCAATATCTTCCCATTTACAGGCCACCACTAACAAAGTCAATTTAAGAAAACTCTTCAGAGTGATTGGAACTCAGTCTAGGTGGAATGTAAAGATGCAGACAATTCGTCCAGTCCTTTGAATTTTGCATTTCTTCTCTAGGTCTGCAAAAAGACTGTGTTTATGATAGTAATTCAACAGTTTGAAGATTTATCCATAACAACAGCAAGCCAGAACCAAGTGTGTGAGCATCTAGTCCTATCTGATATATCTATGAACCTACCTAAGAATCCTTTCTGATTCTTATCACGTTTTATAAAATCAGCATCTATCTAGGTTTACATTTATTTTTCTTAAAAATACAGAATGTCAAAACTGACCCTCAGTGTCTCACAGATCTGTCTAGATATATTATAAGACCAAAACCTAAATTAATCACACTTAGCAAAGGAGCTCTTATTCTTGGAAATTAACCTAGATTTTGAAAGTGAACTGTTTAATTATGAATGATATTATATAAACAATACTACAAGGATTAATAGTGGATAATCCATTGGCTCCTCCACAGGAAGACACTAATATTTAATTACCTGTAATCTGTATTCAATTAATATTTGAATACCAGTATCATGGTCTGCTATATCCATTCCATGCAGCTACACAGGTTTGTATGTCATATATTTTAAACAGTTTATCCATCTGGTTATAAGGGCAAGCAAAGCTCATTTTGTAAAGCTCTAAGTTTTTCTTGACTATTTTAGGCAAAGCAATAAAAATGTCCTAAGGAGTTGACAAATATCCTAATCTGATGCTCCAACAGTGGCTGAAAAAATACCAGACACCTAATAAGGGAGCTAAGGTGATCCACACCTGCAGAAAATATCATCTATTGCATCAAAGCTCTCCTGTCCTGTCTGTCTGTGCAGCAGCACTGTTTTAGAGAGAAGAACCTCAATGCAGGTCAGGAGAAATTTAAAGCTGGAGAACAAAGAGTAACAAATAAGGACTCCTAGAAGTACAGCCCAATGTGGAAAGTGAAAGAACACCAAAAGATTAATGACTTAGAAATATGGCTGGGAACAACCTGGAAAGTGTCTGACCATGACAAGAAGGATTGTACTAACTAATCTAATCAGCTTGCATATAAATAAATGTCTTATCTACTGTGCACCTGCCACAATAGAAATTTAAGAGTTTTAACTCACTTCTAAGATTAATAAGACCTACAAAAAAATGTGAGGACTCTCATCATTTATTGCAACCAAGAGGCAGCCTTGCCTTATTTCTTTTGTAAACATTTGTTCTCAACAAATAAATTCACTCTAACTTGAAAAGTTTTTTTCAAACACTTTGGTCTAGTCAAATGACACGTTATTTGCATATTGAAATGTGAATAAAGATGGCAAAATATTCAAATTCAAATTAAAACACATATTTTAAAAACATTTCATGACTGCTACTAGTTTACTCACTGGGTTACTAGATCCTTCTGTAGGAAGTATATCAGTCTTTGAAGTGGTTGTTTTAGGTAACAGGCTATTAGCATCTTTCCTGGCAATTTCAGGTTCCGGACTTGGAGAAGGAGATAAAATATTGTAATATCTGGTGTACACTGCAGACTCGTTCTCACAGATTTTTGTGATCAGTTTATTTTCAAGAACTGAAAAGATTAATGAAATAATGACATTTTTAAAGGGTAATGAAAAGAAGTCACAATGATTTAGAACAAGGTTTTAGTGCAGTATTAGTCCTAAAGTTTTAATTACAGTGACTTGTGAAAGACCATCTTCTGTAGTTATGTCAAAACGCAAATGATAAGTAATGAAGTAACACAGTCTCTAAATTATTTTATTTTAGTGCCATGTTGTTCTTTTAAGAAAAAACAGATAAAAATACCAAGTACCTCTAAGAAGTAGAAGTCATAGCAGAAAAGAGAATAACAGTTAAAAAAATGAGGGTGAATGAAAGGAAGGGTTTACACATAAGAAAGAAAAAGAAAAACTGGGCAACAGTTTTCTACTTATTTGTAAAACCAAAAAATACCAGGGACTGGGAATATTTTTATGTTGAATGCTGGAGTCTGAGTCAAGGACTTAAATTTAATCCCAGTGGGAACGAGACCAGAGCTTAGATTTTTGTCAATGTCTTCAGTCCAGACTTAACTTCATTTACAATCTCAGCATAGCAAAATAAGTTGATGCTCAGGAAAAGTATAGGCTGGTCTACAGTTAGTCTAGATCAATGTACCTTTTTTTTTATGGGTCATTATAGATTTCCTCTGGATTTTCTCCTGGTTTCACCCATAGCCACAGATATTTTTCAAGACACATACATTTTTTTCCCTGAAACTAGGGTGAAAGCACAGGTTTCCTTATGGCTTTCAGAAAAAGAAAAAAAAAAAAAAGGTCCTTGCAAGAGAAAGTGGAGGGATTCCAAGACTCACAAAACTCAAAAGAAAGAGAGAGAGAGGGAGTTTGAGGTGTTACACCAAAGTGGAAGGAAACCTGCATCTCTCCAGGACGAAACTCTGGCCAAGCACAAAAGGACTGTGAAGCAAGGCTTATGCAATCTCTCACAGAAGAGGAGTACCCCAAAGAGGACCTGGGCTTAGAAAACTGATGTTAATTGTGGTTTCTTGCCTCTGCAAGAGGTAAAAAATTTGGCAAAGGTTTCATTTGGCCAAAGATGATGTGAAACAAGAGTGAGCTTTATCCAAAAGAGAAAAAAAAGCTGCCATGGGAGAGGCCAAACATTCTTTCCAGCTTCCTCTTACTGAAATAGTTTCTTTTACCTGAAAGCGTTACGAAGTCGTCTATCTGATAAACATGTTCTTCATCAGGGTCTGTTGCAATGAGCTGCATTTCTTTCAGGAAGTCATCAAAATGAGGATCAGTCCTTTGTACAATCCCAATGACAAAAATCTCAATATTTGTAGCGTGGGCCTCTCTTACGATGGTGTCCAGCCGTACTTTATCCCGATTGTCCGCCTGTCCATCCGTTATGACAACAGCCACCTTCCTGACGGCTGGGCGCGCTGCCTGGAACAGGTGGATGGCTTCCTGGATGGCAGAGGCTGTGTACGTGCCTTCTCCCAGGTAGGGCATCTCGTCAACAGCTGATTTCAGGTGCTCCTTGCTGGTGTATTGCTTCAGAGTAGACACCAGGTCCACTCTGTGGCTGAAGTTGATAATGCCAATGCGGGTTGTGGCGTGGTTGGCCGAAACCTTGTCAATGAATGTTTTCATAAAGGTTTTGATAATTTTGAAGTTTTCTGGCCCAACACTTTCTGAGCTGTCAATGACGAATACTAGTTCCAGTGGTGTTGTTTTACATTTGATACCACAACCTGAAAGAATAACCATTTAAGACATTTTATGAGAGACAACCTTCAAAAAATGAATTGGACTCACATATCAGATTTAGTCAGTTAAAGCTCAATTAATGAATCAATTTCTAGTTATTGGTACTGAGCACAGAAACAGATCTGGACCAAATTACTTCAGGTATAGTTCTGGCAACATAGTGAGCATTGTTTTCATATCAGTGGTATCCTGACACACAAACATGCAGATGAAAAACCCATTTGGTCAATATAAATCACTGTGTTTTATTAGAACTACATTTTTTTCCATACTGGAATGCTTACCACATATTTCATGGATAAGTCTGATGACATCTTCTCTCTGAAAAAGAGTATTCATTTGTTTTGTGTTCTAGTGTTAAGAATGCTGAAAAATTTATTTATTTACAAAAATGCAGACAGTGTAATATTTCATAAACAGCCTTGTGTAAGACCACATAGCCTTTAAATAATTTTCCCAGATAAACTGCTATTGCTTCAAATAATTTATTTATCTACTTACCGAAAGACCAGGTTCACCTTTTCTTCCCCCAGATCCCTAGAAATGTGTAGAGTGAGATATTTAACAAAAGCCAAATTTGCCTAGTTTCTACTCTGTAAATTTAAGTAACATGAAAATGTGCTTTACCTTTGGCCCTGGAGGGCCTGGGTCTCCAATCTCTCCTTTGGCACCTTTGCTCCCTGTATCACCTTTATCTCCATAGTCTCCCTAATGGAAAACAACTGTATTAAATACAGTCATAGCTCCAGTTTTGTTGATTGTCAGAGCTGGAAGTAAGGTTCAATGAGCTTTAAAGATAAATTTTCTGGCTCTTTTGGTTGTTCTTTTAATTAATAATTTCTGCTGTATGTATTACAAGGAGAATATTTGAAAGCAGGCTCTCAGATAAACAAAAATGGGCAGTAAAAGCATCTTTAAGAAATTTCTGTGAAAAATTACCCTAGTTCTGGAGGGGGAGTAAAGACATCTGTATGCAAAGAATATATAATGTTTGCTGCTCTTTGATTTTCTTGAAGTCTAAAACAATGTTTATACTGGACCTATGCTAATTCATACTTAAGGAGAGATAACTGCCTCAGATCAGCCACTGTGACAAAACTCACTCCACCTCTGCATAAAAACCAAACAAAAACCTGTGAGCTTTCTAAGGAGAAATGAAGAGGCATGCTTGGGCTGCTAAATCCATTGGAAAATACAATGATTCACATTTAGAAGCAAATTTACAATTTTTCCCTCAACTGACTGGACCTTTTGACTTCCAAAAAGTGAGTGGGTTCTGCATTATAAGACAATTGTCACACAATGCAGGTATGAAACATCATAAATAATATTAAACTTCTAAATTACACCCTTTTTTCAAGAAGAAGATTGTCCAGGACAGATTTTTTACTTTTCTCTGGAAATTACTAACCAGCTTACATTTCACTTGAAATTTTAAATCTTATGAATTTATCTAGATTACTGTCCATTTTGATGTTATTCCTCATTATTGCCCAACCAATGGAATCGCACAGCAAACTCCTCTGTTACAGTTCTTACACTTAAATATACTAAGATCTGATCTTTTGTACATATACAAAATTCCTGCTGAACTAAACCATTCCTTATCATCTGTGTCAAGTCTGCTATATTAATAGCAAACAAAAAGTGAGTATTTGGAGAGATTTACATTGGGTCACAAAGATTAGTCAATATACAAGATGAATATGACAATTCATGAAAACATTCCAGTTATCATTATTAAAATGTGGCATTTGGAATGTGAGTGAAAATAAAACTAGGAGGCAGGAATTCGAATCTGTGTGAAAGAGCTTGATATTCACATGAAAGCTCCCAAGCTGCTAGATGTGAATAGCTAAGTGTAGGAAATTCTCACAATTTTTATAACAACCAGGAAGTTATTCAGTAAGGAAAGACTCAAGCTTGGGCTTCAATCATTGTAGAAAAAACCAAGTCAAGTAAAGCAAAGCCCTTAAATGATGTTAATCATAAAGCAATTCCTTCCTTTTTTTTTTTTTTTGTCAGAGCCTGGCAAATAAAAGGGCATTTTTTAATACCTGAAAAATATGAAAAATAAATGAATACATAATTTTAATAACTTAGAATTATTCTCCTGCCAATGGGGATAACTTCATTCTAGATCCTACTTTGTAATCTGATCCTTAATGACCATTAGGATTTTCACAGACTTCAAAGCTGACAATGAGTAGTAGGTACTTACCATACTAGCCCTATAAGGTAAGGTCTTTGTCTTCTGTTTCTCTTGAGATCTGTCACACCAAATAACCAATAAAGGAAGAAAACCCCCTTCTCTTTCCTTACTGCAAACCTAGGATTTACCTTTCGTCCAGGGAGGCCAGTTCCTACTGATCCCTTTGGTCCAGGAAAACCTTTACTTCCTTTTTCTCCCTGAACAAAATGTGAAACTCAAGTTTAACTGAAAATTAATGTAAAATCTATGCTGTTTCTATTCACTTTTAGACATTTGTACTATGTGATGAAGCACACAATTTTCAAAACAAAAGTGGTCTAAGGTTGGAGAAATAAGCAATTGGCTATTATTCAGAACATACAATAAGAAAAGTATATAATGAAGAATATATTCCTGATTAATTAAATGAAAATTTGCCATTCCACTGAAAGAGATGAAAGACAAAAGTAACTTTTCAGAGGCTCATCCTGTCTAGAAGCAGTAAAATGTGGTCCAAACCAAATTTTCTCTAGAAATACCCATTCATGACCTCTCCAGGGCAGACTCTTTTTTCTGATCTTAAGTAAATGAGAAGACATCTCTACTATTCACAGTGTGGAAAGCAGAACACCTTTCTGCTGATAATTCAAAAGACAGTATCTGGCCAGTTACAAAGCTCAAAATTGTTTATAAGGATTGCTACACATACCCTGCTGCATGTACTTAGACTCAAAAAGCACATCCATGTGTGGGCCCACAATGTTATAAAACACAGTTGTTATATATACACAGAAAATTCTTCATAGGTTCTGGTTTCCAGAAACTTTCTTGCTTTATTTAATAGGGTAACACAAATATTTTTTTACAGATCAACTGCTGTATGCATTTTAAACACAGCTAGAAGTGATTATATTTCTTGGTACATAAATGATTCACCAAAATTCACATTACATACGTAATTCACATAACAGCAGTGCCTGGTGAAGATACCAAAACCAGTTCCAGAGAACATCAATGAGATCAGGAGCAGTTACCACATGTATCAAACCTAACTATGATCTTCTTGCTATAATCTCTTTTTTAATGCTTGTATTGGTGCTCACAAATGGGTCTAAAGGGGTCATATTGCTCATAACAGACAGAGAAATGCAAAGGGTTTCCAAGTATTTCCAGCCTTCACCTAAGGTGCACCAGTGCAGCAGGACTGATCACTGACTATTCCTGCTGTCCTGGATAGGGGTTTATGGATTTCTGCAGGCAAAGAAAAAACAGCACACTTAGCCAACCTTCTCTTCCTTGTACCGAGGGCTCCTGGCTCCCATGAGCTGGGAATTCAGCAGGAGTTAGGTAATGAGAAGCAGCTCCTCAAACACACAGTGCACAACAAGTCATGTCCATGGATGGTTTTCCCTGCTCAGATTCCAGATCTGACAGAGATCCTGCTGAGATGCCAGCTTCTGCTTGCACTGGAGCACTGCTTTCACAGCCTTGCCCTGCGAGTATCTCTTGGTCCACTGGCCCCAAATTGGGGAGTGAAATGCTCTGCTTGCCACCAGGGCTACCTATCCCTGACCTGCTAACCAGTAGCCTCTTGCCTCTGGAAGCAGAACTTCCTCTCTCCCCAGTTTCTCACAGCAGCAGCACTTCAGACAGTATTAGGTAGACTGAAAAACAGTGGGTGTATTAAATTCCATAGCTGATCCACTAGGGGGATTTCCTGTAAATAGGAAATACTCCTAAGGTGATGGGATGCACAAGGCAATTTATTTTGCACTGTTACAGGAACTCACAGTGGCTATTTAATCTAATTTCCTTTAAGTCACTTTTTAGCAGGGTTGTGCTTCTCAGGGCCCTGATTTAGGTATTAATGCAAATGGCTTCTAAACACACTGAAACAGTGTGCCAGTTTGTTTCAAGCCTCGCTGTTCAGCACTGGGACAGTCTCTCCTTTCCACTCGGGTCACCCACAGCTTCCTGATTAACTCCTCTGCAGAGCACATACATATGAACCAAAATGAGGATATGCTGTGTATTCCAGTGGTCCTTCAGTAGTAATAAATGTCAGACCCAACAAAATGGTAGATTTCTTGCTGCCATTTGTTACTGTCCATTTGACATTGTTATGATGGTGTTCAGGCAATGAAACCTGAATGGGTCCTACTGTTCTAAGTAAACTCATACCCAGACAGCTGACATTTCTCACAAGCATACATGTGAGTTTCATCCTTTAAAACATCAACCACAGAATCAAATCCTCCTTCCTCTACTTGTGCAACAAGTATCAATCAACATTAGAAGGGTTTATCATAGACTCTATAACTGAGTAAAACCCAAGAAGCTATTTAAAAATATTTATGGCTTTGACAGTTTAATTCATGTACATAATAAATTCAAACCTGACCACCAGTATTACCAAAATGAACTGAGTGCAGATCTAAGAATGTCTAGACTGTGGTTTTGAAAGGGAACCAAGCATTAAAAAAAAAATCTGTGAATATAGCTGTCAACATAAAGTAACTTGAAAACCAACTCATTTTTGGCATGCCATTCTTACCATATACAGACTGAGATCTCTCTCTTTATATAAAAAAAATACTTGAGTGATATTGGTAGCTAAAGTGCAGTAGTAGAGTAACTTTAATCTGATCATGAGTGGCCAAAAAGAATGAAGTTTGATATGTGAAGAAATAGAAGGATAAAATAGACAGACAGAAGTCAACAAGCATTAGTGTGTGGAGCAAACTGGCACTACCAGAGCAAGACAGTTGCAAAAGTCGCTCAGAAATAAGAATTATATAAAAATAATTACATATTTTTATATAACATTCCTAAGAATTATATAAAAATAATTACAATTTTTAAAGGCAATTGTTTAGAAAATAGAAATGGCAAGACTGATCATACCCACACAAGCCATGGAATACTACAGAAACAACAGGAACTGAGTTTGATCCACCATATCATTACAGTTTTGTTTTCAAACCCAAAGACATTTCATAAACAGGACACATTACTTTCCAACATCCCTAAATTTCACAGCCTTGTATTAGAAACATGCCTTTGTTTGATGGTGTGTCAGTGAACTGGCAAGTCATGAACAAAATAAATTCTGAAGGAATCTGTGCTTTTCTGGTAAAGCTTGTATGAAATAATTCCACAATGGACCAAAGAAAGATTATCCTCTGAATCTTTTTGCAAACAATATACATTTTCATAAATTTGGTTTTTTGTTTCAGAATGTCACTGTTTTCCACTGAAGACCTTTTTGCCACTGAATTCTCTGATGTTTTTAGTATCTACAGCCAAAATCACAGTATGAAGAGGCACCTTTTCTAACCAAACTAGAACATTGACCCTTTTACTGAATCACTGGTGGTTGACCACTTAGAGTTGGAGACCTGAGCACAATACTCTTGATCAAGGGAAATATTCAATCATATGCTCAATTTTAAGCACATTGATTTAATGAAAATTGGAGAAATTTGGGTTGTTCTCCATTGGAGCATCCAGCTTTAATAAATTTTTCCATGCATATATGACAAGGCAATTTAACTATTGAATGCTCAGAATATGTTTGTATTTCTCCTTTTAAGAAGACAACTTGTGGCTGGAACTGGGTGACTAAAAACCCAATTAAGAGTATGTGGGCGACTGCCTAATTTCATTTTTAT
The DNA here is from genome assembly GCF_028551555.1 of Melozone crissalis. Lineage (NCBI taxonomy): Eukaryota > Metazoa > Chordata > Aves > Passeriformes > Passerellidae > Melozone > Melozone crissalis. The sequence goes on from NW_026535794.1 coordinate 26,294,148, forward strand.
TCCTACATGTGTTTAACTTACTTTGTCACAATAGGTCTCTGTTACTGCCTTTTACAAGTGCAACCCAGAGAAAACTATGGATCTAAGTAAATCAATAAGATGTGGCAGAGATAAACCTTTTGTCTCCGGGTTAAATAGATTTTTCATTACAAGAACAATAGGAGAGCAATTGGATGCAAACAATACTGAAAATCCAGCAAATAAAGAAAATATTGCATATCTTATGAATACAAAAATTAAGTGTAAAATTAATATTTCCAGGAGTTCACTGATTTGGTGGCAAAGACAGAAAGAAGATAGTGAATCTCTTTAAGAAACAGTTTGAGAAGAAAATGAACAGATATCACATTAGCATGAATTACCTTGTCTCCTTGTATGCTGATGCCAGGGGGGCCAGGAGGACCAGGCAAGCCATCACGTCCCATAATACCCTGTAACAGTCAGCAAAAAAAAGCAAAAAAAGAACGATTGGGAGGTAAACTCCTGGTAACACTAAGGAAATAATCCCAAAGTCACTGCAAGCAAAAGAAGTAAAACCCGGTCAAGGATTCTGGGTCTGATTCTTCTCTTCACTGGGGGTCTTAGCAATTATCCTTGGCAAATTCTCAGGAAAGCAAAGGAACAATTAATTTTAAAATAATCAAAGAATAAAATTTACTCATGGCACAGAGTGATATTTTCCTCATTTTTCCCTGCATAGAAGACAACAGAAACCATGTTAACAGAACAGCCTCATGTAGTCACAAAAGAGAGGCACAACAGCAGAGGCACAAAGGACCAGAGCTGCAAAACGTAGTGTAAGTAAATCTGCCAGGTATTTTAGCTAGTTCTTTGGCACTATGGGCATATGCCAAGCCCCTGAGGTGCCAGAGTTTCTAGGAGCACCAGTCATTCAGAAAATCCTAAGTGGGAAGGGACGAGAGACAAGCCAAAGCAGGATGTGCTGATTTGTATCAACAGTCAAAGTCAGGCAGAGCCCGTGTGTTTGCAGGCAGGCTAATCTAACATTTCAAAGTGACCAAGTAAAGTATATCTTTCTGATTACATCAAAATTAAATGATTGATTTTCCTTTTTTAAAAAAATTATTTTTAATTGAAAAACTTTTCAAAATTTGAGCACACTTCATAAAAGTTTCTGTCAAACTCAGGTTGAACTTTTGATTACTGCCTTATAATAAATAATTACTGTGCTCCACTACAGTAAGTGGAAATCATTCAGTGGTATGTATATTACCTAGATTTTGTATATGTTGAATATTTAGGCAGAAGAACAAGAAACCTTGGTCATCATGAAATATAAATTTATAGATATAAACATTTAACTTCTAGATGTTAGTGATGTTCGAAAAGTCATCATTATCATCTCTGGAGACAAAAAGTTTGTTACAAGTTTTCACAAAACCTCTTGCAAAAAATACTCTCTCTCTATATACATATATATATATACATACACACACACACACACACACATATATATATATACACACACGTATACATATACATATACATATGCATATATATATATGGATCATCTCAACCACAAAGCCTTCTCTTTGGCCAGATGAACAATCCCAGTTCTCTCAGCCTTTCCTCATAGGAGAGGGACTACACACACATCCTCACTCTTGAAAACAAAACATTGTTTCCCCACAGAGAATTCCCCTCACATTTTTTCCTTCTCACAGGCTTTGTGCAAAGAGCACATAGTGTCACACTAGGATTTTGACACTCAGTCCAAACTTACTCTTTTCAAACAGGTCTTGTCAGTATGATTTACCAAGGTATTGAAATTGTTGCAGCTTTCAGAAAGCAAGGTAAAATCAGACCCATCCTGATTTAAAAGTATTCATGCCCGGTTGTTTATGGCATATCCGCAGTTGGTAATAGCAGTGTTTCTTCATTCAGATACTAGTTTATACAAAATGGCACTGGAGGGTTCTGTTACTCTCTGCTACTATGCAAAAAGTTACAAAGGCGTATCTTAAACTATCAGAAAGTGGGAAAATATACACAATGTTTCTCCTTATTGCCTTTGTAAAAAAAATTTATAGAGAAACCTGTAATAAAGAAACCCAGGCAAGTACTGAATTTCTTTTCTTATCAGTATGTCTTTTTAAAATTATAAATCACTTTAGTGAAGGGAGAAAAAATTGCCCAGATGTTGCATGCTGGTTGCTTATAGAATTAACTTTTTGTTTTCGTATTTCTTTCCTAATGGTTTTAATGACAAAATAAATTGGATTAAATTTGATTGAGCAAAAATTGCAAACATAAAATTCACATTTAATGTATTTTCCAGCACAAAATAATATCTTGGAAACAGGATAGATACAAGCAGAAGAAATGCATCATTTAGCTAATTTACCATTCTGATAGCTCTGTTCAATCTCCAGATGTAATCTCATAAAGTTTAGCTGCAAATGCAATTTTCATCCCATTAGTATTCTTCCTAATCCAGTTGCTAGAAGTGTATGGTTAGTGACCATGTTTACATGCTTGATTTCTCCTGAAGCTGCACCAATGTAAATCAATAACTGATGAAGATTTTTTGGCACCTGAGAGATCAGGGTCTGGCTGCCAGCATCACAAAAGAGCACAAAAAACTTCAACATGGCATCATACCAACCTTGGGACCCATGTGTCCCCATCCTGGAGGTCCTGGGGGCCCAGGATCACCTTTGATTCCATGGTCTCCCTGCAAATAGTCACAGAAATGTCAGTCATCACCTAGCAAATGTTACATCTGCCATCCACTTACGAAACAGTCAAACCACTGAGTTTAAAAAACAAGCCAAACAAATGCTACATAAATAAACAGCTGCTTTATAGATAGGCATTAAAAAAAAGCAAAATACAGGCACCCACATAATTTGAGCTCTAGGTGAAGAATATTATTTCCCTAGCAATCCATGCAATCAAAGTCCCCAACAGAGTTAGGACTCTACTTATCAGTTTTTAAAAACCCAAAACAAACAAACAAACAAAAAGTGCAAGCAAACCCATTTGGAAACATCACTGTTTTCCCATCATATTTTGCAGTGATCACATTAGCAGGATGCAGGATGGACAGGAAGCTTACTAGTGGAACCATGATCATGATGCTCTTAACTGATACTGTGCTTGTTCTGACACTAGAGAAATTCATCACTTCCAGAACTGTACAATTTAGGCATTTATGCAAACAGAATGAATTTTAATAGCATCGATGTAGATTATAGCACCCTTTCTTTTTTAATAAAAGCCCTAATGTACATACATTTAGCTTGACTTCTGAAGGAAATAAAGCTTAGGTTATATAGTCTGCCTGGGCTTCTGCTTGTCTGTGTTCATTCTCTTTTTTTCTTCCAGAGTATTTTGAACTCATTGGTTGATTTCAGCCAAAATGATCAGAAATGTACAGGCCTTCACCATATTAACTTTCAACAGTTTTGGTGATAGCTGGAGGCTAGCTAATGGAGACAACTTTTTGACATTGTCAATTTATGCTATTACTGAAGAACTAAGAAAATCCAGAGCGAACTCATCCCTCAACCATCAGGCAGAGAAAGGCAGCAGCCCTCTGGTAAGGAGAAAATGAGGGTAACAGAGAGCCTGGTGCTGCCCCTCGTGCTGCAGACAAACCCAGCAAAGGAGGTGGGGAACCAGGGGACATCAGTGATAAAGGGAATGCACAGGGACACATGAGGCAGTTTTGTTTTCCTCAGACCGTGGTTGTACAAGTGAGGGAATAGGCACACATTCAACACATGATTACTAGAAAAGTTCCATCCATTCCTTGAAAAGAAAAAAGTAGCCTATAACTAATAAATTAGAGAAGCAGGTTATTCTGATTTGTGTGTAGCTTGATATTCCTAAACCTCTTCCTCTGCAGGCAAGTGCAAATAAAGAAATGCACTGAGAAGCTGTTGATCATCCAATATATTAAAAACAAAGCAGAAGAAATGGTATTTCTTGACAAAATTAAAAAGAAATCGTTATACAAACTCTTAATTGTACTTATTTTTGCGCTTGGAAAAGCTGTAGAAAGGGTTGTGCCTGCAGAGGGAGCATTCGATCTAGGACAGAGGTGCAAGTATAAATCATAAATCACAGATGTCACTTGAGTTGTGGTAGGTGAAATGAAACAGCACATCAAACAGATTAAAAAGGAAAAAAAACCAGAATCTTTCACTGCTTTTCTTTACATTCTGGGAAGAATGTGTGCAGTCATTATAGTGACTGCTTTTAGGTGCAATTCCCAAGGTTCAGTCTCTAGTTATGCAAACATACTAGGGCCCAAACTATGCTCAGGTATGAAGGATTTGAAGAGGTGGGAACTCTGATTACAAAGGCTAAGGCTCAGACTATGTTTATAATGCTCTTCTTCTTGATGTAACATTTAGCTTTCGAATTTCTTTCCTGTTTCATCCAAAGCACTAGAGACTGGCCAGTTTGAGTCAGGACGTAGGCATGGTATATGGACGCTCTTAGCTTTAAATTGCTGTGTCAGGGTGATTGGGTAAAACTAAGAGCCATGTTCAGCTGGGAGGAAATTTTTCCCTCAGATGACCTAAGGCATTTTTATCAGACCTTCCTTGCCAATGCAGAGCCATGACATTGGCAATGTATCCATCTTCCTACCTAGTACCTCTTATTATCAAAGGAATATTTGTTCTCAGTGTCCCCACAACCTCAATACAATTTTAAGCTGTTTGTAGACCAGCTCTTCATGAGTAGAAGTTGTGCAGAGCAGCCAAAGCTTTCCCTGTCCAAGCCTCTCTCTGAAATCTGTCAGAGATGTCAGAGCTAAGAAATACAGATATTGCATTAAAAGGTACTTTTTAGGAGATCCTGGAATACTGTGGCTTGTGAAACAGCCTGTGAGCTGCTGTAGTGGAAACTGAATGGGAGGTTACCAAACATAAATGATTCCTTATGGCCCAGTACCCAGTACACCTAAAACCTGCTCTTAGACCAGCCCTGGCCAAAAACAGCCTAAGGGTGACCTGAAGTCATCGGCCTCTTCCTCCCATGGGTAACACAGTCTTCCACAGGGTCGTTGCAGGTGAAGGATTGAATTTTAGCCTTACATGCTTAGTTAATACCAGATGTGCCATTGAAAAGCTCTTTTGTAGAGCTTTATAGTAATCCTCACAGTTTCTGTATTTCTTGGTTTAAAGAAAAAGACTTTTCTTTTGCTTTATGAGTTGTGAAGTGGAGCTGTTCTTTTTCCTAAAGTGTCATACTAAATCGTCCTTCAGGGAATTCATTTCAAAAACGATTAATACTGTTCTTTGATGAGGTCTAATTTATTTCCTGCATTGTGCTTGTAGACAAGCTTGACACCATCAGTAAAACAGTGAACTAGAAAAACACTGCTGAAGCAAGAAAAAAAGAGCTGAGTCAAGACACTGTAAAGCGCAGAATTCCAATGTCTATTCTGTACCTTTTTTCAAGAAAAAAACCATTAAATGGCCTAATGGTCAACTGAAAAGTAAATCTTGGATTTTCCAATATATATACCTCATTTACTGTGAAGGATGTGTATTTGATACTGAAACATACAGCAGACACTGCAATACTCTCTTTAGTGAGAGTTAATGGATACAACAGTATTTGTAAGAATAACATATTTTAAAAAAAGGTATTGCATCTCTACTTTCCACATTTTAGTTCAAATACACAAGCCCCGAGCTGCAAAAGTTGTTTATATTGCAACTGCATCCACCCCAAATGTTCATGCACGAGGGACTGTGCTAAGGATTTCAATAATCTTTCTGCTATCCAGTTACTTGCTCTATTTCTAGTGCTGGGCTCTTGCTCTTCAATGTCTGTAACTCACCTCCTAGCTGGCAACAGTGCTTTTAAATCAATTTTTTATTATATTCTGACATTATGTGCTTCTGTTTTAATGCTAGAGAACATAGGGTTCTGCCAAGACTGAATGCATCCCACATGTTTCAGTTTTGTTTTCATGTGAATTTGACCTCTGATACATAAAATTCCTGTCTAGCAGTGTGCACATATGTGAGCCATTTCTGAAAGCAGAGAGAACAGAGCTTTGATTCAGATGAGTGGAACATTCCTATATAATGATCCTCAAAGGAATTTCAAATTAGCTAGTGTGTAAATTTATGAGCCTCTTTTATCAAATAAATGTTCATTTTTTATATGCAGAGATTGTTGCTGCTCTTTTTTTTTGGGGGGGGGGGGTGTGTATAAGAGGTAGCCAGTGCATTTACATTTCATTTGAAAAAACAGAAGATTTTCCATTTTATGAAAGTTCTAGGGGAATTCTTTCAATTCAAGTGAATTCTTTTTCCTTGTGGCACCTTTACTACCAAGATGTTATGCAAAAATTAAAAAATCTGACTGTAATATGCGAAAAAAAATCAGGGAATTAGAAGAAATGTTTATGTATTTAGTTTCTTTTTTTTTTCAGTGCACTCTTTACTATGTTTGGTGTGGATAAAGAGAAGTAAATAAGACATGTTACATCTTGTTGGGTAATGCTTGCTTTGGTGCACCACTCATACACTGCAAAAGCTACAGCTGCTCACTCTGCATAGAACAACAAACTTTTCATTCAATGTGACTAACACACCAATCTAAGCGCATCATCAAAAAGAAGCCCACCTATTTTAAAGTAAAAAATACAAATTGAATTTTTTACTAGATGTTTTTTACTCTTGAATTTTTATTATCTTGACAGGGTGTTAGATGAGCATTACTCTGAGCAGGCAGGTTTGGTGGACAATATCACACTATAACACAAATAAAACATGTAGATCCAAGAAAAAATGTCATACAAAATTTGGTGTAAGCATGATTTGCCCTAATTGTGTTGTGCTACTTGCAAAGACAGCTACTCTGCAGGGTTCTGTTTTCCAGTAACTTGGACCTTAGATTCAAACTACCTAATTCTGACAATTTTTGTGACAACAGAGATGACTTGATGGAAATAAGATACTTTTAGTTTACATGGCAACCCTGATCTGACCTGGAATTGTCAGGAAACACAAGAATAGTGAGAACTATTTATCAGTTTGGTTTTGCCTAAGATAAGAGAATCTATTACTAGACATTAAATTGTGCTATTAGTAATATTAAATATAATGAAATTATTAGAACTTCACATCCTGGTCTCAGCTATTTCACCTTGACTTAGTCAAATCTGGGTCACAGTACCACAGGCCTTTTGCCAAATTTATTATTAATTTATAATTTCCACTAACACAACACAGATCATATCCCCTTACAAAAAGATGCTACCAATAAACCCCCTTTACTGGCACCATGAATAGAATTCACTCCACACATCTTGAGGAATGGTGATACTTTTTATGCTGTTCATAGCTGGAGAAAGGACCAACAAATAAGGATTTTATGTCTTCATAAAGGAATATGAACAACTCTCTTCAACTGGCAATGATTAACATTACTCAGAGCCAATTTCATCAAGTTTGAATGTCAATCTGGCAGTAGCACAGTAACCCCATAACCACTGAACAACATCACCCAGTGCCAGATCCAGACACCTCTTAAACACCTCTAGGAATGGTGACTCCACCACTTCCCCAGGCAAACTATCCCAGTGCTTGACCACCCTACCAGTGAAAAACTTTTTTCTAATATCTAATCTGAATCTCCCTGTCTTATCCCAAGGCCTGTTATATAACAGCTAACCTATGATTGAATTAAAAATATATGTTATCACAAGACTTACAGTGATTTAAAAATAACTATGATAAAAAGATTAGATGCCATGTTCACCACTGCAAAAAGTGGGCATATTTACTTTTACTTTACACCTTTTACCCCTTCATCCCCAATGCATTTCATGATTCCATATTGTACTTCCATCTTTCGTAATCTAGGTTTTCTGATAATTATACAGCTGAAGAGTTTCTTGTCCCAGCACTTACATTAATTCATGGTTGTAAGAACAGAATGGACTTGTGAATCACTTTTGAATCTCTGGTAATAAACAGGCACCATGATTTTTCCAAGCACATTTCTGTATAGCTGTATGTTTGTGGTACTTTTCAGAAACACAGCCACAAACACTGACTTCAAAACTCCCAGCTGTGAGAAATTTCACTGTAATTATTCTAGTGATTTCCTTTCACTTAAAAAAAGGAAATTATTTATTTTCATTTTGGATTTAACTAAAATTTATTTCTATTACTCCCCTCTATTCCCACTGAAGTTGTCATATACGCTTCTGGACTTCATAATCCTTCAACCATGGCATCATAGTGGGAGATCATCTTTTTTGATAATGTGACTTTCCAATTCCTTTTGCAGAATGCATTTAGGAAGCAAGGAACAATTCAGATGTAATGATACCCTAGACATTCTGAAGTCATAAGTTAAGGCTTTATCAATATCTGCCTTGATAATTTCATACAAGATTCTAGGATTTTAGTGAAATGTTCTTCTGTAGTATCAAGAATCATGTACTATAAGACTACATTATAGCAAACCTGATATTTCTATTTGGAAAGATACAGTCTCATACAGAAAAATCTAATTAGTTTAGCCATTTTTTGTAAATTTATATTGAATAACATAACTGAAATCACTTTTAGTTCTTGCATTACTTGATGTGAAATGCCTTGTACTGATAGGCATTAATTCAAAAGAGAAGCATAAAGCCTGGCTTCCCAGATCCCAATGCCATTAGGACCATCCTGTGGTAATAGTAAAGTCAAATCATTCTAAGAATGAAAGTCCTTCAATTTTCCCTTTATTGGGGATGTTTTTGAGAGGTTATTGCATTTTATTTTAAATGTAAATTCTCCTGTTCAGAGAACTGAAGTTGAAAGTTCCTTCTGTTTGGGAAAAAACTTGTTTGGGCAATATTTCTTTTGCTTCCTTCTGCAACAGGCTGCCTGTTTCTTATTTCACATATGCAATGAGGAAATCATTAATAAAACCACTCTGGGATATTTTAAAGCAATTTGTTGTATGATTCTAGTCTTAAGTGTCTTTTCCAAACTTTTCATAACATAACAATTACTATGTGATTTTTTTAGGTGAGTTACATACTGCTTATTGTTTAATAAGACTTTAGCTATTCTGTGCCTTATGGAAAACCTTGGAAGAGTTTCAGAGTTGTACTTCAAATACCTTTATCAGTTTTTTTGTTTGTTTGGGATTTTTGTGAGTTTTGTCTCTAAACAAAAAACCAAATTATTTTAGATAAAGGTTTATACTCTTCTCTTAGGAATCCAACTTAAAAGATATCTCAGTACATCCATGTAACCCAACTCATTCCTCATCCCTCACACTTCTGCCAGAGAAAGGAAGGGCATAATTATTAGGCAATACTGTGCTTGTGTTGGATCCTGACTTCCACCAGCATCTAGAAGCTTCCTGGGCTTCAGATGTATGGAAAACCTGCAAATTTATATCCAGTCTGAGGATAAAGTGAGAACTAGTTTCTGTCACATCAGAAAAGTCTATCACAAGCTTTTCTTCTAACAGAAATGAAATTGGGAGATGAGAATGCAGCATTTCGTCATATATTTGTAGTTCTTAACCAATGCATTTTTTGGAAGATGTCTACCTTGTTTACAAGTCAGGTGCATTGGTCTACCATTGGACAAATACCTTTGGTCCAGCATCTCCCACGCCTTTTGGTCCTTCTGGTCCTGCAGGGCCTGCTGGTCCTGGAGGTCCCTGGTACAGCAGAGAAATAAAGCATGTGTCAGTAGTTGTCTTATTGTACTCGTGTTTTACAACAAAGCAGATAATTTCTTCACATTTCTTTTTAGGAAAACCTAAAAAGACTCAGATTGGTGGAAAAAAGTACAACTCTTGACTTAAGAACATCATCCTCAGCTCAAGGAAAACAGTGAGAAAGCAGACATTGCTCCATGATTCATATGCTGCATTAGACAACTGAAATACCAGAGCTAACCCATCTAAATTTAGGGGTTAGGTAACCCTAAAATATTTGTGTGTACTTGTGTTTGGTAGTCTGTTCTCCTGAACTCCCTGCTCAATTCATCTGCCCCTTCAGCTGCCTTTCATACTGCTGGAGGCATTCCCAGGCTCCCTTTCAGCATTCATAGGGCAGATGGCTTTGACCCACCCTCTCGGGGCCTTTCTGGGTTGCTGCGACCCCGAGATTGTTAAAAGTCTCTTTTCCCAGCCCGGGTGCTTGAAGAAGGAGTCGGAGTTCTTCAGTTCTCGGTCTCAAGGTTGTTTATTGCGTCTTATCTATAAAAAATTTTCTCCTGCCCTGCTGAGGTCCGCCCAGCAGGACAGTTCCAGGCACACTGCCTCCCCCAGGGCGGTGTTATGTCTTTATACTGAAAACTACCTATACAATGTTTACAATGACTTTCCAATACCTATCACCTATGTTAGACAGTGAGCTTCTACTCTAGACCAATCCGTAAGTGCCAACATCACAGCAAAAGATGGAGGCCAAGAAGAAGAAGAAGGAAAAAGGCTGGACACACCCAGCTCCCTCCATCTTGCCTCCTGAACCCCCATATCAAAAACCCTAAAATCTACTTTTCTACCCCATGATAACTTCATTAATATTCTTCTTAAACTGTTGTGGCTTGCTGATCTTCATATAAGGTTGGTAATTTGCTCCATGGGTCACAATCAAACCCACAGGTGTTTTGGGCTCCGTGTCAGGGCTTCTGAGCCTCCTGGCAGGGGTCCCAGACATCCTGGACAGCCAGAGGGATGTTCTGGGTTCCCACACCACCCTGCTACCTACTTAGCCACATAAATCCTGTCCATGTCTGACAGTGCTTTATGAAGTTGGTCTTTCCAGCTCATGGGGCACAGAATGGCAGGGGAAAGATGTTACCATGAGACAGCGCAACAGAACCATTGCAAATTACACAGCATGAAATGTGTCAGGTACATGGCATTACACCAGGAGTTCTGAGTGAATGCCGCATGTAATAATTCTGATCCCAAAGGACCTTCTCAGCATCAGTTTGAATGATAGGAAATTGGAGCTGAGTAGGAATTTTGAAGCACTCAGGTCCCACCTCAGTGCCTTTGGGAATGCTTGGGAGGGTTGTAGTTTGAAATAAAGCTGGATTAGACACATAAAGAAAATAGTGCTAGTGGAAGTTTGACATGTGGTGGTTGAAGGATGGCAACAGTGGAAAAGTTTTCTAGTGGAAAAGAGAGAGGCTGATCAAACATGTCTGTGTGGTTTTGGGTGACTGAAATTTATGATGATATGTCCTTGTAATGGGATGTGCCAGCTGAAAAACTCAGATATTAATTCCTTCTGAAGCCAAGCATCAGAAAAGCAAGAGGTGAAAAAAATCTTCAAATTAGAGGATTTAACTGCCCAGTATGTTAAAAAAAACGGCTGAAAATCCAAGGAACTGGAACTGCAAAATTTGGTCAAGCAGATGGTATTAAAAAACTTGATCAGAGAAGAGTAAAGAAAAGGGAGGCAGAAAAAATAATTCAAAACAGTGATTATATTTAAACACAAATGAGCAGCCATAAAGATTTTTATGGAATTACATGGTGTCCCTTTTATGACAATGAAATGAGAACCATTTCTATCCAGTTCCAACTCCTTGTACAACTGCTGTTGTATCTAGTAAAGGGCTTCAAAATATCCATGATACATTTAAATTAGCTAAAGGATGATTAACTGCACTTAGTTAGGTAACTAAATTTAAGCAACTAAATATTGTGTTATCACATTGTAATTTTGTTGGGGTTTTTTGTTTGTTTGGTTGGTTGGTTGGTTGGTTTGGTCTTTTTGAACACAAAGTACAGAATTTAAACTCTACTTACAGCTTCACCTTTGTCACCTTTGTCAGCTTTTGGTCCTTCGGGTCCAGGAGGTCCAGGTAGTCCTCGGTGCCCCTAAACACAAAACAGGAAGTCAGAAATCGTGCCACTACCTGGACTATCACAGTATAAAGAATATTAACAAATATGTAAGGAAGCTGTTTAAAATCTTTTTGGAAACATAGAATACCAGCTCTTTACAACATAAATACCAAGAGTTACCAGCTCTTAAAATTCATTCACAAAGTTCAGGAATTGCTATGCTTTTTTTATTGTGGTTTCAATTGAATTAATTTAAAATTTAGAAGAATAAGAATTCTTATTAGGAAGTTGTTAATTTCTGGATTTGTTGTTGCAGAGAGAAATTTCCAGAGCATTGACTTTGTATTCAGCCCATACAAAGTTAAATTTATTTTCAAAAACAAACTTTTATCAGTTTAGGGGTAAGTTTGAGCAATAAGAACTGAATTCAGAATACTGAAACATGATATGCCAGCCTTAAGTTATATGTGCACATTTTGCACTTCCAAGTAATCACATTGGTTCTCTCACACAGTAAAGCAAAACTTCATTCTGTAAGGGAAAGTAGGAAAAGAAAGAAATACAACAGTTATAAGAAAAAGAGCAGTCTAAAATGCTCTCTTATCAAGAGACAATCACTCCTTCTGTTGACCCTTCCACCAACTCCCACTAAAGGTTTGTGCATCTGCAAAAGCTCAATGCTTCCTTTCATGGCCAGACAAGAAGCAAATAGAAAACTTTTCCTCTTTCCTCACTCCAGTGAGAGTTTTCCTGACCTTTTTTGAGAAAATTAGCTGAGCTTGAAATAGACTGTTCACAGAACCCAGGAAGAAAACATGTTGCTTTGAAGCATCTCTGAGGGTATGCTGCTGGTCTGTACTGTAGATGCTCACGTGAGAGTACCAGCAATGGGAAATCCTCATGGGTGCGTGTAGGTCCCTCTGAGCACAGTATGGATATTGTGGCTGTACAGAGAGAGCCGCACACCCTTCGTTCTGTCCCACAGAACCAAGAAATATCGATACACTCTATGAAAGAGAGCTGCAGAGAGCTGTCAGCAACTTCTTGAGTGTTGTTAATGTACATAGGTACAACATATCCTCAAGAATGATTACACACAAATATATGAGTATTTCCCTGTCTACTCCAGTAAAAGGAAATAACAAGGAAAATGAAACTACAAGGGACAGAAAACCGTTCTTTCATTGTGCATTGTGCCTGTAAATTTCTACAATAATATAATACTTCAAGAAATCAAGAAGAGAGACCAGTTAGCAGCTCAGACCTCAGCACATGGTCTGTCTGAATACAATGTCCATGTCTGGACAACAAACCAGCTTGTATTTTAGTAGGGTATACAGCTAAAACAAACTTTTGGCCAAAATCTCCTGTCCCATGAATGTCTCTACCATAGACACAAATAAGGTATTCTTATTAACCAATTTAGTCCTATCAGAAAAATCAAAGAGATGTTTTAAGTTATACATCATAGGTTTAGACTAGCAGGTAGGTAAATGAAAAAAGACAAGGTATGAACTCAATGTTCTGGGTAAGATGAAACCCTGAAATTACTTTAGATGAAATATAGATAGTGATCCAAGCATGCCTTATGCCTAAGTAAATTTTATAAAGTAGGTCATTCCTGTATGAATCACGCCCATTCTTGAACCCAATGGGAGAGTTTCACTGAGAGACTTTAAACAGATGTTGACCACCAGATTCAAACTGTGTCAGCTCTTGAAGATGTCTCTTCATGTCTCCTAATTTTTTAATGATGGAATTTTGATTCACCTTTGTAAAAATTTAAACAACCAGCATGCTTCTAGATCATAAATAGCTTTATAATGGAAAGTCAATTTCATCTCTTCCTGATTCTTAATATCCATAGATCTTAAACTGTGAATAAAATGAGAAATGTTTCAGAAATATTTGATAACATTTTTATTTAACAAGAAAGGAAAACATAAATCATGGGTTCATATCTGTTTTTACATCTAATCTCACGACAGTAAAAAACAGCCAAACAGATGTTTTCATTTAATCCCAGCAGGCTGCTGTAAATACCAAACACATACTAACACATTCTCTTCTGTGAGAATTGGGATTTTGTCATGTGTCTGGGCTAGCTATTAGTAGCATAACCATAAATACTATAAATCTACTTAGGTCAAATCCACGGCCAAATCTTATATAAGAAACAGTTCTCCAGTCCAGATTATTTTGTTGGGGCTTTTTAAACAGTCACACAAGGAATGGCCTAGAAGCAATTCTGAGATTACTGCTTCCCACAGTTTTGTGGTGTCTGGAAGAGAAAATCACAGTGACACACTCTAAGTCAGCGCACTGGTAAGAGAGTAAATGCCCCTGGTGCCACAGACAGTCTGCTAAATGAATTTATCTGCTTTTCCACCTTTCCAGGGCAGGTTCTAATGTGTAGCAGTGTGGTAAAATGGATGGTGTTTGCTGCTATCTTCCTGAAAGCATCTTCTGAGAAAGCCACTGGGGCAAGTACAGTCACTCAATCCACACTCACACCACAGCTAGGCCAGCCAAGAAAGAGGGAAAGGGTCTCTGTGTACAGCTCCAGCAAGGTTTATTGTAGAGGCAAGCCAAAGGAGTGTCAAGCCAGGGACAAAAGGCAAACAAACAGGGCAGGGTCCTGGGTTATTATGGGGTCACAGCCAATCATTTGGGGGCACAGGGGTAGTACAAAGGGCAGGGCAAAAGGCAATGACCTATGGGGAAAGGGCAGATTAACATAACACTGCAGAGCATCATGGGAGAAGCCCCTTTCCCTAAGGATGAGGCATTCTCCAAGGCAGTGGTAAATTCTTCCAGGGAAATATCCTAGAAGTTTCCCTAATAGGGCAGGGCCTCCACACTAAAGCAGTTTTCCAAAGTAATGATATGAAGATAGTTGCTTCTACACCCTTTCAAAACAACAACAAAAAATGTATATAAACATAAATCTTGCATCCATAGTGATTAAAAATGAATTTAAACAGCTATTATAATCAAAACCTAATTGATTAAGGATACGACTGCACAACTAAGTCATGTTCATCACTCCTTTTTATAAGAATAATAGAGTGAAGTAATTTCTATGTTACAGACAAAGGAAATTTGGAGTTTTCAAAAATCAGAAATAAAAGTTTCTGAATGCTTCAATGTGCTATTCACCATCCTCTGGTAGAAGTAGTGGTAGAACTGTGTCAAGCCAGGAGTAAATACCACTACTGGTAAAACATTATCATGCAAAATCTATTGAATTAAGTGGCTTTACTTTGAGCTACATTGTGTTAGGTTGGCATACACTAATTGATTTCTGAATTTGGGTATATTGTCTATATTTCCACAAAGTGAAGTTATGGAATTGAGCAGAATATTTTATGTGCAGACATGGTAAAGGAAAAAAAAAAGTTTCTGAAGAAGGTTCCCAATTTTAGTCTGCAAGAGAGATCATAAGAATGGTACCTTTCCCTGAAATACTCCCTTATCAGAAGTGGCAGAAGTCTTAGAGAAAGTTGCAGCCCAGATGACAAGTGATAGAAGTACAATATGATATAAAGTGTGTTAGAGGGGAAGAGGTGAATTTGAAGAACTGTGTTCCTGATGAAGACTTCCTATGGGAAGTTGTAGGGTGAGGTACACTGGACTAGTTATCTATACAATTTTGTGTTTCTTCTTTGTAAAGATAAGAAGTTTATTTTAAAAATAGACATAACATGGAATGATGGAAAAGTTGAAGAATTATTGAATTCCTTTACTTAAAAGGTTCAAGTGGTGTCTATATTTTCACAGGAGTTTTGCATATGTCTCACACTTATTTACTTTCTATCTTTTGTCTAAAAACTCCTACCGTTGGTCCCATTATTGAATTTCCAGGATGCCCATCATCTCCCGGTGGCCCCTGGTATCCTGGATCCCCCTATGCAAAAAGAAACAAATTCAGAATTATATTAACTATATTCAGTTTTAACTTAAAAAGTTTTACAGAGAAGAACACGTATTCAGTTCTTTCTTACAGAGACAATTTTTGAGCTAGGTAACATGAAACCAGCATTTCTAGAGGAAGGTTTCACTACCTTGATTCTGACCTCTTTCACACTTCTGCTTCTCCCCAGCTGTGTAAAAGAGTTTGTTCTACCTTGACAAATAACTTGATGGCTTTAGTTTTCAGATGAGGGTTGAATGTCATAATTCACTTTGAGAGGCCAGATGCACCTGTGGCTCCTGCCTGCTTTTGCCCACAAGCAGGCTGCATAACCTTGTTTCTGTCAGAGCACAAAGAGGACAGCAAGGAAATTCAAAGACAAGTGCTGAGACAGAGTATGTTTAGAAAGCCTATAGATGCAATGGCACAGCACTTCAAAATTGCAAGTTCCATGGTCTGAAGTCTCAGGGAGAAACTCGAGCTTTCCACAAATATTACACAGCTCAACTCTTTGGTAACAGCTCTGTCAGTGGCTTTCCGGGAAAGCAATCCGGCTCAGAACTCACATTCCTTATGTTAACCCTTCATGGAACAGAATTTGGCTCCTTCCGGTGTTTAAACTTTGGAAACAGATGTTTCACTCTACATAAAGTAATTTACTAAGAAAATCTAAAGTTACAATGAAACACTTGCAAATTCTCAGTGAGAAGAGCTTGCACTATTTCAGGAAACATTCACTAGGGAATGCAATGAAATGCTCTAATGCTCTAAACCACTGAGCAGCTGTAACCATGACAAAGAAATATTAGAAAAAACAGCTTTCTAATGTCACTGTCACCATATTAATAACAGCATAATGATTGTTAAGGGAAATAAAACTCCAGTCCTCAAATGTGGGCATAGCTTAAAAGAAATAAACTCCCAATGGACACAACCATGGCTGCCCAGGAGGTAAGACCTCTACCAATCACTAATCACCCTCTCAGATACTTAGAGATGTCCCAAAAAGACCTCAGACTCCCAGAAATAACTCCAAGCTTTGAGAAACATTCTCTGCATTAGAAATTTATCATGTCTGTCTTCTCAATTGCTGACACCAGGATGTTTTAGGAACAAAATTAATAGTTATAATTGTACTTTCCACAGCTGAAAGATAAAACAGACCTGTGTAGTCTGTTACATTATTGATCAACTGTCCAAAACATAGTGGATATTTCTTTAAATCAAAGAAGTTGTGATGGAACTGAAGAGACAAAGTTTTGAATATTTTTGAAAAATCAACTTGCATTTTATAATTACCCAAATGCTTGGGGTTTTTCCAGCAGCTACTGCCCATATAAGCCCTGCTCTAAAATTTAGTGAAGAATTTCAAAAGACTCCTTCAGACTTCATTGATTTTGGATAATGACCCATCTGCTATGACAGTTGTATGAACTGCACTGAACAGAATAAAATCATAGGTAAAAAGACAAGGAACTCTACAAAATTATTATTCAGCATCAATTTATTAATGAACAACCTTGACTCCCTTACTTGTCTATTTAAAAATGCCACATTTTCCCAAAAATATGCTTTGGGAAAACACAAAGAAAGGACATTTAATGAAACTTGTCCTCATACAAGTTGTGCCTTTTAGCATGTCACCTGTATTCTCCTCACATAAAGTTTGTCACATTATTATGGCTTGAAACCAATATAGGATATATGGGCACCTCACAATCTTCTTTTTTTCTTCTACATGATTATATTTTTACTCTAGGAATACCCTGAGCATTTTGCATTTTTGTCTTTTTTTCTCCTCCATGTACAAGCAATTCCAAAACTCATAATATCCCTCTGTGATGTCCTATTGCCAGACTGTATATGTCAGATATATTGTATATACCATACTCTCCCTTGTACTTGTGGAGTGAAGCATATATATTTTTAAGGAAGAAAAAAAATGGGGATGATATTTCTTCAGAATGATACAATATGCATTATGATTCCCTGATTCTAAAAACTAACACCAAAAGTGAAAAATATCAACTCAAATTGAAGTTACCTGACATATTATAGCAAGAATTATTTAAGTAACAGGAGTACTTTATTATTTAATTATCACTGAATTTTATAACAAGAATAATTTAAGTAACAAAAGTGTTTTATTATTCAAATATCACTGAATTTTCAAATATTTTTAAAACCTTCAAAGTTAGGGTATTTTTGCTGAATCCACCTATTTTACTCAAGAGGGCAAGTCCCAGATATTTCAAGTACATTTTTCCCATAGAGAAAACTATCTTGTACATGACATTTCATTTCAAGTAGGACATACAGGCCTGCTGTTCATTTGGAAGTGACATACAAACACTCATCTCAAAAAAACCCAGCATATAACACCCTAGAACTATACATAAACATATTCTGGCAGGTGTTTAATGCCATATTTTAAGAAGCAAAAAGCATGGCAAATTTGGAAAAAAAAACAACTTCAAACAAATTAATTTCACGGGAGGGACCCAACCAAAACAGAAATATAATAAGTTTTTGGGTTTTTTTAAACAAATGGCTTCAGGAGGAAATCATTATGTACCGAGTTCAGTATGCTATTAAAGGTCCTGGCCTCTAACACTGACTGTTAATTTTTAATACTTTTTAGTCCTTATTTCTTAAATTCAGTATTTTTGTTCCTACAACAAGGAATTTTAAGTTCCTTAAACCAGATTCTTTTAATTTTGACAGAAATGTACAATAGAAATTTCCAATCTGTGGTCTCTAAGAAATATGTATCAGATAGTCACCTTTGGTCCAGGAGGTCCCCAAACAGATTGTCCAGGTACACCAGGGGGTCCTGTCTCTCCACGATCACCCTGTTACACAATGGTATAATGTAGACTTAATAGAGAGTTTGACTTTCTGAACTAAAAATAGCTACAATATAGATCTACCTGCAAAACAAACAATATTGTAAAAAATACTTAAATCAACATATTGTTCTTATGAAAGCTGGTCTAAATGTAATGTTTTAAATAACTATTGGTTGAACTGTGTATTTGAATTTTTTTAGTTTTAATTAATTTTTTGGTCTGGCTTACAATCCAATGGAATAACAAGAACACATATTATTTAAATTTCCTTATAATACGTTCAGAGCAACACTTACAAAATATTTTAACAGAAATACTCATGGTTAGAATCACTCAGACAACTTCAGTTTAGCTTATTAGTGCTCATGCATAACTATATGTAATTATATCTTTAACTATTCTTTTTCTCCTTGAGACTACTGTGTCATTTAGGATAGATGATGGAAATATTTCTGCTTTCCCTTTGTTCTGTTAAGTCTATAAGCATCAGATGCTTGAGAAATTTTTACACTGCATAAGCCTCATAGATTTTTTAATAAAATACAGAGAGAAGCATTACCATGGAAGAACAAGCTTACTTTTGGGCCAGCTGGGCCTATTAGTCCTTTAGTACCAATCATTCCTTTGGATCCTTTTTCTCCAGGGTCACCCTGAAGAAAACAAACTTTTTTTTCAGTCACAGCAAAGATTCATTCACAGCTGCAGCTACAGAAATACCCCAAACCACAACAATAATTATTAACCCATAGAGACGTTTAGATGTTCCACCCCAAAGGAAATCCTGCTCATTTCTAGAATGTGACCCAAATGTCCCAAATTATATGAAATGGGAGATAAAAGTTGTCTCTCTACTAATACATATTTCTAGACTTTTAAATTCATATTAAGATATCTAACTATTCTCCTAATTTCTCTAAGTTTCTCTCTCTCTATCAACACACTAAGCTAATCTGTCAGTTCTGAACTTTAATGAAAATTCTGTACTGAATTTTTAGGAAATCTCTACTCCCTATTAACTTTAGTCTCTGTGTTTAGGGTCTCATTTTGCTGCACTTGTTCAGGCTACAATACACATTGCTCTCTCTCTTCAATCCTTCTAAATCATCAGTTAAAATAGAACTGATACTTATGATATAATGAATGAAAAAGTAGGTCAGAAGCCAAACTCTTACAAAAGTCTGTAGTATTTCCCCAGCATGCACATCAAGTCATACCTTTTGACCTAAAAGTCCTTTGCCAGGGGGTCCTTGTGGGCCTCTTGGACCTTCATCTCCCTTTTCCCCCTGACAGAGATTAAATTATTAATTACTTTTCACATAGTTAATTTTACTGATAGACTTATGAGAAACAATGCTTGCATAAATACTTTCCCTAAAAATGTCAGTAAATATCTGGTTATTTTTTAAATGTGAAGTTGCATTTTTAATAGCAATATTTACTACTATTCAAATATTTTCTGATTTAAAGCCTCTAGTCAAAAATGCTGATTTGCTTTCTCCAAATTATGCTTAGTTTATCAATTCTACATGTCAGCCAGCTGCTACCCTCTTGTAAGAGCTGCACAGTAGCTGTATGGAGGCACCTGGAATCACAGCAGCAGTTAAAAATGCAAAGCACTGACTTTTGCTTACTCAGCAGCTCATTAATTTTGTAAAGAGTACAATTAAAAGCTTTCATTTAATTTTCTCTAAAATTACTATTTTGGCCACTCCGCTTTGCACCCCTCTAAATTACTGTCCGCCATTTTGAAATGTATGCTTCTTTTTCCAAATGTGGTGGAGTTTCTCCGAGATCCTCAGAGTTTCCCTTGAGAACAAAGAGCCCTGGGTTCAGCTGTTTGTGCGGGGTCCTGCACCACAGCTGGCAGCTTGCAGCCGCAGCTCAGCACCCTGTGAGATGCCCTAAGTCCCAGTGGTGCAGCATTACTCCTCAGAGTCAGGAAAGACCTGAGCAGGCCACGAGGAACAGGCTAAAGCCGTGAGCTGTCTGCTCTCCAAGGAGATTGTGACATGTGACAGTAGTTAGTTACCCACAAAAGCCAGGGCTGCTTGCCTGCAGCTCAGTTGCTCATTCAGCTGGGAACCACTGTAAGGAGAGTTTGTTGGACATATCTCAGCCAGTTCCTTATCCCTGGCAAAAGTATTGGCATATGCTTTCCTCAAGGGTGAACTCCACTGCAAACCTGCAAATGTTCTGTGTTTCCTTCATCACCCTTTTCGTACACCTTTTACATGTGGTAAAATATATTTCCTTACCTTGTTCCCTGTCAACCCTTTCTCTCCCTTCACCCCCTTCTCTCCTGGGGTTCCTGGAAGACCTGTAGCTCCCTTAAAGAAGAAAAAATTGTTACATCTGCATATTTAAAAAAATCATTTATTCTGTAAAATGCATTCAACAGTTTGTGAAAATATTAATTAAAGATAAATAGTATTTTTCCTCAAATAAAGGTTGTTATTTCCAGTAAGTTAAATACTATATAAAGACACTAATTTTTAATACCCATAAAGTAAGTATTTGAAATTTCTCTCCAAGTTCCCCACCTATTTCGTAAATCTAGGACTTGTATTAAATAAATTTGTATTTATTCAGTGAATAAAACCATGACTGAATGCTGTTTGTTAGTCTGTGCACAATAACAATGTTATATGAATATAATTCACTTGCTAAGTCAAACACCTGGGACTTAAAGGATGATTAACCAAAAATGTCCAATAATTGACTGGACTAACCCCTCATCATTTGTACAAACGGACCAAGGCATTACTTTTAACGTTTACCAGAAAGAGTTGAAAGAATTCATAAGAAGCAGTCCTGCCAAGCATTTCTTTCAAGATCCAAGAAAAAAATCATTAAAAATAAGATGTATGTGCCACCTTACCTGATTTTGGAAGCCCTGCTTAAGGCATTAAAGATATGGTTAACAGTCTTCAAAATGGCATCTGAAGCCAAAGCTTTAAGTTTTTTACATCTCTTCCAACACACAGGCAGTAACACTGACAACCCTGTTGTCATACAGATTGGCTTTTTTTTCCCATCAGAAAAAACAGGGGGACAGAGTTAGCAACCTTTCTAACAGGCCCTGGAAAGACCCCATTAATTGAGAAAAGATTAGGGGAAAACTTGGTTCCAGTTATGGTAGTGGCAATGCTTTTACGACCCTCACTGAAACTCCTTCTTATTTTGACCCCAGTTCATTTATACCAAAAAATCTTCTACTTGGTTTATTAGCAATTACTGGAAGAATTAAAAGACCATGTAAAGAACAATTAAAAATAAGAGCAGGCTCACTTTAATTCCTGATGAGCTAATTCCTGGAAGTCCTGGTTCTCCTTTTTGTCCAGCTTTACCTGGTTCACCCTAGCAACAAAAAGTCTTTAGTTTAATAGAGAAACACACTTTGCCTTCATTGACTTTTGCACAATCTAATTAGCTGCTTACACAGAGAGGAGGATGTGATGACATTCTACAATTCTATGATCCTAAGTGGTCAAGATTTCAACTGGAAAATTATGTTCTTTAAAATCCCCTGTAACTTGTAGGACTGCATCTATTTTATTTAACCCTGCAGTGGGCAGAAAGTCAAAGTGAATCACTCCAACTTTATTCCTTATGCCTCAAAGCAATTTATTTTTTACTTTAGAGGACTACCTCAAAAACTCTTTGGTCCCTGAATGACAAATGAGTCCAAATAAAGAAAAATCAGAGGTCCTGCTTAAGAGAAAGTTTTAGCCTCCTAATTCTTTCCTCCTGTAGCTCTAAAACAGTTAAAGATATAGGAATTCCATTTTTCAATTTTGCTTTATCACCTGAAGAGAACTGGCCTACCACATCACATGTTTCACAGGTACCTATTTTTCTCTACATTAATATCAAATATTGCTGCTTTAACTGCTGCTTACATGCCAAAATTATACCCAGAATAAAATTACTGGTTTTCTCATGCTTTTTCTACACTGACTAATATCTTCCCTTTAAAGATCAAGGTGATTACTAAGAACACTCCTGATTTACAGTTCATCAGTTCATTCCATTTGGTCTTGTATTTCAGCAATTCCCCTTTCCTTGTCTGACAGTGTTCACCTGACACTGTACCACTAGAGGCCTGGGCTTTCACAGCAATAATTGTTTTCCTCACTTTTGTGTTCTCTTCCAGCTTTCCCTCCTTCTGCAGTGCAGGGTCAGCTAGGTACACTTTATTTCTTTTTTCTGTCCCAGTCTTTCTGTGTTTGGTTTTGTTTCTTTCTCACAACAACCATCGAAGGCTGAAGGCCAGGCTGAAGGTGTGGTGGGATTAGCCTGAAGTCTCAAAACCATCGCTGAACTAAAGATAAACTGGTAAAATTATTTACTTGAACACAGCCTATATGTGGCACCAAACTCATTGGACACAAAGATGTCTGAAATATCCTCTTCTTAAAAATATATTGTTACTTTAGAAACAGAAATTCATATTCACAAAGGCTAAGGGCTAATTCTAAGCAGGTAGAAGCCATATATTCCATTCGGGGAAGATCTTGATAACATGGATGGCTTTCTTTCTAAGATTCAAAAGGAATTATTATCCCCAATAAAGTTACATTTTCTTCTCATCAAACACATTTTTGAAAAGCCTGGAAAAGATACTGTTTTGTGACAGTGCTGCTTTTAAAAAACAATATCTGAACCATTACCTTTGGTCCTGGCCAACCAGAACCTCGAGAGCCTTTTGCCCCAGGGTTTCCTGGTGGACCCTGTGCACCCTATAAAGCAAAATAAGTGAGTTTTAGTGCATTAGACTCTTCCACATCTGAAAATCACCACACGTCCATCTTTCAGTTAATAACAATTTTATCTTATCTTTATAAGAAATCTTCCTTCCAAAATTAACAGAACCCAGAAGATCTTTTGGAATGTTTCAGTTTATCAACTGCTAAAGGGTGTGGTCAGGTTTCAAAGGGCTTGACATTCAGAATTGATAGGTACTTAGCCTTGTAAAATTCTTATGTGTATCACTGCCAAAGCAAAGCTATCTGATTTACCTCCTATGCAAATTATTATACAGATTAGACCAAATTTACATTTGCTTGATTCTAAGACCATTCAAATCAGTCAAAATCAGTTGTATTTACAAGCTTTACTTAAAAATTAGTTTGATACTTTCGAAAATAAAAAATCACAATGAGATTTTTAATGTTTTTACATTAAAATTAGAGCTCTGATAAAATATAAAATGAAAACTTTATGCCAATGCTCATTACATGTCCAAAATGTAGACTTACCTGCCTTCCTTGATGGCTTGGTCCTGGTGGTCCTGGTGGGCCCTGTGGTCCTACCTGGCCTTGGTCACCCTATAGAAAAGGTATTCCCAAAAACTAAATTGCAATAGTCCATGCTATCTGATCAACATATTTAAACCAAACACAGAGTAGCAGGCTTCAAGCTGTATTATCTTGAAGTCTGCTGCTTCTATCTGAATTAAATGGAACTCTGGAATTCTGCCTATGAAAACTGATCTAACAAAAATAGTACCCCTTCTTCCCTACAAACTCTGTCTTGTTTATAACATTACATGATCACACCTGTAATTTTATTATTAGAAGGATCCATAGCTCATCTTTACATACTGAGATCAATTTTAAAGATTTTCTTGTACAGAAATACAGACAGCTTCTTGCACAACACTCAGAAGAAAAACTCACAAATGTAAACACAGCAGCTGCAGAGTATATCAAAAACCTAAAAATATCAGTGTTACTTTGCCTGTTCCAGGCCCATTAGATTAGATGACTCAGGGATTTTTGCATTTTAAAATATTTATTTAAAAATTAAAAGATTTTAACTAGAATATTTCTGAAATTATTTTAGGAGGAAAAAAAAGTACATTTCTTCCCTCATACTCTCAGCTGCACAGAATAGAGTCATTAGTGCTCTAAGTTAACATTAACGGGCTCAGCTACTTGCATTGATGGAGCTGCATGGAACAGTGTAACACAGCTGCTCAGATTCAGGTAAAACATACCTTTGTATAGTTGGGATATTGTAAAAAATTAATTGTAATTTAACTACAAATATAATTGATTACACATACAATTATAAATGTACTCTATGCCTCACCTTGTCACCTTTGACTTGGTCACCTTTTGGTCCAGCAGGACCACGGGCACCGTCAGAGCCTTTTTCACCCTAGAAATCGATGATAGTTTTGAAACTTTTATTTAGGAACTTATAAAGAACACTGTCTTAGACAAACAGGTCATCACAATGTGGATAATGAGGAAAAATGCATTCCTTTACAAACAAACTAGAAATATAATCAGTGGAATTACCAAATTAGAGAAAAGAAATTGGTTACAATTCATAACATACTTCATCTGCACTCGTGTTTTTGAACATAGGACTTCAAAAGGAGAAAATTAAATGCTAGGAGGAAGGAAGTTACATTTTGAAAACATGACAATATGCTCACTAGTCCAAGAGATCAGTTCAGACTGAGTGCAAGGAAGTGACTGATGCCGTTTCCATAAAAGGAAGAAAAACCTCGGTTTAGTAATTGAAGGCTCAAGAGAATCTTGAAGCCAATAAAACAGAGGGATATATTTTGATGGGAAACCCAGTTATGATTTATTCATAAATTTTGTTTGTACAATTATTGTTTGTACATTTTTTAAAGAAGTTGACATGTATTAACCTAGCAAACGCCCTAAATGAGATAACTGTCCACAGAGACTCATATAACTCATCTTTCAGTTTCCCAAAATGGTAAGGCAAAATGAAAGCAGTTGCTGAATATCTTCTTCTAATAAAGAACATAAATAGCTCAGTATTTTCTGAAAGACAGTTTGTCTCACTAAGGCTATCAAAAGAAGTTCTCTTATTAAACACATAAATAAGAGAATCATTAACTTACTACTGATAGACAGGATTGTACAATTTTTTTGTAATTACCTGGATAGAATTTCTGAAATCAGTGGGATATTCTGGGAGCACAGTGATTCAGAAATCCAAGATCCATCATTCAGAATTTTATACCAATGGAACTATCAGCGGCCTTAAATAACTTAGACACTACTTCAAATTTGGTCCACAATGTTGAAGAAAGTAATTTCCATAAAACTACCTTATCTCCTTGAATGCCCTGTCCTGTTGAACCTTTTTCACCTGGTGAACCAGGAGGGCCAGGTGGTCCCTGAAAGAAAAACAAATATATATTCAAACTATACCAGCAGTTCAATTTTTTATAGAAATTTTATGTAATTTGCTAGTACAGGATTTTGCAACACTTATGAAACTGGTAAGTGAAAATGCTTCCACAATATCTGAGTGAGCCCCAGCAATTGAAATGAACTGTAGCAACCATTAGTTGGGTCATTTGGAATAGAATAAGACAATGCTGAATTCATGTGAATTACATGATTAATATCTAAAGACTGTACTCTTACAACTCAAATGAATCTGCAGATTTATTTATAAAAGGATTAGTATTACAGTGAAATGTATTCCCTATAATTTCACATGATTTCATTATTTTCACAGTGAAAATCATCAATTTGAACATATTTTTTGTACATAAAGACAGGTTATATAGGCAACACTAGAGAATGTTAATTTTGATTTAAACAAATACAGAAATAAGTATTTTTCTAACACTTTCTGTCCTCTTGCAAAACTCAGCTAACTTTCAGTTTTTAAAGCTAGTAACTATTTTTTAAGGATAATCTTGATTAAACAAAAAGTTTTCCACATATTTTTGTGAGAAAATTAATCTTTCACAAATGAAAGTAACTTTCAAAAATACTAGAATTAATCTAACATCCATCTACATTTGTGGCTTCATATGCATGAGAAAACCATACATCTTTTACATTTAAGTAAGAAACAGCAGCCATTGAGTATTAAATAAAGAGCTTGCCAAAATTCTATTTATTTTATTCAGAAAATAAAAATATAATTAAAAGCATGTAATTTGGGTCCTTGTTCTTGATGGGATCCAAATTACACATAAGAGTTGAGGGATATTTCATCTCTTTTATTTTCATCTTCTTAAAATTTTAATGTAGACAATTTTTAAAGATTATCATCAACTTAAACAAGCAGAAGTATATATATGTATATTCACACATATATAAAAAAAATTATTTTACCAAAACAGACTTGGATATGGTTTTATTCTCCTGCTTGGACAAGCCACACGCAGCTGCTGATTTATTGGGCTGGAATAGCTTGTGCTGCTCCAGACTAAGTACAAGGTAGTTATGGAATCAGTAGCCAATACAACTACTGACAATCAATGACACTCACTAAGACTTATTTTGTTGCATTTAAATTCTCAATGCATATATCACAGACTTACAGGTAATCCTGGCTCACCAATTCCAGGAGGTCCTCGCAATCCAACTCTACCTTCTCGACCTTCAGCACCCTTGTGAAAAAGAAAATTAGAAAGTTCAATCCCAATTCAACTTGGTACTTTTGAAGAGCATAGCATTTATATATAGGTGATTTAATGGCATCACCACAAAGGCTTGAAATCTAATGTGCAACTTCTCCTAAAGGAAAAAGACCCATACATGATGTTCTCGAAATATTTGAAAGTACCTTTCTATTAATACTTGAAACCCAAGATTGCATTCCAGCACTGAAGACTAAGGGGTAACTGCTTAAAATTGCGAAGTCTAAGAGATGAAATGGATGAGGGAGTTAACTCAGACTAAATTTGGCTGCAGCACCAAAGCAGGAATGCTCAGGTGTGAGGGATGCACACTGTAGCGTCTATCTAGATACTTGAATTGAAGCCTGCTTCAGTGGAATATGGCATTGCATGGGAACTCCAGGAGATGTACAGTTTCTGCATCTTCTACTTACAAGGCATCACAATCTTCACAATTTCTCCAGTTTACTGAGGACTGGGTGCTTCAAGGATAAGGGCACAGAGACTTTTATCTTTCTACAAAACGTAAAGAGACAGGGGGTGATGTTTCTTCTCCATAAACTATTTTCCCTTCTGGAAGGACCGAGTGTTGCTCCTTTTACATGGCAAAATACTGGTTTCTGAGCTCATAAACCCTCTCTGTGTTCTGGGGTCTGCCCTACTGCACAGGAAATATGCAGGAATTCAATGAATGTACAAATTGGAGCACTAAAAGCAAAAAAGTATAAGTGTGTTAGATGGTGTCTTTTGGATCCAAACCATAGGGAAAAGATGGCAGAAAGCTACACCAGAGACTCAGCACTAGAACTAGAGTGAGGTCTAGTTCTGCCCAATTTACATATGTCTGACTCTGAGATGCAGGTCTCTGACAAAACTTGTAAATAAGGAGTCATGTTTCCTATGCAGATGCTTTTGTCGTTTTCCATGAGAAGATCTGACTGGCCAGCATAGGCAGACATGACTTTTCCAGGACTGGATTCCACCTTCTAGTCTCTTGCAGTAAAATGAGATGGAGGAATGAAATGCTGCATGAGAGAATCTTGTAAGAACATCTGTTCCCTAGTGAATGACAAGGCAAATCTCTCACTTGGCCATATATCACAGTGACTGAGATGCATTTCTATACCTGGAAATGTAGTTTACTCATTAGTGCAAGCATCTGCTAGTGCTTGAAAATTATCTCACACAGGTAACCCTCATTTAAATGGCATTGTTTCTGACTTCTATCAATAGGATCATCATAAAATTCAAGAGTTGCTGGAAAAGCAGGTCTTTTATCTCTATCCTACGTGGATACAAAAACCTGTCAATCAGTGATAAGATTTTGACTTTGATAAAACTGTAGGTGAGAAATTTAATTCAAAACAATGACTATCCAGAGCTATCATTTAAGAAGCACATTTCTGAGAGTTACCTTGGGTCCTGGCTCTCCAATGCCAGCGGGTCCTGCAGGACCATAGGGACCTGGAGGGCCTTGTTCTCCCTAAAGAGAAAAAATGGAAAGAAACCATTAGTATGAATACAAGTTTAAGCAAATTCTGACAGAGTGTCATTCCAAAGCCTCATTTAGGGCTAGAGAAATACATTTTATACAAAACAATCTAAACCTGTCTTAAATATGTTTAGATTAGAAGCAAGGCCAATACCCTGTCTATACAAGATATAATAATTTTATAAAGTCACTCTTTTATATGTGTCATGAAAGATTAAAATTAAAAAAAAGCCCTGTTTTTTTTTTTGTTCTATCTTTGGTTCCATCTTTCATCCAATATTTCAGTGCTTCCACAGACTTTTCTTGATAGAAAGATGGTATTTGGAAATGAAGCAGTGCTTAAGCTTCCATTGCACTCAAGGTTCTTGTTGTTACAACAAATGCACACATAGCATGACTGTTGTTCCTACTGCAATCTTTGACTGCAGTTTCTTCTTCTCATTCTCTCCAGTATACTGTGTTCCTAACAAAGCCAACACAGCCACATAGTTACTGATTTTCTTTTTACCACAATGTGTTTGTTTTGTGGAAAGGTGTTAATTTTTTGGGATTGAAACTTTTATTTACTTATAAATGTTATATGCTGAGTTCTGCAACCTTTCAATGAGAATTTTGCACTTGAGAAATTAAAAAAAGTGTAAAAAATTACATTTCCTCACAAAATCAATCAGTTTTTAATCAGCCAAAGAATGAAGCTAAGATGCATATAAGTAAAGATACAGCAGAGGTAAATAGACTATTCTTGAAGCTTAATTTCTAATAAATATGCATTTGTAGTGCTACTGCTGCAACTTTAGATCTAGAATAACATGGAACTTGATGCCCAGACTTAATTCCACTACAGAACAGTATAATAATTTGGAAACAGCTATGAAATTTAAGACATTCAAAATGCAAGATTTGCTGGCACATGTTCATAATCTAATAAATCAATACAGCACCATGAGAAGTTATGTTTTAAAAGGCACAAACAAAACTGCTATCATTCAGTGGAATAGCATATCTCCACATAGGACACTGGTATTAACAACAATTGATATTGTGTTAATGTGGTTCTGTGCATGCAGCTATTGTAGAAGTACAGAACATAGCTAAAAGGTTGACTGTCTTCCCAGATAGAACCTATTGTTTGGGTTTCCTAATAATATTTTCATTAAACCTTTGGACCAGAGTTACAATTCGGTTCATTTGTATACAGATTATCATAAATAATGCAATTTTTACTGATATAAAGCCAATTGAAAATTTACCAGTTTTCCTCATACCTATGTTTTTCCTGATGTGTTCATTTGAAACTGATCAAACAAAAATAACAAAAATTCCTCAAACAACCCATCTTCTATGCTTCCTACAGCCTGGTGCCTATGAAGTTTTGACTTTCAGCCCATAGGCTTCCTTGCCTCAGCACCAACTCTGGCTTCAGTACCTTTCCACTTGACAAGCCACATTAACAGGTTTAGCTCTGTGAAGCTTCAGGGCCTGGAGACAGTTTAGGATGGACAGGGACGGATGCAAGAGGTGCCAGAGAGAGAGGAACAGGCACAGGCTGCTGCAAGGCAAGGCAGTATGCTAAGCATTAGCTGCTCCAATCCACAATCCTTGCTTCTTCAATGGGGAAGGCAGGCTGAAATTTCTGTCATGCCAGGATGTATGAATCCAGAATGAATCAAAAAAATATGTGAAGTTGAAAATATATTTTAAAAAATATGCATCAGGTAAAAAAAAAGTATTTCAGCTCTACACAGCACCACTATGCCCTGGGCATGGCAAATGCCACTCAGCACATTGCCTCCAGCTGATAAAATAAAACCTCTGAAATGGTGTAGGAACTTGTTGCATGCTGAAAAATGATAAATACAGGCTCATCCCTCAGCTGAAACAATAAGCCAATAAGCCAACCCCCTTCATTGTACTTAGAAAGTGCTCTCCATTTTTTTTCCCTGTCACCCAAAGGGACATTGCATTTCCTGTCTATGTTGACAGTCCCTGACAGAATTTCCCAAAGACATTAACTCTGAGGGATGCTTCCTATCACAAATAATTCACTTCTTTGCAAGTTTACCCACATGACAGAGCCATGCCTTGAATGCAGATGGGAGTCCTGCTGAAGTTAATATTTTTCCCAAAGCTCTATTTTTTAACCATGATAAAAACATGACACAGTTTTCCTTCCAATAACTGGTGTCATGTGCCTTGCAGGAGCTGTTGCTGTAGGTATGGTATTGGTAGGTGCTGGGGTAGGGAGAGTAAGAAGCCTTGTGATAAAAGTCATGTAGGGTTGTATGAAAATATTGTTCTGTGACACACCTTTTTATGGATGGAAGAGGATGCCTGAATATTAATGGAGAAAGAAACTCAACCTTCTAGCAGACAATATGCAAAACTTGGAAACTTAAATGATTCAGTCTTTTTTAAAGACAGAATGTTTTAAACTTCAAATGGCTATTAACAAATCTGGGTTTTATCTTCTGTGGTCTTGGTGCAACAGGTAATGTGGAATTTATGAAAACCATGAAGTTCTGGCAATAATATCATGTTATGTCTGCACGTAAAAAGAAAATTCTGCTCTTTCAAAAAGGTTTTTGGTAATAATTGTCTTTGTTTAATGTTTTGCTCACATTCCTTCTTCTCCTCTTATTGAGATTTTCCTTCAGGTGGCATGTAGTATCATCTTGAGCAATGGGAAGGAAAATTAAACTTGATGTGGGCTTAATGTTTCTACATATTGAAATTGTACCATTTTAAGCCTGGAACATACCTAACAGTCTAACCCAAAAAACTCACCATCCACTCCCCCTCACTGTTCATTATGTTAGGATGAGTTCCAGTTAGTGCCATCATAAATAATTTATTTCCTTTTTAGAAAGCCCATGCATACTGTAAGGAACACAAACAGACTGTATTTCAGTCTACAGTGTGATAATGATTAAGCAACAGTAAAAAAAAAATCTTTCAAATTTAATTATTTTATCTTTAAAGTGAACATTGGCAACAACAATGCAAATAGATTTAGATATTTTAACAGATATTCTTGATATTTTGTATTTCTTAGTTGAGACATCTAGGAACTAAACTTGTTCAAAGGAAAATTGGACTTTTTCCCAGTCTTCTGGGAAAGTTGCAACTTGCCACATAAGTGAGGAAAGAATTCATATGTCATCAGAGAAGAAGCAGATCCCATAGCAGCTTGTTCTGGGAAATGTATTCAGGAAAATATGCAACGATGGATTTTTTACAGAATTGTCCCAGGATAATTGTATGGGAAAAACTGCTTTGAATATCCACATTTAAACTTAACCTTTTCCTTAGAAGTTTGAATATATGTCTGTTCATAAAACTTTAGCCTTTAATTGAAAATCTTACTATGCAAATCAAATTTTCCAGAAAGGTTCCTTACTACAGAAGTGGATTTTAAGAACATCATTCTCAGCCTTTCCACGAATATATTGTGATCTCTAGAAACATGCATTTTATATCTAGGAGCTGGTTCAAGAGTTTAAATAAACCCCATGTCAATTCTGAAACAATAACCATAAGTACTCCCTGCTCATCACTTTTTTATAAGTGGAACACAGATCATAAATGGATTTCATGACTCAATTTTATAATCTGTAACTATATAATTCAGTTTGTAATTTATTCACTGAAATTTGTGAATAGTCACTATTATTGTCCTCACTAAAAAAAAAATCTTCAAAAATTACCTTGAATTTACTCTTATGGAACCTTACTGGTGCTATAGCATAGAATACATTGTTGTTGGCTTGAGTTTTTTGAAATAAATATTAGTTAAGCATCTGAAAATAAATTAAGAAAAGACAAAAAAAGTCAACTAGTCTGAGTAAATCAATAGATATATGCATGTCTAAAAGAATTTTTTTATCCAACACTGAGAATACTAGGGGGACCCCAATTTAGCTTTGTAAAAATGCTATATTGATTACTAGAACTCTGTTTTCCGTAAAAATCATGATGATTCTGTTTCTTTCCTGGAGAGGAAATCAAGATGAATTAAGTCTTTTTGTCTTAGAATGTTGGATTTTTCCAGGGTTGTATTGCTATTGAAGGGCAAAACTGTATTTTAATGAGAACAAAACAATTTGTTGGTAAATCCAGCAAAAGGCATGAAGTAACCAGTTCAGATGCTTTTCAATTGTATTAACCAACTGAGTTAAGAGATATGTAGAACCTAAGTAGGAAAATGACAGAAATCAGACTACTGGGAAAGTCAGACAACAGGTGGGATTCTCACTGGATAATCTTTATGGTCATTACTGCTTATGATGGACTATATTACATTAACAGAGCAGAACCAACTGTAGCATGGCTTTTCTTTTTCCCAACTTTCCGTTTCTTCTATTTTTAGTATTTTACTAAGTGAGATGGTGTCTTCTGTGTTTTGGAAATTGTTGAATCATCCAGCAAAATCATATCATGGGCCACCCTTGAATTCTTAGTGAGAGAAGGAACACAAAATCTGAGTTCCTTGCTCATATAAGCTGCAGTACGACAAGAGTTGAGTGTCTTTACCTTAGATCCAGGGTTATAAATTGGTGTTCTGCAAATTAAATTAATTATCTCTGTGTGAATTTTTTCCTATTGGTTTTCTTTGTAATTCTCTAAGTTTTACAGCTGAATGAGGTACACTTTGATCCAAGTTTTTATTTTATGTTACAGTATATATAATATGTGATGACTGACAAAGTTGAAGAGTGCCTTAAAGTGAAGCAAATGTCTAAGAAAATAAAAAGGACAGGTGTGAACAGCATTTCTTTTGGTATTTCAAGTTAGAGAAACAGACAAAACAGCATAGAATTTGGCTTTAAAAATAGTTTTCTTTGCATCTTTGATGAAACTTGTCAATGGGCAATAGAAAGTCAGTAAACCAGGAAACAATTAGAAGAATCTGTGTTCTTTGCTCAGGATTTGCTCTGGAAACAGGACCAAGTTGTCTAGTTCAAAACACAGGAGATCAACAGTGAAAACTGCCAGTTCCCAATTCCTAACAACTGTTTGAGTGAAGTGCCCTGTAATCCTCTAATGTTTTTTTCTTAAATTCATTAAATTCTGTGTTGTAAGTTTATTGTTAGCATGTGAACTGTGAACAGTTTAGAACTGGTTAAATGGAAATTTATTTAGTCAGGTAAATTAGTAATAATAATAATCATCATCATCATCATGCTTTTATGGTGTTTAAAATAAAAATGGAGCTCAAATGTCTCATTTTAAATGCCTTGACCTCTTTATGGAGAATGTTCATATATGGTAATAAGATTATTTAGGTGGTTTTGAGATGTTAGAACTTTGCAGGATTGCAAATAAGAGAAAAAATTATAAAAATTTGCATAACAGCAAAACCAGGTTCTGGTTAATGACACACTGAGCTGCCTTCTGGGCAGGATACAGGTTGTTCAACATATTCACACATGGTTTGAAAAGAAGGTGGAAGTAAAGTGATGAAATTTACTTGCA
The DNA here is from genome assembly GCF_028551555.1 of Melozone crissalis. NCBI lineage: Eukaryota > Metazoa > Chordata > Aves > Passeriformes > Passerellidae > Melozone > Melozone crissalis. The sequence continues at coordinate 26,328,092 of NW_026535794.1, forward strand.
TAATAAAGAAGTTATTAAAGGTAAGGATTGATTACAAAGTGCATTAAAAAGACTAAGAGGTAAAGGATGTGATTCAGCTCCATATGATAGCTCCTACACTTTCATGTCTTCATGGGAACAGGTTGGCTGAGCTCCTGGCAGTGGAAATCTGTTCAGTGCAGGCAGTGTGACTTAGAGAGCTTCAACTCACTACTGTCAACAAAATAAAGTAGTATCATTAGAAGGAAAGTATTGTGCAATAAATGAAACTTCACATTGAGAGATTAGCCAGCAGCTTGAGAATAAGAAAATGCATATGAATAAGAGAAGCAAAGAATGAGAAGTTCCTTTAAGTAATTTCTTTGATAATGTTTCTGGATACCATGCTACCTTGCTTCAGACGAGTCAAATTGAATTAGTTGAAGGTGCAATGCCGCCAAGCCTCTCCTGCTGGTGGCTTCCAGAGCCAGTGGCACCCAGACAGAACCCAGATGACACTGTCCCCACCTGTGTCTGCCACCTGGCACTGCAAAGTGAGAGGATTCATCTGTACCCATAATCTACACTACAGAGGTGTGGGATGCACTGAGCCAGCTAGCTATGTGACAGGACTGTACACTCCACAACTGAGACCCAAACTATCTGTAGGCTGAGCTTGATCTGGAGTTTGTATTTGGAGGAACTGAATCTACTCTTTCAAACCTCAACATGGCCCAGTAACAAAGAATAAAAGTTCAGCACCAATGTTCTGTGTTATGTCACACCAGCACCAATGCCACCAAGAGGAAGTCACCAGTTCAATTCAAAAAGCAGGAAGTATTGGAATGCAAAGGCCAAGGAACTGTACTAAGAATAGACTCATTTACTTTATCCAAGGCTATTATAAATACCTGCCACTTTTCAGAGATATGGTATTATGTGTCATGAAAACTAATTTTAAAAGAGCACTTTAATAATCCTTCTGTGAGGACAAAAAGTATTGGAAAGACTGCTATGTGTCTGAACCAAAAAAGGCCTTGACCTTTACTAGCTGAATGGCTGTTTATTAATCTGAAAACAACCACTGATTATCTGTACTGATCATTAAAACATTTTTCACTCATCTCAAATAAGCTCCAAAATGCCAAAGGTTAGCTTTGGCATTAGGTATGGACAGGAGAAAACCCCTAAACATACATATGATTCTTCCATACTCTTTAAGTATAATTATCTAAGTGTATTAGCTAAACTTGTCTGGCAGTATTTTTATTATTATAGATGTCTGAGCATAGAAAATTCTTGACTACAGACTTTAAACAGCAGGCTGGAGAGTTGAAAGCTGATAAGAGAGGGAAGTTCCTCATTCTTACTGAAAATCTGCAGCTAAAGCCTAACAGACCATAAATATTGTATCCATGTAGAGGGATTCCAGAGGAAGATGTATGTATTATACAGCCATGAAAATATATGAAGAGACTGACAGGAAGACAGACAAGATTCAACAAATACGGTTTTGTATATAATAGAAGTATCTGGTTCTACTGTCTTGGACTCATCAGTGTGAAATGACAGATAAAAAAAATTACTGTCATTTGCTGTGCTGAAGTTAGAGAGAGACATGATTTTTCCACCACATGGATGAATAGTTTCTTTCAAACTTCATCCCATTTCTTTTTCCACTTCTGAAGTACTCTGCAGTGGCTTTCCCAATCAAACATTTTTTTTGAGAAGATGAAGAAATGAGAAGTATGAAAAAGCATTTGTCAGGAGGAGGAAAATCATGATAGATGATAATATTCCAAACTTTTAATAATAAATGTTTCCCCAAAAAAATTTATTTCTGTGAATTTTATAATTAAATTGTTGCCTATGAAACAAAACATGAATGTTTATATAGTGCATCTTTTACAAAGCAGCTTTGTATTAATTAATTTGTCCTGTATAACTTAGATTGTCAGCCAGGCGATCGATGATCCTGTCGTAGAAAGTCTTTGTATCAAACTGATAAATGGAAGATCTTTCTGTACCAAACTTTGATGTTAATAACTCTCCCATAGGCAAGACAACCATATTCACATACAGCAATTTCCCAAAGTTTTGCAAACCAGAAAACTTCTTAAATTAATCACACACTTTATCCAACTGAATTTGCCTGACAAGGTGTAGTCATTAACTCTAAATTATCCATTTTAAATATCACTGAGGCATTAATTGTCATAAAATCTCCTACCTTGGCCAATTTCAAAGTTGCCCTGAGTTTATACAGCACACGAGCAATTAAAAATTATTATAAATAATCAGTCTGAAGGTCTTAACCTTCATGTAGAAATACTTAAAATCTTTAAACACAGGCATTGTAGGCAAAAATATTCTAGAAAGAATCACCAAGTGATGGCGAAAGTCAAGACATATTCAGGTGACTGAAATTCTGACATAAGTACTGTGGCCCCAGGGAGGTCCTTGGTTGCATCCTTTTGTGGATGTTCTTGGAGAAATGTTCTTGCAAAATGTTCTTGGAGACCCAGATAAGAAAGCTGATGCATGTGCCAACAATACCAAGCCCTCATCACATGAAGGTGCAGCACACATGTGGGGACATTATTGCTGTGCAAATAACACCACTAGTAAAAAAGCTACGGAAAAAAAAGGACAGTAGACTATAAAAGTTCTACAGAATTTCTGCATCCTCTCTCCCTATGTAAATAACATATTCAACAACACATTCACAACTACATCTTACCTTGTTTCCTTGGATGCCTTTTGGGCCTTGCTGACCTGGATCTCCCCTGATACCCTACAGAAAAGTCAAAGCAAAGAATGAGCTGCCTTTGAAGACATATATAAATGTTAGGGGTTTATTTCCCCCAAATGGAGTACATTATAATATAGCACAATTCTAAGCTCTAAAGGACAAGAGTTTTCTGCATCATACTCTGTGTAGTGCCCAATACATTGAATATTGTTAATATTTAAAAACCAGAGCCAGCAGAAAAACATGGCTGTTTTTCACAGAATTAACAGGTTTTAAGCAGAAGAACCTTACAGAATATAATCTTTCCTTTTTATTTGGTAGCTTTTAGTTCCCTTACCTGAGGTCCCCGAGGTCCCGTAGGGCCCACAGAGCCCTGCAAACCCTGAGGAAAAAATAGATTCAATTATCAGATTAAATGGAAATTCCAATCTGCTTTCAAATGTCAAGCACTTGACATGTACATGTAATGGCTCAAATCTCTGTTGAAGCACTTTCTAGAGACTTTATCCTCTCACCAGAGTACTGCTGCTCTCATACTGTGTTCAGTAATTGCCACATTCCACCCTCAATATTTGGTTAAAATGTTTTTCATATACAACAAGCATAGTGAATGTCTAATTAACATCTTAATTATTTGATTTAGAAAGTTTTATTTGATACAGTTCTTAAAATTTAATCCCTAAAAGCATATTAGGTACAGAATTCTTAATAAAAATGCTACAATGTCTATACCAGAATAACTTCAGATAACTTTGTCTCACTAACTCAAACTGCTGATGAATCAGATTAATCACTTGCCTGGCAGAATCACACTAAAAGTTCACAAAATCCATTAAAAATGCATCCAAAAAGTTCTGATATACAGCATTAAAACCACTGGATTCAGCCTGATTAGTGAGACTGGAAAGTGGTAATGCATAAATGCAACGTTTTCAAATTGGACCCCCAATCATGCCTCAGTATCCATCAACCCAGTTAAAGATCAACCTCAGAATGCTGGATTTGCTTCTCATACAACTGGCTATATGTGTTCTGTGTCTGATTTTGTCTAGCCTAGAATTCTTTCCTTAAAAATAAAGCCATAACATTGTTCTGTCTTCAGGATTTGTGAATGTGAAGGTGGGAATTCTGGAACTGACTGATCCCCATCAGAGGACAAAGTTTTTTCAGCGCTGTCCTCAACAGAAATGAAGCAAGCAGATTTTTGGCAGCCCTGGCACATTTTCTATATCTAGATTTCTTGGCTGCTTTGATTATGTTCTTTGCCAGCTTCTGAACATTTTCGTTTTACCTTAGTAGATGTTTCACATAATGTCATGCTATTTCTCACATGCCTGAATAAAAAAGGTACGATGTTGCTTTATTCCTCTGAGAGATGCAGCTCTCTCCTTTTCCACTGATATGTCAGACTTTTCTGATTCACTGAAGTCTGAAATTTGCTGACATTTTGAACCACAGTATCCCACAAGATATTCTCAGTCTTTAGATTTTCATTATTGTATAATGCCTTTTTTTCTTTGCAATAAATACTTCTGGAATGAATATATATTAATTCCTATTTGAAATTAATCATAAAATAGCAGCTTTCAGGAAATAAAAAACTTTTCAAGGTGGTCTTTGATAAAGGTAAACATAATATGGGTGTTAAAACTGAAGAAATGTGCTTTAATAGAAGGAGAAGTGCAATCTAATTGGTAGTTCTTATCTATTTGAACTATAAACCAGTGGTTTGCATGACTCATACAAATCTGCTTGTATGAACTCAAGATACATGATTATCTCATTTAGCAGTCCATTATCCTTCCATCTTTCAGAATATAAATAAACCAGGTAAAAATCTGAATTCACTTGCAAGACTACTGCCCTCCAGGTTAAAAAGAAAGGAGAACAGGATAGAAGTGTGAATTCGTATCAATCAGCACAGATGGGCTTGTAGACCTGAAAGTTGTTCATGTTGGATAAGAACCTGCTTTTATTGCAATATACACTCAAATTGAAATTAAACTTGTAAGGAAATAAACTGGGTGCTCTCTGCAAGATGCTCAGTCCTGTGTAAGCAAGGCTTGGCAGTGGTCAGGCCAGCTTCTGTTTTAGGTAAGGATCTGTATTTCTTAGGCAAAATGGAAAAAAAGAATGTGGTGAACAGTTGGTTCAGCTCTTACAAATCGTTCTTCTACTATGAATGTATCTCTACCACCAGGGAATTATAAGGTATTCCAAACTTACAATAGTCTTTTCAAGCTGTGCTTATGAATATGTTCCATGATTTTCTGGTATCTTCATCAACATGAAACAGTTCAAATAAAAATTATACTTACTATTTCTCCTTTTGGTCCTGGGGCTCCACATTCTCCTCTTTCACCCTTTATAAGAAATCAAAGGGTTCACAGCTAAACAAGATTATTTGATTATGCTACATGCATTAAAGACTCTGCAAGCAGTAGCACAAGGGGTTTAGTTGACTCTGAGGACTTAGAAGTGGCATCATTATATATGGTCTGTAGGAGATAAGATCTGCTCTACTCAGGATAGGTTGTTCCTGAAAATGCCTGCAAAACATCCAACTTATATCAGAGGATAATATATTTACTATTTAATAAGCTTTGTTGCAGTTTTTCACCCCACTGCACTGTCCCCAGAGATCCTTTCCATGCTCTGATTTCATTACTGTGATGTCTGAGATTTTCCTGAGTAACAATTGTGATATTGCACATATGGAATGAGGAAAGAATTAAGTAATTTACTGATGATTTAACATATCTATAGACACATAAAAAGTAGACCTATGAGTCTATTGTTCCCATTTTCATGAAATCTTATCACAAAATTGACTGAAGCATTTTACTAATAAATACAAAGATTCATAGAGGCACTGCTTTTATTAAAAATGTGGAGATATAAGTGCAAAATGAAGCAAAGTCAAAATGGAATTATCTCTCTTTCATTTTTGACTATGATGGTCCACTTTGCAATTCATCTCTAGAATCCTCCAAGTCACTGAAATGCACAGTTTTTTTTATCTTCTTGGAGAGACTATATGGAAAATTTTCTTGATCGAGCATTAGCCCTTGCAAATTATAAATAGGTTAAAAGCAAACCTCTTTGTGGTAAGTTTTTTCAAAAGCTGATGTCTGTCACATTATGTTTGCAGTAAGCATTTTCTCTTTCTTTCCACTTAACCTCTTATTCAACCCACAACTTCCTTTTCCTTCCAAAAACTCCTTCCCTGGTGGTTGACACTTTTCTTTTTTAATCTTTAGATTACAGTCTCTGATTTTGTGTGTTTTTTATTTCCAGCATTCCAGTCTGTAAGCATTTACATAAATTTTGAATTTACTTCTAGGGATTGCATCAGGAGCTTTCATGACAAAAAGACAAGACAAGCTCTTTTTTCCATTCTTTCACATACACTGTCAGCAAGTGACAATTTATTTTCAGACTACTTCTACAAAAAACTTACCTTGTCTCCCTTGTAGCCAGGAGCTCCCTATTCAAAAATTGAAAAAAACAAAAAAAATCATAAAAGACATAGCAAAGACCTAACATACTCCTAATTTAAGTAGAAAAAGCCCCAATCCCCCCCATAGTAAAGAACTATGTTTCAGAAGTTCAACTATTCACTACAATAAAATATCTCTCTGAAATTGTTTAACATATAGTTCTCTGCAAATCTAGAAGTGTTTTTTTTTTCTCAGATATTAGCTGTAAATATGCCACTCAGTTTGCCACCTCCTAGCAAATACATGCTGCCATTTAAATGGGACTTTTCAACTGAGTTATTCTTATACAGGGAGTAGTGTTAATCTTTCTCCAGTGAATCAACAAGAAGACAGAGAATTATCAGGTGTTAGAACCCACCAAAGAACCATGCAGTGTTTTTATCAGGTCTCTCTTTGGGATAAGTCTAATGCAATTCAATTCAAAATCACACAGCTTCAGAAGTTCCTTCTCCCAGTAGCATCTCATCTCCATATTTAAGCACATGATTAGACAGTTTCTTTCAGTATACATGCTTCTGTAAACCCCACCTAAGTGTAGGTGCTTTAAATAGTTGAATAAAGTAGACACATAAAAAATGAAAATAACATTTTTAGTTCAGAAAATGTGAAAAGACAAAATATGAGTTAGCACTGTAGTAGTCACATACCTCTTCCCCTTTCTCTCCATGGTCTCCTTTGTGAGCATCACCCTATTGGAAACAAGGAATACAATTGAAATATGTATTTCATTAAAACTAAGAACACTGTTAAACAAGCAAGACTGTTGTTTCCTATTTAGTAACGTTCACACTTCTTCCTTGCACAATCAAAGATACACATTTCCTGATCATTAACATAGAAAACTGAACTATTGCATTAAATGACTGAAATATTAGTTATTAGAGTGAGCCACTCTGATCAAGGGATCTGTGCACTGTTAGAAAGCTCTCAGGAACATGAAGAGCCTTCAGCTCTATTCAGAGACATCTGCTGTCAGAGAAAAACTGGAATGATAGGCAGTGCTATCTTGATAGCAGTTTAGTTTTAAATTTTTATCTCATACTTCTAAAGCAGTAACTATAAACTAGCAAACCTCAACATTTAGAACTTCTTTTAACATACTTTTCCTTTGCTATATTGACATCTGTGGTTTGAATAACTGGATAGAAATTTGCCTTATTTCTTTTAAATTCACATTACCTTGTTTCCTTTTGGTCCTGGGTCACCTTTATCCCCTTTGCTGCCATCATTGCCCTGAAACACAGCAGGAAAATGTTATTATAATTATGAAGATAAAATTCTCCAGCTTGTCTAAGACTATATTTTGGTCCAAAATCATCCTGCAATAAGCTTGATAGAAATCCCCATTGATTCAAGTATGGTACATGTGACACAATATTCATTTAGCTAAACCCATTCTGGCATTATAAGGTATCTACAAATACTTTTTTAAACAATATTCAGTGATAAATAAATTTTCTACAGAGCATCTGAAAAATCTAATCCGGAAGGCATTACAGAAAACAAACACAGTTCTTCCTTCCCATTTCTCAATTAACCACCACTATCTCATCTTCTCTGCTTAGAAACTGTACAGAACAGTTTAGGGTCAATATTCAGCAGCCCTAAGGAAAAAATTACTGCACCATTTTTTGTTTCTCTTTAGAGGATCATGATGGTTGGGACTAGAAAATGTGGTGAATACACATCTGTATAACAGGCTACATCTAAAAATTTGGGATACAATAACTTAAAAATTCTTGGATCTAAAATTTTAAATTGCAAACAGAGGTTCTGGTGCACATTATCCAGATGCACATTATCCACAAGGATTGAATGATAGGCCCTGGTGTCATAACCTGCTAATGGTATGGCTGACCCATTGGAGAATTGGGAGAAAGGAAAAAAATTCTGAATGTACCTTGCTTGTCTCTGGGGAACTATTAAAGACAGAAAAATGGTCAGAGAGGTCACCCACTGTCTGAACTCACAGTTCTCTGTTCCTTACTAGAGCCAAGAAATATGTGCTGAAGTGTCACAAGAGAAAAGAGAGTGTTGGAGGCAGAGTTTTAGACCTTTCCTCATAGATCCATTCCCCTCAGACTTTTGATCCTTTACCCCTTACAAAAATAGAAGTTGGTGGTTGGTGAAAACCTTTGTCTAATGGACCTTTTCTTCCCCTTTCCTTGCAAGATTCAAGAAAAACATTTTTATTTGGGCTCCAAAAGCACCTATTTATCCACAGTGTTTTATTACCCAATAATAAAAACATATTTTCAAGATAGTATCTGATTATGGATAGATTTTTTTTTCTGACCTCTTTCAACAGTGGCCTTTCACTACCAACACAACATGCTAAAAATCAATCTTTTTGCAGTGCATGCACAGCTAATGTCTTGTTCACTTAGTAACCAATTAAAGTACAATGCAGCTTTGATCTTTATTAAAATTCAAATTCTTGAGCCTACTCAAATAAACACATACTTACTTTTTCACCTTTGTCTCCTTTTTCTCCCTTTTCACAATCACAGGTCTTCTGCACACACTACAAGGTTAATGGAAAGATAAAGGAGAATGTTTTTCAAATATATTATTTCAAAGTTTTGAAGCAAAAAATTTTGGTTTTGCCTAGTCACAGATGAAATAATAGTGGAATAATAGGAAATAAATGATATTCTAATTTATTTATTTCTCACATAATCATTAAACTTCCATATAGAGCAATGAACATCCATTACTTTATTTATAACAAAAATAAATCTCTTACTGTAGTGACTGTAGTCACTGTAATAATTAAAAATGCTTAAGATAGCATATACATAGTAAACAGTACTGTGAAACCTTACATAAATTTTGAACCATTTTAACATGGCTATGGTTTTCTAACAAGACCACAAATGAATTTGCATATCTTTCATTAGACCTAGTCCACTCTTGTAGGAAGAGTTCTTTATGTCTTACTGTTGACACTACTCACTAATGAGCTAACATCATAGATTTCTCAGGAGAAAAGACAGAAGAAATGCAGGAAAGTTAAAAAAAAAAGTAATCATGGTCAGAAAATTTAACCAGAGATGGAAGGTTGATTAATCCTCAAGTATTGTTTTGTTATAGAAGAAGTAGATTTTGGGAAATCTAGTGCCAATAAGAGTAGCCAAACACAAAGCTCAAAATACCTACCTGCTTCTGTAGCAAGGCTTCCTGAAAATGAAATAAAATTAAAATATTACTTTAATATAGATATGATTTAATTTAACAGAGTACAAATTTTTCCTCTCTAGTTTATAGACTCCCCGAGGTGAATGGTAGAGATGATGAATACCTTCATCCTTCATTCTTTCCTCAAAGGGGAGAGAACCCATCTGTGGAACTACTCACACCGAAATGAGTTCTTGGTAGGAAGAGAGGGTTATTCCAGGTGACACACAGTGATTAGACAAGACATGAGAATTAATGGGATAGCTAAACAGACAGTATTAAGGCACAGTGCTAACAACAGGGACTGTGAAAAGACTTCCTAATCAGAGACCTTCTTTTAGAAGGCCCTACAAACAAAATATGTAGGGGAAGGGCTCAGTGATTATGCACGAGATCAAGCTACCTTCTAAAGTATTTTCATATGCTCAGAGAAACACTCTCTGTGCTGGGATATGTGATCAGAACAGCTGAGCTACTATCATCCAAGCACACAACTCCTTGGAGAGTGACTGCCAGAAGGAAGCTCCATCTGCCCTGACCCCTGCTGTAGCAGAGAAGGGACCACAAAACCCTCTGCACTGTCTTCAGGGCTTACCTAATCAAAATTAAATGAAATCTACCAAGGATAGACACATGACAAGATTAACATCAGCATAACTTACCAGTTCCAATGCTACATCAACTACCAGATTCTCATCATCCAGGCACAGGACACGTTCAGAGGACGAATCACCAGATATCATGCGCAATTTTTGTTTTTGGACTGCTTTCTTAGAAAGGCCAATGGTAACAAAATGTATCCCAAGACTTCTAGCTGTTGTGGCTATACCCTGGACATTAGGGCTGTTTGGGTGATCCACACCATCAGTCATCAAAAAAGCCACTTTCACACTTCTCTTACGACTTTCAGTTTTGAAGAGATGAGTGGCATTTGAAACTGCATAGTAGGAGTAAGTGCCTTGGCCAATGAAGCCCAGGGAACTGATTTTCTCCTTAAAATTCTGGACATTTTTCCAGGCTGTAAATGGATGATCAATGATGACTGTGCTGCTGAACTGCATACTTGCTAGTTTGACACTATACATGTGGGACTTAACTGGCTTCATCTGGAAAATGCTGTCAGTTATGTTATGAACAAAATTCTTCTGTGTATCAAACAACTGATTTTTGGCACTTTCTGAACTGTCTATGATAAAGACTATATCAATGAGACACTCATCACCTGTAAGGGAACAAGAAAGTTGCATCTATGAATTATGGGAACACCTGCGCAACAGATTTCAGATAATTCTCTGCAAAAAATAATTTTCCCAAAGATTCCTCTGTCTTCCCAGTAAAAATTCTAAGGATAAATTCCACTGTAAAACTCCAATAAATTCTAATGAAAATGGTTATGTTAGGGTCTTGATGGGATTGTTTTAGTATTTTAGTTGATTTTGTACAGAAAATCTACCACATGCAATTTCAAACAAAAAATCAGGTTTCTTATAATTTCTCTTAAGAGACATGCATGTCCATGAAAATCATTGATCAAACTGGAATTCATCTCCAAATAGTCAAAAAGTATTTTCCAGCCCTCATAATCAATATAAATCACATTTTACATATTCACATGAAAGTTATCAATTACTAAATAATTATGCTAAAATGCATGGATACATGGAATACAGTCAATCAGAAATTTTAAGAAAATGGTTTTACCTTCATCTTTTGGCATAGGAGAGTAAATATTCTTTCCTCTTTTTCTGTTTTGCCCATGCACTCTCTGGTTTGTTATCACAGCCAGAAGTATAAAGTAAAAGAAAAAACATTTTTTCCTCATAGTGACTTTCATCCCAAATAGACAACTCTTCCTTCCTGTTAAAAGTAAAAAGCACGTGTGAATACCTCATTAATAGAATAAATAAATAAATAAATACAGATACTTTAAGTACATATTTGTGGGAACCATACTTCTAGAGAAAATATATTAAAAACACTTATAAAAAGTAATTTTGTAGGTAGTTTAAGCACAATACTTCAACTGTATACCAGCAATACCAGCAATACTTCAACTGTAGCTCACTTGGATAGTAGAACTGTTTATTACAGATGAAATATGGGTATAGCACTGCCTTTTCTTTCTTAACAAAAAGCCTGAAGCATGAGTATGAACAATTTATTCTTCTAAGAAACAGTGGCTTAATAATGAAATTCAATAAAAGAATATATTATTAATATTACATGGATGTTACAGAATATGTGCAGTATTTTTCATAAGGATTATATTCTATTATAATGACAATATATTGATAAAATTAAAATTAGAATATTTAAATGAGTGATTCAACATATTTTTAGAGAATACTGAACTAAATTAAATACTGAATTAAAACTGATTTACACAAAAAAGCATGTGATTTACAAAAATTAATTTTAAATATCATTAATAATGAAGACAATATGTTAAATGTAAAAATCCTTCCTAAATCTTCTTTTCAAGTCCATCAAGCAGTTACATATACCGAAACCATAAGTGCAGTCCTCTAAAACTAGAGAGGAAATAACAAAGTCTCTTACCTTTGAAGGCATCCAGAAAGCAAATTGTGGATTAAAAAAGTTTTCAGTGTAGAAAATATGGCCTGTAGGTCATACTGGAAAATACCATTTGTTAACCAAAATAAAGCAATCTACAAATAAATACTCTATCCACTTGTAAATTAGCTTTTATTGCTGCTGTTTAGTTGGCCAAAGCTCAAATGAAGACAGTTGGGCACTTGGCCAGTGCTGAGCCAGAGACTGAGCCATTTCATTAAAGGGACAATGTCAGTCTGGGAGCACAAGTGTTTTCCCACTTCAAGTAACTGTACTTTTAAATTTAAAAACCCCACTCTTAGACAACTTACATCTTTACCTTTCATTCTGCCAGTCACATGTCTTCAGCTTGTCTGTGTTAATGTTGCAGCACTGGCTAGATCAGAAATGTGAGAGCAGTACATCACTAGCAGGCTAGAACTGAAGTCTTACCTGATGGTTTGAGAGTCTGCCAGGACTGCAGGACTCAAAGGTGGAAACTGAAGTAGCAATGACAATAATAAAAGACAACTCAAAAAGAAAAAATTCTTCTTGAGCTGGTTTCCTCAGAAATTCTTCCTGCTTTTTAAATCCTCTGAGGGATCAGACACAGACATGGTTTCTAAATGGTGGTCATGCAGGCAGCTTTCAGAATGTTGCATGGAAATTATATTTGCTCTATCTACTGGCAGGCTTCAGAGTAAAATTTTGTTATCACAGTGTTAAATAAAAGAATGGGATGAGAGAAAGCATGCCAATGATAAGCCTCAAGGAATCAAAACATGCCCCAAGGGAGTTAAGTGCAAATGCCCAGCCGAATTTCCTCTAGACAGGCACTGCCTAGCAGGCAAGACATCCCTCAGCACCCTGGTCACAGGGCAGAATCACAGAGTACCCTGAATTGTTAGGGACCCACAAGAATGTAGTCCAACTCCTTGCCCTGCACAGGCCAACATCAAAAATCACACCATGTGCCAAAGGAGTTGTCCAAATGTTTCTTGAACTCTTTCAGGCTTGGGGTGTGACCACTTTCCTGGGGAGCCTGTTCCAGTGCCTGTCCTGGCTGCCAGGACACACTGTCAACTCATGCTCACCTTGCTATCACCCAGGACCTCTACAGCCCTTTTCCTCTTGTTCCCCAGTCTGTCCTTACATGCAAGGTTATCCTGTCTCAGGTGCTGAATGTGGGACTTCATGTTAAATTTTATACAAATGGTGATTGCTGAGCCCTCTAATTTGTCAAGGTCTCCCTGCAGGGCCTCTCTGATGGAATCAACAGCTCCTCTCAATTTAGTAACATCAGCAAATTTACTTAGTATACCTTACAGACCCGTGTCCCAATCATTTAAAAAAATGTTGAAGAGCACAGGGCCAAAGATAGAGCCTCCAGAACCCCACTAGTGACAGGTCACCAGATTACCCTGTTCACTGTAACCCTGTGCCTGACCCCTGAGTCAGTTGCTCACCCATCACATGATGTGTTTATCCAGTTGTGTGATTGATATTTTGTCCAGAAGCATCCTGCAAGAGACAATATAAAAAAACTTCACTGAAATCCAAAAATATAGTATCAACTGGCTTCCTTTGATCAGCTAGGTGGGTTACTTTGTCATAAAAGGAAATTAACTTAGACAAGCAGGATATTTCCCTCATGAAGGCATGCTGGCTGTGACCAATGATGACTATGTTGTCCTTCAGGAGTTTTTCACTACTTCCCAGAATAATCTTATCCATAATTTTACCAGGCACTGATGTGAGACTGACAGACCTGTAGTTACCAGAGTAATTGTTTAGATTTTCTTGAAAATTTGGCCAACACTTGCCAGCTTCCAGACAACTGAAACCTCTCTGCATTCCCAAGAACATTGAAAAATCCTTGAGTGAGGTCTCACAAGGACATAATTCCTTTGAGTACCATGGAATGAATCCCACCAGGCCCTATACACCTAGCAGAATCCAGCTGCAGCAGTAAATACCACACTGGTTCAGGGTTGGCTGGGATATATTGACTAGGAGCTTGTAAGTAAGCCAAGTACATTAAGCTTTTACATAAGCAGAGGACATTTCCTGCTGATTTTAAGAAATGTGGGTAAAAGGGAAAGAATAGGGAAGAAAAGAATAAAGCACAACTGACCAATGCATCTGTCTTCATTAAGGTCAATAGAAACATTCTTCATGTAGCCTGGGTGCATGCTCTCTCTATTGACAGACTGAACACTTCCTTAAGCACACTCTTTCTGCTTCTCCAAGGCTATATCCCTTTACAGACACTTTCAGCTGAAATACACCTTTGCCAGCACCATTGTCTATTTGTGTGTGCTGTGAGCCATGAGCATGACACCATATGTAACTTTAACTAAATTAAAGTGCGAGACAAATATGAAGAAACTCAAAGACATCTTAGCTCTTAGCAAAGATGGAGACAACTCTAATCTGTTTCTGTTGCTGATTTTGGCTGGGGCAGAGTTGATTTTCTCCACAGTAGCTGATATGGGGCTGTTTTGGGTTCATGCTGGAAACAGTGCTGAAAATTCAGGGATATTTCAGCTGCTGCTGAGTAGTGCTTATGCAGGGTCAAGGCCTTTTTTCCTCATCTCACCCCAGCAGGGAGTGGGCTGTGGATGCAGAAGGAGTTGGCAGTGGATGCAGCCAGGACAGCTGACCCCAGCTGACCCAAGGGATATCCCAGACCATATGCTATCACAATCAAGATATAAAGCTGGAGAAAGGTTGCTTGTGGGGTCAAGGCTCAGTCACTGACTGGGCATGTGCCAGCTGGTGGTGAGCAATTGCTTTCATTTGCACCAATTTTGTGGTTTTGTTTCTCTTTGCTATTTTCCTTTTCATTACAATATTATTATTGTTATAGGTTTAAAAAAATTAATAGGTTAATTAATTGGAAAAAAATTAATAAACTGTTGTTCTCTCAACCCGTGTGTTTTCTTATTTTTACCCTTCCAATTGTGTTCCTCCCATCCTGATGAGGCTGGAGTAAGCAAGAGGCTGTGCAGTGCTTAGCTGCTGGCTGGGGTTAAGCCATGACAGGTTGCATGTGAGAGCTGTACCTTTGCCCTATGACTGTACACAGTACCATTCCCACACAGATTTGTCACTCTGTTCACGCTCTGTTAACATGGAATGTACTGAAGGAACATGCTGCTAACAGAAAAAGTCCTACCTGCCACCACTGCTCACCCTCTTCACCCAGTTCAAGAGAGGAAGGACTTGCTGGCCCAGCAGCTGCAGCCTCATCCTAAAGGGCTTCCTTCCTTGAAACCTCTACATCATCTCCTGCCAAATATGTGTCATCTTTATTGAGGCTAATTTTCTTCATTAAGTAAATGTTGCCTTCATTGCACAAGGAAAACAAAGAATTTCAATGGAAGACAATATTTTACACTAAATATCTGTTAGCGCAACAAATGATAATTATTGCTAGCACCCAGCATCTGTTGTAGTAGAGACACTGGTGATGATCAAACATTTCATTAGCAACAAATTACCCACACAGATCACTCATGCTGTTTACATATTTATTCTTACCCTTAATGCATGCTCAGATCAAGACTGCAAACAGCCTATCACATCAACAGCTATGGAAAAAAAAAAGCTTTTTCCAGCAAGTTTTATCTGCACTATGTGTTAAAACAGAATTGAATGAATGGATTTCCAGATGTGTTCAAAGATTTCTCACTTTTTTGAAGGACCTGCAAACATGACTTTCATCTGGCAGAGATCAGAAAATGTAAACACTTATGATTTTTAGACATAAGAATTTGACTAGTCAAATATACATGTACCCTGGTAGAAGCACATGCTATATTTGGACAGTAATGGGGTCAAGTTTGGTTGCATTTTCTGTCTAGAACATCTGTAAATCTGTCACATGTTAGTCTGTAACTGGTCTCTGGGATCAGCCTAAACTCTTTGCTTCTTACTGTGTTTTGGAAGTACAGTAAAAATCTTGACAGCTCCACAACAGGATTGTTGATTTACAATTCAGAGCTTTTAAAATTTTTTTTCACTAGTAGTTTGTAGTATATATTTTCATAGTTTTGTAGTACATATTTTCATAGCTTTGTATTTACTTAGAATTCAAACTTGATGGAAGTAATGCCTCCAGATTTACAGCACTGTTTTAACATTAATACTTCCTGCAAAGCTTGTCAGTACAGCAGTGTTCCAATGGCTGCCCTGAACCACATGCTCTGAACCAGATGCTCAGCATATTCAGCTGCCAGCACTACTGAATCTAAATGCACTCATTATATGACCATACTAAATTCTAGTCTGCAATACAAAATTTTATCTGTACAACTCATTTTGTGTTGCTAGTGAATTTCAAGTAAAAAGCCCTCAGTACCTGCATACATGCTAAGTCATCTCTTCTACTGGAAAAAACAATTTTTAACTTTTGTTCCTCCTGGTACATACCTGCACTCCTTGAATACTTCCTGCTATTCTCATCACTGAAACTCAAAAGATGGTAAAGAAGAAATAAAAAGACAGAGTTGACAAAGATAAGAAAGAGTTTCTGTATGAAGACAAAGTAAATTATGATTCTGTTGCTTGAAAAGCCACAATGGAATGCCAATGTGATACAATCTATACAAGTATGAAAGAAGGTGAATATTCTAGAGTACATGAATGTAAAATGTCAGAGGACTTATACTATGGGTCAGTTGGTTTGATGACATCAATCAAAACTCACTGCCTTAAATTTATATTTTTTTGCCCCGGTGTGCTCTTCACTCAATAAGAATGACAATAATTACTATAAAGAATAGTAGATTTTTTGTTCTCTGGCTAGGAGACATCACTAGTAGGTGCAACTTGAAATAAATATTTTAAGCAGTTTTTTAAAACCAGTGTTCCTAGTACTAGCTGTATATTGACTCAGTGTTGCTGTTATTCATACACTGTGCAAGGAAACTTTTGATTACTTGCCTTTTAAAAACCAGATTGCAGTAAGTGTGTCAAAAGGGTCACTTAGTTGCTGAATATTTAAGCTATGAAGACATTTATGCTATTTAAATCCTGCCCTCTGGTGTATCCACATGATAATGCATAATGATAGTAATGATAATACTTCATACTGGGTGCCTCATTCAGCATTTAATCATTTATACACACCTGGTAAAGGAGGCTACTGTCTGGGCAAAACATTTGTGCCCTTGTAATAGAAGGTGCAAGCTAAAGACCAAGATACTAAAAGACTGAGAAACACTTTGAGGAGGGAGGATATGTCCTGAAAAATTGGTTTTACTCCTTAGCTCCTACCTGATCCTGAGATTCAAAATACCCATTTCACACATTCCTCTCTTTTAGATACCCAGGTTAAGAGCACCAGTACATCACATGGACCTCCTGAGTACTGCAAAGATAATGAAAGCTAAAAGTGAATGTATTGGCAAAGCAGTACCAGCTGCTGAAGTAAGTACAGTTCTAGGTTGTCAGAGAAGTGGAATTACAGTCTTGTTGTGTTACTTACGTAGCACTCACCTGAGAAGTGCTTCGCATTAGTAATAAGGTGAATTATTACTTATATTTGTAAGAAAACAGCATGGATCAAAATGGTAACTGTTTACAACAGATTCACTTTACTTCCTGGCAGTCCCATTTCTGAAATTCCACAGTTTCCATTTAGACTAGGCTCTCTTTGTTTTCCTTAAAGAAAAGACAAACACACACACACACCCCCCCCAGTGCCCACAACAGAAAAAAAAAACCAAACCAAACCAAAAACCACAAAAAACACAACTCCAAAAAACATCCAAAATTCCAATTTAGAATTATCTGTGTAAATGTTTTACTTTACTAACAGCTTAAAGCAAAGGTGGCCAAACGTGTTGCCATTGCAGCACCCATTCTGTAGTTGCTTTGTGGCTACAAAAAATTGTTGGTTTGAATAAGGGCTTTGGTCAGGCTCAGCAACGTGGAATATTGTTTAAAAACAGCATATTTCATTTTCAAATTCTTTAAACAACCTTTGTAAATCCCCTATGTTTCTGCTTATCATAACATATGATAGAGCTCAAGCTGAGCTCTCTCTCTAACAGCCTATAGTGATCAAAACTGAAGAGTTACCTTTTATTTCATGAGTTTTCCTAGAAGAATACAAGCTTTAATACATAAAAAGCCTTGTCCTCTGTCACATATATCCCCTGCTCTATCCTTCTAAAATCACTTCCACAGAGCAGTTTTTCAGTTAATAAAATGCAGTAGTTATCTTCAAAAAAACCCAAATGTACCTGTGAAATTCTTGCTGTATTTATTCCAATTCCCCTTGCTCACATTTCTATGCATCCCACTGAATAAGTACAGCAGCCACCAGTAACATTAATGGAGTAGGTGAAGCTGAGAGTTTTGCACACTTATCCAAGCCTGTGCAGTTGACAAAGGCCATTCTGCCATCAAAAGAAGAGTCACCTTCCTTACTTAAAAGGATTTTTGTTTTGAATGCCTCAATTAACGAATGACCAAGGTGAAAGACCTGGTGAGCCAACTGGACCTGCTGGATCCTCTGAACCTTTTTCACCCCAAAATATATGGCATTTGAATGCAGTAACTTCCATTATGTTTTTAACAAGGAATTGTATAAAATTAAGCGACAATCCCAACATATACAAAGGAAAATAGTATGATCTGTGCAAACAAAAGATTTTTCAGTAGAATACTAAAGCCTGGAGGAAGCAGTCTTGCAACTCATGCCTATGACTTCAGCAATCATGCTGCTGAATCTTTGTAATTTGGAATCTTTGTAATTTTGGATCTTTATAAAGAGACATACATTTTACATAGACTGAGAGATTTGAACTACAGCTTCAAACTCTCTATGTAATGAATACTTTCTTCTCTTACCAAAAATCAGATAAAGCAATACTACCAGGTATGCCTCATGGCATGGAGAAGTAAAACACTATATGTGAAACAGTCTGCTAGGCTCCATCAAGCTTCTGCAAGTTTAAGTAATCAAAACCCAAGTCAGTAGTAATGTTATAAATAGCAGTAATGGAATATATACTTTTTCTTAAAGGAAGAGCAGCAGTAGACTTAGATAACTAAACTAATAATTGACATGTCTTCAAACCCAGTTGTTAACATTGCATTGAAATATACAAAACTCCAGCAGTACTGGGGTGTTTCTGTATTCCTGAAATGATTTAGCTATTTTGGCCAGACATGACACAAACATAACAAATCTCAAAGATTAACATAAACTAAACAAGAAGCTAGCCTTCCAGGAATCAAATATGAAAAAGCATAACAAAGCTGTAGGAAAAAATAGCTTCCACTTAATATAGAAAAAAAATTAACTAGCCCTGGTATACCTTGACCTCTTATGAATTTTAATGTTTCTTTAAAGAAGAAGATAAGTTCAAAATGGAGCTTCACTGTATGAATTCTCCACAGTATTAAAAATTCTTAAAGCACTCAGAGATTTGTACATAGAGCAAACTTGGAATACTCTGAAGTCAGAACAAAGAAAAAAAAAAATATGCATCATCAATAAAGAGAAATTGCTGAAAATAGTTTGAGATACTATGGCGTAAAAGCAATTGTTACATGTAAGTTCACATTAGAAATAAGAAGATCATACAAGGAATATAACAGGGACTGATCATAAGTGCAGGCAACATTTGAGAGACCAAAAAATGTAGGATTAAAATGAGACTTGATGAAAGTCAAGCTGAATTAGATCCTTAATGATTTGGGGGTTTAAAAATGTAAGTTTATTTAACTATATCAATTACAAGAAACAATGAAATATAAAAATCACTTGTTATGCAACGGTGATGAAGAGATTAATAATCACCTAGGTACAACCTCAAAATTAAACAAATATTCAGTATTATTTACAAATAAAGATGCTGCTATTGGACAAAGATGCATATGTGGAGACAGCTAGATGCAAACCAAAAGGATAAATCAGGGCATGGAAAGCAAAAGCAAAGATTCAAGAGTTTCAAAGGTTCAGAAAACTTAGAGGAACTCACAACCTCACTAATGAAATACTGCTGCAGTATTTATTTTGAGATCAGCACAGGAAACATAACTTCTGCATGTGGTAGAATGATCAAATATAAAACATCAACGTCCCAGCAGTTCATGTAACAGCTCTAGTAACTGTGACACAGTGATCCCTCGGGTGGTAACATTCTTTTGCACCCTGAAACACCAAATAGCTCTTATGTTTCTGTTAACTTACTTTGTACCTGCCATTGCACTAACAGCAGCTACTGCTTCAAAATACCATCTTTCATTTTTAACCTCTCTGAATCTCTCCTGTGCCAAAGACACAGGAAACAGCTCTTCTGCAGCTCGTGCATTTGTTAGCAGTTTATTCAGATCATCACTGGGACTCAAGAAATGAGCAGGATATCAGATAGTTAAGCTGCTGATTCCCTAGGACCTGAAAACTTACCCTTAGAATCAAAGTTAGATGATGTGATTATTGCAGGTATTACCTACATTTATAAACTGAACTCCCATACTTTGCCATGGAAAAATGTTATGAATACACAATCTGATTTTCATCTCTGTTAGAAAAAGAACCACCAGTGATTCTTGGAAATTTTGGTGATTCTTAGAAACAGATGTGAAAAGGTCACTATGTTCCACTTCAACAGCTGCAAAGGAAATGGAATAATGAAACTGAAACAGATAAACATGAAAATCCAGTCTGCCAATTTTGCCTCTGACATATGATAGACTACTTAATCTGAATTACTTTTGTATTTTCCCACATGGTTTATCCTATTTTATTTATCAAAACTGCTGATCTCTTAAAGATCTCTGTTATTAAGGAAAAAACCAGCTTGTTTTATGAAGAAAAGTGCTTTTTAAATGGAAGGAATATTACAACGAAATCTAAAACAACAGGGTTGCTGTTCATTAATTTATGCCACAAATGTCATTTAGTGTTGCAGCACTAAATGACATTTGTGGCATAAATTAATGAACCTGTGAAAAATTAACAAATAAAATGCACTTTGTTATACAAATTCTCCACTGTGCTTAGAGACAAGAAAAAAAGACAACAGACATTAACCCAAATGATGTCCAAAGCCACTCCATACACATTTTTAAACTAAAGGCACTGAATACATGCTGGTTATTGAAAAGATGGATGAACAATGACGTATCATACATTTTCTTTAAAATGTTTTGCTAAGTTATAAAAACATGGAAAGGCCATTAAAAAATATATGCTGTAATTAAAAAAAATTAAGTAGGAAAATATTTAATAAGGAAGCCAAAGTATATTAATTTCATTTCCTTTGTTTTATAAAAAAGGATGTAAGAAAAACAGCTAAAGAAAGGAGCTAATGTCCCGACTCTAACAGAGCTGAACAAAACTTTTAAAATGTGATGTTTAAATATTTCCAGGCTGATATCACTGTTTCCATATGAAGGAAGTTACTCTGAGAGACTGAAATTGTCGAATTAGTACTTCAGTTTATAACTTTTATTACAGACAATTTTAAAGAGCATTGAAAACAAAAGGAGAAAGGTAACAGTTCACATCTCCACGGCTTGCAGAAAAGCAAGTTGCAAAATCCTAGCGCATAGAAGTGAGGAAATATGTTTGGGCTTTTTTCCAGGTAATTTATATGTAAGAAAACTTTATCATTTTGTCATCAAATAATGGGAAAAGTTGCCCAGAGATGGTACATAGTCCCCAGCCCCTGTATTTTTGGCTGTTTGTAGGTCCCCAGAAAGAGGGGACAGAGTGAGACTGGATGTGAGGGAGAAACTCTTTGCTGTGAGGGTGGTGAGGCAGCGGCACAGAGTGCCCACAGAAGCGGGGATGTCCCATCCTTGGAAGTGTTCAAGGCCAGGCTGGACAGGGCTCTGAGCACCTGGTACACTGGGAGCTGTCCTTGGCAGGGGCGTTGGAATTGATACCTTAAAACTTCAGCTTTTTTGTATTTAATATATTTGTAATCCTGCAACTCTTTAGTGTATAAATCTAAACTCCATATAGAGTGTGAGAAACGTAAACAAAAGTGAAGGGGGTGGGGACCAAACTTGGGTAATGACTTCATTACCTGAAGCTGTAACTGGGAGATTAACCCCCAATATGCAAAGGGATCAAACTTATGAAAATATGAAAAACTGTGACCTGCGGTCCATTTTTGGGTGCAGCCCCTTGGGGAGCTTCGTCTGCCTTTAAAGTACTTGGAGGCTATTTAATAAATACAACCGCTTTTTATTCTCGTAATTTTGTCTGGTCTCTGGTTTTGGGCAATCTCAAAAGGCATCAGACTGAGATGCTCGCTGTGGGCACAGAATGCTTCAGGCTGGAAGGGGCCGCAGTGGGGGCTCTGGTCTAACCCCCCTACTCCAGCAGGGCCACCCTGGAGCCCACTGCCAGGAATGAGTCTCGAGGGCTCCCGGCTCTCTCCGGCCCGGGGCTCTCCCCGAGCCCAGAGCCCCAAGCCCCGAGCCCAACCCGGCCCGTCCACGCTCCGCTCGGGGCCGCGGAGGCAGGGGCGGACGGCGGCCGGAAGCTCGCGGGCGGGCGGTGCTTCCGCTTCCCCAGCGCGCCGGAAGCGCCGCGGCCGGAAGCCCTGGTGCGCTTCCCGTTCCCGTGCGCGGGCGGCGGGGCCGCTGGCGGCGGCCGGGCTGGAGCCTCCGCGCGCTGGGTGAGCGCTGGAAGCGCCCGGGAACGGACGGACGGACGGAAGGACGGTGGGTGGCAGGGTGGCGGTCTCCCGGCTCCGGTCCGCCCTTGCGGCCGCCTCCGCGCTCCGCGTCTCCTGCCGGAAACGGGCGGCGGGCGGAGGCGGGGGTGACCTGCAGGCACACAGGGGCGGCCCAAGCGTGGTAAATAGTGCTGATTTTTCATACTTCCCGATCTTGCCTGTCTTTTCCACGGTAATAGCAGAGGTGTGTAGGATCTGTGGGGTCTGTTTGCAGGTAGGCACGTGTGGTGCTGGTAGCTGCTGCAAGTATTTTGACAGTAATGTGCCTTTTTGAATGTTGGTGGATCAGATGCGAACCGAGAAAGGGTAGCATTGGGGCAGGTGGTGGGAGTGGGAACTGTACAATAAGATGACAATTTGAATTTCTGTTGAAATCTTCCAAGGCAGGAAGCCTTTCTAGCCTATGGAGCAGGCTTTAGATAAAACTGCCAGCCTCTAATTTTTTTCGCTTAATGTTTTTTAATTAGGCAGGGACATTTTCTTCTAGATGTTTGAGGGCGTGGCTCTTTCCCAGCGGCACACCCACGTGTCCTGGCACAGCGCATCTCGGGTAATGTCTTCTTGCTTAATGCTGGTGAGGAGTTTGTAAACACAGCAAATCCCGCTGTCATCAGTTTGTAGGTGGTCGTGTTGGTTCTGCCTCGGTATGTACATACCAGCAAAAACAACAAGTGTTGTGAGGAGATTGCTTAATGATTTGGCCTGAAATGTGTTATGAGATAAACTCTTGGCTAAAAATAATTTGGTTTTGTTTGTTTAATGATGATTTTTGATAAAGGACTTGGGTTTTGATAACGTTCCTACAAATTATTTTCTCAACAGTTTCCGTATGCATGGATATCACCTGAATCTTCTTAGCACACCTTAAATTGTGTGTCAGCTTACCCTAGCCATGAGTGGCTCCAAACCTGATATCCTGTGGGCCCCCCACCACGTTGACAGATTTGTTGTGTGCGATTCAGAGCTGAGCCTGTATCACATTGACTCTGCTGTGAGCTCGGAGCTCAAGGCAGGGTCCCTGCGCCTGTCGGAGGAGACTACGGCCACGCTGCTGTCCATAAACTCAGACACTCCCTACATGAAATGTGTGGCTTGGTATCCCAAGTATGATCCCGAGTGTCTCCTTGCTGTTGGACAGGCCAATGGCCGAGTGGTGCTTACCAGCCTCGGGCAAGATCACAACTCCAAATCCAAGGATTTGATAGGCAAAGAGTTTGTTCCCAAGCATGCTCGGCAGTGCAATACCCTGGCCTGGAACCCCCTGGACAGCAACTGGCTTGCTGCTGGGCTGGATAAACATCGGGCTGACTTTTCTGTGCTGATCTGGGATATCAGCAGCAAATATGCCCCAGAGACTGCAGTTGCCACAGAGAAAGTGAGGCTTTCAGCAGGAGATGCAGAGGCAGGCCTGGTAGTTACAAAACCACTGTATGAATTAGGGCAGAACGATGCTTGTCTCTCTCTCTGTTGGCTTCCACGGGATCAGAAACTGCTCTTAGCTGGAATGCATCGAAATCTGGCTATCTTTGATCTTAGGAACACAAGCCAAAAAATATTTGTAAACACCAAGGCTGTCCAAGGAGTGACTGTTGATCCCTATTTCCACGATCGTGTTGCTTCCTTCTATGAAGGTCAGGTTGCCATATGGGATTTAAGAAAGTTTGAAAAGCCTGTTTTGACCCTGACAGAGCAACCAAAACCCTTAACAAAAGTTGCATGGTGTCCAACAAGGACTGGACTGTTAGCTACTTTAACAAGGGATAGTAACATCATTAGACTGTATGACATGCAGCATACTCCCACCCCCATTGGAGATGAAACTGAGCCAACAATAATTGAGAGAAGTGTCCAACCATGTGAAAATTACATTGCTTCATTTGCCTGGCATCCCACAAGCCAGAACCGAATGGTGGTAGTGACTCCCAACAGGACTATGTCCGACTTCACTGTTTTTGAAAGAATTTCTCTTGCATGGAGCCCAGTGACATCCTTAATGTGGGCTTGTGGCCGACATTTGTATGAGTGTACAGAAGAGGGAAAGGCTAGCTCCTTGGAAAAAGACATTGCAACCAAAATGCGCCTCAGAGCTCTCTCACGGTATGGTCTTGATACCGAGCAAGTTTGGAGAAATCACCTCCTAGCTGGAAATGAAGATCCTCAGCTGAAGTCCCTTTGGTACACTCTGCATTATATCCTTTATTTTATTGTAGTTGTTGTCCTAAGGAAGTAATATACCTTTATATATAAATCACTTACATAAAATGCATTAAAATCTTTAAATACAATGCAATGTCTTGTAAATACTTTGAATACATTAACAGGCTGTGGCATTTTTTGTGAAAAATTAAGCTTCCTATATATGAAAATACTTATGAAGCAGTATACTGAAGATATGGATCAAAAACTTACAGGAAACAAAGGTCCCTTAGTTTACACTGGCATTAAATCAATTGTGAAGTCATCTTTGGGTAAGAATGTTCTAACTTTGCTATAAGTATTGTTGTAGTATGTTTGCAGAATGATCCACTCATGAGTTTGTCTTTGGCAATTGTTCAAAGAAACTATTCAAAAATATAAAAACAAAGTCTTTCTGTTTGTGTTTTAATAATGTAAGTTAACAGTAATTTCCAGAGTTTTCAGTGTTCTTGGAAAGTCAGTAATTGTAGAAGCATAGTATCCTCAGAAGTAAATCTTTGAACTGTTTCAAACATTTGAGTTTTGATTATGGCGCTAAGAATTCTTGCTCCCTGCATATTATACTTTTTTGCATAATATTATATTCCCTGCAGAATATTGTATTTTTCAAAGCTCCACATCAGGGTGTGGTTCTAGAAAGGTGACTTTGCTGCTGTCACTGCTGTTGCATTAAGTACATTTGTATGACTATGTTTAAATAAGCTGACCTGTTCTGAAGTGGTGATCAACCCTGGGTCATCACATTCTGCCTCTCATGCTGGCTGAAATATTTTTTAGTATAATTTATTATTTGAATACTTCTTTCTCTCTTCAATATATGTCTTATTAATAACTATGCTTCTTGGAACAGAAAATGAGTCTTCATTTTGGGAAAGCTTCTGGCACACTGATGCTGGCTGAGAGCTGGTAGAGCAGGTGCTTGACAATGTATTATGTATTTTCAATTTGAACATACTGAGAGCTCCTGTCAAATGTAACAAGTGTAGAAGAAAGAAAAAAGACTGAGAAATATGTGTCAAGCTTAGGTGCATAATTTTTAGTAGATCAAAATAATTTTGTGCATGCTGCTCCTTGCTTGCAGTTGTAAGCAATGTTAAAGTATTAAAATGCAATACTCAGCTTTTGTACCCTGCTTTATGATTGAAGTCAAAGCCCTGTGTTGTGATTGCAATTGAAACTGTCATTTAAGCATAATTTAACTTACTTCCCATTTCTAGGAACAACGGAGAACCTCAGGCACAGCAGGAGTGGATCTGATAGACAGGCTGATATTATTCAGTATCTGAGTGAGGAGAGATCTTTGGCTTTGCAGCTCTGTGGGTGGATCAAGAAGGGAACAGACTTAGATGTGGAGCCTTTCCTAAATTCATTGGAACAGGAGGGCGACTGGGAGCGAGCTGCTGCTGTAGCACTTTTCAACTTGGACATACGGCGAGCAATACAAATTCTGAATAAAGGGGCTTCCTCAGGAAAAGGTGTGTATTGTGTTTAGCTTTTTATTTTGGCACTATATCACATTAGTAGATTTTTTCTGTTAACACAATTATAGAAGATAGTGTGGAAGAGATGCCTGTTATGTTGTAAAATTGTTACTTAAAACACTGGTATTGGAGCTTGACAAATCCTGCTATTTCACTCATCAGACTACCATATGCCATACTGTCTATTTAAAATAGATCATATGTTTCAGAATTTCCTTCCTCATAAAAGCCCCAGAAAGACTTATGTTTAGAACTAGTGGGATTCCTTTTGCTTTAATAGAACTGCTGGGGGAAAGAGTGTCTGTCTGTGCTTTCCACAGGGAGGGTTCAGACTGGAGACCTGCTGTTTTCAAATTCAAGAATAAAATTGGACTTTCTGACAGAATGAATATTTAGATTTAATAGTTTTCATGTTTTTAGGAAACTTCTTGGCTTGAAACCTTTGTGTACAATTGTCATCCTTCAACTAGGTCTGTTAAACAATGGCTGGATATACAATCCTGTCTTTTCACTTCTTATGGATGTGAATTATGATGATGACAATCTTTTGTGATAGCTATTTCAAAATACCACAAGTAGTGTGATGTTGTTAAAGAGGCTGTCATGCATGTAGATGCTAACTTACCAAAGGCATTTAAAGTAGAAGCTACTATACATGGTAGTGTATGCACATTAATTTAGGTAGTGTTAATTCTACTGCATTTTATGTTGCATCCTGACAACACATTGTGTTTCAAATGGATGTTTCATTTGCAGCTTTAACTGGATTCTTTCACTTTTCATAAATCAGGTGATCTGAACCTTAACGTTGTAGCAATGGCTCTGTCAGGCTACACAGATGAGAAGAACTCACTTTGGAGAGAAATGTGCAGTACTCTGAGACTGCAGTTGAACAATCCCTACTTGTGTGCTATGTTTGCTTTCCTGACGAGTGAGTCTGGTTCATATGATGGTGTTTTGGTGAGTAAATTTCTGTGTTAGGCTAAAATTTCTTTCTGCAATAGGAGCCTATAGATACATGCACTTATGTAGGGGGAGTCCTATATACTCCAAGAATTAATCAAATTTAAACCTATTCTTTTATCCTGGTGCTGGCAAATAGCATATCTGTCTGCAGAAGAGACATCTCATGTTAGTGAATAAGTCATGCGTGAATGGCCAAAATATAGATTATATTTACACATTTTTAGAGGAATTTTATTTTTAGCACGGAGTTATGAAACCTCTAGAAATATATTATCAAAGTAATGTAAGCAGTGGGAAGCAACAGAAGAGAGATTAATAATGGAAATGCAAAAAGCAGACTAAATGCAGTGGAGTTTTGCAGAACTTTCATCCAGCTACATTTGCAATGAAGTGTATTTTATTTTCCCTTGCTTACTTGTTAAGATAATTTCACTTTGTTGAAGGAGTAAATAGAGTAGTTCCAGGGCTTCTGAAAGGGCTACAGACATGCCATTTAAAGGGCAAACTAAACATGAGATACTTTGAGCCTTTGGAGGAGTTAATGTACTTTATTCCTGGTGAGAGATCAGTAGAAATACCTGATTCAGTAGGAATTATTTAGCCTAGGAGAGAGCTGTTGTGGTGCAGCAGAGTAATTGACCCAAAGCTGTTGAAAGTGAAGTTGTCATATTGTTGCTCTTAGGGTAATGAAAAATAAAAATGGCTAGAATCCCAGAGGAGAGAAACCTGAATTTATTTTTTTTTCTTTCTTTCTGTCTGTCTTTGAGAGAGAGTATTGTTGTTCTCTGGATTTTGGGTAGTACTTTTATAGATTTTTTTATTGATGAACTGGCAACTCACATGTGATAAGGTACTGTTTGTTTGGGTTTAATTTTAGTTTTCCTTCAGTGAGACCTGTTGATGTCTGCATGAAAGATTTTGCCAAGCACATCTTGTTTTGGCAGTGTCAGTCACAATTTCTAGTCTGAGAATATCAGAGGGAAAAATATGGGCATAGCTAAGTGCGAGAATTGATACAGAGAAGTATTTTTTTTCTGTGGTGTCACATCTAGTAAAATGAATAAAAAGCAGAAATACTGATACGCTGCTGTACCTCAAGTGTTAATATACTTCTAGAAAATTAATTCTGGATGTTTAATTTTTGTTTGCTTAGGATGTTCTGTTTGCTTTGTTAACTTTTGTTTGCAATTTAAGGAAGGAATGAGTGGTTAGGCTAGTTATTATGTAAATACAGTAAGCGGAACTTGGTTTGTTTTTCTTCTGCCTGTGACTTGGTGGGACACCTGGCTATATGTGCTGGAAGCACTAAGTCCTCTACAGGACTTGCAAAGTTTGTTTTTGTAGAGTTTCATAAACCATGTAGGATGTGTTGTACCAGACTTTGGGGGTAGATTGTTCCCATACCTGCACTCTCCCTCTGATACCTGTACCTGAGTACAAACAAGTTAGCTGATATTTAGAGTTAGCCTTCTCCACATGCCACATTTTCTTTGTACACAATCAATTTCATTGTATTAGTTAGACAGTAGTGCAACTGTTCTGATTTTTACAATGTGTTGGAAAAAGGGAAGCATGTATCTGATGTTAGTAATTCCCATTTTTCTCTCTGAAGTATGAAAATAACGTAGCTGTACGAGACAGAGTGGCATTTGCTTGCAAGTTCCTCAATGATGCTCAGGTAAGTTTGGGGTTGCACATTTAAACAAACTTTTAAACTGGGCTTTATTCAGTGGCAGAAGAAACTCTGGGGTAGTGGGGTGACCAGTGGAAATAATGAGTCATGAGTGATTTGTTTTTTCTTATCACAGTAGTATATAACGTATGGTATTAATCTGGTTTTGAGTTTGTACTTCCAGCTTAATTTTAGATTCTGCTTTTGGTTGGTTGATTTGGGGGCTTTATTGGTTTTGTGGTTTTGGAGGTTTTGTGAGTATTCATTACATGGTAGTTCAGATGCAGTTGCATTAACTGTACACCTGTTTTACTGGAGAGTATTTCTATGTCTTCAGTATTTATTTCCAGATGTTAATGTTCTCTCAAATTATGGTTTGGTTTTGCAGCAGCAATGTTCTATTTTAAATTCACCGAAGTATTCTAAGAATACATAACTTCTCTTCTTGCATTTTCTATCAGGAAGCCTAAAGTTCGTTTATAAACACTTCATTTCATGCAGTTTCGTATGATATAGTAATTTAACTTCTTCTGCATAACATCCAGCAAGCAATGCATTCTGTTAGCTGCAGATGCTGTTTTTACATATATTTATGTATTTCTTCATATATATTTTTTTATAGCTCAACAGGTTTATTGAAAAGCTGACAAATGAAATGAAAGAGGCTGGGAATTTGGAGGGAATACTGTTAACAGGGCTGACAAAAGATGGAGTAGACTTGATGGAAAGTTATGTTGATAGAACTGGAGATGTCCAGACAGCAAGCTATTGCATGCTACAGGTAAGTGTTTCACTCCAAAATAAATTTTATGGAGGAAAACTAAACGTAGTTTCTTTATCTTGTGAACTAAAAAGTATTTTCTGTATTAAATTGGGACAATTGGTTGGTTTGTTATTTTTGTGGAGTCATCTGAAAAACTGAGTGCTAACTGGTAAGTATGTGTCTTCACACTCTCTGGTTGAGGTAGCTTGAGGAGGTAGTAGGGGAAAGAGGCAAAAGAAAATCGTAATCCTTTTCACAGCTGAACTGGGAATACCCATTTATCTGCTTATTGCTGATGTGTTTCCTGACATTTTCAGGAATTTTTTTTTTTTGCTTTCAGGATTTTGATAGGGAACAAAAATGAGGTTTTTTGTTTTCTTGTAGGCTTTGAGTTTTTTTTTTAAATAATGGATTTACCTTGGCCCTTATACAGTAGCAGCTATTGCCAGTGGTGTATTTAACTGCATATGCAATCATGACAAATTGTGAAACATGGCAGAACTTTCAAATCCTTCATCTCACAGACAGAAGTTCTTAGGAGGACGTGACAACACAAGTATTTTCAACCAGGGAGAAACTGAAGAAAATATTTATCAAACTCACATTACAATTTCACAGAAAATTCATATTTTTTGGGATAAATGACACTGTATTATTTCTTATATCTTGTAGTACACTTTGTAAAGGCTTTTGAAAAAGTGAGTAATATGTATTGTGTGCCTTTAATGTGTCTCTGACATTTTTTCCTGCCTACCTTAGGGTTCTCCATCAGATGTACTTAAGGATGAAAGGGTTCAGTACTGGATTGAGAACTACAGGAATCTTTTAGATGCCTGGAGGTTTTGGCATAAACGTGCAGAATTTGATATTCATAGGAGTAAGCTGGATCCCAGCTCAAAGCCTTTAGCCCAGGTAAATATAAATCCTATATGAAATATGACCAGTCCAGAAAGGAACGTGGCATGGTACTTGTGTAAAAAAACCCTTGCTACTGATATCTTGGTTTTCATGAGGATTTATGTGCAAAAGAAAGACTTCAGCTTAGCCTGCCCTAAAAAAAAGGAGGTGTCACTTTTTTCAAATAACAGGTTTTTCAGAAACTGTAACCTATCAACACTTTTCTTCTGGGGAAACTGGAAACTCAGATTTTTTTTTCTCACATGCTGAAAAATAAAGTCAGAGATGTATCACCCAGCTGAATTGGAACTAGTTCAAATTGCTTTTGTTTTAATTGAAAAAACTTTAAAGCTGTTTTGAAGCCCTTGAACCTGAAAATGAAGTGAACAGCAGCAACTTTCATTATCAGTTCTGAAAGTACAATGACCTAAAAACTAACGCCCTGCCCAAGTGCTATCTTCTTAACATCTGGTGGCAGTTTCAGCCAGCATGGTCTTACCATGGCACCTTTTACTCTATCATGTCTGCTAAGTATGTTCATTCTGAGCTTTAGGGCTTGAGAGTTTCTAGTTTTGAATTCATTTATCAGTCATAGCTGTTGAAGCAGAGTTGTTCCAAGTGGGAGGGAGTTGAGTTTACTGCTCCTTCCTTATGTTGTTTAAGATAAATAGCCCTAAAGAATTTGAAATATGCGCTCCTTGGTATCAAGTCACAACTTGTGACACAAGGGATGTAGATAAATAATATTAGGATAATCCTTATGTTGGGGGTTGTAGTGTGAGTCATCTGACTATAAGAGAGAGACCAAACTTTATATAGTAAGTAGAATAAGCCTAGTTTCTTCCATTGCTGAAGATACAGCTTTTATTATAATACCTTAAATAATATCTTTAAAAGTTTTAGCAATTGTGCATGTTTTTATGTGCTTTTGAAGTTAGTGAGCATCATTAAGGCCTACTTCTAAGGGCTGTGTGCTTCATCTATAAGCCAAGATGTTAAGAATTCCTTCACAAGTAGGCTTGGCTTTCCAGAGCACTCTCTAGAATATCTGGTAAATAAATGTTCATTACCTTGAATGATTCACTCACAGGTATAGCAAAAGTGGAACCAAACCAAAAAATTAATGGGCATCTGTTCTCTTTAGGTGTTTGTGAGTTGCAATTTCTGTGGGAAATCAATCTCTTACAGCTGCTCAGCTATTCCTCACCAGGGGCGCGGTTTTAGCCAGTATGGAGTCAGCGGTTCCCCCACCAAGTCCAAAGTTACGAGCTGTCCTGGTTGCCGTAAGCCCCTTCCCCGCTGTGCACTTTGCCTGATAAATATGGGAACACCAGTTTCCAGCTGTCCAGGTATGACACAGAGGGTTTTAATTATTCAGCTACAGCACTAGTTGGAGGCCACATTAGCAGTTCCTATTGAAAGATCTTCTGTTGCACTTCTTTTTTCTATTTGTGCTTATACTGTAAATATTCATACTCATCATTTTGAAGGGAGAAGGACCATAATTACATCCCATCTGATTTTGGGATGAAACCTTTGTTTCAATTCTTAATGGTCACACAGTATTCATAGTCACTTGATTCTCACAGTTTCCATGAGACTGTCAGTCAAATTCCATGGTTAGACAGATGTAAAGATCCAAGTATTGTGAGGATCAGTATTGTGAGCTTTACCACTGAAAGAAATGGGGAGTGTGTTTTCTTGAGATCAATTGCAGGCATGCAACACAAATCATTAAATGTAAAGTAATTAATTTTTAGCTGGAAGAGGAAGAGAGTTGTGGTGTACTTTCTGTTATTAAGTATGAAAGAAAGCATGGGTCATGCTGTCAGAACTAAGAGGTATTATGACTGGAATTGTTTGCTTGTAAATGCCTTTGGCTCAGCATTGTATAATGTCTAAATTAAAAGGATTTTGACCATATTTTTAAGTCAATCTTATTACAGAGCCATGAGCAGCTGTACAGTTGACGTTTTTATTTACCATTCTCATTCTTTCACTGATCTTTGTTATGACTTCTATACTGAACTTTTTCCAACTCATAACTTAGATTTTGTTGATTTTTTTCTAAAGCAGATGATTTCATGTGCAGCAGAACAGGCCATGGATAATCAAATGGATTATAAATCAATCAATAAGACATAAATCACCATTGAACGAGATTCTGTCTGTAAAACTTGTTTAATAGGCTAGTTTAGCATATCTAAAAGATAAGATAAGCAACAGTTTAGCAGTCTAATTCTTTTTTAGCACTCCTCCAGTTCTTAATATTTTTTACTTACTTCTATTTTAAAATCACAATGCTTTTTCACATTATGTTCCTTATTTCAAAATCATTTTAATGGTGTTTCTGGGACTGAAATGTAAATGAAGTGTAATGATTTACAGCCATATTTGTGGGGGTGGGTTTGCCTCTGGACAGGAGGATCCAAGTCAGATGAAAAAGTGGATCTTAGCAAAGACAAGAAGTTAGCCCAGTTCAACAACTGGTTTACTTGGTGTCACAACTGTAGGCATGGTGGACATGCTGGACATATGCTGAGCTGGTTCAGGTAAGTCAGTGTTAAAATTTTGTTATTTCACATGTGTGTTCTGCACTGAGTAGAACATGTCTCCTTCCCTGTATCTATCATTATAAAGTTTAAATAACAGAACTGAACTGTGATACTGAGTTTTTCTGAGATGCTATACCTCTGCACATAGTAAAATGTATAATTGCAAAATTATTTTACCTGTTTTTTCTTTTTTTGACTGTTGCTATTTAGGGACCATACTGAGTGCCCAGTTTCTGCCTGCTCTTGTAAGTGTATGCAGCTGGATACAACAGGGAATCTCGTTCCAGCAGAGACTGTCCAAGCATAAATACTGTTAGAAAATGTGTGGCTCTCTAATGGATGTTCATCACAGTCTAAGCAGATATTTTAGACAAAGGTAATTTGTGACTTACTGTGAAAAAATGAATTGCTATCAAAGTAGTAAAATGATGTGTGTATGACTGTGCTTGGTAGAAACAGGTATTCCTGAGGTGAGCCTATAAGTACAGTGCATGGCCCTTATTTAGAGGACTGAAGAAAAGTGCTCCTGGAATTGTGGACTCTGAATTTGCTAAAATGCAAAGAAGACCTTTATTAAAAAAGTTTTCAGTATAATGCTGATTGGTCCCAAAGCTGACTTTATATGCTGTGAAAGCAGACCTTCAAAAT
The DNA here is from genome assembly GCF_028551555.1 of Melozone crissalis. NCBI lineage: Eukaryota > Metazoa > Chordata > Aves > Passeriformes > Passerellidae > Melozone > Melozone crissalis. The sequence goes on from NW_026535794.1 coordinate 26,361,919, forward strand.
AAACACTTGAAAAGAAGATGGCAAAGTTATGCTATGGATTCCTCTGTTCATTGTTTGATCACTGTCTTATATGCAAATGTTTGTTTATTTCCTTGTAAATTTATTTAAACTGCCACTGCTAACTGCCTTCTAAACATTTTTATTTTAAAGAAAAATTCTTTTCTTTCTCTTGCCAGGTTTTGTTGATAGTAAAGCAATGTCTTTACAATTCAAGTTCTTACTTAACTAGGCTACATATCTAGCTGATGCAGATTTTAATGCTGAAGAATTTGGGGGTTTTCTCTCCTAGTGATGACTGTATCTTAGAGAAGAGTTCCCTGTGAAGTCATGTGACTGTTTCAGTGCAGAGTGCAGGTAAACTATAGGAGGTTGTATCTGATAAATTTTTAACTTAGTACTGTGAAGATCTGAAATCTCAAGGACTGGAGACTTGTAAATATGTAAGTTTTAAACTACGTGAAGTTTTGACTGCAAAGATATTTGAAGACTTTGAGATAATCAGTATTTCCCTGTACTTCTGAAATATATTGGGAAGTGTGGAATCAACCTGTATAAATCCTGCTTCTGGTCACTAGTGGACACCCATCTGCTCCCAGTTTTGAGTAATTGATCAGAGTACTTCTAGATGTGTTACCAGCTGGAATTAAGATTATTTATTAACTTGAGAGAACATCAATGATATTTTGCTAATACTGTGCTAGGAGCTAATTGGTATTGTTGTCCTTGACTTTGTAGGCAACATTCACACAAATTAGGGAAAAAAACCAAACCTGTTTTAAGGTATGTGATAATAACATCAGTTTACTTGGTGTGTGTTTATTTACAGTATATGAGTTACTCAACACTTGTGTGCTATGAAATATGAAATGGAATGCTAGCAATAAACTGGTACTGTTTGCCAGGACTGTGAAAATTGGTGTTTCAAAGAGAATATATTGTAATATACCACTAGTTCTATGTGCTCTAGTGTAGTTTCAAGAAGATAAAATGTGGAAATGTACAAGATATACATGTACTGTGGATGTACAAGATTACATTCAGGACTTTGGGTTATATTTTCTGAGTTAGCATTAATGTTGTAACACATCTGCTGCATTTATTTTGATCTAAAATTGGCAAAGATAATTTTTAAAGTTAAAAATCTAAGAGGTACTTGATATTTCTAGGCATGGGAGAGCAGTTCCTTTTTTTTTCTTTTTAGAATATTTATTTCTCATTCCAGTATTTTTGCACACTTCACATTGCTGTTGAAGAGCTCTTCAAAATGTTCTCCATTTATAAATGTAAACTGGGGCTTACTGTATGATACCCTATTTATATAAATACGGGCAATAAAGGTTTTGGTTTATGTAAATGAGGATTGGTAAGTGTCAAGAATTTGTTTTTTATTCTTGTGTAGTAACATTTAGTAAATTTCTCTGATAATTTCCATGTTGAGGTGAATGCAACTACCAACATATAGTGTCTCATTTTCTCATGTAAAGAAAATTAATCTGTAACATTTTCACCTCGATTATAACTGTGTGTGTCAAATTCTATCACTAAGTTAAATTACATGCTCACTCTAGTACTTATATCTTTGCAGTGTTTTGGATTATGAATGTGTATATTCTGGCACTATGGGTTTTGGTTGTTGCAATTAATAATCAGGCTTTCAGGTCAGTAGTTACATGATCTGCAAAATTTACAAAGCTAAAGTTCTATGTTTTTTAATTACCAGATTCTTTTTTCCTTGTTTTGTTTTTAAATGAATAGATCTGTCACTTTTGGGGTGATTTCTTGTTTTCAGACAAAAATATAGCTACACCCATTTTATTAGCTGCAGTTATTTTTTTGTTTACTGTTGCCTGGTAAATCTCAGCTCAACTCTGCTGAAGGTGTCCTTGCATGCTAAAATGTTGTGATCCTGTGGCTCATGCTGATGGCATTCCATTGTTGTAATTTTGATAGATGTTCCAGCCTTGCAGCCCTTCCTTGATTAAGTACAAGCACTTTATTGTCACACAGGCTGCTTGCTCATGAGCACCACATGAACTGTGAATATGTCCATGCCCAAACCAGGACAGCAGAGCAGGCAAGCAGGGTCAGCCAAGAGCCCAGCAAAAAGGTACCAAGTCTGAGAAATAAGTAATGAATGTAGTGGCAGTGGTCCTCCTCCAAATAGCATGAACTTCTAGAAGTCTGCTCCAGTTACAGCATTCACTTCCTATGCCCCTTCTCCTCTGCCAGGTTCCCACCATGCACCAGCCTCTTGTCCTCCCAAAGAAGCCACCAGCTCCTCTTCATGCCTTCTATTACTGGCTTTGGTGATATCCCTGTCTGGTGTTTCTGATTCCAGTTGCCCTGGTGCCTCCCCTTTGGTCAGTGTCCCAGGAAGCCCCTACTTCCCATTTTATTATCTATGAGGGCTGGCAGTTTCTCACCTTTCATTGTGTGTGCCTGGGGCCCTGCTAACCATCAGGCCTAGCTGGCATGGTTGTGTCTTTCCCCTGGTATTTAAAGTAAAGTATTTAAAGTAGCTGGCAGTTTTCAACATGGCAATGTAGGAAATTATGCTGATAAATGCATATATGACATGAGCACTAGTCTAGTACCAAGAATGTTTTCCAGTTCCTTACATTGCTGTGTGATTTGTACAGCCATGAAGCCAGGGTAGGCCATTTATTCATACAGACTGATGTTCTGTAGAGAAGCAGACCAATGAAAAGTGTGTAAGGGAAACCTTTAGTTGTGTCCAGCTTGCCCTGCCACCTTTCACTGCTGCAGGACTGACAAAGGGAAACCAGCATTTCCCACTTGGTGTGTTCAAACTTTACCTCACCAGACCTCAGAGCCCAGGCTGGTCTCTGAAGTGCTGAAGCCATCTAGTGGCAGGCTGCTCCCCTGGGCACGGGTGCTCTGGGTAACTGTACATAACATTTTACAGAGTATATGTACACAGATTACTAATTTTCTAAAGCAGAATAGAACAAAATAGTTTTAAATGCTAGGAAAACATGCATGCAGTTATTAAGAATGACATTTGATTCTACTGAACACTTAAGAGTGATGATAGACAGGGCATGGCATTGTGCCACATGGACCTTGTGTTTGCTGTAGGAGACTGATTCCTACTTCAGAAGACCTCCTTCCCAGTCAGAGTAACTGTGTATCTGTAACAGAGTATCCATCTTCTAGGTGGGGAGGGAGAAAAAAATAAATCCTCTGTTAACTTGTTCATCCCTCCAGTTTGTAGCGAGTTCAAAGTGTCAGTTTTTGAAACATATTCCTTGACTAGAAAAAGAGATGTCTATAAGTTAGCACAAAGCTATCAGTCTTATTAAGGCAGTAAATCTAACTACTAATCCTGAAACCTGTCTGTATAAAAGTTCAAAGAATATGGCTACAGTTTACTTAAAATACTTTGAAATACTTTATTAATGCCCAGAAAATATTTCCAAAGTTCAATTTTACTTTAAATGTGTTACCTCAAGTGATGCAAAAATTTTGCCAAGTGTTGTAAATAGCCTGGACAGTAACAAAACTGGGGACTGTTGGAAGTTCCTATGGTTAGTCACCATGACAAACTGGCTGAATCCTGGTACTGCTGCTGTCACTCCAAGCAAGAATGAAGGCTGTGATGGGACTTCAACTGTGCTTGAAATTCCCAATCCCAATTCAACATCTCCCAAGTGTTAGCATCATACAAAGACAAGAACCTTGTACTCCACTTTGTTAAATTCAGCTGTGTCAGATCAAATAGAACAGGAGTTGCCACATATCACTGAAAATAGTACTCTAACATTTAATGCTGACACAAATGGCTAAATGCAGTGAATCTTTTATTGGTGAAGATACCATTTCCAAGATGCAAAATACCTCTTCCATACAATAAATTTATATCAAAGCAAATTAAATCAAAAATCTTTATCAATTTTTTCCATACAAGTTTCCTGTAATGTATCCTAGAACCTCTACCAACTAGAAAAGGATGCTTACAAAATTTCAGTTTCTGACAAGTCTAATCTTGCAAGAGAATGCTCCTCATAGATGCAAAAGGGTTAAATATAGACAGTGAGTGAGACATTCACATTTGTTTTCTTTGCTGAATAAATACATTTTCAAAGAAAATACTCTTCATAGGCAACACTTAGCACATGTAACAGTGTCTTTTCAGTATATCTGTTGAAAATAAATGCAACTGTTACCATGCTGTCAGGCAAGAAACCACAGTACTGTAGTCCCCTCTGAAGCTCTAAATATATGTTAATAAAAATCAAGTGTTCCTCCCAGTACCAAATGGGTAGTATTCAGGGAAATCATGAATAATTTTTAGTGCTTCATTGTAGAGTTCCAGATCTGAAAAAGGGCAAAGAAAATGGTTACAATGCATAAGTTCAATTCCCCACAAGTCACTGACACCATTCAAGCACTGCTTATTTTAAAGCAGTACTGTTGAGAGACCCCAGTCTCCCTCAAGCTCCCGTTTTCCCATGGCAGGAACACTCATTGCTTGTTTTCTGGAGGGTTACTTTTAGGCCTGCTAGCTGCACAACCACACAACATGTAGGGCAAGGTGAGAACCATGTGGTCAGGAGTGGGAGATCAGTGAGGCCACAGCAATGATCTAGACTGGCTCCAGCATTGAGTCATTTCCTACAGTTTAACTGTAAACCACTGTATTTGGTACAGAACTTCTCTCATGACACTTTTCTACACCCTGTACTTTATCTGGCAGCTTGAAGAAAGACCTTGTCTGTTAAAAAAAGGTAACTAGGCTTTCCCTTCTTATTTACTGAAGACAAGTTCAGAACTCAAATGAATATGCCATAATGTATAGTCTTACTTACCAAATGAACTTTTATCTTCTCTGAACTGGACATACGATGCACACATGATGGTTGCCTGATTTGTTACTCTTCCCACCACTTCAATAACTCCTGAAATCTCCTCATCCAGCTAGAAAACACACCAAAGATGAAGTTAGTAACACTAAATAGCTGCTGTCTTTACTCCACAGCTAGGAACTCTCCACAGCTGATTTTTGCTCATGACAGATTCTGTTCCATGTCAAACAATACAGTACTACTGGATGGCCTGGTCACCCTCCCCCAAAAAACCCACAAAAAACCTTGATCCACTTAGAGATTTACAGGTTTTGTAACAGCAATTCAATACTAACAAGAAAAAATATGAAGACGAGTCTGAAGAAAGATACTGGTTCATAAGTATAAAAAACTGTGTCATTTCATCACTGAACAGAGACTAATCTAGGACACAGAGAGAGAACAGTTCTGCTTTTAATGCATTCAAATTGCCTTCAAACCTGTGCCAATTATAGAACTCTGTAAAAGTTAAGGAGGTATCACACATTCCAGAGAGCAGTTCCAGTGTTCCACATTCAGAAGGCATATCTGGAAATCATTTCTTAAGTAATGTGTCAGGAAGTGTTCAGAATACAAAGATACTGTCACTAATAAGCCTTTGGTGGAACAAAGGAAAAAAAGGCTAAAAATTATATATTACACCAAAATAATACAGCTTGCATGTTTTCTTTATTTTTTAAGATACAAATTTTAACAGTGCAGTACCATTTTGGTAATGCTTTTCCAATGTCTAAGTCTTGTTTTTTACTTTCTAGTAAGTTTTCTGGAATAATTCCCACAATTTTAGGGTCCTCTGTTGAAAGAGGGAACTAGACATGCACAGAGAGTGAAATATATTGAAAGGGAAAAAAGTTAGCAAGCATTTTGATTAGCACATCTATTAATTTCCCCACTGACATTGGGTGAACTGGAGAGATGAACCTGGCCTTGTTTTTTTTGCACACACCAGTTTCTCCCAAGGCAGTGGGGCACAGACAGAAGTGCCCAGCACTACAGCTTTGCATTTACAGAGTTCAACCACTTCCACTGTTAGAGAAAATGTTATAGAATCATTGGTCAGATGCTAACATCTGAATTTTTGACAACCCAAGGTAGGAAATCTTTTCACAAACTCAAGAAAAAGGTAAGAGATATTTTGTTGCAGTTTGATGTCAGCAATTTTCACATTTATAAGACAAAACTCTGCCAGATTAAACTGCATTTTTCATCAATAGGGACAGACTCTTGTCTTGAAAGACTGAGAAAGTACAATATACTATTGTTTCCCATGGAAATGGCAAGGTTTCTCAGCACTTAACAACTCATGCAGAGAAAAAGATGTAAATATACACATGCGCTGAGTCAAGCCAGAGCATTTGCCATCACAATTAAAATAATTTTTTAACTACAAGATTTCTTGATGGAAAAAACATACTTAGAAGAGAATGTCGAATTATTATTATTTCAGTCGTAGGTGATAACAAAAGAGGCAGTATTTTTGTTCAGTAGTTTTAATTATATCTTATACCCATTGCATTCATTGCTTGGGGTTTTGTTTAAGAAAGAATGCTTCAAGCTAACTATGGAATTTACTGAAACGCTATGACCAAAGAGTTCTAAGAAGATGAAACAATGTTAAGTCAAAAAAACTTTAAAACACCATGTTCTTTTTGATTATAGAAGCTATAAGAAAATGAGAGGAAAGACTGGAATTAAAATAAAGCTAATAAACGTAGTGGAATATATTACACTGTGAACAACTAATAGAGTAAGACGAAATAGCCAGACAGGGATGTGTCTGACAAAGAATGAGTTCTCTCAGCACCAGCTGAAAGTTGATCAAGACTAAGGCAGCTCATGAGTAAGAAGGCTGACTACAAGTTAGCTGAAAGATGCAAGAAAGAGAGGCAATGAAATACAGGTGGAAAAACTCGAAACATGGAACGGATGTACGGGTTTCAGAAGAGACAAAACCTCCGGAATCCACAAGAGGCGGCATCAGGTATTTCCAAAGCACTCCTTAACTTACAGGCTCGCTCAGCTCCACAGTCGTGTGCTTTCCGAGTCCATCCGCAAGCACGACGAGCTTCCCGCTAGAATGAATCTACAAAAGAACATTTAAGTCTAGAAAAAAGGCCTGTGCGCTCCACAGCCTCGGCCGCCTCAGCCGCTTCTTTCCCGCAGAGCCGCGGCCGCCTCCCGCCCGCTCCCAGGCCGCCTGGAGCCGCCGGGCTGCCCCCGGGACGGCGCCAGCCTCTCCCCGCAGAGCCCGGGGCAGCCCCGTCCCCGCTCCCGGAGCCCGCCCGGCGCCCCGCGCACCTTCTCGACGCGCCCCACGAAGCAGACGGGCTGCCCGATGTGCTGCGCCAGCTGCCCCGTGGCGATGCGCGGCCGCGGCACCTCGTGGATGTCGCCCATCGCCGGCGCCGCTTCCCGCCTTCTGCAGAGGGAGGGACGCGGCCCCGGGAACGCGGCGGCCGGGGCGGGACTTCCCTTCCGCCCGAGGCGACCCGGAAGCGGAGGCGGAGGCCGGTGAGAGCGGCGGCGGCGGCCGCGGGAGGGGGGGTGATGGAGGGGCGGCTGTCGGTGCTGCCGCGGCGGGGAGGGCAGCGGGGCCGCGCCCCGGGGAGGCCGGGGGAGCCGGCCGTCAGCTTCCAGCCCTGTCCTGTCATTGAATCCTTGGAAATCGCCCCGTACTTCCCCTCCCCGGCGTTTTCCCTCTCCCTTCAGGTACCGGTTCCGCTCAGGTGTAGATTGGCAGCGTGCCCTGGCAGCCAAGAGGGCAGGAGGCGGCCTGGGGTGCATCAAGCACGGTGCAGACAGAGGAGCCTGTCCCGCTGTAGTCAGCGCTGGTGTGGCCTCACCTGGAACATTGTGTAGCTCTGGGCTCTACAGAGGAGGGAATCAAAGCTGGTGAAGGCAGTGGTCTGTGAGAATCAGCTAAGGACTTCTGGTTTGCCTGGTTTGGAGAAAAGGAGGCTGAGAATTATTCTCATCATTCCACGGCTTCCTGAGGAGGGGAAGCAAAGACACGCGATGCTGATCTCTTCTCCCTGGTATCCAGTGGATATCCCAGGGTACGTGGCAATGATTCAAAGCTGCACCAGAAGAAGTTTAGGTTGAACATTAGGAAGCATTTCTCTTCTGAGAGGGTAGTCAAACTGAAACTGGCTTTCTAGAGAGGTGGTCCATGCCCCAAGCCTGTCAGCATTTAAGAGGCATTTGGAAAATGCCCTTAATAACGTGCTTTAGCTTCTCATCCTCCCTGAAGTGGCCAGGCAGTTGGACCAGATGATCACTGTAGATTCTTTCCAACTGAGCTATTCCATTCTATTAATTTCATTTTATTTTATCACTGAAATTGAGCTGATGCTCAATCCCCAAGTTTAGAATGACAGATGGATGTAGGGCAGATATAGCATCTGGACATGGCACTTGCATGCATCTTGTCTTTTTCCATGTGTTTTCCCAATTGATCCCTGGCATGGATAGGTTCCTCCCAATTGCTTTTGTGGCAAAGGTGACTCACATATCCCAATCTGCATTTGACGTGGTGTTGCCAGCAGGTGGAGGAAGCTGCTGCTTCCCCTCTGCTGTGCACCAGTGAGGCACCAGAGTGCTGGGTGCGAGATACTGGTGGACATACTGGTGATGAGTGGCCAGAGAAGGGTCACAGCAATGATTGAGGCTGGACCATGTTAAATATGACAAAAGACTGAGAGAGCTGCAACTGTTTACCCTAGAGAGGAGAAGGCTCAGAAGGCTCTTATGCATTAATATAAATACCTCAAGGAAGGGTGCACAGAGGACAGTCAGGCTTTATTCAGTTGTGCCCAGTGAAAGGAACAGGGGCAAAAGGTACAAACTGAAACAGGAACATCAGGGAGCGCTTTTGTCACCATGAGAGTGACCAAGCTCTGATACAGGTTGCCCAGAGAGGTTGTGGGGTCTCCATCCTTGGAGGTACTCAGAAGCCACCTGGATATGTTCCTGAACAACCAGGTCTAAGATGGTTCTCCTTAAGTAGGGAGTTGGACAAGGTGGCCTCTGAAGGTCCCTTCCAAGTGCACTCATTCTGTGGCTGTGATTTCCTTTTCTTTTCCAAGACTGGTGTTTCAGGAAGTACTTGGGAAAATCTAACTCTGCTCTGGCTTAAAAGGGCAATCACAAAACTGTGTGCCTGTGTGCTGACTGTCTCTTGTAACCAGGCACGGCCAGTTCAGCTTGCTAACCAGTACCAAGTGGTTTGGTTAGATGGCTGGGGTAGTGTTGTTATATGGCAGTGGCTTGTGTCAGCTTTCCAAGGAAACAAGCTCCTGCCAGAAGCTGTGCAGAGCCAGCATGTGATCAGGGAGTGCTCTGGACTTAATCTTATATGAGATTTAGCTGCTTGCCATCCCCTCAGTGTCACTGTGACGCTCACCTGTTCAGTATTTCATTTGCAAGAAAATATCCTCACCTCCCTAGCATATTTTCAGAGATTTGAAAGGAGAGATCTCATCACTGGAGCTGTTGGAACGAGGTGCAGCAGGCTGCTGCACAGTGGCCCTTCTAGGGCTGAAGAGTTTGAAGGGTCAGTCTAGAAAAACATGTTGTACAGGTTCTTACAAATGCATGTCTGTATCACACTTAGCAGCTGTTGAAGGTTTACATTCAAAAGAAAATTATTTGAAGGGAAAACAGTGGGCTTCAGCCTGTCGAGTATTGTGTTTCACTAACACCTAGCTTTCTCTTTTTGCATTTCCTGTCTTCAGACTTTTGAATGTTTACATCAGTTCAAGTGCTGTTATTTCACTCCTTGTTTATGTCACCTGTGCTTTTATCGTCTGACTTGGTTGTGGCTGATTTTTTATGATTCAGCCTCTTCAAGTGTTTTTATAGTGCGGTAATTTGGGTTGTATAGCTCTTGTATTTCTGCTTTCCTTAAATTTTATAAAAACATTAAAAAGAAATACAAACACTTATGTAATACAGAAAAAAAATCTTTGTTAATGTTTCATTATACATATATCCCTTTTTAAAAAAAAATGGGTTTCTTGCGGTACTTTCGGTTCTTCTGTTTTCAAGAAATATGGACTAAAGAACCATGACTAATGTTAATGCCAGAGCAAAAAATTATATGGCTTTTTTTTCCTTCTTCATGTAGTAACTTACACTAGGCCAAAAGCATTTAGATTGTTCTTTTGGTGTCACAGAGAATATTTTCAACACACATATTCTTGACTCTTCAATTGGTTGTTTTCATGATAAGAAGGATTGCACAGGGCTGTAAACATCTTGCTCTTTTTCTGATTGCTTCTTTATTGGTGAATCACAGCAGATGGTAGTATGGAAGTGAGAATTGCTCTGATGCTCTGTTTTCTTTTTCCATAGATTGTCTATCTTAAGCTGCTAGATGTGAAATTATTCCAGTTCTTTCTTTAAGGTCAGTTTTGTGTTTTCTTCTGTCTTCATTTTATCATTTATGTAATTACTGGCAGTGTCACTGCAATTCTGCTTTGCTGTATTACTGGGCATTGTCTCTTCATCTTAGTCTGCATCTTTGGTGTTTTTAACATTAAATTATGATTCTTCTCTGGTTTTGTGAACATTCAGAAAAGGCTGAAAACCAATAGTAAATATACTAAGATCTTTGTTGTGTAGAAAAACTTCATTGGATTTAACATATTGGTTTGGCTCAAAGGTCGCCTATAGTTCTTGTTAAAGGGGACTGACAAAATGCAGGAGGAATAAATTAACCCCATTGTGCGGCTCTGTAACTCATCTTTGTCCAGTGCCTCGTATGTTCTCAGAGCCTCATAGAAACACAAAATATTTTTTGCAGCCTCACAGAATTGCTGTAGCTCAGAGCTTATTATTTGCTAATGACTGAAGCTGTGCCAAAAGCATTATTCTTAACTATCAGCGATTGTGTTCACTTTTTTTGTGAGAGAGAAACATGAGGAGGAAGGGAATTGCATATTCCTACCAAGGGAGATTTTTATCTTTAGGCAGTGAATTCAATTTCAGGTCTCCTATAGAAATAAAATTAATCCCATCTGGAAGGGAAAAGTGCTGTGCTATATAGGAGAAATGACTGCAGGAATGTGGTACTATCTCTGAATGGTGGGTGTATTTTCTGTGATTTTGTGCTGACAGCTTTTTTAAAAAACCCCACAACTAAGTGCTTTTTTTCTCAGGTCTGTGTGACTGTGCATCCAGGTCTCCAAACTTCCAATTTAATTTTTACTCTGAAATGAAACTTGTATGAAACTGGTTGTTCTGAGCTTTCATTACCTGAAACCTCATCTTATCTAAAAGTAGTAAAACTGCAGCCCGATTCTGCAAGAGCTTAAACTGTGTCCTTATCTTCAAGAGCAAGAGTGTTTCCATTCAGCTCTGTGTTTCTTTGTTGGATATAGGGGCTTTGTTCTGTTTTTAACATGTGATTCAAGAAATTTAGTGGTTGCATTTCCCGTTGCTGGGGAGATTTATGTTTACTTTTGAAGTAGCGCAGTTGATAAGATTCTTAAAAGAGCATCACAAATGCATTACCTGTCTACAGTCTTTCCCTTACCCATGCTGTACTGTATGTAGCTCTGGTTTTTGTTTCTGTGCCAGCTCTATTTTTTGTTTCTGTGCCACCCCTCTGTTTTTTTATTAATTCTTTGTTTTTTAGTTTATATTTAATGGTGTGTTCAACAAAGCTACCGAAAAGCTGAAAGTAATACTTGGTGAGCTCTTCCTTCAACAAGAAAATCTACAAGCACAACTTTTGTTTCTAAGAGGCTCCTAGAGTAGGAAACATGTTAGTCTTTTTAATACGTGTTTTTTATACTGCCTCCCCACATTCACAGTCACAAAATACAGCAGGTACTGTTTTCCTAGTGCTGGACTGGTGATTTTAACAGCATAAGGATTGAGGCCCGAGCTTTGGATGTACTTTCGTTCATTTTGCTTGGTTTTCTGCCTCAGACAAACCGAAATGTGGGTTTTGATTGTAATTTTGTTTAGTTTGGGTTTTTTGTTTTCTGTTAGAGAAATACTGCTGGCAGTGGAATTAAGCTACTTCAGAAACAGAAAATTCCAAAATGAAGATCAGCACTTATGTATGTAGATAAGATGAATCCTTTGGGTTTAAAAAAAAAAAAAAAAGGGGATAGTGTCAACGACAGTAAAAAATCTAGTATGTGAAAGTGCTTGTAACCTTAATTTGGCTAGATCAAATTGTCCTGATTGCTAATTTACTCTGAATTTAAATGCCTATTATCTTTTAAGCAGTGACGTTTAGGTATGTTAAGTATGGAGGATTTAAAAGACTAAAAGTGCATGGTTCCCTACACAAGCCTTTTGTGCCATGTATATACTGATTAAGATGCTTTTCTTTGTGCTAGAAAGAAGGGAAGGGGGACATTAAGTGATAGAGCTGAAAACTGTACAATAATGCAGATCTCAAAAGAGAAAAAAAATGTGATTGGAGCAACTGCAGCTCTGGCACCTCAAGTGACTGACTGGAATCTGAGCCTTTACCAAAGCTATCTGTAAGATTTTGCACATCAAGTTGATTTTGCTTCTTGTTGTGGCACACTTAGGATGAAGGTAAAATTGCATTTTAAACTGTTCCACAAATGCCTCTCCTTTATACATCATTGGAGCAGAAACCTGACTCTCAAGCATTACAGCACAGGTTTTTACCACTTGAGCTATGGGACTGACAACCCTAATTGGTAGCAGGAGAAGACTTATTCCCTCAGGGCTGAAAAAGGAATATGCTGCTGGCGCCATGTGTTGAGCCTGGGTGTGGGGGGAGGTAAGGAATAAATGAGATAATTAGGAGTTTCTACTGTGTAATCTCCATGGAACTGGAAATATCAGTATTTCTCTTGCTAAGGTAGGAAAACAAGCGAAAAGGAATAAAGTGCTGTAAAATAACATTTTTTAAAAATAACTGCATTCCTGGGATCAGATCACAGAATAGTTTGTTCTGTTTTTGTGCACATTAATGTAGTTTATTTGGTGGCCAGAAGTTGTACTGTGTCAGCATAAGCAAGCAGGCCAGGCTGTGGGCTATTCAGTCTTCAAGTCTCAGGTATCAGGCCACAGTTTGAATAGTTGCTGCTTTTGCCATGATCTATTTATACACTGTTCCAGGCCAGTGCTTACACTTCACACAGGACTTTCTGCAGTGTCCAATCACTTGTAACAGCAGGATTTTAGGTAGTTTATATGAATAGTCAGTACTGAGTTGCCATGGGTCCCTGGCCAGGGCAAAAAAAGTCTTGTTTATGGTATCATGAATATTTGGGTGGGGAATGAAGAATTCCAGCAAGTAGTTAATCCAGGATTCTTATCTGTCTTTTTTTCTTTTTTTTTTTAATCTGCACATTTCACAGTAGCACTCTTCACTCTTTCCCACATTCTAAAGATTCTTCTTTGTTAAATTTAGTGTGAAATAATGTTACTGAAGCTTGACTCCATATTCCTCTTTAATTCTTTACCCTGGAGTCCTTTCCTCTGTTGGAGATGTATATTAGATGTTGCTATTGATTTGTCAGTTCCTTCTCTGTAACATGTTGATGTCTGTAAAATAAACCAGAATTCTGCTCCTCAAACTCTGCTTCAAAGTTGAAATTACATTATTCTACTTTTCCCAGTTTTATGTGGGTATTTTAGTAGAGAAGGTCTTTGCATGCCTTTATTTAAGCCTTCCTCTTTGTGTTCAGCACATAATGTGTTTCGGCCAGACCACAGGCTGCTCCATGGGTTGGTGTTGTCCAGGGGTCCAAGTTCAGCCTTTGAGGGACCCTCATGGGTCCCTTCATAGATTTTTAGTATTTTTGTGCTATTTAAGCTACTCATAATTGCTTCTATGTAATCTTCTAGTCCTGCGAGAGGGGATACTGAGCATTTTCTTCTGCAGTCCATGGTTTTATCCCAGTTTTTTCCTTGTTTTGTTCTAGCAGTGGAGTTATTGGCTGCCTTGGAAGATTCTTTTAATCAATTATTGTTGCAAAAAATTTGTTACAAATTATTTTGCTGCCTTTTTTTAAGGAAATCATTGGTAATTGTTAATCAGACATACTCAACTGTTAGGCTGTGTTTAAGATTGCGAACTGGGAAACTGAAAACAGTCACTGCACTCTTTGAAGAGAAAGCTTGTCTAATCACAATACAAAGTAGCAGAAAAATATGAATACATATTTCATATTTTTGATATAAAATATAAATGCTGAAAGGAGTTTCCATCTTTCATTTTCATTGAGAAAAGTTGAAGTTTTGTTAGTTTGTTGGTTTTGTATTTTTTTAATGATTCTTTTCCGTTCATAACTTTGTATAAAAGCCTTTTGTGCTTCACACTACTCTTGCCTCTTGAAGTAAGTTGCTGCATCAACAAGGTGATTTATCTGACACAAAAATGCCTGATATTTCAAATTGGGTAATAAAGATTAGATATGTGGCCTTACTACATACATAGTATATGATCTGGAGTGCATGATCACTTGTAACAGCAGAATTTTAGACAGTTTATATGAATAGTCAGTACTGAGTTGCCACAGGTCCTCAGCAGGACAAAAAAAGTCTTGTTTGTGATATCTGTTGGTGGTTCTGTCAACTTACTGTAAGTTCTGTTATCATATGTTTATTTAACATATTTTGTCTTCATTTTAGATAACACCTCAGAAGACAAAAAGAACCCAAAGAGACTATGTTCAGCTTCTTCCGAAAAAGTCAAGATTCAAAGAAGGTCACAGTGCCAGAGAGAGAAGCAGATGGATTTGTTATTGTGGGTAAGTGGTGCTTCTGTATAAAGCGATTCTTTCATCTTTCAAATTTTGATCTTGAAGTTTCTTTGAGATGCTTAGACTAAATGAAATGTTAAGAAAAGCCATGATAAAAATTGTTCGGTATTCTTACTTTTCCTGACAAGTTAATTTTCCTAGTCTGCTCATTTGGACTAAATAGCTGAAGTTTTATTTACATAAGTCTGAACTCATATTCAGGACCACTGAAAATGTAATTTCTTGTTTTCCTTTCATACTGAGTGGGGAGAAGTTACCTCCTTACAAAACAGTGATGGTCAAAGTTTAGACTTCCAGCTTTATGAGTAGAATTGTGGGAAGGGAATATCTTACTGCAGTTTTTAAAGGACTGGATTTTATTCAGGTTCCTTCATTTTCATTTTACCCCCAGACTTTTTGTATTAGAAACCAAGAGGTGTTTATGAGTTTCTGGTCATGGTGAATGTACATGTTCTGTCTCAGAACCTGACTCTTTAGTTTGATAAGAATTAAGCAGTTTGGGGTTTTCAAAGTCTTCTTTTTATTCAAAAACTAATCTGAAATATACACACCTGTGAATTGGCTAAATTTGGAGCTTTGATCGAGCTCTTACAATTTTGCAGGTCAGCTTAAGTGTGCAGAAGAGAAAAAAAAATTGCTGTTATGCCAAAACTGATCCTTTTCTTTTTTCTCTTTTGACAATTTGTTTTCCTCCTTGTGAATCTGTCATCATCAATATTCAGCTTCTTCTGCTCTGATTTACTGACTCATTCTTATCAGGAATCTCACGGTGTTTCTCTGTTTAATTGTTACTTCTTCTTGAGCATTTTCAAGTTAGAGAAGCCCTTACATTATTGAAGTCTACAGTATGAAAGACTATTGGAACCCTTTCTGAGAACTTAGATTCCTGGCAAAAGCTCTCCATTAAAACAAATCTGTTTCACATCTGTGACTGTGTTGTCATGCTTAATGGCAGCTTTCCACTAGATTTTGTTCACCTGCAGCAGTTCTGATGGCTACATCAAGTCACTCCAGCATTTGCATTGTGGAAGGGTCAAAGGAAACACATCATCATCCCCAAAAAGTCTGGACACCATTTAGCATTTCAGTTTCTATAATAGGCAGAATTCTGCATCCAAATATTGCTATGTCCCACAGTTGCTGATCCTGATTGTGCATTCAGCTTCATTCCTTTTTCCTGAAATGCTGTCAGTGTCTATTTAAACTTTGCTTACATAAATTCGCATAAAATTTATCTGTTAAATATAAATTTAAGAACAATCAATTTCATTTGAGTCTTCTCTTTTTTATTATTTATTATTTTTTGCTCAGACAGAAGTTAATTTTGCTGTCTGCAATGAAATGGACTGCCCTGGCTGAAGAGCTGCCATCAGCCTTATCAGTGAAGCATATCACTGTCTTGCAAGACAAATGTAGTTGCAGAATTATGGGTCAGGACTTGAGTAGATATTTATCTGGAAGGGGTGTTCTTATCTAGGAACAGTGTCAGTGGGGAAAAAAAAATCCAAACCATACCACTTAGCCATTCTGTTAGTTACTATTTTGTTACTCAGATGGAATATTCTGAAGTTTTTCTAAACTGGTGTAAAATATTCTGGAAATCCAATAGTAAATACGTTTAACACATCTCAGTAGCAGATTTCTAGGTCCATAAGTGTGAATACTGCTGTAGGCAGTGAACACTCTCGGAGGGAGTGAGAATTTAATTTCTGACATTTTAAGTTGGTTCTTAAACCTGGTCTTTCATTCAGGGCATATAAGAACAAAAAGCGTCGTTCGCCAATCTACTGTGGACATAGGAGGAATCTTTCTGTATTGGTTGATACTTGAAAAAGTGAGAAGAAAATTCAGTGCTTTACTGAGAAAGCTCCATCACAGCTATTGCCGTGTCAAATCCCGAGAATGATTTTTTTCTTTTCTTTTCATAACTTCTCCAAGTCTTGTTATAAATTGCTATATTTGAAATCTACCTTTTCCTTGTAAAGTATCAATGCATTTGGGAATTCAGTGTCTGACTAGAAAGGTGACTCATAAAAACAGCAGAATCAACAAAACCAACTTTACAGCCTAGCAGCTGAAAGAAATTCTCTGTTTTAGGTTTTGGGGTAAATATTGCATGTGTGGGAGTCAAGCAAAAGTAATTTGTAATTGTCTCTCTACAAAATAAATATAAAATATAATTTCCTACCAGAGACTAAAACATTTTTATGTCTAACTACCAGTTCACTTATTTTCTGGGTAGTGGTCATCTCATCTCTTCATGAAGCTGTAAAAATGGTGCCTGTTCTGTAACAAGCAGAACTATTACTCTGAAAAGGGAAAAGAGGCATCTGAAATGGGCATAACACACACAGTTGGTTTTGATGAGTGAATCAAATGCAGAAATATGGAAAAACGTTTCAGAGGCTTTCCTGATCATCACAAATTGTTTTTAATGTTGACATTCTGAAAGCCAGAATTAAGAAAACAAGTAATTTTCAGTTAGCTTGGGAATCCTGGAGAGTAGTGGTTCTTTAGGAATTCCTCACATTTTGTGTCTTTTGTAATATAAAATAAATTCCAACCTACCATTCATTGCTAGCCTTAGAGAAAAATACAGTTTTAATGCATTTTGGTTTGGCACACCACTAAAAATCTCCCAGCAGTCTCAAAGACCCAAATGTCCTGTAGTCCTAATCTCAGTCTAAGATCAGGAACTGAAAAACTGAGACAGCAATGCTGCTTCCCATATGTGTTTGGCAAGACAGTCAGAAACTCTGCAAAATCCCCATGGTGCTGATGATGCGACCATCAGCTGGGGTGGGTGGTTTTTGCTTGAAGCAACTGAAGATCATAGAATCATAGAATGGGTTGGAAGACACTTTTAAAGATCATTTAATCCAACCTGCCTCCATGGGCATGAACATGTTTTAATAAACCTTGTCATTCAAAGCTCTGTACAGCCTGACTTTGAATATGACTTTTTTGGGCAACCTATTCCAGTGTCTTATCACCCTCATCATTAAAAAATCATATAAATAACTAAAATCAATTAGAATATTGTTCTGTAAGTCCTCTTTCAAAAGGACTGAGAGAAGTTAATTTTGTCTTCAGGTTTGGTTTAAGAGCCCGATGTGCAGGGTCTTTACTTTTCCTGAGAGAATTGCAGTGAGCCAGAGGGAGGGAGCAGCAAATGCTGGTGGCTCCAGCAGGCAGATGAGCCTGCAGCCCAGCGAGGGTGCCAAGGGTGGAGGGGCTTGGGCACAGACCTCCCTGAGGAGCAGGGCAGTGCCACACTCCCTGGACAAGGACACCACAGCTCTGGGGACAGGGACCGGGGCCAGCTGAGACCCTGGTGCCAGGCACTTCTGCAGGGATCAGACACATCTGAGGCCAGGCCAGGAAGCTGGGTCAGAGCATTGTGGTCACCCAGGTTCCCAGGCGTCCCTGCAGGCTGCTTTTGGCAAGGACCAAGGAATGAGGCTTCTCCCAGAGCTCTCTGCCTGGCCCTGCTGGATGTGCTCAGGCTGCGTTGGGTCTGTGCTGGCCGTGGGCACAGAGAGACAGAGCCCTGGCACTGGGCAGGGGCTGCTGAGCCCCGTGCTGTGCTCAGGGCTGGACAGCCAGAGGGTTGTGTTGTCTCTCACTGTGTCTGCAGGCAGCACAGTTCTCTGAGGAACTCTTGATCTGGTCCTTTAACCATGCCTGAGTTCAAGGCTATGTTTACTTTTGAATTGTGTGCTGACAAACCTGATTTTTAAACATATTTAACTTCTGTTTTCTTGCCTGAACCTGGGACAGATTTCACTTTCATTTTTTAACATGTAAATTAACATGGGCTGTCATTTCAGAGCTCTGCTCTCAGCTTCAGGTGCAAACCTCTTAACAAGTGGTAGGGAGTATTGGTACTTACAGGGAGCACTTAAGTGTCACCTAAAGGTCATTTTCTGAGATTGAGAAATTTTGTAATTAAGTTTTTTCAATGAGGAAGTACCTAAGGAAAAGTGAACAAGCACAGGATTCTCATCACAGTAGTTATTGTCACAGACACAGGGAGGCCGTGGCCATGATAAGACAGTTTGGAGGAATTTGGTACTAAATATACACTTCTGCACTGTGAACCTCCATACTTCCTACTGGGCTTTCCTAGAGCTATCTAGGACAGCCATCTAGAATTTGTGAGCAATTTTTGGTTTAATGCTTATTTGTTAATACTTATCCCTATTGGAGTAAGCATGATTTTTGCCTGTCAGGTTTCCTGTCAATAGAAAATAGTCACAGACATAAGAAATTAAGGGTTTTGAAATCTTTTCGAAATAAATAGAATGCTCTGTGGTATTTAAATGAGTCTTGGATTTGTTCAATTAATCAGTGTCCCTTCTGTTTCAATGATGATGTTTGAAGAGAAGAAACTCTACGGAGCAAGTGTGTTCAGGCTCGCACCAGCATCTAAAATGTCACAGAAAAGGAGGTGGGAACTACTGTTGCTCATCCTGTGAGATGAAATACAGTATAAGGCAATTATTTCTTCCTTATTAAAAATACAGAAAAGAACTGGTACTAATACCAGTTGACAGGTAAAAAATTTGGGAACATTTTGTGAGAAGTGGGATGTTGTTGATTTCGTGATTACAACCAGCTATGACAAAGTCAGGAACATAATGGGCTGCAAAAAGAATACACAGGGAGTTTGATAAATTATGGTGGATGATAACAGCTATTCTTATCTTAAAATTTTGGTGGTCAGGTATGACTTACTCTTTTAAGTTAATCTGAGCAAGGCATTTGAACTTTGTCTTATTTCAAATGAGGTACTTGCACCTTCCTCTGATCAGTGTCTATATTGTTGAGTTAAATCAGTATTATAATTCCTTCTTAGGGAATCATCCTCATCTGTAGGCAGGAGTATCCTCACTCCTCTGTGAAACTGTGAAAAGTATGATTTACATCCAGATGAAAGCTTCCCTTTGTCAACTGCAGTTATATTGCAGAAGAACATCCTTAACAAATGGGAAATCTTCTGTACTGAAGATACCAAAAAGTAAAATAATAAGCCCCAGTCAGCTTTTAGTTTTGGAAATCTAAGTTGTTCTTCCAAAGAACAATTTAATGAATATTTGTTCCTCTCCAAACTGCAGTTTCTGTTTTGCCATGAATTTACTCTGTATGCAGGGAATTTTTTGGAGTACTTTGGATAAAGTGCGTATTTGAATTAAGTGACACCCCCGGTGTTACCCAACATGAAAAAAGGCCTTACAATAGAATCCTTACAGTTTCCATATTGATCTTAGTAGTAAAGATCTCTACATATATTTTTTTAAGAACCCCTTCAATGTTTGCCTCTGAGAGAAATGTATATATGTATAAACTTTCTGGAGTGAATCTGTTATGAAATGGAAATTTAATATATTGATACTCCTGAAACAAAGGAGTACCCCCTTACTAGTTCATTACTGCAAATCAAATACTTTTTCTGCTTCCTTCCCTCTGCATACACACCTCAAAGATTAAATGTATCAAGAGATTTGTAAAATCTTAGTGTTACTGCTGCTGTTTGTTTTCCAGGAGTTAGTAGTAATGTGTAGTAAGTCCCTGTAAATATCTACTTTGCTTTTTCATTAATATTTAAGGAGTTTTTGAGTGGTGCTGGTAGGGAAGGTTGGGCTGCAGTGTTTTAAAATATACTGTTACATTACAGAAACATACAAGGCCTTGTGCCAGTTGGAAAAAAGCAGTGTCTCAATGTCCTTTCATTTTCTGCATCAATGGGCTTACATTACCTATTTTTTTATATAACAGGAAGCACTTGTGTAGTTACTTCCAAACTTATAGTTTTTGAATAACCAAGCTACTGGTTTTTTATGGGTTTTGAGGTTAAAATATTTAATACTAATTTTATAGTAATCTGAGATTTGGGGATATCTGTTAATATTTTTATCTAAAGAATACTTTATACATGTCAGCCTGTGCCACTGTAAGTGAACCCTTTTGATGCACACTAAGAAGTCACAGTATTTGAAGTGACCTCTTTCCTGAAGTGCTGCTTTATGGTTTTTATACTTAAAAACCACTAGTTCATCTGGGCATTGAATTTTGCAGCCAGAGTTGATTGAAAAGGGAGGAGGAGGAGGAATTCAGAAGAAACAGTCCTCTCCTGTTACCGATCCTTAGTTGCATATGGAGGTAATGTCTCCATTCAGTGATGAAGTCAAACTAATCCTCTTTGGGACTAATTTTGCACAAAAACAACCTGCGCTTTTCAGAGGTGCCACTAGATGGGGATTTCCCTCGGATTCAGGGCTCCCAGGGCCCTGCTCTCCCCCTTTCACACACTAAAGTGCAGTAGTAGTAATTATCAGTGCACCATTTGATTAGACTCTAGGTTTTCAAGAGATTTATAAAAAGCTTTTTAAAGCCTAATATCAAATCTATAATGACATTCCAACCTAATAAAAACAATGAAGCTTGAAATGTTGACAGC
Source organism: Melozone crissalis (assembly GCF_028551555.1). Lineage (NCBI taxonomy): Eukaryota > Metazoa > Chordata > Aves > Passeriformes > Passerellidae > Melozone > Melozone crissalis. Next base: position 26,383,002 of record NW_026535794.1, read on the forward strand.
ATGTATCTAGATGTTGGCTTGTAATTCGTTCCAAACAGATCTGTTGAGGCCCATGTGGGACCTAAATAACACAAAGAAGTAAATTTGCATATTTTACAGCAGGGGGAAAAAACAGAATGCAAAAACATGAATAATTAGGAGCACAAGCTTCATGCTATATTAATACTGTTGAAAAGCATGTGTTGATTGTATTCTGAAAGCCAGTAGTGATTTGGTTGAGTGAACTCAGTCAGCATCTCTTATGCAGATTAAAGGATCTGGGTTACAGAACAACTGAAATTCATTGTTTTGCTGTATAAGGAGGTATATTTCTTAAAGGAAATGCTTTTTTTTTCCTCTTGGATTCTATATAGCAGAAGGAGTCTTTCTCTTTAATGCATCATCAAAGAATGTTTTTGTTCACAAATGACTGCATTTCTTCATTTATTTGTACACCTCTAGATTTTAAAAACAGTTCTCTCAGCCACAAATCAGATGTTAGTATATTTAGCACTTTAGTATACATGACCTAGTTACTTTTCATTCCACATAATTTCTCTTCCTTTTGCTTTCTAGGGCTTGAGCCCCTGGAACATACTTATGATGCTTTCATCCTATGAATTTATTATTTTTAAATTTGCAGCAAATGCCCTTCTCAAAATATTAGCATACAGGCCAGTTTTGAATCTGAATATTGTGAATGGTTGTGTTGGCTTCTGTTGATTGTAACATAAAATGTGTGGCATACCTTTTATGAAAGAAAAGGTTATTTATGTAAAAATGGTAAATAGTATCAAAAGTGATTTACTGTTTATTTTGGCTGAATATTGTCTTGGCCCCTTAACTCACAACTATCTTAAAAAGTTACCTGGTTTTGACCGTAGACTCAAGGGAGGAGAAAATAAAGAAGATGAAAACTTCTTGTTTAACTTGTTTTAATGCTGGCAATAAAGAATTATGTGCTGCTGTATCAAGCAGCTTTATTTTGGGACTTTAGGAGACAAAATGCATGGAACCAAACACTTGCATTCTGTCTATTAAGTACATCTTCTTAATTTGCATAACCAAAGGAAGAAAATGGTAAAATGTAGCTGTCTTTTTAGAAGTTGATGTAATTGTAAGAGGTTAAAGAGGCATCTGGCAAAAGGTTGTTTTGAGGTCACACATGCATCTGGCAGTTTGCTGCCAGTCCTCTAAAAAAATATTGGTTGGGGTTGCATTCCTGTTTTTCATATTAACTGCCTTCAGACTTGATGTATAATAGTCACTTTCTACAATCCAGGTCTCCAAAGTGCTCCTCAGAGGTTTGGTCCTAGTGATTTTAATTTTTGCAAATACTGATGGAAGCAGACTATGCTGAAGTAAGAAAATCCTTTTTTTGCTAGAAATTTTTTCTTAGAAAAATTTTTTTGGACATGACTGGTCTACAATGATGTGTTTACATAGCTGAGATTGTATTCTTTAACCTTTCTTGTAGTAGGGTGATTACTTTTGACACCTGGCTTCTGACAGTTTTACTCCCATATGTAGAAGTTCACTCTCTAGTAGCAGTGCCATAGTGTATTGGCCTATATAGCATTCTTTAAGCAATTTGAAGTTGAAATATACAAAAGGAAAATTGCCTATTGTAAAACAGAGTAAAACCAGTAAAATATAGTGTAAAAGTAGGGATTTTCAAATGCTGGTTGTAAACTTTGTTTCCCAGAACATGCTGGTCATTATATCTCTTTTATAATTAAAAGTTCTTTGCTTTATGATGCACAGAAAATAATTCAGGGTATGAGAACATATTTTTAGGCCAAGTCTGATTTGCCTATATACAGTGGACTCACAGCTACAGCAAACTGGAAAACAGGAGGTGAAAAATGTGTTGCAGGAGCACAAGTTGATGTTCTGGCAAGTGATAAATTCAGGTTGAAATCCCTCTTTCAGCAATTTACAGCATACTGACATGGTCATTCCTTGCAAAGATGGCCCTAGTCATTAGCTCATGCAATCACTGCCTGTCTGGTTGGAGTCATTCATACTTCTACAGATGTTAATCAGTGCTCATTTTCTCAGAGGGAAATGTTATGTTGAACTTATTGTACACACTACCCTCACTATCTCTTGCAAATAAATGTTTTTGTACTTTTTTTTTCCTCTGGAAGAAGAAAAATTAGTTGTCCAAAGATATACTGTCTTTATTATTTTTAATTAGATATTATAAAGAAACTCAAGAAAGTTTTGTTCTGTGTTTTACAAGTGCTTCAAATCAGTCATATCATAGGCCTCAAGGTGAAATAGTAACATAAGTGTAAGGCTTTTCCTTAAAAATGAAAGGAGGTGGCTTGTCATCTTGGCCAGAAAGATGTGGGTTTTTTAGCTGCTCCTTCTTGGTATACTAGTTGAGTACATTTTCAGTACATTTCAGGAAAAATAAATTAAAGGACATAGGGAACTTACCCATTCAGTTATTTTGCATTTCAGTGCTATTTCATCTGTTTTTGCCCTAACATGTCTTTGGAGGTTACCAAAAATATAATGTGCTTTCTGATGTCTGCTCACAGAGCTGAATGATCTTCAGCTTCTACATAGTGCTTTCCTCCACAAATGAGGGTTGTGTGGACAACAATGACATTTACTCTCTTCCTTCAGTCAAAAAGAAGCATTTGCACACAACATTGACCATGGCTTGCTGGGGAAATTATGCAGTAATCATTATGTTCTGACATGATAATTTAACTATGTGCCTTTTATATCTTTTAGGAAATCTCCACTAATTTTAGTAAACTAATGCTATTTCCATTGTCATGGGGATATCCTACATGACAATAAAAAAAAAGGAAGAACACAACTACCTCCTAGAACTAGTGGGCTGATTCATTAGTGCAGTTTGTTTATCTGTTAGCACACCCCCTGCTGTTAGTAGTTACCCATCTACACTACAGGATATAATCCCAGCCTTAATTCTGTATATTGTTTCCTCAATTTACACATGGTTATTTGCTATAAAAACTGTGTATAGGGCAAAAATTATAATGGACAGGAAATACTTCAATAGCTTAAGTTGATTTAACTCAGAATGTTGGTACAGTGTGTTTCTCTCTCTTCTCTCTCTTTCCTCTTCCCAGCAGTTGACATAAATGTGAGACTTCATATTCATTCAGCAGATGAATACAATCTCTTCATTTCCTTCTTGTTTTTGCCAGGGTGGCTAGGTGAAGTTAGGGGAACATGGGTTAGGTGGATACGGATTTGGTATTTTCTCTGTAAGAATACAAGTACAAACTGTATGGAAATCTCACAGTTGGAAGTATTGAGTTGTCAGTGGTGAGGCTCATTTGTTTTGGTGCTTTGGTGTCTTGTGGCATTTTTTGTGGGTTTTGTTTGTTTTTTTCTTTCAGTTACCCCCAGATTAAAGATTGTGGTTTTGAGCATATAACTGCCATGTGCAATATACATTTTTTTTCCAGTTAAATTGGGCAAGTTTCCTCAAAATGATCCAAAGTCACAGACCTTTCCTGGAACAAAACAAAGCAAACCAGAAAAGATTCTTGCTGTTACAGTGTATAATTTAAAGTATCTTTTTGTTGAGATCTGACTGGAGCAGCAGTATACTGCAGTTGTTCAGGATTTAAACTCACAATTTTCATACTCCCAGGTGAATAAGGGGGAGCAGCAATTCAAACCCCATAATATTAATTTTCGTCCTTATTTCAGTTAGTTTGAAACTTCAGGGGTTTTGAGAGGGATGGAATGGAACCGGCTATTTCTTTGCCATTTTATTTTTCAATGGGAACTTGCCTACCTGATTCTTTCTGAATTATTTCACCCATAGGTCCTGCAGAAGGGCAGGACTACAGAAGATTTGCTTTACAAAAACATTAGAAAAGCTAGTGGAGCAGAAAGCATTCAATATTATCTTTAAAAGATTCTTATTAAATACAAATACCAATGCACCCTTCATTAGGAGGCAAACTTGTGGAGAGGATTTTTTTGGTTGGAACTGTTTTCTTTTACTAACCCACAAGTTATATCAACACTCTTATAAAAAGATGCACAAAGAGCTTTCATTAGATCTAAATACTGACTCCAGTTGAATATAAACCTCAGTTGGATATACCAACTCTCATGAAAATTTACTTCTGCTTTACCACTGAGCAACCCAAAGGTGAGACCCAGTAAAGAACAAGTAGCAGTTTTCAATTCATTGTACTGTGTACTGTGTTTTTAAAAAATTGGAAAGAGTGAACCTAGAAGTAGAATTAAGCATCTCTGAAATTTAGTTTACAAAATCTGTTTAGAGCATATTTGCCTAAAATGACCTACTGGCAAAAAGCAGAGACCAGCAATGAGCATGAATGCTTGGTATGCTCCAGAGTTGAAGTGTCTGAATCAAGGCACCATACCTCAAGCACATCTGTCCACTTGACTCAAGACCAAAAGCTGAAGTTACAGCATGTTCTTCTTGAAATGTGTTTGGTGTGTGTATTTGTGCTTATTCAAGCATTCATCTGAGAAGCAGGAGACCTCAGCTTGAGCTCTGCATAGGCTGAGTGCTGTCAGATGCACATCATCCAGCATCAAGGTCTAAAAGTCCAGTGAGAGGACTCCCAGTGTTTATACTGTTTGCAGAGTGGTTCTACTTCAATAATGCAAGACACAGCAGCTTCTCTGATACTGCATGAGTCATTGAACTTCAGTGGCCTGTGAGTACGAAAATGGGAATATTGATCTCTGCTCCCTGGCCCATGTGTGTGGTGCTTTTTTTATTTCTTAAAATGAAATGACTAAAGCTTTTGAAAAAAAATTTCAGCATAAAGAGACAGAATGTGTTGCCAGCTTCTAGGCATCAGGCTCAGACTTGTTCTGATTTGTTTTACTTCTGTCCCAGGCAACCTTTCCTTTTTGGCTGAGCCAGGTCCAGCTTCCAAAGAAAGGGGAGAAAGGTTCCCAAGGCAATTAAAGTGTAGCTGACAGAGAGAGCTCCCTCTGCTCTCTCTGCTCTCTCTGGCTCTGCAGCCAGGAGTTTGAATATCATCAGACTACAGGGAACAGATTTCAGATCCATTGTTTCTTGAGTAGGCTGGTTTAGAGGGTGAGGGTAAAAGCAGTATCTGCTCTCCTTTTCCCTGGAAATTAAAACAAGGGGAATGTGCCCATTATGTCTGAAACAGGCAGTGGGAAATGTGAGGGGAGACATGAGTTAAGCTGCTTCCCAATCAGATCCAGGACACTGGTGCAGAAGTGACAGCTACTGAATTTAGGTTCCTAATGCATTTTGTGGCTTTTAGGACAGCTGCTTTCTTAGATTATTGTTTCAAGTATTCTTTTGTAGGCTTCCTACCACTTCTAATCTTGTTGATAGCAAAATATGCATACTGTGTGAAGATAATGAGTTGTGCTTTGTTATAATACGCTTTTCATTTAAAGCAGCATTAACAGCAGTCAAATTCTATACATGTAAATCCTTGCTATTGCACTACTTTTTTAGGAGTATTAAGAAACTTTTAAAACAAAGAAGGGAGCAAAATAATTGAGCATCATCCTTGTGACAGCCATGAATGCATTCATTAGCTGTCAAAATTTGATTTTCAAAAGCCCTACTTTGTTGCTGGACAGTGTGTGCAGGCACAGCTGTTTGGCGGAAGAGGGTGCATTTTGTTTGTGCATATTCCTTCTGCTGGCTTTGTGATCCAGTGGGCAGGGGCTCCCAGCCCTCCTGGGGGGCTGACAGTGCTGGCTGGTAAAAGAAATGGGATCTTGTTCTGTGTAAAATAATAGTATCACAGGATATGCTGAGTTGGAAGAGAGCCACAAAGATCAAGTCCAACTCCTCGTCCTGCACAGAGTTGCACCGTGTGCCTGAGAGCATTGTCCAAACACTTCTTGAACTCTATAAGCCATGGTGCTGTGACCACTTCCCTGGGGAGCCTGTTCCAGAGCCCAGCCACCCTTTGCCTAATATTGAACCTAAAGCACCCCTGACACAAGTTCAGGCCATTCTCTCTGGTTCTGTCCCTGGTCACCCAGAGAAGAGATCAGAATCTGTCCCTTCTTTTCCCCTCATGAGGAATTTGTAACTGCAATGAGATTTCCCCTCAGTCTCCTCTTCACCAGGCTGAACAGACCAAGTGACCTCAACCACTCCTGATATGGCTTCCCCTCAAGGCCCTTCACCATCCTTGTTGCCCTCCTTTGGGCACTGTCTATCAGCTTAATGTCTTTTTTATATTGTGGCACCCAAAGCTGCACACATTATTCAAGGTGAGGCTGCCCCAGCTCAGAGCAGAGCAGGACAATCCCCTCCCTTGCCTGGCTGTGCTGTGCCTGATGTCCCCAGGACAAGGGTGGCCCTCCTGGCTGCCAGGGCACTGCTGACTCATATTTAACTTTCTGTCAACCAGAACTCCCAGGTCCCTTTCTGTGGCACTGCTCTCCAGCCTCTCATTCCCCAGTCTGTCTGTACATCCAGGGTTGCCCCATCTCAGATGCAAAATTTGACACTTCCCCTTGTTAAATTTCATACAGTTGGTGATTGCCCTGTCTCTCTGCAGGGCCTCCCTGCCTTTGAGGGGTCAACAGCTCCTCCCAGTTTTGTATCATCTGCAAACTTGCTTAGAATCCTTTCAAGTCTTGTGTCCAGGTCTTCAATAAAGACGTTGAAGAGCACAGGGCCGAGGATGGAGCCTGCAGAACCCCACTAGTGACAGGTCACCAGTCTGATGTCACCCCGTTCACTGTAACCCTTTGTACCCAACCCGTGAGCCAGCTGTTCACACATTGCATGATGTGTTAATCCAGCTTAATGCTGGACATTTTCTCCAGAAGGATCCTGTGGAGACAGTATTGAAAGCTTTTCTGAAATCCAAAAAGTTACATCAACTGGCTTCCCTTCCCTGATCAACTAGGTAAAGTAAAACTTTATAGTAAAAAAAGTAAAACTATAGTGCAGTAAAAGCTGTCCAGCACATTCTGATTTCAAGTTTGATTATAAGAAGTCATTAAGAACTTCAGATTAAATATTCTTAAAATTTTACTTACTTGCATATTGTTTTATTGAGGTTTTTAAACCTGTAGCACTCAGTACTGCTGTGGAAGTTGGTCTAAATTTGTTCAGGGCCATAGTCCAATAGTGTTTGTCTTGTCTTTATCCTTATACTCCTGAGCTAATTTGTCTTGCAATATTTGGGTCTTTTTGCAGTCTTCTATTTTAACACAGAAAGGCAATACTTTTTTTTTTATAGTTTTCTTTAAAGACTCCTCTCCCCCTCAATTTCTCATTATATCTTTTACTGGTTGAGCAGTACAGGCTCATACCTGCTTAATGTCAGCAGGTAACTTTCAGCTGCACATCTTGCATACTGACCTTTGTAACAGATACTCTTGAGCAAGAAATGTTTTCTTTTCTATTTGATGAATCAGATTTAAATCGAAGGATGTCTATGTTACACTTTTGTTTTCTTATTTCAGAAGGTATCATATCTGTAAGTGGTCTTGTCTACTACTTCCTTTCTGTCTTTTTTCCTGCCCTTTCCCTTGGGTCCAGTGAAACTTCTGAATCCTCTGGGTTTATATTTCTTTAAGTCTTCAGCACATTCCTGGCAGCATAAGCCATCTGTTTGCTTACATTCTGTAGCTAAAGTCAATGAACTTCTTGTGCAGGGAATGAATTATGAAGTTAAGACATTTCTGGTGAGAACATGTCTAGGCACTTTTGATCTTGACTCTGGAGATCCGGCTTAACACGGGGTACAAATGAACAAACTCTAAGAGGCTCTTGTTTTAAACCTTCTATTTCCATTCTACTCCTGCTATTTCCATTCTACTACTGATGACTTTCCTCATGTAGACCTCCTGTTACCTTTGCCAACTGGAGAGTGACCAACCCTTAATCTTGTTATCTGTCTGTGTGACTTTAAGTGGTGTAAGTGCTCTGATGTGAGACTTGCAGGTGGGCAAGTTAAGGACCAGCTGATTGATGTAGTGTTTGAGGAGTCCAGTCTATTCTGCCCTTTTGAGAGGGCCGAACCATGTACTACACTGACATGCTGCAAGCAGATGGTGTTGGCTGATGTACTGTGAGGATATTATTTGACTTTTGCTTTATGTCTGGTAGGCTCTTTATTACAGTGAAACCACCCAAAAGAACAGAACCGGTGTTGAAAAAAGCTGATGGTTTCTGAGTTCAGGATTTTAAGTGCATTATTTAAGATAATTAAATAGATAAATGCTATATAAACTGTCTCCAGAAATCATCTGAAGGTCAGAACAAAATGTTATAAAATGTCCTTGTCCTTCTTTCTTCCTTTCAAAACAACAGCTTCCAACTAGAATTGATATTCTGAATTATAAATTGAATGATGTGTATGAAACCTAGTTATGAAGTACAACGTGCAGGTAAACAGGATAAGTAATGTGACCTCACTTGCTTTAGAAACATGCTGAAATGCTAGTCAAGCAGAAGCAGAAATCCCCTGATGTGTATTTACTTTGGCCATTTGTTAAAATCCTGCCTACCTTTAGGTACTCCTTACTTCTGACATATTTATTATCAAAAGACAGAAGATTTTCAGCTTGTACACTTGATGGACAAAGAGGTATCCAAGAGCTTTCTATATTCTTAGACTCCGCATAATCTAGTAAAAAGTTATTTTAGTTCTTAAATAAAAACGTCTTATTTGTACACATTACTGCACACCCTGAGGATAACCATCTAAGAGATGCAGTGGAGCAGCTCAGGAACACTTTGTAGGTTCCCATTAAACCTTTAGGGTGAGTTTACTTGGGGCTGTGTCTGTGGCCTTCCTACTTTTTCAAGGTGGATTTGTGTACAGTTATTTTTGTCAGTAAACCTGGTTTGCTTGCTGGTGAGTGTAATTCATGCTACAGTCAGGGTGGAAGTGTTTGGATGTTTTGGATGTAAGTTTTGTAGATAGATCAAATAAATACAGTTTGAAGGAAGAGCATTGCAGATGGGGAGGCTTTGTTATGTTTTACCTTATTGTGAACTGAATGTCTGGTTACCATTTTTTCCCTATAAGTTCCATCTGTATTTTAGCATGGGAGGGTCATGTTGGCTTTTCCCCCTGCTTACACAATAGAGCATACACACTAGACAGTGGTATTGACTCTCACAGAACACTACTAAAACTTTCCTGCATGTACACCACCTGCTTCTCAACAAAATATTTCTAGCAATCCATATGTATGTTCTTTTCTATTACCACTTAATTCCTTTCTGAACAGTGAACTGAAAGAATAGCTTCAATTAAAATAAGTGTGTGAAGCAGAAATAAATTTGGTGTAATATTAAAGGGGAAAAGATTCAAAGATAAATGTGGAGTTAATTAATGAAGTGGAGCTCCACAGTTCTTGACCATCCCCTGTGATATCTTCTAAGGGAGGATTCTCAAGCAGTCAAATAACAGGAAAACGGTTAGAAAAAGACTGAATAACTGGTTTGGTCTCAAAGCATAATTTAAGTCTTGTGTCCTGCTATTCTTCTTCAATGAGAAAATACCAGGAGAGAGTCAGGTGTGTCTCTGTTTTCCATGATGATGCCCTCTTGACAAAGGGGAATTTCAGGATGTTAAACATTGTGTATGATGGAACCATTGCAACTAAATCTGCTGTTAATGGCTTAGAGCATGAGAGGAAATGGGAGGGGCACCAAATATGTCTTTGATTTACCTTTGAGCTAACTGATTTCAGGTGGCCAGTCTAGTATGTCTGTCCATGTAAATTAGAGCGCCCTTTTGGCCCCAAAGGTAACAAATTTTAAAATGGAAAGGCAGACACACAGAAAAAGCATGTCTTACCAAGACATGGTAGAAAGTATTAGCTATCCCTTTTCAAAATTCAACTTCTACTGTTCATAAGAGTTACATCTCATGGAAACCAACAGCTTTTGGCCAGTTTCCAGACACATGGGAGAAACTTTAGGTTATAATTGTGCTTTACATCTTCTTTTAATTAAAAAAAAAAAAAATAGAAACAACTTCATGTTTACCACAATTTACGTGTGCCTAAGTGTTTTCATGAAAATAAATACTGTACCAATGTGAAAATTTGGTTCTTAAGAAAGTGAGCCTAATCTTCAGGAGTTCTTTTATGTGAATGCATTTCACAGAGATATATGATTATCTGTTCAAATTCTTGGTTTCAAGATTTGACCACAATAAAGTTTTCTTTTTCTGTGTAAACTGAAAGCAATGATAGTCTACTCAGGAGTATGTTTACCTGTCACTTTTTTCATTGAATGAAAGCTGAAAGTTGATGACATGTATTTTATGTGCAGCTGTCTGTGCATTTTCAATATAGGAGGAAATACAATCAGTTCAGCATGACTGGATTACTATAAATAGTGCTAGAAAATACCTTCATTTCCTCTCCACATTTATTTTTGTCATATGCCTTACTGACTGTAACACATAATGTAACCAAAAGTGGAGTGTTATATTTTTATTTTAAAAATGCAACATTAAAACACAGAGTGCTGTCTGTATTTGAGAAACAGAACTGTAAAATAGAGCCCATCTTATAAAAGCATTTTGGACCTGTTTTGCTCTTTTTTTTAGGCAGGTAAGGAATTTACTAATTGCAGATAATAGTGATGAAAGCAAGAATGCAATAAATTTTTGTGCTAAAACCATAAAAAGTTATTTTGAGAACTAAGTGGTACATTTCTGCATTAATAGGAAAAATTAAATAAAATAGGAATAATTAGATAAAAATTATTGTACAATAGTTCTAACTTAATATTCTTTCTTAGTTGAAAAGTGCAAACTTTGAGTGGTTATGCTTTCTATGTATCATCATCTGCTAAACTAGTGTGATTTGCTGGCTTCTAACTAGGTATCAAAATTATTCATTTTATTAGTCTGGTAAGTGCAGGCTGCAATAACACTGTGCATAACATGTCTGAAAGGAAAAGCACCTCCAAAAGCACTCATTCCATTATGAGCAAACCCCATAGAGCCTGCTCTCCCATTTACTGCTCACTAGCCTTAGCCCTGCTCCCTACTCTCCTTCAGTCCCATCCCTTCTCCCACAAATCTCTCCTTTCATGGCTGGCCAGGAATGGCATTCCCAGGACTAGCTGGCCTGCTGGCCCAGCACACAGTGCCACCCCAGATAAACCTAATGCAGCACTTCCCTCTGGCTCTGATGGGTAGCAGCTGACTCCACAGGCTGCTCACAGCCCTCTAACCCTTGGTTGAGCTGATCTGGCTTAGCAGCTCTGGTTTAGGGACTTGCTTGAAGCTTAATTGACACAGGCCAATCATCACAAAAGTTATTAATGAATAACAAATGGAAACACACAGGCCATCCAACTAAAAAAGCCTTAAAAAAAGTTTTAGTTGTGTACTGCTTGGTTTTATAAAGAGTAGTCAAGTCTATAATTGCCTCTGTGTTACTAAGAAAGTAACTTTCAGGAGAGCTGCAAAAAGGTTACTTATGTGGAAAACTTTAGCACCAATTTTGTGGAAAACATTAGCACTGATTGTTCCCAGGGACTTGATTCTCAGTGTTCTACATGGCAAGTAGGTTTTCCATCATTTGTGCCTGTGCCAGGGGAAGATGACAAGCCATTTAGGCATATAAAAGCTGGATGTTAAGGGGTGTGCCTTCCTGTTATGAAACTTGCTGCAATCCTGAAATTCAAAGTAGATGAGAATGCATGCATGACATTGAGAACAATGGAACGAGAGAGTAGGCACTGAAATAAATATGCTGGAATGTAGATTTGTCAGGTTGACTTTCTGATTAAATATAGCTGGAACTTTGCTGTCCCTAAAAGCATACTATTAAGTGAGTTCAAAGCCTGCCACTAGTGAGCTTACTGATATGAGTAGAAACAATTATAGCAAATCTATCTGAGAGCAACCATATGCCAGAAGCTGACCTAAGAGTATGATGAACCAATGATGTTTCATGGATGTATCTTTCAAAAAAAAAAAAAAAAGAAAAGAAAAGAAAAAAACCAAACCAAAACAAAAAACCCCAAGAACCAAAACCGAAACAAAAAAACCTAACCTACCAAAAAAAAAAAAACAAAAAAAAACCACCAAAAAAACTAAAACTAAAACCTAGGAAAAAAAACCCAGTTGTTTGCTTTTGTAAATATTTACACTAGCTAAGTACCTGAATGATGTGATAGCTCAAATGGAGTCCTTTATAGGAGGAAAGTCAAGTATACAAGAAAAATCTTTTAAAAAGCCCTGAAACCAAACCAAAAAGCATGTTTTTAAAAAATCCTATAAGCTATGAGCAGGATGCCACTGCATTGTTCCCGAGAACAGAAGTTCCCACTTAGGAATATAGTGAAGGCGATTGAGAATAGATGGATGATGTGTGATGCATAGAATAAAGAAGTCAAGTCTGCAGAGGTATTGCTTCATAGCTTCAGAGCCATCTAATTTTAAAGCCAAGTGAAATCTAAAGAAAGTAGATCCCTTAGTCCAAGGGCATTGTTGGAGAAAATACTGACATAATGCTTTTATGTCATTATGCTTTTAAATATACAGATGCATTTTTCCACAATTAATTTAGTACTGTGTCCCACAGTAAATTCAGGTTGGAGGAGGTTGGAAAATGTACTCCAGTCCTAGCATGAAAATGTCTGATTATCAGCAGACTCAGGTGAAGTTAGAACACTGTAAGTCTGCAAAAAAACCGTGTTAGTCTCCAAAAAGAGTAGTCATCATGTGTATTTCTACTCCATGTCTGGAGTCATCTTTTTTCTCCTTCCTTCCTGTTGAACAAGATAGCTCTCACTAAGAATTGCAAAGTCTCGACATGATTAAGTGGTTTTTAGAATGTGTAACAATTTCGTATACTTGACACATTGAGATAAGTTGGTTAATATTTCCTATAGACAGTACCTTCAAATTTATTTTTAGTAAAATGTAAGTATTTAAGAATTCCCAAGTGGTGAAAAAGCAGATATCACCCTGAATGTTTACAGCGGCGAGTTTTAGCTTGTACCAGCTGACTTGGGAGAAGACCTTCCTTTCAGTTTCTGTTCATATCAGTGACTTGTGAGAATGAAACAGTGCAGTTGGTAGAACTGGTTTGATAACAAAACAGTTCATCCATGTACTTTGTCTATATTGCTGTATTCCTTTCACTGTGTAAACTGTGCTAAATTTGGGGGACCTAGAAAATAATAGAATAGCTGAGTAAGGGCAGAGCAGATCCCAAACAATTGCCCATTTCCTGAAATCTTTGTACAGAATTTGGAGGCAAAGCAATTCAAGGAAATGCTCAGTATAAAAATGAGAGAGCTGCAATAATTCATGAGATGGATTGTGTTGAGTGGGTCTAGAAGGTTGAGTGTAGGTCTGGCATTGAGAGCTTCTGTTGGCTCTGCTGACTGAAGCTTAATTTTAGTGTCAGTCGAGAAAAGGTTGATGGACTTGTCCTTCCCTTTGGTTTTACACTTCAGTTGATACTAACATTTGGACAATGGTGAGAGTATGGTGTTTGGAGTCTTTCAGGAATGTGAGGCAGTCTCTTAGGCGTTCTGTGTCTCTACACTCTCGTGTTACTGATCCAAATTGCACATGATAGGTTTCTAATAATTACAGATAGTCTTTCATACCTTGTTCCATTTCATCCTGTCTGAGTACCAAATGAACTCTCGTTCTGCTTTCTGTTGCACAGCAGGTAAGTAGAAGACATTTATCAAATCAAAATAAGTGGTGTTTTTAAGTGTTGAATGAGTTGCAGAGCAAGAGAGCTGCACTTGCCTATTTGGCCATCTGCTGGCCACACTGGTGTCTCAGAACCCATTCTGAGTGGTCATGCTGGTTGTGCCTGCTGGTGCATCTCAGATGAAGATTTCCTAATAACTGGAAAACAAATGGAGTTGTGTTGGTACCCTAGAGGGTGAACTTGTAGGTGGAGCTGTTCTAGGTGGAGCAGTTTCCTCTCTGTGTGCACCACCAGAGGGAGATGAACACCGGAGCTGGCAGGAAGAGGAGTGATTTGTGCCAGCAGAGGTTTGCCTAGGCCTGCCTTTTGCACCTGAGAGTACAATACCATGTCAACACCTTTGTGTGTCAAAATCAAGACTGGAGTGGTGGGTGGCTTCTTGTACTCCTGAGTGGAGATCAAGGCCATCACTGTATTTTGAACTTTTTGCTGCTATACCATTGCCTTAGTTAAACCTTGTAGAAAAGAGAATGGTAGTGATATTCCTATGGGCTTTCTTAAACCTTTCTGCCCGGCTGGCCTTTGGATTTTGCGATTGATTGAACTTTAGGCATATCCTCAGTGTGCCTGGTCCATATGTATGAGTCCAGGCAGATTCCCAGCTCATTTTGCCTGAACTTGGTAGGCTGTCTGACATGGCACTTGTGCACTTTCTGATATGCAGCAGCGTTGGGCTGTGCCTGAGCTGCTGAGCGGGCTGGGAGGCGAGGTTTGGTTGGAGTGCCGCAGTAAATGGGGCTCCATTGTCTGGGCTGGCTCCTGCCAGCGCGCAGGGCTTGGCAGAGGAGCTTGTTTGTCAGCACGGAGCTATAGCGGCACATCCTCGGTCTCAAGGGCAAGTGTGTTACTCATTCCCGTCTGGAAACGGATTGATTTAAAAGACTCTTGAGATGAGGTGGTTCTTTAGGTTCAAGAGCCAAATAGAAGTGAAAAAAAATTTATTTTTGACTAGTGTCTGCTACAGATATTGTACTGTAACTTTCTTTACAGTGTCAGTCTGGTAAAATGTAACACAGAGAGGCTGTATTTCAACTAAGATATATATCTTAAGTCTTTTGAGGATTTTAATGAAAAGGAAGTCCTGTTAAATGCCTTTTTTGGGCATCAGTCTTGTTCCAAACCTGTTAGCTTAGTAAGTTTCCTTAAATCTCTTGTCAACTGGTATAATTTTCTCAGAAACTAAGATTTTTAGTCAATCCTTTTAATTGAAATTGGGAGTTTTCTTTAAAGCTTAGGATTTAATTTAAAAAAACCTTAAGAGTTCATCTTTCTTAAGTGGCACATGTCATGACAAAGTTTCTTCAGATATGTATTCCATCTTTAGAATCTGAAAGCAGAATTGTGGTTTTTGAGTGTTTTAAAATTATTATATTGCATCTTATAATTAATCAAATTATTAGAACACAGAATTTGATTTTTAGTAATCATATTTAACCATTTGTTCCTATGCATTAGTAAACAGAAGAAATGGGAAAAAACTACTTAGATGTAGACTCCAGCTCATTATAAATCTCTGCTTTAATCATAGATCCTGCACCTTATCCAGGCACACCTCAGTGACTTGAGCAGTAGAGTATCTGTGTGTCTTTCCCTGTTATTTGTTTACCTGGAATCTTCTGTTTTTATATTAACAATGTCAACAGTTCTGGCCCAATCTTCAGATCTATAGATTGTCCAGAATAGAACAGAAATTAACATCTGATGATGTACAGGCTTGCCCATGAAATAAATTGTTGATTTTCCTTTGAGGATACATTCAGCATTTCCTTAAAAAAAATAAAAATCACAGGTTTTGTAGCTGAATATACTGGATATGGAAACTGCCTTGATTAAGAGAACTGGAAAAGACTGGGCTTTTCCTGCTGTATGATTCTGATATTGGGATACAGCAATGCTCAGTTTAGACAGATGTGACCATGGTGTTCAAAATAGGAATATTTTGCCATAGATTCTGTCACGTTCTTTAAAATTTATTTTAACACTGTTAACATTAAGACTAAGTAATTTCCATTTTATCTTGGTCTAAAGGTGTTTTGTATTAATAACTAACAGGAAAAAAAATCATGTTTAACGTGATTGTGTTTACCATAGCACAGCAAAATTAGCCAGGTTGGCAGGGCTTGCTGAAGAAGACTTATGAGAAGTTTTTCATTAATGGAAAAGTCTTGTAAATATCAACTTTAAAAATAAAATATTAAAGTTGTATACAACATGTTGAAAATAGTTGTCAGGTGTGTTTACATTTGATTTTTGTCATGGCATTTCTGGTCAGCTGCTGACTTTAAGAGAACCACTAAAATTGCAGATGTGGAATATTTTGAAATACTTATTTGGGGGTTGAATTTTTTTTTTCTCAGTTTGCCCAAGAGATATGCTCTTTAACAAATAGCATGGATCTGCTCTAGTTTATCTGTAATTGTGAAATTTGGGTTTGCTAAATATCTTGATTCTTTACTATTTATTTGATATCAAGGACCACGTTTATTAGTTTGGAAGCTGTAGGGGAATCCAGGCTCTCACGACCATTTGTTTCTCTCTTAGACTTACATCCCAGTTAATGAGTTTTATGTTTGTGGGTTTCTTTTATTATAACTTTATATGGTAAACCACGTTAGTTTTTATATCCTGTGATAAGTACATTTAGCTAGCAAAGATCCCCATCCTTGGTCTTTCTCTTTCACTTTTGTGTTCAGCAGCTCCTGAATAACATACTAAAAATAAACTAACTTTACTGAGGTAGTTTGTTTACATTTATATTCAATGAGTCATTGTAGTGTGTTGCTATATGATTAAGATCTATTTTGGCTTTTAATCATACATCCATGTGGTATACTGTTGAAAACAAGTAGTTGAATGTTGAAAATTCTGATTTCTGTCATAGCAATTTAATGATGTCCAAATCTCTGTAAAGTACTAAACTCAGTTTCTGTCTGTTGTCTGAAGATATCAGTAGTCAGCTACAGTGCATTTTTATTGCAGTAGAAGTTCAAGACTTATATTAGCAATAAAACAGATAGCTTAAGTGACCCAGTGCAGACTCTGTAATAGACTGAACAGGAATTTGTGTGACAATAAGGGACACTTTAGGTACTTTATGAGAATAAGACGTCTAAAATGTAGACTTCAGCTACTTAATTTCAAATGAAGCAAATGAGACACCTGTCATAAGACATGTGGGTTTTTTTAGTAAGATTTTTGTCCATGCAATGTCAAACTTTCTGTAAAAGGCTTGTAGGGCCGATAGAGAGGTTAAATAAAGAAAATCAATATTTTCCAAATAGCATGTATGACAATTTAGATAAATTTATATATAGCATTTGATATTTTCTATAACATTTTAACATTTGCTGTCTTGCATGCTATTTTGGGATAAGCTGGCAGATAGTTTTTTTCAGTCCATAGTTCCGTGGTTATCTATCTATATGTGCATCCTCTGGAAAGTGGCAGCCACATGCATTTCATGTGCCAACATTGTGGTGTGGCTGCATGCAAGTTGGATCTGGGAACTGATCAATTAATCAGGTACACACTGAGTGTCTGGCCTGAAGGTGATGATGCAGCCTGGCTGGGATGAGATGCAGAGGGGGTTTCAGCTGCAGCTTGCGCTTAATGCTGTTTAAATTGATTGTGAAACCAGCCCTCAAGGTAAGCCCTGTAGACCATGTGTGTCCTGACTACATTTTTGTAAACAAACATGCAGTGAAGAAAATCCAGTGCTTCTTATAAAATAATTATTGGACTTTTGTGAATTTTCACAGTACAAATTGCTCTTTTTCACAAGTTTGAATCAGAAAATATGTGTGGGCAAAAATGCGAGGGAGAGTTGTTTTCAGTACTTGTCCTTTTTCTGTAAACTGATAATTTTAAGAAAACATTTAAAAAGTAACTAGTGACATATTGTAGAATTAAGTGGACAACATATTTAAAATAAATGAAAAATCAGTTTAAGTTAGCGTATCATGGCTGTATTGATTCCACTAACATAGTTTTTCAGTACTTAGCGCTGTTACGTGGCTTGCTGCTTCTATTGAATTGCTTTGTTTTGGTGTTACCCAGCTGTATGTGTCAGGGTAAACCAGTGAGGAGGTGAGGATCTCAGAATTTTTAGTAGGTGCAGAATTCTGTCCTGGCATGGGTTAAGGCAAATGTGAACCCTGGTTTCTTAGTAAGAAACATATTTTAAGCAGCTGCAAAATTCTTGGTAGGAAACCAGAAGTTTTTATTCCGCAAAAAAATCATGCCAACTGAAATGTCCAGAGTCATTAATTTATGGTTCACTTTGTCAATTTATGGATGCTTAAGTAATGGTGGTTTTCCTGCAGTATCTTTTCTTGTTGGTTTTGTGGGGGCTTTTGTGTTGGTTTTTGCTTCTTTGTTTTGGTGTTTTGGTTTTTTTGTTCTTGATTTTTTCTTTTGGTTTGTTTTTTTTGGGGGATTTTGGTTGTTTTGGTTTTTTGTTTGGTTAGGTTTTTTGTTTTGTTTTGTTTATTAGTTCATCTTTTAGTGTTCCAGTCAAGTGTCACCAAACTGGGTACACTCTTATCCTTCAGAACAGTTTTTCTTCCTATATTGTTTAACTGTAAAGATTTCAAGCATTTACAGTAAACAGTTTAAAACTGAGACAATACTGCTTCATAGTAAGTCTTGCAAAATTAGGGAGCTATATGTATGAAAATCCAAATTAAAACTACCTGCTTCCTTGCACCATGCTACAACATTTCTCAAGGTAACCAAAAGTAGTGCAGGTATAGGATTTATGTACATTTCCATGTGGGCATGCAGGAGGATCATCCCCATCTCAACTATAAGAGCTGCTGCTCTGTGGTACTAGTGGAGTGATTGAATTGCTTTTTAAATTTTCTGCATAGAAAATTTACTGCATTAAGTCAGTTTTGGGCACATTTCTTCAAGTCAGATCTTAATCATATATTTGTGCTTTGCAGCTTTTTTTAGTTTTACAAAAATTAAGCAGATCCTTACATGTCAATGAAGATGTATGTATAAATACACTTTTTTAATGCCTGATAGTATACTTTTGTTTACAGTGACAGTAGCGATGTTTTGAAGAATGTAAAATAAATATTTTGGGATTCTTTTAAACTGAAAAATACTGTCTCACTTGTCTAGTTAGTTGATTGCAGCTTCCTGCTAAATGACAGATTGTTTCCAAATCTGTTTTTACCAAAAAGTTCTTTTAAACACAACAAAAATAATTTACTCCTTAAAACTGAAAAAGCAGATTTTTTTTCTAGCTATTTGACACATATAGAATGTGGGGGTTAGAATAGGGTTTTAATTGAACAGTGTAAAGATTGGGGCTTTAATCTAGCCTTACATATGAAATGTCAGCATTCACAAAGCTCTGATCAGCGAGCAGGGGACTAGGTGCATGGCAGATAGCATTTCTCACTTGTCACTGCTCACCAACCTAAAGAAGCCATGCAGATATGGACACTGTAGTTTTAATCTTGTGCAGACATGCCTTAAAAAACTGTATCAGTTTGTCAAGAATGAAATCTCACTTTGAGAAATACGTGTATATTACAAGTCTGTAACCGGTTCCACTTTCAAGCAGTGTGCAAGTAGCAAATAAAGGAAACTGCAGAATGAAAGAAAAATCACCTCCACTTTACTGAATAAACAATGTTCTCATAGAGCATTGCTCAAGTAATAAATCTTTGTATTTACCAAAGTTGCGTGTAGTAGAAATAGATGTCCAGCTGATAAGAATTTCTTTTTTATAGCTCCATTTATGGCCCTATCACTATCCACAGGACTTGGAATGTAATAAATGACTCCCACAAGTAGATCAAGTAAATTACAGTTTAATGCAATATTGTTTGGTATAGTGGAGGAGTGATTATACTGTTTCTGAACACTCCTGGCTAGTCATCAGAGGAAGGGACACTGGATTATTTTCTGTGCATCTAGTTCTGAAGTACCTGCTGAAGCAAAATGCTTTTTTTTTTTTTTTTGGGTGGGAGGGGGATGAGGGTTTGTGCAGGGACTAAAGCTTGAAAAGAAACATTCCATTACAGGGAAATACAAGGTAATAAACTGACTTAATTCTTCCTTTAGACATGAACATGTTGAAGGCCAAAGCAAGACATTTTTCACTTTAGGAATGAAATAAAAGAAGTTGTGCGTGGCCTTCAGAAAATTGCAGCTGCAGTTACTTATTCTTCTTTTTCATCCCATCCTTTTAGTCTTTGTAATAAAATTTCACCTCTCATTTAAACAATATCATTGCATAGTAGTAATTCCTGTTTGATAATAACTTTGTTTTGTCAGGTAGCCAACTTTACGATGCAATTATTATGGAAAGTGTCCCTGTGCCAAAATTTGTCATCTGACAGGTTAAGAATTGCGCAAATCAAGAAAAATATAAAAGATTTTGGAGGTTTTTTTTTCTTTTCTAAAAATAAAATGTGTGTGGTTGTTGCTAAGTGGCAACCTGGTGTACATGTTCCAGAGAGCAGAATTATGGGAATTGTCTTGAAAACTCTTATGTGTTTTTTTTTGTAATTTTTCCTACCCCTAACTAATTATTACTAATTTTCCTGCAAGTCATAGTCTCAGTATTTTCTAGTGCAAATAGGCCTAACATTTTGCTTTGAAATGAGATGAAGAACATCAGTAGGGTCTCTTCTGCTGGCTCTTCATTAGGGTTGGTGGCCACCAGCAGTCAGGAAGGGGACTGCTGGTGTCACATACCCTTACTGCAATAGTATGCAAGACTCTAGTTGAGGTTTTGACCAGATGGTGTCAGTTATGGAACCAAGAAGCAACCTCAGGAAATACAGAAGTTAAGGCTTGATTACACTGTGTTAACTGTTTATCCGTACACATCGTATTAACAGCTGTAAATAATGACAACAGCCTTTTCTAAAATAGGAATGTCTGAGATGTGACTGTACGTTGTTTTCTGTGCTTAAAAATTATCTTTGCTTTATGCTATGGATTCTTTGCTCTAATGTCTTTGAACTTAAAATTGCAGAAATTTAATTGAATTTGCCTTGTGTTTCAAAAGTAGATTAGTCTTTGAATTTTTGGTTCAGATTTCTCTTGCTAAACAGTATATGAGGACATACATGTTATATTGAAAGCTTCTGTATTCCTTCTCTGCTTCTCAAAGGAAATGTTGAACAGTTGTTACTCTCAGGTAACTTGATCTCAGTAACTGGTATAGAGTTTGTCTTTTTGGTTTTTTATTCATATATGTTTTGCTTTACGTACTTTGTATGCTTGTTTGGTAAAATGCCTTTAGGCAGAACAACTTTTATAGGCAGATGTAATATCTCCTACTAAACATGAGTATCATTAGACAAACTAGACTATTCTGGTTCCACACCATATGTGGGAATGTCAAGAAGGCACCTTGGATATTTGCCCCTTTACTCTTTCTTAACCACCATTTTACATTTAGCACAATCTACTCTTTGGGTTCTCCAGCAGGCTAGGCTCCTTATTTTTATGAGATAAATAGACATAATTGTTATTATCCCAAAGATGGATCCATTGTATTACTGGCCCCAAAACAAAACATGCCCTTGCACTGGCAAGTTGAGCTTATTTAAAGTGCCAGCCCAATTTAACTTTTCTTGCACTCACACTAAATGCAGCACTTGTATTTTGTGAGCCAATTATTTGCATACGTTTAAAAAGCAATCAGATCTGGTCTGTTAGGTCAAGATAATATGAACATAAATGCACATTCTTACAAATAAGCTGCCCTAAAACATAAAGGAGGAAAACAAATGTAGTGTGAAATGCTAGGAAAAAATCAGGCAAGGCATAATTAGCAAAGGACAGTAGAATTGCTGTTTTGTTAGGACTTGAATAGTAACAGTCAATTAAGTTTTCACAACAGGAAACAGCAAAGCATTTAACAAAGAAACATCATCTCTCTCTACAGCATAAAGTCTATACAAAGAATCACAAAACTGAGGCAATTAATAGATCAGAAGTCATGAGTTAAAAAACCAAATGGGACTGACTTAATATTTCTTTGCAAAGAAATCTATCTCTGTATATTGCAATAATTAATAGACCTAATTTTTTAATATAGTATTTGAACAATGGTATTTTATATAAAACAAGCACATATACAAAGCATGGCTGGGGATGTATGTTGTGGTAAATAATATGTAGGATGTAATTGTATGCTTGACAACCGAGGCATAGCCATCATTACTCAAACTAACTGCAAAAAACTCAGATTATCAGTTCAAAGTTAGCTAGTAAGGATATGATTAATGTTTCTTCCCTTCCTTTTCCTCAGTACCAGAATAATGGAAGTGATCTAAGATGGATAAACAGAGGGGCACAGCAGTATTGTGTTAAATGCAAAGAGAAAGAAGTTATAAGCAAATCAAGAACTCAAACTCTTGTAATAAGTTTGAAACTTATACTGAAAAATTTAGCATTTCTACTTAAGTACATTGAATAGCCCCCAGAAAGCTTTGGTGACCATGTAAATGCACCAGGCTCCAATTCAGGTACTTTCATTGAATTTCTCATCATGTGGAGTCTGTAATAAGCTGATTTTCAGTATATAAACAGTAGAGGCTTTCTCTTGCTATAGTATGATCTTGCATACGAAAGGTAATTGCTTTTCTTAGGACCAGAATCAAGCCCCATGAGAGGATACAAGGATATTTCAAGGGTAACACAATTAAGGGAAGAAATAACATTATCTGGAAATGTTCTGTTATCTGGAATTTCTAGCTTACTTCTCTGAAGCTTTTCCAAACATCACGTGTCAGGGCAGTTCAGAAAGGTACAATTTTCCATTTAGTTCCCCAGAGCATGCAGGGATCTGCTTAGCAATTTTTTGAAATGGGGTTATTTTGAGAAAGGCTGATGCCAGATAGATATCCAGTGGATTTTTAATAGCTGTGCTAAGTTGGCTAGTGATGCCATGGGTTTTGATTGTGCTACTTTTACTTTTGTTTATTTAGTATTTTGAATGCCTGATTACAAAGCATATGTAACCTGATGTTACTCCCCTGGTTATTTGGAAAAAACCTCTCAATTCCTTCCCTCTTCTCTCTCCCCACCCAAAAAGTTTAAAAAAAGAAAAGGGGCTGGGGGTGGAGGGAAGGAAGGAAAATATTTAGCCTTATTTAAAACAGAAAGAAGAAGGCTAATGTAAATCAACTCCAGAAACAGTGGATAAGGAGGGAACAGGGAGAGGGGGAACACAACTTGACTCTGCTTTGCCTCTTTTACCCACAGAGGAATGTTGCCAACAGGAATATGGACTTGTTGGAAAATAAATAAAGTGACCTTACTCAGAGCACAAAAAAAGTAAGATAGATCTGTCTGAGTAGGTGTTTTTTTCAATTTTTTTTTTTTTAATATTTGCTTCTGGGCCAGTGCAACAGCACTGTGTTCATTAGACACAGCAATGAGGTCCAACAGTCATACACGGACTAAAATGTGCTTAATGTGGTGCTGCTGCAGCCCAGGACGTGCATGCAGATGTTGTCCAGCAGTGAATGACGTTTCACTTCACTGCATTGCCTTGGGTTTGCATGTTTCCAAGTGTGTTTTTTCTTCTGCACTGTTTTAAGACATTTGTCCACTGTAGAAGTACTTTAAATGTAATAAAGAGAAGCAGTGGCAGCATCTTGGAAATTGTGAATACTCCAAAACCCTTGGTAATAAAAGACTGAAAAAGTACTGGTATCTTGAGACACTATAGAGTCACAGGCAAATGAAATTTAGGGTATGTGACATTTTGTGCTAAATCCCAGACTGCAATTTGAAAAAGTAATTTGGATTCTATTGGACATGAATAAAGTGTTTGGATTTTTTTTAAATTCCCCTGCTCCACTTTGAGCAGAGCTCTAATAGTTGGGGTTTTTTTCTTTTTACTCTGCCATGGCAGCTTTAAATGCCAAAAGATTCTACTGCTGAGAATTTTAAAGAAACATTCTACCTGTGGATAATTTCAGAACCAGAGGAAAAAGCTTAAAACAAACCTTCATTATGTGCCCCTGGAGGTACCCATCACAAATATTTAATATAAAATAACTGATTTCAACTGCCAAAGACATGGTGCTTCTTGATTGGTATGTTTTCATATTAAAACCTAATGCAATAAACAGTACTGCATTCTGTGCCATAAGTGATGAAATTCTAGAGCTCAGTGAATTGCTGATTTTTAGCTGATCTGCAATAAATGTCCATCAGTGTTCACACACACCCCTCTGAGGCACAGTCTAGGACTAGCTTCAAGGGCCATTCTTATAACATCCTTCTGTTTAAAAAACCAGGACAGATAATTTATGTTTAATAGGAGAATAATCTCATGGGGCTTTGCCCAAGAGACTTCCACTTCAGGTGCAGATAGGGCTGACAAGTTCATTTAACATATCAGTGCCACTGCAAGGGGCTGGCTGCTTCTCTCCTGCACCTGACTCAGTCTAGCCATTTGTCTGATTTCTTGGTGATTTGATTCATTTCACTAAGCTGGTGAAAAACAGCTCACCCACCCACACACATTTTGGGGTTTCCTGCCAGCTTAATAATCTGAACTGTCTCTCTGAAGTGTCAGATGAGCAGCAGAGGCAGTCTGAAGGACCAGCCCCCTTAGAGAAATGTCACTGTGGCGTAGCTGTCCTAAAGCTACAGGCTACGAATGGCTGCGTGGTACATAATTTATAAGAAACTGAATTCTGTTACTTCAGGTAAATACTCTGTAAAGCCAGCTGGAGATACCATTCAGAGGTCATGTGTCTTGAGTTGCAGTAAAAACACAAAGATTTTCTACTGTTGAACAAATATTTTAGCAAAGATGGCAAGTACTAAGGAGAGCGTAAAAAGGAAGTGGTGTAACTGGAAGATAACAATGCATAGAAGAGATCAATTAAGAGCAAAACAAGACAGAAGGCATTGAATGAAAGAGTGGCTTTTTTTGTCATTCTTACAATAGCCATCAAAGACAAATATTACCATCAAGAGTAGCCTGTTTAAGCTGTGTCTCATAGCCCAAAGGAATAGCATTCCCAAATGATGGTTCCCATTGGCCTTAACTTTTGCATGGGACCAGGCAGAAATGTTGTACATTCTGCTGCTGTACCATAAATATAGAAATATTTTTAAAAAGCATTTAGCCCTTTCAAATATGGCAGCCTCATATTTGCATTGCCTCATTAAACTGAGGAGACTTAAAACATAAATTGATTACTGAACAAATGTTTTATCAGTTCAGTGGGAGCTTGCAGGCACTACTTTGCTGACTCTATGTACTAGTTACTTCACTTCTCTGATCTCTAAAACGTCTGTGTGGTAAGACCAGCCCTTGCCAGTTCTGTGAAATGCTGCAGATTTAGGGAGAAATACATATGAAAGTGTGCAGAAGCCACTTGCCACTAATCTAATGCTGTAGGAGGGAGGCCACTGTGCAAACAGTGTGAGGTGATGAATGCCTGTGAAATTTGGAAGTGGAACCCTGTCCAGGATGGTGACTCACATAACACAGACAGAGTCTTCACATGCAAGCTGTCTTCCAAAGGCACTGTGCTTTTGCTTTTCTCTGCTTCCCTGGTATGTCAGTGAGTTCAGCCTCTTGATGTTGTCTTCCAGCTCTTTAGCTTGCCGCTTGCAGAGCATACTTTTAGACTTACTCACCTATTCAGAACAAGTGTGTGTAAATACTGTGTGGAAAAAACCCACCCAACTCTATCACCTTACCATTAAACAATGTGGAAAATATTCCATTGCACTGAGAAGAAACTGGTGATCCTTTGTTATGTATATCCATTTATTGATAATATTAGTGTTGTACTACTGAAGCTTATCTATGGCCTCTTGAAATTACCTCTTTCTTTCAGTTGTCCACACTGAAAAGGACTTTTTTGTAAGAGGTTTGTAATGGAAAACCATGTTGTAGCCTTTGAATCTGGTGGTATTATACTCTTTCAAATATCAGTATCAGCACTGCCACTTTCAAATTAATGGAAGTACATGACTAAGAACAAAGGGCTCATGTGATTTCACTGGTTTTAATCCTGGATTATTCAGTCAGAACTTGACCTTAAAATATAGTAATACCAAGTGGGAGGAAAATGCTTGGAATTTTACTGCTTTTCATAGGAAATGATAATGTATCTAACTTTAAAAAAATGTTTATCTAGATTTACTTCTTAACAAAGGTTATGAGAGTGTCCAGTTGATTCCATTAATACCAGGGTATTTTATCAAAATGGGAATTGGATCCAAACACTTCTGTTGCCTCTTGAAATACTGCTAGGATTGCTTATTTCTGATTCTGATCTTATTTTTGATTTAAACTTTGTAGGTTGTGCCTTGCACTTTGTCACAAAATCCCTGTCAATCTTAAATAGTTGAGATTTCAGAGCAGGTATTTTATGTCCTTGTGATGCCCAGTACAACCTTTCAGACCCTGCTAAAAGCCTAACAAAGACTGCTGTATATGCCAAGTGCATTTTGATATTTCTGAAAGAATATTGACTGGGATTGGTTTTTATTTTGCATATCTAAATGTCTGTGTTTGCTTCCTTGAGAGCAACTATTATGAAGAATATATATTTGAAAATGTTGCTTCAAAAGAGTTTTGTGATTTCACTTAGATTTTTGACTTTATTTCACTAAGTACTTACTAGCTTTCTTTTGAGCTCTTAAAGAATGTCACCTGATTTATCTTACTCACATTGCTGCAGTAGCAGGTCTCTCATCTGAAGCCCTTTTCATTAAAAATTTATTTTCTCCCCCACACCCTCTTCCCTGATGAATTCATGTGAACTTTTTTCATGCCCATACAAGGTCTAGTCCTTTCCATGACTGAAAAAAAGGATTCAAAATAATGAAAATGCCAGCAAATAAGTGACTTTGCCTCTGTAAAATTACTGGAGGGCTTGGAGCAGGCAATGATCCTAGAACTTTTCCAAGTAGAGAATTATTAAGAAATCTAGTGCAATAAGGAATTATTAAGAAACTTTAAAAAGAAAAAGGTGAATGTAGGCTCAATATATTCCCTCCTTCCTCTCCCCCTGCTCCTTGTATGTTAGTTATTCTAAAAAATAAGGAAAAAAAAAAGTTACTGAGAGCAGGAGCTACATGGCTGTTTCTGAGAGGGCTGGAATTATTGTAGTCCTGACTTCTAGAGATTTTTCTTATGATTTATTGTAAAATCTGGCTGAAAGTTTTTCTTTAGTCAGAACATTAATTCTTGTCCACCTCTGCCTTGTTCATGACATCTGTGAAGATGTAATAATATTTGAGACTTCTGTCCTTGTGTCATTTGGTTGAAATATGTTGGTTGCTCTTCTTAGAAGAAAAGCCTGAAAGAGAGACTGTTGTGTGTTGAACCTCGTTTGGTTCACTTTTCTCCTTCTTGATCTGGAATCTTCCTGAAGATTGCCGGAAGCTGGGGGAAGTTATCTCTTAACTGGGCTAGTGTTCAAAGAAGTGCAAATAACTCTGCAAACACCTGAGTTCCAGAAACATTTTCGCGTCAGAGGAGGGGCTGTGGAACATTGGTGCATCAGATCCATTGACCTGGATTTGATGGGTGCACTAACAAATTGCAGACTTTTTCATGCCATTTTGTGGGTCTTCCAGGCAGCCTGTGACTTCTCAGTTCTCAAGTAGCAAAACTGAAAGCTGGAAGCACAGCAAAAATCAAATGTAGATTCAAGCTGTTAAATTTTGCTCCTAGAAGTATGAATTTTCAATTCTCATGCTATCTTATATGCAATCTTACCAAAGTGAACATTAGCTGGTCAGGTACTAAGGAGTAACCTACAAAATGAAACAAATACTTTTGCTTCAGGAAGTTGGAGAGTTGTGCTGAATTCAACTGCCTCGAAGATTTAAAAAAAAAAAAAACAAAACAAACCCAAAGGCCAAACAGCTTGGAAGCAACACAATAATTTTGTGACAGGAACCAGGACTTGTCTAAAGAAAAACAAAACAAAACCAAATAAACAAAACAAAACCACAATTAAAAAAGCCCCAAGCAAATCAGTTCTGTACTGTGAAATATAAAGTTTTGGAAGTGAAAGTAGTGTTCCCATTGAAATCAGTAAGTAAAATTTGGAGATAAACATTTACTTGTTCTCATCTTTATGGGTGCCTTTTTTTTGTTTACAGAACCAACTTTAAAAAATCCTGTAAAATAATTTACAAATCTGTTAACCATTTCATATAGAGTGTCTTGACTTGTAAAGTCAAATCTATCAAGTTCTTAAAATACTGAGATATTTTTAAAGATATACTCAAAAGTTGTTCAGTCTTATTAGATCGTTACTCTGAGTTATTACTTCATTTAAAAAATCCAACAAATGTGTAAAATTTGCTTGGAATCATTCTAAAAATGTTGCAGTGATATGTGTAGCCTTAAACACTCACTAACCTTAAAGCTGTCATTCGTTTGCAACACAAGATCAAATAATTTCCAGCTTCTAAAAGTAGAATGAATTGGTAGACTAAGTTTTGGGGTTTTACTCTTTTTACAAGCTAAAAATTATAATTTAGTGAAGCCTTGTGTAATGTGTGGTCTATCCTTAGCCTGGTGTTTCTACTCTGGGTCAAATACAATATGAATAAAGGCAAAATAAATGAAATAGTCATAGGAAAGCAACAGACAATATTTTAAAGAAAAATCCTTAAGGCAACTCAAATTTTTTTTTCCATTCCTGGGAAATGATTGAATTTAAACAACTTGGAGGAGTTGGTTCTCCTTTTTGCATCAGTCAGTCACCATTAGCTTGAGGAAAAAACTACCAAATATTTTCATTTCAGTAAAATAGCAACTCTTTTTAGCTACGTCCAATTTATTTCTGGCCAGGACATCAAATAACTTTAATGTAGAAAAATAACTAAACCCCAAAAATCTGATTGAACATTCACAATTGCTGAAGTAGAAAATTTAACTGAGGTGC
Source organism: Melozone crissalis (assembly GCF_028551555.1). Lineage (NCBI taxonomy): Eukaryota > Metazoa > Chordata > Aves > Passeriformes > Passerellidae > Melozone > Melozone crissalis. The sequence continues at coordinate 26,411,594 of NW_026535794.1, forward strand.
AAAGTGTTTCCTGGTCTGACCATCAAGAAAGTGTTATTAGGATATTGTAGGAAACCTATGTAAAGGTTTTGATTTTGATATTTTCATTAGAGTGGTTTCAATACAGAAGAAAAAATTTGTATTTCAGCTTTTCTGTATGTATGTTTTGGGTCTTATTGGGTTTTTTGTTATCAAAACATATATTTTCTTGTCATTACCTAAAAAATGAGTTGACACATACAGAAATTGTGCATCGTAAGTTGTACTAAACCCAATTTTTATTCAAAATATATATTGCAACTTCATTTGCTGCAGCTTCACTGGAATACGATTGTTTTATTTCATATTTTGTAGAGAAGTGTATATTCTTGGAGAGGAAGTGATCAAGAATTGATTGATACTTTGTCTTTATGAAATAAATTGCAATTTTTATAATTGTGTTAATGTATATCAAAAATAATATTTTTGTTGTTCTTATTATTTTTATTTCCATTCCTTATCCTGTCATTGAATATGATATTTAACAGCATCAGTATTGATGGTTGGTTTTTTTTTTAAAGTTAAGCATTGCAATTTCTCTTCAATACATCTGCAGACTTGCTGTAGATGGTCATTAAAAGCATCTCCAGGAAGCCGTGTGGTGTGTGCATGCCTGGGGGAGGGGTTGGCTTTAGTTTTGTTTTTTTATTCATAGAGGAACATTGATGTAAAAATCAAAAGCTCTAAGTAAAAAGAAAACACTTGTTTCCAGAATAGTGAAGACTTTTTTTTCTTTTTTCCCCCCCAGTCTTTTAAAATTTGGAAGTAGTGTGGTTTGTTTTTATTGTGGAAACTCTCAGGAAGAACAATTCAGAGTCGGTGCCATTCTTCCCAGCTGAATGGCGCCTGGTTTGTGAAATGGAGCAGCTGCGGTAGTTTTAGCTTGGCTCACAAAACCATTTGCTTTTTAATCAAGAACTTCAGATTCTGTGATGGTTGTTCATGATGGAGATGGCCAGCTCTGCCCTGAGAGACAGCTGTAGTATAATTGAGACAGACTATGTGAAGCAAATATAAATGCTGGTTGGATGTCTTAAAAGCAGCATATTCACTAAACTGTAACTGAATTTTTTAAAGGATGAGAAGCTTTTATACAGGCAAGAATTTACTACATGATGAAACATTTTATGTATAGTGGTGTTCTTGCATATATTGCATAAACCAGGATTTAAATCTTCAGCATTAACATTCAAGTTATAGAGTACAGTAATCCAAGTTTTGGTGAAGTGTGTCTATAACTGCATAACGAGAAATGCCACAATTTTCCAAAAGCATCATTGCAAATGTAGTTGAGGTCTCTTTCTTAAATTTGTCTGGGACGTGTTTGTTAAAATGCAGATATGCATGTCACACATTCATACAGATGCTTATTATAAGAAATAAAGATGCTTGCATTTTATCAAATGGAATAGGAGGCCACTGGAGGCACAGAGAGGAGTCATTAATCTTTGGTGGCAGTTACACATTTAGAAAAACTTGTTCAAGCAGGTAAGTATTGTGAAAATAAGTGCTCCATCTTGTATAGTGTAAAACCTCAGACTGACAGTTTGTTTTAGAAGGGATTTTTCTAAATAGCAGTTTGACTAAGTAAAAAATATCTTGTTTCAAGCAAGAAATCAAAAAGTGCTGCCCATATGTTAAAAAACAGTTTTAACATTTTGTAGTAATTTTATAGTCACAGTTAATAACTATTTTGAACTTGGAGTGGGTAGTTGTATGTTTAATGCTGAACTATACACTTTTCATTTACATCACAAGTTTGTTATGGAGTTATTATACCTATCAGAATATTTCACTTTCTTCAGGCAGACTATTTCATTTCCTCACTGATTTTAAAATAAAGCTTAGCTTAACTTTTAAACAAACCCTATTCTCAAGCAATATGAAAATAAGGGGCCTTGTGGCAGAATATGATGTTGCTCCTAGATGTCCTCCTTTGTTTTCAAACACTTTGTCCCATTTTATGTTTCCAGTGTGTGCAGTCTCAAACCTCTTTGATGCTGACTAATTGGGGGGGGTGGGAAGACAATGTAAAAGGGTTAATCCGTTACACTGGTATTAATGAGTCAGCTGGATCCCTGCCATTCTCTCCTTTCTGGTTCACTTAGCAGCGATTAGCACAAATGACACTTAGTTCTGTGGGAAGCAAGCTATGAGGATTGTAGGTAATGCAGACCTCGGAGGAGAGCAGCCTAGTCTCAGGTTAATACACGTAGATAAATCCATGCCATGTGGGCTGAGATCAGAATAATCCTGTTTTCCTACTGGACCCCTGAGAACACTGGGAGCAGTGGTAGGGATGTTTTAAGCTCACACGTGATCAAAAGGTGGCCAGGTTGGTTTCTGAACTCCTTTCTCTGCTGTGCTGCTGGGGATTTGAGCTTTGGATATACTCACCTGACACCCAGGCATTAGAACTGAGATGGTGAAAGAAAATAATTACAGGCACGTCTCTGCAACTGAGAGCCCCTTTCTTAAATGCTAGAACTCCTGTGACAAAGTTTTGAAAATGTTTGATTGACTATTTATACAGTGGTAATGTTTCTTTGGTCTGTCCTGAGCTTTTAATTTGGGATTCTGGGACAGTAATAAAGATACACTAATTCAAAGATATATTGTATTTTCATTACTTTTGATTACAACTGCAACTGTAAATTGATTGTAGAAGCAGGTATGGAAAAGGAAATTATCCTTCAGGATACACTTGTAGTCCAGTTACTTTTTACAATGTTTTTTATTAATTTAGAAACAAATTCCAGCAAGACACACTCAGAATACTTCTCTTCCCTTTTCTTCTTTCCCAGATCTCTGCAGTTGCTGGGGTGATCCTAGAGGCATGCTCACATGCCATATCTGAAACTTCATATTGTAGCAGAGCTTTTCTTCTGATGGCAACCTTTCAGAACAGCTGCCTAGGTTTAGTGTACCCTTTGTGTTGGAGGATGGTGTAGAAATCGTGGGTTAGGTTGTTTGTAGGAGTGTTTGACTTCAAATGTCTTCATCTGAGAGCAATTCTTCCAATTTACTCACTGGATGGAAAGATGCTTCTCTGCATACTGAGCAGGTGTTTAACACAGGTTCCTCCTGGGCACCTTTAGAGAAAGTCTGTTAGCAATACCTGTGTGGGGAGCCTGATCTCCTAAATTAGAGATCTGTGTTACAGCTATACCCCTTTCACAGTAAGTTAGCCCCAAAACATTCTGCACATTTGTACACTACATCTGCATTTTGACAAACAACAGGCACAGTCTTTTAACCTCCAAGTTGCTTAGAAAGTTTGATACTGGATGTTTTTCAGGCCTTTGTTCCTATTTAATCCCTTTGGGGCAGAACAGTAACACAAAGGAGTTTTTTCTAACCACAAAGTTTTAAAGTAGTGTGGAGTGTCTCAAAGGCATAATCCTATATGTTGTTTTCTCCTATTTCTGATCTTGCTAATTTAGTAGTTTTTTGGCCAGTAGTGGTTTTGCAAGTGAGGATAATCTAGATTTTATCAGCTCACCACTACCCAAAAGCAAAGGTGCTACTTTCCTCCACTTCAGTGAATCTTGCTTTGCTCCAGCTCGGGTGTTTGCTGGACTTAGTCAATTGGCTCAATTCCCAGAAGAAAATGGGTTCATAAGCAGAAAGTTCCTTTTTGTCAGAGTCAGTGCAAGGGAAAGGCCTTTGAGTGAGGGGAACAGAAATTCCCTTTCTTAATGGTGGTGAGTGATTAGATGGGCTCTTGTGGTCTCACACAACATCACCTTTATTCAGGCCACAATTAAACATGACTGATCATATTGCATGCAAAAATAGTTGCTCTGTTGAGAAAATCACCCTGTCTTAGGCTAGCTCTTATGTAGCTGGGCTGATCTTTTGTCACCCTGAAGGAGGCCAGTCCCCTTGTCTTGCTACAGACTCTACTCTTCTGCTATTTAATTTTTCTGCAGTTTTGTGAACTTTCTTCTGGGGTAGTGTTATGCTGTTCTAAGAAGGTGAATGGGTTCAAAGGGCTTGAGTGATAGAGCAGGTATGGCAAGAGGGAAGACAGAAGTGGGAGGTATGGATGGAAATGCATCCTTGGTTGTTGGTGCTGCTCAGTTGGCTCTGAGTGTTTCATTGCTCATGTATCTGACAAGGATCCAGGTCTGGAACCAGGGCTAAGATGTGAGCAAATTCAGCCAGCAGCAACAGTTCTTTGATTTGGAAAGAGGAGGGGACAGCCTAAGGAGCCAGACTACCCTCAGAATGGATGAGGTGAATGGCAGGAGCAAACAGCTCAGAGTAGAGAGGAAAGACAGGTCACAAATTCTGGCAGCATTTGGCAGCCACATACATTTTCTGCTCTGTTGCAGTGTTTGTGTGTGTAAAATTCCAGGCACAAAATCTGTTGTCTTCACCTTAAAGGAGGTATGAAGGAGATACAAAGGAAGATATGAAATCAGTTGTCTTCCAGACAGAAGCTGTGTCTTTGGGGAAAAAAATGGTGTCATGTTGTTTATGGCTCTGGATTTTTTTTCCTTCTTGTTTTTTCTACCTATCAGGCTGCATGATGATTGTGAGCAAACTGCAGTGTGATCTGAATATAGGACATGTTCCTGAGTAGAGCACACATAAAGCAGTAACTGCATCATGGAAACTTAATTCTCTCTTGTTTTGTGAAAAATCGTTAATGTACCACAGCAGCTGCCTATCAGATACAGGAGTGCAGGTCTTTGTGACCTAGAATTTCATCTGCCAGCTTGCAGCCAGTTGAATCAGTCTGTGTTAACACTGCCCTTTGTGCAGAGGATGGGTTGATTCATTGGTTTTGTAGGGAGACATCAGGGTGACATTGTTGGTCTGTGCTTTTCTCTGAGTACTGAGTTCAAGTAGGAAGTGATAAGAGCATGGCTAGGAATGGGAAAGAATATCAATATGACTGTTTCAGCCCTCATCTTCACAAAATTCCTCGTGTTCAGGGTTCAGATCAGTGCATCATAAACAGAATTTACAAAAATTGTATGACCTCACCTACTTTCTTAATACCTGAAAGAAATAAAAATACTTGGATGGATTCTTCACATTGACCAAGCCAGATTTTAGATTTTTCATAAAATTGCTTTATCCATTGCATTTTTTCAAGCTAGTCTATGGAAGTAGCTAAAGAGCTGTCATCCAGACTGATACTAATACATCCAAAGAGGGCTCCTTCAACACAGCAGTGCAGCATTGTGTAAAGTGCTCACATGTCTGATTCGCTGGGGCTGATGGAGTGAAAATGAATGCAACTTTCTCATGAGAAGAAAGCTAAAGAGAGAAAGTTGCACTGTTGAACCCATGAAGAAAAGGAGGAAAACTAAGAATATGTATTAATCTTCAGTTTCCTACAGCCTACTGATAATAATAAAAATTAGGATTTCCTAATATAATAGGGATTTGCAATTTTTTTCCTATGTTTAAGAACTTCTTCATGTTTTTGTTATATGAGGTCTAGCACACCTTTGAAACTTTCCATGTTGATTTTTCTTATGTCTGGAGTGAAGTACATTTAGATCCGAAATATCCTGCTTTTTCATGGTGGAAGGCAAGAATGATTCTACGATAGGGTCTGCTTCTGCAAGGCAGTTTGACTGTCTGAAGAAAGGGTAACTGCTTCTTGCTCCTGGCAGCAGGATTACTTTCCATCACCCATGTGCCAGCTCTGCCAGCTCATTTGACATCTCTGATTTAGCTCACAAAACCAGCAGAAAACTAACCCAGCAAAATAGGGAGTGTATAATAGATGTGTTTATCTTTTTGTAAGCCAGTTCAGTGAGCTCAGGCAGCTCACAAGCACCTGGGAGAATTTGGGGGCCACCACAAAAGAAAGAGCTGGAGCACCCATGCTGAGAGGAGAGGCAGGACTGCTCCTGTTGGCAGCACTGAGCTATTAGCCTGACTCAGCCATGTTGTGAAAGCTCACCCTTAGGTAATAATGTTCACACTACAGGTTGACTGACAGTTCTTCAAATAGTAGCCAGAAGGGAGTTACCAGCTGTACCCAGTTTGTTTTTGTAGGGTGGCCTTGTCTGTTTTCAGTGTGCTGTGTTTTGAAACAGATACTTATTCTATTCTAATCGTGTTATTGCATGAAAAAGTTCTGCAGAAAAATTACATGTGCAGGGTGGACCTGTCTGGGAACTTGCTGTTGAGCAAGTGGATAAGGAGCCACAGAACCTGGAAAACTTTGTGCTTTGTGCTGGGACAATTTGCCAGTTGCATTTGGAGGGACTCAGAAACCCTTGTACTTCTATTCTGCTGAGTGTTGCCAGCCTGAAAGCCTGAGGCAGAGTGTGGTCCTTCATCTTTGAACACTGTGAAGTTTTTGTCAGAAGATCTGGTAGCCCCTGTTTATGCAGTTTACCAGTTATCACCGTGGATCTTAAGTGCCCCTAAGCCTGGAGTTCCATGGAAACCTTGGCTGCAGGGTTTGAAACCCACCGTGGCTCACCCCTTCAGCTCCCCAGGGCCTCTGCAGAAGTGGTGGGTGGTTGCCATCTCAGGAAAAAAAGAAATGCTCTTTTTCTGAAAGCTGACCATCTGCCTTTCTGCTCTTGAAGCTGGCATGAATCCTACGTGGGTGTTTTCGTTTTGTTTTTCTTACAAATTGAAATGTTTAATATTCAGCTGGAAAATTCCATTTCAATGCAGAGTTTAGGGAAGGCACTGATTTACAGTGTAGGCATAACTTAACACAAGCATTTGTAGCCCTCAGTTTCACACCATGGACAGCTGATAATAAAACAGCTGCTCTGATCTTTCTTCATTTTCTCCACATATAAAAAGAATATGGTACAAAGTCCTGGCAGATTTTTCTTTAAAATGAATTATTCAAGTACTGCACAATTATGTTTTTTTCTCTTTGCTTAGTGGGCAGCGTTAATGTCACTTTTTGGTGTACATGCAAACATTTGGGCATTTCACTGAATAATACAGCTAAAAACATATCAGCTGGACTTTTACATCTGTTGCTCTTGTATCTTTGTAAATGGATATTTTAATGTGGTGAGGCTTTTTTAGACTTTGTAAAGCAAATTCCTTTGTTCAAGAATTTTTATTCATCTCTTTTTCTCCTCCCCAAAATAACTTCTGCCCTGCTCTTTGGATACTTTTAAAGAATTATTCTAGTTCTTTTTTCTGCTGATAATTCTTTCTTTTTTTTAACAGATCTGCACTACTATGTTTGTGTAATGCAAAAATGCAATTGAATAGTTAGAAAGGTTTTTAAGTAATGAAGCCAGACATACTAAAAATCTCTGAATATTTAATACTATTTATGTTGTTGCCATTAAAACCAAGGAATCTAGCAGTAATATGTTGAAATGAACATTTTCATTTTGTTTACACACATACTAGTCAAGAGTAATCCAGAAGTTCTGTGGTATAGTTTCTTCTACAAAGCTGGATTTAAAATAAAGTTCCTGGAAATACTAAACCAGCTTAAAGCACAAAAATAATCAGAAAATAACACTTTAATCCTAGTTAATCCACATTATTGACCTATGTGCTCTAAATAAATAAATAAAATTAGGTAGTCCTTTAATCATCAGTGTGGAGCTGGTTATTCATGACAGAGGTATGATCCAAAATTCAGCTACTATGCAGGGTTTTGTCCTTTCTGAGGACATGTTAAATGGATTTATGTTTTAGTTTGTGAGGAGACTTGGTTGATTAGTTTTAGATCCCTTTGTAAGTCTGAGATCAGAAGATGTTACTAATACAACAGAATTAACAGTGTAACCCAAAAGTAGTTTTTCAGGGCGTTATGGAAGCAGAGATACTTTGTTATTGAATAATCTGTTGAGATTGCTTTTGGATGTAGGTTTTCCTTTTAAAAAATACTCAAAGCCTCTCTGTACCAATTTTAGGTATGTTTATAAAGTTGTGCTTGTCACTTCAAAAAATGCAGAGAATTTATGCTTTTTAGAGAAAAAACCCCATGCTGTTGGGAAATAGTCTGCAAGCATGTTTCAGAAATGCAAAAGCAGCAGAGGATGTCCCATAAGGTTTTCTGCTCAGAATTGACATATAGTCATAGTCACATAAGATTTCCAGGCTGATGTCTAGAAAATAACTTAAAAAAAAAAAGTAGGGAGGGAATATTTTTTGAACCACAGTATTTGTAAGCCTTCTAGTAGAATCTTAGGTATTATGATTTAACTTTCTGCATCAGTTGTATTGTGCCTGTATGGCATGCAGACATTTAAGTGTGTTTCAGGGTATCTCTATAACTTTGTATGTGGTCTTTATGTTTTAAATTAATTCTGCTTAACTTTGTTTCAAAATTAGTGGGGTTTCCATGCCTCTGAGAGGATAGTAGCATTTGGGTATGAAATGATTATTACTTTGGAGATTTCTCATAACTATCCTACGTAAAAGTTAACTTAAATGAGTGTTCTGTCCTATCATCAGTTTTCTCCCACTAAGTATTAACTCAGCCTTCTGGTACTTTCAGGGTTTCTAGACAACATGACAAAAAATTTATAACAAGTAATGTGAATATTGTAGGCAGCTGCTCATTTGAAGGCTGGTTATTGGCATGAGGCTGTCTGTGATCATGAGTTCATCTCAGTGCATCTTGGGACAAAGGTATAAGTGGCCCTAATATGAGTTGACTGATTTGTAAAAATTCACAAATTTTTAGGTGGGATTTTTCCTCTTTATAAAAAGAGTATTTCTTGTTTTAAATAGCTGAAATGCTATCAAGAGAATAAAACACAGCATTCCCTGGAATAGTTTATCAAGGATCTCCTTGAGGATTTCCTAGTCCTTCTACCCTGCTAGAACAGCCCTGAGCATTTCCCTGCATTGTTACAGTGGCCTCCCTTGTCTTCCCTTCATTCACAGTCACCAGCCACAGCAGGATTTGCCACTTGACCAAGCAGGCCAAGAATAACAGAGCAATGGGTTTTTCCTTCAGCTGGGGCATTGCTCCTAGTCTCTTTTTACTACCCAGGTGTAGATGGTTATATTCTGTAAATTCTAAATATCTCCAAATCTTCTGTGCCAGTTTCAACCACATTTGACAATGTTTTCCTGTGTTATCAAGGACAGAAGACTGGTCATGTAAATCTAATTCCATAGGAAACCAGCTTAAATTTGCATTATTTGTTTTCTAATATAATTTACATTTATGTAACAAGCTTCATATACAAATATCAGGCTATCAGCACCTCAGTTTTTGACAGGCAAATAAATTTAATGCATGTTGGACCTACTGAAATGCAAGTTGCACAGGGTAACCAAGACACTGAACAGGCAAACCATGCAGCAGGTTTTTAAGTGCTAGGAAAATCTCTGTCCTCATCAGTGGCTTCAGCGTGTGCTGTTTGCTTTCTGGACAGGATTGCCTTTAGAACCACATCATGAATAAAACAGAAGGAAGGGAATCCTAATGTCACAGTTAAGTGAGGATACTGAAATAATGTTGATTTCATAGTGGAAAGTGGAATGTTACAGTATATATACACCTTTGAGAAACAACTGAGCCTGTAATCTGGGATAGGTTTTATAGGTGGATTAAATAGTGACAAGGAAATGATGCTGCTAAAACATGTTAAAGGGGAGGTTCCTTGCCAGCACTGCTCTGTGTGAGCTGTACTATTGTCTTACTCTGAGTTTGTTGTTATTACTGATGTTTTCCCAAAGCCTTTTACCATTCATCAGGAACTGAAGAGGTAAAGACTTCTATTGTTTTGAGATTAAATTTATCATCATCCTCACAAGCATAATAAGAAAATGCAGGAAGGATTGTGAAGATTGTGACTGTCATGTTCTCTCAAAGGTAAACAAGAGAAAGTTAGGCAAGAGAAATAGAACAAATAAAGGGAAACAATGTTGTCTTTATCTCCATCCCTTGGAAAAGCAAAAAGGATCTAGTGGGAGACTGTAATCCTGGAAGAAAATTAAGCTTGCAAACTGAGGCTTCTTTTGCACTTGTTGCATACCAGCCAATTGATACAGCAGAGTGGGATTATGTGAAGTGTAGACATCTTCCAGGAAGCAGATTTGAGAGTGAAGTGGAAAGAGATTATGTGAATTAATGCTAAACTGTTCTAAATATCTAAAAATGTAAGGGACTTTTTGATTTATTCCTAGTCTTAAGAACAATGTACTTGTTCCGTGGGATGATTCAGCTGGTCTAGCTGAGTGTGACAATCAGGTATCACTGAGTCTAAAATAAAAAGAGAACAAATCAGTTTATAAAACTTTTCAAAAAAGTACATTAAATGGTCGGCTTCCCCAGAAAAGCGTGATTCACTTGGCCTTGAAAGGTTACATTTGTTTTGATATGGAATGGCTTAACTGACAGATGAAGTGAGTGACGGGAAGATTTAGAGTTTCTCTAGGAACGTCAAGAACTGTGACTTAGTGCATGAAGAGACTGGCCTATGGCATCTGATCTATACCTTCTAGGCAGATTTGCTGATTTTTTTTTTTAGGGCCAATATTCATGATAAATACCAACATCCAATACATATGCTGGGGGCTTGTCCACACAGTATCAGCTGAACATTGGAAGAGCAGTGAATAGTTCTGAGGTTTCCCTGAGGCAGTGGCACACACACACTGATAAGCACAAATCTTGGGTCAGAAGACTTAGAAGATGTACATTTATCTTGTTTGGCTTTTTCTTTCAACTTTTTCCTTAAAAAATGACTGAACATGTCATAAGCCCTTACTTGGATCTATGCTGTTGATTGCTTCAGTCCTAAGGTTGTATTGAGTAGCTGGTAAGTCCCATCACTTGCTCATTCTGATAGCACAACCTGATAAGAAAGGTGTGGCAGCATCTAAGGTAATGAAGTCTAGAATAGCATTTCCAAATAGCAGAATGGAAAAACGAGATCTCTGGAAAGATATGCTGTGGTGAGGGAGCTCAGTGTTTTGTGGACTACTGAGGAACGCTGGCATGCAAGTGAGATTAATTCCTGACATTTCTTTATGCTTGACATGAAAGTCTCATAACCTAAAACCAAAGAAAAATAACATTTCATCACGGGGATTGTGGCTTATGGACTAATTAATTCTACAGCTTGCATTGAATGTGACTGTGAACCTGCACGTAACAAACAGTAGAGGGATAGATAAAACTGAGAGATGAGAGATGTTGAGGAAGCTCCTTCTTTGGAGCCTCAAAATTCAGCCAAACAACCTGAGGTACATGGTTTCTTTCACTTTGAAGTTAGCCCTGCACTGAACTGGAGATTGGACTGGTGTGATCTCCAGGATTCCTTCCAACCAAAATTTTGCTACAAAGCTTTGGCTTTGGATTCATCAGCTTTCTGAAAGGGCGCCTCTTAAAAGAGAGCCTTTGCCATGGGGGTTGGAGGAGTTGGAACGATTTAGCCTCAGTGAAGTAGTTGGAGATGGAGTTAGAGCTAAACTCTAAGGGTCCTTTGTTTCAGGATTCAGGAAAGCTTTGAAAGAAGTGAAACTTTTGAGTAGTTGGAAATATAGAAATAAAACACTTTTTGCAAACTTAAAAATATGTACATGTGAGATATGGAAACTACAGGAGCCTCTAATCATCTTATATTGTTTCTCTATTGCTATCTTCTGAAAAATTTTTGTTTGGGGAAACAAAATATTTTTCACAGGAAGTTTTTAATCTATGATTTCAGTGTGATCTTGATAATGGGAGCAGGTTTGAGGACACCCTGACAGAATTGTTTAGGAAAATGGAGACTCTACATTAAGAATGCCTGCAGAAGGATGGGATACCAAAATCAGACTGGGTGACAATGTGGAGTGCCACTCCCATAATCTCCAACGGCATGTGCTGTAGCTGGATTTGCTATTCTTCTTAAATGGGAAAGGAGTGAACCTTGTTGCTTCATGTCTGCAAATGAAAAACCATTCAGGATAATGTTTACCTTGTTACAGTTTTCCCCCTGCCTTTTACAAGTTTGAGGAAATCAGTTTCAGGATTCTCATTGCTGGGTTTATGTAGATTTTTCTCGTGGTTCATCAGGAGAATTAGAGAAGATACTGGTTAAGTTCTACCCCCTATCAAAAATTTATTTGTAGGACCTCTTAATACACTGTTGATACTCAATGTATGGCTGCCAAACACTTGCCAGACCTCTGCCTCAGCATGGACTTAGCCAGACTTCCTTCTCACTCACCCTTATGCAGCATAAACTCTTAAACTCTTGTTTTGCTGGAAGTTGCAGCTGTGGAGAATCTTTCTGCTGATATGTTGGGTTTTTTTAGGGGATATTATTAGCTTGTTGAAATGAAACTGCTGTTGATATGAAAAGCTTTAATATGAAACCAGGATGAGGTGACCTGAAACTAGGATGACTTCATTGTTTTGCCAACTAGATATGTATTCTTATAAGGCTATAATGTCTTGGCCATGCACACGTGGATGATAATGAAGATTAATGTGTAGTTTTATAGCACTAATACTAGACAGAGTGATAGTCCCACTTTTAAGCAAATGGAGGAACCAACTATTCATCAATGTCCCATCTGTGCCATTGAAGAGGACAGCACTGGCCAGTGCCTTATTTGATTCAGATGGAACACTGAATGATCTGTTGACCACCAATGCAAACTGTTGAATTACTTACAATTTATTGTGTACAATCTATTCAGGACAGGTGGAATAGATGATCTTTAAAGTTCCTTTCCAACCCAAACCATTCAGTGCTTCTATGCTCATTAGCAAAGTTTTCTAAGGGTCTTCCCTCTGTCTTCCCTGTCTTCTGTTAGTTGTCTTGATCCCATAAAATCAACACAATTCTGTGTTTTGGGTACTGCCATCGAGGTTCCCTGGCACCACCCCACTGCAGTCCTCAGCTCACTCCCTGGGTAGAAACTGGCTGGTAAGTGAAAGATGTGAGACCCTGGAAGTGAGTGCTGGAGAACCAAGCAGGGCTGGAAGAGACTGAGCAGAAACACATTTCATCCCTGCTGAAAAACCTGGAGGCAGAGAGGAGAGCAGGACTTGAAAAAGGGGTGCTATCAGCCCCCTTTGCATGGAAGTGCCATTGCAGGGGCTCCTGGGACTCAGATGTTCAGAGGGAATTACAATACTTCTTAAATACCTCCTGAGATTGAAAGCACTGTCAGTATTGATGGACTGAAGCCTGAAGTTCTGCTAGTTTATCCTGGAGCAGGGTAACTTAAAATTGCTGTGTCTGACCTTTCTTCCTTATCTCAGGGAGAGAGGGGAAGATTTATGAGTAAGAAAGAAGGAAAAGAAACTGCAGCAAAACTTTGATGCTTCCACAGAGTCAGTCCCCCCTGTTTTCAGATCTTACTAATCCTCTCTTAAAACTTTTTGTCTTTTTGCTGCCAAGCAGAAGCCAGAATATTCTTTGTTCTTGCCACCTCTATGCAGGACATAGAAGATAATGACAGGCAACAAAGAGTTAAGCAACTAACTAAAGTATAATGGAAAATAGCTGTCTTCCTTTTGAAGCTGAAGGTGCCATTTGAAAATCCATGTATTTGGTAGCTAGTTATTGCTTGCTGTGTTGAACGTGCTTCAGTGTCTCACAGGAGTTTACACAGACCAGGACAAATGGCAGTCTGCATTATAAAGTACATTTACAATTGGTTTTAATTTATTAAACTGAGGGTGGGCTAGGCTTTTAAATGTTGTCTGTTGATCAAGAGACTACACAGCTTGAGATTAACAAAATGCTGGAAGAGGAAAGAGTATAAATAGAAACACCACTTCCTTGTTGAGTAGAAGCCAAACTTGTGGGTGAACCTTTCTATATGAGAGTTTGCTGAGGTCCAGATAGGCAGCTGAATGCAGATTTCTGAAGACACCAAAACCTCTGAGTTCTGAGGCAGGATATACATAGTATATACTGAGGACTGGACTAGGTATTTCTTTCCTGTGGAACACCTGGCTGCAGTTCTTAGAAAAAGATACCAGTGGAACTTGGAGAATGTTGGTGAAAATCCAGCATCAGCTTAGTGAAACAAGAAAAGTATTTGTGATCTTTCAGTGGAACACTGATTATTTGGGCCTGGAAAAGGCTTAATATAACTGAAAAACAGCCTCCCAACACAACCTTATCTGGGCAGTAGGATAAATATGCCTACTACTTTCTTTTCAAACTTTAAATATTTTCCCATTGCTATGGAAGGGAATATTTTACAGCAATGAGCATGATTGGTTTTTTCCTGATAAATTTTCCCAGTAAAGTACTGCATATTACAGATTATGCTGCTGATATTTAAACCATATTACATTTCATGAAGTGCCCTCTATTTCTAATTCTTATAGATTTTAGACAGTATACATAATTTTTTGATATATGACTTAGATTTATTTTCTAGAGGAGTTTTATGACTGAAATTTGCACAATGCTTAAACCAAGGAATATATGAGCCATAATCTAAATGGTTTTTTAAATAAGTGATTTTGTCTTTTATCCCCTGATTAAAATACAGCTTTAAAGTTGCTCTAGTTCAAACAAATTATTCAAGCAATCTTATGGCCTATATTTTTACAGGAGTTTAGACTAGGTGATTACCATGGTCCTTTTGCCCTTATCTGTGAACATATTTGCAGTTCTGATGAATTTCAGTTTTGATGAAAGACTTTATGGGGGTGCTTTCCACTAAGGCAATGTATTTGTGATCTTTTTCCAGAGCCAGATTTCAGTTGCTTAGTTTGGCAAAAATATGGTGATATACCTATTTACATCAAGATTGTGTAAGAGAACTTGTTTGAGTTTGTTTGGGGGGGGTTTCTCCCAGGTTTGGAGGGGAGGGTGGCTTGGTTGTTTGGGGTTTTTCCCCAGTCAGAAGCTATCAACTAAAATGTCTGAAGTGCTCAAAAGGAGCCACACAGGTCCTGCACCCAAAGGTCTGTGCTCTCATGGATGTCTGTCTGTTTGGTGTTTGGCATCTTCCCCCTTCCTCACATAGATGGGTAGGAAGAGGAGATCACAGGGTTGCAGAGGAAAAGAGGAAAACCCAGAGCAGAGGGAAGCATTTTAAAGGCTGAGCCTGAAGAGGAAAGACAAACTATGACTTCCACTAAAGGAAAGAGATTAGACTGTAAATCACTGGGAAACCAAGGCAAGCTAAACAAAAAAACCAAAACAAAAAGACGAAAAAAAACCAAACAAACAAAAAAACACCACAAAAAAAAATTGTGGGTGGCTAAACATGATGAGTCAGCTATGGCAAGCTAGATAGGGTTGGGAATTGATAGAGCTGGGGAGATATGTCACAGTTAATTAATTATTTGGGCCAGTAGAAATAAGGATGACTAATTGGTTGAATATTTGAGATAGGAACCAGTGAAATAAATACACTGAAAATACCAATTTATCTGGAAAAATATTCCATCCTGCTGGATGTCTTAGACAGTTTGATGTCTTTGGCAGCTGCCTATCACTGCTTCAACTCCATTAACTCAATTAATAAAAGTCTGTACAAAGAGTCATGGCTTATCCTTGCAGGACTATATGCCTGAAAATTTGGCAAGATGTTGGGGTTTCCCCATTTTATTTTTTTTTTAACAAAGAAAAATTCTGATTGAAGTGCAGTTTCACAAAGGCACTTTGAATTGTGAAACAATACACGTATTCCTATACTGAGCTTGTGAATTTTGGGAGCTGGATGACAAAGTTCTAAGTAAAAAATTTAATTTCTCTCTAAATGAGTTGTTTTTTTTTTTCCTTTCTTATGATCATTTATGACCTTTTGGTCCTGATTACGAACCAAGACTCTTTTCATCTTAAGGAAAACTAATCATGTGGAAAAAGTATATTCTGGATAGCATTAACACGTATGCATTGAGAAACCATTTTGTTAGGTTGTTCAAAGTGCTTAAGTAGCCTTACTCCTGGAGAAATTGATCTAGCCTGAATTTGGTACAATTTAAATCTGTTTGCAATCTCATCCACAGCAAGTGTATCAAAAATACACCTTACTGCCCTCTTCCTGCATCTGTTAACCACTTTTACACGTCCCTGAGGCAGGGTGCATTTACAAAGCTTATAATAATTTTTGTTTGCAGACCTCTACTTCATTACAAATGTAAAATAGTTGTTTAACATTCATGATTTTCATGACTGTTATTTACCTTATTATCTTATAAGTGCTTACAAATTGTGTTTTTCAAGGTACTGGGAGTGGAATGGAAGATTAACTGAATCCCCATCTCCTTCATTCTCCCACACCCCTTTTTTTAATAGCTCTTGTGAATGCAAGTACTTTGGAGTATTTTATGTAGAGAATTACTAGTTTACTAAGAAGTATCTTTCAACTCCAGAAAAGGCCTGGGAAAGTGTAGACAATAATGAAATTAATAGGCATCAAAGACCATGACAAGGACAGTGATGATGATTCTCTGCATACACTGCTAGGAATAATATTTGGGTATTAAAAGCAGACACAAAAATTAGATATTAGTGCTTGTTTTCATAAAAAAACTACCAAATATTGCATTGTGCTTGAGGGATCTGACCAGTCAGACCTGTATGGAGCAAACATGTATGGACCTGAGTGCCATTGACTTTTCAGCCTAGCTGGGCACAGGCAGAAGCTGGCTGCTGTTTCCAAAGGCTTCTGCCTGGTGCATTGGCTCTAAGTAAACCTCTGAAAAAAATGGAATAGGGGAGCCAGAACCACTGGTTTAGCAAAGTTAAACTACAGTAACTTGAATCCTTTTATTTTGAATTGTTGCTGCAGGACTCTTTAAAGATACAGACTTCCAAAATACGGAATTACAGAAAGCAGTATGAATTCAAATAAAAATAAAACCAAAATTATGTAACGACATCTTTAATCTTTCTCAGTTGTCTGCTCTTACAAACTATTTACTGACTAGTACTAACAGCAGAAGGACATAATCTGCATAATCTTTACAGCTTCTGGTACACTCTTCCATTGACAAAGAAAATTGGAGAAGATAGGATAGGTAGATGTTAGTTTTGCAACATCTGAGAAACAAATTCTGGTTTTGTTTTTTTTTGGTTTTTTTTACTACCTCTACCTTTTAAATAAAATTGATAATGTACCTTCTGTCTTAAAAATAAATGTGAAAGTTATTGTCTCTGGTTTATTGCTGTGATCTGCCCATCTTTAGATCAGTACCGGCTGCAGGTTTTGGGATAAACTGAGTTGTGTCTTCTTGGTAAAATCCTGGGCAGAGGTAGCCCCATGTATGCAATGGGAGGAGATTGGTGCCCAGCCTGCCAAGCAGTCTCTATCCCCATACAGTCAAAACCAGTCAATTTCTCAGAATGCTTTGTCTCTCTCTCTGCACTCATGCACAGATATCAGCCGTGTGGAAATGAGGCTACAAATGAGGATAGAGTAACAGTGCTTCTAGCCTGCCATTGGATTGGGATGGGATGGATGTGCACCTGGTATCTCCTTTCCACTACATAGTCACACTGCTCTGTACCATTTGCTAAATATTAGAACCTAATGGTCCTAAAGTATGCAAAAAAGGGGCCTTGCTTTTTTCTTTTCTCCCCTTTTTCCTCAAGAATTTTTTCCTTTAAATAATTTATACAGGTTTGTTCCTGGGTTTTGCAGATCACTTCGCAACGCTTTTGTCTTTATGTTCAAAATTTCTCAGTTCTCTCATTTTCTTTCATGTTCAAAATTGTAAATAAAATGTGGCAACAGAGTCCCCTTTCTCAGGGTATAATTTGATTTTAGGAAGACTGAAGAGGTTTTCTTACTTTATGTAAAATTTCAGTGATTTGAAAGGGTTTTTTTAACTTTGGTAGGTGACACAGCTGATGATCAAAGTAGAGACTCAAAGGATAAAACTTCATTTCCGGAGACCAGACCGAGGTGCAGTCAGCCTTCACAGGTAGGAGACTTTTTCCTTATGCACACATGATGAAACTTCCATAGCAGCTCATTTAAGAAGCATGAATGTCCTGCAGAAGATGATTTCACCACATTCACATCTTCCATTGGCTGAGTCACTCCCAGCCTTCCTCATCATCTGTCATAAAATCAGCATTGCTATTAATTAGATGGCAATAATATGAAGTCCACTGCTGTGGATTTGAAAAGGAAATAGTAGAAATCTGGGCTGTATGGTATTGCTGGGTATCTTATTTTTATACTTGAGTTGTGCAAGCATGAAACTGTAGCTAGAATGTTAATGAATTGCATAGAAGCATTTCTGTGGTGAGTAGTAATGGCAAAAGTCACACATTTACATAAACTGTCTATTTCCACAACTGCCATTATGAGTAACCTGTAAACATGTGAGTATAATAGATTGTCTTTACTTTGTGTTTCCTTTCTGTTTCTCTACTGTGTGGCTGTAAATCTGAACTTCTTTTTCTTTGGTATATTTGATATTTGATACATGTTCACAGGCAAAGGCTTTTCAGAATATTTCTGCATATGCTGTACGTCTTCTCCATGAACTCTGAAAATGTTTTTGTACCAAGCATGGGCCTGTTTTCCATTGCCATGTAGTTTTAGACATTTGCAAGGTGACTGAAGATGTTTGGCTTGGACTTTTTGTGCTTTTGTGATGGTTCATTTATTTTGCTTAACCTATCCTGTCGCTTTTTCCCATATCTCACCTCGGTACTAACAGTGTCTGTCTGTCTCTTTTCAATGCTGTTTCACTATTTATTATTGCTGAGTCCCTAGGTATAGTAGAGGTGTGTGTGACAATTTTCCACCCCTTAGGGATGGTCTCTGTGTATGTGTGGCCTGTAGTCTTCTTTTCTAATAAAAAATTTAAATTGTATCCTGTACAGAAATCTTTAATTCATCGTAAGTAATGAGTACTTTGCCTTCTGATAATGTTAAAGTATGAATTAGTTCCAACCAATTGCAAAGTTTTAGTCTGACTTTAAGATCCACATCTGAGCCAGGGTGTTTTGCAACTGAAGTCCTGCAGATCTGGGCAGTATAATTCATTGATGTAGTTATCTACTGGACAAACCTAGTTTCCTTTAATGTGATGTCCTTGCTGGGGATGGTGAACTGCCAGTTACTGCAGCCTTGGTGGTTTGTTCAGTTCTGTGGAATTTCAGGAAAAGAGGAACTTGTATTGATTTTAAGTTTTATGAGTTAGAGAGAAGAAGCGAAGTTTTCAAAACAAAATAGCAGATATTATAGGAAAAATGAACAAAGATATATTTTCACCTTTCTATTAAACTACTTACATGTCAGAAATATGCAATACACAAAAATACAAAAATATGAACTGGCTTGGGACAGAATCAGTTAAATTAAGATCCAGCACTATTTAGGCAATTCTTTCCAGTCTAGATTTCAGTATTTGGACTTTACATTTACTCAAAGGAATTCTCAAGTTCTCAAATTAAGTAGAATAATTGTGAATCATGGAAATTAAATGGATAATTCTGGCCATTAGGAAAGTAATGTTCTTCCTTACAGGGGTGAGTATATTTTTATAGATTAGTGGGAGAATTTACCAATTTAGAGAAACTGGAAAAGCATTGTATTACATATTCAGTATGTCATAGAGACATAGCACATCAATTGAAGTAATAACCTTGTTAGTATAAAACCAGAAATTCTTGATAAATGTAGAACAGTATGCTAAAATATAGTTGTTACTGCAAAGTGGCATCTGATATTTATCATGCAGAACTGAACAAAAGAACATTTAGTTCATCAACTGCTTCATCATTTCAGTTGCTGGAAACCTGCTTTTATTTTTAAATATAAACTTTTTCACTACTTATTAGATATAAACTTTGTGGAACATGAAAAATGCTTTTGGAAATGAGATTTAAAGAAGAATGACATAATACTTTGTTCATGGATTTTCAAAGGGGAAATGAGGTTGAGTTTGATTTTTTGAAGAAATTGTTTTCTGGGCTGTTTTTTGGTAATGGCTATCATCTTTGGAATTTCACATTTCCTTAGGTACTATTGGATTTGTTTGCTGTACAATCACTGAATTGTCAAGTTCGTATATTTGTATCATTTTGTATAAATTATTTAAACCATTGCACAAATCAAAGTTTACATCAAGACGGTCTTGCTGTCACTAGGAACGTGTAACAGAACCTCTTGCAAGCCCTGCCATACCCCAGTTGGGGTTGTTTTCAGCTGTTTGGATATTGCATGCATGTTAGGGGAATTGCAAGTCATTGGAAACTCCTTGGAGGAAGGAGTTATCAAAGGCCAACTTAAGCCCAAACATTTTGTGTCCTGCTTTGAACAAGCTCCCATATGGAATGTCCTCTCCACCGCCTCAAGTGTGGGCAGGGGGTTGGTGCTGGTCAGTCCTAGGGGGATGTGTTGCTGTCCAGCAGGGTAATGAGTGCTCTGGCCCTAATCAAGCATGGCTGATCCCTCTGAAGTTGCTTCAGGCTCATGAGCTAAAAGTCACACACACATTTAAGTGCTTCTCTGGATTGAGTCCAAAAGGGTTAGTGCTCTGCAGGGCTGAGAACTTAGATCAGTCTTATTAGTGACTAAATTGGTAAATTAGTGACCATGAAATACAAAGCTAATTTTAACTGCAACACAATCATAATAGAAAGAGACACTATGGTTGTGTTTTTTTTAATGCTTGTGATTTTTCCATTATTACCATACAATTTCCAGATAATTCATTTCATTGGGAAATTGAGGTTATAGAAAATAGCAGAATGGAAAGGTTGGTTTTGATATATGAAGAGTGCTAGAGAGCCCAGTAATGTGATGGGGTTAGTTTTGATAATGAGCTATTCAATTGGTGAAGCAAATTAGTACAACCATGTATTTTTGCCCTACTGTGAGAGCAATTATGTAGCATATCTATTAGGAGACATAAAAAATATTTTTGACAGATGGTATGGCTTTGAATTAGGATTTATGAAGATTATTGTATGTCTGGTGTCCAGGACACCTGGGATTATTACATTGATGTAAGAAACAACAACAAAAAAAATTCTATTTCTGGTAATCACTGCAGTGTTTTGTATCTCCCTACTGTCACCTTAAAAAGCAGTTCATGTTTATATGATCTTGCACTTCTGGATAATCTGACATGGGCCCTTTAGCCAACAGATGTCAGCAGATTTAATGGGGGAAAACTGGACTAGTAAGTGTATTAAAATAAACTACTAAAATTGAAAGCCATCTTTAGATTTTAAATTAGGATTTTTATCTTGCTGTGTCTTTGATTTTTTGTTTTTCCTTATAGTCCTACTTCTCCCTCAAACACTTAATAGTTATTGCCTTCTATCTAAGGAGCTTGTTATATGTTTTCTAGGGCAAGAGAGAATCTCCCAAGGGATTACTTAATCCATAATTATCTAATTTATATGTTGTTGTTATAGCCACTCTAATTATATACCTTGCTGTGATTCTTATCATCTCAGGACTTAATTTTCTTTATGAATTGTAATAGTTCTGCTATGATTCTTGTGCCCTTTCTTTTCATAATTTGCTGTTAAAAGCTGAGAACACAGCAGATAGAAGTTCCTGAAGTAAATTTTAAATTATCTGTGATTTTATGCATATAGAAATAGGTATGCACCATTTTAGGCAAGTATCTAAATAAATTAGGAATTTTTTAAATGTTTTAATTGGCATTGACTCATTAAAATCATCCTTTATACAGCTGCTGTGTAAAGGGTTCTGCATGTATGTAAATAACAGTTTCCTAGACATCTGGTATGGGGATGTATGAGTCATTTTATATGATATATAAAATATATCATAGTATTTAGATATATATAGTATAAGAAATATGTAGTAGAGGTGATAATGAGAATTGAGAATCCACAGAGTAGTAGAAAAATAATTTAGTTTTTTTTTTACCCTTCTAGTGAAATTAACAGGTATCGCTGAAGCTGATAGACTTTTAGGATATCCTTTAGAGCAGATCAGGTGATATCATTCCAGGGCATGAATAATATTACTGTTATCTTGTTTTCTTTTTTTTTTTTTCAATTCAAAAATTTGCTTCTATCAGACCTATTATTTGGTTCTTTTTTCCTTAAGTTTGTCTGTCTGGATTATTTTCACAAGTTACTGGAAAAGGAGTTATTACTGATCGTGTCTCTGTTCACTTACTGACTCTTGGTTTATGGTTCAGGGGGTACCATATTTAAAATCACAAGAAGGGTGTTCTGGGCTAGATTTGTTGCATCAGTTTAAATTCCCTACATTTACTTTAGAGAAAGCAGTTTATATTTCAAATTTATTGTGATCACATTATTTGTGATTAGTGTGCTCTCTTTTAACAAAATCCAGAATCTATTAAAAATGTTGTTGCTTAGCTTGGCTTTTTTTTTTAGAAGCTCTTATAAGGTAGAATTCTAGTCATTGCCTGGTTAGACTAATTGCTTGTCATATGTCATATTAACTCTAAGATCTTCTTTTTCACATATAAAACCCGTAAAGCATGTTGGTCCATATTTTCTCTCTTCTTAATTGCATATGTAAGCAATAATCACTTAATGAAATTATCCATTCTTAGAAGGGACTGGAATAAGACTGTCTGGAGCGAGTCATCAAGCATATACTTTTCTCTGAAAAGAGAAGCTGGTACCATCAGAAGAAAGATGTTATGTTTTACTCAGCTATCATGCATGATCACAGACTGTAAGAAGTGAAGTTTTAACATTATCTTTAAATAAGAATGACTTGTGGGCAGCCTTGGCAGCTGCAATGGACATCACCTTTCTTAGCTTCCTTCATCCTTTGTGTGTATGGTAAATAGCTGGGACTTCATTGGGGAATCCATGTGCAGCCACAGATGGAAAGTGCATATGAAGTAGAGCTGGCATATGATAAGAAAGGCACAGTATATGCTTGTGATCTTACTGAGAACAAAGGTAAATAGCCCATTCAGTTAAAAAAAAATCAAATATTGCATATTACAGCTATTACATTTTACAACTGTTACATGTTACAAGTATTAGTGTGCAATAACATATTTACTTTGTAAAGCTTCATTATATTACAATGTTCATATTACTATCTGTTAGATAATTTACCAAAATATTTAGGAGGTCTTTTCATTCTAGGAAGATCTCCAGAACACATAGACCAGCGGGCTTTTGTCTGCCCTTACTGGACAACAGCTGGACGACTCAGGGGGAAGGGGAGGGATTATATACACGTTATGTATAAATATATTAGGTATATGTATGTATATGAGAAAGTTTGCTCCTCATGTCACAAAGGATTAGTTTCAGTGGCCTCACAAACAGCTTTTTATAAACTGTGATTTGTGCATGCTACTGACCCAGGGTCAACCAGTGAGACCCAGGGTGTCTTGCAAGACTATCACCTTGTAGGGTTTTTCTCAATTCTAAGGTGAATAGCTGGACTGGTTTGTGTAACACGATACCCAGCTGGGGTCATTCAGATACTTAGTAATCACAGCAGCATCATTAATACTATGTCCATTGTCTTTTTTTTTTTTTTAAAGGAAAGCATTATATTTTTAGATATAGGGAACTTGGGTGGGAATTGAGAGATGTGAATTGACACGGCTGTCACCAACTTCCTCTCTGAACTTAGGAAACAGTTCATTTTAAAAAACGTAATGCAGTGATGTCTTACACTTTTCTGTAGCACTTTGCAAGTGTGAAATGCTGTTAAACCCTTTGTGTAACTTCAGCTGAGATTTCAGTACAAGAACTGAGGAAGCCTTACAGTCTTCCCAGGTGGGGCATGAATGTTCTGTCTGGCCAGCAAATACATGTGAACACAGCAAATGGATTGGAGCAGCCCCCTCTCCCACAGCCCTGCCTGTGGAGGCCAGAGTCAGTGCTGCAGTCAGATTGCACAATTTGTGAGGTTTGAGCAACAGAAGACCAAATGACATCCTGTAGGGAAAGAACGACACACAGGCGTGGTATATTTTCATAATTCAGTGCCTATAGATAGCAAAGTATATTCCCACATGTAAAAAGTTCATAAAATAGTGTAGTTGGCCTGATTTTCAGACATATACACCAAATGGTGATCAAGGTACATGTATGCAGAAGCACACTATGCATAATTCCCTATTTAGTTTGGGCAGAGACTCACTTAATATTTGGTTTAATTGCTTGCTTATTCAGTTACATTGATTGGTTATTTGTAGCAAGAGATGCTCAAACTAGGTGCCCATATGTTCCCATCACATTTTTTAGCCTTTCTCTAATTTTGGGATCTTCTGACTAGCTAATCCCAGATAAAACTACTGATTATCCTGTATCTCTTGCCCAAATACACGTGGTTAGACTAAAAGCCAGTAATGCTGGTTCCCTTTGCTGCTGTCAACAAATTGATCAGTTAGTCATCCTGCCTCTCAGAGCAAACCTTCTGGGCTTTCCCAATATTAAAATTGATCTAAAATGCAGTGTAGATCATACATTACTTGATCAGACTGTGTGTGAACATGGCACAGTGATATTTACAAGGTGGTGCATTAGCATAAAATGGTGGGTGAAAGACTGTAGGGTAGGGCAGCTCGTTAACAATTACTCTAAACAGCAAATAAGGGAAACAACAATGTCCTTAGCTTAGTTGCACTGCCACTTTCAGAGGGAAAAGAATAACCAAACATTAAACTCACCACAAATAGCAGTGGGCAGTCCATTTTAATGAAAGAAAACATGACATGGAAATTGTCCCATTTAAGCCCAGAATGCTAATATTGGTAGACAGGAGTATGTTTTTCTGTACTTCCCATCAGTGTTGTTTGATCCTTTTGCTGCAATGTAGTTCTGCTGTAATTTTTGCTTTGAGAAAAACCAAACTGGAACTTCATAGCTCCTGTCCTTCTTGTGAGAGACTGGGCATTGGGAAGAACATATTCAAATTTTGTTCTAAAGCACTTTTGAAAAATACAAAATAAAATATTTGTTTACAGTTTTATTTTCTTTGCTTCCACAGTACTACAAATTTTAAGAATGTGTTTCTACTGTTTTAATGTGATTAACAGCACTGCTAGATAAAATTAAATGTATCTTTAAAAAAAAAGTACCTTTCTTGCTTTTCTTTGTGATCCAATTATTTTTCCATCCATAGAGAACAAGGAGTCAAAGAGGCTACTTTATTTAAAAGAGGTGGACCAGTATTAGTTCCTTTAAAATTAATTAATTAATTAATTAATTTGTTTTTTGCTGCTTTTAGAGTCATGACACTTTTATTCCTGAATCTGGAAAAGCTGCTCAGTCGCTGCTGAGGACAACTCAGTCTTGTTGCTGTTTGTAGGCTGGAGCTTTTACAAACTCTGGCTCCTGGCAACCTGTTTGCTGAAGGTGGTGTTGACAAGTGTTCCAGTAACAGACTGTTTATGGAGGAAATTAAAGTCAAATACTCATCCTTCCTTTCTCTTACTGACCCAAATCTCTATGGAGAAAGCAGGTGGAAAGTTGTATGAGAAGATACTTGCTTAATTCTTTTTTACTTTGGCATTAAAATATTTTAAGTTTGTAAACAGGACATATTGCTAGTCTTGCCCCGTGCTTGGAATTTAAGCAGCATGATAAAATCCTCAGAACATAGCATTTGGTACAGCAATTTTTATTCATGCATCTGTGTAAGAATCCTTTTAAGATCCAGGGGTTTAGTTACTTAACAAAACTCTTGAAAGCACAGCTGAGGATGTTGTTCCCAGGTATTGCTGGAGGAAGACTGACTTGAGTTCAGACTAGTAATTCTTTTCTGTCCCCTCTACTTCTTTTCTGAAGGTCAAATCCAAGATAATTTTCTTTTCCTGTCCTCTGATTGAAATTCTTTCCCCTCTTTTTCCTCTCATTGATATTGACAATCTAGGGAGATATTTCATTGATGTTACTGACTCCCTCAGTTACTCAAGGAGAGATTTCCTTTCCTTAAAAAAACCCCCAAATCAACAACAAAACAACCTTCTGATCTATACTTTTCCCAGTTGCTCTAGTTTGCTGGAAAATGTATTGGCTTTATTTTTGTGTGCAACTATGTTTGCTAAATATTTTCTTACTGTTTTTGTTTAATTGTCAAAATTCTTTTTTTTTTTTTCCTTGTAGACAGCTCTCTTTTGCATTCAAATCCTTGGATTTTCACACAGTATAGTAATGAGAGAATGCAGTGTTAGCCCTCATTTCAGAGGTTCTGCTCCATGGACACCTGCCATCTCAGAGAAGCTGTCATCTTTTTCCTACCATAGCAGATTACCCCATTGGAGCTTCTACAGTAGCAGGGGGTGGGAACAAGAGATAGAGAGACAAGAATGCAGAGACCCAGTTAGTCTAAGTTTCTGCTGTTCAGGAGATAAACCTCCCAAAAGTCTTTAGGATATTTTTTTAACTTGAGGCAGTAGAGAAAATACCACATCTTGTTGTCACTAAGTACATCGACAAAATGTAGCTGCTAAATTAAAACAAATTATTTAAATACTGTTTTTTAATTTAATTTTTTTGTTTAATTATGCTGTTAAAGTTTTATATTAAAATAATGTCTTAGTATATTCTCTGGCTGTGTTTAAACTCAGTTACCTGAATTTTGCATTACATCATGAATGAAGGTAGCAGCAAAATAAATGTAAATGCTTTGTGCTTTTCTTTTGGATGATACTGAAGTTACAAAACAAATCCATTATCAGCATTTATCAGACTTGCCTGTTCATTTTGCAATATATTGACTTGTCCTTCACTTCTAATTTGTGGTTGTGGAATGCAGTGGATGTCTAGAGCTCTGTGCATTTTCAATTACTCAAATTCTTCTGGCTTGCATTTCACTTACTATAGTAATTTTCATTAACTTTTTAATCTTTCAGCACACATGCTTTAGAAAAAAAGGAAAAAAAATATCTGGCCTTGTTAGTACAATTTCCTGGCATTAGCAGAAGCACAATATACTAAATAATGTTCATGTTGCTTGTTATGTTGAGATCTTTGCTATGAATAGCTTGCATAGTACTATGAAGGAACAGAGGGTCTAGATAAACTGTTCCTTGTTGAACCCACACCCCTGTCTTTCTTCTAAGATAATTTTTGTTACAATAATTATCTTGTATAATTATTGTATAATTATTGTATAATAATAATTGTGTTGCAGAGGGGACTGCACTGTAAAGATGGTGCCCTAAAACTCAGGGGCCTCCAGAGAGGAACAGGGAGGCAGCAAGGAAAGGAGCCCTGATATTGAGGGGGCACAAGGGTTGATACAGGTCTTCAATTTTCAGACCCAACAGTGGGGAAATTGGTTTGGATAGAAGGAAAGATAAGAGCATAATTACTTTACTTAATGGTAGGAAATTAAGCTTTATAATTTTAATAAAGCTTTAGACCTTTTTCTTTATAGTTTCCTATTATAGATGCCCACATTTGTGATGTTTTGGTTCTCTGTCTTCAAAAAATTACTGAATGAAATAAAAAATAGGAGTTAGGAGTAAAGGAATAAAAGTATGAATTTGAAATAAAAATATCATTATATAATTTTGGTTATATTAAATTCAATATATTTGTAAATATATATATTTATAAATATATCTAAATTTATCACTAACCCCCTCAAAATATTTCCTTTGATGTATTTTTATAGGGAATTGCGTAAAACCAGAACCTTCATCTTGTACTGGTTTGAGTTTGCAAAATTGGTAACAAAGAAAGTAATTTTTTTTTCCTAGGATGACAAAATAAGGTAGTTGGTTTAGACACAAGATTTGAAGTCTTTTGTAGTACTTTAGAGTACTTTTCAGGGGAGAATTACATTCTATAGGTTCTCATAAATAACTCACAGGCATCTCTTGTATTTATTAGGATTATTGAGAAAAATAGGTCTGCTTCTGGAAAAAACCATATTTTTACAGAAAATGTACATTTTTTTACATTAACACACTTTAACCATGGAACATTCAGAGTATCCAGAGTTCAAATGGTGACCTTGCAGTTCTCCCTCTCTACAGAGATAAACAGTTTTATGGCTGTTTGAGAGGGTAATAATCACATCTAATTACAGCAAGTTTATTCTGCATTTGCACTATAGAGTTCTTCTAGTAATTGCACTTTTCCAATTGCTTTAATGCCAATAAGGATTCAGAAATGTACATCAGTATTGATACTGAAAGTGTGGTTTAGCTAAACTTTCTGTGCTGTTCTTTGCAGGCCAAGGTACTACATGAGGAGCTTTGCTGTAATAAAGAAAAACTGTAGAATGTCAGAGCCTCTTTTCATTGTTTCTTTAGAATTTTTTTCTTTAATATTTCAGTGATATTAACCTGACCTTGATTCCATTCTAGTTAAGAAACAGCTGAAAAGCATGCTCTAGAGGAGAAAGAAAAATACCTAAAATGTATGTAAAAAATTAGTTAAAATATTCTTAAACTCTTTATTTTAAAAATTGGTTCTATTTTACTCTGAATAGCAGTATTGATAAACTTCTACAGGTAGCAGCAGCTCTTTAAGAAAGACAAATTGCTGCTGTATTACAAAATAAGTCTCATAAGAAGCTTGGAAACTAGAGCCCAAAGCAAATGAGAAAGCTGATTTCCACTGAGAACCATTCTTGCTTTTAAAAGTCTCCTCAAGGACTCAGTGTTAACCCAAACCCTTCAGCCTGCAGGTCTGCCCTCCTGCAGCCCCTGAGAGCACCAGTCCTTGGCCTCTGCTGCAATCCCAGACACTGCAGTTCTGCTAAGAAAGCAAGCAAGCAACCAGAAGAAATCTGGATACAGCAAGAAGCTACTGCAAGGTCTCCAGCACTTCTAACATCTAATTTTGCTCTCCCAGCTCAGAGTAGCTTTTCTCTTGAGTCTTTGGAGGGGAAAGCTGATTACAATTTTGAATGAACCTTGAAAGAATAGCATCTCTCATTATTCACATGTGGTTTTCTGAAACCATAGGGCATCTGTATTGTGCTTGCCCAGGTGGGTTTGTTCCTTTCTTACAGTCCTGTAAGGATGCAGGTCACATACTTACTGGTGTGTTGGGCTGGTTTTGTGTTAATGTTTTGTGTTGGGGGTTTTGTGGTACTTGAAAATCATCCTTTTGTGCACTTTCCCCACCACTACCAAGGTTTTACTGGTCCTGCTTGGACATCAGAAGGAATTTTGGACATCAGAAAGAATTTCTTCACAGAAGGGGTTGTTAAAATTGGAATGGACTGCCCAGAGAGATGATGGAGTCACGATCCCTGGAGGTGTTTAAGAAAATCCTGGACATGGCTCTCAGTGCCATGGTCTGGTTGACAAGGTGGTGTCTGGTGATAGGTTGGACTCAGTGATCCCTGAGGTCTTTTCCAATCTTACTGATTCTGTGATCATGTTCCCCTAGGTTAAATTTCTGAATGCAAACCTTGTGAGTATTTTTTCTTTCCTCCTCTGTTCATCTTTGCCATTACCATTTTTATTTGAAAAGTGAATTGTTGTCATCAATGGAGATACTCATTCTGGAGTTCCCACAAATTTTCTAAGGACATCCAGTGAGTACCCTAAAGCATCAACCAAAGCACATTGGAGGAACAATCCCATATGACAATTTCCATTTCTAGGTACATCAGTAACTACTGCATAGTGCTAAATGAATTCTAGATACCTTATGATTCACTATTTCCAGTAATACCATGAAGTTGCCTAAAATAAAGATAATTTTTTATCACCAGTCACATAGCAAGTGTCTGTCATAAGTATTATATTGCTGGATATTTACTAAATATTCTGTAAGACTAAAGGTACTGTTTCTTTCTCAAGGCTGTTTTTAAAAGAAAAGTAGGTCTGTTTCTGGAAAAAAAACATCTTTCTTACAAAACGTGTAATTTTTAAAAAAATAATAATTTTTGATAGAAAATCTTGTCTGAGGGTTTGGATAATGATAATGCTGGCACTAATCTTTGATTCTCCTTCAGAGCACTGTAAATACAGCTTCTCCAGTACATTGTAAAATGTGTGGTTTTTCTTCCTTATGAGACTCTTGGCAAACTTTATGGTTAATACAAAGACATGCAGCAAATTAGATGTTTTTAAAAACAACTGAGAAACATCTTTTAACAAAGATAAAAAATTAATAATCTACTTTAGAGGGTAGTATTATACTTTGTTTCAAAACAACATTGTTTTCAGAGCCCAATTAGTATCTGGTGGCCAGCTACTATATATATTTACATAGTGTTTCTTTTCTCCTGTTCTTTTGGATTGCAAACCAAGAATACAGAAGACACTGTGCTTATTTGAATTAAATTTTATTGCCATGCCTTATGTAATTTTTACTAATTTTTTGACTCCTTGGTGTATGGTGAAATGTAAATCAGTGATCTTCTTGGTCCATTCAATTAATATTTCTCATAGCAGGATTGTGTGTCATAGCATTTGGCAGTGCTCAGTTTAGCTAATGTCCAGATAATATGCTCTGAATGCTCTGTACTCTGGCTAAGTAAGTTAGGCATTTCAGTAGAAACCAGTGTGACTAATGTGCAATATCAAATTCTCTAGGACTTGCACTTCTATATGTGCTTGAGGAATGCATGCATAAAGCATAAGCCATTTCATAACCTTGACCTGGGTTGCATCACAGCATTCTGTGCTGGTGTTTGTGCTGGAAGTGACCCTGGCACCCATGGGTGACTGATGTTCTCCACCAGAGGGTCCAGTTCTTCATCACATCACCTGAAAGCCTGCTGGGGAGCTTGGCTTCAAACGGGTTTAAATGGGCTGAGATGTATTTCATTCATATTCACCATATGAATGAAATACATCTTAGCCCATTTAAAGGTTATCTTCACATTTTGGAAGCACAGAAGCATGTCTGGTTTGATAGGGTCTTGCACAGGAGGCCAGCATCTAAATATTACTACAGGAATGCTCAGAAACAGCTCTGCATAGCAAAGGGCAGTGACTGCCTGTGGTGACTGCTCCAGGCAGAACTGAAAATTTTCTTCTTGTTACCTGAATTCTTCAGGACAGGAACTTTTTTCTTCATATAGAGAAGTAATATAAAATGTTACTTCTTATAAACAAAAAAGTGAAGGCAAACTTTTTAAGATCATTAAAAATAACTGTTTTCATGGGAGAGACAGTAGTGGATTAAATAGGAAACTGAAATAGAAAATCTAGACTCCTTTTTCATTTGTGTTGTGAATGGATCTTGTCATATTAGGCCCAAGACCTTCTCACGAGGGGTTGAGTAAACTAAGACCCAAAGACCACTGGAATTAAGATAAGATCATGTCATTTGTTAAACTGACCTGACACTTTCCTTTGTTTCTTACCAGTACTGTGTTTATGTTAACCATTTTCTTTCTGATACTATTTTGACTATTCAAATAGAATCATAACCTATTAAGACTATTAAGAACCCCACTGACAGTATGCAGAGATTGAGTTCAGTAAAATGATGCTTTCACTGTAAAATAATTCTAACATAATTCATCCTTCCTTGCTGCAGTCTTGCTTTCAACTATGGAGTGGGACTTGGGAGTTAGCAAAGCTGGTCCTTGCTCCATCACTGTCAGTATATTGTATCTGCTGTGTACAGAAAGGTCTTC
This sequence comes from Melozone crissalis, assembly GCF_028551555.1. Classification (NCBI taxonomy): domain Eukaryota; kingdom Metazoa; phylum Chordata; class Aves; order Passeriformes; family Passerellidae; genus Melozone; species Melozone crissalis. Next base: position 26,443,004 of record NW_026535794.1, read on the forward strand.
AATTTCTGGGTCTGCCCATTTAGCACCATTCTAACAAATGTAATAAGGTTTATGGAGGAAAAAATATCCAGGATGCTTTGTTCTTGCTCTGACTTTTTCCCCCTCTTTGAAGTTAGTTTTGTCACGTGATGGTCTAATTTGAATTGTAAATTGTCTTCATGCAGCTTGGGGGACAATTGAGATATAAACAGGTGCTCATAAAAGTATAATTTGCCAATCAAAATAAACATTAGATTCTAGGGATTTCTGATTATCATCTGAATGATGGGAATAGGACAGTGAGTGAGGGATCATTTTCCCCTGAAATGTGGGAGGGGAGAGACGCAGAAAGGTCTTTGAAGATCTGGTTTAATTGATTCCTAGATGTAACCCAGTTTTTCAGCTGGGGCTTTCTGGCTTCCCTTCAGAATATGGGAATGATGAAAGACAAGCAATTACCAACACCTCAATAAATGAAGTTCTTTCTTTCAAGAGGGAATGTAATAAATTCCTGCCGAGTAGAAATTAAGAGAAGTTTTTAAGTTTACAGCAGCAACAAATTTAAGGACTCACCTGAAGTGTTGTGGGGCATTCTTTCAGATGAGCATTAACATAAATAAATGTTCTGTCTGTTTGGCAATGTTCTTAGCAAGAGAATATGTGTGTACCAGAAGATGTTTTTGACTTCTGTTCTAATGCATACCTTGGGCCCTGGCAAGAAGGAAGACTTCTCTCAAAATGTTAGCAATGAGCAGCCATAGAAGCTAATACCTCTTAAAGGGAGTGCTGATTGGAGATAACTGTGCTGATGAGAAAAGAAAAGTACAAGAGGTTTTAGTGTTTTTCCTGAACTTTACTATTGCCCATTGTTTTTTTTTTTTTTTTTCACACAGCTTGGAAAGTTGGAATAGAACTATGGAATAGAACTATCTTCCTGACTTCTCTGCTAGCTTTCCTATTTTCCCTGTTCTCTAAAGGTACCAGAATCAGTAAGGAAAGCCAAAAGAAATCTTTTCTATCAGCTGTTGCCTCTGCTGTTGCATGTAGCTTTCTGAAGAGCTCTTAGTTACATCTAAAAATGGAGAACTGAGAAAAGGAAAGACAGGGAAAATAAAGACATATCTGTAAACTGTAGCTGTAGGAATTCTGTAGTAATAGCCATACCAGTATTACAGTAGCATGGAGAATGTTGTTGTGTATTGGATCTTAACCAGTAAGGTTAGTAACTGTATGTAGCAATCACTCCTTTTAATAAACTTCTTAACTTTCAGAAATTTTCCGTTATTAGCCTGTGACATGATAGTAACAGATCTTGGGAAGTTTATCTTAAGCCTGTGGTTTCAAATCATAGTATGAACAAAAGCTTCCAAGTGAGGGCCCCTTTGAGTGCAGCACCACTCACTAACCCTTGTGTCCCAGCAGGCTGTGGAGGAGCACGTGCCACCCAGGACAGTGCTGGTTTATCTGTCCTACCAGAGGAAATGTTGGGTTGTGTAAGGAATGACTAGTGCTCAGGCTGTGCTCAAGGCAAAGCCAGTCCTTTCTTTGGGAAGAAGATGAAGTGTCTTTTCCCTGGGCTAAATGCTCTGGGCAAGAAAACAAAGCACCCACCACCACTCCACCACCCAAACTGTTCTTCTGTCAGACAGCAACGCCCTCAGGGTCTCTGGAACAGCCATCATCTGGGATATTCAACTTTAGCATAGATCAGATATTGAGCAGCATTACACCCCTAAAAATCATGGGTGCGGGCAGCCTCCATATGACTGGACTCATTTCACTCTTAGGATCAAGTGAATACCAAATTAGTGTTTCAAGCTTTCAGTGCTCTTTCTTCCCTAATAGCTGTGTAAGCTGTGAAGTTTTCTGGCTGCATGTTGAATATGGGAGGTTGAAAGGAAGAAGTCTGGGCTGCATCAAAGTCAGAAATTCCTGTCTGTGTTCATGGCTCTGACATGATTTGTTAAGCACTTTTGAACATGTTACTGAATATCTCTGCACGTGTGCTGATACAAAGTAGAAATCCTTACAACAAACATCTCGCTCCTAGAGATCACAGAATCATTGAGTGGTTTGTGTTGGGAGGAACCTCAAAGATTATCTCCAACTCCCAACTCCCCTGCCATTGCCAGGGACACCTTCCACTAGACCAGGTTGCTCAGAGCCTGTTATCAGGAACATCATTATGGGTGTCTAATGAGAGGTATCATTTTGTATAGAATTTTATTGCTATAAACAGTAAAAAAATTACATTTGATTTCTAGAGGCAGAGTAAATAATATTTTCTTTGTTCATTAAATGGCAAAAGTGCCAGGATAAACACTTAGTAAGATCATATTGGTAGCTCAGGATCAAAACTTGCAAGTCTATTGTGTCCAATATTATTCTCTAAATTGTGTTGAATACTTCTGTTGTTCTGCAAGTTTTTATATTCCTTGTTGGTTTTGCATCTTGGGTTGTTGTTGTTGTTGTTGTTTTTTAAGTTTTAACTGTGTTTTTCTATAAAGAGCTTATTTGGCACTGCATATATTTCCCTATACAAAAGAACTTACCAGCCTGTCATGCAATTCTATTTCACACTGGCAAGCAACATCATTAATCCTTTGAAATAACTGGGATAGGACAGTTCTTAATCACTTAAAGTCATGCTTTTCTTGGACAACTTCTGAAAAGGCACAAGGGGAACAAAAGATGGAGCTTCATCAGTTTATGAAAGGAATTGTATGAAATAATTTCCCCTAAACAAGACTGAACATAATGACAAAAAGTCCCGTGAGCCTTATGGGTTTCATAAATACAGAGTAATGCTGGGTAGCCAGTCTGAGTTCAAGAAGTGTTTGGACAACATTCTCAGGCACATGGTGTGACTCTTGGGGTGTTCTGTGCAGGGTCAGGAGCTGGACTCAATGATCCCAATTTCCCTTCCAACTCAGCATATTCTGTGTTTCTGTGATCTCAGTAATCATTACAAATAGTCTTATTTTTGTTTTAGCCTTAATTCTGGTGGACCTGAACCAAATAATTATATCAACATGTATTAAGAATTGCTATTTTAGATCTACCTAAACTGAACTCTGAAACTGCTTTTATTTATTTGTTTGGGGGGTTTTTTTGTGTCTCTTTGTTAGTAGGTCCTTGTGGTTCTAAGTAAAAAGCCATAGCTGCCTGATTTGCAGTGTGTAAATTTCTGTTCCTCTGTTCTCTTTAGATAAATGCGGGGCAGCGGTCACAGTTGCCTGTATCAAGCACAGAGATGGGAAATCAAAGGAGCCAGGCTTTGGAGAGCAGCCCTTTCATGTCAGATCTCCTGAGCGATGTCCCCTTTGCCCTGGCGCCACATGTGTTAGCAGTGCAGGGCACCCACAGGGACGTTCCTGACCGGCTGCTCACCTACGACATCAATGATAATTTATCAAGGTTTTGGTATGACTTCACACTTGAAAATTCAGTGCTTTGTGATCCGTAATGTTCTCTTTATCTTTTCTGCCTCTGTCAAGGAACAAGTCTTAAATTGAAATAAAGACTTACTTTAATTGACTAATATTTGGGGGCTTGCCGCTGGTATATCAAAGAGGTTGTTATTCAAAACTGTGATATATTTCTTAGCTTTAAGGGAACTATAACTTAGTACATTAAATATTGCATTTATTTCTAAAGAAATCAAGCCTCAGTAGGAGACTGGCTGCTGGTATCTACTTCCAGTAGGTAGGCTGCAGACACAAACATTTGACTTTAAGAGGAAGTCTATGTCTCAACTGTTTTGTTATTTCAATTAGTTACAAAACACATAGATCCTGTTACACATATTAAGATCACATCTTGATTTTGTACAGATAGAAACCAATATTAATGCTAAAGCAATGCTGCTCTGCACTACTGGACAGAGAGCTTTTCAGTGAAACCAAGTTTTAAAACTCAGAGTTAATTACAAGCCCTTAAGTAATCATTAAGACTTAATAGAATTGGTTAAACTTACCAATTTTAAAGTGAGAATCAGTTGCTTCCTTCCCTTTTCCAGTAGATGTATTTTGTCTGTCTCATTTTGTGCCTGCCTGGAGAAGTTGTCCCTGCCTGCCTGTTGGCTGCTGTTTGTTCTCATTACCACATGTGTTCCTGATTTATATACAGATCAGCTTTTCCATTTTAACCTCTTTGCCCCCTGAAGAAGGAAATCTCAGGACACGTACTTTTAATGGTCACACCCTTCTTTTTTTAATTTGTGTGCCAGAGGTACAGATGGCAATGTTTAACAACAGGAAAACATTACATTATTTCTTATCCGACTAAATTAAACTGCTAAATGCCTAAACACACATTCTCACAGACCACTGTGTCCCCACTCACAAGCTTTGAGCATTTTACCAGCTAAGACCAGAGCTGCTGTTCCACCAGCAACAGCTCTCTGATGTCACATCACAGTTTGTGATGGATGTGTGATCTGTGGCACACACTTGTTTTCTCTCTTGGGGTACAATATATAGATTGTGCTAAATGTTGGTGGATATTTTCCTGTATTTTTTATGCTCTTGCACTCTTGTGGTAGCTTAAAGTACATGTATTTTCAGACTTGGGTCCTCTTACAGTATTTGAGATGAATACTGTAAAATTATGAAGAAATTACATTGTGAATATGTCTTAGGTTGTTAAATATTAATGGTTTAGAATTTTTTAAATGTGCATATTTTATATTTTTGACAGCTGTGTTCTTAAATGTTTTGAAGGTATTGTTTCAAGGGGAATATCTGTGCTGCACTCAAATAAAAAAGCAAAGTAATAATGAGTTATTTTTTATATGTGAGAGTTATTATGTGGTTTCACTTATATTGTTTACTACAGCTCTGACCATTCAGCTTTCATAGGAACTTGAACTTGGAAATTCAGTTTGAAAATCTTTTCAGTGTCATTTTAAAATTAGTGTCCTTCTAATAAAATATATCACACTCTCATCTGATGGATTCTCTGTGCTGTGTTGGTGACTTGGAATGGTTTAGGTGGCATCCATGACACTGCTTGGAGAATACTGTGGCTGGGAGCTGGGAAGAACTCAGGTACTCAGGCCACATTGAAGAAGGAATTAATTTTATGAAGTTGTTCAGAACTGTTTTGTTTTCTGAGTTTTTTAGTTAACACATACTCAAAGCACTAAAATAATTTTATTATTTTATATCCAGTAGTTAAAAAATGGATCATTCTACAAATAGCATGTTTCCATTCAAGCTGTCCATTTTGAATCTGAAATGTTTCTGCAGCTGAGCTGGTCTAGAAGCAGAGCTGTAAAGCACTGTTGAAGACCAAACAAACTCACAATACTGGTTCTTTATTTGCTAGCTGACTTGGTATGTAATTTTTGCAATAATTTTTTGCCTAAAGTTAGACAATTTATCTAAAATAATTACATCTTGTCAGATTTGAGCTCTTTGCACTCATAGGTATCCTTTCAAAAGGAAAGGAGCAGCAAAGGAGAGTAGGGAGGAGATTGTATTCACCATGATGAGAAATGTGGACAGTAGGTATAGACATTTGGTCTTCGTCCTTAATTGTCTCCTGTAAAGGGTAAAATTTAGACCCAGCAAAGCACCACTAATGAGCAAGGGTACAGGGAATGTGTCTCCTGACCCCTTTAGCAGAGGCTGGGGCTCAAACCTCTCCCTTGCTTGAGGATGTCCCTAAAATTGGATTGATGCCTTATGGCACGTGTTCAAAGGTAAATCAAAGAACAACTGCATCCAAAGCAGCCTGTCAGAAGGCTGACTGGGAGATGGTCCCTACAGACAACTCCCTGCTGACAGAGTCAGAGATGGAACCAGACAATGTTGTGTCCAGCAGGTCAGTCAAGCTGGTGGCTCCAGATCTGGTTTCTGCTGTTTCTGTATAGTGTGATCCAAACCCTGATATGACAGTCAGCAAATACACACTTGTGTGGTCTCAGAGGAGAGGGCTTCACCCTGGAGCACCTAAAGGAGGAAGGCAAAGAGCATGTTCACCACAGCAATTACAGTACCTCAAAATAACACACAGTTTATTGCATTTTTAGCTGGAGAACCTGTTACGTTCACAAAAGCACTAAAGCAGCCTCCTGGGCAAGATGAGAGGGTTGTTCTGAACAATAGCATAAAACTGGAGCTTGAGCAACTGCCCTCCTGCCCACAGCCACCCTTCTGTTATGACATGATCATTCATCTTGCTTTGGGTTTTCTCTGCTCAGCCTAGTGACTAGGGAGAGGAACCAGAAGTGCAACTCCTGGGGGTAACTCCTTCCCTCCCTGAGTAACTGCAACTCCTCTACTGATGACAGGGCCATTCCTGATTAACCAGATTTCTTTTTGAAGCCAGGGACTGTACAACAACAAAGAAGCAGAATATCCTCCTTAAATTCCAAAGGTAGACTCCTGTTTGGTGCTGTAGCAAGACAAAGGTTTAGTAAGCCAAGCTGAGTTCATTCAGCCTACCCTGCTGTGCTACAACTTTTCATCAACATTAAGCCTGACCTTCTGTAATGAGCTCACAAAATTAGGAAGCATGTGAGTTGGGCCAGACTTCTTCCCATCAATATGTCAAATTCCTTAAATGAAGAAAAAAGATTTTAACTTCTTGTATCCTCCATTGAAACTGTGTTCTTTCTTTACTAGAAGATAATTTTGTACTTTGAGTCTCCTAGAGAACTACTACCTCTTCTTTTCAATGTTCTTCTGAGAGATGAGTTCCCACAGACCCTTTCTTAGCTGTCCTGCCTGAATCACAGCCATGGAAACTGATTGAAGTGCAGATGGTAAGAACATGCTGACACCATCATACTGGTGATCTGAATCAGGACACAAATCAGTATCATGTCCCATAGTCCTTTTTGTGCACATGTAGTAGACAGCACAATAGTGCCTGCCCATTACCATAAGTAATGGGAGATTATCAGTGGATCACATACTGTTTGAACATTTTGGAACAGATCCTTCTTTTTAGTCTGCAGCCTTCCATGCAGAATTCTTTCTAAATTGTGTTTTACTCCAAAAACTGTCATTGAATGTTCAATTAAAGTTTACTTTCTGATACTGTATCAGAGTAGCTCAAAGAGCTTTGTTGTATCACAGCTCAGTGTTTTCTCCCTTCTACAGAAGCAAAAGTCTGGCTGTATGGTTCACAAAATAAACCAGAAGTTGTAAAGATTTCAGCAGGTTATGATGGGATGTTGGAGAAGCGGTTTTTTAATTCTGTAGCAAAAGAGAGTATCTAGTGATGGAAGTGAAAGTTATGGTGACCCCAGAAGGATGCAGCAGCTGTAGACCAGAGACAGGAGAGGGCTTAGTTCTGCTAGCCAATTCAATTCACTTTTCCTTGCTGCAAAGATAAAATAAACCCTTGAGATCAAAGATCTAATTTACAAGGCTGTCCTCTCAAGTCAGTTGACACATGTACTTCAATAACAGAACATGAAAGAAACTGCTCACAAGCAAACAAAAAAAAGATGAGCCTTGATTATAAACATCCTTCATCCAACCCTTTGTGGATATCAGCATCATGGTTAGAGTAGCCTCTCACATCCAAATGTTCATGTAAGTGTTCTGGGAGGTCAGCTTTGAGCATCCATCTAAATCTCATTGGAAAAGAAGCAGATGGGCTCAGAAAACAAAGCCCCAGGTGGAATAGCCCATCACAGAGCTGGGAATTACTTATTTAAAGCAACTGATACTAGTAGAATTTTAGTCTGACCTTGTGCCAGCCTTTTTATGAAGAGTTCTGCTATTTGTCTGTTTTCCTTTAGAAAATGAAGCAACATGTGACATATTGTGAGCTGTAGTGTAATTTCCTTTTCCAGCTGTTTTTTAAAACTACTGGTGCATCTGCTTGGCTTATTCTGCTCTTGAAGACACTTTTAGATTCCTTTGCATTTTTTTCCTTTAGATTCCTTTGAGTTTGTCTCTGATATGTTTAGATAGGGCTTATGTAGAATATTTGATATCTGTATTATCAATTTATTCAGAGGATCTTTTTGTTCTTATTGGTTTTGTTATTATATCTTCTGCAGTTTGCCTAGTTCTCCTTCAGTTGTCTCTCAAATAAAAAACATCTACACTTCTTCCTCTATTTGTCAGAGTGGAATAGAACATATGCATTAAATTTATCCCAGAAAGGACTGCCAAATTTTATTTCAAATAATAGTACAGTACTTGCAGGTATTACATATGAATCATAGTATAATTATGGCTAAAAGTGGACACATGGGGTTAATGTTCACTATCTTTTAATGTTGTTCCATTCATGCTGTAATTGAACTTCTGTTTTGAGGGCAAAGTAGGAAAGTGTTGTAATGTCAATTGATACTGATTTAATAGAGGAATTTAAAACTTCCTTTTAACCAGATGTAGATTGCAGTATATGCACCTACCCAATGATCAAGTTAAAATAACTGCTTCAAATCTTGAAGTTGCCATCCTGTTAAGAAATGGTATCAACAAAGAAGCCATTGATTGAGAAATGGAAATGTAGTATTTTCCTGTAGATCTCTCAAATGCTTTACAGTACAAGTCAGTATTAAAAAAATTCATCTTGAATCTTAATATCATACATTGAAGACAAATTATTTAATCCTAGGACAGCTGTAAAAACTAGAGTGAGTGAACAAAGATGGCTGACATATTTTGGTTTACTTAGAGGCTTGCTAGCTAAATTATTTCATGTTACAGTTATTCACATCAAAAATTTTGTGTAACACTGTTGTTATAGCTATTGATTTGTACAAATCTGAGAGAAACTGTAGGAATAAAGCCATTGTCCAGGCTTTGTCCAAAGCTGTTCACCTTCATAATTAAGACTTCTGAGTCTTCTCAAACTCAGAGACTTCACCACCACCTCTGATGGCTGTCTGTTCTTCTGAAGAAAGCTGTACCTTATTTTAGAAACAGCCTTAGCAGTTTGCCTGTGCCACTTCACCCTGCCTAAACCAGGAGGGGAGATTTCAGATGTGATGCTAAAGGCTGAATGCTAGAACAGGGAGTCACCCCAAGACTGGTCTGTTCACCACAGATATCAAAAAGAAGTCAGATAAGATTTGCTCTGCAAGGATCTCCTGTAGCACTGGAAATCTCTGGCTGTTTATAAGACTACATGCACAGTGTCTCAAAACATTACTTGTTGGTATTAGATTGGGTTTTATAATCTTAATGGCACAGAGCAAGAAAAATGTTTCCAGTGTGACCTCGGCAACAGCAATTTAGCTGTAAAAAGATTATTTTCTCCTATATAGTTAGGAAGAATAAAAATCACCTACTACACCCTTCTTAAACAGATGAAGTAATTCAAATGAAGGATAAAATCTTACTTGGAAATTTGCAAATAGGTTATTCTGGTTTTAGATAAATTAACTGAACAAGGCCTTTCTGGCACCTTCTGCCTCATCTTGCTTCAAAGAGTTTTTCTGGCTCGTGCACAAACTCATATTCTGCTCTCCCAAAGAAACGATGAAGATAACGCTGAAAAAGTTCTCCTTTGAAACATCATCCATTTCTGATATATCACTGCAGCCTGGAGATCACTTCTGATAATATCACTGTTGTCTGGAGATCATGACCAATAATTTGTCTCTTTTAGAGGCTTTCCACTGAAATTGGTATTAAAACAGGTGATGTGTGCAGAGCAGTCTCAGCAAACTGGATCAGTGTAGGCTTTGCCTGAGCAATACAGAGGAGAGAAGGCATCCCCACAGTGAGATTTAGTATAGAGCACTGGTGGCATTGGAAATTAGAATATCCTAAGCTTTTGATCAGGGAGGAAAAATAAGGTTACAATTTGGCTGTCTGCTCTTATATTTAACAGTATTGAGGGTCTAATAGCTGACAGAAATGCTTTTAACAACACAATTACAAAGCAACACTTGGGTTCCTCTATTTACCTTTTCCCCTTGTATGTATCTATTGATCATAAAACTCCTCTGGCCTAGAGAAATCCCTTTCCACAGTGTTTACTATCATTAAGTAATGTTTATTACATTATTAAGATGATGAAATTTGAGGTAAATAGGGGGAATGATTCTTACCTGAGGATTTCCTCCCTGACCCTTTTGTCCCAGATCCGTCCAGCCTGACCTCACAGGTGCCTTTCCAAAGTGCCTGGTGGTGTGCTGGCCCTGGCCAGGCCACAAAGGCCGAGCAGGGAATTTCTCAGACACAAATCTTCTCTCTTCTCTGCTTCCTCCATGCTGATGTGCCTAATTACAATCCCAGTCATCCTAGTTTCCATCTGCTGGGAGGAGGGACGGGAAAGAGGAGCTCTTTGTGCACAATTAAGATGAGAATAACCCTCTGGCTTGTCCTCTCTTCCTTTGGCTGTCTATGCGGGGAGCCAGCTGCTGCCAGAGACAGCTCCAGCAGCATGCCTGCAACAGGACAAAGTTATCTATTTCAGCTTTTTGTCCTTCTTGTCTCCCTATGGATTATATCTGCAGAGATCAGAACTGTCACTGGGCTGTATTATAAATGGGAATTAATTTACTTTTAAATAAGTATTTTGATTTGTTCACAGTGTTTAAGACCCGATGATGTGGTCTGGGGAAGATTCAGTGGGCTGTTTCTCTGCTCCAAATATAATGAAAGAGCTGGTCTGTTGCCAGCCATGGAGGAGGGAGGAGGAGGAAATTAGAATATGTAGCATTTAAGGAAAAAGTCAGATAAAAATAAAACTTAATTCTGTAGATACAGTTTTACTCATGAATTGAACTGCAGTTCAGAGAAGGGAGATGCAGAGGAAGTCAATTTATAATGACCACACAAATTCTAAAATGGATGGAGGTGGATTTCAGAACATACTGCTTAGTTGTAGGCCAGCAATCAGAATTTTTCAATCTGCTGCTTCCTCCAAATGTGTGAAAAAACAGCCTTGTGGGTTCACATCACTGCTCAGTTGCCAGTTGGTGCCTACATCTTGCCCTCAGCACAGTGATATTTTATGCACAGACAAAAAAAGCAGTTCTAGATGGGAAAATAGATTTTTATATGAACTTGTATTTCAGCAAAGTTATATCTTACACCATCATAAATAAGAACAGGGTTTGTCCTAAAGATCATAGCAAAATTATGTATTAGCAATTATGTAATTAATGTAAAGGGTACATATATGTACAGAGAATGTGGATATATGTTACATATGTGTCTGTATATGTAGGTATGTATAGACACACAAGGTGATTATTCACAAAGAGTGAATTCCACATGGAGTGAGACTGGTCCTAAGTATCTTCAGAAAAATTTTTGTATGTACTTTAATCCAGTTAGAGGCCTCATATGGCTCTACTGGCTGAAAACCTGTGTTGTTTTGCCATCTCTTCTGTTAATAACAGGTACCAAACAGTCCACATGAAAAAAATACCAGACTCTTTTTTTTTTTAATGCCACGTACAAAATAGTACTTGAAATTTTCCTAGTTGTAATTTGTGTGAAGGGGAAAAGAGACTATTTACACAGACAAAGCTGCAGTTTCCAGACCTGAATCTTTGCTCATTCCATGTGAACCATGTGCGTTTAAGAACTGTTCTCTATCCTCATAATTCCTTATTATAGGAAATTGCAATTGGCAGCAATCAGGTTAAGTATTTAAATATTTTTTATTTAATTGAGGGGATTAAATTCACATTTCCAATTTAAAATATTTCCCCATCCTAACTACAAAACCTGGTTGTATTTTTAAAGCTTTTTTAAAATGTCAATACTGACTTAATGTGAAAACACATTACTATCTTTTTCTTGTCATTTAAAGACAGACTCATCCTCTAGTAGGCATCAAATAATGTATTATTTTGATTCTTTACTCATCTTCTCTATCCCTTTCCCCATGGCTGACTTTATGTCATATTTGGAAAAAATCCTCATAAGGAAATTGCTGGCAGAATCTGGTCAAGAACAGTGATCCCTCTTGGTAGAGGATCAAGTCCAACTGTTTTTCTGTAGTCTACATTTTGTTTTTAGATTTTTTTAGTCTAAATGACTTCGATATTTCCAAGTACAAGGCTCAGAGAAAAGGAATTGTGCTGACCTCTTCTTTGAAGTAAGATTAAAAAAAGGACAGGGAGAAAGTCTATTAAAATGTGGCTGCCTTCCATGGTTTTTAAAAATGTGCTGTTTGTGTGTGCAATGCCTGCCAAGGAGTCTGTCTGCATCTTGTGTGTTCCAGTCAACAGCGCACGCCCTTCAATTGCATCTCATCTCCATTTTCGGGCAACTCCATCTCACCTTTTCTGTGCTCTCAGGAAATATCTGAGAATTTCATCAGTACAGTCATCTGTGCCTTTTTCATGGTGGTTTGAGCTCTCAGGCTGCTGGGGCCACTGAGCAGCTCCTGAACCCCAGGGCTGTTGGCAGCCCAGGTGGGATGGCACTGGGAGCCACTGGGATGGATTCTGGGGCAAGAGCTGCATTCAGGCTGTCCTGAGGTTGGCTTTCTTTTTAAAATCTAGACCATTAAAGCCATTTCATTCTAATCTAAAAGAGCATGAATATTGCAATGCTAAGCATAGCATGGGAGTTCTGCTGCTTTGTGGGGGAATATTCTCCTTGTGGAGTGTTTCCAGAAGCTCAGCAGAGTGGCTGTTCCTGGGGTTCCTGAAAGGCAGCCAGTGCAGGAGCTGTGCTTTGTAGGCCAGCACACCCTGCTAATTGCCAGCTTCACTGCACAGATTGGAGCCTGCAGCCCCTCACTGGGCTCACCTGCTGATCCTGCAGGCTGAGGGATCATTGATCTCAGTGGAAGCAAGCAGATCAATTGGGAAACAGGAAGGTGTTTTTGACTACTAAGGCAAAATTTTGCTCCCATTACTGTGTCCCATTTCCAAACTCCTGCTGTATCTGAACTCTGCTTCTCATGGACACAGATTCCTAACTCACAATTACTAGTAATTATGCATCTAATTCAGGGGTCTGAAAGACTTCTTTCCTGAGACACACACCCAAATTGTATCCTGGTTGCACATCAAGACGAGGCTGTGGCATCTGCTGTTTTTTCCCCTACTTTGCCTTCATTTGGAAGGAGCGTGTGCAGCTAGAGGAGGAGTTCTGCATTTTGTCAGATCCCCACCTGAACCATCAGAGGTCCAGGCCTTGGCACACAGCTTCCTACATCCCAGAGCATCCCTTCCCAAAGTTGACAGTAACTCAGTGGCAGTCTCATGGCTTTCATGAGGGGCTCCTCATCCTCAGGGTTAAATCCTCACCTTCCTCCTCTATTTAAACAGAAGGATATGTATTCCACCTTTATATAACTGGTTATAAAAAAATGAAGGTTTTAAGAAAAACAACCAAGTAAGATCATTTGAGTACAGTCTGTTTATAGCCAAATACCATTAGAGAACAAATGTTTCCAGGTGTTGCTCAGTGTGAAGGATGAAGTAAGCCTGGTGGCATGGGCAAACAAGTTCTGCGCGCTTGGGTTCACCACAGCAGCCCTGCAGCTCCCTCCGTGCCTCAGGCAGCCCAGAGCAATCTCCACGAGAGGTGGAGGTGCCACTCCTGGGCTGGAGGTGCTTGGCAATTGTCCCATCCCACCGGGACCAATGCCTTTGGGCACCTGGACAGCGGCAGAGCAAGCTTCACATCAACCTGCTGCTCACTGGGGGCTGTCTCTGGGTGTACAGGGTGTAGTGGCAGTTCCTTAACCTGCAGAGCAAGGATGCAGTGGGAGCAGCAAGTAATGGAATTGCTGGCTTTGAAATTCATGCAGGAGGGCTGCACCTTTAGAGGATGGGAGGTTTTCAGAAAATTTGGAGCCCTATCCATCCTCCTAAATAGAGGTCAATTTAAGATGACACTTTGTTATTATTTAGAGTAGCAATGCTTCTCACTAGCCTTGTCAATATTCCAGCAAGTAATGCTGCCCAAGGGGAATGGATCTATAGAGTAAAAATCCCAAGGCTGAAGGCTTAACACCCACTCTCACACATATTTCTAGTTTAGACTGCTGTTGCTCTTGCCCTACGGGCTGAATGTCCTCTGGATTCCACATCACATATCCTGGTTTAGTTTCACCCAAAGGGAAACCAGCTTTCCTGCCCTGAGATGACTTTGGGATTGAAATGGAAACATGGTAAGTTGGAATTTCCTGGAGCCAAAGTCCCAAGCTGAAATGCTGACATGTACTCATCCCTTCTGTCTAAACCTTAGGACTTCACTGGGAGAGCTCAGCAAGCTCAGACTCGAGCTCAGGAGATGCTGAAGTTGTTCTTGTGAAATCATAAACCAGGGATTTATCATGGCAATTACATAATAATTATGTAATTGCTACAAAAGTGGGATTTGTCATAAAATCAGTTATCCTCTTAGCTTCTCGATGCAGATCAAATAACAATAATTTCATTCAAGAATATTCTCTAGTTTCCTACCTTATTTCATTCCCTGGATATAATGAAACACTATAAAAAATTATTGCTCTTTTTTCTCCATACTTTGCCTTTCATTCAAATGTAAATGTAAATGTTGTGGAGACAAATGTTGCATTTTTTTGACAATTTTTTAAAATTACTATTCCGAATAGAAAGGAAACAAACTCAACATGGAGTGAAACATAAAATATGTCACTGCTGGGTTTACATTACTTAAAACTGTAAAATAATGTGACCTTTTTTTCCACTTTTAATATTATTTTTTGGCAAAGTAATTTTGAAAACAACAAAACATTTAAAGTTATTTTTAATGACAAACTACTCTTTCCCCTACAAGTTAAAAGTTGCCAGAATAGTAAAGCATGTGAAGAGTTTAAATTTTGATGATCATTGACTTTCCAGTGGAAAATATTCTCAGTAAACTGATTAGTTGCTTCTTTAAAAGCAAGGAGGAAGAAACAATATTTAGTTGGGAAATATCTTAGCTATCCAATAGGCAAAGCAACTATAAAGTTTTAAAACCTCCTCCAGGTTCTTCACCATCACTATCTGAGATAACCTTCTAATTATGACTGGCACCATTTGGGAGCTTTGTGATGGGAATTTTTTACCTGAAAAAATAATTAGGAATGTGAATTGTGTTTTGTGTATGACACATGTGCTTTTATAACTTTTCCCCTAATAACACCATGAGATGTAACATAGCCTGGTAGTACCTACTAAGGGTTTTGGTCCAAAGAAGAAGAAATTTTCTCTATACAGCCTTCAGATGTAACTTTTTGGACTTCTATATTGATATATGCAGCTTTAATGCAGCTTTATATGACTCCTGTATTTATATGCCTTCTATATTGAGGGGCTTTGTATTTCTGCTGTAAACAGTCACCTCCCCTAATCCATACTGTATGGAACAATTTGAAAACAACATTATTAACGGGAAGTACCCACAGAAAGTATAATCGCATTTGATTTTAGAAAATAACAAAAAGCTGAGCATGCTGCCTGGATCTCACTTGTCTATTTCCCTTTTACAAAAGATATTTGGGCTGTGGATAATTTATAAACAAATAGTATTATGTTATTGATCCCTAATCTCCATGGTTACTGGGATCCTCAGTTGCATGTGTAAAGCAGCATGAGCCAGAGAGGGCTGGAAATGTGGGAATCATTCTAAAGGACAAAGAGGGTAATTTCCTTTATTTTACACATTGGCATAAGTGGCAAAGCTGTTTTATCTTTGCATGAGGATTTGGTGAGAAAAAAGCAATGTTGTACTCAAGCACCATAAGCCAGGTTCTTGCAAGTGAGAGTGCACTGAAGTTAATGGTGTGCTGGTCAGACCCAGATCCTGATCTTTGTCCATGGTGTTGTTACAGACTTTTCTGGAACTTTCCACTTGTCATAGTGGGTTCTGTGAGAACACCACCAACTCAAGAGTCACTCTCTTATAATGTCACATTAAATGAGGGTAAGCACTCAGCCTTGTACAGTCAAGTTTTTAAACATTTTTTTTTCTTCTTGCTGTATGAAAGACCCAGACAACTAACTGGAGTGCTATTGTTGTTATTATTATTATTAAAAATATAAAGCATGAAAATATCCTACACATAAGTACCCTAAAACTGAGCTTTCCCACACCACTACCTCTATTTTTCAGTTCCAGTAATCTCAGACAGTTCTTGGAGCAACAGTGTGGAAAACTTTAAAGCAAACTTTGGTGAAGTTTACTTTTTTAACAAACTTGTTTTTAATACCCTTCTATGTCACCTTTGAACCAACCAGAAGCAGCTTAATCCTCCTCTAGATACCTTGAGTAACCACGTTAAAATGTAAATAGAAATTAGTGGAGGAAGTTTTGCCTCTTGATTGAAATAACTTGGAAGAAAAAACCTCTATTAGTCTCCACACACTGATTATTCTTTGACTTTTCCTTATCGGGTTCTTTTCCATTTACTTTTAGTTTCCCTCTTTCTGAATTCAATTTCCCCTAGCCTCATCTTTGTGGAATATTTATCCTGCCACAAGCTATTCCCCAAGGCTGTGGATATCTGCTTTCCAATCTAGCTGCAGAGGCAACTGCTCTGAAGGACATGGTCACCTTTTCCATGGGCTCACCAACTGCTCCTTCTCCTTGCATTCCTGCATATTTTTTTAAACAGAAAGATACTGCCTGTTAGCCTAGTCAATATTTTAATACTCTCTGGCCACTCTCCTCTCTGTCCTTTTATTAAAAGGCACTTTTAAGATTCCTTCCCAAATAAAGCATGTTAATGATTTTTTTATTCTTTTTCCACTGTAAGTTTACTCCCAAATATGGTATTTTTGGCATGTGTCGTATCTCTCAAGGCTCCTAGTGGAGTGGATACTTACAACTAGGAGTAGATATTAAAAAACAAAAATGAGATTTACAAAGAATGTTCTTTCACATAATGTATTTCAGAAAAAGTAGCAGAAATGAAAGCATTTAAATACGCAAGAGCCATAAAGTTGTTAAACCAAGATGCTAAGGCACTACTGTAGCCACGGAAGGACCATAAGCAATAAAAAGATCCACTTTTGGAACACAAAGTGTAAAAAAGACTATAGAAAACAAGTAATTCAGCATATGGAAAGAGGATTTGTGGCTGTTTCTGGCTACAGAAAGTCTCAAAAGTTGACAACAGGAGTCATTCCAGAATGACACTTCCATAAAAAACAGTGAAGCAACAATATACTTCTATCTACGTTTCTGTGTAATTGCATCATTCCCTGCCCCAGATGTCTAATTTCCCGAAAAATTCCATCTTCAAAAGGAAAACAGTGGCCACGAATCAAGCTGAAATGAACCCACAAGTGAGAACTGAAAACTGGGGTTTGCAAAGTCAGTCTTTGGAAAATTACCACAAGATGTATATATGAAAAATTATTAAAAATGGCTCCAGAAATCAGAAAGACTCATTTTGTCTCCACTCCTTCCTAAATAAGAATAATAAATTGCAAAATATGCAAGGCTAGATCACATTAGAGAATTCTCATAAATTATATATTACATAGTTGGACATTAAACTGTTAATCCAGGAAAGCTTCAGAGTATGGGTTTCCAATTTCCACTTTATGAATTTTTGTCAGCACAGCTTCCTGTGGTCAGATGATGTATCCTGTCAGTGCCAGGCTTTTTTCCCCCCAAATACTTAATTGAATTTTAATGACGTGCAGAATCTCACACACCGGTGCTTTGTTGAAAGGCAGTGCTAGAGACCATTCCCATTTTTTGTTCCTGATTGCACCTCTGTGATTTCTTACTATATTAATTCTTGTAAGCATGTCTAATTTTCTCACCAAAGACTTGAACACGGGAGCCTTAATTAAACACATTAGTAGTCATGGAACAATTAACCTAAGTCTTCCACAGAAAGAATTGGTCTGCAGGGAAGAGGAGTCGAACACTGAGTGCACTGTGTGCTAGCACTTTATTTACAGAGAAAACCCCAAATCAAATCAATATCAGTTTGCCTAAAGAAGAAACTATCATGCTTCATGGACTGAGACACTAAAGTCTTCTTCTCGCCTATTTTTCTTAATACATGGCTGCTGTCCTGGAGCTTAATCAGAATTCATGAAGCTGCTGAAGTCGAGAAAGATTATTGATCTTATTAAAGATGCAACAGCACCAGACTGAGGAGATGGAGCCTCCAGAGGAAAGAGAGGATGGGAGCCTGTGGGAGAGGCTGAGCAGCTCCACTTCACTCTGTGTTAGCTCACACTGGCACGAGAAACCAGAGGCAATTTTCTTTCATAGATCAAGAGCTTTAACGCCAGGGCACAACTGCCCCAGGTTGAGCACTTACATCTCTCCACCTACAGCTGCAAAGTATGCCTTCCTGGTCATCATCAACAATGTTTTAATTAACTTTGGAAGCTTAATTCCTCCTTCACTTAATCCCATTTAATGCTACTGGAAACAAAGGAGTGGCATAGGTGTAGCTGGATGGGAATTTAGAAATTGTAGGTTACAAGGATGTTACAGATGGCCTAACTTGACTGACACAGCTGGTACTAACAGAGAGAGAAATCATCTAGGTACACTTTTGTATCCTAGGGTTTCTTCTGTACTAACCCCAGAGTGCAAATTAATGGCTCTTAATTAGGGGGCATTTTGTTTAGACTGACCCCAAATATTTTTTCTTTTTTTTTATGAGGAACAGAAAAACTGCAGAAGTCCCAATTCAGATAAGTTGTTACTTTTGACAGGAAATAGCTTCTTTTATTCAGAAGTAACTAGAACAAGAGGAATCAAAGCACTCAGATCACAGAAATTTGGAGGTGGGGGTACCCCCCGCTGAACACCTGCATGGTTATGCTGCTTCACTCACTGAGATGCAAGAAACTGGGTTAAATTTGGAGGGATCCTTCAGCCTCAAGGACCAGGATCTTTGGAGCTGAATCTCACTCAGTCTCTCCTGCTATAACTCTTCCTCTAATATAAATAATCCTCCCTCTATATAAAATGCATAATAAATATTAGGTCAGTCAGAGCCCATCCCTAAGACACAAACTCCTTACTTCTGGTCCTCATAATTTTTTTTTCCCACTGCCAAATGGATGGAAAGAATGATGGCACAGCAGGAGAGTCACTGGCTGCTGCCTCCCTTCCCAGTCCGAGGAGGGCAGAGGAGTGTGCAGCTGGACACCTTCAGGGTGGTGACCTTGAGCTGCTCCTCCCCTGTCCTGTGCCCTGCCCTTAGAGGTGCTGCTACACCCTGATGTTCACTCACATGCACAAAACACACCAGTATCAGGAACGGGGATTGGGGACCTCATCTCAGGAAGGAATACAACATGGTAATTAAAGGACAAATTTAGGAAATTAAAAAGTTCAATTCAAATAATCTCATGAAGAAGAAGGTCTTGGCCATACATCTCCCAGGTTCTGCATTATTCAAGTGCCAAGTATTGCATCAAAGGAAGCACAAATCCTTTTGTTTCCTCCTCCAGCTTTATTTATCTAGGTAAAAAAGCCAGCTGAAACTATTTGGCAAATCTGATGCAGATTAAAGTGGGGGGAAACTAAACCCAGTACTTTTGATAATTACTGTAGCCATCTAAAACATTTGCCCAGCTGAACACCACAGTGGTATTCTTACAGCACACCTGCGCAGGCAGGATTGTCAAGCTAAACTGGAATTCGTTTTATCTCTCCACTGCAGGTGAAAATTAAAAGTTAAAACCAGAAAGAAGCAACACAGGTCTTCTGGCTAGCAACCATCTCTTGATAAAAGATGACATGCAGCTGCTCTTATCAGGGTAAAGGCTGCTGCCAGAGAGGTAAGAAAGAATTTTTAGATTCATTTCCATTGCAAAAGGAATTAGCTGGGTGAGCTGTGCTGCTTGGAAGAATACTTTCTGATTCCCTACTCTTTCCAGACATGGCCCTTTCTATTGGGGTGTGTCCCTGCATTTCAGCCCAGACCATTCTTTGGCTGGTGAGGGGGAACCCTGTCCTTCAGCAGAGAGAGAGCAGCCCAGGTATTGCTCCCTGTGCTTGTCCTCCAGGAACGCTGGGCAATGGGGGAGCCGTGAGCTGGACCACAGCACTTATGGTGTGCAAAGGGCTCTGCTGTGCTTGAATTTCATGTCAGTGATATATTTCCCAAAATCCATGGAGCAGGTTGATCCTGCAGTTCCACTGTGTTATTCAGGCAGTATCATAAATAATCTTTTCACTTACAATGTGTAGATTCTGTATTTATGATGTATCCAACTTATTTGAGCGTTAATTGTGAAAAGGAGACAAAGCTTCATCAAGAAAATAATTAGAAAAAGGCCATCTCAATATTAACAAGTATTTACGGAGTATGCCCCATGGCAAAGAAGAATTTTGTTCTGATTTTCCTACATTGGAAAAGCAAACTTTTGCCTCTTGCAACACTCCTCTGAAATCAGCCTTGGTGGTTTCTGTGCAGTGAGGTCTAACCTTGTCTTGCAGCTGTGGATCCACATGTGCCAACCCGCATATGTCATGTACGTTTTAAGCAAATAATTGCATGCAAAGTGTTTTATTTCAAGACTGAAACATTGTTCCAGGACAGGTAGTATAGGAGTGAGGCCAGGTGGGTGGACCTTTGAAGGACTTTTTCCAAGGCAAGGAAGGGACCATGATAAAGCTCTCTCTGATCCTGTAGGTGTGATTGTAAAAAGACCAATGAAGAGAGAGATGACTTTAAGATACAGCAAACACTGTGTTCCCATTAATGGGAATAATCCATGCCAGCCCACTGTGTGCTGAGCAGTATTTGTCTTGCACAAAATGTGCAAAATAATCTCAATATACTGTTTGAGAGACAGGAAATACCTGTTCAGAAAAAAAAAGTAAAAAGGCAGTGGGACAACTATAAAGTACGTACTATCAGCAATAAGTGTACTCAAAAATAAACCTTCAAAAGGCCAGAATTGCTCTTGTGGGACTTCCTTGGGACTTCCTTGTCTTTCCAGAGTAAACATACCAGTACCACTATAAATAGACATCTTCTAAGAAATCATATATAGTTTGAACCATTTAGGATTGATTTGGGGAAACATGAAAAAGCATCTCATAGAAAGTCCATTGGCATGTTTCACTGGTGTGAATAGTTACACATTTTCTTTATGTATGTCACACACTCAGTAACTGAGGAAGAAAGCAAGATACGTGGGTACAAAAATTAACTCATAATTCCGACTCTCATTATCCAATAAATTTCTTGTAGATATTTGTTTCTCAAATCAGACATGGACTACACCAGACATTTGAAGTAACATTATTTTTATTTATAGGACAGCAGTAGGTTGAAATCAAGATTTCTCTTTCCAAAGACATATATGCTGATACATAACAAAATCTGGCACATCTACTAACTTTTTATTTTAAAAAGCCTGTCAATAAGATATAATAAGCAAGTTCTTTTCTCTTCTGAATCTGTATGAATTTGTAATAGTGTCCTTATATAATCGATATTTTTCTCCTAAAGGGTCAGGTTTCCTTCTTTGGCAGAATACTTTTAATTAAGGCACACCCATAAACACTGGAATGTTGGAGGATGATGTTTATTGGAGCTGCTGCTGCATGCTTGTGAGTATGCTACACATCTTGAAAGAAAATGGTGGTTTCAAGATAAACCTAAATGTCTTATAACAGCTTTTTCTGTACTTTTAATTTATGCTGCTTTTGAACATGTTAAATTTTAGTTTTATGTAGGCTCAGCCCAGTACTTTTCTACCAAGTGTGTAGGGGAGTGATGCACTACAGGCTGTAATTTAGGGGCAGGTTGGAACTGCCTGAAATATGCATATCTTCATAATTTATTCCTAAATGCTATTATTACCTGAACTCTCTGTAGTTTCAGCACTAAATATCCTTTCCTTCCCCCTGCACTGGGGTGGAAAGGCGGTGGGAGGAAGCAAAGTCATTTTTGCTTCTGTGGCTGCCAAGCTGCGTGCCAGAGGCTCCGGGAGCCCACGCAAGCTGGGGGATAGAGCTGGGCTGCCAAGGGCTCTGCTGGCTCTGGGCAAAGCAGGGATTTTCCAAACACTAAGCCATCCTCAGAGAGGTGGTGCTGGACTGTGGGCACACTCAAAGCCAATGCACAAATGGTAAAAGCCTACCTGCCTAAAGGAAACACTTAAAAGTGAGAGGTGTGTATTAATGTGGTGCTCAGCTGTCACAGCAATGTCCATTCCATGCATCGAATCCAATCCTTGCATCAAAGGACCAAAGTGACCCCACCCATGTATATATTACCCTTTCTAAACACATTACTACTGCAAAAGCCCTTGGGATCTTTGCTCTCATAAACTTTATAGTTACTTTTCCATGGTGGCAAAGTCCCTCCTGTACAGCTATTTATGTTCTTGAGTGTTTCTATGACACTGATGCCAATTAACATTCCTTATTTGCATATAATAAAGTGGGATATTTTTAGTGTTGTTTAGCATGGCTAGCTTGTATATATGGCAAATAGCAACTAAATAAAGAAATGGAAATGTAATGAACTGTTTGAGGGGAATTTATGAGCAAGAATTCTTCCTTGGAAAGCTTGCTGCTTGAGAGAAGGAAAGCTGATTTATCTGGGAACCTAAACTTCCACAGGATGATATGTTCCAGATTTTCAGACTATTGGATAGATAAGGCAAGCTTCTAAATCTTCCAAACTCCATGTGTTTGATCATGTCACTGCTAAAATTAGGCAGCACAAAGCTTAAATTATAGTAATGTAAAAATTATAAGCAGATAATGACATTTACACAGCAGTTATGGGCTGTTTATCCACAGGACTATTGAGGGAATGGGGAAATAAATGCCTGGGAGTTGGCAAAACACTAACAGCAGAAGTGGGCTTCCACTTGCATAAACACAGGAATAGGATTTCTGGTTTTATTTTCAAAATCTCTTTGTGTAAATTCAATTATTACTATTGACAGGGAGCAAGAATTTTGAAAATGTCATCTTGTTTTAATCTACAGAGACATGTATTTCCTGAGTGGCAGAATACAAAAACTAGCTCTCTGAAAGTTGCTTGAAAAGTAATCAGTTCCTACACAAATTCAATATTATATTTGAATTTTTTGTCACTGTACGAGGATCTGAATCTTATTTACACTTTGGACATGAGACTGGAAACAGTTTTAAAATTTTTACATATCTGTCACATTGATTCAAATTACACAAGAAATTTGTACATATCTGTCATATTGATTCAAATGATGTAATAACTTCTCCATGTTTAAAACCTGAAAGTATGTTTAATTTATAAATACAAACATCTAATTTAAAAAACGCTATCTTGAAATCAGCTTCACACACCTCTACCTCCTCTTATCCATGTTATCAGTTCTTTCTTTTTCAAGAGAAGATCTAATTAGCAAAACCATGTTCTTTCTCCTTTCATTCACTCTCCCACTTTCTTCTCTCATTCCCAACCCCTTTTCCTGGCAATTCTTATCAGATTTTCATTTTACCCCTCCTTCTTTACCAGTAATCCTGTAATTTTCTATTTGTAGGGTTTCTTCCCTTGTTTGTTGTAACTCTTCAGAAATATCCCAGTATACATAGTGTCTCCATATTTTACTGAATCCTACATTTGAACTAATTTTCCTCTCATATTTCTACTGAATTTTCCTCCTGTCCATAAGTTTTAAAATAAAATAATTCATTGCCTGAAATTATGACCCCAGATGGCTTTCTGACAACTTCACCTTTTCCCAAGATGTCTTTAATTTCAGCTGCTTATGCCCCACTCAGCTCTTTTGAGGTCACCATTAGTGATGTGATCAAATCTCAGGACTCCTTCCACCTCCACAGCCTGTGAGGTTATTGCTCATGCTGGCACTCAGAAATATTGTCCTCTCTTGACTCACCATTGAAAAGAGGTGGTTTTTTTTTCTTTTCTTGTTTTCCTTAACCTTTCTTTCAGCTGTGGTAGATGTCCATCCTGAATTTCAACAGATACTTCACCAGGCTCTCTTTTTACCTCTTAGTATTCTACTTGTGGGTTTTTCTAGGTGATTTCTTCCAGTTTTGTCAATGCAACTGTCATATCTAGAATGCAACTTCTCCACTTTTCATTACCCATGCCTGATTTCCCCTTGAGCCTAAAATACTGAAGTAAAGATAACCTCCTTGAATTTTCTCTCTGATTTTATCAGCCTCTCTCTGTATCCTTTCCTGGCACTCATTTCCCTTCAGTGCCTTCTTGAATAGAAGTTAGGAGTATCCATTGGGCACTCACCTGTAATCTTATCTCTTATCTTACTGTGCAGTTTGTTGTTCCAGGCTGACAATGCCATTTTCAGTTGCCCTTACATCTTCTGTCTCTCAGAAGTTCTTTCATATATGTATTTCAAGCTTTCTTATAGAAAACTAGAAAAAATAGAGTTTAAAAAAGACTGTGAAGCCTTCCTTCAAAGTTATCTCAAATCCCACTACTTTCATGATGCATTCAGGAAACAGAATTGATACCAGGCTGTGGCATTTTCAGTGGGGAGTGCTTGTTTTCATTTATTTGTAGATTTTAAAAAATACCGTGTGCTACATTTAACAGCCTAAATATCTAGACTATACTAAATACATACTGTTCCTCTCTTGCTCCCATCTTAAGGGGTTTTTTCTTCAGTTTCTCTTATAAATATTGCAAGGGGTTTTTTGTTCTAAAAAGTGCTTTTTGGGCATGCACAGTAACCAGTACAATATCCCATGACATGACAAATAATACTAACTTAATTTTTTCGCTCTACTCACATGACACTGATAAGATTTCAGAAAGCACTTTGCCCAGACACCTGTAGTGGCACATGCACAGCAATAAGACCCAGTGCTAAATTACATGATGGCAAAAAAGTAATTAAGTTTGAATATGTCAGGTGATTTGATACATTAATATTGTCAACTTACTTCAAAGCATTGAAATACTGTAGAAATGTAGCTTGAAAGCAAATCTTTGTGTCTTTTCAAACAAACACTTCTATCAATATCTTTTCACAATCAAGATTTCACCCCTATTTTTAGGATAGTGATGTAGATAGGGATTCCCATTGCTGCCAGTCAGAACTGTCCATATCAGGGCAGAATAAGGGGATGAAGAAATATTTATTTTCTGTGTATATACAATGCCAGACATAATAGCATCACAAGTAACTAACAGGTAAGAAAACAGTTGAAATAAAGTTGGTTAGCAAATATTTTGAATTTCATTTCTTAAAGGTGTGAGAATCACAGACCATTTCTGATCAGCATATTCTAATTTTATACAAACCAAAAAATTACCAAATACACAAAGGTCAAGCCCACTGGATTGCATAACTTATAAATCACTTCAAGAGAGTTAAGTGTGAAAGCTGATATGAAAGTGTGAGTTGCTAACCACGGTCACAGCTGACTGAGCATTTTGTTTATTCTCTAACCAGATTCTGCTTCAGGAGTCTGTACCACAACTAATTAACCATAATGCTTTATAATTGTATAAACAGAATATATAACAGATCTTTATGATATATAATTAATTCTGCCCGTAAGGAAAGCTTTTATAAGTCAAACCATGTGCTGTTGGAGAACTGCCTCTTTATGTTCTCCCTTACAAGTCATGAATATTTCCCTGACAGCAGAGCTCTGGGAACATTCTAGAAAATAATGTTCGTTAAGGCCTGCCAGGTGTTTTCTTACAGACTGACTACTGGGAGCTCCATCTCTGAAGCTGGGGTGGTTGCAGCTGCCTCTGCTCCTTCCTTTATGCAGACTGCACTGAGGAAAGGCAGTTTGGTACAGAAAAATTTCTGGTTTTAAAGATCAAACTCGCTTGCTGTTGTCACGCTTTTGTTTAATCTTGAGTTTTGTCAGCCTTACTTTTCTGTATTTTTTTGTGCATTAAATTTCAGGCTGAACTCAATCATTGCTGCAAGATCAGAACAAGAACCCAGACAAACACAAACGATTTTGGGTTATGACCCATGAATAAGCACCACTCAATATGGTTAGAGGATGGCCATTCTCCCATCTGCTGTTTGATTTTCTTGTCCTTCCTGTGGAAAACAAACAAACAAACAAACAAACAAACCAACAACAAACATGCATGAGTACAGGAGACTTGGGAGATCAGACACCTGATTTCACTGTATGAAGACCTTTTTCTTGAAGCAACAGAAAAGACAGCATCCATCTCTAAGAACTGTTCACTCAAAGGGGTGAGTCACCCTTACATCTGGAGCTTTGTGTGTCCCAGGCCAGAGCTAGTAGCAAAATGTTGAAACAGCAGGTCTAGGAGAGCTGAAAGTACCCTGAAAGACTCCACCAGACTGTTTGCAGAGAAACCCTATCTTTGTAAAATGCTAATCAGAGCCAGCAAATTTCCAGGCATCCCAAGATGAGAAACTCATCCACCTAGTACTCTGCTGATGGTCTAGCAGGAGATCCATTTCTAAGCACCCCTGTGCCTTACGACATCGGCTCACTCTTAGGACATCTTAAATGTACATAATAAAAGAAGTTAATGTGAAGATAAATTGTTTGCTGGAACAAAAAAAAAAAAAAAAAGGAAATAAAGAGAAGAAACAAAAGAAAGAGTGAGCAAAGAGCAGAAGCCTCCTTGATCTAGCCATCACTTGGCTGAATGGGAGGCACAGGTTCACATTACACTCCTTTGGAATGATAATCACACCCTTCTTTGAGGCTGACACACCACTGGGAGGATTATCTTTGCAGGGCAGCCCAGATCCTACTCACTGATAAAGCTGCTGTATCTGAAAAGTATTTGGCAGAACTGTCACCACACACACAAACAGAGGAGCTGACTCCTAACCTCAGAGGCTTGGTATGGGGAGGTGTCTGCATCAGCTCCTGTGCCCTCCAGATCAACTCTACAGATCACCTTTGCAACTTGGACAAGAACACACGGTTTCCTTGGGGAGCTTTGAGGTGGTTTTATTAATGGTTTCAAAGCCTTCTGAGGTAACATTTTCAAGGTAACAAGTTTTTTCTTCACCCATTGCTTTCCCACCAACACCCACTTCTGAACATACAGCTTTCTTCTGTCTCCTTGTGGGCTAAGAAGTCACCAAAAAATTATTCTTTTTTGCTTTTCTTTCCAAAATTAAAAGATACTACTTCTTCTACCCTTTCATGATCAACTGTACTTATTACTCCCTTTTTCTAGACTCCTTATGAGTTATGTCACATATCACCATTTTTCCATAAACATTTTCTGTTTAACATTCCTGTTTATTGGTAGAGCCTAAACCATAACTCAGTACTATAGGGGAAGGTCTTCCCCTTGAGACCTTTCATCATGGGTGTATAATAACTGAGTAATTACATCAAAGAGTTTGGTTTCTGCATGATGGCACTGATTCCCACTGTTTATGGGAAGGCTCTCTCTCCACCAGCAGTGGTTACATTGTATCTCAAGCATCACGGAAATAATGCCTGGCTACATCTACTTGGCTGGCATGTAGAAGTTTGAATTTCTTCACGTAACGTGTGTGCTTTGTTTCATTTAGGGCTAAAAAGAATCTGAAGAAATTATCCAGTAGATGTGCTTCATTGGAACTGTTCTGATCTCTCAGAGAAAGAACTCTCTTTATGGCCAAATAATGCTTATGGATAGACTTGCCAAACAATGCTTTTCTTTCCAAGGACCCATAAATCTCAGAGTACTTTTGAGAGTAATAAATGTTGCAATAATGTTGTTCTTGATTACAGGCAAGACTGTAACAGCTCTGACTGGTAGTGATTCCATAATTATGTTTGATTACAGACAGGCTCTGTGCAATTCAAGGGGGTTATTTGTTGCCTTCTATCTGTCCTGGATTCCACTGGGGACCGAGATCACGCCATGCCACATACACAGCTTACTCAGCTGCCTTCCTCAGAGCGTTGTCACTAAAGCAAAGCATTTAATGGCAGGAGCTGCGATAGTTGGGTGTGCAAAACCTTTTATGGAACTGTAATTAAGCCACTATGGAACTACTTCAAGTGAGGGCCACTGCCTAAGAGGATCCTGAATTTCAGCAGCCCTTGAGGACCTGATCTTGCATACTTCATAGTGTGCAGGGGCTAAAGTTACTCGTGCCTTTATTACAAGGACAGTAAGGGCCAAAGTGACAATGAGAAATAAACTCTATCTCTAACATTGTCCACACTTTCTATTACTAAAGAATTTATTAAAAGGAAAAGCTCCATTAAGTCTAATAGCCCTCCCTCTGTCAATGAACAATAAAAAAAAAAAATCATGCCTTACAATTTATTCTCTAGTGCTTTGTTTATTCAGTATTAAATGACTCATGGAATAAGGTTTCCACCTCTCCCCGTGGGAGATTATTCCAGCTGCTGAGGGCCTACTAGCAGCTCCCTTTCTTTCTTTTCTCTTTTAATGATGCTGAAGTTTTGCATTATATTTTACTTTGGGATGTAAAAGATTCACATCCCCAAACTTGCTTTAAAATGCAATTAAAGCTGTTGACATGGACTCAGAAATCCAAGGAAATACGCAATTAAAACAGAAATCCATCATATATTTCACTTAAATTCGGTGCCACCTCATCTGAACATTTTTAAGCTAACGGCACATTTCCTTGCTTTTACAGGTTTGTTGCTTACTGTTATGTAAATGTACTTTTATTGTATTTAGCATGATGTATTATAAATTAGCATTAGGCAAACTCCTAAAGCCTGTTTTATAGCTGTCACACCACAAACCACATTTACAAATAAATATTTGTTTCTACAGGTGAGTATATTACCTACTTGGAAATGATAATTATTTCCAGCATTTTGACTCAGGGCTGTGCCTCTGCTACGGTCCCACAACCTGTTGTATGCACAGAATGGAACATTCTTACAAAGAATACTTTGCTTATAGGAGTAGCATGCCCTAAAATTCTTTAAATGTGTCTCTCTAATGCATTTTATTGTTATTATTATTATCAGGTGCTGCAAAATCTATTTTAAAAGAGAATATTCTCCTGCTTTGAAAATTCATAGCGTGTTTACCTCCCAGTAGTAGTTGTGGAGCCCACCCTGTCACTCAACAGCATCCCATTTGGCTGGTAAAGGAACAGTGATGATAAGTTCCAAATAAAATTGAGTCCTGTTTGTTGTGCCTAGAAAGAAAGGTCGTGGTGAACAAGGCTTTATTTATCAGGAACAGTGAAGTAGGATAACTAGAGGGGTAGAAGCAACCCAGAAAAGGACTCTCTGAAATGAAGGTTGAAGTTCCCTAACTCTCAGATTTGCCTTTTAAACCAGTGTTGTCAAAATGCACCTTTATTAACACCAGCACTAATCTGACAGCTAGGACACTGGTGTGGTAGGGGCATTCATGATTAATGCAGTTCAAAATAAACAACACAAAACCAGATACAGACCAAATCAAGAAATCTTAATAGAAAGATATCAGGGACTCTACTATCAGACACTTATTGCTGTTTTAATGGATCACAATGGCTTCAAATCTACCTTGTTATGGGATGCTGCTCATTTAAAAAGTTTGATATCATATAAATCAAAGTACCATAAGTACATTTGTGCTTTCCTAATATCCTTAGCAAGGTAACTGCTCACATGAAATGGTGTTTCTCCTATCTTTTATTATATTGGTGAAAATGGTAATAGATATAACAATATCATTATATTGAAATTGCTACTGGCATTTGCTTACTCTTTCTACCTTTTCCATTAAAGATACTACTGTGCTGTGCATAATAGACACTACCTAAGTGCTCTGAAAACATTTTTTCCCCTCACAGATGGTTCTATGATGTGGCATGAAGCTATTTTAAGGAATAATCACTTTTGTTATGTCAACATGAAGTGTTGCATTATTTGCTATTATTATTGATATCTTTTAGATAGGGGAGTGGTAAGAGAAATTATAGTAAAGAACTGCTAGAAGTGTCCATTACATTTAACATGGCAGGTTATCAGAATACCAGCCATTTTACCTGTGTTTCAATCAGTTTCACTTTGGAGAATAGCAACCACACATACTTGTCCAAAAGTGTCCTCATACCAAATGCCTAAAAATGGAAAAGAGGGAAAATAAACCTGCAAGATCCCTCAGCTCCTCATTTGAAGAACCTGGGCTTAGCCCCAGCTGTGCAAACCAGACTTTTTTCACAAATTATGAGCAGGGGAAGGGAGATGAAGATGGTGGTTGAGTCAAGCAACAAAACTCAGAATAGAAATGTAGGACAGGATTGCTATCTGCAGGAAATTCAGCTTCCCATGGGACATGGTCTGACATGGTTAACTTGCCAGTAAAGGAAAGCCTTGAACAGAGTTACCTGTACCAATGAACAGAAAGGAAAACTTCAGACTAAATGCAGAGCTGGAAGGAAGGTTTGGTGATTTTAGCTGTGTGTTAAATGTTTGCCTTTATGTTAAAGCAGATGCCTAAGGAATACATAATTCAAAAGTCCAAAGTGGTTGGCCTATTTTCCTGAAGAGAAGAGAATGTAGTAGTAGGTCTGATTCCAGATGAGATAAGACTTTGTTATAACAAACTTAATGTTAATGGGCAGGTTCTGGTTTAAGTGAGTTATTCAGTATCACAAAAAGACTTCTGACAGATAGGAAAAAAAAAAGACAACTATCCAAAATGGTATTCAATTTTCTTAAGGGAAAATCTTACAGCTGGCTCTTATCCTGTAGTTTCCTGGCTTGTTCATTATGCAGTCCTCACTGCTAGTGACAATCCTTTGCACTGAATGAAATAATGTGAACAGTAGCATTTGACTAAAAAGAAAGTACTATAATACCTTCTGGCTGAAATTTGACCATAAACTTGATTCTGAAATTTTTGAAGTTTGTGAGCATTCATAAATACCAAATTTGACCTAGTATAAATACTGTTGGACCACAGGTCTAACAGCGTTTTACTTAATGCATATTTCCCATATCCAGGAAAAAAAGACATGAGAAAAAGAAACCTAACACCTGACCACATGCTTAACCCTAAATTGGATGATTAGAAGTGTTAAGGTAAGTCCTCAGTGGTGGGTTTCCTTTGGTTGTTGGAAGATAACTTGAGCATGTAGAGACTTGGGAGCAATCACGAGTTGGAAGCACCAACAAAGTACCAACAAAGCCAGCAGTGGGGATAATGATGTTGTATCAGCAGCCCTGGAGAATTCAAGGGCTCAAATGCAAGGTAATTCCCAAGAGACTTGGGGATAGAGAGTGCTTGGCTGATCTGAGGAGATCATACCTGTGCCACCGAACATTTGAGAGCAGTGAGAAGATGGAGTGTGGTTGATGAAGATGAAGGCAGTGTCTGTCTGTCAAAAATCCTTGTAGTAAAAACAATTCCATATATATTTTTCCCCGTTACTGTCTCATTCTAGCTAGAACTTTGTTTGAAGGCAAAACAGGCCAAAAATGAAACCAACATCTCCACAGCTTGAGACAGATATTTTCTGGGAAAATGGGCCACTGCTGCTTCAGCAGAGTTACTCAGCTCCAGATAGGAGTTACATTTCACATGGGGGCCCTTAGAACAGGTGATGCTCCCATTCCTGCCCAGAGATGCTCCAAGGCCACAGAGGCAAGCCTGTTTTAGCCTCAGTTTTGTCATTTGAGAGCTGCAGTTTGGGTCATTAGGGGTTGTTCTAGTTTTTGGCCACAGATAATGCTTTCTGGTCATCATCTCTTTCAGAATATTACTGGGATGTAAGTACTTCTTCTTGTTATTTCTCTCTTCCCAAATGTAATATTCCCAACTGTATATTCATTATAAATAAGAGAAACACAGGGAATGGACCTCTGAACATACATGAAGGCAAATGCACCCTTTCTCATTACTGTTTTGTGTTAGATACTGTGTGAATATCCCAAAGACACTCACAAAGGACTTGATTACAAGTGGAATGGGGAAAGGGCAGCAAAGAAAACATAGAGGGAGATAAGAGAGACATAAAAATAATGAAACACTGGGAGCAGAGTATTGATGTCCTTATGCCCTGGTAAGGGCATAGAAACAAAAGTTATGTCCAGATTTGAAGAGTTTGCCCTCTCTAAAACCTTCAAGTAGGAACAAAATAAGGATTAGGATTGCATAGTGTCTAATGACTGCTTAAAACTTCTCAGTTTCCATGACTCATGGCACTCATGTAAATCTGTTTCTGACCTCAAGAGATGAACCCATTATCAATCAATAATAGTAGGAGAGATGAAGAGATGTGAGTAATTTTGTTTCACTCTTGCCTGTCACTGCCCTGCTCCTAGAGTTCACTCCCTTGCTGTTGTGCTCTTGCTGTGATGTATAATTTCCACTGCTCTCAGGATGCCTCTCCCAGAAGCTGTGTTAAGGATCTCCTTGTCTCCCAGGCGGATTTAAGATTCAGAAATACCTGTTACCTCCAGTATAAACTCCCTTAAGCACATGCCAGCTGGCAAGGTAGTTCCTTAAAGTGGTAAAGAGAAGCGAAAAATGCCTTTAACGTGGCTTTTGAAAAGTTGAAAAGGGTATTTAAGGCAATCATGGGTTTTTTAAAGATATGAAAATTCTGATAGGAGCTCAGTTTTTACTTCACTTTTCCTGTAATATCTTCTTGGTATTATACAGCAGTGGTACTCCCTGAGGGAACTACTCTGGAACCTAGATGAAAAACAGTGAAAAATTCAACAGTTGGTATTCCACTTTAAAATACTTTCTTCTAGAAGAATACTCTCTTCATCTTTTCTGAAATCACTTTTCCCTAGGCACATGGCATGGTGCTGTAACATGTATCCTAACTCTAGTTTAGAAAGAATTAGGATGGAGATAACTTTTGGGGAGCTAAGTCTCCCCAATACAGCTGTCGATGTGCCTGGTAACAGTTTGGCTGCAAGCAGTCCCAGTGGATCTTTTCTTCTCTGGCTGCTGTGAAGGCAAGTGAAGAGGTGATTCAGTTTGGACTGTGAGGCTGTGGCATGGTCCTCAGCTTTTTTGGAAAGGAAGACTTACTATGATATTTTACTCTAACATGCCCTATGGGTGTTCTTGTTTTGGGGCTGGTGGGACTTTCTTTGTCAGACATTTGCCTTGTCTTTACACATCTATTCTCCCTATCCAAGTACCTTGCTTGATCCATGTGCAAGAACGTGGAAATTGTAAAATTTAGCCATTGTAAAATAGTATTTAAACAGACAAATTCAAGACTTACATTAGTTCATCCTTATTTTAGTCTGACATAACCCTCAGCCTTGGCAATAGGTAGAATTTGTCAGCTATTGTTAGTCAAAGGTGCACTTTCTTTCTCAGCTGACACCAGATGATTTTTGGTCTGTAAGACATAACTGTATCAGCAATGTCATCTGACAGAGGTACAGATGTAGGAAAACGTGCTTACTGCTTAAAACGCGGCTGATATTACTGTTTGGCAGATGGCTACTACAGGTGAATGCTTTCCAGTCATTTTAAGCCCAGTGCAGTGAAGCAGAAAAAAAATAAACTGGATGGACTTCATAGCATGTGATTAAGTGCAAAATCCTTGGGGGAAAAAGTCTCTACAGCCCAGTTTTACAAACACATTTGGCTCATGCTAGCAGAAAACAAAAAGACCGGACTAGTGGAAAAATACATGGTTGCTGATTTTTGTTAAAATGAACTTATAGGAGTGGCTTTGTTGGCTGAGCACGTTCACGTGGATGTGCAGTGTATTATTCCAACCCTTTCTGTAACATAACCATGGTCACTGCGTCACATGGTGCCAGTGCAAACAAAGTCTTGCTAACAGCCCATGAATAGGAGCATTTTTTGAGAATACGGTTTCTCATTGGGACTATCGACTGATTCCTGTGCTACCAAGGGACAACGATAGCTATGGACAGCTTTGGAGGTATAGAAGTGCAGTCATCTGAAGCATGCAAAATAAAAATTAGTGTTTGTTATATAATCAAAAAAATGCTACAGGGGATACAGTTAATTCTGTTACACTTAGTGATTCCTGATTGGTAGGCAGTATCTAAAATAAGAGAGGGTATCTTGTTAAACATTCTACTTCTATGTATATTCCATGTTCTTTTTATTCTCCTAATGTTTGAATCTGAGAGGCCATCATTGAGCTGACTTCCTTCACATAGCAAGACTCCCTGCATTTTCCCTTCTTCTCCATTAGCATCCTATTTGCATCAGATCCAAAATAAGCACTGTTTTCTTGATGGACTCAGCTCAACTTATCTTTCTGATCTCACAGCCATTTATTTTCTTAGCTATTAAGCTACTCATCCTAACCCTCATTTTGCTTCTCATCGTTTCAGGTTATGAATTCATCTAACGGCAGCTCTTTTTGCTAGAACAAAAGCACTTTCTAAAAATATCACTGTAAAACTTTTTCTTTTCCTCTTGACGTTCTCCGAGAAGTGTTTTTGGACGCATATTAGGAAAAACAGAGTAATATTCTATATACACTTATAGGAAATGATGAAACCACACTTATTTAGATTTTGAAGAACATCTTGATTTTTTAACGAACGTAGAAATACTGTCAAGGTTTGATGGACATGAACAGACTTTGTTGCGAGAAATTCTGGCTGTTTCTGAGCCTTCCCCGCATCGGAGCGGAGTAAGCGTGAGGAGGCCGACAGTACCCTGGGAACAGGGACAGCGCCAGACTTGGTACGGAGCACTGCCTCTCCTCAGTCAGTGTTAAGTCGGCATCCCGTAAAGTCCGCTTTGAACTGAGAAGCTCATCCCGGCACCTCACCCGGCGCCCACCAGGGCTGCTCTCCGGCCGCTCCCCCGACGGGCTCCGCATCCCAGCGAGAACGAGCCCGCCCCTGCCGCCGCCGCCGCCACATCCCACTTCCCCCGGCCCGCCTCTCCGCCAACCGCCACACCCCCGCCGCGCTGCCCGCTCCCATTGGCTGAGAGCGACGAGCGACAGGGCCCCTGGCCAATGGGACCCGCGCTGGTGCCGCGCTGGCGCCCAATGGGCTCGCGCGCCCACCGCCCCTGCCCGTCGCGGCCGGGCGCTGGGGCTGCGTGGTGCCATTCGGAGGGCGGGCGGCGTGGGGAGCGGATGGTGCTGGTAGCGGCTCCCGGGCGCTGGCGGGGGCAGGAGCAAGAGCTGGCTGCGAGCGCCTCCCCCCCTCCCCATCCTTCCCCCTCCGGCTGCGTGTCCCCTCGTCGTGCTGTGCCGCCGACCGCCCTGAGCCGGCAGTGCTGTACGATGTGAGCGGCCGTTGGGCTCGGCAGCGCCCCCGGTGCTCTCGACGCTGGGGCGGGCAGCGATGGCCAGAGCCTGGCGTGGAAGCAGCAGCCGCCGTCGCCGATAGGAAACGCCGGGGGCAGCTGGGCAGGCGGCGCGGAGACTCCCCAGGGCCGTGCAGCGCTTGTCCCGCCCCGCCCCCTCCCTCCTTCCCTCCCTTCCTCCTCCTCTCCCCGCGGCCGGTGCATGCGGGGCGCTGGGGGCCGAGCTCGGGTCCCCCGCAGCCACCGGAGCGAGTGACCCCCGGGGGTCTTGCGCATCCCCGCTATGTCCTCGTCCAGCTCCTCGCAAACCCCCCCGTCCCACCACCAGCCCCCGCCGCAGAGGATGAGGCGCGGCGCCGCCGGGTCCCCCACCGCCGCCACGGCCGGGGGCCCCGGTAACGGCGCCGGGGGAGGCTCGGCGGGGACTAGCCGGCTGCTCCAGCCTATCCGAGCGACCGTCCCGTACCAGCTCCTGCGGGGCAACCAGCACAGCCCGACCCGCTCCCCATCCGCCTCGGTGGGCAGCAACACGGGCCCGGGGGGCGGCGGGGGTCGCGGCGGAGGCAGCCCCCCACCGCCGCCCAGCGCGACGCCGCCGCTGGCGGCGGGCGGCGGAGGGGAGTCGGGCAGGGTGAAGGGCAGGCAGCGGCGGTCGCCGGAGAGCGGCGGCAGCAGGAGGAGCAGCTCACCTGAGAGACGGAGCCCCAGTTCCCCGGTGTACAGAGGTAAAGCACCGGGAGAAAGCCGGTCCGGTTTCCCTGCCCCGCGGGGGTGCTGGCCGGGCCGGGGCCGCCCAGGCTCCGGGCACCCCGGGCTCTGTTTTCCGCTGCTGGGCTGCGCCCTACCTTCCCCCGGGCCAGCGGGGGTGGGACACCGGGGGACTCCCGGCCCGACGGGAGTAGCCCCGCCGGAGCCTCAGGGAGCGGGTCGGGGGACGAGGGCGAGCCTTAAATCCCCCGCCCCCGGGGCAGGTGTCGTGCCCGGGTTTGCTTGGCCGGGAAGCGGGGGGAAAAGCGCTTTGTCCCGCCGCCCTGCCCCGCCATGGGGGGAGGCGACGCCTGAAGTGTCATCCTCGTCTCGGGCAAGGTGAGGATCCTGCCTAGGAAAACACCCCCGCGCCGGCCTTGGGAGGAGCGGCGGGGGCGAGCCCGGGGCCGGCGGCGGCTCCGCTCCGCTCCCCGCCCCGGGCGGAGGAGCAGCGGGGGCTCCGATGGAGCTGCTCCTGCCGCTTCTGCCCTTGGCCTCGGGCTCTGGCAGCGGAGGTGTGCAACAGGGAAGCGAGCCTAAAATTAACCCGCTTCCCTGTCTCCAGCTGTAACTACCTAGTAGGGGTGATAATGAGTTAGATTTATATCTGGGGTGTCACAACCCAGTTCTGAAGCGTGTGTTAAAACCAAGCCTCAAATGCTCTTCCTTTCTGCAGAGCTCGGTTTCCTAAAAAACTTGCATTTTTGTAAGATCATAGGTTAAAAGATGTGGTGTTTCCAAGGACAGGCTCCAAAACAAGGAAATTCCCATATTGAGGTACTTAAAAACATGTCTGTCCCTTGTGATACTTAGTACTGAATCCTTGGGACTGTACAAAACTCAACCATACAAAACCCACTAGAAACCAATCCCCGTGTAGCCAAAATAGGCCTGTAAAGTTTAAAACGTAAAATTGATCCCCAGCAAGTCCAACTTTAACCTGTGTCAGGTTGTCTGTTAAATTACTGAATGTGTTAAAGTGGCAGTGGCCATCTTACCTCCCCCACTCCCTTCTGCCTTCTCCCATCACTTGAGCAGTTGAATGAATTGGACTAAATGCACTTTTTATGTTGTCCTGCTGTAGCTATCAGGTATCGCACATCATCTCTTTCTGGGAATGCTTTCTGTGGTTCGATACCACTTGCTTTTTTTGTCCCTTCCATGAGTCTTAACTGTGTGTGATTTCTGTGGCAAATTGTGGTCTGTGTTGGATGCCAGCATGTGTTGTAGCAGTGGAATCTTACCTTCTTTCCTCTTCAGTTTTTATGTGTAGTAAACCCTTGCTGTCTGTAGTAGTTGCAACTTGGGCAGATCTGTCATCAGTATTGTCCTAGGTTGGGGCAGCGTTTTACAAATGAGCAAAATGTCACTGCCAGTTACAAATGGAGTTAATTTGCCCTATGCATCTGCTTATGCAGATGACCTAATTGATTGTGTTATAATCTGACCAGAGATACTTTGTAATGTATTTTTCAAAAAGAGTATTTCTGCAGAGGGTTTTGCGTGCTTGAAAATGGAACTGAGCTTCTGTGGTTTTGATTCATTCAAGCTCTATTTAAAATTTTAAAGATCATATTTTTCTGACTGTATGGAGCACTAAATGTCGATTTCTTTTTTTGCCTCCAACCGTTGGAAAATGCTAATGGGAAACTAGGAAAAACTAAAATATCTGTGTGCATGAGTAGTGGTAGTGCTGATGATGAGCAGTAAATTATTTAATTATGGGAACTCGGAGGAAAACATTGTAGTGGTGCAGTGTATAAAGCCTACGCTTAAGGTGTATTGGAGAGGGAGCAATATGGGCAGTTACCTGCAAGCCACAAAAATACGGCAAAGCTGTGAAGTACTTCATTAATGTGTATGATTTTTTTGTTGGAGGGGAAATTTTAATTTTATAAAGTGGTTTCAGTCTTCTTCATCTATGGGCTATTTTAGCCTTAATAAATCAGACTGTAAATTAGTACTGATTGACTTTTCTGTCATTAGACTTGTTTGAGCTTGCCTCCTGGTGAACTGCGTCACAGAGCTTGATTTGGTTTAATGAGTGCAGTGTATAAAATCATAAATGGTCCGTCGAGAAATGCTCCCTGTAATCTGTATGCACTGCAAAGAATTCGTTCCCCCTCCTCCAGGTCAAGCCAGCTGCTGCTGCAGAAGCTGACATCCTTTAGCAAATCCTGAATGAATGAATGAAAACAACGTGATCGCCCTAATAATGACCACAATTGCACACGTCAACAGCTTTATTTTACTGAAATACAGGCACCATTTTCTAGCAGGCGAGAGTAATAAGATACTCTATTTCTTCAGTCTTGCAAATGAAAAAAGGTTACCAAACCTCCCCTTCATCTGCCCCTCCACCCCCCCCAAAGCTAGAGGTGTTTTTACACAATTTGGAATATAGTTCCATGCCATGGGACAGTATTTTCTCTTTGTTTCTCTGCTTGTTCTCAGCATTTTAGTAAATGATGTGTGGACGCTAAAAGCATGTTTGTAGTCTGTATGGTGATAATAGTATATAGAAATTTGATTACTGAGCTGGAAGACTACTGCAGTAATAATGGAGGACTTGAAGAAAAAATTAAATGTTCCATTTTCAGACATGGACCATTTTGCTGTGGCTTGTTAAACAATGCTACTCCAGCTATTTATAGTTGTTATCAGTATGCAAGTCTTGGGGAAGTGGCTTGATTAAGTTTTTTGTCAGTTTTTCAAAGCCATTTCCCACTGCTGTAAAATGTGAGCTTAGGCTCGAGGTTTAATCCTGTTGTTTTTCTCACCAGTGCAGGAGATGTGTTTGTCTTTGGCTCTGCAGTCTGACTTGGATGCTTGTTCTGGAAACTGCTTATGATTCTGATGGATAGATGTTATTCTCCTAAGACACCTGTCCCCTCCCCACCTCCTTTAAGCCTTTTTCAATATCTTTGCCTTGAACTGGCTATCCTGCTAAGCCATTTTGTGTGGATATTTTAGTGATTTGCTAGAGGTTCCTTTATGAAGGAGATTTCTGTGCAAACACTCCAGCTTTGAGCCTCTACAGGTCAGAGCAGCTACCACTGCAGGCGCTGACATCACTACTACATGAATGAAAGCAGCAGGGTCTGTTTCTTCTCCCATCATCATGTTTTCTACCCTTTCTTTCTAGTATACTGTAAAGGTTTTTGTTCTGTAGCAACACCCTGTGTTTTTAGGACTGAAACTTTCAATAATGTGATATTTTCTTTTAAGCAAATTTGAGGACTTGTAGTTGTTAGCAAGCCATCAATGCCACTAGCAGTATTTGGTTAGTACTGTTGCTGAATGGGTTAGAAATCATAATGTTAGATATATATTTTTAAGGTGCTAAAACAAGAGGGAAAAAGAGGGGAAAACCTGATATCATTGGATAAATCTGCAATGTGCAAGTCTACACCTTTCCTCTTTCTTGAAATGTGTTTATTCCTTACTAGTAGATATTTTTTATAGTGTGTGTTCGTGTTTTGGAGAGCTGGCAGTGGAAAAAGTGTCTGGTTGAATGTAACAACACATAAGTTTTCTTAGAGGGAATATATCTGTTAGATCTCTGAGTGCATAAAAGTAATGTCAACAGAATCTGAAGCTGTGTGGTTTATGACAAAGGATATTCTGGTGATAATCCAAAAAAGCCAAACCCTTGGACATGTCAAATAAAACTTCCTATTTGCCTGTGGACACATCTTTTAAAGAAAAAAAGCAACTTGTTTTCCTCCTTGCCTTACCTGGATAAAATCAGCAGTGTCTGGTGTTATGTAAAGTAGCTTGTATAAATATCAGAGTGGGTTTCCTGTTTAGTTTCTTTTTTTCATGATACGTTAATATTTTGTATACAAGGAGGGTGTGAATTACTTCTATGATTCAAAATCAACACTGCTCTCACCAAATGCTTTGATTTTGGTTTTAACTCTTGTGGTACTGTAATATGCCTCATATTTTTCTAACTTTCACTTACGTATTTTATAGAACAAACTTTTTGCCATTCCATTTCCAGATGTTAAAGACAAACGTTAGTTTTAAGGACATATGAAAAATACTGTGATCAGTTTGGCTGTTAAAGGTTCCCGGTGTCTTTAACTTCCCAAAATAACTCCTGAAGATTTGCCAGCATGAGTGAGAGAAAGGAATTACAAAGGATGCAAAACAACTGCATAACCCAGTTCAGTGTAAGAAGTATATATATCTGGTTTTAGGCTAGTGGAATTAGGAGTGGAGTAAAACAAACAATATTGTTGATCTCTAGACTTGTAAGGGATATCAATATTTAAAAAAAAATCCAAAATTTGTACTTCAAAAGGTAGAACTATTTTAATATCCTGGATTCAAGCTGTCCAATATTTTGTCATCAAAGGCATTTATACCAGAGATCAAGAAGATCTTGCCTTTTTTTCTAGCAAATGTAGGTAAGGAAGTAGTTTTTGTGACGCTTCCTATTTCCTGATCCTTGAATAATGTGGTATTCCCATAACTGTATGGCCAAAACAGTTTTGCTCCAGCTTCGTCCCTCTCGCTTCCCAAAATAGCTTTCATTGGAATATAATATGATGACATAAAGGACCCTGGCTGAATTTGATCCAGTTGTCCTGAACTCAGAGCCTTTTTAACTACATGTTTTAACATGACTATAAATGAGAATGGTGTATTAAATGTCTTTAATAAATAATGCTTTATAAAACAAATTAATTGAGCTTCTTTCAGGTGTTAAACTGCAGGAAGAAAAAATAGGAAGGTATTTTCTTTGTTGGACTTGAATAGTGCTGTAGCAAGGCATTAGCTTTGAAGACAGAACCCCCCTGTTTCATGGAAAAAAAAAAAACTAACTTAAAAAGTGTATGATTATATCTGTTTTAAATCACTACTTGAGCTTTAATTCTTATTTTGTGGACAGAAGCAATTATTCTTGTGTTACATATGGGCAAACTGAGGTTACTTGCCAACGTCTGTGCATAGTAAAACAGTGGCAAATACTGAAATTTGGTTTCTGAAATTCATGGTTCCTGTGTTTTGTTGTTTTCTTTCCCCTGGCAGTGGGGTGAATGGAGGTTCTTAAAATGTATTTTAAAATTCAGGGAGGGTAGATCAGTGGAATGTATCTTCGAATCTTACAAAAAAGGCAGTGTTCGCCAAGTCTAGACTGCTATGTTGCAAAAATTCACAGTGGAAAGCCAGTTATTTTCAAAATGGCTTTTTTGCTATTACTCTATATCATTATGAAAAAAATAATAAAAAAACCTGATGCAGTAATTCTGAAGTTTCAGTTAAGTCTAGACTTGAAAGCAGTAGTTGAAACTATGCAAAATGTATTGGAAATAGAGTATATGGTTCTCAGTGTTTCAGTATAAATGAATATCTACAATACATTTTAAATGTGACTTTACCAGTTGATTAATTATCTTCATCTGAAGAGGATAATATTTTTTTAACGTGCAGTGAAAAGTGGAAGTTTCTGTTTAAATCAGTTGACAGTTACTTCAGTAGAGAACAGTGCTGCCAGCATTTGACAAAACAGGTAGCTCTTCATGGATTTCACATTTGTTCTTGGGAAGTTGTTAAAATAGTGGAGTTTAAACATCAACTAGCATTTTTTAATAAGTATCTTTTATTGATGAAAAAAAATGACCCTGTATTAAACATACATAACTAGAAAATTGTGCTCAAGTATTTACCTGTCAATGATCATCATCTTGCTTTAGTGTTAGTATTTAAATGGATGTTTATGTTAGTCTTTCAGTGCTGCCTCCTTTTGTAGTGCTTAAACAATGGCTTAAGGCATTTCCAGGCAAGTGAAATATTATTTACATCTCATCATTAGAATACATCACAGCAACTTGTCAGCCGGAGATTATGACCTTTTCCTTTGTGTCACCATTTTTAAGGTTTGGGTCATTGCAAAATGAAGAGCATTGGAGATCAGGGTGAAGGAAAACGGGCGTTTGTACTTAATAATCAAATTCTGAATAACAATTTTGAATGTATATTCACATCCCTGAAATGAGATAGTCTTTCAGTTATGCTTTAATTTTTTCCCATCTGATGTGACTCTGAAGCTCATCCCTACCATACAAGTAGTTTTGAGTTGGAGCTGAAATGCTGAGGTGCAGAAAGGGATCAGAGGCTTGTGCAGTATGGATAGCACACAGAGTACCATGACCCAGGGTGAAATAGTGATCCTTTGGAATGGCGAGTCGGGCTCTCCAGTTTTACCTTCCTGAAGCTGAGATGGTGTCCATGGAAGCCTTCATCCACGGCTGAAACTGAAAAACGTGTGCTTTCAGGAACTCTTCCCTGCCCTCCCAGCTGTGTGAGTCTGGGCTTAGGACCAGAGCTGTTCTGTACATGGCCCCCTTGGACTGTCTGGTGATAACTCTGCTCCCACAATGTCTCCTGGCAGTAGGACAGAGGGAGGCGTGTAGCTCCTGGAAGTGTGTCTTGGAGGGAGGCACAGGCAGGCCAGGTGTGGCTGTGTTGAGGAGTGCCCTCACTCAGCCTGCTGTCTCAGGCCCTGCAACACCATCGCTGCCCTGGGTGTGTTCATTTCACCTCTCCTCCTTTGGTACATGCACTTCCTAGCTGCTGCTGCTGATTCCTGCCAAACTATTCACCCTGTTAGATTAGTTTTCTCTGACAGGGAGAAAAAGCACCCAGAAGGTGTGTCTGTACTCAAGCTCTAACAGTTTTCTGCACAAAAAACTTGTAAATGGGGGATTAACCTAAACAGTTTGTTTTAGGTCAGTGAAGATAGTTGTGATGGGAGGTTTTCATTTTTTGTAGTAGTAGATCAGCTTTCCATATTAAATACTGTTGCTTTGCAGATTGTATATACTTCCTAGGAGGTCATGCAATGTTATGAGCTTGAGTTTGGAAACTTTAATGCAAAGTACTGTATGGTCAGGCTTCCTTATTTAGTGTTGCATATGCCCCAGTGATAAATGATGCCACTAATGTTGGTATTTATAGGACTTTCACTGCTGCTGGTGTTAAATTGAGGAGTAGCTGTTTGCAATGGATGTTGTTCTCACATGAGTGAATAACAGCATTGGTTCTTACATGCTGTTTATTTTGCACAACTTGAAACTAGCTTTACCCAAACTATGCATCATTTCCTCTTTAGGAAGAAAGTGTCTCGTAAGAAAGTATCTTGTATTTTGCTCGCAAGAGGTAGTAGTTCTGTCATAGGTATTAGTTCTGTCATGGTTTTTGAATAATCTAATATCCTCTCTAGAATATTTTCTTCTCAATCTGCTGAGAGCCTAAACAAGAACAGTAATTCAAGTGTCTCATTCCTTGAACAAAGCTAGTCACCTGTTTGGAGAAGGCCTCAGCCTCCTTTCCTGTGCCCTTACCACCACGCATCAAGCAGTGCTATAAACACACTTCTGAACTTCAGGAATTAATGCTTATTTCTGATTGTCAGGTCATTGTAAGTTGACTGACATTCAAACTTGAATTTGAAACTAATTTCTGTAGCTAAATCAGTTTTAATGTTATATAGTAAGTGTAAATCTGTCTTCTAGAAATGTTTTGTGTAACAGTAGTTACTCAGTTGTGAGC
This sequence comes from Melozone crissalis, assembly GCF_028551555.1. NCBI lineage: Eukaryota > Metazoa > Chordata > Aves > Passeriformes > Passerellidae > Melozone > Melozone crissalis. The sequence goes on from NW_026535794.1 coordinate 26,486,324, forward strand.
TGATTAAATGTATGGCAATGTGGGTATTGTTATATTATGTGCCTTTTAATCTCAGTTGTTTTGATGTACAATGCCTCTTCTGGAGTTCTCAAAGAAATAATTAGTAAAGGTTGGCTAGCTGGATTACCTGGGTGTCTGTTACATTTTTAAGTCTTCATAGTTAGAAAAGAACCCCAAACATTTTAATATGGGTGCTTAGGTTGCAGTACAAAAATAAAAAAAAACCACTAAACTCTAATAATTGTTTGACATTTGTCAGCATTTGGAGACCAAGCTATCATTTGGAAATAACATGTTCTTACCAGGAAACAAGTTTTTGTTATTCAGTGTTCAATTACTAGCTAATTCAATTAGTTGTAGTCTGTAAATACAAACCCCACTTCAAATTATGCCATGAAGTCAGAAGTTGGCTATCAGGGAGCAGATTACCTAAGTGCAAATGCACATTCCCAGGTTTGTGAACATGCAGCTCTTGGGGACAACAGTGCAGTTGCTTTTCTTAGATGAAGTGCTGTATCCATGCTGGATCAGAAATGTTGCTGGATAAACCTTGAAAATTTTGTGCTGGGTTCCCATAGCTCAGGCTACAGAGAGACAGCCTAGAGGAGCCAGCTCTACAAGAGCTGTGAATTTCTGTAGGTATTTAACATGATCCCAGTACCACTCCTTGTGCATGCCATGGTAGAGCTCCTAGCCCAGAAGGACAAGAAGATGGTGGTGGCTGTAGTAGGTACTCAGTGGTACTGTCTGTGCCATGGAAATGTTGGGTGAGTCCAGTGCTCACACATGGAGTCCAGTTCAGTGCTGAGTGCCAGCTAGTCAGTCTTTCTGGAATCTGGAGCCCTGGACAGTACATTATGAAAACCAAGTGGCTTTGCAGCTTTGACTCTGTGAGCTAGGTGTTACACCTCCATATTCAGCATATATTATTCTAAATCTTTGTTGTATATGATATCTTAACTTTCTGCTTTTCAAAGCAATGAAGAGTTGAGCGGCTCGCTGAAAGTTAAACCCAGATTTACGCTGTGTCCCGGAACAGACTTTGACCAGTGTGACTCTAAAAATACCAGCTAACTGCTGAAGAATGCAGAATGAGACTTAGGTTTACACAGTAGCTGGGAAGCTGCCAGGTTAAAGGAGAAGCTGTCTTCACAGAAGTAAATTTCTGTTCAAGGTCTTAAAATCTTCATTCTTAACTGATAGCTGTGTTTGCATAATTGTGGTAATTGATAGTGGAATACCATGCTTCCTTTCTCCCATGCTCTGATTCCTCTGCTATTTCACCTTCAGTGGCTCCTTTGTTGTACCTGATAACCTGCCTGGAACAATTATCTTTGCAATGTTTTCTTCACCCACAAAGAAACCATAAAATACATTTGAAATACTTTCTGTTCTTTTCAAAGGGAGCAAGGAAAAGGCCTAATCTGGAAGAGAAAAATTTCTCGTGGGCAAAAATGTGATTAACTCATGTATATTTAAAAGTAATGTGTATTTGAAAAATGTCCATACAAGGAACTGACTGCAGACACATACTCAGTGTAGGATATTGTTCACGTGGAAGATCCAAATAAACATTGGTGTTGCTGTAGAAAGAGAGGCTCATTCTTTCAAAAGAAGTTGTTTAGCAAAGTGTGCGGTCCATATATTATTTAAAATATTTTGTAAATGTGTTGTATAGATCTACCTTAATTTCTTCCAAAGAGGGAACTAGGCTATTCAGATGATTGGAGGTGCATGATTTGTCTTTAGTGGTGTGTATAGCCTTTAATATGGAGCCAAAGGATACAGGGAGATCTTTTGACTGCAAGATTTACAGTAGAAACTTAGACTGGCAACACTGAAAATAGGAATTACCAATTGAAACAACTCAAAATTTCGGAGAATCAGAAGAAATGGGTGTGCTGACACTGTGTATGAAAAGAAATGTTAGATCTAGCCTTTGTTCAGTCATGCAATTTTGCATGGTATATACAGCAAAAGAAGAAAATCCTACGTAGAGGTTTTTTTAAAACTCATGCATCTGGAGTAAAGTTTTGGATTTCAGAAGAAAGTAGTTTGAAAATTTGTCTAAACAGGGTTGCTCTGCCTTGAATAACAGAGAATCTGTTTTAATGAAAAATGTTAACACTATTGGAGTCTTTCAGACATCAGAAAAGTTCAAGGATGTGATCTGATTGTATGGGCACTTACCTTGAAAAGGCTGCTAGGAGTAGGCAGAGCACCTGCAAGAAACAGCAGGAAGAACTGAGAAAAGAATGTCATGTTACCAATCAAAAGGTGAACCTTAGCTGAGAATTGTTAAAACATGAACAGGCTTGGACTTTGTGTGCTTTAAAAGAGATAATAGAAACATGCAGATTGAAAAATGAGGAAAAACTTGGAACCATTTGGTATGAAGAAAAAAAGATCTGAGAATGATCTGAGACTGATCTGCTAGAATGTTTGGTTTCAAAGTCAGCTCCAAGGAGTAGTAGCTACAGTCTCAGAGGAAATAGCACAGATGTTTATTCAATGCTTTGCACTCACCAGAAAAAAAGTCTAAGAAATCACTTTCCATAAGGATGGTGATTTTTAACCCAGAAGGATTAAAATCCCCCAAATTGTAAGGGACAAGGATAATTTGGAATTAAGAATTACCAAGACTGTGATGAATACAGGTTGAATATTTCAGTAAAGTTAATTCAGAGATCTCTTTTGCAGGATTCTGGAAGAGCCTACTTAGAAATTGACATTTATTCAAATTTCTGAGGCAGTCTTGTTAGTAAGAGTGACATCATTAGAGAATAGATACTTCCTGAGTATAGCAGGGACATCAGCAATGCTGATGTTTTAAAAATGTTGTGTCCAGTTCTAAAGTATGGAGAACTATTGGTGGAACCTCAGATTGGAAGGGATGGTAGAAGCCAGGGAGAAATGTTAAAGTGCAAAATGAGCTTTCCAAGTGGTGTCATGCTAACCTGGTCATTTTGATAAGAAAACTGATCTTCTAGATGGGAAGTAGATCTTATCTGTTTAGGCAAATTTTGAAATTAGGGTGATGAAACCATTGATGAATATTGAGAGGTTTAATTAGTGCACAGGAAGATTATGCAAGAAGAGTTTAAGAGCCATGGGAATTGAAGTAATAATTTAAAAAAATTAGATTTAAAAGTAAAAAGTGGAAGTTAATGTATGTGGGGTTGTACTCGATCAGAGTATCTTTTCCTCACAGGAGGAGCATCTCATTTGGAAATTCTGGAGGGTGGAGTTGGGTGATGGTGAGATCTCTGAACTGCCAGCATGAAGTAACAGGAAAAACTTCTGAGCACAGGTCTGGTCTTACATGAAGAGCACTTGGCCACACAGGGGCTGCTGAGGCATTGAATGGTGTATTGCACACTCTTTTCATGCTCCACAGTTCAAGAAAGGTAAAGTCAAACTGGAGCTGACTCAGAGAAGGACTCACAGGTTAGGAGTTTAACCATGTGATTCTAAAAAAATCAGAATAAAAATATGGTTGCTTTGTCAGAATCCAGGTGAGCAAGGAAGGGTATGAGTGGGTGGATTGGATTGACAGTGTAAGTATTTATATATTAAACTGTAAGAAGGCCTGAAACCATCAGGAAAAGAAAAGTTCCTGGGTTTTTTTTCCAGCAGGAGTTGTGATGACAGATAGTTGCTGTAAGACTGACTGTACTCTGTTTTGAAGTGATTGTGTTTTTCAGTGGTAGCTGCGAAGTGGGCTCCAGATTTAGGAAGTTGTTTCTAGTCTTTGTTTCTATGTCTTAACTGATAATGAAAAGATAATTTATTCAGTCATCAAAGTTGAGCACTCTAATTTAGGCAATCAATTTTAATCTGGTTTTACATTTCTATTTTCAGTTTTTTTTCCCCAGAAAAATATATTATTGTTGTTTAGTATCATTTGCTCTAGCAAGGAGCATGCTTTCTATCTAATAATTGATGATCATTATGATGGCATTGTATAGCCTCTGTGCATTGATTACAGTTCTTTGTGGATTTTGATTGTGGAAATAGGGAGTTGTGCCTTCTGATTTGTTTTATTCATTATTATGCCCAGCTGCATTTTGATGGAAAGAAGAATTAGATTAAAGGTTTACAAAACCCTCACTTTCTACATCTTGTTAAATTTTAAGTATTGTCTTTATAACAACAACAACAACAACAAAAAATCCCTTCAGAGTCATCAAATTTATTTGAAAAAAACTGTTCTTCAGTTACTGAATCAACTGCATGTGTTTATATTGACCCCAAGAACCCCAAGCTTTAGTGCTGTTCTTGGTTCCCAGTTTGGTTCTCAATATTGGATACATAGCGTAGATGATTCAGCAGATCTAAATTAATGAACTGATAGGAAGGAAATCCTCTGTATCTGCTGAAGTGTCCAACAGTTAATTGATGGTTGTTTCAGTGTGCTTTTTCCCAAGTACTAGCTGCTGAGCTCCAATCAAATTTGTCTTAACTTTATAGTACAAACACTTTATTGAATGATACTAAGTTTAGGTATTTGTGTAGTATTTAAATTTGAAATAATAATCTTACAAAGAAAAATATATTCTAAAAATGTGACATACACAAAAATGTGAAGGTTTGGAATTAGTGCTTTTTACTTACATGTCATCCTGCTAGAAGAGTGCAAGTGTGTAGGCTACATCTGTTGAACAAAGCAGGCTTTTGTGCCATGAAATCCTACAGGTCCTATGCATGCCAGCAGTAATCCTTGTTAGAAGAATAGTTTAGCTTTAGCGGGCTGAAACTTTCTGCCATATGGTTTGTTTACTTTTCTTACAGAGATTAGAGCGTTCTTTCTGTGTTTGATCTCTAAGGATAATGTTGATTTTAAACAGGGGAGTTTTGCTGTGGACAAAATCTGACTTCTGAAATATATTCGTAGTCACGTTTTACCTGTACCTCTGGTTGGGGGGAATAAGGGACATGAGGCAGAGACCTTGCTTCAACATACATGCATAGGCAACCAGGGCTTTCAGTCAACTGCAGGTCCAGTGAAATATGCCTTACAAATTCATCCATGTGTTCTGCTTCCCCTGGTGTCCATACTAGCCCTGTGCCATCCTGTATGGCCAGGTGTCCTTGAGAGTCCTGCATGAAACCTCCATTATGGAAGGACCAGAAGATCTCTTCCCTTTTCAGATGACTTAGTGATACCTATAAAAAAGAACTCAATGTAGTTGATTCCTAAATCCCATACTATGGGTCAGTGTGTGTGTACAATTTTCCTTTGAAGGAACAAGCTGGTTTTGTCTTATATTGTTTTCCCAGTACAGATGATGTCCTGTCTTGATAGACTTCTGTTTCTTGCAGTTCAGTCTGAATTCTCATAAGCCTTGTCAGGTACAAAACCAAATCAGCCCTGGCTACCAGACTGTAAAACGATCTGTGTGGAAGACGGGCTCCCCTCTCGTTTTGGGTTTTTGTTTTTTTTTTTTTTTTTCCTCCCTGCAGAATTCTGGGCGTAGAAAGCATATGATTCATGGACCTGGATCTCTGAAAGGATCTTCACTCTCAAGAAGTAGCCTGCTTTCTGCTTGTTTGGCTTTGGTTGTTGGAGCCTTGGTTAGATTGTGGTGCTGCTCTGTGCTGCCTTTATTCTTCCCTACAGTTAGCATGGTGAGAGGAAGTTAGATGGATTTAGTCTGTCTCTTTAGGGGAGTAACTTCAAAATGTCAGCCCTCTTCTTTTTTAGTCATTCTCTCTTGTGATTTTTAAAGATAGAAACTGGGGCATAATTTCTGAAATTGATACTACTGAACCAAAACCAGTGTGGTGCCCATAATGAAAACAAGTTTTAAGGAGCTGAAACGTAAAGTACTTTAGAGATGTATCAGAAGGTAACTTGAAAAGACTGTCTCTTCTTATATTCTCTTAGAATTATAGTTTTGGTAGCAAGCATGGTACTACTTTTTAAATGTTTGAAAATGTTAGTATTTTGTTTTGTTTTAAGCTATTAAAGAGATTAGGTTATTTAATTTGAAATTATGAAGGAAGAGTGCAGTAATTTAACATTTTTTCAATAGCATAAAAGGGCGCTGTGGGTTTTTTAAAGATCCTATTTAAAATCCCATTTTTTGTTATTTTGTATGAGCAGTATATGGCAAACAGCATGCTCTTTGTTGCTCTGCACCTTTCTGAACAGTTAATGCAGTCATGCAGCCATTTAGCAGATTGGGTCAGAAACAAGTCTGTCAGTCACTGGCAACTGGGAAATGTCTTTTGAGCCAATAGATCTCTTTACTTCTCTGGAGTAAAACTTCAGGGGACCCCAAATCCCTTGTTAATCTTTTTCATGAGAGATTTTGGCTCCAATTACAAGAGAAAAGCCTTCTTGAGAATGAAGATTGAAATATTTTTTTAGAGTGGCCTCTAAATCCCCATTATTCAATCTTTTTCCTGGCAAAGTCATAGAGACAAGTTCTGCAAATTAAACAGGCACCAGTTTGACCATCTACCTACATAATCAGAGCAGGAGAGACCAATCAGATACACATTCAGGTATCAGTACCCTGTCACTATATACGTGCTTAAAAAGCAAGCAAAAAACCCCAAACAAACCTCTCCTGACCAGACTCTTCAGAGACAGAGTTCTATTGAATCCAGAAGTCTGCTTTTATGATACTCAGGGAATCACTGTCCAAAGTAAGCAAGAGCAAAGGTATCCCTTTTTCATGCTTTTACAAGGTGTAACAGGAGAGGGGACTTTTAATTAGGTGTAGGACAGTCATCAGTAGCTGCTGTGGGAAATGTGACTTAAGTGATGCCAGGCATCATTCACTGTGGGTCACCATCCCTCAATATTCAGCTTTCCATTTCTAGTTTTTCATTTCCTAGACTGCATTCCCACATAATTCATTATTTAAGAAGCACTCACACAGGGACTTCAGCGTCTCCTTGGGTTAGTAGATTGTTGTAAATTTCATGTCAGATCGGATAGGAATGTCCTAGAAATATCTGATACTATTTTATGGTGGTATACACAGTCTCTGAATATCCTTTGGGCCAGACTATTTGAACTCTGTGGCTCTTGAAAAGAGTCTTAAGCAGATTGGGATATCCATCATAGTGAGTCTTCCCAAGAGTATTTTTGGAGAAAATTCTTTTGAAGTTAGTATTTATTTCCTAGATAAAATCTGAAATTCTTCAGGAATGGATGAGTCCTAAGCTTGGGACTCATTTCGTGAGTAGCTTGTGACCTGAAGGTTGTGCAGGGTGCTAGCAACTAAACTGAAGAGAAATGACATCTCATGAAAATTATTGGGAAATTTAATACTGATATTTCATGGTCTCAGGTTAGTAGTTTAAGTTAAAGAACTTTGAAGAAAAGAAATTAAGAAATTACTGCAAGAATATTGTTTAACCTTTTGGCTGGACAGTGTCGCAGTGACATCAAAAGTGAGATGACAATACTCCTAGTTTTGGAGAAGATGAATTTTATTTTTATTTCATATTTTTCTCTCAGTTTGAGAGGAGTCTGTGTTATCTGAGATTCTCAGGATAATTTTAGTCCTTTAAAATCAGTTATATCTATGCAAGTACATGAGTGGAAAAGTTCTGGCCAAATTTGAACTGGATTTGCTAACTGTTGAAAGAAACATGGGAAGAAAAGATGTTGACAGATGAGCTCTGGTGGATTGAGCTGAACCAGTTTTTTTACTGCTACCAATGCTAGCTGTCAGTCTTGCTGTTCTGTTGCAGGTGATTTTCCTCCTTGCACATGTGGCACAAAGCTATTTAAGCTAAAAATGGACTGTGAACATGGCTTTCAGATTATGTGCAGGTTAGCTGCCTCTATCCTAGATGGGAATGCAAGCTCTTCATTTTAGAGCTGCAGCAGATGGGTTTATTTGAGCCCCCTGTCCTTTTCACAAGAGCTGTCGTGTTAGGCTCTTACTGAATTACATTTTGCTATCAGAGAAATGGAAACCTTTTTTCAGTCAGTCTAGGTGGTAAAACTAGAATTCTCTTTGCTCTCAGTGCAGCATGCAGAATCATGATTTCATGCAGGTTATTTTACTTGATTCCTGCTGGGAGGTAGGATCACACCGAATTTTGCCAGCTGTAGCATTCAGGTGGACCATTGTGTCACTTTGTGGAACATTCATAACTAGAATGGTGTAGCAATTTGTCCTAAATTCATGCCATTAAAACTTGTGGCATATTTTCAGTAACACAGAATCACAGAATATTCTGACTTGGGACTCAGAAGCATCATAGAGTGCCACTCTTAAGAGAACAGCCATACAGGGATCAAACCTACAGCCTGGGCATTATTATCATCATGCTCTAATCAACCAAGCTAATCTCAGTGGTCATGAGGTATTTTGCCTTGCTGCAAGTATATGTCTTGCTTTTCTTACTTCTAGATGACTTCCTCAGGTAAAGTTACACTGCTTAGGTGCTGTGATCTTGTTTGCTTATTCTGGAGGTAGGACTGAGTTTCATATGAGATATCTCACTTGTCACTAAAACAAACGAATCCTTTGACTTACTGCTGCAGTAAAATCCATTCATACCCTTGTCAGGTGAGTTTTAGTCTGAAATTTTGAAAAAATCAGTCTTTAATTTTAGAGATTTCTTAATATTGCTGAAGCCTTTCTGAACGCTGAAGTCTGTTGGCTATCTTCAGGAACTGTTGAAGCACTTCAGATGTTTTGATTCACTGAGAAAACTGGAGCACGAAGTTTCCAACCGGAGAAAGTGATTTGGGCTGGAGAAGGGTAATTCATTATAGTAGCATCAACATTCCATTGACAATGAAAATTTGGGAAGAAGTGTAATGTAGTACCTTCCTAGAGTAGTGGGAAGCCAGACGTATGCTGAGGTGAGAAAAGCAAGACTAAGAAATAAACCCTGAGAGCAGTTCTAATGTTTAGAAAACTACTGAAGCTGACCTGATCTGCCACTGTTGGGGTCCGGTACATTGATGCTCGCCAGGGCATTCCATGATGTCTGAGTACATTACTATCCAAGACACTTTGTCATATACTAATTTGCAAAAGTTCCTTCAAATGTCATACTTATAGATCCCTTCTCCTTTATTTTTTATTTCTAACGATACATCATAAGAGGTGAGGAACCGAAACTGTTATTGAACAGAACAGAGGGCTGCTGCCCTTCTAACTCTCCTGGTGGTTTCTGCCCATTATGTTGTGCCAACTCTGCTGTAATGGGGAAGACCCTGTGTTTATGACTTTAGGGGGTGCACTTTAGTTTTCATTATGTTTAACTCAGTGAATTGTTTTGCCTGGTGGATTCACGCATCTGTCTGTGCATGCCATCTCAAAGGAGATGGAAGGAGTGCAGACGATGGTGGAATAGGGATGGCATTAAATCCATCTCAAAAGAGATGGGAGGAGCACGATGGAGTAGGGATAACATTAAATTAGCATTAACTTGAATTGGTTTATGCAGTTGAGAAGTGGTTTATTTACTTAAGTCAGAGAAACATTGATGAATGGTAGGGACTTTGGAAAACACATATTGAACTTTTTCTTCTCTCAGCGTTAAGGCTTGACAATGTCTTGCAGTCCACTTCCAAGATGCCCATAGAAAAACAAAACAAGTAATTTTTAGTAGTGTTGATTTCTCTTCAGTTTTAATGGCATTATTTTAGTTGTTAATGTTGGGATTTCTGTTGCCTTTCCTCTGGGTGTAGAACAAGTTACAAATCTTAGCTAATTGTCTGGTTGTATATATTTTGTTGTATCTTTTGGGCTTGTGCTTTCTTGAGTTTAGTCCTTACTTCCTCATCTTCAAACATTACCTTGTGCGTTGTTTCTGACTTGTTTTAAAGGGTGTTTTTGAGAAACTTTCAAAACTTGGGCTGAGAGAGTAGCATAGTGCCATAGCATGACAGGGAAGGTTGGAAGAATTCTTTGTAGCTTTTTACCCATTAAATGCACTTGTGTTTCCACACAAATGTAAACACTACTTTAATTTTTGAAGTTTGTCATCTCTGTTTTGAATTTCAGACTTATTTACTTTTAATAGTTCAAGGATCTTTCTGAAAATGTAGATTTGTCACAATTGGAATTCTATAAGGATAGATCTGTTAGATATGGTAGAGATTTGATTTATAGATAAGGCAGTCAGAATAATTATAGTGTAAAAGTCAGCATGATACATTACATCATGTCCAATTCACAGCATTATTTAGAATCCTTCACCTAAAATGAGTAGCTAATGCAGTGTTTCAGCAAGTCTATATATTTGTCTAAAATGGTCTGGTTTAATAGTGTCTTCATATATCATACTATAACATACTGTATTAGTGCAAGCTATGCCTTAATTGTGCTGAATGCTGTATATCACATTGATGATGGACTCTGCCTTTTGAGATCCATCAGTCCTAGGTGATACACAAATAGAAAATACTTGTGAAGGCCAGTGGCCATGTTTGGACTCAGAATTGTGCTGCCAGGTCTGCTCTCATGTTTCTGAGCAGTCAGTAAGCTTTTGGTGGGTCAGATTAGTGCGTTGCACATGATTAGCTTGGAAGTTATCTCACTTGTGAATTTCTTCTAGTAGGGGTGAGCAGAGCAGACAGTAGCTGCCATATAGGGCTTAGGTTGGCTAATGTGAAGTCTAGAAAATGAAGTAATTTTGCCTAAAGGACAAAGCAGACAAAGATAATCCAGAGAGCATGCCATAAAATTCTGTTCTTTCCCACATCAATCTTGTGAATCACCCTGCACTTTGCTCTCCCAGTGAAATGCAAGGAAAAGTGTTCCATGATCCAGGTGTATGGCGAGAAAAGTACAGGGAGGAGTCGAGGACTGCAGGCTCAATGATGAGTGAAAACAAACAAGGCAGCTGCTCTGACCAGCACTCTGTCAGAGGGAAAGCTGGAATCACACTCTCAGCTTGCTAAGGCCTGCAGTGCAATCTTGTAAATAATAAGGAATTGATTTAAATTATGAAATAATATGGAAAAGAGGATAAATCAGATATGCATCCTCTTAACAACCACAATTTTTCTCATGATTTGTATTTTAGTATTTAGGAAGCTAAGCAAGCTGACTTAAAAAGTGCTATGCTGTATTTTCTATTTCTGCATGTCTGGCTTTCCTGAGTTGCATCATCACTGTATTTAAATTTGCTTGGTGTTTTTTGCTGATGAAAATACATAGCATAAGTAGCCCAGTTCTTTGCAGATATGAACACCTTAAGCATTGGGGTTTTTGTAACTGTTACATTTTCCCTTTTCTGTTTTTCTTTTTTGTCTGATGTATTTGCTTTGATGTGATGGCATTCTTTTCAGCTTGGCATTTAGACAAAGGTTTCTGATGTTTTCTTGCCATTGTGTGTCATAGCTAGCTTTTAACATTTCACATCAAATTTAGCCTGACTTTTTTGTTGATTTTGTTCTGGTTTTCTACAGTGGACAGGCCAAAATCCCAGCAAATCAGAACTTCTGGTACCATAAGGCGAACTTCTTCTTTGGACACAATAACAGGACCTTACCTCACAGGACAGTGGCCACGTGATCCCCATGTACACTACCCTTCATGTATGAAAGATAAATCTACTCAGGTAAAAGCAGTAAAACAAGAAAACAGAGATGTTTCATATAATTGATGTCTACTCAATTTAATTGTGGAGAAATGTGGATTCACTTAATTTTATTAGAAATATGAAATCCTAAAATAAGTTACAGTAGCTTTTTTTAATCTTTACCAATGCAGTAACATTGTATGTGAGGATAATATTTTTATGGTTTTAGAAAACAGTTGTTAAAAATAATTTTCTCAATGTGGGCAGATCTATTGAGGCTAAATAAGCAGATACCAATCTCAGCCTTGTATCTGGTTTATTTTAAAGCTGCTATGTGCAAAATTCTGCTGAGTGTTATTTAAGAAAAAGCATCCATGTAACAGTGGCTGACAAACTAAAAGATTTTACTAAATCATGGTAATAAATCTGTCAGTCTCAAAAACTGTGTGTTTGTGTGTGTGTGGGACTGAGGGAAGGCCACTGAGGTTATTCATGGCCGGATACTCTTGTGATAGCCTTGGATTCTCTTCAGGGCTCTGTCCTTAGCAGGACCCTCTGGCAGGTAGGTTGCTGGGGCATTCTGCTGCTCCAGTGCTCTTTGGCTAGAAAGGTGAATGTTCTTTCTTGTCTGCTTCTTCCTTGTGCTGGAGTTGTTGCCTGCAAAGATGATCACTATCAGATTAAAAATACATAATTCTAACCACCCCTCCCCAGTTATTATCAAAGGAGCTGCATTCTTTTTTGCAGCAGTACTTTTGAGGTTTGGAATAAGCTATCTGAGTTTGTCTTCCAAACTAAATTGGAAACGAGAAGAAACTAGCTATCTTTAGTTCTAGTTTCGATCTAACAGGCCACGTAGGTTTGGTTTGTTAAATCAGTTATTTATCTCTTGTGCCACGCACGATTCTGATCCATAGTTATCATGGGTCTTGAAATAGATTCTATGAATCTAGTCTTTTGTGCAATACTGAGTTTCTCAGGACAAGTTAGAATGTATATAGAAGTTTCCTCATCTCTAAAATATGGTGTTGTGTGGCACAGGAAGCCCTTTGATGGGGTAAAGATAAGTACAGAATGCTTAGAAAAGAAAAAAAAAGGGTCTGTCTGTTTCAGAAATCTTACTTAATGAATTTGAGAAACTGATGATTAAAATGCTCCAAGAAAATTTTTAGAAACTGTAATGCGGAACCTTTGGAAAAAGCTGTCTTCATGTCCTGCTCATTTTGAAATGAGACAGTAAGTTTTAGCCAAAAAACAGCAGTCATATTTACTGTCACAAAAGATCTTCTTAAAAAGCTCTTAATCCTGGATTTATTTTCAAGATGCCTTCTTTTCACAATACTATGACTTTAAAGTCTTTCTGTTTTGAAAGCTTTGTAGTTACTGTATTTCTCAACCTCACTCTTAAAATACATATCCATATCAGTCTTTACAAATACCCTTATGAATAGAAAATTTAGAATATTTAAACATTCAGAAACAAACATTTTCACTAGTTACAGAAAAGATAAACAAACTGTTCTATAAATATTTCAACTCCAAGTATTTGGCAGTAAAATTGCTTTCCTAGTGAGCTCAAGTAAGTGTTCAGGTTATGTGTATGTTTGACTGCCTCCCTTTGCCTCATTCAGAAACTAAAACTGAAATTTTACTGTTTCGGCATAATCAAGTATAAAAGAGAGGAAAAGCATACTGTTGTCATTACAAAATGAAGCATTATTTCAAAGGGGTAGGAGCAGGTAGATGTCAAGGTTTGCATTTGTGGATATTTTCCAGCATGGAATTCTATTAGCTGTCTTTTTATTCAAATTGTGCCAGACTCAACCATTTATCAGTGCTTAAGTTGAGTCACTACTTGGGACTATGAATATGTAAAATGGAACAAGCATATTGATATGCACAGTGATTTCCAGCTGGAGGGCTTTTTTTATTTGGTGGTTTGGTGGTTTTTTTTGGTTTTATTTTTTGGATTTTTTTTGGGTTGGTTGGGTTTTTTGTTTTTGGGATTTTTTTGGGTGGGTTTTTTTTGTTTTTGTTTTTGTTTGTTTGTTTGTTTTTGGTTTTTTTTCCAAATAAAATGCTCACTAGGGAGGCTGTAGATGATCATAAAACATTGTCTTACATTTTGGTGTGTGTCTGGATTTTTGTTGTTTGAGCTCTGTGTAGTTTGAAGTATATCTAATTTCAAGACCTGAGGATGAGTTCCAAGTTGTTGATAGGATGCATGCATAGCAAATTAAGTTAAATAAAAAGAAGTTGATGAAAATCAATAAACCATTTTTCTGTGTGAGCACGTTTCATTGGAGAATAAGTTATCTCTTGTTTTACTTCTAAATTCAAGAACAATGTTGTCAGTATAACTACATTGTAGGTGGAATAATTATTTCTCTTTCAAGGGTATATTTTGTTCCTAATTAAATGTTAACCTAAAATCCAAATTTTGTTCAGTTTTGTTAAGGTGGTGATTATGTCTGTTCCAGCTTTCTTAGAATTCTTGTTTTTTTAAAGAAGAGAGAGTTTCTGGTCTTCATGGTGATCAGATGAGCCTTTAATGAGCTTTATTCCAAGTCCTTGTTTCCACTTAAATTCTTTCAGCTTGTATAGTACTCACGAATGAAATGTTTCTTCATAATAATAGAAGGGAGGGAACAGAATTCTGCTTGGTTTAGTTTGTCATATCTTGGAGAATAGGAACCACAGTTCATATTTCTGTGTCTCTCTCACTTGCCTCAAGTGTTTTGACTGAAAGTACAGAAGAGAAGTGGTTGTTTGCTTTTGGAAAAATGCACTGTAACACTGCATTGTGGTATTGTACAATTCAGCATTTCTCAGAATTCTGTGTGTATGTTCGTGCGTCTATATGTGCATATACATGCAACTGGCTGATCTTTAAGGAGCAGCACATTTTGGATAACCAGAGGTGTGCAATTTTATTTAGTAGTGTTTTAAGTATTTCAGAAATGCAGGTAAACTTCTTATTATAAGAAGTTACTTGTGTTGATATACTTTTTGATCTCCTTCTGAGTTCCTCCATTGTCCTACTTTCCTTTCCTTATGTAAAATCTGAACTTTTCATTAAGGCCATTTAAAACTCAGTATGATTTCTTCCCCCATTTTTCTGTCTCTTTTGGGAGCACTGATGGAACAATTTTGTACACCACTTCTTTATGCTTCATCACTGAAGTATTTCCCCCTTCATAGTGTAAAGAACAACTCAATGTTGAAATGGCTGTCTAACCTTGGAATCTTCAGAAACATTTGGATAATTGTCAGAATTAATAAATACAATTTTTTGGCAGTAGCTATGTAATTTAAAAGATATTTATAAAATTAAAAAAAGAGATTAAAAAGAAACATGATATTCATGTCATAACAAAAATATAGTCAGTTAAAGTTTGTCATGGAGTCTTTCTCAATCTAAATAATAAAAAGAAGTGAACAAATGGCCTAGTGGCATTTTATTATCCAGTGATTTCCAGTTGATGACTTAGGCACATCCAGTAATATTGGAATCCAGTTTTTCTCATTGTATATGGCAATTAGGTATGGAACAAATGAAACTGAAGAAAGTTTGCAAAATGCCTTTCAGAATTTTTATTTCTCTCTAACCTAGAGAATAATGCAGAGTTTTTAGGCTAAAATATGTTTTTCTTATGGGTAGATCAAGGCTTTAATGTAGCTAGCTGTCATTAGGCACTTTTTTTTTCTTCTGGGTAAATTTTTTTTTTCTGTAATATTAAGAGACATAAACAAAGAGGCTCAATTCCATGAAGCTTTTTTACTGGTGTATTAGTTATAATTGATTTTTGTGGGATATTTTAATGATGTATATTGGCAGAAAGGACAGGGAATAAGATATGTCACAGAGCTGTGAATTTGTCATTCTGACTTAACCTGTCTGATGTTTAAGAGTGATCATCTGCAGTCAAATTGACTTCTAACTAGGCAATTTCTCTTTGTAAAGTTTCTAGATGGCCTTTGAATGCTTTAGAAATACCTGAAAACACATCAGTTTTTATCTTCTAGTGCTGCCATTGGGTTTCTTTTGAATGCGGGAGTTTTTCAAAAACATGTTGCTTCCCCTGTAAAGCATAGACATATGTAGATATTCCAGAGTGCAGGCTGGATGTAGTAATTGGACTGAAAGGCTAGCAATAAATATGAGATACTTAAGGTAACACAGTATTATTTTAGGTTTAGGTAGCTTGGTATGCTATGCAGTCATTCTGATCTAAGTGGAAAGAATGTAGGTGTATGTCCCTGGCATGGATGGAAAAGCAAGGCAGGGTTACCAAATGTGTTGGAAGAAGAGCTGATCTCTACCAGGCTGGGTGAATCAGAACTATGGTAATTGTGATTTACATGAAGGCTGAAGAGAAAAAACAGATGTGGCATTCTGAGCATGTCTGTTCCATGTGTCAGCTGAAATGGACCACAAATCTTATCATCTTGAAAACAAGGGATCTGTGTCTTGTAGCTGCAGCATGCATTATCCAGTGTTTTCAATGATCTCCCCCTAAAATCTCAGCTTCTTAGTGTGGCCTTGCAGGACTAATCCTTTGTCGTGAAATTCAGTGCATCACTTCTGTGATGCTCTGAAATGTTACCAGTTTCAGAGATAGTGCCTGACATCTCTTACTGTGGGAGGTACTCTCACCCTCTCTCTGACTTGAAGTGCAGCAACTGTGGTTTTGTTTGTGGTTCAGAAATATTTCTTCTAATACAATTCTGAATTACATTCTGGCTTTAATGTTATTTTTTTCATATGTTTAACACTTCAGGAGCACACTTGCAGCTTCAAATGAAGGCTTCCATTGATAAGCTTGTTTTGTGGAAGTTGTAAATAAGATGAGAAAACAATTTCCGTGAAATGTGACAGATTGTGGGTGCTACACACCCCCATCTTATTTGTGATCTAAATGACAGCATATAAGTGAGATATGAGGTGTTCATACATAAGCTAACCTTAGAAAAGCAGAATTTCTGTTTGAATACAAGTCTGGGGTGCTTCTTAAAAGCTTTTCCTTGAATACAAAGATTTGTTGTTAGAAACTCAAAATTATTCTTCATTTAATGTGCATTACAGCATAGTGCAAGCAGCAATTTCCAGGGTTTGAAGAAGACTACCTTGTAATAATATTCTAGTAACCACTTATGTTGTATTATTTTTGTAAAGCTTTTTCTTTTTTAAATTTTCCCCTAAATAGTCCATAAATGTTACACTATCTGACTTCAGTACTGTGCTAGAAGCACCATACAATGTTTGTAATCTAATAGTGCAGGTAAAATGGGGTTCACAGATAGTCTGCCCCCTGCATACTGTGTATGTATCCTTTGCAGGTTGTGTCTTGACTCATTTTACCAGGGGCTGAAAGCATCCATGTAGTGCTTGTCTCAAGGGGGATGCTATTTCAGTGGAAGAGAATGTCAAAGCATTCTTGAACAAGTACAAAATTTAGTATTAAGTGAATAGATATTTTCTGATTTTTATTTTTGATTTCTGAGTAGATCCTCTGTACTATAAGGATTCCCACCTCTCTCTCCTAGCAGTCAGTGGTGGTGTTGATGAAGGTCTTTAGGGGTTGATCTTATTTTGTGTTTTGTTCTTGCTATCTGGATCAATATCTGTTTATTAAAAATACAGTCAGGCTTGTGTGTTCTACATATTTGTTTTGGTTTTTAACTGTTTACTTCTCTGTATTGAGAAAGTCAGTTTGGCTTTTTAGATTCTTGATACCTTTTCAGTTTATTAAGCTGTAGTTGAAAGGATATGATCACTTATAGTGATCCCTGGTACACCCTTGTGCACTGCAGGTAAGTACTTAGGCCCCCAAACTGCCTGGTTCTGCTTCATCCTGGTGTTCCCCAAATGGTGGAGCAGTGCTGTATTCAGAAGACACTCTTTAGAAGATAAATTTTCTTGGAATTGCCTTTTTATTGCTGGTGTCATGTGAGGATATGGTTCCAGCTGTACTTGGGAAATAGTAAAATATTGAAAGAGCAATTTAAATTGCAAAGTAAATTGTAACAGATTGTGAAAGCCTCTGATTTTAAAAAAGTAAAGAATTTTCCCCATTTTTACTAGTTTAGTAGGAATCTGCAAGCTACTTCAATGTTTTTTAAAAAAACAACATTTGAACCCAACAGAAGGTCTTCGGCACAAATTTCAGGGAGATGAATCTGCAAAACCAAGTAATTATTTAGAAGGTGGCTCTGTTAAAATGCAGAGCAAGCAGATGGACACACACACAGGTAGCACATGCATATGGCAGAGGCTCTGCTTTGGGTCAGGAGAGTTAAGTGCTGCCTGGCTCTGAGGGTCTGCCTTATCTTTCACGTAGTTTAAGTAGCTGCTTTAACTTTTCACATTTGATTTTATTCTTTTTTTTCATAACGACATTATCTTCTGGTTTCTTCCCCAGACCCAAACAGAAGTGGGTATTTCATAACAAGACCATGTAATAAGTACACAGAACCCTTAACTTTTCATATAGGGATTTACTTTTTCAGTCATGAAAAAAACTTCAAGACTGACTTTTTCCATTTGGTTTTCTAGTCACCCACACAGCTTGCTGGGTCTTTGGTTGAAATATTACTGGTGGTGTAAAAATAACAGAGAAAAAGTCCCACCAAAACCATGGAAAGTGCAGGGGTGGCAGAAAACACAGGAGGGTTTTGTAGGCCTGTGCACGCAGAGGCAGAGCAGATGAAGTGTTAGCACTGATGGGTTAGGTGCTGCGCTGTAGGCTCTATAACACCATGGCAGTGTGGTGGTTGTGGAGGTGCAGCCCATGCTCTGAAGTTACAGTTCTGAGCTTGATAGTGCCATGGCTGGCCTGGCCCTAGGGCTGCTCCCAGCTCCCCTTGCAGGGCAGGGGCCAGCTGAAGGGCTTGGTTTGATGGTGTTCTCCGGAGTGGTGCCCAGCCTCCTCCCTCAGCCAAACAAAGAGTCTCTGGCATCCCTGTGGGTACCACAGAAGCTTCCAGATCCTAGATGGGAAGCAAGAGTAAGGGAAGCTGTGGAGGAGCTGGGTTTCCATGCATGAGAACAAGGCCCACAGGCATGTGGATCCTATATCCTATTTGTCTTGTGGGCTGGGGTTTTTTTCTCCCTAGAAGTGTTAGCAGTGGTCCCCTCCCTTAAAAACCCCATGGACAAATTGTTATTTTCAGTTTTATTTCTTGTGCGCTTACTGTGAAAGACTCAGCTAATACTAGTAGGAGTTGTCAGGGAAAAAAATGCCAACTTAAACAGATTTATATTTATGTGCCTGTAGCACTGAGTTTCATATAGTTCATATCCCAAACTCTTCCTGAATTTTAGATGTTTCCATTGTTCGTGTGACTCTCTTGTTCAGGAATTCTGGTGGATAACCTCAATTTTCATTATAGCCTTGTGGCAAATACGCATAGTGGTTGAGAGTTTGGGCTTTCTGATGCTTCTCAGTCTTTGGGGTTTAATTTTAGCTCCTACATTTAAGGACAGTCACCAGACTTGCAGACTTTGAGATATGGCTGGAAAAGGCCTGCTTGTTACTGTGCTGCTCATGGAAGTTGGTGCCAGAAGTAATAAATGGTGTATAAAACTCTTATCTAGTCAGAGTTAGCAAGAAGGGATTGGTTCTGTGGTCCAGTGGTTGAGGAAGACAGGTAGGAGAAGTGAATCCTGGCTTGAGTTTGTTCTACAGTATTTTTAATGTTGTGGATTTCTAAAAACTATCCATTAAGTGAAATGTAGACATGGATGCCAAAGCACAGTGGGAGCAGCCAGGTAAGATTTTTTTGTCAGGCCTCTGATTCCTTCTTCAGTAATGTGCATTATTGTCATCCTTTGTAAGTGCAGGTTTACAAAGCTTTGTTTTCTATATTGCTTTTTATTTATTGAGATTATTAGTGCTGCATATTGGGTTCTAAAATTTATTCACATAACTGACACTGCCTAAAGAGTAAGGCAGTAATTTGTGCCAGAAGTTTTTCTCACCTGGAGGACTCAGTACAGCATATTTTCTTTTCTTTTCCCTTGTAGACACCCAGCTGTTGGGCTGAGGAGGGAGCAGAAAAGAGATCCCACCAGCGCTCGGCATCGTGGGGAAGTGCTGATCAGCTGAAAGAGGTGAGAAGTTTTGCACAGTGGAGCCTTTCAAGATTTGATAAGCCCAAGACATTTTCTTAAACCCTATCTGGAGTCCAGGAAACTGCACCCTTTCCCTCTCCTCTTTTGCTTTTGAAACAGGTTTTACCCCCAGTCTAAGAGTTGTTTGAAGAGTGATTGTTATTTTATGCTTGTTGGACTTCCTCCCTTAATACTATGAAGTGTTGATTGTGAAAGAGTGGCCAGAGTTAGCCTTGAGGAACCAGCTTCTTTTTCAATGTTAGTTAGCTTTCTGACCTTTAACACTGCTCTCCTGGAAGAAGCAAGTGTCAGGTGGTATGTTCACATATCCTTGCTCAGAAATTTTGTTCAAATTTTAGGTTGGAGATGGAGAGGACACCACTTCCACAAAAAAAGTGTTGATACAGTAATGGTATGAGTACTTGAACTGGTCTTTAATCATAAATATTTTGCTGTAGACAATTGCAACTAGAAAGAGTCTACAAAAAGTGGATTTGCATGATGAGAAAGTTGATACGGTAAAATGGTCTCCAGCTCAGCTGAAATGACAGTATCTCAGTTTTTGTCCCAGTAACCTCCCTGTTGTCCAGAATTTGAGTAACTAAATCTGTCCAGAACCTAATAAGGGGCTACATTCAGCCTCATGCCTCTGTCAGGAAGAGTGTGTCCTCGCTTCAAGAATTCCATTTTTCTTTTAGAAAAATGAATCTTGCAGGATGTTTCTGTGATGGAACTTTTCCCTCATACTCTGGGCTTTTTGCATGCTCTTTCCTGACTCCCTGTTGAATAGGGCCTTCAAAAATGAGAAGGAATGTATAGGTTATCTAAGGAGAAGAAGTTAAAAGGCAGTATATAGTCTTCTGGACAGCCATTGATAGAATAATTGTCAGAAGGAGTGATGCAAGTTTAATTCCTCAAATTTTAAAATCACGTTTGACAAATACGGAATAATCTTGCAATCCATTGGTGGCAATAGCCTCATTTGTAAAGGTGAGGTCCTGGGCCACAGATAGGTTGATCAAAAGAGGGTTTTTTGTTCCCATCTCACAGAATACATCTTATGAAGCCTTGATGTATTGATACCTGGGCCTTGAGTTGCTTGGATGACTTCACCTGCAGATGTGAGGAAGCATTCACAGTCACAGATTAAGTGACCAGAAATAAGTGCGGAAGGAGTTTTGTGTCTGAGAAGTTTTGGCTTAAACTTTACCTACCAGCACAAAGAAATGATCATACAGACAGGAGTAGCATCTGTTTCTCTGGGATAATGTTTCCTTGCTTTTGCTGAGAGACTATCCTTCATACTCTGGCAGTTTCCTATCAGTTTGTGCAACAAGCAGCTCTTCTTCACCACGGGCCTGTGGCTGTCAGTGATAGTGAACCCTTCAGCATGTAAGCAAGTCTCTGCCATTTGATAACAGTGATCCATTGTGCTGGGTTCCCACCCTCTTGGTGTACTGACCACAAGAGAAAGATAAGAAATGTGTGGTCAGTGTGCTTCACAGTTCCTTTTTTTGCTAGAATTCCTTAGTAGACAAAATCGGTTCTGTGGAAGAGAGTTGTTTCTATCCAAACTTTGCAATGGTTGTTCACCCCAAAACCTACCCTTTTCTTCTTCAGCATACAGTTCTTCCCCTTCCTCTGTTTTCCTTTCTCCAGCTACTCAGGGCAATTTTCTTGCCTTTCTAGTTCCTTGGGTTCATAACCCATGTCATACTTCATGCATCATCCAGCCACTATTCATCTACCCTGTTTGAGCTCTTACTTTCTTAATTCCAGCTCCTTGTTAGTTCTGGCTATCCATTGTTTGGCTTCTATTTTATCTCTTTCGTTTTCCTTTCCCTCAGTGTCAGCCTGTGTGGTGAGTGTTAAGTGTTTGTTCAATTTGTGTTTGTCTGTGCACTCGGTTTCTTTGTGCCACATTAACCTCCAGTTCCTGGAAGGAGAAATTCCCTGGTGTGGTTCTACTCAAACTGTAAAGCCCATGAGAGACAGAATTGTTAACAAGTGTAGCTGCCAGTTCCAGATATCTTTCTTGAACATGTGCAAACTGAATTTTTTGCCAAAGCTTCCCCAAATGTAAAGATTCTTCTAGAGGACAAGAGGAGCACGTTTGCAGCATAAAGGACCCTCAGGCAAATGTTTGGCTTTTTCATCCAAAACAGTGGAGAACAGAACCATGCAGGTAAAAAGCTAAAGTAATGTGCTTTGGCACATAAAATGGTAAAATCTTTTCCACCCTCCCTTTCATTTTAAATCACATTCTTAAACAGCCCTAGCACCTCTACTGAAGTCTCTGATGGGAAGGAGATAGAGTAGAATGTTGCATGGTAGACATCTGACAAAGCTGTTGGCAGCTGAAAGCAAGAGCATAATTAATGAAAATATCACCTTCTCCTGGGCAACTGCATTTGTTATGTGTAGTGTAGGTAACATTCTGCTCAGAATTTTGAATTGTTTTTTACAATATTTGACAGTAAACAAGTAGATAGCTGTTGGCAGTTTCCATGACTTGTTTTAGCAATTTGTATTCATGTTTTCTTACTGCAGAAACTATTGTAATGATTTCTAGCATTTTTTTAATATATTGGCAGTGTAAACTAGCTAAACACTTGTGTGATAGTTACTGGTTTTGATAAGATTGTGCATTTAAGTTCAAAAATTAGTTTTTTCCTTGGTTAATTTGAGTATTAAAATTATATAAATTTCTTTAATACTGCTAACTCTTTTTTAGAGATTTTAAAATGAAAACATCCAAGCAAGCAAATGAATTCAGAATGGCCACTTACAAAAAGGATTTCAGTTTGGATAGTGAAACTTTGCCCTTAATTGAAATAGCTGTGTGTCAGAATTAAGGCTGTCTAGCACTAAAATAGATCTATATTTGCTTTCTTGTTGTGAGTCTATTAGAAATTTAGAAGTCTTTAGCTCTCAATATAAACTTTCCTTTAATAATTTCATAACAAAATCTACTTTTAAAGAATTTGTTTATTCTGAAGGGCTCTACTACTTGATTTTAAGAAGTCTTAAGTGTGACTTGTCTAAGATGATGCCACACTGCTTTAACATTGTTTCAGTAGATACATGTCTTGACTGGGACATAAAGATTGTGGTCAGTCTTTATACTGGACACTCATATTTTTTCCCTTTTCAACCTGAATAATTAGTTTGAAATGCTCTTGTTGTTGTTCAGGGACAATTTTAGTTATAGCTTACCCTGAACTGGAATTTACCCAGAACTGGGAAAAACCCTTTATTTAAAACTATTAATTTTTGCTTTGTATAGGCTTTTAAAGACATATTTCAGACAGCTGACATTTCACTTCCCTTAAGCAGCTCTCTGTGCTGTGTCTGTTACACAGACAGCAGCAGCCCCCATTGGAAGGTCCCTTTTGCTCTAACAGAGTACTTGAAAAGGACTTAGGAATAAAAGAGAATTGAATATGAGAGCTTGCATGCCTAATGTGCTTTCATATAGCAATTGAAAGATTGTATTGAAAGGTTTAGGGAGAATTTCTAATGCTTGTTTTGCTCTTTGACCTACTGGTTAACTTGTTTATTAACAAACATTTAATGAATGAGATGGAGCTCACTCATTAACAAGGAGTTTGTGGCTTGATCAGCAATAGGAAGTTACCATGTTGTGTAGGCTGAGCTGTAGAAATGCAGCCTAGTGACTGGTAAATATTAGTGAGCATTTGAGAGGTATGGTGGGGTGTGTCAGGTTCCTTCATCTTAGTCTGCATCTAGGTCCCTTCAAAAGGGAAAAATTACCAGAATATTTAGATAATCCCAGTGTTGTAAAGAACTGACCTAATTGGGTTATTTCTCAATTTTGTGCCATTAGTTATATTAGACTGCATGCATGTCACAAGTGGCATAGAGAAAATTCATATTATTCATTGTACAGCTTTGAGCTATAGAAATATCTTAGCAAGCAAAAAATATATTTATAGGAGATTTTCCTGACTTGTTTGTTCAGTAATCCTGGATGGTCATCTTACCTTTGGCTGACAGTAAACCATGAAGGACTTTGTGCCCTGAATGACTTTGTGTAGGTTTCTGATGCACTGCTCTTTGTGTTTTCTCAGTGTTTTTTGTTGTGGGGGTTTTTTATAAATTACTTTAAAATAGGTGAAGAGAAGAGTCTTTCCACTGCATCAGCAGCATTGCAGACTACAGTCATTTGGAAGAGCAAAGTCTAAAATTTTCTTAATTTTTTTGAAATGTGCATAGATCTGTGCTGTGTTTTCTCTCTCCATGCAGTCACATCAAAGTACTTGCCAAATGTGAATTAAAATATATTATTTTGAAATTTACTACCAAATATGTTTATACATTGAAATATAGCAAAACAGTTTTAGATAACAAATAGCTTTCGAACATTGGAAATAGCATTCAAATTAGGTTTACTCCTTGATGAATTCCTTGATTTTAATTTTTTTTGGCTGTGTTTTACTTTCAGCTGTATCCTCTAAGAAAATAATTGTACTTTCTAAGGAGAATCTTCTGACCATCTTCAAGTTAGATAGGCAGGGAGAGCATTTGAATTGGTAAACAAAAATTATTCACATGTAATGGATCTAAGGGCACATATGTGCAAGGCTAAGGCTTAAATATCTCCAACAAGTGGGTGCTCTAGGATACAGATTAGATGTTTTTGTGATGATTTGCACATGTTCCTTAATATGACTGTGTACACCCCAGTCACACTAATGCTCAGTTATGTTAGACTGCATGCAGTTGGGCATGGGGGGGAAGTGGTGTCCCAAACCCTGTCTGTTCTCAGCTGCTTGGTGAAAATTGAGGGTTTTGTTACTGCCCTTTGGTTTCCCCAGTGCAGTACATGGTTCCTTTCCTGCCACTTCCTTGTCACCATTTTCTTTTCACAGATCTGGTCTAATGCTGGATCTTCAAATGCCTGTTTTCCTGATACCACTCACTTGGCACCATTTTCTTTGCACAGAGACTCCCTAGCTCATATTCGCTGCACCAGTGGAGTGCCCAGGAGACAGAATCTACTGTTTCTTTGAGATAATTGGTAAAACAGGTGCCATCAAGGCATATGTTTCAGACTCTTCTCTTACTCCATGAATTTTATTTGTTTTGTGAAAATTAGTGTAGCTCATACTGTAGATCATTTTGCTTATGTTTGGTGCTCTGGCACTTTTCTGCTGCCTGAGAAGAAGGTGTAGATAAACTTGGAGGAAGCTAGCACAGCTATTTGCTGTTGGTAGGAGTGGCTTTATTTCAGCTTGAGATAGAAAATAATTGGTAATTAAAAGATAATATTGTAGAAGAAAAAAAGCTATTGCAATTTCAAGATTAGCAAGTGGTAGAATGCCTGTGGACTCCCCTTGGTGAGGAGATGGAGCATCATTCAGTTCAGTGGATTTGGTGTACTCATTGACACTGCCAGCTTGCTGGTTGTCTGTGCCAGCAAGCCTCTGTCTCCCAGGTCCGCAGGATAAATAGGAAATGGCAGATTCCTTTTTATAAGCCCATGTTACTTTCTCATTTTCTTGTCCAAAAGTAACTGCAACATCATGGACAGCTAGGGTCCAGCAAGTTCAGGGCTAAGGATATGTGATCTAAGAAGGCACATCTGTTTCTTCACTGCATTGCTTGTTTGGCTTAAGAGATTGTATCAGCTCCAGATACACAGTCAAATCAACATTTTTCCATCTTCTGTTTCTCCTCAGTGACCCAAGCACTCTTTCCTTTGTTAGTGTCAAGAGCCTACTGACTGCCACAACACACATACTCTTGAGGTGGCTGAGAGAACCCTAAATTCCAGGGATCCATTGATTCCTTTCACAGTATCAGAGCTTCAAGGTTTTTGGCTAGCCTAGAGACATACCAGCCTATCAACACTCTCCCATTTAGAGTTTTCACTGTGCAAATTTTGCAGTGAGAGGCTATGTTGTCAAAGATTTGCAAGCTTATTTGTGACAGAAATCAGTCAGTCAGATCTCTCAGGTGGTATTGTGTAGATATTTTCTTTTCATAGTGTGCTCTTGAGGAAAACTCAGAAACTGTATTTCATCTAAATTAAACAAAATGATGTATTTAACTTTTTGACTTAGGAAGAAGTGCACAGAGTCAAGGAGAGACAGTAGAAACGAAAGATTTATATACAGCACTCTCCTTGCTTTCTGATTATTCTTATAGCCAGCCATCTCTGTCCACAGCTGTCTTCTGATCCAGGCATCATTTTTCTCCTCTGTTTTTAAAGGGGAAGATGAAGATTATTTCCCAGTTCTCCCCATTCTTCAATATTCCAATGTAAGACATAAATATTTGTAATGTGTGTATATTTACCAGAGTAGTTACCTGCATGTTTTTCATCTATATGTTAGATTTCCTAACTTCTACAAGGAAAAGGGGAGATTTCTAGACAAATGGATTTATTTTTTTAGACATGAAATATACCTCTTCAGACTGCAAAGTTTCTTGCAATATGGTGCTCGAGTTCTACCTTTGATGAAGAGTTTAGTGTCCCAGTTCTCTAAATGTGGCTCATCTGTGTAAGTAATGCAGTTGTATTAGGGCTCTGTTGTTCTGGGTGTATTCAACACACAGACCCTTTTGGAACTCTTGAACTGTTTGTGTGTTGTTTAAAGATCAAAGTATTCAGCCATTTCTGAGTAGCAGTTCTCTAAATATGGGTAATGAGCTGTGGCAAAACTTGATGTGAAGCCTTAAAGATAGATTGTTCTTCTGTGAGTGCTACCAGAAGCAGCACAAGGAAGAGTTCACAGCCTGCAGCAGAGCTCCATCCAAACCTCTTCACCAAGCACTGTCATCTCTGACACTGTGAGGAGTGATGTGAAGTGATTTTCTGACATGGAGTTGCTTTGCAAGAGTACCAGTGATATATTTAACTACATGGAAATAACCACAGAGTGCATGTACTTGTGAGTTGTCACTCAGAAGGAGAGGTTAGTTTCCAGCTGATGTATGAATTCCATGTGCGTTCGTTCTCCTTACTTGCCCTTTGGGTTTTTGAAAATTGTATCTCTACCTGAGTTAAAAATGAAATGGGGCCATGCATGGCCTTGTATTCCAGTGTGCTGAGCATGAGGAACAGTAGGATTTGAGCCTAAGGGAACAAATTATCCAGTTTTAAGGAAGTGTCTGTACCTGTTGTGTGAATTTGCACACAGTCTAAACTTCTGAGAGGTAGAGGTAAGTACTCTCTTTCATGTAGAAGTTTCCCAGGAGGAATAAATAAGTAGAGGAATCCCAAAATGAAATTCTTTGGTTTCTTGTTAAAGAGCAGGTCAAATGGATAATGGCTTTAGTTGCATTTGACATTTAAAATGTAACTTTTGATTAGACATCTTTGCATCAGACAGCTGGAAAGATAATTCCGTCTGCCTAAAGGAATCTGTGGTAATATTGCCTGCAGGGAAGTGCTATTAAATGTATTAAATAAGTATTCCTAGATGAACAGTGCATTTTGAGTGCCAGTTGTTTGTGAAGGTTCTTTACTTTTATGATGAATTATCATGAAAAATCTTTGTTTTGGTTTAAGATCAAGCAAATTAAACTGTAGGCTATTAAGTCCCCAGTTTAAACAGTTACAGATTATAAGATGCTACAAATTGTCATTCTGACTGCTTTTATTTGCATCAGATATTATAGTGCTTGTGTGTAAATGAGGAAATTCAATAAATAAACTAAGCCTGTTGTCATATTCAGATTGGTGAATGGGGCAGATACTTTGGAGTAAGTATCTGATAAGCAGAAAGAAGCTTTAATGCTCATACTTCAAGGAAAGGCAATCCTATATGCCTGTAAAATCCTCCAAGAGGATTAAAATGTCCATGATTCACTTCATATGTGAAGATTTGAGCAGGTACCCATTTCATACCTCATTCTCACACCAGTGAACTCCTCTCCAGCAGATTGCCAAGCTGAGGCAGCAGCTGCAGCGCAGCAAGGCGAGCAGCCGGCACAGCAAAGAGAAGGAACGTCAGTCACCGCTCCATGGCAACCACATAGCACTCAGTCAGACTCAGGTAAGGGGAGCTCCTCACATCAACAGCCTCCCACCTCAGCAACCTTGGCTGAGCAGCCTGCTGAGCCTTCCCATCTATCCTGTGTTTGCTCTCTGGTGTGGCACATCAAATGCTTACAGGCTGATACTGCTGTGCCTTCACTGGACTTTATCTGATGGTCGTCATATAATAAAGGAAGGGTTGCACCATGATAGCAACTGAAATATATTATGATGCTGTAAAAGTTATGGGCATGGCCAGATAAGGCTGTGCTTCCAGGGATGCATACTTGCTTCCAAGACTAATTTTTTTTGTGGTAAACTTTCAAAGCTCCTCTGGAAGGCATTTACTTATCAGTTTTGCAACCTAATTCCATCTGGGCCAGTAAAAAAAAAAAGAAAAGAAAGAAAACAAAGTACCAAAGCAGGATGCAGTGGAGGATACCCAAAGCAGTCCTGATCTAGTCACTACAACCTGTCAGCAAAATTGAAACCCAGTTACAGTTCTAAAGCTCAGGTGAGGTTCAGCCAATATCTTTATAAATCTTAAGGCACTTGTAGAAAGCATTTAACCATGGCTTATTTGAGAGTGCAGATATTTGAGTCCTGATTAAATTTCACCTATAGTAGATCCTTAACTTGGACTCCCTGTTACTAACAGGCCACTCTCTGAACAGCTGAAGTGTTGTTTCTGTTGTGGTATTTCCTGAGTACCTTTTTAACTACCTGGTGTTCTGTAGCAGCTAGTTACTGCACCTGATTGAGCTGTGATGGCTGTTTCCTTACATTCCTTCTATGGGGATAAAATCTTGTGGTCAGATCCTAATGCAGGAAGACAATAGGAATTTGATGTTCTTCCTGGACCTGTTAGCCTTCATAACAAAGGATCCTACTACATTTGACATAGAAAAGGGTTTTGCTTTACATCTCAAAGTAAGCTGTTGCAAGTACCTGTGCCATTATGGTCACATAGCAGACAGTCTTTGACACAGATGAAACCCACCTAGGACATATGCTGTGGAGAAAGATTGTTTAGTACTTGGAGCTCACTTTGTCATTGCTCATGTGACATTTTGGTTTCTCAGGAAGATGTTCTCTGGTAAAGCCATTCTGCAGGCTGTGTGTTCTGGCAGCCAGAGAATGCTTGCAGGCAAATGACTTGCACCTTGGGAGCTGCACATTGTGCAAGATGCACTTGATAAGAACTCAAAAAATGCTTACATTTTGTCTTAAGCATCCTGTGATTCTGTGAGGAGGAGGAGGAGGAGAACAAGTTGATTGACACATGAGGCTGTTCATGGCTCTGTGTGTAGCTGCTGCCAAGGTGAAGCTTTTAAGGTTGAGTGTGCAAGACTCTGCAATCTCAGGAATGTTTCCTGTTGGTAACAGAGCTCCACTCAACAGCCTTTTCTGAAAATCATATTTGTGCTCACTTAGATGCTCTTTTCTTAAACTCAAGATGATTTCTCTTAAGACCTTTAACATAAAGTTCCGAAAAGGTATTAGCTAATAAAATTAAAGGTTCTGAATGAATGTTTTATTTTGCATTCACTAAAACCAATCAAAAGAGACTAAAAGTGCATTAGGTGAATATTTTGGTTGAGTCATTAAGCTTTAGGAATGTTATGAAAGGCCTTTTGGATCCCAGTTAGCATCAGGGCCCCATGCACTCCCCATCCCCCTGCAGTGTAAACCTTAGTCTGTGCCTCTGGAAAGTACATACACCTGTCTATTGACTACCAAGTGAAGTCATAGAGTGTTTTGGTTATACAACTCTTCTTTGACTTAAGGAGAGATGATTTTATTGGCTTTTGATTTATACAGGCATTTGTTTTTATTTAAATTCACCAAGTAAAGATGATCTTCTAAATGGCAAAATTAATACACACTTTCTTACTTAAGCTTTTAGTTTTGGTGTCAGATTTCTGCCTTTATTCTGTTTTCCATCTTTAAATCATGTTGCTGTCTGCCTTCTAGGCTTGTATTTCCAGATCTGTCCCTATGCCACTGTCAAGCATTTCAGTGCCAAAATCAACTGCTTCACGTGTGCCGTGTAATGTAGAAGGAATAAGCCCTGAACTGGAAAAAGTATTCATTAAGGAGAACAGTGGAAAAGAAGAGGTATCCAAGGTAAGCATATAGTAACATGTTTATGGTTGTTATCTCTTTGTAATCGGTAAACACAGGGAAAACCTTCCTCTTGAGGAACCTTCGTTGTGGCTGAAATTACAAATAATTTTCTTCAAAGAACTGTTTGTTTGAAAACTTTGTTTTGGTGTTTTAGCATGGTGGGTTTTTGTTTTTGAGTTTTCTTTTTTATTTTTAAAGGGCTTCTGGCCAAACCTACATTGTTAAGAATGCCCTTTCTGTAGAGAACTTGCAAGTTTTTGTGAGAGATAGAAGTGTTAGAACATTCAGACACTTCAGGCTGCAGTAATAAGTAATTAGAGATCAGGAGATTGTTATATTTGCTTCATTTTGCACTCTTTTTCTTGAGCAGGATGTAAGTTTCCAGCACTATGCTCTCCTTTTTGGTTTTAATGCTTTTTTTCCATAGACTGAATGTGGACCATTTTACTGCCATGAAACCTCTGTGATCTGTCATGGGAGATGTCTGTATGGAAAATACTGACAAATGGGGCAGCTTTGCTTTGGAGCATTGGACTTTTCATTGAGGAATTTGATGACACTGAAAATGTGGAATACTTGGTTTACAGCCACTGTTTCCTGAACAGCCAGTGAAAATTTTCTGCTGTGGAATAAAGTACTCCATGTTTTTTTCCTAATCTCCAAGTTGTAGGTGCTTTTCTCATGAATGGTCATATAACAGCAATTCAGTATACAAATCAAGCTATAAAACTTCCATCAGAGGCTTAAGATTCTGAAACTTTATATTTGCAGTTCTTCATATCAGTAGTAAACTTAAATTTTTTTGGAGTAGTCTTGGCTTCTCCAGACCCCTAGTTGTGTGGACAAAGCAGTCTTAAGAATGTTGTAGTAGTTCTATGCGAAGTTTTCTTTCCTAAGTCTGTCTTATGCCTTTAGAAGAGGTGTGTATTGTGCCAGGGGAATAAGGAAAAAAAACCAAACATGCAGCCTGAATGCCCAGCTCAACAAGCCTTGTTGCAGCATCTGCAAAGAGTAGAAAAAAGTGTGTATTGCAGTGCCACCATTGATGTTGCTATGGCTGGGGTTGTAATCTCCTGTAGTTGGAGGATATTTCATTTATCTATCAGACAAATCATCCTTGTAAATGTTGTCCTTGGGTTTTAACAGCTTCTTGCTTGGGATGCAGAGCTCTCCTGTGTTACTGAATGTACTGACTCTGATCCAGCAACCCAGTTAAGCACATACTTAAGTGCATTGTTGGATTTGGGCCAGAGGTGCTCGCAGTTTACGCAACCAAGGCAATCGTGAACCCTTCCTCCAAACATTCAGCTGGCAAGAGCTTCAGACACAAAAGAAAGTCATAAATCAGACCTTGCCCTTGAAGTCAAGTCCATCTTTGTGGGCAGAGGGTTGTTTCCTGCTATGTAACTGTTAATTTCTGTGAACTCTGGTCTTGTGGGACTCCTAGCACTGTCTGTGAGATTACAAGCTCTCAGTTTGGTTATAGAAGATCATAACAAGATCATAATTTACTTAAATCTTACTGCTGGTGAACTTTCTCCTAATACAGCAGTTTAGCCTGGGGGACTAGGGGCAGCTGGGTCAAAGGTTAGGAACCAGTGAACAAAAGATAAACCATAGGAAACCAAACTCTAGTGATCCTGTTCGTTTTTCTTTCAGTTTTCTGCCATTCTTTCTCGCTGTAACATTTTGTATTTTTAGAAACTCTTTTAAAAGCACAGTCAAAGATAGTTTGTTGCTTTGGAATATGTCTTCTGTCTTAACTCACACTGATTTAGTTCTGTTACTTCTCTGAAATGTTTAAAAAAAAATTTGTTTTAGCATCTTAATGATGGTTAAAATTGTAGTTATAAAAGCAAAAATAACCAAACCTCTCTTGTGTTGTTCAGTTATTTTTGTATTTCATAAAGATAGTTGAGGATTAGTAACGTCTTTGTGTCATTACAGTCAATAGGATTTTTAAAAGGTAAAGTTTAGAGAGATTGCATAGTGGTCAAAATACTCAAAAAATTTCATTCTTTGCAGTTTGGCCATAGCTGTATTTTTTCACATAATTAATCTTGCTTAATTAGCTGAAGGTATTCCCTTTTTGCTTTCATAAAATGAATTTGTCCTTTTTGAGCCACTTCTTCATCACCTCTTTCTCCTCAAATTTATTAATAAACTTCTAATTAATGTTCTAATGCATTTATTCAAAATTCTTGGATATATTTTCCTTCCTTCTTTTTATAACTTGCTGATTGACTCTCATAAGGTGTGATGGTGTGTCTCTGTTCTCACCATAACTTGTAAGATGGGATCAGTTTTTGTGAAGTTGTTGCACCTTTTGTTCTTTGTCCCATTGTAATTCCACAACACCATCATTGGAGACTCAGGTGCAAAAAGATGATGGGCTTTTTGTAGGGATTAGGGGATAAGAGGTGTTCCCTCTTTTGGAATACAGTAGTGGAAATTATGAAAAGTGCCCTGTAGCAGAACACAGAAACATTCATAGGCCTCCTGTTAGGAAAAACATTCTACTGGAACAAGTATACAGAAGTAATTAGAAATAAATAAATTTTGATGGATTATCAAGACAGTGCAAGTAAACTGATTACTGTGTTCCTTGTTTGATTTCTAATGCTTCTGGAAGGAGATGGCAAGGTGGTTTTATGTACCTGTCTGGAAACTTAATCCTTTAATAAAATGACTTCTTTTATTTTGCACAGATGCAGAGGATCCTTACTTAACTTCTCATAGCCTTCATCTGAAAATAATTTTTTTCCTAAGTGTTCCTTCCTAGGGTACATTATGGTTTTTGCACTTGCACCTTATAAAGTACATTGATGCTTCCCTGATGCCAGCAGGAAGAAGCACTTTCCTGTGTTGGCCTTTGTGTTCCAGTCTGGAGGAAAGTTTTTCAATCAATAGCATTGAATGCTTTGCTCTGAAGAAGTTGCCTCCTAAATAGATGTACAGCTTGTGAGGAGACTCCCATTGGTAATGCTCTTACAGACTGGTGGCATTCCTGATTCTTCTAAGTGGAGTGTTGTTGAGGTTTTTTCCAGCAAAAAGATTGATGCTGAAAACAAATTGGTGAATGGTAACAATGTATTGAGAAATGCATACGTGTTGTCAAATGCAGCTTTTTCCTGCCTTTGCTGGGAGATGAGAGCACTATGTGACTGTGTCCAAGAACACACATCCAGTAGGGATGGACAAATGTCCTGTCAGAATGCATTTGACATAAGGTTTGTACATGACATACTTGGAAAAAAACCCTCAAGAAATAGCACATAGAATGCAGTAATTTCTAGTTGTTTTCCATGCATTGGGCATTATGGGAAGTAATAGCAGCTGTACCAAATTAGTTACCCTCTTTCTTATCTTATAAGGTTGTGAGAACTTCAGTTTTAGAATAGTTCAGGCATGACTCATAGAAAGTAACTTCAAAAGTGTTTTTTTCCATTGATCAGGTTTGATATATAAAGTTTTTAACAAGCTAAATACTTCTAGTTGATGTTTTCATGGTGATTTTTCTACTTGTCAGCAATGAGGGAAAGATAAATACAAGAACACAGCAATCTAAGATTAACTGGCATTTTTTATGCCTAATAAATGTTACTGCACTTGTAAAGAATGATAAATATTTAGTATTTTCTGCTTGTGTGTATATTTAGATATGTGTTTAAAAATATGGATTATTTTTGTATCTCAGGCTTTAGTTCAGGGGAGATTGAAATATGTGATGTGGGATATACTTCTTGACTGCCTGAGACTACATTGTTCCTCCAGGTGTGGAAGAACATCTGTGTTATCCTGAAGTCTTTAATTATGTGATCACTTGCTGTTTCTTTCCCCTCCCTGGAATCCTTGTTTTACCTGTTGCATAGACCATAGTGTATGCCCTTAATGAGCAGCTGTTTGGTGTTTTTCCCTTCTCCTCCTTAGATTTGTGTCCTCGTGCTTACTGTTACACCTTGCTTTGAAGTCAGAAATGTGAATTTTTGCCTAAGATTTTGCTTCTTTATAATAGGAGCATGTCTGAAATTTTGTTCACTTTACATCACAGTTATGTGAGAAGAAAGATGGTATTATTTACACTTTATGAATGGGAAAACACAAATCCATCAGGGTTCTATAGTGTGGTTGTTCAGGTAACTCCGGATGTTGCATTCCATTTTAGAAGTTCAAAATCCTAAGTCTCTTGTAGCCTCCTTCTGCATCTGTTAATGCAGAGGACTTGCAAATCAGACCTGTATAAACTGGGCATCCAGAAGAGATACTATAGAAGACAGAGGTTGGTTTAGTTGATTCTCTGACATTTCACAGTATTTTTGTGGCAGAGAGAGAAATAAAAATGCTGTTTTGTTTGGCAGTTTTTTTGGTGGTTTTTTTTGGTGGGGTGTGGTTTTTTTTTTTTTTTGTGTGGTCTTTTTTTCTTTGTTGGTTTGGTTATGATAATTATGAGACTGCTTTCTTTCTGCAGCTTCAGTTTTGTTTTCTCTCTTCTGTCTGTGTAACAAATGCTACAGAGCTGCAGCTCTGTGCATTGAATGAGTCAGGGCCTGTTGGGGTGATGGGAATGGAGCACCAAGTCATGTTGTAACGCATATGCAGTGGGAGCTGAGCTGTTGGAACAGACCACACAGCTGTGCCCAGACCTTACAGCGTTTGATGGAGCAGCTGTAATGTTCCCTTAAGTGTGTTTCTTTGCTCTTACTTGAAATATGAAATGGTATTAACTGGAAGACTCATAAGAAGAAAATTATCTTCCTGCTCTGCTCTGTCTGCCTCTTTGTGTAATATGTGGTGGTTTTCTGGGTAGACTGTTGCTGAAAAAGGGAGAATGTGATATTCAGCCAATAGGTGTCATGTCCTTGTTGCTAGCAAAAGTGTTGGGTTGAATTTTAGGCTCTGGAACAAGCTGTTACAGTTTTGGAATATATGCGGAAGAGGGGCAATAAAATAAAAATGTTCACTTGAAGTGAGAAGGAAAAAGACATTAATTTTTTGTAGGTAGAACATTTAAGCTGTTCTTTATGGTTTGGAAACAGTTTTCACTGAAGCGAGAATAAAAATTTTTTAAATCTTCAGACATTTTTTCCCCTTTGCTTCTAAGCAAGACTCTAATTCCCACTTGGTTTCATACATTTAAAGCAGCACTGTCTTTATTAAAAAACTAATTTTCCATTTGGAAGGACAAATAAGTAGAGCATGCCAATCTACTGCTGTGAACATTTCTATGCAGTGTGTTGCAGAGTGGGATGCAGCATCACTGTGGCCAGTGCCAGCTAGGCTGACACAGGCAGGTAGAGCTTACTGGCTTTGGGTCAAGACAAAGCTTGTGAGCCTTGTTACAAAGCCTGCTTCATGTGTGCATCATCTGTAAAAGGATGGAATGTAGGGCTGTGCTGGAGAATTGCAACTTACTAGCAAAACTTGGATGGTTTCCTTTTATAATTGTAATTCGGTTGGTTGTTATGGCAATAGTATGCCATTGTGTTTGACATTTTCTACTTTCCCTTTTATCCAAATGTGATCTCTGTCGGGGTACTTGTTTTTGTATTATAATAGCAGTGACCTTTATTGAAAATTGTAGTACTACATATAATTAGTGAGGAAGGTTTGCTTTTTTAACTATCATAAAAACACAACACTGGCATGTGTTGAATTGTGGATGTTAACTTTGCATTGGAACATGTGCACGTTGCCCCAGTACTCCATATAATTAATGTATGTTATATCCATTGTACACTGCATTACTTTCTTATGTGAGATCTCCCTGTTCTCTCTAAAATGCCATGTTTGTTCTTCTTAGGGCCTTTGCTGATGGGTGCTGCAGGCTGACATTGCTGGTGAGTTTGATCTTTTCTGGGTAACTGCTTGTTTCTCTTGCAGCCTTTGGACATCCCCGACGGGCGGCGGGCGCCGTTGCCCGCTCACTACCGCAGCAGCAGCACGCGGAGCATCGACACGCAGACGCCCTCTGTGCAGGAGCGCAGCAGCAGCTGCAGCAGCCACTCACCCTGTGTCTCTCCCTTCTGCCCTCCTGAATCTCAGGATGGCAGCCCCTGTTCAACAGAAGATTTGCTCTATGACCGTGATAAAGGTGAGAGTAGAATGGCCTGCCTTTACCTATGGGAGGCGTGCGATGTCATGCTTTTACAACTACCTTCATTTTACTCATTACATCAGTTTTTGTTTTTGTTTGATGGTTGTGGAGGGATTGAGGATTTATCTGAAAATTGGTTTTGTTTGTTTACATATCTTTTTCCCTCTTGTTTGTGAAACTTCACAAACATCTTCCATAAATACGTCAGAGGAGCACAGCAAACAGTTACCTATTTCTGAAGATTCTAATGTGAAGAATTCAGACTCTAACATGTGTAACTTTAAGAAAGGTTTCAGGAAGGTTTGTGGTAGACTGTATATTTATTGTAGGTGAATTGCTTGCTGTTAAAAATGATGATGAAGTTTTGGACTGCTTTTAAAAGAACTCTGCTTCTGAACTCTTATATTCTACTAGGAGTTGTTTGATGAGGAGCTCAGATACCTGTTTGAACAGCCTGGTGGAGGGTAATTACTTCTCTGTGTATGCTGCAAAGCAGCTCAGAAATTCTGAATAATTTATGCATTTATCAATATCCTGCATTTTTTTCGAAGCCTGTAAAATGTTGTTTGGTTTTATAGTGGTAGTACAACTGGAGTTTCAGGAATTAAGAGTTATGGACAGACTATGGAGTATGAGTATACGGGCACCAGTGTAAAAAGGACTGTGGTTTTTTTGACAACTGTTTACTAATAAAATTACCCTTGTGCTTCTGGTCAGCTAGCTGAAACATGGACTCAGTATGGAGGATGTAGGATTTGGGTAAATCATGCAAGCTAAGAGGAGTAAGTTTCATATAGGAAATGAAAACTTCTAAGATTTAGCATATGTTTATTTACCAGTGGGCTAAAGATATCAGAGTTTTGAGGTTGTAAGTAAGGTTAAGTGCTTTTTTTGTAAATACTGTCTGTTTATTAAGAGTTAAAGTAATTTGGAACTAGGCTTGGGGAAGTCAACAGGAGAAACACTTTTCTTGATTTCTGAAAAGTATTTTTTTCCACAGCTTGGATTTAAAAGGAAATAGTGGAAAACTAATCCATCTGCCCAAATCCTGAACTGGGGGTGGGTGTGTGCAAGTTAACCACATTAAAGTAGAAGTCTTACCTCAAAATGAGAGTTGGCTATGCTCCAAAAATAAGTGTTTTTAGCTTGTCCCCACCATACTCCTCTTTCGTATACTATGCATGTGAATTTTAATATGTTGTTGAGACTGAATCACTATAGAAACATCTACTAAAGTATTAGCACAGAAAAAGCATCTTGACAGGTAAATTGGTTCATATATGTCCTGATAACAAATAAAAGTTAAAAAGCAAGGAAATGAATAATTCCTTTTGCAGTCAGTACTTCGTTATCACAGTAATGGGAATTTTCTCTGGTACATTATTGGCAGTAGTGAGTGAAGACAGTTTGAAATAGTGCATCTAGCCTTTTTAATGCTTTTCAAGGCTTTTTATCTCTTGCCTTGGATTTTTTGAACAGCTGAATCGAGTGAAATTTATGAATAGATCCTTATTTGTGGATTTTGGTTTTAAGACTGGCTTTAATGCTAGGCTTGCATCAAAAGTCTTCTCCAGGAGAAGTGTGTAGGTGATGATGATAAACAGCCAGTTTTTTAAGTCATCATGATGGCATTTTCAACTTGGTTAAAGTAAGGTACACAATACTGTGCGTATGAAAGATAAAACTTTGAACTTCTCATCAGAACTTAAGTTTTTAAGGGCAAGGTAAAAACTAGGAAAACATGTAGCAGTTTTCCAAGAGAGAGTAATTTCTTCAGAGGTTGCAGTAGTATAGTCAAAAAGGTGCTTTTTGCTCTCATATCATCTAGATACTACAGGCCAGTTGTTCTGAATTAGAGTATTGCTTCAAAATTAATAAATTATGGATAAATGAGGGATATGGCTGTAAATTACAACAGAATAGCAAGTTTGAGGGATGGTTTATTACATTTGTTGTGGCTGTTAACTGCTCTTTACAATAAAAACTTGGGAAGGTTTTCACACCTTCATTTTAAAAGCTTTTGTGAGCTAGAATAAAACCATCTCCTATTTTTTGTGAGGCCTGTTAAGTTTGAAAATATGCATTGTGTAACCAAATATAGATGTTTTGGTGACCTTTTCTTGTTACTTTTCTAAAAGCTTTGTTTTTCTCTTGATGAAAATAACTTGTATTTACCATTAAAAAGTGGAGT
The DNA here is from genome assembly GCF_028551555.1 of Melozone crissalis. Classification (NCBI taxonomy): domain Eukaryota; kingdom Metazoa; phylum Chordata; class Aves; order Passeriformes; family Passerellidae; genus Melozone; species Melozone crissalis. Next base: position 26,524,362 of record NW_026535794.1, read on the forward strand.
TACTGGTGTTACTGATGGTCATGGGGTGTGTTGCTGAATAGGAAAGGAAGGTTAGTTTGACTAAGAGACTAAGCAGTGAGAGGAGCCAATGTTCTGTACAGACACAGCACTGCTTTACATTCCTAAAGCATCTTTTACTTTTTGTGCAAAGCTGTGCTTTGGCCTGAGGCCCCCCCAGCTGCCTTTTGGACTCTATCAACTGGTGGGTTTACCTTTCTGCAAGAAGCTGTTAAATAATTGAATTTTTCAAAAGTGAGTGAAAGCTAATTTTCAGAAAAGGCTCACAGTATTGCTCTGGACAGAGCAGTGATACTACACAGTGTTGATTAGAGCAGACAAGGAAGGGTTGGGAAAGAATGTGTTTTCATGGCGCCTGGATTTTGTATTAAAATTCTGGTTTCACTAGAATCTGTTTTGTGAAACTGGTCCATGAAACTGTAATTCAGAGCCCCACATAGCATCCTCAGCAGCTGTGACAGAGGTGAAATTCAAAGACATCTGAAGGTATAAGCAGATGAAATCTGGAGGGGTTTCTTTGTACAAATAGAGATTGTATATCCTGTTTTTCAGGGACTTTGATTTAGGCAGCATTTAGGAGTCCCACTGTTGCTAGCAGGCTCTTCCAGGTAACATGCTTGTGAAGATGCTTGTTAAATTCTGGGCATCTGATCCATAGCTCTTTAAAGGAAAGTTGTTAGTGGAGTCTTAGGATAGTCTTATTAGTAATTTTTGAACCTATCAAAAATAATCCCAAGGCTCACTGGCTGTTCCTTGTTAAAGTACAGTCACTCAAAAAACTGCTCTACAGATTGTTTTTTAGTTACCCTCTTTTGTTGTTCTAATATGTGCAAGATATGATTTCCTGTATTAAGGTTAAAATAGTATCATTAGTGTTTGAATTACACTCTTAAAATGCTTTCTAGATAACAGAATATATGTGTTTTAAATTTGTGTCCAGAAGTTCGGCGTGATAAGCCTCCATATTGTCTGCTGTGCATTTGTAGCAAGGAAATTCCCTTTAAAGATTCCACAATCAGTCAGTGTCGATGGGATGGGATGGAATGGAGTGGAATGCTGTGGAATGGAATGCAATGGAGCGGGATGGGATGGGATGGGATGGAATGCAATGGAATACAGTGGAGCGGGATGGGATGGGTGGGCTGGGTCACGCCGGCAGGGCGCCCCCTGCTGGAGGGAGCCGAGGGCTCGGCCTTGTGGCCTGGGGGAGCAGCGAGCGCGCCCATCAAACCCGGGACAGCGCACATGGATGTGCCGTGCCGGCAGGGGTTAATGATGGGACAGTTCAGCGCTGCAGAGCCCACAGGATGCACAAGTGGATCTGGCTTAAGCTGTGAATGCCACCTCTTGCACTTAACTGGTGGCCTGTGCTCCCAGTCCCTTCTGCTCTCACCCAAGGCCCAGCTTGCATGTGCGAGTCTCCTCACAATTCTCCAACAGCGCGTGCCTTGCGTTTGGGCAAAATGAAAATCCAACAACTTCACAAGCTTTAAAAGCTGGGAGGGTAAAGAGAAATACTTGTTTAGCAGCTGTCTCACGTAGAAAGTTTCAGCCAGGCAGGGCTAACTAAACCAAAAACTTGATTGAAAGCTGAACTGGCTAGTAGACAAGACTCTTAAATCTTCCAAGAACTGACTTAACTTTGAATTCTGTTTGATTCTTCCCTTGGATGTACTGCCATGGTTTTCCACTATTCAGTGTAATGAACAGTAGTACATTTTATGTCTCTAATTTTTTAAATAGAAACTTGGATGTTCAATTTTAAATATTAGCAGGAGGAAACAAACTGTCTGGGTTCTGTTAATGATTTCTGTGTTTGGAATGAGTGGTGTGGGCCAACAGTGGAAAGATGCCAACAGGACCATCATGCTCCCAACTTGGCAAATATCTGTATCGTCTCTAAGCATTTTCTGCCTTCGTAGTTACCACCAAAAATTCTGTAAATAGAAGTTCTGTATTCACTCTACAGCAGGAAAGAGCTGAATAATCAATATGCTACTGAGGTTCACTTCAACATTATTTTTTATCTCGTATCTTGCATAATAAATCTTCAAAAGGAAGTGTGACATTTGAATCGATTTGTTTCTTCTTGTAAGAGGAAGCAGAAATGTTTCAAAACCTCTAATGATTAGCCTTAGTATTTGAGTCATGGTAATATAATAGTTTGTGTAGTTATCTTTGCAAGCTGTTAAAGACAAATCTCTCCACTTTGGTGAAGTTAGATTGTAGTGCTTTGGATAGCTGAAAAAGCAACACACATGCACAGCAGAGAAGTAAACAAAGGCTATAAACTTGAGTTAAAAATAATGTACCCCACATGAGTGGAAAGACTTGAAAAGGGCTAAAGCAAGAGTAGCTATTTCTCTCCAGTTAAGGTGTGTTTGTAAGTTGGTGGGTCCTCATTAATTTTGCTATTTCGTTTTTTAATTGAAATCCTAAGCAGGGAATGGGGAACCAATAATACTACCTTGGCAGAGGTGTTGCGCTTTGAAAAGGTAGAAGCAGCTGGAGAAAGCTAATTTTCTGTGGATAGCTATTTCTGTACCTACTTTATTTCCTTAATGCATTTACTATCATGTTGTTAGCAGGACTGTTTAAAGTGAACCCTTCCATAATCCAAAGATTTGAACCTTCTGTGCTTCTATCATTACCAGACTTGAGCCTTCTCTTATACTTTCTGAGAAGTACAAATAAATCTGCCCATTGCCTTTTGTCCTAGATCTTCTCACCTTTAATTCTAAGCGTGTCTGGCTAAAATACACACAGGCAGCTGGAGTTATGAAGAATACCTGTATTATATAGCAAGTAGTGATGAGAGAATTAAACTGTAGAAGTTTTATTCTAGATTCTAAAGCAACTTCACAACTGTGAAGCAAGTAAGATAAGACATTGTAATGATAAGGTAGCAGTACCTGTGTTACAAATGTGTTTTGTTTAGTTCTGACTTCTGAGCTGCTCATGAGGCTAATAAGGCAATATTCCAGTGAAGAATTATGTTTTAAAATAAGATACAAGCTGTATACACTGTTTATACAGTGAGAAGGTGTTTTATCATTACCACTCTTAATTCTTCTGCATGTATTATGCATATTACCTTGTTCATTTATGGGTTTTGAGCTATGCAATAAAGAATGTATTTGTTTCCAGGATCACAGCTCTGCTTTGTTCCAGTTGCAGTGTTCTGGATAAAAATATCCTCCTGTTATGTGTTGTTATACAATAGATTGCTGCTGCACCGAAGCTGTTACTCGGAAGAAATGTGCTATACAAGGGTGTTAGAAGTAGCCTGCAATAAAGGAAGCGTTGTGGTAGAAGCAAACCAGCGTAGTGGCTAAATTGTGAAAAAAGGCATCTTGTTTGGAAATCGAATTTAATTAAAAAGCACTCTCAATCTCTAGTAATATAACTGCTTTAAATTTTCAGACAGTGGGAGTAGCTCACCGTTGCCCAAGTATGCCTCATCTCCCAAACCAAACAACAGCTACATGTTCAAACGAGAGCCCCCAGAGGGATGTGAGCGAGTGAAGGTCTTTGAGGAAATGTCGTAAGTAATGCCTTTTATATCAGCTGGTATCTGCAAAGCAGTAAACCTGTTTACTGAGCCTATTCAACTGCAGATGAATAAACTATTCCAGCTGATGGGTTTTGCAGGAGCAAACTATTCTTATAGTTTGTGCAACAGAGAAGTTCAAGTGTTTACATTGGTGTGAAGAGAAAATGGAGTCTTTTACCTCTTTTTGTGTGTTTACAAAAGGCAACAAAAATCCAAGCAGGAAAGATAAGGTACATTAATTTCCTAAGCATTTATATAAACCTCTTTCCATGTATTTTTTAACATTTTAAATTTTCATGGCTTAAGCAAAAACTCCCCGTGTCATAATTACCCATTTCAAGCATAGGTCGCATTTTGATGTGTATAAAACATAGAAAATGGAATGAAACATACTAAAAGTCTTTGTAGATGGTAGTATGCTTATGGCATAGACTTTGCTCAATATTTTTGCTGAGCAAGAAATTGGAAATGAAACTCTTGGACATCATGTCTTTTTTCCCTGGACCCAGCAGTATTTGAGCACAGCACATGCTGTTGAGGTTGCATGCTAAGCTCCTGTGGATGAAAGAATTAAGGAGGGGATGTTTCTTGCTCTAGCAGCATTCGTTGCCTTCTGGGTGGTAAAGGGAGCAATGTTGGATTGTGGAAAAAGCCTCCAGACAAATTGTGGAATATGGGAAATGAGAGGTCTGTTTTGTGGAGGTCCTCAAAGGAATTTAAAATGACTAAATGTGTTGTTGCTGCATCGCTTATCAAAGAAGAATTTGTGCCATTCTGAATTAATCATGGCATTTTTTCATGTGCATATGTACTGCAGATTTTTCGTGCTGGAAGTTGCATGTTTGTCCAGTAATTACCAAGTCATTTTTTGTGATGGTACTATTTTTAATGCTGTGGATCAGTTAGCTGACTACCAATATGGAAGATGTTTGCCCCTTTGTCCAATTAATCCCATTCCTTGTCATTCACATTTTAGCAACGTATAGAACCACAAAGTTCACAATGTGAAGGGCATCTCAGCTGGCCAGATATATAATCTTTTTTCTCGTTGTAGGTCTCGTCAGCCTGTCTCAGCCCCTCTCTTTTCATGTCCTGACAAAAACAAGGTTAATTTCATCCCAACCGGATCAGCTTTCTGTCCTGTAAAACTCCTGGGCCCCCTCCTTCCCGCTTCAGACCTGACGCTGAAGAGCTCTCCCAACTCGGCTCAAAGCACAGCTCTGAGCACCCTCACTGTTGAGCAGCTTTCGTCCCGGGTCTCTTTCTCATCTCTGTCAGATGACACCAGCACAATGGACTCCCCAGAGACCCCGGTACAGCCGTGCCAGCAGCAGCAGCCGCTCCTGCAGGAGATTCAGACTGAAGAGCATTCCTCTCCTCAGAGCTACGTGTTGATCTAGAGCAAGGTGGAGCAGGCCTCTGCCCCAGACAAGGAGGGAGGAGATCCTAGTTCAGATACATCTGCATGAGGTGGCAACCTTTCAGAACACCACAGAATACTTAGCAGCATTCAACAAATATCTCAACATTGTTCTTGGCAGGGACAGAATCCATATTTGGCATTTTTTTTGTGAGAAAGCAGTAATGCCTGCAGAATCCATATTACATGAAATGTTTCAAGTGGAGACTATGCATTTCATAGTACGTTTGACCAGATTAGTACTGTGTCCTGTGTTCTGTTTCAAATTCTACAGTATAAATAAGCTCTCTCTATATATAAAAAAATGTTGCCTGTCTGAATAGAAAATGTCTTGCTGTGTTGTGTCCTATGGAAAATACTGTACTTCAGGATTATGTTTACAATTGATCCAGGTGTTTATGTTTCTAACTTCTGTAATACACACAATGCAAAAAAAAAAAAAAAATGGCCACAGCAGTTGCACAGTGCCCACCCTATGGCCTAGCTTCAGGTACTTCTCTTGAAGTGTAAACTCAGGTAACTTGGAATGTATATCATATTGGAATATAAAATATTTTACAGCTACAAAGCTAAAGAGGGAACATCACTCTTTTGCCTTTCCTTGTTTTATGCATTATATTTCCTCATTACATTCCACTTTCTTGGAATAAGTGCATTCAGATCCAGGTGAATGATGACCCTGGACATGGGTGAACATGAGGAGAACCAGCAAATCTGTGATGTATATCACTTTGTCATGTGCTTACAAGTAAAACAGCTGTTGCATTTACTGTCATTTCAATAGATGTAAAATTGTGGCATTGAAAGGTTTCAGGTGTTGCTCAGTTAATGACTGTTAAACTGTTGCAAATAAAGTGTTCAGTACTAGGCTGTACATGAGAAACATTCCACATTGTGTGTGAGAGGATTTTGAAAGACAAGAATGTTTTTGTTAAAGGACAGAAATTCTTTTAGGTTTCACGGGGGGGTGTGGGGGGGTGATTGGGGATTTCCTCTCATGGTTTTTGTTGGCAGTTAAGGATGTGAAATGCTACTGTTACCGTCTAAAAGTCAAATTAATGTTTAGTTTCTCTTTTGGAAATGTTCATTCATTTGCTGGTTGGAAATAGGTTTTCAGATTTTGTTGAGCAGTGTTAGGTGAGCGGCGTTTTATTTATGTAGTGAGTAATTGTGTTTGGATGAAAGTCCAGAAGTAGTAAGTGGGTGTTCTAAGAGGGGTGGGGAAAACAATAGTTTTAAGTTCATGTTACTTAAAGCTTCTCCCATAACTTTCAGTTACTTAAGCTGTGTGTGTAAAAGTGTGTTTCCCCCCCCCCCCCTCCTTAAGTGTAAATAAAAGAAAAATCCATGTAAAATAATCCTGGTTTTGCAGGCTGGACACTGTCTCAAAATAGTACATGGCAAGATTGGGTTTGTGACACTCTTCTATTGTGCTAGAAAAAGAGGAGCATTGCTTTCAGAGATAATTTCCTGTGATACCAAGAGGACCCCAAAGGCAAAATAAACTTGATGTTCTTGCTCCATTGCTTTCAGCTCAGTGGAACTGCGTGTATGCTGTCTGCTCCTAAGAGAATAAGGTTCACCATTTCCAGGAATTGAAGAGATTAGTGGCCTGCAGCTACTAGGAGCATTTAAACATGCTCTTTTATGTTTTCTTCTGCTTTGGAAGATGAGATTGGAGGGGGATGAGAGTGAGCCACCAGTAACTAGTCACTAGATATGTGCTTTTTTTGGAGATACAGCATTGCTTCCTTTTTATTACTGAGTTTTTGTTAACGCTGTCTTACAAGGTGGAATTCGCAGCCTATAAAACATCCACTGTTTTTGGACTCCCCTTGCAGAAAACATAGGAGAGAGGTCTGTCTCTAACCATTTTCATGTGAAAAAGCTTATTGAAACACAGCAGCCATCTTTAACCCTACTAATCTCAGGCCTAGGTGAAAACACTATATATTTTATAGACTGAAGATAAAGGGGAGGAAATACTCGTGATGTAAGTATCGATTCCTTTTAATATTTTTCTTTCTAGACTAACATTGCAGTATGATGACCTTTTTATGCTCTGGCTATGTCCAGATATGAAATTGTAGTCTCAGTTATTGGTGTTAGGTTACCAGGGGATATGATGAGTGGTTTTTAGATCAGTGCTGAACTCTGTACAGTATTTGCAATGCCATTACATGTTCTTTATATTTTTTCCATGAGAAACTAAATATTAATTAAAATGCACATTTGTTCTTAGCAGAATTGAAGATTTTGAACCAAATGTGTTAAAGCGAATGCTTTGCCATGTAAATTTCCCAGCAGTTGTTTATCTCAATTGTATTCTACATTCAGCTGTAGAAATTTGTCAAATATTGTTTAAAGTTTTGTACATAGTTGTACTGTTATTTCTAGCCACTGTGCTGAACAGTATTCAAGTTATCACACAATATTGCTTTACACAAGGAAATGTGTGGCTTTTGTTTTGTATTTTTTTTTGGTATAGAAGTTCCTGTGTCTTATTTAAATAAAAATTATAGTTAAAAAAAAAAAAAGTGGTGGGGGCAACACACAGAAGCAGTGGTTCATTTCTTTGTTTTTGTAAACTGTACATAGAACACCATAGAAGGAGATTAAATTTTAATATTGTTCCAAATTTACATCTAGAATAATGCCAACCATGTATGACTAGTGTGCTGTGTCTTCTAGAACAAGATAATCTTTTATCTATTGATTTTTACATAATACTGTACTCAGGAGTGGGGAAAACCCCTTAAAATAGCTGAATGTTTAAATATACTTTAAATAGCGTACTCTATTTCAACATAGCACAGGAAAAAAAATCAGTTAAGAGTTGTTTGAAACTGTGTATCTGCTGCTGTGTTTGTGGTATGGCTAATTTCAAGTTATCTGTTGAAAATTATGAAAGCCATTAGATGTTTCACTATGTGAAACTAAACTAAACTCCTAAAGGATGTGGTATAAATCTACTGACAGTCTTGGTTTCATGTTGTTTTGTATGACTCAAATGATTGTCATTCGAGTTGCAGAATAATTCTTTCCAGATGGGGATGGAGGGTAAGGAGGAAGAAAGAAGGATAATATTTAAATACATGTAAATCCTCCAAAGTCAGTGTTTACTGAAGAGTACTATGGCAATAACCATCAAGAACAGATTAATGCTTATTGTCGTCAGTCAGTGGAAATTTTAAGTTTTCAGCATCCTAAAGATTACAAAGTTTTTATGTGACTGTGTTAAAAACGTTAACTGGAACTTAACTAAAAGCCCAGGGCCAGAAGCTGGACTTGAATGACCCTTGTGGGTCCCTTCCAACATAGGATATTCTGTGGTTCTGTGATCCCACCCACCTATGGGAATGCTTGGTGTCCTTCAGTCAGAAATGGCTTCATTTCAGCCTTTTCAATATCAGCTTGAAGGGGTTCCTAGGAGTAATTTTGTGACCACCCTGTCCCCTAAATGGATTTGGCTGCAGCAGTTTCAGGCTGTCCTTGGGTGGGAGGGTGTTTTCTCAGGAAATACTTTGACAAAAGCCTGTAGCTTGCCCTGCAGAGATGTGATGCAGTTTGTGTCCCATGAACCTAGGCCTTGCCTGGTTAGTCACATTTTGGATTTTTTTCCATATGAGCCACACTTTGTGGGCTGTGTGTAACTCACTGCCTCTGTCTTCCCCAAAGCCAAAACAAGGAGTCTGAAAAGCACTGAGAGTAGAGAGCTAATGAAAAAATTTTGCTTTGAGTCCCTGTTTTGTGAATATAAGATCTTAGCTTGAGCATATTTTTCTAGTAATTTGTGGCTCTGGCAGTGAATGCTTCAGAGGCTGGAGGTCTGTGTAAGGAGAGCCCTTGGCTGTGTGTGCTGGGGTAGGGGACTACAGATAGTGAGTGACCTGCTGCTTTTAGGAAACAGGGTGCTGTCTGGGAAGTGATTTCTGGCTTCCTGATAAATTAGCTCTTGGGAAGGGCCAGGTACTGGCACAAGGATAGAATCTCAGAATCTTCACAGTATGCAAGTGTAAGGAGTAACACAAACAAGAGAAATGGTGATGTCAGCCAACATCTCTTAATTTATTCAGTTGTAAGCAAACACCATGGAGGCTTAGCAAAACCAGCTCCTCCTACCCTGGCCTTCCTCCAGGGTACTGGATTGGGACCTTCAGACATTACTTGAGGTACAAGCCAAGCAGTTTGGAGATGACAGATAACTAGTAGAAGTTTACACCAATTACTGTTGTAAAACAGCCTGCCTTGCTATGCAAAACACAGCCATAAAAACACAGATTTGAGGTAACTCAGCTCAGGGAAGAAATAGCCAAAGTTCCTACTGTGTATGTCCAGAACCTAAATGCAAGGAAAAAGTGAATTAAAGCTGGGAAAGTACACACATTACATGTACAGTCATCCATACTTGGTACTTGGCTGAAGGAAGTTTGATGAAAGAGTGACATGCAGTTAAAATATGTGTATCTTGTTTCTGTTTGCATTAATGTAAACAGTCCTGGAAAACGCTGGTCTGGGAGAGACTGTAAAAGGCTCAGGAAGAGCTATAGGAATAAAGTACTGGAAAAACTAGAAGGTGGCTGTGTAGGAGCTCAACATGATTAACTTGATGGTTGAAGAGTGACTTAATTTCAGTTAGTAAATACCTACACATAGGAAATACTAATGAGCTTAAAGTTTAGCAGACATGGAATATTAAGCAGTAAGAAAATGAAGGTAGATGACTTAATATTAAAAATGTGGATTTGTTTTGGCACTAAGTATAATTAATTATTGGACCAATGTGCAAGGATTTTTTTCCCCAAGTATTGATATGTTTAAAATGAAATGATTTTACAAAGGATGTGTTCAAATATGGTTTTTATAAGCCTTACTAACTTGCGATTATTTGGGGCATTTTACATTTCAATTGATGGTTAAGAGGTGAAATTTTTTTAACTACCCTTGTAATTGTTGCCTCACTAAAGAAGCACATGCTGCAATATTTTCAGCTAGGGTGTTAACACATCTTTTAAACTGTCTGGAATAGGGTTTTGAGGGTAACTTTTGGCTTCTGGGAATTTTTGGTCTGTCAAACACGAATGAGGTCTCCAGTAAAGTAGATGTAGTTGAGTAGCTTTATTAGTTCTTTTGATTTTGACACCTCCTCTATAGCAGCATAATTATGGAGAGATGGTAAGAAACTGGAGAGTAGGAGTTGTCTTTTTGGAGGGTAACAGGTCCCAGAAAGAATTTTCAAGTGTTACTCAAGTGGGGCTGAGAGGAGGTAGGGAGTTCCCTCAGTAAAGGCCACATTGGAAATGAGTGAACATATAAGTCAAACTGCAAATTCAGTTGATGACAAGAAAGAAGAGCAATTAGATGAAGCTGGATAGAGAGCTGACCCCATTTTTAAGAATAGTTGAAATTTTATCTGAGGTTATAAGAAGTTCTGATGGGAAATTTTTAGGCTGCCTTGATCTGTAGCCTGGAAAGCTCAGAGGCAGAGGAACTGGAAGTCTGGGAGAAGGTTGTGTAATCTCTTCCCCCCCTTGAATTAGAGACTGAGCTTCACAAGAAAGCACAGTTAGGCTAATAACTGCCTGTAGAAAAGTAAGGGGGTGTATGTGTGAGATTTATTTTTGTGTATGTGCATAGTGAAGTGTGTGTGGTTAAACTTTTCAGTGCTTTTTTGCAGCTGTTGGTTGAAAATAGGGTTTGCTCAGGGCAGTAGTAATACCCATGGTAATCTATTTCTTGTACCTTTGTTTTTAATTTTTACTTCTGCAAATAAGTAGTAAGTAGTATCATCTAACACAACAGGTGTTAACTAAAACTGGGTGTCCACCTGCTTTCTGCAGGTAAGATCTGAGTGCTCTGAGATTTTTATGGACAGAGGTTCTTTCTGCAAGGAGGACAAAGCTGAAAGAGACTTTCTGTTAAAGATTGTTGCCAAAAGTCTGGCTGATGCAATTACTCCTGTTCTGAGTTTTATTTGGATAAGAATTTCTAGATGTACCCTATCTTTGTGATGCAGAGGTTTCTCAGAGAGTAGCAGCTTCCCTTTCCATAAGGTTGGTGCTATCCTTGGGCTTGTTACATAGGGAAGTAAGAACTCATTCTTGTGAAAGATTTAAAGAGGGTGTTGCCTTTGGAAACTAAATACTGTTATTAGGAAATGGGAGGTGGTGGGGACAAGCACTTAAATCTGCTTTTGTGATTCCTTTGGATTCTAGTTCATTGTACATCCTGAGAATGCTGAGATCCATTCATTTTGATGTCAGTTGGTGAAAATATAGGAAGGTTCAGATGTAGCTTTCCATCTCTGTGACAGCACTGAGATGGTACCATACTACCTACTTTCACTGCATGGTTATATTTTGGATGGGGCACGCAGGTGTATTTTAAGGATTGTCACTTCATTCAGGGGCTCTTGTTCATGAAATGAGTTTGGGTACAATGGTGGATCTGGTTTTGGTTCTAGTGGAGAATTCCAAGGAGATTGTTTAAACACCTCCTGAATTGAGTACCTAAGAAATCTGTTCTCTTCTAGGGAGGATTTTCTGGTTTTCCTCTTCTGCAGGGGAATACTAAACCTTTGGGGGTAGGAGAGTGATGAAGATGGGAGCAGTAGGTCTTGCACTTTCTAAACAATGGGGAAGCAAAGACAGCCTAGGTCCCTGATATGGAGGGCAACCTTGTATATCTGTATTGATACATACAGGATGTTCCTTGGGTTAGGAACACAGCAGATGCCTTAATACTCCAGAGGAGTATTAGCCTGGATAAATGTCATTTGTTCTATAAATCAGGCCATCTGTAGATTGCAATCTGTCCCTTTGGTTGCATCCTGGCTGAAAGGCTGTGAATGCTGCTCTGTATCATGACTTGCCTTTATATTCAGTAAGTGAGAAAATATACCTCCAATATACCTCCAGACTGGACAAGAAACTGGTACCTCTGTCAGGAACATCATTGCCTGAGTCATGATAAGACTGGCCCCAAGCTACTTGATGCTGTCGTGCCTCAGGGGTTTGTTTGTTTTGGTTTTTTTTTTTTTTTTTTTTTCCTGATAGGCCCTGGTGCAGAAACTTAAGCACCTTGATGGAGTTTTAGAGATTGCTGATGGTGTGTATATTGGATTAATCTTCCCTGAAGAAAGACACTTCATTTTGGCAGTTGGCTCCTGTAGAAAGGAGCTTGGTTAGTATTGGTGCTGCTACACAGCAGGACTTACTTTGGGTCTATAGAAGCATTTTCTTGTACCTTGAAACACTTGCCTTTTTTCACTTGGATAACAACCACTAAAGAAAACAACATTACATACCTCAACCTCAGTTAAGCCCTGCATTAAATACTTCACATGTTTATGGGGAACAGAAAGGGAACCCAAACCACTTATAGACAAGCTGCACTGTTCATTAAAAACCACCCCAGGACAAACAGTTCAATCTGCTCCTCCAAATCTCAAGCAGGAAAATGACCTTTATGGATTTTTAGTGCTTTTCAATTGCATTTAATATTTGCTACAGGATGGGCTGATCAAATGGATGGGAGCAAGAGAGGGGCTGTAAAGCAGTGTCAGTGCAGCCCTTCTTCCTGAATGCTTCTGTTTGCTTTTTAATCTTACTTCCTTTTATACTTTGTTTCAGAAATATTCCCATGGCTTAAACTGCAAGCAGTGAGGTGGACTGCACACTCTGAGGTCTAGCCAGGCTTTGAAGCATAGCAGTAGTAACTTACGAACATTGCAAAGGCTGCTGAAGCCAAGAGGTCCCCTGCCTCCAAGGAGACCTGGGTCACTTAGCTTAAAAATGAAAGCAAAAGTTGCAAAGTGCTGCAGGGGGGGAGGGAAGGTTAACAATTCAGAAAAGCAAGATTTTGTTCAAGTAAGGTGTCTTGTAATCATTCCCCTACATGAAGAGCAGCAACAGCTGTGAGTATCTTGCATGTGAGCTTGGCTGTGGTTTGGTGACAAGTAGAGGTGACCACAGGTCTTGCCTGAGGGCTGTACAGGGCAGTGCTGCTGCCATCTCCTCAGTGTGCAGCCTCACACCCCTCTGTGCCCTCTGATGTGTCAAACTTTTTGTTTTGTTTTGTTTTTGGTTTTTTTTGTGGGGGGGGAGGGGAGGGAGGGTGGCAAGTTTTCAGCCAGATCAGTGCCACTGCTGGCTCTTTTCCAGCGCTGGAGATGACCTGCTGGGACAGTGGTGGCCCATGTTTGGATGGGTTTGGGACGCTCACAGCCCTGGGCAGGCTTCTGTGACTTTCAGAGCACAGACTGGCTCTTGGGGAAAGAGCCTTGGATTGCTCCTGTGCCTTGGGCTCTTGCAACCATGGTTGCTGACTCCAAATGCAGGGAAAACCTTGCAGAAGAGGCTGGATCAGCCCAAGAGCCAGCTGAACTGCAGATCAGAAAAGTCCCCCATGGGGCTTGTCTCATGTTTTGTGTTGTCTTCTAAAAATCTTTCTGAAAATCAAACTCAGTGACGGCTGGTCTCTGCTGTCAGGCTTTGGTGTTCTGAAGCTCTGGTGCTCAAGTTCAAGGCAGAGATGGTCATGGGAGCACCACACAGACTGCCAGAACAGTCCAGAAAAATAAGCAGCTGTAACAGCAAAGTGGCTCCTGATATCAGTTCCTGCATTTTATATGTCAGGGGTTTATTCTGAGGATTGTGCTTGGAATAACAGGAGTTTGGGCTTTTTCCTTGTCACATCCTGCTCCTGTTGCATCCAGCATGCTTGTTTCCTGCAGCCAGCTGTTATCCACCCACCTAGATGGAGACAGGGCTGGATGATTTAATTGTGTAGCGCTTTTAAAGTTGTTTTTTACCTTGCTCCAGCCTACTGATGAAACAAGCATATGGCTTCCAACACCTGTCCTCGGGCCTTTCCTACTGCCATTATAGCTGTGGAAGTCCAAAATAAAAGAAGCAGACTGCAAAGTAATCTTCTGGCATAGATGAAATATTTCACTTTAAAGAGAAGACTGGCTGTAACTTCTTTAGCAGCTTAGGTAGGTCTGCTATCTCTTCTGAAATTGCTTTTCTACTTTTTTTCCTCATATTTTTGGGTATTCCCTATCCCAAAAAGGATTTCAACAGCAACCAGTGTAAATAGCTCAGGTAGTGTCAGCCAAGCTTCTACCTCCAAGCTACCGCTTGCTTTTCCTGATTTAAATTTTGTAATTTTTTGCAAGCAGCCAAAACTTCAAACCCACTATGGATTAATTACAAGGCTGGGCCCATCAAGCTTTTGCTATGGTAGAACAGAGTTAGAAGGTGATGCAGCTGCTGGGAGCTGAACACTGCTGTCTGGGAAAGAGTGACCTCCTTGCTTGGTCACAGCCTTGCAGAATGATTTGGATTGGCAGGGACCTCTAAAGGTCTTCTAGTCCAAACCCTCTGCCAGGGACATTTTTTAATGAGATGAGGTTCTTCATAGCCCCATTGAACCAGACCTTGAACATTTCCTGGGCTGGGGTGTCTGTCACTTTCCTGGCCAAACAGTACCAATGTCTCACCACAAAACATTTCTTATGTGCAATCTAAACCCTACACTCTCAGCTAAAAACCTGCCTCTTGTCCTTAGGCCCCAGTAGTGTCTGTCTCAGTCTTACAATCTGTATGAATTGAAAAGAAAGTCCCACAGTAAAGTCTCCCCCCAGAGACTTCTGCATCCCAGGCTGAACAACCCCAGCTCTCTCAGCCTTTTTTTCACAGGACAGCTGCTCCAGCCCTGCTGACTGGTTTCGTGGCCCTCCTCTGGACCCAGTCCGGCAGGGAGAGCTCCTGTGCTGGCAAACACCTTGTCTGACTTGGAGGGAGGGCCACACTTTAGCCCTTAGGGTTTGTAATTAGTATGTGAAGGGAAAAGCCAATTTTATGCCTGGGAGAGCACTGTTAATGAGTGGCCAGGTACTGCTCTGACTGACTGCAAGGCCAGTCCACCTTGGTGCTGGAGGCTGGCTGGGCACCCAAGGCCAGACTGGCTGGACCTGCAGGGCCTGTTTGGCCACAGTGCCCTTGTTTGCTGTCCCAGGAGAGGCTCTGTGCCTGTGCACTCCCTGTGCGCTCCCTGTGTGTGCACTGAGCACAGCAGAGGGAGGATGGCAGCCCCAGCTGCTCTGCTGTGCTTGGTTGGCCAGTGAGGTGCTAGATCATCTCTGCATTTCTGCTGCTCAGCTGAGGCAAAGCCTGGTGGTTGCTCTGCTTCCTGCCTCCCCCATATGGTGGCTTGTTTAAAAATAAGATAAAAGGAGCAGAAGTTGTAAAAGTAGGCTAACCAGAGGAGGATTTGCAGTAAGTGCTTGGAAGAAAGCTTGAAGAAGTGAGGAGGAACCCAATACTGGCAGCTGCACCTGTACCATGTTCATTCTTGCTGCTGCCCTGACATCTGAGCATCTTTGGGAACTGCACTGAGAGAAGACAGGATCTTCCAGCTGCCCTTCCTGTGTTCTGGGCCTATTTGACTCCACACACCCTCAGCACAGAACTGGACAGTGCACCCACCATTCACTCCTTGGTGCTGCTCATCCCGTCTCCCGTGGCACTCACAGTGGGATGTGGCTGGAAGGATGCAGACAGCACTTTACAGAGGCCCTTTCCCTTTACAGGAAAAGGCAGCATGATGCCAGCACCTGGGCACTGTGGCCTCACACCAACCTCCTACTCTGCTGAGCCCTTCCAGGCTCAGATGCTGTCAGGGCTTGTAGGCCATGACATTTCCTGTATTTCCACTTGGAGTAAAGCTGCTTGCTGGTCACCTTGTTGCTCAGGTGGTCCCACTTAGCACATGCAGCCCCTAATGTTTGAAAGGAATTTAAAAGGATGCCTGGGGAAAGCAGGTGGCTGCTTGTGGGCAAGTGGTCCTGCTTCAAAGTACATCAGTGTCATGCCCATGCAATGCTGGATATGGACACAGCAGAAAGGAACAAGGTAAGTCCTATTCTACCCTGTTGAAATAAATCATGGTCATTTCAAAAGGCCAGAAAAGTTACTTTAAAAAGTTACTTGTTAGTTTTTTCTATGAGCTGTCCAATTGCCAAGGCTCACAGTCCAATTCCTCTGAAGCAGCTGCTCTGAGATTTGTAGAAACCTTCAATCATCAGAATCAATTACATCAAATTTAATAAACTTCACAAAAAGGACAGTTAATCAATTGCTACTGTTTTCATCTGCCATAGGGGTTCTGCAGCTGTTTTTATTTTAAAACAATCCACTACTGAATCAGAATATGCAACTGGAATGAAGCATATTAAATCAAGATGAACATTATGTGTGTAGAAAATCAATCTGTAATTTTACCAGGATGATGAACTGCCCTGCTGTCCCAAGCCTGAAAGCACAGCACAGTGCTCTCAGTGGCCTGGGAGTGACTCCCCAGCCCAGGCTGCTGACAAGCACGTGCCAGACACTTCTTTATTAGTAGGGAAGGGTTGTTTGTAGCTCTGTACCTTGCATTAACAATGTCTATTTGCAGGATTTGTAGCTTTCTGCTCTGTTTTTCAACTTCACTAAATCTTTATGATGATAATGCATTGTACATAGGGATTTCCATTGCTTTTCTTTAAGCAAAATCAATTACATTTTAAATACCTCTGGCTTGTTTTTTTTTTTTATTTTGTTTTTTTCATTTGAAGTGTGAAAAAAATTGCATTGTAAATTATTCAAAGCTTAACTAATTTCAAAAATTATATATTACAAGAAATCAATGCTTATTATGAACTACTTGGTAGTGCAGTTTGTGTGAGGAGGAGGGAAAAGAAAAAACCCTACACCTGTGATTTGCCTTGTGTGAAAGGGAAGATGATTCTGATGCCTTCCTACCTAAAAACAGGATAAGGATTTAGAACATCATTAGCTGAACCTCTGTAATGCTCTTAATTGTCTCAGTCAAGACAGTAGTTTGGGGTTTTGTGCCTTGTTTTGATTGTTTTGGCGTTTTTGGTTTTTTTTTAATCCTGGAAGTCTAGAATCTGTGACCTACAGAACAAACATTTTTTAAGCCTTTAAGAACAGTTAATTGGCTGTTTTGAACTCAATACAGCCTCGTCTCTGCTTTGCACCTAACTGCTTCAGCTGCTAAAAATGCTGGAGTAGATTGTCCACAAGTGTTTTAGAAACTATCCAGACAAATGTAATCCACAGCAAATTTAGCAACCACAGACTTGCTTAAAGTTGCAAGAATCTGCTTAATGATGTTGTGGTAACCCAGCTGGGCTGAAGAGCAGCCTGGCTCTCCCTCGAGCTCCTGACACTAACATTTTTGGCATTGCAGATAATTACAGTTTGGGATGGAGAGGATTTCAGGCAAGCAGTGTCTGTTTTGAGTACAAACTAGCACCTCTAAGTGTAAGTGTAACTAGCACCCCAGTGTAAACCTTAGGTATTTCCCAGTTAATCCCCTTTGTAGATCTCTTCTTTACTGCCAGAAGTGCAGCCCAAAGTTGTGAATTCAGCCCCCTCTCAGTGCTCAAGAAAGACACAGAGTGCAGAAAGGGCAGCTCACTGAGCAAGGAGCTGCCAGTACCAAAGAGCAGCAAATCTGATGGAGGGAACCAAGTTCTACCTTTAGAAAGAGTGCAGCTCTGACATCAGATTCCAGGTCCTACATGCCTCAGGGCCCCAGCTGGGCTGGGGACTGTGCAAAGAGAAGATCAGACCATCTTTACCCATCAGACATGAAAATCCACTCCTAAGCATCTGAGGAACTTCTGGGAACAATTGAAGTACTTTGACATTTCCAGGTTATGGGGTGGGATGGGATGATGAACATGATAGTTGGAACAGGGATGTTTAAAGCTTGCCAAGGGTTGAGCCTGATGAACTCTGGTCAGTCCAACCTCACATCCACTGCTAGCATGTGGCTTTTTAGATAGGAGGCACCAAAACCACATTACTGCTGCTCAGTGCACACATCCAACAATGTTCTGCTGCACTCAAGAAGAAGTTGGCCAATTCAGTGAACTTGTACACTTATATAGTTATTTTCAGGTACTTAGTTACCTATTAGACCATGAAACAGGGATTAACTGAGTGTACAGGTTGTGAAAACACTTCACCAACGTAAAGGGAAAATCAAGCAAATTAAAAAAGGCTGAATATAATAAATTGTAGAGTGGGTCTTGTACAGTACATAGAGCTTGTGATCTTTACTGGCTAGTGACACATCCTCAGGGTGCTCCAGGGGATGTCCAGGTTGGACATATGGAAGAATTTCTCCTCTGAAGGGGACGGTCAGGCATTGGGATGGGCTGCCCAGGAATGTGGTGGAGTGACTGGAAGTGTTCAAAACACAACCAGACATGGCACTGAGTGCTGTGGTTTAGTTGGCAGGGGAACTGTTTGTTCCAAGGTTGCACTCAGTAGTCTTGGAGGCCATTGCCAACCTTTATGACTCTATGAGCCTTTTTCCCTTCTTTTGAGGGGAAGCAAAGGGACACCACAGTGAGTTCATATTTTCTCACTGTCCTTCTTTCTGGATTACTATTCAGAAACAAAGGGTTCAGTACTGTCTACAAACTGGTCATCTTTTATCTTCAGATGTTTGTTATGTATCAATTCAACAGCACAACAGCACTCTAGTGGGAATAAAGTTGTGGTTTTTGTCAAAATCATTTTATTAAAGAGTTAATGTCACAACAAGCTTAAAGTAACACATGCTTCAGAAACAAAACTGGATGAAAAATTCTCAGAACAGAAACAGAAATGGATTGAAGGCATGGCAAAGCATCCGTTCCAAGAAACTTCTGCAAACAAGTGCGAATTCTGTTGGTGCAATGGAGAAAAAACTCAGAAAAAGAAGCCTCCTGGGCATGACTTCTCTTTATGTTTATGTAGTGCAGTTTGTCAAATAAGTTAGATTGGAAAGGGCACAATTTCGATGGCTGCACAGACCCAAATTTACTTCTTCAATATTTAGCTCCAGCACAGGTTTTTCAACTGTGAGTACTAACAAAACAAATTTAGTTGACATCTTAACATAGCAGTAATAGATATATACATGATAGATGTTTGACTCATGCAGCCTCTTCAGTTACATGATTTTTTTTTTTAATTTACTCAAGAAACATTATAAAAAAATAGGTTTGCAATTTGTATTTCACTTCGGTGTTAGCTCCACATCACCCCAGGCAAAGACAGTGTTTCAGCAGACAATCTAATTTGGCAAGAAATCTGCCCTAATTCTTAACCTCATTTTTGTAAGTCCACATAGAAAATAAATGCGAACTCTTTATACAAAACAAGAGCAAATAACTGTACCTATAGAAAAAGGGATTAATTCCCTTTAGTTTTATTATCATGGCACATACTTTATATTTTCACAACAGCATACTAATTTTCATTTACTTTTTTTAAACTCCAAAATAATGTTGATGAAGGGAAGAATGTGAGTTACCAGAGGCAGCTGACTCATGCATTAAGCAATTCATGTTCTTTATCAGTTTTCCCAACAGCATCAGGATTGGATAACGGGTCCAGGTCAGCAAAGAGACTGAACCAAGCAGTCAAGTCTTTAGGATTCTTTGTAGATTCTGGAACGAAAAAGAAAAAAAGAAAGAAAAAAGAAATGCACGGACTTGTCAGCCATTTCAAAATAAAACTGACTGAATGTTTGACTGAGGTCAAACAAATGCCATGCTATTGTTTAATTTATTACCGAGAGTATTCTGACAAGAAAATCAGAATAAGTGATTGCATTGTAAAACACTATCTTTTTCAGAATATAGGACTTTAGTAAGAATGAGTGTTTTACATGTCTGCTACGTATTTTATAAGGCTCCTTGCCATGCTAAGTACAGGAACACTTTAACTAGTACTTGCCATGCTAAGTACAGGAACACTTTAACTAGAAATAGAAACAATCTCACTCTGTCTAACGTTGTTTCATGAAAGGCATTTGAGTGTGCCTCTGCATGCCTGCAAACAAGCAAAAGGAAAGTGAAGGCAAATTTTACTTTCAAGCTCTCTTAGAGGACTAAATTCCTTTGCCTAAATCCAATTCATGTGACTGTTCTGTCTCCCCTGTATGCAACCAACAAGGTCATTACTCATCTGGAATGAAGTTTTAATGGGAAGGCACTGGTTGGAGAGAGAAAGAGAGGGGTTATATTTGATAGGCAGTCCCCAGGACAGCTTCTAGTTTAATTCTGATGGATATAGACAAAATGTGAATAGGGACTACATCCAATAGCAGCTGGACTATTGTACCTCTGTGTCCACACTGATATATGTATTTAACAGAGGTTATCTGACTGCTTTTATTCCAACTGGGCAGAAGTTCAGCTTAAAGCAGTAACAACTTTGGCTGCTATGAAGAAGGTACATCTCCACTTGCTTTTTTTTTTTTGTGGCCCTATGCCCAACATGTATTATACTGATGGTGAAATAAGATATGCTCTTCTCTCAGAGAGATAATGGCACATGAAAGTTTTCTTTGCAACACAAAGAATTTACAGACAAACTAGGCTCTGCCTGGCATGACACTCCTCTTGCTACCTGCCACTTTCAGAACCACAGATTTCCGAATAGCTGAAAGCCATTCCTTTTGCTGGTGCCAGTCCTGTGGCTGCACAATCACACTGATTTCCAAAACAGTTTCCAAAACATCTTAATCCTCTTTTTTGTTTTTTCTGCTAAGCTGAAAAATTTCAAGGGAAGGAATACATATCACCCCTTTCTTCTGTATCATCAAATGTGAATGCACAGAACTGGCTACAAACTGGTGACAGAATTCAACATAATTCAACTGGTTCACTTATGCATGAAATCCTGGTCAAAAATCAGCAGGCCATTGTCTCAGTAGATGGCAGGACTATGCACTCTTGGCTCAGCTGCAACAACTGAATTAAGTTTTACACAGATGAATACTGATATCATGTATGCTTATCAAAAATATTTGCAATTAGGGCTCTTCTGCCTTATCAGCAGCCTGTATTTTAGCCACAATGCTGAATCTTAGAACTTAAAAACATTGTTTAGCTCAAAGTGCATGCAGATGTTGTTCTGTGTGAGTCTAAATTAAAGTAGGTAGAAGAAACTGTAGCTGCAATTCCTTTCTTATTTAGTAAATTACTCTTCCGACACGCGATTAGCAGTAAGCCTACCAAAAATATACATACACACACATATCATACACCTAATAAAGGTGAAACAGTGATCAGGGAGCACAAGATTGAGCTGTAGCTACTACAAAAATAAGTTTTGTTACCACAGTAACTGGGAAGACATGAGATACTGTACAAGATACAAGAGCTAAAAAGGAAAAGCCAAGTATCACCTTTCACAGGCGTCTTGTCATCACTCACATTCAGGCTGTGTGGTTTCTGTGCTGGCTGTGGTATTGATGGTGGGCTCACACTGCTGGCTGCCCATCCTACAATTCAGCAATAGAGCAGCATTAGCATGAGGAGTTACTTTGTGAGCTCCAACCCCCAGCGTCTGGCAGCATCAGACAGAGGAGC
Organism: Melozone crissalis; assembly: GCF_028551555.1. Classification (NCBI taxonomy): domain Eukaryota; kingdom Metazoa; phylum Chordata; class Aves; order Passeriformes; family Passerellidae; genus Melozone; species Melozone crissalis. The sequence goes on from NW_026535794.1 coordinate 26,545,797, forward strand.
AGAGTGTTCATTTATGGCCATTTGTGTCTGTCCTTGCACACACAAAGTCAGCACTCAGACCTGCACAGGAGCAACGCCCTCTACAAGAGAGTATCTCTAGGTCACTTTCATCATCTCCAGCTTCAGGCAATTATACTCTTTTCAAACCTTTCACCTGGCTAGAAAATATTTTTGTTTCTCTTATTGAATCACAGTTAATACCCATTTACAGAAAAGCCAGTTCAGTAATCAGGTCCAACACAGCTGTAGGGAAAAGAATCACTTACATTTGGATAGAAGTACCACCACAAATAATAAACATTTTTTCTAAGTCCAAATACTTTCATTTCATCCATTGTTCCAGAAAAAACCTTATTTAGAGACCCTAAATTTTTTAGTTAATTTTGAAGCAATTCTGGAAAAAAAAAGATAATTCATTGCAAAACACTGAAGAATTAAATTCAAAATTATTTACTTCAAGTTAATTTTAAACTAAATTTTAACGGACTATTTATTCTTTATCTTTATTTGAAAGGAGATTCTCAGCAAGAAGAGAGCAACTATGCAGGAAAAAGTGAAATAGTTTTTTTGTTCTTACATGCATATTCCATATCCACAAAAGAGTAATGACAAATAAGTTAATAAGGCCAGATGAACAGGCTGGCAAAATGAACTAGGGGTAGTATACTGCAGAAACATATTAGAAAAAACCCAATATTTTTGTCCCTTACTTAAGATATTTAAATTCATGTGCTTTAGTACATTTAGAGGACTGGAGACAGTATTTCTAATTTAATTAATTTATCCTTTAAGTTTGGCCTGGTCAATTATCCATCTAATCTGGCAGTATCACAAACAGGATGCTCATCTATGCACCCAGCTACCATTTCCTTATTCAGTCTCTTTTTTTCTACAAGTGCCTGCTTTCACATCCTTTTTTACTCTTTTTGTCCTTCCTCCCCTTACTTTCTGCTCTTTTGGGAGCCCTGTCAGACACTGGCACCCAGCATCCCAACAGGTAATGCAACAACCACATCAGTCACATCAGCCCTTTCTCTCTCAGTGGATTATTCTCACCACTCTCTGATCTTACCTTGCCTATAAAAGGCCTAAAGCCCAAGCTATGTTATAAAAAGAGGCAAGAAGAGTTTTTCTGTAAAATCACATGAATTAGGAAGGAAATTTTAAAGCCACAAACATCCTCTGTATCTATCTCTAAGGAAACTAACCAAAAACTTCTTCAAAATCTGGATGCAGAGTGCTCACATGTATTTGCCCTAGACAAAGGTGATAAAGGCTTGTGAGCCAGCTTCTGCCCTCTGAAAGTGAGGTCTTAAGAGTTTAATCTTTCAAATAAGCAAATCTGAATGATAATAATGGAAAGCATGGCATGACCCCTGCAGAATGACATACTTCTCAGGCATTTTCTCTGTTTGTGTTACAAACAAGAATGGCAGAGGACATTATACACAACTACAGTAGACTGCAATGCTTTTGTGTGCTTGGAGATGCATTGTGAGAAAGTGTTTGATATGGCAATGAATGACAACAGGTAAATTCAGCTGCTTAAATAAAGAGGGTCAAATCTGATAGAAATGAATGGGAAGTTTCTCTGCCAGAAACTGTCTGTGCAAGTCCCATGACTTAAGAAAAATCAGGAACTGGCTCCCATCGACATCACTGATGTTCCTGTACACTGGTGTGCCTGGCAGATCAGGGAGCAAAACACTTCAGACAGTGAACTCCTCTGGAGCCCTCCCTCCTTTTGAGTCCCTGGTAGGCAGCACATCCATGAGAGATGCTGTGGCCTGGCTGCCATTTACTGAAATGCAGGTAGCTCACTCAGAGAACAAGAGCCACCTAACAACAGCAACGAAAAATCCAACCAAATTACACTCCAGAAAATATGTGATGCTTTCATAATAAAATTACTGATTTATGAAGGTACTGGGAAAGACTGACGCAGAATTTGTATTAAATACTTTAATGAATTAAATTTTCAGTGAGCTACAGAGAACAACTCTGCCTTTCAAAAGCAAACCACAGCCTATCAGTTTGAAAGCAGTTGTTGGCCCTAAGCCTGTTTTGGTTTGCCTGTTCACAGGATGGCTTTGTTACATGACCAGACAAAAGGTTATTGCCAAGACAGCAAGGAAACCAAACAGCTTGCTGTTCAGCAAGCATCTTCACCAACATTGCAATGATTAAATTTAGATTAGGAAATTGTGAGCTGTGCATTTTCTTATGAACTAGAAAACATGCACATGTAGGGAAGATGAAGAGGGGCCCTTAATGGTACGAATGAGTAAGTAAATGAGGCCATAAACATCTTGAAAAGAGAAAGCCAATGCTCCCTCTGAAAAAGGAGAAAGGCAACTGAACTACAGAGCTGTACCTGGAGGAGAATCTAAAAGATATACTGGGAGCATGCTTTGTTTCTATTATATTTACACACACATTTATATGTATTTTAAACCAGCACCTGGTAGCCCCATAGCAATTCAGAGTCCCATTGTGCTGGATCCTGCCTACAAATACAGCCAGAGAAAACTCTGAGCTGGGAATTCCTGACCCTAACAGTTTATAACCTGCATAGCATTGTGCCTGTTTTACAGATTAAGATCTGAGGCAGAGAGGAAACAAAGCCCCAAAGATTTATGAGCGTGCTTAACGTAAAATAAGTAAGTAATCCCACTGAAGTTAATAGAAAAGTTAATGTGCTTAAAGTTAAGCATGTGAGTTTTAAGAATCTTTATGGTCTTAAGGCCAAATTCACACAGGAAGTATGCAACATTGAGGCTCCAGTGTAGCACCTCACACTGAATAATTATTAAGCAATCCTACCAGTTAGGGAAATAAATCCAGGAGATGTATCACAAGTCCTCAGTAAAAATATAATTAATATATTTTAATATTTCCAACTTGTATGTCTGGATATGCTTATATTCCAGTTAGTATTAAAAAAAAAAAAGGCTCTCTTCCCATATTTAATGATAAGGTCAAATTCTGAAAGAAAAGTTGTGAAGTGAAATGAAATGCAGTTTAAAATTAAAGCTGAGCTTTTACAAGATATACAATGGACCAAATTTCACCTTCTGTTAAAAAATAGGAAAGAAAATCTTGGAAATATTTAGAAAGCTAAAACAAGAAACAAAACATTTAGAAAGATTATTTTCAGATACAATCACTCAGCTGATTAACCCTGACTTTTCAAGTGCTGGTACATAAATTACCACAATCTTCTGCCAAAACCTTGGAAACCCATTTGAAAACATCCACATATTTTACGCTTTATTATTTTGTTTACTCAAAAAGATTTTGGAATACCATGTTGACTGGAATGGATTTTTCATTTCTAATGTTCCTTGAATGCAACATTACTGAATTCTGATTTTGAACTCTCTAACACTGCACCCAATGCCAGTGAACATGAAAGTTAACAACTCTGCTTGCTATTTATGCCCAAAAAATACTTTTTCTTTAAAAACATATTTACATTTAAAAATGGAAATTGCACTGAAATGTAAAATATATTAAAAAACGTGTAAAGCTGTGGGAAAAAAATCAATCTCATAATATTTCTGTTGCGATTTTTAGAAATTTGCTTAAAAACCTTATAAAGCTACATCTAAACCTGTGCATCATTACAAATGTCATTCTCCCATTTTTCATCCAAGTGCTGAAGCCAATGAACCAAGGTATCTTGCTTTAGGGGTGCTGGTAGTTACTGTATTAATTATAAAGTAAATCTGACTTTCTAATTCCTGCCAAAATGTCAGAGGTCATTTTACCTCATGTATGACTCTTCCAGTTGCAAGGGTTCCAAGAAATAGTCTCCAGGATAGGATCAGCCTGCTACTGTTTCCAGTATTTCTCTTCCCCAAGTGAGATTTAAATGACTTGGGACAGGGCCCAAAAAGGCAAGGTCCCCTCCAGCTTGCAAAGCCCTGCAGCAGACCCAGCCAGACTGCAAGGAGCACAAAGGTGGGTGCTGCTGGCTGCTTATCACCAGCCTGCCTTCCTCCCTCTCTTCCTTCCTCAAGGCCAAAGTAGCAGCAGGAAAGATCTGCCCTAGTTCCCCTCTTTACTTCTCCCCAGCTGTAGCTTGGAAAAGCCGAGAGAGTTAACAGCACAGAAGAAAGAGGAGGAAGAGAGAGTTGCATCAGTAACCAGCCTGCAAGAGAAATCCACCTGTATGGTTAACAGGATAAGACAACTCATTCTACCTGACCCATATCCCTACATCCAATGTATAGGATGCTTGGGGAAAAAAAAAAAAAAGAATGCAACTGATTTTCACTACATGGTTTAAAAAGAGTATGCCCAGACAAAATAATCGTTTTTGTTTCCTTGGCCCCTTAACAGAGACAGCAGTTGTGATTAAATCAGAAAAACCCACTCAAACATATTTTCTGTTTCAGGAACAAAAAAATATCTCAAGGTTCTAAAGATCTCAAAGAACATTTCAAAAACTTAAATTAAAACATTCATGACAGTAATCTTGACTTCAGGTTTTGGGTACTTCATTCAAACACTGAATGAGAAGGGCTAGAAAAACAAGTAAGTTACTCGTGTTTTTTCTCTAGGCCATACTCTGCTTCAATTTCAGGTACAATTTCTGCAGCCATAGCACAATATAAACTTTCACCACACTTCTACATACCAGAAATCCACACTCCAAGCCCTAACCCCAAGAGAGTGACAGAATAAGATGAGCTCTCACCATGCAAGGAGGACTGCAAGTCATTCATGTTTTGGTCTAGCAGCTGTGAGGGTAAGTATCCCGATGGTGCTGGTACTGCAGATGATGAGGTGCTCTCCCCATCTCTAGCTGAAGAGTTCATGGTGAGATCAGCAGCCTGCCCAAAAACAGCTGTCCACTCCTTGCTGAACTCCCCCTCATCCAGGGAGGAGGCGTTGAGGATCTCATTTAGTAATACCATGTCGTCCTTATCACCAAGCTCTGGCTCCAAGGATCTCACAAACTTTTCCTTTGAAGCTGTCTCAGAACAACAGAGTCAAGATAAATATTTTTTTTAGACAAAGTAAATAAAGAACTTTTAAAAACATATCCAATCTAGGCTAGGTATGTTAAGTGAGATGGAATATTTTTGCATGAATATTTACTTTCTTTTTTAGACTCAATTCTCTTGGACATCTGGGTTTATACCTTATGCAACAAATAATTCCTTCATCATCTTAGATAACCTCACTGCTGTTAGCACTTGCTTCTCATTGAAAATAATATTACAAGTGTGCTTAAAAATCTATTAAACACACCAAAATCATTACACAGTCTAATATTTAAATAATTGGAAAATACTACTTTTATGTTGCTTCTTGAAACATTATATGAAAGTCTCAAAAAAATCCAGATTGGTATAAACTAAAAAAAAGTAAGACTTGGGGACTTAAGATCTCCCTTATGACCTTCTGATCTATGCTTGAATTATTGAATTATATATGTTACATTCCTGAAATCCAGATCAGTTCATCTTAATTATGCTTCTTTCAAATTTGTGGTAAGGCACAGAAGCAACTTCAGTTTTCCAAAGTTTTGGTAGATCAGCTGAGCTCTCCAACTTGCATTCAACTTACAAAATGCTTTTAACCCTTTTGGGCTGGGATAAAAGACTGACAGTAGCAAGTGTCTGCAACAGGCCATTTTACTAAAACTCAACAGCCTTCTCAGAAAAGTTTCCTGGCAACAGCTGTAATAATTTATAATTAAATGGTTGAAGTTGAGTCAGAGGAGGAAAAAAAGCACAAAACTGTGTTTTAAAATAGGCTCATGCGTCAGCGCACACACCTACGTACTAAGAAACAAATAAACCAACACAAATTAAAATGATTTTATTCATTACTGAAGTCAGCTGTGAGATTCAACTCCTTTCTAACTCACATTTTGATATACCTCTGTACTCCCTGACAGGGCCTAAAAATTAGAAATAGAAACATTAGAAAGATGTCAATTCTCCTGATGTTCTCCCTAGACTGTAACTAAAATACCACAGAAAACAATTTGTTCTTAAGAATTTTCAGGCTGTTTTCCCATCTTCAGATAAAGAGCAAAGAATATTAACATTGTCCAAGTACCTCCAATTCCCCCAAGCTATTCAGCAGGTAAGACAGAGGGGTAAATCCTCCCATAGGGGAAACACACCTACTATTTCAGACACTCCTAAGAACCCTGAGCTCCATGGGGCATCACCACCTCAAAGCTGCTCTCAGGAAGCCCCTTCATGAACTTGCAGGGGGAGATGCAAAGGGAGCAGCATCTGTAGCAGACCTGCTACGACACAGCACCAACCCCACAGGTAACCACAAGTGCCCCGAACGGAACAAATGCAGCAGCACAGCTCAGAGCCAAGCTCTGCTCCATTTGGGGAACCATTGCAGGAGACCCATCTTGACTTTAGCAGCAAGTACAGCCTAAAGCTTTACATGTGAAGAGCAGCCAGGTCTTGCTGCAGGGTGTAGAGGCACCAGAAATCTGAGGAGTGACACATTTTGTGGCTCAGCAATCTTCCTGATCTTCCTGTGGGGACTGTGCAGCCGTGGCAGGGCAGGATAGGGTGTGTTCAGGCTCAGGCTGCTCTGAGTAAGCAGAAGCAGCAGCTTTTACTCTTGTTTGCAATAAAGGTTATCTAGAAACCAGCCTTGCTTACCGAGATATTACTCATGTGGTATCTCTGCTAGATTACTAGAATGATAGGGACTTTCTCACTTTACCCGTAAATCTTCTATTACTTCTTTTCCTGTTTCTGTTTTCACTAGCCATTTTCAGTCAAAATCCTTTTTTCTGTCTGCACATGCAGCCCTTATACATGCCCATGAAAAAAATCCAAACCTTGCATTAAAACACTGAAAGAACAATGTGACTATATTCTTTCTGCTCTGTTTGAACAAGCCTGTAGCAATGCTCACAATTCCTTTGTAAACTTACCTCGTTTTGTTGCTGTTAAACAAAAAAGGGAAGAGAAACTAAAAATATTTACAACAGTACATGATTGGCAACACATGATAAAGACTTCCTTCTGAAACACATGTGAAAGAGTACCTCTACCTATACTGCTCCACTTAAAACAGTACAATATTCATTAACATAAAGCTAGCTAATGTGTAAAATTAGGGTGAAAGGCTGCTATTGTAACAGTGCCATAGCCAACCTTAGCCAATGCAGACACCCCACAGTTGTTTTTGCATTAATTTCACTGCTTAAGTAAAGAAAAAAGTGTTCTAAGTGACAGAGCTAAGCTTGTATGAGCAATAATTGTATGTATTATCTGTATCTCCACTAGGAAGGCCCAACAAGGAATGGAACTGGATAAGAAGAAAACCAGAAGAAAAAAAATGCCGCTATCAGACACACACGGATCTTTTTATTAACCACAGAAAAGAAGTCATTGTTACCTCATCTATTCACAGATTAGGGCTGCTTCTGCAGACAGCTGAGGAACTTTCCTGGTGCCTGCCCTCATGGGTGATTCTCCACATGGATAATTCCCCCCCCCCCAGTGCAAGACACTGCCTGTGGCAAATCCAAAGTCAAGGTGTTTGCAAATGTCCTTACCTACCATGAGGGCAGTGCTTTAAACACCCCAAATGCTCTCAGTCTGACTGACTAAACCACACAAAGGGATATTTTTTCTTTGCTTCATTTGCTTTTTGAGTTGCCACAATTGTTTTGGTTGTTGAAGTTTTTTTAACTCATTCTTCTGAGATGTATGAGTGAAAAGCAATTGAAAAATTACAGACAACACTCTAACTTCTTGGGAAAACTTATAAAATTTTAACCCAGATATTTCATATGTTATCTGGTAAAACAGCACATCCTCTTGAGCTGCCAGGGATCTCACAGAAGTAGAAGGACAGCACCGTGGATTTAATTAACTCTCTGTCTGAAAGAAGTCACCAGTTCTTACATGGTTTTAAGAAGACTACATTATTTGTTTCTGATATGTACATCTTCAGCACAAAATCGTGTGGTTACTAGTGTATTGCCAAGAGTTGTAGCACAACAACTAAAAAACCAAAATGAAAAATTTGTGAAATATTATAGGAGGGGTAAGGTTTACAATGGAACCTACTACAGTTGGCAAATAGGATATAGTCCAGTCTACCTAATCTTGGTATAAACATTTTATCCCCAATAAGGTTTACTTAAGGACACTATTCCTGGGAATAGTGTCTCTGCTGAGTTTACTTTAACACTATTTAAATACTGCAGCTGAACAATTTCATTCTACCTTTCAGACTGTGAAATAAATTAAGATCTAAAATTAAAAGTATACTTGGCTACTATGACTGAAAAGCAAACGAAACAGATGAAACAGACATGCACAATCATATCATACCATTTTCTTCAGGCTGCAGATCTAATAACTCATCTATAGCACCTAAAAAAAAAAAGGAGAAATACAGAAAAATTAAAAGCCACAAAGGAAGACCTGCAGTACACTGACAATCAGTATGTAAACATGTAAAGATAGCTTTCTGAAGTGTCTTCACCTGAGTTCTGCTCGTGGTTACAATGTCCTTGTAACGTGGAGATGACATCCTTGCCATCATCAGCTGTAATTGAGATCCACAAATATGTCAAATTGCACTTGGCAGGAGACCATGCTTATAAACATGCTTCATGTTTTAAAACATGCTTCGTGTTTTAAATGATGTTTAAAATGAGCCTGGTCACAATGAATGAAAGATCCAAGGTACAAGCATTTCAAAGTGAGGCCAATTTCTGGATAATAACCTGAGGGAGACCTTCCTTTGAGTTGCTGCCAGCCACACTACCCTCTCCAGGCTGAGTGCACCCAACTAAGGCAACTGCAACAATCAGCCCTCCAGAAGCAGAGAAATTTATTTTAGAGGCTTGTACTTAGGCCAGGAGAGTGCAAGAAAGTTCTGGGACCTTATCACTCTCTAAACTGCCTTCCTTGCGATGTGTTCTTCCTCATGACACAAACTCTGGGAACAGGGAGAAAGAATCTTCACCCAAGGTACCCCAAGTCAGGATATAAGTAACAGCATCTCCTCTGCAGGGAAATAAATGGACTAAGACCAATAAGGATTAAAATGTAGAGCTGAGATTTATAGGCTATTAGAGGTGACAAAACACGGCTTAAATTCTCAGCAAGTTTCTTGGATGACACATGAAATCAAAACAATTATCCAGATTCTGTTTATCAGTGAAGAGAAAGGTACCTCCCTCAGGTGATTAACCCCATTTAAGACATGCAGCAAAACATGAAGGATGAGTTAACAGCTGAATATACCCTTTTCTCCTTAATTAACCGTTGAGGAAATCTAGCTCCAAGACAATCAAGTCTTTATCTCTAAGGACAAAGGAAGGGCTTGGTCACAGTATTGCTAGAACTGGAAGGCCCATCTGCTGGAACCTCACACTAGAGGCTGGAAAAGTGAAATAGAATTCTCTACTATGAAATAAAAACTGAATCCCAAACTCTTTCAAGAGAATTGCCAATCCCTTCCAAGAGAAACTTCAATGTGTGTTCAGAACAAAAGGAAATAGAACAGCTTGCTGTTTGTATCATTATCTTCATAGGGCTTTGCTAGGACAGAAATGTGCTCCAAGCACAAGAATCAGCTGGTCATTTAAGAACCCATGAGCACATCTGATTACACTCTATATAGACATAGACAGCAGAGGGATAAAAACATATGAACTAATATATAAATTATATTTTCATAAAAGCACAATGCACAAAGTTAAAGGGGAAAATCCCAACCCTAAACTGTCTGGCAGAGGGGAAAAGAAACTCAGAAAGAGAAGTTCATGACAGGTGGGATATGGATGTCCACAATTCTCTAATGAAAAAGGTACAACTGTTGCCCAGAGCCTGCCTTAGTTGAGTGGTAAACATGATGGAGCCAATCTTAAAGGCATCTGTAGCATAGTAAGGGAAAATGCAGAGCAAATGATAAAAAAAATGAAGTTATGAAGTAAAAGTAGTTGGTGAGGAAAACTAAGAAGCAACAAGCTCCCTCACTAGAAGCACTGTATCTGTATGACTTTAGAATATAGAGGGTGATTCAAGAAAAAAAAAAATCTCAGCAATGGCACAGACCTGCTGGTTTATGAAGATGGAAAAATTTAGAAGACCAGTTAGAAATATTTCAAAACACTTCAGTTCCTTTTAGGGGTGATGAAGAAAGAGACAGATCAAGGTATTATATTATGGTGAAATATTTTACAGTCCCTAAGCAACTGAGATTCTAGAAAACATCTGCTAAGAAAATATGTCAGATTTTGTTCCCTTATATATTAAAATATCTTGTCAAAGATATATCTGATCTAATTAATTGCAAAATGTGTGAAACTTCAAAACACTGGGAAAGTCCTAATGTTGTGTCTTTATAACAAAAATACACCCAAAGAACCATAATTAAACAGAGTAACTCAAATAACTGTAAGTTACTATGGGCTGGTAGATCACCATTACTCCCAGTCAAAAAATTAATGGAAAGCCATTCAGTATGGAATTCAGCTAAAGAATGTGAGCATAATAAATGCTCCTCTCATAATTTACTGTTGATTTCACAGAAAGCAGACCTAGTTGAAAAAAAAAAGCTAATTTAATTCTTCAATAAAACTATGAGCTTTCTTTCAGTAAAGATTGTTTAGAAACAACTTGACTTTGCACTGCACAGCCTTCCAGCTGAAAAGTTAGCACTGTGTAACATCTATAACGAACATATTGAATAGATTAGGAACATGACAACTAACAGATGTCAAAAGCACGTTGTTAGGAGGAGTAATTGCAAAGCAGAAGTGTTTCTAGTTTAGATCTGCAAGGCTTACTGTTTTATCCATTGCTAGTCAATGGCTTTAGCAGTCATCTGGAAGTAAATACAAAATCACTGCAGAAAAAAAATGTGCAAACAACAAACAGACTATTAGAGATGGTCAATCAGCCCACTCATTTGGTTTCTGTAGTCAGAGCTGGGAGAATTCAATACCACCAAACTGTAAGTTACATCTCCAGGACTAAGAACATAAGCCATGCTGAAGAAAGGACAAATGAATCCTGGAAAGCTATGGCTAAAAGGAACTGAGTCTTGGTAAATAATGAATTCAGATATGAGCTTTAAACTTGATGCTGCAGCAAAATGGGATGTTCTTCTTGGATACAGAAACAGTAATGTGATTTTACCATCTAGAAACATGACAGTTGAGAACAACATCAGAAATCTCTTGTCTAGCTATGTATTTCATATTTGAAAAGGAATGTTGTAAAGTGGAGTGGAAACCAAAAATAAAGATGAGATGATGAGTTCAAGACATCAATACAACTAACCCACTGAAATAAAGATTTGAGAGTAGTCTTGACTCTCATGTTGTACTTTATAAGTATCTTAATGAAGGATAAAATATAACATTAAAATTATTCTCCATTAATTTAATATAAACAGTTAAGATCATCTTGAAGAATTCCATGGATGAAGATTCCACTTTTTACAGCACTTCACCACCCTCACTGCAAGCATTTGCTTCTTAGTATGTACTCAGAATTTCCCTTTTTATCACTAATATCTATTCCCTCCTTTCTTTCTCAGTGCAGTTCCAATTGGAGCCTGGCTGTGTCCCTGGGTAATAACAACACATAAGGTCATTGGCAGCAGCTGAGTATGATCCTGCCTGGCTTTCGGGCAGAAGTTCCACTGAATTCATCAAGTTTTTCACAGACTACAGTTTAATGACTGGAACAAACTAGTGAGCTAAGTGGCACACTTCCCTTGGCTCACCTACTAACCTGCAGATCCCTTTCTTGAAGGGAACATGCCCTGTGTAAGAATTAGGCTCTGGAACCCAAGCTATTTGACCTGTCTGAGAATGACTGAATGAAATGCAGTGGGATGTGACATGCAAGGGATTAACAGATTCTCCTGCCCTTTGGTTTTATGCATTTGTAGGGATTTGCTGGGTGAAGCTGATACAGGAAATAAACCAAACCAAATAAAAACCCAAAGTGTTACAGCACTTATGGAGTTATGAAAACATGAAATATAATACCTGAATAGTTTGATTCCTTGGTATGGCTCTCGTCATCTAATGAAATCAACCTTAATTTGAAAGAATAAGAAAAAAATTGGGAAAATAATTCCAAGGCTCTAAAATACCAATACATTTTCCTCTTTTAGGTCAAATCATTACAGATTCATATCATTAACAAATAAACTGTAATAACAGATGGACCTTTGCATTTGCTGGTCTGTTGTTACCTTTCATTGGTTCATTGGCAGGTCTGTTGAAAATGAAAATTAGATTGAACTAGCAAATCCTATCAGCTTCCATTTTTAGTCTGACTCAACCTCTACTGAAAAGTACTGTGGATTCTGCATTTGCACATTTGGTCTTTCATAGCTATCATGAAGGAGCTACAACTGTTCCCCAGCCCCCTCCCCCTCCTTCTCCCCAAAAATGGCAACCAACCACTCTGTGTTTCTCTTTTTAACAGCTACTAATTAAAAATCAACAGTCAGGACAGTTTTGCCCCATGTCAGCAGATCTCTAAAATAACAGATCAGCAGCGTTGATGAAAAAAGCTCTCAGCAGGGAGAAAAAGAAAGGTGCAGTTTATGTGCAACCTTTAAACAAAGGTGATCTCTTCAATGAAGAATACACACTTTCCAACTGCTATTACTTTGTGGAAAGCCATTCAGGGAGTTGGGACTGAAGCAGCCACAGAGCTGATGTGGTGGTGAAAAGGACTGTGTGGGCACATTCCTCCTACCCTCTAGTGACAGGACAGAAAAAGGCACCTCCCCTGCTCTTGGGGGTAGGGCTGTGGTAGAGGAAAATTAGATTCAGGCCAAATTCTAGTATAATGAATGTTTACTGTGAATGGAAAATTCGTGAGGATTTAAAAAGCGTTGCCTTGTGTAATTCTTCTTGAATCCTAGATGTTTGTTTATGGTTTTAGCCAGCAAAAGGGTGACACATTTTGTCCCTCACTTTTATGCCAGACAAGGACAAAGATAATACATAAATAAACACAAATACAACCATGAAATGGCATCTGATGCATTTCCTGGTAGGTGCCAATGCACACATCTTGCATAAATCACACGTTCATTCTAGAACTTCATATTCAACACTGAGGAGAGAGCTATTTATTAAACTCTATTACTGTCATGTGAGATGACACAGAGGGAAGTAGGTGCTGTGGAGATAACCACCTACCAAACGGTACTCAAGTCAAGTCAGTCCCTTCTAATATAAACAGCACCAAATCTGACCAATTTATAAAGTGGAATTGGCCAGTGGTTCTGAATCTGAACCAGAAAAATGACTGAAGACCTGAACTCCTTAAAAATCCATTATTATAAACAGCCAAGCAAAATCCACTAATCAGTCAAGCTGTTCTCTGCTTTTTGACAACTGATCCTTTGCTGGGTGCTTCATTTAAGCAGGGATAGTCAAAACAACAGGTGGCAGCAGGATTGTATCAACATTGCATCCCCTGGCAACTAAAGCCTGACCGGCAGGTAGGGGAGGGATCACATCTCTTTCTCCTCTTCTCCTCTCCCCACAGCAGCCCATTCATAAGTCTCTCTCAGCTCAGAGCTACAGGTAACTCAAAACTTGACAGCATCAGCTCACTTAGATGTACTTTATACTAAGTACCTACTGCTTCATTGGATTGCTAACTGATGCTGTATACATTACAAAAACTAATCGCTACTCGGAGCAATCAGTAATCTATATCCCATTTCCAGGTGAAAGGAGACGCTGCTGAAAGGAGAAATACAATGCTCATATATCTTCTCCCATGTATAGTTGTTTACCATTTCTTTTAATAAAGAAAAAATGAAGCAAAAAGCTGAAAAAAATAACAAGAAGACCAGAAAAGATGAAAAACAAATAAGGGTTTTGTGGACCTTTTAAAACCTCTTAATTCCACCATAAAGTTTATTAATTTTGATATACACATTACAACATTTCAGAAATTTTTGTATTGAGGTAACCAGTAGAATTAGACTAGCTGTGTCTACATCTCTACTTATGTCTGGTGACTTTAGCAACCAGGAAGTGGATTATAGACAAAAATACTTATTATTTTGCTATACAGGACATGTGACTTACTGACTCTGCTGATCTTCCACTGAATTGGTGCTCTCAATCTGCTGGTCCTCCTTTTCTGCTTTTTCTGTTAGTTTATTCACAGGATCTTGCAAGCTCTAGATCATAACCACAATATAAATGTAAAGAAGAAAGCCAATTAGAATCAGGAAAGCTAAAGTGTGTCATTTGAGACCAAACCTGACTCTAGACCAAGAGAAAGCAAGGAAAAATGGTTTTATACTATATCAAAACAGTATCTGACTCAAGCAGAATTAAAGTGTTAGAAGATACTCATTCAAACTGAGTCTATGAACACACTTCATGTGGCAACTTCTAAACTCGTGTTCTGTTTCCAATATCTCTAAATGATTACTTCTAGGTAAATATTTTCCATATTTCTAAGTAAATCTATCTATACCATGTGCAAAGCAGGCCAGATGGCATGTTTCTTTGCTATTTTGGGGATTTGCTTATTTCTTCCTTATTTTCCTTTTTCTAAGATGAGAAAAATAAATTCTTTACATCTGTTTGTTCCTCATATATTGTTTCTTTTCTTATTTATTCTCTTTTTCCCTTCCACAATTGTTTACACAAACTTGGCAACTGCAGTGGTAGTGGGAAGATACTGCTTGTATCCTGAATCTGAAAACAAGGGTTAAAATCTTGTATGATAGTAGATGAAGGACAGGTGTGGTATTATGAAACCCCACTGTCCCTTTGCAGTCTGAAAGGCTGTGATACAAGATAACGATTCAGCATTTTTATTACCAAAATCTGGAGATAAGAACAAGCCAACACAAGCATTATAGACTGAATCTGAAGTGATAAATACACTACTAGCTGTCACTCTTATGTATAAATTAGAAATTCTGTCTAAAAAAATTAAATAAAGGAACACAGTGATTAGTTAAAGCAGATGTTAGCAATGTAAATATTTCTATGTCTATCAAACAGTTTTGCTGTGAAGGTGAAAAAAATTTCCTCTTTCTAAAGTCCAACTCAGTTTCTGAAAATTAAACCATGGCACATGTGAATAGTTTTGACCATTTGTAAGTAAATTTATTAATGTTGCCCTGATAGTAATAGTAGTGCATCTCACCCCAACTTATCCTCATGTCCCCTCACCCCAAAGAAAGAAAAACTGAGGGTGAAACAGAGAAGTCACCTTCTATACAAACTTAAAACCCACAAAAATGTAGTGGTTTTGCATCTGGAATTTGAACAAAACATGAATGTGTTTCATGAGAAAAGTAAAAAGAAAAACCACAGCCTAATTGACTGAATAAAAGTTAGGGTGTCCAGCCCATCTGTCACAACAAAAGCATTCCCAGACATGCTGCAGGTCTTGTTTCCATTGCCCTGCTAACCAGGACAGAGGAGTTCCCAGAAGGAGCATTCCAGTTTCTGCTTGGTTCAGTATTTGTCTGTATAAGGAACTGACACTTCAGTATTTTAGAAACTAAAGTTCTAGATTTGTCTTGAGCTGCAGTTGCTTTTTTTTTCCCTCTCAATAAACTAATTCTGCATAGAACTGCTGATTAATTTGTCATAAGCAGCCTCAGCACTGCAGGCATGATCAAAAGATGAAGGTCACAAAAACAGCAATAATAAAAAAGCCTTAAAGAAATGAACCTTATTCTGTGGTTGCCACTCTTTTATTTGACACTGCTGCTACCCAGAATCACATGTAAGTGTAGTTCTCCTCAGATGCTGAATAAGGACACTAGCCAGTTCAGCTAGATAACCTATGTATGGATGTCACCCTTCACCTGCACATGCACTGGGTATTGATTAGACTGCACTTCTTGTGCTATTAAAATTGATGGGAATTATTCCACTGACTCCAAGAAGTCCTGGACTAGAGTTCAAGAACAAATATCGACTATACTTGCAGAAAAGTGCAAGTAGAGAAAGAAAGCAGCTCTGCATTATGGGGACTGTGCTGCTTTGGGCACTTGAACCACCTGGACATCTTCACAAGAGGACACACAGCCCACTGAATCAGGAGGTGATGGTCAAACAGTTGTGGTGCTCTGCCTGCCACCAAGTACAGCACCTCAGAGCTTGCTCCAAAAGGGTTGTAAAGGTTTTAGACAAAAACCAGAATTATTCTGACCACTGCCTAACTATACAAGTTAAGGAAGATTACTAGAAGTAAATCCTGCATATTCACAAAAAAAAAAAAAAAACCCCCAAACAAACAAAAACAAAAAAACCCAGGGAAATAATAATCTTTCTTTAAGGATCTATATTTTAAGAAGCTTCCTTTGTCAGTGTTTCAGGAAATCCGTATTTAAAGGACTGTGATCAAACCACGGAAACAGCATATAGAAATGGAGTTCACAAGTACCTTGGGAAGGAAACAGCATGATAATAATGGCAGTTACTATTTCCTGTATCAGAAAAATAAATATAGCTCTGAAATACAGCTTTGGTTTCAATGGCAATTATTATAAAATTGTTGATAATCAGAAGCTATATTTTGATGCAATAATTCCACCTAACAACTTTATTTGGACTTAAAACTGGATACCAAATAATGAAATTATTTTCCTCTACTCTGCATCCTGAGGTTCACTCCAAACTGAGGCACCTTTTCAAAAAGATTTAAAAAAGGTGGAGAATGAGTATGAAATGAAACAATGTTAAAAAGGCCACAGTCAACCATTTCCTAAACAGAAACCCACAGTAATGTGATCACTAATGTCAGAAGGCATAGAAATAAAAACCATTATATTCTCTTAATTGTTTTAGGTTACATTAGAAGGAAGGGAAGAAGCCTCATCATCTAGAAAGTGCAGTGATTAAACAGAGTTATGACAAGACAGACTGAGTTCAGACCAAAGAGAGCACATTTCATCTGGACATAGCCCTGACTTGGCTGTTCAGAGCACACAGATGTGTAACTTCACAGCACTCTTCTGGCTGCTCACGTGGGCTACAATGGATTTTGTTGTGAGCTACACCACATTTGTGGCTTGAAGTAGGATCCTTGCATATTTAGAAACCTATCTTCCTAGCTTCTTAGATCTCTCTTTTACTACAGAAGTCAGAGTAAGACCTTACACACTAGCAGAGCAAGTTCACAATTATTCAATCTGCCTGGTGTGTCTGCTTCTGACACCAAAAGTCACCCAGTGATATTTCACCTGCTCCCAGGACTCAGACTAAGTATCCAAGCTGACAAGAGATTCCTCCACTGTAGAGTTAACTCTGGTTCCAGCTCAGGCTCTATTTCTGACTGCTACTCACTCACTAAATTCCTTTACCTGCATCTGGGCTGCTTTCAAGTCAAGCCAAGATCATCTGGATTGCACCTAAAATCTGCGCTCTGCAGTTAACTCAGCAGTGTTGACATTGCATTCAGCTCACCCACAGCTCCTCCCAAGTGCCTTGGACAACTATTGCACTTCTTGACAGAGACAGAATCAAAGCAACACAGCTAAGGGCAGTTTCAGGAGCCAGGCATACATTCCAAGATGTAACAACATTTATGAAAAAGTGCAACAGCACTGAGGAGACAAAATCTTGAACATATTTCATTTGGGGGGAGAACTGAAGAGAAGAGGAAAAGCAGGTTGTCTCAGAATTTCCTCCCATCAAGAAAAGAAATACCACACATCCCCAAAACCCTTAAGAGATGCAAAATCATAGGCAATCTTGTCTATGAGTAAAGAAACAAGAGAGGATACCAGACCACAGCAGAGGTCAGCAGAAGGCAACAGTGTGGTAGTACCTGTTTGGACAGAGTACTCCAAGGGAATAGCCCATGTAAGGAGCTCAGGCAGCAGTATTCCACTTCACACAGAAATAAATAGATGCACTGAGATTTCTGCCTTCTGACTCTCTTACAAATGCAGCTATTATTTCTAAGTTAATACTAACTCTTCTGAAAGTTTGGTATTCTAGCATTTAAATTTAAAGAATGCAACTAAATATCATTTAAGTAACTAAGGCAAATAGACGGTAACAGAAATTAAAAAAAGGTATTATTCATGAAAAGCAGCCCCTGAAATAAACTTTCATTCATTTGATATATGTTAATTTCAAGAAAATGAAACCTTAAGGGCTCTACCAAAACAGCAGCCCATCATCTGTAATAGTAAAGTGATGGATACAGTACCAGATACTTTTACATCACTATACATAGAGCTGTTAGCACATTAATAATCATCTTTCATCAAGCACAAAACTCAAGAGTTACAAAATACAGCTGCAATAGCACAATTATACTGCTCTCTGCACATACCCTGAAGCAAAGAAAACAAATGGCTGCTTTTCATTAAGGGAGTTTGGCAAACATCTCTAAAGACAATGTTTTCTTTCCAGAAACAATCCCGAGAGGCATTTCAGAGTCTCTTTCCTGAGGTAAACCTGGTACACAAATATGTATTTATACTACAAAATACAAAGAGCAGTTTTCTCGTACATAGCACCTCTTAATTTTTCAGTAAAGCAATCTATGTCTAAATTAAATATTAACTTGCATTAGTTTCTTGTTTTAAAGTAGAACGTTAATCCTACATTCACATCTACTCAGTTTAATTCAGTTTAATTTGTATGAGCAAGATTTTGTCTTTTATGGGATCATAAAAGACAAAAATGATTTGCAAGCATAAAATTCAAAATTTCCATTTAAGAAAGACCCCTTTGAGAAGGGGTTGGAAGTTACTTCTTTTAGACTATTTGCCCCTGCCTGATACCAGGCTGGGGGAAATAGTCTAAAAGAAGTAACTTCCAATTAAATGTAGAGATGGGCACAAATATTTGATGTGTATTTTAATCCACTATATATTCTGATTTTATATTTTAATGCACAAAGTCAGCAACAGACATGGCATCTCCATTGGGTACATTTTTAGGCCAAAAATTTCTCCATCAGAAACTACACTACCTTAGATCAGCCATAGCTATCTACCATACTTAATTAAAAAATAATACCTCATAATCTCAATGTAAAATTAGTTTGCAGCTCCTTTTTAATACATAGTTCCTCTGGCATGAGCATATGATATGACAGGTAGGGATCAGTTCCCTAACCATAATCACCTATTGTTATTCCACACCCAGGCATAGCAGAGGTGAGATGGGACTCACCACGCCCTCCAGAAGTGACAAGCAGAGGTCACTTACCCTGGAATGTAACTGAAGTAGCAGCAGACATCTATTCTCTTGGGCAACACAATCTCACCTGATGCAATCACCAGATTTTGAACTAATCACCTTAGCAATTATTTAATGCAAACAATCAGAAACTAATTGCTGGGGACAAGAGATCATGGAGAAGACTTTGGTATAGAAAATAACGCCACACTCCAGAGACCGAAAGAAAAAAAACCCTGATACTAAAAGCCAGTAACACAGACTTACTCCCAAGCAGCTGTTTTCTGAAAGCACAGAATTACATAAAATCCTACATTTTTAAACTATCCCCTGATTGGCATCATTTATCACCATACATATCAGTGCAAAACCAGGAAATCATATCTTTCAGTGCAGGAGGTGAGCAATATAATTGGTTAAGATTTTCATAACAAAGGCTGCATCCTAAACACACTACAATATTCCCAACCATTTTTACAATTAGTTTTTGCTTCAAGGGGTTGCTTGCTACATGTGTGGGTTCAATATAGATGGTATTTCTTTATCATAGATTCCCAATCTAATTTCAAATTTAAATCATGTTGAAATGTTCCACAGGAGGAAGTTCAAAAAGTACAAAGCATCCCCAAATGTCCCTCCTCTTCCATCACAAGGGTACACCAAAGCAGGTGCATTTTCTTTCCAAGTTCCTCTCCAAGGGGTCTAAATGTTATTATACATCTTGAAACATCCTATTTGTTGTTCAAATAATCAACCTTTTAGATACAAAAGAGCATGAAAAATAAATACCCAGCTACAATACAGGCTACCTACACAAATTAGACTGAAATAGTTTTGCACCAAAGCAAACAGGAAGGTAAGAGAAGAACCCACCAGCACAGCTGGTCAGAAGGACATTAAACAAAAAACCCGTATTTAAATGAAAAGACAAAACAGGGACAAAAGTGTCAGAAAATACATGGAAAAAATATCAACGTATGATCTCTTACTGGTTATCACCGGGCAAACGTATGTATCTATATATTCCTTACCTTTAACATAGTGAATTCATATGGCTGATAACCTTTGAAACTTTCATGGATGGCTGCCATTGTGTGTGAAGTTTTTTCCCAAAAATGAAGCAGTGTTGTCTGTAAGACAGGGCAAAATCTCAGTGCCAATGTTAACACAAATCTGTTTTCAGTGCAAATTTCACATCTTCCCTCCAACACTAGCTTATGGTTGAATATTGCCATGGTAACCTCTTAAAAAGCCACATTAACAGGAAAACATTCTTTCAGAGGTCAACATTTTCCTTGGATACCTGATATGTTGTTAACACATGAGAAAGGAGGTTGCATCTGCTGGCTCCCAGAAGATCCACTTTTTGACAGACATCAGTCTTCAGTTTGTCAAAGTTGAGTTTTGCATGTCGCACTTGTGCTTGAACCTTCATACAAAAGGACAATTGTTTATGGAGTGATTTTTTTCTCTATTTTTAAGGAAAGAGCAAACTAATACCACCTCTAGGGAAATCAGAAAACTGAACAGGCTCAATTACAGTTTTATTTTCATCAATCCCACTGAAATTAAGCTAAACTGGCTGATAAATGGTACTCTTACTATCTTCTCTGTCATTGCCTTTTGTAATATACCCAGGGAAGAATTTTTGTTTTCTAACCCCTGTTTTGTATGATGGATATTAGTATAAAACACACACTGAGAACAACTGGAAAAGATACTCATATTGGTATCTCTTTCAAGAAAGACAAATTCAAAGCCCAACCAACAAATTTGGAGCTTAAAGTTTTCAACATAATATACAGGTGCACAGTTAGAGACATTTCCATGTACCTACAGCAAGAGACAAATGACGAAGTTTTAAGTCTGTCTGCAATGATACAGCACATCAATATCTTTGGATCGCTATGAAAATTTCACTCAATAAAGTTCTCCTTCTAAAATGGGAATGCCTTTTCTGTTAACTGCTATCAGAAAAATATCAAGCATCCTTTTCTTAGGAACTAACAATTTCAGTTCAAGGGGTTTTATTTTTTCAAATTATTTTTCTATCACCTATTAAGTACATATACCTGTAGGTTAAGTACATATACAACATCCTGTTCCACAAACTGCATGTGCTTCACAGCAACACTGACATGATTTGGTATCAGGGTAGAAGGTAGATGTACACATTTAGTATCCAGGATTTTCCATTTTTGTCACAGCTTTGCACACTACCAAAATATTATATTAATGAAAGGTACTAGTTTAAATTCTGTAAACAAGTCTTGTTATCATTTCTTCCAACGGAATGGGAAACAATTAAACCACAAAGTATAATGAATCTCCTATAACTCTTTCATAGTTAAAATAAAATACTTACCCAAAAAATAAAATGTTTCATAATGAAAACAAACTACTGAAATAAATCATACATTTCTTTCCTTTTCTGGCCTAACTTGGAGAGTAAACCCATTTTGTCCAGAATACCCAAACTCAGTCCAAGATTTGTCAACTTGTATGCTCCTGATCTTCAGAAGTGAATCTGGAACTTTGCAGCAAGAACAAATACAGACATCTCATAATGCCTGAAATGTTCTGAAATGTTCTGAAATGAAATGAAATAATCTGAAATGTTATGTTTACTGAACTTCTGCTCTTATTTTCCCAAACTCAAAGTATACAAGACCTTTAACCCGGTAGAAAACCAGCCAAAGACCTGTATCACAAATTCATCAGGTGACCTACTCATACAAATTGTGGGATTCCTGGATTTCTGGATACATGGCAACTTTGTTTCACTTATCAGATCAGTTCTGCTTAAGTAATACTGCTCATCAGCCTCATCTGTTCATAAGGAAGAAACTACCACAATTCAAAATCTGTCATAAATGCAGAATCTTACAGGTGAGATTTAGAAAAAGATGATGCCAAATGAAAAAAAAAAGCAAACGCTTTTTCTTTTCTTAGTAAAGAGCAGAGCTACTCTACCTTTACAAAATAGCTCTGTGGTTACTGTGTTCATCCAAAAGAGGAAGTCTTCCAGAGTAACTCCACCAAACCATCAGTGAACAAATCCTGAGTTCTAGTAATAACAAAGACAACTGAAACGTCTGACTGGATCCAGTGCTCTAAGCATGAGTAAAATATCTTACTGATAACTTGCTGGCTATCATTGCATGTTGGAGAGTGCAAAAAAACAGAGGCGTCTCCAGAAGACGGAAAACTTCTTAGGTAGTTAGGAGATGTTTTAGTGAGGTAGAGACAAATTTGATTTTCCTCAGGAAGGAGGAAATGGCTCCAATGGCTCCCATTTCTCAGGCAAGCATGACAAATGTTAAACTATGATATAAAAATTATGGAGCAGCCACTGCCAGGATATCTACTACAAGGTATGGAATGTCATGAAAAGCCCCACCCAGTCAGACTCACACTGGCATGAGCTGAGGCTGCTTCTTAGTTTGGGATCCCCAAGGATTGCTTCACTTCCAGCTTGTGCCTGATGCAAGCCCAAGCAAGGCACCACGCTATGCATGCCAGGAGTGCCATCCCAGCACATCTGTCTAGTCTAAACAGCACCTGGTTAAAGAGCTTATGGACCTCCGAAATCGAGCAGCAATGGAGGAAAACAGGAGCAGTAGCAGAAGTGTAGGAGCTTTATCCAGTGCTGGATAAAGACATTTGTCCTGTATTAGGTCCTCAAATCCTTTATTTGCTTTAGCTGCAAGTGCCTGAGAGCACAGTTACAACTTCAGTGTGAAAAGGAGAGTTGTGAAGAAAGTCATGTGCCTGTGCAAAAAGGAACTTCTAACTGGAATCCAAATATGGGATTATGTGCATCTTTTGCTACAAAGAATTGCTGCAATGGGTAGGGATTTAAGTAGGAGATGTTGTTGGGCTTTGAAAAAACTAATCTCAGTTACAGCCATGAAAAT
Organism: Melozone crissalis; assembly: GCF_028551555.1. Lineage (NCBI taxonomy): Eukaryota > Metazoa > Chordata > Aves > Passeriformes > Passerellidae > Melozone > Melozone crissalis. Next base: position 26,568,885 of record NW_026535794.1, read on the forward strand.
CCAGAGAAATTCAACTGATGTAAATGGAAACGTGTCACATATATAACTATATTTTACAATGGTGCAGCTGAGAACAGAATCCCTTTCCTACTTGGTATATCAAAGCACTGGTGAAAGCACAGTAACAACAGCTGTGGCTCTGTAGACTGGAAGTTCAAGTAAGCAAAGAATGTGAATTCTGGGGACTACAAACACTCTGCCAGTGATGGTGAGCCACAATTTTTAAAAAAGGAAGTAGTACTAAACGGAATTATGAATTCCTACTCCAAATCCTTAAGAAAGGAGAAAAAAATATCCATAAAACAAAAGCACCTGTATAGTTTGAGTTGCAGTCTTCCTGCATCCATTCTTCAGGGACATTTAGCAAAGAACAAGTTTGGCATTTATCTTAACTGAACAGTAACTAGTGTCTCCTTTAAAAACTAAAGCACTCATAAAGAGAAAGAGGTGATCCACAATACAATGTGGAATACAAATCCTTTTGTTTATCACACTCATACAGATGATTCAAGATACTTAATGCTGCCTTACCAAATGCTACACATTCCTCTTGCCAACCAGGAAAATGTGGTATTATGAAAACTATTAAATTAGCATACTTTTAGGTTTTTTGATATATTGAAAGTTTATTGAGCAGAAGTATTCTCCTTTTTTTAGCAGCAGTGCAGGGCAACTAAGAACACCACACACTACATCAGCATGACCTTTTGCTTTTTATCTGTGCCAAAAAATGCATTTTCAATTGAAATTATTATTATTAGACATCTTTTAAGATTACTTGTTGGTTTCAGGAATTAGGTATTAAACCTTAGTGCTTACAAAGCATAATCTACTTAATACCACACAAGTTATCAGAATGAACCTTTGGTTCTCTACTCAGGGGAAAGCTGATATAATACATACTAATCTTCTTCTCCTTTCTCTGCAAGTACTCTGTAAGACATGAGAAACAGAACCTCATTGTGGTCTCAGTACTGCAAATTTTTATTCATATATTTAAATTTATTAATACTGAGCATACAATATTTCTTGAAAATCCTGGTCTGAAAACTGTCAGGATTTTACTGACCCTAGGAGAACTGCCTTGATCCAAACACAACCTGAACATTTTACGACAAACAAGCTTCTAAGCATCTGAAACTACAGGTGCTAGATGTGAGATTATATCATACAAGAAAATCTTACAGTACTCTTGGCATAAAAAAGATTATTACTCTTTTTCTAAGCAGCAACCTGCCTTTAATTTCCCAATGCAAACACTTGAGTACAATATTCATAAAGAGCGCACAAGAAAACATATATTTGGAAAGCAGTATCTTATTCAATCAACAGCTTGATGAACTATAAGATGCCAGACAAACCTGAAATAATTTCAAAGGACTGAAATGCTACAATCCTAAATCCTGGGGGCTCAAAGTCAGATTCTAGAATGCTTGGTTGTAAGGGCAAATATTTGCTAACACAGTTTCCTAAACAGTATCCCAAAATGGATCAGGCCGGAAGGGACCACAGTAAACCCCTCTGGTTCAACCTCTCTGCTCAAGCAGGGCCATCCCAGAGCACACAGCACAGGACAGTATCCAGACAGTTCTTGAGTATCTCCAGGGACAGAGACTCCACAGCCTCTCTGGCCAACTTGCTCCAGTGCATGGCCATGTGCACAGTGAAGAGTTTCTTCCTTATTCAGGTGGAATATCCTGTGCATCTGCCCAGTCCCTTTTGTCCTGTTGCTTGGCACCACTGAGAAGAACCTGGTCCATCCTTCTGGCACCCTCCCTTCAGGCACTTGGAGACATTGACTAGGTCCTTTCTCAGTCACCTCTTCCAGCATCTGAACAGGCCCAGCTTCCTTAGCCTTTCCTCATAAGAGATGCTCCAGTCCCTAAATCATCTTTGTCACTCTCCACTGGACCCAGCTCAGGAGCTCCATGTCTCTTTTCCACTGAGGAGCCCAGAACTGGACACAGCACTCCAGGTGTGGCCTCACTAGGGCAGAGTAAAGGGGCAAGACCATCTCTCAAGCTGTTGTCAATGCTTTTCCTAGTGAACATCAGGATACCATTGGCCTTCTTGGTCCCAAGGGCATTGCTGGCTCATGAACCTCTTGTTATCCACCAGTACCCCCAGGTGCTTCTCCACAGAGCTGCTTTCCAGCAGGTATGCTGAAAACCTTTATTCAAACAGAAAAATTCTAATCTTCAAGGATGATAACATAAAAAAAAATCCTCAGACCCAGTTAAAAAACTCTATTCAATATGTTCAGTTACTAAAATACAGACTGGCCATGTACTTTCCAGGAGTCTTTATGTTGTCTACAGTACATCTGTGTTACTACTTTCTTTCAGTTTCCTATAAAATGCAAAATGTATTTTCAGTAGTAGCCTAATTTCAGGGACAATTCAGCTAGTGAAGCACCATCTCCAAAATTATGTTAGATAAATGTACTAACTCACTTTATGTATATTTTTGTCTCAGCATTTCCAGCATAGAAGGAGAAACAGATGCTTTTAGTCTAATTTGTCACCCAACCTCTCACTTACTCGATCTGAAAAGCATGCAGTGTGTGTTTAGGCTGGAAGGAGGGGATAAGTGAATTGTGGGGGAAAAATGTCTGAAATATAGCAAAACTTCCTGTTTGGGGCTCTGGGTAAACCCTGTCAGCAGATGGAATCCGTGCAAATCTTTGCATTAAATAAGTATAGCACCTACTGGCATACCTGATCCTTGTAAAGACTACATGGAAATGAAATCAAACTGTAGTTTGAGGACCAAGTATTTACCATAGAGCACAACTTAGAGCATTTCTGCATATGGCACAGAAAACATAAGGAACTAGATTCTCAGTTCCCACAAACTGCAGTAATTTCATAGTTTGAGTGGTGTTTTGATGAAGAGCACCCATTACACTTTCACATGAGTATAACTAACTACTTGCTGGTTTATTTTTCCCCTTCTTTTTAATTCAAGACTGATGATGTGCAGTCAGAGAGCAGAAAAGGCAATGTTTTATACAAAACAATGCCTGTAACTCTTCCACAGGCAAGGTACAGACTTCCAACGCCTTGCACAGTATGAAGCCTGATTTCCATGTGCTTTGTATATTCTACATTTTGCAGACTACACTTTGATTCAACTGCTCCCTTGGGTTGGAAGAGTATTCATTGCATTCATTAATCTCTGCTCCATCATTTTTTTAGAACAACACATAAAAACACTGGTTAAAAAACAGTGGGCATACTTCTGTTCATCTCCTTTAACCCCAGTTGTTAAAATCTCCACTTATGGTCTGATGAGAAACACTGGTAGAAATTAATTTGAGGAGATGAAATTTTTAAATAGAGCCACGTCTAGCTAAAAGGGAAAACTACTTGGACAGTATAAACAGATCCAAATGATATCCCTCAAGTCTGAAGCTGAGCAGATGTACATCACATTAGTTCAACAAACAAAACTATTCTTGACATTTGAATTAAGATAATTTTAGTGCAAACCAAGTTCCGATAATACATTTCTTAAATTTGCCATTTTGGACTTTCTGATGTCCTGAAGGGGTAGAAATCTCCCATTATATACAGACTTGAACAAGGCAAGTCTATCCCAAGATAAAATACAATGCAAAATCTTTTAAGCCACCAAAGACCATTTTTCTAATGGTTGAAACATTCATTGTGAGAAACAATTAAAATATTGCACTAAAACACAGTGATAGCCAACATAATCCAATGAAATCAATGCCAACTGAAATAACTGCAAATACCTACTAGAGTATTGCCTGCCATAATTACTCAGAGCTTTTAGATTTAATTGTTCATGAACTGGAACTCAATGTAAGCAAGAGAAGAAGAGTGCTGAAGTAGACAAAAGAAAATGAAGACAAAAAAAGAAAAAAGGCAGAAGCAATGCTATATTGCTGCATAACAGAATATAGACAATGCATCTTAACATAGATTAGTACAACAGTAGCATCATTTCCCTCTATTTACTGGTACCAAATCATGCTTCTCTGCCAGAAAACTCAATATGAAACATCAACTGTCTACAAACAGAATGACCATAAAGTCAGTATAAGTTGATTAAAAGTTTTTTTTCATTTAATGCTGACATTTTTTATTCTAGTCAGAACCATCAAATCTCCATGACTTAAACCGGTATTCTGCTCCCCTTATGATACAATGAAGAAGCTTAGAGGAAAAAAAAATAGTCAGAAAGTCACATTATACCCAAAATGTTATTCCCTCAAACCCAGCAGCTTTCATGCAAACTCTGTCATTCAAAACTGCTACAATTTACTTAATTTAATTTTTTTTGTTGTATGTTAAAAACATTTTACTAGAAAAATTTTGTATCTGTGGATGGCAAAATTTTAAACTCCAAGAAGCACCAAAAAGTGTCATATTTTCTCCAATTTTGTGATTTTCAAATGTCCTATTAGGACACGGTCTAAGGCAGTTCTTGAGGAGAGCCATTATGACTCATTAAAACTGTCATCACTATCTGGCTCAGTTTTTAGCAGAATTTGTCCCTGTGCACACACCTATCCCCTTGGTCACTCATACCTAAGCCAGCTTTGGGAAGCTCCACAGGTCTTCCAGAAAAGCCTTGCTGGAGAGTTGCTATGTATTTCATCAGAGAGGTTAAAGGCAGTACAAACCAGCAGATGAACATCACAAAATACTACTCTTGCACCTGCCCTCAGACATGCCTTCCACCCACAAAAGCATGCTAGGTGTGTCTAGCTCAGGCCTTGACATCCACCTCACTACCTTGTGTCTGTGTTAGTGGATGGAGATCCGGCACACACAAACAATTGACACTAGAATTCACTTCATATTACCCTGTTTCTCTCTACTGGACTGTAAAGGGAGCTCTCATTGATCAATTTAGGTGTAGACATCTACAGAGCACGTGTCTGAAGTCATGTTTGATAAATCCTAAACTAAATAACATCCAGAAAATTAATTCCTTTGTTGCTAATAATAACCATAAGTATTTGATTGTGTGCCTTATTTACCTTGTTAATTCATCCAGTATAAGCTTCTAAGTCATGATTCTTGAAAAACTCCAGATGAAAACACTGAGGAGACTCAGCAGCTTACATATCATGGTCTAACCAATTTTCATCTTGTCTTCGTTAAATGAAACAGATTGACTTAGAAACACCTCATCTTAGGTAGCTTCCCCTAGTCTCTGTACCACATCTTACACTTCTGACACTCTCCTCTCCAGGTTCTCAACCCAGAGATGTGGACTGTGATCTACGCTTGCTCAAACTGCACCAAGAGACACCACTGGCTTACAGCTAAGCTCCATCTTTACATAAGACCTTCACAAAAACCTCTTGCAAAAAGCTTTCAACTGTAGTTGCAGAGCTGCAATTAGCAGTTTGCTGCTGGGAGAAAAGAATTAAATATACAAAAGAGATGAAATTGTGATTAAATACACAAAAAACCTCTTTAATCTAGCACTTCAAACATACACTGTTTAGTTGTTTGCATATCCAGTCACTGAAGATGAGTCTGTTGTACTCAGGATACAAATATATCAGAGATGAAGTACAACTACCATTCTCTGTTCTCTTCTTTGACCATAGAGCCTCATGCTTTTATTTTCTCCTGCCTATGTAACTTTGCCCTAATTTTTAGCTCTGTTATTATCCCCTCATTACTTTGGGTCCAAGGCATGTGTTTTTCCTCCTGTTTGAAATTCATGTCTATAGTCAGGGTCAAGGAGAATGCCATGTTAAGGAGCAATTTGCTTAATGATCTTTGATGCAGTTTCTATCTTAACAGCAATAGAAAAACCAAAGTTAGGAAAATATGTTCTTAGGTAGACTGAATTAACTACTATTACTTTTAAATTCTAACAAAGAATTTTTTCTAAAAGACATAAAAACATCTACTGAAGTGCCAGACCATGGATATACACCAGGATCTCTGTGGATTTTTTTTTTTTTGAGTATATGAAATTTGGTCTTTGTGTCACATTTATGCCGCATTTCCCTCTTCAGCTTTTCAGTATTTGGCCTGTAAAAATTTTACTGCCTTCAGCCTGTTGGCTCACACACCATGCAACTCCAGCCTGGCAGTAATGAGTAAACCATGGCCAGAACTGCTTACTTCACAACCACTGAAAGCAGATGTGAGCAATTCTCTGAACCCTGTGAGGATATAAGGTTATGGCTGGCTTGAATATTCTTCCTTTTTTCCTCTCCAAAAAACAAAGGTTGGTTGTACCATCTTCTGATATATTCAATGATGGCTATCACCGAAACTGAATAGCTCTCCCTCTCTCCTTTATGCAAACATATAGACATTTATCTTACTTCTCTCTTTTTCTCCTTCTGCTTCACTTCCTTCCCAGCCTTGTGTTCATTCCTGCTGTTTTATAATGTACCTTTTTCAAGTCTCTTGTGTCTCTTTAAGGATGGGGAAAAATGAGAACCTCCTCACACTTTATGCATGTGATTCCATAAATATTACACAGGGACATGACTTTTCACTCTGCATTTTTCTTCAACTGAAAGCCAAGTTGGATCTGTAAACACAGCTCAGTTCAGTCTTAGCAATGGGGAAAAAAAGGCAAGCAATGATAAATTTTTGACCAAATATGTAAATTAGTTTATGTAAAAAGAACAACAGATGACGGTTTGTCAGGCCAGGAAAAAAAAGAAGAAGGAGGAGTATGATGGAAGGCCATCATACCACAGATACAAAATTTGTTAAGATGAGACTTCAGCCAACACAGGAACCAGAGGGCATTATACTGAACACAAAATGAGGTGAGGTGATCTTTACACAAAATCTGTGTCTGCAGGGCAGGTCTTTGAGCACAGCCATGCATTGGGGATGGCCAGAATTTATCTTGGTTCAAAAGGCAACTGGACAATTCTACAGGAAAACAAACCCTATGTCCTGTGATGTCTCCACTAGCCACAGTACTAAAAGAAAACACCACTGTGCATTTGCTCTATGCAGCTCCCAAGCTGCTACCATTGGGCACTAGTGAAGAAAGATGATGCACAGACAGTGGATTTTTGTCTGAAGAATAAAGTAACCCTGAGGCACATTCGCAGGTTACAGAGAGTTGGAGAGCTTGCTCTGCTGGATTCAGACCAGCACAGCATCCTTTTATGCCGAAGAACTCTCTGTTCTGTGGTTTAAGGTAGCACAGATACTTCAAATTAGCTTTTGCAACCTAACACCTGCGTAACTGCAGATTTTCTACAACAGAAATTCAAAATCATGAGTTACAGAATTTTTCAACTATTAGAGGTGCCAGAGCATATTCAAGCACTGCCTATGCCCAACATGTTTAGGTAACAGAAATCCCATGGAAATGCTTCAGTTACTATAACTGTATGACAGAATGTAAGCTTTACATTCACACAGATTCACCAGGAGAAGGGGTGGGGCAATTTCGAGGTGCTCCAATATTTCTACAATTACAACCACAGTATGGAGAGAAGATCAGATCTTTCAAACAATTTTGTACTCCCTTGAAAAAAATTTACATATACATTAAGATTTGAGGTTTGAATTTTGGAAATTAATTGCCAAAACCTACAGGATTTACCTGGACAGGCCTAGTTTATCTTTCAACATCCACCACAAATCTCCTCTCTTCTTTCTAGATGGTTGTCTGCCAAATGAAATGGTTACTCATGGTATTTAGGTGAGGGCTGGAATACTAAACAGTGCTATTGTCTACATGAAACCTGTGAGAAATTAGTATCTAACTAATTCTAATTTTTTGCTCTATTTTTTAGAGGGCAGTTTGCTGAAAATAAATATTGTTGAAACAGCCCTGTTTTTGGATTAGGCATTTCAACAGACCAGGCCCATCAACTACATGTTCTCTAAATTTATATGCAAAAAGCTGCTCTGCTATTCAACCAACAAGATATTCTAATTTTAGATATCTTAAGAGAATGTGTTTTTTACTTGCCTGTTTTAACCTTTTTCAATCCAAATTTGGCATACTTTCTTCCTTACTCTCACTATTCTAGTAGGGCAAAGACACGGATCCAAACACCTCTTAGAAGTAGCAAAGTTTTGTTATATCCAAATTAAATTTCTCTGAGACATGAAAATAATTTGTGGCAAGCAATACAGTGCTCTGTACTAAATAACAACATTCTGAACAGCTGCCCTAAAGCAACAGACATATACTTCCTCCTCCATTATTAAAAAGTAATTTAGTCCCTTCATAGGAAAAAAAACAAAAGCCAAACACCACAAGTTGAACAGTACAGCTCAACAGCAACAGAAAACCTCTGAAGTTTTTTTCCTAAGGAATTACCAGGAATTAAGGTGGTATTTTCCTCCTCCTCCCTGACTTCTGCCCCTCTAGCATGGCCAAGATGCAGACACAGTGTGTCATTTGGGGAGAGCAACGCCTCTACAGAATCCTTCCACTTATCCAGCAGCTGGACACAGCCCTGATCAAAATTACACCCACAGTCCAGCAAGCTCATCCAGCCAAAAACCAGAGCCTTTAGCTTAAAGACTCACAACAGCTTTCACAAACAGAACACACAGTGCAGACCCAGACTGTGAATCCAACTGCTTAAAATAAAACAATTACAACAAAATACACAAAGAAATATTCACAGAAAATACATCAGCTTAAAAAAAAATTCTATCAAATACAGCATGCAGCTGACTCTCAAATACGTGATGTGGACTGCCTGTGGAATTCCAACCACTATTTACTGTAAAATGAAGGAAAGTCTGTTAAAGTTAAGATGAAAGCAACAACAGTCTTCAGTTTTTCAGAACCACACTCAGAGTTATTATACAAATTATGATCACATCACAACATAAAAATTCAGGCAAAGCAAAAAACCATTCCTGAGTCACCCCATTTTAAAACATTCAGAGCTTTTGAGCTCACACCCCAAGAGATAGAGATATGCAACTTTTCTGCACGTTAGCTGTTTTAACAAAAATTTTGAATTAAACAGATGCTAAGTGTGTTTACACAAGACTTATTTTAAATTAGGAGTGGTTGACTTGAGTTTAAGTTTGGGAAAATACATTTTTAAGCTAAATAGATAGATGCTATGTTCAAAACACAGTGAATGATTACACAGAGTTCTGCACCAGGTCAGCTTCATCTAGGCATCGCCCTTCAGAAAAGCAGCATCTCTGCACAGCCATACATTTTTCCCAGAAAACAGGTCATACATACTCCTGTCTTTGCCCTTAGAAAAATCTTCCCCTACTCTTCAAATACATAACCCCATTCTCCTTACATGTTGCCAAGCAACTTCTCCATCTCCTGCCTGTGCAGAAATAGATCAACTCCAAATGAATGTGTCCACATTTCATGCAGGACAGAACCTGGCCTCAACAGCTTTGATCCAAAAAGCTGTAGCTTGTGTTCCCAGGAAAGGTTCATGGGCAAATAAAGGGATACAGGCAGCAGCAGCAACCCAGCTGACATTTCTGCTGGCTGCATGAGGCCTCTCCTCCTATTTTATCCAGCAGAGGGACAAACTACTTATGGTCAATATGTTTAACTTCAAACTGTACCAAAGGAGGGAGTTTTAATGCAGTGAGATATGTGACAGCTGAGAGCTGGAGTGCACACAGCCTCTCCTCCCAGCTCATTCACACAGGGTCATGACAGTGTATGAAAGCAGCTCCACCTCTCAGGGCTTGCACCTCCTGGCTGCTCTCAGATTACCAGTGAGCAGAGAACACGTCACACTCCTGAAACTATTAATATGGACGGCTTCCTCACAGCCATTGTATTCATTTTTACAGCTTAGATCAATGTGCAAATTATTTTTAAAAGGGAACAAACATGAAATCACAATTTAAATGAAAGGAAGGCAATAAATATGAACTTCTAGCCTTGTTAAAACATCTGCTTTTCTTCTACTTTAAGAAGTGTTTTAAATACATGCTTCAGCTTTCTGTCGGTAATGAGTTTCAGTACTGGTCAAACCCAGAATGTGTGGTTTACCAGGCTGAAAGGAAAAAAAGACCAAAAAACACTTGTTGACACTGACAGGGACCTTGAAGTAAGGACATACAAAGAAAATACTAATGATCAGCAAACTCTTAAATTGAATACAGAATTACATTCATCTAAACACAATCTAAAATTACATTCTTCTAAACAGCATTATTTCAGAGTTTGGGGATAGACTTTTACATTATGAGCCCCAAATGCAGTTCTGGTAGGGAACATACATCTGTCACTCTGCAGACATGAGTCATTACCACTACAGTGTGCTTGGATGCACCCTCCCAATTTACAAACAGGGGCATATTTTCATGCATGGACAAATATCCTCTTCAGGGAAGAATATGGTCCTGAAAACTACTGAACTCTCCTCTCCTGAAATGACTCTAAGGGAGTTCATAAAAAGCCAACAGTTCTTTGCATAAATGCAAATAACTATGAATAGTCTGAAAACAAAGAGTTGCATTTTATTGGTATGATCCAAGTCTATGAGTTGCTAAAAATTATTGCAAAGATTTGTAGCAAGAAGCAGGCCAACCAAGACAAACTGCAAAAATGAAGTTTATCAAATCTTTCAGGTTTGAAAGATCACATATAGCTCTAAAGCAGGCATAACCTGGACTGAGTGTTAAATCTTGCTGAGAATTGCATAACTCACTTGTGTTTATCACATTAGACAACCTGAGAGCAAAGGATGGTTGCCACACACGGTACAGGGGGGAATGCTGGCAAGTGGAGAGCAATTAGACAGTCACCCCTGCAGGAAACTGAGACAGGTAATTACTGCTTTTGAACACTGAAAACCAGAGGTGATATAAAGAATATTGTAATATAGCATAAAACTAACATGTCTACTATACCTATGACTGTATTAATCTAGTAATTATACAATTCAGTTTATCTTAGATAACACAGATAATTTGGAGGTCTTCTTGACTCCTTCAGGTACAGTGTCCTCATAGGGAAAAATATAATTAATATTTTTAATTTCTTTGCATCCGAATTAAATTCTTCAAGGCCTGAGCAAGACTGTTACTTGAATCTGCGTCTCCTCTGAGGAAGCAGATGGGAGGAGTGAATACACTGGAATTAAATAAAGGGACTTGAAAAGCTCAAATTCAGGTGCAGTAACAATGTCCCCATTGAAAACTCACTGTAAAACAGTGAGCTGGCCTGTATGATCTCCTTAGCCACTGCAAAGGGCAGTGGCATGAACAGATATACAAACTGCCAGGGAATGGCACTGACACATGTTGCAAATCATAGCTAGATGTGACACCAACATTAAGAAAGACACCTCTAACAAAATCAACAGGATTACCAAGTTCCTTTAATATTGAGTCCCCAGATGCTCTCACTGTCCTGAGTGCAAAGCCACCCTGTTTACAGTGCTAATGCAGAAGTCCTGTAAGTCAAGGTTTTGTGTTTCACTTTCTATTCAACCTTTCAGTACAGAATATAAAATGGCACCCACAAATAATCATGATACATTTGTAACACAAAGTCTGTTGTAAATAATCCCATGCTTTGTTATTGCTGTTCCTCGTTGGCATTTAATATATCAATAAGCATGGCTTGCTTCCATCAAAACAATTTAATTATATTTTGTCAAGACAGAAACTCTGAAAGAGTACAAATTTATAAAAAAGACACAAATCTTTTTGTGGTGCTCTTCAGAGTTCACAGCGTGCTATTAAAGATGAAACAACATTTGAAATCTAAGCAGGTTCAGGCAGAACCCTGAATCAGAGATGGTGGTATATTTGCCATTTTTTTGGTTAGAACAGTACCTTTTTGTTTGTTGGGGTTTTTTTAATTCTATCTAATTTGGTTTCATTATGTGAAGGAGAAAAATCAAACACAGCATCTTTTTAATCATTCAGAGCCTATGCAACATACAACTGAACAGCTAAGGCCTTATGAAGTCAAAGCAGATGGACTAGATTATGCATGTGCCCAGGCATTTTAGGAAAGTATAAGAAGAATTCCTGGGCAGTGGCGACTATAGAAAAGCTTGGTTCTCTTGTGTAAACAATGTTTTCCCCAACAGCTGTATTCCCCTTCCTGTTTATTCTTCACTTCTGCAGGATTCTCTCAGTTCAGTCACATCTGTATTTCATTTATTTTTAAATAATATTTCTTTAGCTATCCTCCTAGCCTTTTCAGATTATTAAGGCTGAGGGAATTTTCCAAATCTCATTTCTCTTTTCACAGCCTACTCTGGTCATATTTTTTACACTTCATTTAAGTTCTGAATTCACAAAATGATCCACATGGGTAACAAGCTTTGCCCACATAGACCAGCTTGCAGGGTTTGAGTTTTCATGTGAGCAATAGAAATTGTCTGGGCAATCATCTTCTCTTTCCCATTTTCAGAATAATATTTCAGTATTTTTTTCCATTCCTGCATTTTTTTAAAATCCAATAATAAATTCAATATTTACACATTCCTATAACTATTAGGCATGAGAAAATTCCTGGAGTTTAATTTTAATCACATCATGTTTGAGAGAGTCTTTTTAATACTGGGACCAAAACCAATTATTACATAAAAGTTAAGGGTATTGATTTACATCACTGATTTTTTTTAGAAGATTTATTGTACTCTGTTGAAACATTTTTTATTCTGTTATTTAGGTGAACAGAAATTTTTAGGATGTGCCTGCCTACCTTTTCTCAACATAAATACAGGTACTGAAAATGTACAAATAACCCAAATCTGCCTAGCTTGATTTCAGCAAGGTCACATGAAACAAAGTTAAAAAAGTATATCATATCTGTAATCTAGAGGACTAATAGCAGACTAATTTTATTTTACTTTAATGCCATTTTTCAGAGTCTCACCTCAAATTCTTCTTTTGTAAAAATAACTGAACAGATGATGAACCATTTCTCAAGGGTAAGCATTAATCTCTGGAAGCAACCATATTCTACAAGCAATGCCTCTAAAGATGATGTAATCTGTTCCAAGAAGTCTGTTTCTATTTTTAAGTGGCATACTGTTATTATGCTTTTAAAAGGGCATCTCCATCACACGTTGTTACTTTGCTTTTAACTCAGTAACAATCATCAGTGATATTTAATATACATGAAATGGCTTCAGAAAATTATTGATTTTGTATCATTATGTACTCTGAGTCTTACAAATGGTACTTGAAATGGTAATTTAAAGTTGTAAGACTATAAAATGCTTTTACTGTGAAGAACATTTCTCCTAAAGGTTACATTTTCAAAAGAGGTATATCTTTCCTAACTGCCTAAAAATGCTTGTGCATTTTGCATGTGAGATATCTCGTAATGTTTTGGTTTCTCTGCTTAATGTTACTAAATATGATATTGGAGAAGTTGGAAAGAACATTACAGCAGAAAATCCTCCAAGATAATACACTCAGCACTGGAACTCCATCTACTTTTACAGGGAGATGCAATAATCACAGAGCAACAACTAGAATTTTGAGTGAAGAGCACTTTTTATATGCTTTGTCTTTCCCTACCCTAATTTCTCGGTAAATCACTAAATTTAGCCTTTCCAACACCATACACTTTCATATTTAAAAAACTGACTTCAAAACCCCTACTCTGACTGCTATTCCCCACCAGAAAGAAGCCAAACCTACTCCTGATGGCACAGGCATGCCACAAGAAGAGATATGTGTGGGTGTTGTTTATCATTGGATCGTAAGAGTGGGCTGTTATCTTTATCTCTGCTATCACATTGCTACACTAAGATGTGGATCTCAGAGTGCAGTTTGACACCATCTTACTAATTTGAGAGGAGACACTACTCTCTACCTTGCAGAGAGTATTATTGCATCTCTGGGAAGTTCACCTATTCTTCTAGTAAGCAGTAGCAGCAATCCAAATCACTGAAGAGAATAGGTGGGGTTTTTTTAAAGGAAGATTTTGAACCAAGGCTGATAAAAATCATATCTATTAATGTGAGAGGCTTTACTATCCCAGATTCCCAGCAGGTATTAAGAAAGTCACCATTCTTTTTTCACATTGCAGTGCCTCACATCTCATATCCAGCATACAGTCTACTGAAGCAACTCAGACCTCTCTGACACCTCCAGAGCACAAACACCAACATGTGCTCTCTCACATGTAGGGGCCTATACTATTGTTGTCCCAAGAAAAAAGTGCTTAAAGTTTTTCAGATGGAGTTGGAATTTAATGGGAAAGTAACACCTAAAATCAAACAGAGATAACTACAGGTTTTTTTAAGAATTGTTTTTGTTAATTTTTAAAATCCAAGCTTGGTCAACAGTGACTACCCAGCTGGCTCTAAATATCCATCAATTATACTGCTACTTGTAACTATGACAACTTAGAGTCTTTTATTTACACCATCGTGACTGCCATGGCCAAAGATATTTTTCTTTAAGATCTTGGTGTACTTGGCTGTTGGAAAACGGAAAGATTTTCCAGCTTAATATCATCTGCAGATGCAAATAGCATTAGCATATTTTCTCTTGGTTGGCTTTTAATAATTCAACTAGAATATGACCAACAAACAGCACCACAAAGCTTCTAAGAGAGTCACCCTCAAATCAATTGTTTTAATAGATATAGAAAAATACTTGGAAAACATATTACAGATGTACAGATTTTGTTCTGGCAGGAAGAGAGTTTAGTTGATCTTTAAGTTGTTTTCCATCTTTAAATTCTATGATCCTCTGAAACTTTGTTTAGTGTTCTTTGGTCAATATTCTCAACTCTCAGCTCCTGAGAGCTCTTATTTTTCTAGTAAAGTTAAATTCACTTTTCCAGTAATCACTCATAAGGAACTGCAAGAACACAGACTTGCAATTTGTTTTCCATTAAAACAACAATTTGACTAAAAATGCAAAAATATAAAAAACATCATCATGTAACGTTATTTATAAAGCTCTGTTTTTACTTGCTCTTCAGTTTGCTAGCTTCTAAATGCCTACAGATTTCCTTTTCACTTTATTTTTACCAGAAACTGAAATTTAGTTCCCAATTATGGCAACTGCCAAGTCTGTCCTTACGTCAAAGATCAGCTTCATATTCGGTTTTTCTCCTTCAGCAAGCTTTTTGCATTTTCTGAACTCTCCAAGAGTTTTCAAAAGTAACAGAGAATTACAAAAAAAAATTAAAACAATACTCCAGTACATTTCCAAAGTGCCTTTAGGTTTGCTTGGCTGTTAGCAGCTAATGTTAATGGATAGGGGAGCAGCAGATGATGCTGCAACATGGTACAGCACCTTTATCATCACACAAGCCAGAATGTCCTCGTGCCCAGCAGTGACACCAGGCAAGGGAACAGCAGGGGAAGAGAGCTGTAGGTCCTGAGCCTTCCTGACAGGCTGCAGCAGATGTATCTGAGCCATACTTGCTGAGACCTTTACAATGAATGCATACAGTCAGTGATTCCCTTATGACCTTTTAATCAATAGAATTATTTATATCTTCATTATTTCCCATCTATCCACTGAAGCTTTAACTTTCAAGAAATAAAATATATTCAAGGAAAGCTTGCACAGGTCAGCCACTCCCTATATTGGTACATTTATAACAACAGCAGTTTAAGTTATCATTATGTCATTTTGAGCTCTTCTTGTTGAACCTTCCTTCTTCCCACTTTTCTCTCGACAGATTTGTCTTTAAAATTACATTTAAGGGCATTAATTTTGTTTCAAGTATATAAAGACTATAAGGAACTGGAGATAAAATGTATCCAAACAATTCAGCTTCTAGCTTGCAAGTTCTCAACATCCGCCTGCAAACTGAGAGCTGGGTGGTAAGGTGCAGTGCAGCCTGTCTCAGGGAGCCCAGCACAGCCACTGGGTATCTACAAAAATACTTCAGCTTTGGTTCAAACCTCAGAATGAAGGGGAAGCAGAGGAGTATGAGAACAAAGGAAGCAAAAAACAAATATAGAAGGGATTAATCTGCTTTATCAATGTAGCATGATAAACAACCTATCATGCCACAGATGTAATTTTCTCATAGCTAGCTTGAAGGTCAGCATGACAATTTTTTTCAGCTCTCACTTTTTATTTGTTAGGGATGGCACTGAAATGTACAGGTTTGATGAGAAAGTCTACAGTATTGAACTGTTCATGGGATAGCACAGCCAAGTAAAATTGAACAGCACACTGTCCTGTGTCATATAGGCTGCATATGGAAGGCTGTATCCTGGTCCCAGTTTATCCCTACACACTGCTGCATTCCTGCTCAGAAAATGCATGGAAAAGCTTAACTTTTTCGGAGCTGGAAGAAGGACACACTTGGGCCATTTGGTCTATATTTTTCAACGTCACAGCACAGTTCATGTTATAGTGTACAGTCAAAAGAGGCCAGATTTAAGAACATTAAAAATCTGATCAGTGTGAAGAATTTGGTAAAAGGATATTAGCTCATTAACATTCTTCTATATATCACAGCACTGTTTAGATGCTCTCAAGGAACACTTCAAACTCTGAACTTGGGATGGAAGACCTCTGTAACCAGAACAGCACTGCACCGTTCATAAAAACTGCTAATAGGAAAAAAAAAAAGAAGTTACATAGCATTTATAGAACTCTGCAGGAAAAAGTAAATACCTATTTCCTTAGTTTGACTCAAGTAGCTACAATTACACAGCTATCTTCAAACAACAATGTAAAAAGGCTGCTCTGCAGTGCTCTGAGACACTTTGAAAGGGGTAGTGTTGCTGGGTCTTGCATACTTAGGCTGACGCCTTAAGAACAGCATTAGAAAATTCTTTCAAGTACCTCATTGTTTTGAAAGAGAGCTACAAAAATGTCAGTGTTTTAACTCAGATTTTATCAGCTCTGAAAATACTGACTCAACTATTGATCTTTTAGCCTGAGCTATTCTGAGGGAAGGTATGAAAACCCCATCTGGATTGATTTAGCTTTGGTCTCCAAAAACAAGTACCATATCTGTATACATAATGATACATTAAGGATTATATTATAAAAGGCTACATACTTGAAAAACAGTCCTTTAACTAAATGATATAAATACTGCTGATGTACTAGGTGCATTAAAGATCATTAAACCAGCACTGTTTACTAGAAATAAAAAAACCCCCAAAAACGTTTACTTAAGTAATAGTTTGGATTTTTACAATCAGAAGTCTGAAGAAAACTTTCTTTCAAGTGCTCTGAGAGGATTAGCTTCCCTAACTACTTGGTGGTGTATCATTCAATATGCAGCTCCAGCTCAAAATGCTTCTCTCTGGCAATGGTATATTTAAGAACCAAAAATCTTACATGAGTAATTATAACATCTTGCTCAACACAAAACTAGCATGACTTCTTAAATTGTTACAGATCCAAAATAAGCCCTAAAACCTCAGCATTACACTGCCACACTATGGCACAATTAAGATCTGCAAGCAAAAATAGAAAAAAAAGACAATAAAAACCCCTCTAATTATTTAGAACTACAGAATCCACCATTAATTTTTGTAAAGCACTAAAAAGAAACTTAGATCTTGCTCAGCAATGGCTACCTAGGAACATTACGCCTGTGGATTTTATTTCAGTATTTTTTTTCCCGTGATTAAAAACCAAAAAGTTTACTTTCTGCAAGTATTAAATCTTCAAAGACTAGCTAGATATGCCTGTTGCACAGATGGGAAATGTGGGAAAGTGGATACCAGGGGCATTTCTTTGCTTTGTTGGCTACAAAACGTAGAGCTTTTTGTTCCCTGCATTACAATGTGAACTGAAAGGTTTTCAGTCCACAGCCAGTTGGACAAGAGAAATGTTCAGAAGACTTTCAAGTTTGGTTTTTTTAACTATTTGAGGTGATGCTACAGAATTTTAGAATCTACTTTTATTTTTTATCTCAGAATGTAATTTATTTCAGATCTAGAAATATTTAAAAATACTTAGTATTTCCACATTTTTGCTACTAAATTTTGTAAGAACTTAAAAAAAATATTTTTTTTGCTGACCTTGAAGCACAGCAACTCAAGATGTCTGAAATTTCACATCTAAGTTTTTATCTACAAGAGCTCACTGCACAAACCATATGTTATTTTAATTACTTTGCCATTTATATAATTTATGCTTTCCACTGCACTTGTTTAGCAAGAAAGCTATAAATCAGTTTTCTATTACCAGTACTGCTTTATTCATTCTAACATTCAATTTTTAAGTGTTTTCCTAATAAATCAAACAATGTACATAAGCAATCAGCTGAGGCCAAGACCATACCAATTATTTTACCTGCAAGAACTTGCCATTACAAACATTTCCCATAGGGCATAATAAAATATATGTCTGGTGCCACAAGACTTACAGGAATACCCTGTACTGAAGCATTAAATAGAGATTAGATGACTAACTGGGCACTATTTGTTCCATCCCTTTCTTAATTGCTATTGTCACCACTTTGGTTTACAAAAAATAGCATAGTTAGATGCATGCCAGCCCTTTCCTGTTAAGATGGTTTGGTCAAGCTTTTAAAATCCACAATTATATACCTTTTATCTTCAAGCACTTTCAGTTACAGACTGCTTAAGCCATCAATTAACAGGATTTTCTCTTTTATACATTACCTATCTCTAAGCCACATACATATATACATGTACACTTTAATACAGTTTCTGTTATTAGACCTCTGCTTTCAATTATCACACAATTTCTGTAAATTTTTTTACTGCCTTTACTCAAAGCATGAGCCACTTGGTTATACCTAAGATCCTAAGTCTTCCTGATAGGCAGCATCTATAAACAGCCAACTGTGAACATTACAGACTTTTGACAAACTTGGCTCTAGGGCCTCACTAGAAAATGTCTCATGTGCATTCCTGAACTGGGACAGGATCAGCCTAAATAAATTCTATACTCTCACCTGGTAGCAACATTGCAGCCTACCACCTAGGACTTGTGATTTTGCAAGTCTTTTCGGAGGGGAGGAGTTTAGCAAACTTGAGTGACACTGAATGAAGGCTATTTATGGAGAATGCCTCCTTAGCAGTTTTAGGGTTTAGCAGTTGCCAACGAATCACACTGAACTGCATCAGGAACCTAAAAATAGATTCCAGATTTGCAACTCCTCCCCGAAATCCAACAATAGTGAATTTTGAAAATGTTCGTCTTTAACTGCCCTCAAAATTTAGCAGCAGACCAATTAGGTAGAGTATTTCTGTAATTGGTTTTTAGTTGCAAAAATTAATATTCCCTTCCCCCTCTGACAGCAGACATGTCTTCCTCTATTAGTCATTCAGGCATCACCGCTAAGGATTCAAAATTAGATAACCTTCTTCAAAAAGATATATTATTTAAATTAAAAAGATGTATGCTGAAGTTGAATATGCTACTAAAAAAATACCTTTCCTTACAGCTCACAAAGAAGAGGTTAGGATAAATGGCATCCTTATTGCTTCTTAATTATGCTCTCCTTGGAAGAATCAAATCGTGCTTCATTATCATTCATTAGGCAATCCCTTCTAGGAAACTTCATACCTTCCTGAACTTTTCCATCTGCTTATAAAGATCTGGATCCAGCTCCTGAGACACATCTTTCATCCAGAGCAGAGCTCCTCTGTATTCAGTCCGGTACTGCTCCATCCTGTTCACCGTCAGCCACGTGTCTGAGATGGCCCTGTATCTGAAAGTCTCCACTTCTTGATACAACCTACTGAGAGGGACACGGAGTGCTAACCTGGGAAGGCATGGAGCAAAGAGAGGAAAGAGAGGAACATGTTAAACGTGTTGTTCCACAAAGGATTAATACAACTCCTTGTAAAATTTTTGTAAAAAAAGGACATTTTACTAGCACTCAAAAAAAACATACACAGCCAACACAGTTCACTTTAGTGCCAGTGTACCTTCAGATGATTCCACCACATGGCTGGAGGTACACATGAAACAGAGTAATTCTGAATGAATACTGTTTGCAACTCTTCTGTTCAAATAGCAACTTTTCAATTACACATGTGAGTGGAAAAGAAACCTCTTCTACTGTGCCTATGTATTTTAGTTTGACCACTTGTATGTTATTACCATTCCTCTTCACAAGTTTCATTTAGCAACTATAAAAATATACCCAAGCTAATTTATTACTGGAAAAGTATTACAGATGTATCAGGAATGTCATGCTAAACATCACAAAAAGTACTTCCATTAGTCTTTTAAGTCTTCAAATATAAATGTAAATAAATAAGTCATCTGTCAGGTAGATAATTATCTGAGGTTTTCTTTGGTTTTTTTTTTTTTTTTTTAGTAACTGGAACAATTTCTTTGAAGGACATTATCTTTTCTTTTGGAAGATTCAGACATTTATCTAAATGTTTCTTCTGACAACTACACTTTGCAAAGGCAGTAGGGGACACTATTGTTCCCCCTATGCCATCACTTCAGCTCCTAATGGGATCTCAACACCCGACAGGATTATTCCTTTTGCTTTGCTTCCTCCTGCTGCTTCTGCCTCCCTCTTGGTTTCCAGCAGCACCTCACTGGAATGGGTTCAATCAGCCCCACACCAGCACAGAGATGGTTTAATGTGCAGGAAGTCCCTTGGCATAAGAGAATTTCTAATTTTGGCTCCAGTACCCCAAGATATGTTGTCTTGATCTCCAGCTAATGAGCTAGCTACAAGCATGAAACATCAATAAAAGCAGTCCCAACTTCAACAAAAGTTTGAGGATAGCTCAAAAGAAGAAAGACAAATGGTTTTGTTTTAAATGTGAATTTATCTGAAAAGATGCCTTAAAAAAGTACTGGGTCAGAGCTATATTAATATGTGAATTCAATGTGACTTTTTTTTTCCATGATGTTTTTTCTCATTCCACAAATTCTTACCCAGATATCCAAAAGAAAGTTTAGTTTATGTAGATAGGCATTGAGATTTTGTCTATTAACAGTTATGCTTCATAAAGGAGCAAGCCATCAGCACTTTTGCTCAAAGGTGCTTTACAAGTGCCTTAATGATCCCAATCATGACTGCTACTGGAGGTGCTAAAGACCAAACTCTAGCCCAAGATAATAAACATATGAAATTCTCAGTGCTCTGTATGCTGTGTTTCATTTTGAGCCAAACAACTGCACTGTTAAGATAAAGCCAGAAAGTATCATAGTAGTTGAAAGCCCTCCAAAATCCTGTAAAACATAATGGAATAGAATATTCCTTTGTGAGTGATGGTGATTTTCATCCTTTTATAGTCCTAATGCTGTGAAAAAGAGCATCACAATACTTACAATGACATCAGGTAATGATATTTTTAAACTCCTAGAGCAAACACCGGGTCAGGGACACATGAAGGACTCTGGTTAACAGCAGGTGTTAGTGTTCCTGTGTGTCCATCTGGATTCCTTGCCTTTTACTTGCCCCTGCACAACCTACATGAGCTCTCTAGGGATCTGGGATCTTCTCTCAGGGGAACTTTACACTGAAGTTCAAGCAGAAGATGGCATTCAGACTCCTCCTTTCTCTTCCATCTAGTTGAGGTATGAGACCCGATGCCCCAGAAAAAAGTATTCCCTTACTCATTCCCTCCCTTGCAGGAACCAGACACCTCCACAGTGAGCTTGCTGCAGCACTTCTCTGCAGAGTGAGAACTGCTACCAACCAGGAGAGGGATCTGACATCATCTCCTTTACAACCCTACTGCTGGAGAAGCTCCAGTACAGCCTTAGAGACACTGAGCTGAACAGGCACAGGCAGGGGATCTGAAGATAGACATAGCAGGTCTATGGACAAAAAGCATGATCAGGCAAAATTCAAGAAGTCACTAATATTGCCAGTATTACAGCAGATTTTGTCAATAATTTTCCTATCAATTGGTTCCTCACACATTTCAAACAGCCAAATGAATGATGACATTGGTGAATCAACTACCATTATTACAAGTACTATGCAAATCAGACAGAAATGTTGACCCATATACCTTTGCTGAGAAGAAAAGCAGAGGGCCTTTCCTGTAGCTTGCATCATTTTTCCTGCTCTTGTTTTATCCTGAGAACCCTGTGATCGAAGAAATTTCCCCAATTCATTTTCTTCCTGAGACAGAACTAACAAAAAATAAATGAGTTGTCAAATATGTTATTTAATTGGTCCCTAACAGCTTAAAAACTGGCCTAACATCAAACAGTTTAAGTCACTTTAGGTCTAAGCAGCAAAACAAAAATAAATAATTTCACAGAATTCCTGCATCTAGTAAACAGAAGACCTGGTTCATTTGAGACATTTGCTGATATATTTAACAAAAATCACAAAATTCCATCAGCACCAAAAGACAACAGGAAAAATGTGCTATTTCTTTCTTACAAAAAAGAAAAAGCTGGGTTGGTTATGTTACAAAAGGGGTTTAATTACATCTTGATTGCAGTTAACTTTCAGTGTGGGTTTTTTGGGTTCTGTCTGGATTGGTAGGTTGGTTTTTAGCTCTCTTTTATCACTTGGATTGCCTCAGCTGATAGCACACTTTTATTGAAGCTAATTCCAAGTTGTACTAACCAAAACTCATTCACTTGCTTTTCTCTTGCTCACCGTTTTTCATGCTTGACGACATAAAATTTCACATGACAAGTCTAGTACTTAATTTTAAAGAACATTTACTTTCAAATTACTTGGCAAGATTACTTGACAACTTGAACATTCTGTAATTCAAACACTGTATTTCAACTGCCTGAAACACATCTACCTCAAAGAAACCGATAATTTTTTAAACAGGAAGATGAAGTGATTTTACACTGAATTGTTGACTGCTTTTAAACTGGGACCATGGACCTCAGAGAACCTTACAAAAACATCTCATGATGCCCTCATCACTTTGTCTTTTAAAGTGGCTATCTCCTATGCTACCAATGTCAGTCACTAACAACAGGGAGAATGGCGTAAAACAATAAAAGAAGATCTCCTGAAGTCCTCTTGCCATTTTCCAAAATGCCAACAGCCAACTCCAGTGCAGACTTTGCACTCTTTGGTAGAAGATGCACATCTGCATCTGATGCAAATCTTTCCATCAGATTTCATCTGCCAATTCTTTAACTTGATACACTACTATTCTGTATTTCAATTTTACCTCCAGATTCTGAAACATTCTGTCTGACTTTCTTTGGATAAAAAAAAATGAAAGCCTAGAGAAAATGCAATTGAAGATTTACTGATTTCATAGATGGACTCTCTCCTTCAGGCCAGATATCAAATAATATGGACTGCAGAGAACCTTTAGAGGACATTTAATACAATTTGCTGGTTGAAACATTCCAAATCAGGTCCCCCATCTCTCACTAATGACTGTCACTAATTACTGTACGGTTTTTACAATCAAGTCAGCATTATCAAATTCATCATAATAGCATAGATTACTTGATTATAAAACTAGTAATAAGACAAAAACTCTTCATCAGCAATACTCACTTAAAAAAAAGCAAAACAAAACAATAAAACTGTTTAGAAAGGAGTTATGATTTCTAGACTTGACACTTTTGAATTTCTCAACTAAGTAATGGAGAAAAAAAAACTAAAGAAAGCTTTCTCCAGCCATTATTGCTATCAAAGCATTATATCAATATATAAAACATCAGAACTGGGAAATCTTCAAACAAATAACCAAATTTGCATTCAGGTGTCTGCAAGGATCATTACTTTTGAATAGGATGAAACCAGTAGTTCCCCGCTTTCATTTTTACCTTTTCACTTGTTCAATGATTCCATAATGCAGACCTTCTTATCATTTTAACTACTGTGTTTGATCATACTTACAACAAATCCTTTTTTGATACAGTTCAATTGCTTTCAGCAACTCCATACACGTTCTCTGAATAGAATGGAACAGCTGATATTGAAACAAAATACACAAAAATTTGTCAAGTGTATGCAAGAAACAATGAGGAATAAAATACAAGAAATACCTTAATTTTTCATAGAAATTATTAAGGAGCATTCTTTTCTTCTTGAACAATGAGCAATATTTCTGGTATTTCCCATATCAATTGTGCTCTTCTTTCAATTAAGTTTTTTACTGAAACTAAAGACGGACCAATCGTAACTTTACAGAGGGAAAATAAAGAGGAAAAAAACTTTGAAAACAGGTCTACAATAGTTGGTCATTAACCAAAGGACTTGTGTTGGGTATGGGTTTATTTAGGTGATATCTTTGTGTAGACATGAAGATGTACAAATCTGTTTCTAAAAACCTCACGGTAGTACAGAGTTATCAAAATATTCATCAGTCATTCTCAGATGTGGGAATATGCATACAGAATTTTTCATAGACACTGTGAAATCTAGTGGAGCAAACTTGCATAGGTATGGCCCACACAGAAGGTTGTTGATTTAAACTGAAAGTTTTATTGGCATATTGGAAACAAATTTCTAAAGCAGCAGCTTTCAAAGGAAGAAGAGGTAAAAAAAAAGTCAGTCATGATTATATTTTGAGATTATTTCTAGGAAATAGAAAAATTATCTTCTCTCTCTGTTTGTCCATCTAAAACCTCCAGCCTGCAACTTAAATCTAAACTCTACCATATGAGGCATTACACAGCTAGAAGTAAAATAGACTACTGGCACAGTTAGTGCTTTCTGTCAAGGCTGCCTGACTACAAATTTACACAGGTCTTGTCTTTTCAACTGGGAGTATGACTTGCAAGTGAGAATTTGTTCAAAACATGCTTATTCCACTTGTGTGAACACAAGTTTCCCTATCTCCAACCCCACTTGAACTAACAAAGCATCCTTCCTGATAAATCTGCAACACAGTAGAAATAGTAAAATCTCAGGTATGTATTTATAAAATAGTGTTCCATACTTCCAGCTTGTTTCACATCAATACTCCTGATTTATAACCCATTGTGAAGACTCTGTAAGTAGAACCACCGAGTGGTAAGTTATTGCTCTTCTTGTATTTGTTGTACTATAGCCTCCTGTGTTTCAGCTAAAACCTAAACAAACTGAGAATCCTAAGTCAATATTTTTTTTTAGAAACTACAAGAAAGCCAGTAAAGCAAAACATTTACCATCATGCAAGAAAACAACACAAACAGAACTTACATGGACATTAACTGGCTTATTGCACTTCCATAGTACACTCTCAATTTTTTGCTTTGTCTCAAAAACATTCTAGGTCTTCATTTTGTAGAACTTTAACCTATTTTTTCCCCCTCAGTGGAGTTGAGGATACCGACAGTAGTAGTATTTGTCACACAGCAGGATTCCTTCTCTTGGTTTTATTTTTAAGACTTTCAGAGGCTTCTTTTGACACGTCAGAACCCACTAATCTGCTTGAAACCTTCAGAGTAGAATGCACTGTGCACCTTGCTCCTGGGCATATTGAATGTTTTTCTGGTATATGTGGCATTTCATACTTGTACAAAAAATGTCATTTGTATGCTCAATAAAATACTTTTAGGAAAAAACCAAACCAAATCACCTTAAACTAACATAGGCAAAGGATAATCTCCTGACTCCCCTGCTAACAAAGGAGAAAATCTGTCCCTAAAATATGAAAATAAATCTGAGATATGTTCAGTTCCAAATAAAGTTAAAGGGACATAGGGTTTCATGTTCCTAAATTCCCCTATATTCCCTGAATTTACACAGATACTTTTGTCAGAATCTGGAAGAGCTACTACATGAAAATTATAAAAATGTATGTATGTAATTATATCCTGCATGCACACATGTTAAAGGCTTGGTGGAAATTAGGACACTTGAAAATTTAACAAATAGAGAACAAACATTATGTAAACATTACAAACCTCTAGTTTTGCATCCAGATCTGCATCTGAAGCAACAACATGCTCATCTTCCTTTTTTCCTGTAACTTTTATAAGGGTTTGTTTTGTTTTCCAGTATTTCTGTTGCATTTTATTGACCACAGATTTTTCTTGGCTTTGAGCATATTGATCATAAAATTCTCTTGGATAGTTGCTAGAATATTAACAAACAAAATTTAAAACTTCAATTGGATACTTTAAAGATAACTCTAACACTCAATTCCACACTCAACTCTAACACACATTTCCATTAAGACTATTGCACTTGCATGCCAACACACATACATTCTAACATGCAGTTCCTCATTATGCATCAATAACAAAGCAACTAAATTACTGTATTTCCCATCCTACTCTGAAAAAAAATACACTGGTTTTAACTTTAATATCTTAACCATTTAGTACTGCCTAATAAACAGCCTGGAAGAATTCCCCCCAAGGCATTAGGAAAGGATTTCTAGCCCATGGAATTAACTTTTTATTTTGTATAATTAATAGAAGAGTTTCAAGTGAACTAGCAGAGTTGCTCAAGCAGGTAGCAATTTTCATGCCATTTCAGCACTGTTGGGATTTGACACAGCTCATTTTATGAATGGAATTAGACTACTTCTTGCCCTCCTTTTTTGTAACTGAATAAAAAAAGAATCAGAAAAACACTCATCTCTTTTGAGCATGCTATGTGAAAGACTGATAATATCACATCTCTCTTTATACAATGGACTACATGACAACTGTGGGTGTATAACAGGCAACTTTTTCTTTCAAGGATTATTTTTCACTGACAAATAATTCTGCATTCCTGCAGCAGATCTAATAAAAAGTGCAATATATAAATTCCATATTCCACAATATTTAAGCCATACCCAGACAGCTTAATAGAAAATATAGTTTTACCACAAAATTTCAGTGTCTTTCAGGAAGTGTTACCCCATTATTAATTTGTGCAAAAGTACATACATTTCTCCCTATATGCATATATAAAAAGCTGGAGTAGTCTTTCAGCTTTTTAGAACTAAAAAGTGGTTGCTAAACACTGCTATAATTGGATGCTTCACAAAACTTAAATAGGTTGAGTTTATTTTGAGAAGACACCTTGCACCTGGAGTGTTAAACCAGAGTTCATTAGTGAGATATTGACCCCTAGTTCTGACCCCTAGTTCTGTTCACAACACACAGATTGCTCAGAGATGCTACCCCAAGAGGTCTTCAGACCCAACATACACATCAAGTCGTGTATGGAGACATGTGTCCCTGCCCATGGCAGGGGGGTTAGAACCAGATCATCTCTGAGGTCCCTTCCAACCCAGGTCACTCAATCATCCTATGACCCTCTGATTATATGTATCATAT
Organism: Melozone crissalis; assembly: GCF_028551555.1. NCBI lineage: Eukaryota > Metazoa > Chordata > Aves > Passeriformes > Passerellidae > Melozone > Melozone crissalis. The sequence goes on from NW_026535794.1 coordinate 26,595,911, forward strand.
GTGTATATATATATATATATATACACACAGATATATCTATATCTATACATTTGCTGTGAAGCAATACAGCCATTCTGAAAAAACAAGCCATTGGTACACACTCCCCAAAAGGGAACCACATCTAACCTACACAGTCACTAGTGACACAGTTTAACCTGAAAAGGAAATTTTTTTCACAGGGTTACATTACTTCCTTTAGTTACTTTTAATCAGTGAGTTAGGTGACAGCACCTTAATTACCAAAGAGATGGTAAGAAATTAATGGAAGTGAGCAGAGATATCATTTTAAAAACCACTTATACAGAGCACTTCATGGCTTCTTCACCAAACTTGAAAAGCAAAGATATTTATCCATTTAATTTTATACTAATATTAGTTCCAAGAGTTTAATTTATTAATTAAAATTAAAATAAAGGTATTTTGATGCTACAGCAAAAAATAAAAAACATGTACAAAACATACCACATTTTATTTGGAACTCTGTATAAACAAGCCATCACACACACTGACAACAGACAACCTATCAAGTTGGGTGAATATTATATTGATCTGATACAGGCTGCACCTTTAAAATACCAAAATTACTACCTTTAATGAATAAAAAAACCTCCTGTATTATGAGAAAAATAATGTGAGAGTTTAATAAAAATAGCATTACTTTAATAATAATTAAAAATACCCATCAAACTTCTCACAAGGTATTATAAAGGCCTTAGCTGCCTGGCTAACTGTGTTTCTGCTAATGAGATCTCAGTGAAAATAACTGAGATCTCATTTCAGTAGTCAAGTGAAGAAAACACCATAACTCATCTGATGTTAACCAGCTACTAATATAAGGTCACAAAAAGATTAGAAAAAGCGCTGGGATTAATACAGATTCCTGAATTATGAGACTGATGAACAAACTGAACAAATCAACATACAAACACTATTAGCTCTTTAGAATAAAAAATTATCAAGATGCTTACTATTTATGACCTTCCATGATTCTTGTCTTCTTCAGACACCTAAATAAGAAATGATCAGTTAATACAAGTATCTGTAATTCTTAGATAAAACACTAGAAATCCTATATCTTTTCCCTCAGAAAATTAATATGCTGCAGCATCTTGTTTACCATATTACAAAAGAAAACTCTTCAATCTGTGAGCCAAATGCCTTCCTTGTGTACCACAATTCTCCGGAAAACCCATTACAAATGGATTTAAGTGCTGCCAATCCTTCTATGTTAGCAAGTTTTTCAAGCAAAAGCATATTTACCAGGCATAAATTCAGTGACTTTTTATGAGGCATGCCAAAATTGTTCATGCTAGGCATCACCCTCAGTCAAGTTTTTTTCCTACAATTTTTAGCCACAACAAAATTCAATTACTTTTTAACTTTTTTTTTTCTGCCTATATCCCACTGATCTATTTTTCTAAAACACTAGTTACATCATGTCTTGAGTCAGAGATGTGAAATTTAACGACCAGATGGTTTTTCTATGAGGGACACCGCAGATCCTGAGGATAGAATATGATCTGTAGGCATTAGAACTTTAGATTTTTTTAAAGTTACCATCTCCAGCTTGGATACTCAAATTTCCCACTACACTTTGAGCTGGCCAGATGGCATGCACATAATTTCCCACCAGTACCTGAGCATGCTCCTTCCAGGCCAAATTTAACAGCCAAGCCAGATACTCATAAACAACAAGCACCAGGTTTCTCCTCTGCTGCTTTCAAAGAGGACTGGCACATGGCTAACATGGGAAGGGAGGCACTGCAGCAGGATCTGGATGAGACCAAAATGAAGCCAGTGAGATGGGTGGTGCTGCTGGGGAATGGACTTCAGCAAGGAGAGGCACAGAATGAACACACCAACAGGCTCCACTAAGGTATGAAGCTGACTGACTGAGAAAACAGGAATGGAAACAGGAGCTAGGGAGGTAACAGTGCTGAAACTGAACTTGGCTCTAATCCAAGTAAGAAAGAAAGGGGGCTACAAAGGGGAGTCAGCATGTTGGAAACTAGCACAATACTGCATTCAGACAGTGTGGTTAGCACTGGAGAGGCAAAGGGACTGGAACAGATTGCAGGAACCCAAACAAGGCAATGCAAACAACCTGGATGCTTCCTGCAAGCATAAAGCACATGCACTTCCATTTGGAGCTGAATGGAGCCAAATCTCAGATTTCTGAGCCTAACCTCTCTGCTGTCAGTACATGTGAAACTTGCTGGCAAAGATCCAGGAGATACTGCAAGATTATATCAGAGCAGGAATTTCACCTGAATTGGAATTTTTGTGAAATGTTCTTAAGCACTGCAGGAGACCACAAGAAAATTAGTAACTCCGTCTTCAGACCAGAGTTCAAATGTAAGGGTCAACAGCTAAAAAAGGAGGAAGAAAGAATCTTTTCAGATTGTTGTGTTACAGAACCATTGAGTCAGACAAGATACAGAATGGACTGCTGTGCTGTTCTTTCTAGAGCCATAGGCACAGACACTACTAACTAATTTTCTAATGCCTTTATATTCTTGACTTCACTGTTTTCACACTGGTCCTCCTTTAAGTCAACTGTGGGGGTGTGTGTGTGAGATAAGACCACAGGATTTAGCTTGTATACACAAGCTTGTCCATGACTCAGTTATTCAGCAGCACACCTTGGTTTGACAGGAAGCAAAGAACAGCCTGTCCAGGTGGACTAACATGTACATTACTTGGAACAAAGTATAAGCAACCAGCATGGGGAAAAGGTGCAAGGCACTGACCTTATTCACTGTACACATCCACCTGCTTCTTCTGGAAACCACTGTCCCTACAAAAAATAAATAGGGTCATGGTGAAACAGTTGTTATTTGCAAGCACAGCTCGTGCTCTCTCTTCCTAAACACCTGACCTCACCTTCTGACTCTGACATCTTCCTAGGTATACTCTTCCAGGTCCTACAGAGCACCCTTAGGCCCTGAAGATATTCCTTGTGGGAGTTTCTACATTCAAACTGGACAATATTTTCATGGTATGAAAATGAGGGCATGTGTTCTCTGTTCTGCTGTGTGATGGGATGGCATTTGGGGCTACAAGACCTGCTGGGATGGAGTCCTATGGCCAATCAGGGTGGAATGAAACAGAAATGGAGCCTTACCTATACTGCCTACTGGAAATGGGTCCTGGCATGTGATTATCATCCAAAACAGGCCAGGAGGGAAAAAGGTCCCAGAGAGTTCTAGATGGTATAGATAAAAAAAGCATGCCAGGGACATTGCTGTAATTAAGCAGTAGCAACAAGCAGCAGCCCTGTGCCCATTGTATTTCCAGTATGGAGCTGAATTTTGATCCTAAATGAGAATTCAGTTTGCAAAGACAGCTTGGTAAGTACTAGCATTGAAAAAACAGAAATGCAGTTGCTAAAATAAGTGCAGTAAATTGTCTCTGCAGTAATTTAACAGGGCCCCAATTTATTTATATAATCTCTTACTTCATGTGATGTTATTGTCTGTTCCAAGTCCAGGAACCAAAAAGGGTTAAGATACTGGTTCAGCTCCAACAAAGGACACTATTAAAAGCATAGCTGAAAGCAGTGACATTTTTAAAAAGAAATATTGAAATCTAAGTCTAGTCTCAAAAAGTGAGAGATGCTAATAAGAGGGGACTGGAAATAGCCCAGGGAAGTATCCAAGAATTAAAAGGAACATTTAACAGTCATGTAAAGAAGAATCGCTACAGCCACAAAATGCTGGTTTTGAGGCTGCAGAGAGAGACCAAGAATGAGCACATAACCTCTCATTACTTCAAGTTTTGAACGCTTATGCCTTCGAAGAACAAGACAAATGTCCCAAACAGAAGTAACAAGCCAGTTGGTCTTGGCCAAAATTGACTACAATAGACACACATGACACTAACTTGAATCTACCAATACTCTCTCCAAAAATTGCAGTCAAATTTAAAATTAACCCATGTTATCATACAGTTTTAGATACAAAAATAAGCTTTAGTTGCCACAAGGAGTTGATGTAATGGACTTTTTTTGCTTGTTTTTCTTCTCAGTGTATTAAAACAAACAAACAAAGATAAAAGTTTCAATAAACAGTATTATCCTGACAATGATTAACAAAATTAAAAAAAAAAATCACCTCCCTATGGGAAAGCATTTGTATTGGGAAGTTTCCATGATATTTGACAATAAAGAGTTATATAACATTTGTGATCTCCACAACAGATTTTACCTTGACAAACAAAAGGGAGGGATACTCTAGATGAGAGGGTGGGTGCCAGAAGCAAGCACACCTGCTTTATTCACACCAGAGAAAGCAGTGCCACATTACAGACAACTGTACACAAACCCATGTTTAATACTGCACAGTGATGGATCTAAGGCTTCCTGAAGAAGTCCATTCATGGTTAGAGTAATATTCAAAGTGCTTCTCAGTGTTTTGAGAGAGACTAATGCTACCCGAGTTTAAGCATTAAACCTGAGCTGGTTCCACTCATAACAAGTCTGCTTGGAGCACAAGGAGAGACAGAGCTGAAAGATTCATTCCCAAACAGAACTGGTGGGCCCCCAAGCCCTGCCAAAACCTTGAAAATCCTTAGCATGTGTTTCTGAGGCACCAAGAAGCCCCAGCATCACTTTCCACAAACCATCCTCTTTGCAGAATGATGCCAGACAAGACAGGCACAGCCTGGACACTGAAACACATCAGAACTGTTTCTAGACTCTGCCTGGCTTCAGGTGGAATACAGTTCAGTTCAGGCAGTGCTCTGCCACAGACGACAAGAAATGCCAAAACCAAGATGGTCCTGCAAACAGCCAACTATGGCAGAGTTTCTCCAGGTGGTAGACTATTTGCATGCAAATTATTTCCACAGGAAGCCATAACAGCTGGAATGCACGCAGAACTTCATGCTATTTCTGCCATACTCATCATCCTACTAAGGAATTTTTTAGCTGTCACTGAAACAAAAGTTGATGGAGGACACTCATCATTAGCAAGTGGCATTTCTATTCCTATGAAGAATCTTCTGATTCTCTATATTCTCCAAGACCACTTGAATACATATGTAATTTTTTCTGTGCAAATGGGAAAATGCTTTCATGGTGTTTTGTGTGATTTGAACTGCAGTATATGCTAGGATTACCTTCCAGCTCATGCTCTGTACCACATTAGTACAAGCTTGCTTCTCTTTTTTAGATTTAGTACGTTTTGCTGCAGCATAAGTTGTCTAGTTTCCCAAGAGCTAAACAGCTTTATGAATAATCTTTAGATTCTACTTGTATAAGAAAAAGATGGTATGAGTGCCTTCTCTCCAACAGCTACATTGATAATAAACAAGTCTGTATATCAGTGTCACTCACATTACTTCTCTTTTTCAGTGAGCCTAAAAGTAAGAAGTGTCACATGGCATGGTAAAGTTCAAATCTTAATACTCTCCTAGGTTATGAGGAAATCAGTTTAAAACCCAGCTCAACAAACAAAACACCCTTAATTCAAGTATCTCTTCTTGCCTGAGCATTGGTTACCTAGCTCTCACTGTGCTCTTAGCTCAGACAACTGATTACATAGAAAAATATCAGCATGCAGAGGCATCAAACAGGAATCTTTTCAAGTCTGAAGACTGTATGTAAAACAAACTGTTGATCTAATCATAGCTTCTCAGAACAAAGAGAGGAGCTGAAATCCTTGCAAAAACATTATAAATCCTGATGTACAGAGTAAATCTAACAACCGAAGATGACCTAGCAGCTATGTAGGAAGGCAGTAGATTGAACAACACATTCTTTTGAGATACATCCAGAAACAAGGAAAGGGAACTGAACAAACAACATAGCAAAATTCAGCAACCCTTACGTGAAGGAAATATGTTCATCAAAACACATAGAAGAGTCTGCGCTTTCACTGACAGAACTGTCTTCTGAGTCTACTGCTCTTTCAAAGCAGAGAATATGTTCTGTGGCTCCTCAAATCCTAACAGATTCTCCACATCCTAAAGTCCTTCCAACTTATAACTTTCAAATATGGCAGAATCATGTATTGCTGTTGACTTACGTCAACAGTTTTATTAAAATGAATAATCTTCCAAGAAACTTTTAATACAGTAATAGTACAGTGGTGCTAAGTAACAACAACAAAAAAGAAGGAATTCCATATATAAAAATTAAGACTGATAGTTTCATTTATGTAAAATACTTTGAAGGGAAGAAAATGTGCCTAGGTGAGGGAATCAACACCATCTGTGCCTCCAACAGCTCTTGGCTGACAACCTATCTGCTCCACTCTGCTCCCTGGAAGCTGGGATCAAGCTGAACCAAGTAAATGGGTCTGCAAAACAAGATGCAGTCGCACTGCAAGATGAAGACTAGACAGGGTACAGTTTTATCTTCTCTGGTGTGTCTACAAACACAGAGACCAGGAGCTACAAATAGTGCTTCGCTTTGCCTTTCCCAAGCAAAAGGGAATATAATAGCCTGCAGATCCAAACTATCCACATTGTCAATGCAGGAACAGAGTGAAAACTGAAGTCTGGGTCTTTCAGCATCAAGATTACACAGAAGACATAGAAACATTCCTACTCTTAAATACAAGAACAGCTACCACTCTAATTCAGCTAAAATGAATCTAGAGGTCAAGGTATATCTATGACAAACGACAAGATTTAATCTTTCCTCTAAAGCTCTTAAGTCTCAATATCGATGCTCTAATCCTGCAGAATCATCCATGCTTAGCTTTAAATCCAGGAGTCTTTTTGTTCTGTTAGACTACTCACTGATGTACTTGTTTATTTATTCAAAAAGTTTGCAAATTGGTCTGTAAGTGCTGCATTAGCAGTTCCTTCAAACCATTACAACTTTTTGTCTAATCCTTTGTCTCAGACTGATTCACAGCTTTGCTACTTATCCTTGAAAGTGTCTATCTTGGAGATTACCCACAAGTTCTCAGGAGAAGAAATACAAGATTGCAGTATCAACAGAATGACTCTTTCAATCTATTTCAGGGATTGACACCTAGAAAGAATTTCATACATCCTTAAAAGAAGCACAGGATAAAAATAGCATCTGTTATACAGTGAAGGCTCCTGCTATATTCATACACCTGCGAGGTGCTGAGGGGGGAAAAAATCCTGTTTGACTGCAATTACCTAATTTTAGTGCCTAAATTACCATACAAGCTAAGTCCCTGCACAGATAGTGAATACAACCTGCAAAGAACTACACTGAGCACCTCAACCAAAGCCCCACCACTGCACTCTGTGCACACAGAAATTATGCTTTTTGCATTAGGCAGCTGAACTACAAAGATAAATCCTGCTGTGAGAGCACTGCTCTATTCCCCTTCTTTTAGAGCTAGTATTTCATGGTGGTCTGCTGAATTACTGTTAAAAAAAAAAGAAGTCAGCAGCATACTGAGTAACACCATCCTTGGGACATGGCCATATCCCATTAAGTTCCCTGGAACCAATTTTCTCTTTCACTACAAACACTTCTGGAACTAACATTTCTGCCACAGTTACTGTCATTTCCTTCTCATATCTACCAAAGCCTATGAGACATCCCAGAAAACTACACATTTATTAAATTTCGTTTATTCATTTGTCTTAATCCTTCAAATAATTTAAAACCCCCCAAAGAATTAACCTACTCTACTGAGCCTGCTACCCCTGCCAAATCTGACATACAGAAAAATCCCAAGCACATGCTTAAAACAACAGAAGTGTCAGAGAAATTGGAGTTTGTTCTCCAAGGAGGTAGTTTGACCCAACACAACACACCTTTGTTTTTCAAGCTAGTAAACTGAGTGGAGAACAAACCACAGTAATACCAGCAGGTATCTTAAATGACTAAGATTGTGTGATTAAAGACTTGCACTGTAAGAAACCATGTACAAGGCATGAAGAAATCTGAATGTTTTGGGTCTTCTTTCCGTCATTTTGTAGCACTACCTAGGCACCTACCTTCACAAAGTACATCCAACCAAATGAGCAGCAGTACTACTGACATCTGTCTTTCACTCAATTTTACACTGACTCTAATACTCTGTGTAGGGCATGCATGGTCACATCTATTGCAGAGAGTACTGACAAGAGTCATTTTCTTCCAAAACACAATTGTTGCACTTCTAATTTCACAACATACAATTAATGTGTGAATTAATTATTCTACTTAAGTTTCCGGTGTAGTCTAAAGAAAGGATGATATCTGGGGCCATGTTTCTTATGCTGTCATTTATTCTTTATTTTTCTATTCCCAACTCTGATGTGTACACTTGGCAGACAAACTACATATTTACAGTTTGTTTATTGCTCCCTTATACCAAGAACTAAAGAGTATCAATCCATCTGAACCACTCTGGTTTTCAGTACTTGAATGATTACAAGTAATTTTTAGCCAACCTGAAAAAGCAGGAATTTGTCAACATGTTTGTTAAAACTTATTTTTGCCCCCACAAAGTGCAAGGACCAACTCAAGAGTTAGTATTCCTCTCTAAAAAAATAATTTTGTGTCTATTTTGGTACTATATATCTGTCATATAATTCCATAAACTATCAAGTCAAACTTACAGGCATAAAGTGATCTTCTTTCTAGAGCATAAATGCACTGAAATTATACTTGGAACTGGGTTGGGGGTTTTCTTGTTTTTTTTTTTTAAACAGTTGAGAACAAAAAATTCCTAAACCCAGTGGATTCTCAAAAACACTGATAAGAATGGCACATGAAGTCACAAGATGTACACGTACAGTACGTGTAGTCTCAGAACAAAATATTTCAAATAAATGCTGGTTGACTGCAAGATTGATGAGCAAACAACAGCACTTTCTAGATAAGTTCATTTGCACATAGAACTTTATCATTTGCACAGAGATATTTAATCACACAAAAATTAAATTTTAAATTCCTTTTTCAGATTATACTGGTTTTTCATCTGCTTATTGTGGAATAACATAGGTACAACACATAGTATCAGTTTCCCCTCAGATAACATCTTTTACTTCACTAGTAAAGTGTTCCATTGCATTTGTGGAGACAGTGAGATTTGTAAGTACTACATGCATTTTATGGAAGAATAACTTGAGTATAAGTCATTGAATGGCAGGTCTAAGCTCACTGCAAATGAGCAAAACTGGGGATATTTACTATGCAGTATTTATTCTTTTTCTAAACGCAGACTTGCTTTGTTTCTTTAAAATGACTATCAAATTGTTTCGTAACACACATTTGTTCTCTGCATTTAAGAACTGCTACATGTAAACTTAATAGCTGAATATTATTAAGCAAAATATCATATGGAACATGCAGTGTACATAGACTATAAGAGACAAATTGCTCTTCTGATGCACTCTAGCTCTAGCAGTCAGCGTAGAGTCTTACTACTGGGAAACTTTCCTCTTGCGAAACTACGAGAAAAGTAGTGAATGGACCAAAAAACCCAAACCCATGAAACTCTTGCATGTACAGTATATTACATACAAACATATAAGGCTTTAGAACTTCAAACTAATGGCTCTCTTATTTAGATACTCTATTTGCTGGCACAGTCAACCTTCTCACATTTCTGCCTCCCTCCTGCCTTTTCATCCATTCAGAAGCCAGAAGGCAATGCCATTTATACCCAAGGGGAAACAATGCTGGAGGAGGGAACACAAGAAAATAATTTTCTCCAGATTCCCTTAGAGATTATTCCACATCTGTGGATAAGAGATTCGATTAACAAAACAGCCTCACCATGCACAGCCAGAACAATGCAGGGCGATCTCCTCGCACCGCCCTTTGAGTAAACACCACCAGTGCAGGCTACATATTCTCAGCAGACACAGAGTCCACTCAACTTTTGTATTACTGCTCTCAGTAATATCCTGGCACACCAGCTGACTGCTCCTAGGGCAGTGGTGATCCCTATGAAGCTACTTGCAAGACGTACCCAAGTACTGTTTCAGTGCCTTGGCACAGACAGTTCTCAAAGTTGACGCAAACAATTGCATAACCGGTCAAAATGCCCCTCAGTTTGCTGTGGCTAACAATAGCCACAGGAAAAAATACTGTGAGACTGCTATTACTAACAACACTTAAAAGGTCAAATTTCTTGTTCTTGACTGTTTGGTTCTAACAAACTTCACTCTCTGGGATTTTGTATTTGTAATGTTTCTGCATCGTGGCATAATTTTGTCTCCAGAGTGATTTTATGGCTGAGAAGCAGCAAAACATCTTGAAGAATAAAGTACAGAGCAATACTCTTGGAGGTGATTTTGAAAAGTATTAAAAAGTCTTTGAGAGCATTTTTTGTCTTCTTGTTTATTTGAGATATTAGCACATTTTTTTCTGCCAACTTGTACCAACAGCTTTCAACACTACTTGAAGCCCGAAAATAGCTGTTATTATTAATTTCTTCAAGAAAAGATGATGTGAGAAATCATCAGAACAATTTAACAACTGTGTAAAGTATGGATAACAGAGAGAAACGAGCAAGATTGTTGGGCTTGAAACTCTACTAAGCCAGGAAAAAACCCCCCAACTCTGTAGTAGGGTTCAACAGGAATTTTACTTTGCACTATGTGATCCCCTTCACCCCCCACTAATATAAACTTCTAAAAGAAAAATGTTAATGAAACCTCCCCCTTCCATAAACTCATAACTTGTCTTCTTGAACCTGCAGTTTATATTTGAATCTCAACTCCAACAAACACAATAGAAGAAAGCACCATTATCTAAAATGCATTTATTTTTTTTTCTCAACTAAAGCAAATTCTACTGACCAGCATCTAGATTCTTGAGTAAAGAGCTGGAACCTTTCTGGAAACAACAATGTTTCAGGCATGACATTCTGACAGTGAAGAAACTTGAAAAACTCATGTAGACTGAGGTTTGGCACTATTTAGCCACCACACTATCTTCCAGTAGAGTGTCATGTGCAAAATGTGACTGGTTATACCAGTTATGGCAGTTCACTACTCTAAAGATCTCTGTGGCTTGACACTAAATTCCTCCTTCAGAGATATTAACATTAATCTTAAACTATTAAATTACTAAGTTTAAGCCAACAGGCTGTTCAAACAGCAGTTAAAAAAAAAACCTGATAAAGTCTAAACAAGATGTTGCTGGTTGTCATGCTAAGTACCAGTAAGAACTGCAACTTCTACAACTGTGCCAGACAGCACTGTCAAGGGGTTCTTCCACTCCCCATTTGAGAACGCTACATAGACAAAGTGGAAAGAGTGGATTATCAAAAAATCAAGAGTGGATTATAAAAAAATCGGCTAAAAGACCATAACCAAATGCCACCTGCACTGCAGATGCCAAAATCTAGCCCACTGTTTTCTCTGTCCAACAGTTTGGAAAAGTGATCAAACAGTTTTGTCCTTACAAGAGCAGAACACAAGAACAGCTTATTTCCAAGAAGTCTGAAACAAGGGCCACAGCTGCTTTCTGAGACCGAAATGAAATAAAATCTATCCAGAAACTGAAAGAAAGAGGATAACACAATTAAACATGGGGAGAACAAAAGCAAACAAACAGGCGTTTAATGGAAATAATAGGTCATCTTGGTTTAAAGCAAGGCTTGTAGGCAGGGAGAAAATATCACAAACAACCAAACAGAAGAACAACTCCAATGCCGAGTTTCCAAACTACTACCACAATGTAACTTGGTGGTAGGGGGTTAAAGGATGTAACCGTGAGATTACCAGAGTCAATTTCACATTTACACCCCTGAACTAAGTCAAGCCTGCATTACTGCTTTAGGAGGGGTCACACAGATCCTTGAGACTAACAGCTTTACACAAAACCGTGTGAAACAGAAGACTTATTTACATATGGCACTGAACAAATGCATATGATATTGACAAATCACACACTGCCCTTCATCCCTTTCTGCTACTAAAAACCGACCTGATGTTTCAAGTAATATCCGATTTTTCTATTTTCTTCTAAAAGACTATAGCAGCTTTCATGAGTCAGGTGGATGGACGCAAAATACACCTGATTACCAGGATGAACCTTTCACAAATTCTAAGCTTTAAGCCGTAAACGTGGGATTCTTGAAGTGCCATTTCCCCAGCTGTCACTGCCTCGGTGCTGGTTCGATGTCTGACATTACCTGATCAGAGGATGCCCTGCCGCCCCTCTCCACCCGGCCGATCCCGGGAGGGTTCGGAGCGCAGCCGGGCAACCTGCGCTGAGCCGGCAGCCGAGCCGGAAACCGCCGCGGAGAGCCGGCCGTTTCCCTCCCCGCTTCCAGCGGGCGCAGCGCCAGCGAGGATGTACGGGAGGCACAAACGGATACATGCAATAATCATGGCGAGACAACCGCACGGCAGGAGGGGGAACACAAGGCAAAAGAAGGAACAGATGCCATCTTGAGCCTCGGAAATGTCGTTCTGAACAGGTCCGCCCGTGGATACCGCGCTGACGGGCACCAGCTCCGCAGGCCCGGCGGCCGCGCCGCCTCCCTCGCCCCGAGCGGGCTGCCCGCGGGGAAGGCGGCGCCCACCCCGTGCTGGTACCCGCGGCAGCGGCTCTCCCCGCCCGGCCCCAGCGCGGAGACCGGCGAGCCCCCCCTTCCCGCACTCACCTTGCGGAGGGAAGGGGAGGGAAGGGCCGAGCCGCAGGCGCCGCCGCCCCGCCAGGTGTTCCAGCGCCGCCGGCGTCAGCGCGGCCACCGGAGCCGCCTGTGCCGGCGCGGGCGCCCCCGCAGCGGGGCGGAGCCGCCGCCCGGCCCGGCCCAGCCCGGCCCCCGAGCCGGGAGGGCGCGGCCGCCAGGTCCGCGGAGCTCGGGCCGGCCGCTGCCCGGTAGTGGCCAGGGCAGGGAGGCGTTTCCTCCTGCTTTTCCTGCCGCGCTGTGAGGGAAGCGGCGGGAGAGTCACTCGGGTTGGGGTCCTGATCACCGCCTCGACAAAGCCCTAAGCCCCGTGCCTCCGCCCCAGCCTGCTGGGGACCGCAGGTGTCCCGCGAGGAGCAGCAAGGAAATACTAAAATGTTTCGGTTGTCATAAATAGCTGCCATCGAGGAGTGGAAACTTGGAGGAAAAGGCCCTTTAACGTAGCAGGCAGGTGGCAGTGACGGGGAGGGGGTCAGGAGAGCGGTGGTTTTGAGCTCATGTCGGAATTGGGTCATTGGGGTTGTGTGAGAGCTTTTTGAGTAAAGGAGGTGGATTTGAAGCTGATTTCAGAGCTTGAAATGAGGAGAAGAGTTCACAGGTGGCATTTGAAAATGAAGTAAAAGGAGAAACGGAGAGCAGCGGTACCGTGTGAAAAATGATCCCACTTAAGTGGGGCAGTGTTAACTTACCGGTGTGAGAGAGCAGAGGTGCAAGCACACCGCAGGGCGTGAAAGCAGGAACGGAGAAGAGGTTGGGTTGATAGGGCCCCAAAAAGGGTTGAGGAAGAGTGGACAGGAGGAAGCTGTGGAAAATGAAGAGAGGAGAAGAGTGGTTGTGAGGCTTCATTTTCTGAACCTTACAGAGATCCCAAGCACTCATGTCAGTGTCTCCATGTTTCTGTGAGGCAGAGCTGATCTATTTCACTGGAAATCACAGATCTAAAAGTGAAGATGTTTTCAACAACAGGGACTGTGCTGTGAGACAGTGACTGTGAAGAAGATTTGGGATCCTAATGGGTGGAGAGCTAGGCATGCTATCCCTGAGCTCTGAAGAAATCCACTGGGATGATTTAACACTGTATAATGTGAGGAATTTCAGGTATTGTTTGGCAGCTTATTTAGTTTCCCTGCTTGGCATTAGTGTGACCACTAACAGCAGGTCATACCCCCAAGCATGGTATATGTAGCACAGAGAGTGTGTTGACAAACAAGAATGTTTTTATGACAGGAAATACAGGCTTGTTTCCCAGAACTACAGAAACCCTAACAGGATAGGTTTTGTGTTAAAGTAACAGCAAGAAAATATTTTCATGTGAGACAAATCTCTTAATGGGGTCCTTCATCTTGCAGAAAAGGGTATGACACAGCTGAAAGCTTGGAATACAGGAAACCTGGTGTAAAATATCTCATTTGCTTCTGGATGTTATATTGTAAACACTGTTCAGCTGCCCTTTTATTCTAGAGCTATCTTTAGAACAAATATAAAAAGATGCATTTTAGGGTGTGGTTATCTGGTTTATTTTAGTTTCCAGTGAGATTAATCATTCTCTGGACAGGGGTTCCCATGACTGAAAGAGTAACAGGCTGAAGTATAAATACTTGCATTAGACATATTACCCCATTAGTCAAATAAATTTGAGATGTTACTGGTTTTGAGAGAAAAAATGTTCGTGGAGTTCTTACCAAAGGGAAGTGGTGCTAATAAGTGACACAAGGTTTCTCTGCAATGGATGAGGATCTGGGATCTCTTCAGCCACGTCTGGCGTTGGGATTTGATAGCTTTTAGTTTCTCAGTGAACATGAAGAATCTGTTGTGTCTTTTAGTAGTATTTACATGTGCAAATCTTTTAGAGGAAGGTGTAAAAAGAAAATTTCACAGGATGTAAGGAACTACTTTAGCCATTGCAGGAGCAGAACCATGACAAATAGATGGGTTTTTTTTTTGGTAAGTTTGCAAGTGTTACTTTTCTTAGTTGCTCCACGGTAAGGAAGAGGGAAAATAAACCTGAATAAACCCCGATTCTGCCAAACGCTGTACTTTTGTAATTATGGAACTATTTTTATGCCATTATTTATGTATGTATGTGAACTTACCAAAAATCAGGACTTATGCTAGCTCATTTCTCATATACTTTGGGACTATGTCCTGCAAATTACAGACAACTTTTGGCTTTGTCCATCTAAATGTCTCAAACCATTAGCTGAGATAACTGTATAACCTCAAAAAATTAGTTTTAAAGCTTTATTCCTCACTGAAGGAAGGCATTTCTTAATCTTTTCTCATGTTTCATGTAGTTTATCACCAGATGTAAATGTTATAAATATAAGCAAGTGCCATCTGGTTGTTCTAGCACCTCTCTTATCTCCCATGGATATATTTTTAGGGTAGCAGAAATACATAGATGTAACTAAAACAGTTATTGTAAATGATATTTGAAATAAGGTGTACTTTCTACTTTTCACAGGCTTAGTTCTTTGACAAAGCTGACTGGATGCATGAAGCACCTTGAAACATGGTTCTTCATACTTTCTGCTACTAACAATTTTTCCCCATTTGAGCATCAAAGTACTCTAAGTTGCTTAAATTAACTAAGCAGCTGGTTCCCTGACCTTAAAAAGTTCATTTCTGCTTTCTGTTCTTTCCATGGAACACCCCATCCTCTCACAAACTGACATTTTTGGGTGACATCATTAAAATTGCCATAAGATGCAAGTAAAGATGAAGTACAGCCCTCTGATCAGCCCTGCTGATCATTTCACGGTTGAAAACATCACTTTTTATGGTAGAGAAATGACTTTCCAAGCCCTCAATCACACAAACCCAGAGCTTTTGAAAGACTGAGGCAGCGATTATTTTTAGCCCTCATCTTGTAAGCTCCTTTTTGCATCTGAGCTTTGTGTGGCACTTTGCTCTAGCTGCATTTAATTTTTTAAAAGACAAATAAAGATCAGAATCCCATGTTGACTCAGTGAGACTCACCATCCAGTGTACCACATATACTATATGTGTATACTATACCATATAGTATACTATAGCATACTATGGGATATGCTATCCTTGTCACTTAAATTGATATATTCTCAGGTGTTCTGTGCTGTCTATATAAAATAATCCTAAAAATGTGTGTGGCTTATTATATTCCTTAAGTGATAAGATTGAATTTCAAATAAGAAAATGGAAACCATAAAGAGAGAGTAAACTAGAAACTAGAAATTCAAAGATTTTGGAAGCCCAGTAGTAGTGTCCTGTTTTTCAGTTGAAGCAATAGAAATTACATTTCCCGATTTGTATATATTATTTTCTTAAGGTTTCCTTATTTGCTGTTATTCTGTCCCCCATTTATATGTATCTGGGAATTAGTAACTTCAGAAACTTGAATAGCATTAGGTATCCTAGAAACAGCATTGAAGGTTTCTCATCTTCCCTGGACAGTAACATTATTATTGTTTATTATTAGTAGTAGTTAAGCTTTCACATATTAAGATGGTTTTTAATCCTCTCATGTCATTTGCCCTCTATTTCTTTTCCACATAAGGAAGCACAGTCTTTTAATGTTTTGTTTTATGGACAGAGTCACTTCTTGCTTGAGCTTCTGCTCAAAATTTAGAAATCAAGATGAGGAAAATTATTCCCTTATACTTCCTCAAGTCCCTCATATGAATATTTTCCAGTCTTTTTTGTCCTCTCTTGTCTAACTGCTGTTCTTTTAATTCTCCTGCCACATTGCTGTTTGTTTTCAAATTTCTTAGCGAAAATCTGTCTAGTTTAAAGGTGTTTGTGTTGTGCTGTTTTGCGTTTATTTTTATAGTTTCTACAATTTAGCTCAGCTTGTACTGTTTGTGTGACTATTCCAGCTTAGTGATGTGCTGAAAACCTTTAGCCTATTGTCAGCTTCAGAGATTTAATTAATTAGTCATTTATTTCTCCTTTCATAAACTGGAAAATACAGAATCACAGGATCATTTGGGTTGATATTGGAAGAGATCTCTGGAATAATCTGGTCCAGCCCTTGCTGCTAAAGCAGACTCCCCTGGAGCATGTTGCACAGGATTGTGTGCAGGTGGATTTGCAGTGTGTCCAGAGAAGGAGACTCCAGAACCTCTCCATGCAGCCTGTTCTGATTGGAAGTTTTCCCTCATATTCTTATGGGACTTCCTGTGTTTCAGTTTGTGCCTGTTGCCCCCAATATCTTCTATGATAGAGGCCCTGAAATGACAGCCAAATATAGAATTAGAGGACTCCAGGTTGAAGTGGTGCCAGCATCTCTGAACATCAAGGTAGGACCAAAATTGCCAAGTAGGACTCAGCCTGTAACTGTGGCTTTCATGATGACCAATCATTATTACTTTCCTATGGTTCTTTCCTATTTTAATTCTTAAAATTTAAACAGTCCTGAGTGGAAGGGCTTGCCTAAATTTTTCTTCATGCAGGTTTGTGCTCACTTTGAGATAGAGTCTGAAGTCCAGATTTAATGTTGCTGTCCAGATGCTGGTTCATATACTCTTTTTGGCAATTGCTGATCAGTGAGCTGTGCAATACTCTTCTTTCCTCTTGTCTGGTTTGCACTGAACATTTTTGTACATTCTTCCTCTATCCTACACTATTTGTCTCCTTTATTGTCATTATCCAGCTCCCTGGATGCTCTTGCAAACAGCACACAGGGTATTCTTTCCTGTCAAATACTTTTCATTTGAATGACAGGGATGGAGCCTGTGGACTGACTATCTATTTTTCATACCTGACATTTTGAATCAAAAGAACTGTGTTGGTTAATCTGTTGTTTAGATGGAGCTGGTATTTGCAGAATTCACCAGAGAATTTGCAAGGCATTCAAGAGCCAGGTTTATCCTTAATAAGACAAGTAGACAGTAAGGGAGAGGAGAACGGTGGCGATTTGCACTGATTTTCATCTGATAACAACAATATTTTAAAAAACCTTCTTCTTAAGTATTTACTTGGAAATATTAATGTGGGCACACACACCTGCAGTCATGGGTTGTATTCTGAAATGCATATGTACTTGAACTGAGATTATCTACTGTGGACTTGCATAAGCAATCCGATCCCTGCCGTAAACGATGAATTTATTTTATTATAGTCTGCAATGGTATTATTGAATAATCCCCAAACTTCTTTCCCAAAGAGGCTTACAGTCTGAAAGAAAATGCACCATGGGAGAGAGACAGCAAGAATCACTGGTTTTGCTTTGTAAATGAGAAATTGAACACAGGTAAAATGATTTGTCAGCAAAAATTGGTGACAGAACTCACCAAGGGTTTTTACACTGATTTACCACTGCCTTTAGCTATCCCATCTTCCAGTGTTTTCAAAGGCTAGAGATTCATAAGATGGGATTGCTTTTTCCACAGGTTTGGGAATGAGAAAGGAGCAGGGTACTGACAGAAACCATGTTTAATAAATACAACTTCTTTGAAGGATGGTATATCAATAAAACAGCTCTTCATTTAATATATTTTCATAATGGCGATATGAATGCATTTTCTATTAAGTTCATTTCTTTAGAAAACAATAATATTGTAAATACAGGCTGGGGCTCCCAGATGTTACCATGCTCTCTTTGGTGTGTTCATGAGAGCTATTCCATATAAAGACAAACATTTTGAATCAGTCATTAAAATATTCTGGCCCATTAAGAATATGAGTCACCTAATTTTTAAAGCTCTCCTGGAGATGCTTCATATGTTAGGAGTGTAAGTCTACTAAAAAAGAATCTGGCAGCTGTTATCCTGTGTACTGTAGATATTGCTAATTCTCGAATGTGTGAGAATTCCACTACATCAGAAAATAAATTTGCAGCACAATAACTGTTGCAGGCAACTACAGAGTTTGTTTTACTTTCAACCTCTCATGTATCACATAAACACTATTATTGTAAATGTATACTTACAGAATTTTCTGAATGTGTGACTTTTAATACTTAGCAAGCAATACTATGGCTTGGTACAAATTTGAATATTGATTTTGGGAAATTGAAATTCTGAACAATCCATCTGTGGATAATTTAAAAAACTTGATTTTTCCCCCCCAAAACATGTTAATATTTGGATTTGTAAATTTTTTTTACATTTGCTTGAAAAGAAATTATAATGAAGCTGTTGTGCTCAATAAACCTTTGTATCATGTGCCAGAGTTCTTAGTGATAAGATGGTCCTAAAACTGAGCATTGTGATTTAAATAATCTCTGAGATTTCAACAGCTTGAATCAGATGTTCCAGTGCTGTATAATCTCTTTGCCCTTCAAGGCAGTATGAACTGGCTGTCCCAAGATAACTGTTTTGAAATAGAAGATGCTTTTCAATTCCTTATGACACATGGACTTTATGTTATTTTTGCCATTTAATAGAAAAAATAGTGGCATTGCTTGAGAAACAGAACATTGGTGGAGTTTCATCATCTAATATGCAGATGTTTCTTATCTGACAAAAAAATACCTTTACCAATCTATTTTTTTTTTCAGTTGTGCCAAGAGAAATCATGAAGGCTACTATTCTGAAAATACAGCTCAGTCCAACTTCAGTACATGTTTGCATTTGAAAACAAGCCTCTTAATTTTCTAAGGTGCACTTTTTTAAGTAATGGAAAATATAAATTTTTACTGAAAATTTGATTTTTCTAACTTTTTCATACTATTTTTTTGAAAAAAACACCCCACCTCATCATAAATTAAATTATTGATCTGAACAGAGAAAAAATTGTAAAGTATTGTTTTAAACAGAAAAATTGTTCATCAAAATACTGCTGCATCTCTCATTCAGCCATGACTTTTTCCTTCCTCTTTGTGAAGAGCATGAATCATTTGTCCCAGGAGATAAGCTATGCCCTCACTGAGATTCACTGTTTTCTGTTTCTGCTGGTTTTTTCCCATCTTATATATGTATATTACACAGAACTAAAAAGATGTGCATACTTCCTGCATGTTGCCATGAGATTATTTTCATTCTGGTTCTATGAGAAGTGTTCTCATATCTACAGAACATTTAACAAAGGTGAAACTGTTGTGGGCAATAAACCAGTTTGCTCACTAGGTTGATGTGCTCAGCTCATTCCTGCTGAAGAGAGATAAACATTTACTTGGAATATACAATAAAATTAAAGTCTTGAGGTTCAGCTTCTCTCTAAGGCAGGGTTTGAAAAAGCCTCTCAAATTCAATAGATACTGTTAGTATGAATATTTTGTAATTTTTGAGAAATCATATTTTGTTTATTGTGAAAGCACAGTAGATAGATTATTTGTCATTTTGAGTTATTGACAACATTGATCATCTTAATACTTTAAGAGATAAAGCCTGCTAAAATTTGCTGTTAAAGCAAGTTTTTAAATTTGCTGGTTTTTAAAATTTGCTGTTAAAGCCAGTGATTTGTACCACAGTAGATTTCTGTCCTGAGCTGCTTCAGTGAAAGATCTGTCAGCTTTTCCGTTATCACATCCTTTTTTTGGAGAGGATCCTCATTCATTCATTTCAGTTCTCACCAGGATAAAATTTGGCTTATAATACATACTATTGATAGTTTTCGTTTCGTTAGCATTTGGAAATGCAAAATATGTTGTTTTCTTACAGCTCTACTTCTTATCTATTGCCTCTACAGCACAAAAATTCATTAGACTGAATTCTGGAAAATAAAATATTCAGGGCTAGACTGTTCCTTTCAGCACAGCCTTGGTCCCTGAACGGTGTGCAGTCTGTGCAGCTTGAAGACATTGTGCCTTTGAGACGCTCTCCTCTGGTGTAGTACAGTCTTCCTGCTGGTCTACACCATCTCATTTTAACTTCCTTTATAAGAGGTGGCTCCTGACTAGTGCAAAGAAGAGAAAACTCAATGTATTCCCCTTCCCAATGTACCTGTGCAGTGAAAAGTATTGTGTTTGCTACTTCTGCCTATTAGAATACAAGATTTAAGTAACTTGTTCATTAGTACAAAAGCAGACCTTTTACATACCTAGTTGCTCTGGAGGCACACAGTGTTATCTTTCCTTTTTGAAAATGCAATTTAAAAGTTTTTGGCTAGCTAGCTATCTTTTTATGTTTGATGATATGTGTTATAGGGATGAACAAGTAATAACAGTGCAAAATTCCACTGAATGAATTCATTGTGGCTGAGAAAAAAATTAGCTTTTGAGTCCCTTAAACTAAGAGTTCAGTCTAAAGTCTTGATGACTTCAATGACTGCTGGTTCAAGATGTTGTACTCCTTCTGTTTATGTGGTTTTAGAATTTTAGGTCTATTGAGCTCAGTTCTGTTCTTGAGCAATGTTTTTTTTTATGAGCTTCTTAAAACTGAAATAAATGCAATGTAAGCAGTCTAAAACAAACTGTAATATTCTAACTTTGACCAAATCAAGATGCTTTTATGATGTCTGAATCTTCATCTCCCAGATTTACATGTCTCTTTCAAGCCAGTAAAACAATGCATAACCAAATATTTAATCTGAGTAAAGCTGAAGACATTGAGCTATTCAGTCATAGCAAACACACACTACAAAACATGGCCAATCGAAAAACAAAAAAAACAAAGAAGCAATTGAAAATATTTTTCTTTCCTATTGGTTTTATATCTACCTTTATAAAGCTTTTTTGTGAGCCACAGAAGAACGTGTAAAATCATAAGTATCTCTTGGTAATTGTTGGCAAGGTTTGTTTGCAGGCCTCCCAAGTGTCTGTTCTTTGTGGCAGAATCCCAGTGAAGGAAGTGCTATCCACAGTACAGAGGAGCTTGGTTAAGGACCATTTTTAGGCATGCTGAACATACCTTGGTTCACTGGACAGGCTGGGATGCTGGCTGGTGTCATGGAGAGGCTGTGATGACTAGGGGATATTTCTGATGGCTGGGAAAAAGCAAACATTGAGCCTGTGTTTATGAAGGGCCATCCATAAAGGTGACCAGGGAGGGGCAGCCTGCTCTGCCTGGCCTCAGTCTCTAGGATGATAATGGAGAAAATCCTTCTGGAGACCATTTCCATGCCCTGAAAGGCAAATAACACAATTAGAAGCAACCAGTATGGATTTGCCAGGGATAAGTCATCCCTGAACAATTTGATCGTTCTCTGTGATTAAATAACTGTCCCTGTTAGTACCTGAGAGCAAGGGATGTTGTATGCTTTTACTTTAATAGGCTTATGTTAAAGTCTGCCATAGCATCCTTATAAGCCAAATTAGATATGGATGGATTACAAGGTGGCTGGAAAACTGGCTTAATCACTAGGCTCAAAGAGTCGCTGGTTTGAAGTTCAGGTAGCCTCTACTGTAGCTCTTCTGCAGTTGTTTATGGGCTAACTTGTTGAATACCTTAGTTTATAACCTGGGTGATGGGTTGAAACACCCTCAGCAAGTTCATGGCTGCCACTAAATTGGAGAAAACAGCTGATACATTTGAGGGCAAAGCTGCTGCATAGGGGTATTTTGAAAAATTGGACAAAGAGGTTGATGTGCTGCTTAATGTGTGTGTCTTAAGAGTACAAGCACATACCTAGGCTTACCTCAGGACAGATATTATACAGGAAAGGTTTATCATCTCTTCTGCAGTATGACTTAATTATGATGAGGTACTTTAAGTATTGGAACATTATTCCTGTTTAATAGAACTATTAATCAGTGACATGAAAAATGATTGTCATTGTTCAAATCTTTGAACAACCGTATGCCCTGTCTGGCACTCAAGACACGAAGCAGAACACCTACCACATAATGCATCCTAAAATGGAAAAGCACAGAACAAGCTTTAGCATATAATTACATATATTTCAGTGTTGTACAAGTGTGTAAACACTGCTATTTGCTCCCTCTTTTATCGCATCAATTCAAAATTCTTCTGTTACATTACTACAAATGTGAACGGACTTAAGTGCTCCAGATATATATTTCTAACTGAAGTCTGAATTTGACTTATGAAGCTAGAATAATCAAACACCAAAATAATTGAAAAACATTCATTGGTCTTTAATCTATCAAACAAATGTGACTGTTTTATGGAGAATCACAGTAAGAGCAGTGGGTCTTTCTTTTGTAAAGCTTATACTGGAGTTCAGTAGGCATTGATTGAAAGAAGTCCTGATATTTGGCATGGATGGGAGGCAAGATTAGGCACTATGTTGTGGCAGTTACAACCAGCATACTCTTGTAACACGAATTTTAATTTTTTTAAAAATTAGCTTCTGTGACTGAGGAAGGGCCTTGTTACCAAGAAGAAATAGAACTGTTTTGAGGTGAGGAAATAATTTTGTATGTCTAGTTCTCCCCACCTCTCTGAAAAAAAGAAAAGGCTTATTTAATTGCAACATGTAAAAGTGCTTTTTTCCATTTCAGCGTAGAAATATGAGTTTAATGTTATCACCATTTTTAACATTTTATCTTGTCTACTTTTCCAGAAAGATACCATTCTCTGGCCCTATCCCTAGAAAGCAGTAATATATCAGTGTGAAAGAATTTCTATTTTCTGCATATTGTGTTTTTTAACAAAACTAAGCTTGGAGTATTTTGCATGAACACAGACTTACAATGTGTTAAACCTTTATCTGTAATGACAGATATCTCATCTTAGGTATTTTCAACTAAAATTTAATCAATTAGACCCATTTTTTCCCCTGGGATTGGTATTCATTAGTGCAACTCGTAATTTCTAAACTCCAGTCTGCTGAAAATAATGAAATTAGATCAATAGATTTGTGTTTAATGGCTTGTGTTATACTTCTCATCTGCAAGAGCTCTAAACATACATTTTCATAAGGTCTGCATTACTCAACTCATTGACCAGAGTGTGATGATGAGCTAATGCTGTTATTTTTAGTTCCTGCAGGTTTTATCCAAGGCATTTTGGAGATAAAGAGCTGGAAGGAATGACTGTACTGAACAGGGAAGCAGGGTGAATTATGAATGATTTTTAAGTTGTTTTTCAGGAATGAGAGTTAGAAAGTTAGTTGAGTAGTGTTGCAACTGCAATTTCCTTATTTTAATGACTCCAGAATAAAAATGGGAATATGCCCATTTTCGTGTTTTCATGGACTGCCCATTGGCTAAAGGAGCAAAGAAATTGCAGTGCTGTGTGAGACCTGTGTGCTGTCCTGTGTCAAACCACAGCCAGCACTAGGGGAAGATGCAAAGACCTGTACAGGAGCTAGTTGCAGGTCAGATATAAATTTCAGCCTAATCCCTGAATTTAAGATCATACCCATGAAGTTTTCTTACTTCTGCCTGTTTGTCACTCATATTGACCATTACAACCATGATATCACTAGTATATAGGCATGGTAAGGGTTACTAAGAGCTAGGAAGTGCCTTTGCTGTATCTCATTTCTTTTCTAAGAAAAGCAATATCAATACTTTAAGTCTCACTTTGTAAAACTCCATCTCCCTTTTTTTCCCTTCCATTCTTCTCTGAATCCCCTGTAATTCTAGAGTGGGCTCCTTGAGAGGCTGTGTGTGAGCAGATGCACACCCAATGCAGAGAGAGCTGTATCTGTGCCTTGTATAACGGCCTCCTGATGTTTACTGATTTCCCCATGCCCTTTCCTCACACCACCTGCCAATTTGTCTGGATTTTGGGAGAAGAGGTGCCCATTAAGGTTATAAAATTAATTATCCTTGTTCCATTTCTGGTTGGGTTTTTTTGATTCAGAGGAGATTGTGACTGATACAAAGGAAACCTGGTTTCTTAGCATTCTTTGCTTTGCTGGCCACGTGTTTGTAAAGATGTTAGAAATTTACATGAAGAACCTGGTTGAGTGCCTCTTAATGAACCTTATTGGCTCAGATCCAAACTGTTTTAAATAATTAGAAAAGTAAATATGGGGCCCCACAAGATATTTTCAAAGGCACAAAGGACAGTTAGCTCATAGGACAGATCTAAGGCTTTCTCCAACTAAGCCACTAAAAAAGCCCTATACCTATGTAACCTTGCACAAGCTGAAAAACATGGTCCATAGATACTGGCATATTTCTGCAAACTAAACCTCAAAAAACTCAAATTAAAAATTAAAAAAAAAAGAGTGATAAGAGATCTGGAACAGGAGATTCTGTTGAGATATATGATTCACAATTACAGATAGGAAATGGCAGCAGATTATAGAATATCTTTGGCCTGAAATGATGTAGCAGAAATCTGTGAGGAGCTGCTTGAAGAGGTCTATCAGCAAGTGCCTGAATTTCACCAAACCTTCTTTGTTCACTTATGTTGAACATTTTCAGCTGATAAGAACCAGCAAGTATGAGATGGCAACTTTGATTTTGCTTTTGATTAACAGTAGGAAGCGCTAGTAATTGTCAGTTTGTATTGGTTAAGCTGATACTCCATGGCATCAGCTCGACAAAACCATTTTCTTTGAATATGTCTAGCAAACAGAATGCAGCTTACTAAAAGTGGCCAGTTTTGTGCTGGCCTGTGCTTCTGTGCAATGTCTGTATAATGCACCAAGCTGAGAGTTATTTGTTGCTGTCTGACTGTGCTGTCATGCTGTCTGCATGGCCTTGCTTCCAAGCTAATAAAAGAAGACAAGACAGAGGCAGCATCTTGATACTGTTCTGTTTCCCTTGAAACAGAACAGTATCAAGTAGCTATGCTACTGCCTTTGTGTTTAGTGTCTTCAGACTCCAGGTGAAAATTAGAATTTGTGCATTTGTCTTCTAATTCATTAGAATGGCTGCCAACGTGACAGAAAAATACTCCATCTTTGCCAAAATTGCTTATTTGATTTGATTCAACTTCCTTTAATTCTGATCTTATATCATGTACAAATCCAAATCAAGTTACATGTCTGTAATAGCCTACATAATAAAAAATGCTCAAATGTTTTATTGTCATTGAAATCAACATCATTCACTTCTAGTGTCCAGAAATTTAGATGTAGTGAAACTCCATTGATGTTTAAATAATACAATTAATTAACTCCTTTATTGCATTCTTATGCACAAATAGGAATTACTTGCATAAAATCCTCTTAGGATTAGATTTTGAAATTATTTATTTACAAATTAAACACTTTCTATACCAGATTCTTTCAGTACACAAATGGAGCTGAAAAGGAAATTTGGACAAAAGTCTGATTTCAGGAAATGTTTAATGTAACATTGTAAGAAAGAAATTAAACTATCCATAAAAAATATGATGGGTAGCCTTACTTATGTGACCAGAATTGTAAAGCTATTTTCAGTGAGTTGACATTTGCCATGGTATCTATGATTTATTAATAATGTTGTTTAATGCAGGATAACTGCATTCCTTGAGCACTCAGACATCCTGACAATACGTGGTCTCTGCTGTGTAATCATTGTAATCTCTGCTTTGTAAATAAAATGGAAATAAATCTTTGTCTCTAAATAACCCTTGCAGGGAATACAGAAAAAGGACAGCAGAAAAAAAAAAGCTACAGTGAGGGGAAGTGCCTTATCTGTGGTCCCATCAAATGTAAGTGAAAAGGATGAAAACAGAAGGCAGGTCTTCTGAGTCTTAGACATCTAAGTCTCCATCCAGTGACTTTCTTGTTAGTCTAATCTGTCTCTCACATACCTTTGGATCTCACCTAACTGCAGTAGCCACCAACTGAAATTTCACAGATCAGTTTTAAAGGCTGTTTGTTTTACTTGTGGTAAAGTAAGCCTTCCATATTCACAGTACTGGGGTAATAAGGAGGCACTGATACGAAGCCTCAAAGGAAACCACATTTTTCAGAAGTCATATGCTGACACTAATTTACTCATGAGAGTATCAAACTTCATGTTGAGTATAAGCTCACTATGAACTTCCACTTTGACCATATCCTGTGTGACACAGGGTTTTGTTCTGCTTGATGGTGGTGTTGTTTGGCTGACCTCAGAAGCATTGTTTGGTATGTATTACTACATTATCTCTGCTTTATTCTAAATGAGGAAGCCATGGAATTTCCCTCATTCTAATAATAAACATAGCAGTAAAAGCCAATGTTAGGCTGGACAAGGCCCAAATAGATTTTTATCTGGGCAGCTGAAAGGACTTGCCTCAAAATTGACCACAGATTCAGGGTCGGATGCATCAGTTTGGTGTCTGCCTAAAGATAAATAGGAATTGGAAAGTAAAAATAACTAGAGAACAAGGGGAACTGTGAATGTAGTCCTGGTGGAAGTCCTGTGAGAGAGAGGGAAGCTTATTTTGAGCATATGATCAGGTGGAAATCCAGACTTGAAATTTATGAGCGGGAAAACCTTCATGTTGGCTTCTGAGAAATTTGTGCATTTTCTTTGTATGAGTTTTTAAATAAAAAAGTACGAAACTTTGGAACTACTCAAGTCATGTTTTGCATTTCTTTTTCAAATGGAAACAAGATGGCTTTGGTATCAACTAACATTTGAAGGTTTCTGTGATTGAAACAGATTAAAGTGTTTTAAAGTAAGAGACCTGAAGGGCACTTTCTCATGAGTATACAGCAAAAAAATGATTTGGGGATCTCAGAAGAAATGACTACAAGTCCCTACATCAAATTATGGCACGACTTTAAGTAGATAGGAAAATGAAGAGTCAGGAGTCTTCCACAGACACAATTTTGCACTGTTCATTACAGATGCTTCCTGCAGGTTACACTGTAATGGGGTGGACGGAGTGAGTTTAAAAGATCATCAGAAATAAACAGTGTTGGGTGCTGCGCCCATCACAATGACTGACAGCATCCCTGGGAATTCAGATTGCTGGAAATTGCAGTGTAGTAGGAGATAAGGAGCCTTTCAAAATCTGAATTGCACAAGGACTGGGCTTCTGGGCTTTTTTTGCCCTTAACCGACAGCACTTTGTCTTTATAAAATTTTAGATTAAAAGTGATATTATACGCATTTTTAATAAAGGAAACACTGGTTTTTTTGCCTGTTGTTACACAGCAGAGTGATCACTGGCATTACAAAACACTCCCTGTGTGATGTGTGTATTGAGCGAGAGCCCGCGCATCATTTCAGGAGTTGGAATTTTGTATAATGGAAATAAGTGTGTCTCAGGCCTTGAAAACAGGCATTGATAAAAATGTGAGGGAGGCATGAAGGTATTATGGTCATCATTTCCCTTGTGGAAAAAAACATCACATGTGAAATGTGATTGCCAACTCAGACAAATTGCTGTTTGGCTTCTGCATACAAACAGGGACATATTAATTGAATTTCTCATCAGGAAGTTGTTCCAGTCTCCTTGTTCACCTGGTGATAATCCATCTGATGCAGCAGTTGCTATGGTAGCAGCTGTTTCAACATTTTAACCTATATAAATATTGCTCAATATAGAATTCTGTGATAACACAGTTAACTTGTACTAACACAGTTAACTATTTCTCCTGAGAAGAAAATTACGATCAAAAATCAGAGCAAATAAATTTGCAACCGAGCCAGGAAGAGGCTGGTTGGATAAAGCAAGGCTGACACCTGCTGGCTTCTTTTGCTCACACACAAATGGATTTTCTGCATTCGAGACACGTCCAGCTTTATTTAAAATAGCCTTAAAATAGCCTAATTCCTTCTGCCTTAGGAGAATTTTATTTTTCTAGTATCATCACCTATTTCTTATCCTTTTCTTTCTGAAGGTTGTGAACAATTTTTATATAGAGCTTGCAACTCATATTACAGACTGTAAGCATGTCCTCAGTAAAAACAAGCTTCCAATTCTTACTACCCAGACTGCTTATTCATAAAGTTTGACATTTAAGACAAATTCAGTGGTGCTAATTGGCTAGCTAGGCATGCTGATGGATTTGGTGTTTTGAGAATGAATAAGGCAATTTATGTAACTTCTAAAATACTCTTTGGGATTTTTTTTGAGGCAGAGAATGAAAAAATATGTAACAAATAATCTCTTCCAGGCAGAGCTAGTGTCTTACTAAGCACCATGCATATGGCCAGTACTTAAAAATCCATGAATAAATCCGGCAATAGGACATGCATAAATACTGTATGATGTCTATTCTCCTGACACTACCAAGGGCACAGCAGAATCATGGGGGAACTGCAGGTGCACTGCAGCGCTGGTAATTCCTGGAAGTGTTGCGCCTGTCAGCTCTCAAGGGCAGGCAGAAAGTCTCAGTGTCATGGGAAGGATTTCTTCAATGACAAGTAGTTTGTACGTCTCCTTTGTGGGGGTATAGCATAAACTCCCTCTGTTTAGTTTGGTAGCTAATGTGAGAGAAAGAGAGCAGAGCTTTAACTGCCCTCCCTTCTGCTCCACTTTCCTTTGAAAAGTGTTCTGCTGCTGGCATTATTAACTCTGAAACTCCCTATACAGCTGTGGGCTGCAAGGACTGGCTCTCCTATGCAACTGTGGAAGAGGCACAAAGGTTTCCTTGTGACCACTCATTCTTTTTGTGTCCCCACAAAAGGCCAGTCACAATGTAGTGTGCTGTTAATAGCTGAAGCACAAGATGTGGTAATGTTAATGAAGCCTGAGCAGCTGACGCTAAGGTTTGGGGGAAACTGGGGCCTAAATGACTGTGCTTTATCTTTCTTATTGAGTCACTGCCACATGACTCTTTTGGCTTAATCCCTTCACAGCATTTTATGCACAGGCACTACATTCAGATGTTTAAACACAAATTCATTATATGCCATGTATGCTCTGATGTCCTTGTGTGTGAATATGACTTTGTTATTACTCTGTCCTCAAGTATATTTTTCACCTGCCCATGTGAATACTGAGGTACTTTGGCAAAGTGTTTCATTGTGGAGCTGTACTTCCCACTCCCTGAGCTGACATTATGCTCTTCTCATTAGCATGTATGAAAACGTACTTTTTGGTTTAATAAGGAGCCATTAAGAATCTGTGAAATATCAGTGTGGAAGCAAAGAAACTGAGCATCATTGAAACTAGAGATGCAGTAGAGATGCAAAGAGCTCTGGCTTTTCAAAGAGAGGCAAGGAGGGAGGGGGGGAGGCTAAGGGTGTTCGGGCCATGAATGTCCCTTCTGTTTGTTAGCTCTACAGCAGAGTCAAAGAAGCTCCTATCTGTGACAGGCAGACCTGACAGACATTGTTTTTTCTGGTTTTATTCCTGCCTCATCTTCTATTTGATGTTCTTAGGTCCCAGTGTCAGGATTGTGTGGTACTCAGTAAGTGGTCTCACAAGTCCTGCTCTTCTAGGACTCAGAAGTCCATGATGTGCCTACTACAGGTAATTCCTCTTTTCCTGTCAGGGATTCTGAGATGAAAATGAAAGGTGATTTTTTTTTTGTTTGTTTGTTTTTTTGTTTGGATTCAGATAAGCCAATGTGAATAATTGAATATATTTCTAGATGCAAATATGTGGCCCTTCATATAGTTCTTAATTTGTGTACTTTTCTGTGACAGCTTGCAAAGTTGAGAGAATGGTAGTGGTAGTGATTGATGCTATAGATACTGTGAAAAAATGTAAGGAGAAAGTCAGTTCTTTTGGTGCTGTGCAAAGTCTCAATAGGTTAATCATCTGACCTTGCAGAACTGTATCATTTTAGGAAACCTGAAAACCTTGTTATTATTTCCTGGCAAGGAATTTCTGTTTGCTATCTGATACATGCTGTGATCCTCTATGTCTATGTCTCCTGAAATGGAGAGCTACTCTAAAGCATCTGGAGTGACAAGAAGCACAACAGATTATTGTTTTTACAGAATTGTGTAGCCTGTGAGGCTAAAGTGGTGTCACATCACTGATGTTGGAGTTCTCATTGCAAGTAATCATACACAGAAAGGAATAAATATGGTGGGAAGCGTGTCCATCACCAGCCAAAGAAAAGGATGTCTCAGTTCTCACTTTCTAGTGTAAGTAAGTTCCCTAAATCCCTCAGATGCCCTTGAAAACCTCATCCCCAAGTCATGCCCACCCTACCCACACCTCAGTGAAAAGTGTCTCTTGAGGCCAATTTCCTGAGAAAGTCTGTATGTAACTAAGCAGAAAACTGGGGCATCACTAAAGACAGAGGAACATAAGGAAGTTCTCTAGCTCCAAATTTCTGCAGCATTTCTTCTACTAAGGGACCCTTGCAAATCAAGCATAGAACAAGCAGAAATACTAACTTGGAAGAAATTCATCCAGTGCTGTATTCTGCGTTTGCACATTCATGTTAGCACATTCTGCCTTCCTTCAGAGAAGGAAAATATTTTGAGGCAAGCATCACAGATTATGACAACTTTCAGTTGCTCACAGGGAAGTAGCCATCAAGTTATTATTGTCTGGAAGGGCTCCTAACCTCGGAGTGGCTGAGTTTGTGAGGAACTCTGTCTTGTCCAACCAAGTCAGTGCTCACAGCAGGGTCACTGGAGCAGGTTGCTAAAGCTGTGTCCAGTTGGGTTTTGAGTATCTCCAAGGATGGAGACTTCACAACCTCTATATTTCAATATTCAACAGTTCTTACCATCAAAAAAAAAAAATTGCTTGTGTTAAAAGTGCAATTTCTTGTATTTTAGTTTGTGCCCCATTTGCTCTTACCCTGTCACTGGGTTCTACAGTGAAGAGTCTTCTTTACTCATTCCTATCAGGTATTTATGCAGAGTGATAAGATCCCCTTGAGCTGTCTCTTCTCCAGGCTAGGCAACCCCCATGCTAAAGAGCAGCATAAAGAAGGCAGACTGAGAACTCCTGACATCTGAAATAGTTCTGGAACTGACAACTTTGAGCAAATCACAGTGAAATTCTGTGTTCTGTCCCTAGAGTAGAAGCACAAAAATCATGACCCAGTAGGAAGAGAGGCAAAAGTAGCTTCGAGATACTTCTGAGCTCTTTTAACCTTGAATTGCCCTGGGGTCTGGTGAATGCTCTAGTGTAATCTGTTCAGTTCAAACTGTGGTTCTTTGTCGGTGTCCTACGGGAATGTGAAATAGGATTGCATGAAATAGAAATGTCATGGCTGGAATATCCATAATACTGTTTCTTTTGTCCCCACTCCAAGCTGTAGCATGCTCCTTTCACCAGACCTTGAGAAAGGATGTTAGGAACAAAGTTTATTGGGTTCTTTCATAGTGCCTCTTCTAAAGAAACCTTACTCAGTGTGAAGGGCTTTTAGGGCCCCTTTAGGCCTCCACATTGCTTTTGCATAGAAAACAGTGATGATGAGCCTTTTCTGTTTAATCTGTCTAGGTCTTAGGTATAAGATACCTGAGACTTCTGCCTAAATCATCTGCCTAATAATCTCTTTGTGTTGGGATTGGATTTTGAGTTGGGTTTGGACTTTATCCCATTATTTTGGCCTAGCAGAAAGGGTGCCATTTTTTCCCTGTGGTTTCCTGCAATGCTGGAGAATAATTCAATTAGGACAAGTCAAAACTACAATACATGACTCTTCAATAAGTCATTTTACTTCTTGGAAGTGGAAAGGTCAATGGGCCAGCAGGTGACTTCTGTTTGCTAGGGCGACTTTTAGTTGTGAGGACACCTTCCAGAAAGGTTCCCACAATGACAATGTAAGTCCAGACTCTTGGAAAATTCTTTTTAGGAACTCTTGACAGGGTGGTAATGCTTCCCCCTTCTCATACTCCTCATATCAAGCTGGAGATGCATCTCATTGACCTGGTAATTTTGATGCAGGTCATCTTGGCAGCTGCTGAGTTAAAGAGTGGTGAGAGGTAGCTTCCTCTCTTTGGGAGACTTTTTGGTCTTTTTACCAACTGACTATTCCTTAAGTTGACTTATTTTAAACAGAACAGCCCAATATCAAAGGTCTTTAAAACTTTTAGAAAGTGATGCACTTTAGTACCTGGAGTTTTCTTGTAAGAGAACTAATTAAAGCTCAGTATATAAAGGTAGTGTGAAAATTGAGCTTTGTCCTTGACCTGATGACATGTCTGTTCCCCTTCACTTTTTTACAGTGATGCATCTACCACACTAAATGTTACACTTTCACACAGCTACTCAATATTTGTCAATATTCTCATTGTTATTCAAATCATATGTCTTACTCATGTATGCATGCAGCAGTTAAGATGGTGATTGCTGGATGATAGCAGCCTTTATTGTCATGACTGAATTTTGTGCTTTTATTTAATTCAAAAACTTTTATGCTCCATTAATGTACAGTACATTGGATATAAGACAGATGATGAGATTTAAGTGAGCTTGTGTCTTGATATTTTCATCTCTGTGCATATGCATGGGATAAAAATATGGTCTTGAGGCCAACAAAAATTGGAAAGATAATGGAGAGTAAAAGAATTTTTGAAACCATAGATTTGAATATTGTGGAAGGAAAATATTTATAAACAAAAGTATTAGGGAAATCCAACATTGTCAAAAAACCAATAAACATTGATAGCAAAAGAGAAATAATAGGTAGTATATCAGTTTGGGAGTTCAGATTGTGATCTTGCAACAAAAAAAATTCATTAATTTCTAGTTAAATCAGAAGAAATAACTTTCTTAAGTGACATTGTAGGCAGGTGTTGGTTCTCCATCACTGTATGAATTCTCTGTTTTTTATAAGAAAAGCGAAACATCAAGAGTTATTTAGTATCCATGTGAACAATTTTGGATTTCATTTTTCTTTTCAAGCCTAAAAAATCCTGGTCAGAATGGGAGAATCTGTAAATACAGGGAGAAATATTTCAACTCTGCAAATCAGAGATGACAAGTGCTGTCTCATTTCTCCATGATGATTATAAGGTACACTAAAAATTATCAAACTGGAGTTATGTTACCTGACTGAAAAAAATATCAGAATTATCATGCAGGGAAATAAAATTATTTTGCATCTTTCTTCACTAAAAATTTTCACTGGACTGTAATGATTTGGAAGGCAAGCTTTATTCAATGTTATTTCTCCTTTATCAAATCTCCTCTTTTAGCTTTTGTACCTGTAACTTTTGGTGTGAAATCAAGTGACCCTTCTGCACTTTAACAAAGTCCTTGTCTCCACTGGACAGTGACTAGCCTGAATTTAGTGGCTAGATCACTTCTAATCCAAGCTAATGTAGCAGTTAGAGAAAAAGATTTTAAAACGAGTCACTTAGTATCCCTGAAATAATGCTTTGTTTTCCTAAAAGCAGGCAGGCCAACCATCAACCCCACCAACCATTATCTGCTTAAATATACCTACATATTTCCAGCTGCCTTTTCTTTTCCTTTATCTCTTTTATCATGGAGGAAAATGTGCGGGCTGACTGGCAGTCTGAGGGAGTCTGCCTATGGCTAGAGAGCCTCCTGCTGTCCCCCAACGGTTTACAAAGAGGTGCCTCGTCCTCTCACTGACTGACTGCCCTGCTCATTGTTGATATTGTTACAATACTCCTTCCCATCACAGTGGAAGTGACTTGTGTCAAATGCCAAATTAAATGTGTACAAACCAGGGCAGTTTTAACAGTTTATTGCAGTGCATTGTCAATTTGATCAACACAAGTCATTCAGATAAACCAGTTTTTTCTAAAAGATCTGTAGATCTTTTAGATCTAAAGAGGCTTTGCCACCTCTACAGTCTACTGGCTTTTTTTTTCAAGTCATACCCTAAGAATGTGTTTTAAAATTCAAGGACTGAAGATGACTCCTCATTTAATTTGTCCTCTCCCAGTGAGCTGGTGTATAGTAGACAGCTGGCAGACCTGTGAGGAATTGCTTCAGTGCTCTCATTCTGATTTTTTCAGGCTTTTCTCAGAGATACTAGGACACTCTTCATTTCCAGTTTATTCTTTTGGGGTTTTGTATTGAGCTCGTGACCAAAGCACCAGAGTGACATGCAAAAGGGCACGGAGCAGCATGAGGAACAGCTGGTGTATGTTTATGCTCTCACCCTCTCCTCAGGGGGATGAGTGTGCCCAGCTGAATATTTTCCTTTGGAATTACTTTAAATACTGTGCTAATAAGAGAGAATCGAGGGTAAAAGAAGTGATCTTGTTGTTCAGTGTATAAATAGTGAGTGTTGTTATGTCCTTATTTCCTTGCTTAGCCCAAGCACTGAGCAAGCTTCCAGAACCTGTCTGCTTCACAGACAGGCTTTACTCTTTGTAGAGAATGTGTTATGGATATTCTCTTTCTGCTGCTTTAGGGAGAAAAAGCTGTTGTTTGTTTGGGTTTTTTGTTTTTTTTTTTTTTTTTTTGGTTTTTTTTTTGGTTTTTGTTTTTTTGGTTTTTTGTTTTGTTTTTGTTTTCTTTTTACTAGAATAATATGAAGGGAAGCTCAGAAAAAATTTAATTTCTCTGTCTCCAGAGCCATAGATGTCTGTTTTTCTGAGGAAAGTGGGTGCTCCTAAATACAGAAAAATAGCACTGCTATTTCAGTGAAGACAATGACAATTAGGCTTATCTATAGTACAACCTCTGTGTCTGGAACAAGATGAAAATTTGACAGGTGGCACCAGTGAGAATTATCCTTTTGGAAACGAATGTTGGAGCCATTATGAATTGTCTGTGGCATCCTGTTTGAAGCAATAGAAGTGAACCAGAATGACATTACTTTCATTTTATACTCAGATACTTCTTTCTGTCAAAGGATATTTTCTAAGCTAAACCTTGTCTTTAATCGGGGAAAATTTTATTCTATTTTCCTTATATTGTATTGCTATGGCAACACAACAAGAAATGGCTGATTCTGAACTGGCTATCGTAAAGCTGCTTCCCCCATTGTGTCCAGTGACCAGCCTGTCAGCCCTGTGTGCAGGGCTGTGCTCTCCCCTGAGTGCAGGGTCTGGTGCCTCCTGTTCCCTCGAGTGATGCTGGCTCACTCCTGTGCAGGAGTCTGTGATGAGTCAGAATAACACTGTGGACATTTTGACATATTTATACTTCCACAGGTACTGGGGCACATCAAGGACCTGTTAGCCTACAGCAGCAGCGTGCAGCACAGAGCAAATCATGTCCAGGAGCGGTGTCACCCTCACACATGAGGGCTCCTGGCTCACAGGGGCTGGATGTTACTCTGTCCAGTTTGCGCAGGAGCAGCAATCCCCCTGTGGCAGCTGAGGCTTCACAGCTCAGCACTTACCTGTGGTTTTAGGCAGGCCAGTGCAGTCTGATGGAAGCTGTGCTGCTGCAGACATGCTCCTGTTGTTGCCAGTGATGGGCAGGTTAAGCCTGCCTGAGCTGCAGTCGTGCCTCTGTGTTGACTTACCCCCAAAGAGTTCTGTTTTTCCAGTGCCCCCTCTTTCCAGAGGAGGCCTGTAGTGCAGCACTGAGCCAGCACAGCCTGACCTAATTGTATTTACTTCTCAACAAATATTCTAGTAACCTGATGTTTCTATACTAGAAGGATAATAATGATTCTTTCTGGAGTGAAACTTTACCTGTAGCAGAATAATTACAGTGAATTATCTGGGGGTATGATTTCAAGGCAGCAGTTCCCAGGCACTTGCTTTGAAGAATGTACCTCTGCAAATGTGAGAAGGACGATTTCTGACAATCTGCTATTGATTACAGAAAATTGTTTAGTTCTAGTTTCGTCCTCAAATATTTGTCTCTCTGCTGCCTTGTTTTGGAAGATGAAGCTTCTCAGAAACTGAACAGTGGGTCTTATTTATATCAACTGTATTTTACCTAACAGCTCATTTACCTCTTTCCTCTCTGCCTGCCTCCCTCCCTTTCCTTTCCATGCTGCTGCTGGCAAGCTAATTAGGCTGCTCCCTCAAGAAAAATTCATCCAAGGCCATAATAGCCATATCAGATGGAAACTAGGATAAAACTCTCCACAGCATACCCTTATAAGTGCCTCTCAGCTTCCCATAATGTTTCCCTGCCTGCTTTTGCTTTGTAGGGAGAATTCTCTCATTGTATGTTCTATGGAAGTATTAGGTAAATTAATTAAAAGAAATTATGATGTGTATTTCCTGAAATAT
This sequence comes from Melozone crissalis, assembly GCF_028551555.1. Lineage (NCBI taxonomy): Eukaryota > Metazoa > Chordata > Aves > Passeriformes > Passerellidae > Melozone > Melozone crissalis. Next base: position 26,632,211 of record NW_026535794.1, read on the forward strand.
CCTCCTTGATTTCTTTTTATCCCACTTATTTATACATTTTAGGTGCTGAATCTCAAGCTTTGTCCAAAAAGCCCGCATTGTATATTTCACTATGATTCCTTTTGTAAATCCTTAACCTTCTGTTAGACTAATATATTAAAATTCTTCAGACATGGAGTAGCAATGTTCATAATCCCCAGTTCATTATCTTAATTAGATCTGTCTTACATTATCCCACAGTTTATTCTTGTTACTTTTAAGGTGATCAGCCTTAGAAGGGAATGTGAGCAGAATTTAGTGAATTCTATTGTGGCAACATTTCTCTGATCTGGCTTTGAATCTTTCAGGTGTAATAATGATAATGCTACTGGTGCTGTTAATTAAAAATTGCATTTGAATGGTATGAATATTCATTTTGGGGAATGAACACAGAATTAACTAAGGGGGCTAAAATGTCTTTAATGGCCCAGCGATGTGAAGTGAAGCTGGCTCCCCATTAAAACACAAATGAATCATTAAAAATGATGGAAATTCAAAATCCTCCCACCCGGCAAACTATTAGTAAAGTATTGCTCAGGTCAAGCCTGTCTTCTAAGGTGGTAGCAGACATTAATGTTCATCCTTCAGTAACAAATTATACGACATATACTTGACATACAGCTCTGTCCAGAAGCTAATACCTGATGCTAAATCTCTCTTAAATAATTTAGAAGGGCTATTGCTTATTTAAAATTCTCAAGTTAAAGTGCTGTATCTATAAGATCCAGGTCACTTTTAATAGCTTTCTGTGGAAGATCAAAATTGCTTTCCCAGAAAATGATTGTGACATCCAAGATGCTGTTGGGGAAGATACAGACAAGAAGAAGTGCTGAGACCTTTGATAATGAAGCTCTCTATACCCAAATTCTCTCTCAGGCAAAATGCAGCTCTTAAATATTCTGGGCAGAAGTGTTAAAAATGTATCTTTGTCATGTGAATAGCACCACTGAAAATATGAAAGTGATGTCTGGTTTTGGGTTTTTTTTTCTGAATTTATTTGTTGTCATTTTTGTCTGAACAAAAGAAACATCAAATAATGAATACCTTTTTTAAAAGCTTATCTGGTACTGCAGGATGTTTAAAAAAATGAGACTACAAACTAGAGATAAAGCCTCTTTGGTGTAGGAACGTTATGTGAAGTTTAATGGGCATTTGGCAGGGAATATTTTGCTGGCTGTTAGCTAGTTGCCAAGGGGATTCACAGGATGCATGTTCTAGAATAAAATGCTCTGTGAATAAACTGGGGTCAGTTAAGGTAATTTGTATGGTGCTTTTGACTGGAGCACCGGGGTCTGGGCATGCTGTGCAGTCAGAGATAAGTGCACTGATGTGCACCCTCTCCTTTCTCACTCTGCATCTAAGTCCTTCTCATGCAATCCCCTTCTCAGTTCAGGTCTGCACCAGATATCTGCTTGGGAGAGCCCAAGCCAACTCTTCATGTGTCCCATGCAAGACAGATTTTGCCCTTCCTTTGTGCAAGAGAGAAACAGAAATGTTGTGTCTCAGGGATTCAAGCCGTATCATGAAATAAAAGGAGGGAGGTTTCACAGTGAGAACCCCTGCCTCCTATGCTTCTAAATGAGGATAGATAAAAGCAAAAGGATTCTGCTGACCCTTGTGTTTTCTTGCTTGTGGTGAAGAGGAGATATGGTAAGCTTTTCTCTGGGGAGAATGTAACAGGGACATGCAGAGTATGTGATTAAGATTCTGTGTACAGTGGGGATCTTCCTATTAAGCTGCTCCTTTTCTACCCAGTGGCAGTAGAAGGGAGGTCTGTGCTTGGCCTTGCAGTTGTTTGTGATCAAGAGGGCATCTTTTTGCTAATCCTATGTGGGCCTTTTGGAACTGAACTGTAACTTGCAAATAAAATCATGGGACTAAATAAGGGAAATACTAAAAAGTAAAAAAAGAAAAGCTATTACCAATATTTAATCTGATTTTTATTAGCAGTATTATTATCTGTATATTAGGCTGAAAAGTGTGATAAATAATTTAAGGTCATTGTGCCTGGATACAGCACACATAAAAGCCAAAAATCTCCTTGTTTGGTTTGTGGGGCACATTTAAAGTTCTGAACTACTGATGTCTTGTATCACTGAAGATGCTGTTGGGGGTGTGTGCTTGCTGGGTCTGATTTGGGAACCAAGGTGGATCTGCTGCCTCCAGAAGCACAGCTAGTTGATTCACTCTGGATTGTCTTTGACATTTTAGCCCTTATACAGAGAATCTATGTGTGTGTCAGGACACTCAGCCCTTTCTGAAATCAGATTCCTCAACATCTAAATAGTAGCAGAGAGTCACTTAAGAAAATCTCTACCCCAGCACATCAGTGCAAATGTATGCCACTTGCAAACTCAATTGAACAGAGTAACATCAAGGCTTAATTTGGGCTGCTAATTAGGTTTGAGAAGGAGATTGTGGCTGGACAGCAGCTGTGAGAGGAAAGAATGAGCAAACTCAGAATTTTGTTTCATCTGATCATGCTTTTCACCCTTGTTTAACTATCTGGCAATTACTGTGCATATACTTGTGTTGTTCTTTAAAATTTATCCTGCAAATGAGAAACTGCAGATAGTGAGAAGCAGATGTTTCTTTCTTCCCCCATAGTTTTATCCCACTGTGAAGGCCAGGTTTAAGGTGATGGAGTACCTGGCCTTGCACTAGGGCCAGATGTTTTCCTTGGTATTTCTTTGGAGGAGTAATCGCATTAATTTATTCATGGAATGTCATAGTGCTCAGTTTTGAGGAGGAGCATGTGCTTGCCTTTTGTACCCTGCTTCTGTTTTGTATATTTTTGTGGAGCCCATGTGTCTAGTGCCTGATAGCTAATCCCAAGGATAGTGTGATTTAATAAGATGAAAGAATGATATGGCTGCATCCTGCCCATTATGCCCTTAGGAAAGAGATTTTTATTTGCTGTGAGATGTCGTTGATGGTGCAGTTGGCTTCCTTTCATCAAGTGACAATTGCAGTTTTAAGAGTACAGTACAGAGAGCCACTTTAAAGCCAAACATCTCAATTCACAAGTGAGGGAAGGAAAAAAAGTTGTGCAGCTGGAGGATGCTATTTCTTCTCAGCAGCTGTCATTGAAAAGGCATTTGAATGCTCTAGATGTCAGGTGTCATAAATGCTCCATCCAGAGTTTGTCACGTGCCTGGAAATATCATATGAAGTGTTGAAACAAAGTTTCTAAACATATTAGAAGTCTCTAGATAAGCTTGCCTTGGAATTTGCTATATTGAAATTTTGGGGAATGAGAAATTAATATAAATGAAATCTACAGCAAAATCTCTATTTTTACCATAGTCACAGAGCCTTTTTTTGTTACTCAGATCAAAATTTTTGACTGTGGTAGGAAAAATGTTCATGAAAAAATCTCTGCCCTTTCCTTGGCTCTCCAAACCTTTAGATGTACCCACAAGGGGACATCTGCACATTTTTAAGGACAGATGCATGCATGCAGTGGTGGTGATGAGAAAAAAGCACTATTCCAATACAAGAAGAGGCTTTACATTAGAAAAATATTATACAGTGTGCCCATTATATGCCCTATTAGCAGCTCTCAAACTTTTTTGTTTTATGCCTTTCTTGTTTCTTCCCCTTCACTGGTGGCAGATGTCATCACTGGGATAGAAGAAAAGAAGAACAGCTGAAGCCATGAAGAATATCTGTGTCTTTTCACTTGATTCACCTTCCTGTCTTCTTCTAACAGATTCTTGTTGGAGGGGGGCAGTTCTTGACAAAGCTGGTGTGTGTAGGTTGGCTGGGAGCTTTGGCTCTATGCAGGATTCCAAGTCCCCACTGTGTGGTACATGAGGTACCCAGATTGCCTGTGGAGCTGTTCCCAAGTTTGCAATAGTTTGGTCTCCAGAAAGTACACAGGGCTGAGTTGCAGTCATTTTTGCCCCTCTCTTTCTACAGCGTATTCAATGTGATCTGTGCTTGACAGCAGCTGCACTACCTGTGTATGGGGGCGCTTAGTAGGAGTCACTATCAAAACCATGAGCTTGAGAATTGTTTGGGTCTGATGCCTGGTGACAGCTGGGGCAAGGAAAGGGTGAGGTTTGAATCTGCTCTCTTTGGCCTTGGGCTCTGGTGTTAACATACAGGTTTTCTGTAATGTCCTGTTCCTTTTCAGTTGTCACTGGCTGGCTTTCTTTGCGTATCATTTCTGTCAACTATTGAAATCAGAGTGTCTCTTCCTATTCCAGCTGGCAGTTGCCAAAGCTATGTGAAACAGAACTGGATATACAGAAGAACACTTTTCATTTGTTTTTATGTCAGGTGAAAATGTAACACTAGAAACCTAAGGGTGTTTATTGATGCAGGGGACACCAGGCACTGAGTGCTGGAATTCTGCTCAAAGGAAGCAAGACAGATGGGAAGAGAACAAATCCACACCTGTCAAGTGTCACATCTTTGCAGGTGAGTTTAAAGAATAAAAGTAGCATCTTCTTCCAGTATACCAGTGCCTCTGCACAAGAAATCCTTTGATAACACATGCCTGTTGTTCATTTAATAGATTTTTAAATTAAGATTATGGAAAATTTACATCCAGGGTGCCTCGCTGCATTGAGTTAATAGCAGATTTTATAAGGTGAGGAGTACTGGACCCTACTACAGTCTCCCTTCTGTATTTGTGGCCATAGGAGATTGAAAGATTTGAGATCAAGGCCACCACAGAGACTGGAAGTACCCACAACATCTTACTGATTTTGCATTGCAGTTGTCAAGTAAGTTCATGAATATTGTGGATTCCTGGAATAGTCATCTGCACAATAATCTTCTAAGGAAAACTTGTGATTTCACTTCGTGTCTCACCAGGTGATGATTGGTTCATGATTGACTTCCTTTTGATATTTCCAAGGGCTCTTCTATATCCCATAAATCTATTTGTAATTGATTGAAAAATATTGCCTATAGATTCAAGCATAAGATTTGTTTCCCAATTTGTATGAACTGCAAAGAAATACCCTGACCACTTGACTGGTCTTACAATTTTCTGTAACACATTTGTATTGAATGTTGAGAAAAATGTGACTTTTAAGATGAAAGTGTGGTTTGATTTTTAAAAGAGTAACAATGATGGGAAGAAAGGGATACACTGTTGTCTATCTTTAGAATATAATGAGAACAGGCTACATTTGTATTATTTCCTGGGCTTAAGTTTCATCACAGTTATTTTCCCGATGAATACATTGCATGGTGTGCTATTTCCTCTTTTCATTACTGTCTTTTTCATGCAAAGGCAGTTATGGAATCTTAATGATTCTGTTATTTAAACCTTTTTGATAATCTCTGTGTTTTGAACGACCTCTCTTTCACCTCTTCCCTAAGGTTGCTGAAATTGAGACTAGCAGTTGCTTTCAAATCAAATTACTCACAGTTATTGTCACAATTACGGATTTTATAAAAAAGGATGAGGGGAAAAAAGAAAAGGAAGTCTGAAACTGAGCTAGTTTTCCACCACAGAGTAGGGAAAATAATAATCATTGTATGTGAGTCTGATTCAAAATTCACTGAAAAGCATTGATCCCTACATATGAGATTCTTCAGGCTTCAGACACTATCAAATAAGGGTTAGTTCTGGATTTGGGGTAAAAAATAACTGTCTAAACCATTGGTAAACACTGAAAATGGGATCTTTAAAAGTTTTCTCATCTTGAAAAATGTACAAATATGGCTAATCATGTGCTTTTGAAATATTTTGGGAATGTTTATTTATAAGACTTCTTTGTAGTCAAATGAGAGGAGAAGAATAGATCCTCCACATTAGGATTCAAGGTGCTGGCTGGTGATATAAGTGAAATGGGTTGCACACTGCTTGGGATCCATAGTCCGTGTGGGAACATTGGTATGTGGAAAGTACTTATAAAACCCCAAATATTTGTGTCCAGAAGTTACCACACAGTTTGACTGAATGGACTCTGCCAGCCAAACAACTCTCACCATTCAAAGACATGACTGAATAGTCTGTAATGCTTCACAGACATCTGAGATAGTCAGCCATGATCATTATATGATAAAAGTCAAGATAAGGACTCAGTATTTTCAGCATCACTACGACTTGTGTGTGTGCACTGTGCATTCTAAAAGGTAAATACACTTCCTTCTCATGCCCTGTACTTTCTATTAGGGTTGTTTTCCTTCAGTGGGCAGGGAGCTCGCATGACAGACTGGTGGGAAGTGCGAAAACAAAGAACAAATATGGGCAAAGGATTTACCTGCAAAGAAATTGTAGAGAGCAGGGTTGCTTTATTTACTCACACTCTCCAGTCTTCATCCAAATAAATAAAGTGGTGTCATGGGGCATGCTGCAATACTGATAATGAGTTTTATATTCATTCAGCCTAAGAAGCTTCAACTGATACAGTTTGTCTGTCAAATGGATTTAAAATTGTATTGTCTCTGCCTTGCTTTCTGCCCTGATTGCTTTTGTATTGCAGCACCATGCCTCAATAGACATTTTGATTGTCTATATCTGTCACTTTGTTCACATGAATCTCCCCATAATCTATAATATGAAACCCTTTGTTTTAATACCAAAACTCAACATGTACTTCTACAAAGATTATTAACTTAGGGAGATGGTGGCCAAAATTATATTTTGCTGTCTATCCTTGGTTTTGGGTTGTTTTTTTTTTTTTTTTTTTCTCTGTACATTGAATGGTAGGCAACATCCACTTAGTTCAAGCTCTCAGCTTAGTGACAGAACCATTTCAGAGGGGATGTTGTGGGTACAGCTGCAGACACTTCCACAGGCTTGATTACCATGCTGCACACAGCTATAATAATGAACCTTGGCTACCCTTGGCTTAACTTTTATTTTAAATTCATAAGATCTGAATCCTAACTTTCATCACAGAGTATGACTGCATTTTAACAAGTCTTTTAAGCATGTATTCCATCTCAAATATATTACCTTAAGAATGAATGATTTAATCCTGACACAATGACTGGGTATATGTCCTGTACCAAAGCATTGTGTATTGTTATAAAACCCTGATGTCTTTGGAGAATACTGCTCTGAGGACGCCTACTTGGGTACCAAAAGCATCACAATCATCCTAATAAAATGATCTTTCTAAGGTTAAATTACCTTCAGCAAGTGAGTTGAAACTGTTGTAAACATTATAGATATATTCCCAGTCAGGATGAGGATTATCTGACTCTAGTATTTATATCTTACGTATATACCTTAATATATACCTTAGGTGTCACCGTGGACTTTTGACATTTCTTCAAAATAAGACCAGATTTCACTTTTAGTGCATCAAAATATACTGGTTTATTGTGCTAGGGCCTGGATGTGAGCTTTCAAATATATACAATATAAGAAACCTAACAGAACCCTAACTCCTTTCCTAAAGAAAGGTGATATGTAAATAAAGAATACCATACACTGAAGTGGAAGCATAAACTAGAAACCATATATTTCACATTTAAATATTTTTTTTGCATGTGCTAACACTGTGGTAACGTAATACAAACTTTAAAACTTATTAGAGCATATTGTTTATTTGTAGGCAGAGAATAACTGTTCATGTTTCTGAGGGCACTAGCTCTTATGATATCCATATGCTTCTGAGCAGCCTCTGAGCATCCACTGAAACACCAGAGAATTGGGTTAGTATCAGGCAAACATATTAATGTCCAGAAAAGCAAAATTGTACACACTAGATGTCTTTATTAGTCCCTTTAAAATTGGAGCATTAAAAATTACTAACAAGAAGATTAGAAAACAGGAAGGAGATAAAAAAATAACTTACAGGAAAGATTTTCTTTTCCAAATTCATGTAAGGGAGTAGCATTTATAACTGTTAATCCTTTCTTTTCCTTCCTCCTAACTAAATTCAGTCATCGATTTAACTCAAACTTTACGATTTGCATTTGAGCTTGATGGCAATAATAATAAGTGAGATAAATCAAATTAATATCCTTGCTGATACAGTTAGTTTAATAACTTTGCCATTTCCATTCCCTTTTTATCTGCATTATCACAATTCGATAACATACTACAGTAAACCAACGCCTCAATGAACTTCTTTCTGTGCCCAGCATGGAGAGATTAAAATTTCTAATTTTATTGCTCAGATTGTCATATCTTGCTTTATATGGCACCTTTTATTGCAAAAGGAAGCCAGATGTTATGATGTAAAGAGGAACTATTTTTTTCAGAGTTTGTATGTGTGTACTGTGGGGTGAAACAGAGACCTTTGTCAAAGCAACCTGCAATACCACACAGCCATTAAAACAGAATGCCCAGAGAAACTGGAGCAGGGTGTAGTAGTTTTCCTGGGATCTTGGGGCTTCCAGAACAGACAGGACATGTACTCAAATACAGAGACATCAATACTTGTCTGTGTTCAGGGGGTTTTCATACTTGCACACCCTCACTGAGAGCTGCTCTGTTTTTATAATCTCAGTATTTGGGGTTTAGGAGGATGGAATATGAATGGTCTGCAGAGGACAAACTTACTTTTTAACCTAGGGCCACTGAGCAGGGCTGTAAAGCTCCTGTTGCAGCCATTGCCAACAAACTGCAGCCTCTCTGCATTCTCCTTGTGGAGTTACTGGATTCAAGTAAGGACAAGTCACAAACTCGTCAAGATGATCTCTATTAGGTGTCACAAGGAGCTTTTCTGTGGTATCTTTTATATTTCCCGGTGTGAGCCAAGTGCCATTTTATACATGTGTATATACAGAGGCACTCCCAGCTAGGATGTCCTTCTCAGCATAAAGGACAGGTGTCTGAGGGAGTTGTGCAGCAGCAATTGTGCTGGGTCAGCAATCTCTTTAACACTTGCAGTTTAAGCCACTGTGTCCATAATTGTCCTCCGAGTGTTTACACAAAAGATTAATATATACACGTACAAACCTTTCAAGCCCATGTGTGGGCTGGTTAATAGTTTACCAAGTGTTATCATCTACCTTGGTCCTCCCACTTATCCTTGTTGGGGCTGCCAAGTGTGCCTGGAGCAGTTTTTAATGGAAGGGCTATTCATTATAGGAATAGCTAGTGCTTTTGTGTTCAGTGCTGTTCCAGGTGCACTAGAAGGGAACAAGCCATTTGAAGGAAAGAATTTCAATCCCTCACTCCTTCCCAGATTTCAACGTGACCTTGGTGAAATATATCTAGCTTTGCACATATGGTTGGGTTCAGCTCTGAAACTGAATTGGCTCTGGGAATGGAGTTGACAAATCTGACTTAGATGCCTAATGTATGGGGAAATTTAAGACCCTGAGAAAGGGATTCCTTTTTCTTTATGCTTCCATGTCAACTAATTAGAACAGATAATTACATCTTTTCTTCTTTGAAGGTACAGAGAAAAGCTAGGGAGAACAAAAGTGCCCATCTCTTACATAGTGGCTGGGAGATGAAGGTGTTCCATCAGAGAGCAGAAGACCTGGGTAAACAGATTATAGAGGTGTTTATACATTTTTGTCTTGATAAAGAAGAGCAAAGACACAGAATAAGTCAGAAAGTAATATTCATATAGAAGACTGAACATGCTGTAGTTTTTTTGTCATTAATTTCAGTAGCTTTTCAATGAATGCAATGTCACAATTTATTACTTTTGGTGTAAATAGGCTTTTTTATTCAGCAGTAAGAGAAAGAAAAGCAATACTTTTTTATACTAATATGACTTCAGAAACATTAGAATGTTACTGTGCTCACGTACACTCAGCTGAAATAGTTTTGGTTTCATCAAGGCCCTCCTGAGGTAGCTCTGACAGGCTATTTAACTCTGCAGAGCTCTGTGACAGCTGAAGCTAAGCACATTCAGCCTTTGTAAAAGACTTTAAGCATACCAATAATGGAAGAAATGGAAACCAAAGAATTGTAGATGTAAAAACAATAAAAAACACTCTTTAGAATTTTCTAAAGGATCATTAATATCGTGGTTAAGATTTCTTAGGACTTTTGGGGTTTTTTCCTGCCATACCTTCTTTCCTGTTTTAGGATTTGGCGGGGGGGGGGGGGGGGGGGTTGCCACTTTTATTAGAATGTTGCTTGTAAAGTCCATTTTTTAAATATCTCGTCCTTCTACCTTTCCTCTGTATTGTTTCTATTCTCCATTCTTTCTTTAATTTGAGGCTAAAAAATAGTTAAGAGTAAATGTTTCAGGCAGTGACTTCCACTGTTTTCCTGGGGAGAAGCTGTACATGGCCATGAGACATGTCTGTCTCACAGGCAGGGTTTCTTTTTCTGTATATTTATTCCATGTTGAAAATAAGTCAAAAACCGAGTTCATAAATTAATGAGAATTCATAAGTCTACTTAAAAATATTCTCCAGGCCATCACACAAGATCCAAAATTAAAATATGAAGAAGTTTCAAAACTCTACATAATTTGGAGATTGAGTCTAGAATAAACACCAGGAAACACTATTCCCTTTATGGCCAAACACCACACACACTTGTATTCATAGGACATAAGTTCTATGAATTTGTCTTGACTTTGCATGTGTTTCAAAACTTTAAGATTTTATTTTTCAAAACTTTAAAATTGAGCTTTAAATAAAAATATTTGACCTTGAGAGATAAAATAACATAACAGAATTGCATTTAATACTGAATTTCTCTTATCCTAGCAGTGTATGGCTTAGACAAGCTACACTGTCCCCAAAAGGTAATAACTTAATAAATATCCACTGCTTCACAGTTTGTGATCAGTCAAGGTAATACAAGCTCACAGAATGAGGAAAAGCTTGATTGGTACCTCAAATTTTTCCTGAAGAGATTGAAAACCACATGCTCCTCTTGTTTGACCCCATATGAACCTATTGATTTATACAAAGCCTTCTCTGAGCCTCGGTGGTCTGAGAACATCAAGGGAGCTAATACAAAACGTATTTTGATTTGGATGATGCTCTTTAGGGACTTAGCTAAATGGATTTCCTATGTATTTGATATGGCCTGAAAGGATGGATATTTGAGCGCTTATTGTGGATCATCTAGAGTTAGGTAACTGCTTATATGTTGTAACTTGGTTGTAGATCTGAGCTTTTTGATTTGGAAACAATCAGAGATCTCAGTCAAGTTCCTGGACATGACAATCACTCTCTTTTAAGATAAATGAGGACAGTGAAGTGATAGTAGGTGTTAAGCAGCAACTGACACAGTGGAATTGCTACTATGAGCACTGACAGCAGATCCCAGCAGCTGCAAATTTCTGCAAAGCTGTCTCAGAGCCTAAGGATACCATACATAGAGCAGAGAATCAGCAGTCATGAAAAAAACACAGAAAGGACCAGAAAAACAGGTAACAGAGAAATATGTGTGGCATGATGGAAGGAAAGCCAAAGGGGATAACAACAGCTTTTGGGGCAGAATGATTGTTAAAAAGACAGATTTAGAATGCTTAAAGACAAAAGAAAAAAAAAGAAAAAGAAAATACATTCTATTGCTCTTCCTGCTGTATCTGGGATTTATGCTTGCTCCTTGTAAAGCAAATGGTTGTACCAGAGCAATCACAGGCTCTCTCATTAATTTATCCCCCTAACAAAACAATTGAGAAAACCCCAAATATCTCCTTAGCTGCTTGGATAAGAAGAATAAGGATATAAAAGAGAGAACAATATTTCCAGCTGTGGAATTTGCTAGTTATGCAGTGAAGTGTGTTGTTCAGCTGAGTTTTGCATAAGAAATACATTTATGTTGCATTTCTAATGCAAATTGCACGTATTTTACATGGGCAGAATGAATTCTTGCTGGCTGGGTCTTCAGCTTTTCAAATCAATAGAAAGACTCTAATGTATTTTCAATAGACTTTGGAGCAGGCCCTTCCTCCCATGCACTCAAAATGATTTACAATCAATTTATGGCAAGAATCCACTTCAGAAAGCCTGAAAAACTACGAATATGCAGTTTCATGGGGAAGCTAGCATCAGTGGCCTAAAAATAGACTCCATTTCAATATACTGATCCAGATGCCCGCCTGTGAAGAATTTAGTCCCTGTGCATATGCTATCTAGCTTTTAGTGGTTTGAACAAAAGAGGCAGAAGACTATGTTTAAGGAAGTGATGACAAGTGCCTCTTCTTATCAGATGTTCTGTGCACCAAAATGGAAATACTCAAGGAGCTTATTTTGATGGCATGTTATTTCTGACCCCCCAGTAGCTTGTCATGTGACTGACACCAGAATTGTTATAGATAGATGCATCAACCACTTACATTTATACTGATGGATCTGTAAAGAACGTTTTTATATGGCCTGTTCTAAATGCAGTGGGGCTTCTTTTTTTTTTTTTTTTTCATTTTTCCCTAGCTCCATCTGTACCTTGGGATTTGGGATTTTGCAGCTTCTGGCTATGGAGGCACACATCAGCAATTTTCCACCTTCTTCCTGAGGTAGAACTGAGGAGCATGACCTCCCTTCCTTTATGCCAAAAAATAATGAGAAGATGTTTCACGGGCTTCACACCCCCAAAAATGCAAATATAGACTCATAGCACTATAATGGGAACACATATATAGCATATATGCTACAACCCTCAGTGTTTCTGGTATGTTCAAAGAAGGGAGGACCAGAAAGAGTCAGTGAGCAGCAAAAAGGAAAAGATGGACTAGCAAATCCCCAAAGGCACAGAATATTTTGACATTAAAAACTAGGGTAAGGAAAGATGATTAGGAAAGGAGATGATGTATTGCTCTGAGCAGGCATATGGGGGAGTGGAGAAAGAGCAATGGGCAGTTCAGTGTAGAAAACTACTTGGAGCAGTTTGTGAGTACAAGAGGAGGAAATGGGTGAGGATGACAGATTAGTATTCTGGTTTAGGATCTGATAACTTACTGTTGTGCATCTGACTCCTTGCAATGTGAAATAAGGGACTTTGGGGAGTCCTAATTGGGGCTGAGAGAGGTTGTGGGAGTCTTATGTTCCAAAAATGCTTTTCCTTGCTGTATCAACTAAAGCATAGCAAATAGCATGTCATAGCAAATCCGTACTATGAACATCCAGATGGGAATGCAGGAAAGTTGGTAGAGATACTGTTTAAAAAGTCCTTGGCAGATTTAACTATTCCATATTTAGCATTGTAAGAAAATAGCAATCAATTCCATAACACTTTACAAAGATCACCGCTCAGGGATGAACAGACAAAAAGATCAAAGTCTCAGTACACAACTAACAAGATGTGTTAATCAGACAGTCAGTTCTAAATCAGTCATGAGACTGGGCAATACTGGGAATCCTGACCCTGCCAAAGCAAACAGCAGATTGCAGGTCAGACTCACCTTCCCCCATGACTGTAAGAAAGAACAGTGAATTTCATTGTGAAATGCCTGCCACCAGGACTTGGCATCACAAGTACTTGACCAGAGTCCTTAGGATCAGTTCTCTAGGAGGCAACTTTGTTCAGCAAGAAGCATGTCCAGAATGATGATGAGAGACCTGTGAATGTGCCATACACTCACTTGGGTATGTGACACTGCAGCCAAAGAGAAAGCTGCACTCTGGAAACTGATGCAGAGATTATTTTACCCCTTATACATTACAGGAAGACACGTCTTCTCTCCTTTTGTTTTGTTGATAGAACCCAAAATTTTTTAAAAGTGTCAACCCAACAAAAATAAAGCTGAAATACACCCAGACATTTCTATAGCACAGCAAAACCTGCCAGTGTCCTGCTGCTACAATCAGTGGAGAACAGAGCCAGCACCTGGTGTGAATGCACCTGCCAGCAAGGGCTGCCTAGGATGACTTCTGTCCTTTTCTCACCCTCTGCCTCTGTTTTTAAACACTCCCCTTCATCTTCCCCAAGTCCTGCTAAATAATTTTCACTATTTATATTCTCATCCCTCCAAACTGTAGGAGAAGTCCATGAGATAATTTCTCCCAACTCACTGACAGGGCTTCTTGGCATTCATAAACTGCTGCTGTAGAATTGCAACCCAGAAAGGAGAAAAGGCTGCGCTGGGCTGGGGTTTTAGTGGAATTGCATCAAACTGGCAGCTTGGTCTGTGAAAGACAAAGAGACAGACATTTAAAAAGTCATGTTGAGGAAATAATTGTACATTTGTACAAAATGAAGATTATTCTGAGTATCCTCTCTTTCACCACAGTAGAAGAATTGTAATAGTGTTGGTTTTACATAATCAAGAATATAGTTCCTAGAAAATAAGTATATTGAACAAGGAGTTTTCTTCCTATTATTTTTACTATTGTTTTTGCATTCCTTTTCATCCCCAAAGATTTTGCTTCTAGGTGTTGAATCCTGGCATACAGTCCCCAACAAATGCATGCTTTGATGCTGATAGTTCAGCTCTGGACTCCTCTTTTCCTCCAGACCAGATGTTTGACTTCTCCCTGCTAATAGTTAACATGGTGCTACCTCATTATACACCTCTCTCTGGAAATGATGCCAGTGCTGCTTCAGTGCCAGCCAAGAGCCTTGCAGACTCAATGAGACAGCTGGCCTCCTCCATGGGGATGGGCTGCTTTACCTTTTGGATTCAGGCAGTCACTGTGAGCTCAGATCCAGCCTGCTGCAAATGATTTTTCATAGGCAGGTGAGAACAAAAGGGCTTTGAAAACCTACTTCAATAGAATCTGGAGACATGGAGCTCTCCTGATTAAAAAAGCAAAAAAAAAAAAAAAAAAAAAAAAAAAAAAAAACCACATACACAGTCCAGTTGCATTTTCATCTTAATTGATTTTTGTATGAGATGGAGAAGTGAATTCGTCAAACAAAAGCGTTCATAGAAATCTTTTCTTTACATAAAATTAAGTAGATTTTTTCATGCACAACAGCTGTGTTGTGTTTGCAAAAATCAAATAATTCCCTTATAAAGCTCACAAACTGTAAGTTGATTGCTTTGATCTTGTCCACAACATATGCTAATCCTCAAATATCCATGGAAGAAGTGGGTGAGATAATGCAAACAAAATAAACACCTGGTTAAGATAAAACATTTGTAGAGTTTGAAGCCAACATGTAGTTAGTATATTTGCTATTGGAAAAAAATTTAAAAAGCAAAGAAGTTAAGACTTTAAAAGGAGGGTTTAAACAGGAAGAATTTGGGGTTGTTCTGTGAAGTCTCACTAAACTGCAAGTTGGAAAATTCTCCTGAAAATAAATGAGAATAGACTGCACTTAATTTTCTTCCTACAGTGTGTATGCCTACTTTCACAGAAGGTACTTGACAAAACTCATCAAGAATGAAGCAGTCAGTTTCTACAAGCACTGTATGACTAAAATAGACTGGAGGATTCTCAAGGTCATCCCTACTTATAAGACTGCCTGGCTGATTTACCGTATCTAGTTCAGACCATCCAAAGGAGCACTCAGTACATTTTACTATTTCCCCTTTACCTCTGACACTGAATTTAGTTTCAGACTATAAGGTTAAGGACTGATCTTTGTTGGTACTTGAAAGTCTCTCAGTCATGCTGGATGCTGCTGAAAACCAGGATTAATAGTGGCTGTTATCCTTCCAAGGCAGATGATCCTCCAGTGTAATAACTAGAGATATTTCTGATGTCTCCCTCTGCCAGGACTGCATGGAATAACATCTAACCATGCCCCACCTTTGCCAAATTTGTTGAAAACAGTTTTAACACTGATTTTAATCACATCTACTTGTTTCACTTCAAGGGATTAATGTCTCTTGGATGTCAAGCCTCCAGATGTGCAAAACTCAGTGAAATAGGGATGAAAGTGCAAGGTACCAAGGTAACCTAGGCATCTGCCATCATTTTCATCAGAAATTGCACTGACTGTGTGACTGCTGACAGAGATTTCTCTGTGTCCCTTTTTCCCTAACCCTTTGGTATTCAAAGCAAGCTCTAGCTTTGCTGAATAGAAAGAAATAGAGCTGAGTCACATGTCTTCAAAGTGTCTGCAGGAAAAGACCCAAAAATGCATTAATATGACAGCCATCCTTCACAATAGTTTTTATACATCCTGTAGAGATCATGCCTGGCAGAGAGAGCTACTTCCTTTAAAGAAAAGCACTGTGGTTGGTTTTCCTTTCCTGTCTGGATTACCTTTCAACTGCTTTTATTTTGATTTCTCCTCTCAAAAATGATGAAGGATACTGAAATCTCAGAAAATGATGATCCTAATTGCATTCAAAATTTGTCAATTCCTTGTAAATATGCAGGTTATCTGTATAGTCGTGGTGTTTTTTATCTCAATCCTCTTAAAAAAAAAAAAAAGAGAAAAGAAAAGGCCTAAACTTCAAAAAATTCCTGTGAGACAGGTAAATCTTTTCATAAAAGATTATTTCACCTTTTACTGAGATAGAGGCACCTCCAGGGTGAAACACTGTGGTTTTTTAACTGCCTGTAGCCACACACGCAAGAAGTGAGGGGACAGGAAATGAAAACCATCCCATCCAATTTAATTTTAAGGAGAAAAGAGATAGGAGAAATGTAAAGTTCACAGCTGGGATTTCACCAGAGTAGAGGAAATAATACACCTTAAACAAAAGTGTCACAGTATCTTTAGTGACTGCAGTAGCAGACTCTCACTTTATGTCTTATCTGGAAGACAAAATCCTCTCTGCAGGTCAGTGCTCTGTACATCATCCTGCAATAACAATCTGAGAATTCATGTTAGAGGGTAAAATAAGATTTTACCTTCCTGAGGAATTCAGATATTCCCTAGATTTTTGCAATGCAAATACCACCTGGCCATCACTGATAAGTTATGACAGTATTGCAGTAACAGGTGGAAGGATGCAGCAGATGTTTGAAAGTGCCAGTGCAGAAAAACACCAGAGGAAAGGTTATCTTCCAAAAATGTTTATTCCTGTTCCCTAGAGTATCTCAACCTATATCTGCTTGCTTATCCATAGTTCTGTATGATTGGCAATGTTTAGATGTTTTAGGATAATTTGGATAATTTTGTTTCTCTGGGAATGAGCTTTTGTAGTTGAGGTCCCAGCTAAGAATGAAGAAATGAGGATTGCACTTTGCAGCTCTGAAGTGGCTTAAGGAAAAGCACCAGCAATGGGGACAAAAATGCATAGATGTGACTGATGTGGAAGAGACAGGAAGGAAGGAAGGAAGGAAGGAAGGAAGGAAGGAAGGAAGGAAGGAGGGAAGGAAGGAAGGAAGCTGCAACCATAAGCAGAGAAGGGTTTTGATGAGGAGGGTCAGACTGGTGGCAATGGGATGAGACCCAAAGAAACTCTGCCCCTCTAACTGTCATATGTGTTTGCAAGAAAATCAGGTTTGCACTCTTGATGTATTTTTGTGAAGGGGAAAAGAGAAACTAGTATATTTTATTCTGATTTGTATAGCTGTATTCTTTTTTCCACTGGATTTGTGAGTGGCTTCTTTAGCTTTGGGTAGCACAGTCCTTCACAAAGTGGTTAAAGCAATGCATAAAAAGAAGGATGAAAACCTCTTGTGGAAACCCTCTTTTTTACCTTTTCTTTACATTTGAAAGGAAATCAAGTGTCTTTTTCTGTAAATGATTCATCAGGAACCACAGCAACCATGTTTAGAACTTGAACAACCTCTTCTGCACACTTCTTCCATAAATCACACATTTATTTCTGACTTCCCTGGTAAACCCGAGCAATGTGCTGTGCTTTTTACAGGTGATTTTCATGCCTCCCATGAAGCTATTTCCAAACCTCCCTAGGATGTTTGTCATAGGTTAGGAAGTCTGTGAGGCTGCAGAGAACTATGGTGAGAAGGCATATGTTATATCGCAAGTGGTTTCTACACATTCCTGGCAGGAGGAAATTATTTTGAACAGCATAGTCTGCCTTGCTTTGTGTTGCTAGGGCATAAAGCTGTCAAATAGTTCATCAGTTTAAAGAGGACAACAACACTGACAACTGCAGGGATTTCAAATAGGTACTGGCTTCTCAGTTATGTAGAGAAGAGCCAGTATTATTAATTTCCTGATAAAAAGAGTGGGAACTGAGATATCCATTGGCCGGTGAACACCATTGGGATCCAGGCACAAAGGTGTTGACCAAGTCAGTCTCTGTGCTGTGGAGAAACATTCATTCAGCTGAAAGCTACAGCAGCAGCAGCAGTCCCAGCTGAGCTGTCCACTGCCCTAACCCATGGTCAGTCCTGCAGCAACAGAAGCTGGGGAGGGCTGGAACCAGCCCCATGCCAGCAAAGCAGCAGAGGTGGGAGAAGCAATGGCCAGCTTGCCTTTCAGTGGTCAGCAGTGAAGGCCTTCTCCTTACCTACTACGAGAGAAGCAGAAGGAGATGTGCCAGGAGGGGAAGAAAAATAATGGTTCTGGTAATTTCTGCAAAGATTCTGCACCTGGGGAAGGGCAGCCCTGTTTGTGAATATAAACTAGGGAATGAGAGGCTGGAGCTGCAGAAAGGGACCTGGGGGTCCTGGTGGATGTCAGGTTGGACATGAGTCAGCAGTGCCCTGGCAGCCAGGGGGCCACCTGTGTCCTGGGGGACATCAGGCACAGCATCACTGGCTGGGCAAGGGAGGGGATTGTCCTGCTCTGCTCTGCACTGCGGTGGCCTCACCCTGAGTCCTGGGGGCAGTTTTAGTGCCCAATATTAATTAAAAAAACAAAACAACTCATTAAGCTGTTAGAGAGTGTCCGAAGGAGGGCAACAAGGATGGTGAAGGGCCTTGAGGGGAAGCCATATCAGGAGTGGCTGAGGTCACTTGGTCTGTTCAGCCTGGAGGAGACTGAGGGGAGACCTCATTGGAGTTACAACCCCCTCATGAGAGGAAGAGGAGGGGCAGACAGTGACCTCTTCTCTGTGGTGGGCAGTGATAGGACTCCAGGAAATGGCATGAGGCGGAGCTAGGGTGGGGGTGTGGAGGGGGTGTGTGTTATGGGTGAATATCAGGAAAAGGTTCTTCATGCAGAGGGTGGCTGGGCATTGGAAAAGCTCCCCAGGGAAGTGGTCACAGCACCAAGCCTGACAGTTCAAGAAGCATTAATATAACACTCTCAGGCACATGGTGTGACTCTTGGGGATGTCCTGTGCAGGATCAGGAGTTGGACTTGATGATTCTGATAGGCCCCTTTCTACTCAGCATATTCTATGATTCTCTGAAGGGAAGGAACAGAGATGTGTCCTTGAAGCAGAGACATTACCGTGTTTGAAATGGTGGATGGTCCAAGACATACAGTTTTCTCAGGACTGCCAATAGCTGAAAGCCAAAGATGTGGAAGCTTATCCATAATTCAATTTCAGTGTTATATACTGGAAACTAGTGATAATACCATAGCCATGGAAAGGTCTCCAGCAACTGGCAGAGTAAAAAAAAAACCAAAAAAACCAACAGAACTTGACTGTCTTTCCTTTTATTTCATAAATGTCAAGCTCTATCATACAATTCTCTAATACTTGTTTTGCATCCGTGTTCAAATACTCAGGGGGAACGCTTGAAATCAAGCAGCTGACACACAGAGAAAGGGATCAAATAGAATTAGAAAACTAAAATTATTTCAGTGAAGTTTTACAGAAGAGACCAAGTTGGGTGTCTCTTGCAGATCGGTCAAGTGATGCCTGCACCCAGGGTGAATCAAATCTACTGATGATTTCTTTGCTGTATAGTCCCATCTCCTTCCCTGCTTTCCTACTATGTGAGCTTTTTTATCTTCCTCTCTGTCTGACACTTTGTTTGCTTTCCCTTTGGAGAGAGACTAAAATGGTCAGAGGACTCATTACTATATCCCAAGGCAGCCCTGGAATGAAGGCAAGGGACATCATTGTTGAAAGACAGTAAAATGATGGGATCTAATGAGAAATACACTCAGGGAATGCCAGCTAATGCTCACAGCCCTCTCAAGGTAGTTTTAGCTAAGAAAATCTTGAATTTGTCACAGTCAATCATCCTGAAATCATTATGGTACTTAACAAATGAAGAGTTTATAGCCATGTGTATTTTGCTATATGCTCAATTAAGAATGGAGAATGAAGAAAGGAGTATTGCAAAGGCAAAAGAGATCTCTGTTTAAGATCAATAAAAAACTAATAAAGTTAAAAGAGGACTACAGATGACCTGAGATGTCATTTCAAATAGGTGTCATCTACTTGAGATAACTAGGAATTTCTTCTAAACCAGGTCTTTGGAAGTGTATTGATCAAATATTAGCTTATTTAGGAGTTTTATAGGTCGCAACTTAGTTGTTCTAGGCAATCACATACCTAGTCAGGGAAGCCAAACAGATGCCATTATCAGAAGTTGTAGCATGGAGAGATGCTGTGATGTGGTAGCCTGGGCCCAAAGGGAAAACACTCAGCAGAGGCACAGCCAGTGTTTTCAGGACAGAACACCTTATCTCTGTGCAAAGATAACCAAGGGTATTTCAGGTAATTTCTGATCAGAAACACCATGGTAAGCTAAGAGACCCTCTCACCACCCTTTCAGTACAGCACAGAAGTGGCTGGATGACAAAATTAATACATTTTTTATAAGGTGAAAACACTAGTGACACTTCTGTGTTTTTTTCCTATTATTATTCAGAGCCACACTACCCAGCAGCTGCAGCTTCCAGAGAGTCCAGCTGAGGCTCAGCATTATGAACTAATCTCACTGTACCTTCAGGCATTGTTTTAGCACACATCTCTTGTTCCTGTAGCTTAGCTGAGGCAGAAGACTGTCAGTGAAGTCTGACTCCCCTGTTTTATGTGAGCAGGCAAACTCAGACTCAGGAAGAACTACAAGACTAAGTGAGAGGACCAAGAGGACCTGTGCTGGTTGAAACACTTGCTGTTCTAGCAGCCCCTCCTGTGGAATGGAAAAGGAGAGGAGATTGTTTCATCCAGACTTGTCAGGCCTGTTGTATGAGCAGGGACAGGCAAGGGGGCAATCTGCAGACTTCCCTGGACAGTCTGGGTGTTCTCTCCCCCAGTGCTCTCCTGTGCTCCTTCCTCACTCTTCTATTCACACTGCTGCTTAATTGAGCTTACCTACCAGTGCTTCATGTTTTTACCACTGAGTTATTTAGGAGGCAATACATAAAACTGTGCCCTTTGTACAGCTCTGCTTATTCTGAAGATATTTACTATCTTTTTTATCTTACTAGGCACTACTCTTTTCTATTACTTCTAACTTTCTTACTCTTACTCTCCTACTGCTCACTACTCTTTCTCTTCTCTTTGTTTAGAATTGAAGTGAACTTTGGGTAGACATTGAGAATAAACCCCTGTAAAAAATTTTGGATTACACTCATGAAATTACCTGTAAGTTCCATGAGTCTTTCTTCAGTAGCCTGGATTACCTTCTTTCTGTGGTTTTGCAGGATGACTGACCCCAAACCGACCTCTCTTCTCACTGCCTCCATCTGTGGGGACATACTGCACACTCAGCCACATCTTTTGCTGAGTCACAAACACCTCCTCACAGGCTGGCCTATTAGTAGTGGTGGGAGCATTGTGCAAACATTTGCCATTTGTTTTCTGGCAGTTCTTGATTTCCTGCAGCACTTTCTTGATGGCCGCTTTTGCAGTGGGCTCTGATGAACAGATGTAACCCTTTTATAAGGACATATAGTCACAAACACTTTCCTACCACTCACTAGTTCATTAAGCAATTTAGCAGAAATTCCATAAGTTTTCTAATCTTTTCATTCACTCTTTTTTCCTTTTTTTCTCCTTGAGTAGTGTCACTTTAATGCAGTCACTAGCAGCTCATCTAGCACCAGCAGATACACAGTTACACACTATTTCCATTTTCAAAAACCTGTTTCTATAAATAATAGGAATCCTTTCATCACACAATATTCTCTTTCATCTTTGTCAGTCACTGATTCCAGTCCAGTGACCTTTTCACTTCCCTTTACAATGAGCCTGTTTACAAACATAAACCACTTCTTGCTTTCATCTCACTTGCCTTGTCCCTCTCTGTTCTCTTCCCTTGCAAGGACAGTGTCACATCACATCTCACTGCTGTGTTGTTATCTCTTTATTTAGACTTGGCCTTATGTCTCTTTTTTCTTTTCCTTTCACCCCTTCACAGAGGTACCTAGGGTAGGATCATAGAAATACAAAATCATGGAATGGTTTGGGTTACAAGGAACCTTAAAGCCAATCTAGTTCCAACTCCCCTGGCATGAGCAATGATGCTTTCCTCTACACCAGGTTGCCCAGAGCTTGATCCAGCCTGGCCTTGAGCAATTCCATGGATGGGGCATTCACTGCTTCTCTGGGCAACCTGTTCCAGTGCCTCACCACCCTCACAGTAAAGAATTTCTTTCTTATATCTAATCTAAACCTGCCTCTTTCAGTTTGCAACCATGACCCCTTGTCCTGTCACTACATGTCCTTGTTACAAGTCTCTCTTGTAGCCCCTCTAGGTTCTGGAAGGTGCTCTAGTGTCTTCCCAGATCTTTCTTGTCTCCAGGCTGAACAACACCAGCTTTCTCACCCTAGAGAGGTACTCCAGTCCTGTGATCATCTTTGTAGCCCTTCCCTGGACTCATCCAACAAATCCACATCCTTGTCATGTTGAGAACCCCAGAGCTGGATGCAGCACTGTGGATGGGGTTTGAGCAGAGCAGAGCAGAGGGGCAGAATCCCCTCCCTGGCCCTGCTGCTGCTGTAGATGCAGCCCAGGACACATTTGGCTTTCTGTGCTCTAAGTGTACATTGCTGTCAGAATCAATCCCTATCAGAAATGATAACTATGAAAATACTGCCCAAACTACATCCACGAGCACCCCACATCCTTCTCAGCAGTGCTGCTCTCACTCCATTGTCTGCTCATGCTCAGTCTGTATTCATGCTTGGGAGTGCCCCAACCCAGTTGCAGGACCTTGCACTTGACTTTCTTGAACTTCATGAGGTTTTCACAGACCCACCTCCCAAGCCTGTCGTCCCTTCCCTCCAGCACATCAATCAATTTGTTGAGCTTGTGATACAAAGCAAAATGCTTTGTGTTGTTGGCAGATTTGCTAACTGGGAAATTCAGAATTTTGACATTTCTCCCTGTGGAAGAAAGCACAAAGTTAGGACAAGTGAACCTCAGCCAACATCATGCTACTGCTACAGATTATAATTATGTTTTTTGATCCTCTGAGATTCTTTCAAATTATTTTGCATTGGTCTCTGAAACATCAAGTTCAATTTCATTTAAGTGTTAAATACAGCTGTGACTTCTTTTCCTTTGTTGTAAGCTGTATGTCACACATTCTTGTGTGGCAAAAAGGAGATTTCTGATTGAAGAGCAGCTCAGCATGTTCCTGTAATTAATACAGGAGAAAACTCAAATCTTAGTTCAGAAATGCTCGAATACCTTCAAACACAGAGATTTTCTGACAGCTGAGCATCCAGTGGGAATTCTGGATAAGAAATAGATACAAATGAAGTCATTTTTCTTCAGGCCTTTGCTAATGAGTACAATGGATGAGTGAAGCAGGCAGCATATAACTCAGCCAAATGGTACACAGGTCACAGGTCACACAGCTTGCTCATTGGCAGCAGTAAAATAATGGAATCACAGAATATCCTGAGTTAGAAAGGACCCAAAAGGATCACTGAGTCCAACTCTTAGCCTGCACAGGACCATCCCCATGAGTCGCACTATATGCCTGAAAGCATTTTCCAAACACTTCTTAAGCTTTGTCAGTGCTCCCTCCCTGGGGAGCCTGTTCCAGTGCCCAGCCTCTCACTGGATGAAAAACCTTTTTCTGATATTCAACCTAAACTTCCCTAACTCAGCCTCATGCTGCTTCCTCAAGTCCTGTCATGATTTATGAGAGTGAAGAAATTGGTACCTGTCCCTTCTCTTCCTCAGGTAAGGATGCTGACTTGTAAGAAAGATTGCCAGGAGAGCTACATAGGGAAAATTATTCTATTAATCTTTTGATCTATTCCTCTTCTAGAAGAGACCAAATGCTACATAAATTTGAGTTGCTGCTCCACCACGCTGATCTTTGCCATATTGAGACTGCTTGTCATGACATCTGTTTATTTTCATGTCTATTAGAACATCTCAGTCTAAGAGAGAGATGAAGGACCCAAGACAGAAATCCCACAGTTGGGGACTTTCAGGTGCTGGTTTGTGGCACAGTCCAAGGTGGCATCTAGAGTAGATATAAAACTAGACTATTCATCACTTAAATCTGTTGTGTTAAACACTGAATGATTTTTTTTTGCCTGTAATTAGGATGGCAAAGGTACCCCGGAAACCTTTGTGCATTATATTATTCATTTATTTTTGACTGGGGTGGAGGTGCACTTCTCAGCAGAATAGATAACTAGGGAGTGTATAAAAAAGCTCTTTGTTTGCATAAAGCAGCATGTAATTTCCCTGCTGAAAGCACCTTGGCTGTGTTTGAAAATAGCTGCTTGTCCCTGACAGTCAATGTTCCTGCTAGTTTGTATCTATATGTGGTGATATGACATTGATGCCTGTGTCTGAGCAAGAGCTTTACATTATTCCTTAATTGATGGAATAATGTGCTCAACATTCATATTGGAGAAAAATAAAAGGCTTTGTAGTGTGATCTTTGAAGTAATTTCAAATTGGTATCAGGATTTTTTTTTAACATGACAGCTTCTGATTTTGACCATTAAGTAATTTGGACTTTAGGGTTAGGATTTTAGTGTCTGGAAGCAGTCAGGCAAGGGGTTGCCTACATACCATAGTTTAAAATCCACAATTAATGATTCCAGCAAGTTAAAAGACACAGGAGGTGTGCTTCATTCTCTCCAGTTTTAGCTGTCTGAAAGCCAGAGTCTAGTCTGTTTGGTGCCCCCTTCCTCAGCCAATGAAGAAATATGGCCTCTTGGAAAAAAAATATACTCTAAATAAAGCAGTTGTCTAATTGGCTTCAAAATGATGAATCAAATGTCTCTAAAGCTTCATGTTTGAGTTATGCAAGATGAATTGCCCTCTGGAGTTTCCTGCCTTGGTCTTTTGACAATGAAACAGCTATCTAAGTGTGCTGATGGTCGCACTTAAGGTGTGGAATCCCTATCAGAAATGATAGCTATGGCAATACTGCCCAAACTACATCTGTTTGGTGTGCTTGGCCCTCTGTACTGCTAACACTGTTTAAGAATGAGGCATCAGCTGAACAGTCCTTTTGGGAATAAATGTTCCTGGTTTCTGCTCAGAAGGATGTGAAGAATATGAATCATTTTGCTTTGTATCACAAGCTCAACAAATGGGAAATTTCACCCATAGCAGCATCTCTTGGCATAATGGTGCACCAGGCTAGTTGTTTACAACAAGTACAAACCACAGTTTAACCTTAAAACTGGAGCCAGGTATAGCTTTAGGTTGAATAAACTACAGTTTGTTTTTCTATTGAGATTAGAATATGTTTAAGCCCTTAAATTTTCCAAATTGCAATTCCCTTGCATAGCCAAACTTCTCTACTTTTTCAGTTATTGTTGTGTGAATGAATTGTTTCATATTTTTTAACCTCTTTGCAGGGTAAGTATTGAAACATATGAACACATCACACGGTCAGAACGAAGATTGTGCATTATATTGGTGTCTATTTCAGGTTTTTTAAGGTACTGTCTTATAACAGATACAAATACACTGAAAACTGTCTGCTGTGTCTGCAGCTACATTCTGGTGGCTATATTTTTTAAAAAATTGTTTCTGCATAGGATTTATTGTTTTCCATGAATAGGTAAATAAATTTTAAAAAACATAAAAAACCACCCAGATGATGCTGTATTTAATCCAAAATGTAGATAAGCTTTTGTCCATAGCACATTTCTCCAGTCAATGAGGTTACCTAGGATGCCCAGCCTCCTTTGGTGAGAAAACACCAGAAACAGTCTGAGATGTGGAAGATTCCCACTTGGGCTTACAGAATGGTCTGTGCAGTGTCATGAAGAGATGAAGACATTCACCACAGACACTACATCAGCTGGGTAGAGAAAACAGTGGGAAATCAATTTTGATTTTGAATCTTATGTTTTACACCACCACAGGAAGAGAAGATGTAATTTATCTGCACATGGACTTTTTGTACTGAACACTTCTGCAAACACATAATTTCACTTGCCAGTCAACTAACACTTGCCTTTTTCCCAGTCTGGAAACTCGAGATAATTTTAGTAAGGAGGTAATATAAAAGAGGAGCTTTATTTGAAGACCTTCAGGAGCAGTTAAGGAAAGATGCGCACAAAAGCCCACCTGCTCCAGGGGGGAGTATATTTTTAGAGGTTTTAGGAAATCAGCATAATTGATAAAAAGTACCAACTAAGAGGACAATTGGTGATGCAAACCCCTAGTCTGGAGCCTCCCCTTCAGCACCAATACAGGAAGAGCCAAGATAGGACAGGGGCCTTGTACCCCCTGGGGTTTGGAGCTCTGGAATTTGTTTTGTCTTTCTGCTTAGGGAAAGGCCATGGAAAAGTACTGGGAAAACTAACTGCTAATACAGTAGGTGACAGAGTTACAAATATATGTGTGAAGAATATAGAAAACATATAAAAGAGAAAAGGCAAAGCTCAAATGGCATCATTACATATTGTACATGACTCTACCTGCCAGGCACAGCTGGTCACTTATCTGCAGGTACACAAGCCTTAACTCTGCAAACATGTAAATGTGTAAATAGTGCTAATAGTGCCATTGATGCAGGTCACTGCTTAAGTGGGCAGAATTAAAGAAGGTGCCTAAAGGCCATGGATTACTCAGGATCTAAAACACTTACCTCTTCACTCAGAGTTGCACTGGAGAATTGCATGTCCTGAGTGAGTCTGCAAAGACACCCCAGAAGTGCCCACCAGCAATGCATGCGGGCTCAGAAAAAACACCACAGGGACAGGGAGCTACTTTTAGCTGGAAATCATTAAAACCAAAGTGCTACTACCAAACTGTCTCCTAGATAAATTATCACTAAATTTAAATAAATCATGTAACTTTTCCAGCTCTCCATGAAATGGACTGATACAGTTTAAGTTCTGTGGAGCTGAGGTTTTTTTCAACTGTCTGCATTACTGAAGACTAAATACTACACACAAATTAATAACACAATTAAACTTTGAATGTAGTAGTAAAAGGATTAGTTTGGGGTTTTTTTTTTTGTTCTGTTTTGGAAAGCTGTTTAATTTTCATAGTGCTCTCCTCTGCTCACATATTTATTCTTTTTCTCTTTTCAAGAGTGGCTTTTGGGGTGAAGCTTGAATCCTGCTGTAGTGGATCTTCTCTTATACACTTTGCATTAGCAATTTCCTGCTTCACTGCTCCTGCACTATGAGACAAGCTTTAAGATTTAGTGATCTTATAGCAGAGTTGAATAACAGCACTTCCATTTCCTTTTACAAAAATTGGCATCTCTCTTGCCCTAGTCACTCAGATGCACCTAAACAAAAATTGCAACAGAGAAAGGAAAAAAGTGGCATCAGAATTTTTAACAATGGCTCTCAGGCATCTGCATTTTTTAGAATACAAGGCCAAACAAGTTGATGCATTTGAAGGGGATTTTTTCCTTCTTCATATCATTTTATTCCTTTGCCATTGGTTTTACTAGCAGAAAAGTGGTTTGTAGAGGCTTTCCTTATGTGGAAGCTGTAACACAATGGTGACCTTATCTTTCTCTTCAGCTTTTCTACTTCTGTTAAAGCCATTTGCTGATAGAGGAGTAGACCTGTGCACAGTCAGCAATGGGGATGTAGTAACCATTTGTGAGCAATATACTTCTTGTACTCCTGTTTTCTGACTTCTTTGCTCTTTTTTTTTTTTATTAGAAATAATTAAGATCTGTTTTTCTTCATGATTCCCACAGAATCTGTTAAGCTAAACTTTCCACTTTCCACACATCTCTTTCCTGAGAGGAAAACATTTATTTAGAGCACATGTTTAAAGTTTTAATTTACTGATATTGAACTTTACTTTACAGTTTGTTGCCACTCTATGTGGAAGCCACTGGTAAATGAGGTCCCTTTTCAACTTTTCACTACCGCCCTAATTTTTTTCCAGTCCTGAATAATTTTCAGTCATCATGATGTGCCAATCTTGGCACATCAGCATAGTGTTCCTTTGAGACTTTCAAGCTGTTGAGCACCAGAAATGCCTACATGGATCCTTGTGAGCCCCCTGGCTCAATCCAACTGTTGTGAAAAATTTTAGTTCATAACAAGACCTCCATCTTCCTCCAGGCAAGCAGAGTGTTTTTAAAGCCCTTGTGGAGAGCATGTAAGCAAACTTTTAACAAAATTTTCATATTCCTACTACACTGCAGTATCCCTGTTTACATGTTAATTGACACCTCAAAGAAATGTAGTAGATTTATGAAGCATGACTTTTCACCATGAAAGTCACATTGACCCTTCTCCAATGCATAATGTTTATTTCTGAGTCTATATATTCTGTTCTTTAATATAGTTTCTACAAATTTACCCAAGATGGAAAACAGATTTACTAGGTTCATGTCAACACCTATTAAAAATTTGGCACCAAACTCAACATCTCTCTACTGGTGTGTGTCTTGAGATATGAAATGGAGTTGGCTCTTCAGCAATTTCATACATGAATTCCTTTTGGTGTCCTGAGTGAATTTTTTTAGTTCTGGAACCTGATTTGTTACAACTTATTTTGTAGCTTTTTCTGTCCTGTTTTCTTCTACATTTAGTTTGAGGCAGATCATCATATTCTTATCCCATATAAAGTGCTCTGTTTCCTGAGCCTCCCTCAGATCCTCCACCATGAACAGTAGTGGAAAAATTCATTAAACATTTTCAACCTTATCTTCCATGCGCATTCCTTTTACATCTTGATCACATATCTGTCTGACTAACTAGCTGGCACTTGTCCTACTTCTGATGTGTTTAAAAGGAGGAGATTTTTTTAATGAAACATTTTTATGCCTTCCGTAAATTGCTCCTAAAAATATTTTGGGCTTCCTTGTGGTTTTCTGTAACCCTTCCAGTTTTTATGATGTCTTTTCCTCACTTGGATGAAACTACTTCTGTTTTTTCTTTTTTACTTTTGAAATCTTTCGTCACCCTGTTAACCCTAACTGACTTCTGATTTTCTTCCTTTTAAAGTTTTGTGATAGAAGTTCCTGGCTTGCTTAGAACCAACCTCTAACAGGGCATCTTAAAACAATTTCCACGCCATGCAAAAAATTTTGCCCTTTTGCCTCTTTCCTAGTTTCCTCTTCTTTTGGGAATTCTATTTTTTGGAGTCAAATACCTTTCACATTAATTCTTCCAATTCTTTTGCTCCTACTGGCATAGTCACTGTGCCTGCAATATAAGGTTATATTATGTCTCCTTTGCAGCCAGTTTGAGGTAGTTCCCTGCTTGGGCCTGAGTCCATAACAGCTTTCTCTGGTGGGGGCTCTCCAGGCTGTTATGCCATGCAATCACAAGTGGGCAATGGCTACAGTCCTCAGCCCTGACAAGGGGACACAGCAGGAGCCTCTGACACCCTTCTGCACAACAGCAGCTCCTGGGACTCTTGGACCTCTGGGAAGGTTTATTCAGACTGTTAATAGTTCACTGACCTGCTCTGTCACACATGCTGTGTGATGGAAGGGTCCTGCTTGATTTATCCACCGCTATCTTGCAGCAGAAGGAGGGAATGTCTGAAGTGAACAAAGATTCAGAAGCAGAAGTCTTTCCTTGGGGTATTTAGTCCAAGAAGGAGGAAGTTGTTATCTAATGCCAAACATTTATTCCCTGTGACTCCTTGCTAAGAAGGAATCCTTGTTTTTCATTTCCCTAGCTGTGGCTGTGAACAAAGAACAGACTCTCTCTTAGTCCTCGAGTCCACGGTGCTTTCAGGCTGTATTTGTCAAGAGTGTCCCAAAGCTTTGAATTCTCCAGTGTCCAGCCCATCTCAGGGTACTTTCTCAGGAAACCAGACAGGGTTTGTTCCCAGCTGTCAGCTCTGGAGCTGGGTCCCATGTCATGAACAGGGGTATCTGCTGCCTGTAAAAGGGCTGGGAAATTACAGGTGCTCTGAGTGTCTGAATCACCTTGGAATTTCATCATGGAGGTGAGGCAGCTCTATTTCCAGGGGCTGTCATGCATATAGGCCTTCCTTAATGAGAATTTATGAGGGCTCTGAGGGACAGAGGGGAGAGAACCTCCCTTCAAACAGCATGGAAGTCAGATACTACACATGGGGATAAGCCCTGGAGCCTTGACAGAGGTGTGGTGGCATACCTGGTGAAGAGCCATGCCATTTGTTTGGATAGAAAGAGACAGAGCTGTAACACTACTGAGTTGGAAAGAGTATGTACCTTTTTTATAGGTCTTGGCTTTCCTTGACTTTTATTTATTAAAAAAAATAAAATTAAATCTTCTCTCTGTTTCAATTAATCAATGAGTTAGTTCTAGTTTGGATTTTCCTTCCTTTTCCTTCCTGAATTTTAGCTATTCCAAAGAGTTCCAAAAATTAACCTTTCTGCCTTTACTGCTTTCATAACCTTGCTTTTCAAATGGATCTTTTCTCTGTCTCTGTGGCAGTTTCAGAGTACAATTCCTAGCCCAAAAAGATTACATTTTCCCCTTTGATATTGATACTGTCATGGTCCAGAGCTACCATATCCTCTTTGATGTTGTATAAGAAACTATCTAGAAGCCTTCAGAGGTTCAATGCTATTATATGTGGCCTACAAAACACTGGCCAGGTTTCCATGGCTTTGGAAACTGGATTATCCATGTAAGTTTACAGTTGAATCTTTCTGTAGTGTATGTCTTTTACAATGAAAGCTAGATTCCTTGTCCACTGAGTGTTATCCTTGGTGAAAAAAAAAAAAAAATGGACATCCTAGGGTTAAGGGAAGCCATGCACTGGAAAAAATGTGCTCCTTCTCAGATGAGTGGTGCCCTGCTGCAGGATTGTTCATTAGCACAGGTGCTGTAGCCCACAGCTGGGACTGCGCTGTCTCCACGTGGGTTGCTGGTGCTCTGCTGTCTCCCCGAGCTCTTCCCATTTGTCCCCTTGGCCAGGGCCGGGAGCTGGGGTGCTGTGAGCACAGCCCATCTGCTCAGGGGCAGATCATGGTACAGATGATACCTGTGCATTATGTGAATCAAGGGGCTTCCACTCTCCTTCTGCTCTCATTAGACAGTTTGCTCCAAGCTTCTACAAAGGAGATTGTTAATTAAGGGTAATTAATCTAACGTTGCAGTGCCCAGCACTCAAATGGAAACCAAACAGCAACCTATTTATCACTCCTTCAGACCAGCTTTATATTGAATCCAGTTAATATTGTTATAGCTGTGGATTTAATTCAAACTAGGAATTTGAACTACCATGCTCAAGGATTTGCTTAATTTTAATGAGTGGTGCTCAAATTGAACGAATTCTAAAATTGTACATCTGTTTTGTCTAAGTACACTGTACCATGCTGGCAAAATTTTAAATTAGCTGAACTTAAAATCTAATTGAATTCCACAATTCCCAACCTGTCTCAAATTTAAATGTAATTCCCCCTTCAGACTAGCTAATCTGTAGAATCCAAATTTACTGAATTTATTTTACTGCAGTGTTTGAAACTCGTCAGGTAAGAAAAGCAGATTTTACCCTAAACAGTCTATTCTTTCTGCAGAATATATATTTCATACTATATATCTAAATCTGCAAGCAATCTGAACTTTAAAAAAAATAGTACATCTGTGTTCTGGTGTGTACATAGATGCCTATGTAGCTAGCATGTTCTTGGCTTAGAAGAGTATTGTTCTTCATCTTAAAACTGTCCTCCTCTGTAAAGACAAAAATGAGATCTGCAAGCTTCAATTTACCTGGGGAGCTGGGGTGATCATGGCCACCTTGCTAGACTTTAACACCATTGCTGTTTAAATCAGGCTTCTGTCAGCATCTGATAGTCTCCTTAAATCTATGTGTAGAAATAAAACCATGGACGCATCTTATGCCTTCAAGAGGAAGATGAATCTTCTGGAAATGTGCTTCTTGCAATTATGTTTTATGATCCTATTACCTTATGAGTGGTACACTACATAAGCTCAGCACCTTTGAAAATAACATAATATATACTATTGACAGATGACAAGAAAGAAAAGATTTGTCAGCATAGATCTGTAAGAAATATAGGATGAAAAGTAAAAGAGGGATCTGTCAGTAGGGTAATTGGTTGACTCTCCAAAACATGAATCCCACTTTAAAGCCTGCTGGATGTTGCTTGCCTGGCACTGCACGATCATCTGAGGCGTAATTATCCAGGACTGATATTGGTCTTATTAGTAAACTCAGACTTAGCATCCTGCACATTATTTTAATTCATGTGTCATTTGTGGATTTCATGGATTTTCACACTCAAGGAAATAGAGCCACTTGGTTCCTCTTGGTTTAATTTTTTTTTATATCCTCCAAATGTCCTTGCAGTCACTGCAGGTCTTGTACAGCTGTGAAGGGCAGTTTCACAGTGGGATGTGAGGTTGACCAGCCTGGGGAACTGGACTGTCCACCCCCAAATCACAGCTCACAGGACCAGTCTGAGTATGAGCTGTTCTGCAGCTCTTGCCAGCGTACTGCCACTGCTGCTGACATCCTTGTGCTGTGTACACTTTTTGAATATATCCCTTCCCTGTTTAAAACTATTATGTCCTCTGGGACATGGGTCAATGAAATCAACCAGTTTTATTTCAGGTGGTTTATATCTCTTAAATTCCAGCTTTACGAAGTCCATTTATCAGTTGGTGGCACCAAGTTACTTTGTGTGTGTGCAAGGAGCTCTTGTAGCAACGTCGAAGGGCTCTGCTCAGGAGCTGTGGTTCTATTGCTGTGAGTGTGATGTGATAACCCAGCCTCAGACTGCAGCAAGACAAATCCTGGTGGCCTGAGAGAAACAATCTTCACAGGGAGAGTAGTCAAGACTAGACATCCACATATGGTGATGCTTGCTTATGTATTCCATTACATTGTAAAGTAAGAATAGTGATTTAAACAAATATGTCTATATCTATCTATATCTATATCTATATCTATATCTATATCTTTAGCTATATCTACATCTATATCTATATCTATATATCTAGATATATAGATATAGATATAGATGTAGATATAGCTAAAGATATAGATATAGATATAGATATATATAGATATAGATATATAGATATAGATATAGATATATAGATATATAGATATGTCCTTGCTGCTGAATTACATGCTGAATGTAGAGCAATGCTTATGTACTACAACATGGCCTTTTGCAAAGCCTCCCTGGGGATCTTTCTGCTTTGTGTGCATCCTTAGAGCAACACCCAAATACCAGCATTAGATGTGATGACTGCTACCCTCTACCAGCAAAAGCTGACATTTTCTTGTGGCAAGGGCAGAAGTTTAATATCTAAGATGAAAACTCTCCTCCACCTCTCTGTTATGTTTATGGACTGCCGCATGGATAACTGGCTGTTTTTGCTCGACGAGGGCGATGCCTTTTGCGGTATTACACTGTGCCACAAGGTGGCACTGGAAGATTGCTGTAATCCAGCGTAATTAACACCATCACCCCGCAGTCTCTGACAGAGAGCACGAATTTTTGTATTAAAGGATGTAAACCAAGGGAACTGGATATTTTTCCTTTCTTCTGATTTTGGATTCACTAAAAAAAATTTAGTGAAGTTTTCTCAAGAGTGAAAGGGAAATGTGTCTGTGTGCAGTGTAGCTATTGCAAAAGCATAACTAGACAAATTGAGATCCCTTTGTTTTACAACATGTATTCGTTAATGCTGGCATTCCTAACAGCTGTCTCTGTTTTTGTAGTGAATTGTTCATACCTCAGCAGCAACTGTAATACAAAAGTGGGATTTTAATTTCCTCTGTAATTTCTTTGATATGTTGTCTGAAGTTTTCTCTTCCCTTATAAAGTTGAAAATCTATTTCAGGTTTTCCTTAAAGGTTAATTTTCTCCCAACATTTGTCTGCTTCTAATAGATTTCACAATAGTCTCATCCAAAATATCCCACTTTGTTTTAATACCAGATGTAGGCTTGGGTAAACAAAACCAGTTAATTACTGTATTTCTATTACAGGTGAAATATGACACATTTTTGCATGGCTTTGCAAAATATATAGCTCCTTCCCATATTGCCACATTTCTTTCTGATCCTCTAAACAGTGAAAATATCAAAGCTGTTTTGTACTTTAGTGAAGTATCAAGATGTTGATCACTTGGATGGGCCATTGGCTAACGAAAGACTTTCTTTTACACCTGTGACTAAGAGAATGCCCTCAAGCTAAGAAAGAAAATAAAACATGTTGGTACCTTTTTAGTCCTAAGTACTATAGCTAAAATGTGCAATCTTGATCGTGAAATGTAAACAGCCTTCAATAGTTTAAAAAATATTCCTTCTTGGTCTTAAGACCTGACCACATGAAATAATTTACTTGATCAGGGACTTGGAAAAAATTTGTCTTTACAGGTTTTTGTTGCTGCAAGACAATATCCAAAGGAGACTTCTCACAAAAGCTCAACTCCCCCTTGTTCAAAGGAAGTCTCAATACTTTGATTTATCTAATGATGAACAGTGTGGTCACCCAAATTTACAGGTCTAAAACATGAAAGACAAAGTTTTTATGAATAGATTCCTGATAGCTCATTTTGTCTTATAGGTAAAACAATATTAAGTTATTCATTATGAAAGGTAAAGAAAACCCCTCAGGTTCTGCTACTTACTGAGCTAGAGGCAAAATCAATGTGGTTGGTAATTTACAAACCTACCATGAAGCAAAAGCAATGTGAAAGTGTTCAGAGCTCCACAAAACACATGGAACACTCACTCAGAAACTGGTTTCTTCCTAGCTACAGCTACAGCTCTATTTGACATGAAGGGTCCGTGTCTGAGCTCAGGCTCTTCTATCTGAGATCACTTATCCTTTTATCAGATGCTTTCTTAAAAGAGAATAAGGTTCCTTTTGGACACAGCCATTCCAGTAATTTACCACCTGTACTTCCCTTCCTGAGGTCAACAGAGCTTTTTCCCGCAGTGTGTAGAAGCTGTAGCCCAGCCTGGCTCGGTGAGCGGGTGAGTGCAGGGCAGCACACCCAGCACGGGCTGCCTGTCAGCCTGGCACCAGTGTGCCCACCACAAACCCCAAGGGGCAGAGGAGTGGGTGGAAAGAGCTGCCCCCAGAGCCTTCAGTGTGATGGCTCCAGCATCAAGAAGAGCCCGACTGGGCACGCAGCCTGCTGTCCTGCCCTGCCTGGCTGCAGCTGCAGCCACTCCATAGAGTGACAAGTGAATTCTGGCTTCAGGACAGCGCTGCTGTTGGGTGTACGCAGTCAATACAGGATGAAGGAGAAAAAAAGAGGCAGAGGGAAAGATGCTAAAGAGATCTGCCTTCAGTAAATTTAGCACTGCATCAGAGATTTTATTCCTGCTTATAATACAGTGAATGGAAAATAGTTGATTGCTGCTTCACAAGGTGTGGCTTCACAGTGTTGTTTTGGCACATACGATGTAGAGCCAGGATGTCTGCCCTGGCAGGCTTTTGGGGTGAAATTTTGCCATTCTTCCTCATTCTCTGTCGAGTGTCCTTCTGCTCTGAATGCTCAAGGTTTATGCAGCTCTCTGACTCAAGCCTTGAAAAGCAAACTGCTCCCAGGAGCCAAGGGCAGCTGCTTTGACCATGCATTGCTCCTTCCTTCAGCAGCCCAAGAAGCCTTCAGAGACTTCCCTGCTCTCTTCCTCACCATCACTGAAAGGAAGAAAACTGGCTTTGCAGACTCTCCCTTACATCAGTTTCTTCTTCAAGACATTTTAACTCTCATATTTTAGCTCTCTTGTATAAAGCCTTCCCAGCTGCCGTGGTATACATTGTGTTATTTTGCAGTTAAAACCCATACTCATAGACATAGAAATTTTAATAAAACTTTTGTTATCAAGTTTTATTATTCCAACAAGTGTTGCTGTCAGCTAATAATCCCTAGAGTGGACATCATGAAATATTCTAATAATTGGGTTTTAATTAAGCAATTCACTTAGTCCTACATTATTTTTGAAATCTAATTATGTCTTCTGGAAACTCACCCAAGTTGTGGTATTTTCTGGACTTAATATACAGACTTAGTACAGACTTCTTTCTTACTTTAAGTTCTTTTTCTCCACTTCTTATAGCTATTATTTCCTGTATTCCCACTGTAGAAAATTATCTAGATGTAATGGATAAAATAAAAGTGGAATGAAAATAAAAATGTCTCGATATAATGATATAATTATAATTACATATATACATATATATATTTATAAATATTGTTAGAAAATAACCTCCCTATGCAATGGAAGTTTGAGAGATTTTTACTTATTAAATTCATGATTTCCCCTCCTCTTTGAATTTAAAGACATTACTAATGAGAGAATCCCATAGATAAATTTGGCTGTAAGCTTTATTCATATAGATTATAATTTATTTTTTACCTCATCTCAAGTTTTTTTTGTGCACCTGCAATAAGTCTTATGAAGCCTGCAGGCTTACTCATGTTTATATCACAGAAGCACTGAGTGGTCCAGACAGAGCTGTTTCTACATTACCTTTTAGTCTTCTTTGATGCTGACCATCACATCTCACTCCAGCATGGTATAATGTCAGGAGAAATAGTTAAGAACACCATGAATACAAGACACTTCTCTTGAAGGGGTTGGAGTATTCCTGTATTTTTCCATATGGAACACAGAGAAACATCACTTTGTGGTGTGCCTTTGACTGTAAGTAGGCAGAAATCAATGTAATAAAAATAAAAGTCTCACAGAGATATTTTTATATTTAGAAATAGCAATAGTACATACAGTCATATTCTGACCTTGAAAAATGGAAATAAAATGTGACAAGGGACTCTGTTGTAGTATTTATACCAACCATAAAAATGCTCTCTTCAAACATGAAGATTTCCTTGAAACAAAAGAAATCTATTTAAAATGTGAAGAGGGGAAGGGATAAGAAGAGAAGGTCTGATGAGTTAATGGTTGGCAATATGAAGAACATTTCAATAAGATTATTTACATGAGTGATATGAGGCATCTGGCCCACACACTGTATGGTACAAATATAGAAAAGCTGTGGAGGCCATAATCTGTCATTGTGGTGCATATGCAACTCCAGCTGAATTCAGCTCGCATATAGATAAGATAGCGGAGTTGCACATGCCCTACATATGTACTCTACAGTTTACAGGCTGGACACTCCTTATCACTCATGTAAATAATCTTACTGAAATATTCTTCATATTGCCAGACACTGATTCATCAGACTTTCTCTTCTTATTCCTTTGCTTCTTCACATTTTAAATGGATTTCATTGTTCTCTGGCCCACCTTTGCCTCCTTTGCTTTGCTTTTTTTCCCCAAGCAGTTTATTTCCAGAATAAGAGATGTGTGGTCTCTATGAATAGGATTCCATGAGATTCAGTTCTATTCACTATTTCATAAATAACTGTCCATGTTTAGACAGGTTAGCTACATTGTGCAGTCAGTTTAGCACAATCATTTGATATTTATCATAACGGCATTGTATTTTCTTCCAGTGCCTCAAGCAATTAAACCATGTGCCCATCTTCCATTGGAACCTGTAACAGTTATTAATCACTTGCCATTGTCTTTGGATTTTCTGCTTGTGACCCTTTCAGTTCTTGAAGCCAGGACGCTATCTTTGCAGAAACAGGGAAGATATCTAAAGGCTAGAATGTATTTCCAAGCTTTAAAAATAGTCCAATTACATTCTAAACTCTAATTGGTCTTTTGCAAAGTCCGTTACTAAGCCCAGAACTTGTGATTCTTTAAAACCTCACTAGCTGATACTGCTTTGATGAGGACCTTATTGTTAAAATTGCAAACTGCATCCAAATGGTTGAAATTAAAATTCACTTATTCACCGCAAAAATCTGATACTCCACTTAAGCTGCTGCACCAATATTACAGGATCAGATGAAAGTCAAATGACTGTATCCAAAAATCTTAAATGTCAGATTTTTATATGCATTTTATCATTTTATTCCCTTTGAAAAAGTATCACATGTTCACAGGTGGAATACTTTGGAGTTTGCATTTTTTTTTCTTTAATAATAAAAATGCTTAATCCAGATTCCCATATACTCCTTACTCCTTTCTTCTGGAATGGCAGTGGAGAGAAGGAGCAATCCAAGCAGCATTTCTGAAGGAAATCTCACTCAGTTCTGTTGTAGTTAGAAGGTTTGTCCCAGTGGCCTCTGGCTAAGGAGGTCAGCTGAAGGGCAAAAAAAGAAACCCTCAGTTAAGCCAACGAGACCTTGGAACGGTCTGAACCTTCAGTAAACAGGTCCACCCATCCTTCAGAACTTTGCCTCAAGAGTCTTCCCAACAATTCAAATAGATGCCACACAGATCAGGCTGTTAATAGGAGACCTTGCTGAATTCACAGGGTGAGGACATTTCAATGGGATGAAGTAAAGATGAGGCATGCTTGTGATTCCAGTGGAGCCAGGAATGAGGAGTCATGAGGCATAGTGGAGCCTCCACAATGCTCCTCT
Source organism: Melozone crissalis (assembly GCF_028551555.1). Classification (NCBI taxonomy): domain Eukaryota; kingdom Metazoa; phylum Chordata; class Aves; order Passeriformes; family Passerellidae; genus Melozone; species Melozone crissalis. The sequence continues at coordinate 26,670,575 of NW_026535794.1, forward strand.
AGACAAGGTATAAGGATCTAGATGAGAAAGACTAGGAGGACCTTCTATTTGACCAGCTGAAGGAATGATTATTCTCCTGGGACTACTGCCTTGTCACTCTAATAGGAAGGCAGTGATCAGAACTTGGGTAAAGTGAATCAAGTTATACCTAGAGTTGAATTGCTCCTTCCTGAAGAAATTATGTCTTCTCCAGGAGCATGACCTACTGATACCTGGCAGACTTTGCTTTTTCTGCTCCACACTTACCTGTCAATTTCATATCTAAAATAAGAGTAACTGTGCTGTGTTAAACAGCAAGTTATTGCAATGATCAGCAGTATACTCCACACTGTCTATGGCAAGTTCGTTTTATGCAAAGAGAGCAATATCTATCTAGCCATCTCCTCTCTCTCTCCCCCTCACTCATCTCTCTAGGTTGTTTATTAGGTGTGGTCCTAGCCCCAGACTAACGGAGAAGTGAGACTTCCTTATCTCTATAGGAAGGAGGGAGTTGCAAGGGAAAAGTCAGCTGCAATTTTTTGTTCTCCTTTTGAAAGGAGAAGTCCCTAGGCAGCTTTAGCCTGCACTGCAACGCAGAGGCTGTCTGGAGGGGCAGGATGACAGTACGATTCCTCGCAGGCTGCACACTTCTGTTCAAAGCTGTGACATGAGCATTCTGCATGTCTAGCAGAGTGATGGTGCTGGAAGCATATGGAGGTGTCCATCTTCCAGGTGTTTGGAGCAGAAATGGCTATGGGGGAGGGCTCTGGTGCAGCTCTTTCAAAGAGTACTCATTACCTTCCCCATTCTTTCCCTGCTCCCCTGCTCCTGCTTTCATTATAGTGTTCCAAATTCAGACCCCAGAATTAAAACATATTTAAGTATTAAGTATTTTACAGCTTGATACTGAAGCCTCAGATCATAGAAATTAGTTACCCCAATGTGCTCTGAGAGAAGATTTGACAGGACAACTGAAGTCTTCCTTTTCTTTATCATTTCCCTCTCTGCACAGCGTACTGGCGTGCTTCTTGCTTTGGCTTTGGGAAGTGATAAATCTGAGGTTTGCTATTGAGCTTGGGCATCTGGTAAGGCTGCTCTGTGCTGCTGGTATCCTCCCCTTCACCCTGTCCCAATGTCACGCTAGTAATGATACCGTTTAGGGGATGGAAGGGTGTATGAAAAACATCCATAGGATTCTTTGCAAAGTAGAAGCAAAAACAGGTCGGTGAGACCTTTCCATTTGTATGACAGCTGGCAGGATAAGCCACAGTACCCGACAGGGGTGAGCTTTCCAGCTTCACTCCGAGGGGCTGTCCAGCTACAGGTTCCTGCTGGCGCGGGAGAAGCCACCCTTCCATCGTGGAGCCTGGCTCCCCCAGCCGTCACCCATCTGGGCTCCGCGATCCTGCCACCTCCGTGCCTGGCTGCCGGGCGCCCGCTGACTTCCAGGCGGAGCAGCACTGTCGGTGCACGGGACACCGCAGAGGGAGGCGGAAAAACTAAAATGGAAGGGAAGAAAGAGGAAAAAGATGCTCTGCCGTGCTCCTTTAAGGCGGACAGCCGGTTCCCGCGGGAGGGCAGAGAGGGGAAGGGCTGTGCCCAGGCAGCAGCGCGGGCAGCAGGGAGGGCAGGAAGGGCAGCGCCGCTCCCGGGCAGAGGCAAGCAGCAGGGCGGCTAGGGCAGGCAGCAGGGACAGGGCAGGCAGAGGGACAGGGCAGGCAGAGGGACAGGGCAGGACACACGGCAGGCAGCAGGCACAGGGCAGGCAGAGGGACAGGGCAGGCAGAGGGACAGGGCAGGACACACGGCAGGCAGCAGGGACAGGGCAGGCAGCAGCGCGGGCAGGGTGGGCAGGGCGGGCAGCGCAAGGCAGATCGCGCCGCCCGGGGAGGGCTCTAATTCATCACCCCGTTCAGCGGAGAGGATGGGACGCCGCTAAACTCCCCTTCCTCCCTCCTCCCTTCCCCCCTCGCTTGGCAAGCCCCCCCGTCCTCCCCCCTCCGCTGCTCTTTCTCTTTCCCCAAGCAGTGAGCCTCGGACAGTGCTCGGCTCCAGCGCTTTATTTTAAGATGATCGGCCAAGGTCTTTGCAGATAGATTTTATCTGAAGTTAAATAGCAGGCGCTCGCCGCTCACTCGCCAATAAGTCATTTTTAATAGAGACAAATCGCTCTGGACGCCCCGGAGCGCCGGTGCCGCCGCTCCTGCCCGCGCCCCCCGCCGAAGGCGAGCGGGCAGCCCGGGCAGCTCCCTCCTCCCGTAAGTGTCCTGCTCGGCGGATCCAGAGCGCGGCCGTGTGCGGAGAAGGGGAGGCAAGGGGGGGAGAGCCTGCCAGCCGCCCCGCCGCCCTGACAGTGCCTGCGCTGGATGCACAGCGGCCGCGGGACCCCTCGGCGCGGAGCGCGGCCAGGAGATGCGCAGGGGCGGCGGGCTGCGCCGCGGCACTCGGCCCCTCTAGGCTCGCCCATGGAGCGTCCCGCGGAGCCCCGTCCGCCGTCGGATCCCGCACGCCGTACGTATCCCCAGCGCGGCCCCCCCGCGGCGGCGGGGCTGTCCGCGGGCCGCGGGGGCGGAGAAGGGCTGGGGCCGGGGATGGGGGTGCTCGCCCGTCGGGGCGCCCCGGGGCGCGGTCCCGGCCCGGGGCAGGGCACGGCGCGCCTTTAGGAGCGGCAGAAGGAGGTGGGCGCTTGCAGGGGTAAGCCGATCCTGCTCGGGCGTCCCGAAGGCGAAGCTCTCTGCCTCGGCTTTAAGCGCCCACAAGCATCCTGAGCCACGACCCTAGCGTCCGCTGCCGCCTTCTCCCCGCGCCGCTCCCTAGCTCGCTGCCGGGGCTCCGCAGCCCACGGGCGGGCGGCTGCCGCCCGGTCCCCGCCGGGGCACACAGACCGGCAGGGCTAGCAGTGGCACCCCCGGGCCGTCCCAGCCCACACCACGGGGCTCTCCCGCCCAGGGAAAGGACTGAGCGCCGGGGAGCGCTGCCTGTAGGCGGTCTGCCGCCACCTCGGACCGTGATCACTTTGCTCTGACGATGGATTAACTCGATTTTAATCGTTTTTTGTTTCGCCCACCCCTATTCACACACCCCATCTCCTCCTTCTCTCCCGCCGCCGCCCCCCCCCCCCGCGCCCCCCCTTTCCCTATGCACCTCTGTTCCCCCCTTGTGCTGAGCCTAACCTTGTCTTGTGGTCATGGGATCTATAATTTCGTTTTTGTCTAGGCTGGTGAGAGCTCTGCTTGTTCTGTAAAGTGGATGTCAGGTGGATCTATGTTCTGGAAGGAACAAAGAGGCAGCGAAAGCAGCGCGGGGGAAGTTTGAGCGGCGAGGATGCAGGCTGTGTACTGGTACGCGGTCCTTCTGCTGCAGCCCACTCTCTACCTGGTGAGTGTCCCCGGCCCCTCTCACGGGCCGGGCATGGGGATGCTCGTCGGGGAGGAGGGCGCCAGCCTGGCGGAGAACGAGCAAACTCACGGCAACTACTTGCACGCCTCAGCCAGCCCTGCCCCGTCCTCCCGGGATGGTGCGGGGCGGTGCGGGTCCCGGCCGGGAAATCTCGGCGGGGTGCGAGGACCTGTAACTGCTCCGCGGGGACGGGGTGCTCCGCCGGGCCGGACCAGGCTCGGGGTCTCCTGGGCCGCGTCCCCCGGTGCTGCCTCCCGGACCGGTCCCTGTGTGTCTGCGCGGGCAGCAGAGCACCGCCGCGGGGGCGCCCGGCCAGGCTGTGGGATGGAGGCAACTTCGTGCCCTCCGCTCCCTGCCGAGGGTGGGAGCCCCTCCGGAAGGGAACCCCGCCGTGTGCCACTACGGGCGGTGCGGCACAGGCGGGCGGGCACTCGGCGGCGAGCACAGATAGTATTTTCCGCGAGAAGTGTCATTGACTTTCGTAGCAAATCTCCTTTAAGATTACCGCGGCAACACGAGTAAACACCGGCGTTATCTCCTTTCACACACACACACACTTTATTCCCGCTACGATTGCAAGGAACAAAACCTAGGCAGACTGCCCTTTTGCAGTCCTCTCTCTCTTGTCATGCGTTAAGCAGGCAAACGCTTGGCGGCAGCTCATCCCCGTGGCTACGGGGGAGGGAAAAGACCATTTTCCAGGAGTGTTGCCGAGAGAAGCACACCGGCGCCCGTGCTGGGGGTGGTGACGGCGACAGCCCGGCTCTCGGGCTCTGGCTCTCGGGCTCGGGCTGCGGATCCCGCTTTCGGGCTCCCGCTCCGGCTCCGGCTAGGGCTCCGGCTCTCGGGCTCCAGCTCCGGTTCCCGTTCTCCAGCTCCGGCTCCGGTTCCCGGGCTGCGGGCGCTGTCCGTGCCGCCGCTCCCTGCGCTGTGGCGGCCGCGCCGCCCGGGGGCGCTGCGGGGCAGCGCGCGCGGCCCCGCGCGGGGCAGCCAATGGGGCGCGGGCGGGGTGGGGGGGGGGGGCAGGCGGGGCCGCGCGCGCTCCAACCGCGCCCGCGCAGCGCCCGCGCGCCCGGACCGGCCCGGCCCAATCCAGTCCCAAATCCCGGCCCAAATCCCGGCCCAATCCCGGCCCAAATCCCGGCCTAATCCCGGCCCAATCCAGTCCCAAATCCCGGCCCAATCCCGGCCCAAATCCCGGCCCAATCCCGGCCCATCCCGGCCCGGTCCGGCGCCTCCCGGCCCTTCCCGTGCCCGCCCGACGTGGCTCCCTCATGAGGGGTCCTGCCCTCGGCGGGCGGTGCCACGTCTGGCGCGGGCGTCTCTCCTCCCTGCGAATTTTATAGCTGGGGTGGGGGTGGAAGGGTGGGGGGAAATGGGGAGAAAAGCGCGTGGCAAATAATCCATCAAAAAGCCGGAGCGAGATCGATACGTCGTGTTAAATTTTAAATGTGTTTGCTGGCAGTTAAACTGCTCTCGACTCATTACAACAACAGTGCTGGATTTATTCTAATGCGCTGCAGTCTGAACAACAAGCGCATTAATTCTCCTTTAATTGTAAACTGGGAGCATTTGAAAACCATTCAGTGTGCAAATTATGCTGATTCAATTACCGTTTAGTTACAGACTTCATTACCTGAATACTTTTTTTTTTCCCGAGGACTTGGCATTGCAGAGTGAAGGAGACGATTTTCAAGTTTCCCTCAAAACAATGCCAAATATGACACAGAAAAAAAAATCGGGAATAAAAGGCGAGCTAGGGGGAGGGAATGTGCCCTTCAGCTGGTCTGTGTCTTCTGCCAAAACGCTCGGGGAGGATCCAAAGGATTTCCCTAGCACGATTCTTCTTTCTAACTCGATTCTTCCACGTTTATGCCAATCTCCCCCTATTCTCTGTATTTCAGGAGTGACTCTGAAAGTTTGCATTAGGCCATCACATGGTAACAAACTGTTTGTTAGCACCGAAGCATGAAGTTTTGATTAAAGCTTTAATGCGGCGCCACAAAGCAGCAAGGTGCAGCACTTTGTTGTGCCTATCCATATATGCGCGTCGCTCCGCGTGGACAAAAGCATTTTCAATTAGGAATTAAATTTTCAATGCTCAAACTGTTAGGAAGAGTAAATGAAATGGCAGCACAAACAGCTTTCCTATCGAGTTTGTTAAAAAAAAACCTTTTTGAGAGGGGTTAATAATATAGGTGAGAGGGAAAATAGCCTGTTTCCCCTTCGCCTGAATTAGGTGTTCATGGAGAGTGAACAGCTGCAGTGAGGCTGGGCTGCCTTGAAGTCACTCATTTACAGACACTGTCTGCCTTGTAATTTCTCTTCACTCAGCAAACCGCTGCTCTTTTTCTTTTTCTTTTTTTTAATTATTTTTCCCCCTCCTCTGTTAAACCTCTTTGTAAGAAATCTTAAGGAAAAAAAAAAAAACAATGCTTCAGGTTTTCTTCCCCTTTTAATAGGGCCATATGCTATTCAGCCTTATTGCCTGAAATTTATAGAGATCGTGGCTGATCTGAATGAGTAGGAATTTTGCTGGGGTAGAGATGGTTCACCTTATTATGTTTATTGAAAAGAACACTAGTTGTGCATTGCAAGGTGCATTTTCTTCTTGTTTTGAGCTGTGCAGTTTATTGAAAATATTATATTTGATTTGCAATGGTAGTGCATTTCCTTTGGCCTAAATGTGTGACTTAGTACTTATTTGTCAGAATTAGAAGTTAACCTTTAAAGTCATGCAGTTGTTTTCTTTCTCTACTTTTAGAAAGCTACAGAAAGTATTCAAACACCTACACTAGGTCTCATTTACCACGACACTCCACATCACTGCTGTTCTTTCAAAAGCATCTTAGTCTGATTCTAATGGATGATGTTTCCTTAACTAACAGTGCTGAGCTCAAAATCGTCAGTGAGGAAGAACGTAAAGAATAAAGAAAAAAACCAAAATAACATCTGGAGATTGCAGACTCTCTTAGAATTGAGTTCTGTTTATAAGGACGCTGGGATTTTACACCATTCCTTTAAGGGAAACCTTCTCGTTGTACCTCCTGCCTAGTTGCCTGTGAACTTCCAGTCCGACACCACAGGACAATAAAAGGCCAGCCTGTTTCTTTTCATTTCTTCCTTATATTTTTTCCCCCTGTGTGGAAGCAGCAAGCTGTAGAAGTGGCTACAGACCGCGCGGGCTGTTAGGAAGGACGGCAAGGATCCCGAGTATTATTTCTCAGAGGGACAGGTCAAGCAGGCCCTCGAAGGAGGAGGCAGATCCTGTTCGTGCCGGCAGCTGCGGAGCCGCTCGGTGCGCCGGGGCCCGGCGGGCTGTGCCCGGCAGCTCCCGGCGGCGACGGGCGCTCGCCCCGTCCTGTCCCATCCCGTCCTGTCCCGCCCCGTCCCGTCCCGTCCCGTCCCGTCCCGTCCCGGCGCTCCCGGGCTCTGTGCAGCCCCGGGCGGCGAAGGGCTGGCTCACGGCGGGCTTTCACCCCCGCCACGGTCACAGGCTCGACTCCCGCCCGCCCTGGGGAGACCGTGCCGCACCGCACAAGCACGGAGTACGTACATGCGCCTCTTTTGCCGGGATCACCCCGGCTCATTACTTAGGTGCTCCTACACCGCAGCAGCGGGTATGGAGCTAAAATCAGTCGGAATTTTGCGTGGCATGCTGCTAGGGTAAGGATCCCTCCCCCTCTTCATCCCCCGCCAGGCTTGTCGTCTTCTCCCAGCAAAGCGTTTATTCACCGGTGGCTTTAATTAGGATCCGCACCGGAGCCGGGTAGCTGAGTGCTGAACTCTGTGCAGAACTTGAGCAGCGCCAGAGCAGGAGGAGGGGTGGCTTTGCACCCCGCGGTGAAGGCTGTTCCTCCCGCGGGGGGAGCTTTCCTGCGCGGCGCTTTGCCAGAGGAGCAGAACTGCGGGGCTCACGGGGCACCTTGTTAAACACGGCCATGGCTTTGGCAGAGGGGCTTTCGAAACAGCCTGCTAACCTCCCCCCCGCGCCGGGCTGGGATTTTAGGGTCTGTTTCACACCGTCACTATAGCTTGGAGGCCTTCTGACAGCCGACAGGAGCTTCCCTGCAAGATTGTTGTGAATAACAGGGGTTTGAAATTGTCCTCAGTGATGGCACATTTGGTACAGTATTTGCTGAGGGGGTAAACAGGGGGTTAGCGGCTCCGGAGTTTGTGTACATTTAATTTCGCTGCGTGTCGCACTGTTTGCGGTCATTTCACCCCGGTTAATGAAAGCTGTGGTGAACGTGAGGAAATATCACGTGCCGGCGAAGATAAGTTGGTTTTTTTTCTTCCTTCTTTTTAAAGATTGTTGCTGATTGTGTCCTACTTTGTCACGGAAGAAAAAAAAAGCCCAACAAACAAACCCATACCTCTATAGGCAGAAAACAAAAGAGACAGGAGGCATTGTCCTATCGTAATCACCACCCACAGTATTTTCTCAGAGGCATTTGGTGGTGAATGCGTTCGGGTATTGCTTTTTTCCCCCCAAATAAGCGACTTCTTTCAATTTTCAAATTAACGTCGAAGGCAGGGAGGGCGGGGGAGAGCGCTTGGCGAGCAGGGACAGAAGTGGCTTTTTGTGCGGGGGAGTTTACGTAGCCTTGAGAAGCTCCTGCTCCCTCTTTCTTAACGAGTTTAAGAGATGCTGTAGCGGTGGTGTAAAGGGGAAAAATTACCCTTTCGGAAGGTAAGACAAGGGAATAACAACGGGACCCCGACCTCGTGTAGGTGAAACAAACTTATCTGCGCTCTAGATTTTTTTTTTTCAAGCTGAGGATAGTGTATTCTTTTCCAGGCTTCCCTGCTTCCTAACCACCAGAGACCTGTGCTAGTTTTAGAAGGGGTTTTCCTGCACTGAACTTTCTTTTTCTTGATGCTTAGTACACACTATTTTAATTTAGTATATAGTTGGAGAAGGCAATCTGGAATAGATTTCACCTCCTGGGGAGGTACCTGAATGTAATCCAACATCCCTGCCTGTCTTCGACTAGCCAAATCTTCCAAGTCGGTACGGTGCTTAGAGGTGTCCATTTTAACCTTTTTAATATTTCCCTGCATTTCTAAACCGCCATTTTAATTAACAAAAACCCCATTTCCTAATCGTCTTGGAAAGTGCGGTGAAGCAGGTTAAGAAACCAATTGCTCGGAATAGCCAGCATTTGGAGAAAATGATTGAGTGAGCCATCCTAGCCTCCCTAGGATTGGCTTCTGTTCTCCCGACTGGATTTGGGTGAAGTTTTAATGTGATTTAGCAGATAGTTTAACACCCAGCTCGCTTTTCTTGTAAGTCAGTATTAAACCACCTCCTGGGTGCTTTGTAAATACAGCTTTAGCATTTTTTTCATGCAGCAGATTGACATGTTGACGATTCTGCTTTAAGGAATGTGACAATAAAGTGGAAAACCAAAGGCTGGCAAGCACTTCATCAAGGATAAAAAGGTTCTGCTGTAAGGATGTCACTCAATTTATTGTGAAAGTCGAATGAATTACGTTTAATGAAAGTGCTCCCCAGATGAATATTACCAGCAATTTCCTGAGTTGGCTCTGTCAGATTGATATGAGGAAATGCCAACCCATATCAAAAAAGATCTCCAATCTCAATTACTATGCAAGCTTTCGAAGAGCTCCTTTTTATTGATATGATATATATTGGCGGGTTCTCAATGCTGTGCAAACTGCTCTCTGTTTAACAGGACAGCACACTTCCCAGTTTATTGTTTAACGCTACGTTTTTCTGGCTGTTGTATAAACTTCTGCGAGTGCCCCTTTTCAGAGGGGAAACTGCCTCTCATCCTCTTTCCCTTTCTGTGACCCAGAGAGATCAAAGTTGTGTGGCTGGCAGGCAGCGGGGGCGACGCTTATTGCAGGAAGTTTGTTCAGCCTGGATGGACAAAGCCGAAGGTCAAGACAAACTGCTCGGCTGAGACAATGGCATTGGGTCCCCTAATTTTCAGTGCATTTCTAGGCAACAATCCAGATCACGGTAATATTTGTTGCGACTAGCAATTCCCACCCTTTCTTCCTCATTCCTCTAGGGCTTCTAGGGACAAATTAGGAATTCAGTGAGCCCTCGAAGGGAGAGAAAATCTCTCTTGTCACCTCATCTACATAAGAATTGACTTTTCGAGAGGCTTTTCTGCTCTAGTTTAACTACGGTGACGCCGGTCGTTACTCAAGAGTACAGCTTCTTTTCCCATAATCCGTCTTGCTGGGCTTGATTGTGATTGATTCAGTCAGATTTCTTCTATTGCTTTGCCATACTCTTTCAATTTTTTGTATCAAAGCAGAGAGACGGTATTGAAGGACAATAGGGAGGCTCTCAAAACTCTGCAGTAGGACGGGGACATGGTTACATTCACGTGTGGGGCTGCACTCCTTGCATGAAGCATTAACGAGGAAGCAGAAAGAGCTTGTTTTTAGCACATATCGGGTTAGTCTGGCTTCCTATTTCCCTTTCGTTGCTGGATCCGTGTCTGAAACTTTATTCAGACTATGATTAGTCTACCTGTTATTTATTTATTTATTTATTTTTTTGTTTGTTTATTTTTTAAAAGTATGTTTTCTCCCCCTCTGTCGGAGATGCTGAGTGTTTCGAGCCGCGGACGGCGAGTGCAGGCGCTGCGGGGAGAGCGGGCAGGCTCCGGCAATGGGGCCGAGAGAGGGCTGGCCCTGAGTGTCCCGCTCGGCGCCGGGCCGGGGCTGGCGCTGCCCCCTCGGCCGGGCCGGCAGTGCCGTGCGGCAGCGCCATGGAGAGAGCCCGGGATGGGGCAGCGCCCTGGAGAGAGCCCGGGATGGGGCGGAACCCTGGAGACAGCCCGGGATGGGGCAGCGCTCTGTAGAGAGCCCGGGATGGGGGAGTGCCCTGGAGAGAGCCCGAGATGAGGCGGCGCCCTGGAGAGAGCCCGGGATGGGGCGGAACCCTGGAGACAGCCCGGGATGGGGCAGCGCTCTGTAGAGAGACCGGGATGGGGGAGTGCCCTGGAGAGAGCCCGGGCCGGATCAGCACCGTGGACAGAGCCCCAGCGCGGCAGCACCACGGACAGCGCCCGGCCCGGCCCCCGGCCCGCACCGCCGGCTGCTCTGTCACAGGCGCCCCGTCCCGGGCTACTCAAGGTTTTGGGCTGCTGCTGCTTAGACCTCATTCCCAACACGCTGTGGAGTTGGGGCTTGGCGGTCTGTGCCAGTTTTCCTGAAGGAAGGAGGGGACGGGTAGAAGGTCGATGTATTTGTTTACTGTTGCTGCTGACTGTCTTTCACTCGGTGGTGAAATGGTAGCTTTGTTTTCTGAGGAAAAGCTGGTCAGAAGGACAATACATGAGTATGCGGTGGAGCAGGGGTGGTAGAATGAATCTGGGGATAGGAAAGCTGTTCTGAGATGCTCAGGTTTGTCTCATTGTATTCCAGGACCATGGCATCCTCTCCTTTTGGAGAGAGACCAGAGATTTCCAAAAGCATTGGAGTAAAAAATGAGGTCTGAGACATGGCTGACACTGAGACATGAGAACAGGGAGTTATTAATTAACAATGACTTTTTTAATCCTATGGGTCGGGGCAGGAGTGTCTCTCAGACACAGTTGATGTCATTTTCCGGGGTAGTGGCACTCTGAGGCACCTGTGAGGGGCAGCCAGATCTTGCTCCCTTCAATTGATTGCCTGTGTCCTGGCAGACAGTGCTCAGGGTATCTCCCAGCCCCCCACTTGCTTTCACAAGGAGATAATCACAGGCAACTGCCTCCACCCCTGTAAATCCCACTTACTATCAACAGAGCTATCCTCTAGAGCTCTACTGCCTGAAAAGCACTTGTCAATGAAACAGTGACTTTTGGCAAGGCAGGTGTAAGTGAATGACTGATGAAGAGTCCTTCAATAAAGGAATGTGATGGGAATTGACTGGGCTGAGAGGTAAAATAACCCACAATCTCCACCAGCCTTCCAGACAAAACCATAAGCCATTTATTCCTGATCCATATTCTCCCATGAATACCAGTAGTGATTGTGATGCTTTTGCTGGATGTGAACATTCTCCAGTCCCTTTTGATTACACCATATCCCTGTGCGTGGTGTCTCACAACTGCATTGTCTGCTGCAGAGATACTGCTTTTATCTTCCAAATGCCACCCTCATTAATGTCAATGTCTCACCGTCCAGCCGGTGACAAATGTCTCAGGGACGTTCATCTGCCTTGCACACTGCATCATCTCTCCCGCTGCCTTGTCTTTTCCTCTCCGAGGAGAGATTTAGTAATATTTTCTTCCTTACCCCCTGTATCTGCTCAAAAATGTTTTGTCCACTAGTTGGTCTCTGTCCTGTCCATTCACAAGTTAGTTTGTCCTGTGAGTTATCACCTCTCCTGTTAATCTGTTTGATCACTTTGATGACGGATTGACCTGTGCATGCAAAGATGAACTGCTCTTTTCGGATCTGCAGGCTGTCGAAGGGAGAGAAATTAGGCCTACCAAATGATTATGACATTAGTGCCCTCTTTTCCTCAGATTTCATATTCTAACCCAAACTTGACACAAAAAAAAAAAAAGAACAAAGAGTCTGGTTGTTTCTTTGTCTGGGTAACCTGGTTATTGTGTGCACAAGAGTACTTGTGAATGCTCTTATTTTGCTGGGCTTTTGAAAACTGATAAGTCAAATATATCTATGTTATTTCTTTGCATATTTACTTAAAATTTAGTGATAGCTGTGCAGCAGGTTTGTTTTGGAAGCAGAGCCAAAATAATAGTAGGAAAGAAGCCATCTAATAACCTTGGTTCTTGGAAAGACATGTAATTAAATTATAATAGATACAATATATGTATATATACACACACATATATATATAAAAATTAATTATTAATATTACAATAATATATGAGACATTAGAATTATATATATATATTTAGAAAGAAAAATAGAGAGTCACATCTAATCAGTACAGTATCCTCAGCTGAAAATTAAAAGGTGCTTCTTACCTTCCTGGTTGGAACATGCTTTGAAATAACAGGAGTAGGATCACCAATGATTAGTGACCAGTGTTTTATGACCCTCTTTCCCCTTCCCCTGCCCTATGTCAGCCTTGCATTATATGTGAGTTAACTTTCAGCTGGCACAATATTTCCTGCACTTGTTTTAGAGGTGCATGTGAGCTGCTGGAAAAAAGTAAAAATAGAAAACGAGAAACATTCTGCCCATGTATTGAGAACACTGTGGATAAACAAAGACTCCCCTGCTGCAGATCCTATGCCCTGATCCTGCAGTGTAATACAAGAGAGGATTCCATGTAAATCAATGGTTTGTTTACTTGTGTGAGGAGGACAGATTCTGTTTATATTGAAGATTAAGGAGGCCATTTCTGTTTCTGGGAATTGCTTGTCACTATTCAGATACCACTTCAAATTGAAAGTGTAATTGGCAGCTCTTAAAAGATTTTAGCTAATGGAATTTCTGTTATGAGTAGTTCAGACCACCTGTACATAATATTTATCTGCGCAGTCATTTTTATAAGCTATTCTTGATTGAACTTTAGAAAAATAGTCCTTCTGGTAGGCTGTTTTGTCAAGAAATGTTTTCATAGGCCTTCAGGTACATAAAACTGCTTATATAAAATTAATGGACTGCTTTTTATATTTACATTCTCATGCATAGCATTTGAGGTCTTGCAAAAGAAGAGATAGACTTAAAATAGGAATAATGTTAAAACTGTGTCCTCATGCTTATTGCACTGTCAATAACAGTAATGTAAAGTATTGGTGTGCTTAAAATCTGAATGTTAGTTTGCAATTTGACTCTAATTTAGACTAATTTCTGCTGTCACTTACTGCAACTACTCTGTATTACATAGAGGTTATTCTTAATGTTTATGTGGGGAATGCTTTGCACCTTGAGAAGATTTTGTAAGAAATATTGATAGGTAAAACATAGCAATAATACTGTAGCTCTGTAGAGGACAATTGCTGAGTGAACAGATCTTTAAGGATCAGGAAGATAAGAAAGACTACAGAAATGTGACATAAAAGATGTGCATAATAAATAGTACATGAAAACCTTCACCATTTAAAAAGATGGGCTCCATCCAGCTGCCTTTATCTGCAATGGATATTACTTGACAATGTCCACATTTTATATTCCTGCTTTTCTCTTCTCTCTGCTTTCACAAACCATCACATTTGCTTAGCTGACTTGCTTGTAGCAGGTGGCAGTGTAGTACGTGTTGCAAGCAGAGGGAAGTGCATGGATACCTTCAGTGGAATCATATCTGGGAGTGGTCACTCATTATTATCTGGTCCTTGACAAGACTGTGGTACGTGTGAATCATCATCTATCTCTTTAGCTTCTGTCTGTGCTGACTCAGTGGGACCTCTTGCTGTGTGTCTCCTTCCTCTGTGAGCAGCCCTGCTCTCTGTGCCAGCACAAGTCATTGCTGTAAGGTACCATCCCACAGGATTACAAATGTATTGGAATATAGATTGTTATCTCTTAAATGTGATAATATTTGCTAGCTAGAGCAGACTCTGAGTCTTGGAAAAGTTATTGGATGGATTAGCAGATTGTAATTATATGGTTCAGTCTTCCAGTGTAACACAACTCAAATGAATATGGAAATGTATGACTAAGTACATTAGAGGAGGTGCTGTTGTTGTTCTCCACAATTTTTAGGATATTCTGAAATTGCAGTGTTGTAGCAGACACTTCGGAGTGAAGGCCAATAGCTTGCAACTACTTTTTAGAAGCAAAACACAATCTCAACTGAAGTCAGAACACTTGTCTCATAAGCTTCAGTGCTTTACTGAGCTAGGAGAAAGTGAATGCAGTATGGTTTTTGCATTTCTTTTTTTGGGATATAAAACTTCTTCTATGGAGGAAAAGATAACACATCCATGTCTTCAAAAATATCACAGAGTAGTTTTTTTGCCAAGAATCTGCTGAATTTACCTCTAGACTACTTAGGATCTATTACAATATTTTTCTATTACCAAGTAGCGCACTTGATACTATCCCTTATCTTAAAAACATTGTCTTTATTATTATTATTGGATAATTAATGAGAAAAAAAATTCCTATAATTATGAGATAATAATTATTTTTGGATTAATTTTAATTTTTGAGTCATGATTTATGACTCATTCTGACTACTGCTCCAGCTTTTGAAGAAATAGTCTACAAAAATACATTTATCTATGAAATTAAACTAAAGTTAGGATTTTCAAATAGATAATTAATGTGCCTTTTTTTTTCCTTCCTGTAAATATGTTTTTGAAGCATTCAGACAGCACCCTTACTACTGTCTATAACTACAAAGAGATGCAAATGGTGACATGGCTCAGAAAGCCATGTGTGGCCATTTTGCAGAACTATATTTGAGGTCTAAAGTTGAAGTCTAACTGCACTATCGATGTACATGTTTTGCAGACCACTGCAGATTCTTTTTATTTTTTTTTCTTTCAGAAGAAAAATGTACTGGAACAATGACCATGTAAAGCAAAAAAATGTAGCTTTATTTATTCTTCTGCAAGAAATTTGCATGTTGATTCAGAACTACTCAGCTCAGAAGAACTTCGCCATTGATTTCTTTGGCTGTAAAATGGGGTCTTTAGCTTGATAAATATTTCCATTTTTATAAGATGGCTGGAATATTTCATTCCATTTTAGCTTGATTTTCTTTGTGAGAACTGGCTAGTGATAGTTCACACAGGAAAGAGGTAGTAAACATTTCTGATGACTGTGAAAGAATATGTATGTATGGGTATGTGGCATTCACAGCCTCTGCTCTGAGCAACTTAGTCTTCTGTGAAGTCAGAAAGAGCTGAGCAGGCTCTATACACTTTTATTTCTAGCATTGTTTCTGTCACTGTTTTATTCTTTAGTAAATTTACCCAGAAGAATGTCATCCTTTCTTTGGCCTGCCACGAGACCCTTCCCGTAGATCCCAGTCCTTTTGTTCCCTGGCAGAATGGGTCCATGGCTGCAGTACTCCTTCACCTACAGTAATGACTGCATGGATTGTCCCTAAGCTCTGATATTTTACTTTATCCAAGCAGCAGAGTGTTAGTCATCTACGTCTGGCACAAGAACAAACCTGTGCTGCCAGCTGCTCCAGGTGGATGATTTGCTTTAGCTCAACAGGTGGAGCTGTGACTTCGTTACAGGCTTGATTCAGGCTTGATTCAGGCTAAATTCATCTCCCTGGGCTGGTCCCTGACTCAATTTTGCTCAGGTGTTTTACACTCTCTAAATTTGTATCTACATTTCCATTGCCGATGGAAAGGTTTTGACCTCTTGACCTAAAAAACATTTCAGGTAATGAGAGGCATATATGCTTTTGTATTCATCAAGAACAGTTACTTTGTGGGAAAGTGGTGATTCTAGGGAGATTCTGTGGGAGATTTTTTTTTCACCTCAGCTTTGTGTAATAGCAAAGAAATTAGATGGAGTCTAACATGAGTCTATTTAATTTAGTCCTCTTTGAGCAAGGTCCACCTTGTATGGTTGAATTTTGTGACCCGTTTTTTTGTTAGGTTTTCAAAGACTGTAGAGATGTTTGGAGCAATTCTGTCTTCAGCATGTTTAGATGAAACTAGCTCCAGTGGAGTTATGCTAATAACATTTATAAAACCAGCAAACTCATTGCTCAGACATGCTAAAATTCTCATTTCATAGAATGCTTACAACTCCTATTGGCCCTTTTTGGCCTTGATTTAGCTGGAGCTGATCAATTGGTGATTGGAATGAATGAAGGATCATTCTGTGTTGGGAAAATATATCATTGGACAACAAGGGAATGGCTTGACGTGAGTTGGGATAATAGTGTGATGATCCATCTATAAAGGTTCTTGCTTCTCTAAGGATTTCAATTTTATGTATTCTCATGTTTTTTTATTAATTTTTCAACATACCCCTGTTTAAACATGTTTTCAACATACCCCTTGTTTTTTCTGATGAATGTTTAGAGAAAGGTTGTTTTCCTATGGATTGTGTATCCCTTGGTAAGTCAGTGCTTCAAATATGATACTAGATATTCACTATTCATGTCAGAAGTGTTCCTGATACTGCACTCACAGTGGCAAAGTCAGTTAGGTGAACAAAGACAATACTAACTGAAGATTTCAAGTCACAGCATCTCCAGCAAAGAAATAATCCTTGTGATTAGATGAAGTAAAGAGTTTCCAAACAAATAATTTAGCTTTCCAGACTAAAATATGCTGGAAACATTCACTGAATGCTTATGAATAAAATAGGCAGAAATCAAAATGGGAGAAGCTTTTTAATGAACAGAAGTATAGGGTAAATGAATCAAATAAATTGTTTGCTATTAATAATGTGACCAGCTACAGTTAGATTCCAATAAATATGCCCAGTGGGGATGGAAAAATCTACACAACTGAAATTACATTGATGAATTTATCCTGGTTTCCAATGCCTTCTGAGTACGTATTTAGGAAACAAAAGCTGTCATAAAGATAGCCTGACAGAAAATGGTCTCAACTATTTTTTTTTTAAATTGAGATACTTCTCTTTGACAGTGAAAGTAATTTCAAGTTACTTAAGGATGCTAAATGTATCACTGCTTAGGCAGAGAATTCTTAGCAGAAATATCAGCATAAAAGTGACCTCTACTTTTGCAAGAAGACTCATTGGAAATGGTAGGAAATGCATATTATTACCTCTCCCTGAAGAAACAGGAGGTTAGTCTTAAATGGAATACTGTTGGTTCTAAAATATGAATGAGTCACTGTAGTTGCACAGAAATAGGTACAGTAATCAAAAGGCAATCTTAACACAAATTCCTTCTTAGAAATCAAAATAAAATCTCAAAACCCCCAGAATTTGAATAAAGATTCATCCAGTCGTAATTGCTTAGCTTTGATGTCTGTTTTTACAAGAACCTGTCTCCACCTCTGAGCCTAGACCTCTATTTCATTCTTGACTACTTAAGAATTGTTTACATCTTGCATTGTTGGTGTCTGAGTCAATGTTACCCACAAACCTGAAACTCTGAGTTCAGTCACAGGCTTGGTTCAAGGCTCAAGGTTCAAAAAACTCCAAAACCAAAAAAGGGAATGCTGACCATCAGGAAGCAGTTCTAGTTGGGTGTGTAACACCCTAGACTTACAAAAGATTTGATAGGGTCACAGGACTTTTCCACTCTCATTTTCTCTGTCGCTTGTTCATATTTTTCTCATCAGCCCAGCCACTGAAGCTTCTGTTAGGGATTTAAGAGATTCAGTTTCTTTACTTCTTCAGAAAATGTGCATCCAAACCTTACAAATAGAGATAATTGCTTTAACCACTGCCTGGTGGAATAGTCTTAGTGGAATTTTCTTGATTTCCTTGTTCATTTTATTCTGCTTGGTTTAATACAGTCAGGGACTGCTTTAATCTGAAACAGGATCTCATTGTAGGTAGATTCTGAGACATTTGTGTAATTAAGTCTCTGTCTCTTGCTCTTTGGCCTTATGTATTTGAGTTCACCCATAATGGAAGCACTTGAGATTTTGAGAGCCCTATATCAGAAAAAAAGCTTTATTATCATGTGTAAGGAATTCTTGAACCAGAAAGCTGAAGATATGCTGCCTTGCCAATTCTATTCATTGGGCATGCTAGCAACAGCAAAATAAGGTACCTAATTCTAGGAGCATTTGTGCTTCAGAAATGTCAGAAAGTGTTTAAGTTAATTCCTTTTTGTCTCTGGTTGTTTAGTTTGGACAGTTTAGTAGCTTTTACGAATGCTGCTTTCAGGAAACATTTCCCAACAGAAATATGTGGGCAGCTAATTCCAGGTTATGAAATTTAACAAGTCCCTTGGACAAAGAGAGTAAGGCTTTCACTGTAGTGATTACAGGCACCTTCTGGATGAAGCCTGAAGGGTCTTCCAAGTTTGCTAATAGTAAGCATAGGCAGTTCTGAACTTCATCTGCTTGCTGGATCTCCATTATCTTCACAGCTACATACAAGTCCCGTTCTCATCTTACATTTTAAGAAACCCTGTCAGTCTGTCATAGCACAGTAACTAATTAGTAACTAATTGCTTCTAGAAAGCTTTTTATGTGCCCAAGATCCTGAAAACATTATTTTTTTCCCTGAAGAGCAATACCCATGGTTAGCTATGGATGCATATGTTAGCTTGCAACAAGTTACCAATTTGCACACCACTACCCTCACTCCCCATCCATGATTTTTAAGCTTATAATTTCCTTTGTTTGATGATTTGTATCTATCATCCATGCATAAAAACCTGTACTGAATTACTGGATTGCAAGTTATCTTCATGTCTATCTGCTTTTTCATTCTCAGTGCACCTGCAGGAACTGTCAGGAAAGAATAGGAGAACTTGGCTCCTGCATCTTATTTTGTTGGTCTAGAATATATAAAGCAAGGATTGAAGGGATGTTCTTGCTTGGTGCAACCAATTCTCTGGCTGAAGAAAGAAAACTCTGTTTTCCAGAGCTGAAACATGTATAGGTCATTTTGAGTGTTAAAACATATAAAGAATACTAATGATTTTTAGCTGTAGGAACTGAGCTGATTTTGGGAAGTAGTTAAGGCTTGATGTTGAAAACACCCAGCAAACTACCCTGTCTTTGAATGGGCATTCTAGGAATCATAAAAATTATATGCCTGAAACATTTGAAAGGTTTTTCCTTCTCCAGAAATGCAGCATTAGGACTTCTCAAAGAAAAACTGGTTTTGGTTTATTTTCAAAGCCAGGGATATTTTCCTGTAGTCTTGTTCTATAAGATTTTGTGTTAATCTTTCCACAAAGACTGTATAATTAGTCAGGTAGATACCTTGCAGGGAAAAATTTTGCTCCAAGTAGCAAGGAGTTCAACAAACTTACAAGCAACTGAAAAAAAGTGTCTGATTCCATGAAGTTTCAGGCAGCCTTAATCACAGCCCTTGCTACCAGAACCATCTATAGTTTATAAACATATGTATCCTCCTAGGTGCTCTGTGTGACAGTACTTTGCAATATGGTGCTATTGTGTGAATAACTGTTGCCCTTTTTCAAATATTGTACTTTGGAGTAGCTCCATGGTTAAACAGAATGGTTAGAAAAATGCAGTTGTTGTTGATATTTATAATTTCTTTATAACACTACCACTCTGTGATGCTTACAAACAAGAATTTTAGTAGTAACTTTTTCATCATGCGGTTCTTAAAAAATGCACAGGGAATACAGTGGTGTAATGGATAGATTTTAAAATATACATTTAAAAAAATTGAAAGTGACAGGCACATTTGGTATACATACAAAAATTATGCTGTTCTATAAGTGTTTTAACACGCAGATTGTATCCAATTATACACAGCTTTAATTATTTCCTAAAGACTCTGTTCTAGAAGTATAGACATTATAGTGCTGTTGGCCCCAGAGGATGTGATATATTTCATTTTGAATAAGGCTTTTTCAAGCTGCCATCTCTTTATGGGTAGATCTTTTTATCTGTACAGATGAAACTAGCTTGTTATAGTAGCTCAAACATAATTAATGGTCTGTTTGTGCAGAACAGTTAAGGGACAAAGAAACAGTCTCTCATTATTTCATATTTCTCCATCTTAAAATTAGGAGATTTTTTAACTGGCAAAGAAAAATAGATCACCAGTACTACAAGGTGTGGGTGAAACATACTGGTAGCAGGATTAAGAAAGTCTTGCTTCATTTCAGACTATATGTGCCCTTGGGGGATCTCAGTTATGCCTTGTGACAAAAAATTTAATGTTTCATTTTGTAGTGGTACATCTTTCACCTTTATGTGGATTTAAAAATGTAAATAAAATTGCTTTCTGTCAATGGGCTATGCGAAGGTTGCAGTCATATTCACCACAAGAATTCAAAGTGCCATTTGACCCATCATTGGTTCAGTAGATAACAGTGCATTCCATTCCCTTCCAGTGATCTAATTTGTAAGCACTTTGTAGCCCAACATTTTATGCCTAGCTGCTAAAAAGTAAGAAATAAACCCTTAAGGACTTCATTGCAAATTTATTTACAGAATGTCTGTGTATCAAATGAGAAGATTTTAGAGTGCTAGGACATCTTGTATTGCAGTCTTGTAACAAGACTGAATATTATAAAAGATAGTAGGACTGACTAGCAAAGGAGTTCAAGGGCTCTTTGATATATTTACTTTAAACTTTTATGTGCGTATCTCACACAATTCTCTTAGATCATCTTTGCGGCAGGCTTGGCATAAACTGCATTCTTCTGGAATTGAAAACAAGTAAAAGCTACTGTGCATGCTGTTTAGAGGTGGGGATGGATAAAACCACAGTTTTAATTAAATAGATTTTTTCTAATTTTGACAATGCAAGGTCTAGGATAATTGTGAAGTTTGTTTGCCACAGTGCAGACTGCCCAAGTGCCCACAGACTTCTCTCTGGATATCTGGAACATTTCTTGGCCAGAGCTTCAGCTGGTATTAAGTCCGGATGGTTCCCCTGATCTGGCCATATGTGACTGTGCACACCTTCTGTTGTTGCTTCCTCTCTTGGCTAGTTGTACTGAAACTGTGTAAACTGTTAAGCTTTGAAACAGGAACAAACCCTTAAATGCTTAATGCTGCCATAAGAGACTTTCCTACAGGGAGCTTATTCTGCATTTGCTCAGGAGAAACAGTAGATTTTTTCCCCAGAATGTGAACAATATATTTTTCTTAAATATTTATGTGCTGCATTATTTAGAGCTTCATTAGAAATACCTGATATCGGCCATAGGTAGGATCAGGACACTAGATTAAATGAACTGATTTGGCCATAATTTCGTTTCTGTATCCTGTGGAACACACTGAATACACTACCATGAGATTATCTCAACTGATTTGAAAGGAACCAGTAAAAACTAACCACTATTAGACTCTACAAACACTTTACAGCAACAGAATTTGATGGAACACACTTCCCAGACTTCCCCTAGATATCCATGGATCTCTAAAAAGATATGACTTGCAGTATTAAGCGAAGATACTGTGGATTAAATTTTCACAAATATATTCTTAGTTTTCTGTAGCGGGATTTCACATAGATTATTTTGTTAGAAACAGAAGGAGTTGTCCCAGTGGCTGGTACTGGGGAACTAAGTACCTTTCATGAAGTAGATGTCTGTAAAAAGTTATTTTGGAGAACATACTTGGGACTCTTATAACTGCATAGCCAGATGCAGACAGCTTAGGTGCTTGGCTAGGCTGTCTTTGAGCTACAGGAACAGGAACTATCCCTAGTCCTGAACATATGCAGCTCAGTTAGGAAATCAGTGTTTGAGCAAAGAAAGAGCACTCTCCTCTTAGGTGAACTGTTAGCATGGGGAGGGTAGCTGTGTACAAGTGTAATTGTCTTCATCTTGGAAATTACTCACATGCTGGCAAAGAAAATCTCTGTATTTGACCAAACAGATGCATTGTTGAATTCTATTATGAGCCTCAGCATAAATGAACAAGATGAATATTATGACCGAGGCACAGGAGTAAAGATTTATCCTCCAGAAATTGCCTTGTTCTTCCTCCTGTTGCCTACTTTACTTAACCTTTGCTTACAAAGGTATTTCTAGGCTAAATTTCCAGGCTAAAGCGATATGAGGTCAGTGTGTGTTTGTAACATTCACAGCAAAACTCAGCTTGAAGTAAAAGCAAGCCTGGGAGTCTAAAGGAAATGGTTCTTTAGTTTATTAACCAAGAGGGAGTATTTTTCAGAATGGATGTGTTTAAAAGAAGTCTCCTGTTAAACTCAATGAGATCTAAGAATATGTGCTGACTATAACCAAGATTACTGCATGTTTTGGAGAAGTAAAGCTTGAGGGTTTTATGTTGATTTATTTTTCCTTTTACCTTTTTATGCCATCTTTTTTGAGGAAAAGTACTAGCAGGAGAGAGCCCTAGGGGTTATAAAATGTACTCTCAATATATTATAAAAAGCAGCAAATGTGTGAAGAAAAATATAATATTTGCCTATAGTATTTGCTGTGTGTAGTCTGATCTAAAGCCCACCAGTGAAATAACTGGACATTTTTCTGCACTACCTCTGGACAGGTTTAACAAAGTTTTCCACAAAAAAGATTTCAGAGCTTTTTAAAATGTCCAAACCACCTAGAAAGAAAGACTTCAACTCCTCCCACCCCCCACCCCCAAAAAAACAAAAAGCAGACCAAGGAACCTCCCAACAAAGCTGAATTGGTGCAGAGGAGTGGAAGGTGCTCCCTATCTCAGGCTAGTTTTAGATGCTCATCTCCAAACAGTTCCATCACTTGTCTGACTAACCACGAGGTCACTGGTGGGGAAGTTGGAGGTGCAGAGCAGTTCCCTGCAAGTCACACTAAGCACACACACTCCTGGCAGCAGTAATGCTGGATGCTCAGTGGGACATCACACTACAGCTACAGCGCCTCTGCGGGAGGCGATCGTCCTGTTTGTCATAAACAAGGACACTCATATAGAACCAGGAACAATTCACCAGTTCAGAACAATTAATGGTATGATAACTCAACACATTTAATCCTTAATTGAAGTTGCAGACCTTATGAAATAATAAAACTGGGAGGCAGAAATAGCATAAAATGTATTGATTTGTCAGCAATTGATTAAAAAAAAATAAAAAAAACACCCCATGAATCCTGCTCTCATTATGCCATTTCAGATTGATGTTTTGGGATATTATGTGCTTTTGCAACTAACTCATCTGTAATAAAAGGATGTGAGGAGAGAAATATGATTCAGAAAAGGATTTAAAAGCACCAAACAAATCCAATACCTCAGAAATCTATTCATAGCTCATTGTCAATGAGAGAGGCCTTGCAGAAGAATGGTAAACAATCTCTTTTCTTGGTATTAGCAGAGCTGTGCAACAATCTTTAGAAGCCAAAATGTTTTGCTGTGTTTGACATAAGGTGAATAGCTGGACTGAGCTCCTTGCAAGTTTTTACACATTACTTATGTACTTTCTATATTATTTTGAAGATAATAGCAGATAAGCCAAAGGATATTTGCACTTGTCCATTGTGTTGTTGCAAATCAATCCAGACAGTGTTTTAGTGTTAGTAAATTTTTCACTACTGAA
Source organism: Melozone crissalis (assembly GCF_028551555.1). Lineage (NCBI taxonomy): Eukaryota > Metazoa > Chordata > Aves > Passeriformes > Passerellidae > Melozone > Melozone crissalis. The sequence goes on from NW_026535794.1 coordinate 26,693,990, forward strand.
AAGGGAAATGAAAGGTGAATTACTTGATGTCACTTTTTTTCTGATATGGAAACTCTGTTAGTGCCGGTCAAGCGAAAGAACAAAACATATTCTAAACTATGAATATGTAACACGGGTTGCGGTGAGACTCTTCACATATATAAATATTTGCTTCCATCCCCTGCTGAATAGAGGCATATCACAGAATCACAGAATATGCTGATTTGGAAGGGATCCACAAGGATCATTGAGTCCAGCTCCCGCCCTGCACAGGACCATTCCCAGGAGTCGCACCACGTGCCCAAGAGCATGGTCTGGATGCTTCTTGAACTCTGTCAGGCTTCATGCTGTGACCACTTCCTTGGGGATTCCAGTGCCCAACCATCCTCTGGGTGAAAACCCCTTTTGTGATATCCAACCTAAACCTCTCCTGGCACAACTTCAGGCCATTCCCTCACTGGTCATGTTGCTGGTTGTCACAGAGAATTCAGTGCCTGCCCCTCTTCTTCCCCTCACAGGAAGTTGTAACTGCAATGAGGTCTCCCCTCAGTCTCTTCTTCTCCAGGCTGAACAGACCATATGGCCAAAGCCACTCCTCAAGGAGTGGTTTTTCCTCAAGGCCTTTTACCATTCTTGTCTTGCTCTTTTGGACGCTGTCCAACAGTTTAATCTCTTTTTTTATATTGTGGTGCCCAAAACTGCCTCGAGCATTCAAGGTGAGTCCGCCCCAGTGCACAGCAGGGTGGGACAATCCCTCCCTTGCCTGGCTGGTGATCCTATGCCTGATGCACAGCATCAGGGGTAGGGGTTGAATACATTCCATGTGTGCATATTTGTACAAAGTCCCATGTTATTCTGTTTGCTTTAGCATTAATACTCATGCAGAAGACAAAATGAGAGTGACATCTGGAAAAATACATGGCATAATTGGTCCAGCAGTTAAGTTTTCCTGTGTTGTTAAGAAAGTTAATTGTGATGATGGCTGCTACATCTCAGATTTTGTGATTATCCCAGTCTCAGTTACTGCTTCACATTCTTTGAATCAGTATCCTGGGTTATGGCCATTCTTCTGCCATCTGAAGGGATTAAAAAATCGAGATCATGATCTGTGAAAGATTATTGCACATATTTGGTTTGGCCTTGCTTCTGTCTTGTTTGAGGTTCTGCTCTCTCACCCTTTCTCCTGCTTGCTGTTCCTGGAGAACCATCTGTTACTATTCTATGCAGCCATATGTAGGTGCTTTGTGACACCTTACATTTGTCTTCTCTTTCACTGATGTATGAGGGAGGAGAGACCCTGTCCACAACTTAAGACATTCCAAGAGAATCCTACCAAATCAGGTGGTTGCTCTCCTTGGCACAGGCATTTGAGAAAAGGATTGTCTTTTAAGGTGTCTCAAGCACAGGGTGAGTCTCAGGTGTTGAGTGTTGGAAGAACGTGGTGGGTGAGTGCAAAGGCTGGCAAGGAAGGCTGTATATCTTAAAGAATATGTTTTCATGTGCTGTTTTTTATCAAGGATTTTCTTCTTAGAAAGTGTACTGCCTTGTATTTTTTTAGTCCAGGTTACTATGCAGGATTGCTTGGACAGGTGGTAACAAGTTTTTGGTTCAGAGATCTGCTAGGGAGGAGAGAGCATAGGCTCCTGTGAGTAAAGATCAATATTTCTTTGGATCAAAGTTAAGTATAAAGAGGACATACGTGAACACATATTGATAGATATAAATATATGTATGTGTGTGTGACTATTAACTTGTCCTGCTTGTGTGGAAGTCCATACTAGCACAGGATTCTTAGCATTGCTTTGATGGAGCTTTCAGTTTAGAGCTTTGACAGCTGAGGTGTTGTTCCTCACCCAACTCAAATGTTTCAAAGCATTACAGGGTGTGCTAAAGACAGGGTCTGTTGTGAAAAGGGATGTACTTGCCTTCCAGATGAACCAAGAACACAGAAAAGCACTCAGGATGCTGTTCCTTGAAGCAGGGCTGTCAGAATTAATTCTTTGTGAAGTGAGTAAAGTGTGGAGTGAGGTGAATGAAAATCTTTTGTCTTGAACAGCAACAAAGATTTTGGGAGGATTAAAAATGGTGTGACTTGTTGACATGTAACTAATCTGCTCTCTGTATGACTTGGGATGAGAACCTTGGCCTTGGTTCTGTTCTCCCACTACCTCCCTACCTCCTCACATGAACCCAAGAATATTGCATCCAGTGTTGTGTGTTCTGTCCTGTGTGCTGCATCTCTAAATCTTGGTGGCCTCTGAGGACTTGGAATCTTCTCAGTGGGAGAAGAATTCTCCAGTACATCGCAGCATGAGTTATATCCAGAAAAATGATGTAAGCAGGACATAACACCTCTGGAATGCCCTGGCTTGGCTCCTTGACAAAACAGGTACTTGTTTGATGCATGGCCCTTTTGGGCTGCCAGGTACTATGTGCACATATAGCCAGTGAAGGGCTGATAGACAAGTCCAGTCTTTGGTGTCCTTTTCCTTTGGCTAGTAAATAATCAAAGACTGAGACTCCGGCAGGGCCAGTTAAGTTGTGGTTGCTCTCAGGATGCAATTGTCCAAGATTTGGAGAATCCTGGAGGCACAGCTGAAGGCCTGAGGGCATGTCAGGATGTGGAGTTTGAGCTCGTACAGTGTGGTCAGGAATGTGGATAGTTGCCACAGGGCAATTATCCATACTAACTATAGTATGGGTATCCCTTGGGGGGAGAAAGCTAAGTGAGTGATGAAAATAGCATTGTGGTGTTCTGAGGCTTAATTGTTGTACAGTCAGGGTGTCACTACAGAGCATGAAAGTAATTACATAAAAATAATGCATTTTCATGCGGTCCCATTGACTGGAGAAGTTTAACAAGCATTGAAAAGTGCATCTTATAATAATTCTTTTGACAAAACTCACACAAATACACTAACCCTTATCTATGAGATATTTCCATGGATTTTGCCCAGGATTTGACCCTTGGCTCATGGAAGTCCAATTAATTAGGTAGGGATCTTTTGGTTGTTGTTATTTACTGTTTTTCAATAATCATGATTTCTCAATGCCATCACTAAGCAGAACTTTTATTTTACTTTTCTACATTTTGTAATGTTGAAAGAGCCCCATCTCACTCTTTTGAAAATCAGAGGGAGATTGCCACTAGGCAGTAAGCATGATAGATGCATAATTTGCAGTTACATCCATTTTCTATCTGATCCACTATTCTGTCTGCTATTTAAAAAGTAAATGAACAGGGAGATCAGAACTCTGAAGGAGTTAACACACCAGTCTCGGGTAAAGCTTTATCTGCCTACCAAGCTGCCATGGCTCACAATAAAGTGAATCTTCTCCTTCTATGCAAACAATTTTAAAAATTTGAAAGCCTTTGTAGGCCGAGCATTACAGGAATGCAGGTACTGCCAGGCAGAAATCTTAATTTCAATCGTATGCAAGACCTATATTGTTAACACTCATAAGGAGTTTATGAATAGGAATCCAGAGGAAATTACCTACCTCTTATCAATAGTCACTATTTCCTCTGTCTGTACAGAGGCTTGGAGGGGAATAGTTGGGTATCTTTATTATTAAAATGTCAAGTTATTTCTTTTGTAGATTTCTAGAGTACATATGTTGTGTTACAGCACAAAGAGTGCACGTTCTCTGTGCACAGGGAACACAGTGTCTATTATAGTTTTTAATACTACCATTATGTGGAGTGAGGAACAAAAATAACTGGCATTCTTGGTTTTCTTCACATAGAGGGATTGCTCAGCTGTCCCTGGTCCTGTGAAGGAGAATCAGAGATTGGAGTACAAGGTTTGCAAAGGAGAGATTTGTAGGAACGCTCTGCGATTTGTAGGAACCCTCTGCTTACCTGGCCATAAACTCTGGCAATTCTATAATGGAAAAAAGGGAAGGTGGGCTGAATTTCCCCTGCAATGATCACTGAGAGAGGTTTGTGGCTAGGCCTGATTTGCCCTCGTTTTAGAAGGGTACAACATGTGTAGAGTAACTGATGGCTTATACCAGTGGAAAGGAAAGGAAATTTTTAGGACTAAAATGAATCCCATTCTTTTAATTTTAATTTTTTTTCCTTTTTTTTCCCCCTTTTTTTTGGTGGAATAGACATAGCTTTTGTTTTTCTGGACCTTAAATTGCTTGAGGTGAGGTAGTGGGTGGTGATTTCCAGAAAAAATATGTTGTGGCTCGGGGAACTGTCTGGGACACAAATGGTGAGATGCTGGAAGGTTATTATGGGGAAACAGCATTACAGACTTACCTTGCTCTTGTACTCTGCACTAAGCACCTTTTGTTCACTGGTGTTGAAAACAGACCTTTGGTCCCACTTCTGTGCTTGTTCTTGTGTGCTTCAGTGGGTGGTGAGGAGCTTGCCTCACATGGTAATAATTTCCTCTGAGTGGTGGAGGAAGGAAAATGGTTTTCTGTGCCACAGCCCTGAGATAGAGTGCAGCAACTGAGTCTGAGTCTTATGATGTCTGAATTCAGCCCTTGAAGCAGAAACAAGTATCTGAACTGCCGCAAGCTAACTATAATCAACTCTTTGCAGACAATTCTGCAGCTGAAATACTCTCATGCAGGTGGATAATCTAATGCAATTTGACTATACTTTCCAACTTAAAGGGAAACAGGTGTGTTATCTAAAAAACATCTGCCTCTACTCCTGAGATTAAATACTCTGGTTCAGCTCAGAAAAAATAAAATTGGCAAACTCTAAAAAAATTAGCATTTTCTATGACAAACTTGAACTTGAGATTGGCCACATGAAAAATGAGAGGCTCATTGGGGCTGAATTTTAATTTACTTTGTTCTTTTGCTGTTCAGGCAGCTTTTTTTCATTAAAAATAGTTATAAAATATGTATTGCTGAATATTCCCTGACAGAAAGTAATGTACTCTGTTTTCATACCGTTTCTAGTTCTGATATGATATGTTGTTCATCTACCAGATCTGTATGGTATTTACAATCTCTGTGGGTTTCTAAAATCACCATGTGTATTCTTAAAGGTACGAAGTTAATTTCAATTTTAATTTTTTTAAAAATAAAACAGTATCTGTATTTCAAAGCTTTAATTGAGGTTTCAACCAGTATTGTCTATGTAGAAGTTTTGGTGTGTAACTGTATGTGTGACTCTTTATATTTTCATATTCAGAGGATGACATGTCTTAGAGGAAATGCTACAAAGTAGAAAATATACCTGTGTAATGAAAGAATTCAAATTTTCTTTTTCCATGCAGCGTCTTACAGGTTTATTTGAACTGTGGTTTTAATTACACTAAAAGAGATGGACCTCATTTTCTACACTTCCACCACCTGACATAGCCATTTGTTGACCAGAACAATGATTAGAACACGAGAGTATTACACTTTCTGTGAGCATAAATGACTATCTGAAGGCCAGAATGACAAATCAAGGTCAGAGCTTATCTTGCAAAGAGAAGACTAAGGAGCAGCTGGTCACCATGATTGAACCTAAAATGAGATTCTTCAGTCTGTGTTTAAACAGTTCAAGTTGTAAGAGGTAGTGAAAATACAGCATTTCCTGTTTTGTACAACAGATATTTGTAAGTGTTTAGTGCTTTTGAAATGAAAATCATTTATCTAAGTATCTTTTAATATCTTGGCCTCTCTAGGGTTGTCTAACATCATAATTTATTTTGGTATTTTAGTACTCTTTGTAAACAAAAAATGGCCCTATGTTCTAATTTTTTATTTAAAAAAATCTTGCTTTTCACAGTATGGAATTCGAAATGCAGATTCTAAATTCTAAATGGATTTATTTGCATTTATTTTCATTTATTGATGTGTACTGGAAATTATGTTGAAAATAATACAGAAAAGGATTATAGCCAATCCAAAAGTGGACAGAATAACATTGGATGCGATGATTTTTGCAGCATGCACCATTTGTGAGCATAAGTATCAGTTGCAGCTATTTGATCCATTTTTGCTTCCTTCACTTCTAGCTATTAAAGGGAACTTTAAAAACATCAAGAATGTATGTGTAAAAATGCTCAAGACTTGATAGCAGGATGTGTTGATATCAGGGCATGTTGAGGGATCACAATATTCATGTGTGGGGGAGTACAGAGGTGAAAACAGAGCTATGCTAATGTGTGTGGGAAATGGATGCACTAAATTCACTTCAGGTAGAAGGAGTTATAATTTTTTTGTGTTGGTTCCCTCAGTAAATGTTGCTCCTCTTTCATTGTCCCAGGTGAAGAAGCTGAAGTGGAAAAACTTTTCTTCTCTCTCTCCCCGCCTCTTTCTATATGCAAGTAAAAAGATATGGGAAGTGAAATATTGATTTTTTAATAACATGTCCAAATTATATTTTCACAAATTAAAGTAAAAACACTTCATGAAAATTATTGAAGATGTGACAAACTTATTAATGCTCCATTGATTTAACTCTGTTAAAAATCACAGATCTTGAGTAGTAAAATGCAGAATTACCTAGATTGTTCAATAATATAAGTACATCTTTATCCTCAGTGAAAAAAAATCACAGTTCTAGCATTTTCACAGGGTGCTGAAAAGAGATGTGAATTTCAGGGCCAAATCCAGCAATTTCTTGTTGTTCATGGTGAGAAGAAAACCAATTCTTGTTGCAGCAATGGAAAGGGACAGGCAGAGTGAGGTGTAATTTCAGATGATCAAGTGGTTTTTGAATGAGCTTGTTTATAGTGAGGAAGAGCCCTGGAAGAGAAGAGCAAGAGATTTTTGCTTGAATGTGTGGTTTCAACTGCACCTTCTAGGCACCTACAGTGAATGTGACGGACTGTTTTGAGGAGTGTATTATGGTGGGCATTGAATCAGAGACCTTCCTTTCACATATCTTCGTCCTGACCTGATTGCTAGGGGAATTGATACCAGGATCTGCCAAGGAGGAGCAGCAAAGGACAAAACTATTCAGTGAACAAGGGCAAATGGTCTGAAACATTCATGGAAATGTATATAATGATTTCCTACTCGTACACTGTATCAAGTCTGCAAAATCTAAGAATTTCTCCCCACCTTCTGTATTTGTGTATGTGATCTGTGTGTTTCCTGACTTTTTATTTTTTTTCCATCAGTTTTATTCTTCCTCTTCCTCTCTATTCCTAGGCTTTCACTTTCCTAGAAGAGAGGGTCACATGAGCTTTGGGGGAACTTCAATCAGCTTTGGGTAGATCCCCAAGGGAGCAGTTGTGAGCAGGGAGTGTAGGCTGTGTCACAGAGAGCATTCATTGCAGCCTGTGTATAGTCTGTGGGAGGAAGCCCTTGCTTTTCAACTGTGTCACTGGGATGAGCAGCACAACTTTGAGAGAAAAGGGAGTGGTTTCAAAGAACTAATCTCCTGTAGTTTTGGAGATTGCACGTTCCTTTGACGTCTCTGTCCATGGACAAAAGGCATTGTTTCGTTGTTTAGTTATGGGATGACCTTCTATCCTGGTCTTTTCCCCATGCATTTCCTTTATCTAGACAATGAGGATGAGCAAGGTGCTTTCCTTTGTGTTTCTGGAAGTTCCCCATTCTGTGTAGTGTCCGCAGGAGAAGGCTGTGTTTTCTTTAGGCTTTCTTTGTGCTGATGGTGTGGCAAATGCTGTTCCAGTACAACTAAGGATTGGGGCCATATGCTGACTGTCAGACATGATTATTTTTCAGAACTATACTCACAGAAGTGAGTCCTTTGATCATATCCCAAAGGCAAGAGCAAGAGGTTCTCTCTGGTCATATTAATGTCATGCTGGTTTTCATTTATTTTTCAACGATATTTTTTCCTTACTATGGTGAAAATCCTCATAAATAAATCATGGAGCGTTAAATGACCCAGTATGCATTTGCTTTCAAAAGTATTTGCCTTTTAATTTAAGAATGCTTTAAAATTTATTTTGGACGACTCTGTGCTGGTATAATAGCAAGTGTTCAGTGTCCAACTGCTGTGGCATTTTTGCTGGTTGTTTGCCTCTGGAGAGGAGATGCCTGAAACAACTTTCTTGGAATATTAATTTCTGTAAAGAAGATTGCTTACTCGTGAATACCTTCTTTTAGGCCATGGTGTAAATCATCAGTAGATCAGAGGGGGAGAACTTGTACTTTAGCTACCTGAAGTGCTGTTGACACAAAGATAGATGGAGTCTAATTCTGTAAGAGCCCCATGACTGAGAAGTTTACACTTCAGAAGTTTCTCTTCTGACAGATACAGAAGGTAAATTCTTTTATCAGGGAAACCATGGTGTCATATTCAATATTAACACATGTCCTGTGATATCCCCAAAGTCAATATCAATAACAATTTTGATTAAAATTATAATTTTATGAATAATATGTACCCAGCCAGCATGCTTTCTTCATGCCAAATCTGGAATTATGGGAGAACTCTACTAACAATTTTTTTTTTCTCTCTTTCTTAAGGAAAAGAGAAATATACAGTCTGAAGGTAGTAAGGAATAAATAATATTCTTGTGCAGCTGCTAAGCAAAATCAACTCTTGGTGCCTGTATTTTGAAATGGCTGCCAGCAAGTTAGTTGAAATGAGTTCAAAATCTATATGCAGATGAAGTTGTGTGTTGTGACTGTCTACCTAACATTGGATAAATACAGCTGGATGAAATGTTTTCCATGCAATTTAGATGTGTGTGTCACCAAGAAGGCTTCCAAGAGTTGATGAGATTCTAGGGTGGAACGTGTGTATCACAGCAATGTAAGATTGATCACAGGTGTTGATTTTTTTCTGTTCAACAAGAAACTATTAGAACAATCTGCATCAACAGGAACGATTCTTCCACATGAATATGGCCCATTAAGTATGGGAGAGATTGAGATATTGGTACTACAAATATCTGTAACTACATGCACATTCAGATGTGCTATCAAAATTAAGGACATAGTATATAGAATGTGTATGCTAATGAATTTATGTGAAATCAAACATGATGAATAGCATGAGCTTCTTATAGATTAGAAATTAGTAAAAAATCATTTTACTGTTATTAGTATTCTTTTCTTCTTTTGTTTCACCCATTTTAATTTGGAATGTGACTACTTTTTTTTCCCAGGGAATTTCACCAGTGTTTTATATTATGTTAGGTTAATCTATCTAATGTCTTCTCCAATCTCTTTTTATTCCTCTAGAATTATTTTCCAAGACTTTTTCTCCTAATTTAATTTTTTTTCGTACTATTTCTCTGTTCAAGGTTTATTGTCTCTCTCTTTTTTTTGTAGGGTTCCTGTTACACATCTATGTAATTTTCTTGGTTTCTGTGACTGTTTAACCCTTTCCCATCTATTTCTTTTACTCATGCTTTCTCACTTATGCCATTGTATTCTCTGTGGCTTTGTCCCAGGTTTTATTTAAGGCATATAGGAAATTGCAGAAAAGTAATGTATAGTAACCACTGAGCACACAATTAAACACATTTTTTATGAGAGTCCATATATTTCAAGAGTACAAGTAATAGATTTCTTACATTACATTGATAAAAAAAGGAACACAGATATGGTCTGGAATTTTTATTCTGTTTAACAAAGTAAATTTTTTTTGTAATATACATTGGTTAATCTGTAGAAAGTGTAGTAATTTTGTATTCAAACATCTAATAAATAGGATTAGCTTGAGCCAATTGTTTAGGTTTACAAATAGCATCAACTCAAAAAAGAGTGAAAATTTGTCAATTGAGGAAGAATTGCCAATGAAAGCGCTTTAATGAGGTTTGAAATATACATTCTTCTGAAATGCTTTTCTCTCTTGTATTTTTTGTAAGGTTGGTTAGGTGTGAACTGCATCATTAGTCTTTAAGAAATGGTCAATTACTGAGAAGTGCAAATTAGGTCTACCTGTCAGTGCCTCCAAAGGGAAAGCTTTGCTCATCTGCAATATCGGAAACAAGAGGGGAACTGAATGTCATGGGAATCTCTAAATCAGCTGTGACAACAAGCAAATCTATCTTCAAAGAAGATCAAGACAATAGCCCTTTGCGCCAGAGTGGAATTAAAAGGAAAAATGGACAAGTTCAAAAGCAGCACTGCAGAATAAGACTTTAATATTACTAACAGATCAAAGGAAATGGACTGATAGAAAATAGATGAACTAGACCAACTAGGAGAACAGCCTGCCTCATAAACCTAAGCTGAACCACAGGTTGTATTCCTAAACTTATATTTCTCTCTTTTCACAAGCCAATTGCCCAAACATTCTTCAAAGTTTATTGCCCTTGTCTTTCCTACACTGTTGCAGAGGGGCCCATGAAATACAGAGGTTTTACCTCATGTCTGGTATGTGGAGGCAGGGGTTGGAAGCAGTAGGAAAATCCTACACTCTCATTTTGGCAGCCTAGACTATTACAACAGAACATTTCTGCATGGAGTTAGAAATATGGATCTGTTTCCTAGAGGTTTGGCTAAAGCAACTAGGCACAAGCAAATCTGTTTCAGTTTGGGAAAAATTTCTTGAGGGTCCAATGATCCTGTAGACAAAATCTCTGTCAGCCACAACAAAATCTTAGACATCTGTTTCATGTGCACAGACCTATGTGTAGACACTTAAATTTAGCTCAGTATTTCCTCATTAAGATAGATTTTCCTGAGCATTTGTTATGCCACTTAATTTGATCATTGCTTGTATAGAGGAATGTGTTTCTTGTTTTGTTGCTTTCTGGTGATTTTCTCTAGACTGTAAGGCAAGGTGAACAACTGGAGTACTTTGTCTTGGGCGTGATGTCACAACAGAAAAAGTGATGAAATATTTCATGCCCACCTTGCTGCTGAAGCAGGCAAAATCAGATAAATTCAGTTTTCCAGCTGAAGTATACTTTATGCAGTATGACTTAATTAGGTTTACTGAGGAACTGACAAAAAAGGAAAGCAAGATTTTCAGAAATTCTAATTGTTATTGTGGTTCCAGAATTTTTAAGAATTGGTACCTGTAATATGTTCAGGCTTTAGGCTGGAATAAATTTTCTCTTAGGAATCATGAGTTTTCTTGCTGGAAGTGTGTTGGAGTAGCAGACTTGTTTATTTGTTTTGCCATTGAGACCAAGACAGTTTTTTTGAGACTGTGCGTAAGGAGAAGCTGTTAGTTTAAAAAGTTTCTAGTATTACTCAAATATTCAGCAAACAGTCATGTTCCATACTTGGAAATTATGCTGAGGAATATAATGGAGAGGTTGTCGTGTATGACTGAAAACAGGAGGTGACTGTTGTGGGGCTTCCCAAAACCATGGGAATGTTTCATTTCTCTGCTGGGTGTGGTTGGGATGGAGTTAATTTTCTTTAAAGCAGTCTGTATGGTGCTGCATTTTGGATTTGTGATAAAATCATTGCTGATAACACACTAAAGTTTTAGCTATTGCTGAACAGTGCTTGTACAGTGTCATATAAAGTTCATGTTCAGCAATGAATCTGGGGAGGTTTTCCAAAGTAGAGATTGTTCAGACTAGTTGGAGATTGGTCTGTTTGTCGGAGGTGGTGAGCAATTGCTTTTGCATCACTTGATTTTGTTTTTGTTTTTGTTTTTTTGTTTACTCTATTAACAAAGTCTTTATTGTGACCCAGAAGGTTTTTCTTGCTTTAGCTCTTCTGATTATATCCTTTGTCCTTCTGGGGAGAGATTGAGTGACTGACTGGGTGGAAACTTGGATACTGCATGGGGCCATTCCATCACAATTTCTAATTGCTAATAAACAGTGAATGAGATGTGAGCACTATTATCTGAATATTCTTATTTTTAAGTTCAGTTTTCCAGTTTGGGTATTCTGCAACAGATCATTTCCTGAACTGTGTGTAATGCTGAAGAGAGGGACTAGGAACCTCTAGCGCTAGAAAAAGAAGATTCTGAGCTGTAAGATTTTCATTTGCCTAAAGGAGGTGTCCAGAAGGGCCCCACTGTAGAATGGTCCAGGAAATGGACCACAGCATAAGCCTAGCTGCATGGAGGAAAAATGCTGAAGTTGTATGCAGCAAACTGGGAGTAAATATGGGTGTAGCTAATGGTGTCTTTTATGAAAAACTTAATGCTTCTGACTTTCCCTTTACTATTTTGATCACTAGAATTTGAAGAGATCACTGTTATAAAGGTAATATTAGTAGCCCCTAATTTGCAGTTGTTTCTGGAAGCTGGTTTGATATCTCAGTAGAACTGAAAAGAGAAGGTATGTGAGGACATAGTCTCTTTTTCGCACAACCCACAGAGTGATACTAGGCTTGGATTCAACAGGCAAATGAACATAAGTCTCTGAAGAACACAAAATGAGATATAAAAAGGTCAATATACTCAATATTACTCTGTGTCCTTAAGACAGAGTGTCTGGGAAGTTCCCTGAACTGTTCCTCTGCATGCAAATGAAAGTTTTATGTAGGAATATTGAGAAGTTGCTCCTTTACAGTAGCTTCTCATTAGGCATTCCTGAAGAGTTGGATATATTTTAGCTTATCATTGTATAGCATCATTTTTACAGGGGTTCCATGGCTTCTAACTTGCTGTAGGGAAGGAAGAGCTAACCATCACTTGTAGTATCAGTAGATATAGACTATGAGGCTAGAAAACTAAATGTCATGGCCAAAGTCAAACCGAAAAGAATGGTAGAATTGGGATTTAAACCCACTTCTCTCCCAGGTGTCTTAACACAGAACTAATCTTACATTCTTTGTCCTAAAGGTAATTTATTATGTAAGTCAAATTCTTGGTATATTACTTCTAAGAAGTAGCAGGGTAATAAAGATAATTAAGCAGATGTTCGAATCACTAAATAAGTGTCATTTTTTGTTTGAAGGCTATCCCAACATGAACTCAGATTTTAGTCTCTTGTGAAAATGTCTGATATAATGCTGAGTTTTAATAGAGTAGCAGAGAGAAGAATATTTAGCTACCTTCAATGTATTCAGCTATTTGATTAACTGAAGGGCTCAGCAGTCAGCGGACATCTCATTAGGCAATTCACGAAGGCATGCTGTGACTATTTTGGATCACATATCCACAATTCAAATTGACGGTAAAAGTCCAATTAAAAAGTAAATGTATTTTCATACATTGTAGCAGTGGTGTTGTCATGTAGCTTGGTTTTTTCCTTTTATTTCATTTCCAATTACTCATGTTAATGATGTGCTCCAGCATGTGAGAAACTAATGTTCTTATTTTGAGCTCTGCTTGGAGAAATTGTCAGGAAACCTTTCCCATACTTTTCTGCTCAGCTGCTGCAAAGTTGTGTGCTTTGACTACATGTGCAGAGGTTATTGTGCCAGATGGTGTGGCTGTTTCTGGGATGTGAAAAACCACAGAGAGACCCCTGAAATATATCCCAAATGTCATAAAACATCACTTAAAGTGACTTTTCTGAGATGAGACTTATAGGTAAATTAAGGTGCAGAGAGCCAAACTGTATCTAACATTGAATATCAAAAGGTCACGCGATACATTTCCAAAGGCATTCAATTTATCTTCAGTATTGGACTACTTTTTAGCAGTGTTCTTTACTGACATTAGTTTGCTGCTTTGGTCTATTGTTTAAAAGCCAGAATGTTTATTTATCCATCAAAATCATGGTCTAAGTCTCTACATAAATTTTATTATTCATTATGCATAGAGATTATAGATTGTATTTGCTAGTACTCCAAACTAGATAAGATTATACAGCTGTACTGCGGTAATGCAAAGCTTCCACAAATATAAGTTTACTCTGAATTACATCAGGGCCAAAGCAAAGAAATAGGAAGTTGTGTCTAGTTTCCTATCTACCCTCTCCCCCATTCTTCAAGAAAACAAACTAAAGAGAAATGTTTCTAATGGCTTACCTCTATAAACAGTCCTTGATTTATAGGAAGCAAATTTTAGTGCTGGAACAAGGGAGTGGGAAGGAGAGGGGGCTCTTTCTAATGTAATCATCAGTTCTGCTTGTTGAAATATTTTATGAGTCTGACAGTCCCCCACACCTCCACTAAGAACACGCAGAAGAGGTACAGCATACTTCCATTGTGAGTGAAGTCTGCTAGCTGATGTAGGCTGGGGAAATTTAGGATTCTACAAGTCTGTTTCTGCATAATTCAAGGGCAGCATTTGACCTCACTGACCTGCAGGTGAGTTCTCGGTCACCATGAAAGGGCTTTTCTCCCTGAGTGCTTGTTTCTAACATGCAGCAGCTGAACTTCTGTATACCAGTGAATTCAATTTTGTGTAGGAGCCCTCGTTGCTCCAAACTGGCCAGAAACGTCTGTCAATATGTATATTCTGCATTGTTGTTTTCATATATATATACACACATTTCCTTTTCCCCAAAGCTTTGAACAGCATGTAGACATGTCTGTGTATTTGGCTTTGAAAAGATCCACAACAGTTGAATGTCAGGCAGGTCAGCAGTGAGTCTGAGTGGGCTAAGTCACAGCCCTTTGTGGCATATAAATTCCTTGTAGTTCAGTGAAAAGCCACTAATGTCTGATGTAAACTTCAGATCCCAGAAACTATTGCTGATCTTTATTTAATCTACCCACTCAGCTGGTGAACTTGAGCATTCACTTCAGCCTGTGCATTGTATGGGGAGAGAGAAAGGAGCAGAAAAGATTTGCCAGTGACTGTAGACGTACATTTGCAGGCTTTTCCAAATCTGTTTTGGAATTCAAGCTTTTTTTCCTCTGACAGTTTGTAAGTGTGTATAATTCAAGATCTTTACATTTAGATGTCGGCAACATGGTTGCTACTTCAATAATTTTGATGTTTCATGGTCAGCTCCTTTCATCTTTAGCATACTTCAATTAGTGACAAAGCCAGCACATAAGTGCTTTGAGTAGAAGCATTTCATTTGTAAATCCCCACACAAGGAGGAGATGAACACGGGTACTGTGAACAGAGTTTAATGAGAAGCGGAAGACTGATCCATCCACATTGGCACAGATTTCTGAAGTTCATCATTCAGTGCCTAAAACTAGCATTTTGCTAACTAACTTGCTATATAGATTAAATGAAAAGGTTATTTTGATTAACATTTGTGATTTGTCATTTTTTCAGGTGAACTGAGAAAACATAATTTTAATTCTACAGACGTTTATCTTTATTAACATCTCAAAACTTACCACAGGGTTACTTTATTTTTCTATTCTACATAAAAATACCTTGTTGTTTTGAGAACACTGACTAGTCAGTAATTTGTATCTACCCAGTATTCATTTGAGAATGATTTATTCATTGTGATTAGTAATCAGATCTGGGTAAGAGACACAAAAAAAAAAGTAAAAATATTCCTCTGTCTCTGAATTACTCTGAATTATTTCTTGCTTTTGAGGCAGAGGAAAAGCAAAACAGGTCATCAAGAAATTAGATACATAAAGATGAGAGGTGAGATAATGAGCTCATTTGCATAGCATTCAGGATTTGTTTTGAACTTCAAAACATGAGTTCATAAACGAGTCAACATTTAAATACTGCCAGCTATATGAAAGGCTAAATCAAAAATGGGCTTTGTGTTTTTTATCCTCTAACAATTACTCTCTCACTGGATGTTTTCTGTCTTTCATTTGGTGATCTCTGAATGTGAAGTTTGTCATCTATTCTTTATTTCTCTTTTAAAAAACAAACAACAATCTAAATGCCATAAATAAATTCTGAAGTCTACTGTAAATACCATTTAAAGGAGAGTAGAAGAATAGAAGGTATATTAGAAGTGCAGATGTTGGGTTTTTCAAAGAAGCTGTCCTTTAAAAAATGCTTTGCAGCTGGTACAGTTCAGAACTTCGGGCAAATGAAATTTGTCTACATAACAGATAAACAGAGCTAAGGTAACGGACCTCAAACACAGTTTTCTCATGCTTTAGAAGATATTTTATGGGCCTTTCACAGTAGGGCTTATATCTGGTAATTTGACAGATACACTATTCAGAGTTCTGTGAGTACAAAAGGAAAAGGAAGGATTTCTTTTCTACATTGAGGCTTTGCAATCTGCCACAGGGTGGTGGAGAATAAACAAGACTGTACAAGGCTGTACAAGGCTGTAAACAGGGCTGTACTTGCCCTGTTGCAGGAATAAGCCAAAGGACAACCTAAGCTTGAGGTTAAGATGGTGTAGTGCACTTTGGCATGTATGTTAGGGTGTTGCCAGTAAGATTTCCATCTTTATCCTTCTATTCCTCCTCCATTCAATTTCTTTGTAGAGGATGAGTTGCTTCTCCATGTGTTACTGATTAGATTCCTTCTCATATCCTTGGTAAGTCTGGACATGGGTTGTACATCTCTTAATTCCCCCTTTCCAATAACTTGGAAAAAGTCTTCTTGCTCTTCTCACGGCAGAGAAATTCATATTCTGAGCAGAATCAGGCAAGAACCCATGGTTTTATCAGGAGTTTCCTTTCCTCTCTTTCCCTGAACAGTTGAAAAAGGCTGTGACAACTTTAGCCGGCTGTGATAAATGATAGCTCAACTGGCTCATTGTTATAGTGGAGGAGAGAGCTTAAAGACATAAGAGGATAACCTTTCAGGAATGCACAAGTTTGCTCAAATAAATGACATCAGGAAAGGGCACCATATTTTTCCTTGGTTTTTTTCTAGTGTCTGAAACTAACCCATGCCCTAGCTACCATTGTACGGCAAAGTCATTTGATTTTCCATTATCTAGGTTATCTGTTCATATTTGGTCCAAGATGTCATTTGGCCCAATCTTCTGTAAATTAGTTGTGCTTGACTAGCAGTACTGTCATACACTCAGCAACTGTAAGAGGAAACACAAACTTTGACAGTATAAATATGGAGACAGAGGCAAAACCCAAAGTGATGTGAGTAAAAAGCAGTTCAGGTGACTTTTTGTAGAAAGCCTCCTGGAGTCTCCAGTCAGCCTCACTGATAAAGCTGCTATTCCTGCTTGCAATCTATTTTCCACTGAATGTAATCAGCAAAACAAACACAAAATAATCTTGTTAGTTGCAGACTGCTGTGTTGGCACCTGAAGAGCACCAAATGTGCCAGCTGCTGCTTTGTTTTATTTTGTTTATTTGTTTGTTTCTTGCTGTATTAATGGATTTTACATCACTTTTATCATCCAGTGAAAATATGAAAAAGACCATTCAGGTTGTGTGGATGCCAAGGTGGTTTTGTGGAGAAATTTGGCTGCACAGTATCCATTTTGGGAATTGGTGATCATTTTATATTTTCACTTGGTTACACATGTACAAAATATGCAGCCTGTTAAATGCTCTGAGTGGTGATGAGGGATCCACTCTGGGTTTTGTAAGGGTACCTGTACTCCGTGCACTGCATCACTTTACAGCAGGTGCTCTGCTGAATTGCTGCCATCACCCTGAACAATCATTCCATGCCTCTCTTAATCCTATCTTCCTTTCCCCAAAAAAGTCTGGTATCAAACATGAAAATTTTTTTTTGTGGTAAGATGAAAGAAAGAGAAAAGTATGAGATTTTTATTTGCATCAGCATTTCAGATTTTTTTTTTGTTTACTTTCACCTTCTCAGTGGGCTTTCTCAGATCTATTAACATCTTTCATTCCTGGACAGTGAAAGTAGTGTGAGAAAATCAAATTAGATTATTTTTACCCTTAAGAGACTAATGAGAAAAAGCACTCATAAATGTGAAAGCCAAGGTATTAAAGGTTTTGTTAAATTTTGTTGAACAGGCTTGGTTTACAGGTCATATAGTTTCCCAGGTGAAATTAGTGATAATTTCTGAAGCAGGTAAGGGATGAATTTTAGCACTAGGAAGAATTTTTTAATAGCTGTGGAGAAGAAAATCTCAGATAGCTAAGCACTAGCTATAGCCTTTTTGCACAAAATGACTATTGCTTATCAAAATAATTCTCGTAACTCTCACATATATAATAAGCATAGATCTTCACACACCTTTTGGCATTTACAGTGTCTGCAGGGGTTTTAAGAGTCATAGCACAGTAATTTGGATGGGAAAATTTGATTTATTTTTATTTTGTATATTGCCCAGAGGCCTTCCCTCAAGTAATAATCAATTTCATATTTCTGATAAAAGCTTCATACAGTATTTATGGTCTTTAAAGGGTTTTAGACTGAGAGTGTTTATGAAATACTTTGGAAAAATCCTTGTTTAGAAATGTTGGGATAACAGTTTTCTATTAAACCAATAATAATATTAAAACAACAGCATAACATTAATATTGGTTTTATCTAGCTTAAGTCACAAAAGCAATCCCAACCTCTCATTCTCCACATTGAATTTTTTATTTTTTTTTAATGTGAAATACAATTCAGGAATAAAATAGACAAGTGGCACGTGATTAAATATGATTAGTGACATAAATATATATGGAGCACAAAAACATAGACAAAGCTATGTCAACAGAGACAAACAAATAGGGTTTTGGGTGCATACACATACTTGGCTTTTTGTTATAATAGGACACAGAGCTTTTATAATCATTAGTACCCATGTTTACCACTTGCTTGCTTTCCAGTCTGCATGGTTTATTGCATATTATAATTTGAAAATATTATGTTACCAGGGTAATGAACAATTAAAAAATTGCAATTCATCCTAATAAGGTTGAATGGTAACCCACATGCCTTGGACATTTCTAGCCAGGCATAATTTATCCACATCTTTGGCTGTGAAACAGTGTGGATCTTCTTAACTGAGTCCCTGACAGATGGTTTAAGCTTTTTCAGGACTACATTTCCAATCACTTTGCCCATATTGCAAAATTGGCCTTGAAAAAGGGTAAAGAGTTGTTATGCTGCATTAACATCTCTTCTGAATTGCTTGCTGTGAAGGACATGAAAAAGCAGGAAATCAGAAAAGCAGTGTTTTAAAAATACACTTTTGAAAGTTGCAAATGTTGCATAGGATGATGATCTTAATTTATTTATTTCACCTCAATTACAATGTGAATGTGGCCACATTATGTGTGATAATGAAAACACAACCTGTTGTGTTGTTTCATAAATGATTCAGATGACATTCATGATATAAGAAATGTTAAAAGTGCTGTAATTAGAAAGACTTATAGTCTTAAACCCTGCTGATGGATAGCACAATTGACTGCTATTAGATGAACTGGGATTTCTGTGGCACTCAAGATTTTTGCTACTTTGAGTGAAAAGGCTCAAATATCTGCATTCATTTCTGCATGAAACATAGATTGATCGCACGTACGTTGCCAAATTTTCATTTTCTTTTGCAGCTTCAGCTGACTGGCTTTTTCATATAAACTGCTGTTCTTTTCTTCTTGCCACCTTTTAGTTTATGATAAAAATCAATGAAAGCTGAAACCTTCCACAGTCATCTATAAAATGCAATTACTGTATACAACACACAGTAAAGCTCCTGTGGTGTATATGTTGAGACATAATTTATGCCACTTACCTCCAGAGAGGTATTGATCCTACTCTGTGAATATCTTAGAAAAGGGCTGTTGAATGCAGGTTCAAGGAAATATGTGGTTATTGGGACTGATCTGTAATTTGATTAATAATGACCTAATTCTTGAACTCTGTTCCTTACTGCACTGTTTTCTGTGACTGAACCTTTTATTCTTGAATATTGCCTCTGCTGATCCCCTCCAGAGGCCCACCCTTCCTTTCTGTCCCTTGGAAGCACTGTGATCTCTGTGATCCACACCAAAGGAACCATGGGAGAAAGTTGAAGAGACCTGGCAGATTTGGTTTTTATTTTTCAAATCGATTCCAATATTTTCTAACCTTGAAAGTGGTAGTTGTCCAGCACAACCTGCACCACCCATTCTGTGATGGGATCCAGTTCTTAGTTTCCTGCTGTGTAGAGCAAGGAAAAACAATTCTGAAAAAATAGAATCTCAGGGATTCTCTGAGACAGAAAAAACTCAATTATTGAATGTAAGTCATGGTTTTGAGACCTGCAATCTAATACATAAATATAGAATTCTAGAATCATTTAGGTTAGAAAAGCCCTTTAAGGTCATTGCATCCAACCGTTACCTTGACACTGCCAAGTCCACTACTAAAGCGTATTTTAAATGCCACATCTATGTCTTTTATATACCCCCAGGGATGGTGACTTAGCCACTTCCTTGGGCAGCCTGTTCCAATGCTTGATGACTCTTTCAGTGGTGAAGTTTTTACTAAAATCCTTCATAAACCTCCCTGGACCCAGCTTAAGGCCGTATCCTCTTGTTCTGTCCCTCGTTACTTGGGAGACCAACACCCACCTGGCTGGATCCTCCTTTCATGTGGTTGTAGACAGTGATAAGGTTTCCCCTGGGACTTCTCCTCTCCAGACTAAACTCCCAGCTCCCTCAGCTGCTCCTCATCATACTTATGTTCCAGACCCTTCACCAGCTCTATTGCCCTTCTCTGGACACACCCCAGCACATCAGTGTCTTTCTTGTCGTGCAGGGCCCAAAACCCAACATGAGTTTTGAGACGCAGCCTCACCGGGGCCCAGCCATCACTGGGGGGATGATCACTGCCTTGGTGCTGCTGGCCACACTAATTCTGCTACAGGCCAGGATGACATTGGCCTTCTTGGTCACCAGAGCACTCTGCTGGCTCATGTTCAACGGGCTGTAGACCAGGTCCTCAGTTGCCTTTAAAGCAACTCTGTCCCCAGCCTGTAGTGCTCCATGGGGTTTTTGTGACCCAAGAGCAGGACCTGGAACATTCCCTGGTTGAATGTCAGACCATTAGTCCTTGACACATCAATCCAGCCTGTCCAGATCACTTTGCAGAACCTTCCTGCCTTCCAGCAGATCAATATTCCTGCCCAGCTTGATGTCACCTGCAAACTGTCTGGAGGAAAACTCAATCCCCTTGCCCAAATCTTTGATAAAGGTATCAAACAAGACTGGTCCCAGTACTGAGCCCTGGGTAACACCACTAGTGACTGGCTGCCATCTGGATTTAACTCCATTCATCACCACTCTTTGGGCTGAGCCTCCTCATTACACAGTGAACAGTGCACCCATCCAATTAATGAAACACCCGGAAAACCCTTCAAGAATGATATAAAAAAAGAAAGTGGGGGGGATTTACGTAAACCTTTCAGTGTTTTGGTGTCGGGTAATATTTGCATAGCAAAATAATGAGAAAAAACCTCTTCTTCAAGAATAAACCTCTGTTACTCAGTGTCTCAACCCCTTGTCTGAGGTAGATTCCTCAAATAAAGAGTTGTGGAGTGGTGTCTCTGACATGACAGTTTCCATTTCAAAGTTCATTTTCCTTGAGATGCTACAAGAATATTAGCAATTTGCTGTATGATATTTAAAAACTATGTGTATTCATAGAATGAGAGCTCAGAAGAGTTTAATTCACTTTGGGCAGAGACCTGGGTAGGAGGTAAGCTTGTCTATTATGTGATTGCAGTAAATGGTTCAACCTTGTTCTGACATAAATGTCCTGGTCTGGGATTTGACAGAAGTTAATTGTCTATTGTGATTGCATTGTAGTTGTTATTACAGAGAGGCATGAGAAAATAATATTTATTGAAAATGAGAGAAATTGCCTGTTAAGGAATGCTAAAAATATATCTCTGGCCCAGATTGACCTAAACTAAATCAAAGTAGAAATACACATGAAAAGGGGAATTTTTCTCTTCATCTCTGCATTGATGGGGTTTTCAACAAAGCATAAGCTCATATCATCAGTTCTGGAAAATGTGAAACAGTTCTTGAGTAGCAACTGAATGAAAAATAAACCAAAACACAAATAGCTTCATTACACTTACAGAAAAAAAACCCGAAACCACCAAAATCCCCAAAACTCAGACTAAGAAATCAAAACCAGAAACTGAATTTCATTTGACAATGCTTTTTATTTTATCAATCTTATTATTATGAAAACTTAGTCTCAGTGCAGCGAATGCTGGTCTCTTTGTGCATTTCTCCAAGCCAGGATTATAGCTGTGAGTTGTGCAGCCAGCAGTGTTATTTGCCTGGGCAAAGTCTCATCATGGCTTTCTGCATTGGCTTCCCCATCTATGAGATTCTTTGTATCTTTGCTTAAAGATGAAAGACATAATTGCTTTGAAAAGTACTATGAAGCTTGACTGTGTATTTAATAAGAGATAAAAGAGCCAACACTACCCTCTTGATATTGAGATGATGTGAATAATGAGTAAAACACCTGACACAGTGTGGGAGTCCAGCCATTCCAGATATGGAATGGAAGTCCAATTCATACAGTCAAATCCAGCTGGAAAGTTCTTACACCATGAGTGAGCTTGAGTTTTCATTTGAAAAACAGAGGAAGAATAATGAACATTTTTGGAACTCAGCCATTTCATCTAGGAATTTGTAAAAAGAACTTATTTGGTAAGCTGGAGAAATCAAGTTTTGGAATTTACTAAGGAAGCAAGGAAGCTTGGTTGATCACATGGTCACGGATAGACATATCCCAATATGATTTAGTCATGAAAAAGATCAAATATTCCCAAGGCAAGTCAAGTAAGGTACTTCTAGTGAGTTGGAGAATTATATTATTGGTATTTTTTCTGGAAAATTATTTGCAATTCTAGTAACTCATATTCAAGGAAGAAATAACTCTGGGAAATGCCAGGATATTTTTTTTTTTTTGAGAGGAGACAAAAACATGGCTTGTTAGGCCTAGGAGAAAGGGGTTATGTCTGCTCTGTTTAATACATCCTGGGGTAAGTGCAAAGGAAGAAGAAACACTTCCTTCAGCAGAACAACAACGTTGCTGTAAGAATCAATGTGTTGTGGTTGTCCATACACAAATTCAGGCTAGAAATCATCTAGCAATCTGAGAAGTGGATTCTGGAACATCTGACCAGTTTGGAGAGGTAAATGAAGACTTTAATTAGTATTAATAGGGATTTTGATCAGTTCTGAAAGACATGATGGGATGTGGTGCCTGTAGTAGCTTATCAGGATCCTTCTTTTGCGACTATGCCTTTTACCTCAAGTGAACTAAATCCACCAGTTAAAAAGGATGTGGTGCTGCTGACTTCAGTTTGATTGCAGAGCTGTATTAAGTGTAGCAGTACTTTACACTTAAAATGCAAATGATGTTTTGTAGAGAGTATAGGAGATTAAAAAAAAATCCTTATTACAACCACAGCTAGTAGGTGCATATGAACTCACTCTCATGGGTGAAGGCCTAAGAGAGGGGTCAGGGGTCTGTGATTTTTCTGAAGCCAGAAATTCAGCTAGAATAGCTTGAAGCTGAAATCTCTTGAGAACATTAGATGAACCAGAGCATGAGAAAATGCAGCCATTTTGCCACTTTTCCCTTGCTACACACACTGCCCAAGGACTGTAAGAGTGGGCAGAATGGAGTGTATGTAGTGATATCCTATTTGGAAATTTCCTATTTAATGGAAGAATTATCAGGTGCCTGGTTGCCTCTGCCATCTTTTCAGCTTCTGTAATGAAACCAAACTTCCCGTACTTGCCCATGTAAATTCTAGTTTGATAAGCAAAAGACTCTATTACTAATAATAAATGCTGAACACACTTTATACACCTGAGAAATTTGTTCTGTAAATTTTCATTCATTTGTATCTGAGTTCAGTAGATTTCAGCTGTGGCCAAGGTTGCTGTGATTCTGAAGCAAAGCTTGGTCTAGCTTGAATGTCCCAGAATGGATCAGACAATACAGCTGTCGTGTGTCCTCAATTTGATCAACAGCTTATCAGACTCACTCACTGGCTCACTGTCTTGGCTACAAGTGAGATTCAATGTGTTGCTACAGAAATTCAATGTGGTCTACAGGGCCATGACACTGGGAGAATGAACGTTTGCATCTGACCACTGCCTGGTCAATGAGGGGTCTTGAACAGAAAAATACAATTACTGATTGGGAAATTAAATCTCATGGGAAGTAATACTTTACCTACAGCATATCATATCTTCACTAAAACAGGGGATAGACACACAGTTGTTTGGTCTGTCATTGTCCCTCTGCTTTCCCTTTGCCTGCTGCTTGACTATTATGTTGCATTCTGGCAAAGGATTTGAATGATGGTGCTGGGAACTGTCCCAGGAGGCAGGGTTGCAGCCTCTGCAAGTTGAGTGTCTGACATGATTCCTTCTAGAGCAGAGTAACTCGGTAGGCAATGGGGAGTTCTTGGGAGGCGTTGAGTGAACTTTGCATCTTGAACTTACCTCAAAAAAAATTAACCCTATGTTTGCATTTGTGAAATGTTACATCAAGACGAAATGGACGCTTCACTGGTTGCAATTCCTACCATGTTTCCTCAGGCATGTTTTTTTGAGTTAGATTTCTGCTAGAAAAACATACTAAGGCTAATTCATTTGAAATCTTGGTCTCAGACAGGACTTAGTTTAGTGATCTAAGAAGGACCTGGAACCTGCTTTGAACATTTATTTTTAAAATTCCATAGGCTGCACATTTGATGTAGAACTTAGTCTTTTGCAAGATTTCTTAGGCTTTCATGATCTTTATCTACCAAATCCTTATTCATATTAATTTGTGTCCTATTCATTTCCATTTCCTATTTCAAGTACAGACTCTGGACTTAGAGAGTTTTCTAGTGCTTTATGAAAATGTGGGCTGCCTTCTTATGTTACATTGATTCATCCAGGTTTAGGATAGTCTGACATAGTCTGTTAGTTGTTATGCATCTGCTGATGGGTGGTAATTAAATTTTATTGCATTCAATTGTGCGACTGTATACAAGAAATCTGAGAAAACTGGATCAGAAAATAAGGCAGGTATAAAATCTCTGCCTTGTTTATGAAAAAAAGGCTCAAACACAAGTGATTTGCGCCTCTTACAGCCATGTTGTGGCATCAGCCAATTTCCAGGTGTGTTTCGAATGATATTAGGCCTGTGGTTGTCTTGAACACAGGATGCAGCCCATTGGGTTTGTTTGCAAGTGTGGCAGCTCCTGTGAAGCATATTTTCTGTTTTCAAGGTGGGCTCAAAGGACAGCAGCCACCAGGATGTGAAGGGATTCCAGCAGCAGACTGACCCTGCACCAGCCTGAGGCTGTTGTGCTGCTGGGAACAAAGCCAGGGCAGAGGCCACAGGAAGCGCCGGTCACTGCTGCAGATGGCAGTGCTCAAGAAATATAATCTGGAAGATAACAGCTGCCAAGTTAGCCCTCAGAGTAGCCAAGCTAGTTGGCTTTTTTTGGAAGAGATGACAGAAAGTGGCCAAAGGGACCAGTAGTGGCAATTTTCCAAATACAGGAGTAAAACAAAGCCAAATGAGTACTGTGATTGTACTGGTGTTTTCAGAATAAGAGGCAATGTCAGCAGGAACCTAATTCAGACATTTTCTTTTGTTGCATCCACCTCCTGGAGGATCTGAAATTAAATAGATCAAATGTGTGAGCAAAATGGAATCTTCCCCACTTTTCTGACTCCATCCCAGCCCAGGGCAATGGCAAAATTACAAATAGACACTGCAGCCCCTTCTCCAAATGTCATGATCCATGGAAGTAAAATGCTTTCCGAATTAGTAACTCAGCCTTGTGTGTAACTCAGTGGGGCACTGGCTGGATGGGTCTCCCCCTTTAACAGGGGGCCCACTTGGTGTTGCACAGCCTAAGGCAGGAGCTGTTCAGAAGCAAATGGTGATGGCTCAGCACCTGCCTGGAGCTCACATCAAGCACTGCTAATTCTTGCTAAGCTCCCTTTGGTCTGCTGCTGTGCCCGGTGCCCACAGCTGACCTGGCAGCCTTCCACTCTGTGGCTGCAGAGCAACTCCCTCGCCTGTAGCACAGGAGGTCAAGGGCACAGGTCCTCACTTTGATCCCCTCTGCTAGAATGCCTAGCTAATAACACTCCTGAATTGTGTTGTGGTCCCAAGGAGAATATTGATTCTGCCACCTAAACAAGCCATCCTTTCTCAGGATTTGTCAGGTCTCTCTAAAAGCTCATGACACAGTTAAGGGTGAGACCTCATGCTAGGAATGAGGGCAAAAAGAGAAGGAAAGAGAGAGAGAGAGATTTGAAGCTAAAGAGATGATGTTTTTGAAGTAAGGAAGAAAACCACTGGGAAGCAGACCAGGAGAAAGTTTCCATATTTGCGAAACAAATCTAGTGTGAAAGGAGATTGATTTCTGGGGCAAAGGCAATATGAAAGCTGTTACTAGAATTGACTTTTATTCTAGTACATCTGGAGAGATCCTTTTCACTTTATAGATGCAGGATGGATCATGTGGTAAATTATAGAATCACATGAGAGCTGAAGAGGTCATATACCTATGGCCATCTTCATCTATCATACAAGATTTGTAAGGCAGTTCATCTTCTTACAATTGAGCCGTCATCTTAACATGCTAAAATGTAGAAGGGGAATGTTTCCTGGTTCTGCTCCTAAATGCAGAACTAAATGCAGAATTTACTCCATAGTAACCTCAACCGTGTACTGAGAATGGCCATGTTTCAGCCATACTTTTCTATATGCAAATATGTAGCTTCAAAGCACTTTATTTCAAATCCTGGATTACAAAGGGAGGAGTTGGAAAGCTCAGATTCCTAACTGGTGCATCCACTCCCAGCCTAGGAAACAACGAAATATAGCTTATATTGTATACCTTAGGAGGCCAGGTGATTCACTTGCTTCCTTTCATTGACTACAAAGGGAGAGCACTATGATGAGTTGTTTTAGCTATTTACTTTATAGACATCTGTAGGATGATCAGGTGACTCAGACTCAATGGAGTCATTATAGCTTGAAGGGACCTTGGAACTGAGACCCCAAATTATCAGCACAATCCTTTTTAGGGCATGCCGGCAGCTCAGTAAGCAGGCGACTTAACTACTTCGAGACATTTTTCTCATTGTCTGAAAAAGTGGAGTGCAAATTTTTCCTGTCTGTATGTTTTACTTAGAGGGTAGCTGCACCCTGGGGTTCTTTGTTACAAAACACAGAAGAGAGGCATAAGGTGTTATTATTACAAATGTTATCACAAAATCTGATAAAACGTGTCTGGAACCTATTCTTAAAAAATCCAATGATATGGATTTTGCAGTCTTTCCAGGCAATCTGTTCCGATGCTTTGCTCTCATCAAGTTAGAAAGTTTTTCTAATGCCTAGTCTAAAGTTTCCACATTCCATTATTTCTTGCTCTAATCCCTGTGGACATGGAGAACAATTGATTCCGATTCCTCAGCAGGGTACTGTTCAAGTCTGTTATGACATTTCCTCTGAAGTGTTTCACTCTCCAAACTGAACAACTCTGGTTTTGTTCAATCTTTACCTGCACATCATTTTTTTCCAGTCCTCTAATCCACCTTGTTTCTTTCTCTGGACTTCTTCTAGGAGTTCACATCTCTTTTAAAGCAGGGTCCCTAGAGGTGCATACAGAACATTAGCTGCTTACTGATTCTGGAGTAAGTACAAATCTCACACATGATACTGCCCAGATAACCTCTGCAATAGTTTTTGCAGCGAGGTGAGACTGTTTATTTCTGTTCAGCTTGTGATCCCCCACAGGCCACAAACTATTTCCTACAGACTCATTTTCCACCTTATATTTGTACAGTTGATTACTCTGCCTAACTGTAGCACTTTCACTTGTCCTTACAGAATTGCATCCTATTGATTTCAAACCACTTCTTCAAATCACCAACTTCATTTTTAATGGTGAAAAATGAGGTCTGCTACCTCAGAGCCTCTGTGTGTTCAGTATGGTAACACAGGAAAGGATCACAGATTTTCCTCTGCTTGTATTCTTATGGAGTGGCAAGGCACAATGGCCACAGCTGTGCTGACATGAGTCTATGCTTTGGGATAAGAAGTAAAATCCTTTGTTACAGTAGAACCTAAAGGCAAGAAAAGTTAATCCTTCTGTTAGCAAGAGTTTTCCAATGCTTATTCCATCACATGTATTAAAAATAAGAGGGAGAAAAATATACTTTTATTCCTCAGCAGGAGGACCTTTGTTTTAGGTACTGCATTCATATGAATGGTCCTGCTCTGCTAAATTTGTAACCTAAACACAGGAAACTATAAATAGAGGCAAGGGTTTTAGCAGAGAATGGAAAGGTGGCAAACTGTATGTTGATTTTTGGCACTTTCTAGGAAATGTTTTAGTTGTGTTGATGAGAAGAATGGAATGCAAAAATGTATGGGAAGCATAAACTGAAGTGAGGCTAAATGAAGGGGACTGAGCATGCTAAGGGCAATGTAGTGGGAATGAAGGAGAAGATAAATAAAATTTGAAAAAAAAATAAAAAGAGAAGATTCTGGGAGGAGATTGTAGAAAAGAGTCAGACAAGCCAAGAAATTCCAAACTAAACTGTATAACATAGTCTGTCTGCCAAGAGGTCCCCATTTTGTCTCTATCAAGTAACACGTCTCTAGCTGAGCAAACACTAGAATTTGTCTTTAAAGCCATAAAGCAGGAAAGGAGTGTGAGAGGAAAGGAAAGGAGTGTTTTGTCAAAATTCTCGAGGGTGTGTGTCTCGAGCACAGTTCAGGGAAGTGCTAAGGGAAGAGGTGGCACCTTTGAAGCTACGTTCTACATTAAGCGACATGTCTGTCACTGTAGGGCAGGCCCTTCACAAAAGAAATGTGTCCTGTAGACTGGAAGAGGATGATGACACAACTATATTTTTTACCTGCTCCAAGGACACTGCCTCCAGGAGCACTGGCTGTGGTGCTCTTCCATGCTGAGTTCAAAGCATACGCCTTCTGTGCACCTTGAAAACTCTCCACTTCAGAAAATTGCAGTCTATTTTCAGTTGCTGACTGGTTCACTGTGAATTAAAATGGGGTGTTCAGAAAGGTGAAATCAGAACCATTTATAATGCATGTTCTTTCTTTGTTTTTTCATTTCTTCTTTCTCCCCTCTCTCTTCCCTGACATAATTGGAGCACATTAGCTTCACTGTCTCAGTTCATTAGGTCATTTCTGAAAATTGAAAATCACAGTTTTGTGTTTATTGGTGTCTTTTATTTGTAGGAAATCATTTGCAGTGAAACTACTTCTAAATTTCCTACTGTGTAGAAGATTCCAGAGCTGTTTGCTTATACCTCATCATCAGAACTGCTGGAAATAATGCTCTGAGTTGGGGAATGATGTTGTCCAGGGACTCTAGCTTTGATAATTAAAAATGCCAGTCCCTCATGATGCTGAAAACCCTCAGTTCTTGTGAACTGCTGAGGGTCCTCAGCTCTTTGCAACCTCACGACCTAATTCTGAAGTGATGGAGTAAGCTTTTCAGAACATGCATAGGGCAAGTTTATCTCTGCTGCAGTATCAAAAACCAGTGCAAGAACAGATGAATAGCATCTATGGGATATCCAAGGGTAATTTCTTTAACTATATTTAACTGATGATGTCTCTTTAGCCTATGATATTTATAACAGCTAAGGTCTGGCCTTTTTCTTTTTACAACTGACAGAAATTGAAAAGATTCAAAATCTGAAAATTTACAAAGATGACCTGTAAAGAAAACAACTTTCAGTTTAAATAAGAGATGTTTTTATTGAATCTTTACATGGCCTTTACAAAGGAAGGAAAAATTCAGGATTATCTCTGCAGGAGAGAAACAGTCCAGTGGTTTATATTTTAGAAGATTACTGATATGTGAGAAATCTCTTCATTTTGCCTTTCACAGTCTTTTTGTCTCAGTGTCACTTTACCCTTTTTTTCTTTTTCATTTCCCTTCATCCTTTTTCCTGTCAATAATATCCCTTCCCTCATATTTTCAAATTACAATTTAAAATGTCAGCCTAACCTATGGCAATAGTAAGCCAGTTATTTCTGTCTTTAATGGTGCCCTTGAGTCTGGAAGAACTTTCCTTACCCATTTTTCCTGCTTGTTTAAAGATATTCCCTAACCGTCACTGTAAATACATGTGAGAGGAGGCAAGATGCTATCTGGCAAGCCTTTAGCTAGAGCTTACAACTGGAAAAACTACTCTGAAGTCTCAATGTGCAGAACACTTTTGCAGAATATTTGCTTTATATTCTAAAGTCAGCCCTTGGCTTACTTCTAAGACTGACTATGGCCTGAGTGGGAACTGTGTTTGATTGTTGAATATGACTTTGAAAGTAAACACTTTCATTAGGACTTCTGTAACTGCCTTGGAAATCTTTTAATCCAAAGTTTTGTTCCTGGAACGATTAGCTGCCTGTGCTCTAGCCTGAGGGAAACTGCCACAAGGGAAAATAATGTGAAAAATGATGTCAATGGAGAACTGTGCCACTACCACTTAAAATTCAGTTCCTTGTGTGTGATGTTTTCAGAGAATGAAAAATCATTTCTATATGCAAAAAAAAAAAAAAAAAAAGAAAAAAAAGAAAAAAATGCAAACCATACCAGTGATAATATATTGCAACTTCCTAAAATAAAAACTTCGGAAAAATAATTTAGACATTTTGTTTGCTCATTCATTGCAATTTGTTTTCTGTGGAAACATTCAATGATGTCAGCAGTTCAGACTAGAACTGATGGTGATATTGTTGCTCCTCTAACACCAGGAGGTGGAGGTGTCAGTGGGAAATCCAATTAGTCTGAATAAGTCTTTTACTGGGTAGATAATGGCTGGGAAGGTATGTGCAACAGGTGTGAAAATGGCTTGGGATGTCAATGAAGTTCTGGCAAGAGCTGAGAGATCCTTCTGGCCAGATTCTGAACTTTTACCTATGAGTTTGACAGTGGGAAGGAGAATGAGACTTATACAAATCAAAATTAAATTAACAGGAAAAAGGTGCCCGTCTAAACAACAGTTTCATGAAATGTACATCAACTTACCTGCACGTGTAGCACAGGATGAGCACTCAGAATCTCAGAATTGTAGTAGGAAAACACAAGTTAACGCAAGGAATTTAAATGTGCTTAGAAATATAGGAAGTTTTGCAGAAAAAAAGTCCTCTACAGAAAGTGATTATTCCTTTTTCTAACAGGGCAAAACTGCTACCCCAGAGAACTGACAATATTTAGGGAAATTATACAAAGCAAGAGCAGGAGAAGGCTGACAGGTGCTAAAGAGTATTCAGGTCAGACAAAGACATCTGCCAAAGACATCAGTCACACAAGATAAGGAAAATTACAATTGAACTATGGGAGGAACAGATGCTGCTCAAAAAGGAGCATCCTGAAAACATAATGCCTATCAGAGCACAAAGCTAAATAAAAAAGCCAAATATTAAATAAAACTTATATGTCTTAATGAAAGGCTAAAAAGGCTAGGAACGTGAACGTGATTACTTGGTCAGGTGGTAAGAAGCCTTCTATAACCTGGAGAAATGAAAGATAGAAATAAAATGTTTAAAAAACTGGGTTTGACTATTCATAATGAGTAGATTCAAGTCATTGAATAGTTGAATAGTGCTACATCTAAATTATTTTATGTTCTTCAAAGAGGTACACTTTCTTAATACATGAAATGCCTACAGATATAAACTGCCTGTATGTATTTCACAGATTATGACATTTATTTCATTACCAGTGTCCTGACCATACTATTTTCCATGAAAAAACCCAAAGGAGATCAATAAGATGTAAGATGACAACTGGTTAAAGACTCCAAAAGAGGTGACTTTGAGTATCTGGCTCTAAGCTACAACGAATAAATAATTCTCTTTTTGTAACATATGAGACAGTCCAATTGGAAACAGCTGAAATGCCAGATGTGGCATTGATATAATTAAGCCCTCTCTATTAAGTGACCATGGAGTTGGAAGTACAGTATTGGAGCCTACCTTGGACAGCTCACTATAAATCTCCCCAGTAATCTGCAAAGAGCAATAGTGTAACAAGGAAAAAATGGAAAGATATACTGCCATCACTTTATTAACTCTATACTCCAATACATATAAATGAGAAGAGGCCAACAGGTACCTGGCAAAAACACAGAAGCATGAGGCAATTTTGATCTGAAGAAAGAGATGAAGTAATGAATTTTAGAAAAGAAAAAAAGACACAATGAAGGTATACAAGATAGTGAATATTAATAAGAAGCTAAATCTGAAGCTTCTATTTACTTTCTGAAGATTTCATCAAAAGGGACTTTGCTTTGAAATGGAAAGCCTCTGCAATTAAAACTGATAAAAGGAAATATATTTAAAGATAATACTTAATTAACCTGTGGCATTTATGTAGACAATGCAAATATCCTCAGGACATTAAACAGGAAACAACAAACAAAAAAATAATCAGTAACTTAAGCCCTCAGATCTCAGCATGTTTACCAGCCTGGAAAAAAAAAGTGTCTATGAGCATGTTATTTTAAAAAATGCCACTTATTAATTTGGTTTTTCACTTTCTCTCATGCACTGGATACTGTCTAGGTTACCAGAGCATCTGTGCCATTTGTTTTAGAAAAGAGATGAAAAGATAGATGCAAAAATATGCCTTGCAAAAGTGAGTAAGTACTTTGACTTCTCAGATGCTCTCTGAAATCTCAGTTTTCAAATCTTGTAGATGCAATAATTTTAAAACCCTTCTAAAATATTATGGAAGAATTAACATATATTTTTTGTATAATTTTCTTTATTTAGAAAAAGGAAATACTTTTCTGTCCCAAAGTAAAGGACTGTAACAATAGGTAGTAGAATGCTTGTATATGTTTTCGTCATTTGTATATGTGGTTGAGGGATGGAATGAAAGCAGAAAATCCCATGTATGTTTTGTTACTTATTTGGGAAATGAGCCAACAAGACAAAGAAAGGAAGTGATGGCCCTGAACCCTCTTCCCTGGATCTGAGGATTGTGTGAGGTTTTGAGGTTGTGGCTCCTGATTAGGATGGCTTGCTGGGCTGGTGTGGTTGAAGCATACCAATAAGAAGCAGGAAGGTGATGTGATTTGTATCTTATCTCTCTGTCCTTGAATCCCCCATGCTTGTGACCTTGTCTGCATTCACATAGACTGGCTGGGAAAGTGTGTGATTACAGCAGAAGTCCATTAGGAAGTGGACTCATTTCAAGTGCAACACCAGGACGCTCTAACCACTCTGCTCTTGTGCCCCATGATGAATTCCCTGGTAATCTCTTTGCAGGTTACATGCTGGCAATGGCTTATTTGCATATCTCTTAAGGACATTTAGGGTTAAGACTGCATTTTTAATAAGTTTTTTTTAGAAGACCATGTTAATTTTCCACATCCATAAACAGATTGCCTTTTTCATGGAGATATATATATATAAAACAGTTCTTTCAGATTTGGTTCACATTCTGAAAACTTTTTTCAGAGATCACACATAATGCACTCTAAAATCAAATCAATGTAGGTCATCATTTGTCTCTGTGAGGGTACTCAGAGGATGAGGAAAGTAGAGGTGCTCACGACCACCTCAGGTATTGTGGAGGGGCAAGCACTGGGATATGAAATATCTGAGGGTGGGGACCCTTAGTTGTTCCTCAGATACAACCAGTTTACAAACTGTAACTGACAGGAGATATGTGTGGGTAGGGAGGAGAGGGATGAAAGTAATCTGCATATGCTGAAAACTGTCATTCCTGAGATGCAAAAGGGCTTAGAAAGGGAGCTGTGATTCTTAGGCAATACTGTAGTGGAAATAAAGTAGCCAAGATTCTCCCATCCACTGACAATGAGAGGAAATTCAAAGTTATTTATTAGCAAAGAAGGTATTTTGCTTATGAAAACATTTTTTTCAGTGTATTCTCTGCATGCTTTCAATGCCTATAATTACATGTCCCCGCCCTAAGCAGCTAATGATTTACTTTCACACAGGGTACTCTAAGAGGGACAACAAAAGAGTGGGATGGGGGGCATCAGGGCACTAAGGCTTGGGAGATTATGCAGAGATGGTATGGGCACAGCATGGAGAAAGGCTTATTTTGCATTTACATCAATTTTATGACTGCTCCACATTGCTAAGCTAACATAAAGAGGCCTCATGTAAATGAGTCAAACCTCCCTGGGTAAGTGATTGAATAGATTTTAGTGGACACACAATCTTGTAGCAATCATGGTAGAGTGGTTTTAAGCAGTGGCTGGAATATGAAATTATATT
This sequence comes from Melozone crissalis, assembly GCF_028551555.1. NCBI lineage: Eukaryota > Metazoa > Chordata > Aves > Passeriformes > Passerellidae > Melozone > Melozone crissalis. The sequence continues at coordinate 26,727,804 of NW_026535794.1, forward strand.
GGCGTGGGAAACCTGGTTACCAGAGGGATTCCCCTTAACCTGTTTGAGCCTACCACAACAATTCCCAGCCAGTGATCCTCCAGGGTGGCTGATGGCTGCTCCAAAACCTTAGGCTCATCACATTTCTGTTACCTTGGATGTTTTGTGGGAAAAAGCAGCAGAAGTCTGCTGTGTGGAAATGGGACATATTTCCATATTTCCAAAACATCTGTTGACATTATATATGCCGAGTAATCTAATTTCAAAATTGCCATATTTTTCAACATAGGACATCTGTGCTGGTAGGCAGTATCTACAAAGTGCAAACAAAAATGGAATTAGTTGTACAATAAATATGCTCAGACAAATACTACTTTTCAGTAGAGAAGCAAACATGCAGTGTAATACTTTTATCAGCTATTCTCTTTTGTCAGGGAATGCTTTCTCCATTCAAGAGTCTAGCAACAGACCAATATATAGGTTACATGTCCCAGGCAATTCTGAGATTATGGAAGATGGAAAAAAGTTTGTTATCTGAGTCGTAGCTTCTAAATTCCCTCGGTACTTGACCTTTGCTGAAGGAGTTGAATTCATAACGCCAAAGTTCCCCCACACGCAGGTTTGGTCTGGGAGTCTCAAAGTGTTAAAGATCTCAGTAGGTTAGCACCAAGGAAGGGGGGAGCTATAAGCCATGCTCCTGTATCAAGCCAGGAATCAGAGCTTGGAATTGCTGTGTGTCTTTGTGAGGCAAGAAGTTGACCTCTCATTTGCAGGATGGTACTTTATAAATTGTACAGTGTTCCTATGCTGTTGTGGAGTCATGAGAGCTCTCACTTGCATTATCCTAATGGGTTTTGCATGCTAGGTAGTGCCTTCAACATCACCTTTTTGGATCAAAGGGATGGATTATCCTTTCTGGATATCCTCCTTCTGTTGAAGCTAGACTCCTGCTTTTGAGGCAAGAGCTTCAAACACTCAGCTGCAATGTAAGAAGTGGGTACCATTCATACCTGCCAGAGCTTTTCATACAAAGTGGTCTGAGTTAAGTTGGTCAGAGAATGGCTAGAAAATTAGGTTCCTCTGAGGTCTCAGACATCAGTGCATCTTTCTGAATTGTTAATGAGAGGTGATTTATCTATGCAGCTAGCTCGGTAAAGAGAAAGGTGCCCAAGAGTTTCCTCACTAATACATATATAATTATCAGGGAGAAAAATCCCTGACACCTACATGGGTTAGATAGGGTTTTCCCTAATTGCTTTCCTGGTTTGAGTTACTAAAATTTTAACTGTGTTGTACTTTGAGTTTGAAGAAGATCTGTCCATGCTCCATGTTCCAACTATCACATAGTGTCTTATAGGAAAGACACATGACAAGGGAGTGTGAATATAGAGTTATGAGACACCTAGGTAGAACTGAGAATTTTTTTGCATCAGTCCTGGTTCAAGAATGAGGGGAACAGTGAATTGGGGAGAAGGACCAGAGCATGAGGGAGGTTGCACTACACAGAGATTTTAGAGTTACAGAGAGCTTGGTTTATCAGTCTTGCTGTCACAGTTACTGAGTTGATGGGGCCTCTTCCACCAACCAAGAGTATTGCCTGATGTATTCCCACTTATCCTTCAGCAGCAGCTTGTGTTTCCAGGGTTTTGCTGTCAAAAAAGTAAATAAGTAATGACCAGTTTTATGTCATAGGGATTGTTTTCTAATAGAAATTCCAGTCAATTTCATCACAGATGGTTTTTTTGTTGTTGTTGTTTTTTAGGTTTTTTTGGTATTTATTTGAATTACTAGGGTAATTTTGATAATTGATATCATTCTGTATTGAGCGATAGAGTTCACAAGGTCACTTGTCTTGTGCCTCTTAAATCATCATTTCTCTTTCTTTCCCTTCCCTCAAATTTTCCCTAAATATGAGAGATGACACCTCAATCTCTAAGGCAATTAAAGCTGCTTTCAGATCTAAATGTTTGAGCCCTAAATGAAAACTAAATACATAACTCATATCTACAATAGGCATCAATTTATCTATTTTACCTGAAAAACTCTGTCAGATCCTTCAACACAAGGTCTTCATAGATTCATTCACAATCTATGGAACGTGCCAAGACCATGGGAATCTGGGGTTCAGAACTTTGCTTACTGTTGTTTCTCAAGCATGCATCCTTCACCTCTTCATAAAGTTCCTTTGGTCTATGGACGAGCAGCCTAAAAGTAGGCAGATGCTCAGACTCATGGTGGTTATTTCTCTTGTAGACATGAAAGATTAGCTGTTGAAATATTTCCTCCATGAAACAGCTTTTGTTTTCCTTGTTTTCCTTTTTTTTTTTTTTTAAATTGTTGTCACTAGCCTATTTCTCTGTTGTAAATACAGTTGCCTTCTGGAAGCAGAGGGAAACAGCTGAAAAAATTTAACAGGACCTTATAAGATGAAGTGTTTTACAGCTCCTCAAGAGAGGGAGGCATGGTGACTTAGATGTGGTATGAATAGCTTAGAGAAGTGGTGTTTTTCATCTGAAGTACCTGCACAGCTACAAGTGTTTTGTTAACTTGGGCTATAAAGAAACCTTGTCACTTGTAGTCAGAGAAAGTTTGCCAAAAGTTATGTCTACCTTGGCTAGAGAGTATAAATGCCATAGAGTGGGCTTTAAGTTTGTTGTTGCTGTTGCATATAAACATCTACATTCAAGATGTGCTCTATTACCTGCAGTTAGGCTCATCCTTGAAAATATATGTTAGCATAGCTCAGTGGTGTGCTGTATATCAGGTTTATTAATGATGAAAAAAATGCCCTTGATATAGCATTTGTTCCAATTTGCTTAGGTATCAAATCAGTTTGGAACCTCATGCTCAAGATTTGACATCAATATATCTGCAGATATTATAGAAACGATCCTGAACTTATAGTTCCCAGGAGTTGTTTGTAATGCAGCTTATTCTAAAACAAAATCTGGCTAAGAAGCAAAATTTATTTGATATAGCAAAGACTTCCATGAATCTTTCACTGTGTTATGCTATTCATTGATAGTGTGAAATGCATTATTGGTTGCTACAAGGTATTCTGTTAGAGTACTGTGCAAGTATTGAACCTTACAGATGCATTATATTACTGTGCAGTAGATTTATTCTTGGCATAATATCTGCTAATTGTATATTATTTGGAAGAGAAACATTAGTTTATGAGTGCGAAACAAGATATTGCTTTAGAAGAATGCATATAAATCTCTATATGGAGGACACTAGGTATTGGTATAAAAAGGATCTCTTTTCATGCATTCTAGAGAAATAATGTTCATCAAGGATTATTAAAGTTGAAAAATCAACCCTTCAGACTGGTAGGAAATACCAGATTGTGCATTTGCTTCTAATGACCTTCAATCTTTATAATATGTTTCAATAAATTGTGGTAGGCTATGCTGATACATTGTAGATGGTCTTCAGTTTGTAATTTCTTTATTGAGATAACAAAATGAGACATGCTCAAAGAAAAATGATAATTCAAATTTTAATACTCACCACATATAAAAATATCCTGGCTTGACCTTCAGAGTCATTTCAGTGGTTACAAAAGCTGTCTGTGGGTTTGGAGACCATGTCAAAATTAATGATACTCAATTTTAAAAGTTTCATTGCTAACCATTTTTTTTACAGTATTCCTTCATTCTTCAGTAGGGAAAAAGTGAGCTGTTCAGCGTAGAAAGATGAAACTTGCTTTCTTAGCTCCACTGGAAATCTACTGGAAGGAACAACCCAGTTTTGAAGACTGCTGTTGAGGAACTAAGTTTGCTAACACTCTAATCCAAAACTATTATACTAGAACTCTCGACAAATTGACTATCTTTACAGGTGTGGTTTTTCACTTGTCATGACACATTGAAACTTAGCAATATCTTTTTTCATAACTGATGAGTCAAATTTGATCTGAATAAAAGATTTTTGAAACAAAAATATTATTAAAGAGAAAATAATTTCAGATATATAAATAACTGAAGAAAAATGGAGGCCAGAATTCCTTCTGCACATGAGAAGATTTACTGCTCACCAGAATAGTGAAGCAAATTAACTTCATGTGCTGGAGATCTTCTAATATGCTGTCTAGAAATAGTGATTTAAAGACTAGTAGTAAAGAAATTTCATATATATTACAAGGTGATGTCCTGTTGTGAAATTTCATGGTAAGCTGTAAACTGACATTTGCAAATGATGTGCTTACGAAGACCACAGCACCTTCATGCAAATAGAAACCCTTCATGTAACTAAAATAGTAAAAATTGCTGTCTAGTACTTTTAGGATTTAGCATTAAGCATTTTGAAGTTTCAGCATATTATCACCAGAAACTATTTTTGGCTTCACAAGTCATTCTTTAAAGCCTGTTAAAATGAAATCCTCTTTCCCTTCATGTCTAAAAATAAGCATAGGTAAACTCTAATTTTCTGGAGGTTGTGACGGATGAACGAAGTCCTCATAAAATCAGGGTTAGTTATAAGGAATCTTAGACTTGATACAAGTTTTGGGTACACGGATTGCAATGAATTTTGAATGCCAAAGGCATTCAGGACTTCAGCTGCGTTTCCTTACGTTACATGAATAGCAGTGTTTATTCTTTATAAGGTGAAATTATTGTGCTTTTTCCAGTGGGCTTTGCTCTGACAATAACTATTATAAAGAAGACCCAGGCATTTCCATCCCCTCAGGAGGCATACAGTGCCTGGATAATAGCAAAGCACTGTGTGGCTTTGCTGCATGTAGTGGTTAGGGAATAGCCAGCAGAAACCTCCTGCAGAGATGGAAGTGAGGGTCGTGTGTACTTGGAGCTGTGCTCGCAGGGTCTCTGTTTATCGTGGCAAAGGGAACGAGGGCTTTGGGGCCTGGGGGAAAATGTGGCAAATAAAGATCTGCCAGTTAACTTCCTGACAGTGAGGGAGCATATAGGGAGCAGTTGCTATGCAGGGCTTAATCATAAGCTTCCAAAAGAGTGTAGCAGGCATGCTGAAAGCAGGCTGAAAATTCAGTCTAAAAATATATTAAGAAATTATTATGAAAAGGAAAACACCTGAAATGTCTGTCTTCTTCAGTGAGGTACTGAATCTATAGATAATGGTGTGACCATACGTGCTGCTTACTGCACTCCTGATAAGCTTTCGTAAGTAAGATAATCTATAATATCACAACACATTGCTTGCATGCTCGAGTCAAAATGAAACACATTTCATGGCAAAGGCAGGATGAGAAAGTGTAAGAGGCAAGACATTTCAGCAAATCTGATGGAGGTTATGGTAGAATCTACATTGTAATAAACATCTTAAGGTCTGTCTATATAAACAAGCTGAGAAAAATTCAATTTAAAAAAGGTTTAAATATCTGAATAATAATTTTGACAGAATAAGCATATGCAAGGTGCCAGTTATTATTGGATTGTGTATAAATGTATATCTATTTATATATAGATATATTTGTAATACATAAAAAATGTGAAGTGCATATATTTGGGTGCATACATCCCAATTTAATCAATGTCTTTGATTAAGCATCAAATAATGTGTTGTAGGAAAAAAAAAAGTGATCTTATTGATATCAATGACTCCAAGGTTTAGCCTCAAACAGAAGACTGTCTGCCTGTATGGGCAGACTGACTTGGAAAGAATGTTTAAACTTTTTCAAGTATCTAAAGAACTACCCCATGGCAAAACTCCTTGATCACACTGGTGTCTAGAGTGCAGATGACATTTCTAAGAAGTGAAATTTTATGTTGTCGATTTCTCTGATTTGAATAAAAGTAGCAGAAATTATAGGTGATTGAAAGGTAACAAAGCACGGGTCAAAAAATTTTGGACATGATATTACCTTTGTAAAAAGAAGACAACAAGGAGTTTAAACAATGGTAGGAAGAAAGAAGTAGGCAATTTTGAAATCACATATGAAAATAATCTGGTAAAGTATAAAGATTAATGTAGAATACATTATGTTATGTTATAATGTTATGAACCATGTACTGCTCTGGAATGTTGTTCCCAATGTTGATACTGTTTTTCAGTGCATATAAAAAAATTAAGTGAAAATGGGCTTAATACAGAGGACACTCAGAGATTTCTTGAAGTTTCAGTATTTTCCAGTTAAGCAAAGAAATTGGGGGAAAAAAGAAGATTGGGTAAGGCACCGTTTGGAAATCTTTCTCACATTATTATATTTCACAGGATTCAGGTGTTGCAGCTTGAGAAATTCTGAAAGTTCTAGGAATCCCATAATGTACCTTTTGGCACTCAAATTATTCTTTTTGGAATTGACAAATTAAGAGAAATTTTAAGCTTCTGCTCAGTAGTAACACTGCTGACTGTAGTGCCAAAAAAAAATATTTTGCTGCTGCCAGAAAAAAAGTAGTGGATTTCCTAGACTTGTTTTTGATATTTCCACCTGTTGTTGGTACCAGCTATTTGTGTTATCCAGGACTCCTCGAAGTTCTGGAGAAGGAGCAGCAAGGGATTACATACATATCCCATCAGAGGATATAAAACAGTTGATGTATTAAGCACTCAGAAACAAACCCAGTTCCCCAGAGAAAACTGACAATTAACATATATTTATACCTGAGTGTATGTATGTAAAACTAACATCTGTGCAGAGAAGATGAATAAAAATTTTCACAGTGGAATATTTTTGAGCATTAGATTCTCTCTGTGCAGCAGGAAGAATACCTGTTCTTTATGTCCAGGATGCATCAAGAGCCCTGGAGGTATTAACATGTCTAGTGCTCACGATGAGACAAAATGATACTAAAACGACATGTGAAAGGCTGAGATACTAGGAAATAAATATACTTAAATTTCCAGAACCAATAACCTGTGTGGCAAGGCAAAAAGTAAAAAAAATTCCATTTCACTAAATATTGGTACTTTCAAGATTGCTTGTAAAGTGCTTTTTATAAACATCATGCAGAATAGGAGGGGACATCAACAGCTCTTTCAGAAAGGTTCATTCCCATTAAAAAATAAGCAGAATAGAAAAGTTCCTTTGCAGATACTTGTTTTGGTGTACATGGACTGTGCAGATAATTCCTTAAATGGCTGAGCAAGATGCTGTGAGGGAAGGAGGAGGAGCAGTAGAAGTACCTCTTTGATGTTCATGTCTTAATCCGGAATTGGTTTTGATTTGATGCTTGGAGTGGCAAGACTAAGCCTATGATTTGCAGAATTGTAAAATCTATATTCTTACTGGACTGTAACAGAAAAAGAAACCAAACAGGTGGATCTCTCTCAGTTGTACTCCAAACTAATTCAATTTACATTTTTTGCTATTTCTGGTTCAAAACTTGTGAGGGTTATGGGAAAACTGGGCTCTAGAAGGGAATTTGTCATTGGACACCATTTTTGGATTTAGTTCCAGATCAGATGCATAAAAATAAGGGTCTGCATATCATCTGGGAGTCTAAATTCATAGTATAACAGCAGAGCTTGATTCAGTGGCTTAAACATAGTTTTCTGGTGCTATTTGAAACTCAGACTTTCCTGCTTCAAGCTGTTCCAGAAAGGCTCATATTTCCCGTATCTTATGTCACATTTACAACAATATTTGTGTATCACAATAGCTGAAAGGACCAATTTTAGGCAACTGAATTGAATCTGCAGTGAGTACAGCTACTGGACCCTAAGGTACACTGAGCAGATTGGTAAGAAGTCTCTGGTCTCCACCACTTGTTTTTACTAGCTCTCCATTGCCTATTGTAGGAGCTTGGACATCTACTTTGTATGTAGACACCTAAAACGTGTCTTTTAATTCCAGGCTGAATTCTACCCTATGTGGCTGAGCAGTGCTTAGGGACTCAGTTCAATTTCCCACATCAAGATGTCCCCTGCAACTGGAGCCACTGTGAGCATCTGTGACAGCAATGTGGCCTTGGCACAGATGGCACGGGACCTACAGTGTGCCTGTGCCCTTCTGGAGTGGTAGCTGGATGCAAGGCAGGCAATTCTAGGCTGTGCCAGTGGCAGTAAATAGTTGTTTCTAGGCAAATAAATATTATCTGAGAAGATTGGAATAAAAGGTTAGCAAGAACCTTAAAAATGTTCCAGAATGGACCCAGGTTGTTAGAAGGTTCCAATTCTCCCTTTAAAAAGAATCACTTTTGTTAAAAGATTTAACTAACTTTCAGGTGCATTTTTAGAGGAAGAAAATTAATGTGCTAATATGAATACTTTATAAAGATGCAGTTTTAAATTTGTACAAAAAAGGATTCTGAAGACAATCACTCTAACAGGATTTAGCTCCTGGCCCATGAGGTCTGTAACCAGAATGGCACAGGTTCAGTCTGTAACAGGGTTATAGCTGGATTTGGATCAGCAGCACTCACCCACTGCAAGGGATTTAGAATCAGAGTTTTTAAAATGGTGGAATTACTGAGAAGACAGGTGTTTTTATGTGATTTTCCATTCCCCTGTGCTTAAATTGTGGGAAAAGCATGATTTCTCTTCAAAGAGATCCTAAACAGAAGGACTGCTTTAGCCCCCTAGAGTGGGTTCAGATTTAGACATTCAAAACTAGTTACGCTGTAATGCACTGGAATGTGGAAAAATTAAAATACTGGAGCTGGCCAACACCAAATGCCATTTTGTAATCAATACTTGTTAAGTGCATTTTTAACAATAAAAGATAATGCTGAATTTTTCTAATGGATGTTGCTGATACTGAGCTTGTAGCTTGTGATTATGAAATCATTATATTCAAAAGTCAAACTTTGTTTTCTGTGTGGTAAAAATAGACAAGTTTGAAACTGTTTTTTTGTTACTGCCCTAAATTGTGGTCTCATGATTATGCTGTGCACGTGGTAAAATTTGCTACCTTGCCCCAAATCATCCAAGCACCTAGGTATATGCTGAAATAAGCATTAGTATCATGTTACCTAAAATGATAGGAAAATATTAAAATTGGATAATTTGAACCTTGCATGTATTAAGCCCTACAGTGTTACCTTTGCAATGAAGTTTCTACTGATGCCAAGATACATTACTTTAATGTTATCAAGCTTAAGGAATGTGCAAAGTACATCCTTTTATCTCCCATTGCTAGGAGAAATGACACTGCTCTAAGATCTCAGAAGGTGATTGCAGGATATCAAGTATGCAAAGACAGGCCAAGTTGAAAAGTCTTCAGAGGTCCCTGCTCTCAGTATGTAACTTCCAGATAAAGTTGAGAGAAATTAAATCCAGTGCTTTGCTGTGGATATAAATCCAAATTTCATCTGATGGCAAGTTTCCCTTATTGAGTGGTTTTAGCAGCTTTCAGACCTTGGTTCAAGGAGAACTGAAATAATCTGCAAATTATGCTGTAGCTATTATGGCTATTTATTCATACGGTAAAAAGGCAACATTATTCTGTCAGTAGATCTCAGCATCCTAGAAGGCACAGAGAAGACCTTGAAAAAGGGAATATATTTTCAGGAAGATTATTAATCTCACTCTCCAAAATAATCAATCGGTTAATTAATAGCCTATTTCAAAAAGTACTAAGATTCTATACTATTGATCGTTACCATAATGAAAACAAAGGAAATTCTAAATATCAACAATTTTTGTGCAAATGTCTTCATTAGCATGCAGCAGAGAGCATACGCCTACATTGTTGATACCATTTTTCTTGTTTAATCTATGGCAGCTACGCAAACTGGCAGCACTTAACATGATTATGTCAAGATCTCACACAAGTTAGCTCACAGCCAAGGGCTGACATCTAGAGTCAATATGCCAGGGCTAATTATGTTGATGTCAAAAGTTACCTTTCTTTATGCATGTTAAATGTTTCACATAGATTAAAACATGTTTGTGTACTGTGAATTTTACCCAAAAGATTGCACCAAAAGGTCAGCAAGCTTTGATGTGATTTAATTACAAAATTGTTGATCATATGTGCCTTGTAATCTGATATTACGATCAAAGTCAAGTGCGGGATTTGGGAAAAAAAGTATGTATTATGACTTTTAATTATGATTTTTGCTGGATGATTATGCCTGGGAGGACTAATACAGTCTGCATGTTAACCTTTGAAAGGAATGCTTCTACTCTATCCACTGCACTTTATTTTCTGTAATTCAGAGATGGAAGGTATTATCATCCAGTTTTCTGTGAGATTTTGTGTGATCTGTGGCATGCACGTGTCAATAGGAACATGCACATGCAAAGATGAACAGAGGCCCCAGAAATCCTCTTTCAGTCTCCAGACTCAGACTTTTAACATTTTTTTTTAGAAAAGAAACGTTCAGGGTTTCCAGCTCTCTGCTCAGATTTCAAAGCGTTCCTTTTCTACTAATGAGAGGCATTTTGATTATTTTCCAGTACTTACAATCCTCTCTTATCTTCTTCTGCTCAAATCTGAACATGGACACAATTGCTTGGTGCTACAGGTGCATGGTTTAGCTTCTGGGACAAGCATGGGTATAAGTGCACCAAAGGATAAACTCCTCCCTCCTTTGTCTGGTTTTCTTCAACCTCCCTCAAAATTGTACAACTTTTTGGCTTGCCTTTCTAGAGGGACCACCTCTGGGCAAGGTAATCCATAACTTTTCCCTCCTTCTCTATTATCAATATATTTGCAAGTTTATGAAAATTATAATCATAAGGAGAATTGGTATAAAAACGCATCACATTTCCCAATAGTAACCTTCAACTTTTGCTTGATCATATGTTCATGGTGAAGAGTAAATGCTGTTTCTGTGGGTTTAAGTAGTGTAAAATTGCTCATTTGTCCCCTTTTTATTGGTGTCTGCTGCTAGTGAAGTTGCCATACTAATTTCTTTTAGGAAAATATCTGCCAGAGTTTGGAGACATGCATGTTGCTCATATTTTCTGCTTGTATTTTTTTGTATACATGGTGGAAAGAGATATATATAACTGCCAGTTGTATCATGCATACCTTAAATATATGCAAGGTAACTGGTATTCTGGAATTAGAAATGTCTCTTTTTCCAGTGTAAGATTGATTATCAAACCAGATTAATGAACTGTTTTTTTTCTTTTCATGACTGAAAAATCAACTTTTTATCCTCTTTGGATGGATAAACATGTTGTGGCTCAGTTGAATTCTTTAATCCCTCTTTCCATTACTCTCCCTCCAAGTACATTTCTCCAGTAATGACAGTTCACAGAAAAACTCTCCAGAGGGATATAACATCCTGGCATAAGTATTTCTTTTTGGAAGCAAGTATTCTGAAGAGCTCTCCTTGTTGCCTAATGAACCAAACCCCAAACCTTGTATTTCATTATGGTTATGATTCCTTAACCCACTAGAGTCCCTCATCAAAATGTGGTCTCATTAAGTGTGAGAGGCACTGTGCACCACTCCATTAAAATGTGCTAAGCTAATTTGTTGTCTGACGTGAGATGAAATGAAATATAATTATTTCAGATCTGTTCCTAGTGGACTGTAGCATACATCACAAGCTGGAAAAATGTGTAAGACAGTTTGGTATTCCTAGTTCTGAGGGCCCTAATCTGAATGAGTATGTAAAGTAACGAGTCTAGAGGGGCATTGTCTTCTTTTGAGTGAGGAGAATGGGAACTCTGTGTTGTGGTCTGAATTGAGACTGGACATCTGCAGCTTTGAAAGAAATTTGCAGCAGCTTGTGTTATGCCTGATGTTTGCACATAGATCCAGGAGGTGAGGGAGCAAGGAACATTTCTCCAAATACATGCCCTGCTTTACAGACTGTGGGCATGAGGGCAGGCTCTAACTTCTTTCTTTCCCATGAGGAAAAGAAGTTTTTGCACTGTCAGCTGGGAGATCTACAGAATGATTCTTGTACTTTTGCAAATAGAAATATCAGGTGAGCTGCAACATGCTTTTATATAGTAAACAGTGTATTTGCCCCAAGGAATCTGTGATAAAAGTTAAAGATTAGGAAAAGAAAGAAAATACTTGCAAGAGAGTGGTGGAGGTGCTTTGGGAATATTTTATAGAGGGAAAATCCAATAAAAATCAGATTTACAAACAGAAATCAAGGCTTTGACTATGCAATTAAGTAGCTAATTTAAACACAGAATATCTGTAAGTGGGGCATGCAAACTTAACTCATAAGTGGGCGTTCAGCTTGCTGCCTATATGTAAGCCATCTGAACACACTCTTGTAGTACCTGCAAATAAAGCTTATTGTTGTAAACCCTTATTTCACACAAAGCAAGTTTGCTATTTCTGTTAAGTGCTAACATTTAAAATATTCTTAAATTATTTCTTTGAATGATATTCTGAAAAACACATTGTAGATTACTTTTTGTGTTTCTGGAGGCACTAATGATCTTCATTGAAAGGGCACAAGAGGATGAGATCTTTACACTGAACTCTTTCCTTCCTCATCTGGGAAGGTGGTATCCAAGCATGCCACCCAACTGTTAGCATTTTCAACTGAAGGCTTCCATACCTGTGGATCAATAAGTTGGTTCTGTTGTCCTGTGCTATGTCTCATACTGTCAGTATGATAGGAAAGATGACAAGATGGAATATGAAGGGAAAAGATAAGGAGAATTAGCATGGTATGTGGTATTAAGCCATTTCCTTTGGACTGCACCATGCCAGGAGTCAGGAAAACACACTGGACCACTCTGTAAAGAATCTGTAAAGATGTTGACTTAAGCATCATGTGGGTCACTGAAAACTTGAATTATTCTTGAATATTTCAGCCCATTTACTTTTAAAATGCCACTTCAAATATTATGTACATGGTTGATACAACTGTATCAACCATGTACATAATGTTTGAAGTGGCATTTTAGGAATTAAATTAGTGAGTTCCCTTGGGTTTTTTGCTCCCTCTGAGAACCAGTTTGACTCTTCTTGTGACTGGGAACATTATTCCTGTTTGGCTTAAACCCAAAGATTTGCAGGAAAAGAGAAAACTAGAGAAAGATTTGCATAAAGCTACAGGAGGTCTGAGACCCAAATCCAAAAGTGACATTGCTTACAATTACATAAACAATGTTCCCATGCATTTATCCCAGTTACAACCAATAGCTAATAACAAATTATGGAGGCCCAATGTGATTTATGCACAGAGGTTTCTACACAGGCATTTGTGTGGATAAAAATTACTATTATTTCATTTCTATCCAAAGAAAGGAAATAATCAAATTCTTGTGGAGAATATAATTTTCTTTTATTTAGTTTTAAATGGCACAGCAATCAGATTTTGAGATGAAAGATAAGTACTTCTGGACCTGGTCTGTAAATGTACAAAATACTAAACAATAAATAGAGCAATTCCCTCACCTTTGTATTTCAAAGTGCATTAGCATTTTGCTGTAGAGGCAGATATATAACTGGTCTCAAACTGTTTTGCCTCCAAGTGACCTATTCTACTATTTTTAAACTGCATTAAGTAGCCTCTGAATGTTAAAAAACCCTGAAATTTAAACATAGGGGTTATTTCCAAGAGACTTTGAGATCAAAGTATATTAATGCTGTTAATTGATGATCACTTCTGATGGTGCTGTACCTTCCACTGGTGAAATTGAAGAGATTATTGTAAATGTGTTACAAACGGTAGGGAGAAAACAGTCTAGCTCTGCCAGAAGAAATGGATATGTAATAGCATTAATCCTTAAACTGCATCTGAAAAGGCACAGGAAAGCCAGTGTCTTGTAATTATAAAAGGCAGCAGTCATGATGTGACAAAGACAACCCCATGTGGTCATCTCCAGTGATTAGGAAAAAGGGAACTAAATAAGAAGGGCAACAACCCAGTTCTCAGCAGTGGAGGGGACATCTGCCTGTGTGTAGGGAGGCAGGGCAGGGGCAGGGGAGGCAGCACCGATGGGCACTGCAGGTGTGGGGTGGCAGGACAGGTAACAAAGGTCAGGGTGGGGTACAAGGGAGAGGATGGGAAAGTCTTGGCTCAAGGATTGCCTTCAGCTGCCTCTCACTGCACCTCTGTAACTTTTGGAGTCTGGATGCTGCATTGTAGACTTCATCTGTCTCGATTTGTAGACAGGAGAAAGATTTCCTTTTTAATCAGGGCATGCTGCAGAAAACCCAGAGGAGATTATTGCTTCTGGTTCATGCTTTTTATTTTCTAACAAAGGAGGCTATCTTGTTACTTTCTCATACTAGGTCAGAGCACGTATACAGCATCTCACATGTCAAGTGGCTTTAATTACCCTTCTAAAAGAGAGTGATTAGAAATAAAGCAAGTAGTGTTAAATCTTTGGACAGACTACTACTGAGGTTTTCCTGGCGTTTCATTGGATAGATTCTTTTGACTGCAGTGAGAATTTGCCTGAATAAAAAATGAAAAAAGCTTTTGGTTATAGCTTTAATCACTGAATCGAGCTACAGGAGAAATCAATGGCACATTCATTTAAATTTCCCATATTGGAGCCTGCTGTAGGCCTCATGAAACCACTGCCCTGCCTTTATTACCCGTGCACATCTCAGATGTTGATTTTTTTTCCCTGTTTCCTTACAGGTGGATTGCTACTGTTCCAAGTAACCGCAAGATGTGTCAGCAGCTGCTGCTGTTATTGATAAATTGTGCAGCCACTTTGGCTGGGACACACTGAGGTGCCTTTGAGGGAGCGAAATAAGAGGATTTAAAGACAAAGCCCTAGATAGAGTGATGTATGAAGTGCTCTACCTGCCTGGGTGTGAATGGTTGTGTTAGTTGATAGCTGTGCTATAATGTGTTCAAAGTAATGTCATACTGCAGGCAACGCTACATAGTTTGAAAGGTCTGGGTAAACCCTCTGTGCCTGCACTCCTCCTCAAACAGACCCTAGGGCAGTGTCTCACCTGCTTCCCTCCCTTTGGGGGAAAGAAGGATTTTTTAAAAATTATTTCTCGGGGAGAGTTTGCTCCCAGTGATGTGCCTGATTTTGTCTGTTCCTCCTTCTCTCTGGTTCTTCATTTACTCAGAAAACCTGAGTTTGCTGCCCTTTGTCCTTCTCCTACAGCTAGGGTTAAATACAAGGAAGGCTCTCTTTCCTGTTTATTGCCCTGCACACACAGAGTTGTATCACCTCACTGGGATCCTTCCTTCAACTTTCAGATTTTGGCATGGACTTTTGCTGCCCTTTTCTTTTTCTGTCACTTGCAAGAGGATGTTTTCTCCTCTGTTTTTATGGGTTTGGATCTGAGGGCAAAAAAGTTCAATAAGCATTGAAATAAAGACACAGTAAAAGTAAGGGAGGACCCACACACAGAGCCCAAGGATGTGCACTCTTTTGGTTATGTACTTAAAAGGCCCTTACATTTCTGTGCAAGAGGGAATGGTTGCTTTTGAAGGCATATTCAGGGATATTCACAGAAATGCTTTGTGAATATCAGCGGATGAAGTCTTACATTTAAAGTAGTCAATGATAGAAAAAAATTGACACAGAGACAACTTTTCAGGTTACATGAGTTACAAAAATGCAGTACAGTATGAAAACATACTGTCACTGTCTGATTCAGAGGATAAGCAAGGAGGAAGCCACCAGCTCATTGAAAAGGCAAGTCTTATGATTTAAAGGTAGAAAAGAAGATGGTGCCTTTTTGCTCAAATACCCAACAAGCTGTTTTGCACTCGATAAAGCAAAACATTTTGCTGGTATTGTCACATTGTTTTTAGCTGACATTTGGAAGCATGCATCTATGATAAACATGTAGGAGAAATAACCTGTATTGAGATGACAGGAGGTATGATTAGATCATGAGCAATCCAGATCCCTCAGCAGAGAAATGATATTCACACCAGACTGAGATGCAACTAGACAGGTTGTGAAGAGATTAAGGTTTGCATGACACAAAGCTGGGAGCTGGTCTCACAGCATGATGCAAGCTTATAAAACAGGCTTTCCTCTGTCCATACAGGAACCTTCAAATCAGTCACCCTGAAAGGAGATGATTGCTGAGAATTCAGGCAGGGTGCCTGGCATGCCTGTGAGCTTGTGGCTGACAAGGGGCAAAGCAGAGCACTAATGTTATGGCACATGTGGTAGAGCGAGACCTGGGCTGGAGGTTACAAGGGGCAGCCTAAAACACATAAACACTCAGGATATTCTACTCTGCTGGTAGGGTCGATCTGGCTTGTAGACTAATTTAGAGAGAGTTTGCCTTGGAGGCATGACAAAATGTTCTCAATTCTGCCTGTTTGGCAGACATAATATTGATGTTCTGTTGAGTTGCTGAACAGGTCTTCACCATCACCCATGATGCAAAGTATCAACATATTTGTTGCCAGCATATCTTTGTCATCCTGAATTTAAACATCATCTGATATATCCCAGCTTTGTTTCTTTCAATTATGTGTCTTTGACTGTTTATATAAGAGATTGAAAATAATCAGATAGTCTTTCTTTGCAGAAAAAAAAAAAGGATTCTACAGTTTGCACTTTTGTACAACGTTTTAACTTGGCTGAAATTTCAAACTGATGTCACATTTTTGCAGAAGCAGTTTGGTAGAGACTTGGGATTTTCTTTGTTCATTTCAGTTGTTTTTCAACTAGTAAAGTTACTTTCAACAAAAAAAGTCAGAGTTTTCCTATTTTTCATATTTTTAATCTTTCATCACAATTTAATTATTTTTACTCAAATCTAATATATCTGCAAGAGAAAAGATACTGCATTCAGTCGAATTAAACATACTTCAGATAGTGAGCAGGTTATCAGGTGTTTATAATGTGTGTTTATAATCATAGCAATCTTTTCTCTCTGCATAAGGTCAATTTGCTTTTTAAATTTAGGGTCCTTTGTTATATTTTGGTTGTCATGCCTCCTTACTCCCATCTCCAGATGTCTCAATAATTTGAAAGAGAGTAGGGATTGCACATCATTCCTACAGGGGACACAGATGAAAGGATCAAGGCTGAAGGGATAACACATGAAAAGAATCAGAAGGAATTATTATTGCCAAGCCCAACAAGCTTTTAGAGCAGGGTGTCAGAATGGATTGACTTCAATAACAAAAATTCCCCTACTAACAACTGTGTTAAATGTATGAGTAAGAACCTCAGGAATTGGACTATAGTTTGATATTTCCACACTCACTTTGCGTGTCAGTCAGCATTAGTGACTGTCTGGGAAGCTGACAGTGTCTGAAATAGTTCAGCTGTTAGGTATTGGCAATGATTAGCCTTGTTTCAAAGGACCATTTGGGGTGTAGATTACTGTCTTTATCCTTGGCTTGTTGACTGCTATGTTCTGCTATATCTCATACTTGTTGCAATCCATTTTAAAGTCTGCTTTGAATATGAATACTTTGTGGTAGTGTCACCTTCCCTAACAGCTCTTCAGCATACTTTGTCCTCATGCATAGCTTATATAATGATGAATGGAAAACATCAGTACTACTGGATGTAGCCTGTGAATATATTTTTGTAGGTCTAACAGCATGTTTGGACTTCTACTGGAACTGATAGAGCCTGAAATTATTGAAAACACACTCTTCTATTCTATGTTTCTTAACCCAAGCCAATTCTTATTGAGCTGCACTTCAGAAGCAGGCAAATTGGCAGGTGGGATGGAAAATTTTGCTTTTTGTTAGTGTGAATACATAACCATGGGGTCTCTACTCCAGTGTGATTATGTCCTGAGAAGTGACAATGCAAAAATACTTCTTTTATAAATTTGTTCCCACTCTGCAGGAGCTATAGATTTATTTATAATAATGACATTAAAAGGAGATCTTTCCTAAAGGCCAAAGATGAAGCTTGAAATA
Organism: Melozone crissalis; assembly: GCF_028551555.1. Taxonomy (NCBI): domain Eukaryota; kingdom Metazoa; phylum Chordata; class Aves; order Passeriformes; family Passerellidae; genus Melozone; species Melozone crissalis. The sequence continues at coordinate 26,745,449 of NW_026535794.1, forward strand.
GGACAGGTGATAAATATTTCCCTGTCACTGGGCTTTCCCCAGGCTTGAATCAGGTTTGCCAAAGTGTCAGCAAATTACTAAGTTGAACAGTAGCTGCCTATAGCTTTGATCCCTTTCTCTCTCCAGCACTGCAGCAATCTTTCCTTACATCAGAGACCACATGGGAGCTTGGCTTCCCAGCCTATTCTGGCTGAAGAGGTGGACCCAGGGTGTGCAGTGATAACCATGTATGTCACTGCTCTGTTACCTTCTCTGGCAAATGAAGGGATGTAGCTGAAGCCCAGGCCTCAGATGGGTGCTACAACCTGTGCTTGAGCCTGGGGGTGATAAGGACTGTTAGAGCAAGAGCAGACCTTTCACTTCAGGCTTCCAGATCAAAGAGCTCCAAAAGCAATTTAGCTGTACTTTTGTTGTTATATCACAATTTTTCATGGAGCTCACCATGATGGAGCACTTAAGATGCTGTCATGAAAGAGTAGTGTGAGTAAACCCCAAATCAGTGCATTAGAAACTGTAAAAACAAGAGAGCTTTACTGCCAAAGATCATTGCTGTTGAACTTTAAAGAAGCAACAGGCAATCCAGAGCCCAGCCACCTAGCAATTGAACTCTGAATTGTAGCACATCTGTCAGGAATTGATTCCTATAACTGGCAGGAGTCAAGAAAAAATAAAAACACTGCCCTTCATCAAAATACACTGTTCAGTAGACTTTTTTGCGAATGCAGCCATAAGCACCATTCCTTCCCTTACTGCTGGCTTAATTACATGGGACAAAAGGTACAACTGAATAATTAAGCATACCATAACATAAAGCCTTGTGTGTGCCTTCCTGTTCTTGTTTTCATGCCAGGTAGGTCAGTTCACAGATGTGAAATGTCTTTTCAGAAGTCACTTATAATCTGTTTTCTTTCTTTTTGTGGACATCATCACATTCATGTTTTAATTGATACGATTTGAACTATAGATGGATGTTAATTGGGCAATGATTCAAAACCCAAAGGAATTACATGCCCAAATAAAACCTGTATTGTAGAGGATGTGTCTCTTCTAGGTGGATTTATCACATCCCACTCATGTTTCACCAGTGTATTGAAGAATATTTTCTGGCTAACCGATAGATAGGGAAAGAAGAGAATGACAAACTGGAGTTTTGGAAAATATGTCCAAGGAAATATTTTTCTGGACAAAGGTTTAGGGAAAAACGCACATATTATACCTTTTATGGTTCAGATTATATATGCCCTTAGACATGCAAGTAGTCAGCTTTGACAGATAAGAACAGAAATTGTAATTAGTTTAATATTGGAACTTAATTTCAAACATAAGTCCAATTATTACTTCAGAATCAAACACCTTGACACACTGCCTCACATCCTTTCTTTTATAACAGTGCCATATTTTTTCTGCTGATATTGCAACAGTTGCACTGAATTTCTTAGCTCTTCAACACAGTTTGAAAAAGAGCTTGCAAATATACTGAAAGAGACCCATCTGATTTTCCTCTTTATCTGTCTGTCTCTTCCACTAACACCTTTTAATTTTTTTCTGGAGCAGGTGATGGGACTTGAATGTTGTAACCAGCCCTGGCTCAACTGAAAGGGCTGTAAAGGGACCCCTATTGGCAGTCTCATGCCCCAGCCATGTTTTATATGTTGCATCTATGCAGGTCAGAAAAGCTTTTACCTTTTCAAATTGTGCTTTAAAGATTCCTGTACTATTTCAGACACAGTCAGACACCACTTTGGTTGAACTCATAGAGAAGGTAGAATCCCAGATAGGTTGCAACTTTGGATGTAATTGGAGGAGACAAAATTTCAACAGATTTCAATAACTTCTTGGTAGTTTGTGCCTTTACCAGTTTTATTTGCTTGTCGAGAACACTGACAAAAACAGTATGGAGTTTGGCTTGAGAAAAATATCCTTTATGTTTTTTGAAAGCCCAGACAAAACCTGAGATGGGTGTCCTTGAATAAAAGAGGTATGAGAACTAAGAGGAAGCCTAGCAAGCAAATGGTGTGGAATATGATTTTCTAATTTTCTTGGTATTTCAATATACTTCAGAATGAGTGGGGATGGGCCTAGGTTTCTCAACACCACATTATGGAGATGCTTTAGCAAACCAAAGACTCCAAAACACTCAGCTTTCAGTATGCTATCTCCTTTCTTTCCCTAGTAAATCTTTCACTGTTATGAAAGTCACATACCCACATTTAAGACGTTATTCCAGTGTTACTTGTTTTCTCACAGCAAATGAGCTCTACTTTCATCTTGCAATGTGCCAAATGTAGCTTTGAGGTTTTAAAATGTAATTAAGAGTGACTGTGTTTTCATTGATACTTATGGTGCACATTTGAGAGGCAACAAAAAGGTAGAAAAAACACGGTAGCAGATAAATATGCCTTTAATAGTTATTATTTTTTCTGGTACAGGATGTGTTTAGTGGATAGTATATGTGAAGATGAAGCTTTCAGTCTTTAAAATCTAAAACTTGGGTAATTTGCTACAGCTGTATGTAGTGTCTAAGACAAATTCTGTCTCGAGCACACCAAGTGAACTGGCAAATTTACAGAGTGGAGCTGCTCTGAGAACATGCTGCAAGGTGAGCTTTACATAGTTATCACAGCAAATCAATTCAGAACCTGTGATTGCTGTTTAACTGTGATGGGAGAGTAAAATGAACAACAACAACAACAACAACAACAACAACAACAACAACAAAACAAAAAAAAAAAAAGAAAAAGAATGTGACTACCTGAAAGCATTGTTTCTGGCTAATGGCTTGCAGTCTCTGAGGGAAGGGGCACACAGGAGATTCTTACTCCAAGAGAAGCCAGGCTGGAAAGAAAGGCTGGACAGAACCCAGGTAGCATGTGAGCTTTGTTTTCTACGTGAGCAAGAAGCTCTGGGGACAGGATAGGGGTGATGAAGTATCCCACAGTGAGCACTGCAGGACAGCGAGCGGCTGGCCTCTTTAGTGCCTCCCTAGGGTAGCCCACCCTCTGCGAGAAGCTTGGCTGAAAAGGCTGAAATGAGGTCAGTCTCTCATTTTCCCACATTCCCTGGTTCTACCTGGGAATTCACTTGATTATTTTAGCTGCAACTCCAACAGAGAGGGAGGATACTCTGTCATTGCTTGGACATGGGAGGTAAGAAAGGGGCTGGATGCCTCTTCCCTCCATAACACTCCGGGCACTTTTCTTAACCCCACAAGGACTGGTTTATTTCACCAACTATGTGCCACAGACCAATCTGCTAGTGGGGAGTGACAGCTCTCTCTCGATCTGCAAGAGCATTCACTGCTGCTCTGATAAGCAGATTGGATCTCAAATGAACTTGAAACACAAGATGACAGTTTGGGAAATGTAAAATTGAAATATGAATGGGTTATGTGCTACTGCATGTGTGGGGGAGGAAAACGTGATAACTGAGCAGTTTAAATAGCAGGGTTCCCCTCTGTTTCTTTTCTTCCTAGTGCTTGTGGTAAATTACGGGCTTAGTACTCAGACTCCAGTGCATATTTTACCACCTTGTTTCATAAGTCTGAATACAGCATTTAGTGGGAGGACAGCCTGTAATTATGTTGTAAGTTATCAAACAAACTGCAGATGTATAAATGTGAGGGTAGGCTTAACTACTTTGTTTTGAAAGGGAACTTTAATATTAAACAAATGTGTACTTATTGGAAATGGCAATGTTGAAAGCCTGCATTGTGAATCTGACTTAATAAACCTAATCTTTCCCTAAAGCTCTGTATATTATGGAGAAGTAATAAGATATCTTGACTAACTAAAATATTTTCCTTCATCTTTGAAAAAGAGCCCTACTTCTAAAAGTAATTAATTGTTTGATTTAAAGCGTCCCATGTACATGACCAGATTTTTAATATTACCTGTACAGATATGATAGATTGCAATAATGAGGCAAGTATATGAACAGTGTGTAGTTAGAAGACATAATTTAAATGTTTGTGGGCATTTAGAGAGAGGAAAAGTAATATATATTTGCATCTATTTTTAGAAATCCTTCCTGTAAGGATCAAGCTTTGACAAACAGGATTAGATATGAACCTCCAACAAAAATTACATTTGAACCTAAGGCAAATATTTAATATTTCTCAAGAGCTGTGCTTTGTATTTCTTCACTTTCTTACTGCCTTCTTTTTCCTTTTTTTCCCCCCTTCACCCAGGACAGAACAGGAATATCACAATACACAATTTTTAGAATAAGTCTAATTTATCCTAAAGATGTGCCCTGAACAGTATTGTTCAGCCCACTTTTATATGTACAGTAGGTTTGGGTTATTCATTCACACACAGAGAAATGTGGGTATAATGGGCATTTCTGTTAGGCAACAGGAACTACTCTCAAACCTTTTCAAAGTTTTCCTGCCTTTTACTTCTGGATAAGAACAAGCTACTGATATTGGTACTGTATGGGGATTGGTACAAGGATAAAGGTTTTGTCAGTTGTCCCACAGAGGTGTTAGTTTAAGTGAGAAGTTAAAAAAAGATTGATATCTTCTGATTATCTGAATAATGATAATAGAAAGTCCAGACATTTAAAACTTATTTGGTGTGGAGAAATTTGCAGTTATCATCAGCTGGGATAAACAAGAATCAGCATGAACTATTCTGAGTTGGTGATCTGGCTTTGAAATCCATGTCATTACTGCTCCAGTGGATTTGTTAATAATTTGCTATACATTTCTAAGAAACAAGGAAGCAGAAGGTACTTGTGAAGATAAGTAGTGAAGGAGCAGTGTGCTGTTCTCAGTACTGAGGAACAGAAGAAAGGAAAGAGAGAGGAAAGAAGTGGAGCAGGGAAATGGGAGCCTTGTAATTCACATGACTCTCAGTGGGAAGACTGTCTAGGGACAGGGGTGGTGACAGATGGACGCAGAGAGTCCATTCACTACTTGTACTTGAGGTATTTGCTTTCTGTTGCAGTTTGACCTTTCATCTGAATATGTCAACTCACCTGCTGTGGAACCAGCATCCAGGGCTTGAGTGGTCCATAAGGATATGAATATTTTTTGCTGGATCAGGCACTTTGTACATCATCTAATACCTAAGGCATAAAAATTGTCATTACAGCCATCTGCAATTTTTAGCAAAGGTTAATGGCTTTAAAGGAATTTTCTTTTTTGATTAATCCATCCTACAGCAGATAATGTGACTAAAATTTCTTGATGGAATATTTCCAATGCTGTTAAAGGGCCATAATAAACCACAAGAAAGTGCTCTCATATTTTCTTCTTTTTCTATTAGAGAACAGAGATTTACGAAGAACCTGGTTAAGCAGAGAATTAATGAATGACTATAATAATTAATAAATAATTAATTGTTTACAAGAGCAAAGAGCTAAGAACTTGCTGCAACAGGAAAAACAAGTCATAGGGAGAACAGTTGCATTGCTTAACAGTTTGAAAAGTATCTCTATAAACTGGCCCTTTCTCAAGAGACCAAGCAACTGCTCTCAGGAGATCAAGTAACTACTTTATTCATGCTGAATTCAGCAAAAAAATGTGTTCTAGTAGACATACCTGACTGCTTTCATGGTTAGATCAAGTTTTACCTTCAGTGCCTGCAGCTGTGGGAATACACATTACATTTTCCAACAACACCAAACAGTTTTCTACGAAGGTCTCAAACCTTCTCAAAAAGTTCAAAAATCTCTTTTCCAGTGGTGGAGTGTGATAGCTCAGAGAACATACTTGAAGGCATGGTATAATGGACAAGAAAGAGTACCTGGGCCTGTGCTGTGTGAGTGTTAAAGACAGACTGTTAACACAAGAGGATGCAGAAATCTCAGCATGTAAGACCCGATCCCGATGTAATTTGTGAGTTATATGCACACTGTAGCTCTTTTAGGTCTTAGGTTGCATTTGGGGGGCTGAAAGGTTCAGAGAAAATACCCACTACATTTATTTAAATAAATTCAGCTCCTATTGCTTTCAATATAACAAAAGGACAAACCAGAAAAAATATATTCATTTTATAACTAGCTCATGTTAATTTTGAGCTTAATTATGCTTATTCAGTTAACTCCTATGTAATTTAATGGGAAAGCTTCAATAGTTAAATTCAGGCACTGTATTGGACCCTGGGGACCTGGTCCTGATCCTAAATGTTTTACTGATCAAAAGTCATAAAAGTCATCTGATTAACAGACACAGCAAGTGTATATGTATTTAATCTAGTCCAGTTGCAAGAGAACAGGATTTGCATTAAAACTCAAAGGAAAGCCTAAGCTAAGTGTCAGTATATCGGATTTGAGGTAGTCCTAGGGTGTGCACATTGAGTGTTATGATAATTTGGGTGGTAGTTGTTAACTTAAAAAAGCTTTTGTGGATTTTGTATCAGAAGTCTTTGCTTCAGTAAGTTTTTGTAATTGACTCAAAGGTAGATATCATTCTTGTCTAGAGTCCCATGCAAGAGTAGGTAGATCAGTAAACATGCTGCTTTTGAAAATGTGTCATTTAGAAGATCTGCTGTGCATTTTTATTTGTATTTTGACTGAAATCAGAGAGCTCTGGAAACAGAATCAAAAAATATGCTGAGTTAGAGAAGACCCACAAGGACCATTGGAGTCCATCTCCTGGCCCTGCACAGGACCATCCCCAAGATGGTCTCATGTACCTGAGAGCATTGTCCAAATGCTTCTTGTACTCTGGCAGCCTTGGTGCAGAGAGCATTTCCCTGGGGAGCCTGTTCCAGTGCACAACCACCCTCTGGGTGAAAACTCTTTTTCTAATATCCAATCTAAACCTCTCATGACACAACTTCAGGCCATTCCCTTGGATCCTGTCACTGTTCACCACAGAGAAGAGATCCTTCCTCTGCCCCTCCTCTTCCCCTCATGAGGAAGTTGAAGATTGCAATGAGGTCTCCCTTCAGTCTTCTCCAGGCTGAACAGACCAAGTGACCTCAGCCACTCCTGATATGGCTTCCCCTCAAGGCCCTTCACCATCCTTGTTGCCCTCCTTTGGGTACTCTCTATCAGCTTAATGTCTTTTTTATATTGTGGCACCCAAAGCTGCACACATTATTCAAGGTGAGGCTGCCCCAGCTCAGAGCAGAGCAGGACAATCCCCTCCCTTGCCTGGCAGTGCTGTGCCTGATGTCCCCAGGACAAGGGTGGCCCTCCTGGCCGCCAGGGCACTGCTGACTTATATTTAACTTTCTGTCAACCAGAATTCCCAGGTCTCTTTCTGTGGCACTGCTCTCCAGCCTCTCATTCCCCAGTCTGTCTGTACATCCAGGGTTCCCCATCCCAGGTGCAGAACCTGGCACTGTCCCTTGTTGAACTTCATATGGTTGGTGACTGTGCTGTTCTGTAATTAGTCAAGGTCTCTCTTTGTGCTAAGTGCTGTTCATGATTGTGACATGACACAAATATTTTTCAAGTTATCTTCTGGTCAAAACTCCTGGTTTAATATGAAAACTCTTCAATGCTTTTAAGAGATGGTATAAAATCACATATATGACAAATTTTCATGACAGAGAACATTTTAATACCTTTTTTTTAGCATAAGAAAAATGAAAATGAAGGTCCCTTGAAATGGCCTCTTATTTTAGTGGTATCTGCACAATAATTTGGAAGAAGTTAAAAGTACTACTGTATCCTTTGGCATTAAACTAATGGCATTAATTTATTGTGCTTTTCTGCTTTTATTTATGAAGATTTGGTGAAATGAGTTGCAGACTAAAGAAAGTAGGACTAGAGAAAGTAGGAATTATTGTTCTTGCCCAGGGTACAAATTAAGGACCAAAATGTATTACAAATATGAATTCATCAGTGACAATCTAATTGAATCAGGATGTCTCTGGATGCCTGAGACTGGCGACAGCTGCTCCGTTAACATATATTTCTATCTGTGTAGATACGGGGACACAAAAGAGGAAATTCACAACCCATGAATCCCTCAATGGAAACAACAAAATTGCATTGATACTTTTAACCTCTTTCCCAGTAATAGTGGAGATATTTCCCATATGGGCAACTTTCAGTATGAAATGTCTAGTAGTGAAAATCATCCACACGTACCCTCAGTCTCTATAGGTAATAGGCCAATAACTTGCAGATGCAATCAAAGCCACCAGCAGAGACAAGCTCCACTACTAGCAGCATAATGAAGAAGCAAACTTGATGAACATAGCAAATGTGTTCCTTAAAAAAACAGAAATTCCTTCCTGAGAAAAGGATAAATGAAGAAGGTTGAACAAATGAGGAGGAGTTTGGTGAAGTATTTGTGCTACAGATTAAGAGGCTGTATTTATTATTAATCTATACCACAACAACTGTAAGTAGCATGGAAGTGAGCTGTGAGTGTGAAAGTCCAACGGAGTCTGTACTTTCTAGCATTTACCACCATTGTTGATCTTCAAGTGGCAGGGAGACACAATATTGCAGAAATTATGATTGGAGAATCTGCCTCTGTGGACCAGGACAGTCTAATTCCACTCAGAGGTCTGCAGGGCACAGCAACCAGTGTATTGAAAACTGCTACTGATGCACCAAATAAGCATTTTTTAAAGTCAAAAGTATGTCAGTCACTCTGATGACTCAGCAGCCACCCAACAACCAGTAACTAGAAATGCATGGATCAGCATTTGAGAGAAGTTTATGAAATGAAGTTTTATTAGCTCTTCAGAGAAATTCATCATGACACAATATTTTTCTTATTTACTTTTCTTGAGAAACTAAGTATTTTTTATAAGATGGCTGAATGATAATGGTTTTGAAAGTCATAATGTTCCGTAGATACAGTACTGCTTGTAACTAGTCTCTAGAAACAGCTTTCTAGTGAGAGAAACACAATATCATTCCACAGAGACAGATTGTGTAGTAAACAGACCTCATTTTGTATTAATGTAAAATTAATTGAATTGATTAGAAATTTGGTCTTGGTTCTACCTCTCTGAAACCATGGAAAGGTTTCCTTTTAGCTCCTTCAGGTGCCAGAGGTTTTAGTGTGAATTATTTATACCATTTGTGTGCACAAAACCCAAAAGGACCTTCTTAGCAGCTTTATTAAAGTCCCATGGAAGAAACCTAAAATTCCCCAGAGTTTTTGCAGTTATGCAATACAAATTTATATATTACAAAGTTCTCCTGTTTCAAAGGAATTCTAGTGAAGGTCTGGTCAAACAGGGGCAGTAAGTGTTGGAAAATTGTCCAGCCTATTGCTTTCTGTATACAGTCTATGATAGAATCATAGAATGGTTTGAACTGGGAAAAACCTTAACGGTCGTCTTGTTACAGCCGCACTAACACGGGCTGGGGTGCCACCTGGTAGATCAGGTTGCCCAGAGCCATGTCCAATCTGGTCTTAGGCTCTTTTTTCTTCAAGACTGCAAGAATTTCTAAAGTTCGTAAATAGTTAACAATCAGTAATTACTTGAACTTGTGAACATATATTTTTCTATTTATAAAATGTTCAATATAATGCTGTCCCATGCTTATCTTTCCTTCATGTCCTAGAACAATCAATTAAAAATGTAATCTTTACATTCTGGAAAATCCTCTGTAGAGGTTGGATATTGGCTGTGAGACTGTTACATCTGACCTATTAGTCAATTACAATTGATTTGGAAATTGGCATTCTGCACACATTTTTGCCTGTACAACTTCTCTTCATGATGACTTACAGAAGAAAAGCACAAAAAATAAAGACACTAAATTATGTAAAAAATAAAAAGGAAATAAATAATTTTGTGTGTGTGCGTGTGTATCCATCCAAGTGGTTCTGTAAGAAATGGAGCAAAATTTCAAGTTTCCAAAAATCCAAAGAGGGAGAATTGTGTACCATGTACTATTACTCAGATTGTGTGTGCCTTGAGGTTTGAATTTTCTGTGGGCATAGAAAGGTCACAGAATTTCATGCTTGATCAAAAACTTGATCAAATACTAATCCCCTATTTGTTTTTAGTTATGTCTCTCAACTTCTACATGATTTGCATGATTTTTACTGACATTTGCTTTTCTGACTCCTTTGGCTTTTTTAAAATTCCACCTTGCACATAATATTTTTCACATTAACATGTGCTGTAGATCTAGTTCTGTACTGTGCTCTCAAGCTAAACAAAGCTCATATGATCTCCAGCACCATTCCTGAAACCATCAGCACCTTGTTGCATTAGGTGCTTGTGGTCTGTCAGGCAGGTTGTGTTTTAAAAGAAAAGAAAAGCACCTTATAAAAACACACACAGTTGATCTTTACAACTATTTTTAGTTTGTGTCAATCTTCTATGGCCCTGGGCAACAGAGGCAAAATGCCAGCCTTGGCAATCTTTTCAGACACTCTAATATGCCAAGTTCTGGCAGCAGCACATTTTTATCAGAATTGTTTTCCAGCCTCAGTAAACTGCTTCAAATGCTGGTGTGCCTGTTGTGGATATGACATCCGTGGAGACCACAATGATTGCAATCAAAAAGTAGCAGAGAAAATAGAAAGAGTTAGTGTCAGCTCTGATTCTCACTATCCTTTTCATCATGACAATAAATTAATACAGCTCAGCTTCTGCTCTGGTAAGCTTTTTCCATAGGAACAAGGTATTAGAATCCTAGTGCTTAACATTCACAGTGGAATATTCTGGTGTTACAAATGTGGTGAAAGTGTAGTATGAAATGCAAAAATGTATGTCTGTGCAATGTCATGATAAGAATGTACATGCACAGAGGAGTCAAGAAATTTGAAGTGATGATTCTTACAGGAATTTTAACTTAGTCCTCTTCTACCTTGCAGAGAATTTTCTACCAGTTTCTTTGGCAACTATTTCTAGGTCTACTTGCAGTGTGGATGTTTTGTTTATCCTGGAAATCATAATTTTGATTTGTTTGACATTTTGATGAGTGTGAATTTCTTAACCTAATGTCACAAAAATATTATTTTAAAGGATTTTTTTTTCCTTTTTAAGAGTGAGTGCTTTCCATCCTTTAAAAATGTAGACACATAAAAAGAAAAAATAGTAAATTATGATGTGTAGTATTGTAAAGAAAATTGTATGGTGTTGAAGTTTTTTGACAACTAGTTGACCATGTAATCAGTAGCTTAACAATATCCATGTTTGCATAATGGTAACATATGATCAGAAGCGCTGAACAGACAAGGAAATTGTTTTGATTATGTTATGTGCATTTCAACACTTCCCAGGATGCCAGGATGCATTTTCTATGTGTTTAATATTCAATGCAACACCCAGAGATTACTTTTTGACTTTACAGAACTGGATGATACCTGAAGCCGTGACCTTATAGTACCTTAAGCATACTTGTAATCCATTTGCATTGGAGCATTGAGTCAGGATTGTTATAAACATCCTGCTCTACAAAGGCCAATAGATGTTCTAGAATGTGTTGTTTTTTATGTGTTAATGCATTGGTTTCTTATCTGCTACTTCCAAACTCAGTCAAGTATGAAATCTTCCCGTTTGACTATATACATACAGCATTTGAAACTTGCCAAATAACTCTTTTCTGGACTAAGCAGTATGCAGAAAATGACAAGGACATTTTCCTTAAACTACAAAAGGCAGCTTTTAATGAAAAATAGGCACATTTTACTTTATTCATCATGAAAGGTGGTAAACTGCAGACTGAGCACAAAAATGAAAAATATCAGTTCAGACGATATTTTTGCTTCTGAAAAACAAAAAAGAAGCTCTCAAAATAGGATTTGGCACAAAATTGCCTCTGTGCTTATATTTGCTCTTCAGTTTGCTATAAAAATATGACCTTTTCAATATTTTCTCCTTGGGAGGAGGCTCTTATCTCGAGTTTCCTTTCCAGAGGAGATTAGTGCATTAATACTAATGCATCCTCTCCTAAAAGAAGCCAAAAGCAGGACCAAACATGATTTCTTTCTTGACTAGACAGTATGATACCATGCCATCACCTGGACTCAGAGTAAAACAAGTCTACTCTTTGCTCTCCAAGACAATAGTCTCAATGAAAAACACAGAAGTTTATTACAGAGCCTACACCAATCCACTGCAATAATTGCTTAGTTGCTCAAGTGGGGGTTGGCCACCACATTTTATTGAACTGTTTCTCTAGGGATCATTAGAGAAGACATTAAAGAATATAAAGTGTTCTTTACTCATAGTTCCAAGTTATCAGTTGTTGTTGGACACTCCTGTTTCTGAGGGGACTTGGACATGCAAGATGAATTGGCTGCAGTGAGATTCTGCTTGAATGAGCTGGCTCTCCTGCCCTGAAGGAGGACAACCTGATGCTGTGCAATGCAAAGTACCTCTGTAGCAATAAAGCACAGGGTAAACCCATGCATGTTTTTGCCCCTCTGCCCTGCACCCCTAACCCTATCACCCTGTATGAATCCAAAAGGAGACAGTGAAATACTAATACACTGTGATGTAACTCCTAAGCTGCTGAAGGGCACACGCTGGTGAGAGACGTTGTTTTTTCCATATGTTCTGTAGAGGGAGGATAGAAAATCATCTTTGTTAGTCTTTGCTGGGAATCTTCTGTACTGTCTCAGGTGCTGCTGAGTAGCAGGTGCTCTAATTTATGGTAGCACAACACTTGTGACAACATTGTTGAAACTGTTATGTTGATTGTATACTTGCTATCTAAATGGAAAGCTAATACTTGAGTATATTTTACTGAAAACAGCTGAAATGTTCTGCGGAAAGGTGTTGTCTCTTGGCTTTGCAGTTAGGACTGGAATAATTTGGCATTTCTCAAATCTCCTTTTAAGATGCAGATATGACTCTTGTAGTCATAATCCTTTGTCAGATACATCAACTTCAAAAATTCTGTTTGACCTTAAAGACAGAATTAGGACTTGATTAATATTCTGTGTGTGCCTTTCAGTTCACATTTACAAAACTAGGAATGTAAGAAAATCTTGAAATAGTGTTTTCATAAGAAAATCTTCCAGCAAATAAAAACAGATCATAGAAGGAATAGATGTTTTTACTGTCAGAATCTTCTCATTTATAAAATACCTTTGAAGTCAACTAATGGCAAACAGAAACAAAAATAAGTGTCAGTTATCCCAGTGTAAAATACAAGAAAGCAAGCTTTATGGAGAAATTCTCTGTAGCCCTTCAGACAGGGGGCACAGGACAGCCTTCCTCTTTGTCCTGGTTTAACCAAGCCCCACACAAGCACTTGCTTACCCCCCTTCCCCCAGTGAGACAGGCAGAGAATCAGAATGGTAAACTGAGACAACTCATGGGTTGAGATAAAGACAGTTTAATAGTAGGGCAAAAGCTGTACACACAAGCACAGCAATGCAATGAATTAATTCACCATTTCATCACTTTCTGGACAGGCAGATTTTCAGCTGTGTCTAGGAAAGCAGGGCTCCATCATGTATCTTCACTCTCCAACAATTTACAGCTCAAGGACCTCCTGTGGCTGAGGATGCAGAATGATACTGGTATGATACATGGACAGAGGTAGGACAAGCCAGGAGGCCTAATCTTCCTGACGGATAGTAGGAATGATGACCAATTGAACAAAAATATGACTTCAAAGCTGTTAATTTCCTATGCAATGAGATTTAATATAATGAGAATTCTGAAGGTCATATTGTCATTACTGTTATGTATGCTAAAGATAAATATACTAACAACAGTTACAGAGACCTTCCTTAAGCAATCAGCTTTTGAAAAGAATGAAAGCACAATGATTTTGTATTTAACCAACAGAACAGTCCAAAATAAATTGCTTTTATTTCTTTCCATTGGTTTCTCTAGCATATCAAGCTGACTGTCCTTTTGTATTCTATGTGGATGATAGTACTACAATAAGGCTGTCCTCCTGCCAACACAGTGCACAGTTAGGAGAAATCTGGAACATGGAAATGTCAGCTGCTGGCTTGGCTATTGAAAGTAACTACTCTCTGGTAAAACCCAACTGTTGTAGAATGCTTTGTAGAGTAAAATCAACACCTTCACTGTGTAATACTCCATTTAAATATTAATTAAGGTCCATTTTTATAAAAATTCTCATCTGAGATTATACTGGCAAGTGTTACACAGCAAACCTATCAAGTTTCTGGGAAATAAAATTTCTAACACCTTGGCACTTGAAAGGGTCTTTGCTGATGAGTACCTTTCACGAATTAGCCTATGTGTCCATGAAAAAGGAGCTAAACAAATGAGAAACAAGTAAATATTTGGAAAAAGAAAAAGCATCAAATAGTGTCTAGTTTATTTCTGTATTCTACCTTTTAATTACTGGGATAATTAAGGGAGAGAAATATTTTCACATTCTTTTGTAAGTAGAAAGCAAGCTTGGTTTGGGAGATGCTAAGTTTTGGCATAAATGAGAAAATCCCAACACTGATACACTGAAAGCTTTCTTGACACTGTGTTGTTCAAGTGTATACAGACACGCACTGATTTTATATATCGTGTTTAATTTCTTCTCTGACTTAGTGCCAACAATCTTTTCCTCAGTCCATACTTGGGAATTTTCCATCTTCAGTAAAACATGCAAAGATCTAATGCTTGCCACACCACTCATTTTCCTTGAAGCCCTGCAATGTTACACAGAAAATTAGTCTGTAGCTGTGTGAAAAGGTTGAAAGCCCTATGGTGAGCCAAGATATATATCTTCCCACTGCAGGACTGACACATCTTCCCCCAGCAGAAAGTGCAGTAGTCTCTATCTTACAGAATGCTTTTGATTGCTCTGAGTGCTGTTACTGCAGGCTAAGTTTTCTCTGAGGTAGCACTGACTGCTGGAACATCATCAAACCTTTACATGCAATCCATTAGCATCTTTTGCCAGAACCATCTGCAAGTAGAAAATCGCTAATATTCAAGAGCCTGCAGGAGAACTCAATTTCTGCATTTTTCTGGGCCCTTGTTCCTGAGAAGAGTAGCTGTTCTTCTGATGGAAGAACCCATATTTGGACTTCTTTCTGAAGTTGTAAGACACTTTTGGGCTCCCCAGCACCTGTTTGATCTGGGCATTTGGCAGCAGCTCAGTTCCTGGAGGTTGGGGAATGGCAATCAATTCTAATTATTGGCTGATGCTGTAAATATGCACTTGGTCCTGGAGGATCTGAGCTTATGCCAGAAATTACGAGTGTTTAGTAGTCCCCTGGCTAGTGCAGACACTTGCAGCTACTAATTAGCAGTAGTTTTTCACTTCCCTGCTCTATGGAGGATGGAGCTGCTGCTAAATATCAGTCCTCCTAAGGCAGTTATGCTGTGTTCAGATTCTGCTAGCCCATGGCCAACATGAAGAAAAGGTTGGTCCTTCCCTTTCCCCCGGCCTTGCCTACTAGTTGTGCTGGCACTTTTTTATTATGTGATGGCTTGCACCAAAACTAACCCTCCAGAAATTAGATATCAGTAAACTGACTGTTAGAGCTGATGAAAAGGAAGAAATTGCAATCTGAGGCCATGGGAAAGAGGATCCTTCTTTTTGACAGCAGGGGAACCTTGAATGGCTTAAACCATCATAAAATGAACCAAAGAGCCCTTCAGACATTTTGATCACCTCTGAATAATTTCTAAGCTCTCAAGGGGCAAAAGACTCCCAGTTCTAGAGCACAGTTGGGGAAGAGAAAGTGACAAACAATGCAAGTGTAATTCATCATGCATGGGTGGTTTAACATCTCTTTAAGAATCACCTGGAGACTTGGTGTGAACCTGAGACTACTTTCACTTCTGCAAACTAGCTCCTAGCAACCTTTTCCACTAAGCTGGTGGATTAGCTATGTGTGTTCCTCACTCTTGTCAGCCACTTTCCAGTGGTGCCATATCTCTTGTGCTTGAATACATTCCTCTTCAACCAAATGGTGATTTGTATTAAGGAATTACTCTGGGATTTGTTGCTGGTACAAATAAACCTGATTTTCACTCTATTTGTGTCAAGAGTGTATGCTTACAGCAGTTTGGCAGAGCAAAATGAACTATTCCAACAGCAGGAGATTTTTTTCTAGTGGAATATTCCTATAAACATTGGGATTTTGGCTTGATGTTTTTTCAGTCATTACTGGAAAGAGTTAAAGTTCTTATCTCTTGCATTTGTCTGCAACGTCTGACTTTGTATAGAACATCTGTCATTTGGTTAGTCTTTATTACCATTCATGTTGAAGCAATGATGAATTGCTGTTTCAATGTCTTCATCAGATTGCACAGATATGTTCTTTGAGCATCTACTCATTTATCCTCAAAGGACTATCTGGATGGTTTAATTGATCAAATACAGCACAATGGCATGTGTCAATCTACTAGCCAGCCGTTCCTTAACATCTCACTCCTTTTAATGTGGCTTCAGAGAATGCTACATAATGAATGAGTAATAACTACCATATCTCCTGACTATATAGATATATTGATTGAATCCCTGTGTGTCTGTTAGGGACTCTGGATCTTTCACAGAGTTAAGAAAGCAACATGCTTCTCTTTTCAAAGGTATTTAAAATATTTTTTAGCATTTACTAAAAAATTCCGGGTGATTTATGCAACTTTGGCTGCAGGCATGCCTGGTTTTTAATTAATTTCACTGGATTTATGCTTATATACTTTTCAGGGTGTTTTTGTAACATGTAGTCCTACTGTATAGCATATTTGTTGGATGCAACTTCTTTTACAGGCTTTTGCCTAACCTTTAACACATGGGGATCTCAGCAATCCCTTTTGATAGAAGCTTAGTTTCAGTTTCAAGAAGTAATAGTTAAGTCACAATTTAATCTTTTTTTCTGTTTTAAAAATTAGTTTTGGTATGAAATAAGAAACTTATATTTCAGTATCACATCAGAATGAGGGGCTGGATGTCAATCAGGCTCAGCTAACAGGAGCTATTTGTGTTCTTCAGAAAGTCTGTATATGTAAGAAGAGATTAGTCTTACAGCTAGTAGCCAGCAGAGAGTTGAAAGCTAACACTAAGCTGAATTTTGTATATATGTTTATGCAGTACTCCTGAAAGCATGAAATCCGTGTCTCTTCAGCATAGCAGTATAAATAGCCTTTTCCCCCATGTATTCCCCAGGCAGACTTCCCTCTAGTTGGCTTCTGTTATCTCCTTTGTAGCTTCTATCACATTTTCCCTTCACCTAATATGCTCTCTCTACTTAGGGCTGTGGATGATAGAGCTTAGTGTTCTTGCACATGATACAAAGTCTCCAGGTTATTCCCAGATGGTTGGGGATATACCAAACTGTAGAACAGCTTCATAGTCTAATGAAACTGTCAGACTTTTTGTCTACTCCAATACTTTGCATTTTGACTCCAGAGATGGCTAAATAGTCTGGATTTATAATTTTCTCTAATTTGGTCCAATTTTGTGTCCTTAAAAATCACAGCAGATTGCCCATTGCACATTTACAGGGCCATTTCTCCAATCTTTCTACTCCCATGGTCTAGTGGAGATCTCAGTGAAGGTTCTCAATACAGCTGTGCTTCTATCACTGAAGATGGCCTGTAGCATTATTTTGCTTGGCAGCATTTTGAATAGTCCATGATTTTGCATTTGAATATTTAGAATTTGTGTGCAGATTTATAGAATTTATTTTTACACTATGATACGAAAGCAACTACAAAAACCTAACCAAGACAACCTTGACAAATATTACACTAAAATGTTCTTACTTTAACAGAATGACCTCTAATTCTTCATTCTCAATTTTGAATCAAGAAGTTACTGTGGCTGGAATTTTTAATCTGCAGTAATTGCAGCTACATTTTACAGCACTTAGCCTGATTACAGTTCCCACAGAGCTATGGTGAAATGTGACTTGCATGTTGCTCTGTTTCTATTACAGGGTCTGAGTTTGTCCTGCATTTTTTTCTGATCCGGTTGATTCTGAAGCCTTACACTGTTCAGGCATATTTTGATGACATGGTATATCTTAAAAATATACCAATTTATGGAAGCCAAAATTTTTCACAGTAATGGAAGCATTTCAGTAAGCCTAATTGAAAAGATTTCTATCCTCTAAGGGCTCAACTTCTGATTAAAAACAGTGAGATAGGCGGAGAGAGAGCTGAAGCCCAAGAGAGCTGCTATCTCTTAGTGCATTAATGTGGGGAGAGTATGAAAGGGAACTGAAAATGAATCTGCACCATATTGGTGGCTGATCACTTTACTCCTCAATATATCAACTCTTCTGCATGTTCTGAGCTCATTCATTTTCATTTTTAACTTCTCCTTAAGAGGAGTCACTTCCCATATTTTGGAAAATCAAGTGTTCCAAAAATGGTGGGGCTGAAATAAGCAAGATACTCTGTCCAATCTTCTTCACTTTTAATCTATTTCAAAAATGGAAAAGGTAACTATAATAGGGAAAATACTAATGAAATGGACAGACATATTGGCAAGCTGAGAAGGAACTTGGAGGAAAATAAAAAGAAAATTCTGGCCATGGTTCCACATGTTTTAAAGCATCTTCCTCTGTTGCTCAGTTTATGTAATTTAAGAGCTTAAGGTTATAAAGATGACATGAGAGTCATCTAGAGTCTTCAATTAAGCAAACATAATTAGATTTACTGAAGCTGATTCTTGTTGCTCTAAATCTCTTTTCTCTCATGCTGCTAAATCAGCAGTCTCCAGAAAGAGGGACAGCAGTTCATTGTAGCACTGATAGGAAGCCTTGGTTTGTGTCTGAGGGAGCAATACTAAGTGTTTAATGGTTAGACTGGTTGCCAAAGTACCATGCTAGTAGGTGCTGGATAAAGCTGTGAATTCTAAGCTACTACAGTTTTATTTTAATACCAACAACTCTGATTAATTGAGTATGGAACCAGAGGTAATTTTTCAGGAAACATCAACTGCATATTCTGTCCTGCAGTCTGTCCAGAGAGTAAACAGTTCTGTTTGTTTTTCTTAGTACTTTTTGTTGTTGTAGGTAGTATTTTTTTGTATACATGTACGTGACTCATATGAATTTTCAGAAGTGAGGAGAGCTTGGGCTATTAAAAGATTGTCAAGAACCTCTTTCACATGTGATTGTGTTTATTCTTCAGTCAAATTCACTTTTGAGACACCCTTACTTCCTTGTCTTCCTTAGCTGAAGACAATAGATTGGGATATTTTCCTTTATTCAGCTTGTTTCCATGGGCTGGAGAATGAAACCACAGTCAAAATTTTTCCAAAATAATAACATCTGAACAAAAATGTATAGGAGATGGTAGATTCCAGGCATAAAAACATGAAAGATATGATTAGTATGAATGCTCCCTAAGAGCTTTCCATCTTCATATAACAATCTTTATTTCTTCATTTACATTCCTAGTCAACACAATGAATCCTCACAGGATTTTTGGTATTGCTATACCTACTATAGTTCTTTTACACTGACTGTATTTTCCTGTTGAGATTGTTTAGTGCATTACTTTATCTTGACCTTTTTTTCCACCTAATGGTGACATACTGTCTTTGATGAAGTCACAATTACATTCTAGCATTTGCCAGCAAGTAGCAGGTGAATTTTACAAGTCACCTTTGTCATCTGTGATGAAGCAAGTGAGAATGCAACTGTGAGGATTTTGCTTAGAATGGACTCTTGAAGGTGTAGTGTGAATGTTTATATTGTTAATGATGATGCAGTCTTGTGACTGATGAGCTCTCTAAACTCAGGGAATTTCTGGTATCAGACTGCTTATATACATTTTTTATCTTCAAAGGACTTGAGTCTTCAGAAAACAAGAGAAAGTTTTATGGTCTAAAGCCTGGGCAGTGATTTCTGGCATTCAGCTGCTAGGACAGTTCCAGTGCTTTGTTGTACATGACAACAAACGGTGATATTTTATGAGGAGAGCTCTGTGAATATATTAATTGCTCTCTAGGGTATTATGTTAGTGCCTTACATTCCCTTCCACCTAAGACTCTTTACAGGTGCTGATTGCAAAGCAAAAAGTCTATTAGAATCAGGGTTTGACACTACCAGATCTTAACATATGCTTAACACAGTTGTATTAGCTTTTCAAGCATGCATATCTTGCAATGGGGAATCTCAGCTGCAGCCCCTGCCTCTCCACACTGTGGTATTTGGGTGTCAATGCTTGAACTACCTTTGTTCCATCTGACCTCTTTTATTGGTGATTACTGGCTCTATTAGCAGTGCTTTGTGGGATTCTGTGGGATATGTGTAAACAGAAGAGCCACACAAATGCACACAAATGTGGTGTGGTGACACTGCCGATGTGTCAACTTTGGCACAGCAGCGTGCCAGTTGGGGGAAGCCAGAGGCTAATATTCAACAGATGGCAAAGTCCTACACCCTATAATAATGGCTGCAGTTATTTTCATTACTGTCATTTGATGACACATACGATAGTGGGGAAAGACTTGAACTGGGCAATCAGGGGAATTATACTCCGAAGGACCAGATGCACTTCAAACTCCTCAAATGGTGATGGATGTTCAGGCTGAATGCCACTGCTGTCCATATTCCAGGTATATTTATTGCTGAGGACTGGGAGCCACACTGTTTTCTGTCATACACAAGGCTAGCATTTTTCCTTCTGTAGTAAGGAGGAAAAAACCATAAAAAATGGCATTTTTTTAATGAAGGGAAATTATTCTATATTGCTGATATGTCTGTATATTATTATCACATATATAGTGATACATTATTTTTCAAATTTTTCAACATGAAGATCAAAGCATGAAAAACCAGAGAAGGTCTGCTGTGGAAGCCTAAAGAATTAAAAAATACCAAAAGCTTGTCTGATTAGTCCTGATAAAAATCATCCCAATTTATGTGAATGAAAGCATTAGATGATTATACCTTGAAGTTTTACAAGGTTAAAGGGATTTTTCTTCATCCAGCTTAAGAAACCTGTGAACTGTTTGTTATTATCCTGTGCATAGGAAACTTCCATACAATACTTTGAAGTTTTTAAAAATTATTTAGGATTTTATGACTTTTCTTTCTCAAATTTGAAGGATAAAATTATGATAATCTATGTTCTAGCAGAAAAGGACATTGGCTTTTAGAAAATTAATTAGATCATATTTGAATATTCATAGAATTACTTTGCATTTGGGAAAAAAATAGTTCTTTTGGTTTCTGGGAGATTTAGGAGTGACCTATTCTGACCCAGTTTCAAAAAAGTCCAGCAAAGCAGGTCTTTTTCTGAGCTATTTATTACAGCATCTAGAGTCATGATACATCCACAGGCTTAATTCAATTTGTATTAACAGTGTCATGCAGTGATTCCTTCACGTTTATTTTGTTTTTCTAAAAAAAAGAAAAAGAAAGTAAAATCATGTTTCTTTATTTAGCAATTCTGTACAATCCTTCCCACACTACAACAAAGCCAGAATATTTCACACCTACCATCAATGATCTAATACTTAATATTAAGACAGCTCCTGCTGTGACATGTTTCTTCCCTCTGCTGGGCTAACAACATAATAGGGATCAGGAAAACAGTTCTGAACATGGCATTGCTAAAATCTCTGAAAAAAATTTCTAGGTTAAGCCTTCTTTCTGACCCTACCTTGTGTAATTGGTGCAAAGCAGATTGAGAGAACCTGGAGCAAAAAAATCTTATTAGATCAGTCTGCTGCTTTGTCAGCTGATGTTGAGCTACTTATTTGAGGTCCTTGGTGCAAATCCTGATGTATTCATGGCTTCTATAAAATGGAGCATTGGAAAAGCCATAAACAAGGGGGGAAATCCATAAATCAACCTGACTGGGAAATTGAAATTATAACAAGACTTTTACAAATGTCCTAATAAAATGAAAGAGGTTGGTGTTTTGGCTTTTTTTCCTGTGGTTTTTTTTTTTTTTTTTTTTTTTTTTAAACTCTGCACCCATAAAGGCATATGGAGAACACTGATCTGGAAAGGATATCCTTATTTTTACAAGCAGGCTGTGTTTGCATACCTGATCTGCAATATCAAGGCCACTGATACCTTTAGGAAATCACTCCCAGTGTTTGCAGTGCATCTTAGATCAGATTTCCTTAATTTAAGCCACCTGCAGAATTAAGCTGGACATTGTCTGACACCAGCCTTTCCAAGTGATTTACAGCCAATCAGGAAAGATGATCTCATAGCCAAAGGTACAGGACTGGGGCTCAGGGGTTTAGGCTTTGTTTCTGTGATGTTCCTTGTACACCGAGAAAATGAATTTTGTTCTAGATAATAATTTTAAGTGGCTGCATCAATCCAGGATGAGATGCTGTGCATTGGGAGCACAGACTGGCTTCTCACAGTCCCTACCCAACACCCTGTCTGCTTCAGGGTGGACAGAGAAATATTTTGCTAATGGGAAAACTTGTGTACCTGTTGCAGAACAGAGGTACAAAGACCCAGCTGGACCAGGTGTGAAGGAGTTTTAGTGGGTGGCTTTATCTGTGTACTTGGAGCAGTTCACTCAAGGTTTTGAGGAAGGTTCTTTCTTCCCTTAAAATGCTGTGGAAATCTTCATTCCAAGTTTTAATCTCAATGATCTGGATGCAGTTCTGCTACCTTTACTCACCCTGGGTGGTCCCAATGATGATGCTCTCTGATCCTACACTCAGTGACAATCAAAAATTTTAAGTCTGTACCAAAACCAAGGCACAGTTGAGTAGTGTCTGCCTCTGTCCTCTAGCATAAATGACATTCCTGTAATTTTAAAATATTCTGAGGACAAACAAATGATTGCAAACTGCTTGACTACAAAGGGACTGTGGTCTGTGTTAAATAAAGAGCCAGTCTGACACAGTGCAATCACAAAACCAACAAGACACAGTGCAATCACAAAAACACCAGCCAGCTATTCAAACAAACACTACTCCCAGCTTATTGGAATAGGTCTGAACCTCAAAAGTGTTGTGGGCAAAGGTTATGTACAAATTTCATCTCAAATATATTTTTTCCTGGGCTTAATGAGTACCTTTGAGCATTGCAGTTGAGAACACATTCCATCTGGTGACAGCTTTTTTACAAATTAGAGAAAAGGACATTTTAAGCAAACTTCTTGCTCAAATGGTAGGGGTTATTTTTGTGGGGTTTTTTGTTTTGTTTTGTTTGTTTATTGAAAGACTCTGCTAGTCTTGCATGACTTCAGAAACACAATTTTATACTGTAGAGGCCCAAAATGAATTAAAAATGGTTGTTAGGTTACTGAGAATCTACCTATTGGTATTAGTTGTTGTTGTTGTAAAACAGAATGGTTTTGTGCTGCTTGGAAAGATACATAAGAATTTTAAATATATAAAGCCTTTATTATTATTATTATTATTATTATTATTATTATTGCTATTATTAAAAACTTGCTGACCTTAGGTTCTAATTTTTAATAGATTGACATGATTGCAGATTTATTTACTCTAGTAGTAGGCACAAAATTAAAAGCAGCAGTAATTGGGCTGATACCCAATGGAAGCCAATGGGCTGAAAGTGAAAATCTGCCTCTGTTCTTTTAATTTGTATTTTTGAACAGGATAAAATCAAATTTATCTTCAGAATGAGTATGTGGAATCCACACTAAACTCATAGAGAGGAATCAGATTAGAATCTCAGAGGTGATTAAAAGGTCCAAGTCCTGCTTTGATGCTTGCAGGCTTTCCACAATCAACAGGCATACAGGAGATTGGAGCACCGTTCTGGAACTGCTTAATTTGATGCAATTTGATTCTGAGCTTATTTCAGAAACTTATCAGCAGAAAGCAAACTAACTCTGAGGCAGTGCATAAGAACATCATCTCCCTAAGGCATGACTACAGTGCAGAAGCCTGGGCTGTCAGATATCTCATGGAGCCAAAGAAAGTCTCACATGAGCAGTACTGTGGCCCTGCTATTTTGTGGTGATGTTGCTTGAACCTGTTTATCAAGAAAAATCTCATACTATCCCCCTAGTGCCCTTAGTTCTGGAGAGTGAAAGATCTCCACTGCCTCATCTCTCCAGTCTCTATGTCCTTTTTTTTCCAGTTTCTTTTTTCTTCCTTTAATCTTCTTCATGTCTGTATCAGCGGTGAGAAAAAGTTGTGACTGAACCAGATTCTTCCAGTGCTTGGATGATGTTTAAACACATTTTTGGGGGTTTGCCTCCGTGTGGACTTGGGAAGAAAATGAGGTTCCCACTTCTGTGTATATTCCTCTAGAGGTGTAGTGAGTTGCTTCGATGGAATTTCTGATTCTGTTTTTAGTTTTAGAAGTACCCAGGGATTTTGAATGAGGTTGAGGCCATCTTGTACTAGGAGCTGTGTGCATAAATAGTATGAGACAGTGCCTGCCACACAAAGCTTGAAGATTAAACAGTACAGGGACAAAAGGGAAAAGTCAGTCTCTCAAGGAAATAAGGAAGGTTATACACCTCAGAGGAGCCAAATTTGAATTAACCTCCTAATCCTTGAAATTCAGTCCACTGCTAGACCAGGAATACTCTTAAATGGAATGAATGGATACAGCTTTAGGGACCATCAGTTGCTTGATAGTCCAGGGACTGAAACAGTCACTGAAACCACATCTCTCATCACCTGACCCATGACTCACAGTCACCACAGTATTTCTCATGTATGGGGTTTTTTTAGTCCTCTGTCACTAGATTAGTATCCTGTTTTGCTCCCTGAGACTGATACCTATGGAATAGGGTAAATGAAGAACTACTTCATTTATCTTATCAGTATCTTTCTCTTTTTAGCATCCTCTCTAGGTTAATCTGGTTTGCCATGTGGGACCATAATAGAGCTCTCTTTTAATGGTAGATAAAATTCTAAAAAGCCAGCTAGAAATGCCACTAGCCTTTTTTATAGTAAGGCTTTTTCTTTAAACCTTTATCCTGGAAAAATTTAGGGTAATGAGCCAAAATTCTCATTCCTGTTACATTCCAGTTACAGCAGGCAAACCAGCAGCTTGATGTCAGAATAGTGTGTAGCTCAAATTGCTGCATGTACATAGAATAGGATTTCAGACCTCCACAAAATCAATTAATAATAAAAGAATTTATTTACAGCATTTCTTTTTCAGTTATATCACATCATATTAGATTTGTTGAGCTGAAATTTAAGATAGGTTTCTGTGGTTTTGTATTGATGCATTACATATTTGACATACATAGACAAAATAGAAAACATTTCCCCTTGTTCTACTAGAAAGGAGATTTGCTACTTTTTAGCCATCTCCCTGTGGTGAGTTCTGCTGAAATTCACGGGAATATTTCCAGTAATGACTAGAGCAAACCCTTTCTAAATAGCTGAAGTAAACAATCTCTAGTCAGGCAGCCTCCCATGCAGGATGTCAAACTTCAAAATTTCTGTCTCTTTCTTGAGAGTGGGCTGGGAGGTCCCATTTAATTATGAAAAGAAGTCTTTGAATACCTGAATTTAAGCTCCAAAGCTGATCCACTTGAAAGAAATGTCTACTCCTGAAAATGTGCCTACCACAGGTGTAGTTGAGCTATATGGTCTGCTACTATACAATAGTCTGGGTACAATGGGTTATTTAGAATTATTATAGTCTAATCACAAATCTAATAAATAGAATGCTACTTTTAAATATAATTATCAAATTATATGGTTGTGCAGTCATTTTCCACACAGTTCAGCTCTTCTATTAACTACTTATGTGTGGAATGTAAGTTTTGTATGTACACATTTTCTATTTCTATTTCTTTGGAAATAGAAACTATCTCTTTGCATCTTTACATTGCACAGAATCTGAACCTGCTCAATACTGGTTTAGTTCACCCTATTTAGAGAGTTTAGAGTTATCCCACAGGGAAGTAAGAAATTTGCATAAAGCGATAGGAAAGAAATAAGAACAAATTATTTATCTGAATAGATAGATTTTCAATCCATTGTTCAAAAAGCTCTTTTATCATCAGCAGAGTGATGGATTATTTCTTTAAGGGAAAGTGGCAGTAATTAGTTCTAATACCTGAGAGAACTCAATAAATATTTGCTAAATTAAGATTACTTATTATTTATATTCCAGGAGCATCTAGATGATTCCTGTGAGATCAGACCCCCATTGTTCAAGGAAGTGTGTAAGAACAGCTGCTATCCTAAACAACATACAGCTCAAGATAGATGTCAGGGAAGACAGGAGGAAAAAACAGAATCTCAAAGAAACCAAATTAATTGCCTGAGGGCAGAAAATGAGCAGCAGAGTTAGGTCTATGATCAGGTGGGTCTCTTCAAAGCCACCCTGGAGCTTTACCTGGAGCAAGTATCTTCCCTTCTTATCTGACCCTTTTGACTTCCAACCCACCTCTCAGTACAACAACCCACCTCTGACACCCACCATGAAGCCCTTACACTTGTAGCAGCAGTTTTCATTTCCTTTGAGATGGTCCCTCCATCCACACTCAGAAATCACCTGTTATATAGGAAAGTGAGTTTATTTTAGATTTTCTGATATTTCTCACTTATTTTGACCATTCTTTATACCTTTCCTCTTCTACTGAATTTACCATTGTATCTTGCTGTCACCCTGGTTTTCTGAACTCTCTTATCATTGCCCATCTACCCACCTGTTCTTGATCCTGTAAAAGTACATGGGGAATTGTGAGTCAGGTAAGTTTGGTATTTGTTGATGTTTTCCATAAAATACACTGTAGATAAGCCATTAGAAGAATATTTTGGTTTTATTGTTATTGCTGATCTTCTTTAGTTTCTGATCAGAACAGGACATGGAATAGCCAGCAAGTTAATACACCTAAGAAGGGGAGTAATCCATGTGGACACCCATGTATCGGATAGTGTACTCAGCAATATCTTATGTATGTTCCAAACTCAAAAGGAATATTAAAAACTACTGCTACAGGCATCTGAGCTAATGAAATGGTTTATGGCAAAAGCAAGTGGGTGCAGAAAGCCTGCAGGGGGAACTCAGGTGAGTCCAGCCAGGTGAGAGCAGTGCTCTGCATGGAGTCCCTCCTTCTGGAGCCAGTGTCATGTAGCTATAAAACGTTGTGAGGGGACAAGAACTCTGGGGAGAGAGGCTCTGCCATAACATAAATCTTCTGCATTTCCTCCATCATTTCCTCTTAGTTTATGCATTGATGTGAAATTTCAAGCCATCTTCAGTTATTGCAATTTCCTTTCACATAGACCTCAGTTTTAAAAACTGAGACCCTTCAGTTCAGGCACCACCTTTGTTTAGGTCATCCAAGATTCAAGGTAGGCTGTGCTGGTGGGGAATTTTTTCTGGGAGCTGCCATTGACCAAGATCTTCTCTAATCTAGAGAGCAATTCAAATACCCTCTCCTTGTTTCAGAAAAGGACATTTTTTGTTTACATTTTACCTTTAATAATGGGTCTGTAGGGGTTACTTAAAGCTATGCACCAATGGAGTTTATGCAGAAGATGCCATCCAGCTATCCTGTTTTTGCTGCTTTTTCAGAGTGAGTTAAAAAGCTAAGTGATGACAGCATTAACCCCAGGATTAGAGTCTTTTGTTTGTATCACACTTGTGCACTGTCTCTGTGCAAACCCAAACATTCTCAGGGGGTGTGATGAAACCCTACAGCTGCCCTCTTGGGGAGAGGGACTAGACTAACATGAACTTCCAGGGCTTATTTCAAACCTTTTGTGAGTTCATAACATAGATACATCATTGGTAGATATATATTCAGACTTTTGCTGGCAGGTCTGTGTACCATTTTTTTTTTGCTGTTGTTTGGGGTTATTTTGTTTGTTATTTTTTGTTTTTGTTTTTTTTTTATTGTAAGTAGCTTCTACCAGGTCAACTGTGTAATTGCAAGCTGGAAGTTGAAGTGTATGCTGTTGTCTGGTGCCACAAACTGATAGAAATATATTTAGAATTGATTTACACTTGAGACAGAATCCAGGAGATTAAAAAATGACCAGATCAACCAGATCGTGGGGATAAATGGAGATGGTTGTACTGATACTCACCCTGAGACAGATTCCTCTTTCTAAAATTTGATTTTATATATTTATTTTTATTGGCTTAGGTTATCTGATAACTTGGATAACTTGAGTGTATCTAAAATTGCACTATATGGCTATGTTTAAACACATAATGTAGATTTGATGCTTTTTTAGTGTTTCAGATGCATTTGACATTGTTCAGCAAGTTCTGAATTCCTGGTTAAAGAGCTCCTGAATGAACATGCCTTTGTATGGCAAACTTATCTTAGAAAAAGAAAAACAACCAGTTGTAGAAAATATCCCATATTGCATCTTTTGCTTAGTGATCATTTCCTTCCATGAGGTGTTGAACAAATGACTTGGAGCTAAAAGCACACAGGCTTTCATGTGCTTAGCAATATGGTTGGGTACCACAGGATCATCAGGTGTGTAGGTGCCTATTTTTCTTTCTTTCCGAATACACGTCTTTGTTGTACCTTAGTGAACAGAACCTTTTGAAAAGTTCTGGGGAGCTAGAGCCTACCTCTTTAGATGTCTCAATAGCCTCAAAAAATTGTCCCTTCATTCCCAGCTATAACTGCTCAGTGGGTTTTGCTTTCTCTGCACTGTGCAGAGGGAGACCCACATTAGGATAGTAGAGTTTAGTTGCAATCAGTACTTGATAAATCTCTGAATAACTTCAGCACACGTGTGAAGTGCAACAATTTTAACCTCTGTATCAGGACTGCCATATCAGGTTCAGAAGTAGAAAAGAGCTGTGCCCTGATAGACCACTGCAGTGTAGAGTGCCTTTGGAGCCTTTCCAAAGCAGGTGACACTTTCCCAATTTCTGTCTCTCTAAAATGTAGAGCCTGGTTACATGTGGTAACCAAACCAGTGATATTATTTCCTCTTGGGTGTATTTATTTGACATTAGATGCAATATTTCTTACCAAATGATACTGTTCATTGTACTTATTTCATTTGGGCTGCATGTGCATAGGTGTGTGTACATTGTTATGCAAGTGTATTTATGAGATATTTTCTCCTTCTCTCTCTTTGGGGGAAGTCATAACTTCAGGTGATCTGATCTTAAGATGTGGAGATATGAGTTAAAAATAAGTATAAATAAAGAATACAGACAGCAACTAAGGGACAGTCAGAAGCTTACTCTGAAGCATATTGGAGGATCCTAAAAATCAAACTGTGACGGACAAGTGGTTACTCTTCACAATTCAGGTAGAATTGTTACTAGGTACAACTGGAGGTACTACTAAAGCACAAATCTTTGTCAATATAGTGAAATTACAAACTTACATCATCAACGAAAGAAGGTACTCTCATAAAAATACTTGTAAAAATTCTACATATAATATAGTATCACTATGTTGTTGTTTTTTTTTAAATTCAAGTAGTCAGTGCCAGATGCTATAAAAATTAGGTAATCTTTCCTAAAATTCAGATTAGACTAGTAGTGCACTGATGATGTTATTTATTTAGGTGATCTAGCAGTACATCTGCATAATTTATATTGTGTTTGTTTATGGATTTGGATCACACTTACCTTTGAATTTTAAAGATTTGTGTGGATGGAAAATTTTACTCTCTAAATTCAAGGAAAATAAATCTTTGGATGAACAAAGGAATTTTCTTTCAAGCTTTGAATGCCTTCTGTCTTAGCATCATTATTATATGCTGGATGTTTGAATAAATACTCCCAAAATCACACTTTTATTCAGAAATAGCCAATTTAAATAGAAAATCCCACTGCCTCTGGGTTGGTTTTTGCAAGAGATACATTTAGTATTTGTACATAAATGGCACTCTTCATATGCAGGTACAGTCTATTTTTGTCTATGTAGTATAATTTATGTTTTTAGATGTGAATTTAAAACAAAATTTCTGAAACTATATAGTTTTAAAAGAGGAGATTTAATGGAATGATTTCTGATTTGAATCCTGAAGGATTAAAAAAACCTTATTCATGACACTATTGGATTCCGATTTTATTTCTTCATTTTGGCCCAATAAAAACTGTTTGTTGAATTTTATGGCATTCTATAAGCTGATCAATACATTCAATATTTTTTTAAGAGAGAACTAGAAGAAGATGAGTTTTATTCTGTTATTTCAAAAGATATTTCAATTCTTTCCTCAGCCGTAATATTCAGTTGTAATTTTCATAACACAGTAGCCAGACAATAGCAGACAGAAATAGCAAATAAATAAAAGAACTGTTGGGGACATCTCTCAGTTTTGACCCTGTATTCAGGAGACATTTATAAAGATCATTATATAGCTGTAGCTAAATGACACTATTTTCAGCTAATTTTTCTTGATTAAAAAGCTATTAATGATCCATGAAAAGAGAGCAGGAGCAAACTTTGCCTCTTGAATAAAATCTCATAATGATGAAATGCTACATGATAGCCCTGAATTCTGCATGTGATTCTTTTCCAAGGTCAATGACCTATTTATCCTTCTTTTGGCTCAGAGATGCCAATATGCAGCTTTATTCCTATTAGAAATTGTATTTTAGAAAGGGACAAGAATAATATATATTCTGTAGCAAGATATGCTAATCTTCAATAAGATATAAGGTGATTCTTCTGCTGATGATTTTGAAAAACAATGTGAATCTTCAAATCAAGCCTAGTAATGAACTCACTGTAACTAGATCTAGCAATTGCCTAGAGGGATAATTACTAGATAAAAAAGGGCATGAAATGGTCATTGAAAGCGAAAGGGAGAGCAGAAATGATTGAGGTAGGTAGCTTTTATTAAATTAAAACAAAATAGAGACAAAATAATGTTGTATCTTGCATTTGAATATTAAAATTGGGCATCAGGAAAATTTTAATGTAACAGTATGAAGTGAAATATAACAATAATTCAGAAGCTTACCTTCAACAAGGTATAGTTAAGGACAGGCCATAAATACTCACTTTAACAAAGGAACCTCTTGCTCAATGAATAAACAAATCTCACTACTGAGTTTATACCCATCCTGAGTGTCTACTGAAATTGTACTCAAGAAACAATCAACTGCAGTGAAGAAGGTGAACTGTTATATCCTGCTGATAAACTAAGTTCAGATTCTCATTTCTTCTTTTTCATCACCTTGACATTACAGATTCTTAGTAATGCTTGCCATATTTTTTCTGCCTCCTAATTGGTCAGCATTTTATGTGGTTATCCAATACTGGTATAAGAACAGTATATTGAATTATTTAACTGGAATATTTTCCCACAATTCTGACTGTATGATCTGTTACTGAATTATTTTGAGACCTATTTTTTTTCTATCCTGTGTAATAATCTTCCTACAGGTTCATGCCAGATTTTTTCCATACACAGTTTTTGCCCTTCATAATCCTATATTGTTGACAAAATGCATAGGAATTTCCTATTCCATTGTCTAAATTTCAGTCATGTAAAGACAACTGGGCTACCCTAACTATTTTATTAGGCATCTCTTTCATTGCAGTACAAAGACCATGTTGGAGGGTGCTATCACACAGACCTTAGAATCTATTTAAATATGTATGCTGATCATACTACAATTTTTCTTTGCCACTGAAGCATTGAAAACA
Organism: Melozone crissalis; assembly: GCF_028551555.1. NCBI lineage: Eukaryota > Metazoa > Chordata > Aves > Passeriformes > Passerellidae > Melozone > Melozone crissalis. Next base: position 26,776,780 of record NW_026535794.1, read on the forward strand.
TTTGATACATAGAGATGAGATTTATGGAATGTTATATATGCCTGGAAACACTTGTATTCTCCTATTGTTTGTTGCCTCTAAGGGCAAAATCTATATAAAAGTGTTAAAGCTAGGATTCTATGAATCATAATAAATAGAGAAAGCAGACTGTCTCTTTACATTTTGTCTTCCTTTTTGAAATTAGAAATATGCCTGCTTTTTTCAATTCCCTTAGCTTTTTCACAGACCTCCATATAAAAAAATATATAGATAAGGTCTCTAAGATTACAGCTTCTTGTTTCTAACATTTCAGCAGCAACACTGTTGACACCTGGTGCTTGTTATTCCTAAGGGCTCTGATTGCCTCTTGAATCTCTTTAAAATTTGGCTCAGCTGCCTGGAAGGTGGCCATTTGTTGTTGGCCTTTTCATTTTCTTTACCGGACTTGTCTAAGCACTCCTACCATATTTCTCTATTTCCATTTCAGTTTTATATTTTATCAGACTTTCTTATTATTGATATTCTTTTCTTCATGCATTGATACCCCTGTAAAATTTTTGAACAGTCTCAGTTTCCTTAAACTCAGTCATCAGAAGCAAATTCTCTACAAACTATAATCCTGTGAAAAGGTCCACTCTTGCCTGAGGAACAAATGTAAAACTTACCAATACTCGTCATCACACCATAGTAAGGATCTCCTCCAAAGAACCACTGAGAGCTCTGAATTTTGTATTTGAATTTGCCAGAATACAATGTATCTCACCTAACACACCAAAGTCCTTAGGGAAACTGGCGATAGGAACTGGTATAATTAAACAACAAATTCACACTTGAATGAACCCCTGCAGAAAAACAATAATGGCTATAAAAATCCATTTTCCAGGGAGGGAATACTTTTCACAAACTATTCCTTCCCTCTCTGCACTTTCAGGCCTGATGCAGTAAAGGTATGAAATACCTTTAAAAGAAAACCTTGTAAAGCAAAATTTCTTATGCTACTTGAAACTAAAAGGCTAGACTTTGTAACTACAGACTTCAGGGAACAGTAATGGTCAGTCTTTTTACACCAATTTCCTTGTTTTTCCTATATATTCTCATATCTCTGCTAATAATCAGCCAATAATTTCCTCTGCCTCTCAGCTTTCCAAAGTCCTATTAAAATTCCCCTACTTCTCACTATCAATTAACTCTTCTTTCTCAGATTTTGGAACTGTTTTTTCAATACAGCTATTGTTTTCAGCCTGTCTTTGAATTTTGAACTCATTGAACTTTGAATTTTGTTACTTGTTTGGATCTGAGGGAGGGCTTACATAAACTACAGTTGTGTATTTTGTTTTTGCCTTCTGGAAGTAAATTACCTCAATGTTTTCCTTGTAGCAGAGCTAAGTTTCAAGGTAATCAGATTGATCAGGGCTGTGTTTAATCCAGTTTTGTAAAGAAATGCGTTAGTCTCTCAAGAAACTATTACCATGTTTGATCACACTCATGTTCTCACCATGTTCAACAGGAATTTCTCTTTATTTCTTGTTTTCATACAAAATTTCCTAGGAAAGTCTGTCTCCATCTTCTCTATATCTCCCCTTTAGATAGTAGGAATCTGACAATAAGGTCCTTCCTTACACTTTTCTCTACACAGAACCCAGTTTCTTTAGTCGCATGTGTCATCTGCTTTTGCACCTTAGGTGTTTTCCTGGTGCTTCAGGGGATTGCTCCCCTGTACCAAGGATCCAAGAGTGAACACAGTGCTCTTTGTGCAGTTAAATGTGTCCTGAAGTCATGAAGGACACTCATGTTTTTAGTAATTTTTTTTCTGATTCATTCTTTCCTTGAAGTTTTGTTATTTTCTTTGTAGATTTGCAGTTTCTTCTTCAGTCTTTTCACATTCTGTAGTTTCTGATTATATTGATTGCATTGGCACACTGTCCGTGGTGCATACTAGGTCAAAGTTGCTCATTTACATTTGGATGTGTTTCTGGAGCTCTGCTTTTGTGCTCTCCTTTGTTTTCCAAATGTCCTTCTCTTTGCTACCAATGCATCTGCAATTTATTCTAGCAGACTGCAGAATTTTTTCCTGAATCAATACTTCCTATTTGTAGGCATAATTTGAATTGTCTAAAGACAATGTCTTCTCTATGCGCTCATATATTCTATGTTTTCTCTACTATGTAAATTTTTTTCTTATGAATCTCTTATGAGACAGTCATATGAGTTACTGCTACCTCCCTCCAGATTTTTGATGCCAAGAGGCAAAGATTTCTGTCTTAGTAAGTGCATGATCAGTCTAGCTAATAGTGACTCCATCTGTGCTCTTCACCAATGTTGGTGGGTACTTGTAGCAGAAAATGTTGTAGTCTGTAAAGGCACTTTATAAAATCTGTTTGAAGTAATCTAGTTTCAATATCATGAAACACTAATTTCCATTTTTTTAACATCTTCATTTCCTGTACTAAACCAGTAGAAACTGTAAACTTACAGCTGTTGAACATATTCAGTGCATTCATCATCTAATAAGCTTTATTTTTCTTCAGTGAAAGTAGATATATTGCTGAAGTCAACACTATCTCCTTTTAATCTTAATTGAATATTTGTCCACTAATGGCTTCAAAGGTATTTCTGTTGATAATATATTTTAACTGTTCTCATTAAATGTCTTGTAGTCTTTCTGTCATTGTGAATGTAGATCCTTCTCTATTTCCATGTATCTTATCTCTGAGAAGTCTGTGATGTGTGCACTATTCTGCCTTGCTTGGGCTATAAGGGTTTGGGGAACTTTTGGCCTATATAAGATCAGATGTTCCACATTTCTAATTCCTAATTTTTTTCTAAAGCTGATGGCTTTTATTCATATTGTTATTCATAGGTTTTTTAAGTTTTGGGGAGGACTCCTTAAAATTGTTCTTTGCTGTAAATCAGAGAAGCCATTATTAAATTTCTGCTTCCCATACGCATTCTTTTAAGCTGTAGATGAAATAATTCCTAAACTTCTGTAGAAGTGTTGAGCTCTTGGAGTATTAGCTATGAGGAGATCTTCTGATCTGCTATGCACGCTGAAGGTTCTTCTGTCAACTGAATATCAACATTTCTCTTGAAATGTAGACAGCAGATTGGGACAGTATGTTCTCACAGTCCCTAGGCCATTGTCAAATATACAAAATAGCATTACTACATTTTCTCATTAAATTTTTCTTTTACTAAAAATTTCTAAAGATGCTGAGGTGATGGGAACTTTCAGCTGGCTCAGTCTCCTCTTTATTCAGTGGTTTCAGGTGTTGTAGATCATGGAGTGGTGCAAGGTCCTGACAATTCCTTCTTCATAAAATTTATGGTTTTTGGGAGGCTTTAAAAAAATCCTATCTGATGCTTTTGCCCAACTTACTAAACTGTCCTATGGATTTATATTGTCTAATTATGTGTGGGCTTTCTATCTATTACTTTGAAATCTGATTGATCAAAAACCTTTACCGGTGATGTTACCTTGCAGATCAGTAAAAGATGTTGGTAAGATATGTGGGGCAACAAAACCTGCAAATTGCATGTCTCAGCTTCAGCATAAATATATTTCCTTGGGAAATTTCTTTAAGTGGTTACATTTTATTCTTATTCTCTTCATCCTTTATTTTTATTACAGCACAGCTCAGAATAAAACCATCAAAGGTAATGAACATTTATTTTAAGTTAGGGTACATCAGGCAGTTTGACATTTTATACCCATTTTAGTTTTCCTCAACTAAATGAGAACTGTGTGCTGGAACAGGTCATGTCTCTTTCTGTCACAGTCCACCTTGTTTTGTGGTAGTGCACCCTTGGATGCATAATGGAGATATGGGTACTTGTGCATAAAGAAACATAGCTTAAATGAACTGTAAAGCTCTGTGCTTTATTGGGCAGCACTTTTTGAACTTTTTTTCCCCTGGGTGAATTATTCAGAGGATCTTTGTAAATGGTGCATAACTTCAAATTGGATCCATAGACTATAGATCAGGTAATTGATTCTCCTCCTTAATTTCATTTGTTACATGATCACATTATTACTTTTTCTTTTTTGATTAAGTTTTTTTTTAATTCATAACATTACACAAATAATCTAAACCAAATTCTAATATCTTAATCTCTTGTTAATTAACATTTCATCAGCTCACTTAAATTGCCCACCATGCTGTCTTGCAAGGTCATTTCTTGCTAAATCAGAGCATGATTCCAGGTAAAGATGTCTTTTTGAATTTGGAGACAGATTGAAGTTGATATTGGTATGAGATATGGTGGAAATGATATTAGAAAAGTGATCAAAACCCACTGAAGAAAACCAGAAAAGGGTAGAGAAATTCTGGAAGATTAGGTACTTAGGTGTTTGGGGGTTTTTTTGTGTGGGTTTCTTTTTTTGGCTTTTTTTTTTTTTTTTTTTTTTTTTAGATTTCTTTTCCCCAAGACTACTTGAGTTTCTTCTTAAAGTGGTTCAGCATTTTAAGACGAAGCTGTTTGCTTTGGATAGCTTTCTCATGGGCTGAGATGAGGACTCTGCTAGCCATGTTTATGTGGAAGAAAAAGTCCTTACACTGTGAGTTCTCAAAGCTGAGCTTCTGCTGCATTTATAATAAAGAAACCTCTTTGTTGCATGGAGCAAAAGTTCTTTCTTTTGAAATGTGTCCATCAGAGTTGCATAGCTGCTAGTAAGGGACTAGCAGGTGCTAACTATAGAAAACAGCTTCCTGTTCAGCTGCATTTATTATTATTATTTTTCTAACAGGTTTCTGATGTGAAAGTTGTAAAGAGTTGGATTTCTCTTGAGATAAGAACTTACAATTAGATGAGGATTGATTGATCAGCCATGACACAATGTTGTCAACATGAAATCAAAGTGGGGACAGTGTATTTGCATTTGATGGCTTTGTAGAGCGAGATTATGCTAACAGCATGGAGCTATCTCACTCCCCTAGAAGCAGAAAGAAACTCCACGGCTGCAATTCTGAAATGCCTCCTGAAGAGGTGAAGATTACACCTGCTCCATGGTGTCTCCAAACTGTTTCTGTGCTAGAATAGCCTCTGGCTCTGTCCAGTACTTGCACTGCAGCTCCATGCTCACCTCCTGTGGATGTGCTATGGGATTAATGAACTCTATGACTGATTCAATTTTCATAATTAAATCTTTTTCCCATAACTCAAATTGAATAAAAGGATTTGATGCAGAGTTGTGTAATTCATGAGCATAACTGATATAATTATGTAGCTTGCATTGTTGGTGCTTTGTGTTAACAAAATGGAAACACAGGAAAAAACTAGTACCAAGTTTTCCCAAAGTCCTAGATAATTTGAGCAATATAAACCCCATGACTTAATGTGTTCTTGTCTGAACATAGAACATACAGATGTCAAAACTGACTGCTTACATCGCAAAATCAGAAATTGCTGTAGGATTTACTGATGTCTGTGGGAAATTTGGTAGGTGTATAAATTTATATACTTTTTCTTGTATATGTATCTCTTGTTGGATAGGTGCTAAAGTTCTCCAGCTGATCAACAGATATCTGCCGAGCACATTATTGAATCATATCTGTCTAAACCAATTTCTACACCTCTGTTGTAGTATTTGCAATGATAATGTGTCAGACCAGGGAAATACCTATCCTTCTTGTGAATAGGGGTCATTCCCATGAGTGTTATATCAATCCTGCTAAAAAGGACTAAAAGAGACAAGATGCAAAAGGAAAAATTCAGTGGCTAAGGACATATTATATACATAGAGGACTTAAAAGCCAAAGTGGAAATATCAGCCCTCACTGTAACTCTGAGATCCATGCAGAGGAGGTTCAGTTCTTAGAAAGAACTCCTTTTAGTACAGGCACAGAGCTGCTTTGGGTGTATGTATTAGGGAAGATTACAAATAACTTTGTGATCTGAGAATGAAAATAGTGCTGAACTGAGAGACTGAAATATGGGAGGAGAAAAACATTCACTTTTCATTCTGTTCTCCATTATCTGTGGAAAAATAATTCCTTCCCATCCTGAAAGAAAATCCTTTCCATGAGAAGTGCCAGAGCAGGAGTCTGTGCCTTCAAAAGCAGCAGGATTTGGGCTTTATCCAGCAAGCAATGGCAGTCAGGGAAGGAGGAAAAGAAATTGCTAATTCCCAGGAAAGACCTCATCCTTCCCTTGAAGTGAATCCTATTTGTACTGTTCTAAGGGGCAGGAACAAGATGGAGAGAAATCAAAGCTGAACTCCCTCCTTTATGGAAAAAGTGTGCTGAAACACTAGCTTTTCCCTGTTACCCATAGTTCCCCTTTACAAATACTTTTTTTTGAATAGAGAATGAATTAGTCCTTCAGCTGGGTGTTTCCCTCTGAAAAGGGAGAGAGGACTTTGAGATTATATTAGAGGTGCTTTTGGTAATTACTTGCCAGAAACTAACACAAAAGAGAAGTGTGAACATGTTTGCAGGAGCTAGCAAAGTATAATGAGGGGAAAAGCCTTTCTTCTGATTCTTATTTATATTATCAACACCAGAGCTCTAAATCACAAACCAGGACCACATGGGGAGGTTATGATTCAAATGTAAGAGACAACAACACATGTATTGGGACAGCTGAAGGAGCACAAGGAAACAATGAGGCAATGTTGGTCAGTATGGGAGAAAGCGTCACAGTGCATTATTAGCTTAAACATTTTCTCATGTTTTTTTGTAGGCATCACAGCAAGAGAGTTTTAATGAGGGATTTGAAGGAAGATAATGAGGTTGTGTGGCAGATGCTTGGAAAAAATCACAGAGGAGCTTGTTTAAAAATATCTGACAAATGGATAGTGGAAGCCAACATTATGGTCTAACTGGAGACAGAGCTCATAGAAGATGATAGGTGGGATGAAAATGAGGAAGAATTTGAAGACGAAGGCAAATAGCTTACAGCTGATTATTTTGAAAATAATAAACAAGCATTGGTCAAAAAGGCTGGCACTTTTGTTCCATCAGATTCTGTGTGAGAGGATCATAGGTAAACAGAGGAACAGATGCTCTGATGGATAGAGATTTGAAGTGGATTATGGCAGTATGGAGAAGAGTCTTGTGGGTGAACATCAATGGGCACTCATTAAAGGTGCTATGCAGAAATAACCAAAAAATTGAGGCTGAAGGCAGTAGACATTGACTTGTTTACAAAGCAGATGATGTGATCTAACTTTCTAGAGGAACACATGATAAGTTTTTAAATAAAAGACAAGCACTGTCTGGTGTTGAAAAAAAGTTGTGTCAGTGTGTAGATTGTTCCTCTTTTCTAGTATGGAAAGCTAAATATTTTTTTCTGAATGAGGGCAATAAGGAAAGTTAAAAGGTAAATATGTAGAAAAATACAGAATGAGTAGTCATAGCAATAGAAACTTCTGCTTGGTTTTCTGGAAGATGTACTTATGCCATCCCTTTACATTTTTTCAAAAGCTTCAGGTCTGGTTACTTTGATTTTTTAAAATAATCCTCACAATTTAGGTTTCAGTTTCAAAAGTGATTATATTGAAAAGCTTGCAGAAAAAAAGGTTAGGTTCCATGAAAATCAGGGGTTTAATACAGATGATCGAAGCAATTAGTACATGTCACAGTTGAGACCAGGTAGTTAATGGGAGATTTGAAAAAAAACTAGTGCACACAATAGATTTCTATTTTAGCTTTTATGGAAGAGGAAGGCAAATACATATTCTTTGTGGGAAGCCTAATCCTATAAAAAGTCAACATGAGAAAAGACATGCTGAGCTGTTTTGTGAAGGAATTTTAATGTATTTTGCATGGGAAGTCCATAAAGGTAGCTGGAGTAAGAAGCTAACATAATTAATGGACAGAACTTTTAAACATTAAATTAATGATTTGCCTTAACATTCACAAGTGAGTGGGTGACAGATGCTGGAAATGGCTGTAAATTTCCTGTGAGAGGAAGAAGAAATACTGAGGGAAATCAAGACCATACCTGAACAGATGATCAGGATATTAGAATGTCTAAAGATTAGCAAAACTTCAGGGGCAGATGGAGTCTGTCCCAGAGATGAGAAACCCAAGAATCTATGTGAGTAGAGGCAATATCATATTATAATAGAAAATACTGGTAGACTTAAAAATGGTGAGTAGAAACTGATAGAAAATTAATGATATTTAGAGATCACTTCTGCTCTTGAGGACAGTGACAGCTAAACATTCATTTTCAGAAAGGTACTTGTTTACAGGCAGAACTCAGAAAGGGAAAACATTTAGTTGTTTTAAGTAGTGGTCTCAGATTAAAAGTGAACTAGGGAGAGGAAGAAAGGCATGTAAGTGCTGATGATTTTAAGACGCTTTGTCTATAGCACAGTCTAAAAGACAGGCCAGACTTTTAGAAGCTTCTCTAACCAGCCAGCATCTCTGTATGTGTGTGTTCCTGGGACTTCCTTTTCAGAGCTGGTGATTCCTTGAAGTGTTCTGAGGGTTCAGTGGAACCAGGAAGGCTCTACATGCATCAGATCCTCAGTAGCATTGGTGCCAGATTGGATTAAATGTTGGTCACTGGCAGCTGCAGCAACCACTGAGACCTTCATCTTATTTGGATCAGGGAAGGTGATTATCTTCAGGGGATGAAAGCATTCTGGAGTTGTCAGGTAATAAAAGACACAAATGAAAGCAAATTACTTCAGCCATTTTGTGAGGGTCAGTGTACTGCTAATTTTCACTTACTAGAGTGACACAAACAGAGAGCATAAGTAAGTAAAACAGCAAAAAGTAGAATTTGTGTAGGATTTGGCATTTTGATGCAAGTAAGCAAAGTAATTCACACCTACTTGGGATAGCTTGGGAAGCAAGTTCAGTGAACTCATTTCTACATACTGAGTGAAAAAATGTAAGAGAATTGTAGGAGGAACAAGAAAAAGCAAACACCCCAAAGTCACATGCAAATTAACATTAATCAGGAGGATGATCTAAATGAAAGAATTATAAGCATATAGCTTTTTTTTACATAATTATTTATGTAATAACAGCAAAAACCCAAAGGGACATTAAAATTCAATAAACACTGCATTGAATATAAATTATTTTAGCCTGCTATAAAAAAATCACAAAATCTGTGATACCAAAATTTCTATTGTCTGTGTAATTTTTAATCTTCTAGTTATATCTTGATATACGGAGGATGTCCATATAAAAATATATGGGCTAATAATTCTGGAAAGGAAAGCATAAATGTGTCTATTTGAGCCACAGCTAATTTTATTTCTAAAATGAAAATAAAAATATGTATGCCACCAGTTATGGCAACAATCAGTCATAAAACTTAGTGATGAACAAAATGCCATTAGTTCCATATTTAATTTGTCATTGACCTGCTCTATTTAAATATAAAGCTGGTTGTTTTAATCTAGCAGCTCTGCTTTGTCTGAGAGTATATCCCCTGAGTTTTTCTTGTCTAGTAGAAATGTCAAGATTATATTTTTTCTCTCTATTTTTCCAGTACAATACCTCTTACAAGATCGACAGTTCTTACCAGTGCTGATTGATGACCTAAGACCAAAAGTCTATCAAAGTTAATTGTTTTGATCAATCCCCCTCTCCGTCTGAAATGTTGGACTTGTGGCTTTTCCTTCAGCAAGAAATGATTTCTGTTGTTTCCTCTTTACAGAATAAGGGAGATAGACTTTTAATCAGACATCACCACTAAAGATTGTGTTCCTCAGGAGAGAGAAACCCAGTTTTCAGGGTCAAAGAAGATTTTGAGAAGTCTAGGAGTACGTGAGGAAAGGTCTTGCTAAAGGCCTCAGAGAATTCATGAGAGTGCAAGCTCAGAGATCTTAATATTATGTTTCATGGTTCTGGAGTCTGAGGGTCTAAACTGGGAGGCTGGAGACTTTACCCAGAATCTACAGACTCACTGGGAACCATTGGGGAGATTATTTTGCATTGTTGGTTAGTAATGAACTTTGTATTGTTGGTTAGTAATTTGCAGCCTGAATAACAGGCTGCAAATGCTGAGGTGGGTTGGAGGTGAGAGTGCAGAAAGTCTCGCCTTTCATGAAGAAGCACATTCTGCCTAGAGAAAATGATGGCAAAAGTCTGGTACACTATTATCCCTCAGTGTTTCTGTTGTAAATAGTTGCAGTAGCTTCCTAGACTAAGCAGATTCTTTCTGCCATCCCATTGTCATTGCAGGCATCAACTGATCACAGATGCCTGATCTGCAGCCTTTAAATCTTCCAAGTCAGACCTGCTTAGTTTGCTGACAAAAAGAAATTTCCCAATTCAGTACTGTGGAGTCAATAAAAATGTAGCTGTGGCAGTGCAAGGTGCATTCTCTTCTCCCTGATGTACCATAATCATCAAATTGTAAGCTAAGATACAGTTCCAGAAATAACGTTGCTTCTAATAGTTGATGTATGAAGCGGAAAGAACATAGTTAATTTGCAGAGGTGAATTTGAGCTTTCATGTCCATCAGACAGGAAAATCTGGTTTTGACTGCAGTCTGAGAACATTTCAAATGGAAACCCTTGATGGAAATATATATGGAACACAAAGAAGTGTTTATACGGTCAATTTTCTATCCAGATGAACCTTCTTATTTCTTCCTGTCAGTTTTACTGGGACTTTGTATTCATTTTCTTGAAGTTTTTCCTTGTATATTTCTCTGACTATAAATTTTTTCATGGTTTCTTGTTTTTACAGATATTCTGTGTCTTGCTGTGTGAGGAACAGCACCTCCTTACAGACTTAATATAGGGGTTACAATCCAAAAGACAAAAATATAGAACTTTCATTGCAATATTAAATTTCTAATTTTTACTCTAGACAGTGTTGCTGTACGGGTCTTTCCTCATAGAAACAGTGATGATCTAAACATCAAATTAAGTCTTTAAGACATTTTCAGGGACTGCACCCTAAGCTGCATCCCTCCAGGCCAGGTAGTGCCATTTTTGGGTTGTAAGAAGCTTATCGCAGTGGAATTTAAAATATAAATTTGAGTATTTAATAAAAAATGCATGCTCTTGTTTTTTTTCCTGTGATAAATTTTGGTTGTTGTTTATTCACAAGTGGTCTTCAATTGCCTTGGATTTACACCATGGTAAGGATAGGTGTGTTGGTTCTAACTGTGAAACAGCTGACATACAATACCTGAATCTTTTGTGATTGCTTGCTCAGGTATCAGTGTCATCACAGTTAGATAGATGCACAGCTAGCTGGCAGTGCAACTTCTGTATGGCCACATTTTTTCCCACTTTGATGTCTGTACCAAGGTGTGCCACAGTCTCTTTGGCTGGTTCTTCATTCTTAGCAGATGGCAGGAATGAGCTGTACATTACTGGCTTGGACACCTTGATACCAGGGTGTGTTTATTCAGAAAAGGCTATTCTTGGAGGTTATACAGGGTTTTTTAGAATGTTGTCCAGCAGCTGCAGATGGAGTAGGCTGAGAATTTCTTGACAAAGCTCTTTTTATGAAGACTGAAGGTATTGACAGGAAATGGCTTGGTGAATTTGAGTTTCGAGTCTTAAACATATTTGTTTGGTTCAGAAGGAGCTTCTTTACTGCCAAGAAATGAAAGAGGAAAACTTCTGGGTGCAGAGCAGGTGAGGTGGTAGTATGCCCATCTCCATTTACACAGTTGGTTATTTTTTGTTCTTCCAGTACAAATCTACTTAAATGTTGGCCATAAACCTTGGCTGCATTTTAATATTGGCTGTGTACTTGTGATCTTTCTCTACTGATGCTTAAAAAGGGCATTGACTCTTCCTTTTATTTGATTTCTGTCTGGAGCTATAAAATTAATCTCCCAGTGTCATGCTGCAATGAGCTGTGTCAGTGGAAGAGAGATAAGTTTCATTTTTTTGCCTTAAAACTTCTTCCAAAGTTACAAAGAGTTGAACACATTTACTTTCCCTTTTCAATTTTAACAAAGCCCTTGTCTTTTTTCTGCATTTCTATTTTATCCATGTCATTTTGGTTCTTTTGTTTTATACTTCACATTTTTTCCAGACTCTTTTTTTCCCCTTCAAGCCTAGTTTATAGTCTTTGACAGGATTCTTTCTATGCTATCTGCCAAAACATCTGTTCCTTTTCTGAATAAAAACCTTGCTTCTCCAGAAAGTGTCACTGGGGTCCACACCAAGTATAAACCTTCATTTCTCTCTGTGACTTTGCCAGAGATGGACCAGCACTGGGAAGCTTTGCATTCTTGTCTGTCTTGTCTCATTTTTCATTATGCCAAATTCAGTAGCGTAGTGGGGCAAAAAAATATTTTGTATTTAAATGTACACATTTCCTTTCAAAATATGCTAGTACTTATATGTACTTTCTATTTTTAATCTTGCAATTACTTCCTGAATTTTTAATCGAAGCAAACACTTATTAACTTCAAATTGATTCTACTTAAAAAAAAATAAATCTCTTGCCTGTTCTTTTCTGCCAAGATCACATTTGAATTACTACTCTCGCTGAAAATCCAACACAACTGTCCTTGATTCTTCTTGGATTCATTTTGGCAATTTTACAGTTTTGCAGTCAAAACAGTATTCAGAAAAATTTTGGGTTGCTGTGAGAAAATTATGTAACTTTCAGTACTTTGGTAGTTCTGATGCAGTTGACCAACTTATTTCTATTTTAAAGTTCTTAGACAAGTTTAGGAAAAATTCAGTATTTAAAAAAAAGAAAACTGTTTATATTGTGTTCTCACAGATAATAAGACTAATATAACATTTTATAAATGATCAATACTAGCATTGAATAATTGAATAATTTAAATATTTTTCTCCAGTATGGATAAAGTATTTATTGTTCTCTATGTTGTGAAGTAAAGGAAAAAAGTTATTTTTGTATTTGTCTGTGTTATATTTTCCTCTTGATTTATTGCTGAGATCATTGACCTTGGACTATAACAATACTAAGAAGAAGAAGAATACTAAGTTTGTGGTGAATAATTTTAAGTTCCTGCAACCTTTGAGCTTTATTGTGGTAAATAACATGAGACAACAATGGATAGAAACTTCCCTCTAGACTGCATCTGATTCACTACTTCAGGCCCTGAAGTTTTAATTAATTTTCACAGAAATTAATGACTATTTTTTTGCTAATTTTTTTGTCTTTGCCAGAAATGTCTTCATTCTTTAGAGGAAAAGATGTGTATTTCCATTGTAATATTTGTAGTAGTTAGGGGTTTCCAGTGTCAATCTGGTATGGGGATGGGGAAACACATTCTCTTTCATTGTTCCCTCTCTCTGCCAGACATAAAGAGGATTTCTCCAGGTGGCAGAGATTTGATAAATGCTGGGAAGCTGTGTAAAGAGAATTGCTAAGGAAATTGAATTCAACCCTTCTCTGTGGCTTGATCCCCCCTAGAACAGGTGGCCTGGCACGCTGGCCACAAGTTCCTGTTGACTGCCTCCATCCAACACCTCAGTACCCTCGTGCTGGGGATTTGCTTGTGGAGGCTGGCAAGCTGCCTTCCTGGAGGAGCTGCAGCAGCAGAAACAGGGCTGGGAATGGTTCAAAAGTCCTGAGTCTTTTCATGGCTCTTGTGTTTTGCTGGCTCTTTGAAATGCTTAAGAAAGTTGGTGTGTGATATGTTAAATGAATGTTTGTAAATTCTTAGTCAAAAAAATATTTCCAACACAACACACTTTCTCAGTCAGCTTTCTGCGAGGACTTGCGTGTGTCTCTTGCCAAGACCTTAGGGCAGAGGGAGTTTTTTAATTTTTGGCTTATACTACCAAAAATATTTATTTACAAATAATTTTTGTTACCTGTTACCTTGTTACAAATTATTATATTTGTTTAAAAATAATTTTGTTACCTGTGTAGGCCTGTCTTAGTGTGATCAAGACAGTAGAAAATAGGAAGTGTTCTCAATCCTGACAAATGTCAATTGCTCATTGAATAAGTTGCTATTGACTGGGCTATTCAGTAACCATGTGGAACAGATTAGAACTTCTGTTTATGACAGCATAGTTCAGGAGTAACTCATGTAAAGTGTAGTCAATGAATCTATTTTTATACTAGAAAACTATCATTCCCTTTTTGTCCCTTGAGGTGCAACCCAAATGCCTGGAATCCCATCAAACTGAGAGGTACCTTTAATGCCTTCCTCTGTGAAGCCTGAACTCAGTTTTCATGGGAAATGACTCCCTCCAGTGAACAACTACTGTGATTTGTATTTACTTTGGAAGATCTACATTTTTCAATGGATAAAAACGAAGAGAATAGGGCTCTGACATTATAAAAAAATTCAGTACAGACCTCTGTGCAAGCTGTTTCCTAAGCCAGTAACCCCAGAGTTAAACAGTGCCCCAGTTAAGGTCTAATAGGTGGATTTCATTATCTGCTGCACAACTTCATGTCCCCACAGTTTGTCTGCTTTGAGGGACCTTGCTAGTGTTTCTGTCTGAGATACTAATCACTACAATCTCAGGGCAGTAGACATGCATTCCAGTTTGCAATGGCAAAGCCCTCTAAGTATTACAGAAAAGTAAATGTAGTGTTCAGTCAGGTTTAAAACAGAAATGTGGTCTAATCTTAGTTACAGATATGACCCTCAATCCTGTAATAAAACAATATATATTGACAAACACATGTAAGAGGCATGAAACTATGTGACAAGTGATAGTAGTATTAGGGACTGGTATTTACAGGAAAATTATCAGTTTAATGTGGTTTCAATATGGCAGAAAATGTGCAGGTAGAAGCTTGTGTTCTGGTTTTAAGCTTTGCTTCAAGACCTGAGTGCATGATAGATCATACTGCCTCTATGTTTCTTCTCTCTTAGTCGTCAAATGTTATTCTGAAATATAAGTGTAGATTTGAAAATAATCAAGGAGAAAGTTTAGATTTGGAGATACAGAATTTAGAATAACCTAATTTTACTCAGAAGAATGATTCAAAGAAAATGTTCTCCATGTTGTAACTTGAAATTTGAGGAGAGGAAAAGCTTTTGTTCCTGTTTTTTTTCTTTAGGAGCCTTTTTTAGAATGAAATTCAACACAAAGTGAATCTCAGCTGGTTTGGAATTATATTACCATCTGGGGGAAGATTTTGAAACAAGCCAAAACTAACAGATTTTCACCAGCCCCTCAAGAATTCTAATTGCCAGGAGTTGGGCATTTCTTAGGAGCAAATTGACAGTGCAGTAGTGTGAGTCTGCAAGATTTGTCTTGGCTGCAAAGTCTTCTTGGCTGGAGAGACTTTTTTTGATTCATGTAGAATCACCTAGAGCTCGACAGATATTTTTAATGTTTCTAGTTAGACAGCTTCTTCTACTTCATCTGGAAACTCTGGCCAAGGCTGCAATTAACATTGTCAAATCTGAGTGTACTCTTGATGATGTTGTTGGTTAAAGCCGGTGCTGAGCAGAGAGGGTCAAGCTGCATGCCTCGGGGGCTCTGCAGTGTGCTTCGGAGTCCCTCGGTAAGGATTAGCAATTAAATTACTAGTGTGAGTCCAGGAAAGGTCAAGAGTGATTAACAATCTTTGTTCCATTGGTTAGTGGGAAACAGATGCAAAATGAAGTGATGATCAAAATCCAATTCCTAGTAGATATTTTACATCATAGACACCAAACTCCTAATGATCCCTTGTTAGCAATCTGATTAGAATGGACAGTAATTGAACAGGCATGGAGAACTGCCATGAAGCTGCTACTGCCATTCCCCATAACCAAAATTGCTGCCATTTTCGGTCTCAAGGACAAGATGAAACTTTCAGTCTCTCTGTCTGAGATTTTTGTATTCTGTTTGATTATCTTTTGCCCTGAAAGAAATTACAAGAAATCATACTTTGGACCCAAAATAAAGTTGAAAATTATTTGAAGGGCTCTGAATGCAGAATAACCTGCATTTTAACTCTGGAAGGTTTTGTTTGATATTTTCCAATATATGTGATTGATCCTCAGCCCGATTAATCTGACATGAATCTGCTGAAAAATTAGTTAAGTAGTAGTCAGTGAACCTGGTAAAAGATCCAATTCTGCATTACTCAAAGTACACAATCATATTTAAGTTGTTTTAGAGAAAGCACTGCAAAATTATGTATATTATACATACAAGGCCTGCCCTTCTTTTTCTTGCCATCAAATTGCTGAGGATGAGGAGAGAGGTTGTATGTTAAGGGCTTGGAATGAGTAAGGGTTTGGGGCTGGGGCTTAGATTTCAGGCATTTGCCTAGGGTAACTACCATGATATAGCAAAACCTTAAATTCCAAAGCTTTGTCTTCTCATACTCCTGTAACTCATGAGCGATAGAATGTATTTCTCATAAATATATCTTTTAGAGCAAGTCTGTGTACATGCTGTTCTCCATGGAAAAGCTGTTCTGAAATTACCAGGAAATCTGTTCTATTAATTCATCTAGGAATATTGCTGGATTACACTAGATAAAAAGTCTTCCATATTTTAGCAATAAAATCCAAAAGATAAATGGACAAAAAATTGTAATGGATTAATAAAAAGCTTAAAGTATCATGTAACAAGTACCAACTGGACTTTTTTTGCTGTTCTACAGTCTTGGTTGTCAATAGAGCAAACTATAAGAAAGAAAACACTCTAAAAAGCTAATAACTTGAAAAAGTTCTTCTGGTTTCCTCTAAGTTTATAAAAATCATATAACTAGATTTTTATATATTAAATTTGAAACAATGGAAAAATATTCTTGTTATTCACTAGGTAGCTTATATTCTGCCCAGAGCTAGTGTTGATTGGCTGCTGAAAGATAAAGGGATTCACATTTTAAAAGACATTTATAATGTCTTCCAAATTGTGAATCCAATGTTATTTCTCTTTTGTTGTGATTTTCTAACCACATTGCGATGGAATACACGACATGAGTATGATTATTTTCACTGTCATTTTTTGGCAGAAGAGCAAATCAAACATTTCTCATTAACAAGGGCAGTTTTTTCTGCTCCTGTAGAAAACTGGGACCACTTAATGGTCTACAAATTGTTTTCAGGATTCTTGTTTCAAGGATTCACTTCAAAGCTGACTTTGTTTCCTTGAGCTTGCATCCTTTTTAAAGTGGCATTACGTATAAGTCATCATTGGAATTGGCCTTTTCATTGGTACATACTGGATATGAGATGGGAAAGAGAAGTCCAGAGGTTTGTACTAGCTCTTAGCTCTGCGATTGAGTTAGGATATCAGTAATATTTCTTCTTTTAGCTTTGCCTTTGTCAAATCTGTTTCAGTAAGACATCTTTCTAGGTCACTGACTATGTATGTTTAGCTTCTAGTACACCTTAACCCTGACCACAGTGAGGTCTGTGAGCATTGCAGTAAGAGTAATAATATATTACACTAACTAGAGGTTATGAAAGGATGTCTATTCTGAAAATACATTTAAGAGAAACACAAGCAGGACTGTCATTTACTCTCTGAAAAATGGAACTGCTAAGCATTTATATTTAAATTAAATGCTTTTACGAGTTTATTGACTATTATTAAGCAAGTATATTATAATGAAGACGTTACCTTCTGCCTTAGAATAAAGTTATTATTGCTTTTTTCATATTTATCTTTTGTATCAGCATTTGGCAGGTAACAAATGAAATTTTCTTGCTAATGTTAAATTGTTTTGTACTGCTGCTCAGCCACAAATATATGGAAGGATGAGACAATGTAAAAAAGTCATTTGCGTTTTTGGTAGACAGATGAATGTAACAGTGATCTTGATCTGCCCTTGATGAAATGTTTATGCTAAGAAAGGTGAAGCACTTAATTCCTGTCTGAATCACTCCACTGAAATCTTGTCCATGCAGGAGGCTGCATGAGTGGAAATGCAGGGAGAATTGGCTCAAATATTTCAGTGTGGTCAAGGTGTTGATGTTTAGAACTGTCTGAGATCAAAGCAGAGCAGACTTCATGTATCAGTCAAAAAAGATGAAGGCTTCCTGAAACCTGATGTGAAAAGTTTTTGTTTGTCTATCCATTTTTTGGAGTCCGCTTCATTTCCTAATTTGAGCAGATTTTGGACAAAGAATGCCTGATTGTCCCTGAAACCTGAATTTTTTTATACTCTAAGAATATAAAAACAGGATCTTGAGAAAGTAATGAAGCCCAAACTTCTAAGGATTCCAGCTTAATTTCCCAGACTACAGTGGTCTCTATAAGTTTAGAAAAAGCCTTCTGGCAACAAAGATTTGCATGTCTCACTTTAGTCTAAGCCTGTTTTGATAGACAATTGAATTTTTTTTACTTTCCTGAGAAGTTCTTGGGATACAAGGGCAGAGTAATAAATGTAATGTTTTTATTCTCCATGAAGGATAAGTTATGTAATTACATCACTACTTTATTACTCTGCAGTCATTTTGTTACTATGCAACTTAAAATATTTTTGCCATCAGCATTTGGAGAAAGCTCATAGGTGTGTAGCACTATATTATAATCTGCCTATAAGACTGCATTTTTTCTAGTCACCCTGTCTAGAAATGCAGTGATAGATCAAGACACTGGAACTAGCTTTGAGGCGAGCTGGTAAACTGAAAATGCACTGTATTTGCATTAGAATTGCTGCAGTATTTCTCTTTATGAGCTGAGTTAATACTTCTTGCTAATTGGAAATGTCTGGACCTTTTATGAAGGCTGAAGGTTGGGAAAGTCTCTGAAGGATTTATGAAACTGGTCCTCAAGTCTCATTGAAAAAATAGAAGTCTTTCTGTTATTTGAAGTCGGCAGGCATAAAATAAATCCCAAAGATGTAAATTTACTAGACCTTGGACTGTCTCGTATTTAACTTGCTTAGTACATCTTAATAAGAATTTAAACTGATGTATCAGAGCTACTCAGGAGAAGCCTCATGGCCCCCATAGACAAGTTCACAGTGCTGCTCATCCTAGAAGCTGGCCCGCTGGAGCAATAGTCACGTATTCTCTTCCTAAGTTTTTTGTTACAGTGTGAAAAACTTAGCAATGAATAACCTCCTTCAACTTATGTGTCAATGCCCAAAGGACTCTTAACTCATCTCAATTTAAATTAATGACCTTACTGATAGTATTAGCAATTGGACCATGGCTCTCATGAGCCAGCTATTTGCATATGGAATTTGATTAATCCTGCTGGCTATCAATTTTCACTTTTAATTAGGTGTGATACTATTGCAGGAGAAAATACAAGACTACTATCAGGCAGAGACAATGTTGGTTTTCTGTTGAGTATTCTGTTGTGTTTGTTTGGCTGTGGTAAATTCCCTGGCAATGTCTGTCTGGATCAGCTCTGAAAGGTACCAGAGACCTTAAAACAGGTCTGTGCAAGCTCAGTCATAGTCAGCACAAAGAAGCACCATGTAGATTGAATATTAATAGTTTATAGGATGTAGAGAAATTGGTTTATGGTATCCCCTTCCAGTACTCAGTAGCTCTATTTCTCTTAATGGCATAATAATCTCTTATAATGCAGTGTCCAGGGTCACATAAAGACCAGCTCTTCAGGCAAGTGTGGCCAGGACTTTTACTGAGGCTGCTTGGTTTCCCTGCATCCTGACTGAGCAAGTGTACACTGATGATAGAGTCCTGCTCAGATTTGGATCAAGACTAAATTTTGCCTGGATCTTGTAAATATGTAACATGTGGTGTCTCCTGATTTCCAACAGGCCAATCCATATTTCTTTGACATCTTTGCACTTTGGGAGCGTTGCAGCATGTTTGTGTATGTCATTGCCAGGAAAACAATGCTCAGCACTTGGCTGGCCTAGCAGAGCTTGTGCCCACATGCTGCTTACTGCTGAGCATTCCCCTGTAAGAATTAGCAGACCTTGACAAAACCATCAAGAAAATCTCAATAAAAATTAATTGAATAAACTTGCAACAGAATAGCTGCTTAATGCTTCCCTTCCTTACCAGAACAACTTTAAAGAAATACACCTCTTTCTTCAGAAATGAATTTTAATAGCTGTTGATATCCACTGACCAAAAAAATGAACGAGCAATGCCTCTTAAAGAAACATAATTAGAAAGGCAGTATGTTGTTGTATCTGGTTAAAATTCAGAGAAGAAACCCTTCTTCTTTGAGATCACAAAAGACTTCTGAGAAGTTAGTACATGTATGCAGCAAGGGCATAGGGTGAAGAAGAGGGCATAAAAGCTAGCAAGGATATGTCAAACTCTGAACATTGGAACAGTTTCCTCTATGTTTTTAAAATACCTCTCCCGAAGTATTCAGCTGTTTGTAATCAATGAATAACACAGGGTGAAGAACAGGGAATTTTAATGAAAGGAATTTGTATTTTTGCTGTAGAATTTCCTGTAATTGTGGGAGCCCTTCCCCCTCTCCCCCCTCCCCCAAGCATCTCATATAGATATAAAATTCCTTTGTGTGGCAATGTGCACCCTGCCAACATCAGTGGGAGTTAAATCTCCTCAAATGGCATCTTTGTTCAAATTCAGATTTCTAGGAAGCACCCATGAATATCTGTGTGTAAAGTGACTCAGCTGTATCAACATTCTGATGCTTTTCTCTGGAAAAAATATAGCATCAGACACAGGAGCAACAAACTCTTTGGGTGGATTTAATTTTATTTAAAATTTGCATTGACTGGATGATTGGAAACGTCATGTAGAAAATAAGCAATGTTAACTGTGCACAGTGGTCCATTATATAGTACCAGGATATGTCAAATTATAATATTTTTCACTTTCTTCAGAAGATAAGGCTACTCATATGATAATGGATATTTTCTTCAGTGTGTTACACGAAAAGCAAACTATAGAGCAAATTTTGATTAAAATGTTGCTCTGTGGCCTTTCATATAAAATCTAATTTTATTTAATATTACTTTCTACATGTATGCGGAAAATGGCAAGCTAATATTAATAAAAGAGGGCTTACAGGAATGTGGAACAAGAACAATAGATCCCTGCCAAAATTTATTTACCTAGCTAGACTTTCATTTCAAAGTTAGCAGCACTCTATGATACTGGCATAATACAGTGGTTTTAAAACTCTGTTAGACATTTTTAACCCACTTTAATTTATTCCATGGTAGTTTAATCCCCTGCTGAATGGAGATGGAGTGAATTTTCAAAAGTCATAATCCACTGAAGTAAAAAATCTGTAATGACAACATAGACAGCAGGCTTCAAGAGTTTAGTTTAAATTATTTCCAAAAATGTTAAACTTAGGGCAAGAGTTAATAGGATATTTCATACAGTTATAATTCAATCCTTTTCCAAATCTTTGTACATTCACTTGCATCTCTGCCATCAGAAATACTTGGGCTCGATTTCTGTTCTTTTAAGGCAAAAACCAGAAAGCTGTAAAATTCTAATGCAAAGATTTTCACAGGGTATTGTAGCTCATTGGTCCTTCAGTCACAGAGTTTTATATGTGATAGCATAATATTTTCTAAACTGAAAGGGAAATGACATTTTACAAACTGAACACCTTCCATTCTGTCTTAACTGGGCACAAGAATGAAATTAAGGTGCATAATACCATACTGTCTTCATCCTTCTACTCCTCTGGGAATTTTATGATTGACTTTATTGGTGGGTGAAGATTCGGCCCACAAATTGATTGGAAAAAGTTCATGCATTTCCTATGTACTTGAAACCTACAGTTTTACACTCTTCCTTGACTATACCTTTGGAGCTGCCTAGTTCTGGCAGCTGTGATGCAGACAACACCTTATTTTCTTTAACCAAGAGGCTCCTCTAGTGCCAGCCATAGATGCTTACAGCTTTGCCTGCCTCAGCATGCAGGCACCAAACTCCTGCCTGAAGTCCACAGGAAAAATCCTGCCTCCTTTCTTCGTTTTGTTGTGTCATGCTGGACCAGGTTTTGGGTGGCATCAGACAAAGCTGGCAGGGGACTCGTTCAAAACAACAGGATGAGAAAGTTCTGAGGGTCTGAAGTAGAGATGAGGTTGTAGGGTGTTTCACATGGTAGAAGATTCATGTTCTTGTAGTGCTTGTAAGCTATATTTATTAAAAATGAAGAAATTAATAGCCCCACCCACAACTTAAGAAGCCATTGATCAGCAAAGGCTTGAAAATTAAAAATATTTTCTGGTACAAGTAGTATGTTCTTCTCCCCATTTTGCATTTCGTGATAAAATCAACATTTAGCCATTGTTGAATGCATGGTGCAGGACCAGACAGACTTCCATTTTGACTTCCTAATTCTTTCAAACTCTTAAATGACAGAGATAATGGCAATAATTTCCTTTTTTCTTTTTGTCCTCTAAAAGCTGTGTGTTTGGAGAGAAAACAATGAGTTATCTTCTTTGAAAACAACAGTGATAGCAGGGCCTGTCTTCATTCCTACTTTCCAGGAAAAGGGTGGATCAAACTGTAGGGCTGGCTTTTCATTGCTTCCTGTTGTGGTTCTGTGATTTTGATTCTTGGTTCAAAGGTCCCAGTCTTATCCAGGCAGATGGAGGAGCCTGGATGTTTAATTCTGAGTCTGATTTCCACTCTGAAAGTTTGTGAAAGAATAAAGAAAATCTTTCTATTTATCTGACTGTCATGGGGAGAAGGAAGCCCTGGCAGAATGAAGCAGAGAAAAAAAAAAGGAGGAAGAGAAAAATATCCATTAGGACACTGCTACTAGAAGTGTCTCTGTAATTACAATCTAAGTCTGATTGATTTAAAGTACCTATCTGTCTCAGATGACTAAACACTTCTTAAAAAGCCTGCTTACTAAACAATTCTTAGTCACTAGTGAACAAAACAGGATCAAGAAGACTAATTTTTCAGATTTTAAATACTTGTGAAAATCTTTCATGTGATTAAATCAAACTCAAGAGATAACAGAATAGTACAAATCTATACTGTTTCTCACAGGAAATTCCTCCAGATGGGGAATTTCCTATGTCTAAAAGGAGGAGCAATACTAGCAAGTGTGCATGCCTTGGTGCATGAGTACCATATAACTTCATCAGTTTCAGCATGCTTACAGATGCACAGGGAGAAGTGCACTTCAAGCAGGACTGGAGAACAGCAGAAGGCATTTACACAGAGCATTCATTGCCCTGCTGCCAGCCTGCAGCCTTTGGGTTCCCTCCACAGAATTGTCTCCAGGGCAAGTTATGCACCATAGGTCAGATTGTTCTTGGTTACCATTGGGTGATTAGGTGAAGAGCATTTATTCAATTTGGAAAGTCCATCAACATTCATGGAAGTAGAGGACACAATCCACTCTGTTTCTCTCTTGATTATGGAACAGGCCTAGAATTCCAGGTGAATGAATAGATCAGTGAATCCCTCCCAAGATCATGGTCTGGACTGGCAAAGGATATGATATAATTCAGCACCTAATAGCTGGCAGGCCATCAGATTTTTTTCAGCAGTCTTTTACCATTCATAGAGCTTGTGGCAGTGTCACAGCTTAGCCCACAGTCCAGGAATGCAAGGGAGAGGAAATGAAACTAATTCTTAAGGATTTTTATTGGGACCAAATACTTAAGGTGCTTTACCACCTTTGCATTTCCTTAAAATTGTTTGAGACTAGCTAGTTTTCAGATTTATTCATAAGGTAACTTTCATTGTGTAGAAAGCACTGCAAAATTGTAATTTTTGCTAGCTTTTTTCTTTTGCTGAACAGCCGTTCCAGTACCTTAATATTTTATGATAACAACTGTTAAGAATTATAATGCACCTAAACAAATCTGTGTTGCTACTGTTTTATTAGTACCCTCATCTTTCTGTGGGTACAAATTTTCTAATTAGTCTTTGATTCTTAGTCAGATCTCAAAGAGATATCAACTGATACAGGCACTGTAATTTCAATGATGTTAAATTTCACTGAATTTATATCAGCTGCTGTCAGCTGAATTTATATCAGCTTCTTGTCTTGCATAACTGCTGTTGTGTGAATGATGAGGAAAGCTCAGGTAGCTACATTTTTGTTTTAACAAGGGCAATTTGAAGCAAGAATGATAGCTCATAGATTAAAACCAGAAAAATACAGAATTTAAAGCTGAGCCGAGCAGTTAATAGAAGTATTCTGAATTTTGTGATTCCTAAGGATGTTCTATACAAAAATTGCAATAACAGTGCATGTTAAGTTCAATTTCTTAACCTAAAGATAGTAAAAAAAACCCAACCTACATTCCCTCTGTTTTCTGTGTGACAACAAATTATCATTTTTTATGCTTAAATGAATGATCCAAAGTGCTGACTTTGGAAAATATTATTAAAAATTTCAGAAACTTCTTTTTATATGGTCAATAATCAATTCAGTGCTCTTTTATGACCAAAGTCAAATAAAATACTTTGAATAAGTAGAGAAAAAAGACTGAACAAATAATAGGAGGCTGTATTTGCCATCATACAGGACCATGGTTGTGCCATATCCTGAATACCATGTACCATTCTCATTTTCAAAACAGAACTGGGAGTGGAGAAGGACAAAAAGGAAATTCAAAGGTATAGGTATAGAACAACTTATGTACAGGGATTATTTGCATGATTCAGGAGGCTTTTAGGGCTGGAAAAGAGGTCAATATCTGATTACTATTATGAATGGATATAGTTGAGGCATGTACTAGTCAGCGAGAGGGAGGATTCCTCATGCACCTGGGAATCATCAAATTTTCCACTCAGTGGTATTTGTTGAAAAAATACTTAAAGCACAGCAACAAAGAGGAGTAATGAGGAGCATGGGAAATTTGGATAGAGGTAGAACTTTCTACATGAAGGGTTCTCCAAAGAAGGTGTCAGGAATGAGGTTCAAAACAAACCCTAGGAGGAAACAGAGCTGTCGAGCTCATTGCTGAAGCATCTTATGATCGTTAAATTCTGCAAAGTGTCAAAGTGATCAAATGAACAGAAGATCAGTCTGTTTAGAGTTACTGAAACAGAAATCTCATTTGTTCACAGATTTCTAAATGTGATAGCATAATATTGTGAAATTGAAAGGGAAACGATGAAACAGAAAACATACACAGAAACAACATCTAGCAGAGGAAACTAGAATTATTGGACAGCTGGAAAGAAATTAGGGGCCTAAAATACACTTGCCATATTCTTGCAAGGCATCTGCAAGGCACTTGTATGTTCTTCTCGAGGCAACCCTTATAGTTGCTGTTGGAGACAAGATGATTTTTCTAAATGAGTCTTAGGTTTGATCCTGCATAGCGACTTTTGATTTCTCATTTGACACTGGAGATCATGGGTTACTGTCCTGTTTGTCAGTCTCATCTGAGCTTGCAGATTTTTTGAATGACCAACATACATCCCTATTCTTTTCATGTTGTTCAGCAAAAAGGTTTGTAAGTTAAAACCTGAGAGGCCTGTTTCTGTGAAATATCCATGTGTATGGTTTTCTGTTTTCATCCTTCTTTCTCAAAGTGTCCATTTAAGACACTTTGTACAAGTTAAGTACAAGTCCTTCAGTGTGTTTCACTCTCTCCCATTACAGTAATATCTCCATTAATTTGCATTTTCAGTTTCTTTATTACCAAATACCTGTAGAATACTGACTTTGACTTTTCTGGAAATTATTCACTGAATAAAATATTTCCATGCCACTGCTAACTTCGTACAATGTGTAGACAGCTGCAGGAAGAAAAATGGATCTAAATGGAGGAGTAAATTTGGTCTTGTTTTCCCTCCACCCATTGCATAAACAGGATGAATATAAGGACACTGGACTCAGTGACAACTTTCTGTGTGCTGCCCTGCCTTGATAATGGCCCAGCTTATTGTAGTGTCCATCAATACTATCCTGCCTTTGTTGTATCTGAGATAGCTTACTGAGAAAAGGAAATTCTGAATTCTTTTATACAGAGCATTTGCAAACACAGTGCTGCCAAATTCTTACAGTTCTATGCCAATAAAAACAGTCTTGGTTTTTGATTAGTTATTTACCTGAAGAGAGAGATTTTCCACCTTGAGTATTAGGTTGTTTGTTTGCATTTTCATATGCTCTGAAGTAGTCATATATTGAGAAATAAATGCATAATTTCTAAACCAATACTGTAATTATAGGTAATGAACTGTAGTAGAGCTAGAATAAAAGGAAAAGAGTGAGAAATCAAGATGCATTCTGTACATTTTTGAATTAAAATTTTTTAAAATCTTAAGCTGATCAGTCTTTAATTAATGTTAATATACCTGTGGTTGATTTTACACTGAGAAGAGGACTTAAATAATCAATTGAGGCCTTCATGGTTTCCTGAAATTCCTTTTTAACTTCATTTTCTCTGCTCCAAATGTTAAGGTTTAACTTGGCAAAGAATTCATGGCTCAGTGTCTTGAAAGAAAACTCTAAAACTTCTGAGATAAATAAACTGCCTATCCTTTAGGGAGTCCTAAAAGAACTATTTTAATTAAAGAACTATATTAATTAAAACATGCTTAATGAAGCTAAACATTAAAGAAATTCATTACCCTCAAAACATAGGATACAAAATGAATGGAGTATTCTATTTTAATACATTAAAAATTATTTACAGATTAATTCCTGTGTTTTAATGATACTTTCTGAAATTGTGCCAAATGAAATCACTGTCTTTCCTTTTTCAAAGAAGAAGTAGAAGAAATAGAATAACAAATTTTCAGTATTTTTTGGAGAAGAGTTGCCAGGCAGTAGTAAAATCTCCTGGTGCCTTTTTGGTATCAGTAGACTTTACTAGATACTGTAAATGCATACTTTCCCATAAACGTACAAGAGCAGAACCAAATATCAGTCTGCCATGCTTAATAAGTGCTTTTCCAATGAAAGTTGTAGCACTAGATAAGCACTTCTAAATTTTTTTGCTCCTTACTCTTTTTCTATACAAACATTTCTGCCATCATCATCATTCAGAACCACTTCTAGCTATGCAGTCATGGAGGAAATCCCCCTACTCAGCCCTTTTGCAGCACTGATTTATTGCACTGCAGTGGTGTTTTGGGTTAACACTGGTGAGCAGCTAAGCACCTCACAGTTCTTTGTTCACTTTCCCCCTTTCCCCAGTGGGACGGGGAAGAGGAACAGAACAATAAAAATGAGAAAACTTGGGAGTCAAGATAAAGTAAAGTTTAATAACTGAAGGATAAATAGAAGAAGAAGAAAGAAAAGAAGAAAATAAACCATAACAAGTGATGCAAAGGCAATACCCAACACACAACCTACTCCAGTAGGTAGAATGATGACCAACCAGTTCCTGAACAAAAGATGGCTACCTCCTCTAGACACCCCACTCTTTTAATTGCTGAGCATGATGCGACATATTATGGAATATCTCTGGTGAATTCAGGTTCTCTGCTCAGCTGTGTCCGTTCCCAATCCATTGTGCACCTCCCCAGTCTATTCACTTGAGAATCTGAGAGAAATAGAGGAGGCCTTGGCGCTGTACTCTTCAGCCAGAGCTAGAACATAAGTGTGTAACCAGCATTTGGGTCAAAAGTCTCAACCTCAGCACCATATGAGCTTCTATGAAGAAAATGGATTCCATCCTAGAAAGGGCCATTAAAATTGGGTTTCAAATGCTTCATCTAGGAGTGACACTTGGCTATGGAAAAAGCGGCAAAACTGGTTAGCGTGTACTAATTGATAAAGTATGCAAGTTTCTGAATTATATGTAGGTATCCTCAAGGAAGAGGGCAAGAAAACCACTGTAGAATGTAGGCTGCTCCATGTTTTATTACTCACTTCAAATTGGCTCTTTTTCCATGAACTCCTAAAATAGATCTATGTTTAAGCTTCACAATACTAAGTGCAAAACCTCATGCTTTTGCATGGTCTTTCTTGTATTATTGCAACCTTGTGTTTGGGAAAAAGAGAGATTGAAGAAAACTGAATTAGTTCATGTGAAAGAACTGCTGCATTTGCAGAAATTCTATTACACAGCAATGCTCTGTGTTATTGGGTGTGTGAGTCTCTGAGGATACTTTCTATAGTGTGTAGTATACTAGCAGTATATGAAAAAGCATTGGATGGAAAATGTTAGTGAAGCACAATGAATTCTAGAGCTTTTTTTATTAATGCTTGTGGGCTGTTTTTTAGTGCTAACATGGACTCTTGACTAGGAAAGACAGGTTCAGGCCTTTACTCACGAATGCAACCAGTTACCCACATTGAAAATCACAAACAGAGGTCTCAGGACTAACTGCACAGCCAGAAATCTTTCAGGTATTACAAAATCAATGACAATAACAATCAGTTGTATCTGTTAGATTGGATGTGAAGCAGTATAGAATGCATATGGCCTAAATCATCCATTTCCATGAAATATGCTGGCTTTCAAAAAACCACGCATAGGATCAGTCATCAATCATTTCAGAAAATTTCCTCCTTCTCCTGAGTCTTCAGTTTCACATATCTGGAAAAAAGAGAGACTTATTTTCAAGGTTTTTAAACTCTTATATATTGTTACATGGAACCCTCAGTCTAATTCTATGAAATGTAAATCATTAGATGAAGAGAGGAAAACAAAGGAAAAACAAACTCTAAGCAAAGAAAATGAGAGTGGTGAGCAATCTGTATCCTACCTACAGCTAGCTGGTTTACTAGCTCTGCTAGCTAACTGCTTTGATTCATTGTGGGTTGATAGATTCATTCTACACAGGCACATTTTTCCTTTTAACCACATTTCTTTTCTTATTTTGCCCTCCTTCCTCATATGCCATAGGAAAAAAAAATATTCTGAGTCTCTTTCTCTCTCCCTGTGACATCTTCATTGCTGCTTCATTAACCAGTGCACCATCAGTGCATTTTATTTCAGCTTCTCTCTTGGCCTACTGTGTTATTGCTAAGATGCAGCTATGAACTGGCTATCAAAATGCTAGTCTGTGTTTTAATCCTTCTGTCCATTTGCAAGGGGGGGAAGCTTTCTCTTTGGCAAAATCCTGAATTAAATCCATATTTTATCTATTATCCTTACTGGCCCCACATGAAATGGATTGGGCAGGAATAGTGTAGGATGTGACAGATTTATTTACCTATTTAGCTGCTGTAAAAAGCTGGGGGCATATCTCCTGTGTGATCAGTGTATTAAGACAATTTAGACTGATTTTATCTATGTGCCTTCAAATGACCTTGGAAAACTACTGAAGTTAATGAAAGTGTGTTTCAATTTCATGATTGTTAAGAAATGAAAAGGCCATGCTGTGATAGATATCCTCTGTGACATATACCTCCAGTTGTACCAGTAGGGAGGGGACATGATTTAAATACTTTCTGGTTTCCAATGGGTTTCCTAGGTATGAAATGCACTCAATTCATTTTTAAGTGAAGAGAAAGATATAACTGCAAGTATGATAGAAGCACATAAATCAGTGCCAGAACACAGAGGAATAAAACAGGCATATTTGGAATCTCATATGTAGCCATGAAAATGGAAATAAGAAACTTGATGGCCTCTTCAGAGCAGTGCAAATGCTAAAAAAATTAGGCAGTGTGTGAGGTGCAAATTTTAGGGGGAATAGGACTACACATGTTGTCAGTCCTTTTCCATCCACCCTGCACAAATTCCAGTCCTCCCAGGTATGTTCTGTCAGAGCTCTCTGCCAGTGCTGCATGTTAGACAGCTGCAAGCCTGCATCTGTTGTCTGTTTTCCACTCAATTAAAGCAAAGAGAAAAAAATATAAATAAGAGAAATTTCTCTGTCAGTAAATTTTGTGAAAAACTATGTCTGAAATATATGATTTTGTAGGAACTTGGTGCAGGATTTTCTGTTCTTTTAAAATGTAATTTTGCAGGATTTTTTTATTACTGTTTTTAAATTGGTGCCTCTATTTTTCCTTTCTTTTTTCTTTTTTTTTTTTTTTTTTTTTTGTAAATATACAAAAGGCTTTCTGTCTTACACAGATCTCTATTTAATTTGGGGAGGAAATGGTGAAAAAAGAAGTGAAGCAAGAAAGGAGAAATGGTTGTCATATTAGATACAGACAAGGCAAACCAGTAGTTGGTCTATAAGGGATTGTTAAAATAGGCTGTGACTCCTCCTGCATTAACTGACGTGGAGTACACTGTATGTACAGTTGTCAACTCAAAACTCATTAAAATTTTCATTATTCTGTTATTAATATTGTAGTTGTGATGAAGATCCCAGTCAAGAATATAGACCAATGAGTATTCATAAAAGGAGTAAGGAAATTGTATTATTATTATTAGATTCATAATGACATGGACTCCAAGCATGGTCAGGCTGGCACCACCAAGACAGCACCCTGACAGTGGACTCCAGGGGCAGCAAAAGTAAATGAATGTGTCTCTGATGGTAGAGGACACAGAAACCTTGTAGAGTGAACATTCAAGCAAGAACACTTCACTCTGAGATGCCACATACAGCCTGAAGTATGCCAAGACTGTGTAACTCAGTTTTTGTTATGCACTCATCACTTACAGACATCATAACAGACAAATAATGTGAATGTCTGTGATTAAATCTGAAGGCTTATTTAAAAAAAAAAAACTGGCAAAGGAGAATTGAGTAATAATACTTGGAAAGTATAGGAAAACAGACATTTCTCTTTTGGTTTACTAAGTAGAGGGTAAAATTTAATTTCTCAAAAAAATATTTCTCTATGTTTGTGGTAAATCTGGTTATTTTGGTCTCAGGTAGAAATGATGGGGTTTGTATCACATATCTCAATATATTGTTTCTTTCTTCTTCCCTTCTCTTTCAGGTTACCTGTGCAAATTTAACGAATGGAGGAAAAACAGAACTTCTAAAATCAGGAAGCTCCAAATCCACACTAAAGCACATATGGACAGAAAGCAGCAAAGACTTGTCCATCAGCCGACTGCTGTCACAGACTTTTCGTGGAAAGGAAAATGATACAGATTTGGACCTGCGATACGATGCCCCAGAAACTTATTCTGAGCAAGATCTCTGGGACTGGCTGAGGAACTCCACAGATCTGCAAGAGCCTCGGCCCAGAGCAAAGAGACGGCCCATCGTCAAGACTGGGAAATTTAAGAAAATGTTTGGCTGGGGAGATTTTCATTCCAACATCAAGACTGTGAAGCTAAATCTGTTAATAACAGGGAAAATCGTTGACCATGGCAATGGGACGTTTAGTGTTTACTTCAGGCATAACTCCACTGGTCAAGGAAATGTATCTGTGAGCCTAGTGCCCCCTACAAAAATAGTGGAATTTGACTTGGCACAACAGACAGTGATTGATGCCAAAGATTCCAAGTCCTTTAACTGTCGAATCGAGTATGAAAAGGTTGACAAGGCTACCAAGAATACACTCTGCAACTATGACCCTTCAAAAACCTGTTATCAGGAGCAGACCCAGAGCCACGTGTCATGGCTCTGCTCCAAGCCCTTTAAAGTAATCTGTATTTACATTTCCTTTTATAGTACAGATTATAAACTAGTACAGAAGGTGTGTCCTGATTACAACTACCACAGTGACACACCCTACTTCCCTTCAGGGTGAGGACCAACTTGTGTCTGAGACTGAAGCCTGGGGAATAAAAGAGGTCGAATAACAGGGCTGTAACCTCAAGGAGGAAGGCCACATCTATTGCCTGGAATGTGTCTACCTGCTGCTGATGTCAAATGGCTGCAAATATGTTAGTGGAAAACAATCTAATGTAATTTTTGCCCAGTCAGCTCCATGTATCCATCTAGGTGTAAATCACTATGGATTTGAAATAAAACCATTCACATACACAGAGACACACACACACACTTTTCAGCTCACGTTATTGAGATTCCTGTTAAGAAATCTTTCATTGTCTGATATCTGAGGATTCAGCATAACCTATCATCAAGCAAAATGGATTAACTAGACAGTACAAGGTTTCTAAGGCAGACTTATGGAAATCTCCTTGAAAGTCCTCTGAGTACATGCCAATCAATAATCCCCACTCATGCATTCTACTGCTTGGAGCAGCTGTACTGGTAAATAATACTGTAGGAATAAGTACTTGTTAAAATGGGAAAAAGTGTGTTTAGAGTTCAGTATTTCGTGTTATATGAACACAGCAAAGCGTCGTGACTTTTCCCAGCACACAGTAGGCACATTCAAGGTGGTGTTGGTGGCTCTTTTTCCATGGAGCAAGCCCATTTCTAGTAAAGATGGGCAAACATTTGGAATTTACATGTGAGCAGACATTCTGGTTTAATGTTTCTCTGACTCTTTAAGCTCTGATTCTTTAAACTTGTTTGAGTTTAGGCCAGCTAAACTACTTAAAAACTGGAATTGATCTCTAAGAAGGAAAATGCCTGGCGGAGAACATGTAAGTTATAAGTGGCTGTCTTATCTTTATTACAAAATATTGTAACAAATTCAATATCCTAGTCTTCATTTGTATGAATGGTTTGTATTGTACATAATTTAACCAGTGTTATTTGAGCTGCTTATTAATATTAACTTGTAATTGTCTCTCTGCTTGTTATTGTTTAAAACAATCAAGGAAATGAGGAATCCATTTTATCAATGTAGCTGTAAACTCCATTAAAAGACAGAACTATGTACAAAGCATTTATTCAGCTAAAGTATTGTTGAAAGCTATACATATACAACATTACAGTCTGTCTGTATTTAGATATTTTATTTCCAGAGGAAAAAATGAACTGTACATAAAAATAAAAAATCTTAAAGTTGAGTTTCAATATGTACTGTGTAGATAGTAGTTTAAATAGTTCTGACAAGCGGGTAATACTCCAAGTCTAACATGATTTTCAATATTGTCCATTTGCATATGTACATATATAGACATCTATTTATGAATTTGTGTGTATGCATATTTGTGTGTGTATAAGTACATGTGTGTGAGAGTGTGTGAAAATACATATATATGTTGAATACATAAAACTTTCTGGAGCCCTTTTCCTAGCAAGCAGATCTCATTACTGAAAGTCTTGCTAGTTCAAGCAGAAGCCCCCACTCCGATAAGAAATTACAGGTGCAGGGCTTTGTTTAAAATGAGTCATTATAATTTAGAAGTGGGAAAACATAGAGCCACTCTCTGTGTACAAAGGCCTGTCTTTGCCTTAATTCTAGCCTCCTGTGAGGTCCTGATCTCTATGGAATGAAGAGATCCCTTTTTATGGTACTAGGGAATTTTCTTCCTGTAAAAAAAAGCTCATAGCTTTTATATATATATATATTTTGTGGATAGTGGCATATTTTACCCCCAACATCCAGAAAACCAGCAACTGCAAGAAGTCCTTGCCTAAAAGAAGGCTACCCAAAGAACTCAGTATTTCATCTCATATCTTTCAGAATTATCATTCCTGGAAATGTTTTCTTTCCCCTTCCACCCTTGCCCCCATGTTCTGTGCTCTTGGGTCACAGATGCAAATGCAGGTCAGCTTCCAACTATGTGTAGCATTATGAACAGCTTCTCCAAAATCCCAATAAACACTCTATTAGTGTTTCAAGAACAGAAAAGTTCAAAACAACTATCAATTGAGAACTTCTTTTGCTGAAATGTGCAGAACATGAGAATGGAACAAAGCAAATGGATAATGTTATTGAAAGTAAATGTTTTCCCACTGATGTACCAGTAGGAGACTTTCATATTATTATTGCTTTGGCTGCTTTGAATAGATATGCTTGTGGGAATTTCCTCATTATGTATGACATTTCCCAGGACAAAATTGTGACCCCAGACCATGTCTAGATTTGGAGAAAGAAATTTTCCAAACTATGTAGTCCATATTCTGATCTCATTCAGGAATATGCTGACAAAATTTTTTTTCTTTTAACAGGGATCATGATTAAACTGGTAGTGTTTACCCCTTGTGCTCTATTAAAAGTAATTGTTATCAGTATAAACCATAAATTAATTTGTGTTGTTGCCAATAGTTAGATCTTCGGTCTATTAAATCAATGGGATCTTTGCTATTGATTTCAATATAAATTTCCATTTAATAGTATATAGAGCTCCAGTGTTAAATATGATTAACAATCTTAGCAATCCATACTACAATTGAGCATGATATGGTTCGTTTATATTCCTGGAAAATTGATGTGAAATACTATTGCTGGCACAGTTTCATTATTTTCTATATTTTCTAAAACTTCTCATAAATATATGAAACATATACATTCTATTCATGTTTAAATATTTGTCCACTTTTCAGGTAGCATCCATACAAAAAGGAACTATTCATCATGCAATGTTTGATCCTATTAACTGTAGTCATTGGTATTTTATCTGCCTCTGTCACAGTCATTCATACTATTAATTAGTCCTAAGCCTTTGAAGAATTTGCTGTTCTTCATAAGCATTGTTGAGTTTGAGCTTGAAAGAGTTCTTTTGGTGATTGAGTTGTGAAACAGTGGTCTAATATCAGAACAGATAATGTATTACTTAGGTGCTAGTTCATTGCATTTCATTCAATCTATTTAGGAAATATTACGTGTTTACTAACTCTGTTAAAGAATGTTTTTGGTTTTGTCATTTGGAAAAGGATTTTAATGCACATGAATGTGTTAAGTCAGTTAAACAATGTATGTATGAGTGTCTGGGTCTTGCGCAGGAAAAATGCCTTAACGGAGTGCTAGGCCAGGCAAATGTTGCCACACTATAACTCACTAATTCTAGGAGTAATAAAGATGTATATCTCTAATGGTATATTTTTAGGATTAAAGAAGATTAAGTTACTTATTTTTAAGAAGTGAAGAGACTGTTTCTGTTCACCCTTTTTTTAAAACCTTTTAAATCATGCTTTGGCTCTTATTTTCACTTCATAGAGAATCACAGATAGAGATATTTTAATGGAACCAATGATTTCTGGTGGAAAAATACATGGATCATGCACTTGAGCAAGTATCAGTATATTAAAATTGCCCTGCATGGATTGCTGATATTATTTATGTGTCAGTTCCTGTGCTTTTGAAATAAGGAGTGTAAGATCTAGGAAATGGGTAGTTTGCAAAAAACCTGCAAAAATCACTGATTAAAGTTCTAAACATTGGTAGTGACCTGTAAGGCTTTCACTTGTTAATTTTATAAAAATATTTCCGCCTGGAGCAGAAAATATATTATCTTCTCTCCCTATGAAATCACTTGTAAAATTTTATCCCTTTCTCCCTTCTTCCTCTGACACTGATAGTAAGCAAACTAATAAATTCATCTTTATACAGATATTCTTTTTCAAAGTTTGCCCTTACTTAAAAAGTAATGATGTCAGAAAACATTAAAAATTACTGTGGTAACTTACAGCAAACTTAGAAATATTCAAACTCCATTTAAAGGAAAGCAGAATGAAAGTTTAGTAGTGTTATATGTTAGCACAGAAATTTAAATAATATTATTCAAGTCATTTGGTCAGAGGGCAGTTTTGCTATCATTGAATCATGACATCATGAGTTCTGAACTCGGTGTTGTAAATTGCAATTCTAGAATATCATAAGCTACCCTGAAAATCATGTGTTAGAGAATTGTGGAAGAAAATGGATTAAAAATACCTGCTAAGCTTACAGTAAAACCAGCCTAAAGCATAGACAACTGATCTGAAAATTTATTCTTCAACAGAAGACAATGAACCTAAGTCTTGGCATCTTGTGGGTCCTTCTATTGTCCTTCCATGGCAGAGGTAGTAAAATTGAGTCTGACTGCATCTAGTAAAGGAAGAGCAGCTTCTCTCCAGTGATTTGTACTTAACTGCATGTCTTCGGACTGCCAGAGACCTCAAATGGCTGCATCAAGGACCCGTTTTGCTAGGAGCTGCATAATATATAATGTATACAATACCTATTTGGGAATGCCAAGTTTTGGATGCCAAGAACTCCTAATTTCAAAGACAGTGTACTGCAGAGTTCTTGTGAACCATGTACTTATAAATTTGAAGCATACTTTTTATGATTTTTTTGTTAAATATACACAGTTCTCAAAAAAAAGTATTTTTAATATCTCATGCATACACGCCTCAATGAAATACAAGCACTTTTGGCCCTTCTGATTAGTTACAGTTCCTAATAATTTATAAATATGAACACTATTTCCAAAAATATTTTGACATTGAAAAAACAGAGTATTTTGTAGTAAAATAATCTTTCATTTGTTCTTTTTTTTTAAATGGTCAGTATCTTACTAAAATTATGATAAAATTGGCAGATTAAATAATTTTCTGGATTAATTTGTCAAAATAAATATCTGTGGATATGGTTAACACCTTTTGCAGCTTGCAAGAGGAACACTCATAGAAAATAAACTGTCATATGTAAATTTACAATAAATTTTGGGACTGTGGGAATATTGTATTTCCTTGAGTAGTATACACCTGACAATATGATCTAATACTTGTAGCCTTTCTCCAAAAACATTGATCCATCTTATAGTTAAAAATTACATTTTCTCATTGTTTCCTGTATTTTGTGATAATTAATGTACCCAAACTAGCAAGCAGATTACTTTGTTTTGTACAAGAGCATTTTCTCACTGGAAAATCCCTATACAATTTTTAATTCTGTTTGAGGGACACTGGTGAATCTCTGCTTGTGCTTAGACGGATGTCCTGTGTATGACATACATAATTTTGAATCCTTTATCTTAGTTTGCCTTTGGGATAAAGAAGAAATGTAGTTTTTTGTAGGTGTTTTAGGTCAGGAGCAAGCCAATGACTCGAACTTTAATTCTAAGAGTTATATTCCCATTGTGAAAGAAGATGGAGCATGTTTGGGATTTATTCCTAGTTCAAACTGTACCTCAGTCATGTATCTAGTAGGCATATTGCTATGAGGGAAGGCTTAAGTGGTGTGTGAAATGACTTCTGCCTGTTGTTAATAAGAAATTAGAGGCATCAAAAGAAAATTTATAAGTTTGAAGCCGTTCATACACATCAGTGAAGATGTGGCAATCAGCCATTCCAAAAAGTAAATCACTATTTTATGAAAGGGCTACTGAGTTTTTGGGAGAAGCCCAATGTACTTGTAGACCTGTTCATGACAGAAAATAAATAAAACCAGAGTTGGCAAAGGCATAAATAACATGAGATCTTTAGTTCCTCATCTAGATCACAGAAAATCCGGAATGAGATGCAAAAGCCTACTTACAACCAGGTAACCTAAGGAAAATTTGAGCTCACTTATGGAGTGTAAATGAAAAGTCATATTAATTCTTCTAGTATCCAATAGCTATAATTGTTAAATTTATTATGGCATATTTATGAAGCATTTTAAAATTTCTTTTGTGAAAGTAAAGTATTTTGATTAGTTATACAGTGGAAATAAAGATGGAATTTTCTTCAAGGAAATTTCTACAACTGCAGCATACTTCTTCCAGAGGCAAATACTCTGAACTCCTTTCAACTGGCTTCATGTGGAGTCCAGAACTGTGATTGCTGATAGTGAACAAAACAGCAATAATAGAACTTGAAAGGCAGGAACCATGGTGATCTTGAGCTCATTGTATGTTAATTTTGTTGTGTTTGTCTGTTTCTGGTTTTATGTTTGTATTTTTGTAAATCTGGAGGTATAAGAAATGCAGTTATTCAACCATGATTCAGTTTAACATTCTAAGTGTGGAGGTCACTCGTAAACTCCATGAAACAAAGGGATAAATAGGTGTATAGGTGCTCTAGTCTTTATTTTGCTAATGACCTGTAGGTCATGTCCACTTAACAAGGTAGACAGACACTAACATCACAGCTTGTGTATCAAATGAATTCCCAAATGCATCTTCCCTGATTTGAGAAAAAATTACTGAAACCTTTAGCTGAGGAACTTCAGTAAGGTAGCTGTAGCACTTCAGAAAACAGGAGTAATACTCACAAACTTTGAACTGTATTTTTCTCAAGATCTCAGCCAGATTCTCCAGTACCATCCCATTTCATGCAATTATGATAGCTCTTCTGCATATCTGAGACTTACCATTTCTTTAATCAAAGGTATTACTCTGAGAAATGTTTTAGCAAATAATCTCCCATTTTTCAGGGAGGTATTTTTTCCTAAAACTTCTTGTACTATTCTTCTACAAATGTTGAGCAAGTTTCTGCTTTTTCCCTGCAGACTATGGTTTTACTGAATTTCCTCTCCCAAAAGAAGGCTTTTCCCCCTACTGTGGTAAAAGCACCCCTTTTTAATTCATGGGAATCACACAAATTTGCCCAATTTACTTACTTTTGCTAATTGCACAAGTATTACCTGCAAAGTTGCTTTTAATTAACGACTCCAAAAGAACTGTGTTGGTCTTTTCAGAGCAACTCCCACATCATCAGTCTCTAATACAGTTAAAGACTACAAAATGAATGCAATATTTTACATGGTCTCATCACCTTTCTCTAATGAAATTCCTTCATATTCATAGTTACAGTGGTTTCTCTCAGGTCCCAAATTGCAAAAAATTTACTGCTAATGAGCTCTCCACTATTATTTCTATTAGAAGCAAGTCTTAATTATACTGCTTTCCAGTGTTCCTTCTCATTTGAGTTTTTAAGTAGCAGTCTTCATTCTTCAGCAGTATTCATGGCTACTCTCCTTTGCCACTTCTTAATGCAAGTCTACCTCTTTAGACCCATTTTTAATACATTTCTAACCTCACAGATGGAGGAATTGTCTATGAACTTCATTAGCACATTACTTAGACTTCTAGCTAACTGCCTTGATGCCATAAAGATAGGAAATGCTTTGTTGTTCTTTTCTGATTGACTTCTGGCCTGCCTTCATCCCTGTTTGGTGTATTTTTTCTTACTCTGATTTGAAGTCCATTTGTCTGCTTCAGGTCAGATGTGAGTAGGGCTCACTGATGTATTTACACATAGGAAGGGATGAAATACATGTTTTCTGTTAAAAATTGATCTAATGAGGTGAACTCATTTAGCAATACTAAGTAACAAGGGCTAGTGGTAACTAATCCTTGGGTAAGAATTTAGGTATACCATTAAAAAAAACAGGAGTTACTTTATTCATAGGACTGGGAACTAATGTAAAAAAAGTTGTTGCCTGTGTCTAAATATCACTAAAGGCAAAGTGATTAGCTTGGTGGTAGAACAAATCAGTAATAAAATTTCATACCATTCCTAGGAAATACACACCATTTCCAATTAGTTTCCCAATATTTCTTGTATCTTCCTAGGTAGAAGGCTAATATACAATTGTAATTGCTAGCCTGTAGGCTTATTCTATTCCTTTCACTTTGTCTTATTCTCTCTCAGATATTATTAACATTTTAAAAAGGATTTACGATGGATTCATCTTGCTACTTTTATATGACTTAGACCATCTGATGGCTAGTTTCTAAGAGAAGGCAACTAACTTTCTGTAACTGTACTCTCCCCTTTGAATTTTTGAATTTGTAAATTTCCAGAACTTTTAGTTCATCCAGCTGGCATATTTTATATTTACTCTTCACTCTTTTTCTAGCAGGTACTGATTTTTGGTTTCTCAGTTTAAGATAATTTCTATGTGCTGTCTTTGTGGAAGAGAAATGCAGCCAACTCAAAAGCTTATTTTTAGGATAGCTGGGTCCTAATATATGATGGGTTAAATCCATCATAACATGCAAGTTGTAAATTCAGCATAGAACACATTCAATAATGAAAAATATATATGGATAACTAGGAGGCACATATAATGACAGTTAAGTAAGCAAATGCAAATTAATAATAAAAGAACACATAAATATAAGCATAATTTGCATATATTGTAATTTACATATTTATTTCTCTTTTCAACTATGAGAAATATAACACTAAGATTTCTTCTTGCATATAGCAAAGATGAGGAAGATTAGTTAGATGAGAAACTGAAAAATGGGTGGTAAATAACCAGATATAAAATTAGACTCCCATTGACTTTTGTTGGGCTTCACTCAATAGGGTGCTGCTGCTCCATAGCAAATTGCAAATAATATATTTGAGCCAAGTACACATCACTACAAGGTCTACATTTTAGTAAGGCTGCTATAGGTCTAAAAAGAAATGGAAGGGAGTTGCAAAGCTGTTTACTTCTGAGTTCCTGCCCAGAAAAAGGTTCAAGAATGTTTAGACCACATGGAAAGATGTTTGTCTATGAATAGATTTTAGGATCCAGTGTGCTTAATTACTTGTTCTTTCTGGGTAAATTGTCTTCAAACTCAACAGTTCTCAAACTCTATGTTCTTGTACCGTTTCTTCAAAGAAAGTTAATTTCTTTCTTTGAAAAGAATCTTTAGCTTTCTCTTTCTTACTGCTGTTCTTGCACTCACTCCTAGAACATGTTAGAAATGAGAGCAATGGACCCATTTACCCTTGCTTCAAGTTGCCCTGCTCTTGAACCCCCCCAGAATGGTATACATCAACACTTACAGGTGTGGAATATCACAATTGCAAATGAAACAATTATTTTCTTCCAAGTCTTCTTGGACTGGAAAAAAAAAAGGAAGTTCTCTTAAAGCGTCCTTTTATGTCTTTGAAGAATGTTACCATACTCAGCCATCAGTCCTAGTTTTTCTGGATTTAGCAATCTTGGTTCTTATAGCATGTTTGACTGCATTTTTCTGACTACTCCAAAACCTGCCTACCCTTTCAAGTGGAACTCCAAAGAAAGCAGACTATTCTGGCTTATGTCTTGCCAACAGTGAGAAATGCAGAATGGGAATAATTCTCTTCTGTTGCTTTTTATGTACTTGTAACAGTGCTCTATGTAATACCAATAACACAGTTATTTATCATTATTTACCAATGACTATGCTGGTTATGCTGACTACAATCTGCTTATGCAGTAATGTTGTCTAACTTATAATTCCACATTTTCTCTTTGTGCATTAGATTTTTTTTTTCTGCCTATGGTAGAATTTAAACTACCAAATTTCAGTAAGATAGGGCATAAATTTACAGCACACTTGCTTCTTCATGCCAGATTCCCCTGTGGATACTTGTAGCCTGCACTAAGGCTGTCTCTGTGCAGA
Source organism: Melozone crissalis (assembly GCF_028551555.1). Lineage (NCBI taxonomy): Eukaryota > Metazoa > Chordata > Aves > Passeriformes > Passerellidae > Melozone > Melozone crissalis. The sequence continues at coordinate 26,817,448 of NW_026535794.1, forward strand.
ATGTGAAGTAGAAGACATCACAGAGAGCTATACTTACTGCTTAGCAAAGTGTCAGCATGAAAAGTTAGTATGCAGCAGCAAGGGTACTGTAAATTCATGCTTTAGTTTGCTGTATTAATATGTTTGTGTAGACAAGCCCCAAGTGTAGTACTCTGCACTTGTCTCTATTGAATTTCTTGTTATTGATTTCAGACCAATCCCCCCATTTATCAAGATAACTTTGGTATTCAATAAAGCACTTCTCTCCTCCCTCTTTTTTTTTCCTTCACAGTTACATCAGCTCTTCATAGTCTTTGCAGTCTTTAATGATATTGTAAATCATTGCAAGATGGCACAGGTGGAGTCTGAACATTGTGAGAGTAACCAAGCTGGCATTTTTACACTTACAGTTTTTAGACTACAATCACACAAATTTAAGGCAATGATTAACTGGGGACTAAACAGGAGAATGAAAAAATTATTCACCAGAAGAGATACTTTTAATATGTTGAGGGAATGAGCTACTTTTATAATTTACCTGCTTTTGGAAGGAAGAAAGGTCATAAACTGTAAGTAGATTCTTGCATGTAAAGTCAAGGCAGAAAAGTATTTCTCTTGGAAGCAGTGACAATTAATAAGGATCTAATTCCTTCTCATATTAATGAGTGCAATAATTCCTTAGAAAATGCTGTTCATAGTTCCTTTCGGATTTATACTGACATTTTTTAATATGTTAGAAGTACCTGTTACCTCTGGCCTGTTAGTATGTATATGTTAAAAATAAAATCTTTGCCTAGATCAGATGTTCTAGTTTGGGAAAATGACTTTTATATAACTATAAGACAAGCTCCCACATTTCAATGAGCGTCACATGTCTAAGAAATGTTAATGGTATCTTCTAGTCAAACAAGGACTTTAGCTCTCTAAATATTATTTCCGTTTTCTCATCATTAAATTTTCATCATTTAGATTTAATCTCAATTTGATCCTTCTTTATAAAAATTTAACTTTAATATTTGTAAAACTAAACTCACCTATGTCTACTCTTTACATTTTACTATTAGCCATCAACTCTGTTTATCTCTGGTTCTAATGTGGTTATCAGAACACACAGAGTGTGAAAACAAAGGTCCAGGTCTCTTTGATTACTTGCAGGCAGAGACTTTGCATGTGCTCTGATCAAAATGTGTGTGAGAAAAAAGCTGCATTAACACACTCACCTATGCTAATAGACCTCCATGATGGGTTTAAATGTGAGAATATCTCTGAGGTGATAAATATGCACAGCTTTCAGGGTAAAGGGAGGTAAGTTCATAGCATAAGTGAAGTCAGCTCACACCTGGCTGTAAAAAAGTGAATGAGCAAATTTGTGGATCCTGGACTGCAACTGAGGAAGTGGTTTTATTTAACACCAGTCTAATTTCTGCAGTTTGCTCCTAAAAGAAGTCTTCTGCTTTTTTGCCTCTTGTGCTGTTGTCTCCAAATACTCAGACTTTTCTTTTTCTTTGAATCAGATCTCATGACACCTACAGAATAAATTGAATCAGTCCTCAGTCCTGTGTTTCCTTCAAAACAGTGAAAAAAGTTTTTCCTTTTAAAATGTACAGGTATCATTCTCACCATTTCTATGAGAACCATCTGGTTACATCACTTGTCTAGAAAGTGGAAGACATGAATTCTAGTTCAAAATTCAGTGTCCCCTACTCTGCCAAATCATCCGTTCTACTTGCATTCTCTAAGGCTATGCTTTCTCGTCTTTTCTGTTCTATGTGCTTGAATAAAACTATCATTCTGAACACCTCCAAGATTTCAGGAAGAGAGAAGAGTAAGGCTTAGGTATTCATTGTTCAGCATTTAAGCAGAATAGAAGCTTTCAAATACCCTGGAGTTTTATTATCTGAAATTGTAAGAAGTGTAGGCTTTACCTTCTCTCCTGATAGACAGCAACTTAACAAGGTCAATTTTGGCCTATATTTTTTGGGGAAGGAGATCTAACTATTCAAGGGGACTGTTTAGTCAGTCAGCCAGGAAAGAATAGCATAAAATTTTGTGTTCAGTATCATGAGGACAAACCTGATGGGCTTCAAGGTGCGTTTGCCCTGTGGAGCTAACCTCTAAAGCTTAATCAAAAAACAAATGAAAGACCATTTACATTCTAGTGGAGGAAAGTCTCTCTCTCTCTCTAGCTACTTGTTCACTGATTAATCAATATACTCAGAATTTATTTACAGTGTTGTTCACTATTGGAATTAAAATACCAGTTATTCTCAATCGCCTAGCAGGCTGATAAGCATAAATTACCTAATTTCCTGCAGAAATTCTATCAGAAGAGGGTCTTTCCACTCTTCACTTATATTTCTGATGTTATTTGCCCTGTATAACATCAGCCTAAATGGGAGACAGTGTGGAACTTCTGGTTTCCAAGGACTGTGAGGAGACGACAACTGCAGAGCAGCTTTTCCATGTGGAGCTGCATCAGCTCGTGCATCCATGTGGTCTCTCCTCACTAATACTGCTTCCTGCTGTTCTAAGAAAGAAGATAGATCTTCCTCCTTTTCCTACCTAAAAATGTTTCTGCATGACCTGTGTGAAGGACCTCACACTTCCCTCTGTCCCCTTCACCACTACTCTAGACAATTATGTAAGGGCTTTTTATTGCACATATTCCACTTGAAGAAAAGCTATTCTGCTGAGACATGACAATATTTTTTTACTTACAATTACATGTCATTGTTTTGGAGTTTCTGAAAAGAGCTATTGAAGAGCATCATTATTGCCAATTTCTTCTTTGTAAGTTTGAACTATCAAATGACCTTAGTGTATTGGAAAAATCATGTTCAGGCAATCTGAGTCAAGACGAGTAGTTTCGAAGATCTGTGGACTGAAAATAAATTGCTGGTTTCTAAGAGATTTGGCTGTAAACTCTGTCTGCCAATCATCTGAAGTAGCCTATCTGGACATCATCTGCAAATGGGTACAGTGTGTTTGATCTAAGAGCAGATATATTCTTTTGTGTGTATTTTCAACTATAGAAGGAGACATCATGCTCCAGCATTTCACTGTTCAGGCAAGTTGCATGACACCATTTTCACTGAGGGCATAGTTACATGGTCAAATTTACACTATGAGGGAATCAAGTCTTCTGAGTATTTATATTAGGTCAAGTTTTGGTCTGTAATTTCTGGTGTTCTTTGCTTAAACAAAACCACTGACATTATTTGAAGGACTCAGGTTTAGAACAGTCTTAAATGCCTATCAAAGTGTTCACGTGGTATCCAACTTCAAGCCCATCAATATTTAGTTTGGATTCTCTGCGTTTTCTGCCAGAGAAATTTAATGAATACTTTAAATTTATAAATTTTAATGAATACTACAACAACCAAAGGCATCATGCTTATATATAAAGTCATAATTGTCTCACAGACTAACATAGCTGAATCTTCTCAATGAGACAGGATAGCTGAATAAATCTTTCACTATTTTTGAGAGACAAGATCTAGTCAGTGAATGTTTTAGTGGTGGCTTTTCTTCCTCATCTTTGAAACGAAATACCTCTCCATCCCATTCCCAGGGAACAGTGTGATCTTGATACTGCCAAAGGAACTATCCTACAAAAAGTTGTCTCCCTTCAAAGGATTGCAATCAGAGGAATGAAACAATTTGGGTTTTTTTGGTGTTTTTCATATGGTTATTCATTTATTGGTTACTATTTGCATAATGGGATACATGATCCTACTGTGCAGACAGAAGCAGACAGTCCCTGTCCCAAAAACCAGTTAAACAGAGATGGGAGTTTAAATATGTGCATTAAGGAGGATAAAAAGCAAAGTTAGGCATAAAGGCTAAAAGGAGATGCTGCATGGTGCTTCAAAACTATCTCAGTGCTACTGTATCCTATTGATAGCATAAAATGGGCATTTCCTAATTATTCTCTGAACTGGTCTCATCAAACACCTCATACCTGGTAGTCTTGTAGAATGAAAGCCTCAAGGACAAGCATAGTGGTATACAGTAGAGCAACACTCAAGAGAAGAGCTATAGAATTATTGTGAAAAAGGAATCTAGCATGAGAGCAACATACAAAAAATGGATAATAAAACCTGCCATGCTATTTCAGTAGTTACAAGTGGGATTACTGTACTGTGCTCCATTATACAGTATAGATAGACCCTTGGTTTTAAGTCTTTTTCTTTTCCACATCTAGCCTCTGTATCTAAAGAAAGACATATATGTGTATTTTGTGGGTTTTTTTGTTTGTTTGTTTTGTTTTATTTTTGTTGTTTTGTGGGTTTTTTTGTAAGTTAATTACTAATGGTCTGATCTCATCTTGACTGGAAGCAGAACTTCATGTTTTTGCCGTAAGGGACCTGCAGAATATTGTCTGTGTTTGAGATTCAGCCAGATTTTCTCTAAATGTAGTGTGTGTCAGTGTTTTGAAATCCCTTTCTGAGATGCTTACCCATATCTTTGTACCTGGTTAACCATATGCTGGGCTGCATCCTAAGCACCATGGCTGGGAGGGCAAGGGAGAGATTCTGCCCCATCGCTCTGTTCTGCTCTGGTGAGACACCACCTGCAGGGCTGCCTCCAGCTCTGGGGTACCTGCACAGGAAGGACATGGACCTGTTGGAGAGAGTCCAGAGGAGGGTGACAAAGATGATTAGAGTGGTGATTAGAGAACCTCTTCTAAGAGGAAAGGCTGAGAGAATTTGGATTGTTCAGCCTGGAAATAAAAAGGTGACCTCATGGTGGTCTTCCAACTGCAAGGCTGAAGGGAGCCTACAAGAAAGATGGAAAGAGACTGTTTACAAGAGCATGGAGTGACAGGACAAGGAGGAATGGCTTCAAGTCAAAATAATGCATTTAAATTAGATATTAGGAAGAAATTCTTCACTGTGAAGATGGTGAGGGCACTGGAACAGGTTGGCCAGAATTGCGCGTGCACCATCCTTGGAAGTATTCTAGGCCAGGCTGGATGGGGCTCTTAGTAAACTGGCCTGGTGAAAGGTGTGTCTGCTCCTTTCAGGGGGCTTGAAATGAGATGTTCTTTAGGGTCATTTCCAAACAAAACCATTCTATGGTTCTGTGATGTTTCTATGATTCTCTGACTGTATGATAGGAATTTCCACCCCAACAGCACTACTGGGTGTGCCTTGAGATTTTATACTCTTGTAGTCAAGCTGAGTCAGGGGAGGTGTAGGTTGAATATCAAGAAAGGCTTTCCACTCAGAGGATGACTGAACAGGCTCCTCAGGGATGTGGTCATTGCACCAAGTGTGTCAAAGTTCAAGAAGGATTTGGACAATGCTCTCAGACACAAGGTGTGATCCTGCATAGGGCCCGGAGTTGATCCTGACAGAGCTCTTCCAGCTCAGCACAATTTATGATTCTGTGATTCTGATTCTACTCTAGCCCAAGCCATGTTGTGATTTTATAATTCTGACATGGGGCTTCTTAACACCAAAGGTTCCTAAGGGCCACCTGAGCGTTAGATATTTGCTCCATTAAGTACCTCAGGAATGGTCTAAATGGTCAGAGGCTGCTGCTTGTACATTAACTTGCCCAGTGTTCTAACTTGGTCAGACTGCCAGGTTTATTATATCAACAAACCCATTTGAGAAACAAGAATTGTTAGCAGGGACATGGTCACATACAGATCTGTCCAAATGACTCTAGAGTCTCAGCTAGTTTTGGTAATAATTTATGCACTCAAAGAACAAATTTCACATCATTGTCTTCTGGAGCACTTTTTATCAAATTCCAGCAGTGTGCCACTACCCAGGTGACATATAAAATGGTTTCACTGCGCTAAATTCCACAGAACTGCATTTAGCCTACAGGTAGTGAAAATGCTCTACAACATGAAAGGATGTATGGATTTTTATTTTTTTAAATTCAGATCAGATATCTGCTAGGAAACCTGCTGTCTTTATTGATAGGCAGAAACAGCATGAATTGATAAGCAACTTCTGAACCTCAGAACTGCTGGATATTGTGGTTCACTGACTACATGGGTTATTCTGGGGTAGTTTGAAACATATCATGCAGACAACACAGTAAACTGCTCACTTAAGAGTTTGCTAGTTTCTTTTTTCTTTTTTTTTTTTTTTTAATTACCAGACCCTGAATTCATTCTACTTACACTAAACTTGCTGTCTATTATCTACTGCAGTCCTTCTCATTATCTGAATTTTTAGTACATTTTGTGGCAGAAACCATTACAAAGCCTGAAAATATTTCCATCATTTATGTATTTCCAGACAACTTGAAATTATTTTCTTCTAATGCAAGTTTCTCTTTCACAGCCCTAAAGAATGTTTGCTATGCTTTTGACAGCATACTAATTTTATTTATGGTATAAGAGCTGCTGTGACTGAGCACACTGTCAGTCTTGTAAAAATATTCAGTACAATCCTCATCTGGGTATGTATTTTTGATATATACAGTCTAAATACTCTACTTCCATTGAAAATCTTCTTTGGAAAACATATTTCAGTTCATTTCACACTGTGTTAATTGTGTAACACACTGTAACCATTACCTTTTACCAGCCACAGTTGCTCATCTAATGGGAAATGATGACTTTAACAAGGAATTATTAGATCTGTTTGATCTGAGAATGCACATGTGGACAATGGGAGCTGCTGGCTGGAACATGCACCATTTTCTCCCCCTATGAGTACATAATTGAATTACAAGTCTCATTTTATGAAGGAAAAAAAGTATCAGTAAGCCTTATGCTTTGTGACTAGCACTGCTGACTTTTAGTTTGTATTTAACATCACTAAATGTATTTAGAAAATTCAATGTTATCTCAAAGCTAGTTTAAAATACATCAGATGGAATGGGTGAGTAGGTAGGATGAACTCTTTTTGTTGTGGGTTAGAAAATTTTTTACTGTTTTTTCATTAAATACTGCTACAACTATAAAATTAGTTTTACTAAAACTAGGAGGAAGACAAGAAAATATTAGAAGGTAATGGTCAACACTCTATGTTATGAGAAAACTGTTTTTTCAACAGTACTGCTTTAAATAAGATTTTTTTCTGTCTTCACTTGGCAAACTGAGAGACTTATATTCATGAGACAGATGTTTCATGGGAACATAAACTCTGAATGCACCATATTTAACTTTACCATTGCCTTCTATTCCTCACTGGCGGAATATAATTATTTTTGTTCTAGAAATTCAGAAAGACATGCGAAATGACAGTATAAAACAACTTGGGAAACTGAAGTCCAGTTTTCGTAAGTCACAGAGGGGTGTTGGAGTTTTGGGATCTCCACCCTGTACTGCTGTGAGCAGAAAAGGTAGCTCTTTCCTAATTGAATTTTCTCCCAGTCACCAATTGTACCAGTCTCTGCAGGGTTCTTAGTCTAAGCAATCATCCCATTTTGAGAAAGCAAATACAGATATTGGAGTGGACCTGGACAGATCTGAACACCTAAGGACCTAAGAAAGGACCTGTGAAACATCCCATCACAAGTAATAGCTGTAGCTCTAAGTCTCCTTGACAGTCATTTCCTAGGTCTTTCAAAATAACTCAGGCTCCCAAAACAACAGATTGGTGCTTAGATTCATGGCATTGGCACGGCTGCTGTTTTCACAGCTATAGCTACAGCCCAACCTCCCAGGTGTCCAATTCAGTTACGTGTATAGTCTCTTGCAACTGGCAGCTTCACAGCATCCAAAGCACTGCTGCAACTTTCCCTACTGATTAGCTGCTTGGAGCACTAGCTCCACCATTGAGGCCTTGAAGATGGACTATTACAGAGCCTGGGATCATCTAGTTGGTGAATGATATATAATTCACATAAAGTGCCTTACGCTTTCTATCCTGTAAACCTTGTAGCAGAAGGGCCAGATTAAAGTCCTTAACAGCTGGAACATCTGCATAAACAGTCAAGTGATACCAGCTGTGTCTGAAAGAGGTACTGTAAATGGGAAGAGAGACTGAGAGGCCTGATTTCATGTGAGATGCACAGTGGGACAAGTTATCAGTCTTGGTGCTATCAAATCCAGCTCCTGAGTCCTTCCACTTTCTTCTCTCACTCTCCACTGTGGTGGATCCTGGATGCCTACACAGCAGGTCATTCAAATCTGGCTAGCACCACTGGGACTTTGACCAGCTAAAAGACCCCTAAATACTTCTAAAAATGAGGCCCAAAGACTTTTATAAGAAATTGTGCTGATGCAGATGCGCGTGCCCCCACTGGCCCTGTGGATGTTTTTTCAGATAAATGTGGGGCTCCCTGCAGCCTGCAGTGCATACTAGACTTTCAGGTTGGCCCAGCTCATAGAGGAGGTGCTCAGTGAATGCAGATCTTGCCACAGCATGAAGTCCTAAGAAGTCAAGCTGCACCTGTGTGGTGGGATCTAGCTGAATTTGGGCTTTGCAGGCCCACAGAAGGGTTGTGGGCAGTGCTGAGCTGTGAGCTCAGTTCCTTGTATCTCCTGTTTTATATTTCCTCACACTCCCCTGGTTTCACAAATCCCTCTTTGCCAAAACTGGTCTTGAAAGCCCTTATATACTTGTGGTGGTTAAAAAAAACAGCTGGGAATTAAACTCCAAATGAGCCACTCCCCCCAGTCCCCCTCTGGTGAGAGAGGGAGACAGAGGGCGGAAACTATGGGTTGAGACAACACTTTACTGAACACAAACAGCAATGGAATAAGAAACACGCAGTAACAGCAACAATAACAAAAGTATACAAAACAAAGGTGCTTTACACAAAAAATATGTGTAATCACCATCTTAATTCTGCGTGGCTGCCAAGACAAAGACAGGTTGGCAGAGGCTCTCCACAGCTGGTGCTCTCCATCTCCATGCCCAACACTGTGAAAAATGATGATGAACAACCCCCCAAAAGCTGGATCATCTGCCCAGCACTGCAATGCCCACCTCCAGACTGCTTGACTCCACTGATCGAATTCCTTCTGGTGCCTCTGATTCGGACCTGTCTGCCTGGCTCCGCTGGACTCACTGGGCTCAGCTCAGGCTCATCTCACTGCCCCTTCACAGCTGAGCCTTGTCTGAGTTTGTTGCTTTTTGGAGATGCGCCATGGTTCAGATGTGTTCACTGCCTGGAGCAGCGTTCTCTGGGGGACAGGAAGGGCAGCAGCAGGAGAGGTACAGAGTCCTCAGTGCTGGTCCTGGTGGCTTCCTCAAGGGAGAAATGGAGCAAAACAGTGAACTTCTGCCCTGAGGTTGTTTTTTAATTTCCTCAAAGCCATGCCCTGAGTGATTTATTGGATGGTATAGAACAGCAATTCAGCCACATCCACACAGTTCTAGGCTCTGGTCCTGTGGGAGAAAACCAAAGACAATATATTTCTGATACTTTCTGAAAAGAATGTGAGATACCAGAGCCACAGAATTAGATTCACCAAATCATTGAGATTGAAAGGGACCTCTCCAAGTCATCTTATCCAACCCTGTTTAAGCAGGGTCACCTAGAGCAGATACTCCAGGACCAGGCCTGGATGGCTTTTAAGTATCTCCAAGGATGTAGAATTTTCTACCTGTGTCAGTGCTCCATTGCCCCCACAGTTCAGATGAAACCTTCAGTGTCCATTGACTCCTGTTCTGCCACAGGCCACTGAAAGTAGCCTGGCTTCATGTTCTCTACTGCCTCCACTCAGATATTCACGTGCTTTGATGGGGTTACTCCCCTAGTCAGGCTCAACAGCGCTCCATTCACATGAAGGATGCTCCAGCCCATAAATCCTCTCTGTGGCCCTTCAGTGGATGGTCTCCAGCATGTCTTTTTGTTCTGGGAAAACCAGAAGTGGACCCAGTAGTCCAGGTATGGCCTCACCAGTGATGAACAGAGGGGAAGGATCACATTTCTTGACCTGCATGAGGCAATACTTCTCCTAATGAAGCTCAGGACACTTAGCTTTCTTTTGTTTAAGGTTAGTCACATTCTTACAAAAGTGCAATGAAAGCAACAAAAAATGCTATGTTTTTTTACTTCTTGCCTGATCTTCTGAGCCCAAATAATTAAATACAGTTGTGCCTAAATTTATCTTTGAATTTCAAATGAGCTGAACTAGGTCTTTCACAGTGAAGATCAAACAGAAATTAAAACCTCTGTTGAACCAGAGACAGTACTACACTCTAGTGCACCTTTATATGTCAGGATAGTTCCATTAACTTAAGTAGGACCAGCCTTGTAGGAATAAAGCCTCCAGAATACATGAAATTACTCCACCCTTTCTCAGAACTCTTTACCTAGACCTATGAGCAAATGACTAGCAAAGTATTTTGGAAGTTGTTAAAATATTGATCAAATCCTATTCACACCAATATGTAGTTTGCAAAAGCATTTGACTAATTTCAGCAGACCAAACAAGTCTAAATCTGTTCAATAGCAAAAACTTTGGACTTTCGGTGCCTCAGGTATGTATGCAAAATGAAAGCTTGATAGAAGTATAATGTATGTATCTCAGCAGTTTGTTTACAAAAGTCTCAAGTTAGATATCTAAAATGATGCATTCTGATATCAGTTCTGATTTTCAATAAGACAAGATCTCACACCCACCTCATAACCAGTGTTCTGTTATCAACAATTCATCAAATCCTGTGTGAAAAGGAAGTACCTGACATTTCCATATTCACTGAAGGCAGCAGTTAATGGAGTCAAGCTACCTCATTGTTCTCTTCCAAGGATACTATGCTATCTTTTGAATATAAAGATGAACTAAAGTCATTCTGAATACAGTAAGAGGCTGTATTTTTCTCTGAAATTGGTATTAATTTGATACTTCTCTCACACTCTGCACCGGCTTTGAGATTCCATCAGAAATGTCGCTGCACTTCTGGGCAGATTTTTTTAAGCTTTGACTTCTCTTCATTGCACTGTTATTTATTTAAATTATGTGATGTAACACTGTTAAATTGGACTTTGCTTATATTCCATATCATATTGGTTTGAATCAGTATGCTCAAACCTCCCATTAAGTAAAAGCAAAACTGGAGAGATTACATCCTTGATAAGATTACAATCCCCTCTTGGAAGTAATATTAAAATTGACTCCCTGAATATAATCAAGAATTTGTTTTGTTATCTTTAATTGATCTCCCTAGAAAGACAGCGTAGACCACAAAGGAAATTGCAGCACAAATCACAGAAATAATATAAAATCACAGAGTAAAGCAAAATAGCAATTTGTGCCTATCTTGGCACTCAAAAGTTATAACTTGTGTCTAATTGACAGGAGAGGTCAGCTCCTGTTTATGGGAACAGTAAGTAAAATAACACAAAATTGTGCATTAAATATCAAGATGTTGAAAAATGTTTTCCTTTTTTGTAAGTGCCATTAGAGTTAATAAACTTATTAATAAAATCTGGAACAGAAGTAACATTTCTTGAAATATGTTCTTAGGCATTACCAATCACATGATTAATAATTACCAATCACAAGATTGGATTCAAGAAACCTATATCTCATTGCTACCTTTATTTGAGATAAGTTGGATAATTTCATCTTCCTGCTATATTTTCTGCAAGGCAAAAATCCCAGATTCCACCTATTTTAAATGTTTGCAAACTGATGGGCCAATAGTTTGTAGTTGGGTGTTTGGAAAGTCCCTCGAGGTCCCTTCTTGAGGGACAATGCACAGTCCTCTAGTCCGGCAGTCATCACCTCTCTGGAAGCAGCCCAAGGCACAGTCTGTTGTTGATCCCCATGTGTGCTCCTGCCCTTGCACAGATTTGTCCAATCTTGGCTTTCTCAGATGATCATTTCTTGTAGATTCAGTAGCATTTCTGGTTCTCTGGAGCATACTAGTTCCTTGGAGACTGTCACGTGCTACATCTCAACATATCCTTTTAATCTCTTCAGCCTGCTCTTTTCCAGTTATTATTTCTGTATCTGTACCCATAGATACCTAGAGAAATTGTTCACACACACTCAGAGAGAAGGTGGGATTCTTTTTTGTTGGCAAAAACAGGGCAACATGAATAAGTGCATATGAGGTAGATGGTGAAGGGGTTTTCCTCTGAAGCCTGAAAAGAAATGATAACCAGGTTTATGAAACAGCTTCCAACAGTGCTGACACATTCTGCGAATGCTGTTTATGCTAATTCTCTCCAGTGAAGTCAAGGCTGAAATTTATATTTATAAGCAGCTCTAGCTTCATGTGTATGTTGAAATTCCTGCAACTATATTGTGGGTTATATATAGTTACTTCAATTATTTTATTTTTTATAATATGCTATGTGTTGCTGTATGTGTAGGTCTATAAGAATATACAGAAATATGTGCAATTACCCAGTGGAATACTTTTGTGTTAGTAGTATATTTAAAATGAATGAATGCCCTGCCTTATTGCAAGGAAGTCATAATGCTTAAATATTTGGTACTGCATGCTTAATATCATTATTTGGGATCTGTGCTACTTGAGCACTTAAACTCCCCTAGCCTGGTCCCCTACTGTATTGAGTATTGTGCAAACCACTAAATCAGCTGAATTCTTCTGCCTATATACCAGCAGCAATGGTTCTCCATGGATAAAAGGAAGAATGCTGTGTTCAGTGTATCTCCATACAATTCTAAGTGTTACTCAACCACACAAATAACTCATTACCATATTCCACATTTCTGTTAGATATAGGTATTGAAGTGAAGGAAGACGACCATCCGATTGATGCATCGAACTCCGATTTATTGATCAATCAGCCACTTTATATAACAGTGTTAATTAACTTCATGCATATTGCAAAATCCAAGCTCATGATAGGTTAACAGAGAAAACTCCAACCCCTCCTATTGTTTTACAATACCTATGACTTGTTTATTGAAAGCAGAATCAGCGTTCCCACTGTGATATGAAAAGTTCCCAAAACTTCCATATCTGTTCCCAGGGAGCTATCTTTTCCCAGAGAGCCCAGGGACAGAGTTTTTGCTTGTTATGGGAAGACTGTCTGAGAACCTCATTGTTTATAAAGTGATGGTTGAGAGAGCCTAATTATTTATAGAATCAAGCCTGGGAACTGCTTTGCAGCTACCTTTTTTACTTTTCCCTCAGCTGTATACCTTCATGGCCTCTTTCTTTTAACCATGCTTGAACCAGACTCTCCACATATAGTATTAAAGGATCATTGGAAAATTCTGTTTGTTGTTAACTATGAGTTCAATGCAAGATGCTCATGGCTTTATCCAGTCTTCAAAATCTCCAAGGACAGAGATTACCTAAACTCTCTGGGCAAACTGGTTCTTTCAAGCTCCTTTCATAGTAAAATTTTGCTTTCCTTATATTTAGTCTGAACCTCTGTTATTTCAACTTATGTCCATGTCATCCTCCCGCCACGCACCTTTGTGAAGAGCTATTCTTGATGCCCTCCTTGTGGGTTCTGGCATTCATGTTCCCTGTTAAATTGCCTCTTCTCCAGGCTGAGCAAACTCAGTTCCTTCTGTGACAGTAAGCTAAATTTTTGTGAATAGCCATGACAATCTTGTATAAATCCCCACAGACAATATATTTTTATATTATTTGACTGAAAAATCAGTTTTTGTTGAGTCTATATTGTCTGATTGCTGTGTGGTTAATATTTCCATTCAATGCAATGTGCTGGAAGGTCAAATACTGCAGAAATAAATACTTATCTTAATTTTATTTTGAATTAAAAGGAGACTTGAGGGAGACATTTAGAATGGTGAGAATGGAGAGCTATAGTTTTTTTGGTTTTTTTTTTTTTGTTTCTCATTGTTATGAAAACCATGAAACTACAGAGTATCATGACTGACAGCAATGATTACTATCCAGAAATAACAAAAGGATCTTTAAAGGAAAGAGGTGTAATCCATACCTGCATGGTTGAAAGCCATTACAAGCCTGTAAAATCCTACTGTCTCCATGATAGAAAAAAATCTTGGAAACAGCAGATAGCATTTACCACAATTTGTCTATGAGATTTTTCCAGGAGAAATTTGAGACATGTTTCAGAATTTGGTCAAATTAGTTTCCAAATATTTTTAGACTCTAATTTGAAATTATTATTTAGCAAATATGGTTATTTTTTCTGATTCAATATCAAAAAGCCTAAAACAGATTATTTGAACCAATGAATAGTTCTTTCAAATATTATTTGTAACAAATTACTTGATTTTAAAAAACCAAAATTCACTGTGCAAAATACCCAGAGGAAAAAATCTCTCCCTTGGAGAGGTCAGGATCAAATAAAAATTTGGTCACAATGAATGCAATAAACAACAAGACAAGGAGAAGAAAAAACTGAAAGGATAGGGATGAAAATGTGTAATTGTTTCATGACTTGCCACACTGACATGCAGAGAGCTTGGTAGCTACAAATCATGTGGAAGTTTTGCCTTGTTTTTTATGTCCATCAATAGAAGCTTCATTTCAAGTCAGTATGTAAACAATGTGGTGCAGGTAAAAGTGATACGTGTTGATCCAGAGGCTCTGGACTCCAGCTGTGAGAAAGGTATTTCCTGATCTGCACTGTGCAACTACATTTTTACTCCATAAAAGTTCTGACTAAGTGAAGCCCTATAAAGGTTCTGAGTGTTAACCTCCAATGTAAGTTAGAGAATTTATGTAGTGCTGTGAAAGTATTTTCATTTTTCTCTCTTTCCATCTGCATTATTTTAATAATTATTTTAGTTAAATTGGACAACCATATTTTTAACATTATCAGCATTCCACTATCAAGTCACAGCTCAATGCAGTTTTTGGGTTTGTCTCTATTCTCGTATTTAAAATTTGCTAGGATTTATTCTTTATGGTCTATACAATATATGAGACTTTTACACTCAAGAAACATTAAATTAGTTTTGTATCTTTTGTTCTGTCAATATATTAAAAATAATATTCCACTTTTGCTTTTATATCTCAATGAAATTTTGGTAGAATGACCAGTCATGGTCATCCAGAAACTTCTAAAGTGAGTGGTAGTATTTTTGGTTCCATGTCGATGTCACCACATTTGATCAGAAAAGATGAATAATCTTACAATCAAACTGCCTCAATGGACAAAGTAGATGTTGGAGAAAAACTCCAAGTAAGCCCTTCCTGGAAGGGGGTCATTATAACACATTGAGGAAACACAAAACAAGCTGTGCAGGTTCTGTACCAGTGCCAGCCTGTTGAGTGTGCAGTGTGGATGGATCACAGAAGAGAAAAAGGACAGGGATGATGCTTCACTGCTCCTAAAAGGCATTTGAATGGTGTCTATGCAAGAGAAACAGAGGCTAGGTACAAAATTTGTGACTGATTTCTAGTTTGACTTAAATACTTGGCTGTACCTAAGGTTACAATGGTTCTCCAGATGGAACTTTAACTGTGTCTTCCCTGAAAAGATCTGGCAGGCATTGGGTCATCTTTGTTAGTCTTTGGGGTATTTTTGGATGGATAAAGAGGCTCTTCTGTTTAATTGTATTAGTTCACTTGATTTTAGTTAATGGCATTGAAGAGCTGGGCTAACATATCTGAAGCCATGTTAATTGACCATGTTGTCATGTCCCTATCCCTGATGTTTTCTCCTGAGGCTAACTGAGCCTGAAATGCTGTAGCCTATTTTGTCAAGGGCTTTTTAATTGGGTTAAAGCCTCCTGAGCAAGCAGCACTGAGATTTTCACGTATAGCCTGAATGGAGTGCATAAATGAGTGCAAAATTTCTGCAAACCTTTTTGTGCTGGATGAATTTCCCTTTAAAAACCCCTCTCTCAGCTAAAGAATTGAACATAAAAATGGATCTTTTGATGATTAGTCGCATTTTAGAATAGCTGGTATATGTAAATTGGTTTCAAAAATTAGGCTTCTGAGGGGAAACTTTGATTAAATCCTTAGAAAAAATAAATCAGCTATAAAAATAAGCAAAGTAAACTTTTTTCCCCTTTATGGATGTCTTCTTGTGTGGGAAGTAGCACAAATATAATATTGGCATAAGACAGAGAAATAGCATTTACAAACGTGCAGCACTACTTTATGAATACATACTGAAAAAATCAATTGCTCATTGCACTCTGAAAATTATAACATAAAGAAAAACTATTCCTTTAATTTCAAGCAGCATTATCTTTAGCAAGACTAGATGAATTATTTTGTTCTTATTTTTAAGCAACCAAAGCACTTGGTAAATGATTGATAATAAAGATCATGGAAAGATATCTTAAAGTGATCTCTATATTTTCTGTGATAGAGCAGGTTAGAAAGAATGCACTTTTGGAAAGCATCTAATAGCAGCCATTTTCAGTTATATCTAAATTAAATCACACATTTTCATTAATTTCCCTGTTAACCAATCAAAATTAAACCTGCATTTTTCTTCAAGAACACTGAAATCCGAAATCACCGGTGAATTATTGCACTGTCATTCACATAAATTTTATTAAAATTTGAATATCCTTCTGCTTTGATGACAAAGATGACAACTATGGATAAAGCAACTAATGAAAGGACTAAGAAATGCAAATTGCACTTTTGGTTCCTTAAATGACCTTTTATTTCCAGTGTTTATTAGAATGTTAAATATGCTTTTCCTGCATTGGAAATATACAGAATTTTCTGTGAAGTTAAGAAAGCAGTTTATTTCAGGTGTCAAGCTAGGAGTCTTTTTTCTCTTTTGTGCTGTAACGAGGTGAGTACAGTCTGGTGTAGGTACAAAAAAACCTCAGGTAGTCCTTTAGCACAGATTTTACGTAAAAACAATATTTGTGAAATTATTGATGTGGTCTGGGAAAGGTACTGGTGAACCCATACTAATGTTTTCTAGATTGTTAATGATTAAAGAATATAAAGCAGAATAAACTTTATATCAAATGATGTTGTCATAGTTTGAGACTGGTCAAATGCCAGGCACCCATGAAAGCCTCTCACTCACTCCCCACTGCAACTAGACAGGGGAGAAAATATAATGAAGGGTTCCTTGTTTTGATTTCTTCTTGAAAATGTTATCACAGAGGCATTGCCAATATCTCCAATTGGCCCAGCCTCAGCCAGCAGCATGTCCATCTTTGGAGCCATCAGGGACTGGCTCTGCTGGACGTGGTGGAAGCTTCTGGCAGCTTCTCACAGAGGCCACCTTTGTGGCCCAACCTGCTGCCAAAAACCAGGCTATGCAAACCCAACACAGATGTAATCAAATCTAAATAGTCACAGTTAAGTTGGTATATTTTCTCATGCTTACTATTTCTGCAAACATTTTTTAAAAAATCTTGCCTGTATTTGCCTAAAGTGCTATTGTTCTAGTTAAATAAATTTTTACCTAAATAATGTGGAATTTTCTGGGAAAAAATCGGTGATTTCTGTGCCAAAGTTATTGTTATTACTTATTGCTAGGTCAGTCAGATCAGCTGAAAATAGTAAGGGTACCATAAAGAGTCATGCCACCTAAACTAACAGACTCAGTGAAATTCATTTACATAAGTGGAACAGAGGAAAAATTTCAGTCTACTAAGAATTGGGGAACAAAAATCTAGAGTGGACTGGAAACAAGGACAGAGTAGAGATGGAAGAATGAGTTCATTAGGTCAAGTCCTTCAATCAGCTAGTCTATTTTTCAGATTCAAGCTAACTCACTGACAAACGCACATTATTACTCTTCAATCACACCTCAAGTCTGCAAGCCTCTTGATGCCTAGAAACTTTGAATTGTTTTGCATGATTTATGCATTCACATTTCAACTTAAGAACTTTAGTCTGCTCAGCAGCCATTATCTTACAGAAGAAGTAGATGCTAGGGTTAAAGGCGCACCAATGTCATCCTATTTTTCACATAGATTTTTATTTTAATTTATGAAGTCTAATCTCTTTGTAAAAGAGGTAATATTAAAAATACTCTATGAAAAACTTATGTAGACAGGACCAAATCTGCATAATCAAATTGAATTAATTAGAAAAAGTCTTTATATCCAACACTAGGATTTAATATGACTTTGAGGCTATGTAATCTCTAAGAGATAATGGTTTTGAAAATAGGAGGATTATTTTCTAGTTTAAATGTGTAAAAGTGTTATAAATAACTCCTGCAAACCCCCCAAAATGCCACTCTTCTACATGGTAATAAATCTGCACATTCATGGGGTAGAATGAGGCAAACAGGTCCATCTGCAGATCCATTGTCTACTCCCATTACTCATTTCATTTGGAAAACTGAACCTGAATCATTTTTGTCTGGCAGCTCTTATGCAAAAGATCACAGCAATAATGTGAGATGTTGAAATGCTAAAAAGTCATCCTCTCAGGAGGGTTTTGCCAATTAGGAAAGGACTGAGAAACCTTTGTTACAAGAGGTAACTCAGTGTGATTCAGGATCAGAAATGGGAAAGAAAGATGGGAGGAGGAACAACAAAGGAAAGAAACGAAAAAATTTAAGAGAAATTTGATAAAAAATAGAAATGTTTCAACACTCGTCTAGCTGGTTGCATGAACTGAAGTGTGGAAGCTGGTCTTGATCTTGATCATTGGGTGGCTGCACTTTGTGCAGCTGTGCAGGGTGGGGATTGGGCTGATGGAAATGAAAAGCCATGAGTGAAGGCATCAAAGAGGAGCCCATAATAAGAGTCTGGTTGAGCCTCAATTGAATACCCTTTTGTAGACTAGTACTGGTAGCCTTGTATCCAAATGCTTCAGAATTTTATATGAATTATATGCCAAATATTATTGGGGAGATATTATTAACCCTTGAAGGAAAGCCAACACAGGAAAAAAAAAAAAAAAGCTGATTGTCATGCCTTTGAACATTAACAGTTAGTGACAAAGGAAGAAATTGACTCCTATGTCTCCTGCTTGACATGTATCATTTCCTTTTTCTGAACTTAGATATTGTCTTGTATCTTGTGACAGATTTCTTTCAGAAATCTCTCTTTATCTCTGCTTTAAAGGGGAAGATGATAACCTGGTTCAACAACAAAATTATTACTATTGAATTTCAGACAGATTTTTAATAAACACTTTTTATTGTGTAGAGGCATCTCAGTACCACAGCAAAGAATTCTCATGGACAAAAATGAATAAAGATTCAGATTAGGTGTCTGTACTGAGATGAGTGACTATGCAGTCGATATGCTCTAAGATTTAGCCTCCAACCCAAGGTATAGCAATTTGGAATTGATTTTTGCATTTATAGTTAGAAGAATTTCCCTGACAATGCCAGAATCTAGACAGACTATGGCAACACAGACAGGTGAGTGGCATCCTGTTACACACCAGAATAAAGGCAAGACCAGAGTAAAAGCCAGACCCCTCTGAAGACCCTAAGAACATAGACCATTCTGCTTTCCTATTCAGATTTAAGAATAAAACATCAGCCCTACACTGGCAGCTCTGGAAAACAATAGCTTCCCAAAGCTTTATTGCTTTCAAAACATGATTGGGATCAATGTCAGAACAGGAACTGAGTCCCCAACCTAGAATTAACCAGCTCCTGTCAGCTAAGTCCAACAATATGAGTTTATTGTACCACTGACATCTATGTGGGTAGAGAAATTACATTCATTTAACTGCAAAACTCTTAACTAATTGCAAATTTGATTAACCTCATAAATGCAGCTTTCAAAAACTGGAGCATTAGGGTCATATCTCCTTCTAACACTCAGTGTTTTGTTCTTATTGCTCCAAACAGAGAAAATTATTTCTTCAAGGACTCAGTTGTGACTTACAGGTTCTGGAAACACTCTGGATTCCATTTTCTGGAAATACCCTGGATTCCCTTGTTTAATCTGATACTATTCTCTGAGTGATAAAGTAAAGCAGTGAAATACAGAATTGCCCTTGTATGAAAAAATGGTTTGAAAAATCTTTGCAAATGATTGTTGTGTCTGTTTCCCCTACTGTGTTTTTTAGTATTATTATTTTAAAAATCATTATTTTCCCCATAAAAATATTTCCAAATATAAAGGCTAGGAGAAATTTCAACAAGAATATTCCTCTTTTTATTTGAAGAGGGTTAATCTTTCCTGTTTTTCCCTTGTAAGTTCCCTGCTTAAACTTCTGTGTTGTCCATTCAAGGAGTAGGAACTGTACCAGGAATCCTGGATGAAAAATAATAATGTAGCAGAAAAGATGATACAGTTCAGCTGTTACAGTGGATGACAGAGCTACATGTAAAAGCACTTTTTGCAATGGTTTTGAATAGCAAGAACACTCTGTGAGACCAGGATAGGTTTATATGCAGTTCACAAAACTCTGTCAAGGCTACAGCCATGGCTGTGGATTATGGTACCTAAGCCTATTGCCATTCTTGCTGTAAGCTGCTCTCCTTATCTAGTTGTAAAAGCTGCAGTCCTTCTGTGGTGCTTAGTGTGTTAAGGGAATTATTTGGGCAAGTTGGATGCCAGGCTTTCCTTCGGTGCAGTAGCACTGGGAGCTTACCTGTGGCCAATCCCCAACTGCAGCTCCTCTCCTGCTGCTCATGCAGGCAGCACCGGCACTGCTGCAGCACGAGCTCTCCTGGGTATGCGGTGTGACACCAAGCTGTGTGGCTGCCAAGTAACGTGACAACATTTCCCTTTTCCCTTTGTGTGACAGAAGTGGGAATACAATTGCATTCAATGGATGCGGAAGGGAAGATTTTAGTCATTACATTGACTCTGTGTCTCTGTGCTTCTTTTGGACGCAGACATTTGAACCCTGTGATCCAGCACTACCTTCCCTAGGTAAATCTGGCTGAGCTTCATGCACGGTTCAGGTAGTCCAGAGGCTTCTTTGCATAACTCCTCCGCAGTCAGGATGCTTGATGGAGACAAAGCAGATGAAGCTCTGAGTTTAGCATGCCCAATCCTTGTTTTCTTAGTTTGAAATAAATCTATCCCAACATTTTTTAATATTTAAAATAAAAGGAAATTAATTAGGCATTTAAGATAGCTATTCCATCAAGTTAATGGTCTGTGAACTAAGCAGTATTCTGGTGAACTCCAGAGGGGCTGAATCACAGGTTCAGGGGCTGGGGGCTCCCACATCATCTTGTAATGCTGTGAACTTACAGTTGTCCAAATGTGCCCTGCAACAAGTCACTGCTGTGGTCTGGAAAAAAAATAAATGGTTGTTATTTCTTGTGTCACAGGTACAACAGATATGCATTATCAGACATGATCAATATTACATTTATTTGCTTTGCATAACTTGATATCACTTGGTACAAATTTTATATATTTAGTCCGAAGGTTCTGCCCTTTGAAAAAAGGACTGTTGGAATCATGAAGAATTGGATTTTAGGGAAAAGAGCTTTGTGTTTTTTATTTCAAAAGGACTGAAATAGAATAGGTATAGAAAAATAGCCAAATAAGCTACATTGGTGGCAAAAAAAGATTTTCACAAATTTTATGTGTTTAAAAACTGGATATTTAATTCAGAATTAAACACTTGAGATTCCATTCATAGCAAATATAAACACAAATATATACAATTAATCTGATCTGTCATGTTAGGGAGAGAAATTAGTGTCTAGATGTGCCTTCCTTTTTCTTTGCTGTCTATAGCAGAATCATGGGGTGAGTAGCTCAGCTCCTTAAACTAAGGTTTGGGTTCCTTAGCATGAGAAATTAAACCCTCCTCCTTTGATGAATCTTCTATTTCATACCAGAAGAGGGAACAGCTTCACAGAGTGACTTGCTCCAGCTAAATAGTAGAACTGAAAAGACATTTGTTGTGGTTTTGAGATTTCTTCTTTTTTTTTCATCTTTCTTATTAATACTAAAGTATTATTTTGGAAATAAAGTTCTAGCAGGATAAATTGTTCATATAGATCTGATCTAAATAACTTGGCAGAGGCATATTCTTTTGGCGTGGAAAATCTGATGCCCAATTCCTCTTCTACCAGAATATAATGAATACTCTAACTGTGCAGCATGGTGACAGCTATGAATATCTGCTTTGTTTTTTAAAAATCTAGATTTCAATCTTTCTGAGGAGAAATGTAGAAGGAAAGTAATCTCTGGTCTTTCATAGACACATTACTATGAGTGGAAAAATACATTTGACATGCATTTTTCCTTATCTATTTCCCAAAATTATCAAGAAATACCTCCCTAACTTAAATTGAGCAGAAAAAAAATATGTGGCCTTTTTTAGTATTCATTATTATGTCATAAATTATCTTGTTTTTCCAATAGAATGTGGTTATTTCTAATTAAATGTTTTCCAGCTGCTGAATCTATAGCTGCATTTTTCTTTTCAAGAAAAACATAAAATGTAACAATCCTTGTCATATTCAGAGAACTTAGAAACTAGCTGGTCAGATGCTGCCATTTGGTCTTTGCTTTATTGTTCTTTAGGTGCCAGTTATGGTCAATCCGTTATGTTTAAATTGTTAGCCATCACTGTCTCCCTCTTTTTCAACTGACAGGACACAGCAGGAGAGGAATTTCAAAATGTCTGGCAAACTCATTACTCCTCATAACCACTGCTGTGCTCAGCTAACTGGAGTTGAGGCAGCATAAGCCTTAAATGGCTGACAGCATACTAAACATCATATTCATTAGCTCTCTCTTTTCCTTTTCCCCCCCCCCCACATTAATTTTTTTATTTTCTATTAAATCTGCTCTCAGAAGAAACTTTCAGTCACTTGAATGAACAGCAAATCAAAACATAAGGTGTTTCAAAAGAAAAATTAAGGTAACAGAATTTTCCTACATGAAAGTTTCTCTACATAACACATTGCATACTGTTGAAGTGTATTCTCATACTGCCATTTTTTTTCCTTCCAAGTACTACTGGACACACAGACTAACAAAGCCATCTATGCATCAGGTTTGGGGATAATAGCAAAGAACAGACACAGCCTCCCCTTTCTGTGATTGCTTTTTGGAGTGATGTACAGCTGATACACATTCTATGGATAAATGATCCAGGATGCATCAGGATTCTTGTCTAGCCCATTCACCAAAACTTGTTGCATTTGTAAGATGCTCATTCTGTTCGATTTTTTGGTTTTCCCCAGAAAGAGGTGACTGTATTGAGAAGACATTAAGAGTGCATTGCATATGTTTTCTAGGGAAAGTTTTCTACAGAGTCCAAATGCAGAGACTTTTTGATCACCAGAGACTGAACCTTAACTTCCTATATGGGATGTGGAAAATCTCCATCATCATCAGAAAATGCCAATGTGATTAAAGAAATTGAGGAGACTCAGGAACTTCATGTGACAACCAGCTCTTGAAGACTCCTCAGGAAGTCCTGTAAAAATGAGTTTTTCAGTACTCCCAGAGAGATCTGATCAGACTAATGCTGATGATCACACCTTTACCACACCATTCCTCCCAGATTTCCTACTGCCTGCCTTATGCCTTAGACTTTACACATTTGGTGCTTTCACAGGCAGTTCTGTGCGCCCAAATTTTGTTCTCTCCAAGCTACATTGCTTCTCCCAGTAGAGAAGGAACACTGAAGAGACTTAATATCTCAAGCTTCTCTGCCACTGGGGAGCTAGGGTTTGGTAGTGCAGGTGATAGCACCATGTTAGGGTAAAGAGAGGAAGAAACATGCCTTAAGTTCCTCTTATTGGCTTTGCTGAGTTGGTAGATCAGCTTAACTTGAAAGATGCTCTTGGGAAGTGTGTTTAAGGAGATACTTTTGAAGTAATTTTGAGACTTGTTATGAGTTTGTGCAGTGATGCCTAGGTAATTCTTTGGCATTTTGGAAATTTCTGGATGTGAAAATTTTAAAATTTTCAAATTTAAAAATGCTGATAGAGAAATGCCATGAAGTTTATTACATGTGCAGATATATGTAGATATAGAAAAATTCAGGGAGTTAGAGACCGATATAATGGAGGTGGTTAAGACACTGACAAAACAGAACAGTTCTGATGTTTAGAAAAAGACATGACCAAATTCCTCCATTAAAGCCTCCACAAGTTATTTGTTATCATCGCTGCATCTACATAGCTGCTAAACTTTAATAAATGTTTCATATGTGAGGATCCTTCCAATGTATTTAGCAATAGATTCTGCCTGTTTGCAGGCAATATAATATAATTGCCTCTTGTGCTTATTTCGTTCTTCAATTTGTTTTTACCAGAATCCCTTCTACATTAAACCACACACATCTTTGCCCCTTTGGTGTCACAATGCTCACATACATGCATATGCATAAAATGCATATGCAGAGTGCTTGTCTGCCTATGGTATTGCTGTTTTACAGCCACTGTCTTGGCTGAAAATTGAATGAAGGGGCCTTATTTACCAACAAGTTGAGAAGTAATCAGATTTCTTCTGACAGTTCTGTTTATGGTTAATTTGACCGTTTGTCTCCTCATCCACCTGGTATCATTGCTTCTATTTTCATTTACAACAGAAAACTGCTGCTTGCTTTGCATGTTTTTGCAAAACCATTATAGGAAGTAAATACTAATAGAGACACAAAAATTCTTTTCAATAAAATAATTCAAATTTATTTGTGGGCAGTTTGTGTTACTAAACTCTTGCTTGCATTCTTTCTGACTTAAGGGCACATGGGTCTACAGACAATATTTGAAGAACATGAATATCATGATGTGTAGTATGATTGGCAGTCTTTGCCAGTTTGTTGACATATGCAGCTTAAATGGAAGAGGAGGAGGAACAGAGAAGGGAATCCTCTGTGGATGATTGAGAAAGTATTGTTCTGCAACCCATGGGAAGAATACATTAACTCTGCATGGAGGACTCTACACTGGAGCATGTGGATATTTCCTAAATGATTTGTGGTCCATGGAGGGCCCATTGCTGGAGCAGGTTTTCACTGAAAGACTGCAGTCCACAGAGAGACCTACACTGGAGAAGAGAAAAAGGATGGAGCAGCAGAAAGGAACTGCTACAGACTGACTGTGACCCCAGCATTCCTCATCCTCTGGCACTACTTGGAACAGGGAGAAAGCAGAGAAGTTGGGAATGAAGGAGTGAAGATGAGCCTAGGAAGAAGGACAGATAGAACGAAGGTGTTGTTTTAACTTGCAAGCTCCTTTCATCCTTGGTCTCTCCCAGCAGATGCTTGTGAGAGGAATAAAAAGGGGGGAATGGCTGGGTGGGAATCCAGTCACCTGGCCAAGTTCAAGCCACCAAAGTAGGAAATGACAGGTCATAAATCTATTTGCCACTTTGGTCAAAACACAAGCAAATCATAAGTTCATGACAAAGAAAATAATTCACCTTTAAGATACCAGTCAATCTTACAGATAAATTTAATCTTGCCCACCCAACAAAATGACAGTTACTCAACAGACACAACAGGGAAAATTCCATTACTTATAGTGATTCAAAGAGGCCATTCAGAAAAAGCATTATTGCTGGGCAGTAAATCCAAGTCAGTTATCAGAATTTTTCTCTCTTACTTTTTTCTTTCTTTGATGATAAACCCTCATTTTACAACATAATATAATTCTTAGTTTAAGCAATTTTTATAAGAATGCCAAAGGATTTAATTTTTAGACAACACTGATTCTTGGGATATGTTTTATAGAAACTCATTATTTCTTTTAACTTATCCATGTTCTTTCTCTGACAGAAACTTTAATTGTTTCTCAGCTATTTAAGATAATGCTCTTTTGAAATTTGTAGTTAAAAATACCATATGTCTAAATGTAAACCATTGCATAATCCCTTCCTGATTCCATTGCTATGTGAATGCTTAAAAAATTACCTACAATATAACAAGGCTGTCTGATGCCATAACTGGATAACAAAGTAAAAAGCGATTTAATGTAAAAACCCAAAACCTCTAAAATGAATTACAAATAACACTATCATTTGGGAATTCATTAGAAATCTGACAATGCTCAAGTAACTTCCTAACCAAACTAAAAGACAAAATATGTCTTTGTTTTTGGTCTGGCTGAGATGGAGTTCACTTTCCCTTAGCAGCCCTCACAGTCCTGTGCTTTGCATTGGTAGTTTGAAATTGGTAGTTGTGTTGATAACACACCAGTGTTTTGGCTACTTCTGGGCAGTGCTGGCACAGCATCAGCTCTGTCTTCAACATCCTCCCCCAGCAAAGGAGCTGGAAGAGGACAAGATCTTGAGAGGGGACTCAATTAGATCGGCTGACCCAAATTTACTTAATTTTTATTTTCCCACCATCTCTTAAGCATATAATTGTCAGACTGAAAATGTAGAAGTACTACTCTTCATCCTCCACCCAGTGCAAATGAAACAGTTTGTATAGCTGTTTGGATCCTGTGAGAAATGCTACTGTGACACACTTTGTCAACAAGTATATTTTGATCATTGATCACAGCCAAGATTTGAATATGATCACTGGTCATTTCCTTTAACACAGTGTCCTCAACACTCAGTAAGTGACCTACTTGTGATCAAGGAAAAAAGAAATTAAAGTTTCTTTAGACTTCAATCACTTTTTACAAAGATAGCTGGGTACTTGGTGAACTGGAAAGTTGCTGATCACATGAGGTGTCCATGTCTGATTCTACTTTATCTGCTCAACCAGAAACTAAACACATAGGGTTTCAAAAGGATGGATACCTTTCTTTTGAAGAGTCTTTGAAGGTTACTAGATTAGATTATTGACTATTGAGAGAAAATGCATTATATTCCATAAACTTGAAGGTTAAAATTTCTCATCCTGTATCATAAGCATATGTTATTTGGGAAGGTGGTCAGACATCTGAGGGTGAGACCTAAAGCAGTTTGTTTCCTTGGATGTAAGGAGCTGATTGGGAGGAATACAGATTTCTGGGTGACTCTGTAACTCTTCAGGGAAGCTATTGATCTATGCTGCTAAAAATCTAGAACTATTTAAAAGCAGGGGCCTGCTTTTAAATAGTTCTAGATTTAAATATTTTAGATATTGTTTCTACATCATACTTTTTCCTCGGGGTAATTTCATTCCTTTTACTTGTTTCTCATTCACTAGATTGATGTATTGGTGACTGAAGCCTCAAAAGTTAAGGTGAAGCTATACAAATTATTATATTTTGAAGAGCTATAAGATACCTTTAGTACTGAAAACATGTCCTTTGGAATTATATTGCAGATTAAGAACATCATAACTCATCTTCCATAAAGATCAAATGCAGTGTCACGTCTTTTACTGATACAGATCTTTGTATGTTCAAGATACTTCAGTCAGACTATTCTGCTTCACCCCAGCTGAGAATTCAGCTGCTGTTTCTTCATGATCACATAAGATTTTCTTATCTGGCCAAAACACTTGTCCAATTCCTATTCAAAAACAATTGTGCTTCACATTAGAAATGAGCTGTGCCTGGATTATTCATCAGACACCTGGTGTTGCGTTTTTATGTTACTAAATATTCTCTTCACTCAGGGACATTACAAACTCTGATTACAAATCTGACACAGATTACTAACTCTGTGTATCTCATGTTTTTTACCTTCTCTGCCATGAAGTTTTCATTGTAAAAGATGATATTTCATGATTGTCAGAGAGTATGCTAATCCGTAAACAGACATCTTGTGATTTCCACAAATCTGTTTCATTGGACAACACTTAGCAATGATGGAATTCAATATGCTAGCAGCTAGTGGTTCTATGATTGATTTAATGTTTAAACAACAATTTCATTTCTTCAAAATTTTGATGTACTCAAAGTGTACATCAACTGGAGCAAAACAATACCACAGTTCTCCTCACACTGATGTTTTGCCACTGCTTTTCATAGGAATGGGGTTAGACTTTTACTGAGTCATTCCTTTTCAAAGCAAAATTCTCTCCTGTGTTTAACAGAGATGCACAGAGCCTTGGAATTTGGTGGCCAGGAAAAATAAGATCCATTGCATTCTCACTTGATAAATTTGAGCCTTAGGTCTGAGGTTTTGTACAACAGAGCAGAAGCAGAGGTGTTTGGCAGTGGAGACTTTGATTTCTGTGCTATACACATCAACGATGTCAGAACTTTTTGTTTACATCAGTATTACTTTGAAAAAATATTAGTTTTTGTTCCTCCAAGGCCCATTTGTGGGTGTGTGCTATAAGGTATACCTTATATTAGTAATTATTTCCTTGACTAATCCTCAGAAAGGCTAGAAAATGACTTAAAAATTAGCGACCTTAAATTTGCCCCTCCAATTGCATTCTTTATGACATTTTAGTCTAGTACTATATTTATATCCTCTTTTTGATTTTAAGTTTTTTTGCTATATAGTATTTTAAGTTTAATCAAAAGTCAACTTAGAAAGGCCATTCTGCCTAAGGGATATTTTTCCATTAAGTATTTGACATATTGGTGGCCTTGAGGGATTATTGGTTTTTGAAGAAATATTAGCAGCTGGAAATTTGCATTTTAATACAGTTCTCCTCAACTACTCAAGCAATTTTATTTTTAAGACTTGTGACAGGCTTCAAAGCCTTAGTTCTAAAGCAATCTTGCCAAGTAGTAGCTAACATAATTTTACTACAAATGATTAAATTTCCTAATAGGTTTTCCTTTTCAAAATCTTGTTTGAGGTGTCTGTGAAATCAATACCAAAACTTTGAGATTTGTACTAGAACTAGCATTGCTAATTTTTCTGAACTAGAGAGAACTGGAAAAGAACTCCACTCTAAATTCTCCAACCCAAAGAAAATGAAAACTAAACCCAAATGTGATGGAAGTAAGTTCTCTAAATCTAAGGAGGATGACAACCTCTGTAAAATTTATATTCTTACTCAGTATTTTTTAAAATTATGGCTATACAAACAGGCTATCATAAACAATTTTGTTGTTTCATAATATCTGAGTCTTTTAGGTGAATCAGATGCAGGAAAAAGCATTTACAGTAAAATCAGAACAGACTGCACACTATGGAAGTGCTGATATCAACACTATGCATGTGATGTCTGTCCTAGCTGCCATTTAAGAGAAAATGCCCATTGACTTAATGTGTTTTGTGTTCACCTAAAAAAAAAATTTATGAGACAGTGACAATTTTAAAAATGGGCTACACTGAGATAATATTACCTGATATGTTAGCATTGCTGGTTGAAATTAGGCAGACACAGTTTAATCAAATGATCATGCTAATCATACATTAGAGTATGGTAGATTGGGATTTTGTTTTGTTTGGTTTGGTATTTTTTTGTTTTTGTTTTTGTTTTTTGAGAATGAAATTGCAGAGCAAAATTTCAATTATATAGTTTAGCTAAATCTTTACATTATAGATAAACCAGAACTGGCTGTAGTTATAGGAGGGGGGAAAAAGGAACTACCTGGGAAAAGAACATTTTCTAACTTCTCCACACATCATCAAATAAAGTGTAAAAATTATCTCCAGTGAACTCCTTCCACAGGAAAATACAGTGTGATTTCCCTTTCAGAAAAAACACCCATCAACCTGATCAAAAGCCCTGATGACTGTTGGGATCTTTTTTATCGACCTTAAAATATCTCAGATTAGATCTGAAATTTATTATTAGAACCCAAAGTATTTTAAACAAAGACAGTAAGATTTCTTTTTATTTTGCTGGTTTCTATAGAAAGAAAGACTTTTGTTTATTGTATCAGTGTGGCTGCCACATCATCTCATTACAACTGAAAGTCTCATTGTAACTGGTAGTCTATCAACTGATTGTTCTGTTGTATTTCACACATTAACATGTAGGAGCTTTACTGAATATCACCATAGAAATTCTACTTGGTATTATGGAAAAAAACTCAAAAACCCAGCCAGAATAAGTTTTCAGATCAGACTCATGAGTTTGACTTTAGTTAAAAAATAATAAGACCACTGTTTTTTAATATATGCGTTTTGAGTGTGTTTATCTTTTTGTTTCTGAATTTTAATTTGTCAGTTGTGGTATGAAATACCTAACAGAGTTGAATTTTCAGAACTTATTTAAACAATGTCCCTTTCACCAATAATTCCTTTTCTACATTCTTTCCACAAACTGCCAAATCATTTCTGGACCCAAAGGGCCCACAGAAAGTCTGAATTCAACCACCATATCTGACCATGCCCTGAAGCAGCACGTAGCCACATATTCTGACCCAGACCTTCACTTAGATTTTTTCATTGTTTCTTCATAGAATCATAGGATAGTCTGAGTTGGAAAGGACCTTTTAAAGATCATCTGTTCCAACCTCACTGCAATGAGCAAGGACATCTTCAGCTAGGTTAGGCTGATCAGAACCCTGTCCAACCTGAATGTTTCCGGGGAGAGGGCATCTACCACCTTTTTGGGAACCCTGCTCCAGTGTCTCACAACCCTCATTGAAAAGACTTCTTCCTGACATCTAATCTAAATTGACTGTCCTTGAGTTTGAAGCCATTTCCCCTTGTCCTGTCACTACAGACCCTGCAAAAAAATTTTGTCCCCATATTTCTTATAGGCTTCCTTTTAATACTGAAAGTCTGTAATAAAATCTCCTTTTAATAAAGCTTGTCTTCTGCTGGCTGAAAACCCCCTCTTTTCTCAGCCTTTCCTCTTAGGAGAGGTGCTCCATCCCTCTGATCATCTTGTTGGCCTCCTCTGGAATTGCTCCAACAGGTCCGTGTCCCTCCTGTGCTGGGCACCCCAGAGCTGGATGCTGTGTTCCAGGGGGGTCTCTCTCAGCAGAGCAGAGCAGAGCAGAGGGGCAAAACCTCCCCTGCCCTGCCCTGCTGCCCACACTGCTCTGGATGCAGCCCAGGACACGTTTGGCTCTCTGGGCTGTGAGTGCACATAGCTGGGTCACGCCCAGCCTCTCATCCACCAGCACCCCAAGGTTCTTCTGGGAAGGGCTGCTCTCAAACCCATCATACCCCACCTGTATTGATAATGGGGATTGCCCTGACCTTGCACTTGGCTTTGCTTGTCCTCTTGAGTTCCCATGGGCCACTTCTCATACCTGTCCAGGTCATTTGGATGTCATCCCATCCTTCAGGGCTGTCAACCCCATCAATGCACTTGCCTTCCACCCTAAAAAGCCTGAAGAGTCTTCCAGAACAGTGTGCAAAGCCTACAGATTAATCTTCTGTTGAGTGCATCTGGTTGTGACATCTTCTGCTGGTTGCCACCTTCTATTTTGCATTTATACTGAATGGCTCTAGTGAGGTGAAGAAACAAATCAGGAAGTAAACCTTAGGTGCGTAAAATTCTTTTAATCATATTGATCTGATATAATGATATTCCTCAGTAGAATCAAAGGAACATTTACTTTACTGCTTTTCTCAGACAGCAGCTGAAATTGGATTCCTCAGAGGGGTGAATGTGGTTTAATGTAGAAATTATCTTGATCAACAGGCTTAACCTGTTCATAAAGTCTTTTCTTTCAGATGTCCTCAAAATATTTTTATGTCTAAACAAAAATGGCTTCTGGGGTTTTTTTATACAGATGTTTCTATTTCAATATCAGGTTTTTTTCAAACTATAACAAGTCAAACTGTGATAGAGCTGGTTTATCCTTAGGTTTCCATCATGCCTTTTGGATTCCATAGGCTAATTTACAACTGCTAAGTTATAGGAATGATAAATGTTTATTTGACTCAGTTTTAAGTGAATTTTCTCCTCTCACTATTATTTTAATTTCAAATCCAATTACACTATCATTATTAAGAGCAAGAGAAGACAACAGCTCTCTTAATTATAAAGTCAAAAATTGCTCTGGAAACTGTGGAAATGAGAAGTTTTAGGATATTTGGAAAAATACCATCCAATTAGATAAAAAGAATATAAATAGGTAGAGGTTAACCCATTTGACATAATGACCTATAAAATAGTGTTTAAAAAGAAAAATGGTTGTCCGCACTACTCTGGGCTCATTAAAAATCCTCATTGATGCAACCTGAATTTGTATGTGTGGGATGCAGCTGTACTTTGAAAGTTTGTATATATCCCTTTGATATATTTCCTAACAATGGAAAAATTTCAATGTACCAGTAACTGAATACATCCCAAACCCCCCAAATTTCTTTTTAAACTGGTAATCATGTAACCAAATATGGATTTTTGTCGGGCTTGGTAATACCTGTGTGTTGATTTAAACACCTCAGGCAAATAGGATTCACACATAAGAATATGATTACTGCTAGAGGCTGTAACTTTATTAACTTAATTAACATAATGATAGCTGGGGAGATGCAAAACAGCTATTTCACCCAATATCACTACCTAACAGGAGTTCTCCAGAGTGCTTTTACCTAGAATATATCAATCAAGTTAATAATAAAACAGCAATCTTCATTTACATTCCTTGACAGCTGACAGTCAAATCCTTTCCCCTTTTCTGCTTGAGTCAGGGATCAAGGTGAAGTGTCTCAGTCTGTGCTTAAAATTTTCCTCTGTGCTCAGTCAGGTCAACCACTAACTTGGAAAATTTGAAAATATCTGAAAATTTTCCCTTGAATCACCCTGGACCTTGTAGTATGAGGTCATAGGTTTCAAATCAGCAGAAACTCCAAACGCCCATATATTCTAAAACATTTGTCACTATAAACTCCTCCGAACCTCCTGAGTTCCTTGGGTGTGTGACACATGAGAAAATTAACACTGCAGAAAACTATCTTCAAGATGCAACAGAGGAAAAACCATACACAATATATCACTGTCTCAAATTCAGGAATTAAAGACTGGCTATAACTTAGAAATGCAGAAGGAACTAGAGACCAGGAAGATTTCCTTAGTAAAAGCTAAAAGTTAATGGTAATATTGAGCCCATATAATGGTTTAGTTTGCACAGCTAGAGTTGAAGAATCTTTTATCACTAACTCTAGGCTATTTTTTTTCCTTCTGTTATGGAAGACTCTTGTAATGTACTATGACAAATTTTAGTAGTCTGAAAAAGCCAGGAATTAAGTAACAGAGCTTATAAAAATGATACTAGAAGTTGAGAAATTTTCAGTAGAAAATACTGAGTTACTGGGAGGGAGCTACCCACATGATTGTACAGAATTTTAATTTTTCTTTAAGTCAGGAAAGATTTCTCTTAGTCAGCACTTATTCTGTCAAAACTAAAAAAACCCCACAATCCTGTAGTTGCTAACAGATATCCATGCACTGATGGTATGAAAAAACCAGACTTTATATCTTTGCCCTGACTAATTTGAAATTAATATCTTGAACTTGCAATTCTCATCTCTCATGGGAGCTACTGCCTCTTCTGAACAGATGCTCTCTATTTTTTCCCATAAAACCCCTCAGAAGTCTCAGGTTTGGCTTGATGCAGACTTACCAGAGGCTAAGAAAATAATTTCCTACACAGTTCTTCAGTGCTCATACCTTTCAGCACAGTATGTTTCCTTAAAAGCTAGCTAATATTTGCAAACTTCTTGCATAGCAAGTTAAAACTCCCAGAGTAATTTGGAACAGCATCGAATTTAAAACTAAATGTCACAGGCCTAAGAGAATAAACATGTCCTGAAAATATAAATGAGGATTTGGTTTTCCATACACAGCAGATAAAATGGCTTTCTCTAGGAAAGTTTGGGCATTCTCTTGCATTTGTCCATATTTTGGTCATCTTTGCCCACGCCCACTGCGACCATGTTTTCATCTAATGACACTCGTATCATCCTGCTGAAAATTGTAAACAAGGTCAGTTAAGAAAATCAAATCAGCAGTGAAAAGAAAAAAAAAATTAGAACTGTTTAGATGTAACTGTTTGTCTCCTTTCTTTAAATACAAATGTTTAAAAGGAAGTCCTTGTGCTTGGTTTGTTCAGCAAGGTTTTGGTAGCAGGGAGAGCTACAGGGCCGGCTATTGTGAAAAGCTGCCAGAAGCTTCTCTAATCTCCAGTGGAGACAAAGCCATCCAGCTCTCAGATTAACCCACTCCCGGCCAAGGCTGAGCCCATCAGTGATGGTGGTAGCACCTCTGGGATAATGTAATAGAGAACAGAAAAAAGGTGCTGCACAAGAGCAGCTGCAGACAGAGAAGAGATGGCTGAGGATACAAGAGAGAAACAGCTCCGCAGGCATCAAGATCAGTGAAGAAGGGATGGGCTGAGCTGCCTCAGGTGCCAGATCAGAGATTTCCCTGAAGCTCCTGGAAAAGGCAGTGGGGAGGCAGGCTGTCCTGCTGTGCACAGCAGAGCAGAAAACAACTTGCAGCCTGTCTAGAGCTCTGTGTCAGAGCACGGAGGTGCATCCCAAGAAGCCTGTGACCCCATGGGAAGCCTGGACTGTGCAAGCTCCTGGAAGGACCTGTGGAGCCATGGAGTCAGAGGAGATGATGCTGGAGCGGATTTTCTGGCAGGAGTTGTTACCCTGTGGAGTGTCCCACTGCAGCAGTGAATGAAGAACTGCCAGCTATGGGAAGAACTCATGTGGGAGAAGCTCATGCAGAACTGTCTCCCATGGGAGAAACCTCACACTGGAGCAGAAGGCTGTGAGTAGTCCTACGTGAGGAGGAAGGAGCAGAAGCAATGATGTGTGATGAACTGACTGCAGACCCCATTCCCTAATCTTTGTGCCACTGGGGGGAAGGAGGTAGAGAAAATTTGGAGTAAAGTTGAGCCCAGCAAGAAAGGAGGAGTAGGTGGAAGGTGTTTTAAGATTCAGATTTTGCTTGCTCATTCATTTTTTCATATTTTGATGCATAAAATTAAATATTTTATTTCCTGAAGTTGAGTCTGTTTTGCCCATGATGGTAACTGCTGAGTTACTCATCCTGTCCTTATTTTGATCCATGAGGTTTTCCTTATATTTTCTCCCACCCACCCAGCTGAGAAGGGGAGTGGTAGAACAGCTTTGTGGGCACCCAATATCCAGCCAGGGGCAAGCTGCTACAGTCATGCATTGGAATAATATAGATAACCTACATAATATGGTTATGAATTTTCTTCAATATTTGCTGTGCAAGTTTAAGATCATTTTGCCTTCTAAAATGAAAGTCAGTTTCCTGAGCTATTGGCTTTGTCTTCTGCTGTCTTGTTCTGCATTTAGTATAATTTACTGCACTTGCTCTATGACTGAAATGAATCATTTAATTCACATAAGCTCTTGGATTTTTTCAGCCTTTTATGCCTTGCCATGAGTTGAGGACAATATAGGCTTAGAAGTATAAGGTCAAAAGTGCATTTTTCCATAAATAATAAATTCTTTGATCATTTAAATAAGAAATTTTCTTACTAGAAGTTTTTATCATGGTTTTTAATGTAATTTTTGGCACTCATCACCTTAGACATTATGTTTTACATTCATCAAAAATACCACTGCCTTCAGACTCCACATTGTCTCAGTGTATAAAATGCAGCTACATTTTCATTGGGTGCAAATACCTGTATCTTTAAAATTAATATCATGAAAGCAAACTATAATTAAAAATATTGAAATTCATCCTGCAAAAGAATGCGACTATTCTTAACTTTTGGACACTGCAAAAATTATAATCTAGAGTGCTCAAACATGCACTTCTTTATTTTTGACTTTACTTTCTCAGTGCTCTCTTGAGAGCACTGGAACTTGTTGGAAGCCATAACTGTGATTCATGCAAGACTTCTTTTTTTATTTTGGGTAATTTGCAGTTCCTTTGGAACAAATTTATTCTATAGGTGCATTATACCACTATTCTGTAAATAATTTTGTAGTCTGGAAACTGAAAGATGTGAAGTTTCCCAAAAATTTTAGTAGAGGTATGTGATGTCAGTAAGCCAGTTCCGACAAGCAAAAACAATTAAGCAAGTGACAGTTGCTGATGCTTCACTCTGTGACCAAGATGAGCAACATAAAATTAGAGCTCTTTTTCTAGGGAGTTCACTAGAACTATTCTCTGTAAAAGGAAACTCATTTAAAAAAAATTTGATTTTCAGCATCTCAAAGGGCATGTTTTAAAATTGCCTAAGAAGTTAGAAGCATTTCTGAAAACTTATCAGTCATTTTCTAGGATGGCCCTGCTTGAGCAGGGAGGTTGGACAGATGACCCTCTTTCAATGGGACCCATTCTGTGATTCTCCTAAACACTTCAGTTGCTCACAGAATG
Source organism: Melozone crissalis (assembly GCF_028551555.1). NCBI lineage: Eukaryota > Metazoa > Chordata > Aves > Passeriformes > Passerellidae > Melozone > Melozone crissalis. The sequence goes on from NW_026535794.1 coordinate 26,853,222, forward strand.
TCCTAATACCCTTGGTGAGAAGGAAGAAGGAATGGACATTCTACCAATTTTATGTTCCATAATGATTTGAAATTAACGATCACTAGATGTAATTAGAAGCTGGCTACTTTACAAAGTGTACATATTAGGAAATCACATTTATTTTGTATGTTAGCTTTAAAAAAAACCCCAAAATGTTATTCATTCTTATGAACATATTTCTGTCCATATTAAAAATATGAAGCATTACAAGAAAAAAACACAGGTAGAAAAAAGAGGTATCTTCAGTAGACATTTGTAAGACATTCTGTGAGTAAAAGAAGATGCATAATTTACTGCAGCCTTAGGGAAGCTATAAATTATATTCAGACAAATCACTATTTGTTCTGTTATTGTAGTGAAAAATTCTCCTAGCAACTACCGTGCCTTACTGTATCTGTTAGCTGATATACAGAATATGCTTTCTTAAAGGAATGTATACAAATAGATGACAAAGATCTTTGTCTTTTCTGGCAAAGCCCATAGGGTAAAATGCTTAATTTTCAGTTGATAGAAAAAAGAAATCTTTTAGTTGCTCTGGGCTATTTGGATTAAAGAGTAGGAAAGAAAGATGCAACATGTGTCAGGAGAAAAAAAGGGCAAGAAAAGTGCTAAGAAATCAAAAGAGGAGAAAACATAAACCAACATATTCCTAGGGGAAAATTAAAATGCAAAAAAAAATTTAAAAGTGATAATACATCTATATAATATAAACTATTTGAATAATTAAATACAAAAATGAGTGGGAAAAAACCTCAGTACCATCTAGACATACTGTATATTTGGGAAAAATAAATGAATATGATGAAGATATGATTGTGTGTGTTTGTTATAGGTCACCTGACTTGTAAAGGAAAATTCCTACATCAACCCTTGAAGTGTTAAAATGCAGAAGCTACTATATTCGTGAGGGACTTAACAATAACCATTTTGAAACCCATTAGGTAATGAAGACAGTAAAACACAGAAGTAGTTCCAAGAATACTGAGAAGACAGCTTTATGATCCAGAAAGTAGAAAATGCAACCAGAGGAGAAACTGTCCTGGATCTACTTCTTCAATAGGGAGGAACTAATTGAGAACGTGAGTATAATACAGAGCTACTTGCATTACTTACCATATGTATCTGATTGTAAGGAAGGAAATCCTTTTGAATGAAGAAACTGAAGAAATATGGCACAGAAGAGAAAGAATATGGGGCAGACTAGAAAATGCCTTTGCAAAATTATTAACCCTGCCATGCAGTCCTGACTGAAGAAAACAAAGTGCACAGTCCTGTAGGAGCATGCAGAGTTGTGCTGAACAGCAGTGATGCTTGAGACATCACTGATGGGCTGATACTGGAGGTCACCAATTATCTACTGAGTAGTTTCTCTCCTGAGCTGTTTTTCTTTTGCAGTTTGCAGCAATTGTGTCACTATGGTAAAATAAGTTGGCAGTGAGTTACCTGGAAGAAAACTAGTCTCAGCAGAATGGAGCACAATGCAAACTAATTTATCTAATTTTGCAACTAGAACAGAAAAAAGAAGACTGGAAAAGGAGCATTCAAGATCCTTTGGGCAGTGTCTCATCCAAGAAGGTCTCTAGCACCATTTCCAGTCTTCTCTGGCTGTTTAACTGAGTAGTCTTTATTCTGCCTGGTCTGTTTTCATCTTCACAAAACTCAGCAGAGCCAGACTGAACGAAAAATACTAGGATCAGTTTATAACCTTTCAGTACCAATAACTACCAGTGAGTTCATGCTCACCTAACTCACTTTCTGCAAACTGCTCCAGGACATTTAAGCAGAACTTCTTCCCAGCCAGTATAATTAAAAGGTGATCTCCCTTCCCAGGCCGGGGCCTCAGCATTTGTCCTTGCTGAATTTCATCAGGCTCCTGTTGCCCATTCCTCCAGACTCTACACTGGGTGGCAGCTCTGCCCTTGAACCTGTTGACCGTCTTCTCCAATTTGGTGTCCTCTGCAAACTTGACAGAACTTTTCATCTTCCCCCAGTATTCTTTTTCTTAAGTAAATTCTGTCTCTTTACACAGCTTTGTGTGAAGTGCCTGTCTGAGGTCACTTTAGCAGGCCGCTTTTTAGAAACCTCAGAGCTTTCCTGGTAAAACACAGCTGTGCTGTGTTTCAGTTCTTACCCCAAGTCATGTCAGACACTTCCAGACTGGACTGAACTGAATAAAAAATGCATATTCATAAGAATTAGCCACAGTGAACTATTAAGAACACCTATTGTTTACTACGGCTTTGCAATATGTAAATTCTGTCATAGCTTCTTGCTTTAAATAATCTTGAATAATTTACTGAACATTACATCTGTACTGCCACCTTATTTAAAAGATGTAAACCTATGATGTTTTAACCCTGTCAAAAATTTGACCTCTTCATTCAGCTGATTTGGCCAGCTAATTTGGAAAAGCAAATCTGTCCGAAAAAAAAAGTGAAGAAAATCAGCCATTTTTCACTTTTTGCCTCAAGCATGTAACGATGAATGATTCATGGCACTTCTTGCTCTGTGACAGATTCATTATTAAAAGTTTATTTAATTATCAATACTGTGCTCTGGTCTATTAAGAAAATCATATTTTATATTGACTATTACTTGTGAATGAAGCTATCAGTGTCATTCAATCCACTTGGAATCCTGAACAGCTGTTTCATTAAGCTGATAATGTTTGCTATTGACATGTTTAATGCAATATATTTTACAAGGGCATAGTGGCAGTTTCTCTGTGTGTTAGGAGAACTCTGTGGGGTAAGCTAGGATGTATGATACTGTGTGTGTCCTGTTTTGTTTGGGGTATATTTGAGGCTCAAAATCTGAGAGATACTGTACTGCAGTACAGTAGTGCCCACTTCAGTCATGCCAGTTCAATTTATTTCATTGTTATTTTCATTGCAAATGTGTGTCAAGAAACATAATGATCTCAGCATGTAAATTATACGAGGACATAGAAAATAAAGGGATTTGTAATCCACTGTTAATGTCAGTTGCTTTCAGTTTGCCTAAATACATTAAAAACACAATATTATGGATATTTTGCAAACACTAACATTAGCATATATTAATGCGTGTTTCTTTTTTTTCTTCACTCCATTTCAAATTAATATCCATTACCATTATCAGTGTTTTATCTCTTTTGTGCTGGAAATTGAATTCTGCATTAGAGAAAGTGGATAATGTTTAATAGGAAGATGAGAAATCTGAAATAGAAAATGTTGGGCTTTTTTTTTCTATTTAAGATTGTTTTCATGCTCAAATGATACTTTCTGCCCATTTTCACTATTTGCAATAATGTTTATCTTGGAAAACACCAGGGTGAATAATTGGCTTTTTCTAAACAAAAGTTCCATATTTAATTCAGAATCTTTCTTTAAATGCATATGGCACAACTACAAAAGAATGTATTTATATATTTACTTAAAATATATAGAACACAAGGATATCAACGATCTTTTTGCTCACTTCAGTGGATTAGTCTTACTCTGCTTTCAGTTGTCAAAGTACTCTCTATTGTGAAGAATCAATATTCTGTTTCCATGTCAAGCCAAATTCTGTATTTTGTCATTAAGTCTTTTTCTATCTCAAAGTTTACACATATAACTGTGATTTAGCAAGTGCTGTCATAAAGGTGATGCCCTTAAGGAGGTAAGAAATTGCAGGAGAGAAAGAACTTGCAATATTTTGAAATGTTTCTGTGTTCAAAGTATTCTGAGTTTTCAAAGGTTTTGTTACGGGTTTTTTTGTGTGTGTGTGCGCACGTGTTTTTGTGTGTGTTTTCTTTTTATATTTATTTTTATTGTACCGACTTTGAAAAAACTCTAAACTACTCTTAGAATATGGACCAAATTAAAAACAGGAAAATGCAAGAATTTATATTTAGTTATTTAATTCATTTCTTTAAAACATTAGTCAAGGAACTGGCAGAAATATAAGATTTTATTTTCCATGCACGAGTAAGCCTTACAATGAATCAAATCTCTGTCTTTAAAACAGTGTTCACAAATAATGATCAATTAATATGAGGTTAAAAACACATGCACCTTTCTGTCCTGATCAGTAAAACCTTACTCAGTAAAAATCAAGCATCTTTATAAGACTCTTTGTTCCCTGAACTTTCATCTTCCTATCTCAGGATCTGTTGAAGAAGGTGAATATCATTAGAAGGTATACTTTTTAATTGGAATCCTCAAAGATCTCCATTTTAAGATACCTGCCTAGACACAGTGGGTGAGACAACTTTTCCCCCAATGACTATTTACTACACTCATGACCAGAGATAATAAGAAAGAATTCCCTTAGAAGTGAACTACTTTGTGGAACTGCTGTAGTATGGGAGATAAGTTCAGAAATGTGCAGAAAGATCTTTGGATCTAAATATGGCAGCAAATCAAAATTAGAGATTTAAGCCACAATAACAAATAACATAGAAAAATGGAAGAATGAGATTTGGGAACTTTATTCCAGATCCTTTATAAAATAAATTAATACTGTGGCTCATGTCATGGCATTGAGACCGTGACTCTTTTCAGACCAGTCCAGCATCTTCCAACAAAAACTTTCAATAAATTCTCATGATACTAGTATTGAAAAATTTTCAGTTTGGTATCTCCTTCCAGACAAACCTTGGTGAATAAAAGTGTTTGTGTGCATGTAGTGAAAAATGATTCCAAATTATTACATATTTTCACAGAAATTTGAGATCAAGCAATTAAGAACCTTATCATAAAGCACAAAGCATCACACTAGATAACAATTCTAATGTATGTATTTTCCAGTTTCTCAATGCTTTAATATCATGCACAAATTTAAAGCAGAAAGTAGAGGCTAAACACATTACAAACAGCACAAACTCTGTAGTTCTAGTTTTCATGTGGTATAACATAAACTAATCTATATGAAAATCATTGAATGATAGCAATTGGTACTGGAACACTGTATCTTAAAATGTCTTCCTTCATTTCCCCTCTAATAAAGAAAATTTTGTTAATTTGAACATTCTGAGGTTGCTAACTCACCACACAAACCAAACATCCACCAAGCTAATATATATAACCAGACCTTGTCAGAGCAACAGCTGACAAACCTGTCCATTGGAGCCAGCACAGTCACCCCCATCTCTTCCCCTGCTGTCCCAGAGGGAACATCAAAATTCATAGGCATCCTTCCAGAGGAATTTCTGTGCCCAATGCTACACTGAAACTATGCAGGTGAAGCAAAGCAATCACTTTGTGTCAAAATGGATCTGCTTGGTCAGCTAAGACTGGGAGGAAATTTTCAACAAAATGGCTATTTCCTGATCTGATGCTCATCAGAGAAGTACAAAAAAGATGCAAAGGTGAATCTTTCAATTAAAATTATAACTCTGACTTAGCTTTATGTACTTAATTGTGATACTGCTTTTCAGATATTACAGTCTCTTTTCTTTCCTGGATCATGATTCATTATTTTTAACAAGTTATCTACCTTGTCCTGGCAAATGACTAAATATAATTGTTTTGCTTAAATTTGTTGTTTCATAGATTTTTATTTTTTTTTTATTTGCTTCTATTTTGTTAAGGATTTCAGGAAATAACTATTTTTTTTGGAAGTCTTTTATTTCCAGCTCCTTAATCTGATACACTTTCTCCTATAATTTTTACCTGACATATATGTATTATGTAGAGTTTTTACAGTACTGGAAGTTATTTTGTACCTCTAACAATTCAAAAACAAGAACAAGCAAGAAACATCTGTTGGACCCTAGCCAGTAGAATATTTGTCAGAGTACTCTTGTAATATGAAAAAAGGTATCCAAGTCCCTGTTTTGAATTCAGAAATAGTTTCAGTTTAGTTCTCCAAGGATTTAAATATTTGACCCAATAAGTAAATTTCTAGCTGTATTTACATCATTTGTGTTTGCAATACTTTGAAGAGTTTAATAGAAGCCTAGTGTTGAAGTGGAAGAGATCACAAAAAAAACCAAATTCTTTCTTTGCTGTATGACTGAGTCAATAGGTCTTTTCCCCCACACAATTACTGGCCCTGGGAGCCATTCAAAACACGTGGGTAGAAATGAAATGTGACAATTCCCCATGGCAGAAATTTTAACTCATAGCAGCAGTAGCCCCCACATGACCCTGAAACTGGTGGGATGGATTGGAAGTGGGAGGGGACTCATCTGGGGATTGTCTATTCTCACCCTCCTGCAGTACATTGTTTTGGGATAGTGCATGCTTAAAAGTTCCTCCGGATGCTAGTTCAAAAGCTTAAAAGATGGAAAAATTTTGTTGCTTTTCTCCACAGCACACACTATTTGCACAGATCTTCAATAACTTTCCCTGAACAGGGAATAGCAGCCCTCCAGACCCAGTGTCCATCCTCAGTAGATTGTTTTATTTCTTAATCCATATTTCTGTGTCCTTCCAGATACTTATAATCTTAACCCTTATATTTATTCAGCCATAGTTCTTTTAAGAAAAATATCACAGACTTCAGGGCCTGGATTAGCTGCATGTCCTCTGCCTGGTTCATAGTGCACAGTGCATTACAGGCTGAACTGTACATAGACTTTATCAAGTTTATCTTAATGTATTGAAGGAATTGTTCTTGAGGTTGAATTTATGTCATCTATTTCTATTGATGCCAACATGATTTTTTTTCATTTTCTTTTATATACGTTTTATATAACTTTTATGTATCCTCAGTATTCTTAGCAGGCATACTTGTAATTCTTTAAGTTGGTAATTTAGCATAGCCCCAGTATTCTGTTGGGTCAGGAGACCAAACATCCTAAAAGCCTCATAGTAGGAGGCTGGAAAACCCTACACTATCTTGAGAAGTCAAGGTGCTCTCTAGAACATATCCTGGAAAACAGAGATTTGTCCCATCCAAGGGGGAATTCCACAAATGGGGAAATACCATGTCATTCATCCAGGCCTCCCACTGAGGCATCCTTATTAGATGTGCTAATTTGTAAGGTCTTTAAATTGCAAATGTGGTTTATCATGTGTGTGAATTGCGGCGCATTCCACTTTGGCAAAATTGTTCACCAATAAGGATCCTTATTGAAGTACTGAGGCAAAACCTCCTTATCCCTTAACTGTGTCTGGCTCTCAGTTTCCTAAGACCAGGAAAAGACATCACTATCATGTTGGGAAAAGTTTTTTTTTCCATTGAACCACATTTTTCATTGATGATTTATATGGAGCATAAATGTAGCCAAGAGGGGAAAACTCCCCACTCTAATGAAATTTGTCTTGAAGTAAAGTACATTCTAAACTGACTCATTTTAAGGATGTTGATTTTTTTCCCCTGTGGAACTTTTCCTCCTGGATAGATTTTGCACAGTGTAACTCATAATAGTCCATTGAGAGCACTAACTGTATTTCAGAATAACTAGACTGTTAAGAAATATTCTCCAGAATTAGCCTGGGGAAAAATCTAACCAAACAAAAACCTCTGATAAGTCTGCATTATTATAAAACAAGGACATGAAAATATATCTCCCCCAAAAAAGGTTAAATGTTTTTCAACCTTTATGTCAATTTTTACCTACAGCAGGCATTTTCTGGTCAGATTTTAAGAAAAAATATAAGATTTTCCAGAAAATATTTAAATTTATCCTCAGGTAATATTTTTTCTACTGGTTTAGCATAAACTAAAGATTTATTTTTATCTGCTGCAAACGAACAGCCTACCTCTTTTTCTTCTTCCACACTAAAATTTTCTTCACAAATATATAGACAGGGATGACACCACAGGAACTGATCCCCTCAATTACTCTATGATACAAATATGCTTTACTAGAACAACCTATGGTGTAGCCTTCTGATTCAGCAGAGCATGTAGGGTTAACTAAAAGTTTTGCTTCAGTCCATTTATACTTATTAAACCTTCACTTATTGCAGTGAGCCATTTTTGATTAATGTTGCTATTTGTTTGACGGCTTTGCCGCAAGGTTCTCACAATTTTATGAAATATATTGCTGCTTAAGTTTGTTTGATCGATCAACTCCCAAATCAGATAGTTATGACAATTTACAATTAACTTTGATTTTTGGGCTTCTAAATATAGTTGAGCTGTTCTTTGTAATGGGTGCTTAATCTGTAAATTTACTGTTATTTATTTTCTGAATATTGACTTGTTCATGATATTTTGGTAGAAATTAGGAGCACACTATGCTACCAGGAAAAAGATACAGTGGCCAGTTGGTTTCATTTTTTGGGAAACTTAATATTTGTGCTGTACTGTGTACAGAGAAGCATCACATATTGCACTTGCAAATTCTTATGATGGATTAAATCCTTGTGATGAACCAGTGATATGTGAATTCTAGTACATATTTCTGGAGAAAGCAAATAACAGATGTAATCCAGCAAACAACAGATAAATTATTTAAGACACTTGTGAATCTGATAATTTTAAGAGAGCTCATCAATAAATTAGCAGAAGTATCTCAACTGTTTTCACTCTTTCAGATCCTCTAACTGTATCCTCAACAACAGAAACTTTATGAATCCTTGCAAAGGTGGTGGAAGTCCAGTTCAGCAGCATTCCAGCAACAAATTGACAACCTGCAGAGTTAAAAATTCATTGATTTCCAGAAAGAAAAGATCATCTAATCTTTAACTTTAAAAAATGAAGAAACTGTTACTACTCCTTATAGAAGTAAATGAAGATTTTTTAATGGCCATTAAAGATGGGTTAAAATTGATTGAAAAGAACACACCAAAGAAAAACAGAAACCTAAAACCTAAGACCCAAATTAATCTGTGCCAATTTACTTCAACAGGTCCTAGATAACATATCAGATAAGTGATACATACATATGGCTACTAAGTATAAACTATCAGAGATATCTTAGAAATACTGTGGGAACAAACTGACAGTGAATATCAATGTCATTTAGGTAAAATCTAAGATTACAGACATAATTTCTTCTCTCTTCTCCTTCCATCCAAAATAAAAATCTTAGCCACCTTTTTTTAGTTTCTTGCAAAGATAAGATATTAAAAAATGAGCCAAAAATAAATTCAAATTGTAATAAAGGAGAACATAATGGATTTGGGCAGGATCTCAGGAATCTGAAATAGGAAAAAAGAGTAAACTTATACATGTATTTTCCCAGATGGTTTTCATTTTTGCATGCAATCCATGGTCTTCTGGGCCTTTCATATATTTCTCTCAGGCTATGTGACTGATAGCATTGTACTAACTTAGTTCTTACTCTCTGTTTTAATGGTATCTGGTGTCAATTCCTCAGGCAACTTTAATCAACAGAGCAAGGCTGATTTCCTGCATAACCAGTTAGACTTTTTTTTTGTTTTGTTTGGTTAGTTTGTTGACTGGGGTGGTTTATTTTTTGTTGTTGTTACCAGTTTGGTGAGGGTTCGCGAGTGTTGGTCAAAGGAAATACAGCCAATATTGGCATGATTCTCTTCTTTTAAGACAGTCAGAGACTCTTTTATTCTGTGATGTTCATGCTCCTAAAGGGAAGAATGCTTTTGGCTGATAAATCTATTAGCACTAATGAACACATTTATGTTAATTGCACGTATTGCTAAAGGTTCAATAATGTATTGATTTCCCTTAGTTGAACTACTTATTTTTTCACTTATCTCTCTTACCCATCCTCTTTCCCAGCTTGTTACATTGTTGTCCATGCTGAATCTCACCTGATTCAGAAGTTCTTTGGGATTACAATGAGGGTACTGGTAAGTAGGGAGAATACTCAGTGTGAGTATCTGCACCGCAACTTCAGGTGAATTTTTGGTCTCCAGTTCTGGCTCATCATGTCTCTTTAAGCACTGTATGTCTCATTTCTAAGTGATTTCTGTAGTGTGGGTAAAATTTCAGGCAGGGTGCACAGTTATATTGTGCAGCACAGGGAAGTGACATAAAATAGTGTGAGAACGTTCTTTGGAGAAGCTCCTGGCCCCTTAGCTGAGGGAAATGCTGTCTGGGTCTCTGCTGTAAGACACAAATCCTCTGAAGTAGGTCCCAAATTTCTGATGCCATGAAAAGACAGAATGAATTCCTTAGGGTCTCTCCTTTCTTTGTCAGGAACTTCAGATACGTGTGCTGATAGGAAAGAAGGATGCTCTAGGGAAAGACTCAGGAAGGAATCAGGCAGAGTGACCTAGGAAAGCAACTGACTCGCAAGAAAAGCTCAACGAGCAAAGTGAGCACTACTTCTTGCCAGAGGAGATTATTCTTTCAAGAGAATTTTGTGAGACCAGTATTTTGTCAAGAAAACTCACACATGTTGAATAATGTGCAGCTGCTGCAGTTTTATTTACAGTTATGACACCCAAAGCCACCAACGTAGTGCATTTTAAAATATTATCCTGAATTAGACATGTGTCTATGAGGGTTTGCATGTCTTATAAGCACTTGTAGACATTATATTGGATAATTGAGTAGCATTCTAATTAGACAACCTTAATGAAGTGCTTCAGAGACAACATACATTCATCCTAATTTTCTCTGGTGTTTAGGAAGCACAAGCAAAAGTCAGTTGCACAATATTGTGTAGTATAAGCTGGCTATCCTAAATGTATTTTGTTGTGAGTCTGTATTTGTGTATAAATCCATAAACCTTATCAAGACTAAGAAAGTAATCAATACTCCACTGTTACATTACTTGTCTAAGGTTATGCTTCATGGGATAAATTTAATATTTTGAAATAGACCTAAAAGAAAGAGCTCAGGTAGCTGAAGGTTACTATTCAGTTGAGGCTTTGATATTTCTGTTTTACCAATGAGGAGCACATGTATTCTGCTGATCACTCAACACCTGAGACATTACAACATGCTTACTATTCTTTAATTATTAAGGGTTAATAATAAAATGCTAATTACCAATAAAATGCAAATAAAGGCTGCTGCCAATTTGGAGTAAGATGATAACATACCAGACACGCAGTACAGAAAACACAAGTTGTGTTCTTGACCATTTTTTGGGATGATTGACAGGGAAACATGTGACAATCGGTTTGAGTGATTTTTGAGTGAACAGGCTATTGCTTTTCTCATGGCATCATGAAGGATAAGTGATTTCTTTTGCAACTGCAGGGCAGGTTTTGTGGAGATACATGACCCAAACCATAATAAGACTCAGTGAAGGGCATCAGTGAAGGAAATAGGGGCCTTTTTTTTCAAAGTTGCACTGGATTACAGATGCCTTGATTAGAACCTTTTTTTTTTTGATGCTGTACTTACAGATGATGTGCCTAATTTCTGTGCAATACATGAAGTGGAAAGACAAATTTGTTTTTTAGTATGGGACACTGAAAGTGATTGCATCAGCCACAACAGCTGTGACTTGCTTCAAACTCCTAAAGGAGAAAGCAATACAAACCATGCTGTTACTGTATTTTCTGTGAGGAAGAAAGTCAAAGAGTCAGGATTGAAGAACTATTGGCTGATAGTAGAGTGTCACTGCTATTAGCATGTTTCATTAATTTCTTTTTCTACAGATCTATAATATTGTTAAACCTGCTTTCATAAAAGAGTATTTTAAGGTCTAGCAATTTGTCATTGTTTTTCAAGTAGTTTTAAATCCTCTAGTTAAATTCTAATTATACAAAATATTACTATTTATGACTCCTGTTTTTCAGAACATCTTTCTTTACCCTGCTAATTTTATTTTCAGTCTGGTCAAGCAATGTAACACTTATTGGATATTAAAAACATAGCAGTGAAGCTGTAAATAAGTCACTGCCTCCAAAAAAAAATAAAAAAGAACACAGATGAAAACAATATGATAAAGCTCGTTGTCGAAATAAATTATGCCTTGGGAAAAAAAGTAATTTGCACAATTAGGTGATACAATAGAATGTTCCATAATTAGGTGCAATACAAGTGTAACCATCCTTAATATCAGTAGTATGCAAGCCTTTCAGACTTCATTAAAGAGTTCCATTGGAACATGTGAATAATAGGATTAATATAGCCATGGGCACTGCTGGGTCAGCTGGCAGTAGATCAATCCACAACGTAGAGCATATTAAAAGGATTATAGATTAGCAATTAGATGGCTTTTTCATGAGCAAGAAATAGTTCCTCAAGCTTTGCCAAAGGTTAACAGAGAGAGGTTGTCGATTTTGCCAGTTTATAATCCAGTAAGAGCTATAAGGTAAGGGAGGTTATGGCATTTTCAGGATGGCAAGAATGATATGAGCAAAACATAACAAACCTTTTAGGATCAGTGGCTTGGCTTCACAGAGGAACTCTTCTTACATGAAATGTAGAATATGATTATAACATTTCTTACATGAAATGTAGAATACTTTTAATAACCAAATCTCTAAGAAAAAAGATTTCAAGTGAACTGTCTGAGAGGTAAGAGACACTTTCAAAGCCCTTTCTGTAGCATTCTGTTTGAAAACTTTTGTTGCATTTCAGAGAATACATAAATAAGTTTTCTAATTCAAACTCCAAAAATCAGTGTTGAGCATTACTAAGATTATATACCACTGGGATTTTAGTTGAACACTTATTTTTAGTTTGTCAATAATACAGATACCTAAGAAATTTTTATAGCTTCCTGATGAAATACTGCATAGCAATATTGGTATGTTTTCAACTGCATAAAGAGAATGTAGTATGTAGAATCAATATACATTGATCACACTGGGAGCTGAGTCTCAACATTTCCAAAAATCAGGTCACTTACTTGGGTAACTCAATGTGCTTTTATTTCATATGTCTAACTCTGAAAATATGGGCTTTTGTATAAAGGGAGACATAAATATGTTTAAAAAGATGAAATGGGCATTCAAATGGGAAATAAATCAAGAATACCTGGAAATAATAAAAATGAATAGCAGCCAGTAATTTATTCAACAAACTCAAACATTTATGTCTGTTCATGAAGAAGTTTTACTCCCTCATTATTCAGCTGCCTTGTTATCTTTCTGCAGAAATTTTGGGACAGAGACCTGACTGTTAATATTTTGCTGAGTCTATTTCTTACTCTGTAAGAAATGCTGGTGAATTTACTGAGATTAAAGGCAAGCGAACAGCAATAAAAATTGTCTGAATAATGACTCTGCTAAACAACAAAGGGTAAGTTTTAAAAAGACTTTTTTTAAGAAGCAGAAATATTTGCAATTATTGCAAAAAGGGCAAAGGAATTTGCTGGAAACTATTTTATTTTTAAGAACAAATGGTTGTACAGTTTAAATGACATTTAGACTAATTAAAATACCTCTTAATAAATTAATAAAGCCAGTCACAGCTGCAAAATTTTTCATAAATTTTATGATACCACACTGCCTTCACTATAACACCAGCCTCATAGAGATTTGAGTCAGATGAAAGGTTTAAAACTAATTTTCCCTATTTATTCTGCCAAAACCAGCAACTATTTTGGGGCTATAGATACTTTTCAGCATCATTTACTGGTTTTAAAGAACGTGAATTTTTTTGTGGAATCTGTTTGAGTACCTGAAAAATTATGATGCAATCTCAGTCTCTAATTCTAAATGCCTCTTTATTGTACCCATTACATGTTATTAGTTCTAGGGTAAATGCATCCATTTTCTATACAGAAAAAACTTAAGGGATAGAGGATTATATACAATCTATGTAATTTAATATTTTTTACAGTATTACTTTCGAATAGTAAGGATATACAGTAATATTCTAATCTCAGTTAAGCCCCATTTTTTCTACTTGCTCTTGGCAGTCAGAAAAGCAAAAACCACAATATTTTCTATTTTAAAAGTTTGAAGACTGCTTTTTTGACTGAAATCTGTATAATTACTACTTTGATTTTAGCTAAACTATAAGATAAATTTTATAAAGTAGGGCTTCCTAATTACAATTCTTTTCAATTTAGTTAAATTGTGACAGCTGCTCTGATTTTGACAGACAAGAAACAAAGTGTTTGCATTGCAATGACAGCAATGTCCATGACACTAATTGCAACTTTCGTTGGAAAATGTCATGAATAATGTTTCAAATAGGATCCAAACATAAAGCTGGCTCTTCACTCATTTTACTTTGCAACAGAATTCTGGGATATTAACATTATTTTTGTCTTAGTTCGACTAATAATTTTTGCAGCAACTACAGACAGTGAAATAGGTAGCAGCCATCAATGATCACTGAAGCAGTCCAGTCAATTCACTGACTTTATAAAATGTTTGGCAGCCACTGCTCCTGAGTGACCAGAAGAATAGTGTTATATGCCTAATTACTTTCATGTTTAATACAGAAAACATAAGATGATGTTGCATTTATTTCTAGAACTGAGACATTTGCATTTTCTGTCAAAATCAAAAAGTGACAGCTGTTAAAGGTGGAATTTTCATAAGCTCATAGATAATGTAGGAACAGAAGGCCCATTGGTTTTTATCATGTGCTGCATGCTTTTAAATTTGATTTAGTTGAGACTTTTTAGTTGAGTGTTTAAATACTGTGAGAGTCCTATATTCACTTTTTTTCCCTTGCTTTTGAGCCTAGGTTTGAAATTTTAATCCACCGTTAAATTGGATGCTTTTATAAATCTCACTGTGATTCTTACTATTCCTTAGGTGCCTACATAGCCCATATAAATATGGCCTTCACAGAAAATCCTACCTGAAAGATGCTTAAGGCTTCCCCAGGGGAAGGGAAAGGCAAGGAAACATACCTCCCAATTCCCAGTATTACTGCTCTGGGGATAACTGACAGATCCCCTAAGAGTCTGAAGAAATTACATTGTCCTATCTTTATAGCATTTTTCAACATGTATGGAATATACTATATACTATACACTATACATTATGTACTGTACACTATATGCTTGCAAGAGGACAATGTTGGGAAAAAATATTCAGGAATTATACAGTTGGAGTAGTTAGAATACAATTTACAGAGCATTTTCTCTTTAGGAAAGTTAAAGGTGGGGAAGGGGGGGCAAGATTAAGTTTCTTAAATTGATACTGAGGTAACTTTCCCATAGGATCAATACTGAGTGCAGCGTCCTTAGGGGTGCTTTGGCAGGACTTCCTTTTGCATACCCCAGGACCTGAATTTGGCAAACCTGCCTGCATATGTCATGAAGCACTCTTCAAAGTCAGCCCCATGTTTTCTGCCTTAAAATAATTCTGACATTATGACAGGTCACAGGATTAGCCTTTTTCCTGTACTGCATGGCATCTCCCTGTGTCCTGACTGAATCAGGTTTTTTTGATTTATGTCTTCTGAAATGAACTCAGATTGCCATAGCTGCTTATTGCTTATCTATCAATGCATTACATCTCCAGACCTCTGTCTGGTTTCATAATTTTCTTTCTTGTCAGCCCACACAAATGTCTTTTTAATGTCACCTTCTCACTTTGTATTAAAAGTTCAGACCCATGCAGATGAGCGTGGGAAACTCCCTCTCAGCCCTTTTGGTATCAAAGCAGCTGGCATGAAAATACCTGTCCTCACTCCCTTTTCAACATACAGCTTCGTCCCTGTTGAAACACAGTGGACTAATATTGAATAAATCCTTACACTCCAGTACCTTAATCCATATCACAGCAACTGGGTAGGCTAGTTTATAATTATGCAGATATGTATAATTATATGAAGGAACTCCTCCTCCAGTAACCAGCACTTTTGCTTTTGTAGATAAAGATTTCTCACTGAGGCTGCCTATGTTATATTTCCCGCTCACTTGAGAACTTTACCTTGTGGGAGTTACAATGACTGGGCAATCTGTCCTTCTCAGAGTCCTTTTCCATTGACATTTCCTTTAGGAAAGGCTCCCCTTTGTGGCAATGTCCTACAAATCCCTGGCCTTTGTCTAGATCTCTTCACCTCCACAAGGCATTGTAAAGTCTCTACTGCTAGCATCATATTACTCAACAAGCTACTTCTGCTCAAGCTGCAGAAATTCATAGTTATGTTAATAAATAAAGAGCAGTGATCTCCTCTGAAAACTTGCTCTGTAAGTGTGAATAATCCGATTCCATTTCCTTTGGGTTTGGATTTAGTTGTTGTATTATGTGATGTATACTAAGGTGAAAATTCTACAATTGTAGAATTTCTACAATTGTGAAGCTTGTAATGGCTCTCAGATGAACCAAATCCCAGTGATCAGCAATAGCTGAACACCAAAACAGTCCTAAGTCCTCCATCACTATTAATTGATGCTGTCTTTCTCTTCTGTCAGATATCTTAGAGGCTCTTACCTTTTGTCCTTTGTGGGTGAGATTAACAAATAGGTTTGAAAATAATTACTGAGGGCTCCCAGACCTCTGTAGATGCAGGCACACCTGTGTGAAACTCTGCTAAGCAGCTCCTCAAGATGTGTGAATTTCCTTGCCTTTTGTTATGATTTTTTTTCCTCTTAACCTAATACAACATGCATCTAATGTTATAGAGTGCTGTTTCCCCTTCATTTTTGAGCATGCTTATACTCTCACTGTTTATGTTACAGAAAATATAAAATTCAATGTTAAGCTTGTGGTATTCTGAGCATTATTGCTAATGTTTGTCCTTCTAAGTTATACACTATTCTTTTTCTTCATTTGCAGGTGAAAGAGGAGATAATACTATTGATCTATCTGAATATTGATGTCTATTTTTTAATGGTAGTTATGGAGCTGCATGCAGACTCCATGTGTCTATAGATAAATCTATCAGGTGGAATAAGTGTTTTAGTTGGTAATGATATCTGAGAGTAACTGTACGAAATAGCACAGAGAAACAGCTATTTTTTCTTTCTTTGTACTAAAATCTTTTTGAGAGTAAGATGTAGTTTTTATGCTTTCATGGAGATTCCTCCAGGAAAATGCCAATTCCATAAAAGGTGCTAGAGAACATGATTGCATATAAATTTAATAATTTTTTTAAGTTATAGGAGTTTAACCAAAAAATTATTTTGAGGATCTGTACAAATATGGTTTTATATTGATTTCTTAATCAAAAGTAATTAGTTGTTTCATCATCAGAAAAGAATCTTGGAAAAAATTTTCCTAGTGTTTTTATCTAAAATATATTTCCAAACATAGCCAACCTGTGAAAAATACTCAATTCTATATTGTGCCCTTTACTGTTTAACTATTGCAGGAGTGTAAAGGGAGTGATATGTAATCTATAACATGTAATTCTAGCATATCATAGTGTAAAATTATGTTGGGCCAGAGACAGCAAGTTTTGCAGGAGTCATTCTTAGAAAGGCATATGGTATTTTTCCTTTGCTAAATGTCTTCTGTTCCAAATTACTATGGGAAAACTAAGTCAGATTTGCTGATAACTCAGGGCCTTTTACTGATTTGGATATTTTTTACCTAAAATGGGCAATGTGCTGTAGAATTCCAGCATCCAGGCAGAAAATGGTACTGTAAGCTCAAAAGGGCTATCTCCATCACAGTCTGACTATATCCTTCTTCTCAGAGTGGATAATTTCATGATCTGTTCAGCTGTTAAAAGGGTAATATTCAGATTCCTGATTATGCTGACAAACTGCCTCTGAACAACCGTCGTGGACAGTCTTGTTAAACAAACAACGTATACAACTTATGGGTCACAAATTTCTTGATAGATCCTGTTGAAGAACAGTGATATAACTGATTGAACCTGTTTACCTTTACTTATAATATATCTCCTTTGGGAAACATTTCAGTTTGTTTGTAAGGTGAAAAAAACCCCAACTACCCCATGTGCAAAAAACCCCAAACAAACAAACACAAACCATAATAGAAAAATGTCACAGTATCACTGGAGGAAGTCTAGTAATGGCTGTCCTTCCTGCATCTAAGGGATCTAACTAAATGTTTCTACTCTTTGTTTTCAGTCTTACTGCCAATGTACTGTCTGTATGTGTCCTCTGTTCCATTGTCAAGTTGTATTTATATCATCGTATGTTGCAATAATCTTCATAAGTGGAAGTAACAAAGGATAGTAAAGACCCGGACAGGTAAAAAGCTAAAGAACCAGCAAAGCATGGAATATTGAAAGAAACTGAAAGAGCAGAGTGCACATGATTTCTAGCTGTATAAAATGTATATGGTGATAGCAGGTAATCATAGCTCCTACTTACTATAATATAGCACTAAAAAGGGGGGTGTTGTTTGAATGTTGAGGATATGCCTGGAACAAGACAAAATTTGCACCAGGGAATTCTCTTTAGCAGTTAGAGACAAAAAAGATGGGGTTATGTGGGAGATTTCCAGCCTGTCTGAGCTACTCTGCAGCTCCTCTGGTGTGCGGGAGGCTGGAAAGGCTCTGAGCAGAGCAGGGCTTCTGTGTGTGTCTGTGTGTGTGTGTGTGTGTGTGTGTGTGTGTGTGTGTGTGTGTGTGAGTGTGAGTGTGTGTGTGTGTTAGGCACTTTCTGTTGTCATTACAAAGAACTGTGCTTTTCATCCTCCAGTCTGAACTGCCTTTGCTTCTCACCTGCTTGCTGGCCTTGTTAATAATCAATCACATTTTAGTCACTTAACCTTTGTTTGCTCCTCTCTGCCTCTTTTGCTCTTTTGCATGTTGCAGTGGATGGCAGGACTCCAGCTGTTTGTTGATTAACAAATGAGCCCTGTATGTGCCGCAGCCATTTTCACTTCTTCCCGGAGCCTTTTGCTGCAGCCACTTTAGCTGCTTCTTTGCATATTGATTGAACAGGGCTCGCATTGAGTATTGACTGTCACAGACAATGTTCCTCACTTACCATTACTGCCCTTGTTTCTTTCTCCCTCATCACCATTCCTGTAAATACCGATGTTCATCCAGTTTCTCCTGCCCTTATATTTCTCCACCATCTGCCTCTTTGTTTCATTCTTATATTTGTAAATCAACCACATACAATCATTTCTTTTCTTTTTTGCAATTGCCTTTGAGTATATTTCTCCTAATCACCAGTATGGCCAATCTCAGGAGTTCAGCATTCAGAAATCATGACTCAGCCTTCCTCTTCTCTGATATCAGGTTACTGATCTAATACTGAAAAAACCTTTTTTATTTTTCATTTTTTTTCCCTCAGAAAATAAATATAATCATCTAGCCTTTTAAGATGCATAGGAAACCTAGCTAGTAATACAAAGGTATTGTTTACAACCCCTGGGAAAATAACGTTTTAAGAATAATAAAAAAATTAAAGCATCTGCTATCACCGAAAAGCAAGAGCCTGATATCTGAAGACAAAGAGCAGCTAAGATAAAGACAGGATGAAAGAGAGAATGCACACACTGCCTGAAGTGGCAGGAGCTGAAAACAAATATACCAACTCTATAAACCACTGGTCATTTAATGGAATGCAACCTTGTGAGCAAGGGAAAAAAACAGCTTTAAGGAAACAAGAAAGGAAACAACAAATCTCCATCATGTCTCTGGCACTCTGATTATCATATGTTTGCATGTAACATTGTGACATCGAGCTGAAGATCAATGGAGGGAGTGCAACATGAAAGCATGTTGGAAAATGTTAAGACATGGGAAGAATGAATCTTCCATCTTCCCCATGTGGGGGGGAAGAAATAATTAACACCATTCTCCTCCTGGCAAAGAGAAAGAAATTCTGACACCAACATCACTTGCTTTGCTTTGAGTGAGTGACCGAACTAAACAACCTCCACTGGTGTCTCAACCTCATGTGTCTGCTGCAAACATATTTTTAGTAAAATTGTGAAATTATGCATTTAAACCTGTTTTCTGTTGATATTATTCTTTTTTGTTTTGTTGTTGTAGTTTTTTTTTAAAATTTCTATCCTCAAAGGAAGGTTTCATTGGCAATTTTCTGTCAAAATACTTTCTGGCATAGGGTTGCTACACAGAAATATATTGTCAATGTGAAGATAGGGTACTGCTTGAACATTTTTGTTACCAATTTAGGAATATCACAAGTAGAACTGTCCTTAACTGGAATATCTTCATTTTTAAATGAAATGAAATTTTATTTTGGAACAACAATAAATGCACTCCAATTACAGTCTTGGAGCTTCCTATTTGTTTTCTCTCTGATGATTTGAGTTCTCTGTACGGGTTGCATTTCTCTTAATGTATTCCAGCCTCATCCTTGCCTCATTTCTAGGAATGTGCTAGAAGCCCTATAAACTTGGTCTATTGTGAGAGATTTAATTTGGCTTTTAAAAAGCCAAAGTTTTAGAAGAAAACATAATTTGGCATCCAAATCAAAATGCCTAGGAAGTTTTTGCCACCAGGTTTCATGATGTAACATAAAAAAAGGTGGGAAAGTGCTAAATATAGAGCAGGAAAGAAGAAATCCTGCAGAATTTCCCCACTCACATATGCCATGGGCAGGGCACAAATTTGCTTGCTAATTGAAGAGATGGGGTGGCAGGAACTGAGAGCAGGGTTTGCTGGAGACAAGTGAGGTAGAGCAAAAGTACCAGACTGAGCCCTGTGCTACACAGCCCCAACCAGGCCAGGGGCCATGCCAGGAGCTGCTCAGTGCCATGCCTAGCAAACCTTCCCCACCAAACCTGGACTTCCTTTTTGTTGTACGGAATTTTTACTCATCACTCAATTTCACGTGGATTTCTTCCCCATGATTTCTTAGGTCATTAAGAACGCCAAGCCATTTTTTTAAAACATTTTTTTAAAAATTTGAATAAGCTGGCATGTTCCTTTGGATTCTTGTAAAAATATGTGTATTTCAACTTTCATTTCTGAAAAGCTTCTCCTCCACATCATGGTTGTGAAGATGAAATAATTGACTCAAACATATCCTATGTAAAGTAGGGCAACATGTATATTTGTTTCTTTTAGTCAAAACTTGAACTTTAAATTAGCATGTTTGAACACTTGAAATATTACTTATCTATTTAATGTTTCATTTTCCATTTCTAGCTCATGTTGTTTGCTTAATTTCACCTTGAACTCTTTGATACTCCTTGAGAGGCTTGTACTTAAGACACTTTGTCTTCCCATTTCAGGTCCTTTTATGACTGAGTGTCTTTGAGGTCACCTTGATGCTTCTTGGACTTCTCTCTTTTTTCAACTGATGCTATAAATTGCCCTTTATTTCCCCTCCCCCACCAATTTGTCCGCTATCTTTTGCTCTTATATCTATTCAAGTAACTCCATCTTGCCCTGTTCTTTACTCAATGACTCAGTTTGAATATTGCTATTTTGATAATACCTGTATTTTCTCCTGCTTGAGTAGTGTCCGACTCTTGATAGTACTCTTAGCCTCTTATTTGAAACTGAAATTCTTTACAATAGGTTTAGCTCACGTACAATGCATTCTTAAATGGTCATATTTTACAAAGTGGAGTGGTATAGAGGACTTAACAGCAAACCAAGAGAGTATCTGGTGCTCAGATTCACTCTGTTGTGGCTGCCTATATTCCCAAGGGCCATAAGCTTCAGTGAAGGAGACTCACATATATGAGTGCAGGTTTCTTGATTCTTGGCCTTTGGTAATAATAATGTAGGAATACAATTAAAAAACTTTAATTATAATTATGTAATGACTTGTTCTGTGTGGTACGTGCTAAACTACTGTAATATATACCAGTACTTTCATATTACCATGCACTGCTTTTGGGATCATTCCACAGTAGCACTGAATTTTCATATTTAATTTCATTTTCCTCAAACCTAACTGCTTTTCAGAGACCAACTGCAGCTTTTATAAATGTTCTTTCTAGACTAGTTAATATCTTAGGCTTATAAAAGGTATTTTAATAAAAAAATATAGCTTCCAGCTAGAGCCCAGATTTCAAAAGATAAGAACATCTACTTTTCCATTTCTTTTTTTTTCGGAATAAGTCACTTTAGTTTAAAGACTTTTTTTCCAGACTGATTAAGAAGAAAGACTGACAAATTGAACTTCAGATTTACTCTTTCACCAGAATGATACAAGAAGCAGGTAATGAGATCAACTCATTGTTAGTCACGAAGAAGTTGCTTTGAAATGAAGCGTCAGACATACTTATTGCTTTAACAGTCACACAGATTGATATAAACAAAAGCAGCTCACTCAGGCCTACCTTTTCTTCCACAGCTGCTAAAGTAACTAATATGTATCCTCACAGCTGCTCAGAACTGCCACCAATCTGATTCCAATTTGAATTCTTAAAACAGCATTAATAGTAATTTGCCAACAGTGTACTGTATTTTTTTTTACAGCTACTGTATTGGTGTAGAAATTTCATCTCTCTCGTCTCAAATAAATGAAACTTCAGCTATCATTTTTCCAGAAGACTACACGTTTTCTTTGTATTAAAATGTAGGAATAGCAAAGAAATAAAACAAGAGGCAGGTTTGTTACCAGCTCCTTCCCCCCTCACCCCATACAAGATGATGGGCCAATTAACTTTTCCTGTTAGCAGACAAGTTTTAACTATGTTAATAGAATGTGCTCATTTACAAAAGAATCACAGAATCATAGAATTTATTAGGTTGGAAAAGACCTTTGAGATCATCAAGTCCAACCTATGACCTAACATCACCTTGTCAACTAGACCATGGCATTAAGTGCCACATCCAGTCTTTTTTTAAACACCTCCAGGGACAGTGACTCCACCACCTTCCTGGGCAGCTCATTCCAATGCCCAATCACTCTGGGAAGAGTTTTTTCCTTTTTTTCCTAAACTTCCCCCAGTGCAGCTTAAGGCTGTGTCCTTTTGTCCTGTCCCTGGTTGCCTGGGAGGAGATCAACCCTTACCTGGGTGCACCCTCCTTTCAGGCAGTTGTGGAGAGGGATAAGGTCCCCCCAGGAGCCTCCTTTTCTCAGGCCAAGCACCTCCAGCTCCCTCAGCCCCTCCTCATCGGGTTTGTGTTCTAGACTCTTGTTTGTCTGGACACCAGCCTTGTTGCCCTCCTCTGGACACCTTTGAGTACCTCAACATCCTTCCTAAACTGAGGGGCCCAGAACTGGGTACAAGTTTGCTCCTTGAGCACTGACAGATAAAGACTATATTCCAAGATGAGGAGTTAAGTCAATTGTAAAATCTCTCCCAGGTTCAATAAGACCCACCAGCGTTGGCATGGGATGAAAGACAGTGAACAAATACATAAATCAGGAGATAAGTGGATGGAGTGGGAAGACCTAGTTGACTGGTGATATGGATGGTTTAAGAAGATTTAAGAGTTCCTCCACTGAAATTTTTCTGCTACATATCCTTGATAGGAAGAGACAGGAAAATACTAGTAACTAATGGAAAGAAAGAGAAGATGGTTGTACTAATTTCTTTACTATGAACCATCATGAGTAGAATCAGCACTGTTCTGTCACTTCCCCTTCTTCTTCCTCATCTATACATGAAACACAATGTCCATAATTTGAAGGAAAATTTCAATGAAACCACAAAAAACTTCTATACCCAGGATATGAAGGATAAAAATATTAAATTTTGCATACAAAATATCTAATTTTACTAGCTTTTCCTGGGTTTGCTCTAACAAAGAATTTATTATCTTCATCCACCAAGAATATCTTTCTTACCTAAAAGTTCCTTTTTTTTCCCCTTTCCTCTCTGACCTGGACACGATTTCTGTCTCTTCTTACTGAGAAACCTCACTTATTTGCATTCCTTTGGTACTTACAGTACTCATAATTCTGTTTTTCACCAGAGGAAACCATCTCTCTCTTTTTGATTATATCAAACTCCCACCAAAAGAGAGTAAAGTTGCTCCTTTTTTATAAGGATGCATAAAAATGAGAGACTCAACTACAGCATGTCTGAGGAAACCTCAGACAAGCAGGACATATTTACTAAGTGCAGATTATAAGTACCCTTCTGAAAGACAAATTTTGGTTTTGTACTTCATGGTTAGCCTATTTTGGCAAAAATAGGCTAATCATGAAGAGTTTGGGGAGCAAAGTTCTGATAATGTAATCAGTTGTGAAAGTTTTTGGGGTATCCTTTTGGGGATGAAAGGTTTTTATTTAGCAATTCATCTTTAAAATCATGGATGAATGGGACCATCTCATTTCAGTCCTCCTGCTGCTCTATTGATACACAGTGTATCAGTCCTGCTACGGGAATGAGTGAAGATGCCCATTACGACAAAATCCACATCTGCTTTTCTCCTGCTGAGACACCCATACAAAAATAATTCCCAATGGCAGATATACAGTTTCTTATTGTCTTATATTGTGAAACCATAAAAAGTCAGAGTGCAAGAGAAAATCTGAGATAGCATCATTATCAAAATACTAATTTTTAAACATTTTTCTTTTTTAAAAATTGAATTGAGTGTGATTTTATTTCCCTTTTGATATGAAATAGTCTCTGCTTGGCCCTTGGGATCAGTTGATTTTTCTTAAAATGTTTGTAACTTATCTCAAAACAAAACAAAGCAATACAAGCCACAACAATTTGGAGTGGAAATCCACCAGCTGCTCCTATGAAGAGAGCCAGCTTGAGCATTTCCAGTCCTCCCTGCGAAGTTTGTGTTCTAGATTTGCTGGCAGTTGGCTCAGCATGCTGTTCTCTGACAGCATGCTGTTCCTCTGGGAGAGTACACCTAAAATGATGCAGCACCCAAGGCACTTGTGTGATGTTTAAAATTGTTATGAGCAGTATAATCTGATAAAATGATACTGATAAAAGTACCATTTAACCATGTTGTATTATATGTCTACCAAGACATATAACTTTCAGGAGACTAACTTTCAGGGAAACGAGTCTTCCTCTTTTCCCCTCCCCTTCCCTCCACTCCATTTTTTTGAGAAAGGGTTCTGTTAGTGCTATGTTTTACTGCTCTCTTGTAATTGGGTTATGTGAGAAGCATTTCCTCCATTTCAAAAGAGACAGAGATATCATCAGTCTTTTGACTGGCAGAAAAATCAGATTCCCTCTGGCATGCCACAGTGTGTGTGGCATTTGCAGGCAGTGGTGCAACTTCCCTCACAGTGAATAACTGCTTCCTTCCCTGGTTGGGGAAGGAAGGAAGGAAGGAAGGAAGGAAGGAAGGAAGGAAGGAAGGAAGGAAGGAAGGAAGGAAGGAAGGAAGGAAGGAAGTGCCCTCTTTTGCCAGAACAGCCATATTTCCATATTTCCTTTAACGATGTTTAGGCCCTTGAAAACCATATTCTGCAGTACCACCAATCCCACCAGCGAGGGGTTTGGAAATGTGGGGAAAGGTAGCAAATTGATGTCCAGTTTCCATTCTCACCTTGCCTGTTCCTTTCTGCTACTGCCAGGAAAGCCCAGCGGGCCCTTCAGGTGTTTTTCCTTCACTCTACACAGGTTCCCATATTCCCTGTCTCCTCAGAAGTCTGTTAAGGCTTCAGCTGCTGGAACAAGGAGTGCTGTGCTCCTGGTAGACCCCTTGTTCTTGCAGGAACAAAACTGAGTTTGCCTACATTGTTAAGAGAAGACTTCAAGGAACTCTGCCCTAATAGATCGTAATTCTTTACAGAATGAAAATATTTTTGCTGCCCTTTCAGAAATGTTTACATGTTACCAGTATAAAAACAAAGCTTCAGTGAATTGGAATGGGTTTTTTTTTACATTTACTTAGATATATTTTCCCCTGATGCTTTTAATTAGGAAAAGCAACTAAAATCTAAAATAAAGAGTTCTTTCAGATAAAAACACACACACAAAAAAGAACATTCTGTTACACAATTTTTGGAAAAAAAGGCAGCAAAAACTGAACCTTTCTAAATTTATTTTTTGATGAGTCAGTATTTTCACACAAAATAACATTTCCCAGACAATTTCCTAAAGGGGTGTAGAGTCTTGGCTAGATCGTGGATACACCTATTCCTCAGTATTGCACTAGTCCTCAGTGTTATCCAGGTTTATCTGTAGAATTAGTTGATTAGAAAATATTTTAAGTTCTCTTCTAAAATATATACTGGATTTTGAAGGTTTTTTTCTGTATGGAAATGCATCTGCAGATATTAATCTGTACCCTTTTCTATTCAACTTAGCAACCATATCTGAGACTATATGTTTAAAACAGAATAATTTAAATAATAACAAAGCCCCCTGCTTGCTGATTTTTAACACTGGAATGTTAGTAATGACACAAAACTGGCTTGCTGTGCTGCCCCTTTGTGCTGCAGTCCTGATAGGATGCCATGATGAGCTTACTCTTTTAAGCCTAAGGGCTTAACATTAGCAGCATATGACAATTTCCTTATCATAGTCTGCTTTGCAAAGCACTCAGGGAGGAGGGAGTGGACTGTCATATATGGAATGGTGTGGTAATTAAGCAATACTGTTCAAGCATGGAATGTGAAAAAACCCAAGGGTTTCACTGTTAGGCTTCTTACATGATTGCAAAACATGCCAGTGCACAGCTTCTTTGCTGTGCAATAAGGGACTTTTTATTTTTGAGAAAAAAAAAGAAGCAGTTATTAAACTCAGCATGGAGACAATCTGAAACAGGATCTTCATCAATCAGATTAACTACTTTCCAAGATGAAAGTAGACGAGGCACAGTGTGAGCCTGAGAAGATATTTATCAAAACCCATATTAATAACCGCTTTCAGCCTTCTCCTGACAGTTTCATCTTAGCTTCCATGTTTAACATTTGAGTATCATATGTTTTTGTCAGGATGAGGCTGCTAAGAGCATCAATTAATTAATTCCTCTGAAGTATGGTTTGGAAAGGTAATAAAGTAACATTCCCTAAGGCCAGAACCAGTAATGGTAAGCAGCATTCTGGTGCTGTGCAATTCGTTACTTCAGAAAGAAATTAAAAGCATGGAATCATTTCCACTTTTAAAAGCAGAAGATATTCAACTTTATTTTAATAAAATTGCTGAGAGGGACCCATTTTTAAAGTAATATTTTCAAAGCTGATAAAAAACATTGCTGCTTTTTATTTGTTTTATTTTAATAGGAAAAAAGTAGAACGCCTCTGGCAAAATAAAAGGCAGAAGAGATGACTGGAATATATCTTAACACTGGTATTTATTTGCTATCATTATTATGATTTGCCTTGTTATTTGGGTCTTACTGCTCTGTTCTGGAATTTTCACTGTGGGGTGAAGGAAGCCTGCTGACAATACAGAGAAATTAACCCTCTCCTTGTTTCTCCTAAAATTCACACTGGGAATTTCAAGTATACAATAACTAGTCCATCCTTTCCCCTGGTTAGAACCAGTGAGATTCTTGTTTCTTTAACTCTGTAGGAAAAGAGATGTTTTGTCTTGTAAGGAGTGGAAGAAAAGCAAGGATAAAGAGCTGTTTGATGACATAGAAAAACACCAAGATAGTATTTTTTTAAAAATCAGAAGCAGATAGTTGTTGAACTTGGATACATCGCTTTAATCTTGTGAAATACATGCAGTCTTTTACTTCCACATCCTTTTAGTCCAACCACAAACAAATGCAAAAAAGACATATGTATGTAAGCTGTTGACAATAGTAGCTCTTTTCTTGCTGCCTGTGGGAATGTCAGCCTGTATAGTTAGTGTGTCCTAATGACTGCATGAGCCAGATCAAAATATTCTGCTTGCTAGTTACTAAACAAATGTCTCCACACACATTTTATATTAATGTATTTCAGTCTGATCTTGTCAGAGAATAAGATTCAGATGTTCATACTTTAAATCTTGTGTGTGAATTGTGTAAATGTGTGTCTATGATCCCTTTGCCTATCACTTCTCTTTTATAGCTTTTGAGTCTTTTGACTACTCAGTTTGGGGTGATTCTGAAAGCATTTATGTTCATGGGAACTGCTCTGCCCTCCAGGATAACTGGAGAAGCAGTCACTGAAGAATAGGCTGAGAATAAGAAACTTGGTGAATTTTCATAGAGACAAACAGGACAGGGGTGTTGTCTCTTTCCCCCGCTGGAACATGTCAGAAAACCACTCCCAAACAACAAATGCTCTTGACATCCTATAAGAACTATGTTGATTTATGCTCCTATTCTACATGGTGGGCTTCATCTGGACACCATCATTCAGAGACAACAGACCAAAAGAGCCCTGAGTAGCATCATCTCCCTTCCCCAAGAGCGGAGGTCAGTAGCCTGCAAGCAAGGCCTCCCAACAGACAGTGTCATCATTTCCAAAATCAACTTGTTTATAAAGAATATGGATGCTTTTGTCATAATTTTTTAGATAGTCCAACATCCATAAAACCCCCCTTATGTTATGCAGGGTGAAGGCATGCCTTTGACCTTCTATAACCTTCAAGAAAATTACACTTTTCCTCGTTCTGGGGAGGAATATCTATCTACTTCATTGTTAACATTGGAGTGAAAATGTCTCAGCTATCCCTTTCCTCAATCAGAGAAGCAAGGTCTTAGATCTTATAGAATATGGAATAAAAAAACCCAAACCCATCAACAAACCAGCCAATCAACCATGGTATCTATATTCATCTGTAGGTTTTGCACCTTCATTCTGACAATGCATAGGACCGGTCATCAATAATATCTGGAGATCCATTCTGTAGAGACCCTATGGCACCATCCAGATACGCTCAAATAACTTTGCAGGATCTGCAAACAACTTGCTACGTTCTGACTCTAATTAACAGCTGAGCAAAGCATTTAGCATTTGCAGCAGAAAACTCAGGCTGGAAAATCACCTCTGGCAAGTAGGGATCTGTGTCAATTCCCCTGGCCATGGCCAATCTTAGGATCTGCTTGTTCCTTGTCTTCTGAGAGTTATTCCAAAATGGCCTGCCTGTACTCAGATTGCTGATGTTTATCAGCCTTTTTGTTGCCCTGGGAGGGGGAATGGGACTCAAGTAAATGCAAAAAAGGGGAGACAAAAATTGGAAACAAAGTTAACAGAATGTAGAACTTATAGAAAAAGTTTGACTTACACAATAGATAAATTCCATTAGCTGTCTTCCCAGCTGTTGAATGTTTCTATTTGGTTCTCTTTCTTTATTAACTGATATTGTGGAGGAACTATGCTTGATTGGCGAAAATGAAACAAATCTAAAATTTTTCCCCATAAAATAAAATATAACTTTCAAATTTACAGGCAGACTATGCTCATATACAAGGTCAGGAGTGAGGGTGGAGACACAAAGTTATTCTCTGGCCTATCAGATGAACTGGTATGAATCAGATCCAAAGTCCTGTGGAATTCCTCTTTGCTCTTCTCCATAAATAAAATTGCTATTTATGTATTCAGACCTAAATACCTCTGCAGAAATATACAAGTCTGAAATGGTTTGGTGCAAATTCTTTGCACCATTATCTTTTCTAAAGTGTAAGGTAACTGTAAGTGGATTAGGGAGCATTTTCTATGTAACACATGGGGACTTTACCAGGAGCGTGAGAAGATTGTTTAGCAGCCAGCCAGAACCACCAGCTGAGGTCCCCTGATTTGCATTCAGAGGTTACAGAGCATACAACTAGAGGAGGATTATGGAATTGAAAGGTCTTAGGCACAAGAAGACTGAGTCTATAAGTGCTGTAAAGAAAACTGAGAAAAACTCAGGAAGCTGAGAGTTGAAACAAAACTAGTTTGTCTTATGTTCTAATTTGGCTTCAGAGATTTAAGGGGTTATCTCTGCTAAACCTCATAGATTGTGGCTGAACCCTCTGAGTGTCAGAAGATCTGCTATTACTGTCTTCCCTGCTAGGGTGATTGTTGTTGCTGGATAAAGAAGGTGTACATCAAAGCAGAAGGATTAATGTGATTTAATACCGCTATTCAATCTGCAATTCTGCACATGGAATTGATTACTTTGGTGTTTACAACTGTGGAAACTTAACATTTGAAAATGCACAGAATTTTTTCATAATGTAGTTAATGTTAAAGAAACATCATCAAACTAAGGTTACGTCCGCATGCTAAGCTGACCAAATGCTGTGTGACCATGCTGAAAATTAAATTTTGGTAGGTGAGATGTGTGAGGCACAAAAATGAGTATACTGCTTAAGATCAGTATAAAACATTGATGCTAAGAATAGACTCTACGTTGTAACTGCAGTTAGCATTGCAAAGAGACTTGTAAAATAATCCCAGCCTACAATTTATATTACAACATCCTACAATATCCTGGGATTCTGAGACCTTTTTAAACAAAAATTTCCTTTCATGAAGTTTTGTGCTGTGCCCACAGGGTCACTGGGACAGGTCAAAAACATGATTAAAAATATCCTCTCTTTTTCTCCTTCTCTGAAAATATTTCCCAACTGTTTGCTGACTATCAGTTTTGGTGACTTTGTGTTACTCCCAAAGCATGAAGAATGAAACTGAAGACCAACACAATGCTATTAAACACACACAGACAACTACAAAAAAGAAAAAGGAGAAAATAAAGCACTTCTGCAATCTCTTACTATCATTGAGATGTTGAGGTTGTATGTGTATTACGTGATCATGCATGTGGGTAGCAGTGTAGTTTTACCTAGTGGATCCACAACACACAAATACTAATGTGTCTTCATAGTCAATGACTACAGTCTGACATCTCCAAATTCCTGACCATGATAATGTAGGTTATAATTCCTTAGAAGACCTGAATGGATTTATTGTGTTTAGTTTTTAATCTTGTAGAGATCCACTGATATTCAGGATCATTAGTGTAGCGGTGTTTGTATACTCTGCTAGTAGATAAATTCAGTCTGTGGTGATTTTTGTCCACATCAAGTTACAGTGTTTTCTCGGGTATTTAAAGCAAATCTGTGAAGCTCCTTTCTGAGGGTTATCATTCTGTCTGAAAACCTTCTGACTGGCAAAGAACATAATTTTGCTGAGTCAAAATGGATGCTTCCTGGTAAACATCTTTTCCCCAATACTGTTTAAAAATTCAGGTTTGGATGAGTCACTCAGGGTGGCCATACCTTCAATAAATATTGTACTGCCCTATTGCCATAATAAAACACATACTTTGTATAAGCTAGGGCTTGCTAGGTTCAAGTTTTAGTCTTACACTACTGTCCCACTGGTCTCTCTCTGAGATTTCATCCAGAAAAAGGTCTTCAGTTTTTCCTGAACATTTGCATGGAACTGTTTTCAGTGTTCATGTCCTTGGGCTGACTCTTAAGTGGAAGAGAGTTTGTCTGAGATAACTGGACTGTACTTGTTGCTCGTACAGGACTTTCTGACAACTTTTCTTTCCACTTGGACTTTTAAAATTATATTTCTGCCTTTATTTTTGTTTAATCTTTATTTTTAATTTACTTTGTGCCATAATTTCACTACTCAGGACAGTCTATGTAATCCACCTGGTGCCACTGTGGTTCCTGCTCTTGGTTTAGCCAGGACAGGGTTAATTTTTTTCACAGGAGCCATGATTGGGTGGTGACTCAGAGCCCTGTGGGCATATCTGGGTTGGTTATTCCACAGAAAATACATCACTCCTGGGGGCAGAAGGAAGGGACTCTGCTTCTGGGAAGAGGGGCATAGCTTTGGGTGGAAGAGGGTGGGGAACCCTTTAGCCATTGTTCTTTGTCTTGGGGTCAAACTGCCTTGGGTCAGACTGAGTGAGAATTTTTCATGTAAATCATCATGTAAATCGTCTCTTTTGTAGACTTTCTGTTATTAGCATTGTTGCTACTACTGTTCATTTTCTTATCTCATTGCTTTTTCCAGTAAGTCATCCTTATCTCCATTTGTGATCTCTGCCTTTTGTCTCCCACCAGAGAGGGAGGGTTTGCGGTTTCCTTTGGAGAGTACTAAGTTGGGCAATACCATTTCCTAAACCATGACAATTCTGTATCATGACTCAAATAAAGGTGAAACTGATGAGGTCTGTGATTTTGTATCATGTCATTTTTAAGAGCTTCATGTACCTTTTTTTACTTCCTGATGGTTTTGAAAGCTTAAACAGAGTTTCTTTATCCTTTTGCCTCTAGTGACCTATGGCAGTTGTGCTTGTTCATAACTACATGCTCAGAATGACATAAGTCCCTTTCAAATGTCATTTCTTATGGTCTGCACATGCAAGTTTCATATATTCAATTGTAAAGCTACAAAGAATCTCCTTGATGCCATCTGACATAGGAACTGAAGGTTGTCCTATGTTTTTGGAGTAAATATGTCCTTTAGCTTACATTTACCAGTAAATAATGTGTGGCCAGAGAGGAATAGAATTTTTGAAAATAAGGATCTTACAGAAACATTGGCAGTAATGAAAACAAAATTTTAATGTGATATGCAGTCTAAAAGATCCATGTTCCCTATAATTCTGTAGAAAACAATTATTTTGTATTACTGAACTTCTGAGAAAACCTTACAGATTATTCTTCCTGCCAGAATCAAGAACAAAATATAAAATGGAATGTCTCAGCTGGTCATTTGAAATTGTGTTCCTATCAGTTAATGTATTGGAATTAGACTTAACTGTATGACTTTATTTTTAAACAAACTATCAGTCTCCCTTAAACACATTTTAAAGGTAGCTGGAGACCACTTCGGATATGTCCTGGCTGAAAACATTTCACCTGAAGGAATTAGCCCATGCTCCTTGCACCCAGCATTATAATTTCATCTGGCAGATATTATTTCAGAACCAAGTTCTTAATGAGATAAGGTCGAGCCAAACATGGATTCAGGGTACAAAAGAATTTAATAATCTTTTATTCATACTAGTGAACATTTGCATATACTTTATGAGAACAGTTATTACAAGAAACTTTTCACCTTCTAGCATTCTTTAAAATATTTTGGCATTTAGATATTTCTAAAAGATCCATAATGTTTTTATTTCTGTTTTTTTTTCTATATTTAAATTTTTGTACTCATGTATTTGGATTCAAATTTTTGTCAAAATAATTGCATTATGTCACACATAACTAAACATATTTTATAATCTAAGGCAAGTAATAGTAGAATACTGAAGATTCAAAATTCTCATGTCTAATCAGTGTAGGTTAGAACAGTCAAATGTTTTAAAATTTCAACCCTGAAGTCCAGTCATCCCTTGTGTTAGTGAATTGGGCATATTGCAGTTCTTTTACACCATGTCACACAGGGAATAGTACTATTAGCAATATGTCTGCTTGCTCTCAACTTCGTAGCCATGATAAAGGCTGAGGGCAGTTTTCAGCTCAATTTCAGATGAAACAAAGAGATTTAAACAAAAAACGTCTTTTGCAGCCGTATCATGTACACTGTCTAACGTAGCTGTGAGTATTTTCATTACCCACTTAATGGAAAGGATTTAGTTAAGATTCATCTTGCCTTGGTTACATGTAATGCATCTGGCCATATTTGAATTAATTGTATAAGTCCCATTAGAGTCAATGAAGATATAGCCAATACAGTCAATGGCATCTAGAGAGCAGTTAATCTTGTCCTAAATTTGATCAGATGAATTGTTCTTTAAACTCCATTAACTATATTGATTATCTCCCCAAGAATATAATGGAATTCAGACAGTAAGTCTGCTTTGGACAGGCTAAATGGTAGATATCCAGAGTAAGAATTTCATATTCTCAGCCATTGTGCTCTGCAATGAATCTGGTTGAAATACTGGTGACTTATTTCAATTTAATTATTGGTGACAGCATTTCAATTTAAGAATAATATTCAGGTTACAAAAAACTTCATAGAGGAGTAGAACTTTATATTGCAGCTCTGGCTGCCTAAACAGCAAACAGCCTGGAAGAAAAGAACTGATTTCTGTTTGCTCTTTTGGATTTGTTGAGAAGCCCACAAGACCCTTTTCTGTCCAAAATCTCATAGTTGTTCAGGGTAGATGTTTACCCTCAAATCTGAAGGGACTGTGGCCACTGTCTCAATGTTTGGTATGTGTCTTGTTCAGAACAAATGGCCTAACCATGCACCCAGATCAGCAGGTCACTCACAGCTACTTCACTGTCCTTCACTGCTGACTTGCCTTCTTGTACTGTGTCATCTTCATAAATTCTATACCTACAGAGCCCAAAGAAATTACTGTAACTGCCTAATAAGCCATCCTGACAGACTTGGCCCTGAGAGTTCCCTGAATAATAGCTGCTTGAACTTGGACCACATCTTGATTTAAAAATTGGTGAAAAATTATCTATCACTGTCATCAATAAATAGCTCTAGCTAAAACCTTCCCCCTTATTTCCCATATGAACTTTTCTAGCCTTTACAGTGATCAAAGCAGTATGCTAGAACAAAAAGGTGTCCATTACCATGTTTCTCTTTCTTTAGTGTATAATTATAGATGGAACAAGATAAGCAAGGTCTTTCCTGCTGACTAGATATGTATGGTAGCTGGCAGAGTACAGTGTCCTTTTCCAAGCTGTCTTTGTGGAACGGTTTCATGTCAGATAAATAGTTAAATATTTATCCTAGAGGCACATTGGGTCTTTGTTTCTTGTTTCTCAAGAGAATGCAGCTACTACTGGATCAGTCTTTAAGTAGCTGTCCCACTGGGTTTTTTATATAGAATATCACCATGCTGAAGAAAGGGTTTGATTGATCTTATTTCCATAGCTAGGATACTCAGCTGGGGTATAAAAATGTTCTTTTCTGAGCTGGGCAAAAAAGGGCCTTAAACTGAGGACCCATATATGCAGGTAACTGCACAACTACTGATCTATTACTTCTCTGGGTGAGATCTCTTTTCTTTTGTGGACAAAAATCCAATATACTTAAAGACTCTTTCCAAGGCAAAATTCCTGCCACATTCATTTTGAAAATTTTAGTCTAGGGGAAATAGAATTTTCATCCAGAAGAATGGCTGTCAAAAAATTTTCAACCTGTTGCTTTCAAGCTATAGCTGTGGATAACAATTCCCTCTTTAGACAGAGAAATTCCCACTGTTCTTCTGTTATTTTCTTGGTCTTGTTTGTCCCCACAGTGGGTGTAAGGAAGCAGATGAAGGCAGAGTGTTTTGTTTGTTATTTCACAGTCACTTCTCTCACAAATGTTTTCTCTAAATTGTTAATTCCTTGTTTCGGAAAATTTTCTATTTCCAATTGCAAACAAATTCTACTTTTCCTTTAAACTAAATTCAAGATAATTGCTTCTCAGGTGAATATCAGAAGAGAAATTTATGATCAAAAGCAAAATTATTTCCTATCCCAATTTTTTCAAGGCATATTGATATATTCCCTTTTGGGGAAAAGCTTAATTCAAAACTCCCCTTGGAAATATTCTTACAGTTAAATGCTGATACTGGTACAGGCACTATATAAAGATATGGTGCCACCCTTTGCCTCAGAACACTTCCAATTTGGTCAGACAGTGAATTCACAAACCTACAGGGACAGCAGTATGCTAAAGCATGTGTAATTATGTGCAAATATATATCATGTTTCTATGCCATATTTTACTTTGTATAAATATAAGTAGCTTCTTCAGTGTCCAGGCATAACTTTGCATTGCCTTAAAAAAAAGTTAGTATTCCTGGTGCCATAGAATTACAGAAACAAAAGAAGAGCACAAAAAAACCCAACCAAACAAAAAACCAACCAAAAAAAATCATAGAAGTACCTGTTTTTGCAGTCACATTCCTGGCTGTGAGGGGATAGGGCAAAGGGAGGTGCTGTGTCAGAAGTCAGCCCTGACCTCCTGTGACCAGGCCAAGGACCTTTCATGTCATCCTGCTCAGGGAAATGCTACTGAGCAGATTAGGCCAAATGTAGAGTTCTGTCTGCTGCACTGAAACCTGGAAAGTTATCTGTCCATTCTAATACTTTATCACACAAAGTTCTAGGACCTTTTGGAATTTTCTCTCCTACAAAAATGAATCTTTTCTAACTTTGCAGATTATGTTGATTTGGAGACAACAGCATTTATCATCTTAATTTTTGACTGGAGATACTTTTAGTGGGGTTTTCAAGGAGGATGGTTAATATGCTATCGCTGGTAACCTGCATTATTTTTCATTAATATGCTGGTTACATCACAGCATGCTTGCATGGTGTAATTCCCTTTTCTCTCCATTCCTCCAAGATATTTCTAGCACTTAGGTTCTCTACTGCAATACAGTCCCAGATAGAGAATCCTGTTATTCCAAAGGTTTGGTGTAATGAGAAAATCTTAAAGAGGTTTTTAAAGTCTTTGTAAATAAGGGTAGATATTACACCCCTCAGCATGACTGGTGGAGAAGTGAATAATAGAATAGTTTCCAGACAAATTTCAGATAAATTTCAGTTGTTAATCAATTTAATATTTTCTATTACTGCTGGTAATCTTTGCATATTTCAAGTTAGTCTGTTTTGGTACATGGCATTAAAAAAGCAGTACTTCTACTGTTTATTTTAGCCTTAAATTTGCCTTGGTTTGCCTTCTCTTTACCCCCAGTTTCCCCTTTTTGTGCCTATTCTGTTTTCATTCTCTATGAGCAGTTCTGAGCAGGCTGATGGACCCCTCTGGAGCAGACAAAATCACACCTGAGACTTAAAGGTTTATTGGTTTGTGCTCATAATGAGGTGGGGTTGGTTTGACAGCTTGAATGAGCTGGGGCAGGCATGTTCAGCTATCTGGTTTTGGTGAGAAGATGTGAGAAGGGAATATTGATAATATAAAGAGCTTTTAATACTGGTGGTGAGTTGTGGGACAGAATTCATGCAGAGATTGAGTCTAACAGCAGAAAAAAC
Source organism: Melozone crissalis (assembly GCF_028551555.1). Taxonomy (NCBI): domain Eukaryota; kingdom Metazoa; phylum Chordata; class Aves; order Passeriformes; family Passerellidae; genus Melozone; species Melozone crissalis. Next base: position 26,889,573 of record NW_026535794.1, read on the forward strand.
AGTATGGAATAAAAGACACTGAGACCCTTGCAACCCATATATATAATGAGAAGAGTTTTTGTGCTGTGTGACTCTCCACAATTTTATCTGAATTAATAAATTGCAGAGTAAGGACATGAGGAGATTCATTGACATGATGCCTCTCCTGTGTTAGGGGACAAAACAGGGTCTGTAAAACCCCTCTAAAGAAGTGGGGAAGTGTTTCAGAGTAAATCAGAGAATAAAGGAACAACAAAGAAACAGCAGAAGCTTTTGGGAATTAAAATGAAAATACTTGGTAGAAGAGAAAGCAAACAGTGAGGTTTTATTAATATGTGGTGAAATATCCTGTCACAGTATACTGTATAGTTAACCTTTCTGAACCTCTGGAGATTTATTCTGGTTGGCTACATGTGAACCATTTAGCAAAGCTTAGAGATAAAATAACTAACATTACAATTGAACACCACTTATAAACATCAAACTCAAAAAAACTGTAAAGCCTTTTCAAATTTGTAATATTTTTTCCTTTTGTCATTATTCTCAAAATGCATGAATATACCTGTAAGTATTAACTGAATCTAATCCAGTTGTTAGTTTTTTTTGTGGATGTGCTTTAAAAATTCTTCTCCTGTTGATTTTGCCTTCATTAGTATTTTTGTAGTCTCTCCTGCCATAACCTGAGCAAAATTTGGGCATTCTCTGTGCATTTACATATCTCAAAATTGAATACCAGGGATTCACATTAACATATTTTGGTAACAACTAACCAGTCCCATGAAGCCACAGGTACATTTGAGTTGTGTAATATTGATTAATTTTTGCTTTTCTCTGTTATCCATGACCTGCTAGAACTTCAGACCAATGTGTAGGCCTTTGCCTTTAGCTCATGAAGGCAGTGTTTTGAGGTGTAACGAGTAGTTGGTTCAAAATATTAAAACCCCCTGAGTACTGTGTTTGGTATGTGTACAAATACAATCTTTTATATGTGCACTAAATTTCAAAACCATTATTTAACATTTGGATAGAAGAAGAATCTATAACTTTACATCTCTGCAGATTCTGACCTGGCTTTACTGTGGCTGTACAGGGCAGCCATAGCAGAGTGTCAGTACTATCCAGTGTGGTCATGGGCTCTCTCAAAGTGTTGTTATGGTATCTTCATGTTGTTGGCTGGCTTTCTGCTCTCCAGCCAATGAAACAGACATTACACATTCAAGCAGGATTACACATCTGGAGGTCTAGGCAATGTACAAGGGATCAGGCTTATTTTCTTACAGCAACTGTAACTGAGAGGATTACTAAAGCACTGAGTTGGTGTCAGAGACTAGGATTTATTCCTTACTACCTCTATCACTTTGGGCAATTCACTTAATCTCTCAGTGCTTCAATTCTCTGCTCAGAAATGGGCACAAAAATGCTTCTTACCTTACAGATATTTCAGATGGATCCACAGCAGAAAGAAACAACGAGGGGGTGATTCTGTGTTAAGGGGCACTCAGGAGCTCATCTGCTGCTCTGACAGGGAGTCATGAGAGCTGTGCTGCCTTCTGGGAGCTGAAGTATGAGATGTTGTCCAGAGAGTGCCACAGCTTGTCAAGAGCACAAACTTCTCTCCATTGCTACCCTTTCACGTGGGAATAAACAACACTGCAAGCCAGGACCTGGACAAAATCAAAGAAAATGACAAAGTTCTGGATGTACAGCTAAAGTATTGGTACCCAGGTTCTATTTTCTTGCATTTTACCAGTTAGAGAAAAGGGTGCAGCCAGAGACAGACATATTATGCAAACAAACTTCTGGCTTAGTGGCTGGTGCTGTCTTGAGGGTTTTGGCTTTTACAACAGGACATTCTTCTATTATTATAGCCTATCAGGGAGGAATGGCATACTTCTGTCTAGAGGAGGCAAGGGAATCTTTGATGGTGGGATGTCCAACTCGATGATGTATGCTTCAAATGGAAGCACTTAGGGGGCAGGGCTCAAAGATTTGTTGTTTCTTCTAACTTGATATCAACGTAGAAGACCATAATGGGTTATGATGCCCCATTTTCTTGGTTAATCCATAAGCGAGGACAGAAGGAGGAAATGGGTAACAGAGGAGGGCATAAGGTGAGAGCAGGTAAGAAAGGATTTTTCTGAGATCTGAGAAATCAAAAATTCTGATAGTGAATGACCCAGGAACTGAGGGCTAGAGGTGTCTGTGGGGTTGTTTGATGGAAAGACAAGACAGCATAATCTCCCACAGTCCCTCCAGAGCTGAATGTCCAGAGCAATCCTCAGCCACCCTTCCAACAGCGGGAGAAGTAACAGAGCCTGCTCAGCCTCTTGGCTTTCTGCTGTTCAGTCATAGGGACACCTAGTCACACAGGGTGACTTTGCCACCTGCAGAGAACTGTAACTTAGTGACCCCTGAACAAAACCAGGACAACTTGTACTGTCAGGTTCCCAGGATCTCCAAAGATTTCACAGCTTCTCTGGGCATCCCATCTACAGCTTTATTATTGCTGTTATTAGAAACAGAGAAAATGTCCTTACCTCAAAACACTTTGAAAGGCATAGCAGTGGGCATTACTTGACTTGCCCCATAAAGTCTGGATTTGGGACTTTCTAATTGCACATTCAGAGATTTCAGATTTACCAACTGGACATCTTGACTGTCTTGGTGTCAAGGTAGAATGAAGCTCATAAATTGAGTATAAAAGGAAATCTGCCTCACTGAAAATTGTGTGAAATCCTCTTGTGTCTGATGTTACAATCATTTTTCATGAGGAACAACCTGCCACACTACAGAGAAAATGAAGATGCAAGACTTTCTGGTGGAAACAGTAAGTTTACGGAATGAAACTCTGTGTCTTCGCCTCACTGTAGTGTCAGACTACACTTTCTCTAGCATAGAAAATGTTCTCATAAATTGTTCAAGTAAACTTGGAAGTTTACGACAGAAAATAGCAAACAATTGAAAGTAGAAAACTGTGCTTACAGTTATAACTACAGTAAAAGTTTGAAAAAGTAGGGTCTATAGCAAAATCCTCTTTTCCATATTTTTTAAAACAAACTTTTCATTTAGTTACATTAACTCATAATATGTCTTCTTTAGATTTGTGGTGACCTCACCTGAGATAAGTATTAAAATATTTTGCTTATAACACACCAAGCATTGATGCCTCTTAAAATTGATTAGATCCTGAAATTTGTGACATACAGTGAAGGACAAGAATTGTGAATGTGTGGCTTTGAAATTATCATCTTCTGAGTTGCCCTGATTGGTGAAAAGTCAGACAAGAAAGAGCACCACTGAAGTAATACATTCCCCCCTTACCATGTCCTCATTTTGGTTTTCCAATCTCAAAAGCCAGCATCAGGGTAAATTTTAATATTAATGTAGTTTGCTATTTGGTTAAGTAGTTTGATTCCATCATTAATGGAGGTGTTTTCTTTTAAATTTATTGAACTTTATCTGACCTAATGTTACAAAGAAAGGACATGGCCTAGTCCACTCACCGTTGTATGTTGGAGATGATGATGGCTATTTCCATGGTCCATAGGGAAAGAAGGCTGTTTTCAGAAGCTTACGTTTTTTCTCACAGCTGTTTGTACATCTCATATATCAACAAAAAAGCTTTTCTGAGTTAGTTCAGCCAAAATTTGGGTGACTGACTAATAGTCCTGCAAAGAGTCAATGGAATTTTGGATGGTTTTATTTTAACTTATTAATGAACAATGTTAGAAAAGCATGCCCAAACTTTATTTAAAATGCTTCTTGTTTTGTTGTTCATAATTCCCATTTATTAGATATACAAAAAGCAGAGTGGTTGGAATATGCTCTGGTTTTTAAGGAAATAGGTGGTGTATAAAAATTTCTTATGTGCATGTTTTCTACTTTATTTATTTATGAAATGAAACCTACAGTAAGTGAAATCTTATTGGCAGAACAAGTACACATTAAAGGCTTATCAACAAGAGCCCTAAAGGATATTTCTATTTCTTTCATTTCTTTAATTTCTTTGTATTTTTTAGTACATTTTCACTGCATTTATGAAGCAATATTTTATATCACAGACTGTGGTAGACATAGTTTTGTACCAGTCTTAAAGAGCTCAAATCCAATTAAACTGTAATGGGCATGGTCGTTGCATGTGATCTATAAAAATTAGAAATAAAAATTTGCACTCAAGACGTATTTTGGTCATCAAGGGCAGGTAAATGAGTATTTTGGGATAAGATAAAGCTCAGGATATTAATATATTATAGAATATATATTTGACATTATGGATAATATATCATGTATACACATAACACATGCATTAATATAATTTTTATAGACTATGGAATACAGAATGCTCAACATGAAATTCAGGTAACTGAATTACTCAGACAATGGCAAATGCCCGCAGAACAGTAAGAGTTAGACAGGTCTTGTAAGAACACTACATTTTTATCTGCCATCTCTCCTTTTTCTGTGGAAGCTATAAGGCACCTGACAACCACTAAAGGATCTGAAGAGAATGATGGAGCTGATGTTCAAGCATGCTTGAAGAAAATGGGAAATTACTTTGTTCCCTTGCATCTTTATACACCTCAGGTGGAGTTGGCTGGGAGAATGGAGAACGTATGCTGTAGTACCAAAAGGAATAGCAAGGAAAATATTAGCAATAGCAATAGTAGCAATAACATGATATTTTCTGTAAGTCCTTTAATTCCAGTGGTGTCTCTGAGATGATTTACCTGTTTAGGCCACTTTCCAATGCAGAAGAACACTTTCTGTACCTTCAGTTTTAGATATTGTCTCCAGGCCCAGCTGAAACATTTCTTGGAAAGGTGACTGAAAACCGAAGAAACTGACACCTCAAATTCCACTCACCATCAAGAATCACATCTTCAAGTTCTAGGGCTACTAAAAAACACGTTCAAATTTAAATCAATTGAACAATCTTCTCTATTAAAGAGAAGGGCAAAGAGAGTCTTCTGGATGACAGGAATACATTGCAAGCTATACCTGCAGTTAAATCATGTTTAATTCCTCTACTATTGAATGTTGTGTTTGGTACTAGAACTGCAGTTGGTATTTGATACCATAACTGTATTGAATCTAGTTCTTTGGTGAAGTTGGTTTGAATCTAGTTCTTTTCCTATTCATTGCAAACCAAAATTCGTAAAACTAAGCATTTCTTGATGACAAGTTTTGTTTCACTTGTAGTGATTCCTCAACTTCTCCAAGCTCTTTTTACATGTTATCTTAATATTTTGATGGCTGTATTTAAAGCAAAATTCTTAACATGATAAAGAAATAATATTCTTGGACATATTCAATTAATCAGATTGAAGCTGGGAAAATATATTAACAAAAGACAATTGGCTTCTTCCACTGAATTTTAAATAGTCATTGTCATTTTTATCAAGAGATAGTTGGGAAGAATTCCTGCTTTGTTCCTTGTTAAAGATGTTCAGGATATGTAGAAGTATCAAAACAAGCAAAAAAACAACCTCTCTCCCCCATCCAATAAAACACCCAAAACACTTCAACACCTTATTTCAAAAGTGAAAGAAGAAAGATTAGCTCCTGAATATATCAAAATACTATCTTCCATGCAGAGCTACATTTTCCTTATATAAACTTACGAGTCTGAGCATAAAGATTCATTTGAAATCTTCTAACCCATAGTTTGCATATTCATATACACAATGTACACAATGCAAGTATGGTAAACGTTCTTTTGAGCAAGACAGAGGAAACCCAATGTAACATGGACAAATGTGAGTGCCAGCAGCCACTGAGGCTGCATAGCTAGTCAAACCAGAGGATTCAAGAACTGTGGATGTTTTGTAATTAGCTTTTTATCTGGAAGAGTGGACTGTAATATGTACAAAGGAAGGCAACTGCAGACATAATGTCCACATATCATTACTGTCCACATAAATTATTTAGCAGTAAAATATGTTCCCAGCAGTTTCTCAGGTCATTTACAGCAAATTAATGAAGCAGATTTAGCAGAGAAAATCATAAACCCAGTTAAGCTGACACTGGCAACAAGAAGACTCTCATTCATTTGATACACAGAGGTTTAGGACTAAAGGACCACTGAGATAGATTAATAAATATGTGCATTATTATGATAGCAGAAAAACTTTCTCACTTCTGCCCTCCCTCACTTCCCTTTATTTTGATTTTCTTCTGCAGTTAATATACTTTATCTTTCAGAACAATTGGGTTCTGTTCTCTGTTACAATATGACTTGCTCTCAGACACTGAGCTGATGGGTGACCTAGAATTTCTCGAGTGCAATAGCAGATTTATCTCTGCCACATTCAGAGACTGTATGTGCTGCTAAGCTGGGGGTAAAGGAGAGCTTGTAAAATAAATTTCATAGCAGACTATGACATTATGAGCAGATCTATGCATGTTTAAGTTGTTTGCAGCTCTCTTAAGATTTTGGCTGGCAGGCAGGTGTAAACTGCAGAAGGTGATAAATGGATTCCTTTCATCGACTCTAACTTGACTGCCCTTTGAGGCCACCAGCAAGCCATGCCTGAAGACAGAACATTATTCAGTCTCAGGAAATGATGATCTGCATTTCCAGTCGCCATCTGGTGGTTTCCTGTACAACAACAAGTAATTTGGAAAGGAATCTCTTAATGGCAATTCTGATGTCATGAGGTTGTTTTTGAGGATTGCAGCGAGTGCAATAAGCATTGGTGTGAGCATTTCTCAGGCATCCCAATATGGGATGTGTGTGTCCTAGACATGAAAAAATAACATCTATTTACAGATCCTAAAATGCATTTCTGAATGTATATATATAAGAGATCTTGTTCTCATTAGCTGAGAATTTCTCTCCTGTTAAGCACTTGGTAGCAGTAGAAGAGTCACAGCATATTCACTACTGTCTGAGAGAGCATAGCCTTCTGGCAAGCTTGACTTTGGTGATCACATTGAAATATTTTTCAACATATTGCTTACTTTTCCCCCCCTTCATTTCATGGAGATATTTTTCTGGTTTTTTCAGTGTTGACATGATTGCTTAAGATCAGTTCCCTTATATTTACTATTTGGATAACTGTGCACAGAGTTTTATAGCCTTTCCTCTTTTGTCACGAAGTATCTTGGAAGCAGAAAGCACTTTTTTTGGTGGAGATTACCTTCTCTGTTGGTATTGAACAGGACAGCCACAATTCTAGTCTTCAATAACATGATGAAGCCAAAAGTCCACTGAAAATCCTCTTTTCTTATGGGCAGGTTGTCAGGCCTAGATATGCAATTAAAAAACCAAAGCACAATCTCCAGCTGAATGTTTTACTGGACCTTAAGTCCTTTAGGAAAGATAGAGATCTTGAAGAGGATTGTTCATTAGTAGGCAGTTATTAGAGGACAAAACTGATAAGTCATAGCTAGACTATTGATTTACAGTCAATATAAGTAGCATAGGCCTTTATCTAGTGAAGACCTTGTGGGAAACCTGGAGGGGAGGCAAGGGACTAACCATTGAGGTTAGAGATGTGGAATAACAGTAAAACAGATTTGGTGGGACTGTGTGTGATAGCACTCTCCAAACTGGGAGAGTTTTGGTAAAGCCTGGAGTGATAGCACTCTCCAACTGGGAGAGTTTTGGTAAATCTGGATTCAAGGCAGAAGCTAAGCAATGGGAAAATAATGATAAGATTATTACTAATACACAATATTTCACCACTCTCAGATAGTGAGTAGTACTAAGCATATGGAATGAAAAAACACACAACTGCAGCCTGCCTAAGACCATATTTATTCAGATATAGTTACTTATGATTTTAGCCTGAATAAACCTTTTTTTGACACATTGTTCTGCTTCCAATTTGTGTACAAGCTTGGAGATATTGGTACTCTTATGGAGTGTGGAAAACTGTGAATGAGCACAGTATCTGAATTTGGAGTGAAGGGAGTTTAATGATGTTTTGAGAGAGAACTTGGTTATTTGCAATTAAACACTACTGACTCTGTTTATTGTCCAAATATTTTTGCATAAGTTACTACAAGATCTTATCAGTGTAAGAAGTGGAGCAAATAGGAAAAACCTACATACACATAATATAATTGTGTATGTTTCTTGACATTCATTATCAAAAATAGTAATAGGCTTTTGAAAACAAAAATATTTAGAAAATAACAGAGAAAATCAGTCTGTAAATAGGTAGGCACCTTGTATATTGGTATAGTGTCAATATATATCAGGCTTGATGTGATTTCTGAAGAATAAAGTCTTATCATTTAATAATTTTTCTGCTTGCTCCTTTTGCATCCTAGCATAATTTTACTTTTAAATAATTTTCAGTCATAATTTATTGAGAATCCTAATAATATTTTGCTCTTTCACACTGATTCTAACAAGGTTCTGACCTGAATCCTCATGTGTTCCACATCATTTCCTTCTGGAGATTACCAGGCCAAGCCAAAGAGTAAATGAGTTGTAAGGTCAAGAGTTTCTTACTGTGAGACAACTGCTGAATTCCTGGTAGCTATGATTGCATCTTTCTATTACACCTTAATCACTATTTGACAAATTTCAAACAGAGATTGATAAATTAATGTGACTTATTTTAATTAAGGCAATATGTTGCTTCGCTACTTGAATATTAAAAATACACAGACCTTGCAAATAGTAAATATGTCTCAAAAGGATGGTAAAATGATGGAGCTTTAATCATGGGCAACTTCTGCGGATATAATATATCTTCTTTGATTTAAGAGTGGGTGCAAATCATTACCTCACAGAAACAGGAGAGGAAAAGTAGATTTGAAACTGATATTATTATGGGGCTTTTTAAATCTCCAAATAAGCATTTAAAGCCTTTAGAAATAAAAATTTTAAAATCTCAGAGGAGAGTTTAATGACTTCACAAATGTTACTATAAAATATATTTTAAAATCAATAGCTCCTATTCTTTTTACTCATACTGTTACATTGCTAACACTTGAACGTAGTTGATGTAAATGGCTATGTTCTCTTCAAGAATAATCTCTTTTGTGCAGGTGTCTGGGAACAAAAGAGTCAGATTCAGAAATCCTTATTGTACACCTTATTTCTGATATTTCTACCAGAAGTATTCTTTGTACTTAAGGAAACACCCAAACCAATACAAGCTGCACGGTTTTAGTGAGGTTATGTTAAAACACACCAAGTTCCACAGCAGTGGAAAAAAGAGGGACAAGTTTAATACTTGCAGGCCACTCTAAAAGAATAGGTATTCATTTAACATTCAGCTTGGGCAGTAAAAATAGAACAAGGCTCTGACTGTGCTTCTGTATCATCTAGAGGAAAGCATAATTACTCTTTCGCTACACTCACTATAGGAATACCTGCATGTTCAATTACCCATCAAAACTATGCATTATATTAAGATCTCAGGCAACCAAGGCCGAAGCCTTATTTAATTCATTTTTGCCAAATCTCAGGAAAATGTTTTTTTGCTTCTATCTTGCAGATGCAGAAGGTTAAATACAACCTCTATCCAAATTTGCATGGCCCTTTGTAAGAATACAAGGGATACATGGGATGTGTTGTCTGGTTATTCTTTGTTTTCTTAGCAAGATAAACATTGCATTTTCTAGAGATTAATGTAAAACAACCACCTTAATGAAAAATAATTTTTGCATAATAAATGAAGTTGATTCAAAGCACAAGACAGTAAAAAGATGTAAGTTTGTGATATTGCTTAGGCAAATGGCTATAAATATTAATTTCTAATGTAAAGGTTTGTTTACATTGCATCAAGATAAACAAGAGATGTCTTTAATGTTGTCAGACTTCTTGAAAATCCAGTGAGCTGCTGAAATAGTTCCTCTGAGAATATACACGATAATATCAATTTTCATTCAAGTCTGCTGTAATCCATGTTTGCTTTAGAGATTATAGACATAGTTGATGTGAGAATGAAACACCAAGTGTAGGTCAGATGATGATTTAAGTTACTAAACCTTTTTAGCTCTCTTTCTATCAAATCCTTCAGTAATATATGAACTCAAACATCTATAGATTCTAGTACAACAGTACAATTTAATCCTTAAAACAGGTGGGCCTAAGATTGACTTTGATATAAATGTACAAGCAGAGTTTGTGCATAGATATGAATATAATTTCAGTGATTAGAATTCACAGGACATCCCACTGAAGATTAATCTGGAAATTGAGCATGTAGGGCATAGTTAGAGGAAGTCAGTTATTGAAATAAAATACATTTTGAAAGTAACTAAGATGTGCTGATGACACAAATGATAGGGGAGGCATGTAGAAGGAGAGAAATGTGCTGCCTATTTTGTAAGCAACTGAGTGATAGGAATGTCCTCCATTCTAACAGTAAAAATATTATTGGAATAAAAAATACAATTTTAGGATTTGCAACTAGGAACAACAAATAGATATGTCCTGTGGTCCCTGTTATCTAAGATAAATGCTCCATTCACATTTTCACCTTGGACTCAAATCAAATTCAAAATACTTTCATATCTTGAGAGAAGCCAGTGGACTCCATTAAATGACGAAATGCAAAGCATTTCTCCTAACTGTGGGTTGATACTAGATATATTTTTTCCTAGATTTTAGGAAGTACTAGCACATACTATCCCTGTTGTAAAAGCTTCCAGTCAAATTGCAGTTTTCATGTCTGTTTCATAAAGGATTTCATGTCTAGCACTGTACAAAGTGAAATCTTACTGAGGAGGTATCAGCACTGCAGTGGTTGGAGCAACTTGGTATCTCAGTTAGCTGCTCTGGGGAATGTTTAAACTGCAGATGTAGCTTGGATCAGAGCTCTAGGAATTTCCCGGCTGAAATGGACTTGTGAGCACTGGTCTCCTTGAAAGAAAAAATGAAGAGAGGAAACCAGTAGCAGGTATTTACAGAGTGATTTGCAAATACCTGATAAATGGTATTAGGGCTCTGGTACAAAGTCACTCTGTTTGCTGTATTTGCTGTCTTAGGTGGCTCAGCAAACAAACTACTGAGAGATTCTGCAGTAAACAAAAGATAGATAGCAATTCAGAAGAACCTGGAGAAAAAGATGAGAGGCTGAGATGAGGATTTTGAGGTTATATAACATTACATTTTTACTTAGGGGATACTGATGATTATGTGTTCAGTGCTGTCATCTCCTTTAGTAATCAGTTGAGTGGTAAACCTCATTACTTTGTGCATACCATAAAGAATAGCTTTCTGCTTCATGATAACAAACAATGCTTTACACTCTACAGAAACTGTGCTTATGTTTTAGAACACGATTGGTCAAGGCAACAACTTGAGATGAGGAGGGGTGAAGAATGGTGAGATAATGGACAAATCCTGTTTTTCAAACATCAGTACAGGTGGTAACGTTGAAATCCTAGAAAATAGGAAGAAAGACTGACCCAAACATACTGAAATTAGGCTCACATTTGTATGACAGCAATGCAATGATCTTATAATAAAGTATTAATACTGTCTGTAGAGGCAGTTGATGCGTTCCTGGGCTGAATTAAGAGCCCAAGGTGAGAAGTGCTTGTGACTACTTCTAGTTTCTTAACAATGCAAACATAATGTTTATGAAGGACTGAACCTAGGCACTACACTTCTCCTCAGCTTCCCTGTTTGTGAGTACTGCAGCCAGCAATATTGCAGCCAGTATGGAATCCACATTGTTCATCTAAAAATAATATTTCAGCAAAGTCAGCATTTGGACAGCTGAATGTAGTCTGAGCCTTGGTGTTGTTCGGAAGGAGAGTCTATAGTGGTTGTAGTATTAGATACAATCACTTCTCCTTGTATAAGGAAGGCAATAGAAACATCCTTAAGTTCTTGAGTTACTTTTCCTTTTCCCAGATGATGGAGTGCTGCACTGTGTTGTGTTATCAATGCACAGAGAGACTGAAATTGCATTGGCTTGCTTTTCCTGCTGTATTTCATAGTGCTGTCTAAATTGCTTTCTACTATCTCTCCTGTCTAGACTGTCTAGGTTTCTTTCTGCCTTGAAAATTTATGGTTTAAGTTATTTTGTCCCCATCTAATTGTATTAGCCTGAATTTTTCTTTTCTTTTTCTTTTTTTTTTCCCTTTGTGCCATGACCACATTTCTAAATCTTGTACACTTTTTTTCCCCTACCATGTTGTCCTCTTGTCCTTTCCAGTTCATTCTTCCTGTCATAGGCTCATGTCTTTCATGCAGACAGGCAGCAAAATTACTGAAGATCAAAATTTTAATTAATTTATTAATTTTTAGAATGAATGGGGGCACACATCTTACTGGGAACAGATCGTGGAAAAAGTCTGGATGTGAACAATTCTAGAGCTCTTTCAGTACTTCTGAAAATGGTACTTATAGGAAAGTAGATCTGAGGGGAAGATCAAAGCATAAAAAATAGAATGTGGGTTACTGGAAAGACACAAAGAATTGGAACATGGAGGATGCCTAGAATTAATTTACTTTACACTGAGTAAATGAAAATATTTTGCAGAGTTTATATTTCAGATGGAAAATAATAAAGTGACAAAGCATAAATAATGAGTAAAGAATAAACAACTCACATGGGCATCCAGAAGAACGATATAGCCAAGTAAAGGGAAAAAGAATGATGAAAAAAGACTTAATTCTTGAAACTAAGAGAAATAAAGAATACAAAGAAAATAGCTAAAAGATGAGGAGTTTTTCACTTTATAAATTAAAATAGAAACACAGCTTTCAGTCACATAAATAATGAGATAAAATGTGAAGGCCTATGCAACACATTACAAATATCAGAGATGTATATAAGACTAAAACAAGTCTGTGAACCACAGTGGAGACAAATAATTTAATGCAGTGAGTAACACTTACATGTAATGTATATATGTATGTACTCACAAAACAACAATTGAATAATGGAGACTGCCAAATTTGGGATGAAAACACACGTCTAGAGAGTCTGAAGAAAAAGTCCTATGAGGAGTGGCTGAGGGAGCTGTGGGTGTTTAGCCTGGAGAAAAGGAGACTTGAGGGTGCCTTATCATTCTCTAGCACTGCCTGAAAGGAAGCTGTAGCCAGGTGAGGGTCAGTCTCTCATCCCAGCCAACCACCAACAAGACAAAAGAACAAAGCCTCAGGCTGTGCCAGGAGAGGTCCAATTTTAATATTAGGAGGAATTTCTACATGGAATGGGTTTTTCAGCACTGGAAGGGATTGCCTGTGGAGATTGTGGGGTCACTGTCTCTGGAAATGTCCAAGCAGCAATCTTGGATAGGATGTGGCACTTAGTGCCATGGTTGACAAAGTGGTTGATCAATCTAAAGTTGGACTTGATGATCTTGGACGTCTTTTTAAATAAAAGATTCTGTGATTCTGTGGAAACAATATTTGGGCAACTAATTGCTTAAAATCTAATCACCTTTTAAAAATACTAAAACAATTGGAAAAATAATTTGCAAATCAAATAGTAATTATTCTAGTTAGATTTATTCTAGGGAATTGAATTTAGGAGATAGAAAGTTACAAATAAAATACTAAACACAGTATTGTCTTTTGAAAAAGGAAGTAATGGGGAGGTGGTCAGGAAACACCTGCTCACTGTGGTTTATAGGCTCAATGTTATATATAGGAAGCAGGTGTAAACAGAAAGTAACCTAAAAGCTACAATGGTTATATGAAGGGTAATTTCTAATAAATTAACTTATTTACTGCTAAGATAACTGATTTTTTTAAATTGTATATTTGCCAACTTTAGCTGTGTTTAAGGAAGTGCTCTTGATTTACTGCTCACAAGTAGTTATTGAATGGAAGACAATGGAGTGCATGGATTTTGTTGTATGGTAAATAAAAAACTGGATAACACAAAGATGATAATTCCTTGATACTAATTATGAAGGAAGTGGATCAATCAGTTCTTGTTTTCTTTGGGTCCTGCTTGTTTTAAAACTTCTGTTCAACATTTTTGTTAATGGGCTTGTTGTTTTAGAAAAGTAGAGTTTATACCAATCCAGAATTTATTACCAGTGTGAGGAACCACATGGTTATCATGTGGTCTGTCTTCAAGGGATGGATAGCAACGAGACAGAGAAGTACAAGATCATTTATTTTGGAATGGACATCACAATACTTCTTATAAACAAAAGGAGTTAATCAAGTTAATGTGATTGAAGAAGAAACCTAAATGAAAAAATTGGTGGTTAAATTTCATCCATGGAAAAATGTGGGAGTTTTGTGATATATTGTGTGGAATATTTTCAAGAGAAATATTCCAGGCACTGCATAGTTGCTTTACAAAGTTATTAGTAGGAGCACGTTTAAAATACAGTAATACTCCGTTTAAGCAATCTGTATATAAAACAAACGAACAAAATCCTCTGAGACTGGAACAGGAGCAAAGGACGACTCCTTGTATAACTAGGGGAAATGGAAGACTTATCATATGTAAAGAGATTAAAGGAAATTGCTTTGTTCAGCCTAGCAAAATAAAAGTTGAGAAGGGCATGATTATTTTTCATAAATAAATTCAAGAAATAAATGCAAAGGCATAAATACTGAAGGATAGTACTTACAGAAAGTAAATGGATACAAATGTATAAATTTAAACTAGAAATTAGAAATAGTTTCCCAATCAACAAAGAAAGATTTGGAAAGGCTTAGCAATGGAGGAATCTAAATTGATTCTAAACTTGATGAAGCTGATGAGTTCATGGAAGGTATTTACAATATGACAGGAATGATCCTGATGTAAAATGCAAAGAATTTTTTTTTGCCTTGTTTTTTTCATTAGTTCTTGCTTCACTGAAAATGCTTTTATTCCATGCAATCCATAGTAGTAGTTTTAATGAAAAAGACCCAACAAAACTTGCGTAAAGTTATATAAAGCCATTTCTTCTTCCTCTTCCAGAGCTGTCCTAAAAAGTTGTTTCTTGTTGTCATCTCTGAATAGTAGACATAAGAAAGAATACAACCATAATTAACGATTCCATTAAAATGCAGATGTGTCTGAATGTCAGCATGCATTGTGTTTTTGTGGGTTTTTTTTAATGCCTTTATTTCCTTATTTACTTTTCAGTATTTCTGCATACTCTCAGTCCTCATGTGCGACAGGCATAATATTAACCATTCTTCACTGGTTATCAGATATACAAGTTAATAAAGCTTCAAAATAGAGGGTATTGTTTAGAGTTACAAAAAAGAAAAAAAAAAGGAGTAGCGTGGTCTGGTACTTGGAAGGGGGAATTGAAGGATTTGGGAAACTGTTTCAGTGATACCAGTGATACCTTTTTCTTGACTTCTTTTGATAGGGGAAGACAGAGAAAGTCAAACAACCCTAATGAACACCATGAGGGGTGACTATGAAAAAGTCTCCATTCCAGTCCTGACTTGTATTTATAACTGCCCAGAGTAATGGCTGTTTATAAGTTGTGATCGAAACTAATATTTTTAGATCCACAAACTGTAAAGGGACAGTAAGATAACATTGTGAATAAGCTAAATAGGACAAAGTTGAGACAATTGTGCAATGAACATACTTAGGTATACAAATATTTCAGAGAAGATAGGTTAGGAATGCCCAAATTGTGGGTACCATTGAGGAACCCTTTTGAGTCCTACACATTGACAGCTCCAAAGCATTTACACATATAACCAACAGAAGAAACATAAGTAATATGGAAATATCATTCAGAAGTAAATGAACATTTTATCCACATTTTGGATATAAGCATCAAAGGTCATCTAAGTTCCATTACTGAAAATAAGATATTGGATGATTTGTATCTTGTTTAGTAAAGCTTTCATTTTTTAACATGATATTCTTTTAAATAATATTCTTTTAATATGATAGATAAAATAATATACAAACAAAAGAGGGCATAAATACCAAGTCCATTTTTTTAGATATTGACCTATTATGAATGTTCTCTGAAGAAAAAAAAAAGGGGAAGGGAGTAAATGTGGTAATTCACCTAAGAATAGAATTGTCCCCAACATAAAGAGGAAGTAATAATAGAGGTTTGTTAAAGTACTCAATGAGCATTGAATTTTGGTCAGGGGATTCATGAGGACAAAACTGAAATCAGATGGGTTCACCTGTTCTGCACTCCTTCTGGGTTGGGGACTTTCATTTGTATCATGGTGTCCTGCTATGCATGCGCTTGGAATGTGTAAACAACATAAACTGAATATTTATTTTTAAAAATACAAGTTTGACTAAAATTCCATAATTGGGGTGAGTATTTATAATTCAATGCCTAAGTGAAAGGATTGTTACAATGTTTGGACCCGATACTTTGGTACAATGCAATTTTGAAGGGGAGATTTCTGGCAGTTATGCTGATCAATTCTGTCCCCTACTAGAGCTGAAAGTGCTAAATAAAAAGCTTTTAAACAAATCTTAATAATGGCAAAATCACTTGCAATACTATGCCAGGCTATATCCTGTCAATAAAGAAAACAGCTTCTGAGTGCTAAGTGGTGAATACTCACAACACTGCCCATCATATTTGCACTGAGAATCAGTTCAATGTTTGCTAACAGAAGGAGTTTTGTCTTATTTTTATATTTTTCATATACAAATGGGATTTTGTTAATGGTACCACAGTGACACTGAGATCTAGAGTATCAATGATAGAAAATGTACAGAAACACAAACAAGCTCTCTTAGGCTTCTTTGTTGGACTTTTGTCTTTTATTCTTCTGAATACACTTTCTTTCATCTGAAAGAAACAGTATAATTTTGCCATTATTTGGAGAAAAATATGTTTCCATGTCCTTTGAAAGTGTAAAACTATTAGGAGAGGAGAGTATATCTTTGAACACATGGTAATATGGGTCTTGGAAATATGAAAGTATTAACTGTGTTTTTCATTACAGCAAACTCTATTGCCTTGAAATAATATTCAATTTGACAGTTTTCCTTTGTAGGGGTCCGTATAAACATTGATTTGGTTTTGGTGCACTTAGAATAACATCTGCTGATTTAAATTTTTTTCTGTTGTCTGAACAAACTTTTTTTGCAACTGCTGTCTGAAACTCCCTCAGTTTCATATGATGTCCAAGAAAACCTAAAAATTCAATATATTACAAAGGCATCACATGTTTTTTCCAGACTTGAGATTCATGATCTCTGAAGAATGTTTTCTTAAAAAGAATTTTACACTTCACAAGATGAGTAGAAGTTGAAAGACAGTCTAGTTTAACTTGCAAATATTATGAGAATTTTGTTGTGATAAGGAAGGGCCAAGGCTGTAGAAAACATGGACATGAAATTATTTCGAGCTAGGATTAGAATTAGCATGCATTTTCAAGAGTCTAGGTAAGGTTAGGGACAAAAAAAGTCTTAGAAGGATCAAGTAAATAGCTGCATATGAACTATCAGAAAGCAAATTAGAGAAGACAAGCTAGTTATATGCTTTAGACACCTCTAATTAAGGAATCCTGGGTAACTTACCAGCCTACAGCATCATTGGCCTCATTAGTGTACTGTCACCATCATCATCATCTCCATCCTACCTAACAACAAAGCCTGAGGGATTTGTCATCACAGTATTGGGCATCCCATTTCTTTCATTCTTAGGCTGCTTTGAGACAATGTAAATCTCATCTGCTATTCCCCAAGGAGCCTATTTAAAAAGCAGAGCACAGGAGGGGTACTCTGTTGTTGGCAGCTCTCATGGCTTACACAGATGGTCTACTGCATTACAGAGCCCACTGTGTCTTTTAAAAGTTGGTTTCATTCCTACGTGCAGAAGATTAAAGTAAGAAAGTGTCAATCACAGATGTGCAGATTGCCAAGTCTGAATGGCTTTTGAGTTCCTGAGTAGCAGCCACTCAGGTATCCAAAATCAAAGAAAAACTAATTAGCAGAGAATGTATCTACACCATGACCATGCAGATCCCAGAAAAAAAAAAAATCCCGTTGAGTGAAGAGCAGAGACACTCTTGTGCTGGAACTGACATGTCAGCTAGTCTGGGTCCACAAGCAGTGATTGAAACTAATCATTGTCTCAGAGGGTCTTTTTCACTGAGATGTGACAGTGTGGAAACGCAGCTGGTCTGTACAAACTTATTGGTTCTTCTGAATACTGTCTTATGAGTTCAGCACTTTGTGCATGTGCTGCCTATGTAGTGTTGCCTATTGCAAAGTTCTTTTATGCTCTCCAGCCATGCAGTTCTCCCAATGTTCAGAGACTTCTCTCTGTTTATTGTAATCAATACAGAAAAGCCAATGAAGATATGAGATACTGGGTTACATATTTTAAAATTGTCAGTTTTAAGGACTATTCCCATTTTAAACTGCAAAAGGTAAGACCATAACACAAGGTTTTGAAGTACGTGCCTTGCCCTGAATTAGTACTCGCTACAGTACTGTGTTTCCAGAGAACTGTTTTCTAACAATTTTTAGAAAGTCCTCTAATGGCATAATTTGACAGTGGGAAAACAGTCATGTGTTCAACAAAATTGACACATCTACATCAAGTCCTTGGCCTTTTTTTCCCAGAAAATAATCAAAATCTTTTTTATGTGATTAGAGCAATCATATTGGTGCATGACACTTCAGCAGTTAATCCTTTCCTAAAGTGGGCCACAATATAATAGAAAGTGATAAGGTGAACTTGAAGAGAATGCTAGAGCTTTACTGAAGCAGCATTTGTTTGAAGGGAACGTATTTGCAGGAGAATGAATTTGCCATTTTTTAAAATTTTATCCCAGTTTGGGGAGCCAACTAGACCAAACTGTTTATAAGAAATTCTGCTTGACCTGCTCTGCTACTCAAGGAATAAATGAATGCTCTAAGGGAACAGTGACTGTGGAGCCAGTTCTTTCCCTCCTGTCTTTGTAATTTGTACTTAGCCATGTGTAACCTGCACATTATGGGCAACATGTGATGTCAGCAGAAGCAGCTGCCTGATTAAATGCTACCCACTGCAGAAAGTGGGCCCTGGGCTACGATTTCTGGGGTGATACTCATCATAGCCAGATAACTACTGTGTTTACTGTAACTTGTTGTATGTAACATTTTTAAAGGCAAGAAGAGAAGCACTATAGCCTCATTAGTATCTACTTGGCAAATTCTGAGATCCATATACAAATTCTGTATCCATCCAAGTTCTGTATCCATATACATCTTTGATATATCTCATCCTGTTATCTTCAAAATGCTCCTAGTTTTAAGATAGCTCCACCTTCGCTGTGACTTAATAGGGTAAATTTATATGTCAAACCTACAGTGTCATCAGAAATATGTTTATTTCACTTAAACTGATACAAAACCTTTCCACTGTCCTTTCCTCTCCATCTGTGAGAAAGAAATATAAGAAATGGCTGGAGTGCCATGTTTAAAAAACCCAAAAACTACAGTAACATTATTTGACTTATGAACTGGCGTTTCGAGATGCTGTTGCTTTAAATATGTGATAAATTTCTGGTTTTGCTTAGTAGCAATGCTGATTTTCTGAGAATTATGGCACAAGATAATGACATTTAGAGTTTGCATGTGGGAATTGAATAGCTTTCTTCTTAACTGTTTTAGCCTAACTCCCTGGAGCAGTCAATTAGACCCACTGGGCCAAGCAGTATTCTTGCCTCTCAGCCTCCCCAGGTGTGCTTCAGTAAATCTCCTGGGGCAGGAAATGGGGTTAAACCAGGCTCTGATGGTTCTTTGTAGTCCTTCAATTTTCTGCTTTGCAAGAGGCCAGTGAGGAGGTAGGAGAAGAAGAAGGCACCTAGATAATGTGCTGTTTTATAGCAGCCTCTGGGAGACTGCAGCCAGCTGGAGGTGATTTCCAGCTACCTAGGGATTTTCAGGAAATGTGGTTCTGCTGAAGGTGAAAAATGCTGACTGGGTCAGGGCTCAGACCTTGGTCTACAGCCACGACACCTGCAGATGCACAACTAAGCTGTACATGTCCTGCTGAAAACTCTCTGGTGCTGTTACTGTGGGAATGTAGGCAGATCCAGATGATCTGGTGATGAGTTGAGGCCTTAGTTCATGCTTGGAAAAACTATGTGAAATTAGATATCACAATTCATAGTTATGATGCCATCAAAAATTCCTATGTCCCAGTGAATTCCAATGGCCTACACCTTGAGTGGGTATATTAGCATAACAGGGTGAAAGGAATGTATTGCTCTTTCACATGCTACCTCAGTATTTCTCACCACTCATGGGCACTGTGTGTTGTTGATTTTCATTCATTCTGCTCAGTCTTGGAGACTTTAAATACCTGTCTGAGTCTACATAAAAGTAATTTTCCTGAAGTCTGATTTCTGAGTCCATAAGGTCACAAAAAGATCTTTTATCAAAAGAAAACCCCACAAGTCTTGAAATAATGCCAGTTGTGGCAGGTAGAATCCCTGCTGCCATAATGCAGCAGGATGAGTCCCTGGGTCCTGTGGTTCTGCTTGTGCCCTTGCCAAATGCAACTTATGCCAGAATGATCTGACATGGGGGTCCAGAGAAAAAGTCCCAGTTACAGGATGCATGAGGAATAAATTTTATGTAAATTGCACCTGGGGACTTTTACCAATAATCCTTGCTTACATAGAAAATGGACAAGAAAAATGAAAAAAATATGAGACAAACATCACAACTTCTTTTTGCTCTCATGAAGTCTGCAAGAAAATTCTCATTGATTTCAGTGGGGAACTGTGGCTTGTGCTAGCCACAAAAGAAATTAGGGAGCCCATGACCCTTCTCTCAGGCAGTTTGATGACTGTCCATAAGGAAAAACTGGCCTTCAGTCTCACAATATTTTCCCAGTAGATTCTGGAGATTTTACATTTGCTGTTTTTAGAAACTCATTTATTAAAATAACCCTAAGAATTCGTCTGCTGTTTATGTATTCATTCAGCCTTCTGCCTGTAAAAGTCGGCTTGCCTTGAGAAAAGATGTTTAATGGTTTTATGTGGGATATGAAATTTCTCTCATAAATGTAATATGATCTAATAATTAATGAATGTCAGAAGACAAGCTGGAGAGCTTAAAGTCTAACAACTTTTGTCTAAGTTATTCTATCTTCTCACTTTCCATCATCTCAGACTTTCAAACAGGTCTAGGGTTTATAACTAGATAGATATTAAAAGTCCAAATCTCTTTATATTGAAGTCCTATTTCTCCCTTTACATGTCTCTGCCCATAGAACATAGCATCAGAATGAGGTAAATGTAATGTAATTCATTTCCAATTTAATGTTCCTTAAAAACATAAGGATGTTGTACAGTCATATGGGTATTACTACCAAATCTTGTGTCTATAAATTGAAGCTAATAATATTAGCAATATTTATATACTAATTTAAATATACCTTTATTACATACGTTTTTTTTTTTTGGTGACATGTCTGGGGAAGGTGAATTGTAGGTATTATCAAGAATGTAACAAATTTTCTGGACAATAAAATGTAAAGGAGAATTTTATGTTTCATCAAAAAAGGATTTTTGAAATTTTATGTTTCTTTGAAAAATTTTTTTGAAATAAATAGGATGCTTTCTTTTGATTAAGTTATTTTAATTTATATTTTTAATTAGGTTGATGAAATTATTTATATTAAAATTCAGATTTAAAATATACTGGGTTGATGGAGATGAATCAGCAGAATTTTATAGAACATAGGGCTGACATATGATCTAAATAATTTTGCAATTTTCCATGAGTTCCTGAATATAAAAATTCCAGAAGAATATTATAGACAGGATTTTCAAAATCTTTGCATCCATAAAAGGGAGAAAGATGCTTGACAACATTTTAATGTGCATAACTGGGCTCCTACACCTCCTAGAGGGTTGTGAATATTGACATAACATGGGCTAATTTTTTGTGCTTATATGCTTCAGAGACACATGTCCTTTGCACCTTTCTGTACTTATCTTTTTGCCTCACTTGTATCAGTTTCTTTTCTGCTATGGCATATTCCTTTCCTGTCCTCTCCCTCTCCCTCTTCTCTCCTTCCCCCTTCCCTTTCCCCTTCTTTCCCCTCCTTTCCCCTTCTTTCCCTTTCCCTTTCCCTTTCCATTTTCTCAGAACATCTACCTATTTTGTTCGCTTTCCCTTTTCCTTCCCAACCCTCTTTTTATGTCTTCTTTTCTATATGAAAAGAAAACACTTGTTGAGGAGACAACATAGAGTAAACTATTGACTTAGGTGAAGGTAAGTAAAATTGCCAATAATAATGTCCCTGGTCAGAAAAATAAACCAGCAATATTCAGGAAGATTTGCAATTGGCCAGATTTCTTTGTCTTTTCAAGACCGTATATAATGCAGCAGTGAATTGCTAACTCATTTCTTGTAGGGCAATGGAAGATACAAAGTCATTGGAAGAGTAAAGAGACTGAAGAAATAACTTCTGAATCCAGTAAATAAGTGCAAGTCATTACCAATAAAGCAGAGAAAAAATATGAAACTAATTTTGCAGACTGATTTCAGTGATGTGATATCGTTAATACAATTCTGTTTACTCAGTCTAATTATTTTTCTCCTGAAAAGCTTGGACTTCCAAATATGTAATGTGTTATTCTCATTGGAAAATTCACTCCAAATAAGCCCTTTTGTTCAAATTCAAAGCCAAATAAATGTTTTTATATCTTTTTAAGATAGAATATTCCTTGCCATTTTTTAAAATGAAGATAACTACATAGTTGTTATAATCTTAGCAACAGTGGATTATCAACTATATTGACATAGCTAGGAAATTATTGGTTTAACAGATTTCTTTCTTAGTGCTCTTTCAAGAGTAAAAGAGAAACAAACAACTGGAGCATGTTTGGTTGTCCTCCTTTTGAACCATTAATCAGCACTGGAAATGGAAAGAACACTGCAGTTCTTGCATTGAAAGCCACTATTCTGATAAATTATGACTCATTTGATTTATTTTTAAAATACTGTCTAAAGTTTGGTATGGATATGTTTATTCCAAATAAAGTAAACATAAACCCAAGATCAAAAAATGCAAAATTATGCATACAAGCTATATTTAGAATAATCCTAATGTAATTTTCAGTTGGTGGATTGATTTGATCTCCTTATCATGGGGAGAAATTGGACTCTGAGATATTATCAACAGCTTCTAACTCCAATCTGATTATTGCCATAATCCTGACAGTGATTGATTCTCAGTAATTATCTCAGAAGCAAAATTAGATTAAAAAACAATATTCCAGATTATAGAAGACTCCAGTCCATCCTTATAATTAGTTTCGTCTTAGAATGTATGATGCTATCACATTTGAATAATTTAGAGTGAATTATTTGCAAGCAGCCTGTGTGACTACACTTTAATAGGAAAAGAGATAAACATGAAAATATAATATTTTAAGAAACATTGTTTTGTAAATTAACAGCCTCATTGTAATAAAGTTTACTTTGCCAATGTTTTCAGTTTGCCACGTAGCTCTATCTATTATACCCCTACCATGGGGGGCAAAAGCCTCGTGCTGCAATAATCAGTGATCATGCAGTTGTAATGATGATTTATGATTACTGATGGTGTCATTATCGTCATAATTACAGACTATGAATTAATTTCTCACAATTGGCAACTGAATAGTTTTCAGCCATAGGCCTTTCCTTTGTGGGAAGAATTACTTGAAGGTAATGGTCACAAAGGACGGACTCATGAGAATGAACCCCAAAAAAAGCTATATTTAAATGTCCTGAGTAATAGGCACTTATTATTTTCATGAATTTTGTTTACAGTAGTGATG
Organism: Melozone crissalis; assembly: GCF_028551555.1. Taxonomy (NCBI): domain Eukaryota; kingdom Metazoa; phylum Chordata; class Aves; order Passeriformes; family Passerellidae; genus Melozone; species Melozone crissalis. The sequence goes on from NW_026535794.1 coordinate 26,913,196, forward strand.
GCCTGAACCAAATTAAGTTTCATTGTTCTAAAAAATTTAAAGAGTACATAGAATGGTGTCTTTCCAAAATGCGATAGTAACAGGATCTTATCAGAAAATAAAGAAATATGTGTCTAACGTGTCTTCTTTTAATACCTTATCTTATCTGATTAGTTAAAGGAGTGGACTCAAAATATTTCACAGTCCAAATTAATTTATAATATCATGATTCCTGTGACTTCCTTGAAGCCAAACATGATGTATTTTGGGCCATCTCATTTTATCAGCTACCTTGGGGTTTGAGAGCTGGCATTTTCTTCTCCAGACCCATGCTATTGGGCTGGTGTGACAGTTTTGAGAGACACAACAAAAAAAGTTGTTTCAGAGCTTTTTGTAACCAGATCAGGACAGGCATAGAGTCAGAAGGGAAGGAAGACACTAAATTCAATGGTGAAAGAAGGAGAACAAATAAATCACCTCATCATATATGGAAAACTAATGATTCATAAAATCCCAGGCTTTGAATCTGGGCAGACTTAAGTCTTTCCTACTTTTGGCCTCATATAAAGCTCAAGTACATGTTGTAAAGGAAGGTAATGTAGTAAAGAGTGGAATAGATACTGAAAAAATTGTTGATCAACTTCAAGGCAAGAGAACTTAGAGATAAAGGAATTGAAAAAAAAGGAAATGGAAGAAAAAATTCATGTTAAATTGACTAACCTTCTGTCCTTTTAATTTTTTTTTGCAGATGTTTTTATGAAGGTATCTCCTAAAATTCCAAAAGCTTATAATACATGTTATTTTAAATTACTAAATGTACATGCAGTAGACTAATCTTAAATATATGATAGTCTCAGAAATTAATTGCAAATACAGGGGCCTGGAAAGAAGCTATTGCACTAAAAGTAGTGTTAACGGAAATGAATATTATGAATAATTATTAACTTTAGTCTGTTAAAATCAACATAGCAGTGATGCCTAAGCACGGCACAAAGTTGAAAAGTACAAAAGATACGGCCTCTCTGAACAGCCCAAGATTAATGAGCATTCTACTTGGATGGATACTGTCTAAGGACAGCCATACAGTCATATTTTGCACCATGTTCATAGTGCTTTCTAACACTGGGAAACAAACAACATAATGCCAACAAACAACAGATGATGCAAACAGCAATCTGTTATAAAGCAAGGGAGGAAATAGGCACTTCTTGTGTTTGTCTGGTTTTCCCACAGGGATTATGTATACCTTGGCCTTTTGTAGAGATGCTGATCTGTTCTTGTTTCTTAAAAATTCTTTGAAATAAAAATGCACAGATGCATTTAGGATAGGCTCATGGAAGCAGTAGATAAGGTTACTGGAACAGTTTTATCGTGAAACTCCAGATTTATATCTCCAGAACTTGAGTAGTTGTGCATTTGAACCTTCCCTTCTATTCTTGTTATACACCAACCCTCGACCATTTTTTTCCTAAATATAGTACAGTATTTCAATACTCTACAGCACTTCAAAATGAACAGGTAAATTTCTTTAAAATGAATACATAGAATCATCACTAAAAGTAATCTAAATGAAAAAAATATTGCTGTGGGTGATAGACTGAACCAGTGTTAACTTCTGTTAACTTCTTTGACAGTTTTGAAGGACAAAATCCAGGAGCTGACAGTTTGCATTTTTTTAATTACTTCCATCCTCATGATGTCTGAAGTTTATAAAGTTGTATTGCTCCCTTCACTGCCACATCAGTTTTATCATTCTCTTTTAATCAATAGTATCAACTGTATTGTTAATCTTCATTATAAATATATCAAAATCAAATTTTACAGTAACTGTATTGTTTAGATATAAGAATAAATGAGATGAAGAATAGCAGCCCTTAGAATATCTGAAATTTAGGGATTTAGCCTTAAAGGATATTTTTGCTTGAAAATTTGCACCTAATTAATTTGTGTGGCTCTTAAAACTGGTTTCAGCAGTTGATTATGTCAGGCTCCACTTAAACACTACCTGTGACTAAACAGATTTTGCTGTAGATGATATTTTTATATAAAACTAACTTTTCTATTGAAGACGTTAGCAAAGAAAATTGTGACGGTGTTCACAGGGGTTTTCAGGTGAGGGAAGCGATGAGAATGTTGACTCCATGTTCAGAAGGCTTGATTTATTATTTTATTATATATATTACATTAAAACTACACTAAAAAGAATAGAAGGAAAAGTTTCATCTCAAAAGGCTAGCTCAGCTAAGAATAGAAAGGAATGCATAACAAAGGTCTGTGTCTCGGACAGAGAGTCCAAGCTAACTGTGCTGGGATTAGCCATTAATTATAAACATCCAAGATGGGCCAATCACACATGCACCTGTTGCATTCCACAGCAGCAGATAACCATTGTTTACATTTTGTTCCTGAAGCCTCTTAGCTTCTCAGGAAGAAAAACCCTAAGAAAGGATTTTCACAAAAAGATGTCTACGACAGAAAATACTGCAGAAGCTAACAAGCAGTAACCAAGCACACAGGTGAGCGCTGCCACATAGGACATGCAGCTTCATAAGCTACTAAGTGCATGGATCTGCCATGACTGCCATCCCAAGGCATTTGAGGTGTTCTGCTGATGGGTATGGATTGAACTGGATTGCTCCCTGAAACCTTTGAAAGTTACACTGAGTGACATGGTGTCTGAGTGATGTTCTCAAGCAATAAGTTCCCTAGTTCTGTCCTGTGGCTTTGTCTATGGCACAGACTATTTGAACCTTTGGCCTAGGTTCAGCAGTGAAAGATGCACGACCTCATCACTGAGTGGGTGATTAGACTCCCACATCTGATCTGGCATGCTGCTGCACGCTCTTGGTGCTAACTCTGTCTACCAGAAAATTACAAGTAATTCCCTGGAGGAGAAGGAATTTACAGGGAACAATTCTACAGCACACAGATGTTCTGTGGAACAGTGAGGCCCAGTGTTTCTCCTGAGGTGAAGTCTTTATTGTGATTTTCTTAGCTATGCACGGTGTCACTATCCCATGTCTGTTCCTGCATGTACAGGCCAGCCCAGGTTCACTGGTTTCTCATGTGAAGGGCTCAGCTGCAGCTTCATTTGGCCAAGGAATTATGCCGTATCATTCCTCCCAGAAGTGAATGACAGACTAGCAGTTTGGCCACATATTTTCAGGGGAGAAATACTTTCCACATTCTAGGCTGCTTGAAAAATCCTATTCTTCTAGTATTTAACAACCTATACAACTCTCATTTCTTGTTTTTCACAGAATATTCTGAGTTGGAAGGGAACCACAAGGATCACTGAGCACAACTCTTAAGTGAATGGCCCATATGGGGATAGAATACACAACCTCTGCGTTGTTAGCACCATGCTCTATAACCTGAGACGTCTGCATGGTTGCATTTAAAGTTATAGCAGACTCTAAAATTCTTATTTCCTATATTTACTTTTTTCATTTCTGTATTCTTTCTAACAAGGAGGGCCTTGAGGGGAAGTCTTATGAAGAGTGGCTGAGGTCACTTGGTCTATTCAGCCTGGAGAGGAAGAGATTGAGGAGGGACCTCATTGCAGTTACAACTTCCTGTGAGGGGAGCAGGAGAGGCAGGCACTGATCTCTTCTCTCTGGTGACAGTGACAGAACCCAAGAAAAAAGCATGAAACTGTGTTGGGTAAGGTTTGGGTTGGATATCAGGAAAAAGTTCTTTACCCAGAGGGTGGCTGGGCACTGGATCAGGTACCCCTGGGAAGTGGCCACAGCAGCAAGACTGACAGAGTTCGAGAAGGGTTTAGGCAATGATCTGAGACACATGGTGTGACTTTTGAGAATACTCTGTGCACTGCGAAGACTTTCTCTCAATGATCCTTTTGTGTCCCTTCCAACTCAGAATATTCTATGTTTTTATGTTAAGAGAGTTTCTTTACATCAGTAAAGTAAATAAATAAATCCTCTAACTGATAAGAATCCTTCTACTGTCCTGGAGCACCTTGAGCTGATTAGTATCCCAGGCCTGTTCAATTTTTCTGCTCCCAGATAAAAATGCTAGCCTGGTCAGAATGTTTAATTTTGTAGTAAAGATCAAGCTAAACACCTGCAACAGTTGCCAAATTGTCTATTCTTTTATGTGGTTGATTATACGGAAACAATGCTGAAAAAATCTTTCAATATTAAACCAGCCTATTTTGATTTCTCCATACAGACGTGATTTTCTTATATGGATTAGTTTTTTCCATCTCTTGCTTAGAACAACACATATACTTTGACTAACACCAGTGTGACTAACACCACCACCTAAATTGTAAGTAAATTTGTATTCCTTTAGAAAATAGTTTTCTTGTCTTACCTCATCTTCATTCACTAAGTCTAGTTTACCCCCTTCCAAAGGATTTATTTTCTGCCTGCATTGAGGGAATGCTGTTTGAAATATTTCCTTTGGAAAACAAAGAAGCTATGAAATATAAGTATTTAAGTCTGGTTAACATTTGTTTCTGTAATGTCATTTCAGCAAATGTAGAATAAATTTCCTCTATTTTCAAAGCCACTCATATAAGAGGGAGTTGAACAAAAAAGAGCCCTACACATGCATCACAATTCTCTTCCTGCTGCAGCCATTTCTGATATGCTTAGGTGATACATCCATCCTCATTAGCTACTGTTCTTCTTTATGGGCAGGCTATCTTGAACAATCAACTATACTAGACCTTACACAAGATAAAAAAATAACATAGCTGGTTCCTTTAGACCCTTAATACATTGTTTCCTGCCCCTTCTTCCAAATCATATAATCTTTTCCAAATCACTAGAGACTTCATATTTAATTTCCTGTGTGTTTGTACAGGCTAGAATATGTTGAATTAATTTCTTTTGGCATGAAATAGCTCAGTTACAATACATATGTAGATGGTAAGATATGTTCTTGTCTCCTTAATCTTATTGGCCAAAAATATTTTACACAATGAGTACCCTAAGATGTAAATCTTCTATGTTAAAAAATTAATATAATATTAATAATATCACCTTTACATAATATACAGTTTTTTACAATTACTATCAATATTTGTAAATAAAAGCTTCTAAAATTATTTTCTATATTAGTATATATATATGTATGAAATTCAGCAGCAAAATACAACAACAAAGGTCAAGAAACTGCAAACTTCAGTGAACACCTGGAAATCGCTTGTGATGAATCACAAAGACAAAACTGGACTATAGTACCTAAGTCCACCAAAAAAACCTCCAATTCTCAGGATATCACTAAAATACATATGTAGATATAAAAACATTAGCATTAGCATGTGCTCAGGTATTTTGCTTTAATTAAGGATTCATTTTAATGTATTTAAGGTAATTTATTTGCAGTCTCATCACCATTATTATGATTCATTACATTTTCATGCCTTGATATTTGACATAGCTAAACAGAACAGTCAGTAAACAAGCAAAAAAATGAATATCTGAATAGGAAAAATTTTTTAAAATAAAGTTCCTACTCTTTGGCACATATATTTGGAATTCTTATTTATTTCTATACCCAGAGCTGCTTGCAATGCCGTTCTGTTATTTTTTGGTCATCTATAATTTTTCTAAGGCTTAGCCTAATTCTTCTACACCTGTTTTCTTCTTTGTATGAGAGTTCTTATTAATTCTGATATTTTGTGGAAGTATATTTCTTCTGCTTTTTGTATTTTGTGCATTGGAGTAGAAAATGGCTTTCAGTTTTGATCTCTACTCTGTCTCATCAATTGTAGAGTCAATCTTCCATAGGTTTCTAGTACATTTTGTCGTTCCTGGTTCCTATTTCTAATCTGTGGTAACAGAGTCTGTATTTTGCTAGAGCAAAATATCTGCCTATAAAAGTAAGATTGATATAGGAAATTTTTGAGAAGATTTCTCTTCACTCCCACAATCCAGGCTTTTATGGAACACAGTATACGAAAAAGGCTGTGTTTCCTGTGTTTCTGTTTATGTACAGTTGCATATCTTATATCAAATTAATATTTTGGCATACACATGAATTTTAAACATGACATGGTTTTACCTACAGTCTTTTCCTCAATGTGCTTTAATGTCTAGTTAGAATTCACATCAGGAAAGATAATGATTTGTCCTTTTTGAGGATGCTCATTTAGCATAAGTGCAAGACTGTCTCAAGTCACTGTGTACACCCATTTTAATTCAGCAGAGTGGGTTTGCATATTGTTCCTAGTATGCTGCTCCTCCAGAATGCAGTGCAGACATTCCTCTGGTGAGGAGTTTTAAAGTTAATTAGCATGGCACTGGCAGCTGTCTAGGCATGGCAGCAGGGAACACCACAGAGGCTAAATTACCCTTCTTCTCAGGCAGTTTTTCAGTAGATCAGACTTCACTTCAGCTGAACTCTGTGCTGTTGCAGCTACTCCGATTCTGCATCTCCGAGTAAGCCTGTGAAAATCTAGCTCAGACCTCTGTAGTTTGCCATGCAGAGGTGCTGAAAATGCTGCATACTAACCCCTGATAATCAATAGAGCAAGTTATTTGTAGTCCCAAACAAGTTTGGTTCTGAAAATTTATATGAAGAATTGAACAAAAGCACAGGCCACCACTAAGTTAGCGCTAATATAATTTACATCTACCCTGGTGGAAACTCTGATGTTTCACTAAAACTTTTGTGAAACAGATAGTTTGAAGGTTCTACTAGTAAATGAGGAGTTATGTCAGCTCAACTAGTTAATTTGCAGCAATACCAGAACCAGTTTTATTTCCACAGGAACCAGCAGCTCTCATTTTCTCCCTAACATATTTTCCCATGCCCTTTCTTGAAGAATGAGTGGAAACCAGGGAAAAAGAGACTGGCTTGCCAGTAGTAAGAATGATTTGATGCATATCAACAAGGACTGCCACCCTGAGGGAGATGCATCCTCCTGTTTCTGGCCAAACTGAATACTTAGGTTTCCATAGGAAATTAAAAACCATAAAATTATTTTATATTATCTGTTAAAACAAATGTGTCTAGGGCTAAGGCTTGTGAAAATTCATAGTGTATTGCTGCACTTCTGTAAGTAATGATGTTGGCCATGTTCCAGCCTTTAATGTTTTCTCTTGGGCTTAATAAACTCATAAAAATATCCACTAAACTAATCTGTTTTCTAGCTCTTTTTAGTAATCTTGGGCTTGGATGTACATTCGCTGCTCTTAGAGTGAAAGAATTGTGCAAGTTTCAAACCTTTTAATAATCATTAACTCTGTTATCAAGATACTTTCTATTTTCTTCTCTTTTTGTCCCATTAAATCTAATTTCTGATGTAGGTAGACGTTCATTGATTTCATTTGTACAGGCTGGGCTTAAGTAATTGTTTAACATCCTTTCTATTTTCTTATCCTGTGTCTGTCTAATTCCATGCTAATCATTCTTCTGAAGGTGACTTCTTCCTCTGTTACCAATCCACAGAAGTGCACAGGATACTCAGTCATTTATGTGAAAAAGTCTTAATAGAACCATCATTTTTAATATTGGTTTTTAATGGAAGATGTCTTTATTTTTATTGGTAGCATTTTGTTCCCATTCAATTGCCTGAAATTTGCCCCACCAAAAAATTCAGATAAAGCATGATGATTTCAAATCAAGAAAAACTTTAATTCAAATCAGAATTTTTTCAGAAACTATCCTGGGAATAGAGTATGAAGAAAATCTTATAGTCTCCTACATGATTCTGGGATTCTGTGTTAAACTTTGCCAACACCTTAAGATTTGTTTATAACTTCTTTTCATTTCATATTCGATGGCTCTGCAGAAATAAATACAAAATATATATAATAGAGTAGCCGTGCTACATTTATTTTATAGCAGCCAATTACTTTGTGACTATTCTTTCAGTTTTCCACATTTCAGAGATTTTGTACTAGGGCTAAGTTTAGTTTCAACATCATGAAGGCCAGAGCTGGCTCCAGGCTCCAACAAACAATTCCTGTTTTGGAGCAAGAGCTCGGGTATTTGACCTCAGTGGGAAGTGCCAGAGAATATACATTTATGAAATAATAATATCACCAGGGAGATTAGTGTGAAGCAGTGCAGTTGAAATGGAACAATTAACACCACTGGTTTTTATATCACCACCTCCAGGTTACAGTGTTAATTCCTTATGGCAGTCAGTGGGACATTTCATACATTCTTAGTCTGGTTTTGCTATTCTACTTGGTAAGTTTTTACATTCTATTCTTATTTGGAAGGACACCTTTCCAGTCTTATATAACTTTAAGCAGAAAGAAACCCAAAGAAGATGACCCATCATTAGTTTTAGTTTATGATATCATAATTCTAGATTAGCTTTATTATGTACTTTATGATGCTCACAAGATGAAAAATCTACTTTCCTTTTACACTTTGCTTTCACTTTTTATCATACATCTAACATAAGAAAAAATAATAATTTTTCCTTTATAATAGTTTTGACCTGTTTTATTAGTGGATGTTTGCTTTTGTCACAGAAATTGCTATTGTAATGAACTCTAACACATCTTTGTTACATTCTCACCAGAATGTCTAATAAATTACTGTGGGTTTTGACAGACATGTCTTTGTGAAATGAGATAAAACAGCAGGGAGCAGAGTTTGTGTTGTCCTTTCACAGATTTCTGTGTTTTACATCTCAGTAAACTCTATATCCAGAAAACTGCTTTCAGAGATATCAGTTTTCCATTCTGTCCTATTACATACTCTGCCTGACACAATTATGCATGTTTCCTAAGGATTCTTTTGATGTGTGTGCTCTACAGTAGGTGACAGATTTCCTATTATAATGTACAAGGAGAAATGGGATCACAGGCTGAAACTGGTGGGAGATGGATCAAAAACACAGCACTGAAAAATACAGCTGAAAAATATAAACCAAAGATGTTTAGGAGCTCAGAGTTCCTGTGTTCTGATTGTAGAACCTCTGGAAATATTATTTCCTTATTATTCTTTGAAGAATGATACCATTAGTGTGTAACAAGGATAGGATAAATACAGAGCTCATATTTTACACTGAAGAGTTTCTTAGATGAGGAGACTGTCTCCATAACATATTGGCACCTGAGGATCCAGTACCATAAGAGTAATGAGCTCTACTAGACAAATTCTGATAAAAAAAATTGTCCTATTTGGGGTTTCTTGTCTACAAATTGGATCAAGATAGATTCTGATAAATGCATTCCTTTGCCACTAGTGCTATGTTGTGATTGCTGGAATTTTCTCTAATGGAACATTAGAAAAGTATTTTTGATGAAGTCCAAGAACCTTATGGAAAACTTTCAGTGAAATTTCAGTGAGTCATAGGCCAACCTTGAAGTAGCCTGCATGGTCTTTTCCTACAGGATTTTTCTGGTTCCTAAGGGATCCAAAACCTAGTGGTGGCCTTTTTGCATGGACTGCCTTTGGTGTCTGACTGCCTACAGAACAAGAACAGGAAATCTGCTGAAAGAAAGACTGGGAAGTCTGGGCAATTTGAAGCAGGAGTGTTTGGGGCTTTGTGTCTCTGTACCTTCTGCTTTGTAATCACTGAGTATCAGAGAACTATGGATTGAATTGCTGCCCAGCACCTTGTCCCTGATATTGGGGTCTTGGCAGCTCTGTGAGAGTACCATGAGCTGCTGCTGGATCCCATGACTCCCCAGTGAAAAATTTGTACCAGATGGGGAGACTGTTTCAACTCCTGAGGAGTCAAATACCATGGACCATTCATTGACCCAGGTTTTTGGAGAAGTAAATCAGTTTATCTGAATTTAAAAACAAACAAACAAGCAAAGAGGCAAACTTCTTACTTTGTCTAGAAAACCATCAAGCGAAGTTTCATTCTCAGATGAAGGAAAAGGTTAGAAAAGTGGGAGCCTTGCGCAAAAAACTAATGTAGTATTCTGAGCAAAAAATTTGCATGACTTTAGCTATTTTATTTTCAATTTGGCACTGTCTCAAGTCGTACACTGCTTTACTGAGTCTACTATCTGTCTTTGGTGAAGCCATTCATCCTGGGAATAACCCTGTAAAACACTATGGTATATATATATGTGAACTCCAATATTTTTCACTACTTCCTCTTGTAGATGCCCTTTTCTTTTTTTGGTTCACTGCAAGGGAAGAATGGCTGAGTAGGTACCACAGGTGTACTGCTGAATTAGCAATGGCATAAAAGCTGTCCATTTATGCTGGAAGTGTTAAAAACATAAAGGAGGCATATTTCAGAAGGTGTTAGTTACTATAATTTTACATTCAGGATACTCATAAGAGCTTAGAAATGTTCTGGTTTGCTTCGTTCTCTGGTAGTGAAATGTTTGATTCATGCTATTATGTTTTGGGTGGATACTGAAGCCATTTTTCCAGCAGTAATTGCCTCCAGTTTGTTGTTGCCATTTCAATTAAACCTAAGCTGAATTGAGTTGTCAGTAAAATTGGCTGTGTTTATTTGAGTTTTGGTTTTTTTTAATTCACCCCTTGACTGTTAAAAGTTATTGCTTCAAACACTATCCTCTGACTACTGTTGGGTGCTTATAGCTAAGATGTATAAACAGAATGTACCAAGGTCATCCCTGGCATAATTTACTGGAATTCAGCATTGTCACACCAGGAGTGAATTTGGCTCAATATTTTGGCATTAGCAGGAAAGGTCGTTCCTGCAGTTTGCCCTCGCTATAGAAAGTGCGATCAAAAAGTTTTCCATTTTATTTCCCTTTTGATGGTCACATTAAATCTTATTACACTGTTGGTACTTACCTCACTGGAGTGTCTGTGGGTTTTCTTTATAGGCAAAGCTTTCATCCCTGGACATCCATAAATAACTCTATTCACCACACTTTCTCCCACAGCATTTGAGTTATGCTTCCAAGTTGAGACAAGTGTTAGCTTGCTTGCTCTGCAGATGGATTTTGCTTCATTTTTGTCCACTTTAGAGGTTGCCTATTTAGAAAAGTTTTCTACCCCAGGATCTTCCATTCCAATCAGCTCCATCTGCATGCTTTCTCCTGCACCATGTCTTTGAGAGGGCACTTTTCCAGCTTTTCTGATTAAAGTGGATACACTACTGCAGAAACCGAGCTCTTGAAAGCAGAGGCTACTGCTGCAAATTCACGTCTTAAATTTGTTTTTTCTGAAACAGATGCCGCAATAAGAAGAGGAAAAGTGCTAACTGCATATTTTTTTCAATAAAAGGGTTAGTATTTATGTACTTGGGAAAGTTATGACTCAGTTGTGTATTATTCAGGACTTCATTTGTGTAAGTTACTTTCTGATTAGTTATTGATTATAATCAGAACCTTTGGAGCTAAATGTGCAATATAGCTAATAAGCAGGTCTTCTGCAGATGAAGAGGATCCTTAAATATAATTTTGATGCACTTTACGCTTTCTATTTATTGAACTTTGTCACAAATGGCAAATTGCAGCAGGCCATTGAAACTATAGCAGTTGCAGCTTATTTGCAGTATTTCTGTAAGCAGGGAAATGACAGAATATTAAAAAAAGGTCTTGTTTTTCAGTCTCCAAAGTTAAAGCAATAAAAAGGCTTTTCAAAATATCCCTTTCTATCTAACTCAGTGAGATACAGGCTGGTTAAATCTCATGCACTGACTACAATTCTTGTGATGGGTAAGTGCCTCATTAACTCCCACCAGCCAGCATTGCTTGTGGGGTCAGAACACAGCAGAAAGCTCATGAGACTGCCCCTGCTGGGTCAGCCAGCAGGGTCCCTGGTCAAGGCATATTTCCCAGCTTCATGAGGATGTTACTCCTACCCTACCAAGCCACATGGGCTTCAGATAACAGCTTATCAGGAGACTGAAAGCACCAGGTGTTTGTCCAGAATGTGTGCACACAAGGGAGGTGCTTGGATATTCCCATGTATACCTGAACTTAACTCACTGAATTCTGTGTTTTGTGGGATCCCCACCACTGAGAAGGAGGAGAATGAACAGGATGCAGTCTGGATCCATGGGTGGTGAATATCTTTCTACTTAATCTGTCTTTCACTCTCTTTCTCTCCCCCCCCTTAATCTTTTTTCCTTTTTCTTTCTTTCTCTCTACCTCACATCTACTGTTAAACAAAAACTGTACTTTTGACTTTGGCATATGCCCTTGTTTGCACCTTAATTTGGGCAGAGCATCTCTCTCTAATGATGGGATCTTTACAGTAGGAACGAGGCCCAAAGGATTGATGCTGCCTGGTCCAGTAGCCGGTGGGAAAGCACAAGGGTGCTGTGGAACTGGCTGCAGAGCGAAACATGCTCCAGGCAGCATATCTGGCTACTTTTTAGATGCCTTTGTCGTGCTTAGAACTTATTTGCTGGCAGCAGACATGGAGGTCAAAAATATGCACTGAATGTGCCAAAGGGCTCCCCTGAAGTTAATGGGAGTCTTTCAGTGGGTTTTGGCTTAACATATTCTGTATCAGTGAGTTAGAAATCTGTTTTCTATCATGAGTTTTGGCCAAGGAAATTATACTAGGCTATAAAAAATAATATATAAATATTTATAATATAATCTCTCTCATGAGATAACATTGCATTAATATTCACTATAAATAAGCATCCTACTGACAAGATTAGATAAAACTTTGGCAAAAGCAAATTTATTGTCTAAAGAAGCCAATGGAAATCAAATCCAAGGTAAAATTTTTCCAGAATGTTTCAGTTCAACCAAAAGTTATCAAAGTCACCTTTTTTTGGAAGTATATAATCTTTCTGCTGCTTTTCATTTGCATCTGAATCAATCAAAGCATGGAAAGTGAAACAGTCAAAACTGCAGCGTAGTACATAGCACAGACAGTAAGTCTGTAAATAAACATGAATAAATTTCAGGGACAAAATGAGTCTCTTTAAAAATTGCACATTCTTTGATGAACTTTATCCAAACTTTTAATCTTAGAATTAAAAAAAAAACAAATCCCCAAAGTGGTTAAATATAGCTCAGATTTTGAAATAAAATGTATTATTTGCCTTCTTAATGAAAAAGGGTGTAGCACCACAACAAAAACATATACAACTAATACAAACTCCACCACTATTCCTTTGCTGAAAGTCTTTCATCTGAAGTTTTTTACCTCGTTTCATCTCTGTTAGTTAATTCAAAATTCATGGCATGTTTTCCCTGCATCTTAGTTGTGAAATTGTTTGATGACAATCATAACTCCCTGACTACTACTCAATATAGTATCTGCAAAATCTTTTGAAATTACCTTTTGAACATGCAGCAAGAAATTTATAAGACGGAGAAATTATTTACTAAAAGCTCATCAGAAACATACAGGCCTCAGCTATCCTGGTCAGCAGAAAGGAGGCTATGGTGTAAATCGGGTAAAATGTTGTAAGAAGTTGTAAAAAATACCTGCTAAATTAGATTCATATGTCACACTGCCAATCTGTGGAAGAACTGGATTCTCTCTAGACTGAGGATCCAGCTTTGCATTCATCCTCCTATCCAGAATTCATAAGAGACTGACAAGTCACCCCAGATGATGATTCCCAGACTAGGTGATCATTCCATCTTCTCATTCTGGAAAGTGCCTTCCTCAGACTGCCCATGCAATCAAAATAAAGAAGAATCTTGGGATTTCAACACTTGTTACACTCTGTGGTCTTTTCTCTTTTGTATGAGGAGAAGATACCACGGATGCAAAGAAAAATATTTCCTAAATGCCTCAATTTAATTTAAATCTGTACTTTATATGAGCCAATTTTTTAAGTCTAGAAGGGGTCTTATTAACTGATTTGAAGCTGGGTTAGAGCTTTATAGTATCTTTTCACTTTCTGAAAGCTTGGAGTCTCATTTAATTATGTCAGAGTTTTTAATTCTAGCTGGGGTAAACCTAGGCAATATTCATAAGTATATAATAACTGGGGAGATGTATGAAGTGAAATTCATATCCTTCACATCCATGGATTTACAGGTTACAATTCTTACCCATATCTTGTATGACAAAGCAGAAAGACTTTCCCACAAATACAGCCATTTAAATTGCCAAACACACTTGAGTTGACTCCTCTTGTACATTTGCACCCTAATGACATTTCCCTATTACTCCTAGGCTGGTTCTTAGTTTCAGGGTGAATGATTTGTTATCTGACTCTGTATCCTAACCACAATGTGTTATCTACTCTATGTACTTTCTTTTTAATTGAGGAATTCTCAATCATTCTGACAAAGTGGGACTGCATGGTTAAGTGGTGTCTGGGACTGATGTCAGACCAATAGATCCTTCTCAAAGTACAAAGTTTTCATTCTCTCACTCTGTGTATGTGTGTATTTTACATTTTACTGGATAGAGATTTGCCTGTATATGGTAAAAATTTTAAAATACTTTGCAGCTATAAAGCCCTGGTCCTAGAAAATAATGTTTACAATATATTTTATATTTTTTAATTAGCTTCTTTAACTTTTGCTTAAAAGGGATCAAAATAGACAGAATGCTGGACATCTGGAGATATAACACTACATGTAATGATATGTGAGGTGAAACAAAGACCTATTCAGACTTCTCCCTAAATGTTACTATCATGCTAATCTGTTCTAACAGTCTGATGTGAAAAAATAAAATAAAAAAAACCCTCTAAACCCCAACCAAGCAACAAATAAAGCAAGCAAGCAAACAAACAAACAATCCCCAAACACAAAAAAGCAGAAAAACCCAGAACAAACAGAAAACCAAACCAAAAGAACCGATGAAGCCCAAAAGAAAATTTCCTTAGGTGTCTTATCTTTTTGATTAAGAACAAATAAATCCTTGTAATGGAAAACATATAATATCATGTACATCCATCTTTCATGCATATTTGTGTGTTAACAGTAGAGCACTGCCAGGCTGCTAATTGCAAAGTCACTCTGCACGTTATGTTTTAAAAATCCACTAACTTTGAAGAATTAGAACAATCTTCAGCAGACTAGTAAAAGCTATATCTGTATAATAAATTTTGTTTATTTTCTGTAAAAGGAAATGTGTGCATTTTTCCTCATCCCTTTAAAAGTGACAACTGATTGCTTGAAAGACAGTGATGAACCATCCCTAGGTTGCTTTGAAAGGAAGTCCACTGCTGTAAAGAGCTAAGGATATCTCTTAAGGAATTGAAGCATCATTTTACAAAAATATAAGTAAGGTATAATGCTCTCCAATGAAATTTTTGTGCTGTACTTGGATTCTCTGATTTATAGTTGCTTCATATTCTGAGAAATATTGCATAATTATTTACAGTGGTACGTAAAATCTCTGTGTTTCAAAACTGAGACAATATGGCAAGCCTTTGAAGTCATTTTTATACAATTTCAGTCCCTTAGCCTTGGAATTCAGATGACATTGTGACAGCATGAAACACAGTTTAGGAAAAAAAAAACACCAAAAAGGATAGAATAAACAGAGGGAGAATTAATCTTGTCTAAGATCGTGGTACATATTCTCTTTAAGTGTGTATGTATATATATATATGTATATATATATAAAAAACAGGTCCAAAACCCTGACAGATCACAGAAAAGTGCAGATTGTAAAATCTAAAAGCAGAACTTGTGGCTAGAAAAGGAATTAAATTAAGTAGAAAACAGTGATGTAAGCAATAACAAGGCAAAAGAAAAAGAGATTTTGAAAACCAAGTTCCTTAAGTCTTTTTCAAATACAGAAAAAAATCCTGGCAGCCTGTCAGAGAATCTGTAGCACTTATACACAGATTTAAAATGAGTTCTCAAGGAGGATGAGGACACCACAGAAAAAGAGAATGAGTTATTTCACTCAGTTTAGAGGGGGTCATGACAATCTAGATCCTCTGAGTGGGATAGGACAGATGAATTTTTTTGGCTTGTGGTGCCACCACTTAAACTTTAAAAAGAACTGATGAAATGAGTATCAATATCTCCATAACTAGATATTTTTTGTGAAGAAATCAACATGAAAACTGCTAGAATATAAGGTGTGGTTTGTAATTTATCCACTGAATATGCACTTTTCACTAGAAAAGAAGCAAGGTTGCAGAAAGAGTAACAGATTAAAAAGTTTTGTGGGAAAATTTAGGGAACTGTAGGCTACTAAGTCTGAAGCTTTTAATGAGTAAATTATTTGAAACTACAGTAAATAATAGGTCCAGTAAACACTTCATGTAGTGATATCAGATGGCTTTTCTAGAGGGAAAACAAATTGATTAATCTACAAGAGTTCATTGAAAAATCAAAAAACACATGATAGAATATTTGGTTTTAGTCATATTCAGGAATCTTAACATGTTCCTTAGCCATGAATCTTAACCAGCCACGAGCATAAGCAGTACTCCAAGGGATTAATAAAATATAGGAGAGGGGATTTTCATTTGCTTTGGAGAAAGAAGGATATTAGAGGAATCCCAAAGAGACATGTTCTGGATCAAGTTGTATTAACTACAGTCATAAGTGATCTGAAAAAAAACCCATGCTGAATGAAAAATTTGCTAATGATGCAGTTTCTTCAGGTATATAACACCAGTTTCAAATATTAGAATCTTGTGCATGTCTGAGTACCAATATGGAAGAAAATTTATTTCTTGAGTGCAGAACAATCACCCTGAAGAAAAACTGAATAGTGAACATGCATGAATTAAGGTAGATTTCATCTTCTTTGTTGCTAAACACATCTTAGAGTGCATCTGAATTTCTCTTCCAAACAGAGAAATAAATATCACAGTTCATAAAGGAAATTACAGAGACAGGAACAGAAATCCTTAAACCCAAGAAATTAGTGATGAACTGTTAGCATGAATATTATTTTGGTCAATCCCTTCTCAAAAGGAGTATAATTGAATTTGATACCTTAAAAGGAAGTGTAATCTGTATATTTAAAGTTACTGAATGGCCTCTGCATGGGAAGTGATGAAGCAAGTTAGAAATCAACTTGAAAAGGAGCCATGGCAAGGTATTTGATAGGATACTTGTAATGAAATACTTCATTAAGTTTCAAATATTTTATCAAAGGATTTTGGATGCCAAAAATATAATTGTATTAAAGGAAAACTAGAAACCGATCATGAACTATTACAGGTAGTCATCAAGATGCTCTTATGAACCTTGGAAAGTGGGTGGGTTTATCAAAGGGATTATCCTTTTTAAGCATAATTTCTCTAAGGAGGTATTACTATCCTCTCTTCAAGTGTCACTTTGGGCTAGAAAAGACTATTTTGATGTAAAATGGCTGTTTGTATGCCTTTTTAGAGTATGAAAAGGTATAAATATTTTTACAGTAATCGAATGGTTTAGCGGTTTTTATAAAAATGTCTGAAAAATTAATCTCTTTTTGAGACACAGTACAGTTATACATATATGATGGCAGAAACTAGCTGAGGTTTTGTGTTTGGTATTGTTTCTCACATATTTCTAACTTAGAAACAGTTGAGCATATATTGTCATGATGGATTGGATGCCAAACACACTCACATGAACACATGAACAATAGATCAAAGGTGATGAGCATCAAATGCAGGCACAGGACATAATGCTGGTTCCTCAATAATTTATGATGCAGAATAAAATAAAATTCATTCAAACTGATGGCTAAGTCTACATTGAATTTTATTACTAGAAATGACACAGTGGGAAACAATTCAGACACTGGATCAGGTGTCTGGAAATCCTTTCAGTCTTCTTGTCCTGTTTAGAATGAAATCAAGAGAGTTTTCATAGCCTTTTTACCCAGCAATTACCAAAATTTTAATGAAAATATGCTAAAATGTCTCCTGGTGCCTGTGAATAACAGTGCTCATAAACAGACTCCCTGGGATATTTCAGCTAGACTGCATAAAATGCTTCATAAACATGGGCAGAATTTATCTAGCAGAGGTAAAGTTACTGTGACTTTAGCAGAATATGGTATAATCTGCTTTCTAATCTTGTCTTGTCAGATGGCAATGCACTCAGAGGGTTAATGGAGAGTTATGTAATACAGTCATATAAAATATGAACACCAGTTCTGCTGATGGCACCAATACAAGCTTTCTTAGCTTCTTCATACTGAAAATGCAAAATGACTATTAAAGTGTAATGGCACAGAACATCTTGTTTAAAAAAAGAAAAAGCCCTTTACAGTATTCTTGTTTATAGATGATATTTATTGCCTTTGTATTCTTGTGGTGTGCTTCTAAGTCAATTGAAATGCAAGTGCTAATGAAACCTCCACCATAACATATTCATTCTTTTTTACACCAAATGAGTCTACTACAAGATATAAATGACTAACATATATCTGCTTCTCAGGTTTTATTGTTTTAGGTTAATTTATTCACTGTAATATTCTTAATGAAAGTAATGACTCTTCCAGTAGTTTGTATATTCATATATTGCAATTTTATTAAATCACGCTGTGAAAGTTCACACTGTCTGCTTTAAACATTCCTGAAGTTTCATGCTATACTTAATATATAAATGTAATCTTCCAGCAGATTATCAACGTAGTATATTTTGTTATCCTTTGCTCTTTGTAATTTGTTCACACCAGGGTATATCTAATGTACAGTGGTGCCCTTACAGACAGGGCTGTAACATTCTTTGGCATTTTATTAGCACATCTTATTGCAAACATAGATAAAAATCTTCAAAGCAAAGCCAGCTTAACATATATAATTATTTTTAATGTACTTTATTGTTAAGGAGGTTTAGTGTAAATTTATTGTTCCAGATTTAAAAAAAATATCTAATGTTAGCTTCAGTATTGGCTTTTACTTTAAATGTTCAAAATTAATCTTTTCAGGAGAAATTAAGAAATAAAAAACCTGGTGACTAGCATCCTTTCACCTGCCTTGCACAACTGTAAAACTCTGACTGAAAACAACAGTAATCTAAACCATTGGACAATACAGCTCTACTTGACCAAAATCTCCTAGAACTGTTTTATTATATAAACAGCTTGGATTTGTTTTACTATTAAGCTTGTCCCTTCATCAGTACTGGCAACTCTCATTTCTTAAAACATTGCTCTAGCATAAGTTAAAAAACATTAGTCTTCCAAGAAGGAAGAATTACTAGGAGCAGTGTGCAGAATAAAAACCTGATCATGAGAAAGCTTATGTGAGCTGCCTAAGGATACAGCAGGCAACAACAACAACAACAACAACAACTTCTGGTATCAATAAACCCCTTTCAAGACATTGGACTCCATTTAATCCCAGAACAATCTATATTAACAAAAAATCGAGTGTGGAGATATGAGCTCACTACCTGTACTGCAGTTCTAAGATGGTATTACCAAATTATCTGAATAGCTTCCATGTGATGTCATGCATCATATGTAACTCAACACAACATAATGCTCTCTTCCTTAAAACTGCATCAACCACAGAATTATTCTCTGCTCTTTTCCAATATGTAGGTCCCCAGGTTTTGTTTATATCAAAAAGGGAAAAAATTGTTTAAAAAAGGGTTAAAAATGCAAAAAATGAATCCTTATTAAAGTCACTGGATGTTAATCTTCTTTCAGTGAGTAGCATTTAGCATTCACTGTCCATTCTTCTCTTCCTTACTCCCCATGTAAAACAGGAACTATTCCAGTGAAAGACAGCATTAGTCACAGGTCTAAGTCCCCTGTGTTGCTGTCTAAGCACTGCAAACAACCTTCACCTTTCCCTCCCTCCCATGCCAGTATGAAATTGAAGAGTGATGGTGTTGACAATCACTTGGATAGCACAAATTCTATTTTGAAGTAACAAACTGTTAAGATAAAACATATATTTCTGAGTGTAGTGACCAAAATGTGCCCTGCCATGAATGTAAAATTTTGTTATATTGCTTTTTTGGTGAGATCCTTCTCATGGGACAAATCAACCTCATGTAATTACAAATGCAGGTGCTACAATAAGTGTCCGTAGAGTTGGGAGGAAATTTTCACAGATGGCTTAGCATTCAGACAAAAAAACATTTTTGGTTTTTTTTGCCCATAACTCTTTTTTTGGTTTTTCCACTGAGGTTCTGAGACTCCCTTACAGGTTTTAGATTAATAGTCAAATTCATAAAGTCATAAGAGTTTGGTTCTACCTAACTTCTTGGTGTCAGTCTCCAAAGCAAAATCTATGTGGGTCTTTCTACAGGGATTGGAGAAATTAGCATAGTCTATATTATCTTTATATGCACTTAAAATATATTTTAATTTAAAAGATAAACATTAATTATCTCTTGCTGTGTAGATGAATGGTTGTAACATTGCAAATTTGAAATGACATGTTTCCAAATTATTTGCTTCTCTTAAAAGTCCAAACATAGAGACTATTGCTTTCCCATTTTATCATAGGGGCCTGATACTTATATTATTATGTATCAATGAATCTCAACATATTTCTGAACATGGAAGTTGAATCAGCTGGATTATCAATCTAAAAAACAAGAAATATGTGCACAAAGATCCAATTCCCCCTGAAATCCATGGGAATGTCTCTGATGTCTTCAGGGGACTTTGGATTCAGCTGTCACAGGTGGTTGAAGGATATGGTTATACTTTGGAAGAGTCATGAATATAATTTGGTCACAATCCTGTTAGAAATCTTGCATTGTCTGGTGAGTTTGCTTTCTTTTGAGATACAACTTCAAAACATTTTGAAACATGGAGCTGTTCACTTTTTAGAAACAACACCTGCAATATAATTTGGAGCTCTCTTATGCAAAATCAGCTTCCTGAATAGCCCAAGACAAACAGTGTCAGGTTTTCAGGGTAACTGCTAGAAACTGTTTGTCTATTTTTGTTCTGTCCGTTCAACAAAAGAACAATAAATGCAGAACAACATTCTCTATAATTGTTGAAATCATCTGAAATATATTTATGTGGGAAGTTCTCTCAAAAGAATTATTTAGCACAACACACCTTTGCTCAGAATTTATTCTTCTAGTTTCCACATTAGTTTATTTCATAATATTAGTGGTAGTTTGATGGAAATTTCTGTCTACAACTGTGTTTGAGTGATATATTATGGGTACCTCTTTTAAACTAAGGGTTTTTTTCTCTGAAGTTCTTAATCAAGAAATGTTATTTTGTTCTGGACATTGGAGCTTTGCTGCCTTACAGTCAGAGATTACATCTCAGTGTCTGAGACATTTGGATGCCTGTCAATGCCTGCAAACCTAAGCTTGAGTTACTAAGGAAGTTTAGGAACCCAAAACCCACTGAAATCCTGTCACAAAAGTACCATCAGGAATCTGTACTTTAACTATCAAAGATATGTGGAGAACAGCCCTAGTGGAAAAAAACCCCAAAAACTAGCCATGCTTTCCAAAGTGATGGAATATGTATAAAACCAGAGTATTTCTGAGATGGAATGAGAAATGTTTTGATGGAAGTTATATTTTATTCAGAACAGATATGTATACTTTCTAAATACTTCTACAGCATTTTTCATCTTCATAAGTACTTTGCTGATGTTAATTAATCCTCACAATGAGGTGGCTGATAAATTAAGGTGGATGAAGAATTCACAACAATTAATTTATCTAGGAAATACAATTATTTTCCTTAGTGTGAAGTGTTCAAGAACAGACAGGGAATTTTACTCACTTACTTGTACTTCATAACAACTGAGTTAAAATTTTATGCAAATGTAATTCAATCAATGGAGTTATTTAATGTGGCTGGGTTTGATGTAGAAACTTCAGGAATTAACTGTCTGATATGCATTGCTCTTGAATCAGCAGCACTCCCAGGCTCCCCACACACATCTTGTACATGCCTGGTCCCCAGTAACGAACAGAGACCTAGATATGTACCAGGTTGGTTTGGGGGAAGAAACCTGTAATTTTCATCTGAATTGGAGCAGTGGAAAACTTCCAGTTGGTCTTGGATATGAAGGACTGGGACACTTTCACCCAGAACATGTCATGGAGCACAGCTCACTTTCACCCAATATACAATGAACAGTGCCCAGTTTAACCACTCCATGATTTAACACTCATGGAAATTGTCTGGCAGTAGCTGGCATTCAATATCTGTAGCCTCATAATTAAGATGAGCTGCCCATGTTAGGTAAACCTGCAGTTGCTGCTGCTGCTGGTTATGTTTTGAGAATTGCAGCTACAGACTGTTCCAAGCTGCATGAGAGCCCCAGCTGACAGCAACCTGTGTCATTTATAGCTGCTCGCTCTGCTTTGAGTCAGCCTATTCCTGCCTGTTTGGCACCACCATTTTAAAAGCTAATGTCAGAGAAAGAAACAATGAGGCAGCACACTGCTGATGGAACAACAGAAATTATTTTTTCTAGCATTTTAAACAGCAGGTGAGTTATATATGAAGTAGGAAGAGTACATGCCAGCTCATAAATTTGTCACGAGAACTTCCGTGCTCCTTGCCACAAAATTACATTGTGGGCAATGGAAATATTGCAGTGGAACCTGTAGAAATATTGTAATATTATGAGATTTTGCTAAAGAAAGAATCTTGTCATTTAAGCAATAGATCTCCATTCTGCAGTGGAGGAAAGGATACCTCCCTGTAAAAGTGCACCTTCTGTAATAGCCAAATATAAAATTTTCATTATGAGAAACAAGCATGCTTGAGAGCAGAAAATGAATGCAGACAGAAAAATGTTGTGGTTTCTTCACAGCATAGGGGTAAAATAATTGCAAAAGTAAAGTGAAAACACAAGAATACTAGCAAATCTTGGCCATCTTTCTGAGGTGCCCAAGTTAAAGGTCCACACAATAGAAAGAAACAAGCACCTTTAAGAGAAATTTGGTGTACTGCCAGCAGAGATTAATGCCATTCATTTCTTTTTGCTTACCCTATAGAGATCTCAGGTTGAGCAGGTTCCTTGGTTAGGTTCTTCTCTCGGGTAAGAGGTGAGAGTGTAGAAAGCCTCCCTCTGAGACAGCTTTGGCTTTCCCAGAGCTGTCGGGGAGATTTCCTGATGCAGGAGATTTGTCCTCCTGCACCATGACCGAGTGCTGCTGGAGAAGGGAGCTTCTCTGTGCCTTCTCCTCTGCACAGTGCTCACAGTAGTAATAACAATAATAATAATAATAATTAAAAAAAAAAAGAACAGGCATTAAATACGTCTTTCTCTTTTATTCTACTTTTTGCAAAAAATACTTTAAAAATTGTACTTAAATCTTTGAAATTCAAAATAGGTCCTTTGAAACATTTTCCTTAAATGGAATTCCAAGCTTCTAACTAGCTTTTGATTTCTCTGTTATATACTTTAAAGTGATCATAAACATGATGTATACTTGGTTATCTTCAAATGTATCTCTGCAGTGTTAGAACAAAAACAAGTTTCCAGGCTGAAGCCAGATTGACCCTGTCTTTACCCTGTGGTTGAAAGAAGGGTTTAAGCCTAGTCCAGTTCCATCCATGGAAAATGGAAAACAATTAAATGTTTCCTAATTGCATTATCTCCTGTATTTGAAGTTAATAAAAGCATAATCTGTTTGTACCTGCCATCTGCCTTAGGAGACAGCAGAAGATAATGAAAATATTTTACTATCTATTTTCAAATTATAAGCTGTTGTTTCCAAAGAAAGTCAAACCCCATGTATATTATCACTTTATTGTTCTCCAGGGACTGCAGTCACTATAGTGATTGTAATTACATGGCTTCATTAACTTTCTACATTCTACCTGTTATGGGGGTTTCACATTAAGAAAATTTGCATATACAGGAAATGAATACCATTTGCAAGAAGCTAATGTCATTAAACATTTAAGAAGTCTCTCTCAAGTAAACAAGGAATTTTCACTAGAATATCCTTTTAGTGTGCATTTAAAACCAATGCAGTCACAATTGTCACCTTAAAGAAAAAGATACAAAAAACACTTCGAGTAAGCAACAGGAATCTTAAGAAAACTGCTTTAAAATTGCAAATAATTCAGTTACTCTCATAGTCATTACAATGCATAATCAGGTGTAATATCCTCCTGTCAGATTAATACTAACTCATGGTTAAGAGAGTGTATGTGTGCTTATGATATACTGTAACCAGTGACCTATATTTTAATAGCACAACCCAATGACAACGTTCATTTTCCATCCAGCAATCACCTAATTTTTTCCATCAATGGATTACACATAAAAAACAACTTTTGATTTTTATTGAAATAGTGTATTTTTATAAAAAGCAAAGAAAGACTCAATAAGAACAGAAATTTAACACTGTGTTGTAGTAGTAGTAGTGTCATGGGTTGGCCCTGGCCAGATGCCAGGCACCCACCAAAGCTGCTCACACATTCCCTTTTGCAGCTGTAGAGAGGAGAGAAAATGTAAGGAAGGGTTTGTGGGTTGGGAAAAGAACCAGGAGAGAGATCTCTCATTAAATACCATCTAGGGCAAAATGGGCTCAACTTAAAGACAGGAAGTGAATTTATTAATAACAAAATCAGAGCAGGATAATGAGAAGTAAAATAAGCCCCCAAAACCACCTTCCCCCCACCCCTCCCTCCTTCCGGCTCTATCTCCTGCCCCATTGGCACAAGGAGACAGGGAATGGGGTTATGGTCAGTTCATCACCCGTGGCTTCTCCTGCTGTTAAGGGAGAGGAGTCGTTGCCCTGCAGCTCTGTGGGGTCGCTCTCACAGAGGACAGTTCTCTGTGACCCTCTGCAACACAGCTCCATCTCAGGGGCAGCAGCTCCCTGTGACTGCTGAATGTGAGTCCATCCCATGGGAACAGCTCCCTGTGACTGCTGCAGTGTGAGTCCATCCCATGGGAACAGTTCCCTGTGACTGCTGCAGTGTGAGCCCATCCCATGGGGAACAGTTCCCTGTGACTGCTGCAGTGTGAGCCCATCCCATGGGGAACAGCTCCCTGTGACTGCTGCAGTGTGGGTCCATCCCATGGGAACAGCTCCCTGTGACTGCTGAATGTGAGTCCATCCCATGGGAACAGCTCCCTGTGACTGCTGCAGTGTGAGTCCATCCCATGGGAACAGCTCCCTGTGACTGCTGCAGTGTGAGCCCATCCCATGGGAACAGCTCCCTGTGACTGCTGCAGTGTGAGCCCATCCCATGGGAACAGCCCTCCCAGGCTGCTGCACTGTGGGTCACTCCTCCATGGGGTGCAGCCCTCCATGGACAGGCTGCTCCAGCCTGGGAGCGGGGTCCCTTTCTCCAGGGGTCTCCCACAGGGCCGCAGCCTCCTCTCAAGCACTCACCCACCCAGGGTGGGCTCCTCCTGCACGGGCTGTGGGTGGATCTCTGCATCCCCCATGGCTCTCCCTGGGCTGTGGGGCACAGCTGCCTCACCATGGGCTGCACCATGGCTGCACAGGAATCCCAGCACTGGAGCACCTCCTCCTCCTCCTCCTTCTCCACTGACCTTGGTGCCTGCATGTTGTTCTTCTCACACATTCTCACCTCCTCCTCTTTGCTGGCTGGAATTAAAACGGTGCCATAACCTTTATTTTGATTTCTTCTTAAATGTGTTACCACAGAGGCATTACCACCATTTCTAATTGGCCCACCTTTGGGCAGTGACACATCCATCTTCAGAGCCATCAGGGATTGGCTCTGCTGGATGTTGTGGAAGCCGACAGTAGCTTTTCACAGAAGACACCTCTCTGGGCCCCACTACCAAAAACCAGGCCATGCAAACCAAAACCAAGTAGGAACACAGATGCTTTTTACTCTGTCACATCCTCATTTCATGAGCTTGCAAGCCCATGACGCCAAAGATGCAAGCCCACTGATGCCGAAGGACATGGGATTATTTTTCTGTTTGGCCAAGCCAGTTTTTACTGAGGATGCCTAGCTGCTAACTTCAGTACATACAAAATGTAAAATGTTAGAAACGTTTTTTGGTTTGAAGCGTTTTGCCTTGTCCAAAACTCTTATTGTAGCATCATGATTTAATACAGTACGCTATGTGTACATACCTCTTTAAAAGAATCTGACCTGATTCTTATTTAATCCCATTCTGTGTTGTGTTTCTAACACTCCTACCATACCTGTCTCCTTTTATCTTAATTGTGATGTTCACACTTCTGCGATTCTTTAAATACTAGCCCAGCAAATACTAGTGGTGCACAGGCATTATTGTTTCCTTTAGGAAGCTTATAGCTCTATGCCATTTTTGGGGACAATTCTTTTGATATAAGTAATTTTCTTATACAATGTAGTGGAGAATAAAATGTGTAAGTGCCTTTTGTAGATTCTGCTTTAAGGAATTCAGAGGTTCCAAGCTGAGGAATGGACATTCTAGTACCTAATTTATAGGAGCTTAAGGTCTTTACTAGTTCTCATTCTTCACACTTTCTCCTTAGTATATGTCTGAATTAGACTTTATCTTTAAACTTCTTTCCTTTGCTAATTTTCAGTAAAGCAAAAATACCACAAAACCAATTTTTTCCCTCCGGGCTATTATCAGGTTTATATTTGTTCAGCACTTTGAGCTCTTATGTTGAAAAATGTTGTAAAAGCATAAAGCACAATGAGCTGGACTTCATCCAGCTTGACGATGTAAAAGAAGCATGAGGATATCCACCAAATTCCCTATTGTACCAGTTCTGAGTGCAATATCTATCTTCTGCTTACTCTGAATACAAGGATTGTTATTAAACTGGTAGTCATCCAGCCATTTTGGCAGGGAGAATAAAGAAAGAAGTAGACCAAAATATTAAGAAGGAAGTCTGAGGTTCATCTGTGAATCAACACAGGTGGTTAAAGAAGCTACTCTTCTGGCATGAAGTACTCTTCACACTAACAGCCAACCAAGGCCATGAATTTTGTGAAAATTTCCTGATCAGCTTTGGAAGGAAATTCAGTGTATAAATTCTCCTGCAGTTGTTCCCGCTGAGCTGTCTTATTTTGCAGGGATACAAATGAGAAGTGCTCACACAAGCTCTGTGAGAATGATAAGGTTTTTGGGCAGTGCAGTTGGTCAGTGCTGCAAATCCCTCCAGTCTGGCTGTGCAGCCCCTGGTGGTGTGCTCCCCCTCTCCTTTTCTCAGGGTGTCTCACCATTGCAGGGAGAGATGGGCTTGGGTAAGGGAGGAGTTTTTCCTCTCTCACCTCCAACGGGGCCACGAGCTCAGTGGGAAGAGTGAGAGGGAAATTACAAAGTGAGGTGCTAATGGCTCAGGAATTTCGGTGTGAAAGGGGTTATGGGTGAGTAACCAATATTCAAGCCCTTCTTCCAGAGTACAGCAGATAACCTGTATGTAACTTCTGTGAGTTTAGGTTTTCTTGCCTTTTCACCCCAGGATTGTGAGTTATTTCTCATTTATGAGCTCTTTTTCTTAGTATGATCCAAATGCTTCCTTTTTTTTTTTTTTTCTCCATTTAATGCCATCAAATTTTTTTTACTGATTGACTCGACTTTCTTCCAATACAGAGATAGATTTCTTGTTTGCAACAGTTCATGTTAATGGCTTCTCTTACACTTATAAAATGTCCTTGCCTTTTGCAATATGTTCTTCAAAGTACATGATGTACAGAAGTGACTTTCCAGTTCCATACTACAAGTACTCAGACACTGTTTGAAATATATTGGTTTCCTGGATTGCAACTATTGATCTAACTTTGTTACTGGAATCTTACAGTGAAAAACCTTTCTTCTCTTAGCTACCAAATATTTTTCCCTACATCTTGCTTTGCTTTACTTACTTCCTGACTTAGGAACGTTTTTTTGTTTTGTTTTTTTGTTTTTTTTTTTGTTTGTTTTTTTTTTTTCATTCTCAGCAGTTATACTTCCTTTCCTTTAACAGCTGTTCTTTAGGAATTTCACTGTTGTATAGTTACTTGTGAGCTAGACTGTTTTACTCTCTTGGTACCTGCTGTCTTTACTTGAAGCCTCTAAACCAGTAATTGGTAACAAGTTTCTCTCAGTGGGTTTTACACACAGCTGCAAGGCAGAAAATAAACAGTTCTTTCAAGTTTACACTCTTAGGGTTACAGCTGTATACTAATGACTTCCCCAGCTTGCAAATGCAATTTTTAAAGGGATATCATCCTTTTGCATTAACAGATTTCTAATAGCTTTACCACAATTTAGGCATTACCTTGTAATGAAAGTGGTGAGAACATGACATCAGAACAATTTTCTTCCTAATTAAAGTATCTTTCCTAATTAAACTAGTCACTGGTGTGTAAGTCCGTAGCTTTTCATCAAAAAACAATTTACATCTCAAAAGTTTTATAACTTATTATAATTTCTTTAAAAATTCTGGTAGGAATGCTCAATACAGTTTCACTCCTAATTATCTCAACACTTAATTTTAAAAAAAATTAGGAAATTAGAAAAATTAGAAATTTTAAAAACATTTGAAAAAGATAGCATGAATTAGGATTGTTCAAAATTTTCTCTTCATATTTTTTGAGCAGAAATATTCAAGTATATATAACAGGTGGAATACTTTTGCTTTTACTAAAAATATATATGAATATATAGTCTATAAAAACAAAGATAAAAATATCAAAATGTAGTCTTTAGCTAGTGTCCTGTTCTTTTCCTCTTAAGACTTTGACAAAAAATCTTCAAAGAAAAAAGGCTTCTCATAAAGTCTGAGGAGGGTAAAATAAATATTTATTCAGCTATTCCAATCTTAATAAGCTACGTCATGACTTAATACACAAAAGGATGTACGTTTTCCTGAAAATACAACATATGCATGAACTCAATGTGTGAGTGTGTGTGTAGATAGAGGAGAAAAATAAAATTAAATAGAATTAATTCACCTTTTATAACTAAACTTGTTTTATCGAGTTGGGGTTCTTTTCACCTTCTAAAGAAACCTTTTCAAAGAATACACAGATTTTTCTCTCAAGCTATTCCATTATTAGCATCTAGTATGGTTTGGGTTTTTTTCAAAATGAAACAGTAATGCTAGCTTGCTCTTGTTGTTTAAGCTTTACATGTGACTTTCATCTCATAATACTTCAAAGGCTTATTTAACAAGTTCAAAAAGTATCCACAGTGTTTTGCACAGGTATGCAAATCAGACTACTAAAGGCTTGGGATGCTGGGGAAATGTGGTTATTCCCATCATAAATACAGTAGCAAGAAGAAAAGATTCATCCCCACTGATTTTGAATGGTAGACATTGTGATTGTACAATGGAAGAGGGATAACCTCCTGACTGAGGAGGGAGTAGCACAATTGCTGATATTCCTGTATTTGTCTACCCCTACCATTGCAGCAAAATGGCAAATGCTCAACGTTGCACGGAATTGAGTTTGGGCTCTGATTTTGTCATGCTCATTCTATAAAACATATCTATATGTCATAGCTATAAACAGCTCTGTGCTGCTTATTAGAGCAATGCTCTGCATAGGGCATCTTGTAAGTACTTTGGAAAAAAGCATAAATGTTTTGTCTTCCCATGTCAAGAGCAGGAAGAGGAAACACCCAACAGCAGCAAGAAGGATCTGGTGCCAACTGCAGGGCCTGAGTTCCTTGACTGCAGCTGTCCATGGCATGCTGATGGACAGGAGGGCAAGGCCAAGGCGTGGGAAACCAAATGCTCAGGTGCATCTTCACTCAATGGCTGTGTGTTAGCATAAATCTGAATTTCCTTTCTAAGAAAGCTGTGAAAATTTGGAGGAAATACTATATTAAAACATTGGTTTTTTTTAGTTAAGATTCCTGTGAATAGGCAGCTGACTATATTAAAGTACACCTTTCCAGTCAGTCTCCCTTTAACTTCTATTTGTCAAAGGCAAGGAAGTGAGGCTAAAAGTATAAATCCACAATAACTACAGATGTAAGAGACCAGAATGTGATTTTATAAATTTTCTGTCATTTCGATATTTACCGCCTTCTCGAGTTCTATGTCCAGAATGCCTGAGGCAATGTGGAAACAGCAGACTATATTTTTTTTCTTTTAAAATGTTTTTTTCCATAACTTAAGATGTAACATGCATGAAAATGCAAATAAATCTTTAATTTCCTGTCTTCTTCAGGGAACAATAACCTCTTATTTGACTCATTACATTGAAGATATAATATGCATGGGCCATTTGAGGTAGTAGGATTAACATTTCCCAGAATGTGGAAAGAAGAGCATGATTTTTTAGAGATCTCATCCAGTAAAGTATTCTGAAGGGTATTATTTTGTACTTTTTTATTATTTTCAAGGTAGGAGATACAGGTTTATATTATTTTAAATAAAGCAGTATTTTGTAAGCAGTATCTTGTTGAAATGAGTGGCAACAAATTAATGTGTGACTTCCCTATTTTATAAATGCAAATTCTAACATCAGTGGATGCATTGTGAGATAGTGCAGTCTATGAAGTTTTTTGAAATTAGAAACATCATAATGGTGAGAAATAGAAAACTGGACAGAACTTCTACAGGTGTCATGGTACCTTTGGCTCCTGAACATAGTATTCTCTCTTTTAATATTAATTACAAGGTAAGAAGCATTTGACAGTTTACAAAATCAGAACACAATTAGCTTGACCACATTGTACACTGTTGCATATAAGAATTCCTAAGGCTATTCAACAAATGATTTTTCCCCCCACTTTTCATTAAAGGCCTTTGTTGCTATCCAATCTTGATTTTAGAAATTAAAGCTAACAACCAGATTGAAAGAAAACAGAGACTGACAGCATGGGGCACAGTCTCAAAGCCACAACTAACAGCATGAGGCAAAGCAAACCTCGAGCTATTCCAGCTCTTAGAGAAGGAAGGAGGGTGGGAAAGCATTTGCAGGAAAACTCAATTATAACAACCCACAGCTATGGTAAAGCACTTGTGCATGTTGACACTAACGCTTTTTTCTGCTTAATGTTTTAATTAAATACCTATAAGCCAACTCTTCTCCTCAGTCAGTGTCAGAGCAGTACTTCTCTATGGATAAATGTTTACAGCAAAAACTCTGCTGAGGGTTTCAGCAAACAAGTCTCAGAGAACTGAGAAGGCTTTCAGCCGAGGCACTTGAGATCAAGAAAGCACCAGTGATTAGAAACTAGCAGTACAATAACAGGACGATTTAATCCACCCAAATGTCAGTCTCTGGTTTACAAGTTGGCAATCCCATCTTCATTTGCAGACAAAAGGGCACTGGTTAGTCATCTGTTTAATTCTCTTGCTGCGGCATGTCACTTGGATGTTGAAGGAAAATCCCTTGATTCAGTCTGCCATTTCTGACAGTCTCCCTCTAGACCATATTAATAAGCTTTTGAGAGAAGTGAATGCAGAATAATCAGCAGGCAGCCTGCACTAAAAATGGAGACAGAATAGACAGCAGAAATGCCTTCTTTCCTTTCTAGTTATGGTGCATAGGTGACCCTTCTCTCACAGAGCAGCAAATAATTTAGACTAAGATTGCCTTTGAAAGCCACAACATAATTAACCACTTCATGCATGTGATGTCTGTCTAGCTTCAAAACCTGCTTCTTTGCAATGGAAAAGATTCAGCTGCATTTGAATTAGATTTATGAAACATGTTAACAGTAGCACA
Source organism: Melozone crissalis (assembly GCF_028551555.1). Lineage (NCBI taxonomy): Eukaryota > Metazoa > Chordata > Aves > Passeriformes > Passerellidae > Melozone > Melozone crissalis. The sequence goes on from NW_026535794.1 coordinate 26,944,486, forward strand.
AACAGATAGAAAGGCTGCCTGGCATCCCAGAATACCTGGGGAATTTCAGTCAGAAAACAAACATGTTACTCTTTAATGTAGGCTCACATCTCATTATAAAATCACAAGTGGAATGAGACACACTTTGCCTTTTTAACTGTGTTTCCAGGAGGCAGGTAAGTGTGGTGCTACAGTCAGTCCTGCTAAGATCTGCATGATTTTAATATATTTTGAAAGCAAATAATTTGCTAGATAATGGGGGTCTTGCTGTGGACATTTCCTGTTTTTCTCTATTAATAATTTCTCTATTGCCAGCTGTAAATTGAAATTGTCAATAGCTTTGTTTAACCTATTGTGCTCTGGCTGTTTTAAGATGAAGCTGAAAAGCAAACTATTTCAGGGTATCCTTAATTTCTTTTGAGAAAAATTTGCTGGTAAGGTATTATTAAACACTGAGAATGAGAAAACAGGAACCTTGGAGGCCTGAAAACTCTTTTATTTCACTTTAGGATGAAGGAAGTAAGCACTATTGAAAATCAAGTTCAAGATATGCACTCACAGACAAGAAAAGTGAAAGGAGGTTAAAAGGAGAAGGAAAGAAATGTAATCCTGTATGATGTGGTAAGATGTAGGTAAGGCTCGGGGAGGAATTTGTCAAGCAGAAAATTGACAAAACCTGCTATTAATTATTGTGCTGATGCTATCAGTGGCATTACCATAATCAAAAAGTGAGGTGTGAACACAATTCATGAGGCGCTAGGTCGCTCGGGGGTTAAATCATTTATTCTCAAAGGAGATTTTAAGAAAAAAACATAATTAGCACTAGGAGAGAGCACAAGAATTATTTTATACAGCCCATGTAGTCAGTACTATCTCAGTGACAAACTCAGACACTCTCCTATTTGTGTGGAAAGGAATAGAGGAAGATGGAGGGAGACCTTTTTTTTTTCCACTTGCAGCTACCAGGAGAGAAGACTGTATCACACTTAAGCAACTTTTTGTTATAGGAAAGTTAGATTCTCTTTAAAAATTAACTCCCATATTCCAAAATGCTATGGATATAGGAAAAAAACCCTCTGAATTGATTAATTCTATGAAAGACCTTTTCATTTGACTTGTTTTTCCTTTAGAGAATATAAAACACAGCAGTGAACACTGAGACAAGTAGGCACCTCTGTTTTGGAACATCTTGTCCAGGGAGATGGTGGGGCCACCATCCCTGAAAGTGTTAAAGAGGCAACTGGACATGGGTCTTAGTGCTATGGTTTAGTTGACATGGAGGTGTTTGGTCAATGGTTTGACTTGATAATCTTGGAGGTATTTTCCAGCCTTAATGATTCTATGATTCTATGATCTTCATTCTCAACAAAGCATCTTCAAGAGAAAATGTAAAAAGAAATTAAAAACAAGACCAGTTCCTTGGGTTAACAACATAACTTATCGCCTTGTAAATTTAAACTATTAAAGAAGGTGAGACAAATTAAATATTTACAATAGTTGTATATTAGAAATCAACATTTACCAAATGTTATAGGCAAAGATGAATAAATAATGTGGAAATTGTTTGCGAATGTTACTTTGAAGTAAAACAACACATTCACTTTGATTCACAACATATATTATTCACACACTGCAAACATTCATGCAATCAAGATTGTGTTCATGTAATCTCCAAGCCTAATAAAGATCTGCATTGCTATTCACTGTGTAGAGTCATGTGGGAGTGTTAAAATACCCTGGCTATTCTGAGGTAAAAATGGGCATAAATAATTATATGGCTAGTGATGTAAGAAAAGTGGCAAATTGGGTAAAGCCTTTCAGAAATTAAAAAAATCTAAAGATTTTGTTGGTTGTTTCTTTATTGTCTATCTTTCTGTAGCCAGAATGAAAAATGACCTATATAAACTGTCTGTATTCTTGGTTCTTTTAACACTTTGAGAATGCCCATGAAAATCTTTGCCCCAGGAGGTGTCCAGGAACAATGGCTGATGAAGGTAGTGGGTGTTGCCCTGCTGGTAAACAAAAATCTCTTGTTAATACCCAATTACAAGACTTGTTTTTGTTCTAAGTAACCTTGCCAGATTAAACTATAAATAAACTTCTCTATTTGCAAGGAAATATCAGAGAAAAGAGATAACATTCCCAATGAAAAGCAGTATTGGAAGACTAGAAGATGAAGCCTTTTGTGATTTTATGTGGGACTGCTTGTAAACTTTTCAATGTCTACAATACATTATAATGGGTGAATGAGTGAATAAAATATTTTTATAAATCCCATAATATTCTTATCCATCCATAGCATTACTTGATAAATATTGTTAATGAGGAAGCAAATTAAGGGGAGACCACCAAATAAAATTAGAAGAGGTCTGTGCAACAAAGATGACCATGTAAATTTGAATAGTGAAGAAAGTGAATTTATTTATACTTCTAATTTGCTGAAAGGAGTTGCAGGAATGATTTGTTTTGTATCAAATAAAGTTTGTCAGGAGCTGTGGCATAACTTTCAGACTAAAAATATTTACCTGTTTTGAAACTAATGGCCAGTAAAGTGGCTCTTATTAGTCAATATCCAAATTCTCTTGGAAACTTTGTACTTGCCCTTTAGTAGTAGCAAGATGTTCATCCCTCTTGCACAAAAGGAGTATTTCTAGGACCATTTCTGAGATTGGGAAAAACTAGTCGAATTTTCCTGGTTTGAATCCAAAATGGCCAAAAGTAGATGTGATGTGTTCCATGATGTGGCATCTGGGATATATCTCAGAGGTCCATGCTGGGACCAGTGCTATTGAGTGTCATCATCAATGACATGAAAAAAGGGATCAAGCCCACCCTCAGCAAGCTTGCAGAGGACACAGAGCTGAGTGATGCAGTTGCCAGACCTGCAGGGTGGGATTACCATTACCAGCCTGGACAACCTGGAGAACTGGGCCCATAATGTTCAACTGGCAAGTGCGACCTCCTGCATGTGGGTCAGGACAAACCCTGTCATCAAAACAGGCTGAGGGGTGAATGGGTTTGAGACCAAATAAGGACTTGAGGGTGTTGGAGGATGAGAGAATGGGCATGACCCAGCCATGTGCACTCACAGCTCAGAGAGCCAAATGAGTCCTGGGGTGCATCCAGAGCCCCGTGGGCAAGAGAATGGATTCTGTCCCTCTGCTCTGCTCTGGTGAGAGAGACCCTACTTGGAGTGCTGCATGCTGGGACCGTGTTCACAGGGGTCCGAGGATGAGGGAAGAGACGAGAATCTGACTCCATGTTTCAGAAGGCTTGATTTAGTATTTTATGATATATATTATATTAAAACTATACTAAAAGAATAGAAGAAAGGATTTCATCAGAAGGCTAGCTAAGAATAGAAAGAGAAAGAATGATAACAAAGGCTTGTGGCTCAGAGAGTCCGAGCCAGCTGACTGTGATTGGCCATTAATTAGAAACAGCCACATGAGACCTTTCACAGATCCATCTGTTGCATTCCACAGCAGCAGATAACCATTGTTTACATTTTGTTCCTGAGGCTTCTCAGCTTCTCAGGAGCAAAAATCCTAAGGAAAGGATTTTTCATAAAAGATGTCTATGACAGTATCCAGCTTTGAGAACCCCAGCACAGGAAGGACATGGATCTCATGGATCTGTTGGACCAAGTCCAGAGGAGGGCCACAAAGATAATTAGAAGGATAGAGCGCCTCTCCTATGATAAAAGGGTGAGAAAATTGATATTATTCAGTCTGGAGAAGATTACGCTCTGTGGAAACCTTTTAACAGCCTTGTTTTGTTACCTAAGGGAAGCCTGTAAGAAAACTGGCAAGGGATCTTTCACAAGGGAACATGGTGATAGGGAAAGGGATAATGGCTATAAACCGAAAGAGAGAAGGTTGAGCCTGGATGAGGTATTAGCCTCACTTGTATTGGTGAGGCACTGGAACACCAAAAGAAGTGATGGATGCCCCATCCCTGGAAGTGTTCAAGCCAGGTTTTATGGGACTTTGAGCAATCTGGTCCAGTGCAAGGTGTCCATGGCAGAGGGGTTGGAATGGGATGATCTTTAAGGTCCCTTCCATCCCAAGCCATTTTACAATGCTACAATCTTAGTGCGTACAGAAGCAGGCACCAAACAGGTTGTGCAACATAATTAATCACATTGGTGTGCAAGTTCAAATGAGATACATTTGATTTGTGTAAGAAAGACAAAACCCAGCAAAGATATTAAAAATAAGACTACTAGATAGAAAGCCTTTCAGAAAGTCTTAGGCATGTAGACACATCCCGACCAACATATCCTGTACTTGTTGTTTACTGTTACTTGCAGTAAAATTCTCCTTTTGGAGCATCACTTGGGGACAGTGAGGTGTGGTGCAGGACATCACTGAGGGAGAATTATCTGGAAATTTGAGGTCAAATTCACAGTATTCTTTAAGGGCAACTGCTGAATTATTTTGAGGGGAACATTACACTTCAAGCTCAAGATTCCCTGGGCTCTTACAAAATTAGAGAGGAGCAGACCTCTCTCCAGAATTATGATATGGTTGTATTTTCATGTCTCCTTAGTCAGTTGATTGCAACAGTTCAGAATGATAGAAAACACTAAAAGAGACAACTGCAAAATTAAATTTGTGTTAGAGGCATATAGCTCTAGTTAAATTAATTTCTTCCCACTTACCAATAATGTAAAAGACAGTACTGAAGGCTTGGAATATTGTATGACTCAAGAGCAATTTTTTACTTCAGGAGACTAAAGCAGCAAAGCATAAAAATTTAGTCTCTTTGCTTCATTTCTGCTTTCTTGGTTGCCTCCAAGTTTAAATAAGAAACCATAAATACTGTTCCTGAAATAAAATCTTCACACAAAAAGAAGCCTCTAAGTCTTTGTTAAGTCTAATATCTGCATGCAGTCACATGACTGTTCAGAATTACTCAGTAGAGCAGCTGTGAATGCATATGAAATAAAAAACCTCTGTCTTATGTATGAGGAATATAAAACATGCTGCTACTTGCTGAATACTTAGTGTTAATTCTTCCCTTTTTCTCATTATTGTAATTAAAATGTTTGAATTGCAGTTGGCAGAGAGCATTTGCTAAACCATGTAGTTAGTGGTGTTTCTTGCATAGGATAAAGCTCATGGAGAAGTGATTCTCTTGAACAGGATGGGTAAGCGCTGTCCTGATGGGGACAATCCATGTCTTCAGTGACTCCAGCTGGATTCTCTGAGACTCCATGGAGAACTTTTTGCTGAATTCTTACACCCAGCTGGCCCATGGTCCTATTTGATCACTTCAGCACTTGCACCATCTGTTGCTATTGATCATCCTAAAGTGTGTACAAAATATCTGCTGACTACCTTAGTTATGTGTGAAGGATTGTCAGACGTGATCAATTTTTTCATCTGTTGGAGCAGTTTTTACTAATTTCAGATGCATTATCCTTGTACAGTTTAGTCAATTCTACAGCCAGAACTGTCTGGGAGGAGTGTCTGGAATGAGCAGGTTCTCCACCCAGTATATTAATCATTGAAATTTAAAATAGTGCTTAGAAGTTGGACTATGTAGTGCTGAATCTGCCTGTGGGAACCTCTGGATCTGCCTGAAATTCTCAGCTGAATTATTGTAAATGTTGGTCAAATGCTTTGTGTTGTACCTGGTAAACTTTTTGTACCAGAAGAGGAATAATACGGGTATAATAACAGAATCTTAATATTCTGCTTTAGATACAGTAAAAAAAAACAAAACATATTTCAAAAATATTCTTGGTGCCTTTCTTCTTAAAGTCTGATAGTGCTTAAATCAATCTGATGTTTATTTTCAAACAATTCTCTTCTGTGTAATGATTTGTACACTTCATCAAATAAATGTACAGACTAACAGAGATGCCATAATGTCAGCCATTGGAATTTCATTAGCAAAAGTCATTTGCTATCCTGAATCATTTACTATCCTTACTATCCTATTACATCCATTTTAGATGCAATTCCCTTGAATTGCAAGGCTTGTTGTCCTAGACTGACCCAGCACTTAAGTGAGAGACTACACACCTGAACAAAACAAATTAGATTTGGTCTGTGGTTCCTGAAGCATCAAAGAGAGATGAGTTCTCTTGTGCGTGCTTTTACTTATTTATTTAGTGATGAGACTTAATGAGTCTTCTTCTAAACTTTTGTATCTGCAACTGAATGAAATCAATGCTACTTGTTCAGATTGGGTGTTGCCTAAGACACCTTACAGGCTGGTCCCATGCAGCTGATGTATTATTGATGTTTCTAACTTAATTTTTGTGTTAATCAATGACAGGAAATTTTTTTATGAGGGCATATAATAAAGGAATTTAGTCAGTTTTGTAATTATACTGCTGTTTTGCTTTTGTTTCCCTCTGAGTATTTCAGATAAAACTAATAAAACACCATACTAATCAATTAGTATTATTTGGTTTTATTCAAAACCAAATGATACAATCAAACTATACAACTATAGGAAAAAAAAAATCACATTAATTCAAATGGAGACCAGTAAAAAAGAGATTAATTTTATTTAAAATTATATACATAATCTTAGGAAGACCAAAGACTACTCTTTTGCAGAGGACATTTTCTCAAGAAGTATAAAAGGCACACTTTAAAAATACAGAGAGTGGTAAAGAACCTTGTGGTAATTTTCTCTTGCCCTTGGATGTTCCTAATTGACTAACTACTTTAACTTCACCTCATAAAGGCAGGAAGGATGCTGAAGAACAGGCAATGGTTTTTGCAAAATCCAAATCAAGAGAAAGATGACTGTGATTAATGTTACCTACTCCCCCTTTCCCATTACACCCCTGCAACCTGTATTTCCAAGTGATTTATATATCATGGTGGCTCACTGATGCTTAGATTGTAATTGGGGTCCTGTAGGAGTGAGAAGAAAGTACCAAGGTGCTCAGATTTTTGTGGGAAATACACAGCTGCAAAAAGCGGTCTCTCTTGTCCACAGACAGATCCTGACATACAGACACATTGGTTACTAATGGCGTTCAGAACTTAGCATGGTGTAATGCTACCAAGGGGAATTCACACACCTGCCCTTCAATTCCCATTCAATTTTAAAGCGACATGTGAAGAACTATGTTAAAAGGAATATAAGTTGCACACTTTTCATGCATAGAATTTTCAAATAAGTAAACAATTCAATAAATAGATGTTAAAAACACGTACTCAGTTACAATTGGATGGTTTTTTCCTGGACAGCTTAAAATTAAGAAATGTGCACATTAACTTCTAGCTCCACACACTTCTGATGAGTGGAATAAAAACCAAGAAAACTTTTGTAGAAAGAAGTGAATGCTTCCATTTGAACAAATGCTGCATCTGGACAAACATACAAAATTTTCAGGCACAATAACTCCTTAGGTGGGAAAAAATTAGTTTCAATATAGTGACAAAAATAATATATAGGATTTCTTTCACTTTGAGCTTGATAAACAACAGTTTAAACTTTTCAAAAGGAAATACAGGCAGGATGTTCTCTCATATATTATAGAAATAATTGCAATAGATGGCAGCGTGAGAATCATGAAACCATAGGATCGTTTAGGTTGGAAAAAAAAATCTCTAAGATGATCAAGTCCAACTGCTAAAATAACACCATTATGTTCTGTGCTAAACAATATCCTTAACAGATGCCTGCTCTATATTGTGTCAAGTCCCAAATTTGATTCAGGAAAAATGAATGCATTTGAACACCTATGAGCTGCTTCCTCTTTGAACCAGGAGAAGGAACTTATGAACTGTTCTGACATGGGGATATTTAGTTTATATGTGTTTACAAGATTTGAAAGTAATATTCAGAAACAATAATGAAAACAGTACAAATGGGAAGGAGTGAAGGCTGATAAAATGTTAATGGGGTGCTACAGCTTGGGAAATGCCTAAGATGACTATTAATATTACAGATTGCTGTTAATAATTTTTTCTCAAAATAGGATTTTTATAGCATTGACTGTAGAAATGAAATCCCTCAAGTGAAACCAAAGCATCTTGGATGTTATGACTCTTCCATATGAGTAATAAAAGGAAAAAGAAAGTAAAACTGTTCCTCTGAAGTCTAAGTAGAATGGGAATTCTGCTTATCATTGTAACTAAAGGTTATACTCTCATACTGTATATTAAAAGGTCATAAAAAATGTTGATGAGGCTCCTGCTTTCTTTCCTTACTTGAAACAAGTTATGCAAGCAGGATGCATATGGCTTTCAATATAAAATAAGTTTTCCACTTTATAGCTAGCACAATATGGAATGAGTACCCATTTACTTGATAGCTGAATGAATAACAGATTTTTATTTAGCTTATCTATAGAATAGCATGAGGAACCCAGGGAGGTGTTTAAGCAGATTTCTGTTAATACAAGGGTACATATGCCTAATTCTCTTAACTACATTTTGCTAGAACAGGCTTTATTCTGTGATCCTTCCAATGTGCATAATAACATTATAATAAATGTACCTGCAGGTAGAAATAACTAAGTCATCTAATTCAAGCAGATGCACAGAACTGCACTGGGGCTTTTTTATCATCTCAAATGAAAAGATACAGACATTAGAACCTGGCAAATGATAGTATCACAAGGTGTTATAAATAGCTCAGGTCTTTATAATGCTCAGATCTTGGCCAAAGACCTAAATTGAGCTTGACTGATCTATCCTGTTCTTCTTTAGGCATATTTATGAGAATAGAGACAATTAAATGATCAAAGGAGAAAAACACTGATGAAGAGATCTTTTCTAGTCAGATATTAAATTTCTAGGATGACCTTTACTTTCAAAACATTGAAGTTTTGTGACATTAGAAAGATGTCATGCCAGCCAAAGAGGATGTGCCATTTTCAAACAGGAGAGAAGTCAAGATTAGTTTTTCAATCAAACCATCTTTATTTAGAAAAAGATCTATGTATTCTCTAAAACAAAAAATAAAAGTACAGTATAGGTTATATCCTATGCCAAATTACCAAAACATGTATCTCTAACCATATACTAGTACCGTTAGTGGTGATTAGATACAGAGTTTTATGTTGAAGATCTGGATCAACATTTGTTTTTTCCTAAGTATGATGTTTGCATACATATTTTTTGGGGTTATACTGCATCTCACCAAGAATTACTATCACTGGTAGCAGGGGTGATTTAGGTACTGTTGGAAAGTTTTCCCATTCAAAGGGAAGAGAACCTTGTATTCTTTCATGGGCACTTTAATACCTCAGGGTACCATCAGGATATCACTGTAGTGTTGCATCTATTCAGTGCTTTTTTATTGCCTGTGGAATTGTTTTGTACTGAGAGGAATTTCTATTTTATCCAGTGTTCTGGGTGAAGAAGATGAGTATTTCAGCATACCAATGAAATTTAAACCGCATTAAATCTAGAGTGAAGTTTTTTGTTTTGTTCAGTAACTGAAGAATACTGGTTATCCAATACAACCTTGCTCTTACCGGCTTTAATCCGCTGAAACATAATATGTGAATGAACAATGTGCAACACAAGAAAAGCATTTTACTTAAACCATTCTTTGTAGAAATCACAGAAGAAAAAAAGAGAGCAAAACCACTCCTTTAAACTTCAGCTGCTGTAGAACACCAAGTTGCAAACACACCAAACTAGAATGTTACCATTTCTCACTAACTTAAGGGAGACAAGTTTTTTATCTATGGGACCATCTTGTCACTTCTCCTGATCAGAGTGTGAAAGGGTGATGTTAGAAGAAAGGTTAAGTTGTAATTTAACCTTAGAGTACCTGGGAATACTAGGGAAATGTATTTCAGGGAAAAGACTGTAGGAGAAAAAGAGGCTTCCTGATTAAATGTGTTTTGACAGATGAACTAATAAATAACTCATATAACTTTTTCTTTTTCTTTCCTTTCTTTTGCTCTAGAGATCAAAATGTGCAAACAAAGTCCAATAAAAATCTATAATACAATATTAAACTTAGAATGTGTACACCTAAATCCCTTAAACTTTTTCACAGTAAATGCTCAATTATTTGAAACTGGTATTTAATGCAAGCGCATTTGAAAAGCCAAACAATACTTCTAGAAATAGTTTCCCCAATAAGAAGCCCTCTCTGAGAACTTGCAATTCTATTTTTAATACTTATATTGAACATTATTACTGGAGAAATAAGGCATCAGAAAACTTCAGGAAGGTAGGATCTGGCCAATGTCAACATGAGAAATGAGGCAGCCACTTTGTTTAAAGAGGTATTTATCTTGAGAGAATACCACAAGGAATAATATCAAAATCACATCAGATTAATGGAAACAAAAATATTATGTTTGTCTCCAATGTCATTTGCAAAACTTTTCTAACCTTATCAGAGAAAACCCCCAGAATTTTCTCTTAAACACAACTTGAGAAATTTTAAAAATAATTCACTTGTGTCCTTCTGGATTTTTGGAAGTGTGTGATAAAGAGCCTAGAGAATCAGAAAGTACAGGGCACACAGGTCAAGACTGATGAATGTCATCTTAGTCGACTGACTGGAAAGCTGGAGGGAGGGGGAGAGAAGATGTTTATAAAGCCTTGTGTGATACTCTACAGTGTGTGAATTCAAAGAACTGGTTTAGAAATATGTTTGGTATTTGAATTTTGTGCTTATAAGTTTCAAGCATAGATTGTCAGGTACAAAATGAAATCAATTACCGAGGAAAATCCAATGCTCTAGTGCTATAAAAGGTTCTACAGCACACATGTTCTGGTATATAAAAACATTTGAGTGAAAACACTAGAAATTATGAAAAAGAAAGACACATCAAATTATGTGAAGCTCTTACAAAGCACGATGAGTATAAAAAAGACAGGAAGAACTAGAGGAAAACTGTTTAGGAAGGTTGTATGGGTCTGTATAAGGTAGTAGGACCCTTAGGAACTGGTTGGACACTCACAGGTAGGGAATAGTTTAGATTTGCATTTCCACAGTTAATAGTAAAATAGAAGACAAATATTACTGATTATTTTGCTACAGGTTCTTTCCTTGACCTTTATTTGGTGGAGATGTCCTGGTAGAGATCCTCCCTGTAGGAACATCCCCATGCTTGCCCAGAGAACCTGTCAAGGAAGCTGATGTTGCTCAGGGTGCAAAGGCTGGGGCGACGGAGTGATCCAGTAGCTGCTTCTCCAGCTGTGACTGCACACTGGGATGGAAAGGCAAATGCAAGACATGTACTGCTGAAAGTTGTTTCACTTTGGACAAACAACAAGCAGTCAGGCAGCAGTTGTGCCTTGGAATCTGTTTCAGGTCTACTTTATAGGGTTGTTTCTAAAGCAGACCCAATCATTTTGCAGGAAGCAAGGGGATGAGGGCAAGGGTATTTTTCAAAGTATCTGCGCTGTGTAGGAAACAGCTCTGGTTTCCTCTGATACTACTACTTCAGAAAACATTTGTGTGCTTTCTTAATTTCACCTTTAATATAGAAACTACCAGCAATGAACTCAGTAAAAGACATAAACTAAGTCTACATTTCAGGAGCAGAGAGCAGGATCTTCCCTTTTACTCAAAAGAATTCTGTGTTGTTAGAGTAAAGATATGTTACTTCAAGAGCTATCATCAATGGGAACACATGTAAGGAAATTAAACTGGCCAGGAAGGTTCTATACTATAAGAAATCAGTATTTTATTTTATTATTTAATAAAATGTTATTTTGTTAACACCCAGGATCAACTGAAAGTCAAAAAGCATATTAAAAAATATCCTAAATCTTTACATTCCATATTTGCCCAGTGCTTATTATCCAGTTACTGATTCCTCCTCCTTATTCTTCAAATGGAGTTGTCCTGGGGAACCTACCATCTGCCTGATATAAACTGCCCCGTTAATTCTCACCTGGCTACAGCTGCAAAACAGATGAGAGCAAGGAGAGGGAGTTAATGAATGAGTCCTGGTAAAGATCTCGGCAGGGTGCCTCCTTTAATTCAGACCACGGTGGTAGTTAGTATGACTACAAGCTGTTACCACCTAATGATTTCGGTTCCTTAAGTATAATGAGCCGTGAGTCCCGGTATCTTTAACCTGGACAACTGAAAACTACACTTGAGCTTCGGAAACCTGCTGTATAATGCAAAATTCCATATAGGATTTTCACCAGAAAATTTCCATTTATATTTCCATGATTCAGCATGGAAACAGTTAATGGTCATGAAAAATTCAATTAGTGAGCTGTCAATAGGTTAATCAGTAGTAAAAAAGCTCAAATACACACACAAAAACACCTAATAAAAACCAACCAACCAAAAAAAAACCCCTCCAAAAAAACATTCCACAAAATGTGCAAGCACCATTTGGATTTCAATATCCAGCAGGTTCTTGAAAATAATATGCTTTAAAGATAGCTCACATAAGTTATTTTTATCAACTGAATATATTGTAGAAGTTCTAGTATTATATTTCATATATTTTCTTGCTGTTGAGTAATATAAGATCTGAGATAATGACCTTACATGTTTTAAACAAGAGTTGTTACATAAAGAAAAATCAAAATTATTTGTCAAAAAAATGCACATTATTAACGAGAATTAGGATAGCTAATAAATAGTCACAATAAAGAAAATCCTTGAAGTATGGAGTGTGAAGTATGATGAAGCTGAAGAACATCTGAAATTTAAAACAATAGAAATTCAGCTTGTTCAAACTGAGTTACATGTGGCAATACACAGTCTTAAACATGTTCTGAAAATGATCCTTCTGAAAAGTTTAAGCATCCAATTTAAAACTATAAAAGTTAATCAGCTGATTTTGGACGGGTGCCTATTTTGGAAATGACTGAAGGCTTAGATACGCAAGATTTTGAAGAGGAAAAATTGGCATTCACATGCTGGGTGGATAATCTGTACCCTTTTGCATATTCATACCATCTTTCATTGCCAGTGAACCTGGTGTTGGTCCTGTGAAAGGCTGTGCATAAACATTTCCCTCACTCTAGTAAAGCTGTGGTGACCTGTTAGGCACTGGGGACAGGAATCCTCCCAAGGTTGGATGGTCCTACTTAGTTTGGATGCAGCAGTGACTTCCCCTGGTTTCACTCAATCAGAAGGGCTTGATGGCATGAAGAGAAGGAAGGACATTCTCTGAATGATTTCTAGTTGGCACAGGCTGGAACCAGCATTGGAGATGCAATTCCTCAAAACCAGATGTGCAGAAATGGTAAGAGCTCATGGCTGAAAAGTCCTAGATGGTCTGATGAATCTAGGTCAAACACTGGTCAAAAGTGTTAAAGAATGACATAGTCAATAAGGGTTAAACTGTCCTTCTGGTGAAGAGAAATGAAGCGATAAGTGAAATTTCCCATGGAAGCTAATAGTTAAATAAGGCTACAGGTTTACAGATTGCCCACTTAAGGACAGGAAAAGAGGGCATGGTCATACTTACACCCACATATGCCTTATTCTCTATCTATAAGTCTAATGATGCAGAAGTACTCTATAACTGTTATTATCTAGTCTCATTTATTTTGAAAATAAATATTTTTATGAAGGTCGGCTGCTTGTTTCTGGCTGGCAGCTTCCTTTCCACTCCACTTCCATAATGGAAAGCATTTCTTAGTATCTGTGTTCTTTTCCTTGCTGATTAAACTGAACAATAAATTCCTAATTAGGAGGTCTTGAAAGTCCTGGTTTTGATGTTAGCTTTGCAAGTAATTCACTGCGGGAGGTGATAGGGTAGTGAGGGTGCCCAAGCTGCTATGCAGGATATAAAAGACATGTGCATGAGAAGAGAACTAGTCAGATTTGGAACCTACTTTTACATCACTGTTACCCCCAAGATGACCTCAATTCATTAAAAAAGTTATTTCTTGGGAAGTGTCTTAAAAGGTTGTTTGAACTTAAAGCTCAGGCTCAGTTGGTATTCAGACCATACCTATTCTCTACATTATTTGGGGCCATGCTTTGAAGTTTTCTCTTTCTCCTGGGTATTTCAGCTAATATGGCTCACTGCAAAATGAGAACACAGAAAATACAGTATCATCATATTACTTGTCTCAGGCTTGAAATGCAACAAGAAACTTAAGAAGAAAATAGCTCTTCTTACAAAATACAGAGCTGTAAATAAAATCTTGAGGAAAATTATTTGAAAATTGTTTTAACTTAGTAATTTATTTTGTATTTCCTTATGATATATGCATTACAGATTACACTATGAAAAATTTGTCTTCTGTGTTTTCACTACGTGCCCATTACTTAAAAGCAGCAGATTTTGCCACTGGAGTATGTTAAGAGTCTGCAATCAGATTCACCATTTCTCTTTTCCCTACCTTTTCCCTCAAGTTTCATACATGTGCACACACAGAGTTATGCATTTGCTTTGTCACTCTGCTGCAAGGAATGGCAGGAAATTCACTGTTGGATAGCAGTATATTCATTACTAATGCCCTGACTAATCCCAACAGCTTTGGAAGCTCTGTTTGAATGATACCTGAGAGAAAACTCGCTTGTTCCTTCTTGTTCCTTCTTAATGTTCTGAATTCTTTACTTTTCATCCTCACAAATATTTCATATCCTACGAGGTCTTTATTGCATTTCATAATTTGACATGACAACTGAAGTTAATTTCAGGTTGTTAAAGTACATAGGTAATTTTAAAAAATGGTTTCACTGAAAAGAAATCTGAAAACAAACTAGATTTGAAATTCATTTTGAAAATACAGAGATTTTGATAAGGATCAATTTTTATATAGAGACAGTGTTTTAGTTGTTCTTTCTCCAAACTACAAGAGAGAGCTCTATGACATCAAAAGACCACATGGACATGAGTTTCTGTTGCTTTCTCTTTTGTCCTTGTAAGATCATCCAGAGGCCCACTATTTGCTCCTTCACTTTACCTTCCTAGTCTTGGGTGAAAATATTATGAAAACTATACACGTGGTGCAAATTTCCCTTTTGATAATTTTTGGTACTCAAGATCCAGCTCTTCAGGTTAGTGGCCTTACAGCAGATAATTCAAGTCTTTGTGCTCCTTGTTTGCCCTAGAGACAGTCCCAGCTAGAAAAGGGAGCACCAAAATTCCTCTGAGGTCACATGTGCTGAGCTGCTCCTGAAACTCGTGCCGTCACTGCTCATATTCATTCTGTCACATGGGAAAAGTCCTTCCAAAAGCACTGCTGGAGATAAGGCATGAAATAGAAAGGCCTGCGAGCCAAAAAAAAGCAAGTTCACATCAAGAGGATCTTTGTGACGGAATTGCTCAGTGCCCAGTGGAAGACTGTGCCAGACAGGCAGGGGTCAGCAGAGGCAGGAGGAGAATTGTCTGTCAGTGCCCCAGCACTGTATTCAAAAGACAAGCAGTGCATTATAGCAATGATCTTGTCCACAGTGAAAACTATTTGAAGTATTTGAAGATTTGAAGTATTCTAAACATTTTTTACTATGCTGACAATCTACCAAAATGTCTGTTTTTCTGAAAAATGCTTACAAGTGAGAAACATTTCCTGTGTCAAAGCATCTCAATCAAGATACCACTAACCAGCAATATTTTTCTAAAATTCATAAAATAATATTTATTTTAAAATCCATTTAGAATGCTTGTATTTACTTCTAAGCAGCAATATTTTCGAATTGATCTGATTTTTTAGATTTCCCAGTTTTGAAATATTTTTCTAAAGATCTGCTGTATTTTCAGGTTCAGAAAAAGGTGAGTGAGAGTTCTATTTAAACATCTATTGAAGGCCCTGTTTCTCATCTTTGTGTGCATGCAGTGTGTTTTGAGGGGGTTATTTTTATTGCATCTAAAATATTTGTCATTACATTTTTAGGGCAATTCATATGTTGTTGTTATTATGTGCCATAATGACATCTATTGCAGCAAAGTGAGACAATATCAGACAGAAATCATTAATATTTTCTATATTCCAATCTGAAATTCAGAATTATCAACAATGCTTCATTAGTTTGAGTGCTTCTGTCTCACAACATTTTAGAACCTTCATACTAAAAAAAAAAAAAAAAAAGGCCTTTAAAGTCACCTATAATGAAAAATTTGAAACTAAACTAAACTAAACTAAAATCTGTTTATGTGCGCGTATGTGGTGCATTTTTAAACCTGAATTAGGGAAATAGAATAATATTTCATGTAATGACTGCAGTTAGTAGTTTGTATGTGATGAAAAGATGTAATGAAATTGAATGTGTGGGTGTTTCTGTGTGTACAAAAGAAGAAGGGAGATTACAAACTGGATTAAAAAACCCCAACATCCACTGCCATCAGTACTGAGTAGAACTGCCAAAGATGCCAGTTTCATCATTTACTGCAGCTGTGCACCTGCAAATGCCACCTGGATTCTCTGTCACTGCAGCAGTTTCAGAAAGGTCTGAATATTCAGCCACTGAGTATTCTCATGTTTTATCTACAAAATATTCTAATTACTTTTGCTGCTAATCAATGGCAGAGGGAAAAAAAATGCCTCCAGGATTTGGCTCTGTGAGCAACAGGGGTTGCTGTGGTTAAGAGTGACTTAATCTACTGTGCCAGCAGCTGCATCAGTAGACTGCATCAAGCAATCAAATAAGGATTAAAGAAAAAGTCACATTGGCTTTAATTGTCTTAGTTTGTCTGCTTGGCATACATTGCAGAAAACGATTAATTTAGGCTGTTGCTAACAAAGAATAACCACAGGAAGTTTAGTGTTCATGAGCAGTCCAGCTGAAATGCAACTTTAAACTTTGCATTTTCTACCATCAGAAAGGAAAATAATAATAGAACACTGTTTTTTCTCAGGGAATAGCTGTATATTAATACTATTAACATTCAAAAGAAAAATTACCTGTGCTGTAGATTTAGATTCATTTTAAATTAAATCATAACACTGAAGTCTGGCTAACAGTGGAAAATAGGAGAAAGTAGGGTCTGACTATCAAATAAAACAGGTTATGGCAGCCAGCTACTGGCTGGATGATTTGAAGCTATGTGGGTTGACAATAAATGAAGGAAAATTCAAAAGAGAAGACATGAAAGGCCGCAAGACTTTGCCTACATAAATACAAAAAGAAAAAGCAAATTTTCTCAATACTTTGTTAATCTTCATCGTTCAATCTCTTTCATCCTGAAAGGTCTGCTGAATTTCTAAGAGTAAGGTGAGCTGCTCTTTTTTTACACTGGGATCTTTCTTATCCAATCTTATCCAATTTTTTTTTTTTTTGGCAATTAGTCAGAAGCCTGGAAGCAGAAAAAAACAGTCCCCAGCCAGTTTCCTTGGAGAGCCACAGAACTGAACCTAAGACTTAGTCTATGATTATGGACTCTAAGAATGTGGAAGGATGATTATTATGAAATGAATGAAACATGTAAGAAGGTTCACTTTTGTGGAGGACCTTGAAAACAGTGTGGAACACAGGGGAAATGCAGAATGGAGGAACACAGTGAGGAATAATGCATGATAGGCTCATCACATCAATTAAATTTTTTCTGCTCTCCAGTCTGTCAGTGGGGGATCACAGGGAAACCACAGGAATGCAGTATCAGTAATCATGGTGGAACAGGATTGGGGCCCAGATAAAGGTTTTACCTGTGTCAAGAGAACCCAAAGCTGTTTTACTGTAAATAACTGGGTGATAGTCAAGCACCAAGAGAACAGGAAGATTATGGAAAAAATATGTTTTATGAAATAAGGTGTCAATATTTGGGTAATTCTTTAGGTTATGTTAGAGGCTTAATGAAATCTGCTAGAAACAACTGAATTTTAAAATGTTATGAAGGAAAAGATGGCATGATTTATAGATTAAAAAGACCCACCAAGTGAAAAAAAGAAACAAGGGCATAGGGACTCAATGTTACAAAGCCAGAAACAAATGAAACATACATTGCTAAGAATATCAGAGAGTCTACCAAGAGGTTTGTGAACTCATTTTGTTCACCCAAATTCAGCAAAAGGTTTTGAGTAAGAATGAGAAAGGACATTCTTCCATGTGAACCTTTCCCTAGAGATGTTTGTCGTAGACAGTGGGCCACACTTAGACAGTTCTTGTAGTAGACACAAAACTTCATGTACAAATGTAACTAAACATTCAAAATAATAATTGCACACATTTGAATGATAGTTTTTATTGAATATGGAATGCAGCACTGTTACCGATTCCCATGGAAGTGTTTAAAATAAGCCTTTACAACAATATTCTGCTCTGAGTGTACTTTCATAGCTTCTATGCATGGTCACATAGGGCCAATTGTACAATGGGATGATTTCTTTCCATTTTGTCATATGCAAAACAAATTATACTTGAAGTAATTTCTTTTAATTTTGCTTTCCTATGTGCTTAGCAGAAGACAATAAAACAGGAGAAAATAATAAAACCCAGTTTTAACATGTGACTTTGAGGACTTGGTGTGCCCAGCACACTGTCAGAAGGGGCAGCAGAAAGTGATATTTCCTTCATGGTTACCTATGTGATGAAGAAATTCCTCTTAGAATATGAAACACCTCTTCCACAGGTACTTAGCCAGGTCCCTATCCTCCTTTGTCTTTGACAAGGACTATCTCCAGAAAATCCTTTGCATTTCTCGAAGAAGACAAGTTGCTATAAGGAAGGTAGTATGGGATAAAGGAAAGTTTTGGGTTTTTTTTCTAATTCATTGCAGACATAAGGAGATATGACCCAATCTAGTAAACAACCTTAAATGAGAACTTATTGGGAATTCACAATTAGATATCTTTTTAAGGTAAAAATCATGTCCTTCACAAAATTTGGATGTTATTTTCCCTGTTTATTTATCTTAAAAAAATCCAAAACCAAAAAAATGATTGTCTGAGTCTTTTGGTTCTTTGAAGAAATCATGATTCCTTTTTGGTCTCTAACTTAAATTGTAATCTTCCTTCCATAAGAAAAAAGCAGTGGACTTAAGTCTGTAATTCACAATATGTGCAATGGGGACATTAAGGTAAATAAAAAGGTAGATCTTTCTTGTCTCTTTTCACACATACACGCACAAAGATGTCTTTTTCTCATCCACGCCATAAACATAATAATGACAGTAAATTTTTTTTGTGGATTTAAATACATTTCTGAATGGTGATTAAATACATTTCTGATGTGAATGCTGATTCACATTTGTCCTTTACATGCCACAGTTGGTCCACTTTGCTTTCTCCTATTCCCAGGCAAAGCTAAACAGTTCTGAGGGAGCTTAGTCTGAGGGCAGCTGTTGGAGAAATAAAGTTTTCTGCTTATGTGTTTACAGAATGCAGATGTTGCAATTGCCTCCTAATAAAACACTATGGACTAAGAGCTTCCACAGTTAAAAAGCTGAAATAAACCAAATGTATGGGATATGAAAAGAATTTTTTAATAATTTATTGTTATATTATTGTCAGAGTTTAGGTAAATAATTATTTAAACTATATCATACAATGAACATACAATTAAAAAGTTTGTTTTCTTGATTTTAGTCCCAGTCTAGATCAAACTAAAATTTTATTTCACTCTTCTTGCTCCTTTTTTAAATGATCCTTACCTGCTTTGCCGAGGAGCAATATTCAGAGAAGAAATCAAAGTTCACTAAGTTCACTGTTAACACTATACAGTTACCCAAATAACTGCCAAAGACTCACAGAGCAGGGCCAGCCCTTGAGAACATTTCCTAAAGTACAATGCCCACCACTCACATGTATCCACCAAAAAGATTGAAGAATATGTAAAATATGTGAGATATAATGCATGCACCAGCACCTGTTTGCATATGTAATAACTCATCAAGCCTCTCTGCTGGTCACCTGCTAGTGACCTGTAAGTCACCTACTTATCGCTGTGTGTGCACTTCTTATGATAAAATGTAGATGTCTTTATGGTTCTGTTCAGAAATTGTTGATTTGGCCTTCAGTAAGTGTTCCTCTTCTAGAATTGTTATTTGAATGATACGTATGAAGTCATTGCTACTTTTCTACCACTATGGGAGCCAGATAGTCTCCAAATCTGGGCAACAAAATTTCTATTTGTCAAATGCACCCTGAGGCTCTGAGAGTGTGCATCTGTCACAGCTATAGTGAAACTGGGTAGGTCTGACTGATAGTGATTGAGTAAAGTGCCAACATAACTGAGTAAGATTGAAGATGACTACAGGGATATGCTTGAATTGGCATTAGTATTAATGAACAGGACAGCACATATCTTGACATGAGTAAGTGGTCACAGCCTGGGAGTGTGGAAGTGAATATTAGCTCACATGACTTGGTGTAACTCTGCATGGGTGTACATGTGACACATGACTGATTACTGCAAGTCAGTATCGGTGGGTGGGAGTAGCAGTGTCACTTTATATAAATGAGTATCCATGACAAGCGGCAATTTAGTTTCTGCGTAAAGATTTCCTGTTGGTAGAGAATAACCTACCATCTCCCAGTGACAGAATATCCACTCCCTTCGGGCAGCCACTCTCTACTTTCCATTAAGCTGTGGTATTTCTTAATATTTCTGAAACTACAGATATGTATCACTCTGATTAAGGCTGGAAAGCGATATTGTCTTAAATCTTGGTTTGAATCCGAGCCTTCATTTTTGTATAATTTGCTAGTTTCTCTAATAGATGGTATCTGTTTCCTGATTGATGGGATATTATCTCTCTTTCATGCTCCCTGTCAAAAGAGACTTCTGAAATTATTAGGGCATAATACTATCTATCTGTATGCACGCACATTTATGTATGTATGTAAGTATGTATGTATGTTTGCAGTCCTTAAAAAATAATGAATCTGACTTAGGAAGGAAGTAAATCTAGGTATTAAATAAACTTGATTTCAGGGTAGTTTCCAGTAAAACTGGAAACCTGAATTTTTGTGAGGGTACCTTAGCCCTTTTGAAACTGCACTAGAAAGAGCTCCTTTGTAAGGGAAAACTACTCCCAGCTTTCACCCTGACAATCCCTGGCTCACAGCCTTCCAGTCTGCAGCAGCACGGCGGAGCTGAAGCTGCAAGAGTTAAAGGTAAGGTTTGCCCAGCTGTTCCTGAGAGTGAGCTGGGCAGCAGCTGCTAGCACTAACCAGCAGTCAATCTCAAATGCTTCTAACTCAACAGGACACTCTTCTGTGCCAACTCTGGAATCGAAATGCCTGGCATGGGTATGGGATGAGTATGCATGGTAATGCAGCTCTCCTTGCAGGCTTGGTGATGCAGTGTCCTTCTGCGGACAACTCCCAGCACCTAGAAAGAGTTAGGAAGAACTGATGTCTTCTGATGATCCCATTCAGGGTATGACTCTCTCAAACCTCCTCTTTTTCTCAGCAGAAGCATGTACCTACCACCTCCTTGACACAGCCCAGGATTAACAGCAATCAGTTAATTCTGTTAATACGTTAATTCTGTGTCTGCAGTGCCCCAAGCAGAGAGTTAAGAGCCTCTTTTTGGTTAAGAAACATGTGCATAAAGAGAACTTCAAAATAATTATGCAAGATTTTTAATAAATGTGGGTTTTGCAAAATGTAGAAAAAGAAAGAAGTAAAACAAGCAGGTCCAAACCAGACACTGGACCCCTCAACTCCTCTCACCACCTAATGTGAGGACATAATTCTCCTCCCTTTATTCACATGACAAAATATAACTCACGCACACTCTTGCACTCTTTTTGTTATTCCTAATACTCTCAGAAATGTCTCTCCTTAGTCAGCCATTGCTACTGTGAGTTTCTTTAAATTATAACCTTCCAAACGCTGTGGAACATAGCATCTATTTGAGGAAAATTAGAGTTGTTAAATTAACAAAGACTGACTGAAGATAGGATTCTTTTCTCATAGTAGAATCCTGCTATACCAACAACTGCTTTTAGCAAATCTTATGACAAAATATTTGTGCTTGAGTATTCATGTTCCTATATTTTATTTTCCCAAATAAGACTGAATTTATGAATATTGTGCTATCTGTGTATTTCTTATTGAGAATATGGACCTACATTATATGCTTGCAGCCCTCAACCATAGAGATCTCAAATGTGTAGGGACAATTTAATTATGTTTCCCAGCTTCACTAATGTGGACTTTTGATGAATCCTTCCCTGTTGCATCTTATAAAGGATGTGAATCTGTATCATGATGAGGCATCTGCAGACCACCCACTACAAGACATTTTGCATCTCTCTTTCCTTGCCTGGTATTCACCTAGAGACAATATACTCAGCAGAAGGGAGGTAATGGACTTTTTTTTTTTAATCCTTGCTATTTAAAAACATGACAATAGGAATAATACAGAATACACAAGCGTTGAAAAAACATTCCTTTTACAAAAAGGAAAGAGTGACAAATTGGTCCACGTGACTTCCCACTTACAGGATGTATCCACTTTCTTAACAGTAATTTTCATGAGCCATTTAAATAAGTGACCTTATGAATAAGATTCCATGTAAATCATGAACACCATCATGCAGGAAGATGACAGATTTTATGGATTGGTCATGGCAAAAATGGCAAATTTCACAGTTTGTCATGCACTAATGGAGATGGTTACAAAAACATAAAGTCATTTATAGTGATAAAAAATGATACTGAAAGGATTCAAATTGTATTTTTAACAAATATGAATCATAGAGATATGTGACATTCTGTCAATGTATTTGGGGAAGATTGTTTTAAACTGGTGAAAGACACAAAACCAAATAAAACAACATAGTGATTGTGTTGGGTTCTGTCAGAAAGAAAACAAAAAATAACACATAAGAATGCAACCACTTAAAATCAAATTCAATGTGCCTGGAGTAGTTAACTTTGCAGAGAAGCATTCAGACTGTTGTCATGAGCTGTGATGCATAACATAAACACAGAGGAACAGTGCAAAGACTTTTTTTAAATCAGTGTCCAATAAATGCAAGGTATTACTGTGGAATATTAAAAACTATTCTTACAGTAACAAAGTTGTGTAATTAAAGCTGCTTTCTCAAGTGCAAAATCTGATGCAGCCACCTGTAACCATGTTACTTCAGTCTGATATTTTCTGGTTGATCTGAACAGATCTGAAGTGTCTATTTAGGTGGGAAGCCAATAGGCCAGCACATTTAAAGAGTGTTGGCTGTGTTTTGGATTCCCTGGCTTTTGGCTGGTCTTTCTGAGAGGCTGCGTAAATGTTCTTACCATTAGAACAATATTACTGATTCTAGGAAACCGTCTTGATTTTGACTCCCCAAACCTAGAATTTCTTTTGAAAATGTGCCAATGCTCAGATCTGTCTGGAGCAAGTGGCTGGACAAGAGACCTTCTGAAGCTCATTCCAGCCCAAATGGTTCCATGACTCTCCCTGAATCCTGTCTGAAACCCTATGTATCAGTGCTGAGCTGAGGTATTTCTGTATGCAGCAGCCACTGGGCATGCTGAAATGACAGTGCTCACCACTGTTTTGTGACCTTTCAGCAGAATTTACCTATGTAAAGAGATTCAGAAGTACAACATATCTGAAGTTAAAAGCAGTCTTAGGTCAGCCAGCAGTGAGAGAGCAAGATAATACCATAATTTCAACAGCAGCTGAAGAACTAGTTATGAGGCAAAGTGAGGTCCAGATGAATGTACATCTTCTGACTGAATACAAAGATAGAGTGATGAAGTATTTGGAAGTTCAGTATGTTGAATAGACAAAAAAATTTTCTTTCCAAAATATAATATGTCTTTGGAGCTTATAAATCTGCAGCTTGCAAATTTTGCATCTGTATCAATTCCCCAAAGAAATTTATTTTAGCTAATGACCTCTAAAAGGGCTGCAGAACAGCACTAATGTAGCACCTTCTGCAGGAAACTTTTTCACTGGGTGACATAAAGGTATTTAGTTAGAGAACTTTTTCAAGAGACAGTCACAATAATTTCAGAATGCAGTAGGTAATCCATTAAAACAGATTTGCAGGAATATGTTTAAGACAATAAACAGTTAGTGTGTAACTAAAAATACAATATTTATTAACTTTGCCTGCTTCATAAACATGATAAAATGCTTCTGTTAATGCTCCCAAGATATAATATAGGTCCTAGACACAGTGTTCTATAGTAAATTGGATTAATTTTTCAGTGAGGTTCCTTAATTCAGTGCTAGTACCACATAGCATCTTGAAAATTTCACTGCAATTTCATTTGAAGTAGAAAATAAGCCAGGTAGTCAGAATATGTACTTTATTTTTACCATACTGATAGTTTAATTTGCATTCTTTACCTTTTCAGATATGTAAAGTTGAAAAGATTAAAGTTGCCATTTTTGAGACTTGTGTTTAGTAGCTTTTTAGCCATTTCCTTACAAAGAAATCTGAACAATTAGACATGTTAAGATCTTCCTGCAAAGATCTCTTTGCAGGAATCTAGGCCAGCAAATGAAGTTCATATTTTACAAAATTAATCAGCATTATCACAACTGCACTGGTGCAAATTCTCACCATTAAACTTCCTAGATAGTCTCTAAGACAGCAATAGCACTTTATTCACATGATTTCAAGCAATTAAATCAATATAATTTAATGAACTACCACTTTTTCTGAGCTGCGATAATGGTTGATTATAAAAGAGCCAGGACACAGATATTATTGTTTTGTAACCAACACATGGAGGACAAGGATGTAGGTGCAACAGATGTGCCCTACAAACACACTGGGTGCCTGACGCTTGTGAGTTGGGTGTATGCTTGATGCTTCAGGTTTTAGCTTTTATAGTTTTCAAATTCTGTGCTGCTTTAGTGTGTAGGTCTGTGCTTCATATTAGCTCCTGTCACAGAGTAGATAGACAAAACAATTCCTTCCCTAGCTGAGGACCAAGGACAACCGACCCAGATTTCAGGCCCAAGAGCATAAACAACAGTGGACTGAAAAGAGTAAAACAAGAAGGATGGATGGGACTTCATTGGCTAGAGCTGTAATTGGACAGTTAGCTTCAATGTGCTAATGGACCAGAACTTATAGAAGTGTGAGACCCCGTGACCCATCATCCATTTTGTGACCATTTTGGGTTCATCTTGGGTGTAGCCCTGGCTGGGCTCTTGTACTGCCCAAGATCTATTGAGGCCTCCTAAAAAATACCTACTTTATTGTTTAACTCCATCTAGGGTCTGCTCTAGGTCAGCCTTCACAAGGCATCATGCTGTGCACAGGCTGAATGTGTGATTGCCCAGTGCATTATGGATGCGTGACTGTCGTTTCAGGCACATGATAGACACTTGATTATCTCAGGACATCAGCGAGAATTTCTTCATGGGAAGGATTATCAAGCCCTGGAACAGGTTGCCCAGGCAGTTGGTAGATTCACCATCCTTGGAGGTGTTTCAGGAATTACTGGAAGTGGCACTTAATGACATGGTCTAATTGACAAGATAACAATTAGTCGAAGATTGGACTCAATGATCTTGGACATCTTTTCCAACATAAATGGTTCTGTGGTTCTGTGATAAGCATGTGATTGACATGTGAAACCCTTGTGATTGCAGTGTGATGATTGCTTGCGCTCACAAGATTGGCATGTGCTGGCCACAAAATTACCATGTGTCATGTGTGCCCCAGGCATGCACCTTCAGTGCTGGCACTGCCCCAGGCAGGTGGTGACCTCTCATGGTACCAAGGACGTTTCTTATGGTGACCACAAGGCAGAACAAGAGAGCTATCAAACCATCAAACCAGTCTTCAATCTACTGGTTCTATTCTAGCATGTTGTAAGTACAATATGAAATTTAATTGTTTGAAATGCAGAGGCGTATGGTAATGCATGTTGTTTGTTGACTTTAACTGTACTGCATAGGGAGAACAAACTCAAAGGAAACTTTAAGAGTAAGAACCTAGAAGTAACAAACCTGGGGAAAGAAGAATAAAGAATGGTATGCACAGTCAGCAAAAATGGCTCAACCCACCTGCAATGTCTTGTTATGTTTCTGTAAAACAGCTACTTCTCACTGGGCAGAAAAGTGATGTTTGGTTCACATTCTACAGAGCTGTGATCTGTACACAAATTGCAGAAGACATTATTTCAGCAGTTAATCATCAAGCTTTGTCTTGTATGTTTTCATAATGCTCAGAAGAGCTGTGCGAGTGTATGTATACATATATCCATATATATATATATAGAGAGAGAGATAAAAACACACATATGTAAAGATATAAAAATATGAGCTTAGATGTAGCCTCTTACTCCCACAGCAAGAAATAGATTCCAAAGTATTTCCCCGAATGACAGTGTTGTATAGGTAGCTATAATATTTAAATTGACTTGTGAGGAAAAGAAAGAATAGGTTCCAGACCCAAGGGTACCTTTGAAGAGTGAAATCATAAAGGTAATGAACCTAGTTTTAGTGACGAATACAGACTGCTATCTTTCATTCAAAATGAAATTACTGTCACCAAAATCTATTCTTTGTGCCATTTTCAATTCTCACTATGATTATTCTCAATAGAATTAGGTACTAAAATTACAATTCTTCATATGTTTTATAAATCATAGCAGTAGACTTGAGTATTTTGACCTTTTTAATATTCCTTTGTTTGATTGGCCATTGTGCCCACCTGTTCCATGTATCCCATTTTTTTACTGCCTCTCTAACCTATGGGGAAGGGGATGAAGCAGCTGGCCAATGAAGATGTAGGATATTGTAAAGGTCAAAGTACTAACATTATTCCTAAATATTTCAGAGCATACTTTAAGTATTAAAGTTCTGACTGCAGTTTCTTATGCCTAATATTGAGCAAAGAGCAAAAAATTGTATGAATCTTTTTCAGTATGTTAAGTTGGCCAAAATCAAAGTAACTATAGGGAAACTGTAACACACTTATTACAACTGTATTACTGAGTGCTGGCTCAAATTATATCAGAATTATGCATTTAATCAGTACTTAGAGAAGGATAAGAGCACTTTGCTCCTGCATTGGATCCCTTTCCCTGAACATAGGTAGCTCATATTTGAAAGTTTTCTTCAGATATATAGGAATATGGGAGAATAGCTGATCGTTTAGGAGATTAATGATTATGCTGTGTTTGCCTGGAACCCTGGCCAATGGACAGTCTCTAACAATAATGTGTAAATGTAAAGTGTTAATGGCCTGCTTACCTCCATGTTTCAGGGATTTGAAAGAATCTGGACTGGATAAAACTTGAGTGCTTATTTTCATAGTTCTTCCCCTTAAACTGGAAGCAGTGTGTACTACTGCTTCGGTATTGAATCTGCTTCTACAAGTCATTTACTCCTTTTTCATCTAACTTACTCAAATTATTTAAACAGAGCAGCTGAATCTTCTGTATGTTGATTTGTAATGATGTAGGATAAAGAACTTCCATAACACAGTCAGGTGAATTGCTAACATGTCTTGAAAGTAAAAGTAGGCACTGTGACACAAAAATCTAATAGTAAAGAAAAACACTACAGGAGTAATATCAAAATTATGGCAAAGACATTTCCTTTCCGACATAACTGGAGTCACTCCAGAAAGAATAATAACATTGCAGGATGTGCATTGTGCTCTAACAGCTCTTTTTAAAATGCTGGCCTTTGTTACCATAAGGCTATCTAAAATCCACATGCACACCCATAAACTCAACTGCAATAGGATCTTCTGTGTGAATGTCATATACAGGATCACGTGTGTTTCAAGGCATATTGCTGCCATCTTATTGTACACAGTGTAGCATATATATTTTAAAAGAGAAACAATTATTCCAACTGTTCTGCTAAAAGCTCTTACAATCATTTTCTATATTTTCAATAAGAAGGAGTACTTATAAAATTAGAGATCAGATTACCATCAGTTTGAATTTCAAATGTTCAAAGAATATTTGAAACCAATGTAACCTGAGTCCTAAAGTTAATTAGACCTGTTGCTCCATACTTGAAATATATACAACAATCTACAAGTTACCAAAACTTGTTACATGACCTTTCAGTTATGTTTATCATTTCAAATGATGTACCAAGAATTTCAGCTTTGCAGGATATAATGAAAAATATCAGTGCTGTAGGTTGACTTTTCATCCACCATTACAATCTTGCTAACTTCAGCCCTATTTGTGTTCAGGATGAATTACAGTACAGGACTAGAACTTCTGCTGAAGTCTTTTTGAAAAGTGATGCTTAGTACTCCATCAGCTCAAATTAATAGTTAAACTGACTGTGGTAGGTTATATGCTGTGAGAGATGAAGACAGTACATTTTCATGAATACAGTTCATGTGTTTAGAAATCCCTACTCCCTTTTGAGTTATTTTCTTCTGTTTCTCTCATCCTAGAAAATTAAACAGGGATTCTGTGACAGCTTAAAAAACCAAAAAGTTATGTTTAATCTGGGTTTTCCTTGCCATCACTTATCCCTCTGCCTCTAGTTTTAAAAGAGCATACCTGAGGTGTTTATGATGATCTTTGCACATTGATTTAATATAGTTTATCAAAGTTTCATGATTTTAGAATCCAGATAAACATCCTCTAAAGCAGATGAAGAAGGAATTGTGACATTTCATTAACAGCAAAGTGTGTTGAACTCCTATTAAAGGAGAAGGAAGATGTATGAATTAACCCACAGTTTGTTTTGTGTTTTAATAGGCAGGGGTGACAGTTCAGGCTGTTCCACAAGCCACTGAACAAATATCAATATAGATTATTCAAGGCACAGTCATCAAGCCAAAAATTAAATGTAATATAAATTACATGTATGAATACATATGTATTAATATGAATTAAATGTAAAATAAAGGGTAGTTAAATGGATAAGTGGAACAAATTACTTTCTAGTAAGAATGCTGTACAAAAGGGATTTCTCAATACATGAATAGCACTGAGGCTTGTGTCTGCTGATGCTATTGAAGTTACCAACTACTGCCTGAAAGGAGATCTTTGAAAGACCCATTTTGGATGGAGACGAACATCCCTTCTGTTGGTGTCAGTGCCAGATACCCACAGGACTCTAGGGTAGTCAGGGCCACATGATGCCATTCTCCTTCCCTTGTATGCAGTGAGATTTCCAGCAGTGAGGACAGAGGTGTACACAGGCTCACCAAGTAGCACTCAGCCGATGTGCTTGGTCCCAGCGTGGGGGCCAGAGTAAGTGACAGGACATTGGCAGCACTGAAACCAGGGCCAGGGCACCTACACTTCCATACCTGTAGATCATGGCGCTATATGAACTAACCTAAAGGTAGGATTGCTCCCCTGTATGTCTGGATGTGTGTTTGAAATTTGTGACAACCTGCTATCCACCTGCCTCTTCCCACAGAGTCAGGGAACAGACTGAGTTGCTACTCAGGATTCATCAAGTTCAAGAGTAAACAGTTGAGAGAATGTGCTTGTGTATTTTTCTGCAGCATTATAGTGTGTGTACAGGTAGCAGGAAAACCATATTTGTTGTCATTCTGGGGAGCACTTGTCAGAATGTACAGAATGTAACACCTTTGCCATTTCCCTTTTATACTTTTATTAGGTGCTATATATATATAAGCATAACTTTATAATTAAGTAGATTGTGATGATAGACCTCCATTTCCAGGTTGCAGTGCCTTTTTAATTCCCTACATGATGTCCTAGTCTAGAAGACATTAATAGAGATGTTCTGATCTTGAAAAGAAAAGTGAGGGAAATCAGCATTAAAACTTAGTAAAGTCCTAGGTAGTAAAAAGCCTTTGTGCTGAAGATTGTTCCCCCACAGAGCAACAGAAGTTTCTTTTAGCCTTTACAGTCAGATCTCACACAGTTGAAATATCATAATCAAAGCTCTTTGCCGCCGTGTGTTGAATCTACTGTACTTGAAATCTTTTTATTTAGTGAGAAACAGTGTTTCTATCCTAAATAATATGATGAAAGCATACAAAATGTCAAATGAACCTTCACCAGCTAAAAATATCTCCACTTTTTACTATTACAATAGTAGAGGGAATTGCCTGTAGGTGACTGGAATGATTAAAAAGGAATAGGGGATATACAATGGGTGCTCCAAAGGGACTGTGAGAGTTCATCACACTGTCAGGTGTCACTGTTACTTTTATCCCCAATTTCCTAAGCAGGATGGTGCAGTACTTTGTTCAGGACAGGTTTGCACTGTCAGGAAAACTACAGTTTTGTACAAACTCCTTTGTCAGTTGCTTTCAGCTTCCACTTGTTATCCTCTCCATTCTTTCCTATGTGAGGGTAGTGTTAGCTTACACATAGCTGTTCCACAAAGGAAATGAGCCCTACCAATCTGTGTACCTGTCAGCCCATTGTTCAGATTTTTAAGAAAATGGCACATTTGAAAATTAATAATCTGTAACTTAAGTAAATAATTTTGCGCATATCTCTAGTTTTCCTGGCATCATGAGGAATAAAATTGGTTACTGGCAATACCTAAAGAAAAATAATAAGTAAAGTGACTACCACTATAAATTGGTAGCTTTTTGAAACAAGATCTCTTTAAAGTCCTGCATGTTTCCTTTCAGTTTGACATAACAGTATACTAGCATTTAATGCTTGTCCTAGCCTTAAAAAGTCTTTGAGAAAAAGATATTTCATAATGTATCATCAATGCACTTATCTCTTGACCTAAACAGACTTATAAAGAGAAAAGTTTCTGCTCATGGTAGCTGTTAAAAAGACCTTTGTGATGTTGCCTGTTTTCCTATTAAAATGCCACTGGATTCTAAATAAGTCTAACTCACCTCTTACAGTTGAGATCAACAAACCCATCAGAAAAGCATATCCTGCTAGGTGCAACATATATCTGTGATCAAATGCACTTAGAATATTCATATGCATATGTGTGGCATAAAGAGTCATCAGCAAGAAACCAATAAAGAAAAAGAATGTCTAATTCCTCCCATGAAGAGGACTGCTTTCCCTCTCTACTCCTCATGTGTTCTCCACTGAGACATAAAGGAATAGAGGTCTTGAATGGATTTAATTTTGCACAAGTGAGAAGAGAGCCCAGAAACGGGAAAGAAAGCTGGGAAAGGAAGGAATTTTGGGAAGAAAACATGGGTTTTCAAACAGTACTTTGGCTCTTAGTCATCTTGCCATAGGGGAAATTTTAAGAAAACCTTGGCTAGAGATGGCTATGCCAAGTCCTTGCACTGTGACTTGTCATAACTAGCTGGGCACACTGCCATCCAACTATAGGCTGTCTGCTAGTGACTGCTGACAGCAAATCACAGAGATCTCTTTGTGATGCTCCATGAGGACCCATTGCTTACACAGGTCTTCACATCATCAGAAGGTTTTGGAAGTAGAGCCAGAATCATCCATTTCTGCTTTTGGGAACTCCTCTGGTCAGGGAAGGAAGGTTCTGAATCTTTATGGCTGGGCAGACCCTGAAGAACCTAGGCTGCCTCAGAGGATGCAGCACCAGCGTGTGGGGTTTGTATGGAAAGGTTTTGGTAGTGGAGGGGCTGCAGGGGTGACTTCTGTGGGAAGACACCAGAAACTGTGAACAATATAAGCAGCTTCAAGACAGACCTACTGCTGGACAAGGCTGAACCCACCAGTGACACTGGAATTCTCTCTGGGATAACACATTTAAGAAGAGGAAATATACTGTGCTACAGCAGCTGGGAGAGAGGAGTGAGAAGACATCAGATGAAAAACCCTGAAGACACCAAGGCCAATTAAGAGGGGAGTGGGGAGAGGTATTACTGCTCCAGAACAGTGATTCCCCTGCAGCCCTTGGTGAAGACCGTGGTGAAGCAGACTGTTCCCCTTCAGCAGATGTAGTTCCATGGTGGAGCAGATATTCACCTGCAGACTGTGGAGGACCTCACATGAGAATAGATGGATGTGCTCTTAAGAGGGCTGTGATCTTGTGATTGGACCAGGCTTCTGGCAGGACCTGTGGGCCTGTGGAGAGAGGAACCCATGCTGGAGCAATTTTGCTGGTAAGACTTGGGACACCATGGTGGACCCATGCTGGAGACCTCTGTTCCTGAAGGACAGCACTCCATTCTTATATTGACCCATGAGCCCTTCATTATATTTTCCCCCATTGCCTCATGAAGGTGGGAAGGGATAGAGAGACTTTGTGGGAACCTGCTGTCCATCCAAGGGCAACCAGTCACTTCCCTCCTCATGTGACAGGTGACAGTACTGGGGGAGATATCCTTCATCAGGCCACTGATGGAGTGCCAAAACCCTTAGCAGCAGAGCTACCCTAGAAAAGCCTTTCAAGAGGGCAGTCCTTATTTTTAGTTAAGAAAGGTAACTGGCTTTGCTTGATGGTAGGAGCCCTGCACATCCTAAACTGCAGGATCATTCAGTTCAGTATCCTTTCTTAATTTCTCAATGGTCTCTTTCTCAACCAAACAACATTACAGTGACTACTTTGGTGCCATTATTTCAGAAAAGCTGAACTTATCATTGTACCAGCAGGCGGTTTTTTGTAAATAATTAAGTCAGGCCAGGCAGCAGTGCAGGGTATTCAACAAAAGTCAATTAATCACAGAATCACAGAATAGTCAGATTTGGAAGGGACCTCTGGTCCAACCCCCTGCCAAGGTAATTAAAGGCATTGGAGATTGGTCTTTAAGAATGCTGTGTTTTAGGCAACATGAAAAGTTTTAAAATTTCTTTCAGTGCCTACAATAGTGTATTAAAAGGAAGATTCATGGCACAGAACACCAATCACTCACTTCAGGTAAAGAATAATGATACAATTTTATGAGTTTGAAAATTCCCCTGATAGCCACAAAGTATACACTTAGCATGTGTTCTCTGATGAATAGTATTAAAATTTGTCAAAATAATAAGGATGATGAACAGAAACTACTGAAAATGGTCACCATATCCTTAAACACAGGGGATCATACTACTGAGTGATGCTAGTTTCTTTAAGTTGTCATTGTCCTGAAATTTCAAAGTGATGAAGTGCAACTATTTTAAGCAAGTTCTTTAATGTTGCAGAAATGGGTGAAATACATCAAAGAGGATTAGATTTGAAGTACTAGCAGCTTTTTCTTAACTGCAGCATATAATTACCCCATAATTTAAAGCCCACATAGCTATTGGATATTGAAACACAAACAGATAGAATTTCCTCTGAATAAATATAATTATATAGTTACATGTGATATGTAAAAAAGAGCTTTTAAAAGTTTTTACATTTTGTCTTTTTGATTGTTTACATTTGAAAAGCTTATATAGACTATGAATATGTCTATTTGTGTATCATAAATACAAATTTAACAGGAAAGTTCCTCACCATTATGGGACAGAATTCATACTTGGAAGCAGCTTTTTCTCTAACTAGAATTATTTCATAGTTATTTATTCCTTTCCCTCTTTATCTTAAGTTTAGGTGTACAAGTTGTCACTTTCGGTCATATATTTACTCTGATCAAGATTCTGTCAACCTTCTTCCATAAAGTTGTGTGCTATTTTGGGAACACTGCCTTCAAGGTATTTCTTATGGACAGAATGTTTCAGCAGAGGAGGATCAGCAGAATTTGACAATCTCTGTCACAGCTTTTTTTTCCTCCAATAAAGGTGAATGTGTCAGAGTTCTCTTCTAATACTTTGGAATGATTAATGTATGAACTATTACATTAGGATTTCACAGGTAGCTTACAAAAGGGACATATTTTCTGGTTTGTTTATTTTTATCATAGCTATATCTTATGGTTATCCAGTTGAAAGTTAGTCCTGCTAATACTTTGGCATTTGCATTACCCAGGGATTCACTGAAACTAAAAAGAAATTGCAGTCTAAGTCATGGTAAGCATAAAGGAATTGTAAGTATGAAAATTCTGTAGTTGTGTACCAATACAGGTTTACTTCTTTATATGATTTACATAATAATAAAAATTCATATGTAATAATTGTTTTCTTTCTAAATGAGACACAGAAGTTATAACCAGCTGGTCTACAGAAAGCCTGTAGACTCAAGTTGTATCTGCAATGACCATTTGTGACTTGACCTGTTTCTTGATAAGGATACATTTACTAGGAATATTAAGCCATCATCCTGTAGGTCCTTGGCTCTTTTACTAAAAAATCTTAAAGGTTTCCTTCCTGATGCTGATCCACAGGGAAAAGAATCCTTTATTGTGCACCATGTTTGAAAGGACCAGTGCAATCTAAAGGACTTGCTTACATGCCATAAACTGTGTGCTTGGGTTGGATGCACCTACAATAATGAAGAACTCCTGGAAATCTTGTTTTACATACAAAAATAACACCTACAATACAAGATTGTTAAGGCTGATAAATTTTAGAAATCTTTGAGATCTAGTATATTATGGAAAATGTTTTTAATCCTTATCCTTGACTAGCACAAAGCTATGACATTTTCAAAGACTCATCAAGGCAAAGGTATCTTCTAACCAAGCATGGATGCACACCTTCAGATTAGGAAGCAGCTGATAGATATCTTTATTAAGAATTAGCATTGCCTTTTGATAATATGAAATAATAATTTTAAAAATCAGTTCACTTATTGGTTTACTATTTAGTTTGATGAGGTTTACATTTAATGGTCTGTGTCTTAGCCAAAACTTGAAAGTGTTTGTATCATGACAGTGATACAAACACAGTATCTCTAAACACAGTGTATTATCACACAAGTGGTGCTAGCAGAAGGGAGAGGACTAGAAAGAAAGCAATTTTGGACCATTTTCTACAGCAAAATATTTCTGCTTTCTGAGAGGTTCAAGTCCCTGCTTGATTTGATGATCTGCTAATTACCTACTGGATATACAACTTTTTCAGTGCAAAAGAGAACAGCTTCGCATTTAATTTTTTAATCATTTAATTTTCATCCTAATGCAAGAACACTTTCCCAGCTGTGTGGGCAGTTGCTGTGACCGATTAAAGCTTCAGCCCCCAAACATATTTGTTGAAAAAATATTAGAATGATAATAATTATTGTTATTTCCTCATTATTCCATTGCCTCTTGCTATATTTTATGTCAACAAATGATCAGTCATACGCATTGCCTGTCTTGTTAAATCTGCTTGTCTCTCTCTTGCCTGTGCCCTTTTGCTTTCATCTCTTCTTGCTGCAGTGCAGAGCAGTGGGTTTAAGGTGCCAGGTAGGATTAAAGGCATCCCAGGGAGAATTCACTTTTGAAGTGGCAGAAAGTAAATGCTTCTTATCAGCTCTAAGTGCTCCCTGTGTCATTGGCTTTCATGGCTGTGGCATGTCATTTGTAAAGATCTCTTATTTCTGCACGCTGTAGTGGAAAGTAATCTGTCAGCTTTTTACCAGTGTAACAATTCACTGGCAGAGGCTGCTCTTGGTGGATAATAGTGTCTGATTAGTGGTAAATTAGTATCATCTACTATTCCCATAACAGCAGAACACATGCTTAAATATAATTTTAAAGTATATTATACAGTTGTCTGGCTGATTATATTCTGTTTTACAGACGTGCTGTCCCACGGCTGTGCCTTTTCTAACCTGTGTGTTTCACCTGCTTTAGGAAGGGCAGTGATCTCAAGGGTGAATGGATTATTGAACAGCAAGCCCCAACCACTAGCACTGTACTCTGATTCAGAAACAGTCTGTCCTGGACACACTTGATGAGGAAATTTATAGGGACTACAAAGACATGGTGAATAAGTATTTGATGTACAAAAAACCCGTTGAATTTATCAGCCTTCTTTGACAGGCCTATGCTGTCCATGAATATTTATAGGTGAAGCACGAGTGAATTCTGAAAGATTTAAATCTTGATTGCATTGTTAGTTGCCCAGGTTTAATGATATTTTGTTTCATTATTAGATGAGAGAACATTCTGTTGTTATGCAACATATTCCAGCAGATATCTAATTTTGTTAATGGTCATTTAGACAATTGAAAATCTTGTTCAAGAGACCATGTTCAAGCATTGCATATAAAAATATGGAGAGAAAGCTGATATTTTCCAGCATTACTTCTTTCTGAAAGCCTTCTGTTCAGCGGGCTGAAAAACCCAATTCAGACAGGAATTTAATTAATTAATAATTAGTTGACTAATTTATTATTTCTCAAATTATTTTAATATTATTAATCCATAATTTATTTGTTATGATTTTCAACTGCCAGTTTAAGCTTCCTTGTACTGTTAAACTTTATATACAGAGAACCCAAATGAGAGATTTAGGAAATTTTTATAGGATTCAGGTTTAACTCTTCTTTTTTCCTTTTAAATGGAAAATCTTTAGAAGGTGATCTGACATTCTGTTGTATTTTAAATTATTATTTTCTTTGTATTTTAAGCAATCTACAAATGTAATGCCTGTGCTACCCACCTTTTACTCTCATCCATCTAAAACCTCAACCTTCATATAACTTTGAATTTCTTTCATATCACTCTATATTTTTTTCCATTAGTGGCAGTTCTGGATGACTTAAGTTTTACAGGCTCTTAACTTTTCTAACTTGGCTGACGTAGTTTCTCAACAGTGACAAACTTGCCATGCATCAGAAGATATATATATGTTTGGAAAATTTAGTACCAGCAAACCAATAAAGTCTCTCCAGAGAAAAGCTTGCCGTACATCGCTCAGGAGCAACACATCAATCAACTTCTTAATGTAGTCACTCTACTGCTCCCTTCTTTCCCTTTAATTATTTATTTATTTATTTGTATAAAGAACTAGTCAGGGGAAGCAATTATTTTTGTAAAGTTTAATCTTTAAAATATTATTGTGCATTCATCTCTTTATATTTTATTTATTGTTTATTTTTCAAAATAGGGTTGTTCCTCCTTAAAGGAAGTGAGATAGTTCCTCAAGAAGGTTATTTTGTTGTTGTTTTTGGTTTTGTTTTGTGGGAATTTTTTTTACAAATAAATGTAAAGAAAATCTCAAAGTATTAGGATATATTTTAAAATTTAGAATTGATAGAAAAACACAAGAATTGCAACCAAATTTTATGCCTGTGTAAATTAAAGATATTTCTTTAAAGTTTTATTTATTTTTCCTCATTTTGTGTTGATTTTCTTTATAAGACTCAGTCAAGAAAGAGAAAATAAACCTTTGCTTGTGAATGATTAAAAAACTACAAACAAACAATAACATATTAACTGATTCAGTGAGATGAAATTTATTTCCAACATGCTCTTGCCAGTTACCAGATGCTACAAGTGTACTGTTGCAGTAGAAATTAAGGGTAAGAACAGCCAAAGAAATGTTAAAAATGGACAAGAAAAATTAAAACTAGTGTGGGAAGAATTTGGACATGCTTGTAATAATAACAAGATTCATGAGGGCTTTACTTATCATGGCACTGTGACCCAGGGCCCTGCTGTTTGCTCTTTCTATATCCATAATATCACTGGGAATTGTTTAGTTGCCTTCACTGGTTATTTTGTCACTAGATATGATGTTTGCTTGTGTCCTAAAAAAGTGTAGCACATATTTTCTCTCTCATTTGCATGTAATTACACATACATAGCATTAAGTCTTCATCATGTGAGACAGAGAAATAGTCCATGGAAACAGATCAGAGGACAGGTCTCTTCTGCAGGTGTCCTGATTTGTTGAGTGGGAAGAAATTGTATTTCCCACTGCTCCTTTTTTTCTGGACTAAACAAAAATACAGAGTCATTAAAAAAAAAAACAAACATTCAAAGCTACAGCAGGAGAGTGAAAATGTGTGGCTGCTTGAAAAAGTGTGGTGCCTGGCGGGGAAGAGATGCAAGCTCGAGTCCTCTCATGCTGGGGACTCTTTACAAAGGTCCTCTAGTCTCTGAGATATAGAGAAGATGGAAGTGTACAGGCATCTCTCTCTTGTCTCACTGGGATCTTGAATAACAGCATTTCTGCCCTCTGTGCTGTCTGCAGAGATTACTCCTGATATGAGATTGGTGCTGACAGGTTCTGAGGATCCTGATGAGACAAATTCATGGCCTTGGTGCTGAACTGCTTAGGTGTGTTAAGGCAACAGAAATCCTTGGTGTTTGCATAAGTAAAGAAACTTTACGGGGAATTTAGGAAATTCTATTAATGAAAATGGAGATATGTGTAGAATTTAGGCACCCAACAGCTTGCTGATTTCCAAAGGACAATTGACACTTTAATGCTTTTCACAAAAAATCTCATTTAAAAATATTCCAGATAACCTGTTCACCCCACTGCAGCTGATTGATACTTTTCTACTGGTTTAGTTGCTTTCTACTTCTCTTGTCAGCTAACAATCAAACCATATCACTTTGTTGTCTATAACATGACAGGTCAGATGTAAGGTCCAAGGAAGTCAATAGTCCTCTTTCAAATTACTTAAAAGGGGTACAGATAAAAATCTGAGCTTACAGTTCATATGAAAGCTGACACATAAAATGTAAGTTTATTCTTCCTGTTATAGAAAAGGAGCTCCACAGGAATAGGTCTCAGATGTCAATGCCATGGTATGCAAGAATTTCTGAATGCAAGTGGGTTTTCTTTGTACATAGAATTACAGTGCTCAGCAGAAGCACTGGAAAATGGAAATCAACTTTGGAAAATTAGGTAAAAAATATGATGCTCTTGCATAATTGGCTTTCTCATCACTTCCCACAAGCACAGCCAGTGTTTACCAATGTGATGCTGAAGGATGCAAATATTTGCTCCACAAACAATAGGTGGGCTTTTAAAGACACTAGCTGAAGCTCTTGAAGTTATCTGATTATGACTTGTGTGCCCATAAAAATGCAGAAATTAGAAAAAAGGCTTGCAAATGTATTCCTAATGAGAAAGGGGAAAGGGGTTGTGTTTGGGACATGATTAGCTGGTAATCAGTAAAGAACAAACTGATTATTAGCTGTTCAATTCCTGTCAGTCTTAGGGGATTCCACTCAGTGGCCTAATTAAACTGAGTTTGAAGTCCTCATATCATCATTCAGTGGCAATTTCATTATAATATTCAGTTCTTTGCACGAGCTTTGCCTTCCCTCTCTTTAATCATATGTTTTGCATTTGTGTAACACCTTCTCTGATTAGTTTCTCAACAGAATTAGCTTCTGATAACTGCATGGCTTATGAAAGCAAATGTCACATGTAAGACAATCCAGATATTAGAATTTTTATCAACACCAGAATTAAAAAAACCCAAAAAACTAGCATAAGCATTTTTAATCAAGATTTCATTTGATGGGAAATTATTAGCTCTTAAAAAGCTAATAATTTCTAAATTATGAAATTATTTTCATAATTTTTTGTGTATTTTTTTTAACTGCTGGTTTAGTCCATGTGCATGACTACTAATGGGTTTGGTTGACTCCAAGAAGAGAGCCAAAAAGTTGAACTGAGGATCTCACCACTGCAGCCCAGCTGAAGGACCAAGTGGTGCAGTAGATAAGCCTGAAGATAACTGGCCTATTTCTTTTCCAGCAGAGGGACTATGACATGTATATAACAAGCACTCAAGAAAGATGGATAGGCTAGTTTGGATCTGGACTCTCCTGAATATTTCTCCAATGCTAGAATTTTATGGAAACTTACAAGAAAACTTGGTATTTTTTCCTTCAATTATTTGGTGTTTCTGTCTCATCTGTACTTTCTATTTGTTGATAGAATCCGGAAAAAAAGACAAACTCATAAGAAATGAAGTGATACAGATGTATACATTATCATGCCATGATGAAATACTGGAAACCTTAGAAGACAATTTATGCTCTATTTCTTATTAGAATGTTATGACCCCCTTCATGTAAACTCAATTTTTACTCCTGGCTTTTGGCTGTGGTGGGGTTTGTTTGTGTTTTTTTTTTTTCCTTGTTTGCAGTTTTCTTTGGTTTTGGGGGTGTTTCTTTTGGGTTTTGTTTGTTTGTTTGTTTGTTTTGTTTTGTTGTATAATTTTTTTTTTCCTTTACATTGTTAAACATTTAGACTCAGAAAGGAAAATAAGTAAATCCCAAATCTTCCTTCATCTGGAAGCATAATTAGGGGTTTAGGGGCATATGTTAGTTTCAAATGGGGCATGTTTTTATTCCAGGTAGTTGCTGCTATTGAATTCATTAGGTTTTCCTACACCGGGAGTTGGGATGGGGATTGTAAGCTGTCTCAGTGGTTATTGTCCATAAAAGATGTAGTTTAAGTTTCACAATTTGAAGCAGATGAAGATACATTCTTGTGGAGATGTTTGCATATAAATATATAGTATTCTATGAAGTTATGCTGTCCAGTAAAAAAATGTATCAGGTAATCTAAAAGACTACATTATGGGGATGGGAACACAGTAGAAATTGTTGCAAGGTGTCATATCCCAGAACTGTGAAAAAACACTGTAAAGGCATTCACTGTAAAGGCATTATTTGCTTTTGTGGGATGTTTGCTTGCTGTATCCTGTGTTGGCATATTTTCCTTCATTACTGTTCCACAATGTGTAATTCATTCACATCAGAGAGTTGTTAATGAAGGTTTTGAAATGTAGTAACAGTTAATTAAATCTCAAAGCATTTTTATAGTTAACTGTTGTTGTAGCTGTCATGGTTTTAGCAGGGAATTCAAGGCATATCCTAAAGATTGAATAGTGGGAAAGCAGAGATAAAAAGCCAGGAATCAATTTCATCCACTCTTTTTGTGCTCCATATGTGACTTCTAGGAGGAAAATAACCTTTACTTCATAAAAAGATGCATAGGAGAATTAAAGCATTTCATCAGGTGTGGAAAGAAGCTCATATTTGACAGCATACACTTCCAAAGAGTGAAGAGACCATTTTCACTGATATGGTGGTGACTCATATTTTTCCTTTCTCTTTTATAATTATGTACACAAATAATGTAGAAAACTGCCACCTGTTTGACTGCTACAAGGCCTGCATTGTCAGTCCACGTGAGTGATGTCAGAAACTGGTATTAGTTTAGCTGACAGAGTGTTGGAAGAAGACTGAGGTTTATTTCAGTGCAAGTATCTTTTAAATTTTTTACCGACCACATCATGCATCTTTAGCTGACTGAATAGATCCTCTACATGGGCATGATACAGGTTTTCTCAGATTTATTGCTTTCTCTAAGATACAACTAAAACTCTATAATTTTTTGCCGCATCCCTCAAAAAGAAGATTTGAATGCTAAATTCTTATGTATTAACCCTCTAAACTATTATTATCATTCAAAAGAGTCAAAAACATTTATAAAAATAAAACCTTATGCTATTTCAAACACTGAAAATCTGTATTGTTTGCAGTTCTTGTACAGTGCATTATTCTATGGAAAAATTGATTGAATGTCATCTAACCCAAAGAAATGTTGGAGTAGATCCTCAGATGGTGTAAATCAGTGTTGGTCTTGCCCTTTTCTGCAGATCTAGCTGGAAATAGGGATGATTTGGAATATTAATGTTGCTGCTTCTGGGAAGTTTATTGATTTGTTCTACTTTAGTAAAAAAAAAAAGGGAAATGAAAACTATTTGTCAGTAGAAGACAGTAAGAAGAGAAGATGCTCAGCTTTCATTTGAACTCATACTGAATAACTTTAGTTACTGGTCATGCACTGAAAAAAAAAGGTAGGAGCTATTGGTCTTGTAAGAAGAGTAATATTCAATCATCACAAAGGCCCCTGTGAAACCATTTAAGCAACCTTATTGATTTTTCCCTGGTTGGCAGTGTTTAATTCAAACAACTCTCAAGGAGTACAAGCATCACTGCGGGCAAATTATCAAGTGTTCTGGCCTCTATCACTCTTTGGCCAATACTGATACCACTGCGAGTGACAAAAATGAGCATTTCTCCCCCTTTAGTCTCTGCATTGTTCTGTGTTAAGCTAACAAAGAGAGTGTAAAGTGAAGTCTGAACCTCTGACCTTAGCTTACACTATTGAGAAGAAAATAAATGCCCTGTGTGCATACTTTTCTCACCAGTTACTGCCAGGATGACAAATAATTTTTTTAAGGGACTGAGGCTGCCTTTATAAAATACATCCATGGCAATTCCTCATTAACACTTGGAAAGGACACATCTGGTCCCCTGCACATATACAAGCATCATTCAAAATAAGTACTGAGTAAGCAGTAGATCTGCTACGGAGAGTGTTAGTCTGCCTAACAATTTATGGGAGCGAGTATAGTAAATAGAAAGTCCTGGGAACAAGCAAGGTTGCTCTATGCCTCTGTGGATACATTATGTATCTATTATATCAACATGATTGCAACTAGGAACTTTCTATTTCCCGTCCTTCTGTAAAGACAAGTGCAGTGTGAATCTGCTTATTCTTACAGAAAAATGTCCCCTTATTTTCTCTCAGCAGGCAGAAAGTGATGTTCTACAGATACATCTTATTTGGACGTAAGGTGCCATTCTTCTACCCAGATAGAGACATGCACTTTGGATATACTGAGTGGACTGAGATTCCTGAATCTCTTTTAGAAATACCAATTACATTTTCAAGGAGTCCTTCCTCTTGTATAGAGCCAAGCAGAAAGATTTTATATCTTAGAGTTGACTGATTCCAATTCGACATTAACTTTTCAAAAGTCCATTTTTTTAAAACAAACAAACCAAACCAAACTGAACCCCAGACAACCAGCACTGTTTTAAAATATACATATCTGAATAAGGAAGATTTGAATTAGAATGACAAAAAAATAATATTAGAATAGAAAATTGACTTGAAAGAAAAATATATGGCTTTGTAAAAAGCCTCCAGCAGTACACTTCCCACAGCGCAAGGATATCTAATGAGTGGAAAGTCACAGAAACTTCTTGAGCATTAAATCATGTGATGATGATGGATGAACGAGGCAATGATTATGATGGCAAAATGGTTTCCTGCAAAAATGATATTAATTTTATTTCTTCTGGTTTCAGAAAGAGAAAGAGTGCGTGATACAGTTTAAAGAGGAAATGCTGAAATAAAATTATAAAAACTGCTCATCTAACAATAGAAAGGCAAAAAAGGTACCAATTACAATTGTTTAGGATTTAATAAACAGAAGAAAAAATAAGCCAGCAAATACAGTAAATAAGCATCATGTCAGAAGGAGCAAGAGAAGCATACATGATGTATTATGCAGCTGCTTTAGTAAGACATTAAAGCAAGGCACTTAACACACATATCTGAAAGTGGATGAGGAGATGAATTCCATTTCAAACTGTGTCTTTCAGAAAAGGATTTTTTTTTTTTTTGGTCAAAAGGTGTTTCAGGTCATGGTTAGTAAGTGAGGCAGCATGAAAAGCAAATATTGATGAGAAAAGATTAAGGTAGTCAGAAAATATGAACACAATTAAATTTCCTCTGTGGATTTTTTACTGCATGTTCATCTACCTTCTAAAACAGATTTGTAATACACTTTGCAATTCAATGGCTACTGTTATGGAAATGCTGTGGAAGGAAAATCATAGAGAATGAAAGAAAAAGCAAAGTCAGTCTGCTTCAAAAATGATGATAAATTATATTGGTATTATTTGTCATAATAAGTAAAATTCTAGTATTACTTAGAAAAGTCACATTTGTTGAAGACACTGGGGCCACA
This sequence comes from Melozone crissalis, assembly GCF_028551555.1. NCBI lineage: Eukaryota > Metazoa > Chordata > Aves > Passeriformes > Passerellidae > Melozone > Melozone crissalis. The sequence continues at coordinate 26,987,710 of NW_026535794.1, forward strand.
AACTAAAGCAGAAAGTAGAGAATAAGCCATAAGTATGAAAATTTTCATAATTTTTTAATTTACTTGTACAAATGTAAAAAACTTGACATCCATTGAGATTTCCATTTATTTTGTTAGTGTATCTTCTCTGAATGACAGAATTGAACTTGCTTCAGAAGTGTGACTTGAAAATAAGTGAAATTCTACAATGTAATAAGAGAAAAGCCTGAAATGCTTTCAAAAATGATTAAAGATACTTCAAAGAACTTGGGAACATGAGTTTTTCTTTCAGGTTCTCATCAAAAGGCTCCCTTTCTTAACTTATTTTGAGCACTTCCACAGAACTGAGCCCAACTGGAAGCCTAGATTTGGCCTTCTGAACTACGAAGATGATGAATGATAGCTAAGGTACATTTTGTACTTATTTTAACCCATATAAAATTCTGTAATTTCAGTCCTTAACCCCTATGAAATTCTCTAATTTTTCTGAGATTCTGTGTATAAACATTATAAAAGTTTTGATTTTTTTCAGCATACCTAGCATAGTAACAGAAAATTAATATAAAGACAACAGAAATCTAAGAAAGAGTATATCACATAAAGTTAAAAAACTCACCAGCAGCTAAAAGACAAACAAAAAATGGACATGCAAATGAAAATTAATTCTTCTCAAAAAAAAAAATTTAGACATAAAATTTTTTTGATACATCTTTGTGAAGTATTTTAAGTGCATTTATAAAATACAAAAATTGAAGCATCTTGTGGTTCATTATTCCACAGAATTAAGTATGCTTTTACTTCTTTTCCCATATGGACACTACAATGACTATAGGCTGACAGGCAATTTTGCCTAAGCAATAGGCAATTATGCTTCCTAAATTAAGGATTTCTGCTCAAGAAATATGTAAGTTCAATACGAGAATAATCTGGAGGCACTGAGCTCAGGATAAATGGCAGAAATAAGCTGAAAGCACCTGTTCTGTTTTCTGCTGTTGTCACAGCCGCACTACTTTCTATTGCTTCATTATGGGAAGTATTTAAGCAGCCAGCTCAAGAATCATCTGGCCATTTGTAGAGGAAGTGCATTTATATCCCCCCGTCTCTCAGCTTTGATCTTTGCCTCCAGGCTGTATCATGCTTTATTTGGAGTTACCCTTGAAAACCGCTTACAGATTGCAGCTCATGTTGAACGCAGCAGCATGACTGATCAAGGACCTTGTTCCTGCAGGACTCATGCAAACTCAACTGTCTGCCTATTATTCAAGATGTGTGCTCAAGGTCTCCTGTGTGTTAGAATCTTACACTATCTCCTTCATTCTGACCTCAACTTTAAAGCAAGTGAGGGTTGGAATTTCTAATTGCTGAGCACTTTTCAGATAAGATCAGCTATGTTTTCATCAGAAATTGAAAAAAAAAAAACCAGAAGATTTCATTGTCTGTATTCTTCAGTGAACCATAAAACACTTGTCTGGATTTGTGATATATATTAGAACCCTTTAGTGGAGTTAGGGAAAGACCATTCTAGGAAAGCCATGGATTTCCTAAAAATCCCCTAAGGATATTTTTAGCAATATAGGGACAAGACATTGGGAATTAGGAAAAAACAGAGAGCTCTAGTGAGGTGGGAAGAAACTAAGATTACCTTGCATCTCAGAAATTGGGGTTTGACAGAGAAGAGTACAGAAGTCGCTGCAGTTTTTTTGAAGCCCTATAGCATTCTAGCCATGTTCTTAATATTTTGATAGGTATTTTTTTCATCTCTTAAGGTACTGATGTGCATCTTTAGAATATTTTTTTACATTTTAAATCCCAAGCCTAACTTCAGGTTCCCTCTTCACTGTGTACCTATCCATCCGTACCACCATATACCTAACCTTTCATACCCATCTCTACCACCACCAGCACCACCACACATATAGCAAAACTAAACCAAACTAGCAAAAAGAACAAACCAATCCAGCAGCCTGATAATTCACGTATATTACTTTTAATGGCATGCATAGGTCCAATATTTTGGCCTGAAGCTGCAGACCTGTATGTCCTGTGAGCAGTGGCTCAAGGATTTTGGGTTTGCCTAGTTTGCCTAAAAAAGTAGACAAGTAGACTGAGAGGCCACCTCATTGTTGTCTCCAGCTTTCTAAGGAGGATAAGTGGAAAGGAGGGAAGCTGACCTCTTCTCCCTGGCATCCAACGATTGGATGCATGAGAATGATTCAGAATTGTGTTGGGAGACATTCAGACTTGACATTAGGAACCATTTCCTTACTGAGAGCACAATCAAGCACAGGTTTCATAGATTCCCCCAGGCCTTTCAGTGTTTAAGGGGCATTTGGACACTTCCCTTAGCAATATACTTTAACTTCTGGTCAGTCCAGAAGCAGCCAAGCATTTGGACCAGATAATCCCTTTCAAGAAGGACCTATTCTGTTCTGTTCTACTATATTGGTAATCTGGCACGAGGGGGAAAAAAACTGGAAAAAAAAGAAAAAGAAAAAGAAAGAAAAAAAGGGCTTGTACCAAAATTGGCAAAAGGATAAAATAAGTAAAATTTAGAAAGAATAGGAAGCTGTGTTGGTTTTGGACCAAGGAAAGATTAAAAAATCCAAATTGAACATCTACTTAAGGCAGATTCAAATGCTACAGTAACTCAACAGAGAAAGAGGATTCCCTTGAAACACCAGTTACATGAAAAATTAGTTTGACATGGAACAAGAGAGGGTTTTTTTAGAAAGTGTGTAGCGCTTCTCAGTCCATTAGAAAAATGAAAGCTTGTTTGAGTTTCCCTTTAAAAGTTAAGCACCCATGCCTCTGTAATGATGATGATTTGATAGCTAGTTAAGAAGCCTGTGCTTGTAAGTGTTCTGACAATTTCTTGTTCAGATGGTATCTGTCAATTCTAAAATTTATTTAGGAAGCTTCATGAGCTGTGGCAGAGGTACCAAGCATGAGCAGGTGACCTCTGAAAGATGCATTGACCTAGGCATCAAACACTCATTAGATTTCATGAAAGGGGAACATCAAAGGCCTTTGTATGCACAAGTTAAAACTTTAATGAATCCACATATAAACAACCTGAGATAAATAGACAGACGTCTCTATAATGTCCCTGTGATGTCACTGTCATCAGCATTGAGTCATCCACTACATCATTGTCTCATCATCTACAACTGATTACAGAAAGAGCCTGAAGTTTATATTTGTATTTGTATTTGTATTTCCTGCTTCTATGACTCTGTCATAGCAGGGTCCTGGGCATTGGGCACTGTATATTATGGTCACCACCATCATGATTCTTATAAAATGAGAACAGCAAACATTTACTGTTCAAAAAGAAAGATTTCACACTGATTCTCAAAGAAAACTAGAGTACATAAAGAAGAAAATTTTGCATTGTTAGTTAAGGGTGCTTTCAATTTTGAAGTATTTTTCTTACTCTTTATACCTGTATTCCTATATTCTATATATATAATTCATATCTTTACATTTTTAAGCAGATTGATGATTATGCAAATATAAATCAGTAACATTGGGTACACACTACAACATTTCTAGGTAAATTATAGGTTGGCAAAACATAAATACCTCTCTCTTAAAAATGTAGGTGTGGTAACTCTCCATTCTGTTTTATTCTGATCTCTTTTCTCTCCATTAAATTTGTAATGGACAGCTGATGAGAATAGTTACATTGATTATAGGTGACCATTACATTAAATTTAAAGATCTTAGTTGTTTTCATGAATATAAGTTAAAGCTTGATTTCCTAAACTAATATATTACTGCCTAACATGAAAATATCTCTGCAGTGTCTGATAATTTGTGCCCACAGGAGAAAGCTGGTATTATTTTCCTTGCTAAGAGTGAAATCCTGATTGGTGCTGTTGCCTGGAAGTAGAAGAAACCTTCTCAAGGTTGCTTTCCAACCAAAAGCAAACCTTTACTTGGAAACCTTCAGGTACACAATATGGCAAAAACTGCACATGGTACAGTAAGTTTATGATTTTTATAAGGTTAGTGGATTAGTATTCATCTGATCTATAATCCAGTTAGAAGGTTAGTTGGTTAGGTAATAATTCCCTGGGTCCTGCCCTACTGGAAGCAGCCCAGGAGCTTCTTTGCCCCACTTTTGTTATGTCTTCCTAGATTCTGGATGGAAAACAGAACATTGTTGTAGTTGGTTTTCTTCTTGGTATAAGACTAAACAATATTTTAGGAATGTGTTTATAAGGTTGGCGTCTTGTTCTTAAATGTAGGGGAAAAGGGTAGGAAAAGTACCAGGAGCTACAGCAATGCATTAGCCATCTACAAAACTGCAAATATATGAAGAATATAAAAGCTACAAATCTTAGGCATCAGTCCCAGGCCTTGGATTCTTGGACTAATTGCTCAAACCATCAATGACTTTTCACAACCAAACTTAGGATCTGTGCATGATAAAAACATGTCTTAAAACTGTTATTTGTTTTCATGAAGAGAAATACATACTGAGAAAGGGTGAAAGCTGGGGAGGGTTGAAGCAATGGCTTGATGTGCACATTTAAAAGTTATTGCTATATCTGATTTGCTTGCCCTGAGTTTTTAATTACAAAGCCATTTGTGTATGTGTTTTCCTACCAGTTGGGAACATGAGATCACTTGCCTTGATTAGTCATTGGCAGGCTGTGAGTGAAAAAAAGCACCTCTGGACTGCACTACTTGCAGGTCATCTTGAGATTCTCTAAGTTAGGGGTGAGCAAACTCTATCTAGATGGCCCAGTGCATCTCTGCCAATATTGTATACACTGTTTATTGTCTGAGAGGCTTTTAGCTCCGCAGCTTGTCTTTCCTCAGCTAATTAACCCTGCCTTGTAGCCAGGCATAGCTGCTACACTCTGATGCTACACCCTTTCTCAAACATGTCTAGTGCATGTTAGCTTTGAACTTTGTGTGCCTTCACAACTGTGTATCCTGCTGCCACATCCTTTAAGTGCAGTTGATATTGAATGTGCAGACAGCAGTTCTGTCTCCTCACCCTAAAGTCCCTCCTTTTGCTACTCCTAGGTGCCTCCTTCAGCACTCCACTTGACACTTCTCAAGATTAACACCCTCAGTGTCATAGCTGGGGACAAATGGTTTTAGTTTTATGCTCTTTAGCAGCATCTACTGCTCCCCTTTTTGCTTTGGAGGGAGTAACACTGGGGTTCAGATGCTGGGAGCATTGCACTTCACCACATTTCACAATCCAGAAGAAGCAGGAGTCTCCTAAGTGGAAAGTGACATCACCAGGGTCATACACTAACAACCCAAGACAATAACAGTTCTCTAATTAATTCCTACTGCTTCAGCTTCCACAGTAGCAGGCCTTTCCCATGTCATCCTATTATTCATTGCCCCATTATAGCCTCTCACAACTCATTCCTCCATTGAGTATTTCAAAGGTGTGAGGTGCCATGATGCACCCAGAAGAGGGTTATAAAATTTGCTGCTTCCTACAAAGTTTCCACATTGTTTTAGCTTCTTTAATTCATTTTACTGTTTGTCACAATGCAATTCATCCCAGTTAGAAACCTGTTAGCTCTGTGGGTGTTGTACATGAGCAATGATCATGCAAGCAGGCCATATGGGCCCCATCTGCTTCCAAGGAAGTAATGATGGTTTGACCATTGACATCAAAGGTAACGAGGCCGTGTCCTTCATGAACAGAAGCCACAAAAATTCCTGAATAGCAGCAGGTGCACAGGAAGACAGAGAGGTAAAGCAAGGCTCTCCAGTATCAGTGATGGTGTGCCAGTTCAGTGTTTTATTGGTATACTCTCCAGCCCACTATCTAACGGCAAGTATTTCTTCTCTAAAACACTATTTATTAATTACATTAATTTTTTTTTCTAACAGCTCATGCTCCATTTTTATGGGTGAGGTTTTTTTAGATTGTTTTTTCTCCTTTTTTCTTTGTATCTATTTTTCTCCTAGCATGCTATTGAAGAGCACCATTAATTTATGGTTGCTGACTGACCTTCATAACTTGCTTGCAGTGAAAGAGTCATACTGAAGTCTTGGCCAAATGAATGAACAATGCTCTGGAAATTATTTCCCTCCCAGTTTGTTTTGTAAAAAGAAAAAATAAATTTATTATTACATTTTACATTATCTGAAGAGAGCATCCCCTGTAATAATTTTATACTTATTAATTCATTCATATAGTGCCTAATATTGAAAAAATATTACATATACAATGTGATGATAGAGAAGGGTAAAACTTAAGATGTGATTAGAAAGAGAAATGAGAATAGCATTTGGACCTGTTCTGCTAATGGACTAAGTCATAAAATAACCCAGACCTTTTTTATAATTTGAATGTTAAGCAAGTATGGTCTTTCAGGTTGAGATCTATCAGCTAAAGCAGTGCTGAAAGCCCTCCAAGCCCCCAACCTTTAGGCTGGTGAGATATCATACTCATCTAACACTGTGTCTAAGCACTGACCCTCAGGGCAGGATCTAATGCTAATGAAAAATATTTATCTGACCAGTGAAAGCTGCTTTCCCCAGCACTCTTTCCTAACTGGCTGCCACTCTTTATGGAACATCCTAGAGGTATTCTGCTTCTTTTTATAGGCTTCTTTCATATTTTAGAAAACATGGGTTTAAGTGCTGTGTTCCCCATTATGTAGACAGATAAATTTTTACTTTTCACCAGGGATGGTCCACACCTATAATTTATCATATTGAAGAATGTCTCTTTGTTTCAGCAATCCTAAAGTATTAATAGGTGCCAATTGACTTTCTGTCATTCCTTGTACTGATTTAAAAGTATATATACTTTAAAGAGATAGAAAAAACACATAGGTATGAGCTGAATTTTTTAAAGCAAAATGCTTTTTTTCTGAATATGTATTTTCAGTAATCCAGAACTAATTCTGGATATGGCTCTAAATTAGTACTACATTTCAGCTGAATGAATCAACTTTTTTTAATGATTGATAAAAGCATTTGGAAATATCTAGTTGGATTACCATTGTGCTTAAGAGGCAAATCTAAAAAGCCTACTTACATCAGGATTTAGACATCCATTACACCATCACAGAGAGGGCATGATATGATATAACTCATCTCTACCACAACATCTGAAGGACTTAACAAGGCTGTGCAGCTAAAGGAAGTGCTGATGTCAGCATTTTTTTTTCCAAATGTCACAATTTGTGTAAAATATTTAGCTATTCACTAGTTCCTGTGACTGACTGTTTGTTTCTGGAAAAAAAGGGTAGTCAAGATAAGGCTGCATTAAAATTTTGTCAAGGTGTGCAGGTTGTGTAGTACTTATGGCTGCTTATTCCAGTTTTTTTTCTACAGATATGGAGAGTTACAATGGAAGTGTCATCTGGATGCCTGTGAAACCAGGTAGAATAATGAGAGATGCTTGAGGCATATCTACAGGTCCCTATTGTCACATAAAAGAATAGGAGCAAAAATAATTTCTCAGAATAATTTAAAATATGTTATACCTGGTATTACTTTTCCATATGGTCAGTTTATTTAGCTGTTCGTTGCATAATCAGAAATAAAAGACCGCACAGTGCTGCTCAGTCATCATGTACATATGAAGAGACAGTTTATTGTCCTCAAGACTCACTTTATATTACAATATTGCCTATCTTTTAAAGATATTTAAAGATTTCTGTTATACTTCATCCAAAGGGAAACATCTGATCAAGACCTTAATATTAGTCCTTGTTTATATCAATCCCGCATGCAAACAGCCTCCTTTCTTCTTGAATTCTTTCTTTTAATTCTCAAGGGTATTTAAAATAGTCTTTAGAATCAAGGCACTTCTTTGTCTCTCTAAAGTCCTTGATAACCAATTTTTTTCATTGCTGGACTTGTCTTTAGTCCTCATGGACTACTTCTTTCCAGAGATTCTCATGAGCAAATCCCTGCATTTGAGTCATATCTTCTTCAGACCTGTGTCTGGAGTCAAATTTCTGAGCCAAAGCTCAGGACAAGAAATGAGGATCAGTCATGTCTGGGGACTTATAATCTCTGTCATTTCCATTCCCCTGGGGTGGTACTTGCTTGCTTTGTGTATATTCTTGCTAATTTGTCCTTATGCAAAAATCCCTTTGTTATGCCTTGATCCAGAGATGTCTTGTGCCCATTTTTAAAGCTTACTATTAAATCAGTCCCTCACAGGCACAGCAGGTTTAAAAAGTTCTAAACCATAGGAAACATGAGAGGACACACATAATCAGAATTCTTCATGTGCATTAGTTGAACCTGCATTGCATCCAGCAGCAGATTTCTGTTTTCTAAATACCCAATGCTATGATGCATGCTGAGTTGGGCAGAATAATTAGGGGTTAAGGAGACTGTAAGGCCCTGACAAGTTCTTGTAAATTCAAGCTGTAGTTGGCACAATCTCAGATTCAATCTTATTAGTAGAAATATGGAAGCATCAGAAAAGGCATTCTAGCTTTTGAGCTTCTGCCAAAACATATAGCAGGATGGAAAAGGGGCTTACTTTATATCTTTTAGCTGACTATTTTATCACTGCAGTGGATCTGCCAGGCAGCAACACCAATCTTATTAGCTGCTCAGCATCAAACCAATGGAATCATATTACAAACAGTAGTTTTTTGGCCATATTTTCTTTCCTAGTGCTGGAGGATTTAACTTTGAACTAGAGTTGGGGACTAAATTTAAAGAGTTACCTGAGCAGTTCCTACTTATTAGAGGAAGCTTCTTGTCAAGACAAAAGCCTTTTTCAGAGACTTATGTTATTGATCTCAAATCTGAGCAGGTATAGGCTGCCTGACCTTGACTCAAGGTGTGGATAAAGTAGGGTTTTCAATTTTCTATTAGAAGACGAAAAGTACATTTTAGGGTTCTACCTATACATATTTCATAGATAGTCAGCCTTATCAGCGAGTTATTCTATGCTTTTAACATGTGGTCATTTTCTGCATCTTGTCTGAAAGGACACATGTGCTGTAGGTTCTCATTAAAAGAGTTTTTCTTTTGCTTTTCCTTTACCAGCAAAAGGTCATGGTAGGTATTAGTCCCCTGTCCCAGCAAATGACTAAAAATTTATCCCAGTATTTTTCTTTGTCTGTATTGGGTATTTCAGGTTGGTTTTTTCTTTTGTTTGCTTGGGATTTTTATTAAAGCTACTCATATTTATTAAACACATTTTTTCCTTTCTTTATAAAGAAGACTGTAGGTCTTTTGTTTGCAAGGACTAATGACAGAAATAGAATGAAGCATCAAAAGGTGCAAACTAATTCATTAAAACAATGTAGAAAGAGAGATGAAAGATAGAGGCTTTGAGAATATAGAATTTAACATTATTTCTGTACACCATCAAAATAAAAAAAAATCCATAGAAATTAAAAGTGTTTTACCAAACTCGGAAAAAAAGAAACTAAAAGCTTTAGTTAGCAATATGCAGCAACAGAGTCTGCATCAAAGGCCTCTGCTGTTAATTGGAATGAATTCATGCCTTCCCCATTGTAAGTCAAAACTGCACAAGCTTCCTCTCTCTGATAATGTTGCAAAGGTAGCCTCACTTCCATCTATTAATGTCATCTCTAGTGTGCCTGCGAAATTTGCCAGGGCTGATTAGAGCAGATATTAAATGATAATTGGACATTTAGTGCTCATCAAACAGAAAGTGACAGATGGGCCGCTAATTAAATTATAGTTCTGACATTATTCACAATGGTTTATGAATCTTCAGTAGTGACCTTCATGCATGTCTTCTTTCTTTTGGGGGATAAGAGAGTGATAAGAAAAAAAGCACTATTAAAATTTTAACATATATGTGCAAAGTGAAAACCTGCTTTCTTTCCTCATTGATCACTCCTTAGAATTAGATAATTAATCATAAAATGGTGCAACAAATAATCAGATTCATGTAAATCAGGCTGAGTGGCTGAAGCTGGGAGGAGAAATTAATCATTCTCTGATAAAGCAGAGCATGTTTTAACCAGGTTTTCACCATGAAAAAAGAAAACATGCCTAAATGCAATCTGATTCTAGAAAAGGAACTGCAGGGCCCCTGGTAGTGTCTTTTTTATTTTTCAGCTCACAACAGCATTGCCTACTGTCTCTGCCAGCTAAATGAACAGGATTTACTTCATGAAAAAGAGTAAAACCTGAAGTAAAGAGACACAGTTGCTGAGCCAGAACTACATTCCCACTTTCAATTAAAAAAGTAAACACACTGTTAATTACTTTGTAACTTTGCTTTCAGCAGTTTTGCCTAATTTTAGAAACTAGTTTTAAAAATTAATAACTGTAATATTCCTGATTATCGCCAAACTCTTTTTTTTGTAATCTATCTGGTTTTTTGTGTAATAATTGGTTGACTAATATTTGTATAATATTCAAATAAATAAATAAATAAGTCCTAGCTTTAGCATTTCAATGTAGTTCTACTTGTTTATAATATTGTACAGACACTACTGTATTAAAGATATTAGAACATTTTATATATATATATATAGTTATCATACTGCATGTGCATATATAGCTACTTACAATATACATATATTGCAAGTATTCAGATACCTGTTGCTATGATAAAAAAATGAGTAACTCTTCTTTAGGTAATTAGTCTTACTGTTTTCAAGGGAGACTTGTGGCCAGGGCAAAATTCCCAGCTATATGTTGCCAGAAATTGCCTTGTTAATGTGACGACATATAGGTAAACCTTAAAGATTTAGAAACAGTTAAATGCCTTTTTTTTTCCTTCCCTGTTTTATTTAATAGATGTAGGTATAGGAATTATTCATCAAATCATTATATACATGCATCTTTGTAAGTTTAATTTTTCTCCATGTATTTCCTGAGGGGTTGAAGGTATGATGTAAATACAAACTGGAGCACTCAAACTAAAAATAATTAAAAACCCACAAATGAGCAAGCACCCAATTCCCTATCATCTCCAAAAGAAATCCTCAGAAACAACAAGCCTTTGGAGTACTTGGAAATAAATACAATCCTTAACAGGTTTTTTGAATATACTTCATCCTCTCTACACTATGAAAAATCAACTGTGATTTTGAGTATATTGGAACTTGCTTCTAGTCATATGTTCAATTTTTCAGTAAGGCAATAGAATATATTTTGATTTCTGAAATATCTTGCTCACACATGACCAGAACCTCCAAAAGAAAGTATGTAAAACATACAATACTCAAGCCCATATAAATTGTACAACAACAGAAGTAATTAAAAAAAAAAATCCAAGCAACCAATCAACCAAACAAAAAACAAAACCAAAAAATCCTAACAAAACCTAAAGACATAAAATTCAGAAACTATAAGTAAAAATCTATAGAAAATATGGATGCTGTAACTGGAATTCCAGAGTGTTTGGAATCCAATATAGCTAATGTAAAAAACATAGCGTATCCTGAGCATATTTTAAAACACTGTGTCCAAACAGTAAAGAATTAAATGTAGAACAATAGTGAGATGTTATTGTTCTGAAATGGCTGCTCTCCTCTGAGCTTTCAGGAGTTTCCTGCTGTGAAAGTCATTTGGACTTAATGGAAAACTCCTTGATTCAATTATATTCAATGGGCCTTTTTCCTTTCTCAGTTAAACTGGTATAAATGTGGAGTAACTTCACTGTCTTCAATAGTTACTCTGGATTTATTCTGCTGCCCTAGCCCACCTAATCTTCTGCTTCTGTACAGTAATGAGTATTTGCAGAGGTAAGTATCTTTGCTGGATTGTCTTCTCTATATTTATTTTCATTTTTTTCAAGTTACCAACGTGAGAAAACCCATTAATCTCTGCTCATGAGATCTGTGTTATACTTCCTATATTATGTTCTAGGAAAGCCCTTAAATTCATCATAATTTCTGTTGAAATTCTTTCTCAGTACCTAGTTCCTGAAAAGAAAAAATGCTGTTCACTTCTAAGGCATTTTATATCTGAGAATCTTAGCCTATTTTAGACATAATAGTGAGATGCCTATGAAATGAGCCATTTTTTTAAATTGAACTTATAGTATCTAAACAGTATCAACCAACTTCCTAGGCTCCTCTGTGTTTCACAGCCTGTCTCAAGATCCTGAGAACGTCACCCTTTCCTGGAGCTTATGTGGCTGAGGTAAGGTGTTTATCTGACTGAATCCAAAGTCACTACTTCACTCATAAAAGCTGTTGTGAAAAAAGCCAAGCTTGAGGCACTGCCTCTCCTTTCCATTGGGAGCTGCTTTAGGAAGAGGCTTTACTGCCAGCCCAGCCTGTGTGTCTGCACAGACGGGCAGCAGGGAGGGGTGTGCTCAGTCCCACGTGTGACCCCATCCATCCTGCCCTTGGCCCACACCTGTGCACTGGGATTCCTGGCCTTCCCTGGCACTGTGGGCCTGCCAGGACACCCCTGTCCTGACTCTGACTCTGATCACTGCTCCTGGATGCAATCCTGATGCTAAGTGGTCACTCAGCATGCTTGCTGATAATCAGAGGTCCACTTTCCCCCACATTCTGAAAAAGATAGGGAGAAGAAAGAGGACAGTGACCTCAAGAAGAAGTGATCAACATTAGATGCCTCCTATAGTGGTTGAGGGGCTGTTAGCGTTAAAAAGATGGAAGGTTAATAAGACAAACAGGAGTACAAAATCTTCAGTGCAACATCCAAGCAAAAGAGAGAGACCAACTAGCTGAACTCCTTAACTCAACCATCTAACTCAGCCAAATAAACTCAAACAGGACAAATGATCTCCAGGCTCTAATATCCTCGTTCAGAGGAAAGTACCATCTCACGTCTTTGAAAGAAAGAGTAGTGGCAACTTCTGTTTAAAGTGAAATATGAAACTCTTTTATTGTCAAATATTTCATATTGGTCATCTCTGAGCAGCTACAAGCTGGCAGTCTGAACATACCTTTTTTTACATACTGAACATATTAGGAATACAAGAAAGAAAAAAACCGAACAATCAAACAAACAAGGCCCCAGTTATTCAGGTAGGAAGGTTTTGAGCACAAAAGCTTTTTATCCTGACTGAATCTAAAGCAAGTTACAGGGAATCTTCAACCTTGTCACTTCTTTCCTCTGACTGTTGATAGCAAATAAATCAAAATTTCTTTATTTCCTTATTTGCACTTCTCACTGAAGACAAGGGAAGGCAAGGTAACAGCATATTCCAGGAAGAGAGCAATCAGTTCCAGAAAAATCTTAGCACTATCAGACTCATCACACCCTGTGAACAAGCTTCATACATATCTATCACACACGTAACTTGTTTTATCCTTTTAATATGCCTTTCTCTTCAAGGCTTTTGCTTTTATTAAATATTTTGTAAGTATTAAAGTTTTCAATATAACTCTTTGAATACCATGGTTAATGCTCACAGAGAAAACAGCACCTGAGGTACAGAAGATAAATCAGACTGATGGAATTATCTGCAGATGGGAAAAAGTAAAACAAAAATAGTGTCTGAGCAGAGAGGGAAAAGACAGAGATTTTATACTTGTGTCAACAGATGGTTTTTCCTTGGGTTTCAATAATGGTGCTCCAGAGGGACAGAAAACATCCACAATATTTGCTTTTGAGAAGATGAGAACTTGTTATGCTCATGTGTTTTTTTCTGACAGGATGCGGTCAACTGGAAGTTGGGATAGCAGGGTTTTTCTAGCTAAGATCAGGTTGCTGAGGCTTTTTTTTTTGTTCACAGCATATTATTTTATATATATAACAATACATAAGAGACCAGGAGGATCCTCACAAGTCTTCTGGACCAAAAAGACGATAAAAGTAACAACTTACCATGAATGATTGTCTGGTATATCCATGCTTTATCACTGCTCTTCTGCACCCCTTACAGTCTCCTTGAGGGCAGTCCTAGTTTCTTTGTCAAAACTAAAATAGATATGGTGAGCTCATGGGCTGCTTTGGGTGACAGACTGGTTGACAAAACCAAAACCAGCACAAACATTAGCAGATGGAGCAGGGGGAGAACACATGGCTGCCTGACTCCACATGGATGGCAGAGCCTGGGGAAGTGTTGCCACAAAATGAATCCAAACTACCAGGCAGGCCCTAACCTCATGACAACTGGTCCAAGTGACCTCTTTCCCTGGGCCTGTGATGTACTGGGCTAGATTGGATTTAGGGGATTAAGTGAGTGAGGGGTTCACGTGAGTGAGTATTGCTGTACTATTCCCAACACACATCCAGTTGAGTTAATATATTTGTGCGTATGTATGTATGTTTGTGAGTATGTGTCATTGAGCTGCGAATTTCGCTTCTAGTGGTCTTCCAACCCTCTTTCTCGTCATTCATTCACTGCAGGTTGTATCACTATAAGTGCAAGGAAATTATTTTTTTTTCCCACTGGAAGATTTATCAAGGATTGAAATAGGCTGCCCAGGGACTTGGCAGAGTCACCATCCCTGAAAGAGTTCAAGAAATGACTGGACGTGGCACTTATTGCTGTGGTTTAGTATGGTGGTGCTCAGTCAAAGTTTGGACACAATGATCTTGGAGACCTTTTCCAACATTCATGATTCTCTGATTTTGTGAAAAGGAAGAAGAAAGAAGAAGGAGCATGAAAATCTTCACAGCCTTTTTTAAGTGCACAATTTTATCCCAGTTCTGACTCAGAAAAAGTTAGAAAGCTTCAAAGTTCCTTAATCATCTTCTGTTATTACTGAACTCAAAGTACCTTACTATTTCTAGGTGCAAATCTCCTTTACAGCTGTTCTTATGACAGAGGCATTTCTGATTTTTCAATCTTATGTAATTGCTGATTTCTAGATCAGACCACTTGTTAAATCATGTGCATGGTTTTTCAGGAGTGTCTTCAATCACAAGAATGCTGCTGATTATGCACAATAATGACTCAAAATTAAGGAAGATGCATTTTTAATCATTGTTTCTACATTCTCTGCACTTAATTAGTTTTTTCTAGTCATGACTGATAATATTTTCAATTGGTTCAGCAAGTGGGATTCATTTGATCAAATTCTTAGAAAATTAGAAAGAATTCAGGAGTGAAGGGCTGCAGCAAGTCTGAATGAACAATGGCAATTTGTTATTTTCCACAGGATCACTGACATAAAATAATTAGACAATTGATCTAATACTGTAAATTTCAGGAAAAAATCCTTTAAATGTTTTTTATTTAATGGGACTTGTAATTGAAGGCGAAAATAAAAGAATAAATGCCATTTTTTATCATTTGGATATTTATGCTTAAAAATGTCTCGATATTGATTAGCTGCTTTGCTCTGGGGGATACACTCACAAACCAGCTAATGTTAGACCATAACGAGCATGGCTTTGTCCTTGACTTCTCAATTACCTTGCATGGCAAAAGAAAGTAAATCACAGCAGAGGAGCCTCCTCATCCTTCCCTTTAACTTCCTCCTCCCTCTACCACATTCTCTAGTGATTCAGTTGATTAGTCCACCACTTTACAGCATCATTCGTACCAAAAGAAGTCATGTTTTCACTTCTGTTTTATTGGGTTTGTTTTCCCCTTTGGGCTGTATTGAAAATGCCCAATTAGAATACAGGAGTTTGTCTTCAGTAAGCTTTGGACTTGGCGATTTTAAAGAACTTGTAAAATAAAATAGTTTTTTCTCTTTTCGTTTCCCTAAAAACTAGGAACAGGGTCTAGAGAGCCTTCCTGTTGAATGATACCACTGCACTCTGGGGTATCAGCCTCTCCTCCAGCCTTCTATCATCAGCAGACTTGCTGAGGGAGCACTCTGTCCCTTCATCAAGGTCACTGATGGATACATTGAACAAGACTGGATCCAGTACTGACCCCTGGGGACACTGCTGGCTACAGAGCTACAGCTGCACCCTGTGCCATGGATCCCAACCCTCTGAGCTCTGCCATTGAGCCAGTTCCCAATCCATGTGGCTGTCCACTCATCCAATCTACACTTCCTGTGCTTATCTATAAGGATGTTATGTGAGAAAGTGTCAAAAGCTTTGTTGAAGCCAAGGGACACAAAATTCACTGCTTTCCCCTCATCTGCCTGCCAGTTGTGCCATCATAGAATGCTATCAGACTGGCCAAGATGATTTCCCCCTGATGAATTCACATTGACTACTCCTGATAATCTTTCTCCATGTGCTTAGAAATGACAATCAGGATGAGGTGTTTCACCACTTTTCAAGGATTGGAGGTGAGGCTGACTGGCCAGTAGATTCCATGTTGCCATCTGAAAACTGGAGTGACGCTGGATTTCTTCCAGTCCTCAAACACTTCTCCATCTCTTTAAGACCTTTCAAACATGATGGAGATTGGCTTAGCAATAACATTTGCCAGTTCCATCAGCACTCATGGAGCCCCTGGATTTCTGGATGTTAAGCTTGCCTAAATGATCTCTAACATGATCCTCCTCTGCAAAGGGAAAATTTTCCTTTCTCCAAACATTCTCTGGTCCCCATGGCATGTAATTGGTGAAGGTTGTCTTTAGCAGTAAAGACTGAACGCAAGTAGGTTTTCAGCAACTGTGTCTTTTCCGTATCTTCCATCACAAGGCATCAATCTCATTTGGCAGTGTGCCCACATTTCTCCTGGTCTTCCTTGCACTACTGATTAAAGTGCTGGTACTTGAAGAGGTCCTTTATGCTGTCCTGACATTTATTATCACATTTAGTTCCAAGTGGAACTTAGCCTTACTGGTTGCATCCCTGCATACTCTGAAAATATTTCCATATTCCTCCTGCTTGACCTTTTACTCCACATTTCACTAGATGCAGTAAAGAACATGAACTGCTTAGTTCAGTAGCTGTTTCTTGATGAACTTTTATGACTCAATCACCAGACTAGAGAATTGTCTCTCTTGTCAACAACAGTGCAGACATCCTAATGTTGTGGCAAAGGTGAAAATCTTGCTTAGACTCACTACCTCTTATATGGTAGTAGCCTGGTAGTTCTTCAATCTGACTGTTCACTGTAGCCTTCCTGCCACCAGCTGACCCCATGTACCTCATTTTAAACTTATATATAAATGAGGGAAATAACATGGGTTAAAAGTGGCAACTCCTTAAACTGATATTGCCATAAAGAAAGGTAAGTGTGGAGCTTACCTTTGAATTGCTAGAACATGTTTCAGGTAACTCATTGAAAAATTGCAGAATTTTTAAAGAAGTTAAAATATAGTAAACAAGAAAGGTTCGAATTAATAAGAATGAAAAGCCACATTCATTATGGTAGACACCACAGAAAAATTGCAGATGAGGATATTGCTAGTGATGTGTGCTGATAGTTCATGCTGTTCTAATGGATAGCTCATTTCTACGCCACTGTGTTAAGAAAATTAGTGGTTTGCTTTCAATAAATAAAAGTATAAATAAAATATTTTAATGGATGCTTTCTTCTCCCCATTTAATGGGAAAGAAATAATTTTATGAAGCTATTACATGCAATACTGAATTGGAGCTTATTTCATCACTGTCAATTAATCATGAATACTATCTCATTATCTTTAAACATATGTGGCTTGTATCACTGCCATATGAACTCTTTTTGTACACAATCTGAAGCTGTAGCTTGTGATTTTTTCAACCTGAAACTGAATGAATAAATGAAACTGTTTTGTCGATGTCTGATTTTTTTCTTCTACCTTGCATCTCTTGGCCTAATTGAAAAGTAGGTCTCTATTTAGTAAAAAAAATGAAAGCATCAGTTACATTTTCCCATCTATTTTTGAGAATTCTTAGCCAAACCATTGTTCCATGCACATTCTGGTAGAATGAGAACTTTTACTTCCCTATCCAGCTAAACTATATCTTCTCAAAATCCAGCGCATTGGAAAATTGTAGTCTGTCTGATGAATGTCATGTAGCTTCTGCAGTGGGTTAACATCAAAGACTCTACAGCTTTTTATCTGTTGACCAGAAATATGGACATTTATTTCTCAGAAGTCAGCAAGCTTTTTCATGGAGACGATCACTATAGCACCCCAGTTCTTCACGTGGATTAATAGATTAAGCTTCACAGTGACCTGAGTTTGAATTTAAAAAGAAATCTATTCTCCAAGTTCAGCTGTAAAAAGTGCTCAGACTTAGACTTT
Organism: Melozone crissalis; assembly: GCF_028551555.1. Classification (NCBI taxonomy): domain Eukaryota; kingdom Metazoa; phylum Chordata; class Aves; order Passeriformes; family Passerellidae; genus Melozone; species Melozone crissalis. The sequence continues at coordinate 27,005,703 of NW_026535794.1, forward strand.
TGAGCAGCTTCTATTTTTTTTTTTTTTAATTATGATGCTCACCTCCATACTCAAGGATTTTGAATTCTGCCCATATTTATGTTTGGCATGATAAAAGGCATGCACAAGTGAAGAAAATGTGAATAATCCATCAGACTCAGTGGAATAAACTGGGGCACTAGAAAACGTGGCCAACAGAAACAGATGAACCTGGGTTAGGACTTGTAAGGACTTGGAACAGTGAAAATCTGAAGAATTGAATAATTTCCCTGAAACACGTGGATTTTGGAATCTGAAGCAACAGTGCCAACAAATACATTCCTGCTAACCTCAAGTAAGGAGAAGATTAGGATTTATAAAAGAAGCGTGAAGTGGATAAGAAATTGTCTACATGGAAGATGAAAATAAATTGTGTTCAAGGCAGAATTTTGGAGCTAGAAATGATTACCAGGGTCCTTCAACAAATACATGTGACCTTACATAATGTTTTCATTTGTGACCTTCTCATAAAGTCAGTTGATCTAGGGAACTATGCTTATTCATGATGGAAACCTGAAGACATCATCCACACAGAGAAGCAACATGGTATCTCATAAAAAGAATACGCAGGCCATGAAAATTTAAGCAGTAAAAGGATTTTATAGGGGCTGGTAACTTGGCACTTTAGTATTATCTGAAAATCGATTAGTTATAAATTAAGAAGAATTACTTTGTGTATTAGCCACTAAAAGAGTAATGATAAACACTCAATGTGTTTCATTTGGGAAATTGGAGACTGTGCCTGCAAAACAGACTGACTGAGATCTACAGGGTCTTCTATTGACAGTAGTCAGAATACTACATTACCCATGGAGTGTTATACTACAGGCCTAAGGCTCAGAATTAAAGAAAGACTGAAACCATTGAACAGTCTGGTGAGATACATGGATTCAAGAAAGGTGAAGCAGCAAAGCAGATGCAAATAAAGTCTGCCTGAAAGCACGTGGGACTAGCCTCGGAAATTTTGTTATAGGGTGGGAAAAATGTGGTGGGACTAAACTGCATTCTAGGATGAAGAACTATAAAGAAATGTGAAATGGACATATTTTATGAAGACTGGAAAATCTAGATTTCATTTCATGTAGACTGAATGATAATGACAGTAAGAGAAACTTTTAGATTCTTGGATAAATTTCCACTGTTTCCAGCAAAAATGACAGGGACTAAAATCCTTAGTGTAGCTGAAGAATGTATTTGCCCAATGAATTTCCAAAAGCTCCATATACTGCTGCAGAGACACAAATTTTTTTTGTTTTTAATGGTAGATCCAGGGACACAAAGATTATCAATGGAAATATAGTGATGTAGAATATAAACTTATTGAGTTCCTGTTCAGAGTTTTAGCTTCACATCAACATTCAATCTTTTCTTTCCCTCAAGTCAGGTTATATTCAGCCAAGAGCATTTTAATGTCCCTACCTCCTTATTGCATTCTATGAGTTCTAATTGCTTTTGTAGGAAGATCTTGAGACAAAAACTCCTACTCTGATTTTTGAATTCATCATGTTCATTACAGGAGATCATTATTAAAGATTTTTCTTAGGAAAGAATATGTGTTATAAATTGCAGTTTCATAATAATATATGAATCTGTTTCCAGGGATAACCCTTGGCATATACACATGGATTAACCGAAACAGTTATCTTGGACATAATGACTTACTGTCATTGTAATAAATGAAAAAAATAATCCCATAAAATTCTTAGAGATTTTTAACCCATATCCAGGAAAATTTATAATGTTTTTTATTTTCAATTTTACTTTTCAAAATCTAAAATGTTTGGATGAGGCTACTCTCTGAAGTAGCAAATGAGCAAATGCATTAAACAGATGTAGATGGGAAATTAAAGTAAATGAAACATTTTTAATGAAAACTATTAAAAGAACAAATTAGGCTAAAATGTCACTGTCATTAAACAACATTTAGCAAATGTCAGAGTTTTACAGAACTTCAGAGCCTTCATGAAAGTCCGGTGTCATCAGCTAGTGCAGGTACAGGAAAATATTATTTTCTTTTACACTCATTGTTTCTTCCAACTTTAATGCAATGTATTTATGCTGTTCATTTTTGTGAAGGGAACCATTACAGATCTTTCTTCTTTTCAGCAATGCAGCTTTAATATACACAAGTGCCATGCAGTCTCATCCTTTTATGACAAACCTAAGTAACACCTACAATGCAATGGGGATATAAATAAATCCTTACTCAGCTATGATGTATTTTGGGCTATTGTTCATTATGAGAGGACTTGTCCACTAACTCTTTCTGTTCTCTTAAAACTAGCTTATTTTTCATTCCATATACTTTGAGTTGTGGCAAAGAGAGAAATATATGGCTTCCAGATGTACACAAACTAGAATTGTTCAAAGCACATTGGGCTTAGAAAAAGTATCATCTTTGCAATGCTTCAGAATATTCAAGATAAAGAAAGTATTACAAGATAAACAATGTCTTGTTATACCTATCTGTCAGGGCTTCAATCAAACCCACAATAATCGCCAGAAATCAGTGAAAAGTCTCAGAGTTACCTTTAAGAGTATATAATATAAGACTACATAATTTCCAGCTGCTAAATTCAGAAAATGTTAATTGACTTCACGTTCCGTCATCCCATAAAAAGCCAAAGGTACTTCCCTTGCCAGTCTTAAACTTCTTTAGAATCTTGTGGTCCTCGTACATGTGATTCAGTGATACTCAAGGAGTAAAACATTGAGACATCATTTTAATTTAACTGCCCACTACTCTGCTTTTCAAAGGATCAGTCATCAAGATCTAAAAAAGAGGTATCAGGTATTAAATAATAGAATATTAGGTTGGAAGGGACCCCAAGGATCATCTGGATCAAACTTTCTCAGCATAAAGCACTATTAAGGAAAGAGGGACCAGCATCTGAACCAGGTGGATCTCCAAACTGTCTGATTTCGGGGAAATTACCACATGCCTGTGGAGATTATTTCAACAGCTGATTGTTCTTGTTGTGAAAAATTTCCCTCTTGTGTCCAATTAGAATATCTCCAGGGGTACCTTTTACCCACTACCTCTCATTGTTTCCATGTGATTCCCTCCTGTAAAAAGGGAATCTCCATCTTTTTTGTAGCCATCTCTTAAATGCTGTAACATGGTGGTCAGGTCTTAGCTAAGCATGTCTTCCCCAGAGTTACCCAGCTCTCTCAGGCATTTTCATACACCAGGCTTCCTGGTCCTTTGGTCGTCTTTGTGGATTTCTCTGGATCCTTTCCAGCCTGTCCACATCTGTTATGTGTTACAGGAACCAAAAGTGAACACTGCTCCAGTTGTGGTCTGGAAAGTGCTGAGTACAGTAGGATAATGATTTCTTTATTCCTGTTGGTGACACCCTGTTGAGTCAACTCATCATCTCAATGGGGATGCACTACCCATACTGATCTTGTCCAGCAGGTCCCCCAGGCCCCTTTGCACAGAGCTGCTCCTGAGGAGGGCAGACTTCAGCCCGTGCTGCACTCCCAGATTATGCTTTCCCAGGCACAAGATCTTACCCCTAGTGCAGTTTGTACTGAGTTAGCTTCAACCAGCATAGTTCATCACTCAGACATGCATATTTTATTGGTAAAGTGCAAGCAGTGAACTCCTCTTTTTATTTCCAAGTAGTGGTAAAAAGTTGAGGAATGTTACTGGGAAATGCTTATGCAAATATGCTCCTTCAGGCCTTTAGGGGCTATAATACCAGTCTGTGTTATAGAAAAAGGAAATCTGAGTTTACATTGCCTTGATTTTAGCTGGGAAATTGTGGCAATAGTTACAATTTTTCTAGTCTTTCTATGATGGTGGAATGTAAATATTGTCTGAGCTGTCTAAATGATTATATAAAATGATTATATTTTAAAATTGTTTCTTTACTTCTAAACATTCTCTGTCTTCTTGTTATAGTACTTTTTTGTTGTCATCAGTTTATTGTATGTTAAACAGGTGTCACTGGGGATTCATCTTAACCTTGTCTGAAATGAAGTTGTCATGATGTTACACATTTACATGAAGGCATTCTTTTGACAGGCATTTCTCTTTCTATGGTTATTATAGGAACCTTAATGATGAACTTTAAAATAAGTTCCAATTTTTATGATAGGTAAATTTAAATAAGATTCATCTTAAATTCAAATGTGGACTTTGATTGTAATACTGTGAAGCATCTACATACTCTTTTCCATTTGAAACTACTACTGTGTTCTGGCCAACTTCTAGGCTCCAATCATATAAATTACATGCCTTTTTAATTTACTCCTGTAGTCCTGTTTACAGACTTAAAACTACCCTGATGTTCTCATAAACTGATGTTTACATAATCAGGCATTCACCTGTGAAAAGGGTTGTTGAACAAGGGTAATTTTCTCCATGTAGAGTCAGTAACTTCTAAATACTGCACAATGAACTTTCCAGTTATCAGTTGTTTGCATCTTGCTGAAAATACCTTCCTAACACTTGAATGGTATTAGGCTATGCTGAAAAATATTTGATGAAAGCAAGTGATGATTATTGGTTTGAAGGTATGGTAATAAGAAGATCAAAAATGAATTGTAATTCAGAGGGATTCTGCAAGATTATAAAAGGTCATGCTTTAAATTTAGAACTGCACCACTCCTTTATTTGATTGCATGCAAATTGTTTACAGTATTAAATGTTTTCTATTTTTTTAGAATTCATTTTATAGCTTTTTCTAAGAGTGAATAACATAAAAGCAGGTTATGAGGTTTTACAGTTAAAATAAATCTCTGAAATAATTTAAAATTCATTTGCCTTTGAGACTTGTGGTTAATGAAAATTCTGTCATTAAGCTTCTTAATTTAAACAACTGTACTTGATTCAATTGAACTTAATGTTTAAAAATAATTGTCACTCTGCAGTATTAATTTCACACTGGACTAAAGTCTTCCTGCCTTAAAGTGAACATAAATTTCTTGAGCTTTGATTAAAATATGCAAAATGGTACCTACATATAGATTTTGTCTTTCTTTCCCTTTAAGTCTGATTATTGTTTTGTACTACCATGTCTTCTTATTTTCCTTAACTTTAAAATGCATATACTCTTTGTCCAACTCCCACCTATATTTGTAGAAGGGCATAGCAGGAGAGCAGGCATTTTGAAAGTTTCACCCTTAGCATGTCTAGAAGCTGTGTCTCTGCCATTTAGAAATGCTGGTCAGTAATGACTTCTGGAAACCACATTCCTATAAGCAGTTCAAAGGATGTGTTTAAAAGCCAGTTCAGTTTGAAAACAATTAGGCAACTTCCACAGTATTTAATCTTGTAAAGTCCCTTTTCATTAATACCAGATAAAATTAGCTATTACTCTCTTACAATTATTGCCATTTTGGTTTGGGGTTATGCATTGTAGGGGTTTTTGCCACAGTCTGAGGGCAAGCAATCCATACAAATACGCAGCCTATGTGAATTGCTTTGAAAGGATTGCCACAAATTATTTAGAAAACATAAGCTACTGTGTTCACTCACACCTGAATTGCTTCTTGAGTATTATTGCTATAAAATATAAACCCTTCAGTGCCTGATCTGAAAAGTGAGAGGCTCAATTTCAGTTTGGGAAATAAGAGAAAATTAGAAGGTTAAAATAGTAAGAACCGAGTGCATTACCAGTTTTAAGTGTCTGCTTTGGGATTTGGTGCCATTTGCAAGGCCTTTCTTTCCTTCTCTGGGGTCTTATGTTTCCAGCCCCATGGATAGCTTCCTGTTTTTCTCTGAAGTAATAAAAAATTGAGGCTCTATTTCCCTGAGGGATATTTCTTAAAACTTATATGAATAAATTTCAAGTAAGATGCAGCTTTCTTGAAAGACATTGCAATTTGACATTTGTGTTTGAATTTTAAGTGAGCTTAGGAAGAGCCATTACCACCTTAGGCAGATATTGCAGTCTATTTCTGCGATAATGAAGTAACTTGTGTTTTCTGTATTGAGTGCAATCTTGCTGAGAGGTGTCATATTTGTGTTCCCTTCTATTGCATCTTCCAGAGTTCATGGAATAAATAACATTTACAAATCTTAATTTCTTTTATTATTTGTGAGCATGGAAACAACACAATAGAAAATGATGGAGTTTTATTTCCTGTCAGAATGTAGAATGTGTTACTGAAACAGCAACAGCCCACAGGACTTCAGTGTTCTTGATCTACAAGAAATCCTGGGTAAGATGAAATGTGCAAGTGCTAGGTCAAGGGAACAGAAAAGCTTGTGAGCTTTGAATTTACAAGGAAAGACAAAATGCTTTAGTGGTCTTAAAAATGGTGTTTCTTAGAACTCCTTAAAGGCTTTTGGCAGCACAAATCACAGCCGTGTCATCACCGACTTCAGTCTTTTTATTTCCAGTTGTCCTTTAGAGTTTGAATTGTCTTTGTGGAAGGAAAAAATTCACTCTCAAACCCCTTGTTTGAACTATGAGAGAGATCATGACAACAGAGACTTTTCAGACTTTTTCACAATAGCAAGATTAAATATGACAACTAGCACAGAGAGTTTGGGTGTGTTAGATTTGTGGAATGGATTGGCAGAACATGGAAAGGCCATAGGAAAAAATATTTTAGGGGATTGGGAAAAGAAAGAATCATTACTGCCACTTCTGAAAGAAAAACTCCCAAAGCCAACTCTAAAAACAAAATACAAAAGACACAATTTCCATTTAGATTCCTACGCATAATAACATTACTCTGTAAAACTCCTATATTTGGAACAGAATAGTCTCAACATACAGAAAATCAGGCATGGATTCACAGAAGATAAACAATTTAAAATGATAGAGAATTCTGTTAAAAAAAAGGTTTTATATACACAAAGTGCATTTATTTATCTGTTCTGTCATGCAAAATTGAGCTCATGGAATTTATTTCAAAGGGCAACGTATTCCTCTTGCACTGATATAACCACTCACAGGTCCAACTGATTTAGGTTCAGATCATCAGACACTGTAATGGAGCCTAATTCAGAGCTATGGTCACCCATCCAAAACCAGTGGCACATGGTGAAACTCTTCTCTGCATCAAATGATATTATAGGTATTTAGAACATGAATGGATTTAACAAAAAGATTTGAGAATTGAATTGTAAATCTAGCCACTCCAGATAAAAATAATCACATGAAAATTAGATGTCTAGAATTTAAGTAATTACTCTGAATTAATCATCCAGGCATTAAGTGTAGTACGTGGAAAACAAAGCCACCTCAAGAGAGATTCTTCCCCATGTATCTCAGCAACATATTTGTACATCCCTAATTTAAGACTAGACATATCTTCCAGTACAACTGTACTTTGATGCTTGTTAAATTTTGGTGGTTTGGGAAATAAACAGGCACTAAAACATTTGCAGGAATATTTTTTATTTGGCTATTTGGCTATGCACTGTCAGCAAATGCCAACACAAACAGTGCTCTTTGCCATTCACCTTCTCTCTGGAGAATAAGACTTACTGTTTGTGCATGAAAAGATACAGCATTCAAGTTGGACTAATGTTTTAAGGAGAAAACATTGAAGTGCCAAAATAGTTTCATGACTAACTGATCTCCCTTCTGCGATGTCAAAAAGAAAAGGTTACATGTTTTTTTTTTCCAAATCACTTCAAGGTTGTCATTTCAAGATAGTTGCTTTTCCTGATAATACAAAGAGAGGGTAGCAAAAAGCCTTAAGACAATCAATACTTTGCAATGAGTTGCATGCTTCATAATTCCTTGGTAAACAGGGCAATGTTCTCTTCTCCGAATCCTGCACTCAGTCAGTGATTTTCTGTTCCTAACACAGTGCTGATTTACACAGCTAGATCTTACGTCTTTGTGATAAAGCAACTGAGCACTACAGATTATTTTTAATCACCCACAGTACATTTCAAATGTCACTGTACATTTTTTTCCATCTTTTGCTGAAATATGTCACCCATATATATAAAATAGAAAGGTTTGACTGGACTCTTACTGCCCTTTTTATCAAGAAACATAACTGGAGTGTTCAGGGAGAAAAGTGGCTTAAGAGTGGCTGAAGAATAGTCTTCAACTGCTCTGGCTAGCTAAAGGTGTAGGACTTCAGACACTCAGATATAAACAGGGGCAGGTGAGACCCTGCTTCACATAAAGACTTCTTCTGGCTTCATTCTGAAGTCACGGGCAGTCCTAACTAAATTAAAAATTGCGCTGGGAAATATAAATGTTATATATTGCTTTAAGTTTGTTTTGATAAATCTGATCTTCTATCTCCAAAGAAGAGCTAAACTGATATTAAAGAATAATTTTGTGTTTGTTTTTTAAGTTTTATTTTTAATTTTCCTTCAATCAATACCTTTGTACAAACTAAAATTAATAGACTAAAAATGTTCTTAAAGTAGGTATAGCAAGTGGACACTAAAATCAGCTTAGTTTTTCCTCCAAAAGAGGAAAACTAGGCTGATTTTATTTCTACTTTCCAAAATAAAACAGGGTGTTTTACAGTGATGGTGTTTAATCATTGGATAAAGAATCAATTAAATGGTGCATTGTCACTCTCCTGACACCATCAAACAAGCTTTTTTTGGACGTTGTCCTCCCACCAAGGATGTTTTAATGGACTTAGTATGGTTGAAATTAATCTGATGGGTTTGAAGACAATAAATACAATTAGGCACAACACTAACCAGGCTACCTACATTCTAGGCAGGTTTGCCTCTGGGTGACAAAGGCTGGAGAACAAGCATAAGGAGTGAGATGCCTCATTTTTAACTGCGGTAGTGAAACAGATCAAAATTACAAACCAAATTCTTTCTAGGCTAGCCCAAATACCACAGCTGGAGTTTTCAGATCCTTGGAGGTAGTCCTATGGAACAAGTTAGACCTTTTTTTTCTCCTGTGGAGGTTATTTCAGAGGAACCCTGTGATGCATTTTTGACAACAAAATTGAAAATTATGATCCTAGCTCCCATTATCTCCCAGCAGAGTAGAAGTCCCATTAACTGAATGACACTGAGTTGAAACCCACAACTTTGCATTTCTTTTCTGGAAGGACCATGTCTGGATGTGAATAAGTAGAAAGGGGCCAGAAAAGAAAGAAAAATAATTTTTTATATTTCCTTGCAGTCTGTCAGTATGGAAATTCAATGGCTGTTTTGGACTAATAAGGAGAAGGGTATTACCTACATAGCACATTTTCTCTCTATCTATATCTATCTATATAAGCAGGCATGTTGTGCATATTGTAAAACACTGCTAAAGGCTGGTAGGAAAATAGAAGGAAATCTGACGCACTTGTATATGGTTGTGCTTCAGTAAACGTAAACCACACCTCAGTAGCTATAAAACAAACCAATACCTATGGTATTCAGTGTCTACTGAACAGATAATGGCCCTGAAGATGGAAATAAATCTCTGCATTTTATTTTTTTAGATTGTGGTATCTATTGTTGTTTATTTGTTTGAGGTTTTTTACTGAGTTTAGCTCTAAATATAAATAAGGAAACTAAAATCTTTAAAAGTCTACTTTTGTTAAACTTGGAAGCAAAAAGGAACTATTTTGTTGGGACATACAGATTTGTATTCATTTTTAAAAAGTAATAGTGACCTTTGGTTCTGCATTTTCTCCAAAATAGCATTAATGTATTTTAGTTATCAAAGTAGTCAATGTTTTTGAGGAGAAATTTGTGTCATGTTGACCAAGAAAAAAAGTAAATAGTAAGAAGTCTAAAATTCTCCCTAAGTTAAAGTGATTTTGCTAGACAGATGATATCTACAATTTTTTATATCATTGAGGAAGAAAAAGATGAGGTTCTCAAAAGCATCAATCATAATGAACTTTTCCTCAAAACAGGCAAAAATATGCTACTTCAATCATTGAACATTTAGCCATAGTCTTCTGTGGGATCAGGATTTTACTCAATATTTCAAATTCAGCAATAAAAACACCTACTTCTGAAGTATTTTCTATTTTCTCTTACCTGAAAGCTGTCAGAACTGTATTTTTTCTAGAAACAACTTTGTTGTTCTAGAAACAACAATTTTTTGAGATAAGTTAGTGTGACTAATTTCTTCCCAATGAATATTAGTGTAAGCAAATTAATACAGAATTTGTTTTTACTTTGCTCATTAAGTCTCATACTAAAATAGAATGAGGAAGTACTTTCATTTCATGTCACTTATTTGCAATAGGTTATTTGCAATAGGCATGACAATAATGTAAATCTTGATCTCTGCAATGTGAATTTTATAAATCTTGAGTTACTAATTGAAGACCAAAATCTCTTGAAGAAGAGATTTGAGGATTAATTTTTAAATCAGTTTTTAATCTGCTTATTCAGTTTTCATTACTGTGCAGAGGAAATTTATAATGAAAAATACAGTACTTTACCTTTAATAATTTTCCTGTTTTCAATATACTTAATCCCAATGAGCCAAAAGACACTACACATCTGAAATATATTCTAGAGGAAAGAATATAGAGTTCACATCATATTGTTTGTATTTTATTTTACAGTAGATCTCTTAAACAAACTTTAAAAATATTTGCTATAACTTCAATTGCTTAATGTAACATATATACATTGACTTTAAAATATGAGATCGAAGTTGTCAGCATGACACTGGACAGAAAATCCTTCCATAGGAAGTATTTTGTCACTTAACATGTGTCAAATACCACAAAATACAAGTCAAAAAGAAGTCTTACAGCTAATAAAATGTTGAGTTTTTAAAGACATCACCTGCACAGATTTATTGAAATGAATCACATTATGCCCAGCTGAATTGGCCAAGGACCTTACCACACGTAGATGAGCACGGGTGAATGGAAATTAATCTTAGGTTGATTTTTCACTTGACTCATGGAAGACAACATGAGGTTTGTTCTCTTTAAAAAGGATCAAGTTTTTGTACTAAGAATGGATTGACACAAAGGGTAAGATTTTATGAAATGTCTTCCTTTTGTGATTGTGCAGAATTTCATTGACAGTGATTACAACTGTTGGCTGCACGGAAGAATATTTTGTGTAAAGTCCAACAAAATTATTGTGAAGCCTATGATATGAACTTGCTTGCTTTTTCTTCATTTTATGCTTCATTAATGTCTGGCTTTGACTTTAAATTTAGTATTTGACTTCAGGGGGGATGTGCATCCCATTCATGGTACACAAATAATTGGGCTTTAGCCAAATTTCATTTTGTCTAAACAAGGAGATTTTACTCTTTTTTGAGGTTTTTTTTTGTCTTGTTTTACAAGAAGAAAGTGAAAGAAAGAAACACAGTATTTTCTTCTGTTTTGTAAAACTAATCTTTCATTAAGTCAAAGATGCCTTTGAACTAGGATATTCCAACCAAGAAAGGTGAACAAAATCAATAGTCTCACAAATAAAATACTGTTAACAATTCCAGTACTATTGTTACTAATTTATAATAAAAAAAAAGCAAGCAAAAAAAAAAAACCAAAAAACAAATAGCAACTCTATTCATAACTTTTCCTTTTGCATATAGTTTTTATTTTCCTTTGTAGATTAAGGGAAGCATCTTCACAGGCCATGTTAGGTTGATGCAACACCTGCTGCTACTAACCAGTGTCTAAAAGAGAAAGTGAAAAATGTAGCATTGGAAACATACAGCAAAAATTGTGTGAATCCAGAGCATTTACATATGACTTTCTTTGTGATGCTTAGCTTATCTGCATGGGCATATAACTATGTTTATTAGGTGATGAGACTGATATGATCAATACTTGCTATTGTAATTGTTTTTAACTCAGCCCAGCAGTGGGACTCAGAAAACCTTAATGAAGCCTGGAGGAAGGCAAAGGGTCAGTAAATGCAAATCTGGCAGAGAGATGTGCAAGGTTTCTGGCACAGATTGGACCACAGTGCTGGCCAAGGGTCCATTTGCAATCTCCTGCCTAGAGAGAGACTGAAGTTTATGGTTTGCTTTACTATCTCTTAGACGGATGCTCCTGCTCCTTGAAAAAAGAGTTTTCATGTCCCGTGTTGCCCTAAGAAGCAGAAGAGACACCATTCTGTGTACCTTCATTGATTTATTCTCTTGAGACTTCATGTAGTGAACAATGATCAAGGAACTGACTGCACATCAAGTCCTGTCCAAGGCCACCAACAAGCCTGGCTGGGCATGTATAGCAATGCTGGCATTTTTTCTGTTGCTATTTTTTGTTTTCTGTTTTGTAGCATATGCAAGTAGAAATCCCAAAGGGTTGCACATATTTTGAAAATGTTACATTCTAAAAGCCAGCGAGCTTGTCTGCAAAATCAACCTTAAACTCTTATGGACCAGCTGAGTGTGGAAGGGACTACAAAGTATTTAGTCTCATTGATTTTCCCAGTTTTTTTCCCCCTTCTTCAATAGTTCTGATGGAACTGCTTCTGATTAGGAAGCTGGCCCTTTCAAGGGCTGTTGCCCTGTTCACAGATCTCTTTCAGAAAAGGAAGAAGTTTCTTGTCTTAACCTTAGATTTTTCTTGCTTTTATGATGTACAGTGTTAAATTGAAAGTAGCTTGGATGTACGAGCAAGGGTGACTTTCTTTTGGAGGGGAAGCATTTTTTCAGAAGCTGCCGAAAAGCTAAAATTCATTGAAGTCACAAAAAGTCTTTTCCACACAGTCCTTTCCTTACATATTTTCTTTATCTTTGAACTGAAAAGAATAGCAATATTAATCTAATTCCAAAGTTTAGCAGTTCATTGATACCCAGTAAAATAATTCAAATTACATGCAGGAGGTGTGCAATTATCTTGGTAAAACAGGCTCTAGATCTATTTTTCACTCTGCCTCTGCACATAATTGCATTTAACTACTTCCTTGCTAAAACCCACTTGAAGCATTGCATTTTAAAGGAACCTAATAACTTCTTTTAAACCAAAATATATTAAAAAAAATTAAGTGCTGCTATGGTACTACTCTCTGTTTGATTTAATGCTTCAAACAAAGAGCTCTCACTCTTCACTAATGGCTTAATCAAATGTTCTGCATTGTGGACATGAAGAGATACATCATTCCACCTTGCACAAGACATCTTTTCTTGTAGAAAATAGTTTAACGTGTTAAGACTGGGCAAGAGACGAAATCTCAGAACAATCCTTTATTTGAGTGGTTGGATAGTTAGGGATGAGAATCCTCAATTTCAGTATTTGTCACAATGAATATTCATTTAATCCTGCAAAATGACCAGAGGCAGTTTGACAGCTTATGAGCAGAATAACAGTGCCATAAATGTGTTTTAGGAAATCTAAGCTAGCATTTCTAGGCCAAAGGAACATACAATTTTTTTCTAGGCTTATACAGGGTTCTTTTAGCCCATTCCACAGTCTAGACAGATAGTTGTCTTTTCTCTCTTCCACTTCTAGTTAAAAATTTATAAAATTCCATACTAAAATCCAGTAGGCCATTAGCTCCAGTCACTCCTCTTGGAATGTAGTAGCAGAGACCCTAATAATCAGGAGCCATTTTATAAATTCCAGATCGAATTTTCTGTGCTGGCTTATGCAATTATGCCCATGCACCAATGTTAACCTCTAATTAAATAGAAAATTTTCCTCCTTAACACATTCATGTTCTTTTCCTACCATTATATTTTCTAGTGTGGACACTCTATCTCAGAGTCTTCTTATCTCAGTTTGCAGGTGCTTTGTTCGATCAATTACTTTGGTGGACCATTTCTGTGATTCTTGCAGCTTAAATGATTTTTTTTTTTTTTAACAAAGGTGATTGGACCTGCATTTTTGTCAAAATTCTCTTGTATGGTGAAATTAACAGATCACTGTCCTTTTGGAAAATGGCTGTTGCTTTGTATTTATCTATCTTCCCTTCTGCATCCCATGCATGCATCCCGTGCCATTCCTAAGCACTTTTTCTTCCTTTTTCAGACTTGTTGGGAAAAAGTCTGCTTTACATTGCATAACACTGTTTCTTGCTTTCAGCTTCCACTAGTCCAGGTTGCTCCGAACCCCAACCAACCCAGCCATGAACACTCCCAGAGACAGCACAACCACAATTACTCTGGGCCACCTATTCCTGTGCCTCATCATCAGGTAAACGATTTCTTTCTAATAACTAATCTAAACCACCATATTTCAGTTTGAAGCCATCCCCCCTTGTCCTGGCACTATGTTTCCCTGTAAAAAGTTCCTGTCCCACTTTCTTGTAGGCTCCCTTCAGGTACTGGAACGCTGCAATTCAGTCACCCTTGAAGCCTTTTCTTTTCCAGGTTGAATAATCCAGATTCTCTCAGCCATTCCACATAGTAGAGGTGCTCCACCCCTCTGATCATCTTGGTGGCCTCCTCTGGACTCTCCAACAGGTCCCTGTCCTTCCTGTGCTGGGAGCCCGGAGCTGATGCAGCCCTGTGGCTGGGGTCTCAGCAGAGCAGAGCAGAGGGGCAGGATCCCCTCCCCTGCCCTGCTGCCCACGCTGCTCTGGATGCAGCCCTGGACACGTTTGGCTTTCTGGGCTGTGAGTGCAGTGTGAGGTCCAGCCTCTCATCCAGCAGCACCCCCAGTTCTCTCCCAGGAGGAGAGAGTTCTCCTTCTGTTCACCCTCCAGGCTGTGTTGATACTGGGGGTTGCCCTGATACAGGTGCAGCACCTTGCACTTGGTCTGGTTAGACTGCATGAGATTTCTAAGTAAAAGACAAAGAGCTCTAAGTGGAAGAATGGCAGAGGCAATGTGTTACACAGATAGTGGTGCAGATGCAAATATATTCTTAATATAACTTCCACAGTCTCCACTGTGATTTCTTTGCTTTAAATTGTAGAAATAATCTACCTAATAAATTGAGAAACATGTTTCTCCATTGGAACAAGGGAGTTTCTCTTGAAGAATTTCTTTAGAGCTAAGTTTCTTTTACAGAATTATTAATCTGGCCATTTTTAGGTATGTAAAATCAGATTAATACTACTCAGGACGCCTTCACCTGTCTTAAAGGGAGTCAAGAATGACTGCATGTCTGGTTTGAATCGAATTCCTTTTTCTGTGTCTGATTCTCCAAGACCTGTCTGCTTTCCTTTGACTCAGCTAGCTTACATTTCTGTCAGGCAAGATATATTATTGCTCTGAAAGGAAAAGGAAGAAGTTAAAAATTGAGCCTATTGAAATACACTTGCCTCCATCTTTTTCCAGACCCTGTTTATCTTTCTCCAAGTGTTTGTGTATGTGAGATCTCAGGAAGACTGCTTTAAAGAAAAATCTTATTTTCAGTTGAGCCTAAGGAACATCCAGTCAATTAAAGCAATCTATTCTTAGTCTTATTTTATTCTTTCAGGGAAAGGTAGGAGGACACACACAAAAACCATTTTCTTCTTGCAAACATAAGCATGGGAGCCATTTTATAGGCCTTAAAAACTGAAAAGTTTGGGACCATGTTTCTTGCTAAAACCAGGTAAAATTTTCATTGTCAACATATAAATGTTTTGGAGCAGAATTCAACAGCTTTTTCTGACTGTATTGTACTCTAGGAGCTGTTTATCTGCATTCATAGCTGACTAAATACATTTGACAGCAATCAGCAGAGATATTTATTATGTGGAGTGACTCCCTGGCTTTATGTCCAGGATCTTCACAGACACCATATTCACAATTTGGTAGTTTATAACATTTCTTTGTATGATGGAAAAAGGTAGAAAATTGTATTAAAATAACAGTTGGATATTATCAGTCGGAACTCATTCTCTATGATGTTTCTGCTAATCTGAAATTTTTAATTAAAAGTAAAAACCCCCTTCTTTTAAAATTGGTGTACTAAAATTCTTGTGGATATTGATTTCTTATAGATTATTTCTCAAAAGAAAAGTAGTAGATGAATGCTCTTTTGGGTAATTGAAATAGTTTTGATGTTAGTTAACTCTTAGCTCTGCAGCTAGAACTACATGTCTGTTTGGCAAAAAGTGTGGCAATGTATATACTTTTCATACCTCCTGTTGTTAGTATTGGGAATCCTAGACTATTGCTAATATTACATCATTATTTTTCAGGAACATGTTAAAAAAAATCTCTTGCAAGGTCTGGGAAAGCAATCTCCACAGGAAGATACTGGGCTTACTTTATTTAAGTATAGGGAAACGGGGAGTGATATCTTTCTTTTATGAACAGCATGAAGCTGTTCTTTACAGAGCTTTCTAAGCCTCTATTGTTGCTATACCCTCAGGCTTCTCACTGCAGGTCTTCATACTGCAGGAGGGATTTTCATTTTTGTTTCTGATTCATTCCTAAGACCACCCTAATCCAGTTGTAAATGGGTCATTCAGACAAATAGTGAGAAGCAGCTCAATTTTAATGTAGTCATATTGATTCTGCAGTGTTGACTACATTGAAATTAATATTTGTCTACAAAATCTTCCAGGCCTATTTTAACTAGACCAGCCTGGGTCAAGGTGGGTCATCTCAACTAACCTGGAACTTTAGGAACTGTCAGGCTTCATTCAGGGTTGCCCATTTGTGTTGTACATGAAGGTCTTGACACATTTACTATGATGTCAGCTGAAATAGGAAAGTCCCAAATTTGCAATTTGAAAACTGAGACAAACATGAGGTCCCAGATACCTTAAAACACCAGCATATCCTTCTATTCACAGGCAATATAAAATTGAATAGGAAATATGTGTAAGAACAATTTCTCCCACCCTGTGATGGTTGAGGCACTCTTCGTATTTAGGGCATCCTAAAATAGAAGCAAAGCAAAGGACTCAGAAAGGTTTTTCTCAGAATAATACTCCAAATTATTTTGTGGGAGTTCTGAGGTTCTTCAAGCTGGTGTAACAGGTGTGAGTCTTGCTCCAAAGCTGAATGTGTGCTTGAGGCACACAGCCAAGAGTCTCAAAACACTAATCACACCCTACCAGATTCAGGCAATCATATGGGTTTCCCCAGCTCCCTGAATATGATAACCACAGTGTGGTCAGATGTGTGTGTCTATTTCTGTCTGCAGAGATACATGAAAGTGGGTTAAGAGCACACTTTACTTTTTTTCATATACTTTTTTTATTCAGTGAAGTCTTCATGTAAGCCTACAGATAAACCACTATAAAATATCTCTCTAGAAAATACTTGAGCATCAATATTCATACTTTTGTCTACAGTGTAAGAGAACTTTTATGTTAAGTATCTACCATTTTTTCTTTTGATATTACCTTTTCCATTCAGAAAGAAGACAAAAGATAGAATTCTTTGAATGTGTTACTTTTTCACATTCATGAAAGGGTCAATGACAGAACCTGATATTGTACAAAGAGAAATCCACACTGCTTTTGGATACATGCCTATAAACCAGTGCATTGTAATGACAGTGTGTGTTTGGATGTGCAACCCCCAGCATTTCCATTTTTCAGAGAGAGAAAGGAGAGAAGAAATGAGGGGAGATATGAAGCAGGCTAGAGACAAGAGCAGGAGACTGATCAGTCATAAGAGAAAGTAGCCATTATGAAAAAATACCACTTCTGAGTCAAGAGAATGGGCTAACGATCACACTTGTCAAAATCACTGTTAACAGGAAAGTAGTTTTTTTACCTTTATTTTCAATATGGCATTTTTGCATGGGAATGCCCTACAAGACCCTCAACAGCACGTTTGCCCAGAAGT
This sequence comes from Melozone crissalis, assembly GCF_028551555.1. Classification (NCBI taxonomy): domain Eukaryota; kingdom Metazoa; phylum Chordata; class Aves; order Passeriformes; family Passerellidae; genus Melozone; species Melozone crissalis. The sequence goes on from NW_026535794.1 coordinate 27,023,272, forward strand.
GCTCTAATTAACTGTACCAAATGGCCTACTCCACTGTCATGTTAATGCCTTCTATCTGGCTGTTTGCTGGCCATCATGTATCATTGTTCAGCAAATGACAGCAGTCAGGTTATTAAAGGTGTAGATATTAAATTAACAGCAGTGGTAAACATTGTAGCTGTACTTCACATCTCAGCAGAGCCAATGAAGTGGATGACACTGCATCCATGCTGATATGCTGCAATGACAGATGGGCGTCATTTAACACAATACATCAGTGGGCAACCCACGTACCACAGCTGTCCTCCACTAAATGAATTAGATCAGGGTAATTAATCTAAGGCAGAAAGTATTACTAAAGTGGGTCCTAAGCGGAATTAGTAACGAATGAAATATCCTGTTAAAAAAGGGAAGGAAAAGAAATAGAAAGGAAAAAACAAAACAAAGGCTCATTGCAGCATGAGCGTGGAAATGATTATTAAGTATTTTAATTTGACACACAAAGGACAGTGCCCATGCCTCAGTGTGAAGGAGTATATAATAGGCACCCTTTTGTTCTGCCATATTTTATCATATAATGTTTTTTGTCACCGTGTGTGTCAAGGAAAGCAACAACACCAGCAAGGGACCAAGATGTTATACTTGATACTTTAATGTAAGAAAATCCTATCATCTTTATTACTTAGCTGTACTGCTCATGGAATTATTCCTTGTTACATATCCTCCACTTATAGTGATTGACCTGTTTAATTTCCATGACATTTTATCAGAAGGATGTCTTATTTCTGGTTTTGGCCTGAGGATAGCTGTAAAAAACCCCAACACAATTCCCTTTCATTTACACAAAATTTGTAGCGTTTCTCCATCACTGTTCTCTCCAATATTCCCCATCTGTACTGGGTCAAAAAAACCAACCAACCAACCAAAAAAAAAAAAAAAAAAAAATCAACAAAAAAACCCCAGAAGGAGTAAAACAATTTTGTCTTGCTTCCATTCTGGATGGTTGCAAAAATATTTCAAAATTTTTTATTATACATTGGTATCAATGTTGTATATGAGTACATGACAAGTTTGTTGGAGTTTTTTTTCAATTAAAACCCAATCAATGATGTGATGTGGGTTTGAGATCATAAGATCATAAGCAGGTTAAATAAGCAATGCTTACATCTAGGGTATAACAATTCATTCCCAAATCTAGGCAATTTAAAGAGCAGTTATAGAAGAAAAGCAACAAAGAAATATAAACCTGAAAATTTCATTGTTAGTCTTGCAGGTTCTGTATTAATTCTGTTCCACTTCATTTAGTGTATGACATCTGCAATGGAAAATTTCCCTAAAGGATGTCTCTGACAAAGGCAAGCATTGATCAAGCATCATGTACTTGCTTGATGCTGTCAGCTCACTTGCAGCTTTCTCTTTATTCTTTTCCCTTTGCCTAAGAGAGCTATCATCCTTCAAAACACCCTTCTCTGCAGGTAGAGACTGGGATTTGCTATTTGTTTTAATCTTTAGAGGAAAAAGGGAGTTGTGGAAAGAGAATTATTTTGGGAATAGGTATTATAGCAGTGATTATGTTAGATTGGTGTGATGGAAACACATACTGCTATTAGACTACAGGCAATTTCTGAAATGTATTGACTTTTATGAAAGTGATGTTTAAAAACAAGTCACAATGTGTGTTTCAGAGTGCATCCAAATTATTAAATAGCTATTTACTGTTGTTTGGTATAGTCTCCATTGTGAAACAAACCTTGCTCTCTGTGAGCATTGCAAATTCTGTTATCCTCTTCACTCTGCTAAACCAGAGCAGTGTTATGAAAAGATGATATGGAATGTGCTTGGAAATTCCAGCATAGCATATTTTGCACGTAAGTTGTTTCCTCATGTGTAAATATGTTAAGAGTGACAGCATGACAGGTCCTCAGTTATTTTTGGTTAATACCCATACTTTTTCTACATCTGTGTTACTTTTGCTTCTATGGCATCATGTAAAATGTCCATCCAACCTAACAGCACTATCCCTTACTAATCTGTTCCTGCTTTCATTGAAACATATTTTAATTCCATGTGTAAAACATAACTGTTCAGATCAACTTTTCCCTACAGCCTTGAGCATGTACCAGATTTCCTTCACTGTTAGTTTTGAGATGCAGCATAACTCTTGTCTCTTTAGTTTTATACTGATGGAATTTTCCTTTGCATAAATTTTCCTTGGCATGCCTTCCTTGAATAAAGGGACATCCTTATTTTCTTGTGAAGGTTTTATTTGTTCTCTGATTCCCATATAAAATCAGCCAAATATCAATATTGGCTGAATTGAGCAGAATGTGGGCTTTTATGGTGCCTTAAATCTCATTCCTTTGCAATACATCAATGTTTTGAAGCCACGTGCACATTATTTTTACATGAGTATGATATCAGTTTTATCCTTGTAGAACTTCCATCACTGATGTCTTGGTTTTAATTGCTTCACTCTTTTATAAAATCATCACTCATATAAAATTCTTGAAGTCTGGAGCATCTCTCTTCATGAGGAGAGACTCTATTTAGTGTGGAGAAGAGTGAGATGGGATTTCATTAATGCATATAAATATCTCAAAGGCATGTATCCAGAGGGTGAGGCCACTTCTTTCAGTGGTGTCCAGTGACAGGAAAGGAGTAAGGACCATAAACTAAAACATAAGAAAATCCACTTCAACACAAAAAAGAACTTTCTTACACTGAGAGTGGCATAGCACTGGAACAAGCTGCCCAGGCTCTCTCTGGGGACATTCAGAACCCACCTGGCTGCATTCCTGTGTCACCTGCTCCAGGTGACTCTGTACTGGCAGAGGGCTTGGACTGGATGATCTCCAGAGGTCCTTTCCAACACCAATAATTCTGTGATCCTGTGGTTACTGCTCTTTGAAAGCAGGGGTCATACACACCTAGGGTTTTAGATACAGTCATCACTGTGATTGTCAACATACCCCAAAATAAAACATGGACTGCAATACAAACTAAATGTATAGAATATGCTGTCTGTAAATTTAAGGGAAATAAAATGTTTTCAGTTTTTCTTTATTACACTTGTTCTGACTTCCAGAAATGCTCATGCCTATGAAAGGTATATCCTTTCACTGAAATCATGCCAGTAATTGGGTGGGAAAGCTGCATGTGGTTTGGTTTATTTTTTTGGCATGGACACTGAACTGAATGGAGACAATAAACTTACTTTGTAGAGAATGATCAAAATTTTGTATAGTTATAACTTCAGTTTCTTCTGATTTGATCCTGATTTGAATTGCTGGTTTTGAGGTGACATGCTACAAATGTCCAGTTACTACTACCTTCTTTGACCTGAACTCTAGACAAGGATCTACTTTTTTGCAAACCTTTGAAAATTAGGATCTGTAACAAGTACCAACAGCTACATTGCAGAAAAATTGTGCATAAATGAAGTTAGAAATAAATGATGATTTATCAAGGTGTCAGATGTTGTGTGATGATAGATGAACCACAAAGATGTTATAGTACAGTTTGCATACTCATTGAAGTGCTGCATCTTCATCAGCATTTTGAAAATTAGCCAAAGTTTTTGAAAATTAGCCAAAAACCTTAGAAGAAACAACCACCACTTGGCATGCTCCACATTGTCATAATGCTGAAACTTTCTGATGCAGCTTCTCTCTTGAAAGTTTTCTGAAATTTCATGTACTGGTGGTTTTATCTCCACTGCTGACTGCAGTGAAATCTGGAAAACTTTTTATGAATTTTGTTGAGTGTTCATGCACATACGGCATAAGAGACTCCTCACCACTGCAGCCTTTATGTACTTTTATAGCTTAAGATTTAATAATGAACATAACAGTGATTTTTATGAATTTGAAAGTGAATCTTTCTTATAATATCCTGATATGGCTTCTTTTACAGCATATTTTCACAGTGGTCAGATTACAAGTGCTACATGAGACATGGATGTACCATCTCAGGACAATGGAAGATTGCATTGACATGAAATAGTATAAAATTGCACTTCGGGGAAAAGAAAAGCATCACTGGCTTCAACACTGGTAAAAGCTGCTATATAAATCCTCTGAAGATTGAATTTCCTCTGTTTAACTACAAAACCTCTTCACCTAAGACAAAAGTGATTGTTTTCATAAGATGGATCAGTCCCACAAGCGGCGGGCCTGAAAGATAGAGAGTACAAATTATTTCGCAGTACAATTTAATTCTGTATATCATTTTCGGAATCAACTCAGAAAAGTTTACAGCGTTATGCAAGCAATGATCCATGGGGAGTGGAGAACCTAATCAGAATATCAGAATATGATCACATAAGATTTCACAATCAGCACATGATAACATCTCAAGACTGCTGACTTCAAAGGAGGAAAAAATTATTTCAAATGACATTGCTAAACTTCCCTGCAATCTGCCTAGTTTTTGAGACTACATTTCAGCTTTTTTTCCCCTTTCCTTTTTCTCTGTCATTGTTACTCTTACTTTTAAAATATATTTTATATATGGAATTAAAGATAGTTTCTGAGCCCTAAGTTCCATGAAAAAAAGATTTTTTAACATCATTTATAACAAATGTCCTCCTACTATATAATCTCCAACTTATTTTTGGGGAGAGAAATTTGGTGGCCAGCATTTTCAAAAAAAGGATGAATCATAAATGTATTTTACTAATTAAATGTAACTGTAAAAAAATTAGGTTCATTTAGCTTTGGTGAATGTTGAGAATTAGTTTTGTAAGAGTAGGAAACCACAGTACAATAGAAACCCATATTTTTTGATCCATTTTCAATGTGGTTTTTGATACACTTTTCAGGTTTACAAGGTAGCTCCCTATATACATACAGCTCCATAAAATGCCAAGTGTAGAGAAATGAAAACAAAACTGGACCAAACCATTGATACTTTTTCATAAACTTCACCACACTTACTAAATTTCCAGGGCTTTATCTTGTTGAATCTGTGCAGTATGTCTAGACAGGTAATACTGTCATAGCACCTCATGTCTGGTTCATATTAAATCTTTAGCAAGAACAAAACAATATTTTCAACTGATTTCCAGGCAACTGCAAAGACTACAAAAGGCTTGAATCTCTTACCAGGATAAGTCAGGTTATGTGGTCATAACCCTCTTCTCTTTCTGACCTGGTTTGATTAGGCTAATTAATGCCAGGATTTGCTTCCAGCAGTCTTCACAGTCCTAATAACTGCTCAGTATGGCAATGCTGCTGCAAGGCAAGTGCAGAGAGGCACGACTTTTTGTGTCCTTTTCCTTTCCTTACACACAGGCACAGAGCTAGTCTCAATAAATCTGTGTGATATATTTTATCATCCATGACACAAGAACTGGGGAGCAAGTGTTTCCCTGGAAAACAATATTTAGTTCCTAGTGGAAATGCATGTGTCTTCATTCTGGGAGGTCACTAGACCTTTAGTCTTTAGTCTCCATGCTTGGTAATGTGCTTTTTTTCAGGGGGTGTGAGTAAAGCTTAGCTAATATTCTGCTGCAGTGCATCACCTTCTTTCCATGACTATTGAAACTGAAAGGCTGCCTGCTAGGTTTGCTCAGCTCTGGTGAGACACTGAAGCTTGGGCAGACAAGTGTGCTGGAAAAGAAGGCATAAGGATAAAAAAGGTCAGGAAAGAAGCATAAACCAATCAGAATCTAGTGCTCTGGTCTGCAAAGGAAGCAACCATCTATTTATTCTACTCAGGAAAGAGATCAGTAGTTCACTGTTTTTGTTTGTCAATAATTATCTTTTAATCATTAATACTGTAGCTCTTAGATAAGTCTTCCAGGCCAAGTAAAGAAATAACCATTTTGTCTGTACACCAGAAAAAGAGAGATATTCACTGTGCTTCAATTTTTGTGTCTTTGAGACAAAATCAAATATTCATAGCAGTTTTGGTGGTATTACAGGGCTTTCAGTTTTAGGGGCTTTGAATCAGGACTTCAATGAATGATGTCTTTTTTAAGGAATTATTTTCTTGTTCCTTTTCCTCTTCTCCATTTCTGTACCTATTTTCTTTAAAGTGATCACCTTACATTTCATTGTCATGCTTTCTGGTTCACTGAAATCCAGCACTGGAATTACAAAACAGAGTTGACAGAAATGCTTCATTGATTGTAGTGGAACCTACCCATGGATCTGTTTTACTGATCACATTTTTTAATTGAATTAGCTCCATATAGTTCATTAGAAACAATTCAGCAAGAAAAATCTATTAGGGTGAAACTAGAGTACAGATCTGTTGAAGTTTATTCACACCAAAAATGAGATATTTTCTAGCAAAGTATTAAAACATCATATCTTATGTCAACAAATAAAATATACTGATGAAATTATCATCAGCACTAATCAGAAATGAAAGAACATGATCCTCATGGTTACAAACTGACCCAAAGAATTTTCAGGTCACTAAATTTCCTGTAGCTAATCTTGTTGTTATTCAAAGTAGTCTAATAAAATTTTATCAGTATGATGTTATTTTGCACTCAGTTTTGAATGGCACCAGAAGAGACAAGTTAAAATGTAGCTGAGCTCCCAAGGTGCAAAAGTATTTCAGATGTTTTCAAAATTGCTCTTGATTTATGTTATTAGAAAAGAAGAAAAATATTCTCAGTGATCAATTCCTTAAATGGAAATCTTCAGACAATATATGAAAGTTTAATGAAAGACTGCCAGGTGGAGTTAATTTTAAATTTAGAAAACATGTATATAAAAATAAAGAAATGGAATTCCACATCCAGAGAGAGGTCTCATATTTCAGTGCATTACACCCTAGATATCCTTGTTTCAGACAGCAGATTACACAACTTTCAAATACATCAGTGAGTATTTAGATCTTGCTGCTGAAGAACAGCTTGAAATAACAAGAATTTTATTCACTAAATACTTCACAGAATGGAGGAGAAAAAGATAATCTTCTGTCACAAGACCGGGATAATAAAAGAATGCTTGAAACACAAAATAAAAGAAGGTGTACTAAAACTAGCATGTTATTTATATCATCTGATATAGACCGAATATCATTCAAATTCCTGTAGGATCAAATCAGAAATTGAGGGTATGACTATTAAGGAAAACAAAAAAGAAAAAAAACAAAAGTTCCTTATCTGACTTAAATAACCTACAGACTATCACTAGTGAAAAAAAAAGAACACATCCTCTTTCCAGTGAACCCCCTCAGGCCCTCTCAAGCCCCGAAACACACACACACACAAACACACGAACACACAGACACAGACACACACACACACACACAGACATGTCCTAGAAGCTGTTTAGAAATGAAGTGAGATATATTTCCTCAGCTAAGGGAACAGATCATGGGATACACTACAAGTTATTTGACTTATCTTGACAGTCAAATGTCTTTCCTTTAACTCTATGTGACCCTTTCTCATTTTCCTACTGGGATTTCCATTTTAATTTTAAATTGAAAATTATTGCCCCCCCACCTTTCTATCAGTGAGAGCTTTGCAATTAGTAGTGGGTGTAAAAACAGGATTTCTCTATGTCCCCCAATTCATGCCCACTGATCCACGAGCAATTCCCTTACGAGGTAATTAAATGAGGTCAATGAGAACCTCTAATTCAGCCTCTGTTCTAATCACTGGCTGAAATCATCAGAGTGATGATTTTACATCACACATTACACAGACAGCCATCACTCCTGGCTGCAGGTGTTTCCATACACAGTCACATGAAGGCTCTTATGGTTTGCCTGGAGGGCTCGACAGTGAATTTACAAAGTGCGAACTACAGGGCACGCTGGGTCTCCAGGTGCACAAGGAAGTGGCTGGAGTGGATGGGAAGGCTGGATCATCCCAGAGTGTAGCTCTGCTGCAGCCATCCTTCCCTGCAGGCTTGCAAGCTGGCTGGTGCTGTGTATCCACTTACACACAATCCCCAGGGCTCTTCATCCTCTCAACTGTGTGCAGTGCCTTGTACTCTTTCAGCCATTTCAAGACTCTGAGTGCCATAGAGGGAAGATTATGCACCTTTTTGCATTAAATGACATTGCTAGAATCTCCTTCAGATACCTTGTATTTATTCTTGGGGGAGAATTGTGTGTAGTAAAGCATTCAGCCGTGCTAGGCATTTGGCAATTTTTTTCTAATGTACACACTGTTATTTTTTTTATGTTAGAGTTTACAAGGTTGAAGAAGTGCGTGTTGACCTGGTCATTTCCGTGCAGGCAACAGAAGAAAAGTGGTTTTTTTCAGGAAACAATTACAAAAGGAAAGGGCAATGGCTTTCCTGACCCATTCTGGTAGGGCACTTCATTCATATAGATAATGGGAAGAAAGGCATGCAGCATTCGGATGTTGGTATTGAATCATTGGTGAAGAGGTGGCGTGATGTGATAAGAGAGTGGATGAAATTGATTCAAAAGAAAAATCATCAAAACACACTTTCAAGCAGAGCTCTTAACAGAGTGCTATTCCTGTATTCCCTTTTATAATTAACATCCAGTTTTTATCAGGCTTCTTTCTGAAGTCTAAATAATTGCCCCTATTGTGTGGCTTCTGGCTTATATCTTGCAGAAGACACAGGTTCTAGTTCATCATTAAAAACAAATCCTAGTTTTATGAGCCATATAAAGAATAAGGCTGCCCATGGCTATAATTGAGTTGCTAGGTTTTATCTCACTACAGTCTGTTGGGTGTCTCTCTAGCTATAAAACAAGCAATTTTACAAAGACCCTGCGGTGCACAGAGCAAGACTTTTGGCTTTCTAGTTATTTAGTTCCCTGTTTTCTCTGCTTTTTTTTCCAGAGGTATCAGATGCAAATTAGGTTTCTAGTTTCTCTTATCTCTTTGTTCCTTCCAAAGCTGGGGTTGATAGCTTTAAGGAGATCAAAGTCAAATTTCAAATGTATCCCAAATTGATAATCTCCAGACTATCATACACCTTGTACTCAGAACAAAAAAACCTAAAATCCATAATGACATGAGCATGGTAAATATGGTTCTTCTGTTAGACTAAGTAAAAGTAGATTATACATGTTTTTTAAACTTCAAAGGCCTGTCCTGTTAGTCAGGTTTCTTCAGGGTCTCAAAGGCACTACGCACTCCCTTTTCTGTAAGAAAAATAAAAGACACTGCAGCAAGAACTTGAGAGGATCTTTTTCCTGCTAACATTGCAGTTTCAAAGATACATGGACAAAACATTTTAAGAAAAGAAAAGTAGGGGCATTTCTAGTTTATTTAAAGCAAATATAGAAATCTAATATGTATCTAAGAAAAGAAAAGTAGGGGCATTTCTAGTTTATTTAAAGCAAATATAGAAATCTAATATCTAATATGTACCTGTATCTAACTGGTTTTTGTTTCACATCTGTAATACATATTAGTCTATTGTTTTAGATATTCTGGCCAAAGAGATCACTAAATAAAAGAGACGAAAATGATGGGCCCTTATTTTTCTTCCTATGTCAAGAAAAATGAAGGAGAGAAATGCTCATTTCCAATAGACTGCGAAATCCAGCGCTCTAATCCAAAGCCAGTTCCCACTGACACAAATGAGCAATGGCAATGTTTCCTAATGTCAATATTTGGGACTGAGCTGCCTGGTGCAAATGAGACTGCACTTGGGGCCCAGGGAAAGCTGCATGGCCAGGGACATGTCAGAGCCATCGGTGCAGATCGTGTGTGCCGGCACACAGAGCGTGTTCTGTCCCCGTGGAGCCGCTCTCTGACAGTGCCCAGGAGCTGGCAGGTGGCCACCGTGCTACCTGGCTGGCAGCCAGTGCCTGTGCCCTGGTGGGCAGGCTGTTAAAACTAATCCCAAGTTAAAGGAGAGGTTTTGGTATGAATTTGATAGGAAAAAGTGTCAGGAATAGCTACATCCTCCCTGCCAGGAGTGCTTCTGATTTTTCTTTCACACAACCCTTTTTTTTGGAGTGCTCAAAGGCAGATATTTGGAGAAAAACAATTTTTAATCCTTCAAACAGTCCACTTCCAAACTGTTCTCTTCCAAAATAAAAGGATGTTTGTGTGTATGTGGAGGTGAATGGAAGAAAATAATCCTATTCTTCAGCATAGATAAATACTTCTGTGATTTGTACATAAAAGCATTTGCTTGGGTTAGTGCATGGTAGTCTGTTTGTGGGCTAAGAAATACATTCTTTCCAACAACATGTCTTCTGGTATAGCATTGGGTGACAATTTGATCCTGTATATGCTTACAAAATATATGTTTTGTTATTCTCTGTGCAGTGCTGGAAGCACCTGTGTATTTCCCCTATGGGAAGTCTGTTGTGATGCGACAGATCTTCTCAGACAGCACTTCTGGGAAGTATCAAAAACTCTACACAGCACTGGAGACAGAAGAAATAGAGGGGTTTGAGTGGTTTTATACTTCAAAAACTCTTAGAGAAATATATTCTGAAAACACTAGACTGTCAAAAGAATTCCCTTCATTGACTGGTAAAAAGCAGCAGCTATGCTCACATTGCTAACTGCTGTGTCCCAATTCCCACATCTAAGGATAAGGAAATGCAGTGGTCTCCCTGGTGTACTCACTCAGCTGAGGCTGACAGTAAAGGCGCAGATTGTTGTCAGTTGTCATTACTTGGTTATGTGTTATAACATACAATGGAAAAATAAACTCCTAATGGAAACACACATTACTTATGTGTTATAACATACAATGGAAAAATAAACTCTTAATGGAAAAGTACCTGAGAATTAGTGACTTCTCCAGATGCACTGATTCATGATCACAATCACATTTGAAAAAAAGCTGTATCTCTGCCAGTCTAAAGTGAAGAATATAATCCAAATAAATTAGTAAATCTGATTACCTCTGGAATGCAACTAGGCTCTAAATAAAAGCTGAAAAATGAAGAATATTTTTGTTTTCAGTCCACAAGTGCATTTAATTAATAGAAGATAGAAAAGAAAAGGAATAAAACTTAGAGGAAAATAAAGACTAAGGAGTACTTTTCTCACTAGCCACCGCTATGACAAGAACTAGACTCTGCTTCCCATGAAATCCTGTAGTATAAGCCACTCCTGTCACACCTCAGAGCTCTGCAGAACTGGAAAGAATGAATAAGGTGGGAAGAAGTGGAGAACTGAGCTCTCATATTCTTAGCCCAGGTCTGCTGACATCTGTCTGCAGTTACACAGGTGGGAAGAAGGGATTATATTTGGATGTTGCCAAAATGGCTCTGAAACATCATCGGTGGGTTTGCTCTGCTGGTTCCATCTGCCTGTGCCTCAGTGCACATGCAAGGTATTTTTAAGCCACCTGCTGTTGATACAGTGGTTTCTTACTTTTTTTTTTTTTTCTCTTCTTTTTCTTTTTTTCAGACTGGCATTCAGACTTGCAAGATCAAAGTATTGATCAAAATTCAGTGAAAGGCTTAGTATTATCCCTAAACCTTAATTTGCCTGTCTGGATTCCCATTACACTAACCCCTGACGGGCTGGGACATTTGCTGAAGTATTCATTTCTCACCATGGTGACACTGCTATTATAACTACGGAGGCTGCCTTTGATCATAACAAAATTATACTGACAATATGGACTTGTTTTTTCTATGCTCACTCTCACTGAAGACTTGGACTCAGGTGGGCTAAAGGAGGTTGAACTAAATAACATTTTCCTTCTTTCTTTTATGATAGGAAAGGGAAAAAAAAAAGTAACAGGATGTGAAATCATCCACAACAAGAACTGTGATGTGTGTCATCAAACACTTGAATGTGTCCAGTAAAAAGGGCAGAAGAACACAACTGTAAAAGCTCTGTTTCATGTCTTCCAACTACTGCAGTGCCTGTTGAGCAAACTGAGAATTTACTCAAATGGTGGGTATTTTCACTGAAAATAAATTTTTTTGGATTTTTTAAAAGGATAGGTAAGAAAGATCTCAGTGTCAGAGGAAGAGCTTCAAACAGTAACTGTAAATTCTTAATAATTTCTATATTTTTACATTTCTTTGAGGAATCACTAATCACTTGATTTCTACCAAATGATTTCTACCAAATGATTTCTACCAAAACAGGATCTAGATTTTACTGCACAGCCATTCTCTGTTCCATCAAGTATTTTCAACATCAAATAATTAAATTTGAAATGTCACCTTGTATGGTAAGTTTACAATAACGGATGTGAAACAGAGAGGTTTTCTCATTTGTAGTGTTCCTTCTTTCAAATACCTTATTCAAAATTAGGAAAAAGATTGGACATTTCAGGAGATATTCTGAATAATTCCAAGGGAAAGAAGATGCAAGGATAGTTAGTTCATCCTCACCCCCAAAATACTTTTACAGTAGACAAAAGCAAAGTGAAATTTTGTGAATTTTCTGCATGTGTAGTACACACAAAGGTCTAGGAGGATATAGACATTTGTGTATGTATACATATATATGTCCACATAAACCAACTAAGAAAGAAAATGTAATAAATAAATTGTTATAATTTCAATATTTAAAAAAATTAATTATTTCAATTAAATTTCAATTAAATAATAATAAAAAATAAATCAATAATCACAAAATCAGCATAATAAATACATTTAATTCAAAATATTGTGATTTATTTTTATATCAAGAAGTGAGCAAAATAGAAACTTTGGAAGAGTGATAATACAATCACGAATGTATGTATGAAAATACAACTAGAAATACGAAAAGCTACTTTGAAATGAGCCATATGTAACTCCTGGGAGAAAAAAAATAAAGTTTGCTAACCATGATTAATACAACAATCTTCCTAACATGATTGCTATGCTTGGGGACAACTTCTATGAAAGGTTACCATTGCTTATCCCAGAACTCTCCATGACAGAGTGAGACATTGGCTGCAGTTTAACAGAATTCGGCAAAGGAAGTTGCTGTCAGTAACATTATGAAGTGTGTTTTGAATTTATGATATATATTAGCTTACTAGTCCCCCTGAGATTGTAACTGCTTGGAAACCAGGAGCCAGGGAAAACTGCTTCCTAAATTCTCCAGTCAGGAACAGCTCTGCTTTATCACTCCAACTGTAGACCCTGTGGTACATAATCTAGCTCTGATACCAATGAGGACACCAACACACAAAGAGTGACCAAAGAATTGGTAAGCACTGTGTCTCAGGCCTGGCCCACTGAATTTACAGCAGATAATTCACCAAACATTTGATCTAAAGAGGTCACTGAACATCAGACATAGTCAAACTTGAGGTCAGCTCGTGTTCTTGGACATAATAGATTATTTATGTCTTTGGATCTCCCACAGTACATGGTATTGTTAGGTAGGTTACAGTAGTGAGATTCTAGAGCAAATTAACTGGTCCTGTGGTAAGTATTACAGTACAGGCATTGCTAATTATTTATTTCCTGCTGTTAAGGAGAAAACAGGCTTGACTGCCCTGACAACAGCTGCAGCATTACAATGTGTGAAGCACTGTGAACTTTATGTGCTGGCTGTCCTGGAGAGCTCTGGGGGCAATGGGTATTACAAGCAGGTAGACTTGTTGTCAGAAGAGCCTTCTGAGGAGTCCTAGTGCATCAGCAGCAATTAATGCAGGTGGTATTTTAGACAAGGGAGCTAATGAGCTTTAATATGCATGCAGGTGAGGGAGTGCTGAATCAGTAGAGCCATTAATGAACCTATGACAGCCTAATTAGCTACAATTTAAAATCTATGGAATCTAATCAGAAGAGCTGAACACTGCTGCAAATCTGTGTATGAATGAGTCTTTCTAAATACTCCAATCTGTTGCTTAGTCACTGATTGATAGTAATTGCTTTTTTTCCTCCATTGTGTATAGGAAAATGCCCAATTTTGTTCTGATAGAGGAGGACACAACATTGAAGTTAAATGCCTGAGATATTTGACTGCTTAAGTTTTAATCAGGAGATGTTTAAAAAAAATCAAAGTAAAATTAATTTCCAGCCCTGAATATAGATGATTAAAAATACACCACCAACTTTTCATGTATTTGGCAGGCAGAGATTATATAGCACTTAATCAACTCCAAATAGCTTATATGAAATTAAAGATAGAACTACAGCTGAAGTGGTGTAAAATACACATATTAATATAAGAACTTCTTTATATAGGAGTGTTATTAAACTCCTTAGATGAATGATTTTTAATAGAACCAAAAAAAAATTTCCTATAAAAGGAGAACAATAATATCTCCTGAATGTTGTTATTAAAAAAATCAAAAATAGTAAGAACATAATATAACCCCATTACTAAACATGATATTTTCTTTTTCCAAAACCATTATGGGAAAAAAGAGTATTTTGGTAGTGCACAGCCACTGTACACAACACAGCTAAAGGGTATGTCCAATATTGTTACTAAGATATGAATTATTCTAAATGAAAGTTTTTATACCTGAAACACTATGAAATTTTCCTTATGTTGATGACTCAGGTCTTATTACTTTATTTAGGTGAAATCCCATGAGAATTTTCTTTTTCTAGCCAGCAAGAAATCTCTTGCAATAGTGCAATAGCAGATAAACATTAGACTGGTGAGTAGAAAGCTGATGAAGAAATGAGAATGCCTTTTTTGCATCGATTTACCAGTCCCTGGCATCCTTAGTAAACATTACTGAGTGTTTACACATTTTAACTGGATGTTAAAATGAATCTAAAAGGATTTGCTCATTTGAAGTCTTTGCTATTTTTGCTTTTTTTTGCTATTAATTGAGGTCATAGTTTTCTGTGTCACTACTGACATTTTCATGTAGATACCAAGTATTTGAAAACAGGAAAAGTGTAAGAGTTTTAAGTCACCTGTAATGGCCATGAACCTGAAATTGCTCTTTTCTGAATATTACTATTGAGCATTTATTGACTATTACTATTTATACACAGCAGGTTGATGAGAAGGATGCTGGAAAGGAGTACTTGGGAGACAATTAACACTTTAAAGATAGCTCCTTTTTTTTCATGGTATTTGAGACCACCTCATGATCTCAACATCTTACCTTTCCTTTCTTGCCACCATACAGGTGAATTAGGAAATTCCAGGGGGAAAGCACTATAAGGATATTCTAGGAGGAGCTATCAGCTGTGTTACTTGCTTTCTCCACAGTCTCCAAGTGACTGGATTTCAAGTAGAAATTTGTCAAGAAAACTGCATTGTTCAATATTTTAAGCTTTCTCCCTATAATTAATGTTAAGCCTCTCTTTTCCAGAGCTGGAAATGCATTTTCAGTGAGGCATTTTTTTTTAATGAGCTCACATACTTTTTCTCCAAGATGTTCTACAAAGATGAGTAGGAAGTCAGTGAGAAAAGTCTCAGTTGAGACACCTGCTACCTGAGACACTCCTGCAGACAATCACAGGCTCAGGCCAGTTTTTAACCTGAAAAGCTGTTTGTGAATGTCTTTCAGATCACAATGACACTGATGACATCCCAAACAATTCTGAATTAAGAATAACACTGAGAGAATTGCTGTCTGATCTCAGACGAATCATGGACAGAAGAAATGGTGAAATTCACAGAATAAATAATGCTTAAGGAATTATTTCCTTTGCTGTAATCATCATTGGCACTCACAAATATTTTCCTGAGCAGCAACCCCAGCTTTACTGTAGATGAACTTTATTTGTGGTGCTGCTTTTTAAGATTATAAAGAGATTGAAGTTTGATTTAACATAATCCAACAGCACAATCCTCTTCTTTTGATAAAGTAATCAGCCACATCTCAACAGATTAAATTTTATACACATATTACCTTGCAGTTTTAGTTATAGAATTATACAACAGGGTAAGAAATAAATGAGGACTAGGCCTGATCCTGAAGCCTTTATTCATACAGTAACTTTGCTTGACTTGTATGCAGAATGAATTCTTAAGAGGTTCCCTGCATTTGTTTTAGCTTTCCCTAAAAGTAGTGAAATGTTTTAATGTCATGGATATATATGTTATAATAACCATATTTTCACACAGTGGCTTTGGCATGTGTTCATCTTTTTCTTGTCTCCTTTGCTATGTTTATACACACACATCTATTTACATTTATGGAGGTATTTGCTCTGTATATAATGTGAGTTTATCTTCCCTGGTTTCATAGTAATGCCACTTAGAAGGCTCAATTCTCAACTCATCATGATTGTTAATACTATACATATTTTTCATGTCATTTTTTCCTGTCGTTTTGTCTCCATACAAATTCATCAGAGCTTTTTGTCAGTGTGATTGTTTCACACACATCAAGAAGGAGAGTCCAGGGCCTGACTTCTCCTGGCCTCAGTGGGGAAGGGCAGGGATACATAGAATGAATATTATAGGAACATGTCTGTGAGTAACATGGCTTCCTATTACTACCACAGAAAGTCTGGCATGTTGGAATAGAGGTAACTGATGTTGGGAGGAGTTCTGGAATCTGATTTTTCTCTTTGCATTGCATCAGCAGGCATGGTGGCTTTCCAGAGCTTGGAAAATGCATGGATAAAGCATGTAGCCAGTCTAGGTCTGTTGAAACACAGCAGAATCACTGCATCCTTTGTGGCCCCATGCCTGCTCCTAAACACAGAGAGAGTTCTGGGCTATCTAGATATTAAAGAAGTTCTCTAGGTTGACCAACCTAGCTCACACTGGTACAACAAAAATCCGAGCGAGAGATGTAGAGCATACAAGTATTTATGAGGTTAAGTTTACTTGCATGTGGGGCAATGGAATAAATATCCTGAATGCTCCACCTTAGTGCAGCAATGCTGGTTTGATCATTGTTGAGTGCAAAAATGAGTAACTATGATCTATGGGGCTAACAAGTGTATCTGAGCTTACACAACAGATGGCAAAATCAAGGTGATAGCTTGGAATGACTGCGTTGTCACCCCTACCATGGAGTATCAGAACCCGCCCCACTGGGCCCAGTGGAGTGAGATAACATCGTAGTAGAATGAGGCACTGTCATGCTCCTCCTTGGAATTAGGCAATGCGGCGAGGTGTAAGTGGCCAAGGTCCGGCTAGCTGAAGGATAAGGGCCGATGCCTCAGCTGCACCGAAGGCCAGCCCCCCCTTGGCGTCTTGGCCTCGGGCTGGGCTGGATCGCGGACCGGGCTCGCAGCGCTGAAGAGACGAGACAAAGGAGCGACCACTTGCTGGGGGTGAAGGTCAGTTTATTGATGGTCTGAGAGCACCAACCGAGACAAGGCACCAAACAGCAAATGGCCAAGAACACAGGGAGGAACAGGGTTTTAAAGGTAGGGGGGGGTGGATAAAGGAGGGATGCCCAGCTAACCAATAGGGAAAGGAACAGGGTAGCACACAACATAATCGACATACAAAAGTATCCAATAAATACAAAGTAAAGGAGGGGCCCTGGGACCACAGCCAACCACAACCCCCAGAGAGAAGAAGGTTCTCGAAGACTAGGAGGAGTGGGGGGTGATTGACTGGGCCCAGGGAGGAGGAAAAGTTTACTTATAAGGAAAATTATGGGAGGGGAAATTATATAACTTACTTAACTGACAAAGCCAGGGCGAAGGGGTAACCATGGAAATGTAACTGACAAGAGGGCAGTGGCGGGAAAACTGGGGAGGGCAGAACCATTTTACATAGAACAAAGGGGAACAATACTTAAAATGGGGGAACAAACGAGAAACTTAAGAACACACTACAACAAGGCAATCCTTGGGTTCTTTAAAGATACTTTGCTACCATTCAACTTTGGATGTCACCCTCACACAAATACAAACTGAGACGTGCCAGGAAGGATGACAGATTCACAGTGAAAATAGTAACACGGCTGCAAAAGAAATTTTAGAACAGTTGTATCACCCTCTCCAAAACAGGCTTGCAAGAAAATTTATTGAAGATATAATTTAATTTAAAGAGATTAGTTATTAAAGATGGTGAGATTATCAATGTTTAAACCTGAGGTAGCATGGGCCTTTCAGATGATTCTGTTTAAATGCATATTGGACATGCTTGTTGAATGGGGCCAGGGAAAGTGACATCATGAAGAGTAAAGCCACTGGCAAATAAAACTGTCTTTATGCTCAACTAATGCAAAGAAAGCGATATAAATCCATTTTAAAATGACATTTTCTTGCCCCTTTTTTTCAAAATAATTTTATTTATTTATTTCACACAGTGGAGATTATAGTTTTTATAGTATATCCTGCTGGTGCATAGTTGAATAAATTTATTTTAAGCTGTTTGGTAAACTGTTTTCTTTCTGTACATCTTTGGTGATGCGTTTTTTATTAAATTATTTTTCAGGTGGCTGTTCCAGTATTTTTCTTATTTCCTGCTGGGAAGATGAGTGCTCTAATAAACAATTTTTTGAAGTGGCTAGTTTTGCATTTTTTTTGTCCCATATCCTGCTGTTAAAGTGCTGTAAGCTTGTTACATGTTCATTTGTTTTAAATAGCTGCTGTTCCTTGTTTTTTTAGAAATTATTCTTGTACATTAGCCTTCATTTTGAGAATTTCCTTCTCCCTTCTAAGTAAAACTAAATAGGAAAAGGCAGAGGAACAGACTTTTGAAGAAGTGTTGGTATTGGGATTCACAGGAATAACTGACCTGAGGACTCGGTTATAGCATGTGACTCTTCCATACCAAGTTATGGCACTGACCACTCATAGGCTCAGGCTTGTCATTTTCCCTCTTTAAATGCATTCTAATTACCTTGTTGGAATTTACCACAGAGGCTGAGCTCATGTGGAACTGTGACAGCTCATCTGACCCATGGTAATGTTTCAGGACGTGCTACCTTAGCCATGGGTTTGAATGCTGACCTCTTTGTAGCAAATAGTAAACACCACCATGTTGAAACTAATCCTAAATTTGATTTCCACTGATGACTCTCTTGTCAATATGACATGATTTCCAGAAATTTTGCCATGTTTTGTATTGATTTTTACAACTTTTTGGAAAACTTGACCAGTTTAAAATTTCATTTTTTAGTGAAAGCTCTAATTTCTATCCCCCCAAAAAAGGACTTAAAATGATTGAATAATTTAGAATAGAATTCAGTATTTCATGAGTGTTTGGCAATTGATACATATTTTGGCTTGCATTAACAGTGGGGAAAAATATACAGGTTCTTCCCAATGAAAAAAAGTTTTATAATTCATCAGAAAAAGCAGTTAAACGAGAATTCCAGTGCTCAGTCCCCCTAGTGGACTACTAGTATTTTCTTAGCAGACAACTGCTGTCAAACCTAGAATCAATAGCAGAATCAAAGGAATAGCAATGTGAGATCAAAATGCTGATGTGAGTAAAAAGAGAGGACTAAGGGTACAAAATTATAAAAACAAGGAAAAGCCCCGAAGATTTTGAAAGGTTTCATATCAATCAACATAATTATCTAGAGGGTCAATACACAGCTGAAGCTATTTTGGTTCCTTATAGTCTCTGGGCCTTAAAAAAATACAATGAGCTACAAAAAAATCTCACTGGTGTGAAGTAACCTAACTATTTCAGATACCTACTTGCTATCCAGAGGCATCTCTTACTAAAGTGGACACCTGGATACTTAAATTTTTGATCAAGTGAATAAATGTGAGACAGATCCTGCTTTTTAGTGGAATTGTGTGGACCTGGGTGCATTACATGAGAAAGAAAAGCAGTTGAAATGAGTAGTGTCTACAGCCACTTCTAAGGTTAAGTCCATCTTCTATGTTGTGATTATACTGGTCCACTGGATTTGAATGAAGTTCTAGAAGTGGTGAACTGAAGAGAAGATTCAATGTAGTTAAGTGTTAATGGTTGTTTATAGATAGCCTCAGTGCTGGTTTCAAAGGGACAGCTTGATTTCACTGACTGCTGCTTCTCTGATGAGCAGTGCCTTATGATGGAGCACAGTTTGCCTATTGAGGATGCACAGCCAGCTTTTATCTCCCCCATAAATAGTTACTGTGTAATGTATAAACCAGTCCTTGGACAGAAGTGGCCATAAATACCACAGTGATCTGTTCTAACAAGTTTTCAATCAGTTACTCTGCCCAGAGAAGATTAGGACAGAAAGAGAACTCCCTCATGCCAGATACCAGACAAAGATGTGGAATCAGAACATAAAAATTGATACTTTGTCGCAGGGGTACACTTCTGCAGGCCAAGAACCTGAACAACTAGAGCTCAATTTATTGAACTTAACCTGCCCTAGTTTTGCATTGTGTTTTATCTCTCTAAAATATATTTACTGACAGATTAAACCATACAGTGCACTGAAGGGAAGATAGCTGTTCAAATGCTCCTGTATTCAACTATTCATACTTCACTATGGCAGGGATTCAAGTTCTTTTTACAGGGCAGAGAGTTGAAAAGTCATTTTTCTCTTAAGAAAAGGGAATATTGTATAAAACTGATTGCAAAACTTGCTTGAACACAGACAAAGCTTTGCCTTTTATATACAAAGCAGTCTTCATAATTGCTACCTTGTATTTGCAGAGATTTTGAAGAGTCTTTGAAAATAAAGTACTTTTGAAGGCATTTATTTGCCTTACTTTCTATTTTAATTCCTGTCCTCTTAAAATTAACTCCTGAAGCTCGTTTCAATGCAGCATGGTCTGCAGGTAAACAAAAGACATTTGTCTGTGTATCTGGTCTTTTTCATAAGCACAAAAATGCTCTAATTCAGATTATGTGTACATTCTGGCATCAAATTAAAACAGATTGAAAAGTGAAAAGTGCTTTCATTTGTGGAACAGGTTCTGAGGTAATTTAAGTAAAATTCCAATTGTAGTTTGAAACAGTTTGTTTTCATCACACAGAACACAAAACTTTTTTCCCAATCAAAGTAAGATGAATATTTCTACTGACATCTGAAGAGCAGGAGAGATGGAAGTGGAAGGGGAGTTAGAAAGAGGTACTGATGAAGCTTTTCCACCAGAAGACCCTCATCTTCAAAAACAAGAAGTGGGAGGAGATGTTCTGAAAGTCAAATCATCTGTCAGGAAGTTAATTTAGATGAAAGTTAAAAATCAAAAACGTTTAAATTATTCTTCAAAAATAAGCATACTGGTCAGGATGAACTCTTCTTGATGATATCTTCTTAACTTGAGTGGAAGCACTGTAATTTTTATCTGAGCCTCAGTACCACTCTAATTCTCATCTTTTGGTCTACCAAATTTCTTGCTACTTCATAAAATCATGTTTTCACGTATTTCCTGATGAATGTGTTGGCAGAATCACAATTTGTTTTGTGTCAGCCTATCTGCTTATACTTCTTGTGAAAGGAAGTTTTAGTATACTCATTATAATTAGAGGGCTTCACAAATGTTTGGCTATGCTATCAATTTCTAGACATATATAGGGCATGTATGCATATGCTTGGATTCTATAGGAAACTAAGAAAAAAAAGGAAAAATCCCAGTTGTTTCAATGTCATGGTGATAAACTGTGGTACAAATGGGAGATTACTGGAGATCAGAGTATATGCCAAATTACCTTACACCGACACTTGAAAAATTTGCTTTGTTTTTCTGCAGTCTGAGCATCTTACATTTTTAGGACAAGATATTTTGATATCATTTTTGACTAGAAGGAAACTTTTAGTCTAGACTATGTAGGAAAATTTGTCAATGTATGAAGGAAACATTTTATAGACTTACTGAAATATTAAAGTTGTGAGTACTGCCAGAGATATGATTAAAAATATAAAATTTTTTCAAAGACTGTAGCTATCATTGCAAAGCAAATGAATTTAAGCCACTAATAATACCATGCATTACCTTGTGCTGCCTCTATCTTTCTTTTTTATTTTTTCTCACTTGAATATGAAGATATCCTGTGTGATTGGACTATCAAGTACTGAAGAGTCAGCATTCCTGCTGCATTTGAAAGAGCTACGATGAGAACTTTATTATGCACATCTCAAAAGCAAAACCAGTAATTACAAACAACTTACAGGACAGCTGAATGTAGTTAAATAATTTACTTGCAATATACCCACAATCTCAATACGCTTTAATATATAAAAACATATTCAGCAGCTGCAGTGCTTTTATCTGACATGTATTCTCTTGTAGCTTATGGAAACTCTGCTTTTTAGGAAGGGGTATGTGTTCCTTTGTAAGCAATAGGTAAGCACAGGGAAAGGATATCTGTATGCTGGATGGTTTCTAGAAGCTCCTCTGGTCCTGGTCAATAGGGCAGAGCTGTGGAACACAATGCAGACAATGTTCCTTTCATCACCTTACAGATTGCCTATGTGATCTTAAGTGTAGGGAACAATGAGTCTGTTAGATCAAAATGAACTGCTGAAATAAGATTAAAACATAATACTATTAATGGATAAGACAAATCTGAAGTCTCATCATGTCTGTTAATGGCTCATTATGACTGTATTTCCAGCCTCTCCTTATATCTGGGTTTGGAATTTTATTAAAAGCCATAAGAAGCAGGAGATACACAAATTTCCCATGGGAAATGTCAGGTTAGACAAAAGTTTGAGACATTTTTCTATGAACAGGTGTTGATTCCTATATCATAGTTTTAACATTGAAATTTCTTGAATATGATGTACCAGTGACTTCTCTGAGGTATACGTATTTCTGTTCTAAAGTCAAGCCTCTGAGCTCTTTGAGTCTATGGTAGCATACCTACTTTATTCTCTGTGTGGTTATGAAGGAAGTAATCTGCTGGAGGCTTTGAGACTTACAGCCTGTAACCTTGGGAGATCTCACGTCTGCCTTACAGCCAACAGTGTACTCTGAAGTAGAGCTGCATTAGCAGCTGTAAATTCAATCTCGCTGTAGTTTAGCTGCTCTATTCTTCTTCAGTGGTAATTACACCATGGGAAATAACTATTTAAATGGCATCTTGTGCTACAATTACATTTTTCAAAAACTGATTACAACATACAAGACAATTTTCAATTTGAACTTCCAAGTTTTAATTTAAAACAACTTTATAGTAACAATTTAGACCTGAGATGTACAGACATTAAAGTGAGGAAACTTACATTCCAGTTATTTGTGCTGCTTCTACATAAAAACAGTTCTAGCATTTCTGAAGATTAAATTCTGCCAACCAATGACTAATATCTCAGAGTTGGGTAAATATTTCCTAACAAATGAGTAATTAGAGAAAACTTTGCCTTTTTAGTGAACTACACACATGTACATTTGAAATTTCTTAAACTAGATCCTTATTAAATACCTATATTCAGTTCTACGTACTTTACAAGTAATCTACCTGGCCATACCAAAACTCTGGTCTGGTGTACTGGGAGATAATCCCTTATAATTGTCTACTGAGGTGACTTATGTCCCTGACCTACATGACACATGATCAAGAGCAGAATTATTACCCTTAGCCAAGAGAGAAAAAAATCCAAGTGTTGGCACTTGCCAACACTCAGAGAGCAATTCACCGAGGTATTTACCAAAATTTCCAGTGATTCTAGCACTCTCCTGTAGATGAGATTAGCCTAGGCCTGTGATTGGGATCATGTGGTGAATATTTGCCTCAATTACTGCAGCTGGATCACTGACTTGTGCAGCCAGGCACCCAGACTGACAGAATCTTAACATGGAATGGGATGTTATTTTACAATCCAACTGTGGTGGCTTAGCTGTCCTGATACATTCAGTTAAAATGTTAAACCTGGGTTCATTTCTTAATTTCTGGTTGCTAAAAAGAGGGATGTAACATAAAATATCATGGCAACGAATTGTAGTATACTATAATGTTGAGATTCAAGAAATAATTTTACAAAAGTTACTTCCACTATGAAAGAGGCCTTATAGAGTCACATTTATTTCCTTACCTCATGGTAAAAAAAAAAAAATATTTCTCTAGATACCATAGACAGGAATGTATTTGGGTTTGCTTACATATGACTATAGAGATTACTTTTGCAAGATGACTCCAATATAGAAAAAGAGACAATTAGAAGAATGAAATATATACAATATGATCAATAAAAACTACTTTCTGATAACTCCTGAAACTTTTTGAGTTTAGTCATACACCACATTACTACATAGATAAGGTCTATGGTAGCATACCTACTTTATTCTCATTTCATTTCAATCAGATTACTAACTTCAGTGAAGTATTTCTAAATTTATATTATTTTCAATGGAGAAGTGGCTTGTTGTACCAGTTTTTACCATCTCATTACATGGTGATTAATGAGTTGCTTCTCTGTAACATATTGCCACACTTTGGTAGGAATAATAATTATTTTACATCCAATCACCATAAAATGATTTTTAAGAATTGGCTATCATAATCTTCATAATGACTAGTCAATTGTTAGTAAAAAGTGACATTTGTCCAAAAAAACGTAAGGAAAAAAATGTGGTTTGTTTTTATATTTGGTATAGAAGAATTATATATTATCTTCAGCTTCCATAGACTGATCTGTGATTGTATGGAGTGTCAGGTAAAAAAACCCAAAGAAGTAAAAATTAAATAGAAGTGCAATGTAAACTCAAACAGTGAACAGCTTTTCTGTGAAAAATATGACATATAATACCATTATCAATAAAAAAGGTCACAAGCTTGATTCCTTACCCTTAAACAGACTAATCTGACCAGACCCATCTGTGTCAAGTCCTCCAGGCAAGAATATTTTATTGTTGAATTGCATTTGTCCAGTCAGCAGTGAAATGGGTACCAGCAAGAGCCAAATAAAGCAACAGGAGATCCCTCATCAGATATCCTGGAGACCTTCTGGCTAAGGGGCATTCCCCAGTAGGAGATTTGCACCACTTGCCTGTTACAACACGGCATGCATGGACTCATTTGTAAAATAAACACATTCATTGCAAAACCTACCCTGAGTGTGGCTGCTATTCCGTGTTGTAGTAGAGAATCATCATCATCATCATCTGCCCTGTTCAAGCAATTTCAGGGAAATAGGGCTTTACAGATCACAGGTAAAAATCATAAAAAATTATCTTTCTGGAGACTTTCTTGATGTTAAAAGGAGCAGTTAGCAAGGTTCTAGGCAGGAGTTCTCCAGTAAATCACAGAGAGGCGGTGGTCATCATAGTATATTTTAATATTCAAGATGCTTTGTGTTCATTGCTGGGAAAAAAGTGTTTATCTATGATCATTTTAGAAAGGAACATGGCATGCTATTACAGTCCATTGCTTTCTTTGGTTATATAAGAATAAACACAAGGAACAAACAAACTTGCCAAAACTAGGCCAAGAAAAACATTTTCTTTCTTAAACTAAGTTTCCTGTTATCTTAATCATGCAATATAAGGAAGAAGTGTGAAACTGAAAGAAAAACTGAACACACTGATGTAAACAGAACAATTCAAAAGCATATACACTACAGGCTTTTTCTGTGAAACAGATGTTGGTCTTCTATCAGCAAGAAAACTGTGTGTGAACTGTGCTATGGGGTAACAAAGATGTTAACTAAAACTTTCTTTCTACTACTGCTGATTACATAGCATCCAGTACCCTAAGAATAGTCTACTCTGAAAGAAACCTAAAAAATATTAAATTACCTAATTTATCCTCAGAGCAATTTATCTCTTTGAATACAAACATAACAGTAGAAGTAGTTACTAAAACTAAGAAAAAGAAATCAGATAAAGCTGCCAATTTAATGAAACTCAGTAGTACACTATAAACCATGCCCACATTTCCCACTCCCCACCACTGATTCTTGTTACAACTAATTTGTTTTGTTTTCTTCCACAGAGGAGCTAGATATCTCAATATGACTACAAGAAGGTCATTTAAAAGACAAATGTCCCAGCTACAGATTTCTTCCCTCTCTCCCTCCCATTAAGTATAGAGACAATATCACCATTTCCATAGGAAAGGTAGTCTCCTGGCCTGCTTCACAAATATTTGTGTTTATATGTGGACAGTAGTCATTCTTTAGGATGACTGTAAAGGCCAAAAGTGCTGTTAAAGTTTGGTACTCTGCTAAGATTCATATAATCCTTTCCACAGACATAGAGAAGGTATAAGTGGCTTCATTTTAGAACACTTTATGTGTGGCACATGCCTTGTGGTCCATGGGTAGAAAATCAAATCAGTTTTCTTCCTTATCCCCTTGTCAGTTCAGGATGAGTCTAAGTCACTTTGGACTTCAGTTCCTAAAGAATTGTCATCTAGTTTCAGTACAGTAACAGGTAAGAGACATCAGACAGAGATCCAGGAATCTGCAGGTAGATTCATCTTCAATAACAGTATGCAGGGAAGTTTTGGCATCTTTAAAGGCACAGACCTTCAGCAGAAAGGGCCAGTTCACATCAGTTTAGCTTGCAGCTGCCTAAAACTAGCAAACAAGGAGAGTGGGACTGTATTTTCATCACAATCACTTCTGTATATTATGAATATGATATATGCAGGCCATATTCTGCACCTGGGATGGGGCAACCCTGGATGTACAGACAGACTGGGGAATGAGAGGCTGGAGAGCAGTGCCACAGAAAGGGACCCGGGGGTCCTGCTTGACAGAAAGTTGAACATAATTCAGCAGTGTCCAGCCAGGACAGCCACCCTTGTTCTGGGGGGCATCAGGCAAGGGAGGGGATTGTCCTGCTCTGCTCTGAGCTGGAGCGGCCTTGCCCTGAGTGCTAGGGCCAATTTCGGGTGTGTAATATAAACAAAGCTATTAGGGAGTGTCCAAAGAAGAACCTTAAGGAGAAGCCATGTGAGGAGCAGCAGAGGTCCCTTGGTCTGTTCCGCCTGGAGGAGACTGAGGGGAGACCTCAGTGCAGTCACAACTTCCTTGAGAAGGAAGAGGAGGGGCAGGCACTGATCTCTTCTGTCTCGTGGTCAGTGACAGGACCTGTGTCAGGGGAGCTTTAGGTTGGATGCTAGAGAAAGGTTCTTCACCCAGCAGCTGGTTGGACCCTGGAAAGGGCTCTCCAGGTAAGTGGTCACAGCACCAAGCTTGAGAGAGTTCTAGAAGTGTTTGGACAAGCTGTCAGGCACATGGTGTGATTTTTTGGGTTGTCTTGTGCATGGACAGGGATTGAACTTCAGTGATGCTTGTGGGTTCATTGCAACTCATGATATTCTATGATTCTGTGATATGGGTGGATTGAGCTAAAGTCTTTGTCTTAATCTCTTTAATATAGTCATTTAAGAAAGTTCAAAAGTGATATCCTAAAATAATTTAAAGAGGGAGAAAAGGATTCTTGCTTAGGAGATGAAGAATTCAAGTTCAAATCCCCTTCAAAAGACCTGGCTATTAATACATTTGTTAATTGTGATAGCCATTGGGTTTGCAGTGAAAGAAGAAAAAAAATCTCTCCACCATTGAGCAGGGCCTCATCTGTGTATAATTAAAAGAAGTTGTAGTTGGAAATGCAAGAAAATCACTTAGGTCAGTATATATTCTTAGAATTTAGATGAAATCTAGACATGACTTTAGGTACTTACTTGATGCTTTAATATTTGAGGATTAGGCCAGCTGAATTCTACTGAAGGAAAACTCAAAATGTGTTCCTTTGACTTTGTTCATCAAGGCCACTCAGGTTTTCCTATATTTCATTTTTATGTACTGAAATGTACTCCAGATTATTTACCATTAAAAGTTGAATAGTTTAATTATTTTTTCTTTAGCCTCACAGCTCTTCATTTAACTAGTTGCTTGTTCAGCTTATTTTTGTATTAACCAGCATTTCTGGCTTCCTAATTGTTTCCCATATGGCCACCAGTATCAAATGATAGACTCAAGTTATCAACAGCTAACATAAATTTTGTCTCTGTAGAAAGCTACTCACTTGCTCAGAGAAATCTACCCAGTTATTCTGTCATGAACTCACTCTTGTAAATCAGCATTTTATTCTTCTATTTATCTTCATTCTATACCAAACTTTATTGTGTGACACATACTAATATCTTGTGTGTTATAAGTATCATATAAACTCATACTAGTTTCTTAAATGCAGGTACTATTTTGTCATTCCATTGTTGTATAACAGTGCCGCTGACCTGACTTAATTTTAAATTCTTTTTTACTAAAACTTTGATTTCATGTTGCAGTTATTTCAGAAACCTAGTATGGTCAACAGTTTGTGTCCATGCTTGAGTATATTAAACATTTTGATCTTTCTTTCACCTGATTATGAAAATTTATATTTCTTAAACATATTCCTATTAGCCATCTCATGATGCCTTGCTAAAATCACCCCAAAACGCCAAAACAACCACTCAAAATAAATTATATTTAAAAACAATGAAATATTATTCTCTTTATATGTCTCACTTCCTCTGCTTATTCCTCATAATTCATATGCCTAATTTTCTTTTTGGTTTAATATACTTTATAAGTGATAACTCAGATTTTTTAGCAATTCTACACCACATGGGCTTCATGAAACAGCTTTCTTTGATAATGGTATATTTCCTATTTATAAGGGACAAGAAAATTATAAAGAAATTTAACTATATACAAATTCTTTGGGGTTTAAAATAAGTATCAAGAGTTATAATGCAATAACTCTGATTAGAATAAATTTGAGAACCATAATCTGATTAGTATATAACGTTTCAAAACAGAGGAAAAAGCTTTATATATTTGCTGCTAAAACTAAGAGCCAGTGTTCAAGATTTATGTAACTGGAGTTTTATCCTATTTGTACATATTGCTAGGGGATTTCCTAACGTTACATACTTTTCTTCTTAGCTCCAAACACATTGTAATGAGTAGGACAATTCTACTCCAAAGCAAAACTAAAGGCACCAAAATGTGTTGTATTTTTCCTGAGAACAAAGCCAGAAATTTGAAGAAGTGAGAAAGCAGAATTATCTTAAAGCAAAGCCACACTGAGAATGTATTGGAAGTGGTCCTGAGCAAGAATATGTTACATGCAGGAAACATTTGTGCTCAGCCTCTTTCCCATTACAATTTTTCATACCAGGTCTCTCCAAATAAGACTGAGGAGAATCTTGAATCTAAACTTTCTTTAGTCCAGGCAAAGGTATGCACACAACAGCTTTAGCAGACTTGTAATGTGGTATGAGATTGCTCATTGTTCTTTTAACTGGGTATGTCCCAGTTTTTTCTGGGACATATAAATCTTCAAGGTAACGAGTCTATACGTAGCAGAGCCTATTACTTTTAGAGAAATTTGGTTGGGGCTTTTGATGTCTTTCAGCAATGAAAAAAATTAAAATTAGAGACTGAATATATTGAAAATACAATGCTTAATTTCATTTTCAGATGTAAATTAACTTTTTTCTCGAAACAAAGTTTTACAGAAAATTTAAATTTTGTGAAAAATAAATTTTCTCTCAGAATATCATTCATGTGGTGTTTTCCTCATCAGCCCTAGCATAAATTAGCTACTAAAGTATCTTTTCATTGTGATCAATAAGAAAATTATTGATAACGGAATTGTTATAATCTCTCAAGTTTTTTTTTTTTCATTACTACATCTGTGGAACTTTGAACACATCTGTATTTTTTGTAACCTAATATTAGTTTGTAATATAATGGTATCTATATTTCTTTCAAAGTGAAACCGGGCTTGCACTGTGTTGGACATTTTACTGCAGTGCAAAAGAAATACTGGGTTTGGAAAGCTACTAATTATACGGCAATTGCAAAAGATGGCCATGAAAGTAGACACAGAAGACTTGCTAATTACCTGCAGAATCTCTGGCACCAAAGGGTAGAGAAACGAGGTTGGGAAATCAGTAGTATTCAGAAGAGTACACTTACATTTATTTCTAATACTGTTACTTGGTCCATAGAATGCATACCACCACTGTTCCTAGCTCCTTCTTCTTTACTTTTCTAGTCCTGAATTGCCCAATTTTTTGTTGAATCCATTCTTTCCAACCTTGTTTCCCTCACAGAAAATTTTTGCCCTTTTTTTGAAAGAACTTCAATTAGAAGGAAAGGCAAACAATAAATATAAAAAAAAAAAATCCATTCAACCAGAGTCAGAGGTAAGGCTCATACTGGCATGAATAGACACAGTTGGGTCAATACTCAGTGCTTTTAAAAAATCCCACTTTTCTGATGGTGTGTGAACAAAGGAGAATTTTGTTTCTAAACTTTAGTAGTTAAGTAGTGAATCACAACAAATATGAAAGAAAAGAAGACAAGAGAAATCTAATAAAAAAAAAAGGCCTTTCATAAATGAAATTGAGAAGATCTGTTTAAAACAAAGTTAATAATTTCAGTAATTGTGCTCTGGAATATGTATTTATTTCTGTTGATATGTGCCTTCAGCTATGTGCGGCTGAGTGTCACTGTGCTGACTTATGCTGAGAGGGTGGTAAAGAAGCACTTGATACAAAACACTTTATATTTTTGTTATCCCTCCTTTCTATAAAATTCCAAAAGAAAAAACCTCTGAAGTTTTCATATGCAGTAACTAAACTGAAAACAGAGCCCTGTAAAAATGTGTTTTCGTGACTTGTCTCTTCTTGGCAGTCTGTAATAAAATTAATATAGAGTTTTCCAAGACATCTGAGCAGGAAATATCTCCAGAGTTTGCATCCTGAACACTTTATCCTCTTTGTCTCTCTTTGCTCTCGCTAGAGTAGTTCTTGGTAGGCATTGCAAGCTCCCACATATTTACTCTTTCGCATCCTCCTCTCATCACTCTGTAAGCAAATTATATAAAATCATAGATTCATCAGATGGATTGGGTTGGAAGGCACCTTAAAGGTCATTTAGTTCCAGTCCCCCTGCCATGGGCAGGGACACTTTTCACTAGACCAGGTTGCTCAAAGGTTGCATCCAACCTGGTCTTGAACACTTACAAGGATGGGGCATTCACAGCTTCTCTGGGCAACTTGTTCCTAACAATTCCAATATTCCTTCCTAACATTTAATCTAAATGTACCCTCTTTCAGTTTAAAGCCAGCAGCTACACGACCTTGCAAAAAGTCTCTCTCCTGGTTTTTACAGGCCCCTTTTAGGCACTGGAAACTGCCATGAGGTCTCCCCAGAGCCTTTTCTTTTTCAGGCTAAACCACCCCAGTTCCCTCAGCCTTTTCTTTTAGGAGAGATGCTCCAGCCCTCCAATTACCTTTGTGGCCTCCTCTGGACTTTGCAACTTACACTCACATCATGCATGCTCCTGTGTTGCAGGCCCCAGAGCTGGGCACAGAATGCCATGTGCAGTCTCACTGGAGCAAGCAGGGGTAGAATCACCTTCCTTGACCTTTCCATAGTGTTGGCTTTCTGGGCTGCAAGTGTGCACTGCCAGATCACATCCGGCTTGTCATCTACCAACCACCCTAGGTCTTCTCCACATGGTGCTTTCAATCTATTCTCTGCCAAGCCTGTATTTGTGCTTGGGATTGTCCCAGTGCAAGACCTTGCATCTGACCTCATTGAACTCCATGAGTTTTACACTGGTCTGCCTCTCAGGCCTGCCAAGGTCACTCTGGATGGCACCCCTTCCCTCCACACAGGGATTTAGTGTTTATGTGTTTGGTTGTGACCTACTGTGTTGCACACATTAATACGTAAGAAATGCAAGTCTTGCAATGCTATTTTTTCTAAGAGTAGTTTGTGCCTCCCTGTACTACAGTGCATTCTGCAACACGGCTTTTTCAAAACCCAGAATTGATCTAGTTAGGCCAACTACTGATAGTCTGAGCATGAAGAGCTTTGATGAGGTCTTTGTAAGTCTAACCTGCCTCCTGGAAACAAGGTCTTTGGTAGAGAACTCTCTCAGTGTTGACTTATTTCTTAATCTTGCTACCACTTTGTATAAGATTGGGTACTGAGTGTACCTGAACCTGCATAAGAGTATTGTGTTACAGGGCATGGTTAACAGATAACTGCACTATCTTCTACCATCTTTTCACCTGATGTAGCAGAACAGATATGCGCACAACTATCTCCGATTTATTATCATGGAAATAGAAAGATAAAAGAGAATAAGATAAGTAATTGAACATTTATGGTTTGATCTTTATTAAAACTAATTTATGGAACTTGACTGTCTTCACTTTAGAAGCTTATTGTTTTATGTATAAACAAAGATTTGCAAAGAGAAATGAAGTGATGGAATTATACTAAGTCATTCAGTCAATCAAGCCATGAACACTGCTAGTTCAGGTAGAAATCAGTGTTCTCTGATCTTTGGGTTTTTTGATTGTCACAAATGTATTTTTGTCTTTTTTTCTGCAGATGAGATAATAATTTTTAATCAAAATTTGACTATGGTTATTTCCATAATTATTCATGAGCATCTCACAAAACACTAACATTCATATGATCATACATATGGTCTTAAGTTAGACATTCTTAAAAAAATTATTTCATATATTTTCAAATTAAGAATAAATATATAAAACAGCTGGTTCACAATCAGTCCACTGGGACTTGATCCCAAACAAATAGGATTATGCTTGTAAATTCCTGGTATTAAAATAAGCAGGTGGAATTGTAGCATGACATTATCAACTTCTGTTTCTGTTCAAAGTGGCCAAATTATTAGTTCAAACATTTAATAGAATTTGCATAAATAAAATAGAACCATACAGTCAAATTTCCATAAGATCCTATACAGTTCCTGAAATATTCAAGATCTCTGCAAGATTTGGCTAAATTATTTAGTATGTTTGAAAATCATTAGCTGGGGATAAACCCTCTCATTCCCTAAGAAGAGCAACTTAAGAAGTGCTATCCAATCTTAAGCCTGTTCAGGACTTTGTGTTTCTGTTTAGAATATTTCAGTGAACCAAGAGGACAACTAAAAGCAAGGCCGGTAGCAGGAACAATAAAATTTAAAAGTTAGGTTTTTTAAGTATGCAGGTCTACAGTTTTGGTGTAAAGTTCTGATCTATTAAGGGTAAATTCTTCTGTTTACAGTTCAAGCAAGGAACTTACATTTATGACATTAAGCTGTTCAATCTTTGTTGTCATTGAAGTAGGCTTTAAAAATGAACCATTTTACATGCCCTATGTATTAAATTTAAAAAAATAATGCAACATTACGATTTTTAAAATTTTTCTCTTAAATTCTTAAAAGTGGAATGTTTGCATCTACATTTCCTACCTAAAAGGCAAAATGTGTGTCTTTTACTTTTGCAAATAGAGTCAAGTATGTCACAGTTGGGATAAAGCAGATTTTTTTTCATGCTAGAAGATTTTTTAATAAATTTGACTTGAGAGATAGACTTACCCTGGTATATGAACATAGACTTCTTGCATATGAGTGGAATTTCATTCATTTAACAATAATGAGAATTTCTTCTGACTTTAATTTAAAATAACATATCTGTGGATAGGAAAGACGCAAACCTTACTTAAAGGCTGATTTTTTTTTTTTTCTTTTTTGTGGAAGACACGAAGCACGTTTGCATAGGACTAAAAGAATCCTTTATGAATAGCAGCGTTCATTGCTTTGGTTTTTTATTGTGCTGGTAGTGCATGAGATGTGTCAACTGATTATAGAGGTTATTCATTTTTTCTTATTTTCTTCTATATTTTTCTCTCTTGTTCTTTTATAGAAAACAGAGAAAAATGTATTCTGAAAGTTAAAATTATCAGCTAACATGAAAATTAGATGTAGGAAGATTAGCACATGCTAGAACTGCAGCTCCTTGTGCTAACTAAATATATTAACAGTGTGCATGAGAGCTAAGACAGCCATTACTTTTTCATGAGATTTTCAGAGATAAATTTTGGAAAGAGACATTTTGAAGTCAAAACTTGTCATTTGAAAATGTCAAAACAAAAACTATCAGCTACAGAAACTGAGAAATATTATCCAAACACAAAGGCAAAAACAAGTTGAGTTGCTCAAAGCAGGATGCACAATATCTCTCACAGCGCTCAGAAAGATCCTGCACCATGACTCAGAGATAAAGAAAACCTGTTTTGTCACCAAAGCAGTTTTTAGTCCTTCCTCAAATGTCAGTTTTGTCATGATTTATACCTTAACTCTAAAAATGATGGTTTGAGTTAAAGAAATCAAAGGGTTTATTCTGTTGATTTTTTTCTTTTTGCATGAAACAATATATATTTATGTGTGTAATAAATATGAGAAGTAAGTTGAAAGCTGAACACTATGATAATTTGGCTGTATTATGAGACTGTATGCATTAGAACTTATATCAATTTAATGTGTTCCATACTTCTGTTTGTCAAGGATTCTCTCTTTAGGAGAGATTGCAGTCTTTGTATATTCTACATGGTGATTGAAGTAAAAAAAGTGCTTATTCAGTCAGCTTCAGGTTGTTCCTAGTGTGCTTTACAAATATATTTGTTATTTTACGAGCTGATAAATAATTTTGGTAAATTCTGTTCCCCTCACACAATAAGTGTTTTGCATTTTTCACACAGTTCCTTTTACTGACTTAAGGGAGGTAGCCTAGATAACTTTAATGGCTACTGCCAGATGTTGTGAACCATCTTAAAAAAATACCAAGGTTTCTTTTTTAGATGTTATTAACAGGAATACAGGGAAATGTATAGAGGCTTGACCACAGGGGGGTTCAAAGATGCTAAATTCATTGTTTCTTTGCATTCAGAAAAACAGTGAATTGGGAATAAATTTTGAATCATGGGAAAGGTTTCAGATCTTTCCAGCAAAATGACTTCTTTTCGATATTTCACTTTCTGCTACCTCCAGTTCGCAGAAAGTTATGGCAGCTTGTGAGCTGTGAGTCACTGAGGGAGAATAACATATATGGAGGAAAAAAAGGAAAAAATTACCCTTCAAAGCTACTGGAAAGGGTATTGCTGAGACACATCAAAAGGAGGCCCAAAGGGTTAAGCTTTTCACTTCATTAATTTTAAGCTGTTCCCTGCCTGAAACCTTGCAAATTTCTGATAAGAGTTGTAAAAACCAGGTGTTTGTTCTAAAACTACCCTACCATAGCAGTGAATATTTCCCAGATAAAAATTAATGAAGGGAAAACTCATAAATGTGTCAGAAGAAGATAATTATTATTTCAGATACACGCCAGATGCTCTCCATTGCAAATCAAGTAGGAGTAAGAGTCTCAGTTTACAAAAGGCTTCGCCAATCATGGAAAGGAACAATCTTCACTGGTGGACTCTAGGTAGCATAACTCTGACCAGTTATGCTACCTAGTTTGCATTCAGTTCTAGGATGTTATGCTGTGAAAGGAAAGAACCTATTGGTATTTTATTAATGGTATTGGCATATGGATTCTTGAGTGGATCTGTACATAGAGATATATTAGCTGGTTTAGACCACTCCAACAGCTCATAAATCTAGTAATTCTGGATAAATTTTATTGCCACCCAGAGAAACCTGCCAAGTTAAGTTTTGTGCAGATAGTTTTGATCTAACTGCAACGTGCATTTGATTATTTACACACATTTGTATTTGCATAGCTGGAATTTCTGATAACAAAAGCTTGTGCAGTGAACTGCAACTACCAAGTGCACGGTTTACTTAGTATTATGACGCTGAAGACCATCCCAATGCTAAATGTCTTTACTGTCCCAGCCAGTGAAGATACTTTTAAGCCAGAAGAAAATGTCACGGAAAACATCAAAAGAAAGCAGTCATTTGTGAGAGTTCCTTTGTGCCTTTTTCTTACTGTCCATACATACCAGTTTTTCTGAAGTTGGCATTTGTTCTGGTTTTCTCTTTTCAGACAGCTTTGCGTGTGCCTTGTAGCACCATGCAAAGGCCTAAGTCTGTCCCACTAAATCTGCATGTTCATCCTGTTGGGCTGCAGCAGAATGCAGGGATCTCTAACTCCAGCTCACTGGATTGGGCTCATCTTTCCAAGCTTGCAACAGGGGCATCTTGTTAGCCTCATAAAAGGGGTCTGCAGTCCTTGGACATATTCCAGCTTGTCTGTGCCCTGTCCCCTATCCCATTCACCACCCATCCACGACCTTGAAGTCCCCACACTTCAGATATGCCATGGCTTGTACTGCAACCTGGTAAAGTGGCAGCTCTGAAATTTTCTTCTACTTTTGTTTAATGACTTGCTATTTAAACTTTAATTATCTATTCCATTGGCTCTTATTAAACCTCTTTTAGTCATTTTGTACCTATGATTTTATGGCTATATCTATTTAATTTCTGCAGTTCCATCAATACACACACACATATATATACACATGTGTATATTATGTAAATAGTGTATTTATGTATAAGTAAATATGTATTATTTTAATGTAATGTAATATAATATGATATAATGTAATATAATATAATATAATATAATATAATATAATATAACATAAAATAACATAACATAACATAACATAACATAACATAATGTAATATAATATAATGTAATATTACATGTTATTATATTATATAGTCACAGTCCTCTGCCTGTGCACTGAACAGGCAGAGCAGGCATGGGTTCTTATCACATTCATTGGTAGTGAGTGATCTCTCTTTTGACTGTAAATAAAATTATAGCTCTCATCCGCCTCCTAGTGCTGCTCACATTTTCAGTATTACCTTCTGCCTTCTAAGGAGCTGTGGTCTACCTAAATTTCACATCAAACTGACAAAGAAAGTAGCACTGGCACTAACAGTGTTGATGTTCTTTCTGCCTTAGAGATGTGAATTTCAGCATAGGGGAGTTTCTGCCACTTTCTCTATGAACATTAGAGTCAATTAAGCATAGTAAAAAAGCATTTCAGGCAATGGAAACAGAGCAGGAGTGGCATAACTACAGTTTCTTCGACTTTCAATGGGCTGTCAGGAAGGTTTTCCAGAGTATATTAGCTCAAAATAATATTTTTAAATCATTCATGATAGGATTTATTCTCTATTCATTATACTTCACTCTATTCATTATACTTTATTCACTGTATGCCCATTGACACTAAAGGGAATTTGTATAGGCATAAGGGAATAAAAGAAGGTCTTGTATTCTGCTCTCCTTTTCTCTTCAGTACAAAATTTCCACTCTAAGAAAGTGGATTTCATTTTTAAGAAGAAATTTTTCTTTTCAGGACAAAGCCATGTGTTTCACTTGAAATTTCCGTTCTTTATATTGTTTAGCAGTATGTATTGGTGCAACAGAAGTGCTTCTAGAAGATGTTTAACCTTAAAATAATTATTCTTCAAGCTTGCTGATGCTATGGTGCTATGAATTAAGTTTATGCATGACCACACCTGACAAAAAATCACCACATTTAGCTCCCAGTGGAAAACATTATTCTACAACTTTGGAAGGATGATACAGATTGTATAGAACCAAAGCACTCAGGCCATTGTTTAAAAAACCACAAAAATAAAGTGTGGACATAAATTTATCTTATTAAGTGGTAAATATTGCTTTTAGGGAGATTTCTTTTAGGTGCCTGTCTTTGACTTAGAGGTAATTAATACATTATGTTTCTGTCTGAACTCCCCTGTTTCTGTTGACAACTATTTTATCAACTCGTTGTACTTTGTCATTGTGTGCAACATTAAGTCCTTCCAGAGCTCTGTCAATGTCCATTATAGGTCTTGTTGTCACAGCCATTAATACCTTTTTCTATGCACTTCCATCCATTATACAATCCTACAAACACTCATATTAAATTAAAGATTTATGGCATATTGTCTAGATGAAGGTAGCCCAAGTTCTGACTCAGGTTTTATTCAAACTCAGTAAGCAAAAGAGGACAGAAGGACTACACTTACTTACCAAGTTAATCAATGCTTTCCATGATGCTTGATTAGTTTATTCTTATTTAACTTGATTTACAATCTGACCACAAGCTGCCAGAGCACAGTAGGCCAAGCACTCAAGGATATCAAACTTCGTACTCATGTACTACCTTGCTGATCTGAAATGAACAATAAGTTCAACATCCTGGGTCTAGGCAAGTCCTCTGCACAAGTTCATGTAAGTCAGAATTCCTCCTTGACCGAAAAACAATTATCACTTTACGAACTTTTAAAAATCAGCCAAACTTGACTTCATGTAGGTGACAACATATTTGAGATTATTTTCACTGAGGGATGGTTGTGCCTTGGGGCAGCAATTTATTTTTACTTTTTTTAATTTTACTTTTCTCTGATTGTCTTTTTCACCTCTTTGTTCTAAGGGTTGTTTTAGTTTGCATTTAAACGCCTCTTTAACATTGTTTTATATATCCCAAAGGAGAGTAATCTTTTGTTGAGTCCAGACCTCACAGAAAGAATAATAAATTTTCTTCACATAGTCATGTATTGGGTATAGGTGGCAAGAGGGTTGTGGCAGGGGTGTCTGCTGGAGGGCTGGCCTTGTGGTAAGAGGCCAGGGGCTGTCCTGTGTGAGACACAGCTGGTTCCAGCTGATTCCAACACGCTAACTACAGTGCTCCATCTGCCAATCTAGTGGCAACTCTGGGAAAACACGTGCCATTATTTTAAAGAAGTATTGAAAAAAGTGGGTAAAAGAGGAGTCCCCCTATTCTGGATCTATTCAATCAGTAATATTATGCAGAAAATATAACAGTCTAAAAATTTGATTAGTCTGGAATTTAGATTTACAGCCAGACGAAAAATCTGCACCAAAATTTACCATACTGATATTGAGAGCTTAGGAGAGCTTTCACAGATTCATCTTCTAAGGCAGAAAGGAAAATGGGTACATTAAAACTCCCAGAAGTTATGTGAAAGCTACATTAACTAATACTGTATAAGGTTGTGGTTGGCATAATGTATCAGCTGGGCAATATTACCAGCTTGGTTTTACTGTCTTTTTATTCATCTGCTCTCAAATAGAGTGACACAAGTTATTGCTGCTTTCTATTTCTCTCAAGGTCTGTCACTAATTTTTTTTCCCTTTCTCTTGGATGAGTATAGCAATAAAAAATGCCTTTCCTTGAAGCGGTCAATTGATAGGTGTAGAAAATGAGAACAGAAAAGGACCATTTTGAAAAATGCCACAAGTAATTCA
This sequence comes from Melozone crissalis, assembly GCF_028551555.1. NCBI lineage: Eukaryota > Metazoa > Chordata > Aves > Passeriformes > Passerellidae > Melozone > Melozone crissalis. Next base: position 27,061,943 of record NW_026535794.1, read on the forward strand.
CAAGGACAATATTTTAAGCAACTCACAGAATTTCCTGCCAAATGACTGTGTGAGACACTGATAGGCTTGCTTTGTTTTATGACCTCTTTGTACATGTTTAAGAACAAATAAAGGATTTTAGCCTTCTCCATTCTGTTAATATTTTACATATTTTGGCTTGATTAGCTGCTCTTAACAAACTTTATACAGAAAAGAGTGATATTGCAGTTTTTGTGTTTGATGGTGGGTGGTGGGTTTTGGTGACATGATGGAGCTGTAATTTAAACTATGTTAATGAAATCCCTTTCTTTTCTGTCAGCTGAAAGAAGCAATCATAAATACATACCCAGAGAATAGTCAGAACAGATTAATGTGAATATTTATTGCTGCTTTGACACAGAGAGTTGTTCCACATAGTGAAGTATTACAGAAAATTAGTACACGAAATAAGGTTAAGAGACCTGGATTTCTTGGAGGGTGGCCGGCATGCTAAGATTGTCACCAATGAACAGAGACTGACTGATGGATGTATAAACACTGTCCTTTAAGACACTGTCAGATTGTTTATTGTCCCATTAGGTCTGTCTTACTAAGGCTAAAATAGTCAGTGATAGAAAATTAGGAGGTGTTCTGATACAAGGAGGTAAGAATTTTGAAAGAACTTCATTTTTTTTTTGTGGACTGCGAGTGTTTGGCTGTAATACAATGAACTCAGATTTATGTCAGGATTAGAGCTTAATGGCAGTCTGTGTCATGCTACTATCTCAGCATCTACCATACAGGACTGTCAGATATGAGGCCTGTGAGAGGGTTGTACATGTCAGACGAAGTATCCATGGGCTATTCCTCACCAAAACAAAGCCACACCAAGCTCTTCACACAAAGCAGCTCAGACCGTGGTTTTGCGTGAATTGTTGAGGTCAAAGAACTCACCTTTACTGACTACATAAAAAGTCTCTGTTTTCACCTTTTGCTATTAAAAGTTAATTTATGAGTTAAACAGAGGCAAGTAAAATAGATAAAGAATTGTGTACAGAGTTCTTATTTCAGTGATTTGGTTACTCTACTGTATTAGATCATATTAGCAGCTAATTTGTATGCTGAAAATGAGTCTGCATGACACTGGTACATACCTGCACTGTTCAAGGATCAGGCATGACTGAAGATTTACACCCTGTGATATTTTGCATGTTTAGTTCTTATGGAAATTGAATGACCTATTAGCAGTTTTCAAATTTTACTCCACAATTAATGAAATTTTATTTAACTCTTAGTTTGACAAAGTTGTCACGGTGAAACTTGCTAACTACACTAACAAGATGTTTGTGATGTCTTCCTCTGTTTACATGAAGGTAGGTTATTTTTTTATAAATTTTCTTAATAGAATAAATCTGACACTCATCACTGACATTGCTGCATAACTTTCATAAAAACTTATCTTAAAGATATTGCAATTATGTCAAGATTGTACAAATATTGTGGCTTTTATTAGAACATTTACTGATAGTGTGAAAAATAAAGTGTGGTTACATACAGAACTAGATTAACACTGTGTAGAACAACAACATTTGTTAAAAATGCATTAATTTAAACATTGTTTTTTGTTTTTACCTTAAGATTGATGAGCTATCTTTTGTATTGCAATTTAGCTTCTAGTAGAGTCACCAGATGAGTTCATACTGTCACTGCTCTTACAGAGAACATGGATACAAAGGTTTCTGTTCATGTCAGCTTTGTCAGTCAAAGGACTGAAAGGTTTTTTTCCAATTTCATATCTGCTGTCTTTTATTTAAGTTCTTATGGTATTTTTCAGTCAGAAGAACTTCCTCTTGTACATTTCTTGCTCATTAAAAAATTTTAAGGATCAGAGAATGAAGGAGTTTTGGAAAGTTGTCAATCTTTTCCCTGAAAGTGCATCAATGACCTTTTATTTTGGAATAAATGAGCAGCCATGGTTTTGATTAAGAGCCACACATTGCTGGAGATGTAAGTTCCTTATCGATCCACAGGTCAAAGCTTCATAGCTTTGTTCTTTTTAACCCTTAGAAATAATTCAATTTGTATGATGCATGAGTCCAGGGTGTTAACAGAGACTGTTTTTATCACTGGGTAACGATCCACTATGTGCATGAATGCTTCGACATCAGTTATTTCTAATGGAGAGATGATAGCGAATCCTTCAAGCTTATTACAGTTAGAGTTAAGAAATTAATGATTTTCAAAGAGGAGACCTCTGTGGTGCAATTACAATGATGTGGCTTGGGGATGTTCCACCCCAGAGAGACATCTGTGGTAGTTTTAGGTCTGCCTAACTTTTCTGAGAAGAAATCACTGGTTGAGATAAGGATACAACATTAAGAGGCCATTACTGAAACAGTGGCTTGAGCTGTTATCCTGTGCTGGTTTTGACAGGGAGAGAGTTAATTTTCCTCAGAGTAGCTAATATGGAGCTATGTTTTGTATTTGTGCTGGAAAGAGTGCTGATAATTTAGGCATATCTTAGCTATTGCTGGGCAGAGGAAAAGGTCTTTTCTGCTACTCATACTGCCCCACCAGTGAGCAGGATGGGGGAATGGGAGGGGCACAAGAAGCTGGGAGGGGGCACATTCTGGACAGGTGAGCCCAAATGAACACAGGGATATCCCACAGCATATGACATCATGCCTAGTAAATAAAGCTGGGGAAGAAGGAAGATTAACTCTGGGAATATTCACAGTTATAGCATTTGCTTTCCCAAGCCACGGTTACATGCGATGGAGTCGTACTCTCCTGGGGATGGCTGGAACATCTGCCTGCCCATGGGAAGTGGTGAATGAATTTAAATGAGGAAGAGAAAAAACATCAGTTTAGATTGACTGAATGCTTCCCTTATTACATTATTGTTTTGCTATTGAGTGCATGACATGGCAAGGATGGCTAGTTGCTTTCTTTTCTACTCACAGTTCAGGACTGTCAGGTCCTCCTGAGCTGTGGCTTGCTTCCTCTCTAATATCTTCTTCTGACTGCTCCCTGCTCTGCTCTGGTGCCATCACTGACTTCTCTCCATGGATCTTTATTCTTCAAGCTATTCCTTGTTATGCCTCCTTTCCTTAGATGCTCCTGCTAGTCACTACCACCAGATGCCCTTTCCACTGCCTGAGCCACAGCCTCTCTCAGGAGGCACGCTGGTCAGCCACTGCTTTACCTTATTTTGGCTCCAAGGCCTGGGGATCACTGTGGACCAACAAAATGTGGCAGTGCACCACATGCTTAAACAGGTAATTTTCTGGCTTCACTTTACAGCTAACAGGAGACTTTTAAACTCTATTTTCTACTCTCTTTTTTCCTTTCTAGGCTGGATATTTTTCATCTCAATACTATGATGTTGTGTGCTATACCTTTAAGCATAATTACCTGCTCTGGATTTCTATGTATTAATAAAATCAGAAGCCTTTCTCCATTTGATTATATAACTTATCTTGCTTTAAATCCTAAATGGCTCACTGACACAGCAAAACATCTATGAATATATGTAAAATCATAAAAATAGTAATCATCTGGGCTTGCAGACCCATCTTTTTCATTTGTCTCCCCTTCTCTTCCTTATGTAAATAAATTGTGTCTCTACCTTTGTTCCCTCACTCTCCCTGAAATCTTTCCATCTGTGAGGACAGACACCTTTTGCTTTAGACTTCAGCCTGCAATGCAGTGGGTACAATGTACTTCTCTACTGTGTCTACAGCAGAAGATGGGGTTTTGGTATGCTACTGAATAAAATCAAAGTATATCTTCTGAGTCTTGTGATTTCATTAGTGTTTCTTTCAAAGTCACAGTGACTTGTCTTTGGCTGGAGGTCTAAAGAATGATCCCTGGTCTAAAGAAGAATCCTAACTTTGGATAGTTAGCAAAGATTTCATCCTCAGAATACACTGGAAACACAACTTGAACAGAGGCTGAAAGCATTGATGAGAGAAGAATTTATCAGAGACTGCTAAATACCAGACACTGTGTGATTCAGGAGGACCCTAATTCACAAAACTTTTGAAACTAGGAGATCTTAGGAGACCCCTATGGTGTTCACATAATCTTGACTCACCTTCTATTGCTGGAAACAAGGCAGGAACAGACCTTGAATTGATCCCAAAATTCAGTTCTCCATTTCTCGTGTTTTGTCATGTATAATGAAGAAAAGCTGTGCATGCATAGGTTTATATAAATTTTAATTAATTTATAGTTTTTATAACAGATACATTTTCTACTTGGAATGCAAAACGTCATGAGCTGATTCCTGCTATTGAGATGATACCTATGAGCTGACTATATAAGAAACAGGTGCAATGCACAGAAGAAGGGACCAAGGTTTGATTTGCTATGATTAGTTACAGTTCAGAGCTATATTTACAATGTTTTTACCAACCATTAATTTCTCTGGCTGCAGCTGCCTATCCTAGACACACACACAATGCATGAGTGCAGAGAGCACTGGTTGTCTGAGGATCTTGTGTCTGCACTGCATGAGGGGTGCTCACAGGGTGCCTTGGTTTATACCACATCTATTCCACCATAAAAGAAAAACTTCAGGCATATCAGCATTACACTCAAATCTGCAGTGTATCACTTCAAGTACAGAGACTCTGTAAACACTAGAAGTACCTCTGCAGAGTTGCCCCTGTAGACATATTCTATGCCACTTGTGACAGGTTCATGGCAAGGGAAAGGAAAGCCAAATAGGAGAGGAAATTCAAATCAGTATTAATCACCAGTAATCAAATGGTGTTATAGGAAATAGACAAGCAATGTGTGATGAAAGCATTTTGAAGTGATAAAAGCATGTTGACAATAAAGTGACTTCTGAGCTCCCCTCGGGGAAAGTGGTTATTCACAACAGCAAATAGGGTAAAACAGCAGCTTGGAACAGAATCTGGGAAGCTTCTCAATGTGTGAAGCAGTATGAAAAAAAGGAAAGGTAGATTTATGTAAGGAGAGATTTATGTGCCTAATGAAGAAAAAGTAAATAAGTAAATACTGGGCAACAATTACATAGGAGAACTGGTAGGTTTGATAGGATGAAGTACATGAGTAGAGCCTATACAGGCAGTTTACAGAATGAATTGCAGTGAGAAGCAATGTGAGACTATGTACACCTGTAAATTAAATGTGTCTGGGACTGAGCTTTTGCAATGAGACCAACAAACTGTGTCCATACCAATAAATGTACTTATTTTCTACAAGAGGGTAGTCTCATACAAGTTAACCAATGAATTTAATATTATGTTCATGGCTCATCTTAAATTGAGAGGTGTGCTCTGAAATTTGCTAATACAGTCCTATTTGGCCTGGATGGAATCTGGGCAAGACTTATTATAAAAATATATGTATAAGCAAAAGAGAGTTTCAGTGGTCAAGAATGTCCCCATGCCTAGGTCTGTACCCCAGTAGCCTTTAATTTACTAGCAAAGACAAAGCTGGAGGGTAGGAAGATGGACTATTGGGTAATAGTTGTGACGTGACCAACAGGAAGACTGCAGTTTTAGTGGAAGAAATTGCTACAAGTGGAAATGCAAACCACATATTTAGAGCATAAAAACCTGGGGAAAAAGAAATAGGAAAGGTAAATATTAGCACAAGATAAAATGTATGTGATTCTGAAAGACTTTATTTCTATTTTTTGGAACTGATGGTGAAAAAGTGAAAAGGATGGATCTTAAACATTTGAGACTTAGGTATATAGACAGATATATAGAAGAATATGGGAGAAGATGATGATAGAAAGATTGATGAAACTATTAAATTAAAACCTCTTTAGGACAGATATGTGATGCAAGTGAATCATATATTAAAGAAAGTCAGAAAAAGCAGAGATGTGGAACTCTGATTTTTCAAGACATGGCGAGATTATTTGTAATATTAAAGTTGGAATAAAAGAGTGACTTACCTGGCATGTATAAGGCCATGAATTATACAGGAGACAACAGACATGAGAAGTAAAAAAGGAGAAGACTTGAGATGACTGGATCTTGCTTGAAATGTAGCCTTTATACAGAGGGCATCAGGATCACTGCATTTTTCAGTTCTCAGCCTCTCACACTTGAAAGGACTTTTCCTCAAAAAGGAAATTCATGTGTACTTGAAACCAAGGGTTACTTGTGCAGCTCGGGATACAATCAAATGCTGAACTGTGATTTTTATTTTAATAAGGATGGAGGTGAAATTACCACTTGAAAGTTCATATATTTGCACCGTTATTCCTAGAACTCCTCACTGGTTCTTCCACAGTTGTGAAAACAAAACAGACAATATTCTTGCCATATTTAGATACACTGGTGACCATACACAGACAAATGCAAAGAGAGTAACAGGTGAATGCACACGCAGAAGCTGGTACAGCTGTATAATTCATGTCTGAAACTGGGTCACACCAAACTCTTCAATCTGCCTGTGAAATATGAATTAAAATAATTGTGAAAAGCAGTACACCGAAGGACTGTGCTTTTAGAATGCTTTTGGAAAACAAATGTAATGACCTCCTACTAAATTACTCCTTTTGTTTCAATTAGAAATGTTTTTCTATATTTTGCTAAATTGTTGAATTAATAATATTTACAGTTATCAGTTCAAACTCAGGAGGAGGCTCTATTGCTCCAAATGTTGTGGTGATTTGAGGAGACTGGCTCTGAATATTGGCTCTGGACTCTTCTCAGCCAGGCTGTAGCTTTCATCCAAGACATTTAGAAAGTACAAATCTGCACAGTCATTCACTTCAATAGCGTTCTTTTACAGCTTTATTGTACTGCTGCTATGCCTATAACAATAAATATTTCTAAATGACTTGACAATTTGCAGCTTTTCAAAGCAGCAAAAGCAGCTGAATTCCAAGTTCAATTAACATGCTATGAACCTGGCAAAGAGCACACAAAGGAATAAGGGTAAGAATTTTAAAATTATTTGCTTTACAGTGATCCCCTCTGGATAGCCTAAATTAAGCACAGCAGCCACCAGGCAAAGTACCCCAGGATTTTCTGTAACCACTTGATTCACCTGCTGTTTCATCAAAAGTTGGAGCTTTCCCAACTGCCCTCTTAAGTTAGGTCATCACTGTGTGGACAACCTTGGGATCCACTTGCTTAGCTATAATTTGAATCTATAGCAAAAAGGGGGAAAAAGAAAAGAAAAAGGAAAAAAAGAAAAATATAGTAGATGGTTAGAAACTAAATATTGGAATTTAAATGCCATCATTCTCATTTAATGGCCAAAGAACAATTTACAGGATTAAAGAAAAAGAGATTTTAAATTTCCTTGACATTGTTTTATATATTTCACAAATATAGAGTTTATACTGAGAAACAAACAACTTTATTACTGGTGAAATAATTTAATAAATCATACCATCCAGTGAGGCCCCAGAGAGTTGAAAAAGAGTTCTAGGAGGACTTGCAGACTCATATTAAAAAAAGGGTATCCCTGACTTTCTGGATTGCTTATAAAGACAGGTTTTTAAGAGCCTTTTTTCTCAGGTTCCGTGACAAGATAATTGTAGTGACAGACTGCTGACAGCACAGAGGTGCTATACCCCATTTGCATTCAAACACTGACATTTCAAATGCTATCAGAAAAGATGCATGAAATAAAAGAATGACTTTCTATGTTACTTCCTAAAGTTCATACTTATGAGTCTACAAAAATAATTACTAATAATTTTAAATTATTTTATAGAGTTGATTCCCAACAGTTTCTCACTTTCAGACCATATAGAAACAGGATATTCAAGACGTTTGCAAGAGCAACTGAAAGGTGAAGTCATTGATATAAAGCTGTAACAAGAATCTGAATCAAACCACTCTAGTTTAAAGGAACTTCCAGCCTAGAGCTTGATATCACTACCTAGAAATCACTTTTAGAAGCAGTTGCTGGCATCAACAAGAAGTATGTGAAATATGACTACAGATTAGTCTAAAAAATGAACAACAGTAATAAAGCAAGTGACAAATTTCAAGATCTATACCACGTCGCACATATTTACTGACATAAACTGATGATTGATAGAACAAATTATATTCTTCTTGCAATTTGAAATGGCCTTTGACACTTTATTCACATTAATCTTCATTAGGGTGAGGTATAGAATCAAATCTTTAAGCAACTGCAAAATCTTGCTATATTTTCCTACAAAAAAAATCCCCTTGCTACCTTGAATGATAAAAATGAAGAAACCAAAGATATAGAAGCTGTGGGGAAAAAACAAATATCTCTCTTGACAGAAGAATTATTAGGATTTTTCAGTGTTTTGTTGGGGGTTTCTGATTTTCTCTTATTAATTCTTATAATCTCTTGAACACAGTCATGAGCTTTACTTTTCCTTTAGCCCTATGTAAAGACTAACATCTATTTCCTTTGAATTTCAATGGAAATATATGAACCTCCTCTAAAATACCTTAAAATTCCCCAAAAGAATGTGTGAGATGGAAACCAAAGATGGGAAGTTGTTTCACATTTGTTTACAGCAGATATAACAGAACAAGTATCAGTGTCTGCCTTACCAGTTTTTGGATCTCTCCTAAGAGTTACATGGATTAAGAGTCTGCCATAATTTTGCAGATACTTCCTCTTTTTTACATACAAATAATAAAAGCAAAGATGAGGGAAACATACAAATAAAGCCCCCAAATCATAAAAAAAAAACGCAGGCACTAATCTAAAAATTAAATTATTAATTTAATTACCTTGGAAATACAAATGGAAAACTGGAAAAGGGTAGCAATTAACTGACATTAGTCAGGAAAGTGAGGACCAGACTTAGGGTTTGTGTCAAGGGAGCCACAAAGCCTACAGCTCCAGGGACACTGGGATGCAAAAGGTGTGCCAAAGGGACAATGGCACTGCCACAACACTGTTCTTCCCTCCAACACCTGTCCCATCTGGGCTATCCCTGATGCTGTGCCAGTCAGCCTCACCCCTGCCTTTATGACTATTACTTTGAGGCTGCTAAGAAAATTGTTGAGTAGATACATGTTATATTTATATGTATATGTATTTATATAGTGGAGTATGTGATTCTTTTTTACATTGCTGATTTTTTGCTTACTCTAAGCAAAAATTGTCATATCTTTCATACACAGGAAATCCTCTCTTTTTTTTCCCCAGTAATTGTTATTGTTCAGCATGGGCTGGCACACACAACTAAGCCTTTTCCTACTTTTATGTTCTCTATTTCTTTCCTGTGTTTTTACAGACACCTTTTTGAATTTTTTTGCAATATCTACCTCTCTTAACAGAACTAATTTTTAGTATTACTTTAATTCTTGTTCAGCCAAGGAATGTTTGTATTTTTCCTAGGCTACATTATATTCTATTTACTGTGGTTTGGAAGCCAGGGTCCTGGCTTACCAGTCAAACAACACATTCATATCACGTTTAAGCAGCCCTGCACTGTTCGTTGTTTTTCATAACACCAACAAACTTTAACTTCATCTAGTTTTACTTTCTCAATATGGATGTACACAACAGTCCCTTTTGTTCTTCCCTGTGTTAGGTTTTCCTTATGATACCAGTGGCTTTTGCTTATTACAGGTGAGTACATAATAGTAATAGCACATGTGCTGGTACAACTCTTACCCCAAATCTTTACATATCCTTAGCTCTGTATTCAGCAATACACTTACAGAGACATATAAGACATATTGTACAATGTTTTCGTGGACAAAAACACAATGCAGTGGTAATGCCTATTAAGTCACTAGGAACTAAATCAAGGAATAGACTGAGGAAACTATTTTCACCAAGGATGCAGTAAATTTCATCTGTAAAATCAATAATTATTACCGCATTCCAAGTTTGGCTTTTATTGGACTTTTTTTCTGCACTGCTGTTTCTTTATAGTGCTTTCTCCTCCCCTAATATTCCTGTTCTCTCTAGACCAATTTTTGCATTCTTAGCTCTAGAATTTATGACAAAAATTATTTTAAAGACAGTGAAGCCAGGTAATAATTTTAACCATTGTGGTGCTTAACAAATAAAAGCTCATGCACAATCATGCCATTTTTTACAGCAAATCCTAAATGACAGTTACAGTTTGATGTGCCTGTGAAATCACTGTTTACTTACAAGTGCTAAACTCTGACCCCAGAGGAGGAAAGCTTAAAATAGTGGAAAGTGTAAGGTTAGAAAAATGTACCTGGACAGTGCCGAACATATAGAAAATGTCTCTGAATCCCAGGTTACTTTAGAAATCAAATGCTGCTATTTGCCAAATGATTACTGCTGTCCAGATAATAAAATTTCAGTTTGTTCTCCAGACTCCCTTTTGACTAGGGAATACTCTGACTTTGGTGAGATACCTGTCATTTGAGAAAGCTCTTAGCTTTTAGCTACTGTTCATATTTTCAGATTCATGTACAGGGCTAGAGGCTATCTTGCAGTATTTGGTATTTTCCAAAGGAATATTTTGCATATGTTTGCATTTTTTTATCATTCCTTCTAATCCATTTTGTGGGTGTAAAATCAGCAATAGATGTGAAGAAACTAAAGCAGAAAGACTAAGATAAAAAGGTAACCCCTTGAAAAATTTTTTAAAAAAACTTAGTGTCCGAATGTAGCAAGATGTATTTATTTTTACACCATATATTATACAGCCTATAATGATGTTTTACAGCCTAAAAACCAGATATTTTATCTTTGAATCCATCTCTTTCTGTATAGTATAAGAAGAAATAAGTTTGATAATTTTAAATTACCAAATTTTAGAAACTTGTATATTTAAAGTCAAGTTACAGATGAACAAAATTAATCTCATAATTGAAGAAGTGTGAGAGCAAAAAGTCATAGGAATATTAAGCCTGTGGCATTACTCAATGTTTCCTTCTGAGTTAAATAAACATTTCCAAGAGTAAGAAGGTTGAATTCCTACAATCACTGAACACCAGCAGCCAAAGCACCCTAAAAATCTTCTTTCTCTAAATAATTTTCTAACTCTAGATATACAGCAAATATAAATAATTTGGTACTTTATGGTATTTCACAGCAGGAAAACATTGCTACTGTCAAATAACTAGAGAAAGAATATGAAACATGGACCCTAACATTAGTGGACATGCATGGTAGTATTGTAAATTGTGTGCTGGAGGGTTTCCAGAGGCTTCTATATTCACAATAAATCTTACTGGTGACAGATTTTCTGTTCTGATGTCATTTCCTTCATCTGTGTGTTTCTATGAGTATTAACCAAACCATTCAAATGGGGATCTAAGTGACTAACAAGGTACATGATCAAGTACATTGCAAATCTTAATACTAAATTTACTTGAAGATGTAGAGGCTGAAACACCCCTCCATAAGACAGATCCTCTCATTAATTTTAGTGGTTATTAGTTTCTATATCAAGCTTTCAACAATTTCAGCTGCTAAAAGGTGCAGGAGCATTATAAAGGAAAAATTAACTATCCAATATGAGACCTTTTTGGCTTGTATAAAATTTAGGACAATAAAATTAAAATCACTGTCTACACAGCAGTAACAGTAGATACAATATCTGCAAATTATATACAAGGATGGATTTTAGAAATACAAAAATTTATAAATATTATATCAGACACTAGATCCAGAGCTCATTAAAATGTTATATGAAATGTGGATCCAAATATTACATCCTGTGTACATTTAAAGTCAGAGGTCATAAATACAGGAAATTCTGAGTGTTCTTCATGCATTGTGGTTCACTAATGTAAGCTCTCACCTCATTCCCACCTACAAGCTGCCACTTCATAGCTTTTTGATGCTACTGACACATGAACGAAATTCTAAACCAGAACTTTCAACTAAACGTTGTTCCAATTTTAAAAAGCCGCGCAAGGCTTTGCAAGCACTAAATGGTAACAGTTCACACAAGATGCAATGTTGTTTCCTTCCCTTAAGTATTCCACTTCAGAATGTCTCCTCTCAGAAAAAGAAAAAAGAAGACATTTTTGCTTCAGCCCAGTCTTTCCTCCTAATAGTCTTCTGGTAAATAAACTATGGAGACACCGGGACTTCACTTTTGCACTCTCAGTTTGAAAAATATTCTAATAAACCAAGGGAAGACAGCAGTATCTGTTGCCAACATGCCATCCAAGAAGAAATATATTCACAATTTTGAAGGTCTACAGAGAAAGTTAAAAAACAAAACCAAATGTAAGCAACAACTGAACAAGATAAGCAACAAATCAACAAGAATAACAAAATTAACAAAATGGACAACTTAGAGGCCTGGCATTTCCTCCCTAGATTCATATGGATTTCAATTTTTTAAAAGATGTTTCTTGAGATTGTTATCAATTCTAATTTACTTTGTAGTTATCTGTTGTTGCAGTCATAAAAGTTGTATAATAAAATATTTCTTACAGAATGCAATGAGCAAATAGGATCTGCCAGGAAACAAGCACCTCAATCCGAAATTAAAATGTAAAAAAATATTTTAAATACAGAGAATATAAAGTAAAATAGGTATTCCAGCCTAGTTTATTTGGATCACAGATGAAAACTTTTCTAATGCTGCAGCTAACAGATGACAAGATTAATATCCATTCTAGAGAGGTGTTCACCACAAATGTATACATATATTTGTACTATTAGAATCTTATCTTAATCTTCTTCCAGACTCTATAAATTTGAATTAAAAAAAAAAAAAAAGGAAAAATAAAAGGAAATTAATCTCTTGGCTTGATGGCACTGAAAGGTAACATTTTGACTTTGCCAGTTTATCTTCCCACTGAGTAACATAAAATGTCATAGCAAATTTCTTGAACAAATATTCTGAAATGAAAAGTCACAATGTTTCATCAAAGAAAACATTTCAGTTTCATCAGTTAAAACATTTTGACTTCATTGAAATTACTTCAGCTTTTTTAAAGAAGTATTATTGAAATCTAGCTGCTTTAATTTTAATGAGGTGATGTTCTTCAATGAAAACAGTATTATCTCAGAACGTTTTATAAGATTTCAATTTTTCTTTCCGCATCTGATGTAAATGTGCATTTGAAATTAACAACTTACAATGGGAGAAAAGTGTTTCATATTGGCATGAAGATTTGCCTCCATGGAAGGTGCTGTGTTTTTAAGCCCAGCTGGAAACTGGGCACCACAGAGCCTCTCACTCAACCTCCTTCTCCCTTCCCTCCAACCCAGTGGAATGGGGAGGAGAATCAAAGTAAAATGTGTAGGTTGAGGCAGAAGAGTTTAATAAGGAAGCAAAAGCTGCACACACAAGCAAAGGAAAACAAAGAATTAATTCACTGCATCCTGTGGGCAGGCAGGTGTTCAGCCATCACCAGCAGAGCAGAGCCCCATCACACCTAATGGTTACTTGGGAAGACAAATGCCATCATGCAAATGTCCCCCCAGGTGCTCTTTCTTCCCCATTGCTTTATATACAGTGCATGATGTCCCAAAGTTTGGAATATCCCTTTGGTCAATTTTGGTCACCTGTCCCAGCTCCGTCTCATCTCAAACTCCCATGAAACCCAACTTCCTTGCCAGTGTGGCAGTACGAAGAGAAGAAAAGGCTTTGGCTCTGTATAAACCCTGCACAGCAATAACAAAACATCTTAATATTATTTGGCACAAATCCAAAACACAACCTATACTAGCCACTGAGAAGAAAATTAGCTCTACCCCAGCTGAAACCAGCACAGAAGACAAGGAGATGGGAACGTTAATCTAGCATTAACAAGCTACATACATGACTGCTGCAGCAAAAAATTTGTTTCAAGGAGAGTCACATAAGAATGATGGCGATTTTAACTCTACTTCAGACCATATCCTATTACAGTCAAATGTATATTATTTTTCCCAACTCCAAAATGTAAAACAAATGTAAAATGAGAAGAATAAGGGCATCTACTATGAGACCCTGCTTACCACTCTATTGTCTGTATAAATTATACTCAGAAGAGCTTTTCAAATTTCTCTTGCCTTTTAAGAACATCCCACCACAAAAATATTTTGCAACTAGCACTGAATTAAATCCATTGTGCTTTCCCATGACACTGATGAAGGAATTGTGTGCTGTGTTTTCATGACAAACACATCATTAGTGTACATACATTTAAGCTGATTATTTCATTCAGCAAGAAGAGACATTAGGGTTACAATGATACAAAAGCACAAATCACTCTTGATGTTTCCCAAATACCAAGCTTTGTGTGATCCAATCAAGATTTCATCAAATGTTTTATTAAACTCAGTCACGCGAGCCTTGCTGAAGCCAGATGATCTCTTATTATCAACTAGGACTAAATTACATTCATTTTTTAACTGAATTTCAATGAAACTCTTCCTAAAATACTTGGAAGCTTGAATGGGGTTAACTTATAAAATCACAAAATTGGAATTGTGTTTTTCCCTAGAAATGAAATGGTAAGCAGAAGAAATCAGCATTGTACCTATCACTGATCACAAAAAAATTGAAGTGTATGATACAGGCAAGATATGGTATGATCACTAATCACTAAAAGGAATTCATTTTGATTTACTCCTGATTTGTATTTGAAACAAACAATAAGAAAATGATTCCTGACTAGGGAGATAAATTACATGTTAGTAAACAGCATAAAAAATGCTGCGTGTCTCCTCCACATAAAAGTTACATTTCCCATCTTTTATATGTAAGATGAACAGGGGAAAGACCTAAACATACATATTCAAAAGCATAAATGTGCCTTCCATTCAGAGGGTGAGAAAGAAAATGCTGAAAAGAGGAGTTTCTATGGCAAGCCTTCCTGAAACAGACCCCATGTTAATGTGCTAGACAAGGGGTATCAAAGGCAGAAAGAGACTTGCCTGTCCACTGAACCCCTAGCTCTACACCTGAGGGATGCTGAGTGGAGGAATGGCTCTCATAACCTGAAGATAAAATAATTTCTAATCATGGGAGAAAGGGTACTGTAATGTGTACTCCAGAACTGGAAATCATGGCATTAATTTATCTGAAAGTACAAACATAAGAATCCTACTTCAGAAACTACCTTAGAAATTACACAAAAAGAACAATGCACAATGCGCAAGGATGCAGCTCTCTGAGGTATGTTTGAGGGCAGACCTGGTTCTTTCCCTTTGTTGCCTGCTCAGGTCTGTGAGTTGGCAGCCTGGTTTTCATCCCTCCAGTCACACCCTTTAAACCTTTCAGCAGGCACTGGTAATGCACAACTGCACACTCAAGCCATGTGTCAGTCAGGTAAAATAACGTGTTTACAATTGTTTCCAAAACCAACTGATTATATTTAGCTTGGCATACTACACTGGGCTCACCTGACAGGATGGGGATAGCAGGGTTGGGAGGAGGCCACACTGTACTGGTATCAGGAAGAAAAGGAGGGCCAGAGATGTGAGGAAACACCAAGGAGCCACTCTTGGTGAATACTCATGAGGAACAAGCATTTGGGGGCCCACAGCAGGAGATGTGCTCCTGGGAGGAGGCACTTCATGCAGAAGAGGAGTGCCCCAATGGACAGTGGCCTGCCCATGGCCCATGGGGAAACAGGGAAATCCCAGGGGACTGCAGCCCATGGAGGGCAGGGCTGGAGGCTGCACACTGAGAAGCACAGAGGAGGGGGAATGCCCTGGACAGAGCAAGTAGCAGCAGTAAGAAACTCTTACACACCACTCTGATCTCCTGCATGGCACATTCAAAGGAAGTTGGATGGTCTGTGTTTAATCCACAATGAAAACAAAGAAGCTGATAAAAGAAAGGGGTCAGGAGAGGTGCTCAGCTTAAGCTGAGCCTAGGAAGCAGGGGAGTAAAGGTGTTTAACTGTTTACATCTCTTTTTTTTGCCTCAATTACAGATCAGTGATTAGAAATTTATATTAACTGGGAATAAATTAAACTAAATGTAATTCCCTGAGGGAAGTCTGGTTTTTCTGCAACACATCCATAAGTTCTTATATTTTTTATGTGAGTTTCACTGTCATTCAATTGATGAGATTCATCAGACAGCGGATATAAAACTGCATTATCAGCTTAATTATTACCATTAGTCTTCCCCTGGAAGAGTTCTGAAGTATGACTAATTTTAAATATATGCTCAAGTGAAACTTATGGCCCTGAAAACCACAGCAGATGTTCCGGACTGTTTGCTTTTCATTCTTTTTGTTTACATTATATTGCAACAGTTCTACATTTTTACAGTGGATACAAACCTGGAAGTATGTCTTGCTTCTCAAGTACCAGAATGTACACAGCATCCCATACCTCCAGCACTGTGTTCAAACCCTTAACTGCAAATTGGAAATTTAAACTGGGCACTTATTTGGAAATTGAGTGTAAAGAATGAAAAAGAAGGAGATGCCTGTCTTGAAATAGTGTTATTAATGAGTAGCTGATAGGCCACACAGCATTTTCTATCCAAGTACACTGAATCATTCAAGTAGTGAAAAATAAAGCAGTCATTCTGACTCTTACTGCAATATAACCCCTCTTAGATATGACTTTCTAAAGCATAGATCATTCTGAGGCTGACACCTCAGTATGTTGAGACCACAGCTTCTCTAATAATCTAATACAGCAGTTACAGCAAGTTGACAGGAAAATGACAAGGAAATAGTGATTGATTAAAAGAGAGGTCAGGACAGCGCAGTTTCTCTCAATACTGATTAAAACAAACAAACAAACCAAATATTACATGGCATTTAGGAACCAAAATTTTTTTCCCTTTCAAAATGCAAAGAGCCTAATTAGACAACCATATGAAGAAGCAGATGCATAATTTACTGTTGGATAGACATTACATAACAGTAGAATCACATTGGGAATTTCTGGTGTCAAGATTTTGCCAGCATATCTTATTATTTATTACTTTCTCAGGGAAGATTGAGGACTCCTAAAACATCATTGACCAAACTGTCCCAATACTTCCATTTATGACCAGGTGACCGTCCTGGTGGCAGAGGGAGAGGCTGTGGATTACTGGAGTGAATACCTGGACTTCAGCAAACCCTTTGATGCAGCATACTCCTGGAAAAGGCAATGGCTTGGATATTTTCATTCTGCACTGGGTGGACAGCCAAGCCTAGAGATTGGTGATGAGAGTTGGTAGTGTTGCATCCAGCTGGGGGCCACTCACTGATGGTGTCCCCCAGGGATCAGTGTTGGGCCCCATCCTGTTTAATGTCTTTATTGGTGATCTGGATGAGGGGATTAAGTCCTTCATCAGTAAATTTGCAGATGACACCAAGTCCTGGAGTGCAGTAGGGCTCTGCAGAGGGATCTGGACCAGCTGCACAGATGGGCTAAATCCAACAATATGAGGTTCAGCAAAACCACATGCCAGCTCTTGAACTTCGGTCACAGCAACCCCGTGCAGCACTACAGGCTGGGCATAGAGTGGATGGACAGTGGCCAAGAAGAAAGGGACCTGGGCTGACAACAGACTGAACATGAGCCAGCAGTGTGCCCTGGTGGCCAAGAAGGCCACTGGCATCCTAGCCTGTGTCAGGAATAGTGTGTCCAGCAGTCCTTGGCACTGGTGAGGCCACACCTTGAATGCTGTGTCCAGTTCTGAGCCCCTCAGTTTGGGAAGAACATTGAGATGCTTGAACACATCCAGAGAGGGGCAACAAGGCTGGTGAAGGGTCTGGGATAGAAGGCATACAAGGAGTGACTGGTAACTGGGCTTGTTTAGCCTGGAAAAAAGGAGGATCAGTGGTGACCTTATCCCACTTCACAACTGACTGAAAGGAGGCTTTAGCCAGGTGGAGGTCAATCTTTTCTCCCAGGCAACCAGTGACAGGACAAGAGGACACAGTCTTAAGCTGCATCAGGGGAAGCTTAGGCAGGACATTAGAAAAACATCCTTCACAGAAAGAGTGATTGAGCACTGGAATGGGCTGCCTAGGAAGGTGGTGGAGTCACTGAGCCGGGAGGTATTTAAAAAAAGATTGGATATGGCGCTTAATGCCATGTTCTAGTTAGGTCACAGGTTGGACTCAATGATCCCAAATTTCTTTTCTAACCTAGTTAATTCTGCGATTCTGTGAAATAAATGGGAGGACCTGGAAGTTCTCATCAGGCATGTGATATTTTACTGTCTGGAAATTCTCAAAACCTTAGATGAAAATCTCTTCATAGATAACCAGTATCAGTCTATTACTTTTCTTAATATAGGCTATGAGTAGAAGATGCTCTCATTTATCTTTTTAAAATTTTCTCATTATTTTATACTAAAATATTAGAAGACTAAATATAACCTCACTCAGATTGGGATACTGTTACGAAAAGAGTCTGTTTCTTCATGACAAAACAATTCCAATTCTACACATACCCAATGATAAGAATGATTTGAGTTGGAAGGGACTTTCTAAAGATCATACTGTCCAACCCCCCTGGCAGGGGGCAGAGACCAGGTTGATCAAAGCCCCATCCAACCCTACTGTGAATGTTTCCAGGGATGGGGCATGAGCCATGGGGCATAGGCCATGGGGCACCCACAACTGTTCTGGAGAGCTTCTTCTAAGGTCTTGTCACCTTTATTGCACAGAATTTCTTTCTTATACCCAATCCAAATCTACCCTCTTTCAGTTTAAAACCACTACCCGTTGTCCCGTCATTAGAGTCTCTGGTATAAATTCTTTTTCTATCATTCCTGTAAGTTCTTTTTAAGTATTGAAAGACTGCAATAAGGTCTTCCCAATCCTTCTCTTTTCCAGACTGGACCTAGAAGGAACCTAAAAAAAATCTGCCCTTTGCAATAGACTGGTTTGAATGATGGGGGAGGTGTGGGGGGGGGGGGGGCGGGGGGGGTGGTTTCCTTGTTTTGTTTTTAGTCTTGGGTTTTTTTGGTTGATTTGTTTAAATGTTGCTAACAGTTTAACAAAATACTGTGAACATCCCCAGTCTTTTATTCCTTCAGGGATTAAATGTAGTAGTCAACAAGTTATCAGTAAATATAAGTGAGTTTATTATTCTTCCCTGATGGTTAGGATACCATATTATGATAAAGATATAAATATTGACTGCAAACTTGTAGTGACTGTGTGAGTCATTTGATGACCACTGAACTGATGTGAAAAAGATAATTCTTTGGGGATAGATGATTCTCAGAAAGTAAAATCTGGGTAGTGGTAGCACTCTACAGAAATAAGTTGAAGGGTAGGCAGCAGGGTGGAAAGAAAGGAAGCCGTTCAGGGGACCTGATACTGAAGCAGATGGTGCAGGGATGTGCAGTCACTCAAAATACTGGGTACAAGTCTTCTGAAAGTAGGTAATTCCTAGTCTTTATAAGGAAATGGACATTCTTAGATTTCCTATGTTCAGTGGTAGCCAAGTTCAGTTTGTTTTCTCATCACAGGCAAAGGTTTACAGTAAGTCTCATCTCATGGTTGAGACTCATGCTACTAAATGCAAATTCCATACTCTGGCACTTCCTTTCATTTGTTTTTAGCAGCAAATCTGAGCAAAAAATAAAGATAACACATCACTTCTGGCAAAGAAAGGTGGCTGCATGTCTCAGATGTAACCTGCTACTTGTGACTAAGTACATGAAACAGAATTAGCTCTGTGTGCCTGACAATGTGAGATGGTCCATGTCTTATGTATTTCCGAATTCCACACTTTGAATTTGTCAAGCACAGCTATATAAGTGTATATATATGACACTGAAATTCTCTATTCTAAGAAATTGTTTCAGTTCAGTTCAGCCTAAAACAAATGTAATGATAAAATATGGTTGAAAGTTATGTGGAGAAATGATTACTCATTTGAAGAATTAAACACTTGAAGGGAATTGTTGTTCCCCTCTTTCAAATGTATGCTTAAGTATTCAAAAGGCAAAAACTTTACATTTAATAGTTTAAATTTTTTTTTTGCTTCAGACTACCTTTAATAGAAAGAAAATAAGATTCAGGACAGAATTTAACAAGAACATTTTCTGCAAAATTTTCCTAAAACTAAGAAACTATCAAAAACATTTGTTCTAGAGCTGTCATTTCTGAACAGAAGCTTCATTTATGTGAAGTTTGGAACCTATCTGAAGTGATTCTGGTATGATCTAAAGTGCTGCAGATGCTGTATGTGCTTCAGTAAATAAGATGCAAAACACTGATTAAGATTGTTTCAGTTATTTAAATTCTTTTTCTATGTTGATTGTCAATGTATTATAATCCCTTTTGTAATTTATGATGAGACATTTTCAATCATCTCCTTTTTTGAGGTCAGGGAAAATTTGGCAAGGAAATGTCTAGATTTTTAGTTTCTGTTAACAGAAAAATCTACTTTGAAGGGGTGACATAAATCCATGAGGTGTAGGAGAGCACTGATTTATTTTATTTCATGTAATGAAAACACATCTGTGGAAACAGCAAATTAAGTCGTAATGAGGCCAAGCACCCTGAGGAGTCAGAGAGAAGGATGGTTATTAAGCAAGGAGCAGTTAGGAAGCAATCATGCTGCCCTCTCTTTCTGTCCACATGAGGCATTTCAGCCTGGCTCTGGAGCAACCACCAGCACACTGATGCCACTTCTGTTTAAAAACCAAAATCAGGTGAATCTGTTCAGTGCAGGCTGGCACACTTAAATACAGTCTTAAGTTTACATAATTTCTTCTTGTGCTGCTCTTGAACATCCACTGACAAAACAGCTTTTCACTTCTAAACCAAACCTTTTAAGAATGACAAAATTACTACATAGGTCTGATCCTGATATCATTGCTATCAACAACAGTTTGGCAATTTAATTTCAGTGGGAAGATCAGGTTGATTAAGTAATGGACATTAATAAAAATAGACTGTTAGTAAAGTTTAAAATAAGGCAAGTATTCTGTTTCAGTGATAAATTCTGAGGAAACCTAAGTACTTGGGTAAGCACTCCATAATTTAAAATCCTGTATTTGTTAAGGTACAAGGAGATGTTGTTTGCTTTGTTCATCAGAACAGAAGATTAAATAAGTAATTCTGCTGTTGAAAAAGAAACAACTAGATAGAGACCTTACTCCCACTTTAAATTCAATAGGAACTCGGTCTGGAAGTAGGGCTGCATGCAGAGAATGTAAAAGACAAAGTGAACATGCAGTATTTTATTAGGAGGAAAAGGAGATGACCATTCCTTTTATAGACAGGCATTCTTTGAATTACCTTAATCATAATCAGGCCTTTGATCCCAACACATGATCCTACTGACCTCAGGCAGCCAAACTTACAATTTTACTTCCAAATATAATCCAAGAAAAAAGATCATAAATTAATTCTGAGATGTGTTGATGTTCCCTGGCATACGCTGTCTGTATAATCACCTCCCAACAGAGGCAAACAGTTAGGCAGAGGCAAACTGGATACTTAAGTGCAGAAAGAACTGTCTTGCCAAAGCTTTGTAGTGTAGATAGGCTATACCAGGAATACAATATGTATTTTGTTGCATCTCCCTTTTTAAATTTAAAATGCAACAGAAAGCTCTATAGTGGACCTTATTTTTTCTCTCACTCTCAGACATCAAATTCCTAAAGCACATAAACAGTTTATTTTTAATATGGCACTCACTCTTTTAATCATCTCACAGATACATGCTGATACATAGGACTTTAAAGCCAAAAGATTATATTTGTCTGAGCTGGATCCTCATTAGTTTCAAAGAAACTTGCTTTAGGCCAGTAAATTTGTACTGAATTCACCAGCTGATCATCTGGTCTATAACTGGAGAGCGTTGAACTTATAAATAATAAAAACCATTCAAAAGAGACCATACAGACTTGATTTCTCTAAAACATTTTAA
Source organism: Melozone crissalis (assembly GCF_028551555.1). Taxonomy (NCBI): domain Eukaryota; kingdom Metazoa; phylum Chordata; class Aves; order Passeriformes; family Passerellidae; genus Melozone; species Melozone crissalis. Next base: position 27,083,627 of record NW_026535794.1, read on the forward strand.
AGTAGGGATAAATAAGGCTGAAGTTAATGGGGTGAGCACTGCTGTACAACTGATGGGAGAAGATTACAGGAACATGAGCTGTTATTTCCCTTCATTTGACCCATCTTCTTCCATTTCATCAGGCACTACAGGAAGGAGACACAGGAGCTGGTAACACTGATGTGCCATGCCAACAATTTGGAGTGCTGCCTAAGCTGGCTGAGGTTTAATGTCATCTGCAGCTCTTAAGGATGCACTTCCACAGCAGGAAGACATGGCATTGCTATTTGAGAGTGAAGAAATTAGCAACAAAATTGCTAAGATTGCAGTTATTATGACAGGAAATGTGTGTGTAGGCACTAAAACCAAAATATAAAACAAGGGTTAAAGGGGTGACAAGGTTAAAAACTCTGTATTGAAAACATAGGACATTGTTTCTAAAACACTATTCCCAGGAGTAAAATTAAGAAATACATTATGTCAAGACTAAGTCTTGAACTTGGAAAAATCAAAGTCCAGCTGACTGTCAGCAACGATCCTTTGTTGTAATACAATGAAGATGGCAACAAGATTGCATTTTATCACATATACCAGCTCTTTTTCTATTAGTTGCTCAGGAGAACAAATTGCAAACATATATTTCAAGGACACATGTAATAACACCGCCACCCCCAAATAAACAAACACCTAACAAAAAAACCCCTGGACAACAGGCAAGAAATGTGGCCTAAGATCTATGGAGACTCAAGAAAGCAAGATTTTGACCCAAATTGCAATCCTACATCTGATAACTCTTAGAGGTTGTAGAATTTGTCACTGCCAGTAAAGATGACCCCAAGCTGCTGCGAGGACTCCACTGCCAAGTCTCTTCTCCTGTGCAGCACAGAAATGATCCTGGCCAGGCCAGCTGGATACACATCTTGTTGGCAAAAATCTTAACATGTTCAATGTTATTTAATATGTTTTTACCATGGTCCTAATGGTAGACCACTGAAGTCAATAGAAAGTTAAGACATTGATTTTATACTTGAATTTTGGCCTAGAAGGGGAACACCCACATTAATGTTTCAGGACAGATCAGGAATATGCTTTTGAAGCAAATCCTCTGATGTATTCATATATTTCTTTCATATTGCAAAGTACTGTCAGAACACAAAAACTTGATAGAGAAGTAGAAGCAGAAGATGCTCTCAGCTTCGTGTAACTGACTGCTCTCCACCTGCTAATGGGCACTTCTCCTGAGAACAAACTACACCTAGTTCCAAGTAAAAATTGTTTCTACTACTCATTGGTACGCCAGAAGGATCTGTAACTACCCCTATAATTAGCATGGCTACTTAAGTAGCCTTTCCTTTCTCTGATGGGGCAGAGAACATCATGATGTGTTCTGGCTTCTCCACTGTGACTCCTTTGCCCTCAGCTTGTAGGCAAGTAAGAATTTACACCTGTTTTCTCCATACTGAGTTCTGCAATGATCCTTGTCTGTCAGGGTTGTTTGGCATTTTTATTTTTGTTTTGGGGTTGGTTTTTTGAGTCCCTCTCAATCTTTCCTGCAGTAAAAACCCTGCTGCATTAACAGTCTGGTTCTGGAAATCTTCATTCTGCCAGAATCTTCCTGGCTTTCTGATGGGGATGGGAGGTGAGTGAGGATCACCCTAGTGCGGGGGCCCCTGCAAAATCCATTTGCAGAGACTCAGCCAAGCTCTCTCCCTGCTCCAAGCTGGCCTCGGGCCAAGGCTCAAGAACAGCCCTTACTCACCTTAACAGGCTTTTAAAAGCCTGGGTTAAAACGTCACAGTGTTTTCCTGCGTTAAGACCAGGTTCCATAATTACAAACAAAAGGGTTTGGCGCTTTGGTTTATGGGGGGGGTTTTGTTTGTTTTCGGTGTGTTTTTTTTTTCTTTTTTAATTTACTTGGGATTATTTTGGGTTTTTTGTGTGTGTATGGGTTTGGGGTTTTTTTTGTTTTTTGGGGGTTTTTTTTGGGTTTTTTTTGTTTGTTTGTTTGGTTTTTTTTGTTTTGTTTTTTTTTTTTTTTTGTTTTGTTTTTTGTTTTTTATTTTTTCTTTCTTTTTTTTTTTTTTTTTTGCGGGGGAGTTGAAGGGACGGAAAGTGCAATTATGTTTGACCTAGAATTCATTTTCATCCGTCACAGCCTGCATCTCTGCTTGGCGGCACTTTATTCCCCACGGAGACAGAACTAACCCGTGCCGCTAGAAGAAGGCACCTCTGTCGGAAGCCCCGGGCCCGGCAAGGGCTGCACCGGCCTCCTGGCAGCGGGCTGGACCGAAGGCACCCGGTGCCCGGTGCCGGCTCTGAGCCTCCCTGCGCTGGCTCCAGCCCTGCGGGGAGCTCCCTATCCCCGTCAGGGGCTGTCTTCATCAGGCAGGGCAGCGGCTGCACGGCGAGGAGTACGCCAGGAGCTGGGAGAGCCTTAGGCACGGGCAGGCAGGGCTGGAGCCGAGCCAGGGCAGAGGAGCGGGAGATGCGGGGCTGCAGAGGGGGCACAGAGCGGGGGGCACAGAGCGGGGGGCACAGAAGGGTGGGCACAGAGCGGGGGGCACAGAGCGGGGGGCACAGAGCGAGGGGCACAGCACCCCTGTGCACCGGCACCTTTCAAGGCATGTCCCACCGAGGGGTTGGAGACGGGAGGGAGGACGGGGAGGCGACTGAAGTGGAGCCTCAGGAAGGAGGAGAAAAGGTGTTTCCCATTGTTTGTTTTTTCTCAGTTCTAGAGGCGCGAATAAAGGTTTATGTTACTCGGCAGTGGGTTAAAGTGGTGAAAGCTCTGGACCCGTGGAAGTTTGCCCGCGGCAGTACCAGTGGGCCACGCCCGTCCTGGGAAGGGCCGAGCTCGGAACGCCAGAGCGGGGGCCGGGGCCGGGGCCGGGGCCCGGGCCGGCCGCACCGTGTGCTCCCGCCGCCATCCCCCATGGCCACCCCGCAGGTGCAGGGCAGCCGGCACACCTCAGGGCAGGAGCTGGGGGCTGATCGCCACCGGTGTCTGACCAGCCTTGTAAACTTCTAGGCTTGGCGTTTTATAGAGACTAAAGGGGAAGGTTGTGAGGCAAGTTTACTCAAACTGCGGTAATCTTAACCCAAACACTGTAATCTTCAGGGGTGAGGGGTGGAGGTGTGCTCTGTGTGCGTACACACTGAAAAAAATTCTATCCCTCTCGTCTGAGAGGAAAGCTTAGGTTTACAATTCAAGGATATTAAACTTGTGGTCATGCTTAGTTTATAAAAGGGTGTGTGTTCAAACAGGACTATTTCAAGAGAAAGTGGAGCAGAAAGCTGAGGATATCTGGGAAGAGCCATGGTTGGAGATGCTGCTGGAGAAGTGCTCCTGCCAGAAGAGATTTGGCTCTGAGGACTGTGGCCTGTGAGTGGGTTGCCCAGATTGGGACAGACACAGACAACCCTACAAATCTGTCACCCACAGACAGCTCATTTTCACAATTTTATTGTTTATTTTTAAACTGATTTTGCTCACTTTTTATCACTGGTATTTTGGCAGCTTCAGAAATTTTCTTTTACTGAAAATAAATCTGGTGTGTGATGAAAATACTTTCTTGTATTTAGCAAAATTCTGTTTTCTGTGTTGTATTTGGGGGAACCAATAGAAGAGTTACCAAAGTGTGAATATAAAATACTCACTGGCCTACTTTAAGAAAAGCATATTCTCACCTGCTAATCATAACTTTTGAGGAGGAAACCTTTCCTCTGAATGTAGTCAGAAAAACCAACTTTATATACTTGTATTTATGTCCTGAAGAGATCTTCTTCTTATGTGTCTTCTGAGCACCCTGTCTAGCTTAGTGACAGAAACACATTTATCTTGTCAGTACTGCCGATCAATGTAGTTGCAAATGGAGGAGCTGTGCTCTGTTTTATCTTGTCTATCATCAGCAGAATTTCCAGATTAATTCCCACACAAGAGTCTTTTCTCTCAGAGTTGATATCTCAAACAGAAGCAGAGAAAAAAAAAAAATAAAAGCTTGATTTTGAGATCTTGGCTCTTGATCTGGAAACTTTGTTTGAAAAAGTATTCCTGGGCTAGGAAGATGACTGAATGAGCTGTGTTTGTATCTAAAGAATCAAAAGGGGCTGCACAAGGAAGAACAGAGGCTGTATCTCATTCAGTTCTCTGTACAATCAGAGTACATGAAGCTGTATATTTAAGATAATTTTTCAGTGTCCTGATTCAACTGAGTAAAATAGGTGATAGCAGGGTGGTATGTTGAGAAGTTTGTTTTTCATACGAATAAATGAATGTTTTCCAAATATTATTTAGGTCATAATTAATTAGGGCATAGTTAATTAACTAACTTAAATAGCTTTGGTATTCAGTGACCTTGGCTATATCCTTCTGTCTGAATTTTGTTAGATTTCTTCTAAGTCCAGGTTCCCTGTTGTCACCAGAAAAACATGGATTAGCAGTGCATGTGATCTGCTGGATCTGCTGCTCTGTGAACTATCAGTGGTGCAACATAGTTTGCTTCCTTACAGGAAAAGGTTTAGGATTGGTGTTTTTTGGTCTGTTTGGCTTTTATGGCTCCATTGCAATGCAATAAATACAATAAATACAATAGCAATAAATACACCATGAAGAACAGTGCTTGATGTCCTAAAAAAAAAAAGAAGGAATTTTAATATGTTAGGAATCTCAGTATATGATTTTATGGCTAGTGAGAAATTTCTGTATTAAATAAGCTGCAGTCATTAGACAGAAAAAAAGTTATATACTCATTAAAGATGGAAGTGATGCATCAGGTTCAAGTATTTCTAACATAATTCAAGGGTGGAATTTACCAAATTATTATTCCTCAGCTTACTCACAGTCTGCCTTAATCTGTAAGTGGCTGCTGATTTTTCATGATGTCCTTTACATTTACCATTGCCAACATGATCTATTGTCAAGTTCAAATTGAATGACAATAGGAGTAATGTAGCCATCTTGACTTTAGAGTCAAAAGTGGGTAATATGGGTGTGCCAATGAAAGAGTCGTGAAATAGCTGCACTCCTAAGAGACAATAATCCTTTCTGGTTTATGTACATTCCACTTAGCTCACTACTGAAGACTTAACTGTTACCTTTTTTTTTTTTTTTTTTTAAGTTACTTGAGCAAAAGAGGAAGGAATGCTTTGGGAATCTAAATTAAAATTTTTGCTCAAAGATTGATTATAAGCGAATGAAGCCAAAAAGATTGAGAAGAAAGTATTGATAAAGGCTTACTAGGTTGTAGTTGAAAATGACTGGAGGGAGGTCTTCATGTAGTAAGTCAGATGTTGATTTGCAGATCTAAAGAATCTGTGTCTTCCTACTCTAATTTATTAGTGTGGTGAAGTCAAGGTCAACATCTTAGTCTGTTGTTTACCAGGCTCTGTATGGACTCTGCTGCCATTTCTGTCTTTGGAAAAGGAAATGCATACAAGATAGAGCCTGTTTGTGTAACAATAAGAGAGGTATCAGCAAAGTACTTGGCTGTGTAATAATATATCTTTTAGCTCTCTCTAACCAGACATTGCTCAGGTATTGACTGTTGCAGTCTGAATTGCTGCCAGTAAAGTTGAGGGTAAAGAAGTAAAAAGGGCCTTTGCATGGGCCAAACAAACCCACAGATGGTTGATTCAGCCGTGTGGTGAGATGTTCAGAGTCCAAGGCACGCACACAAGGAGAGTCCAGGTTTCTCCCTCTCAAGGGGCCCTGGGAGTCAACCTCGCCTTGGGGCAGTCCAAAGATCAGGGCCAATTAGGGAATAGGGAGGGAGTGGCTCAGGAACATAGGGACGGACATAGGAACAGACATAGGAACAGGAGAAGGGGCCAATGGGATCTTAACAGCTTTTTGAGGGAAGCTTCTTGTGTCTCCCTATCCTAGGGGATACCCCCCCCCCCCCCGCCCAGGGTCCCAACAGTTGACTTCCCATGTATGTTCTGCAAAACACTTTCTTTTTTGCAGATTTTGGGTGAAAGTTTTTTCTGCTTTGTTATAAGAATGAAAAGGGGATCATTAACTGTACTAGTTCCGTTGTCTTCTTTATCACGAGATGGTGAAAAGGGCACCATGGAGGAGAAGGAAAGATGTTTAATTCTGTTTTTCAGTAAAATATTGATATTTATATAGAAGTCATAGACTGCTTTAAAAACCCCAAATGAACAAATGAGAGACAGAAAATGAATACATTAAAGCCTGAAGAAAAAGAAATATTGATGAAAATTAGTAGATGAAATAGTAGATGAAGATGCAACATGCTTAAGACTTCCTGAACTCTCACCTGAGTCAGATATCTTGCCTAAACAGAGCTGAGGGTTTGTGAAAGGACAGAGCCAATATGGTACAAGTCAACATTTTTCAGCTCAACAAAAAATGTGAGTCTTAAATGAAGTAAGCTTAAATACTTTCACTTCAGATGGCAATATACAAATCTCACAAAGTAGTTTCTGTTCAGGATCTGGTTAGAGTTTGTGGCGTTCTGAGAAGTGCATTGTGTCTGCTGACACAGAATTGTGTCCCCACTAACTGCATGACTGCCACACTATAACAGATGAACATGAAAAAGTAATATTTTGCAGTTCTGAAAAAGCAGTAGCAGATTTCATTGCATAGTAACAAATAAACCAATTCAAATACACCTCATCTTTCCTTACTCAGAAGAAAAGCATGACAGTTATATTTACCTTGTAAAATACTGTATGTTTCTCTTAGAAAGAGAAATTCATTCCAGTTTCGATTCTGAGATGTTATTTATATATTCCCCCTCCTGCCCCCAAATGTATTTTTAACCAGAACAACACCACAGTTCAACTAAGTTTGTCAGAATATAATTCAGGCTGCCAATATGTACTATATTATTTTCTGCGTCTTGGGTTCTGGCCTTTATGCAGAGTAGGCCAGAACTGCATAAATACTTGTTTTTCTTTAAATCAATGTATTTAATATAACAAAGTAAACTATATGATATCCATTTTAATTGTTGTAAACCAGAATTTTATGTATGCAATCAAGGGAAATTACAAATATTTAAAAATCCTAATTCCACAGTTCTGCCTGACTGTAAATTCAGAAATTTGGATGTTCCTTTCAGTGTGCCTCTGTCATCTCTGGACTTTAACTTATGATCTTCCAGCTAACAAACCATTATGTGTAAAATAAGAGTGAAAATTGATGCCTGCTCTAGGGATGAACTTGATCATTCTATTTAATCAAAATGCATTTCATAATATACTTTATTTTTTGTAAAATACTGTTTTGAAAGGTGGAAATGAAAATGTTGAAAACTTTTAAAATTTTTCTAACCCAATGTTTAGGTTTTTATTTTAAATTTTGTTTTTAACTTTGTAATATATTTTTTAATATAAAAATCCATATCAAAGAATTCATGCAGGAAAAAAGTAAGAGTTCAACAGTTGAAGTTCAAGAAGACATAGCTTTAGGTCAAACTGAACTACAGGAAAATGCCTTTTTCCCTGAAATGCAAATTCATTTTAAAATTTGGCATTCTTAAAAGAATTGTTCTAGTGAGAAATTTAGCAAAAAAGATCAGGCTGTTTTCAAGGAAAAAGATTTAATTTGAACACAATCCGTTTTACCTGACAGTTTCCATCCAGAGGTGTGATACTTAGTGTTAGGTGGTCATTGGTATTACCTCCAGAGTCCACAAAAAGAGATGACATTCCTCAGATGATTAATCTCTATCCTTGGGTCTCCTTTTTGCACAATTTATAAAAAACAGTCATGTACTTGGATGTATGAGCAAAATCATAGGAACTGTCTAAAAGTAATCTGCAAATTTTAAATACATAAAGCGTTTGTAAATGCAAATTTATTGTCCAAATCAATATTCTTATCCTAAAGTATATTAAAAAATCAAGCCACAGAGCTAAGTAGCAATTATTATCAAGGTGTAGCATTAGCTTCCAATTTATTCTTGCGTGATTTGTAGTTATCTATTGTAGTGACTTGGTTTTGAATGTCAATATGGAGAATTGAAATTTTTCCATTATATAATAGTACAAGGAGAATTGGGTCTGAATTACACTCAAAATTAGCATTGGTTTGCTAATTGCTATACACATGAGGATTCAATTACTGTGCTTCAGTCCACATGTGTAAAGGAACAGCTTTATATAAAGCAGTATTTCAGGATGAAACTCTAACAAGCCTTCGGGGATATCAGTATTGTGAGGATTCCTCACCTGTTTGGGGGTTTCAGACTTTCTCTAATCAGTTTTAAACATACAAACAGGTACTGCTGAGTTATTTCTGCAAATAACCATAAGGGCCTCAGCCTGAAAATAGCATTTCTTAACAAATCTGTACTTCTAAATTGACATTTCTCAATCCTCTCTCCTATTTGTTCATTTCATTAGAAAAGGGACAAATACCTTGCTGAATTTTAATAAAGGCAATTATAAACCCAAGCATTTTTATTCTCTCTGTTGTCTCATTTTCCCATAGGCCCGAAATGAATTCTAGAACTTCTAGTCCACCTCAAATGTACTATTCATTTTTTTTTTTCAGGTCAGTATTCACACATAGGAACTCTGAAACAGTGCCAGTGATTATGTAGCCAATCACTTAATTTTTTCCTCAAGTTATTTGTTTTGGAAGACCCTATGATATGGTGACATATATGGTAGTATGGTGGATACTATAACATTGGATGTGTACTGTTGGAACAGAGTATTATTCCATTCTCTGGCAATTTTGTGCCCAAAACAATAATACAGGGAAATTGAACATAGTTTCTCAGCTAATTCTATCAAATTGGGAATTTTTTATTACACCCAACAATGATCATCAGTTGCAGCACTTTCTATTCAACAAATAATATTCTGAGTTAAAAATGCTGGTGAGTCTGGTTAACAGCAAAAACAGAGCTAAATTGTGAGCATTAGAATTACAGATGCTCTCATTTGTGCATAATCTTTGCAGCACCAGCCACACTAAGTTTCATGGTAATGAACCACACTAAACAAATCTTTCAGAAATTACTTTAAAGACTGACAACAAGACACTGTTTACCCTGGGCTGGTGCAGATGAAGGTAAGTGGGCAGTGGTCTGAAAAACAGGGAGACAAAGTGTTCCTTTTTATCATTGTAGGGGAAATGTTGTCTACCAAATGAAAGAGTTTGTGGGACATATGGAACATTACAAAGAATTTGCAATAAGTATATCATCAAGTAAATTCTTTGTTCAAAAATATTTTTTGATTTGTTTGAAAACTGGGTGGAATTTAAATGATCTAATGGATCATAATGGATCAAAATGAAACTAAACAGCCTGTATAGTTCAAATATATTCTGCTGGAGCAATTGATAAAGTTTCTATAATATTATTTTTCATCTAGATTTAGAATAAAGGAAAATGAAATCTTAGGCAATAGGAAATTATTTCCTGCCTACCTGTGTTGAAAAATTATTAATGGTCTGGTGGAAAAAGTGCTACTTGAAACCTACAGCTTCAGCAAGGACAGTGATAGTTCATTGTAAAATTGGGCAACTCTACCCTGATATTACAGCTAATGTTCAGAATGGATACCTTGGTCACTAGTTGCTGCAAGAAAGATGTGACAAGGGAAGACAGTGGAAAAATTATTTCTTGATTGCTAATTTCTATGACACATACATTCTTGCTGCATAAGGAGGTTGTTCTCCACCTATGAACATCCAGTAACTCTCAACATCCAGTTTAACTCAAATGCCAAATGTACTCTGAAAATAGCTGAACACAACAAGATCTGCCCCATCCCACCCCCACAACCTTTGCTCTCTGTATTTGTCGTGTTGTTCAGGGTAGAATTACATGAGCTAGCTATAAAGAAAGTTAGTTTAAATATCAGAAGCAGCCCAGCCACCATAGCAGAATCTTAGTGGAAGCCAGCTAATGCTGCTTACCAGGACAACTTCCCTTTTAAAGCAAGGTAAAGTCCCTGCAGAAATATTAAAGCCAGTTTTCATCTCTTTTGTCCAAAGGTAATTTTGAATTACCCATTCATGATGAGCGAGAAGTGAGCCCTAATCTGTATTTCCAAATTCTGCTGATCCTACAGCTAAAGTATCTGCAACAAATTTCTTCAGCTTGCAGTAATGGTAATAAAGTTAATGATCACTTAGGCAAAATAGAGCATTGATTGCAGAAATGTAGGTGCTTGAGAGAAATATGTGTCATCATGAAATCAAACCACATGTCAAGAAACTTGAAGTCAGATCACTTTGTAAACAAGTGTAATAACAATGCAAAGAGACCCAAGCATTCTGGTTTATATTCAGTTATTGACAAGGAGTGATTGCTAATGTGTGAGGTATTTCTGAGTCTTCCAATTGTTATTTGAATTTGCTAGCCCTCTGAGAACAAAAAAAATGGAGAAATGAAATAGTCCTATGTTGCTTGATTAATGCATGTTGATCTTTTCTTAAAATGTGCTAAAAATTCAGAGATGGTGCATTCAAGCTAGAAATTCATTAGCACTAATTTTTCCATGGCGTGTGTCCAGTTTGATTTGAAATCAACCAAATTGGAATCCAGTAGGTGTATGAAAAGGAGAAAAAGCATTATTTCAACAGAGTTCTCCAATTATAAGATATAGTGTCTTTAAGTATTGGAAAAAAAAATCTTATATTTCAGGAATAAAAAAATTAATGAGGGTTTCCTTTTATTCTACCTTCTGGGAACTTTTTTTATGGTTGCCTTCTCTTTTCTCTCTCAAATTCCTTTTTTTTTCTTTCAACAAAATATCTACCTTTCATGCTGAAAATGTGATAAATAAATTTTAACTTTTCTCAGAGCAAAGATTAGAGTGAAAAAGACATTTATCAATTGGTTCTCAATAATTTTGCTCCAGTTTCAAATTGACATTTTAGTATACTATCTTTTCAAAAATTTTCCTTCATACAGTGCAGGCTCAGAAGATGCAACAGCAGCATTGCAGCTGCATTCTCTCTGGTCAGTTTTCTCAGCCTTTTCATTATTTTTTTGACTCTGTTTTGACATTATCTTCTGCTATCTCTCTGCTTAATATAGTTTTTAAATTATATTGTACTTGGCCTGTTTTTCATCCTCCTTTCACCTTTGTTTGTTGATATTTATCCGTCTTCTTTATATTAATCTATTTTAAAAATGTTGTGAATATTTCTGTTGTAACTTTTTAAAGATATTTAGAAACCTTAGGTATTTCCTTCCACTTTCCCCCATTTTCTAATTCCAAAAAACCTTAGGTAAATTTGCTATCTACTCTTGTTATTATTTATTCTGCTTTTTTCTGCTCTTTTCTCAATATGTTTACCAAAGTATACACTGGCTCCTGATTTTACTAGTTCTTGCTATTAATTTATAAAACAAAATGATTGCATAAGATTTAAATACATGTATTTGTCAAAAACAACTGAACAGAACTTTTCTCCTTAGGAGCTTTGTTTAAAGCAAAAAAGAGGTTTTGTTTTTTTGGTAGTCACATAATGAAAAGAAATAAAAACAAGGGAAACTTCTTCATTATTCTTCTTTATTACTATGTTGCATACTGCATTTTATATTGCCCTTAATATTACCCATCTGATAGAGAAGAAAAAGGAATACTGACACATAAAATAGGGCTATTTTCCTTTTGCCAAATCATAGTGTGCTTCAAAGCACATTTCTTTTTTTTTTCTCCCCTCTGGTATAGTTTGAGTTGTGTATTATCTGGAGTTCTGCCTTTTTTCTGGACATAAACAAGTGCATCTGCACAAAAGTCAAGTTTTGAAGCTCATCTTGCTGACCCATGTATAAGGCCTTTCATCCTGGGAGTCTCTGCTCTTGTCTGATGCTTATATTCTTTCATTATTTAAAAGCTCTTGCTTTTATATACCAGCATTTTGGCTCTTTAATAAGATGAGAATTTCTGCAATAGCAGCATGACTTTTGATGCTCCTTTCTGAATTCCTTTCAACTTATCTATGCTCTCCTAAGAAGCCTGCCTAAAGTATTTTAGGTGCAATTTGGTATTCAGACCTCAAAAAGTGACTTTTTATGTCTTTCTCATGCTATAGAATCATAGGACCATAGAACCATAAAATCATTAGGTTGGAGAAGACCTCCAAGATCATCAAGTCCTACCTTTGACACCACCACCTTTTTAACTAAACCACAGCACTGTGTCATGATCAGTCATTTCTTGAACAGGGATGGTGACCCCACCAGTACCCTGCTCAGTCCATGTTAACGTTTGAGAACGTTTTCCATGAATAAATTCTTCCTGTTGCCCAAAGTGAACCTCCCCTGGCCTAGCTTGAGGCCATTTCCTGTTATCCTGTTGCTAGTTTCCTGGGGATGAGGGTGACCCTCAGATGGCTACAGCCTTCTTTCAGGTAGTTGTAGAGAGCATTAAGGTCTCCCCTGAGTCTCCATTCCTCCAGGCTGAACACCTGCAGCTCCCTCAGCCACTCCTTATAGGACTTACTCTCTAGACCCTTCACATGCTCCATTTTCCTTCTCTGGGCTCTCTCCAACACCTCAGTGTTTTCCTTGTAGTGAGGGGCTCAGAACTGGACACAGAATTTGAGATGTGGCCTCAAATGTGCTGGGTAGCAATCTCTTCTCTAGTCCTGCTGGCCATGCTGTTGATGTCAGGATGTGACTGGCCTTCTTGGCCACCTGGGCACATTCTGGCTCATGGTCAGCCAGCTGGTTGGCAACCAGCACCCCCAGATCCTTCTCTACTGGGCAGCTCTCCAAGCTGTAGTGCTGCATGGGGTTGTGGTAACACAAGTGCAGGATGCAGCATGGACTTGCTGATCTTCATACCATGGGTCTCAACCCATTGATCTCGTCTGTCCCTCTGCAGAGCCTCCTTACCCCCCAGCAGATTAACACTCCTGCCCTGCTTAATAAGGGTGCTCTTCATCTCCTCATCCAGATCATGGATAAATATATTAAATGGGAACAGAGCCAATACTGAGCTCTGGGGAATACCACCAGGGATTGCACACCAGCGGGATGTAGTACCATTCACTACCACACTCTGGGCCCAGCCATCCAGCCAGTGTTTAACCCATCTGTCCCTTCAAACATTTCATATTGACTTCTTGTTGCAAATTTGCTTAAGAAAAAAATATCTAATTTCATCATTTCAACATGTACCTACTGTTCATCATGACTTGAAGTCCTTTCATCAGTGTTTGTTTCTAGGTTGTTCTCTCATAGAATGTTATTGCATATTGGTCTTTTAGCTGATGCTACCTGAAACTAACATGTGTATGTATGCAATGTGCTGCATTTCTTTAATCCACAAGAACCATGACTGCAATCTTCTAAATGTTCACTTAGGGGTAAATTGTCATAGATGTGTTAGTTTCACAGAGGAAGAAGAGTATGAAAGACTTGTAAGATGATATTTAACTTATTACTCTACTCAGCCTAGGGAAAGGTGGGATATTTGCCAGTGCTCCATTGTGACTACACACTTTGAGGTGGAAAGTTTTGGGAAGACATATCCCCACATCCATCTTTTGTTGTTCTACAGGCAGAGAACACAGTTGAACAGAGGGTGATGTGCGGATCTGCAGGAAAAGAGGAGGGATGTTGAATGCTCATTGCAAAAGACAAACTGTGACTGTCTCTTTTAATTTCTTACTAGATATACTGCCTGAGTGATGAGGCTGACAAGGGTGTGTAATTATTTGTGTCTCTTCAAATGACACTATAAAATTCTAGGCTTCTTCCTATGATTTTCCTATACTTCTTACATTATATATGTTTCCCTAAGCAATGGAGTTAAATACATGGATCCTAAGGATTAATCTTCTCTCTGTTCCTTTTTCGTATGATTACTGTTAGGTTTGCTTTTTCTAATATTTTCTAATTCTCTATGACTTAAACAATTTTTAGTGGTTCAGTAGGTTTGTTAGTAGAGTCCTTGAATCCCTAGAATCTGTGTTCAAAGTCATTATTACCTACTAAATGTTCAAAGCTGTTTTATTCATTTTGTGTATCACTATCACTTCTTTCTCCTAAATTGAGCCTTAGGATGACATGTTCATATAATTTATTTAATCCTACTCCTTAATTATTGATGAACTAAATTTCACTTAGTTTTCTTTCTCCAGTTATCAGATCTGCAGATATCTTCCTTACTCTTTTGACCCTTGCAATATTTTTTCAATTGCCTTACATCTTACCTAACTTGTTTCCAAATATATTTATTTCAGCAAATATTTCTGGGATTTAAGCTTCTGAAATAGTGTCCTGATCAATCTAATACTGCTATGGCCTTTGAACATTGTTACTTCTAACCATCTCAGTTATGTCACTTTGTGCTTAGAAAATACAGTATTTTATATTGGTTTGTTCAGGGAGAGCATTTCTTAGTTTGTTAAATTGAAACAGCTTGTGGTCAAAAAGTATTGAATGTCACTATTTTTTACAATTTCTATTAGTTCCTTCTTGAGATGGCTAGTTAAATCCTCTCCTTTCTGGATCAAAAAATTGCCCTCTGTGATGATGCATGCTTGATTAGTTTTGTTTTTATCCAACAGCTGTATCAGTACTTAATGTCCCCCATGACAGGTATGGTTTTGGGAATCATTTTGGTATCATTTTGAGAAATGATCCAGGAATCTTTTTCAGTCAGTCTTCATGCTGCCTTGCAGGTTCTCAGTGTAGTTTCCCTTCATACTTCTCTTCAGATAGTCTCGAACAAAGCACTTTGATAACTTTTGGTATATTTAATGATATTTTTTTGTACATGGTAATGTTGCAATTAATTTAAATTAGTTTAAGACAGTTTGCCAGTAGAAGTGGGGTAATCTGTCTAACTTGCTATATGGGAAAAGCATCTAGGATACTTTCCTATCTAAAACGATGCAGGACCTCGCATGTCCATATACTCAGTAAAACTTGGTATTTTCATATAAATTATGTCAAGTAATTAGGTTGTTAACTTAAGCTTCAGCAAAATATTTTGCCACTATTTTATTCACCACTTACCCCTTCCTCCAACACTTCTTTTTGTTCCAAAGTGGACATTATATACAGTGATTTTATCATGAAAGCTTTTCAGTATTACATTGTTAGGTTTCAGATATGATTCTATTCCCAAAAAAACACTCAGTGATTTTTCTTTAATTGCTTGTATTAAAAGAACCTCTGTCTCCTCAGCCGTGATTAAAATGTAGATATGGAAGGACCAGAAAATATACTCAAATGAAATCAGTTGCTGTTCCAAAGATCTGACACTTCAGGGAAGCAAGTCAGACAAAGAATGGGAGAACAGAAGGATTATTGTCTTTTTTTAATAGATAAGGAACTGAATAAGAGAGAGATTAAGGTCAGAACAGAGGCTTTGTCAGGTCTGGGAACTAGTCCCAGCATACTTTCTTCATTACAAAACAATTCTTCATTCTGAAAAAAATTTGCTTATTCTTCAGTCACCTTCTATGGAGCTGAAAGAGGAGCAGATCTGGATCAAGCTTGAGATCCAGAATCACAATGACTTTGCTGTTTGATTTAGAGTCTAACTCCAGGGTAGGTTCTGTGCTGAAGTCTCTGGATTCTCAGAAGTGCAGTTCTTATCAGCTGGTGATCTGGAGACAGGGATTTTGGTTCTATATAGTTTAATTCAGGTCACATTAGTTTTTACTCATCTAACTCAAATTAATTTTAGTAAGTGTTAAATAAAAGCTACTTTGATTTACATTTTGTTTTATATTAATTTGCACTATTTGATAATTCAGTTTTCTCCATTTTGTCTAATTTCTGGAAGTGAACATATCTTTAGGGTGTTAATGTGCAATTCTTCTGGTACAAGGGGAAAGCTGATGATCCAAAAAGGACCTTCTTGTCATTGCTTATTTTTTAACAACCTGTGGATTCCGAAATCTGCTTATTTAAACCAAAGAATTTTTAGATTTGTCCTGGTCTCTTGTCACAGGGGACATTCACTGTACCAGAATCTATATTTTGCAGTTTCCTAATGGCTCTAAATGGAACAGTAAATGTCAACAGGCAAAAAGGCCAAAAATCAGGGACAACTGATGCACCCTATGATGTCTTTTGGGGATTAGTCACAGCAGTTCTTGGTTCTTCCTTTCCACAGGCATTTTTGCAATAAATGGTGTAAGATCTAAAAGCAAGATAAATGTTAGCTGTTCTTCTGCCTAGTCAACAAATGAGTGAAAACTGAAGAAAATAGCTCTTGAATTCAATCTTCAGTACTTTCAAGAAGCAAGTCTTACTATTTATAGTTTTAATTATATCAAATTCTATATCTCCCACCGCTTATACAAAGAAGTATGAAACAAATTTAAAGAGACCTGCAAATGCATTTTGTTATCAAAATTGTGTTCTAAATTATGTATACTTTTTTATAGAAATAGATATTGCTAGTTCAGTCATTTATACTTTTTCCCCATATTAAAACAAAACAGAACAAAGCACAGAGAGAAAGCTCTGCAACATATTTGCAACTGAATTATTTCATTAATATTAGCCTCACAGTTCATATATTGCTTATTTATCTTATCCCTTATTCAGTACTTATGTAGCTACCCTCCTTCCATAGCATAATATTTATAACTGATTCAGGAAAATGGAAGTATCTCTTGGACCTTATGTTGTTTTTTTCAGTTCTGCCTACAGATGCTCTTTGTGCAATAATTCCAGTTGGTAGAGTTAAGCACTAAAATGAATTTTGAGTGTTTCAGATTCTTAGATGGGCATTATAGCTGCTTAATGTGAAATCATTTTATGAGCTGTACCACATCCTGTGTCATCAGGTAACAATTTTTCCTGTCATTGCCCTTTGCATTCCAAAGAAAAAAGCTTTCCTCTACCTGTGTGCATATCTATGGGAAGCTTCTCCATGAATTAGTTTTGCATTAGTCTGCTTTGGTTGTTTTTGAATGATATTGAAAATGAGAGACCCTACTCTTCAAGGTGCTCCTTTGAGCTGTACTTTCCCTTTCCTTATTGTTATAAACTGATGTTTACATAAAACCAGCGGTTGCCCTCTGGTCCCGCTGAGAATGCCACTGCCCCCTACCCTCTGAAAACACCCTCTAAATCTGACTAAAAGAAGACCCTGACTAATTTTTGAAGGAATCCATCGACTGAGTCATTGAATCACAGAATATTCTAGGTTGGAGGAGACATCTGGAACTTGTCTGTGCTGACCTCCTCAAAGCAGAACTGACCTTAAAAAGAGCCCTTCAGTTCCTTATGTGGTAGGGTCCATTGGCTCAAGTGTTCAGTATTTCTGTCTTTCTCTGTGTTCCTTCCCCATCAGGAAATCAAGTTTCTCACCACTGCTTATGTGAAATAGCACAGAATCAAAGAATTATAGAAAGGTTTTGCCTTACAAAATTAAAGACAGTAGCTGGGCATGTTAAGAATAATTGGTGGCCCTGTCTCTGATTTTTTTCTGGAGATCTGAACCATGAAAGACAGACTCTGTCTTTACATGTTTTATAGCGAGCACCAAGCACCTTTTGGGAACAGGAGATTTCAAACTAACTGCTGCTTTATTGATAGCACAAATACTGTCATGGCAACTAATAGCACTTGCACAGACAAGCAACCCTTTGTAGACACTCAAGCAATAGAACAAGAAAAACTGAAAACAGTATTACACAAGTTTCAGGCAGTGATCTATACTTGCTAGCAGTGAAGACTGAAAAAGCACTGATCGGTTTGATGTTCAGAAGGTTTACAACATTGGTGGATTAGAGCAACCAACGTCATCTGCCTGGACTTGGGTAAAGCATTTGACATTGTCCTGCATGACATCCTTGTCTCTAAAGTGGACACACAAGGATTTGATGGATGGGCCACTTTGTGGAAAAGGAATTGGATGGCTGCACTCAAGGAGTTCAGGTCAGTGGCTTGATGGCTGAGTGGAGACTAGTGAGGAGTGGTGTTCTTTGGGGTTGGTGTTGGGGGTGCTGCTATTTAACATCTTCATGGATGATAGGGAGGTGGGGTTGAGTGCGCCCTCAGCAGCTTTGCTGAAGACACAGGGGTGTGTGGTGCCGTTGACATGCTGGAGGCAAGGGATACCATCCAGAAGGACCTTCACAGGCTTGAGACGTGAGTCAGTTCAAACCTCACAGAATTCGGCAAAACCAAGTGCAAGGTCCTGCACATTAGTCAAGGAAATCCCAGGCAAAAATAAAGGCTGGGCAGAGATGAAACGAGAGTAACCCTGAGGAGAAGGACTTGTGGGTGTTGGTTAAGAAGAAGCTTAAAATGACCCACTGTTGAGCACCTGCAGCCCAGAAAGCCAAATGTGTCATGTACTGCATCAAAAGAACTGTGGGCAGGGTACCAGGAGAGAATATTCCCCCCATTCTATGTCACTCACCTGAGATCCCACCTGGAATACTGCATCAGCTCTGGACCCCATAAAAAAATATGTGGACCTGCTGGAGTGAGTCCCGAGGAGGACCATGAAGATAGTCAGAGGGCTGGAACACATAAAGGCCTCCTATAAAGGCAGGATGAGAGAATTTGACTTGTTCAGCCTGGAGAGAAGACTCTAGGGAGACCTCAGAGCAGCCTTCCAGTACCTAAAGGAGGCTTGCAAGAAAGCCCATAAAGGAATTTTTTACAATTGCACATAATGTAAGGATGAGGAGCAAAGGCTTTAAACACAACAAGGGTATTTTTAGATTAGATATTAAGAAGAAATGCTTTATAATACACTAGAATATATTGCCCAGAGAAGTTGTGAATGTCCCATCCCTGGACATGTTCAAGGTTAGGTTGGATGTTGCTTTGAGCAACCTGGTCTAGTGAAAGTTGTTTCTGCCTGTCTATCTATCTGTTTTTCTGTCTATCTGTTATCTATCTGTCTACTTACCTATCTACAGGTCTATTTGGTGTACTGATGTGCTACATGTGTTGCTGGCAAAATGCAGAAAATTAATTCTGTTAATTAGATATAATTGCGAAGTTTTCATTTTGCCCTAAAATCGTGTATATAGCCTTTATATAGAAAGTATGTTGCATAGTATGAGCATGCATTTAATTATATTCTGAGAAAGGAAGTATGTTCCATATTTTATTCCATAGAATTCAGGAGGCTATGCAAAAGGCTTCCCTTTTTGGTCCCTATTTGTGGTTTGGAGCTCAAAACCCTATTTGTGGTTTGGAGCTATTTGTGGTTTGGAGCTCAAAACCAGCAGGATTGCTCTGGAGAGGTGAGGATCAGATGTGATCAGTGATCGGTACAGGCCACAGAGTCTGTGGCCTCCTACAGCACCACTCCAGGTTACAGCTCTGTACCTAAGGGCCAGCCATGGTGTGTGCCAGAGGTGAATGAGTGGTTTTGAGTAGGACAGTGCCTCTAACTCACGTGTATTCCCATCAACACACTTTTTTAGCACAGGTTACAGGTTGTGAGCTGAATCCTTGCTCAAAAACCATAGGAAAAAGTCAAATGCTTCTTTTATGAAGGGTGATTCAGATATGCCAAACAGTACATTAGTTTTGCTTCACCTAAATTCAATTAGAGGCTCTGTATGAAGCTTTTAAACCTCACTGATTTTTTACACTGAATTAAGTATGGCTAAGTGCAATAGTCCCAGTCAGGATTTTTTATCCTGAGGAGGTGATTGCACAATGCTTTGTGTATCTTTTACCTGCTAGCATTCTGGATTTCTTATAGTGGTATTTCTTGACTATCATTCCTTTCCTATAGAGGTACATTGGAAATATGTTTCTAGGTTTCTTGGAACTGACATTATTCTATCTGACATAAGCCTTTTGAGGAGGAATGATGGAAGACTGAATATTGTCTTTTTTTCTTCTTTTATTATTTTTTTTTTTAATCAGATGATAGAAATGAATCAACTGAGGATTTTACAGTTTGTAAGTTGTAGCCTTTGTATAAAGCTAGAATGTTGCTGGCTGAAAGCAGATTTTCTGCTTTGACAATTCTATTTTCACTGATACCAAGTTTTTCCTTATCTCCTTCTCTATGTATAAAAAAGCTTTCACTGAGGTAATTTACTCTTTCTTCCCGGAGAGGACAGGATTTCTTCATATGTTCAAGTGTTAATATCTTACCAGGGAAGAAAACATATGCCAACACAAAATCTCCCAGTTTTTGAAATCAAACTCACGATTTTGAGGGAAAAGCTATGATTTGTGATTTTGTAAGATTGGCAGCATCAGAGAACTGGCTTTTGGCACGTTCAAAGTGATAACTAGTAGAAAAGAAGATGATTTAATCTGTGGTATCTGCTATCTCTACCTGTAATATCCAGTGGTTTGATACCTGCAGTTTTCATTGAAATGTATGATTACAATTATTTTCCTTTTGTTGTCTTTACAATGCCCAATTATAAACTTAAACACGAGTTATAAACTTCTCAGATTTACAGTAACATATGCTCTCTTCTGCCGTGTCTTGTGATTAGATGTTCAATCACTCCTGTAAATTCCTTTTTCAATGTGCTCTATAGTTTTTAATTTCATCTTCATAACTTCCTGTTATTTGCATTGGTTTGAGAGATTTAAATTTGAACATTATGACAAAATACTGGATTACACTTTCAGTGAATGAAGCATAGATCAGTAAGAAAGGACAGTGTGGCTCTGAGTGACCTGGTTAGCTTTCACATTCTGGAATCAGCCAAGGACCTGGCTTTTTATCAAAACAGAAAAGAGTTGCATAATTCTTGTACACCCATATCTTCAAAAGGAAACCATGCTGTAAGACTCATATTACAAGTTCCAAACATCAAACTAGTCAATGATAATCCCAGAATGATGCTTGCTCTGTTTTTATAATACAGAATAAATTGTACAGGATAAACCCTGTCTTCTGCGGTTTTAAGCAATATGGGAAAGTAAAACACTGTGAAGCAGGACATCATCTTCCCTCTTATGGTTTAGTAGCAAAATTGTATTCAGTCTCCAGTGTCACACCTCCTAAAATCAAATGAGGCTGTGCACCTCAGTTCTTCACTTCCATAGACTAAGTCACAGAACTTGATAGAAGACTGAATTATGTAATTTAACTTGGAATAACATATTTTCACTTGAAGGTAATCTCATTAATAATAATGTAATGTTTGCCTTTTACTTGAGCTCATTACTTAGCTTTTTTCTGTGACATGTGGCCTTTACACATTGATTCCTCTTGATATTTTAAACAGAAATTTACTATCTTGCCTATAAAAATTACTGTTCTTCTCTATTCAGGTAGACTATTGTAAATTTGAAACAACCAACAAACAAACCTACTGACTTAATCAAAATCAGTAAAATTAATTCTATGGAAGTGAGCTCAGAGGCATGCCCACTACTCTGTCAATTTAGCCATTTTTCTCACTATAAATCTTTTACTCAATAAATATTTCTAGTTCAATTTTAATACAATTATTAATTGCTATTTGTGAGTTCTTGCAATGTCAGCCAACAGTTTGAAATTCATCTGTTATTAGTAAATCATTCATTTTGAATACTTGTAGCTGATTATTCATTGTTTGTAGAGAGGAGTGGTAACCTGCCTCTCAAAGATCCAACTGGTCCTTGTTTTGCTAAATAACTTCTTTTTTGGAACAGGGAGATGACAAAGCAACTACTTTAGCTCATACATAAATACTTTTGCAAGTGTTCAGTATGAAAAGCAAATCTTTTTACTAATCATACAGAATCACAAAATCATAGAGAATAGATTAAATATATGCGTGGTAGAAACACCATATACAGGTCCATAGATGCAAATAGTTCAGAAAATAATGGTCATCCTTTCTTTAGTATTGAACCGTGTGATTAAATAATAATTTTATTTAATGTTTGGTCACTACTAGTATTTGATGCATTCATAATCCATTATGAATGGAATTGTTCATTACTTTTTTTGTGGAAGTAACACAAACAGCCTAGGTCGAGTAGTGATTAGCACGGGAGGCTTTCCATGTTTGTTGATGCAGGCTGGATATTTGGTACTGGTTTTTCAAAACACAGTAACATTTCATTTGTGGCAGCATGAAATTCTAACAATCTTGAATGCTTGACTGTGTAGCCCTGATAATGTTTTTTCATGTACATTGTTGCTGTGTAAGTTCTTAGCCAATTTTCCCTTGAGCTAAGAAAATAATTGTATACTGCTACCATCCTGTCGACATCCATTTTTTCTGTGTTCTTGGCTGGAATATTTTTAACCATCGTATAGATGTTGGTATTAATAATTTTTTTTTTTTTTTTACCTCTTATTGGTCACTTCTTATAAACAGCAGTTTGTTTAAACTGTACTTTACAATATGAAAAATGCCTACTTCAGATAAGAACAAAAAGATATTTTGAACTTCATATGATCCTTAGGTATAAGAAGCATTTATCAGTAAAACATTACTTTTCCTGTGAAATTTTTTTTTTTACTTTGTAATTTCCATACTGCAACCCCAAAATTTTGTGTTGCAGTTTTTCATGTTTCACTTTAGAAAACCTTAATGAGGGAGTTTAAGAAAGAAATGCAATTATTAATCGACTTAAATGCAAAACTTGTCATCACAATGTGAATTAATCTCATTAATAATATAGCTATTTCTAAAATACAGCTATAACTAATTAACTGGAACAGCAGTCAAATAAAGTAGATTCAGAAGTCTAAACACTGTCATGATAGATATTTCAGACTTTTGTGGTCATCCATGTACAGCCTTTTTTCTGCCTCCATGTGTATAATTATTAGAATGTGAAAATATGAAGTAAATAAAAATGTTCCCTCAAGAAGGAAAACAAAGAGATTTTTTTGGATGTAAAGTTTATTTACTTGTGGTGCAAAGATAATGTCCTTTAGTTGTAAAGTCTCTTGATATTCTCAAAGCAATTGTACTGTTATGCAGTGACAATTAAAGAAGTGAATTATATTTTATACTGCAACAGAAGTGAAATTTCATAAAATAGTTAGGAAAAACACAATTTAAAAAGTTGAATCAAAATGCAATCTATTTAATTTTGAAAATAAAGTAAGTGTGATTGTTCTTTTTCAATGTTCAAATTGTGCTTTTACTTGCAAAGACCCCTGTGGTTTAAATAAACCAGTATGTGTATTCTAATAAAAATCCCATTAAATTAAATGGCCACTAGGCATATAGAGTGTCCTGTTGCAATTTCAAGAGACAGTTTGTTACACGACACCCTGCTATGTACCTTTTATTTTATCAAAATAAAAGAGAAAAAGAAAAGGTTGCAAAGTGTGTTTATTTCTATGAAAAAAATATGTTTCCAGTGTACTAGAAAAAATTGATGTGTTGTGTGTTGGTTTTGTTGAGGATTTTGTGGGTTTTTTGTAGAATGAAAGACTTGGCTTATTCCACGTCTGGTACATTTATAGCACAACCTACAATAAATATATATAATCAGCGGAATCGATCAGTAATTTTCATCCTCTGAACTATTACTTGTTTCTTTTGGAAGGTGGCAATTCAAGAAGTAATTCAGTTTATATTGTATTAGATTAAACTGTTTTAGAGCACATACTGTACTTGTTTGCCAGCAAACATTATTTCTGAAATAGGGTACGGTTTTTCTTGCAAATGTTTCTCTTTCTTTCCTTTCTTCTCTTTAAAAAAAAACCCAAACCAAACCAAAACAAAAAACCTACCAAACAAAACCTCTAAACCTGTGGATGTCTTGAATACTTGTGAAACCAAATTACAAATATCACACTGAGATGAATTTAGTACCTATGGTTCTCAGCAGATATTTCCCTCCATACTGCCTTCCCAAGAAAGGCCTATGATATTTTGTTGAAGTACAAAGCAAGAAATAGAATAGACTTGCAAACTAATTTTGCTTTGTAAGATTTTATCAGAAGTTAATATTTCCAGAAGTTGCTAAATCTCCTGGCTTGCTTTCCCATGTCTCCTTCATACTCATGGTAATCAGAGTAGTGAAATTTAAATTCTTTAAATTTATCTCACAAGTTCTGGCCCAGTCCTGTTTCACTGCTTATTTCCTGATCCATCGCTTTACACCTGGCCAACCCCATTTAATATTTGCTTCAGAAAGATATATATAGCATTCCAGGACTCTGCTTAACCAATGTCTGGTCTGCCAATTCCTTCTTGTGGCTTCTCTTAAAATGAATTTCCAGCACTGTCATTACTACCTCTATCACAGCAAAGGCCTATATTCAAACAATATTTAATGACAACATAAGGATGTATATAAAAGACATATTTATTAAATGTAAAATAAAATTGAGATTTTCCCATGTAAAGACATAGAGCCTCAGTTCTTATTTTAGTCATTCGTCTCTTTTATTGATATAAAATATGGAGGGAATAAAATGTCTGCAACATTTGGCACAGTAAGTATGTATGGTAACTCCTCTCAAACCAATGTGTTTGTGTTATATACTAATGTTTGGAAAAAATTTTGCGCTTGTCTTCTGAAGTTAGAAAAAAAATCTAAAGAACTGATAGGTAAAAAAAATGTTTAGCTGTACCTTTCTGAAGAATGCAGTCATTATTGTAGATAGCTTTTCCTTTGTACCTTCCAGTTTGACATCTGTCAAGCTCTGCCTGCCTACCTGGGATTGTGAAACCTCTCTGTTGACTATTTAACTTGGCTACGTTGAATTTTTTTTCTCAAAATTTAACTATCTTGACACTGTCCTCATTTCTTTAACCATTTTCTTGGTGAGCTCAAGAGACTCTCTGTCTTCAAAAGCTCATGGCCCTACTGTTTAAAATATTCTCTTGTAGTTGTATGTTTTTACTACCATCCCAATTTCCCATTTTATAACAAAAACTGTGGTTAGACAAATGCTAAACCAACCTAATGTTTTCATGCAGAAGGTTTCCTTTAAAAGGCATTAATAAAACAACAGTGACAATAACTAATATCTGCAATGACTTCTTGTAGAACGTTTTCTTCTGCTTATAAAATTTGCACTCTTAGACTGAAACACAATCCTTGTCAATGTTTATCTATTGCTAAATGGACATGAAATGGTCTTCATATATTAAAAGTTTTATTTCCTGACATTCTCTTTCCAGTTTTGAATGGCTCCTTGAAGTTTAAAGGCCAATAGATGCAACCCATTTTTGTATTAAAATATTTTCTTGAAGAACAGGACAGGTATTAACACCATCATACTTTCTCAAAGATTAGGTTTTATGGAAGAATGGGTAGATCTTGGCTGTTTTAACATTCCTAGAGACCCTTTGTGGGACAACTTTAGTCCACTAGTTAAAACACAAGGAATTTTTCTCTTTATCCAGAGTTGGCTGTGTGAAAAAGTTAATCTCCGAATTGAGATCTAAGAGGAAAATGAAATTACTTTGGCTGAAATATGGAATTATGTCAGCAACAGTTGGCTTAAAAAGTAAAAGCAAATAGTGTTCTTTTGAAAGTCATTTATGTATACATAATAATTTTTTTCTGAGCACATGTAATGATTCTCAAGAGCCACCATGTCAAGAAGCATTAAAAAAGCAGTGCAACAAAAGAGTATAACTGCTCAAATTTTCCATGAAAAATCTTTTAGATGGGATTTCTAGCAGTTCCTGTGAATTTGAGAAGCAGACAAAGCACATTAAAAGAATGAGAGGAAAAAATGTCTTTCATGCTTTTATTTAGGCATTTAACATAAATATTTAAATTGTATGTAAATTTTGATGTGTGTATTTAAATAATATTGTGTTTTTACAGACAACATTCTTGCCTCCTCCCCCCATGTAATTAACGTGTAAGAGAAGTAAATGAGAGAAGGCAAAATTCAACCATCTGCATTTCTCAGCACTGTCATTTTTCAGATAGAACTCACAGGTGTCTTCTAAACAAAGACGAATTAGAAGGCGCAATGTTTTTTTCCTACTCATTTGTTTGTTAAATATCTCAATGATAATAATATATTTGCATATTTAATTTCCTCCAGTGTAAATGAGCACCTTTGAACAACTTCCTAATTTTTTATAGTATTCTTGTATCCTTCATTTTCATGCAGTCTATTTGCCTTTTCCTCCAAAATACATTTGAAAATGTCCTAATTCTATACATAGAACAGTTTTTTCCAAATACAATATTAGAAGAGCCAGAAGGGAGTTCCTAATATGAAGCAGACATTAAAAAATGCACTTTTAAAATTTTGTCTCAAGGTATCTTTCCTTTCCTTTTTTTTCTTTTTTCTGTGTGAAAAATCTGAATAAACAGACTGCGTATGGACTTATTGAGCTAATGTATAAGAACAAGAAAAATACCATTCACTCACAAATTTTGTGTGAGGAAGACGAGGAACATACCGCAGAAGACCTGGTAGTATTGTCCAATCAGTGGTTACTACTGACCCCTAATAATTTATTTGGAGGTTTTGTATGTTCTCTGATAAATCTTTCTCTTTTTCTTGACCATACATAGCCCTACTGTTGAGTTGCCCAATAGCATTTTGTTCAGCTGTGCTGTCTGTAGGAGGAAGAATCCTGTTCTTGCTGAGGATTGCAAGACCCAGACTGCACTGTGATCATGTGAAAAACCCATTATTTGATCCACGACTACATAAAGATGCAACCACCTCTACTGATTTACAGTCTTTACAGAGCTCATAAAGTTTTTTTTAGAATGTCTTTTCTTATGTGACCCTACCCTCTTGTCAGGTATCTAGACAATATTTTCAAGATTAAATAAAATCCACTTTGTTTTTCTACTCCCTGCCCTTTTCATCTCTACCTTCTTTCCTCCTTAGCTATCTTTGTCCAGCATTGTACATCAGTCCTCCACCTCCATGATGCTATTTCCTCCTGATTTCTAATATTTCCTTATATGCTCTTTAATCTCTCATACTACTTTCTGAATCTTCCACACATTGCAAGTAAACCCTAATTTCCATCATTCATTGCTGTTTCAAGGGATAGTGTTGGATGGCCCTAAAGGAAGCCAGCACAGCATTTCACAGACTGGGAGGAAAATGTATGGGTTGCACATTGGCAGCGTTGGCAGTTCTACCTCAGCATCACTTCAACATTTAATCAACTACAAAAGCCATTTAATGCTTGGGATACTCCAGTGCTATAAATATGATCCCTTAAGTAATTACACAGCTTTACTTCCTGTAACATATTTGGTAACACTTTAAATAAAGTGTCTTCAGTGCATTTCAACGCATTTTTAATTTAGATTGGATGCAGCTATGATTGTATGCTAGATAAATAACAGTTTGAATTTAAATGGATGCATCGACATTTCCCAACTAGCTAATAATTAAATAACTTGGAATATTGCAGATGAAAGTAGCAGTATATTTCAATGATTAATTAATAACATATAACTTCTATGAAAAACATCTTTCCTAACAGCATGCTATTAACTACACAAAGTAATGTGGCGAGGCCTATTACTTTGACTGCAAATGAGGCTGTAGTAGAGATTGCTTTTGGACTGTACAAAAAAAATCTGTGTCATCACCTGAATTTCATTGTCTGGATACCACCTTTTATCACCTGAAGATGAGTTATCTCAGCCTCTCATTTGCCCATGACATTCAGTACGTAATACTCATGGCATAATTTTCTCTGGTTTGTGAAATTTTAGTATAAAAAGAAATAAACTGGTCTTAACTAAAGTGTCAAAGTACTTAATTGAAACAATTTTTAAATTAAATATATATCTTTGTATTAATAAATCTCAATCCCTTAATACTTTTCTCTAACTTCCATTTTAATTTAAAATCATTAAATCCCTTACTTGACTATAAAGCAAAACTTTGTATATAAAGTCCAAATTGAGCTTTTTTTTAAGTTTAATGTTTAAAACCTCTTAACAAGAAACAAATTATAACTAAGACTTACTATATAGTTAGCATATGCCAACTATACCATCTGAATTTCTAAAAAACAAATAAAATGTATGAGTCACATTGTATGTTTTATAGGGGAATTAATAGTTCTCTGGCCTTCAGAGTTCATCACTGTAAATGCAGACAGTAACTGAAGAGACACAAACATTACTGTACCTGTGAGATCACAGTAATGAACTTAACAATGTAATGTTTGAATAACTATTGCTTATTCCACAGTCTGCACTACTGAGGATCCCTTCTAGAAGAACACTTCAGTATTGCAAATATTCAGAAAGTATTCAAAAGGCAGAAGCAAAAGCAAAAGAAAAAGCCAAATCTCTTTTTATGAACACCCACTATCCATAGTACTGATGAAATCTTTGGAAGAGCAAGACATTTCTGTCCTGCAAAATTACATTTGTACAGCATTTAGTCTTTAATTTTGCTATACTTAATGCTATACCCTGATAAATTGGATCAAAGGTGTACATCTAGGAGGATTCAAACCTTTATTATATAACATTATTCAAAAATTTATATAGCTATTGTATGAAAATAATAAAATAATTTTTACTAAGCTTGGGTTTCTTCATTTAATCATTAAACTTAATTGCAAATGCTAATAAAATGTTGTCTTTTGTGAAGCTGTGAAAACATAGATCTGCATAGAGACTGTTATTTTGGTTTATATAAGCATATGTACTTTATTTTAATATTTATTTCTTAAGGAAGTATGATTGTACAATAATCAAAACTATTGAGAGGCTAAGGATGTTAAGAAAGCTTTGTGGAAAATGAAGTCTATATACTTACATACAAGGCCTGAGTAGCCTAAAGGAAATGCAAGACTAAAAAGCAATCCAGTTAATCTTACAGGGGACAAAAATAGATTATAATATCCATAAATTTTGGTATCCATTGAAAGCTTATGCCTTAAGTTCCCTGAACAAATACTTGCTTAAAAAAAGAAATAGATCCAACATGCTGGTTTAAACAAACAGTAGAATACAACCATTATTTTTTTCTTTCTTCAATTCAAATGCAATAAATAGAAAAAATGAGGGAGATTTCACAACAGTTTGATTTAGGCTGCTCCAGTGTTCCATCATCCAAACAATTAAAAAGCTTTTTTTATTTTTTCCTAGAAATGAGTGTACATCAACTTATCTCCAGTTTGATCAGGACTAATAGGAGGCAATAATTATTTTCTGTGTCCTACACAGGATACTGCTATTGCTAAAGCTCTGACCTGCATTGCCTATTTAATGTTTTCGCAATGGAAACATGTAGCTGGCTCATATTTAATTTCAAAGACATTATAAGCCTTAGATTCTTTTCTGTACTCCTGTACAGGTCTCATTTTATATGAGTCCATTTAAATACTCTCTTTGAACTGTGGATCTTTGCTCATGCTTTCATTTAATTTGCTCTTGTCTATTTCTTGCTTTCCTTCCAATTATCCAAGATCATTTTGATTTATGATCATATTCTCAAAGAGCTTGCAAGTCCTGTTCCTTGCAGTTTCCTGCAAAAATGTCACTCTGACATCCAAATCGCTGAAACTGTTAAGTGGAACTTGGCTTACAATAAATCCTTTCCATTTTGACAGAGACATATTGAAAATTCTTTTTGAGACTTACTGCTCAAATTTGTTGTACATGAACCAGTCCATTTGTTGTAAAAACACCACTGATGTAAGTTACATCTATACCAGTATTTATCTAGCTTTTTTAGGAGCCAAGCCATTTGAATAACACCAAAACCATTGCACATTCTCAATATCCAAACAAGAATTCCTGCCATACTCACTGTATTCTATCAAAGAAAGAACTTTGAAAAATTTAAGCATAATTTGCTCTTGTCAAATCAAGTTTAATTCTTTTCTCCTACTTTAGTATTTTCAGGTATTTGTTTGATTATTTAATAATTTTACCCTCACTATTTCTAGAGATGAAAAGGAAGAGAATTTCTGAGTTTTCCCCTTCTACTAAAGACAGTTCCTAATGTTGCTTTCCTTCAGTCATTGGGGATGACAGTAAAGCCTTAGAGATTGATTCAGAAAAACATATGACCCTAAACATTCAGACTGTTCTAACTGTATATTTTTCAGTCCATTCTGATTTGCATTGTGTTCCTATCTTCTAAATAAAATCCAGTAGCTAGTCACATTTTAATGTTTTGGTAAAGATTAAATAAACTGAAAGGCACTGAATATTTTAGCATTTTTTTCTATGCTATTATTTGCTCTCTCTCACACTCGGTAATGGACTTATTCTTCTCTTTGTTTTCCTTTTATTTACAGTGTATTTATAGAACTATTTCATGTTGCCTTTTTTGTTCCTTTCTAATTGAAACTCAGTTTGTGTCTCAGCCCCTCTGGATTTTTTTTCTACATACTCATGCTTTTTTGTTTTCAAGCATATGAGCTCAGATTCAATTATCACATTCTCCTGGAACACTTTATTACAATCTTTATTCATATTAAATTATTATTATTTTTAATGAAATTTTAATAAATTAAATTATTATTTTGCATTGTAATTCACACAGATAAATTTGAAAGTTTGTGGTTTTGGTATTTATCCAGAGGTTCCTCATCCTTATGCATTTTGTGTAGAAATGTACTGAGGTGGTAAGGAATAGCCATCATTTAATTCTTAAGTCACATTTGTTTTTCTTTCCTCTTTATTATTTTTTTATATTTCTAGCTCTTATCTATAGTATTCTGGAAGTTGCATGGATTATTAATACAATAACTCCAAATATTTCTCTGTTATTTTAATGTTTGTCTTTCTTTTATCAGATAGAGACTCCCTGAGAGCCACAAGTGCTAAAGATACATATCTCATCCTTTAGTCTGGCCAGTGGAAAACTGTCATTCATTAGAATTTCAGTAATTAACTGCTTTCTTAGTTTCAGTGGAATCAGAAACCACTATGGGACCTTTTATCCTCTTAGAATATCTTTGCAGTGGTTAATAGTTCATTATCACTGGAATGGTAATTTCAGTATTTTAAAATATTAATGTATTTTGAGATTTTCATCGCATTGCACTTCACTGGAATGGAATATCACTACTTTGGTCCCTCTGATATTCTTCTTGTCACAAAGGGGTGCACAGCTGCTGCAGGTGTTTGGGTGAAAGCAATCACCAGTAGCTGAGACAGTGTGGTCCATGCATCTTGCAGAAGCAAATTTCATAGTAGGACAGGGAAACAAGGGAGACAGTTTTTTACTGGAAATGTCATCAGTCTGGTCAAGATGATTCCATCATCTATATTGGTTGCAGATTAATTTAAACTATTTTTTCAGATAGGATATGCCATTGCTGTTTTGAGGTCATTCTTCAAAAGGCAAAGTCAATGGGCATATAAAAGTTTTGTGTTATTTCCTAACAATTTTCTTCTTCCTGTTTTTTTCATGTCATGTATGTGACCTTTGCAAAATAAATATTGCACATAATCTAAGGAAAACTGTCAATGCATTTTACTTAAGAATTTATATCAAACTTAAAAGTTGCAATTAGTGATCATTTATGATGTTCTTGTGTTCACTGTATCATTTGTTTTTCCAGCAGTCTATCTATTGCAAAAAATGCACATATGAAATTAAACTACTTAATAATTCAAATGATCAGGAAAATGCTGTTCCTTTTTGCTTTGTCAGACAAAGTAACCAATTAAAATAAACTAGGAATTGTCCTACTA
Source organism: Melozone crissalis (assembly GCF_028551555.1). NCBI lineage: Eukaryota > Metazoa > Chordata > Aves > Passeriformes > Passerellidae > Melozone > Melozone crissalis. The sequence goes on from NW_026535794.1 coordinate 27,115,081, forward strand.
GGTCAGGCCAATCCAGTTAATAAGGTATCTTTAAAAATGTGGAAAAGTGCTTTCCTTGCCTGTGAAGAAAATGATTTATGGCTGCTATTTGCCATCTTCCCACAACATGTTCTCTTATTCCAGTAATCTGGGGTTTAAAACTTCTCATTTTTTTCATATCAGCAAAAAACTCTTTCCGCCTCATGGAGGAATCCGGAAAAAAAAAAATGGAATGAAAACCTCAGAGATGCTCAAAATACTAAGAGCATAAATAAGTGAATGAGTCATTTTTTTAGGTAAGATTAGACATTTTAAATGCTTCAGAAAGTAAGCTTTTGCTTCTCCTTGAAACAAAAAAGAAATGAGGGCAACCAGATCCAGTATTTTTTAATGACTAGATCCAGTATTTTTTAATGTTTTGCCATTTTCTCTTATGCTTCCCGCTGCCTTTCCATTTTCCTCCAGGCCTGTTTTTATTTTTTTCTCCTACTAGGAAAATATCTTCATGATATTCCGTAATTCATGGAAGAAGTTAAAAACCAGCTGAAATAATAAAATCTGTTTTTTCTTAATAGATATATAATTTGCTTTGACATATGAATGGTAAGGTGAAATTAAGCACAATCTATACAAATTCTGTCGTGAGAAAGTTGAGTTCTTAAGACCTGTTGTACCTACTGCCCCATCTATGACATCAAAAAAAGTCAAGCCATAGCTTATGCATTACACATAATGGTGGTAATTATATATTGAATTTTGCATAGGCTCAAATGGATAAGAATTTAATAAATGTGAAATCCACCAAGGTGATAAATTGAGAAAGTTTCGTATGGGTAGATTTCCTCTTTGATCTGCAAACACAAAATCAAAATGAGAACATTAGGAAGCATGGCTTTCAAGTAAATTGCTTCTCTGATAGCAGGTCTGTTCGTACACTTAGTAGGGAAAAAAAGCTAAATTAAGTATTAAGGCAAATGCTCTCTTCTTGAATATTTATATGGCTTATTTCACCATTCTCATGTCACTGCTGGTGTCAGACAATCAGGCAACTCAGAATGTTGTAATATTTGTCTTATAAAATAGAGGGCATTTTATCTAAAATGCTGCCCGTTCTTGATGTCCAAGGATACCAAAGCAATACAGTCAGACCCTTTTTCCCTGATCAGTGAAAGAGAGATTGTTCAGCCACTGAGACCAAAACAGGCTTTCTAAAAGCAGTAGTTTGCTCTAAATTTACTTGCAGTGTAAGGGTTCAATAACTCATTGGAAATTACAGTGTTTTTTCCGTTTGGCTTGGGAAGCAGCTATTGTGCTCTGCTCTTCAGCTTCTCAGAAATGCAAGTAAAAGAAAGGCATTTATAGAGTCTTACTCTGCTTTTACCTGCTCCATGTTTTTGATAAATATACTGCAAAAAAGTGCCAGATAGTGCAAATAGAAGTTTACATTCATTTACCAACTTCAATATAAAATTCTGGCAACACATCACCTATTTACCTCTACATTTTTTAAACAAAATCCATGAAATGTACGCACTTCTGCAGTATAAGCTGATATATACAGATTATTAAATGCTCAAGAAGCTTTTTGTTAAAATATCCTAAGAGTGACTTTTTTTCCCCATCTAGGACTGACCTGTTAAGAAGGATCTTGTTGTTGTAGGTGAAATTTTGAATCAATTGTTATTTACAGTTTTTGTGGTAATTTCTGAGGAATTTTCCCATTTTCAAATTAAAATCAATGCAGGTGGATTCTGTGCACTGTGGCTCTTTCCCCACACCAGAAGCATACAGATGAACTTTTGCACAGCAGGAAAGCCTGAACATTTATGCACCAGTTTTCAGAGGTTTCATGAGGAGGAGAACTTGAGGGCTCTGAAGCCCTCTCTACTGTGAGCCCATCTCATCCACAGAATACTGGAGAGTGAAAATGGAAAAAGAGGGATAACTTTTAAGAAACCTGGCCAATGAAGGAAGACAAACTACTGCTTCAGTAAAATGGAATTTGGGAAGAGGTGGGTTGAGATTGAAGCTTCATTTTGACTTGCAAAATGTTTACATTACCAACCTGTAAAATGTGCTTGACAAACCTTTGATAGGAAAAGATCAAAAATATTGTCAGAGGTCTTTTAAAGAATTCTGTCTGCCTTCCTTGTGCTGTCTCTTCCAGGAGGGGATCAACTCTCTGCTTATTTGCCAGTAAATACTTTGTCAGGACTTTAATTTTTTGGTCCATTAATATTCACAGGGATTTTTTTATGTTAGGCCTAGCTCTACACATTGCCCTCTGAACCTTGGCAGAACCTTAGCTGTGAGATGTGGCTACATTTCTAGTTCTTAGTCTCATAATAATTTTTGCCACAGATTCACCACTTCCTGCCATTTTTATCACGTCTCTGTGATACTCTCCCAGGTGTCTACACTTAGCCCCAGAGAACACATTTTGTTAGAACAGCAGGTTCTTTCTCTCTGTGTGTAGAAAAGCCAAAATGTTGAGAATCCACTGACCTCTTGAAAATTTATCAAAGTCTCAATGAACATTTGAACTCCAGATAAAACATTTTAGAATTTTAAGTAAGAAACTAAGATGCAAAAGATCTTTGAAGTACAGTATAGTCATCTTCTCACAACAAGGTTTAGTATTTCCAAGACATACTTGACAAGAAAAGAGAATCATCAAGGAAATACATGATTGTCTCAGTGAATATCACCAGATGATAAAGTTCAGGACATCTGTACTGAACTCCAAATATGATTTGCTACTGTGCTTTTCTATTTGGAAAGAGACCTACCTGCAACAAAAAAGGCAGCTCTCATGTAAGGTATAATTGGAATTGTTGATATTTAAACACTAAAGAAAACTTAAGCCATTGCTTTCGCACATCCTAATATTGGGTTTTGCACTGTATTGAGTGAAGCATGAATATTTCCCTGTAATTAAAAAAAATGTTTAACTTCTTATCAATAGGACTATTTGAAGGATAATAAATGCTGACTGCCCACATCATTGCTTTACTGTGGATTAGCAGTCTTTTAGAATTATTTGGAAAATAAAAATTAGTTTCCTTATGCATGTAACTATCTTCAACAAGCTACTGCAAATGTAAGTATTTGTCCTGATCTGAAATTGCCAGATTCCTCACTTCCTCACTTATTTAGATATACTAAACACAAGATCATAACCACAAATTCTGTTCCTCATATTTGTCTTGTCTGGAAGCAGAACAATTTCATAACAGCCTCTGGTATTCAACACCTGTCTATTGGAGTATGAAATAAAAAATATGCATGGAGAAATGTAGATTACTGAGGAGTTTGAGGTGTTTCTGGTTTTTCTTTATCATATTCTATCATTTTATTAGGTCAGATATTAAATAGATTAGAAGAAATGGTATAATTTTATTGGTGTCCTTCAGCAAGCAGCAAAGAGATTACTTTGTCCAATAAATATTTGCACTTTCGCTTCACAGAGTATAAACTTAATGAGCAGGTAATTTTAAGGGTTTTAAGGGAAAATGGCAAGGAACTAAATTCACAGATCACACTTTTGTGTTTGATACCATGAAGCAGTGAGTAGAATGGCTCAGTCAAGCAAATCCCAAAGAATGGTTATGTTTAAGTTCAAGTACATGCCTAAGTGCTTTGCTGGAAAAAAGAAAGAATGCTCAGCAATTAGTAGGACTGAAGCTTTAATGGGCAATTCCACATAAATTAATTCATCAGTGAAAGCTGGTCAGATTAGTTTTTAAGTGTTTATTTTCTACTGCTCCATTTCCCTGTTCTCTCTCAGAGGACGGCTGAGGAGATTTACTTGAGCTTCTCTTTAAACTTCCCAGTTGCAGTTGAGCAACTGAGCATTGCATTTCCTCAAAGCTTGCAATTGCTGTCTCTGTGAAGAACAGAAACACTTTTCTGAGCATTTGCAATTCAGCTTATACCGGTCTATGCTTCCTTACCAAGAGTCTGCTTCAGATTATTTGCGATTCAGATGAGGACGCCACTATGCACCAGAGAACGGATTTAGGTTTAATTATTTTCATGTCTTCCAAGACTTCTGTACTGGGACCCTAAGAACTAGAGGATAGTTTGAAAGAGTTGTATTACAAACATGTCAAAGATGAATTATTATTGAATTGATCTCACAATATTTAGTCTAATGACATATAATGACTTAATTTAAACTAGTAGTTTTATCATAATGGAAAATTCCCCATACTGTGAGAAAATTAATTTATTAATGTTTTCATGTATCCGTAAAGAGACTGGTATATAGTCTCCAGCCAAGAGTCCACTCTGACTGCAACTCACTTTTCATTGACATATGTCATCTTAAGCACAGAGAAACCATTTGAGAGTACCTGTAATAGGCTGCCATCTGTCCATAAAGCAGAAAGAATCCTCTTTGTTTAATTTTGATTTAAAGACAGGCTCAATCTCCACATACCCACATGAGCTCTGTAGATGAAATAGGAGGTGATGACAAAAATATTGTAAAGAGTTGCTGTTAAAATATAAATCCCCTCTATCTTATGATGCCTCTGCTGTACTCAACACTCAGCTACTTATTTTGATAAGTCCAGTTCTTTATAGGTACCACACTTTCCTGAGCATAAGGATGGGAAATAACCTTTATGAAGCTGAATAAACTAAACTATTAAAACAGGATGGTGTGGAGAGACTGGCTTCTCAAGCTGTCTCAGTGTTTGTGAGCTCTTAGTCTGAAATGCATTTGGCCTAAAACCAACTTGTTACAGGTAACTTCCTGGCTAATTCAGTTGCTATAAACGTAGTTAATTTTTGCCAGAACACAATTATTTGCAAAGAAAAGCACAGTCTATTAAACACCTTCAGATAGCTGCAGCTAAGTACAGCCATTTTGCATTTGGGACTGAAGATGGAGCAAATTGCACAAGGGATTAGATATGTGTTTTCTTTAATGGCTTTCAGCAAAGACAATGTTTTCACGATAAAATTCCTGTTTGGAAACTTTGTGTTGCTCTATTCATTCTCCTGTCACATCAGCCATGCACTGTCGTGTTACAGAAAGCAGTGTTACACAACTTGACAGTTTTAGCTAGATGTGCTTTGTCACATTATGATAATTCAGCCAAGGAAATTTAAGAAAAGTCTGTTTTGAAAGAGAGGTGATCTACAAAATCTGTTTACATTGTATCTATAAAAGGAAAAAGAATTTTATAGTCTTTCTTATCAAGAAACAAGTGAAGTGTATATATTGAAATTCAACTTAGAAATGTCACAATCCATGAAAACAAAAGCAACAAGAAGTACTTGTAGTCTGAGTTCCTTTTTTATCACTACCACTACCACTATCACTACAAGACAGAATATTTTTTAAAAACATCTATTTCCAAAGTTCACTTATGTGTCCTTCCCTTCCCTTCCCTTCCCTTCCCTTCCCTTCCCTTCCCTTCCCTTCCCTTCCCTTCCCTTCCGTTCCCTTCCCTTCCCTTCCCTTCCCTTCCCTTCCCTTCCCTTCCCTTCCCTTCCCTTCCCTTCCTTTATTCCTCTCATACTCTCTCCTTTCTCTGCCAGCCCTTCTCACATTGGCACCAGCATTACAGAATGTGAAGATTATTTACTGAATTTACTAGGAAAAGAGCACAGAGTCATGTCCTTCCCCTTACACAGGTTTCTGTGTCTTTAGGGAAATGCTCAGTATTGTGCTAGAAATCCTTTAAGCCAAGGACAGCAAGAGGTATGCCAGCATGCATTTTTCTTCCTCAAATTTGAGTTCTCAAATGAAGTTTGTGTTGAAATATCAGCGCCAAGGAGATGCTGGTTTTCAAGAGTCGCTGTTCCCAATAATGCTGCTGGTGATGTCTCATTCCCCTGCAGGGGGTTTATCTGGTCAGAAGCTGGGAGCAGCCCTCAAAGTCTCCTAGAAGACTTCCTTGCTGCAGCTCTTGTGCCCCTGCAGTCTGTGTCTTGCACCACTTCAAATCTCTGACCCTGTGACTGATTGCATTGACCCCTGTTCTGTTTGTTACTGAATGGTACTGTAATGTGAATTTATGGGAGGCTGATTTAAAAACAACAAAAAGAAAAAGATTCTCTTTACTGCAGGGTTCTGAGTTTCGGAGGCCACTGAATGCTTACATACTTCACCTATTCATGTCATTCTGAGCAAAACAGGCAAAGCACCAAAACTCACACTCATGCCAGCAAATTTCCATGGGTATTTTTATTATTGCTGCTCATAATTTTGTCTTTAACTCCTTATAGCCCAGCCAAAAATTATCTTCCCTTTCCTGTCTCTTAAGCCACACAAGCAAATGTGTTTGATTTCCTACTTATTTGTGGGTTTTGTCTTTTTTTTTTATTTTTTTTCAGCTGTTACAATCTTAATTGGATGTGTGTTAGACTCTTTGGAAGCAAATCCTTTACATTTAACCAGTTTAAATGCCCCTGAATTTTAACCCCTAGCTCCTAGGTCCTTAAATTCTGCTTTGCAATTTTTAAATAGGTTTTCTTATACAGTGTAAATTGCTGTCTTAATCACTTGAATTCACTAAAACTGAAATACAGTAATTTCCATGCATTCTCCTTGAAAGTCAGGGGGTTTTTTTTACTTAGGAAATATTCTCTCTGACATGTTAAATTCCATCTAATCCACGAGCACTACCATCTTTCACCAGCGATCATTATAAAGACAGTCAGTCATTCATTCTCTTTGCTGGGGGAAAGGTGCAATGCAATGATACCATGAAAGCTGATAATCCACTCATGTTTACAATTCAGCTATTTCCCACAGAGCTCTCTGAGGAAAGGGACACAGATGATGATTTGGCAAATGCTGTCCTTTCATACAAATTCCCTGGGTGCTTTTGAACCAACCTATCAGAGGATTCTGCTCCCGCTATTCATGTCAGTAATTAGATTTGGAGAGAGCAGTACCACATGCATGCTTATGGCAATCACTGTTAACCCAAATGATGATCTTTTTCCTTTCTTCCTCCTCTCCCTGTGTTCCCCCTTGAATTTGCTGCATGCTGCCACAGAATTTGCCAGTAAATAAATAAATAAAACCCAAAATACCCAAGCCTGCTACCTAACAGGTCAAAATCCCTTGCATTTTCCTGATAGCAAAGACGAAAAGAAATCATTGTCAAAATATGGATAAGACAAGGACTCAGAGAAAACAATTAACTAAAGGTGAAATGAGAGAAACGCATGAAAATAAAATGTTCATAGGGAATTCTGAAAGAAAAGCTAACTTTTTACAAACTAAAAAGCTAAAAAAATGGTATCAAGGTATAAAATTTATTAAAATGTTCTTTTTAGGAAAGAAATATGGATATTTATGAGATATTGTAAAATAAAGGAAATTTATATGATTCTATATTTCCATGCTTTACATCTTTATTTTCATTTCTGACTGAAATGCTATTAAAATATAGCATAGCCTTAGGACTGACTCTGCAGAAACTCAGCTTAAACTCTCTTCATATTTGCATGATGTGTAAAGCTTATGTATTTAGATATTATCTGAACAGACTTAATATCTTACTATGATATTATGTAATACATATTTTCCATCCTTCTCCCACCCATGTATCTGAGTAAACAGATGACCTTACTCACAACTTAAGTTCTACTTGAGGAGAACATCATATTCATTTAATAAAAAAATATCTCAAAGAGGTTTCCAATATCATGTAATATTACTGTACTAGATTGAATTCCTACATTTACCATGTATTTTATAAGACCTTTTATTTCAATTATTTATAATAGATAAAATATATTAAGACACACAAGTACATACAGATGTGCACATCATATTTCACACAGTAAATTTGTGCTTTAAAATAAACAAGGCCTTTTGCAGGATTTAGTGTTTGCATTTGCACATATTCCCATGGCATAACTGCTTTTTGCACTTCCCTTTTCAGACATGACATAAGTGATGAAAGCACAAGCATACCATCAAAAATACTTTCCTTCTGAGCAAAGGTATGCTTAAATATAAAGAATTATTTGTTCTATTCATAAGCTTGGATTGTGTTTTTTATCCTGATCAGCTAGCAGTTGAACAATTGATCATTCTTGTAAAATGAGCAATTGATCTTGCTGAACTAGGATTAAACATTGAACCAATTTTCTATATGCCACATTGGGCATCAAGTAATATTGGCCATCACTCTGTACTGATTTGGGTCTTATCAGACCACTTAGCTAAGCAGGAAAGGTCTGTCTAATCTGTCTCACAACCCCCTGGCTCATCCATTTACTCATAAACAGCCTGGATTTAAGTTGTGGAGACAAACCCCCTTCAGTTAAGTGTGGTTTTTTGCTTCAACAGATCAGGTAATACAACTATCCCTGTAGTCAATTGTTGTTTTCATTAGCTGAGATTCTTGACATTTTAAATTCTACAGATGAAATTTCACAGTCTATTATCTTTATTAGGACCAGGAAACCGTGAACCTGTTTAAAAATCTTTTCTCTCTTGGTTTTGTTGGGTTTTTTTTTTTTTTGCTAGATTTAAAAGACCTGAACAGGAAAATGACCAGCTGCTTAGATTACAACTCCAATCCTCTCATGAATTTTTAAAGGTAGGGATTTTCTGAGAACCAACATCAAATAAAGGATCAAATGCCTTCTATTACAGAATACAAATGTGTTGCTCAAAATCCCTAGAAATTACAGTCTTTGAGAACCATCTGGACCCACATGTTATGCAGAAGAGGAGAAACACAAAGGAAGTACTGATTAATTTTAATGTAGAGTGAAAAGGCTTGTAATTAAATTCAGTTTTATTAAGTTAGTGGTGTTTGTAGCTCAGATCTTCAAGGCTAGTATTACAGCCTAGGCTTCTCAAAAGTAGGTATTTTTCCAGATTTTGAAAACTTACTGAATCTATTGATGAGAAGACTAAGCTTGTAGATTTGGTATTGGTTGACATGGACACTCCTTCCGAGTGAAACACTGTGTTCGTTTAGTAATAATGGCAGTTTTATATTTTTTATAAAGAAATAGTTATCTATCTATCTATCTATCTATCTATCTATCTATCTATCTATATATCCACCTTGTTAATGGCAGTTTAAGAAATTTTGCCTTTTTTCATGAAAAGCTGAGTGAGACCTTTTTGTTAGGACTGGTTCAATACACTTTCACCTACAAATTAAGAGCTTTAATTTTAGCTGAAATTATTTGACAACACAGAGATCTATGTTTTCACGCACTCAGTGATTTTACTATGAGTAGAGTGAAAGGGAACAAGTTTTATGAAAATGTTAACTGCTGCTCTTCTGTTGCCTTTCAAGGGTCATAAAATGCGCACACACTTCTCTGTCTGATTATTTGAACAGAAGATTTAAATAACAGGTTTAGTTGAATGAACATAGAATTAAATTGAAATAAAGAGGCAGCATGTGACCATATCACTCAGTATTGCACAGACTTAATACTGAACTCTACACAGAAGTTATTTGCTCCCAGAATTGTTTGCCAGCCAGAGAGATGGCTGCATTTGCTTTCAGAGTGGCATTTTCATTGCGTATAAAAACACATTAATTAAATGAGTTTTTTCTGATGATTACTCTGAAAAGCAGAAAGTAAATGACATAAGCACAAATTTCCTATTTCATTTATAAAGGAAAACTGATAGATTAAAACCTATGAGAAAAAATAATAATTGAAAAAATTACCTGGAAAAATGAAATATCTAAATATAAACAAAGTATTCCTCCTAGAATTTCCTATAATAATCCATAGGAAAGACTAAAATTGCTGATTCATAGTGTACTTAGTTGCTAGGGCTACCTAATTTGGTGTTGATGGCTTAGGAAAGAAAGAGCAGTCACTATCACTGTAAAAATGTAAAAAAAAAAGAAAAATTTGTCAGGAATCAGTAGAACTACAGAAAGACAGGAATACAGAGCAGCATGAGTGATTTTGTTCTCCTTTTTGCCACCATGTGCTACTTGTTACAGATTCTTATATCAATCCCATAGAGTCCTCTTCTCTTCTTAGTTATTGATAACATGGAAGACTCCACAAGCTCCTCACCTAAAACTGGTTTTCTACTTTGTTACCCATTATCACTAGTTTTTTTTTACAAATATAACATAAATTTTTGTTGATGTAGTTGAAGTCCATTACTCACAGTCCTATCTGCCATGCATGGAGAACAGATTTTTTTCTTTATCACTGTCCCAGTCTTTCAAAATTCTGTTAGGCACATGAAAACTACCCCCAACTCAGGAAGTCCATCACTTGAAAATAGTTTAAGGTTGAGAAGGTTTGGGGTCTTTCCTTGTATTTACTTTGAGATTCTGTTTTTGACCATTACTATAGACATTATAACAAGGTGGACCTTTGAGGTTATATATTCCTTTCCATTTTGTATAACTTTGAGTATATTACTGTATCCTCTGCCAGCCCTCTTCTTTTATTTAGGTTTAATAGCTCAATTTTTTTCATCTGGGTCATGTTCTGTAGAACTTGATCATTCTCTCTATCACAGGCATAACTAGTTCGCATCTTCATTGAAACATGTTTCAGAAGAAAATTTTGCAGTTCAGCTGAGCTGATGGAGTGAAAAAAATCTTTTTATTTTATAGACTGTCCTCATATTTATTTATTCATTCCACTATGCAGGTTGCCCTCTCTGCAATGCTGTGGCCTTATTGTCTTGTATTCAATTTATGATCTAGAAAAGCCAACTTCCACTTTCTGAAGAAATGGCACCAGACAAGCACTCATGAAGTTGATTAATTTTCACAGAAAATAAACTAGAACTCTTTCTAGACCATATCTCAAAATTTTTTATGCTTTCTTAATTGTAGCACCCTTCTTGGCATATTCTCATTTAGCTTTCTATTATTTCTGAAGCAAAGCAATTTTGTATTCCTTCAGAAAGATTACCAATGAAAATCCTGAAGACTATTATAATCTTTAAAATTTTGCTTGACACAGTCTTCTATGTTAAAGTGAGTTTTTGGAAGCTTATTTTATGGACTGAGCGGTCCAACCTGTTTTGCTGCAAGAGAATAGAAATTTAATCCAGAATTTTCCCCCACAGCTTCTTTTGTGACATATGATTTAATAGATTAAAGTCACTGAATTTCTATTAATTCTCTCCTATCCTAACACCTGTTCCTTTATCATTTTTGTGATTTAGTTCCAGTTGGCAACTAAGCCCCACTCAGTCACTCACTCCCCCCCATTGGGACACATGGAGAATTAGAGGAGTAAAAATCAGAAAATTTGTGGGTTGAGATGAGGACAGTTTAATAGGTAAAGTAAAAGACATACACAAACAAAACAAAACAAATAATTCCTTCACACTTTCCCATAGGCAGGAAGGTGTTCAGCCATCTCCAGGAAAGCAGGGATCCATCAAATGTAACCATTACTCGAGAAGACAAACAAAATTACTCTGAATGTTCCTCCCCTGCCTCTTCCTTCCTTCTTCTTCCCCCTAGTTTATATTCTGTGCATGATACTATATGATATGGAATGTCCTGTTGGTCAGCTGGGACCAGCTGTCCCAACTGTGCCTCCTCTCTAATCCTTGTGCACTCTCAGCTCACTTATGGGGTGGGCTGAAAAGCAGAAAAGTCCTTGACTCTGTGTAAGTACTGCTCAGCAACAGCTAAAACATCCCTGAATTACCAACACCATTTCCAGTACAAATACAAAACAAAGCCCCATATCTGCTACTATAAAGAAAAATTAACTCTGTCTTGGACAAAAACAAGCACAAACATGAAAATTTGGCTCAATTTTTTCTTGGCTGCTGTTCATCATCTTACTGTCATCCATACACTTGCAAATAATTTCATTGATTATCTTTTGCAGACTTTTTCAGAATTGAAATTGACTGGACTCAATTCCCTTTTCCCTCCTGTTTGAACACCCGTGCAATCACGTTCACCACTGCTCCACTACCTCCTCTTTTTCAAATGACATTTTGATTATGAAACTGCTTCAGATGTTTCAGACATTTTTCTAGTTTTCCAAGGAAAAAGCCAGAAAAAATCAGTCCACACAAATCTCTGAAGGAACTGAAGAATTGCATGTGTGTGCCACTTACAAAAATAAGTTAATTTTTAAAAAATGCGTGGCGCTCAGATGTTATGGAAGGTAACATTTTACCTTACTCTCAAAATTGCTGTGAATATTATGACAGCTTTCCAAAAAGGTTTGAAACAAATAATGAATCCTGAAACTGCAAAATATCTGCATGAATATAGATAAACTTTAAAAGTTTAAAGCACCATTATTCAGCTCAATTGCCTGCCTAACACAGTTAATGCTCTTCCATTATCTAAACCTTCTTATTTCATGTATTTGAGTAAAATACATACCTCACACTAAGACTTTGTATTCTTTTGTAAACGTTCTTTGAAATACTGGAACATGCTAAGATATAACTGGAACAAAATCACTTATAGAAAGGGGACAAATATGACTCCAACCTTTTTGATAGATATTGTTGAGTTGGTCAGCAAAACAGCAGGTAAACAGGAACTGACAGATATAATGTATTTTTTATTCAGAAATGCTGCAATCATACTCCTCATAAAAAGCTAAGAGCTACGTGAAAATACAGATATTTTGGGATAAGAGGAAAACTACTGTTATGGATTGGTACTGACAAAATAAAGAGTGTTTTCTAAACACGGAAATATAAAATACAGAGTTTGCTAAATGGTGCAATTTGGGACTGTTTTTAGTCTTCATTAATGATCTGGAAACAGGATGAATAGGGAAAATGAGTGAAGCAAACAAAACTAAGTGCTGGCTGCTTTTACAACCAGTAATATGCTGTGGGATTTTTTTTGAGTTCAATCAATATGTTAGCCAGTTTTTGTACTTCAATTTCAAGAGAAGATCATAAACCGTACACATCTGAATAATTGTGTTTCATAGCAGGTCCAATTCTATTGCTCCTCCTCATAAGCAAGTTTTTAGAAACACACTGAAAGTAAAAAATATGTTTAGATGAATTGAAACTATTTAATAAGTCACTAGGTGTTAACCCCTGAGGCACCTGCTGCTGATTTGTCCTGTTTTGCAGCAGGGCTTTTGCTTCCCCACTGCATACACCCTATGTGTGTATATCTTATAGAGATACACACTAAATCACTCAGTCTGCCATTTATGGTGCGTGGCAGATAATTGTGTATGTGCTTGTGCATGAATGTCTCAAACTGAGCCTTTGAATTCTCAAGCTCAAGCCTACCCTGGTGAGCTACAGCCAGTCTGGGCTGGATTTGAACTGCAGGTATGGCCTGACAAAGCAGAAGTTACACACGTGGGACTCTCAGAAGTGTAGAGCTACACAATATATATTTGTCAAAAGAAACAGCTGGGAAGCTGATGGTACATGGTACTTCTTCATATAAACTGGGAAGTTGGAACTGCAAACAGCTGGACTGCATGCAATCAACAGGTCTTCCAGTCCAGCTTTTCCTGACCAGCATCAATCTCATTAATGGGAAGACAAGACTGGGTAATGCAGGGGAAGTTGAGAGCATTAAGTAATGAAGTAGAGTAGAAGCACTATTCTTGTTGGCTATTAAATAAAATCCAGTGTACAAACCTGTTGTGGGTTGCCATTTAGTTTGTCTCTTCTGTGATAGACAGGATGGACATAGCTCACGCTCTGCAGCTATTACTGAAGCAATCTCTGAAGACCTTAAAATTAAACTTTGTGTTTCTTGCTGCTGTTTTATGCACAGCTATTTCTCTACATTCTGATGAGAGAAACTGAGAGTTAAGAAGATTTGTCCAGTCCCTCTCTTTTCACAGGAACTTGAAAACACAATTTGAAGACTGGTATAGAATAATGATATTCTGGTACAACTTTTGTATCAAATTCACTCACTTTTTACCCTGGTAGCAACTGGCGTTGAGAAGAGGACTGTGAAAGGATCACTTTATTACCCTTGTAAAATTTGGCTTATCCTTAAATCTAATTAACTGTGGCTTGCCAAATCAGCTATGGAAATTCATTAAGTTTCCCATAGGCTGTACCATACTGCAGAGCTAAGCAAAACACAGGGATCCTAAAGAGCTCTGCAGTCCCTTTTTATCCGGCAATCTGAGTGAGGAATTCTGTCCTTAGCTAAGCATGTGACACTTCAGGTGACATGTACAGCATTGCATGTTAAAACAACGTGTCTGAGGGCAAAATAGGACCTTTTCTGTAGTATTAATTCGAACCAGTCTCAGTTTGTTGCTGTCATGTAAAGAAAAACTGTTTCACTCAAATGCGAAGACTGGGATGAGTTTCTATAAAGTAAGTAGATTGATTTCTCTTCTGCAAAACGATACACAGCTGATGAAGGGGAATATTAGGCTGCTTATTTCTCACAGACATTTGGAATTTTAGCAGTAAGATGACATTAGAATTTACTGCCATCTTCCATATTGCATCTTTTGTGTGTAGCAATATACTGCTAATTAAGGGACAAATAAAACATCATATCTCTAGATCTTTCAGTTATCATGAAACAGTAAAATTTGGTTTTGGGTTGGAAGGGACCTTAAGGATCACCTAGTTCCAACCCCCCTGCCATGGACAGGGACACCTTCTACCAGATCAGGTAGCTCAAACCTCCATTCCACCTGTCCTTGAACACTTCTGGGGATGGGGCGTCCACTGCTGGGTAATCTGTTTCAGTGCCTCACCATCCAGTATTTTCAAACAGAACTATTAATAGACATCTCTTAAAGATTTTATTTTTTCTGAGGAGTGTATTATGGGTCATTAAAAATGGATATAATACTAATAAATTCTTCCTTTCTTTTATTTATTTTTTTTCCTAATGTATATGCAGTGGCTAATGACAGGAATTGGCAGAATTTATGTTTCCAGCTTCCTTGACTGCTAGTAATGCACGGTGCCTCATACTGGTGCAGAGGGCTGGTGTCTGGCCATCAGCCCTGGCATAGATGTCAATGCAAGTCCCCTCAGGCACAGTTAAATCAGTATATTACCCATGGTGTTAGAAAATAATATTGTATTAATAACTTTCAGCTTCCACCTTATCTGGTAAAAGCTGAGAGGTAAAGAGAATTCTCAGTTCACAGGTACTACCTGCTGTAGGTGGGTAACAGTTTTTAAATGTTCTAACACCTGCACATATACAAGTATGGTACTCCAGGGTCTACCTGCTAGCTGTGCACCTGCCTGTAGAATGTTTACAGTGTCTTGACTTTTTGCTTGTTTTTGGTTCATGTTTTACCTCCAAATCATGGGTGATCATCCTCTGGGGGCTGTCACATGGGATATTCTTGGTGCTTTACTCCTGATCTATGTCCTCTCTAGTCATAAAAAACATTCTGCCTTTTAGCATTACACACACATGAACAAGCTTTGATAAGCTGTTGGACCAAAATTCTTATTGGGGTTATTGATTTTCACGTACTCATTTATTTGACCTCCTTAAAACAACTTTTAGCAGTTGACTGGGTTGTGATTTTCCTTCCTCTATTCCTTTTATGAGAAATTTAATTTTAAATTTAATTTTAAAATCCTATTTTAAAAAATAATGTGTACAATTCAAATAATGGCCAATCTGCAAAAACAGTGGGATAGGTGTTTAGTTTCTGGAATATTTTCCTCTCTCTCCTGTTGAGAGTTAAAGTGGATTTCTAATTTTTATTCCACTCATTACTAAACAGGAACACTGAGGTCACAGCAAATAAAGCAGTATGAGTTAATGAGAACAGCTTTAGCAAAAAGAGGAGGTGTTTCTCAAAGTACATCAAGTGCTTCACATATATTAAGAAACCCCAGCTGAATCGATTTAATAATGTTGGGATTTACACAATTATTACAGAGCCTTCATTATTCACCCAGCCTGCACATACCACAGCACAAATGAACATCTCAGTCTGGTGGTATTAACATTGCCATTTTCTAACCCATTCCCAGGCCATCTGCTACATGCTGATCATTCGCTGCTTTAACATTTAACAGTTACCCAACTGCAACTTAGCAGATTTGTGTACTTTTGAAAACAGCTGGTTTAATAACTGCTTCAGAGCTTTTGGATAAAGAAATTATTTTGTAGTGCTTTACAATAGACTTTTTTTAAAAAGTGCCTCTGAGAAAAGGGTATAGCAGTTTCTTCCACAAATTTATGAATTTGCAATGCTTTAAATTATTTCTTGTCATATAAGGACAAATGTTTGAGTATTTATAGAACAATAATTCAGGACATATCTTTTAACATTCCTGGTTTAATTCTTGTCCTCTCTCAGCTCTTCTCAGAGGAAATATTTATATGATGGAGTAGTGAAAGAGCTTAATATGTCAATCTATCTGAAAGGGTCAAACCTGGAGTTTTTCATATAAAACAAAAGACCTGTAGCTTAAAACACAAGATCACAGAATAATAATAACTAATAACTTAAATGAATAGTGAGCTTTGAACATAATTGAACTGTAACCTTGAATTTCCAAACTTGATGGGAATGTGAAAATTGTGTCCAATCTTCCACTGTTCTTGGGGTCATATTTTATAAAAACCTTAGCTAACACTAACTAAAGCTGTTCCCATTACTTTATCTTCTATATGTTGTAAATTATACCAATTTAAATGTTCTTATAATTTTCAAATATTTTCTCAATCACAAGGGTCAAACAGTCCTTTATCTTTGATCTAAAACAGTTTGATATATACACACACATCTTTTTAATAAGCATTTACTTTCCTTATTCTAAAAACCCTTCACATCCTGTTTAACCCTTGCTTCATAAACATTCAAGAAGTTGTTTCTGGATGCAGAAATTGATATTTATATTAGAAAAAAAGAATGGAAGCAGTTAAAATGAAGAACTTAGTATTATATTGATGTGTCACAAAAGTGACAATTCATGAGGTTTTTATTTTCAGAACACCTCTTCTTTTACACAGCCATCAATCAAAATGACAGCATCCCAAAGTTTGGATTCCCCAGCAAAATTTAATTAATCTGTCCAGTACTTCCCATCTCTCTGTTTCAAGAAACCAACAAATAAAGCTAATCAAGACTTCAATTCTTTGCTTATTAGTCAATAAACCATGACAGCACACTTGTGACAGTACTTCTGGGATTCTCACACAACCTTATTTGTAGCAGGTAGCAAGTGTTGTGATCAGTCTTCACAAATGGGCATGCCTTTTATTATTATTTTTTCAAAACTATCTTCATAATAACAAGAAATGAAAAATTGGAACAGCATAAAAATAAATCTGAGAAACACATTATCTGAAATGGAACAAAGCATAAAATGAGGCATCTCAGAAATCATAGAAAATGGAAATGCCTTAGTAGCATGTAATAATAACTTCCAGCTCCTTTCACTGGAACAAGAGCAGTGAGAAGTGTAAAACTGAGACCTGCAGTGATGAGCATGCAGCTGGCCAGAAGGCAAGCTGAGTTGTGGAAATGTCCTTAAGTAGTAAAAAAAGTCACATATCGTCACTCCAAGGAGTTTGCCTATTCTACAGGAAAAGTTATAAACTCTAGCCATGGGGAAGAGGGAGAGCAAGGATATCTTCAGCAGCCTGTGAGGTGTTAGGAAGGAATACTGTGCTCCTGACTGAGCTCAGTTACAATCCCACACTATTCTGATTTGTCCTGTGACAGCCAGCTTTTACCAAGAAGAAGCCAGAACAGGATCATGAGAACAGTTTATTCCATATTCTTCCACTGGGAAACAACAGGAGTAACACCACACAAGGCTCTACCTGCACCCTCCCAGCAGACTTTTCATACCTAACACAAGAATATGCAATTCCCTGGGTTTAACTCATATAGTTCCACCTCACAGGAGCTAAGTCACCATACCAGTAACATACAATGTAATCTTAAGCACTTTAAATTAATTATAAATAGAAGGGATCTCTTCTTTCCCAGGGCCAAGGTGGATTTACAACCTAGAATAATGCAGTGCAAATAAGATCAGGGAGTCTTAGGGAGAACTCATTTCAAACATTATGGATTAGTTAATCTGTATCACTTGGCCTGGAACTGAAGTTTGTTTCTTGACCCTGTTTTATTTAGCTTTTCAGTGATGCTCTTCACCCATACTCCTGAACTGGATCCTGAACAGAATCTTAGAAACATATTCCATTTAAGCTAATATTATTGTCTCAACTATATCCCATCCTGAATATCTCATGGCAAACTTAAATAGCACATTTTTGTGTTTTTACATTTTAGCCTGATAGCAAAATTTTCATGTCTACAAAGGGCTTCTCTGCCATATAATGGGTTTTTTGTAGAACAGGGATACAAAAGTTGGATTCACACGAACCCAACGTGGATGTGTATTCATTGTCAGTGAGGACCTTATGTCACTTTGGTATCACATGAGATCTTCACAGTTTCTGTAAAGCAGAATAAAATTTTGCTCCTAGAGATTAAAAGGTGCTTTTAAAAATTTCTTGTAAAGGTCTCATTTAAGTTTGATTAATTCAGGACCAAAACTAAGTGTTAGCAAGATCAGGAATTAATTGAATAAAGATCTAATTCTCTCCTTATATAATTCCTACCAGTTTCAACTGATGTAATATAAAAAGAGACATCTGAGCAACATCCAAAAACTTACAAAATAAATATACAGGGATTCTCTAACAAAACCACTGTAGCTAATAGAAATATGGACCCTTCTATTTTTCAAGTGTTCAAGAAATCAAGTTACATGCTGTGTGCTATTACCATGAGCATAAAGTTACATTGTAATTAAATTTATAAGTAAAATTTTAATACTTTAAATTACTTAAAAGCAATGGCAAAAAAACAAAGTATGAATGAGCAATATTATACTTCACATTATTTTAACTTTCATGAATTCAGTTTTGAAAATAATATGCAAAACATTATTGAAATGCCTCTTTCATTTCAACTGTTTTCTAATGAAATTAATATAATTGGATGCATTTGATTTTTGCAGATGCTGAAAAGTAGATTGATGATGAAGCATAAAATATTTAATGTAATTTCTGGGTAAGAAATGACAAAGAAGCTATATTACAAGCTAAACACAGTTGATTTTTGAATGATTTATTTCAGTTTTTCACCCACAACCTAATAATGGTTGTAACTGTCAGCTAACAATATTTACATAAATACATATTAATAAAGAGAATTAATATAAAGAATCTTAAAATGCATTTCTTATACATGATGACATTTTCTATGACAAAGTGTGAAGATCATCTAGTAAATAGGAATATGATAATTTAAAAATATTTTTTATGTTCCTTTGTAAGTCTTTTGAAGTACAATTTCAGCTGAATTCCCTAAGGCATCGGTACACGTGCAATCTCTGATAATCCCTGATAATTTTCCAAACAGAGGCAATTCTTGTATTTCTTGGGTCACAATAATATATATCTCTACTGAATATATATACTCTCATTTGTGCTATTCTTCCCAGAGATTTCTATTCCCTCATTCCTGTTTTCCTGGTTTCATTTAATCTTTTTGTTTATGCATGCAGATCTAAGCATTTATAATTTTGTTCATAGTGTGTATGCAAATATATATATATATATATACATACATAAATGTATATCTATATATGTGTGTGTGTGCTCACACACATATGTATGCTGTCCAGTTCACAGGGGTCATTAACATTTATTAGCACATTTTACAGTCAGATTTCTCAAGTAATATTTCTCAGCTTCTCAAGTAACATTTTTGGCTGTTAATTATTTTTAAAACTGGAGTGGATTATGTTTACTCTTTATTTCATTTTTCCATCTTGGTTTCTTTCCACATTTTACATATGTAGTCCTGTTCTCTTAGAGTTGTATCAGTATTACCAATATTTTGGACCAGTGCTTTCCTCAATATAAACTTTTTTATATTGCTTTACTGCCACACTTTTAAATTAAAAAAAAAAATAAATAAAAGTTATATTGTGAATGTACAAACAACAAAATATTGCAAAATAATGAAGAAAAGGTAATTTCAGGTTTCAGAGCAATGCTTTGGATTGTAACACATTTTATCAAGTCTCATTGGTCATGTCATGTTTCATATCTCTTGTAACATCAGATGCTGCAAGCAGAAGCAAGCTGATGTATCATCAGAATGTAATGTACTGCATGACACCTAAGAAATCTTTGACAATATTGTTAGCAAAAAGCAGATGATTCATTGAAGGAAAAAAAGTCAACACTGAAATTACAGGGAAAATAAAATGTTTTACATGTAACCAGGGGTTAGATCAGATTAAAGAAGATATGTATATGGGCATGGATTTATTCTGGTAAGTTAACTGTTCTTAAAACAGTCCAAGATATTCTTGGGACACATTTGCTTCTAGGTACCCCATTAGGGATTCATTAGGTGACTTATTAATGCTGAATCTTATCCTACTTAACAGAGTAGAGAGTATTCTGGTTATATGTCTTAATTTGGCTTCAGGAATTTCCTTACAGACAGAAAAGATCCTGATTTTCTGATAAATGGAAGAACACTTAATCTTTTAAATCTGAAAATAAGATGAAAGGTATTGAAAGTGTTGTTGCAGAGTTCCCATTAGAAATACTATCTGAAAAGAGAAATCTGATAGGAAGAATTCTAATTGCTTCTTTTGATCTCTACTTGGGGAACTAACAACACTGACAGATGAACTCTGGTGAGTCCTGTTGAAATAAAGATGGTATCACTGCTGCTACTTACTTTTTTTTTTTCTGCTTGAGGTTTCTATTTCCATGGTAAAGCTGTCAGAAGGGAACACCTGCCTACACATCAGTAGGAGTCTTGGATTGAGTTTCATGCCTTGGCTTAAAAATACAATTAAACTGGATTTGCATTACGGTGCCAGACCCTGCGTGGAAGCACCATGGATTCTATGGACTCTCGTGTTCTCTTTAGCAAATTCTTCTGTGGAAGTGGTAAAATATAGGGGGTGGCTCCTGTAGTAACTTAAACTGCCACAAGAACTTTTTGAGTGCCCCAAGTCTCACCATCTGAATACCAGAGGGGAAAAATTTCTACATCTTCTCTTGTTATCATAACTATACAGTTAAACTTCAGGTAGGTAACTTTCTCAATATGCAATATTATTTACATTCCTGCCCTAACAGAAATTCTAGAGATTATTTTCCTTATTGATGATTTATTATTGCACCCCATTGTAATTAAAGGTTATACTTTTTAAATTATACTTGTACTCCTTGTAGTCCTTTGGCAAGCAATGAAAATTTTATACTAAATACATGAATATCATCAGACCACTCAATTTTTTCCAGTCTTCTTTTCTTCTGGCCCTCAAACTTAGAGAAAAAAAACTTTCACTAGCTATCTAGTGTTTAAAAAGAAAAATATTCACCCATCTTCAGCATCTGAAATCCCAAGTCATCTTCCTTCTGCAGGGATCCCCGCTTGCAGCAGGGAAATGGGAATAAAATGAATCAGTTATGAGTTACCATTATTGGTTGACTCAAACCACATCTGATTTCTTCAAGTCCATCCCAAAAGATTAAAAATTTAGTACATGCAATTATTTCTTATTTAGACATGGTGTTTTCTCTCAGTCAATTTTACATGTAAAAAAGTTTTCTTGTCTTTTGCTTCAGAATGATGGTGTTGAAATCAGATAGGTATTTTCATAGCGTGAACAGCTTAGAATTCAAATTATTACAAGGAATATGTGTTTGATGTGCTGAATGACAATGACTTCTGTAACTGAGAAGCAATTCAGTTATTTTTATTTTCATTACTTTATTTTATTTTAATATTTTTCCCCCCACTCATCAATTCCCTTGCTTTTGCCATTTATTGCCTTTTAACTTTAGGACTTTACTTAACATCCCCTAAAATATTTTGTGAGCCCCTTACTCCAATTGAAAGGAATAGAATTAAATAAAAATGTCATCTGTGCTCTTTGAATTGGAATAAAGTGCTGGTTTTTTTCAAGATTGAATGGACTTTTTCTCCTGAAATTTACAATAACTTTATTTCTCTGATTGAAAAGAGACTATGGTAGAAAGATGAAACACTTTAAAAAGAAAAGGAAGAGAAGAATTTCTCTTAATGAATAAAACCAAGCCCCAAAAAATCTTATTATTTTCCAAATTCTCTCTTTTCAAACACATAACACCTCCTCGAATTAATTTTTCAAAGTAACAATGTTTTGTGTCTCTATTTCATAAACTACACTGGAAAATTCATTTGGCAAAATATTGAAATTTCTACAGTGTTCAAGATGTCACAAATGTTTGTGGGCTTTGAATTGTAAAAAAAAGACATGACATTTTCATTAAAATTCAAGCTTTTCATTTCAGCTATTTTTAGAATAAGCATATATGTTTATTGTTCCAATTATATTTTCTTTGGAAAGCTTTCCATTTTCAGCGAAAAGGTAACAATATAATTTAAATTAATAATAATTTGTGAAAAAAATAATTTCTTTTTTTTAAAGCTTTATTTCAATCATCAGATTGAAAAATCAAGCATTAATGTGTTTAATAGTGGTGATTGATTCTGCATTTCTCACCTATCTGTCTGTTGAGGTGTGTGCTGATTCCTGCAAAGGTCAGGAGACAAATTTCCTTCCACTTTTTATCCCAGTCTACAACATTTAATGCATGTCTAGAGGCATTCACTGTGACTTTTGCCTTTCTTTTAAACATCCACTATTAGTTACTGTGAAAGGCAAGAGGCTTCCTTATCTTGTGTGGCAAACTGTAGGTTCTCTTTCCTCACAAACAAATAGATCGTTTTAAACAGATGTATAGTCCTCAAAGGGAGATGTCACTCACAAAACACTTTTTCTTTCATAAAAAATCTGTTTAACAAGTATTTTTTTAACATTTAAAAATTCCTTCTTTTCTCTGAATAATTAAGTAGTTATCTTTTTTTTTTATTATGGATTTTTTTTTTTTTTTTTTTTTTGTTTGTTTTTTGTTTTGCCCGATATGTTTTGGGGCTTTTTTAATGTTTGTTTTATTTTACCCCAAATTTGAGGGGAAAAAAAGAAATTGTTCAGGGGGCAAAAAAATTGCAGTTTTGGGCAATGTTCTGCAGGTCTGTTTGCAGTGATCCACAGAAGGGAGATAGTGGGATCTCATTTGAAGAAGATAATGAAACAGAATTCTAAAATAATTTTTCATTTTGTTGCTTCCATCAAAACATGATAAAGTTCATTATTTTTTAGATAATAATAATAAAATGAATTCAAGCACACGTGAGTTGAAACCTTGACAATAATGTGGAAAAGGGGACCATATGAGATCTGTTCATTACATTTTGGTGTTTTACATTTTATGTTAATGGGGAAGAGGAGTTTTCAAACAAATGGGAGGGGTGGGACACAAAAGATCCACTGCAGCGCACAGGAAAAGGGGATAAAATAAAGCCCATGGTACTTGGGTATAAAAGAACTGAGAAATTGTAGCAAATAGCTAATATGAAGAAAACAAGGTAAGTCTGCTCAAAACTGGAAAGCAGAGGTTCTGTTTGTCTGTGCTTTGGAAATAGTCTCAAACTCCTTTAGTGATAGCTTATACTACAGATCTAAATAACAAAAAAGCTTAAATAACAAAGTTCCAATATAAAACTAAACTTTATGAAATGTATAATTTCTGGGGGATATATCCTGGACGTTTTTTCACTTCTAAATAGTTAAAGTAGTTTTAAACTCAGAAAATCCATACCTGCAAATTCCTATTTCACATTGCATAAGAATTTCAACTGCAGCACTGTTCTATTTGACATGGGTAGATAGGAAGATTTGTGATGGAAACTGAGTGCTTCAAGCCAAAGGCTAAATTCTCCTCTCAGTGGGCTGGTACTTAGGTGACTATCTGTTATCAATATTGCAAAGAAAGCTGTCATATGCATGAAAATTCCTGAGCTTCAGAATATAGCTGCATCCTCAATATTTGAAAGCCATGTTAACCTAAGTATTTCAAACAGCCTATAAGCCTTTTTTAAAATATAGTTTCCTTAGTTATAATTTTCCATGTCATAAGTTCTTTTAGATTTACAAATTTGTAGAAGTTTTGAAAATTAAATGCTGCTATTGATTAAATGTAAGATTTGTTCCAAGCTGTGAATCAGGTCTACTGACTATCAATAATTTGTTATTTCACATTTGAGACACTACTGATTTTCCACATGCAGACAAGATTATCATTTCATTAAACAACTCAGTTTTGTATACCTGGCACTTTTCTTTCAGAATTTTGTATTGGTTTTAGTTTTTTTTGAAGCTGCATAATTTCACTGCCAATGAGTGACTTGAATAATTCAGTTGCAAAATCAATAAATTGTACCCTGCCATGCAAAAATGTTAGTTGCTCAAAATGAGGTTTCAATCTGAATGTTTGTAATATACAAGAAAGATAATTCACAAAGTTAAGTCTCTACATGTGCTAACAGGAGGAATTGCTAATACTTTTAACATCTTTGATGTACTGTTGATGTTCAAAGCAACCTGAATGTGGCATTTACATTCCTTGAAAAAATTCCATCGCCCAGGATTTTTCTCCTGGGAAGCTGAGAGGCCTTAGAGAAAAGGAAAACAATTCTTATCTCATTTGCTTCTCCTGTGTTGTGCTCGTCTGGAATGTGCTGGAGATTGTTTACCCAAAGGTGATTGCCTGATTGGATTCTGGTGTGAATTGTTTTGACTCTTTGGCCAACTGGGGCCAAGCTGTGTCGGGACTCTGGAAAGAGTCACGAATTTTCATTATTATCTTTTTAGCATTCAGTAAGTATTTTTTCTGCATTCTTTATAGTATAGTATAGTATAGTATAGTATAGTATAGTATTTTTTAATATAATATAGTAAAATAAAGTAATAAATTAGCCTTCTGAGAACATGGAGTCAGATGCATCATTCCTTCCTCTGTCTGGGGTGCCCAGCAAATGCAATACCTGAAGCCAAATTGGGAGTGGTTGAAAATATGATGGTAGTTTGCAGTGGAGGCAGAAGGTCCCTCAGCTTACACCATTGACTGTGTGATGAGTAACAGTCTGAAGTTCAGTTTAAGCCTGTACAAAGGTTCTGGAATAAAATAAAGGAAGAGGTCTCCTCCATGTGTGGGGCTTAGTTACCAACACAAATTAAATCACAATAACCTCTTGCAAACAAAATCTGTGTCTGAGCCCTGAAATATGTAACAGCCTTGCAAAAAATCCAAAAAGGACCTGACTTAGAAAAAGAGTTCTTCAGCATGTATTCAGTTTCTAAGCTTTAACATTCTTCAATGAATGGAACTTCAAAGAGGTTTAAACTTACAATTGAAATGCTTAGCTTACCACTATTATTACCAATAAGGTCTTGTCCTGGTTCCAGTTTATATCATGGGAAATTTTGGAGAAGTTGAAATAAAATTTGCATGGCATGTTCTATATTGTGTAACCCAAGACTTCCTTAGTAACTTTATGGCTAATCAGAGTTTTTTATATGCTTTGCCACTTCAGTAGAAGAGCTAATATGTCCTATTAAATTTCTCCAATATCTCTAAAAAAGCAACCTGAATTGTTCTTTAAATTATCTGTTCAACCTACTACAATCTTTGTTGGAAAAACATGAGAAATTCTAAATGGTTCTTGAGATACGTAGATAGCAGCAAAGCAATTTAAACTATATAAAATACCCCCTATCCCTTCCCAGAAATATTTTTGAGGAAAGGTGTTTTTCCCGAAGAAGAAACATCCTTTTTCAGGTGCTATCTACCTTACACTATTATATTATTTTTACATTCAATTGCATATTCTAACAGAATAGGTATTTAAGGTTAGGAAAGTTTAGATTATGAGGATTCCCAATTTTCCACATTTCCACAGTAGAAAATTATGTATATAAAACATATATATGTATTCCAGGCAGCATGAATACTCTTACATCTGCACATTCTCATGAATTTCAGTCCCAGGAGCAAAGTACTTGTTCATTTCTCAGTCTTACTAATGTCAACATGTTTTTGTTACCACTAATATAAGTCATCAAGGCTTATTTTGGCTTCATAGGTAATTTTCTTCTAGCTCATTTAATAATTTAGAATAATCAGTAGTGTTTAAAGTCTTAGCAATTTTGAAGTTGTGTTACAATCAAAATGCATTTAGATTGCCGTGCAATTCAACCTTACAAATCACCAGCCAATCAGCACCCCCGATGCTGTGAAGCACTCTTGTCTTGCTCCAAGTGTTTTCTCATGCTGCTCTTAACACACTTGGAAATTGAGAACATTGACTGCCTTTGGTCCCTGCGTCTATTTGGTGTTTAATATCTGAAACTGCACCACTATTGTGTTCTGTTTGGTGTCGTTTTTCAGCTGTTGCTATCTATGCAGTAGTCCAATTTAATAAATGTAGATTCAAGTAAACACGACAGAGAAATAAGTTATGAGTGAATGAATGAATGAACAAATGAATGAATGAATGAAAATATATTTTGAAATGTAGGAACTCTTTTTAGGGTCTCT
Organism: Melozone crissalis; assembly: GCF_028551555.1. NCBI lineage: Eukaryota > Metazoa > Chordata > Aves > Passeriformes > Passerellidae > Melozone > Melozone crissalis. The sequence goes on from NW_026535794.1 coordinate 27,141,480, forward strand.
TTGTCTCCAAGGAAATAATGAATTTAGGATAGTTTTAAGTTTATTTAGATTTCAATAGCACAGTCATCACTGCATTGTCAAGGATGCTGGGGAATGGATATGCCTTGCTTTTTCTATTCCAGAATAATGATGGAAACAACAGGAATTCTGAAGCCTTCAGAAAAATTCCTGCCTTCCGGTTGGTGAATCTTTGAGGATCTGGAGAGTTTACATTGTTTTGGGTGATCCAAGATTAAATCCTTTGTAATATCAGAAAACAAAGAAATAAATAAAAACTCTAACTATCGCTTTTGACATCAGTAGCATGTTTGTTTATTTTTTTTTAATTTTTGCTTTTGCCTGAAAATAATATTTCATTTACATTAGAACAATCTATTTGTTTATTACATTGAACAATCTAATGTTCTAATGTTCAGTGTAGGGAACCCTATAAGCTTGTGAAAAAATAAGCCATGCTCTGTTTACTCAAGCTCAAGGTAGGTATAAATTTAAATATTAACATTGATTATTTTAGTTGACTAACATCACTAATGTAATTTGCTTAAATGAAATTTTGCTGTCTCTAGTCTTCAGAAACTTTAATTGTTGAGAATAAAAAAAGATTAATTAAGGACACGGAATAGGTATTCCATCAGCCCAACTGCCAGCATAAACAGCAAAAAACCCACCTCAACAACCAAATTTTTGTTTTGTTTTTTTTTTTCTTAATATGTAATCCTTTGCTTTATTCCTAATATTCCATACTTTGGATAACTTCATTGAATGAACAAACAGGAAAGTGACTAAAAATTATGGTATTTCAAGCTAAATCCTAATCACTGGTCTCTAAATTCCACCAGATTAATGTGTATATTCTCCATCTATAGTATCATCTAGGCTATTTTGATTTGTAATTCAGCTAAGAGGTAATACTTTTCTTCTGTAATTCGTTAATCAAGATTAGGAGAAAAATCTAATGACTTAATTTTTTTGTACTTAACCATCAGTTCATCCTGAAGAGGGAAGTTTACTATTTTGCATGTAAATGTTAAGGAGATGTTAATGCCCACACCCTAAGTACATGTAGAAATGTAACATTTGGCTTGTGTAAGAAAGAGTCACAGAACACAAACCTACTGCTGCCCTTTTTTAACCTAGTTCTTTCATACATCAGTGATAACTATCACAGATATCTCTAGATATCTGTGTTTTTGCATTGCATTGTATAGGATATAGAAATATAAAGAATTTCAGTTTCAGGCACATTTATCTTTCTCTGATCCACTGCCAGCTATAGGTCTCACCTGTGTAGGTCTAATCTCTCCTTACGCACCTCTTCAGCATTTGGCACGGCTCTCTTGTCTAAATCCTGGTCTCTGGCAAAGACCTCAACCTGCTATCCATCTTCTCTCTTCCTGTGCTTGCCTAATTTACATCTCTTACCCACCATGACTCTTGTCCACATCTCCTCCTTGGCTTCTCACTGCAGCTCCTGAACAGCTTCTGCCCACATCTCTCACCCTCTTCTGCTCACCCAACTCTTCAGACACTTCAAGCCTCACTCCTCATCTTTCACTCCCACCCTCCTCTTCCTCAAAAGAGCAGCAGTCCCTCTACTCCTTTGCCTCCTTTCCCTCCCTGAAGAGCAGCCCCTGTCAATCCTGGCACAGCTTATTTTACAATCCCACTTTCCCCAGGTAGATTTTTACGGATGTTTGCATGCTTTGGATGAGGCAGGAATGGCACCAACAGTGTTTAGGGCACAATCCTACAGGTAGTGCTTTTTAGATCAAGCACCAGGATCTGACACCAGCTGCAGGGGATCAGAGCTGGATTTCCCTCAGGAAAGGGAGATCTCATTCAGCATTACAGTAGAACATGTTCAACACATGGAAAAAATCAAGAATTCCAGCTTAAAAATGTTTTCAGTGAGCATTTACAAACATTATTGCTTTGAAAGTTTGCTATTTTACCCAAATGTAGACAGATATTCACAAGATGGCAAAAACACATCTTCGGTGAATTTCAAAATTCTTCAGGGCTTTGCAGTGCTTGAGCCCATCAAAGATGGACTGTCAGAATTTTGCAATATAAGAAAAACTGTATACTAGTCTTTCTACTTAGTTTTCAGATATAACTATTTTTTGCTAAAATTAAACATATAAGCCTAGGGTATGACAAATTTCAGCTTGGTTGGTTGCATTTTGACAGAAATGAAAACAATCAAAACACAGCTCTTAAGAGTGTCTACTTGTACCATGCTGAGAGATGCATGTGTGTCTATGAAATGCATGAACACACACGTATATACACACACAAAATTTATGTACTCCATATCCATCTGGTGCAGTATATATCATGTGTCATGGTTTAATTTCTGCCCCAAAATTTTTAATTCAAAACGATTAGTATTCTTCCTTAAGCATCCACACACAAGAAAAGCCAGTTAAAACATGGCAGAGGACAAACATCAGTCACATAAAACAGATTGGAAGACCACACAGGATTCCCTTAGTGTAAAATACTAATTTAGGATGAATTTTGGAGATACATATAATAATTCTGCTGTGTGGATCACTCCTGCTGCACATGTGATTTTATTGCTTAATCTGTTAAACATAGTAGTAGCTGTCCTCTTTTACACCTCTAGGGGAAAAAATATCAGAATGGATTATTCAAAAGATTTAAATCCCTGTGAGACCTGGTCCTTCCAGCAATACTATAAATTCTTTTGCACTCCAAGGTTAGATGCTATGTTGGCCTTGATTCAAAACCCAGGATTCTGTGGAAAATGGCAATGATATCCAGCTCTGACAAATTGAATTGGTCTCAAGGTATTGAAAGATGACTAATAAATCTGAGTCTTGATCCCGAAGCTTTGCTACACATGCATTGAGTCTTTTTCTTTTTGAGATATTTGAGATACTCTTATATATTAAAATCATGTCACACAAGGAATCTATTTAATTGACTTAAGCCATGTTTGATATTTTCCTTCAGGGTGGAATTGAAAACCTTAATGAAGTTTGAGTGAATCTATTTTGCCTGCATGTTAGAAACAACAATAATTTTCTTTGGGTCAATGCTACTAAACATTTCATTGACTAAAGCATACAGAAAAGAATTTCCATGTAGATAAAGAAGATTACATGTGCCAGATTACTGGCATATTTCCAGTGTTAGGGAACTCTTCTAGGAAAGGATCGATGTATATTCAGTATATGAAGCAGAATCACTGGGGTTTGACAGAAACCAGCAAGTGTGAGGCTTATGTTTTGCCTTCACATTTATATTCAGGCTGAAGACTTTTCTGTAAGGACCAGTCAGCCCATCCTGCATGCTAAGCCATCCATCCAAAGGATGCATAACACAATGAGCTGAGTTTCTAGTAGAGTGAAGATCCTAAAATTCAAGTAAGTTATTTGTGAGTTTAAACTGGAATAGTAACTAAAATATAAATTCAAATTTTGAATTGGTCTCTTTTCATTTTTACAGAACCACACAATCACAGAATCATCTTTGGGAGAGACCTTCATGATCATCTAGTCCAACATTTAGGCACCCCACAGCACCATCATCACCATCACAATCACACCTCAACCACATTCCCAAGGGCCACATCCATTCACCTCTTGAAAACTTCCAGGGATGGTGACTCTACCCCCTCCCTGACCAACTTATTCCAAAGCCTAAGGATTATTTCTGAGAATTTGTTTTTCTAATATGAAATCTGGACCTCCCTGGTGCAATTTATAGCCATTTTCTCTTGTCCTTACAGTAGAGACATGGCAGAAGAGACTGACCACCCCCTCCTTTCTCCCCACTCATTTCAGGGAGTTGTAGAGAGTGATAAGGTCCCCCTGAGCCTCCCCTTCTTCTCCAGACTAAAAAACCCCAGTTCTGTCAGCTGTTCCTCACAAAATATGTTTTCTAAACCCTCCTTAATTTCAGTCTGTACTCTTTACTTCCTTTAAGAACACTCCTTTGACCAACTAACATATAAAAGCTGTTCTAATAATTACTGGAAATCGTCCCAAGATGCAGAAGGAATTGCATAGCAATTCTCTTTCATCTACACAGAATTCTGACATACTTTTTTAGTAACTAATGAAAATCCAGAAAAAAATTATTTCTCCTACCTAATTAGTTTTAGGTAACCATAAAAAAAAAAGCCACTCTGCCAACTCTTAACAGCCCATGAACCTTTTTCATCTTCTTTCACCAATCTTTAATCCTTTTGACTGTGCTCTGTTCCCTATTACCTATTAGCTGCACTTACTTTTTAAGGTCATAAACTATGACCTTGTGCATCTTAAAAGATACCTAGATCATTATTGGAAGAAAAAAAAGTAGTTTTTTTCTGTATAAAAACAAATGCATTATCATATGAACTTTTCTTATTTCTCTTCTAAAAGCAAAATGTCACTGCCAATCAAACTTGAAATAAGCTTCAGTGAATTTACTTAAATTCTGTTAAATTGTCTCAAACCGCGTTCTGTGCCAATCAGGTCAACAACCAAATCAAATGAACTCAGGAAAACTTTGTTATGAGGTCAAGTATCTTTTCAAAAATATAAAAGTATTTGCTCCTATCTAAGCTAACTGTGACCAAAAAAAACCAACAAAAAGTCTCTAGCTCTTAAAGCAGTTTTCACTTAATGAAAATTTAATGGGTATAGCTTGCATCTCTGGAAATCCTTACCCAGTTTTCATTTTTTTGTACTATTTCGTACTGCTACTGATTGTTCTGAGGCTGGTGGATTTTGGAAAGCCATATAAAACACAAGGTCACTGTTTGGCAAATGTTAATCTCTTCTCTTACTCACAGTCAGGCAGATTCTGAATGTGAACATCTGTTAGCAGAGAAGCTCATAATTACAGCAGGATCACCCCCAGGATTTATCTGGACAGAGTGTGTCTCTCTCCTCTATTAGCCTCCTTCCAGAGTTTTCACCCAAAATTTGTGTGCTCCTGAAATATTTTTTTGAGTGCAGTCTCACAAAAACACTTCTGTGACTTTAGAATCTCAGTTGTGGGGATTTTGCCTATGAAAGAGAGCTCGTAATTTTACAAGGCTTGGAGCCTTACTTACATAAGATAATTTGGTGCAACTGATGAATCAAAGCATCTGGCCTGTTTTCCCTCTTGTTGCCAGTTCTATTCTTGGTACAAGGTTACTTCAGCTTTGGCTGATACTAGAGACAACCCTAGCAATACACCAGCAACCAAAGCAATACTGGTGCTTGAAGTCTGTGGTGATGATTAGAAATGTAAAGGCCAGGATAATAATCCAAATATGCATCTGAACTAATTCTGTATATGCAGCATGCGTGCCTAAATAAATTAAAGAATCATCAAGAAATCTGCTCCAGGAACTGCAAGATCCATTTTGGAGTGTGCATTCCCTTTGGTCACAATGAACACCATGAAATAGAGAAAATGTAGGCTTCGGGCCCAGAAAATTCTGTAGAGGCTGAAATTAATTTTGAATTTGAGGATCTGGATCCTCAAGGCCAGATCAAAATCACTTTTGTCATGGAAAATGGGAGCTTTAATGACTGCTGCACTTGTTTCTGATGAGGAGCATAGAAAAGATGGAGACTCAGTGCCTTGAACCCATTTGCATTCAAGGAATCTTGCCTCCTGGAGTTCTGGTGTTTCAGGAAAGTTAAGATAAAATGCTGTTTCTGTAACACAGGGTCACTTGCTTGGATGCCAGCCCTGCCCAGATCGGAACCTGAGCTGGAGATTCTCATTGGAAAGCTCACAGCCTAGGGACAGGCAGCCTGGCCCTCCATGGACTTGCAGAGATCTGGACTTGCCTTCTTCCTCTCACCTCTTGGGTTGCATAGGGCCATCACTGCCTCAGACCATCTCACTGGGATGAGGTGCTTAACTTTTGGATATTAAATTTCAACAGAAGCACAGTAAGATGACTGTTCTGGTCATGATTGTTCTCTATAATTTAGACTGTATGGGCTGTACTGCATATTAAACACCCTTACAGTGACAACAAAATAGTCTTTTTTCTACTACTTATGCTCAAAAAGCCTTTTTCAAAGGACTGTAGTTTTCAAAAAGAAATTTTTTTAATGAGGCAGAAGTATTTCTACTCAATGGAAACTTCATAGTACTTAGTGCTAGCACCCTTTTAAAGAGAAGGTTATATTACTTCACAGCACAATCACCAAAGGCACCCTTGAACAGATAAATGGATTTTACTCTAAAAAAACTAAAATTATCTGTTGGGTAGAGACTGAGGACGGTAAATTTCATCCCAGGATCTCATTACTCAAAGAAAATTATGTCTCTCTCATTTTTCAAGCTTCAAGTGCAGTTACCTTGGTTAGAACTAGTTTAAAGTAGGAAATAGCTGTAAAATTTACACTGGGAACTGTTGATTTGCATTATTTTAAAATTACAGGTGAATTAAAGTAGGTAAAGGGGATTTTGCTGGATAGTAGTTGAAAAAAAAAATCTTTTTGAAGGGAGAAAACTGTAGAAAATATTCTAAAAGCAGAATGTTTCCTTCCATGAACACAAATTCTTAAAAATTGGGAGTTATGGTGGAAACTTCTTTGTAGTCTAAGACTGATTCAAGTTCTTCTGCTGATGGTTTGAATTAACAAGATACTAGCCATTAGCCAGAAGAATTAATTTTGCTCCCAAACTGACCCTCATGTCAAGGTAAAATAATAACAAGGTATAATGTTTTGACACTAAATGTGGCTATAAGGTTTCAGGATCGGAGCTGTTTTCTATTAGCCCTGATTGCAGTGGACTGAGGACATGCATATTTTCATGTGTTGGAATAACTCTTATTTTATACAGCAGGCACAGCTGCACATCCGCTGTAAAAGAGGTAGACAATGTTATTTTAAAACTACACAAGCAGCAACAACCTACAATATAAACTGAATGTCAGGAAGGTAAGTGAGAAAACATATTGCTGTTGTTAAGGGCAGTAATTCTACTGTAGAACTGACTGGAAATTTTTCAGTTTAAAACCAATGGAAAATACTAATTAGCAAAACAGAAACTCTTAAAATAATTTACCAGTTTAGCCAATGTTTTAATTTTTCCAGTTTTTAGCCACATATAACATTTTAAAATTCTAAAGAATAGAATTATAGTCTTAAAAAAAATAGTTTTTCTCAGATCACTCATTTTAAGCCGATAACATTTGATTTCTATATGAGTTTAGCAAATCTTCTGGTGTGAAAGTGTCGATCTGTCCTGTACAAGGTAAATGACTTCACATAAATAAACACCTCTTCTTTTAATGACAGGCTGTGATAAAAGTTGAAGCTGCCATGAGGATGTAAAAAAGACTTGTTCACACCTCTGTTTTCCCATGACTCAGAATGTTTGCCAATAGTGTTGGACTAGTGTAAGTCTCTTCTGGTGTAGACGATCCTATGCAGCTGGAACAGCTCCAGCAGGCTGATTACTCCATTAGCGTGGTGCATGATCCACATATATGCAAGTTAAAGGCTCAAGATGTTTGTCGGAATTTTGCAAAGGAGGAATTTATGCTCATACTTCCCAGTTCTGTCTTAGACAGGACAACATAAAAAAGACAAAAATGTCAGTAATATTGGTAGGAAATGAAAAATGTTGCACACAGAACTGATGTACGTAAATGGATATGAATGAAATCTATTCTATGGCCATGCTATTCACTTTAGTGGACATTCTTACATAATTCCTTTCAAACAAATGTGCCATGCCTGGTGAGGAAAAGCTGCAGAACCAATATGCAGTGTTGAGAAAAATATTGCTATTGTTTCTTTAGCGCAAACCACAAAGACACAATAAAGAAAACATAAAGAAAACATTTGGAAAAAATTAGCCAACAGTCTAGAAGGCTTTTCCAAGTGTACTGTCCTTTGCTGCTTCAATTTGAGCATGACCTTTTATTTCTGTAAAACAATAGAATACTGGTTTTCAGCATTGTTAATGCCATCACTGTGTGTATTCTCTCACAAAATATGTAAAGGTAGCTGGATAAGGAACTACTCTGATGATACAAAGAATGCTGTAATAATCTATAATTATGCAGTATAAGGTGCTCTAATAATCTCTAATTATGCAGTATAAGGGACTTTACCAGCTTCCCCAGGCTATAATACCTTTATCCTTAAGGCACGCCTCCACTCTATTTATAACAAACTAGGTCACTGTTCAATGAAGTTTGTAGGAGCCATTCCACAGGGAAGAGACAAAAAACAAGATTTTTTTTTTTTTTTATATCTTCCTAACATGGTGTCTTGGTAACTCTGGTCTCTGCATTTACTCACAAGAGCTGATCTAAAAGTTAAAGTTCTGACTGATTACCAGGAAACATAGGTATGGACATATGGACATGCTTCCTTATTCTCCCTCTCAGGCCATGAGTGACTTTCTCTAAAACACTGGGCAAACACTAAGTATGAGTACCTCCTATATCTTGAGCAAAAAATAATTCCAAAAACTCTATTAGTACATTATTTAAACCCAGCATGTCTGTCAGAAGACCTTCCTCAGGTGCCCTCAGGTGCTACAGCAATTATGTGTAGGTACAAAGACTCTCTATTAAGCATTCAGATTTTAGAATGTGGAAGGTTTTCATCAACTATGCTTCAGGGGCATGACCTTCAGCTATATTGCCGTGCCTATTCTCACACAGCTCTAGTCCATTCTTCTGGACATTTCAAACGTCCCTTATGGCACAGTGAACCTTCATGCTCAACTCTATGGTTCAAATACTTCTATAGGGTCTATAAGATGGAAATGAATGGCACCAAATGGAACCAAAAATGTGAAGTTATGAATATAAAGATGCTCAAGTATTTTATTCATTCTGACTTAGAGATTGGAGCAGTTGGGTGGGGGGAGGGGGTTGTGGGAGGTTTTGGTTGTTTATTTGTTTGTTTGTTTTGGATGGCAAAAGAAAACTCTTGCAGTCCAAAACAAAGCTTTTCTTTAAAAAGCTCTTTACTCACCAAATGTCAGGAGATCAGAATAGAAGAACATGAAGTGCTGTAAGAAAACTAAGTCTGTGTAAGAGTAAGAGCTGATCAAGTCTCAATAAAGGATTTTAGCAGACTGCTAGAATGTGTAGGTCTCCTGGGATTCTTTTAGAGCTTTGATTTCAGGAACTGCAATGATGAAGGAACCAGTATGCTTTTGGTTTTTTTTTAAGAGAAAACCACATGTTATTTCAATCAGAGTTCTACTTCATAACAGGTCTGACTTGCAGTAAGCTTCTTCTCTTCCTTTGTTTTGCTCACTGCATTTATAGCAGACAATCATTATAGCCTTAATCTTGAAATTACAAGCTTCCATTTCCAAAAATGTGTAAGAGCTGGAAGAGTTCAAAAGTTATCCTATTTTTAGCAATAAAAAAAAAAGTTTAGAACCTTATTCTGATCAGTATTTGAGTAAAAAAAAATAAGTTGAGAAAATATTTTTTCTTTAAATCATACTAAAACTTTCTTTACATGCTCAAAGCAAATCAGTATAATACAACATTAAAAGAACATCTTAAATGTATTTAATTATCTATATTTTAAGAAATTTCTTTCACTTTCATCTTGCTCTTAGGTGCTGAATCTTGGTATCTTTCTCTCATAATATGTGTTGCCATGTGCAGTGCTTTCAGTCCTTGCACTGTGATTTAACCCTTTGTGTTCTTGACAATTTGACTTCTCTCTCCTCGAACAACAGGCATTTACTCAGAAACTCAATTTGTGTTCCACTCAACTAGCATAGAAGGTAATTTTCTGTAAGCTGAGATTCTAGTGTTGTTTATGTATTGCATATTAACCTTTTCTTTCAACCCAAGAAATCTTATTTATACTCCAGCAGAGCAGGTGAATGAGGCACTCTATCAATGATAAGCAGAACTTTGGAGCCCATGAAGCACATGTAGGGTGTGTGTGCAGGGGGCAACTGTCACAGTGTTCATAACTATGTTTTTCTGATATTGTGTACTCAGGAAGTCTTTCCCCTTTCCAAGGGGCACATTTTTATGTGGTTTTATTATTGTCCAAGGGTAGGGGACAGATAACATTTGAAACAAGTCTCAGCAGGCAACTGGAGGATAGAAAGCCCAGTTTAAAAAATACAGGACACAAAAATCTTTGTTTTCTTACAAACTATTCTAAGCTCTTGGGTTTTTTTTCCCCTGAGTGATTCTTATCAACCTCTCTCATCTTGTGACAAGAACACTGGCCACTGGTCTAGTAACTAAAAAGATATGATCATTAACAGAAGGCTTAAGTTTGCTTTATATGGGAAAAAATTATAGGATAAAAACTCTGAAACAGAATTAACCTATTGTTATCAGACAAATATACTGTTCTATACTGTTCACTACTATCATGCTGGAAAACTGCTTATTCTTAGCAAGAGAGGAAAAGAAATTACAGTAGAAGGCAATTGCATTTATGTCAGCAGAGATATTTCTAGCAGGATATCACTGAGTTCATATTTCCTTATTTACTATTGCAAAGAAATTAGGTCAGTTGTTTTTCCTTTCTGTGGATGCACATTGTAGTTAGGGTACTGCATTGTTTGGATGCAGAGGCATAGAATCTACTGTCACAAAAATGGCTCTGTTTGCAGGAAACTGAAGCAAAATACTTTATTGCCTTGTGCTTGCAGTGGCTTTGGCAACTGTCTGCCAGCTTCTGGTTACAGGATTGTCTGGAGAAGGGACTGAAAATGATACCTTATGAAACTACTCCCAAGGGATATTTCACAACATTTATGGTAGGACACAAGGTAAAAGTTTTGGGTGCAACAGGAAACAATGTGGGCATTTATGAGATGCTGGACCTGTTGGTGCTCACAGGAGTAGGCTGTCACTCAGACTGTTGTTCAGGGCTCTCTAAGGCTGTGTCCAAATTACTGTCTGGAATGACCCTCCCAGTGACATGCATCTCCCAGATGTATATTGACTCACTGCATCTCCCAGATGCATATTGACTCACTGGAGAGCATGACACAGGTAGTTTATTTTGCTCCTCTTCCTCATACCATGGTTTCCACAGGAAGGAAATTGGGAGAAAGAGGTCCAAAGGGAGCTGCAATGTGTGGCATCCAGAGCTCTGATCAGGATGACTGACATTACAAATGACAGAGCAACAGGTCCACGGCTTCAGTTAATGGGCTCAAACAGAGTGCACCAATGTACTTTGAGGTTATATCATTTTCTTCTGAGGTCAACCCTGCCTGTTGTATGTGATATCTGGAGAGCAGCTAAGGTGTCATAAAATCCTGTGAAAGAACAGCTGTAGTGCTGAGTGAGACTAATCATAAAACATAACTTGGTCTAAGGGGTCCTGTACAGAATCTCAGCTCTAAATGCTGAACTTAAAATCTTTGGTATATGTCAGAACCTCAACTTCTATTTTCCTGCTTTGAAAATCTGTGATTGATCAGTCTTTCTGAATTTTGAGTAAATTTGTTTAATTATTGCATCTGTTTTATTAAAGAACTGCACTGGACAAATTCAAAAATCTGCATTAGATATTATGTTTTTACAAAGAAAATCTCCAGAGAATTTAATTCACAACAACAAAAGCAACAACAACTTCCCCTTCCTCGCATCCCCAAAAATCTAAAAGTTTATCAGAAATTCAGAACATTCCCCTCAGGGCTTCATCCCCAACAAAAAAAGTCTCCTATTTCCTTTAACATACTGCCTAATGAAAGAAAGTAAATACTCCAACAGAAAAGATTTTTAATCATCCAAAGCAGTGACTCTGTAGCACAAAGCAAGGAATTAGCAGCAACTGATTTTAAATAGGAGATACAACAGAAGTGCCTTGGGGCAAATCAGAAGCCAATTTGTAATTCTACAAATTTATGAGGCTGAATTTCATTCAATTTAAACATGATTTTCACAGTAATTCCACGTGTAATGTGCCATTTTTTTAGTTGGAATAAATTAAAATGAACCTTTTATTACTGAATATTTAGAAAAGGCTAAACTGATCACATTGTTTGTGATCCTTCATTATATGGTTATGTAGCTACTGTATTAACAAAGCGTGTGCTTTGGCATCTTGTATTCTTTCATAGGATCTTTTTTTATAAGGCATGAACATTGAATTCAATACTTTGCTATTGCACTTGAGTTCTGTGAAGTTTAGGGACAGTTAGAGATGGGAAAGTAACTAGAGGAAGGAAAAGGAAAGAGATCAAAGAGATCTTGTCTGACACTTATGGGTATTGTAGACGAGTGTCTATAATTACTATGGAAAAAGAATAAAAACTTGTTTGCATATCTGTCATGTCTCATAGCCGCACTGGGCAGTGATATAATCTGATACAATCTGATTTCTAGTTTCTAAGAAACTAGGAAACTGAAAAAATTCCTTGTTTAGGAGTAAGACATTACAAGATCAAAAACCAAAAATCTGTGATGTGTCTTTTCTCAACAGATATTTTGAGTAAGTGGAGCAATATATCATGTTGGAGGGTTAAGATTTTATTTCTTTATTGTATTGCAGCCACACAACTGCAGAGGGTTTTCATTCTGTGGACTTTGAATACCTAAGTAAAATTCATGGAAAAATTCTGTTTCTCTGTATCCCCAATCTTTGGCATCGTGAAGGAATACAATGTTCTAGGAGCATTTTTCTTACTTGAAGAAACAAAAAAACTATTTAATTAATCCATTTTTTAAATGTGTGATGCTTTTGTGATATACAGTTAGTCACTGTGTAGAGTTTTATGACATAGTTTCTCACCGGCATGACAGTCCCACAAATTTCATCCTAAATTACAATACATTTTAATTTGATTCTAAACTATAACTCCTGTTAATTGTGAAGGGGAACTAAATACAGAATAACAGGGCAAGTATGCAGCAAGTATTAGAATCCATAGCCAAGCAGAGAATTTGCTCTGGTCATGCAAACCTGGGTGTGGGTTGCCTAGCCTATGAGTTAGCACATGTGTACACAACTCTACATTCTAGCAACAGCTAAGCTGTGCAAATGAAAGCCTTTTGAATTGTTCTCTCAGGAGTTTCAATCTGAATGTGAATATAGTCTAAGTTAAACCACTTTACAACCATGTTGATGGTATTTCTAGAGTGGGTAAATTTTGGTCAAAAGAGATTTTGAGGCCTAGGAGAATCACATCCGGGGTCCTTAAAAATACAATCATAATATTTTTATTCACATTTATTTGTGTAGTTACAAATACACAATTCAACAAAACTAGATAATTTACAAATACAATAAATGGATAACAGGACATGAAAGATTTACATAGCAATACTTGTATCTGAAAATATTGCAGTTCATTATTCAGAAGTTTGTTCAGAATAACATTAAAATTCAGGTAACAGAATTTGGAGTAATATTAGATAATTTTATAGAGACAAAATCTCAGTAGTGATAAAAAAAACCCTAACAACTAACAATCTGAGCCCTGTGGGTTGGTAGGAAAGGGCTAGGAGACAAATATTTGCAATTTAATACTTTGTTCTACACGTGACTTTTAATGCTGTAAAATCCTGGTTCTTCAATGTCAGAAATCATGAAATACAATCAGAAAATATGCATCTAGCAATAATGGTGATCACAGAAGTTATTTTAACGGATAGATTGAGAGTATTCAGCCTAGAAAAGAAACAGCTTGAGAGGAGTATAATAGTCTGTGATTGTGGGTAACACAGGGAGTAATTATTCACAATACAAGAAGAAGAGGCAATAAATTAAATTATTATATGAAATAAAGGATAAATATCTCTATATTTACTCATATTATTCTCTGTACACCTATTTTGTCCACCTCTGAAGAATGATACTCGAACAGACAGATATTTGGTTTCAACCTGTTGCTCTGTTCTAATGGGGAATTTTTGATTTGGCCATTACATGTAAGATTTTGGAATAAGCATCTTTTACAAAACCCCCTATTGTCTTGAATCATCCCAGTGGCAATTCAAGAACTTGCTAAGTGCAAAGCAGCACAGGGTATCTTCAGGTAATGCCTTTTTGCATTCCTGCTATGCTGTAATAAGGGAAAAATATAGTCTACTAAGTTTGTTATCATGAAGCAGATATCTAAGGGTGCATAAAGTACTTGAATTCACATAATGGCATTTTCAAGAGCAACTGCGAAATTTTAGCTTTACAACCAAAGTGAGTGCTACAATAAGAATTTAAAGGTTACGTACCCCTACTATAAAACAAGGCTTCTGAATTCACTTGTACATTAAACTTAAAGCACTAACTTTTAGGAATCTTGCTACAGGACAAGTTAAAAAATATATTTATCTGAAAACAAATCAAAATTACTTCAAATGTTATATAATATTGCTTCCTGAGTTTTCTCTTTTTTTGGGGGGGGTGTTTTGTTTTTGTTTGTTTGTTTGTTTTTTTGGGTTTTTTTTGGTTTTTTTGTTGTTGTTGCTGTTTGTTTGGCATTTGGGGGTTTTTTGGGGGTGGGTTCTTTTGGTTTTTTTTTTTTTGTTTTTCTGGTTTTGTTTTTGTTTTTTTGGTTTTTTGCTTTTTGATCTGTTATGCTTTGGCAAAAAATGGCTTTGTTAGTATGAAAATTAATGAGCATTAGAAGTGTTTATATGGCTATTTCATACCCCTTTCACTGTAATGCTCATTTTATTCTTAGATGAATTCTACCATTATATTGTAATTAGGCTCATGTACTGCTTGATCTACAGCTAAACTATGTTCTTGAATGTCTAGCTTGAAGGGAAAGGACATAGGAGGTTGGCAAAATAGATGTTTTTATTTTCTATATAGCAATAACATAAAAAGAGGTTTCACACACACAACTGGCCAAACAGTTCTTAAATAAAAACTCCTAGATTTTTAAACTTGAAAATAATTCACATTATATGTATACTAGCATTACCTTTTTAGAAGTTTTGCATCCAAAGGTTAAGCCCACTAGAGGACTTGCTGAGAAATAATATGTATTTAGCCAATTAGATAGTTGAAACCTTCCAGGGAAGCAACAAGGAAAGAACAAGTGACCATGGAGGCTGAGGCAGAAACCTTCATCAGGAATATCATAGCCTTTGTATCAAGGAACTCAGGACAATGATGATTCTCTAAAATACATCCCCCATCCCCACCCACATTCACACAATTGTTCAGTGAAGTTTGCTTGTAAATTTTAGGGTCCAGAAAATCTTTGGCGGGGTGAGTGCAATATCAGAGAAAATGGCTTTTGAAAGTGTAACTGTTGTAGCTGTGGATGAGGTTTTTCTGCAATAATGACATAATTGAGACTAGAAATGTTATTGGAGTTGTACTGATAAGAAGGGATATTTTTTGTCTGTTGGATTGTTAAACCATTAATTAAACTAAAAATAAATTCTTAGACCTGCATATGCATGCTGTGCTCCTTTTTTTGCAGATAGTAAGGTTTTGTATGTAAAAATGGTTTTCTCTTGGTTGCAAGACTTAGAAGTATAAATTTTTCTGGCTTGCTTTTATTTTGGATCTTGATTTCGCCCAGCAATACTTTGAAAGCTGGAGGAGAGCATTTCACCTCTATTTGTCCACAGCCTGTATCTTATTGCTGAGGCATTTTTCTGTAAAGAGAGATATGTGTCTAGAAAGGCAATTCTAGAAAATTATTGGCAGATATTCATGATTGATGCAGGCAAAGTTGGCATCACAACCTGTGGCTTTGAGGAGATCCATCCACAGCTGTGGTCTGTGCTTGGCACAGTGGGGATCCCCTGGGTTGTGCAGGAATTCTGACATCCAGCACACTGAGCGTTGTCTTGACTTGGATGGTCAAGGCCTTCTGCATTATTGGGCATTAAGCTTCAGGATCTGGAAGGACCAATAAACTTTAGGATCTTGAATCTACCTCCTCAGAAACCTCAGCTGAATACACGTGTCGCTGACACCTTTACAACAAAACACCTAATTCTTTGATGTTTTGGCATAGGGTAAGATGTCAACTCTATAAAATTTTATGGTGTGCCATGCTATAAAATATCCTATATGTTGACTTCAGTAAAAGAAAGTAAAATTAATGACATCTAATAAAACACTTTCAGTGTAATTATTCAGTATCTTGGTCTCAGATTCTCAGTACTCTATTACAGAGAAGTCTCAGTTTTCTTGTTTGTTTCTCATGGTATCAAATATAGGAAAGTCACATAAATAATTCCTTCAAAATAATCAGAGTCAACAGAGCATTTGCAAGTGATTAAGGAGAATTTAATTTGATTGTATGCTGCAGTCCTAAACAAATTTCATACTCACCTGAGTTTGTATCACAGCAAATCAATAATACTAAAGACTTTATTTGAACAGGCAATATATAGTTTCCTTTTCCTGTTCAGTGTGCATATGAAACTATCAACTTCAGTTAATGAGAAATTTTTCCATAAACACTGATGGGTGGAAATGTTTTCTTTGCTTTAAAAGACTTTTCCATCTTGTGCCTGACATCAACTGGCAGCCTTGAATATCAAGAGGCACTGTCCAACTCCAAAGAACAGTTTTCATGCTTTTCAATAGTTTTTGTATTCAATTATTCAGGTATCCAGTGATTCAGTTCAAAGTAAATTATTGCTAGTTTGTTTTCAGGTTCCATTGCACAGCTATCTGTAGAATTAAAATTTAAGAAAAAAAAAAACCCCAAAACACCACCATGAGCATTAAATATCCTTGTAATGTCAATGCTGAATCAAGTAAAATAATGGAATGTACTGCAAATGTAATAGCATACCACTGTCAGAATCCAGACTCTTCTTGGGCACAAACAGGGCTGTAGCTTGTGTCTTTTTTATCTCAGGGTGCCATTAATTCCTGCACATCAAGAAGTCCTCAGAAAGCATCAACATTTGAAAATATTTTTCTTAAGGAGCAAAGGAGGCAAAATAATTTCTGAAAAGTACACATATGTCATTGGGTAAAATAATTGAAGAGGAAATATTGGAACATTCTGAAATTTCGTGTCTCATTGTCAGGGAATGATTTGAGTTGATGAGCCATTTTGCATTTATGCCTTCAAGAACAGTGTTCTCAAATGGTAACAGGTAACTCATAGAAAGATGGAAAAATAGACATACATTCAGATATTAATATAGATGTAACAAAGGCTTAAATTATTAAAAATATTTGCGCAAATTTTTCATTAGTGATAAATTAGAATATGATTGTCTATCAGCTAAATAAAACACTTTGAGAGTGCAAGGAGGAGTGATGTGGGTCACTGCCTGAGTCTTGTTTTGCCCACTGCCTCTGGCCCTGCCCCATGCACAGACCCAGGCCCTGTGTGTTTTTCCTGGACCCCTGAAGATATGCTCTCAGCACTCCTGTCTCCTGGATGGATTAATTCTGCAATACAGCAGGCACAGGGCCTGCAAGGGCTCCTTAGCGGTCAGCAGCCTAAAATAGGAAATGCCGAGTCATGATGACTGGGCCTTAGGAGCCCCTCTCTTCTACCTTCGGACTCTTGCTTATCTCTCTGTAAGACTATAGGTCACTTTCCTTTTACTCTTACTACTGGACAATTTCCAAAATCCCTGTAACCTATTTAAAGAGCTGCTTTTGCCCAGCTCGGGAGAAGAGCTGTCCCTGGGAACCTTCGCAGAAGATTCGGTAAAGACACGCCTGTGGAACCCCACACAGCGCTTCTCCTCTCTCTCCCGGCATCTGCCTGCCTGCGGCACTTAGCAAACAAAGAGCTGAAATCACAATGAGCTGATAATCACTAAAAGAGCTGATATCACTTAGACTTGCTAAGGTTGCCTGCGGCTAAGAACTGCTTGGGAAGGCGGAGAGGCGCACAGTCTCTTCTGAATGGGACTGCGCTATCCGTACCCCATTGCAGCCTGCTGGGGACACGCCGAAACCCAGCGAAGGCCGTATTACTGCCGCTTTGTCTTTGGCCTTGTGCCAGTCCCTATCTGCTTTTTCTCCTGGCTGAATTTCTGGGGACGACCCCGGAGCAGACCACCAGTGACTTGTCTGTGCCTCCATGGCCAGCACCCAGCTCTGCCTGTAGGGCTGGCCCCTGTGAGACCTCATCCCATGGCTGAGGACATTCCCAGCCAGAGCCACCCTCAGGTCCTGCCTGCTCTTGAGGAACAGCTCTCTTCTTGCTACTCCCCAATGCACATGTTTAAAGTTGCACTTCCTGAGACTTTTAGAGTTCTAGCAAAGAGCGATGAGTATTTTTATCATTATGCACCAGCAAGTACAGGATTCATGACAAGATTTAAGCACAGAGAAGTCATGTAGCACTCTAAGCAAAAAGGTAATTTGTATAACCAGAGTGGAAAAATGAAGCATCTGTTTTTAATGTCAACTGATGAACAACACTATAGACAAGCAATTTTAAAGGTAACATAAACGGTGAATTTCACCTTGTGCACATGACCAGAGCTTGGGTTTGTACTTATTAAAAAAAAAGGGGGATCTCAGTAATGGGCCCCTACCATGTCATGTATTTATGCATTCTGGAAGCATTAGGAATTTGTAAAATATTTTTAATTGTAATAATTTATGAGATTAGTAAGAAGAAAAACTGAGTGTGAAAAATTCATTTTTTAATGTTTTGTTTTCAATCATTTTGCGTTAACTGATCCTGATTGGCTATTATAAACATAAGCTTGGGTTTGTAAATATGTAACAAAATGAAGTTATCTTCTGAAAAATTCCTTTTAATCTGCATGTGTATGCTTTTTAATGGGTAAATATCTAGTGTGCTCTAAACAAATACGATTCAGCTTATGCCACTCACTTTCCCTCCGTTAATAAAATCCTTATGCACCAGCACCTGCTTCTGACAATGCAAGCATGATGAAGCACAGCTGGAATTCACAGGTTAGTGAATTAAAAAAAGAAATGCCCTAAATGAAATAGAGTGGCTGTTCAGTGTGGCTGCAAAGGGGATACTATCCTGCAGTTTATTGCATTTCGAGCTGGGGAACACGGCCTTTATAGCACTATTACCAATGAATTTTAAATCGCTCTAAAGTTCAAACTTCACTGAAGCATCACATTGTATGTTGAAATCAGATGACCATTTTGCCTGGCAAATGCCATCTATATTTCAGAAAAACATCCATGTTCTAATAAAAAATGAATTAAAAGACATGGCAGCTTCAAGCACCATTTGTCATCTGAAACTTATGTTCATTAATATGCCTCAAATCTCTAACTCTGAGAAAAGCTAAGTCAATTCCCAAATTACCATAACATTCAAAACTAAACAGTAATGCATTTTAAAATGAGTGTATTGAAAATTGAATGCCAACTGAAAATAAATGATGGTACCTTTTAAAATTAAATTACAACAGACTTTTTTCTTTGTTCTTTCCCCTGTTGTCATCTTCAGTTAGTCTAGCTGTCCAATTCTTACCATATTTACCACATGACAAGAAGGGCCTAGAATATTAAGGCAAAAAAAGACATAATTTTTCATAATTAAACACTTCATAACAATCTTAACTTGGCAGTAAAAAATCAATTAAATAAAAGGGAGTTTCTTAATTTTTTGTAAGTTCTTCCACTACATCTACCCCAATGAAATTGCACACATATAGCTGTTTCTTTCATTTGACCTTGTACATAAATATCTTTATTTGATATGTCTCTATAGACTATTTAGAAAGTTTTCACAGCAAAACATATACATTTTTTGTAATCTTAGTATCTTTGTAATCTTAGTAATACATTTAAAACCAAACTCAGAAAACATATTTCCTGACAGCAAATTGGCAGAACAAGTGTTTTTCAGTATAAAATTTTGGTGTGGGCAGGGAAAAGTAACTAACTATGAAAAATAAAATCCAATAGAATTTATTAAAATGAGAATAGGATTATAAATTTCAGAAAAATGGACAGGTTCTTAAAATCTAAATGGGAGAAAGTTACATAATAAATCCATGAAGTTCCACAAATATTTTCTGCATTTTTAGGTGCCTATATTTTCTAAACTCCCTCAGTATTTGTACTTCTTGCTTGCATAGAGCCTAGCACAGCATAGCTCTCACTACATTTTCTCGTACATAAAGCAGTAGTCTGCAAAGTATTCAAAGAATGAAAATAAACTTTTTTGATTAACATTTATAAAAATTGCTTTGGTCAACCTTGTTCTTCCCATGTTCTTCACACACCATTTCTACTTATTGGATTGAATCTGCTATGCCACTGCCAGTTGCTGTTTGCTTGATGTCATAGTTGAACAATAACCATTTTAGTCTCTTTTGACACCTTAGCATAGAATATCTTTATTTGGCATCCTTCATTTTTTTTGTTGTGTTCATATTTTTCAATGCATCCTCTAATTTCCCAATGGAAACCATTTAAAGGTGTAAATAATTGGAGTATTTAGATGTCCAAATACCTGATGGAAGGAACAAATCATGTAGTTATACTCTAAACGCTATTTATTGTGACCACAAAATGAGGGGTTTAGTTGAAGTCCCTTTTACTTGTTTGACTCAGAAAATTAAGATGCTATTTAAAATAAATAGACCATGATTTTTGATTTTTAGAGCGTATGCCTTCACATCAGAAGTGTCTTTTTTTTTTTTGGCTATTCTTAAAAATGCATATTTGGTGTGTTTTTCTGATAATTGTACATTCCACACACTTAGTAATAGAGAATTTCTGAAATTTTAATGGCTATACAAATATGATTACAGTGCTTTCTTCACTTTAGCCCCAAATCACAAAACATGCAGGGACAATCAGGCAAAATTGTCTCCAGGTAAGTTCTGTCTTTTCTTTATGGGAATTTTCCCAGAAAAACTCCTGTGAAGTTGAGACCCTCTAACAAAATGTCATTGAAATAAAGTATATTTTTATTAGAAAATGTCATTCTATTACTTTTTTCCTCCCATCATCCTTCCTGTGAGAACCTGTGGTGCTTCAGCAAGAATCTGAACTGTATCTTGTTGCTTTGTATCTAAGACTGCTTTTCTGAACAGAGATTATTAATCATGCTGAATTATGGAGATGATTGTTGTTTTGTATAAACATCTGGTATGAAATATTTTGAGGCCAACACATTTCCCTTGTCAATTCATACAAACAACTTGAATCCATGTCTCCAGCACTAAAAGGATTTAAGTGCAATAATCCACTAGGTCACTGAGAGACTGAAACAAATGACAGCTGAAAGATATTTTTAACCATAAGAAATGGTAGACAGACCATTTTCCTGAATGCGTGGTGACCATTATGAAATAAATATGCACATGGCATTTGGTAAATATAAGATTAATGGGAGACAAGTCCCCGAGTCAGCATTTACTGGTTGAAAAAGGTAATTGTCCAATTACAGACTTACAGAAATGGCTTTGACCTTATGGGGCATGCCCTGGGGAAAGGTCACAGGATAGCCACAATAGATTAGCTTAGAATTTGGTTTTCTATATATTTTTTTGACAAGAAATAGGCATTGGAAATTTCATTGCTTTCCCAGTGACTTGCCATGTATTCAAAAATTCTGAGAAAATATTCTGTCTTGCTCTCCTAGGAATACTTATTCCCAGTTACCAGTATAAAGGTAGAAATTCAAACATTACAGATAAATTTTACTCTGTGTCTGATACCTTCACCAAATTTCTGGGATTGTAGAATTTGAACTGTGGATCTTGCCCCTTCCTAAAAAAATTTTTACAGGAAGTTTTCATAAAGGAATATTTTTGCATTTTAAGAACAGTAAAAATCCAACACAGGGCATGAGACAGTTTTCTTTGCTTTTTTTTTGCAGTGAGTATTATTGAGGAGATACATCAATAAACCATAATAAAAGTATAAAGACCTCACAGCAAAGATGATAAAATCAATATTCATACATCTTTCAAAATTCTACATTTTGAGGATACAGGTTTTAATTCATCATCCTTCAAATGTGTCTTTAATTGATGAAAATGCAGATAAATATTTTCACAGCTATGACAATTAATCACATTCATTAATTATTTTAATTCAATTACTGCAGAAGGGCCTGCCTACTATCTGGAATAGTCTGACATTGAGATGAAAATTCTCTTTCTAAATTAGAAACCTCATAGTGAGGGCAACAAAATCTAAAAAGCAACATGTACAAGATGACAGGAATATTACCTGGCTTGAAATGAAGATACTTTTCCCCTCTATGTCCTTTCACAATTTCATATATAATTAAAGCTAATGTAGAGAACACATCACAGCATTTTTAAAATAAGCCATGTACAATCTTGGGAAAAGAGCTCAAATGATTATTAATTCTTTTCTAAAACTTTCAGTTTAAAACCTCAGATCTTCAAAATGTACATGCATATTTAATTTCATGCACATTCTGTTTTGAAGGTTTCTTTCAAAAACCCCATATTTCTTAACAGATAGGCCATGTTTCCCTTTCACTTCTAGACATAAGAACAGCTCCTAAATTTTATCACCCAGGTAGACAAGCAGTGCTATAGAGGCTGTTGCCAGCTCCTAGGGTTTCAGCTCCTAAATGTATTTAATTGCAGAAGAATTTCAAGGAAGCCCATTGGTAACTCAGTCTTGGACTTCAGCCACATAAATGTTCACACATTTCCAATATTGTATCATTTGATCACAGCACTGACAGTCAAATTAATGGCATAAGGCATTAATTCCATGTGACTCCAGCTGCTTAAACTGGGAGCAAAGCTTAAGCTTGTCATTGCAGAGGAAGGTGGTCCCTCTGCTGACCTGCTCCCTCATCTGCCCTTCCAGGTGAGAAAAATCGCATTCCACCTATAGCTCAAATAAACAGCTTCTGACCTATTTTCAACCAAGAATTTAAAACAAAGGGTTAAATTGTTGTTTAGAATTATTCAAAGGCCTTTTCCTCTAAAACAGCGCATTCACTGTGATCCACAACTGAGAGGTTAAAACAAGTCATTGTTATCCTTTCTTTGAATGACCTTAAGCTAAACCTTTTATTCTTTCTAATTGTGATTAACAGATACCTTCTGTTTCCTAAGTGTTTCTCTGCACTTGCATTTCCTTGAGCTCCAATTAAAGCACTGCCCATTTTTCTTTCAGAAACTGGTAATGAAGATCAACTTCAGGTGGAAAGAAAAGATCATACTTCATAAAAATACAATAGTCCCTGACTGTGTGTTTTTTATCCATTTAAGATGTCAAGTAATTGGAAAAAAAATTTTAAAAAGACTGAATTTTAATAGATTCACAAACCTGTGAGCAAAAACAAATTGAAAATATTGAAAAAAGTGGAAAATAATTCTAAAACATGTATTATTTGATAATCACATGAAAAGTCAAAAATATTTAATTTCAAATATATTCATTCATAATTTTTGGTTTTACTATGCTTTTTAGTTACCATGTACCAAAGTGTTACTCCAGAGTATAGCATGGTAAGCAAAAAAAAAAAAAAAAAAAAAAAAAAGAGAGAAAAATTATTGATTGCAAGGAAATCCCAGATCTTGCACTTGCCTCTTTTTCAAAATCTGACCAGAAAAATGTCAAAGTTAATCTTCAATTTTGTTGACAAGTAAATTCTGTTACTTGGCTATTGAAGAAGGTTGCTTAAGGAGGTAATCAGAATAATTAAATTACCTTTCCAACATTCCTTGTGCTATACAATGTTCAATAGTATTCACTTAGGTCATATTATCTTCATGAACATCCTTGTGTAGGTCTCCTGAAATATCTTTTGTTTGTTTGTTTGTTCTAAAAGAAGGTATCCATTGGTTACAAACTGCAATAGCGGCAAAAATTATTATAACTACTAGGTGTTGAATATTCACTTAGCAATAGACTTCAGTGAAACTCTTAAGTGAAATTTAGAATGCATGATAGGTAGCAGCCTCCAAGCTGTGTTCTGTGCCTGCAGCTGCAGTGCTCTCCTGAACTGTGCCATTTTGCTCTGCATGATGGTGTTAGTCCAAAATAATCTGGAAGAAGAGCTTATCAGAAAATACAATTTCAATGAGCAATCATTTTGTTCCTACTTTTTGACAAAGACAAAGAATATCCATGGATGTAGCGGCATTAACAATGAACTTACCAACTGGAACTTAAAGATTCACAGTTATTCCACATGAGTGGAGTAAAATAAAACAGTCTGTAAATATAAAACAAGCAAGAACTGCAAATGGATTTCCCACATCAGAACTCTGCATGAACATAAAGACATTTCTTTTTTTTTCAGTGCCTGAAAACCTACAAATTCATTCAGGAAAATACTGCTCTTCATTCATAACATGTTTTATAATGAGTAGTAGGAGTCAGGATTTAAATTTTAGCTTCAAGATGTAGCCAATACAACTAAGAAAAGCTATTAATTAATCTGGCTTCTGATAAACTGGATGGTTTGGATCAGCCCCCTAGTGTAGCAGAAAAACACATTATTTCCCTGCAGCTTCTCTAGTGGCACTGCTTGCTGCACATTCGAACACTCTACATGGAAATTATAGAAATTACATATGTTAAAGCACTAAAGGATTACTTTTACATTACATGGGACAGATGTCTTAAATATTACATAGAAAAGATGAGACAATTATTAATTTCACAAGATTAAATGGAAATTTCCAAACAAATTCCAGCTTTGAATTCACATGATTCTTGTAAGCTTATGCTGATTTCCATTGTTTTCCAATAATTAATTGTATTTATTATTATTATCAGGTGTTTTACACTTCAGAGTGCATAACACACTGAGAGTTATGGTTTCCAGCTTTACATGGATTCCAATTTATCATTTCTTAATTACCTGCTTGGAACAAAATCAAGGCAATTTCCCTTCCCATCTGACTGAAATCGCTTTCGTCGGCCTTGATGTTCAGGGTCCGGTGTTTGAAAGAAGCACGTTGTCAGTCAAAGAGCTCAGCACAACAGCTCTGCAAGGTACATGAAAAATGGCACTTTGAGCCAGTTGGTCTTCAATTAAAAAAAAAAAAAAAAACCAAAAAAACCAAAAAAACACCACCAAGTGAAAGATGGAATAGAAAGTGAAAAATCATTTTTAGAATAAACAAAAGTGTCTTCTTAAGAAGAAGTACATGCAAATATTTTCATAATGGATATTTGATGTTTTTAGAAAGGTAGAAGTTTAGTCTTTCAAAGCAGTGAGTAATCTTTCTTTTGGAAAAAAATATAATGCAATACAATTATTATTATTTGTGTACAAAATAAGAGAAATAGGAGAAACCCCAGTAATTTTTAAAAAAGAGGAGTAAGAATTGCAATAGTATCCATTATCTCCTATCAGGAAAGACCAACAGTAAAAAGAAAGTTTAAGGAAACAGAGTGTTTCCCAAGCAAAATCGGTAACTCTTGAAAAGGACACATCAAAAGAATTAAAATCAGTTGAGGAAGGCTAATTCTTTAAGAAACTGCACGATGATATCCACATCAAAAGAAATACTCAGTTGTTTAATGTTAATCACGTACCAAAGCGATGCGCTGCCTTAGAGCTTTGAATGTCCATGCCATCCCAAAATCATGACACAGAGGAGCTACAACACAGTTGCTTGTGATAAAGATCATGTTTTACAATGCAGTGGTGCTTTCCAAATTGCTTTATGATTCAGGGGAAAACAGTGAATCTGAATGTCCTATCAACACACCAGGCAGCTTTCAGATGAAATGCTCTCACCCTCTTACAGCTTAAAACTGTCAAGATTAAATAAGCAGCATTAAAAGCAATTTTCCAGTGCTGGGGAATACTGGTCTCATTAACATGATAGTAGCAACTTGAGAAGATTAATTATAAAAAGCCACTCACATAAAGGATTTTTTAATGGCATACAAATGAATTTATACAAATAAAAAGCAAAACTGTTGCTCCTTTGTGAATTGCCTTTTGGAGAGCAGACGTGCCAGTGGGGTATATAAACACTGCATATGCTCATAAAAATAACTTCCAGTAGTGTTGTGTTGACAGGGAACCTTTGGAAACCATAGTTACCAGGCTAACTGAAGACAAACAGCAGAAAGTGGATTGAAACTGTTTGGAAATAGCAATCTCACTGACTGCAGAATAAAGTACAAATTTCTGCAACACTTGCTGTTTGTGTATCAATGTAACTATTGATGCATGTGCTCAGTGCCTGGCAAGGCAGCTCTTTAGGGTCCAGAATGAGTGGAGAAGTCAGGAACAGAACTGCAAAACCAGCTTTTTCTTTTTAAGTGTGATAATCATCATCTCTTTTTCCATATCTTTCCTGAGTTTGTCCAAACTCTAACCTTTTTTCTTATCCTTTGGTAATCCTGATGATTAAGCCTGGCAAAGGATTCTTTTTAGGAAAGGACATACCTTCCACTTTGTTTTCCTTTCTTTGTTTGGTTCATTTATTTCGTTCTTGTGTGGTGTGTGTGTGTTTGATCTTGCAGGTGGTAAGGTTTTCTCTCTTTTTTTTTAACTTTACTACCAGATTCATTATTCTGCATTAAGCTGCATTGAACTACATTTGTCATCTATTAGTCCTGTTACTGTCTGCATTGTTACTCATTAATTATTATTCTTCCTAATTTAGAATCACATGAAAATCTTGCTTTCAGAAGCATTATCCAATTCATTTATATGAATAAAATTAGTAGAGGACAGATCACTACTGCTTGCAATGCCAACTCACTAATAACTTCTGTCTGATTTAGGAAGAAACATCGTTGACTTCTTTTGTCCTCATGCAGAAACTCACGCTACTGAGTTTCCATGCTGTATTTCTAGTGTATTTTAGAGATTAACTTTTGAAAGAGAACTTACTGAATAGGTCCAAAGCTGGGTCCTGTCACTCATACATACCTGCTACACTACACCCTTTGACTTGTTAAAAAAAAAAGCAAGAATTTTCAGACACTTGGATGCCTGTAATGCAGAAGTTGAAGTAAAGAGAAAAGGAATTTCACTGAGGTAGTGAACAGAGGAGTCTATTTCTTTGGGATCATAAGGTCCATTCATAACATCAAACATCATGCTTGTAATTCAAAATCCAGCATTTCCCACCAGTTACTCTTACCTACTTTACTTGTATTAACCATGTGAAATAACCATTTTTCAGCATGGCAAAGTTGGTTAACTGTGCTTGTGTCAGAGGAAAAATGTAACAATATTTGAGCTTTTTATTTATACATTGTATAAGGTTGGTCTGTTAATATTCTGCAAATTTTCCAAGCCAAATTTATACTGACTTGTTTCACAGGGTTTGAAACCAAACATATTTTGCTCCTGCTTTCCTTTGATGCCATGCTGTGTTTTAATTAACTTGGTCACCAAACTTACAATTTCCTTCTGTGTTGTTTAAAGACGAAAGATGTTTACAGATTTTAAATAGCATAAGTCTTGAGTTTGCCATATGGTTTGCTCTTCATAGAACTATAGAAAAAACAGGGCTCCTACAGAATGAGGCATTCTCTCCTCTTTTGTCAGGTTAGGTTCTCATTCAGAGTCAAATAAATTTTAAATGTAAATATGAAAAAGTATTCTACAGTGTTGCAAAATGCTATAGGTTTTTAAGCTGATCTATATTTTGAGGGCAGTTTTTATCCTACATCTTGCACAGGATGAACAACAAATTAATATTTAAAAAAAAGAATAAGTTCTTGCTCTTTCTGGGAATTTTCTAATATGAATTTAAAAATAAAAGGATTATAGAAGGCTCAAAATTTTGCCTTCTTTATCTAGAGGCAGCTTAGAGGACTTCTGAGTGTGATTTCATCACTCAGAATAAGCATTGCACTTGGCTACACAAAACCTTTTGCCTAGATGTTTTTATTTCAGTTGTTATGTACTGCAAACCCTGGAGTCTGTATGCTTCATGAACATTACAGACAGCTGTAAAGACACAATACATAGAATATAAAGAGTACATGAATCCTATTATAAAGCATATATAACAATGCATTGATGCAAATATATGTGTGTGACATGGATAACAGGAAAGGAATTAGAAATTACTAAGTTGATTATCAATGTCAGTAAGGTTCTTTAATAAGTGAAAACCTGAAAGTACATCAAACGATAATTTCTAATCTACATCACAAAAAAATAAGATTTTTTTTTCTGGTCACAATGATGTTTTAAAAACAAAACCCCTCTGTTCAGCTTTTACTGAAAGTCAGACTGTAAAACCCTCACTGCTTCTCCCTTGAACTCATTTAAGTTATGTGGAATCCACAATCCTTTAAACAATCTTGAGCTGTATAAGAAAGAGAGGTAGATTTTATACCTAGGGGTTGATTTCTGTATATTTAATGAAGTTTTTTTCCAACACAGAAAAATAAGATTTTGTTTTAAGATTAAGAGGAATAAGAATTCCTTTTAATAACTTTTTTTTACAAGCAATGCTGTGACTAGGTGGCATAAACAAATAAGATTTATTCGCACAAGTACTTTAAAACAGCTAACAAATGAAGAATATCAGAAATACAAGAAAAATACATTGTTAACCTAGGAGTAAATTGGCAATCATGAATTGGATACTCAGGTCAATATTTCATTTTTTTTGTTCCCTCTTTGAGCTGAGTGACATACTAAACCAATTGAAGGATAAAACTCTTGCAGTGGTTAATCTCAAGTAACTTCTGAAAATATGGTTGTTCCCAATCCAATTCCCAAATTATGAAGAAAATCTATTAAAAGGGCAGGTATTTCTGGCAAGATGTCAGTCATCACTAACATTCTTTGTCCTTGAATATAAATGAGTGAACATAAAAGGAGATCTGGCTGGAGATGCAAGAAACAGGAAAGGGGGGAAAGAGCAAAACCAAGGATGGATTTGACTGGTTTCAGCTCTAGAAAGCAGCAAATATGAAATCCATGAGAGGTTTTACACAGCTTGCATTCTCTGAAGCATTAGTAACTTTAGATCAGTGATTTCTCTACATCTCAGATTCCCTACTGTGAAATAGGAATGCCAGCACTTCTCCAGGAATGCCCTAGAAATACTATCCTCATTCTTCAGTCATTGTTTCATTCAGTAAGTGGTTCCACTTACTGAGTAGTCTCTATGGACAAAACCCATTAAAAAATGCCTGATTTTTGTGGGTGCTTTAGAGCCTACTTTTCACTGAAACTGAAGGGGATTAAAACATTTGTGGCCTTTCTTGGTGCTTTTAATGAGCCCAGCTCTGAGAGAACTGTCATTTAGTGGGCAATGTTGCTTTTTTCATGGCACAGGCCTTTCTCCCTTAGCAGCTTCCTTATTTTGTATCTTAAAAAAGCATGCCAAGAACTTGGGGTGTGTTTTTGAGGATGCCTGGTAAAACTTTGTGTTTCAATCATAGCCTGGTCCCAGTAAGATCTATCCTGATGTCATGCACTGGTTATGTTTTTAATTCAGGTCAAGGAGTTATTATTCTGCTTTTTTTTCTGACTAGGTGAGAGCTACTTCTCATTAAGCAGAAGTCAAAGCTGTTTTTCCAAAGTAAAGAGGAACTAAAAGAGATGGAACATTCAGTTCAGTCTAAAAAATGCAAGACAAAATTAAATAATAAAATTATATTAGAAAGAGTGTTCAGATTATATTTTATCTTTTTTTATTTAATTTTCATTTTAACATAGTCAAAAAGTCTCATATCTGAATTTCCTGAGAATGAAGAAACAAAAAAAATATTTATCTTCCCTGTGCCTATCATTCAGGATGGATCTAATGTTACTATGTCCCTTTTTAACATTTTACAATCCCAAATTATTGATCCCATTCCTTTACATGGATCTCTTTTAATATAATTTTGATTACTCTTCTATGAACCCTGCTAGTAAGAAAGACTGATAAATCATCAGTGGTACCATTGTTTTGGCATCATCAAAATAGTTATTAACTGCTGCAGGAATAAAATTAATGAAAATATGGAAGGTTTATACTGAAAATTTTTTAGACACTTTGATCTTTTTCAGAATTATTTGACACTGTTTGCTATTTATCATCATCAAATAGTTCAGAGAGGCATCATCTTTGGTTCATTGGTAAGTTTTGGTATTGTATCTGACAGGAAAGAATACTCTTCTGGTTTTTTTTCTCTCTGTCTATAAAAACATAATGGTTTCCATTTTGCTTTGAAGACTGTATGGATTGTGCTGGTAGTGAGGTCAATTTCAGTTTTCTGAGATCCCTGGAAACATGATGAACATGTCTTTTAAAGGTAGTTAATATAGCTGCTGCTATGCAGTATCACAATTTATTCACATTAAATTTCATTCTTTTGTCAGTATCACAGTCATTTCAGACACCTTCAATATGAAAACCATTCATTCTCTCCTCTCCTTAGTTCAGTTCCTGACAGCCTCATTCTTATTACCTGAAAATATAAAGTAGGGAGGTACTTTTCCAATGGTCTGCTCAGGTGGGTACAAAGAAATGATCAGGCTTCAGCTTGACAATGTCCTTATCTGATGTAACAGCACACTCTATTCTCTGCTGTTGAACCAACAAAGCAAGTAATTTTTTGTGGTTTTCTGTCTCCGGTACTTGAGGTTTGCTTTTGCTTTTTGAAGCATGGGTCTGAAACTGGTGATCAGATCCTTCCACAAAGCCCCTCTTTCACAGTTTGAATTAGTCCTATTTGGGTGCTCTGCAGTCTGCAAGAATTTTGACCCTACTTGCCCCTAAATATTTGAATCCCTATTGAAATTAGAATTTGACATATTACTTATGGATGATATAATAAAATGAACAGCCTCTCATTTCTATGGGCAAATAATACTCTCTCCCAGTCTCAATCTAAATCAAACTGCAGAGTCACTAATAAAAGTAAGTCATGACTCACAAAGTTAAGTTCTTTTGCATTAATCTTAAACTCTTTAGGAGTTATTGGAGTCTCACATCATTAAAACTAATGTCAGTGGTATAGTCTGCAGTAACTATCAAATTTACAGCTGGAAGATAAGACTCATATAAAAGAAACATTACTTTACAACCATACTAAAAATGAAAATATGTAGATACTGTTTACATGGCACAGATGAAGCCGGTTTACAGGGAAACCCTTCATGCTGTAGGAAATCTATTATGTAAATAGTCACTGGGGTTTTGTTGGCATTATTTTGCCAATTCTGAAAGAGACCTAATTATATAAAAAATATCTTTTGTATAGACCTCTGATATTTTTACTCATTTTATTAGCACTTGCAGTAGTTAATAAATACTGCATACTCTCATTTAACAGTGTACAGCATATTTAACTGTCTTCTACTAGAGCAACACAAATAAAATGAAGCCCAATTACAGCAAGTGTAAAATATGCCCTAGGTCCAGCAACAAAGTATAGGTGACAAGGCATTGTCCATGAATTTACTGTGGCTTCAGGACTATATCAGTCTTGGGAAGGCAAAAAATCCATCCAGGAACATTTGGAGGTTGCCATCTGAAACACACTGTAGGAAAGGCTGCTTGAGAACCTTTCATACCTGTTGGATCTACAGCATGCTTAATTATTCTCTCAGTAATTGATGAGGCCTTTTTGCTGGGGAATAAAAAGAAGATTTTCTTACAAAGTAAGAGGCAGAAAGGATTTTAATCTGACTCTTGACAAGTGTCCTGGCTCACTTGGGGTGTATGTTCTCCATATGGGCTGACTGGAAGCAACTGCTCCAGGGGTTTTTCACCTGCCTCTTTTAGTCCTCATAACTCAGGAAAGGCTTAACAGGGAGTGGTGAAAAGAGGCATCTCCCTTTTACATGAATTGCAGTGTCTCAACTGCTTGTGATTAGAGGCTGGACTGTTACATTTATAAATTAAAAGTAAGGTTTTGTGACTTTCAGTCACTGTCCCAGAAATCTGAGGCTGGATTTCATCTCCTCTTTCACCAAACCTTTTGTTTGTTTTCTTTTTTCTTCTTTCTAATGGAATATTTATGAAAACACACTACTGTTTTAACTTTATATTGGTCAGAAATTAGTCCATATTTGTGAGGTTTAGTGATGATTTTTCAGAGTACTAGCAGAGTACATATACTCTATATGAAAGAAGTATTTTTAAAACCACTTGGGAAAATTCTTAATATTTTTTAGTAAAATTTTTCAACTAACATTCAATTATTTATTTTGAGATTCAAAATTTTAAATGCACACAAAAATTTCATTAAAAGTTCTGGATATGATTTGTGTCTAAGAAAAAAATCAACCAAACAAACACAACCTGGATAACGGTATTTATTTCAGATTAAACAAATATTTTATTTAATTTAAACCATTTTAGTTAAAAAAGTCAAATAATTTTCTATCAACTCAACAAAAATAGAAT
The DNA here is from genome assembly GCF_028551555.1 of Melozone crissalis. Taxonomy (NCBI): domain Eukaryota; kingdom Metazoa; phylum Chordata; class Aves; order Passeriformes; family Passerellidae; genus Melozone; species Melozone crissalis. Next base: position 27,173,629 of record NW_026535794.1, read on the forward strand.
TAGGTTTAAGAGGACTTTGAGGTAGAAAAGTGCTTTAAGGTAGAATAGGAAAACCATTTAAGCTAAAATGAGAAAAGCTTTTATTCACATAGGATGAATGTTGCTTAGTTAATGAGGCTTTTAAGTTTTGCTCTAGAAGCAGAGAAAATCCAATCTTCTTGATAACTGCCTTTCAATTTTTATCTAGTGTTTAATGCAAACATCATATTGCAAGCCGCTGTGAAACCAAAAAGACTACTCTTTTCTTTCTTATAATTGTTTGAAGGCAGCATTTGAAATTAATAACAAAATCACAGATTTTTTTGGGTTGGAAGAGACCTCTGGAAATCATTTGGTTTAACCCCCCTGCCCAGGCCGTGTCACCTAGAGCATGTTACACAGGACCATGTCCAGGTGGGTTTTGAACGTCTCCAGAGAAAGAGAGCCCATAACCTCCCTGGATAGCCTGTCACAGTGCCCTCAGTATAAAGAAGTTCTTCCTCATGCTGAGGTGGATCTTGTGTTTTAGTTTATGGACACTGCTCCTGTCATGGGCACCACTGAAAAGATTCTGGCACCCTCCTCTTTTACCCACCCTTGAGATAATTATATGCATTGATGAGATCTCCTCTCAGTCTCTTCCAGACTCAAAAGGCCCAGATCTCTCAGCCTCTCCTCATAAGAGAGATTGTCCTATCTCTTAGTCATCTTAATAATCTTTGTGCCCTTCACTGGATCCTCTCCAGTGGCTCCTTGTCTCTTTTGTACTGAGGAGCCCAGAACTGGACACAGTACTCCAGGTGTGGCCTGACCAGAGACGATTAGAGGGAGAGGTCACCTCCCTTGTCCTGCTGGCCACACTCTTCCTCATGCATCCCAGGATAGTGTTGGTCCTCCTGACTGCAGGGCACACTGCCAGCTCATAGTGTGCTACAGGCTTGACAAAACATTTGTTTTGCATCCATATGTTCAGTCTAGGAAACATTATCTTAAATGATATGATTCAATTAGGTATCCAATAGACAGCAGTTCTTTCTTTATGAATCTGATAGCGCAAAGCAAGTGCAGAAACAAATAAAAAAACTCCTTTAAAGAAGCCTTTACGTTATATAAACATTGGAATGACCAGAAAATTTACCAAATGAAAACAATTCCTTTTCCTTTTATAGCTTTGCTATTGCAGAAAAAAATAAGTCTACTAAATTGGCAATAATTTATTGAGAATTGCTGCACAAAATAGTGTGTCCTCAGTAAAGTCATTAAAGGAAAGCTAAAACAATCCTTTATTTTAACTTTCTTGTTTTGAGGCCAAATCATTCCTATTATTCTTTCAATTTTGAGATTTTTTGACTTGCTTACTTTTACTGGAAAGCTACCATTAATTTAGTTGCTGTTTGAAAAACTACCAGGAAATATAGACTTATTTCTGTTTGTCAAACTCCTTATGCAAAGTATTTATGTGTTTAAACATCTATGTGTGCAAGGACCAGTGTAACCATATTTACTTCACATTGCATAAAACTGGGCATACTCACATTTTCTAATACAAAGCTCACTACCACAGCTATGAGTCTTAAGCTTTTGAAGAGAGTGTTAGTATTATGTTAAGTTATTCTGGAAAGATGCATTTTCAGGTGAAATGGGACTAAGTTTATTTAAAAATATGGTGGAATACATAGTAGGTCATAGACTGAATTTTAATAGTTGTTATTGTCAGCAGATATGGACTCAGGTATATAATTGTCCTGTCTATAAATACATTCTATCCATCACTTTCCCAAGTTTAAAAGCCAAATGTCTCTATCAATTAAAGTTTCAAATGATAGTTCTCTTGGTTAGTTATAGATTCAAACATTAAGATCTGACAGAAAAATATATAATAACAGCATAGATATCAGTTGCTTTATTACTTTTATTTTATATTAAGGTCATGATCAAGGAGAGAGTACAAGTGAGTAAAGAAGTCCAATATCATATTTGGCTTTCAAAATCCTGTTAGTTAAAAACAAAAAAAATCCTAATTTTTTCATATTCCCTGTCTCATAGATCATATAACTGAAATTTTATTTAGCTCAGTAGGAGTTAGCCTACTCACCCCTACTCCCTGTCTTAAAATGGAATAAAACTCAAAATGGTTTTGTAATAAGTGAGTTAAATATTGCATTAGATATTTTAAATGGATGCATAAAGATCTTATAAGATTAGCTAGACTTATGTATATATTAAATCCTATACACATGCTTAAGCTAACTAGAAACAGGAAGTATCCCAAAGTGATCTCTATCAAATTAGTTAGGGAGGATATTTTGCTTTCTTTGTTAATAGGATAAGGAATGCAGAGGCCTTTAAAAGACAACTGTGTTTTTATTGACAAAGAATATTTTTAAGCTTCTTAGAAACTAGGAGAGAAAGGAACAAACAGTTATTCAAGACATTCATTTTCTCAACCTATTCGTTCATGGACAGATGTAATAGGAAAAAGCAAATTTAAGGAGCTAAAAGACACAGAAAAAATGCAAGCCATACAGCACTGCATTTTCCTGAGCTGAGAGGAAACTAAAAAGAACAGAGTACATGGAGCAATGACAGTGTTTGGTACTAGTTGACAATGACATGCAGAGCATCCTAAGCAATAGTGTTTATCTCACAGAGCATCTGAATTATTCATAGATTCCAACAGTAGAATAAATTTATTGTCTCTTATAAGAGATATAAGAGGTTGATAAACTGCTTTCCTGACCTTGAAGAACTTTGTTGGCACATTAAGGGACTTTGATACATAGCAAGGTGCAGACACTCACTATGATTTGTTAGGTGCATTCTGCTGGGACTGCACTATCAGGTGAATTGAAAACAAAAAACCTTTCTCAAGAAAATTGTAGTGGGAAAAAGTGCTGGTGGATTTTCTCCCACTGTCTCTGTGGTACTTATAACCAAAAAAGGAACAGTGGGGCATTTTTAAAATTTGGGATTTTTTGACTACTAACCTGTGGAGAAAAGAAGATAAGAAGATGGAATATCTTCTTCTCTTTTGTTTTCTGTGTGCAGTCTGCATACTTCCCACTCTGGTACAAATGGTTATGACCCATCTTTCTTTGCCCACCATTTTTTGTTCTGTAGAGCACACTGGGATTCCAACACATGACAACAGGGCCTAAGAAACTTCAGAACTAAGATCCTACCGGTATGGAATGAAGGACATGCTTCTCTACTGTAGTACAAATAACCTTCAAATGTGGAGAACAGGAAAAAGTTGATTGAGGAAAAAAATTGGAGCAAAAAATTGGAGCACTACTCAAATGTTTCTTTCAATGGATAAGGAGAAAGAGTGGCATTAATTACTGGCAAGAAAGGTTGTTTCAGAGCATTTATCTTAATATCCTCTGTTCCATCTCTATGTATTTAGTCCACTAACTTAATAACAGAATCCTTTCATTCTCTCCTGTTTGGATAGGCCAATACACCTTACAGAAGTGGTTAAATTACCTGTTTTTCTCAACCTCAGGGACTCAAAAGTTGTAACTGCAGAGGCAGAGGCACCAGCACACAGGGCCTCCAGAGATCAGCAGTTTGCCCCACAAAACTGCCATCTGTAACTCTGAATAATTAAATATAACTGATAATCAATCAGGAGCATATGGTTAGCATAACAGAAATTGAACTGTCGCTGAAGTCAGGGAAAAAGCTGCTTCACTGAGGATTAAGAAGATTGGATTTTGGTTACCTGCGCACTATATTGCATGTGAATAAAGAGGATTTTAGTTTCCAGTATAAGTAGTCTATTAATCCTAATAAATGCAACCATTTTTCCTACAGAAACATTTTAACATGAGTTTAGTGCTTTTACCTCATTCTAATACTCCTGTCATAAAATAGCACAAAAATAATGTAGCATCTTGAAAGAAAACCACAGGGTTGTCTTGTATAAGCTATTGAGAAAGATTTATTGTTTTCAGCTCAGAAACAGCAAGAAAAACATAAGAAGGTTAAGGCTGAACTGTGATCACCTAACTCAAGCAAATGAAAGAAAAACAGGCAAAACAATCCTGCTTCTGTGGCTTATGAGAAACCAGTTGGATAAACATGAGCAAAACAGTGATGCTTCCTTTTAAGACAACATATTTTGAATAAGCGACTCTCCCTTCCTTTGCAAGCACTTGCTTGTAGTTCTAGCAACCACTGGCAACTGCTGGGACACCTCCACCTTATTGCTGCCAACTCAGAAAATTGCAGATTTGTCGTATTTCCATTTTCCTGCTTTCTCTAGGAGGTGCTTACTTGGATTGAAAGAAGTTACTTATCTTCAAGACCACCATTGTTACTACCTATGGGAGTCCATACTTGAAATCACATTATTGCTCTGAAAAATGGGAAGAGTACAGGCTGGAAAATTGCCCTACAAGCAACTATTAAGGAACAATATGTTATTTATGTGTGTAAATACACCCCCTACACACTCTATAAGATAGGGGCTTAGTCAGTATGGGTAGTTTGTGTTCACAGACACAGTCCTGATAATACTGCATGCCTGAGCTCATAGTGACTGGAAATGCCATAGGGCTAGTTATGTATGCCTCTGATGATGAATAGTCAGCAAGGGATTGACAGAAAGCATAGGCAATTTTGATTGAATAGACTCTCTGAGTTCATATGGACAATTCAGAAGCCTATTATACTTGTTTAATGAACATGAGTAGAGTAATAGAGATCATTCATTAATTCACTACATTAATTGAAGCCGGTATTGTTACCTTTCGTCTTTGTTTAGTTCTGCCATTATCTGACCCAGCTTTATATTGTTGATATATTTAATACTGTGTGAACTGTTTCATGTTGACTTTTTGATGTATTATAAAAAATTCAATGCAATTTTATTAAGAACAGGACTGAAGAGGGATAAACAGTAACTCCATCTCTAGTGCTATCTATATTTTAATTTTCTGTGTAAAATGTTCTGCCTGACCTTTTAGAAAGCTCTATTACATTAAATTAGGATGCTCTATTTCAAACAGTCAATGTTCATACTGGCACTTCTAATAAACCTTGCAAAAGGAAAATATTTATAATTTAAGCTTGTCCATCATCAGATTCATACTGCAATTGCAGACATTCAATGTAAAAGAATACATATATTTCAAGTAAAAGCAAGAAAAAATGGCTTCTGTAGCTTTGAAGCTTTTCATCAGATAAAATGAATGGAGGCTTTGAGCCATTAAGTTCTTTCTTAAGTTTCTTTCTTTCTCTGACACTTTTGGTTCCAAACCTGAACTTTGGTGGCTACCAGGACAGCATGTGAATTTGCTCATTTATTCATTTTTGGATGGTCCCAAGCCCTGTCTTTGCTTTAGCGGAAAAGACTGATGGCATGTTAACACTTCTGAGGTTATTTGTTCTTAAGTACATCTTCTAGGTTATATGTCATAATGACAAGCAGCCAGCATTGTAGGTGCCAGAAACATTACAGCCCTGTAGCAGGGTTACAGTTCATAGACTAAATCAGCTCAGAAGATGTATGGGTGGTCCAATGATTGCTGAGTGCTCAGTCCAGGAGTTTAAAAGAAAGAATCAATGAGCCGCAACTGTGTAAAATAGGGGTCAAATATGTACAGCTGAGGCTCCACATATATCAGATAGGGCTATGTTTTATCTTCTGGTGTGTAACATTTGTTACTAAAATGTGGCTCAGAAACACTCTATTAAAAATAGATTGCTATTAATTAATTAAGATTACTGTCTCCCCTGGAAGACAGCAGGATAGCAATATAGTTCTGATCCACCTTCAGCATTTTGCTATCTATCTCAAAATCTAAGAACCAATTCAAAATTACGGAGCAGATATTCAATCAAAACTCTCTCCTCCACTGACTGCCCTTTGGTTTTTTATCAGTAATTTTCTTGCCAGCGCAATCTGCTCCACCAGTCATAGCTTCCTTTTTTCTTTATCTGCATGACTTTGTGTTCCAGGGGGCAGTTGAATCTCTTCCAGGTCTTCATAACTATTTCTGGATTGATAAATAATATTTTTTCTCTGGTGCTGATTCAGTTTCTTTGACCTGAAAAGAAGGCTTGTACTGAGTAAGTGAAACAAAATCCAAAATTATTGCAGACCAGTGAGAATTCAGAGAGCCTCATCAAGTTTAGCAAATCTGGCTTACCTCCAACACACAAAACAAGTTTGGAGAAAAAAATGTCAGTTAAAACATCAAAATCTCTAACTTTCACACCCTGAAAGCTCCTGTCTTTATTAGTCTAGTCTATAAAGATTCTTATGGTGACCCCCTGTGGGTTTCCATCCTCCACTTCTGGAGCAACCTAAACTGCTTCAGTCTTTAACACTGAGTTGCTATTTTTCCTACCCTAGGCTGGGGATGCTTTCAGAGAGGAATTTGATCTCGGATGTACTTTCCAAGCAGAGATGCCACAGCTTGTATCATTAATACACTTTTGAGGCAGAATATAGATTTCCTCTGCCATGGCTCTCCTGGGCGGGTGGTGGTGAGGATGCTTTGAGGATGCACAACTGCTACAATGAAATTGAGGTTTCTGTACCAGTGTTTGGGAAATTGAGATAGGAAGAACTTTAACCTAAGAAATGGAAAGAAAGAAGTTGTGAAATGTTAGTGTGCTAGCTACTTTGAGTTTTAGCAAGAAAAAGAAAATGCAGATAAGTGTGAATCTAGAACTAAATATAAGCCATACTATTGAGGAAAGAAAAAAGCAGCTGGGAGGTACTGATATTAATAAGAAAAATAGTAAATATAGAAAGGCTATTTTTGAAAGTTTTATATTTATTTTTGTAAGAGAATTAGATATAACCATCAATGCTGCTGTAGCCATCTCAAAATTAGGAAGGCAGAATATATAAAAAAGAGTATGGCCCTAAACACTGCCAGGGATAAGGCATTCATAGCTTCCCTGGGCAATGTGATTTTATTAAAATAACTTTGTTACATGGTCACTAAATGAGGGACTAGATCCCCAAGTCTTCTAGCTCTATATTTAATGCTTATTTGGAAGAGAGATAGCTTACTTGGCATATTAAAGAAATCGAAGTTCCTTTTGTTTAGTTTATAAGCAAGTTCTATAATCAAAAACATTGCCTACTTTGTTGAAGCTTCATCTTTTTATTCAATTTTTATTTCATTAAATCAAATTAAAGAATTTGTCAGCAACTGAATCGCAAAACATTCAGTACTTTTTTTCTTTTCTTTTATAATGGGTGACAAACTTAAATAGGGGAAATAGTTTTTGTTCTGTTTTGTTGTGTTTGTAGAAAAAGATCCAATCAATTCAGCACCCTGCAACATGAAACAATACAAGTAGGAGTACTAGGATGTGGACTTATCCAACCCCTAAAGATTGAAAAAAAACCCCTGGTTATTAAGGATAACAGCTGCTATTTAAGTTTTCAGCAGCCTATTTTGAGTGCACACCTTGCTTTCACCACCAGTACTAGTTCTGTACTCAGTGCTTAAAAGCTTTATTAATATTATTCACAACATCAGAATGTGTGGCAGCAAATGTACCTTTTCACCTCCATTAAATGCTATCTGTTTTAGGATCAGGTGGGTGCCCAGTTGATAGAGGATACAGAGAAGACACAGCTACTGAATGCCCTCTTTGCTTCAGTCTTTACCGCTAAGATAAGTCTTCAGAAATTCCAGAAAGAGACAAGAGAAAGTCTGGAGAAAGGAAGACTTTCCCTTGGTTAAGGAATATCAGGTTAGAAAACATTTAGGCAAACCTGACATGCACAAAGCCATGGGCCCCAATGAGATGTACCCATGAGTGCTGAGGGAGCTGGCAGATGGTATTGCTGAGCCAATCTCCATCATCTTTGAAACGTCATGGAAAACAGGAGATGTGTGTGTGGAGGAAAACCAGCATCATTCCAGTCTTCAGAAAGGGAAACATGGAAGACCCAGAAAACAACCTACCAGTCAGCCTCACCTCCAACTCTTGAAAGGTGGTCCAACATTTCATTCTGAGTGTCATCTCTAAGCATAGGGAGCAAAACCATGTTATCTGCAATAGTCAATGTGGATTAATCAAAGGCAAAATCATGCTCGACCAGTCTGATAACCTTCTATGATGGCACAACTGGCAGGTTGATGAGAGGAGAGCAGTGAATTTTGTCTCCCTTGGCTTCAAAAAGGCTTTTGACACTTTCTCACATAACATCCTTATAGATAAGCACAGGAAGAATTAGTTAAATGAGTGGACAGTGGAATGGATTAACAACTGGCTCAATGGCGGAGCTCAGAGGGTTGGGATCCATGGCACAGGGTGCAGCTGTAGCTCTGCAGCCAGCAGTGTCCCCAGGGGTCAGTACTGGATGCAGTCTTGTTCAATGTATCCATCAGTGACCTTGATGAAGGGACAGAGTGCTCCCTCAGCAAGTCTGCTGATGATAGAAGGCTGGAGGAGTGACCCAAAGGCTGTGCTCCTATTCAGGCAGACCTGGAGAGGCTGGATGGAGAGTTGGGCAGAGAGGAACCTAATGCAGTTCAACAGAGGGGTCCTGTACCTGGGGAAGAATAACCCTTGGCACCAGTACAGGCTGGGGCATGACCTGTTGGACAGCAGGTAGAGAAGGAACTGGAAATTCTGGTGGAGATGTAAACCATGAACCTGCAGTGCCCTTGTGGCCAAGGGGGCCAATGGTGTCCTGGAGTGCATTGGAAAGAGCACTGACAGCAGGTTGAGGGAGATGATCCTGACCCTCTACTCAGCCCTGGGGAGGCCACACCTGGAGTGCTGTGTGCAGCTCTGGACCCCTCAGTACCAGAAAATAAACTATTAGAGTGCGTCCATTGGAGGATTTTGAAGATGGTGAGGCTTTGGAGCATCTCTTTCTTATGAGGGAAGGTTGAGGGAGCTGGGGCTGTTTAGCCTGGAGATGACTGAGAGGGTGCCTCATTATTGTATACAAATATCTTAAAGTGGGTGTCAAGAGGATGAGGCCAGACTCTTTTCAGGGGTTCCCAGTGACAGGATAAGAGGCAATGGTTACAAATAGAAACACAGAAAGTTCCATCTAAATATGGGGAAAATCTTTACTGTGAGGGTGGCTGGAGAGCATTGGAACAGGTTACTCAGATAGGCTGTAGAGTATCATTCCCTGGAGATGTTCAAAACTCACCAAGACTTGATCCTGCTTTAGCTGATCCTGCTTTAGGTGAATTTTTCTCAGGGGGTTAGGTTAGATAATCTTCAGAGATGCCTTCCAGTCCCAACCATTGTGTGATTGTGACTTCATTCCACTAGGTCTTCAATATAACTTTGAAATATTGGATATAGATTGGATGGGCCTTGCGGTTTAAGAAAAGAAGTGCATAGATAATAACTCTTCCATCAGACTCTTTTATGACTCATTATGTTACTTTAGCTACTAAGGACATTGTATTAATATGTAGCTTTCAGCATTAAATAAAAAATCGCTATGTATTTTAACATGGGATAAACAGTCTTTCAGGTACAAAATAAAATATAAGAGAAAGCTTTTTTATTAAGCCAGAAAAGACAGCCAAACAGGTCAACATTGTTGTACTATTTCAATGTGATTAGGCCTTCTTCCAAGAAGAAGGAGGTATTCTAATTGACCAGATGATCAGGCTTTCAACCATGAAAAAAATGCTTTTCCTTTTGCTGGTATATCTCAAAAATGTAATCTCCTGTGTGAGATCTTCACAAGAAATGTTTAAATTAGTGAGAGATGAATGTTAAATGTTTAGTGAAACTTTTAGTACTGTTCTTATTTGACAAATGGATATTTAGATAGAGCTGGTTTGATTCATCGCATATAGGTAATTGTTGAACAGCCAAGCCCTGAGTGTACGCTAATAAATAAATTTAGCCTTCCTCTGTAGCACACTGAGATAGAAAAATGTTCCTTCCAGAGAAAAGTTTTTTTCCACTACTCTAAATACATATTTTTTGATCAAAAGCTTCTGGAAATGCTTTTCTCTTTCTCTCGGTAGACTAGAAGAAACACAGATCTAAATTACTCAGTTCAGATTACATGCCTGACAAGATGGCTGTCAGTAGGTGGAACACTCCCAGGAAAGCCAAATCCAAGGTTTATAAGTTATTTAATTCCAAGTAAAATCAATAAATGCCAATAAAATAAAATAACCTACAATAGTTTCTTAACAGAGTCCTGCTTAGAACAGCAGTGAAGATCCAAGGCTGCTTAGGGATATGAAAATGGACCTCTTCAGGCCAGAACTGGCAATCTAATAGCCACAGCATTTGCTCTGTAGACTTTCTAATGGAAATCATACAGATCTATATGGAGAAAACAAAAATTATAGTATAGCTTTTTCTTTTCACCTGACTGAGAAAGAGATCTTTTGAAAGGCTGTCAAAAGCTAAACCTTTCTCCATGAAATTATCTGGATTCATCATGGCATTTTAGTGTATGATGTTTTGAAGTGTACACAAAGGTCTTTGTTTCTGACTGAGTATGGACAGTGAGCTCCATTACCCTAGTAAAGGGTTATATTTGTGTATAAGATAATAAAAGCAATGCACAAAGAGGTACACAAAAGAAAATTTGCTTAGAAAATATTAGATCTTTTCTTACAGCAAGTAAACCAAATCTAGTTGGTTAAACCGGAGAACCAAATACTACTGTCTTCTCTCAGTTGTTGCAGAGAATCCACCATTTCTGCCTTTAGCTGTAGTAGTTGTGTTGCTGTAAGCTGTTAGTTCCCAACAGTTATTCAGTCCTGTTCCCAGCTGAAGCAATTATTTCAGCATGGGAGCAAGACTGAACCCAGCTGCTTAAATTCCTTCAATTTTCACTTGGTCTTAATGCTCACAAATTTCCACTGTTGCAATAGCAAAGCACACAATTTATTAATATATTTTTGAGTTGGATCTTTGATAAGGACCTTGGAATCTGGCTCAAGGATATTCAAGCTTAATTTAACGCATCCAGCCCAACAGGCCAGAAGTTAAACAAAGGAGTCAAACTAATTTTAATGAAATCTAACAAAACTTTTCAGATCCCAACTAAAGATACTAATTTAAAGGCATGCTTTTCTAATAACTCACAGACACACTGATCTTGTTCTGCTTTCTCAAAGACACTGAAAATTAAATTGCTTTTGCTCAGTTTAAGTATCAAATCACATTTTATGCTTAGCAGAAGCTAGAACTTGATCACAAGAGCTCATTTAATATAAAAGACATAAGAAAGAGACACGAACTCCTATACTCTAAAATGCTTTATAATACAGTCCAATTTAAAAAATTAGGTTTTATGGGACAAAGAAATTTCTATATGCAAGGGGGTAGGAATGAGCAGAGATCACTGGACTCTGCATTTCTTCTAACAGCAGCCCTAAAAATCATGCTTTTTGGTTATGCATTCTTAAGGTGGGAAATAATATTTCTGACTGATAAGAAAGTTGAGGACTTGAAATGATTTCCTCACTTACTCACAAAGAGAGATTTAGAACAAAGAGACTAAGCATTAGTGAGGTCTGAGGGGTGGGATGGAGGGAAGGACAGTTGGTGTGGTTCTGCCAGAGCCCCAGAGGTTTGGGCACTTCAGCAGGCACAGACACCTTGTCCTTGGCAGAAGGATATCACCAGCAAGTTCACATAAACCCACTGTCTTCGTTCCAGGGCACATCTACTGTGCTAGCTGCATTTTGCAGAAAATAGCAAACATGAACAATCCTGTGCAGCACCAATTCCTTCGATTCCCTCAACTTCCACTGCTGCAATTGCTGCATTCACAACTGCCCATTCTGGTATAGCAGTAAACATGCTTGTAGAAATGACAACAGGGGTAGCACCAGGCAGGCATTCACAAAAAATACACAACAAAGTGAAGGCAATAAGCCAGTCTGAAGACATGGAATTAAGGAATCACTATCAGAGTGTCCCAAGAGGAACTGACAGAGGTGTCCCTGCTACTCATTTTCTGAAGTAGAAGGAACAAGTCATTTCTAATCCCTCTATTGACTGCCATCTAGGGGCCCTAAGAATTTTATAGTGCATATCTTTTGTGCCATCAGCTGTATTACTTTGTGTGTGGGGAATATAGACAGGAAATTTTCCTTTTCTGTCACCTTAATGGTCATTGATCCAGCAGATGTCAGAGGCAGAAGCCTTGTAATCGTAAAGGTTACCCTAGATAATAAATTTTAAAAAATAGAAGCTGGAACACTTATTTAGAATTTTCTCTTACTTTGCAACCGGTGTACAAAGTAAAACTATAAAATAGATGTGATAAGTATCACCCATGACTTTATGCAATAAATTTGAACTACTGAGAGATTAATGGTCAAAGAAAAGGATGGATTTTCCTGAGCTCTGAACATCCCAAACTTCCTCTGACATAGCCACAATTTCTGGATAATTTTTGCTTCAGAAAATAATTTCCTATATTTCGATATAGTTTTCATTCACTGGGCTTTGAAACACCACAGCACTCAGTCATCAAAAAAAGAGACTTGGTTGTCATTTTACACTTTTCACATTGATGACATAAAATTTTTTTTGAGAAGATGCTGGACTCTTTTGGAAAACAAGGAATATTGCCTCTTGTTTTCTGAAGACTACTGTGTACAAGCTACCCCAGCTCACTGAGCTATTCCAGGAACAATTTCTCTAGTCATTAAAGAGACAGTACTGTGCAGTTTTAGTCAAGGCCAGAGGAAATATTTTATTTTTTGTCTCTAGCACGAAGTATCTACATGTCCGTTCACACACATGGGTATCCTGCATGTAGTTTTCTTTCTCTAAGGAAAAGGTCTGCCTTTCTCTTGTGAATTATAAGCTTCAAGTTATCAGCAAATTAAGGAAGTTAAATTTAAAAAATGGGAACTTAAAAACATCAGAGTAGCCTTTTGTGTGCATTCAGAGGCTGTGTTTGACAGTATACAATTATTTTTAGATTAAAAATATAGCTTTACAATGCTAAAAGCCTCGTTATATCTAAATATCTGGCCTAGTTTTCTTTTTTCTCCCTTTTCTTTTTTTTTTTTTCAGATGTTGTACAGAATTTAGTTTTAATTGGTTGTTACACTGCAGTTCTGCTATGGCCACCCAGAGATCTTTGTAGACATGTTACAGCACATGTTGCATTCATTTCAGTCAGTAAATGCAATTTTAATGGAGGTTGCTTATTTGTTTTGCTACATTTTGAGGGAAAATTAAGTGAGAAAAAAAGTGCAAAGGAAACGATGGCTTTTTAAAGATCTCATTAAAAAATAAGCATCTTATATTCTACCTACCTCTGTGACATAGAAGGCAACATATTTTAGGCAAAAGACTTACCTTGACTTCAAGTCCTTCCTTTCCTAATTAAGGCTCCCAACCATGGGGTCCAAATATACAGGAAAAATCAGTCAAGACCTATACATGCCTCAAATATAACCATACTCATAAATAAATTCTGGTGGGTAAAAAGTAACTTTGTTTTTCTCTTATGGCTCTCTGCTTTGACCCAGACAGGGAATGATAGTGGGAGAAAAATGGTATCTTCATCATTCCTGGAATTAGTGCAGCCCAGAAGATACTGAACTTAATTCTATTACTTTCAATCTTTTACTTCAAAGCTTGTGAAACCAATGGAGCTATTCATATAGTAAAGGGAAAATTTACTGTGAATGAAAATGACAAAATCTGGTGCTCAGAGCTGAGTAGTTGTAAGTAAGGCTGTACAAGACACAATGCACTGCTTGAAGCCTTTCTTCAGTGAGCTTTTAATGTAGGTGCCAAGTGGTACAAAAAAATTTCAGTCTGAGGACATAAGGATTGTGAAACTTTAAGCCATATTACAGTACAGGGACTCTGCACTCAAAATATCTTATGATGTGAATACAAGCACCAGAATGAAAGAAAACAGTCACATATTTTTAATAATTTCTGAATAACTGCTGACTTTTTTGCTGTCTCAAATTATTGCTTAAAGTCAGTCAGCTATTTTTCCTAAAGCAGTCACAATGTGGACAAAGAGAAATCTTTCTGTATGGTATTAGAATGGAATGAAGAATGAGTATGTCCTAGCGGGGTTATAACTTGTTATGTTGATTGAGGTGAGGCACTGAAGTTTTCATCTACAGTTTTCTACCCAGAAAATGAAAATTATGCTACTTGACTTTTCAATACTGAAGTTATTTTATATTATGTATCTGTATCTGGATGAGTGAAACTGGAACAGAGAGTACACAAACACATAAACAAATAAACAATGATAAGTACAGTAGTCTTAAAACAATGTTCAGTATGAAGTTCATTCAGGAAACCACCAAACAAAATTAGAAAAATATGTGATTACTTGTGTTTCACTTACTTTATGGGCTGGAGGTATCTTAGGTGCATGGGTGGCTGTCACAACCATGCCTGTTCTCTCATAACAGATGTGTCTTTGACCAAAATCATAATTTTTTTTTACTTGACTTATAAGCCACTCTATGAGGCTTATGTGTAGGAGGGAAGAATTACTAGGCAACACAAACTTCATTCAGACTAGGTGAAAAGGTATTGCTCATAGTCTGGTGAGTTGGGCAAGCAACAAATAGCCCTTCCCTTGAGGACCTGCTGACAAGTTACACTGTGTTTGCTTTTCTGCACCATTTCACTTAAATAAAACTTTAAGCAGGTGATTTAGTTCCTTAAGAGAGTCTCAGAGAGAAAGATTATTCTGGCAGGTGGTCCTTGTTGCCAGCATGCTTGATTGGTACAGTAAACCTATTCACTTATTTTCGTGGGTAACTTTCCAGTTTCACCATCCCTAGAGTACTGCTCTTTCAAGCACCACTTTTACACCCTCTTATGCAGATGAAATTCAGGCTGGCTAGGACTCCTTTTGCATTCTTGTGTTTAATTTTAACTATACAGTAAATACGTGGATAGAATTCTATGCAATAATGAAAGCAAATATTCCACTCTCAGCTGCCTTAAGTGTTCTTCAACATCAACAAAAGGCAGCAGATGGGCCTGTTTGCTTATTTGTTTTAAAGAGAGGGAGAAAGCAGAAGAGATTTTGTGGTATTTTAGCCTGTGTTTTATGGGGCATTGGGGTACAGATGTTGTGAGTAAAGATTGCCTCAGATTTCTCTACCACATAAACTGCTTGTTCTTGTTTAAGGCAATACTTCCACAGGTGGATTTTTTCTTTTCTAGTAGGAAATATTTCCAGATGATTCCTTGCACTGTTCCTCAGCCAATGTTTCATATGTTTTGAGAAATGAATTGTCTGTGGATTGCTAATCCCTTAAAGCCTCTGATACATATTCTGTGTTTGCCAAAGCTTCTTGCTTTGGGTCAGTGCTCTCTTGCCCATAATTACAATAAAAAACCCCAATCTCTTTGAGACACCAAGGTTTAGCTAACCTTAATAGAGAAATAAAAGAGTTAAAACTCAGAAATATGACTGAGTGCACTGGACTAAGTATGCTGTCAAAGGTTGGGCTCTGCTCTGGACTCTGCTTCTTTTTTGCTGTGTTTTGGTTTATATAGTGGTGTTAATATTCATGTCTCTAGAATAAAGAAATTATTTGGGATTTACTTCCAGCTAAACTGTAGAACTGCAGTTCTGTTTGCTGACACAGCAGATGCTTGGAGAAAAAATAAAAATGGTATTACTCTGACAATGAAAATACCAGCTGGTATTTTATTTTGATCCTGGGTGTATTTAAATATAGAATAACATTTTTTTCTTTTTCCGATGTACTCCATTTTCTCCATCAAGTCCATTATTGAAGGTCAAAGGCTAAACAATCAGTAAAGGCAAAAATAGTGGTATCTGTCTGCCTAAACTTAACTTTGTATTTAACTCACAGCCAGATTTTAAGGGAGTTCAAGGGAGTTAGAAACTTAAAATTAGTTATATATTCATATATTGCCTTGTACCATACATTTTGCACAGAATCTCCTTAAATATAATGTAGTTTTTCTGTCTGAAATTAAGCATGTCTCACTTGATGCTTAAATATGGTATACAAAGACCTGTGGGGAACTACAAATTAAAACAAAATTACAATACTCTCTCATCTCTTTCTCTATAAAATGTCATCCTCATATTCATTATCTATTCTTTTTCTTACTCACTTGTGAAAGATAGGAAGTCTTCTTCAGTATCCAGGGTTAGTCAGGAGGCCTTGAGCCTAGAGATCAAAAAAAAAAAAAAAGAAGAAGGAATAGATAAAAATGAGGGCAGGAAGAGAAAAATCATGAGATCTGGACCAAAAATGAGTAATAAAAGAAGGCTTTTATTTTATCTAAAATATTTATTTTTACCTTTTTATTGATAACACAAGTTTCATGTAATGAAAAATAAGGCTTTCTAGATTTATGTTTTATTAAAAACATACATATATATTTCGCTGTTATGCATAATTTTGTATCTAAATGAAGGATTTTCACTTGAAATCAACTTTTAAATTGCAAAGAAGTTTTATACAAATTTTTCTATGAGTAATGAATCCTAGATACATTGCATCTTTCTGCACTATCTGCTCCAAGTTTTTTCCCACATGGTGAAATATTCATTGCCACCATTGTAGCTGATATCTCAGTGGGTGACTTGCCCAGTGTCAGACAGGAGACATGAGGCAGAGCCAGCAAGAGCAGGCATTATCCCAGTCCTGCATTTGGTGAGTTTATTTTCTTCCCTCTGATTTTATTAACTTAATTTCTTTGGCAATCCTCTCCTGGGTCAGCAATACTGTTAAATGAACAACTGTAACCTCAGAGATCTTTGCCCCTACTCTCACAAAAACTTCATAATTACTGTTTCCAGCAGACAAAAATCCTATTTCCTGCTTAGCCAGAAGTTAAAGCCGAATTTTACTTGTCATAAGATAGACAAGACATCTGAAGAACAGGCTGTTCTCTGGTTGTCAGTATAAGATGCTTGTGTTGCTGCCTTTCCTCCTTTTCTCTTTATTTAGACCTCATGTATGTACCCATCCAAGCAGAAGATGGAATAGTTATTTACGAGAAAATTGAAAGAAAGGCGTGATGTTACCATAGGAAAATAGGGTTCAATGATTCCACTTAGAGCAGAGTATCAGAGAGAAACAGCGGTCACCAAGGCAAAATCCTCACTCCGCTGTGATCTTGTGTAAGCTGTGACAAAGCCAGAAGTAATGGCTGTGTCAGTGGGGAGAGGGAGGAGGCCAACACTTCTCACAGAAGCCTCCTCATGCATCACTGTCAAGCAGGCTGGAGAGAAAAAGAAGCAAATCCTCAGTGTGAAATTGTTTCTCAGAGCCAAGCAGTGGCAGCAGCAGTGCAGTCTGCTGTTTGTGTAGGAAAGGTGTCAGCAAAGGGAACAAAGGTAACCCCGTGGAAACAAGGGCTTGCTGAATCCATTTAAACCACATCTGGGCAGCGTTAGTAAAAAACTGCACAGCATGAAGATGGAGGAGAAGTCTATTAAGTGAGAGTGGAGGGGAGGTGTGAGAGAGAGAGTAAGATGGTGCTTTGGGAAAGAAAATTCTTCATCTAAATATTCCTGACTGATTGCAATGCACTGCTCAGCACATGCTGCAGTGTGAGAGGCAGGTATCAGGTATGGTACCATCTCTTGTTGGGGACCAGATCATTCTGGTAAATGAGAGGTCCTGTTAGGCACCAGATCACACTCTGGCACACTCACACAGAGGTTGAACAGCCTAAATTATAAAAATAATCAGCAGTTGGTGTTCCATGAAAAAACACTTATATTGGTTTTTGTTAGAACTGCCTGTTTGCAAAGCTCTGGACCTCCCAAGCAAGGGGGAATGGGCAAAGACAGTATCACACCTGGGCTTGCCATAAAGAATGTATGGAATAACAAGTCTATGAAGGCTTCTCTCTTCTTTAGGCCTAATAACATGGTCAGAGGCAACTCATGGTCAGAGGCAACTCATGATCAGAAACATGAAGTTTCAGTGTCACAGAAAATTAGAGATCCAGTTTAAGCACATCTATGAAAAAAAAAAAATCTGTTTTCCCTAAATTATATAGGACTTCTCTGCCTTGTAAGTAACAATTTAGAAATGAGGGATTTCTCTGAACCTGCTCCATCTAATTTTTATCCAAAAATTCTGACTAAAACAAAAGAAGGGCATGGTTCAATATGGTTTTCTGTGTATAGTAGGAGGACTAACACCTTTGAAATGAACAAGGCAGACTGTTCATCTCAACATTTCCATGTAAAAGGATCATTCACTCACAACACTGCAGGTCTTAATTTAAGTTTATGGTTTATTGCTTTTTATCACTATTCAGTAGCCACAATTTTGATGTATACAAATAAAGGCAAGCACAAAATACATTGGCTTCAAATAGAATCACTAATGTTATGCAATTTTTACTGCCCTCTGTTTAATACTGGCATCCAATAAATAAGTATTGCTAATCATAAAAGTAGAACTGTAATTGAAATACATCTCATTTCCATTGAAATATAAATTATGTATTTATATGAAGACTATGCTGTCTTGTGGGACAAATTATTATATACAGTAGGCTGGAGAGTAAGAGTGTAAGCTCCATGGGGGAAAACTGTCAGGATGCCTGCCAATGTTAAAATTATGGAAAGGTAGAATTTGGCCAGAATTCACTATTAAAATATTTATTGGGCTAGTTTTTTTAAAATATTCTTTCATTTCATGCCTCTATATGCCCAGCCCATTTGTTTATTTATGCTATTTTTGTTACTTCTATTTCTTGCATTTTGTTACTTGTATTTCTTGTGAATAGAAAAATCTGAGATGTAAACTCATGAAAGCTCCTGCTTGGTTTTTCAACAAATTAGTATTGGTACTAAAATAAAAATATCACTATGTTCAATTACTTTGATAAGCATGAGGAATCTATTCCAAATCAAATACCATGTCCAGATTTAAAAACCTGTGCTTATAAACTTAATTTCTTCCATCAGTTCCAAGGCTGACTCTTATTTACTCTCACAACTAAATATTAGAGTCAGCTGACTAGGAGAAATCCTGCTATCACCTTTGTAGGATAGTTATGAATTTGTTTTGCTGGGTGTCTGCTTCTTAAGAGTTATAAGCCCTGTTTCAGTAGCACTTTAGATTTTTGCTGGGTTACTCATTCTGCCAAATAACTGTTACTGACATCAATGAGTTTTATCTGCCTTTATGTACACTTTATATACCTGAAATAATCAGGTCATAACTAAACTTCATATATTTGCAATTATGCAGTGTAATTATTAAGAACAGAAATTATCTTCCCAAAAAAAGAAACCAAAGAGCAAAACTATTTTTGCCTTACAAGTCTGAAAAGAGAACAACCATGAATATAGACTAAATGTGTAGTAATAATGAATTTTAATACAGTACTTAGCATTCTTCTAAAAAATATAATCATAAATCCCATAATAATTTAAGCCATTATCTACCTAATTGCAGGTGAACTAAATGAAGGTAGATGTATATTTAAAATGCAATAAATTTACATGTTGTGAACTAAAATAATTATGTTTTTATCCTAAATATAAAGGGGAGCCTTTTTTTTTCCATTTGATTTTGTGAAGTTGAAGATTTGGGGAGTGAATAAGGTCTTATATATTCATTAATATAGTCTTTATTGTATGTTGCAAAAAGCAAAAATAAAAATATGCTTTACAGGCACAGTTTGACTGTGAGTTAAAAATATTTCCCTTCAAAATATTAAGAATGGCATGAATACACCTCACTTAGAAATATTTATTTAATAGCATGTTCTGGAGCTGAAGGTCTGGAAATGTAGCATGTGATAAAATTGCAGTTTCCATGGTAACCTTGATTGTTTTTAATAGCAAGATGCTGAGACATAAAACATTACTTGATTGGCAGCTGCCCTAAGGCATAAACTGCTGTAACATAACTAAAGTGCATTTTTGTTTATTAATATTAAGCAACAAGATACTTTTTTCTTTGCTGCTGATCCTACCACTAGATTTTCAATGTCTAGGGTTTTGTAATGTACTTTAAACCAAATAATAAGCTCTTATAAAGCAAAAAATAGAACTCTCCTGAGATGTAAAAGGTAAAAGTGTAACTGGTTTTGGCCTATGTTTGCAAAGGTTTAGAGAAATGAGAGGCTTGCTATTCTCTGTTAGCAATTAATTTTTTTTTGTACTGAAGGTTCCCCAGCTTCAACATCTTTAGACACAGGGGTAAATTTCTCTCTGCTTCCAGAATAACAATAATTTACACTCATCACTTCTTGTTAGTCACTCTCCCTTTTTGTTTGATCCAAATCTCTGTTGTCCATATGGTGCTGCTTGATTACAATTTCTTCCCTGGGAACTTTAACATCAGAGACAAATCAGCTGTTTTATAATTGCAATTCTAACATCACATGGCTAAGTACGCTGTTTTTTCTGCCTAGGTACTTGACAACAAGGTATGTGGTGGAAATGGTATCTACCCTGAAAATAAATGACACGTGAGCCACCAGTGAAAAAAAATTTGAGATAGATGCATTTTATTTGTGCTTCCTTGGGATGCTATGACTATGAGAGTAGACATTTCAAGCCTCACCCAGGAGTGCTATTGAAGTGGATTCCTGTAATTCTTACTTACCTTTTGCTAAATGGTTTATACCATTAAGTCATGTTTTTTGCTGAACCTAAAAGCAAAAGGAAGGGAGAGTGGAAGGACCTGCCCCTCAACTGTTCCTCAGAAGGCCCTGGAACCTTCTGTGGGCACAAGGTCAGCTCTTACCAAAATGTGAGCCAGAGGTTCCATTCCTCTTTTTAACTTCAGCTTCAGCCCAAAAGAGCTTAGGGAGGTGCTGCTGATTTCTCAGCCTGTTCTCTCTGCTCCTCCACCAGACTCCTCACTGATGCCTACACATCAGTTTCCTGCTTCAGACTTCCTATCAGCACTAAGGGCTGACTTGAAACCTGCTGTGGTGCCAGTACTCCAGAGAGGCTGACAGGCAAATTGCAGTTCAGGCAGCTCAGACACTCTTCTGTACATGTGCAGCCATACTTCAAACTCATTTCTGCTTCTGCTACTCGAAGCCTATCTCTGTGACTGCACAGTGAAGGCATTTTTTATTACTTTCTCTGCTATTTCTCACATAATAATAATAGTTTGTTTCCTTTTTTATTCTCAGGTTACTTTATAGCTCTCGCTTCATGCATCCAAACTCTTTTGAATCAGAAGAACAGCTTTTCTACCTGAGTTAATGACATCATACACTGAGTTAGAAACTGTGATATGAGATCTACACCATCTTGCACTGCCTAATAGGGTGTCATAAAATCATCCTGGTGGGAGCGCTTCTCCAGTTAAGTTTCACTGCTTACTTTATTATATCACCAATCTGAACAGGTCCACTCCTGCAGAGTCATTGCATACACTCTCCAGATGAAGGATCCTGGAATGAAACTTCAGAGCTCAATACACCCAGCATAGTCTTTCTGTCCTTTTCACACTTTGCTTGGCTTTTCCTAATCAAGTCAGATACAGCTGTAGTTCACAACTTCTGTGCCATTTCATGATCACTGAGAGAATAATGTTTTTTTCATTGATACCACCAAACCCTAAAGAAAATCTATGCTATATACTCAGTAAATATAATCCTAAGTAAAGAAAAGCCAATATAATGGTAATAAGAAAAATACAAAAAATACACCAAATTCTGAGAGTAAGGAAGAGAGGTCAAACGAAAAATAACATGAGTTAAAATATATTGAAAGACTATTTTAAAGGCAATATTCACTCTTTAACATTCACTCTCGTCGGAGTCATTAGTGTAGAGACCATATCAATAGATATATTGCAATATTACATATATAGCAATATTAGCTGATATAATCACCATATTTGCCATGGAAAAGGAGTGCTGTTTCACTTTGTGTTGGTATATGATGAAATGTTTAGGATACACACATCAGGGTACAGCTGAAAAAGATGACATGGCAGTTCAGGGCCAGGCTAGACGGTGTGTATTAATTACTCTATGAGGAAAGAGTTTCTTCCCTTTTTGTTTACCACTGTTACACTATTCCTAGTAGTGCTGACAGTTTTCAGACTGTTTTTTTGCTGGAGAGTGTTAGACTAAGGAACATTCCATCCATCATTAGAAACTTACATTTGCTATCATGAAGCAAGTTGTTAGTAAGTTAATTGCTGCAATATGCCTGGGAACAGAAAAATGCCAGGTTTATGCTTTCTGTATAGGGAATATGTTCCAACATAACCTCTGTGCTGAGGAATAAAGGAGTTTAAGGTTGTCCTGTGATCTGGGCATGCTGTTCCACATCAATTTCCTTGTTTAATAGAAGAGACATGCAGATCTGGGGGGCACTCCAGGTGAACAATAACCACAGCCCTGTGAAGGGTATAGCAATAGCATTAGAGTAGTTTCTAAGTTCTTATCATGTGACTGAAATTGTTCATTTCAGTATTTTCTTGATCCACAAGACACTAAGTCTTCACTAAATCTGTCACCAATATTTTACTTGGCTCACAGAAACCTCTTTTTTTTATTGAAATCTTGACATCTCTTTGCATATATTCTTCAGGGTGATTAAGAACGACCCTTTTCTCCTCTGTAGATGAATAGAAAGTTCTGTCTCTGGAAGTCTGCTTCATAGGGTTTACATATGCATGTACATGCCATAGCTTGATCTTGAAACTTCTGATTTGAGAGGAAAATATAGAAATATTTGAAGAATTTACACTGACCAAACTTCAGAAGAAAAAATAAAAAACAAAATGAGGATGAATTTTCGGATGTTTCATCAATGTGCTCTATCCACAAATGCAAAAACAATTCAACAAAGCTTTAGCTAATTAGTGTATTGGTTTATTGCTGATAAATAGTTTCACTGCCTTGTTATTCCCTATGGGCATTCTTGGTCCTAATAATAACAAATTACAGCAGCTAAGAGCTCTGTTAGTTATCTGGGAAATATGTCTCGGTCTATCCATGTTTCCTGAATAAAATTTATCCTGCAATTAGTCTGTCAAAGGGTGGGACCAAGTGCTTCTATAACATCTGTGGATCTGTGGTTAATAATGTGCTGAGGATTACTCTTACAAATATTTTTTTTGCAGCATAGTATACTATAAATATATATATATATGTATACTTAATATACATATATATATATACATTTTATATATATATCTCAATATCAAATGTGTGTCTATGTCTGTCAGTCTGCGCGAGCGTGTGTGTGTGTGTGTGTGCGTGTAATGTATCTATACCCTTTAGAGCAGTGGATTGTCAAGATGTGTAACATTTCCAAAGTTCCAGTGGCTTAACATGTTCCCTTCAGACAAGACCATTCTGAAGAAATTGACTGTGAAATAAAGAAACACAAAATTACACTTTATTCCTGAAAGAAGTTACAGACTGGGGAAAAAAACTGGTGATTACAATCTCAGTGTTCTCATCACCCATATGAGCACTGGTCTCAGCTCTTTGTGCTTTGTGCTTTACACCAGACAATTCTTCTCAGTGTCTCCATGACTATTGTATCATGGTGTTTTGAGCTTTCCAAACAGAAAATGGAGTCTTTTCCCACTTTCACTTTTCCATGGGGGAATTTCCATACTACAGCTCCAGCAACTCCATATCCTGAACAGAGCCATTCAAACCTAATGGTCCTTTCAATGGCAAAGTATTTTTTCATTAAACTTCAGTCAGGAAACATAGATGGTCTCTGTGGGCTCAGGCAGAGCTGCTCAGACACAAGCTGCTCACCAGGTGGCCTTTCAACAAGTTCAGGAAGTTCACACAAAGCTCAGATGCCAGTAATGACCTCATAAAAATTAGTAAGCCTGGGGCAAATTGATACATACATTTTAAAATTCTTTCTCAATCTTCAAATCATTATTTTCTCAGACTGGGCATCATTGGCTGTTTTTAAGTTAAGAAACAAAGAAACAAAACAAACAAACAAAAAGGCTAAATCCACAGAACTCCATCTTTCTTATCTTATAGAATCACAGGATATTTTATTTCAGAAGAGACCTTTGGAGATCATCTACAAACTAGGTGACCTTCAAAGGAAGGCTAGCTTCAGAGTTATATCTTCCTCAGGATCATTTCCACTTTAATTTTGATTATTTCTAAAGACAAAGGCCCTTTAACCTGTCCAGGAAAGTCTTGCAATAACTTTTTTTTCATTCCATGCAATCATAATTTGCCTTATAAAAAGGTATGCCCAAACACTCTTGTTCCTTCACGGAATACCTGAAAATAGTCTGGCTTCATTTTTTTTCCTGTAATCTTCCATTAAATACTTTAAGACTGTAATTAGATCCACCTCTTTGGTCTTTTATTCTTCCATCTAAACAAATGGAGCTCCCTTAGTCTCTGCCCATATGTTATGTGGTTCAGCCCTCATCATCTTGCTTTATTTGCATTTTCTCCAGAAATCTGCCTCATTAAAAAAAAAAAAAAAAAAATCTTTCTTTGTATTTTCATCAGTATGTTTCTGGTCATGTAAGGTAAAAATGTTTCTAATTCAGCTGTTGGATTCAATTTGCTTGACTGCCAGAGTGCTTTCACATACAGGACTCACCAGTCATCCTTTTTTTTCTCAATTCTTCTGCCCTTAGCACACACAAAACATTTAAAATCCAGTCCCTTCTCTCCCTGAAAAACCCACTGGTGAAAAGACATAGAGGCTTTTTCTCATTACTGAGTTGCTGTTTATTTATACAATGGAAGCTATATAGCATTTCGGTAAAGCTATTTGACAAAGCTACATGATATTAATATTAGGCTGCTCAGCGAGCTGTGGAACCGGCTGTAGTCCATCAGCCAGCTAATTAATGAAAAAACTGTGAGAAGTAGAGAGCATTTACTTCTGATATTGCTAAAGGAAAATAGAAAGGAAGGGAAATTTAAAAAAAAGCAAGATCAAAGCCCCTTCACATAAATTGTTTTTGTATCACAGGCAGTGTACACTATAGGATGTACTGAGGGTCAAATTAACCCAAATTACTTACACAGAAATATTGTGTAAAACTGACAGCTCTGAAAAAATTCTGTGATGAGATCCTTTCCTCCCATGCAAGTTTGATGTACTTTCTTCCCCGTATTAGACATGAATCTTCTTTCTATATGTGTTGTCCTAAATTTACAATAATCTCAAAAGAGTTTAAAAGACCTGAAGCCAACCCCACAAGAAATGTAGTGTTGCACTGGCTTGGACTTTTGGCTCCTCCCATACTTTTTCTTTGGAACAGAACTTACTTTCATAGTCACAGAAATCAGAGAAATTGACAGCTGTTTTCTTTTTTTTAGAAAAAATATAAAAGCTACATATTAAGTTCAGCTTCTGGACCCACCATACATGGTAACTTTTCTAGATGCTTCCCCACAGAGCAGACTGAAATCATTCCTCCATGAGGCTCTTCAGGCTACAAAGCAGCCACCTCTATATTGTGTAAAACAAGAGAGAAATTTCATTGCCTCACAGGAAGGTAAAATAATAACGTGGAACGGACCTTACATGTTATTAACTAGGAGAGAAGATATAAATAGGATGTAGGTAGCAGATGAGCAAGAGTTATTTCTTTCATTAAGCAATTAAAAAAGACAAAATAACTCATAAAGTATATTTATTTCTTAAAAAGACAAAAATGAATTGTGTTTCAAAAATGTTGTGTTTTTTCTAATTAGAATGAGTAGAACAAGATTTTTTTTTTTCTTCTATTATGGGGTTTTTTTCTGCTCATCTTTGAATTGTTTGTTATTAGCAAAAAGTAAAGACAGACGTGGTTTATTAGGCAAAACCTGGTTAATGAAAATTTGTAATTAAAATGGTATTTTATTAAAATATCTTTCTATGAAGACATGGGACACCTTAGCTTAGCTGGTATCCCAATATGGTGCAACAGTCACCTCAGAGACCATAGAGTCAGGTCCCTGCTTTACCTGACTCATTTCTCAGCCTTGTAGCTATCACCCAGTCGTGAAGCCTCACTGTGATTTTGCCTGGATGTGTATAAACACACAGAGGTAAATCATAGAGTCAGAAAGATCTGTATCCAAAATAGCTAGCACACAGAGACGTCATTCAGGCATCAATATCTCAGTCTCCAATGTCACAGCATATCTTTTATGCATTAGATTTGCACTAATATATTAGCAAAATTTTGTTATTAATTTTTAATTAATCAATACATCCACTTATTGTTAATGTCATGATCTGGGATTATGGAAGTTGAAGTTCAAGTCTATTTCTTCTATAAATTTCACAGCAATATAGAGTGAACTTGTAGAAAGAGGGAGGATATATAGTACTTCCATTGTTCTCATGTCTCTTCAAAGTGCTTTGCTTTCAAGGCAAGATGAGCCAAATATTAATTAGCTAAATATTAGCAAAAGTCTTCTATTGTTTTGTACTTTAGTTTCTACTAGATATCTTCCAGACATTCAGGGCTTTCATTCTTGGAAGGTGAAAGGAAGTGCAATAGAAAGAAGATGCAAGCACAAATCATTTCCTTCCTCACTGCTAGTCCAGAATTTTCAACACTTGTAGATTTCATAAGAAATTAATACCCAGTAAAAAAAAAGTCTTCAAAAAGGCTTGAATAGGAAGATTTCATCTTTGAATAAGATCTCTCTCTAGGCATATTGATTATATAATTCTGACTTTGTACATCCAGGTTCTCTAAAGACATCCTCACCAACTTGATGGAGTCTTTAGACAGCCTACCCAATGAATTGAGTAATATAATTTTCTTATTATATTCAATTTAAAAATATTCTGCTTGCAGATGGTCCCACAGCAAAAAGGAGTAGTTAAAACACAAAACCAGCTCCTAGTTCTGAGAATTGAAAGAGCCTGACATTTTTCTTTTTAAGTAAATATCATATTTTAATTGCTGCAGCCCCAAGGTAACCATAAAGTCAGGCACTGACAGCTCATGTGGATTTTATGAGGCTGTTTACTCTGTTGTTCATGAAAAAAAGTTTGTTTAGCGACTGCTGCTGCTCCTGATGCTCAGATCACCTGTAAGTGAGAAAGGATCTTCCTAAATAAGGAAAAAAAGTATTTAATATTTTATCTGCAATGAAAAACCTAAGAAAAAAAATCTGAGCATAGAGTCAAAGTGAGGAGTTGTTAATAATATAGAGATGGCTCAATTATTAGATTTGTTCCCTGGCTGAGCTATTCACCTCCCGTTTTAGTGTTATTTTTATATTATTGATAGAAGCTGTGGGTACCCCATCCATGAAAGTGTTGAAGGCCAGTTTGAATGTGGTATTGAACCCAGTCTAGTGGAAAGTGTCCCTGGTCATGACAGGGGAGTTGGAACTAAATGACTTTTAACATCTCTTCCAGCTCAAAGCTTTCTGTGAATCTGTGAATAAGGACATTTTCCTGACTGCAAAGATGGACTATGGGTACCTAAATTCTTACATTTTCGAATTTCTCAAGTTTTAACATGAGGTTAAAGATGGTTTCCAGACCTTTTTCATTAATTTTCCAGGTTTTCAGACCTTTCTGCAGTATAATGGTGTAGGCCTTACAATATAACACAAGGCCATGAAAACACTGAGTATATGTATTTTAATAAATATTGTCAGGGAAATAATAAATATTTTTCAGGGAATTTATGTTAGTATGAGGATCAATTTCTAGACAGTGTGTTTGCCATCAGTGAGTTTTATGAATTACATAAGCTCCCTCAAATCAATGATATAATCTGAACTCAGACAAGCAGTGATACCAATAATATTTTTGTAGGGGTGATGTATAATTTTTAAAAAACAAGTATTTTTAGAAAGTATATGGATGCTACAGCAGCAAACAGCTAGTAATAACCTGAAGTTCTATATTGAGATATTTAATTGTCTAATGTAATGGGAATGCCCCATTTTAAACTTTCTAAATTTTAAATTTCATTATGTGCTTTTCAAAATAAGATTTGGTGTCCAGTATTTCATAAAACAGTTGCTACCTATTCCAGTTCTATCTGATTTTTTCTTCTAGCTGCTTCTATTTTCCACAATTTAATGGCAGATAGCTCTATTTCTAGTTAACAGAATAAGTACTGTCCATACCTTTCCACTTCAAAAAACACATCTTCAGCTTTCCTAATCATCTGAAACCACAGTCACTTATAGCTAGCAAGCTGAAATATTACAATGGGGGATATTTTCTAAGGCATAAAACCCTCAATTACATACCATTTAGAGTCAATTGTAATTTGAAGCCTTTCTGCTTATGTATATGTTTGGCATTATTAACTCACATTCTATTCTATTTAATCCCATGACGTTCAATTAACCAGGAAGAATGTGGCAAACCCCAATTGGATGGAGTAAAGGACACATTGTCCTTGCAATATGAGACTCCAATAAAGTGCTATGTAGATGGATTAATAGATTTTACCTTTACTTATTCCACCATCTTGGCCATGATTCAGAAATGTATAGAAGCACATGCTGGGATTTATGCTCATTTCTTTCATATAAAAGCCAATGAGGCATAAGCAAATTCTTAAATAAGGTCAAAGAGACCTTAATACAAGAGACTTTGTGAATTTCTCTTTCAAAAATAGAAGAAAGAAAGAAATTTGCCAAACTTCAGTATTTGAGATGTCTCAAAGTTTAGAACTACACATATTAGATAACCTGGAAAAAAAAAGAATTATTCCTATTTGGCAATGAAGAAATCAATCCATATTTTTACTATTTTATAATAGACTGAATTTTTTAAATTCGAACTTTGGAAGTATCAAAGCATTTAAAACTATTCTCTTCCTCAGTGTATGTCAAGCTTCTTTAATTATGTCAATTAAATATTTATTTAATTAAATTATATATTATTGCTTTAAAAATAATGAAAGCATTCAGATTGTGAAGAAGTGACCTGTTAATCTTGCAAAAAATACCCACAGTCCTTTTTGCAGCTAATTATTACCTTTTGTGAAATCCACAACCATTATTAAAAAGTCAGAGGTCTGGGATTTCTTTGTTTTTCCATTAACTTGAAGGGAAATCATATATTAATATTCGTTTGTGACTTGTCAGAGAATGGTCACACCAGGGGTGGGAAGGAGGACAGTGCTGCAGTAGTTGCAGACATGAAGTATGGTAACTTTTTTTATCTCTGAAGAAAAAGAAAATTATGCCTTCAAAAAGAAAAAAGAGCATTTTTTTAAAAGCTCTACTTTTAAAAGGCATTAGAAATTTTGGACTGTGCTATAAATGGACATCTGTTCTATAAGCTGTACCTCGACAAGATGACATTGGTTGTTATGTCAAATCTCAACAGGCCACCTTTACTCATGTTCTGCTAAGTTAAGAAATGTCACTGTAGCAAAATGAAACATAACCTTTAATATTTCTTTCTTTGGCCTGGGCTTCAGTGAAATGCAAGAGAAATGTAAGAAACCCTTGCCTCTCAGTGGATTTGGTTTAAGCCAGCCTCTCTCCTTTAGAGCTACTGCCAGCTGGGAGTTTCTCCAAGAAAGAAAGAGAGGTTATTCTGGGTTCCCCTTTCAGTCTTTGTCAGAAGAAGACAAAATTAAAATTAATATATATATCTGTCTATTTTGTTACTGCAGAAAGCTAGAAGTACTGTAGCAAGTCTTGCATTTTATTTAATGTTTCTGGCTCAGATACAGACATCTATGGTTTTTCTGTGGATTATGTAATGGAGCTTTGCTGCTCTTCAGAGGTGTGGCTTCAGCACTGACAGACCCCAGCAGCTATCTGTCCCTAGCAGGAGTCTCAGCTTGGAGTACGTCTGGAATTTCTGCAGAACTCTTAGTTACAATTCAGGAAATACAGATATCCTAATTTGGCTCACATATCACTTGAAACTGTGCAGAGAAGGAGTTGATAAACTTAGTTTTGCTGTTTCCTTGCCATAACCTCTATTTAGCATAACAGTATGCAAAGTACTGTTAGTTTTCTTCTCATAGAAGACATTCTGGGTTTTAAAATGGAAACGAAAAGGGAAAATCTCAGCTAATAGTTTGTAAGAGCCTTCATCCTGCTTGCTCTGCCCATCCTATTTTTCTTTCCCTTTTCATGGATACAGTAGTTCTATTGCACTATTTGAATGACATTTCTATTGATCACAAGCAAAAATAAGTTAATGATGACTGTGGAATAGGACCTGGCTAGAGGCATATGGCCCTCGACATGCCTCTGAAATGCTGCTTTGCCAAGAAAATGCTGTCTCCCCAAATTGAGCCTCGTGAGTTACAAAGAACTGGTTTGTCTTCATCCTTCTCAGATTAGTTTATAAGGACTACAGAAGTCAAGGGGAAATAAGAGAACTGGTCAGGAAAAATATTAACTATTTTTTTAATATTTTACTTCTAGTTTATGTTATCAAGAATGTCTTTTACAAAGAATGGGATTTGCTGTCACAAATAAGTTAGTCCTGTTTATTGAAGATTAGGTGGTCCCTGTTAATACACTTCATTCACTAGACACCTGTAAAAATTTTTTTCCTGACATGAAAATCCTAACAGGGTGCCCTGTTCCAGATCTGATGGGTAGAATGGACTGCAGGAGCTGTATCACAGCTTGTCTCTCACAACAGGTATATTCATATGCAGAGATGTGAGAGAGTGGCTCTGATTGCTCAGCATGTCTGGAAATATTTCATGTGCATTAAAAACTGGCCAGTTTGGCTTTTTCAGGAGGAATTAAACAGATTAATATTTTTTAACTTTTCCTTCCCAATCTTTTTCTTTCCCCACACAGCTATTTATAAACAGCATCCATAATCCACTCAGCATGTAAATTGTAAATGTAATCACCAGAACAAAAAATGGTTAGAAGGCTCAGAAGTGTTGGGATATTTTACTTTGGCAAACAAAGGCTGCATTGTTCAGGGGACTGGAACCAGGGCAAAAGATTTTATTTCACTGTGGGAAACTTCTGATCAATCTTTAAACCCATGGTAATACCTTCAGTTGTAACAAAGAAGCCAAAGACTTTTGGTAGTGCATAAATCCTGCCAATACTGAATCAAAGAAGCTCTTCTATTCACCTTGTCGTTTCATATAACTAATTCTTCATTTCAGCAGCTACTTACAGGTTGGCATTTGAGGTTTAATTGATACCTAGTGTGCTGCTAGAATGTAATATCTCCCTTAGTAAAATTTATTCTTTATTGTGCTCAGGAGAAACATTTCTATAATTTACTGGGCACTTCTGGGAAGTGAAAACATTATAATTGTCACAGAAAAGACACGTGCAACCATGTTTCTCTTTGCTTAATTTACTGTTGTTATGAACAGACATCTCAACACATTTGCAGCATAGTAAGATTCTACAAAGGAAGAAATAATATTTTGCAGACAACATAAATCAATGTCCCTCTGCTGATGTTAATGAATTTTCATAAATCTACAGGAGCTAAGAATCTGTCCCACAAACCATCTGTCACTATTGATACCTTGACTATCCAGTGAATGACTGACACTGAATGACCAGTTAGCTTTCAGTTATACTAGAAAACACAAATTAATTTTTTCCTGACCTAAAATCTGCTTAAACAGAGGCAGAATTATAATGACCCTGAGAGAATTTTCCTTTATTTGTAATCCTTAAATTTTCATTGTGATAAATACCCAATTCAAAATCATGTCACAGAACATGCCTCAGGAGAGGAAATTAGCTCATACAGTATAAAGATGTTTTTATCATTAGTTTCCATTCAATTTGTTTAAATCCTTTCAAAGACTGTACTTGATTGTCTTCAAAAATAAGATAATAAAGATCATAAATATAACATAATATGTAAATCCCACATCTCTTAATACTGCTTGCTGCATAATTTTTCCCCTTTAAGATGAAATCATTATTTTGCTCAAAATTCAATGTGAATCTGAAATTAGAAAACAGTTTCTGATATAAAAATTTGTTTTTCATATTTAGTAATGTATTGTAAAGAATGTTTTTCAAATAATTGCAGTTTTGCAACATTTATGGATGAAACTCCTTAAGTTTAGAGGTGTCTTTTAAAAACAAATTCTAAAACTTAGCAAATGCAGGCTTATTTTTTTAAATATTTTGGCACAAAATATTACTACTATGTAATGCAATAATTGTTGCATAAATATATCAATTATTTAAATAATAGTAATTAAAATTATGAAAACTCTTGCCAACCAGCAAAATTGAAATTTGAAATAGAATGTTTCTTAATTTTTTTATCCTGTTTTCTTTTTTCCTTTTTTACCCCAATTCAGTGTACTAAATTGAAATTTTTTTTTTGTTTTTTTACATTCCCCTTCAATTCAAATGAAAATCAACCAACTCTGCATTAAAACAAAGCTTTTAAAGAAATGATAGTTCTTCAGTAACACAATATGGATAAAATAAAGGCAAAATTGATTCTCAATTTATGATCTCACACTAATAATAGTGTGAGAATATAATTTATATCATAAGTGTCTCATAACATATACTAGAACCTTCAATTTTTTCCTTTTCCAAGAGAAATAACACTTAGGAAAAACCCATGTTTTGATTCTGCTGGTTTTCTTTCTTTAGTTTGGGAATGGGAACACACAAAACTAGTAAGGGACTTGAAAACTTCTGGTATAACATGGTACTCAGTTCACCTTGGCTAAAACTTTTTGTAACATTTTATCTTTACTACTTGTGTTTCTTGGAGTAGCAGGTATATGTGGGGAACAGTGGAGGTTGTGTTGCAAGAATTCAATGGACAGAACAACATGAATGTTTTGTGGGCCATGGAGTAACTGAAACCTTCCTCTTATAGAAGAAAATGCTGCCAGTAGACACAAAATAGTTTCAAAACTATAATGAATTTGCACATCATATTGTTCACCAGTTTTCAATCCGTTTGCCCACTCTCCTTTAATATCCACTGAGGATATTAAACTTTTTCAGGGGTGCAGTTTTTGGACTACTAAAGAACATAGCATTTTATGCATTATTTTTAGTTCAGATAAATCCAATTCATGGAAGTGGATACTTAAGCAAGTGTGCTGTTTTTACTGTCAGGTGTCCATATTCTGTCCTCGTCAGTGGCATAAAAAACTACAAAATCAGGTCAGGAAATTGCAAACTGGATGTAGATCAGTGCAGATGCAAGGACATCTTGTACATTGCTCATGCATGTGATTGCTTTCTCAGAACAATTAGGGTGCTGGTGTTCACGATGTCACAGGTATTATTACACTGACAGTTAATGGATAAATGGCCAAGACCGACAAATGCAATGATGGATAATGATAAATGCTTCTGGTTATACTTGATGGTCCAAGAACACCTTTGTTGGACAGACTGGTATGAATTGTACTTTGAAGAAAGATGGAAGTTAGCTTTGTGCCAATCACTTCCAAAATTTATTTTGGAGCACCTCAGACTTGTAAAAAACATCTCAGGTTGTGTCACAACACAGCACTTCCAGAAGGCAGTAGTACTTCAACACAGTAAGGATAACTGGAAGGGTCACCAATCCATCAAGCAGCAACAAAGCAGCAAAGAAATGTGGCAAAAAGCAGAATTAAAGGAATGATTGTTCATAAGGTGTTTTCAGTAATATCTGGACCACAATGGATCTGATTGTTTTGCTGATTCGGTCATGCTTGACATGCCATGAACTCAGCAAACAGCAGATTTTCCCCTCTACCACTACCTCTCAGAAACACCAAGCCTAACCAACCTGACTGCACAATGATCAAAAGGTCATCAAATCTACTGAAGAATCTGAGCTGTGCAAATACGGAGAAAAGAAGGAAAACAGCAGAAACAGAAAATTGTGTACACTCAGCATAAATGGAGAAACAGACCATAAGTAGAAACTGAAGGAAATAATGCAATTTTCTGCCAGATACATTCCAGGAGAGAAACTACTAGCCTCAAAGTCTGTCCTTGGAGACAAAACAGAATGATGGGAAAGAAGTTGCTTGTAGTTAGGGAACTGAAGGAAAGATGATGACGGAGCAAAAATGAGACTCTAGAAATCTTGTGAATTTCTTACAAGAAACTCAAAAAATTAGAACCAGGGTTCCTTGGTTACTTACACTTTACATAATAAAATTTGGTTCAAACTATAGATTTAAAAAAATAATTAAGCAAGTTATGATTGTTCTAAGCAAGCTGAAATATTTCAGTCTTCTACAATGGCAGTGAAAAATCAAAAGCTGAGGTCTTCAGGAAATGCACATGCATATACACACCCAAGGGATAACAATGTAAAAGACTGTAATGCAATTAAATCAACATGCTTACTTCAATCATTCTTCCTAATTGAAATTGAAGAGTTTTTTAGCTTGGGATTTATTATATTTGTTTGTTTGTGGGTTTTTTTTAGGTCAGGAGACATGTATTTATTTTGTTATGTTGATATCAATGGTGAGTTTCTTTTGCCATAAAAACTGTCTCTTAGTTTTTTTCTTAGAAAGTTCACAAGGTGTTGGGACTGGAAAAATAGGTGAAATCCAGGATCACCTCAAAGGTTCCCATCCAGTTAACAAAGACCATTTAAACATAATTTCTTTGCACATAACAATTGCTCCTGCACAAGTAAAACAGTTATAAATATTACTTGTCTGTGAGACGTCAGTGTGCCCCAGTGTGTTCCAAAGAAATTGTGGGTGGGAGCAAAGTGACAAAGCTAAAACATACACCTGTCATGAGGCTGATTTATGTACCTGTTGCTTACAATTGAGTCATGCAGTCAAGGCATCCTGCTCGGGTGGGACCATAAGGCCAAACCTCACAGCTATGTGGGTGTCTTTACTTACTATTCCCTTTTACATGACACTTTATAATTACCTTGCTGCTTTTGCAACAGAAGTAAAATTCAAATTAGGGGAGCAGTTCTATTAGGAAGTCCTGGGTACTTAAAGAAGAGACATTACATTCGTGCTTTATAGTATATATGAAAATTTAGGACAGATGTGACTCACTGGAGCGCATGCAAAGTGAAAACTTATTTTTATCCATTAAATCTGTGGTAGGAAAAAAAACCCAAAACCCTTTAATTCCCTATGAATTTGCAGTTTACTTTAGGGGAATTTGCCAGTTGCAGACATAAAACCTGCAATGAAATCTAGCTAAGCAGTGCTAGCTAGAAAAGCACAGAAGCCTTTTCTAAACTCCTGAGTGAACTTGAAGTTATGGATTTGGCATTGTTTGCAGACCACTAAATATTCCAGGTCCCACTAACCCTGTACCGTCCAAACCCTGCTTTCCACAAATTAGATTCCTGGTGCAGAACCCAAAGCAGCACAAGGGAAGGGCGGGGAGGAGGACAGGCATGTGACTGATATTCTGGACTTCTTGCATAAAAGAAAATTGAAATGTCAACCTTTGTCTGTTTCCCAAGACAATAAATCTTTGAATTAAATGTGTTCATGAGCACTTGAAACGAAAAACCAGCTCTACTTCCTCTCAGCCATTTTAACAAACCAGGAACAAAATATTTTAACAAACAAGGAAAAAAAAAAAAAGATCAAACAGTAGGAAGGCAAAAAAAGCTGAACAGGCATATAGACTTTGGCACACAGAAAATTAAAACAGTTTAAAAATTGTCTTCACTTAATAGCAACCCAAACTGTTTGAAATAATTGCTGTTCAGCAACAAAGATAAAGATATGCTACTTCACATAAATATCTAATGACTTGAACATGAGGAACTAACTATAATGGAGTGTCATATTAAAATATAAAAACCACTGATGGAAGTTGCAGAAGCAATCCAATCTCTAAAGTTCCATTTTATGGTGAGCTGCAGGTTTGGTGATTAGTGATGGGTGCAAAAGCATTATAATTCACAGCAAACCTGATAAGTACCATTGTGATTATCCTTTTTAAATGCAAACTGCAAAGAGGACAACTGCAAGTGTTATTCAGAAAGCTCTAGTGCCAAAAGCATCTTTTTAAATGTCAAAATGCAAGTAAATTTTGAAAAGATGTATAAAATATTTTCTAATACCCTAAAATAATGTCTTCTGGAGCTTTCAAAGTAACACACATAGAGAATGAAAACATTTTAGATGTTTATCTTTAGGGTTTTTATCATCACAGATGATAAATTCAACTTCTAATTCAAATATTGGTGACTGAATAAAGGATGCAAGCCTTTCCAATGTGAAATAGAAATATCAACTGGGGAGAAAAATGCTGTGCAGTACAATGACATACATATGGATTTTTTCTCAAACATTTATGTTGAAAATGGATATGTGCAAAATAGTTATAAAATTATATATGACATGTACAGATTGTTAATATTATGAAGTTGTAGCTAATGTGTTCAAATATATTCATATTGTCATTTAACTTCTTTTCTTACTGATGATAGGAAAACAAAAAAGAAGAATGGAAGAAAAAGTTTCAGGTCATTTCATTCCACTAACATTCATTAAAAAAGAGGAAAAAAAGAAGTGTGTACCTCTTGGTTATTTTACCAGCTAGATTTAAAGTAAACCTCCAGGAATTATTTTAATTGGATTATATATTTACTTAATAATTAAGGAGTTGCACCAGCACAGGTGCTTCTTCTTCCTTAGAAGCTCCACATGTTCAGGACATGAATACCAAAAAAAAGTCCTGGGTTATAGAAAGAAAACAAAAAGTCTGGCCTTCCTGTTCAGTTCTGCTTCTTACTTTTCTGTACTTATCCATGGGAAAGCATACTCATCTGTGCAATCCTTATGCTTTGATCCTTTGATCTTGACAGATTTTCCACCACTAAAGAAATTCTGATGAAGTCAACTTTACTTTTTAACCGATCTAGACTGTAGAGGAATCACCTGTACCATTGAATTAAATACTTCCAAAGGAATTACTCAGATTCCTCTGATAAACTGTGCTTCATAGCAAAGTACACTTAGAGGAGGTGGATACGATTTTGTGACTTAAACCACCAATATCAGGACTCATAAATTACAGCACTTATTCTCACTACTGTTACCAGAGTAGGGGAAACAGTGATTGCAGTCTTTCATCTATAGTTTCATTTTTTTGAGATATATTATCAGCTGATGTAAATAAGAGATGCCTTCAGGTCACTTTAATTCATCATTGACATGTTTATCTTGCTTACAATGACAGCAGTGAGAAAAGTGCAAAATAAAATTCAAGTACAAAAGCATTACTTGCATTGTTTGTGGCTTGGCCATTACCACTAGGCCCAAATCCTCCATGATTTCAAGTTGTTCCTTAGTGTATTGCCTTATTGTCCTCAAAACCTCACTGCAACATCTTTTTTATCATGCAGCTGTTAATTCAATACTACACAGAAACAACATGATAAATATTAAAAATTTTCATGAGGTTAAAAAAATAAAACTTCAGGAAAAACAAAATAGTTCCCAGGTCTTGTCTGATCTGAAAGCATACCATTCATACCATTTTTCCCTTTGCAACATGTAGAAATTTAAAGATATCCAGGATGGACTATAAGACAAGGAAAAGTAGGCCCTGGTCTTTTATATCTATATTACTCCATGTATGTAATATCCAGCTCCTAGTATCAGTATTAGGAAATAATTTGGAAATACTCAGTGTACACATTTATCCCTGGGACCTGAGATTCCAAGAGTTTGAATGGTTAATGAAACAGTGTCAGATTTCCCAGCAGCCATATTAAGATTAAACTTTCATACCAATATGACACAAAAGCATCAAAACTGCACTCTGACCTTCATTCATGTAATTCAGTTAAAGTACATCAATCTTCTTTACTTTTCTTGGTTGAGTGGAGATCATGCTGTTTCATTTTAGGAGCAATTTGTCCATGGTGTATTAAGTACCACATTATGTGCTGGTGAAATGGAATATTGTGAAAAAAGAGGGATGGCAGAAGGAAATGTACCTCGTAAAATTTTTTTAAAAAAATCTATGAATTACCTGTTCTATTCTCTGCAAGATAATTGTCTTTGCACCCAGTCACAGACAGTATCATCTAATCAGATTTCACTCAGAATTTCATGCCTCTCCATTCCAAGAGCAAAGAAACAGAGACCCGTTAAAAGATGGTGGCTGAGATTGAAAGGAAAAATCAGTTATCAAAGACAAGACTGAAGAAGATTGAACTGCCTAAATTAGAAAACAGAATATAGAACCTGGAGCTTGGTGGCTACCTGGGTTTCCAAGGCATTGGTATTTTGCAATATCTTGTTTTTCAGGCCTTTGCCGGTGAAGCCCTAACTGCAGTATACCTCTTTGTGAAATTCAAAAATAAATCCTACTCAACAACACTGACTTGGTACAGCAGCACAAATATCCAAAATGCAGACTTAATGGCTTTCTTTAAAAATCAATTTCCATGACTGCCACCCAGTTTTCCACAGTATTCAACTGTGGAGAATAAAACTCTCCTTAGAGGGAGAGGATGCAAGCCCAAATTTCTTATCTGCCAGGTGAAGGCTCTATCAGGAGGCAGGTCCTGAATGTGTGCCCATGTTCTGTGTATGTAAAGATACATGGATATATTTGGCTTATTCCTTTCTTTCTCTTATTGAGGATAATATCAAAAAGTAGTATTATTCATTTGTGATTAAAATATATCTGACATTGGAATATTATTTAGGCTGTTTATAAGGTCTCCTCAATATGATATCTTACTTTGTTTTATGCTCTTGACATGTTTCAGTCTACAGTTTTATTAGATTAAGTAGAGCACAAATTTAACTCAAATTTTAAAAAATATATATCCCAAAGTTGTATTCCATACTTTTGATGTTTTGTCTACAGTATTTAATTCTTATTTATGTAGAAAAAAAACTTTGACAATGAGATTAGATAATCAGTAACTTAAGAAGCTTTTCAAAGTAGAAAGGCCAGACTTTCCATGTTCTGTGGTTTCATTAATATAAAAATATCTATGAGTATTATATAGATTATTTAAAATATTAAATTCTGCACTGTGTAATTCATCAGACTGCAAGACCTTTTCTTCCCCATGTGGACTTCAGTACAGTTGTCCCTTTACCCTCTACAGTGCCTTCATCATTGTGCTAAGCAACAAGGTTACCTTGTGACCTTCTTTTAGAGTGTGGTTGTACATTAAATAAATGTTAATTCATCCCAGCATCATAATTCTAATAGATTATAATGACCTTAGGTTCCTTCTAGGTTGAAGTGAAGACAATTGTTTAACCAAATGGTTTATTCCAAGAGTTAATTATATTGTGAATCCTTTAAGAAGTACAGCAAAACCCTTCTAGCAATGCAAACCTTTTGCACAGGGTCAGACAACCCTAATTGTTCATCTTCTATACCAGTGTTAAAATGCTATTAGCACAAAAATTGTAGCTCTGGCTGCCTTGCCATGTCAAGGTATTCTGGACAGGGAATGGGCCATATCCATGCCACTATAGTAACTCCTGGTGGGAAAACATTTAATTGTAGTTGTAGCTTTCAGACAAGACCCAGCAGGCTAAAGAGGGAAAAAAGAGATAATCAGATTCAATGCTCTTTAAATCCTAAATTCATCATGTTCTCCCCTGTGTCTCTCTGTAAGGACTGTGGCAGTGAGCTTTCCATCCCAGTCTGGCTTTTTTAACTTTCCTAAAACATATGATAAGATTAACACATCTTTCCAAGATTTTCTGAGAGAAATTAATATGGATTGAGCTATTTCTGCATCAGGTGAAAGCTCAACTACATTTGGTTTGGTGTGTATATTTTCTTAATAGTTATTTAACGTGGGAAGTGGAACATTCATTTTAGTTGGGAAAAATGCACTCTACAGTTATGTTTTACACTTGCAGTGGGCTAAAAATTTGAAAAGTAAATTAGACAAATCACAGAGAAGAAAATATTTTGAAAATAATAACATTCTCAATAGGCTATTTGAAAACTAAAAAATACCACCCAACTCTCACTTTTCATAGCTGGCTGTATTCTTTCCCTCTTTCTTAATAAAAAAAAATATATATCCCTGAGATAGCTTTGTATGACATAAAACTAGCTTTTCCCAATTTTCCTTTCTGCCTTTTAAGTGCCATTTTGGGCCACTCCAAGGTAGACAGCTCAGCCTCACACATCTGCTCATTCAGATAAAAAGTGAAAGTGGGAAAGTCTGTGGCACATGATAAGGATACAGCAATATGTAAAGCAAAACCTCTGTGTGGATTTGTTTCCAGGAAAGTAGGGCTGCATCAAAGGTGATGGCTACTCTGTGAGACAAATGCAATAACTTCAAATGTCTTGTCCTTCCTTCCCTAGGTTAAAACATTGGTGTGCTATCAACATTGTCTTGGTCACAAATCAAAACCAGCACCATAAAAGCTTCTATGACTAAAATTAGCTCTACCAATAAGAAAAACAGTACAAGATCTTATTATTACTGCATTTGATTGCACTAAAGGTGTTGATGAGCATTAAAAACATTAGAACTCTACCTGGACCTCTACAGTGTTCCTCCAATTCCTGTGTGCTGTAGGGTTCACTCAAAAGATTTACATGGGGCTATAAAATATCCTAGGAAGGATATCTATTCTATTTACTTCCCTTCAGCCTCTATTTGTGAGATCTTTCAAATGCCAGATCCAGCTATCAAATTGGTCCTAATTCTTGGGTAGCATGTTAACCAATATTAGCAGGCAGGTCCTGTGAGTGGTTTAATATTATTAAATGTATTGTCAGATAAAAAGACTGAAACACTTTAAAGTTGTTGGCTTGTGGTTTAAGGCTAAGTGGAATTGACCTTACCTGTTTAAGCTTTTTAGGGTTTTAACTTCTACGTTTGTGTGGGTCACCCTATGCTTCTGTTCAGTCAAAATTAGGCTCAAAGCTCAGTTAATTTGCCCTATTTTGTCTATATCACTCCTATGTACTTTAGGTATTTTCTTTAGGATGAGATGAACCAAAGATGTTCTTTCTCTCATTTCATGATAAAACAAATCTACATGATGTAGATGACAGACTTGGATGTAGTTTACCACACTTTACCGGAAAAATCCAGATGCAAATCCTCTCATGACTGATTTTATTCTATTTTTGACACCAACTAACTGCCATCTAAACTACTTTAAATGTTGAAAGGCTTTCATGAACACAGTGGTTTGTCATGTAAAATTCAAAACTCTAAACAAAAGTTTTAACACAATGAGATACTTTATCTACTCACACTCAAGCACAGACCACGAAAGGGTTCAGCCAAAGAACAGTTTTTGTAAGAGGTCATAGCTATTATCTTACAGTAAAAAGGCCATTAGAAGCTGGTAATTTGGGCATATTAAATGGCCACAGTTAAATTATCTCTGATATTCTGGTGAAATAATACCAATATGAGAAATTTTAACAAGCTCCTGCATTTTTGTTGAATCAGTACCACCTTATTCTGTGTTCCACTAAAGTAATACAGGGAATCTCCTAATCATTGTAGACCACCATTGCTACTTTTTAACTAAATGTTGTAATAGTAATAGTAATAATAATAATAATAATAATAGTATTTTCTTCCAACGTTATTTATGCTGGGAGAAATTCACTCATTTAAGATTCTCAGCAAGATATTTCTTTGCACCTTGAAGATGATTTCTAAGTCCTTGACAAATATTCTGGGAGATAAAGTGTATTAAAACTGGCCAATGATAAGAGATGAGATAGGATCCTGAATCCTCAGTTACACAGATTTAGTGGTTATGGACTTTAACAGAAGGGCAGCTGCATTTATTCTAGGAAATTCTGTCTCTGACAAACAAAAGACACTTCTACAGAAGATAAACTTTTATTTTGCTGTAACTGAAAAGCTGCCTCACTGTGACAGCAACAACTTTCTCTGTAGGATGAATATGTTTGCTGACACAAGCACCTAGACATTCCTTGCGATGGCAGACATGGTGAAAGAGAGAAATTTCAAAGTCTGGGTTGTTTCCTTCCTATATACTTCACCTTTCTCTGAGGTGTTATTAATGATATAATAATGTATTGAATATTATTCTATTATTTCACAATTTTTGTATCTACTGCATTCACCCTAGCTTTATCACTAGTCGTGGAATGCCAAGCATCTCATGTAAAATCAATGTAAGTGTATAACAAGGCAAAGAGGAAACACAAGAGTTTAAAAAGAAAATCAGATGAAAAATAAGATAGAGTACAGCAGAGCTTCATCACTATCTCTGAGACCATTCAAAATATGGTTGCACTACCTCTTGGCTTTAGTTAACTTCAAAAGCTTGATTCTCCCTAGTTATGCTTAAAGGCCTGAAAAAGTCCTTACATTTTGTATTTTAAGGTCTGTACAAAAATTAAACAACTATACTGTCAAAGGTGTTCTAATTTTTGGCATCATTACAAATTGTGTTTCTGCGGAAAATTAGCAAGGGACTGTAATCCTGAAAACCTGAACCACAGAGAATAAAAGTTTTTTCACACTATTTTGTAAATCAGTTAATTAAAGGTGCAGAAATTATAGACTGGGAGTGGCACCATCTGCTAAGTCTGACTTTTTCTCTATATTTTCTTCTCCAAGAATGTCAGGAACGACTGTGATACATCTCAGAGTCATTTAGGTCTTCATTCACGTACCTTTGTGTTGCTTGTATTTGGTTCACATCTAAAATTCACAAACACAATGTTTAGAGATTTACTTTCTTTCAAATAAAACCTAAGAATACAGAGAAATGGATAATAGCTTCTGGGAGGTCAGGAAACTATCTGTCAGCAGGTACAGGCAAAAAACAAACTGTTGTTAAAACTGAGAGTGGATGCAGGTCATCAAAATGATACTCTACACTGTTTGACTTGTTCTCCACTCATTATTATGGGAGTTTAAACACGTATCTGGAATGCAGACCACTGCTTGGAGATAAGCAAAGTCAGGAGTCTGAATCTGTAGCTGGGAGAATTCCTCTAAGGTGTTTGTCCAACCTTCTAACCCATCTCTGGTAGTGGCTTGTAACAGGTGCTTAGGTATAGAAAGAGTTAAATACCATGAGAGTTCTGGAGCATAATCTCCCTGTTGTGCAGTAATTATTAGCCATTGAGATTTCTACTAAAATTGACCTGCCCCCTTTGTTAAATATATCACTAGATGACTACTGCCTTGGTCTACTCTTGCCATCAAGTCAGACCAACAAATAATTCTTCCAGAACTGCAGTTATCAGCACAGATACATCAATCTATATAGCTCTTCTAGATTCTTCCTGATGTTAACCCATACATATAAATGGGAGTTTTTACATCTGTGTCTTTATCATTTCTTTTTCTAGCTTAGCTCTCAACTAAAGCAGTAACTGGCACACTGAGGACAGATTTTCATCTGTTTCTCTCAGATAACTGTTTTGACTACAGACTGGTACTCTTGAATTTTCCCAGTTGGATACAACTAATTTGACAGTCTTCATTAAAGACATTTCCTCCATGGAAAAAGAGTATTCCCTTTCTCTCACTCACACACAGGGAATTGCGTGTCCTTGTTTTATGATGTTTCCTCATTTTCCAGCTGCATGAAGAGGTAATCCGACCAACTATTTTAAATTCAACAGCTATAAAATTAGAGGGGATGGATTTTTTTTAGCACAGCAGAATGATTCCTAGGAATGTTACGTGAAAAATGAGTATATTTACCTGTTCTCAAAAAACTCTGCAGCCAGAGCTGAATAACTTCTGCAGATTGATGTCAGATTCTTAGAGTTACATGCAAGAACAAGGTTATAGCTTTTGAAATCCTTTCCATGTGTAATCTCAC
This sequence comes from Melozone crissalis, assembly GCF_028551555.1. NCBI lineage: Eukaryota > Metazoa > Chordata > Aves > Passeriformes > Passerellidae > Melozone > Melozone crissalis. Next base: position 27,217,200 of record NW_026535794.1, read on the forward strand.
AGTTGGAGCAAATCAGCATTTGCAAACAAAAGATATCTGAAGCATGATTTGAAGACAGAAATCTTTTGCTGCAGTGCATGCTTTTTACTTACATTAATTCACTTTCTGGAAATACACACTACAGGATGGTACAAGTAAAAAAGAGCAGAGTAAACTATATATCCTAAATTCTGGAATTCATAAATAGCATGATGAACTGTAATTATTTTGCTGTAAATTTGGCAAAAACAGTTAATATACATAGAAATGTCAGTTAGAAAAGCAGGTTAGAAACAAACACATTTCTACATTGAAAAAAGTAGATAATAAAACATCTGAAGTATGTACAATTATATGTTAATATAGTGCTTTCTACTTAGTTTAGATTAAGTATTACTTAATGTTAAACTGCAAGCACTAACTAACTAAACATAAGAACTTATTCAAATGTTATGGCTCCACTTTTGATAAAATTTTCTTGAAAAGCTGCTCATAAAAACTCATAAAAATTTATAATTTCTTGGAATGTAATTTCAAATAACAGCCTATAGTGATTTTTTAAAATGTTAAATTAGAAATTGTCTTGTAAAATTAAACTGCTGCTTAATGCATAATAATATTTCATTTAAAACTTCCAGCAACATGTTGTAGTAGTGTTTAAATAAAGAGGAAAAGTTATTAAAAAGTTCCTTCACTGCTTTACAATTTTTAAATGAATTGTCTTAATCTTAAATATGTGAACTATTTTGGCAGAACGCTTAAAACAGAAAGCTAATGGAATACAACTGTTCAAAGTTAACTAAAATGAGTCAATGGTGAAGATGACGGAACCAAAACGTTTGTCTAGAGCTCAAGTAAAAAAAGAGAATTTATGACATTTGGTAGAATAGGTAGAAAACTCAGGAGATCTACAAGGATGTTGTGAGGTTATTCAGGGAGAAAATTAAAAGGGACAAAGTTCAAGTCGCTGGATAGTGCCATAAAAGACAATAAAAATGTTTCTGTAGCTACATCATCTACTAAGGAGGGTCTAAGGAGAATGCTTCTCCTTTAGAGGATGTGGGAGGAAACAGAGTGAAAAAGGATGAGGAGAGTTTGAGGCACTTAATTCCTTCTGTACTTAAGTCTTTATAGTATGACCAGTTGTTCTCCAGGTGCCCATACCTTGAACTGTCACCACACACCTTTGTAAAAAGTCCCTCTCCAGCTTTCTTGTAGGCCTGCTTTAGGTACTGGAAGAGGCTGCTTGGTTGGTCTTCCAGGAGCCTCCTTCAGGCTGAACAATCCCAGCTGTCTCAGTCTGGCTTTTCTCAGCCTCCTTCAGGCTGAACAATCCCAGCTCTCTCAGCCTGGCTTCACAGGAGAGATGCTCCAGCCTTCTGATCACATTCGTGTCCTCCTCTGGACTTGCTCCAACAGGTCTGTGTCATTCCTATGATGGGGACCCCAGAGCTGGACACAGTGCTCCAGGTCTCATAAGAAAAAAATAAAAAAAAAAAAGATAAAAAAGGAGGAAAAAAATCAAAGATAAATTTACAGCATTCCCTGTGCTACTTATTACATGAAGACGGAGAATGTGAAGAACAGACACAATGTAAGAAAAGCTCTGATAAGGCAATGTTAAATTCAATAGATGGAATAATTACTCTGATTCACTAACAATTTCTATTATTTATTTGTACTGTCCATTTATCCCTGAATTTGTGTTTGAGCAAAGCAATGCCAGCCAAACTGTTTCTGAAAATTTCAAATTAAATAAATCACTATAATACCAACCCTGGAGGGAAGGTTACAGATGCTGGAGGAAGCTTAATCTGAATCAATAGCCACAGAGAAGGATTCACTCATTTCTTTTTACACTTAAATGTAGCCTGCAGTTCCTCATATGGCTGGAAGAAACTGTGGGTGGCTGATAAGTATCAGGAAATTCTCTCAGCTTGAACCGCTTCTCCGTGTTTTGCAAAAGCAAAAGCATATAAGCACTGAAAAGAGTTCTGTGGTAATTCATTTGTCTGCCCTTTTCAGAGCTAATTAAACACAGAAACTTTCTAATTCATCTGTCAACTGGGTTTTATTTATTTATTGTAGAAAATAGACACATCAAATATCAAAAGCAACAAATGATAAGAAATAATTCAGCATTCTATGTGCTAAATCTGAAATGCACATTAATGGAGCACCAGCAAGTTTGACAAAATGCCATGGCATAATTATTTCCTAATTAGCCAGTGTAGTCAAACATGTAGGATTTACTGCTACTTACATGACTTTTCATTGTAGAACTCAAAAAAGAAAATGATAATGGCTTCATGCTGCAAAGATGATTCTCTTGGTTTTGGTTCATCTGCTTAGATAGTTTCAAAATGACATTCTATGCTGAAGCACCTCATGTTTGGTGTAATTTTTGATTTAATTTTGAAATCTCTCTAGAGTATGAAATACAAAATGACAAAGACACTGAATTGAATAACAAGTGCATGTTACAATTGTGTGTTACGATGTGCTAGCCAAGATCCTAATGCCAAGTCTTTATTGTAAATCACATTGATCTGTAATTACAATGAACTGTTAAGCTTTTGTATTCACAGAGTCTTTGGAAATAAATCAATGCATCATACAGTATCAGTATCAAATATGTGAAGCAGAAAAGTATTATTGCCTAGAAATATTGTAATCTTAGAGAGATTATTCTGAATTCTTACAGTTATTTTTATATTTAAAACTAAAAATAAGAAATATTTCTTTCCCCTTTTTTAAGAAAAGAAAATATTTCCATACGTCTTTGTTTAAAGAAAAAAAAAATTCTGAAGGCTTTTTTGAATACTGAAAGGAGTGATCTAATGAGATGTATTTTTCAACTTGAGGAACAAAACCTACAATTTAAACTCAACTGATTGATCCAGATTGATCCATGAAGATAAAAGGACAGAATTTTATAAAGCGCCTGTGTTCCCAAACTGAGAGCACGCAAATATGTTGAGAGAATAACACACTCAAATTCTACTGTGACTTTTTGACAGAGATCTGAAAAGTATTTCACCATGAAAGTTTCATATTTCTTCTACCGTGGAAGGAGGGAACATTGGAGCCAATTTTATCACATTGTGATACCTTTATTTTCTGCACTTCACAGCTTGTGTTTAGTAATCCACTAGTTATGAAAAATGCATTGTTTTATCCAAAAAAACTATGTAAAAATAAATAGAATGAAATTGTGTCCATTGAATTTTTTTTTAAATGGTAACATTCTGTCCTTAGATAAAGCAGGGTGGGGAGGCAAGAGGTTTTTAATATCCCTAGCATGGCAAGAACTCTGCTTTCCAGATCTCCTTAACCCTGTAGTGTCCAACCAAAGAGCAGAATGTAAGGTCTGCATGACTCAGCACAACCATGTCAGCTCTTAATAACACCACACAGACACCTGTGGATTTTCTGATAAATACAGATATGACCCTATTTTATTTAGTTTAAGAAGGTCACACCACAATTTAATGCTTAAATACCTATACAATTACAAAGGAATTATAGTAGATAATAATAATAATGTAGCTCAGACCCTATTATATGTTACATGAAGACTGTGGGTGAGGAAATTTAACTGTTTGCACTCTGCCATCTAAATGTACCTCATCAAGCAATTGATAATCTAACTTGTTTTATATAACTTAAAGCTGTACTTTTAAATCAAAAAGCAGTGGTATAAAATAGGATCTTGTGGGCTGAAGATCCAAAACTGCTCATTTACGTCTTTTTCATTGCATGTATACATGTAGTGTCTGCTTCTTTCAATCTCCACTTCTCAAAATTTAAATTTTCAGAAAACCATTGTTGAGATTCAGAGTACATGTTGTATACTACAGAAACCCTGTAAAACAATGTATATTTGAAAAAAAAAAGGGGAAATTCCAATTAATAAGGTTACATATCTAGACAAAGATGACCATTTGCCTTTACCATGGCACAGAAACATGGGGTCAGAAGGGGAGTGAAGACCATGGAAACATTTGTAGTGTCTTCCATGATTTTTCAAGTTGGCAACAGTCTCATATTACAGAACTCTTTTACAAGCATGTTTTGAACAAGAACAGTGTGACCGAGGTCAGGCATTCCTCATTCAGCAATAATGAGAACAAGTCAAGGAGAAGACTTAGAACAGGCGTACAGAAGAAATGTCATCACCCCCACCTGTGTTGCTGAGTGATCCACAGGTCTGACTTCAGTGACCAATTCCATATATCACAGAATTGAAGGAGACATTGAAGGAGGCACACTTATGGTGCCCATAGACTTTGAAATCTTCTTCTGCAAGTTTAGCAGGTGTAAAGAGTGATTTCAGTTAGAAGATACAAGGTGCTTACATATTCTATGGAGAAAGACAACACCTACCTCTCCCACAGTGCTTTTCATCAGCACATCTTAAAGTCCTTGAAGTTGGTTGGGTTTTTTTCTTTCCACCATGTCCTTAGTTCTATATACTTTTTTCAGGGGTTCTACTCATAATCAAATCTGTGCATAAAGCTTCCTGTAATTCAGAATTTTGAAAATGTATAGATGAGTTTAGAAATCCTTCTTCCAAAAGGCAGGAATTTGCCTCACCTGGATGCAGATGTCCCTGAGGTTAATTAATTTTCTCACTATGCAATCTCTAGCAATTGATACAGTGTTACCTGTACACTTATTGATTTACTACTTTCTGTGAAATAGCCCTTGCAAAACAGAGGAGGTATTTTAAATCTTAGTATTCTTTATACACTGAAAGATGTACAGACTTTCAAACTGACAGCCACACTTTTATCTAAAGGGGTTAGACATTATTCCACCAATATTAGCTCCAAACAAGAACCAGATATGATGTTAAAAAAAAGCAGCCTGTTGACTAAGACAATGTGTTATGGGCCTTCAGAGGATAAACTTTCTATAAGAGAGGCTTCATGGACTGATTTCTAAAAGGGCAGACTAGAATTTAATTATAGAAACACATGATTTGAAAGATCTCCAAGATGCAACTATCTACCATTTAATTGTCTATACTAAGCTTGAGGCCTAGGATGTCTGCATAGACAGTGGAAAAACAATTCAGGAGAACTATCTCCATAGATTTTTGAATGGAAAAAAAAGTCCCTTAAAATGGAAGCAAAAGGAATTGCAGATTTTTCTCTGGAGATACTCTCTTCCCAGAATGATTGCACAGGTTAAAAGTATATAATTTGGTACCTATACTTAAGTAAAGTAAATCCCATATTCATTGTCTCAAAATTTTGAAATGTCTCCTCTAACATATCACCAAAATGGCACTGGTTCTATCACTTTTGTTATAAAACTGTATTCTTGAAAGGATGTTGATTTATTACAGTAAAACCCAGTGAGCTGGTGCTAACTTGTTTTGAATGCTCTAAATTTTCCATGGAATAAGAACTTTTAAAACCTTGTTTTTAAATACCTCTGAGGCAAACCGCAAAACCAGACTTCCTACTGTAGGGCTGGTCACTCCTTGGCATTCTAAACTCTGAAAACTTAAATGATAGTTCAACTATTGAATGTGTTTGCATTTTCCACAGCAGGATAATACATTTTCCTATTTATAAACTCAAAAAATGCTAAAGTGCTTACCATAACCTGCCTACAAAAGTGAAAGCTTATTTCTTTGTGCTCTCCATGGTGTAGCTCATTTCTTGAGGCACAAAGAAGGACATTGTAAATAACATTTCAACACCCACTTCCCAGTTAATATCGAACAAACAGAATGTATGGCTAGTCCATTAAAAGTAGAAAAGATTAATAAATACATAAGAGCTGTTAATCATATCTGTAATCTGCCACATACAACAACAAGAATCACCATTAAAGAGAGAAAAAAGCCGATATTACGGGTTTTGCCTCAGCTTCACTAACTGTAAAAAATGGGCCCTGCACTTATTTCTTCTCCTTTCTATGTTTCCTGCTTCTACCTGCATTACAAAGACAGCACTGTGATCAACACACTGGTTTTGGCCAGAGGAGGCTTGAGCTGAAGACATGTGAGCTGCAAGCTGTGCCTTTCTCTTGGTTCTGCTGTGAACACATATGATTTACTATAAAATGTGTTTCACAGCACCAGTCACAGGTAACTCTAGAAGAAAAAGTCCTAAGTGAATTGGGAGGGGAAGTGAGATGAAGGGTACAAGATTAGACTAAAGCAGCAAACTCTGATGCTTAGCATTTAAAAGAGAGAGGGGAAAATGAAATAATTGTTTTATGATGCTTGAGTATCAATTCCAATACTGAAGACAGCTTTAGTTTCAACTAACATTTTAAAAATCTGCAGTAAAGGAAAAAAGATGAAAACTACCACTTGAATTCATGTTCTTAATGGAAATTCTCCATGGACTTAAGAAATTGTAAGAATGGTTTAGATGGAATTGTGTTTCATATTTAAAGCTGAGATAATTACTGAAAGCTTAACTTGCACTCTGGCCTTGTGCTTGATCCAGTTATCAGGCATAACTTTTTCTTTGCTGTTGACTTCGTGAAGGAATAACCCATATTAATTATTTCATGTTTATACCCCTCATGTGCACTGTTTATCAGGGTAAGTTTTATTCCCTTTCATTTCCCTTGAAATGAAGAAAATAAAAGCTAAGGCATTTCACCCATTGCTAAGTACTAAAAAAGAGAATCTTAAAATGCACCTGGTCCAGGAATTTTATAAATTAACTGCAAAAAGGCAGTTGTAAAATCTTGAAAGAAAAGTTAAATTAAATCATGGTATTATGTATGTTTTTCTAACCCTGAGAAAGCTGACTCTTTACAAAATAATTTATTTTTTGATATCAAAGCACTTCAATCTCAACTTACTTTTAATAGATGGCTTTAGTGGCTGTATTTGTGGTGGCAGGAACCTTAGAGAACACATTGCACCAGTGCTGTAGCTCATGAAGAAACAGACGCAGTGTAGTGTATCATGACAGGCTGAAATGGAATTCCAGCCGTGTGAAGGTAAATTTTCCAGCTGTGCTAGCACAGATTGGAATAACTCAGTCATGACTGCTGCAGAAGAAAGTGTCAGTCTATATCTCAAACTGTAGCTATCAACCACTTTGTACTACTGCCTGCAGCAGACAGGGAAAAATTCAGAAGTAACAATGTGAGATTAATGAATTTCTGTGAAGTAACTTGCAGTATTATAATATTGTATAATATTTAAATCATTTTTGCTTTGAGTTTATGAACATTCTGATATTTTAATGGGTATACTACTTATTGCCACGATACTTTTTTTCCCTTAGAGTGGCTGCTTTTTTTACACATATTCAATGTGCTAGTGAAGATTTTTCTACTATCATGGGTAAAAATTAAAGTTGGTTATGTCCACACAAAACTGCAAAATGGCAATAAAACTACAAGAAGAATATATAGACAGAAGGATGAAGCAGAATGATTGTGGAAGGACCTGGGGTATCACAAAATGGACTCTTAAAAATATCAGTCACTAAATCAGTAATGCATTATGTTTTCTTTGAAAAACAGCAGGTAAATTTTGAGCAAGTGAACTGGTCAAATCAACAACACTGATTTTAACAAAGCACACTTTTTTCCTATTCAACAATTCAGAACTCACACTGACTCTCCCAGGTCTTATTTCTGTGATTAAAATTCATCAGACATCCAGCTCTTTGGCTTATGCTTACAGGAAATGGGATTTCTAAATTAGTTTCCTATCTAATGCAGGCTTGGAGTAGTTTGGACTTCAAGATCAGACAAATACAAGTCTTTGAAGAGGGACACAGGAACCCAAAATGTGCAGAGATATCAACAGAAGATACATATTAACATCACTGAGTTTAGATAATGCTTCTCTCTCCTTTCTTTTTTCCTGGCCTCATGACACACTGCAATTCACAGAATATGAGACATTAACTTCAAAAGGAAAATCCAGCATAAAAATAAACAAGAGAACTGAAGATAGGAATGATGAAGAATGCCAGAATCCAAATGGTTCCTACAGCAAGTAAATAGCAGGATCCTTATTAGAGCACATATCCTATTTTTTTGGTCAAGGCTATGAACTCCTTTTGAAGTAGTGATTGTCTGTTTTCCCAGCTGTGGCAGTACAAGCTCATTCCTGACTAGACTTTCTAAACTAATTTCCCTTGGAGTATTTTAGATTAAATGTCATCTCAGAAATTACCAACTTAATTTTAGTTCCTGTCTGGTCTCACCATCTCTGATTTCAAACATAAAAAAATCATCAGACAAAGCAATCCTTTATTAAAATTGTGAGAAAATAGCTGGAATATAGATATGTTCTCGTTAAAAATGTGTTGTTTTTATATGAAAATTTAGTAGTTTCTCTACACAAAGAAGGGCAACTATATCAGGGACAGTCTATAATTACCATCTATACCCTAGCTTGGTTGTATATTTATGCCTATAAATCAAAACAGAACATTTTTCCTACTGTGAAGGCAAAGGAAAATCTTCCTCTGCTCTTATGCAAGAAATTCACAAAGTGCAGACAGGGATGTCAGTGCCTCACAGTCACTTGCACTTCTCTCCTTATTGCACACACGTCTGGGTGTTTTATGTGACTCAGTGAAAACTTACAGCACCTTAGTGGTTCGTACCTTTCAGTTTGCAAATGAAAGGAAAATTCATTTTGTCACGCCTCTTCAGGTGACACTGTGCCTTCTGTGCTCTCATCCTTTTTCCAGCACATATTTCACCTACCACTAATCTCATAATTTCTGACTTTTGTCTGGTCTTATAGTGACTTTCTGTAGGAGTTTAAATCCTCTCAGAAAAACTGTGCACCTACTCAAAAATAGAGCTTCTTCCTGAGTCAAACAAACCTTTCAAACACCTAGAAAAGCCCCTAGAACAAGTAACTACTAAACCTCTAGAAACTGGAATCCATACCTATTTTTACAATAGGATTTAAAGTCGTTTAACTGAATCTGTTTAAACAACATTTATTTCAGTGAAAATCTTCATTAGCTGTTTGGCAAATTCACTCAACTTCTGCCAGCTGCAGAACTGGATAGAAAATGAACTCTAATTGGACTTTGAGGTAGCAAATTTGACACTCTACAGAAAAAGAACTATCTGAAATTTTGCAGCTGGGGTTTAGGTTTGTTTTGGTTTGTTTAATTTTGATACTTCTTTCACCACAGATGCTTTGAAACAGATGAAAATTATTTATTCCAGACCCAACCAGCTTTTCACCAGCTGTAGAAAAGTCAAACTGGGTGGAAGAGGAGATACTCATTTTAGTATTCCTCTATTTAAATTTGACTCAAGCCATCCATGAAAAATATTAGGCTTCATTCACAGACTATTTATAAAAAGCAGAAGGAAAATTGAACTAAACTGCCAGAAAGAAGGTTCATGCCTGCAGAACTCAAAGCAGTTATTTAAGAGTGATTTACAGCCCCTGGTGACAGCAAAAGTGAATAACTATGTCCTGTCTCTCTCCTTTGTATTGTTATGCATTGTCATGCCACAGGAAAACAAAAGCTACAGAGAAGGAAACAATTCTCAAAAGCCTGGCCCCAGGTTCAGTTACACAGAATTGGTGTAACTGCTGTGCACCCAGGTCAGAGTAGGCTGACAGTCTCAGAAGGGGAAACATTAGGGAGTGTTGGAGCACAAGTTCCTATTGAGATGATGCAAGCCCACCCCCTAAAGCAAAAAACCCAACCAACCAAGCAACCAAAAAAACAAACAAAACAAAAAACCTACAAGAGAAACCAAACCAAACTCCCTGAAAAGCAAAAATCCACATGTGACTGCAGGAAAACTTGCATACTCAGAAAATGAGCTGGATGTACATATACACAAAACATGTAGAATTTGTACAACAACAAGGAAATAAAATAGTTATAAGAGTCCCAGATGCCATGGATTTCCCAAGCTGAAACACACTTTTATATACTGCTGATAATCCTTGCTTCTCTTCTCTATGCTTTTTAATGTTTCATCAAGACCCTCCTGAAATGGCAGTAATGATAACAGAGTGGAAGATTCAGTGTATATAAGATTCAGTGTATATATATATATTCAAGATATATATCCACTGTATAAGTAGTGCTGTTGCAAAAAATGTTTTTCTGGTTTAAATTTTGGCTTTGGTTTATTTTAACAAAATTTATAACTCTTCAAAAGCATTTCTGATAATTCCCACAGGGATGCCAGGGTCTCTTATATGGAAATAGCCCATTTGGAAAATAATGCCAAGTGTACAGAGTAATCTGAAGATCACTATTCTTTACCTGGCCTGCTTTGTCCAGTTTGGTCCTCCTCAGTAGAATATATTGACATAATGTGGTGTGAGACCAGCAAATGTGTGGGTTGCCAAGATAACTAAGGAATTGCAGCACATAGCATACGAGGAGAAGCTTTTTTTAGACTGAATAAACTTGGTTTATTCAGTCTAAAAAAGAGAGGATGAAAAGAGGTCTGGTTACTATCTCTGTCTGATGTGAAAACATTGAGAGAATGAAAACAAACTCTTCTTGAAGGTTCATGGTGACAGGACAAAAGACTGTGGACACAATACCTACTGGAGGAAATTCCAGGCAAATGTTAAGAAAAACTTTTAGATTATTGGAATAGGTTCCCCAGAGAGGTTGTATAATCTGCATCCTTAGAGATATGTTCTGAATACAACGCTGAGAACAGTAATCTACCTGATCCTTCTTTTAGCAGGTCAGTGGAGTAAATGACTCTCATATATTCCTCCCAATCAAAATTGTTTTATGACACTTTGATTCAGGTAAGAGTAATTCTCTGTTTAGCTATTCTGTAATGCTAGGAAATATTCACAGCTTTTTTTGATCATTTGACTGAAGGATGAATTTCAGTGAAATGGAGATAAAGTTATCTTCATAGCAACATCCAATACAGAATTATTACTGCATTCATTCTGCTAAAGGGAAAGTACAGGGAGAGGCAAAGAGAAGCATAGTTTACATCTAATTGGTTGATTACTGGTATTTTTCAATAAATAAAAATTATTTCTTTATATTGTGGCCTTTCTGGAGAAAAATAATCTGTTCTGGATGCAGTATGCTCATCAACACATTCACAGGAAAAAATGGCACAGTTTTGTCTATAATATATATATGTTTTTCTAATCCAACCTAATATATTTGTCTCATGATGGCAGTAATTTTGTAATCATGTTGTAACTCTGAACAGGTTTTCTCTCAGGGCTCAGTCCTACCTGTCCATATGTGTCATAACAATGCTTGTGTTGTTATCTAATGAGCCAGATCAAGCAAGCTGAAGACAAATCCAGATGAAAACCCACCAGTTTGCAGCCAGGTTATTTGCATGAACTGGATCACTGCATGGGAACATGAAGAAGATTTTGGAAGAAAAAAATGCAATCCTCTCATGTCTTATTAAAGCAATGGCAGATGTGGTCTTGATGATGATGTAAACAATGAAGATAGCATATATGAGTAATGTCAGAACCAAGCATGATACCTAGCCAGAAGAAATCTTTTTTAATACTGTAATGTTTCAGAGAGAGGAATAGCTGGAGTTATAATAATCCTTAAGCAACATGGTGGAGACTAATTTCTGATAATGAATCTGACTTTTGTACATTGCTCACTTCCTCCTTTCCTCCTTTTTTTTCCTGATGTTTGAATCTACTCCATGTATTTAGCTTGATTGCACAATCAGCATTCTGAAAAATCCCATTTTCTCGCTCCATTCCCTTTCATCTTTTTACTGTCCATAAATAGAGGCAAGCCAGGAAGAGGAGATAAGTATATATCTATAATTGTAACAGTATAAAAACAACCCTTGAAACATATTAATCACTGACTAATCTTCCATACTAATTTATCCCACTTGTCTGACAGCAGCTCTTTCCTCCTCTGATCTTTCCTATTCTGAGACCAAGACTTCATGATCATATTCCTGACTAGCAGATGCAGCAAATTGGTATTATCATTTCACTACAGCTTCCTGTTTCCCATTCTATGAAAACTGTCAACTTTCTGCACAGTCAGGAAAATATAAATTCTCATTTGGGAAAGGAAAAGAGAAGAGAGTATTTTTCATAAATGTGTTAACAATGTCAAAGTGAAGTTTTTTTCACTGTTATTACATATTTTGAGAAGCATGAGAAAGAGACAAAGGAGACATAAGTGAGGTGGGATAGACTAAGAGCAAGCCTTGACCATGAATATTCTCACCTTTAACACAGCTGATAACACAAAAGACCAAATCCCAGGACCCCTATGCCCAGTCTTCCTTTCTGCAATGTGACTTTCAGCCAAATAAAATTTGATAGAACTAAAGAAATCAGTACTTGATCTTAAATGAAGAAATGATTTGACATAAAAATAAGTTCTGACTATCTGCCACTTATCCTGAACATATATTAAGCAAAATGAGCAAAGGCTAGGTACAAACAAGTGTTAATAATGGGTGCAGGTGTCTGATATAGCCAGCCCTTAGTTTGTAAGTTACCTTCCTCTTTCTTTACTTTGAAATCAGGGAAGCATTTATCCTATAAACTTTCTACTTGGTAGCTTCAGAAACAAAAGAAAAGATTGTATGACCCACTGTTCTCTACATTGGCCTATAAGTCAAATGGATTTGACCCTTCTCCAGAGCTTTTTGGTTTGTTGTTCATTTATCTTGCTTGCCAGGGCTCTGTATTTCTTGGTGATGATGTGAAATGTGAAAATGTATCCTCTTCTGTGGCTGCTTTTTATTTTTTAGAGGATAAAAATAGATTGACTCTCCAGACCCTTCCAGAAGAAAAGAAATGGAAAGGAACAAAGTGATCTGCTGAACTTTATCAACAGGATGTGCTTTTCCCATTGCTTCCCTCCAAAAATGCCTAGAAAAATAGTGAAAAAACAATTTAGGTTAACCAAAAAGTAATGTGTTCCATTTGCTAGTACTGTGTACAGGTTCATTTTTTTTTTTTTTTTTACTTTAGGTTATTAAAATGCTAAAGGAAAAGATATTGCTGTACCATATTTATGTTAAAGTAAACTCCTGCCATTGGTCATTCTGGGTACTGCCTTTCTATACTGGCTTTTTCAATAATAAATTTGTTCCACTGTGCTATTTTCCTCCTAAAAGTAGTTCATTGAACAATTTGAGGTCCACTCCAGTAACTCAGGATATTGACATTGTTTTGTATATTTTGCTGATGTGGACGAATATGAAATAATAGACATCATTTCAGTATAGCAGTACTTCCTTTTTGGAGGTGCAAGTCTGATTAGTTACTTCTGAAAAAGTGTTTAACAAAATACAGCATGTGATGTGTTAAATGTACTTCAGTATGTATTTAAAAAAATAGTTGACAGATGTTGAAATTTCATTCAGAAGAATAGCATGAATTTTTACTCAGAAAAGAAAAATATCTTGGTAGTCAGCTGTACAGAGTTAATAGACCAAATTATAGCCTCATTTAAGCTATTATAAATCCATAGCCACTGCTAGTGAATTTAAATTTAGACTAAGCTTAATGACAGGAAAATTTGGGTAACACAGCAAGGGGAGATGCAGTTCACATGCCAATTAACAGAGCAGAGAGATTTGGATGACAACTGATTACATGAAAAAGATGATATCTATAAAGGACTGGAACTGTGGCAGGACAAGCTACCAGCTCAAGATCCAGAGTGCACACATCCAGCTCTTGAGGGAATACTTAGGAAGTGGTAAGAAACACTGCTCATCTTCTCTGGGTGTGAGCTGTGATTGCTTCTTACTCCCTTCTTCCCCAGTTTTATGGTCATATTTCTGGGTAGCTACAATTTTTGAACAATCCAAGTTGCCTTGTAATAAAGAAACCATATCTCACTCAGTTAACCTACAGACTAAGTGTTGATTGCACCAAGTCTTTACTCTAGCATCTACTTTTAGCAGCTGATCTTATTCAGATAGTTAAATAGTTTTCTGGGCATATCTCACTGTAACATAAGTGAGTTTCTCTACTTCATGTCTCATAACATGCAATAGATCAAATGCATGTTTCTTAGTTCTGTCATTGCTGATTTTAATACCATCACAGAAAAAGGGAAGTGTGAAAATTAAACTAGACATTGTAATAGGTGTATCAGACACACATTTTCACATCCATATCCAAACTAAAGAACACAAGAGAGAAAGTTAACAATTACAAAATCTCATTTAAACTGTAAAGGCATTGATATTCCCTCACATGGATATTATTAGTTTTCAGTGTCTTCTGCCAGTTCAACAGGCACAATGCAAAACCACATCAATCTCTTTTTTTCTGTCTTTTTCAGTCAGGTGAGTTCACAAGTTTCACAAGCTCATTTTCAGATGGAACAGGTGGGTGTACAAACACTGTGCAAACAACAAATTCTTGTCAAGGCTGTGCATTACCATTATCTCTTCTAGACACCAGACAGAGAAGAAAACTAGATCCAGGTTCTCTTAGTGCCAGACACCTGTTCATTTTTCTTCCATTGCATCTGCTTCACCTTCTGCTATTTTTTTAAATTGCTTTTGGGCTGTGGCATAATTCTCCTCAGCAGAAACCATCCCAGAAGGTCTGGAATTTCTCTGAGTTTGCAATCAAATGTACCTGTGTCATAAAAATGATCTTGAACTAAAGTGTCATAATAAAATGCCCAAGGAGAAAAGTCCTACTGACTTTCTACAAGCAACACTTTTCATCATATCATAACAAATCAGAACCCTAAGCTAGACAGAGGGCTGAGAATACATTCCCTAGTAACAAAAGATTTTATGGAATATTTAGAATTTCATGAAGAGAAAAGCTTCTAATTAGACAGAAAGAAAAAGACCCATGGGACAGCTGGAGTAAAGTAATTGTTCTGCCTTGTCACTTGGTTGTTGATGCATGCACATTAGGAGCAGGAAGTTATGTGGTTCTGAATTGCTATATATTCCCTCCAATAAAACAGATCTATTTCTAATTTATCAGTCTTGTGGCAGAATCCCAAATCTTATCTTAGTTAAGATGATTCCAAAAAGCTCAGATTTTGAGCAGATGGTGACAACTTGATGAGTCTGTTGGAGCTGGAGAAAAGGAAGATAATATTTCAGTTTTGTTCTATACAAATGTACAACATGACATAATTATGCACTCGACTTATTAAGGAAGACATCCCATCAAGTTGGCGTTTTTGCACACTTTTAACGTGGTCGCTTAAATTATTTCAATGAAATTGACTCAAACAGGAAATCAAGATCTCTACTTCAGGTTTACTGAT
This sequence comes from Melozone crissalis, assembly GCF_028551555.1. Lineage (NCBI taxonomy): Eukaryota > Metazoa > Chordata > Aves > Passeriformes > Passerellidae > Melozone > Melozone crissalis. Next base: position 27,232,397 of record NW_026535794.1, read on the forward strand.
GGTTAATATTCACCAAGTTATACAACACAGGTACAAAGACTGTTAATCAGTGGAGGGTGGTTTAAATCAATGTTAATTAATTTGTACTGGTATCTGATGGACAATTATTTCTTGATATCAGTAAAAAGAACTCCTGCATATAAAAGAAGGACTAATTGTGTCATTTTTGAGATAACTACCATTCACAGTATTTAAGAAAGTCTGATATCTCATTAAGATACTTAAAAATTGGTAGATAGCTGTCGAAAAATTTGTCTGTTCTAATTCAAACTCTGCTTTACATCAGCCTGAAAGCAACCTAGTGTGTTCAGTGTAATGCCTTGTCAAAAATGGCTCTGCATATTTAATAAAAGATATGAAAATTAAGTTTTTCAATTTATTCTATTCTGCAAGAGGACATACACTTTTTTCCCATTAAATTTTTCATATTTTGGAGTATTTTAAACTGTTTTAAAACTGTTGTTTGCTAATGATTTCATCAACTCTCAAGAGGAAAAAACTTTCATGTAGTTTCATACTTGATTTAATGGAAATTTTATCATGTTTTTTTCCAATGCAGTGAGATGATCTTTAAAAAATCTATCTATTTTTAATTTTCCTTTCTCCTGGGTTCTTGTGGCTGTACAGCTGTTGGACTAATGGCTTCTTTTTTTAAACTGGCAGTTGTTTGATTTTTTTTTAAATAAAAAGAGACCCAAATCCTTCAGCTTAGTTTTTCTCCTTTAAATTTGACTAAGTATATTCGAACACATTATAGAAATAAAACAGCACCCTAAAACAAAAGCCAGTACAAAAAAAGGATGAGTAAAAAACAACAGTCCTTTACAGAGCAACTGGACTCGCTCTATCTTGATTCTCAAGAGCCACTGCTCCATCTGTAAGTGCTCAAGTAGGAGCCACTGCCGTGCCAAGTGAAGACACTGGGCTTTATACCCAAATACACAAGATTCAGTGTTTACTTTCCCTCCATCCTTTTCCTTTCCTGCTGCCTTTCCTAAGCACTTTTACTCTCCATTTTAAGCAATCTGGAGGAGAGAAAGCTTACTGCTAGTTGTGAGGTGTAAAGTGCAAGTCCCTGGACAGGTAGGCACAGCAGGGCAGGGTGTGAATTCACCGCATGAACATAGAGCGAGGGGTAAAAATTGTACAATACAGCAAAGCAAAGTGAAGCAAAGCAGAACAAAAAAAAATAGCCCAAATTCCATGCCTCATTTTTCTCATTTGTAAATAATTTTTATTTCCCTTCATATATATGTATCCAATCGGAAAAGAAAGAGTTTTCTGAAGGTAAAATCTATAGTGTTTGTTCAGAATTAGCTGAATTATGAGTTACAACGGTAATAACAATAATTAAACTTATAAAGACCCAATGCTGGGCTGTCGCAACGTTCATGAAGTGAAAAAGGCTAACAGGATGTCTATTTGTGACACAGGAGGATTAGGTAAATATTTACAGATAAAGAGTGAATTAGAGATGTAGAACAGCCTTAATTTTGGCATTTCTAAAGTTTCATGTTTTTGAAATTCAAAACTTCATAATGCTTTTTTTAACAAAATTCATGGTTTTCTGTACAATACTTAGTAGCTCTAGAATCTCTGGAAATCATTAAATTAATATTGCTTTATCTAAGTGTTGGAACAACAAGTCTGTAAAAATCCACGCAATAAAAGATATAAAGCTTTGCCTTCATTACAGAAATCTTTTATTTTCAGAGGAATTTCAAAATTTGCAGTGAAATAAGAAAAAACCTTATAATATCTATAAAAATTAAAAATATAGATTAAAAAGAGGTTACACAGAGACCTCCAATCTTGCTTATATTTAACGCTTGACTGACCAAGGCTGACTGTTAGTTTTGCTTGAAGTCAGAGCCTGAACCTGATGAAATATTTTATTCCCTATGACTTAGGGAATAGTGAAATAGTGAAATAGATTTTTTAGTGAAATAGATTTTTCTCTAGCAAGCAGCTCGTATCTACTCACTAGTTATATATATACTTAGGTAGTGAAGACAAACCTTTAAATCTATTTACTAGATACCTAAAATATCTTTTGATGGATGTTTCCATAAGTCTTAAAAAGAAATTTGTGTTTCTAAACTTTCTATTTCATAGTTAGTTCATAATTACAATATGATGATGATTTACATTGATTTTCTTCTCTTTCCATGGAACACAACAGACTGAGTATAGTGGACTATGAGGACACACCATTCTGTTAACAAAGAAAGAGGCTGAAAATAAACACACAGAGCAAAACACTTCATGTTGAGGATTCAGTGTCTATGCTGAACAAATTTTAGGGGATTCTGCTTCAGATTGCTTCCAGTCTGACCTTGTAAACTGAGTGCTCCCTAGCAGTTGCACAGCTTTCAGTGCACCTTGAGATCAGACCCTCCCATTTCTTTTCATCTGGGAAGGAACCCATTTTATGCTCACAAAAACACAGTGAGCATAATACAGATCTGTCAGGACATTCATTTTGAAGGAAGGACGCCCATGCTCTGACCTAACACACTAAAACAGATGTAACGAGGAGCTATGCAAGCATCATTAGGATGGAACTTTGCCCAAGTAGCAGCCCCTACAATCAGGGAGCTTTATTAGTGTAGGTTCTGGCTCAACACTATGCTAATCACATCCTCCTGGCTTCTGGCCAGCACAAAGTGCAGGCAGAGGTCATTTGCTTCTGCCTACAAAGTACCACATACACATTACCTAAATATGCATTTGTCCTTCATAAGGCACCATTATGTTTATTGCATTACTGAATGAAAATTTTGTGAGAGTTTAGTATTGCCTGGAGGATGCTGCTTCAATTTTACAGCAACTTTAAAAGGTTTAAATGTATTTGTTGTACCACATTAAAATTGGATTATTTTAAACATCTTTTCAGTTTGAGAAGAGGAGATGGAAGATCTGAATGATAATCTGTGTGAGTTAAATGTGGAATGTGGGTGTCAAAGGTCCCTGTTATCCTCTGTTAAGAGTTACCTTGCTGATTAGGCAGAGACATTTCTTGAACCTGACCCTTCTACACTTCAACCCCATAGTCTAAGCAGACAGCAGTTTGTGGGATTTGTTATTTCTCTCTAAGAAGTTATTGAAATGTTAAATAGCAGTTAAATTCATAGCATATTTAATGAAATTCATTGGTATAAATTATCACTATCAGTTTTAAAAGAAACCACCTTTAATAAGCAACCTACTGTTTTAATGCACTATCCAAATCTCCAAAAATCTGAGTACAGTACTGCTGTGTCTTCATTAACAGAGGACATATGTTGGCAGCCAAGGTTTTTGTAGCTCCCTTGAGTGGTTCTGAAAGTCAGATTTCACTGATAATTACTTTAACAAAGTCTATTTTAACATAAAGGGCTTGATTTCAGATGTGGCCTACATTTATTTGTTTTGTGCCTTATGCAGGCAAATATCTGTACAGGCACTCAAACACTAATGGGACCGCTGGCTCTCCTGGTTAAACAGATGCATAAGTATTTTGTTGGGTCAAGGTTCAATATCTAGAGATACAGGTAAAAAATCTTAAACATGTTTAAATTCCATATGTGAACGAAAGAAGGAATTTTCAGAAAATAACTATAGTCATGTCTGTCAGTGTACAAGAACGAAGCATGTACTTGGAGATAGAATCTAAACTTCAATACTGACATAACTTCTCACCTCTGTATATTCACCATCTGCAGTCTGGTAGATAAAAAAATAACTAAAGGAACTCTGACTGAGTTGCTGTATATATATCTGATATACCAGTAACACAAGAATTAATTTCATCTCTTTGGCATGCTGAGCTCTCATTTGATATAATATCAGAAGACAAATAAAGGATTTTAAGTGTGATTGTTGACCATGATGAATAAATAAACTTTGAAACTTTCTTTCTTTTAACATCTAAAAAAGAAATAAGAAGCCTAAAGCACCAGCATGAAAGACCAGATAATAAATCCATTGTCCAATGAGAACATAATTTTTGCTTAGGAGCCAAGAGGGAGTCTTCAAAGCAAATTGAAATTTCTCTGTCAGTTGGCCTCTTTTTCTGGTGAAATGACTAAAGTTTTCTATTGCTCTTATTTCTCCCCATCCTGAACTCTCAAGAAGACAGCCTTGCCATCCAAGCCTACAGCCAACAGGTGGAGGAGTCACAGTTTGAGACCTCTGTCCAAAACCTTTGATATCACAGGATGCAACAGGGAAACTAAATGAAATCAAATGTTCCTGAGACAGTGTACAGAAGAAAAAAAGAGAGAAATCTCAAGATATCTCAAGACCCTTCTGAAGTTCCACAGTACAGGCCCTAATGACTTTCCTTGTAGAGAGCCTGAGGTAAAGAAGCAATCATGGGAGGATGAATCTGGCTAGGAAGGAAGAATCAAGATTGCTGCTAAGATGTTGAAACATGTATTTTCTTTTTGTGATTCAACATACTGCAGGAGCTTTATTGCGTTTTGGTGAGGCAATCATAAAGGAACACCCAATACATCCTCTCTAATCTGCTGTCGGTTGCCTGGGGAAAGAACACACAGTGATTTACAATCCACAAACTTCATGGACAGAATGAAGACCTTGATTTTAAAAATATCTTTCATCCAAAAGTATTTAAAAGCCACATACACTTAACATAAACAGGTTTGTTCCAGAAGAAAGCCTTTTGTTAATTGCAGAGGCTTTATTTTCACAGTCAAAAAGTGTAAATAGCTCATTTATGCTATTACTTACTTCACCCCTCCCTGCTGTTTGCAGATTACTGCCTTTCCCTTTTCCCTACTCTCCTCTCCTCTCTTGGTGTGCTCTTTCCTAGCCAAATAGAGCTAAATAACCTGTTTCATGCCAGGCGACCCCTTTGGTGAGCATATTGTTGGCCTGTAATTTGTTCAGAAGTGGGGGATTGCTGAGTCCCTTTCAAGCAAACTGCAGGAAAATCTTCACAAATGAGCCTATGCCATTAGTAACAAGAGTGCTAAGGGAGCCATTGTGGTGACTGAATGAATATTATGGATCACTCTCTGTAATTTAATTCTGGAACTGGGAATGTTGTGCAGCGTGTGAAGAGCTGAAGTACTGCCCCACCACCCCCTCCTCTCTTGCTCACACTCACACACAGAAGGAAATCAATGGGAGAAATATTCTTGCAGAACTGAATGCATATGCACATTGGCATTTATGATAACTTGTGCTCCCTGTGGGGTGAGGAACGTGTCTCAGAGAAAATTAGAACAGCCTGACACTGGTGCAGGCTCCCACCCTGCCATACAGGTCATGATTGACAAGGGCCCTTGTAAATAGAGAATTTAAGGAGGATGCTTTTCAACTTACATACAAGATGGCTGAAATGACATTTAAAATGCCAGTTTAAGCAAGAATGAGTTTTCTGAATTATTCCCTTCATAATGTGTCCTTGCACTTTTGCTGCCTTTCCAGGACATTGACTGTAAACCTCATCCAGTGGCTCATTTAAGAAAATATGGGAAACTAAAGTATTTAATGTATATAATGGATTTGCATACATAAGAACAGTTATTTACAAAGTACTGAACTGCAAAACAAATTTACATTAATATTGGACTAAATCTTTTCAGAATGCTTTTATATGTAAATGTAACTTGCCAAGTGCAGAGCTACAATATGAAAGAGAAAATGTCATTCCATACAAAACTGACCTGGAGAACTTCCTAGTGTTGGAATTGAAGGTTTCCTAAACTATAAAATTATAGCAGAAGCAAATAAAAAACTGTAAGAACAAATGGGATTAATTCCAGCAAAGATGTCAGATATTCTGTGTGAGAAAGCTAATCTGTCCTGGACCGACAACATTTTTTGTTTGTTATATTTGCAGCCAGAGCTAATAAAACCAATTTTGATTTGTGGTAGAGATCAGGTACCCAATTCATAAGAACAAAAAGAACCCTGCATCCATATTTGCATAGCACACAATGAATCAATATCAAATTTGGAGGGCATATGTTACAGCTTTCATAGCAGTTATGTCTCAAAAGATGATTTTTTTCTGCTGTGTGCAAACAGATTTAGAATTCTAATGTGTGCGTCTCAGAGTACAGGTTTCTCTTCACTTGTCCCATTGGACAAGCACTTGTTTAGGGGATGCAGATCAGATCTATAGGAATATGGAGACTAGCAATTTTGTTTGGAATAAATTACATATTAATAGGCCTTTTTTTTTTTTAATTTTATTGAATAGCCCTTGATAAAATAGCTGTTGGAAGACTTTTTTTTCAAATTCTTCCAAATTCAAAAAGAGAGTCTGTTTCATGTTGAAAGACCTTAGTGAACATGGTCATCAACACAGTGAGTCTAAGTGAAGTCCCAGTAAGATTTATTTTGCTCATGTCTTTTCCCTGAAAAATTAATGTGCATCATTAATGATGTAAGACAGCTCAGATTTAGGCACTTTAGTAATAAAGTTATTTGAAGGAAAGAAAACATGTAAGCTCTGTCTGCAAAATTTGGAGGTAGCCCAAAAGAACATCCTCAGAGTCACCATGGAGCTGGCTGATCTTCACAACATTTGGTCTGGTCTCTCAGTCCCCAGGATGTGATCTGGACTGTAAGAGCCTCCAGAGTTTCTTTCCTGACCTTCTCTCTCTTATTCATGATGCAGCTGGCATGTTCTGCTGCACAGCTGCCTTTGCTCTGATTCCCCATAGCAGGCTGACACTTGCACAGAGTAAAGAAAACAGAGGAAAGTCACTGAAATGAGATGGGCCTGACAGCTTCAGAAGGAGCAGCCAAAGAGCAGGATTGGAGAGGTTCTTGCCATCTACATCAGGCAAGCATTTTGGATGCAAAGGCAAGGGGCAGACAGAAGCTGTCAGCTTATACACACAGGCTTTGAGATTAGTAACTCATTTGCTTGCTGTTTTCAGCTTAAAAGCTCTTCATGTCAAGTTTTGACAGTACCTTTGAAAGCACTTCACAAACCACTTCTGAATTTCAGCCCTCCTATCCTCCTCACTAGAGTGAATGGAAAGATCTGATCCTTATAGGCTAAAGACATGGGGCAATGTGATCCACTTAAGATATGCAAGAAGTGACTTCTGACTAAGACAAGGTTAGCACGACTCTTCTCATGGTTGATTGTAAGGACTTTTCTCTTTACTGTGTGTCTTTTGACCAGGGTCAAGGATGCTGTCTGGTATTGAGTCTAATCACTAGCAATAGACATGGCATAAGCTGACTATGCTATCACTAGTATCTGAAAAATAATCTTGAAACATTAACAAGTAAAAAATATTTTACTTGTTAATATTTCAAGATTCATAAATTCAATCCTGTTTCATTATAAACATATCTAATATTTTTCTTAGCTAAAGAACTTGTCTTTTTGCAACATTTGGAATAAAATAACTAGAAGATTATTATAATTATTTGTTTTATTATTATTCCTGCTTTGGCTGTACCATACACATTTTTTCCAAAGGATTTCTACAGATGAGTTTATTGATTATTATTTTAATCTTAACTTTGTGACCAGAGGTCCAGATTAAGATCAGAGATTTCTCATTATAGACATGCTATAATCACGTGTGAAAAGGTAATTTCTTTCTCAAAGGGAATGGTTTAGACACATATATAAATAAGGGTAAAAAAGGGTAATATTCACTCTGCTTTCACCTGCATTTTTTCAGATCTTAAAGTAAATATCAACTCTTTAATTTATTCCTCTGTATAATATTTATTAGCTGATTTCTTTTTCTCACCGGAATTTTTTTTCAGGATTAATCATCCTTTGCCAGAGTAACAGAAGAGCTTTTGCTTTATTTTTCATGGAATTTATCTCATAAAGTTGCAACTTTATGAGATAAATTCAGTTCCAAGAATAATAGCATTTGGTACTATGAGTTGGTACTATAAAAAGTAGATTGGGAAGTGCAAACATATTGTAAATCAAAAATCTAAGAATCTGCATCTTTTTTTCCCCAGTTGTTTGGAAACAGGAGCCTGAACTTTCACATTGTGTTGCAGGTAAAGGGGGAAGTGCTAGAAAGTTAAAATGTGCACTTTCTGCTAACATTTATCTGCGGAAACAAAACTTGGGACAGGTATGTGTATTTACCAGCTCAGAACTTCTCTGAGGCAGGGCATGCTAAAAAGAGGAGAAAAATCTGGAAATGGTAGCTCTGAAAAGCTACTGCAACTGAAGTTATGTGAGTAACAAGACAGGTAATACAAGAAAAATGGAGAATGAAATCTGAAATATAAAGGTGGTGACAGAAGAGTGTTAAAGGTGTCATCCTAAATCTGACAGAAAGTGAGCAAGTGCTCACTCCAAGGGCTCCAAGTGCTCACTTCAAGCTCCAAGTGTTAAGTGAAAAGTGATTTGGAGCTGTGAAAAAAAGACTACTCTCTGTTTAAACCTAACATAGCCTGGACATAGAAAGATTTTTAAAAAGGTAGAAGCATTTTGAAGATCACAGTTAATTCTCCAAAATGGCTCACTTGTTAACTTCCCATATCAAGGCATAAAAGGACATGAAAGTGTCATAAAGTTATATTTGTCCTCTGTCAAGTTATTTTGGTTATTTCCCATTACAATATAATAGTGGGAATTCCAGTACAAATTGTCATTATTAGATTCTAGAACACTTCAAGTTACAGCATATCATGACAATTCTTTGCATGTCTTCATCTCCAGAAAGGATTACCTCTATGCTCACTCTCCAGTACACTATGAAATAAGATAACTTAAGAAGTCCTAAACTATGTTCCATTTAGATCATTAAACAAAAGCATTGCCTATAGGATAAATAGTATTTATTTACAGAATTTACATTTGAAATGTTTGGGCAAAATCTAAGAAAGCTCTATCTGTCTATTCCATCTAATTGCCAGTTAAGGTAGTAATTGTGTTCTATTTAGCCAAACCCCACAGATTTGCTTGGTACGGTTTTTAGTCACATTTTAGGAACTTAGTCTTCCATTGATTTTCTTGCCTTCTGCTTTCCTCTTAGGTGGGTGGTTTGGGAAAATTTTTGGACAACCTATTAAATTCTTTTTCCTGAATTCTTCCACTTGTGCATCAAGTGGGTATCTTTTCAGTCTTTTGTCTGAAACGTGTTTACCCATTTCTAAATTCTTTTGTAAAAAAGATTTTATAATCTTTTTATAATTTTAAAATTGTAGAAGTATTTTATAAGAGCACAGACATAACCACATTTATTCAGAACAAAGGCTACTATCCTGTACCTGACTGTGGCAAACTACAAAGAAATATGAGAACAAAGAGGAGAAACAGTGTGCACAATTTATTCCTTCAGCTTCAACTCAATGAGTTCCATAGCTTAACTACCTGATTAGGTATCTGATTTAACCTGATTAGGTTAAATCTACTAAGTCCATCCAATGCCCTTTATTTCTTAAATTGCTCCCCTTCTTAATCTTGTTCACATTCCTCCCCATATTACAACCTGTTTCACATTCCCCTCAGCTGTCTGTTGTTCAAAGTAAAGATGATAGGTCAGTTAACCTCTCCACTCATGGAGAGAGATTAAATCAATCTCATCACTTAATTACCTTTGTTGTCTTTCTTTTCACCTTTTGCAGTTCTATCACTTTTTTTTTTTTAATTGGGGGAACAATAGTTTCACTGTGTTGAGAATGTTTGAACGCTTATGAGACAGTCATGGTTTTATTTTGTTCTCTAATCCTTCCCCATTGAACCAATTTTTTTTTAACTACTAGTGAGCAGTGAGAGGAATACAAGGGATCTTTTTGTTGTATAAATCAGTAAGGAACAGTACACTATGCACTCTAATTATTCCAGGGGATCCATCTAATTTTAGACTTCTCCTGACCCCACTACCAAATAGTCTCGTTTCACATTATTTTGTGCTGTTTGTCTTTGTTTTAAAGGTCATTTTTGAAATATGATATTAGAACCCATATGAAAGATACAGAAATCATTGGAACTGTAAATGACTTGGAATTATATTTTAATAAGAAAATCAGTTTTTTTATCATGAGCATACTGAGTGAAATTGAGGCTGACTTCACCCTGTAGTGAAGTTCTGCAAGTCAGATTTGACATACAGGTAAGTAGGACTGCCACAGTGAACACAAAAGCAGATAAAAAAATCGCAATATTGGGAAACTTAAGTTATGACTAGAGAATATTTTTATATACATAAGGAATAGTCACTGAACTGCTGCCAGAAATGGCTGCAACCCAGAAATATTGCAAAACATACTGTATTAAGTAACATATGATTGGCACTCTTTTTCAAAGTTAAGTTCGGGTTGACTACTTTGTGCTAGACTCACTGCCACTGATTGATTTCAAATAAATTTCTTGTTGCTCTGCCAGATTTTTTCATAGGTTTCTGAATCTCAGATGAGTTTCTTAATTCTCATCTAATCTTGCCTACATGTCTCCCAGGTGTTGTTGCCTTATTTATCTTCCTTTTCACTGAAACAGCGCAGCAAGGAACTGTCACACCCACCAATAAATCTAGCCATAATTGTGAAGTGTTAAAAATCCTGGAACACAACATCTTGCCTAGAAAGAATCTTGGTCCTTTCCCTTTCATTTTTTCTTCTCCTTGCTCCTCTTTTCGATAGCTTCTTTCTGTTTGGAAAAATTACTCACAAGGATCTCCAGATAGCATTGTGGAGATCAGCAACACATCATTTCTCTCTCGAAACCTGCAGAACTCTCAGAAGGTTCACAATGAAGTTTAAACCTACTTATGCCTGTGATTAGAAATTAGAGATTAATAATGATTGACATGAACATTCCACAAAGAATCTGTAATTATAGCTGCACTAAATGAACAGGGGAAAAATACAAAGGAACTATGATGCCACTCAGCCCTCTCCTTTTTTATGAAATTAATGAAATGTTTCCAATTTCATTTTCTGTGGTTGATCAGAAAAGTATTTTTCTAGAAAGAAACCAAATTATTGCAAATATGCAGGACTTAAAATATTTACATTTTAACTGTAATATACTCTCCATTCTGATTGCATGATTTTTGGTTTTTTTTTAATAGTTTGGGTCAAAAAGAGATGTCATTAAGTATAAAAAGGCAAAAATGTATGAATAATAGCTACATAATCAGTGCAATTCATTAAGTGAGCAGAAACAACCTTGGCAAGAGTGTAGTATAGTTACAGAGTACAACACTAAAAGTATATATAGTAAAGAAATTATTTTTTTAATTTCTGGGAAATCTTTATATTCATTGTCCTCCACAAGTTTTCCATGACATGTTGGTTCTGCTACAACTGCTTGAACTCACACATTTACTACAAAGTCTCCAGACAGAAAACTTCAGTATGAATTCAAATGATCCTTTACATTCCTAACTCCCAGCTCTCCATAGCCTGCAAGGATTAGCAGTAATAAATAGCATTTTTCCTTACAGATGAAAAAGGAAGGAGAAACCAGGCAAAGTTACTCACATTATTTGCTGTGAGCCTCACTGTCCCTAAGTGGGTAAATATGGTTACAGCCTGAAAGCTGCACCTATGGCCAAGCTGAACCTCTCAGACTGAGTCCAGGTGACTGAATCCCTGCAATCCTTGGGAGTAGAATCAGTGTGAACCACTGAGTCCTTTGCCTGGGTTTCCTGACCTGGAGAGACAGATGATTCACATCAGTTTAGACTCAACATGACAGCTAATTTGTAGATGATGTGGAAACCTGGCTAATTCATGAAGGATAATCTCAATACAGTCAGCTGAAGACTGTCAATGTAGTCTTCAATCTCCAAATTGTCTAAGTAACAATTTCCATCCTGAATCAAGTTATAAGCCTTTCTAGGCCTAAGAAGAACCCAGAACTGGTCTCCCTACAAAAAAAAAAAAAAAAAAAAAAAAAAAAAGGAAACCCCAAAAAAACCCCAAAAAACCAAAAAACCCCTCAATTTTTCCTGAGAATAATTACTTTTGGCCACTGGAAACTTTCACACATATATATGATTTTTCAAAATCACAAGCAAGGGGATATGCTGGAACTCCACAGAGTTATTTCTTCTTCCACTGTTGTAGAAGAAGTGCAGAGACCTCATGTCAAAAACAGAGGCATTCCAACAAATTTCACAAAATAGCTCAAGATTAGATCAAGATAGATATTTTTGTATCTCTGTCAACTAATAAGGAAACTGTAAATGTAAACCGTGTTATTTTTAATGAAGGCTCTCTTATCCTTTAGAAAACTATTGTGTGTATAAGCATGGAAATGCCCGAGCAGTCTTTGAGAGAATGTCTTCACAGCGTTCTATATTACAGAGAATGAAGAGTTTGTCACTGATGACAGCAGGTATTCAAACAGGTTTGAATACAGAGAGAGACAATGACATGCTCTTTAAGAAGCCTCAGCACTACATCTGTAATAGTTTAAATGATATTATTTTTACAGCTTAAATGAAAATAACTCTCATTTACATTGAATGTACATACAGACATTGTATTTTATGTGCATTATCCAATAAATACCTCTAAAATTATTGCAATCTTTTTAAATGTTTTAAAAGACTGACATTTTTAGATTTTGATTTTTCAACTCATTTTTATATACACTTATAAAAATAATTGTTCTTTTTAAAATACAACATGAAATCACTGAAATATTTGATTAGTAATAAAATCTTACTGCTGGGTACCCAACCACTTGTGCTACTTACTGCAGGCCACTGAAATTAATAATGTAATGGCTTGTGGGTAATAAAATACTGATATTGTTAAGAGAAAAGTTACTGCCAGAAGAAAAATTATCTATCTTACAAACATAGCTTGTGTAATAGTTTACATATTAGGTAGGTCAAAAACCTATTCAGTTTCAAAAGATTTCCACCTGATTATATTTTCTCCTTCAGGACAATTTTAAATGGATTTTCAGCCATTCTTACATGGTTTTTTTTTTCAAAATAACACCACAAGTTATATTCTTTTTATAGTGCCAGATGAAGCTACCTCTGATTTTGATTGTATTTATTAAAGAGCTTGTTTTTATGATTATGACAATTATCTTGATAGCAGAGCACAATCTTTAACCAATGTTACACAGGCAGTCTCCTTGGCTGTGTTACATCATTTCTCCCTTCCTCTTTTTTTTCTTATTCTTTGTTTCCTTCACATTTCTTCACCTTTACTGACACAGCCCCCAAATATGTCTTTTCTGGCTTAAGTTTATGTCATCTTCCCAGTCCAGAAATACTGACATATACAACTATAGACAGATATGTATTTCTATGATTTTTTTGTAATTCTTCCTTCCTTGCATTGTGAGGATGTCAGCCTCTGTAGTCCCGACATCTCCCCACATCATCATGGAGTGCTTTTTTCACCATTTCCACAATACCAAGATATGTTCTATGACTCAATCGTAAGCTCAAGAGCAAGACATCTTATTTGGACAATGACAGGATGAGAAGAAGCACCTTTATCCCTCTAAGCATCTGAGCACACAGTGGAAATCTTGGGGCTGACCCACCAGTAGTGTATACCAATCACAGATCTCTAAATGCACACTTACATACACATGTATCACAAATATATACATATTTAGGCACATACATAATCCATAATACAGATGTCTACAAAAACTCTATTGATGATATCCTGTTGTCTAATTTTAATTTATTTTTAAACTGATTTTAATCTGATTTATATTGATGCCACATGAATGCTCACACGATAAATAAAGAAACTTAAGAATAATGAGTGACAATAAAATCACAGAAAATCAGACAAAACAAACACAAAGTACGATATTTTGTCCATAAAATGGAGAATCTGCCAGAGCTTGTCAATATTCTTTTAAGAAATCCTGCAGCATGGTATGCCAGAAGCTCATTGAAATGAAGAGGCCTCTGTGAGGGTTTGCCAATCCATCCGTGCACTCTACACTGCCCGATCAATAGGTAATGAATGCTTACAAAGTGACACTATCAGCAAGGGAAGTGTTTGTATTAATGAAGAAAAAGGAGACCTAGGGAAGGAAATCCTCACACTGTTACTGCATGTCAGCTAAAAATTCTTAAAGTAACTGAGACTGGACTGCTGCTGTGGGGAGAATATTGCATGTGAAAGTCCAAAAGACAAGTGAGGTAAGAAACACAACAGCATAGGCATTCTGGACCATTCAATGCTATCTCATTAAGAGAGATTTTTGTTATTAACAACTTTTATTATTTTTGAAATACCAACCTTTTTTAGCAGTACAGTACTATCTGAGGACTTTATTCTAGCATAAGGTCTGATTAGGTTTGAGGCTACACATACACACAATAAGAAAGACAGATCCTGTATGGAAAACATAAAGCTTAGCAAACTGAACCCAATAAGTGCTTCAATAGTGTAAGTGCTCCTGAAGTCATCTGGGGCTGTTACCAAGAAAGCAATATAGCAGATTTTACTCACTTGTGGTTGTTATATATTTACTGCATGAAAGTAAAATGTCAAAGATCCTTTATTGTAAAATTGTAGTGAATAGCAGCATTACAGAGGTGAGCAGCTGCTCTGTGGTGAGCTTGCTGGAGACACAGGGAAGAGTGCATCTCCACTCTGTCCCTGTAAAGCTTATGAAAAAATGCAAGTGAGAACCTTGAACAGAGGCCCCATATGATTACCTACTGATTTGAATGGTCATCTGAGTTTGCAGCTCACTCCCACACTTGGGGTTGTACCTTGCTCCTCACCTCATCTGCACTTTTTCCGCTATGGAGCCTGACTGTGGTATTTCTACCTGCATGTGTTACTGATTCAAAGGTGCATTCTCATATTTCAACATCCACAGCAAAAGGTTTCACGCTCATAGTTGGAGATGACTTTCACCTGGAGCAAGCTAATCTGTAAAAATACATTATGGAGGAATGACTAAGGACATTCAGTGACTTTCTTTAGGCAAAACTGGCATATATTTATGGTGATTTATTTAAGTTCAGTCATGGATATTTGCCTTCAGTCTCAGTAGAATGTCATGTTTTTGTATGGGGTTTTTTTGGTGTTGCTTTAATTATCAGGGATGATGTAAAGTCAAGAAGCTCATATCACATAAATCATTTTCAACAAGAACACCAAACTTAGTAGAGTTCCTGGAAGTTAAGTTTATGCAGCTGCAATGCTCAATACACTCCTATTCAAGGTGACTTACTATTTTACACCCACTAAGAAAACGACGTTGGTTAAGAATCTCTGCAATTTTCTTCTCCTGGTCATTTGACATTTGCTTTTTTAGGTGGTTAAAACTGAAGTCAGGGAAGCATTGACATCAGCTCCAAAACTCTATTTTTCTCTACAGGAAATCTTGTACAAGGTTCTCATGTTCAAACTGGGTAAAAGCACTGTCATTTAAGTAATGGGCAGTACACTTCTTTTAGTGGAAAATACTTTGGGTGCCTATTGCCTTGGGAAACCAACAGAGAAGCCACAACTGAGAATCAGACACTACTGCTGTGAAGAAGAATATGTTTTATGCTTCCTTTTTTTCTTTCTCAAAGCTACTAGGGAGATGAAATTTTAAGCAAAAAATAGACATCACTCTTAGTAAACATTATGAGATTTTACTACAAGCCTCTGTTGCCTAAGATGTAAAGAATAATAGTTAAAAATCAAATTCTTCATTAGTCCTTCAAAACAATGCTAGAAATATAAGCAGACAAAAACATAAGGAAAAAGAAAATAAATTCTTAAGACAAAAAATCCTCGTAAAAGATATGTGGCAGGAAATGTAACAGATAAGTTTATTAAGGAGTCAACTGATTAGTAAATATTAGCACTCCTTTTTTGTATTTCTAAGGTGCAAAACAAGCATTGATTTCTCCATGGACTCTGCAGAAACAGGAGAATCTGAAATCAGATAATTTCTGACACTGCGACATGCACCACATCTACAAAATCAGCTCAAGAAAGATTAAAGGTAAACATTTTTATATACTTCTGTATTCTCAACCAGAACATAAATGCTTATATGAACATAATTTAATGTGTATAGTTGCCAATTTAAAAAATGCAAGACATATTTTAGGAGTTGATTTTGATTTTATCCTTTATGATATCAAAGAAAGAATATGTATTTTTCCTTAAAGTAGCCAAAGAGGAAAATTGTCCTTTGCTTTGTCCTCCACTGCACTGTGCATGGTGGCAGTGAGTTACTCAAGTTATCTGGGTTACATGTGCCTCAGGTAAACTCTTGGCTGTGTAAAATAGTCTACAGACAGTCTTACATTACTTAGTTTACAGAATTTTACCATATTTTATATCTTCAATCAAGCACCATAGGTATTTAAAAAAAAATCTGTGATTGATTTTCTGTGTAGTCTTCAGTACTTTTTTGTAATTTTTTGTATTTTTTAAGGCAAAAACAAACCTCTCTCATGGTGAGTGACATAAAAAATAAGAATTACAGTCTTAACTGGTAGACATTGTTTTAACAATAGCAATTACTTGTAGTGGTATATTTATGTATCTATAAAAACTTTCAATGCACTCTTCAAATGTGAATTTGAATTAGTTTGTTTGCCTTGTATTCACACTCTCTGACAACTGCAGATGTTTTGTTATTTTCTAATTGTGACTGTATAAATTTGCAAACATAAAACCCACACAGTTTTTGACAACTGTTTATTTGTAAGCTAGTAAATGTACAGATTTCTAGCTTTGCAGTTCATTTTGTAACAGCTTAAATAAATCTGAGCCGTTTGCTTTTGTGAGTTCTGAAATCATGTGAGCAAAACAGTTAAATCAGCAGTTTCCACACAAAATTACCTGGGAGGACAGGATCTGGGAGTTATGTTTATACATAAGGTTATGAAAATATTCCTGTTGCTTTTATGTGCTCTGATGAGCCTCATTTAAGACATAACAAAAATATATGACTTTTGGAGTGGGTACTGCCATCCCAGAGAAAGAGTGTTTTTTGTTCACATTTATAACTCTTTGTTAGGCATATTTAAACCCCAATCACACAATTTTTATTACTCACCCTCACTCAAATGAGCAATGAGCAAAAAAGTTTTCTGCCATCCATTCAGTATCTATCTGTTTTTGTTAGTAATACAGGCCTGCAATTAAAAACCTTTTTAAATTTCACTTCTTTACCTCAGACATAATGCATTTTTATTCACTGGAAAAAGAAGGGATTTTGTTTGTTTGTTTGTTTGTTTTTAATTCTTGAGATATTGCTTGATATTATTAGGAGAATACTCAGACTGTGGTTTTATCTTTGTATGTCATTGGATCATCCTTTGCTGTAGCATATCAATATTTTGACATCCAACATGGAAAACATAGGGAACAAGTTAAAGAGGAAAAAGGAAACCTCACAACAACTCACAGATAAAATTCTTTCCTCATTTAATTTGTGACCTCTGCAGACTTAAGAAGTTTTTTGAGCCAGATTGGGCCTTGTTCAGTGCTCAGATGAACAGTGACTCTGTATCACTGATTGGAAAAAGCCATTTGGAATCAAGTTCATGACTATGCTATGCTCCAGAAATGTTTTTGCCTGAATGATATGCAGGTCTCACTTCACAAAGGGGGCCACACACAAAATAGCAGTGATTAAAAGCATTAAAGATATGGAAGTTTCTTGTGAAAGATTGGAATATTTCACATGAAGAAAGCCAGAGCTTGATGAAATACTCAGTTCCTTTGTATCTTTACTCATTCATGTGGCATAAAATTAAGAACAAAAGAGACTTCTTGATTAATGGCCTCTGCTAATCATTCCAGTAGAATACACAGAGACATTTTTTATTTGATTCCACTAGCAAATTAAGTTTGCGTTAATCATAAATGTCACTTGCACAAAAATCACACATAAATATTCAGAGTGATCTATATTTTATCAGTTACAACAGAATACTTGGCAGCCAGAGTGGATTTAAACAAGCAATTAGTGAATAAGTTATTAAACATTTTAAAGAAATGTGATGCATGAAACCTGAATGGTAGGAGTTCCAAGAAACTTAACAGTGTCTTGATTATACAGGTTCCTGAGCTGGAGACAGATTTACCATTTATGAAAAAAATAATCATTAGAAATTAACATACAACAGAATTTTCTTTCCTTACATTTCTTTTAATCTCTCTGATATAAACTTTTAAAAATTCCTTTGGTAAATCCCACAAAAGAAATTTCTGAGTATTTTCATTAGATTTGAATTTGTATTGGTTTTCCTTATGCTTCCTCTCTTTGCTCTAAATTATCATTTTTCAAGCCTGTTTATAACCATAACTTTAATGGGAAACAACATCCAGAGAAAATCTTTTAACACGGTGTGTATATATATATATATATATATTTAATTGTATTTTTTTAATTGTACTTTTACGTGCTCACAAAAAAACTGCCTTCATGTTAATTTATCAAGGCACAATGTAAACAATGGAGGGAGGTTTTTTCATATTTTGGTTCCTGTGGGCTAATGCTTTCTCCTTTAAATAGGATTATTGTTTACAGATTCCTAATTAAGCTTTGTGGAAATCTGTTGTTACCTTGTGTGAATTAGAGCTACAAAGCTTGATGCTCTGTTATTTGTCTGAGCATACTCCTAAAAATGGTCATACACAAATTGATAAATTTGAGTCTGGAAGTGTAAAACAGAAACAAAAGCTAGCATTGTAGAACCTCTCCCTGAGCTTTTAGCAGTTAAGAGGAATAAAATAGTGTACAATGGAAGCAGGTCTTCAGCTGTGTGTGGAATTTTTGTTCAGAAATTTAATCTGGAGGTGAAATACTGCTTTTTAAACTTGAGAGGCTTAGTGTCTGGGAGAGGTACTGTGCATTACATGTGTGTGTGTGGGTGCCTGTGTGTGCAACACATGTGTATATATGAAGTTACACTGGATGGTTACACAAGATATCAGGGTCTTATTAAGTGGAGGAAGGATATTAAGGCTTACAAAAAGTCTGTGGATGGAAGAACAGCAATTGTTTCTGGTAAGATTCTGTTAAGAACATCACACATGTTGAAGACTTTTCTTCAATTCTCAGTTAATTTCTGTAAAATAATATTAGTCTCAGACTAGGGAATTTACTGGGCTATCATTAATTATTGACTAAGGCTTATAACCCAAAATATGGTTTTGAGCTATGTGCCCCTCCCAGGCAATCAATAATCTCCCAACAGTGCCTCAGTGTGTGTTGATTAATTATCATTACATTAAATACGATAGTTTAGAGATTTTTCAGTATCAGAACTGAGTAAAATGCTCCTTCACTTTCCTATATCTGGCATGGTTTAGTAAAAGTCTACAGGCTGTGGCACAGTCTGGATCTCATAGTCTGATAAGTACTTTCTTCATGTTTGCATTGCACACAAAATGGTAACCTCAGTGGCCCAAGGCTGCAATGAGGCAATCAGATTCTAAAACACCGAATCTAGAACATTGCCTCTTCAGACCTGCAGCTAAGAAGAAATAGGATTCTGAGATTCCACATCACTGCTCCTATGCCCATCCCTTTAGCAGATGATCGAGGCAGTCTGTATGTTTCTTATCAATTAAAGAAAATTCACTACCAATATCACATCTGAATATATTCCATGCTTAAAATTAAGATGTAATCAGCAGTGCTAATGAACGTGTGGCATGCTGGTTGGTTTTCAGCTCTGAAACTGAATGAATTTGACTTCCACTGTTCACTTTGTTGGTCAAGTAATATTGGTTAAATTTGTTGGTGAACCTCACTCATCTCCAACATTTAGTTTTATATCTCCTATTTTTGAAAAGTAAAGTTCACTCATATATTAAATAAAAAACTTCACTGATTTCTCCTTAGCTATTAAAGTTGTTTACAGAAAGAAAATGTATGAATATTTAATCTTCTATTTGTGTTTAATTCAGCCTACAGCCAAGAGTATGAGACAGCTTTAAAGCATATTGACTGGGAAGGATACTAGAAAAAAAATTTGATTTACAAACTTGGACTAGAAAATTTTTTATCATTTTAACTCTTTCTGGATTATATTCAGCCTAGCACTGTTATTTGATAGCCTTAACCTGTGAATAAATTATTTTTCCTGGTTTTGAGGGATTCATTGCATATGATCTCAGTATTCTATAGATGGGAAGCAGTAACATGCCAGATACTCACCAGCTGGGGAAAAAAACCAAACCTCTTACTGCTTTCTAAAGAATGAGATGAGATGAGATAAGGCACAAAAATCAATAGAGGGGAATACTGAAGATGTAGTAGTCCATGGAATACCTGATGGTTTACCTATTATCAATATATTGTGGGCAGCATTATAAATGGAATTCTTAAAGTAAAGATTGAAGATCAGGAAGTATTTTTTTTTATAAAGAGGAAATTACACCATTAAAGAAATAATAATGTGTTTGGATAATTTAATAGAAAAACTATAATAATTACATGAAATTTTGTGTATTTCTTGTAGTGTTTTTTCAGTTCTCATGCTAATATAAATTCAGATTGTCTGTGAAGGAAATCTCATACATAACTGTGAGCCAACAGGAAAATTTCTAAGTCTCTTCTTACCTATTAATATTGTACTCATGGTTATGTAGCTTGGAAGAACATAATTGATGTTGCTCCTGTCAACAGGCCTCAAAAACTATCTCAATAAGGATGTGGATAATAAAAAGTTATAATATCTGAGGCATCATTAAAATAATAATTCAATCATATTTCCCTTCATTTATCAGATTAGGATGATGGAATAAAATTCCAGGTAATTTTCTCCTGCATCTAATTATCCTTGAAGACTGGAAAATGGCTTATTTGCTTGTTATTTAGTTCATAAAATTTTACCTCTGCCACAAATTTTTATTCATTTGAAAAAGGAAATTTTAGTGGTTATTAAGTTAAAATTTATCTCAAAAAATATTGCCTTCTAGGTCAGACCAAAATTAGAATTAAGCATCTATGAATATTGGAAGAAATGCAAACTTTTATATGGGCAATTCAGGGATCATTTCTCATAATTTTTTTTACTATAAATAATTCCTCAAAGACTTCTTATTATAAAGGCCCAATCCACAGAGAACATTGCCTGATTTCCTATAGTGACCATATATATTTTTCTACAAAATGTTTTTTTTTCAACTGTTTCTCCTGCATTCACAGACTAGACATATCAATAAATAGTCATTCTGAGCTATCATGCTAGGTCTGAAAAATTTAAATGCCAAAGCTTTGTTGCCAGAAGAATGCCCAAGTACTTAATAAAATTTTCTGTACAGTTTTTTCTACCAAAATTACTGATGTGAACTAAAAAGTAGGAATACTTAAAAATGGGGTAGAATCTCATATAATTATGAATGCTTAAGAGTATTATTCTTTCCTCTTGTAAACTTTGTATTTTGTATGAACTATACCTGACTGACTTAGCTGAGAAAACAAATAAGAAAACCAATAGCATAACCAATGGCCTGCATTAAGAATATAGTATTGCAGCACTTCAGGAAAGAAGTAGCTGCTTTTTTATTATCTGATACATCTAAATTATTAGTTTGAAACAATCAAAATAATTCTTTTGGATTGAAGCAATATTTATTTAGAGTTCTGATGTGTCTTAGAAGTCATCTGAAAAACACATCTTGGTCTAGCTGAATAATATGAAGTGTCATTACATGTGAATTTTGTGAAACATTTACCTCAGATTTCAATAGAATTATTATATTCAAAGTTAAAGACTACGAAGAGGGCATATTGGAAGAATATAAAACTCTATAATTTGTAAAGTATTTCCATTATCTACACGTATTTCAGAATTTTTGGAGTCAAATAATATCTATTCCCAGACTGCAGCTGAAAGCAAGATTCCCTACCATTTCAAGTCCAAGTAGATTTGGTTCCAGTGTAGTCTTCAGGCAGCACTAACCCTCCAGTGGATGCATGTGCACATATTTTAGCAGAATAAAGAGCAAAATAAAAGCAGGCAAGACAGTGGATAGATAATCCTGCAATAAAAAAATATGTTACTGAAAAAATAATGTGCAGCTTTTCCTCACTTCATAAAATGATGATCTTCATTGTTTTCCAACAATTTTTCCAATGAATTTTATGGATGTCAGTTACACAAATCTTGGGGAGTTAATGTAGATAAAGTTATAACTAAGCTTTCCTGGCCGTCAGGCCCCCAAGCCTTGGCAGTCTCCTGCTGTTTGCTATCAATGCAAAAACCTGCATTATTTCTGTGTCCCATGAGGGCTATTTAGTATTCAGTATTGTGCGTTTTTATTCTGCCTTCAAAGGTTTTTCATTTCATTTTATGTAGTTAGAATGGCTGATATCACAACTTTGCTTGTCTCAGGTGGTTTTTTAAATATATAATAGAGCATCACCCACCAGCAACATTGTAGTTAATATCTGTTAATATTTCCACGTTAAGCTCCTACACTCAGTATTTAACAACACAGCTGAAAAAAATCTCAGGGGTGAAAGCTGACACCGAAAATGAGTTAATAGGTAAGAAAGTCTGATGGTTTCTCTGAAAATACATTAAATCCAGTGGCACTCTGCAGGTTGATATATATTACTTTTCTGAACGCCTTTTTTGCTGAAGTACATCTGGGAAAGGTTTCATACAATTGTCACTTGAGCTTTATGACTACTGCAGGCCTGCTTTTTTTTTTTTTTCTCATTATGCAGAACTTCTAAATTATATTAAACGTTGCCACACCTTATGTATGTATTTTGTATCCTAAGTGGAATTAAAAATGTTTGGTCATAAAATGGCAAACACATAGTTTAGAATATTAGCTGGTTTTATATATCAATTAAAACTTAGAATTAGGGGTTCTTCCTTTATATAACACACAAATATATGCAAAGATGGTTGTCTCCATTAAGAAATTAGCATTTATCAATAGTAGCTGCATCACAGTAACTTAGCAACATAAATAAATGGTTTTTATTAGAGGAAAATACTATGGCATCTCAAAATTCATGGGGATAGCACTTATCAGACTCTGGCTTTTCATTGATGTTATCTTGTAATATTGACCACAATATAGGAAGAACAAACATAAATTTGAAAAAAATTATAATAAAAGAAGATCTGATTTTTTTTCTGTTTATTCAGCCTTAATTACTAGTTGAGGTATGAGAGCTTCAGGGAGGAACTCAAAAATGCATTCCACTTCTCTCTCATTTCTGATTATGCATCTGGATTTGCATAGATTCTTGGAGTTTTTGAGAATTAATAATGCCTTTTAATTTAATTCTTTACTTAAATTAAAACTAGGAGAAGCTAAGATAACTTCTTTGCATCTATGTACTCCCATCTTTCTCTCTAAGGTTAGAATTTTTGGAGGTTAGAATTTTTGCAGATCATCCAAGAAATTAACACAAATCAAAATTAGTATCCCAAGAAACTTCATTTTAATGTTCAATAATTGCAATTTCATCTTAAATTGTTAAGTCAAAACTGACACTAAATAGGTGAGTGAAATAACCCTTAAATTTCACTGTTTTCAATATGAAGAAAATCGAATTATTTCTTATTCTCAGGTGTCAAATAGTGAAGGTTTGACTGAACTCCAGTAAAATTATCTTTGATAAACATTGGTGAGTGATATCACCAGCACATTCTCTCCAGAGGTTTATTTATTTCCTGCTGTTGCTTCAGTAATTACTCAGTCATTTCAGCAACTTTATCCTGTAGATGACAAAGAATTTTTTCTGAATGGATATTTGGTCTTAGTGTTGGGTTTTCTTTCAGATAGCGCAAGCTGCTTTTCTATTTTAGCTAAGTCAGTTGAGTTCATAGCAGGCAGTTACAGGAAGCACCAAACGAAATCTTTGCAAGTCTTTCTTTCAAGAAAAGAAATCCCTGACAAAATGCTTTACAGTAAGAGCTGAGGTGCTCCATAGCTTTAGGTCCTGCTTGCAGGCAGGGGCAGCTTTTGTGTCCTTTTCACTGGAGAGCAAAACTGTTGACATGTGGAGGGCTGGGGTTCACCAATTTAGCTGCAAGACAAATTCTAGAGGCACAGGCTGTTGGACTGTGTCAAAGTTAGTTTCACTTCACATTCATTAAACATCGGACCATAAAACAAAGGCAAAGCTGCTAAGACAAGTTACTGACAGGTTTCCAAAGAGCTGCAGAAAAAATTGTATTATTAGAGGTAATAATATCATTCTGGTATATATACAAAGTGTCACTTTATCTTAATTGAGTACCCTGGTACTGAATATCTAAATGCATCAAGTGCATTATCAAATTTACAAGGTACCGATCATTTTAAGGTAAGTAGATTGGGATAATGAACTATTAAGGACAAAATTTCAAATTTAGTTTTTGATAATTTTAAATGTTTATATATTGAGTCAATAGACTGCTGCAGAGTTAAAGGATAAATTGTTTCCTTATGTTGAGTACATTGTCCCAACATTAAGAATTTTAGACCAGGTGCTGAAATGAGAAGAGACTTTTGCATGGTTGCTAGTGTTTCTTAAGAACATTTGTGAAAAATGGCTAAGAATGAAAGAAAGAAAAGAATTAAGCAGTGCCAAACTTTCAGTCATTCAGAAAAATAGAGGAACTGAGCTGTCAGTTAAAGATAATATGTCCCGTTCTTAAAACCATAATAGTTGAAAATTTCTTCCTTTTTGGAGACTACTTAGTAGCCACTCCACCAAAAGAACTTCTGAGTAGTTTCAAAATTCTAATAAATGTTTTACTCCTTTTTCATGTTATTTTTAGTTTAAGGTTTTGCAGTTTTACATATTTAATTGTAACTCATAAAAGCTTAGACAGTGATCCAATTTAAAAATAATAAAAGGGAAAACATGAAGGATGTCCTTTAAATATACTGATTTTTAAAAATTTTAGATTTATTTATTTTTAATTAATTAGGTGGAACCAGGAGATTTCACTGAGATTATTTTATTAGTTTCTTCCAATTAATTTTGGATAAAGAAATTATTAATCTAATGGGGAGGGAGGGAGGAAGTATCTATATCCAAAACCCCAAAACAAATGGAATGATCAACCATGAAAAAGAGGATTATTTTATTCTAAAAATGTCAGAGCAGTAAATTTTGACATTAGTGAATTAGTATTTCCACCCATATGTTTCTCTCCAACAACATTCTGGTATGCTGGCACTCACAGTCTATTCTGTTTATGATGTGATCACAGGCTGAGCAAATATGCTTCCTTCAAAGTGCCACTGCCTGGATTCCTTCCAGCTTCAGTGGTTCTAGCAGAGAAGCAGACCCTACAGGGACCCTGAGCAGGGCTGCAGCTAAGTGCCAAGCCTTTGCCCAAAGGACAGGGAAGTGTTCTTTTGATCCAATTTCTGCATGAACTTAGCAGAAAATGGGCATGTGATTGACTTAGTGGGTTTCATGTCATCTACTATGGGATTCGCCTTCGTGTCATTTCCTGAATCTTTGATGTGAATAACATTGGGTAGTTTCAATCTGTGGTTTTGCAAATGGATTTCGAAACCTGATTTCTAGTGGCAAAATGAAGCCGTGTAGCATGAAACAATGGATCCATTTTACAGGCACTTTTTTTTTTTAAGAAAATAAAATGTTTCATTTGTGCACATAGCAGCTTGGACTGCTTCTTCACATGCTTTTGAATGCATTTGCATTACATTTTTTTTAAATTACCAATAAAAAGGTTTTTTGAAACACGGGTAAGTCAAAGGATCACATCTAAAAGGGCAAGGTAATGCTAGCAGCCTATCAGGAAGTCAAATACATGACAGCTCTGAAAGCAAATGCAAAGCTGCCGATATTGCCTGGGGAGGGAGTCAAGAAGCCAGACACTACCAAAAAATGATCCTCTGCTGTTTGGCAATTTGGGGTCTCATGGGTGCCATTGAAAGACAAAAAGATGCAGTGCATGTTAAAGAACAACATGGTATACCTCAAATGCCCCTGCTAATCTTGAGGATGACTTCATGCTGAGAAGCACTGGTGTTAAAAAACCCACAAGCGTCATATCTGTTAGAACATAGAAAGCATGTGAAAATAAAAGCAATTTTCAAATTCATCTTCTTTGTTATATTTGGGAATCAGGTAAGTTCAGGTGTAGCTCAAGATCCTGAGGGGAGAATGAGCTAAGTTAAAAGCAGAGTTTTACTAAATCCAGCCTCCAACACTAGCTTTTGAATCAGCTTGCTCCTGTGTCAGATAAATTTTAGAGAAAAAGAGTTACATAGCAAAGGGTCTGGCAAATAAAAACAAATCTAAACAAAATTATTTGCCTTTTATTTAGTGTTGAGAGATAAATCTTTGACTAGATATTCTTTTAATCAAAGATTCATAAGATTGACTTGATTTGGGTTATTTATCATTTCAAATTTTTGTTCTCCCATCATTTTAAGTCTTGCTTGTTATAATACATTTATCCTGCTTAATGTTCAATTGCATTAGTAACTGGAGTAGATAAATTTCCTGTGCTTTTTTCCTAAATACTTATTTCCTTAAAGTTAATATCAATGTACTCTTAAATTGCTGATGTCTTGTATATTAGAGGTGAATTTTGTTCAGAAGTATTAGCAGAATTTACCAGAGAGGTGTTTTAAAACTTCTTTAAAATTATTCCACTATTATAGATAAAGAGTGGAATAGAAGAATATAATGTATAGACAATTATCATAAATATCTGAGATTATTGACACTTGGCTGGAATAGCACCTGGGAAGCATGAACCAGTACAGTTAAAAGTGAATTTCTGAGTCTGCTTTTAATTTTAAAATATTTTACACCACTATGCCTCTTAGTGTCATATTTTCTCTTGAGGGGGCTAATGGAATTTTTACAGTGGTTTTGTGCAAAGATTATTAATGTGATAGCTCATTTTCATTTGACTACATTGTTTGAAAAGTAAGAAGATAATTTTAATAGCCTTTTAGAAATTTCTGTATTTGTCTTTAAACACAGGGAAGTTCTTTGAAGTTTAGATAGATGATGAACAGAATTCAAGGCAGCTAGAAACAGGGAAAGAGAGGGCAAATAGTGCCATTGCTCGTTATGTGGCACAAAACCACATTTCCAGATTCCTACTGAACACCAAATACGAACACATGAACACATACTACGAGATTCTTCTGAACACCAAAATTTGAGTGCAGACAAGATTTCCAACTACCAAAATATAAGGCATTGAAAGAAGCAGTGATGCTTTGAATGAGAAAGGCCTTGCTTTTAAGAAAAGAAAATCTTCCTCACCGACACAAGAATTACTCAGTGTGTTTTTTTACCGTAAAATCACATTTTAAATAATACTTCACTTTTAACTTATGCCAATTTTCTGATACATCAGAAAGATTTTAGAATGTTTATTTATTCTCAATGCATTCATTATTTTTGTTTAAGGAACAGTGTCATAAATATCACACTGACTAGTTATTTCATCATCATGAGCATCAACAGGGCTTTTCTGAATTCTTACAGTTTAAAATCATTATCTTCAGAGACCAGAAGAAGTGTGGAAGGAAGTAGAACCTTTTACCCCAATAGGAAAGAAGTTAAATGTTAATGCACTACTGGTATTTTGCATTTTTTCTGGGTCTGTCATCTAAAATGGCTGAAATGAAATAATGCTGAGATCAATTTCAGTAGCGAGGTATGAATCCAAACTCACTCATGAAAGTGAGTTTGTAAGTAGCAGGAAAAACTTATGCAGAAAACTGTAGCACATTCCACTGTGAGTAATGACTTGTGAAAAATATGTTCAGTTACAGTTGGACATCAGCCAGTTACAGTTTAACTCTCTTCATAGTATCAGGATCTTTTCCTCATTGCATTCTCTTCATCTTGAAAGAAATTGCATGATTTTATGTTTGTTCCTGAACTGCATAATTTTGCAGTAATGCCAAACCGAGCTCCAAGCATACATTTTAGTTTAACTAACTGATACTGCTAAACTGGTGCTGGCACTGCTAAAATCTCTCCTTTAAATCAATGTGAAAAACAGATTGCAGACCCATCCTTCAAGCCTGCAGGTAAGAATGTTAGTATGTCAATACCATGTCTACACAGGCTCATATAATGTCCCATTGTGCCTCAAAATACTGTACTGTGCCACCGTACTGTGGCAAACAGAACTAATTTTGATTTCTATTTCTCCTAGACCTCTGAGAGAGCAGAAGATGTCACACTGGTTGAAATTTAAAATTTTACAAGTGTTGGATGCGTTACATCAACACTTTATGCACCTGTAAAAAGAACTTTTTCTGTCTGAGAGATTGTCTATGGATAAAAAGATGCAATTTCAAAAGGATAAGACTTTATGTTTCTTTCCAAAATTTCTAAATCAAACACTTATTCAAGAGCCTCCCTAAGTGTCCACACAGAAGTCAGGATCTATGAAGATCCACTGTGACACCCATGACACAAGTGACAGCTTCTCTGAATATGTAAGGGAAATGACCAAGACCATGTGTGGTCTCTCCTTTCCTCACAATATGCTGCTGACACAACAAAGTACAAAAAAAAAAAACAACAACAAACTAAAACAAAAAAACCAACAAAACCAAAACAACTCACAGAAAAACCCAACAAAAAAGTCTCCTAAAGATATGGGATTATCTTTCCTTTGGAAAAAAGGAGAAACTTGCTTCTTGTTTTTATCTTTGAATAAGAGGGGAATATTTCCTCAGCTTTGATGGAGACCAAAGCCTTTCTAATAGAATGATATTTCAAAGGATGCACAGCCATCTCCTGGTTTACCAAGATTTATAGATGACTGTATTTAATTCATACTTTGAAGTCAGTAGCAAGAGAAAAACAAAACAAAACAAAACACAGTAAAAGTAGTATGAATAAAGAATGCTCTTACAAATCCTAGAATGGGCTTGGAATCAGTGCTTAACACGGCCTAGACTCTGTTTTAAAGGCGCCTTGAGCCTTACAGCTAGTTGAAATAAGTGAATGGAGAGAGAGAAATCTGGTATGGACAGGAAGATTGAGCAGGGTGTGGAAATTCAAGTAAGTAGATAATCAGAAAAATATTTATCCAAGAGTGAAAAATCTAAGGATATGATGACTGCTTAAGAATTTGGTTTGACAGTGTCTTTGAAGAAGCATTGCTTTCCTGAACTGACTGAATATATCTCTATATAAGACATGGTATTTTAATATTCTCTGAGATTGAAGTAAACACACAGGCTTCTTTCAAGTTTTGAAGTTTTAGAAAAGTGTCTATGACCAACATGAGAAAACAGTTTCTTCATGCTTTTCTGTGTTCAAAATATATTCTAATGTAAAAATCCAATAATTTAATTGCAGTAACAAACTCACTGATGTGTGTTTATCTTTCTTTTACACACAGGGATTTACTGAAAATCACCTTACGGAAAAG
Organism: Melozone crissalis; assembly: GCF_028551555.1. Classification (NCBI taxonomy): domain Eukaryota; kingdom Metazoa; phylum Chordata; class Aves; order Passeriformes; family Passerellidae; genus Melozone; species Melozone crissalis. Next base: position 27,261,661 of record NW_026535794.1, read on the forward strand.
TAGTGCTATGTGCTAAAATCCAAACTCAATGGAGCACTACACATAAAAGTTATTAAAATCAAATGGTTCCTTTAAACTTTAAATTCAAACTCAGAGCAGCAGCTAATCCAAAAGGAAATTAAGTGAAATGCCATTCTGGGAAATGGTAAAACTAGCGCACCCAGGGAAGGAGTTAAATGATGAATCAAACTAAGATCAATGAAATTTCTTGGAAAATGCACATTTTCACAACATGTACATATGCCTATGTGCACATATCCAAACATTAAACAATCGAATTGCTTAATTACCATAAAAGAAAACAGTTCTAAAAATCATGTGAGCACCTTCTAATCTCTTCCTTTTTATTGACCTGCCTAAATTCAATGATAAATAGCTCTTTTAAACCTTTTTCTTATTGATATTTTCTCATTGTACAAAATATAAATGTCAAACCTTTAACAGAGCAATCATATTACCAATATATAAATCTGATTTATGTTTTTCGACCTCAAGGTCAAGTGTTAGGAAAAATCATCCTGCTTCTGACAACCTTTGTAGATCGCACACTCAATCAAAGGCACTTTGGTAATTTATATGGCATGATGATTAGCCCACAGTTTCTCCATAAAATCTGAGAGAAAATCAAATCTTCCCAATGTTCAGTTTTGTTCTTGAAGAGTGTAAAAAAATAGGTGGAATTTGTTTAATAGGAACAACCCAACACAGGTAAGCACATATGATATTATAAAGGATTGGGTAAACTTCCTGGCCATCCGTAGAAAGCACCCATTGTGTTTTCACAGTGGCTGTGAAAACCAGGGTGGGGCCCAACGGGGTTTGGATACCTGAACACATGACTGGACCTTCTACTGGTGTGTGGCTTTAGACAGCTTTCAGCTACACACATCCCCACCACACCTGATTCTTCACCTGAGACCTTGTTTGCATTCCTTTGGAAAAACAGATGCTCTAAAGAATTCCCTCACCATACAAATAATTTTCTCACTTGTTTCTTTAGTCCAACAACCTTAATTTTTACTTATGGTGTTGTTTTGTTATTCAGTATGAATGGCCACCTCTCTAAATGCAGGCTTCACTCCCAAACAGAGTTGCAATCGTTTATGTGTTTGCTCTTTAAAATCTGAATATTTAATAAATTAATCTAGTGGTTTTTGCATCAAGGGATTATGAATTCATTATCCTAAAGCAGATTTTATCTTCCTTATGATTTTTTTATATAAGGATATTGTGCTAGAATTTTTGCCAATGAGTAAAGGAAGTGGGTGAATTTAAAGATTGATACATTTCCTCTTTAAGGGAACTCATTAAATACTAATACTTGTCAAATTCTAATACTTGTACATTAGATGCACTTTGCACTTCTGCAAAGTGCATCTGATGCATCCAATAAAATCAGATCTCTACAATATGTTATTGAGTAATTAGTGCTTAAACCAGAAGTTCTACCTCTTATTAGTCATCTTTATGCTCAGATTGTATAAGCTAAATTGATTGCTTAAGGATCCACAAATACCATAATCACAAATTTTATGGTTTTATGTAGGATATTAGGAAAAAATTGCCCCATTGTCTTCGATGTAAAACAAGATTACTTTTCCCTAAGCAATGCAGTAGAAGGTACATAAAATCAAATATGTGAAATCATTGATTCCTTAATGCCACTGTTCTCAGTAGAGATAATTGCTTCATTCAGTTCATAAATTCTCTTGCTTGTTTGCATTTGTAGCTCTCCCACAGAACCTCACTTCACTGGTCTAATGTTAGATGTTGGTTCAGCTCTGTTATTTCTGATTGAAATATAGTAAATTGACAGCAGTTAAAGATGGATCCTACATCACTATTAATGGCTTTTGCACAGGGATCAATGAAGATCCAACCGGATTTCTGTAATTTATTTGCTCTCTGATAATGCCTTAATATTCTCTCACCCTTTCAGAGAGCTTTTCTGATTTCTCACTATGTCATAAATGAAATGCCCTATGTTTTCCTACATATATATTTATTTCTTCTCAAGAGCTAGAACATATTAATTCTGAGGGGAGATCTGGATGAAAATAGGAAAAATCAGTCATTTCTTCTTATTATTTGATTATATTATGTTTGTATTTGAGAAGCCCCAACTATATAAATGATACAACAGTAGAATTTACAAAAAGAAGCTGGAACATTTTAAATATATATAATTATTATTATCACCCCTTTATCTAACAGGTATTTAATCATTACCTGCTCCAACAACAAGAGAAACTCTGACTTTGTAATGAGTCAACAATATATATATATTTTTTAATATCAGAGTGATTATTATTAATTTACACTGTGAACTATTTTTTCTTTGGCTTACTATTAACAAAAAATATCTATCAGCTACTCAGAATTTTGGAGGCCACATATAAGCTCAATTATATTCCTTCTACACTGCTGATGTAATTTTCATGCCCATATAAGAATAAAAATGGGCTTACATGGTTCCACTAACCCTTGTATTTGTGAACTTTTCAGAAGCTTGGCAAATAATCCCATTTGCCTTTGTGTGATCAAGCTTTCATCAAAATAATGCTTATTTTTAAGAATAATTTATTTTTATTTAGTGAATCAATTGAACTGTTTGCAGCTTATGCTAACATCCATATATCAAAACTTCTTATTGAGCTACAACAAAGAAACTCCTCAGTAATCTCCTTTTATGCTGAGGCTATATTGGTTTCAGTAAACTTCACTTTTTTTTCAATGTTTTACAACATACATATGTCAATTTTTTGACCTTTGAGATCAGTCTAAATTGGAAAATCACGTTAAATTTCACCATCTCTGTGTCACAAAGAACTGCTCAGACCATTTGATTCATAATGGAATAAAATGGTCATAGTAGCTCCTCTTTGATCTTTTGATGTTCTTGATTTCTTTTTCTGGGAAAAAAAAAAAAAAGTAGAACATTTTAGGAACACGAATATAATGCAAATTGAAGTATAAATGTTTTGTTTTCACATGTCTCTTCTAAAAAAGTTACATTTGGAAGTCTTTCTCAATGTTAAGAAGAACTCAAAATCAGTAAAAACCTCTTCAGCCAAATTCTGCAGTCTAGTGAAGTCTTTGTCACAATAAACAGCAATGTATTATTATTTTCTAATACCTGGTAGTTTTCTTCAAATTATTGTGTATTCTGACTTGTTTTCTTCTCCCAAATGACTCATTTCACTAGAAAAATTATAAAATTTCATATTTGTAGATTTTAGAGTATCAGGGATGCTGTTATCTCTGCATCACTTTCCATAATTTCATTTGTATTAATTCAATATAGTTGTTCTTACTTTTCTTCATTTCCCATTTGATAAATGGTGATATTCAACCAAACTGCAGGGCTCATCATTCACAGGCATAGCTTTTGAGAAGGGCTTCATCAAAGTCAAGTATCTAACCCAATGCATCAAAAGTGGAGGCATTTGTGATTTTTCTTGTAAGTTTTCTCTTTACTGCTCTATGACAGAAACTAGCCAGCCCCCTATGGAAGTAAAAGAAGCAGGCAGCACTTTTCTAAACAGTGCTATTTCACCAAGCTTGCAATGAACCATCCAGTTCTCTTTGAAGAATGAGGCATGCAGATCTGGATGTGCTTCTAAACAAAATTTTCCTTAAATTACTAAGGAAGCTACCCTAATTTGAAAAATGACAATTGTTGAACTTGGGGAATGATTTCCAACAGAAGACTTCCATATTTTTACTGTTTAAATTGAAATATTTTGTTGCTAACATTAACTTGAATCCCATGTTTCTCTGGATCAAGTTCAAACAAGATAAGAAAAAAAAACAAATATAAAAACTGAATGAGATATGCTCATTTGGAGAAAACACAAATACCATATTTAATTTAAGCTTTTTTGCTTAAAATATCTTGGAGTTTGTTTTGGTCTGATTGTGTGTGCTCACGCGACCGTGTTGGGGGGATGTGTTGTTTAGAGTTTTTTTCCCAGTTAAAGAAAATAATATTGCTTGGTTTTGTTTTATATTTTCAATTCTTATGGAACTAAAACCCTAATTATTTAAACATCTTTATATCAGTTTCTCTATATTTTCTTAAATTTAGATCGTTGTTATGTGGAATGAAACTAAAAGGTCTGACATAAAGTGCTTCTACTATTTTGCAGCTTAAAGGATGCTTCACTTGATGGGTATTCATCCAACATTCATCACAGACCATTTTTTGATTTTGATTAGTTCTTATATAAAATAGACACTAAAGATTCTTCAATTATCTATATCTAGCAGTCTTCCTTTGATTTTGAGGTACAATTTATTTGTTTTTAAATCGGAACATGGTTACTTTATAAATTTGCAAAACAAATATCCAAAATAGGTTTTTGGGAAAGAAACCAAAAAATAAAAAACTATTCAGAATTTTTAATAACCTGAATTGTAAGTGGGAACTGGTTATCTCACAGAATGTCTCTTCTGGAAAATGTAAAGGAGGTTTTATCAAACTATTCTGAGAGTGGCAGTGGCATGCAGTTAAGGAATAAGAGTAGCTCCATTAGAGGCAGGTCCATTTAAAATGAACGTAGTGGGTAACTGAATGTACTCCAGGTTTTCTTTCTGTACAGCGCCATCTTCAGAGTAATGTTTCATCTCAGCAGCACCTTGTGATGATGTATTACTCAGATACATCATCAGCCTGAACAGTGTTTCAAATGATTTATAGATCTGGTAAATCATTAAAGTGAGGCACACCAATGTATTATTCAAAGATGGCACCTTATGGGCAAGAAGCTTTTAAATGCATAGTCAACACAAACCCAGAACACAGCATAAAACACAAACAAATTCATACCATGCAGAAGGCAACTGCCCTAAGCTTGCAAAAGAAGCTTAATACCAAATGAGCTCCAGCAATGATACAGAGCTCTGCTCCTCTCCTCTCCTGAACCACGACAGGACAAGTGGAAAAGGCCTCAAGCTGTGCCAGGGTAGGTTCAGGCTGGACATCAGGAGAAGTCCCTTCACTGTGAATGTGGTTAAGCATTGGAAGCCATTATCCCTGAAAATGTCAAAAAATGACTGGACATAGCATTTGGTGTTATGGTTTAGTTGTCAATGTTGGTGTTTGGTCAAAGGTTGTACCTTAATAATTCTATGATTCATAAATCTGAACACCACTGGATTTTCACAGGAAATACTTTGAAATAAGAGAGACATATATGCGAAGCCTCCCAAGTGGAATAATGAGCAATGGGATCCCAATACTTATCCTTACTAAAATTTGTGTAGGAGATGTGCACTTATCTCAGTGCCAACACATCTTAAGTACTCATGTTCAACACAAGGGAAGGGAACATGTTTGTGTTTATGCACAGGTGTAGGTGGGTAGAAATGTGCAAGGAGCACAATAATGAGCTGTATTCTGCTGATTTTGAATATAGTTCTGGGTCATTCTTTTAAATGGATGCAGAACCAGCACAGTGAAATTTTCTCACCCCTGCTACTGGTAACAGGATCAGGCCAAAGCCTTTCAGCATGTAGCACAATATAAGAGTTTGTGAAAAGAATTTTGTCCATAAGAATTTGACAGTAGCTGGAAAAACTAGAACTTTAGTAACACATTTTATAGCTTTTTATTTCTTGCTATTGTAAATTACTTCCTACCCTACAATAGGCAGACAATACAGGTCTAGTTCTCTTACAAAAAATGCTCTCAAGGAAAGAAAAATGAGGAAGCTTGGTATAACTAACACTGACATTTTAGTTACCCTTGAATGTAGCAGTTTCTCTAACACAGCAATGCCCTATGAGGTGTTTCATGGCTTCCCTTCACTATCTATAATCTGTGGAAATATTTATTTCTGATGGGAGCAGGCCTATTTCCTTCCAATCCTCCAAGTTGACCTTGAAATTTGCTTTCAAGTAGCTTGTTGCACCTTTAACAATGGTCCAGAACTGTGTAAAGGCAGGAGAAAAGAGCAAGCCAACCCTTTATGAACATGTACCTTAAACTTCACAATGAGGGTTTGTGCAATATTTTTGCAACAAAGAAAATAATTAAAAGCAAAAAAAAATAAAGTTCAAATGTTTTCAGTGCCAAAAACCCAACAGGACTAAGGTCAAAAGTTTATGGGAAAGAAACTTCTAGTCCATCAAAATATAATCACAATCACCAACATTCCTTGAGACATCCAGTTGTAAGGCTCCACATTTTTATTAAACAAACACAGGAAAAGAAAACCAGTAGGTTTTGGGTTTGGTTTTTTTTTTTGATGTTTAGGTTTTGAGAAGAGGAGGTGCCTTTCTAGCTGTGATTGTATTTGGGGAATATGTGAATTTTCTCAGTTTAACTTCTCTTATGTCCTCTCTCTGATGGAACTTTTTAAAATCCATTGATTAGTGACTTTCTGTACCTCCATTTAAACAAATTTGCTTGTCCATGCACTTTGTGCCTTTTCTGTAAAGGAGGTCTAAATACTTCCTCAACACACCAGAATCTTTGAGCATGTGCTGCATGATACATGAATATGTGTTGAGGAAATTTGAGAAAGAAATTAAGGAATCTGAATTAATGTATTTAATAGGTAAAATTAAGGTGGCAATATGGGGTCTTTCAGATGGGTTTTCAGATTGAAAGAAGGAAACAATAGAAAAAGAGCTGGATAAAATGGGTTTCAAGCACATTATGTATCACCTGAACAAACAGAGAATGTAAGTTTTCTAATGTAATAAAAAAATTCATTCAAGATTTAACTGTCCTAGATGTCCAATTTCAAGAAGCCAAATTATTTAGCATTTGTTGACATTCCTGATTTTTTTCAGGAAAGACATTTTTTCCTCATGAGACCTGTTTTCTGAAGCTATTCTAATTCCTGGTGATATTTCTTATCTTGCCCTCAAACTCCCAGCTAATTTAAAATTCCATCAATTTATCTTTGTGAGATAACATCCAAAGCCTTTTAAGCACCCCTTAGTATGACTAATGTACAGATATCAAATATTTTACTGAAGGAAAAAGTGGCTCATATTTAATTATATAAAGCTAATTATTGTAAGGGAAAAAAAAAAGCTTTCTGTTGAACCTTTTTCTCATTACATGTAGGCCATATGGAAACACAGAAATCATATAGGAAATAATTGAACTGTATCTATTTTATGTCCTGAACATGAACAACTCTATTAAAAGTCCTATTTTGGTATAGAAAGAAATGTGGAATCAAGACATAACCTGATATCAATCTGTAATTTTCCTACTTTGTTTGAGTTTGGATCAAAATAATTTGATTCTTCTAGTCACAGCACAGCAGGAATAACCTGATTTTCCTAAAATCTAACAGTTTTATTTACTTTGCAATAGCAGCACCTTTCAGGACCATTGCATTGATGTTGTCCCATTATATAACTAACAATGCCTTAAAATGTATTGGTCCCTGACAAATAATAGTTTTTTTTTCTGGAGTTGCTCCTTTTCTAAGTTATAAAACCTGGCTTCTTAAAAACACTGAGACTCTTTAAAAAATCTATAGACATAGAGATACTTGTTTATATATAAGTAGAACTTTAATCTCAACATCTATCATGTTCATATATCTTTGACAGACCTAATGGAAATGAAAGTATTGTATTTCTACATCAGAAGATTCCCTGTCTTCTGCAGATACTCAGAGATAAAGAAGGTGACCTCATATTACTTATATCAACTTTTAAAGGGGATTCTGAAAATATCACTATATTTTTACTTGATTTATTTAGTTTAATTTTTTGATAGCAATAATAAACTATACTGGTGCACAGGAATTTTGATCTACTGAAGATTAAGAGGCACGAATGTAGGAAACAAAAAAATCAGAAAAAGTAGTTGGCACAAATTTGAAAGAAAAGACAGGAGTTAAAATTATAAAGTACAAGGAAGAAAAGGAGTTGCATTTGGCAAATGACAAAAGTGTCATGAAAAGAATGACTTTATACATAATAGTTGGAGGAAAACTGCAGGAAGAACTTGTATTTTTCTGAACCAGGAGAACAGAAATGTCTGATTCTTTCCTGCTTAATGGTTCTCTGAAATGGAAAGAGATAATTCATTAATAGAAATATCAGAGACTGAGAATCTTAGCCTAGAATAAATTACTCATAAATTGCTCATTGCTTCAGATTTCTCAATTCTTTAGAAACTTGAGCTGAGATGTTTAGAAGGCTGTCAAGGCATTTAAAAATATTCTTATTTCATAGAATATCTCAAGGTGAAAGGGATCCATAATAATCATCACATTCAGCTTTCATCTCCTTGCAGGAATACCTAAACATTCTTTGTAAAGTCTTTCCCTTGAGACCTTTCCCCACCTTGGTCACCATCCAGCCTCTTGTCCTCTCATCTGTATGTATAACCCATATTACCATGTCTGACTTGGAGAGTCCAGAACTTTCTGTTGGTAAATTTCTAAACACTAGTGACTTGCAACTAATATTGTAGGAGCAGTAGAAATACTGAGTCTTTTGTTAAATGGAGTAAGAATGGTACCCGAGAATTTTAGATTAAGCAGTGGAAAAGTAACTCTTTCAAAACAAATGGCACTGACTCTCTCATGGCACAAATTGCTATGAATGCAAAAGCAACAGAAGGCAAGAGTAATAGCCAAACATAATCTTCAGGAAGAAGTTATATAGACTATATTGGAATAATTTTTATTCCCAGTAAGAATCATGAAGCAGTTATATTTCTTAACTTGACTAAGAGCTGGTTTACTTAGAAGGCACTATTTTTATGGCATTCTTATAGCTAAGTGGAGAAGACAGTCTAGATGAAACTTTTCTTAGATGGGAAAGAAACATGTTAGGGAACAGTATTCACAGACTAAAAGATGCCTCTGAAACAGCCACTCAGTAGGTTTCTGCAAGGATGTGTCATGCTTGACGTTATTCAGTGGTTACATCTGCAGTGTGTTCAGGTTTTCCTCATTATTTTCACTGTGAGAAGAGCATTTAGGTGAGAGGAACAAATATCATGTTTGAGTACAGGACTGAATTTAGAATTTTACAAAAATAAGATGAACCCGAACAAAACAAGAAATTCTGTTAACAAAATATAACCTGGTAAAACATCTTGACTGCAGGAAGCAGGGATTATAAGAAATCACAGGCAGACCATGAGTCAAACCATGTCACTGTTCTGTGGAAGGGTAGGCATTGTACTGCAGTGCATAAAGCTTTTGTAACTCTTTAAAAGCACCGTTTTCATATTTGAATTTAGAAGTCCAGAGTCCCAAACCCCTAGACTGAAAACAAGAACTGATGGTATTTGCCAGCATACAGAATAATTTATGACAAACAATATCACATTTACTCCAAATCTACAGCTGATTTGAAGATAAACAATCTCATGAGTACTGTCTATCAAGCGCAAGCTGCAGCCACGATCCTCTGAACTCTTCCAACAGCCTATTCTGTAAGACATAGAAAGCAATCTTAAATGTAAGGGCTCAGCTGGAGAACTTACATTCAGAACTTGTCAGTGAGTCTCATAACAACTTGAAAAGAAACAAAAGAATTAGTGGAGGAGCAGAAATATTCATAATGTCAGAAATAATAATGTAAAAGGAAAAAATTAAGGGCTTGGAGTTTATTCAAGAGAGAACAACACTGAAAGGAGATGAGTCTTAAAATAAGTGATTTTTGCAAAGACATTGTCTACTATGCATAGAACAAGACTTAATGGGCTTAAATGTTATCAAGGGAGATTTAAGTTATACATTAAAAAAAAAATCCTAATGGGGAGAACAGATAAGCAGTAAAATAGGTTGCCTAGGGAGATTTTAGAATCTCTGTCATTACCCAAATAATTATTGGGAATAATTTAAATATGGTTGATCCTACCCTGCGGCAAGTTAACAGATGAAATGCTCTCTCCAGGTCCCACCTTATATTTTCTGTGAGTCTGTGGTTCTCTCTACACCCCACGATATGTACATTGCACATTTTAAGTCTGTCATACCATCATTTTTGAATTTCTACCCTGCTCCCTGCTTTATTTATCCTTTTTAGACTGCAAGGCTTATTAAAAAAAAAAAAAAAAAAAAAACCACAAAAAACCCCCTTTGATCCATTAGTAAAATAACATAAAAAAAGTACAAAGCAAGACAAAAAAGAAAAGGATAAAGAATAACACAGTCACAAGTACTTCCATAGTTATCTCTAAAAATGTTTGGATTCATTCCAGGAATGAATTTCATTTAATTTTCAGGTTAAAAATGTAATAATATTATTAGTTACTATAGTTTTTAAAGTGTAAAGAAGGAGACATTTGCAATGCATAGAATTGTTTTTCTTATTTACAAATTAAGTACATAAAAACCTACAGGGAAGAGCATGTGGTTTGAGAACTGAATTTGGGTAGCTCTCTGCTAACCATTCCTGTGCTGGGTGCATTATATTTATGCAACATTAATTAAGAAGACCAATTCTATGCAAATTCTCAGCCAAGGGTTTTAGTGAACTGTATTCTTCATATTTCTTGAATTTATTGCATTTTTAGTGTGATTTTCCTATTTTTTAAATGGCATGATATTTTCTATTGCTCATGCATGAAACCAAATTAATGATAAAAGAAATTTTAAAAGTCCTACTTTTTAAATTAGATTTTTTTTTAAGTATAATTTTTGTCAACATAAAAAATTCTGTGTGCCTCATGTTAGTAAAAAGTATCATGGGAACCATCATCTTAGTTTTCTGCTCACTGACAGTTCTTCCCTCCTCCTTTTTAGAAATGAAATTTCTTAAAATATATTCATCACAATTTTTTTGAACAGATGAGAAAATAGCTCAAGCATTCAAACTGTTTCCCTATAGAAGACAGACTATACCCTGTACAATAAGAACAATATATGTCTTGTAGGACAAAATAGAAAGTAGATTGTATTAAAACTGCATATTCCCTTTGTTTTAAAAGACTCTTTTCTAGAGACTTCTCTTTGAAAAGCATTTTGTCTGTACTATGGTTTAACACATATAACATATATAACATGTATATTAACACATATATAAGTAATAATTTTTTTGCCTATATTTTTCGAATTTTTTTGATGTAATAGGATTAAATTTTGCCAAAATCTTCAGCTATATTACAATGCATAAGAATTTGGTACCATTTTTTGGGTTTTTTACTGGCTAATGATTCTTCATTGCAAATGTTCACAACAAGAGATAAAGGTTTGAGGGATGAATTTGATGAAAATTTGTTTAGAAAATGCTTTGAACCTTTACAGAAGTTTAGGAAGAATTCTGACAGAATTTGACTAATGAGGAAATAACCAAGATGGCCAAGGAAAAATGTTCCTATTTAAACATTTTCTAATGTTCTAATAATTCAATTTAAATATTTAGTTTTGAGTTGAAGATTTTATTTTAAACTTGAAGATATTTTTAAATGCAAGGAGGCAGAAAGACTTCTATTAGTATCCAGCAAAAATTTGACAAATAGAATATTAAGGAATATAAATAAGATATAATTATACTGCATACTGTTTTCCTGAACATTTGTTTTTCTTGCTATTCAATCATGCTTTTGAGATGGACATGAAAATTTTTAGGATGAAAAGGTGAAAAGATGAATTCCTGTGTTAAAACCTAAAATGTTTTAGAGTCACATTATGACACCACATAACAGTACCTGGACTTTTCCAGGTACTAATATGGGAAATTGTCTGCAGATGGGTAGATGAAACAATAAAGAGCTGTCTATTGGCAGCCTCACTGAAATATGAGAGACCATGCAGGTTAGAGGGAGATCTGCCTTGAGGGCTGTTGATGGAGACAGAATTTTTGTAAATTAGGACTATTCATTTATTATAAATGTTTTGGTGAGCTAAATTTAAGGATTACTGGGATTACAAACATGGCCTATAATGCAAATAAGAAATTCTTTTAAATTCTGTAATAATTAATGGTAAGTCTTAATATATTATTTGAAAAGATCAAGCTGAAAATTAAGAATTTTTTAGTGTACTTTGACATTTTATACCAGATTACTACTTAAATTTTGCTTTTTTTTTTTTCCATAAACTCAGTAAGATCTTTATTTTATTTTGAAAAACTCAAAATTCTAGCCATGAGTAACTTCTACTAGCAGAGACCTATCTAAGTTGTCTTTAAAGTCCCATGAATATCCCTGATGTTCCTGAAAGCATAAATATTCATAATAAAAAATAACTGACAAATTTCAGGGCCTGATGTAAAGGACACTGTAAAAGTCCTGGGTATAGTATGGTAAAGACCCATACCTCAAAGAACAAAAATAATGGGACAGTTTCATGACCCTGAAATTAACATGAAATACTTACACTGAAGAGGCAGACATTGCAGGAGAGATTGGTAGATGGAATTTTTGGGAAGCGGGGAAATACTTCCAGACCTGCACTGATCAGATGTCCTCCTGTATTTTCTGCATGTGCTGTTCCAAGAAATTCTGCTACTCCAGCCAGTGTATAGCTAAATGGATTCCTATTCCCTTACACTGAACATAAAAACTTTTTTCTATTCATAAGGCAGTTTTATGCATAAATAAATCTGGGCTTATCTTTTCTTTAATTCCAGCTTTGTCTCAGTAGCCTAGATATGACTCTATAAATCAGTAGTATTTTTCTGCACACCTTTCTTGAAAAGATTGGTCTCCAATGACTCATTACACTTTGAAATGTAATCACCATGGTAGGGATCATGGGGGTTCTTTGCAAAAGAAAAATTATTCTCTCTGGTCGACTTTGGTAGTTCAACCATATAAGTTCCGTGGTCTTAAAAGGATGATTCTGTGGTCAAGACAGAGACATGGTCCAAGGACTTGCCACCTTGGGCAACATTTTATTTTATTGGTTTTTCATATTAGACGTCATAATAGTTTTCCTAATATGGGGTTCAGAGAGGATAGAAATACATCACTGTTACCTCCAAAACTGCTGCTTTGAGGTCCTTGGAGAAGAAGGAATAATTTGTATGTGTATTTGTATGTATGCATATTTTTGCATCATTTCTGGACCTATGTGTACGTGTCTCAAGATATGCAATAACATTAAACTTTAAAAAATCCATCAGTATGCTTTTTCCTTGAAATAGAGGAGTTTTGTTTCTCTAATAGAAAGGGTACTCTCACAGTTTACCTAACTTGGTTTCTGAATATACATTTTCCTTACTGAATACTGTTTCTTTCCCTCTGACATGTTTCTTTCATTTATGCATAGATTGATTTTTTAGTAATGTGCCACAAGCAGCTCATTACCACTGAAGGGTGAGAATTTTCATTTTATGATCCCACATTATAGCACAGTATTCCCATTCCCATCTGCTCCACCTAGATTTTCTGATAAATTTATGTCTCTGCCAAGAGAAAAGTTATTTACCTGATCTTTTTGTTAAGTACTTTTTGCCTCGCTGAAGAGTTCACGCTGCTTTCTCTCACAATCAGTATTTCTCATGAAGTCTGTGTTGCTATTAATTACAGATGCACTTCTAGGTCTCTATGGAAACTTAAGCTTTTCTTAGAATACCATGACTGTTTTATATACCCTGCAAGAGGTTCTCTCTATGGAGTTTGAAAGGACTGTGCAAGACCTTTGAACCCCTTAGCCTTGGTAATGTTCAAATTCCACTTTTCAGCAAAATAACCATTTGGAAAAGCACCTTTTTATGACTTAGAAAAAACCACAATGCCCAGAGAAATGTGCATTTAATCAGCTTATAGTATTTCTTATTTCAGGATAGAGAGTGACTAGCAAGGAGAAGCTTGGTTGCAATGACAGCCTGTGATTCATACAAGATGCTAAACAGCACTGAGGAGTCTGGCACTTGTAGCACAAATCCTGGACTCTCAGGAGTTGTATGAAAAGTATATCACTTCTCTTAGCACTGTGCTGTGATCACACGTCTTTCAGAACTCTTATGTCTGCCATCAATGAAACCCTGGAAACAGAGAACTTGAAATATTCTGTCCTGCTCTTGGATTACCCATTTTCATTTAGGAGTTTATTTAGATGGGTAGCTTTTCTTTTATAGTAATCCTTTCATTCATAATGCTGACCTGCTAAACACTCCCCAAAAGCTTATTCACTGCTGTTCCAGAGGTTTCACAGAATGAGCAAGGTAAAATTGGATCTCACAGGTAGGAATTCAGGCTGCATCATCTTTTGACTGGAGCATGTTAACCTTTTGTGCTCCTGATGAGAAAGAAAAAAAAAATTATTGGTAGCCAATTAAACTCTAAAAATACAATATTGAAGGTTAATAACTAGTATTTTCAAAATTAGTACAAAAGAAAATATGCTTAAGCATTGAACTTAAAATTAGTAAAGCGATTATAGATTTACTTTGTGTAAACTCTAGCAACATTCTGTGTCTGCAGATTAATGAATGTTTAACCAAGATGAGTTACAGTGACTCTCTTACATAAGTCAAAATGACAGTCAGATTTCTACCAAATTAATTCATTATGATCAGTGAATTAATAGCTAATGAATTTGATATTGAGGATCCCTTACATTGATAGTAAATCCATAGGGAAATATCCAAGTAAACTCTTATAAAGATTTTACTTAAAATGCAAATCCAATGAAAAAGACTAAGAAGACTAAATGCATTGTCAGTTCCTTGAGAGGCAGGGCTAGATACAACAAGAGGAAGAGGAGAGACTTTGCAATTATTTGATACATAAAAAACAGAATAGGATAACCTTTATGAAAAGTGAAAAGGGAAAGAAAGTGAGCAGCTGATCCATTTTGATCACAAGATATGAAGAAGTATCAAATCAGCTGTAAGCCTTGGCTTTAGCAAAGATTAAATATAAGTAAAAGATCTGTGACCTGGCTCTCAAATGTCAGAGTTTAACACTGGATATCCAGCAAGATTATGCATTAAGGAGCTCAATAGCTGTGTTTGTTCAGGTTGGCTGACAGAGATGGAGGTGAAGAATTCCATTTCTTTCTTCAGTACTGCTGTCAGGACGAGAAATCAGGACTTCCCTTGAAAATGAGACTATAATAAACCATTTAGGCCAACCATTCACTTCTGTCAGTTTATGATAAGGAATTTCCTGAATAAGCAAAGGTACCAGCAGTTTTGATAGGCTCCCTCAAGAAAATACAGAACAGACTAAATTCACACTAAATGCCTAAGACAAAGGGAAAATATCTTCCCCAGAAATTAAAAGCAAAAAAAAAAAGCCCATAAAATTTGCATTAATGGTGATGCGACCTTGCCCAACCACACACAATGGAAAATCCTGAGAACAAGTCATTAAGTCTTCTGTTCCTGTCTGTGTATCAAACTTGTGCATGATTAGATCTTCCTCCACTGAAAATTGCTAATATATCAGTACTGCCCAAACCAATTCAGGGTTCAGTGGAAATAATGGTGATGGAAGTCTTTACACTCAAAAACTAGTGATTATTCAGAGGTTAAAAAAAAAGCTACATCATGTTAAATTTACATTTTGTCAAGTGTATATATTTTGTTTAAAGAAAAATAAACACAGCGTACAGTAAAACATGTCAATGATTTTCCATTATAGAGATATAAGAATTTTTACCAATCCAAAATTATCTGAAATCTCATCTTGAAGAATATTTTTAAGTATTTGCTTTTTAAATTTTTTATCTTAGGAGCATAGGACTTGAAAGGACCTCATAAGTAGTGGCCACTTCATCATAAATGAAAAATGTTCCCCAATAAAACTAGAGAGACAATTCTTTCCCATTGCTTCAGATTCTGGGTTGTCTTTATTCTAATCCTTCTCTTACTCTTTGGCTAAATTTTATTTAATACTTACTTGTATCCAGTTGTTATTGCACCTGCACCATAATCAGAACATATTTCTAGGGGGAAAAAACCCCAAAAGGGTTTATTCAAAAAATTGTATTCATTATTTTAAATTATATTTAGAATAAAATATTGTAGAGGTCCAGGTCAATTAGGAAAGATAAAAGGACCATATGAGGACCTGAAGGAAAATCTTGACGAAGTGAGGGTGCTCCTAATGTTTAGCTAAGTGACATTGAATGGTGAAATTTAAACTACTGTCAGCAACTTTACACAAGCAAGATGGTTGGTTCCTTAAATCTCAATTTACTCTTTAGTTTATTAAAATAAATAATTACAGGTTGCACCATAACATTCCATGTTTCCACAAGCAAGTCTCATAACATTCAAAGTTTTCTGCCTGAAAAGCTCAAACAGTAATGTGAGACCCAACAACACAGCTCATCCATTGCAGGAGTCTCAGATGACCGTGCTGATGGCTGTGGCATTTCTTGGACTGAAATTCATTACACTGTCACAACAGTTCAATAAATCAAAAGAAACATGTATACCCCAAAGGGTAGAGAGGTTCTTTTGAATACTGTTCCAACTATACTCTCTGCATTAGAGCCAAAGGTCAAGTTTCCCCCCACCCTCCCCCAGACTCAAATGGTAAAACTTGTGGCGCCATTTGAAATGAGGAATGAAAAGCTACAAGCTGTGAGAATGCAGCAAGACACCATAGAAATAGACTTAGAGGGCACAGAGAAAAGTACTTTGAGATAATTTAGCTGTGGAAAAGCTGCAGCAGAAAACAGAGGCAACTTTTTGACTCACTATATAAAGCAGAAAGCCCACTAGACTCCCTGGGCTTTACAATGGACCCAAGATACATGGAAGTCCACAGAAAACATTTCCATGAAACCATTTTTTAAGTTTGATGTCTTGTATCATGCCTCATCTGTAAGGAATCTCAGAGATGCTAATTCACCAAAAATGCCAAGTCTATTTAGACTTTTAAGGACTGTGGTATTTTTGGACTGAAATAATAGATTCCTCTCCGCATTTCAAATCTCCAGAAATGCTTTAATCCAAAACACAAAAAAAGGAAATTAGGCAGGGATGAGTTCATCTTCTGATGTAGCTGAATGAAGTTTGTAGAATGCAATATATTTTGATCATATTCATTTAAAGGGCTGAAACTTTGAGTCTCTTTTTGACATAAAATCTAAAATATCTAATATCAGTTGAATAAGCCAAAATCTTCCATCAGCTTGGCACAGATAAGAACATGTAAAATGCAGAGAATACTTGGGATGTTGAGTCATGGAAGTTGTAAAAGATTTTGCAGATTCAGCCCAGAAAGAGCTCTCAGAGGCTATAGCTGTCTAAGTAGAGCAGTCATCTCTATGAATATGCAGATAGAAATTTTTAAGGATCTAGCAGTTTTTGAAATTTAGCAGATTTTTAAGATGATTGGATCGTTCATTCTTTATAGTTCTGTCAAGTATATTTCACTAAAAAAAAGGTGGTAGAGTTTCCTAAGTATAGACTTGTGTGCTTTATCTTGAAACAATCTAGTGTCTAGTCCTGTATTTGGAAACAATTGACCTATCACAGAGATTAAAAAAGAAGAGGAAAAAATAAGCCTGAGGCAAACACCTGCTGCAACAAATTTCAAAACATAGAAGCAAAACTTGACAAAGACATAAGCAATTTAATACACAATTTTTAATGAGAACTGTCAGTCCAGTTTAATTTTATGTGTTGCTATTAGCTCCACCTGTATTTAACACTTGTTAAATGTAGCTGAACACACTCTTGTTCAGCTACATAATCTTTTCCATAATGTATCTAGAATGACTAATATAGGAAGTATGATACATCAATATTTTCAAAGAAGAGGGTTGATGTATGAGGGCAAATGTCTCTGCATTCCCCCAATCTGAAAGACCTAGTTTTGACTTACTCAGCAGTCTTTATTCTCATTTGACCCTTACAATTGGTCTGAAATGTATACAACCTTTAATAGAGGAATTTAAATTTTCTGAACTTTCCTGCAGGGCACAAAACACAACCCTTTGTGTACATATTGTGTTGGACCTGCTGTATATTAGGTAATTAACTAATTAAAAGAAGAAAAAGAATCATAAATTTCAGCTAGTTATCTCAACCTTGCATTTAGGAGGGATGCAGGACTTCGTGACTGCTGTTGTGGAACCTCATGAGGTTTCTGCTCCCTTATCTCTTCAGCATGATAAAGTCTTTCTTGTGCACAAACAAAGCAAAACAAGGAATTAATTCACTGCATGCCATGGGCAGGCAGGTGTTCAGCCATCTCCAGGAGAGCAGGGCCCCACCATATGTAACAATTGCTTGGAAAGACAAATGCTATGACTCCAAATGTCTCCCCCTTCCTCCTTCTTCCCTCCACTTTGTATACTGACCATGATGTCACATGAAATATTTCTGGAATATTGCTGTGATCAGTGTGGTCACCTGTCCTGGCTGTGTCTCCTCCCAGCCTCCCATGTCCTGTCACTAGTAGAAAAGCAGAAAATAGTCGCTAGTCACTAGTAAATAGCAGAAAAGACCTTAACTTTTGTAAGCCCTTCTCAGCAAAAACTAAAATGTCTCTATGTTAATAACCCTGTTTTCAGCAGAAATACAAAGCACAGCTCCACACCAGCCACTGTGAAGGAAATGAACGTTACCCCAGCCCAAAACAGGGAGCACACTATCATGAATAAACTGCTGTACATATCCTCTCCTCAGATACCTGGAGACAGAGGAATGTATTTCTCTCCATAGATTGAGCCTGACCTATGCATGTATTTGCCACCTGCCAACTTATTCATGCCTAGGTTATCTGATGGACAGTATTTTTTCTTGTGTGTCAGTAAAAACTGTGACACTTAAGGTAATATTCAGCATTCTTTTGTAAAGGATTAAGGACTTCTATAGGATCTAAGCCACTGCACTATTACTATATTTAACATTCTTCTCCATGTTTTGTTTAAGGCTGAATCTAGAACTGAAATGTGTGATTAAAAAAACCAAACAAACAAATCATAAAATGTCATTGGAATGTACTAAAATACTCTGTTTTGGAACTCGCAATTAGATGCTTCTGTGCGTATTATCTGTTTCTCCATCATTGCTTACAGTCAAAATTATGTTGATTTCCTCTGTATATATTTGTCTGGAAACTCTAATTATGCTTTACCATATTACCTTTGGGGAAAGCATAAATCATCTTCATCATATTCTGTGTTGGAATTATGAAGCTAACTTGGGTTTTTAAGAGGACTCAGGACAGCCCTTACTTCAGTGCCTCTTAAAAAATAACTAAAGTGTAATAAATTTTGAGTTTCTAAGAATTTTTGTGACATCATCCCAAATTGTAATGATGTGATTATTCATCATATGCTAGAGTCATAATTACATTCTAATTATGCAAGGAGAAGTATTTATACTAAAACAGGCAATTAGGTGTAATTACACTAATGATGTAAATATGCAAGAATTAACTGAAAGTGATTTGAAAAGGAACTAGGGAAATATGTACAAATAAAACACATTTGATGTTTAAAAAAAAGTAAACCTCTTTGTTAAATGATAAATCTTAATTATGTACTGGGAACACCGTGCAAGGAGATGCTCCAAGGTCATTTTATTCCCCCAGAGCTCCTACTAAATGTTGCTATTTTCTATCCCTTAAGGAGAGAAAGTCTTTTTTTGGCTTTTTTTCTAGATCTTTTGAGAGATGGACAGTCTCCTATGAATGCTCTCCAAAAGAAGTGTCTGTGGCTATCTATGGTGTTAGTTATTACATAGTGCAATTATACTAAAGTATTTAGTATTCCCCCCCCCCAAAAAAAAATTAGATTTGTTGCATCATATAGATACCTGAAATGTAAATTTTTTCTTTTTCAATATTTGCTTTCTGGCTGGATCACTTTCTTATTCTGAGATTCCTGTCTTATGCTCTTTCTTCCTTGTATCCCACAGGACACTGGCTAAATCAAAATTATATTTCAAGAAAATCTTGGCCTTACCCAGCTCACTCTGCAGTTACCACACAATCTGTAGTAAACTTAGCAGAATTTGTTTCTACTCGATATTATTTGGATTTACTTGAAAAATCATGTTTTCAGCATAGGTTTATCCATGTGAACCATAGTTTAAACCAAATGTACTTGTGTGAAATGCTCATTGAGAAAGAAAATTAATTATTTCTTAATCATCATAAAAAGTCTATAAAAAAGTAAATAATTTCTGGACAAATTTTTCACATGGTGTTTCACAACTATGGGTAAATTGTACATTTAGTGCACACATTGAAAAAAGCATAGCAGCTGTAGAAGTGTATGAAAACATGGTGTGTGTGTATATGTACACATATATTTGATATGCATATACATGACTACTCAGAGAGTCCCTACTAAGCAAGTCAGCACATTCATTCTAATTAATTATTAAGGCTGTTGATTTCAGGCAGAGATGCTCTTCAGAGAGATCTCGACAAATTATGGAACAGGGTAATCACCAACCATATGAAGTTCAACAGGGGAAAATGCCAAATTCTGCACCTGGGATGGGGAACCCTGGATGTACAGACAGACTGGGGAATGAGAGGCTGGAGAGCAGTGCCACAGAAAGGGACCTGGGGGTCTTGGTGGGCAGAAAGTTAAATATGAGTCAGCAGTGCCCTGGCGGCCAGGAGGGCCACCCTTGTCCTGGGGACATCAGGCACAGCACTGCCAGGCAAGGGAAGGGATTGTCCTGCTCTGCTCTGAGCTGGGGTGCCCTCACCTCGAGTGCTTGGGACAGTCTTGAGCACCACAATATAAAAAAGATACTGAAGTATTAGAGAGTGTCCAAAAGAGGTTTACAAAGGTTGAGGGGAAGCTGTGTGAGGGGAAGCTCTATGACCTTTTCTGTGCTTTTTGTCGCTATGGGCCCAATGAAATGCTATCAAATATTGTAAAATATTACAAAGAAAAATAACGTCAAGATTTTCCCTTTTTACCTAATTCCATTCACACAATAAGTTTATGAAGTTGTGACATGATCATCAATTCAAAAGCACTTGTAAATCTCAGCATGAATCTTTATCAGTCATTACTCTAGAAAAGGGCAATTACATCTGTCTCTGAAAAGTGTAACGTTAAGAGAAATGATCTCTCAGCACAATTTTCGGATCATGACCTGGGCTGTCCTGACACAAAATTGAAAACTTATGCTGGTAGTGCAGCCCTGATCTCCTTTGCTGTCTGTTTCTCAAACCTGAGAAACAGAAGATGAACTGTGGTAGATGGATGGCTGACCCCTCTTCTGCACCTTTGTGCATCTCTTCTGCACTGCATCATTCTGTATTACATCTTGTAGCTGTAATAAAACCTTTATTCCTTCTAGATATTTTGCTAAATCTCAAAGAAGAACAGGGAGGTTGCTGTCAAAGCTCTTCTCTAGCACTTAAAATACAAAACTTTTTAAAGTGGCAAATTGATATGCACATAATATAATAGCATCTGTTGTAAAAAGCCCTTGAACTTGGGTTCAGCAAGAGTTGTTGTATATTAGAAGTCCAGTTTCTTAAGGAAGCTGTCTACTCATTGTCCATTGGTGAATCCTTTCCTCTGTACCCACCTCTGAGCATAGCAATAAATTTCAGTGATTTGTGAAAATAGATAAGAAATTACAAAGTAATTAAATTGTCTCAAAAAGTCTTTCAGCTGGGCTGATGCAGGACTCAGAACTCATCTCCCTACTGAAATACAGGCAGTAAACTTCTCTATAAGTAATTACTCTCAGAAAAAATACCTTGATGCTGCCCTTAACAATAAAAGAGAAGGGGAAGGCTGAATAACAAGAAGCTCAACTCTATAGAAAGACAGATTTCTTCAATGCCTGTAGTGTTTCACTACTGCTTCTGACTGATGTTATTGAACTTACCCATTGCCTTTTCCACAGGATTCTACAGTTTCAATTGTCAGATATGCAAACCTACGTCTTCGGGGTAAGGTTTCAATTCAAGGGCAACAATTTTTCTGTATTCATACAAATGTTGTAGCTAAGTCCACAGCTGAAGCATTACAGACTGAAGAAATGTGCTAAAAGAGTGAAAAGTTAAGACAAATAAGGGAATAGATATCATGACAGGCAAACTGAATTCCCAAACCATGTAAAAGTTTAAATTGATACAGAGGGGGCATTTTTGTTTGTTCTGGTTTTTCTTTTCTATGTAATGACTTTCTTTTTTTTTTTTTCCTTTAAAAATTTTGATTAGAAATATGTTCTTATCTACTTCTGCTTTACTAACTATCAGCAGCAAAATTATGTGTTTCTCAGAAGTCACTCCCTGGGAGACAAAAAGAACAATTATTTTCTAAAGAGTTCCTCTTATTCAAATCTCTTTAATTCAGGAATAATACCTAGCAGTAGAAAAATGAAAAGCAATTTTGATAACAGAAACTAAAGACAAAGAAAATTACTGCATAAAAGTAAGTGGATTAAAATTTGAAGTAATGCTTCTTATTTCAAATCTAAAAATGTTCTACGTCAAAGATTTTCTTTTTCAAGGTATTATGTAGTCATATTATGGGGAGAAAAATAATATTTGATAAGAAATCAAGGGCACATGGAAAAAAGGAATAAAAAAGTGCTGTATTTTGTCATAAATGTTTTTTCTTTATGAAGCCAGCAGTGATGAAATGTGCATTGTTTTAAAATTTGATGATTGAGAAATGTGTTACTGTTACATTTTTGAAACAACAGGGTACAGCCAACACAAGCCAGCAAATACAAGCCAAGAACCTAAAACTCTTTAAATGTGATTAACTTCAATTAGAGAAAAAAGCTACTTGAAACAACATTAGTAATGCTTTAATTTTTGATTTGCATACATTTCTCAGCTTCCTTTTACAGATACTAAATTGACACTGGACTAAAGACAGTGAGGGATGACACTCCTGATATGCAAATTTAGATCACAAAACAAATAGATCTCGACAGTTCTGGTTAAAGTTGTTTTACTAGTATGTTCCACTTGTTTTCTAGTCTTTTCCAAGTCAATGCCCCAAAAAGATTTCATTAGAGGAAGAACAAATGGAAAGCAGTTGCTTCCTTGAAGCTTTGCAACAACCAGGTCTAATATGTCCTGCAGAATTCTTTACTATTTGCAATGTTGGCAATCTTTCAAGCTTAAGGCATTCACTACAGTGGTGCTGGCAGGAGATAAGGCAGGGAAACAAAAGGGCATGAACATCTTCATCAGAACACTTGAACAAAAGCTGTTTGGGAGCAGAGTGTGATTCAATAGCTGATTATTTAGAAAGGCTTCCTAGGAGGTTAGATGACTTGGTTTTCTGTTTTTTAATGCTTGAGCAGACTATAGATTAGCTACAGTGAATACCAACTTATTGGTTACTGTAATTTCTTGACTTCTGTCTAAACCTAATAAATCAATTTGGGAAAAAGCCTGAGTTGAAATCACATCCATCCCAAGAACATTCTATGTGCACTTGAGTTAAAGGAGAAAGAAAAGCAGAAACATTTCCTTCAGGAATCCACTCTCTAAAAAAGGGTGACATGCAGAGGGCACCCACAGTGATGATTCACAAGCAAAGATGGAGTTTCACTTTCTAACCAATCATTTAGAATGTTTTTGTGGACTGCAGTTAAAGCATAATCTCTCCTCTGCATTTCTTACAGGGTAGCTTATGACGATTCTTTCTGTGTATGATGTACTTGATCTAAAGTGGTTTATTTCCTTGGTCCATGGGGGCACCTCAAAATCTAAATTTGCATCCTGCAAGGTGCTAAGGACATGAAGAGCTGCAGCACAGCATTTTGTCACTTATTTCTTTCTTTTATGAGCTGAGACCAGCTGCTTAAATGTGATTGATATTCCTTTTTTCCCCACCAGAAACAGACCAGCTACAGGGCAACCCTCTTTTTCAACATCTGTTCATCATATTACTCATATATTCAGATTATCCTGCTCACTCAGCATGTTAAAGCTCATTACAATACACTAAATATTCTTCTGGAATGAGCAGGAGGGGTTTACAGGCTTCAAGTCTGCTGGTTGCAGCTACAGATGATCCTAAATCCAAAACTCAGTTTTGACCACTGTGATTCCACTCGTGGTTTCTCTCAGGTGTAGTTATTCACTGCAGTCTTAGTACCAAGATAAAAGGACAAATAGCAAGGGTCCCTTAAAATCATGCCACAATACAAGTGGCTCAAGATGAATGAGGTACAAACTCCATGCAAAGCATCACTATTCTGTTGAGATATTCAACATTCAAACTGGCAGAATCATTCTTAGACAATCTTTATAGCAGTATGAGAACATAAATTCAAAGTATTTTTCACAAATTATTAGTTTGATTTCATTAGAAGACAAGATTTGTCTCTGTCTAGTCCTTTCTTGCTTCTCTTTCTACATTTTACATAAATTTTTGGTCAGCCTTGATCAAATTTTGAAAGAAAAAGCAAGAAGGAGTGGTCTGAAAAGTAAGTTCTTGCAATGTAGGTTGTAGAATCCAGTTGGAAAGAGCTCTCTGGTCAAGCACCATAGACAGACAGCTCTCTAGTTTACATTAATCCCTCAGTATGAAACAAATACATAGCATCTCTATCCTATATATCCAAGCCAGGTATTGCAGAGAAGCTTTGCCACAGTTTTTTATGCCCCAGAAGCTTTTCATGTAGAAAGCACACTTGAAATTGGAGGAGTTCTGTTCCAATTATTTTTTTATCTGCAGAAGGATTTTATTTATTTTGTCTCACCTGCACTGCTAATATAGATCTGGATTCAACCTTGCCTACTTGCAGGCATAGTAAGGGATGTAAGAAAGAAATGTATAGAAATGAAAGTGAATTGAAATACACTAGTTGTAGACTACTATTTGTAGAATTCTGTACTGCTTTTGTCTTTGTAGTAACTGATAAAGGGCTGGTTTGTGTTTGAATTTAAAACAGTATTGGCAGCACAGGGATGTTTTAGTTACAGCTAAGCATCACTGACAAAGCATCAAAGCACCCTCCTGCTTCTCACCCTACCCCAGCAGTGACTGCTCTGGGGGAGCACAAGGGGACACAGCTGTCCCAGCTGACCTAGGGTATGTTCTGTACAATATGACTTCATGCTCAGCAATAAAAGCTGGGCTATGAAGGAAGGAGACGTTTGGAGTGCTGTTGTTTATCTTCCCAAGGAACAGTTACATATGATGCAGCTTTTCTTCCCTGGGGATGGCTGAACACCTGCCTGCTCATGAGGAGTGGTGATTAATTCCTTGCTTCACTTAGCTTTTCTTGGGTCTGCAGCTTTTGTTTTGCCTATTAAACTGTCTGTATCTCAACACAGGAATTTTCACAATTTAACCTTCCCAGACCTCTCTCAACCCTCATGGGGAAGAGTGAGTGAGAGACTGTGTGGAACTGAGCTTCCCACACAGGTGAAGCCACATGAAAGTATTTCTATGGCAATATGCACTATTTTTGGTTTTTTTATTCTTCTAACTACAGAGAATCATAGCATTAGTCATGTATTATTTTTAATTTATCTTTCTTTTTTTTTTATAAATAAGTGTGCATTCATTTTTTTTCTGACTTTAATAAAATAGTCATAAATTAGAATCCATACTATGTTTCATCTGTAGAGATTCAGCATGCTACACTGCACAAAGAAAAAGGGAGTGTTATGTATAATCTATATTGTAAGTCAGAAGCATACCTTGAACCTTAACACTTAAAATATAATTTACACTTCATTCTGCTACAGTTTGTACTGAAACTGCTGTTAAGAAAATAACATTACCCTTTAAGAGATCCTAGAAGTTTATGTTATCATATCCACCTTGCATCTCTTTCTCACTAATATTGTTTTTGGCCACATATCTGTAGTCATGTTTTTCTCTTGATCACATCCATCAGTATCGAATAATATAGCTAATTAAAAGGGAGGGTCTATGAAGCATAATATTTTATTCCTATTTTTGTCATGATTTCTATAATTGATTTCTGTATATGCATTTTGCTTCATAAAATATATTATTTAGAAAACAAAATAAAATAAATTTGTGTTAAGAAGCCTAAATTGAATCTATTAAAAACATGACTTATCCATTGTGAGACCCATTCACATGTGAAAGTTATGTGAGCCACTGAAAAACAACAGTGGCAAACACTTGTCCTCCAATACTATTACAAGGAGTTCTGTGTGTTCAAAAATATTAACAGAAAGTGCTAAACTTGACATATATAACTGAAATGACAGAATATATCAGCCATAATTCCTTCTACATAACCTTTAAATATCAGCTTCTCAGAATACAGTCTGAAAATTAAAAGTAGTTCTCCTGTGGTTTTCAGGTGATAAATATGCAGTTTTACTAGAAGCAATGACAAAAAGACACAAAGTGGGGAAATCTTCAATAGCATACAAGACAGTAGGATTGAACAGATATGCTGGAATCTCTGTACAGTGATTTTTCTTTTATTCTAAGATCCTGAGTAAAAGGGAGATCTGTAAAAATCAGAGTAGCAGGAAGCTAAAATGGGTATTTTTTTTAATCAGTTCACATAATTTCTCCACTAAGATAGAGACACAAATAATGAGGTTATCAGGTATTAAAATAATAGAGGCCAAGTATGCTAGTTGTAGTCAAATGGTTTTCTCATCAGCATTAGACTACACACAGAAAGGTTTTAGCCATTGGTTTTGTGTTCTCTGCTGACAGATACCAACAACATCTGGGTCATTAACATAAGAAATTGTAATCTAGAGAATTGTTCCTTCTACCACTTCCAGCAAATACTGGACTTTAATTAGGACTCTTCCAAGCATCTGCAAAAATGTCTATGTGATTCAAACATCCAAATGTCACAGACTGTGGAAGGTTATATAAACAGAAAATAAGAACACAACTACCTGGAATATTCTCTACATTCTGGGTGTAGGAGAAGCTTTGTCTCACAGTTGGTATGCAATCTCTTAGATTGACCAATGGGGTCAATGAGATCTGTGAATGAGGGAGAAAAATCATTGGAATTTTCACGATCTTTTTGTTAACTTTTGGGTATTCTGATGTTGACTCAGATTTCAGTGTTTGCCTATGCCCATCAGGCAATTAATGAGCTCTAGAGAAACTCAGTGCATGTGACTGATGTAGTCCAGGACAGAATAAACTTCATAATCCTTTTATCTTCAGTGTTTTTTCTTAAGAGGCATTTTTATTATCTCCTTCTCCTCCCCTTCAACCCAATTTGAGAGATTCCCAGTTGCATAAGGCTCAGATACCTACATGAAAGCTGCAGAGTAGTTTCATTTCACCTAAATAGTGAAGCTACTTAACATCTCTTTCTCTGAAATAACAAGATACTTACACTTTGAACTTAAAACTTGAGTGAAGCAGAATATCATGCTGAGAATACAAATTTCTGTAATTTGATTTCAGTACAGTACATTCATTTCATTTGCAAGTTTACAGAAGAGAGAACACTGCAGTCAATTATGGTCACATGCTTAGAAATTTGTTTTGACTGGTGAAATACGTTGTGTGATGATTCCAATGCGTGTGACAGACACATACAATACCATGTTGACAGACACATACAATACCATGTGGTGGAAAAGGAAAAGAAAAAAGATTCAGTGGCAAAAAATGAGAACTTATATGTAGGGGAAAAAAAGCACAGTTCTCAGCTATGAGGAGCCCTGATCTGGACATTCTGGCTTCTGCTATACAGTGGGATAAGGAAATTCCTACTGTTCAATAAATCAAATTCCTGTTAACTGAAGGCAGGGTCAGCTGTCAGCCAACAGGGGCAATATTTTTCTTTCCTGAAAGCTCTTTACATGTCTAATCAGGGAAAGCAATCTTGTTCAACTTGTCAACCAAATAATTTCGGGCTTTAAACTGGTAGGCAAACTGCAATGGCCTTGTATTTCTTTAGTTTGACAAATTCAGATATCTGAGGTAGTTTTTGTTATTTTACTGATGGCTGAAAGGTATTACTACAAACAACAACATAACAGTAGAAAGAAATTTCTGGCTAAGATGAATGGATGGAGCTTTACCAAATCCTTTGTTAGTGCACTGATTTGTCAGCTGTTTACCTGGATTTTTATACAAACACCTTAAAAGCAAGGCAAAGCACTCATATGAGAATGTCAAGTACTTAAACCAATGACTGGTTTCTCAGTACCTTGCTTCAATACTTTGGCACATAAATTCCCAGGGGAAGCAAGACCCCATCTTTCTGAACAAAATTATTTTGAAGGTAAAAATTGAAACATCTCTTAACACTAATTGACTGGTGCTATAATCAGTTAAATTATAGCATGATTTGTATTAATGCTAATTGCAGTGGAGAAAGAGGATCTTGTGCCAATAGAACATGACACAGAGTTAAGGAATGCTTTTTCCATCTTTGCCACTGATATTTTTGTGAACCCTTGGGCAAGTCATAGGCACTAAGAGTACCATACATTGTACTTGATAAACTTATTTATCAAAATTTTTCTCTCTCATGCTGTTCCTTCAAAGGAGCAGTGTGAGACTAATTCATCAGCAGCTCTTGGAAACCATTCATGTAAAGGGACAATAGAGCTGATAGGATTATAATGCTTTATAGGTATGCTGCACTTACATACCACTATCTGTGAGAAATAATGTGTGCATCTATCAGTTAATCCATCTCCAAAGTGTTCCTGTGAGTGAGGATAATTCAGTGATGTCTTTGATTCTTTCTCTAGAAAGATAAAAAGTGATTTATGTAGACTTAAAAACATTGGTGGGGGGGAAACAAAATTATAAAAAGGGAAGAGAAAGTGCAAAACAAGTGAAAATGTTTCAATAATTGATAGTAGATATCTGTCACATTGAAAACCTATCAAATTTTGTCACTTTGCTGTATATTTTCACCAACTGTTTGCATCCTCCAGTTTTTATAATCTGAGGTTCCATTTTTGTGCAAGTACCAGGATGGGAAATTGAAGGCTTCCTGAGTTCTTCCCCATTTATTCACATCCTATAAGTGGCATTATTTTATCTTTTTTATTAAACATCTGCTTGAGTTCCTTAATCAGTTTTTCCTTTTGTTCTAAATGGTAGAAGAGATGGGTGAAAGCCCTCCATTATAGTGGTAATTAACTTTTAATAGCCTTTGTTGTTGAATTCCCTAGCAGCTGAGGAGAGTATGTGTGTTGCTACAGAATATCAATTAGAATTTTGGACTGTAGAGAGTACACAGCAAAAGCTGTACCTTCTCTATAAGGGCCCATGTATGTCAGGTAGGATGCTACCACTTCATCACAAGATGCCTGGTGGGCATGAGTAGAATTACTTGTGTCCCTTGAAAATGAAATCCACATCTTAACAAACCAACACCTGAAAATGTCAGGAACAGGCTGCTTAAAATTTAAACAGTTAGCTTCAAATATGTTAATTACCTTGGGGTTTGTTATCATTTATATTTCTTGAACAATAATAATTCATATTTTTTGAATTTTGAATGACTATAAATAACACTACAATTAGATGCAAAAAAGTGGCTTAAACTTTCCAAATATCTCTCATTATGTATCACAATTCAGAAAAATTTTAGTTCTTCAGTGCAGCCATTCTAGAGACACAGATGAATTATGTCATATAAAAGAAGACATACTTTCTATTGTTATTAATATACCAGGAGAAATTCCCACATGGAATCTGAGAATGAAAAAAAAAAACCCTATTTTAAATGGTGTCTTCTTCAGTGTGAAATTCTTCTTTCCTGAATCACATGGCTTTAACCCCTCCATAAGTCATGTAGTTACTTAATGCCTCTAAAAATTAAGAGATGATGTTCATGTAAATATGATACTTGGCTTCATGCAAATAAACTCATAGCAAATAAGTTTATTCTTTGTGGTCAAGAAAATTTCATATGCTAGTATTTACAGTGTAGTTATTATTTCTTGAAAATTACTTTTTCACCTAGCAGATTTACAAAATGCAAGAGCATGAAGGGTTTTAACTAAATGAATTCCGCTCTTATTTTGCTAGGAAATAGAATATTTTTCAAGTGTTGCTCAAATCAAGATGCTTCAGAATAATGAGCAAAAAATTGAAAGATATAAACAATTAACATAATTAATAAAACATGATAAATCTAAATAATTATGGTGAAAACAAGCTTCAAGATATAATTATAAAGGCGTTAAAAAAATCAAGATTTATCTTACCTACAGCAACAAGCAACCAACCAAAGCAACTGCAATATTTTAATTATACCTAGATGCATGTCTTTTTTGGCTGTAGGTATCAGTTTTGCTTCCATTTCACAGCAAATATGTTTCAAAAACATGAAAGAGAGATGCATTTTCTCTTTTTTTGAAGCACTACCAAAAAACTCAAGGTTTAAAATGCCCAAAATTTGTGTTTCTGGAGGATATAGCAAAATACCTCCTGAATTCTTGAAACACAACATGGACTATTTTATCAGGAACAGGACAACATATGATAAGTTTTAGAAATCTGAATATAAATAAATAGATGTGTCCATATGAAAACCTGAGGTCACTGTGATAAAAAACATTCAGTTAATCTGTTGTGGTGAGAGTCTTTTGTTGAATTATCACGGCTGCAAGTGAATCTTTTTAAGTTTCTAAATTATAGCATTGTACAATAGTAAACACAGCTAACCACTTCTAGTCTTGGGATGAAACATTTGGAAAAGGAAGAGCTAATTCAGACTTTCTCCTTCAGCTTAGAAACACTAAGTCTCATGAATTTCCCAGCAGCATAGGACATTTGGAATTAGCAGATTTGTAGATGTCAACAAATACTTAATGTGGTGGGTTTGGTCAAAACATGGTCAAATTCAGATGCATTTAATTAAATCCTTTGTTTCACTTCAACTCTTACAGACAACCTGTGGCCTTTTTCATTCCTTTTATAGAATCAAAGTCTTAGAAAAGAATTCTCAGATCATCAAGTCCAACAATCAGCATAACAGTGTTAAATCCACCCCTAAACATGGCCACATCTATATGTCTTTTAAATATCTCCAGGGATGATGACTCAACCACATCCCTGGCAGCCTTTTTCAATGCTTTACAACACTTTCCATGAAGAAATTTTCCCTAATATCTTTTCTAAACCTTTTCTGGCACAACACGAGTCCATTTCCTCTTGTACAGTTGTTTCTTACTTGGGAGAAGAGGCCAATCCCCACCTGGCTACAACCTCTTTTCAGCAGTTATCAGAGAGTGATAAGAGCTTCCTCTTCTACACATGACAAGAAAAGAACATGTTCAATGTAAATTTCACCTTCTTGGCACTGTTGATATCATGATTTTTCTTTGAGGTTAGCAACTTTGTTTGCATCTCTTTCAAATTACTGTCTCCAAATACTGCTGTTCATTAGGTAGTATGAGGAATATGAAATTGCCTCATTTCATATTCTATTTCATAAGGTTTTCAGTACCTTATAAGGCCTTTGAACTGAATATCTTGATGGATTATTGAAATTTTCTATGTCTTTTATAATTTAATTTTTTTTTTTTGGAAGGATAATCCATGATGGAGAAGTTTAACAAATGATTACATTGATAATAATTATTATGCTGTAGAGAATGCTTTTTGGCTCTAATATAGATTTTCCCTCTTGGGGTCAAGATCCTGAACCTCTTTTCTCATATTTGTAAATTTGATGTAAGAGTATTTATTTTTAATATCAATTGATATGTTTGGAATTTCTTCCAAAGAAAGATGGCCATTTCTTCAAGATAAAATTTTGATTGGAAAATCCACAGGAACAGCTTGCTAAGAGAGTTGTTAAAGTATCTATACTTTCAGATATTTGAAATACACCTAGACACAGACCTGAGCAAGCTGCTCTGGTTGACCCTCCTCTGATCAGGGGATTTGAGTTAGAGATTCCTTCTAGACTCAATTATTCTGAAATTCTCTGAAATGCAAACTTCAAGTTCTTGTAAGAAAAAAGTAAAATGACATCTAGCAAGCTAGTGGTTTTCAAACAAAAAACAAGAAAAGCTTATGAAACACTGTCTCAATTAAAATCAAATATTTTCATTATCAGAAAACTTTTCATAAGAGGAGAAACTTCCCCTTACTGGCAATATTTCTTACGCTTTTAACATTTCTTTGCTTTTCCTAATTAATCTTGGCCTCAAGGCCACAGGCACTCACAGTGACAGCAAGAAATATACTGTGGTTATATATTTCATGTTCAGTTCCTTTCCTCTGTTTCTTCAATTAAGTCTTCAAACAATTACCATATATGACTGCACTTTAAAGACTTTTTGTAGCTGAGGAAATACAGTGTCCTGAAAACTTAATTAGATATGAAAACAAATTGCATAAAAATTTGAAGAGGTCAGAGAATTTTGCATGGTCTACAACCTAATGGGAACACACAGGAGGTCTAACCATCTTTTATAATAATCCATCTTGAAGCTTATTGGAGTGTGATAGAAAATTTTAGCAGCAACTACAACTAAAACGTAATTTATTTTCCATCTAAATTTTAAAGGAAGCTGTCTACCTGTCATAGGAGCTGAACTAGATAAATTTCTATTATTAGAGATGTGCATGTTCTCTTTTAATTTCAGCAAAACACATATTTCTAATTGCGGTATTAATGTATAAACCAACTAGTAAAGGCAGGATGTAGAAACAGAGCTTGGGAGGAAAGATTGAATCTCTTAAAAAGAAAAAAAAAACACCTAAACAATAAAGGAGTAGTGATCATCAACTGCCAGACAGGGTAAATAAATAAATACGTTATTTTGTACATATTAAAGACCAAATGTTACACAATTAGCAAGGGGTACATCAAGATTCAAAGAGGCAGAGTCATGCATCATACAAAGATATAAGGAAGGAAATATGAACATCCCCAACACACAAATAACAAAACCAGAGTTCAGGATCTTAGTGGGCTCAGCACAGCTGAATGTTCAATATAGAATTTGGCTGTATTGGAATATTAGACTGTTATAAAGTCTAGGTATGTTCTTAATTTCACTAAACTACAAACTATATGCAACAAAAGCTGTTCACTACTGTTTTCACTTGCTTCTGCATTTTGCTGTATTCTGTGAGTAAATGTACACATATATTGCCAAATGTGACATGCTGAGAGGTATTTTTTTCAAATTAAGTGGGAAACATAAAGAAAAAAATAATTTTTAATGAAAAGGAAAATATGCTAATAAAGGTATGTATGATGGTGTCTGTCTTATCCACTTTTTGATGATACTATGTACAAGAGCCACCTCATTCTGGAAGTAGCTTTTGACAAAATCATTGATATTTATTAATAAATATCAATATTATTAAAAGTCAGAGTTATTTCAGTTATTTTATGTCCCTACAACTCTTCCTTTCCTTAAATTTGCCTTATCAGCAACAGGTTAACGAACTGTGGTACTTTGAACAAACAATATTCAGTTATGCCTGAAGGAATTAATGGATCCTCCCCAACTCTTTTAGTCAATACAAATGAGGAACACTCCAACTCCAACACTTTGGAAAAGTTCTCTCTTAATCCAAACTCAAACTAATTAGAATAATGTGATTAAGTACCACTGGAAGTTTTTCAGTTTTCATTCTCAGCTACCTTTACTTCAACAAGGCACAGGAGATGTAATCTTTAGTAGAAGCTTGTCATATTTCTTTTTACTGCAGTGTTTGCAAGGGAGCAAAAATTTTCGTCAAGATCCATTTTGAATGCAAATTCCTCTGCTGGCTCTTCTTTCATGTGAAGTTACAAAACTCACAGTGCCTTCTATCTACTTATCTTGGTTAATATTATTCCTTCTCTATTTGTACATGTGCACCCTGCCAATTAAAAGAACATACCTTCCTTCTGTTTATATCACTGCCCTTAATTAGAGGTTTAGATGAGAGATCAGGCAACAGCCCATCTGTTTAGGCAGAGGTTTATTTAACATTGCATATGTGTGATCTGGATAACTACAGTCATACCAAACAGCCATTGGCTCAGTCAAACAGCTTTTATGTCCTCAAGTGACTTCAGATGACTGCATTCCTTCTAGGGAGCTTTTTATTTACCTCCATTCAGAAAAATCCAACTTTATTCATAACTGCTATAATATATGTTAATGCCTATTAGCAAAATAATTGCCAATCTTGCTTGCTAATTTAAGTAAATATATGATTAGAATTACACTGTAAGAATTTTACCACTAAAATAAAACTTTATTAAAAAGAAAAGCCTTTTTTACTCCTTATTTCACTTCCCAATATGAGGAGCAGCAGCTATATCACTTTATTATTTTATGTATATGTTGGTTTTGTGACAAGCTTTCGGTACTGTACTTCCAATAAGTGGGATACACAGAAATTGTATATCAACTCTGATTCATACACTGCCGTTGAATTAAAATTCACATTCTAGAAAAAATCACTTTACTACACTTAGGAAAAAAAAGGGGGTAAGAATGAGAACAGTTATTAATTTATTAGGTGGTGCATGTCAGCTGAGATACTGTGTACATCATACAGTGACAGAGAAAATAGAAGCAAGAAAGTAGATGATACTAGTTTAATTCATTTATTCTGTTTTTTAGAATTTTTTTCTGCCTTCAAAAAACTCAAGCCATAACACAGCAACATACTTTCAAAGATTTTTTTTTATAAATGAACTCCTAAGAAGTTAGCAGTTATGCTAAAAAATGTTCATGTATAAGAAGATGCTATCTGAAAGTAGATCTTTAAGTACTTCTATGCATTGGCTATCAGCATAATTAAGTGCCTTCACTTTTTACGTTTTTCTTAATGTGGATGTTGATCTAGCATATTCTTATTAAAATACATTTATTCAAAACTGAAATATTATCATACATTTAGAATGTCAAGATATGAAAGGTAAAATAAACAAATAAAGGACAAATAAACTTAGGTGTAAATGAAAACATATCTTCAGATACAGATATCTTCAGTCTCTTGAATTTTGAATAGACTTGACTATCAAAGCTTAATGTTTGGAATCATGTCTGCAATTTTTTGAATGCAAACAAACTCCTTCTGTCTTTGGAAAACAATTCTGTATGGGCAAAATTGTGTAAACACAGATTTCTGCTCCTCCAGATTTTGGTTTAATTAACTTTTCCTCTTGCTCTTCACTGATAATTACCCTCAGTTCCCTTTATGAAAACTCCCTTTATGAAAACAAGGAATCTCTGCAAAATAGTTCAAGATATAGCAATGATTATGATTGTGTTTGTGGTTTAACAATAATCTAGCAATAACAACAGAAACAATATGCAAATTTATGTGGATTACCCGAATTTATCTGTTTTCTGGTATCTTTACATCTATGTTTGTTTTGTTACTTGTAATTGTTATTAGAGTTTTCCTCCCAGGTATATGTCAATAATTCAGGGGTCTCCCGCTAAGTTTTGAAGAACTATCTTGTGCAATAAGTGGATATATGACAACATGGAGTCATTTAAGGCTCCAGTATACCGAAGAGCAGTAAGTTCATTCTGTTTCACCACATGGTCCAAGAACCAGCTGTGCTGATGAGAATGAGGGAGGCATCATGACTCCAGAATACACAGTCTGGACTAGAAGAAAGTAGTGCTGCCCAGAGATGTGCACACCAAAGCAAAACCCCCTGGTCAGCAGGGTTGACTCATGACACATGTCAAAATCTTATTTGCTAAATAATCAATAGAACACCCCACTGATGATCAGAGACAAGTCATAAAATCATATCAAATGTGAATTAAAAATTTCTGTTTTCAGCCTTTGTGAAATAATTTCTCTACAGAGGTAATTTTGGGATTTTAGAACCCCTTAAACCATGATTAAAACTACAGCACACTTGCTTTAATAGGAACAAATTTGAAATGTCCTGTTTGGTCACTCCTCTTTAATTTTCATTTTACCCAAAATGATGACCTACTGAAGTAGAGAAGACAAACTTCCACCCACAACCTGCATCAGTCAGTGAAGCTAAAGCAAGAAAGTTTTCCAGTTCCCAGGCTCCATTCAGGGAGCTCACTGCAAGTCCTTTCACTGCAGATTGCAATGCTTGAGGCATCTTCATCAGGCAGATCACTGCTAACTCCTGGTATCTTGGTATTTTGCCAAAAACCCTCTAAAGCTTCCAGCTAAGGTGTATAACTGTGGGAATAGAAGGGCAACTGCAGTTCTACAACAAGAGACAGGAATAAAATTATTCCTATATCAAAAGACATAGGAAAGTAAAGCAAACCAAAATATTCACAGCAAAGCCTTTGTGCATAATATTTTTTGCTGTAAAATAAAGAGTTCATATGCTGCACTCAAATGCAATGAATATTATCTGTGAAAGTAAAGACAGAATTATTACTTCAGAAAGACTCTCAGTGTATAGTGACACTGCAGACCTCATCATGGGAGGCTTAAAATGAGTGTTCTCCATAAAATGTACAGCAGTCTGCAGTGTAAACATGGCTTTGGATGGTTTATACACTCAGACTATACAATATACATGAGTTGAGGTGCCCTCTTGCCCCTGTTGCTGTAGATATCGCTTTCCTTTTCACAAAGATGTTCTTTTGCTGAAATATCTGTCTTTTTCTATTATCAAATGCATTACCTCCATATTACAAATACACTTACTGCTCAGGTTGATGCATAAAAACATTGTTAAGAGAGAACTTCATGATTAACCTGCTGTTGCTTTGCACTTCAGTTGCCTGGCTACTTTTCAGGCTGATTCTCCTCTGAAGAAGCTACATCTTCCCTCCTGTTGCAGAGGTAGTTCCCTACTGGTCCCTCTATATTTCTTCCCTCCTGAAGATAGCGATTGCATTCTCTTTCAATTACCTCAGGAGCAGCTTAAGACATTGCTGTTTCATCTCCCTTGGAACAAGTTACAATGAAAAGCAGAAAAAAGGAACCTACACTGAGAAGAAAACCAGGTGTTTCTGTCAAGCTGCTTCTGTGATACATTTCTACTTTCAACAAAGCAAAAATTTCATCATTTAAACATATCCATTTTTCCCGATTTATTTTTAGAATAAGTGGAGATAAGGAATTGGTCTGAAAGCTGTCTTGTTATAAAATAATCTCCAGATTATTATAAAAGACACCAAAAGAAGAGAAGGAGGGGATACTGTGAAGAAAGAAAAGAAGAAGGGTGACCAAACACATCATCTCATATGTGTTCTCCATTTGTACATGTATCTCATACATCTTTTCCATTTGAAATATTTATAGTAACTGTAATGTAGCATATATATACTGCAGTATTTTGTATACATTTATATATACATATATGTATATTATCTACACTTATATATAAAATATGTATATATAATATGTGTATAATGTGTATATATCAAATGGATGCTTATCATATTTGGAATCTCTGAAGACAAGTTTTCTCACATGCAAGGATCATATTTGAACTAATGTAGCTCCACTTCAACCTGATTCAGACAATTCAGAATCTGAGAAGATATTTTACCCTATATTTGATTTTCACTTGGTGTGCAATATTTATATTCTGGCATGAGTGGGGTTTCTTTCCTTCTAGAAATAAACCAAACCAGGTAACTTAGAGTTTTATCCAAATACTTCTTGAATTCTGACAGGCTTGGGGCTGTGACCACTTCCCTGGTCTCCAGCCTCACTCCCCAGTCTGTCTGTGCGCCCAGAATTGCCCCATCCCAGGTGCAGAATCTGGCTGGCACTATCACTTGCTGATCTTCACATGGTTGCCCAGCCCTCTGATCTGTCCAGGTCTCTCTGAGGGTGCCCCTGTCTTTGAGGGTTCAACAGCTGCTTCTGCTCTTGCATCACCTGCTAATTTGCTTATTATCCCTTCCAGTCCTGAGTCCAAGACAGTGATGAAGATCTTGAAGAGCAAAGACTGAGGATGGAGCCTTGTGGAACCCCATCGGTCTTCAGCCTGATGTCACCCCATTCACTGTGACCCTTTGTGCCCAACATGTGAGCCAGTTTCTCGCCCATTGCATGACGTGTTTATCCAGATGTGTGCTGGATGTTTTGTCCAGAAGGACACTGCATGAAACACTATTGAAATTTTTACTGAAATCCAGAAAGATTACATCAGCTGTCTTCCCTTCATCAATTCAGTGGATTACCTTATCACAAAATGAAATCAGGTTTCATAAGCACGGCTTTCCTGCTTTCCGGCAGTGGCTGTGACCAATGACTGTGTTGTCTTTTAGATGTTTTCAGAAACTCCCAAAGTAATCTCTAAAACTTAACCAGGCAATGAGATTAATAAAGTTGGGGAAGTTTTGCTAGCAGTGGGAACCTGTACCATTGGGAAACTAGTACAGCAGCTGCCATCACCAGTCCAATTATTGTGCTAAGTAATTAGAATTCAGATCCAGAATGACATATGTTTTATAAAAAGTGTAATAGTGAATTTTTAGAGAGATAACAGTTTACTCCAAATGTTTCCAGAGGCAAGCAAGCAAACATTTATTGACAAAAACATTTATTCTCATTTCTTGATGTAGCTTAAATGCATGAATGCATTTATCAAATCCATGTATTTTAGGGTCATTTTTTTCAAATCTGTTATAGCAATGCTTGAAAATGAGTTACTGTCAGTGGACAAGAGCTTGAACCTTTGCAACAAAATGTAGTTCAAACATATCACTGTCACCTCCCTTACTTCCTATCCAGAAGGCTGGTTGAAGAAGATATTAAAGCAAGGAACAATGGGACTGATCTAGACTCAAATCTAGGTTTGTGTCTGTTAAATTCTAGAAGACTACCCAAATAGAAACTATGAAAATATTTTACTGAAAGAGAGCAGAACTATCTAAAAATCAGGTGAAAAATGCCATCATGGCATTGGATGTACAGCAAACAAATGATGGAAAAACAAAGATTTCAGTGTGGGTGGGTTATGACATACTTCCATGGTCAGGGTTATGAGATACTACCATGGTGATAGTGCTGCTGCTGTTTTGATTAAACAATAAAAAATTATGTGTGGCTGGCTGATGACTAAATAAAACTCATTGGTTACTAATATTCCTGGTACCATCAGAACAGACCCTGCCCTGGCTGTACTAAACTGCTTGCAATCATTTGGGTGTAGTCGCAGGAGCTACGAACAGCCTTTTGTGGTCCAGCATGGGAGACCACCAGAAAATTTTAAGCATCAAAGGCAAAAGCCAGGGATTCAGGACCAAAGACTAGATGGCAAACAGCAGACAAGTAAGGGAGCCGTATTTCGTCTGGTTTTTGCTAACCATGGAGACAATTGAAGAACTACCCTACCACATACAAGGCATCAGAATGTCAGCTGAGGTGTTTTCTCTGCATCTGAGGGTAAGGATGAACCTTGCCATATGTTTTTCTTATCCAGAACCCCAAATCACTGTCAATGTAACAAAAATATGAAAGATGAAACACAGGAAACACAATTTGACAGGCAGCCAGTGTTTTTAGAATCTTAGCAAAGCTCTGCCTCATTTGTAAAATGCTATGGAAAATTATATGCACTAGTTTTATCTACAGAAAATAGTCTGCCTAACCCTAAAACATGCAATCAAAATTGTTTAAACAATAATCTATCTTTGAGAGATTCCTTCATTGGTAGGCTGACACAAGAAAAATTTTGATTTGCGAACACAAAGACTGAAAGTGAAAACAATTTAGATAAAAGCCCCACTATTAAGTTCAAAAATTTAAGAGATTCTCCTTGCACAAAATATATTCAAGGTAAATACATACTTGCACATTACACATATTTGTTTAGACACATTGTGGCTTGCATTTTCCCATGGTAGTAACCTCCTCATTACAGTCATTTCTGGAGCTTTCAAAATTGTATCACATAAAATGTCGAACTCCTAGTATTCATGCTTTTGCAATATGTTGTCTTAGACCAAAGTTGTCAAATTCCTTTTATTTTGTTTTGTTTATAAATCTCCAAGGTAAAATGGTGACTTAAAGCTTGGAGGTGGTTTAGGAGTCATCATTAATATAGAAATCATTAGAAAGCCCAATTACAGTCTATTACTCATATTTAGTACATATATTTTCTCATTTTTGATCGCAGAGGGTTTGTAAAAAGAGAATAAAAGACCTTTGAATAGGTTCTTTGGTGGTATATTGTAAACTTCAATTATTTGTTCCCAGAAACATTTTTTTTTAACAGAGAAGTGAAATCTTTTTAAAATGGTGCATGATTCAGAAACCCCTGCTAGAAAAGTATTAAACATTCTTTCATTAATAACAGTAATCTGTATTCCCAGAGAGCACTGTCACATTAAAATGTAGATCTAAAATGTTTTTCTTTTTGCCCACAGTCCATCATTAAGCTAAAGTAATTTTATACCTGCAATGTTGTAGCCACCACTTCTTCCTGAGAGGGAGGAGGACATCATGCTGTTAATGAACAGCTGCCACTCACAAACCTGCCTGCAAAGCAATTGGCCGAAACCATTAGTCTGTAATAGTCAAAATTTCCTTCCTCTGTAATTTTCTGTAGATTTGCTTTTCTTGGCTTCCAAAATACAGTAACTTACCATATCTAGTCCATGGTATAACCATGGCATGAAGAGAAAACCAGGTAATTCTCCTTCAGAAGCCAGAAAACCAATATTGTTTTCCTTCTCAACATTTCCTGTAACACACACAGAGACTGGTGGATTGTCTCTCATGCTTAATGAATTTTGACAGCCACTGATCTCAGAGGGAAGAGCTTGATAACAGTTTTCCTCTCTCCAAAAATGCTAGTTTTCTCAGGCAGGCAAAAGTTCACCAAGAAGCTGGAGGGGTCCTTCTTCTTTGCAATCTTATTTTGTAAAGTACAATCATCCAACCTACCTGAAAAAGCTTAACTTCCTCCTCAAAATATAGTCCTAGTTTTGAGTGTCAGATGGTTTTTGTCCCTTCACAAAAGAGGATGATTGTACTTTTAACCAGCAACAGCAACTGTAAGGGAGAGCAAGATAAGAGGAGGTTTGTCAGCTGATAAGTTGACATTTTCCTATACATGTCTGCAACTCAGTTATTCTGATTGAAAGCCAATATAAATCATCGCAAAATTTCTTCCATAAAGAGCTTGGGTTTGTTAAAAGAATCACACCACTGTGTCTCACACACACACACACACCCCCACACACACACACACACACACCCCCACCCCACACAAATTAACTTCTGTAAATACCTTATGAAAATCCTTATTCCATTTTCTTTCTACCACGTGTGCATCTCAATTTTTAGCTCCAGTGAAGATAGAGTGAGGGGAGAGGGAGAATAAGAATGGAAAGTGGGAGTAGGCGCAGCTTTAGTTTAAAATGCAGACAAATCTGCCTTTTCTGCTTGATGGCCTGTAACATTTCCATGTAGTGTACTTTGCATGGCAGAATAGCTACTAGTAATAGAATTTCTCACAGTGGAGGTTAATTACTTTTCAGCTACAGCAAAATAAATTTCCTGTCAAGCCCAGTGACAGGAATATGCCGCTGTCACCGTTTTTACCTGCAGTTTTAATTCACTGTTAATATTTGACACTAGCTTGCATTCAGGGGGCTGATCTTCTGAGCAGTAGGATTCCCCAAAGGAATAGGACAGACTGGTAGTAATGCAGTATCAAGATATGTGGAAAAGAGTGCACTTTGTCTCTCCTGAGTGAACTTCAAAGAAGATTACCTGACCTGTCTCTCACTTTAAGGAACAAAAGTGAACCTCGTATTTGGTGAAATAAAAATGACATGGCAGGATGCAACCTAAAATCCAGGGCAGAAGAGTCTACTCTAACCTTATGCTAAGCAAATCTACATAAGATACCACTTCCTGGTCTCCTTTTTGATGTGATTTTTATTTTTTCTGGCCTGAAAGAGTCCATTTTTTGAGCCTGACAATTCACTATAAATGCTGAGCTCAATGGGGACCTTATGTGGTAATGGATGATATAACTTTCTCCTAATTGCTTTCATGGTCTTCAAATTAATTTTCATATTTCTTTGTCTTTAAATAAATCTCTTCTTCTACAGAGACAATAATGCCATTTATCAAGGGTTGGTGATATGCATTATGTCATTCTTATCGTTTACTAATAAAAAGTCCTATATGAAATCATGTTAGTAATCCTCAGGGACATAAAATTTTGCCTAGGAATTTCCAGCCTAAACTCAGACTGGTTAGATCACAAAGGATATTGTTGAGTCATTTAGCTTCCCTAGTCAAAGTCTTATTTTTCAACAGTTTAGTGACTTTCATGATTCTGAGGACACCAACACGATTTTAATTTTGCCTGGTTGGGTACCTGACCTGCCAAAGTGGGGCGGTTATAACAGAGGCTTATTATTTCACTGCTCAGGAAACATAAGGGAAATAGCGTTTTCACTTTTACCAAATTTCAAACCATAAAGTAGAAGATGAAAGATCAGGACTTTTATCATACAGGTGTTTTCCCCACAGAAGTAGCCTCAGCTGTTTCTCACTACTTGTGCTTTTCCTCTTCAGGAGGTGGCCTGTGACAGCGCAGAACTGTGAAGGAGCCAGGCCAGATAACCAGGTGAGGCACATGAGAGCTGGAGGAAACGAAAGGATTTTGGTAGCTACATGAGCAGATGAAAGATGTCTGGATTTGTTTAACTTCATCTTGCTGAACCAAGAGTTCTTAATCCTTCCCATAACTATGATGAACCATAGCAGGCTCTTCGATAAAGTCCTGTAAACCAGTAGAAATACCAAGGGAGATTGCATGCGTGTTTTGTGAAAAAAACCTATTGGCAACACTGAGAACTTAAAGGATTTTCAAAAGCAAACAGGCTGAAGTTTTAATAAATAATGATGTCATGATTTCTTAGGTTTCAAATGGGTTGAATTTCTAAACTACCAAGTTATTCATGATGCCTTCCAGAGGGACCTGTGCAAGTTCAAGACATGAATCCATGGAAAACTCATAAGGCTAAATAAGGCCAACTGCAAGGTTCCATGCTTGAGGAACTGCCAGCATAAAAACAAGGTGGGGGATTAGGGTACTTACAGCAGCCCTGTGGAAGAGGAATTTGGGTTTGGACACATATTGGCAATGGACAAAACCCAATGCATCCAAAGCAGCATGGCCAGCAGGGAGAGAAAGTGGATTCTTCCCATCTGCTCTGCCCTTGTCAGAGCCCACCTGGAGTGCTGCATCCACATCTGGGAGTCCCAGCATAGGAAAGCCACAGACCTGCTGCAGGGAGTCCAGAGGCCATGAGGATTGTTAGAGGGTCAGAACACCTCACCTGTGAGGAAAGACTCAGAGTTGGGGTTGTTCAGCCTGCAGAGGAGAAGGCTCTGAGGAGATCCTACGGCAGTTTTCCAGCACCTGAGAGGACACTGCAGGAAAAATGGGGACCAACTTTTAAACAGGGACTTTAGTAATAGGACTAGATGTAGATGCAGATTAGACATAAGGAAGATTTTTTTTTTGCAATAAGGGCGGTAAGAGGCTCACTGCTCATTGCAGAGAGGGATGAACTAGACGACTTTAAAAGGTCCTTTCCAACCCACAGAATTCTATGACTTTATGAAGTCGTGTTAGGATTGCATGAATGTGAGCTTTAAAATTGGATCTGAAAAATAATGGAGCTTGTTCAGAAGGTTTGTTGAATGAAGTGACTTGAGTCAGAGATGGGCAGTGCATACTGTGCTTAACACCTGGGTCCCCGATGATACGGAAGTCAGAATTTATGGAAA
The DNA here is from genome assembly GCF_028551555.1 of Melozone crissalis. Classification (NCBI taxonomy): domain Eukaryota; kingdom Metazoa; phylum Chordata; class Aves; order Passeriformes; family Passerellidae; genus Melozone; species Melozone crissalis. Next base: position 27,305,133 of record NW_026535794.1, read on the forward strand.
AAAATGGAAGGGGAAATCCGGATTCCTCCTCCATTTTAGTAACATACAATGTTAAAAAAAATTTTAAAAGGTAGGATTACAGCTTCTCCTGTAGAAAATATTTAATTTTAGCTGCAGAGATGGGTTACAAATAGGGAGGCATTAGATTTAATTGATTTTATTGTTGCTTAAGGAATTGGAATGGAATTTCTGATTGTTCTAACCACAGGAGACATCAGAATTTTCCAGATCTTTAAAAACCCTCAAATTCTATGTGGCAATGTAGCTAGAACAATTGAGTCTACTGAAATTGCCTTTTTTTCAGAGCATTAGGTTTAATTCTGACCCTTAAAGTTGAGATGAAATTGTGGCTTAGAAGTGAAGCTAGCTCAGAAGGGTACTATTCAGCACACTTTGAATTTCTGACTCAGTTTCTGCTCTATTTGAAACTTCTTTATTTTGCTTGACTCATTCATTTCTGTGAAAATCCATATTAGTGAAATGCCAGCTCCTTTATGGCAGCACATGGGGTTTTTAAAAGTGTCTGTAGCTTTATAACAAACCAGACAATTCTCTTTTAGAAAAAGTTCTCATGGTGTGGTTTCAATGTTTCACAAAAAATAAAAGTCTTAGACCACACAGGGGATATCATATTTATTCCACCAAAATGTTCACACTGGTGTCATTCAGCATTTTAGAATATGTCCTTATATGTTTTGGATTTCACTTAAATACCTATCAATACTCATAAAATTATAAAGCAGGATTTTTAATCTACGTTTTGTACTCCTTGGTTTTCATTTTGCTGTCAATACTTCTGTTAGTATTTATACAGAAACAAAAATTTGGTGTTTACATTCCAGTACCTATGTGTCTTGGAACCTCAATTTCTAAAACTTTTGTGAAGCTTTAAACAGAAAGCTATAACATCACACAGAAAACAAACAATATGACCAGATAAGCTCTAGAGAAATCAAACCTTAACTGTGGAAATACACTGAATTCCATGTGAAATAAATAAGAAAGTATGTAAGCTGCCTACAGATGTAGGTACATGTTTTTCTTACTTGATATTTTCATTTCTCCTCCTTATACTTCCTTCACAGCAACTGCTCAAAGTAGGAAATTTCTGCTATAGAAAGCTGCCATCTCGACTTGTATTGTGGTAACTTAAAACTTGTCATACCTGGAAGATCAGGCACAGCTTCCCAAGTGATCCTGCTGTTCTTGAAAGTAATTTCCTATGGCTAAAGTAATCAGTTATGAAATCAGATAAATGCATCATGTGGTCATCTAAAGAGAAGTGAGATTTGCATTTGTTACTTGCATATTTAGCTATGTCCACCTATTTTAAATTAAGAATATAGCAAATACATGTAGTATTTGTAATGGAATGAGTAGAAGGTAGGAAATCCCTTGTTTACCACCACCTTAAGAAGAGAGGAAACCTCAAACAGAGAATTAACTTTGGCACCTGTTTTGCAGCTGTAGGTATTTGTGGCTTAGAAAGCACCTCCCAAAGACAGTGGTTCCTCTATATTTCTGAAACTCTTTTTTCCCATTCCACACATTCTGATTTCTCACATCTTACATCCCATGCTAAAAAATTATTAATAAGAAACGCTATGTTCTATTTTGGCTGTCTTTTAAACATTAGCAAAATATGCCATTTATCATCATATTTCCTATTAAACCTTGGAAGAAAGAGCACACAGCAGTGCATCTTGGAAGTCATAGCTGTGAAGAAAAGCACTTTCTGCTATTTTCTCACTGATTGTAGCTAATGTTAAAATAATTACTGGTAAAGGGTCTCCCTGCTGTTTGATTGCCAAGTTCCACAGTTGCAAGGACTTCAGGTTCTTCTCTATTCAAGACTTTAGTTGGCTTAGTTCAGGCTATTTTATATGTCTCTTTGCATGTTTTCAAAATCCCTTAACACCTCAAGCTCCTTTCATCAGAGACTTAACTAAATTGAAGTCTTAATGAAGATGCATTGGGAAGGAGCACGTGTATTTCAGTGATATTTTCTTTCTTTAAATAAAAGATAAAAAGGGAGGTTGGTTAGTGTTGATTGAGAATAAAGTGGAAATGTGCTGGTGGTGGACTTTATTCATTGTGCTGGTTTACCACAATCATCCTTGTTACTGGGAGCACTTTGGTAGCAACACTACTTCAGCAAGAAAAAGCAGCCAAAATACCCTTCTAGAAAAACATATTCACTGGTTTCTGTCTCAGAATGTGTGCCTTGAGGTATTTTTTCTATCCAGCTGACTGTACTGGGATTGCTTGCTCTTACAATTGGAATTCTTGCTCTTGAAATGGTATCTTTTAAGGTTGCTTTTCTTTGACGCTCATTATGTGTGTTGATACAAGTTAACAACCAGGAGAAGTGCAAAAAGCTTACCCAAATTAAATACCTAAGCATAAATACAATGATAATGTGTGAATCATTAAGCAAAGTCCCCAAAGGGTATTTGTAATTTTAAGCATCATGAAAAGGCAGCATTAAGATTCATGTATGTTTAATGAAGACATCTGATGCAAACATAATTCTTCCTCTCTCCTCACAAAACTGCAATTTGTGCTGGGGATGGTCACCCTCTTAACTGCTGTTTGTTCAACGTTTCCTTAACCAGGATACTGCTGGGACCACATTGCTTCTTATAGGAAATCTTGTCAAAACATGAACCATTTTTAAAAACATCTCACCTTTCCTTCCTCTCTAAATAGTAGGTATTGGTAAATCTTAGTCACCAATGGCATGAGTCTGGACAATATTACCACTGTCTATTCCAAGAAGAAATCATGATACTTTGCTATGACTGGCATGTACTATCACAGACAACTCCTTATCACTTTGCACTGTACTGTGTGGACCACCATGTAGTTTGGAGCAGCTGTTATTTTTAGGTGAAATACCACCACCTATAGAATATAATCAGGACTACTGATAAAATGTAAAGTAGAAACATAAAGATGGTTGATTATTTTCCATTAGATTCAAGCATTTCATTCTATCTTCTGTCTTTTTTCATCATCTCCAGTGTGACATCCTGGAATGGAGTTCCTGACACACCATAGAAAGCGGAGTTGAAAGCATTAATATGTCCCTCAGTTCAAGCAGGGCATGTTATCTCTGAAGTAAATAAATTCTCGCGACCTTTTCATTTTCTTCTGAGACAACAGGCTTGAGAGGAAATATTTTGCCAGCTGTTTTACTTTTAAATTATAATGCCATGATTGGTTTCATTTCTGGGTCACCCATAGCAACCATTATTTGAAACCACAAGAACAGTCCATGCTGCATTTAAAACTCCTTTGGGTTAAAGTCCAAGTGGTACAATTTATCTGACTTGTTATTTGGGTGGTTTTTTGTTTGTTTTACAGGAATCAAATTCACTGCCTTGAAAAATCCTGTTATTTCATTCCAGTGTCTCTTTTCAATGCATAATTATGCGGGTGCTTGGGACTAAAGAATCAGTTTCTATAGCTAATAAGAGATTAATCACTGCACTGAGGTAATTCATGTCATGTGCATGCAATCAGTGGCCAGAATTGTATTTTCAGTGCAAATGAGTCTCAGGCCAATACAGAGATCAACACAATTGAATCCACTTTGGTCCAATGTAATAGATTTAATTTTGTTCCAATTATAATAGTGACCATGAAGTAATCTAGATATCCAGACTATTGTTTATGAGGGAATCTGCCTGAATCTTGTGTAGGAGTATGTAGAACTGAGTCTTAAGATTCTTGCATCTTCCTATGTACGTGCAATAGATTTATTAATGTCGAAATCAGTGTAATGAACTGTCCTAGAAACAGACATCTACTTGACTTCTGTAGCTACATTTGAGCCCTGTCATTTTCCCTCGAGCCAACTGTCTCTCCTTGAAAGTAGATTTGCTCCTGCTGCATAAGGCCAGTGACATGGCAGAATTTCAAGGCTTAATTCCCTTCTTGACGACATGACAGTTTTTACATATTGTACATGGGGATCAGGCCGCACTAGTTCTCAGACTATATGCAGGCACTGACAGCTGTCCAGATCCTAAACTGGTGCTCCAACCTGCACATGGATCTTACCTAATTTCCTAATGCAGACACAGCCAACCCAGCCCCACCTACTCTTCTCCGTAAGGCAAATGAAGACAGTAGGTAGGATGAAAGGAAACACAGAAGGAAAAGCAGACTACATTTGTTCCTAAATTGCATTAAGTGCTGCATTGTCTAACAAAGAGGAAATACGCTGTCATAGATAATCATTATGTCACTGGAACCTCTAATAAATTTGTTTTTGAAACAGAGAAAGTGATTGGATTTCTTTCATAAAATGACCCTTGATAGAAGACCACAGGAATGATATGAAAACTATGGGAGAAAAAGTAGTTCTTAAAAAAACCAAAAAAACTTATTGATGTCAAATGAGATGACACAAGAGCATATGCTAAATGCTGGTTTTACTTTTTGGTGTCTTCATGAGATCTTTAAATACTTAAAATTACACATTACCCTACTTGTCCCAGATTAACCTCCAATAACATTAACTCTGACTAATGTCTCCATTATTTCTTACCACTTATGCTGAATTTTTTGAACACTCTAGTGAACTCACTCCCCTTTAGAAGTCATGTATGTCCCTAAATACCATAGAGTTTAATCAGCTATGGTGTAATTTTAAATGTCAAGGCCAAGGTCTGTCAGATATAATTTGTTCTTTTACTGAAATTTGGATGCGTGTTTCAGTTAAATTGAGATTGTCCATTTAAAGCAAAGTCGCAATTATGGGACAGAAAATGAATTCAGTTCTTGCTGAAGAAGTAAAAGATTTAACAATAACTCCAAAAAGGAATTGATCAGCAGACCTCAACATAATTTTTCCCATCCCACCAGCTGCCACAGCCGAGCTGTCCTGTACAAACCACTTGACAAAGTCTGTCGCTGCAGTTACTGCACTATTTATAGCTGCTCTGTTTATGCCTCTACAGTTATAGCAGCGTCAGCACTTTAATTATAAACCTTATTATCCAAAGAATTACTACTAAGCAACAAAAAATCACCCTCAGCTGCAAGTTTGGATGTGAAGTGTTCTCAAGTGTAATTTGTACTTAGGTTGTGGTAGGCCAGATTCAGTGCCTGCTACATACTGAAGGCAAAGGGAAAATTTAAAAAACTACCACAGATTTGTAATTTTCAACACTGTTTAATGTGAGCAAAGATTTTTTCATAAACAAGCAAATAAGTATCTTTTCTTCCCTTATGATTTAGAATTTAATTTTGTAATGATATTTTTTAGCAAAAAATATTGATTTAGTATTACTGGTATGTATTTAAACGCAACTATATTGAAAGTATTAAGTTAATCTACAGTGATGGATAGATATTGCACTATAATGAGGTACCATATCCTTCACTACAAAACACAAACCTTCATATTCCCCATTGCTGAAAACTCTGGACTCAGAACTGAATATTTCTGGATTTTTTTCTAGATTTTTTTCCTTAGTTTTTACAATGTGGGGACATTTGCGGGTAAAAACAACATAATATTTGATTTCCATCTATATCTAAAACATTGAAGAACTGATCTATTCAAAAGAAAACATTTCCTTGTTTCATTCTCTTCAGCGTTCCATGGAGCATTACAAAACCTTCTGAGAAACATAAACACAAAGAGACACAAATATAAATTAATGAACCTAAACACATAAACAGACCTGTCTCTTTTAACTGATCAGCCATGTCTCTACGGAAGACCTATTAGCATAAACTATTAAAAAATTTATTTGGCTAATTTTGACATTTTCCTTCAATATAATCCCACCTAATTTCCCCTTTTTCTGGATATCAAATAACAAGAATGGTTGATGATTATTTTTCCTGCAATTGTTTCATAATTTGTCTATAGGTGTGTGTTTTGTTCGCCTTGTCCTACATAGATGGAATTATTGTCCATTGAAATACTACTGAAAGTGTGTGCATGTGTTTCCCTAGGAAATAAAATATAATTTGGATTAATATTTATTTTATTTTGGTAGGGAACTTGGATTTTGTATGTATTGCTGGAACTGTTTCTTTGATGAGCCTCATACTGTGAGATATAATCAGGTGCAACTCAAGCAATGAATGAAGCAGATCTCTATACAATTTTTGAACAGCATGGTTTCTGTTCAATTATATGAGACAAGATCAGTTGTGTATGACCTACATGTGAAAGTAGACTATGTTTGCTTTAGTGGCAAGAGTTATCCCTTGCCAGGTCTCATATTCCCTCCTAATGTAATGCCTCTATGCTGAAGCAAATCAACAAGAGGAATTTGTGAGTTTCTAAAAACAGTACCTCTCAAAATATGACCTCACTGCCAGGGATTCAAAGGCAGTAGAGTACCTGATTCTCTTCAGAAGTGTTCTTGCTCACTTTAACCAAAGATAGAATTTATGATTTATTTTGCTGGATATACGAGGAATGTACTGGAACCTCACCTGAAATACCATTAAATATGTGAAAATAAACACATCCGTTATCTGCCAATTTTAGTGGTCTCCCTGCAGCTTCATTTTCATTCTAAACATGCATTTACATGTTGCATTTAAGCATAAGTGAATAGGAGATTCATTATCAAGAATTCTGAAAAACTTCTAGAGAACACTTTCAGTCCCTTCCTTTAACAGAATTGTATTCAATTGTGTGGAGATGATTCACTGGAAAGATTCACATCAAGGTCTCATGTGATCCAAATTTATTGACATGGCTAACAAGATGTTTCCCTTTACTTCTCTGACTTCAAGATAACAAAGACAATTTCTCCAGTCAAAAGCATAAGAACGAATCTAAGCTTAAAATACTGTTTGGGTCATTGCGCAGCTGCCACAAGCCATTATATTGACACACATTCCTTCAGTCACTGCATTTCTTTCCTTCATAATAGGCTTCTATGTTTCAAAACTTCAGCAGTGAGTTTCAGATCTTAAGTCTTTGTGTTACACCATTAAAGTTATTTTTACCTTAAGTTCCATTTACAGCTCTATAAAATGAATTTTCTGTAATGCTGCATGTGAAGAAATGTCTTCAGTGTACCTGACAGGACACTTGGAAGACAAATGGTGACTTAGAAAGGTTAAAAGAAAGTGAGTGTTATGCAAAACAGCTATTCACACAGGGTGAAGTAGTTGAATTTGAAACACTGAAGAGTATTGAATCATTATGGTGATGGATTGTCTTTGCTATCTATGATACACAAATGATACACCAATCTTCTTGCCTAAAATAGTGAGTTTAGTATATATAATCAGCAATAGTGAAGAACACTTATCACTATGTCAATCCAAATTAGGTTTCAGAAAATGTCTGTATTAAAAAAAAACCTCTATGCACAAGAGAATGAATTGACAAATTTTATTTGGTGCTTTATCTTTGAAAAAGAGAAAATGTAAGTTCTTAAGTGCTCCATCCTCAATACATAGATTGGATAGTCATGGTTTTATTTAGCTACTAGATTACAGAGCATTTTTGAAGTCAGAGCAGTCCACACTAAAATATGATAAAAAATAAATAAAAATCTTACTAGTAGCGTCTTTAAACATCAAGTGGGAAAATTCTAAGGAGCAGCATAGGAGAGAAAATACAGGACTTGTCCTCATTTAGGAACATTTCAAAACAGTTACTACACTGAGCTCCCCATGGCTCTCTGGTGAAAGGGATACCAGACTGAGACATGACACTGAGAACTGTCTTTATTTTATCTCAAAAGAGTCCTGAGTATTAGAAGCGGCACTTTGAAAGAGTATGACCTCTTTTCAGCCCATGTCTTATACGTCACAAATGGAATATCCTTTAAAACATGCACTTCTAGCAGGGTGCTCCAGAGGCCTTCAGTACCTTCTTTTAGAGGGAGCAGTTATGAAAAATATGCTGAGGAAGACAAATCATTCAGGTCTGGAAAACTGATGGAGCAGCCTGAACGTTGCACATTGCCATTAACACCATCCAGCTTTCCAGGCTTTGTGCACAGCCATTCCCACAGAAATACACTGAGGTCTGGAGAAGCTCTGACCAGACTCTCCAACTTGCCCACATACAGCAGCCATATATCCCAGAAATCTCAAGGAGCTGAAATGCCTGGGAGTAAACTGGAAAACAGACCCTTGTACTTAAGTTGTTCCCAGTGAGACACTGGTTCAAAATTGTTGCAACAGTGAGCCATTAACTTTATGTTGGAAAAATAAATATCCAATTGACTTGATACTGCAACCGGATGACAGATCTCTATTTGTTTGGAGTGTGAGTAGTGATTACTGGCAAGTTATTTGGTTACTCATAAAACCAAACTCTCTCTTTGGACTATGCCACTGCACAGGCACAGGTGTGAAGACCTCATTTTGGGGGAACAGAAGAGATTGCATTACAGACCTTTTGTGCAGAGATCCAAAAGATCCTGACTTCCCACAGGCCCAGGAACCCTGCAGCACAAGCTGTATCACTGTACATGCTGAAAACCATCGCCCTAGCCACCCAAAATAGCCATGTGATTTGTAAATGCTGTAAGATGCTCAGTGTTCAATTTTATTTTGACAAGCTCCATAAAGCTTTCAGATTTTAGGTTTACTAGGAAGAGGGTGGTTCCACATGTAAGATTTCTGATTTAGACACATTTAGGAAGGAACATTATTACACACTTTATTAACTAGTCATTAAAATCTATTGGTTTTAATGGTTTTAATTAAAAGCTACTGAGTTTCTCCTGGAGGAAAACAAGTAACTCCTGAAAACTCAGTGAATAAGATTTCTGTGTATTATAACTAGATATTCAACACCTTTCATGTAACAGTGAAATAGATCTTACGGTAACTTTCTAGCATGTCACACTTATACTGCAGAAAATTATATACCCAAATTAATGTAGTCACTGATAGTTCAGGTTATATTACTGAAAATGTAAAATATGTATTACAGGACTGCAGCAAAACAGTAATAAAAATGAATAATTTTATTATTATTTAATTATATTTAAATAATTTTATTTAGACATATGATTCACAGTTTCATATTAAGTACATCCCTATACTTTAAATACTTGTAAAATTATTTTTTTTTGTAGATAGAAGATGGTAGTGTTTTATTAGAAATGAGCATGGTTATGATTCCCATAATATTTTTTTTCCTACAGTTGAAGTAATTTTTTTACTTTTAAAAAAAACTGAACAGCTTAGAGGAATATTTTATATTTTACTTTCTAATAAATCCCAAGTCAGGAAGGTCTTCAGCACATAAGGTAACCTAAATGTTATTGACATATGCAGTGGGCTTTGACAAGTGAAATGATGAGATCTTAAGTAACAGATACATTCTCTCTGAAGAGCACTTTATATGGTTTGGCTATCTTCCAAAGAAAAATCATGTAGCTTAGTTAACCCATGACATGACATCTGCCTCTCACAGGAAGCCAAGGGAATCTTGTAAAGGTCACAGTGCTAACTGGCAGGGTAACTGATTAAGATAAGCCTGTAACAGACTGTATTGTACACAACAATATACTGGGAAAAAGGAAGAAAAGGAGAGTGATTTCCCTTTCTGCTGTGTGCACACAAATATGCTGCTTTCAGTAAGCAGTATGAGTAAAAGTAAATGTGAGTCTTAGCAAAAGGTAAGCTCATATTGGCTAAATGAATTTTTGATGTAAGCAGTGCTGACTTTTTTCCTAACATAACGTCTGGCAATGAAATGCAAAGTTACATGACATTTACATCACTCAATATTTTAAAAAACCTTGATTAAAATTTAATGCTTCAGATTTCTCAGCAATTAAGAATAAAAGTCAGATACAGCTCATGGAGAACTAAACACACAGGTGAGGAGTGGGCAAAGCAGGACATGGAGACTCCCCACTCTCTGCTCTTCTGATTCTTCTTCCTCAACTTCAGAGCCCTCACAGATAATTTTCCCCATGCTGTTTTATTGTAGCTTAATTTCTGTGTCAGCACCTGTGTCTTACACGGGTACAGGTAAGGACAGCTTCAGGTCAGGCAAACATAAACAGGGGACATCAGCCACTGCCTCATGTGTGGCGAGAAACCCAGAGGGAGATGATGATGAGTTGTAGTGAGGGTTTCATCCTGCCCATACTGAAATGAAATGGATGACTTGCCGTGCCCTGTTACTGCAGAACTAGGCATACCCAATTACTAAGCCTTGCACAGGTAATGAACCTGACAATTCCTTTTGATCAATGACTTTTAGTCAGAGAAACAGAGCAAATCTTCCATCTCATCATAAACACAAACACCTTAAGACACTTTTCAAGACAGCAAGAATGATATAATCTTGGACCTCACATGTGTCTGTAACCAACAGGTAACACCAAGAGGCATGAAGAGTGGCAGATATATAATACTCTATAGTATTTCTTACTCTTCTTCCCTACTCTTTCTTTATCCTATTGACAATGAACAAAACATTTAAATCCTTGAACCACTAGAAAGTGCAGTATTTTAGTTTTAAAACAATGCACATTGTACAGCATCCATTGACTCAAAAGGTAATACCAAAAAACAGCATTAAAAATGTAAAATGTTTTTATCTTTTAATCTTCAAATATTTTATGACTTCCCATGCTGTAATGCAAGCATAAGGCAAACTACATTTGTGCAAAAAGCCTCTGAAGATGCATGTGCATTGTTTTTCTAACACTGAAAAATTCTTATGAATTGTTTATATTACTACAGTAATAGAAAGCAGTGTGACACCTTCTGAACAGGGAAGAAACAGCCTTGTCCCTGAGGACAGAACTGCCTGAAAAGATGTTGTTGTTGCATACAGCAGAATCTCTTTCACAAAGAAAGAAGGGATTTGGTACCCAGCAATTTTTGGACGAAGAAGGAAAACACTCATTCAATAAAACCTAAAGTATTAAATACTATAATATTATTTTAATCAGTATAGGGCCTTTTTGTATTAACTGCTTCAACTAAGCAAATATTGCTCTGCAGACATATATTTTTTTGCTAGTTATTTTAATTATATGATCTGCTGGAAATGTGAGCTGAAGCTGGCAGTTCCATGTGCCAATTTGTTTGTTTTTATAATTCTGCGTTTTGTAAGAGAATAAAACTAAGATACGTGTTTCTAAGCATTAGTTTCCATGACTCACCAGGCACAGTGCAATTTGTAGTAGTCTGGGCTGCTTGATACTGTTAATAGGTGTGGTGGTTCAACCAGTAGGAAAGAAAAAAATATTTTGTCTTGAGGAAATCACAGAACAGTTTAGAAGTGTGGGTTTTTTTAATGTAGAATATCAACATTTTGACATTACTTCAGGATGGAAGAGCTAAGCAGGATTAAAAAAGCAGAACAAAAAGAAAAACCCCACCCCTTTCGGAGACACCACTGACAGAAGAGTTGGGATATCTTCCACCCACATACAACCTGATGCACAGACGCAACCAGAATATGATTAGAAGAAATCTGCAGCCAGAATGATTTGAAAAACACTAGTCAGGAGAACAGCAGCATTTTAGCTGCTGTTTGCCTGAGACTGAGTCATTATCTGTCAGGACTGCTGGAGTCCATAGGTCCATGGTAGGCCGAGGAGAAGCCAAGACTGCAGTGTCCTGCTATCCACTGAATCCTTTTACTGAATCCTTTCGCCTTTGACTTCATTATGTTGACATATATTTTAATATGCAAAATGAAAGCTGGTCTCTCCAAACAAGTGAGTCTAGCTGATCTTAAGAGCAATAGTGGTAGGAGTCCGAAATCACTAAAAAAGTCACCTAATTTCCAAGAAGTCCTCTAACTTATTGTTTAGAAATTGCTACTATCTAAAAATGTAAGTTGATGAATTTTTAAAGTAACTGCTATGGATATTTACAAAACACAGCACTTTATTGATTTCAATGGAACCAAAGGCAAAAAGATAGACCTGTATTCTGAAAGGTATTAAGTTCTAAAACTTCACTTTTTTGCTGTTTTGGTCCTGCTTATTCACTTTTGATTCTTGGGGGCAATCTTGATTGTATTATATTTTCAGACATACTCCATGAAAATGGAAGAGAAGAAATGTACAAATATATGAAAACAAAGATCAACTGTAAGGTTTCCAATAGTTCAGAACAGATTATTACAAAGACCTGTAAAAAATCATATTGTTTGAGTGAAGCCACAAATCTAACATAATCACCTAATGTGCCTTTTAAGGTTGTAATACTAATGCTGAATGTATGGACTAATGATGTATGTTCTCTGCAACTCTACTATTTACTGAAAAAGGTATAATTTGGTATTTTTCAATAGGGCAAAATTCTTTATGTACAGAAGTGCCCCATTGATTTCAGCAGCATATGAATTAGTAGAGCAAAATTGGTCGGATATCAAAGGGCAATACAGCTAAATGGAAAGAAAAAATGAAAAGTGAAATTTTAAACCAAGAAAATTGTACATTCAATGATCAAAGAAAATAAGCTAGAAAAATACTCTTTATTATTTAATTTGTGCAAACAACTCTCTTTGATAACTAGAACTTAGAATATTCCTGTTTGGGGATTTAGATTTCTAGCTTTCTTTGGGCATCTGGGTTTCCAGACTTTTACATATAAATCTTCAAAATGTGAAGGAAGTAATCTCTCGTTTACAAAGCACTTCTAGAGAAAATTGGAAGATTCACAGAAAAGAAGTAGATCTGCTAGTGTTGCTCAGCCTTCAGCAGTTAGAGAATACTTGTCAAGAGCTTCACTAATGAAAGAGAGAAAGGACTCATTTTGATTCATCTAGGAAGATACTGGAATTTTGAGGAGACAAAACTAATAATAAAAAATAAACAAAAAACCAAGAAAAAAATTCAAATATTCCTCTCAGTTTTGGAATGGCAGAAGTATAAGGCAAAATCTTAAAGATTTCCACAGGCATCTCAGGGTTGCAGAGGAAGTCTCTAGATGGCCCTACTGGGTAAAGAGGAATCCTGTACAGAAAAAACATTTATTCTTTCTGGCATTTAAGAGAATTGAGCTGAAGATGCTCCTGGTTCTCTTCAAAAGATAGCTTGCCCCTCAAACAAAATCTCTTCAGAAATTTGCTATCTCAAAAAAGAGCACTTCCATTTCAGAAAAACAGAACTTTTCCTACAAATTCTAGACAGTCTAATGATTGTACATTTCTGAGAAGTCACATATAATTTCTCAAGTCACATTTGAGTCCCCAGTTTTAAAGATGTCTCTACATATCTGCTTAAGTGACCAAGGTCTCTTAAACAGCACCAGTTAAAAAGCTTGTATTTTATGGAAGTAAAATTCCTGTCTCATAGCAGCAAGCAACACACTGTGCCAAGTGGATGCCAGAATAAGCATTATTTTATCCTTTTCTGTTTATATTTTATTCAAAGACTCCCAAATGACTCATTCATATCAGTTATATGTTGAAAATTTTTTCTCATGCATCTGCCAAAAAGATCAAGTTACAGTATAAAACTTTCACCCATCTAATGCAACTGGTCTTAAACAACGTGATGATCTCCCTTCCCTTCATCTTGCTTTTGGCAGAGTGCACAGTCATGCTCCCTTTAATCTGCACAGAAGTCCATTAATGAGCGTTCTGTAACTTTTGTTTTGTTTTCTGTAAAGCACGAATACTTGGATTTTTACAAATCTTATGCCACAAAGGTCAAAAGTCTCACTCCCTCTTGCTGTGAAGTGGAATTAATTTAACTGAAAATTTCTCCAATCTAAAGGAGCTTTTCTTTTCTGAATACAACATCTCTTGAAATCTGAACTTAATAGCTATGCTTGTGTGGCAAGGTGTTCCCAAAGGAAAACTGTCCCTGAAAGTAAAAGGGATTTTGTTGTTATGATATTGGAATTCTGGTATATTTTGGAAGGTCTTCTGACTGGAGAAAAGGATGAGCATGACCTTTTCCTTTTTAGATTTATTCTTTCTGCAAATTTTTCTCCAGTGCAAGTTACTACAGAAATGTTTTTCTTTCCCTGAAAATGCTGACCAACACAAATTATTAGAATTTACAAAAAAAAGAAACTAGATAAGCCAAATGTGATAGGAATATTGCTCTGAGTGTCCAGTTAATTTTTTTCTTCATTTATTTTCAAAAAGTATCAGGGAAACTTCTCAAAATAGTCTAATTTCTTAATGTATCACTCAATTGAAAGAAACTAAAGGGAAATATTTTAATATGGTAAATCCAATGCTGCTACTAGAATCTCTGAGAAGTCTTGTTTGACATAATTCATGATAGGTAGATTATTTGATCATTACTTTATGAACAATATCAGTGGTAATGGTATGAAGCTGTCAAGACTTAGAGAAGTGCTATCAGGTGATGAAACAGCTTTGCTTACACACAAGAGCACTCCTTCACTCCTTTCACAGATCTCTCTCCTTCAAATAACTGTACAGCAAAAATGTAGCACTGATACACTGCACCTGTTTTGACACAAATGAGAGAAAACAGCTCTGTGCACAAGACTTGGATGCAATTTCCTGATGCAAATTCAAACTCCAGTTATTGCCAGCTTGCAAGTTAAAATTCAGATCCTGAATATTACTTATGGCATCTACAAAGACACACAGAAATGTCTGGTTTGGGTTTCTTATTTTTCTCTGTGCCTTGGCACTCCACCTAATAATCTCCTTTCAGTTCAGTTCTTAAAGAGAATATTATTCACTTAACAAAAACAATAGTAAAATAACTGATTCTGGATGAACCCTAGCAGAATACCAGAATGACTCTGTGGCTTCTACTAAAATGGTGACAAAAAATAGTCACACCAAACGAGGTTTTCTTTTGTTTGTCTTGTAATAATTCAGTTCTGCAGTACATTGCTTTAAAACTTAACAGAGGAATTTAACCTGGTATCATTTCCATTGAAAATGAAACCCAGTTATAGCCAACATATATTCCATATATATGTCTATGTATGTAGATAGATATATGCACATATATAGAAATAGATATGCATTTATGCACATATGTAGATATATACGTACATAGAATATATTTATACATTCACATATAGAGATACATATACATCTACTGATATTAATATCTATACATAAATATTCTACAAATATTAAACTTTAAGAAAAATGACATCATCTTTCAAATGTATGAGAAATTCAAAAGGTAAGCACAGTTACCTTTTAATTTGTCCCAGTGTCTTTGAACTCATGGACACATTTGTAATCAGATCAGCTTGCTTTACAACCAGAGATAAATACAAACTCAACTACAAGGCTTCATGTAATATCTAAACATGTCAAGAAGTCTTGAGAAATCACTTTGTCCATGTAAACATTACTGGTGCAGTATGCTTCTAAACATAATTAACATTATATAGTACAAAGGATGTTCAACCAGATGTTTTTACAAAGAATAGACAAAGACTTTATAACTAATTACCATTTCTAATGGCATAAAACACTGCAGCAGTTGTCAGGTTTTTATATCACTTTGCTAGATGACTGTGTGATCTGTGGTTAGGTCCCACACTTTGAATGTAAAGCAAACTATACATTCCCCTTTCCTATTCAGGACAAAGAGCAGGATTAGGTTTTGTCTTGCTTTCTCATGGTGGAATTTTGCTACATGTGTACTTTCATTTCACAATTGCTGCACATTGACCCTAATCTGGAATCCTCATCCACCAAAAGGGTTCCTGTCACTGTTCTCAGGAAAATGTGTTACAGCTCATAAGCAGATTGACAGGAACTTTAGGACAGAATCAGGTTTAATTAACCAGGTAAAGACATTCATAAATTACTACAGTAAACTGTAGAGGTTACAGCAAAACAAGGCAAACTTCTGGAGGAAATAAAATTTACTCAGAGGTGACATGAATATTATGAACATGTACTCAGATATATACCCCTATACCTATATGATGTATTGGTATTTTTTCTAAGAATCATATAGTATAAATTTGTTCACTCTGCCACAAGACACCTGTTTCCATTCTTGTGTATGTACAAAAATGTTGCTGGTATAGCAGCAAAAATAGCCATATTAAAAGATCATATCCTGACCAGTAAGTTATTTTCTTCCAAAATAAGTAATAAATCATTGGGTTATGAAAACATCATTTGTGTTTTCTTTTACAGATAATTCCCCAAACATATTTTATTACAGTCTTGAAATGCAGAACTTATAGTTCAGTGCACGTTGGCAGACTAGAGACTAGAAGTCACTTTTGTTTTTCTAACCCAGTGTTCAGAATGAATACTTTAATTTCAACAGTTTCATAGAGGGAAAAAAATAATTTGGAGTGCCTCAAAACTTGTCTGCCCCAAGACAAACTTGTGATTTTCTTCAAAAAGTGTTCACAAATATTTGTTGCAACATTCAACCAAGTTCTAATCATATCACTTCACTATCTAGACTGTAATATGAATTAGAAAATTAACTGAATTTTTACTCTATGCAAAGTAGACACAGTTACTGGGAAATGCTGTTAAAACTAAATAATATGTGTAATACCCAGAAACATATAAAAAAATATCCATATTTATGTGAAAAACCCCAGTTCATTAACATTCATACTAATAACAGTTGAAAGGGCTTTCTAGAAAGAGCTAAAAAGATATCAATGCACTTTTACCCACAGAAAAATAGGACAGTGACTAGAACCTTCATGTGCAATAAAACAAATTTTTTCTTTGGCCATATCTTTTACCACTTTTTAACCTATAAATTACTTAATAACATCATCTGCAGATCATATGCATGCTCTTTCTATCCAGTCTAAAAAGAGAAAAAAGAAATATGCTTTGCTTTTCTCCTCTCATTTTCTCACCATCCTCTCACTAACTATCTGCCAATGTACACTAGGGGAGTGCTAATATGAAAAGTATGCAGTGGCTCTATGCTTACATTAAACATGCTTGCATTTAATTTATCTCCCTGAACAGAAAAGAAGTGATTTTTTTTTTCAGTGTTATAGCTAGTGAGAGCTCTCACTAATGTATATATACATATACATTAGTTAGAGCACAGTGTGTTACAAAATTTTTTATTGGTTGTTTTCCTAGGTTTAGCCTGGGAATTTGTAGGAGTATAGGCTACCACATTTTCTCCTACATTTAAACTGTGGGAGTAGATGTCATTTTATTATGTACAGGTGTTTTACTTATGGTCCTTCTATGCTGTCTGAAAAGTCAAATGTTTTTTGTCTTCCAGAAATTCTGCAGTATGAAGACACTATTAGTGTCTGTTTCAAGACACTATTTTAGGACATTAACTTTTAAGACAAAGTTCTAAGACATTGTTTTGTTTGGGTTCTACAAAAGTTAAGACCAACAGTTTTGAGAAAATCACATAATAATAAAATTAAACAATAAGTCAAAGATTTGTTGTGATTGAAAGAGATAGTGCTAATGTATTTTAATGTAATGTTGCTTGGAGATAGGTTTTAATTACAATAGTGTTCCAGCATATATTTCTGTATCTCTTCAATTTCTATGATCATAAAATGTAGTTATAAGCTCATAAGAATTGAATTGCTATCAACAGCTTTGACATTGTTAGTTACACTGTGCAGCCTTACAGCCTCACTTGTCAGGCAGGCGCTCAGACATTTTGAGGCTAACAGAGCACGGGGCTGCTTCACCACTCTGGAATAGGGATCAGATTATGCTTCCTCGGAATCAATGAAGAAGAGTTTGAAGATAAGGTGACCAATGAAAAAACTCTCTATCCAAGATTTTAAAAATACTTTTTTTGGTTTTTTTTTGGGGGGGGGTTTCTTTTTTTTCCCCTCTTCTATTTCTACATAACACTGTCCCTGAGAGGCCCCTGGTTAGTGTGTGAATGGATGTATTTGTGTGTCTTCCTCTGCCAAGATTCTTGTTCTGAAAGATCCCTCAAATGCATGAACATAAGTGCTATTTGTTTGTCTCTCCTTTGCCATGTTACTGCATTGCTAAGACAATGTCTGGGCATGATCAAGAGTATTGCCCAAAATGGGCAAGTCACACTTAAGAAAGCAGAGGTATAAATGACAACATAAGGAAAAGAGAGCAGAGTAGTTCTTCTAACTACCTCAAAAGGATCAGGAAAGAAATGTCTTGTCTTCAGAAACTGTTTCAAGGTAAAGGAAATTCTGTTCCGTTCAGGTCTTCTGCAACATTCCCCGTTTGTCATGTGCAGCAATAAGCCAGTCCAACACAGATGGAAGGAATCACAATGACAAGGGGAAGTATTGCTGAAATAGAAAAATTCAATACAAGAGTTAATGTAAAGATAAGATAGAGGGGAAAGCAACAGTGTATACATTACGTCATTTGTCTTCTAATGTTTATTGCTTTTTTTCCTTTCCTTTTACTTGCAGCTGTGTCTGTTTTCCTATTTTTACTCAAGCATTTCAGTCAATCATAGCAGAGTCTCAAACAGATGTGCAGAGAAATGATATGATAGTAAAATTCTACAAGCATGATTCATTTTTGGTTTGCAATTTTTAGATGAAGAAATGTCTTGTGTATTTACAGAAAATATGGCACACATCTTGTCAAGAAGTATAAAAATCCATTTTTTTTTTGCTTGAAGAAGGATTATGCATAGACTTAACAATTTGTCCATCTCAGTTCCCAACTACATATTCAAGGTCATTCATATGGAATATTTTTTAATGAGACTATGAGATAAAGAAAGATATTATAAAGTCAAAATCTGCTGTTGCTTATTCCTCTTCAACAGTATTTTCTCCTGGTACTTATTTGGAAGAGAAATTGAAAGTGAAATTGATAGATGCCCTTAACAATAGAAGCACTTAGAGCTGGCTGAATAGCAGAAATCTCATTTGTGAGTAAAAGGGCTGAGTTAGATTTCCTGTGCCTGCAGTGATCATGCCCTGAATGATTTCAAAGACTGGACATGTACGTAAAATACACTGGTGAAAATGTTTATGGGCCTCAAAGACTTCACTGGCACCACTGGAAAAACAGAAGAGCTGTGCTGGGTGAGGTCAAGGTCAGGCTGTCCCAATACCCTTTATTTAACCATAAGAAACAGTAAGCATGTGTCTGGGGAAACACAAAAATGAGCCAAACCTATATGATGCTTTTGTCTACTACTCTTTGAATTTCAACTGTTTTGGGGTCAGATATTTTGTGAATTGTTTGTTTCTTCTACACAATTCAAGATCCTGAAGGATTCAAGGACCTTTTCTTCTCTCTACTTGAACTTTCACTGCTCTGCTATGAAGGTATAAGAACCCCACTTTTCTTGTTTTCCTTAGAACCTTCCTTAGCCAGTTTCCTACTGGCTTTGTTTGATGGTTTGTCAGTAGAAGATGCAACAACAAAGTGTGATTATTTTTCTCTAATTTTGCAGTTATTAATTAAATAATAAGAAACAGAAGGAATGCTTTGTGATGCAAGTAGATGATAAAAATCCACAAATAAACAGTGGAATATTGTGAGAAAGAGATTTAAGGGTCTCCAAATAATGTACTTAATCTCTTGTAGATGGCCTTGAACTAGTATTTCTGAGAAGGAATATAGCTGCTTCACACATTGTGGAAGAAAGTGGCAACACTGTGGTAAACATCTGTGATGAATATTTCAAATGGATCAGTCAGCAACAAAATTATGATGAACCCTCACATGGATCTCATGCCAGCCACAATATCGAGATCAGTTAAAAAGGTGAAAGACACAGAAGGGGGATTTAATCACATCCCCTCTTATTCCTCAGTCTTGAATTTCTGTCTTATTGTTGCATGAGCCTATCAACAACTGCTGTCAATTAAAATAGTCCTTTATAGACATCTAGAATTTAAAAAATGCCAAGCTTCAAATGAAGACTAAATAACAAGAAAATACAATCAGTTAAAAATTATGATAGTGTTTTATAGCAGGTATTTTCTCCAGAATGAAAATAATTTTAGGTAAATAATTTTGCAGGAAGATTTAAAGCAAACCAGACCATACAGATATTTCTGAGGAGTTTAAACCAAATCTCATAACTCCAAAGTCATAATCAGAATTTGCAAATATTTAAAAAGAAAAAAAGATTATATTTCTTCTTTTTTATTGGAAAAAAACCCCAGATAATGTATTGAACACAGGAAAATTGATAATAATTACTATAGAATGCCGATAAGAAAAGAAAAACAATCCATCCTTTGATGTCAGAGTGGATGTGTGGATCTCTAGATGCAGTGTTCTCTGAAAATACAAAAGCAATATAATTCTAGATCTAAACTGTCCTATCTCTTCTAGAGAATAGCAATATATCGTATTCATATTTTTAAAAAATAATGAAATTATTATTTTAATCGGTAATTAATAAGTTTGTGAGTATGCAAATAGTACAACAAACCAGCAGTATAAATTTGAATGAAAAATATAACATTTAAAGTATGTTATGAAACAATACCTGTCCATTGCTCTTTGAATAGCAGATCACAATGTGAATAAATAAATGAAAAACAGTAAATTAAATACATTTTTTGAGAATTCATGTGTTTGACTAATCCTTTGTCCTCTCAGAGACTGTTCAAATGTTTCTCTCTTCAAGAAATAATGGTGTGTAATTTTGGTGTTATTTGAGGAGGAAGGAGTGACTCTTCCTAAAAACTGAGCAGGATGATCCCTTGATCTCTAGTTACCTCCTCATTTTCATCTTGCATTGCCAGCAAAATGCCAGCTGCAAAACCTATTTTGCATCTAGTTGTGATTTCAGAATTAAATGCAATGCAATTAGTTCCTTTTATATGTTTGGTAATCTTGTTAAGATAACTCATTAGGTATCTTGGCAATTGGAAATTACTAGGTTTCAGAACATGTGCATTTCCCTAGTGAATACCAATTATTCCTAAATGAGGCAATTGTTCTTTAAAGGAAAGGGAAAATTGAGTCCCAAAAAGTTTTCTGAGTTTATATATTTCTCTGACTTGCAAAGAATAGAATATTAAATACACAAAAAGCTTTCTACCTTGGTTTGTCAGAGGGATCAGGTCCTCATTTTGCACTTATTTTCTCTTTTCCTGAAATTCTGGCCGAACTACCATTTGCTTATGGATTACGAAACTCAAGCATCTTCAAATTTTGTCTCTAGGAATAACAATGAGACAGACAATTCTTTTTCTCTTATGTGAATTCATCTCTCTCCAGCTGAATTCATTATGGCTAAAGTAGCACTGTTCTTGCATTGGTGACCAAAGTAAGGAGTATAATGGTTTTTGTTGTTGCAGAACAGGAAGTAGAAGTCACAAAACTTTTTGAGATCAAAAGTAGCCAGAAATTATTCTTAAGCACACACTACTGAGAACACCACAATACATCTGTGACATCTAGTAAAACTCACATGGCAAAACTTATACATGTGAGCTCTGTTCTTCCTTTCTTCCCTTCTGCTACATAACCTGAATTCTATTTTCCTTTCACAGAGCTTTTGAGAATCACTACCACTCTGCCACCATTGCAAGGCCATTTTCACAAACATCTGTGAAAGAAACAAAACCTTTGAATTTGGGGCATATGTGAACTCCTAAGAAAAAAGCTTTAGGAGTCAAAAACTGGAAATCGGAATTACTTGGAGTTTAGGTTAGACATAAATTGCAAAATCTTAATCCTTTATCAAAGGTTATACTGTCATTTTCAAACCAGGATGGATTTTTATACTTGAGCAAATACAATACCAAAGATATTTTTCATTTGCATATAAAGGAAATTTGATCATGTTATGGTACTTCCCATAAATGCTTAAATGAAAGACCATACATTCATCTGGCCAAGGCACTATTATCCCAGTGTCATGCAGCTTCACAACTTTAAAGAAGGGTTGATATGAGGTATGTGTCAGCAAATCTCAGTAGATTGCTGGTGTCTCATAGATGTATGATAGAAAGGATTTAATGTGGCTTCAAAGCCTACATTTTTAAAATTTTTTTTACAAATTTCTTTCTTCCATAAAGGCTTTTATTGTCATTCATTAAATGGTGCTATGTTCTACATTGCAGTTTAGCTGGTGAAATACAGTGGCTACAGTGCATTGCTCTAAAACAAAACTAATGGTATCCATTCTTATGTGGGTGGCAAAACACTTTAATCCATAAAAATAGCAATGCAATAGAAAATGTGTCACAAAATATATACCATTGAAGATTATGTTTTTGAATAAAAATGGTCTAAATTAAAAGAAAATCAGTGGAGCTTTAAAATCATTATGAATGGAATAAAGAGATACCATTCTGGACAGGATTTTACAATTTTTACTTTCAAAGGTTCAGGAAAAAAAAGGCTTGAATAGTTTTGAACAAAGTGAAACCTTTCTATTCACTGATGAACTGATGAAATTTTGCTTGGTCTCAAGCTGCATAGATCAGTAGGATACACAGCCTATGCCCACTGTGTTTGAAGATAGTTCTCCATGTGCCAAAACATGTGTCCCACACATTTGATCATTTGAAAATGGCAAAGTAAAAGAAAAGGAGGAAGAAGATGGATGTACCTCTCACAGATCTGCTCTAGAAAGAAGCACTCCTTTATGATACAGACATATCCAAAAATGTTTTTGTGAGTGTGGGGTGGCGGTGTCAAGCTCCGGCTGTGCTGCTGAAGGTACAAATTAATTTATGGTCTATCACTTTGTATTGTCTGCTGTACTGACTGCTTTTATTCTCAAGTGTGCTTGCTTCTGCCAGAACCAGCTTTACAGTAATGAAAACTTAACACACACCTCCCAATAAGGTGCTCATAAAGCCTTTAATTAAGTCAGTCCTACTCTGCCACTTCCACTAGTCTATTGAAACTTGCTGTTTCAATATTATAAGCTTTGTTTTTTGATTACTCTTTTTTGCATCCATGTGCAACGATGTCAAAAAAATTATCATTAATGTGTTTTATCTCTCTCCACTGTCTCTTGTGAGGCTCGATCTGAGAAAAACCTTGAAACATTCTTGTGCCAATCTAATTGCCCTGAATGCCTCATGCACCACCAACTGGTTAAATCAGCTCATGATGCTACTGAACTTAAATATAACAGATGAGAAAATTAGTCTTAAGTCTTAAATTTACTGATAATTTTGCAAAAATGGCTAAGGTATGTTGTATGCAACTTCATCCACTATGCCTCACTGACCTTTAATATGCAGTGACTTTTTTTAATCCAGGCAGAAACTGTGTGCTCTATCAGCAGTGGAATGATCCACTCAGTGTAGAATCAGATGAAATGAAATGAGTATGATGCTCATAAATTCTGTTCAGTCTAACTGTACTTTAAATGAATTGTCTAAAATTTGTATCGATACCTGGGAATATACATTCCTGTCATTAAATGTGCTTAGTAAGCTAAGCAAGTTCTTTTATAATTAATAAGCATTTAGTGGCATTGATTTTTATAGCTTGTTTTTTCAATTCCTTATCAGTATTGAGCAGATGGGACATAACTATGAAAAATTGTATTTTAAATGTGATTACTATACTTGAATTATATTTGAAAAATTTTGTTCAGTGAAGCATTTACAAATACAATTTTACTTCCAGATGGAGTCTCAAAGTTAAGGTATTTTTCTGTTTAGCACATTGATATTTAAATAATGTCTCTAGCACATAAGAGAAAACAGAAAAATGACAGCTATATAAAATAAAATATATAAGTTTTTTTAAAAAAAGCTTGAGTTAAGATGTCATTTTGCAATAAAATTTTGATTCATTCTCTATTTAGTATTTAACAAATCCTTTTCTAAAACCACCTTTAAAAAATACTGTACAAAGAATGATTTTTGATTGAAATCTTGGATTACAACACAGCAAAACAGTTTTTTCATTGTGATTTGTATACTTAAAGCATACTCTTTTCATATTAAATGTCCTTCTGTACTCTTTGGTATTTAGTCTGGGGAGGGGAGATTCAGATTTTCTGTATAACCTACTTTTATGAAAAAACTGCGTATAAGTAGGAAATGAATCAATAGGAATTGGACCAGAGCTTATGGATGGAAACCTCTGGACAATAAACCAACAGAGATGTCTGCATAAGTGGGATTGCCATGCCACATTGCAACCAACTTCCAGTTAATTTAGGAACCTATTCTGTTTATTCATAAATCTTTAGGAAAATTTGTTCTTCACTGTAGAGGAAATCAAGCCCTTCAACGCAAATGTAAATAGTAAAAAAAGATTACTGGCACACCTGTGATATGTTTTAGAGCAAAAACCATCTGTTCCCCAATCTTAAATCTCAAATTCCCCTACTACCTTGTTAAAATACAAGCTGGCTTGTATTCCCTAGAATTCCTTTCTTGTGGCTGCTGAAGCAAGTGTCTGTACATGGATTTAGTGTTCTTGCTTTTTGAGGGACAAGCACTGGCACATATTTAGTTTTTCTCTCCTTTAATCTCTTTTGCTGTTTCTTGAAATGTAAAGCTAAGCTCTAAAGGGCCCATTCATCATTGTCTCACAGTGCTGCAGCTGATCACACCTGTGTCTCACAGATATGAACTGTGACCAAATCAAAATAACACCGTTTCACACGCTGCATCCGTGTAAGTGGGCAAAAATGGGAAAGATGAATCGTGCCTTGGTAAGATGACAATTTTATAATAATACAGTAATGAAAAATAAAAGAAGGGAACAGGAAAATGGGAAAAGAAATGAAAAGGAAAAGAAGGGAAATAATAGAAAAGGGAAGGAGGAAAGAAAGAGGAGGGGAGAGGGGAGAGAAGAGAGGGGAGAGAAAAGAGACGGTGAAGAAGGGAAGGGAAGAGAAGGGAAGGGAAGGGAAGGGAAGGGAAGGGAAGGGAAGGGAAGGGAAGGGAAGGGAAGGGAAGGGAAGGGAAGGGAAGGGAAGGGAAGGGAAGGGAAGGGAAACTTCTATTTGAAGTCAGGTAACTATTCTTAGAAAATGAAATAATAATGTGATGGTTTTGGCCATCAAAGAAAAAAAGCTGGTAATGGGAACTATTGCAAAAGCTTGTTCTAGAGAGAGTGACAATTGCTCAAGAAATCCAGAGGGAATTAAATCAAATGGTGGAGGAGAACAATGAATCTCAACAGTTTACTTAATTCTTCCTTTATAAAATACAATTTCTATCCCTAAAATATATTCCTTTTCCTTAGAGAGTGTTGATAATAGCTAAGGCTTGATAAAAGACCCCAGAAGACTGTTACAAGCATATATTTATTTATCTTTTTAAAACATATTCATATTTATAAGCTAATAAACATATTTGAAACAAGCAGGTTATACAGACAGGCAGTTCATTTGAAGTTTTTCTTAATACAGATGTGTTTATCTGTTTTCTTCTGTTTTCTTCTCCTTTGTGACTTTTAGACTTGTCTTTTCTCAAATTCTCTGCCTCAAACCTATGCACAGCTCCACAAAAATTTAGGGATTTGGTTTCTTGTGGGCAGAGTTTAGGTTTCCACTGGGTGTTTTTTTTAATTTGTTTTGGACTATTTTTGGTTTGGTTTTTCTTTTTTGTTTTCTAGTAGTTTCTTAGTGTTCCAGGGTCCAAACTGAACGATCCATGTGGGAATGGAGAGTGACAAACCCTTATATGCAAATGCCTTTTCTATCTTTTTGCATAAAAAAATGATAAATTGATTTTCATGGGAGCAAAGACAGGAATAGTTCTGAGCTCAGCAGAAAGCTATCAGGCTGCAGCTGAGCACATACAGCCTTGTTTTCTTTAGGCCTTCTGCTGTTTATACAGTGGGAAAAGGTCTGATATCCTTTTCTGTGCTTTGTAGCATCATGATCACTCACTGCAAAGTTACTTCTGTGAATTACCTAGTAGACTACCAATGACTTGTGATTAGTGACCATTTCCTCGTTCTCCATTCAAGGAGGGATTTCTGTGTCAACATTTCAGAGGGCTCAGCCAAAACAATAAATCATCTCTGTATTACCTGACCCACCCGTGCTGCTGTTGAGGAGGGGAAAAATGCTGTGTTATGCTGTTGGGCACTACATCTCAACAAAACCACAGAAAAAATAGCTTCCAAAGGATTTCTGCTTTTATTGATGATAAAACCTGTGCTCCAGAGCCCTCCCAATACATGGTTCTTCACCACAAACAAAGCCTCCAATCTGCTGTGCCACTGCAGTTCTGCTTATTTTCAAAACATACAGATTTCACAGACACTGAAAGAGTTTCTGTTGGAGAGGAGAGATAAGGAGTCAGAGTCTGGATGCCATTTCACAGCAAAACCTCCATCTCCCATGCTTCTTTGGAAAGCCCTTAGCACTGCCATGGTGTTTATATGAGGGGTCAAGATAGAGCCCAAGTTTTATGTATAGAGCTATTCAGAACACCAAAAGGAGGAGGTTGCTACACAATACCAGATCTGTCTATTCTTGCAGAGAAAATGAAGCAGCAGCAAGGTTGTTTCAAAAGAAGGATGTACAGTACAGCTGACTCTTTGCCACTGCTCAGCAAAGAAAATCCACTGTAAACGAGAGCAATACAGACTCTCCTTTGGCAGCTTTTTCAACTGCTGCTGCTGGAATTCTGAAAAATGGAGATGAGAAAAAAAAGTATCTGAGTTACCCAGGAACACTAAGGTGCTTGAAAACATGAAAGCTATATTCATGTGGGATCTTTTAGGCAGAAAAGCTATTTTTCTATGGCTGGTAGATATACTTAAGGGACTGTTTCTTTGGAACATTTTGAAAATAAATTCAAAAGGTTTTATACATGCTGGTACTAAGACTGTGTAATATGCTTGACTTCAAAAGTAGCTGGACATAGGGTACTCTTCTATATCTTTAAAATAATTTAAGGAGTAAAAAGCAAGAAATAACCAGTGAGTTTTTATTTGGCTTTAAGAAAGTGGTAAGGAATTGAGAAGATTAACTGGCATGCCCTGACAAAGCTGATTGACTACAAGCAGCTTCTTCCTACAGGTTCAGCAGCCTGGTGAGCCCCTATGCAAGGGATAAACTGGCATCAAGAGGATTTGTCCAGGTGTGCTATAGGCAAATGGAGTCTATACCTTTTTAATAACATTCAGGTCAGCAGCTTTTAAGTCACAGATCAATCAAAAGAACTTAGGTGCCTTGCAAAAGTTACATCCTAAAAGTAGTAAAAGCATTACAAAAGAAAATGTAGTGGAAAGTTAAAAGTCACACAACAAAGTCCAGCCACACATTCAGTGAGACACACACAGGGAAACAGCTTCTTACGCTTCAGCTGTTCATGTTCTACCAGCAGATGCTTATCTCCTCTTCTTTATGGTTTACTACACAGTGACTCAACTCAGAGCAGCATTTCACTCAAATTCTGGATGAAAGATTAGACTCTAACCCAATAAAATTTTCTTCTAAAGACACAGTTTGCTGGTGCAGTGTCTATAAAGAGGCTTGTGTGCCTTATGTTTTTCTGGTCCAATAGGAAAAATCATTTTTGCCAAGGGTTTAAACTTCCATGTTGCCCCTTTCACCATTTAGCTCAGTCATACCCTGTAATGCTTTCTTTTTTTTCTCTAACCATTATAAATTACAATAATATGATTTTAAAACAATTTTTAAAACATTGTTTTACACTTTGTGTTACAGCAGCTTTCAGAGATGCTAATCCAACGGCTCAAAACTTAGTTTACAAACCAAACAGATAAATGGAAAACAGAAATAATTAAAAATCCAGATTATAATCTTTTTCTGAAGGTTTATTTTAAATAGTTTCAAAAGCATTTGCAGTAGTCATAAACAAGGTATTAGTTAATGTGTATTGCTGTGCTAAAGCCCAAAGCTGTATTTTATTTAGGCCTTGAGACACTACCTTGTCCTTTTAGTCAGTGTCTTAAAGTGTAATGACTTACTAAATGTCAGAGTAGACAGAATCAGGGAATATCTCAGTCAGCAGCTTCTAAATCAACAACTAATTAGAAATTTAGAATGCATCTTATTTGCATGTGCAAATTTCAGCTACTGCAAACGTATTGGGGCTGTTCCAAAATCCTTTAAGCAGCAGTTACTGTGGTTACAATCAATGGACAATTAACCTTCTATTATTGCTTAATATTTCATGTTTAAAATCTAAATCTAAACACATGGTAAAAATCTTTAATAAAATACATTTTAAGAAATCTTTCTTATTAAATATTTTAATGCTCTATGTCTTTAATATTGATGATAATCTTTTAATCTCAAATTTTTGAGTTTGGAAATGGAAACAGCATTGCTATTTCTATGAGATGACTCAAGATAAGGAAATATTCTTTCCTCACTGGAGTTTCTGTATTCTTAGAATATTCTTTGTGGTTTTTCTGCATTTGCATCACATATTAGAATTCAAACAAATGTACATAACATCACCGAAGCCAATTACTGGAATTGCTCCTTTGCCAGTGGACCTATGGATAAAACAATTCCCACCTTGATCTATGTCAAATGCAAACATAAAAAAAGATATCTTGTGAAGAGCTAGCCCAGATATCATTAATGGAGAGAAAAGAACTTCATGCAGGTTTCTTCTCTGTCTGCTGAATCTCTCATCACTTTTTTGACTGCCTTTCTCTATCTACCCAGAATATTTCTGTAAACTTGGCGTGTACCTTTTCTGCCATGTGCTCGAGAACTTATCTCCACCCTTCCAATTTCCCCTCATTCCCCCACACTTAGTTTCCTGAGGCAAACATCCTTTGTTTCTACATCCATACTGCTCCAGCAACACTTGCAAGAAGTCAAATTCTTAACTTTGCAACTGTAGCAACTGTAGAGAGAGCTTCATGTGGAATTTTGAGAAAATTAAAAAAAAAAAAAATATAAATGCCTTAAAGAGGATCCTCACTCAAAATCATTTTAAGAAAGAGTTCAATATTTTTACGTGACATGTCCTCTTGCAAAAATCCCAACTTTTCCATTCCAAAGAATATTTCCCATTTAAAATCAACTTGCATTTTAAAAAATCAAATAGTTCTGTTTCCAAAGAATCAAATTAAATTAAGTTCACTATTTGTCACTCCTGTCACCCTTGTTAATGGCAAATTTAGGAACAGGCAAGCTCCAAAGAATAATCTTTCTGGCTTGTAGCCTTTTTCTAGGTCACATATTGGCATGACCCATGTGCTAAACTTGTCAGTCACCACTCACAATCAGTCAATCAAATTCCCAACAGTTTCCTTTTGTTTCTCATCCTTTTTAGCCAGCTCTACATCCCTTTTCTTTAAATTGTGTTCTTCCCTGATATATGCACAAAGCACCTGATTTTGGCCCAGTACAGAAGAAAGAACTGAAACCCTAGGCTGATTTCTTGCAGAGTTTTCAAGTAGTTGTTTTTGTAATACAAAGCCATGATGTCTTTTCCATTTAATAGACTACAAGAGTTTTGACTGAACATAAGTTTTGCATAATCAGCATTTAATACAATTTTTAAGATATTGTGGTATAAATAGGTTCTTTTATCATTTTAAGTGCTAATTTAAGAAGAAACATAGTTAAATTTTCTTTCTAAAGGCATAACTTTGTATTGCGCTAGAGGTATCATTTTTCTAATTAGGGGATGTTAAATTTTTTCTATAGAATTGCTCTGTAGTAATACCTTATGTTTTAACAAGGATTGGTTATGTATTTCAGTGATAATAAATAAAGCAATTTAATAAACTAAAACAATAATAAATAAAGCATTGGGAATTTCTCCAGTTCCTAGTGGGGTTCCAAAGGGCTCCATTTTAGGCCAGGCTATCTTCAACATCTTCACAAACAACTTGGACACAGGACTTGAAAGTTGAGTCATTTTGCCAGTGATACTAAATTGGGAGGAGCTGTTGACTTCCTTGAGGGCAGGGAGGCCCTGCACAGAGAAAACGACAAATTAGATGACTGGGCAATAACCAACAGTGTCAAGTTTAACACAGAAAGTGCTGGATTCTGCACCTGGGATGAGGCAATTCGGGATCTACAGACAGAGTAGTTGGGAATGAGAAATTGAAGACCAGCCCCATGGAAAGGCACCTGGGGGTCCTGGTTGATGTCAGGTTGGACATGATTGAGCAGTGCCCTGGCAGCCAGGAGGGCCTCCTGTGTCCTGGGGGGCATCAGGCACAGCATCACTGGCTGGGCAAGGGAGGGGATTGTCCCACTCTGCTCTGAGCTGGGGTGCAGAGGCCCCACCCTGAGTGCTGGAGGCAGTTTTGGGTGCCACGATGTAAGATATAACACTGTATGAAAATGTCCAAAGGAGAGCTACAAGGATGGTGAAAGGGCTTAGAGGAGACTGTATGAGAAGCGGAGATAACTTGATCTGTTCAGCCTGGAGAAGAGGAGACTGAGGGGAGACCTCATTGCAGTTACAACTTCCTCATGAGAGGAAGAGGAGGGGCAGAGGAAGGATCTCTTCCCTGTGGTGACCAGTGACAGCACCCAAGGGACTGGCCTGAAGTTGTGTCAGTGGGGGTTTAGGTAGGATATTAGGAAAAGGTTTTTCCCCTGATTACTGGCCACTGGAACAGGCTCCCCAGGGAGGGGTTTCCTGTTTGTGTTCCCCCAGAATGTACATTATTACACAGGATTGTGGCTATGTAGGTTGAAATACTTTCAAATGAGAAAAAGAGCTGAATATAGATTCCTCACTTTGGGCTTTTTCTACTCCATGAGAGGAGTATTATCTCTATCAACTTTTTATATATATATGCCTTACCTTTGTTTTAGGATATCAAATGTCCTAAAAATGTTTTATTCCTGTGGCAAACTGCTTACCTTTAAGTTTTTTCATTTAATTGTATTTTTAATTTAAATAGTCCAGTTCTATTTTTATTTAAAATTGATCAAAACCTGTTCTTTTGTTGAATCATACTTTTCAACATGGACTCCTTAGTTACCGTAGATATTTTGGACATCTGATCCTACTTGTCATTAGTTTTTTTCATCCTCCAGCCCTGTTATTTTTTTAATCCCTTGTTCTGCACCAGGTGTATCTTAGTGCATGTGTTTGGCTTTCCCTGACCATAGTAACTATCTCTGTTCCCCACGCTTGACTCCATCCTTGCTTTAATCATTGAACCCAACCATCCACAACCTAGTCCTGTTTCCTTTAGAGCTTTAGTTCCACCTCCAGCAAAGTGAGAAAAGATTGTTATCTCCATCTATTCTAAGGGAATGTGCACAGAGTTAGAATTTGGTCTGGATTTGGGTACCTATGAACTTTTAAACTTTTAATAAGGGCTTAAAACATTTTCCTTTCATTTAATTCCTCATTCATTTATCCTTTAGATTCCTTCCCCAACTACTTACTATTATAATCAATCATGAAAACAGTAACACATCTTTCCACACTGTCTGTCAAATCCAGGGAACAGTTATAGGGATAATCCTATTTGTGGTAAAATCTAGTGGAATAGGTGCTGTTCACCAGTGACACCAGTTTAGCCAAGAGATGCTTTGGTCTACTTAACTTCCAGACAATTAGAAAAGCAAAGAAAATAAATTATCAAAAATTAGTATCCGAATATTTATATTAGGACAATATTATTGCTTATTATCTTTGTTATTAATGCTAATGAACATATTTATAAATATAGATATAAAAAATTATAAATAAATAAATAAGTTTCTAAGATATCTTAACATAGGTAATTAGAGTTTTCCTTAGGAATGAACAGTGTCAGTGAAATTATTTTTTATTCAAAACAGATCAAATTATTTTAAGTTTCTGGTGAGGGTGATTACATGAAAAACCCAGTCATAGAATGACTGTTCTATGAAAAAATGGAAAAAAAAAAAAAAGCTAGATTCAAAGCAAAGGTTGGCAGTGAGATTCCAGGTCTACTTTGAGGAATTTCATTGAAAAGCAGTGAGTGACTATGGGAAGGAGCAAGTTTTGCAATAGCATCTTAGTACTTCTTGGAAGCAATTTCTCATATACTTCATAATCATTTAAGGTGGAAAACATGCTTAACATCAGGTCCAGCTGCTACTCCAGCACGACCAAGTCCACCGCTAAACCCGGACTCCGATTTCCACATCTACGCATCTTTTAAATGCACCCAGGGGCTGTGATTCTACCACTTGCCTAGGCAGCCTGTTCCAAAATTTTTGTGGTAAGCTGGCCTTGGCTAGAAACCAGGTGCCTGCCAAGCTGCTCTGTCATTCCTCTCCTCAGCAGGCCAGGCTGAGGGAAAATAAGATGGAAAGAAAACCTGAAACCTGGGTCAAGATAAAGGCAGTTTAATTTTTCAAATAAAAAGCAATATCCGTGCATGAGAGCAAAGGGAAAAATAAAGATTTATTCTCTCCTTCCCATCAGCAGTGATTTACAGGCACTTCCCAGGGAGCAGGGCTCCAGGACACATAGAGGTTGCTCCAGAAGACAAACCTTGTAATAATTAATGCAACCCCCCACATGCATACAATTTCTGTTAGCTTTTATTGATCAGCAGACATCGTAGGGTATGGAATACCCCTTTGGACTGCTTGAGTCAGCTGTTCTGGCTATGTTGCCTCCCAAGTTCTTGCCCATCCGCAGCCTCCTGGTGAGAGGGGAATGCACTGATGCTGTGGTGGCCCTGCCCAGCAGCAGCCAAAACACAAGTGTATCTTCAGTTCCTCACTAGCTACCAATATAAACCAATACAACCTCCTTCCAGGAGTTGTAGACAGTGAGAAACTCCCATGAACTTCCTCTTCTTCAGGCTAAACAATACAGTTGCCCCCAGTTGCACCTTGTAAGACTTGTGTTTAAGACCTTCCACCATTTTCATTGATCTTTTTTGGACATCTTCTCAGACAGTTTCTTTACCTTCTTATTTCTTTCAAGGTTCTGGCACTCTGCCTGTCCCTCTGATAGCCAGTGTCCCTCTGGGATCTGTGGGATGCTCACAACATCTTTAGCAAAGCATCCTGAAGAGCCACAGTTGCTGAGACAGGAACTTGAGTGTGCACTGTAGATCCCACTGGGACACCCAAAACTGTCCATGAGGTTGTTGGCCCAAAACAAAGATTGAAGAAAAATTATAACACCGAGGAGAAAGTTGGCCACCACCCTGGTTAGAACTAGGAATTGAAAAGGGGTATTTTTAAACAGAAAAGGAGTCAGCTTGAAAGAAGCATAAAAGAAGTGACACTATTGGTAGCAGTGCAGAGAAACCTTGCAGTGGAAATGACAGCAGCCAATGCCAGGCTCACCACTACCAGAAATTGTTCTGGGATACCACAACCACTCCAAGGCCAGACAGAGCAGCCTCTCTGTTGTATGCCACGAGCAGCCTGTGGGGCGGATGACAGTGTGAGGTGCAATGTCCATGGATGTGGCACGTTTGTGCAGGTATGATCCTTGCTGCATGGGGGTAGCCACTGCAGGGAGAAGCATAGATGCACTTAAAAATTCCCACAAGAGAGATGTGCAGCTTGGAAGGGTGGTTCTTGTCACTGATATTTTCCCCTCTGTGATGGGGGATGCATTTAACTTGGGGCAGGGGATGTGGATGCAATTCCAGTTTTCTAGAACTGACCACAGAAAGCTGTTCAGAAATGCAGATGTATACTTACATTTGGTAAGTGACTATCATGGTGATGAATCTGTTGAGTTGCTGGTATAGGTACAAAATGCATAGATCACTAATTGCTGCCAAATTACGTAATGTAACAAATTAAGTCAGTTTTATCCTGATTTGATTTAATCTATGCAAGCTTAGTCTGCAAAAAAAATACAAAATAAATATTTTTTTTTAATGATTTGCATAGAGGAAAGTTACCAGAAGTAAAAAGAGGACTTTTTGCATCATCTGGTCACTGATTGCTGAATACCTGTGAAATGTCCTTCAAAAGAACACAAAACCCAAATCCATCAAACCCACAAAAGCAATTTAAAAACTACCAAAAGAAAAATAGTCTTTGTTGCTTGAAATTGCAGGTAGATAAGAAGTTATGAAATGAGTAAGATGAACAAAGAAAAGCAGTCATCAAAAGTATTGGTGAAAGGAACAAAGGATAGAAAGTGTGTGTGTGTAGAAGATTTCCATTATTTAGGTAGTGCTATAGAGGTTTCTTTCTTTTACTTTTAAATTTCTTAACTCATTTAATGGTTTCTTATAACAGCTGTATAATTTTCTATTAATTGGGAGAGGGGAGAGGGAGGGCATGAAGAAATATTTCATATCTATGAAAGGTCACTTACAAAAGCTGGACAAATACGTTATTCCCAGATTACCTAAATATGAAAACAACAAATTCAGTTACACCTTTACTATATGCTACTGGAAAGAGACTTATCCTAAGACTGTATTAATTATCATTCTCTTTGTTTCTGAATTCTGATAACTGAGCCATGATATTCTTTTGTCAATGTTTTCTGTGAGAACTCTCAAGGAGTTGAGAAAAAGAAAAAAATATTAGTGTCCTATATGGCAAATATAGTTAATAAGTATTTTTAATTAGAAAAAACAGGAAATAATTTTTCCACATTTCATTATTTTGTAATATCAATCATCTATTAAATAACCAACAAACTCAATCCTAAGAATATTACACAAAAAGAATATGAGGTTGTGGACTTGTGAGAAAAAAACCCAACAAAACAAACCATCAGAGATGGTTGGAGCTTTTGTCTCCATTTTAATTTTTTTTCTGCTTTTAATCTGGCTATTAGTCAAAACCAACTTAGAGCAAGGAATTAAGCTGCTGGTAGTGTTAACTATTTCTATGTCCAGCTAAGGATATTTGCATTCCAGTTTTACAGCCTCAACCATTGCAAAAACAACACAGGTGAAGGTGTTTGTATGTTGTTGATGGTGCATATTTGAAAGTTAACTCACTTTTCAGACAGGAGGAATATAATTACTTTCAGATCAACAGTGCAAGAAATATGAAAACATATCTGGATGCAGCTGAAAATTTGTGAGGGAAGTTTTTCCATCATTATCTAAATATAAGAAACATATAATATGGTTTGTTTGAGGGCATTTATTTTCTTGGAATTTTAATTTTTGTGAATCACTCGTACTATTTTTTTCCTTCCACAACTATTTGCACCCTAATTTAGGCTATTTAGATGTCAAGGGATCTGACACAAATACACAATTGCTACTTAGATGTTTAAATTAGCTAAATTGAGCCTGAAGTTAATTGCACTTCTAAATTGCTTGCCAAGTAAAGGCCAGTTTGTCAACCTAGGTACACAAAATATTTGCATGTACATCACTTTCAACATTCACAATTCCTAATACCTCCCTACACCACATGCTTCCTTCCCCATTGTAACTTCTATATATGACTATTAGATATGCTGTTTACCAACGTTAATTGTACACTTATCCTTTATTCCTTTAAAAACTTAATTCCATGTCACCATGTCATCCACAACTTATGGCACACCAACTGCTACATGGTTATCCAGATGATCCTGTTCATTTCTTTGCACACTGGCCCACTCTAAAACTGCTCTCAGCTTTTTTGAGTTCTGTTGGTGTACTAAAAATCTACTAAAAGTTAATAGACACCATTTTCAAGATAATTGATAGCCAATACATTTCAAACTAATTGTTTAACTACTTTTGGGTGAATAATGTAGTTATTGATATAAAATCTTCCAAAGCAAAATTTTACAGTTTGCATCCGCTTTTTTATTCTACTATATTGTAACAACAAAAATAACATACTGTGAAATCCAAGATAGGACCCCAAAATTTTGACACTCAATGTTGAAAAACAATTTTTAAAATTTTTTGTCAAACTGAAGTTTTGAAATGTAATTTCCAATCTATGTATAAATTATCTTCAATAAAATATCATTCATCTAACAAAATGGTTTCATCTGATCCAGACATAGTTCCATCATAATTGTAACTTTTTAAGAAATCCAGGACTAAACTATGAAATTCAGTTATAGGCTCACTCAAGTCTCATTAAAAAAGGTGGATCTTTTCCTACTGTGATGTCTTTTTTTATGTCTGTCCAAAGGTCTTCTGGTGACAATCACCATATTGTAAATACACAGTGAGCAGCTAGAGCTGTTGATTTTAAAAACTGTGTCAAGTCTATTATGAAGTGTCCCAAGATACTAAGTTTTCACCATGAAAAATTAAGTTGATGCTGTTGAAGACAGATGACAGGCTGGTGTTCTCAGAATTTGTGGTATTTCTTCTAGTTCCTTAGCTTTACTCTTTTTAATTGGTTATCCCAAGGCATGGAAAGACAGAATGACCCAATTTCAAAAAAATTAGTTGTAATCACAAGGGATTTTTTTTTTTTTAATAAGAGACATTTCAAACTATAGTCTGAAATCCTGATGGAAATAGGTCATCAGCCTTCAGGAGGGTGAATCTGAAATGTTTTCTCATACAAAGACAAATCAGGTATGTGAAAACTTGCACTGAGCTGACATACCTTCTAGGCAAAATGTTTCTTATCACTAACTGTGAAGTTTCAATTCTGAACTTCATATACTTGATGTAAGAGTTTAGGAAGGGTGAGATGTAAAATGGATCTGAGGGTCGTGGTATCTTTAAGATTAGGAAATAGGTTGTAAAGACATCTTGTTCAGATAGTAATAACACAAAAATACCATGCTATCTTCTGCTACAGACTTGATCCTGAAATAACTCTCAGACGGAAAGAAGTGATACAGCTACTGTCAAAGAAAAAGTAGAAATCTATAGCAAGATTCATCTTGATATAACTAGATAAACAAACTGAAATGATGAATATAAATTATTTCTTTTGGTATCTATTCTCTCCAGGATTTCAACTTTAAAAAATTAAATCTTTCATAGTATAACAAATCTCAGGTGTTACACAAATGCACCAGTATTTCTTTTTAATCTCAAGAGTTACTATCTTATTACCTAATGTTTATGTTCTGTTTTTTCCTAACACCTAATTCCAAAAAGAAAGAGAAGGAAATTTTGATAGTTTATATGTACTGGTCATTTATCTTTGTATTTTATGGAAATCATAAAAATTAGAAAAAAAAATTTAAAAAATTTATACTTCCCAGAAGCAGTTGATAACCAGGAGTCGCAGACGTCAGGGTGAAAGAAATTTTCATACCTAATAGCAGTAACTGAAAGACAGCAGCAGCCACAGCAGGAAACAGAGAACATTGATCCCATGAGTGGAGGTGACCGAACAAAATTTATAAACTCATAGTAGGTGATGAATAAATAGATCTGCTCATGTATTAAATATGCTGCATCTTATGAAGCAACAGTATCTAGTGATACCCTGCTGCTGTGGCACAGAATTAACAGGTACATCTCAGGTACAAATGGGCTGCTGAGGGACAAAACTAGGACTTTGTCTCTAGATAGCTTGTCTGAAGGCCTGAAAGGAAGGAGATGCTTTTTTAACATAGTTACCATACAACTTTGCTATTTGAACCTAGTATGAGTTTTGAAGGATTCTGAGCACCTTACCCAATTCCTTGGGACTGGCCTCCTTTCAGATGAAGCCAAACTGCCAGATGTAGTTCAGACACTTTTGGTATCCATCTGTGTATATTCCTATTTCCCATCCTTGGAGTTCTGCTCTCAGTATTTACTCAGTAATATATTGTATTGGGACAGTACTTACCTGAGTAGACTGAAATGAATAATGCTTCTAAACACTGGAAATTTATTTTAGTTCTTTATTTGGCTTTGTTATTTACTAAATTTGTTAGTTATATTGCTTATGTTTAATCACTAACCACCTGCTAGTATTTCTAAAGACCTCAAAATATCAAATAAATAAAGTCAGTTCCATAGAATATTTCTCACAGCTTACTTGCCAGATTAGAATATAACTGTGCTGTATCTGCTGAACAGGCAGTTTTGGGGCCTAGAGCAGAGAGTTACTATCTCTGTGGTTTCTTTATAGCTTCTAGGAGGAAACTTGAGACTGTTTGTAGCACCCCACTCTGAATATCTTTCCAAAGGCCTCTTCCATTATCTGTACACAAAGTCCAGGCAAAGTAGCTCCCTAAATATATCAGATGTGCAAAGTCAACACCCCCTCAGAAGGTCATCCTGGTGCTGGAAAGTCATCACTCACACTGGTAGTGAAAGGGCAGTGAAGACATAAGAGAACATAGATCATGCTTCCATGCTGAAAGCCAATTCCTGCCAACAGACAGGAATATCCAGGATTGAGGCTGCCAAGGGCTCAACCCAGTTTGGCCCACCCAGGACTCAGATAAGGGAAGCTGCCAGCAGCAAGTTTGAGCAGCAGGACTTTTCACATGGACTTGCCAGAAGAGGTCCAGAACAGAGGTGGTGAAATTTGACTGAACTGGATGTAGACTACCACAAAAGGAAAATACCTCTCAGGGTTTACCTAACACTTCTAAATGGAGAGGGCTTTTTCATTACTTTGTAGCTTTTCTTCACTGTAGAAAGTTCTATATTAAACCACACTTGCCCAGCATGAGTAAACTAATGCCATCTGTCTTGATCTGTCAAAGTCAAAACTCCAGCTGCACATGGCTTCCCTGGACAGACAGTGATAAGAGATAGACCCCTGAAGAGGATTATCTGGCCTGTAAAATATATCTTAGTTGCCTGGAGATTCCTCCGGAGCTTCTGATGATATTATCAGACACCAATGTTAACTATATTCCAAAATGACAATTCTGGTACATATGACAAATCCAGGAGTAGATTGTAGTCTCCTCTTCACTGTTATTATAATAAAAAGATTCTAGTTTTCTTTCTAGAAGAGAACTAGAAATTTTTCTGAAGTACAGGAAGTTATCTTCTGCTTATCTGCAATACTGTTGAAATTCCCGTTGCCACTCCAGGTGAAATGGGATCCAACGTCCAAGCCTGTTACATTGCAATGCTGCCATTGAAATCTGTAAGACTTTCCTACACATGGCAGCTCTGTCCTCTCCTAATCATGTTTCCTAGCATTTGAGATCCAGATACAATAAATCACACAAGCACTTAAGCCTTTATTCAGAACTATCTAAGCAATTGGAAAAACAATCCAGTCCTTTTGCAATCATGAAAATCTTTTCAAATTCCTTCCTTCCTTCCTGACTACAGAGAGGGCCTGGTCCATATTAACAGAATATCTGTGGCTTATGTTTGTGAATTGTCTCATCAATTTTGCTTTATAGTCTATGAATATTGTCACATAATTACATATCATCACATCGTTACATAATTACATATCATCACTTTTTCTTATGTATCTGCATTTCGAAGAGAAAGTTCCATGTTTCATTTTATCTCCATTTTTCAACATTTTTAGATCATTGTTTTTGAAAAGTTGCTCTGAGATCCCTGGTTTTTACTACACAGCTGATTCAGCAATTAATGTTGCTTCCAAACTGTTTAAGCTTTCGCGATGAAGCATTTACAGCTGAAATAGCACAAGTTCAGTCAAAGTCAGTTAGCATAGCAACTGCTATTCAGTCATACTGCTTTTTCTTTTCTTTTCTTTTCTTTTTTCTTTTCCTTTCTTTTCTTTTCTTTTCTTTTCTTTTCTTTTCTTTTCTTTTCTTTTCTTTTCTTTTCTTTTCTCTTCTTTTCTTTTTTCCTTTTTTTTCATCCTGAAATGACATCTTGAAATAGTGGTTTGGTTTGTTGGGTTTTTTTGGTGGAGGAGTTGTAAATATGCTACTTTTTTCTTTTAACATGTGTATCTCAACAAACTGGAATTCCATTTCACATATAATCCTGCAGACTTCTTCTTTTACCATATTTCTCATTTTCTACTCTAAATCATCCTTGCAAACTCATTTTCACTGCACAACATCTAACAGAAATATATCGCATGAAAGAGTAAGGAACAAAGCCACTTTAGGGAGTTATTGATATAATTGCACAGTCTTGTATAAAAAAAATAGAGGACCTATTATTTTTTATACATAGGACTTACTCTGAAAGAAAAGTTTCTGAATTTGAATGTTGAGTTAGGACACAACTCTACCCACAAATATTTGCATTAAAATGGCAACACAAGGGGCTGGAGACAGCACTATTTCAGTTTATAACTGCCTGACCTTGAACCAAGCAAGTGAATTTCAGTCCTTCAGTGACATTTTATTTACTGCACTACATCAACAGCTCATAACCATAATCCTCACATATGGTAGCTCTATAACAGCAGGACCACAAGAGGTCATATGCTGGTACAACTTATATTTCAGGGTTTTTGCCATTTCCATCTTATTGAATGAATACCTTTTTGGAAGTGATAAACAAAAAGAAACAAATATAACAAGCTGAAATAGATCCAGACAGACATTTTGGACAGCTCTTAAAATACAGTTTCTCAGGGCAGACTACATGATTCCTTCAGGTTATCAGTTTGTATTTTTAAGCTGGCCAATATATTTTGAATGGATTTGAATTGCAGATGGATATTATTAGATTAAAAAATTGTCAGACAAACTATACAAAAAGGATGCAAGTAACTGAGATACCTCGAGCTCCAGGAGGAAAAATATGCCTTATTTATTGTCAATATATTGGAAAAAATTCAGAGCTTCTTCTGTAGATTCTGCATAATCTTTTACGATTATTCTCAACTACATCTTAGAAATATGAATTGGATAAACTTCTAGATAGAAAGAAACTATATCCTTGTATATTATTCACTTGTCTATATGAGATGAAGTTGACCGTGCTCTTTTTTCTAAGCTTGCTGGGATATTGCAGCTTTACTAGTCCTGCAATACAGAGGTGCAGCCTCCCCTAAATCCAGCTACCAGTGTCTGGCACTACAACACAGTGAGATCTGCCCAAGCCAGAGCAAAAGTTTACAGGAAGAGAAAATGTTTCTTAGAGATGCCAGTAGCACTGAAATACTGTTGGGCTGTAATGGTGTAATGTATTTATCAATAAAGGGGACAGTGGCATTATGCCAGTCTCTGACAAACTCCCTGATGTTGAATCCTCCCAAAATGTGATGGGGAAAAAGAGGGATGAGTTGTTCAAGCAGGATGAGTACCGCACCTACTACTGCTCCCATGTGCCTGGCTTAATTGACTGGTTCCAATGAAAGTAGAATAGCTGATTTTCACAACATATATGTCATTTAGTTCAGGTAAAAATGTAATCCCAAACTGTGTTAAATTGCTCCAAATATCACTGACTAGGGTAAAAATATAAAACCGGAAATTTGGCAATCATCTGGAAAGATGGAAACAAAATATATATTGCAATACAAGCTCTGAAAAAGGCCTGGAGGGATGCAGAGTCTGTAGTCAAAGTTAGGCTTTTGAAATACCTGTAAAACTTTGGTGAATGGTGCTGTACAGAGCAGGTGAAAACTGAAAAAAAATTAATGCATACAGGATCAAAGGGAATGACTGAACACAAAAACTAATATTTTCTAATAAGTTTGAAAATTAGTAGTCCTGGCAGTTGTTTTTTATTCTCATGATAATCTCAAGCAAACCTTAATTTATGGCATTTGTTCCCACTGCTGGACATATTTTCAGAACTGCTAGCTTTTTTTTCTTTTTCTCCTTCTTCACTACTTTGAATGAAGCATTTGAATGACTGTTTCCATTTATATCTGGTAAGTACTGTTTCACATAGAGCTTTTTTCCCCCTGCTTTGTAATTCACCCACATCAAACTAAAAATACAATAAAGGCATGCTGTTCTTTTAAAAGACATTGTGACGCCGAGCTAACTCCCATTGCCATTTCTCTTTAACACAAGTAATTATACTCTTCAACTGCCCTTTGACTCTCTGTGGACCAAGGGCAGTCCTGAATGGAAATGAACTTAATTAATTCTGCTCACTGGAGTGGAGTCTCTTAACCATGGGAAGGCAGCTTGTTTCCATAGGTTTATGCCATTAGCTCTAAGCAGCTGGATCTATTTTCCCTCCCTATGTTGTTCCTGTTAGCCCTGATATCTTGTTTTAACAAATGGCACATTCAGTGTGAAGAGTGAGTCCAAATCTTCAGACAGAACTGATTGTGACTCCACAAGGAAGCTGGCAGATCGAGCATCTAAAAATTCTAAAATCTTTTGAATCAACACATGTTAGTAGTAAGACCAGAGCCTGAGGCATAAGTTTTAGCAAAGCACTGAAACACATGTTTATTTAAGCATATTATTGTGACTAGATACTTTCTTTTCAGTGTTTTAATGAAGAATGCAATCAATTAAATTAATTGTGAATGCCTGAAGATGGGAATTATTTGCAAAAAATTCTAAGTATAGAATTAAAAACAAAATCAAACCACCAAAACAAAGCCCAAAAGTTGTTTGGAATATGATAAATAGAAATATTATTTTATCCAAGCTAGTCTACTGATACAATCTGATGCCATAAAAATGTGGTTATATTAACATATGTTAATTCTCTGCTTGCACAAAACAACAGAGGGATAAACTCTTCTATGTCCATTTATCCTGATTGTTGTTTCAAGTTTTCTGATTCAAAACTGGAATTGAAGCCCTGAATATATTTAAAACACTGCTAACCTAAAGGCTTTTTGAATTGAAGCTGCTATACATTGCATTCAATCACTCAGCGTTTGTTGTTGACGGTTAAAATGGCTCAAAAGCATAAGGCTCAAGTTCCAAACCCTGCTCTAGTGTACAGAGTATTGTCTATTTAGACAAATGTACAGTACATTGTCT
The DNA here is from genome assembly GCF_028551555.1 of Melozone crissalis. Taxonomy (NCBI): domain Eukaryota; kingdom Metazoa; phylum Chordata; class Aves; order Passeriformes; family Passerellidae; genus Melozone; species Melozone crissalis. The sequence goes on from NW_026535794.1 coordinate 27,347,571, forward strand.
ATTTAAAAACTGTGTATATAAAATATGTAATACCTGTGAATATTATATATTTTATATACACAGTTTTTAAATAGACAATGTACTGTACACACAGGTCAGGCCAGCCATTGTGTTAGGAACTCTTAAGAGGCATCTCTGGCATTAATTTATATACTTGAGAAAGATTGGAGAAATTCTAATTTGCATTATTTTTCCTCATGTAGGCTCAGTGCCAAATAATGTTTATTTCTGTGTTTGGCTGCTTTCTTTATTATTATTTTTTTAAATAAGGTTCTACTTTTTTCTGGAGAAAAATGTTATAGGTGATACTACCACTGGACATGGTAGTCAGAAACTCCAGAAATAACATAGTTTAAGGTAGGAGAATACATTGCCAAATATTTCAGTAATGTCTGAAATCATGAAATATTTTTAAAGTCAGAATAAGTCTGATCATTTTCACATTTTCTCATGCCTAGCTGCACTTTGGGATTCAGAGAGGAATAGAAAACATAAATCCCAATTTAAAGCATGAGTGATTGTTCTCATAGTATTTCATATCCAGACAGAAGTAGAAAGTACTGGAGATCCCCCTGGGGAAGCATGTTCTCAGGAGACTTCAGCTGAGATCTGAACTTGTACCAGCTGGATACCTGCAGTGTTTTCAGAATGACCTGAAAGGTATCAAACCTATTCAGGTCCCACATCTAATATACAATTTCGTTTAGATAATAACTTTCTGATTTCCCTAGTTATGCTCTGTGGGACTCTGAAAGAATTAGGACTTACTCTGCTGGAGTTTTTATGGTATATCCTTAAGCATGATGTACATTTAGGTGGAAGGGCCATCATGCAGATTATGACATCTTAGCAGGCCATATAACTCAGTTATGTTAGGAAAGGTGGTTCTCAGCTCCAGCTATAATCAGGCTTCTGTTCTATTGCAGAATAATTAATTAATAATTAATTAATAAATGAATAATTAATAAAAAATTAAACAGAGAGACACAAAAAATTTAAATTTCCACTAAACTAATAATTTAAAAGAAAGCTTTCCTATGGAAGTCTTCTTTGTAAAAAGCCAGCTATCAGTACCACCCCTCTAAGTCAAGGACAGCAAGCAGCACTCCACACAGGAATTCAAGCTTCAAAGGGTTATCCTGAATTGGTTCACTGACAGAAAATTATCCAAGCAAAGGTCAGGCACTCATTAAACCTTATCTGAAGCCAAAGTTATATGTTATGGTTTATTGCCTCAAGTACCAATTAATAAAGAATTAAAGAAATGAAAAACCAGTGATTCATACCTTTGCTGGAAGAATACTCATACTTCAGCATAATGCGAAAATATTAATAGCCATTTTAGTCGTGTACTATTTTATTAGGCACTTAACTCTGTAGGCTTTATCAAAAGATATATGACATTCATTTTTAACAAAATGCTGAGGAGATTTGGAGAACATTTACTCAAAACCTAATAAAGTAGATTTGAGAGATATTTTCCAACAGGAGCCTTAAACACAGGCATCAATTATTAATGAAGCAAAAATGCTTAAAAATAGGGGTCTGGGTATAAAGAAGAGTAGAAATATCACTGTGATATCAAGGGCAATTGTATCTGTAAAAGCTGCAACAGAAAATATTAAGTACTGTAGCAGTATACAAGAGCACTAACATAATTTGCTTGCAAGAGGACTTCTAGCAGGCTTATTTTTATCACCATAGGTATTTCCTTAGTTTGATTCAGTCTAGAAATTCCTTCTTAGTGTTAAGAGAGCTAAAGGTTCCACACACTTGCCCCTATAACTGTGTTCAAAATAGTTTTATTTCTTATTATTTTCAGCAGCAGCATATGCTTCTAACCACCTAAGGCTCTGAACTGTTGCCCTTTAGCATGATAAACTGAAAATATGTTTGCACCTTCAGATGCCAAAAAGGCTGCATCTGTCACAGAATGCTTTTCCATTGCCCTTGTTATCTGTCGCATTAAGAGCTGGAAAACACAAGTCACTGGCCATTCTGAATGAAAAAGAGATGGCAAAACTAATGTCCAGCCAGAGAGAAACAAGAGGGCAGATAATCTCCTAGGTCAAATAACAATAACAGTAAATGCCTGGCCTCAGTGAAAACAGAATAAATCTCTGTAGAAAAATAAATTCTGAAAACTGAGTCTTTAAGCCTGAGCATGCATAACCTGACATCTTAATCTGGTAACAGGACTCTTACACCACTTAAAATTTTTCCATTCTCTGTCTATCCAAAGAGTGAGTTTTCCAAAAGTGTAGCATTAGCTGAGCTCATCATGGAAAAGTCTACCTCCACGATTCCACGTGTTTTGAGTGTCTAACATATTAACCACCGTTCCCTCTTTCTGCTTCTAATTTGCAGAGACACACATTGGTTTGCAAAATGTTCTTCACATTTACATGAGAATTCAACTATTTTTGCATATATCCCTCTAGCTATGATCTATAGGGATTTGAGGGATCAGCTCTCAGAAATTTCTTACATTCTTTCTTGGCCTGTTCCATAGACGAATTCTTCTACAGGAGAAAGTGCACTAAACGCTGACAAAAAAACAAAAGGTGCAGGTCCAAAGTTCCTTGAACTCAACAGGGGAATTTTCACCCATTTTAAAATCAGGTTTCTGAATTTTATTTAGATGGACCTCATTGTTCTGTATAGTGTCATTGTTGCACAGAATAAAGAGAAATTTTAAATAATAAAAACAGTAATGCATTACATAATACAATCTCAGAAAACACTTTTGTTGGTAAAATCTCTGAATATATTGGGAAAGATTATGATTCTTCCTTCCCTGAAACACATGAATTGGTTTCTCACTCAGGGTTTGACTTTTCATCTAAGTATTCCGTGGACAGAATAGGTCTGCAACAGGTAATGTTGATGAACTCTCACAGATAAGACACAGGGGTTCAGAATTTTATATATATATATATATATACACATTACACACATATAAATATAACCACCATATTACGGTGGTTGCTTTGTGTTGCCTGAGGTGGTGAGGTGAGACACAACTTTTCACCACTAAGTTTAACTATTAAATGGAAAGCATGCCATCCTCTCACATGCAGCATCACAGTGCTTAAAAGCCAAGTGCCACAGACAGCTGTTTCACATGACCCTGGCTTACTGTGGTACAACTTTGCATTCTCATTAGACAGGAGAATGAGAGGGATTGTTGATGGATGCATATCTAACCCTGTGTTTATGTGGTGAAAAGACTCCTGGGGCTGAGGGCCAGACGAGACAGTTACATAACCTCCTCTGACCTGTAAAGAAAGACCACTGGAATCCCTACATCAATCCCGTATTAAGCCCTAAAATCTCTTGCTAAGCTAGAAGGCATTATTTTAAGGGATAAGAAAACTTGGTTTGGACTGCAAACAGCTCTGCACAGCTGACAAATAACTGCCCCTCGCTGTTAGAAAAGCCAACCCTATTTTCTGTTGTCCCGCTCTAGTCGCCAAACCTTGCTCTGGTGCTTGTTGCTGGATATCATTGACAGCAGCTTTATACCTGGTAAGTCTGCATTACCTCAACAGCCTCTGCACTCAGCACCATCTGCATTCTATACATCTGGGCTTATAACTGGAATAAAAACTCAATTTTCAGCAATTCCTGCATGCTGGAATTCACATCTTAACATGGAGAGAGAGTGGTTCCATGTCTGCTCTCCTGAGAAGGAAAGGGCATAGAGATATGATTTACTTTTTCAGACACTCGGTATAGTCAGTTCCTTAAGAAATCTTTTAGGTTTTTTTATGAAATTAGAAACTTTTGCTGGTCTCTTGTGGTTTGTATTTTCATAGATTTCAAACAATAGGAAACAAAAGTGCCTTTAAAGAGAGAAACTAATTGTTATAAATTAACCTCTGAAGTATGTTTAAATATTTCTCTTTTAATTTGTGCACTAAGGGAACAATTTAAAAGGTATAGCAGGGTGCCTGCCACTTGACTCCTCTGTAGGAGGAAAACACATAGTAGCATATGCCAAGCCTTATTCTCTTCCAAATGCTAACATGAGTGGATGTCAAATCAAATCTCTCATAGAAACAGAAATGCAGCTGCAGGTATTTTGTTTCTCAAAATCCTTGTATTACTGATCTTTCTGTTTCTGTGCTTAATTTATTTCCTCAAAATAATTACATTTTCAACCCAAGACATAATATGGGAGTATGCATATGGGTATGCAGGCATTCTTGTGTGCAGACATTTTCTAATCCCTTTATTATAGCATTTGAATATTTTTCCAAAAGTGTATTTGTGAAAAAAAAAAAAAGGTAGAAAAAATAAATGTATCTGATCCTTGATATTTTTAAACATGTCTCATCATGCATTTTCAAGGAAGGAGGAAAAAAAGAATTTTTTTATAGCCTGGTGGAAAAAAAAGGAGAATAATGTTATAAGCTGGTCTTTGCAATAGATCTTATTTCTTTCCATTTTCTGATTGGGTGCCTTTTGGTATTTTGTAGTCTAATTTACAGGAAAATATTTTGTTGTTTATTTTCCTTCTCTTCTGGCTTCTAGTTACTGAATTCCTAGGTTTTATTCTATGTTTGTTTTTAGAAACCTATCCAAGAAATACTTTTCCCCTGTAAAAAGGAATGCATTTTATCTGATTTAAAAACCACAAACCTGTGAAGCTGCAACCATTGAATGCCGATCCATTAAACCCCAAGGGTGGAGCTAGAAAGTGTTATATGATTTCAGAGTTCTCTGAAGACAAAGGCATTCCTGACTAACAATTTAAATTTGAATATTTAACACCAAGCATGTACAGCAGCAACAACTGGATTTTTGTTCTTATTCCTCATTTGTGTATAATTCCCTGCACATTCAAAGGATTACACACTGTTTATGCATCATGCAATCTCACTGAGTCCTGTTTCCTTAGGGTACTTACTCCTGCTGCTAAAAGGAAAATAGTTTCAACAATCCTCTTTTGGTGCCAAAGCTGCTGCTACTGAATGAACACATCCTGCCTGCAAAACTGTGATTGATCCCTGAGATCCCTGTATCCAACAGGAGTTCAAAAGAATACTGCTGTTGAGAGGACTAAAATTGGCATTCCTTTAAGATTTACTGGCAAAGTAAAGCTCCTTCATGTAACACAGACACTGCTCTGCCTTTAAACTCAACAGCACAACAAAGTGACACTGAACAAGTTCAAACTTTGAATGGCCTTGACGGCACGCTGCACCTTAAGACTGGCATTTCCTAGCTCAGAACTGTCCTTAGCTCATGAGCAATAGCTAATGTCACTGAACTTAGCCATAGCTTGCAGCTCCTCTCTGAAGCAGGACCCGGATACTTGGGACACATTCCAAATAATAAATCCTAAATAATCTAGCACATGGTGGCTCTTTGCAGTTACTGTTAAGGCCACCTTTGCAGCTTGTCAAACCTCATTGCCTTTAAAAGCTCAGTTCTGCTACTACAAAGCACAATTCATGCATCCATATAACCTCTTGCAGGGCTTGGTAGGCTAAAAAGATAGGCTTTAATAGATTGCTTTGAAGAGTGGAGAATAGAAAGGTTTTCTATTTTTATTATTTCCTATAATAAAGACCTTTGTAGGTGATATATGAAGGCTGGGATTACAACCAACCTTAAGAGAAATAGGCGTTTAGACTAGAGAGGCATCATTTTTATGGCTTACTTCATAAAATAATTTCATCTCCATCCACACACACAAATGTTTTCACTTTATCTTTTTAATTGTCTCACCTTCTTTTTTTAATTGTCTCTCTTCTGGAGAGATAAAAGACTACAAAATGTCTTATTTTCTATGATGGTCCAAAGTACTTCAAGGCTGCAAAGATTAAATGCTAGTGAATTTAAACACCTGTTACTAAGGCCTTTTGACCCTGTGTTGGCTATGTTGCTAGTTTTATGCAACCATCTTCTACAGGGTATCATAGATGAAACCTAGTGTTATTCTTTCTGTACAATCAAAGATGATTTTATTTCAAAGAGACTGCTACATCACTAACTGAACAACCAACAGGCAATAGATGCATGCATATAACACATTGAGTTGTAATCAGCACAAAGGCAGACCTCACTAGCATATTGCCTAGTTCTAGCCAAATGCTCTTTGGTGAATTTTGAACCTTCAGAAACCCAGGTAGATTGCAGAGATTAATAGCTTGTGTGAAGTTTTCCCCAGAAAACAGAGCACATTTCATTGTCAAGCAGAAGGCCAGGTTTGGGAGGTTCAGACCAGAGCTAATTTACAGCAGAAATGGAAAACTGCTGAGGAAGGTGTTGTTATTTTATTCATAAAAGGTAAACCTCGATGCCTATCCTTCCATGATTACCTCCAGGCAATACCACAAAGCTCACTGCTTTCTTCCATTGCTTACTGTGTACTCACAGATGCTCCTGTCCCATGTTCCACACAACTTGAATGCAATAATATTATATTACCTTCTCATTACACAGAGGAAAGCTGATTATCAAAATGCCCCTTGAGGTACATATTTACATAGTTTCTAATTAAACAGTATATGTTACTCAACAGATTCTTTTTACAGCTCTGTTACTTTTTTTAAAAAATCCTTTCAGATTCAGAAATGATTTCTTTTCAAATTCTTCCACACCACCATTGAATGGTTTTCGTTAATCCCTAGTGAATTTTACTAAGAATTAATCACTGTCCCTTTTGGGGAAGTGTTTTCCTCCAGTCACTAATTCTCAGCAAGACATGCTGGGCCAAGGTCATTAATACCTTAGGATTTATTATAGTAGAGGAAAAAAAAGCAAAGTCTAATTTCTGTATGTCCTGCCACCATCATACTAAATATTTCTGTTCATTTAGGGAAAGAGACAAAAATTGTCTTTATTCTGGTTGAAGCTACCCTACTTTTGAGACTTCTAAAATAACCCATCAGAAGTTATTTATAATAATAAATACTCTCTTCATTTATTAGAAAACAAAGTAATAAAAAGAGGAGTCAGAAGCATTAGAGATTCACTTTTCCAAGGGACATATTCAGACACAGAGAAGAAGAAAGAACTGTTCAAGGCATAACATACAGAGGCAACAGTGGCACACCTGGGAGTAACTGTGAAGCTTCAGAATTTATCTACTGGCCATGCAAGTCCTGTGTACTAGGATGAGGAACTCTGGGCCAAAGTCTTTAATCTGTTTTGCATTTTCTATAGGATATTTGTGTCTTTCATGTGATTTTTGCCTCAAAATTCTGTAAAGTAATTTTAAATCTATGAAATAGCCAAAACAACAAATGTGTGTGTTTTGGCCAAAATTCAAAGAGCTAAGGGTTGTGACTTCCTCCTAAACAAGATTTGGATGTCTTAGAGTCTCTCTCAGGATGTCAGAAAAGGAAATTCATATTTCCTCACAAATAAATTTGAACATGGATTTCATATTTTTGAATGGAATACCTAAACCAAGAGCCTGTTGAAAGGTTTCTTCCTTTGTCAGAGCAATTCATTTAGCAGAAGCCTCTCCATTATTCATTTGCCCTACTAAAATAAAAATAATAGTAACGGACTGGCAGATCTGGTATTCATGTCCTGGTTCCAAACTTTGCATTGGTGATTATGTATAAAAACCAGATGTGGTCAGAGAAAAAAGGCATGATAACTCACTGCTTTCTGCTAAGTTCCTTCCATAGCATTCAGTCTCAGTACTAATGAATCAAATATCCTAACTTCAGGTCTTTGGGAAAAAAAAAAATAAAAAAAAAATTGGGTTCTCTGATTCCATTGTGCAACTTCTGTCTGTGTCAACGCTTTGTTTTGAACTTTACTTTTAAAACAGAGTTTTAAAATCAAGATTCTAGGCAAAAGCTTTATTTGCACATCCCTACAATAATTTCTTCAGATATCCAGTTTTCTTTATCAAAATTACATTAGACAAACACAGGGAATTTGTGTAGGATATCTTGCTTCCTGGATGATTTCTAATCTTACATTTTATAAATAGCAACAACAGTTTACTATTTGCAACTTTTTGACCCAGCAATGTTGAAAATGTCTGTGTGCAGGTAAAGTAGAGCTCTGCAAAAGGAGTAGTCCCTTGCTGAATGTGAAGCATAAGGAGTCAGATAATACACAAAATGTTACATTGTGGCAACATAAAGGCAATGCTGAAGAAAATTTATTTTTCCACTCTATCAAATAGGTTATAGAGTATTTTATTGCACATCATAAAACTGTATTCCAGCAAAAGGCAGTTACCCCACTCTTCAAGAGTGGTATAAAAGACTTTAGTTCAGTTCCATCTTCATAAATTACTTCAGTATCATGAAAGCCCTGTACATCAACTCAGTAAAAATACCTTTCGTCCTGCAAACTAGAGGAGGACAAAAGTTGAAAAATAATAGATCACTTTTCAAAAGAATATCTGTGTGCTTCTGATTTCAAAAGAAGGTGCAGACTAATTGTGAAGTGCTCAGGGACAGATGTTCTTCAGGCACTTCATATCTGGAGCTCTAAAAAAATCCTCAGGTAAGAAAAAGCCCAGAGATGCTGAATGGGTCAGAAGAACGATGTGTATCCCCCAAAGCTTAACTTGCCTTGCAGGTCTGGAATGTGACAGATGAGTAATGCGATGATTGACTCACAATTAACAGGCAAATATCGTGTATATATGTTAAGAAAAGTTTTATAGATTTATAAATATAGATATAAAATATATATTTTATGGATTTATGTTTTACCCCCTTGCGTTGTTATCCAGGGACATCCGGGTAGGGACATTTGGGAGGGCCGGCTTGTCACTACGGCGACATCTGACCTCCAATCAGGATCTGAGGAAGATCTCCACCGCTGGACAGCGACGAAGGGGACGATGGAAAGAACTTTGGGAGGTGTTAAAGGGCTAAAAGGCAAAACCTCCATTGTGGGGGTTAGCCCGTGGTGGGGAAATCCTTTGCTCCCAGCGCCATAACATTTTCTCTATTCAGTCTTCTGTTGTATTTTTGATAAGATTTAACTCATTCTAAATATATGAAAAGTGAGTAGCTATTTCTCACAGAAAGGATCCCCGCCCTGCAACGCGCTGCGTTCCTGCTTCCCCTTCCCAGTTCCCATCTGAGAAAGAGATTGGCTGTTGTATTGCACTAAATAGTTATTTAGTTCTTTGCACTGGGTGTTTGGTAGTTTGCACTGTTCACATGATTTGTGTTTTATCACTACATCCTTACAACTGACAAATTCTGTTTGGGAATGGGCCAATTTGGGAATAGCCGATCCCGTCCCTCTGCCCTTCCCGCGGGTAGTGGACGCTGTAGATGGGAACCGGCCCAGCGGATGGGAAACGGCGCACAACCCTCGGGACATGCTGGGGCATCGTCGGTGCAGTTTCCACAAAGGCCCCGGAAGGCAGCGGTGCGCCGGGGTGGGCAGCCAGAGACCAAACTTGGGAGCTGGGCAGAGTAAAGCAGCTTGTCCTTGAGCCACTTGGGAGCAGTGTCCTTGAGCCAGGGCCCTTGAGGGAGGGCCCTTGAGCCAGGGCCCGCGCTCCCGCCGCTCCTCACAGGCCCAGCCTGGCAGCCCGCGGTGCCGCCCGTGCTCCGGCCCGCCGGTGGCATCCCTCGGACAGACATGGCTCGGACCGACACGGCTCAGACAGACATCGCTCGGACAGACATCGCTCGGACAGACACGGCTCGGACAGTGCTGGGACACCGCTCGGCCATGCTGCCATCGCGCGGGCACGGGTGGCACTGCCGCCGCCGAGCCCGGCCGCCGGTGTCCCCGCCCCTCCGCGTTGCCTGGCACAGCTGGCGTGTGCGCTCCGAGCACTGAAACCAGACCCCGCTTAAAGATTAATAACCCTCAGCGGCACACGAGGTTGTCGCAGTCCGATTATTGTTCATTTTATCCGTGAGTGTTCCCAGAAGCTTCCACGCTGCTGTCCCCTGTGGGGAGCCGGCAGCAGCGCAGGGCACGGGGCCACCGCAGGCTCCTCCGGGCTGTCAGAGCTGCCAGCTCAGAGGCCAGGCTGAACCCGAGCTGAAACAGAGGTTTCGGATCTTGGTTTTAGGTAGGCTCGTTTCTAACTGGAACGTGAAGGCCCTAGTGCCAGAGGGCAGACTCGTGTAGGTTTAGTGCATGAGATGCAGGAACCAGGATACATGGCTGGGCTGCCTGGGACCCCTGGGTAAGGCCCTGAAGTGTGGCTGTCGTTACAAATGAACTGTGGGGAGTGATCTTCACGATGAGACAGCGCTTGTTTTAATTGGGATTACTAAATAATTTTTTGCCAAGAGGTGGGTGTCTGTAATTTGTATAATCCACTGCAGTTTTTCTATGGATATGGACAGAATGTTCATCTGTGTGTGCATCTGTAAGCAGAGAAAAAGAAAGGGGTCCCATCAGAATTCCTCATATCACATATACAAAATTAGGGTACATCAGTTTGTGGTACCTTCTCACTTCAAACAAAATGAGAAATGTGCTCAAACAAGGGAGAAGAAATCCCTTCCATTTTTGTCCCTCCCATATCAAAACACTTACAGTTTCAAGCTTCACCAGGACTAATGACTGGTTTTGCCACTTGCTATTACGTTATTTCCTTTTGTCATGACTTGCTTTCCCCATCTGCTAAACAGACCTAATGAAATGTACCTCATTTGTCAACAGTTCTTAGTGTTACTTCAGTAATTGCAAAAAATATGGGTAGGACATGATCTGAGTCATAACACCTAACTGGGATGCAATCTGACCTCACCAAATTCAAAGCAAGCTCTAATTGAATGAAGGGTGAAGGCTGTGTCGAGCCTGTGCCAAACAGCTAATGCAATTAGTCGTTCCTTGTTTAATGCTTTGAAAATAAAAAACACTTCTGTTGCTCAACATTGTTCCAATAAGTGTTTTACAAACACAAGGAAAATACGATTGGGAGGAAAAAAAAAGAAATTTCAAAAAAGTCAAGCTTGTGTTTTACTCAGAAATAATATAGAAAACTGCTGAAGGCAATAAAAATCATCCTTAATTCCTATGTTTTTCCTGGTACAAGTGCAGTTCTGTATTTGTCTGTGTGGAAGTACTGTTACAGCAATATAGTTCCAAGAGAAAAGTGAACTCCAGTGGTAAATATTTTTGGATCAAATTTCCATGTTACAGATCATTGTGAAATAGTTCAGTGGGTCACATTAGTAAGAAAATGTAGCACAGGTTGCTGTCTAACCTTCCTGTGTCTTAAATGATTTGCCAGTAAGCCTCTAACAGTGTCTACTTTATCCTCTCTCTTTCATTTTTTTCAAATCTAATATATTTATTGAAAGGCTGGGAGAGAACAGCCAAGTGTGAAGCGCTAGTCTTGCATAGGGGTGGTTGAACCACTTCAATAAGCAAAATAAAATCTCCCTTTATCCATCCCCGCATAATACTCAGCCAATTTTTAACAGAAGCCATTTGAAAATCCACTAGGCTCTGATAACCTTAATTCTACAGGTCAGAGCCTGTGATTGTCTAAACACACTCCTGACTGGTCTCCTCAATGCAATTCCAGCTACATGCTCCAGCATTGAGACCAAGTCCAGCAGTTTTATTCACCCTATCAGGAAATAAAATCAAGGATACTTCAGCATGAAAAATGAATCAAAACAGCCTCAGATTTTCAATATTGACTATGCCATTACAAACAGCCCAGAAAACAGTGATTTTACTCCTTATGTTTTATTTCACAGTGGGAGAAATATCATATGTTCAATTATGAGAGGGGGGAAAAAGCCACCAAGAAATAAAAAGCAGGAATTACTAAAGAATAGTTAGTGAAGACAAATATGTTGAATTCACAGGAAACACACTGAACCTCTCTGCACCATCTCTCAAGCCTGCTCAGCTGTAAATTACATCCATTGTCACCCCTTTTCTAGCACCAGAGTGTAATTTTACTCTCCTGAATGGTCAGGGTTGTTCCACAAAATACCAAATTGCATGGTATAACCAGAAGAGACTGACATTGGTAGACACTGCAAATACCAACAGCCACTAGAGGAGATTAACTCAGGGAAATACTGTCAAGGATTCAGGAATTATTTTTTTTAATGTCTCCTAATCTGAGGGAACAAAAAACTAATCCCCCACAAAGATTTTGCTGGCCCAAGAAATAGCCTCTCTTTACCTTTCAGAGAGCAACAGCATTTATGTTTTGGGCTCTTGTACCAGATTATGGTATAACAAAAGAGGAACCATTTTTAAGTCCTTTCTTTGAACTGGTATCCTGTAAGCCTAAACTGTTCAATTCTGGATTTGAGGGTGAGTGAGGAGGGAGGAGAGGAGAAGAGGAGCCAAGAAAAAAATGGGGTTGCTAATCTGTCCATGAAGGAAACAAAGTGTGGCTTCCTCCTCCTTTTTTAGCAGAGAGGAATTTTTGGAGAACAGTTCTTTGTGCATCGTGCTGTTGGGCTAGCGACTCCTACATTACTGTCACTCGAGTCAGTGTAGCAGAACATTGATTTCTGTACAGCGAGCTGAGTAGGAAAAAACAAAACAAAACAAAACAAAACAAAACAAAACAAAACAAAAAAACCCCCAGTATTCTGTAAGACAAAGAAGAGCACCAGTGGAAGAGCAGTGGATTTGAGCATGTCGGTGTTTGTGTGTATGTGTTAAGGGAGGGGCAGATATTCCATGTTTTTTCTCTTAAAACATAAAAAGTACTCTCTAGAGTAAAGGGAGAATAATATATAGCCACCAAAATAAAAATAAAGGAGATCTTAGAGGGAAACAATCAGTAAACAAATAGAAAATAGCAGAGGAATGAAGAAAATGAAAAAGAGGAGGAGAAATAGGAAAGAACCTTGGAACATGTCAGTAGAAGGGAAATAACACATTTAAAGAAACCTCATTAAAACAGAGTTGTTTTGCAACTCTCTATCTGTAAGGAAGGACTTCTTAAATTCAGGACATTTATTTTACCCATTCGGAATGAAGCACTCAAGGCAATTTTTTTTGCATTTCTCAGGATTAGCAAATCAAGCAACATCATGAAAATACACATATTTCTAACCCATATCAGAGACATACAGCTGGGTTTTAATTTAAAAAAGTTCACTGTAAATAACTTCCAATTTTAGGAGTTTGTCACATTACTTTTAACCCTGATGTACACATATGTATGGTTTCTATAATACAGAAAAACACAACCTAAATGAATTTTTCTCAAGAGTTACAGGACTTGTCTTTAAGAGACTCAGGTTCTCCAAACCCATCAGTTCATTCTTCTGTATTTGCTTATCAGACTTAAGAGGGTCCTGCAGCAGAACTCACCTTCAATAACTCAGCACAAGCACTTGTCTCAGTTGGAAGGAAGCCGCTCCATCTCATGCAGGTTGGTTGTAAGGAGAACTCTCTACCAGGTGTAAGTTCTTAGGACAAAGTGAATTAATTTGCACCTGCTTAAAGCTTTTCAATTTGTACAGCTATGTCAGTGCTCCTTGAACCTATAAAATTTACATTCAAAGTAGTAAAAACTGTTTTGAAAATGCATCACAGTGTGAAATTCTTCCCAGGTCTTGTTGCTATTCAAAAATACAAAGTAGGAAAATGGTATGTGAGAATTGGTAAAGGACAGAACAAGAAAATAATGTTTCTCTAAATAAGACATTTGTGGTCATGGCAAAAGTAAAACAAAAACCTGATATATGCAGATCTATATAGATGTACTTAACTTTAGGGGTATTAGAAGATGTGTTAATGACAGCTATAGAAGATATGCTTGATACGAGAGGAGCTAGAAGTAAAAAAATGCATGGTTAGGGCTGCATTCCAAGTCTGAATAACTACATATTTTCCATTCAGCTCTGCTGGATTTCTCTGGTGAAATAGTAATCTTCATTCTCTAGCAGGAGCTGTAATCCAACTTGAATCTACTAGATTAGTTGCCTCAATGTCTGAGAAAGAGGTAATGATATAAACTGCAATGTTTTATGCATGAAACAAAGATTTTAGGAGATCCTTATTGCATTTTTTATTCCTGCAAAGATGCACATTTGTGGCCTAATGGATTTGTGTAAACTCTTCTTAGTCACTTTGCCAGCAAAGAGGATAAGGGCAACCACATCAAGCCCACGTAGGCCCATGCACCCACCTGACACTGGCCAGGAGGTTTCCATATTTAGAGATTTCAATATCTCAAGCTCTTTTTCACCCGCAGTGTCAATTGATGTCAGCAAGACCATCAGCTGCTCAACAAACAAACCATATATTTCAGAGTCTAACTGAGGATTTAGGTGTCTAATATTGGAAATGTCAAACATAAGAATATTTTTCAGTGCCCTTGCTGCCAAATCCTGCCTCATATGCAAATTCTCGGCAATTTACAGCTCCCATCCTCAAAAACTGGAGCAATTTAGATGTAGAACTGTATGCATTATAGAGGAATAAATCAAGCCTGTTAAATGCCACGGAATCTCTGCTTCCATTGAAATAGCCAGGGATCATAGGAAGAGGAGTAGAGACAAAAGAAACCATCCATGCATAGGTAACATGTCACAGATTATAATCTAGATCATACGACTTTGACTCACCTGTGAGCCATACACAATTAAAAGTAAAAGGAAATGTGGGTTGTATTGAGCAACCTCAGAAATTCCAACTAATTTCCTGAAAAGATGTCCCTCGGAGTATTTTGGGTTACCTTCTGGATTATAAATGTTAGCATGTCCCCCAGGCCCTATGCCAGAAGAGAGGAGTGTTATACCAGGTCTGAAAGCCTTGTGGGGTGATTGCTGAAACACACTGCAGAAAGAAGCATGTTGGCAATCACCAAATTTCTCTGAAAAGGAAAACAGAGATGATCAACTGCATTAAAAGACAACATGGTATAAGGATATGAAGAGAAATAGCTCTTCGGATGACCCAGATTTAATTGAGCATTACTGGACTTCACAGATTGTATAAATCAGAGGGCAATAAAATGCTTATTAAATTACAAATTAATTGATTTTATAGCCGTTTTTATTTATCCATTAAACTAATCCTCCTTCTCAGAATTCTGAGACCTCAGATGTTTAAGTGATTGACTTCATTCTAGTGCATGATTGTGCCATCCTATTGCACTGATTATAGATCAATTCAATAGCATATTTTTTATGTTACTTTGGATGATTTCATTTGAGTTTTTTGGTATTTTATTGCCACCTGTATCTTAACAAAGATTGGCCAAAGCAGAAGTGGTCTTAGTTCTGTAGTGCTTTTATACTAACTGAGATATTGCTCCATTTGCTTAATGCCTAGGTATGTGGCCAACAGCTTGAAATGTAGTTCCTATAATGGGAACCAGTATCCCCCTCAGATCAGCTGGCAGGTGATCTCAGTCTTGTTTCAGACATTCCCAATATAATTATACAAATTTGCTAAGAATGAATACATGTCAGTTTAGTTTAATTCAGACATTTTAAGTCCTTAAATCTTGGAATGCATTTGCTCAGCATGCTTTCTCTACCCCATTATCCTGTTTAAACTGTTAAAGCCCTTGGCCACTCTTATAGCATAAATCAACATGCCAAAAGGCTATTCAAATCAACTAAACCTATTGTTGAAATTCTGTGTAACCTTTAGAGTGGTGAAGTCCTTTGTTCATGGATTTTTATAAGGAAAAACACATAAATATTAAAACTGTGCTCTCACCATTTCCCTAGCAAGAGAGAAAAGCACTTCACATGCTCTTAAATGTAATTTTATTTATGGAAAACAAAAGAAATTATCTTGACCTGGTAATTATATTGCTTCTATTCAAACAAATTTCTGTGGTTTATGTCTTCTCATTAAAAAACCTGAAGTTCTGCTGCTTTGATAATTCTGCTGTGGTTCTTGCCTTTTCCTTTTTGAAAACTTTCGTATATCTTCCCCTGGTTCTGTTGTGGTATTCATAGATATCCAGAAACATGATATCTGAGGGGATAACAAAAGATGCTGTCAAGAGCCTTTAGAAAACTAGAAGTCCTAAAAACTTGCTGCTTGACCATTGTACTTCTTTGATGGGCACTATGGGAATAAGCTATAAATTTGGCTTCTAGCAGATGCTTCTATTGAAAAAAAATAGTAACTGCTGCTGTCTTTATGATTTTAAATTAATTTTATTGGGCTTCCTGTCAAAGATATTTTTCATGTGTCTTGGATGTATGGTTTTGAATTAGTTAGAAGAATATCAGTGTGGAATCCAAATAAGCTGCAATTTGAAAATAAAAACGTAAGCAAAAAATATGAGTTTTGAGACAAATAGCCAGACTATGTAAGTTGAGCTGGGAAATAAGACAGATGATATAAAATACCTGGTTAAAAATGTTTTCAGGTCAAAATTTTAAGTGACTAATATTCCTACCAAAAAAAAAAAAAAAAAGAAAAAAATCTAGTTTTGGAGAAAATTCAATATAAACCATATAGGATCTCACAGAAAATGCATTAGGCTGTGTTGAAAACTCCATGAGTTTTAGGGGTTTTCTCTGAAAACATTATATTTTCAATGGAAAAATACATGTGACAACCTCTTTTAAATGTAAATGGTGTGTGTCTCTCTTTCACAGTACATAAAATCGGAAACACACTACAAAATATGTCTTTCTCTGGAAGACAAAGGTTTTGTAAGCTCAAACTAAACCACTGAAAAAGAAACACTTTTTTTTTCTCCAACCTTTTTCCTTCAGAAAACATGAACTTCATTAGCTGTCATCTGACACCAGAAAATGTGACCTGGGAGATAGCTAGATTACATGCTTGGAATGCCTTAACAAGAAGCAAGAATCAACACTCTTTATTTTCCCTTTATTTTTACTAAAATTCAAATTTTGATAATTCCTTATTGTGCAGTTATTTTTCATTTTTAAAACATATCACAAAAAGGTTTTACAATTTCATTTTCAAGTGAAACATTCTTTGAAAATTAATTTTAAAAAACAATTTTCTTTAAAAATTTTGTTTTGTAATAAAGGGAAAGTAATATTTTGAGGCACTAGTTTCATTTTACTTCTTGGAAGAAATAAATCTCAATGGAAACTAAGAAAGTATGACAGTTCCAACCTGCCAGTTCTAATCCAGTGTTTTGAATGCTAGCAGTTGTCTGATGAGAAAGAACTGCACAGAAAATATGAATGGTTATTTATGCTTCCAATAAATAAGAAAACTCTCTACAGGCATACAGATCCCTTTCTTTTTTTGCCCTCCTCCTTGTCTTCACAGAAAAGCTCTAATCAGCTCTGTAACCAGCTTTTCAACACCACCATATGCCCTCCCACCCTCCTTCTTTGAAGCTTCTACTGGGAGCTTCCCTGTCCCTCCCTCATTTCACACTTCTAGGGGAAAAAATAACAGCCAGAAGATTGTTTGGACTTACTTTTTGTTACCTGGAAGAGAATTCTAATTATGGAGACAAAGCCTTGTGGGGTCTTTGAAAGCATTTCACTGCAGAGTGCTGTCAGCTCTTCAAAACCAAGGAGGTAAGATAAGCTGACATTGAGTGGCTTTAGTGTGGTACAGTGTCCTCAGGAGGGATAAGCTAGAGAAGTATTGCTGTAGTCTGTTTTCTGAGCACTCAAAGAATGGCTGGACTGGAACAGGAGGTGTGGAAGCTGGGCTTGATTCTGGAAATTACTAGACTGAGTGGCTCAGGCTACAAATACCAGTAAGTTAGCAAAACGGTCAAGCAGGAGAGATAGCAGCCAAGAGGTGTTACATACACTGCAAGGCACAGAGAGCTCTAAAGCAGTCTATTGCCACTACTAAGCACAGGAGTTACTCCATTGGATGCAGTATTGAGTTCTTGCTGAGGAATGTGCATGTACAACTGGCAAAACTCTCTGTTTTGCCAAGGTTATTGATAGCCTTGTGTCAGCAGTAAGCCCATTGGCCTGCGATACATGCTTGTGGAATAAGTAGTTAATAATAACATGGACAAAACCTATGTGGAAGGAAGCTGCAAATCACTGTACTCTTCAAACCACATGTACATTTATGGTATATAAATGTCTCTTCAAAGGTGTCTCTTCCACAACCCATGGAAACCCCTGGGTCCCTATGGCTGTTCCTAAATGTCCTGTGGGAAGAATCAAAACTCTTGCAGTGTATGAGCTGAGTGTATGTCAAAATGCCTGGCAGCATGAGATCCAGCAGGTACTTGTTCCACTGTGTTATTTGTCACTGTGGATGGAGAACTAAACTTGGAAACACAGGATCTAAATTCAGATTAGTAAAGAGCAAATATCCTCCATGTGCAAACTATCAGACAAGCCAAAATTTAGGCCATTAGTCACCCACTTCCTACTTTGCAGTGACTGGACTAAAAATGGGGGAGTTCTTTGAAAAGAAGCTGTCGTGACTAAGCCAGTGGATCAGGCAAACTATGGTTTTGTTATAATAAAACTGGATTGGCTAAAATGAAGACAAAGAGAAAAAAAATTATTCTTTGAAGAAATACTAATAACTAAGTAATCTGTGTTTCTTCCTAAATAATCACAGAAGCTATGTTCAGGAGAAATTTGGACATTGTAAAAATGAGTTGTAGACAGTGAAAAAATCTCCATATAGCCACTCTTCATTCAGCTACAGTTCAAGTCCCCATCCTTCTCCCTTCTCTGTTCTTAGGCATATGAAAAGAGCAAGACCATGTTCCAGATGCCTCATTTTTGAAGCTCCACTGGGCCTGTGTTGTCCCACAGTATCACTGCTGAGAGGTGTTGAGGCCAGTTGCAGAATCCTTTTTTCTCTAGAGGCAGGTACAGACGCCATAGAGAAGGTTTGTCCTAAAGTGAGGGGTTGTGTATTCTGCCTGAGAAGAATCCCACAGCCAGGGGAGAGTGGTGAAAAGAAGCTTTGCTCTCAGCATCACCCTGTGACTTTCTCTGACTCTTCACAAGCACAGTAACATTTTAAAGCTGTTGTTATCTTCTAAAGGTTAGAGAAGATTTGAGGATTACCTCACAAAAGAATAAGGGAGTGGAACAAAGTGTTGTAACACTTTTCACAAGCCAGACCTTTTTGACAACACATTCTTCACTGAAAGATTTTAATTTTTTCTGTCTTTCTAGATATCTTCTATATTGCAATGGAATATTTTAACATTAAAATTGGGTCATTAAAAATTGTATCTATTGAAAAATAAATAATTTTCTCCAATCTGTTTTGCTTTTTTCTTCCTATTTTTCTCAATACTTGAAACTTTGGGGTGAGGAATGCCTGTGTAGCACAGATGATGTTTTTCACCAAGTCATACTTTAAATCTGATTTCCACTTTCATTTAATCTATCTAAGCTATCCTGTTTCCCATGTCCAGAAAAAAAAAAAGTTTAACCTCAAAACTTTCATCTTCACAATTTTTTACACCATATTTACAGTTAAACTTTGCTTTGCATTTTGATAAAGTTCTGGATGATTTACTAGATATGAATTCCCTCAGAGTCCTTTTTTACACTGTCTGCCAGACCATACTTCTAATTGAGTTTTATGTTCCTAAGGAGAGGATTTAAGTGTGCCACATCTCTATTATACCCATTCTTTTAACTCTAAATCACTCTGGTCTCAATTTGAGACAGGCAGTCTGTCTGAAAGGAGATTAGGAAAAGATATTATTAGAGATAAAAATTGCTGTCTTGTGTGCTCCAGCAAAAGAGAAGAAAGCTCCTGTGACTTCCAGCCAGAGAAAGGACTGAAACTTTCAGCTTAATTCCAGAAATACCTAGCACAAAATGTCCATGTGAGTGATTACTGGCACTGAATATATAATTATCAGTAATGCTATAACGTGTGACTATATATAGTATATTCATATATAATACACTGCTGCTTAAAATTTTTATTCTGATCAGATTCTTGTTTTAAGTACTTCCATGCTTTAAAAAATCAGATGCCACAGCTTTGTAATTGATGCTGTTTTTCACTAACTTTCCACAACATTTACTTTTTTTTCTTATTGTTTTCTTAATGTTTCTCTTTTCGAGAAAAAATACTTGTACATATATTTTTCTCCAGTGAGGACCTCAAAACTAGAGAGTATGAAGGAAGAAATCCTTTCCAGGTAATTTGATAATTTTTCTATAATGTCATTTTCACTCAGGTGGTGGTTCCATTCTCTCAGGCACTCTACAGATTCAAAGTAAGATCCCAGAACTTCTTCAGGATATAGCCTGAATAATTCAGTATTATTCCTCTGCCCCTTCTTCTTGTCTTTTTATTTCAATTGAAGTGTATAGGAGTTCTGAATTTCTGCAATCTGCCTTAACTTGCAGAATATCTAACCTGTTTCTAATTAAGCATAGAAAATGCAAATTTGACTCTGTTGCTTATTAAAATTCTTACTTTTAGGCTCAATGCTTCTGGGCAACAATTCCTCTCCATATATGTTCACAGCATCATACATGATGCCTACATTGCAGTAGCAGGGAGTTTGTAATATCTGATGACCTAATGGACTATCAGGGTAACAAGGGTGATTTATTCTCATTCTTTTTTGACTAGATCCTGTAAAGGCTGGATCACATAGAATTGTACTTTTTGTTTTAGAAGAATCATTTTTGTATGTAAAAACCTGGCTAAATACTTTTAAAGCAATTTTTTCTTTTTGTACTCATTTCAGTAAGCCACTAAGTTATTGAAAAGCAGAAATTTGAATTTCCATTTGCCAAGTATTGTTTGTTTCTGTAATACTTTGAATGTCATTTAAAACAAAAGTAAGTTAATGAGCTGTTAGGCTTATACAGCAATCTTATAGTACTGAGAATTTTTCCTGAACAAAAGCATACAGAAAATGGATCACTAGAGCATGACATAACCTTTGAAGAGTTATGATTTTCTGCATGTCTATGTTTTTCATTTTTATAAATATTTAGAGAAATTTAAAATAACTTGGTAGACAAATAACTTCTCTGAAACAATTCTGTGTTGCTTTCTAAAATTCTGTTTAAACTTGTTCCAGAGTACATAGTTGACAACATTTTTTAAAATGTTGTTTCTTTCATGCTGTGATCTGAATTTTTGGTATAGGTCTCTAAACTCAAGGCTAATTCTTACATTCCTGACTGTATAAGTAATAAATATACATATACTTTATACTCTATATGTGTATGCATATTTCTAGTACCTGCATAAATGTAAATGTATATGTCTGTACATGAGAGAGAAATGTATTTTAAATTGAGAAATTACTTTTCTGTCCTCATATCTCACTGCTAAAACTGATACAGGAGAACCCTCTTAATAAGAAATCGGTCCAATTTTTTTGTATGAGCAGTTTTAGTCCATTTTTTCAGGACATGTAGCAACAACAAATCAGAATTTGGTTTCTAATCTTTTCAGAGATCTTAACTGGCATTGCACATATCAGTTGATAATGTAGGGTTTTTTTCAATGTGAAAATCTGAGACATAACTTTCTAATTTTTTAATTCTTACTGTGCTTGGGCCATCTTTTATTTTGTGTTTGTTCAGTCCAGCTTACCTATTCCTTTGAAGGCATTGCTAGATTTTATTGCCACTTCAGACAGTCTTGCCACTAATGTCTAGCTGTGAAATCATTTGTACATAAAAGCATATTTAACTTCAGCTTGTTTTTCCAACATTTCCCAGTAACTGTATGTTAACTAGATCTCATTTTGAGGAAATTTGTGGTCTTATATGCATATGAAATATTTGGACTGATAAAGCTAAGCTATCAAGTGCACTTCTTTATTCTTTCCTGACACATTATTTCATTTTTTCTAAATCTGAAGCTACTCTCCATGTTGTCTGTGTGACTTCATTTCCAGCAGCATTGTGAGTCAGCAGGCTCCAAGGTAGTAGAATTTGCCTATAGATTTGAATGTATCATCATTAATGCATACCAGCTCACCATGTTTTCCATATGTGAAAGGTAGAATTCATTCTCTGTTTCCTTCGTGCTGAATTTTGGGCTGAAGCATAATCAAAAGCATCAGTAGTAACGTGCTGTTCTTCTTCTGAAACACTTGGAGTCCATATGCATTGGGTTGTCAAAGACAAGGCAGGGACCACTTGCTGTGAGGTCTGAGCTTTGGAACAAAGTCTAAGCAGATTGACAGTTCTGCCGTTCTTATAATACTGAACGAGTTTATACATATTGTACAGCACCCCAGTCCTAAACTGCTAGGAATCAAATATATTGAATTATCTGCCAGAATTGCAAGCTGAAGGGACAATGAAATCCAGAAAATCCAATGTTTAAGTAGTTAATTTTGGGTCGTTAATATAATCTTTCTTCTATTATCCTGTGTTATTCAAAAGAATAAATCGCACAAGATGTCATAAAGTATTTTCATGCAGAACACTAATTTAATAATGTTTCTTAAAGTGAGAAAATTTTCATGAATTCTCTTTTTGTGATTCAGAAATTAGACCACTTTCTTACTTTTTTAACAAAATGGACATATTCATGAAGAAAACCCGATGTTAACATATTTTAAACTTTGATATATGAAGATGTAAAAAAATTAGCCCAAATTATGAAACAATTTCAATAACAGGTGAGAGAAAATGAGGAATACTAACATTATGAGTAGATTAAGATCTTCAAAATGTTACCAAAGAAGGGATATTGCAGTTATTTTTCTAGTTCATTCAAGACAACATACAAATAAAAAAAAATCCACAAGTTCATAAGGCTTCACACTCATTTCTGCTTGACAACCTCTTGCTTTTGGCTTCACTTCCTTGCCAGTACTCCCAGTGCTTTAAGGGATATTAACTAAAACTTCTGAACAATACATGCTACTGTCTGTTTGTCCTGCAAGTTCAATAAGTGGTGAAATGCCTCACCATTAGGTCATCTAGGAAATCTGATTTTCATTCTAGGCTGGTGCTGTTATCTTCTGCTTTAAGCACCATAGTCACAACTAATATAACTGTATAGAAAAGTGTATTTTTTTACAAGAAATTAAGAAAGAAGACATAGTTAGCCTTTCAAAGGTACCTAACTAACAGTTAAAATCACTTAAGAATTTGCTGATGAGAAGATAACACTCAGAGAAAGCTATAGCCATTAGGATGCCTTTGAAAACCATCAAAATTAATGAGATATTTGTTGTTAGCAAAAATAAAATCCAATAACTGGAACCTAGAAAAAAAATTCAGTTTACCTGTAGAGTAGATCCCTTCCAGTGAAGCCCTATTGAAATATCGTTGAAAGAGGTAAGTATGGTTGGTTATAAATGCTGTCCATTTTTCTTCCCAAAATCAAAGCTTAAATGTGCTGGAAATGAAAATAATATTTTCTTATTTCACAGAAGAGGTACTAGAAGATGGTATCAGGAACCTGGACTGCTCAGGTGCCAATGGGACAGTATAATCCTTCTAACAATTTTGGCAGAAGCATTTGAAAAGATTGCGCATTTATAGAGAAACACGTCTTTTATGTCAATGTTGACACATCCATTCTTGTACTCCTTGTCAGGGAGACACTGTGTCATTTGTCACTTGATAGGTCCTTGCAGTAAAAAGATGGAACATTAATTCATTTGTTAAGAAAGAGCATGTTGAGTTGTGCTGGTAGCCAGAGAGATTTTTATGTTACAGTGAAATACAATAGAGTGATCACTTATACAGACAAAAAATTACCTTCCAAGAGTCATTTCCCATAGGTGTTGGTGCACTTGTTCCCATTCGTACTGAGCATGTGAGCGCTCAGTTCAAAGGACAAGAGCTAAAATAAGTTCTTTTGGTTTTTTTTCGACTTTGTTGCTTGATAGAAAAGACTTTCACACACTTCTGAGCTGCCATTCAGCAGAACATAAAGAATATTACAGCTTGTGTTAAGTGTCAATTGGAGATAATTACAACCTCGGTGACCTGTCTTGCCACTAAAGCACTTAGCAGACTTTATTTTGCCTTTACAACATGGAGACTGGGAGCACAGTTCTGATCCCAGTGACACTGTGGTAAATCAGGAGACACTGCAGTGAAGCCAGCTGAATTACAACCTCATAAATATGATGTAAGGTAGCAATGGAAATCAGATGCTTTACTTATACATTGGTTCTGATTTTGCAAAACTTTCCGTTTTGTGTCCTACCCTTGAGAGTTTTCAAATACAATAACTAGGGACATGTCAGCCAATAATTGTAGTGGGATTCCATTGTTCTCCATGCCAGACAATGAGAGAAAACTAATAGGAGATAATCCTGTGGAAATACTTGTAATTTCCAAGCATAAAAACTTAATCAAATACCTCTACTTCTGTCACCTGAAGTTGCCCAGGGCTTGAACTTTCAGCAATGCCATAGTGCACACATCCTGTTGGTCTGTAGCCTCAGGGAACAGCCCAAAATTTCACTTACTTTGTGTCCTCTAGGACAGTGAAAGATATCAGTACCAAATTCAGCCATCTATGATCACAAATATATCCTAGCGTCATTGTTTATGCTCTGCAAGTTTGTCACAGATTTCTGATTCTCCCTTCTAGTCCTACTGCCAATGCCTCATGGTTTCACATTTTGTATGCAGCAGGCAGTCCTTTCCCCAAATCAGTGAGCAACCATATTGGCTGCCATTCTTAATTTCAGACAGTTCATTTGCTATTTCCCTGCTTGAAATCCAGAGGATAGCTTTTTCCCCTATAAATGAAACCAGGTGAATTCCCCAGCAGGTTTGGTATAGTTCCTGTGACCAATGACTACCTGCTGTTATTAGCATGCCCATTGTGTTAACCACTGCATTTCCTCCCATTTGCATTTCAGACAGGAATAACTTCCTTAACTGGAAGTATAATGCACAGAAAATTATTTTAGATGAGCTGCTTTGGCTTCCTTTGCCATTTACCATATATATTTGTGAAAATTGTCATTACATTGTTAAAAAAAAAAATTAAGGACATAACCAGATTCACACAGTCTTTTATATGTATTTGCATCTTCCTTCACCAGTGTTTGCTATTATATTGTGCAAACCAGTTTGTAGTTTTCACACTTTCATTGACTTCCCTTTTCTGGAAGTCCAAGCACTGGCTAATGAAAAACCTCACAAGTAGGAGGCACCACAGAGGGCTGCCAAAGCTCTGTTATGTAATGATGACTGGTTTTAGGATTGGAAATAGTGTGGTGTACACCAATTGCTAAAGGCCACAAATTGGAGATCCTCAGTTCTTGACTCTTTTATGTGCTTCTGAATCTGCCTTTCATCTTCAGTTATGTCATTTTAAGACCTGATTTCCCAGTTCCCTGCCTTCCCAGAGCCTTTCTGTGCTCAGCTTTCTGTGACCTCATTTTCACACACTGTACTGACTTCCAATTGACCTCGATCTGAGTTACAGGCCATTAGTACCATGGAAAATCAGCAACCTGGCATTTAGAAATATCATCAACATGAGCAACATGTCTGAAGTCAGTGGAAATTCCACTATCAACTTTCCTGAGCTCTTACAACAGTTTCTTTGATTAAAAGAGGGATATAATCCACCTTGTGTGAATTTTATACAGATCAATTAATGCTGTAGGCCCTTAGAAGATTCAAAAGACTCAGTTATGGCTATCAAAGCTACCATTGCCATCTAGAAACAACAAAGCAATTTTAAACTAATTTATAAAACCTTCCCTTGCAAACAAAGTGCTGCAGACAGCCAGTTCAAGTACCCTTCAGACTCACCAGCATAGCTTGTTGGTCAACATTTTTAGCATCAAAGTCACAACTTAATACTTTATCCCTCTTATAGAAGTATTTATATTTATGAGAAGGGTGAAAATTAGAAAATTTTTTTCAGGGTAATGGCCACTTCTTGAGGTATAATTGGCAACCTTCATAAGTTGTATATGTGACAGGAACATAAAAGAAAATAAAGCCAAGCATGCCTGCTGTTAAAACAGTCTGGATGTGGTTTTCTCAATTGAAGCAGCCAGGATTCATATTAAATCTGCATTTTAAGCCCTGGGTTTCTGGTTCTCTTCCTAATTTTGAAAATTAATCATTCTGTGGCTAAGCACTCTGCTTCCTGCATATTTTTTCAGCTCCATAAATGGTGACATGAACTTTTCTCTGTGGTGAGCAGTATCATGATTTTTTTATTAATTCCTTTCCTTCCAAAATGTCTTTCACACTTTTTCCCTAAAGTGACCTCTGCTATATAATATCGATATACAATATGAATTTCGGCTTACATTACTATAGGAGAAGACACATCTTTGCCATTGGGTAGGTCAGAACAAAGCATTCCTGGCATGGTGAAAAGTGTTTGTCACATTCAACCACATTTTATAGCCTCTCACTTAGTGACATATAACCTTGTTCTAACCATATGTGTATCATTTATTAAAATTACAGAACAAAGTGTAGCTGCCTGAACAAGCATGTTGAAGAAAATGACTAAACACCATCCAGGAGGAAAACAGTCAGTAAGGAAATATTAGTTCAGTCATCTCAAAGAAAGTGGGATCCTTTTCTTTCCAAATTGAAGTATTCTGATAATTTACTTCAATGATGTGCAATACTAACTGCATCCACTTACAGCTGAATGTATACATTGTCCTGAAAGTAATGGGCAGCTGGCAGGTGAGGTCATGGGGAAAGTGGTAACTGGACAGTTTTCCTTCAGAGGAAGGACACCCTGGACATGAGAAAAGGCTCTGATCAGAAAAAATCATCTGTGGGAGCTTGTCATAGGAACCTTGTGAAGACCAGGCAGTTATTGAGTAGAGAGGGACAGACCATGCCCAAGCAGGAATTCCAAGAGCTGATACTTACTATTTCCTCAGTGCTTTTTGAAAATATTTTATTACATCATAAATAATCTCTTTAAAGCATGCTCAGATAACTCTAGAACTCTTAAATATGGGACAATTACTTTGCATAAAGAAACAATTCTGATATAAACTGGAACTGAATCTGTTTTTTCAGAGTCATCAATGCTTACATGATTTTAAAGTACACTTTGCCTATAATTTATTCTTTCACCTTCTGGTTTTAGATAGCAAGAAAAATACTAAAGTAAAGAATACTTACTTGCCATTTCCAACTCTCTTAACACCAGAAAGGAGGAATAAGGCTGATATTTATATCGGAACTCGGAGAGATCTAAGTATGAGAACAAGCTACTACAGTAATGATTGCTAACACTTAAAAACCAAGACAGAAACAAGCAAAAGAGTTAAGAACCCTCAATAACAAAAAGAACATTCTCATTAGGGAAGCCATTATAAAGTGGTATGTCCAGGACTGTTGCAGTTCAGAGCTGCACATTTAAAAAGCTAGTTATTGTTAATTCTCTCCCTGCTTTCCAAGGCTGTCTTAGGTCTCTCTAAACAGGATGCAAATTAGCAGGTTACAGCTTGTGTCACAGAAACTTATGTAGCTGAATACTCCTTCATATCACACATTTTCATTTCTAGGTGCTGAAATGAGGCATCAAGAATTAAATTAAGGCTTTACGCAGAATGCAACAGCAAAGAACATTAAGGGATTAAAAAAGAAAGACCTGTGCTGTAAACAGTGCAACCACTTCAGATTCAAAATGATTGCCAGAAATTCTGCAGAACTTTCAACAAGTAGAAGTCTAGCCATCTTGTTAAACCAAAGGTATTAGAAGTATGGTCTGTTTCAAAAGGCCTATACAGCTAACTAGATTGGAATCATGTGCTTTTGGCTCAATCCCTGGTACATCATTGTGTCATCTACTTTGTTCCTCTTACTTTGATATTGGATACCACTAAAAAAATCATGTTGTGTGGTTTGAAAACCTTGTAGAACTGAGAAGTGTGATCTTCTGTGATTATTCTTAAGGAATTTTTTTTGACTTCTCTGGTAAGCTCAACCTGAGCACAAAATATTGTGGTAAAATTTTAAGTGAAGATAAGTTTATAAAACAACCATTTTTCAGCTTTAAAATCCTGAAAAAAACTTACTGGTCTCAGAATATTCATCAACGCATCTGTTTAAAAGCAGAGATTTTAATAAACATAAATAAAAACATACTCATAACCATAAACATCATTATTATTGTTATTGTTGTTATTTAGAGGCATGGAGAATTACACCAAATAGTTGAATTGACTGGCAATGGAAGTATGAATTTTAATTGATAAAAAAAAGAGTTTTTTCTTAATATTTTGGCAATTTTTTTCAAAAAATGCTGTGTGTGGAAGTATTTCATGGGACATTAGAAGAAGAGTAGCTCTTCATTAAGAATACCCTTCAATCTGAAGTTCATTTCTTCCTCTTTCAGTCAGGGTACTAATTGCCTCAATTGTCTGTAGCTGAACAAAACAGTGATGTTGAATGCAGTACAACTTTTTAACAATTAATTTTCTCTTCTGACTTTAAAAAAGTTAAGTAGGACTGACATTTAAGATTATTCATACCAATAGATAATCATGATTTAAGCTTCTTATAAGAAGAAAAATGATGTTTAACCTGAAAGAAGCAATTCTGTAGACTAATTTTCCTGAAATGCTGGTAATATTTTAGAATTAGTATCTGGCAAAATATTTTCAAACACTGGCTAAATAATTTGAAACATATAAGCTATTTGAAGGAGTTAACCATGTATGAACTTCACTTACAAAATTAATTTGCTGCAGATGGTAAAAATTATATTGAATCTGTTTGGTGTAAGAACAGTGCAAATTTGGCAGCATCGTATGAAATAAAGCTGTGTTTGTCCAGGACAACATAAGTATTTTAAACTTTCCATGTTTTTTTACCAAGTCTCATCATGTGGGGGTCTTCTGAGAATTCTATCTCTTAACACCACAGGGACAGGTGGCCAAAAAATGGCATGTTGGAGTCTAGAGAATGAGAATAGTTAGAAAGATGTTGCTTCAACCATGCAAATTCTCTGCATTTAAGAAAACTGACCTTAAGGAAGCCTATCAATAATCAAGGACATAGCAGCAATGAAGAAAGAGGGAAATTAGAAGGGTAAAAATGGATTTTCAAGAAAAGAATTAAAGAGTTTTAAAACCAATACCCAGAAGCCATGAAAATACATTTTGAAGATGACTGTAATAGAACCAACAGATCTTCTAAATCCCTACAAAGCAGTGAGGGAAGATAAGAATACTGCTGAGAAGTTAAATGACTTTTTACATTAGTTTTTACTCAAGAATTTTTGGAAGATTACTATGAAACCTGCTGTTTTCTGATATATAACAATGTGATGCTACTAAAGCCCTACATGCTGCAAAAAGTTTTCTCTAACTTTATGGATAACAATCAAAATGTATGAAACCTCAAAATTATACCCCCCTGAATTTTTCCTTATTGCATAGAAAGAGAAGAGAAAAAAATAGTGCCTCATATATTTAAGAAATTGAACTACTGATCATGAAGTTTATTGTCTCTTTCAAGAAGGTTTTCTGGGTCATTAACTTATCACCAAAAAAATATGAACTTTTTCACAACTTCTCTCAAGTACCTTGAGAATGCCATATTTTAAAAGGGAAAAAATGCTTCATAAGCCAATCACTTTCTATGGTTAAAAAATTATAAAAGCCCCAGCAACATAATTTCTTTAGATGCTGAGAAATTCTGATTCCTCAGGAAAGGATACTTAATATTTTCCTCTATGTGTGGAATAAAGCAGGATCAAAAAACACCTAGCAGAAAAAAAAAAAAAATAGACGTTTAGGATAATACAGACTACTCTCATTATATAAAAAAAGGATAAAATTGTTGACTGAACTTTCTCATTATAGCTTCACTTATTCTTACTACAGAACTGGGAAGGAGGGCAATGAAACTGAAATCTGAGAAGTGCAGGAAAAGCTTTACATTATTTAAATATAAGGACAGCCATGAAGAATATAAGATGAATTAGATGAATGGACACCAGAAAAACAAAATTTATCATTGACAATCTCGGTAGAGGGAACTACCTGAAAAAATGTGAGGGCACAATGCAGCTGCCTATATTAACCATATCTAAATTAACCAGTGGAGCTCCAAACATCCCACAGGTTTCTTAGCAGAGGTCATCATTAATGTGCTACTGAAAACATAAAAAGTAATATGTCACATTGCAATATGTGACAACAACTTGAATTAGTACAGAATGGACAAGGTAACACCTTCATTGAAACCAATATTTTCCCAGAATACTACCCATAACAAGACTATACTTTAAAAGAGGATGTGAAAAGCAGTTGAAAAGCAGAAAGAATCAGCATAAAACAATAGGTTTAGATATATATGTCATGAATAATAATGTTAAATTGAAAAGCTTTATTTTTTCTGTTATAATCAATAATAAGAGACAGCTTTTAAGTGAAAAAATCTGAATCTGAAAAATTAAAACAGTTTTTTATATACCATGAGCAAAATTATAAAATGCATTTTTAATGGAAATAATTCACAGAAAAAAACTAATAAGTATAGGGAATGTGTCAATCAAGACTACTTAGTGTTAGCAATTTTTAAAGGGATATTTATTGTTACCTTCATGTTTTAACTCAGGCTGTAACAGTAAGAACAGGAGATTTCTTCAGATTACTTTGCCTCAAAGGCATTTTAAATTTCTCTCAGCTACCTTGAATCAGCCATATTAGGAGACATACATGACCTTTCATGGTCATTCCTAAATTCTGGTGTTTCATTGCAGGATATAAATAAAAACTGATGGAGAGGAAAATCAGAAACACAAGATAGAAAGTACAGCAGAAATATATTTATATTGAACAGTAGTATCTGTCATTTTACTGAAGGAAAGGCAATTCCTCTTTTACAGAGCACATGGAAGTTAGTGTCTTTCATCATGAGGAAGAGAGGACTTGAAGTGTGACAAATTATGTGTGAGAATAGAGCTGGAATTTATCAGCTTCACAAGGAAAAAATCAATTTTACCCAGTTGACATTTAATTGTGGTAGACTGCTTATCGTACATTTTTGTGTGTGTCATTATTTCTCATAGAATTCAAACCTCATATATTCAAAAATAAACTTTAATGTACTAAGTCCTAATTCAAAACTCCCTAACCTTCACTGTTGTTTAAGAACAGCAGTCTTTGTATCCAAGAGCTTGTGACCATACTCCACCAACAGGAACCCTCTTCCAGATAAGAACTTTGAAAGTACAAATTCATGCTTCTACATCCTGAGACTTTTTGTGTTAGTTAATATCTGAAAAGCCGATCTGAGATACAAACCTTTTGGAAACTTAAGTCTGTAAGGCACTCCTAGATTCTGAACAGTACCATTTTTGCAATTAGTTTTACACTCACTTCTTCTTTAAGATCAATTTGCCCATATTTGTGTGGATTGTTAAAAATCCACAAACTCAAAAGTTCTCTGCAGAGCTGCAGCTGCAAGGCTTAACTTCATATTAAAAAATACTAAGATGAATCAACATTTTTTTGTTTCAGTACCATATGACTCTAAATTCTGAAAATAGATCATGTCAGTATTTGATCAGCAGGTACTTATTGTTAGTACACAAAATGCATGATGAAATAGGAAATAGCTGTCTGGTCAAGAGCTTGTTGTAGATCAAAAGGCACCATTGTTCTGCCTGCAATTTTCTAACTATTTCTATGCAGTTTTCTATTTTCTCAATAGGGAAGCAAATGTGCAGCTCCTATCACTTAATGATTCCTCTAAGTTGGAGGACAGAAAGGTTTTTTTATCAGGCATTGGAAAGCACATATATGTGAAGAGGATCTGTGATGTCACACCTAAAGTACTGTACTCAGAAGAAATTAAAAGTATAATCTGAAAGTTTATCTTTAATTATCACTTTCAAGTGTTCAATATAAACATTCTATGTAGTGTACAGAAGATTACAGTCTTCTCCACTGGCACAGAAATGCATATGCTCACACCCACCAGCTCTCTGCTTTGTTGCAAACTATGAATAGTTAAGCATTTGCTGTGATTTAGCTAATGTCCTTTTACCATATAAAATGCAATCCAATTCATTGTGTATGTGCTTGAAAGGGAAAGAGACACAAATGATTTGGTACTAAGCCTTTTTTCTTCATTTCATATTGCTAAAGCTGTCTCTGGAGAAATAAAGAGGCTTTTTTCTCTTCTTTCTTATAATAGGATTCTAATGAGAACTTTAATTAGTATCATGAATTTTTTTCCTTACTTCTAGATTTTAAAGTAATCATGCAGTATTTCTCAGTCATGATTTTCTATTGTATCTCTATCATGTTATTTCTCTAAGATAATTTTCATAATACAGTTTTATTTCAGATTTTGTTAACTCATTTTATTGCCATAGTAATTGACATCAAAATAGACAAGTATCATCAGATTCTTGTTAGTAGATTGATTGACAGTCACCAACTGGAATATTTTCTCAATTACAGCTGTGTAAAAATTCTGGTAGAAAGGCCTTGTCTTTATCAGTGTATGCATGAAGTGGTCATTGCAACACAGGCTATTCTTCCTCCCTTTAGTTCTTTCTTAATGTTTTTTACCAAAAATAATTTTTGGAAAATTCTTCTTAATTTCTTTCCCACATTTTGATGGACTGTCTGCTTGATTGTTTCCTCTAGCATGTGCCATTTCTTTTGAGATTAAACAAAACATTTTTGCCAGAACACATATTTCTGACACAAACTCTGCTTGAGTTAATTTCTTAGTATTTATTATAAAACCTCATATTTAATGGACCTAGTCCTGTAGATGTCACACAATTTTTTGGTAGCCTGGAATACTGTTTCATTTGTCCTGGAATACATGAGCCTGGGAGATAAGAGATATGCAAATTCACCAATAAAAACCTCTATATTTTTGTCGTTACTTTTCTGGAATACATGTTTCATAGTCATTAAAAAAAAGAAGCAATTACCAGTAAGTCCATGAAAAACAGTCCAGGAAAGCAGATTTTCCAGTGTTTTATTGCAACGTTGGAAATCCTGTATACCATTTTCCACAGGGATGTAGCAAATAAAAAATAAACCGAAGTTGGTAATTAGAGAAATTTAGCTGAAACTTGTTCAGCTTATTAAGCATTTAATTTTGTGTAGAAAGTAAGAAATCATTAGCACTTTTATTATCCTGAGTGTAAAAAACCCAAACACTTCTGGAAAGTAGGCTGTACAATTGTCTTTAAAAGATTTGGTATTCATGCCCTTTCCTGAAATGTTTATGCAACCTAACTAAACCTGTAGTTTGACTTCCACAATAAAATTACCAATTGGTGACAGCAATTGCACAGGCGACTTAAAAAATCCTCGAGTTGTTCCTTGCTCTTCACTAGAAGTCAAGGCTTGTGTTTCTATTTTGAAGGTTGGACTGACTCTGCTGTAAAAGGTTTTTCTGGTAGAGCTCTGTTTAATGGCATAGCAGAGAGGATCAAATCTGGCATCCTCCAGTGAGGAGGACTTGCCCTGGCTAAGTGATGCTGCCACCCTCACTGTTGCCTAGGCCTCCCAAGGGGCTTTGTTCATCTTCATGCACACAACGAGCTGATCTGACCTGAGCACACCTGGGCTGGCCTAGCTGGGGTGGTTGCCTTCACATCAGGGTGGGAGAGTGTGTTGTCAGCCCTGCTACACAAATATCAGATAGATCTCTTAGTCCCAAACAATAATCAGGAGAACAAAATAATTTTAAAAGTACAGGAAAGCATTCAAATCAAAGTCAAAATGTGGTAAAAGTATCAAGTTCTAATTTAAATTATAGTCTGAGCTGCTTCGAGTAGATATGTGTTTTGAGAGTGTATAAAGAAAGAGTGTATAAAGATTGAAGGTTTTTCTCTTGATAAAAGGTGTTTATCATTTGAACTGTAGAAAGGAGTGAGCTTGTTGTTAAATGTGTGCATTTCTCACCATAACTCTGCAACTCCCAAAGTCACACATCAATTCAGCTGCTCTGGTAGAAATAGCTCCCATGTCTCCTGATGCAGAGTCTGGTATCCTATCCTAGAAGTTCAAGCCTCCTCTGTTAATAAGGTGTTTACAGAAGTTTATTCCTTCAGGTCAGAAGTTTGAACCTACTCCAATCTACTGATACCCTGAAGGTACTAAATCCAACTGCATGGGTCAGTTCTATTTGAGTGTAGCTTTTGTTTCTCAGCAGAGTAAACTAAAGGAAAATTGGATGTGCTGCCCTTTCCAAAATATTACTAAACTGAGCTTGTTTTGTGGCCTTCAGTAGAAAGTACTATCATGGCTGGCTCTTTTAAATGCATCAGCAGAAAGGAAAATAATTTCAGGAATTCACAGCTATTTTAAGGAGGTAAATATTGGCAAAATACAGTTGCCTTAGTCAAGCTGTGTTTTTTCACTGCCTACCTTCCTCACTGTGTAGGGGCCCTCTTACCTAAGGCTGTCACAGAGATGCCTTCAGTTAGCACACACATTTCACTTTAGAAGGGAAAAATAAACAAAGTTAAAAGCTTTTCCTTCAGGTGTTTCACTCTGTTCTTTAGAAGCAACCTCTCGCTAATGATTTCCTGCTGGGTTGCACTCGTGGCATTGCAAGTTTGCACCAGGGGCTGCACTTTGCAGCTTCAGCAGATTGTGACAGCTGCAGGTGTGGCTGTCACAGAAGGATGTATTTGCACATGATAGCCACAAGTGTATCCCTGCTTTCCATTGGAACAGCACCAAAGAGCATTGCTGGCACAACGAGGAGGGAACTTCAGAACACCGTGTCCTGATGGGGAAGCTGAGGCACGAGCACCATCCTGACAGTTTGCAGTCGTTTTCCCTAATGAGTTTTCCAGTTTGCTAATTCAAAGTTTCAGTGTGCTTGGGCCTCAAACTCTCCTTGTAAGGAGATTATTCCACCACTGAATGTACTTTGCAGTCAGAATTTCATCCTATTTTTCATGTCTATAAGCAGAAATTTATTATTTTTCTCTTGACTGTCTTTGTTTTATTATTTAATCATACAATATACAACCATTCTTAGTGCCTCTGCAATTCTGGAAGGGGATTTATTCTCAGCTTAGGTGCATCACATCATATCTTTCTGCTAACAAATGGCCCATAACAGTTTAAAATGTCATTCACAGATATCGAAAGTCATTATATGGACCCATTGATTTCAGAGAATTTTATGTGAATTCAACTCTTAGAGAGGTTGATTGTTCTGTCACAGAAATCATCTGCAAGACTGATGTTTGACAGGATCAAGCCAACAGATGCATTATTTAGCTGCTCTACAGCCCAGTGCCTTTGCTGACAAAAATTGATTAATATATTTGGGGTTTTTTTCATACTACATTGCAATGTCATAGCTAATCTATGATCCATTTGATCTCTAAATCTCTTCCAGCATGCCTGCCTACTAAAATCTCTTCTCTATTGACTATCTATGTGTTTGAATTATCTTCCAGTGGATGTATTATACTAAATTTTTCCAAGTTAAATTTTAATTTGCTTCTGCTTCCCTACTCTGAATTCTTCTTGGCATTTCTCTTCCTTCATTGCTGCTTACCACCTTTTTTAATGATAAGGAGCAGTATATTTTGGTACTACTTTACAGAAAATTCAACTAAAATCACAACCGATTATTATACAAGAAATTATTTTAATTTATTAGCCATTAGGAATAACTTCTAGGTTTTTGTGTGCTTTATGCGATTCCATAATTCACTGACTTTTAACATTTCCCTCCTGAAGGAATCTGGTCTACTCGACAGGAAGCCTTAATTGGAGAAGAAGAATCTGCAGAGCTAAAAAAGCTGGTTCTAATAGGAGTCAGACTTTACAATGAAAAGGTTGAAATGTTGCAGGGAGAAAGTGGCTCATTACCAGAAAAAATGTCTGAATCCCAAAGGGTATGTATTTTCCCTGAAAAAAATGAATGTTGTCAGGGAAGAAAGCTCATAATTTATTATTAACAGCTAATAGTAGCTTTCCTTAGAAGTGGTGGTGGGAACATAAACAAAATGTATTTATTTTCCAGTATTTGACTAAACTAAGAATTTTTCAGACTGTAGATAACATTATTATTATTCAAAAAGGTTAAATTATTGGTTTCCTTATATTTAATTTTATGCATTATTATACATATGTATAACTTCAAAAGCATACAGTAAGACTCTTATAAGTCTTCCCTGGCACTAGTGGTGTTACATGAGGTTAAAAAACAATGGAGTGTTTTCCACTATTGTCAGCCTTAGATTTCTGTTTGCATGCCTGAGATTTCTGCTTAGATACCTGAAGCCTGAATCTGATTTCAATTATTTTGTCTAATTTAGACATAATTTGTCACGTGGTTCATTTATTCATTATAAAAAGAGAAACTCCTGCTGTATTTATTTCAGAGTAATATAATATCATCAGAACATCTATTTAAGAAAAAAGACAAGTTAATTTTTTCCAAGCCTTATTTTTGGCTCATGCTAGACAAATTAGCATTCTAGGATGTACTGGACTAATGATACTATCTTGTCCATCCTAGAAGCCACAGGTCTTCCAGAAATACTTTAATATCTCCTATATGATGTTTTTAATTGGATCATCTTAGTCAGGAGTCTTCATTTCCCTTCTTTACACCAAAGACTCAGTTTTATTGAGAACCATAAAATACAATTCCTGTTACCAAGAGCAGTCATGCAGCAGGACATGAGGAATGTGAGTCTTCATTACCTGTGTGTTATCTGGCCTTCTCTTTCATTCTAGTTCATTTGGTTTATCTCTTGCTTTTTCTCCTGCATCACAGAGGAAGAACATCTTTGAGACTGGGGCTGTCATTCACTGTGGGCACTTTCCAGCACACTGGGGCCCTCCTTCATTTGAGATTTGTTGGCACTTGAGTAAATAAGCAGCATGTGCTGACACGGCTGCAGTTTCAGAGTATCTGCATGAAGGAGCCAGAATCAAAAGCTGAGGCAGGTACAGCAAAAATATCCTTCAGAAAATGGATTATCCAGAGTTTACAAGGCAAGAATTTATAGCCACCAATTTGAAGGAAGCCATTCAATGTATTACTGACTTGGATTTTCCAAAGAAAACTTTCCCATTCTCTGCATGATCCATTTTGCAGAGTTTGGATCACCCTACTCCACCTCACCCTGTAATTTTTGTATGTGCAAGGCTGCAGAAGACCGGGATAAGGAATGCTGGCAAACAAATTTTCTTCAAAGTAACGACAGATCAAACAGATCCTTGTGCAGTCAGCAACACATGCTAAGAAGAGTACTTTCCAATAAAACAAAAACCTAATGTAAGACTGTTGTTATTTAATAATAAATAATATTTTCTGGATAGATTGTCAACTGCTCTACAAACATGCTCTTTCCCCTTTTTTCTATGGACAAGAAGGGTTTTTCCCAGAATTTTGGGGGCCTTTTAACTCATAATAGGCACCATTTCCAATTTAACGACTGTGGATATTTTGTTATACTGCATTCTTTCTATGAAGGAAAAGAGAAGTATAACTTAGAGAGATGGACTGTTAAATTAAGAAACATTCATCATTAACATTTATTCTCAGGGCTGAGTAAACTGAATTATTATTGGAACAGCCATGTTTTTGCAATGATTTCATAAGAGGGCTGGTTTGGTTTTTTTAAACTGGTAGAAGGTTTGTTCTTACGTTTACACATGTCCACTCTCAGGCAAGAAGACATAAAATTCTCTGCTTCTTATGGTATAAATCTATAGTGCTGCAGAATATACTCAGACTTCTACAAAGTTTTGTCAACACAGCTACCAAATTAACTGAAATTGTTAATCTCGTTTGAAAAGAAGGCATGTGCCCTTTTGTAGAATTTTTCTATATTTATCAAGGCCAAGATTATGAGCATTTTTCAAGATTTACATAGCTAGAATTTAAGTTAAAACTTTCAATCCAACTAGCACTAGAAAGAGGAAAAGGGCAATAATTTATATTAGTTGCTATTAAAGAAGAACTCTTTAAAATCCATAGAAGATTATTATTTTTATTTTCTCTAGGTTCTCTGAAATCTTCTACTTCATATGACTCTATTCCTCACTGAGCAACAGCAAGTCTTTTCTCAATGCTTTATTTTATTACAAGATGTTTTTGGCTCTTCTCAAATGCTCTTCTTATATTGTGCATAAGCTGCCTCCTGCAGAAGCAGTTGGTACAAAAGGGAACAATAGATCTGAAAAGACAATTAATTGTGCTCTGAACAGATCAATTAATTCTGACTGAATAGCAAAAGATCTCAGAAGTCTTGTACTTTAAATAGATGGTTTGTGAGATGTTTACTGGGTAAGTATATATCTAGACATTCTGTGTCCTTTTTACAAAGATCCTGAGTTATTACTATGACAAAAGCAAACAGAAATAGATCAAAAACATTTAAATAGTAATATAATAACTAATGATTTTAAAGGAGAAACTTATGATAAAAAATAGAAAAAACATTCATTTGATTATCTCTTTCTTCTTTGAGCATATATGAAATGGCCACTGAAAATTAGATTTTTGCATCTTTAGGCTGAACTGTAGGCTAAAGATTTATGTGTTTTATCTTAATCTGATTTGCCATTCTTGGTGTTCAAATTTTTATTGGTAATAAAAACATTTATTTTATGTTCTAATTTGATTATTCCAGGTTTTCAAATGTGGTATTTCTCTTTAAAAATGTACAAAAATATGATATAAATAAAATGAAGGTGTTAATTTATGTTCACATGTAAAATAACTGCAAGGTTTTCTATATGTTTCTGTGGATTATGCTTCAATCTCAGGTACACTGGATTTCAGATGCCCCTCAAGCTACTTCTAAATCACTTTTGAATTGCTGTTTAACAACCTTGTATTGAATCTGTATTTCTGATAGTTGTTAGTACAGACATACTTTTCCAAAACAGCAATATCATAGTTGTTCTTTTATTAATGTGAAAACACAGCTTTGGCCATGGATCCAATATATTCAGTTAGGCGATTAGACAGTGGATTGTGTGTGTCGCATCCCAAACATGAGCAGTTTGCCATATCATTCCCAAGTACCTACATGCAAACCATTAAATTAATCCTGATTTATTGACAGATATTTTTGGCAACCACCAGAGCAAGCTACGTAAACGTTTTCAAAACGGGAGAAAGAATTAGGAGATGGGGAGGAACATCTAGATTTGAGAGTGGAATAAATAAGCGTTATACTGGAATACTTAACTGAATTAAATTACAACAGTTAGTGCAGGAAGCTGTCTCATTTCCAACAGTTCCCTCTGGCAAATTTGCAAAATCAGGTATCGCCATAAATCTGTACCACTGAGGAATGGTTCTAGGACAAAGTATCGTTCCAATGTCCTTATGAACGACAGTTATCTGGGTGAGCCTTTTAGTTTTTCATTTGTCTTCTCTTGTCCACAGGAAGGAGTAACTTATTTTCCATTTCCTGTTGAATGCTTTCCTTTCTTTTCCATTGTACTCTAGATTGTTAATTGTCAAGCCATGTCCTTTGGTCTCCAACTATGCTGTTTGCACTAAAATTTACAATATTGTCTCAAATGCTTGAAAAGGACTTTTAAATAGGGGACTGCAGTCCAGTTCTTGTTGTCCATAGCAAGGGCCTGATATAGGAAAAAATATGGTGAAAATATACAAAAAATATTATTTCAAGTTTGAATTATTGTAATATGATGATGTAGTAAGACCCAGATAAGGAAATGTAACAAATCTAAAATACTTTATCTTAATCTGGTGCATACATACAGTCCTATGTCTTTACTTCTTTATTCCAAAACCTACTAGAAATATGGTTTTCCAGCAAATCATAGCTGGTATATGCACATAATACCTGGGAGAGTTCTGCTGAAAAGGAAATGAATGAACTGGGAAGTGGAATCTTTGTAAATTATCTAGATTCATGACAGGACCTGATTAATTGAACTTTTTGACTGCAAAGGCATTGACTATAGCTATTCAGTTAAAACTTCTGATAACCAAGCAGAACTGGAAAAAGAAAGTAAAACGGTGAAAAGAACTTTTGAAATATTGATGTTGAAAGTAGGGTAGAGTTCTGTATGGGAAGGCAGGTAGATTATTAAGTGAACAAAAGAACTATCTTGCATAGAGACCTGCATTTCAGCGCTGAAGGGAAAACTGGCACATCAAATTTGTACGACAAAAAGGAAGGGTTTATCAGCTTCTAAATGCATTATTTAAAGATGATAGTTAATGCTCATAAAAACTACAGTGGTTAA
The DNA here is from genome assembly GCF_028551555.1 of Melozone crissalis. Lineage (NCBI taxonomy): Eukaryota > Metazoa > Chordata > Aves > Passeriformes > Passerellidae > Melozone > Melozone crissalis. The sequence goes on from NW_026535794.1 coordinate 27,387,559, forward strand.
AGGAAAAATAGTCTTAGCATAAAGAGCCTAAAAATGGCCAAGTTCAACCTTATAAAGCATTCAGAGAAAATGAAAAGCAGTAGAAGTCTGTTCAACCATTCAGAGCTTTCTTCTGCTTGTACATGTATATAAGGCATATTAAATTTGTATATGTTATTTGTGAGGTTTTAGTACTATTTCCAATTGAAACATCACTGTAACAATTTCAAGTACTGCCATATAATACCCTACAGAAAATGAGTCCTCATAAGTTGCACAGAGAAAAGCATAACACTTAAGTGGGAAAAGGGAATGTAACTTCTATTTCTGTGTTTTCTTCAACACATGGGACCTGGGACATGAAGGTCATCTTCTACAGTGGCCTAAAGGTAGAGCACTCACTTGTTAAGCAGGAGACACAGCTTTTCTTCCACCGGGACAATATCTTTATTGGACACAAAGTTGTCTATTCCTGAAATTACATTATTCTCTTCAGCCACTTTAAAATTTAAGGTACAGAACACATTGTTTAAGACAAGGATCAGAATGCTTATCCCTCACATTTTCAAGCCCTAAGCAAGTACCAAGGGGCTTAGGCTGGGACAATACTGTTTTGGAGCAGATTTACAGATGCATGAAGAATTTCTTTAATAAAAAGGAGCCAAAACACCTAGGAGAGTACAGTGACTTGAAAGCAAGAAACCATAGTATGACTGTAATCGGGTTAATTTATCTTAAAAAATATTTTATTTTAATGTAACCCTTACAGTGAATGAACTCATCAAAGTAACAATCAATTAAATCTGCAATTCCAGGACAAAGAAAGAAAACTGCATTCCCTTATCGATGTCTTTCCTTGTGTTTGTTTCCCCTGCTTCTTTCCCTTTCTCTTCACTTCCTTAACTCTAGCCCTAATGTCCCTCCTGATTTATTGTGCAGATATTTCTATTTATATTAGTGCCTCTTTGGTCTTTTCTTCACATTCAAGTCTTTTGCAACCAACCACCAGTGCTCTGCAAAATGCTCCAAGCTTGAGGGATGATAACAATCATTTGGATATCTCCCCTCTAGTAACTTCTCCACAGGAACATAGATCAGTGTCCTCTTCATGCTTCTCAGCAACACAGTATTTATTAAATACATTTTCTGTGTCATATAGATAGAAAAAGAGAGATGATCTCAACATAAAGGTGATTGAAAAGTACCCAGGGTGATTAAGGCTCAGTAGTGCTTGAATGTTTCCAAGCAGCTCTGACCCATAAAGGAGAGCTGGTCCTTCACTAAACTTCATGGAAGGCATATGAAGTTATTAGTTGGTGAAATTTGTAATACAAAGTACATACTTCCCTAGGCTGGTACTGATTTCAATAGCTAGATGAATTTAAAAAGGAAATTATAAAATCACGTAAAGATAGACTCTGAAAACAAAGGCATTCCCATTTTCAGGGATGAGTGGCCCATAATAAAGAGTTATATAGGAACCTACCAAAACAAAATTTGTAGAGCTCAGTGGAGTATGAATAGAAACTTGGAGGGGAAAGCAAGGACAGAACTGGATAACACAATATTTTCAGAGGGGAAAAAAGTGGGTGAAGGTTTTTCAAATCTAATCAAAATAATGTCAAAAGTTATTTTTGAGGGAAGGGAAGGGAAGGGAAGGGAAGGGAAGGGAAGGGAAGGGAAGGGAAGGGAAGGGAAGGGAAGGGAGTTATTTTGCTTTAAATACGTACTAGAGAAATTAGAGGAAACATTATAATTTAAATCCTAGATAGAAAAGACTTTCTGATCCATCTGTTTTCCTTTAAACACATTGTCATCATCACAAATGGCATTCAAAGAGCAAAGGTTGCACACAGTTATTGGGCACTTCATTATCACTTCATTATTAGCAGAACTTTACTTTTGTTTTTAATTATTTTTAACTGAATAAGAATTTAGGAAGTGTTAAATAGCAGGATTTATTGTATAAAGGACCACAACGGGGAACCGTGTATTACTTTCAGTATTTGTTTTCATTTGTGTTTCTTTGCTTTGTAGTGCTTTCTAATGTTTCTTTCTTTTGAATAGTTTTCTCATTAAAATATGTACTTTCATCTTTACCAGTCTTTTTCAGAAATAAGCATGAGGTACAGCATTCTGCACCTGGGACACTACAAACCCAGAATATGGTTTTCAGAATGTTTATTAAGGAATTTATTTGCTTTAGTTGCATCAAAAAATGTTTAAAGCATACAAAAAAAATCTGAGTCTTGCTGTGTGCAGAAGATGCACAGCCTGGTCTGTGGGTATGATGGAATACATTTCAGAATATTTGGGTTGTCAAGAAACTAGACAACACCTGAGAGGGTCCCTGGGTGCCATGGCATGCATTTTTAATGGAGCCGATTCCAGCCTGGGGGCAGTTCACCTCAAAACCATGATTATGTGCAAACAAATCCCTTTGCTAGTATAATGGGGGAAAAACTATGTTTGGATCACATTGTCCAGTGTTAGGGGGCTCTCCAGATTTTCTGATTGACTGATTTATTACTATCATTTTCTCTGGCACTGAATTTAAATCATGAAAGGTTAGCTGATATGGAAAACAGCATGGACCTACCTTCTGTTCTTAAAGCAAGTGACTATTCTGATCCATGAAAGGTTGATTTACTTGTCAGCATCTCTAGATTAGATGCTGCAGCACCTATAATACATTTGCTTTTCCACTGCAAAATTGTAGCATTCCATTTGTCTTCCCCAGGTGGTCAAAACTGCTGTGGCATGCACAGCATTGTTTGTTTTTTATTTCAAATGTCTCATCTGAAGCTGACTGACACCACACTCCAAGGACATGGAAAACTAACATATGTTTTCTGCTGCTTCAAAAACAAACCACTGAGATTAAAAACTGCTGTTAATATTCCAACATTTAAAGCTTAGATTTCTCCTTCTTGTGTGAGAAGAAGGCAGGTGGAGGTGCACACATTTTCTGATTAGTATTGTCTGGGCTTGAAGAAGGTTGCCTAACACACATTTAGTACAAGTCAGAAACAAAGCTATTACTAATTCCCTTCAGATTCTCTTCCTATAGCAACCCAGCAAGATAAAGATGAAAATAATTCACTATCTTCTGCTGTTCCTCTCAAGTCTGCATGCAGTTGCTTTTGAATGCTTTTAATTAAAGCACTTTGACAGATTTTTGATAACTTGGTGCAAAAAAACACTGTAAAATGAGATTGTAAAAATTGCTGTTGATGAAAAAAGTAAAAAGTAGGTTTTACCTCTCCTCTCTCTTTTCTGTCAGTCCCTTTTCACTCCTGCTCTCCAGTTCATTATTATTTTCGGTTTTATTATGTTGGTTACAGTAACTAAGTGTTAATTTGTTCCTTGGCATATTACACTGAGATGAACCTGATTAATTAAAACAGGAAGCACCATCCCTGCAGCACGGTGGCTGGTGCATTGGTGTTGATGCCTGGGGTTTTGTGTGTAATGAGACTCCTAGCTGCAGGCAAAGGGAGACCGCACACTTCCCCACCTCTGGCATGGAACAGAATTAAGCATTAGCTCTGTAGCAGACCCCTGCTTATCAGCAACCTTGCTATTACTATACCAACCCTGATGTGCATAAGCAATATTTTCATCCACTTCCCAAGAGATTTATCTAGCTGTTGAAGTAGAAAATGAATATTTTACAGTTCACTTGTCTGATCAATTACCTACAAGCTGCTGCAGTATTTTATAGCCAGTGGGAGAGCTGTGTAGGTGATGATAGAGAAATCTGGAGGGAATCTGTTAGCCAACTACAAAAAGGAGACTAAAACTGTGAATAAGCCATCAGTAACAATCCTTTTGTTCATAAGGGTCTAGCCAGAAATTACAGTGTAACCAATTAAAGTACATAAATGATAATCAGCAGAATGTGAATTCCAGAGGTGAAGAAATTTGATTGCTTGATTGGAGGATAATGAAGTGCAGAGATGATTCCAAGCCAACCTCTTCTCAGTGAAATATCTCCCTCAGTACTTTATTTACCATTTTTGTCTTTTAGATAATTGGAAGAAACTCTTTCCTAAAGACACTTTGGCAATTAAATTAACTAACTCAAAGTTAAATTGCATACACTTTTTAGGCAAGGTATTACAGATCATAGTGCAGAAAATTCCAACAACCTAAGCTCCCAGAGGTTTATTTTAATAGAAAAACTTTGTGTTGGCAATTCATTTCAAGAACATTACACATGACATCTTGAATAAGTTAGTGAAAACTCTCTTATCTGATTGTATGTGAATTATTTTTTCTGTCTAAAAACCTGTAAGGAATATTAGTCTGTAATTTACAGAATGAACAGTGACAAGTTCAAATCCTTATTTTAAAATGGTGAAAGCATAAAGAAGCAACCTTCAAGATTCACAAGGTAGTTTGTATTTGACTGTTTAAAATTCCTGCTGTTTAGTCCAAGAGCTTTAAACCTATCTTCATTCTTTAATTTACAGACAACCCTGTGAGACAGATAAGTTTGTATTTGTAACAAGAAAATCAAATCTGATTTGTTTAGTGATAACAACAAATATCACTTGGACTTAAATAACTTTCAGGCCTTCAAATCTAAAGGAAAAATAAATCTGGGATCAGTTAAAATTCAGATATAGCAATGGAAGTCTGGCCTTTTTTTTCTTATTCTACAACATCATCAAAAAGTAAACACTGTAAATATATGTTGCTGCTGAGGTACAGATTACTTGCCTCATATTATACACTTGATTAACTGCAGCTTCTTTTAGGTTATACCATGCTTTTGTGTTTTAGGAGAATGTTTCTTCCCTATTGTAAGCTTTTGATTAAGTTCTTTTTTATTGAGCCTTTATCAGTGTTTATTAAATATAGAAAAACAGACTGAAGAATGAAGGTTTTCTCTATAATAAGTTCCTTTTTAACTAGCCTTTGAACTGGAAGTATTCTAAATACAGAAAAATAATCACTTTTTATACATATTAAAAAATTTAATGTGCGAAGAAGCGCATTTATTAAAATTGTCTGTCACTATTTTTACTCTCAAAACTTTACTCACATTCACTACAATGGCAGAGATTTTATCCAAAGGGAAGAAAAAATAATCTTCTACTTGTATTATAAGTCCCTTATTAAAATATCTTGTATTAATTTTACCAAGTCTCCAAAGCCTCCATAAATTAGTATTATTGTTGGCCCAAACTCACAGCATAATCCACTACCAATGTTTAAAACTTCTTTCAAAGGCACATTATTTCTGAAGCAAAGCAGCTGAGACAGGACAGGACGTTCTCCATGTACCACCTATGTTTTCTTGTAGAGCAACTAATCTCTCAGTATTTTATTTACATGTTTTAGGCTATCTAATGCCAGTAACAATCCAAGAACAGCAGATATTTGTACACTGGCTAAAAGTGTGTTTTGAAAGTTTTATTGAAAAATTTTATTTTTAATTGCATTTTTGTATAACCATTCAATTATCCAGATAGGAGCTTGCAAGAGTCAACAGGAATGCAGTTGCTGAGCTAAATTTATAGCGTTACTTGATTTATTTTTATTCTACAACCCCATTTTGTGGCTGAATTTATTAGAAAAGTGTGACATCCTGTAAACAACCTTCTCCCTATGAGGTTTAGTCTCCTAAAGCCCTCCTTTATCTGCAAGGTGGACACCAAAACTTAATGGTGCCACAGATGGTTTTACCAGTCCGCCCACTTTACAGACATTTTCAGCACTCTTTTGTAAATCTATTTCGCTTCAGTCATATCTGAAAATTTTTCTTATCCCTTTAAATATGTTTTCTTGTTCATGCTCTGAAAATGGTGAATTTGGGCAGCTATACTTAAGCCTCCTGCTCAAGCTCCACATATTTAAGGAAAAAAGTATGGAAAGAGAATCACAGAAACTTAGAATAGCCTGGATTGGAAGGAACTTCAAAGATCATCTTCCAAGCACTCCGCCATGAGTAGGGTTACCCACCAATAGACCAGGCTGCTTGGAGCTTTATCCATCCTAACCTTAAACACTTCCAGGGATGGGGCACATGCAACTTCTCTGGGCAACTTTTTCCAGTGACTCACCATCATCACAGTAAAGAATTTCCTCTTTAAATCTAATCTAAATCTTTCTTTTAGCTTGAATCCTTTCCCTCTTGTCCTGTCCACATGTTCTTGTGATAGTACCTCGGTCTTTCCTTCAGGCTCCCTTCCAGTACTGGAAGGTCTTAATCAGGTCACCCCAAATTCTAGGCTGAACAAACTCAATTCTCTCAGCCTTTCCTTGTAGGAGAGGTGCTCCATCACTCTAATCACTTTGATGGCACTCATCTGGGACTCACTCCATGAACTAGGCATGGTAACTGAAAAACAACCCTCATCTGACATGGTAGACAAATTTTCTGTAATGGCCATAGAGCACAGTAGATTCCAGGTTCATGTCGTGCAACACCCTCAAGAGTCACAGTCCCAAATAACATTCAGTGCACTGAGGTAGGACATGCTCCACTCTCCTCCTCCAGATGAGCCATGAAGAGTCAGGAGCTCAGCTGGCCACGACAGGATGGTTGTGGGCAGGAAAGACCATGGATCCATTCTGCTACTGGGAGCAGGACATCTCAATTTATGGTTCTTTTCACCAGGCCTGCTACTGCTTTTTGTGCAGTGAAATTTCAATGTGAAATGCACAGAAAGTCCAGTACGGAGCACAAGGCCAGGGCTGTCCTGAGGACTAGCTCCAGACAAACTAGGCTTTAAATTTAGAAAGTAGAGTGTAGTTCCAAGTTTCATTATCCATAAATCTAACCATTGCGCTTTAAAAAGCTGCCATACCAGCTAAAAACTACTTAACACCACCACGTTGGGAGTTAACACTGCTCCACTAGGCCAAAACAAGGAAAAAACTCCTATCTTCTACATTTCAGAAGGAAACATGTTTTATATTTTTAGATGCAAATTGTACCTCATATGTAGATAGTAAAGTGTTTCCAAATTGGATTCCTTTGAAGTGTTAGCCATCTGGGAAAAAAAACAAGATGAAAGGACATACTTTCGTTTGGGATACTCAACATCACAGAGGAAGTCAGTGGAATAGTACAATAAAATAAATTTACAAAAAAAAAAAACCACACACACAAAAAAAAAAAAAACCAACCCAGAGACATATTTCCAACCTGATAGATAAAATAGGATTAAAAATAGCATATTTCAGGACTGGATAGAGACTGAAAGTTACAACCTTTACATAATTTACAGAACATTTTGCTATATTTATTTTAAGGATTCGGTACCAAAAACATCTGAAGTGATTTTTTGTTCTTGGAAAAAACTTCATTTAAAGGTGTAGCGCATCAAAGAACTTGACTATGTTGTTATTGTACCCCTAATATGATATTGCTACTTTATGTTAATTTTTCATGCTAACATCAGATGACTAGTAGCTAAACTATCTCATGAAAGTGGAGTTCTACCGACAGACTATACATTACAAATTGAGATGACTCTGCCATTACCAGGATCCACTTGGCTGAATTTTTGTGTGTAATCTACAAAAGCAGCTGCTTCTGGACTGTATATTATTGAAGGAAACCAGGGCATAAGTTCTGAACCTTGTGACTTCTTCCATTTTACAGAGAATACGGAGTTCAGAGTTTCACACAAAATGGCAAAAAAAATCTGTACCAACATACAAGGTGGAGGAAAATTTGTTTACCTCCTTTACCAGAAGTCAAAACTTAGCAAATAGATCTATGTATAAATTATTTAGGAGAGAATGAAGTAGGCAACTTTAGTAGCAACTGTACAGACATCTATGAGCAAATAAACACCATAACTGAAGTGAATCAACAATTTTATTCAGAATTTAAATAAAACAACAAGGAGCACCCAGTGGAATTACCAATATTTTGAAAATAAACGCCATTTTCACATGCCACATTAAAATTGTGTATCTTCTTGATATAGGCTGTTGTAAAGGTGAATTAGGCAAATTTATCTGAATTAGACAAATTCATGCAGGATAGCTGGTGTCAATAGCTATTACACATAATGACTTGGATGCAACTAAAGGCCTGGGAGGTCCTTAAAATACATACAGATTGATTAATATTCTGTGAAAATGATACTACTTTATCCCACTTCCACATCTTTAGCATCCCCTCTTGGCCATAACTAGAGATGAGGTCCTGGGAGAAAGGTTTTTGATTAAACTTGTTCTGGCAGGTTACTTTTTTTAAAAAGAGATGTAGGGACAAAAATCAGTTTCTTCTCTAGGGTATTTCCAGAACTGCTGTTCTGAGCACACCTTTATTTCAGCATAGTTCTGCACCTATAGTAGAAGAGCCAGTTTTCAAAATGAACTCATTGTGTGTTTTCCTTCAGATTAAAAAATGCTTATATGATATTCACTTGACCTATAAAAGAGAAAATAGTAATATTATGCAGTTGTGATGCAGTAAAAATTAATTTCCTGACAATTTTTTTCTATTTCACTACAGATAGTCTTTGGACCAATGATCTCACATATGGTGGTAATTTGCAGAGATGCTCCAGCTATGTCTAAAGCACTATTATAGGTACTTGGGTTCCAATTCTATGCTTTTTGACCTCCTCACTTCCTACCTTTCTCTGCCTGCAAAATTTAATTTTTTTTCATTAACTATGAAATGTATGAAAGTAGTCTGCTATATTATCCAAATTATTTTAAAATATATTTTTGTGATTTGGCATGTTTTTTAACATACAAACACTTTAGATCAGTAGCTTGACCTAGGTACTACCACACTACTTCTTCTGCAATTATTTGGGTTTTTTATGTTACTGCAGGCAAATGTATGTGATTGAACTTTCCAGAGATGCAGAAAATGGAAAAGCCATCAATGAACATCCACAGCAACTTACAATTAAATTTCCAGAAATATATTCACACATTGAAATTCTACTACTAGAGGTATATTTATTAAATTAATGTGATATTAGACAAACAGAGTAAAGATAAGGCAGTATCCAGTTTATTTAGAAAGCCAAAGTCATGTGCTGTGCAAAAAGATTCATGACACTAGTTACTAACCTTAGAATAGGCAGTGTATATTCTGACACTAAGCACACTGATTATTGAACCTGACAGTTGTGTGAAACTTGTCTTTTTCTTACTTTCTTTCTTTTTTTACTCTAGTCTCTGTCCATAATTTCTACTTAAATTGTAAGAAATTCATAGCCGGTACTTTGTTCCACAATACATTTTGCACATTTCCTTGCACAGCAAGGCTTTCATCTCTTCAGATAGTCCAACATATCTAAGAAGACTAAGAGAAGCCCAAAATTTTTGGTCAGATAAATGTATCCCTAAAATCTGTATTTAAACAAACCAAACCAATTTGTTTTAAAACTTCTGAAGCTCATAATAGTCAGCAAATACCTTAACACCTCTGAAGGCTTATATGTAAGCACAGTTCTATGCATATCTTTTCTTCATTACAGAAAATAAGGGGTTTTTTTCTTGACTGGTTCTGTCCACATTCCAAAATTGCACACGATATCAGAATTCATAAGGTATCACCTTGCTCATTACATCTGGAACTTTTCTTATGTTTGCTCTAAAATTTTGCTTTATGAATGCATGCCCTTTGGACTGAATTCATCGCCCGTTTTCTGTCAGGAATTATTGCCTCATCCTGGCTGTTATGCCAGGAGCAGCACTTGATGACATTGCTGAGAATGTCCTCTCTCTCAGTCTGAGCTTCGCTCTCAGAGTTATTTCAGCTACTTTAAGGGCAACCACTGCCACATTAGTTAGAGCTGTTGAGGCACCTCCCACCCATTCCCAATGGACTGTGATGGTTTCAGTGTCCTAGGGAAAAGCCTGTGCTCTGTAATTTCCACAGAGGCCTAATCCTTGAGATATCATTAGCTACTTTTATAAAGAGGAATGGATACATCCAAACTCTGTTTTACAACATCTTCATGGATCATAATCTGCAAGTTATAACGATGCACCTATGCATGGTGTATCAGGGCATATCCTAATTGTTTTATAAGTCCAAAGCTTAGATGGTATCTAAGAATAAAAATGTTAGACAAGCAGATGCCTTGTTGAGCTGAGGCATTCTGGCTTTAAGTCTGTCCCTGGGCTGGGACAAAGGGATACAGAAGAGTAAAGCAAGCAAGCATGTTCCTGAAAGGAAAAAAACAAAACAAATGGGGACTGTTATAACAGAAGTCTATAAAATCACAGTAGTTCTAAAAAGAGGAAATAGAGAATGACTGTTAAATGTTATGAGATCTGCACAGCATAAAATGTCATGTGGCAAGTTTAAAACAAAAAGAAGGAAACTTTTCAGAAGAAAAGTATTTCACATCTTTATAATTAGGCTTTGAAATCTCCCACTACAGAAGAATATGAATGTTAAAGTGTAAAAAGCATTCAGAAAGCAAGCAAATTCATGCATTAAAAATATATGAAAGGTCACTAAAATTATGATATAAAACAAAACCAAGATTTCAACAGAATTGTGGAGACTGGGAGAGTTTCATAGTAAAGCATGCTTACACTGTACATCTAAAATGTTCTTTCTGGGTCCCTCTTGGAAGCATAATTCTTGACTACGTAGAACCTTGATTTACACTCTTATAGGTAGAGAATTATAGCTTTTGGGAACCTCAGAAAACTGAGTTTCCATCACTCAGAAAAAAAATTCCCTCTTTGCTATTAGTACAAAGTACATTATGGTTTGTGACAGATTAGGTGCAAAGGTAATAATACAGGACTGGAAATACACAGATCCTATAACACCTCCACTCTACCCCTGATACTTGTCCTCTGATCATGGATTGTCAGATAGATCAGGAATGTGGAGAGAGGAATACTAGATAATTTCCTCAGCGTTGTTGGTTGGGTTTTTTCATTTTGACTACAGAAAATGAGTGGAAGAATCTCCAACAACTTGGCTCACAGCACAAAACGATTTGTAGGCCAATCACCTATTGACCCACAAATGAAACACTTTGAAAAATGGTGATTGCAAACAATGACAGCTGAGATATTCTCAGCCATATCTGTTCTTAAGGACTAAAAAGACGAAAGAGTAACAGGAGAATGGAAAGATGGAGAAATAATAATGAAAGAAATTTGAACTGTATTTACCTTCAGAATGAAGTTGTAAAATTATTAACAATGTCTCCTAATATGTGAACCTTTGATTTTCAGAGAATTATGTAATTATTGAAGGTTCTCAGGTTGGTCAAGTATTACTTCTTCATGGTGAATTCATGCTGACTACTCACATTCACTTTCTTGTCTTTCATGAGCCTGGAAATGGTTTCCAGGATTAGTTGTCCCATCATCTTCCCACGGACTGACATGAGGCTGAAAAACTCACAGTTCTCTGGATCTTCCTTCTTGCTCTTTTTGAAGAGAGGAGCAAGATTTTCCTTATTCCAGTCCTGAGGCACCTATCCCAGTCACTGAAGGATATTGAGAGCAGCCATGGAATGACCTCAGCCAGCTCCCTCAGTTATGGATTACCTTTGCTAAACCTTTTCCATGAAGGAAATGCAAACCACCCCATGTCCCAGTAATTTGTTCTTGCAGCCTGTTGGGTAGCCATCTTCTACAATTCTGAAAATTATAAAAAAATTATTCAACATCTTTGATTAGCCTAAAAACACAGTGATGTTATAAGTGGAGCTATAAATATTCTGAAACTGCATAAACTAATTTGCTCTGACTTCAGACCTCGTTGAAAAGCTTGAGATTCTTGATCAATATTTGCAGGTGAGTTTTGAGAAAGATGACATTTACTTAGCAACAGTAGAGACTTTATACTGTATACTTTACCTATTGAAAGTACTTGTAACTGTACAGTGCTGTTTGCCCTTACAATAATTTTAATATAATGTTGACCATAGAAAATGAGAAAAGCAAGTAGAGAAGATAGTCATACAGTTATAATTCCAGTACATTACACTCACTGTATGAGAATGAAAACAGACTAATATTAAGGTAGCACCCTTATTTAACTTCTTAGTCAGTTCCACACTTTTTTACTGCTTAATTTCTTTTCCAGTATGATAATTTATGAATTTTATTTTAAAATTTAAAAGAGCACAGATTTTAAAGTCATATTTCTGGAGTATATGATTTTTCTAATGCATACTTTGTTTGTAACTTCCCCTGTAATTAATAGGAATTATTGGACAGAGTGTAAAATGTATAAGCCCCTTTCTTTCCAAAATGTATTATACATAACAAATATAATTTAAAATTTTGCACCTAGTTTTGAAATGCTTCTCAAATATCCAGTTATTAAAACCCACTGTACTTAATTGGGAATGAGAATAAAAATGGAGATTTTATCCCAGTTATTACTCTTTTCTTTAACAAAGTTTGTGGATGAGAAATTTAATAATCTTCATGCTACTCTAGCAGCAATATTATTGAAGGAAAATTGCTTTTCCTATGAAAATTTCTTCCATGACTGTATTCCTCCTGTAGGGTTTGATCACTTTGGAGGTCTCCCTGTGTAGTGTATCCATGCATGACTCATATGTCTGTTGGTGGTTCCTGTTTGGCCCATTATAAATAACCCTTTTCAAAAACTTATTTTTATTATTTGTCTTTAAAAGAAGAATTTGTGGGATAACAAGGTGACATCATCCCATATTGTCAGGGATATTCAGCTGCAGAGAAATGAAGGTCCTGACCCAGAAAAAGGATTGAATTATACTCAAAAGTGTTAGGCACTGAAAGACCTAAAAGTGCTGAGTCTACATTTATAGATTGTAAGGAAAGCCTAATTTTCTTACAAACAACTGACAAAAATTAGCATTTCTGTGTCTTGACTGTCCTCTAGAAATTACTTGCTCTCTTTCTTATGCATGCTACTGAGTAATGTGTTTGAGGAGGATCTGACATGAAGTTTCATGCTGGCAGCCTCTTGCTGAGCAACACTTCTGTTGTGAAATGCAGCACTGAAGAGAAGGGAAGGAAGCAGAGCATGTTTTGCACAATAATCTTGCAGTTCAGGCATTCACGCAAAATTGGAGAGTCTCCAGCTAACTTCCTTATATTTGGGAAACATACTTCTCTTCATTCCAGAAGGCAGTCCTCATCAAGCATCAATAAATTTATTTTGGAGTTAAAAGACATGACATAATATAGAACAGCCCAGGCTGGAAGGGAACTCAAAGATGATTTGGTCCAACCTTTTATAGGAAAGGGAGCTTAGATGACATTATGTAGTAGTCTGTCCAGTAACTTGGAAACCTCCAGTGATGGGGACTTCACCATGGTCTTATGGAAGGTCATTTCAGTGATTGATTGTTTTCACTGTAAAAAAACTTCTTTTTTGCATCAAAATGAAACCTCAACCCAGTGCAACTTGTACCTGTTGGTCTTTGTCCTCTCTATGTGACTCCTTTTGAAGGGACTCTCTTTCCCTTTTGAAGATGCACTGGAAGTACTGGAAAACTATGTTGAGGTCCTCCTTGAACTCTCTCTTCTCCAGGGTAAAATGACCTAATTCCATCAGTCTTTTCCCATAGAACAGGTTCTGTGCACATTGATTATATTTCTGAACTGCCTCTGAACCTTTCCCAGTCTGTCTGTGTATTTTTTGAAATGTGAAGACTAGAACTGGGCAGAGTACTCTGGGTGCGATCTGATATTTCCATCTTTATTTGTTCAAATAATTGATTTTCACAAATTAAATATTAACTCTCCAGACAATTGGTTAGGTCTCCCTTTTGAAAGGTAGAGATGGAAAACAGCTGGTAGACCACATTCTTACTTAGCAGAGGGCTAAAGAATATTTTCTTATTTATAGGTTTTTTTATACATACAAAAGTATCAAGAGAAGTTTAAAGTTTTGTTTCCTTTCTTATCCAGTTTTGATGAATATGAGAATTCTTTCCCAAGAATGGACTATATGGATAGAAGTGCCTTAAGCAGATGATGACACTGAACTTAAATCTCCCCCCCTCCCTTTGGACAAAGTGCCAAGTAGAAAAAACCTTTTCATCATTTGATAGAAATGTTCAAGACAAAGGTGAGGACAGCACATCCCAAACCTGGATCAAGGCCACTTTCCAGATAAATTGGGGTATTTTTTGCCTGGAATGGGTAGCATTTGAAATCTGTCTATTTCTTCCCTCTTGTGTCCTTCAGCTGACCTGCTGAAGCCTTCAGCAGACATGACTCTCATTTTGGAGTAACTAATTTGCCCATAGAATTACAGTGGGTACAGGATATTCACCCCACTCTCTGAGCTACAGACCTCAAGGATAAATGCTGGAAAACAAACTGCAACTGCTAATGCCTTTCATGAATGTAGCCTCAGAAAACAACAGAGAATTGTTGTCAGGCAGCTTGTATTTCATTGAGAATCTAAGAGACAGACATGCTTGCACTGAATTTGGAACAAGAAATTGAACTGAGGTTCCCATTATCCAAAGTTATTGATCTGGCCAAAATATTTTTTTTGACCTGTAGTGGTTTATCACCAGCACAGCCACCAAGCCCAGCACAGCCATTCCTCATTCCACCACCAGCAAGACTGGGGAGAGAAGCAGAAGTGTAAAAGCTGGAAAACTCATGGGTGGAGATAAAGTCAGTTTAATAATAAAACAAAAGCCATGCATGCAAGCAAAGCAAAAGAAGGAATTAATTTACCACTTCCCATGAGCAGACAGGTGTTCAGCCCACTCCAGGAAAGCTGGGTCCCATCATGTGTAGTGGTTACTTGGGAAGACAAACACCATCTCTCCAAACATACCCTCTTTCCCCCAAATTTATATATTGAGCATGATGCTTTAGAGTATGGAATACACTTTTGGTCAGTTTAATTCAGAAAAGGCCTTGGCTCTGTGTAAGCCCTTCACAGAAATAACAAAAACATCTCTATATTATCAGCCCTATGTTGAGCACAAATCCGAAACTCAGCCCTATCCCAGTTTCTCTGAAAAGTAACTCTAACCCAGAAAAAAACAGCACACCAAAGAATTTATTTTGTTCTCCTGCCTTATCAAACCTAATTTTAAAAACCTGAAGAGAAAGACAACAAAACTCTTTTTGGGAGGGATACACTTATAACATTATGGTTTTAAAATCAAGCCTTTCAGTTCTGGTAGTTAATGGCTCCTTATAGCATCCCATATCAACTTTGGTTGTCATCCTTGATAAGACACCTACATACATACATACATACATACATACATACATACATACATACATATACCTGTCATTACAAAATGTGCCTTTTTTCTTTTCTATAATCAAGCCATTGTATATATTCTTTTTAGAAATTAATAAGTTTATGGTCATTCACCAGACACTTTCAAATTGAACTTCAGCTCCAAATTAACTTAACACATGGATTTTTTTACTGCTGTTTTTTCCTACCTAGCTCTAACTATAATTAGTCACTAAAAGTTGTCTCTATGCCTGAAAAATATTTCATATAGCACAGTTGTTTTTCTTTACTTGAAAAAAATCCTCCAGCTGCTGAAATTTCAGCCATCTAATGATCACAAACCCATTCAAGAGTATCCATGACCACTCTTTGTCTTAAAAAACCCTATAATTGAGGCACAGCAGCCATTTACTTTTTTTTAAAATGCAGAATGGCATCTTTAAAAGCAAGGCAAAAGTAGCAAGTATGAAAAATGTGTTTTCATAAAATTTTAATGACATCTCAGTTGTCATAAATAGAATGCAATAATTTATTTTAATAAATATATCTAGTTCATGTGCAGTTTTAAACCTAAAAAGCTACAAAACATGCTGAAATTAAATATCTGAAATATTTTTAGCTATATTGCTGCTCATTCCTGGTAGCTAATCAAATTAATCTGTTAATGTTTAGTCTTTCAAATTTAAGAGAAAATGCTAAATCAGTTTTATATAATTTCAAAGGCTAGAAGAATTGATTTTGCTAATTTGAGACCATTAAATGGCTAAATGCGAAAGCCATAAAACCAAATTTGTTCAAATTATCTTTTAGTCTTTGACATTTTATATTTTCATATAAATTAGAAGCTTTCTAATAAAGACTGGATTTTGTCAGAAGAAAAACTCTCAGAGAACATCAGAGACCACGTATATTTCATGTCTTTTCTGGAAGGCCATAGCAAAGAAAGCAGTGGCAAGCCTGGAGAATACGTAGAAGAACCATAAAATCATAGAATGTCTTAGATTAGAGGGGACCTTAAAGGTCATCTAGTTCCAACATCCCTGCCATGACCAGGCACATCTTCCACTAAAACAGATTGTTCCTGTTTCAGCCCCATCCAACCTGGCCTTGAACACTTCTAAGGATGGGATATTCACAACTTCGCTGGGCAAGCTGTTCCCGTGCCTCACTACCCTCACAGCAAAGAACTTCATCCTGATGCCTGATCTAACCCTACTGTCTTTCAGCTTAAAACCATGGGAGAGACAAGGGAAAGAAGTCAACTGATCAAGAGCTTTATGCACAGATATGTAATTATTTTCTGATAATGATTCTTTATGTTACTCACCAGAAGTTATCTTTACTCATATTATTCCTCTAATAATTTATCAAAGAGACAAGATGAGTATTTGGCAAATAGAAGCAAGCAATCTCTTCTCTGAGGCATGAAAAAGGTTTAAGTGTCCATTATACCTCTTTGTGTTACCACCTTGTCTGAATTCAAATTGAAAATTTTTCCTGGAAATCAGAAAGGCAAGGAAAATGGAATCCTAAGTTAATAAAATATTTTCAATAATTATCTTGTAAATATTTTATGGGTAGCCTTTATTGTAATAGTTTTATGGGTTCGATTTTAAATGTAGATAAGTGAAGCCTGGTAAAATGAATGTTAAAGAAGTGATTAAGTGTTACTTTTGCCTTTAAACTGTGCATCTGCTCACATCTCTAAGCACCCTTTTATATAACTATGAAAAGAAAATAAAATGCAAAAGAAGAGGGAAAATAGAGCTGGATTTTGTTCTTGAGGTTATGAGCTAAACCCCAGTTTTACAAAGCTGGTAGAAAACCTAGGAAAGCTGGTGTGGTGCATGGCTCTGTGAAGTGGCAGTTCCAGCTCCAGTGGCAATGAGGCTGCAGAGGCTGAGAAGGACAATGCAGCTCTACACCAGCTCAGAAACAGTGGGTTGAGATGTGTTCATCTAGCCCTGTTCATTCTCTGACAGACAGGTCTCGGAAGTCAGCTGGAAACATGGTTTGTGCCAGGGCAGGCACATCAGAAGCAACCAAATATTACTTCTGAGTAAATCAGTTTGTACCTCCTCCGCCTTTCAGCTTTAGGGTCACAAAGAAGGTGTGGCCAGCAAAGCTGGATAAGATGGAAGAAACATGGTAAAAAGAGAATAAATTACCTAGAGTAGTTTGTGCTTAGCCAGCATCAGGACTATGTGCTTTTCTAGTGCTAGCAACATCTGCTGCCCAACATTTCCCATGACATGAATCAATCCAAACATCCCTGCTAAACAGGGACCCAGAGGCATTTCACCAGATAGAGATGCTGAGAAATGAGGAAAACTTCTGAGGTACCACCCCAACTTCTTGCCCAAGTGCCTTCCCAGGGCTCAAACTTCCCATGAATTTGACTTAAATTGCTATCATATTAATTAATTGCTGTTGTTTATGTATGAGCAAGGCTTAGAGAAAACAAAACTTTTCACATAAATTCAGCTGAGTCAGACACTTAACATGGAAATTTCAGGCCAGATGTTTGTTTGGCAAAACAGGAGGAGAAATCTGTGCAAGAGTCACCTTGATGTATCTTTAGTGGCATTTTACATGCCAGTTTTCTCAGTGATTCAGTTGCAGGAGTGTTTGGAATGCTGGGGGCAACAGTCTATTTGTGTTTTGTGGGATAAGTCTGATATGTTGAAAAGACAAATATAGCAACAGTAGAGATATGAAGAGATTACAAGAGTGATGCAGAATGGTTGAAATAATGGAGCAGCTCTGGAAAAAAACAAAGACAAAACTAGGAAGAATACTGAGAAAGAATAGCAAGAACACCAGAGTATTTAAAATTATCTTGGTAATTCTGAAAGTAGTGGCAAACAGAGTGACATTTCTGTTTACTGGAGGAGCTATGAGCAGAGAAAAGCTAACTTAGCTGACCAGGAAAAACACAAAGGTGCCTACCTTCACCACCAGACTGGGAAAAAAAGGTGTAATTCAAATTCATATCCGCAAAGGCAGGGTCTATTGGTAAGACTTCATATGTCTCCTGTTGTGTTTCCCCACTACTGCCGCGCTTCATTCAAACATTCAGAGCTTATACAGATTTGAGTAAAAATGCTACTGCAGAAAACATCATTATTATGTACCATGGGACTCTGGAAATCCATGTACCAATCTACTTAAAACATTGTTGTTAAATTCAGCTTTTAGAAAAAACTTTCAATACATCCTACCCCATGCCAATTTTGCAAAAGCAGCTATGTTACTATTGCTTTTTCTAGATAATGCACTATTTCTTCTTTTCTTGACAGGCATACAAATGAACTTAATTCAGTATTCTAAGAAAAATAACAAGCTTTGAAAAGTAAAAGATTCTGTTCTTCAAGTTTAGTTTCCAGTGGGAAAACACAGGCATCTCTGACAATGTGTGGCTCACTTGCAAACGTATTAGTAGACGTGGCATTTTTTACACCAAATTTGATAAGTTAGCACAGGGTTGCCCAGAATTAATGAGATTTTTTTTCTGTGTCAAGACAGGTGTTTTTGGTGAATACACGTATTAAATGTTCAGACACAGCCCAGTAGCCAATAAGGTACAAAGAGACCCTCCCTTCCATTGACTTCACTGACATCAATAAGGACAAATATACTTCTCTCTGGAAGAGAATGATCTTGCTGGGTCATTTGTAAATAAGTCAAAATTAGTATTAAATGGTTATGGGAGGAGCAAAAAATGAGCTCATTAACTCAGTAGCATTACATGTAGCCTATGCAAACCTAATTCTCTTGATGTAAACAGATCAGTGGCTTCTTCCTTTTTTACTGAACTTGGCAGATTTGGAGCAAGACCCACAACTATCCTTTCCAGTCAGTAGAGTTGGCCTATCCTTTCACTAAAACAACATGTACTGCTCATAAAGGGCATGACTGTTGCAACAGAAAAGCTGTCCCAGCCCCGGTATAATCATGAATTCCAAAGCATAACCACTGTAACCTGTGATCTATTCCTGAGTAGGCGTCCCACACTGGTTTGGGCCAAAAATTCTACCCTGAAGTGTAATGAATGTGTGTGAAAAACACAAGTTCTGACAAATCTGAGTTATCTGATGAAAAATATTCTGTTGTGGTTCTCCTGCTCTGGCGCTGGGATTAGGTAAAATCTGTATGGCCCAAGACATTTAAATACTTTGGCAAGGGTCATGCATCAAGAAAATGTTTGCATAAGTCTTTACAACTTTTGCTTTTAATTCTGCTAACAGATAATTTCTGAGAAAATTGAACAGGGACAGCAACCCAAAACAGGAAGCATTATTTTTTTTATCACAAAAGGAATAATTTCCTATTGATGCTGAAAATTGAAGGCTTTTTTTCCCTCTTTTTTCTTCATTTTTTATTTTTCTTATGAAATACCTTGTGATTTAAAATGGAGCAGCAAGGAAGCAGAACTTCCCACAGATTATTTAAAACATTATTTGGAAGGAGACAGCAAGAAGGTCAATGAACACTGAATGTCAATACATATTTTGGATGCAATCAGAAAATATTCTGGGAGTTGTGGCTGTGTCTGATCTCATCAACGTGTGTGTACATAAAGTCACGCACAGAATAGAAACCAAGCTTGCTGGGCACAGTGGAATAAAGGCAGGATTTCTCAGTTCCTTTCACATGCAATGTATAAATTTATTGCATCTATTACAAGAAATCAGGCCCTATCCTGAAGGCAGAAAAGTAAATGGAAATTCTTAAAAATTATTTTAAAGTTTGCTAGTGGCACTCTGGTTGTGTCATATATTTTATTTCATCTATGGATTGCACTGATATAGGTAGATATTGCTAACAATGTAAAACCAGAATAAGTAAGTTTTAATCCCAGTAGGTTCAACTATTCTTAGGAACAATTACTTACTGGGAACACAGCTTACCCTTAATAGTAAGTTCAGATTTCTGCTACTTGATTAAAATAAAATAATTTTTTGCAGTCTAGATAGGAAAATAAATATTATCACAAATATGGAGCTATACCCATAATGTTTTACGGACTTCAGGTTCATTGTTAATGCTTGACAACCACGTATAGTGACTAAGGGAAGCAAACATGACTTGTGTTTCTGAGGTGTCTTTAGGTGTCTTTGGCTCCTGCTCAGCTGCTCGCACCGCCCCCAGGCTGGAGTGCCTTTGGAGGTCTGCAGGAGCTGGCAGGAGATGAGCTCTCAGAAATCCTGAAGCTGTTCACCTTTAGTTGAAGAGACCAACGTTTCTGTTAAGGAAGCAATTTAGAGGTGATGTAACTCAGCCATTAATTAGAGTACCCTTCAGATATCCTAGAGAACAGATACTGACCTGTTTATCATCTAGCAATCACCTTCCTCCTACTTGTAAACTAAGAATCAGCTGAATATCAAAATATTATCTTCAGTATTATTCATCTTTTAATCCTTCTGAATGTTGCCTCACTGAACACTAATTCCTATCTCTCTTCTAGGCACTATTAATCTTCCCCCATATTACTTTGCTCCACCCAGTCCATAGCCTGATATGTAAATTTCTTCTCAAAAATATCAAACAGATTACAAAGTTACATTTAAATGGTGATAGTTCCTTGCTGTTCAGGAATATCTGGGTATGGGATAAAATGTCAAGTTTGTGTGCACAAAAATATAGATTTTATTTTCTGAAGTTATTAATCTCTAGAAATTCAACACATACTCTATAAAAGAAATAGTCCCTGTTGAAATAGTTAGAGCATATGCCACTTAAGCATATGCACTAAAGGCTGCTTTCTTCACAGATATTTTAAGTCTTATGCAACAGGAGAATGTGGGCACTGAGTGACATGACTTCCTATTGTTTTTTGGGGTTTCTTGTGCTTGTGTATTTAAATCCAGTCTGAATTGTAGAGGACTAGAAGAAAGAAGCTGCTGTGCAGGTTAGAAAGTTTGTGATTCTTTTAATATGTGATTTATTTTCACATATTTAGGTATTTTCTTACCTACAAATTGTGCTGGGACTGACAAGTTCTGCATCTGCTGGAGTGACATTTTAAATCTCATTTGGGAGATGCCTTGCTCATTTCTTCTGTGTTATGTCATGCTCTTACAATATGCATTTGGGGTTTTTAGTAAACACTATTTTCCTAGGAGCTATGGAATGATCCTTTAGTTTTGAATTATGCACCTGCTGGCATCATATTAAGGCCGAAAAACTATGCTCCTGCTATCTCTTACTCATAAAATATTCAGATTCAATTAAATGACAACAGTGATCAAGGTGGAAAGGAGGATCTGTGTGTTACTGCAGCTCAAGGGTAATGATAATTGTCACCTTTAAAGTTGCACAGCATAGGACAGTGATATTTCATTTTAAAAGTAATGGGATTTCTACAACAGTCGTCCTGAGATTTGAGGTTGCTTCTGTTTTGTGTTGTTTTCGTTCACTGAAATGCAAAACATCTGGTCTGAAAAGCACACAACAATGTGTCAGATAAAGGTATAAAGGTTTATAGAGTTACAGTCTTTGAAAAGGAAAAGTGTTTCACAATAAACTGGCACATCTGCCATGAGTCAATATTTACTTACAGGCAGCTTTTGATGTCTTATAGAAATGTAGATTATTGTTCTTCCTCTGCCTTCTTTTTGACTGAAATCAATATTGAAAAATAAAAAGGAGAAAAATTGCAGTTGGCTAATCTCTTTCAAGACATTGTTGCACTGGTTCTAGGTAGCAGTAAAGGAAATTATGACATTTTACTATTTGTTTCAATATTGATCTATCTAGGCTACATCTGTTCTTTCTATGGTCACTTTTAAGCTGTCAGTAAGACATTGTCCCCATGGCTGTATTTGATTGCTTTGTGTGTACAGCTGGGCTTGTTTAAACCATGTTGGCATGCACTACATATCTGGAGAAAATAGATTTTGCCTTTGAATTAGCCAAAAAAATTCTTTCTACCCCTCATTCTATGATCTATGTTTTCAATAGGTAGAAACATTTATTCTGGCACAAGTGTAGAATCTACTTTCAACACAAACTGCATGAGTCATTGCATTACATCAGATTTTAGTAAGGAAAAAAGTCATTTGTGAATCTCAATTTTAATTTTGTCTTCTTTCTTTTGTTTAGAAAATGTGTCATGTTAAAAAAAAAAGAAAACAATGTTAACAATAATGATGATACCTTGGTAGAATATATTTAAACATTTTCCTCTTTCTCAGAACAGGATAATTTCTCTGTCAAAAAAAATACAAAAACCCCATACGTTATTGAGTATCTCACTTGAAATAATTAGTCTGGATGCTTAAATTGTCCTAGATTGGCCTAAAGTCTAGAGTTATCTCTGTTCAAGCAATCCCTGCTGGACATATTAGAGAATACAATGACAGATTTTTTGAAAAGCAAGTTTGCTGAATACTCACCTACTGGTTACACTTTCCAAGAATATCTTTAAAAAATTCAAGGCAAAACAATCAATAACTTCAATAGAAACTATAAGAATATATTTACTTTAAATATCCTTGAAATTAATGTGTATAAGACACACAGAGTTCTGAAAATCAGAATATATTAGCCAGCTTTTGGCTAAGTCATGATTTTGTGTGCCCCAAGCCTGTGAAACTTCCCTAAAATCCTTTTTGAACCTCAATATATTCCACCTCTCTGAAAGCAAATGTCTCCCCTGTATGCATTCTCATATTTTTGTAAAACTTGTAGCGAGATAATCTGGGGATTTTTGCATCTTTTGTTCATCTGATTGTTGCCAATGGATTAAAGACAAGAGAGGATATATACAAGCAGACTAACAAACATTGTGAATGGACATTTTTTTGCATTAAACTGGATAAAACATGCAGCTGGCTTACCAAAGGTATAATTCACTTACTAAGGAGAAAAAACAGTGCAATAAAACTTTGTACTCTGAAAACATCAGAGAAGAAATTGTGTGTGAAGTTGTGAATGCAGTCTGGAGAAAAGTGCAGGTAGCATGTGGAGAAGCAAAAGCAGAATAAAAATGCACACACTTTAATGCAGTGATTGTACTTCTAAAATTTCCAGACATTGAATTGAAATAGATCCCATTCCAAAGGATTATATGTATTGGCTTACTTGAGAAAACTCAATTTAGCCTAAGGAAAAGTGGGTCACAGATTACTGCTTTTCCAGAAATGACTTTGAAGAATTTTAATGTAGGAGCAGACAGGAGATGACTGAGTAGCCATCATAAAATACCTTTAAGTTTTGAACTTGGTATAAGAACATCTGAACAAGCTTAATGCACTGAGTACTGTTGGTGCAATAAAAAAAGTCAAGAACATTGGATTGTATTGCTAGAGGGCACACAGTATAAATCAAAGCAGTTGATACCGTATCCATGTAAGCTATAAATTGAACATTACTTAGAATGGTGTATATAGTTCTGTCACTATATTTTAGCAAGGGTATAACTGTGCCTGACGAGGGGCTGTATATTATATTAATGTGCAGACTAAAGTCATGTGCTAAAGATTTGTGTAATAATTACAATTGCAGGAAAAAACCCAAACTTTACTAAGATTCATTAATTAAAGACTGTTCATTTATTGGCTACTCTTACAAACAAGCTGTTGACAGAAACTCTGAACCCTACTGCAAGTTAAAATTGCACTTTTTCTAAATATGAAGGCTCTGAGTCTATTATTTTCCAGATAATATTAAAAGACAGAATTCAGACTCTCAGCAGTCATCAGTTTTATGACTCATGCCTTGAAGAAGGTAGCCCAGCTCAATAAAATCCAGATCCAGCACTGTAGTCCAGGCAATGGGTATGATCACTGATCCAGTGAGAGATCCAAACCCGTATAGATCTGGGGCAAGGTTCCTTACAGGGTACTTCAGGATAGTATGGAAATGATGGAATGGGATAATTTTACAGCATAGTCACCTATACTTCCTAGGGAAATGGAATTAAATAAATCTGTTATAACTTGAAGGCAAAAAAGTGTTAGTCTTGTTTTGTACTTGGAAAGAAAGTCTTCAAATAGGATGTCTGGAAATACTACATTCACTCTTTTGGGGAGAAAGCTTCTATATGGATGAGAAAAAAGAACTGGCTTTTTACTCTCCCTTGACAATGAACATCAAGATGTTTTGATGTCTTCTGTTTATTATATTTTTGCTCTGGGAATTTGAAGCTGAAATTCACTTCAATATTATCTTATTTTTGAAACAAATTGTTTCATTCCCTGACCCATCAAGTAAAGCACACAGCACTGGATTAATTTAGATTAAGAGAAACAACAAGGAAAAAAATACAAAGAGAAATCTTCAATGAGACAACAGCATGAGTGCCTTTTCTCTAGGGATTATAGCATTGTTTCCAATCAAAGTAGCACGATAGCTTTATATGGAAGGGAAGTTCTGAAATTTAATGGTGCAATACATAAGCAAATAAGTGTTATTTTACAACATATGTGAACTGCACATTTACATTTATAATTTTTTTGTTCTTGGCTTGAGTAACAGTGAATTAACTGCTCCACATTATCCATCTTTATAATTTTTTTTACTCTTGAAAATAATTTAAAGCATGTAGTAGGACAAGTGCATAGATTTGTCAATTTTGTAGAGATACAGAAAAGGGATAATAGCTTATGCTGCATTCCAGTGACAGTGATAATGACCTTTTTTCCCTTAAATCTGTTGCTTTCAATCTACTGGTTAACAGTTTAACATATGGCTTTTAAGAGATGCACTATTGTGCATCTTCTACTTTCAAGTGAAAGACCATTTTCAAACATCTCCTGTCTTCCTTTAGTCATGGCAAGAGGGAAAATAACTGTTTCTATATACCATTTGAGCCATAACTAAGTGATATGGAAAAAAGTGTTAAAGTAAATCTTAAAATCATATGGGAAGCAGGAACAGACTTTTCTAGAGGTTCTTTCACCAAGACATAGATTTTTACATTCCTGCAGTATTACTGCTACTCTCAGCTGACATAAAATCTATACTCATAGGAAATTGGCAAATACTATCATAAAAGACAGGTTCCTATGGCACAGGTGTCTTAGATTACATGTACAAAATTATGACTTTGCACAAAAGACTTCCAAAGGACATGGATCTAGGATCCTGTTTTCAGTGCGATATTTTAGATGACTGAAATATTCATAGAAAGGGTCCCCAAAACGTAAGTACCAGGCTTTTCTGATCTTGAATTTGTTCATTTCAATTTTGCATCAGACTAATGATTCAGCGTAGATGTTTTTCCAGCAGTTATGCTTAAAATAAATGAAATAGACAGAAGATATATACAAATACATTGTTTTACCATCAGAAAAGTCCTTATAGTAGAGTGACAAGGAAGAGAGTCTGATGGTTAAGCAGAAATCCTGAATAACTGACAATTACCTTGCTCACAATAATACTGTTTGCCGTATTATGTGCTCTTGATTGCAGTTTTCATTGACAATTTTGAATCACTGTTATATAGCAGTAACACTTGCACACTTCTATGGGTTTGTGATAAATTTTTAGTGATCTTAAAAAATGGGATGCATTCTGTGCAATGCATTGTAATCATGGTGTGGAATGTATAAATGTACTATACACATCTGGTTTTTTTCATAAGTCTCACCTCCTTGTAACAATTAAGGTCTTTGAAAAGCTGCAGCGAATCTCAGAACTAGACACAATACACTTTCCATCTAACTGTGAAACAAATAATAGAACCTTATTTTCTAGGGACATTTAAAAGAATTCTTACTCTTCCTCTTGTCTTTTTGCAGCCATGTCCTACAGTGTCCAGCATTGAACTGAGGTCAGTGTTTAACTACCAGGTATGTACAGTTTGAAAATTGTAGCATCTAAATCATTCAAAAAGCTGTACTCTACACTGCATAAACTGGCATTAACCCTTAAGAAGCAACTACTATAATTAGTTTTTTCCAATATTTTTATTTTTTAAAGCAAAGTAATTAAATTTTTATCAAATAAAGGAAGCACATCTGAATTAGAATTTATAAAGTTTTTCAGTTACTGCAACTAAAAAATACTGTGAAATATCTTTAATTGTTCTCACAAAAAAAAAAAAAAAAAAAAACCAACAAAAAAAAAACCCAACCAAACAGCAACAACAAAACAAACCCACCCCAAAAAACTAGAGCTATCTCATTTCCACTTTAAGGAAAAATAAAAATCATGAAATGTAAATCTGAGATGATGGATGAACAACTTAATTTCCAGTGTAAGCTACTAAAAATAAGTATTTCATGATCAAAATGTTACATCTGCTATAATCTTGCATTAATTCAATCATATAATCACCACATCAAGGTTACTGTTAAGCCCAAAATGTTCTATGCACTATATAGGTTGATAAACTTTTTGGAGCCAAGAAGAGAAGTGATTCCTTGTTGATCTAGGAAGTTCTATAGCTTGAATGATGCAGAAGTTTAGATTAGATTATTTTAATGATTCTTCAAAGAAAATAACTGACAAAATTATGATACACTCTTCACTGTCTCAGTGAAACTATTGCAGAATTCTTCAGCTTTTCATGGAATCAGCTGAGAGCATGTGTCTTCAATCAGTGATATCTGATACCTTATATCAGACAGCAAAATACTGTACAATAGTTTGTGAATATTCACCTATTCATTTCTCAGAAAACACATATTCCAAAGCACAGAAATATCATGCTATGATTCAAGTCTACACTACATGACGATTTTCTGTATTTCTTCAGTGAATGTCTGATGCCACTTCTTTAGTGTAGCCTTTTAAAAGACCCCCTTTATGACTTTTTCAATAGTATGTGGTCTTCAATCCTTAAATCTTATTACCATATTTATTGAAAGAGATCAAATCCAAACAAACAATGAGAAATAGAAGTAAACTGGGAGGTTACTGCTGTATCTGTAGATTCAGTTCCCCAAACAACCATCCTTCAAACTCATAAGACTGTCTCAGATCCAAATTCTACCAACTGGCCTCTTCACATCTAACAATGCATTTGGGAAAAATTAATTTTTATGAAAGCTTCATTTTCTTTCTTATAAAAAGCCTCTGAGATACATAAAAGGCATCTGAGAGACACTATAAACATGATTACCCAAGAGAGCCAGGTACTTATAGCATACATATAATGAAATATCCACCTCCCTTGAGTAATTATGAGTGTATCAAAATGTTTACTGGTAATTGGGAAACCTGACCCACCACCTAGCCAAGGTGCTGGGGTTTTGTTTGGTACATGACGAAGTTGCCTCGAAAAAAAATGATTGCCAAGGATTACACAGAATATTCTTTCATCATCATACATTGCAGAAGCAGGATGGAGGAAAAATACAAAAGAGGTGAGATGAAAGGAGAATTGCAAAGGAAGCCAGACTTCTAAAAGGAGCCCTGTGATCTTTCTCTCAAATGGGTGTCTTCCCCCCTGACTAACTCAATGTTATATTAAGTAACAACTATGTGACATTTACTACATCCACTATGCAGAGAAAGGCAAAGAAAGCACTGTAGTACCCATTAGGATGAATCAGTTTATCAAATAAGAAAACAACTCAAAATTTCATCTGCAACTTGAAGCAAAACAAACTTTTTTGAGGACAATATATATGCACAGTTGTGTCTCCATGTGTATATACATATATTTTTATATATATATACACATATGAACACATATACAATTAAAATGTGTTTAAAAACTCTGTGAAGGTTAATGTCACAGGTTTTTTATGCTTATCTTCACTAGTGTCCATTTTCTTTTAATCTGACTAGGACAGAGATGTGTTCAGTCAATAATCTCATTCATCACAGTTGACAATTGTAACAGCAGCTTTGATGGGAACATTTAAGTCATAAAAGGATGCCTTCAAGCACTCCTGATGCCTTCTGGGCTATTTTCACAAAAAACTCATCAGTATTAATGTAGCATTAAGTATAGATGTCTTTGCCAGATAACAGCAACAAAAAATTGCCTGAAGGTTTGTCCCTCCTCTTGCAGTTGCTTGCCTCCCTTACTTCACCTGTTCACATTGGAGAGAGGTGGGCTTTGGCAAGGACCTTGGACAATGAGTGTGATGGGACCACACCATTCCAAGACAAAGACAAGGCTGTGGTACAGTTGTGTGACTTTTCTCCCTTCCTTGTGACACCAGGAAAGATTCACAAGCAGCTGCTTTTCCTTGGGTCCTACTCCTCCCCATTTCAAGACAAAGCAAGGTATATCAGTCACTATTGCTCAGTTTCCTCAGGGTGCAATATTGTATACTATGAGTCTGAAGAGTCTCTTGTACAGTTACTTTTTTTTGCCTGCCATTTTAGTAGCCTTTCTTCTATGGCTGGTGGGTTACGACTGTCAGTGTCACACAGAACACCCATTTGACAGCGATGTGAATAATTTTTCTTTGATGGTATGATCCTTGGCGGTAATTTTAGATACAAATCCTTCTACAATGCATGCAGACCACTGAGATCAAAGAGAGCATGAGAGAGAAAACTGACTCATAGCTAGCAATGAGAAATTAAGATCTCTCTTAGCCTACCGTTCTCTGCATTTTACTTCTCTGCAGTTTTATATTGCTGTATGTCAGGGTAGTGCCAAGTTGCTTTCCAGATAAAATAAGCTGTTGCTGAACAGTTCCCAGGAATTGTTTCTCTTACATCTGTGCTGTGACGTGTGAAGGGCTAGAGTATAGGCTTGAGCTTTACTAAGTGATTATAATTACTGTTTAATTGTGAACAGACTACCAAACTCCATGTCAGTCTTTCTAACTTGCACTCCACAGACAGTATTTTGACACATTTCAAGGACTGCATAAATCAAAGACTGTTCCAAACAAGCAGCCACCCTCTTTTGACAGGGAAGTTCTCTTTTCAGTGTATCAAGGAACAGCTGCATCTCACACTTCCCTTCAGGACCAAAGAATGGACTGTTCTCTTTTCCTTTGGTCCACTTGTCTTCTGGAGTGTTGTGTATTTCTTTTTCAATACAGAAGGCAACACTCGAGCACAAGGCTAAGTGCCCACAATGTAAGTGGAAAATCTCCATTGCTATTCAAGAGCCATCCTTAGATGCCCCCTCAGATATTGCTGAGCTTTTTCATCTACTCCGTTCCTTCCTGTGGTCATGCACAATGCACTACACCTAAGTTACTCTGATCCTTTTCTCCTGACCCATAAAAAAAGAGGTTTTCTATGCTGAGGAACTGCATCATCATCTTCAGTCTCCAGGCCTGCAATGAGAAGGACCCAGATCTTTCTAGCACATAGCTTTCTTCTCACTTGTAATAATTTTAAAGTTATTAGGTGATTTGAATGATCTCCATGCTTTTTTCTTTTGCTGCAAAAATATACATGCATGTTAGTAAAAAGCTCCTGGCTTATGGCCATGAATACAAGTTTCTCTGCCTCTGTCTCTCTCTCTCCCTCTCCAGGCACTGATGCATAAATCCAATTATCTTTCATTCAGTCCTTCACTTGACTTTTCCTCATCTCATTTCTAAAGATCCCAGCTGTGCTACTTTATTGTATATGCAGCCAGCATCAGAACTAGTAAGCATTTTATAAACTGTTGGAACACCCACAAATTTACTGCTGTGTAAGCCTCAACTGGTTAACTTACCTAGTGTCAATAAAAACTTCTTGGATTTCATTTTCTTGAAGAATATTCACAGAAAAGACTGAGAAGTGAAATTAGAAGCATCTCCAGTAATCACCAGCCAACACAAATATTTAATATTTTCTTTTTATTGTTTTTTTTTCTTTTCTAAGAGAGTATAAATAAAAGAGAAAAAGAAGATATAACCTGAGGTCACAGAGTTCATCAATGTGTAAATACAGAAGCACAATGGACCTTTATTTTTTAAATTCTGCTAGAGGGAAGCTTGGAGCCTAATTTTTTCAAGAGATATTATATAGCAATAAGTCTAGAAGACAGAATCAACTCTGTTAACTAATTTTTTTTTCCAATAGATGAGATAATCTTGCTACCCCATCCTCATAGATCTGGCAGTAATTTCTTCTTACTTAGTGAATAAAATTGGTGCCTTGATGAAATGAGAATTTCTTATTCTTGCAATCTCAGCAGTGCTGTCTTTAGAGTTACAGGAATGTTAAATCTCTTTCTTATTCATTTGCATGAGGTTATAGTCAAGTAAAGTTGAAGTAAATATCTCGACTTTTTAACTTTAAATCTACTTATAGCAGTTTTCCAGGAAAACATGTACAATATTTTCATAAAACATTAGCATAAGTTGCCAAATTAAGCTAGTTGGAAAAAAAGAGCTTAGAAACCTGTACTAGCTATTTATTATGTATATACATGTTTCTTGTTGGTTTTGGTTTGGTTTTTGCTTTGTTTGTTTAATCGGTTTGTTTTGTTTTTTGAGTAGGGAGAGATATTCAGGGGCATTTATTGAAGGTAAATAATGCAAAGAATCTATGTACGGTAAATAAAGCAAGCCAGCAAATAGCTATAGTTAGAGGGAGGCTGGCTCACAGTTCTGTATCATTGTCCCCAGTGCTGTGTCAGTCCTTCAATTAACTGATAGAATTGAGGAGGGGGAGATGAGAGAAGGCTGAGCAGCCACAAGCACTTTCCTGTGTTTAGAAATAAATTGATAGCTTTCTACACTTACAGTGATTGGTAACATGACACATCACTGGAAAAATTAAGTATTTCTGACAGGGCAGAGCCTCATGCAGGACAGTAAGCACCAAGAGAGGAGGCATTGCTTCCTAGAGAAAACAGTTCTGGGGTTTGAAGGCATTTCCCTGAGTCAGTACTGTTGTTCTAGTGAGGCTGATGAAAAGCCATTCAGGGCTGGAGATCCCCTTAGAGGTGAAGGCAGCAGGCATGGTCATACTGAAGGGGAAGAACAAAGATGCTACCACAGGGAAAAGGCAAGGAGACCCTGTGTGGGGATCTGTGTGCTTTGAAAACTTGTCATTGTAGCTCTTAAGCAGATTGTTTTTGAAGCAAGCTTCACTGGCTACAGACCAGAGTTATTCCTCCTTTTTCTGCCATGGTAAGTTGGCTTTCAGACTCATTTTAAGAGCAACTTCAATTTTCTAAAAGGTTAGCATGGCAATCTCTGCAAACGTCTGGAAGCATGTGACTACTATTACTGACTGGAGCACACACCAGGATTTAAAGTTCCATGGGTTCCCCTCTTACCAATTTCCAAAGTCAGAATAAATTACCTCAGAAGTAGACAGGCAGGTGTAATGAGAGATCTCTGTGTTTCACAAATGATGCTGCTTTGGGGATTTTTTAAGTGAACTACTTTTCTAAGTGGACATGCCCATTCACAGAGAAAATTTCTCCAGAAAAAATTTGATTATCAAAATATATAAAGACAAAAGATAAAATCGTAGCGGTTCAGGTATTATTTCTGGACAAACATTATCAGGATCCTGAACATGTATTTCCAATAGTGTATATGATTTTCTCAATTACTCTAAATATGTTCCCTTCCATCACATACAAAAATAAGTTCCAAAACATTAAAAACTCCCACAAAATTGAAATCTTGTTTTCTTGCTATGTTTATTCACAACAGTGTTAATTTTTTGATCACTTTTAAGGTCTTTTTTTTTAATTAATTCAAAACATGTAGCTGAAATAATCCCCCATGAAATACTGAAATTGCATTTTACTTGCCAAAAAGGCGTTTCCTTATCCTCATAGATTATTTTCAATGAATATTTATCACTTTCTCTAGAGTCAGTCAATTCCCCATACATAATTTTCATACCATTCTTTATCTCAGAGAAGATGTAAAGTCCTAAATTTTTCATTCAATAGATAAGAAATTGATTTGTTTTCCTGACTGTACCCCTACACAGCACCCCTTCCTTCTGTCCTTAATTTCCATTGGTACAATTAGCCCCCCAAGGTGCACATGAGGTGTGTCAAATTTAGTGAGCCTGACATGTCTAAATAAAATTTTTAACAGCATCTATTATGTTCCCCTTGGAGAAATGGCAATGTTTCTTAACATTCCTTTATCAAAGGCATGTAAAAAAAGGAGAATCTATTGCAGATGTGAAGATTACTGAAGTGGTTTGGCTATTATTACCTGTTTCTGCTTCTATTTTTGCCTACATGTTACTAATCTCCATAATCTAATGACCTTACTGTAATTTAGTTGTAAGAAGCAAAAAGACCGTAGAAGAGTTTCAGTTGATAATAAAATTATTCCTGCAGGCACAACTCATGGATCCATGTTTGTACAGTATCAGATTTAATAAACTATGTGGAATTGAATCCTAGGTTTATTGCTTGAATAGAAAAAGTTGTTGAAGTGATGATAAAACAAAGCAGGTATTCCAAGAACCTTTACTTCCTGATGAATTTTCTGTAGCAATAATTTTGCCTTCCAGTCTATTACATCTTTGACCTGACCTACAAATTACCAAGTGCTTCAGATATGGAGATGTATAACAGGTGACCAGACACTCAGCATTGCACTGACTAAGGGTTGATATATGGGAAACTGTGTCCAATTCCATATTTGCAATTGATTGTGGACCCCAAAATTTGTATTCATGTATTTAATTACTGCTGAGAAATACTCACGCTGTCATTTTCATTCATAATTAATGACACTGACCTTTCCCACTCACAATTTATTTATGCACAAAAACTAAAAATAATATATATTTATTTATTAGGTTTTAATAATTTTTATTATTCTGACCTATGGATTCTAGACATACACTCCAGAAAAAGAAGACAAGATTTAAGGCTTAACATTTTTTCTAATAGGCTATATCACTAAAACAGAGTGAATACTCCTTATAGACATAGTATTGTGAAGAAATTCAGATCATCCAGGCATTAAGATGATCTTTTTTAAAGAAGACACCTTAGGCACTGTGTATTGGGTTTGTATGGACAGCCTTTCATAGCAGGGGGCCATAGAGGTGATTTCTGTGAGAAGGTGCCAGAAGCCTCCTCCATGTCCAGCAGAGCCGATGTCAGGTGGCCCCAAGAGAGAGGTGCCACTGACCAAGGCTGGGCCCATCAGAAATGGTGGTAATGCTCTCTGTGATAACATATTTCAGAAGGAGGAAAAAACCAAAAGAGCAGGTAGATGTCTGAGAGGAGGCATCCTGTGAACCTGTGGGAATCCCTGCTGGAGCAGCTCCTGGCAGGGACCTAAAGACATTTGGAGAGAGGAGCCCATGCTGGAGCAGGTTTCCTGGCAGGGATTGTGACCCTGTGAGGGACCCATCCTGGAGCAGCCTGTGGAGAACAGATCCTGTGGGACAGACTTGTGCTGGAGAAGTTCATGAGGACTGTCTCCTGTGGGAGGGACCCCATGTTGGAGCAGGGGAAAGACTCCTCTCCCTGGGCAGTGGGAAAAGCAACATGTGATGAACAGACCATAACCCCCACTGCCACTGGGGATGAATGTAGAGCTGGGAAGGAGGGAGGAGTAGGGGGAAGGTGATTTAAGGTCTTATTTTACTTCTCATTATCCTGCTCTGATTATATTTGTAATACATTCAAAAAATAGCCTAAATTCTATCCTGTTTCACCTGTGTTAGTATCTGATGATGTTAGTATCTCTCCTTGTCCTTGTCTCAACCCATGAAACCTTTGTTATATTTTCTCTCCCTTGTCCAGTTCCAGAACAGAGTGATAGAAAGGCTTTGGGGGGTGCCTGGTGTCCAGCCATATTCAACCTACTACACACTGAAATAACAATATTTGAATGTCAAGTGATAATGAGAATATGATAGGATAGGTTCTTATACCCCTCCTATATCACAGATACTTCTCATGTCAAAGAAACTGACCTATATGTGTTTCTTTCTGCTAAAAATATCTTAGATTGCCCCATTATTTCATATTATTACTGACAATTGACTGTTTTCTTTTAAAATTATTCTTATATAGACATGATTAAAATTCAAGTTTTTCTGTGGATGTTGGAACCTACCATATCTGTTATTTCTATGAATTTAGAAAGCAGCTGCACATCGGACTATTATCTATTAGTAAGAACTTTATATTTGAGAGGATTGGGTATTTTTGTGCAAGTCTTGGCGAAAAACTTGAGACTCTCTTTTCAAGTCATTTAATGTAACCCTTTATGTGAAATATGAAGTGAAGGAAGCTTGCTTAATATTGACAATCTATAAACATTTGAGGTTTCTAGGTGTTTGCATTTTATTCACCGTCAATGGAGAATCAGACATCTCCAGATGCTGAGTCACCTTCAGTATCTCAGACAGATATTTTTGAATTAAACCAATTACTCTCTGAAATCCATGGCCTTAGTGGTGTTCAGATGCCTAACATATGAATAAATCAATGAGAGCTGGGCACTTAGATACCTTTCATGATCTAGATCTTGAAAACCTTTCACTGTTAAGAAGCTGGTAAGTTCAAAACATTTTATTTAGGTCCTTTGAGAATGTAGACGTGTATCATGACAGTAAAGCATGCAGAATTCTAAAGAATAACTGAAATAGCTGAAATGCAATGATTATAAACAAACACACAGCCAACCCAGAGATTTTTTTCTTCATGCTGTGTACAATCTTAAAAAGATTAGCAAGCCCAAATATATATATATCATTTTAGAGGTATAATAGCCCACTGAAATATTTACTAAAAAACCATAACATAGGAACTGTCACTCTTAACTACTATTTTTAAAAGAATTTGAAGGACTTGGGATGCAGAATTTTTCCCAAATATCACTGATGAAAATTAGAGACACAAAGAATAACAATTTTAGAAAAGTAATGTACAACAATTACTGGGAAAATTACTTAAATATCTTCTAAACAGTGGGAAAGAATATGTTAGTCTCATGTACATACATGCAGCAAAGTCATCTTTGAAAACACTTGAGTATAGAGTCCTTTTAAAGGATACACTGCAGCAAATTGTCCATATTCAGACAACCCTTCTCCTCCATGTTTGGTCATCTGCCAAAGCAAACCTCATCTAACAATTTGTTTTGTAGGGGCAATTCAGAGTCTGTTAAGGAAAAATAAACTGAATGGGTGTAAGTCCTCATCTAAAGAGGAAGGGCAATTTTTTTGATATTAAGTTTGATGGCTCATTTATTCTAGCTCTATCACCCTTGATAAAGTTAGTTATGAAGGAAGAGCCAACAGTAAAAGAGGTCAGGTTAAGAATTACTCTACTCACGAAATAAATAAAACTAGAACAATCAAACATATGTCTAACTTGCATTCAACTACCTCTTTTTCTATCATAATTATGTGCCTTGTACAAATCTTGTAGACGTAATCACCACAAAGGCATGCAACTTTTTGGGTTCTTCTGGCCTAAGTCTGATGTAAACACTTCTAGAAGAAAGCTGAATTAGGTAAATGCTGATTACAGTGGCTTATACTTTCTTTTTAAGCTATGAAAACATTTATATTAACTTCTTGTAAAACTTCTAGGGCTAATATTTACGTCAATGGAAATTCTGAATCATAACCAAATGGAAGATATACCTCAAATTTGATACATGAATTGCCTGAAAATGTTAAAATCTGATATATTCAAAAACTATTCTTCTGAGAGATCTTGCATTAAATTTGGCCACAAGCTCTTTTTTTATGCATCTTTGAGCAGAAGAAAGCAGATCTAGATATCAAAAACAAAATAACCATATATTAAGGACGTCAAATATTACTTGAAAAACACATTACGCATTCATTAAACAACAAGTTATAATATTACTTCTGTGGTTGGTATTGCAAATGTTTCTTACCTTTATCTTCATAGTTATATCAGTCTATGTATTTTATATCTTTCCTTACCAGTGTGATAGAGAAGAAATACAGAAGCAAACTCATTGAAAATGTGCCTCGTGGAAATGGATGAATGACTGATTGTTTCAACCTGTACCTGGGTTCAGATTCTTGCTTTTTTCAGGCCTATCTTTTAATTCAGCTATCAGAGAGCAGCTCTTTCTTTTAAGCAAGTTTTTATGCATAACTCAGGAGTGGAGACCACAGGCAGGGGCAGCAGTTTAAACATACACTCCACAGCCAGCCCACAGAGAAATAAAGGTTCCTTTAAACATTACCAGTCCCGGTAGACCAGGAGGGCTTTCTCAGGTCCTGGATGAGAGCTAGGTGTGGCAAAGGAATCCTTAGGACACTCCTTATTCTAAATGACAGAAAATCTCACTGCTACATAATTTGTCTGAGCTGTGAGAGACCCACACAGGGTCAATGTTTAAATTTAGGCTGAACACAAATGGAGTGTGAAGGTGCATCCCACTCAAGGGTCTGATCATTTAGCTATAGGCTGTTATGCATTCTTTGTTTTTCCCTATTACACTCTTCCTTAATTTTCTGGTGAAACTCAGTTTGTCTTTCCCTCATGAGCACAGCACCGTGTTGTAGCCTTCAAAAAATTTTCTGGGCACACCACATCTCCTTCCATCTTACTTGGATTAGGTTTCAGACAGCTCCTTTTCATACAGGGATTGAACCTGCTGAAGAGCCCACAGAGCTGCATAAGGGTGCTGTCTGCAGATAGCAAAAAATAAATCTGGTTGTTAGCTTCATAGGGCTGAAACTGGAGACCATGTTAATTTTTATAATCTTCCCAATTTTATTATACACAGGACTCCACAGGTAAGTAAGATCAAGGTAAAGGATTAATTGCCTGGTGGGTCCTTTGAGATGTGTTTGAGGAGAGATGACAGTATTTATTCAAATCTTTCCACTCTGGAAATGTATTTAACAATGTATTTTATTTTATCAAGTGTGCATATTTGAGGCTTTCCTGGTACATGCAGTCTCAGATTTGGTACACCTAGAGAGTTCTCTGTTGAAGTAAAAAAATTGTATCATTCCCAGAAATATAAAGAAGTGGATCAGTCTCCAGACCCTATGTCTAGGATTTCAAATACTTGAAAAATATCAAAGCATAGTAGTGTAGACATTTGTCCACTGGCAACAGAACAGAAGAAAAATGTTCATAAATCAAACAATTTTTTCTTCAAAGATAAAATTCCTGTATTCAGACAGCTTAATATGGTTGCTCCTATCCATTCTCAGGGTCAGCTTTATTTGGGGCTGCTTTTCTGTATTGATGTAAAATGTGAACATTTTCCCCTATGGTGCTATAAATCACTCACTTTGCCTCTCCTATTAGGAACTTCAGCAGACACTAATTAACCCTCTGGAGAAAATGTTTATAAAAATAACAAGGAATTATTAGCAATGAAGCAGGGTTTTTTTCCCCCCAACAAAAAAAGTCAAACTGAGAGAGTGAATCATTACTGTTAAATTGTGGAGTTAACTTGCTGGCTGGAAATTTTAATGAGCTGAGACACATGACGCGAAAGGTTTTTGAAAGAGGCAGTGTGTGTGTCTGTGTGTCTGTGTGTCTGTGTCTGTGTGTCTGTGTGTTTGTGTGTTTGTGTGTGCGTCTTCCCAGATGAGAATCTCTCACTTCTGAATAACAATTAACGAACATATTCTGAAATGTACATATTTTATATGAAATTTTGAACTTTGTTGTTTATAAAGAACCATATGATTCCTAGAAGGGGCAAGTTTTTTCACCTTTTATTCAAAAAAAATTTAGGTAGCAATGAAACACTCCTTTTAGGGATACTTTTTTAACAGGGGGAACTTAATTTGTGCAGGTGCTCCACCATCCTATCAGTAGCTCTGACTCAACAGAGTTTTATGATGGCTTAGGGACTTGTTGAAACATCTTTGCCCTAATTTTTCCTGCCAAGAATAAGTACATTTATCTTGATTACTCTCCTTAATTTCTTTTTGTCCTCACCTAAAACTTTCTTTGTATAAAAACTGCTCATAATTTTAATAAATGAGAATTTTTCATACATAAAATTTCAAGATTAAATCTTTAATAAATATTTTGCAGTTCTATAAGATAGCAAATATTTAGACTATAAAGCTTTCATATTT
This sequence comes from Melozone crissalis, assembly GCF_028551555.1. Lineage (NCBI taxonomy): Eukaryota > Metazoa > Chordata > Aves > Passeriformes > Passerellidae > Melozone > Melozone crissalis. The sequence continues at coordinate 27,425,606 of NW_026535794.1, forward strand.
GCTTTCTGCTGCCTCCAAAACAAGTGTTTCAGCCTTTAAATTTCCCCTTATATAGTTCTCAATTTGCTCTCTTCCACTTATAGTACTTCCTGATACCTGTTGTGCTTTCCTTATAAGAAAAAAGAAATATTATAACATTATAATAATAAAACGTCTCCAATCAATTAAAATTGAAATAAATAATTTTTGAAAGTTATATGAATTAAAGATATTTTAGTGATTCAGTCCCTTGCAGGTGATAGGTGCTCATGACCCAAAGCGATAAAATTTCATCTTGTTCTTCTTTTCTAGCACTGAATGAGAAAACCCTTAGATGTTTTGCAGTACAAACTTAACTCTGTTGTTTACTTTTGCTTCACTATAACAGAAAATTACCATCAGTAAATTGGGTTCCCATGCTCTTGAATTTTGAGAGAATTTGGTCCTTATTATAAGATTAATAGTTTACTCTAAATAAGATAAATATTTGATTCCACTACACAAAATATACATAAACAAGGAGGATTATACAAATCACTTACTGAATGCTCAGGAGATCACAAACATAAATTGCTGCTTCTTACAGACATTGCCTTCTCTTTCTTTTAACATGAACGATATCTTCAAAATTATTACAGAAGTTTTGTAACATCCTAACTTCTTAACTAAATCAGTGTATTTTCTGGAAGGCAATGGAAAAACGTTAGCTATGTAATGTCCTAGTATCTGTTATGTCTTCAAAGAGAAGAACTCAGTATTCATTCAGTATTACATATCTTTACTACAAGCTGATAATTTTCCTAAGGCAGTGTACAAAAGGAATGATCAAAATGAAGAAAAAAACTTTCTTTCAAACATTTTTTGTAAATAAAATTAAACTAATTCACAGAAAATTATGAGCAGAACAAAATTGCATGCTATTTCTTTGAGAATTACATTTTTGTTTGAAGAATTCTCTTGCATATTGTTTAAATATAACTTTATTTCTCATACAAAGTACTGGAAGCACTGGGCTTGCTTCTATTCTGTTCTGCATCCAGTGGGAGTGTAACACACAGAGGTTTAACTCCCTCATTCTCAAAATGCTAGGTAAACTTAGTTGACCTGCAGTGGAATAAATATTATTGCTGCTGCTGACTGGTGCTGACTTGTTACTTTCCTCCTGCTGAAAGAGATGGGATAGAGGAATCAAATCTTGTAGTTATGTATATCTAAAAGTTATTTGTTGTAGAGTGTACACTCTCAATGCAGCCAAAAAGACATCAAGGCACTCAATATTTTTGTAGGATGAATATATCAGTTCAGCCCTACTGCTGTAGATAAAAGGAAGACAGATAAAATCCCCCTCTGGAAACCACTGCACATCCCACCTGATTCCCCACATGTATGTTTGGGAGACTAGAATATGAAGGAGTTAATGCTAGGCCCAGCCTAAATTGTTGGGAACTAATCTAATTCTAGAAAATCTTATTTCTACATACAAAATGACAAAGACATCAGAAATAAGACTTAGAAAACTGAATTTCATATGTCCACGTGGGATATGAATCTCAGATTCTAAAGATAACATCTCATCTCCAACTGTAAGCTTCCTCCCTGTTTATTAGTAAACAGCAGACTCTAAAGAATGCTAAAGTCTGTAGCAGGGCATTTCTGCCACCACAACAGCTTATCTGTTGCTTCTTAGCTGATGAAATAACTCAGGGCATCCTGCTCTTGCATGAGCCTTGGTGAAATAATCAGGACAGTTTGCCTTGTAATGAGTTATTTCAGTGCCATGGGATTGATGCTTTCAGCTGACAGTAAATATCTTGCTGGGGAAGCAAGATGTAGAAAGATAAGCTGGAATTTCTGATTGACAGACACTTCACTTTACAAACTATAAAAGCTACACCAAACTTTCACAAGGCAGAAATTTTCTCTTGTCATTTTGGTTACATTGACTCCTAATCTATACTATTTCCTTGCTAGCTTTAATAAAGGTACCCTAATGTCATGCACTGTTTTACATAATCTGCTAGTAGTTTTTTGTTTCATACAGTATTGTAAGTAACTCTGTTTAAGGTGTTTTGTCTGTTAACTCCTGTCTAGTATTCATTTGATAATAGACTTGATCAGCCATTATTAGGACTTGCATGCCAGAGCCATTTAGGTGCAGGCCACCCAAATGACTGACTCTATGATGCTGCCAGACTGAAGTTCTTGTGCTGTTTCTTGCCTTATTTGGTACTGTATTTCAAGAGAAAAACAGCAGGTCTTGTGGAGTTGAGTCTTTTAGATCACTTCAGCCCAACACAGATGCTCTTCCTTGCCTGAAGAGAGTAAAGTGTTTGTTAGGGACAATTCTTTGTGCCTAATTTCACAAGTGTACTGGACAATCTCCTTGCTCTGACATACATTTCCTTCACAGATCTTCAAATATTTCCCTGTTTTCTCCTGCTTTTTTCCTCCTGTACTTTCTTTTTCACCTGTTCATAACTCTACTATCTCTCCGAAAATTTATCTGCTCTTGCAAATTTATAGCTGCCTAGTTTCATTGATGAATATGTATATCCTGTGCCCTGAATATCTCCACCAAAGCCAATACAAAAGTCATGAGAAGCAACAGCCCTATAAAATAACGCGCAGCTATGACAAAAATCAAACGATGTAAGTATTTGTAGAGCACACACCATCCACTGAATGAATTGAAAAAATCTCCAACCTTTGACTGTAAACTAGCGTTTTCATGCCTGAAACAGCCAAAAGAAAAATGCTGACTTGTTTTCCTTAATTTCTGATATAAAATAGTTGATTTTGTTTTTTTCTTTTAGGAAGGGTTTTCTTCAGCTGGACCACTTGCAACATAGTTCCAGTCAGAACCAAAGAGAAACCAGCAGTCAGCATTCATCCTCATGACATAATGAGTCGTGACTATTACAGACACTGTTTATTGATACAGTCTTCATTTAAAAGCCCTCACAAATTAGCTATATGTGCCCCCACCTCTCCTGCAGGTAGTTGCTGCTGCTGGAATTATCACTCTAACCCATTTCATCCACATTTGACCCAGAGGTCCTCCATGAATCTCACAGCTTTTGTTACACTGCTTTATTTAAAAACTTCTTAGTCTATCTGTCTGAGGAGAAGTCATCGAATAAACAACAGATGAAACAGTTATTCTGCAAAAGCAGAGAAAAATAAAGTATGGTTGTTATGTTTTACCAATGCCCTTTCTTAATCACACTTTTTTAAAAAATTGGACTCTTATTTTTAATTGAAAAATGTATTGGGTGTTAAATGCTTCACATATACTGAATACAAATAAATTTTTTTAGTATGTTTTGTTCATGCTTCCATAGAAAAAACTTATTTCAATAATTCATAATTCATATCTTGCAACCAACTCAATTTATGGCCCTTGATTTCAAAGTTCTTCATGAATAAGCTTCCTGCAGTCAGCTAATTAAAATAAAATAAAATAAAAAGCTATTGAGATCATATCAGAATCAAGTAATTCCTTGTTGTTGTTAAAGCGTAGTAACACCATATGACTATATTTTCATCTTTATTCCTAACACATACTTCAGGTTCAGCTGCATATTCTTTAAGAAGCATACGATCAGCAAGAAGAAAATTATTTCATTATGAAATCTCATCAGTATATGGATTTTTTTCTTAATATAACCTAAAATATCTTGACTGAGGTAACAGGGGCAAAAAAAAATTTGATTTTAAAAAATGAACAAATATTTATTTTCACCTTGAATGAAAAATCTGATACTTACATTGTAGAATAAAATTATTAGGTACAGCTGAATTCTCCTGTATGAATACCAGTAACAGAAGAATGAATGGGAATCACAGGAGAGAGAAAGGAATAAATGGAATCTGTTACTGACCATCTGGCAGTACAAAACCAGGTGACCATCGAAGGTGGGCTCCGAGTCTGAGTGGGAGAGAAGGGAATAGCGTCATATTAAGTAGCTCAAATTTTTTCTTTCCCCTTACTTTATGTGCTTGCAGAATTTATCAATTCATCATGAACATGATTTTATATGAGTAACAGAAATTGGTATGTAAAATCATTATTCATTGATGTTAAAAAGACATGATAAGGTATCACAGTACAGTTCCATGGAAATCAGGAATTCAGGAAGCCTAGCAGCTCCTTGAAATACTATGGTAAGTATAATGTCGTAACTTCACTTGACGAAGTACAAACACTCATAAGAAAGCAAAACTGTATGCAGTTCTTTCTCCTCTCATCTCATCTCAAATAAATTTTATAATATTATTAGTATTTGACAATCCTATACCATTCAAACCTGGTTGGGTAGTTGTTACATGCATTCCTTCATTCCATTTTGTTTCCTGCAAGTGATGTCAGTCCATCTTTCACTAATGTCTTGATGATAATCCTGACCTCCTTAAGCTTCTTAAATGCAACACAGCAAAGCAGGAGTTCATTATCATTCTTTCTGCCCTGCTCAGGGAATCTGTGTTGATTCCCTATTACATTTGGCAACTCTGTTATCCTCTTTTCCTATCAAACCTTTAATCTTGGCATAATCCTTATTTTATATTGTCCTGGTATCAGCTGGGATAGAGTTTATTTTCTTTCTAGTAGCTGGTATAGTGCCATGATTTTAGGATGGGAATAATGTTGATAATGCAATTATGTTAGTTTTTGCTAACTGAGTGCAAAGTTGGCCTGGGGCTGATGCTCAGGAACTGTCTGGACATCAGCTGGTGAGTGATGAGTGGCTGCATTGTGCATCACTTGTTTTGTATTCTCTAACCTGATTATTTTTTTGAAGTATTATTGTCTTGATTGATATTATCATTATTATTGTCATTATTTTCTTCCTTTTTCTGTTCATTAGACTGTCTTTGTCTTAACCCATGGGTTTTCTCACTTTTGCTTTTCCATCTCTCTCCCCCATTCCACTGGCAGCAGAGGAGTGAATGAGCTGCTGTGTGCGGCCATCACTGGCTGAGGTTGAACTATGGCACGTGACAACAAACATATTTACAGGCAATTTTCTTTCAGTAAAAAGCCTTAGACTGAAGATCAGACAGCTTGGTTTGACTGGATTCAGTCTAACTTGGCCACTCCCTTTCATCTTCCTTGATTTACTATAACTTTCTTTTCTCATTTCTTTCAATATTCACTTTTGACTTTCCTAGCTTTTCCAAAGTTCTATTATTTTTTGTGTGATCTCATTTCATCATAAACAATACACAACTTTCTTGTATTTTTAAAGCCACGCATACCTTGTTCCATCTTAGTATCTGAACATATTTTTTTCTTTTCCTTTTTTTCTTTTTCTTTTTCTTTTTCTTTTTCTTTTTCTTTTTCTTTCTCTTTTACTTGCTTTCTACTATTTTCCTTTCCAAAAACTTGAAATCTCCTTGAAGTTTTCCAAACAGCAACAATTACCTTTACTTACAAGATCAAGTTCTGTCAAAATTGAGCATTGCTGTGGATGAAATAAATACTGAAGGGAGGGAAAATAGAGTCTAAGTAACAGAATAGTCATGTTCTATTAAATGAAGTCACACAAAATTTAAAATATAGTAGTTTCTTTTTACCTAATTATATATGCATTATTATTTTTTTCTTACTTTGTTTAAACTAAGTCATACTTTCTTCAGAGCAAAAGACAGCAAAAATAGTTTCCTCACTCTAATGCGTGAGTTTCCAGCAGACAGTGCAAAAGGCACTCAAAGGTACAAAATCAGACTATTCAATGTCTCCCACACTCCCTGCTGTGGCTGAGCAGCTTTTGTGGGTGCCTGGAATTTGGCCAGGCACAACCCACTACAATTTCCCAGTATATTTCTTTTTGAGGGTCGACCTTGCACCTGAATCAACAAGGAAAATTACTTACAGATTTTTGATGGCAACACAGAATCACAGATTCATAGAATGGTTTGGGTTGGAGGGGATCCTAAAGACCATCTAGTTCCAAACTCCTTACCATGAGCAGGGCCATTTTCCACTTGACCAGCTTGCAAAAAAGATCCACCTAACCCAGCCTTGACCAGGGATGAGGGATCCAGAACTTCTCTAGGCTCCTATTCTAGTGCCTCACTACCCTCACAATAAAAAATTTCCTCAAAATATCTAATCTAATCTAATCCTACCTTCTTTCTATTCATAACCATCACACCTTGTTCTATCTCTTCCTGCCCTTCTAAAATGTCACTCTGCAGCTTTCTTGTAGGTCCCCTTATTGTACTGGAAGGTGCTTCAAAGTCTCCACAAAGCCTTCTCTTCTCCAGCTGAACAACTCCAACTATCTCTGTCTTTCCTCCTAGGAGAGGTGTTCCTGCCCTCTGAATCTTCATGGCTCTCCTCTGGACCTGCTCCAACAGGTCCATGTCCTTCCTGTGTTGGGGGCTCCAAAGGTGGATGCAGTATTCCAAGTGAGCTCTCACCAGAGCAGAGCAGACAGGAAGACACATCTTCCTTGACCTGCTGGTTGAGAAGCAAGATCCATCTGTGGAAAATGTTCTCATATAATTGGAAAACATTATGGCTGTTTGTGCTCCTTTCATGTCTCGGGAAAAATTGGCATCATACTGTACCTATGTAGACATTGATCCTTGTAAAGTTCTTCTCTTAAACATCATGCTGAAGGCATCTTCAATGGAGTCCACAGCATGAGTAGGTATATCTCATAAATAGAAATATCTTGCAATATCCAGGAGTTCAAAGAAAGTAGAAAAATATTAGCAGCCACAAATGCACGCTCATAAGTATATATACCTACTGGATAATGTCAGCTCTTTTTGCTTTTATTATTACTTTTAATAGTGATTGGTGTGGATTACTTCAAAACTTTGAGCAAATAATAAAATTGCTCATAATAAAATTACATAATATTTTTGTGATGAAAGGTCCTCGTCACATATTGCAAAAAAGACCTGTAATCTCTTCTGTAGTGTAAAAAAGGACATATTTCAGCAGGAAAAGTCTTTTTTCATAATGTACCATCTCATTTTCCCATCATTCAGAGTTCAGGTATTTTCATGCTGCTAGTAATGGAAGATAGAAAACTTATCTAAATCAACTACTGTCTCATCTGATCTTTGCAACACATTTCAGTAGTATTTAGAAAATTATTGGTATCTGAGACTGTTTTAATAATTTGGATACATACATTTATAGTTCATATTTTTGACTGCCATTAGAAGTATTAATGCTTGTTACAATGGGAATAGAATGATAAGAAACTTCATTTCAAATAGGTCAATGACAGACTTCAATGTGTGTCATCATAGTCTTAAATTTTGAGTCCAAGTCCTGCGAATTTAAAGCTTCTACTCCAAGATTTAAGGTATTTTGCTAACAGGCAAGAGAAAGATACAGAGTTATGAAAGAGAAATATTTGTACCAAGCCAACAATATTACTGCATAAATGCCAATTTCTCTGCTTCTTGCACATTAAATATGTTTTTTGGAGAAGGGCATAGTTAAAAACAGGAGGAGTAATCATTTCACAAGGTGACTGATCTCTCTTCTGTCACATTTGAAAGAAATACAGTTAAAATTTGGTTTAAAACTATATTTGAAATGGGCGTGAACACATTTCTGACCCTGAGAATATTCTTTAGATACTCTTTCTCTCCCACTGAAATTTCTTCAGGATAAAATATAAGGCAAAATGAGATTAGATGTAAATGTCATATACCTGCCATCATAAAGAAACATTTCAGTCAATTGAATTTCTAATTCTGAAACACTTTATAGTCCACTAAACATGGGGAGGGCTGGAGATGGAAAAGGGGGAGACTGTATAAAGTTAAACAGACTCATTCATCACTAAAACTTCATTCCAAATGAAGAGCACTTGAGAAGAACTACTCTAAAAGATCTTAAAAAATTTTAGTCAAAATCAACACATTTCCAATAAAATGCTTCTTGATTTTTCTTTTGCCTAAGATGTCACTTGGCAGGACAAGATTGGTCAGGAGAGCTATTTTGCTTTATTTCTAAGATCATACTGAATAAAACAACTTAAGACATTACTTAACAGTTATAGTTTCCTTCCCGTCCCTGTCCAGTGTAGATTTTTGGTCTCACACCTTCAAAAATATATATTTTTTTTGTAATATTTCCAAAGCTGGAAAAAATAGTGAGGTGCAATACTCCATTTGTTATCATCATAACAGCACTGGAAATGATAAAAAACATTGTGTTCTAGATGTTTGAAGGATAAATGTGTAGGCTTTACTTGGTGCATTTATTCATCATGGTTCCTTCCATTTGTGTGATATCTCTGTCCAACTTACATTGCCTGGTAACTTCTCATTTGTTAAGCCATCCCTGGAGCCCAAAGTTCTAATCATAGCTATCTTAATACAGCCATCCAATTTTACTCCTGTAATTTTGCTCAGAAACTGAAAAGAAATCCACAACTACATCTGAAATCTTCTGGAACAGCAATAAACTTGCAAATACAAACAAGCTCAAAAAAATAAAAGAGTATACTATTCAATATTGTAGGATTGCTACCTTTACAACCATATTTAGAAGAAGGTGAAAATGAGGAGGATGTGCAACATCAATGAAACCAATCAAAAACTGTCTTTACTAATGTGTAAAGTTCTGGATCTGAAATATCTGGGAACTCATACAGTATGCTAAAAAGATGATCCAACAGTTGAGAAGGTTATAAAGCAGAAGTGGGAGAAAAACAAAATGATTAATCACATTTTTGCAGTTATCATGGTTTGACCCCAGCCAGCCATGAAGTCCCACACAGCCGCTGTCTTACTCCCCCACCAGCACAACTGGACAGAGAATGGGAAGGGGAAAAGGTAGAAAACTTGTAGGTTGAGGTAAATACATTTTAATAGTGAAATCAAAAGCCATGTATGCAAACAAAACAAAACAAGGAATTAATTCACTGTTTCCCATGGGCGGGCAGGTGTTTAATGATCTCCAGGACAGCAGAGTGTAATGATTACTTGGGAAGACAAACACCAACACCCTAAACATCCCCCTTGCCCTCCTTCTTCTGAAGGAACAATTTATGATCTGGAATATTCCTTTGGCCAGTTGGGATCACTTGTCCTGGCTGTGTCTCCTCCCAGCCTCCCATGCAGCCCCAAATTCCTCACCAGCCTGGCAGTACAAAAAGCAGAAAAGGCCTTGCTTCTGCATAGGCCCTGCTCAGCAGTAGAAAAAGCATCCCTGCATTATCATCACTGTGTTCAGCACAAATCCAAAACATATCCCTATGCCAGCCACTCTGAAGAAAATTAACTCAATGCCAGCCAAAATCAGCACAGCAATTTTGTGGGAAATCTGTATAAAGAAATGTCTTTGGTGAGAGAAAAAGGAAAATTCAAATGTCTTAAGTCACATGGCAGGGAGATGTTTCCTTTGATAAAGCATAGTCTACACAGAGGAAGTGTGTTTAGAAGGTATAAATGTAAATGGAGGTAGGGAGCTACAGAAAGTAAAATTCAAAGAAAAAAAAGAATTAGATACGCATATTAAGAAAGTTAATTTCTCTGCTTATTTTTCTACACATGCTATTGGGTATACTGAAAAAGCCTGATGCAGTAATGATTGAATGCTTGGCATTTCCAAAAACATTTTTTGAAATACATCACTACAGAGCTGTGTAATAGGCAGAACTGCATTGGTGCTTTACCTTCTAAAAGGTCAGCACTTCTTTTGCAGGCTTCTAATCTATTTTATGTCATTTTCAATTGGTGGTATGAACTGATTGCTTAAAGATATCCAGTTTCATACATAATTACTACTGTACAGTCAGCTCAGAAGTTGGAAGTAGCAGGGAATCTTGTCCTTGCTAGTAACTAGTAGGTAAGTTGATTTAATTTGATAACAGTGTCCAAGGACAAAAAAAGTATGCAATTTATTGCAAAATTCAAGCTGCACCACAAGGAATTAGTATGAGACAAAACATTCTTGAATACAGAGAACAAGAGAACTTATAAAGGTATTCACATCTGCAGGGCTATGATCTTATTGGCATCACAGACGTGCTGGGATGGTTTCTGTGACTGGAGTGTAGGGAGATTGAGTGGATTAAGCCCTCCATAAATTTATAGAAGTGACCTAAATTTCACCAGACTTGGTCCTCACAAGAAACTTTGACTACCTCGATGTCTGTAGAAGGGACGAGACAGCCAAGGGTAAGCAATCCAGGAGGTTCCTGGAAGGTGTTGATGATAACCTCCTTCCCAAAAAGATAGAGGAGACAATAAGGAAAGGTTCTATGCAGGACCTTATTCTCTCCAAGAAGACGGGCTGGTAGGAATGTGAAGCTCAAGGGAGGGCCACCTTTGCTGCAGTGACCATGAAGGGGTGGAGTTTAATATCCTTAGGACAGTAAGCACAGCGTGCAACAAGCTCAGTACCCTGGTATTCAGCTGGTCCTCTCTGGGGATCTGTTTCATACAGCACCATGAGGTAGAGCCCTGGGGGAAAGAGCAGCTCAAGAAAAGTTAGTTAATACGCAAGGCTGACCTCCACTGTTGTATTTGGTAAATTGTGGTAATCCGGTGTGAAGCTCCCAGTGACTGCAGAAGGGGAAACATAACCTCCATTTTCAAAAGAAAGAACAAAAATAACGAGAAACTGCAGGACAGTCTCATCTCTGTGACTCCAAGGTCCTAGAGCAGATCCTCCAGGAATCTCTTGTTATGAAACAATATATACCACAAAACAGTAAGAAAAAGCAAGCTCAGAAAATTTCAAATTATGTTTCTATTTGCATATTCTGAATAATAAAGATGGCACAATGGGAACTAAGGAGATGTTAGGACAAGGAGATTATAAATGAAAGAGAAAGCAGCTCTACCTGTCTAATTGAATTGTATACAACCATTTCTGTTTATGTATTCATATACTCTTTATCACAGATTGAGAGATTATGCAATTTATTTAAATAACTGTTGATTTTGTTGAACCAACTGCAGTAAAGCTCTCCCAAAGAATTTACTCGGATGGAATACTAATAGGAATATATTTCCTAAATATATATCTTATGTTTGCAGAGTAGCAGAGGGCTGTAAAGACATAAGGAGATATAGCTTGTTAATAGTGAATATGCAGGATGATTATTTAAAAACAACATCCCTTTTTTTCAGGGATATAAACTACATTTATAAAAATGATATATTATAAATTAGGGATCGGAATTACAAGATAGATAAATGGAAGAGAGAGAAATAAAGATGGGACTAAGTTAAAGACTTGAGAATTTGTGGGTTCTTCCTGCTACTGTGAAAGGAACAGAAAACGTTCTTTTCTACTGATTACATTCATTTGTAAAGCTAAATTCTTTATTGTGTCCACTTTTGGATACTTACAAATGTCACTGAAGTTGTATGACCTTTCTCTGTCACCATGTAGCCAAGTATCTCCTGAAAATCTAAGAAACCAAAGCTTGGGCTCACTGGTCTTGGAGGTTTTTCCAAGCTTATGATTCTATGGTACTATGAAATATGTGGATCTAAAACAAGAGAATCTAATATTTTCTTCATTTCTTGCTCTCCAGTAACTCTCTTCAATAACCCAATAAATTATATATTAATTAAACTTCATTCATTACCAATAATTCCTTCATTCATTACCAATAATTTCTGTTCTACTAAAATAAGTCTCTCTGCAGCAAACATGGTTTTATTGCTTTAACAGAGTGCAGAAATTAGACCAATAGTATTTTAAGAATATCATTCTAAAGTATGCCTTGAATATATCATACAATCATAGACAATTACTGCATCTCTATTCTTATTCAGAAAATGATCTCCTGAGACTCTTCTGCTTTGTCAAGACACTCTGATCTTTGCTTTTCAGGAAAGCCTATTATACACAGATTTGGAACTGAGGTTCTTTCATTGTTCCTTGTCCCTTTTATTTCTGTTGCCCTTGAGGATTTTATAGCATCTCTTATATCCTGTAGAGATTGGAAATTTCAATATGTTTACTGATTTTTTACTGTAAGCCCAATATCCATGTTTACAAAAATATTTTATCATAATCATCAATAATAGTTACATGAATATTTAAATTTATTTTGTGAAAAAAATCTGGAAATAATTAAAATGGTCATATTACTACAAACAGATCCACTTACAAAGACAACCCCTGAAACAAAATTTAAAATAGAAGATGGATTGAAGTTGAACTATATCTGTATTGACATTCTCTATTGCTTTGGATAGGAGCACCAAAAATGTAGCATGGAAGATACTGATACTGATTTCAGTGTGCAAAGAGTTATTTATGGTTCAGTATCTGATGGCATATGTCAACTTTAAAGGCAAATAAAAACAAGAAAGTGGAGGAAGGGGAAAGAGGGAAAAAAAGGAAGTAAGGAAGTGAAATTTTTTTCTATCTGCTAGCTGGGAAAAGAAAAAAAAAATAGATGGATTTCAAAACTGTGTGCTTCAGAGCATCCTCGCCAGTGCAGCAGGTGGTTCCCTGAATACCTCTTCACCACAGCCATGGTGTTCCACACCATATGCTCAGCTGCCTTATGGGCTACTTGTGCTCATTACATGGGTATCACTGCCTGGAGCACACTTTGATCAGCTGCAGGTGATGCACATGATAACTGAATATTACTGTGCAGATGTATATTTTGGATAAAGCTTGTTGGTTATTTAAATCACCACTGTTGACAGTGTTGCTTACTAAATTCTGCTTTCCTAGAGTAAAGTAATATAAACAAACATGCACAAAGCAAAGGGCAAAAACTGGGGACATGTTCAGGAAGAACAACCAATACTCACATCAGTGGCAATTGTCACTCACAAGAAGCTCCTTGTAACAGACATGACAATGTCTAGAGTAAACATGAAGGAAAATCCAGAAATGCAATAGAAGTGCTCTGTGTATGAACTACAAACCTGTTTTCACAACAAAGCAGTCAGGTTTTCCTTTCTGCTTCATGTCTTGTGTCTAGAAAAGTCATATTTTTGAGAACTTTTTTGCCCAATATTTCTTTGTCTCTACTTGTTCTTTCTTCCTCTACTTCTGTTTCAGTCTGTGTTATTTCAAACTATGTCTTCACCTTCCTTTCCCCTGCTTTAACACCTCCAGTGCTCCAGCTCTTCCCCTTTTTTTCCCTTCTCATTTCCTTTGAATTCCTCCTTTTTGTTCACACTTAATGTATGTCTCCACATTCTGATACTCACACCTTTGTACTGTGCTTTAAGATTTTCCTCTGAAATGCCAAAGATTCCTTTTTCTCTTTGCCTTAGAAAATCCTGCCTCCTTATGTTTCCGCCTCCCTGTCTGCTCTTTGGCCCCTCAACCATTTTCATCTTCATTCCCTTGAGAGATCCTGCCCTCAGCCATTCCTGTCTTTTTCCCTTCTTGAACATATCCCAGTATCTAAGGATGGGGCCACTCAATTTTTTGAAGTAAATTGAGGATGTTCATGTTAGTGGAGTAAAAGTCAAGTAAGTTTAGGCTTTGATGAGGTGAAAGAGCAGATACTAGTAGAAATGTGATGAATGTTTCTGGAAGGATAAAATTATACTTTTACTTTTTCAGTCTCCTTCATAGACACTACAGGAATACAGTAAGACTCTCTGGCTAAATTTTATTTTATAAAGTGAGAGAGGTAATATGAGTAATAGATAAGTTTGCTTTTTTTAATAAATCAAATTTTGAAGGTTAAAAGGTTTTAAAAGCTAGTATATCCCAATGAGCAGCTTCCTGAGCCCTTGAGTTATTAGGTGAAGATGGAGAAAAAACCTAGTGAAACATATTAAGAATATACTAAGAATGGTCTCTCAAGCAGCCAGTTTAGCTGCCCTAGAGATATCACTCTGCAGTATGGGTTGCAAAAAAGCAGCATTGCCAGAACAAAAGCTGAAAATGCAGTTCTACAGGGACACATCACTCTACCTAAAGCAATTCACTAGTGCCCCTGATATTTAGGCAAATAGCCTTTTAGGCTGTCCCCTTCTGCACTCAGAGCCACAGAACTAGAACTAGTGCACAGGTGATGTGCTGTTGCCCTGTATGGTAGATTTGCTCTAATGCTGTACCTCTCAGAAAAACACAGATGTAGGACAAGTGTTTCATATTTTTTTATTTCCCTTTTAACAACCCTAGTAAGCTACTCCCCCACTGCCATTTCACCAGGTATGGAATCCATTTCTGAGCAGAATTATGCGTGAAGCCTCAATTAAGCTCACTCAGCATTATGCACGTAACTCAGGAGGTAGGTTTTTTCTCTAGGTTTGTGAAAACAATTATTAGGCTGATTTTCATTCAGATGCAAACATTAAACCAGTCCAAATAGAATGCAAAACCTATAGGCTGCCACTGGCAGACTGAGAAGAATTTGCAAAGCAGCCTCCTCTTGCCAGTGTACAGCAAGGGACATGGTTAAAAGATGTTGAGGTTGACAGTGTTGTGGTATTTCTAATTACTAAAGGTCACTGCTATGCTAGTTCATCACTGTTTTTTGGAGAGAACTGCAGAAGGTTGTGTCAGGGAAAGAAAAGTATTATACAGGAGACAAGAAATACTGCAACGCATTAGGCAGATGATGAAAGCACTTAGTGATTTCAGAGGGGTTGCATGGATAAAACCTGGGGCAGAGTTTGGCTCTGACTGCTCCATTTGCATATCACTTCCCAGTACCCAGTGCTCTAAGTGGTAGTCTTAGAAGGTTGTAAATCCAGAGTATCTCTGCTGAAGACACCTGTCCCAAAACAAATCAAGGCAATCCAGAATGATGGTGCTGTAAATGAAATCACACTCTGACTGACCTTAAGTGCTTGCTCTGTCTCAGGTAACAATTTTTTTTTTTTCAAGTCATCCTGATAAATAATTTTTCATCACAAAATCCAGCTTCAGTGTTTTTGTGGGACTCTCTCCATTTTAAAAGACAGTCAAAGTTGCCATAGCCATTTTTGTAGGGCAAGGGTGTCATGCAAAAAGAAGGCAAATTTATCTCCTTTCTGTCACTTCATCAGGGAATCATTCATTTTTTGCTGATCACCTATTTAAAACCTTTTTGACATGTGGCTGTCTTTAAAAGGTTGACGTATTTCCCACACTTCCCTCTCCAGATAACCTTCCAGGAATCCATCTCATTCCATTGTCTCTGACAATCTCAATTACAGTGCTTGTTGGTCCAGCAAGATAACAAAGGCAGCAAATGCAGCATTGCAAGTGTACTGCTGCTGTCAGTAGCGTGGAGAGCTGATCATACAAAAAGCAAAATGAAATGTAACCTTTTACTCCTTAAATATAACTTTTGAAACTAAGTTTTAGATGGCTTAAATTCTGTCTCTGTAAACAAAAATTATTGACCTGTTTGCCAAAGATGGTGGCAAGTTAGGTAGAGCAAAGCATCTCTTATTTTGGCAGGTGCAGTAACAGGTAGATCCATCAAGTCACTCCAGAAAACAAGTCAGTGGAAAGGATATCTCCACACCAGCCACTTCCATTACTAATGCTCTCAAAATGGTTTCACCAGCTTTCAGTGCTGCCACAGCTGGTGCTTCTTGTGCTCAATGTTTTAGTCTTTAGCAGCAGGAAGCCAGATGATGCTACTTATGCAATTTATATCCCTTGTGACATATACAATTAATGACAGGCCTTCTTTCCTCCCCATTACTTTCATTCCTCTGAAGGACTACTCCAAATCTGAAGGACCTATTTCGTGTTTATTGTTATTAATCTGAATCACAGTTGCTTCAAGACAGGTCAATCAGAATCCTGTTGTATTAAGTGTCCCACATAAAGAATTTGATCCCTCTCACAGATTGAACACAATCCTTGGATTTTGAGCCTTTTTTAAATGGAACTCTCATTTTTTACATAGAGATTCTTTCAGCTTTATCTAAATGCCAGCCATCGACTTCACTACTGCTTAGCTGCATTCACTGGATTGGCCTTGGTGAAAAAGCTGCTAGATTGCATGCCCTTTGGAAGAGTAGATTTGCTTTTCCTCCCTGTTTATAGATCACCAGGCATATGTGGTGTTTGAGGCTGTATCAATTACCATTGCAAAACTCAATTCTATGCTGCCACATGATTAGCTGATGGATGCAGGTCAGTAGTTCCTCTCCACTTCTTTGCTTTGCAAACACATAGGTGGAAAATGAAATGAAAGATTTTTTTGTATAGTCCCTAACCCACATGTCCAAATATTTTTACTTTGTTATATGTTTCCCTGCACCATATAAGTATATTCTTTCTTCATAAAAACAATGAATTCCACTTTTTTGAATTCCACTTTTTACACTTGCGTAAATTTCAAGTCTAATCTATTAAATCTGGTTAAGCTAATCCTGAATCACATGGAAGGCAAACTTAGTAGACCATCCTAAGTCTCCTTTTACTAGTGCCCTTGATCATTATGAACATCATTTAGGAACAGTTTCATGCTTCTGGATACAAAATTCATTCACTGAAAACTAGAATAATTTTGTGACCATAGGACAGGTAGGTAGTTTTAAGGTGAGACACTGTCCTTCCCAGAGTCTATCTAGGATTCTTATGGACCTGGGGAATGTATTAATCCCTGATTTAACCAACCTGCAGCAGGCTATTTCAGTGTCTGATATACAGACAAAGTATATACACACTGGAGAGGTTTGAGGAAAGAGACAATTCCAAAGAAAGAATTCCCCATTTTCTTAGTAGGGAAAGAAAACACACCAGCTATTATCCATCTGAGGCATGAAAAAAACTAAGCTAAAATTTAAAGGTTATTTACATAGAGTTTACAATCCAAAATCATAGCATATTTGTCAAATATTAACTAGACTCTTTATATGAAAAAAAATTGGATTATATGACTGTCACCAACATATTCATGAGGTAAAATTGTTGTTATGACATGATTGGACTAGGAAACCTGATCTACAGTCATAGACACTGCCACAGAAAATACAAAATCTGGAGTACTGAGATACACAGCACCACTGCAAATCTCACTAATCTTAGAATAAACAGGAATTTAAAATTCTTTGCTCTGTATTGCATTAAGAATCACATTTGTATTGTATCATCTTGACCCTTGCAATATGAATCTTATCTATGCAAATGAAAATGGTTTCCCTGTGTTCGTTATATCAAGAGTATTCTTTCTTGGTGCTTCTTTTGTGTAAAATACTAAGACTCACATATTGAGGGCCTGAGAATCAAATCAGATAATATTTTAAATGATTTTGTATTTCTCCCACCTACACAATTAGAGAAATGTATTAAAATGTCCCTCAGTTATCTAACTTTTTATACTTTTAGCTATATTCTGTATAATCTTAGTAAACTTCTGCTTGATACAGCCACTGGCAGCAAGACAAGTACTTTCTTATAATCTACTTTCTACATCAAGAACATCAAGACTATTTGACTGTGTAGCAGCTGACATAAACTGCAAACAAGCATCCTACTTTTTTTTTGTAATTATATTCCTGAAAAAAAACAAATTTATGGTAAAATATATCCATTTTTTAAATTTATTTTCTCCATGTTCTAGGAAGCCTATTTCCTTCCTATTCAGACTGCCTAAGACACTACCTGAATATCTGATGCAAATCTGTGTACATCTTCAAAATAGAATTTAATCTTGCTGTAGTTTGAATGTAATAAACAGGGAATATAAATATTTTAATCAATCAAATTACTCAGTATGACTTCAGAAGTTCAGCTGAACTAGAAGTCTTATTTTTTTTATTATATATAAATACTTTTCAAGTTTTTTCACATTTCTATTTATCATTAAATGAGAGTCGGAAATGAGACTTGCTAAACGAGTTGAAATTATAATTTCTTAAGTGAGATTTAACAAATCTACCTTTATACAAGATAATTACAGGTAAATATGAAGTTTAATTTGAAATTTCAAGCTCCCTTTATAAGCAGTAAGAGAAGATGAAGCTTGCTCAGCAGGAAGGTTTAGGTTTGTTAATGATAAAGGTTCTTAAATATTGGAACAGGTACTCAGAAGGTGATGAAGCCTTGTTTTGAGCGGAGGGGTCAGACTGGATGGCCTCCAAGCCTCCTTCCTGATTCTTGACATGATCCTCTGATTCTGCTTGGACTCTTAAAAATGAAAGTATCTTGCCATCATTAATCTTACTATTCGTATGAATGGATATTGATTCTTAATTAGACCTGAGACAAAAACACTGAATCTTTATTCCTTCCTATTTGCTCTTTTGACCAAAACTCCGTAGTCTCAAATCTCACACATATACAGCAAGGGGCAATGTTGGTTCTGTGATTAAATGGAATTGTGAAAATTTTACATTATATATTATACAAGAACATAAGAAACTGGAAAGAGTAGAAGTAACTATATGGATAAGATTTCAGATATTTAACTATATATACCAGACCATAACTTCTGCTCTGCTAGTTACAATGCTGGTTCAATGGCTATAATTCTTGTCTCTATTCAGCAGTTTATTTAAAATCTGACTTTATTTAGATTTGAAGCCTGTATTCAGGCTTCATATGCTTAAAAATGTCTTTTTTAATTAAAGTTCTTTGTAATTGAATTTTGAAGAGTAATAATATATCTTCCTTTATAAGACAAGGCTTTTCCCATCCACAAATTCCTTGTCAAAGGAAGTCTGTTCACGACTTATTATCTCAACTGGTCCCTGTCCTACTAACAGCTACAGAAGCAGAACATTTTAACCACAGTGAGTGTGTGAGGATCTACATTCTTGGGCAGAGTTTCCAGGTCCATAAGTAACAGAAATTGGTTACTTATGAAGGATTGTATTTTGCATTAGGCACTGGATTTGATCAGTCCAGCTCACTTGTACGCTATCAAAGTCTGTGTATTTATGAGCATTTTCCTCACCTTCCCTCACCTCCTGCCCCCAGGCAGCAATGGTATCAGCACCTGCCTGCTTTCAGCTAGATCTGAAGCCTGAGCTGTGTTTATTAGGCATAACATATATTTTATTAGCTCTAAAATGAGAATCGTAATTTCAATACAGGCATCCAGAGATCTGAAGTGGAGCAGGAAAACTGAATACTAGTAAGGTTTTATTTATGATAAAAATGTCCATTTACTCCCTTTAGCAAATCTGGTAATTTTTACTCCATCAGAATCACACTTTAATATTTGCCTCTATATATTTGAAAATTTTAATAATTTCTAAAAGTTACCAAGGAGGATATAAAATGTGTCAATATGAAAACAAATTTTGGAAGAAAATTGATTGGTTTTTAATTGGTAAAAATCATATAATTCAAATACCAATTTGTGAATCATAAAGTCCATGGTCCTGCTGCAGAGCTGGCTATGTGGGGCCACGTAAGGTAATATGTTTCTAAGGCAGACACACGCGGTGGTCATTTAAAATTTCAGAGTAAACCTTTAAATGTTGAGTAAAAAACCTGAAATTATTGAAACATATCCAAGCTATAGCTTCTCCCAAGACAAGACATTTGTACTCTGAATCTACTGCATCTTGATGAAAATCTGAGTCTACTATTACTTTGACAACTGATATACAAATTTCCTTTGAAGTACATCTCTGTCAACTGGTGTCCTGTTTTTATAACTAACCTTAGATCACTTAATAAATTTTAATAAACACATAATCAGGGTTATTAGATGAAGAGATTCCAAAGTTGAATATAATGAAAGGTCTGTTGACAAGAGAAGAAAAAATAAGATGCAGCTCTGAAAGAGATTAAAAAGAAAAAAGTAAAGAAACAATTCAGCTAGGAAAAGAACAAGTCTGGGAGGTATTAAATCACGCAAAGTGTCTGATTGATCCTGACTTTCAATTCTCCTCTCAAAAAGAAAACTACAGTGAGGCATGCCTATCACAGTTGAATTTAGACTGATAAAACCACAAAGTTACTGTGTTTTAAAAAGTATTGGAATTACGTGGGCTTCTAAACAAATCAAGACATTTCCCTTTCCAGAGCAATGACAGGCATAAACAGCCCAAAAGAATCAAGGAGACAAGAAGAAGTGAAGGAAGAAACAGGGAAAACATTTGTTGGAAAAAGCATCCATGGAAAAACAATTTCAATATATTGGGCTATTGTTTGAAGTAGAGTTCAAGGGACTGACTGCATGCAGGTAAGAAGGGGTAGATGACAGCAAAGGAGAAATTCATCCATAAAAGCATGTGATAGATGTTGCAGTGGCAAAATCAAATACTTACAGGTACAAAATGAGAGAACTCAACAGTCTTAGCATCCCTGGTTCTTTTCCCTAGAGTAAATGCATTATAATACATAATCACACATTGTATTTTTTTTCTTCACAAGACCCCTACCCCATTGAGTGAACAGAATGGATGGTGATCAATTAAAAAAGAACAGCTATTCAATGTTTTGTTTTATCCTCATTGTTCATTTTGTGGACTTATGCCTTATCTACTGCACGCTATTCAGAGGCTGCAATGAAGACGGAATTATTAATTTCCTCATGGGCTTTTCTCTGGCAGTCAGCTCCGTGATGCTCCACAAGCATTAATTTATCTTCACAAAGTGCAATGTGATGTGAGAGGTTACTGTTATCCCCACATTACAGAAAGCAAGCTGAACAGTGAGACAGCGGGAGACTGTTTGTTTACAGTACACAACTGAGGGTTTAGCAACTGATTTCTCAAATTACATAAAGTAACACTTTGCATGTTCAAGACAATATTCACACAGACTTCAGCTGTATCTGAGAATAGCCAGAGCACAGACCAATAAAAATCAGAAAATGAGACACCAGTGCTTAGCTGTTTCTATGATAGCACCAAACTGGACATTTACAGCAGAGACAAAATCCAAATACCTCTTTCATTCACGTCCCAAACAGCATCAAAAAATAGAACATATGGAAAGCATTCCATAGATCATATGGAAATATTAACTAGATCATGTGCAGAGCATCCCAGATTCCCATTCCCAGCAAATCCATATAATGCTCTGAATAAAGCATGGGCTCCTGTGGAAGATGACCTAAGTGGGCATTGAATCAAAGTGTCTATGAATTCATGAGAGAAGCTGGAACTCAGTGAGTGAGTAATATGTCATTTTGTGACTTTACAATGCCTAGCTTTGCAACTACAACAATGCTTTATAAAGTAGGGCAAATAGATATTTCTATGGTAGCCTCTGCATTTTAAATAATTTTAAAAGGAAACAAACAGAAGCTTTTCAACATGATGATACCACATTGTCCTTTCTCAGATCTAGGAGGTCTGCCTGGTCTTTGGCCAGTTCCACTCACGGTGTAAGTGCTCACAGTAGAGGGATATTGAAGAAGCCAGTGTTAAGGGAATGAGTCAGACGTACCCTGCTTATCGCAGATCTGAAATCTGCCAATGTTACTGCCTTAGCCATCCCAGGAACAATGAACTGACCACATATCCTCATAAATGTATTGAATTATCTTCACACTGGATCAGTGACTTCTTTCTTCGGTTTGTTCCCAGCAGGATAACCTGAAGACCATACATGATGAAGACTTCAGCCCTGGTCTGCCTTAGCTCAGAATTCCTTAGAGCATCAGCCTTAATCCCTACTTAATCCCTTCAGCCTGGCACTGGAAAATTATCATTTTTTGATGTGATTATTAGATGTTGGACTAGACTCATTAAGAGCAGAACCCTCTTAGATTTAGCTGCTTGAATTTTCTTTTTTCTTTGTGGGCTGTTTACCACTGTGCAAACCAGGATCTTGTCTTATAATAATTAATATTATTATCACATTTCATGTAAATTGGGACCTATCAACTGAGAAAATTTAATTTAAATTATTAAAGTCTGATGAAAAATTACAGCTGAAAATATATTTTTATGAGAAAATCATGCAGCTCTAACATTAGATATTGCTGCTTATCCTGATTTTAATACACTTTCAACAGTAAAAGAAGTGATAGCAGACATTATTCAAATTTTAAATACAATAAGCAGAAGTGAGGTAATAGTTTCTAGAAAACTTCTGAAAGATATTGTTCAAATGCTCTCTGTCCCATAAACACACATTATTTTAAATAGTGAAAGTATAGTTTTTGTATAACCTGGATGCTAACATACTTTTTGCAATCAAATAGAAAAAATTTTCAACATTGTAGCGGCAAATTTGTATCCTCTTTGTCCTAATACCATGTTAAAAGGGAAGTTTTCTCTGCTCTCTCAGTGAACTAAGGAGCATCAGCCAGATCTGTACAAACACAATTTTAGAAGTGGTCTCTAATGACCAGGGCAAACATGTCTGAAATTATTTCATAGTCAGCTCTCCCATTCCACTTCTCCAAAACACATGAAAACGAAAAGCTATTAAAAGTGTATTCAAAAGCAGAGTTCTATAATCAAGATCCCAGAAAAAGTAAAGTAAGAGTTGGCAAACTGAACTACAAAACCACTATTAATAACTGTGGAATATATCTAGTCTTAGACATCTAGAACACTCTTAGGCACTCCCCTTTCTCTTCTCCTTATCCAAGGATGCAAATTATCCAAACTCTAAATTCTTAAGCAGCAGTACTTTAAGAGTATCCTACTTGGGCTGATGATTATATATATGAAAAGAGAGCATAAGATAAAATCTTGCATTTACTGCACTTGTGAAGCAAGCTAATCCTTACCTAACATGCAGATGAGTAATGCACATGCCAGATTTTTTCTCGTTCTGTCATCTCCTCTACATAAGCCCTTTAAGTGTGAATATTACAAAGCTGAAAACATGCATAGAAGTCAAATATCGTGTTAAAGGTTCTTTTTTTTTAATGGGTATGAAACTACATGTTGTTCTCCAGATGCAAAAGGGTAAAAAGCAAACAACTTAGCAATACTTCTACAACTATTTAAAGAGAAGGATCACACTATGTTCAGTGGGTGTTTTCAAAGCAAATCAGTAATAAAGTCAGACCAATAATTTTATACTGTGTTTCCCCAGTGATCATTTTTACCTGAATTCCACTGTAAAAGATCATGCATTCATCCACTTTTCATACTGCCACCTTCTACTCTGAATAGCAACCAAGACCAGTATCAATATATTTCTGATCACATCCCAAACTGACCATAGTTTCCTTTTTCAAAAATATCTGGGTGAAATTTAGTATAAAAAGCAAGATATGACAGCCAGGTATATTTACAGCAGCTTTGCTTTGGATGAGTTACTCTCAGATGAATGTATCCTGCACTTGTGTCTTTCATTGACTTTTTTGTATATATGAATGAGATAGGAAGAGTTTAAAAAACTTTTATTTTCTCAACTACTTTGCAATGTTGAAAAAGCAAGTCATAGTTGGCTTACATGTAATCAGAAGAGATTTTTGAATATGAAATTCACACTGAGAGAGTAGAGGTTTAGTGCAATTCTCTCCTGTGCTGGCGCTGTGAATGCTCAGGGAAACTCCCCCTTTAGTGTGGGGTCAGAAGTAACAAGTGTAACTCATTCACTTAAAACTCTCTTATTTCTCACTGTAGACCATTGATCTTCAAATGTTTCAGGGAAAAATCCTTACTCAAAATCTAATCTCCGAAGTAACTGCCTTCCAGAAAAAGAGCACCCAGAAACAGTGGGTAAACTATTTATTTCATTAGAGGAAATACATAACAGAATCCTCAGTATTATGAATAATACTTTCATATGCCCTGTAACATTTTACAAAACTTTTCCACATTTTTGAACAGAAAAGAATGTATATTTTCTAATTTTCAAGATAAAACTCATAACATTTTTTCAACTCCTCTTCTTCATTAACTTTTGCAAACCAAGTTTTTCCTTTTAAATGAGACTTCAAATTGCAAGTACCCTGCTAAGAAATGCTCTTCTCTGCACTACATCAACACAACATTTCTAATAGAAAATGCTGACAATCTTGTCAAACATTTTACCTCTCTGCAGTAGAACATAATACTCTGTCCCTCAGTGATAGTTGAGATAATACACCAAATCACTCCAAATTAATCGGTGTTGCACACATTATCACTGAATTGATGTGACAGAAATAGTAGTAGACATACACTGATGTACAACTAGAACAAAATATTGAGAAACCATGCTAAATTCTTCAAATAATGGAGAGGCTGTAGTTTAAGGGGTTTTTTTATTTTTGTATGGATTATTAGAACAATATGTTTTTGTAAAGAATTGTCTCAGCTTGTACTGGATTCTATTTTGTTTCATTTTATACTAATAACTTAGTCTCAACTGCCTTTTGTATTTCCTTGTCTTCAAAATTTAATTTTTTGTTTTACTCTTAGAAAGAATAAACTTAGCAGTAAAGAAAGCTAAAGGAGGCCTATTCTTAACCTCAGCATTATACCCTACAAAAGATGTCATGGCAAAAAAATTGAAGTTACCAAACTAAAGCAGAGCACAGATTTAGCTTAGAAACCTTCCCACTGCCTAGTGCAGTGACTAACATCAACATAAGCAGAAGCCCAGATCTGTATCTTACCCCTGCATCATCTTACTGGCTGCTTTCATCTAGATCTACATGGGGTTTGATCTTGACCAGAAATTCCATTTTGGCTGAAAGAAATCTATTTGCAATTTTTATTTTGTTAAAACCAATTTATCAAATCAAATCAAGCAAAGCTCTAATGTCAATAAATTAAAAATCAGAGTAAAACATAGATTTCTAATCAGATCTTCTTTCATGAGCATCTTTAAAGCACAGAACATTGCATTAACTCATTCAATCATCCATGCTATGGCACAGCTCTATATTTCCTTCCGGGAGGATAGTTTATGGTTTGAGAAACCTTTTCCTTCACAAAATGAACAAGGACACAAGAAACCTAATATATCTCTCATTGAAAAATAGCATTCCTAGTAAGAAGATAAGTGGTGTCATTTTTGAAAACTGATCCATATTTCTCTTGTAAAAAAATATTGAGTCCTTCAGAAGGAAAGAAGGGCCAGGTTTGCTGACAGACCTTGTCCTTCCTGTCATCAGGTTTTGCTACCCTTTTCTGTTCCAAGCTGTTGTGATTGTGTGTAGCTGATGTCAAGAGAGTGTGGCATGAGCTGTTCCAAAGTCAATAGGATATCCTAAAGCACTGGAAAAGAGGGGGGGAAATACATGCAATAATCATGTTTTTCTGCACTTTCCATAACAACCCTGTGCTGCTGTACACATAAGCCAAGACACACGGCAATCATAATCAAGACTTTTAGTATTAGAGGAGGTTTCCAAAGCCAGCTAGAAAACTTTACAATACTTTCCCAAAATCTTAACTTCATTCTATTATGGGTTTTTTTCTATTTGGTTTTTAATATAGATTAATATGTAAATATTGCACCTTTCAGTTTACCTCCTTTTATTTATTCCTTTTCTTGTGTATTTCAAACCAGATGTGTAGAATCAAATAAAAAACATACACCTGGAAGTACAACTGCTGTTACTCTGGTGATGTCTTAAGAATCCAAGACTAATCATCTGTTCTTATAGAAATGAAGACCTCTATTTTACAATACTTCCCATGATCTCTTTCATGTGTATTCATGTTTCTTTTCTTTCCACTGTGACTTTTTTCCTTATATTTGGATGGACTTTTTTTCTCACTGCAATGTGTAACTGTCTTAACACACTGTACATTGGAAATGACTCTTCTCTAAGAAACACCATAGATAATGAAAGATTGAAATTAGATCCTTCCTTAGCCTTCATGTTTCCATGCAGCTCACTCAGGCTATCTCCAGATGTCCTAGGAGTCTTAGTGGTTCTCCACTGAATTCATTCAAGTTTACATATTTCTCTTTTGCACCAAAAGCTGTAGACATGATAGAAGTATCTTGAACTCAGCATGATACTCCAGATTAAGCCTTCTAAGCACCAAGTAGAGGGGAATCAATGCTTTACTTTATTTTATTCCATTATCTTGTAATGTAGCCCAACATGTGGTTGCTTTTTATCATCATAAGATGAAACTAGTGACTTATTTTCAATTTTTATCCCCATGACCCTCAGGACCTTTTCTGCAGAAATATATTCTATCGAGTCTAACACGCCTGTGTTAGCGTAAGGGATTTATTTTATCCCAGGCGCTGGGGCCTTTGGTATTTGTCCTTGCTGAACCTTGGATGGTTCCAGCCAGCCCATTCCTCCATCCTCTCAAGGACCATCTTTCCCTCCAGAGAACCAATGGCTCCCCTCAGTGTGGTGTATCTGTGTATGCTGAATTCCCTCCCATGATCCAGATTGTTGCTGAAGGTGTTAGATATTAGTGACCCAGTCCCATTCTTTGAGAAACCCTCATAAACAGCTGTCAGTCAGCCTTTGAGTCATTGATCACTGTTTTCTGTGCTAAATAATGCAGTAAATTACCTCATTACATGGTCTATGATTTTCTATGACCTGCAAGGAGAAGGATATTTTCAGATTGTGTAAAACTGTTTTAGGGAGATTGTGGTGATGTGGAAGTTTCCTTATGTGAAGTTTCCCAATGGTGGGTATGGGAGGGAACAAGAGGACTGAGAAAGAACAAGCAGGGAAAAAAAGATAATATAGAAGCCAGTCAAGGATAAACAGGCTGCCTGTCAGTATGCTTTTCTGCCTAAACCATGCATTTATCATATTCACATTAAATCATGTTTCTAAATATTTTCTCTGGTTTTACTCCATGTTCCAAATGGGTAAATGTGAATGATAGCAAACTTCTAGCTGAATGGGAAAAAAAATAAGTGGCCTGACTACAAGCAACTGAAGTGGAAATACAAAGTTCAGGGGCTTGTAGATCCAAGTAGCAGCATCTAGAGCCCAAGGATTTAGGAGTTTCCCATTTATCCAGTGGGTATCCCAGTCAGCTGCTGGAGACATCTAAACTGTGTAAGTTTGTGTGATGTCTGACTACCAGCACTTGGAGTAGGACTACAGTTTCCAGGGGCTCATAGGTCCCAGAGGAGACCAGGAAACATAGGATTCAGTATACCTGAACTCTTCAGGACCATCTACTGCAGCAATACATAGCAGCTGTCTATATATTCACTGATGACTTCAATGTTAATCCATCAGGATGGAGGACAGGGATCAGGCCTTCCATGGTGTTCATGTTTCTGTGATTGCTGTGTGCATTTATGTGTGTGCTGGGGCAGGTGATGTGCAGGCTGTGTTACACCGTGTGGCTGCTGTGTGCATGTGTTGGGTGTGTGTGTATAAAAAGCTTTTGGAGGACACACACTCAGCCTTGCTGCTAGCTGGACATAGAGCTACTGGTGACACAGAACTGCTGCAGCCTCTCATCTGTCAGGCTGTATGATTCAGCAACTTTGTACAGTATCAGTAAAATTACTGAACACTGGTTTGGCTGACCAGTCTTTTTGCCCTCCATCTTCCTCCTTGCCTTTTGCGAAGGATGACATGAAATTTGCTTTTCCAATTATTTGGGAGCTCTCTGAATGTTCACGACCCTTCAAAGTTATAAGAGGGGCCTCCCAATGACCTCAGCCAGCTCTGCCAGCCCACTCCAGGGCATGCAGCTTGATCCCAGGGACCTCTGTCCATGAAATTAGACATGGCACCTGACACCTTCCTCACCACTGCAGGTAGGATGTTTTCCTCAAACTCTGCAACTAGATGCCGAGTCTTAGAAAGCCTGAAAGGAACCCTTGTCAGTAAAGACCAAGTAAAAGAAGGCAGTAGATGGACTTCTCATTGGCACTACACCACCAAAACCATTTAGGAGCTGGCCACTTTTTGGTTGATGTTTCCTCTGGTGCACTGTATATGTAAGTGCTTCTAGTCACCCTTTACATGCTATATTGTGCTCTGCTTATTTGCAAGAAGAATATTTTAAATGGATTGACAGTCATGCTTTGTAGGTAACAATGTAAATGTTTGTAATAGAAAATGCCCAAGTACAGTTTTAACTTCAATTATTCTGGGGTTTTTTTTATTTTAGATTGTTTGTTTTTTTTTTTTAATTCTGCCAACAAATACTCAATTTCTAATGCTTTTAAATGTCCAGAGCACAATAAAAATGGTCAAACTCAATTATTTTCTTACATGCAAAGAAATCATATAGGACTCTGCATGATGTCATATAGTTAACTTAGTCAGGGATAAAACAGAGAGTCAAGTGTTATTGTGGTTCAAAAGAACTGGACCAGTATTTGGAAGACAAGTATTTTAAAAATTACTGAAAACTCTAATAATCAATGTAGACTCAGGAAATCCTGTGTGCTGAGAACAGTTAGAGAGAAGCTCTCATGTATGTTTGATCTCTTCTTATTTCTCCCCAGCTTCTACTTAGGACTACCACTGGGATGCTGAACTGGACAGATCCTGAGTCTGGACTGGTGTTCACTTCTTTATGTTGCAGGTTTATCCATCCCTAGAATTATACTCAAATATTTGCCTACCAACAGTGAGCAACTCTTAGCATCCTCAGAGCACTAACCCAGCAATATTTCCCCATTCAGTAATTAATTTTCACAGTTCTGATTTGTGAACAGAATTACACTCATCCTCTTTTAATCATCCTGACTGTATAGGACAGAATGGAAGAGATGAATAAAGGAAAAAATATGCAATCTGATTTTGAATATATGCAAAAATCAGATGTTTAGAGCAAAAATATGCAGAGTTTGGATAATGTTTTCAGATTTTCAGATTCAGAAGATTGCGTTTCTAAGAATAAAAATGTGTCAAAAAGATACTAAGCCTATAATAAGTGTTTATAGAAAAATCTGATTACTTAACAGATTATGCATCAAAATTTTTTTAAAAGGCCTATATAATGTGCTTTGTTTGGTATTGTTTTCTTCTTAACTTCCTGAAATATTTGTTCTATTATTGATTAATGAAGATGGTCTCACTAAATAAATGCTTCTTTATAAAGGAAAAGCCTTTCAATGTTCAGGAGTTTCTGAATAAAAATGTTAAATAATTAATGAACTATTCAAACTAATGTTTGCAAATATATTAGTGATAAGTTCTGATGTAATGCACTGTCAGGTGCATTACATCAGATTAAGGAAATCTAGAATTCTTTGCAGTGATCTCAGTTTACCATTGCATTACAAGAGCTTTTGCACACTGACTCCTTGAATCTGTTACTTGCAAATTCTAATTTTTCTTTGACTATTGAAATAGAAAAGCTGAAGTAAGAGAAGTATGTGTCTCTTATCAGTTTAGAATGACATAAGCACCTCTCTTTACATAGGAGGTTAAGCTGTTGAATTCTACAGGATTTGTAGTGAACCTTCTTTAAGCAGTAGATAAAGAAAATTAAAGAAGTCAATGTGTAAATGAGAAAAATATTCTGAGAACATATGGAGATAAAATTCATCCGATATATAGCCTGTACTGAAATGAGATCATGGGAAGTATTTATGTCTTAGTATTTTTCCCTATAGCTGTCCTCAGTTCAGGAAACAATTCTTTGGGTTTTGCAGTTTTTTTCTCCTATAGTGAAGAGCCGCATCTTCCAGTCTTTCAGAAAGCTCTATGCACACTTCTAGGGCTTCAGCATGAGCAAACAAGCAAACACATTCAAAATTGTAACACTTTCATTTGTCTAGGAATAGAAAAGGTGTCTTGGGAAATACAATTGAAAACACCATTTCACAGTTCTGATGTGAATTTGTGTGCTACTTTGCATGCATTCTCACATGGTTTTGGGATTCACAGCAAGATTGTGCTCTGCTTATTTGCAAGCAGAATATTTAAAATAGATTGACAGTCATGCTTTGTAGGTAACAATGTAAATGTTTGTAATAGAAAAAGCCTGAGTGCATGCCTGTACTTTATCTCACAACAGCAAAGATCAGAGCATGCTGATGTATGCATTTAAAATATTCTTTCATTGTGCCAGATGCTGATGCTAACTGATTCATTGCAGAGAGAAAAAAAATAAAAAGAAAAGAAATAGCATACTGTCCCAAATTCATAGACCTTGGACATGTCGTGTCTTAGCTGTCCTAGTAGTAAATTTGCAGAAAATGGCACAAATGCTGTCTTACAAGGAATCTGTGGGTGTTTATTATGCCTTGAATGAGAATTAAATGCCACTTGCTGTAATCTAATATACCTCTATAAAATAGCTCTTAGGAAGTATCTCCATGAGCCAGAGATAAAAGTTATCATTAGATGCAGGCTGTATCAACCTTCAGTTAAAAGAATGGGCTTTCCCAGAAGCAGAGATTACTTTCCTTTCACTCCTTTTCAAAAATCCTTATCATGGTTAGACATATATCAAAATAACCAGGAAATACTTTCCATACAGTTGAGGATATGTTAAAGAAATAGCAGGCTGCAAATTCACAGATTTAAGTTTCACAAAACATAGTTAAAATCTGTGTCTGTCTATGTGAAAGAAAAACCAACAAAAAAATCCCCCAAACCCAGCAACAAGACATTTCTATCTCAACAATAGCTTTCAAGTGATCAAGGCCTATATCTTTATGTTCACATCATTTTGAAACAGAAGCAGAGATTGAGTTCCATTATTCACTACAAAAAACCCAGACAGTGAGAAAAGGGAATGTTGTCTCTACTGGATCAGTCTTGCACTGAACACTGTGCTATAGAATTTAATTTATCTTAGATCAATAGTTTCATTTGAACTTTCTCAAAGCCTGCAGCTCTTTTCTCTGTGTTTTTGTGAACCTGTTTCTAAACTAATTATGTGGGACATTTTGCCACAATCCTAAAATAAGGTCTCTTAGAATCAACATCAAGATCTGGGTGAAATCTCATGGCTGTTGCCTTTCTTGTTCTACATACAATCTAATATGATTCTGATTTATTCGTATCTTATAGGAAACTTACTAAAGAAGGGCATAGTAAATGTACAAGAAAAGCCTGCTGTGACAGTTCTAGCTTATTTGGTTAGCATCTATGAATAAATAAACAGCTGAGCTGGTGCCACCTTTTATAGCTATTCTTTTTCTCAGCTGGATGTTAAAAGATTATCTCTTTTCTCAGAGCTTTTCCTTTTTATGTGCTCTAGACCTGAATTAACAGGTCATTATTTCATGGGGTTTTTTCAGGCTGATGCTGCAATACAGTAATTGCACAGGCCAGCATGCACATTTCAAGGGTTTTATTTTGGGTATTTTGCCTTGACTGTGATGTGACATTAGTGCAATATTACTATAAATAAAAGTGCAGGGCCATTACTGATAAATGAAACAATGTGGATGATGCAGACTTTGAAAAAAGATATAAAGTGGCCGTTGTTTATTGTTCCATTGGAATGCCCTCTAATCTGGGTTTAACAGCAGAGGCTTCAGTAGACACCAATCAGTAAGACTTCTGCTTAGCTTCCACATTTGTCAGTGATACATAAACTTCATCTTAACAGTCGCATTTTGTCAGGAATTCTGATACAAAATGAAAATCAGAACAAAATAGGAATGACAGAGCATGAGAACATTATGCCTTAAGGGCAATGAGTATGTTAATTAATTTTAACAATGTTTCTAAATTTAATTATTTCTATTAAGGGGTCCTGCTCATCAGTAAAATAAAAATAGCAAGTATCACTAAAGACATTTCATGATTATAAATGGTGAGTCAGGGAATCTCCCTTAAAACTTAGTGAACAGATAGCTCAGAATGAAACCATACTCAATGTAATCCTTAAATTCAAACTGGGATTTCAAGCAGGCCTAAGAGAAACAGAATCATTCCTGTCAAGTATTCCCCTGCAAGCTTCAACAGGACTCAGGACCCAACAGGATTTTAGCCCATTATAGTTTTAGGTCAATAAACCAGTGGATGCTTATGAAGAAATTAGAACAATGTGGAGGGTTTTTTTGGATGGTTGGTTGGGGTTTTTTTATTTGCTTTGTGTTTTGTTGAGTTTGGTTGTTTGGTTGGTTTTGGGGGGTTTTTTGGGTTTTTTTGGTGGGTTTTTTTTTTGTTTGTTTGTTTTTTGGTTTTGGGGGTTTTATTTGTGGGCTAGGGGAAATATTGTCTGGATATCACACAATGAGCAGCTTTAGGACATTAACGTCTCAACCATTGTTATTATTTCTCTTCCACTACTGAAAAGATGGTGCATTTTGGATATAAAGTAGGAAGCTGTAAATTTTCTTCAGGAATGATAACAAGCTGAGAAATGCTGAAAATTCATAAGGGAAGATAGCAGGAGGCCAATTAGCTAAAATAGGATTATTTTATTCAGTATCCCTAAGTCTTCCAATAATCCCTTCTTCCAAGTTGTCACCTATACTAGTTCCACAATGAAATAAATAATTTCACTGAAAGAAACATTAAACATTCATATTTGTATTGATTTAATACTTCTTAAAAGTAGTCAATAATAATAATAATAATAATAGTAGTAGTAGTAGTAGTAGTAGTAGTAGTAGTAGTAGTAGTAGTAGTAGTAGTAGTAGTAGTAGTAATAGCAATAATAGTAATATCCCCCTGGACTGTGGTGGAACAGCAGTTTTGATTGTTGCCCTGCAGATCTCTTTGGGGTTTTTTAATCACTTTTAAATCAGGGTTGTTTAAAACTGCACTATTACAAAAAATATAAAAGAGTACAGATATTTCTGGATTTTCTGGACTCATTTGCAGGTACTAGAGCCTAGGGATAAGTCCTTCAACTCAAAATACTGTGTGCTAGACAGATAAAGCAGAAAGAAGCAGATACCCTCACTTTTTAATAATGTTTTGGGTTTAGCTACTGAGTAAACCTGTTCACATGAACTCACTTTTCACTGAATATGAACTTATATGATATTTGCTGAAGCAGTTTTGGAAAGGAACGTTAGTTCTCATTAATTCCCTTTGGGTGACAAGTATCTTTCTTTGGAATTGTGATTGCTTTCAAGAATTTGAAACTGTACCCAAATGTACCTTCATGTGAAATTTACATGTTTTTATGAAAATTTTTTTTTTTTTTTGCCATAAAGATCTATTAATTTTAGCACTGAATGTTTTACTCATTTTGGAAAATGAGTAAATTAATCATTTTCTTTTCACACTCAAGAAGAAAGGACCAAAAGAAGATTTTCAACAGTTGCCAGAGAACTAGAAAAGAAAGAATATCAATTCTGTTTTGGCCTCCTGCTTATCATTGGAAGAAAATGTGCACCAAGGATCAAGTTGAGTAAAAGAAATCACACAGACAATCCTGATTATTTATTCCTGGTTTAGCCTGAGTAGATATTTATTATTTATTTTATATATTTTTACTTATTATTTTGGCTTATTAAAAGGACTTATTTGACTACTGTCACCAGCACTATGTCCAAAGATGTAGGTTGAAGGATGTCAGGATTGTTATAGGTCCACTTAATTTCTAGATATGAAAAGATGAAAATTATTTCTTTTTAAGCTGTCAAGAATGCACCAGGTCTTCTCAAAAATGTCATCACCCCACTGCCTACATACCCTGGAGACTATTTAACAGTGCCGGGAGGAGAAAGTAATAGAATATTGCATTAATTGTTCTTGCTGTTATTCAACCATGAGGAAGTCTGAAACACCTGAAAAGATATGACTGGTCCCAGTTGGATAATACTGTAGTTTTACTAGTAAGAGCTAAGGCAAGGAGCCAAAAAAGACATGAACATTCTCAAATCAGAGGGATCTAAAATTGAAATTAGAGAGTAGACAAAAAGCAGACTAGCAGCCAGAAGCTCACACAGAAATGCTTCCAGGTCTTGTACAATCATGTCATATCTGTTATATACTACATATATGTACAACATTTTATTTAATCTCAATAGTCTTTCAATGATAAAACAATCCTGTTGAAAAATAATTAAGGTGATATACTATAAAATCTTGCTTCATTTAAACTTTCTTTTAAGGTTTTTTTCAGTCTTGCATGAAGGCAAATATTCATTTATTTACCTGTCAAACTGCAGGAGATGGTTTGTAATAAGATAGACTTGAATGAGAAGAAGCAATTGATGAAGGGAAAAGGTCAGTTTCTTTATAATATTATCAACAGAGAGAAGCAAGAACAAAGAAAATTAAGGTTATGTCACAGAGCAAATAAAACTTCAAAGTGAACATTTTAATATAAGGCTAGCCAACAAAAAGGGTATATTAAGGTGTGCTTAACATTATTTTCTGTGTTATTATTTTTAAAGAACAGCAGTACTTCAGAATTGCGTTTGAGATACTGGCCTACAACATTTGACCACACTTAGAGTACAAGTGTAAAATCAATTTTCTGCACTGCCATTTATCTCGGTACTGATTTTAGCTGGCTCTCTAACAGAATGACTCTACTGGAGAGGTTATTTTACTTCAGAGTGGCATTTCAGAAGCCTTAAATGGTCTGAAGAGATGGCATGTGACCTTTAGGAATATTTTTAACTTTGCTTTCCTCTGAAGAAGAATTATTTAACCCTGTGTGGTTATATGAACATAAGTCCCTCACGTTTCCCTTTGTACATCTCAAAATATGTCTGGCATTGACTTGTTTCAGCATAACTAACTGTTGACCATACTGAATTTTTTAACAGAAGATGAGGATAAAAACTAGATTGAAGGTACTTATCTGCTGCTTTTTTGGGGGGACATTTTGAGAAAATTAATTAGTTTCATTTATAATTGTGCAAGTCACATTTCTGGATTTTCAAACTTTGTGATATTTTTGTCACTGTTAAAAATATAGTGCTGGTGTCTGTCCAAATGAAATGAAACTGAGGTCTGGAATTGCAGAAGTTGCTGATTAATAACTCTAGTTTAGAATAAAAAGGAAGAAATTAGAAATTCTTGACTATACTATATGAATCAAAACAAACACTACTCCTTTAGTATATCTACTCAGACAAATAAGTGGCTCAAAATAAATTCAGATCATGACAAATGTCTTAAAGCACCTGATAACACTAGAGATCAATATCTAATTAACCCTGAGCAATGCTCTATTACAAAATTGGCTACCTAGCAAAGTATAATGGACAGCAAAACAAAAAGAAATAGAAGCAAGTACTGGCTGCATATGACTAAGTAAAAGAAATATAAGGGAAGAAAATATGTCATCATGCACAAAGTTTGTTAATAACTGGATTAAAAAACCACCAGAGTTTTGACAAAAGGAAGCATTGAAGACTGAAAAGCAATGTAGAAACTGACCACAATCATGTGAGAATTCCTAAGAATTCCTTAAAGTATTCCCCTTGCACATTTTGATACAGATGAAATGAAAACTATAACAAATAAGAGAGCTAAACAAAAGTCTCTTTCCAATGGTGTAACTACAGAACTAAAAGGTTTTAGTATAAACTGTTCCTAGTTGAATTCTCAGTTTTATCAGACTACAGCAAAATTCATAGATGCCCTGATGTGATAGAACCAAAAGATATTAAATGTATCATCTTTCACAATTTAGAGGTTTTGTGGTCTAGTCCTCTCTTATGTCATATTTAAATTGCAGCC
Organism: Melozone crissalis; assembly: GCF_028551555.1. Taxonomy (NCBI): domain Eukaryota; kingdom Metazoa; phylum Chordata; class Aves; order Passeriformes; family Passerellidae; genus Melozone; species Melozone crissalis. The sequence continues at coordinate 27,460,864 of NW_026535794.1, forward strand.
TGGCTGAACAATTGAGACTTCAGATTTTTAGAGATATAAGCCCTGAACTAGGACACTCAATTCTATCTGTAGCAACTACAAAAGAAGGACTGCTCCAAGGGTAGCTCAGGAGTTTAACTGCTGCATTGTCCAGAGCTGGTCTCTGGAGTTTCCCCTGGGCACCTGAGCATAGCACAGGTTTCCTGACAGGCAGCTGAGCTGGATCCCAGTAGCTTTGCCTTACAAATGTCTTTACCTTTTTTTACCAAAGCCTGAACTGAACTAAGTCAAATTGGGTTTCCAAGGTGATACTCTATTTTGAATTTATTTTCTTACGCTACAGAACACAAATTTTCATTTTCCTAAAGGGAGAGAAATCTCCAGTCATAAATTGTGCTGAGTTAGTGTCCCATATGCAGGAATTTTCCTTAACTGGTGTAGTAGTTCTAGCCTTATATCTCAAGTTCATAAGACAACTTCTGTAAGTAAAAACTCATTTAGGGAAAATATGTAGCACAGTACTGCCACATCAAAACTACTCCCATGCTAATGGGTTTTTTTCAGAATAAAGTCAGGGTCCACTCTAATACCATTAGGCTTCATTTCATTTCTTCTCCTGCTAGAAATATGTCACAGAGCATCACAGTGATATTTAGAAAACTTAATGCAAATTTAAATACTTTCATGGATAGTTTTCTCATTTATTCTTGTGTCAACACTGTCCTTTTATGCTACAAGCTCTCTTCTATCTAATGAAAAAAAATTAAATTCTCAGCATATGCTTTTTCAGATGTGGCAATTTCCATAATTTCCTTCCTCTTAGCCATCCAGCCTTTTTCTTCGCTTCTCAACATCATCATCCTACGTGAAAGAAAAACTTTGTTTTCATTTACTGCTATACCTTAACTGCCTTCACTCTTGCTCTTATAATTTGTGCAATGCCTGCAATTCTTACATTTAATTTTATATATTTCTCATATTTCTACAAATTTATACTAAAAAAGCTTTTGGTCTCTGATTTATTTCCCATTGGCATATTAAAATTTTACTTTTGGTTATCTAGGCTGCAGTTTTCTAGGTTGATCTACTTTTTTTCTTGATCTACTTTTTTCTAGTTTTCACAAGCTTTTTTGAATTAAGCATATATTTGCTCTACATCTCTAGTAGGCAGAAAATAAAGGCAAATTGTTATGGAGACTTCGGAATGCGTTGAATGATACATGATAAGGTACCTCTAAATTCCAGGAAGAAGCAGGAATGTGATCAAATTATGAAGATCTGTGTCCTATCCTACAAGTCCATGATATTTTGGTAAATAATAGGCATTTTAGGAATTACGCATTTATATCTCTTTTAAAAGTGGCCTGTGAAACACCACTTGGATCTAGAAATATCTGACATTATATAGGGCAGAAAACTTTGGTGAGATTGCCCACCTTAAAAATTAGATTTTAATTCATGAGTCTTGTTGAATATTGGTTGAAACAGTTTAAAACAAAGGTCCCACTCATCCAGCGATCACTCTCTGTCAGCACAGAAATGTGACTGCCCAAAAAAGAGTATAAAACTTGGTTAATAATATCTAGTATTTCCTCTTAAGTGTTTTCTCCATCACCGAGCACCTGCAATATAGTAACTGCCCGAGCTAGGAGTAGCCAGTAGTCTCTTTTTAATCCTCTATGCACACCTGTGCACTTGTATAGTTTCTTTTGAAGCGATATAATGGACTTGTATTTACAACATATTCTTGTAAAGAATTCCCTGTCTCCAATATATATGACTTAAATTGCCCTACTACTGCCACAATATCCAAATTTGCTTTGTATCTGAAATTCAGATCCAAGTGATTTGCCAAGGATCCTGAAAGGATCCTGATCTTTGTTTTAGAAGGTCCTTGTTTTTTGAGGCATGGGCTCTAATTTACCTATGTTGCTGTCTGTCAGACTGCAACCATTGTGGCTTGACAAGAAAATAATTGATTTTGGAATTGGTGAAGTGCTATCCACTCTACCAATGCTCCTCTAGTAGCTACAGTAGCATGCACCAAATTAACAGTTTCTGCAGAACAAAAGTGGATTTAGCCCACATGTGCCATATCACTGAACTTCACAGACAGACTCTTGTCCCCTCCAGATGGCTCAGCAAGGAACTTGAAAGTGTGCAGTCTAACCTGTGTTCCCCATTCATTCTGCCAGCTTCCATGGATATGTGAATTGGATGTGCTAATTTATTTCAGATGCAAAAGTATCAGCTCTATGCTTTGTCTTCCTTTTTTATCACACTACATTGCATGCAAATATAGTTTGAGCAAACATACAATTTTTCATTTCTTTTTTGTTGCCCATAGAGAAAGACTCCCATGAAGTAGACAAGCACAGTTTTTAAACTGGAAAATCCATATCAGTTTAGCTAAAGCTCAAGACTTTACCTATTAGCAGGACATGTAGGCCCTTACATAATCTGGCACTGGCTTTCCTGCCATTATGGTCACTTTCTCAGCAGCTCTATGTTCCCTTCATTCAAGTATTTTAAGTTTTGCAAAGCTGAAGGTAATATGGTTGTGATGCCTTCTTCTTCACAAATTCAAATAATATGTCAGAATTGGGCAATATTCACCGGGAAAAAGTCATGTGTTAGATTTTTGACCTGCAAGATTTTTAAGTTCCAGATGTCAGCTCTTTCAGTTGGTAGAGGCCAGAAATAGAAAACCACTTTCCATAGAAAAACGCTTCTTTGTAAGTAGCAATGTAAGTGGCTGTGGAGAATGTGGCAATAGATGTTTTACACCTAGCCTTGGAGCTTGGTGAGTTGTAGATCCAAACTTTAAAAATGCTGATTCAGCACACTTAACCAAACACACCTGAAGCTAAATTAACCTAAACCCTAATTTAAACTTAGACTCTAAATTCCATAGTTAAATACCAAGCTCTCTTCATGCCTAAACTTAGGCACTCCACATTTTCTTTAATGCCCTGCTGGAGAATTATGTCCCTATCTCCTAACTCACTCCATTGCCATCCAGAGTTTAATATCAGGGAGGCAATAACTTTTTGCTCAAGAGCCCAGGGTTTGGATCTGCTGCCACAAGTCTGGTCTTGGGGACAGCTCTCCTCAGAGGAATGTCAGTCTTAAGGAGACAGAATATTCAAGGGCAGCAGATGGAGAAGGAGCCACAATATTTTCTTGCGTGTTCAACAGCCACGGAAGAACCAGTTAGTTATAAAATGTCTGGTAGAGAGCAAACACAAATATTAGTCTAGGAAAATGGTCAAGGGAAAAGGAAGAGTTCCAGATCTGTGACATGTTGGCAGAAGTTGGCCTTTCTCTTACCTGGTAACTATGAATTCAAGTATAGAAACATGTTGGCGCTCCTATGGCACAATCTAACCCTAATGAAAGTAAGTCATAGTTAATACATGAGTTGGTACACCATTAATCACAGCATGGTTTTTTGCGTCTGCAAAAATCACTTTGCAGCTCTGAAGGCATTATTCTGGAAATGACCGCATGGTACAAACAACCTCATTCTCTGTCCCTCTCTGTCACGCTAGGTCAGGCTGTCTTTTGTATAAAGCCATGTGTCAGAGCCTGGCAAAATAATGAAATATTTTGGGGAATATTTCTCTTGAGCCTAACTGGATTTGGTTTCTCCCTCACACAAAACAGGAATAACAGGAAATTAATAAATACTAATTTTAAAAAAATCAGCTATACCTGTGAAAAAATGTCAAACTCTGTGTAGGTCTACTTTATTTAAAAAATGCAGACCTAGACATATATGCCTAAGTAATCTTACACACCTGAAAAAATTCTTCTAGAATTAATGCTATCTTTGTTTGGTGGTAGAAGTATAGCTATTGGGCTTTTTTTACACTACACACATAGGTAAATTATATTAAACAGTTTGCAACAGTTGATAAAAGTCATTAGCATTTTGCATTGCCTCTAGCTTCTTCCATGTATTGTAGCCACACATTTTTAAGCACAAATAATTCTGAAAACATTGGCTAACTGAAATGACCTGAATAATAGCTAAGTCAATAGTGTGAACAGAATGATTGTTCAATTTAGCATGTGTTTCTATTTAGGCTCCTTGATCAATAAGACACCTGTGATTTAAAAAAAACAAAAAAAAAAAACCAAAAAAAAAAAAAAATCTATCTCATAGGTAATGAAAATGGAAGTCCTACTAGGCATGACCCTGCTTTATCAGGGTCATCAAGAAATCTATTTCACTTGTGCAATAACATTGAAGCATCTCATTTGGCACCTTTCAGCTCTTCATTTTTTTCAAACAAAACACACAAAAAAAGACCCTGAATATGACGGTGTTCACAGGGGTTTTCGGATGAGGGAAGAGACGGAGATCTGACTCCAAGTTTCAGAAGGCTTGATTTATTGTTTTATGATATATATTACATTAAAACTATACTAAAAGAATAGAAGAAAAGGTTTCATCAGAAGGCTAGCTAAGAATAGAATAGAAAGGAATGATAACAAAGGCAGCTGTCTCAGACTCTCTGTTCGAGCCAGCTGGGCTGTGATTTGCCATTTATTATAAACATCCAAGATGGGCCAATCACAGATCCACCTGTTGCATTCCACAGCAGCAGATAACCATTGTTTGCATTTTGTTCCTGAGGCCTCTCAATTTCTCAGGAGGAAAAATCCTAAGGAAAGGATTTTTCATAAAAAGATGTCTGAGACACCTGAAGGACTCTACTCTGAAAAATATGGCATTGTCAGTAGGTATGGACTTACCTCAACAATTGTCCTAATTTGGCCGATGCATTAGATTGGGTTTCCTTTAATGTAAAAATCTAAATGTTAATTTCCCAAGTTAATGAAGAAAGAGAGAGGTTCACGGAAATTATCTTGGGACAGATTCAGGGAAATTATCAGTTCAGGGAAATTATCTTGGGACAGATTCAGTTCCTTGGGAAGAAAAATGCCTGTCTCTTTTAGTAAATCATGGAATCATTAAGGCTGGAAAAGACCCCTGAGTCCAACCTTTGACTGAACCACCACTATTGTCAAGTAACCCATAGCACTGAGAGCCACATCCAGTTGATTCTGGACTACTTTGAGGAATGGTAGCTCCACCACTTTCCTGGGCAGTCCATTCCAATGCTTGACAACCATTACAGATAAGAAATTATTTCCGAATTGACTATGATTGATTACAGAGAAAGCCTGAACAGGTGGCTTAAATTAAATGTCCAGCTTGGCAAATTTTAGAGGTAGGAGAGGTGAGTCCCAGTCCAGCTACAGGTATGGGACTGAGGGTCCCATACTGTTTTACATCCTGTCCCATTAGCCCTTTGCTCACACAGGAATTATAATGATGTTATACTGGTACTGATCAAAGTGAGTTAGGAGATCAGAATTTGGGCTGAAGTGTTTAAAAATTGTTGCAGAGGAGTCCTTGGAAAAACCCTAGTTTCGTACAGGTCAGTAGCAGTTCTTGCCTGATAGTTCCAAGAGGCAATGCAGAGTTATGCTGCCCATAACCCTGCTCTGTGTCTAAGCAGTGCATTTCAGTCCCTGGGTAGTAACAATAGCAGATGCTTATTATATTTAATTATTAATCATCAACTCTTTGAACTTATCACCTTAGTCTCTCAGCACCTGCATGATGGATGGCAAAATTCCCATAATTTCCAGTTCCATCAGTCAGTAAGTAAAAGGTGAGCATCTGCTAGTGCTCACCAACCCCTCAGGATATATTCGGCTATCATGATGATTGCTCCTAATGGTGTTTTACACAAAATAAGTTAGGGTGAAAAAGGCATGCTAGGTTATTTTACACATATACAATGTCAAAGTATTTATTGCCCTGCATATGGCAAATTTTAAATATAAATGGATAATACCAGTAGTACATTTATTATTAAATTTAATGTTTATGCAGTGACATAAAGGTATGTGTTCTTTTAAATGCGTCTGTATTTTAGAATTGATCAGAAGCTCTAGTTAAAGAAAGGAAGGAAAAATTGGAAAGCTGCAGGGAAGCTGTACTTTACCCTATTGCCATTGGTGGTTTTTTGCACTTAAAGGCAGGTCCCCACCACAGAGTGAAGAAATCATCTTTGAAACTGTAAGCAAAGGTAAGTTCTCATTATGCCATTAAGAAAGCTGCTAGAGTCTGCTCTGGGGTAGGACTCCGACTGAAATGCAGAGCCTACAAACATGGATATATGTATGTTGCCTTCAGGATTCCAGGTTGCTAATGCAGCTCTACTGGCATCTAATGCATATTCTCTGCATCAGTGCATCCCCTTAGGTCAGAATACCTGCACCTTTCTTCACTGTGACACAAGGAGGAGTTTGGAAGGTGCTTACAGCAGCAGTCAAGGAGTCTCTTCCAGCTATCCCCTTCCATGAAGCTGAGTCACAGGGGAAATTCGACTACTATGTGCAAAGCATTAGCAATTTTATAATTTGAAATCTGGTTTTCTCTCAAAGTATTTTCATAAATTAGGACAGAATAATGAAGCACTTTGCACCAGAATCCTCTGGGAAACTTTCAAGACAACTACTGCCACATTCTCTCTCAAGACAACACCCCCAAAGAGATCTCATTGCTGAGAGAATACCATATTCCCCTTGCCTCACACGTGATGGGAAAATTATCTAGAAAGTCACATTAGTGATGTCTTGTAGGACTCAGTAACGGAGCTTGGAATTCATGTGAGACCAGTGCTAAATGCCAATGCAATAACACACCAATAAACACAACCAAATGATGTTCCAAACATCTGATGAGCTGTGAAGACCCCCTCTCCCTCATGCCTGGCAAAATGGGAATAAAAGGGCCACTTAAAATTTGAGCAATAACCTTTGAATATTGCACATAGGTCATGGCTGGGAATAGAACAGAATTGTGCCATCTATTCCTGGTGCACAGCTGGCATACAAGCAGGGGTGCAAACACGCAGCATACATATCACAAATCAAACCTGATGGCAAACTTTGGTAAGACAAAAGTGAAATGTATGGCAAGCAATTTCCCAAACATAGTCCTATGGTAGTAGGCATATAAATCATGAAATCTCTATGACTGCCCACCAGACATCAAGTTATGTACAATTTATTTTGAAGATTTATTACTGTGGAAGAACATTTTAACATTTTTAAATGCTTTCATAAATATATTGTTCGATGCCTGGGTTGTACAGAAAACATGATTTTTACATTCATAAGCATAGGAAAAAATATTTTTTCAATTTGTTTATTGAGAATTATTGTAAGTGATTGTCGTGGTTTGACCGGAAATGGGACATCTGGGATATGTTGTTTTGCTGTGATTACCAATGGGTAATTGGAATTTAAGATGGGCACTTAGTTTGACCAGTGGGACATTTGGATCCGCCTCTTGAGACTACGAACCCAAGGGGTTAAAAGCAGGGCTCTTGGCCTTCGGAGCCCTCTTGGGATTTCCGGCGTGAAGAAGTCTCTCCCCCGGCCCAGTTGCTGGCTGGGCTGGGGGAGGGGAGAGCCACGTGGCCCATCTACGGTAGGCCCGGGTTCGGAGGAAGGGTGGCAGACCCTTGAGCGACCAGTTTATTCCCCCCCCCCCCCCCAGAGAATGCAGCCCGTGCTCGAACTGTATATCTTGAAACTTGATATCATGTGCCGGCAGGCAGCACGGCTGGGAGTAGAAAGGGGGGGGGGGCAGCGGGCAGTCCGGCCGCCTGGGAGAGCTTTTAACCCTTTGGGGAATGAAGGCTTCGCAGAACATTGCCTTTCCTGGGAAAGGGACAGGAGTGGAAGATGAAGGAAGAAAATTAGGCCAGTAAGGAGGGTCTGGCAAAGGGAGAAGAGAGATGTTGAAGGAATGGAGGAAGATGGAGTGGCAGTTTTTGCTGGACTCTTTTTTGTTGTATTTCCATGGACTGTTTCCTGGTGAGGCAGAGGCTGTATTGCAGGGGGAAGCGGAGGCTCGGCGTCAAGAGAGTTTGGTTTTGAGACCCCTCGGCCCCAGGGGGTATAGAAGACATGGGGGGGACAGAGGTCCCAGGATTGTGACTGTACTCTGCTTGGAACGAGACGAGGCATTCTTAAAAGGCCCTGAAGGCAGGCCCCTGCCCCATCCCATGCCAGGTGGTGAGAGCACCTCGGCATGGAAAGGAGATGTCACGAGATAGCAAGATACCGGGCGGATTGCTGATTGTGACAAGAAGTCCGTGGCACAAGGAAGGACTCCGTCTATCCCTTATGAGCTGAAGATTTGATTTTTTTTTCCAAAGGGTGGTGCCAGACCGAGTGTGGATAATTTTTTGGGAAATGTAAATGTGTTTGGGAATTTGGTGGGAGGAGGATAAGGAAGTGTTTCTGTGTAGTTCTCATTCTCCTTGTTTTTTTCCCCTGTGTGTGTGTAGGTTAGTAATTGTGTGTGTAGTTTAGTAATTGTGTGTGTAGTTTAGTTAATAAACTTCTCTTTATGTTTAAGTTGGAGCCTGCTTTGCTTATTTCCTGGCCACATCTCACAGCAGATATCAGGTAAAAGGTATATTTATGGGGGCCTTGGCTTTGCCAGGCCTAAACCATAACAGTGATACAACTGTTTACAACTTCTTATACCTACTATAAACAAAAAAAATTTTACAAATTCTAAAACTGAGGACACAGCATAACTATTTTTTGAAGTGTTAGAAGATGTTTGGAAACCAGTCAATAAAAGTTGTGACTATGGTAAGGATCTTCTTCAAAGAGGCAAAAGGAAATCTCAGTGTCTGAGAGACTCCTGCGTTCCCTTTTTTTGGGGGCCAGTCTGCTCCTTCAATTTCAGGAAGAGCTGAATGAGTCTCTGGTGGAGTTCCCCTCTCCTACTCAAGGATGCCTCAGCAAGACAGGGGAAGGGGCCTTTTGCAGAATAGTCTCCCTGAGGGATCCCTGGCTGTGAAATTTCTGGTCTGCATCTTGATAATTGCAAAATTCTTCATCTCTAACAATTTTTTCAACAGCCACTGGAAGAGGAAAAGAGGATGTTTCAAAGCCTTTGTTGACATTTCAGAAGGTGCCCACTAGTTACAGCTTAATTAACTTCATGACAAAGTTTAAGTTATGATATGGTCTTTCAGAAGTAATTTGAGGGTAGTTTCCATTGTTTGCATGAGTGTCTCAGGCAAGACAGGCAATTAAAATAGAGATTGTATCACAGCTGTGAAATTACATATCAGAGATCTTCTGAATATATCATAGGGTTATTTTTATCAGATATATCTTCTGAAACTCTATAAAGGATGTTCGTTTACTCTCCTTGGCTATGCCACATTTCAGCCTAATACGAAAATTCCCTGTAAAAGTATTACATGCTGCAAAACCCCTGACAAATACCTGTCTTATATGATAAAAACATCCAAATCTTAATTAATTTCATTTAAAACAATAGAAGTGATACTGAGATTTTTCTCAAATTCACTTTGCTCTTTGTTACCATAAAATCAAAAATGATTTCTTCTTCTACAGCATTTCAGTCACTCTTTGTGTTGCTTCTTACAAGAGAAACTGAATCCAAATGCTGGCTTTTGTGTTCTATGATGTGGTCCATGCATTTTAGAACCCCAAATCTGGGAGTTTTCAGAATATGCTAATTTTATAAATTTATTTTTCCTCCACTGCTTACTTCTCTGAAGATCCCCAAGCAATCCAAATGTAATCTCCAAATGAACTACAGTGAATCTAAATTTTTCCAGAGCACTATTTTATGCTGGTAGATATTTCACTAACCAAGGGTATATAGATAGATTTGCACTTTAAAATTTAATGGATTTTTTTTCAGGGTCTGTCTGTATGATTTAAAATGATCATTTTTTTCCAGCAGTTTTTCTACTCATCTTTCCCAGCTACTGCTGAGTCAGAGAGTTCAGACTGTTTAATTGAAAATGAAGTGACAAGTCTTTACTGCTGGATCAAAAACCAAAAAGAGTCAATAGAAAGACATCCTTTGACTTAATTAAGAAAGCCTCCTTTGACTTGATTAAGAAAGCCATTCTAAAAGCTTTTATGTATATTCAAAACGTATTTATTAACATAATTTCAAACTCCCTCCCAAATCCTGCTATCACACAATCTAAGCTAAGCATAGACATGTAGAGATTTAGCCTGTTTTGCCTAATTATTCTTATTTTCCCTTGTTTTTCTTCTCAAATTTTTAGAAAAATATTTCTTTTTATGTTAAGAAACATTTGCTTTTATAAAAAATAAAATCTCTCCGACTTATTTAAAGGGGCAACAGTAGCAGCACACTAGTGCTGGGGGTCATGCAAGAATTGAAACGAGGTGCTTCCTCAGTCAAGGGCTTTCTATTTGTCCTTTTTCAAAGTGAACAGCCTGGGAGCATCACTGCTCCTGCACTGCCAGCCCATTCAATGGGTCCCACTGAGCTGCAGAATGTCCTGTGTGCTCTCTGTGTGCACTGTTAAGCCCTTGAGAAGGCCCTTGAGAAGAGTCAAAATCAGGCAGCCTGAAAGTCCTACCACACTGGTACAGTTGGCAGAGATGGTGTTCAGTATCCTTCTGGTATTGTGATAAAAGATTCAAATGAGACCATGAAAAGGATGCAGAAAGACACTGAGGTTTGTAAGAGACAAAGAAAGAGAAAGGTTGCAATTGGAGGAAAGCGAAGGTAGATTTCCCTTCATTTGCAAGAAAAGCCTTCTCCATACAGATTATTTTGGCTTCACCATCTGAGAACTGACAGAAAGTGAAAGCATCATTTTCCTCTTTTCAAACAGTAGAGCTAGATGACAGTGTAATAAAATAAATAAAACTAATGCCATTAACAACATTAACTGCTATTTTTTTTAGGGTTGTGGAACTTTGTGTTGTAGAAATACAGCTGTGGCCATTCTAGTCAACAGCACTGTAGATATGCTTTCCTGTGCATAAATTTTGCACTGTTTATCAAATTCTTATCTGACATCTCTTCCCTTATGAAATAATATAGAAAAAGAAGAACGGTGAAGAGAAGAGGATAAATTGTATTTTTGTGTACAGGCTATATACAGTAGAGCATTGTCTTGATTCTTCTATGGGTTCTTCTAAAGCAAAAACCTGAGGAATCTTAGCAGCTAGAATGAAAAGAACAAGTTTTCCTGGGTTTATTTATGAATACAACAGAACTCCACTAATTTGTACCCATGCAATAGGAAATTACAGAGTAAATGAACACTTTGTAGACCAGAATTTCATTTCATTTTCTAATTGTCATTTGTTTTCATTTGTTTGCAGTAATACATCATTATACTGTTGCTGCTTTTTATCTTGATACTGCTGCCACCTTAGTAAAAGTCAGTTTTGAATAAAACCTCAGACTTAAAGTATTATTCTCATTAAAGGGTCATATTGGTGCCTAGAAATATATAAAGAATTATAAGTGAAGGAATCCTTTCTAGAGCATAGGTCACTTTTGCAAAGCCATTAGGAAAATGAATGTTCAAAAGTATGTTGTTTAGAGGCAAAGCACGCTAACAAGAGCTTTGGAGAATGGAATGTAAAATGGTGTCACAATAATGTTATTGAGTCTCAATAAATCTCTGTTTCTATATCTTTACTGGGATAAAAGAAAGTGATGGGTGATGTTTTAAGTTGGAAGTTTGCTTCTTCAAAACACAATTTATTTTAAGCAGTATCTACTCATATATATACCCAATCAGTGAAATATTATAGTGGTTCCCACTTTGACCAACAGCTAGCACATCCAGTTGACAATGTCTGAAATTTTGCTAATTTTTTTTTCATTTTTTTTATTTTTTATTTTTTATCATTTCACCGGTGGCCACCTGAAGGCATCCTTTAAGGTATACAAGTCCAGAAAAATTCTTTGAATATGGCTTTCTAGCCCACCTAAAATAAATGTAACTGGTCTTTATGCTTGATTATACATATTTTATGCATTCTACTTAATAATGTCTGAAGGTTATTGTAAGCTGAAAAATCTTTCAGTAAAGCATTTTATTCATTGCATGCTACACTGTTTTCCCCAATTCCCATAAGCCAGAGACCCTGGACAACATAACTTCTGTAAAAAGATTTAGCAGGCCTTGAAAAATATTTTTCCTTTTTTTCTTTATTTTTAGTCACACAGCTCAAATGAAAGTAAATTCTGTAAATACTGCATACTTTATGGGTTTAATAATGACAAATAGAAGCATCATCTCACGGAAAAAATACCAGTTTTAGTTTGAAATCAGTCCAAGATAATATTTGCAACTTCAGAGTGAACTTCAAAAGATATGAAGTTCTAGAAATCAAATTGATTTTCAAAACTGTTACAGTCAGAAATCAAAAATTTGATTGGCTGAAGAAGGCATAAATTAAACCCACATTGCTGAAATGCTAGCAAGAACTCTAAATATTGTCTTGTATGGAGACTTTCTGTCTATATTTTATCTTCTTTCAGGCACTCCTATAGACACTACAGCACTTAAAGACCAAATGCCTAGTCGTGAACCATCCTACATTGTCTAAATTTCTTTTTTAAATTCAGCTATAAAATTTAAATTCAAAAGGAAAATAAGATCATTTTGTCAACTACAAGGTATCAAAGGTCATTGGATACACAGAATTTGTTCTTACATTGATTGGAATAATTTGCAATTGGCTAAAATCTAACTTCTGTCTAAAAGGTATCTTCTAATAAATGTACGCTCACTCAGAACTGAACGACATCTTGTCATGGTTTAATCCAAGGGCAGCTCAGCCCCACACAGCCACTCCTTCACTCCTCCTCAGTGAAGGGATGGGAGAGAGAATCACAATCAAAAAGTGGGAAAACTCATGGATTGAGATACAGAGTTTAATAGTAAAGCAAAAGACACATGCGCAAGCAAAGCAAGACAAGAAGTTAATTTACCACTCCCTATGGGCAGGCAGGTGTTCAGCCATCCCCAGGGGACAGGGGCACCTTTATGTGTAGAGATTAGCTGGGGAGACAAACACCAGCCCTACAAATGCCCTCCCCTTCCTTCTGCCCTATAATTTAGATGCTGTGCATGACCTATACGGTATGGAATATCCCCTTGGTCTGTTTGGGCCAGGTGTCCTGATTGCGTCCCCTTCCATCACCTTGTGCACCCCAGACTCCTTGCAGGTGGGATGGGGTGAGGAGCAGGAAAGGCTGTGGCTCTGCACAATCCCTGCTCAGCAGTAACAAAAACATGGCTGGGTTATCGACACTACTTCCAGCACAAATCCAAAACACAGCCTTGTACTGGCCACTCTGAAGGAAATGAACCCCATCCCAGCCAAAACCAGCACACACCTACAGAAGGAGACTCTGCTTGGCAGTTTCCTGCCATGATTAATGCTCTGTGCTTTACTTCCTGGCATTTGCCTGGCACGAGCAGCTGCTGGTTCTTGTTACGCACCTGCTTTCTGAATGTCATATTTTCTCCCTTGCAAGAGTGTTATCCACCATAGTACCTTTCCTGTGATAAGTCAATAAGGAAAAGCTCTAAAGTTCATATGATGGGAACTTTTCCAGTTTTCAAATCAGTTCTGTGGTTCTTTCTAAGTCCTTGCTAATTTTAAAGCTTTCTAGAAGCACCCAGACTTATCTTCCTCAGTGCATGTGAGCTATTACCCAGCTGCTTCTGCATCTTGGAACCATATCTTCACTGTGGCAGTGCCCTTGGGAATTAGGAAATCATATTCTGCTCCAAAATCACCATTTCCCAAGACTCACCTATCTTCCTTGTCCTTCAAGATATAATTTTAAAAACAAACTTCCATGTTTTTGAGTTCACTAGAATAACAATGTACCCATTTTACCAGTCATTGAATGACCTGCTCTTACCATTGTTTCTCTTCTCACTATACTCTTTACAATTAGCACTAATACAGTAGCACATCACTTCCAAAGAGATATTTCACACTGACACTTCTTCTTTGAAGACCTGTTAGTCATGCGGTTTGAGCCCATATCTCATTGACATCTTGCATTGTGTCAGGTTCTTTAGTTAGATAAAAGGAGGTAGATGGTTGTACACATTATCAGGATAAACTTATACGCCATTTTCAAACACAGTTAAAATGTTATCACATAAATAATTTTATTTTATGACACCAACTATGCAAACCATAATGTTGACTTACCATTAATTGTGTTCTTAGTTTTAAATACTTTTGAACTACTTTGTTTACTTCCTACTTCATCTTTTCCATTATTTTTTCTGCACAAGGTGACACATCAAATTTTGCATTCACACAGCAGGAACAATCTAGGAGATTCAAAATCTTACAAGGATTACTATATTTAATAAATGTTAATACTGTCAGTCCTCAGACACTCTTAGAAGTGCAGACATCTTTAAAATATTTCTTTGTAATGAAAAAAAAACAGAAAACAAGTCTTCTATATTGTACTTTTTTCATTACAGAAACTCAAATTTATTGAACACCTGTGTCTTCTCTGTCTCCTTACTAGTAATTTTGTCATTTATTTTAAGAATAAAATGTTTATTTAAGAAACATGTTTGTTTCTTCCTCTTGAACAGCTTCTTTCTTTCCCTGCTGTTGCTGTGGATCCCTGTATTATTGATATATAATTTCAAATTTGACTGTGATTATTTCACTTAGAAAAGCTATTTTTTCAGTGTCTTTATCTTCATTCATTAATTTTTCTCCATTAATTTTCACACTTTCTGTTTAATATCACTCTTTTGGACTATAATCTCTTTAGATAATACACAGAGGTTATGTAGAAATTTATATCTGCTCTCATTAGTCAATGAGTGATTCTCATATTAGGCACTTCCTTTCATCGCACCAGTGATGGTTGGTGTCATGAAAGGAGGTGACAAAGCCTTTGTAGGACTAGCTGTGTCCTCTCAGCTGGGAGCAATTATCAGTGATGGAAGAAAAGGTGTAGAGACAAGAAAAAACATTTCCCTTTTTTATCCACTTCCTTCACATGCATACTTTCCTCTGAGTCCAGGAGAAAGCTTCCCAAGGAACCAGATTCCTCTGGAGTTTTGAATTTTTCAGGTAGATCCCTGTAGGCCTAGAGAAGCTTCTCTTTCCTTCTTCATCAGAGACTGGCATATTTTTCTTCCTGAATCTAATACACCTCTTACTTGAGTCCTCAAGCTGAAATTTTCCGAACTTCAAAAATAAATCAAGTGCTAAATTGTGGGTCATACCTTTTACAGCAAAATATTCTACCTGAGTTCAGAAGTCCCACTGGACATTTCCACAAAAAAGTTGCAGTTCAACCACATGGAAAAATTACCAATCTTTTTTTCATCTGTGTGCAGCTGAAATCTAGCCCAAACCTCTCCCATTATGTCCATTACACCAAGGAACTTTTGTTTTCCTTCTTAACTGGAAATCACACAGTAATGATAGCTAAATTTGGTCTAAGTATCTCCTCTTAGGAACAATCAGTGTTTTCAAAGAATTTCACTACTTGTAGGACTTTGAGAAAAGAATCCAAACATCTATAAATATCCTATTGTTTTTGATCTGCTGTCTTTTTTGGCAAAAAGAATTTATATTTTCCTCCTACAATAGATGCTCAGGACAGTATTAATTTCAGGATTTCAGGATTTCTGCTTGTGAACATTGGTGTTTGTTCAAGATAAGAGTTCAAGAACAACCACATACTTCTGAATAAATATTCATTTTGTGTAGAGCTGGTATACACATCTCTTTTATGTCATCTGTCTAAATACTGGTCAAATTTACTAAATTTGAAGATTGCAGATCACTGGAGAAAGTCCTGATTAAAATGGAAAAGTACTAAAATACTTTAAAATAATCACAACTTGATGTCTTCATGATATTACATAAAATTACATCTGGATAATATTTTATAGCAGCTATATTACAATATTCTGACTCTGTGTGCATAACTTAGTACTATAATATGACATACAACATGTAGGCATGCAACCATCCTAAATTATTCTTGACATTCACTACTGTTATTCAAT
This sequence comes from Melozone crissalis, assembly GCF_028551555.1. Lineage (NCBI taxonomy): Eukaryota > Metazoa > Chordata > Aves > Passeriformes > Passerellidae > Melozone > Melozone crissalis. Next base: position 27,476,781 of record NW_026535794.1, read on the forward strand.
CTCTCCCTGTCACATCTATCCTGGCCTTGACAGGTTCTACTTTTATGTTACAAAAAAGTTAGAGATTGGTAGGACACAACAAATTCAGAACATCACCAGACTGTCTAACCTAAGGACATGTCAGTGTGGAGCACAGGGTGAAATATGTGTAATATAGAGTGCAAAAGCCTACACATATCCCTCTGAATTCAGAAAACATAACACACTTTGAACAATACAGCAATAAGACCTTGCATGTCTGTGACTGCTCAAGGGCTTCTCAAGTGAATGTGCTGTACATGCTGCCCCAACCAGATACTACAGGAGGCAGGAATATTAAAGTGTGTGCATTTAAATTTAGTTATGCAGATGTTTCAATTACTCTGCATTGGGACTAGGAAACAATTACAGTTCCATTTAGTGAATTTCCTCCTTAGCTGGCATTACAATGGAGGAAGCCTCATGGTGTTTTGACATAGGGGCTGCAGTTTCAAGTTTTTTGAAAGATAGTTTTATCATTTTAGTGACACTGACTGGAGTTAAATATAAACTTCAGTGGGAATATCTGAGAGCTCCAGAGATTATTTGCCACTTGCCAAGAAAAGCCTTTTGTGCAACAAGAAAAGCATTTTTTAAAATAATAGAAACAATTTTACAAAACTACTGTGCTATATCAATCAATGGCCACATTTTAGCAGGTCCATTAGCATCAAGGGAGTTAATTAACATATTTTTGAACACCCAATAACTGTTACAGAGAGACTGTCAGGTTGGAAAAATAAGTAACATTTGAACCAAAAAGGCCTCCCTTTCTGAAGCCCACTCAGCAGTCTTTCTGTGGAACTGTGGAGCTGAGGACAGTTCTTGCTCTGCTCTAAACTCCAAACCCTGGGCACAATTCCTCCTAGTATTGCTTCCCCACTATCTCTATCCAGGTTTTTATTCATTGCCTTCTGCACCAGCTAAGGTAATTTTTGAGAGTGTTGGAATTCAAGCGACAAATTTATCTCTACAACTATAATTTTTTTTCAAACAGTGTTTATTTTACTGATGCAATGAACACAAAAAAAGGTTAAAAATTTGCTAATTGCTAGAGTAAAAGAGCATCAATTCCCATTATTCAGTGTGTGAGAATTTACAGAAGACTTAAGATGTCTTCCCAGACTTTTTTATTAAAAATTTTTCAGCCACCCATAAAACACTAATTTCTCTAGTTTTCTCTCCAATTACCTAGGTCCCCACCTTTCATGCAATCCCTTGTAGTTTTATGCCTTATAGAAGTTGTAAGCACCTTGGGGCACAAAAGTGGGTTACATTTGTCTTATTTAGCACCATTCTTTCCTAAGGCATTCAATTAATAATATATGGTAATTTATAATGAAGGTATTTGCAAGTCAGAGGGCTTGACAGCAAGCCAGTGAATTGAAAAGCAAGCAAAGTTAAATAATCCTTTTAAACAGGGTGCTCTTAGTGGCCAAGATACATTTTTTGTTTATAAATATTTGGTATGAGAACTCTGTCCTTTGGCAAAGTACTTGTTCCATTCATGGGAAAGCTGGCTGTACAGTCTGAGCATACATGGAGCTTCCTGCAGGCACTGAAGAGCACAGCTAGGCTAACTAGATCAGCAAGTGCATCCCTCAGAGCAATATCTGAAACTGTGCCACATTTAAGCTCCAGAACTGAAAAGAAACCAGAAAGAAGAGAATGGTCGCAAATATTTTTACTCACCTCTGCTAGGAGAAATTGCAGGATCAGAGAGTGGCCTGGGTTAGAAGGGACTTTAAAAGTTATCTTGTTCCAAGCCCTCTGTCATGGGCAGAAACACCTTCCACTAGACCAGGTTGCTCAGAGATCCACCCAACCTGGTCTTGAACACTTTCTGGGATGGGGTGTCCAAAAGTTTCTTGCACAACCTCTTCCAGTGCCCTCCCACCCCTGCAGTAAAGAATTTTTTACTAATATCTAATCTAAATTTACTTTCAGTCTAAAAACATTTCCCCTTTTCCTGTCCTTGTAAATGGTCCCTCTCCATCTTTCTCATAGTGTCCCTTCAGTTACTTGAAGGCCCTGATTAGGTCACCCTGAAAACTTCTCTTTTCCAGGCTAAGCAATCCCAGTTCTCTCAGCCTTTCCTCATAAGAGACGTGCTCCATCCCTCTGATCAGCTTGGTGCCCTGCTCTGGACTCAGTCTGACAGATGGATGTTCTTCCTGTGCTGGGACCCAGAGATGATGCAGCGGGATGTGGGTCTGAGCAGAGCAGAGGGGCAGAATCCCCTGCCCTGCCCCACCCTGCCCTGCCCTGCCCTGTCCTGCCCTGCCCTGCTGCTCTCGATGCTCTGGATGCAGCCCAGGTCACATTTGGCTTTCTGGACTGCAAGAGCACACTGCTGGGTCACGTCCAGCCTCTCCTCCACTATCCCCCCAAAATCTTGGCAAGGACAGTCCCTATGCATTCAACTCCTCAACCTGTAACATATCCACAGGCAATGTGATGCCTATTAAACACTCCTTGAGCACTTATTTATCAAACCTGTGTTGCAAACAATCTGCTAAAATACATTTACTCAGCAACATATCAGTATATTAACATGCCTCTTTCAGACTTTTTTCTTATTCTTCTGACTAAATTTCAGCAGGCAACTTCTGTTTTAAAGCATGACAAGACAAAGTTCTGGATTTTCCATTGAAAAAGCACTAAGATTTGTTGCAGAGGCCCTGTGTACAGCTCATGCTCAAAAACTCCCATGTATCCAGAAAGCATGTCCCATAGAACTGATGAGCCTTGTGAAGGGGCCATTTGTCCTGGATTTTCAGACACCAAATAGCCTAGTCAGACCCATAAATTTTTATTTTAAGTACTTCAGGGAAAAAATCTGTCATTTTAATTTGTTGAGAAACCACCATTCTTTCCTAAGGCAAGGTGTGAATAATACATGACAATTTAAAAAGGAGCTGTTTGCTACTGTTGCTGCTCCTGCAAAACCTCTAGATTTTCAGACAAATGACCAAAGCATTCTTAATGCACTCAGGTTATATTTTAGGTGCAGGAAGATGATATATATTTTAAAATTTGAACTTAGTACAAGCTACATATTCAGTGTTACCAATTGAAAATTCAGTCTCAGGTTATTTGCTACTCTATTTAAAGTTATGGTTTGTATGGGCAAAGAGTTGCAGTTTTCTCTCTAATTTCTTATTAAGTGCTTAAATCCTATTGAAAGCAAGCTGTTATATATCTTAGTGTTTCCATAATTAGTCTTCCTAGTCAAAAAGAAAACCCTGAAAAAACAACTTAAAAAAAAAATAAACTAAAAAGAGTAGATAATAAACCAAAGACAAAAAACCCCAAAAAACCAACAACAACAAAAACCCCCCAAGCATGAAAATAAGAATTATATTAAATTAATCAATTAAAAGCTAGAATAATATATTAATTTCTTAAATTTCTTCAATTTTCATATTTATTTAGAAACTATCACATTATTACGTGACGGTACATTGCCAAACCAAGGCATTAATGTGGCATGTTGTAGAAATTTTCATAATGAGCCAGTGATAAAGCTGTAACTTGTAGATATTGGTAAAAACAGGTTACTAGAATAGGATGTGTCTATGGGTCTGTATACATGTGTTTCTTCCAGAACACTGCTGCTTTTTAAAAACAAGCTATTAGTTGTTATTATTATTGTTATTGTTGTTATTATGATTATAATGTTAACGATTAATCATTATTAATAAATGGATGTAATGTGGAATTGCAGAATAAAGAGTACTGAGTATTGTAATCTGTATAAAAATAGATACAAACAGACCCCAGAGACAGTAGAAAGAAATCATCACCATTAACATCATTCCTTTACTGACAAAGAGGAGGAAGAACTCCCAGCAATTAACCTAGTTCTGCTGGTGAAGAGCTCTAAATACTGATTTCTCATCATGAAACTTTATTTTCTTTTTCTTAAGGAGCATGGGAAGGAAAAAAGAGCTACACCAGAGAAAGAGACAATTGTTGGGAAGGTTTTGTACATAAGTTTTACCTGTATTATTACATGTATGACCCTAGAAATAATTTAGACTGTGTTTACTACTACCTTCACACTTAGATTAAGAATAAATCTTTGTCTAACCACTAAAGCTTTAATTTAATGATACACCTAAACTCACAACACCTCTATTTATGAACAGCATCTAATTTCATTATAAGCACCAAAAAGTCTTGGATATTTTGTGTAATGCCTGGGGTCTTTACAATATTCTGAAATCTGGAAGTATCAGTATTTCTATGAAACTCATGAGTGCAAATAGGATCCATTTCATGAAGAGATTTCCTTATTCATCTTCCTTTTAGAAGCGGACGGCCAGACATCCATTTTCTGCATGTTCTCATCGAACCCTTTGTAAAACTTCCATTGAACCTCTAAGAGATAATAAGTCCATTGTTCAGACAAATCAAAAAAGTGGTGCTTTATTTACTTCACACTGTTCTCCAGAAGCTCCAAAGCACACAACTTCTAGAGGAAAAGACATGTTCTTCTCCATTGTTAAAAAGCAGTATCTCCAGTTATACCTTCATGCAGTCTCTGCCCATGTCCTGGTTTCATTAGGGATAGAGTTCACCTTCCTTCTAGTAACTAGCACAGTGCTGTATTTTGCAGATTTTGTTGTTGTTGTTAGGTCAAGGACTTTTCAGTTTTCTGTGCACTGGCCAAGAAGCTGAGAGGGAGCACTCCCTGTGCAGGTGACCCAAACTGGCCATGGGGGAATTCCATACCAGAAAGCATCATGTGTAGTATATTCTACTATATATGAATAGTATATTCTACTATTCATGTGTAGTTTATTCTAGTATATTCTGGGGGCAGCTGGCTGTGAGAGACTGACTGCTGCTGAGGAACAGACTGGGCATTGGTCGCCAAGTGGTGAGGAGTTGCATTTTGCATCAATTGCCTTTCTTGGAATTATTTCTCTTTCTCTTTTTGTTGCCTTTCTTTTTATTATACTTATTTTTATTATTCTGTTTTATTTTATTTCAATTATTACTGTTCTTATCTCAGCCCACAGGTCTGGGGTTTTTTAAATCCAATTCTCCTCCACATCTCACAGAGGTGGGCAATGAGTGACTGCATAGTACTTTGTTGCCAGCTGGTGTTGAGTCACTACCACCAAGAACATTTGGAATAGCCAGTGATCTGAAACAGGTTGGAAGAAGATTGAAGAGGATTGAAAAGTCAGCCTACTTTTAGATAAGATGTTAAATTAGGAAAGGATGCAGAAATTGTGGGTTACTGTTTTGCCTCTGTACTCTTTTACACAAGACACCACATAGGAAAGGGTTTTTTGAAGCTGCAGTTGACAGCAGCAGGAAAAATGAGGAGCAAGATAGAATGTATCAGCCTGTTAAATAAAGTTCAAATCACCCTGGCGAGGTTAAACAATGGAGCCTCTGAACTGGACCAAAAACACTTGCAAGAGATGGCACACAGGCCTGCCCACCATCACAGCTCACTCTCACAGCCAGCAGAAAAGGAAAAGGGAAAGCAATGCGGAAACTAAACCTGCACAAGCTGGATAACACCAGTAGTCTGAGAACCAGGTTAGCAGACTGTTATCAAAGTCACTGTCAATGGAAGGCTTTAACATGGTTTCTAGTGATACATTTCTGAGATGTGCTACCAAACTCCTCTCCTTAATAATGACTTCCTTGCTTCTTGTGAAGATTCAGGCAAATATCTAAGGCAAATATCTAAGGAAGACATTCACTATTTCTGGGCAGAGACTTGAGGATTGTAGTTGTTTGCTGTTGTCAGTGACTCCTCACACGGGGCACCATTTGACAATTGACACGCCACTGATGCTGAGAATGGTTTTAAGTATTGGCACTTTATTATTCCCCGTACAACTTTTTATACCCTTTTCCTTCACATGAATAACAACTGTGTGCCCTTTTACTCTTTTGTATTTGGTGAATACACATCAGCATTTGGTACTTCTTTTCCTTCAATGCTGTTTACATGTCTTGTACAGCTGCACCCCATTCCCTATGTCCCATAACCTGTTCTCCTACAGTTTGCCAACCATAAACCTTGCTAATAGCAAATGGGTTACAGTTTGAGGGTATTCCATCAGGCTGATACAAAAGTTTATATTTCAATTTCACAATTGGGCTGTAGCAGTATATTAATATTCTTATTAAAATTCTGTATTTTCACATATATATTTATATGTACCTAGATGGAAAGTTCTGCTTTTTTACTCATATTTTCTACACCCAAAGGATTTTTTTTTTTTAAGTGAGCAAAATCAGTTCATTTCCTATACCTATGCAAGGAATAAAAAATGTTCAACATAAAGGAGTTATATGCTCAGTGTATGCAGGAAGCATCTGAACTTTAAAAGCTGAAATTTAACAGGTAGATACAGAGGATTAGTCTCCAGGCCAATATGCAAAAATCAAACAATCACACAATAAAGTAAAAATGTACTAAAATCAATTATGCAATGTGTTGCTTTGCTACTTGTAGCAAATTCATTAATTAATTCTGACTTTCCCAATTAGCTTATAATTGTGTTGCTCTTTATTTGCATTCAGAATCACATGTACAACACTGATCTTGCACAGCAGTGCAGGTCTCCTTGGTGCATCATTTCACTGAAGAGTTTTCTGCTTCATAGTTATGGTACATGTTCCTAAGTAAACTGTAAATTCCAGCGATAGAGTTTGTGTTCTAACTTTAATTATCTTTCCTCCTTGAGAAGAGCAAATCTGAGATTTGGAAGGCTTTGCATCCCTTAGAGCAGGTAGGCAGTTACTTCTGGGCACAACCGTGGCCTTTCATCCTAAGTAGAATTATTAGATTCCACCACACCACTGCGGGCTTGGGAAACTGTAAAAATTGAAAGAAATATTTCATAGTGCAAGGGGGAAATTAGCTTCTTACTCAAATGGGAAATAAGGATTTAAAAGAGATGATTCCCATCATCTTCCCTAAATACAGAATAAGACATAAAGCAGATCAGTCTCATCTGAAATACTGAGATTCTTTTGTAGCTGCTGGATCACAGAAGTTTGACATATATAGTTACAACAGATGAATAATTGACTGACAGAGAGCACCTTGTCCAACACCAACTTGTGCAAGGATGTGGCCAATGATGCATGAGATGTTTGTGGCCTGCAGAAATCTGAGTTCCTGCAGTTTAGCCTGAGGCTAAACCCTAAGCACTGGCTTCTTCTCCAGCTCTATAGGATGCCCACATAAGCTGCCATTCCTTCCCCATAAGATTTATATCAACCACAGTCTCAGCCAGGTGGAGCTTTCCCTCACTATTAAAAGGGCATTCTCACCTTCTGTTCCCTTCCATTATACTTCCCATTTCTTTGAAATAGATTGGCCCCTGAGGGTTTGCTGCAGACACTGGTCTGCTATGCCGAGGTCTTGTGTGTACTGGGTTGTTTCTTACGTAATATCTGGTGTATACTCTATGTTGGCTGGCAGGATACCATTCATAAAAATGTCATTTATGACTATGTCTCCACATAGAAAATTTCTTGCCTGCAATCTATACTTTATTCCTAACACGTAACTTCAAATCTGTCCTTTTATCTTTTACAGGACAGGTCTTTAAAAAGAGTGAATGAAGAAACCTACTTGGGGAAAAAGGCAGATATTAGGAAATTAACTGAACTGTCCAGCAGATAAACAAGAAAGCAAGTCTATGCTTGTGTCAACATTGCAAAGCAAGTTTTAGATGCTTTGAAAAATCATCACACCATTTTTGTCCAAAACTGTCCTGGCTCACAGTCATCTGTTAATTCAGTCTTGAGTGTCTTCATTTCATTTGCATAACACAGGCCTTCTCACAGTGCGAAGTTCCCTAAAATAGTTATTGTGTCTTTGGGCCAAAAAGAAAGCCAGAGAGTAGCAGAAAGAAAAACCTGTAAGCATTTAGTTCTCCTGCTGAGATAGAGATTATATGTCTGGTTTCCTAAATATCCAGAGTGAGACTAGACTAAAGTAATGGTGTGTTGAGACCTTCCTAATTTCGCTTGTTGCCTTGCAATTTACTTCCCTGATACCAATACCAGGTTTACCCCACTGGGTTTAATTTCACTCATTGTCACCTTTTTTGGTGCAAGTAGGTTGAAGCATTCACATTCTTGACTCTATTTCTGACTTACTGCTCCTTCCAAGAGTATGCATTACAAGTGGTTTCAGAAGAGGATTTGAATTCTGCACGCCATGGTTTCATGTTGTTTTTACAATGGTCTGCACACAGATGCATGAAATTAGGCCAACATATGATTCTATAACTATATATTACACATACAAATAATAAAAAATATATTAACACTTTGGATAAACCTGGCTTTTCTCAGAAGAGATGTCTAATAAGTCTTGCCTTTTTAACAAAAGTATTTCAAGACTTAATTAACTGATGTTTGAATAATGCTGTGGGTTCCCTGTATTTTTATGTCCTGTTCGCTCACTTCTCATAGAGACTCAGTATTGCCATAAACTGTATGTCCTGCCATAAACTGTATGTCCTGCCAATTGCCAACAAGCAGGCAGACAAAAGAGCTGTGGCAGACACAGAACCTGCACTGTGAAGCCTGGAACAACAAAACTTACTGAAATAAATAGTCCAGAGAGAGAGTCAGGAAGGGAAGAAAGACTAAACTGACAATGAGAAAAGAGAAGCTCATCCTCTATCCTCCTTCCCTCTACAGATGTACGTTTTCTCCACCACCTTTCTCCTGGTTCTTGCCATTTTTCTCTGAGATTTATTGGATTTTAATCCCTTTTCTTCAACCTACTGAATGTCATCAGGGCCCTATTGGGAGGTTAAGTAGGATGCTATTACTTATCTTACTGGCATTTAAATCCCAACTTTGCCACTTGCTTGCTGGAAGGGCTGTTTTTCTTTCCTAGGTCATATTCATCTAGGCCAAACCCAAATCTCATTGAAGTCACTGACAACCTATCCCTTGATTGCAGAGGATTAGGCCTCTGTGCACTCTATGGTGTTGCTAAAATTAGTTCAGTAGTGCCTGTAGAACCATCTAGAAAAAACCGGAAATAAAATGCCATCCAAGGAAAAACTGGCATTACTATTTCTTGGAGAGCTGATTGAAGATTTGGCGGTTTTGTCACCAAACTAGGCATGCAACTGCAATGCCAGTGCAGAACACTGCGCCAGTCGCAAGGCTGTGGAGGAAAAGCTTTGATCTCATTTCAACTAACAGAGTTTACAATTTGTTTCATCAGAAGTACCCTGATAAACGTGTTACTGTTTATGGACCACTGATCACATGTCCCAGAGTAGACAAGACAGGCAGTAAGACAGGGCTTATCTCTCAGCACATGCTGATGAGGCTGTTCTGCCTGCAGCTCCCTCTGGCCAGATGCTGTACTGCAATGGAGTCCCACTGGGATTCCTTGTAGGTGCAGTCACAAATAGTCAGTCGCAAAAATCATAGTTTAACCATCATTGCTGGAGAAAACCAGGACTGAATATCAACGTTAAATGATTATATTACTTTGCTGTAGAGGTAGAATTCCACATCCCCCTCTAGCTTTTGCCTAAAGGCTAAACATTTGACATTTTAGGCACAGGTAGATGGTAAAGTGTGTTCAACTACCTCAAAAAACAGTTGCAAAAGGTTACTGAGACTGCAAAATTTCAGAGACCATGCCCACATACTTGTGGCTACAGCAGGCATCACAGCAGGGCCTCAGATCTGTCTTAGCCAATAGACTTCATTCATATAGGATCAACATTGCCTCTCTCTGCAAAACAGACATGAGCATGGCATTATACTTGTGCCACCCCTTGAAACATTTTAAAGGCTGTCAGGAAGCAGACTGACAAGAGATGCTACCTGCCCATTTGCCCAGGAAAGTGAGCAGCATGGATTCCCCTGCAGGTTTGGACTAGTCCAGAGAAAGGACAAGTGATCGTCATCTCCTCAAATGCTTCAAAGATTATAGCATGGATTAGTCAGTCTCAGCAGACTTTGAAAAGCCTTTGTCATCCATCAGAAGTGGCTTCGTCCTTCCCTCCGTGCCAGGCAGTGCCGTTGTTTTGTAATGAACAACTTCCATCAGAGCGCACAATTTCTCATCCCGTCTGACTCTGATGATCGTTCTTGTAATTAAGTCTCTTTTGATTCTCTTTGGCAGCACACCATCTGCACAAGAAGGCACACCTGGAAAGCAGTTTTCCTCTGGTTTTTCTATCCTTGATTAAACTCTGTTTTAAAGCAGAGAACCTTAATCAAAAGAAGTGCCTGAGTGGAGGTATCTGCGCCTGTCTTGCTTTTGTCACAGATTCCCTCTGAAGTCTGCAGGATTTAGATTTGCATAACAATTTCCAAAAAGGTGTCCACAGTAGAGGGGTAACATTTTCAGAGAAAAAATCCAATAGTATGAATTGAAAAGGAAAATAACAGGGTACTATAGGAATTTAATTGGTATTAGTATTAATTACTATAAATTCCTATTGAATCTATTATAAAAAATCTTTACTACTTGCAGTGTTATTTTATGACTCCCAATAATCTCATTCCTGAGTGAGTTCAAGAAAATGTAAAATATATTAATCTTTTAATGAAAAACAAGTTTAAAATTATTCTACCCCCACAATTTTAGGAATTTTAGAGGTCGGGTCAGTGCTGCATCTCATATGAGGTACAAAGTAGCTAGGCAGCATGAGAAAAAAAAGAGAAAGATATCTTTTGATCTGATGTGTTTGACAGGTGCGGGGGCCTGGAGGGGTGAAGATCAGCAAAACTTTTACATTGTTTATTCTATGTTGAATCAAATGTCAAAAGGAAGATCCACACGGACTCAGACATATGTATGAAAACACACATGTATATTCCAAACAGGTGCCAGTGCATTCTTCCTGTCTATTCCTGAACAAAACTGCACCTCATTGCCAGCCTAAAATCAAGCCCCATGCTGGTGCTCCTAGCTTATTACAGTTCTCTAATGGCTTCTGGTAGAGTGTAACAAAGCTCTGAGCCCCTGTACCTGCTAACAAAATGATAAGCTGCTTCCTGTCTTTGATCTCCCATCATGACCTCTGCACCATGCAGAAGAGACAGGAAACTTTATCTTTTTCATGCGAAAACTTTTTCCCAGGTCATTTACTGCATTCAAAAGGAACTAGATGGAAAGGATGAGACAGGAGCCAACAGGTATAAAAATAAAAACTGAAAAAAACCCCACCCCAGTTTCTGAAGTGAGCAAATTGCATTGGAAAGGGTGTTTTCTAAGTCTGCACATAGTTGGTGCCAACAAGTTTGAGCTGCCTAACAGCAGTGACACAGCTTTAAAGAGTAACAGTAGAAAGGCACTTAGTTTACTAAATAATACACTATTTTACCCTCAAAGAAAGGCTGCTCCTTATCACACACAAATCAAGGTAAGCCACCCCTTGGCACTAATTTCAAACCCTGCTGCTGCAATGTTTAGTGCATGGGATACAAATTACAGTGGATTCAAAACAGTTAGTGGTACATACAATTGATGAATAATAATGAAATTTCATTTTATTAGCTTCAGAAATATGTGTGTGAGTTTTCATAAAACCTCTGCTAAGAACTAGCTCTAGCACTGGTACCTGGGGCTGGGCAAATCTTAAAAATAAAAGCAAGTGCCTGAAAGACTTGTCACATTCTCAGTGGGAGTTATGCTATTTACATGGCTTGTAGTTCACATTTATAGCAGTATGGGTTGCTCTTTATTTCTCTCACTTTACGTCCTTTCACTGCAGTTATCTGCTCATTCAGCAAACATGCTTCAACTGAAGCTTCTTTGACCTGATTTATGTCTTAGAAAATGCACCTGTAACAAGCACAACTGAATGCTCAAGTCACACTGACACCATTATTTCCCTCATTCTTCCTGGCCAAGTCTCAATATATTCTTTCTCTTGCAAACTCACATAAACAGATTGACATTTTCATTAATAGATGGCTTTTTGTAGTATCTTATTCCCTTGAATGTAAGGAAGTAACTACAGATCAGAACTGTATGCTTACTAATAAATTTCCTTTTTTAATCTCTTCCTTCTGTAGACAAAAATAAAGTGCATACAGATCCACTGCTTTCACAATACTGACTTGCACAGCTATTCTTTTTTGCTAGGACCAGCACAAGCTGACTAAGTTCTGCAATCTGTCAGTACTTCACTTCCACCAAAATCTTCACATTGACAATTCTACTATCACATCCTCTAAATCTGCTATGCAACTGGGTAGTACACAAAAGACCAATTCCTTCTCCATGGTATTACTTTTCTGCAAACAACTGTGCTATGGTGTCAGGAAAAATAAAACAACTTATTTTACCCAAAGGTAATGGAAAAGGTTCCGTGTGCCTACAGCTGTTGCAAATCTTTAATGTAAAATTGTTTAAGGGCTGAAGTAAGCTGTATAAAGATGATCTCTTCATTTGGTTTACTTACTGTAACAGGAGTACTTATAAATAGCTATCTGGAACTTTTTGTTTGTATACATTGCTAACTAGCAACTGTGAAAATCATCCTGTATAAATCAGAGTTTAAATAGGGTATATTAATGAAACATAAATCATAGAGCAAACAGAAATCAATTTCTGGAAGGCCTTTCATTGAAAAATATTTCTAAAAATGCCATATACTGAGCATTGTCCTACCCAATAGAAAGCTTCAGCCAACATGAGACACATGCTTAGAAATTTGTTTCTATCTATAACCCGACAGTCTTAACTTCATAAAAGAGGAAAGAGATCTAGAAATTGGATTCACCAAGTTCTAGATAAAAGTCAGTTCGTTCTCAGGTAGTCAGCAAGTTGTCAGTTCAGTTGCTGAGTTCATTGTGTTGTCTGACATGTCCTAAGATGTGAGAGAGATCCAAGTGGGGATGGCAGATGTAAGGAGATAGGAATGCCTCTGACACATTGGGGCCCACCTGGAGATCAGAGTGTGCTGAGCTCCCCCACACATAGTTCTTGTTTTACTTGTACCATTACTTTGTGGGATAGATTCAGAGAACAGAAGGCACATAAGCACTCTGTTCACCTGCACAATAATGCATTTGAAACAAACAGGAGTAAAGAGTTGTAATTGATCCCTACAACAAAAAATGCACACGTCAAAGGAAGTAGTTCAACACCAGTTTTACCTGAAAACTCATTGAACATTATTTTCCTTTGTTCAACTTCTTTTATTTTCATAGCATATTAGTTCTCAGCTTGACATTTCCTGCATGATCACTTGATTCAGAGTTAAGAAAACTGCTTAACAATTGGAAGGGATATGCAGAATTAAAGGCTATTTATATCATCACTGGCAAAGACACTTAGATTCTCAAAAGACTGTTAAAACTGATCTGAATCTCAAAACTTTCTAATGCTGCAATCAAAAATATGGTTAGTATCTTGCTTCATTAAAGAAGCATGACTTACTTTAGGAACATAAGACCTGCAAAAACCAGCAGATAAAGGTGCTGTTGGCAGGGGGAAGAAGGAAGGGCAGAAAATAGTTAATTATTTCAGAAGCTCCTGATCCTGGAGTGCACTGGGGAACCCAATCACAGGCACAGTGTAGAGGAAACCCATCCTACTAAGTCTCTTTGCTCTCTTATAGCAAATGACCCTACAAGTGATTCTCTCCTTCCAACATTTCTTGCTAATCATATTGGGATGAACAGAAGTTCATCAGCTGTGGAAGAACTAAGGTACCAGCAGGAACTCACCAGAGTTAACTTCTTCCATCTGCATGAAATCAGATTATCAGGCAAGGATAATAAGAATTAAACAATATGGCACAGAGCACCATTTAGAGAAATACACACATAGGAAGACCAACCTTGCCATGCTTTTTTGTCCAAATGAAATGGCACATGACAAAGGCAGAAAATGAAAGACATATTATTCCCAAAGCGAGATTATTAGTAAGGTGAATTAAAGGAGAAAAGGTTTGGATATTCAGATACATATTTAAATTTTGAAAATTTATCCCAAAGCTATGAACACTTAGCAGATTTATGTCAATATAAAGCAACATCAGACTTTCCAGATTAATATTATTATTAATAAGCTGCACTAGTGGCAGTCAAATCGGGAGCTTTTTAACTTTCTCCTGTTGATGTGACATAGATGGGTGACTGACCCACAAGCCGATGACTGGCCCTTCAAAACACACTTGGCCTCACCTTTATACAGAGGAAAAAAAGTGGAAAGCTGGTGTCTAAATTGCACTCTTCTTGCCCTGAGGTACTGATCCAGTAACACTAGAACCAAACGTGTTCTAATACATAATGCTCAGACTGCTAAAAATGTTAATCTTAATGGTAGTGGCCACTTAATTGGCGTAGCTTGCCTGCTGAGTCCACTGTCATTCTAATAAAAGACATGAGAACTAATTATGCCCTGCAGTCAAATGGTCAGGCAAGATATAAAACAATTTCCAGAAAACAGCTATTTGTACTGAAGAGAAAATGAGGAAAAGCTAGGAAGACAGACTGACAGCTCAGAGGCTCGTGGAGAATGAACTTTGAGCATATGGCAAGAAGCTGAAGGAGGCCGTGAGGTAAAATAGTAAAGATGGCTATCAGTTCTGGGGCTGTTTTAACATATTTTGTTGTTGTTGCTGTTATTTCCTACAGTAAATAGAAGCTGGTGTTTGCTTCTTGGCAGATTTCACCTTCATTGGTAATTCAATGTAAGTAACATCATAAAACCATAATTTGAAACAAAGCCAATATGCATTAATGGTTTAAACATCAAATAATATCATTAAAAACCTAAGTAATCCTTGAATTAATGAGCTGGAGTTAGCAGACACTTTTTGCTGTTTCTTGTCCTGTTCCTTAATGCTGAATTGTTGGACAAGAAAGATTTGTTTTCTAAGTACAAATCACATGAAATTACTTTATCATGCTTCATCCTCCCTGGTGGAGTTGGAGCTAATGTCTTCTTTCACATTCCGTTTATATTTGATAGAAGAAAAATGCATAAGTGCTGAAAATACCATCTAAATATAATGTTAAAATTTTTTTGTTAAAATATAAGGCTAATTAGAATAAAATAAAGATAAAGAAATGGAGTTAAAAATATTTCTAAACAAGATTTTCAGTGTGATGGTAGGAAGGTTTTCAATATGACGGATGGTAATTCCAGCTAAATTTCCATAATTATATAGCTTGCGTAACAGCATCTTTAAAACCATCCTGTAACAACGGGGTAGGCAAAATAATTATTATGTTACTTTAAACTTCAAGTTGCATCAGATGGTGATGTCATCAGTGCTATGAAATGAGAATCATATTCTATTTACAGAATAATTATACTGCAGATAACATACACCTGTGAAAGAATTACAACTAAAAATGTCATAAACAATGATACCCTACTGTTTTGTTGGTAGGTTTCAGTTTTTTAATTTGTCTTTCAGATATAATATATGTCATTCAATTTCTCATGCAATGTGAAAGAGAAAAAGGAAGGGACATCTCTTTTCATTTAAGAATTATCAACAAGTCACAAATACAAGTAATGCGGAGGAATGTAAAAAGATGATTTTTTTTGTTGATCTGATGAAAAAGATGGTTTTCTCCCTTGCCTTCTAAGAAATTCAGAAGGAAGTATTTGCTGCAGCTGTTCAGAAAGGGAAAGCATTTTTCCCTCTCTGCAGCAGCTGCCACCTTTTCAGCCTAACAGTGAAAACAGCGCTGAAGCTGGAGGTTTGATACCTTGAGACTCCTGAATGGACAGAGTAAATTGACTCGATGTGGTTTATTAGCAGCAGTGAAGCAAATAAGCTTTTTATGTTTATTTGGTGGACGCATTATTTAAATCTCTCACTTACAGTGGCTATTCTGCAGTGACTCTAAATGCTTTTGTGGGAAATTCTAAATACTTGAACAAGGATGAAATACCAACAGGGTATGTAAAGAATATAAGCATCAGGTCAGGAAGATCGCAACATATTTTCAGTTGGGGTTCAGACTGAAGCAAGTAATCTGACATGCTAAAATTTTTACCGTGGCTTTTTTTTCCTGTGTGACAAGTATGCAGAAAAATAAGCAGGATATTGGCAATATATCTCAGTATTCAGGGGAACAGCTAGTCCTTTCTATTCTCATTAAAATTTGACTTTGGTGGGGTTACATTGATTTATGCCAACTGATGATATAGTCCTTTTGACTTTAGCAGTTGTTATAGATGTACATTTGCAAGCTAGAAACTGCCAGTGCTGGTTGGCTGGACATGGATTGGTGGCATTTCTTAACACTTCATGGATTTTTGACGAGCCCCTTATTTTTTCCTTAAAGCAAAGGTACACTTTGATGTTTTTCTTAGGACTTGTTTAATGCTGCTATACTGATTGCAGCTCAATAAACAAGACAGAAAAAGGACAAAGTGAGCACTAGCTATGCTGTGACACACTATGGCAGAGGAAGTTTTTATGTTTCTTCAGACTGGAGGTGGTTGCAAAACTGCTGTTCTGTCCTTTCATTTGCCTCACTGTCCCCTAAACACTGGAAGGTTAATATTTTGTATTTTCTTGAAAATTTTTGTATTTTCTTATGTTACCATTATAAAATTCTGAAATTCCCAACCAAATTTTCAGTTTTCAGAATATGAAATCCAAGAGCTTTTTGATACGCCTGAAATTTTTTACAAAGCTAGGTTTCTTTGTTCTAAATTTGAATCAAGATTGAAAGCCACTTTGTAATATATATATAATATACACATGAGTGTACTCTGGATCTGTGTTCATGCCTGCTTGTATATATGTGTATACATAGAAAACATCTGGCTATTTGTGACACAAAAATGGTGGAAAATGAGATACCATAGTGGCAAGCAAACAGTAGGAAAAACCCTGTTAAATTTAGTGTCTGGATTCATAATCATAAATCCATGGGAAAAAACTTGGAATCATTCAGTTGGAATAAACGTCATAAAGTCATCTGGTCTAGCTCTTCCTCTCCAAGTTTGAAAGTTAGATGGAGCTTCAAAAATTAGACGAGGTTTGTCTAAATTAAACTCCCTTAACACCATCTATTGGAATGCAAAAATAAACAAAGCAAAATTAATGTCACCTACACCATGCCCTTATGCTGAAGGAGCATTAGCTCTACTACTTCAGATCCATGTTTCTCACAGGTTTTTGGAGAATGCACATTAAAAATATTTCTATTGCTTTTCCACCTTTTTATAATATTTTACTTTCCATATACTTAGAATGGAAAACTGCTGTTACTCAAAATTTGGATTTAGAGCTTTAGTTTAGAGCTGTATAGTTTAAAGCTTTGTTGCCTTATTCTTTTCCTTCCATAGTGTTCAAGTTTAAGAAATTAATGATGTCATTCTTAAACAAATCTTCATTGTAATACTGTTTTCAGTAGGGATCCAAAACCTGCCTCTGCAAGGCTATTTACAAGTGCAGCTCAATATTACAAAATAACAGTAACTGGAAAATCAGGCTGCAGAAATACCAGAAATAAAGCTGTTCTCTGAACTCAGGAATTGTTTTTCTGACTTAAATCATCTACACTTTCATTACAACTTGTAGCAATCACCAAAGCTGTCAGTTGGCCATTCAGCCAAGAATTCCAAAAAGAGCATAGCTGAAAGACTAGAAGAAAAGTTAAAATTACCTCTGTGATTCTTCCTTCTTATTTATAAAGGACAGAGATAATTTGAAAGAATTGCCTGTTCACATCTTAGAGCATAAAAAGGGCTGAAATGGAGTCTGGTAAATGGTTTTCAGCTCTGAATCAAGCCCCTTTTTCTTTTAGATTCTAAATGAGAATAGTGGAGCCATTAGGAAAAAAACAAACAAACAAACAAACAAAAAACCCCACTGTATATTCACTAAAATCAAATTAACATTTGGGAAATGCTTAAAATTTACAGGAAAAATAATATTTGGAAATGGAAGACTAAAAGGGTATTAACAGCAAGAGTATTTTTATTGCATAACATTATGTTTAGCAGTCTGAAGAAAAATTTTGTGCTACTGTCTATTCAGCCAGTAAATAGAAGTGCTACAGCTGTGTCTTACAGCGGCATACAGCAGGGCTACTCTGTTAGCTATGTGCAAGCACCTGCTTTCTACATGCAGAAACCAAATTATTAAGGCTCTGTAAGTTTGCTGAGTCTGATAACATGAGTAGTAGAAGATGGATTTTAAAGTCCCATTTTAAAAAAATAATTCAGTATGGTATGAAAATACATCTGAAAAACCAGAAAATAATTTCTCCCTTCACCTACCCAAAGGTGCTACTAAATTACTAATCCAAATTTTTTTCCGTATCAGTGAATTCTAAGTTTTAAAATAAAAAATATTTTTTTAAAAAATCAACTAAAATTTATTTGTAGTTTTTATACAAAACCCTATGTCTCTTCTTGGCCCTGTTATGGGACTTTGCCAACATGAATTGTTCTTTATACCTTAAACTGATCTTAATCCTTCAACAATCCCTCAACAAAACTTTCCTTTTTATTTATCAGTTGAATCCACAGATCTTGAGTGCTATGACTCCCAATCATCTTCACATACCTAAGGCCAAAAAAGGAGTGGAGTCTTTCTGCTCCATCACTGGTATCCTTTTCCTTGCTGCATTATGTCATAACACCCTGTTTTACAGCTCAGCTCTGTCTTAGGACTGTGACAATACATTTTATTCTAAGGGAAATTTCAGTAAAAGGCTAAGCAAGACAGCCCCCAAACTATGCTGCATTCCCCAGCCTTTGCAGATTATGCACAAGCTTCCTCCAGTTTTGTTTGAGAGTGAAAGGGGTGTGGAACACTATAACAAATAAAGATTATGTGATGATCTCAAGTAACCAGCAACACGAGGCCTTGCTTTGCCCCCACTACCTTTCAGCGCCAGAAGAGGATCTGCATCTTAATTCCTTGGCTTTCACACAATGGCTGTTAATGCACTGGAATTTGTAGGTACCTCACCATCTACTCCCAGCACATATAAACACACAAAACTGAGAGAAATCCTCAAGTCAGCCTTACACTGAATGTCAAACAGGAAGACTTTTCACAGGGTTTGTGTCTTCTCCACGATTTCAAGCTCCATAGGTTTGAGTTTGAAAGTCACATTCCTTTCAGAGCTTTTTCAATGTTTTCTACTCGGTAGCTCGCCCACTGAAACTTTGTGCTGTGCTGTTACTCCCTCACCTGCTCTTTCAGTTCATTGCAGGTTGATCATTTCTTAACACCTGGTTAAACAGGGTCTGTCTACCAATGAAACACGAATGCATTCACATTCTTGTAAATACAAAAAACAAGCCAAGCTGCTTCCAAATGACACATGGACTTTCTGTTTGGATTTTTAAAGGAAAAACATGTTATTAATGAAGTTTTCAGAAGAATCAGAAGCGTGTTGAGCAGATGTCTGCCGTTTATATAAAGATTTACATGTAAAGCTGCTTGAAAATATTTTATTTGCCTTAAGTAGCTTTTAAAAATCCAGAAAGTATTTTTAAATGTTCTTAGATTTCTAAGCAATAATGAAACATCAAAGAGAGTTTGGGTGCTTCATTGGGTTTCTTTGGAAACAAAAAACAATAAGCTTAAAAAAAGGCAAAGAAAATTTCAAAGACTTTATTCTCCAATTTTTGTCAACAAATTTAATGGAAATTAAAATAATTTTTGAAACGTCTATTCATAAGAAACCAGGTGCTCACAGTTTTTTAATGTATATTTTTAATTATCATATGTATTACCATGTTACATTTATTCATAAAATCACTGCACGATCTGAGGAATGAAAGCTGCTTAGCCCTTTGAAGAGTTTCAAGTAATAAGATATTTAATGAAAAAGCAAAGTATCAGCAGTCTGACACTCAGGGCAAACAAATAACAGACATATACTCTCCTCCAAGGCATATTTGGGCAAAAGGGACCCTAAAATATTATAGCAGTTCTTTGCCGGTTACATTAGTACAAAGTGAGGCATTTATTTCTTTTGGATATCCCACTCTAGAAATGTTTTGTGATTTTCATGAAATGCTGATTTACCAGTAGCATGGTAATAATACCACACCACTGAAAGCAGGAGTGGTGTTAGCTCAGACTTGCAAGTGTTATTAAAAGCTGCACTTTTGTTCCTTAATCCTGTATTCAGGGAATACTGCAAGTTCTGATAATCAGTCTGCTATTTCCTCTGACTTTGTTGTTATAAATGTATTAACTTTTTCATAAAGCAATCTGTATTTGCAATTAATCAAGTGAGTTGTCTCTTTAAGATAGTAGCCTAGCAACTTCCCTGAAGCCAGGGGAAGTCCCAGTTGGTGCCGCAGACCGACAAAATTATCACAAGGCTAATCTAACTCGTCAGAGTATTTTAAAGCATCTCTCTGATTAAAAATGAGGAGAAAAAAAATGGTGAAAGCTCAAGAACAGTTACATGTAACTGAGTATTCTTTATGTAAGTGTGAGCTAAAGAATTTTTCAGGGGACAACTAATGTTTTTATTTGTCTAGAAATTAATACAAATTTGTTTCTCAAAATTTAATACCCATTTCCAAACAGCCCAGTGATGAAAAAGGTAGTTTTTTTCTTCACGTTGTTTTCTTTCGTCTTCAAACGAACTGCTTTTTCAAGTGAAGCGAGAGTTGGATTTTGGAAACATCAAAATATACTTTCTAGGTGAGATGAATTGAGTGTGAACCCATCTAAGTTGATTATATTGAATTAATCTCAAGTTGTCTAGATTGCCAATTCC
The DNA here is from genome assembly GCF_028551555.1 of Melozone crissalis. Taxonomy (NCBI): domain Eukaryota; kingdom Metazoa; phylum Chordata; class Aves; order Passeriformes; family Passerellidae; genus Melozone; species Melozone crissalis. Next base: position 27,497,505 of record NW_026535794.1, read on the forward strand.
ACATCAGACTAAAGACCTGATGATTTTGGTTTTGACTTAGCCTTTCACAGGTTCATGGCATAGAGTCTGGAAATACTGGATTTCTATGACTGCAAGGTCACTCAATATTTTTCCTCAATCTTAGCTGAAAACTTTGATTTTGTCTAAAAATGGCCACAGGGCCACCCTTGTATCAACCATAGATAGACCTTTCAACAGGAGCAAAGCAAACCTCAGGGAAAGAACTTTTTCACAATTTCACTTTTGCACGCACATGGTGCACAGGTATGTCATTTGTAATGTCTTCTGTCAAATCTAAACCAAAATTATTTCTTTCCCTTTTGTAGCCACAGGAAATGTTGTATGGTAAAATAAGCAACAGTAAATACGCTTTTCTCTTCTGGGTAAACAATTCCTGCTAGCAGGCAATGGGCAACAACTTACAAGACAGGCCTCTCTGCCTCTGCCTTCTCTGAATGTGAGTCTAAAGCCTTTTGGTGTGTTCAAACATAATGGACACAATCTATCTCTGTGCAGACAATTCAGAGGATTACAGCGTAAAAAAATTTTCCTCATTGTTCTGTTTTCTTTCTCTGAGCATCTTACAAGGATCAAAAGCCTCAAGCTATGCAGGGCTTTCAAACTTTCAATTTAAGTTTAGTTTACAGGGACTAACCTGAAGACGAGTTCATCCCTCATGTAACATCATTTTGTTGTTCCCCTGAATATTCAATTGAGCAGCAGCTGTAACTCCTTTTCCAAAATCTTCTTGTATTCATTACCAGAGAAGCAGAATAGTTCTGATTCAAATTGCTGAAAGAATTTCATTTAAATCAATATATATTGCTTGGGGGCTTTCTATATGGGATTTGGGATAAAGATTGTTGCAAGCAATAGTAACTCTCCACCAACGACAGACCCACTGAATGTTGAGAGGCCTAGACCACATGTTTGTATAATCACCTAAATTTACATAGTTACTAAGAAATAACTATGAGTATGTTTTTCTTCTGAGTATGTTTTTCTTCTTTCAGTTCAACCTGATTATGAAATTGTCCTCCAACTACACAACCCTTTGAACGTACTTTCAAAGGCAGTAAGTGACCAAGTGCTAGCATCATTCTTGAAAACTGCAAATTTTTTTTATTTTTTAAAAACTACTCCCTTTATTAACTTTTTGAAGGACTGCTTAAACTTTCAAATTTGTTTACTCCCAGATCGACCATTTGTGGATTAATATCATTGCTACAAATTGCTGCTTAAGTTCTAGTATTTTCTCTCCACCTTCCCATGTGTTTTACTACTAATAGCCAATGGACTGTTAAGTGAGACAAAAGAAAACAGATATTTTGTGTAATTTTTAAAGTGGTTTTTTTCAGAAAATATGGATAAGGCTCAGTGTTCTTTGCACAGCAATCAGAGACAGTTCTCTCAAATTGCAAATAGTAAACAACTGGTACAGATCCTAAAGCAGGAAGTTTTATAAGGGATAGGAATCAATAGGGTGCAGTTGGAGTGGGAGTAATAAGTGAGTTAAGAGCCAGAGAGGGGGTGACAGAGAATGTTGGCCTACCTGCTGTCTTCGCTTGTGCAATTCACTTCTCAGCCTAGACCTAAAGAGTTCTACAGTCAGAAGTATTTTAGGCTTGTGTTCAGATATATGGGAAGTTAGCAGAGAACTACAAAGAGATGAGCATACATGATGTAGAAGAATCCAGCCTATCTTGGCATCTTTAGATTCTTATCTGTTTATATGCCATAGGAAAAGATAAAATTTATATCACTGAATTAAACTAAATACTAAGAAAAGCATGGTCTACTGAGCATAGCCAAAAGAAAGGCAGACATTAGGATTTTATATTAAAGTTCTATTAATTCCTAAACATCACCCCAGTCTAGGAATCTCAATGATAACTACAAGAAGGCTACTATGCTCCTGTGAGTAGTCTAAGTTAAATATGCTTCATGGGTATGAACAGGGAAGAATTTTGTTTCATCAGTTTTGGGCACCTGTCATCTAGCTGCACTACATGAACCATTTTCAGTTTTGTTTTCTAAGACAGGATATACAGTAGCTTTAAGAGAACAAAGAACTCATCTCTGAGCTATGAATAACACAGAACCTCTCACCTTTGCACTGAGTCATCAGGGACACAAAACAGCTCCTTTCTTTGCAAGCTGAGATATTCCAACAATTTCTGCATAATTGCTCTGTTTAATGGTAATTTTCTCCATGAGACCAAGGGGCTATGTCCTATCTTGGTATCATCTTGTGTAACATGAGACACAAATTTTCTTATCTTTTTACATGAGGTGATAGACTGTCAGTTTTCAGATATAAAGCAGGCCCACTGCCATGAGTCTGGAAATCCCAAACAAGTAAATAAAGTGAGTGAAGTCACCACTAGCCAGTATCACAAGAAGTTAACTGTCTTTGGCAAAGCTTCTAAGGGATGTCATCTGAACAACACTTCCAAAAGAAGTTACTGCCATTATAGGAACATAATCTTCATGGCTTGGATATCTCCTTTCAGATAAGAATAGTAGAATATCACGCTCTGAAGAATAGCCCAAAATTGTAGGCTATGTGGCCATTTACCAATTTGAAAAGAAATATCAGCCTAATATAGCTTCTCCGTTTCCCAAATTAATTAGAAAACCCATGCTTAAAGGAATGTTAGGAATGCTTGGTTGGCTCCAGCTTGCAATGTTACTCTAAGAAGTCCATGTATAGCCCACCTATAATATTTACAAATAAAATTTTCATGACTAAGAATTGACAATTCTTTCAAGGACTAGCATTGAGCCACAGCTCCTCACCTGTAATTCCAGCTATGAAATCACTAGTTTGGAAACAGATAATCTGTGATGTAGAAATACTGCTTTTCAGATTAGGTTTAAAACTGATAGGTCAGCTATTGTATGTTTTCACCTCCTGTTCTAGAGACAATTAGAAGAGTTTCATCTGATGGGGGCTGACATTTCAGCACTTTGTGAGAACACCACGTTCTACAGATGTGCTTCTAAAAAGCTGTCTTACATTTTTAGCACAGCTTTTAGAGCAAAACATGTTCTTTGGGTTGTCAGGAGGGGAAATGATCTAACCTAATGCATGACAGGGCTAAAAAAGAATTTTTAAAGTCTACAGTATCTGGACTTTTATTATTTCTTTTTTTCCCCTTTTTTTAAATTTCAGAACTAGAGTACTGTTGAATCATAATGAAAATAAGCATACACTTGTGTTCTTATATCTACTGACTCAAGCAGGGATAACAGTTGTTTAATGGAGTTGGTACTCATATCGATTGCTCATTGCTTAAAAAGGAACTTGCAGGTTAATCAGATCTGCAAGTGTCTTTCTCATTATTTACATTGCTGAAGAGATTAAATATTAGGGGGAAAGACCAAGGTTTGCTTTGCCAGATAAATAAAAATCAATCTGTTGTCATTAGCAAATGTGTTAAATGTAGCAAGGTAACAAATCCTGCAGCCCTCCAGAGGATTATTTTTCAAGACAGAATAGCCTTTAAAGGCAGTAAAGACATGGCAGTGAACATGGTTCTATGTAGGAGGTATTGCTCACTCCCTCTTCTGGTTAATTCTTCTGTTAACCTCATTTCAAAATCTGATTTTTCATGTAATGTGTGATATTAATCTCCACAGGGGATGGACAATTACACACAGCTGTTTCTTCTTTTAATCTTGTTTCCAATTCATAGCTTGAACATTTCTTATGCAAATTGTTTATGTTCATGACATTCAGGTTCTCCAACAGATCTGGAGACAGCTAATGAGGCTGGAAGGAGATCTTGATGAGTTTCTATAAAGCAGAACACCTTCACCACATATTGTTTTGCAGCTGTATTTGCAAATTCCCTATCCTTGAGTCTTTCCATCCCTCTGACTACTTGCAGCACAAGGTGTATTGCAGACAGCCAAGGTTCTTGTCAAGCTCTTTTGCTGAGTTCCAACAGATGTGATACCAAGTACCTTGTTCAGCAGTAATATCTGCATATTTGCATAAGGCTGCAAATTACATGGAGTCACAGATTAAGGAGAGTTGACCTTGATGTGAGGCAAAGTTACAAGCAAAATTATTTTCAAGTTTAAGTCTGCTTTCTCTACAACTGTCCTACTAGTTATGCTGGAAATATTTTTCCTTTGAAAGTGTGTGTTCCCAGACTGGCAGGTCATAGATACACAATTTTTAAGAGGATATATTGTTCTTCCTCACATAGTTGAATCTAGTTCTGCAGTGAGTGGTATACTGTGTGTAACAGCTTCTTATCTCATCCAATTGCCTGACAGACAATGCAAGTCAGAGAGCATACCTTATCAGTGTTATGTTTGTTTACTTCTGTGTGTCCATATACTGTATAAATCTCTAAGCCATTTGAATGAGATTAGAATGGAAGAATTGACAAAGTGACATGGGTGAAATGCAGCTTACACTTTGATTGTGTTTGGAATAGGCTTCATTTTTAAGTATCTGAATTAACCAGATTGCAAACAGGGAAAAAAAGGTGCTTGTTCTGCAGTTTGTGAGCTCAATTTATTTTCCAAACTGGAAGCAGGAAGAGGATTTACCTTTTTGTATCGGTAAAAATTAAGCAAACACTGTAGGGCTACAGCACTGAGAAGGCTGAATTAAGTTGTAGCAAACGGCTTCATGCCATAGTGACAGAAGGACATTCAGTACCACACCTTGTCATCACCCCTGGCATTCAGCTCTCCTTTCCTTGGGGAGTAGCTGGTCCTGATGTTCCTGGATGCATATCTTTAAGGACAGAAGGTCTTGAACAATTATTTTTAAATCCTCTAAAGCTAGATCTGATTGAATGAACAGCTTTTGATTAAGGTTCTCTTAGGCATCTGTCTAATTATTCTAATTTCTGAATATTAATCTTTTTATCTTAAAAATTGACTAGTTAGCAATCTACCTATTATGCACACTATCATGGGATAACTGTGCAGATAAGCCTGCAGTATTGACAGCAAAGTCCCACCAAGAGCTGCTTTTAACATATCAGGCCAATTTCCTCTGTTAAAATGCGAGAGAAAAACAATTCATCAACAGTACATATTTTGCTAAGATCTTGTGATTTATGAAAATATATTGCACCTGTCTAGAAGAAATTAAATATACTTTAATTTTATTAATTCAATTAAAAGGCTTCACAGTGTATCATTGGTTTTGCAGTGTAATCCTTTGTATAAAAACAGGATGCTTACGCTGCAGTTCTCCTGCAAGCTTTCTCTGATTTCTCACTTTCATTCTGGGCAGGACATTGGTACTATCTGATCTTTTCAAACAAGTGTTTACTGCCTCAGCCCTTTTGACAGTTTCTCATTAGAATGGCTCCTATCACTTCCTTCTTCCTGCAAGTCCTTTAGCTCTGCCTGGAGCTTTCACAGATCATGGCAAGGGCAGGAGATACCCTGTTGCTTCTAGGTACTTCTGAATGAACTGATTTTCAAATTTGTTGCCATTACCTAGGGTAAACAAAATGTCTCACTCATTCCCCTTGTGGTGCTAGAGCAGTCAGTGGGAAATTCACCCAGTTATGGTCATCCTCACAAAGCCACAAGCCACAGTGTGCAGTTGTGATTGCCAAAAGCTAACAGCATATTGACCTGCATTTATTAGTAAGAGCACGATCACCGGGATTAAGGTATTATTTCCTTCAATTCAGCGCTCAGAAGATCACATCTGGAGCCTTGTGTCTGGATTTGGACCTTGTCAGTGGAAATATAATATCCACTGTCAGAAGAGAGAAGAGAGTCAATGGAGAATGATTCCTATGATGGGAGTGCTGGAACCCACAGAAATACAGGGCCAAGGCAAACAAGTTCTGCACAGCCTCATGAGGACACAATAGAAGGTGAATTATTGCTGCTGTACAGAAAAAAGGAAGAAACTCACGGAAACTCTCATCCTGAATCATTCTTAGCCAGGAAGAACTAATAATCATGTAGTCTCTGTGGTTGCTTTATTTCATGAGTGATGAAAAAACACTTCAGGATTTAGCTTTGGTTTCCTGTTAGCAAGAGCAATTGTTGCTGTAGTTTACCTTCATACATAAACACATATTCTCATGCCTTATGTATGCTTCCAAGAAAAAGCACTGCAGAGTGATGTTCTTACTTTGAATAGTTGGTGGTAGAACTATTAGGGGTGGAACTGGTAGAAGATGTCAGCAAACAGTTGCACGTTTTGAGGAAGTATGGAATTTACAAAAAATAAAGACTGTATAGAGCTTATGTACACAGTGCAGTACAATGAGACAGGGAATGACAAACGGCTACTAAGTGCAGTGTCAGAGGCAGAGGAGTTACTTCAGCCTGGGCAGCACAGACCCATAGCACAGCAGAGCTCAGCCTGTGCAGATACAAGTACATTTTCTCAAATTAAAAATAAGATTTCGTGGTAAAAGTTTTCATGATCCAGTGAGTATATTATTCATCATCACATAATCTGCTACTGTATATTTCACAGACAGATTTGCCAAAGGCTGCGCAACAGAAATACAGAACATTCATATGTCCCCATGGAAATTTTTTGAATGAAGATCAATACCATGTTAAAAAAGAAATCGACTATTATATTGACATGAACCTGGAGTGATGCAACTGTTATGTTATTTTTAACCTGTTTGGAATTTTCATCCTCAAAATTATGAAGAGAATTTTATTTATTTCCTTGATCTACCTGAATCCGGTGATCTTCACAGGTAAGGCATATTATACAATTGTAGCTTAAGGGCATTTTCCTACAGAGTATCACTAGGCGTGACTTCTCCAAACAGAATTTGTAGGTACAGATTCAAGGCTAGCAGCAAAGGATCTGGACACAATACAATAACCAAGGCTTTTCTAGCTTTTCCTCATCCTTGGCAGCCTTTTGTGTTTCCCCCTCAGGTCTCTCCCAACCTAGTCATTCTGTGAAATTCTGTGAAATGTTCATTGCAGGTGACACATTTTCCTACTCTCCAGATCCTTCATGACACCTGCTACAGCGACTCCTTTAGCATTCCTCAGGACTTTCCATAACACTTGGAAACTGAACAGGTTACAGAAGGCATCCTGCCTGCTTCTGCACCTTAAGATTTTCTCACTAGAAAATAAAGATATTTCCCCCAGCCAGTTGTGTCATTTCTGAAATGGTGAGAAGAAGATAAAATACAGAGGTTCTAATAGTCCTACTGTTCTATTAAAAAACTGGAGGTAAAAGGAGAGTATAAAAAAAACACTTAATTTTGTAGATATACATGACATAAAATTTTTTTGTGAGTCATGTTCAGCATGGAGGGGAAGGAGTATAGCATATTCTGTCCTGGACATGGGTCAGTGATTAAATGACTGGCTGTAAACAGCAATTCCTGCTACTAAATTCCAGTCTTCCTGAGTAGGGCTTCTCTGCATTTTGGTTTATTTCTTTTTAATTCACAGCACATTTCTGTTCTGCCTCTGGTTCAAGGATACAATCACTGCAGGTATACTGTAGCACAGTAATTGTTGGGTAGACAAGCTGATTTATAGACCAGATTTCCTTTTCTTTTCTCTCTGCTTGTAAGGTAATATAAAAAGGAAATAAAAATGGAGTCATAAAATAATTGATTAACTGACATATACTAGCAAATGAACTCACAGTTCAAAAAGGCAGGGGAGCAGAACAGATGATTGTCACACCTAACAGTGACAAATGCCACTTAACAGTTATGAAATGAGGTTACTACTTAGTGTTACTTTCACAGCAGACAAAGAATATGAGAATGCCAATGTGTTGCCTTCTTCTGAATGTATTAATCCATTTCCTACCTCTTCGCTGATGCTTTGTTTTGAGCTAATGGGCAAAAACTGATACTAAAGTTCTTGTTTCATGGTGGTGCTGATTTGGGTTTTTCTTTAACAAAGAAAGTTTCCATTGATCATCCTCAAAGATTCAGCACTCCAGGTGCCTCTGTCATAATTTCAGAGTTTGCACAGCAGGAAGTAAATGGCTTTGGAATCTGCATGCTGCTGCAAAGAGCACTGGGTGGCTTTCATGTGGGCTGGTTTACTCCACAGGATTATGTTTCATGGGATTGTCTGAGACTGTGGGCATAGAATGATATATAAATTAAATGATGAATAATTAACAAATTCTGTCAGACCACTGGATTTGTGGATCAGCAACACCTTTGACTAGGTCCGTCATCATCTGAGTCAAATTGTCATCTTCATTCCAAGTCTGAATTATTCAGAAATCCAAAGACAACAAGCAGATGCTATATTTTTTCTAACAGTCCTCCTTTAATGCCACCTGGAATATCCTGGCTATCAACAACATCCAGTTCCAGTGGCCTTCCTTGTCTGCTGTGCTGTCTTGAAAGGAACTTCAGCAATCAATTGTGTTTCATCCAACAAACACTACTCCACCTTACACAAAGGGTGCAATTCCCAGTTGCAGCTGCCTCTATATAGAAACAAAACTCATTTACAGGACTACATGCTTACTTTAAAAGCAGAAGTGTGAAAGAGAACAAGCTACAAAGTAGCTTGGAAGAACTAAAATTATTTTTTCCTGTCTTGAAAACAAATATAACCATGATGATCTTAACTGATGGTACACAATCTCTAGATAGTTCACTGCTAAATACAAAATGCAGACCTTTTCCTTACTTCAAATGAAACTGCTCTTCATAAATGGGACAAACTGCCTTTCCTTAGTACTTCAGTACTCTACTACTGTTTCTGACTGTTCTCTCATTTTTTAGTTATTTAATCAAACCACAACATGGAGTTTCTTAATATCATCATATTGCAAAAAGTTATATCATGCTTAGCTGCCCATTCTGGCCTAAACCCTAATTAGAGCTGCCTGCTCAAACTGGTAAGTATATAATATGTCTCACAAATTTAACCTCATAGATACTGCAAGCTGTTCCATATGACCACAGTATCTATCTATAGTGAACAGTCTGCAGGGTCAGGACCCTTTCTGGGTTAAAAATCAGCTACAAATATTTAATATATTCTTCCAGTGTATTAATAATTTATTTTTAACAAAAATTTCTGTCTTCAAATAGTTGTTCCCAGATCCTCTTTACCTAAATAACTGTAAAAGGACCAGTCAGTGCCCACTTCCTACTTTCCTGTCTTTGGAAGTGTGCAGAAGGATAATAGATTACTGCTATTACAATGAGATTATGCACTTGTTTTTAAAAATTGAATTAATACAACTATATAAGCAACAATTTTGGAAGTTTATCAAGACAAGCAAAGTTTGAGAGAAATCACTAACTATACAGAAATATAACCCTATAAATATTTTTAGGTAACAAAACACATAATTTTGAGAAACAGTGAAGTAAAAAAACCCGTTATTTTTTAAGTACAGTAGGGGGGGTTTTGTGTGCTGTTTTTGACCAATTTGGAAAGCTTATAAGAAGTCCATTTCAATTTAAAATTGACATTTGTGCTCTGTTTGTATTCTCCATAACCATCAATGCACTCAGATTTCAGCATACACCAGGATCATATCTCAGTAATTAAATAAACCCTTTTGATAAAATATTTTTTTAATTTATACATATTTAGAGAGTTACTAAAAATTTCTATATAAAATTGTAGTAGAATTTGAATATTTTGTTTCTTATTCACTATTCCTCTGGTCAAACTCCATTTCTGAAATTCTGACTTGAAAGCATGACTTGATATTTCTGACTTCTGATCTAGACCTTATTCTATTAAAAACTGGGCAGAATTTTTTCTCTGTTTATCCTAAAAATCTATTGGTACTGTGATATGTATAGTAGTTTCCAATCAATATCCAAAATAATTTCTACTGATATGTTTTCCTTAGTAGGTGCAAAGATAGATGGAGGTAGATATAGATAGATAGATATAGATGATAGATAGATAGATATAAATACTTAGTGAATATATTCTCTGGTGTCATTTTTTGCTATCATACCTTTCTTCCAGTTTCTAATTTTAGGAACTGCTACAGAGAATATTCACTAGCCTATCTTAATGTTTTCAATACAGAACACTGAGACCAATTCCAAAACTCATCTAGATCCTGAAGATGTAAAATGTCAATAGCCAGAGATAAGAGTTGACTTCTGGCCAACCTGCTCTGCAAACAGCATAGATTAGAGGCAGATCAATGTAAAATGAATGTCTCCTTGTCCTAATACGTAGCCAGTGCCCTCCCTGTTCATAAACCAAGGCTCTGTGTTAGTGTCCTGGTCTCACTTGTTTGACTTTGGTCCTAATGAGAAAGTGAAATGTGTATGATACTACTCAAAATTTCATCATTTTTTCTCCTTTATGATATTTCAGTTCTAAGTACATGGTAAGGAATAGTGAAACAGAATTTCAAGGTTTTTTAAAACAGTATCCTTCAAAGTCTGGCCATCAGTTAATGGCTGGCAGCTCGATCAATAGGAGATTGCATCAGGAACCTATTTCCTGCAGGAGGTCACTGGAAATGTCTGCTCTGAATGGCTAACTAAAAACTTCTACTTATCTTGTTGCGTGCAGAAACACACCAACTATGGTTTCATATCTTCTCTTGGCTGGTGGAGTGATGATCAAAACACTAATTGTGCAGGCTCAGAACTGCCAGTAGCACCTTATTTCTCCCTTAAACATGCACACTTTTTTTGTTTTGCTTTCTGCCACAAAACAGAGAGCATAGTGGCTTTTACAGTTAGCATTTCATCTTCAGGTGATCACTGTCAGTTCATACATACTGGGCTAGTCAAGATTTAGCTAATGTAAAAGGGGCCTGATCCAGCTCTCCCAGAAAATCAATATGAGACTCACTGATCTCAGCTGAAACTATATCAAGCCTCATATACACTGGGGAAGATATTTTCTGAAGCATAAAAGGATAGTGAGACATAAAAGTCCCAATTCCTATCCATTACCTAGAAAACCTCTTCTAATATTTCTATTCCCAATGAGAAATAAAGATATGCACCAGGAAATGTAAAAAACCTGGACATAGAAAATTGCCAGCTTGTTTTTCATCTTGACCTGAAGTTGCTATAAAAGTACTTTGAAAATTTCTACTGTCCCATTTAAGCTACCTGAAACTCAGACTTTCTTTTAATAGATTTGGCAGAAAAGACAAATTAGAGCTAAAGAAAAAAAATATGTGAGAGGCATTTTTTTAAGACCTACCAAAGCAATATACTTTACTTGCATACCATCTTTTCCCAGCAGGATTTCTCCAAATGTGCAAAGGTTTTATTTATATATAGCTTGAGCAAAAAAAAAAAGAGAAAAAATATTTCTAATTATAATAAAATCACTTTTTCACCATTTTTTGATGGTTTCCACACCTCTAATTACTGTTCGGCATTATAGTAAGAATGGAAATGCATCTTTGCCCTCAATGGATTGTGACACTGTAGCTTAATAATAAAAGGAAATATTTTTTCTCAACAGCTACAGGTCTGGGTCTTTGTTTTGGAAGGTCAATTGTCTTCCCTACAGTAAAAAGAGGATAATCTCAGTTTGTTTAATAATGTTTACTGCTTCATCTTGCCTCTGAGCAAATATTTGTTACAAAGGAGATATAGGCATCCATTGTGCCATCAAGGACCATAATTTTGAACCATAGAATTATTAATCTGCAGAAACTGAGCTTTCAAAGATATTTGTTCTTCAATTACATGCTTAGAGAAAAAATCCACCACATCAAATATGCTTATTCTATGGCCCCATAATGATCTCCTAATGATTTTCTGTTTCTTGGAGAAATCTACATGTTTAAAAAATTCAGAAATTTAGTTGTTGATGTACATTTGTAATGACTCTTAGAAATGTTCAGTGTTCCAGTGGATTTAGATGACAAGAAATGATCCAGCAATATTGTAATTCTTATGAAACAATGGAGATGTCCATTGGCTATTGCATCTAGAGATGATAAAGGGACGGCAATTTCAAAACTTCAAGACCATCTCTAATAGGATTTAAGGGCTTAATCTTTAGTTGTGTTCATCTTGCTGAACTGTAGACATTTACCATATATATGTCTGCATCGGAATTTAAGTCTCTACAGATAAATAATAATATTGTGCTCTTGTGGGCATCTAAAACAGGTCAAATGAACTCTGCTTTACAAGGGGCTATTCCTCTTGGCTAACAGAAATTTAGCTACTGCCATACACATAATGCCTTATTAAAAATACCTAGGGACCTGAAAAAGGGTCTGATCTGTGACCCTCAGGATGTAATTTAAAAGGTGAACTTTTGGCCTTTTAGGCTCTTCCAAGTTTCTTCTTAGGGAGGGAGGAAACAGCAGGGAATTGTTTTAAACTCCTCACCACTACAGGAACCACTCTGAGAGCTGCTGTGCCACAATAGGACCCCTGTTCCCTTAGAATACTATTTTGTTTGGAAGGTATTCCTGCAGCTCAAAAACAGCACTATTTCTGTCTAAGGGCTAAACCTTTTTCTACCCTGTCTCCTCAGAGGCTAAAGATTTGGAATAATTTTTGAATGGCTAAATCTTTTATACTTATGAATACACTAGCACAATACAAGCTGTCCTTTTAGAAAAACAGGCAGAATGGAATAAATAATTTAGCTACACAGCACTTACACTGATAGTATGCATTCATGTGTAGTATTGAAATGGATCATTCTAAAACCTTTTGATTTATTAAATATTTCTGTGCATAATTAAACATTTTTCTTTAGCCATTTTTAACATGGCTAATCTTGAAGCAACATAACATAATCAAGACTATATATATATATATATATATATACAAATATTGTAAACCCAAGTTATTTATCAGAATGGATTGTATACATGGGAATATTATTAAGGCTGCCCATAGATTATGCAGACACACACCTTACTTTCAAAACCATAACTCCAAAGAAAACTCCAGTGAAAGTTTCTTTGTATCTACTGTTTTCATTCAGTATTCACAAATGACATGAAAAATCTTGACTCCCGGAGAGAAATTAATGCTTTGCAATTGATATCTATGGCAATAGCCTTTTGCCTAATATGTCTGCATTTCAGTGGCATACCAAGCATGTATACCTTTTGCTGGGATGGAAAGGAAATGCCATTGTTCTTGGTCTGTTTTTTTCTCATGTCTTTCACTCATATTCTTCCTATTTAAGAAAACACTTAAAAGTAAAGTAACTACTTATTTCCACTTTTTCTCTCTGATAATCTTTTATGTCATAATGCATGAGGAGCGTACACCTAAATATTGTTCCCTTATGAGCACTTGCGGACAAACATCTGAGAATTAGTTTGTTGAAATAAATTTTTTTTGGAGGAATGCCTAGTTTTGTACTTCATAAATATGAAAAACTATTCTTAGTCTATTCTAAGTTCAAAAAATTTTTTATTTAATTGCTGAATATTTATTGTTATAATATGTAGGTGCCTTCTTGAACTATCTTTCTGCATGTAAACAGTAAATATAGTAACAGTAAACAGTAACAAGAAATGTATATGACAATACAGGTTGTAGGTAAACAGACAGCTGAGGGAAATCAGAGTTTTAAACAACTTGCTCAACATCTAGAATCAAAACACAAATCTGCAAAGTCCTAGTATGCTGCTTTAATTTCCTTCCTTAAAAAACCCCACAAAATAGAACTCCCAAGCAATCCAGGGAATGACCATCAAAGAAAAAGTCCAACTAAAAGAAAACAAAAAATAGCCAAAAGAATGTGCATTTACGTGACACCTGGTTGTCCGATAGATTAGGGCATAGACTTATAATTAGCAAAAAGTTAAATATTGTTTTGACAACGGTCTGGTTTTTTAATAGTATTTTTATTAAATTATAGTGATTAAATAATAATTAAATTATTAATTTAATAATTAATAATTGAGAGGATATTTTTGAGCATGAGTCAGGTGTCAAGTGAAAAGGGAAGATTTCATCCTTTAGTTTTTGACTAGTGAAAAGTTTGTGAAAGCTGAGACCCTGGTGCCTGACCAGGTTCCTCCTTTTCATCCCAGTTAGCATTTGCTTGCAATTGTAGATTGTGTCCATGGGGAATCATTCTGGAATAGGGTTTTGGGCATGTTCATTGCATTTCATCCAGGGAGTAGCATCTAGTCCTATAACTTCCATGCTGTTATAACTTCTGTTAGTATGTGAATATAACTTCCCAGTTTCCTTTTTATCCCCCAACCATCTTTCCACTGTCGAGGTACAGGATATCTTCAGGTACAGCAATCTTTTGCTAGGCAGCTATGATCTAATCAGTTTCCCTTAGTAGCAGGGAGTCATAAAACAAAGGACAAGATCATAGCTGAGGCCATGAAAGAAAAAGAACAGGGCAATGCCCGGGAGTTAGAAGCATGGATGCAAAATGGTGAAGTACAGGTTACTGAGGCAATGTAGCATTGAGACCTGAATAGGACTGGCTTTAGCTGACAACAAAGTGTAAATATAACATGGAAATATCTCATATGTGGTAGAAAGACAAAGGAGATAGGAGCAAGATAAGGAAATCCCTACAAGAATGAGAAGGAAAGAGGAGTTGTGCCATATTGACACACCTGGACCTTCTGCAGAGCTGCTGTCTGTTCAGCTCCACAACTCCCCCACAGTGAATTCCCCTTCAGTGGAGAAAGGGGACTGCTTTAATTTACTTGCTATACACTAAAGGTAGCCATGGCAAGTTAGCAACTTTCAGCAATTCCTTCTTCAGATAAGCTGTAAATTATTGGGAGAAAAGTAAATCCTTCACTTTATGGCAGAAAGTAATAAGGAAAAGATATTTCAAGTCCAAGGGACTCTTGAAAAACTACCATGGATTCTAAGAACTCTCGTGTGTTCATTGACCTAACTTTTCCCTGCATCAGTGTTAATATAACACATTCAACAAAGTGATATCATTCTGCTTCACTAATGAAGCCATGACTGTGTGAGCTCTGTTGTGTAGGAATTGCAGTAATTCTGAGTAACATTTGTCAGGCAGCTATTCCATTCAGTATTTAAATTAAAGGAGGAATTCAATGATTATGGTGCAGATGTAACAAAATGCACTTCATTTTACTCTCAATCAACCCTTAATTAACAGTGGATGCAGAAGATAGGAAATAATTGAACTTATTACTTTGCTTCTCTATTTTTCATTAATGTCATCGTAATAATTCCATTAATGGGACAATTAAATTTTTTACTTTAAAAAATATCAAATATGCTGGTGACATTCAAGCATAAAGTCTATTCATTGCTGAATTAAAGATATTGTGGAGCAGCAGAACTATAATATGTTCTTCTGAGTTAATTCCGAAAAGCCTTCAAAACCAGTCCAAAATTCAGCCAGCAGAGAGCTTACATCTTGCATCTGTGAATGACACTCAGGAACTTTGCTCGGTGAAAAGTCGGCTACCTGCCTGGGCTCTGTATATTGTGAAAATAGAACTTTTCTTTTGTTAAAACAAGTTCTGGAAGTGAGAACGGATCAAATCACAGTTGAGGAAATATGGATTTTGCACTGTACTGTAACACATCAAACCGTACAGTTCTGATCTGCCTTTCAGGACAGATATCTTCTGGATAACTAGCATGGAATCACAGCTTCTGAAAATGGCACATTTTTCATACTGAATATGAACAGATGTAATCACACTGACTTCTGAACATCAGTTCTCCCCTTGTATTTTGGATATTCTTTTTTGAAACAGACAGTTTTTGACAATAGGAAGCTGCTGCTCTTGACTTTAGGATCACTGATTTACCTCAATTAGATTAACATTTTACTCAATGTCTCAGTACAATAACAAGTTCCCAATAAAAATATCTTCCAACACATAGTGTAGACAAGAGCTCTGAGCAGTTTTTCCTTTTTCATACCAGAGGTTTATACAATTATCAGCTTAAGCTTTAATTGGATTTAACTAATTGGTAAACAGGATTTTTATTCATTAGTTTTATGCATGTATCTGTTCCTCATTTAAGGTTTAATTTAAATTCCATATAAGTAACTGGATGTCTGAGATATGTAAAAAAGAAAAAGGCAGTGAAAAACCTTGACAAGGCACAACAATTTCTTCACTTTTCTATTCTTAAAGATGCCTATTATTAAATCTGATCACTTTTTACAGACATATATAATAATATTATATAAAATACACATTTCTAAGAGGTCATCCTATGGATTTTGGCATCAACATGAAAAGAAATGCAAAAGCCCTTTAGTTTAATTTTTATAAAATTTGACATATATTCCATACAAATCTGAATAAAGAAACACAAATTTAAAAACGTGTTTATATTTTAAAAATTAAAATGTAAAAAAATATATTGTTTATTGATATAAACTGGTTCCATGGTGTTACAAAAGACTGTGGAAGAGTGTTTAAATACTGTAGCAACTTAATAATTATTACTATGAATAAATGACCATTCACAAAGTGTCAGTTAATTTCTACAGAAGTGCTGCTATTAGAGATATGGGATATTGAACCGTGAACTGAGCCCACAAATTTCCATAAAACCCACAGATAATGCTGCAGTGCTTTGGTATTAATTTAACAGGCTTTTCAGGTTTGTCTTTATTGTATTTGTGAAGAGGGGTAGTGGAAAATAAAGGATGAAAGCATAGGTGACACACTCTCTTTTATATATTCTAAGACCTTCCTATGTATTTTAGCAAGATTCTGGCTGTAATCACAGATGTTCTGATTGTACCCCTCTCTGTGCCTTTTGTTACAGGGCACATGCTTTAGCAGAAAAGATCTTTTGCTGTAATGGATTAACAGCAGCATAAATTGTCCAGCCTTTCCCACTTGTCATTTTCCTGCAGTAAAACACTACAAAGAAATATTCCCCTGACAATATATCTGTCTATAAGTGAACATGGTAAGAGTAGATACTGATTCCATTCTATCACATGCACCTATGTATGATGACAAGAAATCTCATGGCCAAAACATAATGCTGGCAATAGCAAAATATGGAGATACACATAAAAATTATGGAAAGACAAGAAAAAAAAAAAAAGAAGAAAAATGCACCCATGAATATAGGGCAAAAGGTTGGCCTAAAGTGTCTAAATTAACGACAGAAGAGATAGAACACATGTAAAGATGGAAAGTTAACACAAACTGATAGAGACATTGAAGAAAAACACAGAAAAACAGAAGCTCTCAAAAAACCTTGAATACTATATTTTTTTTAAACCTATTCAAAAATTTTAGGAAACTTATAGAAAATTTTCATTGGTGTCCTATAAAAAGGAACACATTTTTCATTGGAAAGATCTCCAAATTTTTGTGTTCAGTTCATATATTTTCCATTACAGGTGTCTCCTGCAAGTGAAGTGCTGAGAAGGGAAAAAGGAGATTGACTACTGTTAGTTGTACTTTCCCTTAATTGTTATCTTTGTGCAATGATATTGGCTATATGTTACCCATAATTCAAAAGGTTTCTAAATGCTTTTCATATCAATGACAAATATTTTAGACACCTACCCAGTCAATTTTACTGGGATATCAAGGGTGTGAGAAAAAGGCAAGCAAACCTCAGATTTTCCATCTCCTTTTTTTAAGGGTTCCATAACTAACTTGTCCTTCAGTCAATTGTTCCTAATCCTGAAGTACATATAAACTCATTCTTATTGTTTTCTGATGGACATCCTTGTTAAACACCACTTAATCCCTGTAAAATTCTTATGAATAATTAGGCTTCTATTCACAAGGTTTTTGCAGATGATGCCTTAGATTTTGCTCAAACCCAGGTGTCTTCATCTTCATGTAGTTATTTTAAAAATATTTCCAATTGCATATATTTTTAGCATTTCTTTGACTTTCCCTGTTTTGACATGATAGTCTCCTCTGCAGAGCAGACCTTTCAGGAAAGATACTTTAATATGGTCAAGGCAGTGATGATGTTCATCTTTATCACTTGAAGGTTAAGTACATGAAAATTCTGTGAGCTCATGTCATGTTCTCTTCCTGTGCAAGTCCATTGACAGTCATTTCACTACCCAGGAATCCCTGCCATAAGTAGCTGTTAGAGCTATGGTTTAAATAGGAAGGGACACATTCTGCTTAACTGTTACACTGGTTTAAATCCCAAGTAGTTCCACTGAAGTTACTGGATTTGCTCTGGGTTTAATCCATCCTAACAGAAAGTAGAATTTGGCCCTTTGATTCCTGCTGCACTCAATTGTTGGGAGATTTACTATATGGGGTGTGCTCTGCCCAACTAACATGCTGCAGCATAGTTGTTGATCTACTTACCAGCAGAGTAAGAGCTTTATAGCTGAAACTTCTGACTAAAAATAAATTGCAGAAAATTTCCAGCTCAGCTGTAATATCAATTTTCAGGAAGCAAAAATACAGCATTCCACCAAGCTAGACTAGTTGAAATTGAGGTAGTCTAGTGCATGATGCTTTCTAATATACTGAATATTCTGTCTACAGTGCTCTAAATGGATAGCATGATGATTTGCTACCAAACCTAAAAATTACTTTTCTTAATGGGAAAATGGGTAAAAAATCTGAACAATGCTGGGTGCTGCACAGCAGCAATTCACCAGCAGAACTGACATCCAGCAGCCATTGTCATTGACTTCCACAGGTTTTCATGGAACAAAAATTGGAAGGGGGATGAGAGGAGAAAATACTTACCTAATTTTCTATTTTAAAAATGTATTAAAAATTGACAAATTACTTAACAGGCTTTATGAGTGAGTAAATAGTGAGACAAATGGGAATCTTCTATGAAAAATAGAGCAGGACACTATAAAATATTAGAACAGTAGAAAAGCTTGATAATCACAACAACAACTAAAAGATTGGTGAAAATCCATAAAGAAAAGGAATTAACATAGTCTGGGATTAAATTTTCTCCAGTCTAAACTGTTTTCAGCAAGTTAGCATATGTATACCAGTCTTCAAACATAGAAAATGGGGATTTATTTCAATTATACAATTTTCTTTGTACAATATTAAAATATTCTAATCAGCAGAAAAGAAAATTCCATGAAAAATATTAAATATACTTTTGCCTTTTCTCAATAAAAGCCACAGGAATTCACACAGGATTCAGGAGACAACTGGGAAAGGTCTAGTATTACATTAAAATAGAAACAAGCATATATCGCATCTACTTTTTCCTAACTTATAGTTTGAATGTGGATCCTAACAGGAAAAAAGATAAGACAGAAATTTTGTAGTGAATTGTAAAAATTTTGAGTCAAAATGTGTGTGTGTATGTGTATACCTATACACACATATATATTTGTATGTATACTCAATCTCCAGCCCCTATTTTGTATTTACTATTATGCAAAATCTCCACTTTGCTCCCTCAGCAGTATTTATGCTCTTTAAAACCCTAACTCTGTTCTGAAGCTGTTTCATGTTTGTTTTCAAAGACTTCTTGTTAGATATTAGTGGGTTGTGGGGATATTTTTGACAGTAAAAATAAGAAACTACCTTTCCATTTGGGTTAGAACTGAGATGAAATGAGGAATGGCTGCCACCAAGCAGAAAATTTTCTCACTTTATGTGTGCCAGTTAATTACGACACTTCAGAGGCGCTTCTGAAAGGATAAGGCAAGCTGCATAAATTTAGCTGTAATCCAGGCAGGCAAAACTAATTTGCAGGGGATGGCCTTATCTAGCTGCTGCAGCTTTCTCAGAAAATTAACCTTGGATATTTGGGCCCAATTCAGAAAGTGTTTGATTTTTTTCCCCTTTCCTGCTCTGCATAAGAGAATTTTAAATTCAATACAATACCTGACTTTTAAGAGGCACTGTGAATGCTCTAGGCAGTTCAGAGTTATTACTGACAAGCAAAAAAATATATTTATACATGTACATATATATGATTGTCCTTCAGGCCCATTATCCTGCCTTCTTGCCTGTGCATCAGGGTTTATCACCACACATATGGGTGTGGGGGGGTCTTTGGATTAACAGAAGATGCAGCTCATTTTAATGTACTTAGAAAAATTCATCAAAGTTCATTGCAGAATAAGTCATGCATACTGACTTTTTCATTCCAGTGGAAATGAAGAAATCCCCATAAAAATAGAAGTTTAATGAAGTGTTTGAGCAGAGTCTTGCTTGTCATTCCGATTACCAATGATTTAGAATTTTTTCTTGATACACCACTATTAATTGCTCTTACTCAGCACAATCAAAGGTTTACCTTAGATTTCACAAGCTTCACCAATTCACGGATGAAAGATTTAGTTAATAAATGTTGCCAAATCCACCTTAAAATCTTCAAACATAACACAAAGTGTTAATAATAAGTGTTGCTGATTCCTTAGCATTTTGGAACTTACTTCATTAAGGCTGCTTTTTATCTTACCTAACAGAACAGAGTTCACAGCCTGACCCCCACTCTGCCCAGGCAATATTCACTGTAGGAAAGCATGAAAGCATAACCCACATAACATTTTTCTTCTGTAATTTAACTGATTTAAAGCCACTGGATGTTTCGTGGTCAAAAAAGTTATAGTATTTGTTTGGTCAAATCTGATCATCCAAAAACATGACAATGTTTATTTGGAAAAAAAATTACTTCAGTATTTTTAGGTGGTTGAATCTTGCTTTCTCTATTTTCAGAGATGTATATACCTCCTTTACAGACACTCATTCCCATCTAAGCTTGATGACTGAAAATAGGACCATAGAAGGATAATAAATACCATTTAGGTCACTTCACTGCCTTCTGTCTTCACTGACAAGTCTTGCAAATTCAAGACAGCCAAATTCATACTGAGCTAACCTGCTAGTTAAAGCCCATTAACTCTTTTGATGTTCAGCAGCACATTAATCATGACAATGTCTTTTACATACACGGTCACTTGTCACTCTGCTTTGATTAGGCCCTTGAAAATACAGCTAGCTTTCAGAAGGATCTACAGATGTTATGCATAGAATTCTGACTATTTCTAGCCAATGTAGAAAATTGCATGGCAATGCAATCTTCATACTTGCTCTGAATTTTGCCAGGTCTTAACAACCAAGGGATATTTATGATCAGTGAAACACAGGCTAATTTAGCACTGTCCTCCTCATCCAGCTTCAGTATGCCTCAAGGTACCTTTTATTCTTGCATCATGTCAGTACAATTTTATGCTAATGTCAAGATAATGAGTAGCTGTCAAGTGATCCTGATTTTGGCCTTCAAATCAATAGTAAGATTTCATGCAAATATAAAAGACACCAAAATCAGTCTATAAGACAAGATTTTTTCCTTTCATTATTGTAATTATCACTATCATCATTATTTTTATTACTATCTCATTATTACCACTACAAAAATTTGATATGTGCTAGCTACTACTCACTCAATAGAAAAGTCCAATGCAACTTCTGTTGAAAGAGATATACAGTACATGAAAGACAGAATGGGACAGTTAAAGGTACAGGTAAATACAGATCTTTTCTTAGGGAGTAGAAAGATGTTCAAACCTAAATGTTCACTCTTCATGAACAAGTAAAAATGAAAAGTGATAAAGCTGAGGTATGAAAAATGTTACAAAAACTATCAACAACAAGCATAAAATGAAAAATTGACCAAGGCATCTGACAATCAAAGCGCAGCCAACTTCCTCCTTCAAAGAGACTTTTTACAATTGTATTCTTAAAGCAGATCCTAAATTGCTTCAATTTCTGAAAGTATTCCTCCTCTCTGAAGTT
This sequence comes from Melozone crissalis, assembly GCF_028551555.1. NCBI lineage: Eukaryota > Metazoa > Chordata > Aves > Passeriformes > Passerellidae > Melozone > Melozone crissalis. Next base: position 27,519,133 of record NW_026535794.1, read on the forward strand.
TTATATTATGTTAGTCAATACATCTCCTGAATGTACAGATATTTCACTCAGGGAAAATAAAAATCAGGGCCAAGCTACGAGAGATAGAAAAATATTGATCTTCAGAATTTTCTTGCTTCAATCTTTAACAGATGCTCAGCCAGACACCTTAATTTGCCAGGGTTTTTTTTTGTATTGGACACACAAAAATAGGAGCCAGGTATTCAGTTGAAGCATAAATATTGCTATTAACATACAATGAAATGATATAGCTGGTTCATCGAACATGCCTCCAAGTGTCAAGAGCATTGTCAGCGATTTCTCATATTTGACCCCTTTCCTGTGTAATGAGTAGTCAGAGTTTGTAAAAGTGTTTTTAATATATAGTCTGGTGACTATTATGTATAGGAGCCCTAGGTAGGTATTTCCAGATTTCTTATTTTGCAGAAGTTGAAATCAGAACCTACACAACTGTCTGTATTCAGCACTAATTTACATGAGCTTCCTTTATGTGTAAATTCCTATTCTGCATAACCTTGAAAAATTGTTTCATGTTGCTAAAAATAACACTTAAAATTCAGTTAAATGTGGTAGGCACCTCATAAGTTACATATGCAGTCTTACAAAACAGTCAAAGGAAAGTAAGAAGCATCTCCACTGATGTGTACTCACTGAGATATAGATCTGATAGCAGGCTTATTGCATGATTTATATTTTCTTTCACCACTAAGAAAAAATGTCAATTATAAATTTATCATGTAAATAACTGAAATCGATATTTCATCCATTATATTGTGTTATGCTGAATCATAGCTTTAATACTCTTTGCATTTTGTTATGTGCCAGTATCTGAAGTGGTTTTTATTTTTCTGTTAGTTAAGGAAAGATCAGGGATAGAATCACTAGAAACCCTTGTAATGATCAATACTCATGAAATGCTGAACCCCAGATGAAAGAATTCTAACATGTATTTTAAATATTTACCTAATCTAGCATGATCACAACTGATTATGGGCCTTCATAATGGAAATCTTCAAGACAGAACATGATAACACCATGGAAATCCAGTGTTACTGGACTAGCATTAACATTAGTCACTACCACAAAAGGGTCCAGCTGTGCTGATGAAAAATGCATGGTAGAGTTTGGAATCACCAAGATAGCATTTGTCATTCTCTGAGTGAGGAGAGGAACTACTAAACCACACGTTTATGAATCTCTAAACACATGTTGGCATGTCACTTGGAAAGTAAAAATATTGTTAAAAACACTGCAAAGTGTACTTAATATGAGGAAAAATTGTCTTAGTGGTCAATGCACAGAGAACCTTAGGCTTAGGTATTTCCTTTTTTTGTTTTTTTTCCTACTCTTGGGGTTGTAGACAGAAGATTTTAATTCCAATATTCCTTGCATTGTCTATAGTCAAAAATCTAGGTGAAATGAGAACCTTTATAAATGGCTCCTATTTAATACATTCAGGGCCTTTCCAATGCTCTAAAAGGCAGAACTGGGATTAAATAAAAAAAAAAAAAAACAAAAACCCTACTCAGGATCAAAGAGGAACTTCAGCAACACAACAATGGAAATGGGTTCATGGTTGACAGACAAGTTCATACAAAGACTCCTCAGGGAGAAGACAAACCCTACAATGTAGGTCTGAGACCCTGCTGCTTGCTCATTCAGGTCAGGGCAGAGATAGAGAACATAAGAATCTGTTCAAATGGTCACAGTTAAAACATCAGAGTCAAAAAGGAAAATCAGCTGTGATCAGCTGTTAGAATAAAAAGAGTAGTAGCTGAAGGTGTAGGTGGATCACAGTCTATCAGACTTGGCAATATAAGTAAATTAAATTTGATGCAAGACATTATTACAAATAACTCAAGGTGCTTTTCCAGGAAGAAGCCAGACCATAGAGACAAACATTACTAAACAGTTTGGAAATTAAGGACTGATTCTCAGAAAAATCAAGAGTCTACATCTGCAGCTTGTGCAAATTGTTTTTATTGTACTGTTTGCATAAATAAAACTTTTGCATTTACAATTTTTTTTTAATTTAATTCAGTTATGCAAATTTCCTGTCTGTGCATCATGGCCATGTGGATTTTTCACAAGGTAAAGAGGATGCGAATTTGTGTCTTGCATATATTGAACCAATAAACCAGCAAATAACAATTGATTTTATTCTTCATCTCTAAATTTTTTGTCTAATGGAAAAAAGAAAAAATTTCTGAATATATTTTCTTCTTCACTCAAACTTTCCTTCTTCCATTTCTTTTTCCACATTGCATTATTGAGAGCTGCCAATAGCATATTAATTTCCTGAATAAATAATCCATCAGTGTTTCTCAGAAAGAATATGAAAAACCATATTATTTTTCACTCCAATAATTAAAAATCTACCATCTTTTCCAATTATTTTCCTTTTAGATTAGGTTTATTCTCTCTTCCAGTAAATCCTCTACACTCACAGTTAGAATTCATTCTTTTCTATAATTCAGAATAGTCTGTGGTAAAGACAGTTTTGCTAATGAAATGTCAAAACACCAAAAGGTTATTTTTTAATTTAGCCCAAGGTAGAACGTTGTAGTTTAGAGCCAGTGACCCATTGCTAAATTCAATTTCCCAACTGTTTAATTAATTTATGTATACAATTTAATGATATTTAATTTGATATGCATGTTCAAGATATAGTGTGCACTTCTAAATCTTTAATTACTAAAAATTACTAAAACCATCTTTTTATTCTATTGAGTTATTCTATATTTTTTAAATTTTATCATTTTATCCATTATATTGTGTTTCCCAGAACACTTAAATAAATATAGCCTTTTAACGCCCCTCTTTTTTTTTTTTTCTTTTTTTTTTTTCTTTTTTTTTTTTCTTTTTTCTTTTTTTTTTTTCTTTTTTTTTTTTTTTTTTTTGATGGGGAAGGTGGTGGAAGAGAATGGGTTTTTTCTTTGGGTTGATATAGTACAAGTTGTGGTCATGAAAACGAGTCATCAGGATGTTGGAAAAACAGCAGAAAGCAATCTGTGTGCTCATTGCATTAGGCAGAAAAGCATTCCAAGGATAAATGTTTTATCTATTACGTCTCATGAAGAGCTTTGTTCTCTGCTCTAGGACTGTGAAGGAAGAGGCATGTTTTTCTATGGGATTAATCACAAGTAAAATAGTAAGTAATTTCCCTAATCTGCATGTTAGAAAATAAAATTACATGAAGTTGTAAAAGTGACAAAAGAATCAGAAAAGTCTGGTTTTATGGGTAAACAATATTTGTACTATCCTAGGAGTTCCATGAAGTGTAATTTGTTGTAATAAAGGCTCGCAAACTCATGACTCCCATGTTGTGCAGGCACAGTAGACAGTCTGTACCACAGAATTTACTTTTTGAGTAGATACAGAGACCAGTGGAAGGAACAAACAAATCATGGTTCACCCTCTGACTATAGTGAGAGGGAACATTAAGCCTCAGCAAGGTTGCAGTCACACTTTACTAGATACTGCTTTCCCTTTCCCAGAAAAGGAAGTTAGCATTCCAAGGGAGCAACCTGTAATTATGGTTTTTACAGTCTCTCTGGATATATGATCAAGAATTAGAAACGTCCAAAGGGAGAAATCCTGAATGGCTTTGGCTGGTTCAGCTAGGGATGTAACATTGCAGGCAGCAACAGAGTCAAATTCCAAACACAGAGCATGGGCTATTTAATGCTAACCCAGCACCTCACAACACTTTAATAGTCATCAAGAAAAGCACATTTCATCCACAAGCCCTCTTGTGAGGGGAATGTAGGAGGCTCTACAAGCCGCAGAGTCCTGGCCAAGTTCTACACTAAAAACATTGCCTGAAAACTTTAATTGCAGTGCCAATCTATCACATTATTCTTCTCTCCTTGGTCAGCACTGGGTGTCTGCATTGCAACATTCCTTAGGGATTTTTGGTTACTGATGGCCATTCCACTGTTGAACGCAGGAGCAATGTAAGATCTGAAGTGGAATTCACCTCACCCACCTTTAGACATTTAAAAGGTAGACATCTAAGTCTGAACTGGAGAGAAACAGGCACCTCTAGAGGGCAATTCATTTGACCTATCTCAGATGCCTATTTTAGTCAGAGATGAATCACCCTCTAGAGATGCCTAGATTTCTCTACTGACTGTAAAGGAAGCCTAGGGCAAGCAGTTCAGTGCTAGACTTCTGACTTTCAGACATGTAATTTAGAAGAGATATATCCCACTCACTGTACCGATAACGTTCAGTTTCCACACTTAATCATTCATGCTGTTTCCAGTTTCATAAAATACCCAAGAACTATACTCTAAGTATTCCTCACCTGCTCTTTTTGATTTCTATTTTGGGTTGCTTGTTTCTTCCTAAGCACTTACTGGTTTTAATTTTCACTCATTTTCTCGCTGAAAATATTCATTTATAGCAAGTTCATTGTAACATCCCAAAACAAAACGTCCTATATTTCACCTCCCAAAACAGATGTCTCAGTGATAACAGACAGAGTGCATAATGAAATTACTATGTTTCATCCAGCTGCTATTCTTTCTTAAGATTTACTTTTTGCTTCTGAGGTGTCTGAAGCTTCACTTTTCAGGTCGCTATAGTGGAAATAAATTATTGTCTTTCTCTATTTAGTCACTGATTTAATAAGATTATTTGTTCAGCATTGGATATGATATGAATTAAATTCTTGTAACTGATGCCAAGCATTTAGAAAGGAGAACTAGTGCTTGAATTGGATTTAAATTTCTTCGGATCTAGAGGCCTGACATTCCCAAACCAATTTTCTACTAGTGTAACTCCATTGACTTCAGTAAAATCTTTACAAATGTAGCAAAAATGAGAGAAAAAGTAACCACGGGTGTTGCTAGGCAGTCAATCCTTGCAGTTGTTTCTACTAATTATTTAACTTTATATTCTCCATTAAAAAATATTTATTTTATTAAAAAGAATTTATGTTTAGCTCAAAAGAAGTAGGTATTTGCACATATTTGTAGTGGGCATTTTCTTTGACCATTGGAAAAAGTCTTTGTTAGTCAACTCTTTCACAGAGCTGTTAATTGATATAAAGAGTAGCTTATGTTTCCTCAGGATTTAAATTCAAGTATTTTAAAGAATTATCCAGCATGTGTTGTACTTTCACTCAAATCAGGAGTTCTTTTATTAAAATATATAACCATGTATTTTAACAACCTTTCAGTTACTTCAAACATTTAAACAGAAGATTCTTAATGTAAAAGTTTTATAACACAGAGTAAGTGCAATCAGCATAAAAATAATTTGACAGCCTTCCACATTGCTGAGTAAATGAGGCATAACCTTAAATATGAAACTTAGAGGCTGGTGATTTCTTTAGACTATATTAGAGAATTTATGACTCTTCCTTAGGGAGAGGAATATTTTTCAGGAAAGTTTATTCCACTTTCCATAGGCGCAGCAATTTCTTCCTAAGTATTCTTAGATTATCTGCATGAGCATGGGTTTTTCATTCTCTGTAGGTGTCAGAACTGGAACAACAGAAGTAAATTTTGTGTGAGAGAGTAAGTTTTGGAAACATTTTGCAGTTGTTTTTCACATCCACTATGTGAACTTGACTGTGTCAACTAGTGTCTACTATTTTATGTCCTAATAGTTATAATGCAGGCTTAGTCCTAGAAATGCTGAACAGTGTTCAAGTGAATTTTCCCACCAGTGGACTTTTAAGACATACAACACAATTTTATTATCATTAATCATGGGAAATGGCTTCACAACTTTTTTTTCAAGTGGAGTGAGTGCTTGAAATAAATATCAGCTGGGAGAACAGAGTTCGTATGACTTAGCAAGTACATCTCAGGGCGTGGTTTGGCCCTTTATCTTTTGTCAGAGAAGTACACTGGATTTGCAACAGGGTGTATAAATGTGTTCTAAATAAGGTATATTTACACACAGTAATATAATTTATAAATCATTATAAAAATTTATAAATAGTGCATATACTGAACAAGATTGTGATAAGCTTTACATTTAGTAAAGCTTTCCAGATTTAAACCAAGATTAGGCTTATCTGGCAGAAACTCCAGTCTTGTTAAGGTATGGCTGATCAAGAAAAAATACCAGGAGGAGCTGAAGTTTCTGTGGCCCATTTTAAAAGCAATCTCAGGACCATTGGTGAGTTACTTGGCAAAACAGTGAAATTCAAACCAGAAGAACTTAAATCTGAGAGAATGTTGTGTCTTTAAATAAAACGCACTAATGCATTGCTTTCTGTTTTCTTGTTATTTAAGGCATTCCAGTAACAGTCATTAGATTAGATAGTGTGCATGAAAATTCCTGCAACCAGAAATCAGGATGTTTCTTCTCAGATAAGTCTTCAGAGTACAGAATCAAAAGTCTCTTTCTCCCCAACATTATTGGAGTGCTACTACTCATTGGTATCATTTCAGCAAAGAGGATGAAGATCAATGTCTTGCTCCAGAGATGCCCTGATTATCTCCTAGGTATTTTAATGTAGTAGATTCTGGATTCTGCTTCCTAGTTTGTGAATGAGTTCTTTAAGGACTAATAATCTTTTTTAGGGGTGGAAAGAGGGAAGCCTGTCCACTCTGGCCTCAGGCATATTTTTAAAGAAGCCTAAAAACCCATTTTACATGCATGCTGATATTTTAATGTATGTTAAACATTCTCCTGAGGCATATTTTACCTAGATTTTTGCCTTTTTAAAAAAATTCCTAAATACAGTTCTCAATTAAGTGTAGGTATGAAAGAAACAGCAGGAGTTTAGGATAGAATGAAAATCGAAAAGCCTTCACTCAGCCCTGCTAGGTTTTAGAGACCCTCACCCCAGGAAGTTGTAGAAGCTGAAAGTTTTACATTAATGTTTTTTTAGCATATCTTTTGTCCAGCTGCACATAGATCCTGGGCAGTGCAGCAGTGTAGCTAATTTATATAGTAAAATGCAACATAGTTCAACTCTAGGCCCAGCCCAACAGCTTTTAAATGTAAGGACACCACATACTTATAGTAACTAAAGTTAGAACTTTAAAATTATGTGTTTAACAACATTGCTAATCTTTCTGAACCTGTCTGCAGAAGGACTTAATCTGGTTGCAATAGCTCAGATCAGTTCTCTTAAGCGTGACTATGCAAAGGCCAAATATGAAACAGCTACAAATTATCAGTTCAGGGGCAAAAGCATAAGGAAGCTTTTCAAAAGCATCAGAGAGCAGATGTAAAAATCATGTTGTGACAGAGACAAAATGAAGCAGTATTTTTGAACTATTGCATGTACACTCAGTAGAAGTGGAAAGAAAAATCTAAAAGAACTTGTCATTGCTTCAGCTTGTCATTTTAAGCATGATAATTACACAGTAATTTATCACTGTCTCACATTTGAAAGTAAATCAAAGTGAATTTATACTCTGAACACAAATGTGTCATAACTTTACATCAAGCAATACCTTTTTCATTACATGGAAGCAGATGTTGGCAGCAATCTCAGTAACAGCTACCTAAGACAAAAGCACTAAAAGGACTCAAAAATGTGAGATTACTATCACCAAATATATTATTTCTTTCAATTTATCATTTTATGGCACTTCTTCTTTCTATTGTATCACAAAATATTGAGTTTGATAAGTCAGGGACCAAAATGCCTGGTTACAACTCTATAATACCACTTTTTTGAGGTTTCCAGATACATCTCAGCCTGGTGTTTATTACTTTATTCTTGATTTGAATGTTGTACTAACTATGTTACCATATCTCTTTGAATCCTAGAGGCCAATACTAAAGGGAAAAGGATGCCCAAACAAAGTAGAAAAATTTAGAAAGGAAGGGAGACTTGGATAAGTTTATATCTGTCTGTGGTTTTACACAAGTAGATTGCTCTTATTCTTTTTTGTGATTCTACATAAATCTGGTGAAGATTGCAACACTATATCTAAGTAAATATATATAAATGTATTTTTAACTAATTTTACCTATGCATATATATTTTTAAGTTGATTCAGATTTTTCTAGTTTTGCCCTTTTTTAACATGACCTCAGCAAAGGAATGTCTTTAGTTTCTGTATTTAACAATTTTATGGTTGTTATAGGCAGACTAAATAACTGAAATTAAAACTTCAGCTGATATTTATATTTAGTCTCTTACTAGAAGGAAAGGACTTTAACAGATTAGGAAACTCAAACATTTAAATCAGGTAATATTTTAAGGAATAAAATTATTCAGAATTTCCTTCCTGCAATTTCTCTCAGACCTCTCTTTCATATTAAGCACCTGTAGTCTCTAATGTAAAAGACAAACAATGGTCATTCTTTCAGTTGCCTCCAGTTCTCATACTTACTGAAGAGGATCTATTTGGGGTGGATGAAAGGGGACAAAAACAAAAAGGCTGGGATAGAACCTGGTTGGAGAGAACTATGGAGTAACATGGTGGAGGGAGATAGGGCTGGGGGCTGCAGAGCTATTATATATACAGTGTCAGAGAATAAATGGCACAGAATAGGAGGTGTAATTTGGGATTCAAGCATCTTGCTGTGTGCACAAACAGTTCAATGTAATTCTGAAAGCTGCTGCTGCTGCAGTCTCTCAGCCAAACTGACCCTGGAGTTTCTTTCCAAGGTATAGAAGAGGTTTAGTTGACTTTTGATGACACAGCATGGACCTAAGAGTGGTTTCTATGCCAAGGCATATGAAGGCTGCACACAATGTTTCAGTTGGAAGGGACTGTAAAGAGCCATACCAGTCCCTCCTTGTGGATATGAATTAGCCTCTGTACTGAATAAACTGGGGGACTTTGGCAGAAAAAAATGTGCAAAATGAGAACTAAAATATATATGAAAATTCTGGACCTGTTAAGTTTACTTCAATTCTGTTATTTCTCAACTCTTCCATGTCTAAACTGGCATTTTTAATTACTTTTTCTATATAGCATTCATAAAAATTCACTGTGTTATTAGCTATAACAAAACAAACATAGTAATGCATTTTAGTTTTCTTTTAATTGTATAAAGATAAATTGCAAAATGTCTATCTGTGGGATAGAAAAAATACAAATTTTAAACTCTGATGCTTTTTCATGTTTTTTTGAAAATATATGGTGGGGGAGTGGTATAAAGTGAAAGAGGGAATGTTTTTCTTTTGTTCTGCATTGAAAGAAAAGAAGAAACATTTCCCAAACACAAGGTAACATAAATACTCCTTAAATCCCTAAAAATGGAAAGTAAGCATACTGAACTCTAAAAAAAAAAAAAAAAAGAAACTTAGACAAACATCTATAAATGAAACAGGGAAAAGAGTGAAATGAGATGTGACTACTTCTGAGCACAGGGATTTTTAGGCAATATATTAATTTTCAATAGTTGTCAGAGAAGCAAATGTTCCAGAAATACAGGAGCTGAAAAATTATCCATCATCTCTCTTGGTGAAACAAGACCTAGCTAGAGGATGAAATACAATGAAGCTGTAAGCTGACAGTGTGGGCAAGGTCATAGTGCTGTGCAGTTTCAATAGCCAAGATGAGCAGCTTGTCTTTTCTTTTTTCCCAGCATCTTAAGGACTAATCGTTCAAATTTTCTTAAACTTCTCGCTATGACTGCCTGATACAGTCATAATACTGAGATTACACTAAGAAGCAGGAAATTTCTGCAAATGAACTGTATTAATTTACATCATGCTTCCTTTTTTTCCCCAGGGAAATGTATATTCATATGTAGCCAAAACAGCCAGAACCTTTTCATAGGTTTTTGGGGGTTTTTTTGGTGGGAGATATTAATGGGGGAAAAAAAAAAAAAAAAGAAGAAGTTAAAATTCTAAAAATGTTCTATAGTTACAATGGTTGGAATAAGGCTTTTTGACATGGTTGAAACTTTTAAATTAAAATACCTTATTCTTTTTAAAAGTTTTTTTTAAACAGAAATTTTTTACTTATATATATTTATTTGAAGCTAAACATAAAATTTAGATTTCAAAGCAAAAATAATTGTTATCATTAGTGTCTAAAGGGAAATATTTCTTTAAATTCCATTTAAAGAAAAAATAATAAAATATCTCCACCTAAAAAGATTTTTTATGTTTTCTCAAGAGTTTTTATGTAGCATCAGGCCAGAGCTCCAACTCCCAGACAGGTTTCAGTAATTTTATGCAACTTTATAACCTTTGCCATCAAACACAACCTGTATAGATAAATCTTTACCAATGAGCAAATAATAAATATTAAAATGAGAAAATGATTAGCTAATTTTCAGACTATAAAAATAGATTATTTGCTTTCCAAACAACAAATTCCTGTACCAGGTTTGTAGTGTGTTAGGGAAGAGCTGCATGCTCAGTGTCCCTTTTGTGGCAGCCCTCTGGAAGCGCTCTGTTTGTCCTGCTGGTGACTGCTCCTGCCGGGATCGGAGCTCTGCTGGCTCCCTGGAATAGTTTCCATGGAGAAGAGCTGAGATCAGAGGCACGGCTTCCACAGCCACTTGCTGCATTTATTGGTTCTTCAAGGGAAGATCAAAGCTGTAGCATCATAGAACAGGAGAGATGTGGAGCTCCTGGAGTGGGTTCAGCTGAGGCTTTGAAGTTGGTCAGGACACTGGAGCCTCTCTCTTAGGAGGAAAGGCTGCAGGAGCTGGGCCTCTCCACCCTGACAAGAGGTGATTGAGGTGGAACCTCATCAATGTCTGCAAGTATCTGAAGCAGGGTGCCAAGAGGATGCACCAAGATCCACTTGGTGACAAGCAACAGACAAGAGGGATTGAGCAGGAACCGATGCACAGGAAATTCCACCTGAATGTGAGTAAGAAATCCTTCACTGTGCAGGTGGCCATGCTCTGGAACAGGCTGCCCAGAGGGGCTGTGGAGTCCCCATCACTGCCAATATTTAAGAACTCTCTGGACACAATTCCGTGTGCTCTGGGATGGCCCTGCTTGAGCAAAGAGGCTGAACAATGGATCCAGTGTGATCCGTTCCAACCTTCGTGTCTAACTTGGCATTTTTAATTACTGTTTCCTTTATGGCATTCATAAAAATTCACTGTGCTATTAGCTATAACAAAACAAACATAGTAATGCATTTTAGTTTTCTTTTAGTCATACAAAGATACATTGCAACATGTATGTCTATGGGATGGAGATATTCAGTGATTCTGTGATAGTTTAACTAACTCTTTAAATCCTCTTGCAATGGGTGCTTTTACAAATACACTTAAACTCAACCAGTATGTTTCTAAATTCTGTTTTATTTATTCTCTGAAGATTCCAGTGCTGAATAAAATACACTACAAACTTTACAGTCATTATTGCTTGAATGAGTTTCAGTTATTTATTAGTTTATTGAAGTACTGAATTTCCTAATTTCACTCAGGTAATTGTACTTAGAATTAAGCTATTGAAGCATTTGAGTATGGGCTTCTCCCATGAGCAAGGATTACAACATTCAACCTTTACAAATTAGCATATTTTGGGCTTTGGTCTTTTCACTGTTGAAATATAAATATAAATTCTTCCCAAGAATATGAAAATATACTTGCATGAACAGAGCTATATTGTTTTAACATGAATTTCATAGCTGTGAATAATATTAATTCTTGCTGGCAAAGCTAGACAGCGTATAAGGCCTGCTGTGGTATCAAAAGTGATTTAAATAGGATCACCCAGAAGCTGATAACCTCATGGGTGAGATTAGCTGCTGTTAAACCCACAACTAATACCCAAACTGCACTTTCTTTTTATGCCCTTGGAATAATAATGTTCCATTTGATTTTTTTCTGAATCAGAAATGACAAAGGAAATACATGGTCATATTCTCTTTCTTACAGATTACTTTTTCACCAGGTGCAAGAATGTTTATGCAAATACAAATAAAGATGCAATTATTCTAGCATTCACCCAGAAAACAGTGTATGGCATTTAACTAGGGAATTCCATAAGCTGATACTAATGTATATACTAAACCAGGGAGACTAAATATTATGCCTTAGAAAAAATTTCCCTATTAATAAAATAAAATATAAACTTTATTTAGGTCAGGAAAACACAACAATGTAGGTAAGATATATTCAATCTGTGCGATTAAGTTCAGTATTCAGAAAGAAATTTCAAATAAACATCATGCATTAGAGAGTTGTTGATACAACAAGCAAGTTTCATGTTTCAAAGCAGTATTTTATGGAAGGATAAATATTTATTATTCTCAAGATGCTATTCCTTAATAGCCACTTCCCTAGCTGTTTGTTACTGTGTCACATTAAATATATATATTTTCCTGAATACAAATGTAGATATTCCTCATCTCAGTTACTGAGAATACCCTCTAAATAAATAACAATAGAGTCCTGCTCCTTGGCCTGCATCCTGCCTCTTTCAAACTTGTCAATCTACATCTCACTACTACATGGAGATTAGAGAAAATCTAATCTAATTTTATCTAATCTAATCTAATCTAATCTAATCTAATCTAACATTGAATTTCAGCAATAATATGTTGTGGTTTTACCCCAGACAGTAAATACATACGACACAGCCACTCAGTCACTTCCCCATCATGCCTGTGGTGGGATGGGGAGGAGGATCAGAGAAACCCGGTGGGTTAAAATAAAAACAGTAGGATAATTGAAACAAGGTAAAATAATACCATAATAAAAATAGTAGTAATTGACATGAAAAAAGGAGGCAACACAGAGACAAGGAAGTGATTAAAAATACAGCTCTTCACCACCAGCTGACCAATGCCCATCCTGTCCCATCCCCAGCTGCAATTGGTCCCTCCTGGCAACCTCCTCCCAGTTTATATACTGTTTATAACATTCTATAACATGGAATTTCCCTTTGGATGTTTGTGTCAGCTATCCTGGCTTTGCTCCCTCACAGCTCCTTGTGCACCTTCTCAAATTCCCTGACTGAAGGTAAGCACTACTTAGCAACACTTAAAACATCAATGTATTATCTACATTTGCCTCATACTATGAGGGAAATCCAAGAAACACAGCAAGTGGAAGAAAATTATGGCAGATTTTACCAGCTACTGGAACAGAATTAACTCTATCCTAGCTAAAACCATGGCATAATGAAAGATTTCTTTATCTGACTTTGCCTTTGGAAGCTTTTGGACATTTAATGAAAAAGGGATAGTAATTTGGGAAAGAGAAGGATTGGCCATTAAAACCTACCACTACTGTCAGTTGTAGATTAATATGTTTATACTCAAACAGAAATAAATTAGGGCCACATTTTAGCTTTGCTTAGAAGACTGCTGCAATTCCATTTCAGTTTGTTATTCCAGGTTTTAAAATTCTCAACCAACTGTGACATTTCCCTATGACTTTAAATTATACTGGGAACACAAAATAGTTTCCCATCCAGTTTATTCTCAAACCTTCTTGAATAATCACAAGAGGTTTTTCTCAGTATAAACTGATATTGAGCCAGACTAACAGCTCCCATGCCAATTCTCATCTTTCTGTCTGCACAGATGGAGTGAAAGGACTTCTCTGTGGGTTTTTGGCAGCTAACATAATCAGATCACCTAACAATTGTTCCAATTTTTTATAAGAGGATGTTATCTCCTCCTAAATATAATTATCCATTCAGAATTCCTCTGATTATTTCTTAAAAGCACCTATCATTTCCACTTTTTCAATGAAATATATCAAATATTGTAGCAGCAAAATGGGTAGTACCAGGTCTAGTTATTATTTAACTTCTGTTAAAAGACCTTATTTTAATTTCTTTGGAGACAAAGAAACAGACAGATAAACAGGGCAACAAAACTTGCAATTTTTCACTTAAATTAAGAGCTGGAAAGAAAAAAAAATGCGTGCAGAAACCCACAGATCTCACAAGTCCAGATCTGCAGCTGTGAAAGTCAGAACTGCGCTGTATTTCTGAGGTTTTAAGCTGATTTAGGCCAGCTGAGAACTTGGCTTGGCTGAAAAAGCCGGATTACCAAAGATGTCAGTCTACTCCGAAAACTTTCCTTAAATAGCAGATCATGTAATCTAGAGGGACTTAGAAGAGCTTTCATTCAACTCCCCCACCTGTATAGTCTCTTACTACCTGAGAAATACAGATAGCAGATACACTTTTCACTTCATTTTCAACACATCTCAAAAGGAAGGCGTACATCCTTTCTTGCAATGTGCCAAAGGAACAGAAAATGTTCTTAGTCTGAGAGGACAGCCAAAACAAGCTGAATAAATGTTTAAATATAGAATTCTGATTAATTTTTAAGTGGAAAACTCTGAATCACAATGATCAGTAATGCTTTGTCTTAATTCCCTGCTGCACTGCTTCAGCTGTATTTCAGTATATTTCCACTGAAGCTACAAAAAAGCTGCATCACCATGAACTAAACTAAACCATTCTTTATTCAAATCCTCTAATATCTACCATCTCTAATCTTTACATGCCTACTGAATTTTGATACATATTATGAACTTTTGTTTTATTCTGTACATATAAAAGCAGTCATATGCTGTGTCCTTCTCTGGGTCTGTGCACATGCTCAATTATATATTCCCTATCTGTGTACACATACTGCCATAAGCTCACTGTGCTTGCTTCTTATCAGATAATTGCTCAAGTGTAAACTGTTTCCCATGTCATATTTTAGCAGGTTGCTAAGGATATTTAACATGCTCTGAAGCTGCCTATTTTTGGCTCCACATTGTGAGTCTGTAATATAATTTTTTAATATACTTAATGCTTTATATGGTGTGTTGAAAATAAGTATTTAATTTGCACTTCAGTTAACAGGCATTTATTGTACAGTAAGAATCAATTGACTGCTACAAGGACCCTTTTTATGATTTAATCCACTCAGAAAATTAGGTTGCTCCCACAATATCCTCAAAATTGTACCAATAATAAATATAAAAGTAATGTATTATTAGCAATGGGTATCTAAATGCCATGAAACAAGATATAAAGAGAGAGTTAGCCATCAATTAGCCTACATTCCTAGTGTCAAAATGTATTCAAATTCATTTAGTTTTTCACTAATTAAATCAGATTTATTTTCTTGGCTTATGAAACAACTAAATTTCTAAAGCTTTTAGTTTTACTGTGTAAATAATGGAAGCATAGCTATACCCACAATATACATGCATCTCAATTCAGCAGCACTGGATGGTGATTTATAGTGCCATCTCCTAAAACACACATACAAAGTGCATACCAGGTTTGCCTTCAAAAAGCTGCAGGATGCCCATAAACTTGCTAAAAATACCTACTGGACTATTTGCCTATTTTCAGTAGGTAAAAAATGCCTGTTGAAGTAGGTCAAAATTTAAATCATTGAAACATTTTAATCAGTCACAAATGTTTACCCAGTTGGATATTTAATGGCAGTGATGCTGCACTGACAGGGGAAGAGTGACAGAGAGATACATACAGCTGTAAAATGAAGGTGAGGGATGCTGAAAGTACTGTAAGGTCACCCCTCTAGCCTCCCCCAGTTACATGGCTTCAATAAGTGTGATGCAAATTAAGATGAAAAGTGGTTGCTGAAGTAGAAACTTGAAGTCATGAAAAATCTTGAGAGAATACAGGAGAATTCAGAATTAACAAAATGGCTTTATTTTTTAATTTATGTCAGGCTACCAAACATTAAGATGAAAGTCCTAGGGTCTAGTTGCCTTTGATGAAGTAATTAGACTAAAGCCTAACAGTAGCACAAAAAGCAAACGAATGAGCATTTTCAAAAACACATTTTCCACTTTCCCATCCACAAAGCTTATTTTGCTGTAGTGAAAATCCATTCCTGTGCCACGTCTTCACCTTAGCTTTTCTCTAACATCAGCTCAAATGCAGAGGCTTCACATGGTGTCACAAAGGTCAGGATACATATGCTATTTCCTTTGCCAATCTTGAGAACAAAATCCAAAATCCATTTTTCAAATCAGCATGTCCTATTTTATGGCCTGAGAAATGTGAGGATGTTGCAGATGAAAACTGAATTCCTCAATCTACTGTCAGAAACCACCAGGCAAAACCTGCAGAGTTAAAAGAACATACATCTCTCTTTGTAGCTCAGAAAGTAGCTCAGACATCATCTCTATACCAGTAGGAACATCCAGATAATTTAAGAGGCAGACTTAAAAACAGAGTACTGCAGCTGCTGAACCCTTAAGTCAAGGACTGAATGACAGTTTTAAAGACTGCACCAAAAATGTACAGTTAACCAGAGACCTACAGGAAGATTCTGCTGGTAATTGTTTAATATAAATGTTTTAGACAATTGATCATAAAATCATAGAATATCCTGAGCTGGAAGGGACCCATGAGGATCATTGAGTCCAATCCCAGCCCAGCAGAGGACCATAGACAAGAGGCACCATGGACCCAAGAATTTTGTCCTCATGTGAACTCTGCCAGGTGTGGTGCTGTGACCACTTCCCTGTGGAGCCTCTTCCAGAGCCCAGCCACTGAAGAAACTTTTCCTGGTATCCAACCTAAACCACCCCTGACACAAGTTCAGGCCATTCCTTTGGGTCCTCTTATTGTTCATCACTGGGGAGAGATCAGCACCTGCCCCTCCACTTCCTTTGTAAGGAAGTTGTAGAGTGCAATGAAGTCTCCCCTCAGTCTCCTCTTCTCTAGGCTGAACAGAGTAGGTGACCTCAGCCACTCCTCACAAGGCTTCCCCTCCAGATCCTTGTGGCCTTTCTTTGGTCACTGTCTAATAGTTCCCTATTTTTTATATTGTGATACCCAAAACTGCCCTCAGCACTCGAGGTGAGGTTGTCCCAGCTCAGAGCAGAGCAGGACAATCCCCTTCCTTGCCCAGCTGGCCATGCTGTGCCTGATGCTCCCAGGACAGGGTTGGCCCTCCTGGCTGCCAGGGCACTGCTGGCTCATGTTCAACCTGACATCAACCAGGAACCCCAGGTCCCTTTCCTGGCACTGCTCTCCAGCCTCTCACTCCCCAGCCAGTCTGTGCATCCAGGGTTGCTTCACCCCAGGTGCAGAATCTGACATTTCTCTGTGTTTAAGTTGATACTGTTGGTGATGGCTAAGTCCTTTAATTTTTCAAGGTCTCTCTGCAAGGCCTCTCTGCCCTTGAGGGAGTCAACAGGTGAGAATCCCTTCCAGTTCTGCATCCAAGTGGTTTATGAAGATGTTGAAGAGCACAAGCCCTAAAACTGTGTTAGCTTTAGCCATAACCTGAACTGCTGGGATACAAACCAGCTCATGCTCATGTTAAATACATAGGTGAGAACTGTACCTGCTCTAGTACCTGCCACTCAGCCTCCAAGGTAGCTCATAGGTCAACGGAGTGAAAAGTGACAATCCATGCCCATAACCTCTCATCTTGTTCTTTACCTGTTTTCCCAGGTTACATTAATCATGCTACTCAGCTTTGTAGACAGCTAATTCTCTATAACATCTCCTATTTCAGTTAGTGTTAGGCACAAAGAAATACCTTCCTCAGTGTCTTCTTTGTTAACCAAAAAGGAAGAGTGGGAATAAAGTTTTTTGTATATTGGAATTACATCTGAGGCACTAGAGACTTTTGTACCAGTCTCAAGGAAATGGACAGCTTAGGCAGTTTGCCCATGGTCCAACATCTGCTATAGCAGACGTGACTGGAGGTTGTGACTCCCAGATACCATCACTATTCCAGTAACAACCATTCCAGATTTCAGCACTGACTTCTTTTTATCTGCAAATGCTTCCAACATAAAGGTAAAATCTTTACTAAGTGTAGCCATGAACTTTCAACTCTCAGGTATTTTTTGAGCTGTTACAGTCAGTTGTGCTGACTCTTCATATTTCCAAGAAAAGAAAGATGGAGGAGAACAAAGTTGTCCTTTGTTCACATCTTATCAAACTATGGACTTAAAATGCAGCAATGGCCGTATCATGAACCTGAAACCAAAATGACAGGTCTCCAAAAACTAGGAAAAGTCTTCATTAAAACTTTCATGCCCTTTATCTAGCTTGATAACAAAGCTAGTTTGTGACTTATAAATTGTTCTGACACAGCCAGGAGAGATTGTTACCTCACTTTTAAAGCTATTGAAAATAGGATCTGTGTAGTTCTTTAGTCACAGTCTTACCAAAAATTCTTGTTCAAGTTCTTCAAAGACAGCTAAACCTTGCAACAAGAGCTAAGCAAAAAGTTCTTTTAGGGCTGCAGGTGGCAAAATTTTCTAATTCACTCAGTCTTCACTTTAATAGGAGGCTTTAAAGCAGCTTTTGTTATTTCCCAAGGTTTCTTAAAAAGTGTTTTAATAAACACTTTTCTGTTGTGAATCTTTTCATCTACCTTATATCTTTAGAAATTATCAACCTTAACTTCTCTCAAACATCTTCATTAAGTCTCACGATTATTTCTAACTTGGACCTCTCTTTCCCATTTCGTGTTTTTAATCTTTGATTCTACAGAGACTAGCTTTGAGGATTTCTTTTTACTCCATTTTGGGTCACACCAGGACTACTTCTGTGAAATTCAATTAGAACCTTATAACAAGTCCCTATAAATTTCATCACTTCAAAAAACAAACAGTAAGATCTTGAAAGAAGCACTCTGTGACTGCCAGAAGGCGTTTATTAGCACTTTGTCAGAAAAGCATATTTGTTTTGGGTAGATCAATCAATTCTACTTCAAATGACAAGTCCTTGAGCTCTGAATAGTGTGGACCTAATATTCAGATTTTATTAAGAAAAAAAAAATACCGCACTTCATCTTAGCATGAAAGACTAGAGAATGAGCTGACTATTAAGTGCAAAATTATTGCTTCAGAACATTTACTTTTACCTTCAACTTTAGGTAAAGTCTTGTACTCAGAACATTTACTTTGTCACCTTGATCAGGGCCACCAGAATAGCCATTAAGGCTTAGCAAATGACTGCTTTTCCTTTCTCCAGTCATCATTTCCCAAGCATGTCTTTTCAAACCACAGAAATCAGTGACTGATTTGACACATTTAAGGCATGCCTGCATTAGGAGAATCCACAATACAATAATTAAGATTGCCAGGATCTGAAGTCCCACAGTACAACTGCACAGAGCATCTACTCTGGAAAGTTTCAGTGATGTCATTAATTGCACTGGTGAAAAGCTCACCTCCACATGCTATCAAGTCATCTTAAGATTTTTTTTCTTGATGTCCAAACTGCCCAAAGGTGAGAAAGAGGAAATCAGAAAGAAAGACTTTTAAACAGGATCAACACTCTAAATTAGTTGTGAGGAAAAAGCAGCAAAGTTTCAGTGTAAAAAGTAATCTATTTACCAGCAAGTTTCAAAACAATAAGCCTCAAGTTGCTGTTGATAATTGCTGCCCCGAGATGCATAGGATGTCTCTACTTCGGCCCACGCTTATGAAGAATGAGGCTGGACTCTTCACTTTTCGATCTTGAGGTTGTTTATTAATTCTTATCTGTAAAATTTTCTTTCTGCCCAGCCGAGATCTGCTCAGCAAGGCAGCCACAGGCATTCTGACCGCCACCGAGGTGGTATTGTTTTTTATACTACAAACTACGTATATCATATTTACTCTTAATTCCCAATACCTATCACCTGTGTTAGACAGTGCACTTCTACTCTAAACCAATCCCAAAGTGTCAACATCACAGCAGAAAATGGAGAATAAGATGAAGAAGGATAAAAGCCAGATATGCCCAGATTCCTCCATCTTGCCCCCATAACCCCCATACCAAAAATCCTAAAATCTACATTTTCACTCTGTGGTTATTCTGCCATTACACCATTCAAACCTGTGTGACTTTCACGTCCTCATACAAAGCTGGTAACTTGCTCCAAGGGTCAAAATCAAATCCCCAGGTGTTCTGGGCAGCATACCAAGGTCTCTGAGCCCCCCTGACAGAATCCTCGGCAACTCCGTACACCCAGAGGGATGTACTGAGTTCTGACAAATAAGAAGCAAATATAATATTTTACCATTTGGGCTAGACATTTCCCTTAGCTTCAGATGTCTTTTGGGTAATTGTATTTTTTTTCTTCATACAATTTGTAAAGCATGAACAGTTTCAGGAAACAAGACCATATTGTCTTGATAGTTGTTAAGGCATTTATTTGGGTTACGGCAAAAGTTGTCCTGCAAATTAGAACAGAGTTGAATCCAAGCTGCCAGAAGCCCAACTGTTCTGCAGAATGCCTTACATCTTGTCCCTTATGTACTTTATGTGACTATTAAACACTCAAGAGAAAAAGAATTTCAGTGCTATTTACTACTGTATTGGGTTACCATGGTTTTGGTAGTGGGGGGCTACAGGGGTGGCTTCTGTGAGAAGCTGAGAGAAGCTTCTTCCATGCCCAAGAGAGCCAGCTCCTGGCAGCTGCAAAGATGGATGGTCAAGGCTGGTAATGCCTCTGTGATTATATATCTAAGGAGGAAAAAAAAAAAATATTGTGCACATGTAATTGTGGCCAGAGTGGAGTAAGAACAGGTGAGAGGAACAGCCCTGCAAACACCAAGGTCAGTGGAGAAGGAGGGGCAGAGGATGCTTCAGGCACTGGAGCCGGGATTCCACTGCAGCCGTGGTGCATTTCATGGTGAAGAAGCTGTGTTCCACAGCCCATGGGGATGCAGAGATCCACCCAGAGCCCCTAGAGTAGCCCAAGCCAGAGAAGGTGGATGCTTGAGAGGGGGCTGTGAACCCAAGTGAGGCTTGTGCTGGAATAAGCTCCTGGCAGGGACCTGCAGATCTGTGCAGAGAGGAGCCCACACTGGAGCAGGTCTCCTCGCAGGACTTGTGACCTCATGGGGGACCCATCCTGGAGCAGCCGGTGCCTGAAGAAAAGCCCCCTGTGGAAGAGGGACTCATGAAGGAGCAGTTCATGGAGATCTGTAGCCTATGAGATGGACTCACATTGGAAAAGTTCATGGAGAACTATCTCCCATGGGAGGGACCCCACTCTGGAGCAGGGGAATGACTCCTCCCTGAGCAGCAGCAGGGGCACTCTGTGATGGACTGTCCATAACTACCATTCCCCATCTCCCTGCTCTGATTTTGTTAGTGATAAATTCAAATTCAATTAATATCCACAGCCGGAGTCTGTTCTGCCTGTGATGGTGTTTGATGAGTGATCTCTCCCAGTCTGTGTCTCAACCCATGAACCTTCATTACATTTTGTCTTACATTCACTTTCAGGGGGAACTGATAGAATGGCTTTGGCAAGTGCCTGGCCTCCAGACAGGGTAAACTCACTACAACTATGTACCAAAAAAAAAAAAAAAAGAAAAAATCCAACAGGAGTAACAGACTATATATATACATGTAAATGATTAAGGCAATCATTCATTCCATGGGGACCCAATTAAACTTTCTACCTTTTTCAAATATGACAAAAGGAAGAATAGAATTTAAGTTTTCAACATCTAATAATAGCCTTTAAATATTTATCACCAGCATATATGGGAATTAGTAAAGGTAAGAAAATTTTTAGAAATGTGGGAAAGCAGGCCTTAGAAACAGAAAGAACATAAAATTTAGAGCTAGCTGCAGCTGCAAAGTCTGAAAAGAAAAAGTTACAATGGTATAACAACCAAGGACATTAAACAATAGCTTGAGTCTTAGGCTTGGGTAAGGTAGACCTTAAGACTGCAGGAAAAAATGCTTAGCAAGATAGTAGAAGGTTTTAAGCTTAATAATGGAGTATTGTATATTGTTAATAGAAAGAAGACAAGCAAGCATTGTGTGAAGCAGGTGTACGTGTACTTCTAGTAATTGGCTAAAACAATTGTCTGTAAGCTTTAGCAATATGCTATTGGCTAAAAAGTTTTTAAGATGCTCTGTAACAAAGAACTCTTTGGCTGCTTCTGGCTGTACATGAGCTTTGCCCTCTTCCTATTGTCTCAACCATGTAATGAGGCTGATGCAAATAAAGATCAAGAAATGCACCCCAGCAGTCCTGTCCTGTTAGTGAAAGAGAAAAATAACCATGCCAACACAAGCATACATGTGGTTTTGACCAGAAAATACATTTTGACCAGAAAACACATTTTGGTCTGAACACCTCACTAAATGAAAATTGCTTTGAAACTTTTAGGATAGTATACCAAAAAAACCCTCAAAAACAAAAAGCAACCCCCAAAATCTACAAACAGTCATTTTCAATAAAATTCCATTTAAGATAAGGGGAACCTGTCCAAAAATTCCCAAGGAATTTTATCTTCTGGACTGTTTTATGCCAGTATTATTCTCTGTTCTCATTTTTACTTTTAGTCTCTAAGTCAGCTGAAATCACTGCATTCTAGGGACTGAGGACATGAGAGAGTTTGAGTATTGTAATAATCATTCGAGAGTTCTGACTACACATAAGTGTTTTAAAGTTGGGTGGATAGAGATAGAGGGAGCATAATTATCCAGCCCTACCATCCAATGTATGTTTAACATTTTAAGTAACATTGAAAGAGTACATGGTTTCTAATCAAGTGTCTTTTACTAAATATCTTCAGGCTCACACATACAAGGACCCAATGTTTACTGAAATTAATAGGAGTTTATAACTTGCCTAAAAATTCAATAATTTATACTCTGGATTATATTCCTTAATGATTTGCCTGAGAGAGGAGCAATTAGTAGGAGAGAAAATTTAAACTCAAAAAAACAGTCTCAAGGGCCACTCTTCTAATCATTCATCTACAAGCTTTCACCTTAAAATTCTCAAATTCCCTGTTGTGTGGAAATCTGCAGAGAAATTTGTCAAGAGTTACTTCATGAAATATCTAGAGTTATTCTAGAGAGCTCTGCTGAAGGAAAATAAAGCTAATCTTTACTGAAAGGACACGAGTCTTAGAGTTCACATATCTCTGCTTTGGCATTCATTTCCTTTTCCTATTGAGCTACATTTGACTTTTTAATTATTTGCATTTGTTTTCATTTTTATCACTGATAACATTACATTTGTATTGGTTTCCTAAGTACAGCAAAAAATATGAGTTGCTTACACAGTCACTGTTCAAATTGTCATTACTTTCCTTCTCATCCTAATGTCACCACAGACATCTCACCTTCCTTGCTAACCTGATGTTGATTTAATTACTTGACTTGCTCACGACAATAATGCCTCTTATCTTTCAAGCTGCTTAATTTTATAGTGCTAAGAATAACTAAAGTGACTCTGCAAGCAAATTAGAATCACCACAAGAAGTTTTGTGGTAAAAAATTATTACAGGAGTTTGAATGCTAAATTAATGAAGGATTTAAATATTTTATGTAGCCCCAAAATCACAAGTAGTTTTGCTAAATAGAGCAGCTAAGAATTAACTTTCTTTGACTGTGGTTTTCATGGGGCTTAACTGAAAATTCACGAAATAATTCCAAACTTCTGATGCAAATGCCAGAATACACATTGCAAACTCATCAATTCAATTAGAGACCTTTCCAAGGACAATAACTTGGGAGGAAAAACAATTCTGACATTTTAACCAAAATAACCAAACTGACTGCCATCCTAGCTAATGGTAACAGAAAAGGTCTCAAACCCAGACTGAGTTTCCCAAGGACGTCTATCATAACTTTCTTCTGTTCAGCCCTGACACCCTCACCTCCATTTTTGCCAACTAACTAAAAACTAACTCCTTGACACCCCCCATACCCCAGCAAGAACTCAGATCTCTCCAACAAATTTAACTTTGTGGTACAATAAAAACATCAATTAGTAAAGAAACTAAAATGGAGATTTACAGGCAGTATCCATCCGTCCATTCTTAAGGTGTATATATTTATGACACAGCCAAAGATGTAAATGTTTTGCTTCCCAAATTAACCTGTTAAGATTCAGCCACCTCACGTCACTGCCTAAGTGAACATCTACATACTAAAGTGTACATGCTTAAGGAGTCCAGGAGCAATTCTAAGGGTGATGAAGTTACTCCCATGTTTAAAATCAAGTAAATGTATAACACCAGGTGTTATAATCAAATATGAGAAAAATATAATGACATTTATTCCTCTATGTGTACATACCTGGAATTCCATTGTAAACAGACATTTCTAACTTCTCTGTGTTACACAATAGGAGGAGAACTCTTCTTTGAGTTACTCTTTTCCTGGCATTGAATATTAAAAAAGAGCAAAAAAAAAGTCTCTCAAATAGATTTGTATTTGCTAAAACATCATTACTTTATTGTAACTGATTATGTCTGGTTTTCCATGTAATTCCTACCACCCAAAAGTTTACTTCTCTCACTCAAAGAAGCAAGTTTATTTTGCCATTAGCTTGACCTACCACTAAAACATGTTTATGACTGCTGTAAAAAACATTTGAAAACTTGAGATACCAGGTCAAGTACAGCATAAAATTGATGTTATTTCCATACCAGTTTACACCATCTTGGCTAGTGGTAGATATCAACCTAAGTGAAGCCTGTTTCCAGTTACCATATACCTATGCTAAAATTTAAAGACCTGATAGCCTGAAAGGTAGGAAAAAGGATGAACAAAAAGGGCACAAAATAAATGTATAGCAATTAACATGTATATACTATTAACAGTCATTTGTTCTTGGGCAGTATTTTTTGACTTGTCTTCCAATTCATTGATCATTATGCCAACAATGCTACATTGTGGGGGAGTGCTTGAATGGTGAGAACATAGGGGAAAAGACAATATAAAAATAGAAATAATAGAGACATTTTAAGAAGTTAAATTCAAAGAAAAACTTTTCTATGATCTTGTGTCATTATTTGTTTAGAATTCTTATGAGGAAGTCTGAGACATCTGTATTCAGATAATCCACATTGCAAGTGAAGTCAGGAAAACAAAGATGACTAAAACATTTAAATGCACAGCTACTTCCTATAAGACATGCAAATCACATTCTGATTCCATAAAAATTTCCTCTCCCTCAGCCTTCATTGTGCCATTATTAAAAACAATACTCACACACACAAAAGCACCATGTTTCTTAAAGTTCCCCACAGATTAGGATAAAAAGGGCAAAGCTTTTTAGTTTACAGATAAAAATAGTGTTCTTTGTTTCTGCATCTGAAATGTATCTTTTGCAACAGAAGGGAACACAGCAAAACACCTAATCAAGATTCCAGAAGTAAGCATAATATATAGCATATGCATATTTTAGAAGCTGGGTTCTACTTCAAGATTATGTATCTATATTAGCATATTAGATTTTAGAGTTTTACATCTAAATCTTACCTCTCCTGAATGCCTACAATCCTGTCTACAACAGAGCTAATGTAGCTGAATTAGTGTGCCTGAAAAAATGCCTCCCTTTGCTGTTATAGCTGCAGTGTATCAAGATCCAAGCATGTGTAGAAAACTTGCAATGTTTTAATGACAAAAAGGAACCTTCCTAGTCACTTCAACCAAGTGAACATGGAAAGGTTTTGCCTTACTTCCCTAACACATAAAACTACATCAAAACATAGAAAGTCCTAATCTAATTTTGGATTCTGGGAAGGCTATGGTGACTTGGTGCCAGCTAGAAGCCAAGAACCCACAGGGCTACTTACTCCTCCTTCCTCAAGAGGGGCAGAGAAGAAAATAAGAATAGCAACAGAGAGAAAACTCATGCATTTGGAAAAAAATACAAGGAAATCAGACCAAGTATTGTTACAGGCAAAACAGACTTGGAGAATTTAACTTAATTCCAAACATTTAGTTATTGACTAGGGTATTTGGAAACAAAATAGCAAACATTAAAACTCTTGGGGAAAGTACCTTTCTTCTCCATTTCCCAGGCTCAGCTTCACTACAGTCACCTACTCTCTTCCCCACTTGTTCATCCTCCAGGTTACTGCCACAGGCTACATTCAGTCCCTTTTGTGAGGCAACATGCACCTCAGGAGGGTGGGGTGAGAGTGTAGGGGTTTCCTTCAGCCTCTCAGTTTCTCACCCTTTTTTTCCATTGCTATTCACAAGTAATTTCCTTTGCTCTGGCATGGGCTGTGCAAGAGCCACAGTTCCTTCTGGGATGTACCTCATCCAGCGTGAAGGGTATCCTCCTGCTCTGTCCTCTCAGTTCTTTTTTCCCCCTGTAGCCTGACTGGGGGAAGGGGAAGTAATGGTACTCTTTTTTACCATTCATTACGTTTTGTAAATACATACTGAGAAACTTATTACAAGCTACAGATTCATTATTCCCTTTTCTGAGCAGAAATATGTCCCTGACTCTCCACAGATGTGCTGTATCTACTTACATTTAGAATGCCTCCAGGGACAATGACTCCCTTGGCAGACTATTCCAATGCTTGACAGCCCTCTCAGTGAAGAAATTTTTCCTAATGTCTGTCTAACCCTCCATTGGTGCAACTGGAAGCCATTTACTCTCATCCTGTCATTTGTTGTGTGGGAGAAGACACTGACTCCCACCTTGCTACAACCTCCCTCCAGGTAGTTGTAGAGTGGTAAGGTTTCTCCTGAGCCATCTTTTCTCCAGGCTGAACTCCAGATCCCTCAGACACTACACAGGACATGTGCTCTAGGTCCTTTACATATCGCAAGTGTGTTCTCTTCACAGAATTCTAATGATGACACACCAACTCAAATATCTATTTGTTTTGTTTGGGCTTTTTCAGAAAACTAGCAATGATAATGCCATAGCTCTGAATTTCAGGGCTGATCAAATTTGAGTTGAAAGAAAAATTAAAGCCAAGTGGGATGAATACAGAAAAAATAAATACAGAAAGAGCATAAATCTTTATGGAATATTTTGTTACTTGTTAAATTTTACTCCTCATTAAATACAATAACAAAATTTAATATACATTTGATATATATATATGTGTGTGTGTGTGTGTGTGTGTGTGGAGAACAATTTTTTGGGCATCCAGTTGAATACATCCATATATTGGATTACAAAACAAGAAGTTAGAATGCATGTTTTCATGTTGCAATGAGCATAGGTCACAGACCTGACTGAGGGGTATGACAGAAAGTGGCAATTGCAGAGGGAAGAATTATTGGGAAGAATTCTGACTAAATCTCCAGTTCTTGCATCTATGAACAATATAGACTGCAGGTAGTATTTCCTACCCCTTTTATTTATTTTTTTCCCACATCTCTACTTCTTCTTTAGGTTAGATGGTACCATTATTTGCATCAGGCAGGAACTTCAGTCTGCAGGCACTGCGCCGAAGTCTTGTTTGAGTTATGTATAACATGGAAAGGTTGTCTCTTTTGCACATATATGCTGGTTAATCTTTACCTATTAGTGTTTTAAAATACACTCAGCAGACTGCATGGTTTGATTCCATGCACAGCTACAATTTGTGCAAAATGTCTTGTTAAATGCAGCTGTAAATATGGTTTAAATATATCTTTTGTTTATTCAATCTCTAAAATTTATCTTGGGAAATATGTCTTTTCCTATACAAAATACTACTAAAAATACTACTACAAAACACTTTCAGTATCTTCACTTAGTCACAGAATTATTTATTTCTAGGTGATGCATCCCAGTGCTATATGAACATTGACCGTCTGTTGTAGTGTGTTCGTAAGTTCATTCAATTCCTCCCCCATTTTATGTATCTGCTCCCCCCCATTTTGTGTAAAACGGTTTTGCCCTCCTCAGTTTTCCTGCCACAGCCCTGTCAGTTCTATTGTCAACCTTTTAGGTTATATAATTCCTCCTCCCCTTTTTCCCTTATATGTATGCTTTTTCTCCTCCCTGGGCCAAGTTAATCACCCCCCACTCCACCTAGTATTCCAGAAGCTTCTCCTCTTTGGGGGTTGTGGCTGGCTGTGGTCCCGGGACCCCTCCCATACCTGGTACCTATTGGGCTCTCCACTATGTCATTTGTGTTAAGCTCATCCCCTCTTCTCCCCCCATTGGTCTTCTGTAAACCCCTCCTGGGTCCACTCCTTCCCTTTATAACCCTGAGGCACCCTTTGTTCTGGGTCATTCACTGATACATCGTGGGCTTTCCAATAAACCAAGTTCACCCCCAGCGAGTGTCCAGCTCCTTCCTTCTCGTCGTTTAGCAGCGATCCCGTCTACAACCAGCACAGCCCGAGGCCTTACGACGCCGAGGGGTGCTGGTAGACCATGCAGCTGGGTGTCAGCCTTAACCTCAGCCAGCCGGACTCTGACCTTCTCTGCTCTAGAAGGCCAAATACACCTCGCTGCAACTGTCCATTTAAGACCTTAGTCCCTCTCACAGAGACTTAGAACAAGAGAAATGGTCACAAGCTTGAGAAACATTAAACAGTCATCACCAAAATTTACAGCAGTTCACAGAACAGGAGAAGGTGGCCTCTGAATTTTTAGCAGACTTACTTGGTCTTTTTATTTAGCACCATAAATTCTGCTAGTTGTCCATTGATTCCAATCAGGTGTTGGATAGAAACTGCAGAAGACCTCCACAATATTTAACACTTCAACTCATAGAAAAGGCTTTCAAGTTTAGATCCACTTTTTTTAGAATGACAAAATACCAAAACCAGTCAATTTTAGACTAAGTAGATGAGCACAAATACCTTTACATGACAGCAACAAACCTTTTAACCAATAAAACCAAAACTAATGATTCTTCATATGGACCTCTTATGATTGCTAAATTGCATAAATGGAAAACAAGCTTCAGATGTAACTAGTACAATACTCATTATTTATCTTCTCTTAGCTGAAATCAATATGAAGAAGTTATATCCACATCTGGAGTGAAGCCATTCTTGGAGTAGAATACAGTGGTCATCATAGGTTCAGTAGCATACTGCAGTAGCTTTTTAAGGGTTTTTAAGGGGAGATTACCTTGTTGAAAATACAGTAGTAAATAGATAACAGTGCAGTTTACAAGCTGAAATCTTTCCGGCCACATCTTTTGTCATTCAGAGTTCACTAGGATCTTTAATGACCCAAAGCATGTCTTTTTAACAAGAAACTACAGTCTGTGGTCAGCTGTTCCTCATCATTATGAAAATGTTAGTTCTAGCAAGATGTACAATAGGGACTATAAACACAGTATATTGTAAATAAAGCCTGTGTGGATAACTCTACCTATTAATATAAAAGGCACTGAGAAGAGGGAGACTGGGCTCATATACTGACTGACAATTTAGGGCAAAATATACTGTTTTTCTTCACCATCTCAGTGAGAAATTAGATATAACCTGGGTCCAACAACAACTGAGCCTCCTTAATGTGTTTATTAAAATGTGAATTGAAGTGCTGAGTGGAGCCGTGGTGCTGCATATGAATCTGATGGACACTCTTTTGAGTTCTTTTGCACCACTAGACTTTACACACAGTAGGATCATGCATTGGACTTCTTTTCAAAATACAGCATAAATGTGGATTTATGGAGCTTTTCTTAAAGCTATTATGAAAAACATACAAGTGCAGGCAAAGAGCTAAGTTTATCACAAACCTCAGAAAATTTTCTGCCTTAATAATAATACGGGGTTAGCCAGAGTTGATGGAGTTGCAACAGGTATTTCAACATTTTCTGTCCTGTAATTAAAAACTGTCTACTCCTGTCTAACATTAGATGTTTCGAATTTATCTGACAACAAAACAACTGAACAAAAACCAAGAATCTTTTCCATGAGTTTTCCATAGCAATTTGCTCTGCAGGATTTCCTTTTATTTTAAATATTCCAATAATAAACCACGTGAATAAAAAAAAAAAAATTCACTGTATGGACTGTTTTTCCATACAGCTGTATTCATGGAAATTAGACAGAATGACTTTTCCCAGCTATGACTGGGCTGACATGAGGTGGAAGAAGTAGAAAGACGACTAACTTCAGGAGGTGGTTCCTTCCATCTTCCCTTCCCTTCCCTTCCCTTCCCTTCCCTTCCCTTCCCTTCCCTTCCCTTCCCTTCCCTTATTGTCTCCAGCAATTTGCAGAGATTTAGTGCTTGATGACAGTAGACTGTCACTGTCACCAGGCAAAATTCTTCTGAAACCTTCAAGGGGTTTTGTTTATCACATTTTTCAATTAAGCTCTGCATTTTAACTTCATCATAATGCCTTTGCCAATTCTCACCAAAAAACAAAAAGAAAAATCCTTGTTTCCTGTCATTATTTTATAACTTCATAAAATCAAGGGACTTGGGTATTTTTCCCTTTTCTCCCTTATATTTAACACAGGGAGGAAAAGGACACAAATTTCTGATTACAAAAGACTACAAGAAGGGACAAAGGGTTTGATATCATTTTCTTTTCTATGTTAACATTTATTTCTTTCTTTTTCTGCTTTTGAAGTGAGAAAAGTGATTTCCATACAGAAAGTATGTTTTATAAGTTTTAGAGTTTAACTTGAGGAACTTAAAGTAGATACGCAAGGTTCAATACGAAACTAAACTCAAGTTTCAGGAATGCAGTCACTAAGAGAAAATAGTTTTATAGCTCTAAACCACTTTGCATGGCAAGAGAAGCACTACATGTCTAAGAATTCTGGCACTGCATTCAGAGCAGCCATAATTTTAAGCAACATTAACTAAATAAGTCTAGTTTTAAAGTATTACTGAAATCTCATAGCTACAACTCAAGACATATTAACCTACATGGAATAATACTCCTTTTTTCTGCTTTGTCCCCTCCTTTACCTCTTCCCAAATTGGTGCTGACTATCCACATGTAGAACAGAGAGAACAGAATGTAACTGTGTGCCCAAACTCAAACAGTTTGCATTGCATGTGCAATACTTTCTGTCCAAATTGGTCAGTCGGCCTTTGAACAGAATAGGCCTGTTTGTTACAAAATCTTGGGTATTTTTCCACATCTATTAAAAAGTGTTATTTGTGTGGGATGGGGCTCAAATAATTTAATGCTTGCTACCTGTCTGCTTGCATAAAAGCTTGGAAGCTAGTCCCCCTTGGCTCCCTCTGAGATCAGTGGAGAGTAATGAGCACTTTCAAGGTTTGATTCATTTCACTTCTCTTCGACAGCTGCTTTAAGATGAAACAAATTGCACTTCAGACTCTACTCACTGTATTGACTACATCTCCACTGACTATGAATGGAGCCCAGGGCACAAACATTACCCTTGATGAATCCAATCCTTTCTGGTTTTTCCATCATCTGGTCCAGGTACATCAAGTAACAGATCACTGTGTTAAGGAAGTTGGATTATTAAGCATCCGATAAAATGGGTAGACAATAAACAAATTTTAAAGAAAGAGGACTGAGGTCAGAATTTGTAATGGGGTTCAGAGGACTGCACTGAACTTCAGCACACTGATTTTTGTTTTTTGCCACAGGCTAGCACCTCCCTATGATGAGTTCTGAGAGCCAAACAAATTGCTGATTCTCAATACCTTTTTTTTCTTTGCAGGTATATGAATTCTCAGCTACTCACTAATAACAAATAATTTTAAAATCTGTGAGTTTTTCACTGCATGGTCAGGCATATGACAACTTGTAAAGTAGGAGCTAAGCATGACTGATACTGAGGGACACTGTTGTCCACTGTTTAATCTGGGTAGCAGCTGCATGAAAAACTGAATAAATTTGAAATAAGCCCATATCAAACTGAGGATAGGAGGGGGGGTTGGACTAGTGTAAGACTCATCAATTCAAGTATATTTACATGGTCAGAACTTTACAGGTATATTTACAGGACAGAACTTGCCTTACTTTTTTCTTTAAAGGATAGGGCAAATACTAGGATCTGGACAACAGGAAACTGAAGTCCAGACTCAGAATTTAAATTATGAAGGAGACTAGGACAAGGCATGTATTTTAGACCACATTAGTATGTAGTGTTTTATGTGCATCACTCAGCAGGAGAGCTGGCTGACAGTCAAGACTTATTAGTTTGGTTGCAGTTCTTTATTAAAATAAATATCTCTCCTAGAACATACAATTATCTCTGCGCCACTCTGTATGCCAGCTGTGCTTGGACTCCTCTATGTACCATACTTAGAAACTTTTCTGTTTATCAACTCAGCACCTGTATAAAGCTAGATGTCCATCCAAGAATATTGTATAAATCATCTGTATAAATATATATATCCAAGCACCTGTATGAAGCTAGATGTCCATCCTTTTCCAAGAACCACAACGTTGAACCATCTCCTGAGATTATTAGATGAAATCAGGTCAGACCTTTCAAGAAAGGAGAAAAAAGTAAACAGCATCACTGCCTCATTTTCTTGCCTCTTTATTTACTCAGTAAATACCCCTAAGTTAGTATAGTCTTTGGAGACTTGAGAGACCCAGGTTTAAACCAGTTTTTGTCTCCATTGACTAGAAATCAGATCCCTTACCCACCAGCCCAAGTGTGCCCTAACCATAGAAGTACAGATTATTTTGAGGTGACAACTCTGTTTCTCTCCTGTGAGGTAGATTAAGCACCAATATATGTCTTGGTATAGAATAGGCTGCCAGTGTTTTTATAACCTGCTCATTGGAGTGTTGTCCTTCTCTCAAAGCAGAAGTGGAACCTGCTCCACATATTAGACAAGAGCACAGGTTCCACCAAACAGCAATTAAGGTCTGAAGGGAATGCTGACATAAAGCATATTGCAAGTCATTATATTCCTTGTAGTAAAAATAGGAGTACAGCTCCATTAAATACTTCAGGCCTCAGAAATAAATTAATAGCAAAGGTAAAATTAGAAATGTTTATATAAAGTAGTATTCCATCAACACAGAAGGTAAAAAGAAAGCTCTTTCAACTTCACAGGCAAACGTTTCTCTCCTAAAAACCTGCAAGTTCAGATTGCATGAGAACTTAAATGCTTTAGTAAAGTGTAATATTCACAGTGTGCATATTAAGTAAATGATTTTCTGACAAGAATTGACTGAAAGATTTCTCCTGGCAGCATCTCTGTTCATATTTTCCTTGAATGTAGCAAATCCAAAGTGCTTGAACATTCTGGTAGGACAGTTTTCAGCTAGCAGTAAAATATCTATAATCTCTAATTTTTAGATTGTATCAACTTGATTGGAAGAAAAAGAACCATAGCTAGCAGATCTAAAAACAAAGCTACTACCCATGGGCTGATAATCAAACAGGAGGAAAAAACACACATAAAGGACAATGGAAAATTCTCATATGCAACAAGAAATTTACATCAAAGTTTAGAAACTTGAATGAGTGGATTCATTCATTCAGAATTACCATCACAAAGGAAAGTCTGGAGCAGATATCAAAAGTAGAATTGTTTTTGTAATATCAGTATTTGCAAAGTTCAACATAACCTGAAAAGACAAGGATATCTCAAGTGCATCAAAGATAAAACTCAGAATAATAGAGAATGCCAAAGACTTAAAAACACATGAAAACTGGACTCCAGCAGTATGGATCAAATGACACATTTAGACATTTACATTCAAGTACTTCCAAATAAACATACACTGTATAGGAATAACAAGTCTATTAAAATGAACATTTCTGAAATAATTGCATCCCCTGAGTCTGTGGAAGCAACTGAAAAAAGAGACAGCTGCTGGGCTGTGAGGAAAGCAGCAGGCCTTGCAAACACCACACACCAGACAGAAGTCAAAAAGCAGAGAAAACAAAGGCTCCCAATGGCCCCTTAAAGAGATGCCAGCTTGGAAAATGTCCAGTTGGACAAGGAAATCAGAGACAATCAGATAGTTTCTCCACTAATAACAATTACCTCAAAGGCCAATAAGTATTTTAAAATAATAAATCTATAATAATATGAGTCACGAGAAAGGCCTGCAGTTTTCTTCCACTGGACTGAAAGGAGCAGCTTCATGCGTAAATTCCTCTGATTTTACATTTGTTTTAACTCTGAAACTGATAAAGAGATCCAGCATATAAGGAGTGTACACTCTGGGTGGCTTCATTAGTATTTTGTGGTTTGGCAGTGTTAGATTCTGCCCAGAAATGGGCTTAACATTTCATCAGTAATGGTTTTAAAGATCATATTTTTAGATTGACCAGGATCAATTATTGCTTAAACACATTTGTTACACAAATATACACTTATGTATTAGTTTATGCATACATTGTAGCTTAACTATTGCTACACCTAAATACATATTTCCTCTACAAATATTAAGGACTGGGGGTCAATTCAGTTTAAGCAGAACAGTAGTTGTGCATTACCTCAGTTTCCTAAGTCATGGAATTTTGCTTTTCCCTTAAGTTTCTGTAGCAGGGGGGTTGGACCAGATGATCCTACCTTTTTCCCTTCCAACCTTACCCACTGCTGAGCAATCATCTGTCCTGAAAAAGGTGGAACACTCCTTTGAAAAATTGCAGCTGTGTAAAAATATGGTTTATTTTCTGCCAAAGGTGTTAATAAAAAAGCTTAGTGCAAAAACCTTAAGCACAAAGATAACAGATAGAAAAAAGATGCTTTGCAAAACCAAACTTCACAGGTCCTGTTCACAGTGTTCCTATTCATTTCCCAAAATAAATTTTCAGATAACTGTTGAGTATTTTAAGCACAGACACATCTGGTGTTGAATCATGTGTGTTTCTCAGGACAGAGTGGGCCATAAATTACCCATTAGAAACCAGTGGAGGAATGTTTTTTCTGAACTAAACATGTAATCCACATAATCAATCACAGAAGGCAGCACAGGCATGTTGCACATCAGTCAAATTGGACTCATTTGGGGCAAGATTTTCCCATGACTTAAGAAGTTTGCATAAATATGAGCAGAAAAATTGAATGGAAAGCATATGTATGGCATCAGGGTAAAATCCAAAAATTGCAAAGTTTACCAGAGACAGAAAAAGATCTAGCCTATAGCTGAATAAATTCATTTGGTAGTTGTGAGAATAAAGGGACATATTCTTTTAAATTCTGTATTTTGGCAGTATTCTTTCCTTCAAAGGAAAAATAACTTAAACCTTAATGAATGGTAGGAAATATGTTTATTTAAAAAAAAAAAAAACACTTAAAAAACTTTTTCAACCTTTTGATTACACATTTAAGGTATTTACTGAGTAGAAATCTTAATGGTAGAAATTTTATAAATATAATTTTTTTCTAAATTTAACTCATATTATGTTGTTTGGATATAGAAAAATTTTTATTGCATCTTTTAGGCTTTTTTAATACTTTTTAAGGTCTTGACAAGGATAATATGCTAGCTTTTCAGCAGTCTGTTGAAGAACCTCTGTAAATAAGAACATAACCAGATTTTCATGACACAAATCTACCTTTCAGTGTGAATTTATGGACTAAAATCTGTGCTGCTGATGCAAATAATGTCAAAGAAAATCTACCTAACATCCCTCTGCACAGGCTTTTGGATGGTTACGGCAATAGGCTGAACATAACTATGATAATTTCTTTGTGTTTTGATTTTAGCACAAAAATTAAATCCTAGTGAATTATTCACTCAGTTCATAATGGAATAATTCCACTCAAATCAATGGAACTAAACAATATAACCCAACTGGGAATCTATCCAATGGTGTTCCTAGAGTCATTTTAACTTGTTTTAATTAAATAGCATGCAACATAATTTTCCTTTTTTTGTATTAGTACAATATAATAATTCTGTTTTATATA
Source organism: Melozone crissalis (assembly GCF_028551555.1). Taxonomy (NCBI): domain Eukaryota; kingdom Metazoa; phylum Chordata; class Aves; order Passeriformes; family Passerellidae; genus Melozone; species Melozone crissalis. The sequence continues at coordinate 27,554,472 of NW_026535794.1, forward strand.
ATATAAATTCAAAATGTTAGTTTTACAAAATCTTCTTTCCCTTGGAGTACAGGGCCAGATTTTTTCTTTTAAGTTAGTGTATTTTATATGAACCCAGATTAGTGGGTATGTGTTTTCCATGTCTGTGAATCTGTCTGGTAATCTACCAGGTCATAACAACGGAAGCTCCACGGGCTTCTAAGGAAAGATATTGCATGGCAGCAAGCTACACCCATCACAACAATTTATCTGGTGGGGTCCTTGTCCCCCCAACTTCAGAGGAGAGTCTGGAAGGTTCTGTGCCTTGATTTGGTTGCATGAGGCAGCCTATATTCCTTTGCCAAGGCATCCCATCAGCCTTCAGGCAGAACCTGGGGACTGGAATGTGCTTTGTGTGTGCATATCTACAGTGAAGTGTGTGATCTGGGCAGGTACAGCAAATGCAACAATGACAGCAAGCTCTGGGTTTGATACTCTGTGCAAATGAGCTGAAACATGTCTGTGGTGATGAGATGGAGACATAGCATTGTTCTGGGGTTGTACTGCAGGGCAAACCCCATTCAGACTCTAGGTAATGCACTGTAGTATTTTGAAACCATGTATGAGATGCCTGGTCTGTTCTCACTGGCTCCCTATGGTTTTTACAATGCTACTGAGAGCAGCATTTGATAAAGGAAGAAAGATTTATTTCAACAGTTTTTTTTCAAAATGGTTTTCCAGACTGCCCTTGCTCTGTCTGAATTTCTGATGCTCTGTAAGGAGTGCTATGAATCTACATAAACCATTGAAAGAACGACTCTGTCCACCAACATTTCCCACATAAATATCCTGGGTAAGTTATTTATGGCCTCACAGGCTCCTGTCATGGATAATGTCAGTGATTAGCTAAGATGATCCCTTGGTACTCCAGCAGAAGGTCTGACTGCCTAATAGGAAAGCATTCATGTCTGTGTCATGGACATTGATTCTGTCACTTCAGAACAAGCTTTCACAGCTTCAAAGTATTCCCCATTGCCGGAACACTGCCACTTTGTCCGGAAAATTAACTATCTCATGATTTACTCTTCTCAACAATGAGCAGCTCCTTTGGGGCTGACCTGCAGTGCCGTACATATCTGAAGAATATTAAAGATCATGCCATGGAGAAATAAGGACACAGACATACAAGCTACAATGCTCTTTTTAGCCTTCAGCAGGCATTCCATGCTGGGCAGCTGAAAATCTCTGCAACATGGGTTCCAAAGATTCGAGACTCAGAATTAAGATCTTGCACCACTTTCTCTCATAACATCTCACCTACAATCTATGTGTAAGTCACAAGGGTAGAAGCTTATAGGACTGTAGCCATCAGTGCCTAGGAAATCTGAAGAGGAAAACATAGCTTTAAATAAACGAGAAATGGGTAACGGAAAACAAAGACGACATTCCCCATTTCTGCCACTGTCACCTGGATGCAAATTTAAAGGCAAGGAATTTTCATGAAAAATGCTAATGAATCTCCTAGGAACCTAGCTTCAATAAAGATGAGAAGCATCTGTTCAGTTTCAGTGAGGCTTGAATACACTGGGCAATTCCTCTTGAGAATTCCTGATACATCTCTGGTATGGCTAAAAGAGAAGAAAAGCAAACCTGAAGGAGTCAGCTAGACTACAAAATATTTTTATGCATCTGTTTGAAAATCCCAAATCCTTGCTGAGTTGTGAAAAAGACAGTCTATTAGTCTGACCTGCACTGAGTTGATAATTTTAGAGCTCAGTGATATAAACATTCTCAAGAGTTAATTGGCATCCACTTTGGACCTATTCATTAACTAGGGAATTCTGCATCATAGGATAATTCCCCATCATGTCTAATTTTATACAGGTCACACCACAACTAAATAAAAAAAAAGAAAAATCACACAGCTACACTGGGTAGAAGAATTTACTTGTCTCCATTCCCAGAGAGAAAAAAGTAACATTTTCTTTAGGGATAGACTACACAAAGAAAAAACACTGCCAGAAAGTCATAAAATAGAGCAGTGTATGCTCTCGAAGGACCTTGAGCTACCAAGGTTTTTGACAATATAAGAGCAGTCAGGTGCCAAGGCTCAGCAGGACTAGTCATATCTTGGATAAGTTCCATCTGGCTCCAAGCAAGAAGGCACTAAGACTCAAACATCTGTATGCATGAAAAACAAAAGAAAGCATTTGGCAATCCTGAGACTATATCCAGTATAAAAATTGATTTCATTAATTTCTAAAGAAGATAGTGAAAGTGTATGCATAAGCCAGAAGACCAAAGATATTTCTGTACCTTCCTGTTAATAATTCATGGCAAGGTACAACCACCTGACCCAAGGAAAAGCCTTTTGTAGATATGCTTGTTCCATCAAAGGGCAGACTGAGACATCATCTTCTCTGCATTATGGGGTCAGTTACTTTGTCAGAGGAAGTCCAAAGCAGCTAAACTATGTCCTATAGCTTTCTCTAGGAGAATTTTCATACGTGGAGAGCATTGTGCCAACTATTCGCATAATGGGAGTCTGTGCCAGTTATTGTGACACAGACAACAATTCTTTAGGGAAATGCTGGGCTCTTTTTTTTTTTTTTTTTTTTGGCTTTTTGACAGGGGACAACAGACAGCAAAAAAAGTTACTCTGTGTGACCTCTCCTTCACCCAACTGGTTACAAACGTGAGGGCATAAGTGACCCCTTTCTTGCTTAATTTAGTTAGAATTGTACTATACAGAAAAGAGGAGGAAGAATAGTATTGGTTATGGTCACAGATTAAGGTATCACCCTTCATTTTAGACAATCACAAGAAGCCATTTTCTGACATAAAGCATAATATAGCAAACAAAAAGATGGGAAGGGCTGATTTCCTCTTCATACCCTTACCAATAACATACTTGATATTAACTAAGCCATTCAATTAAATTAAATTATATGACAGGTGCCAATATTTTTCCAGAGATTCTGAGATTCAGAATATATCAAAATATCAAGTGACCACTCATGCAGAAGCAAAGTACACCTAAGTATAAAGAAAAATGTCTATTGTTTGTGATCTGTTTGCCCAGTAGGACTGAGAGGAACTCCAAAAACAGAGCATGACTTCCCAAGAAACGATGAAAGACTATTGAATTTGTATCCCAAAACCCGTATCCAAAGGAGCCTCCCTAAGAAATACCAGGAAAGATTATTCAGAGCAGAGGGCTGTGGTAAGAAGATGTTTTGTGAGAAATGGTGGTTCAAAGGATCAAAGTATGGGGTTTTAGACAAGAGGTTAAATAATTGAAAAGGTACCCAGCTACCAAGTATTTAAGTTTTTGTTTCTAAACTTCTTTTTGGGTTTTCACTCACAGTGTTGGCACATAAACTTTTATTTTGTTTCAGTGCTAAAACTAGATGATGCTACAGCAAAATAATCATGGTGCATTAATTTAAGCTCACGATACTCTAACTCCACAGAATTTATATTGACACATATAAAATTATATATTTTGAGCCCAGTAGTACAGAATCAAGCAGCATTATCCAAAAATCAGAAACTGGAATCTCCTTCCTATCAAACTGAAAGAAATAAAATATGATATCAGGACCCATTTGTCTTAGAAAGGGGATCTCTATAGCAACATTAACTAGTGCCTCTCCTGTAAAATCAGTCAGTAAAGAGATATTCTCAGGATTCAGGCAATCCCCCAAGCATCACAGATAAGGGCTATGTTTGCACAAGTTTCTGTAAGAGAAACAGTAGGAAGGCAGGGGAAAAAAAGGAAAAGAGCCCAAGAAAAACCAAAAAAGTGCATAAAAAATCACTAGAACAAAACTTTAGAGAAAAGTGCAAATAGTCTCCTGTTTGAAACAATTCAGAGGAACAAAAGACTGGCTAAAAAGCTCCTCTATCAATTTCTCTGCCTAAATGAGCTATCAGGATGCCAGATTAGCCAACTATCACAGGACAGAATGGGCAGCTAAACAACACTATTACTGCTTGTAATACTGCTAATGCTGCCCAGTCACGATTCTGATTCATACCTGCTGTGAAAGAGACAGTTTCTGCTCCCAAGAAATCAGCATCTAAGTTATCTCCAACCTACTGCTGGATGGCTGTATGGGTCTGTAGAAATATCTTCCAAATCCTCCTTTCCAATCTGTTTCCTCATCAATAGTGATCCCAACAATCCATGTTTCCACAACATCTGAGCCAATTTTCATCTACTACTAGAAGATGTTTCAGCAATGTGATTGAATAAATACAAATAAATATCTCATATTTATCTTCAATGAGATAACAATTTCTGAAAGGTATTATTATATATAATAGTGTATTCACACAGGCTTATAACCATACAAATTATTAAATTAAGGAAGAACAGCACTGAGATGCATAATTTCTCTCTTTCCCATAGATGTTCAGCACAAATACTTACAGTTATCCTCCACGAGTTCTGCTCTCTCAGAAAATCTTCAACCATCACACAGAGCACTTCTAAACTTTAGCAGGGTCTACATCCTAGTACCTGCCAGGACCTTCCTCACTCCGTGGACTCACATGAGAACACCTCAGCTACCTCCATTATTGCACTTTTATCCACTGACCAATCATTCTCTGATTATAAATGGACAATAGAATAATTGAAAATAGTCTGCAGTAAATGCTCCTCTCCAAGTGTAGAGGAACTGACTGCAGAACCTTTAATACCTGCATCTGTGGGTGCAAGACCATTCAGAAGACTAGAGGATTAAACACAGTAACATCTCCTTCAGGAAGCACCAACTGGAGATGGCGTTTTGGTAGCCAGGCGTTAAAATTTCTATTTGTTCCAGAACTAGAAATTGGTTCCTGATTTCCATGCTGCAGAGGAATGGATAACACATGATCTCTGCAGCAGTTCAACCAGTTTAAATGAAAGAAGCTATTGACCTGCTGTGACCCCTGTAAGATGCAGTATATCCTTCTGAAGTATGGCCTAGACCAGTATGTTCTGTCGCAGACATCTTTTATGAAAAGTCCTTTCTTTAGGATTTTTCCTCCTGAGAAGCTGAGAAGCTTCAAGAACAAAATGTAAACATTGATTATCTGCTGCTGTGGAATGCAACAGGTGGATCTTTGATTGACCCATGTTGGTTGTTTTTAATTGAAGGACAATCACAGCCCAGCTGGCTCGGACAGAGAGCCGAGCCACAAACCTTTGTTATCATTCTTTCTTATTCTATTCTTAGCTAGCCTTCTGATGAAACCTTTTCTTCTATTCTTTTAGTATAGTTTTAATGTAATATATATAATAAAATAATAAATCAAGCCTTCTGAAACATGGAGTCAGATCTCTGTCTCTTCCCCAATCCAAAAACCCCTGTGAACACCGTCACAATGCTCCTCACTATCCGTCATTAAAATATCCATTATACCTCATTAAAAAAGTTTTCACACCCATGCACACTAAATAATAATAATTAACTAAATATCTATATTGAATTAAACATAATAAGAATCACTATGTCTGCAAATAGTCACTAGCAGTAATTTTCAAACAAACAAAAAAAAGAAAAATTATAAAATAATGGAAATGAAGACCTAAAGGGAGTGCATGATCCTAAGATGTTATCCTTACTTTGACATCTTTTGTATATACAATTTTGTTGTATCTTATCTGTTACAGAAGCAAAGTAAACACAACAGGAAAACATTCTGGTTATTGCTGCTATTATTACAATTGCAGTCACACCAAGGAGGAGCTCTAACTGAAGCAAGCTGCACACTTGGTGTGTATGACTTCTGTAAGGGATTCAAACAAGTCAAAGTCATTCTACAAACAGGTAAAACCAGTGCTGATGTTATTTTTCAACATAGTATTTTACTGCTATCCTTAACATCTCTTAATACATCCACTGACATCTACAGAAAAAAAAAAAAAAAAAAAAAAAAAAAAAAAAAAAAAAAACAACCAAACCTTTTTCTGTATTTGGTATTTATTAGCACTGAGACATATGCAGTACACAACACTGAAGTCCCTACAGTGTTAATACTTGTTTCTTGAAGCAATGGAGTTTCTATCAGGGAAAAAAAAATCAACCAACCCACACTACTTTTGATTAGAACAGTTTAATCCTAATCCCTTTTCTCTGATCTTGGCAGAGGATTTTAAGCAAGTAACTTTATTTAAATAACTACCCAGAATTAATCCTTTTGGTTGCTCAAGGCATGAAGGGAAAGCAGTCAGAAACAAAGAATTCAGAAACATGTTGCAGCTGTTTCTTAGAATTCACTATTTATAATTGAAAACATTCTCTTTTTTTCCTTTTCTTTTCTTCTTTTCTTTTCTTTTTGTGTGAGTTTGTCTCTGTGTGTGCTGCTGGTGTCAGGATAACTTTTAACTGCCTTACTTGTCTTTTCCTCTTCACAATAGCAAACATCAAGAGAGGGACAGGGTAAGTATAAAACATTTCAGCATGAAGTTAAGAGTTTCTGACAGTTTACAGCATTCTGCACAAAGTTGTATGTAAAAAGAAGGTTCTTTATTCTATGTAGCTTGGGTGGATTTAATAAAACTGGGGAAAAAATTCCCAATTTTAGTCTCAGCAATAATTGTTTGAAAGCATCAAGCTTATTCCTCGTTTTCAGAACAAGGAATTGTATGTACTGGAAATGAATTTGGTGTGTAGCTGTTCCCAGATGTAATGGATCAATTTAACACAAGAACCCCATCTAAAGTGTAAGTCAATATTTTTAGACCTATTTTAAATAGCAAAAATTGAGCCAAAAAGTGCATAATGCACATGAATCTATGTCACAATGAAATACAGTTATACTGAGCAACCACTTTTTAGCACATGAGTGTTTCTGCTTTCTTCAAGGACTGGGTTCTTATAGAACATTTGGTCTTAGAGTAGACAGAGAGCTAGGAAGTGAATCTCTCTCAATCTGCAGCACACGTTTTAAAACATACATAAGTGCAATTCAAAATATAAAAAATAGAGTGAGGAGTGTTGGGAGGATGGAATATTTGGGCACTCCAACAATACCATTGGCTTCTGTGAATGACAATCTGCCAATTTGTAGGTAGAAGAAAGAAGCTGGTTTTGTTTGGGATTTTTTTAGAGGGGTTACCTTTCCAAGACTGCATTAACAAAGATGGTGAAAGAGTGGGAAGAACTAAAACACTGCAGAAATTAACTTTCATTGTTAACAATGTTAAAATTTTAAACAATACTTAAATAGTATTTATTGATCCAACATGTGAGCTGTATTGGCACATGTAACCCATTATTTTAGCATTTTAACAAATCACCAACAATCTTTACCTTACCACTAAGGATGTGTCCCTTAGACTTAGGAATCAGAATCTTTAATCCAGAAAAAATGTAATTGTTCAAGGTCACACAAGTAGCTGGGGGCAGCAGTAGACTTTCTTCCTAGCCATAGGTCTGAAACTCTGCCTCTTGAAGCAATATAAAAATTATTAGCTTAGTTAATGAATTGATGAAAATATGAAAGGTTTTAAAAATTATTCTAAAATAGTTAAGTTTCCTTGTTTAAAAGAAATACAGGTTTTGACAGCAAGTTCCTATATCTTGGTGATTCATTAGACTTTAATAATTTTTTTCTACTGCATTTTCTCATTTTTCCTGAAATGGATCTCTTTTACATGAACTAGTCCTCATTTTCCTTTCTTTGAACACTTATGTAAATGTCTAAGATGTCAATAACACAAACCCCTTTATAAGAGATCCCATTATAATTCTTTCATCAGATCACTTTCATAATCCTTGGGCCATAATTCTTACATTTGCATTGCACATTCATATTTCTCTAAATGACAGATTTTCTATTTTGTACAGTTTTATATCCTTTATCCTGATTATGTTAGAAAAACTCCACATCCAATTATAAAGCATTTCTTTAATTTAGAAGTAGGTCATTTTCTCAAATTTCCAAAGCACCTTCTGTAAATGCTTGGACAGAGAAGAAGATCAGAATTCTTTATTTCTTCTCTATTTTGAAGCAGGATATAGAGTGAACTTGAGAATATGATAATATCAGCTAGGAAATCAGTCTCAGTTTTACCCTGTGGGTTAACAGTCTAGATGCAAAATGTCATTAAAAGGAATAACACTGTTGTTCAGGGGGGAAAAAAACTCATTTTGTGATATGCACAAATTGCAAATATTTCAAATTTTTTCAGTGTTATCAGTGTACTTCCACTCTTCTGCCTACTATTTAGATTTAAAACCTGAAAGATCCTCCATCCCTAGTAGTTATCATTTTTACATCATTAGTAAGACTTCCAGTAGATGGCTAAAAGTCAGAGGCACAGCTTCAGCAAACACATGAAGAGTATCCATGGAAAAATCATGCTCTTCCCAAACCAAGCAATTACCAGTATCTTGTACTGCTAAACATAACATAAATATTTTGCCAGATCAATTATCACAGCAGAGAAGTCACAGAATTTGTTTCATACATCATATAATCTGTGGGTCCCACAAACATGGCACAGAGAGACCAATGTTGCCAATAGCACACAAGTAAACTTACACTTACGGTAGAGGGTAATGAAAAATTATTAAAAAAACCCCGACTAATAATTGTGAATATAAAGCTCTGACTGCTTTGTCTGCCTGCATTATTTCTGCAGAATGTACCATGAGTTTAATCCATTATAGTCATAATAAAACATTATCTCTATATAGTTAAAAACCACACTCAGAAATAGATCTCTTTTATTTTTTTTGCCTTCTGCAACCATGTGACATTGCTAAGGCAGAGGAGAAATAAAATCCAGATACCAAAGTCATGCTTTGTAGTCTATTAAAGCCCAGCTGTTGGCCAGAGTTAAGAAAATGATTGTGCTGTTTGTGCCATTTCTAATTAATTATAACTAAGGATTAATAAAGCAATTTTGAAAAAGAATGTACCAGGTAAGGATTTATAGGTAGATGAAAGTAATTTTACTGTAAATAATCATGGATAAAATTAAATCTGAGCTAAGACATTTTATGGGGAAGGAAAAAAATGTTTCACATAGTTCTCAAGCTCTGCTTCTCTTAAAAGCATATTAATGGAGGTGGAGGCAATGTAAAATCACAATTCCATCCCTGACAAATAGTTCAGAGACATCTGCAATGTTTAACAGTTCTCTGCATTGTTGCAAAAAGCATGAAAACTGATCTTAAAGGGGGACTTCTCTCTGTTTATTGTGTATTAAGGGTCTTAGAGGCTTCACAGCTTGATGGGCGACTGACCACATTGCTGAAAGAGAAAATTTTAGACTTTACAGGAGCCAGCCCCAGGAGCTGCTCTCAGGATCTGCACTTAACCTACTGCAGAAGGTTTATTAAGTTTTCTAGAAAAAAAAAAAATTAAGTCCAGTTACATCGGTCATGACTTTTTCTGCCCATAAATGAAGGAAAGAGCAATTGACCATTCATCCAAGGCAGCTCAGCATGCATGAGTACAAAAATATCCAGTTCTGACACAGAGAGTGCCACTGTCTCCTGAAGCCCATCCCACTCCACAGACCTTCTGCAGGCTGCTGTTTCTAATATCCATATTCTAATATCCATGCTCTTATCCCACCCTTGATCCAGAGGCCGGGGTGATGTGTCCTGATGGCTGACACACAGCACCAGCTCAGCCTGGGTGACACCTCGCACTGTGGATCCTGCAGCTCCTCTCCAGGAGGGGATCATCAGCTGCTTCCAAGCCCCCAGAGAATGGAGACAGTCCTTCCACAGCTCTGGCACCCTGGCAGGCCATGGTGGGGGCTGGGGGAGAGGAGGGGAGGCCATGAACTGCCCTGGCTGCTGGGGGAGCAGCAGTGGAGATGGAGCCACTGCCCTGGTGTGGGGACCTGACCACCCCAGTGCAGAGACTGAGGATTTGGGGCTGTGGGACAGCAACACCTGCATGCCAGGTACATCAGGAACCTGCACTGATGATGAATGCAGGAGCCCAGCCATGGGCACAGTCTGGGCTAAGAACAAGGAGCACTTAGTAACATCCTCAGACCTTGCTCTTAAATTCTCTTCAGTCTCAGACCAGACAGAGCCCAAGCCTGCAGCCCCTGTCACACCCCAGTTTCTTCTCTTGATCTGCCAGATGGTCTCTGGCTCTCCAATATAGGTATGAAACAGTGAAGGAGTCAGAACTTTCTTTGTAGTCACTGAAAAATCTGTAAATTTTGATGGCAATAATATGTACTGATCAGGGCTAATGTAGCCTAATAGTGCCCTCAGGAGCCTGACAGGTATATTGTGGTGGGAGTTCAGGCTGCAAGAATCTCCCTATTACAGCTTTTACTTGGAGTAATTTATTAGATATTATCTTCTTTCATGGTATATACTGTTTTGATCATCTATTGCCCTAGTAGAAAAAAATCAGGCATGTATTTGATGAAAAAAATGCAAAACAAATACAGTTTATAGAACAGAGCGCACAACAATATGGATCTACTTCAACTCAAAACCTTGCTAGTCTGTCTGCAATTAGGGCCTTAATTTCCTTCTGGATGTACAGTTCTATACCTATCACTGGTACATGGACAATTTACAACAGCATCTGAGTGCCTAAAAATAGGTTTTACAAACATCTATGCATTTCTCTGCCACACCTTGGAAATCGGATCATATTCTCCAGACAGTTAAAATTTTTGTTTTTAAACAACTCATTTCTTTAAAAAAACAACCAAAAAAAATTTAAAAGCACACACATCTGGTCTGCTGACTGCCAAGGAGTTTTGGAACATTTAGTCTTTGGAACGGTGAGCCCTAGTTTCTTCTGTGGTTTATTTATTTATTTACATCCATACACAAACATAAACACAAGCACAGAATAATAGACCCTTTTGCCTAGGAGACTGCACAGTTCCATTTTGAATAATAAAAATATAATGCCTCAGGAAGGATTGAGAGAAGAGTTCAGATTGACTTTATCAGTATCTATTCATATGTCCACCTTGCAGAAGTATTTGTTGCTACTACTGTCAGGTTTCTGGGATTATTTTCAATGTGAAGGGAAGTTTTACGTAATTTAAAGGTGAATTTTTACATATGAGAAATCTTAGTCATGAACAAATGATAAAGAGCATTAATAAGTCTGCTAAGATGTAAAATTTTTTTGGTTGTTTTTAAACCTTTAAACCTGAAGAAACACATTGCTGTTTAGGCTGCTCCATTTTTCAGGGACAGTTGTAACTGAGCTATGATTTTTGTCTTTTTTCTTGATTCCCGCATTTACAAAGTAAATGCTCAGAGTGTCAGCTGCTTGCATTAATTCTTTACAGGACAGCAGGATAAGAATCAAAGCAAACAGTTTCTTTCTTTGATTAGCTATATACCAAACACAGCTGTACTTCTACCTTCTGATTATCTCCCTGCTTCAATTTCATTTGGAGGATAACTTGTGTTAAAAACAGAATAGATCACTTTGTCTAGATGCTACAGATTATGAATATATTTTTGTCTTTTAGAAAGAGCTACTAATTCTCAGCTTAAAACCACCCAAATATCAAGTACAGGATTAAAGGGTAGTTTGGAAGGGAATAGTGTGGGCAGTTCAAGTAAGATTGATGTTTGTCTTATAAAATTTATTATGCTGCATGCTATCTTGGGTATATTTCAAAATTTAGGTCAAGTAAATTGTTTTGATCAGTCCACAGAATCTCAGAATTGTAGAATCAAAGAATGGCTCAGGTTGGAAGGGACCTCTGGAGGCCATCTTATCTAATACCACTGCTTAAGTAGGACACACAGACTGTGTCTAGACTCCTTTTGAGTATCTTGAATGTGATGGTGTTCACAGGGGTTTTTAGATGAGGGAAGAGACGAGGATTTGACTCTATATTTCAGAAGGCTTGATTTATTATTTTACTATATATATTACATCAAAACTATACTAAATGAATAGAAGAAAAGGTTTCTCAGAAGGCTAGCTAAGCTAAGAATAGAAAAGAATGAATAACAAAGGTTTGTGGCTCGGACAGAGAGGGAGCCAGCTCTACTGTGATTGGCCATTAATTACAAACAAGCACATGAGACCAATCACAGATGCACCTGATGCATTCCACAGCAGCAGACAATCATTTTTTTCCAATTTGTCCCTGAGGCCTCTCAGCTTCTCAAGGAGAAAAAAAGTCCTAAGGAAAATATTTTCATAAAAAGATGTCTGTGACGCTTCAACAATAGAGATATTCATTTTGTCGGAGCAACTTGTTGCAGTGCCCAATCACCCTGACAGGACTTGCAGGTTAGCTTTGAATATGAACCAACTTTCTTGGGCCCCTCCTTCCTCCACAGCATTATGCCACAAGACTGTCCCAAGCAGATCCCTGAAAAGGCCAAGGATTTGGTCTATGCTGTCTGAACTCTAGGATTGTGAACTTGTTTCCTGCTCTACTCCCTCTTCTCTGAATCCCAAACTCCAACATCTCATGGTCACTGCAGCCAAGGCTGCCTCCTACATTTGCAATTCAAATGAGCCCTTCTTTCTGAGCATAAGATCCACCAGAACATCTCAACTTATTGGCTTGTTTATCACCTGGGTCAGGAAGCTGTCATGGCCCCTCTCCAGAAGCATCCTTGATTGTTTACACCCTGCTGTGCTGTTCCTTCAGCTCATACCAGGGTGGCTGAAGTCACCCATGAGGTCCAGTAGTCTTGGCCACTTATTCTTCCTTATCAGGTGGCTTTAGCAGACACTGCACGCATATTTAATCCTTACCCATAAGCTTTCAGTTGGCAGAAGTCCATGCATCCCTGCTGTTCTCTCACATAAAGCTCCTGAAAACTGTATATCCCTCCACTGCAACCCTCCAGCCATAGAAGACATCCCACTAAGCTTCTGTGATCCAAAAGGATTGTAGCGCTCCAGCTGCCCACACACACACAGATCTCCTCAGATTTTCTCCCCATGCTGCAGCAGCAGTGTGCAGCACTCTGAGAGGCACCCCAGCATGCTGGGCTGTCAGGCAGGGCTGGGATGGTGGTGCTGTTTGCCCCAGAACAGGCATCTCCTTGCTTACTTGAGAGTGCAGGAGGTGGCCTGCTGGAGTTCTGTCTTGGTGATTTTGCATTTGCTTGCCAGCCCAGTCCTTCAAAGGTCTGCTGTTAACTCACTCTTGATTACCTAACCCTGTCTATTTAGAGAAACAAATTTGAAAAATTACATACACAGAGCAGTTAGAAATACCTGGATTTTGAATTTATTTACTAACTTTAATAATTTTTATTTAATTTTTATTTATTAGTTTTTTACTTAATTCAAATATAAATTGTACTAATCTGTACAGTGTGACTTTTAAAAGCAGTTGCTACTTTCAGCCTCATGTTGTTTCATAAAACACCAAGAAAACACAAATGATAATAAGAAAAACACCATTAGTCTGTCACTTTTACAAAGCAAAATCTTGGAGCAGATGTTCAGCTAGGCAAAGCAGAGGAACTATTCCATTTATTTTGTCTGGGGAATTGTAACCATGGACAGCAGTAGAGTTCCACAAATTTAAACTAGTCAAAAAAGCTGTCTGATTTTCACAGCCCTTTCACCCTAAAATTCTCATTGTTTTTCTCTCACAATTTATACAAAAATTTTCCAGCCCTTCAAAGAGTGAACAAAGTCCAATTGACACAAGCCAATTTCCAGTTCTGGGATGATTCTTCAAGCAGCTGTAATGGGTAAAATGGAAAGGATTCAGTAGGACTTTGTGGTAATTTCAGCTCAGGACACAGGCTAACAAAGTTCAGAATTTAAAACAGAAAATATATAACAGTATTAACACTTTGCCACTCCTCTGTTGCTGTGAATGTGAATACATTTCCATTTACCAGTAGATTTATTCTCCTACCTAAAGGGCCTACAAGAAAACTACAGAGGGGTTATTTACAAGGGCTTGTAGTGATAGAGCAAAGGGGAATGGCTTTAAACTGAAAGAGGGTAGATTTAGATTAGATATTAGGAGGAAATTCTTTACTGTGGAGGTGATCAGATGCTGGAACAGGTTGCCAGAGAAGTTGTGGATGAATCACCCCTGGAAACGTTCCCTGGTCTAGAGAAAAGCTCATGACCACAGGGTTGGCACTTGATGATCTTTAATCTTTTATGTCTCTACCCATGGAAGACATTCCACAATTTTTATTCTGTAAATTCCATATGTGCAATGAGGAAACATTTCACTTGGAATAAGAAAGTAAACAAAAAATTATAAAACCAGGAAATTAGTGTTCCATAATTTTCATTTTAAACTTGTCAGAATTTCTGTATGACCAATATATTAAACAGATAGACTAGTCACTGTAGAAAAGCAATGTTTCTGCAAGAATTCACCGGAATTGCAAATGATACTACAACAAGCTAATTTTTTTAGCAGTAGAGAAGAAGTTTTTTGATGAAGAGCGAAGGAGGAAGCCAAATACAAAGCACATTTTTCTGTAAGGGATCCGATTTCTACTCGTACACAGGTAAATCAGGAGCTAATAATAACTCCCTTCATTTAGGATTTTTAAAATGTTATTGTCGTTGTTAATTGCTACATTGCCAAATTGAACATGCACTTTAGTGTGAAGAAAGTAGAGTAGTGTTTGCTACAAGATGCAAGGGAAGAGGGAGCAGAAATTAGGAATTTGAACCTTAAGAATCTGTGCTTGAAGAAAACTGTAAAATTAGGCCTTTATTTTTATACATGCTCCAGCTGTTCTGAATGTTCCAATCTTGCCTACGTTCAAGTATCCAGCTCATCTGAATAATAACTACAATTGAATAACAACTCTGGTATTTGTTGAAATGTTTTTTTGTATAAGATCTACTTCATGTGACCAGAGGAAGTGAAATCATCTTCATAATTTGCCAAGTACTGGGTAATTTTCTTCATTACTAAATATAATATAACTCTACAAAGAGCGGAATTCAAAATGTTAAAAATAATTATTTTTTAACATAAATAAATGTCTCCAGAGCATTCTTTCACATCAGTCTGTTAGACTAGAAGTGCTTTACCAAAAAAATTAATCCTTCCAGGTATTTCATGGCCTGTCTGAGGCATGCAGTATGCTTTCAAGATAAGCATTTTTCTGATAAAGCATTAGCAGTACGGTCTGTGCTAAATTTATGCTGTTGGCCCAATTTCCACAGAGGTTTATTTTACAAAAACTAGATCTCAGGTGCTGCTGCTCTACAACGCTTCTGTAACATTAATGTGGGTCACTGACATGATGACAGAAAACTATGATTTCATGTCAGTAGGGTTAAAATTTCAGACTCGAATAAAATGTTTCAGTCAGAAGGGACAATACTGTCAATGAACAAAAAGACATTTCCATTTATCTTATCTGATGGTAGAAAATATACAGAATAAGTACTACAGGAGCACTTGCTAGCACCATTACAGCTAAAGAGGGCTTTCACACCAGGGAATGCTTTAAGTATTTTACTTCTTACATGGATTCATTTCTCTTGCAATTACCTTTAGGTGTTCTATTATTTGGGCTGCTTCCAGTAGCTACTTCTACTAATGCATGCCCTCTGCTACTCTAGTCTACCTTGCAATTAAATTAAAATATGTGTTTTAATGGCATCAGAGGCATTACTTGATGTACTCTGGTGTTGAATTTAAGCCTTTGTTCTAATAAAAAAAGGAGCATATAAATAAAAACTACTTGAATTGCTTTTTAATTCTGAAATATTTTTTAAAGTAGTTAATAATATGGCATATCTTTGCTAGAGATCCCAAACAGAAACAATCGAGATCCATAGATATGATATCTATACCTGCCAAAATGCACAGTATTTTTAACCTTTGCTCAGTGAAATTATTCCCAACTAAATCTTTGTATATTCACTCTTAGCAACAAAATGACAATTTTTATTTTACTGCATTACTTCTGCCCAAGCCTGATGGACATTTTTATAGACTACTCAATTGCTTCCATTTAAGATTTGATCTAAAGCTCAACTTTCTACTTTGTTACTCCTATTTGCAGTCATAGATTAACAATTAGAAAAAGAAAAAACTCATAAAATTTTGCAGAGGAGAATTACATAGAAAAAAATCTGGTAAAATCTAGGAATGCAAACCTTAAAACACTTTTAGGTTTTCCAATGTAAAATATGTATGGGAAAAGTTTCCTGGAGTGTCTAGAAGTTGTATTTTTTTCTCTCATGTATGTATTGTAAACTGCTATTTCACCTAAACCAATTTACTTAGACGCATGTCCACCCTTAATTAGAATGTTAGCAGGAGCTGCTGAAAATACTAATAGCATTGCAAATAAAACCTTTACATATCATATACAATTTGGCCTAAAAAATGCTAGGTTTAACAAGTATCCTGCATGAACTGATTTATTTTTCATTAATTCTTGGGTTTTGAGAATTAGTATAACTTTCCAAATATTATTTATATTTTTTCAGTTTATCTTTGCTATGCTTACCATGCCCTCTCCCACCAGAGAAAATGTTCTTGGCTTATATGCAGACTGGAAATCTACAAAAGGGGAGGGACACTTTGCTAAGACTGGATATTCTGTATTCCCAGGTTTTGCAGGAGACAACAGTGCAATTTGCTTTACCGCCTTAGGAAAAAGCTTAGATTTGTACCTGACCTTCTGAAAAGCTGCAGTGATTATTATATTAAAACTGGTATTGGTGATGCTGATGACAATGGAAGGCAGAAGTCACTTTTGTCTCTTTTAACAGCGAGATGACCGTGGCAGGTATGTAAGTTGTCTTGGCCAGAGTGGAATCTGGCATATGCTGCCTTCTGTGGCATTTCTTTTTGGTAGTGCCAAACCACTCATGAGAAGGAATGTTCTTGCAGGTGGGAGAAGGAAAGCTGCAAAAATGGGCAAAGACAAGTTTTCAGCAGGACAGACTTTTTGCTGGAAAATTCTTGATCCTGCTGTCACCTACACTCAGAGATGTGTCTATGGAGCTATCAGAGTATGACTGAAGGAGAGGCACAATTCAGAACAAGTTCATTTTTGATGCCTATGGTAGGTTACAAGAAATGCCGGGAATGCCTTATTAACAGATCTGTCTGATAGTTGACAGTGACACCATTAAAACTCTCTAGTACAAATGAAAAATTTGCTCTTAATTGCAGCAAGCTCAGGTATGAGTGGCAGTGAAGCCATTCAAGCTTGGCTTTAAGCCATGGCAGTTTGGGATTCAGCACAAGCAACATCTTGTACCAACTCCACTGCAAATTCACTGATGAAAGGAAAAATGTTGTTGAACAATACCAAAATAACTCCTGAAAAATTAGAATATTTCCTTGTGAAATGTTCTCAATGCAGCTGTTCCTCAATTTTCTATTAAACAGGTTTCTAAATAACTAAAGTTAAAATAAAGTTAAAATAAAGTTAAAATAACTAAGTTCAAGACAGAATTCTAATTACTTTCAGATTACCAGTCTTTTCTAAAGGCCTTCAGAACTAGATGTATCATTAAAAACTTAAAAAATTCTTTAAAACGCCACCTCCAAGGTCAGTTCTGCATGGTGACTTTTATTGCATTGGAGTAACACTTTAACAAAGTCTCACTTTGTGAAAAAAGTCTTTGGCACATCCCACAGAGCAGGTAGGAGACATGCTCCAGCTGTTCTGACAAGGTTATGTATTCATGAATTGCTGAGTCACATTCAAAGATAAACCACCATTCCCTGAAATCTGTAATTGAAAAGCTAACATGAGATCCATAGAAAGCGAGAAAAGACCAGTCTAAACAACAAAGAAATAGGCTGCAAACCTAATGCCACTAAATGCAGCATAAATACACAGATAATTTAAGACAGGTAAACCATCTTTTGTATCTATTATAAAATATATACCTGGAAAAGTTAAAGGGAAACAGGGCTATCAGTGCTAAACAACTATATAAATTCTGGAGAGCTCACACAGGCTCTCCATGGCCATTACATCTGCAGCATGTTTATTGTTATGACTTACCTCAATTTACATTATCACATTTTAGCTTCATATGGCAATCTATTAACCATTTATATACCTGATGAGGTTGAATATTTAAGTCAAGTTATCTGTCAAATGTGAATGAAGTCATTTGCTCCTTTGCTCTGAAAGGAAATGGAAGGAAATAGTCAAGGTAATTACATGTTTGTTCTGGTAGAAATATTACTGGCCAAAATTAAGATCTTGTTGAGTCCTCTATATCACACTAGAAGTAAACAATTTTTTATCTTTGAAGTTGAGGGTTTTTCAGCAAAAATATGAGGCAGATTGTAAAATCTCAACTATCTGTATTACTTTAAAATATCAAGATTCTGGAAAAGGCATGCTTTTCCACCATTTTTCCCAGCATGGATATGTCCTGTGCTTTGGATCAGCAGTGACAGCTATAAGATCTTGGGGCCTTGGCCCCAGACTCTGTTTTCTGATTGCTTTGAACATACTCTGCATGGGCACCACAGCCTCTGTCACCCTGCAGCTGCTTGTGCCAGGCTCAGCTGCGGCTGGCAGCATTTAGCAGATGGTGGAAGTGAGATGGAAGCTGTGGGAGTGCAAAGTTGTAATCCTGTCTAATGATTCTTCCAGTGTAAGGTTTCTGCGCCACTTGGGCAAGGCTGTTTTTTTTTCACACGAAATACAAATGCTCTCAGATGGTATCACTGACCATAGACTGCGCAATGGTAGTCTAAATAAAGTTTCAGCAATTTGAACAATTAATGGATGGGCTAATTAGAGACTTCTTATTTGTGACATGGTTAATAAGTGGTTCATAGCTAGCTAGTAGATATAAATGCATTTCTGAAGGGCTAATACTGTGTTTAGCAGAAGAGCAAACAACAAGGGAAAGAACTCAAGAGCCTATAATTACAAGTGTCGTAATGACAAAATACAAGAGTAAACAAAAATTGAGATCAGATAGGTTTGCAATAAGCATTGAACTAATCACAGCACAAAGTAAAGGTACAAGAAGTTCAGAGCTGTTTATTCAATAAAATTTCTTCTGATATACTTGAAAGCATAAACACACAGATTAGTTGTAATGTACCTCAGTGCAGCTGTGCAGAACCACTTTCACTTTGCCACAGCCCCAGTATACTGATACATCACCAAGTCATATTGAACCCCAAATTCTACTGCACTGGTGAGTCTGAAGAGTGACTCATCAGTACTTTTGAAACCTTTTTTCTCCCAAAATGATGAAAATTCCCTCTTCTCAATACTTTCACTTATATTTTTCCTTTTCACCTTTCCTCTCAGAACTATATTCTAACATGTTTTTTTCTTCACATTTTCATGTTTATTCTGCTCCACTTAATTTCTTTCCAACATTGTCTGGTACTGCAGCCACTTGTCATTCTAAAGAGACAGTTTTCCTCTCATACTTTGCCTCATAAAGTTTCCAAACAATCTTGACAAGGGTGGTTTCCTTAAAGGTTGTATCAAATAGCCTCCAATTTAGTAAGTCCAGCAGAACCTTTGTATTCAGCAATCTGCTTGGGCATGTTTTTTAAGATGCTAAGATTTTTCTTACCAATATTTTTGTGTCAGTCTTTGCATTAGTCTTGCAATTAATACTTTCCTACAGAAAAAGATTAAGCAACTGTGCTACCTCATGGCAGTAGAGGAAGCAAGGCGCAACCTTGGTCTGATAGAATGACGAGTGTTTTCTTTCAACACTTCAGTTCACCAGGGTCAGATATCTTGAGTTCTGAATGGGTACAGCATATTTATCTTTGTACCACTGCATGCAAGGTAGAGAATTTGTATCCCTAATCTTCCAGTCTTATAAAAATACTTTTATTCCTCCTTTATCTCTCAAGTTTTTCCATAGTTCTACTTGCATCTATTTTGATATGACAATAAGAGACAATACAGTGTAAGTTTCAGCTCTTGTTTTTTTCAGTGGGTTTAACTTAAAATGCAGCTTTAGTGACTAAATCTCCACTTTTGAGAGGGCAGAAGCATGAACACTAACAACATACAGAAGAGGTTGCTTCTCTCTACAGGGGCACAACTCAGCAACTTCTGCCAAGTGAAGGAAGGAGTTTGGTCCATTTCATTCATTTTATACATGTTGATTGAATTAATTTGGTAGGCCTTTACATGGTGGAAGATTTTCCATCTTCAGGACAATACATGCAGTGAGTGTGCTCATCATTTAGCAAAATGGATCATTAACAATTGATGCAGAATGGCATAATAGATATTGCTGTTTTTCTTTTGCATCTAGTGTTGGGTTCAGCTGGGGTTTAAATTGCCTCATATCCCAGACATTAATAATTTTGAAGGTTGACATTTATGAGGTTAGAATGAAGGATATTTGAGCCTTTCAGATTAATGCAATTTCAGAGATTCTGGATTAAATGTTTACATGCTCATGTGGCTGCTAATAATTAAACTGATCTTCAGTTATCGGCTGTACAGACATCAAACCTTTCTAGATAAATATTGATAAGGAACATATAATACCTATGTCATGTATATATAGTATGTCCATAATATTTTTTAGGCTAGGTTTTCAGCAATAAATAAAATGTTTCTATACTCTCAAGTGCAAATTCACATTAGACAAAAATATTATCTACTACTTATTTTAAAGTTCTTTAAACCACAATGAGTCCCAGTTTCTTCCTACAGAGGGGATACAGTTTTTCTTCTTTCATAATGGAATGGAAAGTAATGATGCATTCCAACAAAGGCATAATTCTTTCTTTTGGTTATTGTTATCAACTTCCCTAAACAGAGCAATGCACTAAGATCAGAGTGTGCTACATGAATCCTCAAGCAGCTGAGATGGACACAATAATGTCTAAATAGATATTAGCAAAAGAAAAAGAATTGGCCGTAAAACTCTTTCTTCAGGCCATAAAGCTTTGTGTGCCACTGATTAGCTGCACAGTTTCTGCTGACATCCACAATGCTATGTACACACGTTGTAGACTTTGGGTGAAATATTGCCCTTTCTGCCACTACCTCATCAGACCACAGTTTCAAATTCAGTTTGGTTTAGGTTCATTTTCCACTTTCTTTGCCAGCTAGCATTGGCCTGTTCCTTGTATCTATCAAGCAACTCCATGGCCTGGTATATTTACTTTTCCTTCCAGCATCTCAGGCTTAGCTATTGAGCCAAAGTTTTGATTCTAGAGCAGGTCAATGTAAGTGATGCAGGTATAATCTTGCCTGTGGGTATGCTGGGATCAAGACTGGACCTTCTCAGTACTCAGAATTCCAGTTACACATTGCAAAACTTTCATGGAAGCTGAGTTTCCATGTATTCATCTTCTGTGCTTAAACAAACTAGATTAGAGCTGCCTCTGGTGTAGCATTTCTGCCGGTATTTCTTACAGACTGCACCCGACTGATGGCAGTTGGGGAAGAAGCTCTCTTTAAATAGGAATTCTTCAGCTTACTGTAAATGATATAATATTGTTTTCATCACTATGTATTTTCTTTCTCCTTCTGATTATTTATCTCTGGACTCACAATATTGAAGCTGTCTGAGGATACTCAATATGAAGAGTTGTACTGCATTGCTGCAGATGTTTGATCTGAAAAAAAAATCTTGTCATTTCACTGTAGTCATGTAAAGGAGAATCGGGGGGAAAAAAATCCTTAATGCAGTCAGTAAGTTATATGTATATAGTAAAAACAATATCAATCATGTCTCATGAAAGAAAAGAGGACTCTTGGGATTTTAAGAGGCTGTTTATAAAAGAACAGCTCAACTAAAATAGTAGTTTCTTAACACCCTCCAAGTGACAAATTGACAGATGCTGTGCAAAAGAAGGACAAGCAGGGACTGAAAAATGCCAGAACAAAATATGCGTTCAATTACAGGCTTGCAACACCTAAGGGATGCTCTTACTGCTCTGACTTAAGAGGTAACATCAAAATTCCTATGAAGATGAGTGTAATTACAGAGGAGGGAAGCCTCTAATACACCTCATTTGAACAGTTTTTTTAAGCTTTTAGAAACTAACAGTGCCATCTTGAAATTATTGTACTATTAAGGACAACAAATCTAGAGAATGCTAGCAGTGTATTGTAGTACCAGAATTTCTCAGACAAAGAAATAAAAGTGTTTCTGCATTCCAAGGAGCTGCAGGGAACAGAAAAGCCTGCATAATCTATTGGAGATTTACATTAAACACACCTTTTGATAGGCAAATATTGCTGTTGTGAGGTTAACCATCTCAGAAATAAAGTCAAGGTACTTGGTGGGGTTTTTATGAAGTTGGGTGGAAATGTTGCTTTGTTCTACTAGACCGTTGTTATCCATGAGAGGAGTTTGTTTATAAAAAACGAGGAGGGTTTTAGTGGTTTGAAGGGTTTTTTCCTTGTCAAAAAAAAAAAAAAAATCTGCCCCTGCCAACTAAATTAAAAAGAAGAAATTACAAAATTCAGGACTTGCTCAGTGGCTCTATGGCCATAGCCAGTTTGATGCAGAGTACTTTCAAGAGATTTTTTTCTGAGATAGCTGTTGTCACAGGTGCTGAGGATGATATGGTCAGACTATATGTGAGAAATTATGAACAGGTAACACTGACATCAACAAAAAAAAATTCTTTATAAATATAATCACAGTTAGTGGTTTTTTATAGCCCTGGTGTCTGAAGTTATGTGAGGGTTCAAGATTTTTGGTTTTTTGAGAAAGAAATAACCTAAAATTACTTTTCCAGGTCTTTAGGCTACAGAGAAGAACTTCAAAATTGAAAGATTCAAAAAACAGAGAATAACTGCTTAGGAGAGAAAAAAAAAAGTGTGGATTTTTTTTCCTTACTTTTGCCTATACTTATTAATTTTTTTTAACTTGGGTTTTGGCTATATTCTATCAACACAGAAAAACTTGCAATTACTATCCAAAAGGTACAAACAAGAAAAAAACATCCAAACAGTTCAATGGACTTGCTCAGATTTTCACAAAAAGTTTTAGTCTGACTCTAAATATCAATCCCCCAGACCATACACCAAACACTTATTCATGAGACTATCTTTACAATTCAAGTACTGCTTGCATAAAAAGAAAATCAATGAAAAACAATGTGAATGTAAAATAAATGTAAAATAAGTGTAAAATTGTAAGGTTTTTTATGTAAAATAAATATTCCCAGAAATTAAAGTTTCTGGGAATATTTATTTTACATTAAAAAACCTTACAGTTATATATGCAGTAAAACAAAGGGTCAATAATAACCTATTAATCCCCAGTTTCAGCAAGTGAAATTTAGAAAAGCTTGCAGATGAAAGCTCAGTAACATTTCCAATGATGTTATTAAACTTTAAAACCTGAAGTATCTATCTTCATTCACTCCCAACTATAACAAAGTGCTTTCCATTTTTTTAAGCTTTTCTATTCAGAAGGCAGGTAGAAAAGAGATCATATTAATAGAAAGTTTGATTTTTTTTTTTTTTTATTTCAGTGAGCTTTGCACTGCTAGAATCTACATTTGAAACACATGAGTGCAGTTAGGGGAAAATCAGTGTACATAGAATGGTGTGCAAGTGTATTTTTTAATATTACCTAAAAAAATCCAGAATAAAGCATTGCAGGAGGCAGACAAACTTGCAGACATTATGTAAAGGTACTCAAAATACCCATGTTAATGAATTCTGGCTAAGCCCTCTTTTTAATATCTCCTCTCTGAATATCTTCACGAGGAATTGTCTTTTCTGATGACTACTACCACAGCCACTACTGTGGGTAAATTGGTGAAAGGTATATTACAGACAGAGAGTATGGAAAGGGCTGAGTTCAGGAACAAAAGTAGGTTTACATAGCATGTACTCAGGATTTATAGCCCAATTGTCTTTTCAAGAGAGGGTCACTTTGCAATACAATAATTGTTTCATTTATCTCGTGCTGAGTTACAATAGTGAGCAGAGTCAAAGTTGATTAAAAATTAAAATGCACTTTATTCAATATAATAGTAAAGTGATGCTGTGTAAATGGAATGGACTTTTCCATTTCTCCCATCACAGTCTGCTCTCTGCTTTCTTTTCACATGCTGATATTCTTAAATGCCAGATATTTTCTGCAAATTTAAATGTTAAGGATTAAAAGAGATAATTGCTCCCCAGGCTAATGGCCACTATTACATGGAGCATGACTGGAACATTCTGCTGCTTCATTTGGTTCACTGATATTCCCTTCAGGAGGTCACCTGCTGTACTCTTATGGTAAAGAAATACAATAAAATTATTTCTTATTCCACGGATTTTATAGAAATATATCATAGATATATATTTGTATTACATAGAAAAGTGTTGGATCCCAGCACACAAAAATTTCCAGAGCTGGATTTCACAGGACTTCATACTTAACGATAGTAATAATTTTATTTGTTACTAAAGAATACTCCATTTTTTTGTTCCTCAGATTAATTCTTGACATTTCATAGTGTAACCACAGTTACACAAGGTAGTGCAATTCATAGACAATAATGACTATTAAGACCATTTTCTCACAGGATTATGTGATCAGCATAATTTCTCAGATGCAAATGTCTCAAAAGTACAGCTAAGTTTTCAGTCCTATACTTCCATTCAGGTGCTTTGATAATCCTGTTCATTCAAGGTTAGGTAAGTAAAGCACTTCACTGGTGTTTTCAGTCAGGACACATGTAAACATCTATCTCTGGAGCTGTCTTGTTCTTCTACATACTATGATTGCATTACCTTGATGTCCAGGTTCCAGCCAGGACAGGGTTAGTTGTAGCAGTAGCCAGGGTATGGCTAGGAATAGGAATTCTTTACCACATCATTTTCCAGGAGCAGGGTAAGGGTTCCCTTCCCTTCCAGGTCAGGGTAGTGTGGCAGCAGTTGGGTATTGTCAGGTACAGTGGGGAGCACTTGTGCACGTTTTTTGTTAATGTTGTTGCTTTTACTGGTCATTTTCCTACCTCATTGCTGTTTCCAGTAATTGTTCATATCTCCATCCATGATCTTTGCCTTTTGTGTCTCCAGTTTTCCTCTTCAGCTCAACTCAGGGGAGGGCAGGGAAGGAGTCAGGAGTAAGTCAGCAGAGCCTGGTTTCACAGAATTACAGCTTCACAGAGTATACTGAATTGGACAAGCCCTATTCTTAAATATTATTATCAAATCTACTGCCTGTAGCATCTTTTGACACAAAGCAGACTCCTGCCAGTAAAAAATTTCATGCTTTGGATTTTTTGATCATTACTGTTTTTCATAATGTGAATATCTACTTTCTACTTTCAGAATATTCTCAGTAAACATAATGAAAATCTCACCATTTTGATTTTTCTTCAACTCTATTTTGTTGCTATATTTTTTTGTTTTTTAATTGTATGGAAAATGAAGATGTCAATTGATATTGAATAGTTGCTAATATTTATTTCTATATGAAAAGGAAAAATACTCTTATAGGCTTTTATTGTTTTCCCATGAGACTCTTTACCACTAGAAAACATGTAATGAAACACAATTTCCAAGTAGCAAAGGAACTACTTGAAATATATTACATTAACATGCACTAAGGTCACAGAATACCCATGATTAGCCCTCTAATTCCCCTTTATCAAAGCCTGGGATTTCAGTTCAGCCATGCAGCAACGTTTAAGGTCACAAAACCTGTTGGCTCATTAAATGAAACCAACTTCAGCATGGGAAGGCATGTAAATCCCATTTTTTCAGCAAAGCCTCTGTTAAAATTCAGAACTTTATGACAGAGTGGAGGAGAACCTTCACTTAATGAGTATGGTAACAGATCTGAAAATCAACAATATCCACAAATATTGATAATAAGCGTAAGTATCAGAAAACAATAAAATTATTCTTGAGTCTAATCGGACTCAGTGGAAAATGTAGATGACAAAACAAGAAGCAGGAAAAAAAAAAAAAGCAAATAATGACTCCTTACACATTCTGGAGTCTCTCACATTAACATTATTTTGTGTGATTCTCTTTCATATGCTATGGAGCTCAAAACTCAGCTGTTCATACTCTCTGCACTTAAGATCATTCTCCATACATGTTTTATTACTCCGACAGTTATCCATATGTACAATGAACTATGCATTGGAGTGGCCTATGCTTGTCTTGCCTCTGGGATTGTCTTGGATGGCCTGACTCTGCACCATGCTTTGGCTTCTCAGTTGCTTTTACCTGTTCATTTTACAGCTTAGCAGCCTATGCCATTTGGGAGAATTCGTGTTTATTTGGACATACCTGTGGGGGCATAAGGTAGATCATAACCATTTATTATTAACTTTTTTTTTATATTTTGCATGTGGGCTCTCACATCCATCTGCCTAATGGTTCCATTCTGTCAAAGGCTTCATATAAGGACATATTTCATTGTTTTATCCTTTCATTTAGGATCACATTACTCTTTAAGTCTTTGGCACTTTCTAGGGTGACTCTGGAGAATTTGTGCTGTGCATTTATTAGAAATTCATTTTCTTTTTGCTCCTTTTGTACAGTAACATCTTGGTTTCTTTTTCTAGATTCTTTTTTACCCCTTGATTTGTTCAGTAAATCATTTCAGCTCTTAATTTCATCTTTAAAACCAAACTATAAATCCAATTTTCTTAGTGACCATTGTATATGCCTCCTTGATTTCATTCCAAAAAGCAAGGAGTGTGCTCTGAAGGTGACAACCTCTTCATTCCTGTTTTTGTATTACATGGTCAAGGCCACACAGCCACCAGCCATCCACGCCCATCAACTTCTGGTAGCACTGGGAAAGAGGTGCTTTGTTTTTTGTTGGGTCTCACAGTGGAACACGGACTGGGACAGGTGTGGGTACAGCTGTGTGCAGACATCAGATAACACAGAGCCACGGGATGAGCAGTGATATCCAATAAAGGAGATGTTTGCACCACAGAGCTCATACTGGGCACAAATGCTGAGATCTGCCCAATGGGAGACCATGGGACAGTAAAGAATGAGACAGGACAAGGAGGAGAAGATGAGCAAAAAGAAGATATGGGAAAAAAAGAAGGAAAAAATATTCTGAAAATAGTCAGGAGACCTAGATGAGACAAACTGCCTAGTGCTTAAGTCCCCAGAAAATGAGAATAGGTTTTCCTAAAACAGACTTCAGCTTGGAGCTTCTCAGACCCCTTTATGTAATACCGATGGCTGACTAGTCTGGAACTATACTGAGAAAAATAAAGGAACTGATTTTTAATCTTTCCAAAATGATGTTAACCTTCCCAAATTAATAAGCATGTATTCTCTTTTGAAAGCTTTCTAAACATTTCTCTGCCTAGGATGACTTAAACTACAGCACAATAAAATGGAATTTGCAAAGAAATCTGTGACTATAAATAAGAGTGGAAGGCAGTGTATGTTGCATGGAGTGCTGCCATCTTTTGGTAATAACAAATTAGGGTTATTCCAGGAGAGCCCTGAATATGTCTAAGAAAGATGAATACAGTCTGAAAGCATAATACATAAACCAATTATTATTAAATAAAATTACTATTGTTACTAAAAAGACTACATTTTTTAGTACAGACTCAGTCTGAAATGTGAGGTTGCTACTTATAAAATGTGTCCTTTCATTTAGACTACCACTTTAACTTTTTGCTCTTTTAGAGATCTGGGTAAGTAGAGAAATAAGTATTTCTTCTTCTCTGGTTGCAGAAGTTGAGGCATAAAACATATCAAGAATACAAAAAGTAGTAATTAATAAAAAACCTACATATTTTTGAAGCAGGTTTCCGTCTGATCGATTTTGGCTTTTTCCTCTCCATATAAGGATGATTCTTTTTCTTTCTGTGTGTAATTCAAATTAAATGATATGATCAAATTCCACCTTCATCAAAAACACATCTGTGGGACTATTATATTGCTCTTGGGACTATTATATTGCTCTTTTTCTTTTATATCATCTTCATAGTTTAAAAAAACTGTATGCATAGAGCATTTGTTTAGCTTTAGAAGAGCCTAGAATTTGATGAGGGGTTGAGTTTTTTGTTTTGAAGAAAGACAGCCACTGACCCTTGAGCACAGTATTCTAATTTTGACTTTTCTTTCAAACTTTCAATACTTCCTTACAGTCATGGTAAATTTCTGGATTCATGGCTAATAGTAAAAGCTTGAAAATGTAATTTGAAAGGCAGGAAAGTCAATAGCCAAAATAAGAGTTAAGTACAGATTATTTTCTCTGGAGCCTTTTGAACACCCAGATTTGCAAATTTGCCATTTTAATGACCTTAAAATGTGTATACAGATATGCCTTCAGATTTATTTGCTTCCTCGCAGTTACAATGGCAAACCAACAGAAAAAATTAAAAAAAAAAAAAAATTAAAACCCAAACCTGCTACCTGCTGCAGCGGCTATCTGTCATTTTCTGTGCAAAAAAAAGGTGCTTACTGTGCTAATAATGATATTCCTCATTTTTTCTAAGTGTTTTGTTTACCTAGTAAAAGAACCAGTGGAACATCTCGGCTGAGGTTGTTTCTTCCATTCTCTTTACAAGATTCCAGCTGATTTAGGTTTCTTTTGCTTACATGAGTGTGTTTGTGTCTTGGTGGAAAGACACTGACATTCGCCATTCCACTTTGTGTCTGTTTTGTCGTTTTCTGGTTCTGCTGATGCAGTAATATGTTTTCTGTCAAAAGCGTTTTATAGGCACATTACCCTGCTTGACAGAAACAGCGAGCTACAAGGATTTCCTGAGGAGAAACTTCCAGATGCAGCGAGTGAGATTTCTCATCTCCCAACTACATTAATTACATTATCACCCTGAAACAACATTCTAAATGAAATCATTCACTGAAAGTCTTACACACAGTCCAGCTGTCTGGACTTCTCTAATGTTTCTGTCATCTATAAATAATTCACAGAAAGCCAACTGGGAGGCTGCATACTCATTTTCTGCTCTCTCAGTATCTGCCAGTCATGGGTAAGGAAAGAATTTCAACCTGGCAGCTGTGGGGAGATAGAAGTCCACCAATTTCAAGTCTTCAAAAAATCTCAAGTGTGGTCTTAATAAGAAATGAAATTGGTTTTTAAAAATAAAAGTATTTTAAAATAGATTTTTAAAATATTTTATCTCTTCTTATTTATTTTGAAGTTCACTGAGGTCCTATTTTTACACACTTTATAATAACCCAGAGGGCAAGAATTTCAGTTTGAAAAAAGAAAAAAGTGATTTCTACATAGCCTCTCATCCTTGGAAGCTGGAGCTTCTAAAAAAAAAAAAAAGATAAGGAAAACCATGAGAGCTGGAATAAAATCATGAGTATTAACAACACTCCTACAGAAAGGTTCTTAACTTGAAAAGATGGTGCAGTCTATTAGGCTAGAATTATGCAATTGCTTCCACAGGCAAAAAGATCATATATATTGGTGCACTCAGGAGTTAAATAACCTGGATGAAGTGTGATATGTACAAACCCTGAGACTGTAGCTAAGAGAACTGATAATTTTGTTTTATATTTGCTTTCTTTGCACATTAATGTTGGGAGGGGAAGATAATTAATTATGTCATCACTAATAATTCCAGTAAAAAGATGAGGAGGCTAAACTCAGATATGGTGTAATTGAATTTGGACTTACTTTCACCAGCTACAGATTTGGCTCATTATTTGTATTTTCATGTTGTGTCAAGTGGCAAAAATACTTTTTGACCTTGTGATCAAAGGGAAAAATGCTCAGAATTTGCCTTTGAAAGACAAATGGGACATGCAGCTTTCTGAGTCATCTTTTTTTATAGCTACATCCTACAAACTTTGATTATAATAATGGGAATTTTGCCTGATGATTATAGTATTGGGCCAATCATAGGTAATTTAGCTCAAAATTCATACAGCTCCATTGAAAATAATTGGTTGAATCTGTTTACACCCGAACTGATTTTGCATCAGTTCCTTTGAGAGACTGTATTTCCCTTCAGCTATTAGAAGCTTGTATCCCTAAGGTAGAAACATTATGATATCATTTGCACAAAGGAACAACATCAAATGCTGCATACATAAGAACAGAAAATTAAGTTTTAAAAGAGCTGCATGCTTCTTTCTTTATGGACTTTGAGGAAGAAAGCATACAAGTGTGACCTTATACTCCAGTACCTATGGGGATGCTCCATGGAAGGAGCAGATTCCGGTTTTTCACATTTTTGCTCTCCTTACTTTAGTCAGCTAACATCTCTCCACAAATGCTCACTTAAAAAGGATCAAAAGTTGGTAGCACTTGCAACAATAGCAGTACTTCAACTTGTTCTTAAAATTGCTGCAGAAAAAATGATCTTAGTGCTCTTTAAAAAAAATGCAATATTTGCTCTGTTATGTCATGGTAGACATTTTTCTGCATCCTGAAATTAAGTGTTGGGATTTTTTTTCTCTCTTCTTCATTGTCTTGTTGCGAGTATTGTTTTTCTGTTTCCTGTAGAGCTGAAATAAGTAAATTGTACAAAAGAGATAGTGGATGAGAATGAGAGTGAGAATACAGCGATAACAGGAATAATAAAAGTTGAATTTCAGTTCAGAGAAAATAGAAGTCTCTCTTTGTAGTATTCTTGAGAATAGAACTGAAGAAACGAGATTCATTTAGGGTCTTGAGAGGATTAACTTGCTAAAAAATATCATCCTTGAGCATCTCAGTGTTCTTATGGGATGGTCTGAGAAGTAGCAATTTGGTTCTTGAATCAGTGATCAGTTTCTGCATATACAGCATTATTATTATTTCTTTTTAGACTCACCTGGTAAAGTCTCACAATCCATTCAAAAATAAGATTTAAATTTTTTTAATTACCATCAGACTTTCACTTAGACACAACATGTTATGAATATGCCCCCAAATATGCCTTAATGGAACTTGACAATTTGTGGTGCACCCCTTTTAGACTGTGAGGTCAGATTTGTATGCTTTATCTCTCCTGAAAGCAGGGTAAAATGTGTGTACATCAGACCTTTGAAGAATGAAGGCCTGAGATTATTTGTCAATGCTTTAAAAGAGCATTTTCAAATGCTTTACTAAGGTTTACAAAGGTGAGTTTTTGTCAAGGAAGAGGGGGAAAGTAGACTCTTAGTATACCTATCTGTAAGTTTAATATATGCTAGAGATATTATTGTATTTCATAGTTTGAAGAACATTTCAAATAGAGATTATTTATCTACTCTTCCAAAGAATTCTTCCCTCTTCCATTCTAAAAGGTGACCACAGGGAAAAGAAAATTTTCCTAAGATACACATCTCAGGATTTGGATACTAGGCTGGTCATTCAACTAGAGAAAATTACATCTTCTTAGAAAGAGCTGTGCCTTTTATTGTCTCATAACCTCTTGTTTTATAAAGTATGTTTGCTAGGGAGGGTTCAACAGACCAAGTGTAGGTTTTTCTATTTATAAGACTCCTAAAGTAGCCGTCTAAAATAGATATTGAAAAATCAGTCATGGTTTTCTGTCCATAACTAAGTCAGAAGTTTGAAGAGTTGATAAAAGGAATAACAATGGCCTCAGAAAATTCTAATCTGCAAAGGTGCCATAGATATGCATCCATCATTTTCATTTAAAGCAGTTACAAAGATTTCAATGATTGGTGCTTCTCAGTGGCCAGTATTGGGACTGGCACATTTTTACATTTTTGTTGGTGATATGGACAGTGGAACTGACAACATGAAGTTGCATGATGCTGATGACAAACTGGCAGGAAGGGATGCCATCTAAACAGAACTTGGCAGGCTTGAGTGGTGAGTGTATGGGAACCTCACAGAGTCCAACAAGGCAAAGTGCAAGGTCCTGAACCTGACTTGGCACAAGCAGAGCCTGGGCAGAGAGTGGATTGACACTATCCCTGCGGAGAAGGCCTTGCAGGTGTCCATGGACAAAAGGCTCAACATGACTCATCAGCGTGCTGTCACAGCCCAGAAAGCCAACTGGGCTGCACCAAAAGCAGCAGGTGAGGGAGGATGATTCCTCTCCCTCTGCTCTTGAGGGACTGCTCCTGGAGTACTGCATCCAGCTCAGGGGCCCACAACAAAGAAAGACATGAACCACTGGGATCGAGTGCAGAGGAGTCACTAAGCTGACCACAGGTCTGAACACCTCTCCTGTAAGGGGAAGGCTTTGAGTTTTGGAGCTGTTCTCATCCTGGAGCAGAGAAGGGTTTGGGGACAACTTAGAGAAGCCTTCCAGAATTTTAAGGGGGCTTACACGAAGGCTGGAGAGGGACTTTTCACAAAGGCATATATAGTGTCCACAAGGGCATGTATAGTGACCTGTCACTACAGAACAAGGGGGGATGGCTTCAAACTAAGAGTATGCTTAGATTAAATATTAGGAAGAAATTATTTCCTGTGAGGATGGTGAAGCCCCAAAACGGGTTTCCCAGAGAAGTAGTGGAGGTCCCACCCCTGGAATTGCTCAAGACTAGGCTGGATGGAGGTCTGAGCAACCTGGCTGAGTGGAAGGTTCCCTGCCTATGGCAAGGGGCTTGGAACTAGATGATCTTTAAGGCCCCTTTTAATTCAAACCCTTTATGATTCTTTAATTTCGACTGGAAAAAAAATTTCATTTCCTTCAATTACTCTCAATGGATAAACAAAATATGGTTTTAGTAAAAAAATCCACAAAGTAATACCAATTAAAAACCTCAAGATTATAAGCAGTATGACACTTGATTGACAGAATTGCTCTTAAACGTATAATTCTGATCATCAAATCTCTCAAAAAACAAGTTTTTAGAACAAGCTGTTGAGCACTTGTCAAAGTGTCATAGATCCTACATACAGAATTGTCTTTAAAGAATGCAAGTGTTGGGCTTCAGAAGGAAATAAAGATTTCTCTCCCGGTACTGGCAAAGTTAGCATTTATGTCATACAAGATGAATTGTGGCATTCTTCCTTTCTCTGTCAGTGTTTATGGGTCTCTTCTTTCTTCTTTTGTCTCTGTTGCAGTGAAAATTCTCCAGATCTATAACCAGTTCCTGAGAGGAGCATTTTCCATTATTTTTTATATATGTTGCTAGTTAAGTATTTAGGCCAACTAGAACATGATGCACAGTGATCTCACATACAGAAAGAAATAGCAATCTTAAAAATTTCCATATAAATTATAACAAACAAGTCTAGTATAGCTGTTGAATATAAAATCTTTTTCCTTTTGCTGTCTCATTCTTCATTTCCTTATCATTAAGAAAAATTTCTTCAAAGAAAGGCTTGTTAGGCATTGGAACTGGATGCCTGGGGAAAGGTTGAGCCACTGTCCCTCTAGGATTTTTTAAAAATGTAGCTGTAGCACTTAGAGACATGGTTTAGTTGTGGATATGCCAGTGCTCAGCAAATCATTAGAGATCTTTTCCAAACTAAATGATACTATGATTTTGTTCTATCATGCTTAAATATCTAAAGCTGGACAATCAAGTCGATCAGATGCAATGTAATGAGAGACACTGGATTAATTAATTTATAATTACTGAAACAAGAGATCTAAAAAGCAAACTTTGACACCAAAAGTAGTCATATCATACACTTCTTGCACCATGTGTCAAAGCTATGTCTCTAAAACCTTTGTTTAATACCTTTACATCTCCCATCGTCCCCAAATCTCAGTAAGCAACTGGTTAGATTAGAAAGTTCTCTGAGCTGTGGAATTCTGCTTTTGCACTTACATTGAATTATTCTAGTGTGGGCATCTAGATCCTTTCTAAAAGCTAAAGCTGGAAGCTTCACAGAAGGGCGACAAAACACTTAGAGCTTTCAAGCCCATGGAAATACAGCACATGGCCCACCTATGCTAACACCTATGCTAAAATATAATAGTAGTAATACTTTTGGTTAAAATTCTTCTTTTAAAAAGAGAGTAAAAAAATGCACAATTTTTTATTAACAGACAAGTTTATTTAAACTTAACCATCATAAATTGCATCAGGCCCAAATTTTTCCATCAAGATTTTGAAGTCTCAATGAAGCTAAATACTACTGTCTCATCTATTGCAGTATTCAACACTTTAATTAATATTATTAAAAAATCAAACATCAGACCAAGGGCTAATTCTAGGACAACAGATACGTACTCACTCATTTTGCTAAAAATGATCATTGAGCCTTACTCTTCTTTCTTGTCTGCCGAAAAAATCAGAATAATTTCTCCTTTTATCTCATATCATCAAACACAATGAATGTCTACATGTCTTCAGTTCTATTTTCTCTTTTCTCTCCAATTTTTAAATTAACCTGAATAATTTAATTTACTCCACTCACTAATTTCCATGTTTCATTTGCTACTGGTTTGTATATTTCCTCCTCTTTACAAGAGATTAATATTTCCCATTTTGAAAGCATCAGCCAAAGTCTCTAGATCAGATTAGCAGCAACAGACTACATAGTTAACATGCAGGTAACATAACATGGTGCCCTAACTACATCCAAAAGTGAAAATTCATCTCTTCTGCATCAAATATATTCAATTCTGTTCATCCTTTGTGATGCATAATGTAAAGACAAATATGGCCCATGGATTACCTGGAAATTATCTAATGCTCAACTTTCTGTTGCCACAGTAATATTATTCCAACTTAAAATACCTGCCACATATATCAACATGTAGACATATTAATTTATGTTATGTGACATAAAAGCCTTACTATGCTGTATTTCTTTCTTTTGAAAGACAAAATTAATAAAATTGCCTTATATAAAGTCTTAACTAAATAGAGGTTAAATATATTCATGTGCAATCCAGATTTTTCTCCTTTACTTCAGCATCACTGACTTATTATATGGATCCTTGCCTTTTCTTCCAGTGCCCTCTTTTCCTTTGTTTCTGGCTTTGGATCTCGTGAATGGCTATGCAATTTCCTTTGCTATATTAAAACTTGCCTCTTTTTTCCCCCCTAGTGCAGCACAACCAAACAAAGGACAGTACAAGGACATAGAAACCATCACAAAATGCCTTTTATTTCGTAGCTCTTTTCATCTGCTTAACAAATAACAGAAACCACGGTTAATCATTGCATACTTCTGGTTCCCTGGGCACTCATGGAGCTCTCCATATGGTCTGTTCAAAATGGAGGCACTTGCATATATCAGATCTAAATTATACAAAAAATGTGATCATATATTGGAACAGAGTAATAATAGAAAAGATACCTACTCAATAAAAACAGAAGCCTAGCTAATAATCACTCTACATTTTCAAATCCCAGGGTAGTAGAACATTGTACTAAATACATAAATCTCTATTCTGACATTAATTTCATAATATTTAAAACATATTCACTCTTGA
This sequence comes from Melozone crissalis, assembly GCF_028551555.1. Lineage (NCBI taxonomy): Eukaryota > Metazoa > Chordata > Aves > Passeriformes > Passerellidae > Melozone > Melozone crissalis. The sequence goes on from NW_026535794.1 coordinate 27,589,585, forward strand.
GATTTATATATTGTTCCTTCATGCAAGAAACGCAATAGCACAATGAATTGTTTTTTGTGTTTTCATTCCTCTCCTCTTTTTGCCCTTTTTTTCACCTTGCTCTTGATATGACCAAGCTCTTATAGGTTCTCTTCTTTTTATTTACCTTTTCTTTTGCTTTCCATTCTTATTATGCTTTTCATCCTTTATTATTTTACCACCTTTTTTTTAATGATCATGGCCTAAGACAAGCAAGGAGTCTAAGCGAAGATAATATGTGATTATTGCCTAGAGAGAAAAGTTGAAAAAATTTTTAGTCATGTGCTATAGGCCTTGCATTGAACAGTCTATGGAGAAGGCTAGAGGTGCACATTTCTGGTGAGCCAAAGTGGTTGTGATTAAACTTTTTTGCTTCACATTTTCTTTGCTTCAGGTTTTGATATGGTACATTGGTATTTTGAACCTGGGATACTATTAACTAAAGAGGGCAGGCCAGGAAAAGTAGATGAGTCCATTCCTGGTGGGCAGAAGGAGACCAGGCTCATAGCTGGTGTAAAGAAGCATCCAGTCATTCCCAATGCAGCTGCACAGCTGGATACCAGGCACTGTTATCAAGGGCAACTGACAGATGGGATCACTGCTAGAGATTAAAAGAAAATTACTATTAAAAAAGGAACATGGAAGAATAGTCTAACTGAAAATTCAGAAATCAAGAAATGGCAAAACTAAGTTTTCCTTAGTTTGGTTAATTCAGCCTGCATGTGCTATAGACTTGAGGCTTAGTGAGGTTAGTGTCAGCACCTAGCTCAGCAGGATAACACTTTGTAGGCTGAAAAGGTGTGTAGAAATATTATGTGTACCTTAATTAGGAAAGTAGCAAAGACTGAATTTTCCTATAGAGATAACAGAGAACATGTGTTATTGCAGGGTCTCAAATGGGGTAACCACATACTATATCCCATGGAACCTAAGCCTTTTTCAAGACATGAGATGGACAGTTGCCTGTACATGAACCAGAGCTGGGCAGTGGTAAGAAGAAAAAATAAGTGAATACAGCTAAACCGTGTGTCAAATCCAGCAGATAAGCTGGTGCTTTGAGATTTAAATGTCTAAAAACAGCAAGGTAAAAACAGCAGTTCCTCAAATACAAACTTACTGTTGAATGCCTACTCCACACTGACAAAGGGAATGCCAGAGCTGTCTGCTGATAAGATTCATTCTGATACATTTTGAAGATGTTGTATATGTGCTTTAATGGAGTAGAATCTCCTATTGTGTTAGAACCAGCAAGATTAGCTTGTTACTTTTGTCAGTGGGTTAGGCAACATTGTACTAAATGAGACAAGGCAAATTCCCTGGTTTTTATTCCTATGGCCTTGTAGGGAGATTCCATCACCTGATGAGTGGAATTAATTAATTGTTTATGCAGCCCAACCCCCTTTCAAGAACCAGGAAGGAAGTTTCTGAAACATCTCTCAAATTGGTTTTGATATTGATTTATTAGAAAATATATTTTAAATTTTGTATACTTGTTTTGCAATATTCATACAGTTTCTTCTATTTTAAAATTCCATGTTAGAAAAGTAGACTTTAGTTTAAATAAGTTTATATTGGACTTGAAGGTCTAAATCATAGTGTAATGTTTTCCTAACCCAAATTTCTTGATAATGGAAGACATGAACTTAGGGCTATGTACCATTAAATAGTAATTTATTAAATAGATTTACATAGTAAATCTGAGGCCTTATATAGTCTAGCACGTATAGGAAATACTTAGGTAATTTTCTTTCCCTTAACAGCTTTTAATGTGAAACTTTTCTTGGTACTGTCTGAAAAACATTTACCTAATTGTATGCATGCATGCATTGGCCTGTGTTTTGGTGGGAACTTATGATTTCAGGAAGCTAGAATCAGTTTTGAGATTTATCTCTCACAGTATCCCCTTATCCAGTAGAAAATGGAAGAAAGACTTCCTCCTTTTCCATTGGATGCATCCTGCAGTTCTTCCTTTTACATTGGATGCATCCTGCAGTTCAGCCTCTTAATGGATAACTCCATAGCCTTGAAATGCAAATTCACTGCACTGGAATGTACTTTCATTAGCTGTATCTGTTGTATCTGTTTAACATGTCCAAATAATTTTGTACATGTTTAATTTTAAGCTTAACTATCATTGGCACTAAACACAGATAAGACAATTCAGTTAAGACTTCAATAAAGTAGGTCTAAACATGCAAGGGACTTAAATTGGGAGGTTTTTTATTTAGATTTGGTTCTTCAGCATTCAAATGTAGGTTTGAATTTCTTATCCTCTGCTTGGTACAATGCATCTTTCCGTCTCAGGGAAGTTTGGATCAACTTAATTAGACAAAAAAACCTGTATTCTCATGAACATCATAGTAATGTTGTCACATAGTTACAGTCCAAGACTAACATATAAAGAAAAAGTCTGCCTACTAATATTGAAAGTTTTACCAGGTATAGTATTAGTACAGTTTGCTAAATGCAGTTATGTCTCTAGAACAAGGGATTATCATATAGCTTAACCAGAAGCTAGCCCTTTTGCCTTAAAATATGAGTAAAAGAATTGTATCCAGTCCTTTATGAGTTGTTTTCACTTCCATTTTCCCTATGTAGGATTATCACCCTTTGTGTGTGAGCAAAAGAGCCATGTTCCACGAGTGTCTGTACCCACAGTCAAACAGACACACGGACACACACACAGGCACAAGCACACACACGTGCACACATCCCTCATATCAACAACAAGAATGTGGAAGCAGAGAGACATCATGGCACTCCTCAGTCATTCCCCAGCTCCTCTCCCTGGCTGGAGCTGAAGCCCCCTTGCAGTACTCTCTGTCCTCTCGTCTTCCTGCTTTCTCACCTACTTGCGTCTATCTGTTTATCTGAGGTTGATTGCTTATAAGCCATTTTAGGAAATTAATTTTATTTCCTTTTTCAAAAACTTCCTATGGGATGTTCCTCTGCTCCAACATGGTAAAAAAAGTGTATATTGTTTCCCACCTGGTTTTAACCCTGTGACTCTCTTCTAGGGGCCCAGATATTACTCTGCATTAAAATAGTCTTGGAAAGACATTGATTTCCTAATTACTCTGTGCATTTTGTTTCAAACTTCTGAACTGGACATGACAATACTAAAGAATCAGCATGGAGCTGAATTCATTAGAGATATGCAGATATATACTGACTAGGACTGCAAATTGCTACATTAGAACTGAGCGGATATTTTAGCCAAAAATCTACTGAGACAGTGTTTTAAAGACCTTTTTTTTTTTTGAAATATTTTCTTTATTAACAGAAGGAAATGTGCTTTATTAGCAAAAGGAAGATAAGCCTAAGGTTCTCAGATATGAGTTTTAAGAAAGGCTATGGTTAGGAGGGGAGAAAACACAAAGAACTAATTCAAGGTGAGAAAACCCAGGCATATGGAGCCATATGGAGGATGGCCTAGATAAGAACAAGAGAAAAAATTCAAAGCAATTAGTTGTGAAGCTCTGGGAGAACAGCATGGATATGAATTTCTGAATGTTGCTTGTCTCAATCTCAATTTGAATTCAATTTATCCTTTATCCCCTTCTATTCCTACTTGCTTCAGTAGTGCAGAATAATAAAAAGAAATAAATCTTCCTACTCTTTTTCTATTTTGAATAGGAATTAATCAAATCGACCAGTTGTTCTGCATAATACATTTTGTTGTGACTATTTTCGCCAACACATGCAGATTTGATGCATTGTGTGATTACTGTTTCTGCAAATCTCAGACACCTAATCATTTCTTTCCTTATATATAGTCAGAAGAGATAAGATTCAACTAGAGTCCTAAGAAAAGTATGTGAACATGAGCATGTTTGGTGCAATGCTTCAATATTATACACACACATCCTATATATATGTGGCATGCTTCACTGGAAAAGGGGCCTGAATCTTCTTCTACTGTTAAATTGATGTCGGGAAAAGCTTTTGTTGAGCTGAATTTGAAAGAAGTTCCAAAACTAGCCCATAGGTTATCAAAATATTGTCGTTAAATTATATGCATCCTAAGATTGAAATTTTCATATTGGCTTAACAAACTCAATTTTGATTGAAAAAACCCAAAAAAATCTATACAGAATTGCATTAAAACAATCAAATCTGTTTGAATTCATGATCTTTGCAATTTCCATCATGAGTTTGACAGGCTCTAAATCTAAACACAACAAAAGTCAGGATAAAGGAAATGGAATACTGCCAGGAAAGGTACAAGTTCAGTTTCTAGTTATCTTAGAAACTAACTGTGTGGTCTCAAAAATATGCACAATTAAATGGTACTTTCTCAGTCTGTCCCCTGTTACCCTGGGCAATTGTGTCATTTGGTGCCTATGACAGACTAGGTGATCATCTTGACCTCTAATTTTATCTACATATAAACCTCAATAACTCTGTATACAAACATGTCAAAAGGTTTGATATCTGAAAATGTTTTGAGCTCTAAGATTACGGGTACTAAGGAAGTCCAGAACATTTCAGAGTTGTAATAGTGTTGTATTTATCAGTGTTTTTCTCTTGTACTTTGATCTTCAGAATCACTTTCCATTTCAAAGCAAAAAAAAAATATTGAACAATTCCCTCAGAGGGAGGTTTCTGCATAAGAATTCTCTGTGCTTTCTGAGACACCCTGCACTGACAAGCCAGCCAGCACTGGGATAAAAATGGCAGATGGCTGAATTGTGAACAATCAGAATTGTATAAATGAAATTAAAAATATGACAACGGATTTCCATACATGCTCTGTATAAAGTCACAGTTAAGAAAATAGCTTGCATTTCTCTTTACCCAAAATGGGATTTGACCACGGGTACTAAGCTAAAGAGCTGCTTAATTGCTTGGCTAAGCAAGACATTAGGTATATAGCACAATAAAAGACAATAAAGCTTTACAACAACATGCCTACATTTCCCTTTGTATTTGCCAGCCTCCATATAAACTTACAGCTTACCAAAGACCTCTTGTTTTTTGTTTTGGATTCCCAGACAATGGTTGTGAGGAATTCACTAAAAGAGCAAATGTCACTCATTCTTATTACCTGTGTGGCTTCATTATTTTAAATGGACGCACTTACGTATGTAAGGTAAGAAGCATTTGGCCCATAAACTGCTTACATTCAGTGCAATAAATCTTTAATTTTTCAGGAGTGTCTCTACTAACACACAGAAAAAAGAGAGTTGTATTCAGATCTAATATTTGCACACTATGTAATATATTTGCGTGTGTTCATTTTTAGCTGCACAGATAGCAAAAATGAAGATGCATGTTGCCATAACAGTGGCAATATTGGAATATTTCTCCAGCTCACTCCAATGTCTATATTAAAATGCAGAGGAGAAATATCATAAATACACTTCTTGAAATAGAATGGCACATCAGTAACAATGTTTAAAGAGCCTCTGTTGCAAAAATGAAATGTTCATTTCATTTACACTAAACCTGAGGTGTTTTTTTGGTTTTGTTTTGTTAGGAGGGAGGGGGAGAGAAGAGGGAATGTTGCCAAGTGAGGGAAGATGGGGATGGTTGCAAAGAAACATTTAGTCAGTAAAACACCATGCTTTCTCATAATGTCATGCATCTCACTCACAATAATTCTTTCTTATTAACTGCTTGGGAACAATTTATTTTCCTCTCAGGCTATGAAGGCAAGTGCAAGTGTAGCAGACTCTGGTTGGAGCTGATAAGCCATCCTATAGAAGCAACACTGCTGGCATGATGAGATTTGTTAAGAGGACAATATCCCATTGGCTCAGACAAACCATGCTGTATATCAAACCTATCAACAATAATATCTGCAGAATAATGCCTTTATGTATCTGCCAACTGTGACAGAAAGCTCTCCAGCATTCCTTTGGAAATGTGGTTTGATTTTTTAATTTTTGTTCGATTTCTGCTACTGACGTGTACAAAAGCTGAAGGCTCACCTAGTCTAACTTAAATTTTACAGTATTTTAAAACCCATCCTCTAAAGACACTAAGCAGAAAACTGCACTAAAGAAACCAGCAAGTGATCAGTCATTGATGTAAAAAAATCAGTCTTTATGATAAAATCATAAACCAAAAAACCCAACATATTTGCATTGTTAAATTATTGCTATCTCAGTGTTTAGAATGTTTTAACTTTCTAAACACAGAGCATAAATAAAACAAATAACTTTTAACCTCATGATTAAAACTTTATCTCCTTTATCATCATCAGTGGTTTTGAAATAATTTTTTTTTCTTTTTGATTGATTCTGTTTGCTATTCATAAAACTGTTTCAGATGTCATATGTTCAAACACTGTCCTTCTTAGATTTTTTTTATATTAAAAGAACATCCTCAACTGTTTCTAATGAAAATTTGTGTTGGTCAAGGTCATTGGGGAAACACAGTTTTATTTTGGGAAAACTACTATCAAAGGCAGTAGAAGTTTGGTCATAGGAAGTAAATTTTCATCTCAAAGAGTTAAAAAAGACAAAAAATAAAACTTAAAGTTATCTAAAACTACAGGCAGAAGATTACTTTTATGTACTCAATATTCACATGCTGGTTGGAAGAATAAAGATATCATAAAATTTCTGGGAGATTTTTTCCTGCTAAATCAGTTGGTAAGTCTCAAGCTGAACAGTTCAATAATTGTTTGAGTGGCAATGTCATGAAAAATGCAGACAGAAATTCTATTTCTCTCTCTGCTCATTTCATTACAAATATTTCTAGGAGATCAGTACTTAGCTGAGTGGACTGCTCAGCTTAGATCATGAATGCTGGACTCCCTGTAGAGATTAAATTGTGCAAAAAATAAAATCCTTACTGCAAATTTTGCTTTCCAGTGTGAAGGGCGGCTTTCATATCTATAAAAGGGGAATAGGAGTATTTTTGCACTGGAGAGTAGAGAGGGTGGATGTGAGAATTCAAGTATTGGATATACAAAGAATTTGTCTCACTGTTCACCAGGACAGTGGAAGAGCAACCTGCAGGTAGATGGACAAGCAGACATGTACGTCCTCTTGCAATGAAAATTTAATAGTATTTTGTTCTTTGTCAGACACAGTTTTCCCAGGGTGGCCTGAAGGCCCCTCTCATGACAATACCTGGATTCTCATTACAGTATTGCAGCTTCTCTCCAATTCCCAGATGTCCCCTGACAAAGCTCATCAATCAGAGTGAAGCTGCAACTACTTGGATCTATGTAAACAGGAGAGGAGGAGTCAGGGATTACTGAAGAAGTAGGACTAAACCCACTCCTCAGCTGAAATCCTATATTATGTCACCATTCACATATGGAACTATCTGTGCTCCTGCTTTTCAGGGATCCCTGTGGAAGTCAGCCACACTGACAAGGGCCCAACTAAACAAGGTGTCAGGGGCTGTATATGCAAGCTGCTCTTGCACCACGTATGGGGAACACAGGAATGCACACATGCACAGGAGAGGAAGATGGATTAGTTCCAATAGACAGTCACTTCAGCAATTTTCCTAAAAGAGAAATACTTTGTTTTCCTTTTTTTCTTTTTGTTTTAAATTTAAAAACTGGTAGGCATCTCCATGGTTACAGTTCACTGTCAGTCCTCTACATTAAACCTTTTATGCAAATCCATTCAAACTCTGGAAGCACCTCTAGCGCTTTCTTATTGTTCCTCCAGTTCCAGCTCCAACAGTATGCAGGGCTGTTTTATGCCATAGTCCCAGCCTTGCAGAACATGCTGATAGCGGCTTCCATGGAGCTTCCATGCCCACAGACCAAAGCAAAATAAGGTCTGCTCTTTTCAGTGGTCCCAGACAACAGGTTTTGACCATCGGCTCAAATGGATATGATCCATTTAATCATGATTCACAAGGACTGAGGCACTCAGCTCATAGTGTTTCACACAGCCCATAATGTGAAAAAGAAGAAAAAAAAGAAAAAACAGTGCTGCATGAAGTTTAACATTTATGCTGCTGATTCAAAAGCTGTTTTGTCCTGCTTCTCCACAGATATCCAACACTCAACACATAACAGAGCATTAGGCAGCTCCACCTCCTCCTAGTGGGATCTACTTGTTGGAAACTGTTATTAAGAAGCTTTTAGCTCCTCTCAATATTTGGGCTGTGATCTGCATCCCTCTTTACATGGGCTACTCAGATGGAAGAGGTTTTTTATTTAACTTAATAAATAAACGCAGTCTTTTCCAAAAATGAAGCTTAGCTACTAATTAGCACTTTTTGATTAATGCAAGCAATTTATGAAGATTACACTCACAGCATTCAGTTCAACAAAACACTTAAACTCATGCCAAACTTCAAATTCATCTCTAGTAAAACATCTTAGGAACGTAATTTCCTTCTTGTAGCAGAGCTGATACCAAGAAGTAAAAGCAAAACTCCCTTCTTTAAAGGACATCCACACTACAGGAATACTATAGACAGCAAGCATTTATGAGCAGATTGAAATGTATCTGTATAAAGAGATTAAAAAAGTTAACCAGCAAAATATTTTTTTAACAATCACAGCTTGATATGACTCAATGCACTGCAGCCAAATTCTCAGCACAAAATAGCATTGGGAGATGGTGTGGAATACATGTACCTGAAATCATGTATTGAATTCCTTTCATAAAAGTACAGCCTATGCTTAGCTTTGGAAGAAAATGTTATGAATATTCCCGGACCCCAAAGCTTGTGTTTTGCATTTCTTGTAAGATGTTTCACACTGTCCACAAAATACAAGCTGTCCTTCCTACTGCTCCTAAAATCTTTCTTAGTTTTTACTACTTGTCTATAACATTTTGGGCATTTATGTCAGTAAGTAAAAATCCCAAGAGGCAGGCATTGACATCTTCATGACATCATCCAAGCAATGACCCCTGCAGAAGAGACTGTATTTTAGTGCCATGCTCAAGCTGCCCACCCACATGGATCTCCAGTTTATCCCAAGACCCAAAGAATTGGCATACAGCACTGCTAACAGGCATACTGCCACACTGAGAGATGTGTATGAACTTAAGCAGCCAAAAGATGGGGTAAGATGTCTAATGTTCATTTCAATTGCTGCTTTCCCAGCCAGGAATATCATATCTGCCGCTTGTTCACAGGGTTTATGCCTATGGTTAAGGGCATAAACCAGCACTGGCTCAGCTCTGAGGTATATTCATTCAGAAAACTAATGTCTGTTGTCCCTGGCATGAGACATGGTTTCAGAGATCTAGTGTTGGCTTTGTCTTTGAGTCTCTATCAATGGGTTCCATTGAATTGTCTGGTAAAACCTGTTGTACATCAACTGAGAATGTGAAGAAAGGTGTCCAGAAATATTAACATAAAATTGAGCTTTGAAGCAAATGTTGTTATTGATCCAAAGCTCTGAATGAATAGTGTGATGCAAAATCCTTAATATGCCATCAAATCACAAGGAATCACAGAGAGCCTGTTAGGATTGGATGGACCTCTGGAGATCATTCAGTTCAACCCCCCCGCTTAAGCAGAGTTAAGTAAAGAAGGTAGACTGTCCAGACAGTTTCTGACTGTCTTCACATCATGTCTGGGCAAACTGCTCCAGTGTTTGACCAGAATTACTCATTTCTTGTGTTCAGATGGAATTTCATATTTCTTCATTTTGTCCATTGATTCTTGTCCTGTTACTGAGAAGAGCCTGGCTTTCTCTTCTACATTGTCTTATATCAGTTATTTTGCACACGGATAATATCCTTGAGCCTTCCCTTCTCTAGGCTAAGCAGTTCCAGCTTCCTCAGCTTTTCCTGACAGTAGAGCTGCTCCAATCCTGTCATCACCTCTGTGGCACTTTGCTGGATTCTCTCCAGCATATCCATGTCTCTCTTGTACCAAGAAGACCAGAACAGGAACCAGAGCTTGGCATGCTTCCTCACCAGGGCTGAGTAGAAGGGAAGGATCACCTCCATTGACCAGCTGACAACATTCCTACTGATGCAGCCCAGGATGCTGCTGGTTTTCTTTGCCATGACTGTGCAGTGCTGGCTCACAGCTTGTTCATCCACCATGATCCCAAATTCCCTCTCTGCAGAGCTGCTCTCGAGCTGGTGGTCCCAGCACACAATGGCAGACATTCTTCCACAGATGCAGAAGTTTGCAGTTCTTTCTGTTGAACTTCAAAAGGTTCCTGTCAGCCCCAATCTCCAACCTGTTGAGGTTCCTCCAGATCACAGCACAACTCTCAGCTGCATCATCCACCTGTGGCAGCAGCTCTCTGGCCACAGAGAGCCATGCACAACTTTCCAGGCATTGTCCTGGGGAAGGCTGTGAGAAGATCAGAGAAAAGGATGATAAACAATTCTTATCTTCACTTGCTGCACCTGTTGTTGTGAACACATGGAATGTGTTATAGATATTTGTTTACCAAAGGGTGATTTCTTGATTGGCCAATGGTGATGGTGTTTATATTGAAGGACCGATTGGGTCCACCCATGTCATGACTGTCTGTAAGGGCAATGGGTTTCTTAATAAGTATAATGAGGGGATTGATCAGCCTTCTGAGAATCATGGAGTCAATGCTAATTAATACCAGGCTGGGGACCTGAGGTGACATCCACCCATCCCAGATTTTTTTTCTGTACTAACTTGCTGAGGGCTCATGCTGTCCCATGCTCCACATCACTGATGAAGATGTCACACATCATTGGTCCCAGTCCCAACCCCTGTGGTACACCACTAGTGCCTGGCCTCCCTGGGCCTGACCTCGTTCAGCCAGGTTCCATAGCTAACATCTGCATGTTTAAGTGAAGGTTTTTAGAAGCAGGGTCCTACACTCTACATAGAAATTTGTATAGTTGAGGTTTTTTCTGGCTGCGGTATACACATCTTCAGAATTTAAGCCTTACTACTGAGTCCAAGCAATGCATAATAACATGATTGTGCCAAAATGTATCTTTATAGAAATAATTAATTTAATTCCTAGTTTGTAGTTATTCTAATTCTGTTTTCTTTCTTCATATACAATTGTGCCAAAGTAGGTGGTAACTGGCTGCAATTTAACTTTCCATCCATACATGAGAGTAAACTAGAGCAAACAGTTTCATCCCAGAGAATTTGGATTCAGCTGTCAAACACAAGTGGAAAATTGTGAAATGTGATTTGCTAAAACAATTTCAGTAGAAAAAGATTAATTATATGCAAAATGAAATTTCTGATGGCTCCTCTTAATTAAGTCTCAACCAAAGGGTTGTTGTTTCCAAAGAACTCCAAAGAACTAATTTCCTCTTTCAAATTTATGAAATAGATAATTTAGGAGAAATTGAAGAAAATAAGATTTTTTTCACCAGGTGAATAACAATAGAATTGTAAGGAAACTATGTACTCATTAATGCTGCCATACATATCACTAATTTTGAAGTTACCCATCAAAATGTCAAATTTGATACTGCTATTCTATCCTTTGGTCATGGGTTGGTTTTTGGGCATTTTTTTCCTGAAGTTGAATTCATGAATGCTTTCTGAAACAGCACTGTTGTTTGTTTTCAACTCTCTGCAGCTCTGGATCACTAGTTTAATATTCTGCACTGCTTTAATAGGAATCCACATCAAAGTGGTAAGCTTCCTTCTGCTGCACCAGACAATGGAGTTGCTAAACGTTAACAATGCCCCCTGGGAAGGAAGGGAAAACACATTCCTAAACTCTTGTAAGTCAGACCAAAATTGTAACACTCTCAGTATTTGAAGGCAGAATAACATCAAGAAAAACTGTTGGAAAGGGACTTGTCAGATACCAAACACAAAATTCAAGGTATCAGGATAAGAAAAAGTCTTATTTCTATTTGTTACAATTTCAAAGCAAATAGCTCCACAGGGTTAAAAAAAGCAGCCACTTTTAAATGGGAGAAGAAAACCCCGTATCCGGTGAGTGAGTGTATTTCTTTTTTACATTATACTTGGTAACCCATTTGAACACACAGTGCTATAAACACATTGATTTGTCAAATTGTATATATCAAAGCAGTCAAAATAGTCCTCCACATAGAGAGACTTTCCATTTTTTTTTCTGCTATACTGAATCAACAGCTCTTAATTCTTGAGGAAAACCTTACAAAAGACAAAGCTGCAAGAGAATACATAGATTCCCATAACCCTTTGTCCATCTTTAAGCTTTCAACCTTCTACTTCTTTTTTTTCCCCCTCAGATGAAGTGAAATGTGTCAAATCCAGTTCAGTTTCTGCCTTTTGAAATACCAAAGGTGAAAAACAGGGAATCTGTGGATAACGTGGTAAGCCAAAAAAAACTCTCCCTGAGAGGGGAATCTTTGTTCTGCATCAGCCATTGCCAGAATAGAGAAGAAGATGTTCAAAATGAGAAATGAGGGGTTACTTTTTCCTTTTAAATATAAAGGACAATAAGGTCTACAAAGGTGTATGTGTGATATGTACATCTGCAGTGAAAAAGGTATTGTAACAGAGGCAGGGAACAGGGATGAGGATGGTTATAGTGATAGAACAAAGGCAGAATATTGCTCATGGATACACACATCAGTGTCAGTTGATCAGACAGCACAAAAAAAAAATACTTAGAAATTACATCTGAGGATAAAACACCATGGATATTTTGCTAACCAGCTAGCAATAATTAAGGCACTTAGTGGCTAAATTTTTGCTAACATAAACGCTTCTGTGTTTGGCTGCTACAGTCACATTCATTTCCAGTCTCAAGGAAGGTCCTTTATGAGAGAAGACTCCTCATAGAATCTGAGCATTTGCTGCAGCCCTCTCCCTCATCAGCCCAACCTTTCTTATTGTTAGTCATTCAAATTCACTGCTTTTAGATACTGTCCTGTTCTCCATCCTGCTCTTCAATAAACAATCAGTTCAATTAGTTCAATTACCATCAGAAAACCCTATCTAATGTCATTTATCTAAACTCTCTTCAATATTCCAGCTAAGCTGGGTTCTGGTTTTTTTTGCTATGTGTGGATTTGCACAGATTTCCTATCACTTCTTAAAAGAACTGTGTCTTCCCATATTGACTAAGCAGACAAAAAAATCCAGTCCCTTTTATTTTCATGTACTTGCCTGTATTTATTTTCCTTAGTAAAGTGATCAAGTCCTGTTCATATGAAATACCTGGACCAGCATAACTGAAATAGTGCCTTTTTTAGTATTTAAATGGAGCTATAATTCTCCATTAGCAGAGAATAAGAATTCTATGTCTTTATCCATGCTTAAACTTCCTTCCTCACCAATTTTTATAAGTAATTAATAGTAATTGATAGCAAACTATCTCAGTATTGAAAATGGGTGGTATGATCGCATATTTAGGCTTGTCCATGATTTGACATCCAGCCATCAAACAAAAGAGAAATGTTTTTCTTTGCTTTTGCAGCCTTTTTTTGAGCCAAAAATACACAACCCTGGAAAGTTAATCACTTTAATACCTGTTTCTAAATTTTTTTTTACATGTCACAAATTACTGCATGGAACCTTGCTATCTGTTTTTGAAAATGATATAATAATATGTGCATTTTCTGGTTATACTTACTGTTCTCAGGTAGCTACTGAATTTGAGCATCTTCTGCTGGAATTCAGATTAATTTTACAGTGATATGACATATTGGCTTTCTAGGATGAACCACTCATTGTAAAAGGACCTCAGAGAATGGCTGTTATTGAGCATAAACAGGAATGGAATACCTTCCCACTTCTTCCCTTTTATCTTCCCTTTTTCAAAACTAAGTATTTGGCCACTTCTTTTTGAAGGGTACTCATGTTTATTTTCAAACCTCCAAAAGGCATAAAATCAATCTGTAGAGATTTTATTTGAATGCTCCCTTTGTGTGTTTAATAGTTTAGTGTAATTCAGTGGATTGATACCAGAAGCTTTTTTGTTTGAACATTCCTGATGCCTTTTGGAATTTGTCAAAATTCTGTTCCTCAACACAGAGCTCACCCAATGATTGTTCACCCTTACTGAACTCTTCATTACAGCACTTGTCAACATACCACACCACAGCATTTTGTGTTAACATGTATTCTATTCATGTGATAATTATTTTTTTGTCGTTTATCAAGCTTTTTTATTTTAGACAGTCTTGCCTCTATTCAGTGACTTCCCTGTAGAATGACCTTACCTTATTGGGGTTCCTGCTCCACCTGCTTTACCGAGCTAGGCAAGTGCTGTTGTTTGCATTGTTCTATCAGTCTCCTGGCATTTGTTTTATCTTGATCATATTCCTCAGCAGGAGTCTGACTCCTGTCCTGAACACATGCTGTTCTTACACCGTTGGCAGACTGTGTACATAATTAACCTTTTGCCACTCAGTTTTGCCCACAAAAGTGGCTTCAGAAAGCATTTACTCTCCTTTCTTTTGCACTTGCCCAGAGCACAGAAATCACAGCCTGGATCTCTCTGCTAACCTTCTCACAACATGATACTAGTCACACTGGAATGAACCAAAGTTTCATCCATCAGCCTGATCACAGAGCAGAGGTTACATGGGCTTCATGAGGCACCCAGAATCCAGGCAGTGCCGAGTGTGAGTTTTATCCCTCTTTCTATTTTCAAATTTTAAGCAGAGAAGCAGCTGAGTAATTTTTGGCCAGCTGCACCTTCCACAGGTATCTTTCTGTTTAACTACAGTGCAGTTTAAAGCAGGCAATAAACCCTTCATCTGCTCAGACACAAACCTATTAAGTAACATGCTTTTCTGCTCTTCCCCCATATTTCTACCTAAATAGATTCTGGAACTAAGGATGCAACTCTAGGCTTTCCCTAAATAGAGTGTGATCTTCAAATGGGATATTAAAGCAACACAATTCTGCTGATACCCCTTATGTCAGCTGAGAATCTGGCCTTTGATTCTTTATTGAGACATGAGTGTAATCAGTGCCATTAATATCTTGCCAGAAGGCATTAAACCTTCTTTTACAGTTTATTGTTTTTGTAATTTTTTTCAATTGTCTTTGCTGCTGATTGGAAAAGGATGTTTGCATTAGTGATTTCAATAAGGCTTAAAGGAATAAGGATGCAACAAAAGAGGCTCACATGTGGACATACTTCTGAATTTATAGTATATTTGTTGGTTCATCTCAACTACATTTGGGAGGGTGAATTGGTCTGTAATTTGGGGTAATTCTGTGAGCCATTTGTGCCCTGCATAATTTTACCATCAGATAGAATTGTTCTTTATAAAGTTAGAAAGCCTCACACTCTTCTCCATGCATTTAACAGGCAAAATTAAGCAAATTGAGAAAAGAGCCAAGTGATTTTCTTTTTTTAAAAACAGTTTATTATTCAACAAACAAGTTAACAGATGGACATTATCTAAACACAAGTATTGTCGAGCCACAGAAAGATGCTGCTGGGTAAAAAATAGTTGGTTTATGGATAGGGTTGTATTCTGTGTTGTTCTGCAGCACCCTGACCTTAATTCTGTGCTTTTTCCTTTCTACCTCTAATTTGACTTTCCCTCTGTAAAGGGTGGATAAACCCCATGTTGCTTCTATTGTTTTTTCCCTACTTTTCCTTTTCTTCCATCAAAACTGAGTGTATATCTTGGTTTATCTTATTATAGGACCAGTTTTCAAGAGTAAGCACTTTTTTAATGCCTACTTTGTTTCTGTTTATGGCATTTTCACTCTTGAAGAAATAAGGTTGCACTTGCATTACCTGGTTATAGTCAGAAGTAGGAAACTGAAGATGACAAGTCCTAAGAGGAAGACAAGAAATCCTGCAGGCTTTCACAGGATCTGTTGCCCTCAGAAGAGGTGAAATAGCTGAATTTACACAGTTGGCATGAAAACAAGGTCCTGAGCATGCATATTTCCCTCCCCACAACCTAGAGCACCGATGTTTAGAAAATGTGGGACACATTTTTCAAGGGGAAATGCATAATGTTCCTACTAAAAATGTCACCAGTTTCAATCAGTTTGAGCTCTGGATCTCCCAAATTTCATCCATGACATGCAGACTGCTAACCAGAATCAGAAAACATTTTTTAGCTACTGTGGACTTTACCCAGTAATATCCAGCACTAATATCCAGTACCTTGGTAAAGTAACATGTAAAGTAACATGTAAAGTAACACTAACAAAAGCAACATGTTACCTGGTCCACTTTCTTGAGGAATGCCCTGAATACCTCTGGAAGCCCATGAGGACTTTCATTGGTATTTAATTAATTTCTCAGTTTGGTGAAATGGGGCAAAAGTTCAACAACTCAGCTGTAATTCAGCTGTTTAAAATACAAAATTGTGAAGAATTTTTCTAAAAATCATATAAACAAATATATACAACACAGTAAATGACACCAGCCAAATTCATCTTCTATGTTCTCTGCTAGGAACACTGTGCCTTTCCCCTTTGATTTAATGGAAATTAGTTTCAGTGACGTACAGTGAAGTGGAGACACCACGTTCTTTCTTAAATTGGGGAAAATATGAGCCCTGTTACCTTTACATTTTATGAGCTGGTTGCTCTTTAGTGTTTGGCAAGACAAATAGAGTTACACACTGTGAGTGACTCGGAACAGAACTTCACTATCAATCACCTGCCTGACTCTGCACAAATTCTGTAGGGCATTCAGGACATTTTGCTGCCTATGAATATTTCAGATAAGATGAATCCCTAACAGATTCCTGATGGATTAATACTGGAAAGCAGGACTTTTTCTTGTTTTAGAGCAGTTTGTCAAAATACTATTGCCACTTAGGCTCTGCAGCAGCATGTCTCTTTAAAGAATAAACTAACCCAGAGGAGGGAGTATCACTGACTGCCTTTATCACAAGTCATTTGAAGAAATTATATTTAATATATTAACGCTGTATGAACTGCAAGAGCATAAAATGAAGAGTTATGGAGTTTGTTTTAGCTTTTAAGTCTTTAATTTGGCAGTAATGAAAGTGAATTACAGTGGATGCTTTAATAAAGGCAGCTCCTAGGCAGAGTCATCCAAAGGTGCGGGCTATGGGCCTGGATCTCTGGTAAACCTCCAAAGGTTCCCCGGTACTATGGGAGAAGTGTCTCTAACACTGAGAAAACTGGTTCTCATCAGTCTTTTCATAATGACAAGCCATCTTTCACTGCCAGAAACTCTGGAAAGGGACTATTCTATACAGAGAGATGATTCTGATAACTCCTACTCACATGCTCATCATTCCAAATTGCATATTATAGAGAATTGTTCTGTGAACACATTTACCTGCCCAAAGACCTCCAGTCACTACTGCAAACAAGACCTCCAAAATGTTTAAGATACCCCTACCAATAGTGAACTTGTGATAGGAAATGACCTTATCTTCTTTATTGACATCTTATTACCTGAGCACTAAGATGACAGCTTTATTTTGCATATTGATTCTGCTCTTCCACAGATCCTTAAGAGACTTTTGCAATACTAGTGGTATAGATTTATTCTGATTTGCAATTCTTTTCTCACATTAGGGAAATCAGAAGAACCTGTTAAGTGCACAATTTTAAAAAAAAAAAAATTTTTATAAAAATAAAATTTTATTTGCATTTGATTAATTTAATTAATTCTATGTCCATCTGAGTAGATAGAAGGCATCTATTAGTTGTCTGTTTTTCTAATAAATCTACAACAAAATACAGTTATCATAAGTCACACACATGAAATCATAACAGAGTCAACAGAGGATTCGACCTAATGCCCACCTTCAACTAACCTTCAATTCCATACTTTTATTACAGAAATTTCCTCTTGATTTTAGCTCATCTTCAGCCTTAATCTGTGCTTCCACCTCCTGTTAAACAGCTGCTACATGCCAGGCCAAGGACAGCTGCATTTCAATTCATGTGAAAAAATCCTTTTATCTCCCATGACTACTTCTCCAGGTTGTTGTATTAATTAAATTTTTGCAGAGGACTTTGAGGTATTTGGATGCCTGCAAAGTGTCATTAATTACAATCTCATGCTATAGGCAAGTATCTTCAGGCTTACACAAGTCCCAGGTAAGGCCATATGTGCCTAAGTATTCTTGAACTTTGCAGTATTCACAAAAATATATGAAATTTGGAGGTCAGGCTTACCTTCAGTCAGAACCTGAGCCTTTGCAGAACAGAAAGAAAATACACCAACTTTTCTCATTTCAGACTTTGTCAAATGACAGAATATTTTTCTTTATTAGCACAAATATTAAACATGATCTGACTAATATCACTGCAGTACATCTGTTGTTGTAATGGATATGAGTTTGCCAAGCTCTTCTCTCATTTTGTTGTAGCAAGAATAAAAAGCCCAGCCCATTAACAAGAATGGGGTAAATGATCTCACTTCATCATTTTCAGAGGGACTGATGGAATATGAAATGAGCTTCATGGTAGTAAAGCATCACAGTATTACAGGATTGTTTGAAATTACATAGATAAATGGACAGATAGCTGCAAAGCAGTCTCTTGAATATTTGTGCGTCTACATATTTATATATGTCTGCATATCTATACAGGTGCACATTTATATTTACATTTTAATATAGAAATAAAAGAGTATTGTTTAACTTTTATTATTTATGCTCATGACCCTGTGTATGTCCTTACCAGACCCATACTCATCCTGTGACAAATCAGATTGGTACAACTGTTGTTTTCATCTGCCAAGGATCTGGCACTGCATGTGGGCATATATGAATGTCGATATAGATGATATAGATGATATAGATGGTATAGATGAAGGTGCTTCTGTACAGAAATGTATAAGGAAACTGGAAGAAAGAGCACCTTTGATTATCTTTTTCCATTATAGAATATTCTATGGCCTTTTTATATCTTCTACCTCCTTTCATGCAACATGAAAATACCAAGAAAGCAAAGAGAAAATCCTTAGGGGAAAAAGAAAAAAAAAAAAGGAGATTGCTTTGAAATAACAATCTTAGCTGGATTTATTTCTTTATTTATTGAACATGGGTAAAATCAGGGTTTGTCTTGCAATGGCTGGATTCCTCATAAAACTTTGGGCTATCTTCCCAACAAATGTTCCAGAGCTGGTCCCCTCATGATATGCCATACCAGGGATGCCATGAAATGCTGGAAGTTCTACAGCATTTCTGGACACAAACCCAGGCTTGTTATCCCTTCAGAAAAAAACCCACCTTTTTTAGATTTAAAGTCATAAAAGGTGCCAATTAAGGTTCTGGGCATCCTAACATATTTCCTGCAAAAATACAGTGAAATACTAGGTTTCCCTTGACACATGGTTGAAATACTGAAACTCAGCCCAAATGGGTCACAGCTTTCAAACTCACAGCCAAATGAGGAAAAATAGGATTGTGCAGTGGTTTGAAGTCTTTCCTTTTAAAGAAACTAAAAAATTAATGCTCTAAGTTCTGCTGTAAACAATGGAGGGCTAGTTTTCAAAACCGCTGTTTCATGTTTTAAAAGTGCTGAATGTGCATTTTCTGCTTCTTTATGTAAAAATCTTAATGATGGCTTAATCAATTTTACATTCTTTTTACATAACACTTTGTCTTTCTTCCATGCCCAAGCTGTTCACACAGGGAAGGGGAATGAGGCTAACAGAAGCAGCTGAAGTATCTTAGCGCACCCCAACTTCCATGAATGTGATTTTGCAATCTAACTAATTTTAAATAGATTTCCCCACAGTCTTACATGTTGCCCAGCATAAATGCCTCTCACATCCTGCCTTGCTGCTGGCTCCCTGTAACTCAGGGAGCAGCAGGCCCTCGCTATGCCCTGGCAAAAGGGGGTCGATAGCTGTGAAACTGGGATGGATGCCTCTGGCAAATACCATGCTGAGCTTTAAAGGTCACCAAAGAAGAATTACATTCAGATTCTCTCTTGATAATCTAGCAAAATTACTTGTATTTGAGTAAGAAAAGTATTTTTCTGTTAAATCTGTTACCTTTGTTCAATTCAAATTCCCATAGAACTCAATGAAAAATATGGAGACTTTCAGGAGATTTGGCCAAAGAAAGGAAAGGAAAAAATTGTTATTAATAACAAATTATAATCAACACTTTAATGCTAAGATAAGAAACTAAGTAAACACCTTCATGCTAATAGAAGATAATGTCAATATTTTAGACAGGTATGCATCAGTTTTCAAGATTCACATTATAATCTACCAGGTGTAAATGTGAAATGATCCCCTATTTCCTAAAAATTATAGCTGTTCATTGCAGCATACTTCATGTCACGCAATTTATTTTCTAATATTCTGCAAAGTAAATGTATCAATGCATATCCTTAGTTGTAGTGTTGAAGATGTGAAATTATTCCTCTATTTGCACGTGGCTTTGATTGTTGGGGATTTAGAATATCCTAAAGCTTAGCTGGGAAAAAAATTGCTACAGTTGAATTTATTACTGTTGAAGTAATTATTCAACTGAAGTTGAAGTAATCCATACAAAACAAGAATAAAATTAAATATGTTTTTTACAAAATTTACTATTCAAAAACAAACAGTGATTTTTTAAAAAATACTGTTTTGGGAATTCAATGGATTTTTAAGAAACCTTTGTTTCAGAGACTAAGCATGGTAGTGTGTTTCAGTTCTCATAGCGTCTGAGCCTCCTTCACATTGCAAATTCTCCATAATAACAAGATTATTTTGTTTACAAAACCACAGTATTGCAAAACATTTGCATCACTAATGTAATTAAGTACTTGTGCACATGCTAATGTGTTCTACCTAATCTTAGGTTTGCAAATTTTCAATTCTGTGTAAGGGATAGAATTATAATTTTTTCCTTTCAGTAAAAGCTTCGGGGTTTAATGACAAAAATTAACTGGATAGCATTAGTATATTCCAAGAGACAAAGAAAACTATGCTGCAGGAAATTATCCTGCCACAAACAAACAAAAAATTTTCCCATGTAAATTTTGTGACTAATGTTAAGCATGCATTGAGCTTTTAAGCAATTAAAATGTTGTGCTATGTTCAACCATAATTTTATGCCCTGAACACAGATAAAGACAATAACTGCTGATCCAATAGTCCTAATCCAAAGCTGATTGATGTCACTGGAAACACTGTAGTTATCTGGCCTCCTATGAAAGTGCAAGAAGCTCTCTAAATGCATAGGCTAAAATGTAATTCTATTTGAAATGTTTTTATTGAGACTAGGTGCTGTCTGTTAAAGCAAATTAATTTTATTCATCTGTGCTACACCCTAAGGTGGAATACCTACTCATTGTTATATTAAAAGCTCATGAGTCCTAAATAGATCTTTCATTAATTACTGCCTAAGAAAACAATTGTCCTGAGCCAGAGAAAATGCAGATTAATTATCACTTCTCAGTCACTCGTAGGACTGGATCCTCAGTCTCAATGTGGCTATATAATACACTGCTAATGAGGTTTCATTAGAAAACACCCTGTCCCAGTCTAAATAATTTCTTTTATCACATTTATTATAAAATAAACCCTGTTTCTTTGGTTTTCAGACGAGTCCTTTCCATATTTTTACCTATGAAAATCCTAAGCCTCCCACTTATTTCTGCACATTTATTTACATGTAACACTTAAAATAGCTGTCATTTACCACACAGAGTCATTAAGAAGAAATTGATTACTTGTCCATATCTTCTTTGTCTTATTCTTATAATAAAGTATTTCCGGAGTAGGGATAGCAGTCATATAACTAAAACATGATAAACGTATTAGCAGAAAGTAGCAGAAAGGAGAGATCTCAACTCTTCCATTATTGCCAAGCTCTAATCCATGCAAGGAGTGAAGGAACAGGATTTAAGGAATAAGCACAACTACAGGCGACCTCTAGCATTTCTTGTTTAACAACTTAAAACCAAACATGTCCCATGTAGACTCCTTCCCCAGTGCTTAGCCCGCCTGGGCTGGAGATCAAATGACTGGATTTGCATCTCTTCAAGATTTCACAGTATCTGAGTAGCCAGAAGATAACTTAGAAATCCTATTTTCTCATAGACTTACCGTCTTTTATTCATGAACTTGCAGAGACAATTATTGCCACACTAACAGTTTCTGAAGAATTTTAGTGCCAGGTCCTGGCAAGGGAGCTTCTAATGATTTAATGCTTCTGAAGATGAAAAGATTATCTAATGGTTAAATTTAGAGACGAAATATTAAAAATCCATATTCATAAGAATTTTTGAACACTCTCAATTGTCCTGAACATAACATTGATGTTTCATTAGTTGCTAGAAGTGAACACTTTGTGAACAGTTTTTTTCCTGGTGTGTGTGCTTGGTCTTGGTACAAAGCCTCAAATCCACATTCAGATGTCGTCCATGAACAAGGATAGTCTCCTGATTACTGACTACTCCGTAATCCAATCTATTTTCTTTCTTGTGGTTAAAATGGTACCTAACTCAGGTGCAAAACCACTGTCACTTTAGTTGAACAATTGATTAAATTTCTAGAATTAATACTAGCAGTGTACATGACTGAACTGCGTTCCATTTATTACTAATTATTTTAATTTCCAGAGACTGCTAAAGCAATACATCATACCATCACTAATGACTGTTAGAAAGGTGACTACTCAATTGCTTAATAAGTGACTAACAGCTGAAAGGGGGATAAATCCCACTGCACACTGGAGTGTCTCTACTTGCAAACACTTGGCTTTATAATCTCAGCATTGTTGTCTTAACATCTTAGTTTTTTTCTGTAGAGTTTTATAATGAAGATTCTTATTGAATATTTAGAGCTTGTCATATCCACTTAGAGCATACTTAGATATACTTCAGGCCACAGCTGTATTCATCACATTCTAGAAGTGGAAGACAAGTACTTAAGGTTCAGTAAAGGCAAAGCATTATAAAATTGCCACTTTTAAGAAGCCCATATGGAAGGAAAAAAATTTAGTATAATTCATATATTAGTAAAAGCTGCTCTCATAAGATATGTACCTCTTCTTATGAGCTTAATTTAAATAAAAAATAAATTTTATAATAAATTTATTTATTACTGAAGTAGAAAAAATAACCCTCCAATAAGACACCAAAAATATACTACTACATCAACATCAGCATTTCACTGTTCTACTTCCCTATGCAGTGATGTTAATAAAGAGTAGATTTGTGTTCATAAAATGGAGTTCAATATTTCTTTAGTTTCTCTGATGCATGCTGTTAACAATCAGTGCCAAATTAAGATAAGCTTCCAGCCTGGTTTTTCCCATTGATTCCTGGGAAAAAAGTCCCACTGTTATCTTTCACTGCTTTGCACTATTCACCACAACAGTAATTTTCCTATTTGTATCTTCACAAAAGCCATACAAAAAAAAAGTCATGAAAATTTATGATGTTTCCAAAATGAAACTCCAGTGCCCAGTTCATATTTGCTGTCTTCCCTCCTGCAGTTCTTGCTTACACTCTTCTCCATCACCCATGACTTTGGCAACCTGGTGAATGGGATCACCCTCTTCAGGTTTCTGCCACAGCCCTTGGAAAAGCTTTCATGCCCCTGCAGAAAGGAAAATACCTGTATCTACAGTAGACTGAGAAAACTAGCAGGTTCAAACTGGATCTTGGGCAAGGAGAGAGGAAAACAGAGAAAATTAAAGGCATTGTAGGGAGGCACTTGCACAGACTCAGAGCCGGAGACGTGTGCCTACACCAGGCACGGCAGCTGTGGGCTGACCCTACACTGAGCCGGGCATCTACATGAGCACCAACAACATGATGTTAGAAAATCCCCCTAATTCATGTTGTTTGCTTTATATTTTTTGAGAACAGAAAAATCTTAAGGAAACTTAGAGTACTTGCTTTATGCCTCATCTGTTATATATGGTTTTCATTATTCACTGCAGCTTGAAATTCCTGCGTCAGACTCTTCAGGATTGTCTCTGCCTTTTAGAGCAAAGAAAAAGCAATGCTAATTGTAAAAAAAAAAAAACTTTGGTTATTCAGACATCCATGCAGAAGTTGATTTATTTTTAATAGAACTGCTGTACTTTAGGTTTAAATCATATTAATGTAAAAGCATGTTTCCTAGCCCATTAAAGCTTAAATTGTGCAGATTAATATACTACATCTACTGCTGCTCTATTTTGGAAAGCAACTAAATTGAAAATGCAGTTCAGTCTGAAGCAAACATATTTTTATTATTATCTTTGATATAACTGGCCTTGCTACAAACAGTATATATTGCCAGTGTAATTTGAGGCAATTGAAACAAATGAGGGTATAGTTATGCCAGATAAAATACAAGACCATTTCATTTCCTCTGTGAAATGTCAAAGTTTATGATTCTGATGTCTAGAATAGAATAGAGTTGAGATAACCACAACCCACACACCAGTTTCATTTGTGGATTGCAGACACTTCTTGATCTGTGCCGATAGATTACAGTAGTATGTTTTTAAAGAGCTCATCATTTATATAAGAAGACAAGAGTTGAAATGAAAATGTGTAGATGAAAACAGCCTTCATAAAGTGAAAGAAGCCCAAGATAGCTGTGAGGTGACATAACATCTATCAGTGAAATGGAACAGCTGTCTCAGGCAAGACAGATAAAAGTAAATGACTTCAAAGCAGAGGAGGAAAGTCAGGACCAACCCTGGATTCCTCAATCCAGAGAGATATCCATAATGGAGAAGGTTTGAGTATTAAACATAGGATTTTAAAACCACTCCACATCTGGAGCTGCAGGACAAGTACTGGAGTAGTTTGTGCATTACAGGGATTCAATATGGTAATTTTTGTCATTCTTTGTGGGTTTGGTATGTATATGACAGATCAGATTTATTAGAGAGAACTTTGAATTTTTTTAAAGTATCACTCAATCACAACAAATGTTTCAAACATTTCAAACATTCCTAAAAGTATGTTTTCACCTAAAAAACCTCTCTGTTAGTGACAGAACAAGGTGAAAAAATATTCAATATCTGTCTTAAACAACATAGGTCATTACGAAAATTTGAAAATTATTGCTGAAATTTGAAATGTTTAAATAGTACAGAGTTCTAAATATTGGCATTCCAATTAAATGAAAAATTTAGGGCCTGTTTCCTTAGAGTTTCCCTTGAAATTAAGCAAGTGAACAAGAACTAATGTAGTTATTCTAGCAGGAAATATAATTTTTAAGACCCTGTAGCTGATCAAGCAAACATTCCCATTTCAAACATAATGTCATTAGAGTTGATTGGAATGATTATTTTTGATTGGGCAAAATATTGCCTAACACCAAAGTTAATTATCTGCTCAGAAGGAATAAAGGAATGAGGTTTAAAATTGTTGTAGGGTGTTGGGTACCATTTTTATGTAAAGTGAAAACTGTGCACTTGCAACTGTGTTTTATATTTCTCATTGTGTGAAGTCCTGATTTCCTACATTTGCATGTGAGCTTAAATTTCTGACAAAGTTCTGAACACCCACTGATGAACAAGTTCATCATAGCTTGTATAAATGAAAATGAAGGTGTTTGAACTCTCCATAACAGTCAGAGAGAGGCAATTAGACCTGCAGTGCAATGCCCCAGGAGGAGTCTGATTGACTGTGAGCTATAACACAAGTGTTTTTCTGTAAACAGGCCACCAGATCACTGGAAACAGTAGTTAAAGGTGAAAGACTTTGTTTGCTTTATTCTTTTCTTGCATTTGTGCTGGAGGTGCATTTTGTCAATTAAATTTGCTCATCAGCTATTCTTCAATACAAACGTAATTTGCAATGTTCATGCAGTGTCATATATTCATAAAAAGGAAATTTAATAACTCCAAGAAAAAACACTTTAAAGGCAAGCTGCTGTAGTAGCATAGCCCATTTTTCTAAATACTGTCTTGCATATGAAGAAATTATTATTTAAGACAAGACAATTGACATAGCAGTGGAAAATTTTGTCTACAAACCAAAGGCCTGGTGCTTATGGACCAGCACATGCTAGTGCTGTAACATTGCCAGTGAGTTTCAAGGGGCTTCATCTGTGACACTGGCACATTACTGCTTTTTTAAAAATCTCCACCCTTGACTGACTTGATTGGGCCTTCACTCGTCTGAGGAAGATAGTGATGATGATGATGATGATGATGATTAAAGCACAACTGTTCAAAAAAAGGCAGCAAGAGAGCTCACAGTGAAAGGTTCACTTCAGGCAGTATGTTTCATAGACCAAGCAGCTGCTCTGCCTCCATGCAGCCAGATTCCAAAAATCCTGCTGATGCTCCTCCAGCCTCAGCACCCTCTGTGAGGAATACTGTCCCCATCAGATAAAAGACTGCATATTTGCCATCATGTTGTTTGCTAATGTCTTTGATATCCTAAAGGACAATTCATTGTTTTAATGCATGATGTAGTGCAATTCATCATGCAGCAAGAACAATGCTAATCCCCTTTCCTGTTTGCATCAGCCATCACTCTCCAGCCCCTATTGTATCTGAATCTCATTTATATTATTGTATCTGAATCTGAGCTCATTTATATTAATCATGAGTTGTTTGTACAGAAAAAAGCCGGTTGCAAATTGTATGCATAGGTACCATACAGATGAGAAATAGAGAGAGTATTACAGAAGACAAAAAGAGGAAATGAAAAGTGTTTTTTATTTTTTTATGTTTATAAAGCAAATAAAAAGGTTAATCAAACAGTATATAAACAGATATTACAGAAAAATAATATTCAGGAAATAGAATGTGGAAATGCAGATAAGCTTATTTAAAGGAGATTGAAGGAGAACTTTCAAACTGCCAGAACACTTAAAATTGCCTTACAATTTGCACTCTTGAAAACAGCAACACTAACACTGTGATGTTGCAGATACCTTCTCAAAGGTAGAGTCTCTCTGGTACAGTACCAAGTTGAATGTTTTTGCACTGAAATTTACCAATCTTCCCTCCTAAGTATGCAAGCTGACATTTATTGTCATTTCCATTATGAAGGGTTTCTTAGGTTGTGCATCAGCTGCTAGATTGCCTTTGACTCTGCAGTTTAGAGTTAAGCCTAAATAGAAATGATTCTTGCATCTATTTGTTACAAAATGCATGTATTTGTTACAAAATTGTGCCTTTTTAAAAATAATTTTTATAAAATAATTTTACATCCAAAATAGTAACATTCAAGCTAGGTGTACCATCAGAATCAAACTATATTCTGAAGTAATTCTCTGGTTCATAGCTATCATACTTTTTCATGGACATAATATGTAACAAACGAGTATATTTTAAAAGTTGACAATACAAAATAATCTACATAATATGCCATATTAATATTTTTCAAGGCACAGGAAAAAATCCAGGTGTAAAGATGCCATGCAATTTAGAATTTATTAAATCAGAATTGTTATTTTTTTCTTTAGCTGTAATATTTATTAACCTGTCAAGTTGGATGCAAGCCAAAGGTGATTTGCATATTTCTACTAATGACTAAGGAATTTTCTTTTCTAGTCTTAAATCTTAGAATTGAATAGCTCATACAAAGCAGTTTGAGACAAATATAGGAGTAATCCAAAAGTACAGTTAAGCTACAACCATACGTTTTTCATCATCAGTCCTGCTCCAAAGGATCAATTCCCCCAGAATATTCATAAAATTCCATGCAAGGTTAATGTCCACTATCTAATAGGTAACTAAAGGGGGTATACAAGCAGTCTTGATATCCAGGCAATATTTATCAGAAATCTAGTCTAATGTATAGCAGAATATAAGTGTTAAAATAATTTCAAGAAATGAAAGAAGGAAAATGCACTATTTAAGTACTGACATTTAGCTAACCAGATCTGGTCATGGTGTCACTTTGAGTGCTGTGAAGATACCTTGATTCTTTTGGGTATTTTTTCATTTACTAAATGGTCACAAGATACAGCTACTTCAAAGATATTCAAATCTTAAATTTTTACCTACGAGTTCTCAAATACGTGATGCATGTAAGATAAGGACTCAGACTAGGTAAACAACCAGAACCCATTCATACTGGAAAAAATCTGGTACTGCAAGGATTGTATTTTTGTGTAAACTACTTCATGAATTTTTCATTATTTGTTAGTTTGCTTTTGGTGGTTTTTTAATGCAGAAAGAAAATAAGAGGCTGTTTCATTGCTGTAGTATGTGTGAAGCTGAAGAAATAACATTGGCAACTGCCCTCAAACTGAGGTAAATAAGAGTGATATCTCCAACAGTATGATTACACTGGACTTCATCTCAGGCTGAAAATGTCAAGAAAACAGTAATAAAGGCATTTAAGATGCAGCTGTAGTCTCATCTACAGGTTTCCTGGCATGACTTATGGTAGGTAGCAGACAGTTAAGTCATGCCCTGGACTTTTTCATAAAAACAAAATATCATAAAATGTTCAGGCAAAAAAGACCTGGTCTGAGAGGTATGAGTATTGATAGGAATTATTGAACACACAGGCAAACCATTAGATTATTACAAGATATAAGAAAGTCTTTAAAGGATTCATCCATCTGAAACAGGATCAGAAAAATATTGCTAAAGACATACTTTTTGAGCTGGATATATGTTCTGCAATATGATTTATGGAATAGGAATTCCATCACCCTCTTTATTGTTCTGCTAGCTAAAAAAAAAATACTTTGAAATGGCAGTTTTCCTCTAAAATTAAGATTTATTGAAGAGATAATCAGAAAGATTAGACTTGTCAATGTCTGCTGGATATATGGTCTAAGCAACTCATTTTTCATTTTGCTAAACAATGCTTTAAGCTTATAACAAGTTTTCTAAAAAACACCCTTCTTAGTGTGAAGCCTTATTTCAGTAACTTTTTCTTAAGAGAATAATGAGGCAACCACCAAGTTTCTAAGCCACCAGAAGCAATCCAAGACTCCTAAGCATTCTTATGTTTCTTCCAGAATTATAACATGAAAACTTAGCCCTTATTCAGTATTACTTCTAGCAATTTCTATATTCAATAGCTTTATGTAAATATATATATAAGAAGCCTTGATAAAATTACATGTTGTATTTCTCAAGTAGGATGAAATTCTTCTGGTATCCCCACTGTTTGATGCATTGTATTAATTAATAAGTCTTGTCACATAGTAGCAGCCCTGAAACACGACAGGAAAGTAAATTCCTCATTTTAATTAGTGGCAGGATATTTACATATTTATCCTTTTTTTTTCCTCTTGTCTATAAATATATTCTTGCTTTACATGATTTTTTTTGTTTATAACTTGCACATAATCTTTCTGCCTGAATATCAGATAAAAGCTTAAAGGAAGGCTTGGTCTTTCAAAGAAAATCTCTTTTCTCACTTAGCAACCATTCATCATCTAAGCCTAGGGCCTCCTGAAAGCTGCTGCAAAGAAAAGGGTGGATGTTCTGTTTTTTCACTTCTTTCTGCCTGTCATTTTTTTATTAGCAGCACTACAGGGGACCAATTATAGCAAGAATAAACAAGATATCTACTTGGGTTTTTCATTATTTGACTGCTGAAGTTCCTTTTCCTCAATTAGAGATTTTCAGCAGAAAATACCCCATGGTTTTGTCTATAAACAGGGTTTTGGGAGCATATTTAGAGTAATAGTATTCACTGGTGCAGAATAAACATAATCATAATGTTAAAATTACTGAAATTTCTCTGAGTTTGCGTCTGCACAACTGCGAGCTTCAGTGTGAATTTCAGTCTGGCTGCACCTTACACCACCCTTAGAAGAATAATGGCAATTCTGCCTTGCTTCAAAAACTTTGCCAGAAGAGAACAGCTTTAGCCCTGCAGAGCATTCATGAGATGTACTTGAGTTAAATAATAGCTTTGCCCATTTGTGTAGGTCAGTGTTGTCAAATTTACAGCCTCTGACAAAGGCAAGGCCAAGTCTTGGCTTTGTTGGCCCATATGACTTATGACTTACCTTGGATATCCTTATGGCTTTACAGTATTTGTCCTACTATAACAACCTTGGCAATGAGGGAAATCACACAATGCACTCAGACAAAAAAAGGAGTTTAAACCACATTAGGCCACGGGCTAGTGAGTGGACATGAATATTTGGAGATGGACCACAAAAATGAATTAAGTTGTTTGTTCCTTTGACACGGAAAACACATGCTGGATGCAGTCCCAAGGTTTGTTCTTGCCAGATGTGTTTTTGATGATTGTGATTTCAAACACAATTTTCTGTTAAACCTCAAATATGTAATACCATATGGACAAGAACTGAAAATAAAGGCAACTACTCACACATCTATTCACACTAATTAACACTTAGAAGATATGTGAGAACCTTGAGTAGAACTCTTCATTTTTACTTTAATCTTTATTTTTCTTTTTCTATTAAGTTTTCCTGCTTTTAATGCTTATAGGCTTCCTGAGTTAGTTTGTCTCAGAGCTGCCCTATGTTTCTCTATCTGTGAAATATCTTCCTTGCCTGTATATGTAGAATTATTTCTTCTAGAAGACCAAAAAACACCAGCCTAGTTATCATCTGAGTATTAAAAAACAATGACAACATTCATGTTAAATGTCAATAATAATGTGAGCAGTAGGATAAATTACTGTCCTTGTTAAATGTAATTTCTTATCCCTCACATGTATTTTATATAGGTTATAAATCTTCTGGGCATGAACCCTTCCTCTGTCTGAAAAAAGTGAAGAGTTGTAGCTGCATATTTGGATAAATGTAGGGCAAGGATGACAGTGAGAATGGTGCTGTGGATGAGGTCTGCACATCACACTTTTTGAGTATAAGTTGAGAGCTGATGGTTTTGTTATGGTGTGTATGTCAGACTGGAAGTGCACATAGAGTGTAGGATGCCTGAATCTGAGCTAAAAATTGTGCAGAGAATGATGATGGCCTTGAGGAATTTCAGCATATTTGACTGCTATTGAGCTCTGCACTTGCTTGAAAATACTTATTTCTTTCCAACTTATTATAGACTATTAAAATAATATTTTTCATAGAAGCTTCAATACAAATAAGCATTTCTATGTTATTTATTTTTTGTCAAGTAGACTTCACATTTATATTGCACAATCTCTACAACCTCTATACTTGATGAAAGGCATGAAGGAGTACAATGATTCTGTTTCAAATCCATTTGAAATACAATCCAGCATTGAGCTTCACCCAATAGCACTTACTAAGTTTATGAGTGGGCTTAGGGAGTTAAAAACTATCTGATCATGGTATTACCACATGTTTGTTAAGTCCTCTCTCTGACTACTCGAAAGGAGGTTGTATCAAGGTGGGTGTCTAATTCCAGATCTGAATTGCACTTTCCCCTGATGTTTCTCACTATTTCTGTAAAGAAGAAGGAGTTTAGATGGATCAAAAGCTCTGAGCTGCTTTGAGAATGACATTCTGGAGTCCTTCATCCTGAAAGATGGGTATTTTATATTGTACCTAGTGAGGAGACTTTTGTACAAAAAATTAATCAGTAAATTCCCTGAACAATTTAACAAAATGTCTATTTGCAGTTTGGTCACAGACTAAACATTGATATGTTGGTAAAGGAAACAAAATAACGAAAAGATCAATTATTTCAGTACTATTTTGACATGAAATAGAACACTCGGTAGTAATGATCCATCAGAATACAATAAAGAACATTTTGCTGATGTAGAAACTCTTTTTCTCTGACAAAACTCTCCAAAATATAGTGGTCTGATGCCTCCTGGATGGCATCATGATTCAATTAGAACCAGGGGTCTCCAGGACAACAGCTAATAGATTATGAGCAGTATAATGCTCCTGAAAGCTGAATGAATGAATGACAAACAACTCCAGCTAAAGGTCCATTGGGACAGAAACCCTGTGAAGTATCCTCCAGTACAGCAAATTTCACACAGCAATATGTTCTTATTACTATTCCTGCTTTAAAATCCAAATCTATTAGACTCTCTCCACTGCTGAGAAGCACTTTCTTATTCTTCCAGTGCTTAAGAAGTACTACCCTGCTTGATTCAACTTAAACAGTGCCTAAATAAATAAAATCTGTCTGGTAATCAATTGTGCTTTGTTTCTAATCAACTTCTGAAATAAAATTAAGGTTTCTCATACAAAACAAATTATGACCTTGTTTCTATATCTGCCCATCTCTTCTTCTCCACTAAAATGTAGATCTGTTGATCCACTTTGTTACGAGACTGAAGACTAGCTTAAGTTTCTACAATGATTAGATTACTACAAACTTCATGAAACCTGTCTGCTGGAAGGAGGAGACCCAACCAACATCTCTGAGGTTAGGGAGACAGGAATTCAGGCAGGAGGAATCTGTCAGATTCCAGGCATAGTGACTGTGCCTGGAATCTGACAGATGGCTGCACAAGCACACATCTAGGACCCTGGCTAGACACAGCATGTGCTCCTGGTGCATGTCATGACATGATGGAAAACTTGGGCTCACTTTTCTTGGAAGAGTTAGGGGACAAGATTAAACTCTGTGCAAAAGGAGTTATTAATAATTCTATGACCCACAAAATAAATTGCTTTTATTGTGTTTATTCATACACTTGAAAGCTCAAACATATTCACGAGTTTTTTATTTCAATATGAATATTTGTTACAAGTGCATAGCAAACAAATAAAATGTTCCTGGAATAAGTGGATTTCAATGGGGTACTTTCAGATTCCCAGAAAAAGTAATTCCTAACAGTAAGTCGAGGACTGTATAAAAGAAAAGAAGATGTTATTTTCCCAAAAGAGAATTCTCCATCTCCTTTCCTCACTGCAGAGCTTTTGACTGTAACCTTTCCCACACCTCCTTCTCCCTAGTTCATTACAGCAATCTTAACAGAGTCAGGCTGATCCTTTTGTTTGACACGAAAATCTTTTGAGATAAATACTGAATTAAAGAAAAAAAGGAGAAAAATTTGAGGGGCAAGTTTGCTTGACTATTACTAATATTATTTTTACTACTATTACTACTCTTGTAGCTGCTTCATGCTTTCTAAGAGCTAAATAGATAGAGAAGCAATTTCTGGGAAGAAAGCCCTATTAAACAAGATTTTATTTCAAATCATTACACCATTTTTTTATGTGCAATATAAGAAAGGCTTTAATATCACTATTTATGGAACATCTATCTACTCATATAGGACTAGAAATTAGACTATAGGCTGCAGCTCTGACTTATTTCCTTTCTTCCTTCCAAAATGCTGAGATTGGTGATGAAGCTACCACTGTCTCCCTAATGTGTTCCAGTATGATCATTCTCATGATGAAGCTATCTGACATAATTACTAAACTTCCAAGGAGTTTCTTTGGATTTAGAAACACTGCTCTCATTGCTTTTAACAAGATTACTGAGACTACTACATGCAAAGCTTTGAAAATTTAATTAATGACATTAATGACTACAATGGTTAGACTCAAATATATTAAAACAATTGAAATAATGTTACCATAGTGTGTCACCAGAATTCTATGGCAGTTTTTAAAAAAATAAAGAGTAATTTCTCAAGGACTTTTATTTTGTCTTTCCTTCAAATATTCTTTTTTGTTGTCACCTGTCAGTCAGGACAAACATTTCCCACAGTTCATTCCATTGGTGCTGTTGAAATGGGCGTTATTTTGTTTCATGCTCTTAATAGAGAATTGCAAGTATTTTAGAGCTCTTATAAGCTATTACTTAAGTGTTTGTTACTGTGGTATTACAGTTAGTGGTTGGTTCTAAAATATATATGCATATGCATAACATATATATATACACGTACATATGTCTTGAATTTGAGGAAATAGAAAAATAATGAAGAAAAAATGAAAATTGGTGAATTAGTTCTAAGAATATTTGTCTTAATGTTACAATGGATTATAAGGACAGGATTGGGAAAATTTGTGGGGAAAGAGTACTGATTTTTTTGATGAAAGGAAATAATGAAAAAAAACCCAAATTGGGGCAACAAACCACAGTGTACAAATCTTGAAAAATAAATGCCAGCCTTTACTCTGATAACTGAGAGGAGACAGAACCATGGTCACCAGGAAGTCTGGAATCAGAGATCTTCTATGCAGGGCAATGGGAATTCCGCAGTGAGATGCACACATCTGACTGCAACAGGGAATGAAATAATGTTGATCCCAGTACGGAGCTAGCCAGGGAAGCATAAAAACAGCCTAAGTGTCCATCTTCTGTTCTGCTCATCTCTGCCTGCTCTTTTCCCCAACACCTCTCTCTA
The DNA here is from genome assembly GCF_028551555.1 of Melozone crissalis. Classification (NCBI taxonomy): domain Eukaryota; kingdom Metazoa; phylum Chordata; class Aves; order Passeriformes; family Passerellidae; genus Melozone; species Melozone crissalis. The sequence goes on from NW_026535794.1 coordinate 27,623,551, forward strand.
AAAGCCCATCTGTGGATACTTCCTGAGAAATCTGTAGCTATCAGCTGGAAGTCTTCAGAAGTAGAGAACAGGAAACCTGTTGTGATTGCTCAGTGGAAGAGGGGTATGGATGGCACCAAAAAAAATGCAAATGCAGAAGACGACCATGACTGCTATGCTGTTGTTTGCTCAGATGCTCTGCTCTCTGATGAAAGCATCATTAGCTCCAGTGCTCCTACAACAACTTGCACAGAAGAGGATTGACTTTTCTGGGATAACAAAGCAATTCAAGCCAGCAGAGTTTCCTGTGCCACTAAATGACTGCACTGCAAATTTCACATGTAAAATAGTTGGAAGAGATTGCAAACTAAGTTCTCTTGGTTGACTGCGCAGACATGGGGAAGCAGAAAAAACCCTGAACATTACATTATTACCCAAATATATCCTTCATCCTTCGTTTTCTGAGCTTTCATAGGAAGACATCTTATTAACACCAATTTTTAAAATTGCTGTAGCGTGTGACACAGATAAAGTGCTGAAAGTCTCTTGTGGAGGGTGCAATGATGGGCAGTTAGAGAAGTTTTGGGTGAACAGCACAAAGGAATTTCAACCATTTCAATGTTTCCATACTCAACAACCCTGCTCCCTAACCTGTAATTCATCACAAACCTCTACAAATCCTTGAGGCACTGCTGATTTGCTGCTGGGATTTATGTACTGAATGATGGGATGCACAAGCTACATTGTGCTTCCCGGCAAAAGACATTCTTTGTCAAACAATTACACGAAATTTGTAGTTGGAATCAGCTGCACAGCAGCTACACTTCAAGGGTTTGATCCTGTGGAAACATACTCAAGCAAAGAACTTGCCTATTGATGTAAGGGTGCATGTGTTGGTTACAGAGAGGATAGTCACATAAGCAAAGCTGTGCACATTGTTTTGCATATATTAACTTGGATCTCATGTCTCAGTTATTTCTCTCTTCATGCAATATACTTAATATTCTTGAACAGTGTTACTGGTTATACAAACCAAAGAAAAAGCCACTTTACAAAATAAAGTTCCCCACATATATTTCTATAACTCAGATAAATTTCAAGTAGCTGGCTTCCCTTCCCTACTTCTATATTTGTCATTTAAATAAGTAAACAAACTAACAAACAGAAAGAATTGCTTCTGGACTTCATTTTTCTACAATTTTTCATCTTCTAACAAGGACGCTTATGTAGTTTGGTAAAAGCTTTGGCAAAAAGATGCTGTAATTGGTGTAGATGGATAGCCACAAAACCATCAGTTTATCTCCACAGCCATCACTAAACAAGGGAGTTTATCTATAGACTGTAGTGTTTCCTCCAGAGTTAGTTTCATTCTGACATTTATTTCCATTTGTACTCATTTTGCTTCTCACTGACTAAATTATTTCCCAAATCACCTTATTTTTTCCTCATCATTCCTTATAGTTAAGCACTACTAAAAAATTGGTTTGGTTCAATTTACGTACTAAATGCAGTAAAATGTGTTACCCCAGAAGTACATGCCTCAGTATGTGACAACCTGAAAACATGTAATTTTCTATGTTAAAGTGGGTTCAAAAACTGTGAAGTGTTTGTTTTTATTCCTTTTTGCTAGGCAGATGAATTTGCTCTATTTCTAGTCCACCATAATAATTTCTTGAAGTAATTTTTAAGCATTTATCTCACAGCAAGAGAAATGTTTTATTTTAAATAAGTTAGGCTTTTAAGTTAAAAGTTGTCCATCTTGGCCTAATTATGTGGTTATTCAAAACATTCTCAGAACAAGTCAAACTGTTGAAATTGCACTGAAAAAAAGCAACTATGCTTTAACTAGGCCAGAAAACTAAGTGAAAACTGTAACTTCACTGTTGAATTTAATACAAGCTTCTAGGTAAAATTCCCAATGCTTCAGTGCAAGTCCGCTAATTTGAGTTAAGCAAATCCATTTAGAACTTATCATTATTAAATTTCTTTTGATAGTGTAAGTACATCTAAGACGCTGGAGACCATTGGGCTCATCACCCCATTTTTTGGCTACTCATTCTCAGTCTATTTCATGTCAGAAGGATGTGCCTGCTCCTATTTGGGTTTGAACTACAAGACAGGAGCCATTTAGGGCTTTAAAGTACCTCCAAACCTTTAATGCTGACCCTTCAGAGCACTTGTATTTCTCTAGATCTGTGTTAGGCTTGTCAAAAGAAAGGTCTGAGTGTATCTGGGCATTGTGGGCATTTGGTGCGGTTGGCAGGGAAAGGAAGTTGCACTGAGACAAAACCAAGATGCAGAAGAATGGAAAGTTGTGTTATCCCAAGTATGAAAGATAAAAAAGAAAAAAATGAGTTAGCAACTTTTCTTATTTAATGTCAACTTCTTCGTTCAGAAATAATTCTACTTGTTCTACCCATTTCTAGAAGCAAGGCTCACCTGAACCTCAGCTAACTGCACATATCCAGGGCCCCAAATGTTGTATGCACAGTGTATTCACTGATGGCAATATATGTGCATATATTTTTACATATCATTCTAAAGAGAACTTTAACAGAATCTATTCACCATTTTCACAAATGCAATTCCTAATATCAGCCATGAAATTAATAAAATGAATTCCTTTCACTGATTTGGAATGATGTTGTAGGTATTTAGTAGATCCACAAGTTTCAAAATTTTAAGCTGTGTAATGTTTTATTAAGCCACACTAAACTGTGTAAACATATAGTGAACCCAGTGGTGCTAAGGCATACACTGACCCAGACAGATACAGTTCACAGGATACTCATATAGACAAGTAACAAATATCAATAAGTTCTGGAAACAAAAAAAAAAAAAAACAAACCAAAATTATTGAGTTCCTTAATAAATTGACTTCCATTAATTGGTTACATTTTAGTGCAACTACTATTAAAAAGAGCACAGTTATTTTTAGTATCTAAGTATTTTGGTTTGAATCACAGCTAAAACAACACATTTCTACCAATTTTGTAAGTTTTTGTACTAATATTACCCTATTTCCTGTTTTGCCTTGTGCATGGTATAAAGTGGAGTGCTTTAAAATACTTCAACAAATTATCAGAAGTTCAAGTTTTATATTGCCTTAAGTTTATCAGGAAGTAGTATACCTAAAATCACTGCTTAATTAGAATTCAATGTACAATTCCTTGGGATTTCTCTTAAAGGAGTAAAAACTCACCATGAAGCTTTCAGATTTTCCATTTCTCTCACAAAGAGAAAGAGTCATTGAACAGAAATTTATCGCACTTTTCCCCACCTTGACAGCCCCTGGAAATGGAAAACAAGCCCTTGAGCCTGGCCAGGTATCCAACAGCTCTGCTTATCGTGCAGTTTTCTCCTCAGCTGCCTCTTCCAACAGTGGATAAGGGCAAAGACTATCTGCATGCAATTACAATTTTTGGGATGTCTTACGGTGACTTTGGTTTCTATGTGCCTTGTTTCAGGTGCACAAGGCTAGTGGAAAAATAGTCAACTTCCTATGTCTGTTGGACCCTTGACAAATAATTCTCAGCTTTACCCACAATTTATTAGGTACTCCAGTTTATACTTTGTAAATGGCGCAGACACTAGAAGAAATGTTTTGAACATTTTCTTAATCAGCAGACTTTTGTACAACTTCATATTCAAGGTCTAGGAGTTTTTTTTGTTTCTGCGATAGTAACTAGGTTTCTCTGTAACATAACAATGCAGTTCTGGTTATTGCCTGAACATTTTGTACTTAATTAGATATAATACTTTAGTTTTTCCTCACAGAATGGGTTGCTTGAGGTAAGAAATAATGCAGCACTAGGAAAGGAAATCTATATGAGTTTTGTAGAGGACTTAGCACTGTGTAGGGGTGGTGCTGAGCATAACCTTCATCCAAAAGGGCTCTTCACAGTCCCTGTTTCTTAAATAGAACCTCATTTTATTCCTCTGCAGGTCTAGAAACCCTTTTCAACATCTATGCTATCAGCTGGATTTTTGCTGTCTGGTAATTAAGAAATTGCTTAAAATCAAGTACAAAATAATAAAATACTCATTTCTTCCTCTCCCCCCCTCCCTTCCACTCACTACACTTGCCTCTGTATATAATCTATTTAATTTACTTTTCCTATTCTTTTTATTCACACTATGTCCACAATGCTGAGTTTAGGGTTGAGGCAATTTTACAATGTTTATCAGTTCTGATGTTAAAATGAATTGGACCAACTTGGTGTTTTCAGCTGTCAGAGTTCAAAAGTGAGAATTATAACCATCCATGCTGGGAACCAGAGATTTGGTGAACTCTAAGCTTTTCTTCAGGCAGAGGAAGCTACACTCGTGCTTGTCAAGGAGATTAAGGAGAAATCTGATTGAGTCTGGAAGACTATTGCTGCAGTGGATTACAAGTTTGATCTTCTCTTTTTTCAGGGATAAACAACCTCAAGGGCTAGGACACTGGCACAGAAAAGCAGATTGTATCACTGGCTGTGAAGAAAAAGTGTGGCCATATGGCAGGCCCAATAAATGAAAGCAAATGAAAGTGAAGCAATCAACTCAATAAAAGAATGGTTGTGTGCTGTTGTACAAAACTGACACTTTTATTTTTGTATGTGTAGATTAACGTGCACTCTTTCTCCAGCTCCTTTCTATCTTATTTATTCAGACTGTATACTCTTTTGGAAAGGTCAGTCTAGTATTAGGACTATGCATTGGATCCTGGAGCTGCCATAGTGCAAATGTTTAACATTGAGTCTTTGAATAATAGATTGAATAAACACAGGGATAAAGATTTATAGCTGCTGGTAGAATGTGGAATTTCTAAAACTGCATAGTACACCACACAAAAAGTAGGGAAATGAAGGAGAATTTAGCAACTGATAAAAATACATGCCCTCTAACTCTTTGATCTCAAGGACCACAAGTGTATTCAAAGAACAATTAACCACTAAAAAAAATCATACAAAAATTGAGATTGAAACTGTCAGAACTTGACATTTCCCTCTAGACTGCATGTGTTATTTTTTCTTAAACAGGTCTTATTTGTGAATATAGAAACAAACAAAACCCCCACCAACCAAGCAACAACAACAAAAAATGATGACAAAAAAGCATGATTTCAAAGTTCTGCTTTGTAATATTTATTATATTCAAAAGCTGTTGCAAGGAAAAAAAATCACACATACATGTATATATACTATATATATTATATAGATACTTATTTGCAAAAATGGGGCTATGCTAGAGTAACAAGTAAGTAAAGCAAACCACAGTAACACCCAACAGCATTAATTTCAGTCATAGCACATCTGCACTAAAAGCAGCTTTCTCCCTTCTCAGTGTATGCTTTCTGAGCAAGATCAAGAAAGGTTTCTGATGGTTTTAACTCTATCCTAAAGCAAGATGATCACCAAATCAGATAAACTATTAATCTGTTTAAAGCTTGTTACTGCTGTTTTGCCAAGGCTGAGAGGCTTTGCAGAAAAAAAAGCAGCTCGGTTTCTTCCTGCCAAGAACCAGACATCTCATGCATGTTTCATAAATGTTTCTCCACTGAAAACTCAATGATTAAGCAAACACTAGTTCAGTTTGCAAAAGCTTCCACTAATGATTTTTAAATAACTCAGAAAGAAATCTTGGTCTCATTTAAAGAAACAGTAAATTTTACCTCTATCCTTTAGCCACAATACAAACCCTTTCAAATTTTTTTCATCTCAGTGCACTGAATATGCTGATAACTATTTTTGCTAAAACTGTTGAACTCCTAAATATCTAGATATATGGCTTTTTACTATTAAGTAAAATCTCCTTAAAATTTGTATAGATTAATCCATGCTTACGCCTGCATTGACTGTTCATAGAAAATATTCACTTCAAGAAACTAAGGTTTCATAATAAAGCTTTGCCATTTATAACATCACCACACCCTAAAATTTTGTGTGAAATAGATCAGTTCTCAAGTAGGCACCTTTTATAGCAAGATGAAAAACATTTCCACAGAATAGCAAAATTGTGTCTAAAAGAATGTTAATAAACAGTCCTCTTTTACTTAGAAACTCATGAACTTCATGCAAGAATGGAGAAAGATTAATAAACACCATCAAGATTTACTTTTCAAGTATGCTGGAATACCAACATGGAATATTAAAACACGCAAAGAAATAGGCTTATTGCCTGTAATGCGCTATGAGAATAATCATTACACCTCACACACCTCACACACCTCACACAACTGGGAGCTCAGTGGAGAGGAGATAAAGAGAAATTTTCCTTTCCAGGCAATGAAATGGCAAGAGAGCTGCTTACAAACAGCCACTGGGTGAGTGCGGCAGCCTCTGCTGCTGTAATGATGCACAGATGTAGGTGCAGCTGGAAGGGCTTGAAGGGCTGGCACAGCGCAGCGCTCGGTGGACTATTTCCAGCCCCAGCAACACAGAGCTCAGCTGAGAAATCCTGCCTTCTGCTTCCCCAACATGAGGGACTCTCCTTTAAGGACTGATGACCCTGTAGAGATTCAGCTGCAAAAGGACACACCATCCTTATGAAGTAGAGAAGACCATATGCCATTTAATTATCACAGGGTATGTAAGTTCTGTAGTGGCTGCGTTAATTAATTAATGTGGAACATATCACCTGAAGGGCAAATATTAAAAAATATTTCATGTGTGTACTATGTCTATATCTATATATATCTATATATCTATATGTATATATATATATAAACATATATGTATATATTTATATATATGTTTTTATATATAAAACATGCACTGTGTGCATATATGTGCATACTTTGGTAGAAAGTATTTAGACTCACAGTTGTACAAAAAAATCACTTACTTGTTATGAACACTCTTTTTCCTGTTTACATTTTGCAGTTTGCAAGCATAAAAATACAGAACTCCCATGGTTCTTTTTTCATGAATTGGTCTAAATCCATCAGTCTTGCCCTTTAAAATCATAAAGTGTATTCCAGACCACATAAATTCACAAGACAGAGGGCAGTGCTGCACTTCAGTAATTGAGATGGCTCTCAGAAAGCCTGGACACAGCAGCCGTGGCCCTATGGCAGTGTGAGGTGTAGTCACGCCGTGTGCTGCGGTCATGGCTGGACTGCTACTAGTGTGAAAAACAGGCTTGTTTGCCCAAAGTCACACTGCTGTGGGGCACAGGACTTTGCTGAACAAGTTTCCTTAAGGCTTAGGGTGTACTTGAAAGCAAGCTGTGTGGTCTTTTAATTGACAGCATTAGCCAGAACATCCAAGTACACCTCTCACTAGAAATCCCAAGTTAATTTTTCTTCACTGTTGGAAGTTGCATGCATTAATTAGTCCTAAGAAAATTAATATAGTCAGGATTGCTTTAAAAATGCAAGGTTTATTTGGCTTAGGAAACAGAGATAAAATGCAAAATAGTATGCATTCTACGGAATTAAAATCACTGAATCAAAAAATTGTGTGACAACTGAACTTGCTAACGTTAAATGTATTTGTGTGCACGCACAAAATAGTAAATATATGAAGTAGCTCTAAGAGTCTTCTCTGACACCTTGCATTTGTAAAGCAGCTTTTATGAACCATCTCTACCTTTCATGGGTTTAACCTCAGGTGGCAACCAAGTCCCACACATCTCTCTCATTTTCCCTTGGTGGAATGGGAGAGAGAATCAGAAGAGTAAAAACAAAACAACTCATGGGTTAAGATACAGACAACTTAATAGGTAGAACAGAAGTCACAAAGAAGGAATTCATTCACTGCCTCCTTGGGCAGGTAGGTATTCAACCATGCCACAAGAGCAGAGCTCCAGCCCACCTAACCATTACTTGGGAAGATAAACACTACCACTCCAAACATCCCACTCCTTCTGCTCCTTCCCAAGATTTACATGCTGAATAGGATGCCATATGGTGTGGAATACCCCTTTGCTCAGGTCAGATCAGCTGTCCCAGCTCTGTCCCCTCCCAATTCCTTGTGCATCCCCAGCTCGCTGGTGGGATGAGGAGCAGGAAAGGCCTTGACTGAGCAAGTCCTGCTCTGCCACAGCTAAAACATCCTTCTCAACGTTGTTTCCAGCACACATCCAACACACAGCTTCATACTAGATACTATGAAGAAAATTGAGTGTATCACCACCAAATCCTACTGAAAATCCAGTCCTAAAGGGAAATGCTGATCTCTTTGTACTACAGTGACACATGGAAATGTCATCATAGACATTCCTTCCTTCCTCACGGAACCTAAAATAGTCAACAAGCTCTTAATACAAAGCCTGCTGCAGCTGATGGGGAACTGTCTTTTAATTTCAACAGGTACCTCATACAATAATACAAAATCTGGTTTGAGACAAGAAACACTGTATGTGTCCTTTCTGGATCTACATAGATTTCTACTTGGTATTAACAGCCTTTCAGTAGAAAACAAAACAGTACAGAATACAGATATCTTTGTGTCCTTTACTCTTGCATTTTTAAATAGAATATTTACTATATTCTTTCTGTATATAGCACTAAATTTATTTGGTTTTATGCTACCAAATAGCACACTCATAAAATCTTGAAAGAGGTGACAATGTTCTATCTGTTTAATGTACAGTGATACTGTTCTTCCCAGGATATGAGATCTCATCTCTTTCAGAGAGATTAGGCTTCCATCAGATCATCCATTTGTTGGTAAATATTTTAGAGAGGTTTCTATTGCAAATTCTAAAAAGTTTTACTTGGATCACTTAACTTTTCTGCTTACTCAGAAATCCGTGACACAGCTGTAATGAGATGTTGATGGGGAAAAGTGCTATTTCTTTTTAACACAAAAGTAGCCAGTGATTCCAGCATGTCAGGAAATAGCATAGCCTCACAGAAGGAAAGCTCCTGACAAGCGGAAGATATATGAGTGAAGTGGATTTCTCAGGGTAGTAAGCAGAAACCCTGGCTATCTAGCTGAGGAGAAGATGAGAGAATAAAGACTGAAGACAAGAAAAATGGAGCCCTTAAGCAATATACCTATACACATTCATATACTGCTGTCACTGAGCTTTTCTCATTTTCAATAAATGCAACATACAAACAAAAAAATCCATCCAATTTTCTATGTCAGAATTCATGTACAAAAACATTTCCCTGTGACAATAATTTGTAATGGAGAAATTCATTATGCTTCCATTGCACATTTTACATCCTCCGCTTTCCTATGCCTGAGTGAGTAGGCTGCTTGTTTCTGTCTCTCCATTCTCCTTGCTTTGGATGTAACAAATCTCTCTTTCTAGGGCCTCCGAAAGCTCATTCTTCTTTCACATAAAAGCTCTCTGTAATGACAGAGAAACAGTAAAACACGTCCAAATAGAATTTCAGATACACTACCGGACTGTTTATTTTGCATTTGATGTGCACAAAGGTAGATAATGGAATATTAAACTTCATTCAGAAGAGCTCCACTGTTCCTGAAGCAGACTGTTGAAGCTCCATGAGGCAGTAAATGCAGCTACGTGACTCATTTGACTGCTGGGGCAAGCGCCTACACTTCAGGATTAGGAGGTCTACTGCTAGGTACAATATAAATCATGTCTGCTGCCTGACCACTGCATACTGTGCTCTGTGGTCAAAATAGTTATTTGGCAAAATGCTCTAAATTTGAGGATCTCATTTTAACTTTGCCCATGGTTCTCTATGCATTATCAGCCCAACACAGGTTAATAAATTGTAGAATTTGTAAAAACTCAACTCTTTGCTCCCGCTACCAGGCCAGCTGTGAAAGATTTGCTTTGATATGGGAAGCAGGAAAGGTTTGAGTCATCTTTTTTATCCTCACTCTGTAAACACTGCTTCTTGGCAGTCTAGATCACTTTTAAGTACCCAGCTGTTGTAGTCTGGGCCATTAGTCAACTCCTGACTTTATTCCCCTCTGCCAGGGATTGACAAAAGCAAACAATTGCCAGGGACCTGGATAAAAAGGAGGTTAGGTAGTGGTTCTTCAGAATCCATCCATCCATCTGTGAAAAAGAGTACTTTCATATTTAGGTGTTGTGCCACCAGCATAAAACAGCTCCGGGAAATTTTATCTCTCCTTGTTTTGGGGAGAGTCATACTCAACTGCCTCCTTTGCTACACTTCCTTACAGAAAAAGTGAGAGGGTACCTGCTCCAATGCTTTGAGTAATGATCTGCTGAAAAACTCTTTCTGGTGATGCAGGATTTAATTTTCATACATAAAAATAAAATTAGAAAATTTTGAAATCCTTCTGAAATCCTTTTCTATTTGAAAGCGTAAGACAAGTTTTGTCCAGAAACAATAACATAGGTTGAGACGTAAAATACTATGAGCTTAAACTAATATAAATGGTTACTGAGAATTAAGTCATTATGAGAAAGCATAAACTGAAATGCATACAGTTCAGACACAGTTCACGTGCTTATTTTATATTGTTGGAACATTTTAGAAACTGTGTTTCTATAAGGCAATGCAGAAAGAAAGAATGCTATTTTCAAAATGACCCATAAAATTGTTTTTTATTTTTATTTCACACTATGGCACTAATACAAACTTGTCATTAGTAATCTAAATTCAGAAGACAGTGCACCAGACCTTGTTCTGCAGTTATTCTGCTACTGCTTTATTATTTTGCACAGTAATTTAAACCCATTGGAATATCATGCTTTTGTCTTTACTCTCAGCCTAATTCTCACTGCATCCTAATAGGCCAAGCAGTCATGGCTGGTGTAATAAACAACTTCTGCATTGACAAATGTATGCAGAAATTGAAGGACATAAACTAAGAAAGCTCCTGCACTAAATCCAAGAATTTACTGTAATTGATGTAAAACCTGATGCAGCTCCATCTGTCTATCCCATCACATGTCTGTGGCTCTTTTTTTTTCCTCCTGGAATACTTCCTGGACTTACCTAGCTTTCATAAAGGGGTAGGACAGAGATGACTTTCACATGAAAATTTTAAAAAAAGGCTTCAATTATCCTTGGTCATTTTAAGCACATTATCTTTATTGCTGGGCTGAAATTTTCTCCCTTAATCTTCAAAAAAAGCTAGGAAGTTAAATTTGTTTGACCTAACATGAAGAACATCTGAAATAAATCATCATGGAACTAGACCAGCAAGTTTGAAACTGGGATGAAATTCCACTTTCTTCATGTTAATAACAAGTTCTATCTTCCTGCTCTCAGTGTAGGGGGAAAAATAAAGCTATCAGTACTGAGGAAATCTTATTAGATTCAACCCTATTTTTAAACAGCTGGGATCAAAATCTTCATTCAGACACACTGGTGCCACTCCATTAAATTCCAGCAGTGGCACCACTGGTAGAAAAAGAATGGCACTCAAATTTTTCACCATTAAGTAATCTGTTTTCATTACCTTCTCAGCAGTTTGTTTCATTTGCCTGCAGTAGAGAAACTAAAATTAGAAAACATTTCATGTTCATAGTTAGTTTGCTTCCAATGTGAAAAAAACAAGTCTATAAATTTGTCTATTGGATTATGGCTTGTGCAGTTCTCTTGTAAAGTTGTCTTTACATTATAGTGATGAACTGTAAATGGTGTAGTGCATTATTTTGTCCAAAGTAATTCAAATTAATGACCCTAGAAATATTATTTTAGGTGACTGTTATAAAGCATTGACAATACCCATGAATATTACCAGCAGAATTTCTTTTCTTCTTTGTAATGTATGCATTGCCATGTGTTAATAAACTATTTTCTGATCATCTTCAGAACTTGCTGTCTCTTGCAGGAGTTCCACTTGCCAGTCTTGTGTCAATTCTAGTAGGAAATGAATGTCAGGTAAATGCTGATAGTAAACCATCAAAAGTTTGAATACATTTTTCTTGCCTTTACTTGCATACTCATGTTCACATTTCCCATTACCTAAAGCACCACTGATTCTGACTAAAAATAGAAAATTGAAGTGTGGTGATCTCCTAGCCTCTTCACCTTGTTTCTGTGAGAATTATGTTAGCTTAGAAAGTCTAAACATTACTTTATATTTTCGATTAAATGAAACTTTCAAAAAGGAGAAAAACAAAAAAAAAAGCAAATTATTTTTCTGGTTCAGATAAACATCATTCTGGATGCTAAAAATGGATTTACTTCTCAAGAATGGAAGAGGTTTGTATCTCCTTGCACTATACTGGTTCATGTCATCCTTAGAAATTGTTAAGCCTTACCAATCCCAGACAGTAGCACTTTGAAATTACTGGGGAAAAAAAACCCAACAAACCCAACAAATTTCTTCCAAACTGCACAGCACCAGAACCAGCACACATTTGGGAAATATGCCATCATAGCAGTGTCCAAAGACAGGCTTAAGAAGCCTAAAGATCAGAGGAGAATATGAAATGATTTGAGCTTCACAGAAACTTCTCATGGCTAAATACTGATTTCAAGACTACTTCTAAGGAAAAGTGAATGGAACACAAGAGCAACAAGTCAACCAACTTCTGGATTTCAAAAGAGAGGACTGAAGAGGAAGTTTTGTATTAAGTAATATTTAAAAACCCTACTGTGGCAACGATGCTAATAAACACCTCTTTTCTGTAGTGGTCACAGACTTGTTGGGCTTCACTTTGTACTGAAGAAATGGTTCTACAGCTCATGCAGCTGCACCCATAGTAAGGCTGGCCAGTCAGTAGAAACAATAACTTTGTCTGCACTTGCACATCTCTAATTTTTTTCAATTAACTCATTCAAAATACATTTCTAAAATTCCTGTAATAACTTCTCAATCTTTCTTCCTGACAAAGTTTTAAAAGCGAGTCAGCATTGAACATACATTTCCTTATTTTAAAGGTCATTCAATTGTCACACTCCAAACTAATTTTAAAGGTAAAGCAGGGGTTGAAAACAGATCTGAAATGTATTCCTCAGATGACATTTGCCTATAAATCCCACAAAAAAATTAAATTATTCTTTTAATATCAGGCACACCCTTCTAATTTCTTAGAGGGAGCTAGATATTTTATACTTACAAGGAGCTTTCCTTACTGCAGGCAAATAAAAAAAAATTTAAGATGTTGTATAAAATATGTGTTCATGTGCCAGAACACAGAAACCTGTAAATTTTTCTATCCTAGATGGGCAGAATTAATTTCAGATTTAATCATCCTGCTGCATAATCAGGATCACTGATAAGGAGGCACAGAATAACTCTGTTAACAGAAATCTGATACAAGCACAACGCTGTAGCATGCACAATGCTTTAATGCAAAAATAAGAGATGACTCTTCTGTATGTGACTCATGAAAAGGACATGAAGACCAAATCTACACTCATCATTCCAAAAAAATGTGCCACAAATGAAATCAGGTGGCTGTTCCATCTCAGTTGAAATCTAAGACAACAGATTATTAGCCTCTTTCAGATAACACAAGCCATGACGTTAATGATTTCATTTTTCCTACTAATGATGGGATTTCATTGTTTCATAAAAGTTAATAGCCAAAGGTAAATGTAAGATGTAACCCTAAGATTCCAAACTGCAGTCACTTCTTCATGCTGTTTTCAGGGAATTCCATCTTTGGCTTCATGAAGAAAGAGGTAGGTGATGGTTTTAAAGAAGCAGTTCTAAAGATCCTTGAGTATTTTAATACAGACAAAATATTGCCAAGCTGGCTCTCTTTCAACAGCATGCTATAAAAGAAAGGGAGGGGGGGAGGGAAGGAAGGAAAGGAAGGAAAGATTATTATGATATTTATTACTTTTAAGTTTGGCAAATAATGGCAACTATTGTCCACTACATTTAATGTAGGACAGAAGTATATCCCTACAAGAAAAAAGAGGAAGTGTCCCCTCAGGATAATAACTTCTAGAATAATTAAACTTAGAAGACTTTAAGTTTTGTGTATTTTTAGGAGCAAGTATGGTGTAATAGGCAAAGACAAGTAACACTGAATTAATTGCTTTTTGTTTTTTAGTCTATCTGTATTTAAAGATTTAAATACCTTAAGCACTTGTTAAAATATATTTTAAATAAGCATTGAAGTGCCTTTATTAAGAAAGACATGAACCTCTGCTTTCATCAGCTGTGTATAAAAGGAATAGCCTTGTCTCACCTAAGAATCAGGTTAACTTCCTGAATATTGGTCTTTCTAAATGTTCAGAGAATCTGTATTTGAAGAGATAAAATTCAAATGAACGGCCAGCTATCAATTTATAAAACACTTTCTGTTTTTACAACATACTTTTAAACTTGAACAAGTGTTGCAACAGTTCTATTTGGATCCAGAGAGGAACCATTCCCCAAAGACACCTACAGGCTTTGCCTACCACTGTAACCATGCCTCTTGTCTTAACACACATTTTCTTATTCACACTTCATGAGAGCCTTTCAAGTAAATGAAAACTGGGAGTGAATCCAGTGGTTCAGTTCATAACAAAAGGATAATATGAACTGCTACCAAATAAACTACATCATTTTACCTACAAGGTCGTTCCATATAAAATATGAAGTCTTTGCAAGTATCTGTTATTTTGCAATTACCACAGCATAGTCTTGCTTCTTCAAGTTCTTGCTGCTTGACTTGACTTTATTACTTGCAATAGTTGCTATAGTTATCTATATTCTTGGAGTCAACTTTAAGCAGAGAGTATCAAGATAAGAACAGCTGTACTCTGTCAGATAGTCCAGAATTAATACCCCTTATCCAAGGAAGTGCCAGATGTTCACAGTAAAGCACAAAGAACTCCCCATAAGTTACAGACTTGCAAAGATATTTTCTTTTAGTCTTCCCATAGCAAGTATAAGATTCTGCCCTTTCTAAAAGGTGTTTTTTGTTCTTACATAGCTAATTATTTCCCAAAACCTGTACCCTCTTCTGCTATGTGCTTCCCTTCGTTAAATCTGTGATCCACAGGAAACCATGACAATGTTTGTAGAAATTTTTTTTTAAATATTGAAAGTTGTCTTTCTGTTTATTAAAAAACAACTTGAAAACAACTTCCTTAACTTGAAGAGAAAAAAGAAAGAAAAGAAACAAAACCTTTTGGAGAGTTCAGTGTGGTTTTTTTTCTTCCCTCCAGCAACATATGGCAACATCTGTTCCCTCCCTGATGGATAATGACTTGTTGGCATTGACTTTTCTGCAATCAAAACTTCTTAAAGGGGCAAGTACATAAATTCAGGTATATTGAAAAATTTATATGCATACATATAAATACATGCTTTCAAGTTCTTGAAGTTTGGTATAGCTGCATGAGCATGTTACTTTTCTGAAATCAACACACTGAGCATAACTTCACACCAACTTTGATTTCTTGTAGAGGAAACATGAATTGGCTTTTGCCTATTGACAAACCATACAGCAGAAACTGTTAACAGGAGGATATTGTCATTTTGCAAAATGAAAGAGCAGACACTTCAAGTTTTAAACATTTATTAAGCCTCATCAAAACACTTTCAAACACATGACCTGGTGCTGTGTGAGGCAAATTTACTTATTTCCTGGATGATTAAACATGACACTTGTGCGAACAGCTTCCGGAAGACCTTTCTGTGCAGCTTATGGACATTGTTGTGTTTTTAGAAGTCAGGACGGTCCTTTTTGAGGCGACTGTAATCCATATTAACCGCGACAAACTAGGAAAGAGAAGGGAAAGAATATTAATTAAGAAGTTTGATTGCACATTTTCCCTGGTACTTACTAAAAATATACATCATTGAACTTACACCAGGAAACTGAAAACATTTTTTGAGTCTGTGAACCGGGCACTAATAAATAAACAAAAACCTTTGATAAACAGTAACTTTTTACTATTTATTCTATACCCAGTATTAGAAGCTCTGCATTTAAAATGAGTGGTCATGTCTTCCACTAGAAAAAACCAACAGTGTCTCCTCTTAACCCCCAGAATTAGAAGCCCATTCAGAGGAACTTTTTACAGTACTGAGGAGTTTATCCATTTTGCTCAAAATCTATGGCTCCTGTATACTGAAGGCAAAAGCCAGCTTGCCATGTGGTGCAAAGCACAGTGTCTGTGAACAGACAGGGGCACAAAGGAACATTTAGGGCAGTGCTACAAAAGCCAAGTTTGGTTTAGGAAGCTGCATCTAGAACTGCAAAGGATGATAAGGAGGAATTAAAGTCAGAACGGATCCTCTCACATGCTCAGTCTATACTATTGTAATTGGATCCTGTTACAAGCAATCCAGAACAACCCAAAAAGTGATGGAGGACAATGAGTTTACTAACTCATATGCATGAGAAACTAACTGCAGACAAACTGCCTATTTTGGCATCCCAGCTTGACTTGACAGCAAGCATGTGATAGTACAGTTTTTCTTAAAAAAACAAAAAGATGAAAAGCACATAACAATCAGTTTGATTATTTTTAGTTACACCCAATTTTTTATTTTTAAAAATTTTTTTAAAGAAAACACAACAGCCTACAGCACATTCAAATTACAGCTTTGTCTGCAACTCCTACAGTAATGCTCAGGTCATCAACTCTTTACTTTGGAAGAAGAGTGAGGAAGTTAATATGACAAAAAGAAGTTTACAATAGAAAAAAAATCCCATCAAAAGCAAGACTTGTATTGCAAGAACTTTTTACTAAAGTCATCCTCAAATTAGAATATATGTCCTTTTCATCTCCCACAAGGCAGATTTGGAAAAAATGTCCCCAATGATTCTCACACCCAAATATGGCAAACACTGAGGCTGTGTTTGTATGTTAAGGCAGAAGGGGAATGCCACACAAGTCATGCACTCTTTAAAAGAATTTGTGCTGTGCACTATGCAGGATTTGCCACGTTTAGATATTTACAAACCAGCAACATTCCAGAACTGGCAATGAAAACAAAGAATGAAATTTTCTTTTTGGACTTTTAAGGGAACTGCAACCTGTTTATTTTGGAAGTGTGGGATTTTTCTACTTATTTCAATGATTTTCATAGTAGTATATGGTACCAAACAAGAAACTATCTTAGAAAACACAGTAGATTTGCTTTTTTTGAAGCTTGAAAATAATCTTAAAGTATTCTTAACAGCAATACTACTAACATAGTACTTCAGTAAAGCATGATTAAAACACGATTCATGTCCAGAGAAGGACAATAAAGCTGGTGAAAGGTACAGAGAGTCAGTCATATGAGGAGTATCTGAGAGAGCTGCCGTTGTTTAGCCTGGAGAACAGGGAGCTCAGGGGAGGCTGTCACTCTCTACAGCTCCCTGAAAAGAGGATGTAGCCAGGTAGGGGCTGGCCTCTTCTCCCAGGCAACCAGCAACAGGACAAGAAGACACAACCTCAAGCTGCATCAGAGGAGGTTCACGTTGGACCTCAGGAAGAATTTCTTCACTGGGAGGATTGTCATACATTGAAACAGATTGCCCTGGGTGGGGGTAGAGTAACCATCTCTGCAAGCGTGGAAGAAATGACTGGACATGCCACTTAGTGCTATGGTCGAACTGACAACATGGTGTTCAGTCCAAGGGTGAACTCAATAATCTTGAAGGTCTTTTCCAACATAAATGAGTCTACGATTTCAGAACACCTGTAAACTACCAAATGTTTCAGACATCTTTGCATGCTTCCTCATTAGTTCAATGAAATTAGCTGAATATCAGCTAAGGAACATTTCTATTGCATCCAGTTATTTACTGATATTATTTTGTTAACATTGTTTTGTTTTCAAAAAATCAAGACCTGCAGACCTGAATTCATGGTTACATTAAACACTGACATTTTCCTGCAGTGCTTCTCATTGAGTAAAGGCCAACAGCTTAGAGCTTAGAAAACCGATTTTCTGGGGTTTTGTCCTTCTCCCTGTAGTTTATTTCTGAGTATTATGAGCCAGTAAATTCTTCCTCTCACTTACAGTTGCTCTTTTCCTTTCAGTGCAATAAATATGACTATTTTCATACAGTCTCTTTTCACCCCATTATCAACCACCATCAGGAGAGTTTTAAACCTCAAACTCAGCCATCTCTGTTCAGAGTTCTAGAGACAAACAAACGCTGCACAAAAGGAATACATCACTCATCCAACTGCTCTCCCATATAATCAAACATCCTATAGCAGTAGGCTACACCTCTAATATGATGCTTCCTGCAAATCTGTATTTCTCATTTTACCTTGTACTGGTCAGTGGGAGCCATTTTGTTCCAAGGTTCTGGGTTATTTTTCCTGTCCCAGCTATTGAGAGAAATGCAAGATGTGAGAGAATATTAACATTACCTTCAAATTGCAAAAAAAAAAGAAATATGTACTGTGGTTATTAGGTCATCTGATCACCCATCCAAGCAAGTTTCCGCAGAAAAAGGCACTGTCCTGTCAGCAGTCTCTAGGTATCATGGTAAACAAAGAGATCTCCAAATCAAGGAAAGCTCCACACACTTAATGCCAGGTGATACTGGACCAAGACATTAAGTTGTCCAGAAACCAAAACCCAAGGCAGCAGAGTGTGACATATGCAGCAAGAGGACTGGCACTGGGAATTACTGAATACATACCTAACGTCAGGGTTGAACATTGCCAAACGCATCAGATACAGGCTTGCACCAACACCTCCAGATCCAATGATCACAAACAGAGGGATCAACTGGAATAATAACACAAAAAAAATTAAGTATCATCCTGCAATATGGCAAAATAGTATTGATACACAGGACTCCTGACATCAGCTATGGCAGGCCAAAGAACAGTCTTACGGATTTTACAAACACGTGGCCCTCTAAACCCCTGGATAAGTTCCTTTTTCGCAAGGTATCCCTGGGGTCATTGAGGAACTAGCAGCTATGAAGAGGCAGGGATGAGAAAAACAGTCCTACAACAGAGAGGCCAAAACCAAACCAAACATTCCGTTACATCGCGTTTCTGCGACAGACAACCGTCCCTTACCGCCAAAATGGCCCCTACCGTCTGTGCTCGGATAACAAAACCAAAAACACGAGAGAGCTAGACTGGAGGCAAATGGTGGGCAAGAAGATCGGAAACGGCCACCTCGAGCCTCGCAGCACGAGCGAGGCCGCAAAACCGGTGATCAAAGGGACCTGGCCGTGTCTGCTCGGCCAACTCCGGGCGGTCAGGGGTTCGGCACGCACAGCAATGCCAGAGACGGATGGGCCAGGAGGAGGCGACCGGCGTGGCCGGGGACACCCAGCCACGGCAGAGAAGGGCGGGCGCGGGGCCGGGTATCAGGCTCAGGTACTCACGGCCGGGTGCTTCTTCGCGTGGGTGAGGATGGTGCTCAGCACCATGGCGGCGGTGTCGGGGTGGTGGTGGTGTGGTGGGTGCGGGCGAAGATCTCGCTGTCTGCGGGCTCCGCAGCGCTGCCTCCCCCTTCAGCCGCCGAGCCCCAATGTCACCGAGGCCCCCGCCGCGGCAGGTGCCGCCGCCGCAGCCCGGATGTAGCAGCTCTGGCGTTCGCCTGCGCGCCCTCCGCCGACTCGCACCGGCCGCCGCGCGTAGCGGCGCCCCGCGCCGGCCCCGACACGCTCCTCGGCCCGTGTGACCCCGGCGTTAGCGCGGCCCCGGCTCGCCGGCAGCGCGGGCACCGCGGGCGGCGGCAGGCACCGACCCGGGCACCCCGGGGCAGCCGGGCAGCGCCGCCCCACGCCGGCCCCTGCCGCGCGGGCAGCGCCTGCGCCCGGGCAGCGCCTGCGCCCGGGATGCCCGCGGCAGGCAGGGCCCGGCAGCCGCGGCCGCCCGGCGTGGAGGGTCACCCGCCTGCCGCCCCTGTCACAGAACGGGCCAGGTTGGAAGGGACCTCAGTGGGTCATCTGGTCCTCCCTGCCCGGGCAGGGTCGTCCTAGAGCACATGCACAAGATTGCATCTCGACGGGTCTGGAATATCTCTCGTGAAAGAGATTCCACAACTGCTCTGGACAGTCTCTTCCAGTGTGTGGTCAACTGCACAGTAAAGAAGTTTTTCCTCGTATTCAGGTGGAACTTCCTGTGCATCGGTTTCTTCCCGTTACTTTACATCCCATTGCTTGGCACTACCAAGGAGAGCCTGGCTCCATCCTCTTGATATCCCTTATAGACGTCTATTAAGTTCCCTTTCACTCATTCCATTTCGAGGCTGAACAGGCCCAGCTCTCCCAACCTTTCCTCTTAAGAGACATGCTTCCCTAATTGTCCTCAATAACCCTCCACAAGACTCATTCCAGGAGCGACCTGTCTTCCACTGAGGAGCCCAGAACTGGACACAGCGTTCCAGGTGCAGCCCTCGCCATGGATGAATAGAGGGGCGGGATCATCTCCCTCAGCCTGCTGTCAATGCTATTCCTAATGCACGCCAGGATACCGCGGGTCTCCTTGGCCGCATGGGCACGCTGCTGCCTCATGGACAGCTCGTTGTCCACCAGGACTTTCTTGGTGCTGCCCTCACACCGCCCAAGAGCTGCTGCCTCTTGGGGCAGAGCCTGCCATGGCCTTGTGAGGCGCCTGCCTGCTCCCTTCTCTGTAGCCATGGGTACCTCCACGCCTGTGTCTGCCCTCAGCTGGGCTCCCTTCACAGGGCAGGCCTGAGCACTCACCAACCTGGGTTAAAACTCAAAGGGATGGTTTAAAGATGAGGCAAAACAGTTAGAGTTTCATTGTCCTGAAAAGGATACAGGGAATGAAATTCATCACAGAACTGCCAACTTAATTTTTGCTACGGTCAGGTTGGCAAAAGGTTGGTATGTACAGGGCATTGAGACAGCCCTTTCATTTCCAAAAGCAGATTATAATGATATATTACATGTAAAGGATTCTCCCTGTCTGCTCCACCTGGAGTACTCCATTACAGGACAGACATAGACCTGCTGGAGCAAACCCAGAGGAGGACACAAAGGTGATCAGAGGGATAGAGGAAAGGCTGAGACTTGGGATTGTTCAGCCTGGAAAAGAGAAGAGTTATGGGATGACCCATTTGCAGCCTTCCAGTACATGAAGGGAACCTCCAAAAAAGTGGGAGAGGAACTTTTTACAAGGGCATGTAGGGATAGGACCTGGAGGAATTACTCTAAACTTACAGAGGGTAGGAAGAAATTCTTTACTTAGAGAGTAGTGAGGCACTGGAATAGGTTGTCCAGAGAAGTTGTAGATGCCCCATCCCTGCAAGTGTTCAAGGCCAGATTGGATGGGGCTTTGAGCAACCTGGATCTAAATGACCTTTGAGGCCCCTTCCATCCTGATCCATTCTATGATTCCATTATATTTTGACTAAGGTTGCTTTAATTATTTAAATGTGGCTTGAATTTAATTATTTTTTCTTTTTGTATAATTTTAAATGAGCAACATAGCTATTTATTGTATGGTGCTGTGTCCAAGTGCTGTCCTATTTTTTTCTCCATTATTATGTATCTTATTCAAAACTGGGAACCTAATACCTATCTTTGGATAGTATCACCAGCTACTCTGAGATGTGATTTATTTCACAAAAGGTAGCCCAAAAGGTAAATTTGTGCCCAGGCATTAAAAAAGTCATTATTAGGTAAAGGGCATATCATCATGCTACTAACCTAAGACAGAAATAGTCCTTGTTGTAGGTTAGACACAAAAGAACTTGGCAGGAATGCTCTTGGTTTCTGTGGCTGTATAACAAAGTAAAATTCTGAAGTAAAAGATAACAAAGTAGCAGAGAATAAATATATTGAAGCAAGTGGATGTCTTCTATTTCACTCCCTAGTTCCACAGACTGGCTTCTGCTTATTTTCAGCCATTATCTCCAATTGCCTCCATTATGATAAATTCTACCAAAAAAGTGTATTTCTTGCATATAATTCAAAAATCGGTTTTTGGTTTTTTTTTTTCCAGATTGCCAGAGCTAGTTTAACCTGGATAACAGATGAGTTCAGGAACTTGTACAAATGGATTTGACAAGTCATTGTATGTCACAAGAAAAAAATAGTTTTAACAATGTTATCTTTGGAGCAATGTAATTCTTTTGCTTGTCTCCTTCATTTGTTTCAGAGTTCATAAACAGAAAAAATCTATAGTTGGTGTGCTCCAGGAGTCTGTTACTCTATTCCAGTATTCATTATGTCATGACAACAGTACTTTTCCATTTTTTTAATGGAAAGAATATTTTGCCTATGTTAAAACTATGAAAATAATATTATTGCTGCTATTCTTCTATAAAAGAGAAATGCATGAAAGAGTAACTTGGAAGGTTACAGTGCTCCCCTTCTAGCAGAGTAGTTGAACTTTTCACCATATACCTGGATTGCAGGAGATGCCAGTTGCTGCAGGAAAACCAGGGAGCAACCAAAGGGTAGATGGATAACCAGAAACTGGGGCTGCTCAGCAAAGCTCTGCTCAGAGTGCAAGAGTCTGCTTCCTTATGCCCAGCCAACATATGGCTAAGTGGGAAAATTTGGAGACTACAAGTATCCTGTTTCTGCACTACTAAGGGAAGAGCATCAGAGGTGCATTATTTCCACTAGGCTCTGTCTTGAGCACATATTTTTAGGAAAGACATTATGATTTTTATATGCTTTTCAGTATAATTTTTTTCACAGTGATTTATAGTTTTTGCTGTCTTATGCTTTTATGAATTTAAAGTGGTGTAGGACCTGATCAATTTGCAACATTTGTCATGCATTTCATGGGCTTTCATAAATTTTTGTCATTTTGTATGTCAGCTTTTATTGCCTAGGCCTGTATGGCTCAGCTGTTTTGTTGTTCTATACATGCCTTATTATTTGTAACACCTGGAATTTTGGGTATGGGAATGAATTTTGCAGACATAAAAAATTACAGTTTAAAACAATCAGAAATCAGACATTTTCATTCTAATTTTGAAAATTGCAAGTTAATATTTTTAAATTTCACACAATGCAGCATTGCTAAAAATGCAACCCCTCACTTGCATCACTTGGCAAAATACAGAGTGTAAACTCAAAGTACCTCATGGCATCTTGATGATGGATCCATGGTTCTAAGAAATACCCACTCAGCTGCCAAGTTTGAGTGCTTGTACTAGGCTATGGTTATATAAATTATATGGGTTAATTTATAGTAATGCTGTCAATAGATTAGCCATACTTGAAGACTAGCAATTTTCTGTGACTTATCAATCCTTTCCCAGAAAGACAGTGAAACACTGGATAAAGGTAGATAATTTTGCCACTCTCTTATCTGTCACTTAGGTACACAAGCTGAAAGTAAACACATTTATTCCTTCTTAAGGTTTTGTACCTTTATGTTCACATCTGACAATTAAATTCATTATCCTTTAGTTAGACATGTTGCTTCCTTTAATCTAAGTTATTTTTGTGTAGGTTTTTGCCTTTTAAATAAGTGGATGCATAAATGCTTCAGGTATTTTGGCAAGATTTTGTGATGAACCAGTCCATGAAGAACTAGGGGCTAAACATGCAGTAGTGCTCAGCACTGCTGAAAAATCAAGTCCTCAGATTATTCTGATGCTTTGTCATTTATTTTTTCCTCTTGTCTATTGTTCTCCTGTACAGCCTCACGTCATGGCTTCTGTCTCCCACTGTCCCTCCTTGATTGTCACTGGACCTTGTTCCTGTGCTTAGGCTCATTTGAGCTTTTGACTTCAGAAACTTTTCTTCTATTCCAGATGCTTTGTTTTAGTTTATGGTGGCCTTCCTGTTTCTAAAGTCTTAATTCCTCAAACCTTACCTGCCAATATGAATTGATTCATAGAAATCTGCAGATTTCTAATCTGTTCAACAAGTATGGTATGTCTCATTTTTCTTAATTTAAGGCAACTGATTTTAGCCACAAATATAATCAAGTCTGATCTCCCAAAGAACAAGAATCAGAAGTCATTATAAAATCAGGTTATTTGAAGAATTGCACCCTTAAGGTTTGACAAAGTCAGTTCATTAAAAAAAAAGACAAAATTATAGTCAATTTGAAGTTACTTTTTTTACTTGGAGGAAAATAGGAAGGAAAGATTAGTAGATTTGGAGATGTTCAAACTGGTTAGTGCTCAAGAAACTAAATTCATTGTGAATTGTCCTATAGCATCAGGACATTTCTCTGTTAATTTGAACAATAAACTGAGGATTTCTGTAGGCCTCATCAGATTTTTTAAAAAGGCAAGGACTTTTAATGTTCTTAGCAGAGAAAAGGAATTATAGGAGAACAAAATATATTCAAAAACCTCAAAAATACGTAAAAATGTAAAGCATAGCTTACCTGTGATAAATACACAGGGATTTTTGTGATTTCATTTTTTTACTGTTTCTGTTTTATTTTTACTGTCTGTTCCCTCTGTTGTACATACTTGTACTCCTTTCTCTGCACTTAGCAGGGGGCAACAGCAGAACAGGATCTATGTGTGCAGACCTCTGCCAAGCCCATTGGGGTGACATCTTCCTTAACATCTGACTCATATTTGGGTTCTAACTCTGTGAAATGGAGTGGCTGCATATTCTGTTCTTGCATGCCTGGTCTAGTGGCCATAAGGAGACATGGGGGACATGAGGTGGATGGATAAAGGCACTAACATTTCAATATAGCAGCTTGTGATAAAATCTTCCATTAAGTGTAAACATTGCAATTGTTCTGCAAAAAAAAAAAAAGCTTAAGAATTTCAGAATGTTCGTTAAATGAAATGCTATGCTTATAGGAAAGAAAAAGTAGAAAGAAAGAAATTAAGATTAGAAACAAGATTTTTTTTTTTAAACTGCAACAAAAAATATGTCTAGCATTTAAGAAACTGTGGTGAAAGGAAGTAAACTACTGGAAATTTGAAAACTAACAGCACAAGGGATATAACAAAGAAGAAATTAAAAATTAATCGTTCTGAGATATATAGTATGGAAATATTCTACTTCTCTCATTTATGTCTGTCAAAAATATGTGTTGATAAAGGTTCCTGTCTCCATATATCCATTAAAAGTACACAAAAAAAGGACAGGGCAAAAACATAACAGCCGAGAATGAAGTACTTAAAATTAATTGTGGTCCCTGTTCCTGCTTACTTTCTAGGTTCAAAATAGCAAATGAAAACAGCTGATTTTTATATTTAAAATATACTTTGTTTTAAGTTATATAATCTGCCAGAATTTAGGATGCAGAAATACAGGCCTCACACAGCTTTCACCCAACTGGATGGCTTGAATGTCACCAGAAGACTGCAAAAAATTACTGGAATGGTCCCTCGAAAAACTACACTGATCCAGTGCCCTTTTACAGATAATCTCTTTCATAGAATTGCATCCATAAATAGTATTTCCCTGTAAGCTGCTCTTGTATTTGATTTAAAAAACTATCTGGACTCTAAAAATAAAAGATGAGTTTAATGGATCAATACAAATTCCAAATCTTCACTAAAAATGTAAGCAGGACTGGTACCTGAAACTCTTTTTAACTAGATGCTGCTTCAACTATTCAGTAACAGCTTACTGGAGGTAAATTAAAGGTGCTTCTAGTTCCTGTCATTGTCTCAAGGCTTTTGATCTTTCATCTTAATACAGAAGGTTTAAGTATGCTTTTTAGTTTCTGCTATGGAGTAAGGAGAAACATGCTTGAGTAATAGTTCAGGACCATTCTGGGTAATTTCTTTTACATATGCTGGAGAAGAAATAGATAGTTCTTATGAGTCCTCTGCTCTCATTTTCAAAACTTAAGCTGGCCTTTGGTTCATCTTTTGTTTGCACATAGTTTTAGCAAAATGTTCTCTCATCTCAGCTGGTGGGTTTTTTTTGGTAGTTTTTTGGTGTTTTTTGTTTTGTTTTGTTAAATGCTGGGAATCTATCCAACTGAGACAAGTCATGGATTTCCAGGTCTGGCATGACAGTGTGAGTGATACTAATAAAAACTATCATATTTCATCACCTATTGGCTAATGATTTATAAAAATTTGATCAGGGTTTGCTCTTTGATTAAAGCTGTTGTCCTTTGCCAGAAAATAATAGTTTGGTCTTAACAGCCCTTTCCAGGACACATTGCTGCTTAGGAGAAACTGCTGCAGATGCCACAGGAGTGACTCAGACAATCTGGGAAGAGAGCAGACTGCTTACAGGCAGCTTCTGAAATGTAGAAATACACACACATACACATACACAAAGTATAATTGTGCAGCAGGAATGATACATGAGGTCACAAATTCACTATACATTCCAAAAATTAAAGAGAACAATATAGTAATAACAAAGAAACATGAAACCTGTGCATATTTATAAAGAATAGTCTTATTGCTGTGGGACTGTTTGCAAAAGCTGTGCCAACAAAGGATTACGCAGTTAGAAAAGAATAAATAGATTTTGTATTCTAATTTATTTTCCTGTATTTTTTAATGCCGTGGAGAAAGCCAGTACTTTTAATGGAACCACAATTTGTAGAAAGAATAAGGCTTCCAAATCTAACAGTTTCAATAAGCCAAAACTTCTTCTCATTTACGACAGTGATAGAGCCTTTAGAGGACAGGATGAGACATAATTCTGATCAAGCTATTTTCCACAAACCTAGGCTGGAGAAAAATCTCATCTGTCTTCCACTAACAAGAGCTTTTGTTTTCTCTATGGACAGGGTAACAAGGGATTCTTGCAATTTATGAACGGGACAGATACTGCTGTTTTGGAAGTAAGGATGTTATTCATGTACATTATTTGCCACTCTTTTCTGCTGTAGTGTTTAGAAGAAGGTTAGTATTTGTGAAGTGGGGAGGATTACTGAATAGAAATCGCAAAAGAATATTTTTCAGGTAGTTGAAAAATCCAGTATGTTTTATGCATTGCAGCAAAAAGAGATACATCATTCCAGCTGCTAATACCAGATGACAGAATTATTATTGATTACTTTAGGAGTCTCTGTGCTGGCACTGTTGGGTAGCACTGACCCATCTGAAAAGGATGGGTGTGGAGTGTGTTTTGCATGTGTTTCAGTGAGTGACAATGCACTGGGGGTAATGCATTCCATTAGAAATACAAAAGTTAGGAGTTTAGTTTTAGCAAATCTTGCTTCTAAAATCAGTAGAAAGATATGGGTGGTTCCCAGAGGCAGTCTAAGGTAGAATTAGGATAAATCACTCTTTCAGCAAGTCATATTTGGCCTTTGCCAAAATCACTGGAGATAAAAGCTGATGCACAGGGATAGACTTCAGTTGCATTTGAGAAAATGTTTCTGGGTAAATCTCATGCTTGCATTACCCTTCAGAGCAAACCCAAGATATCTGCAGTATCCTGATATGAACCTGGGGAGACTTGGAGTGCTTGTGCAGAACATCTAATAATATCTGTTTCTTGCTATTTTCACATGGTTTGTGCTGTGCAAAAACACTGGTTTTGGGGTTCCTCCTGTGAGGGTTATAACATCAGACACTGCAACGGCTGATAAGTTTTGTAAGTGGCCTGGTTTTACAGACATGGCATATAACCGTAGATAAGCAGTTGGTTAGCAATGTTAGCAATGGTTTAAACCTTTCTGTGGCTTTGCCAGATGAAGTATAATTTGGACATAAACAAAATTGGCATGGGAGGGCAGTGACAAGTTCTTGTAAAGAAGCTCTAAGCCATTGTCCTTTTTCAATATCTCGAATTATTACATTTTTTTGAATGATTAGTACTTTATGCAGACAATTTCTAGCATAGTGGAACATGAAATCCAGCTTGTCTCCTTTCTGGGTAAATAATAAATAAATAAATAAATAAATATGCTGTACTCTCTCTATTTGGGAGAAGGAAGACAGACCATGTTTCAGCCTGGATGCAAATTAAAGTGCTGCATCCACATATTTTGAAGAATGACATTTTTTGTCTATGCTTTTGTCTAGATTAGTATAAAACTTAATGTTCTAATCTTAAGAATACAAAGTATCCCAATATCTCTCCTTAATAAAAATATCAAAAAGTGCATGAAAGTAATTGTTCTGGTTATTCTTGAGTTTTACTTACTCTTTTTTGAAACTCCTACTTGGTTAAAAATGTGTGATGTACCACTTATCGAGAAATAGTATTTCCATACTATCCTTTCTTTAAATACAGCTTCATGTCAATGTAGGAAATTGTGTTATTATATTTATGGGAAAAGGAGAATAATGTGCTTTGATGTCGGACTGAGCTCATCCTTCTCCTTTGAATAATGTATACAGCATATCTGTAAGATTCACATTGTGTGATTGCATGAAATATATAACTGTAATCAGACTTCTGAGCAGGAATTTATTTTATTTGAACAGCAGACTGCTGACTGAAATGAAAATTATGTGAGGGGAAAACTACAGCATGTCTTGATATTTCTTCTTGTGTGTACTAAGCCATCAAAATTTTTCTTTGGGAACGGGCAGAACATAAGAGTTAGCATATTTAACTACAAAGGAGTTTCATAGCATACTTTCTTTTTTTTTTTTTCTGTAAAAAGCTGTTTTCTCCTTACATTACAGAAGAAATCAGGTTAAGGACAACAGAATATTTTGTTTGTTTACTTGCTGGTTTCAGAACATATGTGGTCCAAAACAGTTGACTCCTGTCTTTCACTAACCTATTTATTTGTAACCTGACAAACTTACAAGCTTGTATACTTTGAGATGTTACTCCACTGATGCTGCCTTTGCCCATCTCTTTTTCCACTTTGGGACTTGCCCTGAAGAAACACCTCTTTCAGGCTGCCATCCTACTTAAGGAGACATAAACAGAATAGTAACACTATGTGAAAGAACTCTTAACAAACACATGTAGTACCCCGAAGTATCCAAGCACCCAATACTCTTGTCTTTTCTCTGTGGAATGCAGAACAGATGCAGATGCAATTAATAAATTTTAAAACCTGGTATCTTCTGCAAGCATAATTTAAAAATGCTGGAGCTCTAAAAAGTAATAAACTTGTCAAAAATATAGGGATATATTTACACAACCTCTTCTCAGCAGAATCATTAACTAATTAAAAAAAAATTGGTGCAAGAGGCCAGTCTAGAGATGGACTATTTTTTTAAAACTAAAATAAGTAAGTCCTTACAAGAACGATCTGTCCAATCAAACTTGAATTCAGTATATTTGTTTGTTGTGCAAAACAAGCTTTCATTAAAAGTTGGCCAAATTGAAATAACTTGTGATTTGAAAATCAGGACATTCCAGTGCAATGAATCTTAAAAGATGTAATCCACATTGCATTTTTAAATAAACAAATCAGTACAGTGGGAATTTTTGCTCCATGACTCTACGTCTCTGCTCTCCTATTTGATTTGGAAGGGGAAGTAGAATGATTTTCAAGGTTGTATTTTTTTAGATTGATTTGCTGGCATACAGTTTCATGACTGCAGAATCTGGAAGAGAAAGAAGAGTCATTTGAGGAGCAGCAGAAAAGACTGCATTGTGAGTTTTACAAATAATTTTTCTTTAGAGCCACCTTGAGTCACAGAATACAAATAAATAATAGTGAGAACACAGACAGGTATGCTTTTATTAAATGGAACAGTAAAGGATGCAATGAATTGCTTAGGCCAAAGTAACACAGTCATTTTAATTCACAGTAAGCTGAAAGTGCTACTTGGAGGTAGTTTTATCTATCCTTTGACCTTGGATGCTCATGTTTCAGCACCAGTTCACATAGGGCTGTGCAAAAGAGATGAACAAAAAGGTTTTATCTGGACCAGTTCCAGGTCAGCGCTAATTGCAAATGTAAAGGATATAATTGCAGGAAACATGCAGGAGAAGTGAATGGGAGGGGGTGATGGGGTTGTGTTGTCTCACTGCAGGCCTGACTGGTCTGTCCATGGAGCTGCCAGCAGCTCTGTCACCTGATGTGACATGGGCTGCTCTCGAGCTGGGCACTCCTGGCTGCTTCCCTCTCATGTTCCTGACCCTGTGTCCCTGCCCCTGGCTTGCACTAGATCACTTGGTCTTAGACCCACAGGGCTCCTTGGTAGGGTCACATCTGAAACTGGCTCAGTGTATGGTTTGATAACTGCAAAATTTGGTATCAGTTAATGGGAGGGGGCCATGGGGGTCACATTGTGAGAACGGAAGATGCCAGACTTCATATGAAACTGCACCCTGCCATCATTGGGACTGAGAAGACATCTTTGTGGCTGGACATTCTCATTAAAAAAAAAAATATTAATCATGCCAGTGTAAGTGAAAAGAACCTTTCTATTTTAATTTTTACAGCATTTTTAAAGTCTGAAAAATAATTAAAGCAATCTGGAAATCAATTCCGTTCCCTATAATTGTCATGGTTAGTAAATCTGTATAAGCATAAAAATTATCTTTGCTATAGGATGATATTTAGCATAAAAGTATTTTCATGGAAGAATGGAGTAGATTCTTATTGCTAGAAGTCTTGTCCAAGTTTGGGTTTGGAGATATTCAAGTCTCTTCAGGATTTCTGCTTAATAAACTGTCATAGACATATTTTTGTGAAAATCCTTTCTTAGGATTTTTTTCCCTTCTGAGAAGCTGAGGCCTCAGAAACAAAATGTAAACAATGGTTATCTGCTGCTGTGGAATGCATCAGGTAGATTTTTGATTGGCCCATCTTGGATGTTTATAATTAATGGCCAATCAAGGCCGAGCTATCTCGGACAGAGTCCGAGAGAGTTGCCTTTTGTTATCATTATTTTCTCTTCTATTCTTAGCTTAGCTAGCCTTCTGAGAGGAAGCTCTTCTTTCTATTCTTTAGTATAGTTATAATGTAATATATATATATTATAAAATAATAAATCAAGCCTTCTGAAACATGGAGTCAACATTCTCGTCTCTTCCCTCATCCAAGAACCCTTGTGACCACTGTCACAATAAACATCACAATTGCAGCAGATTCCCCGTCTATTCAATACCACTAAACCCTTCAAAACTGCATACTGCCAAGCCAATTTCAAATAAGAAAAAATAAGTCTATTTTTTACATCAAATGGATCTTCACTCTTACTGTCTGGTTCAAGCAATATGACAGTATGGAAGAAAATTAGGAGTTCTTTTCAGAAGTTCTGCAGCTGCAGGATTTCATCACAGTTCTCAATAAAAACTTGAGAGCAACCTGTAATAATATTATTATAATAATATTTTTAATAAAATAGTTGTTATTTTTATTATTAGAGTATTATTTCTTAAACATTTGTACGCATGCAAATGCTATTATTTTGGAAAGATTTACACCTTGAGAGTTTTATTTCACAGTAGCACATAAACCAGAATTACATCAAGACCTCTGAAGGTCCTGCACTAGCATGGACTCTTCTGGGGGCTATGCCGTCACTCAGGAGGGTAAAATCTTTTTCTCTTTCACCTTCCCAGATCTGTTTTCAGGAACGTGTGCTTCTTGCCAAGCCACGGACGGTCACAGGCTGTAAGAGTGGCCTTCAAGGTAATCTGTTTTCTCCCCAGCCCCAGAATGAGCTCAGATCTATCAGTTCTTGCTGTGTTTTCCAGGCAAGGTGCCAGTAACTTTGCCATATGCTGCCAGCAGGGAACCTTAACAAAGACATGTCTTGGCGATTGCTTTTCCCTTTTAAAAGACAAAGGAAACTGTATATACATCTAGATAAAGGGGAGCTCTAGCATAACTGATTGTCTTTTCTTCTGCAATAAATTGGATCTTAAATCAGCTCAAATTCTTAAAATACAAATTTCCAAGAAAAAAACCTGCGCAATTTGGCAAAACCAGATTAAAAAGAGATTAGATGCTATAAAATGTTATAGTAAAAGACATCTTCTGTGTTTGCTAAACATTGTGCTAATGAGTGATATAATGAATATTAGAAAAAGCAGCAAATTGATTCCTAAATGTCACAATTACTTTTTAACAGAGGACATTAAAAGCAGTTATTTCCTTTCTTGATTGTGTAGAGGTTTTATTATTTCATTATAATTTATCACACAAATCCAAGCCAATCAGCTTCTTTGTTTACAGATAATAAGTAAATAGAATTTAAAAGGAAGCTATAGAAACCCCTTCAGTAGAATTTATTTTACAGCTATTCACAAAGATTTTTGTCAGAACAAGTGAACCATTTTTTTGTCCTCAGCAAGACCAAAACAAGATTGTATTGGAAAAGCTTTATGTGAGAAGGGCCATTGGCACTCACATTCAAAGTAATTATTCTTGTAAAATTAATTAACTTTTTTTTTTAATCCAAGCCCTTAGAATACTTCCCATTAGTAACAGCAGGTCTGTGCTTTTTATGTTCATTGTGGCAGATGTTCTTTACATCCCAGATTTCCTCAGAACAACAGAATGGTTTGATGGATGAAAGACTACATCTGGAAAAAGTGTATCCGTCAGCGTCATTAAAAGCCTGAGCCAGAGCCCACTGAAATCAGTGGGAATTGCTGGCTTATGTTCACATTTTTCATATCTTGTTAAGAGGGAGTAAGTCTTGATTATTAAAAAATAATGGAATGACATTCTTTACTTGTATTGCACATAAGTTGTTTCTCCAGCAGTGAGGAAGAGAAAGGTTGCATTGGCAGAAGAATCTGTCATGGCACTTATGGACAGCTAGGCTTGGGATCTCATGAGACTTTCAGGTTTGCACAGTGACTACCAGCTGGCAAACACCCTGGGGGAGTCTGCAAAGGCTCCTAAGACCTGCTGGGAAGGTGTTAATTAATATTACACCACTGCCTGCGGTGTATCAGTACTACTGACAAAAGGGAAGAACATTTAAGCAAACAAGGAAGCTAAAGACTCAGGTTTCTATGACAGCATTTTGGCCAGAGTTAGTTTTTGAAGTAGCCAGGAGGAGGGATGGCTAGCACCTGAAGGTTATTCTGTAACACCGCACATAATTTTCTGGAGACTGAGGAAGGGTCTCACTTCCAGGTTGGGGGAGTATGGTGTGGTCGGCTCGGGCCCCGTGGTGAATGTTTTGCACATGAATCACTCATCTCTCTCTTGTGCATTTTTTGATTAATATTGTTGCTGTTACTGTTCATTTTCTTGTTTCACTGTTGTTTCCCGTAAATTGTTCTTATCTCCACCCATGATCTCTACTTTCAAGTGCCTCCAATTCCCCTTTCCAAGGATAGTCCAAGGAATAAAATTCTGATGGTCATGTAAGCTACTGGATGACACTATACTGGAATCACAGCATTAGTGTTTACCACCTATGGAAATGAAAGAGGAAATATAAAAGGAAGCCAAAATCACTTTTCAGCAAAGTTAGGGAGACTACTGTGAGCAGGAAGGAATCTTTCAAATTGTATTTAAAACAAGAAAATTAAAAGAATATTAATTAATATTAATTCATGTTAATTAATATTATTTAATTATTTAATTAATCAATATTACTTAAAATTAATCATATTTAATCTGATATTTAATTAAATTAAATATGATTAATTTGTCAGAATGGAAAAGCAATTTGAGAATCAACAAGATAAAACCATCAGAATTAGTCATAAGATATATTTGAAACAGGAAAATAAAGCCAGCATTCATTGCCCCAGCAGATAGTTTGTAGGAAATGTACTCAGAGAGATGAATTTTCTCCATCAGTATTTTTTATGAAAAAGAAATGAAGATGTTCCCATGCTAAAGTGCAGTCCTCTGGGTGGAGAGGGCTCAGTGGACAATGTCTGAATTTGAAGTTATTGTGGAAGCAGTTACAGATAAAATATAAAAAAAAAAAAATAAAAAAAGATTAAATGGTCTGATAAAATACATAGAAACCAGCACAACTACAAAAACTCTAAAAGAGTTCAGGAATAAAGTGGTTCATCTACTAGTGGTGTAAATTCTTACTTGACTGGACAGTAAATAAAATAGAAGATGAAATTCAATAGAGAAAAAGGCAAAGGAAATAAAGTGCAGTATAGATAATATGCAGAAATCTATGCCTCTGAAGACAAGAAGTCCTAGCTTTGCACATAAAATGATGATCTCTGAATTGACTGCTTTGGCTTAGGAACAAGACCTTGGGATCATTATAGTTTTATGGAAGTGTCATTTCCGTGCAGTTAATGTTCCCTTAATGCCCCAAGAAAAAAGAATTTAAAAAAATCACATGGAAGAAATAGAGAACAAAAACCAGAGAACAAAAGAGAAAACATTATTATTAAACTGAATAAATGCACTATTTGCCTGCATTCCAGTGCTCTCCTCTCCCTACCAAAAGGCTGTCTATATACATGGGAAGAGTTCATTGAAGGAACTTCAAGGCATTGGAGGAATTGAAGTCTATCTCAGACACAGAACTGACTGTGTTGGCTGGGATTCTTTAGCTTGGGAAAGAGATGACTTGAGAGGTATGGTAGAACATGAGCCAGGTTCAAAGCAAACAAAACAATGTTTTCATACAGAAAGCAGTAGATTCTGTGTAATAATATTGAGGCATTAAAGAACTCTACATGGGTTACAAGGGAGAATGGACAAGTTCTTAGAAGAAAGACCCCTTACAGGCCACTAAATGGACAACCTACAAAAGAAACAAGACACAACATAGAAAATAACTAGAAGTTGAGAAATTACTGTATAATATCATATATACTTGCTCTGTTCCTACTTCCCTCTGGCTGACCACTTAGGATAGATATACCTTATAATCTGAACAAGAAAAACATCTGTATAATTTAAAATTTTCATAATGCTTTGTTTTGTTTTTGTTATTTAGTATTCTAGTCTCTTTATACAGTGTCCCAATATTTTGGGACATATTTATATTTTTTAAAAGAAGAAGAACATGGCTTATTGGATGAGCTCATTGTCTGAAAGTCACACGATGAAATTATTAATATTCCTCTTACAGCTTTTATGTCTGGGAACTTTAATCATGACTCAAAATTCTGCCACATCTGATATAAATCATAGACAGAAAAACTATACAATAATTGAAATACTAAGTCTGCCCCAAATTGTTTGGTAATACACACACAGAACAAGAATCAGAAACTGAGGCAGCTATAGCAGCATATACTTGTTATACTGCTACACTTGTATAACAGCTCCACAAATAAACTATGGGACAACATGAGACACAATATTCATTTGGTTGTACAAAATTGTTAGGGAGCATGGTGGTAGAAGGGTATTTGTGAGGAAAAATGAAGCTAGTTTGCAGGTATTTACACATCGAATACATTTTAAGTATGATGAATGATTAGAAAAGAGCCCACAAATTTCAACAGCAAACTAGAGGCCAATATATTGTGTTAAACACATTTGTATGGCAAATTTCATCTGCTGTAAAGAAATGGCAGATGTAAGGAGTAATCTGTGAAATGTACTGAAATCAAACTCAAGAAGTTTATGACTGATGTAGCAGAGGCAAATTCACCAGAAAGATAAAAATGGAAAAGGAACATGGTAGAAGCTGAGGAGAACCATTACAATAGATATGCAATATCAGAGCTGCATTTTTGAAAACTAGAGAAAGAGAAGATTGATGGAAACGAGAAGCGAGATGAGCCTAGACAAGAATTTTAGCTGAATGGGAGATAGGAAAGCTGCATGTGAGGTATGTTTTACATGGAATGTTTCAGGCATGACTTCAGTGGCAGAATCTGCAGTGAGGTTTGAGTTGAGGATGATGTCCTCTGTATGGGTATGAGTGACAGTGACAGTCTCATAGTGGCTAAGTAGGTAGGCATACAGCCAGGGTAATAGGGATGCAAATATATCTGTATTGTTCAGAAAGCTTTTCTACTGAAGATGCATACTGTTGGGTTTACTGGGTTTTTTCACTTTTCCTGGACTCTTTTACATGTGTACCATGTAATCAAAACCCCCTCATAATTAATTGAATGAGGCTGAGCATTCCTTAGGAATGCAAGAAATCTCTCAATGTCTGATGGGAACTTTTCCTGGTAGTGTTTGACTGAAGTAAACCTTGTCTGCACTTTATTTCAAAGTCTTATTGTTCAGAGGCTGTTCATACTGAATTTTCTCCCCTTCATAATTTAAAAAGCAAGAACATCTGATTCAGTCTTTTTATATTTTACCATATAATACTAGACAAAAGAGATCACTGAAAGAGTTTGCTGTAATGGCACAGTTAAAGTGTAAAAGCTGTAAGATTTCTTTTTGGAAAGATATTTGAAGAGGTCAGTCTCCATACTAAACATGGTGATGTTTGGATAGACAAAAAAAAGAGTCTGCCATTTGGATTCAGACAGGTAGGTCATGGCTTTAACTGTCTGCTCACTGAAAGGAAAAAAACCAGATACAAGATTTCATACTATTATTCTCCATTTACAGTTGGCAGATGTTAAAAACAGACTTACTCTTGAGTTTATCCCCTACTTGAGGAAATATTGCAATTTTTCCTTTGAAAACTTACCAATTTCAGTAAACTAAGAATAATTTATTTGAGTGTGACTGTATTTTCTGCTGACTTGCTATTGTGTAAGTCCTTCTAAAATAGTCTTTATTGAGCCACAACAAAGACTCCTTTTTTCTTAAGACAAAAGTACGTGCAGAAGATACTGTTTTCTCTCCTTCTCCAGCAGTTGAACAGCAGCACTGAAATGAAGATTCAGATACCTACTCTTGCAACAGGCTGCACACTGAAGGCTCAGCCTGAAGACAACCACTGGAATGCTGAGATAATTCAAAGACTTGATGTGTTTGACATGACCTGAAATACTGAAATATTCCTAGGCATTTTTTAGGTATTATGTTAGTGATGGAGCTCCCATGACATTTTCACACTAGATATACTATTTCAGATCTTTACAATATTCCGCTAAAAATTATCTTTTGAGATGAATTTTTGTATGTGCATGAGGGTAGTACTTGAAGGTGCTAAACTGGCAAAACTTAGAATCTATTTAATGGATATATATAGCAATGTCAGCTCCCAGCAGTTTGCCAGTAATACCACATTTCTTCTACCAAAAAGGCAACTGAACATTTCAACATCCCAGGGTTTCTGCTGAGACTGGCAAAGGCCTTGCAGAAATAAGATCAGACATTCTGAATGTTTCTTTTATTTGGAGCATGAATTTTCCCTTCTTTTTCCCTTACTTGAAATAATCTGACTCTACTAGCATCTACAAAGGGGGAATTACCTTTTAATAGTTGTTTTAATAGCCAGAAACTTCCAAAGAATGATGAAGAAAATACAAACCGGTAGTTCTACTTAATTTCTGTGCTGTGTTTTATTTACCTCTAATTACTACATTTGGATGATTTGTTGGTAAGCCCTGTCTTTGCAGTGCCCAGAAGGCTAGAGAAACAGTGAATAAATTTTAGGCACTTCACAGTTCTTTTCATTTTATTGATGTGGGTTTTTTTCCTGTTGAGGAATGAGGGCAAGTATGCAAGCTGACTACAGAAGATAACAAAGAGTGTACATGTTATTTTCAGAAATGAAAGTGTGAATATGCCCTTGGAGAGGGAAAAAAGGAGAGGAAAAAATATTTGGGACAAGAAAAAGTAAGACAGAAGGGCTAAGAGGGCTTGAGTCATGGGACAGAGTATAAAAGAGCAAAGGAGGAAGGAGCAGTTGAGGAATGTGAGGTGCTAATGAGGAGCAGAGGCAGGCAGCCATTAATTAACTTCTGTTTGATCACCTATTCCTGCCAGAACTATATCCTTAGAGTCTGGAATAATCCTAGCATTGCAGCCTGTCCCAGAGGGCTGAACATCCATACATCTGCTTTGACATTGTTATTTAAAGGATTCGTACATTCCTCCATGTTCTACAGGGTGCTCCTCTCCCACTGTCTGTGCTGAAAGCTCTCATTCGTTGAAGCTGTCTGCACTGCTCAGCCTGAGCTTCTCTCTGGGCCAAATCTGGAGGCAGCTCTTTTTACTGTTCCTTGCTGTTATTTGTGATTTGGGCTGTCGTGCCAATCAGTGTGCATGGGACAAAAGCAGAGGCTTGTCCATTGGCAGGGAGGAGGTTCAGCAGAACGTGCTGCTGCACAGTATGTTCCATTATCATGGATCTAAAGAGTCTCAACAATAGGATCCAAGCCCTGCTACTTATCTTTTAAGACTGAAATGGTATGTGAAGGGAAATAGTAGGATAGGGATTACCAGTCAAAAGGGGAGAAAAAAAATGCACAAGAAGTGAAAAGCTGACATACACAACTCCTCATTGAACCGGAAAGCTGGTCAGAGTTTGGAAGAAAACACTAGAGTTCATGGGCCAATAGCATATTTGGGTAGGGCTGGCAAAACCAGATTCAGGAAAAGAATTCACTTTGCAGCCACACCTCCTATGTAGCCAAAGAATTGATGGAGGGAGCAGGAGCAGTGTGAACACATCAGCTATGGATGTAGTAATATGCTACAAAAACCCCAAGAAACTCAAGCACAGAATTAAAACAGAATTCACACTTACATTTGGAATTTTCTGTCTTTCCAAAATACTCAAAGTCAAAAACACAGAAAATTATTGTTGAAAGTATTTCAGCTGCATAATTATATCATATACTAACCAGCCATCTCTGTGCTATATTTAACAACTTATACACCACCAACAAGCTTACTCATCTTTGCAATGCCAGGAGGAGTTTTGGCTCTGGTACATGCAGCACTATGCTAAATGTAGCCCAAGCTCTGGCCACAGAACATATACTTGCCAAACTTTATGTCCCCTCCACTCTTCACCATGATAGGGAAGATGTGTGCTAATGTCTTTACAAACAATTCCATGGGTGAAGGTATGGGTGTTAACATCTTTGAAATGGGTCTTAATGTCTCTCCTAACTTCAAGCATAATTTTGTTACAAAGCCCATCCAGCTTGGCTCCTGGAACAAGTGGGAGCTTCTGAATTTTGGGCAGCAGATTTCCTACAGAGCCCAGTTTGACTCCTGAAACAGAGAAGGGGGTCTGCACAAACCTGAACTTCTGAACTTTGGGGTAAAATGACAGGTTCAAGGGGGGCATGTGTGGTAG
This sequence comes from Melozone crissalis, assembly GCF_028551555.1. Lineage (NCBI taxonomy): Eukaryota > Metazoa > Chordata > Aves > Passeriformes > Passerellidae > Melozone > Melozone crissalis. The sequence goes on from NW_026535794.1 coordinate 27,662,196, forward strand.
GCAGTTGTACCTCCCTAGTACCTCAGCCAATGGGGAGAGGAACAGGGCAACACGCAGCTGGGAGTTTAGGATAAGAGAAGGCTGTGCCGTCTGAAACCCTGAGAGAGAAAATCCTGCGGGCTTGTGTGCCCCAATGGACTGTCTCCCTTTATTTGAATAGTTACAGGATTCCTGTGTCTCCTTTATGGACACTGGCTTTTCATAGCGTGATTTTCCGTACAGCCACAGAATGAGTTTGGCCCTACATTTATCCATCATTAAACATGTTATAGATGAGTAATGAGGCAGTTGGCTCTCACAATTAAGGGGTGAACATTATATGTACGTTAAGAGAAGTTTTGTACATGTATAGTTATGTTAATGTAATTTGTCCTTCCCCCTTGCATTGTTATCATGGGATGGCTTTGGTGGTAGGGCGTCTGGGGAGGGTTGGCTTGTTACTATAGCAATATCTGACCTCCAATCAAGATGTAAGAAAGTGATCTCCACCACTAGACAGCAAGGAAGGAGTCGACTCACAAGACTTTAGGAGGGGCTAGAGGTATAAAATGTGAAATACCCATTTTGAAGAGCCTGTGGCTGAGAGTCACAGGGGCTCCCAGCATTGTAATTTTTCCTTATTTAGTCTTTTTATTATATTTTTTTGTTAAGGTTTAAAAAACCTTTAAAATTTTAAAAAGTGAGCAGTCGTTTCTCACAGACACACATTTTCCAATTTTAAAGCTATTACAATCCTATTGCAAGCTTTCCTGTTTAGTACTATTCCCAATTCTCAAGCTCTTAAAAATACCTGTGAGCCAGAGCATCAGTTCCTTTAAAACTTTTGTGCAGGTGGCTCATTTTGGTGGTGTGCTGGGGAGAGGCAAAGGGAACTCCGGAAATTGTGCACGCAGGGGCCAGAGACAGCCCTGGCAACCGAGGCAAAGCTGGGACTCTTGCAAGGGCAATGGCCCAGCCTTGCTGTCTTTGCTGTCCACCTATAACTGTTTTGTGCTTTTGAGCTCCCATACTCGTGTGATGTGGTCAAACAACAATCCCCGGGATTTGTATTGTCATAGAATCACAGAATGATTTGGGGTTGAAGGCACGTTCAAGGCCACCAAGTTCCAACCGCGGGCTAGGACACCTTCAAATAGACCAGGTTGCTCAGTGCCCCATCCAACCTATCCTTGAACATCTCTTCCCAATGCACTGGATTGCTGTTCTTTAAAAGCTCAGGAATGAGCTTGCCAATGCAACAGAGCCCACGAGAAACTCAGCTCCTCGAGCAGGGGATAAATGAGAACAGCAGTTGTAACGCTTTCTCGTTTCCACACGGGGAAATGGAGCAGTGCCGGGGTGGTTTTTAGAGCTGTTTTTTACAGGCAGTGCCCTGACAATGAGCGGTTCCGCGCTGAGCGTGTGCGATCAGCGCCGGTCCTGGCGGCCCCGCCGCCGCCTCCGCGCCAGGCCGGGCAGGCCCACGGGCACCGCCGCTCCCCGGCTTCCCCTCGCCGTGCGCACGCGCCCGGGCGGCGCCTGCGCGGCGGGGCGGGCGGCGGGGCGGGCGCGGGTCTGCATCCGGGTCGCCGCCGTGCCCATTGTCTGGGGAAGGGGCCCGGGGCTCGGCGGCGCTGCACCCGAGGGCCCCTGCCCGCCCGCCGCCCACCCGCGCAGGCTTTAGTAAGTGATCCGCAGCGGTTCTGCCGGCCGTGCCCGGCGGGGGCGCCTCCGTGCCCGTGGAGCGCCCCCGCCCCCGGGGGAGCGGGCGCATCGCCGTCTCTTGGGCGTCCCACGGTCGCGGTGCGCGTCCCCCTGCGTCTCCTGCCCGGCGGATCCCGGCGCGGCTGTCCCCGGGGGATGCTGGCCGCTCCGGGGGCGTGTGGCGGCCCCAGCCCCCGCGCAGCCCTGCCGGGGCCGCGGCAGCCCGCGGTGCGCGGAGCCGGGCGGTGCGGGGCGCCTGCAGGGAGCAGCCGCGCTCCGCCGGCGGGGCCGACCCTGCCCGGCCTCACCTGTGGCGGCGGCTGTCCCCGGACCCTGCGGCTGCATCTGCCGCCTGCTCTGGGACTGCCCCTGCCTGGCACGCCCGTGCTGCCTGTAATTTAAATGCCCTTAGCGGTGCTGAGCGCTCTATGCCAGCCAGTAACGAGACTGTTTTTTTTCCTGCAGTGGACCGCAGTTCGAAGAGGAGACAGGTGAAGCCTTTGGCAGCTTCGCTGCTGGAAGCTTTAGATTATGATAGCTCTGATGACAGTGATTTTAAAGTTGGAGATGCTTCAGGTAAATATGTTTTCTCATCTCCTCTCTTCAGAATTACCTCATTTTTGGTTTATGGTTGCTCATTTAATATCATTTAGGAGGCAGAATTGTAGTGAGTCTGCTGGGACTTGGAGTCCCTTGAAGGGAGTGACTTGGTAGGATAACTGGGAATCAATACTTCAGTCGTGATTATTTTTTTACAACAGAAACCTCATGATTGTGAAGCAAGTTTTGGTAGAAACATTTGAGTAGCTTTTGTGCAGACTGCCTTAACTGTATTTGCTGCTTTTGGGTTCTTCAGTGTAGGGATAGTTTTTGGAATAGTCACTGTATTTAGTATTGAAATAAGAATCTAAAGCCATTTTGTTTTGAACAAGTCTGGATAATAGTTTGTTTTGGACTTACGAACTTGACTTTTTCTCAAGGTTAATTCTATTCGGTGAGTAAGAGCCTAAAGCAAAAAAATAATCTCTTCTGGTTTTTATTGTTTTTTACAATAGACAAACTTCAAGTGTCCATTCAGATAGAAATGTGCAGAAAAGTGTACACATTTCATACTAGAAGGAAGTCCTTATCACAGAGAGTTGTTGCTTTGCAGTCTTTTCTGTATGTGCATATTCCTATATCTGCAGTGAACATTCACAAAAACTGAAAATAGACAAGATGACCAAAATAAAGTCAGTAAACTCAAGTATATTGAAGGAAAGGAGAAGAAGGGATAGGACCATGTTGGTCAATAAACTGCACATTAGATGTTCTGTGGTGTATGCTGAGGGAAATTAACAAGATGCAGGATGTGTAAGATGTGAGGGAAGCGTTATGACAGCTTGTCAAATAACTGGACTTTGTTATTTCTGCATTGGGGATGCTGGTGTATCTTTTGTGTGAATGTATAGTGCAAAAATATTCCCATTTAAAGGCTTATTCTTTAGCATTTGGTAAGTTCCTCTGCATTCCTCTGATGAAGTTAAAAATTCTTAATAATAATTCACCCAATGTCAGGTTTAAAGTATCCCCTAGTGCTCCTTGTTTGTTTTGGTTTGGGTGGTTGGTTTTGTTCTTCTCAGCACCTCTTCCCCTAGACTTAGACATATTTCCCTTGGTTGTTCTGGTAGAGCAGGCTGCAGTGGCTTAAGAGAGTAAAACTGATGTCATCTTACAATTTCATTTTCAGACTTTTGGGGGCTTGTTTCCTCTACTCTTTTAATTCTGTTCTGAGGCTTTTTGATCCTTTCTTTTGAATTAGGATATAATTTGCCATGAAAGAAAATGATTTTCAATTACTAAAGAAAATCTCTGTGTTTTGGAACAATAATGTAGGCAGGATTTAAGGGAAGATGAGGATTGGAAAGGGAGTATGGGTGATGAACACATGATTCAGAGCAGTATATCAGTTGGTCAAAGGACAGTAATTTATTAAAAGTAATGTGTACAGCTTTCTGAGTGAGTGCATTTTGTGAGTGCAGAAGATTCATTTATAATTGATATCCTTTTTGACTTTTAGGACATTGTATATATACAGAGGGGGCTGGTCAGTATCTAGCCTTGAGTGTATTTCAAAATCAATTTCATTTTGAGGAAGTTGAATGGATTTTCCTTTAAATATGCAACACTGAATTGAAACAAGCATATGAGGAAAAAAACCAAGTTCTACTAAAAACGTTTTTTTCTAATTGCTGTTTTGTGTTGCTATTTCTCATGAAGTGTTGTTTTAGCATTTCCAAACTCGTGTCTGTCATTTGTAGGAGAAATTAATGTTCTGTCTAATAACACTTTGAAACAGCAAGAGAATTTCACATCTCATACTTTATATGAAGATTATCAGTGTGGAAAAGGAAATTTGTGAAGGCTTGGAGAAGTTGGGGGATAGAAAGTTACTACAAGTAAGAGTTTCTTACATGTAATACAAGTTTAAATGAATAGTTGCAGGAAATCTGAATCAGAACATCTGTACTGGTTTAAAATGAAGTTGGTATAACATACCTTTAAATTTGTTTGCACTTAGTGAATTTCAGTTTGGCTAAAGGAAGTGATTAAATAAAGGGATTTTCTTAGACACGCACATACATATATACACACACACATACAAATATAGGACTCTCCATGAACAGTCTGTTGCAAATCAGTGTTTAGTATTTGTTTAAATTCAAAATGACATTGTATAGTTTGCTTACAAAAGGAAGTGTGTCAGAAGTAAGAACCAGTCTGCATTGAGAATGAGCATAAATTATACTCTGGTAATTCCACTGGTCCATGACATAGGTTTATTTTTATTTCATTCACAAATGCACGTATTGGTGTTTAAAATAACAAAAAAATATTGAAAATTAGGTTAAAGGATTATTTAAATATGGAGTTAAAAGAATTCTGAAGTTGTTTTCTCCCTGATGTCTGTGTTGTGTCCATATGTGTGAGCTTTAGGATCTCCTAAAAGTGATATGTACTAGTAGATGATACTATGCAAATATATGGGGACCAAACCCAGAAGACCTCAACTTTTACACACCTTCATTGTTCTGCCAGATTTCTGGCAATATGCAATGCAGTAAGGTTTGGAGTACTTTGCTGTTAAGTACTTTTAGGAAGCAGCAGGCATTTCTGATTTTTTGTTTTCAGAGTCCTGGCACCTTGGTACATTTTTTCATTATAAAAAATATTTCAAATCACCTAACCTGTATTTCCACCAAATATTCCACAGGCAACATGGACTTTTAGTTTCAGTGTAATTAATTTCTTTTCTTTTGGATTTAGGTCATACCACCAGTCAGTTGGCCTTTTCTGCTTAAAAGATCTCAACATTCTGACATCTCTTTAGAGAAATTGATTTTAGAACTGAACATTCTTGTACATTTAGTTAATGTAAATAGTTTTCAGGCCTCCGGGATTTTCATTATGTTTATACTGAACAAAGTAATTTTTAATGGCTTCTCTGTTTCCATTAGTGATGCCATATTCTGAAGTACTGTATTCTTCTGATTTCTGTAAACATCTTGAGAAAGTTGTTTCATGAGAAAAACTGTCCTATGTAATCTTAATATGGGATCAATCAAAGAACTGTCCCTTTGGAGTCCGAGTGTACAAACATGTGACTTGAAATGGTGGTGCTGAAATATACTCAATCTAAAGCTTTTAATAGTATCTTTTACAATACATGTCAGTTATTTGAAGTTTTTCTTGTAAGTTAACTACAGCGTGCTTTGGGGAGTCCTTTTTTTCTTTTTTTTCCTGCATTGGGAGCAGCTGGAGATACACTGATGTCAGAAATCAGAGTACCTGTTTAGAGTCATTCCCAGCAGGATTCCAAAGCAAGAATTTGCCACTTTTCTTCTCTCTCATCAGTAAATTCAGTCAGTTTTCTCAGTGCATTTACTGAAATTGAAATCATACAGAGGAATGTAGTGGTCCCTGAGCAACAATCACGTGTGAATTTAAGGACTGGTTCCTATTGCAGTGTAGCTGAGAAGAAAATAACTGAATGTTGCCTGTGAAGAACTCAATCCTGTCACTACTTCTGCTACTACTCTTGTTGACTCAATTTTTTATTTTTTTGGTGTTGAGTGTGAAGCCTGATATGCATATATATTATGTACTTATGTACTTTTTTTGCAGTTGAAGTCAGTGGAAAATCTGTTTTTAAAACAAGAAATTATCTATATACATGCATATATTATCTATTTTAAAAAACCTGTGTCTTGATCTAGAAATAAAAAGTTGCAAATATCATTATCTTTATGTAACTTGTTTCCTTTTAGCACAGTGGAGATTACACTTTTCCTTTCCTATGCAGAATATTGTAATATAAAGGAATGATTGTGAATGATCAAAATACTGTAGTGTTTAACAGTACTGAAATCTTGATGAAGAAACAAATATATTTGTTTTTTTAGACTAAACTAAAATGTTAGGTAAGAGTAAAGTTGCAAGGTGTTTCAGTAGACAGTGAAGGTAGAAGAAGATATTAGCTAGTTAATTGTTAGTAAATGATGATGTATTTCCATATTAATGTGTAGTTCCTGAGGCTGGAATTCACAAGAGTTTTTTCTAATTCGGAAAATGGAAAATATCAGCATATATGTTCTTTTGGAGTATCTTCATTCCAGGTAAAACCTATGTCTGCTACTCTTAAGTAAAACTTTGGAGTCACTGACAAGATTTTCAGCCTCCATTTTCATTGTAAACACTAGGATTTCTGTTATTCCAGGTGCTTGCTGACAAGCAATTGGTCGGGAACCCAATTTCATCAGTGTTCTAACCTTGTAAATGAGGCACTTCCTAATGACTTAAGTCAAAATTGACACTCTTTAGTTTTGAGTGGTTTTCAGTACATCTACTGAAACGCCATGTGACATAATTATTGCTACTGTAAAAGTGAGGAAGCTGCTTACTAAATAACTTTCCTTTGTTCTCTTTCCATCATTTTTTCTATAAAACTAAATACTTGTTTTCTGGGATGTGTAATTTTGGATCAGTGGTCAGTTTCATCTCCTGCTCTGCCCAGTCTCCATCTGCAGTTAATAAATATTAGATACTTCTTTTCAAAACATTATTTGAGAAGAAAGTTTCTCTCTGTAGGGCTGTAGCATCTTAATCTATAATGGTTTGGTTTTGTGTGTTTTTAATCATGTTATTTTGGACAGTTCAATTTTTTTAACTGCCAGCACCACTGATGTTGAATTGCTGGTAGTCTGCCAGTGTTTAATCATCATATGCAGCAAAATAGCATAGAAAGCCAGGGGCATGTATCTAACTGGTGTGTTAGATTCTCTTTCTTGGAACTATGTTGCAAGTGAGGTATTAAGCCTTTAGTTCTTGCTTATAGTTTTATTGATTGTAGCATAATGGACCTCTGTGTCTAATAGTCAGATATAGTCACAGTTTTACCAGTTACACAACTCAGCCTTTGGTAATTTAAAAATTCTTATTTTCCATACATGACCTAGGTTTTCCTGCCTCCTTTTTTCCCAGTTATTATATTGTAGCTTTCTAGTTAGTTTAAGCATTTCCTTAAGGTATTATGGAGTCTTTATTTATGATATCTAGATCAGATGTGTAGGAGGTACCGCTGCTTTTGTATCTTTGGTATGGCACTTATGCCAAAGATATTTTGTGGTACTGGATCTGTTTTTCTGTAAGGAAATTTATGGCCAGAGGCTGTTGATAAACACTTCCAGTAGTGCTTTCCACATTTCCCATCCATCAGGATGCACCTGGGTGGGGGTTTGTATGTGGTGCTTGACATGGTGTTTTAGCAGAGATCCCCAGGTAATTTCACATATCTTATCAAAGGCTACTTGTTTGCCTTGTGGTGGGGGAACAAGAGGGTAAAGGACCAATAGATAAGATGGTGATGGTGGTGGTGGTGGTGGTGGTGTGACATTAACCTTTGTTGGTAAAGGACCAATAGATAAGATGGTGGTGGTGGTGGTGGTGTGACATTAACCTCACCTGCATCCTGGTTTTTGTCACTGCTCTCAAAAAGGGGGTGTAAGGCCACTGTAGGCTATTTGTCACATGGTAACTAGATTATTATTGAATAATATTATTTAGCAGCGATAACTTGGTAGTTGCTTTCTGTGTTGCATGATGAACTTTTTAATGTTCCAGGATCCTTGATTATATTTGTTGTAGGTAGCTTTTTCGGAAAGACTCAGCCACATAGGATTTGGTGCAAATAAAGGAACTTTCTAAAATGATTCCAAATACTTCTTGTCTACTATTTGGAATTTGTTAAGCTTTGTTAGTGGAAGAGCCAAGTCCAAAATTGAGTCCATGATTGCCTTTAACCAGCTTATCCTTTAGAGTTCACTTAGAACAATCAATAAAGCTGTTTTTCAAAGAGCTGCTTATTAAGCTAACTACTGCATTGAAGAACCAGACTGTCTCCTGTTAGTGGTTGGCCAGGTACTTTTGGAGTGCAGCGCTTGCTTTCTGTATGCATTAATTTTCTTAGAATGTTGAAAAAATACCTGGAAATTGTGGGGTATCATATTTACAATTGTAAAATGGTCCTGCAAAAAACCCTGGGAGGATTTTTTTTGTTGACTCATGTAATGATTTCAGTAGGTTTATCCTGAAGTCTTGTCCCTCATACATGTTACATACAAGACTCCACAGCTGAGCAGAGTGTTTCTTTATTACACTTCTTTTTTTGCATGTTAATTCTGTAGCATAATGTTCTGTTCTTTTCAGGATTATCCTCTTTAGATTTGAGTGCCACCTGCTGTTGTGCTTAGTACAGCCAAAGATACAAGGTATAGAGGAATAAATGATGTCTTTCTCCCAGCTGTTATCTCTCCTATTTGTCCTCAGTGGAACTCTGTATTCTTCACTATTTGATGGTGTATCTAGCCCCATCTTTCACTTAGAGTAGCTTTCCTTCTCTCCTATAGGGAATGACATGATATGGTTGCCAATTTGAAAGAGCCATTCTTTAAGCATTTCTTTCAAGGAGAAAATTGTATACTGCAGCCGCTTCCTCAGTAAAAGTGTAGCTGACAGAAGAAGACCTGCAAAAATTGCTGTTACCACAGAATAGCTCTTTCTAGAAAAGCACCTATCACAGTGGATGCATTCAGATCAAGGAGAGATATCTCTTACTGAGAGATATCTCTGGTGTGTATATGAATATATAAAGGAGAGTAGAAAGCAAAATGTGCAGGCAGAAGGCAAGAGAAATTGAAGGAGAGAAGTGAGTGAAAGTAGTGCTTATTTGCTCTCTGCTTTAAATTATTGCATTGTGTATTGTTGATGTACATGAATCAATGTTAGTAAATTCGAGGGCTGTTAGAGGTCAAACTATACCAAGCTATTCCCTCCAAAACAAAATGAAAGCCTAAATTGACAAGAAATCTAAGACTATTTAGAAATGCATCAGCACAGTTAAAGCATCAAAACAGATGTCTGTCATAGATTTACAGTGGGGAAATAATGAAAGCTAAGTTAAAAATTTCAGTTAATTTTAACATGACAAAATTTTGTATTACCTTATTTACAGTAAGACAAATAGTGCACATAGACACTTGGCACCTGTGAAATGAGATACAAAATACACTGTGCTTTGAGCATACAATCTGTGATATGTCTAGTATGAGAGTATAGCTTTAGGAGTTACTTGTAAAATGTTTATGGGAACTGGCGAGTATCATAAAATTTTAGAATTGTGTACTCTGGAAAAGACTTTTTGAGGTAGAGTCCAACCATTATCCTAGCACTGCCAAGCCCACAACTAAATCATGTCCCTAAGTGCCACATCTACACATCTTTTAAATATTTCCAGGGTAGTGACTCAGCTATTTCCCTGAGGAGCAGCCTTTTCTGTGAAGTTTTTCCTAATAACCAACCTAATCCACCCCTGTTGCAACTTGAAGCTGTTTTCATCTTGTTCCATCATTTGTCACCTGGGAGGAGAGACTGGCCCACCCCTTGCTATGCCCTCTGTTCAGGTGGTTGTAGAGAATGGTAAGGTCTTTCTTGAGCCTCCTTTTTGCCAGACTTCTGCTCCAGACCTTTCACCAGCTCCAGTGTCCTGCTCTGGACACACTCCAGCATGTCAGTGTCTTCCTTGAATTGAGGAGCTCAGAACTGGACACTCAACTGGATTTGGGGTGTGGTCTCACCAGTCTGAGTAAAGGGGACAGCAGCTGCCCTGGTCCAACTTGCTTCACTATTGCTGGTACAGACTAGGATGCCACTGGCCTTCTTGGCCACTTGGGCACGTGCTGGGTCTTGTCCAGCCAAATGTCAACCAGCACCCACCATGCTTTTCCCCTGAGCTGCTTTCCAGCTCCTCTGCCCCAGTCTGTTGTGCTCTGTCATCTTGGTGGCATTCAAGATGATGTGCTTCCATGACTTTCCAGGGTCAGGCTGGCAGGACTGACTGGAGTTCCCTGGATACTCCTTCTGACCCTCCTTGCAGATGGGTATCACGTTTTTTTTTTTAAAAACTTCTAATCATGTGGAACCTCCCTGTTTAGCCAGGAATTGCTGGTAAATGATTGAATGTTGCTCATTTTGGCCCACAGATGTGTGTGCATCTGAGAGATGTAGCAGATCACTGACCATTTCCCCTTGGGTTGTGTGCTTCATTGTGCCCCCTGTGTCTGTCTTCTAGTTTAGGGGGATGCAAATGCAGAGAACAATGGGTCTTGCTGTTAAAGACTGAGGCAAAGAAGGCATTAAGTACCTCAGCCTTTTCCTCATCCATTGACGCTGCTTCCTTCCTCATGCAGTAAAGGGTGGAGATTGTCTTTAGTCTTCATTTTGTTGATTATGTATTTATTATCTTTTATAACAGTAGTCAGATTAAGTTCTAATTGGTCTTTGGCCCTTCTAATTTTTTCACTGAAAATAATATTTCACTCTCACATCATTCCTGTAGTCCTCTTGTGTTGCTTGCCCCTTCTTCCAAAAGAGCCAAATTCTCCTTGTTCTTCTGAGTTCCATTCAAAGCTCTCAGCTCTCTGTTCAGGCACATCAGTCTTCCTCACTGCTGGCTTATCTTTCAGTACATAGGGATGGCTTGCTCCTGTGCTTTCAAGATTTCCTTGAAGAATGTCCAGCCTTCCTGGACTGCCTCCCAAGAGACTGTGCTGACCAAGCCTTTCAACAGGGCATCATCTCTCTGAAAGTCCAGGATAGAAGTTCTGCTGACCCCTTGCTTGCTTCTCTGAGAACTGAAAATTATCATTTCAAGTTCATTCTGCCCAGAACACCCTCCAGTCATCACATCACCCACAAGGCCTTCTCTGATCACAAGTAACAGGTCCTGTGGGAAGTCTTTGCTAGTAGGCTCCCTCATTGTCTATGTCGGGCAGTTACCTTCCACATGCTCCAGGAATGTTCTGGACCAGTTCCTCTCTGCTGTATTGTGTTTTCAGCAGACATCTGGTAACTTGAAGTCCACTGTGAGAATGAGGGCTAGTGGTTGTGAGACTATGGACTGCTTATAGACTATTTTGCTTTCCTCTTCATCCTGGTTGGGGTGTATTTAACAGACTCCCGCCAGTATTGCCTTGTTGGACTTTCCTGAGTCTTGCCCTTAAACAGCCATATTGTTCTTACACCCTAGACAATCAAAACACTGCCTAACATGTGGGGCTATCCCACCACCTCTCCTTCCTTGCCTGTTTCCTCTGAAGGGTTTATAGCCATCCAGTGCAGCACTATGGCTGTCCATGTTATCTCATGTCTACTGCATGGCAGCTATGTCATAGGTTTACTGGTGCTCAGTGGCTTTCTGCTCCTCCTGTTTGTTACCTATGCTGAGTATGTTGGTGTAGAGGTACTTCAGTTGGGCCATTGATCTCTCCAGCTTTTTGGGGGAACAAGCTCTAAGTCTTACCATGATCATTTTCAATTTAACAATCTATGTTTTCTAACATGTAATAGCCCTTGTGTCTTTACTGCTGGAGGGATCTCCATTCCCTACCTCCACTGAGGTGACAGACCATGCTAGACCTTTCTGGCATGTTGTTCCCCAGACAGTGGTGTGCTGTCCCCAGGCTTATCTCTAGGGAACTTGGATTTACTCCTTTCCCCCTTCAAATCTAATGCAGCCTTTCAGTGAGCCCTGCTAACTATGCAAGGATCCTTTTCCCCCTCTTTGTATCTAGTGTGCCCTGTGTTGCCAGCAAGCCTGGTATCCCATAAACTAACCCATGATAAAAAAGCCATTAAAGATGATCTGAGTCAACCCCCTGCCTTGGTCAGAAACTTACTTCACTGACCAGATTGTTTAAAGCCCCATCCCATGTGGCCTTGAATATTTTCAATGATGGGACACCTGCAACTTCCCGGGACAACCTGTTCCAGTGTGTCACCATGCACATTGAAAAGTTTCTTGTGTCCAATCTAAACCCTACCCTCTTTCAGTTTAAAACTGGTTCCCCTTTTACTGTCACCACAGGTCTTAGTAAAAAATCTCTCTAATAAGCTCTGGTCTCCCTGGAGCCTTCTCTTCTCCAAGCTCAACCACCCCAACTCTTTGAGCAATTAGACTCCTAAATTTATATCTTCATGGTGTGTTGTAGCCTTCTCACCATTTTTGTGGTGTTTCTGTGGAGGTACTCTCTCTTAATGAGGAAAGGCAGAGAGAACTAGTTCGGTTCATCCTTAAGAATAGATGACTGAGGGGGGACCTCATCCATGTCTGTCCGTGTCTGAATGGAGGGCGTTGAGGATTGGCCAGGCTCTTTTGAGTGCCAAGCAATAGGAAAAGAGGCAATGGGCAGAAACTGATCCATAGGAAGTTCCACTTGAATCTGAAGAAAAACTTCTTTAGTTGCAGGTGGCTGGGCAGTGGGCAGATTGTCCAGGGATGTGCAGTCTTCCTCAGTAGAGATACTCAAGAACTGTCTGCATGCCATTCTGGCCAATGTGCTCTGGGATGACCTACTGTGGTCCCTTCCAGCCTTACTCATCCTCTGATTCTGTAGCCAAATAAATTATTGTAACTTGAAAACAGTTATTTTGGATTGCCTGTTAGTTAATACTGGTTTTAGTTCTTGTGTACGCCTGATTCGTGTTCTACTCTTTCAAAACTTCACTTAATTATCTTGTACTTTGATTACTACAGTTAAGGCTAATAGGTATGGAGTTATGTTTTTCTCAAAGACTGTGGAAAAAATTTGTGTTTTTTCTGGATCTCTAAATGTTAGAACATATGTTGGAAACTTCTAGTTTTTATTAGTTTGTAAGGGGATGGATAGTTTTGTTGTCCTGATCGGTAATGGTAGCACTTAGGGCTTTTTTTTTTTTCTCAGTAGTTAGATAATCTCCTCACTGAATGTTTCCACATGCAGGTATATGCAGAAGAAGGCAAAACTGACCATTATATTGAAGTAACAACTGGCTAGTCATTGGCAATGTTCTTTGGGGTGGAAAAAAATGCCATAGGAAATGACACACAATGTCTGTTTATTTGGATTTATACAGAGCTGAGTGTACAGAGAAATTATCTGTGTAAGGTGATCCTGAGTGGTGGAGATTTTTTGGGTTGCAACTAAAGAAATTAAGTTTGTGGCTTTTTATAAATTTGTGAGTATCGACTTGCTCCATCTTTGCATCTGCATGACAGTGGATCAAGAACTCAGTGCTGGCTTTGAGCAAACTGAAAACTGCAGCCACTGCCTAATTGATCTCTGCATTGGATCAAGAAACTATATTTTCTTTTAAAAATTTTAAAAAAAATGTATATTGAGTTTTCCTTCATTAAAACAATGCTATGAATGAAAAACAGTAGATTCATATAAGATGAGAGATAGCAAGGTGGATGCTCTTTATAAGGTTTAAAAAGTTCACATGTAATTTTTCAATATTTTTTACATATGCTTTATAGTAAAAATGTCTCTTTTTTATAGAAATTATTTTCTCTGTTCTTTTCTGTTGCTCATGTTGGCATGTGTTAATTAATGAAAGAGTGAGTACATGCAGAATAGTACTGTATGGGTAGTGTAAGGTTAGTGCATTGTAGTGCAGCTGCAATGTTGAGTGAGGCGTAGTTTATGTGGCATTAATAAGTGAACTAACCGTAAAAATTAAAAGAGCCCTCTAACCCAGAAAAACAAAGATGTATTAAAAATGAAGGTATGGGATTATCCATAATATTATGAGAACTAGCTGTGTAAACTCTTCATTTTGTAATTTCAAACCTTTTCTATTGAATAGCTGTTTTATTTTGAAGATGTAGAAAACACCTCCAGAAATTAAAAACTGGAATGTTCTTTCTTTAAGATGTGACTTCACATGGAAATTACTGCTACTGCTTTTTGTTAATATGAGCTACAGTTCAAAGGAACATACAATGCTCATTTAATAAGCTCTACCATCTTTTTTTTTTGGCATCTTAAAATGCACACATGTTAACAGATTCTCAACATAGCACTCGAAATAGCAATATTTGGACATCAGCTGAAAAAATAGGTGGAATACCTTATGAGGGAGGAACATGCATCATTCTTTTGTTTAACAACTTGCTTCAAGAAATTTTATTTTTGGGGGTTCATTTGTGTCGGAACTTTTTTTAAATTTTCATATGCTCAACAGATTCTGAAGGAAGTGGTCATGGGAGTGAAGATGCATCTAAGGACAGTGGTGAAGGTTCCTGTACTGAATCAGAAGAAAATATCTTGGAGGAGGAACCGGCAGAAGAGAAAGTAGAAGAGCAACAGCCGAAAGCCTCCGCTGAAGAAGTGCCAACAACAGACAAAGAGGTAATTAAAACTGAAAAGAAAGAGCAGGAAGATGAAGAAGAAAAGCCAAAAAAGAAGAAAGAGAAGGAGAAAGCAGCTGAACCCGATCCTGTGGCTGATGAGCAAACAAATGAACCAAAAAAATGGAATTTGCGCAGGAACCGACCGCTGCTGGATTTTGTATCGATGGAAGAGCTGAATGATATGGATGACTACGACAGCGAAGATGACAATGACTGGCGGCCTACTGCTGGGAAAAGAAAAGGAAAGAACGCGCTGAAAAAAGAGGGGAGTGATGGAGATAACGAAGATGATGAAGATGATGGGAGTGGAAGTGATGAGGATGACAATGATGAGGAAGCTAATGAGGAAGATAATAGCAGCACGGCTAGTGATGGAGGATCCAAGAAGAAGAAGAGTAAAGTTCTTAACAGGAATAATGCAGATGATGAGGAATTGACAAATGATAGCCTGGCTCTTTCACAAAGCAAGAGTAATGAGGTAGTGCAACCAACTTTCTATAATATATCTGTTGACAAATGGAAACTACTCCCCAGTAGCTATTCTGTTAATATTAAAAGTTAAACTGATTAGCTGGACTTGTGTTCCCACAATAATTAGTGAATAATAAGTGAAGCAGGAAAGATTATGCTAAATAGGCACTGCATATTAAATAACCTTGCTTGGACCATTTGACCAGTCTAATGCCACTAAAGTCAGTAGTGGGACTTCTCTTGGCTTTACGGAGATTGGACTAGTACTAAAACAAATAGGAGGTCCAGTATGCAAACCAACCTATGTTGGCAAGTATTCTAGTTCTGTTTTAGTATAAGTGTTGTATATGAAAGTTAAGAGCATCTGTGACATAATCATAAAATAGATGAATGAGGCATTATTCTTTGCGACAAACATCAAAGTCTGAACAAAGTTCACTTATGGAAGAATGCACACTAGGTTTAAAATCAAATAGAATAATTACGATAATTTATGTTGGATTTGCTCATAATAGTCACAAATGAACTAATTTCTTACCATCCTAAAGCATTTGGGTACTAGGATTATTATATTAAATATTTTCTGATTGCAGAATGTGAATATTATATATATGTTTAATAAAGTAACCTTTTTTTCCCTATGCACAATTACAGTTGCCCTGAAGATTGTGCCTGTGGAAAAATTAAGATACCAGGTTGTCACTGTGGCTGACTTCATGTTCTGCAATAGCAAAATTCTGAACAAAATAAAAAAAATTGCTATAAAATCTATATTCGGTTTTTGGGATATAATCACAATGTCAACATAACCTTTGAGAAATGATAGTGATATGATATTATTAAAAGTTCTGCTTTTCCCTTTAAACTTTATTTTAATGTGTAAAATGACAGGGAACTAAACAGTATTTGGATTTGGTCCATTTTAGATAATTTGATAGGTATTATATATATTTATATTTATATATTATTGCTAGTGAGCTGTGCTGTTTTGGCAATTAGTAATAATTGGGATAGAAAAAAAAAGCATGATTTGTTTGATTTTTTTTTTTCTTTTTTAAACTTTTTGTATAGGCATCTTCTTTCCTTATCTTCTTTCCTTCTTTCCTTAGGCTCTGTGATTCTCTTATTATTTCCTCCATTTTCTTGGCTCAGGAGCTGAAAGTACTCTACCAATACTAATGATCAGAACTTGTAACAGAGAGAGGCAGTTTTCTTGTTGAGTTGCTTCCCATATCAAAGTGGAGATGTGCAACTACATTTTTAGTGATATATTCTTCAGTTTAATTTCCATTGGCTTGGAAAAGCAGACCTGTTTCAGAAACCCAGAGTTGTCTCTGATGTATCTTCTTTGAAGCTTCTTAGTGGATGCATGGATATCATATTCTGTTCATGCCTTAGATTTAGAACAGTGATCAGAACATAAAATCAAAGTGAAGTTCAGATTATAGTTTTGTAACTGATAATTTATCTTTTTTGCATGTTAAGTGCTGTACTGTGTATGTCTAGGTCTTTATCAAGAAGTTCTGCAAAAGTATCTGTAGACTGAATTATAGACTGGAAGGTTCAGATTTCTGATACTTAATATACTGTATTGCAACAGTATACTTTCTACTGCTACAATATTTTAAAGTAGTAAAAATGGAAAAGAGTAAAAAACATCTTCTAGCAGATATATCTATCAAAGTCTCATCACACTGCAGAAACTGAGTTCTTAGAAAACTGAGTTCTTAGTCAAATCCATAATAAATTTAGGAAAGAATGTCCAGGTAATTAGTTCTGAACATATTGCAGTGGCCTTTATATGCATTCTTCCTTTCTTTCCTTGGCTTATTTTTGGAGGATGGAAACCAGGGAGGGTGTTGGGGAGGGGTTGTTCTTGTTTTCCTGATGTTTTTATTTGTTTACATATTACAAGAGTATTTTGATTTTAATGTGCTGTAATGAAATACTACACACTTCTCTATTGTATTATGCACAGAATATATAAACTTAGCTTTCTTTCCTAATGAGGTCAAGCTTCATTAGTAGGTAAATGGTGCTTTTCTGTTTTTATAATTATGACCACTTCATAATTATAGGACCACTTCATATAAAAATAGGACTCTTCTATTTTCAGTGAGGTGGTGGTTGTATTTTTAATTTTTTCCCCTTTAAAGTTAAAAGTCTGTGGGCATATAGCTTGAAAGGCTCACTTTCTTCATTAATACCACAGAAATGGGAGTTGCTTAGTGATCCAGCTGAAATAATTTCTCCCAATTCAGTAGGGAGCAGGACTTGCTCAGAAGTTGCAGCAGTTACTGTTATATGTAAAAGTTTCCATGTTTTGGATGAGTCTCTCAGGTGCTTATATTGACTAAAAGCAGAGGAGAGCAGCACACTTTGCAGATCACTCCCTCTCCGTGCCTGCATGGAAAAATAAGCTGCTCAGCTGGTTTGTTTGACCTGGTAGCTGTTTTCCCATGAGGTGAACCTTAATGGCTGAGGATCCTAACATTAGAACAAAAATTTGATGCCCTTTCATCATTGCTTTTTTGTTTAGGTTTTTTGGTCCATGTTTTTTGGCCCATGTTCTCACTGCCTATACAGCTGGTGTTATTTCAGTGTTTTTACAATGCATTGCTGTTTCTTAATTTAAAGTAATACTTTGGTTTTCTTTTCTTTTTTTTTTTTAATTACCAGACCTTGGGCTTCTATAACAGTAGAGATTACCAGTGTCTTTTAAACTTCTCTCAGTGAAGCCAAATAACAGTTTAAATCAAAGTTACTCTCAGAAAAAGCTGATCTGAGTTGTGACATGCGTCAGAGAAATCTGTGCCATGGCACAGTTAATCTGCAAAAGTTAGGGACATCCACTGCCATTTTCCCAGCTGTAATGTGGGTGGTGAGCTAAGCATGGGTATTTTGGGTAATGATGGGCTGCAGTAATGTCCAGGTTTATTTCTTTCCTCAAAATGCTTTGTCCTAAAAGGAGGATGTTGGGACAGATGCTCCATAAGTCTGAGCTCCATATCAGGGAATCCTCTGTTTTTCACAATTAGTTGCCTTCCTGTAAGCAGTGTGACTCTGTGGATGTTCTTTTCTACTTATACATGAGCTCCCGTTCCCTTGGGCATAGTGTTGGTGCTGTATTTTATAAATGGTGAGGTGGAAACAGAAAAAAATGTTTGAGAGGGCATCTTTCACCCTGATTTTTTTTTGGATGCCACAGCAGTTGTGGAATATTTTCACACATTTTGAATGTGTAAAAACTCATTCAAACTCTCAGCTTCTGCTATTACTGTTTCTTTGTACCACAGTGGTTATTTTTCACTATTGTGCTTATTTTCGTACTTCCTTATATGCCTTCATATTAGGAATAAAGGTAGTTCAAGCTCAAGTATAAAAATAAATGAATATGTATGGAGGCCATGAAACTGCAGTAGAGACAGTGGCCCTGTCTCACAATGGTAATAGTAAGAAGGCAATGTTTATTAAGAAAACTAATTTTACATAAAACTTTGGTTTATGAAGCACTTCTCCACGTTTTTTTTAGAAAAATTCCCCATGAAAACCCACAATTTATTTAAGAGCTGTGTTTCATATTGTAGGTTGCCAGAACAGGGCAAATCCTTACTCCTGTATATGTAATCAGAAGAACGTGTAGTTTTAACAAATTATTGTATGGTTTTGCACAGATATGCATAAATTTGCATTAGAACAAAACCATACAGAGTCAATAATTTGTTATATTTTTGTAAGTGAAAACTTGACAGGCTTGCATTAGCTGTGTATTCTTGGATTTTTCAGAGCCATGTGATTTTTTTAAATTTTAAGAAGATGGAACAACTTTTCTGAATGTTGGAAGTTTGGCCTTTTTTTAAATTTCGATTTTAAATGGCTTCTTAGATATTCCATTTTGTAGACTATAAATGGTTCAAAGATACACATTTCTGTCTTGAGGATTCTGTATTGAGGTTTCTGTCTTGACTCCCCTCTGAGCTCTGGATCTTAACAGGTCTATAGGTTGCATTGACATCCATGCATCCCAGCTCTTGTATTCGTGGAGGAACTGTTTGAGCATTTTGACAAGACAGAAGCTTCTAGCCTTTGAAAATGATGTTCCATGGTTTTTTGATTGTTGTTCAAAAATTGAGCAAATAACAGCTCTTCTGCTTGCTTTAAATAAAATTGAAATTCCTGACATAACCCGTGTGTCTCCATTTTTCAATATCAGGACTCATTGATCCTTGAGAAGTCTCAAAATTGGAGTTCCCAGAAAATGGACCATATTTTGATTTGTTGCGTTTGTCTTGGAGATAACAGTGAAGATGCTGATGAAATAATCCAGTGTGACAACTGTGGAATTACAGTGCATGAAGGTAATACAACCCTTCATTCTTGTTGCAGAAAGAAAGCATATGCTTTGCTTTTAATAAAATTTTGACTCGCTTTCTTCAAACAACACCTTTCAATACTGGGGGGTATTTTTTTTGTAATACTGTGTTGATTTTTTTTAGTGTTATAACACCCATCTTCTACTTGGCAATGCAAATATAAGAACCTGTGGGATGGAACGTGGTCTACAGATACTGACACAGTGAATGACAGTGTGCAAATATTGGAGCTATACACTGTATTTTCACTTTAGGATATTCTATTAATGTGTTTTGTCTTACCTGTTTCAGTATATGAATTTGATAGCATAATTACAAAAGGTAATTATGCTATCATATAGGAGATAAGAGAATAGGAGGCCTTCTTAATGGAAAGGTTATTTCACCTATATTTGTGCTATACCAAAATGGCAGAGAGGAAGGGAAGAAGAAGGGTATTCTCCATGGCATGCATTTATAAGTGAAAACAGCTAGTCTTCAACTTCCTCGTAATTTCCACTGACATTATAAAACAGGAGAATTTTGAAGTTAGAACATACTCAAGGTGTTGTTTTGCTAATTCCTTCAATATCTGGACTGTGTGTGTAATAAATGTAGGTGATCTGGTTTTACAGAAATACACTAGAATAATAATTTAGGTGAATGTATGGAATTTTAACAGCTTTATGTGGAAGATAAGACTGTATTGTGTGTTATTGCTCTTTCTCTTGAGGTTGGATGCTAGGGGAGATACTAACACAGAGAGGCACACCTTTTTTGTTAAAAAGCAAAACCTTTTTTTCCCATTAATCAGGTTGGGGCTTTTTTCCTCATATCCTGTACATTTCAGGCCTTCACCCCTTTTTTTAAGTTTTCCCAGGAAAATGAGATTAAACTACTTCAATTCTTGAAATAAAAAGAAAATAGGCTTTTATTTTTCTGAAGCACACAAAGCATTCATTTAATGTGACTCCCTTAATTTATGGGTTTTTTTACCTTTTTAGAATGTCTTTCTAGGTAGGAAGTGGTTTTGTAAATCCCATACTCACACTTCAATTTTCTCATACAAGATAGAAAACTTTTTGAGAACAGTAGCTGTCATGCATTGGGATGTATTTCAGTTCTTTGCTTGACGTCACTTAGGAAACCTTGGATGGAATTTCTGTCCTGTTGTTCACATGCCCTACATTGTGTGTCCGTATGTGCTTCTAGCTCTTGAACCTGTTGGGTCTTTTGAAGTGCTAATCCACACTGCCAGTGTTACTTAGAGAGCAGTTGACACCTACTTTATGATGAGCTGGATCACACTCCAAGTGCCTTTGAGGGCATTAGTCAGGTCTTAGTGCCTTCTAGAAGTGTTAGGATCCTAAATTTGTGTCATACAGAATTCCTTCTTTTGTATCCATGAAGTTTTTTGGAAAGTAATGTGTAGAATATATTTGATTTGAGATACAGCAACTATCTAGAAGTTAGTTTTATAGAATCTTTATAGATCTTATTTTTCCCCAGCACAGTCTAATATTAACTCACACGGAACAAAAAAAGGGATCTTTTGCTGATAGTTATAAGTGCATGCTTGAGAGTTCCCCAAACATTACATCCAGTCAGTACATCCAAACTCTAAAGTTCTGGAGCTCCCTGAAAATTTTTCCATAAGATTTATTTAATGATTGTAATGGTTCCTAAAGTAAAGAATGATTGTGATAGAAAAATGATCCTTTGCCACTTTAGAATGAAATGATGGCAATTTTTTGTTTTTATTCAAGAGGAGTACTTTAAAAATCTCCAAAAGATCATGTCCTCATTTTACTTAGTTTACTAAACTTCTGTCCCTACAAAAGTAAGATTATAGCTGGATTTCCTCTAGAGGAAAGTAGTCCCATAGTTCAAAAGTCACTAGAATTTTAGTAGTTCAAAATCTGTTTAAAAGTAATTACTGCTATTCTTTTTCCAGTGTTCCAGGCAAAGATTCCCTGTAGTCCCAGTGATACAAAGAGTGTAATATGTGTGTTTCTTTTGTTGTCATTGGAACAAAGTAAAATAGATTAATGAAAAATATTTAATTTTAGTTTGTTCTGATAAGTTCTACAGGGTGTACCAGGTAATTGACTATACATGTTGGTTAATTTTTCACATTTGTGGCCAAATGTTTAGTTAGCTCTTTGCAATTCATTTTAATAATAAATACTTGAAAGTGTACATGAAGCAGTTGTGAAGTTCTGTTTGAATAGGTGAAGTCTTAGAGAAAAATAATCAAGCTGTATATGTGAAAGTAATTGGTGACTGTGATATAGATGTAAATTTTCGCAGCAACAATTTGAAGCTGAATGATTTGGAGTTTTACTTGACACTTTATTTGTGTGTTTCATTGCTATATATGTATGAATATAGTTTCAATAGAAATGGACAGTTATTTTGCTGTGTTTTTCTGTACTTATAATGATAAGTAAGGGCAAGTGCTATTTTAAATCTGAGCTTTTTTCAGTAATTTTTTTAAATACTTGCTTGCAGCAAATAAGAATATTACTGTTGTGTTTAAACCCCTGGCAACCACCAAGCCCAATACAGCCACTTCCTCATTTCCCTGCTGGCAGGATCAGAAGATAATGTGAAGGGTAAAATCTGGAGAATTTGTGAGTTGAGTTAAAGACAGTTTAATGGAGAAAGCAAAAACCATGCACACAAGCAAAGCAAAACAAGGAATTAATTCACTGCATCCCATGGGCAGGCAGGTGTTCAGCATCTCCAGGAGAGCAGGGCTCCGTCTCATGTAACGATTACCTGGGAAGACGAACTCCATCACCCTAAACATCCCTCCTTTCCTCCTTTTTCCCCTCACTTTGTATATACTGAGCATGATGTCACATGGTCTGGAGTATCACTGTGGTCACTTGGGGTCACCTGTCTTGGCTGTGTTTCCTCCCATCCTGTCATGGACCCTTAACGTCTTTGCTGGTGTGGCAGTAGGGGAAATAGAAGAGGCTTTGGCTCTGTGCACATCCTGCTCCGTAATAACAAAAGCATCTCTGCATTATCATCACTGTGTTCAGCACAAATCCAAAACATAGCCACATGTTAGCTGCTGTGAAGAAGATTAATTTCACTCCAGTCAAAAGCAGAGCAATTATTAAAAAAAATGGAACCTTTGAAGCTTTAGTTTGATCCAGTGATCTTATATATACACATATGTTCAATGACTTGGAGATTTCTGCACTCCTGCCCAGTGGTCACTGACTGACTATTTCCTTCTGAATGCACGAGTAATACATGAAGACAGCCTGTCATTAAGAAGTTGGAGTCAAAACTAAAATGCAATGCAGCAGTTACTTTTTGGTCCTGTCTGCCTAATCATTCAATTTTGCTGATTTCCAAAATAAATTGAAAAGTAGTTGAAAAAGTAATTACTATCTAATCATATAAACATGGCTTGCAACTTTGAGAATTATTTTTTTTTTTAATGTTAATAGAAGCAAGGATTACTCTCAATAGCATTGGCTTTGATCTGTACTTTGGAAATGTATACCCAGACCACAGACATAGACTGTATTTATAGTCCTTTGTATTCTCATGTGCAGCTGCTTGGTAGTTTGAAAAATAAGTTCCAGAAATGAGCGAGTGTGTTTTGTAAACATATTGAAATCCAAGAATTTGGTTTTATTTTTTCCTTTAGTAGATATATTGCTGTGGCTGCAGGTATCATGCTGTGTCTAGAAATTTTTAAAAATATTTGAGCTTTTGCATTTTTCAGAGCACAGTATTGAAGGAAGAATCTCTTATTTATGAGTTGGATAGAAATCAATATAGTGATGTTTACCTGTACTTAGGAGGAGAAATATGCCAATTTCCTGCAATCTGATTTATTCCAAAATGCCCAAAGCAAGCTGGTGGAATACCACCGGGGTTTTCTTCATAGTTTTTATGTGCAATTTCAAGTGGTATTATGAGCCTGTTTTCTCTTCTTCTCTATAGCATGGTAAATAATTATGTCCTTTCACATCCTACTGGTGTCCCATTCAGGGTCCCATATAATGATGATATTGACAATTTGTTGTTCTTCCCCTGAAAACCTTATTTTCTCCTTGTTGACTACTGTTTTCTTCACTGGGAGGGGCTCCTACACGCTTGACTTATGCCTTGGTGCTCTGTTCAAGTGGAAATTTCTGTCCTCAGAACCTTTCTGGTGACTGGGAGAGGTTTTTCTATGACAGCCACCTCAATTTTAAAGTGAAGTTATTCATTAGCTGAGAAAATACTCCTCTGAGTCAAACCTACTTCTTCTGGACACCAGGGCTCCCTCCTGGGTATTTGATGCTACCACCTTTTCCTTTTGAGGGCCTGGTGAAGCAGCTGCCTGTTGAGTTGTGACTTGTATTCCTGTTGGATTGCTTGCTTGCATTAATGAGCTGTTACATAAGGTCTTCCATGATAAAAGAGGGATGATAGTGCCTCTGGGAACATGTGTCAGAGCTCACATGGAGGGAGCAACATGGCCAAGAGTTAGAGGGGAGTTTTCATTCAGACCTAAAGTCATGGACCTTTAATGAACCTTTACTTGACTTGCTGACAAGTTCTGAGATTGTGAGAAATTCAGTTTACTTTCTAATACAGCTGTTTGCTCTGTGAGGTTCATATCACTTGCATGGCCTCCGTCACTTATCCAAAAGCTGTCTTTGCACTGCAGACATGCGTCCAAAAATCTGTGGTTAGTGGAGTAAATAACTGGTTTGAATTGTAACTGCCTTTAAAACTGCATAAGTAGCATATGTGCAATACTAATTTCATACCCACTCTTACACAATGCATTCATCTGTTAGTTTTAAAAGCCTGTAATTAATTAATAAGTCCATCAATTAAAAATGTGTTCTCATTTCACACATCAGCCTATCCCTGTCACATCTTCCCTCTCCCCCCACAAAAAAACAAGAAAAAAAATCATTCTTACTGAATTTGTATAGTTGCTTTTCAGACTTTTTACTTCTGTATGAAGATAATTGTCATTTCTTTTTGTAAAAGTCTTCTTTAGACACCAATCTGTCATTTTGGATAAACGCATTTGTGCTAAGATCTTGTAATAACAGGACACCTCCAACTGTGTTGTCAGTTTTTTTGACATCTTGATTGCAGTGTGTCTGAAGATGTCTGGCACACATCGTAGCATGTGCCACAAGTGTAGGTAGCATGCTTGCCAGTTGTTGTCCTTGGGTTAGTTGCTGTGAGTTAAATGAGAAAAGTTCTACGTTTTTTGAGCAGTTTCTTTTCCATCTCCCATCTTTGTTTCTTACTGTACTTTGATGTGTATGTCAGAGAGTAAAAATTCTCTTGCTAAAAGCGAGTGTAGTTGCCATATGCTCTACAGTGTAGCAAAACATTTCTGCATTTTAATTTTGCCCCTTACTGTGGTCTGCTGCTGTCTGGTACAAAAATCAATTTTTCAAAATCACATACTTTAGTACTCTCCATTTACTAAATAAAAATATTGTTCTGAATTTATGATGCGTGAAATTATTAATGTATTTATTTTATACTGTTGGTCCAATTAAAATTTGAATAAAACATATTTTGAATATTGTGATCTCACAACATTTAATTCTGCAAATGTAGGGTTTACCATAGGGTTTGTATTTCAGAGTATATCTAGATGTAGTTGGTGCGTGCAGATACCCTCCCTGGCAAAAAAATTACCTTCCCAGAGAAACAGAGGACCAGCTGCAGCCACAAAAAGAACTAGGTCTCTATTTCTGTTTCCCTCAGCGGTATAAATTTCAGTACAGTTGTTTTAATGATATTATTTTAAAGTGTGTGCAATTTCTTTTTATTAACAATCACATGAAAATATAAGCTATTGGCAGAGTAAAATGATATCAAAATTAGGGAATAAAAAGGTCTGTTTTCTGTGTCTAATGACATACATTCAACAGACAACTTGGCTGTAATTGTAATATATAGATGGCATTAATGGAACTCTAGTAAGTGGTGTGAAAATTTTACCTTCTTGAATTTCATGTGTTTGAATTCATAGGTTAGTATTACACTAAACTGGTTTTATTGTTTAGTCTTAATGGTGTTCAAAGAGGTGTCAGAAATGGATTTACGATACAGAAATCTAAGAGTATGCAGGCATGAGGATTTATTGAACTTAAGTTCAAAAGGAGCTCTTAGGAGTGTTCTGAAGATCCAGACTTCAGAATTTTTGTGAATGTTAAGGAAAGGCAGCATGCATTTTAAGCAAAGTGTTTAAAAGTTACTTGATTTTTTCCAGTCAAAGGGGCAGCTGGTTGACTTAATACCAAATAGGTCAGAGTTGCAGTGATAATACTAGGAACCAGAAATGTCCTTTACAGGTGCTGTATCCTTCCCCCTGTTGTCCTTTCAGGCCTGAAGTAGTCATACTGTCTGTACAATTGGGTTACTTTTAGAGGGAGCCTAAAGATTACCTCTTGATGCTTTTACTAAGCAAGCCCTTAGGTTGCTTTCTGTTCCAACACCAGCAATTCCCAATAATTCATTCCGAATCATTAGATTGATCAACTTTAAATTGATCTTCAGTATAGGATGGAATGATTTACCAAGTAGCAGCTTTGTATTTGCATATCTATGCATTTTGAAGTCGTGAAAATAATACTTTTTAAAATTTTTGTTAATAGGAACAAAATAATTTTTCCAGCATGGCAAAATAAGGCAGGTAGTAGTAAGTTGAACCTTTGTTGTACTCAGCATTTTAAGGGTTCTAAAATGATGAATTTAATTTATATTAATGATTTATTTAGACTTTAGAGTATACTGAAATTGGCTCTTACCAGAAGTCACTCAAGAACAATTACAAAGTATGTTCTGTGAAACCTAGCTTCAGAGCCAACAAGGCTTTGTATTGCAGTTTTTTGTATTGCAGGTTTTGTATTGTTTGATTCAGCAGCTTTATTTGGCAGCAACAGTCTTAGATGCTAGATTTCCTTTCTTTCAGCTTTGTGGTGGACCAGATTGTTTTGATGTTTTTATCAGCAATGACTAATGGTAATCTAGTTTGTTTTCTCCAGCTAAAGACCACCCCTTTTAGTTGTAACAATGTGGTGTTTAGCTTTTACTAAATTCCAGGTAGGTAAAAGAGTAAATGTCTCCTTATCTGTCAGAGATCTTAAACTCTTTAAAGCTGAAACTAAGATTTGTATACAAATTGGGGCAAAAAAATTGGGTTAAAAAGATGGACATTTTTTTCCCCCCACTTTAAGAAATGAAATATGTTTATATTGTTATAGAAATAATGTTTAATGCCAGCACGTGTGATAAGGATCTAAATAATTGCAGCACATTTGTGTCATTTTCTAGGAGGAAGGATAAAAACGATCAGGTATAAATGACTGATAAGTATTATAAAGCAACCATTTCAGAAGGAAGGTAAGACAGTTTGGGGAGGTCATCATTCTAATTTTAGTAGACTGATGGCACTTAGGCTAGAAAAGCAAATCTAACTACTTTCAATTGGTGAAGAAGCATCAGCGTTTGAAAGAAACTGATTTTATTTTGCCATGTGGATTGAGGACAGAATTGCTTCATTGGTAATGTTAAGAAATTTTTAGTGAGTACTTTTAAGAAAATGTTAAAATGTTTGAAGTCTAAATGAATTACTAATAGGTTCATTAGCTCTATGATATCAATGGACCATGTGTTTGTACATTAGTGTTATTGCTGAAAAGGAGATTTGCTGGCATCTATTCCAAATTGTGTTATTAGAATTAAAAAAAAATACTTTGTGGAATGTTGCTTTAAGCTGATACCACATTATAAGGAAGATGGAGTGACTCTACGCATGAGCTATATGATCTTGTATATCCCTAATGAAATTTGTCTGTGAATGCACTTCTGCACATGACTTGTCCTTTCATTCTAGGACGCTTTTTATTATGAAAAGAAACATTCTGTCATCTTATTTTAATTCTTATTGATGAGGCTCATCCTGTAATGGAAGACTATGTTTCTTAAGTGGTTCCTGCAGTGTTGCTTATTTCCTGAGTGTGGTTGCAGTATATTATGCAGACCTCCTTTCTGTCGCAAGGGGAGTTGGAGCACTGTTGCTGTTTCATTACAGCCAGCGGGTAATGAAACAAAGTAAAAAATCATGTTGCTATTTAATTGCACAATTGAGTAATTTTACTGCTTTGAAAGCACAAATTTTGACTTGATTGCTGCCTTTGATAAATAGCTGAAAGTAATTTTTTAGTAAAGTCTTCACTTTGTTTTAAGTGTTGACAATTAGGTATTTTTTTCTCTTATTGAATAGCAGCTAAATGTTCAATATGTGGGATATGAAAAAACAGTTTTGTGGTGATTAGCTTTAGTATCTTTTTGTCATTTGTAGTAGTACTAATACAACTTTTGCACTTGTGCAAAATTTAAGTAACAAATCACTTTAAAGAATCTGTTTTCCTAAATTTGTGGTAATTGAGCATGCAGAGGTGCCTAAGCAGTCATAAAGAATACCCTAGTTGTACTGAAGAGGAATGGAGAAAGTGAATAATTGAACATAGCTATAATTTAAAACCAGGTATAAATGAGAGTGCTTAAAAAAATATATATATTTCATCAATCACCATTGTGGTGTCTCAGAATTGTCAGTTTGTACTCCACAAACTGTACTCTGGTTTTGAAGCTACACAAGGGTTCTTAAGGTCAGTTCTACAATTCATAAAGTAGGTAAATAGTCTTTATTTCATGTGTATATTCTTTTGTAGTTGATTTGCGTGCTGAATGCAAAGTGGAAAAGTGGAATGCATATTTTTGACTGGATTCTACTGACATAATGAACCTCTAGAAGAAAATCCAAGCACTCTTCCTTCCCTGCAAAAAATGTTTATTTTCAGGGAGAAGAGCTTGTTGCTTTTTTCTTGAAATATATTTCTTTACTCAAAAAATGCATTGAGTTTTTTAAAAATCTTTAGTTGCTTCAAGACTTGTTTTCTTTCTTTTCTTCCTAATGGATATTCTGTAAGAACACAAAATGTAGCTAGAAGAATTAAGTGAAACAGTCTTCTTTCTTCTTGTTTTTTGTTGTAATCTAATACAATCATATAAAACAGGTGATTTTTTAATGTAAAGGAAAATGTAAAATTTTTACTGTAAAGTAAAATGTAAAATCGCTTTAAAATGTAAATTTTGCTCTAACCATAACAATTTCAAAAGTAATTGTAAACTTTCTTGAGTATCTAAGTATTTCTCTTGAATTG
Source organism: Melozone crissalis (assembly GCF_028551555.1). Classification (NCBI taxonomy): domain Eukaryota; kingdom Metazoa; phylum Chordata; class Aves; order Passeriformes; family Passerellidae; genus Melozone; species Melozone crissalis. The sequence goes on from NW_026535794.1 coordinate 27,690,686, forward strand.
TTCCCCCAAATCTGTATATGTGTATGTTTCCCTCTGAAGTTATAACTGGCAAGTAGCTGCTTCTACAATTGTCTCTTCTTGTTTGATCTTCCATTTGTCCTGTGTGTAGGTTGCTATGGGGTTGATGGAGAGAGTGACTCTATCATGAGTTCAGCTTCAGAAAATTCCACAGAGCCTTGGTTTTGTGATGCATGCAAATGTGGTGTCACACCTAGCTGTGAATTGTGTCCCAACCAGGATGGCATCTTCAAGGAGACTGATGCAGGCAGGTAAGACTGAATAAATGATGTTTTGAATTTGGTATAATCTAACCTTTAAAAGATTGAGTTTTTTCCTATACCTTGTAGAGACTCTGCTCATCCTACTTTCAAGTAGGTTGTAAGTGGGAGAAAAACTGCATGTTTTTATTTTAGTAGAGCAAAAGACTGGATCAGTAATGCCAGGCAATGAGAAAAAGTAGCATAACAAAATGATATTGAGAATGTGCTACAGGTGTTCAGACAGATCTTGTATATGATGATTGTTTAGAATTATGAAGATTTTATTCTTGATTTTTGAGAATATTCTTTACTTCTTTTTAGGATTGAATTCATGTCTAATTTGAGAATAAGCAGATTAATTCTCATGATATCTTCAGTTCCTGTCACATTTGAAAATAAGATATACATATTAATGATAACTAATTATCTGTACTAAAGGCAAAAGCTGCATTATCAGTGCTGGCTGATTTATGCTTAGTGTTGCTAGGTTTTGCTGCATGATTTCATAGGTGTGATTTAAGTTTTTTTTTGTTTGTTTGTTTTTTTGTTTTCGGTTTGCTTTGGTTGGTTTTATTCAATAGACCATGAAAATTAAGGTTTTTTTTCCAAACACTTTATGGTTGTATAAATTGCGTGTGTGTGGTAAAAAGCAAAGTTTTCAGGTGCTGGGCTTTTCATAAGCTTAAAAAAAAAAAAGTTACACAAATGAGTCAAGGTTTGTAGTGAAAAATTTTGAACCTTGGAGGTATTAGTGCTTTTTTAATGCTTTTAAAAAAGCAATAAAAAGGTTTTAGGGTTCAGATCCTTGTGTCTGGTCTGTAGTAGGTTTAAGAATGTATGTGCATCTTCCTTATAAAGCCTTTACACAACTAAGCAAATTGTGCTTTTCCAGTTGTTTTCTGTAGTGATAATAATGCTTCTAAAGGCAAGAACATTACTCTTGAAGACTATAAGTCAATTGTGTAACAGGAAATGTGAGACTTGATATCAGCTGGCAAATTTTATTTCAACCTTTTTATTCCTGTGTTCTACAAACAGTTTAAGCCCTATAAATATAGCTTTCCATGCTATCCTAGTAGAAATTATAAGTCAGCATTTTAACAATTGCTTAAATTTTTTCCTTGTGAAGGGGTGGTATTCTTTTGGTTAACCTGGAAGTATTTTCTTTGTTACATTGGTTGTCTGTGCAGAAGCACATGCCTGCCTTGGTGACAGTGGGTGTTATCACAATATTTTATTATTGTTATTGTATCTTTATTTGTTGGATAATATGATATTGCTATCCTGGATAAGTTTATTCTCCCAGATGAAAAGGTTATATACTAGAAAAAAAAACCAAATATAATTTGCTATTTACTAGTTGAAATGTGAAAATTCCTGTGCTCTCTTTTTATTATTTATTTATAAATTTGGATTCTCAAGAGTAGGGGAGCACCATAGACTAGGGGTAGGGTCTTGGGGCAGTGTCTATTATGCTTCCATTATACTCAGTTAACTGTAATCCAATTCAGTGCTATTCTTGATGTGTTAGGAAGGCACTGCTGAGTAACAGATTCCTTTACCTCACCATTGCTCTTCATCCCCTTACCACCTTTTAAAAATAAATTCTCCATAAGCATCAGTGCTCAAAATAACACAAACCAAACCTAGTCAGTTTCTCTTCATAATTGAATTGGAATAATTTCTCTCTTTTTACATGAAAGGTGAATAATTAGAATAGTGAGGTGCTTAATTTCTCAGCAGAAGTCTTTTCACATTAATCTCTCAGTTTCACAAGTATAAATGTGAATTTATGAAATTTTACTTCTTAAAATGCTATTTTCCAAAAATATAAATTCTGTCCTTGTTTCAGTGTGGAGTTTTTCTTCCTTCCTAATCAACATCTGTCATCATTGCTCCAAGCTAAATGGATGGTAAAGTAACAAGGAAGATTATTCTTCTTTGATTACCCAATTTGTCTTAATTACAAGCTTCTAAAACATGTGCAGCTAAATAAATGAGCAGGAAAATATTTAGAACTGGTATTAAAAGCAGCTGAAGCTGCCTCAGCTGTGAACTTGACTGACTTGTGTATGTTTTTTAATAAAGATTCAGGTCTGAGTTCACATATAGGTGGTTAAAGAAATGAGGCACTTGTGTGCCAATCACACAGAAATGGCAGTTTAAATCTGTAGTGCTGCAGTACTTGGGTGACATGTACTAAAACATTTTGAGAAGGTCAGTATGAAGCAAGCAGCCAGCTGTTGGGTTTATCATAGATAAACTCCTACAGAGTGCAGCAGCATTAAATACACCAGTGGAGCATGAAAAAACTGTGCAAATTAAATTGAGAAAGCAGCTGCTTGTAGATGTGTATCTTTATATTGAACTTCAGAGAGTATGTTTAGTAGACTGTATTAAAACTTACTATCAAAAATCTCCAACCAGAACCTTGGATTTTTGTTAAGAATAATAATTGTGGGAGATATAGAACTTCTGTTTATAAAGATTTGTTCTCTATTACACACCTTAATTTAAAGCAAGAGTATAGAAAAGAAGCTGTACAGAATTCAGATGTTTTTATTTACAAACAAGAAGTCTATTTATCTCAAGGTTGCAGGTCTCATTCTGTGTGTTATATTTTGCTTTTTTTTAAAATTTCCTTTTAAAAGCAAGTACAATATGCTCATGCCAATGAGGTATTTATTTTAGTAAATCATATTGTTTACCAAAATGTGCATTTAAGCACATGCATATGCATTTTTTAGTAGAGGAACATTTCATAAAAGTATGGCGGTGATTTAGGCCAAGCTGTTGCCACTCCTGGATACAGCATGGAAGGGCAGAGGTGGTACCTGGTGCTCCATTGCTCCCCTGCAGGGATAGGTTGTGCCTCCACTGGTTTTCTGGGGAGTCAGACAGAAGATGTACTTTTTATATCCTAATGAGAAGAATCTGATATTTTACCTGTAACATTGTATTAAGTTAGAGATTTGTGGTGGCATGCTGGAGTCTTTCTACTGTAATAAAACCACTGATGAGGTTTTCTCCCTTTCTGAGCAGCAAGAAGTTTGGCAGAACACTTGAGTGTCTCAGCTTGTTCTCTGGCAGCTAGCAGGCTGCCATATTTGTATTAGATTGTTTAAACACAAGGTTGTAACTCATCTTTAAGTTTTCTTTGCTTCTTCCTATGGTAACAGTGCTGTGACCAAATAATTTTGTGGATGTGAAGAACACTAGTAAAATTTGTGGAGGCAAAACAATGCAGTTCTTGCATATAAATGTGTATTTGGGATATACATCATTCTAATTGTTTTAAGTTTATATGTTTTAAGGCAGTTTACTACTTAGCATCCCAAATGTGAGTGATTTAACCACGGGATAAATACTTGTTTTTAAATACACAAGTAAAAAGAATCTTGTCAGATATGACACAATGGATCAGTCAATGCTGAGACTTGTTAGATTTACTGGGAAATTTCTTACAGAGTGAAGCAATTTAATGGCTTTTAAGTAGTTTCTTACTGTTACTGGGATTTTTCTGTTATCCAGTTAATATCTTGGACTGTTTTGGGGGAAAATGGTAAGTAAAGTCTATTCACCAGTTTTGTACATTGAAAGATCATAGTTTTCTTTTGTAAAGACTGAAATATAAATGTATTTTTGAGCTTTCTACAGAACCTTTCACATTTCGCATTTTTGGAATTTCTGATGGGATATGTGATTCATAAATAACATGAAAATTAATAAATCTGAGTGTGATAAAGACCAACATTGTAGGTCTAAGGGTCATTGATGAGAAGTGTGCTGCTTAGGGCTACATGGAGCTCCTGAATTGTATAACCATAAACTTCAGTATTTCTCTCCTCTGTAAGCAGCTAGTTAATAACAGCAGCTGTTTTACGTGCACTTCAGTCTGGGATGTTATTGCTGAATAATTCAGTATAACTGAATTTTTTAAATTGGTGTACAAAGGAAGGAGGAGGAAGAAGAGATAGGCTAAACAGTGGTAGAAGATTGGGAAAAAGAGCACAGCAGCATGGGTGCAGATTTTAGCAGGTGGTAACAGGTCTGTACTGAATCCCTGTAAGAGAGACAAGGGAAGAAATGTTTCTCACATCATCATGAGTCTTCTTGAATACAGGGAGTAGATTCTATTATTTGATTAGAACAGAAGAGAGTTTTAGTCTTCACTAGTGTTACATTTACTGTTAAACAGTAATGACTAGGAAGATTGTAAAGTGCTGAATTAACACACTTGCTGAGGCTATTTCAGCTCAGTTATGTCTGAAGTCTCTAGTTGTATTATATATCATGTGGGACTTTATAGGTTTAGAGTGTTAGCTACAATGTCTGCAATTGAAAGGCCATTTTCTTGCATATCTTAAAATAACAAAAAAATAGCAATCTTGACCCTCTATCTATTACAGTTTTTTCCCACCTGATGCAATGAGTAGCAAATACTTCCTGAATTTTGATAAAACAGTAAGATTATTTGCAGTAGTTTGTCTCAGTTAATTTGAGTCATGCATGCTGTGCAGAACAGATTTTGAGTTTGTCACTAACTGATGGTTTGTGACAGTAGGAGCATCTTTTAGAAAGTGTTCATTACAAAAGCAATGGACGAAGAAGACTAAGAGAAGAATGCTGCAAGGCTATTTTTGAGTAGCTGAGAGCTTCAGGAGGTAAAGAAGATGCCTGTCAAGAGCAGTCTTGAGGCTGAAGTCTTTACCATCGTGTGGCATTTGATTACTATACTCTGAGGTCCAGATTCATTTTCTGCCCCTCAGAGCTGAAGATTTAGACCTCCTACTCCCTAGTTTTTTATGACCAGTGAAGAAGGGAACAACTAAGTAAACTACATCTGTTTATCTGAGTTTCAGATAGGCCTTTCTGTTATACTACTCACATATGTTTATTCCTGAATGCAAGTCCTCTTGATGTTGCTTAAAACTAGTTTGTTTTGGTGAAACTAACAAGTGCAACTAACAGTGGAAAGTCTGTATTCTAAGTGCTTCATGGCTATATGATCAGAGCTCAGTGTTGCTGTGACTACCTGTATAATTTTGTTTGTTCCCTTCCTACCCCCTGACACATTATGAAAATGTCTGTCTGCCTTAGCTTTATAAGTAATATCAAAATCTTAATACACCTTTCATGTTCCTTGAAAAGTGTGTGGAGCCCTTGGGAGAACCATGAGAATGTAAAGGTGGTGGTAGCCCAGCCCTTGGTCCAGACAGGCAGAGCAATCCCAGTGCCTTTGAAAGGCCTTACTCCGTGGTTCAGTGTCTGAGCTCCTGAATTCCAAATAGGCACTCCATCCCTGCTTTTAATCTTCTTTCCTTCAAGTGGTTCAGCTAGCATCTGCAACATTTACACAGCACTTTGAAATCTGAAAATGGTGAGTATAATATAGGATCAAAATGTTGGTAACAGTAACCTAATTTTGTCCGCTGTTTTAGGTGGGTCCACATTGTTTGTGCCCTCTATGTTCCAGGAGTGGCATTTGGAGATATTGACAAGCTGAGGCCGGTAACACTAACAGAAATGAATTATTCCAAGTATGGTGCAAAGGTAAGTTTAGAAGAGATGTAGTGGCAACAAGTAGCTGTATTTTATGTTTTTACATGTAATAGAATAAAATGCATCTTCCCAACTTTATTTTTCTTTTTTGTAGCAATTTTGTAGTGTGGTTAAGGACTAAAAATGAGATAAAGTTTATTAAATGGTTGTTATACCTACAGCCTACCTGCTCTTGCCTCCATCTTTCTATCTGTTCCATTCTCCATAATTTCTGTCACTGTTTTTGCCCAGTTTCCCTGATTTTTTACAGAGGTGCTAATTTCTTTTGAAGTCAGTGGCCGATTGACAAAATGTGAATGGAAAGCGAGGAGGATTCATAAGATGAGAAGTGGGAGGTTAAGTTGGTTAAGAAAGGGGCAGATGTACTTCAGTAAGAATGACTTTAGAGTTTATATGTAAGCCAGTATGCATACAACAGGCTGTTCCAAAGCAGTGTTTACCAAAATCCACAGCAACACAGGGCCCTCAACTTGAACTGATACATGGTTCTAAAGTTAAAATTGTTTTACATGTAAATGTTTTCAGTCCAGATCAAAAGAAGTAATGAACAAACCATACAGAAAACCATTGTAGTGGGCAAAGGACAGCATTCATTATTTTGCTAAATACTGTTTGGCCAGTGGAGACAGTGTGGAGAAGCCATGTCTGTCAGTCCAATGTGAGGAAATATGGTTGGTTCCGAGTCTGCAGCTCTAAAGCTTCATTTCTGCGAAACCACTTTTGTTTTCTTGAATTTTTTCTACTTGTTAAATAGAATACTAAATGAAAATATGTAGTGCAGTGTTAAAAATGGATGCAATATATAAAATAGACTAAAAGACTTTGGATTGCCCATGTACAATGCATCTGTATCAGGAGCCTGGGCCTGCTGAGGCATTTAGCCTTGTTTAGAAATGTTTGTAAAAGGTTGGGGCAAGCATGCCAGACTCTGCCAATTGCTGTTGAAATGAATGATACTCTTTTTTTTTAATAAGTGATGTATAGGATCAGGGAAAAGAATTTGGGCATCTTTTCTTGCTGTGAATAAGGTGAAACTGACCTGTACAGGTGAAGAAGACTCATTACTGTTGGAAAGCTGTGAATCTTGTTTGTTATATTAAGTGTGGAAGTTACAGCTTATTTTACTACATTCCTCCTTCAAAACCAGCTTAATATATTAGGTTTTTTCATTTAATTTCTTATCTGTTAAGTGTTGCAGCTACACAGCTAAAGGGTGCCTTTCTAGTGTGGCATATGTGATGTTTTGAGATTCTTCAGTCAGTGAGTTTTCCTTACCATTCCATTCTGTTGTTTAACTTTCTGCATGGAGATATTTTCTCTAGGTGATAGACAGCTTTGCTCTCTATTCAGCAAGTAGAAGTCTAGGAAATGCATGCCTGTATAATTTTAGATCATCTTTATGCACCGGATAGCAGCACTGCTCAAGCAGGGCGTGTTCCCATTTCCTGCTTATCTGCTCTTTCTCTAGATTGCTGGCACAGGGATTTGGTCTGAAATTGTGGAGAAAGACACCGAGGAATTGATCTGACTGAAAAACAAGTTAATTGTTTTTTTCCAGGTTGCATTTGGGGATGTCAGTTGGTTGTTTTTCAAGTGACTGTGCCTAGAATGCACATATCTGAAGCCAGGGTTTCTTAATTAAGTGAATCACATCTTACTGATATTTATGATTTTTAAGTATTTTTTTCTGCACTGTCACTTGTTTACATCTCTGTCATTGCTTATCAAGGGACATGTACATAATTATCTATGGTTTCCAGTCATTCAGAGCACTGCTCTTTTATTTTTGTTTGTCCTCAGAACTCGTTGAACGTTTGCTGAGGAGTGGTGGTTTTTTTATACCATGGTTATACAACTAATTGTGCTTGAATTGCTTTGATGGTATTTTGTTGTTTTGTTGAAGGGACATGCAGTACATGCAGGTTAATATAAAAATTCATCCAACATGCTGTTTAGATTATTTAAGCATTGTTGAGAATGAAATTAATAGTGGGAGTTGAGAAAGCAGAAAGCTTTAAGTAGTGTCAGCTGTTGGGAGCATACTTGGTTTCTGTACCACACAGGAGTCACCTACCAGTTTAGTTTTTTCTATATATGACGTAAATTATCAAATATTAGGCAAAGTGCACCTGAAAAATTTACTGTCGCCTTTTCCATTCTTCTTTATGAAGGAGTGCAGCTTTTGTGAAGATCCTCGTTTTGCCAGAACTGGTGTTTGCATTAGTTGTGATGCTGGGATGTGCAGAGCTTATTTCCATGTGACCTGTGCTCAGAAGGAAGGCCTCCTCTCAGAAGCAGCAGCAGAAGAGGTAGGTATGGAAAAGATAGAATAAAAGATCTCTTTTGAAAGCTTATGGAGATGACCTGAAATGGTAACTGTTTTGTTCACAGGTCCTAAACAAAGTTTTTAAGTAGGTAACAAGTGAGGGAGTAAGGGAACTGCTCAGGGAGAGCCCTTCACCAACTTGTCCACTCTGAGCATTTTTTGAAACAGACTGGAAAAAAAGGACAGAGAAAGTTAACACAGAGGTTGGCTTAACAGACTGTCAGTCAATACAGACAGGCATTCTATTTCCTGGACTTCACATCAGGTGACATACTTACCTAGCTGTTTGTGTCATGCAGTAATCTCTGTTTCATACCAAACAGGAAACTTGAGAAATTAAAAACATTTCTGATGCCACTTTTTCATGCATGTTTTTTAGTATTTACTTCAATTTTAGTACATAGTTATGACTTTGCTTCTTGTAACATTAATCTTTGGAATCAGAATAAATAGCAAGTATTTATAACCTCCTGATAACTTCTTAATGTCTTTTCTTAACGTTTTTTTCCCCTGCAATATGATCTAAAGCAATTCAGATTAGCAGTTCCTACTTCCTCATTCATTTTTATGGTATAAGTACTTTTAGGTTGTCCAGTTTCATCCTGATATGTATCATTTGGATTAAGCCTGTCATGTTCATAGCATCACAATTTCCTTTTTTGCCTTAGGAAGTGGCACAGGTAACACAAAAACAAGCATTACTTTCACTGTTGATATTGACACTTTTGTTTCTGCAAACAGTGGACCACTAAGGAATTCATGAAGGAATCACAAAATACTTTCTTCTGTTGGACTGCTAAATAGGAAGATAGCCTCATTGTTGTTGTCCTTAATAGATTATTAAGGTTGTAAGGTTGAGTCTTTAAATTCCCTATGTGAATTCCTTCTGGATATATGTATCTGCTTGCCTTTCCACCTTAAAATTTTGATACATGTTGTCTGCAGTCAAATTTTTAATCAAGGTCTCACACAGTCTCATTTTAGGACACAGCTAATTTTTGAAGTAAGCTGTCTCATACTGTGAAAATCTTAAAATAAAATGTGCTTGTAAGGAAAGTCAGAGTAAATTTTATTACTCTATGTTTTATAAGTGGAATAAAGGAAAATTTGATAGGTATTTATTAATATTTGTATTACTTTATGAAGGAAAACTGCTTTAAGTTTTTGTTAGTCTGTAGATTTATGATGTTGTTTGTACACTTTTGAAATTACAAAGGCAATTAAATCTGTTTCTCAAACCATGTCTCCTCATGGCTCAGTTATTTGTAGTCTGCTTGCAGGGTTTGCAGATGCTGAAGTTGCTATAAACCTAGCCATGATAGTGTGCAGATATGATGGAATGAAAAATGGGAGGGTATAGCCACCAAAATGATTGGAAAAACATTAGAGAAACCAAATATATTGCCTTTGATATTATTCAGAATTATTAAGCACTTGTAGGATTTCATTTAAAAGGCACAGTGAATCAACAGGAAATTAATGCATGTTATATGTTGAAGGAATTTGTATTTAGGAATTTATTTTGCTGGAATTTTTTTCCTGGGAATGCAAATATAGTACAGAGATGGACTAGGAGAAAGTTAAATTGTTAATGCTTTTAGAAATGTTTAGGATCATGCAATGAAAACAATGGAAAAACACCTTATATTGTAAATTACATCAACATGACAAAATTGATTTAGAAACATATTTTTTAGTTGCTTTTAAAAGCATGCCCATTTGAACAAGTGAACTGATTGCCAGAATGTTTTTGCTGTTCAGAGCCCTTTGGCCTTACTTTGTCTCACTCTATTTTCATTCCTTCCCCTTTGTTTTTTCTGAAACAGGATATAGCTGACCCTTTTTTTGCTTATTGTAAACAGCATGCGGACAGGTTAGACAGAAAATGGAAGCGGAAGAACTACTTGGCTTTACAATCTTACTGTAAAATGTCCTTGCAGGAAAGAGAAAAGCAGCTTTCACCAGAAGCTCAGGTATTGTATTCGTGACACAAATGCCTCTGAATTAATCATCCATGTTAAACAAGACAGAAATTAAGAGAAGGTAAAAGTGTTATTATAGTAGAAAATTAGATATGGAATATATTGATAGTGCATGGTCATTTAACAGCACACTGACCTGTTTGTAGGGTTTGGTCTCTAAGAACAATTATCTCTATATTTTATATAGTTATATATCATATATATTATATATCTGTTTCAATAAATATCAAATATCTGTGCTTGTCTGAATTTAAAAATATTACTTTGCTTTTGAAGTAAAAAGTTGGTAATTACTTTTTCATTGTAATTCATAGATTTTGTTTAATATTTTCTTCAAGATTCTGAAGAAAAAAGGCCAGAAAAAATTAGGCATTTCTATTTCTATCTAAATTTCCAATTTTGTAGGTCTAAATGGAATTCTGTGTGCCAGGTGTTTTCATAGTAATGACTTCCTAGGAAAAGAAATAATGTATGCAAAGAAGTGAGTCTGTGCTACTGCGTGGGAGTTGTCTGAAAGCCTTAGGCAAGTCTATATCCCTGTCTAGTGACAGATCCATTTAAAACTGTTTAGTTACTGCAGAAGCTCAGCTGATAAAAGTCCTGTTGATACAAAGGTTTCAATTCCTCTGAGGCAATCTACATACTTTCATGTTTCAATGTGTGTCTTTTATTTATTTTTTCTGATTCTGAGGAATTTCTAGCATACTTTGCTTCACTGCTTAGACTGAACTCCATTCCGTGCAAAAATCACACCTGTGTAGAAAAGAAGCTTGTTACCTGAACAAAACATGCCTGATTTATTTGTAGAAAGTAGCAGATGCTGTAAATAATGGAAATAATTTATGGGAGAGGACTGTCTGCTTTTTTTCTGAAGTGAGAATTATAGCGTAATGATAAGAAAATATTGTTTCATAGTATCAAACTTTTTATTAAAAAAAAATCTTGCCTTTCCAGTTCTTCAGAGATCTTTGATTAGGAGAATATTAATTTAAAATTATCTGTGCTGTTGAAAATGAGCATGAGCAAATTCATACTGTAGAGGAATTGTGAATAAAATATTTTTTGGAATATTGAACTTCATGTAGCTTGTTTTAAAACTGGTTTCATAATGCTTGCTGAATATACTCGGCTCTCAGTTATGTGAAATGCACCTGTGTAGTAGAGACATTGCAATAATATGAACACTGCCCAGTATCATGGTAAGTGCTGGTTGTGCAATATCTGTTTGGATCCAGCAGAGCATATTAGCTCTGTTTTCAGGCATGTATTAAGCAGTGCTGATAATGCTGATAAGTTCTCGGCATTTCCCTTTCTCTCTCCTCTTTTCCCCAAACCAAAACTCTGCAATTTTTTAATATTAATTATTTAGATTAAATTTTTTGAAACTGAAGAATGACTGCTGAAAACTGCAGGTGCAGTTACTTGACATGGTGTCATAGGCACCTTGATACAAGTATGACCACTTGCATATGTTTTGTACAACCACATGTTTTCACTCTTGGTGGCTTTGGTGTTGTACAGCAGTGGCTGTAGGTGGATCTGCACCTGTGGGTCCAAGAAAAAAGCCACTGGGGTCAGAGCTGGCCTGTAAGCTGTATTTGGTTTGTTTCTTGGTCATTAATGTTCAAGACCTAGATAAGGTAATATGTTCAACTGTCTGCAGTACTACCTTCATTGATTCTGTTTGAAATCAGAGATGTTCCTTAACAATAGTGTGTATGTATATGCGCACCTTTGCTTTTGTCTCAGGAGTATCTTACACCATATGGTGGGGCAGTCACATTAGTTTAGTTTCTTCTTTGTGCAGGAAAGTAAACAGCTTCTAACTGATAGTCAGCTGGAGTCTTGCCTCTGAAGGTTTGTATGTTGATGTCAGTTTCTGCCAGAATTGCCATTTCATAGAGTTCCCTCAAGACAGCATTTTCCAACTGTCAGTAACAGCTTGATCTTCTGGGGTAGATCTCCCAGATGGTCACAAATATACAGATGTCATTGACAATATACATTGTGAGCTTCTCTTGTCTGCTTCACTTCTGTTGGGTTGTGTTCTTGACAAATTATAATCAGTACGTTTAACATTTATAAAGAGAAGTGGCATCAAGAAAGGAATTCCTACAAAAGTATGTCAAATGTGGTACAAATGCTCTTCATCAACTTTTGTTGCTCACATAAACATCAATTTAATGTGTATCTATATGCATATGTGGTAGGTCAACCAAAGCTTCTACCAGTTGTGAGTTTTCACAGTTCTATCAAATTATCATTATTAGAAGGAGTTGTCTCAAAGCCAGCAGTCATCTGTTGCTTTCATCAATGGGGAAATCTCATCAAGAAATGTGTACATAGCTCCAAAACTCTAGTGAAAGGAGAATGTTGTTTGTGTGTGCACTTTGAAGTAAAATGGAATGTCTGTATCAACGTCTGTTTCTTGAGTTGTAGAGCTCCGGAGTGAAAATGGCATTGATTAGATTGTGCAACACTTAAAATGAAAATAAAATGCAGATGTGTTCCAAATTGTAGCTCAAAACTAATTTTGAATCGTTCCTTGATGTTTTTAATGGGTGGAATTCTTCCTTGCAGGCTCGAATCAATGCCAGGCTGCAGCAGTACCGTGCCAAGGCGGAGCTGGCGCGCACCACCCGGCCCCAGGCCTGGGTGCCCCGGGAGAAGCTGCCGCGGCCGCTGACCAGCAGCGCTTCGGCCATACGGAAACTCATGCGCAAGGCCGAGCTGATGGGAATCAGCACAGACATTTTCCCAGTGGACACTTCAGATACAAGTTCCAGTGTTGATGGAAGAAGAAAACATAAACAACCAGCTCTCACTGCTGACTTTGTGAATTATTACCTTGGTAGGGTGAAAATAGCTTATTGTTCTCAATAAAAAGAGAACACTTTGCTGCATTGTGCTATGCTATTTCATTGGCTTTTTTATTTTCCCTGTACTTAATTGTATATAGGAGATAAATGTGAATTATGACTTCATTTTAGGTCAGATATATTATTGCTTGTGGTGTCTGTTTACACCGAAACCTTTTTTTTTAAAGACACTTTAGAAAAGAGTAAAATCTTTCAAATATAAACAAAAGACTGAACTGTCTTTAAGAAGGAAGTAGGTAACTTTTGGTATAATATTTTTTCCTTAAATTCTTCTCCATTTTTATGTGGAATAGCATGACCTTTTGACTCTTTGCTAGATGCTGATTGAAGTTCATAGTTTAAACAACTACAGTATTTATGCAGCAAAATACAAATAGACTGTTCATTCTACTCAGTCTGTGTAGTAAACCTCTAGGCCATAGCTTTGTGTCTTAATATTGTTATAGTTTTTTACTTTAGATTGCATCACTTTTTTTAGTGCATAAAACTTGAAAATGTATATTCAAGAGTAGGAAATAATGCCGTTTTCTTTTAAATAGAGAGAAATATGCGCATGATTCAAATCCAGGAGAATATGGCTGAACAGAAGAACATCAAAGATAAGTTAGAAAATGAGCAAGAAAAGCTTCATGTGGAATATAATAAGGTAAAGAAAAAGCGATGATAAACCCTTGTACCATTTTAGTATTGCTGCTATTAGCTTAGATAGAATTTTTCTTTCCATGGAAAAAAATTCGGAGAAAAACATAAGATGCAAACTGTTGATCTTTTAAAAGTAATATTTAAAAACTTATTTTTTCTTTTAAAAATATTCAGTAGTCTGTCTTCTCCCATACAAATAATACTAATTTCTGAAATGTGATATGTTGACTGGACCCAAGTTCTTTAAATGACCCTACTGAGAGCTCCACTAACGAATTGCACATGGACCTGTTTGAACCTGCATGATTCTCTGTTTGTAGCCCCACTTGATCACCGGTAATCTGTGATACTCAAAAGTGTTATTTATTTATTTATGTCAACTACAACTCCGGTTGGGCTTAGGTTTAATGACTTGACTAATTTTTCAGACAGAAATAATCAGTATTCACACCTCCACAGTGTCCTCTGCATGCTTTTTAGGGTATAACAAATCTGAAGCCCATAAATTATGGCTATGCTCTCCCGTAGTGTTGCTAATGTAATTTTTTATGAACTAATCCTTATGATTAAAAAAACTTTTTGCATTTTTACCAAATATTTTAATATTAAGTTATTTTGAAACATAGATATACTGTGCCTTTTGTGACAGATGACATGCTGCAGTTCTTGCTGAATTCAACAGCCTATTAAGTGATAGTTAATAATGTTACTATGGTGTTCCTATTAATTCTTAAGCTGTTTAGTGTGTGTTTTAAGTGAGAACATATGGAAAATGTAGCAGGAGATCCTTGTGAACTGCCCAGGGATGATAAAGGGAAATGAAATTGTGTCTGGGGATTTTAAACAAATTAACAGTTACCTCCCAAAATACACAACCTAACAATTACTTCCAGAAGAAAAAGAAACTTTTTATTTTTTTGCTTACAGCCTTTACTTTTAAATTTTCTTTTTCTGTGAGTGTGGCAAAAGAAAGTTTTGATTTATTTATATGTTCACTTGTTACAATCTTGCTGCCTAAGTAGTGTGGACTTCGCATATAAGATGTTCCTGTATTTTAGTTTTGCTTTCCATTTGACTTTATGAAAACTTATTTCCATGCTGAAATACTTCAATACTTTACAAAGCAAGTGGTTGCTCTGAATTCTTGTTTCATTTCTGTTAAATTAATGAATGGTTCTACTAATCTCAGCTATACTGATATGAGTTTCATTGTTTTTCTAATCCCACAATAAATTAATGCACCCTTGGTAAGTAAGAGGCTGAGTAAATTTTATTTAATAACTCTTAATGGATTTTCATTCCTGTTGCCTATTTTCTTTCTTTTAATTTTTCAGCTTTGTGAGTCCTTGGAAGAGCTACAAAATATGAATGGAAAACTGCGAAATGAAGGGCAAGGAATTTGGGCTCTGCTGGGTAGAATCATTGGACAGGTTGGTTGGTTTTTTGCCCCTCTTTACAGAAAAAAACAGCAGAACAGGTTTTCCAAGAACAGGCCTTTTAGTTTCTGCCACTTCACTTCTATGGCCGAATAAATTTATTTGATTTGATCAGACCCAGGCTTTACTCAGGGGATAATGCTTCCTGATTGAAGTACCTAGACTTCTGCAAACCACCTACTAGGAACATGTAGCCTAATTTTGTTGTTGTAATAGTGTGCTTGTTTGCAAATTCTTTCATTTGGTGTAAGTGATTGACCTGTGATGAACCTTAGCATGAAGCATGAGTTAATCCTACTGGTTTTTATCTCCAGTTGTCTTTATTTACTGTAGGCTTCAAATGATAAGTTAACTCTTTATGGCTTTTATGACATAAAAATCCTTTTAAGTGGAATATGTAATGAAGTGTAATTAGGCAGAGGAGAATGTTTTGATCAAATGAATGTAAATATCTAGGACAACAGAAGATGTGGATTGCTTCCTTTTGACAGCAATTATCTTTGTTCCCATTGATACGGGAAAAAAGAGAAGTGAAAATTTTTGCAGTGTTTTCATACATGTTTATGTCAGAGATATTAAATGTCAATGGACATTTTGGATTTGAGAGGGATATTGCAATGGTTTCCAGTTATGATTTAAGATTGAAGAAACTGTTCACTGTGGAAATGCAGACATAGAATTACTCACAATTTTGGTACACCCTTTATTGCTGTTGAGTTTGTGCTACTGTTCCAAAAACGAACCTTACACTTTCTTTATGCAGTAATAGTTCCTAAGATATGCAGCCTTTTCCTAGTTCCATTTGTCTGCCTACCTCTCCTGCTTGCAAAGAAGAATTCTTGTATAACATATCTTTTAAACCAAGATTATTTTTCCTTCCTTTGAGTAAGTATTCGCAAATACAATTCCTGATGCAAATGTTACTCAATTTGAAAAAAAAGGAAAGAAAAGCTGAGCAGAATTCATTTACACAGCTTGCATGACATTTTTTTCCAGTTGGTTGAACAGATGCAGACCCATGGGGCTGCTGAGAAATGACTTTGATAGATGGTTGCTGTCTGAGAAGCCAGCACACTGCAGATAGTAGAAACCCAACGAGGGTCTTGTCTGCTTTGTGAAGAGCTTGGTCCAATAAGATAATTTTTCTAATTAACCTGTCGAGCACCAGTGTAGCTGCAATGCTGGGGAAAATAAACTGCCTGAGTATTCTGCCACTTGCATGAATCTGCCATTGCTTGTTTCAGCTTCCTAGAGAAATGCATCCTTGTCCATTCCTATATTGGAAGCTTGAAGAAAAATTTTAAAAGCTAGTCTTCTGTGTGTTTCTTACTGACTTGAAAAAATTACTGTAAGACTATTTTACAGAATCATAGTGGGGTAAATGTGTAGCCTGTAAAATAGTTACCTAAGCAATCTCCCACTTGTTATGTGTCTTGTTCTTCATGCATTGAGATGAGAAGAATATTCTTTGAAAGTGTCAAGACTCATGTGTATTGCATTTCTTCAAATCCAATAGAAATTGAACATACCAGCAATTTTACGGGCTCCTAAGGAAAGGAAACCGAGTAAAAAGGAAGGAGGAGCACAAAAGGCATCCACACTTCCGGCAGTACTTTATAGGCAAGTAATTAAATTTTAACGGCATAGATACAGTATCTAGTAATTTATAGTTTCAGGAAAGTGTTCTGAGGAAATTGTTTATTTCAGGTTTTAATTAAAAAATGCTTTAAAGTTGTTGACACATTTTTACTTATTTTTGAAGGCTAAGTTGGATAGTAGTCAATTCTTCACCCTATCACACATGAGTAAAGTTTGGATGTTTTTGCTAATTTGTTAGCAGTGCTTTAAGGACAAAACTGTCTTGTTGCATCTGAAGTAGAAGAGTCCTTTGTTTTTTTTGATGTGAGAACTGCCTGCACTTTGTTCTTTGAATGCTGTCATCTGAGTGGATGATTTTGAGAACAGAGATGATGCTGTTCAGTCACGATTCCTGGATGCACAAAACACTTGTCCATATAAGAATTCTCACTTTTTGCTTGTGTTAAATTTTGCTACTTCTATTTTTTTATTAATTCCCAAGGTTATGAAATGTATTGACTTACTCTGCTGTAGCTTTTTTCCTCTTCCATAAGCGGTGAAGCTACTGACTGGGTTTTTATTAAATGTAATAGGATCCCAGACTGTGACTGTGCAAAATACACACATGTCATCTAGGTTCTTCTTTTCTCACCACAGCTGGGGAGTGACATGGCCTACTGCTTATCTAGAGAGCAGCAGCCAGACATCCAGCCACAGCAAATAGTGTCTTGCCCAGCTAGAAGGCTAAGGGGAAGAGGATGATTTCTACACAAGCAAAAGTTAATTTTAGTGCTGCCAGAAATCTTGAAAATGTGGCAGTGGGCTGAGGATTTGGCAGTTTTGATGTACGCAAATAATTGGAGTCATGCTTCACCAATTCTGTTTCATTCAAATGCACTCAGTTCCTCCCATGTTGTAGTGCAATCAGTGAACACCTATCTTTTCAAAACAACTAAAGTTTCAGTTACACTAAAATAATAACAAAAAGGAAGTGTAATTTCTAATGAGTAACATTGCCCAGCATACCAGCAGCACAGACCTGTTTCAAGGTGGTTGCCTGAATAAGTAAGTGTGTGATTGATTATCAAGATTGGTACTAGCAGCATAATTTTCTGTTTAAGCATTTATCGTATTTTTTTTTCACTTGCCACTGGTATATTTTGCTGAAGTATTGAGTGATTACTAACTTATTAGAAGTCCTCAAAAATTTAATTGTAAGCCATTTTTTGCTAACACTGACTAGTAGCCTTTTATGCTTTTACTGCACATAGGTAGAAGCTCCTTAAAAAAACTCCTCCAAAATTAATCCAAAACATAATTATGCAATTAAATGATAAATTCAAATTGAAGTTGCCAAGTGTTTGTATTAAAACTGGACAATGTGCTGGGGTGTATAGTTTGTTCTTTATGAGTATGTAATTATAATGTTTTTCTGCTGCGTGCATGAAAAGTTGTGGAATTTGCAAGAAGAACCATGATCAACACCTGCTGCTACTGTGTGACACTTGCAAACTTCATTATCATCTTGGTTGCCTGGATCCACCTCTTACAAGGATGCCAAGGAAGACCAAGAACAGTTACTGGTAAGAACACAGTTAATGTGCTGTCCTGTGCTGTCTCTGTACTTAAAGTAGGATGTAAATGTGAACACACTTGCAAATTCTGAGTGGATTACACATTGTTTTAATGCAGTTTGAGGAGTATTTTTATTTTCAGGTTATTAGCAGTGATGTTTCAAGGTTAAAAAAAAGAAGTTATAAAGATTTTCTCATTATTAGCCACTTTGTAAAAATAGGTTATAGCTGTAATTTTCTTGGGTTTTGAATTCATCTGTGGTTGTTATTACTGCAGTATAATAGCAGTAGGAAATTATAGGCTAATACTTTTGGGAAATGAAAGACTTGGTTTTCTGTTTATGGTAGGACTGAGATAAGCAACTCTCTGTTGAGATCTTCAGGCAAATACTTGTAATATTTTTAAATAAACTTGTAAGTAGCTCTGTTTATTGCACTATGGGAAGTATTGGGTTTACTGCTGTCTTAGGACTCAAATGTACAATGACAGATGTTCATAACTGTACTTACTGCAGTTACAGTTCCACAAATTAAAGTTCTTTCATGCTTGTGGAGCAGAACAAAAGCTAAGTTGCGCCGTGGAGAAATGATAAGGTGGCAGAGAATCTGATTTCCAAACTGTCATAAAATTAGCTTGCTCTGCTCTATGGTGTTAGCAGTCTGCATGTTTAAACTGCTCTGAAATGTGTTACAGCAAACTCAGAAACAGTTTGTAGCTGGCAAGAAGTTAGAGTACAGCATCTCGAGGAGTCATTGACCACCTTGTCTGAATGTTAAGGTACAAAGTCAGAAAAGTATAAGAATTTCTTCTAAAACAGTAAAACTATTTTAACAGAAAAAGAGTAGTTTCTGTTTTTCTTCATATGTCTCTAAATTTTCTGTTAAAGAACTTGCATAAAATATTTACTTCAGCCATCATTTTGGCTAGTTTTGAAGATTGTGTGCAGAACAAGATGGCCAGTACATGACATGGGAGGCCTCTCTTTTTTGTATCTTATTGTTACAAAACCTGGATTTACCTCAGTAAATTTAAAAAATGAAAATCTCAAAAAGGTTTTCACCATCACCAATACTTTCCTGAACCTAATTTTCTTTTAATTGTTTAATGTATTGTATTGTTAGACTTTTGATCTCTTTAGTCAAATTTGCCAAGTAGTTATTTTATGTGGAAGCTTTTTTTTATATTTTAAATTTTTAGATAGCTTCTTCATTTACACAGGAGATTTGGTTTTTATTCTGCTTTTTAACAAAGTTGAAAAAGCTCACTAAAAGCTATCAGTACAAAAGATATAAGACTAATTCTCAGTAGGTGTAAAAGGAAGGATAGGTGAGGTTAGGTAGTAAAGCTCTTTCATTTCAAAGCTATAACTTAGCTTTGTTGTAAATTTCATGCTTCAGTTATATCTCAGATCACAAACTTGGCTTTTACTTCTAATTAGCTCAGGCATATTCTGGAGTGTGAGATGATAGCAGACAAATTGAGCTGCATTGATTGCATTCTTTTCATCATTGAACATTCCTTTATGTATTCTTTTCAGGATCAGTGGAGAGCACATAGAACAGACCCTTAATCCAAGTTTGAGTTCAGCAGGTTTTTCCTCCCCTGCTGTTTTGAATACATTTTTTATCTTTTGATTAAGATATGAAGAAAAGGACATATATTTTTTAGATGAGGGCCATGTATTTTCAGATATTTGTATAGGATGTAATAGGAACATAGCAGAAAAATAAAATTGGTGTAGTGGGAAATTCCGTGAAACACTAGGCAGGTTGAAAGACTTTAAGAGTGGTTAAAAACATTGAGTTTAGTTCTTTTTTAAAATAGTAATCAAGAATCAATTGTTTCTTTGTATTTTTCTTTCTATTCCATTATCACTGCTAATAATTTACTCAGAATAGCTAACTTGAGCCCTTGTAAAAGTTTTTATGATTACAGTCATGTACTTTACCAATTTATGTTTATTTAAACAATGAGTACTTTAACATGAGTTTATTCCATCAGCTTCACCTTTTATATTGTGTTTGAGGATGCCAGGCGATACAGGTTATGTGTGTGATGTTACATAGAGTAATTTGTAGTTATAATTTTTATCCATTTCAGGCTCAGCATTTAATAGTTTAAATTACAGTTTACCAAAAAGGGTTTTGAAATTGTTAAATTAAACCCAATAGTATATAAGAGAAAAACTTTAAGCATATTATGTATTTAAAAGCTAATTTGTTGAAGAAAGCACAAATTATATTTTGTTACCTCAGTGTTAAATTTAAAATGAGTTAACAGTTTTAGTCTTAGTGAAATCATAGTAAGAATTTAGACCTGGTGAGCACCAGTGTTTCATGGCTTACTGCTTTAACTGGTTTAAAACACTTAACACTAAGAATTTTCCATGTTTGGAGGTGTAACAGTTTTGTTCAAGGTAACAGAACACCCTGCACTAGTTTGTACCATAGTAAGTTCAAAGCCTGTCCTCATTTCAGATGGATTTGAGATGAGGAGCATAGAAACTATTTTATATAATAGTACATTAAAGCATTAATTTATGCCTGTTTTGATGCTGTGCTTTCAAAGTAGAATCATAGAATATCCTGAGTTGGAAGGATTGAGTCCAACTCCTAGATCAGATTTTTTTAACCATACAATGAAAGGGTGTGGTTTCCTTCCATTTAAAAATTTGTGATTTTCAGTTTCTTAGAAATTCTATTCCTTAAACAATTAAATTTTTTTTTGATTAGCATGTTATCATAATGCTAAGTCTTAGCATTCTTGCTGACAACTTGTGTGGTTTTATACTCCTGACCATTCTGGATGCATTTTCCTGGTAGAGAATGTTCTTAACTGGTACTAAAGCAATGCACAAGTGTTGGCAGACAATATAATGAATCAAAATCTAATTGTACAATATTGGCATTTTCATTAAGAAAATACTTGGCAGCTACTAACAACGATTAGCTTCTTCTGTTGGAATGAGATTGCTGAAAAAAGGTGGTAACTTCTGGTAGCATATGAAATATTGGGGACTGAGATGGACAAAACAAGGACTAATGGTTGTATTAAGGTTGGTTGGTTTTATTTTTGCTCTAGAAGGCCAAGTTATTTTAGTGGTGACTGCTGTGGGGAGTACTGGCCACAGGACAGAATGAGCTGTAGAGTTCCTGGCCAGTAGTTCCATGAACACTCAGGTGGTATCTGGACATTCATTCATATTCCTGACCTTGTTCATTCAGTACTGATCCAGCACCTCTTCATCCTGAGTCACTGGATAATGATATAAAATTATTAACTTGTATAAAGTTAATAATTTTAAATCATGAGTTTTTTGCATTTTAACATACATTTAATATAATATACATTTTTACATGCATTTAATGTAATTTACATATTTATGTATTGTCAGTTGTCCGAATTGAGGGATGTTTAGGTTGTTGCAAATGGCAGATTTTCTTTTTTTTTTTAAACTTTGTAACTTTACACTCTCTAAGGTGCTCTTTGAAGCTTTTTGACAGCTGTATTAGATTCATGTAAACTGCTTTTATCTCCAGAATAAAAGCAGCCCTATCTTTTTTCCACCTCCACCACGTCATTTACATGTGTAATTTATAGAGTCTAGGTGTCATCTTGAAGCTGTGGTCCTTGTTTCTTGTGTTCAAAGTGACTTAATTCCTTGTAAACATTGTGAGAAGTGATTTGTCAGAGAGTGTGTCTGGGAGACCTGTGTCTTCCTTTTGAAAACAAGCTCTGCTTATTTTCCTTTTTAAACACCAAACACCAGTTCCAGTACTGTTTTCTGGAAGCACTGTAGTGGTATTCGCTAAGCAATTTGAATATACTCTTTCCCAACTCACTGCTACTGACTTAAGATGTTTGTGAAATGGGAAGTTATCTCTGATTCTTATACCAAGTTAGATTGAAGAAACAACAAAATCACCCAATTTCTTTTTTCTTCTGTAGGTTGTTAGTGCTTAATCAGACTTTCTGTATGATTAAGAGATTTCAAATCAGTACTGAGAGTTCTTGATGGAACAAACTTCCAGTAATTTAGCAGTAGGCACATTTTAGAAGTAGGCATATTATTGCCTGCTACTGATTTTCCCTGTGGGTCTAGATTAGGCAAGTCTAGACTAAAAGCAAAACAAAACCTGTGTACTGAAAGTTGAGTCTTTGGCACCATTTCTCCTGCTGTTTTGTTTATGCTGCATAGCAATGCTTGCTAATTTAGAGGTAGGCAAAGATTGTTGCAGTAGTTCTGAAGGTGACCTGCTGTGGCAGGTTCACTGCTTGTCCTTGAAGAGCTGAAATTAAGTGAGCATGACTGTGTCACAGCCAAAAAGAAGTCATGTGGCTGTTTCCTATTACTGTATTGGGATTAAACAGCAGAATGGGAAGAGTACTTCAAATTCAAGAACCGTGTTGGAATAAACTATAAGAAGAGCTGAAAAGAGATTGTTTCCAGAGTGTGTATCTGTAGTAGCATTTCTGTGGCTCTATGGGAGCTAACAGACAAACTGCTTTGTCTGTTTTGTAATAGGGATGGGAGGACATGGTTGACTATAACAGTAGAGCCTATTCTGGTAAATCAAGAGGTTGCTTGTAAGTTGATGTTTATAACTCCTTTCCCCCTTTACCTTTGATATATTTGTTATATAAAGTTTTGTTACGTGATTCACACAACACTCTCACTTCCATCATAGTATGATTTTGCTTTTCTTTTCTAGATCTAGGGTTTTTGTAATTTTGATTGCATTTGATTTTTGACTGCTTTCACACTTGCACAACCTGTTTCAGAGCAAGCTTGTTCATAAAAACAGAATTTAAGTAAGTTGAATGCAGTACCTCATCTTTTGGTCAAGATGTTTAATGTCTTCCTCAGTAACATAAAAATTACAATGCTTCACAAAGATATTTAAATAGGATAATAGTGCAGCTTCAGGATTTTAGTGATCTGCATGGGTATTTTCTACAGAACTGTCTGAACCTAGGTAGCAGAAAAATGGTGTCTTTCCCTTGTAATAACAGAGATAAAGAAGAGGAGTTATTTAAATCATACAGGCAGAGTGGTAGATCCAAGAAACTGGATTCTCCACTCCAAATACTGTTGTAAAACCCTATGACTATTTGTTTCTCTTTTAACAGTGTCATTTTTAGTGCAGCTCTTAAGTTATGGAGGCTTTTTCTTTAATTTATACATGGCACATATTTTTACCAAAATAAATGCTTTTTAAGAACAGCTCATAGAATTTTTGAGCATTTTCATAGAAATTGCTTACATCTGCATGAGCAGATCATAGTAATTACTTTCAGTTGTGCTTTCCAGTACATAAATTAATGACATGACTGATTCTGCAGTGTTATGGAGGGCCATGCTCTCTGATGCTTGCTAAATAGAAATTCACCTTAAAGCTGTGGGTTGGACTGCTTTAAGAACAATGCATCTTATGAAAATAAAGAAACTCAAAGTAACTTATAGCTAAGCAGACATGGAAGATTATTGGAGAGAATATTTTTACTTAAAGCTTCTCTCTCCTTCATCACTGGAGTGCCTTTCTCCATAATATCTTAAAATAATAGGAGTTTGGTCTATATGTGCCCTTATTGACTTTAGTGTATGTGGATACATATTTGTGTGTGTATATTCACACAAATTTATGCAAACATATAACTGTAGAAAGTGACACTGTGAAAGCTGTTGTACCTTATATTTTTCTATATTCTAGTGTCTTAAGTCCTGGAGGTGTTAACAAGTACTGTGTGTGTAGCAAAGTGAGACTTGTAAAGAGGAATGTGCTCATTTTATCAAGCACAGAGAACAAAACTCCAAGTAAGCTACTCCCTTTTGTCCCACCCCTTCTGATAATGGAGGAGCAATGGGGACAGATTTACTAAAGCAAATAATAACCACAGACAGTATTAAATGCAAAAGGTATATGAGATAGAGAGGGTGTTTCACACTAAAGGGTATTCACCTCTGGGTGCAAAAACAGTGTTTCCCAAAAACAGTGCTGCTGGACAAAGGCTTTAAGCTGGACAAAGCCCTTGCAGCTTAGCCTTCCCCTTCCCCAGTGTGAAGAAAGCAGCAAAGAGCCAGGCTGAAACTCAGAAGCCAGATCCCAGGCATTGTGCTTCCCGTTGGTTTTCCCAGAGCGCAGTGCTGGGTTGGGTTCAGCAGCATTTGCCCAGCTTGACTCGGTCCCACGCGCCCGGCACTGGCACCCCTGGCACTGCCAGCTCTGGCCGCGGTTTCGGGCTCTGTCCGGCTGTTTCTGCAGCATCAGCTCAGCAGGGGCTTGGGATGCAAAAGGGGACCAACAATGGTGGAGAGAGGTCTGGGGCCGGCTCATGCCAGCACCTTCTCTCTGGAGAGATCCCAGCAAGATGGCAGATTTTCTCTTTTTGGTGCTCGGCTCTTGCTGCCGAACCCACGCCCCCAGTGATGATGTGCATGGTGGGGAATTAAACAGTGCTGAAAATTCCATCCCCCTTTGCTCTGTAACCAGAGCAAGGAGGAAGAATACAGGACTATATTGTCGTATGCTGGCCCCAGACTGTTTGAAAAGGATATAAACTGTCTTCCTTGTGCTTTGGCTTTTCATAAAGACTCCATACTTACATGAGAGAGGGGAGAAACTGTTATCTTTCCTGCAATCTACCCTGTTCTTCTGCTTTTCTAGACCAGCAAATATTTCAAGTACTTTCATTGGTCTTATTCACCCTGTCTTAAGTTCTTTTGAGATAAGAGGTAATAAATGTTTTTAACATTGCAATGTAGCCACAATTCTATAAAATTTACATATGGAAAAGTTAAAGGAGAAAGTTCTTGAGTTAGTCAGGGTTGCACTGATCTGTTACCCAGTCCATGACTAGATTCCCTCTGTTCTGACTTGGTAGCCACTGGTCTGTGTAGCAAACCATGGTGACTCCTGGTGTCTTTTGGTATAGTTAGGAGAGATCTGAGACTGTACTGCTTGGATTACTTTGAAAGAACTAAAAAACATAGAAAGTTGATGGACGTGATATTGTGTTAGCACTCACTTGAAGTTCACAGGAAAACTATTCCTGTTGAATGTGTAAATTGCAACAAATAAACTCAAATACAACATGTGTATCTGACTTTGTGCTTTTGTTTATATAGGATGGATATGCCTTCTTGTTGGAAATGTGTATTAAAATTTAACGTCAAATAATTAAATGCATGGGGTTTTTGTTTTGTCTCCTTCCAAAGCAAATTTGCTCTATCATTTAGATAATTTTAATGTGCTAATCCCTGTTAATGCCAGTTAATAGCACAAGATTATGTTGATTTTTTTTTGGTTGGTATTATTAAAAAAAATGTTTAATAGAAGAACAGTGATGAATTGGACTTTATTTGAATGGACTTGTAATTTTTTGAATTGGAAGTGTAGTGTGAGAAGTAATTAAAACTGGCTCTTCCAGTGAATATAATGCTTTTACTGAACATCCACATTTATGACTTGCATAAAATGATTTTTTGCAAATAAAACCAAATCCTGATGAATTCCTGTCTTGTCAATAGAATTACTTTAGAATCCCTAATTTTTGTATTTTTTTCAGAAACTCAGTAGGCTTTTTTTTTTTTTTTCAATTTAGTGTTCCAAGTTTGTTAATATATGTGTTTAGCTTCTTTATTTGTAATTTTCTCCTAACTATTTTTTTCAGATTTAAAACCCACTCCCTTAGGGAATGCATATTAAAATTTATTTTCGTGAAAATCATGTCCTCCAAATCCCTGCCACTAAAGCATACTCTTATTGGAATGAATTGAGCAGCGTGTCATTGTAAAGATTAACAACCTGATCTGGTGGAGGGTGTCCCTGCCCATGGCAGGGGGGTGGGAGCTAGATGATCTTTAAGATCTCTTCCAATCCAAACCACTGTATAATTCTATAATTAAACTGCAGCAGCAGCTACAGTAATTAATAGATTAGAGATCAGTGGGCAGCTTTAAAAATGAAGATGTGGTAGAATGAAAATAATGAAATAGGGAGCATTTTTCCTGAAGATTAATTCCTACTTTCAGAATCTTGGTTTTCAAAGTTAAGTACTGTCAGGAAAATAAGAACATCTTACTTGTGTTTTACTTGGTTGCTTAAAATGTACATTTTAGATGTCCATTTGATTTCTTGACTTTGACTTTTGAATTTATCTTAAACACAAAACTTCAATATGTTTCTTTTTCTGCTCTTGTGACTGCAGTCTTAAAAGAAAATCTTCTGCTTTGCAGGCAATGCTCAGAGTGTGACCAGGCAGGTAGCAGCGATATGGAGGCTGATATTGCCATGGAAACCTTACCAGATGGGACCAAAAGATCAAGGAGGCAAATTAAGGAACCAGTGAAATTTGTTCCCCAGGATGTGCCAACAGAACCGAAGAAAATTCCAATCAGAAACACGGTAAATGATGGTGGAGGTGATGTGTTGAGGCTCATATTCATAATAATATTGTTTCACATGACCTACATTGTGGACATTTTGAATTGAGGGATTTCAATTAGATTGATGTTCTCTTTTTGTTATGTATTCCATTTTCTCATTTTAGTTCTTTTTTAGTTGTGGTAAATACTGTTTTGCTAAAATAGAAAGCTGGGATAAACGGTACTTAACTGAAGAGCTGTACAAGCTTAAGAAAAAATTCAGTTTGCACTTAAACTTAGCTTTAATAGCTGTTCTTCACTGTAGTAGTAAGGACACTTGTTAGGGTAGATTTAAAAATATTGAATTATAGCTGTAAAATAATTGGTAATTTCCTTATCTACAGGCAGCCTGCTGATTGGCTGCACATTTTATGACTGTCACAAGACCCTGTTATTTCAGTTTGTTTGGCTTCCTAGTCTTACTAGTCACTGTATATTTTGTTAAACTTTCATGGTGGATAGAATTTTGAGAAGACAAGCAAAACCTCTTGCTTCCTGTACTGATGAAATATTTAGCATCTTTCCTTCCTTTGAAAGCAGTGCTTTATTATTGATCACTGTACACTTTTCCTTAAGTTTTTCTCTCCTACTTGTTCAGAAAACAAGGCTTTTCATGTGTGATGTGTCATACCACCTTTAAAAAGAACATAAAAATATCAAAGGGCATTTAGGTCCAGGTTATGGGATGAGTAGTGTTCCCATATCCCTTCAGACATAAGTGGTTCATCTTCCAGTATATTTCTTAATATCAGGAAATATTGCAACCTCTCACATTAGAGTTAGATAAACTTCATCTTTCATGCAGCACAACTTTATTTTCTTCATAAAGCTTTTTAGACATTTTATGATTATACTAGCAGATACCTTACTTAATGTACACTGATAGGATTAAGCAAGTATTTTCCTGACCCAGTCTTAAATGTTTGTTTTAATTTTGGGCCACAGCATTGATTTACCTAATGGCTTCTCTTTCCTTGTCTGTGACTCAGAACTTTAGGAATGACTCAAGCCAAGCTGATTAATTTAGCTCAGACTGTTAGGAGTGTGAGTAATCCAAAATTAAATTTTGAGAAACTTCTTTATTTTCCTCATTGAGGCAAAGTACCCTTTCTCCTAAAGCATAAGATCTCATAGAATCTTACAGCTGCCTGGGTAGGTTGAACTTAGTGTTGTTATGCTTATGTTCATACAGAAAGAAGACTTGCCTGCTGTTCTGCTTACTGAACCCTTTGTATCTGATATCCCATTTTTCTTCTTTCTTTCTCTTCTCTCTTTTTATACCTGATGTAGTGCTCTTAGGGTGTGGAGAATCATGATTCTGGGACTAAAGAGAACTAAAATTATTGCAGGAAAGACATTCATAGTTGTAATAAAAAAAGGAGTAATATATGCCATTGTTCAGAAATCCATAGGAATACAAGATTGATTTGTTCTAAAGCCTATGTAATAACTGCCAAAGTTCTTCTCTGCAAAATGGAGACAAGTCTGATTGCTCTGAAGTGTTTCCCTCATGCTGTGGTGTGTTACATAATATATCTACACACATTGTAGTATGTAATAAAGAGATTAATTGACTTTCTGTGGCATACTGTGTTGTCACTGTATGGTGTTACACTGTGGAAAAACACTGCTATCAGTCTAAGATTTTGTTCCTCTGCTTGAAATTTGGTCTTTGTTTCAGTTCTCTCCAGTTCTCTGCTTTTCTTCAACATACAGATTTTCAAGATAACATCTTTGCTGCCCTGTCAGCAGGGCTTCTCTGTAAAAGAGAAACATTGACCACTGACTGTTTCCCCCTCCAGTGATTGGCCCCTTCTGGGTAGCTCCCCCAGTTTATATACTGAGCATGATGTTGTGTGGTGTAGAATATCCCTTTGGTCGGTTCAGTCAGGCTGTCATGGCTGTGCTCCCTTCCAGCTCTTTGTGCAGCTCTTCCCTGGCAGAGCATGAAACACAGAAAAGTCCTTGATTTGAGGTGTACATAACTTAGCAACAGCCAGAACATCCATGTGTTATCAGCATTATTCTGTCAGCATTGCTGATACCAGGTTAGCTCAGCTGGTCAGAGCATGGTGCTAATAACGCCAAAGTTGTGGGTTTGATCCCTGTATGGGGCATTCACTTAACAGCTGGGCTTGCATGATCCTCATGGATCCCTTCCAACATAGAATATTCTGTGATTCTCATACTAAATCCAAACATACTAAATCCTAGAGCATTATACCAGCTACTAATAAGAAAATTAACTCTATCCCAGCCAAAACCAGACCATCTGACCAGAGACCTGTGACAATTGGAGCACACTAGCGTTCACAGCTTCTGCATGACATTAGAGACTCAGTTTCCTTCTGTAATTTGGAAGTGTGAGAGGACTAATACTGAAGCAGATTAGCAGGGTCTGGACTGGTGCTTCTCCTTTGTACAGTTCTCTACATTAATTGTGTGCCAGAACAGTGTTTTGTATCCTAATGCTAGATAAGCTTTCTAAAGAACCCTGTGAGTGCTCTATGTATTTCTATGTCTTACCTTTCAAATATTTCACAGTATATGTATATAGACTCATAGATTCACAGAATGTTCTGAGTTGGAAGGGGCTCACAAGGATCACTGAAGTCCAGCTCCTGGCCCTGCATGGATCAGCTCCAAGAACTGATCCATGTGCCTGAGAGCGTTGTCCAAACACTTCCTGAACTCTGTCAGGCTTGGTGCTGTGACCACTTCACTGGGGAGCTGTGCCAGAGCCCAACCACCCTCTGGGTGAAAAACCTTTTCTTAATATCCAACCTAAGCTTTCCCTGACCCAATTTTAGGCCATTCCCTTGAATGTTGTCACTGGTCACCAGAGAGAAGAGATCACTGCCTGCCTCTTCTCTTCCCTGTGTGAGGAAGCTGGAGACTTCAATGAGGTCTCCCCCTCCCCAGGCCAAACATGCCACTCCTTTAATGTCTTCCCCTCTAGGCTTTTGCCATCTTTGTAGTCCTCCTTTGAACTTTTTCTGATAGCTGTAATAGCTTTATCTTTTTTATATCACAGTGCTCAAAACTGCACACAGCACTTGAGGTGAGGCTGCCCCAGTGCTGACCAGGGTGGGACAATCCCCTCCATTGCCTGGCTGTTGATGCTGTGCCTGATGCCCCCCAGGACATCCCCCCAGGAGGCCCTCCTGGCTGCCAGGGCACTGCTGAATTATGTTCTGCTTGCCATTGACCAGGACCCCCAGGTCCCTTTCTGTGGCACTGCTCTCCAGCCTCTCCTTCCCCAGTCTGTCCATACATTGAGGGTTGCCTTGTCCCAGGTGCAGATTCTGGCCCTTGTTAAGATTGATACAGTTGGCAATTGCCCAGATACCTCATTTAGGACCCTCTGCAGGGTCTCTCTGATTTTGAGGGAGTCAGCAGCTCCTCCCAATTTAGTATAATTGGCAAGCCTACTTAGTATATCTTCAAGTCCTGTGTTCAAGTGGTTTTTGAAGATGCAGAGAAGAATTGGGCCTAATATGAAGTGCTCTGGAGCCTCACAGTGACAGGTCACCAATCTGATGTCACCCCACTCACTATAACCTAAGGAAATCAAGTTGGACAAGATGAACTTTCCCCTTATTAAGCTATGATGGTTCTGACTGATGATTTTGTTGTCCTTCGAGGGTTTTTCGGTATCTCCCAGAAAAATCTCCATAATTTTACCAGTCATTGAAGTGAGACTGACAGGCCTGTAGTTTCCAGGGTCCTCCTTGCCCTTGAAGACTGGGATATTTGCCAGCTTCCAGTCAACTGGGACCCCTTGGATTCCCAGGACTACTCAAAAATCATCAAAAGAAGTTTTGTAATGACATCAGACAGTTGAGTATTCTCTAATAAGGCCCCATCAGGCCCCATAGACTTACCAGCTGGAGCAGTGAATCCCACACAAATTCTGGGCTGACTGGGAATTCTGCATTCTCACAACCATGGTCTTCAGCTGAGGGCACTGGGACCCCCTTAGCCTGTTGTTGCTGTTGAAGACAGAGGCAAAGAAAGCATTAAACATCTCTGCCTTGTCTGTGTTTCTCTTTGTGGGAAGACAGAGAGAAAGCCCAGCCATTTGCACTCCATTGTTTTGGAGACAGCAGCTATCATATTGTGCATTAAAATGTAACTTAAGTTTACAAGACCTTTCTGATTTTGAACTTCCCTAGACCAAATAAGTGAATATACAAGGGTAAATTTAAACATACCATACTTTTACTCTGTACAAATGACAAATGAATGTAAATAAACAAGACATTAAGCTTTATACTTAATTCTTTTGTATAGTGGCTGTATTTGCAGACAGAATTTAATGAATTGTTTATGCTTTATACATTTCAAGCCATATGTAGAGACCATTTGAAGATTTTTTGCATTTCGGTGCATAGCTTTTAAAGCCAGGTTTATTTAAAATCGTTATAATTTTATCTTTATCATTCCAATTTCACACTTTTATAAGCATCACAAATCATTATTTCTGCTGCTAAATAATTTCACAAAAATTAATAGTTAATGATTAGCAAATAACTAAGATAAATCAATAGCTAATTGCATAAACCAGATATCTATTAACACTTTCCTTATATTTCTTAAAATCTGAATATGTTTTTTAACATTTGCTTTTCTAGCCTGTACCATTTCTTTCACTTTTTTTTCCTCATAAATATTATAGAATAGATTGTTTCTATGGAAAATACTCTAAAGAGATGCAAATAGCATTTCTCAGGAGTAAATTGAGAGATTAATGGTTTTACTCTACTCAGCTAGGTATGGACAGATTTTCAGAGTCTATTTGAGGTGATCTATATTATAAAAACACAGCTTTTAAAAATCTCTCGACTTCATTTACTATCCTAGAATAAAAAAGAATACACAGATTATTTTTTTATCAAACATGTCATTGCTAAAGTAGTTTTGTTAGCCTGATGTCTTACGTTTGCAAAATAAAGGTTTTCCCTTTGTCCTTTTTTAAAAATGAACTTAAGTATACTTTTAAAGATTTCATAACCCATGCTTTTCCTACAATGTATGCAGTTGTCTGGAAGTATGATGCAGTTCCTGTATGTCATATACATACAACATCTTCTAAAGCAATTTTGTGCTGCTGGGGCTGGCTGTGTGCTCTAAGAGTGGAAGGGACACTTGGTGTGTTCTTGGAAGTAGTGTGTTGTGAATATTCGATCTTCCAATATTCCGTCTTTGTGTTGTTGAATATTCCACCTTCCAATAAATGCTGTCAGAGCCTGGTACACTTAATGAGGATATTAAAGGGTTTTTTTGTGTGGCTTGTTTTGTGGAAATTCCATTTTGAATTCCTTTTTATTGAGAAGCAGGTATCTACCCAGTGTTATAAAGGTGAAATTAAAGAATTTTGGTAACTTAATTGTTGAAGCCTGTAAATGAAATATTCTGATGCTCTGATACCAAACTTATTTTTGCTATTTGAAACCTGAAAATCTTTTTTCTGTAATTGCATTGTATATAATCCAGAGAAACACACAGTAATTTTTCTGTTTAACAGTAAAAAATCTATGTTAGTTATGATTTTGACATACAGAATTTAAAGATTAATTGCTGTCAACTGAACATGTGTGCTCTAGAAAAAAATCGGTATTCAGTCAACTTTCTGAAACTTAAAGTTTTCATTACAATGAAAGTTGTAAAATAACTTTGTTTTCTTTATCAATTAATAGAAAAGCTCAACTGAGGCTATGACACCGTAACATCATAAACGTCACAAATATATAAACTAATTATTTCAGCTTGCCGAATACATGGATACATGATAATGTAGGACTCTCTTTTGGCTTCAGGTCAAATTCAGAATAGAGTGAAGTAAGATCTAGCTCTTCCACGATGCTTGAAGCAAATGGAGTGTATCAATTTGACTTTTTTTTTCCCCTTCTTTGTTTTGTTTTGCTTTGTTTGGAGTTTGGGGATTGTTTTAGTTGGTTGGTTTGATTTTTAAGAAAGCAAGAAAGAAAAAAAAGACCTGCAGATGAAAAATGACTTGCTTTTCATGCAGCAAAGGCATGGAGAAATGAATGTATTCCAAATGGTATTCCAGTGGTGTCAATACTGGTCTCTCTGTAAGTAAAGGTAACCAGTGTATCTGTCAATTCTGCAAATAAGTTCTCGTAAGTTGAGTTTTCCAGGAAAGAATCACTTGTTTTATCAACACCTGAAAACTGAGGTTTTCTGGCCTCCTTGTCTTTCTGCTTCTGTTTCAGTTCTTTAAACATGTACTTTGGAGAAAATTAGTGTTAAAAAGGATAGAAGTCAATCCTGCTCTTTCTCAAATTCTGTCACTTATTTCAGCTTGAGAAACAGTAGTTACAAATTATTTGATAGACTCAGTGATAGTTTTGCTTGACAGCAGGAATGTTGCAAAATTTTTGATTTTCTAGGAAAAAAGTTCTCAAGACAATGGAAGCTAAAAAAGAAATAGAGAAAAATTGTAATTCTATGTAATTAAGCTTCATGGTTGACTTGTTTCTTTTTATAATCATATTTTGATTAACTGCTGTTTCTTTTCATCTGACAGTTCCTTTTTATTACTGTCATTTTCCTGGAAAATTTAATAATTATTTCGGAGATATTTTTTGAATAGTAGCGATATATACCATTTAAGATACTCACTTTAATCTGTACTGAACAAGTGTGCCATCTGGTGTCTACATGGCAGTCCTTACCTGTCTTTGAAATTATTTTATGTCTATGGGGTGCCATCAGTTGAACATTTCTTCTGCCTTTTAACAAAGCAAAGGGAGTCAAAAGGATTTTTTCTGCAACTGGATTCATCATAACCTTTTCATTGGCAGAGGAAATTTGCAATTTCTAATTTTTCATAAGGAATAGATGACATCATGAATTAATAATTGCTGTCTTGGCAAAATGATCATGGTCAATGTGTAACAGGATAGAGAACATATTATCTGTGCAGTTTCTACCTGTGTGGCTTTTTTACAGGCTTTTGTGATTTGTTTTATGCACGCTGTTGATGGTGCGCTGATTTCGTTAAGTCACTTTTTTAGTAGAGTGAGTTTCCTCACTTCCATTTTCTGAGTGTTCTGTTTGGCTTGTGTTTCATATCAGAGTTATCTTCTGTTCTGTAGTGGTGTAATTCCCCTGCGTTGACCTCTTTGTTTGGAATGATTATATAGCATTCTAATGTTTACTGATTTTTTTTGTTTATTTGTTTTTGGATTATCCTTAGCAGTATATGATAAAGGCTGCATAAGTGAGATGGTTGAGTTTTGGAGGTTTTTGATATGTGTTATATCTATCTATGAACCATAGTTTGATAAAAGGTAAAAAAACAAACTGTGGAAGTACATCATTAATGTCAGTATGTCAGCTACAACTTGATATAAGATAGAAATGCAAATGTCTGAAGAATTTAGATAGGATCCAGAATTAAATCATGGCTGTAATCTTGTACTGATCCTCTTTGCTGTGCTTGTCAGCATGTGTAAAAGACAGCTGTGTGTCTTTTTCAAGTAGTCACTGTAGCCACAGGTCTGGCAGGGAAATATAAGTCAATATGTGCTGATGTTTCTGACAAGAAGTGTGACGTTTATAGATCTCCAAAAATCAAAGCACCTAAAGCGCTTCACATTTTGCCCTCTTAAAACACAAAACAACTCCTGCAGACTTTCTGCAGAATAAGGAAATTACTGTAGTACGAGTAGTTTTGAAAGTCAGATGTATCTTAAATATCATTGTAGTCCAATACCTGCTACATTTATATTTTCTTTCTCAAGGAATGTTTTGAAAAAACTCAGAAATCACCATTGATCTTCTGAAAAACTGTGACACATGAGATCAAATACAGAACCATACTAGTTCAATTTATGTGGACTTGAACCTTTGCCACTGACCACAGTTGTTTTCAGTATTTCATATTCTTTTCCATGTATTGTTAACATTGTTAACTCCTCTATATCTTCTTGTGAAAAACAAGAAATTAAATAGGTGACAGCATGCACTTTTATCCTCTAGGATCACTTCAAAAAAAAAGCTCATGAGGAGCAAATACTTCTGACTTTTGGGTGTCACCTCTCCTATTTTGGTTGGTTTACAAGTTCTGGATCAATCGTGTTGGGCTTTTTCTTCCAAATGGCAAAACAGAAGTGCTCCAAGGGAACATCCTGCCTTCTATTGCTCTCTTTGGATTAACTGGTTTAAGGCACAAACAGTGAAACATAACAATGAGGTTTGGTGACAGCCATAGTGGTCTTGGGTCATGTGGGCACCCTTTCTGTCCTGTTCACCATTGTGCTTTCCCACCTGGAAGCTAACATGTCAGCTTGTGGCATCTCTTAGTGATGCCAAACAGACTGTTTCCTTTGCAGCTTTGCTTTGCTGCTTTGTTTCCTTTTGCAAACATTCTGTCTCCTTTCAACAACTATAGGGTTCATCCTAGGCTTTATTTGTTGTTTACAGATGTCTTTCATTTGTCTCATGTGTAGAATTTATTTTTCTGAGAATATTCAAAATCTTTTAGTTAATGCATTATCTAATCTTCTTCATTTTATGTCTTTCATATTGTTGCTTGTAAACAAAAATACAAAATGTAAGCATTCACTTCCAGCTTTTCCAA
The DNA here is from genome assembly GCF_028551555.1 of Melozone crissalis. NCBI lineage: Eukaryota > Metazoa > Chordata > Aves > Passeriformes > Passerellidae > Melozone > Melozone crissalis. The sequence continues at coordinate 27,725,959 of NW_026535794.1, forward strand.
GTTCAAAATGGAGACTGTCACTTCAGTCTTTCTTCTTCTCCTACTTTTAGGTTTGAACCCATTGTTGATCACACTTTCCCTCAGCATATTTTCATTCCATTTTGGACCGTGTTCTTTAATGTTGTTATTTTTGAAGTGTCTTGAGTTCACTATTTCCTCCCATGCATTACCCTGTATCCGTCATTCATTTAATTTATGTCACATTGTGTCATTTATGACTTCATCATTCATTATTCATTGACTGTGTTGGTATTCTGTTTTTTAGCCATTTAAGTCATGATTCTTTTAATTCCCTATGCCAACATGCAAGTTTCCACTCTGTAACAGCAGAATGCTGCACAGCTTATATGGATACTTTTGTGACACAAAACACAATGGCTGAAAGAAACCAATTTTTTATCTTTCCCTTGGCTGGGGAAGTGTATGCTCTAATTCTCCTGTTTTTTCTTTGTTTTTTCCAAGGCTTTCTCTAACCTTCTTTCTTAATTGTGCTTTGTTTCTTGCATTCTATATTGTAGAGAGATACATATTTTATGGAGTATTGTAGAAACTGTCAACTTAGATAATTACAAATTAGATTAGACAGAATGATCCAATGTTGGACCTTTTCCTACTGCTCTTTCTTTCCAGATTTAATTGCTGTTTGCATGCGATGCCCACCACTGCTTCTCTCTAGGGACTCTTGTGATGTTTTGTGTGAATTTTTAAAACAATAAGCAAGAGAGGTAGGATTTTATCTTCTCCAACTATTAAATGAAAAATCAGGAGTTAATGAAATAACTGAAATAAGTGAAATGGGGAATGCTTTAATACTGTGGGATTGTTCTCTAACTTCCACAGATAGTAAACCTTGAACTAAAAGACAAAAAAGGACATTGCCAATCTTTAAGTTTCATTTATACAGAACATTGCTCTTTTCAGAGGACAAGCCTTAAAATTGCTATGAAGGGTAAACCTTTGGTAAGATATTCTTGGAAAAGATGGCTTGCTTTCATCTTGATGATTTCATTGAATCAAACAGTTCCATTTCTTTACCCCAGGAAAATAATCTTACAGGATTTTAAAGAGTTTCATTAGCAGTTTATTTGATCAGGTGTGTCTTTCCCCTCAAAATGTTATGCTAAAAGAGACTAATAAGAAGAATTTAATCTATTTTATCTTTTGCAATTTTAACTTTTTTATCAAAGTGTTTCTTTTGTTCTTATTTAAAAATAATTCTGTTTTATGCTGGCATCTTAGTTTTAATTCCTTCACCTTTCTTGGTCTGCTCAGATTACTTTGGGTTGTATTGCTAATGAAATAAGGTACTATTTTTCCCTTTCAGTTCACTGTAAAATATGTTCTTTGTGATGCAGGAGCTAAATGTGTTTATTTAAAATAATTACAAGTTTTAACTTGATTTTTTAATGAAAATAAGTTAGTCATTTGTCTACTACTATAGTAGCATTGCCTTTAGTAATTGGTAGACACATTATTGCAATATTTGATTGAGAGCTATTTATGCCTCAAGGTGATAAAATGTTGGAGTGTTTTTTGGAGCAGCTGAATGGGAAAGATGAGGCCTGAGTATGGAAAAGGTTCTCACTTTAGCTGGGGAACACACGGAGAACTTTGGGATACATTGGGCGGTACGGTTTAGATGCACTGGAGAAGAAGTTAAGTCACTAGAGAAGGGGAGGAATAGAAATATTGTTTCAGGAGGTCAAATTTTATTAATTCAACTGGTTTTAGTGTCAATTCATTCCTTTATTTGAATTATTTCACCACCATAATTGTGAAAGAAATTAAATGAAAAATTGAGTCTGCACTTATTATGACCTTGGCATGTTTTTCTGAGTTTTTGGGGCAGTTAAGATTATATAGAATCTGCCCTTAGCTATAGGCATCTAATTTTAAATCCTCAGTTGCCTGTGTGGTAAGCAGAAGTGGATGGTGATTCCATTCTGATGCTGTGGGCTCCAGATCTCAGTGGCTGGAGTCTCAGTGTTACTGGTAAGGGAAGTGTCTGAGCACATCACACACTTTGCCCTTACTGGAGTGCCCACTGAATGAATTCCAAAGCTGTGTCAGTACAGAATTTTGGATGAGACACAACCAAAGACTTGCCAGTCAGCAGTCATTAAATGTCAACATTTGAAATAATTTTTCACAGAAATCTTTTATTTCTACATGAAGAAAACTTTATAGGTACATATTTTGAGCCACTTTACATTGTTCGGTACTTTTTTTGAAATTAGTATTCTTGTTTTGAAGTGTCGTCTTGTCACAGTTGCCTTGTGTGGGTTGTATCTCTCTAATCCACACCTTGCTCTGTTTTGATCTGGACTGAGTTGTCTGTCCCAAATGGTGGAAGTTTTACAGCTTTTCTACCTTCTGCAGTAAAATAAAGAAGCTGCTGGGATAGCACTGGCATTAATTGAGATTTTGCTTGAGTGCTGATAACATGACTTTGCTTTCCCAACTTACTGTTTAAACACTTTGGAAATGCCAGGACAAATTTCACAAAACTGTCTTGTTCCATTTTATGGTACAGGGAAATCCTCAATTGAAGGAATCTCTGTAGTATCGAATTTCCAGGTATTTTGATTTTTAAAAAATCACTGTCTTTATGGGCATCTTTTTCTGGATTAACATCACAAGTTTTGAATATGAACAAGTTTATCTCAGTTGTAATATATGCCATTTAATAGCAAAGTTCCCTTAGCTGCTTTTAAATAACAAAACTTAAATTGTTTATGGTAAGTACATGCAGCATTAATATTTTATATTTATAATCTCTGATGTTTTCATTCTGAGTCTGCTAATGACAGAAATTATTAAGAGCAATTTAAAACACAGTACTTTGAGGCAAACAGCAATGAATAATTCTGAATAAAGTAATCCAGATTTAAATGATTCTTTCCTGCTGACCTGTAAGTTAACTTTAGTGACAACATATTTAAAATTACAAATGTCAAGTTACTGAAGGGCGGTTGCTGAAAATCAAAGAATATTCAATTTTCAGTTGTTAATTTGGTCTTATTTTTCATGTTGAATGCTGACAATAGTAAAATTATCTGAGCAGAAGCATTGAAAATAAGTTTAACTATGGAGGCCCATTTGGAAAAAAAAGTATAAAATTGCTATTTTAAAAGCATGTAAAATATCCTACAAATTTGTGTACTAAGATGTTGATTTTAATGTTTGTTTCCTAGTGATTATTGAACAAACTCAAGTATGTTTGAAGGTTTAGAAAGCTGATGAAAGCACAATGAAAATATAATTTAATGTGACATTCCTTGTCATATGCATCATGCATTATAGAGCAAACAGGTGAAAATCAACATTGTCTTGGCAAAAGTGCCTAAATTGATTATAAACCTTGTCTCCATTTTGCTGAAGTTTAAATATGTTTAATTATTCCTTAAAATTGAGTTATTAACTTGTAATACTTTCTGTGTAGAGTCAAAAGTAATGTGATTATTACCTAGATTTCCAAATTATGTGTAAGTTTTCAAGACAGCATTACTCTGATGGTGCAAGGCATGCACTCCTTGTCTCTTGCTGCTTAAACATGACGAGTGAGGACCTTAATACTGCCTTCATTGGCATGCACCATTATACCGCCTTATTTATAATCTTTACACAGCTGCATTCAGGAGGGCATCCATAGCTTAAAATTGTCCAAGTTTGTAAATGTTCTTAGGACTAATTCCAGAGGCTGAAAGGAGTAAAATTGGCAGTTAGTGTGCTGCTGTCTGATCAAACTCCTTTTTTGGCTAGTTTTAACTTGCAGTGACCTTGAATTGTGTAATATGTAGCTGACACATAGCCCATGTTACATTAATACCTCTAATATTACATTGATAAATTCCGTTTTCAGTAGCAAATGTTTTTTTCCAGATTTTGGCACTGCTTATGGCTTGTGGAATGTAGAACACCTCAATTACTAGATGCATAGTTAATATATTGTATTAAATAGATAAGGTTTTACATTTTTTTATAAATCACCCTTAGGGAAATGTGAAAGAGAATCCTAATGGCAATTAAAGTATTCTAAAGAGCCATGAAATAGACTAGAATTTTCCATTCCACTACGTTCATTGCTACTAGAGTGTTAAATCTTGTCTAAAAATCTTCCAAAATAGAATGTTACTAACATACACAGATCAAAATCTGCAGAAGTATAAAGGTATAGATGTGTTGAAGTGGCAGGTTTATTTGCAGTGTAGCAGTATTTAAATCTGTAAAACAGTTTAAAATAGAGAACTGTCTTCAATTTGAAGCTAGTACAAATCACCTTCAAGGAGGACCCAAACAGGAGAATCATTATACTGTTAGCTTCTTTGGAATTGAATTTATGATTGCTTGTGCTTCTAAACTGGTCTAAGATTTTTTTGATGAGTTGTTTTTTACTTCTTCTGAGGTGAACACCAGCTGCTTCAGAAAAAGTTTTAAGAAACCATAAAGTAGACAGTGCTTTTCTTTATCATATGATAAATTGCTTCCTAATGTGGTGATTTTTTCACATAAAAACAAGAATTTTCATGGGTTTTTTATGTATTTATGTTAGTTGTGTCTGTGTGTCAGACACAAATTTTGGGTTACTGGAATAGTCTCTGATTTCCTTCCACATTCCTTCTAATTTACTTCCCTTTTTGTACAAGAAGGAAAGAGTGATATTGTCACCTTGTGGCAGTTATATAACACTGGCAGGTTAGTAATGCTGCTGTTTCAAAGATAAAATGTAGTGACTGAACCTGAACTCGTGCACGTTGTATGTAGTAACTTTAAAGGTGCTTGTAAACCTTTGGTTTTTACTGGTACAGTCCGTGGATACCCCTTGTCCTCCACATTGGTGGTATTAATACCTTTTTTGCCAACTGCAGTACTGAAAAAATTTCTAGTTCTTGTGTAGAATCATAAGAAAGATCTGTTGTGTACCAGTCATATGTTGGTATATGCTACAGCTTTATGAGCATTTGCCATATACCCATTGTACTAAGCTTGAAGTTTTAATTCTTGTTGCTCCTCAGAATCTGTAAGGTATTTTGCCTTCCTGTTTTGGTAAAGTTCTTTATTTTTTTTTTTAGTTTTATCACTTGGCTTCTAAATAGAGCACATTTTAGTGCTCAGTGAGTGATTTTAATACACTGTTCATATCAATATTCAAATTACTAGTTTTGGGAAGTTTGTGCAAAGTCTGTAAGAGATTTGTAATTGTAGTGACAGTTTTTTTAAAAATAAGACTTACCATACTCAAGTGTATATATTTACTTTTTGGCTCGTTCTATAGATTTATATTCAAAATGTGAAGCTATTGTCCTAAAACTGATTAGTGTAGTTGCATGGCAGTGGTTCTGTAGCTAATGCTTTAAATTATCTCCTGTGATACGTTTTTGTTGTTAGGAATAATAGATTAATAACAAAAACCTTCTGTTACCTAACATTGCATTTTAAATATATTCTCTTCTAGAGAACTAGAGGACGAAAACGAAGCTTTGTGCCTGAAGAAGAAAAAACTGAGGTTGGAATATAGTGCTTTGTTTCTTTGTTTTTTTAACAATTTCGCAAAAAATTAAACTTGGGGCTGAAGTGTTACTTTCCATGCCATAATTGAAAATATTTGCTTTCCTTCCCTCCTTTCCCCTCTGTTCCTTTCTTTTTGCCTTCTGCTGTGACAGGAACGTATTCCCAGAGAAAGAAGGCAACGACAGTCTGTGATGCAAAAGAAGCCCAAGTCAGAGGATTTAAGGACTGAGTGTGCTACCTGCAAAGGCACTGGAGACAATGAAAATCTAGTCAGGTAGGTTTGATACTCTGACCTTATGAGGAGTTAAAGTCCCATCTTTAACACTTTGTCATGATTAAAATGATGAAAATGTACTTTTTGAAAACACGATACATTTCCTCCCCTTATTTAGAGTAACATTACATTAGAAATACTGACTTGATTCGCTTATTGATCTGCCAAAAACATTTATATTTTAAATAACTAAGATAATCTGGTTTTCTAACACAGGAGAATTAATTTGCTCTCATCAGGGTGAATTGTCAATGTTTTAGAGCAGGTCAGAAAGATAAACCAACATTTTAATGATATTAAAGCTACATGAGCATCCTAAAAGTAATTAAATTAAAATAATCAACAATTTTATGAGCTGAAATGTGGATTGTGAAGAATTTATATTTTTAAAAAGGTATTAATGCTACCTCCATTAATGCAGATCATGAAAGGGTTTGATAATCATGTTTCTTATCTGAAAAAGAAATGAAAAAAGTCCATTGAATGATGTTTTAGTAGGTGCAGAAATCTAATTAAAGTATAGAATAGCTGCTGTTAAATAGCTACCATTGACCACAACTCCTGCAGATTTTTTATAGCTCACATTGTAGTATCTTTGCAAAGCTATAAAAACTGTTCACAATTCTTGAAAGAAGAATCATGAACATTATCAATGAGAAAGTGGGTTTAAAATGCATCTACAGAGATTTCATTAGGATGATCTTATAAGGTCAAATTTAAAGAAGTGTATTGTACTTAGGTACTGTATGCTTCAATGAGATGTTTCTGGACAAGTTCTTCTCTTTAGGTCAGATATAATTGTTGCTTTTAACTGGTAGGAGTACTCCAAAATAAGCACTTTAGTTTATTTCTGGGAGTCACAGTTATGAGAAAGGTCAGAGTCACTAATGACATAAGCAAGCAAGACACAGCTTTATAATCAGGATGTGTCACAGGTACAGATGCCTTGTACATACTCAGAATAGCTGGTTTTAGTATCAGCCACAACATATGATTTACCATAGCAGTTGATAAAATTCCAAGGTTGTGTGCCAGAGTGTATTTGTATTTCCAAATTGGAGGCAGAGTGCCTGTGTACAAGCTCATCAGTAACTGTGACTCTCATATACAGACAAGCCACTGCTGCTGGGAAATCTTAGATCCTGCTCAGAACCAGACTGTGAAACAGAGGGGGGTGTTACAGGGATTGCTCATGCAGTTCTGCTGATGATGACTGGTGGCAGCAGGTTTTTATCTGCCCGTGACAAGATAAAGGGCTTTCTTAAGCCCTATGGTTTACAAGAAATAAAAGAGACAGGAAGACTATTTTGTTGTGGGAAGGAATCTTGGTAAAACATGTGCTGTGTTTTACTGTGAAAAAGGCAGTGAATTAGTTTTTTTCTTCAAGCTTTTTTAAGAAATGTTAAAAATACCCCACTGGAGGACATAAATGATAAGATGACAAAATGGCATGAGGAGCTGGATGTTTAAGTTGTGATTAAAAATAATGGTAGAAAGAACTGCTGTGTTTTGCTTACTACAGGAAAAGATTTTAGGTGCAATTTAGATGGGCCAGAAATAAACATATTACATACCAATACCCAACAGGTTCTCTTAAAAATCACCTTCATAGTTAGGCCAAGTAATTACTAAGTACTGAACAGTACTCCTGCATAGGAGAAGGAGTTTATGTTCTAATCCTTTGTTCATAATTATCTGAAAAATATTTCCTTAAGTCTTACTATTTTCTCTATTAATTTTTAAAAAATATTTAAATTAAAACTTCCTTTTCTTCACATAATATCTATAAATAGCTTGAACTTTGTCCAGTTTAGGTTACCACTGCTTCTAAAGAGCTGTGGAGGCTTACTTTTAATAATTTCTAAATTATGTTAACTCTGCAGTCTAAGATGTAGGGGAGTGACTCACAGTGTTGCTATGTCAGAGAAAGTTTTCAGAAGCTTCTTTTCTATTGCATCATCACAAAGTGATCTGAGTGACGCTGTGCCTGCACTGGTGCTTTTTTTCTCCCTGTTCCATCATGCAGGACTCCTTTGTGGTGGTAGAAATAGTGTTTTAAATGCAAGATTTTAGGACTTCTTGCAAGCAAGAAATGTTAAGGAGGGAAAACAAAGTATTTTTTCAATAGCTGTTTGTTTGGCACTATCTGTTAGTAAAGCCCAAAATTTCTCAGATCTTTATTATTGTCTTTGTTCATCGCTAAAATTACTGGATTTAATTTTCCCTCTTTCTAACCCATCTGTAACTAAGATAAGGGGGGTTGTGGTTATATTTTACAAGAGATTTTTCTGAATATAAAAGTTCCTCACTAACTTAAGCACAAGTGTGCAACTGGTGAAACTGCAGATTTAGGAAATAGTCTTTAAGAGCCTTCTCTCTTTTTCTGCTGTCTGTTACCACAAACAGGGCTGGTTAATTGACAATTGGGCAATCTGCTTTTAAAAATTGTAGATTGTTCTAAAGTTTATTTGGCCCTCACTCCAGAGTTGCTGTCTGAGTAACGATTAGAGGAGATAAGGGATTTTTTCATATTTCAAATAATGCAGCAGAAATTTATAATTTATAATAATAATAATTTATTTACCAATGAATTTGAGGCAAAAAATATAATCTAACTAGTTCTTACTGTATGACTATTGGAATTGGTTTTTAGTCACAATTTCAGGTGCTTCTAAGTAGCATTGGGTGGTTAAGGGATTAATTGCTATATGTTCAGTGGCTTTATTTAACCTGTTGTTCATATGGTTTAAAACCAATAAATATGAAAGGATTTATTCTTAAAAAGTGCATTTCATTCTGATGAATCATGCTCTATTAACTGATGGAATTATGCCTTAGTGACTATAGTGATAAAAATTAGGATATCTTTAATTATAAGCTTTTGTCTAAAACTTATTGATTGACATATTGCATTTATTTATGCTAATAGTTTAGCATATATATGTATTATAGACATGTCAAGATAGTGCCTATTTAATCAGGGATGTCAGATAATATAGATAGGCTCTTTCAGTATAGTAGCATGCACTAGAACTGAAAGGTTAGATTTTGTGGTTTTGTCCACTAGAAAGAATCAGTCTTGTGATAATTATGTGATGCCTTTTTTTTTTTAAGAAATTACAGTGAACTTATTTTATAAATTCTTCTATACATGTCTGTGTAAATTCCATTGAACTAAGTAAACCTGCAATTTTAATCTTTTACAAGAATAATTAGTGTCAAGATTTACAGATCTAACAGTGAAAAGTTAATTGAAACCACGTACTTAAATGAGGCAAAGTTGAATCTGTAACTGTCATTATAAATAAGTGAGAAAGCTGTAGCTGTAATTAGAGGAAAGCGTGGATTTTGACTTATCTTTTTACTCAAATGACCTGTCACTGAGTTTTGAGAGAAAGAATAGTAAAAGATGGAGGTTTTAAAATACTTTATATTTGATGCAGATAGGTTTGATATGGGGCAGGCATAAAGATGCAGCACTTTATAAAAAGAGAAAAAAAGTAAATTTTCTGAGAAACTCAGAAAATAATTTTAAAGATTCTCTTTGTTTTTAGAGCTGACCTTTGCTGTTTGTTTCAGAAGGCATTTAGATATGATGCTTCTATTTTCATTTTGTGACTATTTAAGTCATATATATGATTTAGACATTTAAAAGGTTTCCTGAGTGCTTAATTACAGTCTTGCTTGAATTGCTTAGAATGATAGATCTTGCAGAGGAGTTGCTTTATTTGTAAGTACCTCCCGTTTAGTTTTTTGGGGTTTTTTTTTTTTTTTTTTTTTTTTTTTTTTTTTTTTTTTTAATGAGGCTGTAGTTCACTGATGCAAATCTTTAAAAATAGCTCTCCAATAGTTCTCTTTAGAATGTCACCATATTTAGTGGAAACATGGATAAAGAAGTGTCTTTCAGATGGCTCAATATGTGATAGGGAAAACCTGCCCTCCATATGGTAGCATTGTACAGACAAAGTGCTTCTAGCACAGTATTACTGGATAATCTGCTTTGGTAAAAGGAAAAATTAAGATGAACTTCTGTAATTTTAATGTGTAGAATAGTTTTGTAAAGAAGAATCCACAAGCTAATCCAGTTAAAAAATTTTCAAGAGAGGACCTCTAAATGATTTCACTTATAAAGAAGTGGCCTCTTCTCAAAAAATAATCCAGTTTTCAACTGCTCCTATTAAAAAAAATTAAATACCGTATCTGTTGTTTGCTTTAAGATATGCCTGAGTGATATTTTGGAATGTAGTTCATTAGATAAAATTGACATCTCAATAGTAGATTTGAGAGAGGCAGAATCATTCTTGTATGGGCCAAAATCAGGTTAAGGAAATCTCTGAGAAATATTCAATTTCTTCATCCAAAAATTTAGAGCAAGCATATTGTAGTGCACTCTTTTGTGGTTTTGTGTATTGAGTTTTTCTGCTGTATTGTCAGTTAAGTTAGAATTTTCTGTTTCATTTGCTTTGCAGTAACTGAGGCAGAATTATGACTTCAGCATTACAGAGAGAGTACAAAAGATGAAGGTCATGTATTTGAAAGAATAGAAAATAGAATTTGTTGAAAACATAGATTTGAGTGCTGGTTATAAAGTATTCAAAAAACATAAATCTGCAAAGGAAATTATCAAGAATGTATGTAGTACTTATTTTTAATGCATATATTTACTAGGAAATAAGCTAAATGTAAAAGTACTTATTTTTTGCAATATACTCTTACTTTTCAAGCAGTCTAATGTGTTGAACATACAGTCACTGTATCAAGGCAGACAGAGAAGGTGAGAAGAAGGAAAGGAAAAAAAGAAAATGTATGCAGTTTCATATTTACTAAATAAAAAAATATGGAGGAAAATTAACTCTAAGGTTGACTACAGTATGAGTTATCCAATCATACTATAACTGAAAAATCTTTTAAAGGTGTGTGACCTCTGTAATTCTGGTGCTACAAATGTATGTATCACAAGTTTAGGATGGTAATTTATGCTGTGCAAAGGATTGCATGCTTAGCTGCACACAGTGGTCAGCTTTAATTCTGCTTTTGACAGAAAGTCTGTTCTAGACAGTCTGTTTTGAATCCTCTGGAGGTATTCTGTCCAAAAATGTCTCTCACCAGATTTCCTTAATTGTATTTGTCTCGTATAGGTTTATCTTCACATTTTTATTTCTTACATTTCCATGCAAAGGAGCATGCCAAACTTCAAGTTAGGGATTTCTTCCTTATTTGTTCAGCTGTTAGTTTTGAATCTCTTCATGAGCCAAAGTTTATTCCAGAACAAGTACATTAATTATTCATGACTTTAAATGCATTGCAACGCAATTCACAGTCCATCATAGTGATTGAAAGCCTATTATTTACAGCAGAAGTTCAGGACCACTAATGTAGGGATTAATCACAAGGAAAAGGTTAGTTAAGGCACAGTTTGCAGCAATCTTATGTGTTACAGAGGATTACAAATGCATTATTTTATTGGAATAAACTAAGGGAATGAAAGAAAATGTAACATTTATTTGTATAGTTTACTTCTGCTATATCATTTACTGGGATTAATTCTGTGAGTTAACTTCCTAATTGCTTGACTTACCTGTTAGATCATTTTTTGCGTAATTTGTTATTGTATTGCCTTCTGAGAAGTGTTTCTTTTCTATTCTAGATAGCAGGATAGTACATACAATGACAAATGTGCATTTTCTTCACAGAGGACTTTATTCAAACCAAATTTGCATTGCATTGCACTTTCCATAAATTCATATGCTAGGGCAGACATTAAAAAAAACCCTGTAGGCATTCTGAAGCTCTCTTGCCCAGTGCCTACAAGTCAGTCATAGGTCTGGTAATAAAACTTGTACTGCTGTCATTCAGGGCTTCTCTAGAAGCAGACTGCTGGGTGCATTTGGATTTGGGCTGTGCAGCTGCCTGAAGCTGCTCATGCCTGGAACATTTGCAAAAAGTGCATGGCAGACCCTTGGGTTTTCTGTTGATTAGGCATCAGTCCATTTACCTGGTACCTGCTGGATTTCTTTAGTATGCTTGTTTGTTATATTCCTGAAATGAGACAGAAAAATCTGAATTGAAGCCCAGGTTACTATTTTCCCTTGATTGTTTTGCTGCTTAACTCTTAGGAAAATTTAAACAATCTAAAGAATAGAAGTTCAGGTCTTGGTTATTGATTATCTTTTGGTTTTTGATGTGTATTCCATCTCTGGTTTGTTTCTTGATACTGGCCTGCCATGCTTTCTGATCAAATGCAGGTACAGCAAAGGCTGCTGTAAAATTAGAAAGTGATTCCCCCTGTACACTCCACAAAAGGGGTTTTTTAATTTAGTTTTGGGGCAGTTATTTAGTGACATTTCCTATTAATACGCTGGGAAGAACAGAGGAAAAATGAATATTTGTCTTTCTTCAGTGTTAGGAAAGTTCTGAAACCCTGTTGGGGCATTATTGTGATATTTGATGAGGTTTGTTGGTGTTCCTCTTAGAAGTGAGTAGGAGAGAGCAATGTGAGCATTCCCCAATGGTTTTTCTTCCCTTTTTTTCTGGGCTGTTTACTGATCTGTCAGTCAGATCTTCTTGCAGTTAATACTGGGCTTTAGTCAGTTGAAACTTAGTGACCAGTAGAGGTTTATTCTCCTCAGGTATTATAGTAATTGTAATTGTAGTTCTTAGTATTGATATTGGAAGTATGTTGATACAGAAAGCTTCTGTACCAGTGTCATGGGCTTCAGAAATATGCAACAAGATAACCACTTGTAAATAAGAGGCTCTTTCTACAGGTTTACTTTGTTTTCCATTAATAAATAATATTTTACCATTTTTTCATAATTGAACTTTTAATATATGATTATCCTTTTTTTCCCCTTCAGTTACAGCTGCTTGACCAAGTCTTTACTGCAATCATGGGTTTGTAAATTACAGCTTGAAACTCTATTTCGCAGTTGTAATCTGTTCCCCAGACAGCTATATATCTCAAGGTTAAATTTATTATTTTTCTGCTTGCCCTAGGAAATATATATATCAGAGACCTTTGCTCCTTTTCTTGTATTCTATAACTACTAGGATTTATAATAATTTATAAAATTAAAAAATACAATATAGAAGTTCCTGGCTATAAGTAATGAGTGAATGCTTTAGATGAAGCAGTCACTGAATGAGCTGTTTTTTCAGAAGATTAAAATTATTTCATGAAAAAAGATAGAAATTTTGAAATTGCAGTTTGTGATGGAAGATGAGACACTGATGACTTATCAATTATTTCCCAGTCTGGTTACCAGTAGTAGGTTATGACTGCACAAATACCTACCTGGATGGGGTCAGCAGCTTCTTATTTTTGTGGGTATTCTTATGATTTTTTTGTTACATCACATTGCATCAAATAATTCAATTCTGTTGGGATTTGAATGTGTCACTCACTTTTTCATTCTGGCCAACCAGTTTCAGTCACTTTCAGTGCAGCGAGCTTATCCACATCAGAACATGTCATAGTACAGCATGCTCAGAAAGCAAATGTCAAATTCATTACCAATTCAGTTGTTTTGCATTGTTAAAGTGAGCCATTGCTTCATAAGCACCAAGACTGAAATTTATAGTTAGAAAATTTATGACATGAGAATTTTCATGTCCAGGTAATAAAATGATGTGGTAGAAGACTGTGGCAGGAGACAATAACCATTTAAATGCTGTGTTGCAGCATCAGTTTTGACTTGTCACAATTAGTGTCAAGTGAGCATCTGTGCAGTCACTTTTCTGAATTAAATATCTCTTCACAGAACTGTAGTGTAAATTATGGGCTATTTGAGAAGGAAATCTTTATATGCAAAAGAATAATGTTTACTGTTCCACTTGTGTTTTTTTACCATTTTTGTTACTGCTGCCCAGTACTTCTCCAAGTCTTTGATCTGTGGTTAGTTACTCTGTGTGGGGTTTTGATAGTAGGTGACCTGCAGTTTGGGTGCAAAACTTCATCTACAGTACTCAAAATTAATTTTGTCTTGAAACAGTGTGAGAGTGGGGGGTTTGTGTGTTTTGGGGTTTTTTGCTCTACCCAAGAAGCCCATATGTGAAAAGGAGCTAGAGTACAGTGATCTTAAGGATATTGAGTCACTTTTTTCAGCATTGACCAGAGCTATTCTTCACATTATTAATATGGCATATAATACCATTATATGGTTTTAATTGCATTAGTGGCAATAATTTCATTAATAAATCAATGCAGCACAGTTGCATACAATTTTTTGCTAATTTGGGTGTAAATTAAGAATCTTACATATAGTAGTATTCCCTGAGAGGCTGAAGATAATCTACATGTATTTGGGATGTTATTGTTTTTCGCTTAAGTGTGCTATAGGCTGAGGTATTGCAAAGCTTCTTACTGGAGAAAATAGTTTTAAACAGTTAAAAAAACTAAAAAGAACAATAAAAACCCCATTTAGCCATAAAGCTTCTTCAGTGTTAGAATATATTTGGTAAACATGGTTTTTTTGGCAGTGTAAATAACAAGAAAAACCTTGTTTTAATATTGAACTTTATTTTGAAATAGCTGAAATAATTTACATATAAAAGCATCTAAATAGATAATTTGAGAAATGTGACATTAATATCAATGTTCTTATAAAATGTCTGGTTTTTGGGAAAAGGAATAGAATTGTAGGGTTTGTTTCCTATACTTCAGCATGAATTTGATGTCCACTAGATTTGGTCTACTTGTCTTACCATAGTTCCCTGCTAGTGTGGTCATTGAAGTTCCAGATGGAATAATCTAGACTAATGGCTATTACTAAAGTAATACTTTTTCTGTACGCAAAATTTAGGATTTGGTAAAATAGAATTCTATATTTTTCATTTCTTTTTCTGCCTTTTTATTAGTTTTGTTCCTTTCTTTTGCATAATTTTAAATTTTTTGTGGATTTTTTAAAATTAATTTTCACTTCTTTCATCTGTGCCATATACAAGGTTGGATTCAGATTTTGCTTTGCTTTCAATTAGTAAAACTGAATCTTGTTTACAACAGCTGAGACTATTGCTATTACTTACACTGTGTCATTCCTTAACATTCTTGTCTCAATGAAATTAAATTTTTGCATCTGATTTGCTTCAAGCCATTTAAAATGCCAAAGACAAGATTCTGTATTAAGATAGGAATTCAGTATCACTGAATATTTCAAGTAGTACTTCATTACCTCGTAACAATCTCAGTCTTCTTGAGATTTTTTTTCCTAAATATCTACCCTTGAATAGATTTTTTCGTATCTTGTCATTTGAATAAGTGTTTCTTGAATATTGTCTTGTGGAAATGAGAAACATGCAGTTTAAGAATTTTGCCATGCTGTCTTGGGTAGAGTTATAAAGTCACAGATAAATATTTAAGCCTATCACAGATTTCATCTTAAAAAAGGCCTAAACATTCATTTAATTCTGAGAAGAAAGGATATGGAAAGGATATGCAAGAAAAAAGAAGTAAAGCTCACATTTTCTTCAAGAATATGAAAAAGCTCTTAGTGAAGACTAATATGTTTCTGTTTTTCATATCAGTGGTTGTAACAATGCAAAGGTCAAGTGTAAATTAATGTGCAGTGCTTTGATTAACTAGCTGAGTTCATCCCATTCCCTCCTGCTCCTTTCCTTACCCAGTTGTCAGTTAAAGCACATCAGTATTACTGCACTGCACGTGCACTTACTGCTGAGGAACAGGAGCACTGAATCCCTCTAATTCTGACTTGGACAGATCCCTTGGACATATGATGTGATGTTGTATTAGGGAAATAGTCAGTAAAGTGTAAGCTGACTTTGGAATATGGTGTAGTAACTGACTTTTACCATTGCACATAAACAGAGTAATTATTCTAAATCATAGCATTACTTTCAGATGGATAACCACTAAAATCACTGCACTGTGGTTTCCTGAAAATGCCACAATCCTTCAACTGCCAAATTAAGCCCAGGGAGAACAGCCATCGGTAGTGCCTGCACAGTTATGTAGAAGGATGAGCCCTGAACCAAATGAAAAGATGTTCTGGAAGAACAGTAACCTTTCCCATGATGTGCACATTTTCCTTTGCATTTCTGACACAAAATGCTGTGAAATGATTTAATGTTGACATTTTGTTTTGCTGACTTTTTCCTTTCTTATTAAAAAGAAACAAAAGTTGGGTTAGGAAAGTAGTGGGAGGGTGGCCAAGCATTTGAATTCTAATACAGAAATCTCTGCTTTAAAGTTAAAACCAAAAGCCCTCTAAATATACGTTGTTTCTGACATTGGATTGTACAGATTTTGGGGGGAAAAGAAATACACTTATCTCCGGCATCAATATTGAACACCTTGATCTGTAAGATTAATTTATGTTGCTGCTTTGCAGTAATTACACGCCAAGTATGCTAATTCAGTAAAGTATCCTTTCTAATTAACAGTCACAGAAATCTTACACATCAGCTATATAACACAGCACATGCAGCACAGTTATTTCTGCCTGTCATTTTTGATGTATATTGCTAGAAGTGATTGTAGAAGGGAGCAAACCATGGGCAGACATGATACAATGAAGGGTCAACACTTGTCACTTGGAAAAGGATAAAATTTTATTGACTGAGGAAGCAGAGAGCTGCTCTCCATTCATGCTGTACAGGAGCTTGTCTGCATCTAAAGTAATACATGTAAGAATACTCGGACAAAAGAATTACTTGTCTAAAGTGTGGTTCATGCATCCTTTGGCAGCTTTCTATTTCGTGTTTCAGAGCTGATGAAAAGCCTTGCTTGTTTCTAGCACAGTATACAATTTTATCTTTGAAAAACACAGCTTTTGCTTTTGTTTTCTTAAGGATGTGTGAAGTTTTCTTGGCACCTCATTTATTTTATCCTTCTCCCATCCAATTTCAATGTGTTGGATGATGGTTCTTGTCATTGGAAGTTAATCGGTTTCCATGAGGCGGCATCTGTGTTTATTTTCAGTGACTGCAAAGTCACTGAAAATAAACAGAATTTTGTATATACAGTTAACTTACTTGAAAGAAAATGTGTATGTTGGAATATATTTGTCACATTATTTAATCGTTGACCAAAAAAGCATGCTGACTTTGACAAATTCAAAGTAGTCTTAACTTCTGGGAAGAGAACCTCAGTTCATTGTAATTTAAATATTTGTAACTAGAAGTGAAACACTAGCAACTAGCTCTCTCCTTTTCCTGAAAACTAATGTGTACATTTGGATTTTAAAAGTAGAATGTGTCTTGGAAAAACTGCATGGCATCTGGTAGCACTTCAGGACTTTCTAAAAGCTTCAGCATCCTACATATGCTAAACCAGTTTTGAGGAGTTTGTTTTTGTTTTTGAGAGGAAGCTGAAATGGTAGTGATAGCCAAAGGTGAAAGTGGTACCAATACTTAAAAGTTGAAGAATCACTCAGTTTTAGCATGAGAAGTAAAAACAAATATAATTCAGTGATATTAGTGGACTGATAGTTAAATTATTAAATTCTAAAAAATATCGTTGTAATAAAGACTAAAATAATTGCAAAAATCCTAATGGCAGTAAGCTAAACAATAGAATTTGTTGGCATTTATTTGACCATAATATGTAAACAATAATTTCAGAGCTGTTTCGTGCAAAGGACTATTAAAAATGAAATAGATGTTATGAAATTGTTCTGGCAGCCTCTAGCTGTTTGCTAACAATTTAATACAGCAATAAAAGCTAGCATAGCAGCACCAAAATTGCATAGCAGAAACTTGATTATAATTTGGTAAGAAAATATTGTATGGATTAAAATGCTCACTTCAGTGTAAACTGTGGCCAGAGTTTATCCTTGGGTTTAAAAATCTCATAAATTTGAATAGCTTTTTAAAGTGTTCTTGTTAGTAAAAGTCAGAGACAAATTATGCCTTGTGCTGATGTTGCTGCCTAGGGAAATAGAGGAGAGGAGTTAAATCTTTTATTCTATAAGTATGCCTGTATTAAGCCTTCCCAGGACTCAAAATGGAAGTCTCTTTGGACCTTTTGATATGGACTTCTTAGTTAGGCATTCCCATCTCTGTTCAGTGTTCCAGGTGAATAAAACATAACGGCTAATGGATGGGACTCATGCCTGCATTGTTGCATCTCACTGAAAACATGCTCGTTAGCACAACCAAGTCTGAGACTTGTCTCAGACTTGACCCAGACTTGTGGTTTGTGCCTGGAGAAAGACAAATTAAAGAAACAAAAAAATTCATCTCTAAACTCTGTCTTTATGAAATTGTGAGGTCCATTGTAATTGTGAATTTCATTCTCATTTCCTTTTTAGGGCTATTTCTGAGGGAACAGAATCTATATGCATTTCTGAATTGTCTGTCCTCTAACTTGTATAGAAACTCTGACTACATGAGGAGATTTGTGGAAGAATTTTCTGGAAGTAAAATGTGCTTTATAAGTGTTATTGAACTTGGCACTAAGTTGATGGAATAGAGTATTCCATCTGCTGACTTAATTGGCAGGAGTCTGTGCAAGTCCATGGAAATTTTTACTTGGAACCTCAACTGGTTTTAGGATATTTAAATTATATTTCTATTTAAATTATTTGTATTTCTTGAAGTATTTTTAGAAAAATGGGAAAATATAGAAATGCTGCTCAAGACAGAGCTTCTGGGAAACTGAGAAAAGGAAATGAGGCAAAACAAGGGCAGAGAGTAAATGATTATTGAATGGAGGAGAAACGAGTTTTCAAATCCTGTAAATCTTGAAGTCGTGAACAAAGATCTGAAAATGCAAAAATTTCACATGAAAGCTAGAAGAGATCCAGTCTAGACCCTGCTGAGGACAGCTTCCTGGCAGTGCATATTCTGTGTTAACATTTCACAATGCAGGAATTGAGAAAAGGAAAAGTTAAGTTATTTGAGAATGGTACAAAACGGGACAAAAAAGATTAGCCTTGAAAACGAACAGTTGATTTTTGTACATGTTCAGAAAGAGTAACAAACAGGATTCAGAAACAGCATAAGAAATAGTGGTAAGGGTAACCTTATTTGTTGAGCTGTTTACTTCAGGATTGAGGACCATTTCTTAATAAATGACAGGAGGAGAAAGGAAGTTTTAGATTTTTTTCCCTTGATGAAGCTTGTAACTGCCATAGTGTATGTGAGTTTGTAGAGGGATGTTTAAAAAGATCACTTGAGGAAAAAGTACTTAACTGTCTTCTTTTGAAAGAAAAAAGAAAAATGTAATATCTGTTAAGAAATTAAGGTTACTTGAGTAAAATCAGTAGTGCTAGCTTTAGTAGTTTTATTGAGTGATGAGAACAGTAATATTTATTTGAAGTGTCTCTGCATTTTGGAGAGAATGTGCAACTATGGGTATGTAAAAACTGCAAAAGCAGCAGTTTAATGTCTGAAAATGCAGAGCAGATGAAAAGAGGAAAAATAAAAGTGCTATTTTGTCATAGTAAAAATTGTTTAAATTTACATAAAAACAGCCTGTCTGCTAGTATCTACTGACAGTTCTTTTAATAACACTTGCTGTGAAAAAGAGATAAGAAAACCAGTGGGCTTTTAAAACTCTAGTGGTAATCTTAGTTTTTCACATTAAAGAACAATAAGTAAACTGCAGGACTTCAATTTTCTTTAAATTTGAAAGGTTTTCTAAATAATTTCTCCTTTTATTAAGAACAGAGTCACAGAATGCTTGAGATTGGGAAAGACCTCTGAAGCTGGTCTTGTCTGAGCCCCCCAAATCAAAACAAGTAAAATAGCAGGTTACTGAGGGCACTATCTAGTGGAGTTTTGAATATGTCCAAGGATGGAGTCTCTGCAACCTCTCTGGACAACTTGTTCTGTTGCTTGTTCCTCCTCAGAGTGGAAAAAAAAAACCCAAAGCATTCTTATATTTAATAATCTCCTTTATTTCAGTTTTTCTGCCTGTTGCCCCTTGTCCTTTCCCTGGGCACCCCTAAGAAGTGTGGCTGTCTTTCTTCCCCTAACAGCTGTTTTAAACACTGAGGAGCTTCTTGCTGAGCCTTCTCTTCTCCAGACTAAATAATTTCCAGTCTTAGCCTATTCTTGTGTGACATTTACTCCAGCCAGTCATAGTCCCTTTGTTGGACTTACTCCAGTAACTCCATTATGTTTTTTGTACTGGGGACCCTGAAATTGGATGCAGGGTTCTTGGTGTGATTCCAGCAGTGCTAAGTCAAAAGAAAAAGTATATTTATTGTCCTTAAAAATAAACCATTTAAAAAAAATCTGTTATATATAAAAGGTAAAATTTAGTTTGTTATGAAAGAAACATTTTCCTGTAGTCAATATAGCAAGCATTCAGAACACTACTGAAGAATGAGAAAGTAATTTTGCTTATTAAATTCATGTCTTGGGAAAGTCATGTCACAGCTGTAGTTTGTAGTTGTAGTTTAAAAACTGAATTCATTGAGCAATATTCTGGAGAATTATCAATGCTAATGTTTACAGTTTTCCACTGGAAGTTGCATCTTATTGTGAGGTTCCACTATGTAGGTTCAGGTAAGATATCCACAGTTCCACTCCCTTCCTCTGCTCTCTTTGAAAAGTCCATTTTTTAAATGCACTTTTAAATTCACTAAATTAGAATATCACCCTAGCAATAGCTTTGAGGGGTCGCCTGTCAAATTGTATTAAAAAAAGCTGTATCACCTAACCTGGCAGCAGACTGAGACACCAAACTCAAAAAACTCAACGGGCTCTTTGCCAATTCTGCCAACCCCAGAAAATCATAAATAATGTCACAGCTAAAATTCCAGACTTAGCTAAAAAAGAAGTGCGAAGTACGAGGAGGGAAAATCTGGTGGTGTTGCACTAGAAGAATAAGGTCCCTCATGGGGCATGGAGAACATGAGGGCAGGAGGATTGTCAGCCTTTAATATCCTTTGCATCCCTTGTTGTGGGTTCTGGAGTACCCCACAAAGTAGGGTAGTGGGTGCAGTTTTTACACACGCTAAGCATTAAACTTTCTACTCTCTTAATTCGAAGCAAAGCTGGGAATACAGCAGCTGGCTTTCTGTGGAGTGATGGAAGAGTACTAACAGCAAGATTTTTTCTTCTAGTTCCTTGGAGACCTGATCTGAACAGTTTGTGCCATGAATTCCTAAACTACACCAAAACTATTGTGGCCTCTTTTTCACATTGTAGGTAGAAGCTTAGATCTCTGTATAAGCTTTTTTATGTAGTATATAATAATTATTAGTTAAGCTGTTGGTCTGCTTACTATAGAAAACTCAGAAAGTTTTAGCATGAAATACTTTTATGTTGAAAACTTTAAAAGGCTTTTATTTTGAAACTTCATGTAATATTATATGTATTTAATTCTGTTTAAATTGAATAAGAACTATTAAGTTCTTATTGTCTCATCCCCATTTCAAAAATACTTTAATATTTCATTCAAATCTAGTTTCACTGTTTGACAAGATGCCTCAAAAATTGCCATGCTTCCTCCATTTTTGTATTTAAATTTGTATAAAGTGTATCTATGGGTGGTTAATTTTTTCGTTGTGAAGATTGATACAACTCTGAAATTAAGAAGCACAGTATTTTCAGTGTAGATTAATTCATGTTCCAGATTTTTGAAGTAGGTTTCCTTTGACAGTTACATGTAGAAAAGTTCATGTGAAGCCTGGTAGGTTTTATAAGTTAAATTGCTAAGGTTCAAAATATAATTTTAGTCGCCATAAACAAAATAATGAGTTGACAATGAGCTTAATACATACTGTTAATGAGTAAGTTGAAGAAAATGAAAAATATTTAATATTGCTGTAGTTGTCTTTTTCAGTAGCTTGAGTGTATTTATGTTTTCTGCCAGCCCCAGAATTGTGAATGTTAATAGAGTCTTACGTGTTATTTTTAATTTCGCTATTTTGTGAGACATACGCATCATTGTCATTGTTTATACAAATGGCAAAACAGGCAAAAGAATTCCTTCAGTCTTGGCCGCCAGACCTTTGGGAAAGGCAGTGCCTCAGGTTCTGTTGGCCTTTGTATTTGAGACTTTGTGTCTTTGTCAACAAGGGAAAAAATCTGGAATTAATTAGAGAAGTCATTGTTGAATGAGCTAAAAAATGTTTGGGTTTTTTTCAGGAGGACATTTTAATGAAAGTTTGGTTCTTCTTTTAGAATGTTAGCTTCAATTCATTTGTTTCAAATTCATGCTTTGATTTCTGTTTCTGAATTAGAGAAATCTAACCACTCAGTTCCATCAAGAATGATGGATTATATGTATTCTAGACAGTATTCTATACAATGACTATGTTAGGAAATACTGACTCACAGCCAGCAAAAGTAGAAATGGGGAAATGATCAAGCAAAATGTCCATGACTGGAACTTAGCAAAGTTCCACTCTCTGGAATTTTTTAACTAGTCTTGATACAGATGAAAGTTAGCTACACTGGGCAGTGGTAATAATTGTGGTACCAGACCCCATTTTCAGTTTCTTATTTTAAAACTTGGAAAAACTTGTAAAACTTAAATCACTTGGACTCAGAATTCTTCATGTCTCTTATGTATCTTTTAGGCTGGATGTTTTCAGGCAAAATTTTTAAGGTGAGATTTGAGTAAATGTCGTGTCTGCCCAGGTGTCCCTCTCCCCATACCTTTAAGAAGAAAAGTGAATTGAAGTCTTTGATCAGTAAATTGAATTTTGGCAAAGACCTCCCTTTCTTTCCCGAGGACAGAGGAGAAATTTGTTCATGAAATCTGAGAAAAAGGAAGCTTTGAAGGATGTTGTGATAGAAATAGTTTCAGAGTCCTGGTATGGCAGGTTTTAGATCATTTGTCATTGTGCTTGGTGTGCTGTGGGATATTTGAGTGTACTTATCCCTACAGTTGGAGTTGCTACAAGACTTGCAGGGAGCAGAAATGTAGATTGAGAAGAAAGATGTTAAGGACAGTATCAATGACTGGTAATGCTGCACTAGGTGATAAGAGTAAAGTGGGGCAGTGAGTGTTGAGACATGTGTCACTTCCCTTCTTTTGGGTCATCTTTTGTCATTGATGAGAGATGTGAGCAGGATGTGCAGAACTCAAGAATCCACAGCAGTCGTTTGTGGTGAGGAGTAGCATTTTGCTAGGCTAAGCTTCAGTATGAATATCTCACCCAGTGCTGATGTGTGATGTAGCTTTGCTGGTCAGGCAGTGTTTGGTAAGGTGAAGATATTTCAGCCCCTGCTGCTCCTTGGACCAGGCTGATCCTTATCTAGCTGAATTGCCATCCTCAGATTCTCCACTGTATTCTCACAGGGTTTAATGTTCATGGGGTTTTTTTGTTTTGTTTTTTTTTTTCCTCTTGAGCCGCTGCTCTGTATCATTTCATATCAACAGGCATGGTGAAATTTTTTACTCACCTACCAGAGTTTAGCATTTGCACTATACACTTGTTTCTTCAGTAAAGCTAAGCCCAAGTCTTGCAGATGTGCTGCATGAAACAGGGTTACAGACAGACAAAGCTTAGAGATGTGTTTGTCTGGTACAGCCCAGTATGGAGATCATGGTGGGACTAGGACTAGAGAAGGACCTGAATGTGGATAGTAAATGTAAAAAAATAGAATTTAAATAGTGTGCAGAGGCAGCAAAATCCAGGCTATTCAAGCTTCAGGACTTGTGCAAAGTTGGACTGATTAGAGAAAGACACTGAAACAAGAAAACCACCTAGTCAAAGGAGGGAGGATACTGAAACTGTTTAAAGAACCAGTGAGGGATAGTTGTGGATAGGCATCCTGTGTGAAAATGAGAAGTTTGCTATGGTCAATACAAGTCAGTGACACTGAAATGGGGAGTGGGTGACTGGAAAATAATATCTTAGTAAATTTTTTTTCACTACTTCACTGTTACAGGTAGCAGAAGATATTTATTATGATTGCAAAATTATAATAAAACATTTACAAAAGTAGCAAAGAAATATTTATTAAAAAGAAAAAAAGTATGAATATCAAGCCTTAATGAAAAAAACTGTGCTAAAGCATAATTAACATTACTTATATAGTTACAGTTCCAATGTATTTATTTTGTATACTTAAAACTCTTTATTCTAAATGCAGACCAATGTTGATATACAACTTCATTAATTAATTAATTAATCCCCACCCCTCATTAAAAAGGGGTTTTTTTCTGAAGTTCCATGTTTTGTTAGACATTTTCCTTGATGCTACATGCTGTTGTTCATCTATCTTGACCTATTAATTAAAAAAATAAAGTAGCTGAGTAGTTTGGAATATTTTCATTTTTTCCATTTTCCTCTGTTCTCCAAAAATGAGTACGAAAGGAGATATTTCAGAAATTAGTAAAGTCTAGTCACAGATTCAAGCACTTTGTAGTTTTCTGAAATTGAGTTCTTCAACTTCTTTGTTTCCATCATTTTTACCTTTTGTCTGCCTGTCATTCTAATGGGTTGATAGAGTCACATTCTGTGTTATTTTCTTCTAGAGAGGAAAGAATACTGAAAAGGAATATGGAGGAGCAAGGGCATTTCACATTGACTATGACCACTAATAAGACAAAATGCTAAATCTACCCTGTAGTTCCAAAGTCATGCAGGATGATAGATAATATTATTTTTATTTCATATCTTTCTCACAAATTAAAGTTTTAAAGATAGAAATTTTTATAGATGCATTGTTTGAAATGCATTTAAGCCTAAGCTTCCTTTTGATGGTTTTTAAAAGTTGTCTAAGTTCTGCCTGGACTAAAGATCTGACATTTTTTAGAGGGAACCAGTGTTACTGATCTGACTGAAAGTGCCCTACAACAGCACTAACAGAAGTTTAGGAAAGTGGTGAAATTAAATATCAAATGGAATAATTTGATTCACCTTATGCCCAGCATGTTACAGGGTAGAGACATTCCTTCTTCCTACTGGTTTCATTTGGTTTAGGTTTGTTACGTATAGATTTTACTGCCAGAATATAATAAGACAGAATATAATAAGAATATGTGTATCCAAACAAATTATTATTTTCCTATCTACAAAGGTAGTTTTCTCTTTTGATTCAGTTGAAACAAACTTCATGCTTTATCTAGACTAGGTTATTGGTGGACGTGCTGAAAGTAATATTCACGAATACAGTTGTGTATGTGGTAATGACATTGCAAAAAATCTGCATAATGTTTTACTTGACTTTCATTTTTTGTCATGATGAAATAATTTTCTTAAGGGTCCTTTATTGTATTATTTGAGAAAAATTTTAAGTAAGCTTGTTACTAGGGACATCGTGGTATTTGATTTCACTGAACTTTTTTAGTTCTTTTGAAAGTGATTTCTTTAATACTTAGCAATGAGTTTCACAAACAGAACATGTTGTTGGTACACTGTTCCCAAACTTCTGGCATGGTGTTAAATGCTATTAATTAATAGGTTTTTGTATATAATACAGTTTATCTTTGTCATTGTTTTTAATATGTATGTATTATGTCTGAAATTTATTTGCATGCATTTGGCCACGGTATAGACAAACTGTGTTAAAACAAATGTTGTTCTAAGTATATTGTTGAAATAGTCCTTTTCAGGAATGCTTTTAGGGATTTTTAATCAAGCTTTTAGCTTGATTATGATATAACACAAATGCATCCATTCTTTATACCTATTGGTTAACTTCTGGCTTCTTCTGGAAAAAAAACTATTACTAAATTTTGCATGCTTAAGGACTAGTGTGAAAGAAAATCATAATTCATTTTTTGTGCATTTTCAGAAATAGTTCATTTCCACTTAGAGACTGTTATCTTTATAGAAAGTTTTAATACTGAAGACTGAAAATTAACTATGAAATTATGATGGAATATATGAAATGTTTGCTTTGTAAGTTAAACTTTTCTACATCTGTCAATCAACTTGAGAAATTTTTTGGCCATTAAAAAAAGGTCCAGTGTTAAGGTGCTTATTTTAAAATGCAGGTATTTGTATGAACTTTTCTAGTGAATGCACTAAATTTCCCCTGCTTTTGTTTTCTTACTCTTTATTTTGTTTGTAAACACATCTGTGAAATTATTCCTTAGGCCACTTTATGTGTAAAGGTTTTATTGTGGACTTGTAAATATAAATGAATAATAATAGTTTTCTGTGGGGTTTTTGGCTTTTTGCTTGATTGGTTTTTTTGCTTTTTTTTTGTTTTGCTTGTTTGGTTGGTTTTTTTTGGATGGCTATCAAAATGCTTTAGATATGCTTCCAGTTAAAAAACTTATGTGTATAACCTCTTCTGGCTTTTATTTGGTGAAATGTTTATAGTGTCTAGGTTTCAGTAGAATATGAAATCATCTGTCAGTCTTAAGAAAAGGGCCTTTAATATGACTAGTGCCATTGAATTTTAAGATGGCATCAAGGACACAATATTTTACTATTTGTGCACAACAAGACTGATTATAAATCAGTTTCCAGTGCCTCTTATAGTGCACTATTGTCTTACATAGAGCCAGATACTATCTGTAAGAGGGTTGGAAAGGAAATTTCTTATCCCTTATAACTGACAGAAATCCACTACTTAGCCATGCACTGGGCATCACAGGATTTTATTCAGCATCGTGGCTTCCCATCCTGACTACAGGAACTGGCAATGTTTTCTAATACTGGAAATGAAAGTTTTTAGAATATCAAGAACCAATTATCATAGCTTCTTATTTGTTTGTTCCCATAGAGCTGATACATAAGTACCCCTGAGCTCACTGCACAATTCTTTGTGCTGTAAAGGCATCTGCTGATGTCCCCTCTAAACTTCTAAGCTGCAGGTTGTGGCTGTGAGCCCTTGTGGTGAGAGCCCTCCCTCTCTCAACTAATGAGAGCTTGGTAGCACTGTGAGCCACAAAATCACAATCACAGAATATGCTGAGTTGGAAGGGACTCTTCAGGATCATCAAGTCCAATCCCAGCCCTGCACAGGACCATCCCCAAGAATCACACCAGGGGCCTGAGCATATTGTCCACACTTCTTGAACTCTGCCAGGTTTTGTGCTGTGACCACTTCCCTGGGGAGCCTGTCCCTGTGCCCAACCACCCTCTGGGTGAAGAATGTTTTTCTAATATGTAACTTAAACATCCCCTGACAGAACTCCAGGCCATTCCCTTGGTTCTGTTACTGGTCACTAGGGGGGAGATCAGTGCCTGCCCCTCATCTTCCCCTGACAAGGAAGTTGTAGCTGCAGTGAGGTCTCACTTCAGTCTCCTCTTCTCCAGGCTGAACAGACCAAGTGACATCAGCCCCTCCTCGTACAGCTTCCCCTGAGGACTCTCCACCATCTTCATTGACTTCCTTTGGACACTCTCTAATAGCTTAATATCTTTCTTATGAATTGCAACACCCAAAACTGCCCCCAGCACTCAAGGTGAGTGCAGAGCAGAGCAGGACCATTCCCGCCTTGCCTGGCTGGCAATGCTGTGTCTGATGCACCAGTTCTCTCCCCCGTGGCTCCCTGGGGTACTTTGTTACTGGACAGCATCTACAGCTCAAGCTATTGCCTTCTGTTGACTCCAGCTGGCTTTCAACATATTCAGCCTGCCTTGTTTTCTGGTACAGGAAGGTGCTGTACCAGGCTGATAGAAAAGCCTTATACTGGACACCTTTGGGTGTGTTGCAACCATTGCTCTTCCCTCTTTCACAGAGCATGTCATTTGTCATTTCAAATATGAGCAACCCCTCTGCCCTTCTTAAATTTTTGCTGAGTGCTCTCAGTTACTTTCATGTATTTGACAATGGATCCGTTGATCTTTCCCAGTACAGGGACAGGGCGGACCAACCCATGATTTCCTAGGTACTGCTTACTATAATTTTTTATTGTGTATATCTCACCTCTTTAAGATGGGCTCATCTTAGGGTTTTTCAGTTTTCAGAGTCCTGCCTTGGCTGCAATGGTGTTTCTTAGATTTTACACTGGAATCTGACAGCCATAACAAACATCCATTTCAGAAACACTGAATAATTCCTGTGGACTGGGATATATCCAAATGGACTAGACCCTTACTTCCTGCTTTCCTGCTGTGAGCTGTCCTTCTCTGTCCCATGTCACACTGGTAGGCATGGAGGTCTCAGGCCAAATTTTCACTGTGCTTGTTGATGGATTGAGCTCAAAGGCATCACATACATATAGCCCCTTCTGCTTTATTTCTCTGAGCTCTGAGTAAATTTTCTTCTAAAAATGCCCCTTTCATTGGGCAGCCTTCCCTTTCATGACAACTTCCTGCAAGCTTCAGCCTAGCAGTGCCTTTGACAAGCCAGTACTTCCTCTTCCAAAACCATGATACAGCTGTCTGTGGTCTTCCTTACGCAGAAGTGGTGAATTCTTCTGTAATTTTAACCCATAGCAGTGGTAAGAGATTGTACTTACACCTCATTTCGTTTCTAGATTCAATGTTCCAATAAGCCATAAAGTATCATTAGTGTCATTAATATTTTCAATCTAATTTATAAATAAAAGTGGATCATAATTGATTTCTTAAGCATAGGAGCACAGGTTTTGACGTGGACTGTGATATACGGAACTTGATGAAGAGATTCCCTGGGATCCTGTGGAGACTTTTGAATGTCTCACAACAGAACTGTTACAGTTCTAAGGCTTATGGGAGTGGGAGTTTTGAGAGGCAAAAACCCTTATAAATATGTTGAAGAATTATTTACTTTGAAAGGAGGAAAAAATGCCCATCTCCTAGCTCTGAATCTGTGTTTTATATTTGTACTTGGTAGAGGAGCAGAGCAAGAAACCAGAATTCCTACCTTGGCTTGCTTTGTAGCATTTGTGATAGTCATGCTTAGTATGAAAACTGTACAGTCCAGTGACTTCAATGTTGACTGTCCAGTGTTGAAACTGAAACAGTGAAGTTAAGTAAACTTTAGATTTATCTGACAAAATTCATCCCTACCCACTGATAAAGAGGCAACCCAATAAATTACTTAATCCACTTCTCTGTAAAAATAAAGAAAACAATTATAATATTATTATATAATAATAACAACTTAAGACTTTGATTTAGATACTGAAATGGGGAAAATATCCTTTCCACCATTTCTTTTATTTTAAAAGAATCTATTCAGGTTTTTTATTTCAAATGAATATTATAATCTAATTTATTTATACGGCTCTGCTAGTTAAAATGTTTCTCAAAGTATGGTCTGTAAATAATAAGCAAGTTCTGCATTCGAAGGAAGTTTAGATTTTTACTTCCAATAAAATATTTGATCTGTAAGATTAATGGTATGCTAGTATATATTTATACAATACTTAAGAAGGGGTACAGGGTCCTCATATTAACAGAAGCAGTTACACTGAGTGACAGTACTCATAATACAAAGCTGTGTAATATATAAAATGTACATATCTTTATTGAGCTTATGCTTTTGAGTTTACTGATAGATGAACTCATAATTACTTACCATTTTTGGAACACGTAATTTTACAGAGAAGATACTCTGTATCAATTACTGTCAACAGAACTGAAAGTGACTGGTACTGAGGGTCAGTTGTGTTTTCTCTGAAAATGTTTCTGCAGGCATGTCTGGTGTGCATTCAGGGTGGCCTGAATGTTGCTGCTGCTATAGACACCCGAAAGCTCTTAAACTCTGGAATTATATAGACTAGACATAAAAAGTGAAACTGAGCAGAGCTATCATCTCCTGTGATACAAGAAGTTGGGAAGGCAGTGAAGGACTGGCAGCTGATCTTTAACTCCATTTTCGTTGCTCATTAAGTTATCAGAAGAAAGCTCGCATTTATGTCTAATCCAGCAAATCACATTTTGTTAACCAAGCATGTTTTGTGTGCACAGACAGTATAAAACTAAAGCTGGGTGAATAAAGGGCAACTTAGCTCACCTGTCAGCTACATATTGCTGGCAACATCTAGGGCCACATCCTGATTCAGTTTCATTAGCATATAATGATGATTACATTATTTATCAATATTCCTCTCAAAGCTTTGTAGCTCCCTATATATGGCTTACCCCCCCTAGGTTTTATGCAGTTTAAAATTAACTTAAATTGTGAGGTTCCTAATGTTACACTTATTTTCTGTTACAACTGTGGAAAAGTGTACTTGATTTCATATGTAACGTAACCAGTTATTAATTATTATACTTAGTACATACCAAGCAGGCGTTTTTTCTTTTGACTGTAAGTACTCAGCTGAAATTAAGTACAGTCTAATACAGTGTAGATTACATGATAGTGTGCAGTTGGGATTGTGTTATACAAAACCTAACTCAATATTTTCAGTTCATAATAATAATGATGATAAACATAATGCTCTATGATCTGTTTTTCTATTTACATAACACATACGCTGGCAATCACAAGACTCAGTTGAATTCATGGGTTGGCATTCAGTTGAATGTATTTTTTTTTTTTTTGCAGTGAGTACAGAGATTAAACTCGAAAATGGGCTCCTCATGCTCATTCAAAATAATAGCAGGAGGAAGGAAGGGTTTTGCTTTAAGTGGAAAGGGATAGTCACTCCTTGCAGTTTAAGCACTGAATCAGATAGAGACAGCTGCAGAGGCAAGATATGCATTGCAAAAACAGATCAATTGGAATCAGTCCCATCCAAACGAAATTACATCACTCAATAACCTTCCTTTCAAGCCATTGAAGTCTTCTGGCCCACATTTCTCTTGTCAAGTCACTGAGTTTTGCCAATGATTAAAGTATCTTGAAATTGCTTCGATAACATCAGGGACCTTGTTGTGACAAGGTCTGTAAATGCAGTCATTTAAAAGAGAAAGCTGGGTTTCATGTAGGGTATTGAACGTATTGACTGTGTATTTTTCATGGGTTCTCGGAAGCTCATATTCACAAAGACAGTACAGAATGAAGGAAAATGACTTATCCTATACAAAAGACTAAATAAAATATTGGTATCATATATGTGAAATGGTTTCAGTTTTCCTCTGAAGTAGTTTGAAAATCTGTTCTTGTTTTGAAGTGGGTATAGAAGTACTTGGAGAACAGAATTCTGTCAATCATGACTGTCAACACGTATATACAGTGACCAGCACTAAATGTATAGTATTTATGTTACCATAAATACTATATTACTAAGACAAAGCAGGGCTCTTCTGTTCCATTGGTACCTCAGATACTGTGGTCTTTTGCCCTGCAGAGAACTTTTTTACGAGCTAATCAGTGTGTATATTAGCAGATATAAATCTGTAACTGTTCAGGAAGCATTTATTAATATTTATAACATGATCAATACTGAGAACATGGAAGTAATTAGCAATGTCTACAATCATTGCTCATTGTTTTCGGGGGCTGATTTGGGTTTTTTTTCCCCTCTAAAGAGCTCAGTCATTCGCTTAATAGAGCTGCTGGGTACAGATGAATTTCTGAGATGAGATAGCCTGAATTTTAAAAATGCATATTACTTAGCATCTTTACCTTGTGAAAGCCATTCGCAAATACCCCAAATTCCTCTTTAGTCTTAGCAGACTTAACCTGGTGGGAGATTCCTAATTTTTCAGAGTTGCTAAGGTACACTAATGCAGCTTCTTGCCTTCAGACCCTTGAAGATATACTGATTTTACATTGTAGTTGAAAATGTATTTTTACTCGTGCCCTGTTAGCAGCCAGAAACATTGCCCTTACAATAGCCATTGAGCCTGATGAAGGCAGGTATTAAAATGGCTAAAAAAGAATCAGGGTCAAAACTGCTGACATAAGCATGAAGTTTGTCTGTGATTTGCAATTTTCTGTGTCTGTTACATAAATGAAAACTACGAAGTATTGAAATAACTTGTGGGGTTTCTTGTCCTATAGTCTTTTGAAAAGGAAATCTGCACATAGATCTTAGACACCTGCCCTTTACATAATATTTACTTAAGTGAGGAAACAGATGCCATGTGTGGTTAGGGAGGAGAGAGGTTGGTATGTTTCTTCCTCCCTGTACCAAAATTTGAAGCAAAGTGCTTTTATAATTACTTTTTGTCTTGGATTGAAGGAGAGCTGGGAGAGAACAACTCTTCTAAAGGACCAAATATGCAATTGAGAACCTTCCTGTTCAAAGCATCTATTATGGCATTATCTGTGATGCTTTTTTCTTTCTTAATATTTGTTGCATCTACTGGTAAGAGAAGAAGGCTGTTCAGTTTTGCTCACCATCCTTATTTCAGATTTTTGTGCTCACTAAATCCTTTTCCTAAGTGAGGCTGTTCGGCTATTGCAGACAATTCTGGTTACTTCAGTGAGTAGAAATTTGAATGGATGTACAGGAATGGGAGCAGTTCTTTGTTGAGGAAGGGCTGGCAGATGGTGTGTAGGGATGAAAGAAGAGCAGAAGGAGAGACTAGAGCAGGAGAAATGTCATCAATGTGAGTGGTCTCAGGGCAGTAGTCAGTTATCAGATGAGTTTGCTGTTTTATTACAATAATACAATTAACTGCAATAATTACCAGCTATTGTATTTTTGCATTCATATTCCTTTGTCTTTTACCAATATTTCACTTGCTAGAACAAAACAAAAAAAATCTTTAAATAAAGCCAGTAGTGATTTCTTAATTAATAATGCTTCAAACATGAGAGGGGTGAAGATAACCCTAGAACGTGTAAAATAAATGATGTCAAGTTAAATTTTCAATAGAGTAGAAATGGAAAAATTGTCCAACTATTAAAAAAATAATTTTCCTATAATATATGAGTAAATATTCTAATATCCTTTTAAATTTCTTGATATGTTGTTACCAATAAAAACGTAATAGGAATAACTAGTGCAGGTGTAGGTTACTTACACTTCCTACTTGATGTCTGTGTTCTTACAGCCTTACCTGAGGTGCTACAAAATATTAGGATCTTTTCTCAGTAGTTACAGGTTTCCTCTGAGATCCTTGTTTGTACCTAATTACTTTTATTTGTGAGCTTATTAAAATGTAACTGATTATTTTATTGGTTCAGCCGTGAAGCTGGTTTTTTTATATCAAAACATGTTTACATGGATAAAATTTTTATATAAAATAATTTATAAATATAAATTTATATGTCAGTACAGTTATATGTAGTCATACATACATGTATATGTGTGTGTATACACATATTTACATACTCACTGACTCATTTTGAGAAATCAAAATAAAACCCCTAGTATTTGAAGTATGGGTTGCTGTATTCCTGCCCAAACCCTACTAGCCCAGATGGGGCAGCCTGTGACAGTCTGATGACCTGACTGAAATGGTGCAGTTGTCGCCACTGACATTGCTGTGAGGGGGTAGAGGTGGCACAGAGACCTTCAGGTTATCTTGATTTTTTCTGCTACCCTTTAAGCTTCTGCATTTCAGTGTGCACCCGTGTGAGGGTGCACTGAGGCTGTCAGAACAAAACTAGTTGCACTCAGTAAGGGAAGGAGATTGTAATGAGATGAGTATGAAGAGTATTTCTGTCTTGCAGCTAAGCTTTTCTTCAGTTTTCTTGAAAAGTTTAAAATTGCACGGTAGATTGCAGTTCAAGACACCCAATTTAAAATTTCAGTCATGTCTCAAATAAGAAATGAAGTGAGAATCGGGAGTGGATTTTCATATGGTACTTCTTAGAAGAAGTACTTTCTAATTCTTAGACTCAAAATCCTTATACTCAAAACTAAAATTCAGTTGCAAAAGATTTTTTGTTTGAACATTAGGCAACAAGATGGCTCCTGTTCATCAGACTGTTACATTTTATCCAAGTATGACAGCAGTTTCTTTTTTATTTACAATTATACTTAAATAAATTTCAAATTAAAAAGAAACAACCAAACAACAAACCACCAAATGTAGTGATGGAGACTTTTTATTGGTCTTTCATTCAAAATGTATCTGCTCAGCTTAAAGACAACATAGATGTTTTCCTAATTAAAATCTCACAATGCTCTAAGATACATTCATTTGCTGTATGACGAGTACTTTAAACAGTTGAAATTTATAAAATCAGCACTTTAAATTGTCTTGATTTTTAAAAAAGTGTTCTTGACAAGTATGTATGTCATGAGTGTCAAAAGACAGGAAGTACGAGTAGGAAAAGAAAAAGTTTTGAAGGCTTTGGAATTATTGGCTCAAAGACATTTTTTCAGAAGTGACTAAAGCCTTTTATGTGCTGAATTATTACAATGCATTTTGAAAGAAACTGTCCCTTACTTAGTCCTTCCTAAATCCTAAGACTTGTTTTCTTTCAAATGCTATTCTGTAAAACAAGCATTTTTTAAGATTGTAGCATAGTACCTATGTTTGTGCTTATAGTCATTCTCATGGTGCATTACTGTGGGTTGCAAATCTGAGTAAAATGCTAGCTTCACAATCAAGCGTACTTCTATTAAATTGTTGCTTTCATGATTAAAAAAAAAGAAAATTCTCTGTCTTGTGGTGGACTGCCTTTGTTCTTTGAGCTGTATTGAGAAAAAGTTATAAGAGTTATAAGGATGCTATACTAAACTCAGTTTAATGTTTTGACACTCGGAAACTTGAAAATTTGGTGTGGGTGTCTAAGTATTTGAGCATAAACATTGCTTAAATTTAGTGTGATGTTAAAATGTTTCATAAGACAGAGGAGAGCTGCTATGATCTTTCAATGTTAATATTTTTTTCTTATCACTTTACTGTGTAGATACCCTTCATGAGACACAACTCTGCCACAACTCATCCTCGGAGGCAATCGTGGAAACCTTTTATAATAGGATTTTTAAATGTGGATAAAGCTCTCAATAGAATACCTAAAGTAAAGGAGAACAGCTACCTTGTCTCAACTATAAGCTTATTATGACAAAACATTGAGTTTGCTTGTCAGGCTTGGATAGAATGTAATTGATTGGTTTGTTATTTGGACTGACAAGGTAGTTAATTTGCCTGCATTTTTTTGCACTATTCAGGAACATTTTGTATGTGCATCGTTGAAAAATCCCGGATAAATGTCTTGTCAGGATTGTCCTATTAAGTAATGTCTCTTTCCCCTGTGCTTCGTTGGCAAATGATGTTATACAATGCTTGGATTCATTGAAGAGTGACAGAAGCCTGTGGGACTTAAATATTGTGTGTTCCTCTATGGTGATACTGAAAGAAATAAGCAATGGTTTGCCGTCTGCCTGCCACTCTACTTATTTTCAGTTTAATAAGAACATTTCTATATAGAACACTGTGTTGTACATAGACCTTACTGTAAAAAGGATTGTTTCCTAAAAAAAAATAAATGTTCGGTGATAATGAGACCTGTAAAACACTTCAGACATACTATTTTGAAGAATAGACTTGCCATGGAAAAATTGATTTTATGCTTATTAGTATGAACCAATTGTTTCTGACTCCAGACACTTGAGTGAACAGAACTATACCTACACTTCTGTCTGAGAATTTTTTTAAAAATAAGAAAAAATTGAGTATATGCAGGCATTTGTTTCATTTGGCTTACTTCTCTGGCAGTGTTCAGTACAAGCTTATGTCCTCCCAATACAAACATGAAATTGTTTTGTAAGTTGGGGAAGGAATGAAGAATTGATCACACAGCGTGACAGCTGAGATCTTCGTCTCCGTCCGTATATATCCTGGTAGATGCACACATAGTATTTTGATCTTCAAATGGTACAGATCCAGTTCTTAAATCTGCAGTATCAGAGTGTTGACATCTTCATCGTTTTCATCTTGAACTTGCTCGGAAAAGCTCTGCTCAAATGCAATCACACTTGTAACTTTATGACCTATAATCTTTGAATTTCTTGAGATATGGTGGGATTTGTCATCTATCGAGGCACGTTTCCATTTGAAAGTATTTTTTAAAAATTAAAAATTAAATGCTGTAATAAGTAATAGGAGAATATCCAAATTTATGTGTACTTATCTACGAGTCTTATCTTACCAGGGCATTTCATGTTTGAATATTATATTAAATAAAAGTACCCTGATGTCTAACACGTCGTTTCATTTTAAAAAGGGGATGGGAGAATCTCAGAGTTAAGATTTGTGTTGGAACTATCAGAAATGCTTATCATTCTGTTTTGGCAAAAAATACAAAGACACCTTAAAAATAAAGAGATTTGCACTAGGCTTAAAAATAAAGAAATTTGCACTAGGAAGTAGATGCTAATGCAGGAATTTGACCTTTGAGGATATTTGTGAATCCTTTCTAGGAAGAAAAGACCCAGATTTATTGACCATTTGTGCAGTATTCTGAAAGTAAAAGGTTGTGTCCAAATGCTGTGTAAGCAAAGGGGGCAAAAAAGTTTACCCATACATCATGCTGAGTTTATGGAACAAAAAAAGAAAAAGTAATGTTTACTTGGATTAATGATCATTTATTAAACAAAAACAGTCTAGGTATTGTGGATAGGAGAGAATGATAAATGTGGCTTATCTTGGCATTAGTAGGACTTTCAAAATAATTCTGTGTGTGACAGTCCTTTAAATAAGTTAGAGACTCTGTTAATTAAGCTGCAATAAAATATGTAGCTGATTAGGAAAGTAAATCAGCTACCATGGACTCACTGTCAGATGATACTCAGCTCTCTGGGTTCCAGTCAAGCTCTCCTGGATTCAGTATTACAATATTTTTGTTAATTTTTACTTTAGCATATTAGGTATGAAATAAAGTGTTTGGTTACATTTGCAGGTGATGACAGTAAGATGTGAGGAAGTAGAGTGTTAGAATTTAAAAGAAAATTTTAAGAAAGTATTCAGAAAAGCATGCAATGCAGAAAGGAAAAGGCAGATCACTGTGATTATGGTATCAGGAGTGACTTCAAAAAAAAAATCATGGGGGATTCTGGATCACAGATCACAGAACATTGATCAAACTGATCAAACCTGATACATACAGAGAGGGGTGTTGCATTTAACACATTGAGATACTCCTGTATATTCAGAAGTCCAGTATCTCACCCTTTGAAAAGTCTCAGCTAGCATCCTTTCCACTTTGGTAAAAAACAGGGAAGGTCCAAAGCAAACTGAACTGGATGATAAGAAGACCACAGGAGACAAGAACAAAAATAGCTTAAAATAGTAATATTTCTTTAATTTAGTGAAGGTAGGAAATCTGTTAAAAAAGCCTAAATTAATATAAAAATTTTAAAAAAGGAAGTTGGTACAAAGAAGGAAAAAAAATATTCTTCGGAGTTGATCAGACCAAAAATAAACTACATTGTATCAAGATGATTTAACCAATAGAAAGGTTTTTTCTAATAAGAATAATTTTTCTAATAAGAATACTTGTACTAGAGATTCTTGTTAGGGTACTTCTGTAATCTCTGCTATTGGAGGATTTTAAGGACAGATTAATGCATGTTAAATACTATTTCAGGTATTGTTGATATTTTCCTGGGCATGCTTGAAAACCTTAGTTGAATTCCTGATGTATTTTTTATGTTTTTCCCCAGTACAGATTCCTTGTAGAGTTTTGTTCTGTCTCTTTCTCTCCCTTTCTCTCCCTTTCTCTCCCTTTCTCTCTCTCTCTATCTCTATCTCTATCTCTATCTCTATCTCTCTCTCTCCCTCTCTCTCTCCCTCTCTCCTCCATATCATTAGGTTGAAAGCCAGATGCAAACACTTGATGTTTCACCTTTTGGAAGATGTTTCATGGCAATATTCAAAACTATAATGGACTTTTCTAGAAGTTCATAAACAGTACACATTCAGTAGAGTAAATAGTCTGAACACCTGAGAGTAGCACTATTGATGCAATCATGTATTACTAGAATATAACAAATGCAGCATTTGGTAATAGCTTCTTAAATTTTACACTTTTCAGTTTGTCAAAGGACTGTTTCAGTGTCTGTAATTGGTGTAGCATTCCTTTAATGCATTGTCGATTTATCTTTGAGTCATTGTCTTCACAGAAATTCTTAGTTTAAACATTAAAGTTCTGTAAATAGGAGTTCTGTACTGTAGCTGTATATTAACAAAAGCAAACACATCTGAAGTAGTATTCATAACATTCTATTCCACTTGTATATGTGGGCTATTAATGAATTTTGCAAACTAATTTCACAAAGCCATGTGTTGTGTGGTTTTGCAGTGCTGAGAGAGAGAAAAATTAATTTCTTGCTGAAAGAAAGCTGTTCTCATACAGATATAGTAAATACACCTTTTTTTCAGCATTCTAAGAATTCATTTTGTTCATGGAAACTTAAGTTTCATAAACCAAATTTTTTGTAGACAGTTCAGAAAAAATCTTGGTTACATAAGAATGACATACAATGATAGCCCTTGCAGATTCTTCCTCACCCATGAATAATCAGTGTTAGGTTTTTGGATATAGGGGGGGGGGGGGGGTTGATTTAGTATTAAAATAATAATTTTAATCAGTTAAATTAGTTAGGTGGCAATTTTGGGTTTAGCATAATAAATTAAGCTACACATATGTCTGCCCAGATTAATGCTTGCTTTCTTTTGCTGTTTTGTGGTATAATTGACTTCTTTTTTTTTTATTTGTTTTTATTAATGCCCTTGAGATTGGACAGAAATTTAAGTAAACGGGAGATCAGACAATTTCCTATGTCCAAAAGCACTTAGATACCTTATCATGAAACTACTCCTAGTTGAAGATCAGTAAGCTCACCATGCTTTGACAGGCTTTGTGTCCATCTTGCCATACCTGGCCTTCATCAGCAGTAGGTAGATATAAAAAACAAAATGCAATAGTCACCCCTCATCTGGTATAATCTCTCACCTTTCAGCAATAGCCATGGCCTCTCTCTTCCAGGCATAACAGAAGAGAGTGATAGTCTACTCTGTCATCTCCCATTATAAACTATGTAAATAAGAGATCTCCTTTTGTATA
Organism: Melozone crissalis; assembly: GCF_028551555.1. NCBI lineage: Eukaryota > Metazoa > Chordata > Aves > Passeriformes > Passerellidae > Melozone > Melozone crissalis. The sequence goes on from NW_026535794.1 coordinate 27,764,411, forward strand.
CTTGCATTGTACCTGGCATAATAAAAATTAGAAAGTGACTCGATTACTTAGTGTAAAACCATAGCATTATCCTTCCCAGAAAAGAGTATTTCATTTACCTGAATCAAAATTATGAAAATTATGAAAATATTAGAATCCAGAAGTCTCTGAAGGACACCTGTTACAGCCACTCAGTGTATGCCTGACTGCAAAGTTAGATCTAACTTTGAAATTGGGTGAGGTTCCTTAAAGTTTAATGTGGGTGAACTTTTAGCATCCATGAAGATAGAGAGCCTTTCAGGATAACAAGTACCTGTGTATTTGAGTACCCTTCAGGATAACAAGTACCTGTGTACCTGGATGAAGTGATATACTTGGTCTATATCCTGGTCTGCTAATCAACCATTTATGCATATACAGTCACATAAGAATTTTAGTGCAGAAATGTCTCACACTCCTGGTGGTAAAGTCACCTAAAGCTTGACTGGCCTATGTGAGAAGACTTCTTAAAACTGTTCTGTAGAACAGAACCTGCAAGATGACCACTGATTTTTAGTTGTTAGGCCATTTATAGGCAAGGGGAAAAGTGTAGCAATCAGGAAAAGGAGAACCAATTTTTTCTGTTTTATACCTAATAGAGTATTATTATTTTATCATTTTTTTGTCTAAAAACAAAGGAGTAGATAAGAATCTATGTTCTATATTCCAGAGTCTAAATATAAATCTGTATCACTTCTGGTTTGTGTTTGACTGTGACATATCACAGCAAAACGAAAGTAATTTGTTTTGGAATTAATTGGGCAGAATTGAAGAGTTTTGGTGTAGAATGGTAGAGTAAGACACAAAGTCATACCTTTGCTTATTTTCACTTTGTTTCAAGAAATGTCAGGCAAAAGATGAGTATTATCCTTATATTCTATAATGAAAACATGCTACATTTTTGGGCTCCTCCCTCAGTAACTAGAATAAATGTACTTTTTGGACAGCATTAATAACAGTGCACTAAATAGAGGACTATACATTTATTTCACTATTAGATCTTGAATTTTACTGTTTAAATAAGGGCACAGGAAAGTGGCTTCATTGATGTGTCATGTAAGAGTTGCTGCTGCAACCCACCACACAGTGTTCATTCTTGCCATCCAGAATTTATCACTCCTGTGGTCTGGTTGCAGTGAGGTGCCACAGAAAGCACTCCTCAGCTGCTCCAGGCTGAAGTAATTAATTTTGTTTCTAGAGTTTGAATTCACTTGAGCTACGTTGATTTACTCTGGGTTTTTGGGAATGCTTATGTGCTCCTTTCTATTGTATATTGTACAGTTGCTAATATGAAACCAAGTGTTGACAGTGACTTACGCTGTCATGACTGGTTTTAAGTTGCTCATCTGAAATCAAGAATGTCCTGCAATTTAAAATGAACCCCAAATCATGTCTATGTCTGTTTGCAGTTCCAGAGTGACTCAGCACTTGGACATTGAGGGATTAAAGGGGAGAGAGATCAGTGTCTGAGAAGAAACCTCTGTTCCTCAGATGTCTCTTCCTAAGGTGCTAAGAGCCTTTAGTCAGAAATGGGGTCCAAAACAATCCAGCAAAGGATGATGCTTATCAGTAGTTAAATCTACACAGGTGCTGGAGTAGCCATTATGTGATATGCCTTCAGCAAGTGGGTATGTGCACATGCATCCCACTGCAGTTCCCTTGGAGTTTAAAATTCTGGATTAGCTTCCTTCTAATTTTTTTCTGACTAATTCTGAGTTTGTCGAGTAAGGCTTACATGACAAACTCTCTACTTCTAATGGTGAGATATGTATCAATGTTTTCTATCTTTTTTTTCCATTAAAGTAAATCTTTCCAAGCTGTTGTGACAAATGAGGAACAGTATATATATATATCTTGCAATTTTGTATTTTGTTCACCACAGTACCTCTTGGCACGACACTGCAGGCAGTGTGCAATGATGCGTACATAAGTGAGATTTTTCTGTAGTCTCTGAAGCATATTTGGAAAGTTGTATTTAAAGATTAGCTTATTAATGTTGTGTTTCAGGGACATGTAGGTAATTACTTTTACAGCTATAGATGGGTGATGCTGTCTCGTGAATGCAAAATAGGTTTCCTCGCTCTGGCTGAATCAGCTCTTTGTGGTTTTGGATACTATTAACCAGTGGCTTACAGATGTGCCAGTGATGGGCGGGTTTTGCATTCACTGCTCCTCTGTAAAAGCACAGGTCTTTTTCCCCAGTGCTTGCAAGAGGACTTCTGCAGGCCAACTGATAAGACTCCCTCCTGTGCAGGTAGATGCAATGTAATGAAATTGGATGTGTGTGCTGAGCTTTGTAAATAAAATGAGATTGACCCCAGCCATTATCTCATTTATCTCATTTACATTGTAAAATCAGTATCTGCACTATTGATTAGAGCATAATTAGTTAATTATGAACACGATAGGGCTTGAGCACAGCCAGCTGTACTGCTAAAAAAACTAATAAAAACAATCCAAGGGCAAGAGCAGATGGAGATCACTCTATTAAAGAACAAAGCAAAAGTACTTCAGGTATGGAAATCCCTAATCAAGCTTTCTTGCTGCGAAGATGCAGCTGACCATTCCATACTTCTTTAAGTAAAAAATGTTTGTTTTGGTTTTTTTAAACTTTTTTCTTATCATAACTACTTCAGAATTCACCTTTCTTCTTCACACTCCATTTTGTCTGTATTTAGTGGGCATGTATCTATCCTCATTAATTGCTGGAATGAGGAACACAGTGATTTTTAATTTTGATGCATAAAGTAATTTCAGGCTTGTTATAACAGTGATAGTAAGCAATTACCTGTCAGCTAGAGGTAATTTAGGAGGTTAGGTTAGGTTGTCTTTGTGTGGAGCTCTGCTTTTATTTCCACAAGTTTTCAGTACAGCAGCTAACCAGGCTGCTGAACATGGTTCACCACTTAATGGCTTTTGTAAATCATGTGCTTCACCACAAAAATAGTTATCCACAAATAGCAGCAAGATAAAATATTTGCTAGTTTAAATTTGAATGTGTGACCTTGAATGCACAAGGATAAAAATTTCAACAGCCTGTAATATGGAGGAATTGGCTTATTTTCCTTTCCCCCCTGTCCATCCCAACAGTTTTGTTTGTCCCATTAAGCCAAGTTCAGGATAGGAGGATGATTCTTGTAAATGATGGTGCCACACGACTGCTTTGGTCTGTAGGTGCCCGGAATGTGATGGGTCTGTGAGTGCATTTACTGACAGGCTGTGAGACTGGCAGCATGACATCTTTTGTGACCCAGCAATTTCATTCTCTCATTCATAACTAAGTCAAAAATACACTGTATTTTGTGTCACTTTCTCATTTTCTGAATGTGACAGTGGCATTTCTATCGTTTTTATGTTGCTAGACAAAAGAACACAGCTAATAGTATACACTTGAGGGATTAATCTTGTTTTATTAGTGCCATTTTAACTTAGATGCAATGTTTGCTTTTGGAATTAGGAATTTAGAATTTTTTTTTTTTTTTTTACTGTGATGTGTGTAAGCTTCACATTTTGTCCCCAGTCAGTCTCAGCAGACAATGATTGCCAGACAGCTAGAGCATCATCTTTAACCAAGGTACAGTGGTATTCATCCATTTTCCCAGTATCACGCTCTGGGAACTTCAGAATCAGTGCATTTCTGTTTTCCAGTACAGAATTCACATTCCAGTAATAAGCAGTAGGAAGCAAGCATTTAAAAATATTTGGTATACTTAGTCTTTTATCACCATGCAGCTTTTTATGTTTTGGTATCTGAAAATACTCATTTGCATTTCCTCAGCTGTGCAGATGAGGATAGAAGTTACTAGTATCTGAAAACCTTCATATGGATATTTTTAACTCATTCTAGGAAAATGCAAATTTTCTTTTACCGAACTAAACACTCTGAAGTGATAAAAATTGATGACAATAAATGTTAAAAACATTGCATTTTAGAATTATATTTAATTTCACAATGTCATGGTTATTTCAACCCCGCTTTGCAAACTCCCTCAGCCTACTCTGAGGAAACATGGAGGAAAGTGCAGTCAGGAAGTACCACATTCTACATTAAAAATGGTAAAAATGTAAGAGATGCCAAAGTGTAATTTTAAAGAGGAAACGTTTTCTTTTGAACATAGAAGCATAGAAAGCAATTACTTCATTAAAAAAAATCTAAATTGACACTGTTTAAATTATGTAGATTTGAGGATTAAACCCTGAAAATACCCTAAGTCAGTCAGAAATAGTATGTTTCTTTATTCTCAGTTATTTAAGAGAATCCTTAAGTTTATATGAAGGGAGTTCTGATAAGCACTGCTCAAGTGCAAGCCCTTACATGCATAAGATTCCAGATATAGAAATAGGTTAGTAAAAATATACTCCTTTACAGATGAGAACATTGAGGCCCAGAGGAGGCTTAATCTTTTGCTGAAGGTCACATACACTGTTGGGATTTAGGAGTGTGACCTATCTCATCTCCCATTCTCAACCTTTTTATTATTTTAATAGACCTTTCACAGGAAATAAAGCTACACATATTCCTGATTTTATGTAATATATTTCAACATTAAAACTCCTCTGTCTTTAAAAACTGAGGATGGTTTTCTATTTTAAGTGTTTGCTTTGTGCTGGAGTTAGATTGAGTCACTGCTAAGCCATCCTAAGGATATATATTGCAATAAGGTGTATCTCCTTTTCAAAAAATTATCAAAACCTTGTCAGTCTAGTGTTGAATCCTGTGGATAGTCAGATTATTGCTTTTAATTTCTGTTACATGCCATACCCTTACCAGTGCTCATGTGTTACCTGTGACTGCTAGCAAGCCCAGCCTTGGCAGCAAGGACAAAGTATTCACTGAAGTTAAGCAATCATCATTGAAAACAGTTACTTGTTTTTATTGAAAACAGTTATTTGTTTTTATTTGGAGACTAATTCTTGGAGCAGCCACATTAATGTGTTCTATTAATGCAGCAGTATGTGCTGTTAGTTGAATCCTCTTTCTGTGATGCACTGTCTGTTGTGTTGATAAACAGAATGTTATGTCCCTCTGTCTTTGATCTGAAGATGCCTGTGCCATGCTATTACTGCAATTTTTGGACATTTTTGTGTTTGCACATACCATAGAGGAAAAACTGAGTGGCCAGGAAAGTAGAGAAAGAGAGTGGGACTTTAAGACTGTATAATGAAGAGACTGTTGCAAAGTAAATTTGAAAAAAGCTTTCCTTTTCATACAAAGGAATACAGGGGAATATGCAAATAAAGAGAAATTCAGTAGGGTATAGGAAAAACTCTATAATTTGCTTTAAAAAAATCTCTTTCTCATTTTGAGCCTATTATTATTCTGATTTAAAAATCCCTTCATGAAACACTTGTTCTACTGTAGTATTTTTTCTATTTGTGGTACATTAAAAGTAGGTTAACAATAGCTATGCTGTATGTTTTGAACTTTTTGTGTGGACTATGCATAGTGCAAAACACTAAGGAAGGGTTTATTAAAAAAGAATATAAATTTGTTGTGTGTACACAAAGCACTTTTATTCATAAGTGAGAGATTACAGTGAAATCCATTTAAGTTAATGCCCTTCCCAGAAAATTCAGTGTGAATGAGAAAATATTTTGTACATTTGTTTATCAACCACATAATCCTGGTGTAAAAAAATGTAATTCATCACTGTAAATTATACTTGAGTTAGTTAATATGTTGGTGAATTTTTCACAAAGCTTTTCTTGAAAAACAACATGTGCAAAACAGTGTCTTAAAACTATGAAAAATAAATATTGTCACTGTCTAAAAAAAGTTAAAATCTCTGGGGGAAAAAGGCAGTGAATGACACTGAATTATCTAAAAATGTAAGCAATTTTTTAAAATTAATTTGCAAGTCTTTGAAATGTTGTCATTTATATAAGATGATGACAAAGGTGATATGTGAGTGTCTGCATCAGAATATTCCAGATTAAGCAGAATCCACTTGAAGTGGCTGTTTAAAATTGCCCCTGATAGAAAAGAGATTTTCTTTATTATGATAATGGATCAGGAAATCTTCTGCTGAGGATTGCAGGGAAGCTCAGTCTAAAATAGTACAGAAGTACCATTTAATATAAATATGTATTTTGTTTTTCTCTTGCAGGTGTGATGAATGCAGGCTTTGCTATCATTTTGGCTGTCTCGACCCTCCCTTGAAAAAGTCTCCTAAACAGACTGGCTATGGATGGATTTGTCAGGAATGTGACTCTACATCCTCCAAAGTAAGTTAATGCACCCTAAAAATAGTTGAAGTATCCTGGTTTTCAGAGTTTTACTTAGTTTATGGAGTTTTTTATGAAATGATGTGCATAGGTTTGTTCTTGTAGAAGGTCATAAAACAAAGATTTCTGATTGTCTTCAAAATCAGTATCAAGAAACACAGTGTGTGTGCAAAATGGAAATCTTCTTAATCAGTAAAGAAAATTTTACTATGCTAGTTAAATGCTTGTTTTTGATGTGCTCTCTGTGAGAAAGGTGTGAGTACAGATACTGTATCAGCATTGGTAATATTGACAAGAAAAAGTGTTTCAGGAGTACTACACAGTACAAACCTCTAGGGACAGAGAAAATGCATGTGTTCTCTAAACAAAGGAAGGTGATTTGAATTACTAAATCTTTTTCTTTCACTGAAAATCCATATGAAGGTTATCAATACCTTATATTGATTGGCATGCCTTGTTCAAATATAACATTGTCAAACTAGATTTTTGACATGGATTAGCTCTTTAATAATACTGAAAGTAATAGTATTCTTTTATGGTACTGACTTTTCAAAGAATGAAGATTTTGATTCTTTCTTTGTCTGCACAGAAGCTTCTTTAGCACTGGCATTCTTTTCTGTCATCACCATAATCTCTGAAGAGACACTTTCCAATTTATTTCATAAGTGTATTTATGCATCTCCTAAGCATATAAATGCATCTGATACCTCAATGTAAAAACAAGAGTATTCTAAATGTCTTCAAGATTTTTATGTTGCTGCCACTTTGTTTGTATTTCACAGAATCTTTTACCTAGTAAGTGCCTCAGTATTTGGATACACAGGGACACAGCTGTGATGAGATGTTCTCATATGTTACTTGTCAGCATTCTTGGATACCTAAACTCTGTCATGCATTTACTTTTAAGATTGGCACATACAGAATGTTCAGGGAGTGGTATCATTTTTTGGCTTGCTAGTGTCCCTTTCCAATTGCAAAAATATGTTATTCAGTTTCCCCTGGGGGATTAATCAAATTGTTCTTTTGTAAGGAGGTAGGGAGACAGACACAGGAAATTAGCTGTCCACCACAGTTTGGACATCAAGCAATCTTTCTTGAGTACCACTTACATGCAAGAGACATCCCAAGAGTGAATTAAAACTGTTATTGAATTTCTGTCACCTGCTTTAAGTAAAATGGGATCCTGATAACATGAGTTAAAATCTTGTGTCTCTTGTGTTCTTGACTTACAAGCAAACAGAAAAATCCAAAGGTTTGTAGTTTCTAGTTGTGTTTTTCTGGAGATTAGTACATTGTGTATCAGGTAGGATTTTTTAGCTACTTTATGAGTTAAATTAATTATGATGGACTTCACTTCCTGCAGGATGTGTGTTAATTCTAAGGTGTGTTGAAAACTAGAATGTTTTAAAGAGTAAACTAATTTTTTCAGTAGAATGGTTATACATTTTGTGTTAATCAGTGATTATTACAAATTTTAAAAATGTTCTTGTGTCTGATTTTCATTCATAAAGATTTTTAATGAGTAAATCTAAATAAAGTCTCTTGCACTTTCAAGTACAGGCAAGTGGAATTGCATTTGAGGGAATATGTGATGAATATGAAAGATACTGAAAAAATTGTCTTATGGGGACTCCTTGTGGTTTTGTTTAGTCACTTTCATGTAGCTTTTCTAGAAAGCTGTGCAGGGAAATTACTCTGATAAAGCTGTATTGCCCTATATGTTCCCCAAAGCCTTTTTTGCTAGCTTTTTTTCTGTTTTATACTATGCAGTGTAATAAATTCAAAAAATATGATAGCAAATTAAACTCCTTTCAGCCATGATGTGAGCCTATTTTCAAAGGATTAGGGCTTTGTCTTGTCAGCACTTCATAATTTTCAAATTCTTTGTTCTGCATGGCTTTAGGATTGTGTTTTGCATATCTGTGATTTTTCACAGCCAGGAGGAGCTGATATGATAAGGCTTTTTCTACCCCTCCTCAGAGGGAGTATTCCCTCAAATGTGTGCTTGGAGCTCAGAAGTGAAGAAGTGTAGAGAAAGTTGGGTAATTTCCTGCACTCTGCCTGACCTGTGGATGAATTGCAAGCCTGAGCTACTGATGATTTCAGTCTCTCAGTCACTCACTGCATCCAATTTTTGATGTGTCACAGGGAAGTTACTAGTATAGATTATAGCGGCAAAATGGGATTGAATTTTCTGCTTTGGCCAAGGAGACTATTGTTTAGTTTTCATTCTTTTGACTTTGTTCATCTGTTTTGGTTCAGTTTAAACCCCTTATAATACATGTTTTAAAATTCCCCAACAACATATCTTCATTAGCACTATAGGGCCTTGAAAAGAATTGGTAGGTAAATGACACTGTTTCAATGACAAGAGAGGTCATAGTGCTGAGATTATAATGGCTGTTAGTTTTTACTTCTAATTATGAAATTCAATTTAAGATGTTTAGGAAAAGTTGCATTCTGCTGACAGCAAATAATGCTTTTTTATTCTCAGATTTTGCCAAGCACTTGCAGGTGTCAGCAGTACAAGGCATGTAATTTAGCAGTAACAAACATGTGATTTAAATTGTTATCTAGCACAGACATTGGCCATGCTACTTCCATTTTGCTCATCCTAGTTGCAGGACTCTCCTGCAATTGTGTCAGTTTTTCCACCAGCATAGCATATTCCCATATTACCCTGCCTGTCAAATAATAGACAGACAGTGACTTTGCTGTAGGGCATGAGGGCAGCAGCTTCTCTGCTGGTAATACTTGCTGTCACTTCTTTGGAATGGGTGATGCTCACTACTAAGGTCTGACAAGCTCTCTCATCTCAAAAACATTGTAGATTTTGTTATATCACATGAAAGCTGAAATAAACTTATAGGGTCTCCATTTCTATAACACTGTCCATTCACCCTGTGAAGGGATTACAGTGCACTTTCAGGACTGCCAAACAGCACTGTCAATCATTATTTTCCTGGTATTTTTCATTAGTGGTATTCAGGCTTAATATAGACACTTGTTTCAACTTGTTTTAGTTGAATTTAAGATAAACAGAATGTAAACCAAATAATTCAATATCATGACATGGTAATATTTGGCAAGAATAAATGTGGCGTGACCATTTTTTCAATTATGTACAATAAGATCTTACTATGAGGTGTCATTATTATTAGATGTGGGCTTCTTTCTGTTGCCTTCCAGTGAAAAAATACTGTTTGACATATGTCTTCCAATTTTAATCTTTAGCAAGGACCAAGACAGTAAGGAGTTTAAACATGTTATCATGGTGGTTACACTGACCATGCTAGCTAAGTTTCTATCTGCTCACCTTTGCATGTAATCTATTTTGCAAAACACTGCAGAGTGTATGTGTCAGGTCATTATTTGAGTGCTGCAGGATCAGCTGCCTCATCTCTAGACTTCTGTTTAGTTTCCTTTCATTTCTTTACTGTACTGCATTTTTTCAGTGGAAATAAATTGTCAGTATACATGTCAGCAAGGAATTCTCATCTAAACCCCTCAGGAAATATTTTCTGGAACTGCAAATACACAACACACCAACCCTGGCAAGTAATATATTTTTGTACACATTTTGTGTTCAAAAAAAAAAATCTTGGATGATTTTGCTTTTTAGCCAGGTAGAAGTATTTCTTTGGGTATATTTTGCTTTCACACAGTGAATATGCAAATGTATTTGGACACTGTAATATTACATTATTAAATGTTTGAAATAATATTTTAAGTTTAAAAGAATTTTTAATATGCAAAATGTATTTCAAACCTTTAAATTTGATCAGATGAAAAGAAAAAGTACACAATTCAATTCCCGTAGTCCATGGAATTTTATTCTAATCAGAAACAAGGTTGGTGGTTAAGAAAGTCTGTGAGGAGTGCAGAAGTGTCTGATCTACTCCTGCATTGTGCAGGTGACAATCTCATTATGGTTTATGGAATTTTATCTTTTCACTATGACTTTTTTCCAAACATGAGAAGCATTTCCTCACATATGTAGTTTCACATAAGTGTGTTGAAAATTAAACAATGAACCCTACATTTTGGGAGGTAATGTTAACCTCCCAAAATGTAGGAAATACTGAAGTTGAGGTGGCATGCAGTGCTTTAAGTGCTTTTTTGGCTTTGTGTGACTTTGCAGCCTTTAATCACTTCATGCTATGATTTTTTAATTTTCTTTCCTAAGACCCCTGCCTTTTATGATTTAGCTGTTGGGTGTCACTAAAAGGGATTAATTTGGGTTGAGAATTAGGAGAAAGTCTGTCTTTAAAGTTTGCAAGGCATGAGAGCTAAAGCAATCATTTCAGAACTGGGGAAAAAAAGGAGTTTGACCTTATGTTTGAAGTAGTTGAGTTTTTACAAACAAATTGAATTTTATCTTCATCTCACCTCAGAGCTACATGAGTGCTAGGCAAAATTAACATTTTCAAATGTTTGGTAATTTCTTCTCCTTGTTTTCTCTTGCCCAACTGGTATCCCTTAGCCCAGTGTGTAAAAATGCTGAATTTTCTGAGCTGAAGTGGGAGGCAGTGTGTATGTATACACAAGAAAGCCCTATTTGAATGTAACAGATGAGATTGGCATGCAGTAGTAATATAGTGCTTAATCTTGCCCTAAATATGTTTTACATGTGCTTATTTTATCATTCCATACAATGCAATTTTACACAGTTTTATCTAAAATACATTTTAAAACTATGAAAAAAAAAAATCTGTACAGGTCTTTTGAATTAATTCAGACTTGCTTCAGTTACGTATTGTGACAAAGGATGGCCCTCCTTTTGTCACCTTAAATCACAGAGATTGTTTCACCTTCTTTTGAGGACAGAACGTAGAAGCAAATGTACTGCCATCATGGAACCCAGCATTGCAGCTGAAAAATGATAAAAGAATACTCCTAATAAATCTGCTTGCTGCTTCAAGCAGAACATAATATAATGGGAAAAAATGTTCAGTTTCTATGCAACATTTTTCAGCCAAAACCTAGGAGTATTTTAAGGTAGTTTACAGAAAAATTACATAGTGGAATTCACTAACTCTATTTGTCTTCTACAGATGTGAATATTATGATCTATGTTTTGATATGGTCCTAAAGAATGATAGAGTTAGACATTTTTGTGTTTATTTATATATTTTAAAGTTTCTTTAGGAGAGTTTAATTAGCACTTTGGTTTCTTGTGTGACGTAGAAAGAAAGATGTTTTTTAATATAGCAACTGGATAACATTGATTATTTTGAAGTTGTTGTCTTCCTAGGTTTGTGAGGAGCAGTAAAACATTGTCACTGGAGTGATTTCCTTAAAATTGAACAAGAGAAAATAAACCAAATCTGTAAGGCCATACAAAAATTTAACAAGCCCTTACATCACTTATGCCCTGTTTTAAAAACTTAGCACAGAAATGGGTTTTACTACCAAGATGGTAAAAAAAAAAAAAAAAAAGGTGGACTTTTAGTGTATTGCAATATCACCTGGCTGAAGTATTGCCAAATGTGTTTTAATATTTGCTTCCCAGGTATCATATTTTAAAAAAATGAGTTGGCACAGCCTCTGTTATTTTCTGGCACACAGGTACCATGCATCTATGTAATGAATAATTTATACCATAAAATGTTCCAAAAATAATCAGCCTTGAAATTAACTTAAGTTGGAACTTGATTTATGAATAGTGAATAAGTTTGTTGGTAGTAAATCCCCAAATTAATCCAAAAACTCAGATGCACTTAGTTGGCAGAAGATTCCCGTAGTCTAGGTGTGAGGCTTAGGTTTTAATAAAAAAAAAAAACAAACAAAAAAAAAGGTTAAGCACTGGAAAGAATTTGTGGAACAGGTGGTTACTTTTAGTATTTTAATTCTTCTCTGCATCAAAATCAATTTTACCAGTTCAAATATTTCCTGGTGCTGACTGCCAGGTCCTCATCAGGGGCTTCTAGTGCTTGTACTTTTTGGGTGCAGCTTAACTGTATTAAAAAGATGGCCAGAAAATGAAAAACACAATATAGCATTGTCTTTCACATGAAAAAAAACATCGTCTGAAAAAGTCTCCCTTTGAAAAATGATAGTGCAGCTAATACCAGCCAGATGTTTAAAGAATGAAGAAATTGTAATATAGGGCTATTTTTTAAAATGTATTATTGTTGTTTCAAATGCAATACCAAATTTCTGATTCTGAAAGATAACACTGGGATAGATCAAAAAAGTAATCTAAAAATAAATTGCCAATTAGGAGTGCAAAGTAGAATACATATTTTTTTTTTTTTTTGCATTAAACTTTGACAAAAAACCAGCAGTTAAAATAAACCTGCTAAGAGTCTCTTTTCCCTGTGGTATGTTTATAGAAAATTGAGATTTAAATATGCACTGCAGTTTTAAATTACACTTTTTTGTAAAAAACAACAACAAAAAAAAAAAAAAGAAAAAGAAAAGAGCCATTTTAATGGGACTTGGTCCAAAATTTTTTTCGTTTACAAGTTTGTTTTCTTCCTTCTATTTTTTGTTATGCAGAAGAAGGAACAAATCCCTTGCTGCTTACCTTCATTTGCTCTTTTTCATAAATAACCCAGCAATACAGAGTTTTCTCCAAAGCTGAACATTTGCACAGTGTTCTTTGTCTTAGTGTGAGAGCAGTAGTTCTTCACAAGCTGCTCCATCCAGCTTGTGTCCCTCTCCACAGGGTGCAGTCCTTCAGGATCTGACTGTTCCAGTGGGTTCCTAAGTCCTGCCAGCACACCTGCTTCAGAGTGGGCTCCTCTCTCCTTGGGGACACAGCTCCTGCCAGGAGCCTGATCCAGCACAGGCTTCCCACAGGATCACAGCCTTCCTTGGGCATCCACCTGCTCTGGTGTGGAGCTCCTCTGTGGGCTGCAGGTGGATCTCTGCATCCCTGTGACCCTCCATGGGCTGTGGGTGGATCTCTGCATCCCCATGATCCTCCATGGGCTGTGGGTGGATCTCTGCATCCCTGTGACCCTCCATGGGCTGTGGGTGGATCTCTGCATCCCCATGATCCTCCGTGGGCTGTGGGTGGATCTCTGCATCCCCGTGATCCTCCGTGGGCTGTGGGTGGATCTCTGCATCCCCATGATCCTCCGTGGGCTGTGGGTGGATCTCTGCATCCCTGTGACCCTCCATGGGCTGTGGGTGGATCTCTGCATCCCTGTGACCCTCCCTGGGCTGCAGGGGCACAGCTGCCTCACCATGGGCTGCACCATGGGCTGCAGGGGAATCCAGCTCTGGCACCTGGAGCGCGTCCTGCCCCTCGTTCTGCTCTGACTTTGGTGTCTGCAGAGCTGTTCTTCTCACTCCTTTCTCCAGGTGCTGTTGTGCAGGTTTTTCCTGCTTCTGAAGTACATTATCCTTGAGTACATTATCCATGTTGCTGATGGGCCCAGCCTTGCCCAGCAGTGGGTCCCTCTTAGAGCCAGGTGGCATTGGCTCCATCAGATGGAGGAGAAGCTTCTGGCAGCTTCTCACAGAAACCACTCCTGCAGCCCCCTGCCTTGCTGCCAAAACCTTGCCACACAAACACAATACAAAAATGAAGCAGATTTATTTTTATGAGGCTTTGTATTACATAAATCAAATTATGACTGAAGTAGTCCTACTTTTCAAAAGTTGTCTTGATCATTTTGCTTTGTTGTGATGAAAAATACGTTACTGAAGTAAAAAGCTGGATGGCTGAAATTAGAAACAAACTCATTTATTAATTATTGCTTTGGTTAAATACACACCCAAGTCCAATTGCCAGTGGAACATTTAAGAGGTACCTGATTAATATAATACTGGAAACAAATAATAAACCGTATAGAGGTTGTACATTTCTAATGCATGTAATCTAAACATACACAATCTAATATTTAATTTACTGAAGCTCTAGTTTATGTATAATAAATATTACTTACTCTAAGGCAGTGAATAAGGAAGCAAAATCTCTTCATGGGCAGCTGTTCAAAATGCTGCTGCTACTCTGTACCTTCTTTAGGTTATGCTTCTAAGAAAATCTGCTTACAGTTATGGTTTATCTGGGTAATAGCTCTGCTGCTGAATCGTGACTTACTCTTCCTAAGCCATGACAAAATGAAATTACAGCCTACGTTGCTGTAGTACGGAGTGGCAAGAAATCTCTGCTGGGAGCTAGCTGCAGTTGACAAAAATCCAGAAATCACCTAGTGTCATGATTGAAATAAAGCCACCAAATGTGGTTTTATGCTAACACAGCGTGAGAGAATAAAAAACAAAAGCAGTTTTTGAGCTCTGAGCAGCACAGCACAACAGGAAGATTTTATACATCCTCTTTGGTGTGCACCTATGCATATTCTCAAAGAATGTGAGAAGGCTGAAAGAGGAGTAGTGTATAGGAAGGGCAAAATACACAAGGTTACTTGCACCTTACAGAACTGTAGGCTTTCTCTTTCTTGCTTTTGAAATTTGATTTCTAGATATGTACAATATTGGGAAGTATTGTGACAATGAATTTTGCATATTGAAGATGCTATATTGAAATGTAAAAGACAGGAAGTACGGTTTTTAATGCAAATTTTCTCCATTTTACATTCCTTTTCAAGCGAAGTCACAAAAGGAAGATACATATGTGTCACAATTGCTTCATGGTAGCTTCCCAAGAATCATAGCTTACAGCACTGATGTACATTCAGATTTACTTTATCAATCCAGTTCTCTTCCTACTTCTAGAGTTCCTAAAATAAGGAGCTCTTTGGGTATTGATAATTAGGGACTTCATGCTGACAGTGGAGCCATAAACAAATTTAGCAATAAATTGTAATTGATCATCACTACTTCCAGTTAATACTCAGTTCGGAAATTTAATTGTTATACTTAGTTAGTAGAATGTGTTGAATTTGGTAATGTCTGGGAAAAAAGTATGAATAAAAAGCTTGTAACTGACTTGAATTTTTAAACCTTTTGGATCCTGATTAAATTCTTGAGTTAGATGAGATAGGCTTCCAGGACAGCAGCATTAAAAAACCCTACATTTCCATTGTGAGTAATTCTTGAATATTCATCAAGAATCAAGCAGTCAACAGGAGATTGCAAGGTGTGTGCTTTGCAATGACATAAACAGGGACTCCTGATGTGCAAAGGTATGTCTGGAGGCTGGTGGCATCCTGTTGCACCCTAATGTTGCAAAGTACTGTTCTGTTTCTTACAGATTTCTGAGATAAATTTCTTAACCTAGGAATATATTTCTTGTCTTATGTTTTACATAGAACTAGAAGGTATGTAATTAAAGAAGAATTATATATTTTAATTCCTCATTAGTCCAGGTTTATTACTTTGCAAATTATTTTAGCACATCACCTGTAATCATATTCTGTATGACAGAAGAAGAATTAGATCTTTAATTGTTGGTCTGTGTATAAGATTTGAACACATTATCATAGTTACCCAATTAAGTGCTCGTGTTTACTCTCAAGGTTGATTTTATTTTCAAGTATTTCAAAGAAATGTAGCCATATATGTCACTTTAAGTAATGTGTCACTCATCAGTATAAATTGCTAATGCTGCCTGGGCCAAATCTAATCATATTGAACAAGGAAAGAGAAAAGTGAGAGGGAAAACCCAAAAAAAGTGCCATTTTATTAAGTGCTAGGTAAGTAATGGATTTTAGTACAGCCAAGATTTGCTTTTTGTCATTGTGTTAGATAGTGGAAGTGAGGTTCAGTTGCCATTCTCAAACAGAAATTCTCTTAGTAGTAGCCACATTTAATCACATTTCCCAGAAGACAGCTGGATATTGCCAATTCGTGCTGTGTCAGCCACTTTCTCTGCAAAGGAGTGTCTCATCACTTGGATTTTAGCATTCTGTAGCAGAAAAGCTCCATCCTCTTAAAATTGGCTCAGCAGATAGCTTGTGTGGGAATATAACTGCAAGAGCATTACAATCAGTTCTACCAAGAAAATGCACAATAATTATATGGAATTTTAAGATGGCTTTTGAAAAGATTTTCACAAAACATTTAGAATGTATAGAGCATTGTTAAATTCTAGTAGTAATTAAGTTTATCTTAAATGTTTTAGTAAATGTGGCTCTGGTAACCGTTGAAAATTATTATCTAGTTCAGTGGTTTGAAACATCTTTGTGCGTGTTTGAAAAGTCTTAAGTATATTTAAGCTGTGACAAACATTACCAAAAGATTTTATATGTGGAAAACCTTGGAGTCTGTAGATATCAAAATTTTTTCTGGCTTCTAATCTCATGAAGACGGAAGGGCAGATGGTATCCTTTCAGATGTGATATAAATAGGCAAAGAAAAGTGTCAAAAAGAAGATAAAATAGCAGGATAACTCCATGTCTGTGGAAGGTACCCACAAGTGTACTTTGAGTGAGGTAATCACATCACATACTTATTTTTGGAAATAGAAGGGTGTCAGCAGAGTGATACAGTCATTGGCATAATGAATATTAAATCTGTAACCAGTCCAATGCAATAAATAAGGATACATACGAGGTACTAATATTTACAAGCACATTTTATATCACATGAATATGCATTTGCCCTACCACATTCTCCTACTGCATGATATTTCCACTGCTTGTTTAGTTAAATGTATTGCACAAGACAGGAATTGCAGAACACACTGATGTTCTAAATATTTTGTTTTGTAACTTGCTGGTGGTAAGAAACTTCTTGAATGTCTTTAAAATCTTTGTTTTCATGTAATGATAACTTCAAGAATCTTAACATTTAAAGGTAATTATGAGAAAATACAAAAAGATTGAGATTTGGGAGCTGTAGTCTATTAATCTGTTAATAGTTCTCTCAATAAATGAGCTATTGACCTGTGATTGTTCATGTGCTTTCTGAGTATAGCATAGGCAGAGACTGAAAAGCTCCTGTAAATAAAAATAGTAAAATTGTCAGAAGACAATAGATATGCTGGCTAATAGACAATGAATCATTTTACCCACTGACTCATCCCTCCCTGCAAAACAACCTGCTTCAGCTAAAGAACAGTAAAATGGTTTAGGCACTCCCTTGGGGATATTATTTTGAACCCTCATAAGAAGAGGAGGAGGGAAGTGAGCTGAGATATTCCCTATGATATGGGATGTGTTCACCAGTTAATTCAGGGCAGCAGTCAAACCATTGTCTGAAAAAAAGGCATAAAATATGTCTGTCTCTCTTATATTTTCTCTTTTAATTTGGGAAAAATTAAAATGGACAAAAGTGGGGACAGAGAGTTTCCAGTGAATCTGAGGAGGAGGAAGAGGAACTGTTGATGATCCAGGGTTACACTGCTGTACTCTGAGTGAAGCTAGTATTTAAAATACCCTGTTATTTTGGAAAATCCTATTACTAGCTTGAATGGTCCTACATTCTGATATGCTGATTTTGATGGATTTTATTTAGTTTAAGGTCAGAAATGCATTTTTGAAAAGAATTACCAAGTTGCCACCAGTGACTCTGCTTTGTTTCGTATTATGGAGTGGTTTTAGGAGTGTGCAAAGTGAGTTTCTGTCAAGGGGCACTAAAGCCTAGGATCTATTCTGACTGCTAATGGGCATGCTGTCTTCATGACCAAACCAGCTGTATCTTTGAAATATGTGTTCTGCATCTGGCTGGTCGTCAACACCAACTGCTTTGCTCTAAAGAGCTGCTCCTGTCGCACCACAGTTTCCTAGTATTAAAGGTATATTTGTGTTTCAGTTTCATCTATTAAAATAGTGGTTTTATTCCTATTTTGATAAGATAATTTGTGGAAATCTGTATTACTAGTCTCAAGATCAAAAGCCTAAAAATTAACACACATATCTATATTGCTAGAGTACCAAATTTCATCATTTGTCCATTTGTATAAGCACTGTATGCTTTTAACTGAAAGCATCTGATCTACAGTGATAAGGAACCATATTTAAGAGTAAGATACTTGCTGTATGTTTTCTAGTACAGATGAGAAAAAAAGGATTTTTGTCTGGTAGGAGTAATCTCTAGGAAAAAAACACCACTGGGAAAATATAAATATGCTTCTAGGAATGAGGCAGTAAAGTTGACATTTTGTGTGAATTTAGCCTCATCATTCCATGTATCATTTGCAGTGTTCTTAATTAGGGAGGAATGAGGAAATTCCAGGCCTTTATGAGGGTACTTTAAAGCTGCAGCAATAGTTGTAACCTTTCAATTCCTATGAGCTCAGCAAAAGATGCCTGATTAATATCACATCTTAAACTGTGTCAACTGGGCTGTTCATTCCCTTTTTTAGTAAACATCGTATTGTCAGGACAGCTAAGTGTGCCAGCATAAAATATCCTAGTGTTTTATCTGGCTGCTTTAATTAATAAGTGTATGTATCTCTGTTTACTAGTATAAAGTTAAATGGAAATTTTCTTTCATTATTCTAGTGACTAGCATGAATGAAAAAATCAAGGGCACCCACAAAATGGTGTTGCTGACATTTGTTTGAAGCTTCTCAAAGGATGTAAAGAATATTATTATATTTTATATATCATATATTTTCATTATCATATATATTATATATTACATATATGATATAACATTCAGATATTAGAGAGATCTCTAATATTGTGTAGGAAATATTTTTATAGAAAGCTTTTTATACTTAATTCATTCTTTTAGAGATGTTAATATAGCTTTGAATTAATGTTTTGCTTTTCTGCTTTATCAGTTGAAAATAAATGATGGTAGTTTTTAAGAGAGAGGGACAGAAAGAGCAGGAGTGAGAAAAGCATGAAGGCAAAAACAATGGGACTACAAGAAGTGCCCTTGGCATAAAAGGAGAGCTGTAAGCACACACGCATTCATAAGAATGAGAAAATTCCACTTGGAAAATGCACAGAAACCCTTACAGGGGAGGATGGGATGAATTAAGAAATAGGATTGCAGCAAAAGTGGAAAGGTAGATTTGGAGGACACACTGAGAACTTTCCTCTGGAGAAGTGTAGAGTGCTTATAGAAAACCTCTGAAAAAAACAGGTGGGTGCCATGTAGAGTTAATTTAGAGAGCTATAAAACTTATGTAATAAACTTAAACTGCAAAAAAGGATGTACTGAGCAATCCCTTTCTTTTCTATTCATTTTTATTCTGTTCCCTTTATTTTTCTATTTCATCTTGCTACAGGAAGAAAATTCTGGAAGTGGGGAGAGATGAAAACAAGTCTTGATTTAAAAAGTAGCCTTTGACAATTTTGTGATTCTTTTAGTGATCACACATTTTAATATAACCCTGTTTTGCATTATGTTGCGAAAATCTGGACTTCAAGGAGTCGAAAAGCAAGAATCAGTGCTGATGAAGATGTAAGGAGCTAAATAAATATTACTTAAAGGACTTCTCAAAGATGAAAAAACCCCCCCACAACCCTGTGAATGTGCTGACCCTATCTTGAGAATTAAGTTAGATGGTACAATTTAAAGCTTTGTTCCAACATCTGACAGACACACTCTGCATGCTGATGCATAATATCTGAAGATTGTGTGCTTGAAAGAAAGCCTTTTTTGAGCTACATTCTATTTTTGTTAGAATAAAGCAGCTGCTTTTTGGAGCAGAGATCTTCTCAAGTGTTCAATCTTCTCATTCAAGTTAAGAATTAGCCAAATATTGTGAGCAAATTTTGTGTATGCTTTCTTCCAAGCTGCTGAAGTAGACTAAAGCAAACTATTCTGACCATAAATAGTGCAAATGTGCAGCTTGACCCAAAGAGATGAAAGTAAGTTTTCTTCTGTACCTTACTCCCAAGTTGTCACTGTCTCAGTAATCTAAAAGCACAGAAAGTTTGGAGCATTTTAAAAATGGCTTGAAAAGAAATACAGCTGGGTCAAACTTTCTTCTAGAAAGACTATATGAAGGGATGCTATGATCTGCCCCTGATCATTTCTGCAGGAATAAAATTAAATAAATAAAGAAAGAAATAAAATAAAATTCCTTTGGTTAAGGAAGGAGACAATTGCAACCCCAAATGTAGCCTTACTAATAGAGTTATTGTAGCTGCCGCACTGCTCACCAGGAGTGATACCAGATGATCTTGTACATCTGCTGTTTAGAAAGTCTTGTTTTAAATGTTGGGTGTAAAATGCCCATGTAATTTTGTAAATATGTCCAAGTCAGTAATTGCAATGCTATCTAACATACATACAGCCACACAGTAAACATGTACCCAGAGTTATACCCCAGTAAACATGTACCAGATGAATATTACATACACCTATAGTGTGTGAACTGCACATCACCTGTGTGAGAGACAGCAGCAGCAAAATCAAGAGTCCACGTTTACTGTGGCTCTAGATGCTTGGGCTGTGCTTGAGAATTTATTTTGCAGCTCCTGAGATTTGGGTTTGGGAGGTTTTTTTTTTGGATGGGGGAAAAAAAGATTGCAGAGGTCAGAGCTGTACCAAACAGGCACAGGGAAAATTAAATATCCTGATCCAGCTGTAATAAATTATGTGTGCACTGTCATTAAAAGCTTTTTGAACTAAATAAAATAATGTCTATAAACTCCATCAAGTATAAAATGAGGACAAAAATAACTTTTTAGGCTATGGCATCTGCCTGTAACCTAATTCACAATACGAAAAATATAGCAGAGCAATGCATAGGAAGGAAGAGGTGTGGACAAAGAAAGGGAGAAAGTACTGAATTACTCTTACATGCACTGATAATAGCATAATACAGCAGTCTTGCCATATATTAATATCCTGCAAAAGGATATTAGTATAAAATCTGTTACTCTGGTGCACCAGATAATTACCAAACTATGCAGGATATAGGACATTTAACACACATACAAAAAGATAGATACTGGGTTTTTTCCTTTAGAAAAGAAATTCTAAAAATTCCTGATGATGACATACATGTTCATACAGAAATTTCTGGTAATAGTTTAAGCTGTACTATATCTGTGGTCAGTAGTTTTAATCCATGGCAATAACAGAGAAGTTGTATTCCTTATTTTATACACACAGGATGAGTTTAGTGTTTAGAGTGGCTATAATTAGAAGTTTAATTCCCTTTTTTGTATTCTAATGTGGTTTTATTAATTACAGCATTTTAAGAGATAATTTTTAATACAGTTCAAAGACTTCTGGGATCAGAAAAGGCAGCTATTGAAAGGGTAGCTAAAAGAATAACTTTTGAATGTTGGGAAATAGTGAATGGTGAGAAAGTGAAAAGGAAATACAATAATCCAGGAGACTTTGATTGAGAAGGTGGAGAATTCAGTCCCATGAGAGGTAGGATTAGAACACTGACTAATGGAAATGTAGAAAATATGTGAGCTAGAAAGGGGAAACTAATTCAGGTTCCAGAGGTCAGTGAATGATAATACCTTCAAACAGTAAAATGTTCTTCTGTTTTCTGTTTCTATTTGCATGTGATAAAGTTAGAAGAATAGATAAAAAAAAAACTTTTTGAGAGTGCTCTTTCTAGCTTTAAATAGATATAATTTTTTTTCTATTTGAAGAAGGCATCCAGAGAAAACAGAAGACCCTGTTCCTTTGATAGTTTAATCAAACACTTCTAGTAAATTACTAACAGTAGTAGCATGCTTATTTTAAAACAAAAGTTAATGTGGGAATTCACCTTTTGCACTTGGAAAGTTGGGTAGATTTCAAAGATGTAAGTATACTTTGTCAGTGCTGTAGTTTATTGGAAGATAAAGGGATAATAAATTGGAACAGGTGGGTATTTTATGGAAACCTTTACCTTTATTAAGTCCTTCATATTGCAAAAGGAGTTTGAAGAAAAAAGCAAAACTAGTGTGAGGCTAAAGAATGTAATTTAATTTCTATATTTGGAAAAGAGATAACTATAAAAGGTTTTTCTTTTGTTTCTGTTTCTAAAAGAAGGCAGAAGTTTTAGAGACAGCTTAACGTTTATTGCTTGAACTGAGGTGGTTTCACAGTGAGCTGAGAAAGAGACCTTGTTGTGTTAACAGTGTATAAACATAGAAGTCATCATCCCCTTCTCCAGAGAGAGAAAATAGCCAAGGGCATAACAACAGTGTTGCCTCTGTGACTGGCAGCATAGGAGGTTAGCCCACGAATGTTAGAGGTTGCAATTGTAATTTCCTATCTTTGGAGAGGGCAGAAGAAGAGAGGATATTGTCAGATGTTGAATAAAAGCAGCATGAAGAGAATGACAAAGGCATAATAAAAGACAAAGGGAAATTTTACAACTGTGGAGCATGACTTAAAAGTTTAAAGCCCATATTCTTGCTTCATTAACTAACACAGGGTAAAATCTGAGGAACAGCAAAGTGATTGATCTTGCGTGTGAGGAGATTGAGATAAACTCTGTGTTTCTCCCTGAGGATTTGCTTTGGCCACCTGTGAACTCTGGAGCAGATATCTTGTCTGCAGCAGATCTTCTGAAATTCTGGCTAAGATGTTGCAAATACTTTCAAAGCATGCCCCCGGGGTATGAGAATAAGAACAGGAGGAGTGGTTGCTCTGCTGCTGGAATGATGTTCCATGGTCTGGGCTGGAGAGACGCTGTGAGTCTGACCCAGGAAGGCTTTTTCTGTTCAGTGCTGGAAATGACACTCTGTGAGCACTTTAGCACTTCAGTAAAAACGTGCTAATTTCATCCCATAGTGCTCCAACTGTAAGAAGCTGTCTTCATGTTTCAGAAAGGCCTTTTTTTCCTGCTCACTTCTGTAAGTCTAAAGGGGGACAAGTATTTCTGCTTTGTTGCTGTTGGAAGTCTTTGTTAGTAACTTTGGCGTCCAATTCATTACTGCAGTCATGTTTTCACAGCCTGGTGTGAGAGATAAACCCTCTGCAAATGAAGACAGCATCCATTTTCTTTCTACCTCAGGCCACACAGAATTGATTGGGGTAATAAAATGACAGTACGATGTAATATACTGACGGCTCTTTAATTTGAAAACTAGTTCCAGGCTGATTCAAAACTTGTTTAAAGCTAATTTATGACTTGTGTAATTCTCAACTGGACCAAGGTAAAGGATGATAGATGAAAAACGATGCAAAGTTAACATAATGTACTCAAACCTGTCAGCTTGAAATCATCTATAAAGGATTTGTTTCAATCCTATTTTAGTTTTGTTCTAAAGAAGCATTAGCAGAAAAGGTAGTGGCTGTTAGGCTGGTGTGATCACTGTTTAAGACACTATTTTTCCATCATCGTATTTCAAATGGAAATTCTTGAGCTTTTTAGGAAAGTATTTTATGCATAGTTTAAAAATATAAAAACATACACTGGCTTTTCATTTTCTTTACAATAAGAAGCAATGTTGGTTTCTATTTTGTTAAGTCAGTATCTGTGCTGACAGTAACATGGATTGGTAAATACAGCATTTTGCTACCATGATGTTCACTGTGTGTTTTGACTGTATATGTATATACAGACTACACATGTTTGTATATACATATCTGCATCCTATTTTCATATACCATGCATACCTGTGTATGTGTCTCAATCTGGAATTAAAGGTCTGGTTTTTGAAAAGCAAAATGTGAGAATAGTGAAATTGTTAAATTAAGCCACAACATCAGCATAGCATAAAACATAAACATCTCCCTTTGAAATCTATCACTTTCATGTGGCTTGCAGATGAAATCCACATCTGTTCTGTATGCATTATTGATTTTTCAGCATACTGTGTCAGTGTTCCTTCTGCACAGAAAAGCACAAAACTGAAGGCACAATGTGTGCTCCTGTATGGTAGATGCAAAAAGTAAATACACCAATTGGAGTGAAGGGAAGAAGAGAACTGAATACTGCAAAAACTCGTAAGCATTCCATCCCAGGACTAGAATATCTGATTTGTTATGTATTTCTGTCAACATGTAATTAAAATATGATTTTTTGCAGAAAAGAGATTGATCAAGCCTATGCAGTTGTGTTATCAGACTGCATGAGCATTTAGGTCACAGGAGAAGAGTCATTGTTAAAAGCAGGGATATCTTTCTTGCATAAACATGTCAAAATGTCTACACATTTCATTTCCTCTTCAAGGTTTTGTAAGTCCAAGAAGGTTCGTATTCTGAGGAGCTTTGATCAAAATCTGCATTTTTCAGGAAAAAAATGATTACTGAGAATTTTGAATTTATTTTTTTTATAATGCACTTGTATTTTCACAAAGTATTTCTACATTTTTAGGAAGCTGGAAGTACCATTTAATGGCTTTCCCCCATAATTTTTTAATTAATATAACTAAATACTGTGATCCATTATAAAGCTATGTATTGATCTGTCTGACGTGAAAATACAGATTTGTGATTTTTCCTGTGTAGTTTAGAACATGTAATAATGAGTTAATGAAGTGGGAAGAGCTTAAGCACCAGAAAAGACATGTACCAAAATAGTTACTGTGATTAAATGTCCATAAACCACCACGTCCATCACTACTACAGCTGAGGCTGACAGATCAATGATAGTGTCATTGTCATTGTTTTCATCATGCAGGACCTTGAAAAAATAATAAAGTGATTTCAGGAGAGTAAATTTTAATTATTTTTGAAGTATATTTTTCCTTTTAACACTTCCGTGGTAAAAATATTGATTCAGGTCAGTGGTAGTGGTTTTTCAACTTTACAAGTGTAAATGATACTAATACTCTTTCAGAGCAGTATTCTTGCCAGAATAAAAGTACCAGGATTTCTAACCGAAACTGTTGCTCACTTGGCCACATATTCATAACACACCTGGGAGCAGCTCTGTAAAAGTTCTCATTTGCACCTTGCAGCATTTTTATTGGTACCATTGGTATCATGGATCTGTGAAAGGATCTCATTCCACTTACTGAATATGTCTCTTTCTGAAAGCTGTATTTCACATGTTGTCAGACTAGTTCAGAGCAACACAGATTGCCTGTGTTGCATATTTAGATTGCAGAATAGTCTGGATTGGAAGGGACCCACAAGGATCATCAAGTTCAGCTCTTTAAGTGGATGGCCCATACTGGAATCAAACCCAGGACCTTGGCATCATTAGCACCATACTCTGACCAACAAACAATGTGAAAAGAGAGAATAAAACCAGAGCAATTGGGAAGGGAAGCATATTTGCTTGGAATGGTTTCTGAATAATAAAGCAAATTAGGTTTCCATCCATCTTTCTAAAAATAGAAGTATTAAATTAGCCAGCTGGTTCTTAGGAGAAGGATGGCCAAGCTGCTGGAGAGGAAGATGCTCAAGATTTGATGTAAAAAAGAATCCATGGACTTCTTGAGACAAAGAAATGTAACAGGAAATGTAAGCTTACCAAATTGTAGTTGCTCAGATAATTTTTGAAAAGCACTGTTTATTACTTTAAAAAAGCAAGTAACTGAAAATGGTTGCCACCATTATCTGGCCACAGGTAATAGCAGCATAACAAAAGCTTGTTCAGGTACAAAATACAAGCAGAATTCAAGGAGAAAAATCACTGAACCAACAGATTCAGACAAGTGTATAATTTTCTTCCAGCAGATGTGTTTGTTACTTTTGTTTTTGTAAGAAGCACAGAAGAGCTTCTGGAAACATATTGAGCTGATAAGTGGCATTGATTTAACTTTCTCGAGGAGAAAACAGTACTGTTCTATACTCAGAATGAGCTCATGGCTAATTGGGTAAACAAGAAAAATATCTTCAACATCATAGTTCACTGGGACCAAACTGAGGTGGCCTTTGAGAGAGAAGATGCTTGCCTATACAAGTCCAGGGAAACCAGTGAGCTGTCAAGATAAACATGCTATAAATTTCCTTTTGATTGCATATATAGCATGGGGAAAATCAGACTTTTATTATCTGAATGCTAGAGATGTTTCTTCTTGCAGCTCACTCTGTTTGGCAGATATTCTTCCAAGATACCTCATTTTTTCTTTTGTTCCACAGATCCAGCATTATGCCCATAAAACAGTTCAGTGCAATGGCAGTTGGACTTCACTGTTAACATTTAAATTGATGGCATTCTTTAGTCTTCACTAAAAGCTATTTTTTTTCCTAAAGTATCCTCCTCATACCAAACCTGAATTTTAAAGTGTCATGGCACAAAATGGTCCAGAGCATCCTTTTTCTAAGTCTCAGAGAGGTGATACAATGAAAAAGGTATAAAAAAATCTTTATTGGAAATATTTAAGCACAGAAGTACTTTTCCCACTTTATAGTCTTTGGAAACTCCCTCCATGTGTTAATTCTTTTACTGTGTCTGTGTGATTCAGTAATGGTTGTTGGACCAGTGCTCACTTTTTCCCTTTCTATGCAATGGGCTAAACTGCAATTGCTGAATATTATCATTATGAAATTTTAATTTACTTCTTACAGGTTGTTATGTTTGAAAACTTAATAATGAGCTCTGCAGCTTGCAGTTTCCAAAAGTATAATCTTGATTTCCTTGCAATTAGTGAATGTAGAAAGAAAGTGATATATCAAAAGCAGATACTCTGCTTGCTAAGCGATGACATCTAAAATACTTTCTGTATGAGCATTACAAGCACAGTAGAGATTGTACTGACTAATGGATTTTTTCTCTGCATTAAAATATCTCAAACTATGCTGTTATCAAAACCTCTGTGTGAAGCAGTGCAGGTATTAAAGTGTTTTTTTATTTTGAATGATTCAGTCATGTTGTGTGGCAAAATCAAGTCAATTTGGAAAATAGAATGTAAATTACTTAAGAATTTTTATTTATTTTACTGTAATGTTAAATTTACTAAAAGATAGAAAACTCTACTAAGTTTTTCAACTTTACCAGGTTGTGTGCTATATTGGTTTGCAGTGACTGGTAAAATACATTTGTTGGGGGCATTTCTAGCATGGCTCCAGCTGTTTTGCAGAAGCATCCATCTGCCATAAGTGGACAAAATGTAATATTCCCTTCCTTGCGGTTCAGGAGCAGGGGTAGGTATGGGTAAAAAACCATGTTTATTCAGAACTTCGCAATTCTGAAATGCTGTAACTAATTAATAGTCTTAAAATTCTCTAATGAAGAAAATACTATTATTTCAAAAGAAATTATATGACAGGTGCTTTTCATTCGAGCATAAGAAGTTGCCCAGAATAAAAAGAATAGAATTTCAGACCTCAAGTATTTTTTATTTCTCTCGCTGTGCTTAAAGCACAGTTCCTCTGGGAAGTCTCATTTTTTTGGCGTGCCACATCAACACGCTGTTGAGGGGTCTGTTTGTGTCTGTTGCCCTCAGGACTCCGAGCCGTCAAATGAGGTGGTCTCAGAGGCCCCAGGTAACGTGGTACCCTCTACCTCAAGAAGTAGCTCTGAAGAGCTGATATCGGTGGCACAGAAACGTCCAGAAGAGGTAGGACATTCTGTGTCTGTTTTTTTCCAAGATTAACTGGTGGGGAATACACATTTGCCTCTGTTTTTCATGCCTAGTGTTGTACTACTAATAACAGAGACTTTTTAAAGCTACAGCTCTGTCTTATACTCCCATATAAACAGCATGCAAGACCAAGGTAAAACTGAGAACTATTATTAATGGTACCTACAAGTATATTCCATAATATGTGCTACTTTTTAAATACTGTTTCTTACTGTCAGTAATTAGGATTTTTTTAAATCCTTCCTATCTGTCACACCATGACAGTAACAGGAGCCCTGTTAGATTCTGGCAAAATGAACTTCATTACATTGGAGAGTCAGAAATAGAATCTGTGCATTGGTATGTAGGTAGATATAAACTTTTATCATCCTTCACAAAATTTGTATGTCTTACTTCTGGTTTGTGCAAAGGAAAGACTCTTCCTGAGATTGGGCCTTTCTTTGTTTTCTTGATTTCAAAAAGTGATGTCATAGTAGTAGTAGTGATGTAGTCATAAGTTCATACATCCTGGTTTTGTAAGCAAAGGTGCTTGTAAGGTAGGGCAGCCAATGACTCAGGGTGTTTTCTGTCCCTGCTGTGCATCCCAATCATATTACACTATAGCTGGAGGAGATGTTGTCTGTGGAATTCAGACTCATAACTTCATTTCATGATGGCAATCATCTTCCCAGAGAACCATTATTATCCCTAAATTAACCTTTCCTGTGAGATGTAAGTCCTTCCTTTGTAGTAGCCTTAACATTTAATCCTGGCTTATTCAAACAGTTTAGTTTGTATTACTACTCTTCAAAATACATCAAGTACCAGGTACATAAGGACTAGTCTTTGCTGTTTTTTTTTCTGAGATTTTTTTTGACAGTAATTTTTGCAGGAAAGGAGAGTATGAAGTGCTAGTCATAGGAAATACAATGCTATTTATTAGTTTAGTGCAGCCTTTAGATAAATATCTTCATTTCTCTGATAGTCTTGTCACTTTGTCTGAAGAAGAGGGAAGGTCCAGAGTGTGACGCCAGGAGAATTCTTAAGAGTGTCTCCTTGAATAAGACCAAGTAGATTCACTTATTTTGGGATATCACTGCATATTCCCAGATAGAAAGTCAGGTTATGACATCTAAGCAGTCCTGAGGACAGAGTAGTACAAGCTTTTAGTAATACTTTTTTGTGTATTCCTGAGTAGCAAAGGGACCTCTGTCTGTGGAGAGATGTGGAATCTACCTCTCAATTCTCAGCTGTGTCAATTTACCTCACTCCACTGGAGAAATTAAAATTGAGAGCACAGATGGTGATTTAAAATAAAAAGAGAGGAAAAGTCCTGCAGAAAGAGGAATGAAATATGGTTAGTTGTTAAGGTGACTAAGAGGAAGATGGGTGTACAGTTTTTGCTTTTGTGGAATGAAAGCAGCTCAGCTGTGGGGGAGAGGAAGCTTCAGGGAATCAAAAGATGGAAATACACCTTTCAAATTTTACAAACAGTTCAGTAATGGTTCCTGTTGAAGCTGTTTTACTGAATGTGGGGTGATGTGGTTTATCAGGGAATGAGACTTTCTCCAATCATATTTACTGCAGTTTGTACAAAAGAGAGAGAGGCGAGTCAGAAAGAGTTTTGTGGTTGGATTTGCAGGGGACCTTGAGAGGGGAGCAGCAGTATGCTGAATTTCCAAATTCAGAACTCACCATGAAACAAAACATCTAAGTTACTGACGGGTAAGTCACCATGATAAACAAACATTTGTGAATTACACCCTAAAAAAGAGGTCCAAAAAGTGTTTGCAGAGCTTGAATTAAGCTAATGCCTTTTTATTTTAAATTTTGTTGAAGTCTTCTGGTACATCTTTCAATATCTGCTTAATGAGTTAATATGTGGAATTGACTACTGACTGGTGTATATTTGTATAATTTATGACTCATCTGAATTCAAACCATCAGCATTGGTGAGGGCTGTTAAAGAAAAGCTCAAATGCAGCTGTGGAATAGAGAAATATGAGAAAAGAGTAAAGAAGGCAGGGTGGCTAACAGCAAAGGGTTTCAGGAAGGTGCAGAAAATTTGAAAAGGTTGTGGAGAATGGTGTTCAAAAAGAGTCTTGGGCTTGCAAATGTGAGGACACAACTTCTAGTAGGAGAAAGTATGGAAAATCCCATGAACTGCCACATTAATTTGGATAAAGCACTTTTATTTCCTGCTTACAATTTGATTTCCTCTCAGATACGACAGTCTGAATCTTACCCTCAGTTACTTGTGTCATCAGTAGGATATTATTTGTGGGATGCAATTTAATCACTCAAATGAGGTCTTGTTTTGTTGTCCAGTCATTCCTCCTATTAGAAATGATGGTCAAATATTGAGTTCTCCTCAACAGGAAGGCAGAATGGCATCCACTCCTCTTACTGCTGCCCTTCTTCCCAGCCACTTTTGATGCTCCAAAGTTAGATTTAATTCTATGTTGGATCAATTGTGAATTTTCTGTGAATTTCATTGGTGTCCTGAATCATCTGTTAGCGATTCAGGAAAGTGTGTGTATTCATCAGTGTATTTCGCACGCAGAAACCTTTTGTGTTATAAAGTAACTCAACTGACTTTAAAGTTAGAAAGATAGTTTATTGTCTTTCCAAAAGCTGTGCAAGCCTCTGTAAAATTTAAGTTGTATAGATTTGAATGCTTGAATAATTTTAATTAGTGTCCATCCTAAAATAAGGATGTGATTGATATTTAATATTGTATGTATTTCTTAGGAGTTTTTAAGAATTGGATTTGAAAAGTATCGTTGAAAGAAGAATTCAGTGCATTTGGAAGGGGAGAGACGTGTCTCATCCTAATTTCAGTGTAATTTTGTTAAATTTCCAAGCAGTTTATATAGTTTCAGCAGTTTTCCTCCAGTAATAATACTTAGGGTAGAATTTTTGTTCCCACAAGACTTTCAAAATTCAGAACTACATCACTGTTACATTAGTATGCCCTTTTTTCTCTGATACTACACATTCTTTACCATGAATGGATGAAAGGAAATTCTCTGGATGTTGTGATTATTTAAGATGCAAGCTTTTAAAATGTTTTAAATGCACAAATGCACTTCCTTGAATAACACTGCAATTGTTCAATAAAGTTGAAAGGTTGGTGTATCAGCTTTCATGACCCTTATTCTGTGTTCTGTGGTCAGCTTCACTTTGCATCTGGCAGTTGCATTGGTACATATATTTACATTGGTTTCTGATGGATATACAGAGATGCTGAAGAAAGTGGAGATTTGTTGCTGAAGTAGTTTTACTTTGCCTTTTTCATGTGTCTAAAGAGCAAGATGGGTGGGCTTTGTCTTCTTGATACCATTTCTCATAAGCAGCCCTTTAGTCCATGGGGGATGATGGTGTCAGTGGTTTGTTATCTAAGTAAGAAAATACTGATTTTGACAGTTCCCTTAAATGTGAGTCTCATAAGAGGCATATTCTCTTGTTTAATTAGAAGCAAAATAGAAGTACATGAGTTATGTGTATTAATTTCCTTTGCCAATCCTGTGGCAAATTAATTAATCATGTTTTAATAGTGTAAGCCTAGAGGCTAACAGCTAATCTTTCTGAATCTGAATGTCTGCATTGCAGAACAGTACAGATACAGAGGAAAAGCTGTCCTATCCTTTCTCTTGGATAGAAAAATGAATTCAGCAACCAACAAACCTCAACCAAAAAACCAAAACAAACAAACAGAAAAAAAAAAGGCGCATACAAAGCATGGAGCACTTTAGGGTAAAATATAAATTATATTTTCATAGCATATGAACCAGAATAGTTGATGTGTCTGGGGTGCTTTTTGGATGCTGGATTCAAACTGTAAAAGCTGTGCAAATTGTTGTGGTTCTTAGCTAAGGAAGGATTAAGATAGGTACCCTCTAACCTGGTTCTGAACTATTAGACATTCAGTGCTTCCAGTTTATCTGGATAGAGCACAGGCATTTTTCCATAAGTAATGTACAGCTAAGGTATAGTGATTTGTTTGATAGAAAAAGACGTGTCACACACTAAAGTCATCTGCCATTAGTTGTAAGTATGGTACAAGCATCCTAAAAGGATTGTATAATTCAGTTTTAACTGCTTTATTTCCTATAAAAGGGAAGGAAATGTTGCATGATTTCTGTTAATACAATTGGCTGCTGATACTGTCTTTTGTTTCCTGATTTATCCTCCTTCCTTGATCTTGGGCTGAAATCTTTCCGAAACAGTCCCTTTTGCATTTCAAGTTAGTACAAAAAGAATTTTTTTTAAACCCAAAGCTATGAATTTCATCAGCAGTGTGTCCGGTCCATCCTTACAGTATTTTATTACACTGAGATTTTTACTTTTTAAACAAAATATGATCTAACATGTTCTGAAATGACTGAATTGAAAGTAATGCCATGGGAAAGTTTGTAATAATCATCATGTGATAACTTTTTCCATCTGCTGTTATTAGACTATTGAATAACTGAATTTCCATCACTGGCATAATTCATTTCAGAAAATAATCATCATGAAGAATAAGCACCATCAAGAAGTAGAGAGATTATTTGCACTATTAAAGAACACAAGAATGTATTAGATAAAATATATTTGTGTTTGTATCTTTATGTATAAATGCACAGCTGTTATGCTTGCACTTGTGAAAAGCCTGTGCATTCTTTTCTAAATTTCATTGGCCTAACCATATATTCCCTCTATTCTGTATAGCTGCTGGCTTGAATGCATTTAATACAAAATTTGTGTCAGACAGTTGTTGCTATAAATGCATTCTTTCTGACCCATTGCTAATTAAAAAAAAAAAAAAACTAGTGACAGACATAGGGTGAGTTGGACTCATATTTAATCTTGACCACTATTTTTTTTTTGTTTAACTTCTGAGGAGCTTCCTCACTAAGAAAAATAATTGTAAATGTCCATGCTGTGTGCACCTAACAGTCTGTTTCCTCATGAAAAATCATAAGTGATAACTTACTCCTTATTTTGTATCGTAAGTAAATAATTCCCATTTATATCAGCAGTGATACTGATATGTGATTTTGTACTCTGAACCTGCTACTGTACTGAGATCTGCAAACAGTCAAAACACCACAAAGAAAAAACAAAAACAAAAAAAAGGCATATTTTAACAAAGAGAAGGAAACATATTGGATCATCTGCACCATCCATATCCTGGTAGACATAGGATGGATTCTTCCAGTACATTTCTTAGTACTTCTTTCTGGTTTTAAAGCTTCTGAGCAGTGGTGGTTTTCATACTTCTGGGTTCTTTTCCTTTATGCTCCTTCACAGTAAACATTCTGAAGGTGTTTATTGCATAATGTTTATTGCACTCCTCCTCTTTGTTTTCTCTGAGTGACAGCAGAAGAGTTGCAGCAGATTACAGACCTGGGATTGGAATGCATTTTGAATATTTTTTGGATCTAAGATTCATTGTAGAAAAGGCTGATGTTTGGTTCCTTGTAGAATTACTTATGGATGATTTGGCCCATAATCCAACTCTTCTTGTTATAGTGTCTTCCAGTCATCAGACTCATTTATCAAAACAAGGGAGTTGAGTCACATTTTCAGATCATTTGGCACTCAAGAGATTTGTTTGATTTTACTTTTCATGCTTCTACAAGTAATTATTATTGTTACTGTAGTTCCCATTAATATTTCAGAACAAAAGTTGTAAGCCACTTGCTTAAAGAGCCTTAGAGTCTAACTGTGTTAAAAGTGAATTAATAATGAACTGAGAAAAGGAACATAATACCTTTGACTACTGAAGTGGTTCTTCCATAAAATAAACTGGGAAATACAGTTAAGCATGTAAATGCTCTGGAGTTAGGAATTCATATTTTCCTGCTAATCTCTTCACATGACTGTTTTATGTAATCTTCTTAATAACTAAATATAAAGGTCGCAAGATGGCTGGAAAATGCTGTCATGCAGTTCTGCTTTTGAAGTCAAAATTTATTTATGTATATTTAAGCATAAAATGGCCTTATGAAATGAGGGTTCTTCTTAGAAGAACATTATTAATTTAAAAAATGAATTAGATCTGTTCAAAATTTCCACAAACTCAAGACATCTTTTTATTTAACCTTTTCACAGTCTCTGCCCTTCTTTAAAGTACATTCAGTCCTATATCATCTGTTACTCAGGAAGGTATTTAATACATGAGTGGGCATCATTTGCATTATACAAGAAGATTAACTTTACAAGCTCTGCTATTAATCTGAGTACCTCTACATATTGACCTATGAAAGAACATAATTAAGTTAGCTTAATTAAGTTAGTTAATTGTTACACTCTGATGAACTTACTATTGAGAGGAAATTAAAGGCAAATAGAAAATGGCATTCATTGGTTTGAAATCATATTTTAAAGGGTTTCACAAAGATACTTTATATATAGATGACTAAAATATCTATTGTGTAATAAGCAAAGCAGATGCCATTAAAATCCCTGCAGTTTTCTCCTTTATTGCCTGACATACATCCGTATTTCTAAAAGAGATTTTAAAAGCGTGCTAAAAATTTAGAAAATAACTGTTGTGAGGTTTCTCCCCAATACCCAAAAAATTGAATTCAGAAATCCTGTCTGCACATGGACCCCAGAGAAAAGCACAGCATTGAAGTTCATTAAGTGTTATAATGTGATACTGAAGCCTCCTTTGGGGTAGAGAAAAGAATTTAAAGACCCCTAGAGCAGCAAGCAATACCCCATCATCTGTACATTCTCACACATCAGCATAAGAATGTCTTTCTCATGCAGTGATGGAGGGGAAAGGAGAGACACTCCTGGAATTTACTCTGTCAGCTGCATTTCTGTTGTCAGGAGTGCCTGCAAGTTCACTGCAGGAAAACATTCAGGGTTTCAGCACAGATCTGTGCATGGATAGACCCTCCACATGACTCCAACATCTGGGATGCATTCATCAGTCTTGATAAGCACTGATAAGTACCCTGGAGATCATCAATTCCAAGTAGATGCAATTAATAAACAGTAAGAAAAAATGGCCAAACATGCAAAAATGTGCTACAGTGATTGCTGCCAAATGAGCAGTTTATTAATCTGTGAGATTCATTAATATTACAGTGGCTTTATTTTGAGATTATTTTCTGTGAACAATTACTCTATTCCTTCTTTTTTTTTAATTTGCCAGGTCTATTCATTTTCTAGATGGCGTTCTCAAAGATTTTAGGATTTCTGCTTTCTTTCAGTTGTAAAAATTAATATTTTAACTCAAGTGAAAACAATATTTTCCCTGAGGTATTATTCTTTGGCATTTCCAGATCATATGAAAGGGTCATTGATCTGTGGATATATTCTCTGGAAAAATAGCAGCATTGAAAGCAGGAAGGCAGTGGCATTTAGAATCACTTGTGTACAAATTTGTATTCATATTCTGAAGACAGATAAGTTTGATATGCATTCTTACAAAGAGCAAAAAAAGTCTTTCCTTAAATAATGCTTAATTCTTTTTTTATTTAAAAAAATCTGAAGCAATTTAAAAATTGATAGGATAGGAAGAATCAATTAAATTATAGCTACTGTATATTTTATGAGACACGTTTTTCTTTAACAGCTTCTACAATGAAATATTTAATTTTTGTAAATTCAAATTTAGTTTTTGTAAATTCAATTTGAAATTAGCATGTTGTTACATTTAGTCCCTTTAAAAAGTTATTGGAGCTTTAAACAACTTGCTATATTCTAAGAGTAAAGAAAGCTTTGTTTTCAGCTTCAAGACATGCTTTAAATCATGATTTATTTTTTTTATAGAGGAAGAGAGTGGAAAATTGATTGGAAAATTAGAATTAAGTGAGCTTTAGGTGGGAAAATAGGAAGAAGTTCAAGTTTAGGGCATCCCACCTGCTGAGGATTTTGATGGTTGTACTGATGTCAGTGAGCTTCAGTTGACCTGTGTGCACTATCTGGTCAGCTTTGACTGTGTTGCTTTGAGATATCCATGATGTGGCACGGTGCAATGTCACGTAAGCCACTGTTGTCATTTCCTGTGTGTCCCATGAAATGCACAATGGAAATTCTTTCCTGGCGGAAAGTAAGTGTAGCTTCTCTCTTCAATATATTATGGGCACACTCTTAATGTTCTATTTTTTGTTTCTTTCCTGAGGGATTTGTTGTGTTCTCTCTTACCTGTAATATTTAAATATAATATTTAAATTAGGCTAATATATTCTTTGATCATTGCATGCCGTGTAAATATTAGGGCTCACACTGCACTACATGAACAAAACAGTGATCTTTTTTGTAGATGATAAATAATATCAGAAATTTCCTAATTTAATATGATAGGTTGAAAATATCATCAGAACCCTTTTAAGTTATTACAGGCTAGATTTGAGATAATGAAGCTTTGAACAGAGTCAAAGATTCCAATGTCCTTAAGGTAGTGAAGATAAGCAGAGGTCAGTCAGTAGTCATTAATAATGTAGCTTATATAGATTTTCTCTACCCAGTTGCTTTGGGGTTATCTCTAAACTGCAGTGCAATCCCAATAGTGTCCCAATGCTGCTTTACCAAACTATTGTTACTTTACATCCCTCTCACTGTTAAACAAAATATTTACACACTGAAGAGTTCATATTGCCTAAATATTTCAGCACAGTAGGATCAGTGATTTATTATTTGTTAGAGTACATCTTTTTGCTGTTAATGTGTATTTTTGTGATAGACATATATACTGAATATAAAATCTTTTAAAACTAATTTTATATTATTTTCTAAAGACTATCAAGTAGGTTAACATGCACTATTATCTTTGATAGCTGTCATTGATTGCTAAATCCTTTTTAAGTGAACAGTTTCCTATATTTAATTTTTAAGTATGGCTACATAGCTATCATAGTCTCCCAAAATCTCTAGATGACCTGGAATATTCAGAACTACATATTCTATATTCTATGCTGTAGCTATGGTCTTTGTTTTACTTAGAAACTGAAGGTGTTCCTGAAAATACAGTTAAATTCAGAGAGACTTAGACCGTGGTGAGGAGTGATATCTTTGGAAAGCTGGTTTCCCATTAGCCAGTCCTAGGGTGTTTTACTATGGCGAGATTCTTGTTTAAGTGATTGGAATCATCACAGGAAAATAGCACACACCTCCTATGAATTAAGACATTTCTGTGTCCTCTCATAATGACTGATTTGTATTATTCTGTAGTTCTGCATATGCACGATAAAGATGGAGGTATGCCTACTGCATGACTTACCTCGCTAAAGCTATTTGCCTAAAACTCCATAGATTCTGCCAGTGCTTCCAAGGCAGATACTTGCA
This sequence comes from Melozone crissalis, assembly GCF_028551555.1. Lineage (NCBI taxonomy): Eukaryota > Metazoa > Chordata > Aves > Passeriformes > Passerellidae > Melozone > Melozone crissalis. The sequence continues at coordinate 27,801,172 of NW_026535794.1, forward strand.
GAGGAATTCCCAGGGTACCTGGAAGAGGCTTTAACCTAGAGGTATGGCTGAGATGGTTTCTGCAATTCAGTGGCCACCAGACTGAGCCCACGGTGCTGCTGAAAGGGCAGGATGTGTTCACAGACTGCCTGCCCTGCTGCTCTTGTTGGAGCAGCAGATGGGTGAGCTGGGTGTCAGTGGGCTGCTCTGGCAGACCTTGGAGGGATATCCATGGGGGTGGCAGACCTTGGAGGGATATCCATGGGGTGAAGGACATGCATAGCTGTGGACCATGAGCTCCCTCTTCAGTGTCAGCATCTGCAGTTCATGGTCCAGGGCTGACACTGAGATCTTGTTGTTATTTGGGTGCTCTGGAAAAAATAAATGAGAATAATCTTCAAAATACTCACTAGTGTTTCTGGATTTACTGTATTAGCCAGTTCTCCTGTACTTATCCCTTCAGAAGGAACACTTTTTTCCCATTTAACAGCCATATTCCAGATTACCCCTCAAGAGTAGGTTTGTAATATTTAGGTTTCTCAGGAGATTGACGGAAATTAAGAGCTAATGTTGTAACTAATGAAAATCCTGATTTTTTTCTGCAAATTAGGATCAATTTTTGCCAAAGATGATTAGTTACACAAAATTTAGACTCCTATTTGATATCAAGAACGACAAGGACTGGAGTTCACACTTGCATCCTTGTGAAGTTTTTTGTGATAGTTATCAGGAGAAATCTTGTCAGACTATTAGTGGGCAGAGGCATATTCACACTTTGCTTGTTGAAAAACTACCAGTGTTGATCTGGATTTATCAAGGTACAGGGATCCATGTGTGTCCTGCTCTTGGTCGCAACAACCCAATGCAATGGTAGGGGCAGGGTGCAGAGAGGCTGGAAAACTGCCCAGCAAAAAAGAGTCTCAGGGTGCTGGTGACAGCAGTTGAATATGAGCCAACAGAGTGGCCAAGAAGGCCAGTGACCTCCTGGATTTAACAGGGTTACTGTGGTCAGCAGGACCAGGAGAGTGACTTGACCCTGCTGAGGCCACACCTCAGGTCCTGTGTCCAGTTTTGGGCCTTTCACTGCAAGACACAGATGTGCTGGAGGATGTCCAGAGAAGGCAATGGAATTGGGAAGGGTCTGGAGCACAGGTCTTGGGAGGAGCAGCAAAGGAGTTGGGGGTGTTTAGACTGGAGAAAAGGAACCTGGGGGAGACCATAACACTCTCTACAACCACCTAAAAGGAGACTGCCCTGAGGTGGGGTTGGTCTCTTCTCCCAGCTAACAAGGGACATGACCAGAAGTGGCCTCAAGTTGTGCCCAGGGAGGTTTGGATAGGATGTTAGGAAAAAATGTCCTGAAAGAAAGGTTCCTCAGGGAAATAACTGAGTCACCATCCCTGGAGATATTTTAAAAAAAGACTTGTAGTTCTTGAATTGAGGGACATAGTTTACTGGTGAACTTGGCATTGGCAGGGCAATGGTTGGGCTTAGGCATTTTAAAGGATTTTTTTCCACTTAAATGATTCCATAATTCCATGAGTTCAGAGTTCAAATCTAGGATTATGACCTGAGAATTCTATCTGAAAGCAGAAAAAAAAATTCAAGTACTAGCTTATAATCTTTGGGAGACTTATAATCAAAATTCCAAAATGAGCTGCCAGTGGAGGAAGTTGCCTTAAATCTGTACAGCTGACAATAGAACCATTCCCTGTATATTTTCCAGTCCTTTGATTGTACTTGCCTACAGTTGCCCCCAAATTTTCAGTAGACTTTTTGTCCACTGCCTATAGGCACTAGCTATAGCTAAACTCTGTTAATCCAATATTGTCACATGGGTATTATGAAAATAAATGTCCAGAGTTTAGGAGCATAAAGACAGGCCTTTAGAAAATACCCATTGCAGAAATGTAAAAAATCAGTTATAATAAAGGTGCATTTGGTCTAATATATCTCTGAATCTGGGAGATATAATGCTCAAAATAGGAGACAAGGTACTAAGTGATGAAGAAAGACAACATAAGGGAAGGAGAAGAGACTTTGAAGGCATTTTAGATGCTTATTTTTATTCTCATTTTCTAACAGTCTTTATTTATATATTTAGCTCTGGGAAAAAAAATCTCAGTCAGCATTTAAAAACAGACTCACCCACAGACTATAATTTGTGTGCATGTGTGCATGCTGTGCAAACTTTTAGATGTTTTTTCTGCAAAATGTTGCCTGTTTTAACAGTCTCTTTGTGGTTTCAAGGGTGATGTTTGAATTGGGAATTGAGGCAAAGATGATAGTTTTGTTCAGTGTGTAGATAATCCTAAAGTCACCATTTTTCATATTGTAGCCTGATAAGCTGCAGAGTAAAAATAACCCAATTTTGAAGTCATGGTATTACTTGAGAAAGCTTTTAGTGTCTGCAGAGGCATCAAGATATTCAAAAAGAGGAAGCACTTTAAAACCTTACCAAAAACTAAATCCAATTACCCTGTTAGTGTAGGAAAGATGAAGTAGAGGAAACTTCCTTCTCCACAACATGCATGACTGCAAGATCTCTCTTATGCCATGAAGTGAAATACATTTGATCCTCCCATCCCTGCCTTAAGATCTCATGCAAAAGCACTAAGAACTCAGAGAAAATCTGGAATTGGCATTTATTTCAATTATTTTATCTCAAATCAAAAGGTGGAAGAGCTTGGTGTGGTCTTTAAAATACTATTCCTAAAGCCAATGTTTTCTGAATTCTTCATAAGATACTAAGTGTTTCAGGTGGAATTTCTTTATCTCTGAAGTACTTGTATATAATATTTAATTTTGGAAACAAATGTGGGTAAATTTGATTTGTTCATCCCTTCATCATGCAGTCTTCTGTGGGGCCATTGTATGTGCAAGAAACTGGAGTAGAGAAATATTTGCTGCTCTCCATTGTAGCTCCTTTTTTCTTTATGTCACAAGGTAACCTGCCAATGCTCATGTGAAGTGATGAAGCCAAGAAATTGTGCCAAAAATTAAAACTTTTCAAATGCAGTATTGCAGATGTGCTGTGTTGATTCCAGGCTGGATTTTTTTCAGCTTAGTTAGCATCTATGAATTGTGATTTCTTGTTTAATACAAGCGTAGCACTTTGAGAAAATGTCTTAGCCAATTCTCCAGAGTATTATAACTTTACAGCTTCCTTATTTTTTATTTACTGCATTAATGTTACTTTCTTTTCATTTAGATCAATATGTATTGAATTTAATAAGCACAGGGTTTCAGAGTTATGGTCTGTGAAGCTCCCATAACACAGATTAGCAAATAATTCTATGCAATTAAATATTATACTTTCCTTGTGGCAATCTTACCCCAATAACTTGTAATTTTGGGTATTTGTTTTTAGCTCCATAATTTGTGTCATGAATTCATTTCAGTGTTGCAATCAGAGTTATATGGTTAAAAACACTGAATCAAAAAGAAAAAAAAAAAAAGAAAATCATTACCTCAAGGAGTTTTCATTTCTAGTATGAAACCAGACATTATGGATCCAAAAAACAAAAAAAAAAAATTGTTTTTGTTATTTTTGCTCCATTTTGGCTGGAGTTTGGACTTAATACAAGAAATCTAATTTTTTTTTTTTTAATGAAAGACTGATCATAAGATTGATAGTATTTTTTTAAACATTTGGAAATTTCACATGGAGTTCTTTTCCTACAGTGTTTATTATTGAGCAGGTTGTAATAGCCTCTACTTCTCTACATAATGTAGAAGCTTAAGTTAGTAATAGAATCAAGATTAAAGACAGTGATCACAGAATGGAACAAATTAATTCCTAGTCTTATTAATTGGTAAACTTAAGCTTAAACAAGAGAGATATTGCACATATCAACCAGGAAAATGGAAGGTTGTTTGTATAAATATTTTTCCACTGTTAAAGCACGTCATTAATAGGCTTTATCAAGTCAGACCAAGGATCTGTATCAAGGAGCTTCATCATCCATAGAGTCATGAAGTGAATGTCATCAAAAATCACTGGGCCTAAACACTTATCAGTTCACTATGATGAAATGACTGCATTTTTATTTGCACAATAACCTCAAATCCTCATATTAAAAAGTGGCAAATTTTTTTGCCCTTTACTGTTCTAAGTGTGACACATGTAACAATTATTCATCACTCCATAATGGATCATTTTTATCAGAGTCTTGTGTCTTTTCTTTATACATAGAATAAATATTTATGTTTTCTCATTTTTCTGAACTAGAAGATACTGATAGAATAGGTTTGAAGTGTCAACTATAATTCATTGCATGCAAAGAAAAGCTTTATACTGATACTGTGCAAAAGGAAAAGAATATCTAAATCATTTCAGCAGCAAGCTTATAACCAAGATAATATCAGCATTTTCCTTCTTGAAAATATATATGCCATAAATTAAAGGAGGTTTTCAGTATTTTATTAAAATACTTCAGACAAGTTTAACCCTGTCTTCAATGGGCATGTATGTATGAATACGAAAACCTTTTTAAAAAGAAAATGAAGGTCAAGTCAAAGTTAAACCAAGCTTGCAGTAAACTTCTTACTAATCCTGCAAATATTATGTTTAGAAGACATTAGAAAAATATGATACACATTTAGTGTCAATTTAAAGGTGCCCATATTATTCTTACAGAAAACTAAAGATATATCTAGCACTTTACTGTTTTGTACAATAGTAATACAGTCTGGGGAAAAAATACTAAATATGTGTATACTGAGTGTATTTGAATGAACTCTTAATTTAGTTGAAATTAGCCTTAGCAGTAAATGTAGTGGTGGAGAAGAACGTATCACAGTATATAATTATGTTTAAATAAATACATGGAAAAGTAATTGGGTTAATAAGAATATAATATAATAATTAGAATCCAAAATACACTTGTAATGAAGCATTTTATATACAAATCCTACCGTTCTTTTAAGTACTATGGTATCTCACCACATTTTCAGTTCTGCTTCCAGCTTCTTTGGCAAGAAAATGCAGGGAAGTGTTGGTACTATTTGTAAGGAACTAACAACAGAAAAGTTGTATGTGATGAAACCCTGCATCTGTTTTGTGGAATTTGCAGCTGTCCCTTTATTATTGTTTTAAACCCATTTGATTTGTAATACTTTAAAATGTCATATCCCATGTTTCTCTAGTCTTTTGAATGGTGAGTGGTTAAGTTTTGTGCTTTTGTTGTGAATGCTCTTTTCCCAAGTCCTGCAGCAGCAACTCTCACATTTATGGCTATTGTCTCCCTAATTCCAGCTGTGGCTTTGCAGTCTTCTGAGAGAGGCACTCTCCAAGGTACCTGGTCAGAAGTGAAATTGCTTTTTTAGAGCCAGTCCCATCACAAAAGACCCAAGGCATCTATCACATCTCTTTTGCAAACAAGCAGAAAGCTGAAATGAAGTCTTATTGTTTCTGATGTATGTGAGAATTTTACTTTGAACTCCAAATGTTGTCTTCCAGCAATAAATTTAATCACTAATTAGTATCAGATCATGTTGATGATGAAATAAGCTGGGAGATTTAGTAAGGTCATGTATTTAATAAGAAGCATCAAAATATAATTTTGTAGGGTATACCCAGTGTTTTGGTTTAGAACTGCTGCCTAGAAATGTGATAATTGTTTTCTTCAGAAATCAGATATTAAAGGACAATGTGAGAATGAATCTTTCTATGAAGAGATCACAGAAGCAGTCCATTGTAGAAGCAAGTTAGTACGTTTGAAAGGTCATTAATGTAAAGCTGTGAATTTGTCCCCACATGTGACATGGATAAGTGATCTTATGGTATTTGCTGTTGTCAATTTGCATTAATATCTAAGGCATGATAAGAATGTCATTAATGGGAAACAAAAATTAATTGCTATGATAAGGCAGTAAAGTTTGTTTAATACTTCATGATCAGTAGCTTGAAAGCAACTTGCAATTTCAATTTTAATTCTTTCAGTAAACATTTCCAGTTCCTACAGACTCTGAATCTGTACCTTTTGTGATTATTTGCAGACAGAGTGCAATTTACTCTTGGATGGGTACTCTGTAGAACAGCTTGACAACTGTTCTTGCCAGAATGTTTGTACCATATGTATTAGGGAATTTTTGCATTGTTGCATCCTAAAATCAATATGGAACATAAGGATGATGAGTTATGTTCTAGGCATTCCTTCTATTGTCCATCAAATGCATCTTGTGAAAGCAAATTTCCAAATTTTCAGAGAGCTCAAAGCAAAGAAGAATTTGATTCACAATAATTGAAATTAACAGTGGTTCTCTATCTGAGTATATTGAAATTAATTTATTACCTTTGGTTATGCTTTGTCTTAGGAAGCTTTTTTAACATTATATTTTTTATGTACACTGGTCAGCCATGTCAGAGGGCTCAAAATAACACAGTACTTCAATCCAAACAGCTTGCCTACATGCAGGATAAGAACTTGCTTTGACTGGTAGGTTCCACTGCTTTCTGGCTCAGAATAAAGGAGGTGCTGTATGAGGCTATCAAAGTGTGGGATCCTATCCTTGGAAATCAGGCACTTATTTAGGCCAGCTCATCCATTTGGCTTTTGGCTATGAAGAACCATGCTGACAAATTTACATTCACAGTGTATCTTTCAAAATATTGCCTTCTAGATAGTGTAGGAAGAGTTCATCAGACAAAAACTGAATTAGGCTATTAATATGTATAGCTGCACATATCAGAGGCTTTTCTTGTTGTGGTAAACTCAGTATCTTCAGACATCAGATGCATTTATTTCATTACTTGTCAGCTTTTTGTGCTTTGAAATGAAAGTCCTGAAAGACCTTGGTTGTCTTCATCCTTTGCAGAGCCATGAGATCCTGTCTACTTTGCAGAACAAATGTGATGTCTTCATGGCAGAGGGAGCAGGCATGCTGACTCCTGGTACCTCACTCTTTTCAAACATACATCAATCCTTCTGAGGCAAGCAAACTCCAGAATCATAAAATCTGTTAAAGTTTGATTTGATGGTGGCTTCTGTTTTCCAGCATCTTCAGAATGTTTTCAGAGGAGCTCACTTCACATCTTCTGGCACAAATAACTTCATTAAGGAAGGCTGTCACATGTCAGAAGTGAGGTCATATTGGTCTTCTCATGACCAGCATTCCAGCGAGCTGCAAGTGCGTGGCTTAGAAATTTCAGCGAGTCAGCCAGCCTTGCATTTGAAAATGGTATTTCAGTGACACTTTCAGGAGAGATACACCTACAGCTTTCTGAAGTGAAAGTTTCTTAAGCAACATATCCTTGACAGTGCCTCTCAGAGAGTATGAAAAAAATTGTTAACTGCAGAGTATCTACTGCTTGATTTTGAAGGGCTTGATAGATCACTGCTTCATAAACATTCATGTAGAAGGCACAAGGCAAGCTTTTGAGGAGGTCTGGCCTTTCATTTGTTTGGACAGGCATTTTGTTGTTAATTGACTCTTCTCATCCTTTCCTGCCATGGGTTATGAAATCATATGCCCTAAGGAAATGAAATTCAATTATGCATTTAATATATTTTGGATTAGCGGGGCGCATGCATCTGGCATGGTAAAAGCAAGATGTATTTTATGTATAGAAGTTAGTTAGAAAAATTATCTCAGTTTATATAAATATGATCACAACCTGCTGCACTCCTGAGAAAATGTGTACCACTTGAGACAAAAGCTTCTGTTATTACTGTTAGAATCTGTTGCATTAAGAGTATAGAAATTTGGCAGCAAATAAACACCCTTGCTTTCCAGCTCATCCTCAGCAATCAGAGGGGCTGGGTGTGGCACATCTCATGAAATCCCTCTGCTGCATATCTCATGACATGTGTCATGGCTTAGGCCTCATTCCTGTGGAATCTAAGAAATTTTTCTGAGTGATGAAACATTAATATGATGAGAGTTCTAAAATATTTTAATATCTGGCTTCTGAAAGTGACAACAAAAATATGTCACTGTGTTTGCATGGGTGGTGGTTGTCTGGTCAGAACACAGTCCCAGAATACATTTTAGTTGTTTAGAGAGAGAGGGGGGGAAACTGGTGCCTATTTCAGTTTCTTCACTTTAATACTCTTAAATGTAAGATTAGAGGAAAAATTATGACTCTGAATCTTAAAAAAGCAAAACAACTGCCAGAAATTTCCTTTCTAGGGAAATCTATTCAGTCCTCTAACTTGAACATACCTATAAGTGGAAAGCTGTTATGTCTACCTTATTCTTGCACCCAGAGATGTTCTTTCAAGGAAGTAGATGAAGAACAGCAACAAAGAAAGAAAGAAGAGCTTGTATCTGAAGGAAATGATACTAAGATTTTAAGTGTCATCCTAAGGATCTCCAGGAACTTTCCTGGTTAAAAGATGATAGTTCTGTGAAGTAGGCTGTGAAAGCTAGAAGGAAACAAGCCTGAAGGTGGTGAAAGTAGCCTAAGTATGAATTTCTACACGTATTAAGAAAGCAGTTTGTGGGTGGAAAGTGGAGCAACATTGAGACACGTTATTTTCATCAGCTTTTGTCTAGTTGTCCGCTCAAAGCAACCAATTGAGCATGGAGAAAATTCCCTTTTATTCTCTGTAGTGGATAAGACCTTGGAAATGAAAAAATGTGTTTGGGACTCAACCCAAGGAGTAGAGAAGGGCTGTGTTGCATTTAATGCACTATTCAGACAAAATAAAAATCTTATCTGTCACCTCAGTTCCTCAGAGAAACAACAGGAAAAAGAGAATCACAGACACAGCCTGTATTTTTACATAGGCCAGGGATGCAAATCCTTTTCATTAAGCAGTAAGGCTGGCTTATTACTGAGACACAGTGCAGGACAAATGCAGTTTGAATCATGTTGGAAAGAATATTACCAGGGAATGTGGGTTTTGGGTATTCCTCCTTCTTGCACATTTTTTTCCTTTTACCAGCATACCTTTGAAATGCCCTTTATACACAAAACCTTATACTTTGTGAAAAATTACAGAAATTATTAAGGAACAAATTTACCTTTCTGTGAAGAGTGTAACAGTGGCAAATTTGAAAGAAACTACATTAAGAAAATGTTTGCTTCACAAATGATAGAAATTTTTAATATGGGTATACACCATTTTCTTTTTCCTTTTTCTGCCCAAGACATGTTAAAGACAAACACTTCTATGAACAGATCCTTGCTTGGCTATGATAAAAAGGTATGTGACACTGTTGTGATGGGAATATCTTAGTGACATGCTTCCATCATGTTCAAGTTTCTTAAAGACTGTTGGGTTTCTATTTTTTTATTTAAATCCCTGGTTAATCAAATATTCAGAAGCAATGAGCAGCAGCCTTGTGCTGCCTTTGAGACATGAATGGACCCAGACTTTCTACAAGGAGAACATGGGAATGCTGGTTTTCTGGCCAGAACACATACATGGCAAGCTGCTGGCATCTGCAAGCATCTGTCATTTTCAGGAAAGAATCGGTTCAAGAAATAAAAGCCAAAAATAGCAATGTTTATATTCTAGGAAATTACTATTTTCTGTGATGGTAAACTATTAGTAAGGTTTTTCTGAGTGGTCTCCTGCCTGCTGTGGGGTGGCTGTTTAAGGTACATGTGGTGCTTTCACTTGAGAGGTGACAGTACCTAATGACAAAGCGCTTGCTGGATAGGAGAGCTTATAGTCTCATGGACTGCACTAGCAAAATACCTAATGCTGTAATAACCTGCAAATCTGAGCTATTCAACTTGGGATGAGTGTTACAATCAATTATTGTAGCTTTCAGTAGAGTCACTGTTCCTTTTCTTGTCAGACTTAGCCTCTTACCTGCCTTGTTGAGTCATGTCTTGATGTGTGAGAATTATTTCCAGCCACAGCTAGTGCAGAGTGCTGGTTTGTATAAAGCCATCTGTGGGTCAAACATCTCAGTTAATGAGAAATGTGCTGTGTGGGATTGGATTACCACCTGGATTAGATTTCTAATGCAATAAATTTCCAGGCATCCTCTTCTAGTATTTTCACAACACTTCAGTCTATATTATGGTGGAAATTGGATTAAAAGGACAAAGCATGAAGTAATTTGCTGAAGCAAACAGGGTGTTAGTGCCAAATTTTGTATAAAAGGATGCTGCTGAAAGGACTACGTGTCTCTCTTCTAATCCACAGAGAATCCTCTGCCTGAGTTTAAGGACTTCATTTCCAAATACAATGCACAAGGGGGTACATAAACCTCTGTTAAACAGTTCATTTTGTGCATTCATCTCTTGTTTGCTTATGGTATTAAAAATGTTTTCGGCCTGGAACAATCCCATTCATGTGGAAATCACTTTGTAAATTTAAATGCTGTAGTAGTGACAGTTCTGTTCAGAGAAAGTACTTTAATGTGTTGGGCAGTATCAGTAGTGATCCTTCTGTAATTAAAGTTTTAAATATATGAAAGAAAATTCTGCCTTTTATTTCTCTCAGTGAAATAAAGATTTTCAAGAGAAAATATGGGTTATATATAGAGATAATGCTCACCATGTCTGAAAATGTGATGTTGTTTGGTCAAATGAATGATTGCTGTTCTTGGATGAAAGGAATATTGTGTCTGAAACTTCCCCTGTCCATTGGGTAAAGTTTGAATTCTAGGTGCAAGATGGAACATAAATTATACTTTTTAAAAATCAAAAATCAGAAGGTGCATATCCAAAAGTTTCTATTCCCAAGGATGTAATTCTTGATCAGTCATAACAATTTTTAAATGAAATGAAAGTACATTCCTGTAAAAAAACTTACCCAACTTCAGATGGCCAGTTTTCACAGAGAGATGACAGACCACAAGTTAAATTCCATTAAAATGTGGTCCTCCTTGGAGAGCAGGTGGTTCTCCTTCTGAGAAGGAAAATGAGCCACATCAATTTCATTTGATCCTACTGGCTGATGTACTAGCACAGACTTGATAGTTACTTCCTTATTACATTATATTTTAAAAATTGACTCCATTCTCTATTCATTGTTCCAAACCAGACACCTTTTTTATGTATTGCTTTCTGATTGCTCTCAAAGCATCTTTCCAATTAAATAATTTGCTGGCAAAAAACAAGTTTCTATGAAGTAAAACTGTTTTTCATATACTTTATAGGTTGCTGAATATTATAAAATGGCATGTATCATAAAATTCCTGCTGTTCATGGTTGTTTACTTTTTCTAGACACAAAAAATAAGCATCAGAACTTAAAACCAGACAATTTCTTGGAATAACTACACATTTTATGTCTTCTTTTCTGGCTTCAGAAAGAATGGGTGATGTTCTGTGCTGGAAAAGTTAATGCTTTTAAAGTCTTCTGTACTCACTGAATGTAATAACAATGACAGCACTTAGTACTTATATAAATCTTTTCATGCATAGAGCTCCATCCTGACATTGCAAGTATTATTATTCACATTTTACGGATAAGTTCTTTAACATTCTAGTAGTGAGTTCAATTTCCACACCCTCCAGGCCAAGCAAGTATTATAGTAGGGGTTCAAATGTCAGAGATATCAGCTGAGAAATTCCTCATCTGAGTCTCAGACCTTGCTTTAGCTTTATGCTGGTTTCTGTTAGTGACTCTCCTTTAGATTAGAAGACCTGTTAAGTACCACTTCTCCATTTCTACTTCTTCACTGACATTTTCCAGAAATCCAGGGGTTTCCTCAGCTTTTCCTACAGAGGGAGTTTTCCCCATGACCTCAGCTCAGAAGGACACCTCTACAGACTGACTCAAGCCTCAGTATTGTTTTGATAAAATAGCTACAATAACTGTTTGGGGTTTTTTTGTCTGTCCTGTACAATCAATTTGTTTTATAAAAAATATAAAATATTTCTATTTGAAATAGTTTTATATACATTTTGATGCTAGCCACTTTTTAATCATTCTTCATTTATTAGCCATACTGGGAACCAGTTCCTGTATATGCAGAAAGAGAAAATCCAGTGAAGGAAACCAAATAGATTGCAACTAAGTAAAATGAATGCAGATGGAAGCTTTTGCTTGGTGTTGTTAGGTAACTCTGACAGGTACAGGAGCAGCTGTTGAGCAAGAGCAGAGAGCAGCAAGTACCAAACATCACCATGGGGCCGTAGCTGACCCTCTGCAAGGTGACAGACAGAAACTCTGTAGAGACAATTGAGTGGCTACATTAGGATAACAGGAAAACATAAGACATCTGAAAATAGCTCAACTTCCTCTTAAATGGCCCATAATTAAATTACTCTGCTTAATTCAGGGGCTGTTTAAACTTGGTATCCACTCCAGAGAAGCATTTTTCTACGGTGTAGCTCATACGTAGCCCCAGTCAGTGGTAGCGTTCGGCTCAGTAATCAGATGGGTTAAATGTAACAATGCATGTATGATTGCAAGTTGTGCCCCTTAATGGTTAAGAATATATGGTGAAGAATATTATGTCTTGGAAACACTGTGGTATCATGAAATGGGAGACAAAAAGCCTTCTGAGGCATAGAGTTTAGTGAGTTTCAAAAGGAGTTTCAGTGAATGATATTAAGTGACTTCAGACTGTCAAGGAAAAAGCACATAAACAACAATTTATAATGTAAGCTCTGTAATGAGCTCTTCTCTCATAAATATGCAAAACACTAATTAGTTATAGCCAAATTTCCCCAGCTTTGGGAATCTTTTGGAATATAGCTTTTCAGTAATTGAATCACATCAAAGTATTTTTTCTCCCCCTCTTCTAAGAGTGTTATGTGTGATTTGTTGGAGGGTAGGCAGAGATGGAAAGCAAGCTGTTGACAAACCAAAAGATGACTTTGATGTGCTTTAGTGAAACAGTGACTTACAAATTTATCAGAAAGCAGTGCACAATGAACATATAAGAAGCCCTGTTTGCAGTGACTGCCAGCACCATGATGAGGTCTGTCATTTTGATTCTAATTTTCTGAAAGGCAACTATGGTTTTTTCCATGAAGTGTATAAATATTATTAGATATTAAGTTATAACCTTATGTTGTAAGGTTTTGGAGGGATTTCAGAGTATGTTTGAAGGCAGATGCTGCTTTTACAGGGCATTTTTTTGGTAAAGTTCCTTTTGATGATGTTTGAAACCTTAAATGGTTGGACATCACCTTATTTGTAGTTGAAAGAATTTAATTTGATTCTGACTTCAAAAAATTACAGTGAAGCAACATCACTATCATGACAAATTACCAAAACATTCCTCAGTATACCCACTGAATTAAATAACATTTGGCTTTCAGTCCTCACTTGGAAATGCAAAGAGGAAAGGATTTTAAGGAGATCTGCTGTTGAATCTGATACTTTTTCTTTCTTTCTTTTTTAATTTTTTATTATTTATATTTTATATATAAATAATATGATTAAATATTCTATTATTATTTATTATAATATATATAATATTTATAATTTATTAATACATATTATTAAATTATATGTTGTATAATTTTATAATAAAATTATATTCATATTATATTTTATTATTTATTTATTTATTTATACTCATCAGTGTGAAACTGTTAAAACCTTGGTATATGAAATGTTACAACTTTGTTTCCAAATTGACTATGTGTTTTTTACCAATATACTCTTGATGTTTCTAAGGCAACTGATCTGAACTATTGTGTGAAACAGGACTGTTTAGGCATGATTACAGGCTCTGAACAGGGTCCTTCAAATAGAGCAATAAAGTCAAAATATAGAAACAAACCTACAACACTTCCTTTGTCATCAAACCAACTGAAGTCAAACCTTTAAAACCATGGATTTATTGTCTTGTTAGGTTTCAAGTCCGTGGCCAAATGGATGAAGGGAATCATTCTATGATTCTATATAGTCAAATTAAACTGTGTTTGTACATGTTGGAAAGTAATGATTTTACCTTCTGGGTAGGTCTGTAATGCTTGTGTTAATTCAGATTAAATGAATGAGGACAGTAGGAAAAGAGTAGATCTTCCATGAGAGATGGAAGGGACTGCTAATGCAATGCTACAGATCTGGTCCTAATATGCTCTTTTGAGGATTTTAATTAATTAAAGTTGTTAAAGTAAATGAAACATTTGTTTAGTTATAGTTGTTGAATTCCAAATTTAAATAGCAGTATGTTTTTGGGGGACCTGCTGAAAGAAATTTTGAGGGTTTTTGTTGCTTGTTTTTTTTTAAGCATAAGTCTTTTTAAATGCTTCAGCAGTAGCACAGATTCTGTTTGCTCTCACAGTCTAGCCTTCATCTACTTCTACAGCTGTATTCATTTCTGTCTTGTTGACAACTTCATGAATTGTGACTAAATATAGGAGTTCAGTATTACAGCAAATATAAAGTCATTTCTACAACATTTACTTATATCACATTTTCCAAAATAAATGACAAAGTGAAGGCAATGTCATCACATTAACTCCATTGAAAGTTCCAGCTTTTATGCCTTGAACCTGAACAGAATTTCATGGCTGTATTCAGGTGAAATGTTCCGATGAAATAAGAAGAAAAAAGCTTTCTGAATTCTTATCAGTCACATTATAGCAATATTTTCATGAGTTCCCAAGTTATTAAATTTATAATACTGCAGTATGTTTTTCCAATTAAATGTGCATTTTCTTTTGTCATATAGAAGGAAAAAATTTTAGTTATGCTTTTTACAGTAATTTAATTAAGCATTTCCTGTAAGTTCATTTCAATATCTATCATGGCTCACTAAAGTTGAAATTCAGTACAGAATGGTAGATTAATTGCCCTTTGTCTTCGATGAAATAAGAATCCTAAATATGCAGAGTCATGAAATTTAATTGTGTTCCTCAATTGCTTATTCAATGCTTTGGAAACCTGAATCAAGAAATACAGAAGAAGAGGGCCAAAGGTTGTTAAATGTAGCGAGTAACACAGATTTTGAACTTTACTTAATGAACCGAATGTTTATTACTATGAAATAAATGCACCATTTAAAGAATTATGGAGGCAATGTAAAACATTAAAACTCTAATTAATTTTGGTCAGAAGCATGCAATGCACTCATTTTTCCTAAAACATTTTCATTAGGGTCTGTATTTTCTCTGTTATTGAGATAAATTTATTCCTTTCATATGATAGTTAAATTCCTTCCATTTAATGTTGTTAATAATTTTTGAAACAAAGAACATTCAGACCTTCTGATAAAGGGCTATAGTATATATATATATATATATATATATATATATATATACACACATATAATATGCAGATTATATTTCACAAACTTATTTGAGCAAACAGTTAAAGCATGAAAAAATCTTCAGCTGCCATTTAGTACCTACCAAGATACATGTATAGCCTAACAATTGAGCTCTTAAAAATTAAACTTGTGCTTCTTAGTTGGTTTTTTTTCCCATTAAGTAGTACTAAGAAATAGAGCTATTAATTCCTTATTGTTGGCTAGAGCACCTTTTGTTCTCATGTAACTATTGTAAGAGGAAGCCATTTTATTTCTTAGTATAAAGAATACAAACATGAATAAGGTTTTTTCTTATAATTTAGTAAATATATAGGCTAAATATGGTGAGAGTATAACCATAAATATTTAAAATTATCTTCATTATTATATGCATTTCTAGGCTATGAAATATTATTCTGTAGTAGTATTGCAGAATATCGTATATATAGTATCTATATTATATGCACTATATATATAGTATATATAATTATATATACTATATAAATTATGTAATATATATTATACTACTATACATATATATATATATGTATATATATATATATATATATAAAGTAGAACTTTCTCTTTTAAATTTACAATACATAAAAATAGTTATTATGTTGCTACATAAGTAGTGCTATTTTGCTGTCCGTGTATGTGTTTATATATGCATAGATGCCATTATTATAATTGAAGGACAAATTTCCCTTAGAAATTATCTTATTCATGACAGTGTCAAATTTAAAAACTAGAGTGCCCTCTCACTCTGGAGTGGAAATTAAGAAGACTGGTCCCACATGGGCATGGTACAATCCTGTTAAAGCTGCTTTTCATCTTTTTCTTAGTTGATGTTGCAGGTTTGTGATATCTAAGCATTTATAGGTGCAGTTGAATGTTCATAAACCTGAACCTTCAGAGACTCAAATTCTTAAAGAGGAAACATCTTCCTCTACTTTCTTCAAGGAGAACCAGCTGAACTTGTAAAACAATGGTTGGGTTTCAAGCACCACCTGCCCTGAAGAGCATCCCAACTGTAGTGGCAGTCAGCCAAAGGGACCACTCAGTGGAATGGTTGCCTCCTAAAAAGGAGAGGAACAGATGGAAGATTTGAAATCTGGCATGAAATTCCACTTCTGTACTAAGCGTTAAATGAAATTTGACTGTAAGGGCTCTTGCGATGGTACATTTATCTGTATAATCAGAATTAGCAACAAGGAAGTAGAAAATACAGAACACTGACAAACATTTCCAAAAGACTTTAAAAGTTCTTCTAGCAGTGTGAGTTAAAGGAGTTTGTGATAAACATGCAGCTGCTTGTAGCTTCTTAAAGAGGAGCTTTAGTGTAAAAGTAGTTCTGCTGGTCTTGCATTGCCACCTAGAGCTCAGCAGCTGGTACTGCTTGGTAAGGAAACTGCAGCATTGCTCTTTTCACTCAACAAAGTGGGGTGGAGAGCTGCTTCCAGTTAATTGATGTCATGTTTACTTACATTGTAATGGCTAGTCCCTTCGTAGCCTCTGTTTTATAGTGTACAGATCAGCAGAGATTGTGCTGTAGGACTTTGGTGGGCTCTGACAGTAAGAATTAATGGCAATGCGCATTAAAAGGTACAACTGTCAGATATCCAGTGGTCCCAAAGGGGGCATTTTCTTGATGGCTGCTTTAGAATTCTTCATGAAGCAAATGTCAAACTTGTCAAGGCTGTCACTATGAAAATGATCCATGTAGCAAGGGTCTCCTTTTCTTGGGAAGCAAACAGCTGCCTTATCACTGCAGAGCTGTGGTTACAGAAAACTGTCATCTATCACAAGAAATTTATATTTGCTACTAATATCCATTAGTAAAGAACTGTTCCATTTGTACTCTTTTTTTGCACCATTGTTCATTACAAGGGTTGTCAGTAATACTATTGAAGAAGATAACATAGGCTTTGGAATTAAAATAACTTTTGAATTTTACTGCTGGATACTTTCCTTTTGGTGATTTAACAGAGACACTATCTTAGCTCCCAGTTTTTTCCTGACACTCATTTTCTTCCAAATTTGGCCTGTGACTTTGGAAGCTAGACTTTCAAAGCACAACACAAATAAAAGCTCTAGTATTTAATAAATTTCCTTCTGTCCTGATCTATTTTTAAGAGTATTAAAGTATTTTTACCTACTTCCAAGTGTTTTTTTCCTAGCTAGATTCTGTGAGGCAGTAGATGAAATGCCAGCTGGGGATCCTTAATAATTTAGTCTGTTAGTTATATTACAGTCTTTTGGGTTAAGATATTTTAGAAAGTACTGGTATCAGAATTTGGCCCTGAGTGCTTTTGAGATGCAATTTCTAGATTATGTGCTAGCAGAGACAACTCTTTAGTCATTCCTCCTTATAGCAAGGCATTTTTGTGTTTTGCATACTTTCTTATTATTCAGATGATTCTTTGCATAATCCTTAATGTATAGATGTTTATTAAGTTTAGAATATCGATTACAGTTGGCAAAATAGTCAGCATTGTAATGCAACTCCAGATATTACAGGTGTGGTGCAATGAACAGAACTGGGAATTGATGCATGCCCTAGCACAGTTACTTAAGGTGTGATCTGTTCTATTTGCAGAAGAGTGTCAGATCTCCTGTAGAGTTAAGAATTGTCTAATTCACTGTCATTTTCCAGATTTCATTTTGTTAACTCATGGAAAAATAAATTCTCAGACATTTTGAAGGAAATTTGTTGGAGGGGGTAAAAAGCAAAAGGGATACTCAAACCCCTATTTCTAGGCTTTTTTTCTTTCTTTTCTTTTTTCATTCCAGAATTTGTCTACAGGGGAGTATTCTGGAATAATTAATACAAAATTAACTTTCTGTCTCAGATCCACTATTCTTTGGTCAGAGAATAATGTGGTTGACCTTAAAAATGGTTTCAAAGGAGATGCAATTGTATCACAGTCTTTCTCAACTGTCAGCTCAAAACTTTAGAAATAGAATTTAAAAAATCAGACTCTTACCTTTTTAGTTTTTGTCACCTAAAGATATCTAAATATTGAAGTGCTCTCATTAACTTCAGCAAAGCTATTGAGTGGTTAATACTGCAATAGATCAAACATTTAATTATGTGGCAGATTCTAGGGTCTCGTTTCTAAATTCCTGGTCCCATTCTGTTCCTGTGACTCTTAAATGCTCAGCTACCAAGTATGGACTAAAAAAGAAGAGATGTTCATAGGACATTTGAGAACACCTACAGAGCACCCAAAGGACTCTTTAATCCAGTACCTTGTTTCCATCAGAGAAAACAAGGATGGAATTCCAGGGCAAAGGATGTAAGAAAACTAATGTGGAAGGTCCCTCTCTCCACCAATGTCATCAGGATGCAGATGAGGTGTCCAGTGGCTTGAGGAGCTCCTGAGCTGGCATTTCAGTGCAAAGTGTTGGGTTTAGCAGCACTTTGTACTTTTCCTTATCCCTGTTGCTTTTATAAGTCTGTAATAGCATCAATTCCAGACTAGTAAACTTCATTCATTTCAATATTAAAATAATCTTTGGGCTTTTTCATTAGGAGTAGTAGTACAGTCTTGAGGGATTCACATCCCTTGGCTGTTCCAGTCATCAGATCTGTGCAGAGGCATCTTTTTGGTGAGTGTATTCACTATATAATATTTGAGTCTATGGTTTTCTGTAGTCACAAGATACTGAGATAAGTTTGATTTTTGGCATCCGACGGTGAGAACTACTTTAAAAGTTTGACTTGTGACATCTGCCAGGAAAAGCTGCTTTGATGTTAGGATTTTTAGAGCAGAAAGCAATAGCTGTAAGAGTCATAGGTGGCTGGAAGAAAAACGAATAATAATATAAAAAGAGATGTTAGATATTAATAAAAATAATGTGAACTGAATTTCTGTGGGCAGAAACCAGAACTCAGTATTTTGTCTGCTGTGTAGCTGCTGGTAATAGAAACTTTGCACGCTGCCATCATGGACTGGTTTTTAACAGATAACATAACATAAAAATAAAAGTTTTTCCTTTGCTATTCATCAGAATTAAAAGCATTATAATGATAACGATAGGTGGTAATTACTAAAACAAATATATTAAATATATTTAATCTGCAGCCTGTTTTGCATAATTTCTTGATAATTAGGCTATATAGGCTATGTAGATGAAAATTCAAACATTATTAATGACATTGGAAACTCCAACCATTTCATTATTCTTTGTGCAATCATCGTGCTGCCTCTTGGGCTACTATAAAATAGATAAAGCATTTCATAGAAATCTTGCATTGTCAGCAAACTGAAATAATAGTGGGTTTTCACATCTTGTGGTATGGTTAATATGTGCTCTAAATTGTCAGTTCAGATCTTCCCCAAGCATACTGGCAGTAATAGAACACTTCTGATAATTTGTAGAGGTTCATGTCCCAAATTATTCTGACATTGCCATTCTGAGGCCTCTGCTGTCACTTCTTTTCTGGCAGAAAGCTGCATGAATGCCAAAGCTGGTGGTTCATACTTTCCAGTGTTCCCCAAAAGTCCTTTCTGCCATCTTGTTTGTGCTGGCACTGTTGTTCATGTGCCAGTGCACAGCCTAGGAACTGATCTGGCTCAGGGCATGTCTAACAAAGAAAATGTTTTCTCCCCTTGCTGGGTCATGGTGTGAGGAAGATCAAACATCACTGCTCTGAACTTTGCACAGCAATCACCTGTGTTCAGAGATACCAAACTTTTGTCTCCAAATGAGGTGTGTTTCTGTTCTTGGAAAACAAGATGGAGTGAAAAACCTTGTACAAAATTATGATGTTTTATGTGGAGCCTGGTTCTGTGCAATGCTAGTCAGACAGGTTTTGGGCATAAAAATGCAAAAAAAACCCAATAAATTAAAAAAATCAGCCAGGCATCTGGATGACTTGTACATTGGAATCTGCCCACATAAGTCAAATTTATGTTCTACTGGTAGATTTTACCTGTTTGAATATGTTTTACTTGTTTGAAGCAACAGGAAGTCAACAAAGGAAAAGTATTAGTTCTGCAAAATATCCCAAAGTTGATGCTTCCATCTGGAGTATTCAACCTAAGCAAATCCTGGAGCTACCATCACCAAGAGCCATCATTTCTGCATCTCAGAATACACTGATCACTGCAGCTGCTCTGTAACCTGGGAATTCTGCCAGAGTGCAAGCATGACCTTTTGAGCACAGAATTAAACATTTCAAATTTATACAAAGGCAGAAGATTCTCTAAAAAAAGCCTCATTCATTGGATAAAAAACTATTTTGCCATCAAATAAGCCAGGAAGCCAATATTCAGTATTGAGCCTAATGTGCCTTAACCCTCTTGTAGTCCTCAGTGAAGGTATGGCCCTGTCGTCTCTGAAATTGCTGCATGCTCCATCCATGAGGAGAGGAAGCCTTAAGCAGTATGTGGAGAGTTCTGGGAAAGAATGATGTTGTAGGGTTTATATTCCTGTATGAGGGAGCACAAGTCAGGGCATCAGAATAATGTCAAGTTGAGTGCTAGGAAGGTGGATTTGTTGGCTCTGAGGTCAGCTGGAATACAACTGCTGTAGGTAGGGACCTTCAGAAACATGCAGATTTGCTGTTCTTTTAGTAACATGTTCTTCATGAAATAACCTGGCTGGTTTTCCATAGCAGGCAAAAGTTTCTGTGAGTGTTTTTTCATTCCACAGTACTCCTTTGAAACCTGTAAGCAGTAAGCTTGGTAACATTCTACTCCTTTGCTGTTTCTGATTCTGCCCTGCGTGTTTTCATTTGAAGTTTGACCTCTGTATGGATACTATACATTGCACTCTCTTTAATATATTCTACACTTCTAATTTCAACAAATCTTCAGTGTTTGGTTTCACACACATGCACACACTTGTTTTCTCAGCAAAATGAGAAGAGCCACAGGGAGCACTACTTGTTTTAAAGGTAACTGAAGAGATGGCAGTCCAGAAAGAGAAGAAAAAAAGCTTTTAGAGGTCAGTTATGTAAAGATTTCTCAGTGCCTAGGCAGACTCCTAAAGGGGGAGAATTCAGAGGTGGGATGGCTTGGAGTATCTGCTACTTGAACAGAACAACTTGCTTTCCCATTTTATTACATAACAGATCACATTTTTAAATGAATTTTCTACTGCCATTCTATTTTGTGCTTCCGATGTAGTCTTCCTATATATTTTCTACCTCTAAATATTATACTTATTGTTACAAAGCATGTTTTGATGCTGAAAGAAGGGCTAGGATGCAAAAGGATAAAGTTATTTTCCTACAAGAATGAAAATGTTCTTTTAAATCAGGAAAATACACCTGATTACGGGGTCCCACCTAAATGTCCCTGGTGTTTCCTTTTTCTCAGCTGTTGGCTTGTGATGAGTACTGTTACAGCAGCCAGGATGCTTCTTCATTCCAAAATGTTCATTTCTTTTTGGTGTTTTTGGAATGTGGAAGATTCTCTGTAAGTGGAATTAAAATGCAGACTAGAAAACTGGTCATACTCTGAAATTGTGATAAGGACTGTTCATGATGTAATGAGTTGCAAGTTGTCTTACAAAACAGTTTTCTCACTCTTCCATAATTTATACTTTGGAGGTCATGATTTTGTACTGGACACAAAATAGGATCCATTCCTATGGAAACAGGCATTATGATGTCACTTCATTTTTTCAGTGAGATCCAGAGGAACCCATAGTGAATTATGAGCCTTACTCTTGGGGCTGAAGCTGTAGAATATTGTAAGCATGCTGCTGCCTGACATGCTCATGTTTCCTATTTTAGACCTGACTGATCTTCAGATAACATATGGTGGTACAAGTAATTGGAAAATTGGCAGACCTGTCAAGAAAATATGCTAGATGGGACAAAAATACGATGCTGCAGCACATAAAGTGTCTCTGAAGTTAAATTTATTGTCTTTTATCAAACGGTGAAGTAAACATATCTGGTCGCAAAAAAAGGAAACATTTTTCAATGGCAGATGCTTTTCAAAAGTAATTTTTAGTACAATGATGAAAGTTCTTGCATTCAGAACTTATTTAGTGGGAACCTCTGGTCAAGAACAAAGGAAAGGTGTGTAATACTTTCTGCTGCAGGTGTTTGAATATATTGTCATCTGTGTGTGATTTAATAATTTCTTTATGTAACTGTCCAGTAAAATGGTCAGCAGAATATTTACTCATTAAATTTTTTTCTGCTATAAATGTAGGCAATTAGGTTTGTTTAAACTTTGTATCACTTTTATTTCAACACTTGAGCAAAATCAATCACTTGAATAAAGGACTTTCTGCTTATTTTTATGCTCATTAGTCAGGCAAAAGAAAGCAAAAGACTGTACTGAATTCCATACATCTGCATAAGCAAAAAAAGTATACTTTTTCAATAAATTGATTAATGTTCAGGTTTTCATTTTCTTTTACAGGAAGAAGAAAATGAAGCTGAAGCAGAAAATCCATCTCAGGAGCTGAATTTGGAACAGAAAAAATCAAAAAAATAGGAGATTGCTGTCTTGTTTGAAATATTTGCAAATTGTGTAACAGTGGTTATAGTTTCTCATTGTAAAATTAAGAAAAAAAGTTCTCAATAAAGTCATTGAAAATTAAATTCATGGTGCACTGGGGAATTAATTAAGTAGCTCCTGGTGATATTCTTGATTACATTAAAAGCTGAATTGTCAGAACTGAGTACTTTACCAATAAAATTCTGAAAGCTTTTTGAACACATTATAGAAAGCTGATGGGTTATTCATCACATGTAGCATTTACTAAGCAAATAGGGCAATTTTATGTTTTACTCTGCAAAACAGTGTTATCCTTAAAGGATAGTTATAACTCAGACATATTTTGGTATTTCTGAGCAAGAGCTTTGATTCTTAAAAGTTAGATAAATATGTTCTACTAAAGGAGTTCTGAAATTTCTCCTGATCAGTGATTAAATGTTTCTGAAGAGTAGGTAGAGGCAAGAATTTTTTGATATGTATGGTACATTTTCAGAAGTAATTACTTTTGCATTTGTATTGTGATTTTTAATCGGTTTCTTGCTGCATTATACTTTTCCTTATGTAAACCTTTTCCATCTTCATGTGATCATTGTCTTTTAATGAATGTCAAGTTTTTGTCTTGATTAGGCCATCTTACCCAGGTCTAATTCCCTCATGCCATTCTTTTCATTCTAACAAAATAAAATAACTTCTTTCTGTGTCATTAGACCTTTAAGTGAGTAATAAACATGTAAAATAACTTTTCTTCCTATAGTCCTAATTTTGTTTTCCAATTTACCTTTGCTTTTCAGCCTGTGCAGGTCACTGAATGGGAATGTACAAGAAACTCAGAGGTATATTTATAGCCTGATAGCTTCACAGATTGCAATGAAAAAAAAAATCTCACTTTTGGGTTTAAAACAACACTGACTGAAGTCCCTTCAGTGAAGTTTATCATACTTGGGAGAAATAAATTATTTCAGCTGAAAAAATTAGCTTCTTTTCCTACTCTGCTATACTTTTACTTTTTGCATTGAGTGCTAAATCAGATTGTAAATAGTGTCCATCCCCAATTTTATCCTCTCTGTGTAAATTATATTTTCAGATGTTTTAAAAACAGCATGCCTGTGCTTAAGCAATATCTTTTATGAATTCTTTCCTGGTTTATGAGGTTCAAATGTGTGTAGCTCATGGACAGATTTCAATCACAATTACTCTACAAGAGTTTAATAACACTAGATCTCATTTTAATGAATGCAGCTATCATGTAAATAAACATTAAATAAATTCAGCATTGGTCCATTTGGTGCAGATCAAACACTGTAGCCATCTCAGAGAGGAGGGAGGCATATGATTTTGTCTTCACTGCAGTGGAAGAGGCAGATTTAGGAAAGCCAGAAGCAGATTTTTGCCATGCAGGGCCTTAGGGACTGTTCTCTGTGCAGCGGCGTGAAGGATCACAGGGTAGGTGAAGGCAAAGGGAATGTGTTTCATTTCTTCAGGCTAGCCCAGAAAACCACAGTTCTCAGTGCTTAGTCCTCATCAGGATATGAAGAAGGGGTAGGGTGTCCAGTGGAACAGGCTGAAAGGCCTCTGAACTTCAAAGGATAGAACTAGTAACTTACAAAAAAAGGTAAGAGAATGAAGTTTTACATAGGAGTTACACAAAGGACGGTAATGACAGAGGGAGATACTGACTGAGATGAATTGGGCTGGATATGCCTTGGCCTTTCAGCCTGCACTTGATGCACTTGATGTTTGGATTTATCCGGCCTGAAATTAACAGATAGGGCCTCAGTTGTGCAAAATATTTGAATCTTTATATAATCACATTTTCTTTCAGTCCGTGGTAGCACATTTGTCCATTTGCTGTGAGTCTAAGCTCTCTGGCAGCCCAGGACTGTACAGGTGTGGGAGAAGACAAGGGTGGTTATTTACTGTTCAGTGAAAATGCTCTCAAACACCTGAGTGAAAAAAACGGTTCAGACATTGAAAGACATTTGCTTCCATTTGATGCATAACTCTGATGAGCCTTAAAGGACTATTTCCATATCTTTCCTAAGCTCTTCAAAAATTTAATGTGAAAGTATAAATACATAAGCCATACTTTTAGCTAGCTCCAAAGTACATCACCAGAAGTCAGTGTTGATAATCTGTCTCTTGGTCAAGTTATTTACTTCAAAATGGAAACATTGGAATTTCGTAAAATTTCACTGAAAAATAATAACCAGTACTTTTACCATAAGTAAACCTGGGGTGGAAACTGAGACAATTTGGCTGAATTGAAATGCAGTCCTACCTTCATCCCTGCCAGAAAAATGTTAGAAACTGATTTTAATAACTTGTTTGTAGACATGTTTACTTAACAAAGGGGGAGAGGTGTTTAACTGATAAAGATCAAATGGATCAGATAAAGGCTATATCAGATGGGTAGCTTTGTTTATTTTGATTCTGTTTTAGTTAACATTTGCAGGTGAATTGATTTTTTTTTTTTTTGGTGTATTCTTGAGTTTTCAAGCTACCAGTATGAATTACATTTTCATTATATTTTTTTTTCTCCTCAGTGTCCAGAGGATTTTTTGATACAACACACTGGGTAAAGCAGATGGCTGCAGCACTGCTACATGGCTCTGACATGATGCTTCCGAGTGTTACTCTTCAGCAGAACTAAGGTGTAAACCTGATGCAGAATATTGTGACTTTTAACAAAGGTGTGTCCAGGCTGCAGTCAAACACAAGCCAGCGTGGATACTGAAAACACCCTAGGCCCTACAGCATTGTTCAAAGCTTATCTGAAAAAGCTCTTAGCTTAGAGATGGGAAGAGGAAAATTGAGACAGCTTTAATTCAGCTGACTGCAGTCACTTTTGTGGAGCAATATATTCTTTGTATGCAAATACACACAGTCACCCCTCTGTACATGTGCCCAAGCAGTCAGTTATAATGTCCTTTTTATTTCTCTTCCCCTCAATTCTGTTATTTAATACTAAGAGTTACATGCTGTTCTGAAAGTCTAGATGGAGAACTACTTATTTCCCACTGCATCCCTCTCATGCATGACAGTAATGATGCTCCCCAGTTGGGAATTGCAGTTTTCTGGATTGCATTAGTGATAGCTATTTTAGGGTGGCTTAGGAGATAATTATGTTTTCTGTGCTTGAGGAAAAACTGTCATTTTCCTCATACTAAAGCAAATTCACTGCTTTTGTGCAGTTAATGATGGATTGCTGTTGGTTTTTGTTCAGTCCTCCATGTTTGCTCTTTTCTCTCCTGTGGAACAGAGGGCTATGGAGAATTTTTTGGACTCCAACACTGTTTTCTATTACAGACAATCACTTCATCCCCAAAGAAGAGCAAATTTCTCTATTACTATAATTTTTGTTCTTAAAAAGTAATGTCTAACCTTTCCACTCCCTCATGGAGGTATCAAAACTTTGAGGTGTGGAAGTTCTTCACTTAGGGTAATATTTCTGATTTATGAGAGTGTAGGTTATGTTGTGTTGTAGATATATATGCAATAGTTTGTTACTAAATGAATCTCTTTAGTATATTACCTAATTGTTGTTGTCATGCAAGAATTCTTACTCTGAATGCTGTATTCCTACATTAAACATAGGACTCCAAATGATTGGCATGAGCTAAAAAAATCAAAGCTACTTTCAAAGCAGATGCTTTTACTTCCCTGTTTGTTGCTTCACTGGGATTGAAATACTTGGATCTAAAATGTTGTGCAGTCGTAAGGATTCTGGACAAAAGCAAATATATCTTGGTATTTTAATCCCAGTGTAACTTCTAATGACTTAATGAGAATCTACAGTATTTTGATTTTGTCTTAATGATACATTGAAATGTATTGCTACACTGAACATTTGGTGCTCATTTAGGATCTATCTCCTGAACAACACAAATTGTGGTGCGTTATGTGCACAAAGTGTCACATACAGCAGCTAACCCTAATGCAATATCCATTTTCTGCTCATTGGAAAGCATTTCTATACCTGTAAATTTAGAAAAATATTTAACATGATTATTCCCTGTGAGAAGCTTCAATATTTGCACAGTAGGAATTTTTGAAGGGAGAAAACCATGCTGACAGAGAAGTATCTCACTTCAGTGCCTCTTATTGCAGTCCCATAAGCAGGTTACCTCTTGGTTGGTTGCTCTGCGTCACTCTACAGAAACTAACTCTCCCTGACATTAGTCTGGATAGGTTTTACCCTGGTTTTACTCTGAAAAGTGAAGATTGATTAGAAACTGACTCTGTTTCACATGACCTAATGAAAACAATTTTTACAATGAGCAAATCATTTCTATCACCTATCTAAGGCTATAGAGTGAAATCATGGCAGGTAATAAATGTTTCCCCATGGTGAATTCAGTGTGGATTCTGCAATGATGCTGTCTGGAGAAGGAAGTGAAATGCTGAAGGCAACAGCATGAAAATGCACGCAGCTATGGCATAATTCTGATTTGTTTGGAAGAACTATTAATTTCCTTGTTACAAAGCCAAGTAAGAGCAACCCTTTAAAACTGCTGAACCATGAAAGCCATTTCCTTAAGGGTTTTAAATTTGGGAAGAGACTCATGAAATTTATAGCTTTGATGAGATATTCTTTGCCTGCAGTCAGAATGAGAGCTAGATCATTGGTTTCCCAGCATGACACCTATGTATTCTTGTGTGCAGTAGATATCATTAGGCTCATAATAACACAGCTATCATCACATTAACGTCTGAAAGGTTCAGTTTTGATGCTTGGTTTAAGTCTCATTTATACCTACAGCATACAAAGCAGCTGAATAAAAGCAAAAGCTGCATCTTACCTATATTGTGCTACTGTTATGCACTTCAACCAAAAATAAAGTAATTTTATGCCTGATCAAATTTTTTTTTTTTTTATTTTTCTTGCCATTGTTTTGAAAGAGCTGCAGTGATGAACTAATTGCATGCCATGAATGCAGTAGCAGATAATGGTACAGTGACACCACTTTTTTTCTGGCTCATGCCAGTAAGGACAGTAGGGAACATCATATACATATTGGCCTAATAATTGTAATTTTCAGTACATTACTGAAAATTTATGTACTATGTCTGCCATCTTATGGTAGAAGAGAAGTGTGTCAGAAGAAGCTGTTAGCACCTCATTTCTTGTATTCTTTCAGGTAAAACAGGGCAGATTGTCATGTTCTAGCAAGGCACCAGCAGTTGGAAGTCTCACAAAAAAGGAAATACAACTGAAAAAAAAAAGTGTTTTCACTGCCCTGCTACATATTTTGTGAGTTTCTGTTGGAAAAATATAGTATATCTCTTTACAGCATAAAGTAGTGCAGGTTTTACAGTGAATATCATACCATTTGTATCAAATTAAATTTGCAGAGAGAGATACCAAGAGAAATCATCTTTTGTTCGCCCTGTGACTGAACAATTGGAAAGAGTTTGGGAGAAACATCTTTATTCTCATAGTGGAGAAAAGGAGTCTGTAGAAGCACCAATGTAGCAAGTCTAATAACTTGTGGCAAATTACTTACTGCTTTGATCTGAAAAGTTTTCCCCAGATCAGTGTCAGAGCTTTCATTTCTGTACATGGGAGGGAAACCTGCGGGAGTTCTGGCAAGAGAGAGTCTGCAGATTGGGGCTGTAGCATTGAGTTAAAAGCAGCCAATTCCAAGCAGTGGCTTGGAAATACAAAGACAATTTGAATCATCAGAAGTTGGGAAGGCTACATGAGACAATATTCTGCAAAAGCTTAAAACCCTTGTGGAAGAAGAAATACTAATTAGCAGCTAAGGAGATGGGATTTGTAAAAGATAGAGTATAGCAATAATGTTTCCCAGAAGAAAGACTTCAGGATGTTTTCATTTTAATTGTTAAAATACAGTTTTTTAGTATTTATTTTAAGGATCACTGTTTCAGTCACCAATATCTGAATATTTTTGACTCAAACTCCAAATTTCTGTTTTAACACCTTGCTGTGAAAGATGTATTATGAAATAACCTTTTTTTCTTAAATATTTTAGGGACTGGTTGAATATTTAATGTCTTTATATCTTCATACATCAAACCCTTTCAAATATTGAATCGACTGCAGTATTATGAAATGTTTTGTCCCTGAAAAGGAATACAATATTCATTTCTAGTTACTAACTTAATGCCAAGTGGTTAGGTGAAAAATGCCTTTTTCAGCCCACATTTGTTCCATAAAAGTACCTTGACTCTTTTTTGAATCCAAGCACAGTGTAGAAAATACATGGCATTGCTGAACCCACCCTTTAAGCTGCATTGCTCATGTTACAGAATTATCTTTAATTGCCAAGTAGCTTGCCTATGTAAATCTATGTGAAATCACACCATTGATTCCCCCTTTTAGGATTTGGAGTCAAAACAAAACTGTTTGTACCTTTTCTTCCTTGTAGATAAAACCTTTTTGAGACCAGCCAGGGGAATTGTCACCTTTCAGAGAAGCAGGGCGAGGCAGCTGCCAGCAGTACGGGACAGCAGCACAGAAAAAAAGACTCCTGTTCCCCAAAGCTTTGTTTTCATCACAGAAGACAACAGCCTGAAAAGCCAGGCTGAAGAAGTGATATAGCTTGGCTCATGTTCTTTTAGCACATCCCTACATATTCAACTGTATTTTTTTGGCCTTTGTTAAGAGAGAAAGGAATACAGGACTGCATTGCTGAATGCTTAAGTTATTTAATAGGCCACTGTACAGGGTTTGCATGGCCAGGCTTTGGTGGTGGTGGTGGGGCTACAGGGGTGGTTTCTGTGAGAAACTTCTTCCAGTAAGTAACTTCTTCTGCCAGAAGCTTCTTCCATGTAAAACACAGCCAATCCCTGGCAGCTCTGAAGATGGATGTGCTGCTGGTCAAGGCTGTGCCAATTAGAAATGGTGGCAAAGCCTCTGTGATAAGAGATTTAAGAAGGAAGAAAAAAAAAATATAGTACAGTTGTAATTGCAGCCAGAGAAGAGCAGGGTGAGAGTATGTGAGAAGAACAACTCTGCTGACATGAAGATCAGTGGAGAAGGAGGGGCAGGAACTGCTCCAGGCACCAGAGCTGGATTCCCCTGCAGCCCATGGTGCAGCCCATGGTGAGGCAGCTGTGCCCCTGCAGCCCATGGAGGGTCACAGGGATGCAGAGATCCACCCACAGCTCATGGAAGAGACCCCCACCAGAGCAGGTGGAGGCTTGACAGGAGGCTGTGACCTTGTGGGAGACCTGTGGAGAGAGGATCCCATGCTGGAGGAGCGTGACCTTGAAAGACTGCATGCCATGGAAGAGTGACCCATGCTACAGCAGGTCACAGGGAGCTGCTGCTTGTGAGATGAACTCACGTTGGAGAGGTTCATGGAGAACTTCCATGGGAGGGACCCCACAGTGCAGCAGGGGAATGACTCTTCTCCCTGAGCATCAGGACAAAGCCATGAGTGATGAACTGACCATAACCCTCATTCCCTGTCTCCTTGTGCTGCTGGGGTAGGAGGTAGAGCTGGGAAGGAGGGAAGGAGGGGTGGGGAAAAGATGTTTTTAATGTTTTATTTTACTTCTCATTATCCAGTTCTGATTTTGTTAGCAACAGATTATCTCTAATTCTAGCCTGTTTTGCCAATTATGCTGTTTGGTGAGTGATCTCTCCCAGTCCTTACCTCAGCTCATGAATTATATTTTATATTATAAAATGTTATATTTTCTCTCCCCTGTCCAGCTGTGGAGGGCAGTGACAGAGAGGCTTTGGTGGGTGCCTGGCATCCAGCAAGAGTCAACCTGCTACAGCCACTCTGGAGAACAAAAGGCAGACCTCCTCTCAGTCAATACTGGCCTTGGGTCCAAGCAGTTACAAAATTTCTTCTGACCAGCTCATTTCCCAGGAGGGAGCTTGCAAACACTGTTTTGCTTGTGGCTACATACTGTAATTGACACACACTTTTATTGCAGCCGTGCAGATAGATTCTTAGAATAATCTTTTTGTGTTTTTTTGTAGGTCATCACCACACAGTAATTCATAATGAATAAACCTTCAGAGACAGACCAAATCTGTTCAGTAACAGCAGTACCACCCATATGCAGGTATTGCTGCCTTGCAGGTGTTTTCTGAGGAGTGGACTAGGCTGGAATTCAGCAGCTTTGCTCCTCACAGCCCTGGGAGCATCTCCCTGGGTGGTTGTGGGCAGTAACTCCTCTTGGATCTGCTGGAGCAGTGAGCTGTGCTGTGGCCCTGTCATGGCTGCTGCTTTGTTGTCCTGAGCCAGTGAGTGTAGAGGATGAAATGCAGCCTGCTGACCTGTCTGGTAACTCAGTGCCTCAGCCAGAGTCCAACAGTGGTTGGAGTATCAATAACTGTGAATTACCTGTAGCAGGGCAGAACTGATGTCATGGTGAAAGTCTGGCATCATCAGCAGAGAATTTGGCAGAAGTAATAGTAGTCCTTTAAACTGAACAATCAGTTTTTTGATTAATAACTGGCAACTATGTCTTTAGACCCACATTTGGTCATCTCATCATTCCATTCTCAATCTGGTCAGACTTTGCTGCCCACACTTGATTAGGAAGTTATGTTTTGTTGATGTGGATATCAAACCTGTTATCTTTCCACTTTTCTTCAGGGATAGAACTCTGTGTAACATTAGACCTCAAAACTGGTTGAAGCTCAAGTAAAGGTAGAGTCTCACTAAAGAAGGAAAAACATACGAAGCTCTCATTCTTGTTGGTGTCCAGTATCAATTTAAATGCAGTTTTTTGAACAGCCACACTGCTTCTGCCCTGTAGCCTGGGACTGTCCTTTTAGCAAAGATTTCCTTGACTGGGCATGCTGCCATTGCTGGAGTCATTCAGGCTAACTTGATTTAGGTTCCCTTACTGCAAAAGACGACAGTTCCAGGTGTTTTCTGAAAGGACACTGAGGCTGAAATAATTTCTTACCTTCTTGCTGTTCAGTGCTTGTTAGCCATCAGATTAGGAGAGTTTTGCCCTGCTGCAAAACTCTCCTTCTTTCAGGCATGAGACAAGGCTGAAGATATAACCCTTTTAACAAGGAAAACAACTGCAGCTTTGCTATTTTGAAATCTCACAGGAGCAAATCAGAAGGAACAAACTTCAAACATACCATTACAAATACCACAGCACCTCATGATCAGGGCCCCTAAAAATGGAACAGTCAATTTGCTGTTTGCCCAAGGTGTCAGAAAGAGCTAGAGAGTTGCAGCAATTAAGCAACAGTTTTGGAATCAGTGCCTTTGAACTTGTACCACTACATTTTAAAGATCTTGATTTTTTAAGTAAATGTATTTTCTTAGTAGAAGCAAAGTACTATTAGAAGTCAAATTATTATAACATTTGTGAATTATATTTCACTTAGAAATAATTTTTCCTTTGCTTTTAGGAGCACTGTTTCATCTATGACACAAGGAGACAAACATCACTTTTGTTTGCCTCTTTTACAATGAATTCTAATTTTTCACCTGTTTAGTATATGTATCCCCTAACACCTGATATTCAAACCTTTTCTGAAAATGATCAGCTGCTTTTCCAACTTTAGGTATCAATTAAATATAATATTATTTATATATATAAAAATCTGTATTTGTTTCCTTCCATTTTATAGTTTGTGCATTCTCCATCCTTAGTAGAAAATTCCCTGAACAAACTGGTCTGATCCCAAGCTGACCCTTCTTTGAGCAGGAGGCTCAACTAGAGACCTCCTGATCTGCTTTCCCATCTGAATTATCCTGTGATAAGTACTTCATGTTTATATACTTAGCAGCTTGAATGTGCAAATAGAGAAGGTAATAAAACACTTCCATTTTAAAGTCCAAGTGTATTTGTTTTCCCTCTGGGAATGTGAGAGAAGGTGCCACTTTCCAGTGCAAGATCCTGAGCTTCACAGTGCATTCAGCTGCCCAGCTTGGGGCAGAATCCAGGCACTGCCCTGGGCTCTGTGTCCAGGTGAGCTCTTGGGGCTCAAACAGATACTGCCTTCTAAAATGTGACTTAGAGTGCAACTTTCCTGCTTCTAAAAATTAATAGCATATTTTATTACTCTGTTTCAGAGTGTGCTGGCAATTTGAGTATTTGAGTTTATTGATTCATTTTTTATGCCTTCAGAAATACATGACAATGGAGATAGATTTGAGGGTTTGGATTCAGTTGTTTTTTAACTTTTTTCCCCCTCTCCTTAAATTTTCAACTCAAACATACACAGACTTAGGTGGAGCTTGTGGAGCTCAAGCTGGCACAGTTAAATGTCACTAAGCTCTGACAGTGATAAGGACTTCAAGAACTTTTTCCAATGCTTTTGTGCTTGAGTCGTGCTCTACTGACCACCAGTTCTGTATTTTTGAGAAGTCACTGACCTCTGGAATTTATCAGAAACCATACCAGCTTAAACTTGGAAGATGATACACATACATGGCAGTCTCCAAGATAAACCTTGGAAGGGATTAATATTTCTGAGTTTATGACTAGTGTGCAAGAGAGCAGGGTTAAAGGTTTATTTTTCTTCTATTGTTCTTTTCTTGTTTTATTTCCATCAAGGTAATTATTTTTGCATCTCTTCATTTTATCTCTCACCATAGATGAAGCAACTGATTAATGCCAAGTAAAACAAACTAACAAAAATGGATAAATTTGTAGCAAAAAATAATATTTCACCTTTAGAAGATCATTTATTAGAGGTTTCATCCATGATGTACATAACATGTTAATAAAGACTAAGGGTGTAGTATTTATGCAAGGAAAGTGAGGTAATCCTCCAGTGAAGCAGTAACTTCAGGAGCTCAAATTCATCAGAAGCTTTTTGACATCTTTCCCTTGGGCCAGGTAAATTGAAAGTAAAAGCATTGCAAATGTCACATACTGAGGGCTGTTGAAGACAGAAGTGACGTGCATTTACAAGCCTTTGCTGGCTGGCTTATCTGTGAAGCACTATTGATTACCTCATGAGGACGAGGCTGTATATTCTTTCCCTTCTGCCAGAGTGAGGTAAGTTATGTGGGCACAGGTAATAGAAGCAGTGAATTTGGGAAAATTCACTGTAAGTAAAAAAAAAAATCACTGAAGTAAAGCACAATGGACATGCTGGTGTCAAGAAAGGTGCTGTGATAAAAAAAGAGAGGGGAATGATCACACCAAGAACTCCAGTGAGTTAACCTCTGTTGGTATGGCAAGCAACAAAGCCATTCATATGACAAATTATTGTACCAGCTGTCCTGTTTTGCCTTTCTAAAGTGTTCTATGCCCATGTCCTTTGCAAAAAGCTGATTTTCTGTGTCTTTGTAAGTACATCACCATGGCAGAAGGGTGTGGGTCATATCTCTTCTCATAGCTTTACCTAGGAAAGTTCTTAGTTTATTAATAGAATTGTCTTTTTGGGGATATAGAACTTGGGAAACATTTTAGTGTTCTGCTCCTGCAGAGATGGTAATGTAGAGTTCTAATAGCAAGAAAAAGTAGATATTTCATGACAACCTATCCAACCTATATAAAATTCCCATTAAAAACAGTTTAGACATTTATGTCATAAAATGAAGTTCTACTATGACAGAACTCTAATCAGATTAAAATTATTTTCATTTGGCATAAAAAGACATTACAAATTCCTGCTGTTTATCAACTTAACTTTGCTAATTGAAGGAAATGGTTTTTATGTCCCTTAGAGGATATGCAAAGCACATTAATATTGCCAAATCAGACTTTTCAAGATTGCTGCAGAGAAGTAGCTGTTCAATGGCTACCGAATAATTTTTCTATATTTAAAAACTGCTGCTTCCATTTCTTTTCTTGTCCAAAACCTAATTTAACCTGTTGATTCAACTTAAATTTATAACAAAGCAAGTAAATAAACCTGACAACAATTTTTTATGCTATTATACACTGTAAGCAAAGAGGTGCATAATGGTTAAAGGCAGAACATACTCTCTTTGGTATGTAAATAGTAAATTTACATATTTTTACTATGTCTGTCCATAGACCTCTATACAATAATAGGACTGCTGTAATGAGAAAGTTGTTTGTTGCATATAGCAAATGTCCATTTAAATTTCACATAAATTTCACAAAGATGTGAAATTTGCTTGCTTGTAATGTTGGTGAAACATTTGCAGTGTCTGTTTCTTGATGTGATTCTGATTTTTTTTAGAGTTTTATTCTATAAAATTACTTCAGGCTTCAATTTTGACATTAGATGTTTCTTAATTTTGCGAGTCACTACACACAAAAGAATTTTCATTCCCATGTGAGAGAATTCAGCAGAGACTGATTTTAATAGCATCAAGTATTATAACAAAACATTTTTATTTCAATACTGCCTCTATTTATCCCAGCAGGAAAGCTCTTATTTCTGAATTCCCTGTGGAACTAGCTCTTGTACTTGCTAATTGCTGTACCACTTCCCTGAAGCTTATCATCACTGAGGTCTAAGTTTCTCGCAGAGAATTTGACTGGAAACAAACTCTCAAATAAAGGATATTTTCCATTAAAAACTAGTAAATTATAGTCCACCTTCTCATAATGCCTGTTATCCTGTAAATATGTACACATGTACACAGAATGTAATTACACCTGGAACTGCAATAGGAATGCCAGTCCAGTGGTGCCTTCTGATTTGCCACTTGGGTGCTTGTTTAGGAGCATAGCATGAAGAGCCACATTAGTCATATACAAGGTCTGCAGTCAGGTTTTGATTATTAAATGGTGAAAATGTATGCTTGTATTTTAACCCATTCCAGGGCAATGTTTTTAAATGAAAAACATATAAAAAATCCAAGCAATTTCCCCACATTGATTCATTATTAATTTCTCGGGGCTTTTACATGGGATCATGCATTGAGTACAAAATAAAAAACTATTTGCATAATGGGGGTGTTGTAATAAATTAGATCATATTCAGACTGTGATAGTGCCTTATAGCCCAAGTCCTTTTATACTGAATAGCATCAAAATCACATAATGTTGAATTTTTTTTTCCTATGGTAAGTACACCAGGACATTATGTGAGGCAAGAAGAAGCCAGAAATGTCAAACAAATATTGTTTATGCAAATGAAGGATAGCAGTGTGTTCTGGTTTCAGACTGGAGGCAGTCGTTAAGTCAGCATATCTGGAGTTCATACAAGATGTGATTGGTTTAATTCTGAATTTAAGTGACTAGTACAGTAAGTAAAAGAAGGCTTTGATTAAGAAGATAATTTTTTACAAAGACAAGAGGGTGCAGGTTTCTATTACAGCAAAGAAATGTTGAATTCCATGCCAAAAAATCTGGTAAATCAATAGATAAAATGAAAGGACTTTGTGAACTTTCTTTCATAATCTCTCCATCATCTAAAGAATCTCTTTTCAGTACAGAAATGCTGAATCCAAGTAGTTGTAACTGCTGAAGAGTTCTCTTGACACGGCAAGAAACTGCACCTTATCACACAGTCACACCAGCTATTTATGTAACCCAGAGGTACTCATTTTGTTATATTTACTAGATGATACAAAGTGTTACTGAATCAGATCTCAAACTCATTCCCAAAATGTTCTCTTCATTATCATGCATATTTTATGCATAAAGATACATATTTGGGCTTTTTTTTCCTGTATTTTCTCAAAGTTTGGAAAGACCAATTGATCTGTCCCTAATGACTGATAATAGCACAAATTCGACTAATTTTATATCTGGAATAACACCACATTCAATAACAGTATATCATGTTTGAAAGATTATAAAAATTGTACTGGTAGGTAAAAAAAGATATTTTCTGTTCATTTTTCAGTCTTAGCAATAAACTATTCCTTATTGAAAAATAAATATAATTTTACTACCTAATTCCTCTTATTGGTAGAACATTGCCATCACCTTTTTCATGTTTCACTGATCTTTAAATGACACACACAATATTAATGAGTTTAAGAGTTATTTTCAAAGAGACTTTTTGTATGTACTGCCTATCTTTTGTTTAACAAGGAAGCATTTTCTACTTTGAAGGCTGGACTTATTCTATGTTTTTTTCAGCTCTTTTGCTATTAAAGAGATCATAAAATTGTCAATGTGCAATTTCAAGGAACAGCTGTAGAAATCTTTTTCAAGCAGGTCTCATTCTTTAGCTCTGGCCATTTTGATACAAAATGCTGAATTGTGAAGTTCTTTGATGTGTGTTGAGCATGGGTATCTTTCAGCATACTCACATCAAACCCTTCCTCTTCTTCTGACATTGCACTGACCCATGGGGATTTTTTTCATCCAGCCTTTGTAACTTTGAATGAGTTTGTGTGGTCCTGTTTAAGGTTGCTTACATCTTGGTTGTAGCAGTGATTCAGACTGGCTTTGTAGAACTGATGCTTATGTATCAAATAGATAAATGCTTTAATAAATGCCTAGAATGGGCTATGCTTTCATCCTCAGTTATTTCCAGGACTCCCCAGAGTTTCTGGTTTTGCTCTTAATTTACTTTATTCTTTTGAGTCTTATTGGACAGCATCTAATTAATCATGCAAAACACTGTACCATGTGCTGATGGTTATATATAGATATGGATTGGTTCCTTTTTTTCCCTCAGGGAACAAGTTGCAAGGCATTAACCCATTGATATTTTGAGGCATGCTGTAAACACAATTTGTTTCATTTGGCATATTTTTTTTTTTAATCCAGCTTATGTACACCATTATAGGTGTCCATCCAAGAAATTGCTCCATTATTCTACAGACCATGACCCCAAACAGGTGTTTAAGCATGTGGCTCGTCTTTCTTACATGCATTAACATATTGGGTTTTCTTTGACAGCTGAACCCTCAAAGAGGCTCCTGGCACCTTAGGTGATGGCTAACACCCAGAGGAAATATATTTAGGTGATGCTTGAAGTGCTTGACCATTTTCAGGCTCCAAAGCCTTGATGGATTTAAATACTAGGGTTAAATAGGCAGGTAGTTAACTTAATTGCATTTTAAAAAATTACATTAGTTTTTACAGGGCATTGATTTTGCACATCATCCAAATCATCTGAGGACTCCCAACTTAACTGATCATTTGCACAGCCTTGCTAGGCTGAAGTCTTTTGAGATAACACACCCAGAAGCAGGAGAGCAGCATTTGCAAAGAGCAGTGGCATGAAGGGGTGAGGGATTACTGTGAGCAGCCCTGCCAAGATCATTTCAGCAGCATGAAAACTGCTGATAAACGCTGTGGAGCAAACCTGAAGTCCCCAGTTCACGGAAGCCTGCTCGACCAGATAGGCTTGACTGGCTGCCAGCGTGTGAATCAGATGTCACTGGGGCTTGTGCTGGAGCAGCCAATCTGTTTCAGCAGCACCAGAGCCTGAAAAGAGGGAATGAATCAATGGGAAGAGACTCCTTACACAATGTCCTTTTCATGTTACCCAGAAAACCAGTTTTATGCCAAATTACTCTGGGATCAGGCTTGTGCCATTTACCTTATTGGAAAGCAATAGCTCCCCTTTATCAGTCAGTACAGTACTCATTTTCATTCCCATCTTTGCATTAAAGAAAGGGATAAGGTTTCTTTGAGAATGGCATTGAATTAGGTTTCATTCTGTGAAGCCATGCAACTGTTGATAAATAATTCAATTTGCCAACATTTAAATCACTTGTTTTCACGATAAGGAGAATTTAAATTTTCTTTTTGTATTAGTTGAAATTGTATTGGTTGCAGGTTTTGTTCTACTCCTGGGACTCTCTCTGCCCCACTTAG
Source organism: Melozone crissalis (assembly GCF_028551555.1). Taxonomy (NCBI): domain Eukaryota; kingdom Metazoa; phylum Chordata; class Aves; order Passeriformes; family Passerellidae; genus Melozone; species Melozone crissalis. The sequence continues at coordinate 27,839,393 of NW_026535794.1, forward strand.
AGAAAATGCCAAATTAGAGAACAAAGTATTTTTTAATTATTATTTCAAGATTTATTCCTCCCCCAGAAACACAGACATGCATGTGCACAGACACAATCATTTTGAATGCTGGTTTTGGTCATTGCAAATGGCTTGAATTATTTAAAACATAGAAGGCAGGGACCTAGCAACTTTTTTTATATTTAGCAGTGGAGCTTAACTGTGATGTTACTATGGCTCTAGAAGGCCATCTTTTCTGTTCAGGTTTGGTTTAGATGGTTTCAGGTCTCTTAACTATATTTGTTAATTTTCTACTTACCTGACCTTTAAATAACTAGTATTTTCTCTCAAGAATCTGAAAAAAAACCTTTACATTGGATGCAGACACAAAAGAAGAACTTTGAGTGATCTGTCCAGCCTGGAAAAGCCATTTCTAGGTTTAAGTTTCTGAGGGTATAGATTATAGCTGAGTGATATATTTGCACTTGATATTAAACAAGTAATGCATGTATGGAAGCAGCCAGGATGACAAACAGTAGTTCCTTAATAGGGAGACATGACACAATTATAAATTTTTGTCTTATTGCAGGGCTGGTATCCTTCTCCAGTTCCCATCTTTCTAAATAAATTTGTTGGTTTTCGTACCCTACTTACTAATCAGGAAATTAGGAGACTTGCTGTCAGGGCAGAAATGAATGATGTGTAGAAGAAAGGAAAGCTTAATTTAGATTTAGGATTAATTCTTTTAGATCTTTTGCAAAATATTTTTTTTCCACACAGAGTGTGATTATGTTTGTGGTCCCTTCATGTCTTGCAACTCTTTTAATAATTGTACCTCTTTCTATGAAGCCCTTCTCAAATGATCACCAGTGTCCCTGGTGCTATATTATTCCATGTATATTTTGTGTCTGTTGCTGATTTAAGCCATAAATATTTCAAAAGCTCAAAGTTAAAAAAAAATAAAAATCAATGATAACATATACGCAGCATCCATAATATATAAAGACAGTGGTCTGAAATGGCCATTTGAAAGTCCTGGAAAATTAATCATCATAATATTTATTGCAGAACTGTCTCCTTTATCAACATAATTATTATTGTTATTGATATTACTAAAGGCATCCTATTATTGTAGCCTTGTGCTTATTAGAGGGGAGCCTGTTTCACAGGAGAAGGCAAAGTTTCTACAGCTTTTTTTGCCAGGTATTTGAAATAGTGAGATGTATTTGGATTTAGCTGCTCAGAGATGCTCCTGCTGCCCTACACATGTAGGGTAGCACTTCAGCACCAAATAGCTGAGCACAGTGATCCCCCTGCTCTCTAGCCCATAGGCACAAGTGTGTGAAGCAATGGGAAGCATATGCTCCTCGTGGCCCCCAGCCCTGATGTCTCTGAAACACATGAGCAATGTCCAGGAGATGCTGTCAAAACAGAGCTGGAGCTGTAATTGTACACTCTCTCTGGTTGCAGGCCTTGGTGTCATGCTTGTGACTCCAAATGCTACCATGAATAATTGAATCCCACCTGGGGTTGCAACTCCCCTCTGCGTCTGGTTTTAAACAATTATGAGTTTGGAGCCTCTGGGTGAAGACATATTATACACATTTAAACCCCCATATTCATTTATTGCCTCAGCTTTCTCTTTGTCAATTTGTTTTTCAGTCTTGTAAAAATAAACTGCTGAGGACTATACAGGAGTTCAGAATTAAATGGCTATTAGCTGTGTGCCCCCAAATAGGCTTCCCAATTCTGATGGGATTGCACTGTGCTGATACTCTGCTGAGCAGAAATGCCCAGTGCCCAGGCTGAAAGGGCAACTTTACCCCAACCATGGGATGGAAATTCCTGATGGGATTGCACTGTGCTGATACTCTGCTGAGCAGAAATGCCCAATGCCCAGGCTGAAAGGGCAACTTTACCCCAACCATGGGATGGAAATTCCTGATGGGATTGCACTGTGCTGATACTCTGCTGAGCAGAAATGCCCAGTGCCCAGGCTGAAAGGGCAGCCTTGCCCCAGCCAGCACAGTAGACTCTGTGAGCTCTATGCTACCACCCCTGTGCTCCACACAGCCCTGGAGTATCTAACTCTACTTAGCTGGATAACACAGTAATAATAACAATAGTAATGTGAATTTTATTGTTCTGTTGAGGAGAAAGCAGACTGGCTGCCAACCCTGCAAGTTTCATCTGGATTTCCTCCAGCATGCTCCTCAATGCCAGTGGCAAAGACTGTGCAGCTGTGATTGTGCCTCATCCTGTTGCCTGCAGGTTTTGTCAGAGAGGTGTTTGCATGCAGCTAATGGGGCTGTCAGGAGAACTCTGGCCCTGAGGGTCAGAGACAGCTTAAGTCTCAGGAGTACCAGTAAAGTTTCTGAGTTTGCTGCTTACAGGAAATTAACAATGTATTTAGACTTGCTGGCTAGAAATATTTATAATTGTAATAAAATAATTATTTGGGATATAGACCCTTGTGAAGTTTTTGTTGGTAAGTTTTGGGAGTTTATATAAAAAGGATTATCCAGTAATAGAATTCCAGCCCACAGAAAGGTAAGTCCTGACATGTTTGTGACTTTTTGTGTATGTCAATACACTCAACAGTTTGCAGAGGTGACCAAACAACATTTTCTTTTCATAAAACAGTAAGATTGGGTAATCTGTTTTACTTTCTCAATTAGTTGTAATGAGAGACATTTGACTACATTATTGGAAAACTAATATAATTATCGTATATTATATAGGAAAATTCATAATGATTTGGAGTTGCTGGGAACATTTAATGAGATTTCTTCTTTTGCTTTCATTCATTCAAGTATGTCCTTAAGCAGTTAGATTGGTAAAGGTTGATATATTTTGGCATGAAAGAGTTTCTTAAATGCAGAATTCTTGTACAGTGGGGTCTGTTCATGTCCCAAATCTTGTCTGAGCCTGATTAGAATGGAGAACATTTCTTTGGGGGTTTTTAAAATTTTTTTTTTCCATGATGAAGTTTCTGTCATAAATTATGAGAAAAATAGATTTTTCCTAATATCAGATTTCTGCTTAACCTGGAAATTGATTACAGAAAAAAAAACCCAAAAAAGCTGTATTGGAAGGTTTGAATACTCAGAATATTCTTGAGTTAAAAAAAGGAGCAAAATAAAAAAAAAAAAAAGACACAACAATTGTTGTGGGCACTTTTATTTCTAAATTCTAAGTACAGCTTGTAGCTTGTGGCTATTCAATGCTGTAAGGCAGACTTCATGACTACATTTAAAGGTCATGGTAACCCAACAAAAATTCATTTATCCCTCTGTATTAGAAAAATGACTCTTGAAGAACAAAAGCTGTCTGCAGTTTTAAGTAAGCTGTATCTTTGAGTGTAACTTTGAAGTAATTGTTTTTATGTTGTATAATATGACCCAAATATTGTGGTTTTGTCAGCATGTCTAATAGGCTGCTCAATACCCTTGTTTTGCACAGGTCATTGAGCCCATTCATGTTCAATGATATACACTATGAATGCTCATGGGTAGTTTGATACATCTTTAATAGAAGGTGAAGGAAATGGCTCAAGTTTCTTTTTTGACCTTCTGGAAGTGCATTTCTAGATGAAGTGAATTGCACTTTTAGCTTCATCAATGAAATGAGAAATTCTGGGGCAGAAAATGTTTAATTACTGCAGATAAACTTCTGAGAGCTGGCCAGTAATTTCCTGTGATTGTCATTATAATGCAAATTAAGGGAACATTTGTTTTAGATAAATTATTGTGCAAAGTGAAAGGTCATCACAAGCATTTTCATCTCACTTCTGAGTTCTTGGATTAGTTTATGCTACTTGAACAACTTTGTCTCTGCCCTCAGTGCAAAATGCTCTGAATAAGTAGCTCTGCTCAGGGGTTTTAGCTTGAGACTACATGAAAGAACTCTGAATACTTCATCATAAGTAATATATACTCAAAGTTGATGTCAGGGGACATTAAAAAAATTAAAAGTGGGCAATTTATTTCTTAGAAAGTGATTACTTGATATGAAAAATCACTATGATGATTATGACAAAAATTCGCTAGTGTCAATAAAATTAATATTATATTGAACATACAAATATGAAAAGAACCCTGAAAGCCTTGTCCTAGATGACCACTAACTTTATTAATGTAGAATTAATATGGTTTGAGGTAATTCTAGGCCATTTACTAAGCTGCACAAAGCTAAATTCATGAGACACAGGACAGGCAGTTCAAGCATGATCCTGGATAATTTTGGTAGACTTGTAACAAAGAGGTGGTAGAGGTTAGTGGTGGTTATCTGGAGTATGCAAACGCTTGTACTATCTGACATGCCACTGAACTGATGGGTGTGGGGAATAATTACAGTGCTGTGGTGGAGTGTAACTGTGAATTGAACAAACTGGGGCAACCATTCACCTCTTGGTGCTGCTCCTGGGATAGGAGTCTGATCCTGGCCAATGAAGAGATGTAAGTGCCCCTCCAATGTGCCTCTTCTCTGGCAGATCACCAGGCTGTATCTTCTTGCTCTGAAAAATGCTGGCAGAGGAGTGGGGCAAGTGCTCAATGACACATTGATCAGACAATTTAGCATTTTGTATCAGAGTATACACAGATAAAGGAGTTTAAAACTTAGTGGCAGTACAATCTCACATATTCTAAAGGTCTGAATGGAGGACTGATGTAGAGAAGTCTGGTAAAATAATATGAAAGGAAGAAGGATAAAGCAAGTTTGCATTTAAGTGCCTTTTAACGTGGTCTGTCTAAGATCTGCAGAGAAGTGTCTTTCCCACTTGAAGCCTGATCTTCCTGTCTGTCCACAGCTGATGGATGGCAGATGACAGTGTTGCTTACAGCTTGCACACAGTGTGAGGACATAAAGACCACAGTGGCCTCTCTCAAACACTATTAAGGTCCCAGGAGGTCTTTGCCATGAGATAAGCATGGAATAGAGCCACAGGCTGGCACTAACTCCAGACCTGGTGGAGGCACTCTTGGAGTGGCACACTCACTCATGCTTCTGGGTTTAGGTTCCTTACTTTGGTGGAAAAAAATAAAAAATCAGCTAGTGACATTGTTGTGTTTCTCTTCCAGCTTCAGCTCTTAAGAATCTTCAGGAAATGGAAGTAGGGCTATTTTTAGTTACAGGACTGGCTTATATCTGGGTGGTATTCAGTAAGGCATAATATTGCTATGTTTTTGGAAGTGTTCTACGATTGGAAAATGGCTAATGTTTTACCATTGGAAAATGGCTAATGGGCATTGCTGTGACATTGCTGGCAAATCATCAGTAATCAGTTTCCTTTTTATTAAAGAAGGGAGGTTATGAACAGGGAATGCACTAAGAGAAAGAGAACCCAAAAAGCTGGCCTAAAATGCAAATCAGCACTTAAGAGACAGAATGAAAACATTTAGAACATGGTTTATCTCATTAGAATTTCACTGAAGTTTAGAGATCAAATACAGTGCAGAGTTTCTCCTCACTTTGTCATATTTCTGTTTGGAGATGTACTCTGCAGTTTCCAGCATATTACACAGCTTATTTCCAACCTAATTGGGAGGGAGTGGCCCTTCTTTATACTTTTCTTACATTTTGCTTTTTACTCCAGGCATACTTCATTAATTATGCCACAGCAGGCATTAGAAATATTACTGTATTCATGTCAGTGTCCTGTAAATTGATCCAATGGGCATTTATGTTGATCTTTTGCCAACTCATTGGTCCAGTTTCAATTTCTAGAATGTTTTTTAATCTAATCTCAGTTCTACCCCTGGCTTTATTGTGCCTTGTTTAAGATTGATCTAAAAGTCTGCTTTTGTTCGTACTGTTGTGTTTAGCTGTTTGAAGGTAAATGGATGACAAATTAGTAACACTTCAAGAGCAACTTTCAGAATTAGGAAAGCTCTTTGTGATCACTGTAAGACCAGGATTTTGCCTTAGATGAGACAATGCAGTAATGCCAAAGCCTGTGCTGTAAGAAAGGGTAAAGGAAGGTACTAAGTGCTTTGATACACTGTTTTGGAGAGTGAATAGATTGCCAAAGTGTACTACAAGAGAAGTGCAAAACCAGCTGTGAGGGACAGAGAGCTACAGGGTAGCAGGTACCTGTGCAAGAGAGGGGAGCTCAGAGATGGAGCTCACCAACCCCACCAGAAAAGCTATAAATGGAACATAAAAGGAGTGCAGTGAGTTTTAGGAGACAAGGCTTCCTACCCCTGGTTTTATAGTCACAGTTGAAGGTCACAGGGATCCCTGCTGACACCGTGAGCGCAGCTGTGGCTGTATCTTACCTGTCCCACCCTTGCCCAGGCTCTAGCAGCCATGGCTGCTGGCAGTGAGCGCACAAGATGAAACATCTTTCTGGGCTCATGGCTCACAGGCCTGCTCTCACCTGGTCTTTGTGGTGAGGACACCACGAGACTGGCATTAATCCCTTTGTCTTGGCTTTACCAGACTGGGTATTCACTTGAATCAAGACCTTTTCTTGGCCCCGGGATTATTCATTTATGTAATTCCATGATCATTAAATAGATATTAAAATGCTTTCTCTCCCTTATTCTCTTGATTTTTTTTTTCTTATTTTCTTTTTTGCAGCAGTTTTGGTTGGCTACATGCTGAGTCTCTCACTCATTAGAGAATTTAGTCTGTCTGGCAGAGAGACTTGGCTTATGAATCCATTTTCATAATGTTCCAACATCCACATCATGGCTTTTTCCCTGACAAGTGGGAGATTTAAAAAAATAATAACAAAAAATAAGCACATTATAACCCAGCAGGAATGATTTTTGCAAAGTTACATCTTAATGCAAGGACTACATAGTAGGAGGCTTTTTAGGTCAGCATAATCGAGCTCTAGAGTAGGTCTGGGTTCTGTTTTCCTGCATGTTTGTTTTTTTACTGCCTGCTATGGTTTGATGAACTGTGCCATGTGTGCTGTTTCAGAGACATCACAAAGAATCAGCAGTCGCAGAAGGGGCACAACATTGTCAGACTGGAGCAACAGGAATTTGTGATTGTGTCTTTTGTTTCAGTGCAGGAAAAGTGTCAGATTTCAAAGAAATCCCTGTAGAAGATCAGTTTTGTGTATATACATTTTAAAAAGCTTCCTGCTGGTATGTGGGGGAGATAAGAGCAATCATATTAGAAAGACCTGCAGTGCCCAGGCTGAAGAGATGTTGCAGGTTTACATGATGCCCAGGAGAAAAAGACCCTGCTATCCCCAGAGACAGGCTTCTAACATCTGTGGCCCTAATTCTTCTGTTAGGGAATTAAACTTTTTCAGTGTTTAAAGAGATTTGAAAAGGATTTTACTGATTTATAGGCTCATCCTCCTACTCAGCAAGTCCAGTGACTTCCCCTCAAGCCCACAAAATGTGATCCCACCAGCCAGAGCCATGCCAGGGGCTCTCCCTGCCACAGCCCGTGTGCTGCCGAGCCGTGTTTGTACCAGCCAGAGGACACAGTCCTCACTTCCCAGCAAAATAACTAAAAGAAGATGGAAGAAACAGAAAACCTTTCTCCCCTTTAGCCTTGCTGGCAAGATAAGCAGCACAGGAATGTGTTTGCCAGGGAGATCATCATGATGTCAGAAGGCATTAAAAGAGTCTAAGCAGCTTCAGAGCCTGATGTGCAAGGCAAGATGTGCACACAAAGTCACTGCTTGTGTCCTGGTGAGCTCACACTGAAAGACACATTTTAGATGGAGATGCTTGCCTTGGTCTGTTAAAATCTCCTCCTCTTCAACTTGGCCTGTACCAAACATACACTGCTGAGCCTGAATATATATTTTTAATTTAGTCAGTGTTTTATTGAAATCAAATACTGCAATATGTCATGTACCATCAGAGACTGTCTGGGGTTTTTTGAAGGTATTTTTTCTGTGTTTGTGGACTGCCTCACAAAAGTGGCTTTAACTAATGAGCTATAACCTCTACATTCACAGCATGTTCTGGGGCCACTTTGATGAAAATAGTAAGCAATACATTTTAAGAGACAGATTGTTTTAAATATTTTATGAAATGAGTATTTTCATGTTTGTTTTAATTGCGGTCAAGGGGTCTTACATGTGAGACACTCTAAAAAGTTCAATTAGTGAAACTGATGTTTCTCTAGCTTGTTATCAGGATAAATCCTGTTCTTCAGAATATGGAAAAATTCTATAATTGACAGAATTCTATTGCTGACAGAATAAAAAATGTAGTGTGTTTCTGCAAAATGTTGGAAATACAAAGACCTGAAAATTGCCTTTACTATACTTACAGTAATTATTTGCTTAATTTTTCTTAAGTCAATAATTTAAAATTTTTAAAAGTGCTTTAATTTCCTCCTTGCTCATTCTCTGAAATATCTGAAATGTAATTAAAAATGGTCAAGACAGTTTTCTCTTAGCTGGTTCCAACAAACAGGCCTGTTCATCCTGAGATTTGAAAGGCTTTCCGCCCATCTGTTTTCTTTTTTGGTCTTTGGCATTTTACCCGCTGAGATTAAGTGATGGAAGAGGTAACATCTGTACTCTTTCCAAACCTGGATTTCACTCTATGGGAAATAAATATAGGGAATTTGGTGGAATTAAACTTTTATAAAAGGTCTGAAACAGAGGAAACTCTGTAAGTGTGTGTACACAGTCAGTGCAGCAAAGTCATCGCTTGTCCTCTGGGTTTCATGCTGGCATGGAGTGAAAGGCTCAACAGAAAAAAGAGAGAGGGTGTCCTTGTTTATTCAGGATTATGCATTTTCCTAACAAAGAGCTGTTTCTGATGACCTATAATGCTGGTTTTCAGCTTTGTGGGCTAAAAACAACAAAAGGAAATTAGAGACAATAAGGGAAATTCCATTTTATAAGAAATAACTGGAAGGAGTGTCACCACTTTTCCTTTTGTAGCAACAAAGATGGCACTCTTAAATAGCAAAATCTTAAGGCAGAGCTTTTATACACACAGGGCTTCATTTATGGCACTCCAGCTTCTGCTAAAATTAGTGACTCAGAAATAAGGCATGTAGCCTGCCTTTGAAACAAATTCCTATTGCATGAATATTTCATGAAACTTTGTAGACAGATGGAAGCAGAAAACAAAACCTTGCCTTAGCTAAACAAAATATATCTCAGAATGAGAGCCACTGTGCTGTTTGTTAGAAATATGACAAAGTTCTGGTCCATGTTGCAGAAGAAAAGGACAGAAAACCCAATCATTGAGCTTACTGCTCCAGTGACCAATAGGAAATTGCCAATTTGGTATCAGCAATTATTGCTTGGAACAACCTGAAAATGGGAGTTCAATGGTTCCTGCTGTGGGCTTCAATGTTTGATTTTGTCCTCCAATAGTGTGAAACTTTGCTTGTCTTTTCAGGTGGTGGTTAAAAAAGTCACTCACTGTCCAGGACAGTTAATGGCAAAAGTGAATAATCTAAATAACCTCAATAAAACTCTGATTGTGAAAAATTTACATCCATTCTCTGATAATCCAATGGGGGAAGAAAATTAAATAACCCAGACCTGCCTGTTGTAGTTTCTTACTTTGAGGGCTTTCCCTACAGAGTTTTGGGTAAAACCAGAATATTTCTATTGAAACTTTTGTCTAGGTTATTTGACCATTTCTTATCAGATGAAGAAATTGCAACTCAAAAAATTCCGAGAAAATTATGTTTATCTCCAAGAAACATCAATAGTGCAACATAGAGGCAAAAAAGAGAAATATATGGTGGCACAAATCCTACTTAAATAACTTATGTGCTGCTCTGATGTGTTTTGCCCTGTAGAGGGATTTTACTGGAAATAGTTGTATAAAAAAAGGTCAAATATTATAGGGGAAGCAGATGCAAAGGAGAAGTTGTTTAATAGATTGAATTGTTGGAATCATTTAAATTGTTGAAATAGTTCTCTCAGCATCTTGGAAGATTTAGAAATATTCTCCGTAAGATTAATTAGTCACATCAAATTCTGCTTTGTGCTCGCCCTCATCCAACTGGAAAACATCTGGCTTTGAGCTATCAGAGATCATAACTGTGTTAATAGAAGATTCTGAGAGCACTGAGAATTATTTAACATTTGTCTTTTTGAAGTACTTAAATTGTCTTTTCTTAATGATGTTTCAGCTTCAAAAATTTGAAAAAAAGAGAAAGTTCAAATATAAAAGAGGAAAGAAAGTTCAGCACGCACATAGAAGGATATTCTTTGAAGTCTTCAGCTACCAAGGACCATTTTTGCCATTAAGCCATGAGCAAAAAGAAACTTTTCACAGCTAAAACTAAAAAGCTTCTAAATGGTGTAAACTGTTGAGCAATAATGAAGATTTTGCATCATGTAGATCCAAGCTAGGACATAGTGAAATTGATCTCTGGAAGTCGGTACACACTTCAAGGTTTCAGAAATAATTTTCTACTAACACTTTGCCTGTGGTCTTTATAGACATTTTTTATCCATGCTTCAGCACAGTTCCTCTGTTATGATGCATCTTAGGACTAATGCAAACTTACCTTTTGGTGCAAATGTTCTTTATGTAATTTATGGAATGAAGAGCAGAGAAGTTTTATATCCTTTTATTGCTTAATGCTTCATAATATGGAACAAAGATTTTACATTACATTTCAGTGATGCTGATATAAGGAAGAGGAAAGGAAGGCAAATAAATACATCTTTAATACTATGTTAATTTGCAAAAGGACAAAGGATATCAGTGTTTGTTTCATTGACTTTCACAAACTATCAAATCTTTGCGAAAATATTTAAACTTTTCTGTCAAGCATACTGTCATCACCTTTTCTCCTATGTTAGTACTGCATATTCTGTGTTGTAATAATTCTTTAGGTAAAAAATCACTCTTTTATCATAATTTCAAAGTATTTTATAATCTAGCATAATTTCAAATGCTTTTGCAGTCATTTTCTAAACTTTAATCCTTGTCCTTGAACCATTCTGCAATTATAGAATAAGACATGAGATATTTGTGCGTTAACATTCATCAAAGATTGTTTGAGTAATATGTTTCAATATACTCCCCCTGTTTATTGCAACAGCAATTAAAAACAACAGTGTTAACAAAATGAAATTATCAATATTTCAGTTTTGTAAATTTAAAAAATTAATAACTATTAGAAGAGAAGTTACATTTGCAAACCTGCCTGAACTGGCTTTGTCTGTTTCAATGACAAAATATGATGACAACTTTGTGGTGTGATGAAAATACGTATTTACATATTGGTAAATCCACTCTTATAATACTTTTTATTTAATTCCACACAGTTGTTGCTAATATTGGTTATCACTCAGTAGTGTACACAATTTCAAGAAAATATACTTGTGGCTTATTTTTCAGGCCTTCTGCTAAGACTGGGTTTTTCCAGACAGAAATTATAACACTTTCTTGTATGGAAATGATTCACCAGTAGACCTGATGTTGGATCGTGCCTCAAGTCATTACATCTAGCCACGAGAAAAAGGGTACCAGGTTTTGGCCTTCAAATGTTCAAAAATTCAAATGCCTGCTTACATTTTAGAATGTGGAAATCTGGGTGGTGCAGGGTGAAATATCTTCTCAGGACGAGCAACTGGTGGTCAAGACATGGTCGGAATTTGAAGAGTTAGAATTTTAAATGGGAATAAAATTTGAAGCTGCTTATAAACAAATCCGCTCCCAAACCAAACAGAAGCTCCTTATGTTAGAACTTCCAATTTTGAAGCAGAAAATGTGATCTGAAGTGGAAGAGAACCACAGATTGGAAAAGTGTGGAAAGATAAGGAGGAATGCTCAAAATAGAAGAAAGGTGACAAAGGGGAAAAAAATTACCTTTCCTATTATTGAATGCATTGATTTTTGGATTCAAACTCACCAATGTTCAAACTGCTAATCATGTCTGCAGTGTTTTTATAATCTGCTTCATCATTTACTCTTTCTAAAATAGCTGCTCCTTTGGAGTCAGTGCTGATGGGATTTAGGTGCACACAAGGATGAATGTTGCGCTCCATTGAAACTGTTTGTTTGCTTCTTGTGATATGTGGTCTAGGGCTAATGGAGTATTTCAAAATTGAGTGCCTTCACTAAATTAATACAACTGGCATTTGTTCAGTTCCACAGGGTTTGGTACCTAATCCCAATTCAGTAGTGCCTTCTCAGGGTCAGTGGTGGGATTGAGACTGGAACTGAGGAAAGGATTCACTAATGTTTAGTACAAAGGAGGATGAAGCCAAAATGGTGACTGCAAGCAGTGTCTGATGGGAGTGCTGCTGTAGCTGAAGGTGCTTTTGGAAGCTGCTCTCTGCTGACTTGGCTCTTAGTACACTGAGAGAAATGTAATCTTGGTGTGGGCCAATTGGTGTGCCCTAGGAGAAACTTCACAAAAAACCTGAATCAAATGTGAAGCACACATGGAGTCTATAGAGGACAGCACAGATAAGAGTTTAATGAGGATGTTAAAAAATGGTGGTGTGGTGTGCTTTGTCTTTTGTATTTCTAACCATTTGCATGTCAGTAATGAATTAACACATTTACACTGATTTTTTTTTTTTTTGTTATTCCTCCTGAACAGCTGGTTACAATATCTCTGGTTATTGTTAGCACTCTGTTGTAGGCATATTAGCAAGATGGGGACTCAAACCCCTCATCCTTCTTCCCTTGAAGCATGTGGATTCCAAAAAATCCTCTAAAATTAAGGTTTATTGTATCCATTTGAAGCTTCCACTCAGGGGAATTTTCTATCAGACATCTTAAAGAAGTTCTATTTGTTCTGCCTACTTTAGCTTTTTTCCTACTTTGTGGATAAAATGAAAGATGTTTCCTTTAAAAGCAATTTTCTCAAATCCTCTGCAAAAGTGGAAATCAGTGGGTTTAATAATTCCCTTGGCAACCACCTCCTCAGGCAACAATGCAGCAATTATAAATAATATTAATAAGTTCATCTGATTGCTTCTGATAACAAGCCATTTCAGAATCCCTCTTTTCTTTTTATAGCATAGGGCCCTGGCTGTGGAGAAAGAGGCAGAAATGTTCATGTGGATATGTGTGTGAGAAAGAGAGAGAAGCAGAACTGCTTTGCATAGTGAGGTACAGCGCATAACTGGAAAAAGATCAACAGGAATTCATTTTTAGAGATTTACTCATAGGGGCATTATGAACATCCTGTCCCAAACAGAACCAAGGCAAAAACCCAAATCTAACGAAAATTGTTTGTTATTCAGTAAACAACCCACATGAAAAATTTAATTGACTTACAAGGGTATAAAATGGAAGTGTGTCATAATCAGGGGTTTTAAGAAGTAATTTGAACACTTCCATTTCTATGGCAGCAAGTCTGGAGTATTTTACAAGGCTTTGATCATTCATTACGGGGCAGTCAAGAATTCCTGGCTGCAATGCCCAAAAATGAAATAAAAAAAAATAAATAAGAAGGATCCAGGCAAAGAAATCTTGAAATTCATGCTTTTGAACCTGAAAATATATCATGTTTTTTGTTAGGAAAAAAAAAAAGGTGAATGACAGAACCTGTACAGAATATTTCTCTGTGAAACATCTATGGATTCGAGAGCTATAATCTGAAGTAAACTAACCTGCCTTCATTCTTGCAATGTGATTCTTTTTTTCTTGAATTACAGAACTTAAAATACACAGAAATCTCATTTGGAATAATATTTCAAAAATTAAACCTCACAAAATAAATATATTTATATAGAATAGATAGAATTTGTACTTCACAAACAGTGCTACCACTAATAGGGGTTGATGTATATCATGTTAAAACAACCACTGATAATGAAATTTTTGCCCACATGTCCTCTTGAAGCTGTGTATACATGAGCATTTTCTTATGAAAATAAATAAAATATATAGAAATCTTGCTGTGTGGATTGTTATGGACAATGTTCTGTCAGAAAAATAAATGTTATTTTATTTTATGGGATGCAAATTTCTTCTCAATGATCAGTACATTTGAATGCCACTGTTTTCCAGACAATTCCCTGATTGAATTGGGGACCGTGTTAGTTCTCCCCATGACCCGTCAGAGATAAAGAATTTGTTTACTGTAAATTGCTCACCACTTACTCCTATGCACCATCTGCCACTCTCACCCACAAAGAGCTGCATTCCTAATAATGGCTCTTTTGACTTAAGGAAAGTAATACAAGATATTTCATGTACAAGCTTGGGATGGAATTGCAATTTTAATCTCCTATCCTTACATATAAATCCTTAGCGTCAGTAAATAAACTTATTTTAGTTTTCGCAATTTTATGTAACAGTTGAAGTTTTGCTTCAGAAAGTAATGAAGAGGATACTAATTTTTCCATAAACTTGTCCCAGCTGAGCCTATCTGTTTTTACTTCATAAGGAAATTAATCCTTTTTAACCAGTAATAGCCTTTTCTCGTCACATATCACAGGACAATGAGGTCCTGTTTTAAGAATAAGGAGAAAAGGACCTTGCTAGCATATTGTCCCTCAAATATCGGTGTGCAGCCCCCAGGCTTATCTCTGGTGAGCCTTGTTTTATCCCTTTGTTCTTTCACGTCTAGTTTAAAGCTCTTTGAGTGAGCCCTGCTAACTCCTAAGCAAAAAATCTTTTCTCCCTTTGAAACAAGTTTTCATATAATTTTATTTGAATTCTAGACTTTCACCATCTTTCCTAGCACTTCTTTAGTAGTGTCTGTCTAGAGGTGTCTTTCTGTCTTTCTTTTAATCTTTGGGATGCTCTTGTTCACCAAGTATCTTTTCTTGATTTATGCCACGAGTTTTTGCATTCAGCGTTGTCCAGGACTGTGTATAGTGTATAACTCCTTTACTGGAAGCAATTTAATTCACTGGGTATGTGTCATAAAGGGAATATTCTTTTTCTTTCCTAGGTAATGGACAATTATTCAGCAAATCTTTCTGTATCCTAGCATTTTCATAGAATCACTGCTTTCATCCTTTATATGTATTTTTCCTCTGAAGAACCACAAATGCAGGTCTTCATACATATTAAATTAATACTTTCTTCTTTACAGAATTCAGTTTCATTAGTTCAACTAATCAGTAGGAGTTAAATAAAATACCATTATTAATACAGGTTCTTATTACATGTACATGGTGCCTAATTATTTTCTTTGCTTTCAGAACAACAGGTGTAACGACCAAAAAATTTGTCAGCCTTCATATAAATTGCAACTTGATGTCTATCCCACCACCTGTTTTCAAGAATCTAGGAGCATAAATGAATGTAAACAAAATATGCTTCCCAGTTTTATTGTTATTTTTAAGGTCTTTTCCTATGTATTTTTTAAAGCACCTGTGGCGATGGTGTCCAGGTTCATGACACGCTTGCAGCTTCCATTCCTATTTCCATCTCCTAATGACTGGGGACTGGTCCAATGATTGAGAAACCTATCTAGATCTTAAATATCTTCCTTAGAAAGTAGCCACAGTTCTGCCTTTAAAAAGTGATTGTGTTGTTTATAAGAGTCCTTCAGAAGTTGTCAGACAATTGCTTTGTAGGTAATTTCAGCTTGTAAAGCCAAATCTCTTGTTCTTCAAGAGCAATGTTCCCTGTAAATGCAAGTAATGTTGGGAGCACTGGTGAAAATTGTGAGGCACAGTCCTTTATTGCCCTTTTCAGCCTCTTATACTTGAGTTATGACAGCTGTTCATTAATTTAAATTCACCTATTTCCATAAAAAAAAGAATAATATCAAATTCTGAGATTATATGCATAACCAAAGATAATTTGGTCAAATTATTACAATGTGGCTACTACTGACTACTAAAGTCAGTAATGCTTCTTCAGAGGAATTTAAATATTGATGCAGAAGTCTGACAGTTTTGCCTTTGTATTAACTTTTACACTGCATTATTAAGAAACCCATCTTCCAAATCAGAATTTTAATCTTTTTATGCTATTACTGTTGAAAAATCGTGATAGTTTTATTTAATTTTTTAATGCTGTGAAAATTAATCTATATTATTTCCTGATTCTATTCTTAGGTTTGTTATTTGTAGATAGTATGGCTGACAAGTTAATGCCTACCCTTTATTTTTGTCTTTTGCAGAGTAGTTGTATTGGTAAGTGACAAACTAGAGAACATATTTTTAAGGCATTTGTCTTTGGAAGACTGTGTAGTTTGAATATACATGGAAGACTAAAAGCAGCCTTTTTAATAACAGTCAGCAAAATTTCACATGTAACTACCTGCTCATATATGTTGAACTTTGTAATTCAACACCAAAAAACCCCAAACAAAGCAATTCAATAAGAGAAGGATTCATAAATACATAATCCTACTAAAATAACTTTTCCATTTTTATTTTCTGACCATTAGCTTCTTGTTGTGGCTGTAAAATGATCTAACATATTTACTCAAATCTCTCCTTTTCACTTGCAATGTCAAAAATTAGTGACACACGTTTGCCTGAACTACAGGTCTGCCTAAAAACACAGCGAGAAGAAACAAAAATCATTTTCAGATTTGAATTTTGCCGTGTTTTCCTTTTGTTTACTACCTCTCCCCTTTTCTGTTAACAAGGAACTGCCACCTTCCCTTCTCTACATCACTCATTATCATCTTGTCTGCCCCTGCTGCTGCGGTGCCTCAGGATTTCCTGAGAGCGATGGGATTTGTCTCAGCTCTCTGATCATGGCAGAGGGAGGGGTTGGTTTGTGCTTGCTGGAGTGCACTTGTTCCTAATCATCATGCCAGGTCCCTGAAGCCTTTCTTTGCAATTAGAAAGCAAAGGCTGCAGAGAGCACATTCCTCCCTTCTGGCTTCATCTGCATGAAACACTGAAAGTTTGTAGGTTTCAGACTTATGTCCACTGCCTCCAACACCAGGCAGGCTTAATTGTAAATCAAAAATTAGTTTTTTCAGGTCTAAGTTTGAAAAGTGCAAGTTAGGAATGAGAAGGTTATGAAAAGGGAAACAGAAACCACAATTCCAGTTGTTTAACTTCTCATGAAGGTCTCCAGGGCTTGTCCCTGTGCACACTCTCCCTGCTTCCTACCAGCCTGGATTCCTTTTTCTTTTCCCAATAAACAGGCAGCAAGGATGAATTACATTTCACATCTACACAGTGTTTCCAAGAAAGGAATGTGCTTGGTGGCTCAGCCAGACCCACTGGGTGTTTATGGGAGCCTTCCCAGCTCTGTCATGCAGCAGTCCTGCTGGCAGCTAGCTGGCTTTGCCTATTCACTCTTACTGTAGTGCTGCTTTTTTGGTTTTGTTTTTGGGGTTTTTTTAATAGGTTTCTATAGAAATGGCATGTGGTGCTTCATTAATAGAGATGGCAATTTTAGCAACAAACAGTTTTTCCATGGCAACATAAAAGGAGCTAATGCACTTGGTATTCCTGGTGTCCAGTGTGACTGTACCCATTCTTTCAATTTTCTCTTACAAGCAATCAAGGTTTTTAGTTGCATTTTGGTGAGCTTTTTCACATCTCTAGTAATTTTGGTTTCTCCTTCCAACCTTGATTGTAACATTGGTATTGCTTTTTACTTTCTTCCTGCCACTCCATGTATATTGGGTAGATTTATACAGTGTTGACAATATACAGTGGTGTTTTCCCAAGAGAATATCTGGAAGATCACTGCTATTCATTGACTTCCATTTTAAAAACAAATTCAGAGCCAGTTCTGTATAGTCATTGCCATTCTGATTACAGCAGTGTTCTGATTTGCTTATCTTCCAAATGGTTCTTGTAAAATAAGAAGCTGTTTTTCCTTAAATAGTTCTAGTCATCAATTATGAAAATTAAAATGATTAGCCTTAAAACATGTGGGGATAGGGAGAAACATTAACTATTTTTCTTTATTTTACCAGATTCACAAAGGGAAAACTAATTTTTCTCTGAAAGAAATGATAATATACAAGTGCTTCCAGAGGAAGGCTCATTTTTATTATGCTATTCACATGATTTATTATTTACAAAGAACATTTGAACAGAAACCGGTCTCTGTATGAGCAGTCAAATCCTGACTTTAGAGAGGTCCTTTGGCTGTAGTTTTCACTGCTCTGTGTAAATCAGTAGGGAACATTGCAAACATGTTGATCTTCCTGTTTGAAAGTAAATCTGACAAGATGTACTTATCAAAACATATATTGTAAAAGCAAATTAAGCATTTCTTTAATATTTTATGGTCTTTGTCTTGTTAGGTATAAAGAAATGCAGGATGCTCATTCTGTCCTGTATTTTCAGTACTTGTATCTTCCTAATTTAATTTTTAGCTTTGAAAAAGAAGTAAGAAAAATATTTAGGTCCAATCTAATTTCATTTTAATTTGGCTCAATATAATGTTAGCCAAAGGATGATAATTAGACTTGCTAAAAAAGAATGCAAAATGAAGAGGAGAAATTGGACTTATTAAAAAAATCTCAGACAGTAGAAAAAAATTGACTCTTTTCTTAGTCTTTATGAACAATCTTCTCTCTCCAAAGGCAAGACATTTATTCTTCCTTACACCAATCTTCTACCCATGGGAAGAGGTAACATGCTGGAGTATTTGGGGCTTGTAAAATAAGTGCCAACAAACTCTTGGACCATGTTTTAATTGATCAGTGTTCTCTTTTGCTGTTGATAGATGATAATTATACCATGTAAGGGAGACTGCTGGCCTATTTACTAAGTTTTCATTTGCTCTGTTTATGAGAATTTTTCTTACAATGTGCTTATTAAAAAGAAAAAAAGAAAAAGAAAATAAAAAGGAAGTTTGGTATCCAGACTTATTTTGTTTCAACATTGCAGAAAATTTTATATACCATTGGCACTTCTGGATGTACATATTGTGCCAGTGGCAGGCAGATCAGCATCAGGGAGGTGCAGCCTCACAGCCATCATGGGTTGGGAATCAGCTGGGAATGCAGCCTTTTGTAGGCAAATCTTGCTTCAAGCCTGTCCTTTTAGAAACTCATAATAGAATTTTCTTCCTTTTTCTATACCTGCTTCTCACAGCAGGAGGCTTGAAATTGCCAGAGTTAAGCAGTTTAATAATTACTTTGGAAAAGTGAAAATGTACATGGCCAGGCAATTTCATTTCTATTTCAAAAATAAGTTTTTCCTCTTGTTTCTGAAAAAGGAGGTGGAAATTATGATTGCTTATGAAATTAGTTTGTATAACTGGTTAGGTATTTGATTATTTGAGCATCTGTCTTTAACAGCTGAGGTAGTTCTGTTGCCTTAAGCAGAAATCAGTGAGGTGAGAGCAGATAGTGGGAAAAAGACAGAAATTGCTCTCAGGCTACTTGCCATACTAACAAGAGGTCTAGTTACAGAGGACAGGAGTTGCACTGAAATGGCAGATGTAATGGGAAAATCAGAGAGATCCACTTTAAAAATGCACATTTCTGCAAGTGGAAATAATTCCATCTATAAATCATTTGGCATTAAATTCTTTTCCTTCCCTTAAAAATAACACTATGATGGTAAAGAAAGTCCCTTAGAAATGAACTAGTTGAAACTTCAAAGACAGTCCTGTGTTTTCCTGTCTTGCAGTAGTCCCATAGTGCCTTGCAGTCCCTGTGGCCTCACAGACATTTTAGATTGAATAAAAAATAGTAAATTTTGACCAGCAGAGGAAAAAAGTGACTCTCTAATAATTTAAAATATTATGTATTCTGTCACTTCATGTAATTTTTCTTTTTACGCAATACCATGATTTTTGTATGATGCTGCCCCTTTGAATTCTTCCAGATCAGGTCATACATCTGTTCTTGTTCTCATGCCCCACACCTGAAAAACCAAATAGGGCAGGGAAACTGCAGATCAGCTAGGCAGCATCTCCTTACAAACCAAGCTCAGAGCTTTGCTGCTAATCCAGTTTCTGACAGTTACCATTGTTTGCTGTTGGCTAGGATTAGCAGCTAGATACATGGATCAGGAATGTGGCATGGGAGGCAAGGAAACACAAAAATTTATCGTGCATTAGATAAAATGGGAGAATACTTTGCTCTGTCAAAGGGATGAAGTAAGAATGTGGCATAATTCTGTTGCTATTCCTCATAAAGAAGGAGAAAAGTTAAAGTCATGATGTTCGTGAGCCCATGAACCACCTTGGGGAAGGCTGAGTGGGAATGGATCCCAAAGGAACTCTTGGCCTCTTACAGGATTACTGCCTTGTTCAGTCAGAAAAGGCAAAGTAAAAGAGTTTGTTGCAAAGCTATTGAAAAGATTTTTCTTTCAGAATTGAAGGACAGCACTCCCACGCCTGAAAGGACACACCACACCGTCTGCCAGCCCAGCACCTGCCTTCTGGCACAGTCCCCAGGACCTCAACCTTGAGAGGCCAAAATATCTGACAGAGAGATAAGGTCCCCACCTAGCAGGACATCAGGTGTACTTGAATGATAACTAAAGTTCCCTTTTATGGTTCATATAACCCAGCTATGCTCTATCAAGGAAAAGGACCAAGTTTCTCAAAATAATATAAATTATGGATGAAAATATGCCTAGTCATTTGTGTCCAAACCTGGGAATGTGCCATGCTTTTTTTATATAATGTGGCACATTTTTTACATCTCCCCTGAATAAAGTAGTCAACATGTGTAAAATATAGGAGCAAATTAGTGTCCTCAAGCCCTTATCTTTCCAAAGTGTTACAAGAATAAATTACTCAGATGAGACTCCCTTGAAAAAGGTTTGATGGAGTAATTTTGTGTTATATAAAGTAGTAATATTTCCAGGTTTTGAATCCTATGCTAAGTTGAAACTATATAACATGTAGTCATAAAAATTTTCTATTATTTGTGAATCACAGAATCATCTCAGAATATCCTGAGTTGGAAGGGAAGCACAAACATCAAAGTCCATCTCCTGGCCCTGCAGTGGATATTGTGGGAATCACACCATGAGCCTGAGAGTGTTGTCCAAACATTTCTTGAACTCTGTCAGGCTCGGTGCTGTGACCCCTTCCCTGGGGAGCCCCTGCCAGTGACCACCCTCGGGGTGAAGAACCTCCTTCTGATATCCAGCCTAAACCTCCCCTGAGGCCACTCCCTTGGGTCCTGTCACTGTCACCACAGAGCAGAGATCAGTGCCTGCCCCTCACAGGAAGCTGTAACTGCAATGAGGTCTCCCCTCAGTCTCCTCCAGGCTAAACAGACCATGACCTAGCCACTCCTCATATAAGTTTCCCTTTAAAATAATTAATAAAATTATCTTTGGTGTTTAATTTTAATTTTTTTCCTTATATATCATAACATTTTTTTCTTTTGCTAATACAGTGTGCTGGCAATCTGTGAGTGGAGAATTTTTTTTAAAGAAAAAATAAACTTGATCACTGGTATGGTTGAAATATGGCTACTAATGTTTCTTCAGCCTATTATGTGTAAGAAAGGTAAGAGTAAGAGAAAGGTATGTGTTAGGAAGAAACAAACCTTTTTATTGTCCAGGAAAGCAGATTGGAATTGATTGGAAAATAGATATTAGGCAGGTGGGAAGTGTATCATTACCTAAAATGCAATTTCATAGGTGTCAGACACACGGTGCTGTCCTACAATACTCTGTCTGGTTCATAGGTTGTCCTGAAATGAGTCTCAACCTGCCAGCCTCATATATTTCCCAAGTAACAAAGTTCTCTTGCACTCACATCTTTTGCAAACGCCTGCAGTCTGTTATAGACAACAGCGTAGTGAGATAAACTACTAATGACTGCAAAACCATTATAACCCTTCACATAAAGTTCCTTAGAATTTGTGATGGAGCTTTTCTCAGCAAAAATAAGGATCATGAGGAGCAGAGACCATCACCAACCAGAGGATTTCTAAGAGCAGTATATTACATTTGCAGATAAACCATTCTAGCACAAAGGGACGTCTAAATGATGCTAATAAAAATGGTGCTTCTTCATCAGATATTAATAAAACTACATTTATAAAGATTAATGGAAAAGAAAAAAAAATCTCTGGGACTCTCTTGTTTTGCACATGAAGAACAGCTGAATTTTGCGTCTTTGAATTGATTTAAGGAATAGGAAGACAGATTGCATGAATCATTGCTAAATCCTTGTCATTGTTGCTTTAAATAAACTGCAATTATAAGGAAAAAAACCCTCAGTTTCTGGAGTTGTATCCAAAGGCCTTATTTGTAAATGTTGGGTTGTTTTTTCCCCTGCTCTTTATCTTTGGTAGACTAACAGAGCCTAATTATCCACAGAGCTGAGGACTACCATGAGTCCTCTGGGTCACATTAGTGATCCTGGACTGATGGAGAGCGACCATTTATTAAAGTCTGAAGTCCAAAATGTTTAGGATATACCAAGAAAACAAAATCATACATAGGACTATTTATTTGTTCATTTATGAGGCTGCTCTAGCACAGTTAAATGTGATCTTTAGGCTGGATGATGCAAATTGCTGTTGCTTGCATGGTTGGTTTCTTTAAAAAGATTGTATGTGACAGGATTTCTGCTCAAGTATCAATCTTGCCACAAATTTCTTTGATGGGGTTGTCTCTGAGGCTCTGAGACTCAGCCTCAGAAAGACAAAAAGCCAGTCAAACAGCTAGAGCCATCCAGATGGCTTCTTCTTTATTGATGACTCACCTCTTGTAGCACAATTTCTTTGCTGCTTTTAGGGAGAAAAAGATCAGAAATCCTTGGTTTGTTTCCTGCATGATTGTCCCTTAGTAATTCTTTTCATGATTCTATAAGTTAATATCAAAGAGAGAATCTGAAAGACATATATAACAGAGGGCTTGTCTCCCCAGATGCAGGGCCAGGAGGGAGGGGAGAGCTAGCATCTTGCCCAAATAATGATAAATACCGCGATTTCCAGATGCACTGAAGTGAAGGAAGAGCCTGTGTGATACCTGTCGATGTTTTGCAACTGATTTAATGTTAATTGGCATCAGTGATAGCTGTTTTCTACATCACTTTCTAAATTATACAAATATCCTTCTCCCCCAAGCACTGCTTGAATTTAAGTGTGTGCCTTGTGTTTTTTCTGTCCCTTTGACCTTCTGGCATTTTCTAAATCTCTGTTGAATGAAGCCTGCCTTTCACAGGGTATGATACTGGTGGAAACCACATTCAGCACAACAGCTCACTGGCAGCAGATGCTAATGGGAGCAGTCAGATATTTTGGCTTCTTTATTATTTATTTATTATTGTTTATTACAAATAGAAAGAATTTTAGCCTACTGCTGGTCATGGTCCCTTTAACAGGACCAGCTAAAGTGCCTGTGCTCCACACAATCTCCTCCTTAAACGAGGGGTTTTAATCAAGTTTTTAAACCTAAACAGTCTTGTCCTCCAAAATATTTCTTTTCTTCTTCAATGCAACTGCAAATATTTCTGCTTCAACGTGGAAAATTCTGGTCCCTCTTTTTGCATAGTGACAGATGAATTTCTGCAGTTCTGCTCAGGCTTTGGAGACATGATGATTGTTTCTGTAGAGACCAGTAATGTTCTCACCTGAATTAGAGGGTTTATGGAAGTGTGGAAAGCATGCAGCTAAAGACATCTATAAAAGTTTGGAATTTTTTTCTGGAATTTTCAGGGAAAAAAACCTCTGATGTCCAAGAGGTTAAAATTTCTTCTTTCTATGGGAAAAAAGCCTGTAGAAATACTCCTACTTCTGTCTGCTACTAGTGTAAAACTCCCAGCATAGTAAAATAGAAAAAACCAAATTTTTCCATGAATTGAGGATGAAAAAACCATTTTTTCTACTCATGCTTAGTTGTCCAATGCTCTTGAAACAATAATGAGTTTTACTACCTCAAAATATTTTCAGATACTTATCCCTAATAATGGATTTAAGTGTTCCATGATGTATCTGTGATCCATTAAAAAATATATATCCCTTTACTATAAATGAATATGTTCTTTAGAAGCTTCATGGTGAGCCACATTTTATGATTTTTAATATATAATTTCTTAGTAGTTATCATGTTTCATGTGGCCACCTTCCACTTTGTCAGCTTGGAGTGAGATGGCATTTCCCTGACATTCAGGGACTGCTGTCATACCAACAGCCTGGGTGTGTTTGCATTCATTATCTTTTTGCAGTGGAATAATAATAATGGGAGAGGGGAAAGGATGGGAAAAGAGCAGCTCTATGTCATTTCTTTCTCAAATTCAAGCATATGCTGCTCTCTTGTGGAAATTCTGTGGTAGTTACAAGCATTAGGTAAAGGTGTCCTTGCTTTCTGACTTTTATTTTGGTCTATTGAATATTACTAAGACAGATTCAGTGCATATGATGTAACAGGTTTTTTTTAAATACAAATACCAATTTTTCCTATTAATGTGCTGTTGTTCTTTTTCCATTTTGATGGTGAGCATCCATTGTTGACATAGAGTTGTGTGCTGCATTTGGAATTTGATTTGTGCTGGTTTGTAAATAAACATACATTTTTTTAATACTGGAAAACTGCCTCTTCTACTCTTTAGGTAATGCTGAAGTGCACCTGTAGTTTTCTCTGGTTCACTTTTTCAATTAACCTCAGTAAGAAAATAAGTGCTTTAAAAAAGGGAATGAAAACTTGGGTATCTGTCTGCATGATGTTTGTTTTCGTGGGGGGTGTTGTTTAAATAATGAATTCTCTTATCTTTTCTTGTGTATTATGAAACTGAGTGATCAGTGAAATTTTTAGAATAATGTTTCAAGGTACATCCCTGTCCAGCCAAAGAATGGAGGCAGAATAGTCCCAGAGCCATCCTCACTGAGGCCCTGGGGTAAAAGAGCTCCACAAGCAAGAGAGCTTTGGGTGCCCAATTTCCTGAGGGCATCTGCAGAAGGAGATTCTTTGCTTTCCAAGGAAGGTTTGTGAATATATGTATGTGAATATATATGTATTTGAGTTTATCTGGCTGCTGCTCTGTCATAAAGAGAATGTTTCTACCTTGACATCTGTTTTCATCACAAGAAAGAAGTATTTAAGGTAGCTCTTCTGTCAGATGTGGTAAAAAATTTTATTTATTATTGCAGGATATAGAGGTAGAGCAATTTTATTACCTTTTTTACCTAAAACATATGTTAATAATCATAATAACAATAAGCTGTGTTTTTTGCCTGAACATGCCCTGCATTCTTACATATTCTACAGCATATTTGATCCAGTAAGCAATAGACAGGCTAAGCATCCCTCCTGAGAATTTCTACTGCAATCTTGATATTTTATTTGTTTCTGGAAAGTCTGGTTGAGTTCACTGATATAGCACACACACAGCAAAATGCTTGACTACAAAGAAACACTTCATTCCCTCATATAAATACTTGCTGCCACCTCTGAGGAAATAAATCTCCTTAGTACGATTAATAATCCTTTTAAGCAACAATTTTTGAAGGTAAGTTATGTTAGAGCACCACCATCATTAAAATCACACAGGCAATTTCAAGAAGATTGAATTTACTCTTTCTGAGTAAGTCTTGTCCAGTAAGCTGAGGAAGGATTCAGACCTTTGGTCTGCTCTAACCCTTGGAGGAGCCCAGCCTGTTTTCAAACAGGCCCCCAAGGTTCCTTCAGTGCAAATTGAGCTTCCAAGAGCTCCTGCCCTGCACATGCAGCCTCTGGCTCCCTGCACAGCACTTCTCTGTGCACCCCAGCCTGGTATTCTCTTGCTTGTGGACAGGGTGTTATCTGGTGAAAAGAGGGAGTACAAAGAATCAAGTCATAATCAGCGTGCTTTTGTGAGTCCTGTGGAACAGAGTGAGAGCTACGAAGGAAAAGCAGATTTTGAGTGTCCAATATTTCAGGATAGGTTGGGAGAGGGTGTTTTTATGATATTCTATTATGTCTCCTCTTTAGAGAGAGGCTAAGCCAGTGCCAAAGGAATAGCTTTCCAATGTGCTATTTGTTCACAGGAGGGATAGGGGCTGACAAGCTGACCATCAGAACAGCTTCTTTGTCCTTGGAGCTCCAGGTGGTTTAACAGTGCACAGAAGCTACAAGTTTTTACCAAAATGACTGTTCATTCCTTTTTAGATGACTTTTCAGCCCTGCCCAGCTTATTTTCAAGGACTTTTAAAAGAAAAAAATATTAAGCAGTGTATATTAGGAGGGTGGAGGGGAGGTGAGGGTTAGCTACTGGGTGCACACATGGTGTGGAAAAGGCTCTCTTGCCTTTTCTAGAACTACATTCATCCAGAGAAGGCTCAGACATAGAAGTATCAGTATTCATGACACATAAATATGTATCACAGTTGAATCATGCCTATAATCAGCTTTACTAGCAGCAAGATTAACATGAGTCTGTTACATCCCCTGCATTTTCTGAATGCATATTTAAGGGTGTAAAGAGTAATATTGAATTTATTCTCAAGAGAGTTACAGGATTTTTTAAATTATAATATTTGTTTTTTGGTTTTAATTAAATATTTGAAAGCTGGGTCCTTCATGACAGGTAAAGATAATTTGATAATTACCTAATATCGACAGCAAAAAGCACTGGCAATCATGATAATAATCTGGTTTAGTCCATGCAGATTGTGATAGAATAGAAGAATATGTTTATTTATTACTAATAAAGAAGCAGGGATCATTCTTGTTTAGTACTTTAGGTTCTGATTCTGAGAAGCTGGTAGAGATAAATTCAGTGCTGAGAGGAGCAGACTAATAACCTCCTTCAAGCTGTTCCTAATGCAGCCCTGTGGGCAGCTGCCTTCTCTGCCAGGGTCTGCAGCTGAGTCATGGTCAGTGTTTTGTCCACCAGGACTCGTCTCCAGACCTGCAAGCCATCTTAGCACCTCTGTATTCTCTCTGCAATAGTTTTAAGGAAATATTTCTTTTTTATTTTGTATCTTTTTTCTAATTATCTTTAAATTCCTTTCACCTTTGAAATCATCAAGCAAAGTATATAAATAGTTTAGCAGGTGGTGACTGTTAATTTTGTCCAGAAAGGGATAGGAATGAAGAAAAGTTACTGCATGTATTCTCTGTTGCCTACTTGAGGGTGTAAAAAATCCTGACTTCTGCACACAGTAGTTACACCATTAGCTTTTTAGGCAAGAAATAGAGAAGAGGATTGCCTCATGTTGTATGAATTGGGCTAGAGACTTCTAATCTGTCAGTACTGGGGTGACTCAGCTAAGATCTGAGGAACATTGAGATAAAGAGGAGAATGGCATTGGCACCCTGAATTTCTGATAAAACTCCGTTGAAAATCCATCCAAAGGTGGCAAAGTATCAAAATCAGTGCATAATGGAGTGATTGTATTTCACTTGTATCATTCCCAACACCCAAAATAAGGATGTGAGATTTAATGGAAACCTAGACAGTTGTTTTGAAAGGCCTCACTGTTATATGTGTAGCAAATGGTTTTGTCTGAGCTTCTTGCCTGTATCACTTGTCCACTTTGCTGAGCTTCTGCAGGGAATGAGACAAAATCACTCTGCAGATTTTAATTAGTGCAAGAATGCCACTCCCTTCATAAGACTGGTCTTTTTACCCAGGATTCACTTTGCCTTTATGACTCCATTTCCTGAAAATGTTTGAAAAACTTAAACTGGTTTTTACTCCTTTCTTCCATTTTTTTACAGCAGCTGGTGATTGGTGCATGTGATTGTACCTGCTCTTCATCAGCAGCACGAACTGTGCTTTGAATCATCTCATCAGAAAACACCATTGTATTGTTTCCTTCTGTCTTGCCACTTTACTTTCACCTTCTTTTTAAAGCTTATTCATAGCACTGAAACTTTCTTTAGTTTTGTGTTCATTAGACTTTTACCATGTGTCACAATTCAGCTGCAGGTGCTGGCAGTGAGACAGACACGGGGCTGCATGAATAAGAGCTTGAAGGAGGTCACTAAATTCCCTCTGTTCAGCCCTGAATTTATATCTATATCTGATATCAGATGCGTGATAAATGCCAATCACTTGTTTTTAAAATTTTAAAAGTTTAATAGCAATAAAATGGTTATAAAAATAGTAATACAATTAGAGTAATAACAATTTGGACAATTTGAATTAGGACAATATGAGACAGTAGAAACAAAGAGTTACAGACAGTCCGGGTACATTTTTCTGGGCAGCATGAGCTCGAAAAAGGACCCCTGTTAACAAAGGATTAATTCTTAAAACCAATAACCTGTTGCATATTCATACACCTTGATACATGATGCATAAATTCCATTCAAACACAGGATTCTGTCTGGTCAGTGTCAACTTCTTCCTCATATTCCTAACAGCATCATCCTGGCTGTGTGAGGCAGGAAGTTCGTTTCTCCTGATAATGGAACAATAAATTCCCTTTCTCTGAAAGATTTGGGTGTCCTGTGACTGCTACTTCTGTGTGAGTCCTTTCTTTAGAAAAAAAAGTATCCTACATAGCATAGTTTCTATTTTAACATTTTTTATAACCTAAAACTATATTTACCACACTACTTAAGAGAATTAATACAGCATTGCTTTCTACCACAACACATATAATATTCATTTTAATATTTGCGAAAAGCCAATCATAAAGTATGCATTTTTCACAAGATGGGAGATCTATATCCTGCAGTTTTCTGTGTCCATGTTCCTAGGAGTGCTAAATCGTCAAAAAAGCAGCACAAAGGGCTGGGGCAGCGGCAGCGGTGACAGCTAAAGCCAGGGAAAACCTTGGCAGAGCAGGGATGAGTCAGAGGTACTGTAGTGGAGAGTGCAATGCTGTATGCAAAGAGAGGCAAATGAGAGCAGGGATAAAAAATGGAAATTTTGGTCTCGGATGGGACCTTTCCAGCGCAGTAATCCGGGCCTCTCCACATTACCCTGATTTCATTTCTGTGTCTGCTGCACAGGCAGCGTCTTGGGAGGATTTTCGGGACGCGCATCCCCAGGATGCGGCAGCGGCATCCGCGCTCCCGGCAGGAATGTCCGTGCGCGCCCCGCCCGCAGCGCCGCCTGGCGGCCGCTCCCGGTACGGCAGGGACAGCCGCGCCGCGGGCGGGACCGCGCGGGGGAAAAACCGCAGAGCTCCAAACTCACAGGGTGTGCTGGGTGTTTGATTTTCCGAAAGGCAGTGCTGTCACCGGGAAAGAGCTGGCTGACATCTCCTACCTCCTCCCGACACAACGACTTCATTTCATTTCATTTCATTTCATTAATTTATTTTATTTTGTTACATTTTATTTTATTTTATTTTATTTTATTTTATTTTATTTCATTACATTTCATTTCATTTTATTATTCTATTTTACTTTATTTTACTTAATTTTATTTTATTTTATTTCATTTCATTTCATTTCATTTCATTTTATATTTTATTTTATTACATTTTATTATTTTATTTTATTTTATTACATTTTTTTTTTTCATCTCTGAATCTTGCCTACCAAGTGCAGGATTGCCATGTTACAGCAGCAGAGAGAGTTGCTATGTCATTAAGTGAAAGTTCCCCAGGGCTCCAGCAAAGGCACTGTCCTGCTCTTGCCAGACCCATTGATGCCGAAGTGCACAAATGCTGACGGGTTGTAAGAAGTCAGGTATTGTGTCTAGGTGGGAAGAGTAGGTTAGAGTAGGTGGGTCCTTTGCCAGAAAAAAAAAAGTCATTTTGTCATACCTAAAATACTCATCACCTTAAGACTGTGATGGATACAGAGATAAGATTTTTCAGAGCCAGCCATGGTGTTTTCACAATGAAAGACTCAATATTTTTCAGGTAATGAGGCCCTCCAATAACAAAATATGAAATATTGCCCATGTGTTCATTTCCATTCTCATTTTCTATATTTTTTCAGTCTCAAAACGTATAAGATCACACTGGCTACAATCTCATGATCTTTGTGCCTTCATTTTATTGCCTATTGTCAAATACTCTTCTCTCCTCCTATGTAAGCCCAGTGCACATTTCAGCATCAGTGCTGCCAGACAAAATCAGCTGGGCAAAGTTTGTCTTAGCAGCTGTTTGCTGTAGTTTGTGAGGGAGATTGGTGACACTGTCACTTGACAGCAGCTTTGCAGTCAGCCAAAAGTGGAGAAGCAATTTAATTCCACTGTTCTCTCCAAAGAAAATCTTTGAAGGGGCAACAATGAAGTAGGAATAACATCAACACAGAAAGAAGCAGCGGGCAGGAGAGACACTTCAGTTTTGTGGTTCTTATCCAAAAAGTTTGCCTTGTTCATTATTCATGTGCTCAGTGCAGGAGTTCTCATACCCATCTGTTACTGAGCAGTGAATTGGAAGTAGATATTGAATTGGAGGAGCAATGGCATGAAGAGAGAGTAACAAAACTTCTAGTAATAGTGTTAATAATTGTAGACTACAAGAGTAAAAATAGGGCAGAATCTGGTTTTATAAACAAGGTGTTATCAAAGTTGTTCTTCTGTGTATGGGTCTCTGCTGCAGGCCCATCGTTAACTTTCCTAGATCTAACCTCTGGTAAAGGGCAGGTTTAACTGGCTTAGACTTAGAAAATTCACCTTCCCAGGACACCACAGGGACCACTTGTGAGAAGAAGACCTTCTTCTTCTTTTTAACTTGGTAATGTGTTTGAATGTGTCCACCTTAGTTCTTGGGAGGTTTCACTCTGAGTTAAACTCACTCTGAGTTTCTTAGCATTGATACTAAAAAGAGATATTACCTTTCTTATAGTGAATGTGTTTTCATTTCTGAGAGAGATGTTATTTGATTTTTAAGACAAGATGAAAATAATTATAAACAAAAGCAGAGCTCATAATGGATAGTATTAAGCTTAAAAATGAATAATTGTCTTTGACTTCAACAAATACTTATCCAGAGGATGTCATTACTTTTTTCAGCCCCTCAAAAATGCAAGGCAGAGCCCTGGACACCTGGGTGCCTCCTGGGAGCTCCTAGGTGTTGTATTCTCTCTGGTTTTTTGCAAGAGTGAAAATGTGGTTGTGACAGTCAGGACCTCAAAGGGGAAGCCTTTGAAAATGTATCGTCAACCACATATCCAAGTTAAGGCCTTACATACTCAAAAATTATCTTATATCTTGGGCTTAAATGTCTTGGCTCACTGGTACCTTGCTCAGATAGCTGGTACCCTGTGTGCAGTTATTCCTACATCTATTGGCCATTAATGGTATTATTTATTTATTACAATTTAGTAATGGTATTATTAGTATTGTTTCCAGAGCTAGGCCCCCAACAATGGATGTGGGACATACACAAACTAAAACCACCTTACACTTGTAGGAAGGGTTCTGATGCAATGCTTTATTTTTACTCCCTGGTCTTGTACCAAGACAATGCAACGCACTGGTAGCTCCAGGTACACACATGTCTTAACACACACACACATATATATACACACATTTTATATATATGCAAGAAGATCTGTTTTAAACTATCAGTAAATTCTTCAGGAGTCTAAAGTTTGTGATAATTAGCACTTGAAAAATGTTGTGAGGTTGTTCCTCATTCATGTTTTGACATGCAAAGACTAATGTTTGTTGCCAAAGATTCATTGCTTTCATTTGCACCTCTGTTTGATTAATCTTTTTTTCTTGGTCCATCACTTTTTTTCGTCAGTTATGGTTCTTTGCTGATAATCTAACATGTTTGAAGTCCCTCTTTGATTCAAAGAAATGAAAGTTGGATGGTATTGTTTGAAAAGGTGCTATTCCTGCTAAATAATGAAGTCATTCTGGCTCAGTTTTTTCACTGATAGGTCTCCATTTGGCTAATTGGTCTGATGACATGTGAAAGTGTTTAGAGGACATCACAAAAGTGACAGGAAAACATGCCCCAAATATTTTTGGTGTTCTTTTAAACTTTTCTGAAGTTAATCCTTTCTTCTTTTTAAAGCTGTAAACATCAGAAGGAGGCTTTGTTAAATTGCTTTTACCTCAGACTACAGGGGGCTTTTAATGGAAGAGGGGAAAATGTTTGAAACTGTTGAGTCTTTGTTCTTTTTCTAAGGCAAGAACACTGGGAGTCTACACAATGGGATTTTAATAACTGGTGTTATTACCTTCACAGCAGTAAAAAAGATGGGGGCACCTGGTTTTACTGGACTGGTTAAAGAAAAGTAAGCAATTCCATACAATATGTACTTGAAAAAGCACACAGAAGCATAAACTTATGCTTCTTATGCTTTGAAAATAAATTGTTATTTTCAAAAAGTCAAACAGTTCTATAGAACATATATATGAAGTTCTAAGAAAATATTAGCAGAATCTCCCTGTTTTGCAGCATCTCAGGGACCACAGTGACACCTGGAAGTATAAATGCTTCCCTGAGTAGTTAAGCCATTAACAGCACCCTCAGGAGCCCTTGTGCATACATCTGCAAGAACGATGGCCCATGGACTGGTGCCTTCTCCAGAACTGAGAATAACCAACATGGCACATCTGGCCTTAACAGGGCTGCACTTCTCCTTTGCCTCTCCTTTAGCCAGCACCAAAACACTCCTCAGTGCCAGAGAGGCCTCGTGATGGCTCCATCCATGCACTCACTGCCTGGGAAATTCCCAGCTCTTGCAGGGTGAGCCATCCTTGGCATTCTATCAGTTTCTCTGGGTCTGGATTGAAGGCACTTGAGACAGTAATTCATGTTTGGACTCAGGTGTTTATTATTTCTTACCTGTAAAACAGTCTCACTACTATGAGTTCGACAGCTTTTCATTAGCAAAGCACAAAATGACTAACAGTCTCTTGTTACAAGGTCTTTTAAGACTAAACTATGCAATTAAGAACTGACATCTAGATTATTTTCCCTTTTAACTCAATAAAGAGCCCACGATGCAGATTTTTCTGCCCAATTGCAAAATGCCAACCAAACCCATAAAGAAAGAAGAAGTAGAAGCATGAAGAAGAAACCCAGAATGACACCCTGTGCCCTCCATCTTGCTTCCATCCACAACATACTAAAAATCCCAAAACCTAAGCTTCTCACGAAGAGATACACCTACACCACTCTCTATATCTATTTCACACTTTTGTGGCTTCTAGTCTATCTTGAAGTCTAGGAAACTTTCTCCATGAATGAGGGTCAAAGTCAGTGCTCCCCTGGGGGTCAGGCACCCCAGAGCTGACACAGAAATATTCCCTGGGTTTCCACAGCATTCAGGCCATGGCTACTTCACTTGCAAGGTGGTGTGCAAATGTATGTTGTACATAGCAAGGGTGTCTTCTGTAAAAGTGAGCAGGAAAATAGATATTTACAGTATTATGTTACTGTATGTATATTCCAAGGAGGCATGTTTCATTTATTTTTAAAATTTCCAATCTTTTAAGAATTACAGTTGATGACATGAAATCAGACATATCAGATTCTCTATGACCTTGAGGTTTTTCTATTACTTCCCTTGTAGTTTAAATAAATGCTTCATTTATTGCCTTCAAATCAAACTGCTATCAAGATACCATAGCATTCTTGGTGGACTCTGTGTTGTAATGAATCTGAAATTATGTGGTATTGACTCTGGGAGGAGATGCTTGTGGGTTTTCACACCAGTTTGCCCATGTTCTATGAATACTCTCTTTTTTTTTTCTGTGTTTTATTGTTTCTTGGACAGTTAGCACTGGACAAGAGAAACATGCAAATGTGGGAGCTCTATCTGTCTCTCTGTCCTTGCTGCACAATCTCATAATGCTGTGGCAGCTCTCTGCTCTTCACAGCCCAGTACTCACTGGAACTGCTGCCTCTAGTGCAAGCTGTAAGATCAAAGCAGATACTGTGAAAAAGATTATTTTTTATTGCTTCGTTTCACATATTGTCTATTAATTGATCTCCTGAGTCGTTTAAAGTCCTCACAACCTGTCATTGCCTTTGTAATTTCTCTTGTTTTGCCTTGTACCCAAACCCTCGTTTTTCTTCAGCTTTTATTTATGAAACAGAAGAAATTGCAATAATTAAGGAGTTTAATGCTAAAAAGTTTTGTAAAGTTTATATGTTTACCTAAATGTCTCATCTAGGTTGGTGAGTCAGGCTGACCAGTGAGGTATTTTTATACCCCCTTCAGTGAAGCTGACTTTTTTTTATGCTTTGAGTCATTTGCTATTCCATGCTTTCAGAAGAGCTGTGTTGCTGCTCTGGCCCTCTGCTATGTGAATAAGCTTTGCTGCTTTTCCCTATTGTTTTTACCCTTTCCTAACAGCATGATTGCTTATAAATTGTACCAGTGTTGTGGCTGTGGTTTGTTTTCCATAGCTCACCCAGCCATGCTTCATATCACTGTGCACATGCACAGAACTTGGTGCTCAAGCCTTGAGCCTTGGCCCTGCTCTCATTAAACCATTGGGGAGCTTTTGAGAATCAAAACTGATTGGACCTGTTTTATGGCTACAGACATAATTTTACCTCAAGGTACTGTGCCTGGGAGCCCAGTGCATGAGAACCCCAAGTGTTAAAGAGGGTTTTGGGAAGTCATGCAGGTTCTGGTGGTGAAGCCAAACCTAGTGGTTGAGCTATTTCATCTTGCAGCAATATAGTGATTTTCTGTGGAGCAGAAACAGAAACCTGACTCTGTTTGCTATTGAAAGGTTATGAAATAGGTATTTGTTTTGCTAAAGACATCCAGGTGCAACTACATCACCAAAGTCTACAGAAAATTTACATCATGCCTATAGGTGAAGACAGGGGCCTACAACTGAAAAAGTAAGGCTTTTTACCACAGGACTGTCAGGTTTGTTTTTTTAATTAGAAAGTCAATGTATGGTATCCAATTTTAGCTGGAGCTTTAAAACAATATTAAATTGCATAAAGATCAGTGAAAGTATAAGCAAACTAAACAGCTTGTCATAAAGGTGAGGTTTGCAATGTGTCACCCTGGACCACCTGGCCTATGAGCAGCACAGCACTCCATAATGGAAGGGAGCTGGGTGCCCTCCCTGGCCTGCAGGGTTGTTTGTCTCTGCAAATGTTCTGCTGCTGCAGGCAGTTTGGTCTGAATACTTTGCAAGGTGGGGCTTCTACTGCTTTCTTCTCTCTACTGCCTGGAGAGGGCTTTAATTGTAATAATGAATATTGGAACTGAAATTTGCCCTGGTGTTCCTCAAGGCCATATATCAGACCATATATCAAAGTCTGTTTTTGTCTACATGCACTTGAGTTACATGTACTTCTTGCCTTATTCTGAAGAAACACTGAATATCTGAACTTGTTGGAATTTTTGACTCTTCATATTTCCCCTCATTTACATTATGACATTTACATTCTTTCAAATCCTCCTTTCATAAGAATCTTGTTCCTCTCTCTTCAGGACAAGGCACTTTTCTCCATGCTGTAGCAGGAATGTTTCAGGTGCTTCCCTGTGTGCTGTGATCCTTGCTGCTCAGGGAACAGTCACACAGTGATGGAAATGAAGACTGCCCAGCTCCCCTGCTTCTTGTCTTGTGTGATTTCTGGCAATGGTACCTGCTGTAGGCTGTGCCCCAGATCTGCTCCTAAACCACCACCCTGGAACCAGAAGGGCAGCAGATGCTAAGAGATGGAACAAGTCAAAACAAATTGGGCCCCATCATAAAAGTTGAAACCACATAAGTCTGCCAGATATAGTGGCTGGTGGACAACTGCTTGCCTAGGGAGTTCTGACACAAATAATATTTGGCTTGAGAGTGTAAATGCAAAAATAAGCCTTCCAGGGTGCTGTGAAAAGTTGGCATTTTTATTATTCTTTAAAGATTAATTTCAGATTTTTCACTCATTAATACATTTTGCTAGTAAATTGTTTTATAAGATATTTTACAACTGCTAAGCAATTCTTTGCTTATTCTGTCCCTGTCTTCACCAGTCATTTGCTGAGCTGTAGTTAAGGCACTATTTGACTATCACAAATGTAAGATATTTTGAAATAATTCTGCTCTGCTCTTGAGGAAGCCTCACAGCACATGCTTTGTCATGTTCTTGATCACGTCAGATTTTGCTGTGGCTTATTGCTTTATGACATATTTCCCCTTGCTTTTCTTTCTTCCCCTACTTCTATCTTGCAGAGTGCTTTGCAGTTAATTCCAGCTGCTCTTTAGTTCACTTCAGGCATTTTTTGTTCCAGTTGCTCATAATTTTAATACTTTCCATAACTAGCCCACAGGCTTCTTTACCATGTCTGCTCAGTCAGTATTTTTAGCATTAACCAGTTGTCTGTCCACATTGAACAGTTTTCTTGCTCATTGGTATATTAGGTGGACAAAATTAGTGTAACTGGTCACCCTTGTGACAAAAATTCTGCCGTTATGGTTCAGATAAAAGTCTTATTGATGCTCAAAAATACGAATATATTTTTATAATAATTATAATAGTTGATTCTTTTCTTTAATCACATTGCTTTGCAGATAATGCAGTTTTAGTAAATTTAGGATTTTTTTCTGTTCTAAATTAAACTATCCTAAAAAACTAGCTTGAATTTCTTAATTAAAAATAGCAAGAAATGCCTCCAAGGTAATGACAACCTTTTCTTTCATTTCTACACATTTTTCTAATGATTTGAAGCCAGAGTGTATCTAGCTTTCAAGGGTTTTTTGTTTCCTTTTCAGAACTTGATGTACCAAGAGAAGATTAATATATGTCTATTCATATAACTCAAAAAGCCATCTATCCTTTTTTCTCATCAATCTGCCCCAGAATTCTCTCTGCTGCTATAGAGCTGTTACACTCAAAATCTTGCTTGTTTATATAGGTAAAGCTAAAAAATTATTACCATAACTGAAAGTGAAGCACTCTAACCACTGCTAGTCCAGATCCAACTGTTTAAAAAGGAGGTTAATGCAGTTAAAAATGTTTTTATATTCACCTCCTAGTGCCTATCTCCCAGGGTTAGGGATGTCTCCACTGCTCCCTTGGGTGCTGAGATTGGTGGGGTTTCATACTGGTGGCAGTGGTGGGGTGCTAGTGAATTGCCAGCCTCTGGAGATTTTCAGGGTGAGGAATATGATTTTTGTGTTAATCCTCACTCCAGGATCAATTTGGGGCCATTTTCACGTGTCTGCCAAAACCCTTTTACACTTCTGCTCTCTCTGCATTGGTCTGTTGTTCCATATTACACACAATTTACTACATAGAGTGTCTTTTGTGTATGTTAGACACTATATCATTGTTATCTCTAAAACCAGTTCTGCCCAGCTCCAGGTCTGCAATCATCATGTTAGAGTCTTAAACACTATTCTGCACAGAACCACTGATTCTTACTGCTATCTTTATAAAACTGTAGTCCTACTGTACAAATTAAATGCAGACATGTGGAACCCTTCCTGCTATTCTGACTTGTTCTCCTCTTTTGATGCTCTTAGCAACTAGTTCACCTGGGTTAAGAGACTTCCAGAATAAATAATAAATAATAAAAAACCACATGGATGTAAAATAAAAACACATGGATGTGGATACATGTGTCTGACAGTCAAATATGTACAATGTTGATGAATAGAACAATGGGAAAGGTTCTCCTCACTCCCACACCCAAATAAACCCACCCCCCCCCAAAAGAAAAAACCCTGCAAAACAACAAGAAAACCCCAAAATTAAACCAACCAACCAAACCTCCTCCCATAAACAAACAAACGAAAAAAAAACCAACCCCAAACCAACCAACCAACCAACCAACCAAAAAAGAAAATGAAGAAAAGAAAAAGGCTCTGTGAATTTGAAGACGTTGATTGTACCAACTCTCCACAGAGATACTGAGACCACAATGAACTTCCTTGTCCCTAAGGATTGTATAGTAAATGGTAGATCTGGAGACTTTTTTGAAAAGCAATTTGAATACAGTGATTTAGAGAATACAGTGATACAGAGATATTATTCTTTAAAATAACATTTTTCCCTCTTTAAAAGTAATTCAGTGTACTTTTATTTAATTTTCCAGTGACCCTACCAAAAAAAAAAAAAAAAAAAAAAAAAATCAACCAACAAGCCTCCCAATCCTGTTGCAGAATATGTGATTTCTTGTTATGCCCATAATTCAGTGCAGTTAAGCAGACACTGCCCAGGATGCTTTGCATGCTAATTGAGAACTGCTTAAATAGGACACAAAAAGCTCTAAACAATGTAAATCAAGTAATAATAAATGGTACTATCACTTTTATTATTTTCTTATGATCTCTATAGTGTTATTATTGGTATATGAATCCTTAAATAATAGCTGACAGCTCCATAGTTCATAAGAATTTGTTAAACATAAAGGCAATTTTTAATATTTCATGGCACAGCATTTTGATGAGATCCATGAGTTATTCTGGAGCAACATACTGCACTGCCATTCCATTGATCTAAGGTGGCAGATGAAAGCCTTGTCACTGCAGTGCCACCTCATTTCAAAGTGAATGCACTTAGACAGATGGAGTATGGCAATTTTCAATGTAAATAATGTTTTGCCTTTCTGAAGGAGCCATTTGCAGTCTTGAGGCCATTAGACCTCTGCTCTGGCTCTTCAGCGCTGCACTTCTGCAATAGGATTGGAGAGTCAGTGTGAGATTGACAATTAACTTCTCACTTGCGCTGGAAACCTTCCTTTTATATTTCTGTAAAACTGAACAAATGATTGCTACTTATGTTTTGCTCATCAACTTGTAAGTGAAGGACATTTAAGACAGAAATGTAGGATTTAGCTCCAGCTGCTGCTCTAATGTTGCAGAAAGCTTTTGCTGCAGTTCATTAAATTCAACTTCAGGCAGTCACAAAACTGCCAGCTAATTATTTTTTTCTTTCCTTGGCTGAGTGAATCCTGGTGTCACCAATTTCCTCTCACAAAATGGAGCTACAGAATTCTTCATTGTGAAGATTGAAGAAACAAAGCAGTAAGGAAGACACCAACATTTTTTTGTTAAAAACAGGTAAGACTGAATCAGTGGAACTCAATTTCCTACCAGTTTTTCAGACTGTCTTGGGAGTCAGACTCTGTATGGGAAATTGGTTCTTTGTTTGTAGGTCGCAAGACCTTTATTAATAACTGTTAATTTATGTTTTGGGGACTAATAACCAAATTGGAGGTTACTTGGTTCAGCCCTCTGGCCGAAAAGGAGCAAACCTGGGGCTGAGAAGCAATTTTCCTCAGTACTGAGTATATGAAGTGTTTTAATCTCTATTAACTCAGTAAAAATCAAATTAAATTATGATAATTTCATTTTTTGGAAAATCAAAACTGAAAATGAGATCCAAAACTGAAAGATACATGCATGGAGATGTCACTCCTGGCCTTGCATACAGAATATCTACCTGAACACAGCTCTTATGTTGACACATTGTCATATGTTATGTTATGTCTTATGTGTTAACATGTGTCTTATGTTAACACATTTATGATGCTAGACACCTCTTAGAAACTATTTTAAATATACTTCAAGATCATCTGTACTACCCATGACTTTAGGTTGTTGGTATAGCTTATAGATAAAGTAACTAAAATCAGAACATGCATGTGTGTTTAAAATAACATTCCAAAACAGGAAATGTGAATAACTTCCTGCCACGGAGTTGCTCATGGAATAGGGATGTTGTTTGATTCCTGTGGTGATTCACTCTTTAGGGATGTTACAGCCTAAGAATATTTCCAAACTAGTACACCAAGGTTTCACCCTGGAATTCTTGGAAAAATAATAGGTAATGAGAATTTGAGCTTATGTTAATGATTGTTTATTGTCATATCACAATCAGGATTTCAAAGAGAGACTTCTCCCTCCTATTAATACACACAGAAGAGAGAGCCCTTACTATGATTTTACAATTAAAATTTACACAAAATGAGTACAAAAGGGGAACAGTAGAGAAAAATGTAAAGTAATAACAATAGAATGACATGATTAAAATATATAGAGTTAGGTATCTTCAAGGTTTCTAAGTGGCTTGTTTAGTTGCAGGAA
The DNA here is from genome assembly GCF_028551555.1 of Melozone crissalis. NCBI lineage: Eukaryota > Metazoa > Chordata > Aves > Passeriformes > Passerellidae > Melozone > Melozone crissalis. The sequence goes on from NW_026535794.1 coordinate 27,878,989, forward strand.
GAGAGGAAAATATTACTTCAGCTTCAAAATTCACATTTTAAATATGCATATTTTTACTTTTGACAGCATGTTTGCATGTACTTGTAAGCTGTCAGCTGGCACCTCTTGTTGTCTCACTGCAACCTTAAGAGTGAGAAGACACATCAAAAGAGAATTGAGGCTATGATAGCACTCAGTGCAAATCAGAAAAGTTCCACATAAGGCTGAAATCTGGCAGTTGTGTCAAGCACCAAGACACAATGGGGGCACAGGAATAAAGCTGTTCAGGGAATTGAATTAGAGTAGGAAATCAAGACACAAAATGTAACCCTTTGTCTTATATGACAATTTCATAGTTTTACATGGCACAAGTTGTGTAAATTAGTTTGGGTTCAGCTTGGGAGAGGTTTTTGTGGGACTTCATTGGGCAGTGGATTAAAAATAATCTGTCAGTACTGAACCACCAACAAACTGAATGTCCAGTCACAGAACTGTTAACCAAATTCTGGTCCCAGGCTCAAATCATATTGCTATTTCCCTATAGGTATCTTAAGCAGCAGCACTGGAAGGAGTTAAGAAGCTGAGGACTAAGTCACATTTTGACATGTATAGATAAGAAAGAGGGTTTGCTCTCTAACTGTAATTATTCAGAGAAAAAAATATTGTTTGTTTTGAAATGCAACACTGAAATTGTGATGAAACATTTTTTATTTGTAAGCTAAACAAAACTGATTGAGAAACAATTTTCTGCCTTTTTAAAAAATTATATGATACTCTGAAAAGTAGTTTTGAAAATAAAAGAAAACATCATTAATTTTATAATTGCAATTTTGGAATATAATTCTGATAAATTTAAGGGCTAGGTTCTGAATAAAGTCCACAAAATATTAAAACAGACGTGGGAGACTCTGACCCCTCATCTATAAATTGACAAGTACTAAATCCTATTTTCAAAAGATTTTTAGATACATCAAAGATTTTTAGATACATCAACACATAATATAAATAAATAGGTTTAGTACTTGAATTGTTTGAAATGAGATTTCTTTAAAAATGGAAAACAGGAGCTATGATTATGGATTATGATCCTGTGGCTAAGTTTTACCTTCACCATAGTGATGGTAAGTCAAAGGACTTTTCCCTTGCCTACAGGGGGCTCAGAGATCTTGGCACAGAGCCCAAGACACCTGTGGCTTTGATTTTGACCCATGGAAAAGATTACCACCTTTATATGAAGAATTACAAGTCAAGAGAGTTTAAGTAGAATAATAGTTAGTTTGTCACGGGGTGAAAAATAGATTTTTGGGGTTTTTAGAATGGGGGCTCGGTGTCACAAGATGGAGGAATTTGGGTGTACCCTGTCCTTCTTCTTTCTTCTTCCTAACCTCCATGTTCTGGCTGATGCTGGCACTTTTGGGTTGGTTTAAGGTAGAAACTCACTATCTAACATAGGTGATAGGTATTGGGAAACTATTGTAAAAAATGTACACATAATTTTTAGTATAAAAAGATAACACGACCCTGAGGGCATCAGTGTGCCTCTGTCTGACCTGCTGACCAGACCTGGGTAGGCCAGAGAAAGAATTTATAGATAAGAAACAATAAACAACCTTGAGAACAAGAACAGAAGAATCCTGACTCCTTCTTCGACTACTGGGCTGGGAAAAGAGGCTTTCTAATATTTCTCAGGGTCACTCTGACCAGGAGAAATCCCAAGACCTTCCCACTTTTCTGTTTAAGCAGGACTCAGAAAAGATGCCTGTTTACAAAAGGATGTAAACATCACCAGGATGTTCCCACAGGAAATGCCCTCCACAGCCAGGGGAGGCAAGCAAAATGACTCACCCTCAGACTCTGCTGAAAAATAAATGAATGGGCAAGCAGAGACTAAGATACACACACATACACACCCAACCCATCCCTACCCAACCCCCCCCAAAAAAATGTGTTCGTGTATCTGTCTGGCCATTACCTGCTTTTGGATAGACAGACAGCTTTTTGTATCAAAAAAAACCAAACAAAAAAATATACCCAAAAAACCAATCAGAAGATTTAGAGATAACATTTTCTATAGCTAAACTGATAGTGATGCCAAGCAGCTCAAGCTGCTCAAGCTCACTTCTGTTTCAGCAGGATTATTTTCTATATTTTCTATATTTTCTAGATTCTCCAATAGTTTTCACATTACTAGCAGGCTAAAACATTTAGTAAGCTTATCTAAGTCTCTTGATTTACCTCTCACTTCATGTCCTTTCATCACAGTTGCACTAAAAAATCATACTCTTCTCTAATGTTTTTTGGGATTCTTTTTAAAATAAAGATGACCCTTTCCCATTAATTCAAAAGTCTTGCAAACAGTTGCCAAAATCTTACCACATTTTCTTTACTGAACGTGAAGACTATCATCTTCATTATTATACCACAAGTAATTCTCTAAATTTAAATGAGAATTTAAATTTTCTTTCCTCAAATGTTTTTAACTGCTTACAGATTTTTGCTTGTATTGAATTAAACACATTTAAATAATCTTGAAATTCCTCTATTCCTGTATTAGGTTTTAGGTGGGAATTGAAGACCCATGCTTCTGTGTTTTTTTCTGTGGATTCCAGCAGGAGAAAAGGTAGGTAGGAATTACTTGTGAAAATCCTGAAATGCCTTGAAAATCAGAGTTGTGCTCTCAAAATAGTGTTTAAAATATTTTAGGGGTTAGCTTGGAAAGGCTACTGGGGAGGTAATAGCTACTGAAACAGGAAAACCCCCCATGATATGGTTTGAAAATTACACAGCAGAACTGGACATGAAAATAATTGAGGTTTGGAGAGCACAGAGATTGAATATGAGCAATTATGAAAAAGTGCAAAGTGACTTCTTTTGTTCTTTTTCTTCTTGTGTAGGGATAGCAACAGATCCAGCTTGACTTGAAGTGAATAGATTTCTTTTAGTAAGATTTTGATTGACCCCTTATTTTCTACAGAACAGTTATTTTTTCTGATATAAAAGTGGCAAGGAAGAAAAGGTTATTTTTTAAAATTTCATTTATTGGGTATTTATCAGTCAACAAAATATGTTTTGTAAATTTCCAGGTCAACTAGGACTGTAACAACAGACTTGATTGTTACCATAGCATCAGAAAATTTTTTTCTTTTTAAATAGAAAGACTAATATTTAACAAGAATATGTTTGCTAATGCCTTTCAGAAAAAAGAAGAGACTATTTAAAAGGTGGTCATATTTTAGGGATCTGGCTTTTATTGTTACTCTATCCCAGCATAGGATACTACATTTATTAAAAAAAAGACATTAAATGATTTTGTGTTTATATTTATTGTCAGCAATACGTCAGTTATGTAAAAATAACCCAGATGAAAATGTAAGACTTGTTACATTTTCCCATCATCTGTATTAACTGAATAAAGCTTAGTGACAATATACACAAATTTGCAGTAGTAGTTGTACGTAAACATTTTGTGCATTAAAAAAGAAATGTACATAATTTAAAAAATAAAAATGCATTACACAATTTACAAATTAACATTAACCAAAAAAAAAGTAAACATTCCTCAGACAGCTGCCTCCTCGTTCTACAAAATAAATATTCAAGTAAATTAAGTTAGGCAAAATAAACTCTTAATTCTTAACGATTTACATAAAGGTAAAAAGACAGATTTCCATTTAATTCAAGGTATATTATACAGTGATTTACACATAGATTTTTTAAATTGCTCTCTTCAAATTGTAAGATTGGGAAAAAAACCTTTATTACATTTTGGCAGGAGGAAGGGAGTTTCAAAATTGATGCTTTATACCAAACATAAACAGGCTTGTGCAGTTGCATCACAGCTTCAAAAAGGAACTGCTCCAGGACTCAAAGCAGACACAGTAAGCTAGAAACTACAGTTTTAAAAAGAAAAATATAAACAACCACATCAACAGGAAAATACCTACTTTGCTATTTTCTGAATGGTTTATTTGATCACTGGAAACATTACTTTCACAAACTAATAATCTACAATAGTGGCTGCTTTAGGCACTGGATTTGTAGAAGCACTCTGATTTTTAAAGCAAATTGCTTTTCATTCTATATTGATAATTCACATATTATTTACCTCAATTTCAATGCTAGAGGGCTTAATCACCTTTGCAACATTTAGATTTACATAAAATTTCAGCCTTCCTTACAGCCTAGTATTTTTTTCTTGATAATGAGGGAAGCCACTCTGGCTTCAAATTTCCATGCACTTTGTTCATAGAAAAAATAATAATAAAAACACACTCTAGATTTTAAATGCAGCCCTAGTATGATGCAGATGGGCACCAGATATTCACTGATCAGATATAAAATGTAACACATACTAACATACTTGCATGGATTGCAAAGGCCAAACAGACTTCAAAAACCCTCCTATCTCTCCGTTTATCCATTGAATGTGGTAAGGAAAAGGAGATATCATACCTTTAAGTTATTAAGTACTTAGATTTAGGACATAAAATTCTTCAAGGCAAGAACTAGGCAACAGCTCCTGCTAAGACCAGCCAGTGTCATAAATAAAGATGACTCATTGCCAATGAAAGAAACCCTGTTCCCTCAATGCCCTCTTGGTTCAAAACTATTCGACAACACAGAATCAGACTATTAAAAAACCAGAAATCATTATAAAATCTGTTTCCATGTGTATTTATTGTTCTTTAATACTTTATCATTTTTCCATGGCCTTTTTTTGGTGTCTGACAAAAGAGGAACCAAGCAGGTTTTTATTGTTTTCTACTCAAGAATGCTGAAAATTAAAATTATCAAGATTTGTATTTTCGCAATGGACCTTTACAAAGTGATGTAAGACTGAATACTCCAGTCCTGAAACACATATAGGAATGAACCACTACTGTGGCAGGCAGCCATGAAACTTCATCAGCTGCAGCTGGATCAAGGCATAAAATGAGAAATTAAACCTGCACCAAATATTGTTACCATTGTTCCTCTGCTCATCATTCCCATTTGGGGAAAACCTACGCAGTGGGATGAAGGTAATTTTCTTGATGCAGTAACATCACACTGGTAATATGGCAGTTAAGCTAAAGTAGGACCATAATCTCTCTTGAATATCCACAAAATGCTCATTGGTTTCAAGAATTATTCTACATAGAACAAAGGTTTGTATTTTTAAGAACAGATATGATGTCCATGAGAGTCTTGTCATTGATTTCAGTGGATCTGGGCCAAAGTTTGCAAAGTTAGTTTCATTCAGTGTGCAAAAACTGGTGCTTCTTGAGCAAATAGAGTGATGAGTAGGCAGAAGTGGTTTAGGTTATAAAAAAGACCTGAGAACCTAATATTGAACTTTATGTAACAATTCTTTTTGAGAGGTTGCCTGATAAAGTTTTGTATTGCTTAGTAGTGGCACAGTCACTTGTACGTTCCGGCTGCACACAGAAGCCATTTGAGGAGAATAACCCTTCTCAGGTCATGGAGCACATCCGTAACAGCCATGTCACATGAGTGGCAAGTCAATGAGCTTCATCTTGGAAGCCCAACACTGAAAAGCCATAAGCATGGAAGAGGTTAACAGTGAGTTTTCATACTGCCAGAGTTTTTCAAAAGTCATGAGTATTAAAATGGCAGAACTATTGATCTTATTGTTTACTTGCCAGTACACTCAGGAATTTAACTGAATAATTAAAAGTCTATTGAATTATCCTAATTGGAAAAGACAAAACATCTCTGAGTATTGCACTGCCAGTAACAGTGAAAGAGCTCTCATTAACAGAAGGAAAGAAAAGTAAAACCATTTTATTTTGGTTGAACAATCAGAACACCTTTTTAGACAAGAAGTATGTCACTCAGGAATACAGGGCAACCACTTTTCTTTTTCTTTTCTTTTTTTTTTCTAACAAAGTTAACAAATATAAAAAATCTAGTCATAAACAGCCTTCAAAGTACAATTAGAAACCAGCAGGACAATCTATACCAGTACAGGTGGGTGGGGCAAGAAACTAGACACTTGTATTACTGCCATGGTGTAGAGTACAAGTGGCTGCTGTGGTGAGGAACGGTGTGTGTACGGCAAACGTCGCAGCTGATTCCATCCCGTCGCAGTCCAAACTGAACACTACTCTCTTCAGGATTCAAGACCTGTCTGCTTGACACTCCTTGCACAAGATACATCATTATCCTTTCTGAAAAGAGGCAGTTTCTATGGCAATACTAGTTAAGTGCATATCATGCTGCACTAATATAGTGCAAAAATTTGCCTTACATGTAGCAAAAAAGATGCAGGCAACAGTTTGAGTTAGAGAAAGTAGAAACGTATTGTAACATTTACAGCAGGTATTTTTTCCAGACATCAACCACTAGAAAATAGTGAATCTGAGAATGCCTCCTCTCTGGATGTACATGAGGCCTTTATAATTTGGAGTGGTAACAGGACAGAATTTTGCAAGTGAGTCATTGCCCTCTGAAATGCAGGTTAACACAAGTTATCATCAACTGGCAAACTGTTGAATTTGCTCAGTGGGTTAATCCCAGTTAAAAGTTAATATTGTACTAAGCACTAAAATGCTCTTCATCACATATATAATCTGATAGAGTAATACATATGGTTCAACCGAGTATATATGTTATGTTTGAATATAAAGAGTTGTAGACAGCTTGGTACAAACTCCTCATGCGTACTGATTATACTTGGTTAATGATGCAGGGGCTTCCAAGTGTTAATACTATGTCAGATACAGTATTCTGGAGGCAGAAATGGTGCTCAGTTCTAAGACTGAGGAAACACCACAAATCTCCAACTGCAGTGTCTATTAATGTGATTCTGCCTGATTTCTTGGTGCTGATGGTCTAAAGTAAAGCAATAATACCTTGAATATCAGTAGGCATGATGAAATCCATCCTTCTTTATCTATGGTGCAGGTACAAAAAAAAAAATTCAAAACACTTAATCCACTCCATAGAAAATCCCTGTGGCTTTGGACACCTTCTGTTTTCATTCCTATAGTTTAGACTCCATTTGTCACCAAGAGAAGTCACAGTTTACATGTCTGCATCTCCATCATAAGCCAAGGTTAAAGGTTTCAGTCGGTTGTTCTGCCTTCTCTGGGGCTTCTTTGGCTTTTTGCTGAAACAATAAGATAATTTGTAAATAGAAAAAGCAACTAATAACATAGAAAAGTCTTAAATGAGAGATGAGCATGCTGATAATGCATTCAGTTGTTTGTTTATAAAAGCTATAACCTTAAAACCTTCACTGGGATCACTAATTATCCCTTTATCAACCCAAAGCAATATCTGATTCAAAGCTCAGTTGTTCAGAAACAAGCTGTTATGATGCTGATGTGACTTGATGAAATCCTTGGCAGGTACTCCTGCAACATCACCCAGTTTTCAGAAGAATTGAGAGCCTGCCATGCAATATTTGGTCATGTATCAAAGCTGCAATCAGGTTCTTTTAAATTACGTGACTCAAATATTAAACTGCTCTTGACACATCAAGGGTTTCCACAGCAAAGATCCATCTTTTGATTGGTTTTATCTCATTGTACTTGCTGGAATGCCTACAATTAATTCTAGATGTTATAATCAAACCAGTCATTAATAGCAGGTGTATGGTTGTTTGCCACAACATTCCTTGTCTAGCCTTGAATTAGATATTAATCCACCAGTATTTCCAATCCATTTGATAAAGCTTTAAAAAATTACCAGGCCAAAGGAAAATGAATGTTTATCCATTCTTTAGCACTAATCTTCTTTTAGAGTGTAATGTAAGCATTTCTTTAAATCAGGCCTGTGCATCCTCAGTCTTGTCCAAAAACTTATTTCAGCCATGTCACTTAGGCTGCTCAAATCTGAATCCTTTATGAAACTTTTTGTTACAATGACTTGCAGTAGCCACAGGTTCCAGTCCAAATAATCTGCAGTTGTTGAATGCTAATGGATTTCCTTTTCCTCAAGCCTCGCTCCCCAAAAAACCTACCAACTAACCAAAACAGAAAGACCACAAAGAAAACCCAAACAAACAAACCACAACAACAAAACCAAAACAAACAACTAAACAAACCCACAAAAAATAAACAATGAATCAAACAAAAAACAAGAAAAAAACCACCAAATTAATTTTTATATTACCTAGACAGAAGTGAGGTTTTGGGCAAAGTTTACTGAATGGCAAATATACCCAGAAGCTCCCCAAACACCTACTGATGCAGTACAGCCAAGAGCCTGATGTATATGACCACACTTCCCTCACCTTTCACCTGTACTGTCATCTGGATCAGAAATTCCTAACAGGACCTAGAAGACTTCAGGGAACACATTCTCAAAGGCAACTTGTGCAAAAAAGAATTCTTTCATACATTAAAAAGATGAGAAAGCTTTCAGATTTTTTCTGGTTCTGTATCTCTATATCTTGTCAGATACCAAACATGATTCTTCTGGTTACTCAATGTCCTTGCTGCTATTTCTCTCAGCATTTTTTGATACAGACACAATAAAATTATTCTGTACATTGTATATAACAACCAAGATAAACTGAGCAAAAATGAGCTGTACAGTAAGCTACCCCATCTTTGTAAGTTCTTATATGTTCAGAAGAGCATGTGGTGATCCATCATCTAGAGTGCAACCAGAAACTGCTAACCTGAGTCTGGACAAAAGGACAAGGCAAATTAAACACTGCAGTTCACAGAAGTGTCTGCAGTTTCTACAGCAGCAGAAGTAAACATTTTCATTACAGTCTGTGAGGGGAATCTTTTCTTATAAATAATTAAAGAACTCACCAGGCTAGATAGATCATAGAAACAATAAAGATGAGTAAAACAAATGCACCAGCAGCTACACCATAAACCCAGGTCTTCAGCCTCCCATCTAAAAGGAATGAATGTTAGTCAGTAGTGTTTGAGTTAGTCTAGTTGAATTATTAGTTCTGATATAGCAAAGAAATACTTTAATAATCCAAAATAAATGTCTTGACTAGCAATTACAGTTTAATCAGAGTAAATATTGTTAAATAACTGAGCAATGACTTCCCTGTGCTCTGCTCTTCAGTTGGGGTCAGGATAATTCAAATGGAACTGAGATCTGGGGCAGAGGCAGCAGGTGAGAGACCCAGAAACTCAGCTTTGGGTCTCCCTGGTAGTGAGCAATCCCTCAGTGTGATCACAGGGCAGTGCATCAGCCTGGGACTCATTTAGTATCACTTTCTATTCTAGCTCTGGTAAAGCAATCTGTCTGTTATTTTAATTTTTGTTCCTTTTCACTTGTATGTTTTAAATGCCCCTAGCATGCTGTACGTCATCCATCCCTTAGCTGCACATACACAACTTTTACTACTGCATAAAGTAGCAAAATTTTAAAATTTCTTTCCCTACTAAATGCAAGTTTTGCTGTTATAAATAGCTTCTCCTCACAAAGTAAAAATACACAAAAAAACCCTAGCCCATGCTCCTAAATAAAACTGTCTGTTGATAAGGACTGTATTTATGTGCAACCTGTGCAGTTTGTATTTTGGACATGTCCCTGGAGATTTGGGCATACATACCACTCTCCTTCTTGCCTCAGGAAAAGGAAGAGGAAAATGATGTGGCTTTGTCTGTGGGGTTTTGCTTTGCCCCCCATATCACAACTAAAGGAGTGCATGCTTTTTGAGTCACTACTTTTATCCAACTCATTTTTCAAATTTCTAAATGGCTTTTTACAAGCATTGTTTTCCAGGGGATTAGCTAGCCTTGTTGCATCTCCTTGACAATAAAAAAAAATCACCTTTATAAAACTGAATTATTTCATATTCAAGTGGTACAAGTTTTATTTCATGAAGTTGTGTGTATTTTCAATGTAAGGAACTACAGCTAAATTTTTTCTGACCAAACACTTAGTCCTTCTTGTTAGCTCTTCAGAACCAAAAGACACCATCAATGCAGTTTTTATTTCCACAATAATATTAACAGAAGTTAGATTAAGATTGCTCACACAGTAGCGCTCTCCATTGCTATGCAGTTAAGCTCAGGCCTTCTGGGCTGCAGCAATGCAAAGTCTTGCTGTCTTGTGGACAAGTTGTTCAAGACCAATCAATATCAGAACATTTTCCCTTCATTACCTTAATCAACCTAATGAAACATCATAACTGATAATAACTGACATAACTTAAATAACTGATCCATTAAAGATTAATGGAACAGTAGATTTGACATGACAAATCCTATGATACACTAATATCAATGAGAAGAATTCAGAATTTAGAACTGCTAAATAGGTTAGTTTCCTCTCTCCTTGCTTTGTTTCCATTGGTAAATGTAAGAGGCTTAGGTTTTTTTCAGGTTGGCTTCTTTTAAAATAGTTACATCTCCTTGGAAAAAAGGCTGGCAATGTCTTGTGTACAGATTTATTTGGTTTTGTCAAAGCCAGGAACTCTGCTAATGAGGTCATTCCTATTATGCAACTACTGACCTCTGACTCAGGCTTTCTGAATTCTCTCTGGACAGATTATTTCTAAGTATGCAAGGGAATTGGAATCTCAGATTTATCTTTTTGTGGTAATACCTCAGCCCAGACATTTGAAGAGGACAGTTTTAATACCTTATTTTCTGGAACTGCAATGTAATTTGTGGAAGAAAATGAAAGACCTATTTTAGATCTAGACTTAGAAACTGTGAGGAAAAATTATAATCATGCCAGAGTAAACCCAAACCTTTCCAATATATATCCAATCCTGAAAAAAAACCAATCAAGCCAAGATCTCATCAGAATTGGAAAATATTCACTTTCTCTCGCATTTGCTCATAACTTTACTGCATAAAGTATTAGTTCTATTGAGTATGTTTAAGATTATCTGAACTGAGCTGTCTCCTTTCCAACTTGAATTACATAAAATTGGTGAGATTTCATGAAATTTCTCTAATGTACCTTGCTCCAAAACCCTCCCTGAGCTCACATGAGCATTCATATTTCTAAACTGTTGAAGGTGACTGTCTGATATTTGCTTATTGCTATCACTCAGCGTGCTACAACATGCCCTCTGGCATTTTCAGGATGGGTTAGCTAAAATGAGTAAATGATAACATATTTGGTAAGATGCTGTTTTTTAAAAGAGGACCAGAAAAGTTTGATTTTCTATTTTTTATTTTTGATTAAAGTACTTGGAGTAAAGACCATTTTTATTGCAGGTATCAAATATAATATCAAAGTGCAAATAAGAGTAAATACTAGTAGGACTAATGGGATCTAATATAAGTATTTCTAATTTCTAGGCCAAACATTATTTAATCTGCATATTAGAAATATTTTATAAATCTCAACTTGAAATACCTTATGGATTATGCATGTAAAGATATTAATTTCAATTCTGCAATTAAAAACATCAAAAAATGCTTTAGAAATAAATGACCACACTAATACACAAGTATATTAGTATATTTAGCCCTATGTGATATATTTAGCCCTTAAGATGATAACCAATTGCCCTCTTCCATGTTAATAAAATTTTGGACAAGCAACACATCTCTGATGTGAAAATATTTTGTTAATTAATTTTTTATCCAAATATTTGGTAAGACTAAAAATATTTACTGACATCTGATTACATGATGGGCTTTATGAAGTATTTTTTATTAAATAACTTATATTTTACATCACTCTTGCGTGTAAGTTTTTGCACAGCTCTAAAGAACATGGTCCATCATAAAAGAAAATACTGCTCATAGATACTTAGAGCAGGCCTATGTTAAATATCAGTAATATGGTTAGCATTTGACTAACATGAGTTAGTATAGATACGGATATGTCAGAAAAGCATTAGCATACCTATACTAATTATTTTCATACAATTTGTCCTATGTCTGCAAATTTTAAGAAGCCTTTACTATTTGCATTCTTCAGTGCTATCCTTTCATTCTTCTGTCAAGAGAATTATTGGTTAAGATATCACAATTTATTATACTGGCTTGCACCTTTGCAGCAAACTCACAGTCACATTTCAAATTGCTTCTGTGAATTTTAACAGGAAGAGTGACTAAAAGGAAATCTGCAATATATGATTTCACTAAATATATTGATGGAGTAGTGAGAGGGCTAGGTGTTTACTATGTTTCTTCCTATGTTTTCAGTGAGAGTACACTTCTGCCTTCTCAAATGAACAGTCAAGGGTTCTTGTGATCTTCCTAGGTATACAGAAATATGAAAGCCAGACCCTGCAGCAGTACTTAGCACTAAAACTGCTCATTGCATGACTTCACCTGGCCCAAAAGGCTGCAGAAACCAGGTCCTTCCTCGTCCTGTCTGGTTACTGGAAGGCTGGGTAGGGTTCACAGCTCGACTGGTTTTCACATCTCCCTTTTTGTCCTCCATGGTGGGGATGACCACCACCGGGATGAGAGTGCACTGCTGGAGTGTGCCATCGGAGGACATCACTTCAGTGTATCCATCTTCACAACTGCATGTCCTAGTCTGCAGGGAACAAGTGTTTTACAAGGTGTAGTGGAAAAACAAGGTTTTCTGTGAGCCATAAAGCATAGCAACATGGATGACTGGAAGATAAGACTGTTTTGATGAGTGCTAGCCAGAAGAGTACTGCTTTGTATATTTTTATGCAAGTTCATACCATATCAACTATTGAACATTTAATTGGAAGGTAGAAAATAGTGCGAGGTGGGTTTTAACAAATTTGTGACTTGTAAAATCACTGAAAATACTTTTTGTTGGCATAATCTTTGTAAGAGATGTGTGGGAAGGCCTCCTGGGGGTGCTCTATGCTCCAATGCAGTAGCACATACCTCACTGCAGTAAGCGTGGGGCTGGCTGCACGGTGGGTTACATGACCTGTCAGCATCTGGTTGGCGCATCACTAAACAGCCCCCTGTAGGACAGAAAATCATATTTTCACATGGCAATACCTCACCACTGATGAAATTACTTGCTGCACTGTGTCATGGATGACAATCTTGTCGCTAATTTGAATGTAAGAGTCCTTCTTTTCAAGGGTGAAGCATAATTGGAATCAAATGTTTTCTTATATGTACAGTAAGGATACAGCAAATGTATTTAATTCCATGTGCATTTTAGAGAAATAATATTTGGCAACGGAGCCTTTTGCTTTCCCCTTTTTTTTGGATTGCCCAAAAAACCAATTTAAATGCTTTGTTGTACTCAAGGAACAGATTTGGTTCTCTAGGGCCCTCCTCATGACTTACATATTGAAACTGTGGCCACAATAGAAATAAAACCATCTTTTTTATTTATATCTTTTCCTGTTGAACTGAAAACAAGTTGCTCATCCTGTTAATGAAAGGATACCTGTTTTCTGCTGCTACTGGGTCACTTTTACACATGCCTTTATGAATCAAGGCTTCATGTTAGTCTGAGATTTTACGAAAGAAAGTAGATTTACCAGTAAAGCATGTACTGAATATTACAATACTGATAATATTGTGGGTTTCCATCTTTTCCATTCTTATACAGACCTAGTTTTCATTTTTACAGCTTTATATATAGTGCAGTTATTGTTACAGACCAGTACACACCATCAGGATTTCACTATCACTTCAGCCAGAATGACTTTAAAATACATTTAGAATCATTTTGAATTTACCTGTTTCCTTTTAGCTTACAGAAGAGGGATATGAGTAATATTGTTTAAAATTTATTCTGCTACAGGGAAACTTATTATGCATCTCCCAAATTAATACTATTTTTATACTGGTGTGATGCAATGATGAAATCCTGATAGCTGAGGTTGGTCACAACCATAGCAGATGCAGTTAGTTGTGGTTACGCAGATCCAAGTGTTAACGGGATGGCTGGTGAAGAACAAAGAAAACCCTGCTGGTTGCCATCAGTTTTCCCCACCCCCAGAAAAGAAAATCATACATCCTAGCATACAAATCACATGCCTGTGGGAATCTATGTAATAAAATATCAGTCATCCAGGGAAGCAGAAGGAAAGAGTTGCCTCATCGCCCATGGGAAATAACACCTTCAAGTAAAAAAGAACTATTCAGCACGGTGATATTATGCAAGCAAGTAAATAGAAAAAGACCTTAAAATACCAACAGAACTCACAATAATTATTTAATAATGTCTGAATTAAAATGCACTATGTTGAATCCAAATGTTCAAGAATAAGGTTGACAAGAGACAGTAATAGAAGATATGAGTTCTTTCTGAATCAAAAAAGGTGATCTCAATTTAAATCAATCGTGTATATGCGTGAATCACATGAATGAACTCATAAATACTGTAGTTTATACAAAACCCTTTCAGAAAACGTAAAAATGCAAATTAAAATCTGTTTCACTACTGTGTATTTAATGTAGAGAAGTTCCCTCTACGTTATATATTAGTACAATAGAAGTACTGTGTTTGAAAACTATCATAAAATCCATTAAAAATATTTTTTTTCATTTAGCAGAAACATATGAAAAAAATAGTTTTGTGTTGCATGGGTAGGGTTGCAGTGGAGCCCAGTGATTGCATGTTCTGGAATATTCCATTAGTTTTCCTTTCAAATCAGAAATTTATCACAGCTTAAAGCCACATACAAACAAACTTTGAAAAAAAGTGATACAATATAGATTTGAGGTTTGTCTGCCTTGGAGATCCCATTATGAAAACTCTGCCAATAATACAGAGTCATACTTTTGTCTTTCCTAAAATTTATCACAAGGCTGTATTCAATCACATCAGAATAAATTATTATTTTCATGTGACTGTGATTTAATTATATACTCTGATTTTAACATCTCAGAGCCATAATCTCCAAGATGCTACTGCCTCCAAATCCTATATGACCTTTCACAGATAATATCCTATATTCATCTCAATAAGAATTCTCTCTTATAGTTTTCCTTACCATAGAAGGATCTTAGCTAAGCAGGAAGCAATCAAGGTGCATGGATAATGATCTGTTGCAATTCTTGTGAACAAGATGTGTTTTAATAGTCCTACACAAGGTTGCAAGAGGCTTTGAGTTATTATTTCAACACCTTGTAAAAACAACACAAATATTTTATTTCTACTGTCACAACAGAGAGTAGTGGTGGACTCCACCATGAATAAGTATTGTGGTGGCAATAAATTACAGCCCCTCTGCTGTGAGTGACCTGACAACAGCTGGCATTGAGGATATTTTTACAGTCTCTGGGATTCTTTTACTATGACTTGGTCTGACACAAAAATTATTTAAATAAATGCATAACTCTTTGCTTAAATGAATCCCTATTGCCAATATAAAAATCCATATAAATAGATTCATATGAAAGTTTTCTTCTGAGATCTCAGTCGTTCCTAATTCATGTTTTTTGTGCTTTGGCTTGCACAAAAAGTCACAACATCCCATAGCAGTCCATTATGCATCCTTATACAGATTTATGGCATCGAAGTAAAGAAATAAACTCATATTAGCACATTTATTAAAATTTTGTAACATATATGGATGATACTATCGAGCTGTGCAACTTTCTCTGCCTTTGTAAAGGCATTGAAATTACCTGTAATACATAAAAATTTCATTTGTTGTAAGGCCTGAAATTTGAAACCCTACATTTATAAGTGCAAAGATGCCTATGGTAAAAAAACCCCAAACATATACAATGTAAAACATTTCAGGTCCACTACATAAGATAATATTTATATTTACCATAAGCATTACATGCGGCATGATTCTAGAAAACAAACAACGTCTTTAATATGCAAAAAGATTATTTTGATTCATACCCAGGAAGGGTGGTGGGGGGGTGTTTCGGTTTGTTGGGAAAACACATTATTCACCTGTTTTCAAGATTTTTTTGTGTATATAAAATGAGTAGTTACCTGTGACGTTTAAACCATCTGACCTTTGGCACCACACAGTCCGAGAAGATCCCTTCCATGGGCTAGCCATCCACTTGTACTCGTAGCACTGCCCATCTGCACACAGAGAACATTCACATTTCAAGATATTTAATGACAATGTTTGAGACTACCATGGGCAGCAGCCACGCTCATCAGCTGACCATACTAATTTTGTGGCCACACTCATTATGATTAATGGCTTTTACAGCTGTTAAGTATGCCCCTTTCTCCTTCATCCAGCACTGAACCACACATGTGGAGCTCCCAGGGTCTCCTGCACTTACTGGACACATGGAGAGTAGACCAGATGTGTCTGAAACACTAACTAGGATTATGAGCAAGCCTAATGCAGTAAATGGGTACAAGAAATGCTTCCAATAAGCTCATAATGGTTGTGGCCCATCTGTTGTGCAAAACTCATTTAAGGGTCCGGTTCCTTTCCTGGTGACACAAAGCTTCAGCCAGTGCTCCAGGGCTGGGTGAAGTGGCTAGGGCTGCATCTGCCTTCATGTCTCAGCTCTTCTGTGCACATCTCATATGGTCTGGGATATCTGGAATCATGGAATCCTTCTGCACCTTAGCTCTCTATCATAAATATAAAATTCCTTTTTGTCTGATCCAGCCTCTGATTGGCCAAGTTGATATAGGAAACTACTTTTCTTAGACAATTTGTTGAATAGCAGTAGTAAGCATGGCTGAGATATTTTAATGATATTTTCATGCAATCAACAATTCAAAGAAATCTAAATCTGGTTATGAAACAAAACTCAGAGATTTCTTTTTGTTACTGTTACTAAGTGTATAGGGAAACTCTTTGTCCTATATAAAAAGAAATATCATTAAAAAAGAATAATTCTAGAGGAGTAGCATATGATAGTTACCACTTCAAAGTTTTTCTATTTGTGTTTGATCTATGGAAAACAACAATTTAGGTGCATTTCTGTTTATCAAATTTCCGTTTGCCTAAAATTGCTACTATGAACAGAGAGAAAACAAAATTATGGTTGTTCTGTATTTTCTTCTTACAGGAGCCAGTCTTAAGTATATTTTGGTGCTTACCATTGCATGGTCTTGTTTCCAAAGCCTGTTCTGGACAGAGATGTTGATTCTCTAGGTCCTGAATGATCACTGCTCTAGATCGGACTTGTACTCCTCCAAAACCAAGATCCTCACCATTAAAACAGGTTAGCTGGCAAAGGCTCCATTCTGACCACTCTCTCAAGTAACAGTCCCCTGTCAAAGAGCAGTTTTATAAGATGAATGATCATTGTATGCGAAGAGTTTTTTACATTGAATATGTCTTAAAAAAAGTCCCAAGTACAGTTTTTTAATTTTCCTTCCTTTTAGTTCCTTTCCTTCCTCTTTTTAAACTTGACTCATAGTGTAGAAATCATAACATTTTGATACTCTCTGAATGTCTGTGTCATAGAAAATATTACAAAGATTGTACAAGGGCCCATTTGTTCTAAAGCAGTTTTAGTTTCTTGTAGCATTCCCATGAGATCACCCTCATTATGAATCTCTTTGCAATGCTCTACCCAATGTCTAGGTTTTTTACATTTTAAGATATTGTGCATTTTATGTCTTATGCTAAATTTACATATTTTTTCAATTCATCTTTGATCTTAGAAAACATTGTCTAGTATTAAGAAGACTAATTATTGTTTCTCTTTCTCTAAATAGACATTGAAGCAACTGATGGAAAATCCTTTGCAAGAAAGGGAAATGGGAACATGATTAAAATGTATGTTCTTGCTATTTCATGTTAGGATAATAGACCTGTAGAATTCTATAGTGTAAAACTGAAAAATCAAATTATACTAATGACACTAATTAGCACAATCAGCCACAGAACATTTAAGGAAGATCTGAGGCACAACACAAAGAAACCATTTTGTTAAAACAGTTGAAAATGGGACTAGACTGTGCACAAACTCATAAATAAACCTCTTAGTTCTCATTATTTCAGAAAGAAAGCCATTAAAAATTCATGCTACCTTGCATTATACTGATGACAGATATAATCAGTACTGTGTTGACCGGATGCCTGATTAATGAAGGAATTTTATTTGCCAACCTTAGGAAAGCATGCAAAGAAATGAATAATTGACGAACTGATGTATACAGAATAGGAAAACAAGTAGTGATTTTTGGAAACATTAGCTGGAGCGTATCATTAGCACATCCCCACAGGGCAGTTATTCTTGCTGGCTAAATGCGAGATTGTTGAAGAACAGGTCCCTGCTCAGCAAAATTTTTAAAGCAATCAGTAAGCTGCTATATTTTTTTTATAAAATTCACTAATATGAAAACATAACTGCAGTTTCTGTATTCTTCCAGTTTCCATTTAAGAAGCAAAAATAATGAAAATTATGCAAATGGAATGCAATGTACAAAGCAGTGATGGAAATCTCTCAATTTCTTATTAATTTCTATTTGTTGAGACAACTTTACCTTCAGTCCAATCTGAAAAAACTCTGGGAAAGAGGAGAGTTTCAAGAGAATGAAAATAGAGTGTTGGTATGAAATGATAGCTACATTAAAGCTGAAGGAGTTTATCACCTCTTCTGAAGACTCATCATTAATAACTATTGAAAAACAGCAATATACTTCAAATTCTACAAGTAAGTGTTTGGAATGAACTGGAGTGTTTTTACTGGAAATTAAACAGCTCTTCTATGCTCTTAATCCTTCTCATTATGAGCATCATGGACCTGATCATTCAAAACACCTCCTTTAGATTCAGTTCACAAAGGCAATGATAGAGCATGTCACATCCAGAGACCTAAACAACTAGAGGCACTCATGTTTTCTCAGAGACCAAAACTTTAGTTTCATTTGGAATAAAACCTCTAAAGAAAAAAAAAGGAGATCTTAGTTTATCTTCCTTAGACACCCATAAAAGGCATCAAGTTTTTAGCCACTGGTAAAAGTATTAATAAAGCTGTTACATAGTCTACACACTTAACACTAATATTTATCTGTAAACCAACACCCTTTCTTACAGAGTTAAATACAGGGTTTATTTCAATGGATTTTGTGAAAAATATATACAAAATAGATACAAACTGTGACAGAGAGATCATGTCTTTTATAAATTTAAAATCTAGTATTTTTTATAATTGATTGATTATCATGAAGCCACTCCTACAAAGTAATTCTGTTGGTCATTTGATAGACAAATCCAATCAGTAAAGCAGATGAAAAAGATTTAATTGCCTGTGGCTAATGCTAGGCCCTAATAGCTATAATGACACCCAAGCAATCTTGAAATGCAACATTTGTTTGAACAGCTTTGTTACCTGGACAAGGGAAAGTGCACGTTTCCTCAAGTATTATCTTCTTGTCACCATCTATAATAGGCTCTATGTCTCCACAGAATTCCTCATCTACTACTTTGCCAACATCCTCAATGGATCCATCATAAACCACGCAGGAGATGTTCCTCACTCGTGTTCCCTCTCCACATTGAGCATCCTACAGGAGGAGAACATATATTGTTAACACTGAACAGAAGAAAGTGCCAAAAGGCTAGATTTGAGTTACATGTCACTCTATCTCCTAGTATTTCTACTTAACTACTTATTCATTCCAATAAGGAGAAAAAAGAAGATAAAAAAGAGAAGACATGATTCACTACTTATGAAACAAAAAAAAAACCCAACCGAAAATTTTTGCTCACTGTTACTTGTTCCTTAAATTACAGAGCTAATTATGCCTTTGAATTACAACCAGAGCAGTATGTCAAGTGAACATCTCTTTTAATATGTGAATATATTTCTGCTGATATTCTTTTACAATAGACATATTTAAATTATTAGCAAAGAAGCTGCTCAGGTACCAAAGTTTACATTTATACTCTGAAGATCTGTAAGACAATGTTGCATCTATTGATAAATATGAAATTTAAGGAAAAAAACAAACTTTAGTTTTTATGTAAGAGAGGTGGAAGCAAATTGTTTAAAGAATTAATAAGGAGGTATCCAGGCATATCACAAATATGCCTCAATCCACACTTTACATAACTTCTAAGTCCTATATGGCTTTTACCTCTACTTTGCATGCAGACCATTGACCATATTGCCATCGATAACACGGTTTTACTGGACAGGGTTTGAATTGCTCCATCTGAGAAGGACAAGGTCTCCCATCACCCTGAAATGGCTGATTTATGGTCCTTCTTCTGATCATTTTTCCTGTAACAAAAACCAGCAATATAACTAACAACAAAGTGGTTAGACTGATTTATTCCTCAAGATGGTTCTATTTTGCTGAAAAGTATTTCCAGATTTGACAAATTTAATTATAAAGCTGATCTGTTGGCTCTTGTCTGTTATGTGGATTCATATTTTCCAAGTCAGACATTTTATATTCTGTCATTTGTTTGTAGTGTAAGTGTAGGAGGATGCCTGATTAGGATTGCTCCTGTAACAGCAAACAAAAGTCGTAATTTCCTAGTTCAGAAGCCTGAAGAAAAATATTATTTATGAATGTGACAACATGTTTGTCAATTTCAGTGGAGACTCCTGCTCCTCATCTGGGGCTCGCTGCTAGAAGAGGCCAGCATGCTGTGTTCTCCCCTCAGTTAACACGGAAATATGTCTCCCATAATTGTCTGATTACAGCAAACAAGGACTTGCAACTTTCTGTCACTGTCTGTGTGGGAAACATTACATGCAGATTTTGCAGAAAACGGAGGATTCTTCACTAAGGCCCAAAGAAAATTAAAATGCAATATGCTTGTCCAACAATTATCTCCTCTTCAGCTGTGATATGCTACCCAGCTTCAATGAGATACAGTCTCTATTTCAAATACTTATATAAACTGAAAAAGGAAGTCTCAGTCTTTAAAATATGCCAAAGGTATGTACTGACCTGTAAGGCCACATGTTTGAGAGCACTCAGACCAAGCAGACCAGTCAGAGAGCTGACAGTTCACAGGACATTCCACCACACAGGACGTATTCATTTGCCATGTCTTTTCCAAACCAAGCTAAAAGAAAATGTTAAATGGTTAGCACAAAACTCCAGGCCTGTATCATCAGTGCAAGGCAAAAAAGTAAAGTAACTAATACATTTAAAATTCTCAGTTTAAGACAGTCTTAATGCATATACTGATCTTCATATACAAGCATAAATCCCATTTTTGTCAGTCATTTTCTAAACTGGAACCTATAAATGAAGGGCTTCATCTCTACAGTATTATTTTTTACAATAGGTGAGGGCCAAAACAATGTATGAAGTACTTTGAAAGAAGAATGCAAAATTACTAAGCAGCTATTAATAAGTGAATTGAAGTGATAATAGAAGCCAAGTTCAAAAGTAGCAAAAAGAGGAGGATGAACATGTGTTGGATATTCAGATGTTGCAGATGCTGAGAGTTTACAGGAGCTCAAGAGAGACTGAAAAAAATAATGGAAGAGAAATCTGAAGGTTTAAACTCACAGAAACCCCATCAGGCAAATGCAGTTCAAGAGCTGAAAACAGGTGGAAGATGTGAAAGGAGTAGGTGGAAACTCTTGTATGTCTGTGCTTCATACTCATTCCTTACTAATTCTATTCTATTCTATTCTATTCTATTCTATTCTATTCTATTCTACTATCCATACAAAGATATTGACATGACACTGACAATTATTTTTCCAAAAAATTTACATATTTGCACTTTTTTCTGAAAAGCTTTGCAAAAAACCCAGAATCCTCTAACATCCATAAAGTAAGTCTGAGAGAAGGGGACAGAGAAATTTATCTCAAGACTCAAGTATTCCCAAAAATATATTCTGTTCTCTGTTTTTCTCCAGGTGTGATTCAACCTAAAGTCCTGCTCTGGGGAAAGAAGAGTTTTATAATCATGCTCAGGACATGGCACAACAATTACATGCTCCTTTGGTCTGATCCTGGACAACCATTTCTATGTTCTTATAAACTCATACACTCTAAATTTTCTCCATCCATGCAAGGAAAGAGATATTCTCACTAACACATATGAGAATATATGATGCAAGATGAAATGTGACTGATGGCAAAAATATTAGCATAATAACACCTGCATCCTGCACAGCTGAGTTAAAAGGGTAGGTCATTTATAGGGTGTATGATCTGAAGTATGAAAGAAAATCAGTCCTGCCAGTATGAACAGATCTACACAAAGGACTGTCCTGTTCACTGGACCTCACCAGCAGACCCTGATCATCATTGAAGCATTTCAGAATCCTAGGGAATTGCGAATATCTTTAACTAGAAAAAACCTCCACCTAGTTAAAAAAAAAAAAAAGCAAACTAGACATTTAAAAACCTATTAATCTTAACGACTGGAAAAGTTAATTATATAAAACCAGCATTTAAGACACTAAAAAGGAGATAAACCCACTCTTTCCTACTAAACACAAGCATAGAGCAATAATTAGGCACAACATTAACATGCTCTCCATAAATAAACTACCACAAGTACTGAAAATATCTCCTCCTGATAGACTCACCAAGCTTTAAATTTGCATTTACAGTACCATTTATTGAGACAGATGAGGGTTTAGACCTCTGTTTGCTTTTATACATCAAAGAATGAGTTCTTGGCTTTTCTCAGTAGTTCACTATAGCCTTGATTATACAGCTATCACACACAGACAACACCTGAAACCTTTGGATAATCTGGAATTTGGATGATTAGGAAGCTAGAGAGCCCTCTTTGAAGTCCACATTTGGGTCAAACCTTTGGAGCAAAGGCTTTAAAGCCTGCTGAACTGATTCCCGCCAATTATAGAAACATGACTGCTCTCTTTCAAGACTGGTCTTCTCAGCTGGACTTTAGCAGCTCAAGAGGGAAAAGCCCAAGAAAGATATTAACAGTGAAGAGGAGAAAGCTGAAGGCCAGATTACCCATGAAGGCCAGATTACCCACAGTGACCTCCTATTTGCATGTCTTAGATACTGAAGTGCTGCTTAAATAGATCTGGGGAACAACTGACAGGTTGCAGTTCAATAATATTCACATATTCCCTTCTCGTCCCTCTCCTTCCTTGAACTGATGAGTCACAATTCAACTTGAAGAGCTTAGAAAACATTTGAAAAAGTGTTCATTAGCTCCCTGACCCTAAAGGTTTTGTTCTGGATGAGCTGTGGTTTGTGACTCAAAAACGTCAAGTACTGAAAGCCACCCCTGTGCAATCCGTGCTTCTGGTCACACATGCCAGGGGCAGCAGGCTGCCACACCAGCATGCTCCTTAAATCCTGTGATCCCCAAGTATCTGTACTCATTTATGGGAATGTTTGGCACTAAAGATTAAACCCTGCTGCTGGAGGTTAATCATGTAATCTGACAAGCAGACTATTCACCAATAAACCAGCAAAGTCTGCTTTAATGCAGACACAACTGCTGGTTTCTAGGCTTTTCCCATCTTTAATTAAAGGTAAATGAATGCAATAAGTCTATAAAAATGAATATGAACAGGATCAGCTTGCTTTTGGTGATTTGATTTTTAAATATTCAAAGAAAGTCAAGTTCTTGTCATAAGCAGAAACCAAGTAATCCACGTATTACTATGCTCTGAGAGTTTGAAGAGAACTACATTAACATAAACAGGACCTGAAAATAAGCTCTGGAAATTGTTTTATCTTGGCAGTAGTCAGGATGACTGGCTACCTTCTTTAGCTGATCAACTCAAATAAACACAAGATCACATGGACACATAAGGAAACCAGAACACAGGGGCTCAGATGGAATGTTAGCATTTAACTCTGCTGATGCTCATACCTGGAGATGGTTATAGACAAAATTCAGCATCCAGGTTTTCTTTATATATGGCTTTATTGCTTTCTTGAACTATATATTATATAGAAACTCACTGCAATAGTGAGTCTTAATTTCATAAGGATTAGTGTAGGTTTATCTATTATGAGCTTTTTTCTTTGCATATAATACTAATAAACATAATTCAGTATATGTACCTACACATAAATTAAGCAGATCTTTACTCATACATCTAGTACAAAGTTTTATGATAGCCCAGAGAAAATTCATTACCTAGGTCATTATAAAATTACTTCATATTTCTCCTATTCATCAGATTTTCCAACCACATGCACCTTATTTGAACTTCACTTAATATTTCTGCACTGCACATATAATGTGAAAACACAGTGGAAACTCCCACTCTGAATGATCATTAGCAAGAAGTGTATAATAAGTATTCACATTTTGATAATTTCTAAAATACTCTCCTCTCATGACCTGCAAGGTCACAGAGTTGGCTTTCATATCTTTAGAGTGAAGGGTCTGTTAAGGTCTGAACAGCTTGGCTTTCCTGCTAATCAGGTTAACAGGTTTTACTCCTCAGTTATTGGATCAGCCTCTGACCTTGTTGGACCGCTGCTTACACATCCATAATTCAGCAAATAGTCTTAACTGTGTGACTAGGGAGTGGATCAGAGCTTTCTACAAGATGTATCTCTATATGATCTATTGATAAATCCAGGACATCACCGCAGTGATGTCTGTTGGCTAGTCATCTACAGCAAGTAGCTCTTGAGATATTGTATTCTTGCTCTCATTATTATTCTGAATAACAAACTTTCATTTCTTAAATGCAGGAAAACTCCAGAGGTTTTCTGAAATGATATTTCAGTGTAAAATGTAATCAGTTCTAAATGTTGTTTTAAATCTTTGGATTTTTTTTTTAATAATTTCTTGGTTTTATGGTAGAAGAAATATATTTTGCCATAAAATCAAATAAATGATATTTCTTTCTGTTGAAATATTTATTTGGATGGATATTTTACATCATGTCTTGGTATTAATTAATCAATATTGCAACCTCTTAGAAATGACAGACATTTCTTTCTCTTTTTTATCACATTAAAACATTATAAAAACATTAATGCATTGCCTTATTAACTTCACAGCAACTTGCTGGTATGACTTAGGGAAGTCATACCCTGCATTTTTTCTTGAGACCTCATTTTTGCGGCTGTCCCATTCCTGGGAGTGTTCACAAGGCCAAGTTGGAGGAGGCTTTCAGCAACCTGCTAGAGTGAAAGGTGACCCTGCCCACAGAAGGGCCTTTGATCTTTAGGGTGATGATCTTCAAGAACACTTCCAACCCTAACCATTTTATGGTTCTGTGAAATTATTAGATTTTATTAGAAACCCAAGAACTATGAGGGAAGGAGGAACATGGGACAGAAGTAACTCTCTGCCGTTGATAAGAACTCATTGATTCAAGAATCCAGGTTGTCAGAGGAGATTGGAGAAGTTTAAGTCGGTCAGATACGCCATTACAAAATTATAGTCCAAAGTAAATGATGAGTTTCCTGACTCCCTCCACTTCTGATGAGACTCTTTGCTATGGGAACATCCTGAGAGCAGACAGTAGCCAGAAGGGTCCTGAAGAA
Organism: Melozone crissalis; assembly: GCF_028551555.1. Lineage (NCBI taxonomy): Eukaryota > Metazoa > Chordata > Aves > Passeriformes > Passerellidae > Melozone > Melozone crissalis. Next base: position 27,904,165 of record NW_026535794.1, read on the forward strand.
AAGCTGTTGATGTTGGTGCCAAAGCTGCTGTGGGGGCCTTTCCCCCTTTGTTCCCCATTGCCAGTTATTTTACTTCTGATGTCATGGTAGTTGGGGAACGGCAGTTGAAACAAGTGCAGTTACTTTCCATCAGAAATGCATGTAGAATGGCCCTTAAAGTAGTACTGGAGTTTTTTTGGATTTTTTTGGTTTTCATGGTTTTTTTTATACTACAGACTCCATGCAATTGAAAGCACTGGGACCGACGCACAAAATGTCAGGAAACCAGTGCTGTCAAACTGGAGGTTTGTTTGAATATTTGCAAAATGGCTCCTTCAAAACTTTAGAGTTCCTATCTGCTAGCTAGCTTTACTTATACACTCCTACTTAATATTACATTCGTGCTGCACGTTGTTTCACACTAGCTTGGGTATTTTTTGCATCACACAGCTGGATACAAGAAGCTAGCATTCAGCCCAGCTGCAGAATGACACGTGAGAAATATTTTCCAACACATTGAGTAAATGATTGATACTGGCAGGTGTCCAAAACTCCATGCAGAAGTTGTATCAAATTAGAATTATGATTAGTATTCTGATTGAGATTTATTACCTTTATTCTACTTTATTAATTATTGTTTCTAAGTAATTTCCTTCAGGACATAATAATTAGCATATGTTCACAGAGGCACTTAAAAGTAACCAAAGGAAATAGTATAAAAATCAGTTGATGGCTCAGTTCATTTCAGAGGTACTTAACAATCCATGAACAGCGTTGCAAAACATCTGGTGAAGATGCCATACAGCTCAGTTGGCTCAGTATTAATTAGCACAATTAGAAGGGAGCTTTCTCACAGGTACCCACTCACCTCTTCACAGTATTTCAGGTCAACCGATTTGCCATCACTGCGAACGCAATCGAGCATCCGCGTTTTGATACCGCTGCCACAGACAGCCTTCTCACTGAGCTGACACGTGCTCCAGTCTGCAAAGGAGGAACTCATTAGCATTGCAGACTTTCAGATAGAATTCATAATGATCCAGTCTCCCACCTAATTCTGATGGCCTAAAATAACCCTCACAAGCAACTTTCACACATGCAAAGGCTCACGGAGCCCAGTTGCTACATGTTTTTGGAAACAGTGACCTTACTGCAAATGTCAATGTCATGGTACCCTCCTGAAAAGTGCAGATTTGATTTTGTCTGCATGGATTTTGAGTAAATTACAAAATTATATGAGAAATACTTTTCCTGGAGTTAGAACATGCAGATTTCACACACAAATTATCAATTTAATATTTTTTCTGGATCAAACAGCCTGAGTCAGCTTTCAGCACAAGTTCCACAGCTGTGTCTGGGAAAGAATGGAAAGCAGAAAAATCCATCCTGTAAGGTGAATGGAAATGATCTGTAAGATGTGGTCCCAGGCTGTCACCATAACACAAATACCTGTCACATTGTAGTCATAGTGGTAGCAGTTCTTGTTCAAAGTGCAGGCTTCTGTCTCGGTGGCAGCAGGACAAGGCTTTCCATCATCTGGTTGTCTAAGGCATTCAGCTGACCTTTCACGGACACTACTTCCATTGCAAGGCTTGAAGGTAAGATTAGAAACAGCTTAAATATTTTGGCACACTGATACCTCTTTATGCAGCAATACAATAACCTTTTAAATAATCCCTTCAAAAAACACAAGTGTAAAACAACAGGTTCCTCCTAATGTATAAGAGAAACTCTTTTCTTTAACCTAACTTGGTAACACCATTCTATTTTCCTAACCAATGCATATATGAGTGAAATAGTTCCAAAGTACACTATTAGTACTTTGGAACTATTTCACTCATAAACAGGATATTGAGATGCTCACTTTCCAAATGTTATAATGTAGTGCACCAAAGCCTCTCAGAGGTCCTGAAACCCTTTTCGGTGGTTTGTTTATTTTTGGGTTTTTTTGGGGTTTTTTTTTGGTTTTTTGGTTTTTTTGGGGTTTTTTTTGACATTTCTTTTTGAAATTCCTGTCAGGAAGGAAGGGGAGAGAAGACCCAAAATTATTTTTCTATACTCAGTCTTGATCTGCAGACTTTGTCACTCGTATCAGGATAGTGACATTTTTAGTTCAGTGACTGTGCTGCCGTGCAGAGGCTCAGAGCTAGGCTCAAAGACAAACTCACAAGCCGCTGCCAAAGCTATTCCACTACACAGAAGGCACCCCACACTGGGAAGAGTGACCACTGGGCACATTTTAGTCTGAGTTCTGGAAGAATTTAGCTTAATGGAAAGTATTGTCACACTTCATTTGCAGCCAACACAAAACAACCCTAAAGATGACACTATATATAGATATATATACAGGTGTTATCAGTTCAGCATCTTTGCAAAACACATCATACATACACTTTTTAACTACCCTCCCAAAACCAGAAATGTGGCACTTCATTATACTTCTTACCAAAGAGCACTGAGACCATGATCCCCATTCAGACATAACACAGTCCTCAGGACATGGCAGTGTGCATTTTCTAGCACCAAGTGGCATATCTTCAGGATCACACAGATAGTCTTCTACTGTGTCAGATGGACCATCCACAGTGTTTAGCATGCACCTGGAAAAAAGAACTGCACATCAACTTCACTTGCTATGGATTTCATATGGTATGTGCTCTACAGTATTCTGAGGCATTTTAACATTCTGCCCTCACATAAATTAAGTAAGTATTGATCTAGGAATGACCAAGAAAAGCTGAAGAGTCAAAAACAATCCTTGTTTTCACAGATGACAGCAACATAAAGGCATGCACATAATTTAGACAATCCCTATCAGTGATTTCCAGGGAGCCCCTGGGCAGGTGATTTGCTTGACATTAGCTGACCTCTAAACCAGAATAATGCAAATCACCTATTGTTTAGACATATTTTGTGCATACTTCACTGGCAACTTTAAATCCAGAACTATTACAACTTCAAAAATTTTATATTCTTAGTATTAATCCTTAATTTACACAGATGCCTTTTAATTACCTAATTTAATAGATTAAATTAGGAATCAAGGTCTATATCCATAACAAGTAGACAGAATCATATTGCACTCCCTGAATCTATTCTGATTTATATCAGCCAGGCTCCAGGTCTGGACTCAACATCAGGCATTACATAGAATTACATCAAATGAAATACAGCCAAAACTGAAAGTGAAGGTTCTTTAAAGTGAAGGAGGAGCAATATTGTTTTACCTGACTTTCCTTGTTTGGACACCTTCTCCACAATTCTCTTTTAAGTCCACGTTGGTCACCTTGCAGACACTCCAGGGCTCAGTTACCCATATGTACTGGCTGCAGTCACTGTGGCAGGGAACTACCTCATACACCTGGAATCCACACTCAGTGTCAGTTTTGGGGCACACAAGTAAGATAAACATGCAAAAGTGATCATACAGAAAAAAAGCATTAATGCTCTTGGGAAGAATGAAAAAAAATATTAACTTGATGATTTAGACACTGTGGTAATAATACAGATTAAGTACTTGCTAGAAAACTACTGAAATCAAAAAAAGACAGAAACTATTGAATGCTGGGTTCTCTGGTTTTCTCTGCCACTAAGCCCATGCTGTGCCATTTCCACCAAAAACATCAACAGAAATAACATAAAGTCTGTAACATGCTAGCTCATGAGTACCGCTTTTTAAAAAATGCTCTTAAAACTCTGGTAGTACTTTAGCTCTGTCCTTCACATCTCTTCTCTATGATTCCATCCCACTATTATATTATTATCCCAGTTATTAGTTGTGAGGGTTTTGTATCACTAAGGAGAGGTGACCTCAAGAGAAATTATACAATAATTTCATTCACTTTATTTATTCATTGTGTATGCTTAAAATCACTCTAATGTATTTGTGTACCAGAACTAGTATTATGTTTAGATTTGAATGCAAATTTTTAAATGGCATCTCATATAGCAATTTCTACAGTGTTCCATGTACTGACTCAAACACACATTACAAAAAATGGGACAGACAGCACATGTTGAGCAAGAAGCACATGTTGAGCTTAAATCTCTATTTTATAAACACTCACCTGTGCCTGAAGAAAGTATTTTCATGAACCCAAAAGAAAGAAAAAAAGCAAAGAGAAAAAGTTAGAATTGTATAAGTGAAGCATAAGTATTTAACCAGAATCAGTTTAGACACAATTTTATTATAGACAACATAGAATTTTATTATAGACAATATTCTGTTAGTTCTGCAAAGAAAAAAGGCATTATTTTTTTTCTCTTGGATCTCCTTTGCTATCATAAGGCATCTTGTAAAAAGTTTGCCCTTGGAAGAAAATAAATTTTATAAATCACAACTGGTGGGAAGAAACTGTACATTACCTAGTCTCTTGGTTAGAGAGTTGAACTGTTTTCCCTTTTTGCCTATAATGAGCATCAAACTTTCACACTGTAGGGAATCCCGTCTCTCTTAGATAAGAGAAAATCCTCAGTGTTTTTGGAGGACACTGGACTTCTCTATCAATTGAAATTCTTCTGACAGCATTAGGTGCAATAGATTCAAACAAATAAATGGAACTGTCAATTCTCATCCTTCCAAAGTTTCTACATCCTTCTTGGAATATCTTAATTATGCATAAATTACTTAAAGCCCATTGCCTTGAAATTATAACAGCTAATTTGACATATCCTTCTAGGTATCAAGTCAGCAAAATCAAAACTGCTAAAAAATCTAAGACTTGTCTCAAACAAGTTCTTGATTTCTTTTCAGTAACCCTTCTTGTCTAGAAAAAGATTGCTGATGTTTGATGGTTAACCTGCAACAAAATACCACAGAAAATAGAATGCCTTGGACACTAAATGTGTAGTCTGATATCATATCACTGTGCAGCTGACCAGCTCATGCACAAGACCACCAGCACAGTCAACACACATAGGCCTTCCTTCTCTGAACTACATTAACAATAAAAGGCACAAAAGTGTGGTAAAAATGCATGTTAGGGAAGGTACTGGACTCCGTTGAAAATTTGTTCTTTAGAATTCTTCTCCAGAATTTTCAAAATGAGAACAGGGAAGCCTTAATTCAGGAAAATGTCTATATGTCTTACCCTGGTTACCATAAGAAGAAATACATAAACCGCACACACTCAACAGCTTTTGCAGTAACATAAAATTTGGATATCTTGACAGAAAGCCAGAGGAGAACTTTATATAGCGTTGCACATGTGATTGGTGTTCTCCTGACCTTACTGGCATTTTTGTAGCTATGACTGCAGGCCACAGCAGTTTGGTGGTATAAGAATTGCATACCCATCCTGCTCCTGATAAGGGGGAAAATAATGCTTGTAATCAATGAAAAGATGGATGTCCTTAATTTCTCTAACAGTCTCAGATTAGTCCCTTCATTTGAAACCATTCTATAGCCATTGACATGATTTTATATCAAACCTGACTCCATTATTACTGTAATTATGATGTCTTTTAGCCTACTGAAGTGAGTACTGAGCAAGCTTTATTCAGCTGGAGTGTGACTTGGGAACAACCCTGGCATGACATTGAGTGACACATCCAGCTTTCACTGTGCTCATCCTTCCTCAAATCACAGGCACACATGTCAGCCCTGAGAGACACTGAACAACTTCTTAGCAAGGTCTTAAGGATTTTACTTCAGTGTTTCCCTGGCCTTACTATTAGAAAGTTTTCCCAAGGCTTAACCCAAATCTTCTTGCAGCAGTGTAAGCCCACTGCTTTTATCCTACCCATGATGGCCATGGAAAATGGATTATTTCCTCCTTCTTTGCAACAGCCTTTTATGTCTGTACTAGCAGTCTGCCAACATCCTCCCTCCCATCTCCTGTTCCCTGGGCTAGACAACATGTTGTAGTCCTTCCCCAGGTTCATAATTCCTAGATGGCATCTTACAGCATAGTTCTTTTATAAATCATAGTACTCCCACTTGTGGGCACCAAAGATCCAATTTTACCACTATGGGTCATATGTATGCAAATAAGACTGTTACATTATTAAGTAATAAATATGTAACTTAAACACATTACAATGAATGATTACTGAATGATGATTTTGAAAAGTCAGTTCTTTCCCAGCTGAATGGTGATCATATTTAGTTTAAATAACTAATTCAAAATTAGAATATCTGAGCATTTCTCTCAATGTTTCTGGATTGAAAGGGAATGTATTTAAAAATGAAAAATACAGGCTTTATGTTTTTCAACATCCTGGCATTAGCTATGGAATGTCCTTCTCATGAAAGTACTATATTTCAATTTTATTTTTACAATAATTACATTTGGAATCAACTATTATTTGTCGAAGACCGTGTAACCACAAATCAAATGAGTCAAAGTACCGGCAGAGGGCAATAGTGCTGCATAAAAGCGGCGAACAGACCTCCAGCAAAATCACCTTTGATGCAGAAAAATACAAGCCTATTATGTACTACATGAATATTAAAGAAGGAAAAAGACTTTTGTATAGACTATAATTTGCTCCTATTGAAACACGTTCCCCCTAATTTAAAGCATATTTACATGCTGACCCAAATCCAGCAACCCTCATTCTAGTTCGTATTTTGTTAAAGTAGATCACAAACTTGGTTTATTAGCTGTGGTTAAACACTTAGGATTTTCTAAATTAGAACTAATTACATCCCCTAAAGTAGAAAATTAGATCAACAAGCCATTTCATTTTGTTTTAGCAAAATGTCAATAGGATAATATTAAGAACATGCATTTTTATTCAAATGTAAATTGAGAGCACATTTTTTTAAAATCTTTGAATATTTACAGAAAAGACCATGTGGTTGTTTAACATGCCTCTGCAGACTAAATTAAATTCAACAGTAATATGAATATAAATCAACTTTGAAGAGCATAAGTTAATTGACAAGGAATGTTTTTTCCTTTCTAAAACTCTCCAAGGAAAGAAACTTCAGGGTTTAACTGGGGCTAGTGCTAAACTTGGTCCCAAAGACTAAATGCTTATTATCGGTCCAAGCCTTCCAGCACTCCCAGGGTGCTCTTGGATCATATTTTACATTTTAGTTTCACTTGAAGAGGATGCAGACTGTATGGTCAGACTGCTCCATACTGCAATTCCAAGTGCAGTTTGTGGGACAGCTGGGAGACTTCAGAATTGCATTTGTGACTGAACTGCACTGCCAGGGCAGGCATACCCAAGAATGTCAAGCTCCAGCTTGAGGAGAACCCACTAAGGGGCACTGGGATGACTGTGTGAGTTTTGTTTTCTGATCTAAGATGGTGAAGGAGTGACACTAAATATCTTGCCAGCTTGAGCAACTGTAACAAGACATTTTACCCCCGTCATATATTGGAAGATTAGAAGTTTAGAAGGGACATTAAAGATCATCTAGTTCCAAGCCCCCTACCATGGGTAGGGACCTTCCACTGGACCAGTTTGCTTAGAGACCCATCCAATCAGGCCTGGAACATTTCCAGGGATGAGGCATTCACCACTTCTCTGCATAACCCTTCCAGGGCCTCATCACCATTTCTTCCTAATGTGTAATATAAATCTACTCTCAGTTTGAAGCCTTGTCCTGTCACTACATGACTCTGTACAAAGTTTCTCTTCATCTTTCTTGGAGAATCCCTTCAGGTAAGAAATCTTTGGACACACAGTTTTCAAAATCTGCATGTAAGCATGTTTTATTGTCTGCAATCTGCAGTTCACAAAATATGCAAAATTCTTGCAGATGAGGAACTAAGATCCTTTACTGCCTGAGGAACTCTAAACTAACACATATTTCTTCTACTTACATCTGCTCCTTATGTTACATTGTTTTTCTACAACAAAAAATACAGATAGAAGGGTAATTTGAAGTTTGGAAAAATCTATATCAATAATGTAAATATAAATTAAATTACCTGGTTGACGTGATCTAGCTTTGGACAGGGTCTTCCACCATTGTAGGGTTTTTCACGCAGCCATTTAGACCGAACCTTTACCCCACTCCCACAGGATTTACTACAGCGAGACCAGTTGGACCACTCACTGAGCTTGCAGTCTGAGGGACAGGGAATAATACAGGCCTCCTCAATATACCCTGGATGAACGGAAAAGAAAGTGAAATCTCTTCAGCATGTCAGTTTGCGACTTCTCCCTGAAGCCCTCGTCTGCTTCATTTAGATTCTCCAAAGTTTGACTTGACAGGACTGTGTGAATAGAGAGATCTCTTCATCATTAGGGATAAATTAAATTCTGCAGAAAATTGACACATATAGTTGGAGACTGTTAGAGTAGCAGCTGAGCATCCACACTGCTCATCATCCCATCTGATTAGGATTCACACTCTCCAGATTTCAGCATTCAAACTTTCTGACAGCTACAGTGTAATTGACACTAACCATCTCTTGGCGGCATCATTCTTACTCTGTAAAATGATACGTGTAATTTTTTAAAAGGAAATAAGGTTTAATTAAAGGATACTCCACAACTGTATCAAGTAATTCAATTGCAGTATTACATCAAAAATCCAACTGAGAAGAAATGCATCTCGCCAGCCTGGAGCAAGGGAACTTAACACCTTGTGACCTTTCTAAGGCTAAAAAGAGAGAGTAGCCTGCCACATTAATGATCTGCCGATTAACAACCATCTGCCCCCAGCATCACACTGAATAATTGCACTGAATGGAAAAGCAGATGTTTGTTTTGGTTAAGTCATTGGTCCAGAGAGGTTGGAAGGGGGTATGACATGGTCTGCAGGGAGTAACATGAGGCCTCAATTCACTGAATAAGTGAAAATGTCTTTCTTTCAAAAGCAACATATGCCATAGCTCTACAATATGTATAATTTATTCCAATATTTAAAGGAGAAGCTATAATCCATCAAATAAAAAGCTGGCCTTAACTGCATGTTTACTACAACTATATCCTGAACTCTCTTCTCCTCTTTCCTGTGTCAGATTTGCAAAGTATTTACCATTAGCAAATATTTACTTTACAAATTAAAAACCTTGGTGGATTTAAACTTGTATTAAAATATTTCATTAAAATATTTAAAAAAAAACAGTTGCAAAATTTTCCATACTTGCTTAAGATCATCCTCAAAAGATTGCCATGGTTCACCAGGCTTCAAATGTTTCAGTGGTTTGTCAGATATATAGAATTTCTTAAATTCGAAGGGGATCAATCTTGTCATCAGAGCTGAATTGTTTTTAACGTATGCTTCTAAATAAAGTTGTTCTGTCTCTTCCAAAAGGAACCAACAAAAACCACTCTCAAGGTTTGTAAAGAATCAAACCACTTCGTTTTCAATTCTATATACCTATTTCTAGTTAATTTGTTGGTTTAGATACAGTTAATTTGTTTTAGATAAAAAAAATTAAATATACAGTAGCATTTACAGTATTTTATGGTCAAATTCAGGTGATGTTTTTATTTTGTATGATTTTACTCTGTTTAGAAGTGTTAAATATTTAAATAAATATAAAGAGCACATCCTGGACTTGAGCACTGTAAAACTACTGCTCACCAAACATGTCTTCCTTAAAATCATGAGAATACTATTACCTTGAATTACAATCATATTTATTAAATAGCTGTTGCTATTTGAGCAACGAGTTCAGTGAAAGTGTATGAAGTGATACTATGTTAGACAAAATAAATTTTTTCACATCCCTGCATATAAGAGATGGTGACATAGATTGCCCTGCAGCAGTAGATGCAAAATTGATTACGCTTCACCTTACCTGACATGTCTGAGTCCTAGAAATCTGATGCACCCTATCTCAGAGCTCCATCCTGCACTGAAGTTTGATTGCATAAATACCAAAGTCTGCACTTGCACCACAAATGAGTTTTCAACAAGTCCTCTCAGGTGCTATACAACACCACGTACTCACACAATCAGGAAGCTACTGAATGAAAATGTAAAATAACCAAATCAAGTTAAAAGAAACAATTCCCTTCAAACAAAAAATGTTTAGTGATATTTCTTGTCTGATAGAACTAAGTGAAAATTTCATTGTTTGATGAAATTTCTTGTGATTCTGAAATGCTGCTTTTACTTACAACATAACTTCTAAATACTGTTTTTCTGGAGAAATCTTTCTACTATATCTCAGTTATGCCATTTACCATTTGTGAAATTTTTATCTCTGGTAATTAAGGACTGAAAAACCCAAATTCAAGTTGCTTTAAATATCCTTAAGCAGGTAACTTGAATTAGTACAAGCTACTTCAGGAAGACTTTATTTTAAGGTCCAAAGACCTCTGAGATTGTCTTAGTAACTCTCAAAGGGATCTTCCCAGTCTTTGCCAAGATCTTCTCTGGGATACCATGGTATTTTGGGATTTGGATAACATTTTACAGCCTACCAAAAGGAGCCTGTGTGGAACATACTAAACTTAAATAATTGACAAACTAGAAATTATTTTGTTTCATTTCTCTTCAATTCATCCACGCAAGGGCAAAAAGTTTAACACATTTAGAATCTTGCAGACAGAAGTTGTATCAAATACATTATACTGTATGCAATTTCCAGGTAACATTTTAATTACCCTGAGCTATATTCCAAGTGAATCCATAAATTATCAAATGAAACCATATCATTAGAGTAACATTTATACTACCCATGAAATATGAACATTGAAGTCAGCCACTAGAACTGCCTTACCATAGAAGGCAAAAAGGGGAAAACAGCATCCTACTACAGATACAGAGTCTTATTAAGAGTTATGGCATGAAAACTGCAACCTGCTGATATGTTAATGCATTTTGTAGAGGATGCAGTGGTCCAGATGACAGTACCCACACACCCTATAATGAAAAACTACTGAATTGCAATCTTATACTGGCTCCTTAATCCTGAAAGCTTCATGGAATGGCTTCTGTTCACCATCCAGCTCTCTCCTGTGCCATCTCCATGATGTTGGGCCTATGATGCTCTCCCCTCCCTCTTTCCTATTTTCTCAGAAAAGCAACAAGACACAAACTCCACATCTAAAAGCTAAACAGCACACAAGAAGAATGGAAAAGACATGTTAAAAAGAGAATAAGAATGGAGTCAATCAATGAAAGCACCAAAAAGGAGCTCTAACAAGGTAGGATCACTTGGAGATTCTGGAAGTGTGGAGCATTTTTGGAGAGCAGAGATAAAAACACTTATTATTTTGTAAGATGCAAGACAAGCATTAAAAACCCCTAACCACTGGTATACTAACACAATTAAGGGGGTCCACAAAGGAATTTCACAGCTTCTCCAAACAGATGGAAAAGAAAATAAATAATTTTTGCCTATATCTAAGAACACAAAGACTAGATTACATATTAGAAAAATGTTCTTCACCCAGAGGGTGTTTGGGCACTAGAACAGGCTCTCCAGGGAAGTGGTCACAGCATGAAGCTTGACAGAGTTCAAGAAGCCTTTGGACAATGCTCTCAGGTACATGGTGTGACTCTTGGGGTGTCCTCTGCAGGGCCAGGAGTTGGACTCTGTGATCCTCGTGGATCCCTGCCAACTCAGGATGCAATTCCATGAAGTTACTTTTCATGGCAAAGAGTCAGAATTCAAAACAAAAGAGAGACTAAGGAGGAATAGAGGAAAGGGTAAGAAAAGACAGCGAGAGGGAAGAGGAAATAAATGGCTCAGAACATAAAGTCAAGGGAATTGTAAGGAGATGCTACATGAAAACAAAGAAAGAGAAGAAAAGAAATAAACATCCTGCCAAAAGTAATATCTTGGTGAAGCACAAACAGAACAAAATGCTCTCAAGAGCTTATGCTGGCATTCTCTGGCCAGAGAGTGAAATGCAATGAAGAATGTTCTCACAAATCAAAATAGAGGACAAAGGGAAGAAATACAAACACTGTGCTCTCTGGTTTGTATTCCATAACTAATTAGTATGCAGAATGAAAATGACCTTGTTATATCAGACATCAAAAAATTTTTGGCATATTCATCCCTTGGCATATATTTCCTCTCAGGGGCCTCAGTATTTTGCTCAACAGACTGTTTGACATTTAGCTATTCTACTGGAGTCCCTTAGAACTGAGGAAGAAGCACACTTCAAATTGCTTACAGAAAGCACTTTAGTCAAGAAAGAAGAGTGAATTAAAAAATAAATTACTTGTTTAAAATTACTTGTTCCACTCCACTTACTACCTATCAAATGGTACTTTTCAGGAAAAGCTTCTCTGGACTTGTTGTCACCTCAGATGACTTTTTTTGTGTATGAAGTCCAAATATCTTTTAGGGTGAATAAGGATGATCTCTGTAAGTTCATAGCAATCCTCCCTCAAATCCAAGAAAGCAGATGTTAAAGAACTTTGAAAAGTTTGCACTTGGTTGTTGTCGTTGTTGCTGTTTTTGTTAAATTTCAGATGGTTTTACTTGTAAAATGTTCACACTGCAAAAATCTTAGCAAATGAAGACCGAATATTGTTATATAGAAAAATATTGAAATGAAGTCAGCAGAAATACTACATTCAAATGAGACTGGTGATGCAGATACATAGTTTCTGACATGAAAAGGATGTGAAGGGGCCATTTTTAAACTTTCAGTATTGTTTTCAGTTTTATCAAATCACCTTTGAAAAGGTGCTGCTTGTGTTAGACCAACCCTGTGTGTGTTAGCATAGAACCTTATTACAGAAGCAAGCCTCCAGTGTGTGGGTGAACATCTCTATGGTGGAATGCCACCCAATTATATCACACAGACTGGTTGGTTAATATAATTGCACCATAAGTCATACCAGAGCTTTGAGGTTCAAAGAAGCAAGAAATTACCAGGGTAATGGCAGGGAGAAGGAAAGAATGAGAGCAGTGAAATGTCTATGAAGAAGAGGTGAGAAGAAGAAGGAGGGACAGTGAAATAGAAACCAAACACTTTAAGGGCTGAAGATATGTTCTCTGGACATCAGCAGTTCACTTTTTGCCTGCTGTTTCTCATCCTGACTGAAGTGTTCCACAGCATCATTTCCTTCTCCTCACAACATCTGAGGGATGTTGGAGAGATGGGACTGTGGTACAGGGTACAGCTCTGAATGGTCCAGAGAGGTGTTGGAAAGACTTGCCTATATCTAAGGCCTGTGCCTGCTCCCAGGGCAGTAGTTTCTCAGTTATTTCAGCTCACATAAGGCTGTGAAATGGGCAGTTGTCTGTTATGAGTGAGAACATGGCTATTCTGTCATTAAAGATTACTGAACCACAATTTAACAAATGGCTTTGAACCACTAAGAGTATGAACTGAACTCATTAGTAAAAGGGAAAAGTTTACTGTCCCGTTGCTAATTGGCTATAAAATCTGGACTCCTAGAGCAAAGTAATTAACAGATGTGATGGATAATTTATAATGGAGGACTTTATTGGACTTCACATTTTCTCTAATGACAAAGCAGGACAAGTAGGTGGATATTAGACCTTTCCCCACAAACTGCATGTGCAATGTGTAGGAGCAGACTGACTACTCCAGTTGAAGGGTACAAACATAAACATCTCACAAAATGTTTACATGAACTCTTTTGTCCCTAGGACTGAAAGAATTATGCTCCTGCTTTCATGAGTAAATGTCATGCTATGTTTCAAAGAAAACACGGTTTATGTTGTTCTCATAGATTTTTTTTCCAGGAAATAAAAAGTTCATGTATCACATCTTCCAGGATAAAGAAATATGCAACTATTTGTATTTCATTTTAATCAGAAGATATGTGTTTCTAGAGAGTGTTCATATTTCTGTTGATCCATGGAAAGATGTATTGAACACAATAAGATTTTTTATTTTTTTTTTTCAGGATTACCCTTCAAAGGCTCAAAATCTGAGAGCAATTATTCATGCTTAACTATCTCCTGCATCAGTAATTCTTCCTCTGGTGAACTAACTGCAGCTTTTTGGATTGATGGATGCTTTAAGACTGATGTCCTGTTGACAAGGCAGATGTGGAAGCACCAGAATTCAGAGGCCTGAGGTAGGACTTCTGGTGCAGGGCAATAGACAACATATTGCAAGAAAACACATGACATAAATATATATAGATTTTAAAAAATAAGAGAAAATATATAGGCTATGAAACAGTAATGTATCTTAATAACAGTTTGAGAATCTAGGCTTACTACCATGCTAGATTAGAATTTCCAAGGGGAAATATATTTACTTTTGAATAAAAATTCAACAGAAAGTCCCAATTAAATTTTAACACTGATTTTTTCTTTTTCTGTATAAATTTGCATTGCTTCAGGTTAGACTACTGAGAGTGAAAAAGCCACATCTAAAAATCCTAATAAAAGTGGATAAAGCAAGCTGTGACAGACATTTTGGACTATATAAACTCTGTTATACCATACAAGATTTTATTTTATTGTACATATAAGCAATTAAATACAAAATTCCTCCGTTCACATTGATACTCCTAGCAGCTGTTGCAAAAGTATTCACTGATATGCAGATATTCCTCTCTAATCCTCCACATAAGCCTTGTAGCCACAGAGGGCTTTGTAGAGTCAGCACAAATCAATGCATCTCATTTAATTAATGCTGAAGGGGGAAATAATCTCACACTAATAAGGCAGCAGACAAACTATCCTGACTGCTTGACTGTGCCTAAGGTCTTAACAGTAAACGGACATGAATTAAGCAGAGTAATACGACCTATATAAAAATGCTGCATCTGTCTGCCATGCTACTCTGTTTGCCTTCAGCAGGCACACACAAACACAACCAACACCCAGCTGATGTGGGTCATGATTCATAATTGATATATGGTGGAGAAAAACTGAATACTGAAGAGCAAATAGTTTGGTTCATAAGCATGGCAGTGGCTTGCTTTTGGTTTTTTTGTCATGAAAATTTAAAGGGACAATTTAAAGGAACAATGAAGAGAATCTCTCTCAATTTTTTTCACAAATACATGGAAACAGATTGTTGGCAGAAATATGTCATTATCCACAGAGTTCTAGTACACAACTCATGGCAGAGATAAAGCTATGAAAAACAACTGTGGCTTTTCTTACAGAGAAAAAAAAACTCTCACATTTGATTAACAAAATAAGTTATTATATTTCTCCAATAAAATTACCTATGTAGAATTGAAAAGCAGGAAGCAGAGAAAGGGCAATTTGTGTGTCTTCCACTAGGGGAAACAGGTAAAGAGCAGTTACCCCTTAGTTACCCCTTTTAGCTGATGCTCCCATACCTGCTGACACCTGGAAGCTCTTAGCTCTTGCCCACACTCTGCAGAACTGGAATGGATGAAAATACCAGTGGCAGAATATTTCAAATGGCTGCTGAATAGTGTAAACTTTCTTACCAATAAATTTAACTCAAATGTGAAACAAAATATTTTTTAAATGAAAGTAAAAATATTTGGCATATATAACACAGAGAAAAAAGAAAGTAAGGAAAAAACAAACTACCTTGTCTCTCTGCAGCTGAAACTTAGGTCTACTTTCAACTGTGTGGGATTTTTTTTTGAAGCACCTGTTAAGCTACAGAAAGCTAAGGACCCTCTGCAGAAGGATTTCTGCCCTCTTCTTCCCAGAGTTCTAACCTAGCAGTACCAATAGAGGTACTTAACTATAATTTGCCTTTCTTTTTCTTTCACAGTCACTCCTGTCTTCTTGAGAAACTTGTTTGCACTTGGTACTTTATAACTGCACCCAAAATTTCAAAAATTATCATGAGAATACTCAGACAGGTATACTAATTTAGGATGGTCCTTGTGTCACATCTGTCCTTTAGCTCCTTGGTGGCTGTGAAACAGTCTTTTAACTCCACTTAAATCTTTTGAACATGAGATGTGCCATGCAGGAAAGAGAGCCCTGAAGTATTTATTCTTCTGGCTCTGTTTACTTTTTCTTTTCTGAATAAATAACCAAACTGTGATGATAAGCAAGCCACATTTTGCAAAACAAACAGCTTAAGAATTTTTTGGCACAGCAGAGCAGGTCTGTTTTCTCATTTCTTCCACTCAAAACAACATGGCTTCCAACACTGACCTGTTCATGGCTTTGTAAATTTACATGGTAATATTTACATAAAACTTTTGAAAGTCTCACTATTTGAGTTTCTTGTGTTATTTGAATATATCACAAAATATATCTCATTATGGATTAATAATATCAGTGTGGGTGCAGTTTGTCCCTCCTGACAGATTTAGAGGTTGTTGTCACAGCTGAAGAAGTTAAATTATCTCCATTTCCCATTTCAGGATGTCACAGTGTGAGAAGACAACAAAAGCTCAAGCTGGATACCAAACAGGAAATATCTTCCCTTAAATGTTGGACTTATTTTCCCTCCTAGTACAAGCTAATTTGCCAAATCATATGCTATAAAAATTTCAGTTACATAATATATTATTTGGAAAAGAAATAAGAGACCCACAGGAACTAAGAGTAGAACAGGTAACATAGAAGAAAAATCTGATGACACTTTAGATCAGCCAAAAATATTAGTGAAAAATCCAGTGAAAAATCAGTTATAAAATTAGTGAAAAATCATTGCTGTAGGGAGATAAAATCCTCTGTTAAAATTTACAAAAAATAACCCAAGCAGACTTGAATTATGTGTCCTGTCAAGTTCTGCTTGAAAAGCCAAATACAGATTGATGGGAAACTACAAGGCACTTCTATTTTCCAGCATGTGGGGTACTATTGTGATACTACAGAAGTCCCTTGTTGATTTGGCATCATGTAACTTTTATGTTTGTTCTTAAAGAAAACAAAACAAACAAAAAACCTCCAAACAACAACAAAAACCCAACCAAAACCAAACCAAACCAAACCAAACCAAAGAGCATCATAAAACCTAGAGAAGATGCTAAACTGATAAACTGTCACACAACAAGAGCATGAGAATAACAAGAAAAGTGTTGTAAATAAGTACTGGGAAAACATAAAATAAGATTTAACTGGCAAAGCAGAAGTTTGTACACGTTGCAAATAATAAAACAAATCATCAGAATGTAATCCATGAACACAAAGTAGTTATTCAGAAAAGGCAGTAAACATATACTGAAATTAGATTGAAAAACCTACATAATTTGCTCTAGCTCCCTTGTATTTTCAAAAATATGATAAATCTGTTAAAAATGCTGAAGGCAAACAATAAATTAGGTAAGCTTTATGTAAACCTATACTATGTGTATGTACAAAACCTATCAATAACAGAGGATCTACTGGAAAGGAAACCATAAATTTAGTGATGTATTCATTAGCATCAGTTTAAAACTTTATCACCAAAATTATGTTAGATTCTTCATTCCCTGTATACATGAAACTCCTGCCAAACAATTTTAGGAAAGTAAAAAGAATACAGGATTAATTCAATGTGAATTCCAAGCTTCATCTGCTCACACATGTCACCATGGACCAAGTTAACGTGTACCCTCCCTCTCAGATGGAACTGATGAGAAAACACTGACAGGTGGGGGGTGGTGTACTGGAATATCAAGAAACCAGACATCATAGTGAACTGATCTAGAAAGAAAGAATTCAAAAGAAAACAACACCTAAAAACAAAGGTTTCAGGCTTCCCAACCTACAATAAATACAGGAATGACAAGCAAACACTTCCATTTTACAAAGTTAAAAGAGACTTCAAGTCTCCTGTGGCAAAAAAAAAAAAAAAAAAAAATAGGAAAGATGGAACTTGAGAAAGAAAGAGCACAACAAAGCATTGCTATACTGTGTTTTTGGAAGGATGCCTGTGAGTGTTAATAGCATATAAACTGTAGCCCTGGCTGTAGCAGGAATAACAGTAACACATTGTTAGCAGCTTTTCCACTGGATTATTATACATTGTGGCCACTGTGAATGTAGGCCACATTCCCTGATAAAATCTATTGGATCAGAAATTACCACCATGAAGAGAGAATTCTATCAGGGTAAACAATGATGGTTTAGAATATACTTTTTTAATACGTTTTTCTTCCTCTTCTATTTGTTTGACTCTTGCAATGGAATTGCACCTCAAAATGCACTGCCAGGGCTTGAAAGCAGCTACATCCACACTTCTTCTACACAAAAAGCTGTTCCTAGCAGCAGCATGTTACTTACCACATACAACAACATGCTCTTGGACAGTTTCTTTCCTTTCTTTTGACACAAAAGCTGGCAGTGTCCATTCTTCAAGTCACAAAAAACTGATTGGCAGTGGGCCATCACTTCTCCTACTCTCCTATATACTGAAGTGCTTTTACAATTTTCCACTTTTTGAAGGTCACTCTGAACTTGATGGTGAAAAAGTGATTAATTTCTAACATAGTATATGCTAACACCTTGGCTTGATACATTGAATTTCTAGTTTGTCATATCTCTAAACTAGAATTAATAGTGCAAATTAAAACTGCCTTATTTAATTCAATCTCTTTAATTTTCTATTTTAAATATATCCAAGTAAATAAATGAAATATCTGTTATCTTAATTTAACAGTAGAAAGTAGAAGCCTTCTGTGAATTAAACTTAAATTGACCTTTTAACAGCACTAACACCCAGCTTTTCATACCAATTGCTCAGATACAAATTTTCACTGCAAACAGGAAAAAAATGAAGACAAAAACTCCACTGATGTCAATTAGGACATTTCTGGCTCACTGAAAACCAGAAACAGCCAGTTTTGATCCTAATGCTGCAGATGCATCCCCTTTAGGAAGGAACACTGTTCCTTCCTGGAGCAATGTAAATACAAAGAATATAAAGTGTTTAACTATCCTAGTTTTACACATGACAGACTTACACAGCAAAAAAGTGCTGTGTGCTGTTGAACTCAGGTCCTGTTAGTTAAGGTGCTGAAGAGCAAATGATAGAGATAAGGTTATTTAAGGTTTAAAGCTATCTAGAGAATCAGTGGGAAATATTTCAGCCTTTCCAAAATAGTCCTGTGTTTGTTTAATTTTTTTTATTTGCTCCTTCTAAATGGCTTTTTTCTCAAATTTCTCGCTACAGTTATCAGGAATAATAACAAGAATTTAATTTTTTTTCAATTAAAATACCTAGTTAGTAGTTTACCATGACTTTACTTAATTTTACTATTTTAAAAGTCAGCAAAAACATGCTAGGTTTGAAGGTATCTTGGGATAAAAGGCAGCCTAACAAATAAATATTAACCTGCTAATTCTACTTATACATATATTATGTTAAACTTAAAGGTCATAAGTAAACAGATGAAAGAAAATAAGTTTGCAATACCGTGACTGTTGCATCGCGATGTTTCCACAAGTCGATTGTTTTGGTCATAGCATGCCATGGCCTGGTAACGATAGCCTTGTCCACATTCCTTAACATCTCCTTGGACCTTCATTCCCAGCAGCACTTCGGTCTTACCCTCTGGTAAAATACAGTCTGACCAATTTCCCACAGGCTGAGCGCTGTACTTGTCACACGGGCAAAACTGATTCTCAATCAGAGGATACAGCTGAGAATTTCTACATTTGTCCTTCTTCTTACTTTTTCCTAGAAAGAAGAAATAGTTATTAGCAAGTTTGTATCAGTTTACAGCTTATCTCCCAAAAATTTAATTTAGGCTTCTGTAACAAGTGCTTGCAACTACATACATACATACACCTAATACCTGTTACATTAATCTTGATTAAATTAGGTTATTGAATTGAATTTCTAAAGTAGTGGATACCTACAATTTGCATAAAGGCAATTTCTTTTTTAAAAAGAAGATGTAATTTATATTTAATTTGGATAAAAAATGTTTCAGGAGTGAAGTTCAAAAATGTTAGCAATTAAAAAAATACACTCTTTTCCTGCCAGTTCATCAGCAGTGTGCAGTCCAATGACAAGATTTCTATAGGGATCAAGTTTTTTCAAGCTGAAGGAAGAAGTCAAGAAGGGAGTAACATGCATCTTTGCTACACTAGTACCTTCTTTCAAAATATCAGAATTCTTTAATCACCTGTTATCACACATTTGTTCATAATTATCATTCTTCCCCTCTAACAGAATGAGCTTCTTCTCTGAATTTCTTTCCATTCAGTATGTTCTTGCTTTCTTTCCTGAATTGGAGCATAGCCATCCACTCAATTTCCCATTTCCATGAAATATATTTAAATCTTCTCTTTGGTAAAGTTTGCTTAGTTTTCCTTTCCATACCAGTTTATATAAATTATTGTAGTAATCTTTGCAAAAGTAGTGGTTCTTACTAAGTAATATCTAAGTAGCTGTTACTCAGATATTACTGTAAATGTAATATTCTGTAGCATTTTCCTCCCTATTCAAAACAAGGCACTGGACATTGATTGCAGCAGTCTCAGTTCTTGTATTTGCTATTGTCTTCATTTAGAACAGTAGAATAGCAAATGGATACCTGGAGAAAAGTTTCTCATTCTTTTGACAACACTAAATGTATGCTTCTCCTCTGGAAGTATTTACCAGGAATAATTATGAATTTATTCCAAGTCTGGGTAACACATTGCCACAGAGAACACACCATAGCACACATCACAGAGTTGGCAAGTTTGAAGGGGTAACTTAAATGAGGACAGGAAGTATCACAAAGTGTTAATATTGTAGTAGGAAAAATGTGTACTTTCTTGCTCTGTTTTTAAAATAAGGAAAAACACTGTTAGTCAGTTTTGCTCATTTTTTTCCTTATGGAAGCAAACCTGACATAAAGCTTACTGGAATTATTAGACAGTCACAGTGAGGGTTCTGGAAGATCATGAATTATTCATTTTCCACTGGTCTTCTGATTTACAGGGGGATGGAGACAGGGATAGGGTTTGGATCCTATCACATTCTTTCTGAGCCTGCTAATGGGCACCCCCCTTAGCTAGCTTTCCTGCACCACAGACAATACAGACTAATTGGCAAAGAGTGCTGTGACAGAGGCCAAGCATCACTCTTGAGGTTTCAATTATAATTTAGAACCAGGGCATTTTTTTTTCACTTCATGCAGAAGAAAAAATAATTTAAAAAAACACCAAAACCAACAAATAATAGATTGAAAAGAAGTTAAAGGAAAAATGTCTGAAAGTGGAACAGTGTCCAGACTAGGACAAGTCTGTGGCAAGGGCATCACTGATAAATCTTTTTATTCTGCTAAATAAAACTTAAAGAGCCTTCTTGGGAGACAAAAAAAGAGCATTATTACTTATCTCAAGAAATAGGCAAAAAACGAGCCATTGCCTTATGTGGTCTGTGGTGCTGTATGCAGACGATGAAAAATGGTGAAAGAAAGAACTGGGAAACATTCAGCCAGAGAAAGGACTGGCTTAATCATAAGGACTGGCTTAATCTGACATTCAAGACTGCAGCTAAGTTCAAAAGAGGTAAGCCAAAGCTTAAGGCTGAAAATGGTGGTTTATAACAAAATGCTGAAACACAATCAGCTGCCGTAGTAGTTCTAAATGCACCAAAGAACACCATGAGAGAAGGAAGCCTGCTTTAGCTGAGACCAGGTGTGGGAAGAGGAAGGCAAGCGTGTTAACATCTGATCCTGTTAAAGTGAGATGATGGCTGACTTTTCTGACAAAAAGAACCCACAAAGAAAAGAAAAAAACCAACATAAAAAACCTCAACATAACAAAAAAAACCCCTACAATGTGCACTATATTTAGGGGGAAAAAGTATTCTTCTATGCTCTCCCATCTTCTCTCTAGCCACTTACCCATATCAAGAGCCTCTGACATATGGCACGAGTTTCTACTCCTGGGTATTGTTCCACCAGCAGCATACAGAGTATGACACTGGATCTGCTTTCTGCCACTGTAACACTTGTCAAAAGGGAACCTCTGAAGTCCTCAGGTTTTAAACAAAACATTATCAATAATAAATAAAAGCAGCATTATTTTGCTTGATACTCTTACCAACAAGAGTGCGTTTCCTTGTCCTGACTCCTCCACAGTCCCCATTACAGGGAGAAAATTTTGACCAGTTCGTAAACTGACAGTCGTCTTGGCAGGGAATCTGGCACATCTGTGTCAAGGGTGGTAATGGGCCAGAGTACTTAAGGCACTCGCTGATGTCAGCTTGTCCTCCATCTTGTCTGCGACAAGTAATTGCTGGAAGCAAAAAGAGATGGAACTTATTTCATTTTTTTTTTAATGAATGTCTCTATTCAGTTAAGTGTACAACATTCTATCAGAAAATCACACTGAAAGCCCAGAATATCTATATGACAGCTTAATATTTGCTGCCAGTTTTACCTTGAATTGAATACATTTTTAACTTCTCATTTCAGATTTTGTTTAAAATAATTTATCAGGACTTACCAGGCAAAAAAATTACAGACAACTGTAAATATTATAAAGGTTGCACCATATTATCCACACCTGTCCAATTTACATTTAATTTCTCCTGATATCACTGAAACAATGTACATCTCAGACAGACATTAAAAAACTTGCAATAGCATCTTAAGTAACTTAATTGTATCAGTTATAAAGATTTATCAGCAGATTGAATTTCAGAAAGATGGATAGACTTAAAATTTAGCAGCATATTTGAGTTCTGCATACCACTTAACCCTTTACAACAGTATTGCTGCCTGATGCTATACAGCAGTTTTTGGTCTTAAAAATATTTTAAGAATACAGCGTGTTTCCTAGGGAGAGATCATCAGCCATAAGGGTGCAACTTCATAGAACAGGATAGCCATGTCCTGAATAAAAGCTTCTCACTTAAGAAGAAAAATAAGTTCCTTAAGGAAACACCAGGTCATACAAAATAAGGAGAGGGAACATAAGGATTTACAAAGAATAGGGAGGGCATTAATATAGTCTTTAACAATCACAGAATGGTTCATGTTAAGGGACCACTGGAGGTCCCTGCTCAAGCACGGTCTCTCAGTGTACATGGCACAGAATTGTGCCCAGAAGGATCTTGAATAACTCCAGGGAAGGAGGCTCCACAACTTCTCTGGGCAATCTGTTCCAGTGCTCAGTCATCCTCACTGCAAAAAAGCTCTTCCTCATGTTCAGGTGGAACTTCCTGTGCTTCAGTTTCTGCCTGTTGCCTCTTGTCCCAAAACTTGGCACTGCCAAGAGGAGCCTGGCTCCGTCACCTTGACATCCTCCCTTCAAATACTTACAGGCATTGATGTGATCCCCTCTCAGTCTTCTCAAGGATAACAAGCCTCAGCCTTTCCTCACAAGAGAGATGCTCCAATCCCTGAATCATCATTGCCACCCTCAGCTGGATCTGCTTCAGGAGCTCCATATATCTCTTGTACTGAGGAGCCCAGAACTGGATGCCAGGGGCAGGATCACCTCCCTCAACCTGCCAGCAATGCTCTTCCTAATGCACCCCAGGACACCATTTTTGGCATTTTTGGCCACAAAAGGCATTGCTGGCTCATGGAAAGCTCCTTGTCCACTAGGACCTGCAGGCAGAGCAGCTTTCCAGGAGGTCAGTCCTGGTGCATGGGGTTGGACCCTGCCCTTGTCCTTGTTGAATTTCAGACAGTTCTTCTCTGCCCACCTCTCCCAACTGTCCGGATCCTTCTGAAGGGCTACACAGTCCTCCGAGGTAATAACCACTCATCCCAGTTTTGTATCACCAGCAAACTTGCTGAGGAGGCACCCTACCCCTTAATGAAAGTCAACAATGCTCTATAATTGTTTCTCAAGTTTTTTAAGCATGGTTGCTTATCTATTCTAAGCTCAATAAACCTAACTTTAGGTCCTTCCCCAAAACATCATAAGACTTACTATACAGTAACAAGATAGGAAACTTCTAGCTGTTTGTTCACACAATAGAATTATATTTATGCTTCTTGGCATCTGACAGCACGCAGTAGATGCAGCATCTCAACTGTAAAATAATTTGGGTCACCTATTGTTGCAGTAGCATTGCATCCAAATATTCTGTATTCATAAGAAGGAATATAGCTTTTTATATTACACTCCATAGTTTAAACATAGCTCTTCAATTGTGCTGACAATAATTGCTTTATTAGCATGAATTTAAAAAAAAATCAAGTTCAACTCTTGGAGAAAAGGGGAGTATGAATGCAATACTTCAAAATAAAAGAGAAAACTGCCTATAAGTGGGCAAGAAGAGGGGCAGGTGCCCAGCTCTTCTCTTTGGTGACCACTGAAAGAATGTGAGGGAATGGCTGAGGCTGTGTCAGGAGGTGTTAATTTAGACTTTAGAAAAGGATTCTTCATCCAGTTGGGAGCTGAAACAGGCTTCTCAGGGAAGTGGTCACAAGCCTGACAGAGTTCAAAAAGCATTGGGACAACACTCTCAGGTATATGGTGTGACTCTTGGGGCTGTCGTGTGCAGGGCCAGATGTTGGACTTCAATGATCCTTCCAGGTCCCTTCCAACTCAGGATATTCTATGATTCTATAACTATTTCCTCCTGGAGATAAGAAAAGGAAGCATAGTAAGGGATTTTTTTTTTTTAATTGCTTTAAGGTAATTGTAATGGTCTAGTGACCTATGATTTCTTAAAAAGGCTTTTTAGTCTGGCAGCTCTAAACTAAATTTCTGCCTCATGATGACTTAGGAAGCTGAACTTGCTGACCCATGTGTTCCATTTCAAGTCCATGTCCCTACTAAAGCATACCCAAAGGCCCCAAGGCAATTGTTTTTGCCAAACATCTACTGTAAAACACTGAGAGGGAGGGGGGTGTGTTTTTCCTGAGATACTGGGCAAACAACTTCCCTGATCCTTAACTGCCCTTTGGAGCAGGGCTGCCAGCACTGTTTGTAATAGGCTCAGTACTGCATTAAGTTGTGCTTACTGGGGGACTGGCCAGCTGCACACTGTCTAATACAATTATTCTGTCAAATCCTATTACTATTTGTGTAGTTTACATGAGGAAATATTATTTTCAGATATAATTACAGTGCTTCAGTGAGAAAAATCAAATATCCAAAAATTGAAAATCTGTACTATCAGATTTCTAAGATCACACAAATGTTTTAGAAAACTACAAGTCAAACTGTGATCTTCCAATAGAAGCCTAGGCTATAGCTTTGGATTTTTGTGAGATGCTCTTCTCTGCTAATAGCACACATCAATATCTCTAAGGTAAAACCACAGTTCAGACCAGTTTTACCATGTGGAAATTCACAGAGGTCAAACCTAAATCCTCCGTCTTGAGTTTGGCCTTGCTATATGCACACATTAGCAAAACTAATTGCATTATCTTCACTGCACTCTCAGGGAGATACAGGCCACCATTTTTAGCAGTGAAAACTATACCTAGCCAGTGACTAAAAGACAGTCAACTAACTAGCCTTTAATTGATTTCTTTTAATAACTTTAATTTAATTAATATCCTTTACTAACTTTCTTCAAAAGTTTAATTCTCATTTTACATACTCCCTCTCCATCTAGCTCTTGGATAGGATAAGAAATGTTGTCCACCAAAGAACATTCTTTCTTTCTAGCTAAATTGACTTTTTCTAAAACCAATATTCATTCCCTCCTCTTTCCTAGTTATAAAACATTACTCCATGAGCAGATACCCATTATGTCATAAATTTTTTCAGACTCACATTAATGCATCTAATTTACATCCAGCAGACTCAGGTGAAAAGCTCCCCTGAGAATTAACACTTTGGTTTTTTCCTAGATTAACTGTCAGTTGTACCATAGCAATCAAAGAAGGAAAACTTCATTCTCAAGATCTAAATATTTCACCTTAATAACAATACAAATTAGAGGACAGCGTGGCATACTAAATCAATTCCCAAATCTTAATTTTCACAGTGTCTGTCCATAACTACTCAGCTACTTCTAGTTGATAGGACTTGGGTGATTTGCTCTATATCCCATTTTCCTATTGTTATTTTTCAGATTTGGGTATCAAGGTTTATACTCTTTATGACAGCTGAAAAATGTGTATTTTTCCACTATTAGAAGCAGGGATTTTGCCAACTTCATACATTCCATTAATACACTCTTTTGGCCAGCTAACAGTCTTGACATCTGAAATGCTCTCACTGTTAGAGAAGTTCCTTTTTCCACTCACAAGCTAACCTGGGCAAACTCATCCCTTCTCTCTTTGATCAAGCCTATGGGTATTTAAGTAGATGTTGCTGAGATCAATTATTTACTCACTATACAGAGAAGTGTTTTCAGCTACTATAAAGCTATACCGTACCAGGCTATTTATTTTACTTATACAACCACCTTATATTTATTACAGACATTAGCAGTAAGTGGAAAGAGCATGGTTCCTCCATTACTGAATTAAACATAGTAATTATTAAGTGAAAACATAAAACAAGAGTACAGCTAACAGAAAAATCAAATTTAACATAGAAACCATTCACTTATAAAATTGTTCTAGTATTTAACAATGATTAGCTCCCAGAAGAAAGGTGTGAAATAAATAGCAGTCTAAATTTTATAGACAAGGGACTTTGATGTAATTAAAACTTTGTTGGATGGCATTGTTTCCACCAAGTACCCACAGGAGACTACAGGCTAATATATTTCTTGTTGGCATAATGAAACACTGAGTCTGTATTTTAGCAAGTCATGTCATGTGTGAGTTTATATAAAAACCTTTCCAGTGTTTCATCATTAGCATACTTTACTGACATTTCACTGAGGTGTTAGATTCAGTGCCTCCTATACCTAAAAATTTATTTTTAAATTAAGGTTCTCTATTTTCCTTTCTTTTACAATACATTTGTGATATAATTTTTTTCAATTGCTAACTATTTTTAACAACAAAAATATTTTTTCCAATTCTAGAAAACAAAAATTATTTCAGCACACTAAGTTTTCTTATGCCTTCTATCCATATTGTCTAAGCTATGATTTCATCTATGTTTATTTCTTTCTTTGTGGAACACAGTGGACTAGACAGTGTCAAATTTTGTCACAGTGTGACAAAATATTCCTACCACAAAGTATCTTAAGGAGTATATGCCCTTAATATTGTGAAAATACAAGACTGAGTGCTCTTTATGTTCCAAAGACAATAACAATGTATTTCTGCCAAATAAAGTTGTATGGAGATTGTGGCTCTTTTTTTGCAAATAAAAAGTTATGTTCTCATGTAAACACTGCTTTTGAGCAGTTGTCCAAATTCTTACTTACGACTCCCGCAGTGGATCACTGTACTTTGCAGTGACTAAAACACAAACCAGGCAATAGAGCACTCTCATCTGTTAAGGCTACAGTAAAATAGTAGTTTATAGCTCCATGAAGAGCAGCACTCCATGATTTTGATTTCTTTCCTGTGCTTTCAGTAAGGGCATGTAACACCCACACATCAAAGTCCCCTGCCTCCATAAGCGATGCCTGCAGAGGGAGGCTGCTGTCCCTGTTAAGCTGTGGAATGAGAAAAGAGATTTTGACCACTGGTTCTGCCTTCAAGCCTCCTCACGGCTCTAACAAGCCTGTAAGGCCTCTCTGTGTGCTCATAGCCATCCTGGGACGCTTCCTCCCATTTCTCTTTCAAATAACTACACTCTGTGAATGAAGAACAGTGAGAGCCCAAGACCAGGTCTTTAATAAAGGCCAATTCCCAGTGACATAAAGCAGCTACTCAGGTATTTTCTCTGGAAGCCAGGTTACTTTAACTTCTGTTTAAATTTACAAATAACCTTGCTCTTGCTATAACAGAATATGCTGACATCACAATTTTTATCCCATTCCTCCTACAAAACTCTGAGGAAGATTCATGGTGGCAAGGACTGCAGGCTGTGCATCCTTCTGCAAATCTCTTTTCGGTCACTGGGATGGCCCTTACCATGTGCACCCATCCATACACATCATGATGTGATTCAGTTATTGCAGTTTGGGCACTCAAGCTTCTCATCTGCTACATGTCCTCTTCATTACCATTGGGATGCAGCCCAACAAGCCCTACTTACATTTGCAGGAGCTACTGGCAAAACAAATTTTATTAACTTTCTTAGGTTTTCCTATACAATTCAAAAGGGATTTGAGCTGTACTTCTAAGTTCCTTCACAAGTCACTGAAGCTGAGATTTACTAACTCAGATTTAATGTATGAGCATAACATAACACATACCTGCCTAAATTGTTCACAATTTCAAACTTAGTAGCTTGGGTTTACCAAGCATTTATTCTCTTGTCTAGTTTTTGGCTGGTGGTTGTTGTCTTATTTTCATTTTCTTGTGGGGGTTGGGGGGGGGAAGGGTGTATTTTGTATTTGCCACCACTGTGCCTCTCTCTCTCCTGGATTTCAGGTGACCTATCAATACATCTGATCAAATAATCCTGTTACTTGAGAAAGAGATTATGAAAATAAACATAAATTTTGTTGCAGTCAAATATGGCTTTTTCTCTGTATTTCCTTTTCTTGTTGGGTAGGGTCAAAAAGGAAGTTTCAAACTCCTTGCTGATGCACACATATTATCTCCTCTTGAGGGTTTTGAACAAAAGACAGAAGTCTTAAGTTGCCTCAGATCTGTAATACACTCCTGCTCTGCTTACGCACTGTTAGAAGACATTTTATCAGTGGTACAAATTCAGATTTTCATTCATCATAGGAATTCAATACAATTGTCATGACCACCAACCTTCTTCAAATAAAGTTTATGACTACTGCAATGAATTTGCTACTCAGTATTAAATGCTATTTTACTGTGCTTAGGATTAGATATAAATACTTGCCCCTTATTTGCATGAATAGCTAACAAACACTTTAAAAAATACTTTTAGAGAAAATCTTTTTTAAAACAAAACCCAGAAACCACCAAGCTCTTTTATTCTCTTTCCTGTGCATTGACCCAAGTTACAGTTTTAGGACATTCATTTAACTTGACATGATTTGTAACAAAACCTTCATTATACAAGACAGATAGAAACAAAGCTGTCTTTAGCAATGAATCACTATTCTAAACTTTATGATTCACCCAAGTATCTCTTTAGCCAAGAAGGACGAAATGTGATAAAAAAAATCTGAAGAATGGAAGTGTAAATAGTAAAGCTGTGATACAAAGCAAGGCATGCATATGTTCTAGTTACTCAGAGACTACTAAGACATCTAACTGTAATTTCTAATGATTTCTAACTTCTAGCTTTTCCTTCAGATTTAATTATCTTTCTAACTAAAAGAAAGCAGACTATTTTGTTCAAAATAAACTGCTAATGAATGCATGGTCAGATGTGCCTTTTCCCGGGTGTACATTCCTATACTTTGTCATTTAACACATTTGCTGACAATCTATGTGTTACAGTGTCTGTGTGTGGGCAATCAGATCAGAAGTAGGACAAGCTGATAGCAATGGCAACATCCCCTTGCACTGAAAAAGAGGAACTCAGAACTCTTTCCACAAAGAGGAATGGAATTACTTGCTCTACTGAGTATCAACCCAAAATGAAAGAGCAGTGCATGGGAAACCAAATGGCAGAGATTACTTCTAAAAGATTATTATTTTGCTTTGTCATCAAAAGCAAATTGGCACAAAACAGATGGATCAATGTGTGATTTCTGCATGCATGAGCACCAGAAACTTGAAACAGAACTCTTTCTCAACTGGAAAAAAAATGCTGGTGTGTCAACAATTTTCACAGTATGGTCAATATTTGTACAGAATCCACCAATAAACAGTTAAATGTACTGATCAAAATATCTGTATTACAGTAGCAATCATAAATGCAACACCAGAATGTTATATACCAAATGGATTTCATATTTCAGTGTTTAGCAATTTGTGATTTTGGAGCGGTTAAAAAGAATTGCACAGTAGTAGCTCAGTCTTTTCCGTATCTACATCACATATTAAAGAAATGATATATAGTATAGAATTTTTTAGCAACATATTATCATGCAAAGTTTTCCACAGCCTGTAGAAATTTTATTTAGGAGTAGCCAAGTGTACAAAACGGAGCCAAGAATTAACAGGGAGAGGAGATAAAACTTCTTCTCGAGTCTTCCTTCAGGTGAAATCTCTCTAATACTGTCCAGTGCACAGCTCAGTCAGGCAGATGTTTGCTTTCAGGTCAGCCTCCCTTCAGTGAGCACCTCACATGAAATCAACTCATGTGCAGGGGGCCAAACAAAAAAATGTGTGCCACTTAAAATTCACACATGGCTATTTTGATGGCAGAATTTGAAAGGCAAGAGGGGATAGGGAATTGATACCCTGTGTGGGAGATAAATTATATTATCAAATAAAACACACTATTCATGTTCAAAATGCAATTTTCTGAGGTGTGAATAAAAAGAATTAGCTGATAATCTCTAGTATTAGAGAAGTGTATTTTCCAAAGTGAAATTTACTTTTGTGCAAAAATTCAACTTGTACTTCCAAGTCATATTCATTGTAAAGGGAAAATATTTCACCTCTGTCAATCTGAGGAAAAGCTGTACTACTGTGTTTAGCTGCCACAGATTATCAATTTACATTACTCAGTATAAAAGATATGGTCAACACATTGTGAGGTATTACAACACTGAGACATGATACATAATAAACTTGAGTTGGAAACTTACATTATATGTTAATTTATATCACTTACCTAAATGGGAAAAAATATTGGCCAAAACCCCCTCTGTCCTTAGTGCCTATAACTTTCAACACTGCAGCAGCCTAAACAACATTTAGATTCATATTTTGATATCTGGGCTGAGATACAAATAAACTTCCATTTTCCAACTTGAATAATTTGCTCTGTGAATTCTACAATGGAATTTATATATGGGATAGACCTGAAAAAAAGCAGTAGTAAACAAAAATCTTCCTTTCTAACAATTGATCTCAGAAACATTCACAGAATTCTATCAAAAACACCAGCTTTCTTCAGGCTTAGCTGCTCCAGGGGTTCCTAATTAAGGATTACTCATCCTACCACTTGACCACATTACACTGGAGAGCTACTTGCATTTTATCTGCTTGTGGGAACAAGATTACTGCTTGAATACATCATCTTTCACAAGATCGAAGTCCGTGTAGTACCAAAGGGAAATTCTGCCGGTCTCTTTTAACAGATTTGAAAACGACATGGCCATTAATTTCAAAATCATGTATTACTCTATATATGTGTGCCCTGTACATGTTTGGAATTACATTTAAGAAAATATAAAGAAACTCTCATGACACAAAAGAATAATAAAATCCAATCTGCATGCACTATTATTAACTGACTGTCTTTATTAACTGACTTTGAGACAAAGTCAAGGGATTTAGGTACTACCATGTAAGCACAGAAGATAACACTTTCTACTATTTGAATTCCTACCATCAAAGACAGAAATCTTATTTTCTCAGTGTGCAATCTGAATGTATCCTCCAGAGCTGCTAGAAATAGATTCCATTGTGATAGACCTTTGAAATAATTACTGCAGCCAGAAGTCTTTTGTATTAGCAGGCAATGCCTTCAGGTTTCATTTTGTGGTAAGCTCTAAATTGATCTCCTGTGACACTTTCTGAGTAAGTGGTAGGAGCTACTAGCTTAAGATTTACTCCATAACTTTTTAAGTACACCATGACCTCCTTTAATACTGCAAGGAAGTTAATGACCTGAACATTTCACTTCTGCAGTTAGCAATGTCCTTCCTCGTCAATGGCACAATCCGCTGAGCCAATAGTGCTTTAACAAATACAAGTTTGTACTCAGAAACAACAAAGGAGAAAAGCCTTCCTGGAATTCAAGGTTGACCAGTAGTTCAAAGCAATTCAATTACTATAACAGTAAATAGGAACTGCATTTATTTTCCCATTGAAGGTATTTAATGCACCTAAAAAACCCCTTATTCTGGCTATATTTAACAGAGTCACACATACACAATTCTGTTAAAGCCACAAAATTCTCTATGAAGACAGGTGACAGTAAAGCTGATTTGGATGTAAAAATTATTTGCTATATAATGGAAATGGTGCAAAAATATCTGGATCATTGGGCTCAAAGGGTCAGTGGTTCAGAAGTCTAACCAGCAGTTGGTTAAGATTGTTTCACCTCAGTGGTTAACTCCAGGCACAGTTCTGTTTAGTCTCTTTAACAACCTGTACAGAAAGCATGCTCAGCAAGTTTGAGGACAATGACAGTTTTAGCAGTCAGTACCTACCTGGAAGGACTGCCATTCAAAGGACCTTCACAACCTGGAGAAATGGGCTGGCACTGAATTCTAAAGTGTAAATGCAAAGTCTTCAATCTCATGCTCCCATTGCTCTCTGTAACTATTTTAATTTGAGAGTATAGAGAAGAAATAGCCAAAATGCTCCCGGAGATGTGCAGAGAAAGGATAAGGGGTCACAGACACAAATTGCATCAGGGAACAAGTGCCAGAAGAGTCTGTAGGATCTCCATGCTGGCAGAGACTCCAAACATACTGAAACATAGCCCTGAGCACTTTCAGTGTTTTCCTTTGCTGACACACATAAAGAT
The DNA here is from genome assembly GCF_028551555.1 of Melozone crissalis. Lineage (NCBI taxonomy): Eukaryota > Metazoa > Chordata > Aves > Passeriformes > Passerellidae > Melozone > Melozone crissalis. The sequence goes on from NW_026535794.1 coordinate 27,936,372, forward strand.
AGATTAAATTAATGTTAGGTTACAAGGCCTAAAATGTAAGGCATTTCCCACACCAGTGCATCTATAGATTTCTGAGAATAAATGACAGCAACAAAGGGTCTAACCTCTTGCTTGTAGCCCAGGTCCACAAGTCTCCTGTGCTCCTGGACTGTCTTGGCGCACGTACCATGGTACCAGTTGGCACCTGCGCCATTTGTGTGTCTTCCACCTGAAATGAGAGGGGAGGAAATCCATCTAAACCTTCAGGCAGCACAAGTGCTAGATAAGTGTTATAAACCACCATAAGCTATTGTTTATTTTTACTAATTGGTAACGGGAAATTCACAAACAACCAATAACAGTATCATAAACTTATCCCTACTCTCTTAATTTTTTTTTCTTCTTTTAGGATGAGACCATTAAGAACACATGGAAGAAAGGAGGAAGCAAAGGTAGAAAGAAAAAAGGAGAAATAAGAAACAGAAAGGAAAGGTAGCTGCAGGAAAGTATTGGGACAGTGGGCTTGAGTGACTGCAAGGGTGCCTCAGGAAATTCCTTGGATCTTGGGTTGCTGAGTGGCAACACCTTGCAAATGTGGAGCCAGCTAAGAAAACCAACACAATGGGTCCACCATATCAAAAATAAAACACAAACAAAAAGAATTTGCAAAAACTCATCCGTAACAAATACAATATTGCACTGCTTAAATTATTCTATCATTAATATAAACTGCTATGAAACTTTTACAAAGTTCGCTGCTGGTGCTGTACAATACCTCAGCCCTTAAATATAACAAATCCAGCCAAGTCTGTTTGTTGTCACAACTCTGCAATAATCCACAGCTCCAGTCATCAGCAGTTTGCATGTTTAAAAGTATCTTGATGGTTTTGCACCCAGAGTTTCATTGCAACCTGCCTCTATAGGACAGCAACTAAGGCACAAGCCAGCTGAGTGTGTGAGTCCATCTGTTGCAGCATGTGTGCAGGTCAGAAAGATGCTAAAGGAAATATATGGAACATGTGTTTAGTATTAGTTCATGTCATGAAATATAAATGACCCCATCTACCACTCTCTAGCAACTCTTCTTTCTTATGCTCAGCACATTATCATGTAGCTCAGATACTGAGGATACTAAAAAGATGAGGAGCAGCCAGCATTTTAAAAGACAAAACTCCAGCTCTCATTCTGACTATAAAAAGTTCTTGATCTCTATTTCTCTGGTGTTTAGAGTGCTGATTTTTGTAGCTCCCCAATGCCCTTTTCAATCTTTTCATATCTTTTAGTTGCATAGAGTGTGATCTCCTAATGAATTTGCAATGATAATTCTTATGAGATGATGAAAGCAACACATTACTTTAATCTCAATTTCCTTTCATTAAGCTAAGCTTAAATTCTATTTGTACCTCTGCAACAGATAGTAGCTTCATAGGAGTTATTATTCATTTAAAAATATATTTTTTATTATTTTGTCAAGTAAATCTAACTAATGGCATCAGAATTTTCTAAACTTTGTCTCCATTAACAACAAGTTCTTCTTGTATGTCTAGACCTTCCCACACACTCAGATAGATATTACAGAACTAACCAAACCTGTTCTTAAGCAAAAATTGTTCCACCCTCTGGAATAGTCCTCAACATTCTGTGATGAAGATCAGGGCAATGCAGAGGACACAGGGCATATGGGGGGATCTTCAGCTCTGGACTGTCTCAGGGCTTAGAGGGATAGAAAAATCAAGGCTATGGTAGGTTGAACAGTGTGGCACCAGGAATCAGCTCTCCTAAACATATAAGCTTGAAGTTCAGCACTTTGGATATTTTAGAAACATCTGCTTTACGTGTTTAGAATGTCAAAACAGTTTCTACGAAAAATTTATTCTGGAAAGTAATTCTTAGTTCTTGCAATGTTCTTTCCAAGGAGCTGGAACAAAATGTACCACTGATTCCCTGTGGCCCCAACGGAGTCTATATATCTGTTGTGAAATCTTGATTCAGATGTGTATCCTACTTTTCTAAATAGTCCATGGTAGAAAAACAACTACTGCTAAGTAACGGAATTCAGCAAGCTCTAGAAGTAGTACAAGTTTTAAAAATCATGGTTGATTGTCTCACATACCTGTAACTATGACAGACAGGAGAAGCTTCACATTCCCTTTCCTCAAACAAAGAGTCTGGGCACTCCCGACCCCCATTGGCAGGGAGCTGGATGATGACTCGGTGACGGGACTGCTTCCTGACTGTGACACCCCCTGCAAAGAGTACAATAGCTGGTTTCTACTGCTGCTACTTAAGGTTGAAAGTAATTAGGGTGAAAACAAGGTCTTTGAACCAATTGCCATAATATTGACATGCTATTTTACCCATAAGCAGAAAAATTAAGCCTAATAGAAAAAACACTTTAATTTCATCTCAAAGCCAGAAAGCAGAACTAAACAGAAAGCAATACCAGCAATACTGAACAAATGAACAGTTCACGAGAACAAAAACTAAGCTTGATTAGTTTGCTGCTACACTTTACAGTTTGAAGGTGTAAGCTTGTTCTAAACATTTACATGTAAAACTAGAAACAGAAATTCTACTCTAGAATTCCTTTACAGTCTGCAGTTTTTAATTATTATGGTCATCCATTATTAATGCTAAACAGGAAATAGTTCCTGTAGGAATTTTGATTTCAGTCATCTTCAGGTATCATTTCTTCAGGCAGAAAATCAAGAGAAAAGCTACAGATCTGTATTAGTTCCACAGCAATGCCTATGTTAGGTAAAAATCTTGGAGGGTTTTATTTTTTTCACAGAGAGCAGTAGAGCAGACATTTGGCTGACTGGGCTGATATCAGCTTTGGGTGGGTTATTACAGCAGCTGCAGCTTGTCTGATCACAGAAGCGTGCTGGACCACGGCCAAGCAATTGTAATTAGGAGTGAGCAGTAGGAGAATCCCGGCGGTGGCTCTCCACCACCTGGCCCCTCTTCAGCCCAGAGGAAACCCTTCACTCCCCAGTCAAACAGCTCCAGGAGATGCCAGGAGCTGGCACAAGGGGCAAGACAGACGTGCAGCCCAGCAAAGCCACTGACCTTCTTGCTGGCACAAATGGGTAAACCCCATGAAATAAAAATTGTTCTTGTAGTATGGACTCCCTGAATAGAAAAAACACTCATAGTTCACAAATATACTGTTTTATAGAAGCTTGTACAATAGTTTGTGGCAAATATTCAGGAAGATATGCTCATTGCATCAAGAACTTTCTTAAAACCCACAGAAATGGGAACAGAAAAGGATGGCAATTTTGCCCAGTATGATCTCCTCCAACAAAAATATTTCAGAAAGAACAATTAATACTGCTACAAAATAACACATATATAATAATGAATAACTGTTTCATAGATTCAATTCCCTGCTCTTTTTCAAAGGTTATGAATTTAGTCTTCCTAACCCCTTTTTTTCATTTGTTAGAATGCATTGAACACTGATAGGAATTACTGCAAAAATGCCTTTATGCCAGTGTCCTTTACCAAGCATAAAGAATTGGCCGTGACAGCCCAAGTCTGCTTGTTTGATGTAACAATATCTTTTACATTCTGAGAGTAGCTGTGAGTAATTACCATGTCCCACACAGGGATTAGTACCCTGTGGAAGAAGGAGTATTACAGAGTCTGTCTGTAATAGTACACATTAGAAAAGTGCCTCATGTTAAGCTTAGGAAAAGAACCATAAAAAGTGGCAAATATTAAGCCTGTCACCATGCTAACTTCATGTGTGATTTCACTGTAATAAAAATTCAGGGGAGACCTGCACTGTTTTAAAGACCTTTGCCAAGTGTATTAAACTGGTGTTGGATTTTACGTTTAAATCAGAACACTCACATCAATGTAAAGTCTGTTGATTTTTATTAACTCTCCTTCAATTTTCCTTGGAATAGAAGCAGCCAGACAAAATTATGTACAACTGCATATCTACTTAGCTACATACCTATCTCCTTGTATATAAAGACTCAGGTTTTTTTCTGATGAGCAAACAGCATAAACTTAGGTGTTTCCAAACCCCAGCTCATAATCTGACAATTAAAATGCTAACACTGTGTAAGTATTGATGTTGAGATGATAAGCTGATGATAACAGCTATGTGTCTACCCTGTAACTAGTTATCTCTTCATCAGTGTAAGACGCAAATGGGAGTTTGTGACATTAGGCAAAATGTGGAGAAAAAATCCAAACAGATGCATATAGAAAATGGATAGAAATAACTGCACTTTTCAGCAAAAACTCTATGTCCTCCCTGCAGCAGCTATACCAGATATTACATGTACTCTGTCAGAAATAGATGTGTATAAGCATTCTGCCAAAAGTGATTGAAAGTAATTGACTCCCCATCTTTTACATACTTAAAATTTATTAACATGCGATGGATAAAATTACCTTCTTGACAAGAAGGAGGACATGGTGTCCAGTCACTGAATGGAGTCACAATGCAGTCCTTCCTACAGGGAAGCAGACAAGGTCTCACAGTTTCAGGTCGGAGACTTTCAGGGCATCTAACAAAAAAATTACAAAGAAGCATTATCAAATAAACAATCACTCTGCAGTGAAGTAGTGAATTGTGTGAGGTACTCAATGTTTGTAGGTACATGAGGACAGTGCTTGTTGCCCAGAATTCACCACGATGGACCACAGCTATAAAAACTAGTAGCAATTAAATACATGTGGTGAAAGCAAGCCAAATTTAGTGTATGCTGCACCTCAGGATTTAAATAATCATCATCCCTCACTCACCACGCTAGACTTTGTATTTTCGGGGTAATTTTCAAGCTTTCACATAATTATGAAGAAAAGCCATCCCATTATTTAGCTTAGTAAAATACATCTTCAGGTCTCATCACTTTATCATAAACATAAACTCTGGAAGGAGGCATATTTAAAATAAATAACACTGCCAACCCAGGAACAAATAAGCATAAGCTGGCTGTGATTATAAGAGAGACCAGAAAAGGATTTAAAACTGCCAGATCAATGAGACTGAGAAAGACTGTCAGAAAAGGCAGAAAACCTTACTTGTTTTAGGGAGAGTCTTGATCAGCATATAAAAAGGATTATTGGACTACCACATATGGGACTCATTACCCAGGTCATTTTCCCCCTTCTGTGGGGATTCTGTCTTTTTTCATCACGGAAAAACAACTCTCTATGCCACAATACTTGTTTCAGAATGATACAACAACTCTCTCAGAAGTACTGAAAATATTTGAAATAATTTCAAAATTTCTATTGCTCCAAAAACATACAGACTGTGGACTGTCTGAAGAATATGTAAAGATGTAAGAAAAACATAACATCCATGTTTGTGAGCTTATGGATCATTATAGAAAAACATTACTATGAGCTATGAACATTAGCTTTTCCTCTTTCCAGTCCAGGGCAACTAGGATCAGAGAGGTGAGAGAGGCAAGTCTAATGGTAAAATATCAGGAAAATCTAGTCTCCATGGTTGGCAGAGAGCTATGCCTATGCAATGTGAGGAGGACAAAAGCTGATTTGCAGTTTTACAGGAACATACTCTTCAACAATAATACTTGCTTGTGCATGCTTTCCGTCAGATGTCTCTGCATTTTCCTGTCAATTCACATGTTGTTCTCAGTATGTGATCAATTACCATGAACAAGCACCAATTCCTTGGTGCCCTCTTAAAATAGGATCTCCACCCCTTCTCTTTTTTCCCTTCCCACCAATGTGAAAAAACATGAAGTAACACAGCTATAGCAACACAAGTCTCCATTGCCCCTCTGTAAGTTCTCTCTACAATTTTTAGTCAACTTGTGCCTCAGTTCTATGTGATTCATAAAATCAGATTCTATATGCAAGGGTGTGTTTAGATATGATCAGATACACTTTAACAAAACCTCTGCTTCCAATCACATATACTGACAATATTGTCAGAAATTTTCTTTAAGATTAAAATTAAAAAATGTTTCTGAAAAGCATTGAATGTTGGCTTGCTAATGGCTTTTCTTGCATTGGCTTTTCCCTTTAAAAACAGGAGAAATTATAAGCATACAAAACAGTCTGAAATACATACATTCACCATTTTATGGAGAGCTTCATCTTTCAGGAGTGCTAAACACTACAATTGCTCTTCAGATACTTAGGCAAGGCAATTAGTTCAATTAGAACACCATTTCTATGCTTTGTATTGTTTGTGTTTACTATATATGGCTTAAAGCAAAGTATTGATTTTTTTGCAGTCCTTACTCAAGGTCAAATTAAACAGAAAAGATACATGCTGGAGACTGTAACTTGTGAGGAAGATAAGGCCAATAATATTGATTGTATCATACCACAGTAATCCTTTTTATTAAGGGGAGTTTAAAACAAGGTTCCTATTTACATTTTCATGTTAAATGTCTGGGTCTTTAAAAATGATACAGTGATTTTGATGTGACAATTTGAAGGAACAACCAAGACCTTTTTTCACTTCACATTATTCATTTATGAAAGAATAAAACAGTCCTCCTCCCAGAATTTAACATCAAATCAAAGGTAGAGGCATCTAGTAGATTTAAAAAGGATGATACATCATTAGAGATTTGTGGGGTTTTTTTCTGTAAATGTACCAAACAAAAGATAATTCTATCATGACTAAATAGAACAGCAACTTAATACAGATACACAACAATTTAGATTACTGAATGTGCAGACATTACTCCCCACATTTCCATTTAAAGTAAATTAGGCTTAAATCTACAGCCAAATAAAACAGCAAATGGCATGCATCAAGCAAACATTTTGTGTGAAAATAGCTGCCTCATGAACTTTCTAAATGACCTCTGCTACCAGTTCTTAGAGTTTTGAATCTGTTCTGAGTGGTATATATTTACAGACTGCAAATCCCTACAAAGATATTAGCAAATGCATTTTACTAGCAGCTAATCTGTATTTAACCCTAGTAACACATTAAACTGTAAACCCAAATCACTGGACCAAGGAAATAACTTTAAGAAAACACATAGGTGGGGAAAAAAACCCACAAATTTTGTCAAACTAATGTTCAAACTAATGCTTCAAATTAATGTCATGCCATTTTTCACTGTGCTGCAGCTCCTTGGTCTGGTTCTGAGAAGGGCTTTAGTGTATTTAGATTCATATCGCTATTTTTGAGTGGAACTGCACTAACCAATACAGCATGTTGCTTGTTTGGAAGCAACACAAGGATCTTTGAAATGGTGCTGCTCTGAATTTCACACACATACTCCAAGAATTTTATTGTGACTTAACCTGATGGTGGTAAGGAGCCAACTGGATTTATTTAGCTGTCAGCAGAACCACCATCATAAATACCATCCATTAAAATCCATACTGAGAAAGGTATTGTCTAGTCTTCCTGTTGTGCCAGTCTTGTATTTTTAGAAGGTGAAATATCCCCTCATGAGAACACACAGAAGAGGGTATTTTTGCCTTTGCAAGCAGTTTTTGGTGATAAAAATATAAAGCAGTAAAATCCAAGCATTATTACAGCATGTAGACACTTTTAAAGATCGTTACTTTTTCGGGCCTACTTGTCCCACGTTGACTCTGACACAGATGACCTTTCTTGTCTGCATCCCCACGGAACAGGTGGCCTCCCCGTTCCAGCTGGCAGAGGAGTTGAAAGCAGAGACAGACGTGTCCTCTATGCACTGTCCCCACGGGCCAGTCTGCCAGTGGTACACAGTGCAGGAGTGCTCGTTACAGCTGCGCGTCTCCTGCAGGGCGCTGCTGTTCGGGCACTGCACTCCTCCTGGAACAGTAACAGAGGGAAAATGATCCTTCACTGGAACGAGATATAATTTTTATTAAAAAAAAAAAACAGATATCACAAACTCACTTTGAAGTTTTCTTAGTTATATATTATGTTTGATTACATGAAAGAAATGCTGTTCCTTTTTTCTCCTCTTCATATGCCCAATATCGACTTTCATAAATTTCAGTCAACAAGCCACACAGAACAGACTGTTCATGGACAGTATTTAAGTCTGTACCAAAAGGATAACAAAATAATCATAACTTCTATAACACTAATGTGCTTGGAGTGGTCTACAGCCTTATTTTTCCAGTGTTCTCTAGAAGTGAACACTGAAAGACTGCAAGAGATCACATAAGGATGTATGAAGGCTGTAGACAGAAGAAATGGTCAATTATTCTAATTATACATGTGTAAAGACCTCTGTTTATGTCTAATTCACAGATGAATTGAAAAGATTTTTGGAGCTCTTGTCCTAGCTCCCAGTGGATGTTTATCTATATTATATGAACCAAAGAGGATGGCACAGCTGGCAATTCCAGGTCCAGATTAAGATAACAAAGCCTATTGCAGGTTAAGATTAAAATGCAATCAAGTGTCAATGACTGTGAAGAAAAGCTATCTTTGTTGTGCTTGGTTTCTTTGATAGTATGTTCAGTTCATTATATTTAAACACTTCAAACCTACTTTGGCCTCCCAGTCCTCCAGGAGAAATGAAGAGGTTTTTCCTACCAGAGCTGATCACAGGCTATTCCAGGTCCAGCCCTGTGAGCAGACATCACACCTGCTAAATATCTGGTGTCACCAGAATCTAGGTTTGAGATTCTGGCCTAAAGGAACGATGGGACTCCTATCTCCAACTGATGGAAAGGCAGCAAAATATCTAAGCAACATTTTAGTCTCTCCTAAATGACAAGAAAAGTAGGAGAGACAATTGAAAGAGGAGCTTTTTATTAGTTAATGCTGATGATCCATGCAACGTTTCTCTAAAATGTATGCTCCCACCAAATGCATGTTGTAGAGCATATTATTTATACCCCAGCACTGAACTTCAGGTTGACTCTATAGATATGTGGGAGGGAAGAGGTTTTAAACACCCATTGTTGAAATGAAACAAAAAAGTAAATGTAACCAAAGAAACAATGGATGCTCCAAATACTCCAAATCAAGTAAGTCAAGTTGCCAATATAAAAATAGTTTATACTCCAAGTTGCTCTGCGTGGTCTAGATCTGCAGCAAATATGAGAAAATGATCATTCTAATGAAAACAAAAGATAAAATCATAATTCTCAATTTATTTCTCTAAGAATATTTTTAATTTCTGTCTTTTTCCTAAAAATATTGATGCAACCAAGCAACAGGAAACTTCATATCAGTTGGAATTTCATGCCACAGACTAGCTAATATTAAATTTTGCAAAGCAAGATTAGAAAAACCTACAAATACGTGAATTTAATTAAAGAATAACTTGAATTTTTTTGTAGAAAATGGATGCAACTCAAGTCTATCAGAATTTTTTAAAATATATTTTAAATATAGATTTAAAATACTGAAAATATGTTTAAAATATTGAATGCTACAGGCACCAGTTCTTAAGACATTTGAGAATGAAGTGACAACTTAGGTTCAGTTTCGGCAGCTATGCAAGAATATATATTCAGGGGAAAAAAAGGGATTGATATTGACTTGTAAATGAAAAACATTGGGGCATGAATGTCTGCAGCTCAGTGGGAATCCAGTTCTGTTCAGATCAAACCAGGAGTTAAAAAACATGCAAAGACTGAACAAAATGTGGAAATAATACTACTAAAATAAAAATCAATGTGGCATTCCATCCAGGAAAACAGCAGTCTCTTGTGCTTCCTCCAATTTAACTAGGTAAAGAAAATGCAGAAGGGGTTGGAAAACTGGCAGTTAGAGATGCCCTTTACAACATCTCTGCAGGGGTAACAACTTTATGAGCAAATCCCTAGTAGAGGACAGGTTTGACAGGAATGTAAAAGTAATAATTACTTTTACAATAATTACTAAAAATAATAATTTCAAGGATACAAAAACCAGTTGGGGCTGAAGCATTTAGTTTTGTGTTTGGATTTTTAAGCAAAGTAGACTTGGAAGGGAAAGCCTAGCTTTGCAGAAGGACTTGCATATTGCTCATAAAATAGTTGACAGAATTTTCATACACTAAGATTGCTTTTCTGCCTGGTTTGGAGCTGCTAAAGGGGTAAGACACCTTGCTCTAGGATATTCAATGATTGGATTTTAAAATATTTTTTTTTGCAACATTGACTCAATAACTTTGAAATTTCAAAATGTTAAATTTTTTTTTTAAAGCATTTAGGATCATTTTAATTAATCATTTTGATATCCCTTGTTTTTGCAAAGGCATATAGTTTTATAACTGCATTTCAAAACAGCTGGAATAATCTCAAAGTTTGAGAAAACAGATGTGACTGAAGTGCCTGTTGTATTCTAGTGGGTGAAATGAGTGTTGCTCATTTCTTTGCTGTGGGCAGGAGGTAGGCACTTCTCAAGGCAGCTGCACTTCCTGAAGATAGACACAGTCAGAACCAAAACTGTTCCTGCTCTGCAAACACTGATGCTTCCTCTCCTGGTTTATATCAGTTTCACAAATCAAGCAGACCTGTCTGAAATACACAACAGGTCAGGATGCAGAGTGGGCTCATGGTAAATGCAAGGTCTGTCCTCAAGACTTTTCCAGGACAGAGTATGAACCCCTGACACTCATTACACTCAGCAATCTGAGCTGATGGGCTCCTGAGCAAAAGAAGCACAGTAACATACCCTGCCCTGGCTCACCTTTCTCACACAGGTGTCAGGTCACTTACTAAGTCTTGCCTGAAAATTCAGGTTGCACAGTTCCAAAACTAAGTGGGGTTTTTTTTATTCCTGTTTCACGAAAAACCTCATGCTCTCCAAAAATTATTCTTTTGTGAATGAGCAATTTGCTGCTGAAATAAATAGTCAATTCTGTGCTTTCAGATTTAATTACCAAGCACTGTCATTTCAAGCCAGGAAAATACAAAAATTAAAAACAAACTCAATAAACGTAGGAAGAATAAATACATTAAAAACCCCTAAGCATAACTTCTTGTTTGCAACTATGTAGTCAAACTGTTTTGGAATTTAACAGGAATAAAGCATATAAACAATAATCTGTTAAGTATTGATAAGAAACTCCTTTGATCCAGATATTTCTTACATATTCAATAAAGCAGTCTTGCAGATAGATGAGAAGAGTTGTTGGTCCCTGTCAAACAGAATATCTGATGAGATGGACAACTGATATTCTATACTATCTAAATGTGATGTTTAGTGCTGTGTGCTGTATGGTCATGCCAAATAGTCCTTATGGCATTACACTTTGCTGATCTATGAGCATGTAACACCTACAGCAAAGCACTGCTGCACATATGCATCCCTGCCCTAAGAGAATAATATTAAAAAAATTTCCCTTCCCTCTCATTTTAATAAATTAAGCTTTTAAGTTGTCTTATTTTCCTCTTTGCATTATTTTCCTCTTTTGCATTTTTGGTTTTTTGGTTTGGGGTGTTAAATCTTTACTTTTCCAAAATTGGTTTTACTGATAAAACTTAGGATGTACTCACAACATTACTGTTATGATGTATTGCACCAATTTTCCAGTCTATGGCAGTGTATAATCAAAACAGAATCAATCTACATATTTATTACTTACTGAAAAACTAAGATTAATTCAGTACTTTTGAGTCTCAGGTCCAGCAGTAATGTGAAACAGTCTTATTGCACACTGCTCATTATATAAGATTTATTGTAAGTAGGGAGTAAAAAGAGGAACAGAAATATTAAACAGAATAGAAACCAAAAGTAGATACACCCTATATTCAGGAGATAGGCTGAGCTGTATACAATACTTTACTAGATTTATGCAGAACAACTGTATGATGTATCAGCTAACATCACTATGTCTTTGCTGTCATTTTTTATTTTGAGACAGTGACTTTTCTGAGTTTCTTACTGTACTATGAAGATATATTTGACAGTGACACAAATGAAGTAACACTATAGGCAGTCTCACAGGCAAATTTATAAAGCACTTTGCCTTTCAAACCTTCAAGCTGAGGACAATGATCTCAGAAAAAATATCAAAAAATTGCTATTGTGACAGTCATTTTCACATGGAGTCATCTCACAAAGTACAGTAAGTCTTTATCTTGTGAAAAGACTCCTTTCTTTCCACTGAATGCAAGTAAATAAGCCCATCCCAGCTGTGCATGACCACACCGTGCCTGAGGCTCTGCAGTGTGTGGTTTGAGCACATGAAAAGGGTCTTGTATGGAATGAGGAAATGCTGATGAGCGGGTGTACAACTGAGGTCAGCTCCTGGCTCAAGCAGAAATCAGTGTAGTGCTGGAGGGGCAGTTGGTATCCCAGAGCTCATTAGAAAACTTTGTCACTGTTTTAATTTACATATGGCTTATATTTGTTGTATTTTACATACAGCTTATAGTTTTTCTGTGAACCTATGCTTTACACTGAGGAATTATAATACTACTGAATTATTCCTATTCTAAATCAAATTAAAAATTTATTAGACTGTGGTTGTTTCCTGGTGGCCAGTCATGTTAACTTGATGGTTTCTTCAAGCAGCAGAGATAGATTGGTACTAAGAGGAAAAAAAATTTCTTAGGTGTGAAATGACATAGCTCTATTACAGACAGTTATATGCCAATGTCAACAAGAAAAATGGTAGAATATAGTATTTTTCACTTCAAAGAGGAGAGAAACTGAACAATCACAGACAATACTTGATAAAAAGCCATCTGAGAGCCAGATAAAAAACCTATTTCACATGTATCTACAAAGCCTCAAAAAATTCAGGGGGTGCTCATGTTTAAGTACCCAAATGAATGAGAATTAAATGTACCAGATACTTTGATGGATTGCAGTATTCATTGCGTATGCAATGACTGCAATGCTTTGATCTGTCTAGGCTTGTGCACTGAATGACTAGCAGGAGGATGTGTGTGATCAAGGACTCACACCTGGACTCCTTATGTCATTTTAGAATACAAATTTAGCCTTATTCATGGATTTGCAACAGTCTTGCATATTTTTTCTTTCATTAATATCAAGTCCTGATATATAATAGGAATAGCGTGTATTTATTCACAATATATTTTTCCTATTGTGTTTTGAGTAAAAAACTCAAGGCAACAGGATACAGAAATTACTATGGAATAGCTTACCTAGCCTGGTCTGTCTCTCATACCAACAGCTCAAGAAAAGGTTCAGAAATCCAAAAGAAAACTTGCGTGACTGTTCACCTGAACAGAACTGATAGCTGTTTTCAGAACTCAGCTTTAATGTGTAGACGGAATTATTGGTCTTACATGAGACTTGGAATTTTTAGTTTTACATGATGCTTGCAGAGCTTCCATCTATGGTTCTGTGCATTTTTTCTAAGTTCTGAATGGAACTGAGAACTGCATGTTTTCCAAAAAAATGCTCAATGTGAAGCTTCCTTTTATATCAGTGGAATACAGATATTCAAACACATGAATATATTCTGTGCTCCTAGAAAAAGAAATGACCTCCCAGCACCCAGTATTTTATGTTTTGGGAACACAGCTGATCTCAGTAATGGGATTCTGGAGGTGAAAAGTCATCCAGTTATTTGTCATATAACAAATGACTAAGAGGCATAACAGGAGTATGAGGAGAAAGATGAAAATAACTCTCATTCCACTGAAGCATAAAAAAAAGCTAAACTGATAAATGTTTTAATATAATACAAGAAAAGGTGAAAAGTACTTTCCAGCTAAAATTGTAAAAATACCCTAAACCTTGGAAGCTTCTTTAATTTATTTATATACTTTCATTCTCTGAGTAAGGAGTACTTTTTAAGATTAAGCATAAGAAAGTGGTTTAATTTTTCCATTAATTTAGGTTTTGACTTCTATGGCATGCTTGACAGGATTTAAATTTCTGTCACCAGCAAAATTACAAAAGTACATCAAAAATCTATTGTCTTGACCTAGACGAACAAGCAAGAAGCACATGAATATATGTTTATTTGAATTATATGGCTCTGTTTCCCACAAAATCAGTCTGTTCGACGCTCTATAAAAGAAAGGGAAACAACAAACCAAATTTTTTTATAATTTTAAAAGTGTTTCTACTTTGTTACATTGGATCCATCTAAATAATTTATTATTTGAATCACCTACTAAAATAGAGTACAGTTCTGAATGCCACTAACATTTCTAGCAAAAATTCCTTTCAGAGAAAAAGTTGAAAGTGCTCTGCTATGTTTTTTTTACAATCACCCAAATTCTGCCAAATACAGAGTACACTTTTAGCAATGTTAGCTGTGTCTGCAAACAGCAAAGTGTACAGTTATTCCATTTCATTGCTTCCATATCTTGCAGCTTTCATTTCTCAGCTAAATTTGATATTAAGATAAAGTAATAAAATGCTCAATAGTTTAAAAGAAGAACAAACACATGCATGTAATCCTTTTATATTGAGGCATTTAACTTTTCTGTCAGTAATACATGTGAGTAAACATCTTCCAAGAACCCTTTGGTGGCTATGTTTTCTGGCTCCTGGTGTTGCACGAGGCATTGGCACACTTGACATGGCCATTTTTGAACCATGTTATATACAGAATACATTTCCTCTTTAACCCAGCCACCCCTCCAAGTACTTAAAACCAAAACAAAAAGAGCTGTAGGAACCATGGAAAGTCATAAAAGAATAGCCATGAATCTGCATTTAAAACCTGTTTTGTCTTCTCCTTTATATTCCAGCTATGTCTTCTCTTTGCATATGCTGCAGACACTGCACAAGGATCACTTGAACAAATGGGAACCATTCAAGAATGAAGACTTGCAGGGCAAAACCCCAAGTTTTGCTATGAATAACAATGTTAGTGGGGTAACATAAGTTACCAATTAGAGAAAAGAAACTACGAAACCCTTTTGCTAATATTTGAATCATTAAAATTCTCATCTTTTCAGCATTCAGGATGCTTATATCTTTCCGAATTAGGCAACATTTGAATCATTAAAATTCTTATCTTTTCAGCATTCAGGATACTTATATCTTTCCAAATTGAACAACATTTGAATAATTAAAACTCTCATCTTTACAGCATTCAGGATACTTATATCTTTCCAAATTGGACATAAATTAGCGTTGTTAACCTGTATCGGATGAAAAGTTTGTCTTGTTTAATTTTAATGAAAACAAGAAAATCGTATCTCTGAAATAGAAACAGTAACATTAGGCACACTAAAAAAATATAGTCATATTGCCTGAAATGAGCAAAATAAACCCTCTTTAAAACAGCTTTAGGTACCAGAAGCAAATAGTAAATATAGATATATGCATACACATACACTTGTGTGTGCATACATCTGCATGTAACAATCAGGGAGAAAGGAGTTTTGTTCAAATGTAACCTAGTATGGTTATCCTAAATGTAGGATAACCATAAAACAGCTTTAGGTACCAGGAGTAAATATAGGATAACCATTTCAACAATTTTGCTATATTTAAAAAACCCAACAATATGATCTAACAGTTTGTTTCTGTCGATCAAGAGATCACTTTGACATTACAGAGGCAGTGGAGGATTGGTAATCCCAGAGGAGAGGGCGAGCCCTTACCTTCCCCTGCGTAGGCCAGGATGGAGCGGGCACGCAGCTGCTTCCCTTCCGTGGTTTTTCCGGAGCAGGTGTGCGAGCAGGAGGACCAGGCAGACCACGCGCTGAGCACGCAGTCCTTGGGGCACGGCGCCTCGCACACCACCGGGATCGGGTAGATGGCATCTCTGCACAGCTGCCTGTCAACCTCTTCTCCTGGGGGAAGAAAAATAAAAAAAAGGCCATAGTAGTCTATCATTTGCTAAATTAACTTAAAATGAGCAATCTAGTCCAGATGGGCACACAAATAAATTAGATTCTGTTCTTGTGTATAAACAAGGTAAATAGATTTTTTTATTACTTGTCTCCTCTGCCTCAATTCTAGAAGAGCATACTTAGAGTTGATTTGATATTCTCATGAAGTGAATGCCAGCCTGGGTGGTATTTAGGCTTTTATTTTGCAATACATGACCCCACACAAAATCCAAATATAACAGAGTATATTACAACCCTATGGAAAACTGTACATAGAGATGCATGTATAGAAATGACCCAGTTTTCATCCAGATTTGTGGGAGAAGGGGAAAAGCATCCTAATTTAGCCAGTTTATAATCCACAATTCATCCTTTGAATTACAGCTATCCATCAAAATATGCAGTAAATTACAGTCAGAGTGTTGTTTGGTTAGAAAGATCTTCATTTGTTAGCAAATCAGCAACACATCACTCTTTGTGTCATGGAGGTATAATAAGATCTATGCATTTGTATTCTGTAGATACACATTTCATTATAATCATAAGATCCAGTCTGGTGTGAATTGCTTAATGAAATATTAGCTAATATTTAAGTAGCAGGGTTACTTTTGTTTTCAATCAGATAATCACAGGACCACTGTGTCTGAGATCTGTCCAAACAGCACCTTAATCACAACATGGACAGTTTCGTGAGGTGACATGATGTCTTGATGAAATAAGTTAATATTTATTAAGGGGGAAAGAATGAATGATCACATATTCTGGTATCAGTAAGTAATCATGATAGATCTTCATGTTGGAGCAAATGATGGAAAAAACAAAGGAGAGAAAGATTCAGGTCCATGTTTTAGAATTCTAGCCTTGTTAGCACAATATAATGCCTGTTATGAGGAACTGAAAATGTTGCATCTAAGAACACACTGGACTTCTGAGGCATTGACAATCGCATACAATTAAGGCATGAAAGAAGCAGTTCATTTGTAAACATAAAACTTTTTTTAAAAATTATTTTGTAAAAAGGATAATACTTCAAAGCATTTCAATGCCTTTTGTGCTACATGATCTTTGCTGTACTAGGGTATAAAACCTTCTGTCATGATTCATCTATTGAAGCACTCTTGAATTTTACATAATCCTGAGTTGTCTACATTATGCACTGAGTTGATCATGAGTTGTCTACATTATGCACTTTCTAAGACCCATCATGTCAACCCGTTTGTTTTAATAGCCAGTGTCAACAAAATAATGTCTTATCACTATTTGCAAATGAATGTAAGTCTTCAATACAACAAAATATTTGTTAGATATATTGATCAAATACCCTGTCATTGAATCATAAAGGCATCAGTTACTGTTTGTAACTACCACAATGGATTCTGAAAGCCAATTCAGTAAGAACGGAGCACATTATAAATGAAGCTAGATATGTAAAAACTCTGCTTTATCGAGTCTCAAATTAGACTTTATTGCCCAATAGATGTATAATAATGAATTTATTCAAATACTAATCAAAACAGAAACTACATAAACTACATTTCTGTCATTCAAAATTTACAATCTTTTAAATAAGAATCTCTTAAACTGAGTTCCTGAAACCAGGAGGTGTTTTAGTACTAAATCAGATCATGAGACCCAGAAGTGTTAAACAAATTCTTTGTGAAAGAGTTAAAGATGAAGGCCATCTATTCAATATTAGATCCTTTTGAACAGTGCCAAATATTCATATAGAATATTTAGGCACAACAGAAGTACAAACATCAATCTTCCTTGGTTCTGAAAACTCAGGAAAATCCTGCAGCTCATGTTTTTAAAATAGCCTAAAGTAGTCATAGTCATCTGAATTATAAAGACCTTTGAGATCAAGTCAGTCTCAACAGCTATACTTGCCCATATTAAAATACAAATTCAAGCCCTGCCAAAGGCTTTGTGGTTCTCCCATGCCAAGTTCTGCTTCCCTCACTGGACTAAGTCTTTGCATCAACTGTTCCCTTTGTTATATTGCAGGTCATCACACCCTGACACCAGTGCAGGAGGGATTCCTTCCTGCTTCATCAGAAGGGCATTTGTTTGGGCTCAAGGACAAGAGATAGAGGAGAGGACTAAAGTTCTTTTTCAGACAGGAAGAAAAAGCTAGAAAAGAGGTGAAACCTACTCTCATATTGTTCCATTGCCAGGTAAGACTCAATAAGGTAAACTGCTAGGACACATGCACACTTTGCAAGAAATGCTACTATTACAATAGTGTGTCACAGTATAAGCAAACAAAAACTATACTGAACTTATTTATCACTTATTGGCTTTTAATTTTTTTTTAATTTTAACTCAAGCTTAATTTGGTGCCACAATGAGAATTTTTTTGACCTAGTTTCAGTCTGAGTTTATATCTCAAATGAAACCAAGCCTTCACTCTCTCCCAAAATCAAAGGCCCTATTTTTTCTTTGCTTTTACAGAGAAAACATGCTAGAGATATCTATCTTACATATTGGCATTTCGTTTTTGTCATGTGTCCAATTCTTATCTGATGAATTCAATAGCATAGAAAAGTAGTTGGAAGAAATGTCTTATAATGGGTACTTCTTATCTTCAGGGAAATATTTTATTTATACTAAATTGTTTCTGACATCTCACTAATGATTTTATGAACAACTTGACCTTTTTTGCCTTCCTCTTTATAGGGTGTAGTGTAGTCAACCACCAGGAACCACTCAACCATAAGCTGGGAACAATGCCAGTGTAAAGACTACTTAGAAAAAGTCCCATTTGAAAATGTTTGCCACTGAGTGTTGAAGCAAGACCAGAGAAGGGCCATAAAGGTGAGCAGAGGACTGGAATATGTCTCCCATGAGGAATGAGAAAATTGAAGTTGCTCAGCCTGGAGAAGAGAATTCAATGAGACATTACAGCAGCCTTCTAGTGCCTGAAAAAGGCTGACAAGAAAGATGAAAAGGGGCTTTTTGAAAAAGCATGCCCTATGTAATGACAGGACAAGGGGGAAAGGCTTTAAACTAAAAGAGAGAAGATTAAAGAAAACATTCTTTACTGCAAAGGAGGAGAGGCACGGGATAAGTTGTCTGTAGACATGGTGGATGCCTCATCCCAGGTTAAAGGGAGCTGTGAACATCTTTTAGTGGAAGGTGTCCCTGCCCATGTCAGAGAGGTTGGAACTAGATGACTTTTAAGGTCCCTTCTAACCCAAACCACTCAATGATTCTATGATTTCATTTTAACATTACGGATATAAATTTATGTTGCATAAGTACTGAAGACAGAACTCAAAAAATTTACTGAAAGGCATATGCCCTGGGTTACTTATACTCTAAACAACAGAATGACAAAAAAGTAAAAAGCAGAGACATGAAAACAGAATATGACATTTCTGTCAAGAGAAATCTTCACCACTTATCAGTTGACTTGTTCATTAAAATCTAGCAATGGAATCTAGCAATATTCCATATTTGCAGACAATGCCTATGTTGTTGAATTGTATTTCTCTCTAAGGCAAGAGACACACAATTTTGACTAAATTCTCCAAATAGCATTTAAGGAAATGACAGCATATAAAAATGGTAGGAGGCAAAAGAATTGTTGTTTATTTTTCAGAAATTTAAAATATCAAAAGTTGTTTAAACCTTTCCTGGGATATTTTTTTTTACAGATTTACATCAGTGAGGAGTGTTGACGGGATAATCTTTTGAATATACATCTCTTTATCAAATAATTATGCTGGATCCATCGGAACAATTAGCAAAACAAGTCACTACATTAAGACCTCCTCTTGGCCAACTTCTTGGCTCAAAGACTTCCTGATATATATGCCCACATGAGAGCCACTATTGAACTAAAAAACTATTTAGCTGTTTTAAAACAAACAAAAAAAAATATCCAAAAAACACCAAGCCAACCAAAAAAAAAAATCCCAAACTACAGAATAGGCACATTTTTATAGATCAGAGAGGTAACTTGTGAATAGCATTCAGGAGAAACTGATTAATAAATATCAGTATTCATATCGCCATTCTTGTTTTATTACATTCACAAAGCAGGCATTGTATCTGTAAAATTTAGTCTGGATGCTAAAGGCTGAGCTAGACCACATTTTGTGGTTAATGCAGTTGAATCATGTCAGCCCTTTGTGTTTTTGTCTACTCATCTGTAAAATGTATCTAGTATTTAAGTTTCTTGTAAAATGCTTTAAGTTCCAGTGGGAAGCATTCCTAGAGTTGGAATCACTAGAGAGACATGTTAAAGAAACCCTCTTGTTTATTGTGCATCTTTTAACATGGTGCATGCTTCAGTGCACAGTAAAAAATTGCTGTCAAATTCTGACCTGTAGGAAATGGGAGGCAAGCACTTAACAGAGAGAAAAATATTTTTAAGCCTTAAAATGAACAGTAAAATCACTGCAAGATTCAATGAGGCATAGAGAACGACTTTAAAAAAATCAGCATAAAATAAAGTTGCTGCTGGAGCCCTGTGTAATAAGTCAATGAGCCTGGTCTCAGTTCTAAACAAGGAAAGCAGCTATTGTTTCTGAAAGGGACCTGTAGCCTGATATAAACTAAGTAAATTTTGACAATAAAATAAGTGGAATTAAATCAAGAGAATTTTTTGAACTTCAATGGCTAACATTATTTTTAACATGCCTGTGTAATCAGTAAAGGACAGGAATATCACACATTGATAAAACAAAGTTTACAGTAGTATTTCAAAGTTCATAAAAGAAGTAATGGCAGCAACTGAGTCCAAATGCTAAAATTGAACTGCAGACTTCATATTACTTATTGCTTGTTTCAATACGTTCAAATTTAGTATTATATCTTCAACTTGAAGTAAAAAAGTCTATTTTATCAGTATCTTGTACATGATGTGTCATCCATTGGAAAACTGCTGGGCAGCTGAAATGTTTGGAAAAGCAATCCAGAGCTCAACTTTTAATGTGATCATGGGTGAAGGAGGCTTTGTCATTATTTAACTGCCTTCAGTAATGCCTCTAATCATGGAGGCTGCAGGAGAAAAATGCAGCATTACTTCACACAATAGCAAAATCTGTGAGCTGTGTTGTTTGCCACTGACTGTTTCCTTCCTTTCCTGTGCAGAAAAATAATCAACAGGAAAGTATTGAACTGCCTCTAGTATGAGTTGTAAAGGCTGAAATGGCTGAGAATGTTCTTTGTCTTGAACTGCTATGCAGTTTCCCAAATGCATTCCTTTCACATGAGGGCCTATACCTGTCCTTACACTGACCCCCTTGTCAACCTCAAAATGTGTCAGACTGGCTGAGGAGCCAAAAATTCTGTGTGGAAATATGCCTATCTATATTCAAAACTTACTAAAACCAGATCTGTTCTCTGTGCTCAGTCCTTCTTTCAACTGGCACTAACTTTAACCACAGTCACAGTTAGTAAACCATATCCTTCTCCACTAAAAATCATCAGTCCATAATCCACCTGCCTCAAAGTTACAGGAATGTTATGACTACAGTGTAAGAGTAGAGAAGCAATGTTAATGAGTTTAACTGTAATGACTCTAAACACAATTTTGAAAAAAATTGAGAAAATCATTAAGTAGGAAAATGTACAAATTTATCCAAATGTGAAATTCTACACTAGATTTTCCCTAGTAATAACCTGGTCAACATATCTGATGATGAGTCTAATGCAAAATGGAAATTCTCCACATTACAGAAAAGCTATCTAAGTTATCAAAATCTTACACATCTTGACATGCCAGGACACCTAACATCTGATAATGAGCAGACAGCAATCAATCATCAGGATAAACTGAAATTATTGTTTTAATTTCTAATACTTCTGCATTTCTTTCAAATCACTCATACCTTACCAAACTTCACCACAACAGGAAAAATCATGTCTGCCTAGCATGAATGATGACAGCAAATTGTGTTTTCCTTCCAAACCTAGAAGCTCCAGAAGTAGTGGGATGTTTTCTTTTTAAAATGTTTGGAAAAGGACCCAGGGCTGGCTTTTTATTTCTTTTTTTTTCTGGTAATTCTATTTTGTTGTTTGTTTTTCCCTATACAGGAGGAGTTCTCTGAGGAACACTGTCTTAGAGCACGTATCTCTAATTACAATGTATGCACAACTTCAAAACCGTGACCCAGATTTTTCATTAGGGAGAATTTAGAAGTGAATTTCTGAAAACCTAATCAAATAGAAAGGAGAAATGATAATATTTACATGAAATAGATAATTTACCATTTTGTATAGTTGAACAATCTTAAGAGTATTTGGAAGAAAAAAAAACCAGCACTGCAGCAGTATCTGACTGACAGAACAAGTTTTGCACTTCAGTCAGCTCAATACTAGCAAATAGCACATATTTTGATAGACAATAGGAAACTTTAAATGTTTTACTAATCCCATTATCCTTCATATCATGTTGATGGTATTTATTCATACCTGCTCCAAAAAAACCTTTTAATGTTAGTAAAATGGCAGTGTCTTTCAAAACAGCAGCAAGGCTATTACCTTAGCAATTATTTTCCATTACAGTTCTTGAATCAGGTGTCAAAAAATATCAATAAACTTTCAACACTTGAAACAATCTTTAACCTCTCTAATTATCAAACTGTAAAATAAATGACAGATTATGACCTCAATGTATCCTACCTTGTTGCTATTAAGTTTTTCAACAAACTAAATGCGAAAAGATTGCGTATCTTTCCCTTGTGCTATTATTATCAAGTGAAGCTTTTACATTCCTTTCTAATGCTTAGGTGCCTAGCTGGTAGCTCCAAGTGTTAAATCAGTTGTTAATTCCCTTATCACATGCCTTTCTCTCAATCGCTTTTGCTAAGTAGCATTTGCATTTAATTAAGTACATCTTAATTAGCTGATGGTTAATATTCTTGAAGTAATTTTCTTCTAAGAAGCCTAAGTAGAAACGGCACTGATTTCAATGAAGACAAATACACTGGTTACTCACATCTGTTCATTATGCAAAAATG
This sequence comes from Melozone crissalis, assembly GCF_028551555.1. Lineage (NCBI taxonomy): Eukaryota > Metazoa > Chordata > Aves > Passeriformes > Passerellidae > Melozone > Melozone crissalis. The sequence continues at coordinate 27,958,988 of NW_026535794.1, forward strand.
ACAGAAAGTTGGTCTAATTGTTTAATGATATGTAAACATTGCAGGATTGTAAACTGTTTGATTTGATGGTTTGTGTGTGCAAATTTTCTGTGGTTTTGCTTTCAGTGAAGTATCATGCACCCTATTCCTCACTGAAAGAAAAATGGCAAACGTGATACTTCTGCCACTTACTCAAAAAACCCATTGTGAATCTCATAAACATGTATGCTTCTATTTTTTTCTTTTTTTTCTTTTAAACAAGAAAATTGAGAGTACAAGCACAGATATCATCATCTTATTTACATTTTTACCCTTTCTGCACAGATAAACCAGAGACTTATAGAAAAGGCCACTGACTGCTGTTCTTTGTCTATGCAAATACTGGAAGATATATATACCTTTTAAAATGAAACACTAAATTTTAAAATATGATTTTAACTTTTTTAAAGCAAACATTTGCAATGACAAATGAGTATCAATTACAAGAAGTAATAGCATACAAAATGAAAATAGCTGGAGCTTAGAAACCCACCATATCCAGTCAAAGATAACAGCATGTTAACACACTCAAGGAAAAAATAATGATCCTTTTATTATTTTCTATTCCTTAATGAGATGAAACACCACATTTTACAAGCAATAACTTCTTGTTAATGGTTATATGCAAATTTCTTCTTTATTCACCTTATGGGAAAAATAATTCTGATGAGTGGGATGACACTGGCTTCAGGAACTCCCACATTCATGCAGAAATATAATTTCAAAAATAGTACCTGAACACTTCAGCTCCTTCTCTGGAACCAAAGAGTAAATGAGCTCAGTCACAGCTTACAGGGTAGCATTGTGTTTGCTAACCTTTCCCACAACACAGCATATCACCAACTGTGTAGACAAAAGGCAGAAGCAGGTAACACTCTGCAAGTGGTTTATAGGAGAGCTGAACAGTGTGAAAGCCATTCTGCTCCAGACAGGTAAGACAGTGCTGGTTACAAGGTTTCTTCTCTGTCCTTAAAGTCATCCAAATTTTCAATCACACAAATTTCAAGAAAAGTGAGTAGTTGATAAAAAAATCCAGGTCAGTATTCCTTAATACATCAGGTAAATAATACAATAATCCACCACGAACCATATGCAGAGCAGTCACAGGAATAACCAGAAAAAAAATAACACCCCATACCTTAAAATAACGGTGATAATAAAGGGAAAACTCTGACACAAAAATTAAGAATGTATATTTAAGATGGATATTTCCTGCTATAATTGCTTCAGATGGAAAACATCTTTGCATATTCTTTGGCAGTAACTTAAAAATAATGGTTAAACACAATGAACTAACACCTTCAGATACAATATTAATGCTTCCAGTAATCCCATTTTCATGTCTGGTAATGACAGAACATATGTACCTCCATTTATATTAGAGTCATCTATCAGGATTACAGTCATGTAGACAGAGTCTAAATTTGCCAGACACAAATAAAACCAGGGAAAGAAATAGTATTTCTTTACCCAAATAATATATTTTTATTTAAAATGCAGGGACATTTGGCCAGATCAAACAGCAGTATGAAAAAATAATATCCCATAGCTATGCTAAAATAGAAATATACAGAAAATTGAAGAAGAAAACCCCAAGAAACCAAAATCAAAACCAATGGAACACTATGCACTTTTTTTCCATGAAAGGGAAAACTTATTTGGGCTTGACTTCTTTACTCAATGAGAGTGAAAAAACTGAAAAGTAACTGTTCTCTTTTTGCCAACTTAAGATTTCTAGTAACCACTTTGAAACGTCACCTCATATTCCTTTATGCCCTTTCTAAATTTTAACCATATTTTGCTAGATTTATTCAGGTTGAAAACATGAGTTTGCTCAGAAAGTATTGAAAAATATTTTTCCAATTCTCTCTATATTTCTAAGTGATGGGGGTGACAGAAGCCACAGTATCAGCTCCCTCAAGCATACAGCAATCACTTGGCTACCAGCGAGGATCTCAGCTAAAAAAAAAAAAATTAAAAAAAAATAGATACACAGATGAGGCAAGTTCCTTCACTACACACACAATGGCACACTGAGGGTGTCTTGTAGCACTAACCATGGTTTAAAAAGTAACACAGACCTTTTTATCTCTGACACAACCTGTAAGGTACTCAGCGCATATTTTGTATTATGTGAATCAAAGACTAAGGGAAAACTCTTCCTACAGATGATACTTCTTTGATTCTTCACTACTTCTGATAGCACTGAATATTCAACAGCATGAAATAGGCTGTTGAAATGAACTACTAAAGTCAGTATCTGTGAAAAAGCCTGACCTAAACAGGGATACTGGAGAATTAATCCAAATTAATTAAACTGAGACTTTGAAGGAGATTAGTTAAACTGTATTAACATTTTGTATGTCTATCTTACTCAGAAAGAGAAAATTCTTGACAAATAAAATTAGGAACACTTTAACTTCAAATAAGAGGATTTACAGACACATTTAATATAGTTTAAGTAATTATTTTTGCAGTTAATTTGGATCAACTTTGGAAAGTGCCTTCATGCATATAAGCAAAGTAAACAAAAACTGAAACATGATATGCCTTTAGCTAAAAATCTCCTAGTCTTTTAACTTGATGCTATAGCAGACTTGTACCACAGGGATAGAAGCTCAATAATTCTAATAAAGACTCCAGCAGAGTACCCAAACACTGCCTAACAACAGGAGTAAAATTTTCCTACTGCTTGACAGGTAGTTGAAACATTTTCATGGTTCATTTGCTAATGTAGTCTTACTGAGAATGATAAGGAACAGAGAATACAAGTGTATTGATCATAACCAAGCAGAGTTGCCTTCTAGTGTCAAATAAGCCAATCAAATGTCATCTTGATATGAAAGAAAAAATAAGTTTGATGACAGGCTACGGTCCCATTGAGAATAAAATCAATATTAGTCATGGGACCAACTGGGATCAATATGTCAAACCAATAGGCCATTTTAGCAGGAAGGGGAAAGAAGAGGAAAAGCGCTGACAGAGCTAAAAGGAAAAAAGAGGACAGTGGGAACCTTGCAGATGAGATCACTTGAAAATTCACATTGTATTTCTAAAAACACTTGTCAAAAGCACCAAGCCACCTTGAAAAGATACAGCTAGTTCCAAGACTAGCTAGCTAGTTCCAAGATCAGTTTTTTCTCATAAACTTTTCTCAATCAAGCCACAATTCATATAGTGAAAAATATATGTTCAAGTATGACTTCCAGAAAAAAGATTAAAAATACTTCCTCCATTTGCATTTAAAATGTTAAAGAAGGTCTACTGTGTTTAAAAGTCAAGAAAAGTCTTTTCATGGGCTTTAGAAATAGTGATGGTGTTATCTGAATACTGGTAACAGTAGGATTTAAAATACATGGATTTGAAAACGCAACATGCATTTATTGCAATGTGTCCTTTTGATTATTTAAAAACTCCATGTTTTATTAAGCACTGAAAATTACTGTACTACTTTTTCACTGCTGAGTATTCTCAGCAAATTTTTAATTTCATCATATATGGACACATAGATTGCTATAGCCTTTTAAAAGGTATTTCACAGGTAAAAGCCTTTTCACAGGTATTTTATTGTAAGTGCTATTTTACACATTTCCCCCTCCCATTCAGTAATGTTAAAATAACCTGGAGAACAAGTTTGGGAAGGGCACTGGAATGTCAATGACTTCAAACCAGTTTGATGAGAAAAGATATTTCTGATGTGCTGATCTGAACTAGATTAACATTTAGGGATATGAGTTAGGAATAGAAGCATAAAAAGGAAATAATAGGCAAGAAAAGCAGTAGCATGAAAACAATGTGACAGTTCCACTAATGTCAGTAGAATGACAGTGCTCACCACAACCATTCCAATGATTCCCTACTAATCTGCATATTTTCAGCAGCTACCTTAAATGGCCTGGTTTTTCAAGACACAATACTTTCACTAAGCTTCCCATTTTCAGCACAAACATTATCTTTGGTTAATAAATTTATACATTTAAGCTAAAAAACTACAAAAAGTTGCATCGTAAATGGGTTTATAAATACTTCAGCAGTGCAGTATTTTCCTAGAATTTGGCCACCAACAGAGTAATGATATTCTTTTCTATAATGCAAAATCTTACCTCACAGATGAAGCGAATGATTAATGGCCTGCACCTGACAGAATATTAAGTGAATTTTTCAGTTGGTCAATTATCTAGTATTTCACTACCATACTGTGAATTTGCAGCAAGTTTGCAACTGTGCGTTCATATACATTGTCACACCCCCTGCCACACAAAGACACATGTAGCTCAAAAGGGGGTTTAAGAGAATAAGAAAAATTATTTTATATGGCAAAAGATGATTGCAAACATTTTCCTTGCATTATTCATCCAGCTGCAGCTAGTAAAGAGTTGTCACCCTCTATATAATCTGACAGCTCAATTCAATCACAGTTAAAACATAGGACCCAAGAGGTGTAAGAGAGATCACTGCCACTGTCATGTTTACACATTTCTGAGAAATGGTTTTTAAATTAATTTCATGGATGCTTTTGTCTGTGCCCTACTACTGGCAGATAAAATGCAGTCTTTGGAGAACACCTTTATATCCATCTTGCAATGAATATCTCATCATTATGAGTGGAAGCCACAGCATGCCTTTAGGGAGATCAGACTGTGAATTAATCTCCTCTTTTGGAAACATTTTCATAGTCTTTCTCCCAAGAAGACTAAAACTAACCCATCCTTTTGACTTTTTTCTTTTACCTAGCCTCTACGTGTATGGATTCAGAGAAGGAGCTGTCAGGAAAACAACAAGAGGTAAATGCCACTACATCTTATAAACCTACTCTGTGGAAGAAAATATAATAGCAGTGTCACAAATAAACAAAAAAATAAAAACCTCCAGGAATACCCCTGCAAGTTTAGGGACATTACAACTTCTTCACTCTGTTAAGAAGTTATGCAAGATAATGTCCTAAAGTCACAGAAGCCTGATAAATTTCATTGTAGATTGACACCTACTCACAGAAATAAATTGTACCCTGAAAATAAGGTTCTCCTTCCCTGCTGGTTTTCTAGAAGCTTCCCACAATATATAAGATGCTTCTAGTTTATGTAATTCTTCTTCTTCCTCTCTTTAAATAAAAAACCTCAATTCTGAGGCATCCAGAACAAGAAATTTTATGTATTTTCTGCTTAATATCTTTTCTCTGGAAAACATTAATGCAGCAATTTACTATTCATAGAATAGTATCAGCACCAATAAAGGATGTCTAAATAAAATTAGAAACACACATCTGATAATTCCTAGGGCAAGATTTACATATTTAATCCACAAGTTAATCCCCCAAAACTATATCAAGAAACCAAAGAGTAAATGCCAAAATGAAAGGTGTCTTTGTATAATGCAGTTTTTTTAACTGTATAATCACATGCTTATTATTTTTCCACTGGGTCCCTTCCTCCTTCAGTTCACAGATTGGAAACTCCTCAATGGGGAGCTATTTGGTATTTTTAGTTTTATTCTCTTTGTTCAAGTCATGATCCAATGTTTTATTTACCACACACTACTTAAAAGTGTTATTAAAAGAGAATTGGCATTTTTCCTAAGATCTTTCTGTCATGACTATCAGACGCCCACCAGCACAGCATTATTTTCAGAACACTGCAGATGTGGCAGGTCAGCATTATTTATATTTTGCTGATGCTGAACAAAAGCAGAGCAAAATTAAACCCTGAAGAATAGGACAACTAAGGTTAGTTGTTTCACAGATATTGCATTCATTACTACAAAATACCCACTTAATCACCAAAGAAGATATATCTGTCTTGCAAATAAGTGGCAGATTCTTCTGTGGAGAAAATGTCAGGTTGGCACAGTTAAATTCTTCTTTCTGATGTATTCACATAAGGACTGGACAAATTTAATTTCCTAATGTTTGAATGCTTTCTTTTGAAAATTTAAATATGAAATTTTGATGTAATATTTCTTTTCAGTTTTCTAGTTTAAAACAGAAGTCAAATGATAAATAGTATTTCTGCCATGGGTGTTGCACTGATGCTTGAAACTGCTGCTGTGTCTGTTCTCATGAGACAGTAGAACAGACTAAAATTCATTGCATTCCAGCCCAAGAAGTTACGAATTTTCTTTTCTTCCCCATTCTCTGGCTTCTTATCCAGCCTTATTTTCTCTAGACATTATTCCTAGTCTGTCACCTCACTGTCCTTTTCACCCACACCTCCAAATTCTTTCCAGCTGCTTGTCAAATCCTCCCATGGGCTGACCCTTAGCAGATTAAATACCTCACCAAATTCATTCCTAATGCTTGTCATGTAGAGACATTTTATAACTTTGAGTTCTTTATATGGTCTCAGGAAATTTCCCTGGAGGAAACCAGGGTCAAATCCTATCTTTCCCCAGCTTTCAACCCATTTTTTTGGCCAGAACATTGCAGTTCTTTCTCTTGTCTTGCCTTTTTTCACCAAGTCCCAGGTATAAATCTGTATTTCCCTCTGCTGGGGTTGTGGCTACGTAGTCGCCAACTATCTGCACTCCAACATCTGAAAGAGATCACTGGGAATGCTGGAGAGACTGGTATCAATTGTTGACCTTAATTTTGAGTAATCATTGTGTCTCCACATGTTTTACTTCGAAGTTTCTGAAGTATCCAGTGAAGCTGCTGCTTGTGCTGCGCACAAGAGTTGCAAGAATTGCAAAATTACAAGTATCATCTTAAGGCTCTAAGTGGCCACTGGAGCAGTTTTCTTGTGAAATCAAGTATTTTTTGGCAGATAAGGGTGATTTTTTCCTCAATCAGTACTCAACACAAATTATGATGTATGAGAAAGGTCAGACAATGAGCTGCTCTAGGCTGGAAGTACTGAGAGTAAAATTCCCATTTATTCTGTCTCAACATGAGTAGCTCATGATGAGGCCTTTATCCTCACCATTTATCAACACAGTGGTTTCACAGCTTTGAAATTTGGCAACATTTATCTAGAAAATGGACCACAAATATGCAAGTTGTTGTAAAATATAAATAGGCCTGTGCAACGTTTTCTCAGATGGAAAATTGACTCCCATCAAACCTAGTGAGGATATACTGCCTTTGAACATTTTATCATAAAGATAAAAATGACTAGTGCTATGTCATATAATCTTCTGAGAAAGTGGTACTTAATGCATAGCTATATAGCATAATGCATAGCTATATAGCATTATTTTTATATATAACAGAATTAGATGCAAAATTGCGTCTCCTAAATAAGTTTTATAAAAATATTTCAAATATTTTCTGGGTATTTTCTAGGGAGTTAACAAGTGGACACACAAACCCAAAACCAAAGGAGTTCAATACAGTTCTAGAAATCCTGTTCCACAATCCATCCATAACTCCTTAACCTCCTTTTTCTTTCTTGCCTCCTAATAGCCTAATTTGAAGTAATACATGGAAAAAGTGTACCTCATTAAATTGACCTTCCTAAAGAAATTCCAATTGTTATGAAGTATATCTACAATTATCCCTCTCTGTATTCTAACCATGATGAACCTTGGAGTCTAATCAGAATTGGGTTCCTGCATTGCTGAATATTACACAAATCAAAATACATGCATCAAAATCCCTCCCCTCTAATTTAGTAACATGCAGTTCTTGCAGTATCCTACTGGCGTGCCATCAAAAACAAAATAAAGATACTAATAATATGGATTATATAAAACACTGCACTCTCTTGGATCCATTTAAAAATATTAGCACTTCCCACTCCAGCAGCCTCTACTCTCAGAAGTCCAAAATTTTTACAATAATGCAGCATTACATTTTAGAAGTAAACTGGTCAAAATATGTCAAACTTGTCTGACCAGACAGCCACATTATGATCTATTACACTAGACCAAGATTTTGGTAATTAGGTTGGCCTACCTGTTTTTACCTTAATTATATTATGTGTGGATATTAATGTCTCATTAGACATTGTCCATACCACGTGCAACTCCATCTTCAAACACCTATGATAAATTGGAAATAAGGGCCTGATGCACTAAGTGCCAATGTTTATTTGACTATGCAGATGGAACAATGGTTTTGTTTTATTTATCCCTTAAACTGAAATCATCACATCAAACTACAGGCAAACTATTAAAGACAGGGATAAAAAAAGTTATGTATTTCATTCTTTCCATGTAATTAAATTACTACCTGTTACACAAATACTAAAAGCATCCATTTTTTTATGAAACTCAGTAGTGACATGTCACTTTCCTAATAATAAGATGAGAGATAAAAAGGAATTGGTGTCATCAATTAAATGTGACTTTTTATTGACAGAAGAGTTATCAATTATCAAACTATTCTGAGACTTCAGAGATAGTTTAAGCAGTATACTGTACTCTTGTTTTTCCTTATTTTCCTTTATATTACATAAAACAATATTTTTTAAATAAATGCCTTAAAAATCCAATGGTGTGAAATATAATGGCCTGAGAGTGTCAGTTTTAAAGTCCTTTAAATTCAATTTATTTTATTGAAATTTTTATTTCACTAAGAAATTTGTAAATATACCAAGCATCCAAGAAACATATTCAGCAGTTCCTTATGTTAGCAGAAAAATTAAAGGAAAGGAAGAAAAAGCTTTGGTATAAGTTTCATAGCCTATGTACTTACAGTGAGGAACAGAGTATACATTTTAGATTTGATTTAAATGCCTCAGATGGACATCCAAAAAGCTGTCAGCAGCAAAGAACAGTTTAAAACAATGCTATTATGATATTAGCTCGGAAACAAAATTGGGAAATGATGACTAATGCCAACACAACCAAGTTCCTGTAAGCATAAGGCACTATGAGCTCAAAGGAACTGTCATTAGCTACTGTATTTTTCTGCTAATTGACTGCTGAGCGTTGACCAGATTTTGATCTGGGTTTTCTTACAGGCATAACTGAATAATTCAATGTAATTTGAACTTGAATCTGGCTCTTCATTCTTTATAAAGAACTAAGTCATAAAGTGACACAAAGTGGTATTTTCTTTTCTAAATAATCATAATAAAATCCAACCAGTCTGATGGTTTCTTCATCAAATGCATAAAAGCTGCACAATAGAAATGTCAGAAAAATAGATTCTTTACATATCGGCACACCTACAAAATACCTCTGCTCAGATCCATTGAACCTCTTATTGTTTCCCACCATGAAAATAAATGACGACCAGAAGACTACTCAGCATTTGATTCAAACCATAAATATACAGAAAGACCCAATTCTTAAACCAGCCAAAATAATTTAAATAAAAATTGTTGCATCAGCGAAACTTCAGCTTTTCCTGAAATTTATTTGACATATTTCATTACCTGCTTATGGTAAGATGATATAAAGCCACAACCAAAAAATTAAGGAAGGAAATGGAGATATTGATCAGGAAACTATAGAAGAAAATTTAAATTAGATGAAAAAATTTTGTAAGATTTACTTTAAAGTAAAATTTAACAAAAATAAGAGAAGAGGTATTTCAGCTTCTCTAACTCTTGAGAAAAATAGTAAGGTAAATAAAACATAGGATGTTTTATTGTTGAAGTATGGTGTCTTTTGTTAGTCTCACTAGCTGAGAATAAACACAGACAAAGGACAGGTATCCTGGAAGTGTCCTCTGTTCCATTTGTTCAGTATAGTGTCTTCAGCTCTTGACAAAGTAGCTAAACTATTTGGTTTGTTATGTCTCTAAATCAAACAGACCAATCTACCTTCTATGTCTTTTAATTGATACCAGTACTACTGCTTTGCCTCCAGTATTGGTAAAATCCTAACATTTGCATCAGAAAATACTGATGCCAGTGGTGTCAGTCTCAGAAAAACCAGATCTGTGTCACCCACCTCCATACAGGTGCCAGAAAGGACCTTGTGGCACTCAGCTGCATCAGCATGCACCTCTGCCTACACAACTTCAGCAGCAATTCTGCTACTTCATGGAGTTGTAGGAATTTGCATATACACAAAGAGCCTTGATGTTGCCATGGCTCCCTCGTCCAAGGCAAGCGACTCTCAGCTGTGAGGCAGAAGATGCCAACGAGTCCACTCCTGTCTGTCCCCGGTAGAGCTACTGTAACCAATTAGTGACTCCAACAAGATCTGGAAGAAATCTGCGCTTCAAAAGTGAGATCTGTTTTGTCTGGAGTAACACATCCAGCAGTAGACAGCCCAATATGCTATAAAGGCTGTAAACCAAATTATTATCTTTATCTATTATCTAAATTCTAATACTTGTCTATTATCTAAATTCTAATATTTATTATTATCTAAATTCTTAGAAAATGAGCAAGTCATTTGAGATGGCTGTGTGAGGATCAGGACACTCCAGTCAATGACAGTATCTGAGCTACAGCCTTCAGCCCAAAGGAAAAGTGAAAAAAAACAAAGCGAACAAGCATTTTAAAGAATTTAATCAGTAATACATATTGCAGAATTTTATGTCAGAAGTTATATTTCCTTATTACACATGCGTATCACAAATATGTCTGTTAACAAAGTGGAGAAGCAGCCAGCTTTCCCACTATGGACTTTAAATAATGCAGAGATATTTTTGAAACTGTATTCTTCACAGACTGTCATAGCTACAGAGAAATAGAACAAATTCATCTGTTCTAAAATTACTCTTCTGTGTGTGAACTGTGTTAATACACTTAATAATAGTGTGTACATAGGTGTGGGTGTGCATGAATGTGTGTGTATGCCTTGCATATGTTACATATGAAACAAAAATATTAATATCAATTTATTTTTTAAAAGGCATTCTATCCTTACCAAAAGTTAATCTGTAGAATGGAACATAAGAAACTGATGTCTAATTATTAAAATTATGTATACAACGAAGGAATTCTGAACACTTTATATTGTGTCTGGGAGATTCCAGGTTTTTTTCACCTAAAAAACTCCTTTGTAAATTTTCCTGGAAGATTTACTAAGAATATTTATTCAGAAAATGTTCTTTCCACAGTAGAAGACTGAAGTTCCATTTATATAATAAAATACATCAAAGTTAATTATAGCCTCTGCAATGACAACCTGGGGAATGTCATGTTTTTTCAGCATGAATGAAAATTCTGATTACTGCCATCCACTGTGGAAAGAGTGACAATCACAGGCCTCCAGCAATGAGATAGGAGGATAACTTATTGTTTGCTATTGTCTCAGAGGCTGTAATGACTCTTATCTAAACACCAAAATGAAGAGAAAAGCTAATTCCAATTATATGAAACAACTTCACAAACACTGCTGCTTGATTCTATCTGAGAAGCCAAACATCCAGGTCAAGACATATTATCCCAATTAATCATGCTTAAGATATATATGATATGATATGATATGATGCAATGGTGCACAGAAAAAGAAGCCACAAATCAGTGTTGGGTTTATTTTACATTAAAGCTAGGGAGCTTTATCCATCTAGGGTACAGTGCTTAGTCTGAAATATCAGCCTTTTTCATTTTATAAAGCAGAAGACAAGGGCACAATATGCTCTTTTTTTGGATACATTTAAGTTCCTTAATTTCAACCTTTCCTATCCAAGCACTTAAAGATTTAAGGTTGGCTTAATACCTGATAATAAGGAGAAGAAGATCACTTAAGGAGATGGAAGATAACACTGTCAAGCAAAGTTTAGTTTGAGGAACAGCAATCTTATGCAATAGTTAATGATTTCAGTACTGTTTTCTTTTGTGGTCCCTTTTATCAGTAAAACTGAAATTAAATTCCCTGTGTGCTACTAAGATCAAAAATATAGGAATACATGATTATTATAGAAATTATGTGCCCTGTTAATAAAGGTACAGTATTTAACTGACAGTCAGTGCAGTCTTCCCCAAGACGCGCTCAAAGAACAATGAATATCACAAATTCCTTACGATGAATAATTTAAACCATAATGTTTCGACAGTGAGGAGTAGCATTCTCTAAACTTTATTTTACTGGAACTAGCCTGAAGCTGTGGGGCTTGAAGCAAGACTTGCTGACTGCAAAGTGTTTCTCTCTTGTATTTTGCAGAGCAGAATCTAGATGCCTACAACTTTGGTTGAAGGACACCATAGAGATTTTCTTGATTGCCAGGGTAGGAGGCCAAAACACTAGATGGGAATTATCTGGGAAGAGGTGGGGGTGTTTAGAAAGTATTTAAGAGTTGTCTACAGGATTTCCAGTGGGTTGGTGCTGTGGGAGGCAAAGTAATAAGATGCTTGAGCAGAGTCAGTTTTGGGGGGAGATTGCTGAGGTTGGTGGGTCTTTGTTTTCTTCTACTGCATCATACTAATCCCTCTCAGGAGAGAGTGAAGCAGAAGACACTTGGTATTACTGGTGAAGTACACAGAAGATTGTTTACTAAGGAAGGAATTTCAAAGAAGGAATTTCAAAAGGCCTGGAGCAGTTCATTACATTACTCTCCATTGCTTTTGCATTCTCTCAAATGTAATTGAACATGTATTTTTGTGACTGGACAGCTGGATCATCAGATCTTTACAAAAAAAGACATAATTGCAATTTGTTTTCTCCTTTCTTTGAAGCTAAGCACACAGCTCTTCAATCTTAAAGACTGACAGACCAAATCCTGACTTCTCACTCTTTCTGAGGCAGATTACTGATATAGGCAATGTAGAAGGCCATATATTTACAGCAAAATATAATTCAGAAAGAAAGACAAAAAAAACGATACTGGGAGTAATAAAGTTAAACACAAGTCTTCAAAGTCAAATCTGGCCAAAACCAAAGCCCGTGAAGTGCCAAGAGCAAATCCTGTAAGTTTCAATAGAAAACATCATATACCTAAAAGACATCTCAAATTTTAATGGATCAATTGATTGCTCCAAATATGCAATAAGTTATAGTCAATATAAATTACTAAATTACAATTTAGAAAGAAATTATGCTACATGTGTAAGAAAACACAATTCCTCAAAATAAAGGCAAGCCAAACTAACCATAATCTAGTAAAGCAAAACATTGTCGTTTTGTTTTACAGATTTTAAAGTATCTTCACAATTATTTAGGAAACACCTTGATTTTCAAGGAAAAGGCCATTTTTCATCTGAATATGTATACAAAAACCCCTGCAAATAGTTTCAGTATTGTTGCCAAGAAATTATCAAATTGCAAAGGGAAATTTTTTGAGTTAAGGACATAGAATATGGTAGATTGAATATTGTGATTCTAGGCTAATCTCTTTCTGAGCTGTAAAGATGGTTACTAGTTCTCTTAGGTGTATGCAGAAAAATAACATTATAACTCTAAGCATTTCAATTTAATCCCCAAAACTCAATTACAATCTAAAGACTTCAGCAGGAAAGCTCAAGATTTAAATATCTCTATAATCAGTTCTTATTACTTCTGACTGATCTAATTTCAAAATATTTTTTGCAGCTGTTAACACTCATCAGAGGTGTCCTCTTACTTAATTCTCTGTTGGAACTGAGAAGCTGCTTACCATACTACACCACAGTCAATACAATTATTTTAATTTATCTGCTGCTCTAGACTATAATATAGTTAATGAATAAAGACTATTCTCTCAACAGTAATTCATGAACCTTCAGTAGATTAAAGTATTCTGTAAGCAGCTTTCAAAATTGGCTTTTATGACTGTGTCATGCAAGATCTGTTTTGTCTCACAGAAGATAATTGAATAATGGTTGTATTTTTTTTGACCTTTTGAAGAAGCAAGACAGCTTGGACTGTCAACCCAACTCTGTAACGCTCATCAAACCATTTTTTTTAATAAACGTATTATTATTTTTCTTCCAGCTACACTTACTGCAATGCATCTTACTTTGGTCACATTTTATTTGTTCCTAGGCTCAGAGGATCAGCTTTGTTAGTGGGATTACATCAAGGAATTCAGTCAAGCCACTGCAGGCATGAATCTGATCCACTGGCAAACAATAGCTGTTTTCTATTTAATTTTCTCTAAGTCATTTTGTGAAGCTTTGAAACCGTACACAGTGAAGGAGCTTGGTCCGAGAGCAACTAGAGGTCTTACTCTTCCTCTCCAGTATTAATGGACATTTATATCTATTCCAGACAGCTTGGTTTTAAGGATCAAGTAAGCTGAGAACAACAACTGATACCCTTGTGGACCCCATTTTAGCATCTTCCCTCTAGCTGGCGTGGGCTGTAGGGAAAAGCATCCATCTTACCATCGCTGTTGACACAGACGACAACAGGAACCTGTGTGCCAGGGCCACATGGCTTTTCATTGTCAGGAATGCATTCCTCCAGCCCCGTGATTCTCCAGTCATAGCAAGAGGGCTCTTCACATGGGATGGCTTCCAAAAGGTGAGGACAGTTTCCTGTTCCTCCTGTCGGCTCATTGGTGATGCGACGTTTCCTTAGTTTAAAGCCTGAAATGCCCATGAAAATAACAATTTAACTCTAAAATGTGAAGTGAAGCACTTTTTATCTGTCTACACCTGAGTGAACAGTTCTGTTTGTCTTCTCTGTAAAACATACCACAGACACACAGCAGAACAATGCACTTCAGATAATTGGGTAGAAGAACTCAATAAAGAAGGACTAGAGATAAAACTTCACAAGTTTCAATGTTTTGAGCCTCCTCAGGCTCACAAGCTTTGCCTTAAACCCTGTTTATCACAGTTATGCAGACTCCAGCAAGGAGACAGGATCATTTCCTGAGCATCACTCTTGCAAGATCCATCTCATTTTATAAATCTTGACTACATTGTTGGGTCACCATTTTCTCAAATAAATTGTTTGTTTTCTTCTCAGGTATGTTCCAACAGAAATAGACTATCAAGTGAAATCAGCTTACAAACACTCGTTCTCTCTCCAATCCTCCAAAATAAAACAGAATAATGAAAAGACAACTTCTGAGAAAAATAAAAGCAGGAAAATAAACTCAAAATAAACCTGTGAATACATTTTCAGTAATAGACATCACAATATTTCCTTGCAAGCATCTAAAAATTTCCTTAAGATTACCTAAACTCCTTTTGGAATGGACAAACTGATGGACATTTATGCACTGTGTCATCTACTGGGCCAATGCCAGCAACAAAAAGCAATCCACTCTCTCCTTTCAGGATGGCTCATTGAAAAAAACCAGACTAAATGCAGTCAGAAAAACCTAACCATACTAAATGGATTCAAGAAATAGTTTGTCTTTTCACATCTGTCGTGGTTTGACCGGAAATGGGACATCTGGGATATGTTGTTTTGCTGTGGTTACCAATGGGTAATTGGAATTTAAGATGGGCACTTAGTTTGACCAGTGGGACATTTGGATCCGCCTCTTGAGACTACGAACCCAAGGGGTTAAAAGCAGGGCTCTTGGCCTTCGGAGTTCTCTTGGGCTTTCCGGCGTGAAGAAGTCTCTCCCCCGGCCCAGTTGCTGGCTGGGCTGGGGGAGGGGAAAGCCACGTGGGCCATCTACGGTAGGCCCGGGTTCGGAGGAAGGGTGGCAGACCCTTGAGCGACCAGTTTATTCCCCCCCCCCCCCCCCAGAGAATGCAGCCCGTGCTCGAACTGTATACTGTATATCTTGAAACTTGATATCATGTGCCGGCAGGCAGCACGGCTGGGAGGAGAAAGGGGGGGGGGCAGCGGGCAGTCCGGCCGCCTGGGAGAACTTTTAACCCTTTGGGGAATGAAGGCTTCGCAGAACATTGCCTTTCCTGGGAAAGGGACAGGAGTGGAGGATGAAGGAAGAAAATTAGGCCAGTAAGGAGGGTCTGGCAAAGGGAGAAGAGAGATGTTGAAGGAATGGAGGAAGATGGAGTGGCAGTTTTTGCTGGACTCTTTTTTGTTGTATTTCCATGGACTGTTTCCTGGTGATGCAGAGGCTGTATTGCAGGGGGAAGCGGAGGCTCGGCGTCAAGAGAGTTTGGTTTTGAGACCCCTCGGCCCCAGGGGGTATAGAAGACATGGGGGGGGGACAGAGGTCCCAGGATTGTGACTGTACTCTGCTTGGAACGAGACGAGGCATTCTTAAAAGGCCCTGAAGGCAGGCCCCTGCCCCATCCCATGCCAGGTGGTGAGAGCACCTCGGCATGGAAAGGAGATGTCACGAGATAGCAAGATACCGGGCGGATTGCTGATTGTGACAAGAAGTCCGTGGCACAAGGAAGGACTCCGTCTATCCCTTATGAGCTGAAGATTTGATTTTTTTTTTCCAAAGGGTGGTGCCAGACCGAGTGTGGATAATTTTTGGGAAATGTAAATGTGTTTGGGAATTTGGTGGGAGGAGGATAAGGAAGTGTTTCTGTGTAGTTTTCATTCTCCTTGTTTTTTTCCTGTGTGTGTGTGTGTAGTTTAGTAATATTGTGTGTAGTTTAGTTAATAAACTTCCCTTTATGTTTAAGTTGGAGCCTGCTCTGCTTATTTCCTGGCCACATCTCACAGCAGATATCAGGTAAAAGGTATATTTATGGGGGCTCTGGCTTTGCCAGGCCTAAACCATAACAACATCTTTTCACAATCTCTTTTGTTTTATATCAGTAGTCAGGCAAGCTAGTTATATATGGATATTTTTTATAAAATACTACATATAATATAGTCTGTCATTTCTACCAAGACACAAACTGAACAGGAGAGTTTTTGCACACATGTGCAAGAACTGATTCTTTGAAGATATGCCTCTTAATTCAATTATAGTAAGTATTTACTTTAAAAATACTGTTCCATTTATCTTCAGTTGTTGTTTGTTCTCCTTTTTTCTAAATTGAAGACTTCAGCCAAATTATGCGAAAAAGGTTTAGCAAGCCTGACACAAAAGGCTGATACAATTTCAAAAATAAAGAACTCCAATATCTACAGCAACAAAGGATGCAAATGATCTGGAAATATGTAGACAGACATGTTGCTAAAAGTGGGAGTGCCTGCACAATTTTCACATCATTCTCTCAGAAGAACTGTCAATGCAATTATAAAATAAAATGTAAGAATTTCCAGATAAGAGAAAAACATTGGCAGTTGAGAAAAGATCCCTGCTCATGTGTGCAGGAATAAAGGCTTGCACAAAGTGCATCCTAATGTACTTCTATTATCCAGATGTCCAAATCAGTCTCACAAACCTAAACTTTACCCCTGAAAACATAGCAAATCTTTCAGTGATGGAACAGCAACAGAAATGACAGACTATTTGACAGCTGTACTCAGACGAGACTTAATCTGATAGATTTGCACAACTGAACTGCTTTTTCCTTCTTGAACTGATCGAGGTTGGGTCAGAGTTCCAATGAACAGCTTTGTAAAACTTTTATTACTGCTGCCCAGACAGAAGTGTAGCTAGCAGCATGCCAGAAATATCCAGCTAAGCAAACACAGTAATCACAGTTGCTCCTTCAGTGGACATTTGTGGCTGCCCTTTCTTACAACTGTTTTCAACCAAGAAACCAGGTCTGTATTCCCAATTTTATCACATAATCACTTTGCAGCAATGACTAGGCCAGTTTTTCTCATTTGCAGCCAGAAGCCCACAGACTTCTAACATGAGGTCCCTGTCACTGTATTCTTGCTTTTCTATTTTGATGTCAGGTTACTACAATCTGTTCTGCATGGCAATAAGTTGTAAAACATGCTAAATTTGAAACCAACACATATGTCATAAGTAAAACAGCATCATGTATCAACAGTGAATGGTGCCATCTCTTTGCCAGATCATGATTTACGGTCTAATGGTGAATTCCTAAGCTATTACTGAACTGTAAATCTCTGATTGCCTTGCACACCACATACCTCAAAGGAGGCTTCTGTCCGCCTTTTGTGACAGTGACAAAGTTGTGATTTGAACACACAAACCGTATCCCTTTCAATCTGAGAGGAAGGTTTGAAACTGGAATTGACCTGCAAAAACCCAAACTGATCTTGAGAGCCTAGTAAACAGGCTGCATTTTTGCTACCTTTGGTGAAACAGTGATGTCAAATGTAGTCCTAATTCAATGACTTTATTTTGATACCCAGAGGCACTAGATATACACTTCTTGGCACAAAATTTCTTGTGCTTGCATAACCTAGTGACTTAGGAATAGCAAATATCACCATTAAAAGGCTCTGCTGAATTGTTACATACCCTTCTTGGCCTGAGGGTCATCACAGCTTTCATAGGTGCATGGTCCCCAGGCTGACCATGCTGAGGTCTCACACTCTGTAGGACAGGGAACGTGGCACAGCTGGGAGGTGCTGGGAAGAGGTCCTGTACACAGTTTACGGTCTACTGGCCTTGAAGCTGTCAAAACAAAATATTTCTCATATGTCACTGGTCATGATCCTCAGCTCTAACTGGACAGAACCATCCTGTAGTCAGAAAGGCTGCTATCTCATCATTTTAATCTATGATGTGATGGAAAAATGCCCACCTTCAAAAAAGTTGAACGGAAGTCAGTTTACTCTTTGCATGAACAAAGTCAAATCCCATTATGTGGAGACAGGGAGACTGTAGATATTGCATCACCCCCTCAGACCCAGGCCTTTCCTTTGAGGGGTAAATTATACCAGCACAGTAATTTTTCACATTGGATTCTACATAAATTGGTGTCCTGGTATCTCATTACTTCTTCTTTTAAGAAACTGAACACAAAGCTGCATAAACACCTTTGCACTTGGTATATGTAAGCTATATGATACTGTAACTTCAAAGGCCTGTTAATTAATATTTAAAAGATTATTTTTAAGCTTTAACCTGAAACACAGCTAAAATTTTGGCAAAAACTTTTTTCTTTAACGACCATCAAGTGCACACTCAGCAGTAAGATTTGTGCAGCAGCAACTTTAGCTCAAGAAAGGCTTTGTTTCAGCTACATATATGCTTTGCATTTGCTATATATGTGTCGATAAATATGTATAGATCGTGTACATATGTAGTTGTAAAAACTGCACAAGACAATTTTTAAAGTGTTATTAATCTATAGAGACACATGTGAAGGCAGGCTCTTCTGTTCTTTAAAAATCAATAACCGAAATCACCCTTCCCCTTCCATACTTTATTCTTTTGACTTTACAGGTAGTACAAGTAATGGGAAAATTCTATAAAGTGCCAGAGTAAGGCACAGAATTCAAACTAAAAATGTACTATTTAATTGAAAGCAAGACTTTCATTCTCTTTCATAATAGAGGACTTGACAAAATATTACAGTAAACAGAGAATATCTGCTAGAAGTCTGCCACATTACTTTACTTTGGTTGATTGAGGAAACATAAAATTCCTTAACTTAAAGCACTCTCCTTCTATGCAGTATTTTTTTTTCCTGCGGGAAGTCACATCATTAATTTTGCCACCACTTTTGATGGAAAGACTCTCAAATTAAGTAGATACAGTATATGACAAAATATCTGTCTGAAAGATGAGATCAATAACCACTTAGGAATGTGAAAGTAAACACCAGGCTGTTAAAGTGCAGTCAATCTTGTAAACACGTGTGTATGTCTTTCCATTCAGATTTCTAAGCAGATGATCTTTACAGTTTTGGAAAAAGCATCCAAATCTCACTTTTTTAAGGGGAAAATGAAACGAAAAATCCTTATTCTATTCTGGTTTTCAATGTTGCCTCCTTTGGCACAGTTTTTCACCGTCTTGCTCCACATAATGAAGCAACACTGTGTAAAACTTTAAGACTACTGTCTCTAGCTTACCGATCTCTTGAAATAAAACAATAAGAATCCTAATATTCCAACATTTGCATAATGGTATGTTGAAATTAATTTTTATGACATATTATTGATTTTTAGAGTAATTTTGACATACACAATGAGCATGCGTGATACTCAACATAATATGCCTATTTGGTGTAGAAAATGGATATAAGTAAACATAGTTTGCCCGTTGAATTTGCATTAAATAGTTTCTAATAAAAAAAGAAAAACAGTAAGTAACTGCTGTCCATACATTTTTAACCTTTATTTAACTGGGGAATTGCCCAAGTGAGACAGTTGAAATTAAGGGCCAATCACACCCCTGAGACAGTCTTGCTTCAGGGAATAGAGAAAGTGCTCTGAGGAATTCCATGCTTTATCTCTAGCCTTCACCATGTTAAAAAAATTATCATCACAGTAGTTCAGGGAATTTTACTCAGAAAAATAAAAAAGATCTTTCATTGGGAAGCTTTTAGCAGTAGCAGTTTTTTCATATCACAGGTAACAATAAATCTTTATATAAGCCAAAATGCTTTCCAAATGCTGTGTTTAGACACTAAGTGATGTATAAATGCAATCTCTTATATTTTGTTTTTACAACAAAACAATTCAACCATAGGACAGAAAAGTTTTATTTCAGGTTATTAAAAAATGTTTTCATCACTGAGCACTTAGGATGAATTTCATGCAGGATTACTCAAAGTTCTTTTCCTGAGATGACAGTAAAAGAAAACAGCTGTGTCTGGGCATCTTATGACCATCTTGTTCCCATGAATTTAAATTAATTTCTTTCAGCATCACAAAAGTATGACTGAGCATAGGCTTTGACGTGTATTGTTTAGCAAAGACACTCTGACATAAGATGATATTGGATGCATATATTTACAGTTTCAAACCTTGTCTTATCTCTGTCCTTTCATACTTTCTTGTGTCAGCATTAAAGATTGTTCTTTATTCCTTGGAAGTAATGCTAAATGCCAAATAGACTATATTTAATACTACAAGATCTATGTGAAATTTGACCAAAATTTGGGCCAAAATTAGAAAGAAAAGTTAATGCATTTTGATAACCTCTCTAACCAGTCTAACTAATAAATTAGATTCGGTTTTCAAGGAATTTCAGGTTTGAGGCTAGTAACCTAAAAAATAAAGTAAGATTTAATTATCCATTCCTGAAATAATCTATATTAGGAAATTTTAGCTGAATATATTTTATATCATTGGAAAACACCTCCTTGAATTACTGCATTTTAAAACCAACTGAAAAGAAAAAGAACAGTTCTGCTTTTATGCATTTGCTACACTTAACAATACATAAAACTCTCCATCTTTCTCTAAGGACCCTCAAGAGACTACTGCCCAGTAATGACCAGGTTGGCAAAGAGACTGAATTTGTATGTGACTGCATCAATATAAGCAGACACAATTTCATATTTCTCTTTCTGTTCATTTGCCATACTGGTTTCATGGCAAATAACACAAAGAAACTTCTGCAAGTACTCTCACTCAAAAATCCCAAGAAAAACCCAAGCCTAAAACACATTATGACCAACAAGTAAATAACATTTTCTTCTCATTTTCTATAATGCTGAATTCTCTCATCCAAAAACATTAGATAATTCAGAACCTTATGCTCTGAGAAATGGCACAATTCCATGCATGTAAGCAGTTCCCCTGTGTTTAATAAGGCAACAAATGTGTATTTGCAGATGTAGAATAAATTTATGCCCATAAAGGAACTTTCCTCCTCTTTATTCTACATCAAGGGTTTTAAAGGTACTCGGAATAAGATGAAACAGTCCACCTCATATAGTAAGAGAAACTTCATGACTAAACCAGTTAAGTGGATGAACAGAGATGAAACAATTCAAGTCAGTGGCAAGAAAATGGCAGTATGACTGTGGCCTTCAGGAACTTGATTGTCACGGCTTAACTGCTACAACAAATGCTCCTTCTTCTTCCTACTGACCTGAGTACTGTGAGGAATTCTGCTTCAGCTCAGTATTAGAAGTTCAAATTCTTACCAGAGGCCTAACTTGATGTTTTAAATCTACAGAAGGGACTGGAAACAGCAGCCATGATGGAAGCTGAAATACAATTCCCGATGCTCAGAAGTGAGGGGAAAAGCAGTCACTAGCTAAAATGGTTCAGGAGTGGAGCAAGCAACTGGTCCAGCATCCCAACTGGCTTGAGCTTGCTTAGCTTGAATTTTGGCCTGTCACTTTCAAACTGATCTGAAATTTCCTGAGAATGCTCAAATCCCTTTAACTATTTCAGAGCCACATAAACATGTTAAGCGTACACATATAGCAAACAAGGTCCCCCAAAAGGGCATCGCCTCCTTTGCATCTTCTAACCAAAAAATCAGGTTGGAGGCTTTAATTTACCTACCTGTTATTTCAAAAGTGATTGATAGCAGAGGTGCAGCACTAGCCTTCGACTTGCTCTGTGACTGACTTTCTGAAATAACAGGGAAACGCCACCATGAGAATATGAGAAGGGAGGTCTTTAAATCAGCCTTACCAAGACAGCATTTGCTACAACCAGCAGTAAACTACACTGAGATGAAGGCGTTTCCCCACAGCATAATCTGGTGGGTGTGTGCCCTGGCTTTTTCCCATCCTCAAATTACTCATAATTTTCTATTCTATGACAGCAGAGAGAGGGAGGATGAGCAGAGCAGAACCTCTTCTGAAAATCTGTCCCCTATCGTGGAAACAGCCCAGAGCTCCTTTTTAAACTAAGATCCACTTCACCCCCAGTCTGAGCTCTTGAAAAACCGTTCTCATGTTTATGCATCCAAAGACTAGTTACATTTTAATCAGCTTTCAGGAGCCTGCAGAGATTACCTCCTGATGGGCTCCATGTATTCCTGTCACAGTCTGATAAGGGTAAATTTCACACACGCCTAATCTGGCGAGACTTCACAGCCTACCAAAATCCTAATCATCATTCTGAACAGTAAGCTGCCACTGGTCTTATTGTTACCTCTCCTTAGCTGGGAGGTTTTTGTAGCTCACACTGTGGCAGAGGCATCTAAACTTTGTTCAGCAGAGGCGATTTACTAAAAGCCCTTGGGCAGAGCTGATTTGCATAAGACAAAGAGGCTTGAAAGCTTCTTCTTTAATAAATACAGATGTGGGGCTGCAGAGCTCACGAGTCACACCCTACTGATCTGAGCAGTCACGCTGAAATGGATGTTGGCATTAACATTCCCCACAAACTCTACCTCCACGGCAAGTTTGAGAGTACCTTTAAACCACAGCAGGAACCTTGCTAGTCTGCTGTTTGGCCAGCCCTGGACAAAATGTGATATTACATCCCCATTACAAAATGTGGGATTTGCATATTGATGTTGTTTTTCCTGACATATATGGCTGTTGTTTTCCCTGAAGTACATGGCTGTGTATTTGCATTAAATAGGTAGAGGATAAAATTTAATTAAAAAGTTAAATGCATTTATCTTAATTCACTGATTTCTGAATCTATAGTTCTGCATTACTATACAGAAGTAGATGTAATGTAAAATATTCAAATGTTGTTCTAAAATATGTATACTACCAAATGAATTAAAGATTTTTGTTCTAAGCTATTCTCTCTTTCCTTACAAAGCTGTACAGGCCTTAACAGTGACAAGGAAAAATCTCTTCTCTCTTTCAGTTAGGTAAATAAATCCATGAAATTATATTGGCTTCAAGTACTGAAAGCTACTTAAAAACTTGACCAAATAAAGGAAAAAAGAAAATCAGTTCCCTGCAAATTAAATCTAATAATATTTTTGCATTTTTCTATATTGAGCTTACATGCCAGAATTTACATATTCCATCTGCATGTCAAACAGCACAAGTTCATCACCCAGATGAAGGACATACAAGAAATTTACAGTAGATGAAAATACCAAGTCTAGGACTTCTGCCCCTCCTTTTCATGTTCTTTCTTATGGAAAGTTGTCCTGCACAGTATTTTTCAGTAGACACTAAGAAATAGTAATTTGTAGGAATTTATATTTGGAATCTATATTTGCAGCATAGAGAATGAAATCTTTGCCACAGCAATTAAGCGTTTTAATCTGAATTTAAAGAACAGCAGTAACTCACAAGGTAAGGAGGCACTCATGGCAGAAGACAATGAAAGCTTGTGAAAGAGCTCTGGAATGCTGACACGCTCTGATTTCACACTAATTCAATTGCAATTGAATCAAGTTTACCTTCTTTCTCCTTGAGGGTGTTTAGGTAGGAGAGGAGGTTCTCGTTGGCCTGCACACAGTACACCTCCCTGGTCTGAACGCCGCCTCCGCACAGCGCGGTCTGGTTCCCCCGCCTCTTGTCCTGCTGGCTGAGGAGAGGATCCACGCGGCATTCCGTCCACTCAGTGCTGCGCCAGCCGTACCTGCGCCACACGTGGTTATTGGGTCTCTCGGAATCATCAAGCCATCTCACACGGTATTCAATTACACAAGCTGAAACGCCTCAGCACCTCATTAATTTCATGAAAGGCCTGAGCACGGCCATTTCTTGCACACAAAGGTCATTAAATCTCACATTTCATGCATATGAAAACTTTTTTTGTATTATTTAATTTTTAAAATCATTACTCTTTAGGAGGATCTTTTCTGTTCAATTCCTGAAACATACCACATATATAAATACTTTATTTGAGGGGAGAAAAAACTGATATAGAGACATATAGTCCATGTTCAGATAGCTTTCAAGACTGTGACTCTCAGCATTTGTTCAGAGCTTGACAATTTATATAAACAAAATCCAAAATATGAAAGAGATGGGAATGCTGAGAAACATAAGAGCCAAAAAATGAGGGAAAAACCTCACAACTCCCCCTCCCTCCACCCTAACAACCCAAAAGCCTTTTGTTATCTTTGAAACAAACAGTTTCTTCTGGATATCAAGGTGAAACTATGATTATATTTTTTATTATGACTTCAGGAAAACTTTTCAATAAGTTCTCTTTTTCACAGTTAAAAGGAAGATCATTCTGCAGTACAAGCATCCCAGCTGGGTACTGATGAATGATGAGAAGATGGAAGCTTCCTAATCAGCGAATACACAGCAAAGATCTTTGACTCACAGTTAAAACCCCAATCGGGATTATGAACTTCAAGAAATGCCACAGAATTGCCTACCTAACAAGTACTTTCAGGCTAAATACAGCAAAGTGCTTCCCAATGCAGCTGGAGATAAAGAAAGATGATATTTCAACTCTTAAATGAAAAATATATATCACAGTCAAAGATGCTTAATATCAAGTGACATTTCTCCAGACCCTCCTCTTAGTTTGATAAAGAAAAAACAGTTGGGACTTTAATATTAATTTTGATTAGATAAGGATTAGAGCAATCTCTTGAATCATAAAGTGCTCCCTGTCATTTCTCCTAAGGTTTATTTGCTGTCACTGTTAGCCTCTCCCACTTCCCATCTAGGGTCTTCCTTGTGCTGAATACAACTCTCACTAAAATAGTCTGTTAGCTAACCAGATGTTTATCACCCCTTTCCTGTGTTCAACATTTGGTCCACAAACAGACAAGAAATTCAGAAAACAATGATTCTGGTATAAATGTTATGTAGGGAAAAGATCACTGACAAATCAACACAATTACTTTATTTTTATCTTGCCTGAATCTGCAATATGTGCAAATATTGTCTTTTAAAAACTGAAATGAATGAAAAGAAAATATATTTATTATTATTCCTGTATTTTGAGGAGGACCTGGTTACACTACAACGGGAACTATTTGCAGATTTTGGACTTTCAAGAACACTGAATAAACAGGGATAAAGAAAAAGGGTAAGGAACTGAAATGAGCCAACTTACGTAATGCAGGGTGCTACGCCGTCTCCTTGAGAAACACACTGCTCTGCTTCTTCTAATTGTGGGCATTCACTCTCACTGCCAACGGGGAGCTGCTTAATGGTCCGTGATCTTGTACGGTTCCCTTTAGGGGTTGTCATGTCAAAGCAGGTTTTGGAGCAGGGGGTCCATTCCGACCACTCTGACACCTGGCACTCCTTCGTGATCACACAGGACTGAAATGTGATGGGCAGCTTTTCCTGATTGCAGAAGCTGCAATGAGAGAGCGTTCACAGTCATGAACTCCTACAGCAAAAGCACTGTCAATGGTTACATGAAAGTCAGCAAATATTTTTAAAGCTGTTAAGTTTTACTCCACGTTTATTTGATCCCAAATAGTCAGCCAAAGGGCTTTTGATTAAAACTACTTAAACCAGAAAAATAAGATATAGTAAAAAATTACCAGTATTGCCATATCTGCGATCAAAATATTTCCATATCTGTGAATACAATTAAAATCTAAGTCTTCCTACATGTATGGAAGTATAACAGAGGAAATACATACATTTTTCACTTCTTATCTTTTATTTTTAGGTATACTCTTTTTTCCTTTTGGAACTTGTTCCAAGTAAGGGATAATTCAAAACCTAAATGACTAAAGGAGTTTTTGCTGAGAATACAATACTCAGTGTCATGTTGTCCTAATTTCCAGACTACAAATGGTTTAAAAACACAATGGCAAACATATTGAACACTTGGCCACTAATAACTTACTTTGTTAATCATTAATCAACTATTGCTGTAGTGATGCCTCATGGTCCAAACAGGGAATGATCTCTAACCTAAAGTGAAGTGTTCCCTGCTATCCATAGTACTTTTTTCCTGTTCCTTACGAAGGCCATAATTTCATTTCCATTTTCTATCTGATTGCCTCATTCACTTATTACATAGACTGTCAGCAAGATTTTCTCCCTCTAAATCACTCTTAATTTTAAAATTTATATTCTAAGTAAAAACTAACATTTCTATTTTAAAGTTTGATTCACAATAGAAAAATGAGAAATAGAGAAGGTAAACTGCCATTAAATAAAATATAAGTTTATCTCCTTAATTACAATTACAACATAGATTTCTTTTTTTATCATGTCTAGGTTGGAATAAAAATCTGGTTTCTGAAGCAGTTAAATAGACAGGAAAAATATTTACTGGTACTGCAAGTAGCACTCCATTCAATACCAGACCTATAAACTATACTATAAAGGCTTGATTTTTCCCTTTAAAATAACACAAAATAATACAGAGAAATTAATATTTACAAGTATTTCACTGCTATGCAAAATTGGGTCCTACCCATATATTCAACATGATTTTGAACCTCTATTTACAAAATTTTGTAATAGAACTAGGAATACTTGATGAAACTGAGAGATTTAAAAACACCATAAATGAAAGTATAATGTGCACAAGAAACAGACCTATTCTACATCTTGCTAGCAGAAGATCCTGGTTATGGAGACTGTGTCAGCATGTCCAAACAGAGGTTGACAAATCTGTGAGCCATCATCCCTAATACATTTCCTTTGGACATTGGTGAAATACAAAATGAATGGACTGCAAAAGACAGTCTGGTATCATATTTTTGGTCTTTAAATTGCATCTCCCTCTACCACTGGAGACAATAAGGTGGAGACACTGCTGGCTTGACAGACGATAGGGGATTACTCAGAAGGAGATTTCTAATGTTCTTATTATGTCAAAGGTAGTGGTGATGGGGAGCCCTAACACATGATAGTCATCTTTTATTCTGCTTTAGGAAAAAACTACGTCCTGTTTGTGGAGAAAGACACTCAGAGTTTTTTAAAAAATTGGTTTTTAATAATGGGTTTTTTCACCTACAAGTAGCCCCATCTGGCATAGGACTACAGTACTTTCAAAATCAATGAATCAGTTTCTGTACCTTTGACAAAACATATAGACCCATTGATCCCCCAAAGACACATCTTAATGACTGGAGAAAAGACACATTCCTTATGGTTTCTAACATGGGCAGTATTTGCAAAATTTTTTGTAGAACAGATGAAGTATCCATCCCTTCCAAGTTCCCATCCAATGTGACACCTCTGAGGGCAGAGTAAACCAACCTCTTCACATTCACTGTGACTGGGGCTGAGGTTAATTACAGATGCACATTGCCAGGGAATATGCACAAAATTGCCACCACAAAGTAGCTTTGGTGAGGAGGGAAGAGAGTAATTAATGATGTGCACAGTCCCTGGGCTTTGCATCTGTTTCAAACTTATTTGGGGAGAAGTGTTACATGAGAAAGGCTAATATTTGTTACTAATTATTTACATGTGGAGATGAAGAAGACCTAAACAGAATTATACCATGTTACTAACTTCATTGTTTATTTATGATTCTTAACAAAAATAAAACAATAGAGTTAAAGTGTTCCTCACTTCACTTATTTGGAAAATAAAATAAAATAAAATAACTTAAAATTAAATATAAAACAAGGATGTTCTTAAGCTCTTGTAACCGGAACATAAATATTATCAGGGAGACAAGCAAGAGGTAAGGTGAGCTATATTTATTTCCTTATTTGTTTATTAAAACCATGAACCACTTGCAGTACTACATAAACACCAACAAGAAACTGATACTGTAAGTCACCACTACACAACCTCTTTTCTGTTACACATACGGTTACATTATTTTGTGAGAGGGCAGAGATAACTAAAATTAGAAAAAGAAGAGTTTCACAACCAAATTAGCTGCTGCTTTTTCTTTTAACATTTGTTTTTCCTTGAGCAAGTCAGAGAAACAGTGAGAGCTAACTGGAAATGGCCACTATCAAGAGTTTTCCTTCATATTCCAGGCAGCAGAAGAATATGTGTTGTACTCTAACCAAGTAAGGAAGGGAAAAATCACATACTTAAAACTTTATTTTACCAGAAGCAGACTGATTCTAAATCAAAACATAGCAATGTGTTCGCTAAACGAAATAGTTTCTTAGTGGCTGGTACCTAATGCTACAGATTTGATCTCCACAAATAACTGAAAGCAAAGCTTACTTGGAAGTAAAGCTCTCTGCACTTTTTGATGGATTTATGTGTCTTGTTTAGCCATGGAGACTTGGTGTAAATCTTTTCACAGAATAAAAGGCAAATGGGCAAGTAACACCACAGAAAATAAAAACAAACAATTAACATTTATTTCTTGATACCGCCCAACTCACTAGAAGTTTTGCACCAAACATCTTCATGCCCTTGATTAATGTGTAAGTAGACAACATATGCAAATTTAACCATTCAAGAAGCACAGGGAGGACACAAATAAGTCCTCACTATCAACCCACATAGCTGTGTCCAGAAAACTGCTTGTAAAACTCAAAGAAAAGCATGAATTACATAAAAATGCTGTTAAAAGTCAACAGAGCTGACGGGATACAAGAAGCAGCAGCATAGGGGTAACATACAAAGTCTGCAGCATCTTGCTCTCAATCCAGTGAATATATTCAAAGGACAATGCCCCAAGATTTTTGGCAAGGAAGAAGGAATTGTATAAATTGAACTAAGGCTGTGGTTTGAGAAAGTACCATTTCACACAACAGTTAGATATAGTGGGGAAATGAAGCTTAGAGTACAGAAGCACTTTAATGACACGATGGAAAGAGAAAGCAGTCCCAAACAAAACAATACATCACAGGGGATGAATGGTCCCTGTTGCTATTAAGACAACAGTAAACCTATTCCTGACCTCAAAGACATAGATTAGACAAAAGAAGTAAAGAAAAAGGTTCAAAGGACAACCTACAGAACACAGTTACTGCTCAACCTCTTCTGCAGACATGTGGTCAAGAATTTGTGCCTACTCACGTCCCACAGCCTCGCTTGTGCTTCTACAGCAATAAATAAAAACTAAATATCACTTAAGAATTAAAAATAGGAAGGTTACGCCTAGGGATTTTGAAGTAATTTATGGGATAATTAAGGCTAAAGACATGGGGAGAACAAAGGTTGACACATAAGCCTGGAGCAAATTACACCACAGTACCTGTGTACAAATGAGCAAGTTGTGCAGTTGAAAGAACTGTCTTCAGTCAAAAATAAGCTTTAAAAGATGTGAAAAAATTAGATTAAGTCAGGAGAAAAAAATATTTCTGAGGTATTCTAAAGATCTATTAGAAAATGAAGAATACTTTTATACCTTTAAAAAATCAGGAAAACTTGATTTTATATGCTAATGATCTGTATGAGTGTTAATAATCTCAGTCTCAAAAGTTGTCTTTTAGGTTGTGTAGAAGTCATAGAAGAGACCATTGGAATTTTCTCCTCTACAAATTCAACTAGACAAGAAATGGTTTTTTCTGATAGTTTTTTTGCAATAAATAAAGCTGTGCATACTGCATTCATGAAGCCAAATGCATGGTAATGCATGACAGCACAACTGATCTCTAAATTCATGCAAGATGAACAGAAAAAATAAATTTTAAACTAGGCAGTAGGACTCTTTGCTGCATGAGCATACTCCCTTCATAACTTGCACAACTAAGAGATTTTCTGCTTTTGCTGGTGTTCGTCCATATTGGACTGGACTAGTAATTTGAAAGAAGAATTAATGAGAGAAGATGAAAAGCAGCATCAGAATGGCTGGGAGGTTCTAACTATTAACTAACTAATAATCCATGAAGTCAGAAAGCTGCCTTGGCAGCAGCAAATGGAGGGCAAAAATGGAAAGACAGAAGGTAGTCAGGCACACTATCCCAAGATACACTGGTTTTCCTATGGCTTACAGACTTTTGGAACACAAGCTGAATCTTTGCACTGAAGAGTTTATAGTGCTCATCTCCATGAACTAAGACAAATGTGTCCTAAACCTTGACAAGATTTTGGTAGGTACATCATCTTAGAAACAATGCATTACAGACCTTTTTTACCAACTCATAATTGTAGATAGTTATTTTTGCATTAAAAGTGCTCAGTTAATTTCATTTTCTGACTTCAGGCCTTGCATAACTGTATTTGCTTTCTCTGTGGCATTTTTGAGCTTCAACACCTCTATAAGATCTTTCCTTGACTATCTCATTGTTAGGTCCAAGAGTCCCCTTACACTTGGTCTTGTTTTATTTGAACACAGTTACATCCTTGAGGACTGTTCAATGTTCATGCTGAGGACACTCCTAAGATATCTACACATTACTATATCTCAACAGTCTATAAGTTAATGGAAACAGGAGTCACAAACACAAGGTATTGAGCAGACACCATTTTGAAGTTCGATTTTGTGCTCTTCCTGATACACTGCTTTTTATGCTCAAATGTAATGGAGCAACACTGTGAAGTTTGTAATTTAAATCTAAAATTGAACAGTGAAGAACATGTCCTTTACAATAAATTCAATTAATTCGCTCAGTACTGATACGTAACAAGAACTGCTATTTATTGGTTTTGACTATAATGTAAAGATGTAAAGTAATGGAGCCCAACTGGCAAGGTTAATGCAAACTAAATAGTCTCTTCAATAACTTTTTTCTGCATTATTCTGCCTCAATTCCTTCACGATTATCAACATTCAGCTTTGGTTTTCCCATTATCCACGTTCAGCTTTGATTTTCATTAATGAAATTTTCACAGTTACTATTCCTTACTTTCATTCACTATACTCATTCTCTCAGAATTCTGATATATTTGTTTTTCCTTTAGCTGATTTTCCATTTGATTACATACAGAGATTTCCATTATTCTGAAATGAATAACCTGGCTACGGTTCAGGAGATTGATGCCAACATAAGCTCTTGGCACTCAGGAGGAACAAAAGACAGGGCTTTGACTGAAAAGTACTTAAATAAAATTTTTCATTTTTTTTAAATCAAAAACTGTGATTTTTTTTAATCCTAGTTGACTGTTTGATGTAGCAGTGGATTATGTATGTCCACAGGATCTTGGCTCCTGTCACTCTAGACTTTGTAGATGTACCTGCAGATCTGCCCAGTTGCTCCAGTCCTGGCACGACTGACCTACTCTTGCCACTGGTGTGGAAAGCAGACACAGAGAGTGTCAGAGAGCTCAGCACAGCCAGAATTATTAAGAGACACTCAACAGACATCTATATGGTCAGACACCACACACAAAACCTAGGGAAAAATGGCATTCTTCCTCCTCTTGACTCTCTCATACTAAATAGTGTCACAGTGATGAGATACCACATGCCCTTCAAGATCAGGAAGAGCTGTGGAGTCAGAATGTGTTCTATTTTCCCACCTACTGGGAAGGAACTTCATTATTCTTTTTCAAGTTCTGCTTGCATTCTCCAAAGCAAAACCCCGACAGAATCCAATTATGTTTTGAACAAACAAGACAGACTGAATGAATGAATTAAAAACTTTAGAGGACTGAAGAAGATGCAATCAAAAACTAGGCTATCTGCCTGGAAGAAACACATACTAAATATCATAAGAGGAGGTTCAGCAGTTCAGCAGAAAAAGGTAGCTGCTTCTGAAGGTTTCAGATCAAAGGACAATCAACATTCTGAGGAAATCCAAAATGCTGTAACAGGCTTCATCTAAATACTAAGAAAGAAGAGCAAGAACTACCTAGAAGATTAAAAGAAAAAAAAGTCCACAGTGAGCTCCCTCAGAGTAGAATAATTTAACCATATCCTAGCTGCAAAGTCCTGTACACCATCAGGCATCTCCCACAACCAGCTACAGCATCAAGAGCCGTAGGATTTTCTGTTGAATTCTTGCTGATCTCATGAAATATTACTTCATTGAATACAATTAGAAAAATTATTTCCAACCCTTACCACCAGCCACAAGATGAGAACTGCTGACATAAAAGCCCATTTCACCAAACAAACGCATCTACAGAAAGACTTGGAACAATAACTAATTACTTGCAGAATACCAAAAGTACATGTTCATTTAGCACTTGAAAACCAAAACTGCGCACATACACAGACACACAGAAGCAGGCATGCAAAGGCTGACATTTTTGACTGAAGGGCAAAGTAAAACTAGAGAAATATTTTGGAAAAGAGTCAGTAAGCAAATTTGTGTTTGAATATAGCGACTGTAAATCACATTATAACAAGCCACAAGGCTGAGCAGCATCCTTGCAAGACAACCTACAGGCATGCATGAACATTGGCCCAACTCCCAAAGAATCCTTAAGACAAAGAAAAGAATTTAAAGTAGGAGCTGAGTACAAGCACATTTTGCCTTTCCCAGTGGAGAGAATATCAGCAGTTTGCTCAGAATTTTTTTTTAAATCTCAGTAAATTGCTACAAGACTAGAGACTATAAGGAACAGTTTGCAAAGACCACATTTGCTTCTCATAAATGTAACTACAGTGAAGGAAGGGGTAAAGTCTGTACCACACCACTCATTAGCATCACATCCTAGAAAAGCTCAGGCTTAAGCTGCTGGGAAATCTGATGACCCATGGGCAGACCCACAGCCTAGATGCTCACATCCTTAACAGAACTACCTCACAGAAATGATCTGGTTAGGTCAGGAGGTGAAATCAACCTTTGAATTATAAGGACCCATGTGTGCAATTTTCTACTTTGCAATTTTAGCTTTGAATGATCACACCCATGGACAAGAAGCCTGAGGAAACACAGCAGTATTCATGCTGAATATTAATCCTTTGTGTTATCTGGAATTAAATCCAGATCTTAATATTGCATGGGGAGTGTCTTCTCCTAGCTCTTTATTTGACCACCTGGGAACTTTAAGACACACTCTGAATGAGTAAGAGGGATTTTGGAGTTATGGATAAAAGAATCAAGCACAAGACTGATGTGCTGCAACAAGCTATTTATTTTCCATGCAGTGTTCTCCTCAGAGTTCATACAGCTTGTTGGAGGCTTTAACCTCTGAAGTAAAATAATCAAATTAACTCTGTGCTATTCTTGGACCACAAGTATAGCTGGATTTTGAGACCTTCGCCTAAAGTCTTTAGGCTAAAGAAAAAAAAAGGATGTTTTCTCATAAATAAAATCAAATTTTAAAGAATTCTACTTGATGTGCAGGTACTAGATAGCAGTAATAATAACAGAGTTATTTAAATGCAAAGCTTAGATAACTTCCATGATCTACTCTGAAGATGTAAAATGTCATTTGTGAAGTCTAGTCGTGCTTGAGAGATTCAGTTTATGGTTGGTACCAACTTTTTTCTTGAAAGAAGTCACCGAAAATACAGTGCCTGTACTTTTTCCTAGTAGAAAACGACACAGTCCTCATTTTATTTTCCATACAGCTGCACTGTTTAGTGTTGGTCATCTTGCACATTGTTCTGAGAAACTGTTAGTACCTTCCAGTATAATGGGCCATTATAATCACACAAACAATGAGCCCACTTCTATTCATTTACAATTCCAATACTGTCCACTTAAGTGTTTTTCAGAAGACTATTTTCCCATGATCCTTTCACAAGTCTAACTAATTCTGCCAAACAATTTTGAAATAAACAAAACCACTTAGGCTTTCTACACTACAGAAGACAGAGGTTACATACAGCTACGGTGTCCAGAAAAAACACTGGCAAAGCAACAAGGGGTGCTACTATACCCAAACAAGTGCCAACAACAGCTGCTGTGGGGCTGTTGCAGATACCATGAGTGTCTGAGGAGACAAGAAAGCAAAAGTGCTCAATGAGAGTGCTATCTTTCACAGCCCAGTGATACAGCGACATGTATGCACATCTCATGCTACAGATAATTTTGAAATTGGCAGAGCAGGTTATTTGGCAAGCATCTACAGAGATGTCTTATTAAAGCTTTAGGGAGGAATTTCCCTTTGTCAGTGGGAATTTTCGTTACATAGCATTAATCAGAATCTACTTTGACCCAAAATAATAGCTAGATTCACAGGGCTGTCAGCAAAGAAAAAATAAACTAAATGCCAAATTTTGTGAATAAAATATGCAGTATTAATGTTAAGATATAAAGAAATATATTACTGAAATTTATATTACTACCATTAGTTGTATTTTAGGCATTAGTTTAGATTTGGTCCCTGTATTGATGCTTAGATTTGGCAGTAACACTGGCTCCATTGCATTGTCCAGCACTTGGAAAAATGTGATCAAAATCAGGAGGTGAGTCACACATTTTATTTCCAGTGGGACTGCTGAAAGTTGGGCACTGAAATAACCAGTCCTGATGTTCTGGGAAGTTGTGGCTTCTGTGTGTGAGTCCTGTGCATTTCCACCTTGAGGGACAATATGTCTCAGGAGGATGCTCAATTCACAGGCTCTCTTACCATAACTTTATTAAGCTGATTGAGAAAACAAGGGCATAATCTAAGTCCCAGACTACGCTTAGCAGTTTAATAAAAAAACACACAAAAGCAAAACACAAAATAAATCTAAAAAAGGAATACATTCCTTTTTTGTTCCCTATAGGACTCTTTACAGATTATGATATCATACCAGCACAGGAAACCAAAAATTTAGAAAAATACTCCTTGATTAACTTTTATTCTATCACACTGAGGTCAATTAATATTAACTGACAACGAGGCAGAAAAGCTGCATAAAAGTATAGTGTAGGAGAATCTTCATTAAAGATCTCAGTGCCTAATTCAATTTACCACTGTGCAACATAATCTCTAGATTGAAGCTGAAAATTCAACACTGCATTCTTTCAAGGAAATTATTTATTCATTCATAGGATTTATTGCCACAAGAGATTATCAGAACATAGAGTACAGCCCTCATTACATTATAGCCTATTATATTTTGCTAAGGAAGACAATTACATTTGAATAAAAACTATATACGAGAAAGGCACCCAATCTTGATGATTTGCACAGAAATATATGAATGTCATACATCTAGGTGACAGAACAACTGTTCACTGTATGAAAAGAGGTTAAAATATGGTGTGGAAAAAGGAATCATTCATTGCTGTTTCAATTATTCAGCACGGTGTGTACGTTTCCATCTTAAATCTAGATTTGGGCATGGTATGTCAAATGTGTAGCAATACTGACAAGACACTGTCAAAACAGCAGCCTCAGTAAGATGATGGAGCGGGTACTTACAATAGAAAGGAACACCCATTGAATAATATTATGCATACCCACAGAAATTACTGTCTCCACCAAAATCACATAAAAAACTACAGGATGCTTCTACTTTGAAATTCATAGAAATTCTAAAGGCATAATGGAAAACTATAGGAAAGCAATGTTTGCATCCTGTTTCTCTAATAAGAGTTTACATTTTTATTATCCCAATGCCCCTGAAAAATAACCCTGTAGTTTTTAGTTATCAAGATGTTTTTCATCCAACATTACTTTCTTCTTCCCTGTTCTCCATCTA
This sequence comes from Melozone crissalis, assembly GCF_028551555.1. NCBI lineage: Eukaryota > Metazoa > Chordata > Aves > Passeriformes > Passerellidae > Melozone > Melozone crissalis. Next base: position 27,994,730 of record NW_026535794.1, read on the forward strand.
TTAACAGAATGTGCTCTAAATAATTCCAAATTAATGAATCAAGATGACTGTGTATAGCTCATTATCCAAGTTTGTGATATTTGCAGGTGCTCTGTGAGTGAGCCACTTATGACTTTTAAATCCTCACAGTATGGTGAGCTTGGAAGCTTCCTCTACAAACAGCAGCAACATAAAAAGCAGGGGCAGACATACATGCTCTCATCTGGTCCTCAGTAACAAACAAAAGGTTGTTTATGTTCCTTCATCTCCACAACCCATCCTCTCTGCATTGCTATTTCCCTCACCTTTCTGCAGCCCAGCTCCTTGAAGTTATGCACCCTAACCCCTGCCACCTTCACACACATCCCCCTTTCTGCCTGTTGCCTCATGGAGGGGCTCAGAGAAGTACAGAGAATCTCTTAAGATGTTTTTTTAAGCAAGGGATACATTACAGGGCCCACCAAACTGTGCTGCTGTATTGTGTGTCTGAATCTTTTCTCTGTTTGCTGACAGCATATTCCTCTGGGTGACTTGTCTGCTTTCGAAATCAATGGCATAAATAAAGTAACAGGCTTGCGATGGTTTGGCTTGGTTTTTTTATTTTCCTCCTTCACACAGTTTATAATTTATGGGAGTGAAAGTCCATAAAGTGAACACAGACATTTATTTTATGATTTGGAATGGGAGCATTGGGTTAAAAGGTTTAAGGACCTGGAAAAGAAAACAAAGCTAAAATGCCGTTCTAGAGAAGGAGATTCTCTCTCCTTGATTTTCCTGATAATACCATGAGTATTATTCACTCATCAGTCTAAATACTCAATTGGCCATTCCCAAATTCCTTCATTTCTGGCTACTCAGCTTAGCACCTGTGGCCATTAGTGAATATTGTGACTCTGCTTTAAACAGATACACATCTTTGTGAAGTAAGATGAAAAATTAGGCATTACATATGCCCAACATCAGCAAGACAATTCAATAATTTTGGTCCTACTGTCTCATCTCTCAACTATAGTATTGGAATAAATAGAAGCTCAAACTCTCCAAAACTTGAAATTTAGTAAAGCACTGCAATGAGATTATTATGAAAACTTCCAAAACAGTGAAATTTGTTACAAGATGTGGATATAGTTTTCTAGATATTTAATGAATGCACAGAATCAGTGAAGAAGATAAAATAACTGAAAAATAATTACTTTCTCAGATGAACAGAGATGAAACAAATCAAAGATGATCAAATGCATTAAGGCTAAAGGCATTAATCTGCTAAATTATTGGTTGGCATGTCTTAAATTTTGGATTCTTTTCTGCCCCTTCATTTTGTTCCACTAGTGTAGTTGCATATGGGTATATTCTAACAAAGAAATAAAAGCTTTGAATATTTATAAAATTCTACTGGTTTTTCTTGAATTCTTACTTCAGGTCATTTAGGTCACCAATAATGTTCATCTTCACATACAGGTCTCCTCCACACTGGTGCTGCCAAGAGAGTATTAACCATTTATGGGGACTGCAACCAGAGCTGCTGGGGATGGTTTCCTATGTGATCTCCTCCTTTCTTCCCCCAATCAGAAATTTTTTGGTCCCAGACTAAGCAAGATAACAAGTTATATCCAAATGACATAGAAAAATAAAGGAAACAGGGCAGGAATTTCTGGAAATTTTTTTTAAGAGGCAGCTATATCCTTGAAGAACTGCTTTAACTGCAGCCCCCTTTCCAGCCACTTGAGTTAAGTGACTCTTAGCAGTGACAGGCTGTCCCCACACTTTCCCAGCTGCTTCAGGGGAACATGATGTGCTTTGTCACTGGATTTCAAAATCTTTGCTGAAGCAAAGAAACATACAGTTCAAAAAGATACTATAGTTCTGTTCCATATTCTTACAGTTATAAATGACTATGATCAAGTCCTTAAAAATTTCCCAATCTAGTGGGGGCCCAAGAAAGCATTTCAGTAAAAAGGCTGTATGAATTAAAAACAGTTTAAGAAAAAAAAAGCTTTTCTTAGACTTGTACAATTTGTACAAACATTTTTGCTAAACTGTCCCATGAAAGTCTGCTCACAAAGAAAATGATGACTAAATGTTTGAGACACAACAGCAACAGAGTCCATATTACAACAGAAAATTATAGGCTTAACATGAAGCATAATCATCACAACTTGTAATAGGACAAAAAGGTTTGCAAGTCAAAATCAACTTCTTCATACATTTCATGCTTCTCTGCATTGCCAGTTTGATGTCTAACAGTTTTCTTTGGTAAACCCCAATTTCATCAAAGAGGAAACATTTTAGACATCAAGTTTTGTCCTCTACACTAAAAGCAGTGCTGCCCAGATTTTGTTAGCTATCCAGGGAAAAGTAATTTTAATTACTGAATTTGTTTTTTCCTTCAACATTTCTATTTTTCAAATATTTTCAGTCCACCAGAATTCCAGACTAAGAGGAACATGAAGCAAACACGGGCTGTGTAACACATACATTATTGCAGAACAGCCAATACAAAATCCAATATTTTGTCCTTCATGGGAGACTATCTATTGTTCACTCAGCAATAAAGTATATAAATTAAACTTTGATTTTCTTGTTTCACTTCTCTTTACCGTGCCTGGTGTGCTGATATGCCAAGAGAATTTTGCCTTTTTGAAGTTTTGCTGACAGCATTACAGAACCATTTTCTCTGTAGCACCCTTGTGAAAGTTGTTCTTTTTAAAAACCCTTTTTATAATATATCAATTTTGCTATCTCTGCAAAAAAATATTACTCGCCTGAGGGTTTTTATTCTTCTTTCAGTCATGCTGCCAGGGGGCTGATTGTTTCTGATTGCTAAAGTCAAAACTCACTGAAAATGGACTACTTAAGCTGAAGAGCATTTCACATGATAACGGCTGGTTTTCCAGTCACCTTACTTGTCTATATTATTTAGCAACACAGTTACTATGTGATGGAGATTATAAAATCATTTGAGCTGGCTGCATTGACACACTGGGCAGAAAAATAATTCTATTGCTTCAGATTCTGGAATGGCAGTCATAGAATAAAGCATTTGATTGCTTAGTGAAGGGTGCAGCATAAATGATGCAAATGGATATGCAGCTGATATGCATTGGTCTCCAAAAGCTATGTTACCAGCACCAGAATTTCTCACATGAGTCATTTCACCAAATTTTCTTGTTTATACTATGTAACTGGAAAAAAAATCTATATTAAAATTGATGTGAAGACTAATAAAAATTCTTTGTGCAATTAAAACATATTTTTTCCATTAGATATAAAAATGCCCACTGCATCATTTGTTTAATTTTCACTTCTTTGAAGAATTGATCCTACATTGTATTACCAATTGTTTCACTGCCTTAGGCAAGAAGGTTTCATTCACTTCCCTGCACCAGCCTGAAATTGCATAAGACACTGTGGTATCTGAACTTAAGACAGTGCTCGTGATCTAAGTGAATTCAAGAGTGAGTGTAAAGATGATGAGTAAAGTATGCTACTGACTTCCAAATATACTTTTACTTTCTTTTACCATTTATCAGAGCTTTGGCATGACTGTGTCATTCCTCCCTTTTTTTTACTCAACAATTTTCTTAACCTTTCAAAAACTTAGGCACTTTCAAAAAAAGTGCCTGGCTGCTATCTGATAGCAACTGATGTATAATAAATTATTCCTTGTATTTAAAGGATAATGATGTTTCTGGGCTAGGCACAGTGAGGGCTGCATGATGTGAGGCTGGAAAAGGAAGGAGTAAAGGCAATTTTTTCTGTACCAACAATGAGATTGTGCTGCAGCCAACACCTGGGACTGCCTGAGCTGCTGATTTTAAGATTTCTTGTGAAGACCTTCATCGAAGTGTGGATCAAAATCTTAAAGAACTAAAGAAAACCAGACCTAGAAGAGACTGCAAAAAGACTATGCAGTCAGTCCCTCTTCCCTAATCAAGATCTACTTCAGGTGTGTCATCACTGACACATGCATTTTTCTAGCCTTTCCTTATAAACGTTTGAAGATGGAGGTGCCACACATGGCCCAAGCAATTTTCTTAAGAGTCTCACTATTCCCAGTATTGAGAAGCCCAGCCTCATTCAGCACTGCTGTGATTTGCCCATTATTGTTTTTCCAATATATCCATAATATAGAGAATAGATTGTTCCATTCTTCCTTTTGATGGCTTGTTACATACTCACAGGCATTTCATTCACATTTCCACCCATATGTCCCTCCTTCAACTAAACAACCCAAGAATTTCAGTTCTTTCCTGAAACCAGGGAACTCATCGTTTTCCTGTTTCACTGCTCGATCATCTCCTGAAAGAAATTATACTCAAAAAAAAGTTTTCTACACTTGAAAAAAAAAGATATTATTTGGTTTCTAATTGAAAAGGTAGAAGCAATTATGTGTTCTGTGATAGAATGTTTAAATGGCACAACAAAAACTCAAAAATAAAATACCTTGAAAGAAGTTCCTAAACACTAACATAGCAGCAATGACTGTCGGCCTCATTCAGCAAGATATCCTACTCATTTCACAGTTGAAGTAAAATTGATTAATCAGGCATTGAACGAGAGGGCAGGAAATAGAATCACATCAAAGAAAGGAAGACTAGACTGAAAGAAGATTTTTTGAGTTGAATAAAAACATTCTGGGGGATAGGAAGGAAATACATGAGCTAGCAAGATAATGTCAGAAAAAAAAAATTAAAGATAATACAATTTTAGAGATGCATCCAGAAGCCTGTGGAAAGAATTATCAAAACATCAGTGATTGACAGAACTCTTGAAAAGTAAAATAATAAATCAAGATATAAAAATAAATATCAGAAAAAAACCAGGGCAGACAGCATAAAGGTACAGATGAGAAAGAGATAGAGGAAGTACATGGAACAAACAAAGAAGTTTTACAGTCTCCCTTTCAGAAATTTTGCCACAGGAATCAAGAGGGACAAACAATATCTCATTCTCATCTATTTAAAAAAAAGACACTGGAATGAGTAGCTGCTGCTTTTTCATGCATCCTTCTCTCTTGTTTTATACTTTTACTGTAAGTCTGACTCAGTCCAGTTTCCTGTTAGTCTTTGTGCCCATCCTCTACATCACCTATTAGAAAATTGCATGACTTGTTAGTGATCAAACACCTGTCAGAACCCACAGAAACAAAGCAGATATTTGACATGTATCTTCAAGAATTTGGGGAAATCTATTTAAGAAAAGAGAGGCTAGGGACTAGCTCAGTTTAACACTGCACATGTATGTGATGCTTAGTATGATCACCAGCACAGTTTGCATGTTTTACATCACAGAAAATACTTGAGCTTGATGATGGATGTAGAAGTGGAAATAGTGTGAACTCTATTTTGAGATTTGGGTTTATGTAAAAGAATTCACTTATGTATGTTTTACTTTAAACAGATAAAAATTAAAATATGCAAACATAAATAATGATTACCTCAGAGCAGCAGTTTTCCCATTTTTGTGAGTACACGTGACTTGCCTTGTTTGGTACCCAATTTGTATGTCCCAGTATTTGTTCTCCTGTCTATTCTGTCTGTTACGATTCCTCTTCTTCTTAATTAACTCACGAGCCTCGGGATCTCGAACCGCCTTTTCTCTGTCCTTTTCCTTGTCTTTGTTCTTCCCTCGTTTCCTTGCTTGCCTTATTTGTCTGGAATGGGGCACCGTGCACGCGCTCCATGGTCCCACGTTCAGGCTGTACAGGCTTTCTTCAGCAGCGCACGGGCTGGACCGGCACATCTGGAATTCCGTCAGGTTGGGGCAAGCTGACCCGCCGAACTGCGGCGGAGCCACCACGTGCCGGGTGCGGTGCTGGAGCCCATTGCCACAGGTCTTGGAGCACTCGGACCAGGGTGAGAACTCGGCCACGATGCAGTCCTGCCGGCACGGGATGAGGCACGCCTGCTCCTGTCGCGGCTTCGGCTCAAAGTACTCGCAGATGACATCCTCAGCTGGAACCCCGTTGGACTTCTGCACGCAGGTGATGTCCCTTGTCTGGATGCCTTCCTCCCCTCTGAGGCACTCCAGGGGCTTCTCGTGGCTGCGGGAGAGGACGGGCCGGCACTGGTTCCAGCCGCCGATCTGCCAGTCGTACAGCTCCTTGTGCCAGTCACAGACACGGAAACAGCTCTGCTGGTTGTCCGGCCGCTCAGGCTGCTTGCAGTTCGTGGGCAGCGTGGTCCAGCCCTCCACGTGGGCACACCACACTGCTCGCGTCTGGATGCCTCCTGGGCCGCACTCATCGCCCATGCATCTCCCCCATGGACCTGCAAAACAAGAGAAGGTGCTAAAATTGCTCGCTTAAGTTATTTCTCTGCCATATTGCAAAAGCAAGCTCTCAGTATTTCCTGTATGTCTAAGAATTTCATCCTTGGAGAAACTCAAACTTTGAGAGTACAAGCATGGGATTACATCTACATACTCTACATCTTCATTCTCTTCATCTTGTTATGATTAGAAATACATTTCACTTTTTATTCCAGAAACACTGAATATTTAATATTGAATATACTGAATATCCAACATACACATGAATTAATCACATTAGAGAACAATGAACTAAGCAATCACATTCACAACTTAGTTTTTGCTGCCAAGGTAGGAGCCAAAGCTCTTCCCTTGAAGGCATGAATTCAATCTCTCTTGTCCACTTGAATAATTTTTCCTGGACTGTTTAATTTTTTTCTTCACATTTCTATTGGACTATACTTTTACATTGATGCCAATTAATATTGTGTTCTCTTCCTTCCATATTGCATGCAAAAATGAGAACAACTACACAATACATTTTGAAAAACAGTGGTGATTTCAAGTAGGCCACCTCTAGTCTTTCCTTAATTACAACTAAAATAAAAAACAAAATCCAGTTAAAAAATGTTCATTCCACACAATCTGTGATATTATAGAATAGAACAAACTCTTGAAGACAGAGACATACCAGCTGGTAACTCTCCAAATAACAGTAGCTGTTGAATCACAGAATCATAAAATACAGGGTTGGAAGGAATCTCAAGGATCATCTGGTCCAAACTTTCTCGGCAAAAGCACAGTCTAGACAAGATGGCTCAGCACCCTGTCCAACTGTAACTTAACAGTGTCCAATGCTGAGGAATCTATCACTTCCTTGGGGAGAATATTCCAACTTCCGATTGTTCTCATTGTAAGAGTTTCTTCTTGTGCCCAATTGGAACGTCCCCAGGAGTAATTTACACCTAACTTGTTCCTACCATTTTCTTTAATCTCCAGGGTCTAAGGGTAACTATTTGACATGCAATATGTTGTTATAAGAAATGTCAACAAAAATAAATAAAAGGCTATATCCTTGAAAGATGATGTAGTTTTTCCACTATAAAAAATTGAAATATTCACCCAGTTCAACATGAAATTCACAAGCCAGAGGTTAAAAAATCCTGCATTTTTAAAGGTTTTTTAAGATCTCCCCTCATACACACTGTACATTGACTTACCACATAAGAGCAAAAGAATAAGCAATTCAGAAAAAACCCCTGCAACTATTTATCAAAGAAAACTTGTCTATCTGCAGACACTTGATCACACAGAAGAAATTTCCTCTGACTGAGGAAGTCTCTGTCCTATAAAGAAATTGGGGCCAAGCCACACAATCCTCATTCACCTGAATGACCCCAGTACAAGACTATTTCTGTGAGCAAAGCTGTTGAAGAAGCCAGGCTGAGCCTTTACTACTTTCAAAGCAGGTTAACAGCATAATTTTGGTACTGCACAGGAATAAGTGAAATGAACTATGGCAGATACAAATTATTTACATCATCTTCTTATTGAATGACTTGAAGGAACATGTGGCCACATCTTATTACTGATTCCCATGAGCTTTAAAACTCTCATTGCCTTCCACACAATTTTAATCTGTTTATCCAGCATTAGCCTCAGTACCAGTTTGGGAATGGGCTGATGGTAGGCTATACATTTAGCCTGTGCTCCTCATTGTCTCTTTTTAAAGTGAACACTGTGGCTGAACAGTTCACTTGTAGTTCTAAAACCCTGAGAATGAGCACTAGCCGGCTGAAAACAGCCATTGCAGCTGGCAGATTCAGCCCATGGAAAATCCCCACTTTTTTTGCTTATTAAGTTTGAATTATAGTTGCCAAGAACTATCTAGATATCCAGAAAAATTAATGCATATTAAATATAAACACATTTCAGTTTCCATTTCAGCAAGACAGCGCTACTTTATCTTTAACTAGTCTTCCACAAATTACATAATATTGCTGTATTTAATTTGGGCGTATTTACACTGAGTTGAAAGATGCCATTTCCTCAAAACACCACTTTGAACACCTGCCATTTTTTAAAAAATAAAGACTGCAGAAAATCTTCAATTAGAGCAGACAGACAAAAAACACTCATGATTGAAATAAATTGCTCATCTTGCAAACTATGAATTTCTGCCTTACCATGTCATTACACCTTATGTATGGTTTGTGTGTTCCATGAAAAAAATCCCTCTTTCTAAAGATCGGGTTTTTACTGTACCCCAGATGAAAAATTCGCCCACTTGGGACTCTATCACATCTCCATTCATCAATAGTCAAAAAATCCCATTGTACCTAAAAGATAGTTGTTTTTGCAAAAAACATCAAAACATCTTCAATCCAATTCTAAGGCAGGTTTACACTATTGAAAATTGTAAGAATCTCAGTCTTGATGCAGTAAATACTGCCTTTGGAAATGTAAATATGAACAAAAACTCTGTTATGTGACTGCTAACTGGACAAAAAAAATGTTCTTTCATAAGATTATAAATATGTTGGTTTTGGAACTGAATATAAAATGATGAGATGCACAGATAGACTCATGTAGAACATTGTCTTATTTTGCTCATCCTGTGAAGTAGCAGTAGTAGTATTAAATCATTATAGTGAGTAGTATTATAGTAGAATCATTATAGTAGTAGTAGTATTAAATCACTATAGGTGAGTACCAACAAACGACATTTATGCAACCCTTTGAGCAGACTGCTGCTCAGTAATTCCATGTTCATGTGCATATCAACACAGAGCTCTTAGAGATGTATCTGACCCTCCCTCTTATCTACATTACGCTGATTTTTAAGTTTAAAGACAAAATAACCTGCCTAGAGAAAAAGACTGCAAGTGAAAATAAGCTTAAATTTTCACTCTACTCCACACTTCTTTATATGACTATGACAGAATCTAAAAGGGAATCACAGCTTTGAGGCAAGGATTGTTTAGACTTTGTCCTCAGTGAGCTTCCTCAAAAAACTAAAGTGCTTCCACACTTGACCAAACCAAATTTCATTTGCACGGAAAGCTAAAATTTGGGGCAGCGGGCAGGTGTTAAAGAGAAAGCAGAAAACAAAACAAAACAAAACACAAATATATCATTCTTCCCTGCCCTCTAAGTCTTCCCTGATTTTAAGTGGCAGGAAAATGTCCCATGCTGTCTGGCCTCCAGAAATGGCTCTGGCCCTGCAGTCCTGGCCATGTACTCCCTCCATTCCCTACTCTCACTCAAATGGTTTCTCTTTCCTATGCTCAGGATCCCAGGATATTCTTAGTTGGAAGGGACCCACAAGGATCATCAAGTCCAACTCTTTCCTGAATGGTCTATCTGGGGACCAAGCCCACAGCCTTGGTATTATCAGCACCATGCTCTAATCAACTGCTTGTTTGTGTTTCTTTTAACCTGGAAAGCTTTAAACACAAACCTAAAACCCCTTTTTTTATGTCTATGTGATAGAATCAAGGATGAATATTTGGTTTTTAATGCATGCTCTAATATGTCAGGAACAAAAAAAACCAAAAAACAACTGATACCATTCTTCACAACCAGCTGCATTTCCCTTTGAGATTATGGAAAATACAGAAAAATAAAAACATAAAGAAAAAAGACCTCAACCCTAACACTTCCAGACTCAGCAGTCATTAAGAACAAGAGTATCAAGCTAATTTCCAACGAATTATTTTCAAAACACCTATGAATATCCAAGCAATTTCAACAGCTTAATTAATTCATCTTATTTAGGATGAAGGAGAATTGATATTTCATTTCTTTCTTTAGTTTTTAAAGAATAAAATATTATACTTTCATGTATTTCTAGCTGTATTAATAGAAACTTGCTTTGACCAAAATTATAGCAAGAAATACCAAATTTTTTTTCTTCTGAAAACAATTTCTGTCATCCACATTAACCAATATTCCCATTATTTTTCACTTGTGCACTTTGAAATCTTCAGTTAAGTTACCCACAAGTCACTGTAGTCAACCCCTAGCACTTGCTGAGGAATGTTGTTGCTATGCATTTGTATGTGAACATCACAAAAAGAGAGGGAGAGGTTTCTCTTCAATTTTCCTTACAATTACCCATCTCCCTCCCAATTATCAAGAGCCTAAAATAACTCACTTCTAACTTAAGTGGCCCAAAAAACAGTGCAAGCTTCAAGGTGAGGCACGGTTGTCCTTTTAAATTAATCACAGGAAAACAGGAAAATAAATGTCTCTGAACTGAGTAAAGGGGCTTTGTGACTTTTCCAAAAAACCAAAGACATGAATCCCAAAGTATTGGTAATCCACTTTAAAGTTTTGAATGATTCTCAGAAGTATGAGAACATCACACAGAGGTTACCTGCTCTATGCTTTTTATACTGTATCATTATTATGGGTAGTACATTTACCACTGTGTTTGTAAATATGAAATTTTGGGATAAAATTCATTTCACAGAAACTAAAGTAGCATATATATGCAGCTCAGAATGAAAGAGTTCAGCAGAACACAGTGCAGAGTCTCACCCACCATTACTTAAACGCTGCAGGAGGCGGGAGGTGGCTGCCCTTTCACAAATTTTCTGCTGATGTTAAGCTCTAGTAACAACAAGAATGTCTTTAGGAAACCTGTCAAGCCTAATCAAGGCTTTATATAATATTTTAATTTGGCCTTTATGAATATTCTTTAGGTTCTCTCCTTCCCAGTGAAGCAGCCTTCACACAGACACTCTGCTGTCCCTGCTGTGTGCTGATCCAGACCCGCCTTGCCAATGGGATGCACGTGCACTCAAACCATTTCACACTGGGGAAAAAGGAGGCTGCTGTGAATGCAAAACAGCTTCTCTTTGGATTTCTTCTAAACATACTTAGATGAACAAATCATACTTTGCCTGTAGTGAGCTGAACTTGTTTCATGAAAATACTATCATTTATGCACTCTTAATTTAATCAGTGTTTCACAAACGGCAGCTACAGAAATAAATAGGAAGCTTGCTTCTTTTTGTTCTGGGAGTTGTCACTGAATCTTACTGAGTTTAAAATGTCATTTGTAATTCTTTGTCTTCTAAAAAGATTACTGTAAAATACAATATTAAGATTCCCTCTAAGCTTCTGAAGGATTAAGATTTATTTTTTAGAGAGCAGGAACATAAGTGAATTAACCATTCATGCAAGTTTTTTCTGAAATTTCAGGGACTGATCACAATGGAGTTGAAAACTGAAAACTAAACCCCCACTAAAGCACTGACAGTTTTGCAGCTGAGAACAAAGTAAGCTATCATTGTAGTTATTAGAGTATATTTAATATAGTAAATTTTAATACTGTTTCAGGTATTAAAATTATCTCTGTTTTAAAAAGAACTTACTTTGAACTCTGATCCAGGACAAATAAGGCTATGTGAAAATCCCTTGAGCTCTTCTCCTCATAAAAATACAAAGAAAGACAAAATAATCCCCCAACTATCCTCAAACATGAAACTCCAAACACATCTTAAAGTATTGAGCAAGACATTACTTACATTTTTAACAAATGAGGGTTGCACTGATTTGAACTGAACTTTGCTGTACTTTCCGTGAGAATTGGTTTTGACCCATTTTGTGTTACTGGTTTGGTGCCTGTAAGTAGCATTAACAGTTTAATGCCAGGGAGAGAGACTCAGACTGCATGAGACAATGAGCAGCTTAGTTTTCAGCATTTTGAGAGGATTGTATTTAATGGGACTATTGAGAGACTGATTAGCAAATATCTACTTTTTCTAAGTTCAGAAACAAGCTAACCTTACCTAATATTGGAAACCTCAAATTTCTTTGTATCATGAAAAGGTTCTGAAGAGGGCAAAAAAGGTTAACTGGGTGATACAGGGCTGAGTCAGAAGAACACAAGTATTACAAGATGGAGTTCAATCCTAAGCAGTAAATCTCGAGAGAGGTCAAAAAGACACAGATCAAGAAGCATTTGAAGGACTCAGAAAATGACAGTGAATGCAAACTGCAGCTCCTGATAGTGGAGCTGGTGAAAGAGCTGAGTGAACAGCAGGTCACTAAGAATACAACAGCTTCAGATTGCCAAAATCACTTGCAGATCTGCTTGGCTGAATTAAAATATAATAGGCACATCTGTAACTTGGTACAGTATACCTGTATTATTTATATTTGCTTTACACAAAGGAAAAGCAACCACTGCTGCAACAAAGTATTTACATCACAGGCAGCAGCTAATTGTGGAAGTCTAGACAGGGAACAATCTCACTGATACAGACACACTGCCTGTCACACTGGCAAAAGGTAATACAGCAAAATGCTCTAATTCTAGATCAATTACTGGCAGCTTCTTTTTTTTTCTTTTTTTTTCTTTTTTAATACAGAGTCTGTCGTGCTGCCAACACCACATGCTGGCCACATTTGGACAGACAGATTCTATAATTTATACTACTGGGAGTGCCAACACAGTAGAAGAGCACTGATAGACAAAACCTTATTTTTGCGTCTTTCCCAGCCATGGCAGGACTCCCTGGGTGCTGTATGACTTGCTGCCTGCTCTGTTTGCCAGCAAATTTTCCCCTCCAGGAATGCTATGGATCACCTTGACTGCCGTTCCTATTTAATGCTTTTGTCTTTCTTGGCTCCTCTTTCAGAGGTTGAAAAGAACATGCAAGGCAGTGTCTGCATCAAAGAAAAGGGATTTAGGATATAGAAGAGAGATAAAAACAGGAAGGATTCTTAACATAATAAAACATAACACCTGTGATTTAGAGGAATATAATGAAGTATCAAATATGCCTACAAATTATTTAACTCTTAGATCAAATTTTTTATTTTCTAATAGCAGAAGGAAAAGTGTAAGCCTCAGTGCAATTAAAAGAATTTCAGAATCTGAAGAACAAGTTTTTGAAATTTCTCATATTAACAATGAAATATTAAAAAATACCACTAAAAAGTAATGTAAATTAAACTAATTTATAAATTGTACATTGTTTCCCTAGCTTTCCTGAGTACTTCAAACAGTGGAATAAAAGCAAATCCAAAATCAGCATATCAAAATCAGCCTCTTAGTTATCTTTCTAGGTGTGCACATAATTATTAAGGCACTTAATAAAATGTGGGCCCTTTTATTTTTATTTTCCTCTATTAATATCCATTGTGAAAATACATTCATGCATGTTCCTGATACTATTCATGGTATGGTAATTAACATTATCCACCCATTTTCCAATTTCTCTAAAAATCACGAATGTAAAACACATGATACAAACGTAGGAGTAACCATAACATTTTAAATTCTGACATCAACATCACAGTTATTCAGTGTTTCCCTAACAGCACTGTCATATTAGAACCTCACAATTACTAGAACCAAATATTTATTTTCCTCCAGCAAAGAGGAAATTAAATTTTGTACATCAGAAAATTGGTGAGTCTAAGACAAGGTTGTATATTCCCTAACAAAAGTGTTGAATGCAACATGATTTCCCAGTGTTGATGTGGTTTCTTGTGCTGCAATTCATGGCAGTTTTAATACCACATTTCACTTGGTAGAGAGGTTATTTGGCTGCTCTGTGTTTTTTTCTGTGCTTTAATATTGTGACAACTATAATAGAAATTGACTCCTTTTTCCATTTGTTATAAACACAGAGAGGCTAAAAAGTATCTATTTCTACAGTACCAAAAAAAAAGGAAAGGAAAATAAACATAAAGAAATTAAATGGTCTCAAAATTTTTCTCCTCTTTTTAATATAATGGTAGTTCTTCATCTGCCCTAGACAGCCAGGGCTGAGAACCTAATTCAATACTTATATTAAAAAAACCTCAACCACCTTCTTATATTTGTCACTGTTTAATATTTATTTTGTTGCTCTGGCAGTACACATTCAATTTTTAAAATAAACTGCATCAGGATCCGCACTTTTCATAACACATTTCTGCCCCAAGTAATTTGACTGTACAGTGGCGGAACACGCTGGAAATTGCTATCTGCACCGAAGCTATCAAGAGCCTTCAGCTTGCAGGACTAGTGCAACATGTTTTTCTGAAGTATATACTGGCACATAAACAAACGTGAAAGGTTGACAGCTCACTGTGCAGAACATTTCTGGCTTTGTGCTGTTGTTATCACCTGGAAAGAAATCCTCTCCTTTAGGCTTATTAAAAACTCAAGCTAATTCCCAAAACATTATTCAGTTTTAAAACAGTTCTTTCTCCAAATTTCTTTAGCATAAATTCCTCTCACTGTTCATTTTCCCTTTCCATAGTATAGCAGTAGCAGACAAAATAAATATTAAATGAACACACAAAAGGAATATTTAATTGAAGCAGCATGGTTTAAAGAAAAACAGAGCTTCTATGTTCTACAAAGCAATTACATTGCTTTGAGCTTCTAGTCATGTTGGAATAAATACTTCTGATATTGAATAGAGTTTCTTCTAGCCAACAGTCTGTTTACATATAAAGTTGGTTCATGAATGTTTCTTAGTTTCATTAGAGGTGGTGTTAAACCATCCTAACATATTCCTCACATTGCTCTCCTTATGTTGCCTCTCTAGTCACGCTGGTGGCTGAAAAGCAGATAATGCTCTTCTGACAAAATGATGATTCTCATACATAGCAAACACTCTTGCAGGCTTTGTAAGACGGATGAAAGGTTTTATTAACCTTTGCTTGTATCTCTGCCACACGTCTGTTTTGGTTTTCTTCTGATCATCCCCTGTTGAAAGCTGCTCTGCCTCTCCCCTGTGAAGCAGCTGCACCGAGTCAGGCCAAAGACCCCCCTACCCCAGCAACAAAGAACTGGAACTTGGGGAAGGTACAGAAATATGGTGAGCAAATATGATGTCTTCCCTGGTACCTTCCCAGCTTCCCATCAATTCCAGCTCACACACCACAGCAGACATGTTGGCACAAACTTTCTCATATAAACAATAATTACACATGGACATCAGATAAAGATAATCCATGTGTTCCACCACCTGCTAAGATCAGTTTTAGAACTCATATGAGAAACTCCTAAATTTACTGGGGTTTTTTCCCAAGCTACCAGAATGTAATGATAAAAATGTATAGAAATACCAGAAATTTAATGATAGAAAGAAATGGAATGAACCTATTTTTTTCATATACAGTAGGCAAAGAAAAATGAAACAAAAAACAATCCCATGAACAGCAGGGCCAATTGCAAGCAAATCCATGAAATCAGCAGTTACTCCCAATTATTATTCAGACTGTAATCATGAGTAAATATTATCATTTTACAATGAAAGCCCTATAATATTATGTGTAACAGAAAACATCACCATGAATTATTCTTATCTATGTCCCTGTAGACTTTTACAGCTCTGTCTCTGTCAGAATCTTATTTTAAGAGATAGGTTACTGAGAAAATCAATTCAGAATCCAATGCTTAGCAAAGAGAAGGATTTCATTTGTATAGATTAAGATGAAATTTTCTCCTTGGTTTTGAACAAAGATTCACTGTTTTCTTCCTATAAGCATTTTATATTCATTTTATCCACAAATCTGAAAGCAAATTTTAACCAAAACACTGCTGAGACAACAACTCACATAACCTGAAAATCGCACTGTCAATGAGTGTTCTCACTAACCATAGGAGGAAATGCAGATTTTTGCACTAATTTAACTAATAGTGGCTTGCCCTCCACTTTTCATCAGAATGAATCCCAACTAAATCTATTGTAAACACAACACTAGTCCTTGTCATGACACTTTGGGCATCAGCAGGTCTTGCAGCACCAGTTTCTTGGTAATGTTAGAAGAGTTTATTTTTGTGCAGCCTCATGTAACCTAATGATAATTAGTCATATTGAAGAGTTAACAGAGACTTTAAATCAGATTTAATTTCTATCATAAATAATTTTGCAATTCAGTTTGTTAAATCAATTTTCTTTAGTGCACACAGACTGATGCCTCAAATAAAAAAAGAAAGAGTATTTCTGTTTCAATTTTCATCAAGACCAAGTGAATGCTTTTATTTTTCTGCCTCTGTTTCATTTTCTGCCCTTTGATTTCTTTCCCTTGTTCATCATAGCCTCCTGCTGTGGTGCTGATGGCCAGAAGTGCTAGTTGTGAGGCTGCTGCAACCACAGGGTATGCCTGTCAGCACAGGCCATCATGCTTGTGCCAGCCCAGTGGTTTGTAATTCCAGGCTCTACTCACATTAGCCAAGGGCAAACAAGTCAAAAACCCCCTCCACTGAGAAATGAAGAAATTCACTTATACAGCTTTTCAGAAACTGGCTACAGCTTTTCAGCTAGGCTACTAGGACCAGAAACCAGAAATTAAACGTAGCATCTTTGCACACTGGCTTGTTTAAAAGGCCAGACTTCCTGCAAGGAATGATGTCAGACAAGGCAGCCAGAAGCTGGTTATAAGAAAACACTACAGTTCAGCTTCTTGAAGTCATAAAGAGATTTAGGTTCTCAGTCCCACTACTACTAGCCTGAAGGATGATCTATGTACACCACTTCTGTCACCTTGCACTTCAGCTTCTTCAGTGTGAGGCAAGGACAACAAAATGAATTTTTAAAGCCCGTTATAGGTATTAACAAAAAACTGTGTGCAATAAGTAAACAGCAGTAAGAATACATGTTCTGTCATTTTGTCTCTGGAAGCACACAGTTTACTCAATATCTTTCCCTGGAGTTTTGCTCTAAATCCCAGTTGTGTTGAACAGGGTCTTTTAATAAAAAAGCAAGAAGCCCAGATGATAAACTAATACTTTTTCTTACTCTTGACAGAAATCTTATTCATAGAGCACAGCATGTACACTTCTCATCTGTGTCTTCCCTCTGACTCCTTGGCCACAAGAGAGTTAATACAGATTTTCAAAGATCAAATAAGAAGGTTTCTCATATCTCCGGATTCTTTATAGCATTCTTTGCCACTAATGGAATGAAATAAAATAGCAGATCTGAACTTAATGAATATCACTTAAATAATGCAATGGACCTGTCATCCTTTTGGCCTTCTTCTAATTCATTGGAGCAAAGAAAACTTAATGAAATTGCATATACAGAAAATTATGCAAAGGGTCAAATGTATATAATTATCTTTATTTACCTTTAAATATTTCTTTATTTAAATTGCCTCATTGTTGGGCTGAAATAAAAATTCAGTCATAACTCTTCTGAAGTGCACTAAGACTTTATGTCTTGCTGAGATACATTCTCCCAAGCATATCCTCTGCTGTTCATTTATTATTCATTATCATCTGCATTTTGCCAAATTCCTTTGAAACCCCTTTTCCATTTAAAATGACAACTTTTCCATAAAACTGTGGTGCATTCATCATACAGACATGGTACTCAAAACTCTGTGAATGCAAGGCAACTAAGTCTTGCGGATATGCCCAAAATACAGGTGCCACTGTATATCAGAGAAGAATAGATCTATATTAGTTTTGAAGAAATCTCTTCAGGACCATATGACACCTGTCACGGCAATGTATGCAAAATAAGCAATGTCCTCATCTGACTGCCCTGTAATCAATCATTTTTGTTCAGACCTAACTGGGAGAAATAATTAGTTCAAGAAAGTGACTATTACTTAGTCACTTATTTCCATCTGGCAAATGTGTTGCAAAATTGCATTAAATAAGTGGCTTTGTCTATTTTTATTATATTAGAAATATACCTAAAAAACTCCTTTGTGTAAGTACTTTTCTCAATTTTGGTTTTAAAAATAAGTAATATGAAATATTAGTATAGGCAGAGTATATCATAACATTGACTTTTGAAGAGAAATTCCCATTAATCACAGCAGGGACTGCTACTTAAAAATACATGAACTTGAGCTGATGTTATCACACTGATCTATCACAAGAACCCAAGATGTCCTATTTAAAATGCAATGAATCACTGTTACAGAAAAATTAAATGTACACATGTATTTTAAGGACTGCACTAGAAGAATACGTTCAGAAATATATAGAAGATATCTTAAAATTCCTCTCACCCATCAAAGAAACAGAAACACAGTACCTAAACTTTGCTTTAGTCTTTTCTCCTAGCATAAAACCCACTTACCTTTCCACTGCCAGTATTACCTTTGAATTTTAGAGTTACTTCACAAAGGTTATTTTATAAGTAACAGCAGAAACTTGTAGCAAATGCTCAAAGATTTTTTGCTATTTCTCTTGGCAGGATATGTTTTTCTTTAGCATCATTTTAAACCTTCTGTAAACTTGGAAGGATTATTTGATTACTATATTGGGAAACTTCCCAGTCAGGAGAAGGTGAGAGGCAAAGAATGTATTAGGAGACCTCACACATGCAAAGCTACACATTATCAGGGCAAACTGCATGTTTGTCTCCAGAGAGGCAAAAGCAAAAAATTAATTTCTGTCTTTTCTAACAATCTGTTGCTTTGAAAACTATGCTAAAGCAGTGAATTTAGCAGTGAGGAATGTCATTGATTACTCCTCTGGTACCACTTTCTGTCACTACTATTCTCCAGTTGGATCCTCATTCAGCAATCAAGAAACATGCAAACCTTAGATTTTCATCAGACATTGTTAAAGAAAAATTTCACACAATATGTACCATGAGGTAGTAATCAGATATTTACCAAGGGAATTTTTTCAGGTTTAATTTTTCAAAGAAAAAAAAATTTTAAAAGTTCTGACAACACGTAGGTCTGGCAGAATTCTAGTGGAGATAAAAAAAAAAACTCTACAGGAAAGAGAAATTCTTCCAGATAATTTAGCATAAAGTAAAGCATAATAGGCAGTTATAACTGCTATTAAAATAAGGAGAGAGAGGGAGAAAGGAAATAATCCTTTTGTTTCTGCTTTTCCAGAAAGCCAGCCACAATTCTAGAAGGTCATCCAGTAAAGATAAATCACACACTATTTCTTCTACCAAGTACACTTCTAAGTGAAAGGCGTGCAAATGCAAGTAATATTCATATTACTACAAGATTTTTAAAGACACCTATTATACTTAACAAAGAATGTTTTAAATCTGATCTTGACTGTTGCCAAAATCTCACAGTCAGCAGAAACTTAGGGACCATTTCATCAGCTGCTGAGATAAAACTTGGCAGTACTTAATGTTCCACAAAATAGGAAGGCCTGAAGGAAGGGTGCAAAGAGGATGGAGCCAGCCTCCTTTCAGCCAGCCTCCTTTCAGGACCAGAGGTAACAGGCACCACCTGAAACACAGGAGATCCCCCCTTGGACATTAGAAGACAAGTTTGGGGTGGAATAGAGTTCATTTCCTTCCAAGTTCATAGTAGTTCACATGGGGTTATGTTTTGGATTTGTGCTGAAAACAGTGCTGATAATCTAGAGATGTTTTCATTATTACTGAACAGTGTTTACACAGAGTCAAAGCCTTTTCTGCTAATTTTACCACCCTACCAGCAAAGAAACTGGAAGTGCACAAGTTGTTGGGTGGGAAGACAAGAAACTCTTTTATTGTGAGGGGGACTGAGCACCAGAACAGCTTGCCCAGAGATGACAGAGAGTCTCCATCCTTAGAAAAACTGAAAAGCTGTCCTGAACAGCTGACTCCCAGTAGCCCTGCAGGATATTTGGACAATTGTGACCTCTGCTGCTCCCTTCCAACCTCACCTGTTCTGTGATTCTGAGAAACACACATATTGAAACACCCAATTTGAAACTCGAAAGTCACAAAAGCACCATGTGGTCATGTATTTTCCAGAATCTCTTCAATTTTCTAACTTCACTATGTCAAAGGTTAAAGCATCATACGAAGTCTTAAAGACATTAATGCACTTGTGAAAGCAGACAGCAAGAAAGTGCTCTCTGTTAAGGTTTGGAATCCATGAATCATTGGCCTTTTTATAAAGTCTGTACCTTTCTAGGAATGGCTATTTAATTCCATGCCACAGAGTCTTTATCAGAAAGCTGACAGGAAGAACAATTTGTTATGAAAACCATTCACAGAATTTAATAATAGACAATTACCATAAACTTAAATGCGCAACATGTACTCACATTTCATTAAATATTAACTACATCAGAAACTAATTCCTAAATGTTTTTTGTAATTATTACATGCAGTTGAGTAGAGAAAGAAATGTGACAGATACAAAATGGCAGAAAAGAAATTAAAATTATACATTGAAAAATATATCAATAATGCGCTTTTTATGGATTACCACAAATGCTAAATCTCATAGTTTAAGCTTCATTGAGCAATGTATACTTCAATTCTTTCTAAAAAGCCTTCCAGTACTTCAAGGTATTAGACAAATACTCATTTTCTAAATAGTGAAAGATCAGTCCTTTTGCATATTTCATTTAAGAGAGAAAATTACTGAGATAATAATTTTCCACAGAATTCAGTCCATCAAAACTGCTGAAATTATGCTATGCTATCAGGTCAATCAAATTTCTAGGTAGGTAAATAATTTACTTCACATTCTTCAATTTTGCTAATGACTGATTATACCTGAATGCCTTGTATAACTCAAAACAGAACTTCAAGAATGAGAGAAAGCCCAAGAGTATCCTTTTATGGTATAATAATATTCTATTAAAGGCCATTCCAGAAAGCAACACTACCTTAGTGGGAAGCTATTGTGGCACATCCCAAGAAGTCTCACTAAGCTAAATAACAAATCCTATCCTTTTAAAAGACTGAGATAACATTATATCACTTTAGCACAGCTCCTTTGGCTACATCACTTAGGAAATTAGAAATGTCATTCTCTATTTTAATTCACCTTCAGGAAAGAAGGTTAACTCATTGGCAAGGAAATTTTAACAGGCCAGATCTTTCAAAATCAATAATGAACTGCACTGGAGATATCTTTCCAAAGGGATAACTTCAATTAAAACAGCCCTCACCAGAGATAATGAGTAGAGAAGGAAGGTTAGTGTTGGACAAAGAAACACTGGCCCCTTTGCCAAGTACGTGATGCAACGATACTTATCAGCCTGAATTATGCAGAAATATCTTCAAAAGGCCCTGAAAAACAGAAAGGTCATGTTGTCTCAAGGAGACTCTCTGCAAAGGGCTAAGAGTGAATCAGAACCTTTCCTAATAATTTTTTAAAACTTATCAACATCAAAATGTTCACTGGGCTCAGAAACAAAGAAAAAAACCTGTTATGGGAATTTCAATGTCACAAAGGACATCGACAGTGATCGTATGGCCACTGTTTATTTTTCTGGAGAATGTACAATAGATAATTATCCATCCAGGCTACATTAGCGGTCATAAAATCTCCCTCACCTTCTTTAGATGCACTATGGAAAAAGCAATGTGTTCAAGCAGGGACACATCTGAATTTCACTTAAGTCTCCATCAGAATGTAAAATTTGACTCAATTCCAATTTTACCGGAGAACTGGAGCAGCTCTTGCTTCCTTTTAAAATATAAAATTTATGATTGGATAACAACAACTGCCTCATGGGGAAGTATAATAAAACAATTATAAATCAAATGCAGGAGCCTAAATTTGTCTATCTTGACCTCATTATTGAATTTTCGATTCCAGTGCCTTTTCATCCCTCTTCTTACTTTACAATAGCACTATGCAGGATGCTTCTTTTCCTTGAAGTGAAAAACAGCCACAGTCATCTAGACAATGGTGACACTTTAAGAAGGGCACACTTATTTGTTCAATGGCAGGTTATTGCAAGCAAAGGAAAGCTCAACCCTGTATGAGCTGAAACACTGAAAGAAACAAAAGTCAGCTGGGTAGCAAAGAGAATAAAATATACTCCCAACCATGGGAATCTTATTATTATATGCAAATCACAGCACTCTGTTTAATTAGTAAGCTCTGCATTTTTCCTTCCAGTTTAGATCTTTAAAGGCAATGGAGATATTCCAGAAAAGGAGGTTATAGCAATAAGAAACCTGCCTTCATGCCAGTCAAACAGAATTTCACCAGTTTAGCATAGGACCATGTATATCTATCTTATCAGGCAGGGCATTGTAAAATAGAAAAGGAACTCAAATCAGAAAGGAGACTTCTTTCCTTCAACCATTCAAACAAACCATCAGGAAGACAGAAGTCTCTCCCTAGAAACTTTGAGAATGAAACTAGATGCTGCCCTGGAAGATGCATTCCTTTACTTATGATAATTTTGTTTTTCTAAGATCCAAACACACCTGACCTTACTGTGCCAGATGTTGTGTGATTCCAGAGACGTGGAGTGTCTAGGTGCTACTCCACAGAGCTCACAGGCTAGACTGGGCTCAGGGGATACACTGGCTACTTTGAGATATGTACAATGCACATGCAGAATAAACAGCTTGATGACTGTGTGTTAGTTGGACTAATGTTTTTCTTTGATTACTTGCTCTAATGGGCTTTCCTGGGAAAGTTTATGTCAAACAAAAAAAGGGAAAACTGTAGAGAAGAGCCAATAAGATGTGTGAGTGGAACTTAGGTACTGAAACAATAAGAAAGGCAAGAAGAAATGTCTCAACAGTCAACCAGAGAAGGAAAAGAAATAAAAACAGTGGATTTCACAAACAAAACCCACCTAATTTAGTTATTTCTGAAGCTGCTACTGCAGGTAGCAGGTCTTCAACTGTCTCAAAATCTACTTGCTTCAGTTAGTCAGGAATTTTTAATCATTTTCAAAACAGATAGTAATTGTGCAATCCACATAAATTAGTGCAGTATTTTGTTGCAGAACACCTAGAGATGTTCACACAAGCATTTGCCCACTTAGCCCAGACCCCCTGCTTGCAGACAGCCCAGCCTGAGCAGGGCTGGCAGTGCAGGCACACTGCCCACCCCCAGCCCAGCAGGGCAGGTGGAATGCTGCTCACACCCCTGATGTGAGATTGGACTTCCTCCAGTCACACCGGCATTGCTGCAGCCAAGGAGCATCCTAGCCTGACCCACAGGCAAAAGGCATTTGCAGAAGTGGCTGTTGCTGCCAGATGGCCC
This sequence comes from Melozone crissalis, assembly GCF_028551555.1. Lineage (NCBI taxonomy): Eukaryota > Metazoa > Chordata > Aves > Passeriformes > Passerellidae > Melozone > Melozone crissalis. The sequence goes on from NW_026535794.1 coordinate 28,017,860, forward strand.
ATAGTCCAAGCACCCCTGGCAGTTTGCCACAGCCATGGCATCCCTTATGACCCATGTTAGCTATTGGTGATTAGGTGAGTGGCCATATGGGTGCCATGCTGCTCATCTTTCCTACTGCCTCCTTAAAGCCGTGGTTTATAAGGTCTTGTCGGCTCCCATTACTGTTTGAACCACAGCACCTCACCATGCATTCAAATTAAGACACCTGTTGCAAGTCCAAAATTAAATTTAAGTTAGATGCTGACTCAGAGTAAAAATACCATTACTAGATCAGGAAGCATTTTCCAGAATAAATTAGTTTGAAGCAGTCTATTAATATTATTCAAATAATCTGTTATGATTCTATGTTAACAGAGTAAAATATGACATAAAAAGCTGTTTGAAACATGCTAGTGGGTGAACTTGCTTTCTTGCCTTTTAAGGGAAAGTAAAATAAAACACATGCTGTCTACAAATCAGTATTAATTTAAAGCTGCAGAGAGCACCAGTTTATGAAGTAACTGAGTATACTGATTCATAAATTTGAATTAAATTTATTTAGATCAGTAGCTCTTATTGAACCTATATTTTGATTTTTAAATAAGGAGATACACATTACAGTGAGAGATTTGAAAAAACCCAGCTCTTTTAGTGCTTTGCTTTTTCAATAATTCAAACACTAATAGCTAAAATCCAACAATAGAAGTTCAGACAGTGATTCTATTACTCCCTTGGTGGCCTTTAAGACCTTGGTTTCAGTCACTAATCACAACACTAAAAGACCTTTCTCTATTATTAGGAATTAGGAATATCAGGTTTCATACTTTCTCTGAAAGAAATGGAACACTTATCCAAGTAAATTTAGTATTATTTGCATGTTTAACTTCAAATGCTCTTTATAGCCAACAGGATTTTCACTTTCAACATCAACACAGGTCAACTGTATTACACAACCTGCAGACCAGAAATAAGAAAAAGTCTCAAAGCCAATGCAAGAGATTTCCTATAAAATTACCCTAGGTTTTCTTTAGATAATAGAAATTATCTGGAATGGTTTGTAATAAAATTATTCTTCTAATTATTCTTCAGCTTCTTTTTGTTTCTCTGAAACTTTCCAAATGTAAAGGTTTGAAAACAGAAGAATAATTAAAGATGTTTCTCTAACAGGGGATGTCCATATTTCCGTTGTGCTGCAAAAATCATCAGGCTGATGTCTTGATTTTGGTTTGCAAGAAACATTTGCAAAGCACAAAACACCTGCAAAGCACAGAAAGATGGACCCATTGTCATCACATAAAACCGTAGAAGTTTCAAGAACAAAATAAGGACGTTTCCCTCCCCACCCCATTATTCAGATAAATACTCTTTTATCAGACGGCACAAAGCATTCCCAATAAATGTACTGCATGATTTAAAAGAAATCTATTAAGAATAACTCAGTCCTAACTGAGGCCTTACGTCAACATTTCAATATAAATGGCATATATATCCCCTCTTTTGGACATTAAAGGGTTGATTTCTACCACACATATAACAGTAGCAAGGGAGGAAGGCTGTTTCTGTTACTTTGTGGTACCCATCTGTTCAATACATACAGTCTATTTCTATTCAACAATGCTTACTTATTCCTGGTATTACTCTAGCCTTTAATGAGGTTTTAATACATATGGACCTCCTAGGGTTTTACTGAAAACATGGCGAACACTACAGGGAATTATTTTAAAAATGGGAATGAAAGTGTTTTGGGGCTATAGTGTTTGGAAACACTGAGATTGCAGCTTGGCACTTTTGATGGGGAGCAAAGAAAATTACTTGCCCAGAAACAACAATGTTGTCGTGAAGAACACAAAATTATTTTTCCTTTCTCACATCAACATCAACTGGAAGCAATGGAAAAAGGTACAGCTGCACATGAAAAAAAAAAAATCTATATTCTGCAACAATACTGTGAACTAAGAATTTATTACTTCTAACAGCACAGCACAGAACTGGATCCCTAAAAATTTGCTTCAACACATAGAATTTCACATTCTGGGTTTTCACAAGGGCTTTCACATTCCAGCTCAGTGCATTTTTGGTTCATGGGAAATACACAATGCATTTCTCTGACACTGCATTATGTGTCAGAACTACTTTCAGAGTCAAGATAATACAATAAAAGTTTCCGTGATACATGCATATTGAGAACAAACATTTCAAAAGACATTTCATCTTTTTAATGGCATTTTCAGTTGGTTAAAAAGATTATTTTCTCAATCAAAGAGAATTCCATTAATATATTTCAGATGAAGCACAAGACCACAGCTACAATCCATTGGTTGCAACCATCAAAGCCTCACAGGAGCACACACACATATATATGTATATACGTATGTCTGTATATATATATATATACACACATATATACACATATATAACTGACAATTTTACAGTCTAGTTTGCTTTGGTCTGTATATTTCAAGAGGTCCAAGATGCTGAATGATTAATACCCACACAGGGAATGTTTTCCTGATCTGAAATCACATGCTTGCAGAGTTCTAGAAACCAACTACAAGATACATTTTTTCCCCCCAGTAGTTCATGGAAGAGATGGACAAAATAGATAGGTCAGTCACATTCTCAGAAGTTAATCCAAAGCCAATAAGTACACCTCCATCTTAAATATACAACTGCATTCATAGTGTGACAAAATGGAATCTCTTGATTGATTTTCAAGATGAAAAATAATCCAATAAGCCCTTGCCTCCTCTACACACATTCCTGTACCACCTAATGCTGTAAAAAGACCAGTGGCTTCCATGTTCACATAATGTTCCTACTGAGGCATCTTATGACAGGCTAACATTCCTAAAATGCATGGCAAGTAAGGACCTGGAGGCTTTGCAGAGAGGGGTGATACCATTCAATGAGTTTAGCTTTAGAGACATTAAGCAGCAAACACAAGTCAATGACAGCCACTCTCAGGTGACTGAAAACCACTACAAGCTCTGGGCCCTTGATTTACAACAGGCAATTGAGGGCACTGAGCCACATGTCAAAGATGCACACCCTCCCTCAAATCCATACCCAGAAAACATTTTTCTAAACATACATCTCAGAGAAGACTTAGGCCATACTGTTCTCATGCATATGGAACCATGACAACTTTATTTTCCTCCATTCTTTAACACCCCCAACAAACCCCTTTTCAGTAGCCAACATTTCATTGCAGATCTTGGATTGAATGAAAAAGCTTCCTTTAAACACCAGTAAAGAGCAAAGGAAGCAACTGAACTGACTGTATGCATCTCAGGCTTTCTCTTCACTCTTCTGATCCCATAGGGTTCACTGTTACATCACCATTTAAAAGTTTGGCTCAAAAGAGGCAGGTCTCCAACATCCATTGACTAAGGGAGCTAGCACTTAAGGGAAGCTCATCATCCAAACTTGCCATATCACATTAACAATGACACCAGCTTTTGAACCATGCAGAGAAGATGTCCCAGATGAAGCCCATATTTGCAATCCAGACAAGCTGAGCCACAAAAAACACTAGTAGGTGGCTGGACAGTGACAAACAATGGCTAAGCGGCAACTCCTGGTAGAGGCTTCCCTGCATTTTCTGCTGATGTCCTCCTTCAGAAACACAAGGAGGAACTGCATGCTCCTCTACACTTGTTATTTTAGAAATGCTCTGATGATCATGTCATGCTCAGAATTGTGACCTAGGGAAATCCTCCAACACCAGTCCAGAAAGCACAGTAGGAGCACTGCTAGTAAATCAATCTGCTTCACAACTGTAAATTTTATCATTGTCCTGGAAGCTGTGGCCTAAATAAATACAGTGAAGCTGTGGGGAAAACAAAATAAAACAACTCAAAACCAAAACCATACCAAACTAAAGAGAAAACAAAAGAAAAAAAATCCAACTATGGGGACAAAAGACGATCTGCATGCTCAAACTGTCCCTGTCAGGGTGTTGTGATGTTCCTGAGGTCTGCTCCATGTGAAAGGCTAGATTACTAGCTGGGTTATCAGCATATAGGGTTTAATATTTGGTCAGCCCTGAAGTGGTGAGGCAGTTAGAATAGATTATCTTTGTAAGTCCTTTATAACAGAATGCTTGTATTCTATTCTATATGACCATATTTTACCTGTGACTGATCTCCTTAGTGAATAAATATCTATTTCTTTGAAATCTACTAAACTCTTGACCTCAAAAATTTTATAATTCTCTAATTCTATCATTCTCAGAAGAGCTAATAATCCCTAAAGGAAGGAACTTTAAAAACATTTATTTATTTTACACTTTTTATAATTACACAATATTCCTGTGAAAAACTGCATAGATCTGAGGCATTGGAGACCCACACTGGGATTAGCATTTACACTTCTGCATACAAATAAGGTGGTGGGGACCCATGATGCTAAGATTTGGACAAGCCTTATTTTCATGAACTGAATATCTACAACATTCTCTAATAAATGAAGGAGGGTTTTCAAACGTAAGTAGAACAAAATTGCAATTAAAATCATACAAAACAGGATGTTTCTTACAAAACATGTAAAGACAACTTGGAAAATTCTTGTTGTAGGTGGTTGTGTGCAAAGAGCAGCAGGACATGGCTAGAGAGGAAAAAATCCACAGTAGTTATTAGACAGAAAGAGATTACCATTGGTTTAGAAAGACACAATTTGCTGGAGGCAAGGATAGTATTTAGAGGTGGTATCTGTACATAACTGTCCTCATTTCATACTCTTCCCCAGGCATCCAGAAACAGGCAAGGTCACAGAAAGGATATTCTGTTAAATTCACCTTTGTTTGGATTTGATATGAATGCTCTCTTTTTTAATTAGCATGCATAAACATCCATGCTGATATAATTCTTCATTCTATCCCCAAATTATCATGTATGCTTCATTAAATCCAGTAAAGTCCATGCTGTCCTGTGTGTCCCAAATGTCACCACGCTTAACACAAGGAACTCCTGAAAAAAGCATATTCTTACTGAACTGTGTGGAAGAGCATGAAAAGATACATCTTATAAAGTATTGCTTTAGAGGAAAATCAGTTGCAAACTGAAGCTCCAAAGAAAGCCTAAAAGAAAAAGGAAAACTTCCTAAAAGTTGTTATTTGTTCAAAGGGAAAACAGCCAGAGCTACTCTAGGCTTTTCTCTTCTTTAGCTCTGGATATTTCAGTAAAGCATGTGCAAGATAAATACTTGTAGGACAGTTTTCTTCATTATTATCTAGAATTAGATTAAATGTCTTTCTATGATGTAGAAACAGATGACATTTCCAGGGCTGCTGCGTCTTTTTTTTTATTTAATACATTTACACCTTTGCATATGCACCTATCAAGTAACTATGGGAAAACATAAAGATGCTATCAAGTTTTGATAAAATTTAGTTTACTTTTAGTGTTGCATATGCAAAACACCAACTGCCCTATTAATTAAGGGAGGAGGGAGGCAAAAGAATGAAAATTATGTAGGAAGATGGCAAAAATTCCCTCAGATCTAAACAGTGGAATAATTTACTCTTATTTATCACTCTAATCAATAAATATGAAAATAAACCTCACATAGCTCTATCTACAATCAGAATTTTAAGGCTTTATAACATGGCAAAATTTTTGCTTAATTGCTCCCTACTCAGAAAATATAAAGCAGCTCTCAAGAAGCAAATCTTTAAGGAGCCTGAATATTTTTCCATTTGAAGGGAATAAACCTCTCAACCCATGACAGCAAGATCCCATTAGAGAATGTGCTAATTGGCTGCACCCTTAGGGAGCTCAGTACACTTCACCTTTTATTTCAAGGCTGATACTGCACCTTGGTGTGAGGTTATCACATTAGTCAGGTCCTGTTGTGAAACACCATGTGTGAAACTAGAATGGAAGTGCAAAATGACCGAGATTCACTCTGGCTTCAGTCAGCACAAGGTTCCTGTCATCTGCCACTGAGTGCATGTCATATGTCTTTGCCCACCTTACTCACACAAGTATCATCAAAACTTTTCAGTTTGGATACTGCTGTCACTTTATGAATGCCTGTTGTTACTTCTTTCATATTAAAATGTGTATACCTTTCAGCAAAAGGTAGTCTTTATTACAAAATAAGGTATCATCTGTTTTTATTGGAATTTTCTTTATTGGCTTTAGGAAGGCAAGAAACCCTGCAACTGATCATAATTTTCACACAGCCTTATCCCTGCACATTTAGGTCCAATGAATTACATGGAGATAAACAGGAATTTGAAAGGTATTCCTGTGCTAACAGAGGCTGCATAAGCTGTCATTTTTAAAGCAGAAAAAGATGGTTGAAGAAAATCAGGAAGGCATCAACTTTTTTGTCCATCTACAAACTACTGTAGAATGACCAGAGTCATCATTAAACCTTGAGATTCTTCACTGTGACAGCTTAATGAGAAAGAACTAAATTATACACATCCAAAATCCCCTTAAAGAATGAAAAACCACTGTCCCTACTTCCTCAACATGTGAAATTCCAGCCAACTCCATGTGTGAAGCCTGAGCATAAGCTGAATAACATCAGTTCACATGCACTGAAACACCCAGCTGGTACAATGAGATGTCTGATTCTTGTTTCATAATATTAGACCAGGAATCACAAACACATGAATTAATTATATACAACCTTTCTGAAAAACATCTTTTTCAGAAAGAGGAAAAAAAGAGATCCCTTTTATCAAATACTGAAGCATTCCTTATTTCTTCACCTACATAGTTTGGCATATGCACACACATTCCCATTTCACCAAACAGGCAAAAATAGTCAGGATAAAATGTTGTTTTTTAATACCTAGGCAATCTGCCTAATAGCATGAAAGCTATACCATAGAAAGAAACCAAACCTAACCAAACCCCTAAAATGTGCATCTGCATCTCACATTCTTTCTTAGTCAGTTCAGCTATCATATTAATAACCCCAACTTCTGTTGCTTCTTTTCAATGCAGGACACTGAAACCCCCCCTCAAATTACATAATCAATGTTAGAAGTCAAACTAAATGCACACTCATTGTTCCCTCCTCCACAGGCTTCTGAAATTCCAAAATGTTGAAATCAGGCACAGAAAAAAAACTGTTCCTCTGGATTATATTAAGTAAAACTATAGTTAAAATAATGAAAAAAAAAAAAATTGACAAAATCTTTTGTGACATCTTAGTTTTCAATCACAGTGGGTACTAATCAATTCTTTATAAATCATAAAGAATTTATTATTACCCACTGTGATTAAAAATGTGGCTACCTCTCATGAACACCTTGTCCAATACTTGCACAATGCCACTGCATGGGTGGCATTTATGAAAAACCACAGATATCAGAGTATTGACATGAAATTGATCCAGCCATAGAAATATTTTAGATTTTTATTTTTCGAACTACTTTTCCATTCCATGAGGAGGGATTTTTAATTCTTCAGATACCTTATTGTTTTAAGACACAGAGAGGAATGTAAATAAATATGTCTCTATCAGTCACAGTCTTGGGAACAAGAGAAGATTGAGGCAGCTGAACACATTCTCAGGTCAGTGGATATGTCAGGCACTACCATCCCTTAGACCTTGGTTCGGTTCATAACAACTCCACTTCTATTTCCTAAGCCATAATGACATTTCAGATAATATTCTCCAAATTGGCCTTCTGAATTCAGACTTCATTACTTTTTATGAGAAAGTAGGAATCTATTGAGTTTTTGAAAAACAAACAAACAAACAAAACAAAAAAAAAGCCTCCATTTAAAATCCCACTTCAAAGTGCCTATGTGCTTACATTTCTGCAAAATATCTTTATGGCTTAACACCATGTATAGCTTTTATTGTGCTACTTCATTTCTCAACTTTTTTTTATTTTTTACTGAAACTTTTTTAACAATCAGAATTTTATCACTTTCATGAGTTTAGGGTATTTTATCTACTCTGATTTTGTATTATAAGCATTTCACCTAATGCTTCCTTTTTTTTTTTTTCATTATCCTCCTACAAATTCAAAATAGTTATTTTCAGGATTAGAGTTATTCTGGAGATTATTCTAAGTGATTACATCAATGCACATTCCCTTTCTCAGAATAATGATTATTTGCTAGACATGACTGCAAGCCTGTAAGAACACTCGATGTCCCATGATCTCATAAAATTCATACTGCTTTTTGCATATAGCTTCTATTTAAAAGCATTAATAAATATATTGGTAAATACCAGATCAGCCATCCTCTTTTTGTATTTAAGAAGGCCATTTCTTTCACTGAATGTTTCCCTTTTTCTGAGTGAACTTGGAAAACATAAAAGTTGAAAAAGTGAGAAGAAAACAGTTACTAAACCAGCCACTAACAGGAATAAATAAATAGACTGAATAAATTAGAAGATTGTTGTACCTGAAGAAGAGTTTATTCTTTGGAGTAAACAGAAGCTTTGTCAATATATCTGCAGTTTTTCATTTATTAAGTTGCAATGCCAAAGAATCATATGTGGAGAGAAAAGGGGGAAATTAATAACAGTTGTGATGTATTTGGTTTGTGAAAGAAAAAGAAACTCAAGCCCCAATGAGATTTCTACTATAGAAAAAATATTAGCCATATTGAGTACAAACTCTTCATGAACATGTTTTGACAGTAAAATAGGGACTAATGAGATTGTAATTAGCAACAGTCAAAGACTGTTGGAGAAACAGAATAGATTTCTGAAGTTATTAGTGTACTACTTAATTAGTGTCTTCTATGAGGCATAAAAAATGTTGATACTTAATCTGCACAAGAAGAATTTAAAGGATAAATCTAAGTGAATCTGCTGATTTGTTTACAGCATTACTTAAGCCTATCTACAAAAGAACTTTGTACAACTGTAGTGAGGAAATCATAAAAAAGCCCAGGTGCATTTAACTGACATTTCATGCCTATTATACAGCCCTGAAAACAAAATATAAATCCATTATTTTAAAAATTTATCAGATGAAGCAAAATGTATACTGAGATATATAAAGGAATACCATGATAGAAAACAGTCAAGGTAACATTCCTCATGATGAAACTACCATGGACCAAAAAATAATCCTTTTCTATGGAATATATCTATTTCTTGACATTAATGAATGATTTGGGAACTCTGTGTAATGCTTATACTGCTACAGTTTTTAGAGGGTTTGTTCAGAAAGCACAGAAAGAAAGAAGAGCCTTTACAGGCTGATTTGAAGGCAAGGAGGGTGAGCTACACCCCTCACATCGCAATATGAGCAGGAGGAGAGGATTGTGGTAAAACTGCAGCACCAACCAGCTTAGATTTTGGGAAAAAAAATCTTACAAAAATAGTAAAGAAGTACTGAAATACTTTATCTCATGATGTCACAGGATTCCTAATTCTGGAATTCCTGAAAAATAAGTGAAGATAAACTCCTTTAAGGATGCCCACGGTCAAATTAGAGCACCAACTTACTCTCAACATGATGATTCTATATTTATATAGTGTAAAATTTCTGTGTACATTGTAATTCCTGTCACCAAGTGACAGGAATATAGGTAAAACTCCTCAAGGGAGCAAAACTGGGAAGGCAGGTAGCTAAGGCAATACTGATACCAACATGGGGAGTAAGGAAGGGATCAGAAACATGCAGTGAAATAGCAGTGGATAAGTATGTTTACCAGGGAACAAAACTTAAATCATTCTGAGGAATCAATGGGGGAATGCAAAAGGCACTGGGAAAGTGCCAGAGTGAGAAGGGCCAGAAGCAAGAGGTGCCATTCAGCACAGCTGTGATGGATGATGCTGAAACTGTTGAGCAGATGAAAACAGAGAGGACCAGAGAAGAGGGAACGTGTCAGAGAACTGCCTTGTGACAAATGCACTGCACTGAATCAGCCTCTCAATACTCTAATTCTTGACGTCATCCTCCTTTCAGAAAAGGGCTCTCTCATTTGATAAGCTGGGCAGTGATATCCTGATGTGCAGAGACTTTCTAGGCCTTTGCACAAGAGGAAGGAGACAAGCACCCAACAGAGCAGAGAGTAAGCGCAGATGTATTTGTCAAGGGATTTCTTTGTAGCACCATGACTTAGCCTCTATGGAAGATGCAAGCACAGGCAAATGGAGTTACTTGGAAAAGGTGCTGCTGATCAGCACCCTGGGATTCTGGTTGTCTCAGTGGGTAGGGTAGCACTGAGCAAAGCAGTGACAAAAGATGTAGTGGGGAGCACAATTTGTGTTTCAAAGCAGTTACAGAAGCTGTGAGTCTCTCTAGAGAGGCTCTATAGAACCCCTCAAAATTCACAAAATATAAAACCTTAGGCATTTATACAACATCCAAATGACAATTTGTTGCATCTAATTAAGGTAGGTGCATATTTTTTTGATGTCCAAAATAATTATTTTTTCAATTGGTAACAAGGGGGTAAGAGAGCTGAAAACAAGCTTATTTGTGTCATCATTTTAACTCTCTTTTGCACTAAAATATTTCTGAAATTTATGATGTTTTCTGAAAAGAATTAGGCCTTTTAGCCAAACTGCTACTATTGGCATGAAAACTGGAAACCTGTTTCCAAGTCTCCTCTCCATTTCTATTTGTTACCATACATATATACATGTACCTATTTTTCCATCTTTGATCTGTTAATGCACTATTAACAGCTTCTTTTCACACAAATTGTTCTGATATTTTTCTTTCTAAATGTGTTCAAGGACAACATGAAACACACTTTCTTTAAAGTTTCACTTCTTGATTAAGCAAAGCAGCCTCATTTAAGCCCTTCCTGCAAAGGGGACTGAACATCTCCTTGATGCTCACAGGTACATGTTTGATGCACCAGTCTTAGATATTGAATGGTTTACTTTATGAAGTAATATATATTCTCTTGGTTTACTTTATGAAGGAAGAGCCTGATTAATACAACTCTATTGCCACACAAAATAGAAAAATTTTAACCTCCATTTTAATTTCACATTTTCAGTGGCTACATGGAACCTTCAAGTCAGATTGCTGTTTCAACCATGATCCTGAATTTGGCAGCAATGAGAAAAAATTCCAGCTGCAAAATATGTTCAGAAACCATTCAATGTACAGGAACTGGTTTTGTATATGAATTTTTTACTACACTTTATTTTTTTTTCCTTCTTTGAATAGTCAAAACCTCAAGCATTATTCTTTTGCAGCTGCAACAGTTAATTCTATTAATTATTTTTTCGTATCATAGTGTTTCCCCAAACATCAGAATATTGATGGTGAAATCAATCTAAATATCAGATGTGATATGTGATTGGATGTTAAAATGTTATAGCTGTACTACATAAGTTTCTAAGAACTTCACAAGTTATACATTTTCTATTGGAAAAAAATGTAAATCACTAGACAGGCCATCATTTTTAAAATATTACAGTTACCTACACATTTAGTTCAGAACCAGACACAATGCCTGTCATATCACAATATCATCATACACAGAAGTCTAAATAAAGGAAAAGTGATGTGCAAAAATGCTTCTTTGTACATAACATCCTTTTCTGGCATTGCTGTACTCATAAAATATTGTTGCTTACATTTACTGCTTGCTTTTTGGGATCCCAATTTAAATCTTTGAGAAAAATATTCTGATTTATGTGACAATCAAAATGCAGATCTTCAATGGTTTATAAGCACTACCAAAAAGGTGGAAAACTATGCTTGTATCATAGTTAGAAGTGCTGAATTTGGGAGCAAAGAAGGGTAAACAAGGGAGTGAGTCATATATCAGATAGCAGTGTTTGTGCAGCTTTCACATAAACAGTAGTGCTGTGATCACCCTCAAGCTCTGCATGTGTCAGCCTTATGTTCAGAAAGCATATATGCATTTTCTCTAACCAAAGAAAAATGTAAACTCAACATCAGCACTCATGTTTTTATTATATTAAACAATGCTTCAGAGCTCTAGTGCTGAATCTGCATGAGAGGCTGTGTTGAATATAGTAATCTAGAGAGACTTCTATTAGGAAAAAATAAACTCCAGAAGATGATTGCTACATTCTGATTTGACAATCTGACTCTGTCCCAAAGGCTATGCTCACTGCACTTGCAACCAAGTCCAATCAAATCTCTACCAAGCTAAAAAGTAATCACCTTCTGTGAAGACCATTAGCAGATTAAGCCTCAGATAAAAAAGAAAGAGTTACATGCATTTATCAAAGAGCAGAAAACCAATAGCTTGTACATAAGCCATCTTTTCAATTGTATTTAGGTAAGTGATTAGTCTTTCTCTTATCACTATCATTTGACTATTTGACTTCATTGTGGCCATACTGTGACCCAAATACAGTAGATATATCAACAACCAGATCAAGTCTGATTCCAGCTGCAGGCTTTTTATGTCTACTGATATATTAGGCATCGTAGTTCTCTTGCTTTTACTTACAAATGACTTATTGAAATTAAGTGCATCTACGGGAAATCATTTTGTTCTACCAGCTTTAACAATCAAAAGGAAAATGGATTGTGTGAGTGAACACACATAGTAAGGATTCAAATACATACTGTTAGCATGCTTTCAAAGGCTGCAGCATTATGAAATTATGTATTTCAGGAGTGGGCTAGGAACAAAAAACTGTTACATTACTACTAAATTGAGACCAAATTTGGATATTCTGGAATGAGCAAAACTTTTAGGGCAAATGAAGGGGATGAATACTGTGAGGCTTCCATGAAAATTCCCCTGTCATTTTGTTCAAGAGAAGCAATGAGGATTTTCCAAATGAAGTAGGCAGTGATTCAGTGTCTAAACCTCTTGATCCTGTGAACTCTTTGAAACATGAGGCCATCTGCTACAGAAACTTTTTTCCACCACTTGTAATATGCACGCATTGCTAGCCATGCCCTTTGATTTACATCATGCTATCAGAGTTTTTCCTGCCACTACTATGAAAATCGGAAGGATACACTTCTTGATTAATCAACTTGAAACCATGAAGTAAGAGAATATCCTTCTCTCCCTGGCTGCATTTTTACAGTTACCTTATTTTCCTTTGAGGCCTTCTTTCACCCTCGAGTGTATATGGTAAACTTTCATTATTTTATTCTTTACAAGTCCCTCATTTTTCTCCAGTGAAACTTTTGATCAGAGAAACCTTTTCTCCTAAATGCCTTTTTTTTTTTAGCACATGGCAAAAGGCTTTTTTTTTTCTTGTACAGTCAGTATTCTTGTGCCATAGACAAAAAAAATCTATTTCTGCTTTCTTCCAGGGCAAACATTCTTGCTGTGCTGACTTCCACCTCCCCCAGTCTTGTAAAATAAGTAACCTTTAATATTTTCACTGGTAAGAGCCTTAGGATCTTGCTCATGCCATGGCCATTGACTTCAGCTGTTACAGCACAATAAGAGTCAGTAGACAAAATGGTATTAATGTCTATATTTTTTCTAGACTCTATCACCCAGTCAAACTTAGCCTAATTTATATGGATGATGGGTATGGAATTCATTTTATGGGTTTGTACAATTTTTCAGAGCGCTGAGGTTATGGACCCTTAAATGCTTTCCACCCATTCCTATCATCACCTTTCATGAAGGATCTGGCTGTGTCCCAGTCTCTAAATATACATCACAGACTTACAGGGATGGTGAAGTCTATCACATAAACTATGTTTTTTTTTTTGTACTGCCATTACATCTGGGACACCTCAGTAAGGCTGTGTTTGGATAGCTTTAGCATGTGATAAAAATGGACATTACACCGTCACAGGAAAACAGCTGTACAGACCAGGAACTGTAGCCAGTGTCAAGCCCTTCATGCTGCCAAGTAGTTCAGACACAGCTACATTTCTGCCAGGAGTATTCTTGTCTTATGATTCAGATCTCCAGTTTAGGTAACAGCTGAAGCACACACATATGCCCACATGCAGCTATAATTAATATTTAACACAGGAGATAGAGAAATTCAAAGAAACATGTCAACACTTAACACTTGTCTTTGTCTCTGATCCATTGCTTCTCTGAAGCACTCTCCACAATGAGCTCAGGATCCCCAGTCACTCTCCTTAGATAGTTACTGGAGACACCCATGTCAAAAGGTGAAGCACCCTTCCCTTGGTGTATTGAAGTATCTGTCTGATCCCTCTCAGAGCCCACTGTACTCCTTCACTGACCTGAGTGCCTGCTCCTCTTAAGTGGATTACATTACCCTCAATGTCATACAAGTAGGTGCAGGATGTACTGATATCCAAAGTTTAAGCTACCATTTGCCTATTTCCTTCATGGACACACCCCAGTTTTGTTTGTTTAGTTGCCTGTCCATGACTGTGTTAAGTGTTGACATGTTTCTTTGAATTTCTCTATCTCCTGTGTTAAATATTAATTATAGCTGCATGTGGGCATATGTGTGTGCTTCAGGTTAGGGTTAGGGTTTCTTCTTAAATATCAGACCTTTGATACTTTCATCCTATTTTCCAGACTATACAATTGCAGTTCACTGTGGAAAAGTCAGGATAAACAGGCTTTGGAATGTAGTTGTCAGGTATCACAAATGACACCTGAATGGATAAACTACTAGTATCTGACAGATACATGACAACATTTTTATTAATTTATGCCAAGCTTTCTACACATTAAAAATTTTAGTACAACAGCAAGATGTAACACATATTACAAATCATTTACTTCAAATGTTTAACAGAAAGAACAATCAATAAATCCAATGCAAGGAAAAGGTCCAAGCCCTCAGAAAATCAGCTTGGCTATCGGTTATAATTAAGATCGGAAATTAAATTTAGAAAATGAAACAAAATCCACCACAAAATAAACAAAACCCCAGACCCCATACCCTTGGTTGAATGTTCAAGAAGATCCAAAAATCTCAAATTGCACAGTGGGCTGACACAGCAGACAACTAGCTATTGCATCATCCAAGTGACACACATATGCCTCTATAATTATTTTTAATTATTATTTTTCTACCACAGCTTCAGTTATGAAATAGATCATTCATGACTTAACCATGATGCCACTTGGATTCATTCCAAGTTAAAGTTGCATGATAGAGGTTAAATTTATAAAAGATGAAGGTTAAAATATTAGAAGAAACAGAAAGTGATATTAATGGAAAAAATATAATATATACACTTTATGGACAACAAATAGTACATAACTCTTTCCATCCTATACCCTACCTGCCAGTAAATCTTCCAAACCTCTGATAAATAGTTGCTCTCAAACATGGAGCTCTTTCTCCTCTCTCACTCCTAGAAATATTAGATGACCCAAGGTCAATTAGGTGTGTTAGTCAGTACTGGCCAAAGTACAATTTATAGTACAATATATCATAATTTTTCAGTGTCAAAAAAGTCAGTACTGTTATTCGATTAGCCGAATCCATTCCAATCTGAAAATGCCTCTGGCTTCAATATTCTGACAAGATTGCCACCTCACTGAACTCTAAACAATACCAGCAACGACCCCTGAAAGAAAAGGCAGTTTAAGTTGTGTGTGTGATTTAAGGGAGAACAAAACCAGGCATATAGCATATACATATATATATATATATATATACAAAATTAAAATTACCAGACTATCTTTGCATGCATGCAAACAAATACCAAAGCTTTCAGACTGCAGGTATCAAAAATATGTCTCTTAGCAGGAATACATTTGTGATACATTATGCTGAAACACATCATTTATTTCACAGCAAGGAATCTATTTCAGTGAATTCCATGTATGCAGCTCTATTAAAATTAGAGATAGAATGGTTTAGAACCATTCCCAGGGCACACCAGAAAGAAGGTAACAGGCTGTAAGGTTGTTACAGCAAAGGACACAAAAGTAGATATCTTCAGAAATATACCACCACCACACCCTTGCCTTCCAAGCCCATCACTTATCTTTTGTGGCCTTCCCTTCTCTGGGATTGTGAAGGAAGGCCCACTTACCTAAAGTGATCTAAAGAATAGCCACATAAATCAGCTCTTCCACCAGGAGGATCAAATTAATTTTGTTTAGTATGCTGATAAATAGCAATGTTAATCAGCCTGAAATCAAATAGCAGGAGATTTGGGATGTGTTAATCCATTGTTTGTCTGAAACTCAGATGCCTGATTCAAAGCACCTCTCATAAAAAGTATAATCTAGAACTGTAGTTCAGTTTTCAACTATTTTGGTCTTTAGCCAAAATAATGAAGGAGAAAGGCTGAATTTCTTTTCTTAGAGAAAACATAATGGTGAGGCACTCTCTCAAATACATGGCATTTCACAATTGCAAGTTATACACTAGAAGAACTGGTAAGCATTTGTCAGCCTACAGCAATTCTCAAGAATCTGATCCATGCATATTTGAATAACTTCTGGAATCCTGCCAGACTGACAGCTACAGTTAAAGGAGGCCAAAATGATATGTTAAACAGCACCATGATTACTTTCTATCTTCTTTATTTGGGATAGATGCAGAATCAGTCCAGCTGCAAGCCAAGCATGACTTTTAAGTCATTGACCAGAAAAAGAACATGCTAGAGTTTGCTCTTTCTTTTCAACTTGAAAGGCATAAAGTTTCTATCAAAAACATTATCAATAGCAACTAGGAAAATAATTAATCAATTTTTTTTCAGTTAGCTGAAAATAGAAACAGTCACATAGTGATAATTTTTTCCAAAGCATTAGTGGAATATTATTGGATTTTATAACAGTGGCCTAACATTTCAAGTGAACAGCAGCCCCTTTGTGAAAAGACCCAACACAATTTTAAAAAGTGAATGTTTGACAGCATGCATGTGGTAGCTGCACTGAATGGATGGAATGGGAAAGATGACTCTGGAATTGAGACAGGACACTATGGACCATCCTCTTCCTTAAAAATAGCACTAACTGTAGCATATGCAGTGAGGTTTATGCCTATTGTCCTCTAAGTGAAAACCTCAAGTTTGAAATCAGTGTCAAAGGGTGTAGAGCAGTCTAGTCTTTTCATTTTTTACAAGACATATTTATATTGCCTTGCGTTTTTTAATCAAAGCTACAGCAGACTCTTTTACTCTTCCCCTAGACATAAAAACAGCCATGCTTTGTCTTTTATTCACATTGTGTTGCAAAATACAGCTTTGTTTTGGTGCTGGGAGATTGGAAGGTGAAATGGAGGTCACCCAGTTCCCCGAGGTCAGCCAGCACTAATAACAGCAGCCTCTGGAGAACGCCAGCAGTGTCCCGTTTCTCTCAAGGTCAAGCAACTGCTGTAATCATTCAATGAGAGACTAATAAGACAATTCACAAACCTTCTTTCTTCAGGAGTAAAGGACACACATCCATACTCTTCCAATGGTTTTAAAATATTGGAAACAAACTCTTGTTCAAAGAAAGATTTAAAAATATGGAAAAGATGAGCAGTAACTTCAGTAACAATCACTTGGAAGCAGTATTTTTTTGTTTTCAATAGAGATGAACTAATAATTAATAAGTACAGATAACATATAATGAAACCTGTGCACTTGGGCCTTAATTCAATGTCAGGGATTAAAAAAGAAAATCAATGAAATATGTTAATTCATTTATTAAAACTATGCATATGGTCCTGCCCTATCCAGAATCGTGGTTATACATGCAGACCCTGGCCCTGCACATCACACAGCCTCTCCATCCTCATCACTCTTGCAGATCCACTTAAGCCAGCTTCTTCCTTCTCAGGGCTTTTCCCAGCCTTGCTTTCACAATCTCAATGCAACATCCAGATCTAAACTGCAGACTCTCTTAATCCTCCCAATACATTTTACTGTCTCAGAACACACGATGCCACAATCCCGTATGTGCCTCCCTATGCACATGGTATTCAGATAAAGACTTGCTTTTCCAAACAGTCATGGACAGGCAACTAAACAAACAAAACTGGGGTGTGTCCATGAAGGAAATAGGCAAATGGTAGCTTAAACTTTGGATATCAGTACATCCTGCACCTACTTGTATGACATCGAGGGTAATGTAATCCACTTCAGCCGAGGTGGGATCAACCAAATCCAGTTCTCTGCAAAAATGTACGCTTCTCCAAAAGTTTACAAAACTCTGAAAAATGCCCAAGTTATTATCAGTATCACTTAATCTAGAAGATTGGGCAAATAAATTTAGAAAAGCTTGAAGAAAACAAAGCTATCTTCCTGCCTATTTGATAAAGTTAACAATTTATTTTGTTAGTGATATTTTACTTTTGTTTTACAGTACCTTTAGTATGACCACTGCTAAACGTGATGTTGGACAATTATTAAAAACCCCACACTTAGAAATCAGAATATTGACAAATTACTTTGCTATATTTTCATTCAATATACATACATATCAAAATGGAATGTACCAAGCGATTACACAAAAAATATCCTACAATTCCAGAATCTGAGAATAGTACTCGGAAGCAATGCTACAGGAATCCTGAGCAGGCATAGACTTGTTTTTTGAATGAGCTGCAATAAAACCCCCAAGTTTCATTACATCCTTTTATGACAGAGGTGTCACAAATCACCACAAGTTATAAGCAGCTGTATGTCAAAACAAAATGCTAGTATTGCAGCAAGATGACTTTCCAATTTGGAGCAAAATTGTTACATTTTCTTTCTCTCTTGAAAAGTATTTTGTTTCTTATTTCACTGACTTACTTGAAGCTTATGGGGAGACTTTTGAGCATCTCAGACAGAAGGCAATGACTTTACATTTCTGCTCTGAGGAAATGTATGGCAGGATGGAATAAATTATTCCAGTCAATATATGATTACTTGCTCCGTGATAGTGCAACCTTGCAAAGAAGAAATTGTCTTCACCTTTCATCTATTTTCCACAGTAGATAGCAATTCACATTTTTACACTTTCATTCTTTTTACTGCAATGCACTTGTTTAAAGAGCAGTAAAGAAAGCTCATGTCAAAATGCTAAAATATATCCAAGATCAGCAGATAAAATGTTTTTACTCTTCTGTTTAAGATACCTCTTTCAAAATTTTTTGTAATGATAGACATAAAAAGAGTAGTTTGGGTGCTTTTCAAACAAAATGGTCAGCACAACAGAGAAACTATAGGTCAAGTTGGTGTGTCTTGAAGGCAATTCTAAAGTGACCAAAGTGGGTTAAATGTGGGTAGAATTGACTATATTTATATATATACATGTAGAGGGATGTAAGAATTGTCTCCACAGTATCAATGTTTTTTCAAAAGGAAAATTACTATTAATGCTATTCTACTTTATGTCCACATAACCAGAAAGCACAAATCCTCTCTGAGACAATACATGCCACAAGGGGACAACATATTATCCACAGCTGGAGTTCCTATAAAATGCTCAATTAACATGTTAAAAACATGGCTTTTCAATGGTGTGCACCCACATTAGGATATCTAATTTTGACCCCCCAAGACCATTCTCTCCAGGGCAAGGTAATGGGCCGGATACTCTGCTACTTAACCTCAGCCTGTTCCAAAAGGCTTTCTTGAAGTTAAGGTGATACCCACCATCAGCACATGACCTGAATATTTGCTGAGTTTAAATCTTAAATTCCTGTTTGTGTATTTTTTGTTGGATAAGGAGAACAACAACAACAAAAATTAGTGGTATGATATTAATATATGATATTAGTGGTTGGTACTTTGGGGGTTGAAACTGGGGGCAGGAAGGTGTTGTATATGAGGAACAGTTATTTTATTGCTTGAAAATAATTGAAAGTTTTGGGTTTTTTTAACCTTTGGAATGGAAAGTAGGGGAGAAAAATTATAGCTGTACATACACACACATATCTATATATAACAGTAACTATACCAAAACACCCTTACTCTGTAGAAATATCCATCTTCTAAAGTATTAACTAAAATGCTCAAAAGATATGCTTTCCTCTTACATAAGAAAGTTGAAAAATCCTCTCATCAACATATTCTATTATTAAAATTGGGCAATATATTTACAGAAAACAATTCAATAAAATTAAAATATTTGAGCACTATTAGATCATAAGACTAGATAAGAACTTGATTTTCATCTCACCATCACTGCAGTTTGCCACATTTTAAATTTCTAGGACATCAAGCAAAATGAAAAAACACTGATGCAAAACAAATGAATAATTGTCACTACTAGAAACAGTCACCATGGGAAAAAGAGCACTCAACATAAATTAATTTTATCATTTTCAATAATGCAAAGTAGATGGTTAAATACAAAGTTTGAGCTATGGCTCCTGTAAATGTGTGATTAAAATCATTCATTGTCAGCTTCACTGATAATTTGCTACTAAATTACATCCTTTCACATATTTTTGAAATTCTTTCATAGTTAGGTGAATTGGACAAAATGTAAATTTACATTTCAAGCACAAATATTCCAGAGAATAATTTCTATCAGATGGCAGAAAGCTGGAGCTATTCTATTTTACTGCTGCCTTTTGATCAAGATTAACCATCCAGTTTTGAAAACTTGTTTCTGTTTCTCTGTACTTGGAACTAAAATAATATTTACACTGACAGAGAACATTTCACAGTTGCTTCTCAGTCTAAACCATTTCTGCTTATCAAAACCATGTATAATTGTGACTCAGACATCAAGCTGCAACTGTAAACACGCTAATCCAAAACTAAAGGTTCATTACTCACATAATAGAAGACAAGTTGAACCATTTCATAATGACACAGAATTTCCCTTTTGACTACTTTTGATCTTCAATCTATTTTGGCCTGAGGTCAGCTGGCAAACAGATACCATAGATTGATTTCTGTGTATGTGTGTTAATGATTCCCCTTTCCATCCTTTGGCTCCAAATTGTCCTAAATTGGCACCGACTATGATGATATTCAAAAAATAGACTCCATAGAATTGTCCCAGTAATGGTTATAAATAAAACTGAAGGTTCAAAAGAAAAGAGTTCTTAATACTCCAAGGGAATACTGAATTTGATCCTAACACTATTTAAATATGCATAGTTTAACTGAGTTTATCACTTTTAACTCACTGCATTCCCCTTTTGTAAGCATAGAGGAACATACTGTTTTAGCAAATCCAGATTTTTCTATATACTGGATTCTATTTCCCTTTCAAAACTAAACACAATTCGCTCTGAAAGACACCAGCCTAGGAAATTAGAGCCTGAAAAGGCTGACCTCTTTCTCTCTTAGGATCAGGCAGTATCACACAGTCAGAATGTTTATTCATGCAGCACACGAGATAATTAAATGATTCCTTAACTTCTGAAAGTGTTTTTTCCTCTTGCAATGTTAACTCAAAAATCACCAGTTCAGACATGACAGTTCTCTAGCAATTAGAGACAGGGTGTCTGAAGGGAGTGCATACACAGAGTTGGCCAGAAGAAAGTTTACCCTTTCCAGCAGTCATGATGAGTTTACTTTAGAAAACTACTGAATAATATCAACACAAGCATGTGGTCCATGCCCAGATACCATAAATCTACAAGAACCAAATTACAATCCCTGTGTGAAGCCTTCCCTAAAGCAAAGAACTGCTGGGCTTCACCACAAGTAGTACAGGTGCCTGGCTGCTGGTGGGCAGAGAGCTGTGCCTCTTTTCAATATTGCTTTTGCAGCATTGCAAATAAAATAATGGACTACGTGACTGTCTGGTGAATGAGCAGCCAAACATGTGCTCCTCTTACACCAGTGGGCATGTTACAGTTGCCTGGTCTGTGCTTGGAGAGTTTTGAAACACAGGAAGGCAGATTTGATAGGAAAATATCCATGTGAATATAAAATTTCTTAAACAGCCAACTCCTACATTTTTTTCCAGAAGCCAATTCTTCTGTATTATAAGTGAAATAGCAAACAAATTGAACAGAATACTTAAATAGTTGTGATTTAAATCTTGGGTTCACCTTCAGACTTAATAAGCTATCTTTTCTCATTTTATATTGGTGAACACAATCTTCAGTCTCCCTATATGTATCATAACATATTTAGGCATTTTAATTTCCAGATTCAATCAGCTCAGGGATATTTACATATTTATTAGGAGAATTGTTAATACAAATCATTCTGTTTGGATTCTATTGCAAGCTTTTTGGGTAGGAGCAATATAAGTCAAGTGCAGCCATTGCTAAATCACTAATAACCTCCTGAAAGCTTGATTTTTACTATTCCAGTTTCATACATTGAAATAATTACAATGATAAAATGAAATGGAACTTCATAAATGGGCTTATTATTCTGATCTACAAATGAATAGAAAACCTTTGAATTCATTGTTATATAGATTGTAACAATAAAGGATTTTTACTATCATTACTCAAAATCTGAGGAACTTCATTATTTTCTTGAATATAGACCCTGCTCATCCATTTTCATGGACTTGTCAAGAAAAGAGAATTATGCAACTGTCACTCAAATTAAATGAACTTAATATATTACTGTCTACAATAAAAGCGAATGTTTACCTAGGAAGCTTTTCCTTTTGTAAAGGGACAATATGAGACCTGCAAGACATTCAAAATACTATTGGAATGATAAGAGAAGGAATAAAGTATAAAAATATTAATATACCTTTCAAAGGAGGTAGACAAGAGAAATATTGACCTAATAATCAAGTGAAATGTTACCCTAATATTCAAGTTCAGTTAAGTGCTGAGTGCTGGACATAGATGCTATATATTGTAGAACTGACTGAACATAATAAAAAACATTCACAAATTTCCAAAACAAGGTCTGCTCTATACGAAGTACAGCCCAACATGTGTAGGCTGTGTATGTGACATCTTTAAAATGCACTCACTTAAATACATTGTCAGCAGCAAAAGCAAGCTCAAAAATCTGGGTGGGTTGGATGTGGGCTGGTTAGCAAAGGATGATCTGGCAACGACTGACACAGTTCAACAAAACTTCATTGTCTTGTTCTTCACATAACAGCAAACTTTGGGAAGTGTGACAGCCCAAACTGGATATAAACTACTTAAAGAAACTGGACATATGAAAACCCTAGAATTAGAGATTATTTCGGCAAGGGGCTGAACACAGGCTGCCGTGCCTTCAAGGCCATGTTTACAATTAAAAAAAACAGAGGGGGATAATGGGAGAAGGGGCAACAGCTGGGCAGATGCAGGGACCCAGAGGCCTGGCCAGCCCCAGCACAGTCACATCCAAGGTCACAAAGCACATTTCTGAGAAATTACTCACAAGAACAGTAAGGATAATAAGGTAGTATCATGAAAGTTCAAAATAGATTTATCAAGAGAAGATCATCCCTGTGTATAAGGAGAAAACACTGCAATATAACTTGATTTCAAGAAGATTTATGTTGACTCCTGAAGCATCCTCATTAAGAAGATGAGACCTGGACAGACTTCTGGATGGTTTGAAAACTGTCTGGACTGCTAGGCTCAAAGTCTAGCAAACAGTAGCTCAAGTTGTAGCTGGTGTTCACTGTGAAGTACATTACCCCAGGGGTTGATGCTGGGGCTCATACTGTTCATACTGCACTATATTTTAAGTAAAGACTGCTATTAAGTAAAGAAGACTGCTTGACACACTGAATTGCAGTTACAACTCAAAAGCATCTTTAGAAATCTGAGGACCACTCAGTGTGTCAGCCAGCCCCTCTAATTTACCTAAGTGCACTTAGATGAGTAACAACATTCTGTACCTGCAAGTTTCTTGTTTTTTTCTAAAATGAATTTAATACAAACTAAATACTGTTTGTGTTTCTGCATGGAGAATAGCTATGCTAGTGTTTACATCATTATCTAATACTACAGAAATGACAAGATTAGATTCCCTACCTCAAACCAGCAACTCAGAACCACTTAGTAATTTCTAGTAAAATTTTCAGCCTATAAAATTTGTTTCCCGGAGCTGCTGTTGATTTATGTATGATTTGAAGTCAACTACAAGGACATGTTTCTAGTGTGTGAATTGTTTTATTAGATAAACTGATTCTTTCCCATTCCAAAAAGGCAGCTAAAATCAGATTTTTAAGAGAAATAATCTTCCCTTGTAGTTGTTAACCACATTTGAGTTCCACATTGGAAAGAAAGAAAATGATCATAAGCCTATAAAGTGTGGTGGCATCATTTTTCAATCACATATAACAGTCACACACTGAAACCAACTCAGACCGAGTGGGGAAGGAAGTAACATGTTCCTCAGTAAGTACAAGTAGATGTTTATGTATTCTACATAGTAGGCACCCAAACATTTACAAAAAGTGACAAGAAACCTCAGAAACTGAAGTCTACTGTGATCACAGAATTCCTCATTCCAGTCCTGTATATGCTACTTTTACACTGGGTGGAATTGAGGTTTCCAAGCAAGCAGCGTCAAAGTATCACAGAAATCCATGTCTTCGAGGACTTCTGGTTTCATTCCATGGACCAAAATCCATTTAGGAGTAGGAGAAAATCCTACTGTGCCCCCAAACAGCACAGTTCAGCTCAGTTTCACCCAAAGGAATCTGATATGTACCCAGTGATTTCCAGTAGGAAGGGAAGCACAGCAAATGGAGACCAATGCATAGCTCCACACAAAAACCACATTCTGTCCCAAATTAAAACACTAATGCAAATCTACCTCGGGCATCCTGCAGTACCAGGCCTGGTTAACAGGTATTCCTCTTAAGAAACAAAGGTCTCCCAAGCTGCCATCCTTAAATTAAAATGTTAGGAAAGGTTTACAGAAGACAAAGGTAAAATCAAAATCAAAATTGCTTACAAATTTTTCAGAAAAGCTAAATTTATCCTATTTAGGTATTTTCTGCCCATTTCAGAGTCTTTGCTGGGACCTCTCATTGCAGATGTGGGCATTTTTCAGAAAAATAAAAAATCAGTGCCAACAAAAACTGGAGCTTTTAAGAAAAAAACAAACCTTGCACAAACCAAACACTAAACCAACATTTTCTTTTACTTTGTCTAAGATATAGAAGGGCCAGATCATTAACTAAAAGTTAAATCTCAATTAATTGTCATCACAGAATTATTGCCTCACATTCCCTTTTCCTCCTCTGTCCATCCAGAAGAGTAGACAAGATGCCTGTAACCAAAACCAACACCACTCCCAAAGCCAAACCAAAAGCTTTAACACCTGAAGGTTCCCCTAAATCCAGGCAAATTTCTTAGCTAGCAGGAAACACAAATTTCAGATTTTAAAAAATCTACATTTCTACAGTGTCATTTGCATTCAGAGTGATTGCAAAGAGTGCTGAAAGTTGTTATTAATAAGGATCCCTGCTGTTGGTTTATGTTGTTTTACTCAGTGATTTATCATCTTCATATCTAAGAAGGAGGAGGTCAGGCCACAGAAAGGAAATTATTCATTCCAGGTGGCATTTCTCCTTCCATTGTCAGAATGGCTGCAGAAAAAAAATAGCAATTTCTTCTTTCTTAAAGACTGCATAAAGGGAGCACTATCCTGTTCATTCAGGTTCACAAAAAAACGTGCTGCCCAAAACTCTTCTGAGAATACAACTTTCTAATCCGACTGATCATTCTTCCTCAAATCTCAAACATATACAAATAAATAATACTTCATCTCTTTTATTTCACAATTCCTACAGAATTATGTGATTTCATAATTCATACTATTGCTAGAGATTATCACATGTTCTGTGACTTAAATCACTAGGGTAGCTATATTTATTTACTAGTTCTGGTTTGATAATTCCTGTGAAAGTTGACCAACATTGTTATGGTGCTGATGGATATAACAGTCAGTAATCAATCATAATGCTAAGTGTATAAAGCAATTGAAAGATTAAATGTTAAAGCATTAAAATACAATGCTGAAATGACAAGTAATACATTGTTGCCTATTTTTCTAATGAAGTGGAAATAATCAATCCTTCAAAGCATAGCACATGAGTCATCCTATTCCTCTTCAAAACATTTTTCATAAATCTCACAAATTTTTGACTCAATACCAGTCAAATTTGCAAAACTCTCCCTGACACATCTTTTTGTTCTCTGCAAATGGTGGCCATCAAAAAGGAAGCTCCTCATACTCATCCAGCTGTAATTTGCTCCATTTTTTCCAGCCACAGACTTTATTTTCCTGCTAGGATTGTGGGGCTTTCCCACAGAAGGTAGATTACAAAGTGAAAGAAAAAATATAAAAATGTCATATTCTCTAGAAGCAAGCAAGGAGAATGGTTTCTATTTCCTGTTTATGTCACTCCACTCCCCTTGCCAGCAATATCATCCAGAGCATGGTCTCCCTCCCAACTCTAGTTCGTTTTTCCACTCTCTTGTGCTTTGTGGGAGTCAGTTGTCTGCAGTAACAGATCATCATTTTGAGCTGTTATGCAGTATTACCCACAAGACTCTTAGCTCTGACAAAAACGCTTTGCTCATTTTTATGTTTACATTCAGAATATCAAACCAAATTAATTACTTTTTTCTGAAATGTATCAGAATTATGTCCTGGATTTCTGTACAGAGTTATTTCATCAGCTACCAGTAGAAACATAAATCAAATTGCATCATGCAAGTAAAGCTTATTTAGGACTTCTTTCTGCCAGAGTTATTGCACAGAATCAAGAGAACAAGATAACAAGCACAATACCAAAAAAAACCTACTGTAAGGACAGAAAAAAAATAATATCTTTGGTTTGAAAAAAGGCATAATTATGGCAAAACACACTTCACAGAGCAAAAAGTTTGCTTCATGAAGAAAATTTTAAAAGTTGTCCATGGGAAATAGCACAAATAATTAATTTCATTTCACTGCCAAAAACTTAGCTTAGACATTAGGAAATTAAAACATTATAAAATTAATGAGTCATGTAAAAGAAAGGCAGTTGACATAGTATCAGATTGTCCATGAATATCATGAAACCTCTACTAACACAGGCTTAAAACCAAGTAATCTTTACAAGGCTGAACTAAATGTTCCTTATAATTCAATTTTCTACAGTGCTTTGACTTTGCTCCCTAGAACTGCATGTTCAGATACTAAAACAGAATACATTACAAATGTCAGAATTGCCATCACACCATAGTTTTAATGAGCTAGAAATTAAAATACTGGCTTTGCGAAGCAAAAAAGTCACACCAGCTGAGCTTTCACAGTAGTCTGATAAAGACAGCCTCTGTTAAGAAGTATCGCAGAGAAGAGTTTGACAATAATAGGGATTCCTATCTGTTCAGCACAATATAGGAATGATGGCTGATACAAGCAGCCAAACTTCAGACAACCAGGATAAAAGAGGTGTTGTCACAGTACAGAAGGATATTGAAGGAACAACAAAGTGGAAGACAGAATTGACACTTGCATACATCTCATTAGAACGAAAAATTTGATTGAATACTTCACTAAATGTAACAGATCTTTCAAACCACAAAGCTAGCATTTTAATTAGTCCTATCTCAAAAAAACAAATGAGAAAGATTTATAACCATACAGAAGAATTATAACCCTGACAGCTGATGGTTTACAAGGAAAAACAAATTAACTGGTCAGGAAACCAAAATGTATCAAGCATTGCCATGTGTGGCCATGTATGTATATATGTGCTATACATAAGATGTCTAACATATTAGGCATTTTTCACATTAAAAATTGTATATAGTGTTATAATAGTATGTTGTCTATAGAATATATCCCTTCTATTGGTAATCTGTAAAAATAGCAATGTGTTATATGTATGTTAATATGTATAGTATTAGTATGTTAATATTGATGGTATTGAACTAATTCTGAATAAGTTATTTCTATATATACATATATATATACACACACACACATATTTTTGTAATGCGCATCAGAAAGTTCTCAGATTCAGAGGAAAACATTTCACTAGATACATGAAACTCCCTAGATCAGCCACAGCTTGTAATGAGAGTGAATCCTTTGTTTTCAACTCACAAGACTACAGTAGGTAAAGCAGCTAAGGCAGGGATGTGAGCATAGATTTGCCATATTTCCAATGCACTCTACACATCTGAGGTCACATCATACTTCAAATATTTATACTCTTTTTTGCATTTATTATGTCTGCATTTCATAGTGAAGTTGCTTTTTTACTTTACTAACATATTACTAAGACTCTGATCTAAAAGTAGTCCTGTTGTGCTGCCTGTAAATGGGGAATGTGCTTACCTTCTTCTAGTTTGCAGTTGGGGAGATTTGTCATAGTGCTAAAATAGCACTTGGAATTCTTGAAGATGATGAGAGACCAGTAAATTTGGAATAAAGCTGGTTACAGCAAATTAGAAATAAAATCTAACAACAAAACCTTAACCTCTGCACTGGAGTACAAATGCAACTTGCAGTCATGCTTTTTTTATACATAAATGCACACACATCAATATGTAAAGTTATATAGCTCTTATCTACAGAGGATACATAAACTATGCTTGTCTTCTTTAAAATCAGTTTAAAATCAGCAATTAACTGACAATAGACTTAAGGAGGACTTTGTGGTTGACAATAGCAATGTTTTTCTAATCATATTTTCTCAGCTATAGTAAACAGATTCTTGAGCATTCTTAAACTACTTTGCAAAAGCATCTTTCTAAATTATAAAATAAGAGCTACTGCAGATACAGTTATTTTTATTATTCTCTGAATTTCAACATTGAAATAAAACAACAGAAGTTCCTTGAAAAGAGGGGAAGGGTTACACTTCAATTGTGTCTTCAGCTTATTCCAAGGCAATCCTTTGGAGCTTCACAAAATCCCATTCAACAAGCATTCAGTTTTTCATTGAAAAGCATCAGAAACCAAAGCACAATTTAACAAATGGCAAATATACTTTTTTGAATTTTCCTACAGACATATTTTTTGCAAGAAACACCGATAGGCAGTGTGCAGCAAAAAAAGATATGCAGGCATTAAGGAAGGTTCTCACTGAGAAGATGCTCCAGAGCCTTAATCATTTTAATCATCAGAGCTGGACACGGAACTCTAGAATAGAGACCTCACTGGTGCTGAGTGAAGGGGACGGATCCCCCTCTTCAACATGCTGGCACTCTTCCCATGCACCTCAGGGCACTACGGACCTCCTTTGTCACAGGCACACTGTTGGCTTGTGTTCCATTTGGCACCACCAGGAACCCCACCAGGAACCCCACCAGGAACCCCAGCTCCTTTTCTGCTGAGCTGCTTTGCAGCTGGGTAGCCTCAGCAAATATTAGTGCCAGGGGTTGTTCCTCCCCACATGCAGACTTTGCACTTGCCCTTGCTGAACTTCAGGAGGTTCCTGGCAGCACATTTCTCCAGCCTGTCAAGGTCCTCTGGATGACAGCGTGGCCCTCTGGCATCCCAGGCACTCTGCCACATCAGGTGAAACCCACAAAACCCCATCTCACTGATGAGAGTGCACCCTGACCCACCACTCAGATTATTAATGAGTAAGACAGGACCCAGTGTTACCCCTGTGGTACACTGCTAGCTACTGGCCTCCAACTACAGGCCACAGGTTATTATCAGGATAGTAGTTTCAGGGTCTTCTTTTTTATTATATTTGTAGCTTTACCACAGAATGCTACAGATGACATGACACGCTAACAGTGCTACTCCTATATTTCATGACAACATGAAGAAAATTAATTTATCCATATTACAGTAGAATAAAGCACAATTTATGGGTATAATTTCTATCTAAGAGTCACCTAATTCAAGGCAGTATCTCCACCAAGAGAGCTTAAAAGAATTTGCCTCATCACGGTATCCACATCAAAAATCCAAAATTGGGACCGAGAATTTATCCCTTTTTCTGTACCTATCAAAGCAAAGCAACTCTAGCAGCCTGAGGGGTCAATAGAGTGAACAGTAAATTTTTCATTAGATTTTTTTAACCCTCCTCATTCTCTCTTTGCTGTTCTTTTTCTATCTCCAAATTCCTGTTTTCCTTTGCATCTAGCATTTATCTTTCAGCAGTCAAATGCTTGCTTTTGTCCCGCTTCTGATGGTCTCTCATTGTGCTCCCATATTTCCCATCTCCTTGATCTGCATATCAGATATTAAAAATCTTCCTTGCTTCATGTTACATTCAAGTATCTGGATATCTGATTAAGAGACTCCTGTGAATAAAAGCCTGAAATTAAATGGACAACATATTTTGAAGCCAAAAGCATTGTATTAAATAACATATTCAGTATTAAGCAGCATTTTATATGTTACTCAGGATGCAAAGTAAAATGTCTTCTTATCTATCTTTCTTCTACACGTTTCATTACCGTGGCCAGTTTTTGACAGCATTTTTCTCACATTCTGTACATTGCTGTGTATTTGTAGAAACGTAGGATGCCAAAACCTGCTGTTTATAGTCAATGAATTGTATCTTAAAATCAGAAAGGAAGACAAAACTTGCTCAAACATCC
Organism: Melozone crissalis; assembly: GCF_028551555.1. Taxonomy (NCBI): domain Eukaryota; kingdom Metazoa; phylum Chordata; class Aves; order Passeriformes; family Passerellidae; genus Melozone; species Melozone crissalis. The sequence goes on from NW_026535794.1 coordinate 28,048,046, forward strand.
CAAATGTCTAACAAAGCAGATCACTTGCCGCTGCTGTCATCGGTCCCCTTCACTACCTGTGGTCCCCTAAGCAGAGTTTAGATTTTGGGAAGATGGGGCAGAGGAAGATGTCATGCCACTGCTGCCAGAAGTCTCCTAGCAGTTACTTGCCATGTCTCAACAAAACCTATGGTTTCTGTAAGCTGGTATTGGAGCTGGGGACAACAGCTCAAGCACGGAGGAAGCTTTTCTTCCAGAGCAGCAGCAATTTACCAGTCATGTCAAAGCACACAATATGGCCTGACAGGGCTCTCCCACTCTGTTCACATGTTGCTGAGTGCCCACTATAACTATTTAAAAGCTTGGCTTGCACCAGATTCTTAACAGAGTCTGAAAATCTAGCAGGCAATTATATAATGGCTCAGGGAGGGAGGAAGAGGGATGCTCTGCCCAATGCTGCCAGCACAGGCCCCACAGCCACTGACAGAATTTCTTTTAAGTAATTTCTTAGCCCAAATGACACTGATGAACTGGAGTTGATGGTGCCATGCTCACTCAAGAGCTGGCACTACTCATCAGCGTGGGCACATGGCAAGCAGAACAAGACTCCTCTCTGAATTGCTGTTTTGCATCACAGATTGAGGGTCAGAAATTAAAACACTGGGTTAATTTTGGATCAGGTCATACACTGAGAAGAAATATTAAAAAATACTGGATATAAACTATGATTTTAGGGTAGATCTTTTATTCCAGCTGTATGATGGAATTTAAAGACTGATACAGAAGTTTGATTGATTTTCAGTGAAAAATGCAGAAGAACTTATATACAACTGAAAGAGAATGTTGAAATGTGGCCAGTAAACAAAAAAGCCATTTACCTGATTACCCTCAGTGAGGACAGTAGTTTCTGGATTTCCTTCCTGGATATTCCCATTTACACATTTTGTTCTGAAATATTTTAGTCTCAGAAGTTCTTCTAGATTTAAATTTTACATTTGATTATTTAATGCAATTAGGTCCAATATTAGAAATGTATAACAGAAGAAACACATGCTACAAGAAGCACTGGTTTGAGGAAGGAAAGAGAAATGCAAAGGAAGTAAGAGAACCGTAGGGCAAACCCATTTGGTTATTCCATTCGACGGCTTCTCTTTCTAACATTTTCTCTTGAAAATAGGAATGAGCCCAAATAATGGTTTGAGATCCAGCACACAAACACATGGCCCACAATAGAGCTGTGCTTTTTTTTCCCTAAGTATTCACTTACTTATATATTTTAAATTCTTTGGCCACTTTAACTCCAACATGACCAAAAAAAATTAAAGGTTACTAAATATTGTTACTTGAGGAGCAGTGTAAAGGATAGACAAGTTTAAAACAACATCAGGACAACATATACAACCAATATTCAAAGTAAGTTTTAGTAAGAAATAAGAAGTTCCATGTATTATTACTATACCAATGCACTCCTTATTTTTACAGCATATGCTATTTCCTCCAGTGCCACTCATTATTGGAGTAGTCTATTGCCAAACTCCTGGTAAAGCCTGCCTGTAAGAAAAAGAGCAGTTCCAAATATTTGTGTTTTTACAAGGAATGGATGCAGACTGGTGTGTTAGGAGTCCTATAGTTCTATTCTGTATCATTAATACCCAGACTTTTCTTATTTACTACATTATTTCAGTCATACAAGAAGCAATTAGATGAGTGTGAGGAAGACACCTAAGAAGATACACTTAATAAAAATAATTCTAGAAGCCCTTTGGCACATGGCACAAAACTTTGCCTTTTAAGAGACCTTGGCTTCATTGCTAGCACTAACAGGTGAAAAAAACCAACATATAACAAAGGAATGATACCCATTTCCCACTCAACCCCAACCTGCTCCCTAACAAACTAACAAAGCTTTAAAGAGTGGAAAGAAAGAAGCACCAGCAGCACAGGACCTTGAAGGTGAAAGCTGCAGAGTGCACCTTCAGCACTGTGATAAGGGTGACAAAGAAAAGCAAGGTCAAGAAGCAGGAGAGCACCAGCCTGTGTCAGAGAGCAGATCATGCCAGCCCAAAGACAACAGGACCATAAAAGCATAAGGCATTAGGACTAGAAGGTGAAGTCTCCTAAATAGTGCAGTAGTATACTCCAGACCAGTCAAGGAAAACATCTGTACAGCCATTAAGGAAATACAATCTCAAATAAAACCATTCTAATTTAGATGCTACTAATGTTACACTAAATGTTGCTAATACTGCTGCAAGACTGTAGCAAATTTGCGATAAATGGGGAAGAAAAAAATCCCTTGAGTGTTAGAATTATACATTGGGACTAGAAAACCATCAGAAAATAAAAAATTTAAGAGATTTAGATAACTGGGTAAAATAATAATGTGTGAATATCTAAAGATATTTGCTTCTTTCTCCTTTTTCTTAAAAGCCATAAACATGCTTTGAGAAGAAAACATGAGAATATAGCACTGTCATTGGAACATTTGGGTTCAGATTGCAAAAGCAATTCAAAGAGCACCAAAACAATCATTATTTTTCCATTATTTTTAATGTGACTTTTTAAGCCTTATAAAAAAAATATCACTTATGAATGCAAACTGAAAACACAAAGTACAGCAAAGACTGCTGGCGGATGCAGAGAAAAGGACAAAGAAAAGTCTTTTCTGAAGAACATTTATTTATAACAAAGCAAAAATGTGTATGCAATTGAAGAGCTAACAGCGTACTTTTCTGTTTAAACACTGTCTTATGTGTGTTCATAACCTATAAAGTTTAACTTATTATAAACCAACCTCGAATGTTTGGATGTGGATCCCTGGTTAATTACAGCAGGGTTTATGATTTTTCAACAGATGTTCTACCTTATCTTTTACAAAATCCTAATATGCCAAACAGTTCCAAATTGCCACATTGCTCTGCTATTAAAAGATCAAAAACAAACTTCTATTAACACTGCCCTGGAAAACAGTACCAATTAATCTATCTCATCCACCTACTTTTTAAGAAAATGATGAAAAAAAACCTAAAATCAGAACTGTATGTATTCATACTCAAAGCATCATAAAACAAAGAACAGAATGATAAATCAAAATATAAATAAATATTATTCTTCTGAAGTAATTGTAAATGTAAAAAAAATTATCAGTTTTCAGACAAAACTAGTGATATTACACTGATATACAGGGATTGGGACATCTCCACTGGCAGCAGTAAAAGTTTGGATGTTGCAGCATCTTGAAATTTCTAATCTACATTAATAAACCTAAGTAAGATAGGCAGACAGGTTCATAGGAAGCATATTTGCATAAATATTTTCCTTCCATTATTTTAAATATTGGAAAAATATTGATAATTTTTTCTAATGAATAGGAAGAGTTAAATTTTAAAAAATAGTGTATTTTCTACAGGGAAGTATTTCCTTGAATTATCTATTTGCACCTACCATATGTTTTTGCTTTCCAAAAAACTATCATCAAGAATATTTTCTGGCATGCAATTTGGCTCACATTTTCCCTCCTGGAAAAAACAAAACCACACTTTATGTTTAAGTTTATTACAGAACATGCCCAAATGTTCTCCTGTGAGTGCCCATGTAATTCTCTGAAAGAAAACAACCTTGATGGAAACAATGTATTATGTATGACAGTGGTTCTGCTTTGGAGCTGAGCTGGATATTCTTCCCACAGTTCTGGGGGAAATACTGGCAGAATTTCTTTGCAGATGGAGCAATACTACAGTTTTCCTTTATAAAATGGGAAAGCTTTACATACCAACTGTCCCCATTCTCATTTCCCTTCTGTCCTATTACTCTTAGGCAAACTGCATAAACAGACATTTTAAAGACACATCAGTAGGATTGTTTCTCAGCCTTGTCAACTTTCTTCACCAAACACACTTCAGCATTAAAGATGCCCTGTACGGGTTCAGAACACAGAGGTAGCATGTGTGAAATAATAGTTTATTTCCATTTGAATTAAATATGAAGAAAAACTTATGAGCAAATTCCAACAGATTAGCTAATTGAAGACCAACTTCTAATATTTTGACTGTTAACTCCTACTTTCTGTGGTGGGATCCTTATTAGAGCTAAATTTTCATAGGATAAACATCCCAATTCACACACCTCCTATGGTGGTGATTCATCAGGCAAGCTGCTGCCTCATGCTTGAACACTGACAGTGGCTGGTATTCCTGAGTGTCAGCAAAAACATTAAAAAAAAAAAAAGCCACAGCTAACGTTCAGCACTTAACGCCCTCAGTGATGAGGAGCAGCTCCCCATCCTGAGCTTGGCAGCACCACTGGCTCTGACCCTGCCCCTCCAGGCCCAGGCCATCGCAGCTTTTATGATGGGATTGGTCTCTGACCCAGATACTGCACTGATTATTGAAGCTCTCACTTGGCAGGAGTAACTCTGACCTACTGTGCTAATAATTTTGCTGATGGGAACTAATTAAATCCCAGACAGTCTACACACTCTCTTTAACCTAGCTGTTAACAAGCTTGTAATGAAACTTCAATCAAGTCACACTGTGCCCTGGGTAAACAAGCTTGTTCACACACATGCACGTGTGTCTACAGTCCTGTGGAATGAGTGAAAGTAAAACAAAAACCTGGTGAAACAGACTGAAGTGCCTTGTGTTTACATACATCTCATCAGTGACCAGGATAAGGATGAGGAATGAAGTGGCTTCATTTCTAACTCTATGGCACTTCATACAGGTCAAGTTAGGACAATCCTAACTCAGGAGACCTGAATCTCACAGCTGTGTAAGTAGAGCCCTTCTCTGCATTAATGCACCAGTGCTATGGAAGCACACATTGAAATTTACCTTTTTAATTAAATTAAATAAAAAAGTTTATTATACAATCTCAATGATTTGACTCTTCAAACAGACTAACTTCTAAAGATACCAGCAAATTGGGTGCCTAGAGTGAAGAGTTGCATATACATTCATGTTAGAATAGACTTGGTCACTTAGATGATTCTGAAACAAACTTTGCATCTACTTAAATGGTGTCACTCTGCTAACCCCCAGGATTCCCAACAGCCATGGTTAAGACTTATAACAGAACTAAATCTAACAAAAAAACATTATCTCCAAATGTTTCAGGTTGAAATACAAAAATAAAATTAAAAACAGAGGAAGTGAGGGAGCATTATCATACATGGCAAAAAGTCCCAACATACTGTACACTATTCTAACTTGGAAGAAAATTCCTGTGTACTCTGTATGCATGCATCACAGGTAATGGAATAATGTGATCAGGTTAACAGAGAAAGCAGGAGGTAACAACATCACTTCTCTTGCTAAATCACTCCAAAATTCAGAATAATCAAACAGAAAATAATCTTTGTGGATTATAACAATATATGTTGAAAAAAAAATATGCAGATTGATTGTTCTTCATTTCTCTTCGACAATTTTGAGCTTTGGCATAAAAGTGGTAACTAATGCCATTTGAATGAGGCAAGTTCTGAAACAGCAGAAACTCTGCAGAAAATAGCCTGTTAAATTAACCAAAATATCACATTTTAACAGAATAATATCTACCAGATTTCACTAAAGGTTTGTGTCTAGTTCTATGAAATATTAACTACACGTACACAAACTTTATGACATAACTAAAAAGTTAGATTTCTTCTGTGAAAATTGAAGACAAGTCTAAGTCTATAACTTGTATTTTGTTCTGTCTAATACCTATAAACTGACAGCCTGGGTGACACTCTAAAATCTTCTATGCTACTGCTTTGCCTCCACCACACTCACCTACACTGGATGTAGACACTTGGCTACATCATGTACTTTCACCTCTGAAAAAGAGCACTAAAATTAAACAATCTTAAATCATGCTCTTTGACCTTTTCTGATTACCAGTGTCCACTCAACCTTCCCAGGATGAATGGTAGATATCTTTGTCCCAGACAGTTTATGCAGCAATCACAGTACTTCCCCTAAGTTAGATAAATTAGGCGGTCACTTAACAGGGAGAGAGGCCAACATCAATCGCAGCAAAGGTCACTCAGTTCAGTTATCATGTACTGTATTAAATTGTCATCAGATCTGAACAGCAATTTCATCAATAACCCATCCAGCCAGAATGACTGTGAATGTTTGAAAGCATACAACCTCTCTGTGGGGGACAGAGAGCAGTCAGAACACTCACACATGTAAGGCAGAGATACAAAAGGCCAATAAATATACACCTGAAGGGAACAAAGGCTCTCATCCACCAGTTTGGGGCAAAAGAAGCTGGAACACACACTGATAAACTAATGATATTCAGTATAGCCTTTCCCATAGGACTATGAATACCACCCTATCTGCTACTACTTGAGGGTACAAACTCCTTCCTTCAATCTTTGCCTCTCAAGTTTTTTTGGGTATTCTAACAGCCACTCTGGAAGCACCCTGCTCTTTGCAGCATTCCAAAGCACCTGCTTAGCTCTGCTGGGACCTTTTCACAAGCAAAATGCAATAGAAGAAATATTTACTGGAAACTTTATATGAATAAATATGAATTCTATCCAAACTCTGACACAGAAAACTGTTTTGATATTCTGATCCAGTTACTAACAAGCTTCTAAATGTCAATAAAAGCCTCTTAGCTTTTACTCTAAGCAAGTCTTTACATTGTTGAGGAAAAGATTATTTCATCATTTTAATGAAATTAAAATATTTTACTAACTCTAAAATCTTAATAAATGTGAAGCATTCAAGTATAAAAATTTTATACAATGTAACATTTATGCATTCTATGTGTTCATATTACAAGGAAATGGAATACATGTAGCCTAATTCCATACAGAGGTTTGTTTTTTGGTTTATTTTTTTTAAAGAGACACGATTGATTACTTCTATTTGTGAAAAATAGAAGTAATCAATTTTTTGCAAAAAAAAAAGCCAGCAAAGTTTATGCGTTACCAAAATGCCACACTATTATTTTGCAAATGAAGTCCCAGATTGCTAACTGAAAATACTCCTACTTTTAAACAATATTCATATTTGGATGTCTCATATTTTCAAATAAATCTCAATCTAATTTTTAGACAATCCATCCTGGAAACAAATATGAATGCCTGAGCACTTGCAGATGAAATCTATACAGTCTACTCAGGAATCTGCAAAGCAACAGCTGGTGCTACAGCTGTTACATTCAATCAGGGAAGACAAGCAATACCATATGGCATGTTCTTCTAAAGCAGTTCTCAACACTGAATATCCAGGATACTATACTTAGGGGGAAGAAAGACGGAGTTGAAATGCAACCATTACTAATAATTAGTCCAATCCATCACAAATAATTACCAAAATGATTTGCCATTAATAATTCCTTACTGAGGGAACATTGCCCAAAACAACAAAAAAGAAAGTCTCATGTAAGCCTTGTACTTTTCATTTAGAGAATCACTTAATTACTTTTCACTATGTAAAACAGTGTTATTTCTAAACACCAGGAATAAATCTAGAAAATATCATTTCAGGTTGCACTTTTAAGCAGGGATAGCATCAAGAGCTTTGAAGAAAGATAGATTAGTTCAGGAATCAAAATTTATGATGATAAAATTAAGGCTCATACTTGAAGGCATCAGGGTACCAAAAAGGAAACACCTAAAAATACAGGTTTAATCAGGAAAATGTTTCTTTTCTTCCTGTTACCTAGAAACTTTGTTTTTAACAAAGAACAAAATATAAACTTTTTAGAAACTGTCAGGAAGAAAATTTTCTCTACACTTTGAGAGAAGAAGCTAGTTCTGGTTGACAGAGATATGTATTTATAGAGATCATGATTTTATCTCTATATTCTGAAATTCGGTTATAACAACCTGTCACCAAATCCACTGAACTAATGGCAGAATACTCTGACACAAAGAGAACACATTATATGAAAACAACATGCTGAGAAAGTAGTATTAATAGTGCTGTGAGCTTTACTTATAACCAACCATTGTATTGACAGCTTTAACATATGTGCTTCTCAAAAAAAAAAAAAAAAACCAAAAAACCCCACAAATCTTAAATATACTTTTTTGACAATGTACGCTCTTCAAAAATATACTTTTATACAGTTTGCTCCAAATGTTCAGAAAAAGTTTAATACAAGCAATAAAAATATTACATAATATGCAATTAAGTTGAAAACCCACATGAGGGAATTTCTTTCTTTAATACATTTATTGCAAAATACAGATATCTGTTTCCTTATTTGGTCTCAGGTGCTCATCTTTTCTTAAACAAGGTTGGTTGACTTCCCTTCGACAACTATAAATGGCTTTTGTGCAAAGTGGAATAAAACTGTCATTTTCATAAATGAGGATTTTAAAGACATCAAAAGTCAAGTACAACAATCCCAAATGTCAGCAGCACTAGCTGCATTTCACAGCAACATTTACTGTTCCAAAGAGCACTCTTTATGACAACTCCACTGAACAGGGTGAATCCATCTGCCCCACTATTAGTCCATAACTAAGAATGGAGCAGATAAACACCAAACTTTCAGTCCGAGTTCACTGATTAAAGATCAAGTCTGAGACCATCTGCTAAGTTACAATAATCTGTCAGGATGTTAGAAATCCTGACACTGAGAAACAGACAGCAAGGATCTTTCTGAGGAAAACTACATTAAGTAATTCTGTGGCATCACTACAATGACAAAGTAATTTCCAAGAAGCTACTTGGAATCACCACAAAGTATTTAGGAGTATTCTAAAAACACAGAAGCACAAGATTATATTTGTGAAATATAATATGTTCTTACAAGCAGATGAGTAATAATAAAAGAGTCTAATAAAAGAAACTCTTAATTACACCAGGCAGAGCATAAATATTGCATTTCAAAATGCTTTATCCAATTTCCTGTTTGTAAACGAACTGCCAGTGTGAACAGTGTTAGCCACTGTGAATAGTTGGATGGCACTGAAACTGCAGGCAACCTTAGAGCTGCAAGAATGCTTATACATTTTTTACATCCCTGCAGCAGAAGAATTGTTTACCTTTCCAAATTGTACTGAGAAACTACATAAGGATACTAAATTGGAAAAGCAAAATCATCTTAATACTTCACAAAAACAAAGGCTAACCAAAATTATCAAAAAATAATGACTTAATTACTAATTCATCAAAAGGCATTGCACAAGCCTGACCTTTAAAATCAAAATGGGTGTTGCTTCTGTGCTGCTGGGATCAATTTCTGTATCTTCACCAGCATAGCAGACTGATGCATTATTATCAAGGCATATAAAAGCAGCAGCTTGGAATCATTCTGAACTGCCTGACTCATAAATGGCTACCATGAAGTAAATTTCAATTTGAAAGCTTTTCCATTATGAAGGTTTTTAAACAACTTGTTCTCATTTTCAAACTCTTCTTGAAACCAGCTATTTTTAAACACACATAGCATTCTCTGCTTTGGAAACAGAATAGCTGTGAAAAGCTTATTTAGACACAAAATCATTGCCAACAGCCAAGCCACGGGTGCTCATTTACCAGATTTCAAAATTATGGGTATTATACTTGAAAAACTTAATTTGCAGAGACTTTGTTATTGCAAGGAGTAAATTCCTTTTCACATACACTGCATTGAAATTTGATTTTTTTTTTCCTACAAATCCAAAGCACCTCAGAGGTGGTAAGCACCACATGAGCAAGTAGCAATTTTCATTACTTCAATTCCGTATAATATTTTTCTTGGTAGAAGCAAAAAGGAGACAGAAATGGGCTGTGTACATAAATCAGGAGAACTAAGTAAGATCTTGAACCATTAACTATAAATATACAGTAGCTATAAGAATTATCAAAAATCTACATAAAACTTCTCCCTCACCTAAAAAATACATCCTTCATTACAACTGAAAAATTAAAGGATGCGAGAATATCTTAGGTTAATCTAAAACTCATATATTTGTTTTCTTACCAAGTCTGCTTGATAAAGCTACATTGCCATTATGCTCAGAATAGATTCTAGCAGGTACCCATATTCCTGAAGGATAAGGGAGTTACATTTTCCAAAATTTATTCTAAACCAAGAGGAAAAACTCACTTTACTCAATTTCATCTTCTGCTTCCAGCTCCTTCTGACTCAAGGATTAGGTGTTATTCCTTACCTAAGACATACAGGCCAAGCTACCTAATAGCCAAGTATCTTCTGAAAAGGGAATAAGATCAAGACACACCTCATAGCTTTTTTTATTAAGTAGATTTTAACATGGTTGTTTAAACACAAGAAAATTGGCACTGAGTATTTTGTCTGAATGTATATTGTGTCAGCAACAGCAACTAAGACATATTCCTTTAAATGAAATTGAATAAAAAAAATAAGTAAAGTGCACGAGCTTCTGAAAAGTCAGGTGTAATTCCAACAAGACAGAAGAAAGCTTAAGCATGCCTCTGTGATGGGAAAAGCCCCATCATTGTGATCTATATTAAAATTTAATGGGTGTGACAAAGGAAGTCTCAGTGTATTGAGCTGCATGAAGAAAGTGATACTACAAAATACATATTAAAGAAGATTAACATTTATTAACAAATATAAATTAAAATGCAAAAAGAAAACATCTAGGAATTTCTCATAGAGACCATTTCCTCCTTTACTATCCCATAAAAATGATGAGCACTTGCACTGTTACCTTGAGACATGACATTAAATTCACAGGAGATAAACGTATATTAGGTTGGACCAAGAAATTTTATCTTCCCAACGGAAAAATCAAACACATGCACACTGTTATTACAACAGTTAATTAGCTGAACTAAACTTCCTCCTAGAAAGATTCAAATTTACCTCTCTCTTGACTGTGCGAAAAGAAAAAATTCACAGTCATTGAATGAAATGGAATTAGGTAAAAAGCAAAAATTCAGTTTACAGATAGCATAGATATTTGTCATATTTTGTTTATTAAGCTTACACTAAAAGTTTCTCACTTCCTTAGGAAGTGAGGAAAAAGCTGTGATCTCTCAATGTCATAGACTGGATGATATCATGACTATCACATGTGACAAGGTGGCTCATACCCTGGGAAATAGAGCACAGCAAACCACTGACAGCTTTATCAATTTCCTTATCTGGCCTTCCAGGTTATCTTTGAGGCCCCAGGCTCTAGAGAACAGCAGCCTTCTGAAGCACCACATGTCTCCACGGAGAGTAGCTGAATATTAAAATCCAGTTTGCATTGCCATCGTGATGTGCCTGATATTCAGGGCTTGTAACTTATACAGATCTAGAATATCATTAACAAAAGCACCCAATTGGTTCAAGCTTTGTCTTCCAATTTCCATTCATCTTTGATAAAAATTTTTAGATGTTGACAGCATGAGATAAATAAGACCATCTTCATGGTTCATCTTTCTCTTTGGAAGTACATTAACACAATGTGACAAAAAGGATGAACCACAATTTCTTGATGCAGGTAGAGGCCTGTGGCAGTAAAAACACGTTTCTTCTCCAGAATACTGAGCAGTTATTGAACAGGCAGCTGGAACAGACCCAGGCCACAGCAACCTCTCATAGAGTATCCATCAGCCCACTGAAACAAAAGAAGGGGAGGATATGGAAGCGCTAATAAAATCCATGTGAGAAACTGGGATGAGGACCTAAAAACTATCATATGTACCAAAAATAAATGGAAAAACAATAATTGCAGATGATAGATCTGAAAAATTAGTAAAACCTCTATATTATACAAAAACCTACTGTGTCTTAAAGAATTAATCAAAATGTTTCATTTCACATCTATCTCTACTTGACATAGAGTTCAATATATTTAAGAAAGCAATGCATATCATATCAAACTGATGGCAACTGAGATATCAGAGGAAAACGTCCACATTGTAGTTTTTTGACTTTTCTGTTTGTGTGCATTGTTTTATTCTGCTTGATTGTTATGTTGCTTATTTTTATGAATAGGTTCTGCATGAAAAAACTTCCGTATGCTTCATAAATTTATTAAAAAGTTATTAGTGATTAGGAGTAAACTCAGTGAGTGGAAAGTGTATGTATTTGGGCAATGATCACATTTCAGAAGGAAGTAATTCTCAGCCTGAGGTTGGAAGTCCCATTAAACCAATTAGAGTAACCATTATGTAAATGGCAGGTCCTGTGCTGCTTGGCACAGCACTAGTCAGTGGATTTATCAGGAAAGATTACACTTCATGAAGCACAGCTCAGCTAAGTCATAGCTGAGGGGCATGACAATTGACAAACTACACTTGAGTAATCTAGCCATGAAGGTAAAAAGGATTTAAAAAAAAAAAGCTAACTAGTGCAACATACAAACAGTAGTGTAGCCTTTCTATTACAGTCATAGAAACTCTACTGCTTAAAATATTTAGAACAAATGTAAAGCAGAAATTAGGAAAGACATGGCAGTTTGGGAAGAAAGAAGAGAAAAGGGGTTAATTATTCAGCCTCATTAAATTTTTCATCAGAAGCAGCAAACTATCATAGCTTGAGCATTTTCTTTTTCATTAGAGCGCTTTTTAATATTGACATCCAACCAATTATGTTCAAACTAATTCCCAGAATGCTGTGAGACTGTAGCTACTTTCAGAAGTTTTTCCACATTAATGAACTGTATTATTTTTTCATTAGAAGCTCCAGTGTGCTCTGAGACATACAAAGTGGAGAACAGAAAACCACCCTGAATAGAACATATTCTCCAAAAAGTCTTTGGCTTTCTTAATGAATTTCTCTCTTCAGAGAGTCTTCTTCATCTTTACTTTAAAAATTCAAAAACAAAAGCAGCACTTCTACTTCAAATGGAGTCCTCCTTTATAACCAATTGCAGCAAAATATGTGAAATCTGTGCCTAAGCTTTGTGAAATCTTTGCCTAAGCTCTAGACAAAGGTGAAGTTACAGAACACAAAATATTTATATATTTTTTTAATTTGACATGATATCTTTCATGGTCTACATTCCAATTTATATATTTAGGGTTGTTTCATTGTTTTTTCAGATATGCCTGACTAGATTAAACTACTTTAATAACATTCTGAAGATTTAATAAGCCTTAGCTAATGATAGCTTGTTTCTTTTTTACATACTCTCAATGAAAAAAACCAACCAGTTAACAAAAAGGCATTGTATTATCTGATTCATTACACAGCAAGCAGGGCATCTTTTTTATGGCTTCTTAATACATTTTGTCTTTTCTTTCCAAAATAACTCTCTCTGGTAATATATGCATAAAATGTGATGAATGTCTGTCCTAAAGGGGAGTGAAATTGCAACACAGAATTGCATTAGCAACGAATTTAGGCATGACAAAACTGAAAACTAATTCTTTATTCTTCCTTTTAACATTTTCTTTTTAATTAAATTGCACCTTTTCTTCATCTCACCTTCTCCTTAAACCTATATTTTGTTAATAAAACAAAATATTTTCTCTTTTATTAAATTGCACCTTTTCTTCATCTCACTTTCTCCTTAAACCTATATTTTGTTAACACCTGCCTCTAGTTGTGCTACTTATCACTCTCATGGAATTATATACAGAATGTATTCCATACACAGAAATAAATAAATAAAACTAAATAATTATAATAACAACAACAACAAGTATCTGGATAGCAGTGTGTTACACTGTCTGAGAAACAACATACTTAGGACATGGGCTTATATAGAAAAGTGCCTTTAATGAACTAAACCTGCAAATTCACAAGGCACATTCACAACCTTTGTGAAAGATAAATAAATTACTTTACAAGCAAATTATCTACCATCTTTCTTAAAATGGCTTACACCAAATAATAGCACGTGGACAGCAACAATATGTCATTTCCTCTGAGACACAGGTTCACTGGCTTGTCTCTTTCTAGTCTCCAAATAATACTCTTACCAGTATGAGAAAACCCATTTCTTAAATAAGAGTGATGAGGACATTATGTAAGCAACAGATTGTTCAAGACACTTTCTCTATGCATGGCAGGAATTTTTAGTTCACTGAATTGTCACTCCATTTCTATCCATCAATTTCCTTTTATATGTGAGGCTTCAGCAAAATATACCTATTTTAAATACCTGCTTCTGCATCCAAACAGTAAAATCGTTATTGCTCAATTTGGTTTCTGCGACCCCTGACCCTTAAACTCTATTACTTTCCTGTTAAGAGAGAAACCAAGCTGTATAGTTCAGAAGAAACTATGAAGCATGCAATCCAGAAAATTCAGAGACTTCAAGAGAAGACATTCACTACATCACATCCTCAGAGCAATAAAATGAACTTCTTGCAGAGTTAAGATAAAAAAAGGCAAAAAGTGATACTAGCTCAAAAAACAAGTTGTACTATAGTTTTACAACAAACTCACAATTTTAAATTTACTCTTATCACATGTAATTGGCAGTATACCTGGCAGAATAGCTCAAATCTGTACTGTGACAGAAGAACCAAGACTCAGTTATAATCAGTACATGTGCTCATCACCTGGAGTTCTTCCATAAAGCTTTTAAAGTATATTTAACATAGAGGGGAAGAAAATATAAATCACCTATACAAATCTGTCATGAAATTTACTTTGTGAAGCTTCAGAGAGCACAGACAGTAACATTTTCCTGCAGCTCCCTACAAAGACATGAAGTACAGCACTGAAAATAACCTGAATTTCCCAGCTTTATGGTTCAGGTACCCAAACTACTCCCAAGGTGTTGACATTCATTTGTCAGGTTGAAATATGGAGAGTCATGAGTCATTCATCCGTGTCAACTTAAAGACTACAAATCTTCCTTACATGCTCTGTCACTTTATCACTCTTCTTCCTCTTCCTTTCATTATCTCCTGCGTGGCACCAAGAACACCTTACAGGAATAAGTCAGTCTTTCCAACACTGCCATCTAAAAAGCAATGCTGACTGTGAACTTCATTTAGGATTAAAAAAACAAACAAATAAACAAGCAAAAAAAAAAAAAAAAACGTTGTTTAAATGACAGCCTTCAAAGTATATCTCTTAAAAACAGCAAGCTCAGCAGCCATGAAGGTGGAATTTCTAAAAAGGAATTAGTGGTATAGAATAAGTAGACTTCTTATTAGATATGATCACTAATTCAAGCTGTGCCACTGTTCAGGAAGAAGAAGACTTAGATAATTTATTTTTATTTTTTAAAGTAGTTCTAACAAACCCATACAGCATTGTTCAACGGTGCCTTTAGACCATCACCTACATATCACATATGCAAGAAAGCACATAAAGCTATATATGGCATGAAAATAGCTTCCAGACTGATTAATTAGAAAAATCATGTTAGTTTAAAAAGTCTGTATCTGTTCATACAAGAATTTGCCCCTTCACTCAGCCCCCTGAGTTTTTCAATCTCACTCAATTTCTCTCAATTTTAAATATTTGATTTCAACATTGAAAAATACCCAAACCTGCTGGTTGCTTACCCCATGTCTTTCATATTTGAATTCTCCATTCATGTTAACTTCTTTCTTCCTTTCTCTCGTGTCCTGGTCTTCTCCACTACATCCATTTTGCTTGCATATACCACATACTACGAGTGTGCTAAAGCACTGGTACCTTGGGTGCTGTCTAATAACTGTATCAAAAACCTCAAGACTCAAAGTTTCTCCTGTTCTGATTTTGCATATACCTATAGAAAACTATATTCACGTAAATGGCACTTTACAGACAAGCAGATTTCCAGTGTCTGCTCTGCAAACCATGTGCAGAGCAGAGGCTGGATTCAAGATCCAGCCTCTTTACTAGCTTATAACATAACTTTTGCAAATAAGGTTTCTGTTCCCTGTTGCAAGATGTAGCAGTCTTATGACTACTTTAATGGGTTTTTTTCCTTCTTGCTTCACCCTTTTCCTCTAATCCAGGAATATTGTAAATCAAAGGCAACTCTGACAAAGGGGAGAGAGAATGATGCATCTGACTTCATCATTAGAAGGCTAAAGAATTATTTTATTATACTATACTATGTACATTGTATTTAAACTGAATCTGCCATCCACTCACTCTTGCTCACAACTGCTCATACTCATCTCTGATTCTCTCATGACTGTCCTGTGACAGTTCAACACACACACACACTCTCTTGGCTCTGATAGGCCAAGGGAACAAAACATCCTCACTTTAGGTAAACAATCTCCATATTGCATTCTACTTTAGCACAACACAGGCACGGCAAGCAAGATAAGAATTGTGTTTTCCTTCTTCTCTGCTTGTCTCACAGCTTCTCTCTGTTCAGAGGGCATGTGAATACCACACAGGAATTATTTTGACTGAAAGCCACAAGAAAATTAAATCAAGCAAAAAATTCCTCACAACATGTATTTGATTAAACCACCAGTAGAACACTGCAAAACAAGCAAAACTTTACACAACACAAGTGATCTTTTAGGATAATCAAGAACATTCGTATAAAATTCAAAAACAAGAGTTTTGCTACACTGCAAGAAGAAGGCATTCCTGCTATACCCGTAAACGCAGAAATGCTAAGTAACTTTTGCAAACACGCCTCTTCTCCCAATATTTTCTCCCAACAATGCATTTTGGAACTATCACCCATAGAATCATCTTTCCAAGGTTTTTTATGATGTTGTTTTCTTATGAAAACAATTCTCTCCTCCAGTATCCTCTAGCATGGCATCTTGATATCAGCTATTTGAACTACTTGATGTTATTTGGATGCTCATCTAGAAAGTTAATAAATTATCTTCAGATCTTTGTAAACAGCATCTTTAACAAGTCATAATTATGTTGTTTTGTATAAAGCTGTGGAACATAGGAACACCAGCAAATGAAGATAATTCAGTTGGGCTAGGCATCGTACAAACACAAGTCATTATAAAACAATCTCTCGCTGTTCTAGTCTCTATTTCTCTAATGGCTTGGTGGTAAAATAGCTATTCCCCAGCACACATAAGGAGAGTTATACCATTGCTCACCAATAAAACATTTCATTTTGCATAATACAGGAGGTAGAAAGTAATAATGTCTCTCATTAAGAAATTTCTTATTGGATTAGTGGATGTCATCAATCTTAAAAATGTTTGTCTCACTACATCAGAAACCCTTTCCAATTAGTACCCTCAAACTCACTTTATATAAGACACACTGCAAGGAATGGTCACACAATCTCTTTCTCCCTCAAAATACCTATGGAAATCTCTTACTGGTATTTGGACATTTGGAAGCTTACTTTCTAGCAACATCATTCACAAGGGATCACACAAGAAACCTCCACTTGAGCCACTCAATAAGGCCTGCATCTCATGGCACTCCTCCCCTGAATCCATGCAAACACACCAGATTTTCCTTCTCTATTCCACAGACATGAAATTGCCAAAATAATCTTGGCAACGCTCACAAAGTACAGAAAGCAATTTAAAAACCTCCAGCTTTTGTGGTGTACTGATGACTTTGAGCAATGTCAGCAGCACCAAAACTCAGAGTGCTAATTAATGCTGAGAACGTGCTGATTGCTACAATAAATGGCTGTTGGGTTGTGTTTGAAATTCCAGACACTGATAAGTTTAACACTGTACAGCACTCATATGAAAATGGTAAGCAATGGGATTTCCTAGGGGAGAATAATTTGTGCTAGCAGTAACAAAAGTGCTTGCATTTAATTTGACTAAGTTTTAATATCTACATAGCACAGTTATTTAAATTGTGATTACTTTGGAAAACTTTTACCCAATAATATGAATTTTAAGGATTTCTCTATATGGTTTTCTCTTCTAATTGTTCCATTGCTTTAGTGACTCCATATATTTTTTCTGCCTCACCAGACAGAAACAGACATAAGAAGAAAGAAGAAGCCATAATTAGAACCCAAGCCAATGCTACTGCTGCCTCCCACTGTGGGCTCTGTCAGCCCATCATCTTTCTCTGTGGTGCTACACAAACCCACCAGATCTTTAACTTCTGTTACTGAGAATTTTAACATATCTCTACCCACCCATGGAACCCACCATTTTTCCAGCTTCACTAGTCTATGAAAGAGAAACAGAGATTTTGACTGGACACACATCCAGAAAAAAGATCATTCTGCTCTGTTACAAAGAGAGGACTTGTTTTTGAAGAGACCACAGAAGAACAGAATAAAAAAACATGTGAATCCAGGACATTTCAATAAACAGGATAAATATATGTATTTTCCTTTACCACAGAAATTACTTACAATACAAAGTGTAATGCACAATTTCATTTATACCATAGAAGATTTTAACTCAAAATATTGATTCTTACTTGTCTTTGATAATACTGTACTTTCTATTTTGGGAATTGGGCATTCTGTTAAATCTGGAGTTATTGTATTAAAAGATACACACTTCTGTTATCTGAACTCAGTGGACACACAGGATAAAAAATGACATCAAGTGAAATAGGGAACTGTAAAGTTAAACCCTGGTCTATAAGGTATTAAAAAACCTGAATTAATTCAACACTGGATCCCAGCCTGCAGAATAAAACCCATAGCTTTTGAGGCATTCTCCTATTCCAGCATCCCTATGAGCTGAGGGATTGAGCTGATCCAGTTAGCATAAGCACTTCAGGGCACTTGCTAAAAACAATCCAGACATCCTCTGCTACCAGTGCAACATTACCAACTTCCATTTTTTACTTTTCTGACAGCTTCAAAATGCCATCCTCCAAGTGAAATCAACCATTACCCTAGCATATAGTACTTGTTTATCTTAACTAGAGGTTTATAATATCAGCCACACTTTTCTATTTTCCTACTTCAAATATGGCAAAGTAGATGCATAAGAGAAAAAGAATTTCACAGCACAGCATTTTTATCCAAACATTTAAATATTTACTTTGATTTTGTTAAATAAGGACAGAATACTAAACAACATTTATAAATAGTTTCCTTAAAGAACCCATTTTCTGCATCTCTGCCAAATATTCTGTTGCCAGGCTGCACTACAAGTC
The DNA here is from genome assembly GCF_028551555.1 of Melozone crissalis. Taxonomy (NCBI): domain Eukaryota; kingdom Metazoa; phylum Chordata; class Aves; order Passeriformes; family Passerellidae; genus Melozone; species Melozone crissalis. The sequence continues at coordinate 28,066,907 of NW_026535794.1, forward strand.
TTTTGCATTAATCAAAGACTTAATACATGCTTTGCAAAATTTCTTTTGAATAAAATATCTGAAAGGATATTTTATAAATGAGGGCAAAAAGCAACAGTGATGAACGTGCCTAATGAAAATGAATACGTCCTTATTCAAGACCCAGATAGGCGAGCCCTATTTGACTCCATAAAATCAGATTTAACTAGGAGAAGACAGCAAAGAGTGTAGTTGCTTAGATGCACATAACAGAGAGTAATAAAAGTGATAAATTCTAATTAATATGAATTTATGCAGTGTATGTGTAACCAACACTTAATCAGATTCTATCCTGGAGGATCATTTATATTTAGCAGTAATGTTTCTTTAGCATATTTTGCTTGAATAATTTTTATTCTTTGAAAAGGTGATAGAATACATTTTTTCTTAATATTCCTTTAATCTTATTCTTTAACTGAAGACCAGATAATCAAAAAGATGAATCCCCCAAAACACCTTCTACAATCAATGACAGTTTAAAAATCTTGACAGACCTCTCTCCTCAAGGATATGCAGGCACCAGCTGAACTTCACCATGCCATAACTAGGACTTAATTTTCCCTTGAAGAGGTCCTCACTGCCCTCTTTCATCATCATACATGAATTCCCTTCCTGACAGTTAGGCCTCAAGATAAAACATCTTTTTCTCATTTAGCATTTTCCCTAGCATCTAATCCTCCTCTTCAGATCATTTCTTCATAATCTCTTTAAAATCAGGAGTTTCCCAGTTACAGGCTTATCTGTCTTCAGTCTCAAGGTGCAATTAGTGCAAGGAGTCTTTACTCAGGTTTTAAAAACAAACAAAAAATTTTAAAAAGTAAATCACAAAAAAAACCCAATCAAACAAAAAAAAAAGAAGAAATACTGGAACAAATGGCGGAGTTTCACCTATGTAATGGAACAGCTCAAGATGACACAGTCCTTGAAAGGCTTGCTTTAATCAGAGGTTTGGTTAGGTAATTTTTCTCTTTCCCTCTTCCCTTCTGATAATTCCTGTCAGTGTGTATTTAGGTACAATTTGAAATGCCTGCTGGATTGCCAGTCCTAGGAAGGACTTCTGTCCTCCTCAGGCATTAATATGAGATAGGAACACTCAGTGCAGTGAAAATAGGACAGTCCTAGGGTCACACAGAGGGAAAATAAAATAGACTTTTTATTCTGTGATTTTATGAGTTTTAGGCACCAAAGATGTTAGAAAAGGAATTTCAGAACTGTTGAAAATTCCACTTTTAAAACCAAACCCTTAGAATGTAAAACCTGACAGAGATGCAATGGTACAGATGTTGCATTTGCTGCTCTCTATGGGTAAGTAGAAAACCAAGATGTTGAAAATCAGAGGAGTATTGAGACCCAAGTTCATATCAAGCAGTGAAGTGTGATTTGGTTACAAGATCCCAAAGTAACACCTTGAAACAGAAAACATTTGTTTATAAGCTCTGGAACTAGGAGGCCTTTGTGCAGCCCTCTTGCCAAGGCAATGGAACAAGAATAAATCACATACAGATACTGTTTGAAAAAGATCAAAAAGTGATTAAAAAGAGCTCTTGCCTGCAGAGTTTACAACACCCCTCTGGCCCCAGTAGAACCCACCTGGCCCCTGGTTTCATTCCAGGCCTCCACTACCCCAAAAGTACCAATGATATTCTGTATGTTGCCTACACACACATTAACAACATAAGCAGGAAAATATAGATACTTTATTGTTCTCTTCAGGAAACAATGCCTTTTTCCTATTTCCACTTTAATTTTAAAACAGCACTGTTTCCCACAGAAAGCCTATGTCAAGTTCTACCCTTGTTAAAAAGAAGGGAAAATGTCAAACTGCAACTGTTATACCAATAACCAGTCTCAGTATCAACAATTGCAGATACCTCAAATAATTCTGCAGAGCTACACCTATCTGTACTATCTGAGATCTGATCAAGTCTTTAAAACAAATAAAAATGGAAAAGGCACTGCCTCCTGGATTTTTGTCTCATGACTTCTTTTGTTACAGAGATATTAATCCAGTGCTGCATCTTCCACTTGAAAGGTGTCATGTACACTATTTCAAGCTATTGGAAGATGCAATTTTAATGTGATCAAACCTTGCAGATTTTGTGCATTCTTCAGTAATTAATCTGCATATAATATATATATATATATATATATATCTCATAGTAACTGTAGGCAAGCATTACACCCAACACCGACAGCACATAACACATCAACATGTGAATTCATTTAACAAAAACATATGAAAGAGAGGGTAGAAAGAAGTAAAAGAGACTTCTGATGGGGCAAGAAGCACCTATGCTTAGTCATTTGTGTAAAGGAATGGTAAACACAATGGTAAACATCCTGCATGATGACATGAGAGACTATGAAAAATATGCACCTACACGTAAAGGGAAAAAAGTGAAAACTTCATGGGTATCTTCATTTAAGAATCAGCAGTCATCACACTGTTCAATGCAGAACTTACAGATATAACAACATAGCCCACGGTGGGCAGTATCACAAGATCATAAGGTGTCTTTGAATATGAAAATCACAGAATGGGTGAGGCTGGAAGGGACCACAGTGGGTCATCTGGTCCAACCTCCCCACCTAAACAGGGCCATCCCAGAGCACACAGGACAGGATTGCATCCAGACAGTTCTTGAATATCTTGTGAGGGAGACTCCACAGCCCCCCTGGACAGTCTGTTCCAGTGTATGGTCACCTGCACAGTAAAGAAATTCCTCCTTGTATTCAGATGGAACTCCCTGTGCAACAGTTTCTGCCCATTGCCTCTTGTTTTATTGCTTGGCAACAATGAGAAGAGCCTTCTTCCAGTCTTGACAACTCCCCTTCAGATTAAATTCAATAATATTCAGCAAAATTCTAAAGCAAATCATAAAAGTTAAGGCAGAATAAAAATGGCATTTGAGAAACTCACAGAAGTGCAACTGTGTAGAACCTGAAGCAAACAACAGGTCACTGCAAGTGAAATCAGTTAAATCAGAGAAAGGAAATTACTCATGAACAAAACATGCCATTAACATCTTTTCAACATAAATAGTTCAACACTTGGCAGTCTGTGTCTGGCCCACACCAATATAATGACCAGTCCCCAGTTTCACAACTTCTCTTCCATGAGTGGCTAAAAGCTGCTGCTGTCTAGCTCAGATCATCAACCAGATCCACACCATGACTCAACACTGGGAATCTTGCTGTTTCATCACTTTGCTTTAGTTTATGCTAAAAAGCCAAGACGGCTTTCCCAGTGACCACACAAAATGAACCAACCGTGTATTTGGAATCGAATAAAATGGTCTGCATAGAATGGAATGAGAAAGTTTGGTGAGAAACCTAGTTCACTCACTTGAAGGTATAATCAACTATGCTCATTAAAATGTGATTCAGAACTCTGAAGATCCATTAAACACACCAGAACATCAAATACCCATTCTCTCAAGAGACCAAAAAAAGTAACAAAAGCCAAAATTTCAAAGCAGTTTCAGCTGGAGCAATAAAAATGACTCGGTGATGGCACCCATATCACAGGATGGGTGGAAATTAGAAGGGACCTCTGGAGATAACTTTTAGCTCAACTTCCCTGCTCAAAGCAGATTATTCACAACACTGTATATGTTGAATCAAAGATAACTAAACCCCCAAATGGTTAAACTGAGAATTGCAATAACCTCAGATTTTTATGGCAGTAGACTGGAGGATGGTAGTAAACAGGAAATCAGGTCCTCTGAGAGCTTTTCATGGATTGAAAGCAAACACTTGAAATTTGAATTAGAACACTCCTCCCCTCTTTCCAACAAAACAACAACAACAAAAAAAAACCCATTCAAACCCCATAAATATAAGAAAACATAAAAACAAAACTATTATTATATAAAACAAAGCATGCCTCAACTCAAACCTCATAGTCATTGCACATTATTGTCAAGGGCATCCTTAAGAAAACATAATGCAGTAAAGCAGTGTAGAAGACACAAAGTAGACATTATTTCAAAAACCTTTAGAAATAAAAACAAGACAGATGCAAGTCATGAACAGCACTTAGAAAAGCTGATGACAGACTAAATTCAATACAAAAATAGCATGGTTCTCAAAAAATGGACATAAGAGGTCCCAGAAGGCCTATAATCCAGCTAATTGCCTTGACAAAGTATCAGCCACATTCTCCTGGCCTCTCTCATTCACAGAAGAAGGAAAATATCATCTGAAGCGCATGAGCTCACTACTGTTCAGTTTTATCTCTCTGATACTTTAGCTGAACTCTTTACCTCCCACACTACATGTCACTTCAGACCACTGACCAGCAGTTCTTCCAGTTCACTTTCTCGATCCTCCCACGACTGGAGGGAGGGAAAACAAAAGAATTCAATACACAGCTGAAAAAAAGAGCGCAAAAATTTAATTTGGAGCCAAACACAGATGCAGTGTCTTATTCACTGCATCTTGCCTTTCATCATCTAAAAAGAGCCACTCTTGTTTTTCATTACTTGTTTTTCATCTTGCTTCCATTTCATCACTGATGTTATGGCTGCAGTATTTCTTACTGCAGGCAAAACAGGAGAGGGATGTCACAGAAGAAAAGATGAAGGGAAGAGCTAGCTCTTCATCAGGCAAAGTAATTGGATCATACCTGTCCTACACAAAAGTTTCTTAAGAGCAGTCTTTGCCAGGAAGGGAAAAGGGGGGTGAAGACAAAAGCCAAGACAGTTTCCTTGGTGCCGGTTTAGCTGACATTACTTCAAAGCATGTGCACCATGTGCAAAGTAAGTGGAGTTAAGTCCATAGCAAACTGATTGCACGTGTTCTTAAGTAGTAGTTCACAAGAATTATTATTATCCTCAAACTATGTTACTGTTTTAACATTTTTAAATACAATCCATTACACTGCTAAATGGAGACAATAATAAAATGCTGGAGAGTTTATTCTGCTGATGCCTAGCAACTTAGGGTAAATGTGAAATGCTTTATGAAAATGTTATATTATTACTGTGCCTTTCCATAAACCCGTGGATACATATCACCTCTTTTTAAGTGTGTGTTGAACATTTACAGATCTGTAATGGAACTGTAAATTTGTTTTAATTTGTCAACAGTTTAAAGGGAAAAAAGGTCACTGTCATTGTGTAACCCATCTTGCAGTCAGAAGTGAAAGTTGCAAAGGATTTTCCCTTCTTCAGATTTCTCTTTCTAGTGTTATTGGAAAGCTTGTCTTCTTGTTTAAATGAATTTCCTTTTAATCTCCTCTCTGAGCAGCTGGATAGATGGAGCCTCTTAAAAAATTCAGGATATCACTGTAATTGTAAATTGATCTGCTTCTGTGGCAGAAAGCAGTGTCCCTCCATCTAGCAAAGAGACTGTTGTCTCCAAGTTATTTTTCAGAAAAATGATTAATTTGCAGTCTTTCCTATTATTGTATTACCCTTTAATGAAAAAACACTTTTTAAACAAATCTACTACTTTTTGGATTGTTTTGTTCCTGGCAACATATAGGAAAGTAAGCTAACTGCCAAAGCCAATGTGAAATATTTCCCAGTCAGAAATTTTTAAATTTCCTAAATGAGAGTTTGATTCTACTTACATATGAGCTGCAACTCTATCAAGACAACTAAAATGCACATATTCATCACTGCTTAAGTCCTGAATTAATGTAATATATTAACAGACACAGGAAAATTCCCCACTGATTTTTAATGCAGAGTTAAGGTTGAAACACTGTTATGACTATGCAATCTTTAAAACAGACACGTAACTCATTAGGATCAAAGTAGGGGAAATTATCCATCTACTGTGGTGCTGAATCCACATAGCCTATTTGCCTTTGGCTCTTTGGTTATGAGATCTGGCATCACTTGGATTATTTCACCTAATCCATCATTAGCTTTCACGTGTCCTATATACCATGGAATAAACCTAAATTTAACAAACCCAACTCCCCATCAATTACCACGCTGAATATATTACATATCAGCACAGGACACAAAGATTAAATGTGCTGAATCACATCTTTCTTTGTGAAAATTCAGTATGTTTAGAGCACTTTTAACGATGCTGACTCCAATTGTAATAATTGTTCCTTCTCATTGATGACAGGCACTAATGCTCTGACCTTTATGTGCAACACAGAGCTGCTAAACAGAATTAAAAACATATAAGAGATCCCAGTAACAGTGGCACAGACTAAAATGTGGAGCTTTTTTAATTGCAATATGTGCCTGGAGGGTGGAATCCTGTAAAATGACCTATTTTCCCCCTATAATCCCGCCAGCAAACATTAGTTATTTTAGATTAACTTTCTCCCTCCACATACACAAAGCACACAAAAAGGTCATTACTTACAACAAAAAACTCAACACGCTGCTGCTGCGTTATCACCCTGACTTACCGGTCTTCCACAAATACACGGACGAAGTTTGAAATTCACTTTGCGCCCGGGTGTCCCAGCTCGCCAGCAGCAGCACCAGCAGCAGCATCCCGAGAGCTGCCCCGCGGCGGGCGGGAGCCCCCGGCCCGCGGAGCGCAGCGCTGCCCCCGCTCAGCCCCATGCCGCCCGCAGCCGCTCCCGAGCCGCCGCCAAACCTTCCGCACACGATCCTCCCTGCTCAGAATCTCCTCGCGGGGAGAGAGGGACCGCAAGGCTCTCTCCCGCCGCTGTGCATGGCAGTGCGGAAGGAGAAGCTGTTTAACACCAGGGAACAATAGAGTCTGCTCCGGCTGCCGCTGCAGCTCCCCGTGCCGGTACGGTCGCTGCTCCACGCTCTTCCATTCAGCGCTTATAGCAGTTTTCCATCAGCTAAAAGCGAGACAGCTGTCCGCAGGGGGCTCCAGCTGACTGAGCAGGTTATCTTGCTCTGGGAGGCAGCAGCAGTCATTTACACCAGCTGGAGAGAGTGAGAGACAGAGAAACAGGGATGAGGAGAAACACAAATAGCCCAGCGCTGTAATCTCAGTGCAGAGTGACTGCAAGAGGCTGGCTTCCCAGACACGTCTCTCCCCGGAATATCCCAAATGATACACACTAAGAAGAAAAGAAGAAATCATCATCAGACATGCTTCAGAAACACAAGTCATTCGACCTGAACAGATATAAACAGAGCAATATATAACAATTAAGAGAGCATCAGACATTTGTCCTGGTAATACCGTGTACGCTGCATTAACCATTTTGTAAACAACAAAAAAATAAGTGATTACACATGCATTGAACAGACAATTAAGACCATATGAAGGCAAATTGAAGAAAATGTAGAAAAAAAATTAAAAACACTACCTTGTCTTGCATATATTTATCAAATCTATTTCAGGTAATGGCATACAGCTATCTGCTCTGAGCAAAGATTAATATGTGTGTATGATAATGTGTATGTATGTGTAAGCCCATCACTTCTGTGGTAGATGAAGTGTGCACATAATATATAACACAAGATAACATCCTTTCTTATCCAGCAAGTATGTACACATATATACATGCATAAACGTCAACTGTGTAATTTAAAATAATTTGAAGATCAAGTTATCAATCATTTTACATATGAAAGTATGCAGGCTACATTAGGCTGTCAAGATGGTACAAAAACGTGGAGAGAGACAAAGCTTTTTAAACAGGGATCTTTATCTCTCCCACCCACTAAGCAGTGAACAGACACTGTAACAAGCCTAAAGATTGGGCTTCTGACACCTATAAACTGGGAAGCAAATGAGGAATTTAAAAGAAAACCAATATTATATTCAGAGAGTTACATTAAAAATGCAAACAAAAAATACACAGTAAGAGCACAGGACCCAGAGTTGAAAAATGATGGAGCTATTGTTGTTTAAAGAAGAAACCTTCAGTCAAGCTCTCTTGGGACGCCTGTCATTTTGCACAACCTTCCCAGACTCAGCCTTTTCACATGCATTAGATTAAAATCAGTTGTGATCAAATAATTCCCAAGTCCTTGCCTGTTTAAATATTCTGACATCAGAGCAAATTAGCAATGTTGAAGGTTGCAAATTTGTCTTTGTTTACTTTCCACTCTGTTACGCCTCTAAGAGGGAATTAAAGGCTCAGGGAGCTATAGCACCATGAGGCTGTGATTAAGAGAGATAAGCAAGTGTGGATTACTGTTCCTCAGCTGTTGAAAAACAGGCAACAATCAGGAGATTATAGGTTGATAAGGGATACATAGAAAGCCATGATCTTAACAAATTTATAGCATCCTGATCCAGAACTTGTACCCTCAGCTAAAAGCACTTCAGGAGATACATTTTATTCACTTCTACATCATGCTGTATTAGCTTTAGAAAGCATGGTTTCCTCTTCAGCCTTTGCCTTGTACTAGAGAGAACACTGATATAAACCAAAATTCTTTCTGAGTTCGTTGATTTACATCAATTTTAAAGCTACATCTGTGTTTAAGCTAATCACACACCCACATTATTTAACAGGCTGTGCAGAGGGACTTGAGAATATTCAACATAATAAAAACAATGCCAGCTTCACAATTTATGAAAAGTAGGATTCAGAATCTAAGGGTTTGAAGAAGTTTTAAAAACCTCAGGAAATCTACAATAATAGCTGTATTTACTTGCGTACTTAAAACATAGGTAGGTTATATATTCCTTTGAAAAATTAAGAGTAAGCATTGGCTTTTTAGCCAGAGCTATGCATGAGAGAAAGACTCAAGTTTATAGAGAGACTGGGGGAAAAGGCACCCTTTTCAGAGTTATTAAATACAATGGATTCTATCTGGAATTTTTAATGAATGTGTAAAGAAAGCCTCTGAGAATATTTTGCACGTGACTCAGATCATCTGGAAACATCATCAGGGAACAGATCATCCATGTAGTTGGCACAATGAATCAAAGTGGGTTTTGACAGCAGAACAAAGCAGCATCATGAGAGAGGGTAAGCACATGTACACAAACACTCAAATATTTTCTTATATTTGTGCAACTATAGAATTCCATATTTCAAAACCATTAAATATAGATTATCAAAGTAAAATATTTTCACACTACTTTTTATGGGTTTACCATTTTATCAGTCACAAAATCAATGAACCACAAAAGAATAATTCCACTTTTTGGGTTTTTTTTTATTTTGTCAGAAGATATAATAATTTAAAACTGTTCAGAAATAGATCACAGTAGAGACAAAATGGAAGGAATATTTATTATTTGTGTGTATGGAAAAAAAGTATTTGTGTGTATGGAAAAAAAAAAGATTTCTGAAGAGCTCATTTTGGGATCCACTCAGTTGCTTATGCCTTACATGCAGTCATCTTTTACTCAGGATGGGGAAAGGCCAGTGATTCCCCAGGCCAAAGAGCAGGCTGGTGTCTGAAGATACAAACACCACCAACAACCTCCCCAACCTAACTGCAGGAATTAGACTGCTCAAACAAGAGGGAATATATCCTGATTTTAAGTTTCAGTGGCTGTCAGCATGCCTTTCTGGGAATGCTGCTCTTAGCCATTTCCAGTGTACCTGATGCCCTATTATCCTCTCCCATTTGCTACAGTAAACATGGACCCTCCCTCCAGTAAACAATGCACTGTTTCCAGCCTACTGGTAATCTTCAAATATATATTTAACAATCATAATTTATCAGTTGTTTATGGCTTAGACATTCCCAAATAAATGGTTAAGTATTTATGAGAAGAAGCTTGTAGATAAAGCATAGAAATGAACTACAATTGACATTAGTATGCATATCACAATCTTAATAGTGCAATTGTTGCTCCTTAGAGCACCAACATGTGAGCCTGAAGAGATACAATTATATATTTAGACTTAGAGGTGGCACTTGGGGTTATGGTTTAGTGTGGACTAGGCAGAGATAGGTCAGTGGCTGAACTCCATGATCTTAAACATCTTTTCCAAACTAAATAATCCTATTATTTTATTTGAGGCAAAACAGCTACAAGAAGTATGTAAATTACTCAAACAAATCATTGACAACTTAGCACCTTTTCATTTCTCTTCAAAAAGTATAACTAACATCAAAGACCTTTATCAAAATGACAAAGTGTTAGTCATGAAATATTCCAATAACTTTGGTCACATTTCCTAGCATTAAAGAGTTAGAGGATGACAAAGTAAGCATGAAATACCTTTTATTTTTTGGAGAGGCAAATGGTAAGATAAATATTTCAATACAGAATCAGGCTGGCAGTATTCCTCTGCTACTAGGCAGTCCCATGCTCACACCCTTCTTTTCATGAAAAGCCATGAATCAAAGCTTCAGGATCATATTACCTTATATCCTGATGATGCTGTATTTCTACACATAGTAAGGCCAAAAAGCATGCAAAGACTTCTAAATATATACACATATTTGTTGCTAGACTAAGCAATTCACAACAAAGAGCAATGCTTTCTTCTGCCTTCAATTTCAGACTGATCAAAACAGAAATCTTTAGAGAAGTTTCAGGCAATTTTTATAGATCTATATAAGATGTTGTTTTACAAACTCTACAACTGCACTCCACTACACCATCTCTGCTGCATGAGTACTAGACTAGTACAAAAAAATCCCCCAGAATGAATACTAGAATAGCCTAAATTCTAGAGAGTGAAAAATGTTTTATTTCTTGTGCAGAAAAGTGAAAGTCCTCTTCATCTGAACTGTGCTAGTTTTGATTGATGTCCAAGACCTTTCCCCCTCTCTTAGGTATGAAAATAACAAATATTGCCAAAAACAACTAAGTCACCTATCTCCTATTCATTTAGCTCTATGGTTATAAGGAGTTTGTAGTCCTTTTGTAGTCAATGCCCACTGGATAATAGAGTAGCAAATATTTCTGATTAGTATTCTAAATTTGTAACATGCTGATCTGGTTCTGTTGCCATATGAGGTAGGATGTCCTTGGATATATCCATTTCATGGGATGCAGTGACATGGTTGCCCCACTAAGTTTTAGAGAAGTTACGAAGGTACAGTGTGTTCCCTTATATGCATATTTCCTTGTAATATCAATGATCCAAATAATTCACAGTTAAAAGAAGCTTTTGTTCTCTTCATTCCCTGACAAATTCATGGGCCAAAAATTCTAGTTCTGCACTGTGTGAGAGCCTGACATTCATGAAGATATTTTACTACAGCTGCAAGCATATTGTAATCATTCTCTTCAGATGGGATCTGCTAGAATTTTGTTAGATATTGACTACTTCAGGATGGAATAAGCTGCACAGCATTAAGAACTCTTAACCAGATTCAGAAGGAGTCTCATATTTTTCTTTATATCAATGCTAAGGATCCGCGTCAGGGAAGCCACAAAAATATGCTAAAAATGAAAAATAAAAAAAAAATGCTAATTTTTCAAAATATGCCTGCTCCAGTCTTTAAGTCCAAAACTGCACATGCTGTGCAAAACTTGCAGCTGAAGTTATTGTTTAGGAATCCTAAACATATGGCCTCTAGGTGTCACACTCGACCACGTCATGCTATTGGAAATTTCTATTTTGCTTTCAAAGCAGGTAAGAGGTCTTGATTTTACCCTTTCAGGGTTTTTATGCCACATCCCCTTTGTAAACTTGCAATTTTTAAACAAACTAGCAAAAGCCACCCAGCCTCTTTCATACAAGTAGTACAATTATTTATGGTTTTCCCAGAACAACTGTTTTTGCAAACATTAGAGGTATCACAATGCCTGTCTGTTAAATTTGTTTAGCATTTGTTTAGCATTACATGTACAAAGTGACTGGAGTATATTAATAATGCACACTTAAACTCTTCAGTGTTTCCTGATTACTACAAAAGAATTGCCACAAGACAGTTATTTTTGAAAAATTATTGAAGATTCTACTTACATGAATGATTAGAAACATCTCATCATCTAGTTCTGGTTTTATAAATTCTTTGCTTTTATTAAGTTAAGACAGCAATTCTTGGACTGATATATGGTTTTTTAAGGATTTATTGTTTCATTATACTGGAGGGTGAAGAGTGGTGTTTGTTTGGTTTTTAATCTATTTCATAGCTAGACATTTTCATAGCTATTCTTTCATTGGTATAGGCTGGGTTTTTTAATTGCAAAAAAAACCCAAAACCTGTAGGCAACAAAATCAACATCTTTGGCACAAAAAACTCACAGAAACCAAGTATTCTTTGTAAGGAGAGCACACTGAGGTACAGCCAGGAATTATGTCTCGAACTGCTTGTTGGGAGATCAAGCTAGAAGAATTCAAGTAAGAAATCAATGAATTTATCAAGGAGGGCACTCAGTTTTGGATCAAGATACATGGTGAAAAACCGTATTTACCATCTTTATTTTCAAGAAAAATGTTCGTTTTGACTTGGTAATGTAACCAAAGGTTACTGGGCTAAACAGATCAATATCATGGTGAAATGCAATGGTCCAAGAACTGAAGAAGGTCAGATTAAACTGCCTAATTTTACTTTCTGGCTTTAAACTGTGAATAAATATTGTCCTTTCTGCTCAAATTACATTGACTTCAATGCCAACCACATGAAGAAGATCCTATCCAAAGATGAGAACTGACTGGGAAGATCAAATCTGGTTCCATTACTTTTTCTGCCTTAATAAAAAAGGGAAAAAAAACCACATGAGGAAATGGTGAAATTTTCACTTAAAAACTTTTGGTAACCCCTGTTTTGGGGTTAATTTGATTTGTGCTGGGAATGATCAGTGTGCTCTTCCCATCACAACCTCCAAAGGGAAGCCTGCACAACCTAGAACCTCCTCTGTAGCTGTGATCCCAGTCTGCAGTTGCTTCAGAGTGCTGAGGGGAAACAAAATAAGATTGGGTACAAAAGTGGAACATAATGGTGGCCTCTAAGTCACTAGGATAGAAAGCTTGGAAAATAGTGATAGGAAGAGCCAAGAAAACAGGCTGAAATCAGGATAAGAAACCTAACTGGAGGGAAAAAAAAGACTGCAAGGAAGTAGGGACAACCAGAATTTGTGCGGGTGTGCTATAAAATGGTTATTCTTTTAATGCATTAGTCCTGTATCTACAGTTTGTATAGGGTATGTGAATCAGACTGCACACAGAATGGAGCATTTTTAATCTAACTTTAGTTACTTCAGTTTCAAAGGGCCCAATAGGGACTGCACTAATGGACAAAACAAACCAACCCAGTTGATCATAATTGCCATTTGCTTTTTAACTCCAAGCCCATTATACTAGATTTTTCAAGAGGTAACCAAAATACAGCATTTTAATGGATCTTTCCAAGTCAAATCTGTTCCTCCAGTGAGCGCATGTATTTTTGAAATTTGTGTTCCTAAAATCAATGGGAACAGCTAGCCCTCATGTCTAGCATGAACTTAGACTGAAAATAAATGTTTGTCTAGACAACAGGCTCACTGGAGAAAAACAGTGGTAAAAACTCATAGTTTTAAATGCAAATAAGTAAAATTATTTGCAGGACCTGAAGAGCAGGCAGGGAGATTTCAAAGACACAATAGAGAGGTAAGTACTGAAATCCCTGGCAAAAGGGGAACAGAAAGAGAATGAAATAAACAAAGAAAATCAGTGCCCATTATTGTGTTTGAAAATCCTCTCAAGGGAGAGCTTAGTAATATGCACATACCAAATCACCTTAAACAAAAGCCACCTTCAGTCAATTTTAAAGCTTTTCCTTATTAAAATCCTATTGATTGATCATTCTTCATCTAAATGTCTGACAAGCCAATTTCCATTTTCAAGGAGGGAAATGTTGGTCTTCTTTTCAGGCCATAAATCACTCAAACATTCTGTTATCAATTCTCAAATTAGTTAAGTAATACAAATTAATAAGAAAATTAAACAAGGCTGATTTCTTTATTGAGTTGTTTCATTGGTGCAGCTTTTTATAACTTAACCAATACATTCAGTGATTTCCAGAAATGCACAGACTCAGTAGTAGTGGCAAACACAATATAGGTGGAAATAGCTTTTAATAACTTGTTAACTTCTTAAGAGTCCTAATTTAGCTTGCCAAAAGTACAGCTGTGTGTTTTGTGCTGGCTTTAACAGAACAGTAATCAAGAGGAATGTAACTTTAGTAAACTGATTAATGTATCTCACACCATTCAGACACAGGGTAAGTTGAGGTGAGATTTAAACCATTCTAAACTAATAAATAAGGTTCAGTTGGGAGTTGCTCACTTAATAAGCCCTAAGATAGAACCCTATTTTATCATCAATAATAATACTTTGCAGAATAGTAGGTTATAATAAAGTTACAGCCCTAAACATGGCATCTCAAAATCTCAAAATAAAACCTGTAATGCTATACTTATACTGTCAAAAAGCCTCTGTAATGCTATCTAAAACTTCACAAGTCTGTTCCATCTATCATACTTGCATTCTATGGTAGTTGCTTTAACTGGTAGATGGAAGGCAAATCTGTTCCTACTGATCAATCTTACTATTGAAAACTATAGGTTACTCATTAAAGTCAACTCTGGAGCAAACTACAATGCAAAAAGTAAGTAAGTCTAAATAAGGAAGGCCACAAAGTTAGCAAATTCTAAGTGCATATTAATCAAAGCAAGTTATAATTTCAGAACACACAAACTTCAAAATTCTGATCTGTGTTAACAAAAACTTCCATTCTCCTAAGTGCTGCCTTTTCTTCCTCCTGGGCTGCTGAGCACCATCCTCACCTCCATTTCATTACAACAATATTTCTATGGCAAAATAAAGCAAGTAGCCAAACCTGTGCACCAAGATACCTGATATCATAACCACATATAACTTAATTTTCTACATATACATCACAATGCATTTAATACATTCTGTGTGCTGCTGAAAAATGTATCCTAAATTATCAGTATTAGCATTGCAACTAAAGCCTCATTAAAAGGGATCAAACCAAGCTTAAGGTGATGTGACACTTTCAGGATGGGAAAAACCTTCATAAAATTGGCAACATTCCTTTTCGCTGTGATGACAAAAGACAATATAAGTGTTTTCTCCAATCATTATTACATTTGGGTATCTGAAAATAGGATTAAAAGTTTTCCAATTAACTGTTAGTGTGAGCTCTGGTACTTCCATGAGATTCAAAACCAACCTTGGTCTAAATAAACAACAGTGGCATCTATACACTGCAGAATATAACACAGCTTCATTTGATATACTGCTCATTGAAGGAAGAAATGGTGTGGAGGAGATTCTCAGTGACTGAACTATTATTGAAATATTATAGAAACTTGCAAAGCAGTTGTCTCTAGATCAGCATGCAGTTCGGTTGTTACCACCCAGTTAGACGAATAGAGCACGATTTGCCTGGGACAAGGAAATTTAATTTACACAGATAAAGTGAGGTGGAGAGCATTAAAAATTCGAAGCATGACTTTGAAACCATCATGGCAATGCTTGAATGATGCTGAGTTCAGGTAAACAGATAGACATGATTTACCAGGGCCAAAAAAAAAAAAATACATCATGTATGAAGCAGAAGCCAAACTTCACATAAAAAACCTGTTTCCCAGATGTATCAATAGGAAAAAAATAAGTCATTATGCTTTCACATTAATGATTTAAATACACATATTAAAATTCATATGTTAACTAGATACTAACACAATTTATGTCAGCTTAAATTCTCTTAGCCTCCATGTATAAATACAGATACAACACACAACTTCAGTTGTCTGGCTGATATATCAGTGCCTATGTATAAGGTTACTTTTCTAAGACATCCCACACAGTGAAAAGAAAATAGCAAATTTTGCAATATGTTGCTAAAGTACTCTCACCACCAGGTCCACTTCCACCCACTTCCTGCAGACACTTCTACATATGCTCAAATATTAATTTCTCCAACAGGCAGATTGGTTCAGAGGTATTTTCAATCCTTAAATATGTTCAAAACATATTACTATAATATTACTATTTAGTATTTTTCTTTATCAACTTCAAAAACAAATAATTCAGAGTTTTGCATGAATATGAAGATAACAAAAAATACATTCTGCTTCCTCCAAGGGCTGTTAGAAAAGCATTATAAGGAGCCATCTTTGGAAACCTTGGAGGATAACTGAAAGTAAAATCCCCAGATCATTGTAGTCCTTCCTTCTTTCTACAGATATACAAGAAAAACCATAAGATATGTAGAAGTTTGCCCAAATCGGATTATTGTACATGGTCTTATCTAAAGGAAGTTATATATCTTATGGTCTCTGATTGCATCTTGAATACTGAAACTCACTGAATAGCAGGACACATTGTACAGGAGGGTGCAATTCAATAAATTCATCTCCTGTAAAGCTACAGGGTTGCCATAGCAAAGTAATATACTGACAGGATTCAGGAAAGAGCCATTATGTCAAACACTTTAAACATGCATATGCCTACACCAAATCCCCTCTCTGTCAATAATTGGTTGACTGGCAGTCAAAAAAATGCTTGATTTCCAACCTTATGAATCAAATTTTTTTTCCTTTAATATAAAACTTAACTATATTGAGTTATTTGATTGCAGTGGTCTCTGAGAAAGATTATTCTTGATTTGCAGATAGGCAGTTTGACAGGGCTTCCTCTAAACTCCCAATGCTTAATTTTCATATCTGAAGGGACTGGTGAAGTACAATAAAGGTTCCTTGCTTCTGTTAAGAGTTCAGGCTTTTGACTTCATATTCTAAGTCTTCTAAGTGCATACATAATTTTTACACAGGGAAGAACCACACACCTTGAATCTTTGGTGGAAAGGAGGAAAAAAATCTTCCAATCTCTCTTGCATGTATGAATGATGAAAATTGCTATTATCTTTGATCAGGACAAAATATCCTCTTTCCACCAAACTTTTAAAATTATCAAGAACATCTATTACGGGGAGGTTTTCACAGGGCTGTCTTTGTAAGGAATTCTACAGGAAGAAAAATAATTGAAATGTTAATAGAGAATGGCATTTTCACTACATTCATGGTTGGTACATAATTCAGAAATCCACTCATTTTTTTTCCCATTTGAAAAAAAAATTGCAATAATTCCCTTTCTCTTCTGTGTTTCATATTTTATTTCAGGTTCCCATGCTTATGCTAATCTGTAATTTCAAGTAGTGATCTTCACACAATATCATAATGAAGCAATCAAAAATTAGTTTCTTTGGCTTTGTATAATGGAATACAGAAGACTCTATTCATTTGATTTCAGAATGGATCATTAGCCACTGTATTCTTAAACCATTTAAGAAAAATAATTTGAAATCAAACAATAAATAAACCTAATGCATACCTCTAAGCAGAAAGTAATTAAAACAGATAGCAAACATTTGCTTTATTGTTTCTTTCCCCCCTAAATTATGATTTTTGCAACAGTTCTTAAAAGGCTTTCACTTAAACTGCACTGCAAAAAATGAGATCATATTCATTGTATGCTCTTCATTAACTCAACTGATGGTGTTTTAATTCCTACAACATACAGAGTCTGATGTTCTTTTTGTAATTTGACATAGCTAGAGTGTGCTGAGAATAATTAGCTTCACTATCACAGAACAAATGGTTTCTTTGCAAAGCACACACACCATTTTTTAACAAAGATTATTGGAAAACTTTGAAGGTATTTCTTTCCTTACACAGAAACAACTCTTTCATTATTAATTAACTTTTCTGTATCCTGATTTTCCCTAATGAACTAAAAATCCATGTTCTATCTGCTGGTAAACACTAAGAACTAAAAGATAAGAAATGACACTTAGCACAAGCGTTATGTCTGCTCTACTGAAACACATTGGATTATAAACAGTAAATGCAATTTAAAAGACTAAGGATTAATCAGAGGGACAACAGCAAGGAAATTCATTACAACTTACCAATTCATTACAATTTCACTACAGATTATTAAACTATGATGGCATATTGCCTATGACTCCCCATAGAAAGCCAAACATCACACCTATAGTTTGGTGAACATATAATGTTAACATATGTGGGTATATAAATGAGGTCAAACGTTTACAATATTCAAAAAAATTGTTCTATTCAATCTATTCTCAGAACTACAATATGATATCCACGTGACATATGAAAATGTGCTTTATGTTAAAATGTTACGAACATCAGTACAGGTCATGAATCAGCAAACATCAGGATTAACACCTGACAGTCAGTAAAGGTGCACCTGATGCCAGTGTGGGTTGATTTCACTGGTGGTCTGTGGCTACCTGACTAACACACACACACACACACACACACACACAGATTGTGGGGAAGTACAGGTTAGACATAGGTTCAGTAGCTTGCAGATGCAGAGTGCCCATATTTGGAGAAGTACAGGAGGCTGTCACTAACCCAGTGCCCAAAGCCTGACTCTGGGACCAGCCAGAGAGAACACTGCCTTCTCTGCTCTCCCCAGGTCAACTGTGCCAAATCACTGCAGTGATAAGTGGAGATGTGTCAGGTAACTTTTCAAGAAATGCCTGTTTGTGTTTGCACAAGCGAGACTTCCTGCACAGAGCTCATCCTTCCTTTTTAGTCCACTAACAAATTGAGCATAACAGCACTCTGTTGTCTAAAGTTCAACAACTCCTCTCCCCACTACAGCACAGCCAGAATCTTCTCCCCAAATGCTGGTATTTTTTGTTCCCCATGCCAGAATTAACATTTAGACGTTATGGTATTCTCTAAAAGCCTAAAGCAAGAGAACTAATTCTACAGTCCAAGAACAACCACTGGAATATCTCTTATTCCTTATTCCCCACACCAATGATATCCAAGGTGTTTTTGCAGTAGTATCATTAATCTCTTACTGTGATAGCATAACTGTGTAGGCTCCATGAGTTAGACATAGTCATTGGCATTTAGGCCAATTACACCTCCTTGAACATCATTCAGATGGGAAAAGGCAGTTACTGTGATCTTCAAAAAAAACCATGCAATGCTAATGTTGCGTCCAGAAACGGTAATTAGGGTGGGTTTTTTCTCTGACTAAAATATGACTATCATCATCATGTGATACAACAATAATCCTAGCCTATTCTCATGAAGTTTCAAATTACTTGGGCAAGAACAAGAGAAACAAACTCCATCAATACATAATGAGAACTATTTATAGAACTGAATAGAACTCCTATGTAAAGAAACAGAAACACCAACATGAACTGGGGACAGTCGATAAACTGAGAGAGTTCATAATGTTGAGATTTAGTCATCTGTACATAAAACTAGCAAACCAAAACTCATTTTTCTATAACACCCTGACATTCTACACAGACCAGGTAAGAAGTTTAGAAACAAAACCAGAACATAAACAAAACAACAGCAACAACAAAATCAGAAACAAAACTTCAAAAGCCAACCCAAACCTAAACCAAAGGCCTCTAAACCCCAAACCCACCCAGAATCTAACCTTGAGATGAGCACAATGTGGCAGGAAAGCACAGTCACCCCGTGAGCCAGTCCCTCAGCACACTGTCCCACAACGCTGAGATGAACACTAACCCTCAGCACCTTGGACAGAGGCTCTGGAGAAGCTCTGTTATGTCAAACCCTTTTCTGCTTCTATTTGTTCATTTAATGGAGCCCAAGGACCATCTTGACATCTTACTCCTTATTCTTACATCAACATTTGGCAGTTAATACACATGCACAGCTAGTGGGATAAGCTTTAGGTCATCCATTCCTTGGTAAAAACACCAGCAAAGCCTAAAATTAGGCTACAATTTTTTTTACACTCATCAGAGAGACACTGTGAAATTATAACCCTTAAAACTTCCTAACTATTTTACAGGAAATAAAATATTGTCTTTGAGATGTAGTCCTGTTGTTCACAGAAGTCAAATTATTTCTTTTGCTGTTTCTCCTTGATTCGTCAGAAGAAATCACACTACAAAATGAACACAAAAGAAATTCAACAGCCGGATGAAATTAATTAGAATAATAGAATAATAGAATGTTCAGAGTTTGGAGGGGCACACAAGGAGCACACAGTCCAACTCCTGGTCCAAAAATTACGCCATGTGCAGAAGAGCATTGCCTGAAAGCTTCATGAATTCTGCCAGGTTTGGTGCTGTGTTCACTTTCCTGGGGAGCCTGATCCAGTGCCCATCCTCTTGAAAAAGGGCATTTTTCTAATATCCAGCTTAAGAAACCCCTTACACAGTGTCCTGCTGTTCCCTTGGGTCCTGCCACTGCTAACCATAGAGAAGAGATCAGTGCCTGCCCTTCCACTTTCCCTCATGAGGATGCTGCAGACCATGATGAGGTACTCATACTTGATAAAAATCCATTAACACAGTTGTTTTAGTAGAAGTGAGATAATAGGGTGTATAATATATACACTTCGATCCTGATTAATGTAATAAAATATTATCAAAGTGGTGAGAGTTTATGGAAAGGGAGAACAGAAATCCAAGTAAATACAATATCAGTGATTCTGCCTTTAAAAAAACAGAAGAAAAGCCCAGCATTGAAGAACAAGATTGTTTGCAGGGTCTTCCCTTGGATGGCAAAATTTGTCACATTTATAATAAAACATTACACTATTTCTAAGATGAAAGGAAAGGGGGAAAGGGAAAGTTATTATTTTAACAATATGAAACAACTGTGATTTTATTGACTCAGTTTAAATTGTTATTCTTAAAGCCAATGTAAGCACAGCTAAATTTAAACCTCTAATTATCATGTAGATTATACTTAGATGAGACATAGGAGAAATTTTGCTGATGTTCACTACAAGAAATCAATATAAAGCTAAAAAAAATATTTCAAAGATGCTCTTAAAAATAGACTTAAAAACTACTATTTGGATCCACCTGCAGGCCATTTCAGAAAGACTGTAGCTGAGGGGATGAGACAGCAGGGAAACCCATTCAAGCTGATCCAATTTAGATATGCAAATTTTATCTTCTGTGTTTGAAAAGAACATTATGGCACAGGATAATTTGCACCTTGAGTTGCAAAGAATAATATTTCTAATCTAATGAAAACATGCCTCCATTGTTCACTTCCCCACTCTCCAGGTTCAGGCCAATCTACTGCTCTCCTACCCATTTGAAACTGCCCATGAAATTATTTCTTTTTCCATATTTGAAACAATTAATTAGCACTAAAACAAAATTACAACAAAACAGCACCAAATACACAAAACAGAAAAGGGGGGAAAAAGGAAAATAGATATTCAATTTTGTAGTTACCTGGAAAAAAGCAATGTTACAAGTGTCTGAATGATACAACCTACAATAATCATGGGCCTAATGTAATTTCCACTCTAGGGATAAAATGCTAAATGAAACAACTGCAGTTGAAGATCACATGTTTGATATGGTGCACTGATACTTTTTGTTTTGTCTTTATTTTTCCAAATATTGATATTAGCTTAGTGGTAAACTTTCATAAAAGCTGCACATGTTTTGGGATGTTTCAGTGGGAACACCATTTCTAAATCACAACATTAACAGACACATCAATCCTACTGGAGCACAAGAAAATATGTGAACTTCAGTATACCAGAACTGTAACTTGTACCTAAGTAATACTCATCATTCTAATACAATTCTATAATTTTAAACCCAAAAAGAAATATATTTAAATCACTCAATTCATAAAAATTTAAGTGTAAATTAAAATGTTGAAATCATTGAAAAAACCCCTTGATTTTTGTGAAATTCACATTTCAGATGTGCCTTTAATTTCAAAGGGGAACAATGCAGTTACGCTATGTTAAGAAGCACATTTTGAGGTAAATTGAACATCTTTGTGGAACCTCTCCCACCCCAAACAGGTATAAGACTTATCTGACATTCATCCACTCTGCTCATAGTGGTAATAAAACAACTAACACTAAGTATTACTGAAGGTAACAGTTACAAGTCCTTTAGCTATTAACCCAACTATACCTGACAGTCCATTAACAAAGGTTAAAAAAGAAAAACAAAGACTTTATAAAGAAGTTACTTCCAGATTCACTACATACAGCTGGTCAGACTGACAGCTTATTAAAAACATAGTTGGCCAAACTAAAGAGATTGGTAGCAACAGAAATATGGAAGCTTAAATTGCAGGAGTATGTCTGCCTCCATCACACTGCCTCTTAGTTATCTAGTAAAGATTAAAGTAATTTTGTAATATATAGACTTCATAGTTATATTGTAATGACACCATAACTAGAGGTCATGTAAATAAAAATGCAATTAGAAGACAGACCAGCAAATAAATGGTTAATCTGCTGAAAGTGAGCTTAATCGAGGACTCCTCCTCTGCTCTCCATCCAAAACAATTACTGGAATGGCCCCAGTCCTGACATTAGTGGGAGCTGGCACAGACTGTGAATCAGGAAATCAGCACAGGAAAAGTGCAAGACCTACTCTTGTGCCGTCCAAAACAGAAGAGCCACAAAAATAACTCCATAACAGTAAGCTTGAAGCACCCCATTAAACAGAGCACAAGAATGAGAGTTCTGAGGGTGCTGCTCTGCCATGGCTTGGGGAACAAGGAATGAGCTGAAGACGCTCAGCAGCAGCAGCAGGCAAGAGTGTGGGCTGTGCTAAAAGAGCCCTCTGTGGGAGGGGGCCTGGAAATGGAAATGCATCAGGAAAACTTCCACTCTCCATCAGGTGACAGCTAAACCTGCAGTGTGCAAGAGAGGCTGGACCTTGGCTTTAGAGGAGGTACTGCTCTACCACAAAGTTTTATAGTAATAGTAACCTCATAAAACATCTCTTTATTTTGTGCCTGATTCCAAATTGCTACCTTAACCATAGTGGAAGTCTGATAAACATGTACGGGAAACTGAGAAAATTAAAATACTTCAAATTTGATGAAGCCATTCAGAAATTTTCACACTGTGAAAGGGCACAGAGGAGCTAAGTTGTAAGAGCACTCCATTTGTATGGGTTAAAGAATTCACTTGACATCCCTTTGAGACAAAAGCACTTAGCCACATGGTTGGAATAAGAACCACCTCCATCATTCCAGCATCCCTCAACTGTTGTCTTCCTCACCTCTGCCATTAGATTTTTTTCAGCTGGGACTTCTGTGGCTGTGATGCAGGATTTTGAACTCAGAAAATGCTTTAGCTAAATTAATAATTTCAAAAACAAAAAAGAAATGTATTTTTTGTGCATGTTAAACTTTATAAAAGATAAAGTTTCCAGATATTTCAGTCAGCACTAGGATTCAGAAACTACCAAAATAACACAACATATTTATACAACCTATGAGCTGTATTAGCAAAACATGAATCTTGCTACATATCACAATGTGCACTTCTTCTATTTAGACACCTCCTATATATAATTTTCTTTATACAATAGGTTAATTCTGTATAGTTTTTGTTTTTCAAAATCCTATTACAATTAACACTTTCCTTTCCTACTTTAAAAATAGCCCTCCCTTTCCTGTTAAATGTGCTTTCCAAGTAGATCGGAACATTAATTTCCTTTCTATATATTTGTCATAGGGCAAGGGAAGAGTAAGACTCAAGATCTGAAAACAAATCCTTTGACAGGAAACAAACTCCTCAACTGAATTAATAGGTTACTTAAATTTTATTATACCAACTTATGTAAGTAGAAAAACACCCAATCACAGTTAAGAGGGAGGAAAATTCTTCTGGGGAAAAAAAGGGAGGAAAAAAAATCATCTTCAAAACAGATCTCACAGATGCACCTATTACATGTTAGTGTCTGGTAAAAATAAAAGAAGGAAGGTGGATGTAGAGACAGATTTTCATGAATTTCAACTGTATTCTGTGTTTCAACATACATCATAAATAAAAAAGGAAATTCAACACATTCAAAGTGTTTCTAAACAAAGATTTCTTTCACTTCAATCCTCTCTCCTGTCATTTAAAAACGATCCTTCTAAGAATAAATCCTGAAATCTTTACTTGAACTCCAGGGAGAGACTTATGCCAAGCTGAAAGACAAGAATTTGAATTAGATAAGTTAAAACACTTGTTATAGCTACCACTTTGGTATTTTATGCGGTCCTTAATTCAGAATAGCTGTTCACCAATTCACAATAGCTGCTCACCCTTGCCTTTCAAACCTACCAGATTATCCAGCCATAAGAACACTTGCAGCCCAGTAAATATTTGCAGAATAGCCTCTGTTTTGGTGATTAACAATCCATAAAGAGATTTTAAGCAAAGCTGTCAGTTTAATCTGGAAGGGCTTTGCATCCCCTATGCCAGACTGAGTGGGACAGTTTTAGTAGCAAGGCAATGATGCAGCTCCAGCATCTGAACCAAGGCAGTGCATTTGTAAGAACCCAAGGGAGTTACAGCCCCATTTACTCCATCTGTGATACACCATGGGGGAAAGAGAAGCAAGCTTTACTATGTGCTTATCTACAAAATATCTTGTCAAGCAGTTATTTTCAGTGCACAGGATTAAGTATAATGTTTGGAATGAGTATAAAACATCTGGAATATGATTATTTTCAGCACAAACAAGCAATATTTTCATATTCTGACATGAAGTGTTTTTATTATAGTCATTCCATGTAATTTCTGAGAGCAATAGTTTTCATTAGAGCTGACAGTGCATTTCTTCATAGTGCAGCCACAAAGGTTCACCCCATTACAAATAAGCAGGCCATTGTGGCCAAACCAAGGTAAGACCTCCAAGATCATTCAGGCAAATATCTGGGTGATTCTTGCCCTGCTCTAGCTTCTACCTTCTGTTTTCCTTTGACTATTGCACTAACACAGGAAGACAATAATAACAATAAGAGAAGTTGCTTCTGGCTTTATAAAGCAGGACTTCACTACACTTACATGTGAACCTTACAGTACTCCCCAGCTAAGGACATCTTTCCATCTTACCTGTGCCATTGGTGAAGGGTCATACTACCCTGGCAGCAATCTGACCCCCAATGGACAACACTCAATTCTTAGGGTGATAAACAACAGAACTTGATAGACACAATACATTTTCTAAAGTAGAGCAGAGCCAAATCTTTTTTTCATTTAATGCAGCACAACTACAGAAATGCACAAAACACAATTCTTATCTTTTACAATAAGCTTGAAACTGAAGCTGCTCTCCCAACATTAGCAAAGGTGATGAACCCTGTTTTCAAGTTAAATTTGTCATCAATCTGTTGGCAGCAGAAAGACAGAATTCTAATTTAATGAAGCCACAGTATATATCTGAATTTGACCTATTTTCTCCAGATTGAGGTGAACATGCTATGTTTAAGTAGACTGCTTAGATATTGGCTCTAATACCCAGCAAGCTCAAGTAAATATGCACAAATAAATCCACAACAGAAAAACTGTGTATAGTGAAGTTAACTGATCTACTTTCATATCTCAGTGTTTTCAGTTTGACAAGACCCCAGATTTTATTTTTCCAAAAATAATAGATCATTTGAAAAGAAGAGACAATGATGAAAAATTAACCAAAACAATAGTTGAAATAACTTTATTGTTGTGGAACACATAATAAGTTGGTCATATTATTGGTTATTTTTAGATATTTTGACTAAAGAGGCTGACCACTTCCTACTTGCCATCACAGCATTTTAAAATTTACTGAGTTTTGCAGTGTACTCTGAAGAAGAAAATAATGTAAATAATGTTCAATTACTGGCAAGATTAGTCTGCACACACTTCAGATATTTTTTTTCTGAAATCTAATACCCAGAAGATTTACTTTTTGGACCTGTAGTTCATTTATTTTCAGCAGGTATAACCTATGCAAAATCAACAGTGTTGATTCCAAACTGTGTTGTGGAAGTTCAGGTTTCTAACATCATCTGTTGCAAAAAAAAACAAAACAAAACCAAAACCCAAAAAAGCTTGTCTTTTTAATGCATTTATTTATTTAATTTTAGAACAGAGCACTGGCCTGGTTATTAAAATGCTGTCTTGAGCTAAAAAATAGATCAATGTTAAGGTAAGAAAAGCCTGAAGACAGAAAAATTTAAACAATGCTGGTAGTTGCTCAGGAATGGGATTTCACAGAAAGGACAAATGTCTTGCACCAGTCAGTGTTGATGCCTAGAACCCATAGTTTTGCACTACAATAAAGTTTACGTTGACTGAAGATATCTGTATAAAGATACATTGTTTGTAAATCCATGGTTTCTAATTATTCTAGCAAAGCATCTCAAGAATTCTGACCACAGTGAAATCATATTAGTAATGTTTCAGTCTTCAATCATTTGAAACTATAGGTTACTGCTTAAGAAATTCATATATGAGTAGCTTCTACTGTTTTCAAAATAATAATATAAGTTTGAATAAATCCAAATGCACTGCTGCAAAATCTCCAAGTCAAGGTCACTAAAGGTATTTTAGGCAAATTTTGTTATGCAAAATGTGAGAGTTCTAAGCTATAGATGACTGCAAAATTGACTATATTAAGTGCTTGAAACTCCCATTAAAAATAAATTGTATTATGACTTAAGTTATGTCTTCTCTATAAAACTTCTAAACACTTTCATTAATATTTGAGAGCACATATAAATTAAAATGGATTCATATAACTCCATCATTCTACCAAGAGTTTGCTGTTGGTTTTTTTTTAGTTTACAGTGTAAGAAAAATATCAGACAGTTCAAGTATCAGGTATGGCATTATGTTAGTACAATGTGCTCCTGGAGAGTTCTCACACTTATCTCTCATTGTTATTTCAACATCTATCATTTCATTATCAATACTGCCAGGGAGGCATGAAAGTTAATGGAACACATGTCCTAATCCTGAAAAGACAGACTGACACTTCAAGTTACAGATAAAAGCAAAAGAGAAACATATTATCAGACTATTTATTGTAAGAGGTACTGGGGAAAAAAATAACACTAAAAAAAATCAAAATCCATACAGATTTCTTGCTAGTGATGGAATGTCCATTGGTAGTCCTCACTTCTATGATTCTACTGAAAAAAAAATATGAGCACCTAGTCAAGGAATCATTGTAACACAGAAGACAGATAAAAATTGCAGAGATGGATTTATTATGCAGAAGTCCTGCATAAACCAGCAGTCCTACAGAATTACACAGTACTTTAATTAATTTATAGTCCAAGCAAACTATATACTGAAAGTGATAAAAATTTAATTTCATTATGAGCACTCATGGACATGCTTCTCCTTTAGATTCAGTTATCAAACTGTGTGCAGGATCCTGTTTCATGCAGACAAACAGAAAAAAGAATGAAGCTAACAAGAACTACAAAGGGAAGCCACTAAATATAACCAAAGGAAGCAAAATAAGATAACTCAATGTTTAACTTAAAAACAAATGTTTCTATTCACATAGTAGACCTTACAACAGAAAATATTTAGCTGTACAAGAGAGGTCTGAGATTAATTACAGACTGAATACGTGTAACAAATACTTCTAAAGCCACTTTGTAATTCACCTTGTATTGCAAGAAGATTTATTTATTATTTTATTTTCCTGGTTATTTCCCTGTATTTTTAAATAAATGCATGTTTCCTATATGTAGGCTCCTCAGAGAAGGTATCTGGCAGACATGGAAACCAAGACTAATCACTGAAAAGCCAATAAAAAGAAATATTTTCTGAATGGGATACTTCTATAAAGTGTACTCAGAAGTAGCATCCTCAATCACTGTATGAAGGCAGATAAAAGCTGGAAATTACTATTTCCTTAACCTTCAGTGTGGACCTGCCTTATTTCTAAAACCAGCAAAACAAAACCAAAAATAATAAGCTTGCAAGAATAATTTCAAGCATATTACAGATATAACATGGAGACACTAACTTGGATTATACAATAAAATATCAACAAAACTATGTTCCATTGTTTAGACTTCCTTCCATCTTTCTGTTAAAAGTTTTAGTTTAATCCTTGCAAAAATATATGCTCCACCTCTATTAGGCCTTCATTCTACTCTTCTCAATTAATTACCAATTCCAGTTATTTACTAAAAACTAACTTACCTTATGCATATTTAACAACTTTACACATGTGTTTATAAATACAGTGCTTGAAAGCACAATTTTCTGACGGACATTTGCGAGGAAGGGCATTTGTGGGTATGGTGGTATGGTGGATCCTGTTGTCACCTGGCCACTGAGGGAGATGCTGGGGAGGAAGGCAGCATCTTGTGCCTTCTTGTGATGGTTTTTAGGGCATCAGAAACTTGTGATGGCTTTTAGGGCAGCAGCATCTGAGGGTGATGGGGCATGTGACACCACCAGGCAGCAAGGTCAGCACTGCGCCAGGAGCAGATCTTACAGCAAACCAGAACATCCCCAGCAGGGCAAGAACACACCTGCAGGCTGAGCATCACCCACCTCAGCCAGTGCTCAGAGCTGCCAGGTGCACTCATGTCCTGGGAAACACAAAGCTCTTGGCAACTCTGGTTGTTTGCTAAACTCTTCAACTCTTCCAAACTTCCTTGCACAGACAGGATGAAAATTTGTGCCAAAGTACACAACAGGACACCTCCCTCTTGATGACTAAACATCTATTCATTTGTAAAGGGAGGTTAAATACTTGAGAGCTATTGAGGGAGATAATGGTGCTCCATTTCAGTGTGCAAATCTATTCCCAGATCCCCTTCTGGGCATACACATGTGTTACCAGTATGTACAGCAAGCAAAACTTCAGGACTCAGCACTCCTGTAGAATCTGGAATAAGTTCTTGGCCTTGCAAATTCCAACAGGAAGTGTATAAAAGCAGGAATAGAATAACTGAAAAATTGCATCAAACCACAGCATTTGAGCACTCTTAATTACCAAAGAGGAGACTTTTTCCACTCCCAATTACTGTTCGGAATACAAACATGAGGTGATTCATTAACACAAAACATTATCAAAGCTCTTAAGCTTTCAAATCAGTATTTCCATGGAATTTCCACGGGTCAGGAGGATACATACCACAACACAGCACTTAAGAAGTTTCCTTTACTCTCTGACATAACAGTAAACATATCTAAATTGTTTAATTAATTATAGCCTCTCACACATCCAATTAGCTCAAGGTGTTAAAATGAATAGTTCAAAACAGCAGAAGAAACTCAAGTGGTCAATATATGCCTGATCACTTTTGGGTCACATGCTTTTATTCTATTCAACAAAACAATAGAAATCAACAGAAATTATTATTCTTGAGTTCTAAAGTTCTCTGTTTAACCTACTACCATAAATATTTAAAAGCTACCACAACTTGTCCATTGATTTTATATCTTGTACTTTTCATGAATAAATATCCTATCAACTGCTTCAGTCCTGCATTTTGAACTTTATTGACAGTTACATTCTCCACAAAATTGGAAAGGACATAGATGCTTCAATACTTCAAAAACATTCCTTTCCTTGTTTCGAGACTGACCAGGAAGGCCATTGTAAGGCTTTCCTCCATGCATTTTAATAATTTCTCTTAAATATGAAATGTGTTGACTAAAACTTTAGGTGATATAGGAGCCTACTTGCCAGCTGATGCAAAACCACAGGGTTCTGGCAGCATCCCATTGCTTATTTTCACTAAGTCACCAAAGCTCTATTATTTTAATATATTGCATATTCATGGTATCAACACTTCAACTCATACAAAAGATCTCAATATTCTCATTAAAAAGTACAAACTCATTAAAATTTAATATCCAAGTTAAAAGTAAAAAACAATAAAAGGCTTATTCACTATTTAATCAAACAACTTTAACAAAGATTAAAAGAACAATATCCAGTTTAACCTGGGTATGTTGGGAGTCACTTTAAAATACTTGTACTTCCTGTAAAATTATTTCTTTGAAGTATATAAATAAACCTCAACATCTGTGTGGAAAGGTACATGAACAAACACAAAAAGAAAGCTTAGGCAAAATACTTCTGAAGGGGAGAAAGTAGAGGATGGCGGGTCAGAACCACTCATCCAAACTTACCTCCTCTCCCTCCAAAATACCAGTTAAAAGCTTACTGCAGTTTATTAGGAGTGGGGCTGCTTCTCAAGCCTTCATTAATTGTATCCAGGACAGACAATGGCTAAAGAAATCTGCCCAGCTTTTGTTTGAAAGAACTCTTTTCTTCACATATCTGTTCAGTCACATCTGCACAGACTGTTCTGAAACAAAAGTTACATAATCCAGCCTGACCTGCAATCTGAGAGTTCAAAGATAAAGAGCATTTTTCAGCATAAATCAGCCAACCATACAATGCATTTGATTTCTTTTTCTCTATTAATCAAGTGCATGAACTTTCATACTGCTAGACTGAGAAGAATGGGTATAATTTTCTCACAACTATTTCAGAAGTTCATGCATTTTTGATGGAAATGTGCAATATTGCACTGCCTGTGGTGTTCTGAATACATATCTTGAATAGGATTCATCAGCGTCCATTGATGTTAACTACATTTCAGCTATATTTCATTACAGTCAATAAAGACCTAGTCAATAAGATACTATTTATCTTGCCTGGAAATATATTTCTAAAAGTAGTCAGAAGAATCTTACCTTAAAATATCAAAATACACTTTGAACACAGAAGAAGTGCCATATTACAAACTCAGCTACAGACACCTAAATTAGATTACGCCCATGTTATCCGGCTTCCAGATTTGGAGTATGTTCCTTCCTTCTGTAACAATAAAAAATTCCTATTTATATGATAATTACAGTTCTTCATCACCTCCATTCACAAAGCACTCTATTCCCTGTTCTCATGCTTTTCATAAGCTTCCCTTCCAGCCAATCACTCTTTTGGACTGAGAAACATTTACAGAATTTGGACTATAAACATGTAATAGTTTCCAGGTCATCTTGAAGCTTTCTTACACTTCCAGTATGACAGAAAACTGTACAGATCTGGCTGGGCAGAGAAGAGAAGAGCCTCTGCAGCCTGTCAACAATAATCAACTGCAGAAAACACAGCTGCCACAGCCAAGCAAAAATGCTCTGAAGTCAGGCTGGAATGTTGGTTTGAGAGCTTAGGGTTGGGCTCTATGGGATAAATTGTGTATATTATCACCCAGCAAGGCAATGATTTTTATTATATTAATTGAACTTATTGTCATCATCCCTGAAGTTCCCCTGTTTGATCATAACCAAAGTGCATAACCCAAGATATTTGTCAGGGATGGAACTTTCCTTACCACCAAAAGCTGGCCTCTAACTTTTACACAACACTCCCCTTCCAAAATAAACTCCATCAGCTATTTAAAAAGGAAACAAACTGAAAAAATTATTATTTAAATAATTAAAAAATCAAACTCTTCACCAAAAGAAGATATTTATGAAATTAAAATTATGGAGCTACAGAATCTCAGCTCACCTTTGGAATTATCAAATCTCAACCTAGCTTATCGTGTCCACTACTACACAGAGGGACTTGTACTCCTCACACCACATCTCTGACTACCTGCAAAATATGCTGCCTCAGAGTTTCACATGTTCCTAGGATTTACTGGACCAGATTTTGCTTGGTTATTACCAAACTTTAAACTCCCCCAGGTACTTCCATATCACTACATGCAATCCATTCCAGTTTTCAAAAACACATCTACTTTAACAGAATATTTTTAGCCTCCAATATTTATTCCCCGTCAGAAGGATTTATGCCTCTTATACCAAGTAATACTAAAGATTGCTATCAATGAAATAAACAGAGGGTTTTGTAGTTTCCTCAAGCAATATTTATGTGATATTTTTCTACATCTTCTCCTGCTCTTCTGCAAGCTTTTAAACTATCAACATCAATCACTGAGAATACTTCCAGTATTGATTTCACAGATTAAAACATGTCTTTTAGTCTTTCTACTAAATGCTGACTTTTAGCCTTTCCTACACTATTTCACAGCCAGAGACTGAACTAATATTTTTCAAACTGGTTCCTCTTGAGGAGTTACTTTTTCTTCCCCAACTCCCTAAGCCCTCTCTAGAGTCGCTATTTTCCTCAGTCAAGAATCCAGGAGCTCTCTGAAAATAAGGCCTGCACTTCTTGTTTCTAGAGGCATCATTTTGACTTGGTTAGACCAAACCATACTGTACCTGCATAAATCCATATTACCAGCCAGTCTAGATTATTCTGCAACTCTAAAAAACAAGTTATCAATTGCAAATTTCATGGGCACTGATTTTGAAAATTAAAGTCAGTCTATTATGCAAAATATAAAATATCACTGTTTCCTAAAACAGGTCTGTACAACATAAACAACACAATTCAACAGCGATGCCAGGTTTGGGTTTTTTGCAGTGTGACCAATAACAGATTTTTCAATCCAGTTTATACATATTCCTTCATAGTTTTTTTTCTTTCCCACTTCTAGACAGATAATACATTTCTATTTAGAGGTCTGCTAGGCACTTTCCATGTCTTTTGAAAGCCTGGCTACTCATCTTTATCAGATAACATAAAAATACCTTAGAGGGCATACAGAACACATATAGAATAGGGTATAAAATACATAAAATTGAGGTTTAACTAGACCAAGTGTAAGGTTCAGCATCTGGATGAGGGCAACCCCCAGTATCAGCACAGGCTGGGGATGAGCAGGTTGAGAGGAGCCCTGATGAGAAGGACTTGGGGGTGCTGCTGGATGAGAGGCTGAACATGATCCAGCCATGGGCACTCAAACAGCCCAGAAAGCCAAACGTGTCCAGGGCTGCATCCAGAGCAGCGTGGGCAGCAGGGCAGGGGAGGGGATCCTGCCCCTCTGCTCTGCTCTGCTGAGACCCCAGCCACAGGGCTGCATCAGCTCCGGGCTCCCAGCACAGGAAGGACAGGGACCTGTTGGAGAGTCCAGAGGAGGCCACCAAGATGATCAGAGGGATGGAGCACCTCTACTATGAGGAAAGACTGAGAGAATTGGGATTGTTGAGCCTGGAAAAGACAAAGTTTTGGGGTGATCTAATTGCAGAGTTCTGGTACCTGGAGAGAGCCCACAGGGAAGTTAGAGAGAAACTATTTATGTGAGTAAAATGTGACAGGACAAGGGGAATTGTTTCAAACAGAGTAGGTTTAGATTAGATTTTAGGAAAACATTCTTCACTCTGGGGGCAGTAAGACACTGGAACACATTTCCCACTGATGTTGTGGACACCCATCCCTGAGAGTCTTCAAGGCCAGGTTGGATGGGGCTCTGAGCAACTTGGTCTTGTGGAAGGTGTTCCTGCCCATGGCAGGGACTGGAACTAGATGATCTTCAAGGTCCTGTCCTGGTTTGGGACACCCTAGGACAGGTCCCTTCCAATCCAAACT
The DNA here is from genome assembly GCF_028551555.1 of Melozone crissalis. Lineage (NCBI taxonomy): Eukaryota > Metazoa > Chordata > Aves > Passeriformes > Passerellidae > Melozone > Melozone crissalis. The sequence continues at coordinate 28,099,972 of NW_026535794.1, forward strand.
ATTCTATTATTCTATGAAAATACAGAATTAAAGACAAGGTACAAAGAAGTGTCAGTCACTATATTTCAAGGGAAAATATGTCCCATCAAGCACTTTTTAAAAATCATTATTACAAGCATTAAACTCTTTCTACACAACTCTTGGCTTGTGTGCTCAGCCATGATGGTGAGGAAACACATTAAAAATATTGGAGATATATCAGCTCTGGGAAAGCAGGGTGGGGAAATGCACCATATTCTGAGTTAATTTGAAGGCTGATAGAACTGTGATAGAGTTGAAATTGTTAGCAGTCAATCCTGTGGAGAAGTATGCAGATTTCAGAGATGAAGTACAAACACAAAAATAATTTTAAAACCTTAAATCCACAATATGATAAACTCAAACTGACAATAATCTTGTGTAATTTTTTGCCCCGTAGGATTCACAAGGGTCTTAGGAAAAAGTGTTCCCACCACAGAAGCAGGTGCCTCTAAGAGCCCCCAGTGCTCAATACACAGTGGTGGCAACAACAGCATCCACAGACCAAAGGGGAACCCTGTCCCTGGCTGCTGCAGGCAGGGACAACTGCAGGTACACAGCAACCCCACCTCCCCACTGCCAAAGAGGAACTCAGCTAAAGGTAAAGGCCTAAAGGTAAAATATTTAAAACAAAAAAAGACAAAAAAAAAATCCACTAGTGGAACATTTCAACTGCAATATTCAACGCTATGCATAACAAAAAAATGGTCACAATTAAATACACATTAAATATCTATACATTAAGCAAAAGTATATATACGAATCAGATTTTTGACATTCATGCAAAATCAGATAACTTTAATATAATCACAGTGTGACATAATTTAGGAGTGTCCAGCTGAAATAATGCCAGACAAGGCGTATATGCTGTCCATCACTGTGGATTAACGACAGCACATGTCTTTGTGTGTCACTACTGTGAGACTCTTATCTTACAGACTCTAAAAGACTCCTTTCTTGCAGTCTTAGAGGAGATGAGATTTCAGACTTCAGAAATACGATTTTTATAACAGATTTTCAAAACAGCTTTATTTCAACACGAGCAGAAGACCTCAGCCAAACTCCAGAAGAGAAATTATGAAAAAAATAAGTAAAGAAGCAAATCTAGCAAAATTATCAAGTGGAAACAGTGAACCACAGGTTTTAATACCAGTGTAACATCTTAACTAGTAGTTCCATTGGAATGGAGGAATCAGTTCAACAAATAAGCTTAGGTAAGCAGGAAATACTTCCAAAATGAAAAATCTGCAGGAAGATTTTTTTTTTTAATGAAATGAAGATTTACCTTCTGCATTCATGAAGGAGAACAGAGAAAAGTAATGTTAAATTTCCCATGATAGGAAAGAAAAGCCCATGAAACAGAAGAGTAAGAAATGCATCAGCACTAAAATCCACCAACTGATTGCATCCTCCCACCAACCACATCCTCCAAGAGAAAGAGAAAACCACAACCCTATTTTCCCTACAGTAACAAAATAAAATTATTAGAGACTCCATAAAAATAAAATTATGTCCTTTGGAATGTTTCTGTAATGTATATAACAAGGTTTGCAGTTAAAATGTTAGTCCTAAATATATAGCTAATGAGAGTTATGCCTGTGCTTGATATTAACAGTTTCCACTGAAAAACTATATTTTAGTTGATCATTACTAATTTAATCCAGCTATTCTGCAACCAAAAATATTCCTTAGGGTGGTTCTTGTGGTCATGCCTTGGGTTTGTTTTCCCTGGGTTCTATTTACGGAGTGGGGAATAAGAAGTTAGCTTAAACAAACAAACAAAAAACCAGAACACTCACAATTTAACAAATAAACATCTGGTAATGAATTCCCTTAAAATTACTACTGTAATACTTGCACAAGATAGAAGAGTTTGAAGTTTAGGAAGCAGAGGGTGTCTGCCACCAGAGATATACCTTTTGATCTACTCAAAACAATAAAAGAACTCTTAGAATTCTAATAAAAGTTTAAGAATCACAAGTCATGGAATTCCTAGCAGAGGCAGTAATCACAGAACATCAGTCAAAGGTTTCATTACACCAACTGCACTCCACATTCTGTATGAGACTCATTACACAGGTGCAATCCTGGCACCATGAGAAGCACTGCAGCAGCCAAGCATGGACCTTTCTGGCACTTAATTTTGTCACTGCAAGGCAGACCTGGAGCAGATTCCCTTTGTTCTCACACTGTCTCCATAACAATACAGGCTGGTAGGTAGTAGAAATAAATTTGCAGACTAGAATATTAGGTAAGGAATTAAAAAAGACAAACTTGGATAAATGAGTGGATTGGGGACAGGAAAGAGAGGAAAAACTGTGGGTGATACCAATATTGTTAGCTCAGGATTGAAACACTTCAAACTGGATACTACCTAAAGCAAAAAGACCAAATTTCATACGCCATGGGAGCACCCATTCCAAGGCTTCCAGTACTATAATCTAACACTTCATAAGAGAATCAGGGAATTATTTAGGCTGAAGAAATCTTCATAACCATGGAGTCCAACTGTTAACATGGCATTGCCAAGTCCACCACTAAGCCATGTCCCTAAATGCCACAACTGCACATCTCTCAAACACCTTCAGGGCTGGCAATCATCCACTTCCCTGGTCAGCCTGTTCACAACCCTTTCCATGAAAAATGTTTTTCCTAATATCCAATCTAAACTTTCCTTGGTTCTATTTGAGGCCATACTATATATTTTACCCAAACTTTTATTCAGTTCATCTGAAATATGTTGTAGTTCCATACACATTCATTTTAATAGGAGAGCCAGTTTATGCTTTGTTCTTTAAAATGTAGAAAATCTCCTTTCAAACGTACACTGAATTCTATATAGTTATAACTTTATCACTGTGGTTACACTGAATTATACTTGATTTTTACTATTTTTTACTTTGCTACAAAAAGAAACAATTCTAATTTCCAAAGACAAACTCTACGTCTTTGGAAAGATTTGTGGAGGCCAATGTACTGGAAGCTGTCTCAAAATATTGCACAGAAGTTTTAAAAAGACAAAGTCCAGTCTCAAAACCTGGTAGTTTTGAAAACAAAAGCCTTCAATTATCTAATCACAGATTTCTGAACATGTTAAACAGCTTTTATTTCCCCTGCTAAACTGCACAATGCTCTGTGTCCTTGTAGTCTGTCCTCAGATGCATTCAGTTACACAAAGATGTGCAGAGCAATGATGGACATAATCTGAAGACAAAGCATTTTTCCTGAAAACTGTTTTTCCATAATGGTCTTCCTAATAATGCAGCTGCCAGCCAGGACTTCAATACACTGTTTTTTAACTATATTGGGAAGGTGGGTTAATAATGGGAAAAAAGTGTCAAATTACCCTACTCAAGTAAAATGAACAAAAAGAATTTAGATTCTGTTGAATTAGGAAGAGCTTTTTACTTTTTTTTACATTCAATGTCAGAAAAAAAGAACTATTCCACAAGCTATATGCAATGCCTTTCCAAGCTCAGGAGACAATTCCACTGTTTAAAATATCATATGGTGAGGCTTGAATACATTTTACACTTAGTGAGTATCCATTACATAACTTTCCTCCACTGCCTTTAATTACCCCATTAAGCAAGTTGGTATTTGCATTTGCACTTACAGCAGCTGCACTAGAGCTGCAGGGCACAAGAATATAAAACCAAGAAGAAAAATTAATAAAACATTATCTTTTCCATTTAGTAAGTTCACTTTCTTTTTAAATGGAAACATTTGTATTAGTGGACTACTCCAGCACTGTAAGATAATAAATCACATAAACCTTGTATTATTCAAGCCAACTGAACTGCCAGATAGAAGTATCATCACTCACTAGCAGCACAACTTGCCCTAAAGCTTTTCTTATTTTATGGTATTTCTGAGGAGTCACTTTGTATCTGAAATTGTTATTCAAAACATAAAAAGTGGTGCAAATGTAATGCCAGAGAAATCTTTCTTGTTCTAAACCTTTTACAGAGCAAATAAATTAGAAAATTATTTTAATGTATTGCACATCTTTACTAATCTGGACACATTTCTGAGTAAACAAAGAGGAAGGTTTCAATTAATTAATTAAAAATGTGCAAGTCATCACACATTCTTAGAAACCGTTTCCAAGTTTCAAGACCATTTATTTTTCAGCTAGCCTATGTAGTTTACAACACATTTATTAAATATTGCAACAGTAATTATTACATAATTTTGCAATAATTAATATGTAACTATTAATAACTACGTTACTTATTACATCCACACATTCCCTAAACATTACACATATAATAAACACTAAGAAACAGAGCAATGAGAAGTATCAATTTATTCATTAAGAGCCATTGATCCTGAAAAGTCAATTCCACACTGCTGGTTGCTACTTTGCTACTTCCAGGCATATGGAAGCCCTTTTCCTCAGAAAATAGGGAATCATGCTTCTACCATGTATTAGAATACTGACAACCTGTGCATGCAGATGAAGGAAACAAAGCAGCAGTTTTGATTCTGCCCATGTCCTTCATTTTGAAGTCTTAATTTTGTATCTGCCACAAAATATCCTATTTGTATAAAAGTACTATTCATGAGAATCTCACTACAACAATTTCTTGTATCTGGCAGGAATGACCCTATATCAGGCTTTCTGCTGTCTCCAGACTTTTCTCTTTCTGAAAATTACTCCACCTTAGATAATTTTCAACCAACTCAATTTTACATTTTAGAGCAACACTAAAATACCTACTATTAATAAGCAGAAAAAACACTATTTTAGAAACATGAGAAGCATGTTACAGCATGGACTAAATGTCAAAACCAGTTCTTGTGCCAAAATTCAAATATTAACACAATGTGAGCATGCTTAATATCCTAGAAGTTTCCCTCTTACACAAAGCAGGTGTAGAGAGAAAAAGTTCTGAAGGGGTGTAAGAGAACCATATGATTATGTACATTACAGCAGCTCTATAACTTTAATAATGTAGTTTTCTCTATGAGCTTTTTATGTCAACACAGGATAGGCCTAAGATACACTGGTTTAAGTGCTATAAACACTGGCCTAAATCAAATCCTACTAGTATACTTTTTTCATGAGCTGTTTAATTGCATTGCTCATGAAGAATTGTAAGGGCAAAGGAAATGTGATTCAGCTCAAGCAGCATATTTATGCAAACCCACATAAAAGTAAGAGCAAAGGATCAGAGAAGCTGCATATCAGACATTTCACACCAATAAGAAAGAAACTAAATTATCATGCAACTTTCACAAGCCTTAATCTGACTCTCCATTTCAGTTAAAGAACTGACTTAGCAATATCAGGACTTTGGGCACAGCTGCCAATTCCTCCCAGCTGGATGAGAAATATTTCTTCCTTTCTTTCTGAAAAATTTGACATCTAATTCCCATGGAGCATCTTATGCCATTGGTTAATTAGGGAACATTTTACAAGAAGAACTAAAAATTGTCAGCAACACAGCAGGCAAATATTGACATTTTTTACAAGCACAGCCATTCCACAGCTTAATTTCTCTTTCCAGAGCTCTTGCAGCCAGGCAGCTGCTGCCCAGACAAGCTGAGAACCTGTACACTTATTGCAAATCCCAGATCTCAGATCCTTATTCAAACTGGCAAGAAACATTCCTCCTACATCAATTTCAAACATTTGACAGCCTGGCCATTCATTAAATGCATCTTGTAGCAATGTCCATGGATAACTATATAATTCTTTCTGCCAGCTACTGGGAAGTAATGTAATAGGAAGCTGGGAGGACTCCCAGGTCTCAGAGTCCCTGACAGGCAGGGGGAAAGCAGGAATAAAAGCAGGGAGAATGTGGTGAAGGCACGGGGCTGATGTGAGAAGGCCAGTAACAGATTACACTGATTAATGGCTGGGTTGGAGATATCCTCCTTCACTGAGCAGCTGGAGAGCAGGGTTAGCTGCTGGTCAGGAGGTAATCAGATATTTGCAGTGAGACTTGATGCAGCCTACGGCCAAAAGTCGTGTCACTCAGATCTGTGCAAATGCAACACCGACTGCCACGGGCTCCCAGAGAATAAATAAAGAGAAACCGGGAAAAATACAAAAATAAAGAAAAACAAAACAAAACAAAAATGGCAAAACCAAAATAAATCAACAGAACAACAAAAGCCCTAGATGTCCTCTCTTCTCCTTTGCCATACATCCTACTACATTTAAGGAAAATTCCACTTTCACTCTAAGCTTGAGAGCCTTGTGCCAGGTGTGGCAGATGTGATTCAGTAATGTCATCTTCCTGAGATGGAGATGGGGCCACAACCACTGCAGTGCGTATAGACATACACACCCAATTATAGGAGCAATTAGAGAGGATAAAAGACAGATTAGGTCCTCCCTCCAGAATACATACCCTGCCAGAGGAGCTGAGGCCAGGGAAAAAGTGGTAGGGGTTAATTACCAGCTGGAACCCAAATGCTTTCTTTTTCATGGTTCAAAATGTAAATCTGTTTAAGTGCCATCATTTTAGCCAAGCACTGACACATTTTAACAGAAACATCCAGCTATTTCAGTTATTTTCCCACTTTTCTTGGGTGATCTGAATAAAACATTTATTTTCCTTTCATTTACACAGCACCCACAAGATTAAAACAATTTAAAAAAAACTCTCAGTATTAAGACCAAACATTTAGCATAGTCATATTCAAACAGTTTCATAAATTTGCCACTGATCACACTCTGTTGAAGACATTGTGCTCTGCAGCACAAAGAAAAAATTTGAAAACTTCCAAAACATAGGAAAACCATTGTTTTACTACCACTGTAACACATGCAATTCATTTTCAGACAAAAGGTCACCTTCAGCAAACACTGCTGCATCTTTTAAGGGCTAAGACTGGAGTGTTTAGTGACATTGGTATGGCCTTAGTTCCAGCAGCCCAAAATGCCCAGTGCCCACCCCTGCATGGCTGCTGGGGGCTGTGAGGGACACCCAAGGCAGCTGGGTGCCCCCTGGACCTCTCTTGGGGTGCTCCCTTTGTTGTGAGAGATCAGCTGAGGTCAGATGTATCAAGGAATGAGCCCGAAGTGTCTCTCATTAAGCAAAAAACTGTTCCTGTTCTGAGATCTTCTTAAACACATATGTGCATTTGACAAATTATCAGATGATGTTTTTCAGCTCCATATGTCCATCAAGATGACATTTTTGCAAAGCTTTAGCTAAATCAGATCAGCCAGTTGGACTCAGAAAACAATCATTGATTTTTTAATTTAAGACATACACACTGTTTGATTTTCTAACTTTACTGTCAATTCAAACTTACATCCAATATTTATTTAACATGTAGAAAATTTAATTAAAGCAAAATGAGATACTGGAGAACTTAGGAAGCAGTATCTTTTAACTATCACAACAACAGTTTTACATAAAACCAAAACAAAATGTTCTTGTGTTGATTCAGCTGGTAAAGTTTAGACTTTGTACTTCCTATGCTGTTACATTGCCAGGGACTGAATAAAAGAGCAACACTGCTTAATCAACAGAGTTCTTTTAACACATATATCACCATGCCTCCTCTATTAGGAAGTTGAGCTGGTTGCATGAACTAATCAAAATGCCTTTGAACATCCATTAATACTGTTCAGTTAAATATCTATTGGGTTTAGAACCAATGTGAAGCTCATTTAATACTCTCCATGTTCTACTGGCATAAATCTTTTAAATGACTTCTCTTTTTTTACCACTAAAAGGGCAAAGTAAATGGTTCCTCTTATTACAAAAGATTTCAGAGACCAGAGAAAGAAACAGCTAACACTTATTGCTGAAACAATTAATGATTTTCATTAATAACCAAGGAAATACTATTTGAACCAGAATAAATAATTAGGAGTTTAGTGCTTCAAAATATAAACACTTAATAGAAAACATGTTTTTCTGTTATAAAAATGCAAACTTTTAAGTTCAAATTAAAAATATACACATGCCATCATAATATTAACTTGAAAGCAGCATTTATAAAGAAGTGAAATGGAAAACAAGGAGATAAAACTTTTAATCTTTCCCAGTCCATGGCTGAATATGGAATTCCCAAAACAGATGGTAAAGAATATGCAATATAGTGGAAGTCCTCTGGGTTTGATATTCACCTGTCTCTTTTCAGCACCACCAAATTATTGTAACCTCAATTAATATCTGCCGGAATCAGTAAAATGACATCCTGCTACTGTTAATACTATTTTGTTTGACCTTGATATCATGAACATAAATGCAATTATGATAATATGCCAATTATTTCCTATATTATTTCTGTATTGTTCAAAAATATTAGTACTCCCTCCCTTTCTTATGATAATACCTGAACATTCTGGCTTTATTTCATCTTCAATTTCTACCATCCAACCACTAACATTTGTTTCATTTTTATTTCTTATTTTTAACAAGAAAAAAAGCCCAAAACAAAACCAATCAGTGAAGTTTTAGAATATTCATAACAGCATGTTAGATGTATGATTTATGGAGGATAATAGACAAGTATTTTAATGTTTGCACTATTTTACTGGTTTTGCTGGCATAAATTTTGAATGACGGCACATCTGTCTGTTAGGACAACTAACTGTCAATAATGCATCAGCTACACCATACGCTCTGCATATTTTATGTGGTTAATATAAAAAGATTGTTGATGATTTTTGAGAGGATTTAAGCTTTTTTTAATACTTTTAGACAATCCAGCCATAGCTGCCTACCATAGGATTTTTGGCCCACAATTTTTCCATGTTTCATAGAATTTTGTCCAAAATCTGTTGAACAAAACCAAATAATTTGGGAAAAAACCAGTGGCTTGCAGATTATGAAAGTAATGTGTACACTTTACTGTGAGGTCAGATCTGTCACAGTGGAAAAGCAAATAAATTAGAAGCCACTATGTAAAAGTGATTAAATAGGTTTGGACAGACTGAAATATAATTAGCACAAAACTGTTATCCTAGTCAGCCTATTGACTGTTAAAATAGTGGCTCCACAAAAAACTCCTGGCTTTGTTCTAAAGGTCATGAATTGACTAAAAATCAGGCTATTTCAGAGAAAAGAGTCTTTCCTATCCTGGTCAGAAATGAATCTTTGCAACTTTGATCATTGTAGGATTTATGGTCAAACTATACTGACAAGTAAGTTGCAGATGAAAAGAACAACATTATTTCGTTACCTACAATTACATTTCAAGTCAAAGATATGCTCCCCACAGATAAGTTCACTAGTGATGAATTGTACAATCAATTTTTGACTTGTAAGTGTACAGTAGCAAGTTAACTATTATTTCCTAGAGACTTTCCTAACTTTCTTTACTCAGACATATTTATAACTGGAACAAAAATATAAACCTTAAACTCTCTACATTTCATTTAGATAAACTGCAGCTCTCTGATATTCACATAAGAATCATGTCCATTTTAGTAGTCTACTTGTGGAACTGCTTCATGCAGATTGCAGCTCTATCTGTAAATTACATCTTAGGTAAAGATAATTGTTATTGATTCGAGATATTTCAAATTTTCTGTAAGAAGAATCAAAGGGGTTTTAGGAAAGAAACAAGCTCCACATGGAAAGTAGTGAGTAGCACAGATTAAACTCACCTTTCTGCCACACCAAACATTAATTCTCCACTGCCAGCCCACTGGAAGAGACCATCACGACCATCATGATTCCAGAGCATGTCAAATCAATACCATAAGGATGGGAAACGTCCATGTAATGAATTCAGAAGCAACCTATAAATAAGCAGACAAAAGAAGGCAAAAATTGAACAAATTACCCATATGAGCTCCCCAGAGGACTCACTAAAGGAGAGGTGGTGATGATCTAAACCACGTAAAAGTGATGGTTAATTCAGTGTCAGTATCTCTGTATAGCCAAGCACATTTGAAGATATTTGAAGCATATAATAGCATTAATAGTTCTCTACATTTCAAAGTTTACTGTGTCCTGCATGCCCCTGGATACTTTTGAATTTCCCTAAGTAGCACAACGTTTACCTCTCAGTTGTATACTCATGTCTAGGACATTCCACACATTTTTTGTTTCTGTGAAAAACTGCTGCCAGGCATCTGTTTGGGACCTTTTCTACTTTCATTTTTTTTCCTATTTATGCTATCTGAGCACATTACTTATATCCATCTCAAAGTCCTAATTTAAAAGGACATTACTCTGAATCATGGCCTAGTCTTGCCCATTCCTTTCCAAGTCTATTGAAAAACACTTTTCAGTCTGAAATTATTTTTAAAAACTAAAAAATATATACCATCTTTTGCCTGTCAGGGCTTACTGCTCCAAATGATGTGGATTAAATTTTTACAGAAGCTTAATAAAAACCAAAGAAGTCCAAGCTTCTGACAAATTAATTGGCCCAGCAACCAAGCAACACAAATGCAATCCAGTAAACTAAGTGCAGAACATTGGCACCAACAGGCAGGATGACTTTGCATTTATACAATCACAGCTCCAAATTTCCTTAAATATGAGAAATATGCCAGCTAAACAGAAAAAAATAGCAACTGTCAGCCCTTCTCTTCTGCTGCATTTGCTCTATGTCCCAATTCCTTTTTTCTTGGAGTTCAGTGAAATCCTCAGCCCTACAACTAACATCCTATTCTATCTTAAGGACACAGAAAAATAGAACAAGTTGAATATAAGAAGATGGACTACAATCAGGAATTTTTCCCTAGCTGCACATATTTGCCTACATTGAGAAAATTCTAGGATTATACCTGATCTCATTTGAGAGCTTCTAACCCTATTTTAGCTTGTCTTGTTAAAAGTCAATAAAGATAAATAAGGCTCAGGTAATGTATGTGTAGTTAAAACTTTAGGCAAAGAAGTTTTAACATAAGGCAGATTTTTTTCTATAAAGTGCTTCTCTTCACATTTAAGCTGTAATATTACAGTTGCATATTGACTGCTGTAAAAGAATGGCAGCAAAAGGAGACAATTGTATCCTTTGCATCATCATAATTGTGAATAAGAACATTTTATTGAAATCTCATTGAAATTCCAAAAACTGTTTCCCTTTTCATACTCAGCCCTATATATAAAACTGGAGGAAGAAGGATGAAGGCAGGAAGGGACGTTTGGAGTGATGGCACTTTTCTTCCCAAGGAAAGGTCAAACATGATGGAGCCCAGCTCTCCTGGACATGGCTCAACACCTGCCTGACCAGGGGAAGGGGTGAATGCATTCCTTTTTTTGCTTTGCTTCTGCACAACACTTTTGCTTTACCTATTCAATTGTCTTTATTTCAATCTATGAATTGTCTCATTCTTACCCCTCTGATTCTCTCTCCCATCCCACTGGAGAAGGAGTGAGCAGCCCACAAGGTTTAAACTGTAACACACATTTACTCTGTTTCAGGGAATTTTAGACCAAGCTGGAGCAAAAGGAAGTCTAACTGAGATGAGTTAGTTTGGGAGATATCTCATCCATATGTTAGTCTTTATTTTCCATCGATAGAAATGGCAACCATATAAAGTAAACACCCCAAGAGTTTCACATAAGCAGCACAAAAGAGCCAGTTACACACAAGCAGTAATTTGAGTAATGCACACAGCAAATGTGCATTTTTTGGTCAAATTCTGGTCAAAAAAACAAAATTCCTTTTTGGTTGAACCTTTGAACTACTCAAAATGAAGCCAAATTCAGCTAAATTTGATAAACCAAGTTTATCAAAAGGTTAATATTTCACATCCAGCTTTTGGCTTAAAGCAAATTTTTATAGCCTGAGGAACGGAATTATAATAAAAGGCTGACAAGCCCATACCACACAAACAAGTTTCTGCTAGAGGGTGGTTTCTCTATTCTTGACATTTCAAAATAAATGAATCTACATTTGAGAAATAAGATACAGCTCACATTCAGTAACTGTAATTCTTTATATTTTTTTCTATTTGATACATGGGAAATAATTATCAACAAGAGAAAGTTCAGATTCTTTTTCCTTCCTAAGTTCAAAGTTGAAATTCTTCAGAGTTCATCTGTAAGGCCAATTAGGTCTATTAAATCTCAGACAACAACAGTATTTAAAAATGCGACATATCATTTGCAAAAGCAGAAGGACACATGTTCCTGTGGCCCAATTCCAGCCCTTGTGACTTAAATACAGCCCCAATGATTTAATGCAACAAACAGTTGATGTAGATTTCTCCCACCTTCTGCCACATAATTGAGTTTTAACTTTAAAAAAAAACAAAACTAGTTCTGAGCCTTCCCTTAATAAAGAGTGGTGTCACTAACAGCATTCAGAAGAAATGCATAACCAGTGAAGGGCTGCCATTTGCTGTCATTTATAATAATCTGCAACAGATTGCACAATGAAACACCATGACACTAATACAGCATCCGAAATTATAAATATCATATGAATCCTGTTGACTTGCAAACAGATATATGACTATTAAAACTAGAATGCCAGAATATCCCAATTTACTATTCTAACACACTGAAGTTTATCAGTTAATATGAATGTTTTAGACTTTAAAAAGAGACAATTTTTTATTACTGTGATAGTTGCAATTACTAAAATATATAAACTCAGAAAACAGGGACGTTCCACTAACTTTAAAGTAGCCTTGATGTGATGACCTCTTGTTCACAACAGGATATATTCCTTTCCAAAAGGTACAGCTTTTCATAAGTAACAGTTTTGTTTTAGTTGTGCTTGTTAACTTTGTGATATATGAAAATACCTGTAAACTACAAAGTAATACCTTACAGTATTTTGCTGACAGCTGATGGACTGCAAAACTAATTTCAACACTATTTTTACTCATTCTGGTTTGCTTTTTCTTTTATTCAATCATCATTTGATAAACCTCATTTTCAATCAGAACATAGTCTTTCAATATTTGTTTGATTAATGATAATTTTCAAAATAAATGCTGGGTAGTTCTTTTCCATACAGTTTTTTTCCCATTAATGTACACTACAGTTTTGAAAATATTTATTTTCAAAAATACTTTGTTCCATTACAACTGTTACTTCAGCAATAATGTCAATGGCACACTGTTGCATTCTGTAACTGTTATGTAGATTCATTAAATAGTCCTGAATTATATCTAGTGTTTTCATCTTCCATAGAGTTGCACTGTATGAATACATACAGCTCATGCAATTAATTTTAACTAACCTCTCTTGACAGAAATCCTAATTTTCTGAGGTAAAATATGCCCAGAGCATGCTGACACAGAGAGAGAGAGCATTTTCAACAGCTCCCTTTCTCCTTTTCCTCTTTTGGAGGTAACAGAGTTGGTGATCTTTTTCATTACACTTGGGAATACTCTGTGAGAAGTTTCCAAGCCTTTGGGAACCTCCTCTCCAAGTTATCTGCTATACACCCAACCAGCTCATCAGAAGAATCATTTATGTAATTAAACCCAAGCTGAAGTATGAAGACAGCTCTTCATCTCAATTTTGCATATGTTAATCTGTCTTGAAATTGTGTCTCAGACATGTAAGGAGTCCAAATTCACTTTGGCTCTTTTCCTTTTGTGTCTTTTCTGACATTTACTATGTGTATATACTATTTGTATCTAATATTCCCATCTGCAAATGTACTTTATATCATAACACACACACATATATCAGAACAGAATAATAATAAGCTCAGAAATAGCAATTTTACAGCAAGGCTTACATTAAATAAATATATTTAAATCACAGAATCCCCACCACAGCTATAAACACTTTGGCACTGGAAGGTTTTCTTTAGATTTATTAACACTGTGTGTGACTCCTTAGGCCCAAGCAGGCCTAACAGGGACATTACTGGTTGCCATACCTAAGCATCTTTAAATGACATAAAAATGAAAAATAAAATAAATTTTAAAAAATCCATTACAAAATCCTCTATTTTTTAGAGAAAAAAGTTCATCTGAACAGGGAGAGATAACAGCATGGCAGATGGATGAAGGTGTTAGGTGAATGAGTAAAAAGGTAATATATAGTCAATGATCTGTTACAAGTATTTCTAGGTCCTTATGCAACTACTGGAAGTAAACTCAAGGGAAGAAATGAAGTTTTATCCATGTTCTGTGTTCTTCATAAGAGGAGGGGACAGGGTTTTTTATTTCTAGCCTTCATGAGTGGTATTATTTCATTCCTACCACTATGCAGAGAATTTAATTGCTATTATTTACAGCATTGTGTGCCCTTTAAGGAAAACAAGCAAAATATTCCCCCATATGAAAAGGAGATCTGCCATCTTTTTTAGTATTTCAGGGCATTTATAGCAGGCAGAGAAGCAAACAGCGAGTCACATCAGTATGAAAATTTACAAACACCACCATCCCAGTTGCTTTAAGGGTCCACATAGACAAAGGAAGAGGGCACTCATCCAACTCCTGCTTCAGTGTTTACACAGAGCATTTTATTGCAACTCTCCTTTCCTCTTCCCTTCCTGTACTTAACCAGAATAATGCTATGAAATACTTAATTCTTGTACCTTTTCATTTCCTCACATCATTACAATTCCAGATCACTATCTCATCTACTTTGTGTCTGGTTTTGATGCCACTGAGCGCCTGGCTTCAGGAAACAGCAAAACAATTCCCATGGGATTTTATGGTTGTTTCACATTATGCTTCAGGGATTGACACAAACAGAAAAATCTTGGATATTGCCCTCTGAAAAGTACATTCACAGCAGGGCAACTTGAATGTAATTTGGAATTCACTAAGGACTTTGATAATAATTTATATTTGCCAAATATATGTTAATTAATTCTAATGACATTAAAATCATCTCCCATTTTAGTGCTATCATAGTGCAAACAGAAATTACGAAAAGGCAATTAATTCTTATATAGACTTTATTTCATAACACCTAAAAGAGGCTCTTACTTGATCAAATTTAACAATACTGTTTCTTGAAAAGAAAAGAACACAAGAAATTCTTCAATAGACCATGAAAATCTATCACTTGAACTCATTAAAAAAATAATACATTTGTTTTAAAACATAAAAAGTCATGTTCTCAATAGTTTCTAAATTAATTTGCTTTAGGATATGGTTATTAGTAGATAGAGTACCAATATTCCATTTATATTTGGATCCTATTCCCATCTAAATTCAAGGGATTCAACAGATCACTAACATCACATAAAATTACTTTCATGTTACTTGCTTTAACTCACAAGACAATGAAGGGTTAAATGCTGACATGGGACTGTACTTAGCATCAATGATGCAGGAGTACACATGCACACAGATATGGCTTAATGCAGCTATAACAGCCCCATTATCAGAGTGCAATCGCTGTTATTATGCAGCCATTGGTAGATTACTGCAAATTTATAACCTCAAAGGGTGTGTAAAAGTTAGCAACAATATATTACAGTTGTGTCCATGTCACAAAAGTCCCAAACTTTGTTGTTCACAATTTGTGACAGCACTTGAAACACAAAACAGTGCCCACAAATCCTCTTTAATTGAGCAACACCCTTACAAGTGCTTACTGTAAAAAGCCCTTCATATCATTCAGAAGAAAAATTCACAACATTTTATTGTCATTTTTTTAACTTACTTGACTGACATCTGTGTGTAGACGGCTTAATGGTTTACTTGTGTACTGAACTGAAAGTATAAAACCTGTGTAAGCCTAGAAAACATAGGCTCATCAAGTGCTAAAATAAATATTCCCATTCACGCTGTTCTGTAAACTGTGGTTTTTTACAGGGCACACAGGGATTCAACTGCAGAATTCATTAAGGTGAGTGAAAGGAATACAGCTAAAATTTACTGCCACAGGAAGATTTATCTTTAGAATACATCTAATAAAATTTAAGTATGAGCTGCAGTACGTGAATACTTTAGAGTCATAGGAGAAAAAAGTGGTTGTGAGGCTGCAGCATAAAGCTGAAGGAAAGGAAGCTTTATATTGTCTTGGTCCAGCGATTGTGGCAAAATACTACACACCTCTTGTAAGTATCTAATTACTGATGTCCTGACTTTTATTTCGTTTATTTTGACAACCTAAACTGTCTCTAAAGTGCCTATCTGCATTTGCATTTTAATGAATAATAATTGATATTTATTCAGCACATTATATTTGCATCTCAGTGGTTCATTTACAGATTAATATTCTTATTACCTAAAACAAACTATGCATAGATATTCAGGTTTGGGAATTACTAGCAAGCAAGCAAGCAAGACACTGTGGGTAGCATTATAATTTGGTCAACCTGTTGCCCTCATCTTTGGCTTTTGCATTGTATTAGGTGTCAGTGGTGGCTGGGAATCCTGGACTCCATCAAGTTGTACTGCAGTTCCAGGGAGATAAAGAATAAGACTTCTCACTGATTTCCCTAAAGGTTTTCAATTTATGCCATTTTTGATAAAGAAAGTACTGTAAATCACACAGAAGAAATGAGTAGTACTCACTGCCTTCTACAATCACACTGATAGTAAAGAAAAGATTGGAATATACTGGTATATTGTGATCAAAAAGAAAACCAAAATATCAAAAAAACCCACAGATACCCAGGCTTGCATAAGACTTGTATAAACCAGACTGATACATATTCTGCCTTAACCATGCAAATCCAAAAAAGACCAATGTAAAGGTCCAGAATTGACCCCAGAAAGTGCATTCCACCTTCATTAATTTGATTCCTGATTTTGACAGTCACAATTCAGTAGTCATTACAATGATTTCCTTACTTTGAAAAAAAAAATAAAAACACTAAACTTTACTGCTGTAGTAAATTTGATTACATATTTTACAGCTTTGGGTATTCACAACATAAAGAAACAAACCCACAAGCACAAAAGTGACATTTGGATTTTATATCCATGACTGGTTCTGTGGCAGATCAGGTTTAAATGTCAAGCTTCTGTGAAAAGATTTACCCCTCAGCATTAATCTTTCTCACCCATACATTCTTATCAGGACATTTATATTCCAGCATCTTGGAAAGTACTTGGTATTCTTTGCTCTATAATCTCCCTATTTCCTGGGATAAGGCTGGATCTAACATAAACCAAGCACTCATGCAATGGGCTCCTCTAAATTTTAAAACTGTCAAGTGAAGGCTGCAGTCTCTGAACACTGCTGTCTAAAGATTAACCTTTTATCATACAAAAAAAAAATCTATTTAAAAATAGATATAAGGTAGATATCTAAGACAGCCTCCTAGGCAATGCAGCTTATGAACAAGGCCAGTCACCCTGGAAGCAGCCATCTAGAATAAAAATGAAGATACCTTGAAGTGCCTCTTTGTCTCCTCCAGCTCTAAGTGGTGCTTATGCTAACTCAGTGATGCACACCAGCTCTGCAGGCAACAAAACCAGATCCCTCCTTATGAAAGATACTAAGACACATTATCAATTCTGAAAGAATTAGCAATATTTACATACAGACTTTGCAAAGGCATTCTGACTTAAAAAGGCTGCAGGTATGGGACTGCACTTTAAACCTAAATCCAATAACAGAATCTAATCAAGAAGGACATTAAAATATTTCTAAGAAACTTGTAGATGATGAGGAAGAATATTACCATATGATGTCCAGTGGCATAACCTCTGGAAATACGAATAATCCAAAAAGAAAGCTACAATCAAACCATGCTATCCTTGGTTAGAAAAAATGAACATTCTCAAACAGCCTCTTCTAGCTATTTTCTTTTTTTGTGGAAACAGAGAAAGCGTGGCTCTCAGAAAATTTCAGCTTGCACTGACCAAACTCAAAAGCTAATGTCTACTGCAGCTGATAAGGAGATGAATTACTGTTCAGTTAATGCTAAAAGAACTAGTAGTTCTAGTACTTTTATCACATTGCTATATATATAGGTTTGTAAACCAGCATTCTTGCATCCAAACATCTCTTCTAGTGATGGTCTTCCATCTTCCACACACCCTTCCATCAGACCAAGCAAGACCCAAGGGAGGTCCCCCAGTGCTCACCAATAAAGAGGTGGTGTGGAGGCTCCACCTCGAGATGCTGCCTGAAATCCACTCTGCTGCAGCAAAGGCAAACAGGACTGATTGTGCTGAGTGTAACTTGGTAAGCAGAATTTAAATAGACCTATTTAAACCTACAGAATTTTGGCAAGAAGCAAAATACAAGGAAGACAGCCTACATCAGTCCTTTTTTCACTTGCTTGAGGTTTCTTTTCTAATGTCTTCAAGCTGATGTGTTTTGCTGAAACCTTAACTCTTAACTGTTACAGTTCTTGCTCCTTTCTAAATTACAAAGAAGTTGAAAACTGAAGAATTACAGAATTCTCTTTTTTTGGTAATGTGTAAACATTACTGTCTTAGCAATCTGGTTTACTTAAAAATCTTTTGTTTTGTTTTTTTTTTTTAATATAAGAAGCTAAGGCAAAGAACAATTTCCATTCCAGTGCAGCATTCTTTTCAAAATCCCAGGCTATTAACTTCATTAATGTCTTTCCCACCTAATTATTTTTAAGTAAGGGAGGAAATAAGCAAAGACTGGCCCACCATGTTTCAAGTATTTCAAATCACATGGTTGAAAATGAAAGAGAGGAAAGAAATCAGATCAGACTTCAGAGCAGATTTACAGAAAGCATATAATCATTGCATAGCATGGGATGGCCTCTGGGCTGCAATCAGTCAGGAACCCACAGTAAAATTATTACAGTGATACAATGGAGAGTTTCTGGCTCAAAAAGTAAGAGTATTAACACTGAGTGAAGTCCTTGCCCCATTTGATCTTAGTAAAGGATTAAGGCAGAGAGATACATGGCTCCCTAGAGGCAGATCCCTACGGCTTCACACAGTGGTTCTGGAAAACCAATGTCATTGCTGTTTCAGGACAAGCCTGCAGCAACTTTTTTATATGCTAACTCTGCCAAAATAAGACAGAAAGAATTTACAATAAAGATCATGATGTCTGGAGACTTGAAGACAAATGGGACTTGAGATTAGTAAAGATAAGTCAAATATATCCTTGTAAGCTGAGAAAAGTGTTCTTTATCTAGTTAAACTGGATAACCATGAATACAAATTAGTCTGAACATTCAGATGCAAAAGAAAATTAAGCCTAAAACCAGTGATGAATAAAAAAAGTTTAAATCCCATTTTTAAGCTGTCTGAGGTTATCTGATTTCAGATATGCAAGATCATTATATGGTTATTCTTTTCTACAGAAGTGGTACACAATACTTATCTCCAGAGGAAGCATTTTAAAACATTACAATTGAAATAACAAAGTAAATTTGCCAGGAAAGGGAATAACAAAAGCCTAAAAAATAAGTGATAGAAGGTATAAATAGAGATGAAGATAGAAAGAAAAATGGGCAAACCTCAGTGGGCAGAGAAATATTAAGGTCATTTGAAGTCATTAAGTCTATTTAAGCATCCTTTCCATGTAAATTACACATTAAGAAGTAAAAAAAAAAAAAAAAAATTTTGCAAAAGACCAAGGGCTATGACTGGAAATAGTAAAGATACACAAGTTATACAAAGTCATTTAAGCCACACAGGAATGACCAAGAGCTGTAAATGCCCAGAAATCTGTCAGGAGCTGGAGGAACTCTTTGGTCTGCAGAAGCAGAGTAGGGATGTAGCACTGAAAAGATAAAAAAAGAATCAACCAATTCTAAGAGAGAGAAATTTATGATCTGCAAGCATTCTCATAGGCAATACCAATTAAATGCATTTGTGTCTAAATATCAAGAACTGAAATCCATTCTAGAACAGTGCTGGGCAGAAAAGTTCTCTTCATATATATCAAATTCCCAAGTTTTCTTGAAGGAAAAAAAATGCAGACACATTACTTTGGCATTACAGACACTCCAGAATGTTTCATGCTTTTAACTGATGGATGCAGATTCTAAAAATAGAAAAAAAATCCCTCTTCCTTTTCCCCAACTCATCTCCTTTCCCTGTACAAAATAAATAGAAACCCCCAAAGTCTTAACTATGCATAAATAATTACTAAAAAAAAAATCCCAATTTTTAAGCAAGTGGTCAAAGCCATAGTATTGCTTTACTACAAACTGATTGCATTTTCCCATATTCTTTCATCCTTTTTTCTATATGCTGTGATTTTTTCTTTTCATTTGAAGGTCGGCATATTGCTATGCCTTGTTTATTGGCTATTTATTTAATGATTATAGCTGAAAAAAATCTATTGGCATTGAAGAACTTTAAATTAATCTCCACTTAAGCATTCTTTGTTTGTGCTTCATTATGCTGGAAACATTTTACCTTTTTTAAAAGCACAACTGCACTTCATCCTAAAAAACACTGGAGAGAGTAGCAGAGATGACTATAATAAAGCATTTTAAACAGTTTAAAGACTCTCATTCAGCCAGACTCCATGGGTTATTTCTTCAATTGAAAAAATAAAATTAAATTTAAAAACTGCAAAGAAACATGTTACAACCTACAATCCCCTTTACAGACAAGCATTTGACTATAAGGATTTTTAATTCTATCAATGATCACATTATTCTCCACATTTTTGGTGTATACTTTTGTATCTAAGTGAATGTAAATCCAGATGATAGCTGAGCTTGCAGAATTTCTATTTTTAAAAATCTTGAAACTTCATATAGTTTTATATTCCATTATCCAAAAGTAAGAAAAATATGAAACCCTTTTGAATGTGTGGCTCAGCAAAAGACCACACGAATTTGATGCACATCTGGAAGCTGACTAATGTGTGGGATGTGCAAAATAAAACAATGACCAAAAATTGTGGGTCAAGGGTCATTTGGTTCTATTCTTCTATAAAAAGAAAAAAATTGTTGAAGTTAGTAGAAATTGTGACAGCACCATATAATCTGTGCAAATGCTCAGGCCAAATTATAACACAGCAGTGCATGTTTTCACTGACGAAAGCAAAATGACGTAGAAAGACATTGCAAGGACATTTCTTTTTTTAAGGTCTAAATTCCTCATTTCTGGAGCTGAATGAAACTAGAAAATGTGTAGATAATGACAAAATCCTGCTTTATATCCCTGTAATAGACTAGTACTGAGAAAAAGAAAAACCAGAATAGCTCTTCAGTAGAATTAGATTGTGTGTTATCCAGGTTCATAAGAAAAGCCCTTCTGAAGCATGATTGGGACTCACAACATACACCCACCACGGAGTGCAACAAGTCCCACCCCAACACATTCCTCTCATTGCAGCATTCCTAGAGACAAATCTCTGCTTCACTGAAGAGAAATCTAACACACACTTTGGCATGTTCTGGACAGGCTGAAAATACTGAGCACATGAACTTCTTTGCAAAAGCAGAAGGACCTGGAATTCTAAACTACTTCTCCATCTAAGGTGCCAAATGTCAGGAATTTCAGACAAAAATTTCATTACAGACGCAGAGGAACTAATGCTGGTAAATACAGATATGTACACACAGAGATAAAACTGAATGCATCACTCATATATAATTTTTACCTTTGCTTTGCATATTTAAATAGGCCAAGTGTTCAGCCTCTATCTGGAAAAAAGAACCCCACAACTCTACACATGACTGGCCAAAGTGTCTCCCAAAAGGTGTCTCAATCTCATGGCCCTGTTTTTATCCTCTTTGAACATTTTTTCCCTTAATTTTATTTGTAACCAAGTGTTTTGTTTGCCCACTTTCTAGGGAAAGTTACACAATTCCAAGGTGCCACCTTCTCCCAGCGCTATCAGGCAGACAGCACTCAGGTACACTTCAGAAGGAACGCACACTTCCAGACTACCCTTTGGAGTATGGCAGACACATCAGTAGGAAGACATAATTTATGCTTTCAGGACAGACCAAATTCACAGCTCATGTTTGAATAGAATACACTACTTTAGCTGGAAGGGACCTGCAATGATAATCTGGTCCAAATGCCTGACCACTTCAGGGCTGATCAAGTAAAACATGGTTTTAAAGGCATTGTTCAAATGCCTCATAAATACTGTCATGCTGTCATGTGTGTCATGTTATCACCAATCTCTCTACAAAGGCTGTTCCAGTGCTTGACCACTGGCTCAGCAAAGAATTGCTTGACTAAACGCAAGAGTTAAAAAAAAAAAAAAATTAATTATGTACAACACCTCTGGATATAATGAAAACATTCACCTACTTCAAATAATAAAGCCTGAAGTAAGTTCTATGCATGACCAGTTCATCATAGACCTTAGTTTTAATAATTGATACTGTTTCATGGCATTTGCATAGCATCTCCTTCTGTATCATGTAGAACATGTTAAATATTTTAACTCATCTTCCAGCCCAAGACTATCACTATTCTGGAAGGGAAACACAATTTAGGGCCTCCTACAGACAACAAATTATTTTACTCTCCACTCTTTCCTTTAGAGCAAGGAAGTCCATAAAGCTTTTTACAAATTACTGCAAAGATGATAGACAGTAAAACAAAGGGCAACTTGGAACATGTGCTGAAGCACCTACCTAACATCTCCTGAAGTGGAGCCATCTTCTGTGAAAGAAATTCCTGTCACAAAACATTAATGCCTCCCTGGAAGCTTCTAATCCATTAAAATCTTGGCATTAACATTCAGAATCAACTGCCCAAACAAAACAGGTTGTGTTGTACAAGTTCCAGTTAGAGTTGTATTCCCCTGGAGCAGCAGAGATCAAAATCCAGAGTCATTCACCTGAGACCTTGCTCAAGGAGATCTGGCCAGTTTTGTAAGGCAATGCTGAATATTCACCAGAGGAAAGAGCAGGAATGACTATCCCAACTACAATTAGCTAACCTCTGTAACTTAAGTATTTTATGCTGCAGAATGCTTCCACAAAGGCAGAAAATATTTTTTTTTGCCCTAGTCTATGCAATCAGAACCATGGATACAAGCCCTCTGGACAAAAGCAAAAGGCTTATCACTAAAGAAAGTGTTTGAATCACTGGTAAATTTGAAAGCAAGGATGGATGCTCCTCTAGTTCCAGCTCTTCCATTTCCTGACATCTACAACTGCACCAAGCTGAAAGAGTATGCCCTTTATTCTATGAACAAATTTAAAAATCAAACCTTAAATTAAAAATGTTTTTGGCTGTCACAAAACATCACCTTGAACAAAACACACTGATAGCCATAAAAATAACCTCATAAGCTTTAAACAGGAATTATAAATACTATTTATTCAAAACTGCTTCTGAATCAAGACCTGAGTATGACAAAGCTTTCAACATCTATCACCCATTTCAGGCAATAATGTGGTCTTGTTTTCTACAACAAAGACACACTGTCAAACCACTTGCAACACAGCTCAGCTCTCTTGTATGGAACTGCTGGCCAAGGTCCCTGAAACCCACAGAGGGTTTCATTCCACAGCCACGGTGCACAGAGAAAAATCTGATACCAAACAGGTCTTGTTGACACTGGAATTATTCCTGCAGATTCTCTACTTCAACAAATCTTCACTTGCTTTAACAGGAGTTTTTTAAGTCTCTCAATGATGACTTCATATACTCATTCTAAGTGTTCTAACAACAAACTGCCATGGTAATTACCTCTCAGAAAGCAGGGAAACCACTGCACAACTCTCTCACACAACATGCATTCAGATTAGGCTTCTGCATGAATAGTTTTAACCCATTCTCATTTTCACATTCTTCTTATGTACAGAAGAGTCACATTTTGTTTAACAAAATATGTTAGGATCTTCTACAAGAAATTCTACATAAAGCAAGGGTGTGTGGAACACTAGTAAACCATACAAAACCAGATATTTACATCAAAACCCACATAGCTCAAGTATTAGTACAAAAGAAGCCCGAGACACTCAGATGAGTACTTTTAGCTTTGGGTGACAGAATGCTACCATATCCAGTTCCTCTGCAGTGTTTAGAGTTTCTTAACAAATTGCTAATTCCGAGAGCAGAGGTTCCAAACAGGTGTTGGAAAAGTTACATACATACATTTCAATAGGAAGAAATTAAAATGGATTTTCTCTTTCTCAGAAAATGTAAATTTAGGCCAAACATCATCTTTTTCTTCTCCCTAGGGAAGGCTTAGAAAAGCTTATTGCCCCATTTTACCCTACAGAATTTTGCCCCTAGCAATTTTCTCCAATTATGGTGGGTATCTGGTATTGCTCACATCTTCAGCCTATATTATTGGAATTCCTTTTAAAAATTAAGTGCTTAGTATGAGCATACAGTCTTACTCTGGC
Organism: Melozone crissalis; assembly: GCF_028551555.1. Lineage (NCBI taxonomy): Eukaryota > Metazoa > Chordata > Aves > Passeriformes > Passerellidae > Melozone > Melozone crissalis. The sequence goes on from NW_026535794.1 coordinate 28,124,068, forward strand.
CTCAGAATTAGCATACTCACCCAAATCAATTCTCCCAGTGAGAGGGGTTTTTGTTGGGTACACAAAGCACTTTATAAACAATTCAGCAGGCTTGAAAAAAAAAAAATCCCATAATGATCATTTTCATTACACACATCCTTGTGATTTCATGAAAGGAATGGTTAATATAATAGGCTACTATTCTCAGTGAAAGAATATATGCTAATAGAGCACACGAAACAAATTCTGATTTCTGCTGTACCCCTGCAGTCCTGCTGAGTGCACTGGAGCTGAGTGAATGAACATGGAAATACAGTTTGGCTCGTGAAGGCTGCTCACACTGCCTAGCTAATGTATACAACACAGTAAATCTCCTCTAGGGTGCAAGCCAAAAGTATCTTCACTAAAAGTTAGGTTCTCGACTTCAAACACAGTAGCTAAAGTAAATAGGAGATGGAAGTGATGTGAATAGCTCCCAAAAATCACTGTGGAAAAATCCTCACCCTCTTACATGAACCTGGTTCTAGTCAAAGACCACAACAAAATTTATTAACCAACTTTCACTCAGATACAGCTGCAAGATGACTTCAACAGTTCTGTGATGAAATTGAACACCAAATGAAATCACCTGTTTCAACGGCAGGACAGAGTTCTTGGATTTTATCTATTTTTTTCTTTTATTTCATATGAATTATTTTAAGTTCTATTTGCCTTTTTTATCATAGTAATCTACAACCCCCATAACATGACATACATAACGTTATCACAAAAAGCTAAGAGGCATTAGAAGATAAATTTTACTCACAGATAATAATTTATTATCTCTTAAATGATAGGTATCTCCTATTCACACAGAATACATAAAAGGAGGAAATGTAAATTCTATCTTATCAAATGTAATACAAAATGTGACATGAATTTGTAAGAGAAACTGCCAAACAGAAGACAGAAACAGCAGTCCTAGACTTACCATGTCAAAATGCCTTGAGCTACTTAGAAAACTTGAGGCAATTTTCAAATACCCCAGAGCAGAACTGTATCTTTGTATTGCCTTTCCATTAAGAGGAATCATTAGTGAAGACAGTTGTAGTACGCATCTAAAAATAAATTTTAAAATAGTAACAAAGAAATTAAACAATAATTTTCATTTTAAATCTCAAATTATATACTTTTTATTTTAGAGATTGCCTACTATTACAAATGCACATAGTCCTTTTTTACAAAATGCTGCATTATTTTAATCTATTCAATGAGATTATTAACAAGCTTGATTGCTAACTAAGAGAATCCAAGCCAACCTTCACACCATCCAATGGGCAACTAGTGACAATGACAACAAAATGTTTTGTGTTACTGTACTGCACATGGCTCTATACAGACCTGGCATTTAACCCAATTTCTTGACCAAGCAAGGAATAAGTACCAAAGCTAGCTACATAATTCAGTTCTTTTGTATTACTTAGGGCTTAATATATCTTGCATATAACCATTTACCTGAAACACTTCCAGGGAAGGGAACACAATGCAACACATCAGTTTTATGCTTGATAGCCTAGTAAAGAAACTCTATAAAGTTTCAATGTGACACATCAATCCTTTTAAAAAGGGTATTATATCAGGATATTCAAATGCTTAGAATTCCTGTCTGCCAAGAGGAAGTTGGACAGACTGAGGGGAAAATAAATCTGTTTTATGCAACTAAAACAATTAAGAAATTAATCTATCACAGAACAAATCTTATGCAATACAGATTTAAGTCACAGTTATGATTCCACACGGAAGAAATCCAAGAAAGTCTTGCCATCTAAGATTTTTTACAAGAGCTACCTCACAATTACAACCCAAATATAATCATATTCTACTGAGTGATACACAAGTTGTGAATTGCTGGAACATCCTCTTAGTAATTTTAAATTCATGAGGAATGTGAATGACACAAAAGGTGGTGTTTAAAGAACGAATGGATAGCTGTGGTCTCTGTGGGCACTGTTGGCTGCCAGGCTCAGACAGGGTCCTGTGCAGCTTCCTCACTTTACACTGATTTTAAGGCTGCAACAAATGAACACCTATGAAAATTGAAACCAAGGGCAGCGTGAGCTGATGTGTACAATGTGTCCTTTCAATGTTCTACTACATGCAAATTTATCTTTTCAAACTTCCTCCAGGCCTTCCTATTGCACATATTCAATGAATGATCTTTGTCTAAAAGCTACATACACCGAATCTTAAATTACAACATAGTAGTTCATGTTGCACCTTGCTCTCATCCTCACAGCAATAGGCCTGTTCAGTGAATTATTACTGCCATATTAACACAAGTAAGAAAATAAGCTTTGCTTCTACCCAAGTTAAGCACTCTCTAATGAAGTTAAGCTCAATTGAAATAGGCCAGACTGCAATAAAAGTCAAGAAGTACTATTACATTTTTATGGAGAAAAAGAGACTATGAGTAGGAATCCAATTAGATGGCTTCAACTGAATATAAGCATTTTATTGTACTAAGAGGTTAAAATGATCTATCCAAATGGACACCTGGAACATATCCTTTAAAAGAGCTGTTTGAAAGAGCCCATTGAGGCTTACTCTGATTTTTGTGATTGATTTCAGAAGTTCAATTGATAAAATAACCAACCACTAGCATTGGAAAGAAGCACCACGTCTGAAGGAAGCTATCCAGACACACAATCTCTTGAAGCATCTTTGTCAGGGTGCTGAAGGTGATTAAAACTAGCTCAGTTTTACATTGCTGCTCTGAACACAGTCCATGAAGGCAGAAGATTGTATTTAGGAACAAGCAGATCATCAAGCCATAGAAGAGTTCTGGTATTTTTCCACCTCCAGCAATACAACCATCGAAGCTTTGTTGCCTTACCTAGTTCAAGATACATTGCAAAGAGGGAGCCACTAAAGATTTAGTTTCTCTTCAGCTCATGTAGCTTTTACTACAGGAGCATCTCCTCAGAGGATGAGTCCCTTACAATGGCCCTGCCCTGGCAGGAGAAGCAGCAAGTTCCACCCTCCAGATTTATCACCCTGGCCCGCTCAGATCTCCAGCCTTCCTTTGGCTTCAGCTGGCATGAAAAGGAAGGATGCTGTCTGTCTTCTAAAGGGACCAAACAGAGATTTACCTCACCACAGCAAGACTTCACCTTACATTTGCACATTCAATACTGGGACATGCACCTTACAAGTCTGGGATATAAAACAGAGTGTGAAGCCTTGGCTCAGGGACAGCTATTTTAGCACTTACTGATATCTAGTTTCCATTAAAAAATCCGAGTTTCAAACCCACCACAGTGATCAAAATAAGGGAGGAAATAAGCAAGAAGTAATTTTCCTATTGGTGATCTATTTTGGACCTGCTACGCCAGGTAAGTGTTAAGACCTATAGAATAAGTAAGTAAGCTCAGGCCCAGACTCAGCTATGTGAGTTTCTGTTCAACCTGTGCCCCATCCCTACAACTCTTCACTGTGCTGCACTGTCACAAACTCACAAACAACACAGCCCCACAAACCTCAAAGGTGATTAGTATGTCCTCCACACCTTTCAAGTTTTGTCACCATGTCATTTCTCCTTCAATGCTCCGTCACCCATCTGCCTGCCACCTCCTCTGCAGATACTGGCACTGGAATCACTCCATGGATTTTACACACAAGTCCAGCTCCCCTGAACTCTAGGATCAAAACTGGCATTTGGGTTTTCCTGGTAAGCATTTGAGAGTTTGAATAAGCTGCAACTAGACAGGCTACTTCTATTTCTATCCTCCCTTCAGTTTTACATTTACTCTTTTGATTTTTTCCATTATAGGTCTCTTGTCTTCCAACTACTTCTTCTGAGCACACAGGCACAAATACAAACCATGTCTTCAGTGTATGGGATGAGTTAGAAAAAGGTCATTTAGCTACAAGATTATCTCCACTTGAAATTGCAGAGAAGATGAAGGAACATAACAGGTCCATTAACAAAAATAAAAAGGCAGACAGAACCCAAAAAACACAAACCAAAAATCAAGCTCTTATTTATCAACTCACATTGACTAGGGAATCAGACACTGGATGTGCAACTCAGAGGCAGATATGACAAACTCAGTTTCTCCTGAAAGTCAGTCATTAACCTTACAATCTCATCAGGTGATTCCTTTTTTAAACATTAAAAAAGCAAACACAGAAATTATTCTTATTTTACAAAAAAAACTTCACTGCTACAGCATGGAGAAGGTGGATTTCAATAAAATCTAGTGAGCCAGTGGAAGTCACAGTGTCATCCATTTGTCTTCTGATACGAAAATGAATAAAAATCAGTATTTATAGTTAAATTGTATTGAAAAGTTTATGCCTGCATTAAAATGTAGGGCATGACAGAAGACAGCACGTTCTGATTAAACAACATTCAGGACAGCTTTTGTGCCATATGATCATTTTTCTTCAATTACATGTAATTAAATACTAAAAGAGGATGGGGAAGAGGACAAAGTATTTAAAACATAACATGTAATATTATAACTGCTTATTAGTTCAGTGTTGATAGTGCCACATTCAACAACCACCCCATTTTCCATCCCTTTAAAATAGTTTTATTCATGCTGAACTGTGCTGTACTTTGAACTGAGATATCAACATGCAAGAAAAAAAATAAGCAAACATTGTGATTTAAATTTTAAAAAATCAAAACTCACAACCAAAAAATCTGCTGCCTCCTCTCTCCGGTAGCTGGCTGTTGTCTAATGACTACCTTTAATCCAGTTCTTCAAAGTCAAGCAGGAATTTTTTCTGGGACAGCATGTCCTAATTAAATTTATTTGTGGTGGCCCATTTCTAAAGATTCAAAAATTGAACATCTTTTTGGTAGCTGAATGACAGTTTCTAAATCATTTATTAAGCAAGGAGAGTTCTATGTGGACAATACCTGAGACTTCTGTAAAACAGTATTGACAAACACAAAAATGTAACTTATGCTTCCCAAATTTAGCTATAGATGAGGCGTGCAAAATCACCTTGCTCCTGAGTGACAACAGAGAAAAATGCCTCAGTTTCCAGTTTCACATGAGAACTAAGGAAACAAGACCCTTCCTCTAAAAACTTCCCCAGCTGAATTCCCACACAGTCAGGAGTGAGCAATACAATAGCAAATCAAATGCTGCAGAATAACCTAACACAGAAAAACTTGAAACATTTTCTCTTTCCTCTAAACCATAGCACAGTTTACGTGTTGACAGGAATGGAAGAGGATTCAGTAAACACCTCTTTGTAAGCCCTTGGAATAAAACCAGCCTGTAAGAGGACACTCATAAAAAAATCAAAAATCTAAAAACTGAAATTCTGAGTCCCTTGTGGAAAGAGTTAAAAGAGTTAAGGTACGAAAACAGGCTACAGTGTAATTCCTGAAGCGATAGCAGTATTCTTGTTAGTAATGTGCATTTAACAATTGCCAGTCTGAAAACAATGGGCTCAATATCCTGGTCCCAACCTGGGAATTCAAAATTTACAATGGGATATTTTACTTAGTTTTTAATCTCTCAAAATCAATTGTGCATAGCTTTAGGCTTTATGACAAAGCTTGTACTTACAAAAATCTTTCAATTTTTTTTGGCAATCATGGGAAGCCTTAGAATTTAGCAATATTAACTATGATAATTCATGTAAGATTTCAAATCAATCCAGATTGTTACACCTTTGTTTTAAAACAATCTAAGTTAAACTAAAATTGAAAGTCTTTCAGTCACTAGGAAGGTATTATTTCATACTGCTAATTACTTAGGAGAGAGTTTGAGAGTCAAATAGAATTTGGGCCTAAGGACAAATTGATACCAGTGAATTTTATACTCCAATTCATACTTCAGGAACAAACAGCACAGCTTAAATTGTTTATGATGTATGAATGATTTACAGCGGTGGAGATGAAAACAGCTGTGAAAGTAAGAATAAAAATAAAGCCTTTGAATGAGAAGGGTGTATCATTACATTCTCTCCCTGGTATATTGTCAATCAAACACAAATAATATCCACAACTGCTCTGTGATTTCTGATACAATTTTCAACTTATTCCCTTTTTGATCAAATTATAATACTTGTCTTAAAATGCTCTGTGGTAGCAAAGACCCTGAAGCAAGCCCACATCTCCTGGCACTCATTTGTTATAACAGACTGCTCATGGGTTCTTAGCAACCTTCATTTTCATGATCCTTCCTGAAAAACTGATAGGATTTATTTTTATAACTTCTTTGTTGAAAGACTATATGGAAGACAATCCCACATACAACCAACTGTTAACAGGCCTCCTGAGACCTTCAAAGATGTTATCAAACACCATGTAAGGGCTTTTATCTGTTTTGTTACCATTTGTTAAGGGAGGAAGCCTCACACATTCCGACAGCTGATTAACAGAACACACTTTTGAAGGCTCTGCCTCAATACCAACTTGTCACTTATACCTTGGAGAGAAAGGGCTTTTGTTTTCAAAGTACACAGCCCAAAGCCCTGCCAAGCAGTTCCACCAGGGATCCAAAGGCATGTCAAGAGTGAATCACCCGAAGCAGTTTGTGTGAGAGATGTCATTTCTGCAGCAGCCGCACAGGAGCCAGGACCTCACAGCCCAACCCACACCGACCCCAACACCAACACCTCCTCTGGATGATCCCTCCCAGGGCCCCCTCTCTCTGCTCTGAAAGAGCTCACCATAAGACACACAGTGCCAAATCTCAGACTTGGGGAGAAACATTTCAATAGGTTCACTGTTCACTGCATGAACAGCTCACTGCGGCTTCCTCATAAAACTAAAACCCATTACAGACCAATACGATCAAATAAATGTTTTCATGCCAGCCCATAGTCCCACAGGTAATGACAAAATTTCTCAAAATGATGGTGATGTCTAAGTATTTAAATATTTGACAATTTCTTATATTACCTTTTTCATCACATTGGTATTACTCAAATCCCAAATAAGAGATTTCATAAGACCTACTCTTGATGAGTAAACACTCTTGATGATGATAGGGTATTATCAGCACCCTGCTCTGACCAATTGACATGTTGTTTTTCAAGTTATTGGGTTTATTTCACAGTGGTTTTCCTTCATTATATCAGCACAGGAAAGAAAAACATTTAAAAATAAAATTAGCCTGGGCCTGCATTAATTGTATCAGCATTCAGTTGTAGTACCCAAGCTCAGTTCCCTGAGCAAAAAAAAAAATACCACCCAAGAACGACAGAGAGAGATTAAGAATAGTAGGGAACAGTGTTTAAACCATAACAACAAAACAATTTCCTCAGAAGTACATGATAGAGTACTTGAAATCATGGGATATACTTTAAAGAAGTTAAGTTAAAATATTATAATGCTTATTTATAAACATTAAAAGGAGACATAAAAAGAATGTGATAAAGTAATCCAAAATATTTCCAACAATCCTAAAGATTCCCAAATATGTAGGTAATGTGATGAAAATATCCAAAGGGTCTTGACCAGAATATACATTACCCCTTTTAAAATAAATTATATGTTTTAAAGAAATTCTCCTCTTAACTAAGAGGAGCCAGTCTGTTTTCTAAAGAAAACATTTCTATCGCTGTGATATTTCTTAGCAACCAAAATCCCTTCTGTAGCTGTGTTGATTTCAGGGCCAGGAGCTGTCTGTTCTAATCACCTCAAAGAGAATTCACAGAGCAGATCCTAAAACACTTCAACATTACTCTTTCTATACTCCAGTTTCGAACAAAACCCAATTTACCAACACAGAGAAAAAGATGAATTCTGGCTCAATTTACACTTAAACAAACACAAACCTATTTGGATCAAACTTCATTAGACATTAAAAAAAAAAAAAAAATCACACTAAACAAAAATCCCCACCCAAACTGGAATTCTTAAGGCTATGGTTGAAACTCTCCAGGCTAGTCTGGTCATGAAAGCATCACCTTTCACAAATTTACACACTCTGCTGATGCTCTGGCAGTTAAATAAAAGGCACACCTAAGTTACCAAGCAATGTGTTCAGTTAAAAGCTTTTATCTTCTGATAAAGTCTTCTTCAGGAGACAAAAGGCAGAAGCGTTTAAAAAGTACCTCTCCTGCTTATAAAGGAAGTCGAACAATGTATCAGTGCTTTACAGTGATTATTACATTCTAGTTATTCAAAATTTATTAAATAATGACCATTTGTACAATATTTTTAGATCTTCAGAAAGAGAAAGCATGCATCCCAAAGTATTAAAAATGCCAACAGGGCTCCCCACTGTTGCCTTAACAAAGGAAAGGTCCAAATAGTTACAATGTAAAACAATGTAAAATGACAAAGGTAATGGTGCTTTAAAAAAAAAACAGCCAACCAAAGATGATCCACAGATCTGTACTCAGTGTGACACTGATTCTGAAAATGTCACAGAAAGGTCAACAATACAGACAATTATATAAAAAAGCAACACCTCAACAACAAATAATTGAAATACTTTTAAGATTGTCTGATTGTTTTAATAAAATATGAGTTTTTAATGAAAAAAATGTTAAAAAATATAAAATAGAACTTCAGACATGGAATTGCTGAAGAGTACTGCTGTACTGGGATTTTTTTGGTGACGAATCCTTGCAGAATCCAAAAGTGAGCACAAAGTAATTACTATTAATAATTCATAATTTTTGCAAATTATGAAGTTGCTTTACTGAAAACAGTGACAGGGTTTGATCAGGTGGCAGCTTAACACCCTGCCTAAGGTGCATGCCATCAGTTTTACTACGGATGGAAAAAGAAGAAAAAGAAAAGAGGAAAACAATAAAAAATTCCAAGCCTTAGAGATCCTCTCTCTCCTGATCCTCCTATGAAACACCAATAACTGATTATTTATGTTACTCTCTTGGTGTGATGCCCATTCAAACAAAATAAATTTTATTTATTAAATTTGCTTGGAGTACTAAATATTAGATGAAAATTCTTCAAAAAGAGACAGTTTCAAAATCACATATCTACCATTTAGAACAAATACATATTCTCTGTGTAATGAAGTAGTGCTCTTTCCCCAGCACTGATTCAAGAACAAGTAATTTAAGAGATTCCAGGAGAAAACAAGTACTCCTCAGCTCTTGTCAGCACATAGCAGACAAAGAGTGCTTCTACAAAGTCCAAGTAGGCAAATTTTATCTCATGCCAGATCAAGACAAAAGTATTAGATACAGTGGCTCTAGATCTTAAAACATGCATTATGTCAGTCGCTAAATTTGCATAATCACTACCAAGTATTAAAACTGATCATATCATTAAAGATGACTTCAAGGGCTCAGAAGTCTTTATCAGGGTCAGCAAGTTCACCCTGTGTATTAAATCCATCTACTCTGTGGCTTCCCAATCTGTGGGAAAGGTTCTCCATATGCTGAGAGCTACCTTTCTTCTTACTCCCCACTGAAATTCATTATCTTATTCAACAACAAAACTATCTACAGCAGAGACAAAGGTGTTAGAGACCTGAGATTTCAGGATTTAAAGCACCAAGAACCAGCCTGGTTCCTAAAGAATCTGGTCTTCCTAAAAGCACTTGTAATATACAGAATAATGGAGTGAAATTTCAACAGCAACATAAACTATTTTGGTTTCACTTGCTCTTTTTCTCAGCAGCACAGTGTGATAGTGTGCAGCAAATGCTCTGTGACAGGTTTTGCCTGGTGCAAATTCCTCCCAGGAAGAAAGACCTCATTGCCTATTTCTCCTTATGGCAAATTTTAAGCAAATTAAACTGATAACCATGTCTTGAAAAACAATGCTGAGGACAGCAGTGCTGATAGGACCCCCAGAGGGACAGGGTCCGTGCCAGCACGACAAGTCCCAGCAGAGTGGCACTGCAGGGGGACGTGCTGTGCATTGCAGGCAGGGGAGATGAGCAGCCAGCCACGGGATGCCAATTAAAGGGCACTGAGATCTCTGCCAGCCACAGGGGCTCAGGCAGCCCTGGAGGGCCCTGTCCCCGCCTGAGGCAGCAGCAGGGAGCACAGCCACACCATGGGCACTGCTTTGTGCGTTGGGTACACAACACAGCTCGCTCTCGGGAGCTTCCTCAAGTGCCTGGGAGCAGCAGCCGGTGCAGAAGCTGCCAGAGGTGCCCCTGCCCTGCTCAGGTGACTGAGCTTCAATACAAGGGCAGCTCTGGCCACTGCTTGGCCCCTTGGAGCTGGAGCAAGGGTCCCTGCCTCAGTCAGCTCTGTCCTGCAGCAATGGGAGCAGATCAGGGCTTTCCAACACAGGGCTCATCAGTAATGTCCTGCTCCAGGAACTTCCTGCAGTGCCACCAGCAACAGGACAACCAAAACACTAAAATCAAGGCATTATGATTTAAAGTGAAACATTTTTAACAGCAAGAGGCTGAGGAGGGACCAGTGGTATAACACTGGCCCCTGAGAGATACCAGGCATGGACAAATCTTGCCACAGAATACTTAACTTGGAGTGAGCTAACCATGTGAGGTAACAAAATGTTATAACAGGATTAAAGTTCAGCAGGTTTTAATCCTATTTTGTATTAAAGCCAGAGAAAAACCTGTAAGAAGAATAATTTACAAATGGAAAGTAGTTCAGGTCTCATCCAGAGTTTAACAGGTGCTCTGCACCTTCTGTCCAACTTCTGGTTGACTTAAAGTGAAGGTGGATGTTAATCTTATGTAGAAAGGACCCCAAGGATGTGTCACCTTGTACCTTCAAGTGATGTATTTATTTTTTTAAGGCTAGAAGAAGAAGCAGCACACACAAAAGTAAGTCTGTTTCAGCAGATATGGCATATAATGCAGGGAAACAACCACCTCTTGCAGGAAAATGCCCATCCATACAGGAAAACAATTTCTAACTTAAAAGAAAAAAAGGAATAAAAATGCTAGATCCTTCCTCTTCTTACCAACCCAACTGAATATAACTTAACAAATACTAAATTTTAATCGCAGGTTTCATTTTTAATTATCTCTCACAGAAAAACACTCCCAGAGTCTTCCTCTGTCTTAATTATTTTGGTTATTTCTAACACTAATAAACAAAAAGCATTCTCACATAAATCAGATTCTTGGATGAGAGAAACTAAAGTTCCTATGAATTGGTCTACTTTTCCCAGCAATTTTTCCTTCACATGAGAAGGTGTAGAGAAAATAGCACCACGGAAGAAGACAGGCAACATTTCTTGCTTATCCTGGCTCCTTCTGAGGCCAGGGGTAAGAAATGGCACTGCCTCAGCCCTCTGAGGTTTTGACTTTGCCTACAAGAGTAACTTTCCATCCTGTGCTTACCAGACAAAAGCTAATTAATAAATAGCAAACCACAAGGCACAACTCATCATAGCTGACAGGCAAGATTAAATCAAGAAATGATAATTCCTACATGAACTCCTACTGTTATCAAAAATCTTCAGCCTAAGCCTTGCCATCACTGCTTCAGCTGGAACCCAGATAAAAGCACTCACATCCAATAAATGGGACCATTTCAAGACACATGCAAACATTTGGTTCTTCTCCTAAAAGAAGTAAGATATCTTAGCATGAAAACAAAGTACAATTCCAAGCCTAAGCAATGCTTTCCAGCTCATTCTTTTTAAAATTAAATGCAGATGCACTCTATTTCAACATTAATTATAATCAATATCACACAGGAAGTCACAGCATATAAACAGTACTTAAGAAGCACTTCTCTGAAGAAAAAACAAACAAAACCCACAAAACCCAAAATAAATAAAATTAAAAACAAAACAGCAAGAGAAATTCATCCAAACTCTGCTTCTCATTGCAACAACTTTCTGCTGGAAGCACTGCAGTGCAAGGCTGACTGGGAGACATTGGCTCAATCTCACCATGCATCTTTCCAGGTCTAATTAGATTTAAATGTGACATCCAGATTTCAAACACATTTTAAAAAACTCTCCAAGTTTATTTAAGCAAGGAGGTAATTGTTTTCCTTCAGTTTTATTTATTTTGTTAATACAGCCTCTCAGCCAGAAAAAATATTGGTATAATCCTTTCTGGGTTGTTTGGAGAGCCTGATATTCCTTAACACTGTTGTTCAGACACAGCTGAACTCTTTACTGAGTTTGCTCAACAAACAGAGGCTCTTTGTCACACTCAACTGCAAGAAAAACAACAAACAAGGATGTCCTTACCCACCATGGGCTAAGAGCCATATTTTAAATGAACTTATGGATTCCTAGAGTGGAAGCACATCCAAACACACCAAGAACTAACCACATGGAACACCCTCAGTGGAGCCATCTCAGTGTCTGACTGGCCCCAGGTGTGACATAAAGTAGCATTACTATTGCATAAAAACAAAATACTTGAAACCATAACCCTTCACAGCAGGTGAGCAGCCCTGACCTGGCTCTATCCCTCCCTTTCACCACAGGCCCATGGGCAGCACACAGCTGCCAGCGAGTCCCTGGGGCTCTGCTGAGTAAGTGCAGGGCACACCAGACAGAACCTTCCCCTAGGTGAGGATTCTCAAACCCCACAGAACACTCCCATGTGTTCAGCAAACTCCCCTGCCCAGGAACACTGCTGCCACGGCAGTGTTGGCACCTGTGATGGGTGCACACTCAGATATTGCTGCTCCTTATGCAGCTCCTGTGCTGCTTCAAGAAGGTTTGAACACCTCTGGTTCTTCTGTGACCAAATCTCCCCAAGATGGAGAGAGAGCAACAAGAGACAGGTGGAATGAAATGTCACTGATCTCTGCAGACTGGGCTTCAGTAATATTTTCCAGCTGTTGAACTTCTCTAGCAGACAGCTATTTCCAAACACTTTCAAAATTACAGTGAATCATTTGTAAATCACAATTGCTCCATCCCACTGCAGCAAAAGTTAAAACCACAGAGCCAGAGCTTTACAAAGTTTAAACACCATTAAAATAACTTAGTCTTATACTCCAGGGCCTCCCCTCCACCCCCCAAAAAATTACTGTCTCCAGGTGAATCCTCATTGCAGATGTGAGATTATTAAAAATTAGTTTTGATTCCAGCTGCTATTTTTAAGCATGTCGGTGTAAGTCTTAGATTTGGGCACCCCATGATGAGCTCCCCTGCAACACTGACATAATTTTGACAGTAGAAAAAATGGCTACAAAATTAGGAATTGTCCCTGAAAATTTTGCAAAATAAGCAGTGTAAGGATTAAGCAGAACATATGAAAATTACCAGTAAAGCTAAGATTAAACATGATTGTGCTTTTATATTGATGGTAAAACCAAATATGGGAGTACATGAATTCATGTATGTGCATATACACACACTTCTGTGTAAAATAGTATTTTATTCAACATAAATAGACCAGTTATGAGTATCTACTGCATGTGTATCTAACAGTAGCACAAAGAGCACAATAGAAGACAGAAATTATACAGGAATAAAAGGATATATTGCATTTACAAAGGTAATGTATTCATTCATTACAACATATCACATAAGTATAAATATATTATCTCTAAAATATATTGTATTTAATCTATCTGTAGATAGAGATATTTGCATTTCCACATGTAAGTGAAGAAAAGTTAACTGTTCAAAAACTGGTAATGAAAGAAAAACATACCTGCTAATAATTCAGAATGATCAAAGCTGCAGAAGGCTTTCACACAAGTGTGGAAAGTTGAATTATAGGTGATCCACTGCCTATAAACATAAAGTGATGTATTACAAAAATACACACACACAACCCCAATCACAAATAAACAGAGATGGGCTCTATACCAGTTTATAAGAATGGCATTTTAAAGTCATCAAGAAGAGCAGTCTGAAAATGCCTCCTTGATGTCCAGCAGCAGAGAAAAATCTATTCATTTTGGCAATGGGACAGAGTGGGAGGAGATTTATTTGGAAAAGATTTTGATAGCAAAGCAAGAATCCCCAAAATGCGACTTTATGAAAGTAGCTCGAATTCCGATTGTTGTTTGTTTTACACCATTACAGAGAAGAACTAGAAAAGACACAGGGCATAACAACATGGATGCTCAAAGATAATACTGTGACTTTTAGATTTTAAAAAAGTGTCTTTCATCATGAAAGAGAAATGCACACAGAGTGACCAGAGCAGAAATGCATAAAATCAAAGGTATGAAAGACAAATTGAGCCTCACAAACTAGAGGCCATTTAATAAAGTTACTGACAAGTCTCAAATGCAAGTAACAGTTTTTTTACAGAAGCTTTGGTGTTGTGCAATTCATTGTCACAATATACTCTGAAGGTCAAATGCTAAAAATGAGGATTACAAAAGGCAATAAAGCATAAATCATTAAATACTGCGAATGTGTTTCATATATTAAACACTGTCAAATTATTCTCTTCTTGTAGTCTTGCCACACATTGTTTTCAATTGGAGAACTGTTATTCAGAAATATTACACAGGTAACTAATGACTGTTAGCTTAAAAATGGTTATTTAAATTATTTACTAACAGATGTCCTTCTGAATTATTAATTTCTCTTGGAAGTCTATAAAGCTTTATAATGAGGCTAGTTAAATAAATGTTTTAGCTGTGACCTGAGGCAGAATTTTTTTCAAACAGCATCCTTCAGCTGATGAAGCCTGAAACCAGAATCTCAGTTCTTCTTGGTATTGTAACCCTCTTTTGGAGTTCATGAAGGAATTTTCTACTCATTAGCATGAATTTCCATTTATATTTCCAAAAGAAAGTCTCCTTTGTTCATGAGGAAGAAGCAAACAAAAATGACAGAAGTTAATTTTTAAAATGCCTCACAAATTGATTTTACCCAAAGTCACTCTTCCCACGCCACATGCACCGAATTGCAACTGCCTGCCATGCTTTAGCTGTGCTTCAGTCCATATAAAGATATTACATTAGGAAACTGCTTGTAGGGCTAACCACAGTATTACACATAAAAAAAATTTAAAAAAAAAAAGAAAATCACAGAAGTTAAGCAACAAAAATGTTCTAATTACTTTAGTTGAATAGCTTGATTTTTCTTTTGCATTATTTCAGTAAGCATTGTTAGTCTTCATTGTCTGTACTTCTTATTTGGCAATTAGGACAAAAACAAAACAGGAAAGGGCTTTTGTTTCATCAGTAGCACTTTTACGACAAGTTATGCCTCAAGCATACCCAAAGACCCTGCAGCATTCAGATGGGAGCCATGTAACACCACTGCTACCCATGAGTAAAACTTCTACTCTGACACAAAGAATTGACACTAGAAAGCTGATTGTAGCAAAATTGTGCAAAATACTTGCTCTTTTCCCCAAATAAGTTTCCTTCAAATGAATCTGCAAGTTCACTAAGCAGCTAGGTCACCAAATCTACTGCCATCATGACAGAGTTATGATATTTTCTTCATGTCTTGACAAGCTCCTTTTGGAATACTGAAGAAAAAAGTGATAGTCCCAGGCGCTCCTAAAAATTTGAACGGGGCAGGCAAAACGATCTGAAAACCACTACATTCTTCTAACACAGACCCACAAAACTACATTTATTACAATCTGTTACTTGGAAGATATTTGTCTAGAAAGCAGCATCATTTAAAGTATTGCAAATGGTGTAAAGAGAATATAAAAGTGGTCCAAAAGGATCCCATCTAGAGTAAAGTTTTACAATGTCCTTGGCATCAGCTGATCAGATCATGCCATCATTTTCTGTGTGCTGGATGATTTCTACACCCACCTTCCTCCGTTTTCAAGTGGTCCTTGCACATGCTCATGGGAAACTTGTAAAGCCCCATTAAGTCAGCATATATATTCAGTATAAAATACTGAATTACAACAGAATACTAGGGGTAGTCAGTGCCAAAAAGCCCAAGTGTAAATCTATTTGAACACTACAGGTGTCTCCTATATAAGAAAAATAAATTATAGGTCATTCTTTTATGCAGAAATCTTAGCAAATAAGAGCTATTGGGACTTAGTAGAGGATTTTGAAAGATCTGGAAAAACTAAAAGAGTACAATCTATATCAGCAAAAGAAAAACTGCAGTAACTAAGGGTAAATACCTCTTCTTTCTCAAACTTTTTTGTATGCTGGTGGCCATATTTCCACTTGGGAAAAGTAGAGAGAGTAATTAAAAAAGCAACACACCAAGTCACATCATTGGCAGGCATTCCCAACATCACACATTTACTAATGCTATTAACAGGGGTTTTTTTTAAATTAAGAATAGACTGAAATTTCCATAAATCTTTCCAACTCAAAAGTCAGACAATTTGTTTCTTCTGTGATGAACAGGTGATAGCACAATAGGCAAAGGATGTGGACTGCGATGTGTTTTCTGAGAAACTGTAGCATATTAACATAGCCAGAGACAGAGCTGATCAAAACATATTGGAGACTTGTGACACCAATCAAAGCAGTAGCACTTTGCAACACAGTATCAGTTCTGTAACATTCTTAATCTTTTTAAAAAAGAAAAAGAATGTTTTACTTCTAAAATACTCAATTCCACTACTGGAAGAAGTAACAAATCATGAAAAATCAGAAGGAATGACTTTTCAGACATACCTTTTTAATAGACACATGCCCAGATAAATGCAACTTGAGCCTCCTCTACTCTTACACAGATAAAATTATAATAAACTTCACTTAAAACTCTAAGATGAAAAAATAAAGCAGCCTCTAACTCAGGTGCACATTAAATATATGAATTTTCGGAACGAGATTAAGTCAGTGTCCAAACTTCAATAATTCCGTGCATCAAAAGAAGTTTGCAAGATTTTTCCTTCAGCCCAGTTTTTAAAAGTCCCAGTTCAAAAATATAGGTCAAGTTACCTACTGCCTCCAAACTTTCTCAAAGTCAGCTCAAATAGTGCAAGCCTGACCCATTTTGAGTGGGCTCTTCAAAACTAACTAAATAAATTAATCAGGTGGCTTCATGACTTTTCATTATATATATTTTTCTGCATTAAAGGTCTTGCACATTAAACATATTGGCATTTGAATTCCATACTCGGAAAAGATTGATATGCAGAATTCACAGGCATTTGGGGCTCACTAGTCAGCTCAAGGTAAATTAGTGCTTTATATGTTTTATTTAATAATTACTAGAGTAAACAAGTATTAATATAAAGGTTGAGCACAACAGAAAAATCACTACTTTTTCTGATCGCTATCCATTAGTTTAATTGAAGGAAAACCAAAGCATCAAAAATCAGAATATATAAATTTACTATTATAATACAATTACTATACTAATTCCTTATTTGGACAATCTAAACAATGAAAATTCTTTAACTCAATTCTACTATCTTCTCTTATTAGTCCTTGAACCAGAGGAATGGGGAGCAGTTGGGGACAAACATTCTCTACTTAGTAAAACTGACCTATACACTATCCCATGGGGGAAGGTCCATTGGAAAATCTTGCAAATTTCATCCAAAATACTTCAGTAAGAAGAATGATATTTCTACAGTAAAAGTCCCATTTTCTGAGATATTTTTAAAGGTAGCTTCATTCTGATCATTAAGCAATATTATTCCGAAAATCACTTATGAGGGGTTTCTAGTGAATTGTTGTCTTTTTTTGGCTGATTCTGCCAAAGCAAATATCATTGCGGCAAAAGCTGGCATATTTTAGTCCTCTCTAGATTTCTGCATTACATTTCAGCAGTAATGTATTCTGCAATACATTTCAAAGTCTTATTTCAGGTACAAATAAGGCAAATTTCTTAATATACCCACCACAGATTTTCTCTGAGGATAACTATTATGAGAAATTCAAGAGAAGTCCACTGATAAGAAGAGCTGCTCAGGTAAAAGGACTTTTACAGCCTGAGAACTGCTATCTATAATCTTGGCACTTTGATCTCTCAGAATATGAACTAATGTATCTGTAATGCAGCTCATTATTAATAGTTAAGTATCTTTAAATGGAGCAGCTTTGAAGATCAGTTCCAATATCAATAGTTTGCATTTATATAGGGCTTTCATTTTCAAGGACAATGGTACATGGTCCCTGAAACATGCATATGGACACAGAGACTTCTACTTGCATTCAAACACATCATTAAGATTAAAAAAATGTATCCATTTTAAAATAAATAAAAATGCATAATCCATCAGTTTACATATAGTTTTTGGAACTTCAATATATTTGCCTAGGTGACATCCCAAAGTATAACCACAGATATCAATGCAGTTGTAGTGATTAATTGTGGAGAACATCTTCCAATGCTCTCTGCAGAAAAAGTTATATCAGAAGACTACTTCTGTGCAAAAAATAAACAAAACAATCTTCATTTTTTAACAGGTTCTGAAAATAAGGGGGAAAACTTTATCTTTTACAGAGGAATCTTCTACAAAATACCATTTGCACTATTTCACTTAATATAAGATAGGCATTTCAGTCAATTCAGATCTTCACAGACTCACTTCTCTTGAAAACTCAGGTAGGATACTTAAAAATTTCCACCAGGTTATTTTTAAATGAGCTGCAGAAGACAGAGACTTTAAACCAGACAAAATCAACAAAAAAAAATCTATTAAACACAAAACAAAAAGTTCTGTTCAAAGATTTCTGATATAGCAAGCAACATTAGTTCCCCTTCATTTAAATTGATTTTACTTGCTATGCAATATTCCAAAGATACATTGTATTGCAATTTACTTCTTCCACTTGTACTTCTACAACTGCACAAATTAAGTTTCACCAAAACATCTAAGGAAAAGAGTCAAGCCAGAAGAGACTTTATCATTTAAAAAAAAACAAACAAACTAAACCTCTCTAAACAAACATAGGTTAACCTTTTCCTAAACACCAGTTTATGGCTTCCAAACAGGGAGGGAAAATTCCCTCCAGCACTGAAGCAAAAGGAAACTTCATTACCAACTTTAATGGTTATTAAAACAACTTTTTGTTGGATATCATCTCTCAAACTAAGGAAACCTGAAATGAGCTGAATTTATTACTTATTTAAATAACTAATCTTTTAGCAGTTGATCTGTTTTTTTAGACACTGCACCTTTGTTAAAGATTATTTTCCCATAATTACTGTAAAAACCTTCCACAACCCAACATTTGCAGTATTGCACCCTATTTCCAAGTGTAATGACCCTCAAAATCCAAGATTGATTTTGGCTTCATTCTGATCAATACTAATCTCCAAGATATATTTGACTTCACACTGACCTAAACAAAAAGGTCACTATCTGTGTATTAGTCAATCTCCAAAACATTTATTAAATTAATTTCGGAGACCACAAAAGGTGCATTGTTACAACTGTTTCTATCTGGGATTTCTATCCATCATCCTTAGTAAGATTTACATGCAACTGATAATCTACATAATCACATTGTCACCGTAGTGGATTTCTCAAAATGTCTTGATCTGTCCTCAATTATTTTAACATTAACCTTTTTTGTTTTAATCTAATTGGAGGAACACTATCATCTTATTTAGTTACTGGACTACTGGAATCCAGTCTTACGTATATTAAAGTCAATAGGAGAATACATCTCCCTTCAGTGACAAAACTGAACTCTTAAAGACTTGGGGGAATATAAAATACTGCATTTATACTTTAGGTCCCCCTGAAAGCAAAGCAGGAGAAGCCTTTTGAATCCAAGTACTTTGACCAGCATATATTTAAAGAAAATTCACAGCACCAATAAGCATATTTCTATAATGTTCATTTTTTTTAAATATAGATTTCTGATTAGTTTTTTAAATTTATTGGCTAATTTCAAAGTAGGACTTAAAACTATACATGCATTAAGGCAGCAGATAACATGATAACAAAATTGTTACTGACTGATCTGGGGTAGGTTTCTCCTCACTTTTATTCTCTTTCCTCAAACAAACAAACAAGCTTAGAGAAACACAAAGAAAAGAGAAAGACCAATAAATATAGGATATAATTAATAGTTGTTAAAATTACTAAATTCATTAAATACCTTTTCTGTTCTTCTTACAAAATGTAGTTTTGCCTTCCAAGGACATTACAAATCTCAAAAGGACTATCTGCATTTCTGGTAGATACCACAATTCAATCTTTGTGTAGTAAAGATCCCATACAGAACATTACTTGAGGCAAGAACCATTAGGTAACTTACCTTGAGGTAATTTACCTTAAATTAAATAATTTTACAACTTGACTAAAATTTTAAGCTAAAGTAATACTAAAGACTCCATGAAATTTCTGTCCAGAAGTATTATTAAAAACCAAGTACTTGTAAGTTACCCACATATACTTCAATATAATTCTATTAGACCTTATACACTTAGAATTTTCACCCAGAAGACACATTTGCTTAAAAATTTAAATTTAAGCTTTCCACTGCCTCTGAAGTTGCAGACACTAAAAAACATGAGAGTAGGTGGAATTAAGTGAATAGTAAGTAAAAGGGAGATGTTACTTAAATAAAAATAAAACCAAAAGAGTGTACAGTAATCAAGACTACAGATGCAAAAAGCCAGAGAGGAGGCAAATAATTTCATAAACATAATGAAAAAATCATCCAAGTTTCCTAACCATGGTATAAATATGGGTCTCACAGCTCTTTTCACTCTGAGTTTGAAATAGGGGTGAGCATGCCCCTATTTCAAACTCAGCGGTTTGATAACTTTTAGACTCCCACTTCCATACTGCCACCATCACCACTGGTCTCGGGCCAGGGAAGACAGACAGACTTCCCTTTCTCCAGATGGAATCTACTCAAAATTACTCATGTAAAATACCTTTCTACTAAATAAAATTACATTAGAAGTAAACCTTTTTCTACCCTACAAACAGACAAACAAATGGTCCCAAAGCATCCAGGTTACCTAAGGACCCTCCAAGGGACTGAGCAGCGTTTGCCAAACTTTGACATCCTGACTTGAAGCAGGAAGAGTACAGCACATACTCTGCTATGGTTGCTAATGGATTCATCCAAAAGACATCTCTAAGGAACAACAGAGGGATAAATAGAAGCCTGTGCTGTTATCTGAAATGTGTACCTCCACCAGAGATGCTGGCATACTACACAAAAGCAAAATTACACTCTCTTACACACAACACAAAATGAGAGATAAAAAAG
Source organism: Melozone crissalis (assembly GCF_028551555.1). Taxonomy (NCBI): domain Eukaryota; kingdom Metazoa; phylum Chordata; class Aves; order Passeriformes; family Passerellidae; genus Melozone; species Melozone crissalis. The sequence goes on from NW_026535794.1 coordinate 28,145,011, forward strand.
CCAACAGATTCAGCAGACTAAAGCTCTTCTAAACTTTTATTTTAAAATTATGTCATTTTTAGCAGAATTTCAGCTCCACAAATTACTACATTCACTTTCCTCGCTGCTCTTGGTATATGAGGGTGACAGAAGAATGTCTACAAATATCTACATTGCCCATTTTTTTTGATATTCCTTTACCAAACAGCTCTCATTTGAAAACATTTTGAATATTATGTTGTTTTCAGAAGAAATTTATAAGAGTGTATGTGGAAACCCAGGGCACCAGGAATATTTCTTTGTCAGCTTTGGGGTGCTTTGACGCCCAGGGGAGCACTGACTTTCACCCTCATTCATGGAGAAGGTTTCCTAAACCTCAAGATAGACTAGAATTTAGTAAAGTGTGAAACAGATTGTAGAGAGTAGTGTAGGTGTATCACTTGGTGAGAAGTTTAGGTTTTGGGATTTTTAGTATGTTGTGGATGGAAGCAAGATGGAGGACACAGTGTGTCATCCTGGGTTTCTGCTTCATGCTTCTTCTTCTTCTTTCTTTACGGGTGTGGGTGGCATTTTGCAATTGGGCAGAAAAATCTGCATTGTGGGCTTTTGAGTATCAGTTATTGAGTTAAAAGGGGAAATAATCTAGGTGTCAGTTCTTAATTGGATAGTTTAGCTTTAAAAAACCTTGTAACAAAGATTGTTAGCCATTTTTGCCGTACTTTTCCAGTGCGCTCAAGTCTAGTATGGACAACGTACAAAACTCTAAATAAGATAATAATAAACAAAAAACTAAAACCAAAAAAATCCAATACGTTTCTCTTTCCTAACACAAAACCACTCCAAAAAAATCTCTCCCAAGAAAATAACCCCCTAAGAGGGCCCAGCCAAAGTCCCAAAAGTCAAAAAATCAACAACAAATACCCCAACAAGCGTATAAAGCCATTCAGAGGTAGAGACAGACCTAAGTACAGGCTGAGGAGTGAGTGAGCAGAAGAGATTTATGTCCCACTTCAGCCAGCCCAGAGGGCTGCTGAAGCAAAGGCAAAAGAATCAAGAATAGAAAGGCAGGCTGCTCACAATACAGCTTTAGCCTGCTAAGGAGCAACAAGCAGCTTAAAGCTGACGTAGAAGAACAATCACTCAAGAGGGGCTGAACATTGGCAAGCACCAAAAAGCAATGAAGAGTTTCTGAAGCTTCATTATAAACAGCCTGAAAGAAGAGCTGGACTGGCATGCTGCATGGCACGACATTTAAACCTTGGATGGGAGCTAAATGCAAACACTTCCTGGGCACATATAATCCCTTCTGGAAAAATAGAGAAACTCCATCTCAAAACTCCTGCAGTACTTCCCAACCACTCTCTGCTGCCACTGGGTGTTCCACATCCCATGTGCTTCTACAGGAGGATGTTCTCCAAATTTCTGCAAGACAATTTTTTCAAGGGTAATAGTCAGTTTTTCTCTTGAGAGCAATTTTCTTTACCAAAAGCCTCTGCTTCCCTTCTGCTAGCGTCCTCCTGAGTTTGCAGATGGAGTCCTGGAGTCCATGGAGTCCAACATAGCTTTCATTTCACTTGGTCAAACAAATCAGGACCTCTTATTCTTCTTATGACCATACCATCCTATTAGCTCTTTACAGCACCTGACCCAATTTCAGTTATTTCTTCTTGAAGATGAGTGATCAGAACATTTCTTCTCATCATAAAGTGTGAAATATATACCATTATTTTTATCAAATATTTCAGCACCCTCTCTACACAGGCATCATAAGGGTAAATTTTGCTTTTCCCACTGCTACTTTATCTTGACAATCCAGGTGAATGTTCCCTTTATTTCTCCTCCAAGTTTCTATCACAAAACAAATCTTAAATAGGTTACATATTTATACATGAATATGAGGACTAATGAATTAATTACAACATCATTCAAAGACCTCAACTTCAGCTACTTGGATAGGAACATCTTTGCCAAATATATGACAGAGGAGATAAGGACAACTGTTTTAAGAGAGACTTGGCTTTCATACATAAATTTCAAGAAAGCTACTTGCTACAGCTATATCCACACACCACCAGTCAACCACATGAAAGTTAAAGTGGATACTCATATATTACAAAAGTAATTTTCTACTTGTAGTATGCAAATTATTTCCAAGTGGTCTAATACACACAATTATGAAAAACTGGCCTGCTGAAATCAAAACTTAAATGGCAAACTGACTACTGTAAAATTGCTCATGGTCTGTGAATTGAAATAAATGCAACAATCACTTCTTATATTATTTGGATACCTGCCTTGTATGTGGTAATTTGAGTTGAGGGCACAGTTCTGACAGGCATTCTATGTTTATGATAAACTAACAGCTCAAAGAAGATATTGAATATATTTAGCTCATGAATAGTTTTGCTTCTGAAAGGAAGAGCAACTTTTACATCATCACAATCCATCACAGCAGACTGAAACCTGGGATCTATGTGAATATTAGCATTCCAGCTCATCTTTTCCTGCATCTCCTTCACAAGATGTTGCAGTCCTGGTTTCAACCTCTGTCAAGTAAAAGTCTCAAGCACAAAATAAAGTAAATGAAGATGCAAGATTTTTTTTTCAAATTATTAAAATAAGAAATTCTAGGATATCTTTTATATTATCTACACATTTACTTGTCAGTCTAATGAAATAGAGCTAGAAAAGGTACACTGCTATGGATAAAAATCAATTTAATATAGCTTTGCAGCTGTTAAAATAAAAACTAAAATTCTTTCTTTTCCTGATTACATTACAAATACATTTGGGATATTGGTTAACTATCAATTAAGTGTCATCAACCAATGACTTACACCTTTAAAATTTAAAGCAGTCAGGAAGACATAAGTGAAAAGGTATTTCACCCTACACATGCTGACCTAAAGAATTACAAAGAATGGAAAGCATGGGACTTTACTACTTCAATTAATTTTAATAATTCAATAAAAAAATTTAGTATCAAGTACAACCTAGTACAATAAAGTTCTCTTTTTCTACTGTCCACATTAGTGTTTCAATAGGATCCAAATACAGACTTTCTTGCTCTCTTGTGGATGTGGATGGCAGGCCTGAGTGCAGCAATTCCTCCCACCAGCTCTTCTGGCCAGCTGTGACAGACACACTACATATGATTGCTGTAATATATGGTACACTGCTGTGATATATAGCCTATAGAAGTGCTATGTCACAGTATTATCACGCTGTCAGCCTCCCACTACTCCTCCCTGTCATAAAATGCACAATGTGGGAGATAAATGTGGACTCCAAGGGCCTAACCACAGCTGGAATTTCTGGTATTTTGTACTGCCTTGGAAAATGAATTATAAAGCATCAGAAATAATGTGGTAGTTGCTAAAGATGCTCTAAATTCCTTAGTTTACAAAGGCAAGCCCCTGACAGTATTAAGACTTAATCTGTTCCAAGGAGACAAAGTAGTGATGAATAAGAGCCCATACCACCTCACCAGAAAACATGCACTACTCCAGAGTAGTGCCATAAAACCAATGAAACTTCATACAACATAACAAGAAGAAACATCTCTACAGTCCTTCTGAATCTCAGATCAGAACAGGCCTCACAAAATGAACCAGTCACATAAATCTGGATTTTTAAAGAAAGCCTTAAAATCTCTAAATTATTGTCTCTTATTATATCAATGGCCCTAGGAGAAAGTGAGTCACTCCAAAATAAAGCCAATGGTGTAGCTGAAACAGGAACAAGTCATGGACAACTTGTACCTAAGAAAATCACCTGCTCCCAAAGCACAGCATGATGTTCTCAAGTGACTTTCATAACAATTGTCCCTGACTGTCTTCCAGGTACTCTCAAAGAGACCTCTTATGAAAAATGGCTTTTTCAACAGAGCCTTTGGCAAAAGAGAACTAAAGTCAGGAAAGGACAGCATGGGTCCTGTGACCTATACAAAAGCAGCAAATTACTTTAATATGTTATCTTACACATATTAAAACTAAAGGATGACCTGGTCAGTCTTTAGAAAGTCGATATTTTTAGTGAAGTTCGAGTCTGTTAAACCAACTTTCTTCAGTGCAGCTTCTTTTAACTTAGTGCTGATTTATAAATTGTTAAATGTAGCCACATCAGGAAATTCACTCAGAATTAAGCCTCCCAAACTCAGTGTTAGACATAAAATGTTTCATACAACATAGAAAGCCACACTCATAATCCAGAAGCACTTTTTTTCAGTTTCCATAATAACACACATTTACATTTCACTTAGGCTGAATTTTTAAAAGGAAACATTCGTGACTTGAATTTAACTTTATGCCAACAGCCTTTACTACTAACCTTTATTGCCTTTTTTAATTATGCCTTGTTCTTCACATCCCTTTTGGTTGGTTAAGAGAGCTCCAGAAGTCAGCTAACCGTACGCGATATAAGACTGTCCCCACGCCCCCTGTTCTCTTTACAGATGAGTCTCGGCTGCTCCTGCAGCCTCAGCTCCGCCGGTCCCGTTACCCAACGCAGCCCGAGCGCGTCAGTGCCAGCGCTGAGCGCTCCGGGGCTCGGAGCGGCACTTTGCGTGTTTAAAGGGCGCAATCACAGCCCTGCTCCGCCAACACGCACAAATTAACTGGACAAACGAGATGTTTTTTCCTTAAAATAACGAGTATTTGTTTTCACGAAGCACCCTGACAGCTTCAGTCCCGGGCCAAAGGCTCGCTTACGGGGCGCTAGGCAAACCCCTTCCGACGGCCTTTTTACTTTTTATAGGCATGGGCTTCACGTCACGCCTTTTTACTTTGCCTCCCCACCAAGGGTGCATCCACAGCCGAGCAGCGGCTCTGAGAGCGCAAAACTCTGCGTGACACCCACAAGAACCCTGAGCAAACAGTTTTCCCGGCCGCCGCCCGGCCCCTCCGCAACTCCGCGCCCGGAGCAGCCGCACCGCTGCCGGAACGCGGCACGGGGTCCGCCGTGACCGAGCCGAGCGGCGGGGACAGGGCGAAGGGGAGGACGCAGGTGAGACCCGGCTCCGCGGCCGCCCGCAAGCAGCTCCCGCCCCATCCCCGCATCTCCCCGCATCTCCCCGCCGCCGTGAGCGCCCGCCCGCGCACTCACCGCCCCTCGCCGCTGCGCAGCCCAAGCCGGGACGCGGCGGCGGCGGCACCTCCCTCTCTCCCTCTCTCCCTCCCTCCTGCGGCGGGGCGGAGGCTCCGCGCCCCCGGTGCCCCGCGCCGCCCACGCCGCCTTCCGCGGGCCTCCGCCCGCCCCCGGCATCACGGGGCCGCCCCTCCCCGGGAGCCAGCGCTCCATCCGCAATGCAGCTGCGGCCGCCCTCGCTCCTTCTCCCGTGTGTCCTCCCCCGCCCGGCCGTGCGGGCACCTGCCCGCTGCCCCGCGGGTGCGGGAGAGCGAACCGCGCCCGCGGGCACCGCGCCCGCTGCCACCGCCGGGGAGCGCCGGGAGCCCCGACAGCGTGTGAGACAGCAGCGAGAGGGGAGAAAACCACACACACACACTAAACGGAATAATAAAGGAAAGAAGTATAAAGGGGGGTGAGGTGGGATGTGAGGAAAGGGTGTTAAAGGGTGTTCTTTCCAAACAGACTTCTGCGGGTTGTTTCTACCCCCCACAAACCTATTAGTGCGGCGGACCCCTGGGACCAGCCGAGATTAATTGCTCTGTGTTATGAAGAAAATGATAGATGACATTAATCAGGGAAGTTGTAAGTCATCCACGTTTGCAGATGGAATTTGGAGATTAGCTGGGACAGATGGCAGGCAAACACTGCGCTCTCCAGGTCTGGCGTAAATCATCAATGTCTGGAATTATTAAACAGCCAATGACAAAACCTCATACATTTTCCTGGAGTGTATCTTAGAAAGATGAATATTCACTTCATATCATGGAAAGCTTTTCCAATCGTTCTGTTTCTCTTTCTAAATAATGGAAATATTTGGTTTTCCTTTCTGGATGTCAGAAACTTCAAGCTCAGAAAAGAAACTAGACTTTTCACACCTCTTGTCCTTCAGGACGTTGATGAGAAGCAAAGCCAGGCAAACAAGTACCTAAACCACTGCTTTAATGCCCTTTCTTAAGTAAGCAGAAAAAGTTGCTGGTTAATAGGCTTGTCTTGACATCTCCAGTAGATCTATCTTTATTTGCAGTAATTACTGCAGCAAAATATTTTTTATTTAGGTTTTATTTTTCTTCATGCACTTTGAGAAAAGGAGTGAATTGATGCAACTTTTATTCATTCACTCCTAAAGGAACATTAAACATTCTGTGGAATCTAAATAGTCCAAGTGGAGAGAAGAACTTTTTCTATTTGTGTCCCCTAATTTTTTATTTTTTTCACATAGCAAAAATGAGTTATGGTATCAGCTTCAGTAAATCTTTCATGGTATCATATTGATTGATATGTCAAATGCTTGTCTAAATATAAGCTTAGCCCCAATACCTATGACTGAGTAATTGTAAGCTTGATTGCATGTCCTGCAATAATGTGATCAATCTACAGCAACATTCAGAATTTCACAGAAACCTGCTCTATAAATCCAATAATAGCATCTGTCCTATCACATTAGCAGGATCACTGTTCAAAACACTGAATTTACAATAGTTTTTAAAAAATATTAAAACAGTAACTACTTATATGTAAACTAAATATTCACCAGGCTTACCAGTTTAATAGCCATTATTAAAAGCTTATTTTAGAAAAAATTATTGTGATTTTTATTAGATTTAGGAAAACTGATGTACAAAATAGCAAATGTGCCTTCATTTTAAAAATCTGCATTTGGATTTTGTGAGCACTCGACCTTGAATCACCTTTAAAATGCTTCAGTATGTGATGTAGAAACATCCTTCCACACAAGTATTGCCTTTCCTAACTTTGCTGTAACTCTAGGAGAAAATCAGTTTTAAGTTGTTTAATTTTTAGATCACAAGGGCAAAGCTAACACTTCAAGTGGAGAGCCACATCATTGCTATGACTTACAAATATCACTATCTGCAATCAGCAATATAATTGAACAATATAATTTAGGTTGATAAGAGATGATCTGGTTCAACTCCCTCCTCAAGGCAGTGCAACTTCTAAGCTAGATCAGCTTCCTTAGCACCTTGTCCACCCTAATTTCAAAAATCCCACAGAACAGGGATTCCAACTTCTCTGGGGAAATTGTTCAATTCTGACTATTGCTTATTGTAGAGAGTGCTTTTGTTTTTCCAAATAAGAATTTCTCTCTTGCTGCAGCTGGGATCTGTTGCCTCTCATCCTTTCTCAGGGCACCTGAGCAGAGTGTGGTTCTGTGTCCCCTGTAAAGACTCCCTCAGCAGTTGAAAGTGGCAATTACAGCCTCCACCTTAGCCTTCTTTTCTTCAGACCTCTCAGAAATATTATTAACCTTTCGTGAATTCACTACTCTTTCCTTATTTCTTTTTTTAATAAATCACACCAAATTTAATATTATAAGGCAAAAGTCTTATTTTTGGGATTTTTTTCCCTTATCTCTCAGAGTATTAAAAATGGATAGTCAAAATGACTCATCCCTCTTCTAAACAGTGAACTCATGACAAATCCTACACCGATCAGCAAGGTCAAAGTAAAACTTCATCCTATTTCTAAAGTTCCTATTTCTATTTGAAAGGCCAAAGATAAAGGTCAAAACAGTTTCTATCATTTGGCCATACAAGTTGGTCATGTGGTACCTTTAAGGGTATCAGTGCTACCTACAGAGCAGACTGAGTTTCCCAAGCCTTACCTAAAGAAATGTTTCATACCAAATATTAGGATTTTGCTCTGTCCATAATGACTTTTTCCTGAGATGAGGTTTCTTAGCTATATTTGAAAATTAATAATATTTTTGTGCATGTGGCCTGTGCACAGCCACAGGAGCTTGTTCTGAGACAGGCCATGAATTGAAGCTCTCAGGGGCAGTAGCACAGAGAGAGGCTGAGAGGGGGAACAACAGGCAGAAAGGGTAGCCTGGGTTGAAACTCTTCCCTTTCATTCACAAAAGCTCTGGTTTGTCCTCCATCTCAGCAAAGGAGAAAACTAGGATTTCTACTCATTGTCTTCATCTTAAACTATTTGACAGGTTTACCAGTATGCTCCTTAACACTACCTGTATTTTAACTTATTCTCTGTTTTTTCACTGCCTAAATTATGTGCTCTTTATCTTTATATACACATATACATAGGTACCTTATAAAAAATACATATAAGGTAAATAATCTTAAGCATCTCATAGATACAGACATTCTTGTTTGAAAGAATCCTCATTTCACACTAGAACCAAGCTGCAGCTATACCTGAAATGTAATATTCTGATCGGATGCAGAATCACTATCGCATTCTAAACAAATACATCAGCCTTGCAAGGTGTGCTCATAATTTGTTTTGTGTGGTTTTTTCAGACTCTTTAGAGCAAACCAAGGATGAGAACTGAAAAGAAGTTGGCTGAAGTGTTCTGTGGAACTTTAAAGAAATATCTTCAAAAATCTGTTCAGAACTTCTGAAAGCTTTCAAAAGTTTTGTGATCGTGCAAAAAATAAATGGCGAAAAAATTATTCCTGAGACTTGACAACTGAAAATACATGTTCAGAGTCAAGGAACTAAACCATCCAACAAATTGGAGAGCAGTAAGGAAGCTCTTCCCTCTATTCAGCAAAGCTGTGATGAATTGACTGAGTTGTCACTATTTTACACATCCTATGCTTTATGTGACATTAATTAATTATTCCAGTGAGCAGAAGTCTACTCAAGAAATTACCAGCACAGCAGACCCTAACTAGCATTCCTGTTCACTCTAGAAAGCTTTAATTTTCTGGCACCATGTGGATGCAGACAGCACACACAACTACACCCCTGATTACAGACAAGATTTAAGGCAAAACAATGATGAAGCACAGACAGATTTACATTGTCCATGCATAACATGCAGCTCAGACTTATCTGCTCTTTTCCAAACCACTGTCTCCTAGCTTTATTTTAAAATCACAAAGAAATTATTACTGAATAAAAGTATTTTTCCTTCCTCTGTGTGAAACATTATCCCTAACATAAAATCAAATATCTGGTAATTTCTTTTTTTATTCACAGACTGCTCCTTACAAATTTAAGTGATAGGGCAATTTGAAGGCCTTCCCTTGGTATTTTGGCCACATGTCCTAAAACAGAAGAAACATGAAGTAATGCTTATTTTTCCATCTATTTATAGATGCCTCTGGTTTTGCCTCAGAAACAGAAATGTCTCTTGTCATATCTGAAATATACAAATGGGGAAACCTTCCATCTCTTAGTTTTTCTAACGAATTAGCATCTTTAAAAAGGCTTCTGCTGGAGAACTTCCTTTTCCTAGGACATCATTTGAATGGTTAGCAGGACATTTGATCTACTAGAAATAATTATATAAAATATATTTGAATTAAAACAGATTTTTGACATTTCTGTTCAAATCCAATTTTCTGTGTATTCCCTGAAAACTGAACACTTAAAAGTATTGGGATATAAATCAGTCATTGAGGAAAGTCCTGCCTACCATAAAGGTTTGAGAGAGAACTGAGATTTCAAAATCAGTCATTGAGGAAAGTCCTGCCCTACCATAAAGGTTCGAGAGAGAACTGGGATTTCAATCAGCTATTAAGAAGAATGGTATAATGATATTACTCCAGCAGCCATGATCAGAGCAATAAATATTTACAGGTATTAAGAATAAGAAATATGGAAAGCTTTGTAGGGACAGGAGGAAAGGCTGGAGACACCAGGCAGGAAAGGGAGAAAGAAGGTCCTGAAATCAGACTGCCAAGCAATATGAAAGGGCAGAACAGCAATGGGGTACACAAAGGGGCTGCTAGGGTCTGAGAACAACATTTATGTAAGTGTAGGAAGAAAATGTTTCAGAACAGAAAGAGATAATATTTAATTTTTTAATCCCCATGGGGATTTACGTTCTGAGTTAAATTTATTTTGCCTAAGGCCTGCAAGCCTTGCTGCTAAAAGCTTTATGCAACAAGCAGTGAAAATTTTATTCATATCAATGAAGTTAATAGAACCATTCCAACACTGACACTTTAAGAAATTGAAAGAGGAAATAAAGTTAGGAGCATCCACTTCAATTTGTGTCTGTGATCCTCTGTGCTTGCCATGCCAATAAGCACATTTGGTCTCTTGAAGGAAAACTTGTCATCATCCTGTCTCTCCCAGCAATGTATTTTGAGTACATTGCTATGAAAAGGACAGGAGGGCACACAGCTGGAGATGTAGGAATGTCAGTTGTCAGCCATGAGATGGGACAGCTCAAAGTCTACCCTACCTCTGCTATTAGGGAAATGTTATTAACTTCATGAAGATTTCAATGTATTTTTTCAAAGGGATATATATCCCTGATCATCATTCCACAAGGGGAAGAAAATAGATGGTTTCATCCCAAGTTAATGTTGGTATTTTAACTCACTTCTCTCTTGCTTTATGCTGAAGGTATAAGAAGTGTGAGGAGAACATTCTGCTCCTGGATTCACACTCCAGGAACACACTCTGCACTGGACTTCCTGCTCTTCTTTCACAATTACTTACATGGAAATTTGAAGCTCTATCATTCACTGTACATTCAATATATACCAAATAAAAGCATATCAACTTCAGCATTATAAAATCTGACAAGAACCTTTATTGCACAACTTTACTACATTTGTAATGCCTGTATAAAACAGCAGCTCTATATCACCTTTATTTAATAATAATAATGAACCTTCTTAACATTAGTTATCTACTAAATAGTGAAATTTTTTGCCAGTTTAGTGTTTACACTGGCATTAAAATGACAAAGGATAATTTACTGAAACATTCCCTTTTCTTTGCTCATTTTTTTCACTATAGTTTGGAGACTATAGGAACTCTAGGGAGCTGGCAATTTGAAAAATAAAGGTCAATTTTTGTTAACGAATGCAGAATTTACATGGAAGGAAGAAATTTGCATGAAAAGCTGGCCCTCTGTGAACTAATTGCTCATTACTCTCATCATCCCTTAGGAAAGATGTGGATAATCCTATTTCAAGACATATAGCATTACTGAAATTTTGACAGAATGAACAAGGCTTGAATCTACTACAAAGGGCCCCATATCAAAGGCAGAAAGGACACAATTCATTTCTAAGTCTGGAACTGTAAAAATCCACTCTCATTGAAGTACACTAGGGTAAAATTTTCCCAAAATTGCCTGTAAAGAGCTAAAAATGTATCCCCAACAGCATCCTGGAAAAAAATCACTAGTTCATCAATAAGAAGAAATGTAACATCACTCAGCGAGCCCTTCCTATAAACCACTTTTCTTTCAAGGGAATGTACTTATTAGAGCTATATGGAGTAAGATCTGTTTGGTCCTGGGAGTAGATGCGGTGAGAAAAGTTCATGTAGGCTTTCATTTCTTTCAAATTTTAGCCATAAATATGATTTTTTTTCAAGTGGAGGAAATACCTGATGCCTATGCAGATGCTGTATAAGTGGCATGCTTTACATAAAAAATTATTGCATTTGGTCTGGCAACATAAACATTTATGGTAATGGGTTAAAAGCAGATTGGATGGGGCTTGGGACAAGCCAAGCTTCTAACCTACCCAAGTCATCCTGTCACTAAGACGTATTAAATGATCATGGCCACTAGAAGTGGTTATTTTTTAACACACTACAATATAAAAAACATATTTTTAAATTTTGAACTTCATATAAAACTTCTCTCCTGTGTTGGGTTGCCCAGGAATGGCCAAATGCAGGCCACACCTCACTGTGATTTTGGCTCAGAAAAATGGCTCATTATTCCAAGAGACACAATCAAGAAATGGTGTATCTGTCAAAATGTTTTCCATTTGCACTTTATTATTCATTTTACTGTGATAATGCTTCTATTTTCAAAATATGACAATTTTCTAGTAGACTGCAATATTGCATACCATACACAAATACTAATTTTGTAATTTTTAAATAGAGCTTTATTCCAATACCTCAGAAAATAAAAGTCATGTTGTCTAAGCTGGCTTGATCACTGATACAGCATAAACTGTCATGGTATAGAATGGTCCATAAAGGATTATTTTGGAAATGTGGATATGGTGTATTTAGCACATTTTTCAGACTATATAGAATATAAAAACATTTTGTGCTGTAGTATTCAGACATTTTAGTGTCACACAGAGAGCTGTCATGCTTTAAACTGGTATCACAGAGGCATTACCAGAAGAAGATATATCATAATAAAAATTGCCCAGCAGAAATGGTTGCAGAGCTATGTTTGTATACTCTAAAATCCCTTGGGGAAAATAATAACTGTGCATGTCTATTCTTATGACTGGGTCTTCTGAAACCTTAGGGAATTTTCCTTTCCTGACTATAGAAATATTTTGGGGCTGGTGGTTTTTTGTTTTGGGGTTTTTTTTTCTGGTTTTTGGGTTTATTTTCAGATTTTATTCAGATCAGAGTTGGGCTGGTTTGTTTTTAAATGAGGTAATAAGCTCACAGCATGTAAAGAAAGGATAGGTGTAGCTAAGAGAAAAGGCAGGAATAACTCATCTGCCTTATCCTACACAAAATTCTGTTCACAAGCACTATAATTGAAATCAGTAGCATTATCTAAAATAAAGTATCAAAAAAGGATTTATAAAACATAAGTAAATAATAAAAAGGCTCTCATCCTGAACTCAAAACGTTGCAAGACTCCTGGGTTGGATGGGACTTGGGACAAGCCTTGCTTTCTCCACAGCTTCTAACCTACCCAAAACTGACGAGTAATCACCCACACAGGAAAAACACAGTGGAAAGGAGAGGGGAGGATGAGGGAAGGGAAATAAAATCAAAGCAGAAATTTTTCAGTACCTGGGAGCTTCTAGGACTTAGGACTTGAGTTACAGGCTTTTGTTTTGTGGATGCACATCACCTACTGACAAGACTGATAAACCCAATCAGAAGCATCTTTATAGGCTCTGAGGTACTCAGAAAATGATGTAATTATTACTTCTAATTATTTTTATTAAATGAAAGCACTATTGGTCATTACATATTCTAAATAAAATAAAACTTTTATTCACCTTTGATGTAGTTTAAAGTTATGTGCATGGTATTGGCTAGAAAGTAAAACAATATTCAACTTTATATGTTGTTTATTCTTATTTTTCCCTTCTTAGATTTACCTCAGAGCTTAGGAAGTTTTTTATGAATGTAGATAAAAGTCACATCAACCCCATAAGGCAGACAAAATCCTCAGGTGACAAGAATAGAGAAACATTAAATGGGATCCCTGTAATCCTATCTTCTAGTCCACAAAGCATAGTTCATTACATTTTAGGTTGAATTTATTTTTAAAAGCCTTCCAGGGCTATCCCTTTGTAGCTGTAGAGTAACTGTCCTAATGCAATGTGGAGAGAAGGCAAAAGAAAAGCTCAGGAATCAAGTTAAAGTCCTACTTTCAAAAAGCACTTACAATGTCTGACTGAAAACACATTGAAAAGCCATATGTAAACCCTTCTGAAAATGAGAAAATTATTGCAATCTGTCTAGGCAATGGTTTGAATTTGCAGAGAACTATCTGGCCTGATCAAAAGCTGTTGTTGTTGTCCCCACCCCCTTCCCTGCTCTATAGCTGCACAAAGCCCCTAGTGGCACTAATGATGCTATCGCTCCTTTTTGCAGAGCTGTCATTTCTCCTAATTATCATTTATATTGGGTTCTGCTGCTTTCTGATATTAATATTACCACATATATACTTTAATTGTTAGGCAACACTGCACAGTGCTTATTCATAAGGGAATTTCATCCCCCTTGACTTCTCTGAAGCCTTGAAATGTTGATGATGTCTTTTAGGATGGTCTCTGCTTAATCTCATTACTGGGAAAGAGTTAGCTGTCCATAGAACCTTTAACTTCATATACACAATTGTCCATTGTTTGAAAAAAATGGATAATTGAGCATCCAATTAGTGAATACCTGCCTGCACATACAATTAACCAATTTGCAAGATTAACCAGCTTGCAAAATGTCAGTCCCTTTCATAGGTGACTCCCTTTGATCTCTCACGTTTCAAGTTACTGTCCTTTTGCAGAGGAAAGGTAGGAAGGGAATTATGCAGGTTTTGGTTGGAGTAGAGATAATTTTCTTCATAATATCTAACATGGGGCTCTATTTTGGGTTTGTGTTACAAAGTGTTGGTAATTCGGGGATGTTCTAGTTATTGCTGAGCAGTGCTTACACTGAGCCAAAGCCATTTCTGCTTCCTCACCCCAGCAAGGAGCCTGGGAGGGTACAAGGAGCTGGGAGGAGGCACAGCTGGGACAGCTGACCCCAAGTGACCCAAGGGACATTTCTCACCATATGGTATCATGCTCAGCATATGGGGGAAGAAGAAGGAAGTGAGGGATGATTTTAGTGATGGCATTCATCTTGCCAAGCAAACAATTATGTGTGATGGAGACGGATGCCAGCAAAATCTTCCCCTTAAAAATAAAAACAACCCAAAACACCCCAAACTCCCCTCCCCAAGGAAACAAAAAACCCCAAACAAAACAAAAACCAAAACCAAACCAAACAACCAAACTTATAAAACCAACCAAAGAAAAAACCCCTGCAAAATAAAACAAACAAACAAAAAGAGAGAGAAAAATGGATCCTGGTGTGACACAGCCGTTTGGCCTCTCTAATAGATTTAATTGCAATTAGAAAGTATACTTAGCTTTGAAGAAGTTGTATGAGATTCTAGAGTTCTCAAAACTTCTTTCTACTTTATGTTCTCTTAAGCCTTTGTAATGACTGAATTCCTTACATCATTGCAATAATTTTATTATTTTCCCCTCCCAGAAGAAGTGGGAAGCATCTGTTATATTTCATCATTTAAAAAGTATGATGGACATAGTATGGACATCTCTGGAACAAATTGTTGGTTAAAGTAAATTTTCTTTATGAAGAGAGGTGAGGGGACAGATGCTATGTTAATTAGCACGAAACAGAAGTGGAGCTTCCCATAACTTTAGGCAGTAGTAGGATTCACTAATTTAACTAATACAAACCTGATCAATTCTAATTCTGTGTTCTGCAGAGATGAATTTGCTAATTACCTTTGGTTCACCTGTGAAAACTATAAAAAATAAATCAGCTGATAACATTACATCTTAAGGAACTTTCTGAGTTTCTAGAACTACTTTTTTTTTTTTTTGTGAACCTTAATTCTGTCTTTACTTTCTGATTTGCAGAACTAGAAGTTGCCTAAAGCAATTTCCCAAATAGCCATCCTTCAATAATGTTGCTTAAAATAACAGCTTTTAAAATACATGTATATATTTATATATATATATAACTGAAGACGTACTTTGATTTAATTCTATGTGGTGTATTTGCTTAAAAAATAAAAGAACATCTACAAACTAAGCACTCAAGGCTCCTAGTTTAAAAGGCTATTCTGTCCCTTCAAAACAAAACCAAAGGGAATCTATTGTACTTAAGAAACAGTCCTTAGGGGGATATAAACAATAGAAAGTGCCAAGCAGTCATTTTCACTAGAAAGTCACCTTTTAACGACAAGCAAACATATTTTTTATGAAGATAGTCTGCATTGCATCTGCTAAGAACCAATAATGAAATTAGTAGCTTTAATATATCAAAGGTGCTGCTATTTATGCCCTCCATTCATATGCACCTATTAGTAAAAGCCTTTTCATAGCTTAGCAACCAGTTTCAGTTACTTCATCCTCTGTTTTCATTGCCAGGCTTGGCCAGTTAATTTTTGCAGATTTTAAGAGTGTGCTCTTAAGTCCTGGAATCTTAATGGTGGCCACATAATGGACAGTATGCCAGTGCAGCAACCTTCATCTGGCCTTCTTAACTTTATCTACAGCTGCTATTCAGCTCAACCATTTCATAGTTACATTAATTATACTTTACCCAACAAACTGCAAGTTGAGAATTGGTGCTGGTGTAAAACTTTGAGAGCCCCTTAATGTATAAGGGGGAAAAGAAAAGTGGTTTGAGATAACATTTCAATGACGAAACTAATAAATATGAAAATCCAACTCACTAGTCTTAAGAATCTCACTGAGTGTCCCTGAAGTTTGTAGTCATTTCTTCGAATTGCCCATAAGACAGTTATGTGTTATTTCTACGTGGGGGTTCTCATAATTCTGTCCTACTCTGCTGGTTTCATCAGGAATAAGGTTTGCTTGTTAAAAAAATGAAAAAAGGAAAAAAATCCTGCAGATAGGTTCTTCTCTAAAACCAGTCCAAAAACCCCTTGTTAAAACACTGAAATCTGTAAGTTAGTGTCGCTGCAAAGGACAGTGCTCAACTCAAGTTATGAGGTTGATGGGACATGGCTACTACATGCTTTAAATTACTATTTGAAGCATTCACATTCACTTTTTCTGCAGGAAAAAAAAAAAAAAGCAACAGTTTTCTGAACAGCCCTCCCTTATTTTTTCTCAACATGGGAAGAATATGTCCTTATTTGCCCTGCTATGGGCATTACATCATGCAATATACTGCTCAAGAGACAGTCTATTTAGAAACTTTATTCCCTGAAAGTCAGGAAAAGTCAGCACTATGTGGTTTTTTTGGAACTCTAACCCTGCTGTTAGGCAACATTTAAATCATTTATGACCATGCCTTCAGTTCCCCTACAACTTGTTCCTCCTTTTTAAGTCAAATCTGTGTTAAAAATATTGTAGACATGTGCTACTGTAGTCTGCATGTGTAGACATGTGTAGGAATTGGAATTCCTACAATGGCTAATGCCATTGTGGCTATTCTGAGACAGTAGTGGTAAACCAGAAAAAACCAAAAAAATTATCTTTTTGTTGCTGTGAAACTTTGCCTGTGCTCACCTTTCCTTCCAGTGTCAGCTGTAGCCTTCCAGACCTCCTGAGAGTAACAAGAGCAAAATTAAAATGTAGTTTAAATAAACCACAGAAAATTTATCCTTTCATGGTAACGCTGTGATTAAAGTAGGCAGTTGAATTATAGAGGCTTAGATAGCATGAAATGAAAGCAGAAATACATCAAGAATCACTGTTTCATGCAGAAAAAAAATCATAAAATGCGTAATGGTACACAGGGTAATATTTATCTGGGAATAGATGACAGAGGACTTTATGAGACAGAGCTATAAGGCATGAAGGATATAAAGTTCAATAAAACAGAATAAACTCAGCTACGCTTATAAAGAATAGATATACAAATATTAACCCCCAAATAACTGACATACCTATAATTTGTACTTCAAAAGTAAAGATTTTTATCTTAAATATTGCAAACACTTAAGATGACTCAAAATATAAATAGCCTGATATTTAAATTACTTTTGAATACTAAAATTAAATGTAATTTCCCATCTCCAAAGGTAAAATTATTTACACAATCTACTTCATCTTTCAATTCATCTTTTAAGAATACATTAATAACTTTAATAAAATTCAAAAGGAAACACATTACAATATATTTAAATTTGTCTTTTAAGAAACTCACCTAGTGATAACTGCTGAGATGTTCTTCTTGTTTAAATTTCCATCTATAGAGGTATGCATAATTACCGAATAGTATCAAAAGAAAGCACCATCTCCATCTGTGGGCTGCTGTATCTAACTGCATCTCCAAAACATTCCAAACCCCTGAACTTTCTGCCAGTTCTGAGAAATGGGCTGCCCATTAAGTTACAACAACTAAAACTGATCAAGATGAAAACAGGTCAAATCCTGTTAACAGTGTTGTTTAAAATGTCTTTTTCCAAGTGTGATTGACTAGATGGCACAATTCAAATGCATAAAGTATGTTTGTAGCAATTTGTATCATTGAGGTCTGAAGTCAGCTGGCATACTATTTTGTAAAATATTAAAAGTCTTTTTTATTTATGCCTAACAGTCTATTTTTAAATCTTCAAGGTGGAAAATGTCATCTTTGTTACCATATGCTTTTAATATCTCTAAAAGATGCGTCATTTATTTTGAGTCAAAATATTCAGCAATTACTTTTTCTTCTTGTTTTTCTTTTTCAACTACACTAAAAGATGTCTCGGATGCACATTGTCTGTTCAAGGCTAGTTTTAGTTTTCTTGAATGTTCCTTGTAAACTGAAAACTGGACTTTAACCATAGCTTTCAAAGGCATTTAATTGGAAGGCTGGTCATTACATACCATACATGTCTAGACAGGAAGGTGGCACTTGTTTATCCTTAAATGAGTCAGGCCCATTAGTTAGACTGCTGTTTACTGTGCAGTCAAGGAAAAAAGAATAATTGAGTCCCAGAGAAATAAACTTCCATCTTTTTGAATCCCCAGTAACAAGAAGTAATGGTGTCTCATTTAATCAACAGCTCATACCTGCACTTACCTATATTAAATTAAATATTCATTCATGTTACCCACTCTGCAAGAGTGTTGTATTAAATTATCTCCATATTTCTGTTTAGCTGGATCATTTTATGGTTTTTACACTTCTGCCTCTTAAGAGATGGGATAAGCAAATCCCATGCTGCAGGCTCTGAAGGAATTGCCTTGGGGAGTCCCTCCCATTGCTTGGGTCAGCATCACGCACTGAGGGAGAAATGTTCTTCCCTCTGCACCTCACCTGCCATCAGCTACTGCAGGTGATGCAGCATATTGCCCCAGTACAACATGCTTTTGGGGCAACTCCTGGAGGAACTGAAGGGTAACACAAAAAAAAAAAAAAAAAAAGAAAAAAGAAAAACCAGCACCCCAAAACAAACAAATAATTAAGGGGGAACAGATTCTGTTTGTCACTGTAAGAAAGGAGAAATGCTGGACTCAAAAAAATGCATTCACTTTGTCTCTGCTCTGGCACTACAAAGGTATGAAGTGTGATGAGAAAACCAAATGGACATTCTCTTTATGCTCAGGCCAGGTTAGCAGCACACAAGGATGAGTTCACACTTCATCCCTCTTCCAAATGAATTTGAGTTCTCATTTGAATGAGCTCAGTGAACACCGAGGTAGAGGCTGGAAAGAGTAAATCCAGTCCTAATTGCTCTCAGAGCTGTGGTCACACCAAAGTCAAGAAATCTTGTGACTACATCCCTTTCAAAACCTCTTGACCACAAGAACATGATACTTTCTAATTCCTCCATTTTATCCATGTGCAGAGCAGCTCCTCGCTGTCACTGGGAAATACAGCATTGCTCATAATATATTCACCTTTGGATTACACTGAAGCATCTGTTAAGATACTTTTGTCTTTCTACATTTTTGTCAGCATATCAGCACGCTGACGTGGCTTAATAAAGCTTTATTTTTAATTTCTTCTGTTTTCTGGCTGCTTGGATTCCTAATCAGACGCTGTAGCTTCTTTGTGGCTATGGTGACTCCAGAAAAAATGCATGGGTAGGGACAAGGGCCTGCTGCCCAAAGCAGTACTGGCTTGATAAGAAAAGGGATGAGAATTTTCCAGAACTATGCAAACAGTACATTGAGGAGAGTTTTGAAGCCCAGAAAACTTCTGCTCTTCAGCTTCCATAAGACAGGATTTCTCTTGTTCCAGAGCTGTCTGGAGAGGCAACCCCCCCTCCCCTGATTGTCTTATTTTCAGAACCTATAAGCTGGAGAATGCCCTTTCAAGCTCTGTGAAGGCCATGATTAGTTCACAAGGTTACACATCTCACCCAAATGCTTGATTTATGGTGTCAGGAGTTAACCTGACACTACTCAGATAATTTGCATAACTTGAATTATTTAGTTTGCTAAGACCAATAATTAAAATTCCTTCTTTGTTTTGGGGTATTTGGTGACCTTTCTTTTTCAACAGGCTCTCATAAAACATCATGCCTGGAAGTGTGAACCCATAATTTGCCTCACTTCAAACCTGATGTCCCAGAAGTCACCTAAATATTTTGAAACTGCTGTGACTGATGACAATTATATTGTAAATTATAAAGAGATGTGGCAATGACTGAAAGAACTCAGGTTTTTGTTATTGTATAAATTACCATCATTGCCAAAGCTACACCAGAATTTCTAACATCTAAGAAAAACTTTAAGCTTTCCAGCAGAAAGGCTTAAGATTTGCTGTACATTATAGCACTGCAATTGGGCTTAATAATTCAATCTCACTAGACTCATTCATTCAGTTATTATTAATTATGATGAAGTAGTGCACTTAAATGACTCTTCCCACATAATTACCCTTTCCAAAACACTCTCCTGAAAAACAGGTTCTGACTCCAGCAGCTAGATCCAAACAGCAGCTTCCTGCCATTTGACAAAACCCAGAACAGACAACTGCTCTGCAAATTTACAGGAGTGATGTAACTCTGCATGCTTGTCTGCAGTATTTACAGCAGCTCATTTGCAAAGCAGGCCTGTAAGTTGGACTTAAATCTAGAAACATTAATTATAATTCCATTATCTTCTTGTATATAACCCCAAAAAAAGGGAAGAAATACATTAGCCAGAAAATGCTCAAAAGTAAGCAGGGCAAAGTTCCCCACAAAAAAAAAATATATATATTCTTAATATTTTTTAGCACCAAGACCAGTTTACCCTTTTTACTAATCTACACATATTTTTGAGGAAAAAATTCATCTATCTCTGCCTAGAGACTGCTGTGGATTTTTTGTAGCCATACATCAGACCACCGAGGAGGAGGATCCTGTCTGAGTCACATTCAGTGTGGTAAGGGGATCCCCTCTGGAGAAGCTGAGGGATGCCGCAGACACAAGATTGAGGAAAAGAACCGTAAGATTGCTGAGCTGCATCTGCTCCTCTGCCCTTCACCAGCGGGACCACAAGTCAGGACAGCACCTCTTGTGCCCAGTTCTGGTCCTGGCATCCCACCTCCTTCCAGCTGAGAAGCCCTGAGGCAGTGACTGCCTCTCCCTGCTCAGGAAGCAGTGTGCCCCAGCCTGCTCCTGGCTCTGGGTGCCAATGTAGGAAGTCCCTTTGAAAGGAGTTCCCAGGAACTCCCTTCCTGTCCCAAGGAGCTGTGATCATAGCCATATTATTAAAGTCAATGCTGTTGAGCTAGCAGCTCAAAAATGCAATGAAATCATCTAGGCCATTGTATTTGGCCGGGTCAAAAGTAAATAAGTGGCATAAATAGTGCCAAGAAATTAATAGATTGAATATTCTTTTTATTAATAACCTAAAATTTTGACACAAATGATGGTAGAAGTAATATTTTTTAAAAAATAAATTTTGGTAGCATCCTTTAAAACAGGGTATCATCACACAGTCCTGCTGCAGGCTGTTCTCTGGAAAGCAGAGCAGCAGAAATACGCCTTGATAGAAAGCTGGTTTATCAGTCATTTCCCTTCCAGCCATGTAGCCTTACTGGTTTAGACAACACAGCTACTCCTGAAACCGTTTCCTCTTCTGTGCTTGCCTGGTTGAAAATGAACGTAAAGCATACGGAGTATCAGTGCCCTTTAGATAACCAATCTATCTCCCTTGGTAGAGAGCTGGTTTATGGATTTGAGACAAGTAATCCTAAAGCAAAAGGCTGATCAGAAAGCCAGTTCAGAGGCTTTGATTACTTCATTTTGGATATTTTTAGATGCTTATTTTTCATATAAGTGGTCCAAGGACAATGTTTTTTTTTTAAGGTAAGCAACCAGTAATTAATTAGTTTCCCACATGGCACTTTCACAATACCATTTTCTTTCTTAACTGTTCCCTTTTCCTTTTGTTCACTAACAACCCACTGCAGATGAAACTACATACCTGTCTTCTGCAGTTTAAACCTCTGCTTGTGCACTAATGAATCTAACTAGGTGCCATAGCAGGCTCTAATGAGCACCACTCGCTTTCATTTAACTCTGCAGCTTGCCATTACACACTTTAGAAGATCTGTTGGTTTATTCATAGCAATCACTAGATATTCTTTTTCATTAGATAGATACTAGTTTTCCCTGTTGTGCCTTTCATTATTAAGGAAACTATGAAATGTTAATACTGGCCTCAAAACCCACGGCAAAAAAAGTGCCCCCAACCCTATTTGAAATGCATTCGCTTGTATTGCAAATGATCTTACAGATCTGAGCACAAACAGCTTGAATTTTTCTTCATTTATTTATGAAAGAATGAAAGAAAGAAAAATCAAGAAGGTGGCTCTGTATGACCCACTTGTCAGATTTACCTTGTTAACTGAATTTCTTGTAGTTAATTTAAGCAGCAGGACTGCAATTATAAAAGTATCCATAAACAACTATTAAGAATTGTCATATTCCCACCCAGGTTCTTAGCTCAAATTTTAAACCCAAAAAAGCTTACACTTTTCAGTTTAACTCTGAATCAGTTTTGAGAGGGTTTTTCCCTACAAACTGCTTTTGTAGATGCTAACAAGAATATTACAAAGTAGATCACAGCAACCACAATTTTGACAGTATGTCAAATAGCTTCTATTAGACTTGACATAAAGCTTTTTTAAAAAAATACATATTAAAAAACATATACTATTTGTCCAGGTCTAGGTTTAGTAGAACTGTTTAGCTCTGTTCTGATCAAACATAAAATTAGTATTTAAGTATCCTTCAGACAAAAAAAGGCGAACAGACAATTTTCCAGAGTTTACAGAACAAGTGTCATTTTTTAGACTATTTTATCTCATATCTGCACCTGATTCAGAGTGCAGACCCTAAATTAAGATAAATGAAGTCATTATTTGGATTTAAATTTCATTATTCTGTCACTTCACACACTGGAGATGATTCATTTAATTTGCTAGACAGTCACATCATCCTTGTATATAATCCGCCACAAATAATGTATCGCAAAACATGTCCTAGAGCATCAAAGGACTTCGACTAATTTATGCTACTTCCTAAATCCTGCCAATAAACACTTGGCTAAACAGTATTTTTGGTTCATTTTGGTGCTTTAATTCTACTACATAGCCATGCTCTGAGTACAAAAATAATCTTAAAAGCATAGGAAACATTTTTTTTTTTCTGTAAGATTAGTGAATCTAAATGGTAATAATGGAGATTATCTCCAGTCCTCTTTAGCAATTACTAAAAAAAGAATATAACAAATTCCTTATGTCTCTGAGTAGCAAGAGATGCAATCAGTCATTTCCCTTCCAGCCATCTAGCCTTACTGGTTTAGACAGTATGTCTAAAACCTTACTGGTTTAGACACAGCTATTCCTGCCACCTCTTCCTCTTCTGTGCTTGCCTGGTTGAATATGAACATAAAGCATACTGAGTGTCAGTGCCCTTTAGATAACCAATTATAATTAGTAACCCATGCCTTCTACTGACTGGAACACACCTGAGGATTCTGCTCCAGCAAGAGAAATTGCTTAAGGAGAAGGTGTAATTCCTGAAGAAGGTGTAATTCCTAGCTAAGCATCTCTTGATATATTGGATAAACACAGATGTTAAGTATGTCACCAGTTTCTCACAGTGGAACAATAGGAAAGAACACACTTGTTGAAGAATTCAGTTCACAACACTTTGAATGTGAAATGCAAGAATTCCTCTCCATATGTACAAAACATTCAGAAATAGTTTTCAAAACACTTTGCTAACTTCATCTCTGCATGCACGTGCACTACAGAACTACAGATAGGCAAAACTTTGTAGAAGGTACTACCCAGAAAATTCACATTAAGAGCAGGTTTAAAAAAAAATCATCTGGTTTATCAGGTAGAGTAACAACTTGAAAAGACAGTAAGAAAAACCCTCTCACCAACTTGAGTTGGACACAATTTTTTTTTTACGTCAGTATCTGATCTAAGATTACCTTTCATTCAGACCAGAGTTTAGTTCTTAAAAGTTCATAAGATTTCTTTTTTTGCAAACATAAAAACCACTAAGGTGGAAAAAGCATCAAACCATAAAAGCACCTGCTAACATGAGGTTTGATTTGCCTTTTGCCAACACTAGACAAAGTCAAATCTTCCCTTTACAGACTCCCTTCCGTTTTCTCTTCCTCTTTTTAAGTGCAATTTCCTTTTTGTTCAGAAACTGTTAGCTTTTAAATTTAATATGTAATCAAAAATCCAATTTCAACTCAGAGTAACACACACAAAAAGAGTAAATTTGTTACAGGCTATGGAGAAATAGGAAGAAAAATACACTTCACTGTTGAAGCCTTGGTTATTTACATAACCTTGCACAGACAATCTGTGATAAGACTCTCAGATTGAGCTGTGATACCTCCAAGGCTGAAGAAACTAAGAAGTCTCAGTGATTTTTTTTCTTTTACCTGAAAAATAATTGAGAATTAGAAGCCAACTTGGCAACTTCTGTGGTTCCTTCTTGTTTACCACCATAGAGCAGGAACTTGTTTCTTTGATATAGAATTGCTATCAGAAGAATCCATTAATTCACTGAGTTTTCTATTAACTCCATATTGCTTTATTTGTATTTTCTTTTTTTTTTCCTATAATAGTAGTTACACGAATAATCTTTTTTTCTGATAACATGGCTAAAAGCTCAGGTATTTTCTTAATTATACAAAAAAAAATCCCTAAAAGTTCCATTCACGTTGTTTGTATATACTTTGTCAGTAAAGCCATATGCCAACAGGGTATTATAGATTCATGCAAATTGTTCTCAGAGTAGTTTATCTTTAAAGGGAATAAGGGAATGATCATATCTTTACTGCAATCAGTTACAAAGTAAAACCAGAAGAATTATAAAGAAGCCTAAAGAACAAATACTAACTAATTTTTATGATGTCACCTTGCTGAGAGCCCAAGTGGTTTTTAAAAACTTGGCAACATCATTTCAAATGTTGAATAAAGCTGTAAATATGAAAACATTTTAGCTATTCCAGAAATTTATTCATTTCTAATTCACATTAGCATGCAAATATATAAGGGGTTCCCCCCCCCCCAGCAGCCTTTTTCACTTGTTAATTACTACTTTGCCCTTGGGCTCCTTTGTCTTTGGAATGACTGGAGTTTTGCATTTTAGTTTAAATAAGAATACCAACATTGAAGCATTGTGTACTTAAAGTTACAGACAGATAGGAGAATTATTCCTTATTAAATGCAGAAAACAGCATTTTGCAAGAAAGTATTGTAGAAAGTTTCTGGACAACAAAGAATTTTGGAAGCATTTTACATAGATAATTTTATGATGTATTTCCTACTTCCTTTCACTTTGCTTTTCTCCCAGCCACACTTGCCTCCTCATCTATGTTCTGTTACTCTATTTTCCCTGCACTAAGAGGAAAAGATTAGTGGATCAACAAAAAGTAGTGGAAATGTGCTCTTAACAAAGATAGTTAAGTTATAAATATTCTTATTTTAAAGAGATACCAAAATTTTCCTATTCTCCCAAATTGGGTGCAAACGTCTAATATAACTACAAAACTGCCAAACTATTTCTTGTCTAAATTGCTGAAATTAAAAGAAAGAAGCCCTACAGACAGAATCACACAAGCACCAACAAACCAGTCTTTGTTCTCACACAGCTGCCTCACTGTCACCCACCCTGCCACACAGAATCCATCACAGCTCAGGAGCTGGCAATCCATCAGCATTTAAAGGTAAAATAACAAGCCTGGGAAGGGAAGGGGTGGGAGGGGAGAGATAAATCACCCCCAGGCTTACACCTGAGATCCAAGCCTGCTTCTGCAGGTGCTGCTCTACCCCAGGGGGCTGACATCTAATTAGGCTCCCTGCTCATTTTGTGAGGGGGTTCTAATGAAACAAGATTTGCTAATTTAGCTGAATTATGCATTGAAAGTATTACATGTTCTCAAAGGAATAAACTGGAGACCAAAAGTCACTTACTGGGCCTTCAGGAAGGAAAGGCCACACACATGCAAAAAATGGCCCTGTAGTCCTAACATAAGTTATACTCCACCTAAATAAACAAAACCAACCAACCAACTAACAAAATCAAAAGGCCCAAACAAAAAAGAAAAGAAAACAAAACAACAACAAAAAAACCCTAAAACCCAAACCATGCTAACTCAGGCCAGAGGAGAACTACAGTGAATTAGACCATGAAAATATTCAAATATTCATTTAGCTCAATTATCCTTACTTTATGTTTCATAAGAATGCATAATAAAAGGAATAGTAGCCAGAGCATGACTTTCAAATTAATTTCAAATAAGTCTATAAAAAACCAATGTATTAGCATTTCAAATTTTTGGAAAAAGCAATGGGAGATCAAATCCCATTTCATCATTTCCAGTTCAGTTCAGACCAGAAGTAAACTACAGCTAATATGAAACGTTACTCACTGACCAATATAAAATGAGTTGTTGGTCTCAGGCCAGGCCCTAACAGACAGATATGTACCACACAAAACCATCTGTGCTAATTGTTCCCCTGAGCCTTAATCTTGCAGATGTTGGCACAGTTTTATGCACATGAACATCGCTGACTCAAAGCCTTTCATGTTTTGGCCTTGTATTCACAGTAACATCTCACATACGTGCAGATCAGTACAAGTGCAAGCATTTCAGTGTCGGAATACAGGCTGAGAGCCTGGGTAGAACAGTCTGAAAGGGAAAGAAGACAAAAATTAAACTATACATTCTCCTATTTGTGTGGGACCTCTAATTCTTAGTGCAAGAGCTCTGATGGGTCGGAATCTGCCTGCATGTCAGCAGGCTGCCACTGCACTGTCCTTGTTCTGTGGATAAAATATGTATTATTAGAAAGGCTTCATTATAAAAAAAACAAAACCCAGTGAATTGCTCAATGCAACTTTCAATGCTTCATCTGTCCCCATTCCTTGCCTTTCCTTTCCAAGACGTGTGACAGAAGCATTTACCACTTCATTAACTCATGGAGACAGTAATAATGATGCCTCTTATCAAAGTCAGATTGACCAACAAATGAAAACTCCACACATATGTATGAATAATGATTAATGTCCATTATATCAATGAACAGATTGCATAGCTCTGTGCAAACCACAGGAACAAAAAGACCATTTTGTCACTGTATCTGTAGGTACATGGGCAAACAAAAGTCCATGTAAGTGATCCTCAGGAGGCAACAGCTTATTTTACTGCAACTGGTCTCTTTTGTAGCTTATAGAAAGTTAGCTAGATTACACCTATTTCAATCTATTGGCAAATCAGGGATGGTCGTGTCTTGCTAGTGCTAAAGAACATTACTTCCAGATCTCTTATTTCATTCTTTCTCTCTGCATACAGGCAGCTCTTACCCAAATTACAACTATGTACCAAACAAAGATTGAGTCCTAGCACAGGTGAAGGGTGAGCCCCTAAACAATTTGGTGCTGGGAGCTGGATGTCAGTCTGAGGCACCAGAACCGGCAGTCACCTCCTAAGCTTGGAAAACTGACAAGTCTACCTTATAAATGTATTTTAAAAATATAGCATTGAAAATGGTTGAGTGATTCAGTTTTTATGTAAATAAGTGACTGGACTTCTTTTTCCATTAGGAAGATGAGATTTCATATGCACTGGCCATTGAAAAAATGAGGAAAATCTTGTCCACACATCTTAGAAGCAAAGTGAAAAGAGCACTTCTAGTGTATGAATCAAATTTCCCATCACACGTTTTAACTTGACCATAATATCACAGAAATTGTATCTTCCTGTAATTATGCCACTGTCTAGAGAATTGTTTGAAATAGAGGAAAATCTTGAAATAACCCATTAATGTAGACAAATAGATACTGAGTTAGTCACTTATTAGGAATAACAATTTATACAAGCAATGCAGATGCATCAGCAGACAGAGTTCAGGCAGTATTGATTCCTCATTTGTTCCTAAGGGGGAATAGAGCTGTACTTGACAGCTCTCTATATTCACTGTTCACCTGAAGTGTAGGATCACAGGTAGGACTGAAATCAAGCCACAGGAAACTTGGCCATGCAACTGGCAAAGGAAAAGAAAGAATGGGCTGTATCTTTTGTAAGGCTGAGGAAAACCATAGCCGTAAATTATTTTTAGTATTTTGAAGTGAAACTACCTGTGGTATTTCTGGACTTTCTGAGCTGTGGAGGCCATTATGGTGAACCTTAATGTTCCGAGAAGTAGGGCTGTAGTACTGCTGCTGACAAGAAATTACTATTATCTAGATATTCTCAGGAGGAGAATACCATGATGTCCATTCTGTAAGAGTTTCACTTGATATTTGGTTCATCTAAGCCCATTACCTAAGTAGCTTCTGTTTCAGTAGGTGCAGTCAATCTCTCTCAAGTGACCAAACTCTGATTCAGTCAATAGGATCATTACATTTACATCATTCTTCATTGTTAGCTTCATGCTGCTTGTCTTGATAAAAGGTGAAATAACTGGGAGCAGCCAAACTGAGTAAATAAATATAGAACAAATGTGATCTGGCAGCCACATGTACATTGAATTGACATATATTGATTTACAATTGCTAGTAGGCTTTAAAGTGTTGTCCAAAGCCATAATCAGACTGCAAAGAAAAGTCTTATCTTTACATGTGTTACATGGCTCACTTTAAGGGAGCTTTTTATTACCCAAAATCAAACATAATCAAGTTTAAACAATTTATGCCTAGAAAGTTAAAGAATACATTGTTTCTTCAAGCTGTTAAGGCTAAATAAACAAACAAAAAAAAGATAAATTCACCCAGTACATTCAATCTCAGGTATAAGTGACTAGAGGCCACAAAACGCTGAGCTAGAAGAGGATTCACAAATACAGCTGATGGCACTGATGGGATACTGAGACAGGGCTCTGCAGAAGGATTCTCCCTCTGTGGAAGTCACCCTAACCCCAGGCAGCAGAAGTATTCTGCTATTGCTCATCCTGCACTTGTACAGGCAGACAGCAGAGTTAGTGAATGCAAAGGTGAGGGACTGTTACAAAGATATAAACCTGTATGGCCTTTATTATTGAAAGTTACACAGGACAAAAAATCAAACAAACACAACAAAATAAAACACAAACAAAAACCGCAAGCAGACTTGGTCTTGCGCCCTGTATTAATATCTCTAAGTTAAAAAACAAATTTCAGATTGTGAATTCAATCTCCTTCTGCTTGCTTGGCTTCTCCTGAGATCTTCAAAGTAAACTCAAACTCTGAATTTAAAAAGTGCTTAAAATATCATCCATAATTACAAGAAGATACGTGCTTCATAATGCACTTTATGTCCAAAGCCAGGAAGGCCCCCCCCGGCACCACCTGGTACAGCTCTGAGTGATGCCTGGAGCTCACCAAACATCAAGTGTTTGGAGCAAACTCCAAACTACTCTTCTTGGGAGTTCAGAATTTACCCTTATTTGTAATCCTTAGTAAAACCTAGAAATGCAATAAAATAACTTAAAGCTAAGAACAGGTGTGTGCTCAGCACAGCTGGCACTCAGCTGCAGTACTGAACCTTCCACAAAATACTTTAGTAAGTGCTTTATTTTAAAAACATGATTGTGAATTAGTATGTTTCACTACTGAGTTATTCAGCAAGATTGATATCATCCCAATGGGATTATAAAACATCTCAGTTTCCTGACATGGAACCCAGTGAGCCAAAAAATAGGGCTTCTCTTTAGCAGGTCAAAATGGAAAATAGCTGTGCTACTGAATGGAAGCAAGTCTTTTCCCAACACTGTGGTTGGTTTTGATCCTTGTTTAAGCATTCTTAAATGAGACAAAGTATTCCGAGTATATTTATGTCTCTTCCTACTGAAACCTGTTTATTGATGTGTTTAGGGGAGAAATGGCACATCTTCGCTCTGATCCCTGGTGCATGAAGCAGCTAATTACCAGAAGTGAGGCTAATGCCAGACAGAGACTGGTGACAAGTGCTGTCCCTCAGGAGTCCCACCTGGGACTAGAACCGTTCAATGCCTTCAGCAGCAGCACGGACAGCGGGATTGAGAGCACTCCAGGCAAGCTGGCAGCCAGCACAGAGCAGAGTGGTGCCATCGACATGTCTGGGGATGGGATGGGATGGGATGCCATCCCGAGGAACCTGAACAAGTGGGTCCATGTGAATCTAATGAGTTCTGCATGTGAGCCAGTGCAGCCCCTGGTATCAATACTGGGGATGAAGAGACTGGGAGAAGCACTGCAGAGAAAGACTTGGAGATGGAAAGAAAGACTCATGGATGAAAAGTTGGCATGACTCAGCAGCGTGAACTTGCAATTCAGAAAGCCAAACATGTCCTGC
This sequence comes from Melozone crissalis, assembly GCF_028551555.1. NCBI lineage: Eukaryota > Metazoa > Chordata > Aves > Passeriformes > Passerellidae > Melozone > Melozone crissalis. The sequence continues at coordinate 28,175,040 of NW_026535794.1, forward strand.
CTACACCAAAAGCAGTGTGGCAGCAGGGTGAGGGAGGGGATTCTGCCCCTCTGCTCTGCTGAGATCCCACCTGCAGGGCTGCATCCAGCTCTGGGGTCCCAGCACAGGAAGGACAGGGACCTGTTGGAGGGAGTCCAGAGGAAGGCAAACTACGTTGATCAGAGGGATGCAGCACCTCTACTATGAAGACATGCTGAGGCAGCTGGGGTCATTCAGCCCGAGAAGAGAAGGCTCCAGTGGAGATCTTTCAATATTAGATTTAGACTAGGTATAAAGAAGAATTTTATTATTAAGAGAGCGGTGAGACTGACACAGGTTGCCTTGAGAGATGGTGGATGCCTCATCCTTGGAAATATCCCAAGTCATGCTGGACTGGGCTCTGAGCAACTTTATGGAACTGAAGGTCTCTCCCTGCTCACTGCTGGAGGTGGGGGTTGGACTACTGGACCTTTAAAGGTCCATTCCAACCTAAACTATTCTATGATTAAAGTGATGAGTCTGCAATTCTATGAAATTTGGCTTCTTTGAAAGGCCTTCTGACTTTCTGACACAAAAATCCTTTCAGTGTTTGGGAATTGCTTTCATGCATTTATTCCAAATTTCCCAGTTTAAGGAGGTTGAAATATCCTTTCCCATGCACTTGGGTTTCACTCTCCAAATTGTGACTGTAATTATTCTGAAAACATACTTAGATGATCATATATTGAGACTGGAAGTCATGTATTTGTCTTTTCTTCTAACCCTCTTACCCACCTGTACATTTTTAGTGGTCATCAGTTACATTTTATCTACAAAATCTGTTTCATCATTTGTTTTCTTGGAGGAAGGCAGCCCATTCTCACCCAAACTCCAATCTGATCAATCATCTATTTATGATCACAATTAGTAGTGGAATTAAACATTTCCAAACCTTCAAAGTCAGCTTCTGGATTTTTCAAGATACAAAACATGTTTCTTCCCATCAGGAAAAATACATGTTAGAGCAAAATTATTTTAAACAGATATAAAAGTTTGATATAGTAACTCAGGGTGTAGCAACTTCAGTTTTCCTTTCCTGGTAAAAAAGCCTGATAAATTCTGCCTTCATTTCAACTGTCCTTTTCCAGGCAATAGCAGAAAACAAAGTTTGTCTTTGTAGTTTAGTTGTCCCTTCTTCTAGCACAGCACTGAAAAATCCAGAAACCTGCAGGGAAAGCCTTTGACCCTTCCTTTCCCTCATCAACAGAGACATGGGAGTGGATTTGAAATACAGAAATAAAATTTTTAATACTATATCCATGAAAATAAAGAGAAGGGGATGAAAAATATATACTAGGCAGTTTAAAAGTGTAACATTCTCCAAGTCAAAACTCAAGTAATTTTCTACTTAATTTTATTTTTTCTATATGACACTATTCACAAGCTGATGATTTTCACACTCCATGTCAGAGAATATTGTATGTTTGAGAGATTATAGCTAGCTCATTCTGTCTGGGCCTGTGCTCCTTAACTCTTGAGCCATATATAAGCTTTGAGGTGTCAGCTGTCACAAATCAAGTGTCAAAAGCGTACATTTGGGAATAAAAATGAAGACAGAAAAACAACTTTTCAGTCTGACCATATTGATGGCAAAAGCTATGTCATTCCAGAGATCCACTAGGTGGACTTGAAATATGACATTAAATCAATGTGCTACTGTAATATATTAATAGGACTCCTATAAACACACCTACACTTCACACAGTCATTTCAGGCTCCTCTGCTGCACTTGCACATTAACTTCAGTTATCTCCAGAAAGATTCCAAATTCTGGGACATATATATGTTTATAAAATCATTATCATCACCTCTGCGAACAAGCTAAAAAAGCAAGGCTGTTGTCATCATATTGCAAAACTCCCATATCTTCTCAGTGATTGCTCATAGGCAGCTCTTCACAGCACTGACTCCTTCTTCACAGCACAATCAACAAACTCCAACACTCCCTTCCCAGTACAACCAACAAACTCCAACACTCTTCACCACCAGCTAACCCACTCTTTTGTGGCACTCGTCTCCTTATTGGACACATCTGGTGGGCTGCAAGACCTCAGGGCATTTTCCTGCTGCTGAGTATGCTGCTGTGGTCTTCCCAGGTCCAGAAGTTTGGCTAGGCAGTATCCCAAAAGTGCATGGATGTGTGTCTGGCAGGACAGAGCAACCCAAGGAGACAGCAGTGGCTTCACTGGCCCCTGCATACCCACAGATTTACACCAAAAGCAGTAACGTGAACAAAACTGGTGGCCTGATCATGCCTTAACTGCCAGCTAACCAGGCCCAATACTTGCTTGAAGACTTGCTGTCAGTTGTTCCAGGTCTATGGTCCCTACAGCGCCAAGCTCACGGTCTTCTTGCTCAACTCACTGGTCACTCTAGCTGTGCTGTTCAAATGGGCCCCTCTGCCAGCTGACCCGTGTCTCCAGTCACTGTCCACTGGAACTATGGCCCCCCTTTACTTGTGTAAATGTGTCAGCACCCTGAATGTTCATCCCAGCCAGCAGTTCACTATTTATCAGACACATCCACATGGAATCAATGGTTTAATTGCATGATAAGCTGCGCTGCGGTAATAAAGCCCAAAGGTTTAGCCAGGGAACTGTACTGGCCAGCAGCTCGTTTCACTCCAGACAGATTCATTTTATTCTCCTCTCCTTTCTTCCACTCATTCCTCTCTGGCTCTTCACCATATCTTCCTTTTTCTGCATTTGGCCCCTTTTTGATATGTGATATAATAAATTTTGTTCATTCCTTCAAACTGCCTTGGTAAGTTTTAGAGAATTTCTGAAGTCCTTTCAAATGTTCCATTAGAAGCTTGCACCTCTCCATGAGCTCTGTGATAATCTTGTTTCTTGCTTTCTTTGTTCTTTCAGCAACAAATTTCTGGTTGAACCTCTTCAAGGCCATGCTTCAGAGGTTCCTTCAGTGGCCATCAGTCAGTGTCCAAAGGACCCCTGTATTTCTTATTGTCTTGCTATCTCCTCTTCCTCAGTGTTGCTGTACCAGTGTTGAATGCTCCTCTTGCTTCTTGTCCTTGTTTTTAAGGTGACTGGTTTTTAGCTAGATATCCTTGCCCACCAGAGTCCACCTATGCTCATCCTGGCATGTCCTCTCTGAAGAACATTATTTTTCTCACAGAGCATGAAATTACAAGAATGAAAATCAAATCAGCAGACTGGGAAAATGCAAGCTAACTTTTTCCATATTTTTAAATTAAATTGAGAGATAAAATCTTCTTGCTCTTCACGCTTGCTAACAGAAATGTCCAAACAACACTGTTTTGCACATAAACATTCTCAGAAACACAGATTTCAGTGACTGTGTTACATCAGTGAAATCTTCACACTTTCAAAATAAGCTGCGAACTCCTCAATTCATAAAATCTGTCCTTCAAGCATTTAGTTTTCCCCACACTTTCCAAACAACCTGATCAGTAATTATATATATTTTAAACATGTTCACCTCTAAGCTTTATTTTCTCATGGTCTAATCTAGGCCAATTCATGTCATCCACTCTGCTGTTTGCCTTATGGACAAATATAAATGTACATTTTCCTTTGAATGTTCAGGCTACCTGTATCTGGTTCTAATTTCAAACAAGTTAGCTATTAATTTAATTACTTGTAATTAGTGAAAGGGTATTTTTACCATGGCTAAAACCTTCCTCAGACTTCATACAAATTTTATACAGCTGTTTTTCAATTCACAACTGGCATAAATTATTTCTAATTATTTTAGATTATTTTCCAGTTATGATGACACTATTTAGGATATGTATACACATGGGAAACTGGTTGTTAAAAGATTATGGGGCACACAACATACTAAACATCTAGAAATGAAGTGCACAGTTAGATTTTCTTATTCTTAATGATTGCTGCTTTATCTGAGACACCAAACCTTAAGCTGCAGGTTTATAATCATTTTACTGGATCCTTTGCTAAGACAACACTTAAGGTCAACCAAAGCTCTGTGAGGCTCATAGCTGCAAGACAAAATGGAAATTCACTAATCTATTTAGCAACAAATTCATATTATTTGTGGTGTCTACAACTCAAAAAAGGAAGGAAAATGTAGAGGTTAATTTTTGAAAGACATAGCAACAGACATGCAATCAATTATGAATGAATAACACTCTATCTAGAATCAGAGATCTGTACTATGTACATATTGAAATAAGCATGATTCACTGGGAAAAGAAAGATAAAAGTTTAGTCTTTAAGAAACTAAAGTGTGTATTCTTCAAATCTCCACTGTGCCATACAACAACTAAAGCTTTCTCCTGTATCACCCAATAAAAAAATACATGGATAGTTTAATATGGTATTATTGTGTTTAGAAATGGCATTGTTCTTTGTTGGAATGGAATTCTCTGCTTCCTCTAAAAATCATTAAATGATGCTGGGTATTACAGGAATGAATACACTGTCACTGTGTACTGACTAGAGACACTATTCTGTAGCAACGCACATTTTGTAAAAGGTCCATCTAGGCTGTATTGGGTTAGCCTGGCAAGGTTTTGGTAGTGGGAGAGGTCACAGGGGTGGCTTCTGTGAGAAGCTGACAAGGTTTTCCCCAGGTTTGCCAGAGCCCATGCCAGGCAACTCCAGTACAACCTGCTGTTGGACAATCAGTAATGATAGTATTGCTTCTGTGATAAGAAAAAAATAAAGTTATTGTGCAGATGTAATTGCCACCAGGGAAGTGGGGAATAAGAATATGTGAGAACAGCTCTGCAGACACCAAGACCAGTGAAGAAGGAGGGGCAGGAGGTGATCCAAGTGCCAGAGCTGGATTCCCCTGCAGTCCCTGGTGCAGCCCATGGTGAAGCAGCTGTGTGCCACAGCCCACAGAGGATCATGGGCATGCAAAGATCCACCTGCAGACTGTGGAAGAGCCCCACACCAGAGCAGATGGATGTCTGAGAGGCAAACCCATGGGAGACCCATGCTGGAGCAGCTCCTGGCAGGGACCTGCAGATCTGTGCAGAGAGGAGCCCATGCTGGAGCAGGTCTCCTGGCAGGACTTGTGACCCTGTATGGAAGGAACCCATCCTGGAGCAGCCTGTGCCTGAAGGAAAGCCTCCTGTGTAAGAGTGACCCACATGGGATAGACTCACGCAGAAGTTCATGGAGGACTGCCTCCTGTGGGAAGGACCTCATGGCAGAGCAGAGGAAGGACCCCTCTCCCTGAGCAGGGGCTGGAACAACATGTGATACACTGACTACAGCCCTCATTCCCTGTCCATTTTCACTGCTGGGGAGTAGCAGATGAAGCTTCAGAGGAGGTAGAGCTGGGAAGGAGGGAAAGGTGGAGGGAAAATGTTTTTAAAATTTATTTATTTCTCATTATCCTGCTCTCATTTTGTTAGCAATAAATCCAATTAACATCCTGAAGTCCATTTTATTTCACCTGTGACCGTAATTGGTGAGAGAACATTCCCTCTCCTTATCTCAAGTCATGAACCTTTTGCAATATTTTCAATCCCCTGTCCAGTTGTGGAGGGGACTGATAGAATGGCTTTGGTGTGTACCTAGCATCCAGCCAGAGTCAACCCAGCACACTGGCTGAACTACTTTTGCAGTAAGATATCATGCAATAATAGCTTGATTAAATTATCAATAAAATATTTCAATGCACTTCTCATGACAGTAATGGAAAACATTTAATAGGATCCTATTTTGAAGAGCAAAAGTGGACAAAAATCAGACATAGCAAATTATACTTATTAAGATAATCACAATGCAATTATATGGTCATTTTTTCCCTGACAAATTATTTTGACGGTCATGATATGTTAAAATATTAATTTCTAGTTCCATCTCTTCTATATGTATTCCATTAAAATACTGCAGAGTATATTACAACAGAAATATGAGCACTGTCTCTGATAGCACTTTGGCACAGTAAATATCAAATTATTATCAAAGTATTTTTCTAAAGAAATAAAATTACCTTTAGATTATAAACTTTAGCTGAACAGTTGCTTAAAACAGATTTATTTTCATTTGCCTTCACAAACTGTATGAAGTTTTTTAAAATAAACAAATATTTTCTAATATAAAACCTTTAAGAGATGGGCATGGGGGGAAAAAAGCACTTTTGTTTATTAAATGAAGTATTAAAACGAAACACTACCTGAGTGGGCAAGAATGAAAAATTACCATTGCGATTATGTGGAAGACCCTGTTAAGAAGCAAGGGAATTCAGGGTGTTCCATTTCTAAGGCACAAATTTGTAAATCCCTTACAAAGCTTCTGACTCTGGTCCAGTCAGTAATAAGTAAAAAATTGTAATTGCTAGAAAGCTAAACCTCTAGAAATGTGGGTAACCTCTGTGAACTGGTTGCCTCTACCTATTTTCCAAGAAATAAAAACTCACATCTTCTGGCGCCTTCACTTGGCAAACTTGCAGAAGAGGCTGAATGGGGCTAGACATGACCACAATGCCAAAACCATTACAGTTAATGTTTTGAACAGCACCACCAAAATACCATAGCTGGCAGGCTAATACAATGTGATTTTAACAGTTGACCAAGCAGCTTATCATTTTGCTACAATAGGCAGGCTATCAAAGATGTCTTGACATATGCTACTGATAAACATGATATTTACTGCTGCAATGCATACAATAAAGAACACTTAAGCTAAAATGCCAGGAACAGGCTTTAGGCTGTATGTGAAATATTTTCCTCAATGTTATCTGTTCCCATTTTTGCTCCTGATGCTGCACCCTCTGTTATCTCTTACTTATCTGTTACAGGTACCATTTCTCATATTTTGTGGCTCGGAAAAGTACTTCATGTATCTGTAAGACCGATGCCATAATCAATATCTTTATATAAATAATAGAATAAGCTGTGCAGAAGGTTGCACACATTGACTTTTGAGTCTTATAGCAGGTGGGAGATTCCTAAATGAAATATGGAGAACTCGATACCAGATTTCTCCGAAGGTGCTTTAGAAGAACACTATGGGAAATTTTTAAGTAAAAGTGGATTTTCTTGGCGCTGATCAACTTAAATTAAAAAAAAAATAGCGAACTCATGTATTTCTATTGCATTGTGACATACTGATTTTGTTGTTAGTGAAGTGAGAGTCATCATCACTCACACAAGTTTCCAACCACATGAAACTAGATCTTCTCAGAGGTTTATGTAACTCATACATATGTGATTACTTTTTGGAAATATGTGTTAAAAACATATTCTTTTTAAAATTTAAATAACTTTGAACGCTTAAAGGCCAAATATTCCATTGGTGGTTGAAGTCTTCCCCTGAGGAGCTACACAATTTTAAAGGCCTCTCAGTAATAGGTTTAGCTCTGCAGAAAGCCAGTTTGAATAAAGCTAGACAAGTCCTGCATTAGAAATAATAAAGATAGAATATCCTTGTTTGCACTTTCCTCCATCAGAAACTGCAGCACAGTTCACATGTAAATTAGATCAGCCTCAGATCTATGGGACTGCTCACTATAGTGTTTCTCTATGCCCTTATGCATGGCTGAAGGTGGCCACATCTGCCACCCAATGCCACTCCTCTAAGGTAAAGAAAAATGGTTCTGCATGTAATTTATAAAAATCTTGTTCTGAAAGAAGCTATTCAAAATCATTAAAAGTATAATCACAAGGACATTCACCTTTAGATTTATTCTTTGTCTATATCTGTGGATTGTTGCCAGTTTTAGTTTTTCCTCATAAATATTCAGCTAGTGTTTTTTCAAAAATAAAGGTGAGAATATGTAAACAGGAGAAGTAGGGGTCATTTTCCCCAGAAGGTGTAGGAAGCATGTATTGCAGCAAGCATGACACAGTTCTTATACAGCATCAGAGTTGTGGAGGAATGGACAAAACCCATCTTCTTACCGAATGCAATCATCTTATTCATTTGTCAACTAATGCAGAATTTAAGGTTTGTGCACATGTGATGAACAAAGAGCAGCTGTGAAGTATACACAGCAGAAGACTGTGGAGTATTGCAACACTGACAGCGACTTGTAGCTGTGAAATATATCTGAAACACATCGGTTATAAAATACTGCTTATGTTTTATTCATGAAAAATAACTCTGTGCTCAGGGCCCACTATCAGAAATTACAGAGCATTGAAAGTATCTGTGACAAATTGCACCCAAGTATCATGTCTAAAATATTTGCCATAGAATACCAGTAAAAACAGCAATTCACAAGGACAGCTGATACTTTAGGAAGGGAAAAAAAGATGTTTCAAAACTAAACTTTTAAAAGTGCAAAATAAGACAGTGGAATATGTTTTTAAGATAGTATAAGATAGGATGATGTTAGTTAGTATAAGATTTAATAGACATTAATATTAGAGGGATTTTTTTTTTGTTTTGACCTGCCTGTGACTTTATCTGCCTTTCAACGATGAAACTTAGCATATTTTGCAAAACTGAAATTAAGTCACTATTGCAAACCCTTATAAATCAGTCCAGTGCATCTTGGGACTAGGGTAACTTGGAAAAAAAAAAAAAAAAAAAAAAGGATTCTTATTTGTGTCTGGTTAACTTGTATCTCTTTTCTAAAATTTTTTACTAAGAAAACTGTGATATAGGGAACGAACATTTTCTTTCAGGTGTCCTCATTAACTAGAGAGAAATTTAGGAAAAAACATGATCTTTACCACATGGCAGGATAAGCATTCCCTGGACTACTTAAGGTGGAGGAGGAACCCAATCCATACAAACAACTATAACAGTTCTGCAAAGCCTGCTTTTCCTTATATACAAAACTCCCAGTGAAGTAATAATGAACCTAAAGTAATTACAGGAGCTCATAAGAATCTTCTCTACCACTATCAACAGACAAACAGACAAAATCCCCCATTCTTTATACATTATATGAGATGGGGATTACAGTTTTCATATTCTTTTGTTTGTTTTGTTGTTTGTTTGTTTGTTTGTTTTTCTGGACTTGGAGATTGCTTGCAGATAAAAAAGGGTTCTGTTCCCAGCTCAGCATTCAGACAGGATGCCATCCAATTCTAACCTGCTAGGCTACAGGAAAACAAGGTTTATGCAATTTCTGTCTCTCTCTGTCCCAAGTTCCAACCTTGAAAGCATCATAACCTTGAAAGCATCATCCAGCTTCAGTGGAGTTTGAGAGATAATATGGTTCACAGAAATTTCATAGAAATAGATAACCAGACAGGAGACACAAGGAACGGAACATTTAGGACCCAACATTAAACAACTTCCTATCCAGCCAGCAAATTTCTACAAATTTCCACTTCTGAGCATGGCAATCTGCTCTTTGCTGTCAAAATGTTCTGCAGTAGAAGATGTTAAGCATATGCAGCCATAACAGAAAATATAATTTAGGTAAATAATAGCCAACCAGGAAGAAACTCTGCAGAAAAACAGGCTTCATTACCTTCAATATTCACAGAATTAGTAGCTTATATTCCTAAAGGATGAAATAAATGTGGACAGTCTGAAGTTTTTTCAGATAACCAATGTTAGTCAATTGCTATTCATCTTAGGAGAAAATTAGAAGTAAATATAATTCTTCACTGGTATTTCTACGGTCTAAGTCTCTTGCTCACAGGACCTGGGAGGCTGCACACTGGTGCAATCAGCTCCTTTATGGATTGCTAACTCCAGACCTTTCAAGGCCTTTACTCACTTATCATATCCCAGCCACAAAACTCAACTTGAAAGCAGATTCATTGCTTGAATTTCTTTACTGATGTACTATCAGAAGTATAAACTGCACTCCTTTAGTGATCTATGAGAACTAAGAGCTCATATTACTTGCAGCTGTCCCATAACTCAGTCCAAAGGTGATGATTCCAGTTTCTCTCCTTCTGCCATCTGAGTATTTCTGTTTCATACCCTTCCTACTAGCACCAGTACTGTATGCCACCCCTCTACTATGTATTTTGAACTGATTAATTGCTGAGTTTCTGTTTAAGCATGCAATCCTCATCTAGATATAATTTATTCAATTCATGCAATATTGGATGTTGTACATTCTGTATCTCTTTACTGCAAAATATTCTTTCATAATCACAGGAACCCTGTCTTGATTATCCCAACCTCAGTCTCATTTCAGTAACATTTTAAGTTAAATATTATATTTAAGCTTAAATATGGTATTTACTTTTAAATAGAATATTTAAGCACTGCTTCTAAGTTTTACATCTTCTTACCACATATTTTTCTTTTTTTTTTTCCCAGGACTATTCAGTCAGTGTGACACTTTACCTTTATATTATTGTTTATTGTGTTTTCCTTGAATGATTTTAGCTTATACCAAATAAATTATACTCAAGGTGACCTTCAGGATTTATGGCTGAACTTGATCCTTACAGTGTTTCCATTTCTCTTTCTACAATGCTATCTTTAACATGTACTTTCAAAGTGAAAATAACACAAAGCAAACAGGTAGTCAGAGATATGTTCCCTTTCATCATGACAGCTGTAAAGAGATAAAAACCCCAAACCATTCTGTTTGTGTCAAAACTATGGAGGAAGGGCTCTGCCAAGTAGTAAGTGTTTAACCAGAAACATGTCTGTTTCCTACAGAATGGAGAACTATCTCTAAAGCCCATACTGATTTCAACTATTGCTTCTATCATGGCAGGGGAAAAAACTCTGTCCAGCAGTCTTATAATATCCTTGCCTGCATGGGGCCTTATAAGTAAGTTTGAGAGCTGGAAGCATTGGATAAAAAAATACTGCAGTTTAAGGTGCAAAATTCTAATTTGATAAAGAATCTCCATGCTAATTACAATTTACCAGTAATATTTCTCTTGAAAAAATTTAACAGTAATATTTCACTTGAAAAATTAGTTGCCAGATCTCAGTGGGACCTCTCAAAGCCACTCCAAAACCCTTTTCTTTCGACCTTTTCTGGCACATCCCTCTTGTGTGATGATTCAGGTCAATGTGATTGGCTGCCACTACTATTTAAAACAACGTGAAAGGCAAAGATTTGGTGCTTACTTTCTGCTTGTACTGTTGATATCTATGAGTATTTTTCACAGTGCATTTTGTGCTCCCTGGATCAATGTACAGTTGAGCCAGATCCAAAAGTTAATAGTCAGTGAAATTACTAGTTGGACCTGAGCCTTCCAAATTTGGGATTTGCTGATGTTTTAAAGTGAGATACAAGCCCCATATTGATCCTGAGCATGCCAGGCACCTGCTCAAGGTATCTGACACATATTGTTTGGTAGTTAAGAACTCACAAAATACCATGGTCAATCTTGCTGTACAACGGGTATCTCAGGAACCTTGAACAGTGATGGGTCAAAGATTCAGGTCTACCATAAGGACATGCCAGCTTTTGCCAATACTGCCAGGAGCCTGACCGTGCCTGGCTAAATAAGTAGAGCCAAGCCAGCAGGACTCACCATTACTTGAACTGGATAATGAAAGCTAGAGAATGCTGCAATCCAAGACTTCTAAAACTCCCAGAAAACAACAAGTTCCAAGGATAGTGAGAATAAATGGGCTGGCATTAGCCTGGTTAAAAATAAAGGAAGATTTTTCTTTTCTCTAACCACATGCTTGGTTGGGAAAAAGTTCTTTTCTGTGCTGGTCTTTTCATATGCTGGTCTTTTCAAAGTTCTTTTCATATGCTGGTCCCACTACCAGATTCTGTGCACACCACAGGCATGGCTGTACTGCAGATGGCCTCAGAGCTGCACCTGCTCTGGGTGGCTGCTGGAGGCAGCCTGTTTCCTCCCAGCCTCTGGAGCAGCCTGGCACCCTGCCCCAGCCTCATGATCACCCCAAGAGTCATAAGAACCTCTCTTCCTCATTCTCTCCCTCGAACCCTGACCCTGTGCTTGTCCTTGCACTGCAACACATGGTGTGAATCACAGGATTATCCCCAGCCTGATTCATTCCTGCAGCTGGGTCAAGATTCCCAAACCAGGCAGAGCTTCTGCCTGCTTTCCTTCTGAGTTGTGTCCCCTGTGCACAGATCTCATCCCTTTGATGTTCACACATCCCCACGGAGTTGCCTGGAGCATTTCCAAGGACAGCAGGTAATGGCTTTCGTGAAGAAGAGGCAGACCCATGAAGAGAAGCCATCACAACTTATTTCCAAGGCACTTCATCTTGCTCTGGCAAATCTTTGGGAGAATATCTCATGTCCATGCCCTGATAAACATCCTCTGTACAAGCAACTTTGTATAATGTACAACATTGTATCATGTACAAACTGCACTCGTTTCGGGCACCTCTTTTTGCTGTCCTGCCACCGCTTTGCTCCCATGAGGATCTCCTTTCTCCCGGAGCACAAGGGGGCGAGGAACTCCCACCAGAGCTACCGAAGGGGACACAGAAAATAGCGATGGTGCCTCACAAGGTACCACGAAGCTGAGGACAGAAGGAGGGGGCGCTCATAGCTGCGGGCAGCACGGCAAACTAGCAACGGGACGAGAGGGCATGGGTTTAACCTGACCGGGGGGGTTAGGCTTGACATTAGGAAGAATTTCTTCACAGAACGGGTGATTAGGTACTGGAATGGACTGTCCTGGAAGGTACTGGAGTCACTGTCTCTGGAGGTGTTTAGGGAAAGACTGGACGTGACCCTTGGTGCCGTGGTCTAGTTCACACAGTGGTTCCGTCATGGGTTAGACTCGACAACCTTAGAGGGCTTTTCCAATCTAGATAATTCTGTTAATAGGATTCTGAACGCCGGGAACCAAGGAAATCCCGGATGGGATCCCGATCTGTCCTCTTTAGACCCTCTGCCGCAAAGCGGGGATGCGCGACCTCCCTATTCCCATTTCCCCGACCCTTAGTCCCACTCCTGGATACGGGATCGCCCCGCACCCCTCGGGAGGGCGGTGTAAGCGCCATTCCCGAGCCTTGGGCCACCTGTTCCCGGGCACGGCCAGGAGCGCAGCCCCAGCCGGCTCCGCCCGCGGCCGGGCGGGACGGGACGGGCCCGGCTCCGCCCCGCGGCTGCGCACACGCCCGATCCGGGGCTCGGCGCCGGCAGCTGCGTCGCTCCCGGAGCCTCCGGTTCTGCCGCTGTGCCGTGCCCGGCCCGGCCCGCGGAGCCGCGCCGCAGGTGGGGACGGGTGCGCGCTCCGCGCCGGGCGGGGGCTGCGGGGCGCTGCGGCCGCCCCTGGGCCTCGGCGGGGCCTGGGCAGGCCCGCGGCGGGCGGGGGGGGGCCGGGGGCCTGAGCTGGGCCGGCCTTGCCTGGCCTTGCCTTGGCCCTTGCCTTGGCCCTTGCCTTGGCCCTTGCCTTGTCCCTTGCCTTGTCGTGCCCTGCCCTGCCCCTGCCCCGGGACGGCTCCTGCGCCGAGACCACCCCAGGCCGAGCGGGGACGGGGGGCCGGCCGGGCAGCCCAGCAGCAGCCGAGCTCGCCGGGCCTTGGTCCAAGCCTGCCGGCTGTAAACTTCGCCATGTTTGTGAGAGCAGCTAGCGCTGACGGACGAGAAAATCCCTAAACCCCAGGATTTTTGAGTCCTGTATTTTGGCAGCGCTCGCCTCACCGCTCAGTCGGTGTCCGAGACGTGGCTCTGTAGCGCGGTCGGGGGAGGCAGCGCTGGTCGTGCCCAGCCGAGCTGGCCAAGCCTGTGCTGCCAAGTCACTGCCTTGCCCTGCCGCGGCCTCTGCCTCGCAGGAGCTGCCGATGCTCATGGTTAAATTGCAGCTGATGGGGCAGACGGTGGTTGCGATTCGAAATCTTTCGCTGTATTGAAAAAGAAGTAGGTTTGTAATCTCAAGTTTATACGTTTGCATATAAAGGGTAAGAACATCAGCCTAACTTGCTGGAGAAGTATAACAATTTAATTTGACTCTGTGAAGTTTCACTGAGTTTATAAACAAAGTAGTTTCTTCTAGTCTTGGATGTAGCTCAGGATGTGGCGGTTCAGTCTGTCTTGTGACGCTGTTTGGGTTTTTTTGTCCACCTACTATTGTGCTGCAGTGCACGGCAAATCGAAGGGTGCGGTCGTAAACAAAAGCCACTTGTCACGTTTTTAATTTACCGTACCCGTTTTAACAAACTGTGAATTCACGGAAATCCCAGCTAAGTTCACGGGGAATGTACCATCAGTTGCAAGGGAGACTGCACCAAAGCAGAGCTGTTCATGAAGTAGGATTTCTGACTTGGGTGACAGCATGGAAGCTGTGACATACGGAGATGTTATATTGTCGGAGTTACTACTGTTTAGCCTCCAAGTGCTGGATAAAAGATCAACGTGTTTTTGATTTGTGGTCAACTGTAACAAGGTTCAGGCTTGGCTAGGGGATAAAGCATGTTGGTGAATCTAATTTTGCTGGAAGATGCTTCTGTGTTTTCCTGTTCGTGAACTGAGATGTTTCTCCCTGATCTCTGGCACCATTAAATTCAATTATTGAAGCGCAGGTACAGTTGGCATTGAAGGATGCACCTGCTTTAGTACTTTAATTCAAATAAAGGATGCGCTCTTGAAAAAAGATCCCAGTCAGCCTTGCCTGCTGCACTTTGGTTCATGTCACAGTGTGATCAGGGAGTGTGTGAACTTTTCCTTCTGGAAGGAGCTAAAACTAGAAGATGCATTTCAGTTGTCAGTGGGTGTTGGATGAAGTGGTGGCAGAACAGCACGATCCCTGAGCTTCCGGATCTGTAATTGTGACAGCTATTGCCTAAGCTGCAGCACTCAGGTTCAGTAGCTTGAGGGCTGTAGGTCAGCTGCAAGGAGAAAAGTAAACAAAAACCCCATGTGAAATAATTGTCAACAGCTTTTTCAGGAATTTTTTTCAATAGCTCAGTAGTTTTAATTTTCAGTTCAACAATTTCCGTTATTGAATGGCTCCTAAACTTGGAGTATTTAAAAAGTGCTGTAGCAGCAGAAGGGTAAATAGCTTTTCTGCTTGTAAGGGTTTAATGACATAAGTGGAAAAAATAATCCCGCATATTTGCTGGGGCAATAACTGGGACTGGTTGGCATTTATTGACTTACTTTCCTTCTCCCACATTCACCTAGGCTTTGTGGCAATGTAATGAATTAATGTTGTGTTTGCATTGTCAATCAGTATTGAGGTATTTCTGTTCTGTCTTGAGTAGCTGGTTTAAAATCTTCTGACTTATCTTCCTCTTTTCATCTTCCTTCTAGGGCGTCCTTTTAGTGAATGAGCATGATAATTCCTAGCTGCCACTCTAAAAATACCTCTTAATGAACAAAAAAAACCCAAACAGTGTAGTTTTGCATATTCTTTTTTAATCAATTGATTAGTCAGTCAGTTTTGATCAAAAAACTGATTGAGTGATTGCTGTCTCTGTGTGTTAAGTAACCAAAATGGGTTATGTGGATCAGCTGAAAAACTAAGTGCCATTGCTGTAGAGGTTTATTTTTTTTTCTCTCGGAGGTTTTTTCCCACATGTTCCAAACTGGAGTGTTCCTGCTTACTGCAGTTTTTCACAGACTTTAGTTTCAAATGTTCTGTGTTTCAAGATATTTTCAGTGTCATGGCTGAAAAGGTACAGTAATGAGGAAAAATTAAAATGCACACAGGTAACAAAAATGTTTTTGTGAGTGATACTCTTTTTTAAGCAGGTCTTATTGGCAGCTGCTATGTTTAAGTATCTCCCATTTTTCACTTGACTTCCCTGGGAACTAGTCCTCTTTTGAATTAAAGGGAGGCATCAGTTTAAATACCAGATGATCTATATTTCTAGTTTGGAAACTAACAGCCAATCCTATGTTCTCAAAACACAGGATTGAAAAATGTGCTAAAATTGGGTCTGTCACATGTGTAGAATTTACTCAAAATTGCAGAATTGCTTTCTGTGGCCCAGTGTTGATTTTGAGGGTTTTTTTAATACAAAGATTGGTGTGTTGTGTTAAAGCCTGTACGGTAACAATCCTTTGAAAAACTGTTGCAGCTTTTCCCTCCAGTTGTACTGTTCTAAATTTAACAGTGTCTCTCATAGATCAACTTTCATCCTGTGCATATTGGGGAATCTGAACAAAGCTCCCAGTTAATTCAGGTTCTTTACAGTTTGGGATTGACTCCAGCTTGACCAGGCCTTAGTGCTTTGTGGATCCTAAAGAGTCTGATCAAAGGAGAACTGAGGCTTGTCAGACTGTGGCCCCACACTAACAGTTACTTGGTGCAGAGGAATAAATGCAAGCCATGTTTGAATCATTGTCCCTGAAAACATCCTTCTGCCTTTGTTTTAGACATGGGAAAATCGCTTTCTCACCTGCCTATGCATACGTGCAAGGAAGATGGCTATGATGGAAGCTCAGTGTCTGATAACGTGAGGAATGGTTTAGTTCACTCGGAAGTGCACAATGAGGACAGCAGATGTGGAGATGTGTCGCAATTTCCCTATGTGGAATTTACAGGAAGGGACAGTGTCACCTGCCCAACCTGCCAGGGAACAGGAAGAATTCCACGAGGTAAGTTTCTTTGTTTATTATTTTTTTTTTTTAACCTATAAATTTACATCATAACCATATGCAGTTGTAGTAATGCAAAACAAATAGCTTTTCAAGTCAAGATGAAGTTTTCTCATCTTTTTGACTTTTTTTTCATTTTGTTATGCTAGATGAATGTAACAAATTGGGTCAACTGTTACACCTTGGCTGTTACAACTTGGATCTCTTCTTGTCTGTACAATGCAACTGTTTCTTCCTCCTCAGCTTTGAATCCACCCATAACCCTAGGTCTTGCAAGTTAAATTAACGAACCTTTAGTTTCATGACATTTTATTGCATTTTTTTCTTTTGACTACCTATTCTAAACTATTTGAATCAATATATAACTGCAAAAATGGCTGTAAATACAGAGATGGAAAAGTAGACCTGGGCTGCAGCACCTCTTCCTGATTTATAGTGAATTCTTTTGCCCTCACTGCTGCCAGTGTCTCTTGTTTTCCTTTACCCTGCTTTTGTCCCACTGGTGCTTGCTAGGTGGATAATTCCAGCTTGGAGTTGAAAATATATGGGTTCTTTGGCTGCCTTGGAAAAGAGTAGGCTACACAGCATTAGTCTCCATACCTCACTGTTTTGTTTGCTTTGCCCTCATCCTTTACTTTTCCTCTTGATAAAACATGCTGCTTTGTTATGCTTCTGTCCTAAATGAAAAGCTCCCTCAATATTTATGAAGAGACTTGTGGAAGGAGAACATGGGATATCTGAAACCTGGCAGAAGGAGAGCCAAGTGGGCCAAGGCACAGCATTTTGCTTCAGCTGTGAGATTTTCCCTTTGACTGGGGAAGAGCTGATGACATGATTTCATGTTAGAGTTTCCTTTGCCAGACCTCTTACCCAAAATAGATTATTGGGTGTAAAAGCTCTTGGGACTGATTTTGAGCAGCTGCTCAGGAAACTTGAGTGATGTCTGTGTCGTGTTGTCCTTCTACATGTGCTTCAGTGGGATTAGGTTATGGCACAGCTCACAAACACTTGTGTCTCACCTTTGTAGAAGGACCAGGGAGCACAGAATATTTCAGTGGTTGCAAATACCACAGGAGATTTGTGTTTTAGCTGTTAAACTTTCTACTACAATGTATTCTTGGAGTACCTCTGAATTAATCAAATTGCACGCCTAGAAAAGCTATGAAATTAAAAATTACCTTAGCCAGAAAGGGTAAAAACGTTTGTTCTGTTAACTCGTTAATTTGAAATACTTGTTAATATCAATAGCACGTTTTACTCAAAGTGCAGAAATAGCCAAATTTCCATGTTCAAAAGCTTCTTATTTTCACTGTAGAATCCTTGGATGCAATACTTAAATAAATGTTAGTTAATTATTTTATTAAAGATTTTGCAGTAACTATAAAAACATGCATCTTGTGTGAAATAATGTGGTTGAACTTAAAATGAGTTATTAGAGCTAAGAGGATTGTGTTTGTAATCATTCCTTAGTATTTTAGAGAAGAAAAAATGTCACGTTTTGGGGTCATTTGAGGAGAGAGGGGAAAAATTAAGAATGAAAGCATGACTAGTAGGACTATAATTAATAGGTGATATGATGGCTAAACTATAATAAATCCATGAAATTACGTTTTGTTACTTGAACAGCTTTAGTTTTTAGTATGATGTATGAAAGGATTACTGTGATATTTTCTTAAAGGTTGAAGATGCTTCACTGAAGTAGAGATGAAAATGTGTTTTAAATTGGTAGAGGCTGTTTAGAAGGTTGATGTTTTGCATACTACTGTATGCTTGGTTAGCATGTTTTGCTTAGCTTAGTGATTCAGCATGGAATCATTGCCAAGTGCTTGGTTAGCCAAGTGATGATTTGATCAAATTCTGCACTTGGCTTAAAAATTGCAAATTTGGCCTTGAGGCCTCTGTTCTCATACAGTTCCACAACAAATAACAAAAGCTCTACTGGCAGATGTAGTACACATATTTTTAACTACTCATCTGTGCATGTGCTCTTTACTTCTGCTGTTAAAAAATAAACCCCATAAAAATGCTGTCCAGTGACATAAGTTTCATGGAGAAATTCCAGTAGATACTTATTTTGACTCCCAGGGGGCTACAGCTCAGCAGCACCATGATAAATATGGTTTTATATACTTCTGATTTCCAGAACGCAGTGCATGCATATCTTGTGTTGCCCAAAACACCACCTGTATTGTTAGCTTTGGTTGTTTCCGTTTGGGCTTGTTGTTTGTTGGGCTTTTTTAACCAAAACTAACTTCTGCTTTTTCAGAAGAGTACATGCTGAATGCCCTCTGGATCAGTTCTTACTGCCCAAGCTTCTGAATGTTTTGTCCCATGAGTTCATATGGTCTGGCATAAATAGCTCAGAGCTGTTCTGCATCTCTTTTTCTCCAGGAAGTGGTGCCAGAGGAAATACTGCCTCTGGTCATGTGTGCAGCACAGAGGCAGAATTTATTGCTGTTTTGGTCCTTGTGGACTCGGTGTTTTTTCATCTTGATGTTGTGTAAGCCATGTTCTATTTCAGAAAGTGACATCAGCTACAGTAGCATTCGACCTGGGTCCTTATCTGGAATTTAAGTGTTTGTCTTTAGTGTTTATTCTTTGGTGCCACTAAGTTGTAACGGTTATTTTTTTGTTCAAAAGAGCTTCAACAACACTTATTCTTTGTTTAAATTCTGAAAGGGTGTTTTTGTTTCCAGGGCAGGAAAATCAGCTGGTAGCCTTAATTCCATACAGTGATCAGAGACTGAGGCCAAGAAGAACGTAAGTCAATAGCTGTTTGTGATACCTGAATCTACAGTTAATTATTCTCTTCTAGTTAAAATTCAACAATTCAAAGGGGATAGCAATAAGAAGAATCAAGCAAAAAATCATTGGAATGCTTTCTTGCATTCATTATTGGAAGAACAGGGCTTGTGAGCAATATCAGCCTTAACCTCTAACTCTTGGTGAGTTATTTATTAACAGTTGTGCATTCTCCATCACAATACATCTTGGCTAAGTACAAAGCTAAGGAATACTGTATGAACTATTCATGGTTACAGTAATGATGTGAGTAGGGCTTAATCTCTGTAACATCCTAATTGATCTAAGCAGATCTTCACTGTTAGAGTTTGAGTTAATCAGTAGCGTCTTTGAGCCACTACTACAAAATAGGTCACCTTCAATTAATTAGTAACATTCTGGTTTTTGCACTAGAACAATCAACAATTTATGATACATAATTATATTTCATTTTACCATAGCATAACAGCCTATTTAATTTTTTTTTTCTAGGATCTGCTTAGGGGGGTTCACTACAATCCTCAGGGCTTCTCGTTCTGACATGTTTTGGTTTTTACTTCTTTTTTTCTTTTTAAGGTTTTGATATTTTTTGTAGTAAACAGAAATGAGTGCCAGGTAAAAGAAATATATTAGCTTCACGTGATACTATTCTGGATAATGTATCTGATGTAATGGTAGTACAAATATGGGACATATTACTTTACTGTTCAAATCTTGACAAAATTGGAGCTGAAGTAGATCCTTTTATTTGTGGAGGGTTTTTTATTATCTCTCACACCACTACCAGCACCCCACCCGCCTATGCACACACACACATACACACACACACAGCCACACCCACACAAACACACCCTTTTCTATTAGCTTAATTGTGAATTTCCTGCTCCTTAGCTGCAGTCCTAACACTTTCCCTGGAAGTCAGGATTCTCTGTCATAAGAGCTTTATTTTGTGTTCTGGGTGGTTTTTGTGAGACTTCCGCAAAATGATGGAAGTTGTGCTATAAATGAATGTTAAGAGGAAGTGGATTTGTTTCAAAGCCCATAAATATTTACTTCTTCTGTTTTCCTTTGCAAGTTACAATTGTTGGGGTAACCACATGATTTGAGATGTGGTTTCTGATATTTATGCAAGAGTAACAACTGTTTAAGACATAGCTGTGAAGTGCAGCATAGGTTTTTTTTTCCTTTTTTGAAGCTAATGGAAGCTAGAAATAGACTGAATTAATTGTATTCACTAGTCCTGCTCCTTATCACTTAAAATAGCATGTCATTGTTTTTTAATGTGCTTTTGACTCTGAATTGTCCTTTTTTTCTCCTCCAGAAAGCTCTATGTGACTGCTTCTGTAACTGTGTGTTTGCTGCTCTCTGGGCTGGCTGTATTTTTCTTGTTTCCTCGCTCAATTGATGTTCAGTACATTGGTGTGAAGTCAGTTTATGTCACTTACGAACAGGAAAGGCGGATAATCTATCTCAATATTACGGTAAGTCTGGCTTTTTGGGTGTTTGGAATGCATGAATGCAACAGGAGATACGGCTTTGAAAGTTTAATGTAGAAACTGTGGTCTGGCTGAAAAGCTTCGTTGATGCCTTAAGAACTAGAGTCAGAGACCAGTTTGAAAAATGTAACTGAGCCTGCTGGGGCTGGTTCCTGTAGCTGTAACTAATAGAGATGTAGTTGCAAGCTGACACTGGGTATTCTGTTTT
Source organism: Melozone crissalis (assembly GCF_028551555.1). Taxonomy (NCBI): domain Eukaryota; kingdom Metazoa; phylum Chordata; class Aves; order Passeriformes; family Passerellidae; genus Melozone; species Melozone crissalis. Next base: position 28,195,914 of record NW_026535794.1, read on the forward strand.
CAAGGGAACAGTAACTTTGGAGTTCTCAGTGTTACTTCTGGAATATGTCTGAATTGTAGTGTGTGTATGTAGGAATGCTGTTTGCTACTGCCGTGGTATTTTGCCTCTGTCAGAGTTGGTGTCGAGGAAAAATACTTTTTTATCCACCTTAAAACTTAGAGGAGCTCTTCCCACATAGTTCTTGATTTCTTCGTAATGACCTTCATACAGGTTTGCCTAAAGACTTTTGGTGGAGTTCTTCATTTTAAATAAAGCAAAGCTGCCATGGGAGAAAGAGATCCTTTGATAGCTAAATTTCCTGGAAGGAATAATTGAGGATAGGAAGAAATGCAGTATCTTAAGTGGAGGGTTGTTACCGCGAAAGTTGTGCAGAATTTTGTGTTACTCAATATTTTCACTAAACAAACTCAGAAGTGATGGTGACCCTTCTCCTGTCTGCAGTCCTCACAGGCAGGAAAATCTGCTTGCAGAATGTCTGATATTACTGTCCCATGCACAAGATTCAAAATGCTTGCTCATGGAGATACACAGAATGGATAAGTGTTACTGTTTTGCGTTTGTTTTTTCAGAACACACTTAATATAACGAATAACAACTACTACTCTGTTGAAGTGGCAAATATCACAGCCCAGGTTCAGTTTTCAAAAACAGTTATTGGCAAAGCACGGTTAAACAACATCACCAACATTGGTCCACTGGATATGAAACAGGTAAGTAGCTTAGGCTTTCAAAGTTAAACACGTGTTAATCTTCATATATAAACCTACTTAGTGGTGTTTTCATTTATTTTTTTATTGTGTTTTTTTTTTTTAGATTGATTATATGGTGCCCACAGTCATACAAGATGAAATGAGCTACATGTAGTAAGTGTACTCACTTTTAAATATCACATGGATCTTATTAAAAGTTGCAGTGCTGTTAAAAACAACTTTTTCCAAAGTTAGCAGGAATCTGTTTGAAGGGATGCTGGGGCATTTTCTTTAAGTTTAGTAGTACTGAAAGATAGGCAAACCACAATTGCTTGATTAGTTTCATATAGTGGCTTGCTGTACCTGACTATATACCCTTTAAATGGTATCTCTGTTATTTTAGGGCTTGGCGCTAGTTAGGATGGCTGCTTTAGGGGTGGAAGTGCAGGTGTGTTCCCCTAACAAGTTCTCTATTAACTTTCCCACAATTTTCTCTGCAGTAGAAGGAAATTTGTATTTAGTGGTATACAAATTAGGGGCTTCTCTTCACATGATGTGTATATAGTAAGCAGTGTTTACAGCCTGCCCTTTGAGTGGCTTTATTCATAGCTCCTGAAAGTTCATTTGTCCAACAGACAAATTATCTCTTGGTCACAAACCCCAGTTTTAGTTCTCTTACACTGAAAGCTTACATTGATAATGAAAAACCTCATTATCTCTTGGTCACAAACCTCAATTTTAGTTCTCTTGCACTGAAATTCAGACTGAACAGAAAGAGTTAACTATTGAGGCTTCAGGTCTGTGTGCAGTTCTAGTGGATGCCAGCCTCTTTGGGATGTGAGAAAACCTTGTTGCTTTCAATTGTTGAAATAAAGTGAAATAGATGTGAAATGCTGAAAGGCACAGACTTCAACAGAAAACGTTGAACCTCTGTCACCTTTTAAAATTCTGTAAGTTAGCTTTATGTAAACACAGAATCTTATGAATCTGCTCACACTTTGGATGCATGAGGAATAAATAAACTTCATAAATAGCCTTCATAGATCTCATGATAATGCTGTATTTTCTCACAATTTAGATAAGTTGAGTTCACTGACTCTTTATATTTTATTTTTGTTGATTCAGGGGGAAAGAATGACAAAGGCATGTAAATATTGATAGGCTGGCTGCCAAGCAGTCTTACTGCAGTGATCACATACTTTTCATTCTAGAGCTGATAAATTTGTGACCAAGAGCAATGATTTACGAAGCAGGGATGAAAAATATGCACTTACATGGTGCTCTTTATGGCTGGTATGTAGGCATGTGTCAGAAAATAAAAGTCTGAAAAGGGTATCTTGCAAGAGAGCAATAACCTTGACTTTGGAATATCTGTGTGTTGGTTAAAGGTTATGTTGCATAATATAGAAGTGGATGAGTTCAAAAAATAGGTGACAAAGTGATCCTGACCGGCTTTAAATGTGGTGGCTCAGATTAACCTTGGTTAGCTTCTGGAAGATGGAATGAACACTTTCTGAGGACGCTTCTGTTGTGTCCTCAGCATTACATGAAAGCAAACACTTGTGAAGACGCTACTTGTGAAAGACTGTGTATGTAGCAGTGGGTCTAGGTACAGTCACTGTGATACAGTCACTGGCAAATTATTCTGTTGCCATTGCCAGCAACTCTGTATTCTGTGTATACAGACAGCAGAGTTTCCAGTTAAAGCCAGAAGTCTTGCTTTTCAGATAATTACCCTAGGAAATTTTGATATAAATCTAACAATTGTTCTTCTTTTTTGCAGTGACTTCTGTACTTTACCATCTATCAAAGTACATAACATAGTAGTGATGATGCAGTAAGTATGGTAGTCTTCTTATGTGTAAAAAACAACTTCAGAAGCCATGTAATTCTCATTAAAATAATACTCATATATTTAATCCAAAAGGTTTTGCATCATAAAAAAAATGAAGTCAACTTGCTTTTTTAGTGTAGTAGCTTTATAGTTTCAAAAAGTGAACTGTGTCTTTTGACAGGTTCTGGTGGTGTAAAGACTGGATTGACAATCATTGTTACTGTATCTGCTGTGCAGCTGGGCTGTAGCCATGGAGCTACTGATGTCTCAAAAAATTTAAAATTACTTTGTGTATCAGCCATGGTTCAAAACTTGCTGAGAACTTTGGTCTTGAAGGAGTTTATGGTTTTAGTACTCTGTCAGAGACTGCTTTGTGAGAGTGCTTTTTTGTGATTTTGCATAAATTTCAGAATGGTGGGGTCCTTTGTTGGTGAGGGAATGGGGCATGTCTTTACAGTAGATGTAGCATGGCTTGTAGTTTGTTTAATCATTTGCTTTCTTATCATAAACAAGAAATATTATTTGTAATGGTAGATTTTACAAGTAAACCTCAGCTTTAGCATCTTTAGGAAAAGGAACCAGATGTCTGTCATGGAGAAAATCTATAGTGGTAAATCAGCAATGTTCTTAAATGTATTTAAAGCATGTTTTGTTCCAAAACCTTTTCCTTAATAACCCTAGTAATATAAACACAGTGATTTTTAGAATAGGAAACTCAAAATCTCTTCTCTTCTGTCTTTTTAAGAGTGACAGTGACAACCTCGTACTTAGGCCACCCTGAGCAAATATCCCAGGAGAGATATCAGTATGTGGACTGTGGAGGAAACACGACCTACCAGCTGGGCCAGTCAGAATATTTAAATGTCCTTCAGCCTCCACAGTAAAAGCACCTGTTGGTTGGTGTGGAATGGCTGCAGTTGGTGCTTGCAGAGATCCTTTGGACAGAACTGGTGTTCCATGGAGCAGAGAGTACATGTGATGTACAGCATAGCAAACGTGGAGATCTGTACACTTTAGATGCAAGGAGGGAAAGGTGCAAATTGTAAATAGGTGCACTTGTTAAATGTTGTGTTTTCCCCTTCTGTTTGCTTTCTGTTACTGTAAGCACTTCTGTCAAGTTATGTGGTGGGGGGGAGAGGGGGAATATCAGATTCTTGAACAGAACTGGGACTTTTCCTTACAGTGTGGTACATCAACTTAGAGTAACTGTGTGTATGTCTGTGTTTAGGTGAAATGTATCACTAATGAGCATTTTTAAAAAGTAATACTCATAAATTTTCAGTTTATACTTCAGTTCTTGATATTTGATTATTGAAAACAGAATGTTGCTACTTAAATAACAAGTTTACTTTGAGGTGTCTGGGTATGAAATTTCTAGTAGTGACCCAGTGGTAGTAGCTCTTTATTTTGGGATTCTACACTTTATTTGCTATCCATGATTAGAGGTGACATGCAGTCTATGAAAGCCAGGAAAGCTCTCTTGGGTGACACTATAGTTGAATGTCCAGTTTCTAGAATCTGGCATCTTTTCATTCATATTCCCTCTTGGTACCTCTGGGATGTTATAAGGAGAATATATATTGTTAGATTCAAGGCTGGGTTTAAAAACTAAACAAGAAACAACCCCCACAACAATTACTGACAAAAGAAAAATACAAGACTAGAAAACAAACAAGACTTTACCAGTCTGTTTTTTAGTAAGCTTTTTAGAACAGGTATTAAAATCGAGATTGCGCAGCTGGAACTAGGTGGGAAACTTTGAGCGTGGGTTTGGAGAGCTTGGTGTAAATTTTTGTGATTTTTACTGTTTTAATATATTCTGTACCTAAGCAACTTTTAAGTGTTACTACGTTGGGTTGTGTTCATTTCTGGCACAGGCTCAGCAGGCAAATGCTGTAGTTATCTGTACCTCCAGAGCACTCAACGGTCACATCCAAGTTCTGTAAGGGAAGATGAAGCAATTCTTTCTGTAGGAGTACAGGCTGATGGAATTGTGAGATGACTGACTGACAGCACAAAATAGTTTCTGTAGCACAGTTTGCACATGCCAATTTCTGGGGTAATTGTCAATCATGATGATTATAAACTTTGGGTCCAAAGTTGTTTGACTCCTAAAGGCTGACTGTTCTGAGGGTTAACTTTTTAATTAGCTAGATCAGGATTGTTTTATTTCTGAATTAGGTGATATGCAGCTGTAAGAAGGTACTATTGAAACTGTTGCATTGTAATGAAAAATGTATTTTTTAAAATAGGTATTACTGATTTTGTGCTGCCTATCTCCTGGAAATAAGCTACACAAAATGAGTTGGCAATAAACACAATAGAAAAAGGCTTCTGAGTAACTTGCCACTAACGATCTCTGATGCTCCAGTACTTCAGTGAAGATACATGTCTACATTATTCTCTTCTTTGCTGGCCTCTCTTAGATGGACCTAAGGGGGTGGGTGGGGAAAAAATGTGTGTGATGTAAGACTGATTTAAGAGACATTAAGTAACCATAATAAACCCCTCCCCCATCCTCTATGTCAGTTGCTCTGAGCCCTTACTCTAGACTCTATGAAAACCTTTGGAACCTCTACTGTCATATAGTTGTTGTCATATATCAGCTTCATGTAGTTGTTGATAAGATGAAGACTTCATCTTTTGCCTTTAGAGAACTTCTGTAACTGGAGTAGTCAGTTGAGATGACTTATTGTAGTTAGATTCTGAAGATTATTCTTGATTTTGGGCCCTTAAAAGTAAACATTCTTTATTACAGCTCACAGTCATGAGGGAAACTAGTCCACAGCTGACTCACCTTTCTAGAGTTTAGGTGAGGTTCAGTTCTGTAGCTGCTAAAATGCATTTGTAAGCTTGTCTGATAGCCTGCAAAGATACAGGGGATAACTAAAGACCAGGAGAGTGGGGAGCTGGCTGGAAGCAGAAAGGTGAACACATGATAGCTGGTGTAGAAAGATATGCTGATAAGAGCAAGTAGGGAGAGAATTCTGGTTTAAATATATCAGAACTGAAGTCTGCCAGCCAGTGATACAGGCTCTTTTCCTCTAGGCTTAAATATGTACACACTGGAGTGTTATTTTTGTTTGGGGGTTGTTTGTGGATTTTGAAATAGAAAAAGAAGAAAACAGCTGTAGGCAGATAGTAATATTGATTTAAAACAAATTTTTCTTCCAAGGATGAAAAGTAATCTAAAATAACTGGAATAGCACAATGATCAAATTATTTGGTGACAATAGTGAATGCTGCTTTTGCACAAGCATGGCAGGGGGAAGTTACACTTTATGCAGTGTTGAGACTCAAATTGGCTTTTGAAATTTTGGTGTACATGTTGAGCTAAATCAATACTTAAATCTGTGATTGTTAACCTTGCATGAAGTGTTTGGAATTCTCTGATTTAAATTAAATAATTGAGTGGAGTTATTCTTTCCATGTATGTGTCAGAAGAGGATAAAACTCAGTTTATTTCATCTAGAATATCTAAACATCAATTTGTGTTAGACTTACTGAATGATGAAGAATTCTCATCATAAGAAATAACTGTGGATTAAAAATCCCACTGAATTCACAAATTAAGTCAGTAATGGGAGAATAAAAGGCTGAAGGTTCTAAGTGCTAGAATTCCCTTGCACAGCTGTCAGCATATTACTAACCAAATAAGGCAAGTATTTCAATTTATCTACTGATTTTAATATAGCATTTCATCAGATAAACAGGTAAACATCTGTGTGAATATTTAACTTGTACTTGCTTTATATGACCAAGCTTGGAAACATGCTAAGGGAGCAAGGGAACTCACTATTAACTTTTATAACTTTGTAAACAAGGTATCAGTATAGATCCAAGTGCCAGACCTTTTGTTTTTCACATTCATTTTATCTTGATCTTAAAATAAAAAAGGCAAATCTTTCAGTTCAGTTGTAAATCAATAAATACAATTCTCTCCAGAAAGTCGAATTGAAAAAGTAAAACTTTTTCCTGTTTTTTCTTTTGTGTGTCTTCTGAAGTGATTCATATTTCACATGTAACTTCCTCTGGTCTTCAAATACTATCTAATACCTTTATACTGATATTGCAGTGTGTTTATTTCTAGTAGAATTCTTTTCACTTGAATACTTTGTAGCAATTCCTTTGCCAATTCCTGTTGCACTTTAAAATGGAAGCTCTGATAGTTATTTCTTAAAACAGTAAGAAATATAGTCCAGATGTTGCACTGTAATGGCACTATTGAAAATCAGCTTAATGTATTCTGTTTAAAATAACTATAAAATTTCAAAAATATAACTGAAGTATGGAACACTTAAATGCATTAAAATGTTGACTATTTGACCATTGGAGAACAAAGTTATTGTACATTTCAAATATACTGCTTTAAAAATATAAGAATTAATAAATAACCATCCAAGATCCAAACCATCAAAGATCTAATCATCAAATATCTATTTGGAGAGTTTTAAAGGGAAGCACTCTTATTAAAAGATTAAATACCTGACATTCCTGAATTCCTGGTGTGGGAAAAAGCCTGTAGAAGTTCATTCATAATTTCTTTACTCATCTCAATTTCATAGGGATGGTTGCTTAATTCCTAATCTTTTGTGAAGACAAACCATAAGTATCTTTTTCCTCTGTGGTGTAACTTTGAAGTTCTTTATGCACTTCTGATGTGTGCATGACCTTGATATTAACATTGTAGTGTTTATATTTTGCAGCCTGCTGTTGGCAGAGTTGAGTACATGTTTTAGTTGACTTTGCTTCAAGTTGTCCTTGCAGTTCTGCAAGTGAATATCTTTTTTCATAGTAGTGCATTGCAAACATGCCTGGGCTTTTTAGCATGTGGTTTATAAAGGGAACCATTTAAACACCAAACGTCTAAGTGCTTGGGTTGAACCATGAGGGTCTTTAACCTGACTGAAGAGCTGTGCCCTCATGATGGAAAGGATAGTGCTTGGAGTGTTAGGAGAGAAATTTCTATATTCAGGGAGTGTCAAAAGAGAAATAGTGTTATTTCTTATTCAGCATTTAAGGTTTCCCTTTTTTTTTGAGGGGTGGTAGTTGTGGTTTTGTTTTTCTTCCCAACCCCCTAATCTGTAGCAAGAAATCTGTCTGTTCCCTTCTGAAATGGGTGACTTGTTCCAGAGCTGGGCAGCTGCAGGATGCTGCACATCAGCTGGAGTGCACTTGTAGAGTTAAGAGATGAGAAAGACCAGTAATGGCACCTCTAAGAACTAAGAACTAAATTTATTTGCCTGTGTAACAAAATGCCACAACCCTAGTAATGCTTCCAGGTTTTTCACTACTGAAAGGGAAGGATAAAAATGCAAGTGCAAGCAATATACTTCAGCAATGGACTACTTGCAACCAGCAAAATATTTGTTAGTGATGGCCCTGGTCACACCAAAAAGTCTCATTTTTTTCCTTTTGGCCCAGGGAGGAAGGAGGAGGAATAGATCTCAACCAAAAGATGTTGAGAACAATTATGTGGCAGTGGCAAACACCCAGGGTTTGTTCCACTTAGAAGTCACCTTCCTGTTTTGTTTAGCTCTGGAATTGTGATCATTACCAGAGGGGTGTTTTGGGGTAGTTCTACGACCTACAGCTACTGCCACGTAAATCTGCTTTTCCATGGGTAGGCAGGACTGTTAGCCAGGAAAACCAGTCTGCATGGGATCTGCACACTTCGTGTGGAGAGCCCTCCGGTCTAGTGGGAGTAACATCCTGATCCTCATACTCTCCTCCAGCCATCACAAGGGTCCTACAACTTGGATGCATGTGTTTCCTGGGGACTGGAACTGCTTTTGCTTTGCATGGGCAGGAATGTTTAGTACCACACATGTAAGTGTATTCTGGTGCCTGAGTATTTTGGGTCTGACTGACTGTGATTTAGTTCTTTTGTTTGTTGTAAGGAAGCAAATTTAACTGCTGTTAACATCCAATGTACAGAGTGTGCATATAATAGCTTGAGATATGTATAGAAATACTAATGAGTGATAACTATTTTTGTAACTTAAGATGTTCTTGTAAGTGTGTAGCAAACAATCTATCCAGTAAAGCATGATAAAAACTCTAGAAGTCAAAGAATATTTTGGAATGACATGTAGGACACAGAAGCTATGTTAATGTAAGCTAACTGGGGCACAAGGGATCTTGTTATTCAGAGGTTCAAAATCTGGACCTAACTTCATTATGAATATGTTTCTAGGCAGGATTGTTTGACTCAAAGAATGATATTAAATTTTCTATTTAAAAAGCTTGGATCACGTATATTTTTTTTAACTGACTTAGTATTTTTCTCCCCTTCTTTCTGTCTCCCACAAGTTTTCTCTCTATCTCACCATGTTTTTCCACTAGCTTTTATGTATTTTCAAGGATATTACTCCAATTTTTGTAACTTGGCATTCCATGATGTGAAGACTTTGCAATCAACTTTTTTTATACTATGTTTTATTGTGTTAAGTCTGTAATAAACTTGAGTATCTGAAAGCTGAACACCATATGTGAATGAATTAGTGTTGTCTCACTAAGCTACTGAAGTAACTCAGTCCAGACTTGGGCTGTTGTGATGCTTTGGCCCCTGCCACCAGGTGAGCCCCCACGCCATTGCTCATATGCTCTTCCCTCCCAGTAGAATGGTAGAAAGAACTGGGGCAAGCAAGAAAAACTGGGAAAAGCAAGAAGACTTGGGTCAGGATGAAGACATTTTAATACGAGAAGCAAAGCTGTGCTCACAAGCAAAACAAATTAAGAAATTTATTTCCTTGCAGCAGGCAGATGTTTACAACATGAAGATAAACCCCAAAACCCTGGTTAGCCTTCCTTTCTGTTTTTCCTGAGCTTTTATTGCAGAGCATGATCCCATGTGGAATAGCCCTTTGTCAGCTGGGAGCATCTGTCCTGCTGTGTCCCCTCCGGCTTCTTGACTACTCACAGCCAAACCCTGCAGGTCTGGGCAGACACAAAGGGGGAAGAGGCAATGAAAAAGGAAACCTCTGGTGCTGTGTGAACTCTACTGTAGCCAAAACATTGCTGTGTTATCAGCACTGTTTTATCCACAACCCAAAGCACAGAGCTGTATGGCTGGGATGCTGTAAGGAAAATTAACTCCATCCCAGACAGACACAGTTAAACCTATCTGCAAAGCTACTTTAAGGAACCATTGTTGCTGAAAAACCTGAATCTTTAAAAACTGGGCAACAAAGAATATGACTTAGGAACATTCAGAACATTCATAATACTCAAATGTTACAAATAGCTTTACACAGATGTTTTGGAACAACTTAGTGGGACATTTTTAATGTTTGTCTTGGAGAAAACTTGTATATTCACAAGTGCTACACCAGTTTTCTGGTTTGGATAACAAATGGGGATCTTTTTAGGTAGAGGGTTTTTGTTACAGCTTGTGAATCTCTTTAGAAAGGCTGACTTTTTTTAAACTAAGTTTAGGTGGGAAAGTAACTGCAGTCATTTTCTTTCTTTCTGTTTTCTTTTTCATAGAGTCATTTTCCATCCCAGAGTTGTCATAATCATTGTTACAATTGTCCAAGCCCTGTAAGGAACACTGTAAATAGAACAACCTTTAAGCATTACTTTCCATTAGATAAGAGCTTGAAGAGATGGAAAGATCAGGTTCTGTCTTGTTCTACTGATCTGGAGATGGATTGACAGAAATGTATCTTTAATGGTGAACAGTTTTATTTGATCCAAAAACATCAAACTAAATTATTTGGATTCCTCTCCTGTGTTGTTTTTTTTCCATTCAAAGCATGGAGGGGACTACAAAGGTGAAATTCTACCAGGTGAATTTCAAATGCCCCTTTGCCTGTCCAGGGAGTATAAAGAGCATTAAAAGTGAATAAATGCACTAACAGATGAGAATATATAATCAAATATGAATTTGGACAAATTGAAAGACCTAGAAATTCTTATTCTGGAACACCCAAAGCAGAGTATTTTGAGATCTAACTCCTGAAAGGTCTGACATCTTGAAATAGACTTATTTCAAAGACCTAACTGACAGAAACTTCTGAAAGATTTTCAAGTTTCCCTGGCTGTCTGTACATTGCTTTACTTTTAGTTCTCAAGATTTCATGGAAATCTCAGTGTAACTGTGTAACTGAGTGCATACTTGGGATGTGGTTTTGGGACATATCCACCTGAGAGTGCTCTGGGTACACTGATTATGAATGACACTAATTGCCTTCCAGTGTAAAGGTGATATCTATCTGGCAACTTAAGGAATACCAAATCACACATTTAATTTTGCTAGAAGTCTGTTGATGTCAGATGAGGTAACAATCCTGCTACATTTCAGTTGTGATTTTTTTTTTCTTTTTGTTTTTCTTCAGGAATCTTTGCTTCTTAAGCCTCGGAGTGAGGTGTTTTTCCTGTGGATGGGTAGCAGGTGCCACATAGTTTAATGAGCTGTCATGGGCACTGTGGAGCTGACCTTACTCCATAATGGAGCTGCTTTTTCATGAACCAGGGAATCACCTAATGCAGGAAAAGTAGAACTTGATTAAGGAGCTTTGGCATCACTGTAATGTAACATTCCACTGACTGCAGTTATGGATACCTGAAAGGTAATGATGTATGTCATACTGGAGAGGTTTTTAGGAAGTAATGCTTCTAGTGGTCCTAGCATTATAGTTGATGTTGAGAAATGAATGTAATTTGCCTCAGTCTGTCTTTTCTCATGACAATTATACCACAGGACTTTTGTTCTGGTACAGTCAGAGGACTGATATAAGGATTACCTATATAGATGGTAATAGCTAAAAAAACAGGTAAAGCCCTACTATGTCTTTTATGAGTTTTGGAGGCTTATATCCTACACATTATATATATATATATATATGTGTGTGTGTGTGTGTGTGTGTAGGATATCCTATATATCATTCCTTAATTATGAAGTGTGTCTCAAACAATTTATGTGTGTGGAATGTTAGTGGCTGTCTGCATTGAGATCCATGCCTACAATAAGCCTGTGACCAAAGTTTACATTCAGTGTGTTTAAACACGTTGAGACAATCAATGCAACTATTTCACTTTCCACACTGACACTAAATTTGTGAGCTTTTCATCAAATATGCAACAAAAAGCTAAAATAAGACTTAAAAGCCCAAAATGTTGCTGCAGAATGTAGATTCTAAAACTCATACTGTCTACAACCACTTTTGCTTGCTGCCAATCCAGAGATGGGGCAGAGTTGCTATTTCCATGTCCTTTTTAGTATACTATGTGACCTGGCATGTCCCCTGAACAATATATGATCAGGAGAGGATCCTGGTGGCTTTAACATTTGTAACATCCTCTGTGGCATTCTGGGATCCAGCTCTTCAGTACTGGTAAATATTTTCGGGGGTCAGGGCTGAAATGTTGTTGTCTTGTAGACATCCTGAGGGCCAGCAGTGTTCAGGGATGAAAGCTTTGTGTCCTGAAAGCAAATGAAGCTGTTGTGTAAATATACCTGGTGTCTTGCTCCTGCAGATGGCTACCAAGCTTGCCTTTGGTTTGCTCTCAGTAAAAATGCAAAATAGCAGGACAGAAGGAAGCTAAGACTTAGAAAAAATAAAATGTGCTAATCTTATGTTGCATGCTGTCAACTATACTGTTTGATATGCTAATGCTTGAAAAATCCTATTTAAACTGAAAGCTGGGCTTCTCAAACATGGGAGGGATTCAATTTCCTTCTCAAAAGAACAGTAGAAAAGCTAAATACAACTCAAGGTTACTTAGTAACCTTGATGAGGCCAGCTAAACCCAGGGGAAGAATGTGTGCTGGGTCTTTGATTTAAAAAACAGAGAGAAGCCCCTATCTAAGACACCCCCTAAAAAACCCTAACAAACAAACAATGTCCCACCACTATTATTAACAATTTATTTGTATATATAATAATATATACAAATGTTATATATCATTTATAGTGCAGTGTGAGGCATCCTAGTTTTTATTGTGGGGGAGGGATGGGTTGTAGGTTTTTTTTTAATATGGAGAACTGATGTGCCAAGGTGGTCCAGTGCTGCTGCCTTCCTCCACCAGTGATGCCAGTAGCCTGCAGCATGTGTCAGTGGCAGCAGCCTCCTTAGTGAGATGGGGGTAGTTCAGGTGATGCTTGAGGAGCTGAAAAGTGCTCTCTGAAGAAGAAAAGAGGGTTAAAGTGTGTTTCTGCTTCCCAGCCTTTCACTGCCCACCTCACTCCAGTATTTAAGCGCAGCCAGAAGCAAAAATAACCTCTCAGGAAAGAGCAGGGCTGTCCTGGTTGAACTGTTCAGATGAAATGGATTTTTAATCTCATAAATCCAGTATATGACTTTCATTCTGAATATGTGAAATACTCCCACTCAGAGGTCTATTTCAGATTTTAAAATGGAAGAAGTCTGAATATGTGTTAAGTGAGCAGTGGAGAGAATCATGTTGATGCTGAGACATTTAATTTACTGAAAGTTCTTGAGTACCCCCGTTTGTGTCTGTGTAGATGATTTCTACAGACTCAGAAATGGCAGATTGACCTTGCAAGGGCACCAGCTGCTTCTCCCAGTACCCCTTGATGCAGAATTGCAGGGGGTGAGTCCACAGCTCTGGAATGGCAGCAAGGGGCCCAGTACCTGAAGAATGAAGCAGTGAATTTAAGACCCCAGGAGGAGTGAAAGTTTTTGGAAAACATGTTTCAGTTATATAGTTATAAATTTCAAGATTAATCTAAAAGAGAGTAATATTCTAATTTCTTGTAAATCAACATTACTTTATATCCTGCGGTTTTACCATGACCCTTGGCTGCCTCTGCTTTCAGTCAGTTTGAATTGTTCCTAAATCTTGACCTTTGCAAGGTCACAATAAATCTGTGGGAGAGGATGGTACTGGCACAGCCACTGACACCATTATACCAACAGGAATGCAGGTTATTGTATTTGCGGGGTGCCCCGTGGCAGGAAGGAATGATGAATCTGACTCCGTGTTCTTGAAGGCTAAATTATTATTTTAAGATACTATATTATATTAAAGAATACTATACTAAACTATACTAAAGAATACAGAAAGGATACTTACAGAAGGCTCAAGAGACAATAATGAAAACTGGTGACTCCTTCCAGAGTCCCGACACAGCCTGACCCTGATTGGTCATTAAGTCAAAACAATTCACATGAAACCAATGAACAATCACCTGTTGGTAAACAATGTCCAAACATATTCCAAAGCAGCAAAACACAGGAGAAGCAAATGAGGTAATATTGTTTTCCTTTTTCTCTGAGGCTTCTTGGCTTCCCAGGAGAAGAATCCTGGGCAAAGGGATTTTTCCAGAAAATATGACAGTGACGTAGGTAGAATGGATAAATGTGTGTTAGACACAGAGGTACTCTGTGAGATACTCTGCTCATCCTCTGGACAAGGAAAACACCATTAAGAGATGATCTTGGTTACAAACTATAGCTGTAGACTCTGTTCCAGGGGCACATATGCTATTATTGAGACAACTCCATGACCTTACCCCTCTGCATGCTTCCCTCCACAGTATCTGAGAGATGGCTTTAAATACATATTGTGTAAGAGAGTACTAATATGTAAATAATCTCTTTTTCTTTGTGCAAATGTGCTTTCTTGGTATAAATGTCTGGTCCTGTTCTTCATGAGATGTCTTCATCAGTTATTTAAAGTAGATCAAATCAATATTTAATATCAAAATGTAATTTTTGCTGCTGCCTAGGTAAGGAGATACAATTGTACATGCTCAGACTGTTAAGAGTTTTACCACATGACCATGCTTAAATAGTGAGTTTTTAACAATACATTGGAAAACCTATCCCAAATTCAGTCTCTAACTTATACCTGGGAAAATCTTATTTCTCAGACATGCATCCCTGTGTAATTTTTAGCACACTCACATAGTAGACTTGAATTATGCATGTAGTCATTTATTTAAAGTCAATCATATCATATTACTTAATGGCTTGGACCCAGCTGTCAAAACTAAGAAATTCCTGAATTCATTCCCATGCTCCTGAATTGTGACCTTTAAAAAGCAAATTGCCTTATTGCGAAAATTTGAATAGTCTTACTCCTTCATTACAGAAACACTGATTAGGATGCAATACTTTCAAGAGCTGCATGTTAATCATCATTATTAATGCAAATCAGAATATGAAAAGCAATTTTCCTATTGTATGAACAAGACTGTATTTAAGAGCTACATGTACCAGTGTATGTGGAGTGGCATCTATTTCCTGTAGACATTTAATTATATTAAAAAAATGGATATCTGCTCCAAAAAATAGCCTGGGGTGAATGAGTTATCTCTTCATAGTTGAGGGAGGGAAAATTCACTGAAAGGGTGTAAAAGCGTAGTGTAACAACAAATGCAGTATTCAGGTTTGTTAGTGTGCCAGATGTTCTTCCATAGTTTTTACATCTCTAAGGCACTGCAGAACATCTCTGCTGCAGCAGAATATGCAGTGACCACACAACAGACAAACTGGCCTGGGCTTTTAGGTTGATGAGAATAGCATTTTGTTTAATTTTATTTCTTTTCTTAGTCTCCTGAATTATGTGAATAATAAATATTAGCAGTATTACCTTACAGGCTAATCAGTGGAGCCTTCATCTGGCAATGTAACACATTTAAGATTAGCTTCACTAAATACATTCCTGGCATTCCTGTTTTATTTTGGGAAAGTCTTCTGGAGAGCCTTTCTGTGCTACTGATGATGTGATACTGAAACAGAAACATAAGTGGGTGGAATCTCATGCATTACTGCTTCTGGATAATTGTTCAACACCAATAGTCCATGTATGTATGATTAACTATATCCAGCAATCCAGACTCCAATTCTTTGCCATTATATCTTCAGGAAAGCTTGGATCTGGGTTGGCAGCTTCTGTTGTGAGGCTGATGTGGTCACATTGCCAGGCACTGTGGCCATGACCTCTGGTGAATTGCTGTAGTGCAGCACTGCAGGGGTTTTTCATGGTTTCGTTACTCAAACCTGCCCATTTGAACTAACTGCTGTAGAGATTTGTGAATTCTATGCTGAAAACTCATGGTAATAAATTTTATCATTAGCATAAGACTGTTCACAAAAGGATGTTTTCAGGTCTGTAATTTGAAGGATAATCAATACTTTGTGTTTCCTTTGTGATTATCCTTTAACTCAAGTAAACAAATTCTGGTCTGAAAAACATTCATATTTAACAAATGCTAAATAGTGATGTCATCAAGGTAATTTGGAGCTGATTTTACGGTTGATGAGGTCAAGGAAGATCTGTATTTCTGTTTATTATCAATAGTCATGTAGTGGTGCAACTTTAGCTTGAGATTAGTGAGCACTTTCCCTGAATAACATCGAGTGTCCCTGTGAAAAAAAGCATAAAAATGACAAATATTGAATCCTTGTGTAACCACTAAAGCATAGTTGTCGTAGACATCTTTTTATGAAAATCCTTTCCTTAGGATTTTTTCCTCCTGAGAAGCTGAGAGGCCTCAGGAACAAATGTAAACAATGGTTATCTGCTGCTGTGGAATGCAACAGGTGGATCTGTGATTGGTCTCATGTTCTTGTTTGTAATTAATGGCCAATCACAGCACATCTGGCTCAGAGAGTCTGGGACAGCTGCCTTTGTTATCGTTCTTTCTATTTTTAGCTTAGCTAGCCTTCTGAGAGGAAACCTTTTCTTCTATTCTTTTAGTATAGTTTTAATGTAATATATATAATAAAATAATAAATCAAGCCTTCTGAAACATGGAGTGAAATCCTCGTCTCTTCCCTCAACCTGAGACCCCTGTGAACACTGTCACACACATTATAGTCACAATTAGGAAAGATCTGGACATATAAGTAGGTGCAAAGTTATAGAAATGTTAAATTTTTATAGACAAAATCCTCTTAAATGGAAAACGAACTTTGGAGTTTATGCAATACATCATGTAATGAGTGTGTTGGTGAATCCCATTGGAAAACAAAAAAGCTAAAAAAGTAAATTATATATATAATAAATATACAATACAATGTGTAATATAGAGCATATAAATAATGTTCACATACTTTATATAATATATACTTTAGGTAATACATGTAATATATACATACTCACCAAAAAACCCAATATATATGTGTGTGTGTATATATATTATATATATGTATGTGTGTGTATCCCAATAGAAACTACCAGGCCAGAAGTACAAATGCACTACTTTTGATAGTACTTTACCCTGAAATGCTGAAGCTATATTTGATACATCGATAAAGTGAATGGGTTTTTATTTATCCCGTGGGCAGCTAATGAGATTTGCATTGGTGTTGTACCTTCCAAAATGAAACCATTCATTTCAAAGTTGAATGAATACCCACCTCAATGGGCTTCTGGACTTCGATCTTGGACAGGAATTTTACTTCTCATTTTTTATATTTAGATTCTGTAGTTCTCCATTTGGCAGACAGTGACAGGAAACAGGAGAATCTGGAGAAATTAAATTGTTCAAAGAATCACTGTCAATGAACTAGCCAGAAAAAATCCTTAAAAGGAAAATGAGCTCACTCATAACAAAGCTATCTGTATGTAGGTATCAGAGGGAGGAATGCTAAAGTAGATACAAAAATTAACTTTATAGCATTGTTTAGTTGTTGTTTTCGCAGATTGAATAGAATAATTCTGATTTTTTTTTCTTTTTTTTAAATAGAAATAAGTATCAGGTAGTAAAGATTTTTTGTCATTGCCTGTTAAAAATACACTGGTGTTTTCCTCATCAATTTAATCATTAAATTAAAAATATAAAGCAAATAATTTTAAATAATTTTAAAATTAAATGTCCTTCCAATGAAACATTAAACGTGCCATGTATAAGGGAAGCAATCATTCAAATGCAGCAAGAAGTGTAATTAAATAATGTTAGTAGAGTTCCAAGGAGTTGAATAGAAAGATACATTGCTCTTTCCTAGTGGAGTTAAAATATGATTTATCCTTTGCACACTTAATTCTATTAAAAAGTAATATAAAACAAACAGGAAGGAAGAGCTGTTTTATTTATGTTGTACTACTATTATTGTAGTACAACACTCAAAGTCCAAAGTAATTTTCTAGAGACACATTTGTCTTTTGTAATTTTAATATCTTGATCTTTCTTTTTATAGACTGTATAATCTATAGATGTTTGCAAATTAGTACTCAAATTCCTAAGTCTTACTATTAAACTACCAGTGCTGACTAAAGTTTGGCATCCATGGAAAAAAAATCATTTTATTATGAATCAGAAGAAAAATCATGAGTTTTCCAGGAAGCCTAGACAATGTTGATTAAAATATATTTTGGAAACTCAGACTATAAGGATGTTATCAAGAAATGTATTTTACTCAGCTGTAGGAGCAGCGTCCCACAGGCAGCTTCTGTCCCTATTGTGGTTTGTGAGTGCAGGATCTGGGTTGTAGAGAAACACTGAAGATTCTATGGAATCTCATAGGTATAGCTAAACCCAGGATTTTGAAGACTTAAAATTGGTTAAATCAGGAATAGAGTGTCTTGGTTTGAAATGACAGGTGTCTGCTAAGGAAGGCAGGAGCCTCTCTTGAAATGGAGAATGTAAGCCCTCTCCCTCCAAATGTTTATAATTCTGAAATTAAGGGCCTCTCAGGCAAAGAGATGGGAGTAGGAATAACAGCTCTTTACTAGGAAAATTTTAAAAAATTGAAATAAAAATACAGTAATACAAAACAACACTGACAGAGTCAGAATACAACCTGACACCCTGTTGGTCAGGGTGTTTGTAGCAGTCCCATTAAATGGTGGCTGCAATCCTCCTGAAGTGACAGGTGTGGTTCTGTTGAAGCAGTGATCCCATAGAAAGGTGTAAGGTTTCCTCTGAAGGGCCAGTTGTGGTGTAGATGGGCCTGGTCTTCCTCTGGGAATCCAGTGGAAAAAGGCTGACTATGTTCCAAATCTCAGATTCTATCCAGTTAGGAATGCTTGGCTCCTCCCCCTGGGTGGAGCATCTTACAATGGGATGATGTAATTTTTATCAGTCATGCAGTGAGACTCAGTGGTCCATTAACAGAAGATATCTCCTGGAGGAAGGATTGGTTGTGGAAGAGATAAAGGAAACTGTCCCACCCGGCTTTATTATCTGATTCATTAACAGAAGATAACTGCCCCACCTGGTTCTAACAGATGGCACATCTTGCATTGCAATCCAAGACAGGGACAGACATTTGAATTTGGTAAAGACTTCAATATGAGACCAGTGATTAGTGAATGGTTTGTCTACTAGAAAACAAATAGAAACTATAAACTAGACATTAGTACTACCAAGTACCAATGCTGTTCTGACAGCCTTCACCCATCAGGTTCGCTTCTCTTCTGTGCATTAAAGTGCACTGTAATTTTCACCTCCAGCACACGAGAGGTGTGTATATGTGTATGTGTACACATATATGAGGAAACATTTTAGTTAATAAGCTCTGAAGGCCCATGGTAGAAGACATAAACATTGATAAGGTCATTGAGTCTAAGGATTGTTCTGGTTTTTTGCTGATGAATAGGCTATTAGGGTTTAATACTATATTGTTTAAACTACATTTTTGTGGAAGAGTTATTTTATAATGACTATCTCTGCCATCTTTGTAATATACTGATGGTCTTGACAGATTTTCAGGATCCATTTGTTACCCGTCCCGGGAGGGGTGTCATGATGATAAATAATGACTGTATCATCCAGTGCTGTCTCTAGAGAGATGTTCCCCCAGAACAGGGTGACTGGGGAAAAATGGCTAATGGCTCAAACTGAATTGACATATAGACTGAAGGTTTCATGTGACAGTATTTCAAGCTGAAGGCAGATTCTGTATACTGGTATACATCACCTCTCCTCTGTGTGTTGTTATACAAATAATTTCCTGACATAGTTTATTCAACAGCATTTCCTGCTTTCCTCTGTCCTAATTTCTGCCTTCAAATGGTGCAGCATCCATTCATAACATGTGTGATGGAAGTGTCTGGTTTGTAGGCTGTATCTGAAAGAATATTAAGCAAAAACACAATGGTGCCTGGAAGCCATAAGCCTGGACATGTCAGGTGGATGATGCTGGAAATACAGTTTCCAGTTTAAATGTCATTTGAGATTCATTGAAAGCGAATAGTAAAGTTAATGTTTATATAAGTAACTCAAATGCATTTTCCTGGGATATCCAGGACAAAACTTTCCATCTGTTCATGTATAAAATGAATCTTACAGCCTCACAGTCCTTATACTCTCCTGTCTAGGTACAATTTTGTGCCTAGCTCACAAAGCTGAATCAGCTGATAACAGACCTCAAGGTCAGCAGCTGAAGTGGAACTGTGAAGGAGGGAGGAACAAACATTAAAACCTTCTCTATTCTGTGAGTGAAATACTTGAGATCCCCAAAACACATTCACAGACTTGAAGGAAGGAAATTAGAACACAAACCTGTTCCTCCTTACATGTTTCTAACCTCCCATTTCCCCTCTGTGCTGCGGTGTTTTCCAACAAAGCTATCTCAAGAATAATTTTCTTACATTAAATTTTTGCTCTTCCCAGCAAAATTAATTTCACCTTTTTTGCTGGCTGGAGATTAATGCATTGTTTTCCATATTGTCTGTTTCTATTTATTCTCACGAATATCTATGCCTGTGCATGTATCTAGAATACATGACTTGTACATCAGATTGTAGTGGAATCTGCAGCAAGAAACATGAACAGTATGAGGCCAATAATATTCATTAAAAAAAATTGTTAGCAGAACATTTTTCTACAGCTCTGGCAAACCTAAAGCATTCAGTCAGAAATATCCTTTTGTGTCACATTCTGCAAATATCAAGGTAAACAGTCAATGCAGAATAAAATGCTCTACTAGAACCTAACTGTGGACTAGGTGTAAGCCCCAAGACAGTCAGCAGAAGACTCACTGAACTGGAATTTTGGAACACAATTTAGCTGAATCAGGGAAATTAATTTTTTCTAATTTTAGTTCATGTACTTAGTTACATATCTAAAAAAAAAAAATTAGGTATCTGATTTTTAAAAACTTTTATTAAGAGTTTTGTGAAGTTTATGAAATTTTGTTGAGATCTTTGGTCAAATTTTATGTTAAAATGTTGCTGAAACTTTTAATATAATTTAAATAAGACAAGAAGCTGCTTTTTTCTAGTAAAGCCAAAAAGAATGTTGTAGATTAGACAATGAGCTTTAAATTTTTGGTTTGGGCAATCATCACTCTGCCAAGGACTTTAATGTAATCTGGAAAGGCTGGCACCTCCAGAGCTATGATAACATTTGCTTCCTGCACAGAAGCAGTACAGAGCTGGAACTGGGGAGAGTTAAACAAGAGAGGCTGCTTGATCCAAATAATATCCAGAGGTTGTAATGTAATGTGAAGAACTGTCTGGACACTCTGCCCCATTCCATTTCCTCGTGCACTGGATGTGACACTCCTGTTGGACAGCTGGAAAATAGCCCTTAGCTTTGTGGTTGTTTCATGTACCTTCAGGCTGCTCATCTGGGGAACTTGTCAGTCACATTCCCCATTGGAAGTGCAGAGACAGAAGGACAGGGTGACAGTGCCAGGGTGGCAGTGTCCTTTCAGTTCCAGGTGCAGACACAGTGCCCATGAGGAGGGAGCTCTGATACATCTCACATCACCTCATGCCTTCTGCCTGAGTCCCCATGGCTTTCCACACTCCTCTGCCTTTTCCCAGCTGGTGCTCTGCCTGTGCCTGCAGGTGCTCCATGGACATGGGGTGGCAGGAGGGATGAGCTCTCTTACACATTTTGTGTGCATCCTGCAGCAAAGTCCCTTGAGCCTTTCCTCAGGAAACCTCCATACCCAGTGTGACAAACCCTGCTTGTCAGACCTCATCAGTGTGGGGATTTCATGTCCTTAGACAGAAGTTGCTTGTTTATTTAATCTTAATTTCATGCCTGCATTCAAGGCAATGGCTTTGTGCACATGTTTACTCCCTCAAATATTCACACACACATTCTTGCACCCTTGGGTCATTGTACATTTAGGTGGAAAGAACACATGTATGGCTAATATACCTTTAATATTTAATCAAACCTTATTAATATTTCCACCAAACTGATGTTCAGAAAACTGAACAGATTAAATTAAAAAAAAAAAAAGGTAACATCATTACTTTTTAAAGTCTCAGGTGAACTAGGTTTATATAATATTATTTATGACGTATAAAATACTGTACAGAAGATAATCTTTGCTATGTATCTACATTTTCAGAAATGACAAATGAAAGAGCTGTGGGGTCTGCATACTGCAGATATGGTTCCCATGCTGCTTTATATTGTTAAACAACATGTGCTTGGATGAGTTAGTGTCCCATCACAAATTCAAGCCTTCAAGCAAATTCTGACAAATCCTACACAATTTAATTACATTTGGAGGAAGAAACAAAGGTATTTCTTAGACTAAGAGTTTGCAGAGAAATGTAAGTTCCATCCCTCCTTGGGCTAGCTTGATGCAATATACTGACTGCAGCCAGCTTGAACCAAGCCCTAGAATTGTCAATGGGCTTTTTATCCCACATCTCTTGCTGAAAAGGTAATTTTTTTTAACATTATGATTGAACTGTGAATTAACATTGCAAAAGACTGTCTATAGTCTCTGGCTCCTGACTGTACAGCTGTTTGCACAAAGTCTCTTCTGAACTGTGGAAGAGCTAGTTGAATCTATCCCACACTTGGACAAAAATTGCTATTTTCAATTTTGTGTGAACAAACACTTTAAAGCAGTTTATTACAGCTCATAAAAATGAAGGATTTTCTCATGTAGACAAGTCACGTCACATGAGTGACTATACTGACAGAATTTAAGATTTCCACTTTCTTAGCCCCATCTTCAGTCTCTCAGGCTACAGATTTCTTCAGAATACCAAGTCTCAGCCATGGAGTTGAGCTCAATGCCCAAGTTAATCTTTTGCATTCTCAATGCTCTGGAGGGAGATGAGTTTGTTCTGTCTCCAGCTTCCCAGGAACTGGGGTGGTTTCTGTTGGGTCCTGTTCTCAGCCTGCTGCTTGGCTCATGGGCTCTGCACGGAGCATCCTTTTCCTGGAAAAGGTCTAGCAGAGAGATGAGTCCATCCCTGGCACATCTTCAGGGCACCACAATGTCCCTTGAGTGTTAACAATGAGAGAGGGCTGTGCCCGAGTTCCTCCTGGTGGGAAACTGCCTAGACAAGCACATTTATCCTTGCACAGAAAGACATTTCCCATATAGTTCCTCTGTGCCCTAATGACCACACTTCCTTCATGTTCCCTGCTGCTGTGCCCCAGAATACTCTATGCTCTGATGGCTAAAACAGATCATTGCAATGCTGGTCTTAGTGTGTTTGTATTTCAGATTAAAGGATGTGGTTTTGACAAGACATCTGCTGAGCAAACCACTTTTTCCTTTATCAGCATGCTCTGCCCCTATCTGCTTAATCTCTTCTAAATCTCATGACAAAAATAATTGAGGCCACAATCTCAGGAGCATGGGCTCTTAGAGGATTATTTATGGCACTGACTAATTCGGGATCCATTTTTTAGAGGGATGCTGTGTCTGGAAATCTAGGCACCCCTAATTTTCCTTCCTTTAAAACTTTTATTACACTTTCTCTTTTCCATTTTTTTTAACAGTAATTACAGCGTCAGATAAATCAGTAAATCCTTTAGGTTAGATATTTTGCAACTGGACCATTTCTGTGTGGAGTCTTCTGTGGTCCATAAAAGGTGGATTTTCCTACAATGGAAGTACTTTTGACATCTCTCTTTTATATAACTATCAATTTTTGCAGCAATTAAAAAGGCCTGATATCTCAGTTATATTTGCTTCTGTGTTTGGTGGTGTTGAGCAGGTTCAAAGACAATAGGCAAGCTGGAGGCAGGCAGATACACTGTGTCTGTGTGCTTATTTGGGTCTCTAGAACCAAGCTAAAATCTCATAATCTCTGTTCCATCATGACTGTACTTGTTAGCTACTTCACCCACAGATTTGATTCATGTGATTTTGATTTGGAGATGCCTTGCAAATCCTTATGTAAATGGAATTCTGCATGACACAGGAGTCAACTGAATTTTCACTGAACATGAAAAACCTGACAACCTCTCTGCACCACGCCCTGCAGGTGAGGGATGTGGTCATGAAGGGAGCATGAATAAACTTGTTTATTCATGAGATACACAGGCATCTCTCATCAGTTCATGTGACTTTGATATACCAGATTTGGAACTGGTTTCTGAAACTTGCTTCACTGCTGAGTTCACTCTGTGTTTGCAGAGGATGGTATAAATCAGCCCCAGGTCCTGTGTCCTGCTCCACAGGTGACCGACCTCAGTGTAATTATTTACTCTCTCAATGTTGTAATCTTCCCACATCTGAAAAAGGAGGGGTGAAAATGAACCCACCTTTTCTGCTGCCTGGACACTAAAGAAGAGCCCTGTGTAAATGCAAGTTATGAATACATTTTCTTCCCTAATGTTCTGGTCAGCCTGTCTCTTATGGGAAGTGCTGAAATTCTTTATTCTCTTGGTGATTTTTTTGGAGCAGGGGGTGTTAATGACATCACACAGGCAAGCAGATAGTCACACAGACAAACACAACTAAAGCTAACTTTCCCTGTTTGTCATTACAGTGAGAAAATATTCACATGCTGAACTAACTTTAGCTCTGAGATGAGGAGGAGGTAGCTGGTATTTGTGAATCTCTGGGAGGAGAGTGGAAGTTGGAGGGTCAACAACCAGGAGGAATTGAAATCACTGCCTTTGATATGTGTTATCAATTGTGGAGAGCAGAAAGAAACTGCAACGGTGCCAGGAGCATGGTTGCTGTCTTTAATGACATATTTCTTTGGGGTTTGCTGCATTCCTGGTTCATTTCAGAAAAGTGTGGCTCTCTGAGCTGCTGTGCGCACCGTCTGAGTCAGGGGCAGCTGCTGGGGCAGAGCACACCCAGCTCACTCACAGCTCATGGCATCAGGGGTCTCAGAAAACCCTTGTCATGATGCCCTCTGCTTCTCCTCCTTCTCCTTTCTTCTTCCCAGCTGCTTGCATTAAACATATTTCACCTCTGGGCAATATCCCACTGGATGAAGCCTGCTTTTCATCTTGGCCATGCACAGGTGGAGTCATGCTGGTCCTGGCATGCTCATCTGTGCCTTGTGACTGCTCAGTTTATGGTGTGACTCTGTAGGGGTGAATTGGTGCTGCAGGCACCATGTCAGCATTTGGCTTTGCCTGTTTTCCTGGCTCTGAGGAGAGCCTATCATCTTCCCCAGAATGGGAAGGAAAATTATGTTCCTTGACACTTTCTTTGTTCTATAGAAGAACTGGTTTTTGTGAAAGGGAGGAAAAAATGTTTCTCAGCTTCTGAAGTATTCTTACCTCTTAGAAATATGCTCATGAGATGCTCCAAATGAAAAGCTTTTGTCTACATATTTTATCATTTAGCCAGAAGTGCCACTGTTGTGGAGAGGCTGCATTTATTACATTGCTTAAGTGTTGAGTCCTCATTTCTGGTTTAATCTGAAGACTATTTCAGACTTGAGCTCTTTGGGAAAAGGAAATGAAAGTGGGTTCAAGAGTCCTTTGTTTCTGAGCCCCTGGTTACCACTCAGGAAAATGCTTTTATGCTACAAATGGATAAAAATTACAAGGGTTCATTCAGGAATGTAACATTCATTTAATTGATCCATTCACAATCCCAAAATTAAAGACAGGATTTATTAGGCTTTGACATATGGGTTGAGTATGCTGCTTTTATTCTAGATGACGTTTTCCTCCTCTCAAATTTAGCTAAAAATGTAATAACCCCTCAGTTCAACAGATTCACAAACCTCCTTTGTCTCTTCTTGGTCAACCATTGACTCTTTGTAAAGCCCAACAAGGAATCACAGTCTCAATGGACAGTCCCACTATGCTGTGGAGTAAAAAAACCAAAGGGACCATCATGAATTACTTATAAAGTTCACTGAGATACAGCCACTGACAAGAAGAGTAATGACTAGCTTCTAGGCTTAGCTCTTCTAGGCTTTTCTTCCTTTTTCCCTCACAAAAGACTTTCATTACTGAGCCACAAAGGTGTAAATGGGCTGACAGTGTTTCCTGCATTCATGGAGTGATGGAAAATCTAACAAGTACTGTGGGACATGGATATTTTTCATGGCATCATGTTTTAATTTTAAGCTCAGAAACACCAGCTTCTTCAGATAAACATACAGTCTCCCTCAAACATTAAATATACCTCCTGCCTTCTTCTTGACTCTGCAAGTCACAGCTGCTGGGCCTGTTTTGAGTCCCCCAGGAGCAGGTTAATCAGATCCCACCACAATTTCAGTATTAAGAGGAGAAGCACAAACTAATTGCTTGGAATGTGTGTGTGAGATTGAAGGAAATGTGCTAAGGTGAGCTTAGGGCATAGCCCTGCTTTTCCAACCTGTGCTGTGCCAGGGGCTGAAGCAGTGAGCAGCCCTGAGTGTAACTAGGTTCCTGAAATACACTGCTTAATGTCACCTCTGTCACTTGGGCCCTGCTACAGGGTCACAAGGACTCTTTCTGCAATGTCACAAGCTGCTGACAGCCATAAACTACATCAGCCAAACCATGCAACACGAACAAAAACATTATTCATTTATTTATTTTAATTTCAACCAGACACAAACAATCTCACTCTTTCACCGCCTTACATATGTTGGATTTTCTTGCATGTCTTTTAAGATAGCTGAGTCCTCTCAAACTAAGCTGCTTATGAGGGTTAGGTAGAAGTCCAGACTTCTGGGCTATGATGTTGATGAACCCTCTGAAAAACATCCTCCCACTCTGCCAAAGAGCTCTTGGAAAGGGCTTGAGGTGTTTCTCACTTGTTCTGCCCTCTCCCCACAGCAACTCCAGCTCCCCTAGCAGGTTTCCCTCACCTCACATGAAACTGTCACACGTAACTACACCAAAGCTCATCAAACTACAGGGGCAAGTGCTAGGGCAATATAAATCCTCTTGCAGTTAAAACTGGGAAACTCATTTCCTAACCTCACTTTCATGTTTGCATGGCCCTTCCATTGTTTTGTGTCCAAGAGCATTGATAAGGACAAGTGCATTCTGTGGACAGCATTTTGCCAATTGTGTCCTATTACATGCTGAGGTACAAGAGGCCTCTGCTCCACAGGTGAGAAGCTGCAGCCATTTCACAGACTACATGCTGATTCCCAAACTTACCATCTCAACTTCTGCGGGCCTCCTAGACAGCAGAGAGGTGCTTTACTCATCAGTCAGGAACAGCTCCCAGCCTCCTTCCTATTGCCTGTCCCTCTTGCCAGTGGTACTGTGTACCAAAATAGTACATTCTCTTGCTTGGACATTCTCTCTCTCACTGTCTGAAAACTGAACCCCCACTCCTTTGAAAGCTGTTTGCAACAGAGCTATGTGAGGGAGCATCTGCTTCTTACTTTATTTAATGCCCAGCCCTAAAGCTTTTGTTTAATTATCAGTGTATCTTTTAGAAACAGGAGTAATCCTTGTGGACAGATACCTTCACATCAAAGACTACATGTATACCACCTGGTTAATTAGGAAGGGGCTTTGCCTAGGACAGCTGAAATAGCTGTCTGTTTTCAAGAGAAAACCAGATTTTTCCATTCCTTGCAGCTTTAGCACTATTTAATTAGAAACTTCTAGTGAAATAGTCTAGCTTTCCATTGTAGCTTTAAAGTTATTTAACTTCTGCTGACTTTACCAGCTGATTTTCTTAATTGAATATGGCTGCAATTAGCTTCAGCAGGCTTCATTCAGAGGAGCTTGTTCAAAATCACTTACCAAAATCCTTTGGCACCATTACAGGAAATACTTGAAGGTCTGCAAACCCCCACATACAGATAAGGATGGTGATTGTTTTTCTACAGTGTGTGCTAATTCCTTGTGCTAAAAATGAAGCCAATTTTTGCTGCATTTACTTCAGTGGAGATATATAGCCTTAGTCTAGAACAAGTAAGGTAAGTGTGGTGGATGTGAGGTTTCCTTTTGATGATGGTTTGTTTAAGCTGTGTCTGAGGTGACACCAGGATTTCTTTCTTAGCACTTTGCAGGACTGAATTCAAACTGAAGTCTACAACCCTTTCTTTTCAGGTGTTGTTGGAACAAATATAAAACATTTTAAAACGTATCAATTTTCTTTACATTTTGTGTTAAATTACAGGTGTCAAGTTAAAAGTCTCACCCTCTCTTTGTCTTCTGTGGGACTCATGTTGAGGCTTTTTGAGTTGCAGAGCAATAGAAAGCATAGCTAGAGCTTTACATTGATTTCTACGTGAATTACATATACATGGGAACCCTCAGATCTAGGCAATTTAGAGCCACATTTGCTGCCTCCAAGATGTATTCAAATTGCTTGTTTTACCCAGCTATCTTGGTTATAAACAGTTTTCAAAATGTTTGGTTTTGTTTTCTCATTTCTTTGCTTTTTAGCAATATTAAACCTGATGGAGAAACAAATTTTTTTTCTTTTTTTAATAATTATTGTCTATTCTGATGACTTTTCCCCAGTAAAATATAGGACAATTGATTAATGTTGTGAAGAGTAATTTGTGTTGTTTTGTAAAGCTTGCAACTATTTCTGTATTGCTTTTACCTTAGGCTGCAGACTGTAAGCCTGATTTGAGGGGGAAATTGTAAGTGGAATGAATATGTGTTGCTGTGAGAAAAGAGTGGGAATTAAAAAGCTGTGACAGACAGTCCAATGGTGCTTTCCTCCTGCCTCCATTTTCAGGTCAATAGCCATTATCTCTAGATGACAGATCTCTCATTCTTCCACAGGGTTTCTTGTGAGTGTCTTCTTTCCAAATCATGTCAATCTGTGGAGTCCCTCTAAAAGTAGTCATAGTAATAAAGAAACTTACTCTGAACTTTTTTACTACTATTTAGTCTGAAATGTAGTCCAGACAGAGGCTGAATTTTTGCTATCAAACAAAAAGTGTGAGAAGGATACTGTAGCAACAGTATAAATAATAACTAAACAAATATCCATTTAGATGATACACTATAAAAATCGGTCTAAACAGTTCTCTATTAATCTGTTTATATCACTTTCCTCACACTTCTCATACTAAACCTTTTAAATCTGATACTGTGCATAATATCAAATGAATGCTGAGCAATTCTTCCCTGACAACATAATGTGGAGTTTATACTTTACACACCTAACCCAGTATATATAAATATAATAGCATATGGCACAAAATTAAACTGCTGGCTGTTGTTCCACTGAGCTAAAAGGTTCTTTCAGTCAGAAATGGATCACAATTGTGTTTTTTCCTGTGTCCAAATCTTAACACAGTAACATATTGGATCATAGTGAATTTAGTGTAGCTATCCCTGTCGTATATTAGGAGATGCTAGGGCTGTAAAGCTACCTCTAGATTAGGGCATTAAAAGTATTAAGGTTTGTTTACTGCTGAAGAGACTAACAGGCATTATCTACTCTGCCCATGTAAACAGGCCATAAAACAACGTGGTGGGGCACACACTCCCTGCTGGGAATGGTCCTCAAGGAGCTCATCCCTCTAAGTGCCCTTGGGGGTGGCCTGTCAGAACACTGGCTCATATGGCCAGGGACCAGCCTGATCATGTGAACACAGAATTTATCATTTTCCTAGTAATAGTCCCTGGCACTGTTTAATGCAAACCTACATATTTAACATGATCTTTGTGCTGGTTTCATATCTGTTCTTGCTGTTCATCTATAGACTTGGTTCACCACATTCCAAATTCATCATGTCAGACCCATTTGTGGTTTGAAGGATTAGAGCTGCCACTTTGCCAAGCAGAGTATGGAGGGGAAGGATGACTGCACAGAGGGGGATTCAAAGCTGAATGCTGAGAGGCCTGGGCTCACTTTGTCATTTAAACAGATCAGGAAGTACTAGAATGCTGAAGTACCACTTGTAGTACGTACAGTCAACAATCAATCATCCAATTGCACAGTCTGGAAATGCAATGTACAGAAAACAGTAAAGGGAATAATGAAGTGGGCCAGAACATGGGATTATGTGTGATAGACATGCTTCTCTTGCCTCCATGCTTTGACTGCCTTTTATCCTGACTTCAGCTGTTTGTTTCTTGGGGTTTTTTTTTCACTGTTTGGATTTTATTTGTTTTCAGTGCATTGTTAGTAGTTTACAATCCCCCACCAGTTTCCTCAGAAGCTCCAGGATAGGTATGTGTGATGTCCAGAAATAGACAAAAGACTTCTTCTGAAACCAGCGTTTAATGGAGATTGAATTTTAAAAATCTACAAAATTGTTATATTCTTCTGAAAAATGGAAATAACACAGACACAAGAATGATTTTCAGTGGACTTTATTTTTGGTTGATTCTAAGAGGATTAAATTAAACACTCATTCTTCTTCACAAAACCAAACTAAAAACCTCTTCCAAGGCAGTTTGTAGCATTACTGTGCATATGTTAATATGAAACTGTATTTTGGAGTCAAAGATTACAATCCAAGGTGATCAACAACACCAACCAAAAAATCATAATCATAAGTTCCAAGTAATTTTTCTGTGGCTGTCTTTTTTTGACCATGTCAGATAGCATATTGTATGCTGTTTTAATTTGGTATTTTGAAAATACCACTTAATTATACTCTATAAGTTTATTTGTTACTAAGTATAGTACCTGTATGCTGAATGTGAACAGAACCTAAACAGAACAGAAACTGAGGGATTTACTGACAGTGAAGAATAATTATGCTTCTGGCCAGTGAAAAATCTAGTATGTTTTGGAGGGGAAACAAAACCTCAGGGAGGAAGGAAAGGCAGCTAGTTGCCATCAGCAAATAAGTGGCAGGAAGTCATACTTCACATTGAACTGGAAAAACACAAATGACACAGTGAAGCACAAGCTAATAACTGCAGCCATTTTGCTGGGGGCAAGTAATTGAGAGACATGGGGAGCAGTTTTAGGAACGCCAAAAAAGACATCATTATTGGCTATTTGATGGGACATGTCAAAAAGGCACAGTCAGCTGAATATGAAGACACATTTGAATAGACATATCTGTAGCAGCTCGGACAATAATCTACAGATGGAGAGCTAATGCTCAGGAATGACATAAGCAAGGAAGACACTAAGGTATTTGCACTCCACTTTAGCTCTGCTGTATCCATAATCTGTGCCAGTGAGACAATGTGATGCACTATGTGGGCTGTGCAGATTGCTGGGTCCTCTCTTTCTATTGCAAATTCATAATTGCCTGTAGCTAGTGTGAGGGTTCCAAGGAAGACAAAAGTTCTTACAGTCTCATAATAACTCCATTCACTGCACTAGACTGCATTGTGTGTTGGCTTCCATGTCAGCTTACAGATAATAGCTGTAGAGGAGAAACAGCTATGAATATGGAATTATTCCATGTAGGTGCTCTTAGCACTGAAAATAAGAAATAAAGCTTTCTTTTTCCAGGCTACTATTTTTATTCTTGTTATGAAACAGAAATATAACACATGCTTCTATACTTCTACAATTTTAATTTTTGTAATTTCCCTTGTTTGATACTACTTTTAAATTAGTCTTGCTTGACTTTTGCTATATACTGCTTATTTTATTTCTGTGATTAGCCTCATTGGGACACTGACAGTAACTCGTGAAAACTATATCCACAAGCATGCCCAGAAATAGTAGCATTGTCCTGCTACTGGCCAGTACCTGGGCCACAGCACAGGTTTTGCACTGAGGAGAATCCAGTGGGGTGATTTTTGAGTAGGCAGAATGCTACATGGTTTTGATGGAGCTGCTCTAGAGGAGCTGGTGTCCTCCTCTCTTTCTCACAGTCTCTGCTGGCAGGGAGCCACTACTGGGGTATTTCCTTATGATGGGAAACATTCCCTTCTTAGGGCTATTTGGCTTCTCTAATTTTTCACTAAGATAATTCCATGCAGGTTTAAGCACATAGAGCTTTGGCAATGTCTTTCATATATTTGTTTTTTTTTTCTGAGGACCAACACAATTTTCTCAAAAGGTTGATTCCATGTTTTTGTTTGTGCAGGATGCTGGTGCTGGCTTGCTCAGAGGGCTAAGAAAGGGTGAAGTGACCCAGAGTCCTTGGAGCGATTGGGATAGTGCAGGTTCCTATTAGCCTTATCTTCTTTTGGCAGTGTAAAAAAACACTTCTAATGGTGAGTCAGACATTAGTGATGTTTCATATTGGTTACCAAGTGTAAAGGGCAGTTTGAATTGCATCTGAAACACTTGACTGCCACCCTTGAGCTGGCTAGGGAGGAAAGTGATGGCTCCCCTTTTGTGATCTGCAGCCTGCATGCTCCTCTGAGTGCCATTACAAAGGAAGGGAAGTGGAGGATGGATGATTTATGGAAAAGAGCATGCCTGTTTTGTCATTTCTTCCTTGCAAATATATATATTGATTTGCACATGCAGGGCCATCTTAATTTAAGGTGCCAGAGAAGCAGGACACCAACTTGTTCAAGGCAAGTGACCAACTCTAGAAATTCTACCAGACAGAAAAAAATAAGTTTCATTTTCACTTCATCAGTCATGTGGTTTATTTTAGCCTATAAGATAATACATAAAGTGTGAAAATATCAGCCCCATAAAAATTAAGTCAAACACCTTCTAATAATGATTTATCTTAAAACAGGGTCCTGCAACTGACACTAATTCTGCAATCCACCTTAACAGGCTCTTAAAATAACTTCACAGAGCAACATTTTTACTGTAGTATTTTTGGTGGCCTCTGCAGTCATCAATATAGGGTCTTAATACAGAACAGCATATCTCAAAAAATGAGCAAATATGTATGAGAATGTGACACAATTTTTAAATGCAGATATTCTACTTTTAGAAAGATTTTGCTGGCAAATACTATTGGTGACATCTTTGTTACTAGTTTTATTTGTGGCAAAATAAAATTATAGGTACAAAATTATTTTTAGAAATGAAAACTGCTGCGACTGGGCAACACTCTAAAGAGAGGATAGAGATATCATAATCTAACAGTATTAACTAAATTGTATTTGTGCTGTTTTATTCTGTTTTGATTTAGAAAAGTGCTAAGGCCCTTAATGAAAGTAAGTTTAAAACCTAAAAAAGGGGAAGGTCTGTTAGGTATTGTCTGGTTTTCTTGTTTAAGGCACAGAAGAGGCTAGTAATGCAAGACTGGACTTTTTCATCACTGAAATCAGTAAAAATGAAAGATTTTGACAGTAGTATTAATCATTGCAGAGAAGAAGAGGCTGCTTTAAGATCTGTTTGCTTTATTGAGGCTGGTTTTCAGACTTCACATTTTCAACTTTGGTTATTCTTTTCTCCTACAACAAGATAGAGAGCATATGTTCAGCCTACCTATCAATCTCCAGCGAGCAACATTCAGTTTGGAACCAAAATCATCTTGCATACAAGCAGTGTGAGCTGAAAGTCAAAAGTGCTAAGCAGCTGGGCTTTTATTAGTCTCATCTTCATCAAGCATACTCAGTTAAATTTGTGCAGTCAGTGTTTTGGTTTAAATTGTCTGAAACATTTTTGCTGAGCTTTCTTCTACTGTATTCCAAGCCAGAGCTGTGTTTGCCACAGCTCTGCACTCTTCTGTTCAGCATCTAAGTTTTATATATATGGTGCAATTTCCATTATACAGCTCTGAGTAGGATCAGCACAGAGATATGTGATCATTTTGTGCACATGGGGCACATTTCACCCAAGGAGTTCTAAGTCTCCCAGTGAATGGCAGTTAAGTGTGAAAAGATCTCTTTTATTTACATTGAATTACCACTTGTGGGGACCAGAATCCCAGACTTTGGTATCTGCCAACTATGTCAGTGCTGCATTTGAATCACTTAAGAACAATCATAAATAAAATGAGAAGTTGTGAAATGATCAGGTGATAAAATAAGAATTGTCCTCTCTCCACACTGGAGATTCTCATAAAACTTGCAATTGCAATTTTGTAACAAAGAGAAGGAAGCTTCCCAGAAGAGATACAGCCTAATAAATTGATTTTAAAAAAAGTCAAATGTCAAGATCACTTAGGATAATGCAAGGGATTACATTGCTAGTGCTTGTACATGGGATGTCTAAACCAGCAAAAGGAGAATCTTATGTCTTGGAAGTCTGATTTTCAGGACTTTTGGACTCGGACTGTGCTAGAATGCCAGGCCACCTCAGGCTCTGTTTCATGGACATGTGTTCCCAGCTGTGCATGTATGTACAAAGTTGCTTTTGCACTTACAAAAAGTGAAATTAGGATTATTGTTACATACCCTAGGAGTTCAAAAGATATACACACAGAGATAAATAAATAAACAAACTGATATCATAGTGTAAAAATTTGGTTTATTTGCTTTAGTTTTCTAGGATTACATTCTTAACTCGTTGTCACAAGTTTTAAAATTCAATCAGTGCAGACGAAAGTGTCCATCAGAGTTAGTGTCCATCTAGGGGTTGAGTTTAAGTGGAGCACAGTGGCGTATAAACGGCAGAGAGGAGAGCTGAGCAGAATAACTGGAGATCACCTATGTAATGTGATGTTTAAAGATGGACAATGACAGAGATGGAGTTTTTTCCTACAAATGTTAAAATTTTCTGGATACATTAATTTCCTCCACCTGTAACCCACACATATATGACTCAGAGTAGACTTGAGACATTTTCATTGGTACTAACGATCATTTTCCCTTTTTTTGTTTGTTGGCTAAAATGAATTTTAATTCATTATCAAACTGTTTGCTCTGTATTCATTAAGGATTTATGTTTAGGAATTCTCACTTTCTAAGTTTCTAGGGATCAGATTCCAGCTCTGTTCAAGTTAGAGGTGTGCTCCCTTGACATGGTCATACCTATGCAGTTAGGAAAGATGACGCTTGCCAGTGGTTTTAAGATGAATGACAGAGCTCTTTAAAAATAAATTACTGTCTGACTTCCTTCTTTTCACATATTAATTTCCTGGCCAGACAGCCCCAGATCACATGAAGACACATTTCCATTAGTCATGCTGTCATGTTTCAATTGTGGCCCAAACAATACCTTAGCTCTAAATATGAGTTGCCAAAGCATTTTTTTGTTGTCTCATCATTTGTAAAGTGGTCCTGCTGTTTAATTTCCCTCAGAAGTGCTGTGAAAATGAATACAAGCTGGAAACACTAATAATTAATTTTAAACTTGTAAAGAAAGAACTTCCAAGTGCTGTTTAACTGAGCTACCACTTTCTTTGTTCAGGTGTAGATTTGAAGCATAATAGAAATAATGATGACAGGAAAACCAGAGAAATATGTCTTGAACCAATTTTTTAACAATCAGCTGCCAAACCTAAGTCTTCTCTGTTGGCGGACAGTAAAGAACCAATTGTACTTTTTTCTTTTTTTAAATAAGGGAGCATTGAGAGTGCTGATTCTTTGAATGAATTCCAGCATGAGTAATTACATCCTACCATATTTAAATATCAATTAGATTGGGGGGGGGCTTTGCTCATTTCCTGTTTCACACTGGTGGATAATGTTGGCTGGGCCCTGCTGAACAGTAGCCACATTCACCCTAAAACTGGCAGTGTTTCTGTGGCAGACAAAGTGATATCTTTATTTCTTAAGGATGATTCTCTGAATGCTTCCACTCACACTAGTTTTACTCTGGGACAGCTTCAGTAGTGTCTGCTCTGACTTACAGCAGTGTGTGTATGGGAATTATGATACAATAACAACTATATAAATACCAAATCATCACTTGTACTTGATACTGCAGGAAGTTGATTGATATAGAGCTGAATTCTGTAAAATTCACTACTCAATATTAAAAAAAACCCTATCTTAGAATTATTATTTTGCCTCTTGCTTTTTTTCCTCAAGTTAATCAAGATGAATTGTGAATATGGACTTTCCACTTCAACTAATTTACAGAACATTGGGCCCCTGGTATTTAAACTGTGTACAGTAGTGGTATCTGAGTTATACTCAATAGTTACACCAAGTACTATTCAATAACTCTTTTCGCTGAATATTATACCAAATTTCTTTGAGGGAAAAATATAAGATTCTGGGACCAAAAACACTCCATATGTATTTCTGAGGGACATGGCTGAGAGCCCATGAGTGGTGAAAAAATTATTTTTCACTTACTTGCAAGCCAACTTCATGCAAATCAGAAAGAAAAGCACATGAGAAGAGGACTATTTCAGTTTGGCTTTGATGGTATTGTGAGATACTGAGTCCTCTAAACTCCAGGCTGAATAGAATTCAAGGAAACTTTGGAAGTAACCTTGCAGCATCTGCCCTTTTATTTCCCAGAATATAGGGTCTGAAACTATTGTACTGACAAAAATAAGGAGGTTTCCAGATGTCTCTAAAAGAAACTGGATATGATACTTAAGTGTCTTGCAGTCTTGCTCTAGCTGGACTTCGGTCCCTAAATTATTTTTGAGTATTAATCAAAGGTTTGCGGTTCCACTGATGGATATCTGCTCAGCATGTTTCAGATGTTGCATCTATAGAATGGGGCTGATCTCAACAACTTTAGCATGAGCAGAAAATCCCTCAATTAAGGTGATACTGACCTTAGCTCAAGTTAAATTGGATGTTAAATTTGTGCAGAGATTTGGTCTCTCCTGGTTGCAGTGACTAACCCAGGTGGCCTGCAGTGGAATGTTAAGGGCTTGTTTTATAAAATTGCAATTTTGAAGTAATTCTTTATGCTTGTGAAGTAAGATAAAGAGTCACTGATCTACTGGCTCTAGAAATGGAAGGTTTCTTAGACATCACCAAACTATCCTGAAAGATAGAACCAGTTCCAACAACAAATTAAGGTTACTGCTGAAAGCTGTTTGCCAAGCAGCAATACAAGCCTTGATCTTTTTTCTCAGTACTCTTTAATGGGCAGAAGAAATGTTGTTTCTTTTCCTGTCAGGCAATTTACATCCAAGATTCAAAAGACGGAGTAGTGACTGGGTGACCTTGACTTGCACAGAACAAAGCTTCAAAGAGAGTTAAACTGTTTGAGTGAGCCTGGCTGGTCTTTTGACAATACTCTAGTATTGCTTTGGTTTACCCAGAGTCCACAGGCACAGACTTATTCTAATTGCAAATGCCTACATAAGGTGGCAATCTGAGAGATTTATAACTAATTGCAATGATTGAAGTGTTAATTCTGAAGTATCTCACTAACAAATACCTTTTTCATGTTTCTATCTAGTAAGTAAGATAAATCTGTGAACAGGCACTTCAGTGCACATCAGTCTTGCTGACTAAAGCTCATGTATTGAGAGTTTGTTATGTGAAGAAAATTACTTATTAGAATAATGGCTTTGAAGTTGCATACAGGGCTGGCATCATTTGGATGAATGTATTAATTTCATATAAATTAAAATAGGGTTTCATATTATGGAATCAGGGCCAGGTGCACTAATGAGGACAATCTGTATATGCAATCCACAAAGGCCCCTAATTTTGGACATCAAGAAGAGATGTGCCTGGCAGTTGTGGATGTATGTTTGTACATAGCCTGTGCATGTATAATATTTCTGCTCACTTAATTCACACATGGGCATGTTTGAAAATAAACCCATATATTATTTTCCTTCTTTTAGCAGAACTAAAGTGACTTTCATAGAAATGCCACTGAAGCCCAATTGCACTGGAAGACAGATCAGTATTCAAGCTGTCAACAAAAAGACTGATGTTGGTCATAAGTCCTATTATCTGACAGCCCTGATGTGGGCTTGAGTTGAGATACAGCTGTGATCAATGCTACTTAACTGTACCATTAACTGATGGCTCATCCACACATGGTAGAACAGAGACCAAATTATGCTGAAAAGCACTTATAAATGGGGTTTCTACCTGTAACATGACTCTGATAAAAAAGCATAATCTCTGGATGACACATTTTTTAGGTGTACTTAAGCACAGCACCCAGTGCAGCTGTAACAGGGCAGGGATGATTGTGCCAGAGCTTGGAACTGCACATACTGCACAGGGCTAGTAAAGAGGCAGCTGTGTAATGCACTTTCTAATATTACCTCGCATCCCAGCAATTCCACTTGATTATTGGGATACTGACATTTTATTAGCTGGTTGTGCATCACCTCTGCACAAGCACCCTCTAAGGTTTTGTATCCCAAGTTCTATGCTTATTGCTTTCTTAGAAGTTACTGAGAGGAGGTTGTGCTGTATTACAGCTGGCTGGCTCATAAATTCCCATGGCATATGAAGATCTGAGCTTGTACTTCCTGAATGTTTTTCACACTGAAATGAAATAAAAGTCATTGAAATAGGCAAGAGTGACTTGTACATGCTCTAAGCTGGCCAGAAGTGGTGACTTCCCACAGGGTTCTTGGGGACCCCAGTTTTGTACCTGTTTTGTCTTGGATGGAGCAGAACCCCAGGTTCCAGGTGAGCATCCTTATTCTCATAATGTACCACTCCACAGAGTACCTTAACTCTGGTTATAATGGAGTGTTCATTTCTTCCCTGTCTTCCTCTCTGGAGTGGACAGCAGTGTCCCTCAAGGGGCTATTACATATTGCTATGATACAGTATACAGGAGGATGACACAAAATTGAGCCTGTGAATGTCCTACTGCTAAAACGGCATTATTTTATTTTGAAAAGAAATATTAAATATCACCATTATGACAACAGGGAATGAATCTTAATTCTCTTTGTCTAATTTTCTACGTAAAAACTTCATTATTTTCAAACTACCTGCTGGGTTTTGTTTTGCCTATTTGTTTTTTTATCAGATTGTGCTTCTAAGGCTAAAGCATGTTGGATGCCTGGAAGCATTTCTGTTTTCAGTGGGAACCTCTGTTAACATGATTCAATCATTTGTAAATGCAGACATGCACTCAGCAAATTTGATAAGCCCTGAGATTAATTTAGATGCACAAAAATGGTGAAATAGCCTAATCCTTCCTACAGAAGATAATGTTTAAACAAATTTATTTCATTCAGTGAAACACCTGGGCAAGTTTATTTAATATAGTCTTTGCATTTAATTATCCCCTCTGATGGAGCACATGCCATATTTCAAAATATGATTATTTTCTTTGGTATTAATTATTTTAAGATCCTCAAAGGAAACCAGGGGAGAAATAAAAAGGGGGTCTTAATTAACCCGAGCCACCAAAAGTCATCTTACTGGAATAGAGAAGATGGAATATGGAACTGAAAATAAATAGTGCTTTAAAAATCATGAATAATGAAGAATAGCTCTTAAAATCTGAAAAGAATTCTATATGAAGGAGTTGTTGCTAGGCATTAATGTCAGAAAGGCACACTTCCACATAAAACTGTCTTATAGAGGAAAGACAGTAATGGAAGAAATATTTCTGTGAAGAAATCAATATGCACAAAATTATTGCCAGAAGTCAAGGAGGTGCAAAATTATGATATACTCAGAGAACAATACAGCCCAGATTCAGAGTCTTCAGTTCTTTTCTCATTTTGCTCTTGTGGGGATGGCATAAAGGAAGCTATTCCTTCTGGGAAGAATTTATTCCACAATATATTTCTGGCAAAATATATTTAGTTTTACTAAAAATGGTGTCACTGCATAATCCTATTACTCCTGTCCTTGCAAGGAGTACTGCATGTGAGAACAGGAGACTCTGCTCTCCTCACCACAGCTGGAACTGTGGTGAGGAGAGCAAAATAGGGGTTTGGATGTTCTTATTCTAGATAGCAAATCAACACACTATGGCAATTTATGCATGTGTAATTAAATCACCAGGGCTTTTTGCTTCATCATTGCTACCTGAAAGGAT
Source organism: Melozone crissalis (assembly GCF_028551555.1). NCBI lineage: Eukaryota > Metazoa > Chordata > Aves > Passeriformes > Passerellidae > Melozone > Melozone crissalis. Next base: position 28,235,163 of record NW_026535794.1, read on the forward strand.
ATTTGCTGTGTGAATTTGCACAGGACAAGTGTATGTATCCTCTAAATGTTGCTTTGCTTGCCTAAGCACAAGCAAAAGGGAATTGTGCATGTTTTAGGCAATTATTCAGTGTTGTAGTCTCATGTTACTCTTGTTTAATCATGTAATGGTATTTTGCTACTTGAAAGTCTAAATGCAGTCTTGCAAAGATAATGTTATATGTGCCTTAACCTTTGCAAGAAGCCAGACAGCACCTCATGCTATTGGCAGCAGATCTGCCTTGTATTCCACTGCTGCTATGAGCTGTATGTTCCATGCTCTGTAGGTGTGAAAAGGGATTAAAACCAGTTTTACAACAGAAGTAGCTGTGGCTTTTATTCTGTCAATTACAAGGCAGTCACACAAATTTTGATTTGCAGTCAAAGTGAAAGCAGTTACCAAATCATACTCCTGCTTCATCTGGGAAACAAATTAAGCTGTTTTATGCCACTTGCAAAAGTAATTTAAAGTCAACTCTCACAGTAAACAATAAGACTTGGTTTTCCCTTAGTTTGTCAAAAGGCATGAGGTTTATTTCACTTTTCTGCAGATACTTTGTGTAGGTGCTTATAATCTCTCTTTTTCACTACTGCTCATTCCAGTGCACTTGCAAAAGCTTTGTTGGGCTGAGTCTTGATGCTGAAAGTGTGTGTTTTCTCTGGGAAACTTTTGAAATTATAAAAAAATACTTGTGAAATATTGTAAATAATGAGAGAAAAAAATGTTTTCTGATCATCTGTTTGTGTTCTTTGCAACAGAAACATTTTCATGATCAAATTGAAATATATTGCTATTTTGTCACAGAATTGTACTCAAGCCATTCCCAGAGACAGCATGGCAAGGAGCAAGTTCAGAGAAGAGCAGTCAATATGGTCAGAGGGCTGGGGTACTTTTTCTATAAAGGCAGACTGAGAGCTGTGGCTATTCATCCTAAAGAAAAGAATCTTCTGGGAAGAATTTAGAGCACCTTCCAGTGCCTAAAGGGACCACAGAAGAGCTGGAGAGGAACTTTTGACAAGGGCATGGAGTGACAGGACAAGGGCAAATGTCTTCAAACTGAAAAAGAGTAATTTTAGATCAGATAAAAAGAAATTCTTTACTGTGGGCGCAGTGAGGCACTTACAAGTTGCCCAGAAGCTGTGGATGTCACATCCCTGAAAGAGTTCAAGGCCAGGCTGGATAAGGTTTTGAAGTGGAAGGTGTGCCTGTTCATGGCAGGGGTGTTGGAACCAGATGATTTTTAAGGCCCCTTCCAAACCAAGCCATTCTATGATTCTATGAGACCCATATTCCTCTCCTCTGTCAGGTGGCAGTGAGCTCAGTCCCTCAGCCCTCTCTCTGAAACCCTCCTTTGAATGTTGTGTGATATTCACATATGGCATCTTTAAAGGTGGAAATCAGAGTCTGTGGTGTCTCAAACAGGGCAGGAGTTCAGAGCTGTGCTGTCCTGGAGATGGTGGCAGGGTCAGCAGGTGTCGGGCATGCCAGCAGGCCGGGTGCTAAGGTGGGCTCCTTGTCCAACACACCTGGGTGTTGGACCTGGTGGCTGTTCCTCTGCTGTTGGAGGCCTCTGGACGTGCAGATAAAATCACAGCACCAGACAAGTTGGAAAAAGCCTATGAGAAGATTGAATCCAATCTATGACCGAGCCACCACTAAGTCACTATGTGCCACATCCTGCCTTTCCTTGAACACCATGAGGGATGATGACTCCACCATCTCCCTGGGCAGCCCGTTCCAATGTCTAGAAACCCTTTCTGTGAAGAAATTCCTCCTAACGTCCCACCTAAACCTTCCCTGGTGCAGCTTTAGAGTATGTCCTCTTGTCCTGTCCTGTCGCTGGCTGCCTGGGAGAAGAGCCTGCCCCCCCACCCCCCACCTGGCTCCAAACTCCTTTGAGGGAGCTGCAGAGGGTGACAAGGTGACAAGATGACCCCAGGGCCTCCTTCCTCGGCAGCCCCGGCCCTGCTGGGGTCCCGGGCTCTCGGGGGGGCTCGGGGGGCGGCGGGCGGGGAGGCCGGCGCTGAGGAGGAGGAGGAGGAGTGGGAGCGGACTGAGAGGGTAAAAGCGAGAGGAGCGTGAAGGAGCGGGGCTGGAGGGCAGCGAGCGGAGCGAGACGAGCCGAGACTGCCCGGCCGGGCCATGGCGGGGCTGCGGCTGCTGCTGGGGCTGTGTCTGTGGGCGCTGTGCCCCGGCCCGGCCCCCGCCTGCAGCCCGCGCTGCCGGCACGGCGGGCTTTGCCTCGCCGACGGCTCCTGCCTCTGCTCCAAGGGCTACGAGGGCGAGCGCTGCCAGCACGGTAAGGCGAGGCGGGCCGGGGCCGGCACGGCAAGGCAAGGCGGGCCGGGACGCGGCAGGGACGGGCACAAGCGCTGGTTCGCTCTCTGTCCTGCCAGCCCCCCGGCCAGCAATCCCTGCGGGAAGAGCTGGGGAGATGGGGTTTGGATCTGGTGTGAGGCGGGTGGTGAGGTGCTGGGAAGGACCTAAAGGAGGCGAGGTGGAAGAAGAGAGTTAAGGCACTCTGTATCACACTCAGTGATAGCGAACTGATGGAGCGCAGCCAAAAGCCAGCATGAACACCTCAACGTTAGTAAACCGACCCTGCTGTCGGGAATGGCCGTGGTCCGTAGAGAGCTTTTTGCCACTTGGGTGTTGGGTAAGAGGTCACTCGCTGGACGGGCTTTGGTGTTTTATTCCTCCTACTGCTTTAACTGCGTGCTGAAATACTTCCTGTAAGTTTTTAAGGAATCACAGAATCAGCCAGGTTGGAAGGGACCAGGAGGTCATCTGGTCCAGCATCCCTGCCCAAGCAGGGTCATCCTAGAGCACAATGCACAGGATTGCATCCAGATGGTTCTTGAATGCTTTTAGAGTCTTGACAGCATTCTAAGCTACAGCAACATTTAATTATTATCTCTAGGTGCAATTAGTCAGGACTAGTCGCTAAGAAAAACATCAGAGTGTATAGAAGGTAGGTTATTTTCTGGATTTCTTTTTATTTGGAATATGCTATGCTTTTAAAATAACTGTTGTTTAGTTCCTGGATGTTACTTGACACACAGCCATTTGTACATCCTATTTCCACGTTAGGAGGTGTAAAGCTAGGGTGGAGTCTCTTCCTGTTGGTTTCCATGGAGACACAAAGTATTTTTTGAAAATGCCCCCTAATATGCAAAAGCAAACATCATGAAGAAGAGTTTTAGTTTAAAAACTAAACCCTGTTCAATGCAATGCATAAAATTTCCAATTTTCTTGTTTAGAAGTCTAACTATAGGTCTATTGTGGCTATTAAATGCTAAAAAATCATTGTGTCAGGAGCTCCTTTGCTTTGGATGTTGTCCTATGTGAAGAGGTGATAAAATTGTACAATGTTTGTTCTAATTTTCAATGTTCTTCATTTAAAATGTGATTTATTTTTTTTTAACTCTGAAATGAGATGCTGAAAATTTCATTCAGCACTGTAATCGTACATGGACTGTTGTTTCATTTTGAGGCTGAGGGTAGCAGGTGGTGACAAATAATGTATAGCCAATGTGCTGTGTAGTGGAGATTAAAAACTGTGCTGTATGAACTGTTTCAAAAACTCTTGGTTCCTAGACATTTTGGGGTTTAAGGGAGAGGTGAAATATTGGTGGAGAGGCAGAGCAGTTCTTAAATTAGACAGGTGAACTGTCTGGAATTGTTAAGAAAACCACTGGATCCTTGTGCTTGTAAGCTCATCAATCTAGAAAAAAAAATGGATAAATGAAGCTTCATCCTTTGTTCTGTCAAAAAAACCAAACTGAAAACTGTGTGAAATAACACAGAAACAGAATTTTTCTAAAATTGGGAGCTTGTGTATGTATGGCGCTTCCCAAGAAATGAGAGCATCTGGTAAAAGTTATGGAGAGCTGAGCACTGGCTGTTTTTTTTCATACATCTCTGTCCTTTCTTTGCCTGCTAGTACTCATTCTGTGGGTACTAATGTGAAAAGTATTCTTCATATAGAAGAATACAGTATTCATAGAGTATTCCTCTATTCAATTGGGTGTCTTGAGAGTGCAATAAGTATATGAGGACAAAATCAGGATGGTGTTACTCATTGTTCATCTTTTTTACTTTTCACCCATCCAGTCAAAGAATAAATAGGGAGCTCATCTCACACCATCAGCTAACTCAGATGAGACTCCTAGAAACAGATGGGTTTCTAAAACCTTTGTGTGAATAAACAAATGCTTTCTCAGACAGCAGGACTAATTCAGGGGTGATTATGACTTGAAAAGAGTCTACATGGTAGGTAATTCATTTGCAATCTGAATGAATTTATTCAGAATTTTACAAAATTGAGATTTTTATTCATACTTTATCAAACTTGTTCAAGCTGTCAGCAATGAAAAAGTTGCAGGATTTGTGATGATCATAGATGCTTTTCTCCCAACAGATTATTAGAGTTATGAGAAAAGATACATTTATCTTGCATGCTTGCTAAACAAACACTGTACATTTCAGAAAGGTTTCTGAAAAGCCAGCTGAAGCAAAAAAAGGCAAAAAAAGAGTGTGGGGGAGAAAGAAATCCTGACTTACTTCTGGAGACATTTTAGAGAAGAGGTATAAGGAACAGAGCATGTAGTTTTTCTGAAGAGGAATGTAGGAACCCAGTAAAGAGTAAAAAGTCTGATATTTCATCTTTAGAATCACATGATGCCTCTCCAGTTGCAACATCTTTTTATTAAATCGTTTCTTCTTATCACCTATTTTCTGTTATTTCTCCAGTTAGCAAAAGCTTTTTTGGCATTCCAGCTGTGTTCCTGTTTAATGGGGATCTTTCTTTTGCCTGTTCTGTCCAGGCCCAAAACATTCTTTAGTTTTGAGTGCTTAAAAGCTTAGTGTGGTGGAATGCTCCCCATGCAGGGAAATGATTTCACCTTCTCAGCAGTGTAAGATGACATGGCAGATATATTTAGAAAATATTAAGACAAACTGATGAAAATATAATAATGTGCAATTTTTAATGTATTTAAGTAGTAACTTTAGTAAGATTCACCAATATTTATCCAAGCTTTCTTTGTTGTCTGTCTTACAGCTACATGTTACCCAAAATGCAAAAATGGGGGAGAGTGCCTGCGACCTGGAAAATGCAGATGTCCTCCTGGCTATGGGGGGAGATACTGTCATAAAGGTAAGACCCAAGGAGGCAGTAGCTTGGAAAGACAAGGAGTTTGAAAACAGACTAAATTAATTTAGGATGCCTCAAGTCCTGGGTCTAACACACTTTGAAATAACAACCTTAATTCTGTAAATCTCTGACCTTACTATCAAGACAGGCATGGCCTAGAGGATCTGCATGCTTACAGGAGGATGGGATGGAGTATGTGTGCTGAAATGTGTTGTGAGAATCTGAGTGAGTTTTTTTGCCTTGGAAAATACCCTTTTTATGTGCTATGTAAATATTCCATTTAGCTTTATAACAGATTCTTTCTGAATAATTTATTGAGATGGCTTGTGTAGATACATATTTCTGCATTAAGTGGTTGAAACTTTTATGTAGTATCTGCAAGATGGTAACATTGAGGGCCAGTCACTGAGGATATGTGTGGCAATGTATTGTTGAGAGGTAATGGGAGATGACAGAGAAGGTGTAGCAAAGATCAATTTTGATGGTTTTGTGAAACCTGTTGAATATATGCATGGATTGGAAAAGGCTGTCCAAGAAAACACTGTTGTACAAGTACAAACTTGTGGTGTGGGGCAGTGTGCTGTTACAGAATCTCACAAAATCACGGACTGGGTGAGGTTGGAAGGGACCTCTGGAGGTCATGATTTCCAATCTCCCTGCTCAAGCAGGGCTACCTAGAGCCAGGTGCTGAAGGCCATGTCTTCATGGCTTTTGAATATCTCCAAGGACAGAGACTCCACGATTCCCAGGGCAATCTGTACCAGCATTTGGTCACCCTCTCTGTGAAACCTGCTGATGATCTTCTTGTCCTTAATGTGGCTGGAAATGGTTTCCAGAGTCAGTCCTGGCATTACCCGACTAAGACCTGAGGTGAGGCAGACCAACCTGTAGTTCTCTGGGTCCTTCTTGCCCTTCTAGAAGACTGGAGTAATATTTGCTTTCATCCCCCAGTCCTCATGCACTTCTCTCTGTCACTGTGATGGATCAAATACAATCAATATTAAATACATTAACTTACATTATGTCACAAAGTAATATGCAAGCAAACAGTGAAGAGCTTTTCCAGCTGTGCTGGGTTTGACTTGCATGTCCTTGCATGTTCAGTATTTGTGCCAAAAATCTGTTAGCTGAAATTGTGCTTGATGCTTGTATTTGAACAAGAGATTTGGATATTTTATCTCTAAATTATCAAGCAGACATCCAAACTGTCCATCTTTACAGTGAAGGATAGTTGTTTTCCTTAAATACAGTGAAGGTGGTATAGAATATACATTACTGCTTGTGAAAGGAAGTATTTGATTGTACAGAACAGTGATTGTGCTCTCCACAGTTGATACCAATCATATGTCTGGCATAAATAACGTTTCATTAATGAGGCCTTCAGGGCTTTGATGTGTAGAACAATTCTGAAATGAGGAGGCTAACTCAAATATTTGGCCTTTGGGAAGGCACTGCTTAACTTGACTGTAGTCATAGTTTCATTTGTCAAAGTAATATCCTCTTCTCTTCTTCCTCTTGCTACCTGTAGGTCCTGTCAGGTAAGGAAATACATGAATCCTTCACCCCATGTTATTGGCTTACCAAGAGTCATTTGGCAAGTTTGATACCAATATTGGCATGTTGTTAGTTCCAGTGGTGTAGCTGATGAACAGCAGTGAGAGTAGAACAGTGTCTTGCCCTGAACAGTTGAAATTTTAGTTTTTGCATATGTGATAAAACAAGTAGTTGATGTCAGATGAGCTGTTTAAAGACAATTATCTGAAGTCCCATGCTGCTTTGAAATGCCCAATGTATGCTGTGTTCCACAGTAAGCTGTGAAGGAGGCTGTCAGAATGGTGGGGAATGCATCTCTGTCAATGGAGTCGTGAAGTGCCTCTGTGCTTCTGGCTGGACAGGATCAAGATGCCAGGAAGGTGGGTGTCTACATTCATGCAAATATTTATATTCATTCTAAAACTGCAGTAACAAAAACATTTTAAATGTATTAATGGAAATGTCATTGCATTACTACAGAAATGAGTGACCTACATTATGGATGCTTACACAGATAAAATAGTGTGAAAATATTTTGCATTAAGGTATACAACTGTTCACATTTAAACCAAGATTCATTACACAGTACCTATTTTTTTTTCCATTTCCATGGTCCTAGAAATGCTTTTGGAGTTATACCAGTTGAATATGTGGCCTAGAAGAAAATGTGTTTTGCCATTTTGACTTGTATCATCCTGAATCTTTCATTCTGTCAGGATTCTTTTACATCAGTTTTATAAATCCTGCTGACTTACCCACTCTTTTTCTTGTAGCAATTTGTCCTCAAGGTTGTCGGAATAATGGAGCTTGTGTGGCTCCTGGGATTTGTAGCTGTCCAGCTGGATGGGTCGGTAGAGCATGTCACTTAGGTAAATGACTTCTGGCATTTTTCATTTATCCTTTCCTCTGCTTGTTTGATTTACCAATCAAAGTGTTCAAATCTTCAGGGCCTAACAAAGCTTCCAGGGAAAGTATCTTAGAATAATAACTGAGAGCTGCTTCCGCATACTGGGGCTCTTGCAAGTATGTACAGGGAGTAGATGGCTGTTCAATTTGGTCAGAAACACATAACTTTTTCACTTTGAAAGAGATTCAGATTTTGGTTGTCACCAAATTAATTACTTGGTATGTTTCATTGGTATTTCTGAAATATTGTTTGTAAACTGAGACTCCAGCAGTATAAAGGAACTGAAAATTACAGAAGTACTATTGCTACTGATGTGGGTTAGAAGCTTCATTAAATTTTATAGACATTTAAAATTTAAACTTGCTTCTTACTTTGAGGATAAGTTGATAGAATCAACTCCATGTGTTCTTAGAACTCTGAAAGCTGCCTTCTAATCAGGATTAGTACTGGCACTCTTGCTGAACAGCCACTTCCATTTTCACAAACTTTGATTCACAAAAGCAGGTGATTGTAAAGTCTTTAATCTTCACTTCTTGGGCCTTGTGTGCTTGTAACAGCACTGCCCTGATGCTAAAGGCAATAATCCTGAGACTGCAAAAGGCAAGGGTTTCTTTTTTTGCTCTCTGGGAGTCTGAAAAACCCTCATGCAAACATTGGTTTTGAAATGGATATTGTGGGTTCAGAGTCTCTGGATTAAGTCCTCTGCTTCTGATATTTTCTCATGGCTGCAGGCATGGCTGTGGCACTAACTTAGCTAGTGTTAGTTCTTCTACAATATAGATGGTCCAACAAACATTAACAAGTAATATTTTGGTATTCCCATTGACCATCAAAATGGGTTTATATTCATCACTGTATTGAGATAGAGGGTGATATTAAAAGCCAAGTGTGAGAGTTGCAGAGAACTTAGAGAATACTTAGCTCCCTGCAGCTGCAGTAATGGCAGGTTCTTAATGTCAAAATAATCAGTTCCCAAACTAACTAGATCTGCATCAAGTTTGACTTCTTTTGTGTACATGCTCATACATAAATTGCTGCCCCTGGCTTGTCAGCTGAACTGGTGTGTAGCAGGGGACAGCTGAAGCTGTGCCCACTCAGCCCTCCTCTGCTCTTTTGGGGGAAGAGGAGGGCACTGTGTGAGACACTGTTAGGATGAGGTGATTGTCTCCTCATGGATGTGGATCCAAGCACTGGCTTCAATAAGTTTCAGCAGGAATTTTTATTGGTCTCTCACTTCTATGGGGGCATCCATCTCAAAAAAAGCCTGTGCCTTAAAGAACAGAAATTATAGTATTTTAAAAGGGAAATGGAGCGTGAATAAGACTAGACTGTGCCTGTATTCCAGTGAAGGCCACAATGCCATAAATTGAGAGACATTGCTTTTCAGTTCTTCCATTATACTTTTATTTATACTGTCCCAGTGCAGTCACCAGGGAACAATTCTGCTACTGCAGTGAGACAAAAAGAAAAATGATCCTGTGTTGTGCTGAAGATATGCTGTGTATCTGGTGTCTCATTTCAGCTGTGTGCAAACTGCCCTGCCAGCACGGAGGGAAATGCATCGCTCCAAATGTGTGTAGATGTCAACTGCCATACTCTGGGCCACAGTGTACAAAGAAAAGGAAGGAATGAAGCAACTTCAGACAAGATAGTCTGCATTTCTGCATTTTTAAATGTGACTATACAGAGAGGAAGTCTGCAGCAGTGGGGGACCTTAAAATAAACATGGTAACTTGATTTCAGACAAATTTTTGTCCTCACTATATTAAGTACATGCTTTTCTATATGAAAGAAGGTATTGCTGATTGTAAGAAAGTTGTTACAAATATCCAGCTGTGTGCAGTGTATGACACCTTTTCTCCACATTTTTTCTTTATAAGCAAAAGTATTATTCTTGATTGATACAGCTGACCTTGAAATAAAATTTTTCTCAAATCAAGTCAGAATAGATCTATGCTCTTCTTTTCGATTTTTCTCCCCTTTGACTAAACTTACTGTGTTATATAATTACATTTTTTAAAAGCACATGAAACAAAAAGCCCTCAATTCACATCATCAGAAGTGAATGCTAGTTCAAATATAATTTGCCTTGAGATTAAACAGTTGCAAGAAGAAACTTGCAGAGTTTGCATCTTCCTGGAACATTACCAGACTGCAAAGCATCTTATTTAAATCATGGTTATCACTTTATGTCTGCTTGCTGTCCCTCCCTCTCCAATCTGATCTGGATCTCAATCAGCTAAACAGTATTTAAAAAAAACCCCAATAACTAGCACTCCCCCACCAATTTTTGTTCAGTAAATTCTGCTGTTACTTTCTAAAAGCTTAATCCATGCTGATACTCTGAGAGTTCTTATCTTGACTACTTCTAAGGTCATATTATCTGATCATCTCTCAACATCTAATTATTTCTTTTCCTTACCCCAGTGAGACAGGGAAATGATTTTTTTCTTCTGGATACATTGATAATTCTATGCTATTCAAGACTGTGTTGTTCTGGGAGCAGTATAATGGGAGGCTGCAGACTAGCAGTGAGGAAAAGCACAGGATTTGTGCCTGTCACAAGTCACATGTGTGGGGGATGTTGATGTCATCTTCTGGAGATGTTCCTGTTTGGCTTCATTTAGGTTTTGCAGCCTTTTGAATGAGCTGCAGAACGGACTGAGTCTTCTGTGTTCATTGTTCCTTGTCTCATTTTGCTGTTTTTTGTATGGCACTGTTGAGGAAGGCTTTGCCAAAACATGCAAACTGAATCAGTGAACTTTCCAAATGATGCTCAGATCAGCTTTTACTTTTTGTGAGAGATTGATATTCATTGTCTTCTAGATGTAACTGGAATTTTTTTTTTGTGTGTGTGTGAGAATTTCAGCTATGCATTACTTTCTGTTGGAACAACATTTTAACAGTGTTTAACTACCAGAACATGTAACTCTCATGGGCAGTGACTTAGGTGGACCTGTTTCTCCTGAGATTACAAGCCACTGAGCAAAGAGGGAAAGGTAATGGGGTCTTCTCAGTCACCGATCTTCTCTACAAGAGGGTGCCCAAGCGTGCAGAGGGCAATTGAAAGGCAATGGTTTAGTTCCTGAGACTCCTGATTCCTGTCCTGAGGGATTGCATAGCTGAGCTTTCTCCTGGGCTTGCTTTGGAGGCTCAGAGGAAACCTGCTGCAGAGACCTTGTGAAGGATTTCCTGCAGGGACAGGGCACAACATAAGAGGAATGCACTTTTTTTGTGCTGCTTTTGCTGGGATACACTGGCTATTTCAGACCTACTGTTGAAAATTTGATTCTCATGTGTGGAAAAAGATGATTTCATTAATGATTCTAAAATTTTATAATGATAATGATGATGATGATGATGTAATTCTGTGTTACAGTCCACTGCATCATGCCATAATTTAGAAATTCAGGAGTTAGGTTGAATACCTTAGGTGACATAACAAACATTCCTCTGTTTGCAGAGGAATGAATGGGAAAAAATTACTTGCACCAGACCCAAAATCTAGAAGAAATAATCAGTACAATATAAATACAAAGAAGCATAATATCTCAGTATTATTCCCAAAAAGACCAACTTCTACTAATAAAGACAAAAGTGACAGTAATAGTGACTAGAAGCTGGAAGAAATATTGGCATTGTCAGGAGCAAGAGACCAGAAGCAGTCGTTGAAAGATCTGTAATTGGTGTTTCTGAACACGCCAAAACAAATGCTAATTTAGTTTCCTGTTTAGAAATGATTGAAGTAAGCAGTAATTTGATGCCACACAGAATGCAGTAGCATATTTCAGAAATATTACTTGAACATAGCACCATCTACTGGCTACAGTCTTCTTCATGGTTTTGGATTTGTTTTTTATTTTTTTGTTTAAGAAATATTTCTTCTTATCATTCAATTAAACTTTAAGTGAATTTAAAAGTGATTTTTCTAGTTAGCTAGAGTCCAACAATCTTAGAATGTATTATTAATGACAGTCTGTGTCCCCAGATTATTATTTCCACAGTTAAACATACTAAAAAGACTAAAAGAACTGCCAGTAATTCTTGTCTTTTGTTTGTTTTCTGCTTGCTAGAGGATTGAACATACTAGTTACAGCAGGTAATTTTTGGAGATAGCTGTGTCTTCCTGTGGGGACATAAGTATGCATGAAGCTCAAATGTCAAGAAAAGCAACACAGCACATGCTAGATCCCTTATTCATTAGAGCTAACTGTAACACCTTTTGCAGAGACTCTGATTTTCACTAAAACAACTGTAAAAATTTTAGGGGTATTGCAGTGGTTGCACTTTTGATACTCTGTCTTTCTAGAGTGTGCGTGGAAAGTGAGGTGTTTCTTCTTTTTAGTTTACTTACATGTATATTTTTATTAATGTTTTCTGTTTTAAGTGCTTCTGGCAAGAATGGATTTACTTGGTTTAGCTGTAAAATACCATCTGCTAGCTAGACTGAGCTGTGGGCAGAAGTTGGTAAAATGACCTGTTATCAGCATATGACACCTTTAAGTGACAGAAATTGCATAAACAACTTTAGTTATTAGCAAAACTTTCTAACCTCTACATTTGGGGTTGTATATGTACGCCAGTGTTAGATTTTGAGAATTTAAACTGCAAAAGCTTCAGTTTGATACAAGTTGCCCTTCATTCCTCCAGAGTGGAACTGCTTCAACTCCAACCCTTCTCCCCACTCTCACATCCCCTAACTCTTTTGGGCCTAATTGCAGGTTACAATTTCAGCAGTTCTGTTAACCTCTGTGCACAAGCCCTCTATATAAATCCACATCTTGTTACACTGGGCAATTTTACTGTATTGTTGCCATATGCTTTCTAATTACAGTGAATTCTGTTTCATGTTTATGATGGACAATGTAGTAACAAAACAGTTTCAACTAATCACATAATTACTGGGCAGTTTTGAAGTAGCTATATGGAATTTTGCATGTACTAATAATTTTTCTGCATCATGTGCTTGCTGGAAAATAGCAAAAATAGCACAGCTTAGCACTGAGCATTTTTAGCTACTGTAGCAAAACTCTAGATGTGCTTTTTTTCACACAGCTTGCATTTGGAAAATGTAAAAGAAATAATTTCTTCCTTTAAAACCATTGAAAATAAACAGCAAACACAATTATAATAAAAACCCCTTTATTGAGCCTGAAATCTTAGAAATGCACATGTATGTATTAAGTTTTGTGAGTGAAGGATTGCCCAAACTCATTAACCAAAGTACTATTAGCAGTGCTCCAGAAAGATGTTATCTTTCTTTTTTGCACGGTACCTCTGTAACACATGGAACAGCAGGGATTACAGTAAGAGATTATGTCATATTGGTGTGTTTGTACTCTAAAAACTTCTTCAGTACCTTGTGGAGCTACTCAGATTTTGTTCATCAACATCTTTTTAAGATGTGGGAAAGGAAGTGTCCAAGAGGAGTAGATTTTAAGTAATGTAATGGTTCCTAGATCATCAGGCTATCAGCCACATTGATGCTTGATTGAAAGAAACTGTGGAAACACTGAAATGTAAAATGCAAGTGGGAAATTGGACCTTTTTTAAATACACCAGTCAGGCACTTGGAAATCCATGAGGTATCATTCTGGAATGATGCTAAGCTCTCAAAATGCCAGCTGACTTTGTAAGATGACTTAAAAAACTATCAAAAGGTATGGAGAAACCTAAGCACAGAGCTGCTAACAGCTATCATTTGGTAATCAGCATCCCAGAATGGCAGTAAATGGCAAAATTATCTCTATTTTCTTCCTGTTCAAAATTAGTGCATATAAACTGAATATTAATCAGGAGAACTGGAAGTCATGATGTTTATTTTTGGCTTAAAAAACCAAAGCAGTAAACTTTGTCTCAGCTAAAGGGATGTTTGTGTCTATAATGTTTGTTATGGCAGGAGCTGAAATGTCTTTCTCAGCTCTAGGAGAAGATAACAGTCCTCTGTAGGAATTTTATTTTTTCAAAAAGTATCTGGCAGCTGGTAGGTGCAAACAGTTCATTGGAGCAATTTGTAATGGAAAAAAATCCTCTGTGAAGTCTTTACAAATACTTTCTGACATGATGGTATAGATGGCATGATGTACAACAAATTTCTCCTCTTATTAGTTCCTATTTTAAGAATCAGCATTGCTGAAAGCATTGTTAAATTCTCTAAGAGTCTTGGGAACAAAATTTCCTCATACTACTAACTGCCATCTCAGACAGAGGCATAAAAATCTTACAGACACAGGAATAATTCAGTAGCTGGCTCTTCCAGTTTGTGACTGGAAGTAATGAAGTCAAAACAGAAAAGTTGGGATCTGGCTTCTGTCTGCAAAGGCTTGTCATAGATAAATCAGAGTCATTCTGCATCTGGCTGGCTGTTAACAGAGCAGGAGGCCTTGCCTTCATTGTTAGTAGCCCAGTCTCAGTTCTGATTTCCCCTCCTTCCTTGATACTGGCTTGTTGTTACAACAAGACCAATGGAAATACAAAATAGGAAAAAACCAGTTCTGCTTTTTCTTCTGTCTGCAGCCAAATAATATCTATATAAACACTGTTTGTAAACAGGAGCTACCATCCACAAGTGCAGAAGTGCTGCCTTCCATGCTAGTCACCCAACAGCTGCTACAGTCTTGTTCCCTCAAGAGAAATTCCATAGTCCAGTTGAATAAACTGCAGGATTTTGGGCTCAGTCATGTGATCTGGGAATTCAATGAAGACATCAGAGGCTGTGGGGTTTGTACATGAGGTAGCAAAAAATTACAGGAATATACGTATGTTTTAATGACTATAAGATGGTTGTTTTGAAGCTCACCAACCTTTGTGATTACATGAATCTTTTAAAATAAGGCTTCTGAATATTCCTCTAATTGAAATGACTCTGAAATTGCCTTCAACCCTTTTGCTGTTTTCAAGTCTCATTCATCCATGCAGCATTGCAATTGAATTGCCGCACTTCTTCAACCATGATGTCTCTGTACCTTGGAAAGAGAAAACAAATACTAAACCAGACTTTAATGAGGCAACACATTATTATGATTAAGTTTATTATACAATTTTAATGAATCTCTGCTTGCCTGGTATGCAGAATGAAAACATTAAGTGAAACCTGGGCTTATAGTTTTTGTTTCATTAAGAAAATGTGCCCTTTTGATCAATGTATGATACAGCACTGTCTGACTGACAGTATATGTATTTTTTAGACTAAAAATAGACTAACTCAATGCAGGACATATTTAAGAAAACCTTTAAATCAAAATTATTTCTCTCTTTGGGTCACATTTCGGAAATCCATATTACAGTCTCACTGACATAGGAAGAGTAGTTGCATGTTTTTAAAATATGTATAAGCAATTCTTTGTTTCAATTTCTGCAACAAATCTCCTCCATCTCTCAATTCTGCTGGCAGCACAAATGTGTCTAAATACACTGAAATTAAAAGACGAGAAACACCACAGATTATGCAAGAGGAGCAGAATGATTTTACTTCAGACATCACAACAGTTGTAGCAAAATGTTTGATCAAATTACTTCAGTGAGTGAGCACTGGCACTCAAGCAAGGGAATCCAACAGAAAATTGCAGAAAAAGTAGAGAAATGGTCATCATTCCCTCTGATATAAAAAACTAAAGTTATTCCCAAGTAACACTTGATGAACTGACTGGCAATGTAGATGGGAAAAGATCAGGGCTTGACTTGATGCAAGCTAAAAAAGTCATCAGTAGGACACTCTTCCCTAAAATGAGGCCAGATGCTGGAAAAGAAAACAGTGGTTGTTGTGAAGAGGATAGTTATCAATTCCTATTGCATGACAAGAGACAATCAGCTTAATTTGAAACAAAGGAAGTTTGGTGCTGAGAACAATTCTGTAAGTATTAGAACCTAAAAATTACTGGAAAAGCTCTTAGAAATTCCATTAATTTTCCATTGCTGCAGAGTGAAAGGAAGGAATCAGACAAAATACACATTTGTTGTATATCATGCTGCTTCACTGGAAACAGGTGCACTAGTTAATTAACTCCCAAATAACTGTATTGTGATGGTGTCTTGGCTCTACATGTACCTGAACTTTCTTCCCACAGAGGACTCCAGTATAACCTGGACGACAAGAGCACACGTTGGGTAACACGCATTTGCCTCCAAACAGACACTTCTGGTTGCACACAGCTAAAACAAGAGAGGTACATATCAGGCTTTATTAATGGACACATCTTGGTAAAGGAAAAGTGGATGCTATCTCTAGATACTTATTCTGTTTGCTATAGGAACCAAGACCTTGGGAGGTATTTTCACAAGGTAACACCCCTCAGCATAAGGACACTTAAAGGTCATGTGGAGCCAACAGTGTTCTTGTGTCTATCCCAACCCCCTTTTGCTTTGATGCAGATTTAATGTGAGAACATGCTGAGGGCATGAATGAGACTGAGAAAAGAACACTGAGAAAAGAACATGAGTAAGGTGGTTTTTGGCACATCTTGCTATTTCAGTCTATCACAATGGCCTCTCAGGGCTTGTGCAGCAGCATACAGCACTGCAGCAAACCAACACTGCCATGCTCCCAGAGTGTCATCAGATCCTGGAGGGCTTCAGAACAGGCAGAGTCATCTCTACTCTTATCCTGCCTCTGACACAGATGTGGATAAACTACATCCAAGGTATAGGAGGATTTCTCTGCACTGTGCATGGCTGAAGCACTCTGAGATGTGCAGAAGCAAGAGGTTTCAGGCTCCATCATTCTTACGTGTTTGACACTGGAATCCTTCCCACTGTGGAGGACAATGACAGGTGCTCGGTCCAATGCACTCCCCACCATTCTTACACTCCTGAAGACAGATTGCTGCACAAACATCATCAAAAAGTATGGTTACATCCCAAGTGATTATATTGAGTTATTATTCAGATTTCTGGATGCTCTCACAAGAGGTGGCATGCTTTTCACACACTAGAGTCACATCATCTTCACTCAAATATGTGTCTAAGGCCAATAAGATATTAAAGAAGGGAGACAACTAGAAACAAAAAGCCCTACAACCAAAACCCACATTCAGAGGTTCTGCTGTGTCACAGATATTCACAAAAGGACCATTAAAGGGCTTTATTTTTTTCCAAATTTACCTTTCTAAAGCACACACCTTGGTGAGAGATCTTTTGTCTGTCATTTAACTGAACACCCAATGAATCAACTCAAGAATATTTGATCCAAAGTTATTTTCTATGACCCATTTGTCTGCACATTTGTCCCTGCTAATTAAGCCATGATCTACCCCACAATTATTTCCATTCATTAATAGCTGACTATTTGATAATCAAATCTCTCCTCCACAGTGTCCAAGAATATCTCACCCCTGTAAATACTGGTAATATTTTTTTTTTCAAAAAGCAACCCCTTTCCAATAATTACAGAAAGTAATACAGGGAAATCTACTTTTCCTCCATGCCATTAGACAGCTTATTGCCCATATCAGTTCTTAAGCCTTGGGTGGGTACTCTGACAGACACTAACACTTTAACCATCCTCATGCTGATTTTCATGCAGACTGTACTTTTATCCATGCTAACACAATTTATTTATGCACCTTCAATAACTTTCTTAAGATACAATGTGACCCACAGATGTGCAACCATCACAGTCCAATTTCTACCTGTCCTAAACAGCTTGTGCCCACTGCATCATTTATTCACATCACATCCAACTGTTTCCAGTTTTCCAATATTTCACTGAACTTCTTTTTCTATTATTTCTGGTTTTATGTCCTACAGCACAATTTGGATTTCTTTCACTTTTTTGACTCTTCTCTTTGAAGAAATGCAAATGTTTTTATTTAGACAAGAATCCAGAAAGAAACAAATAATATTTGCTATACAAGGTTTTCACAGATATTTCGGTCCCATGATTTAGCCTAAGAACTGCATGGTATTAGCTCTCCATCCTAAATTTTGCTGCCAAGATACAGACTATTGTTTTTTCAATGTGTAAATATTCTTTCTTTGGCACTAACTTTGTATTACTTGCATGGGCAGAGTTGCCCTGAGTCTCATATTACTTTTAAGGTACGGCTCTCCTGGTAAGTGCAAGGTACTTACGGGTGTTACACCTTTGTCCTCTCCATCCTGAAGGACAAGAGCAAATGTTTGGGCCTACACATCTTCCTCCATTCATACACCTTGGCTCACAGACACCTTAAGATCAAAAACATCTGCTGTTTAACACATTTAACTGAATACACAGTAATTTATTGTTTATTTTTGGATCACAGGAAGATTTTAAGACTGGCTTACTTTTTTCACATCTTCTGCCTGTGTACCCATCAGGACAAGTACAGACATTATTTCTCATGCAATGACCACCGTTCTTACAAGGAGGGCTGCAGACAGCTAAAAGGTACAAACAGGAGGAAGAGGCTGTAGTTTGCATTTTGACTTAGTGATATACTTTTGGAAAATAAGAGTGCAACACTAAGATTCTGACAGCTTGTACTGTCAGGACATTCAGTACTATCAGGGCTGCCTTGTAAAAATCATATTAATGTGGTTTGGTGTAAAAATCAATAGTAAAGAAAAAATTACATAAAAAGGAGCCAAGGCTGGCAACTGTATGTGTACAAAAGTAACCAGACTACACATAACATACAATGGAATGGGATGAAAGCTGCTTAAATGTTGAGTGCAATACAAGAATAATTTTGAGTCTTCATACTCCTTGGGCAGTTGATGAATCCACCATACAATCTAAAAAATAATGTAATCTCTGTTTTACACCACTTCTCAGGTACATAACTTGATTGTTAATTTTGTGTCTTAATGTTTTCTCACAGATTTCCTCATAATGTCAACTAAGGAGTGGGGAGAAGAAAAAAAGAAAATATTACCATTCTGACAATGGGCACCAAAGAATCCATGTGGACACAGGCAAACATCTGGCTTGGTACAGGAACCACCATTGAGACACACAGGATCACACATTGCTGCAGAAATAGGGTCAGGAAGAGTGGGAAGCATGACATCCAAATATAGTCTATAAAATATGTGTTTCTGTTTCAAGAATTGGAATTAAACACCTAAGATAACTGCAGGTAACATGATTCCCATAGAGTCTTTACCCCAAATTAAAGGATCAGCATAAGACTTCCTAGAGATGCTGCTGGCAGCAGAACTGACATGCAGAGACTCAGGGCAGTGTGGAGGCCCTGCACAGAGAGCAGCTGCCCACTGCTGCCACCCAAGCCATGCAGTTCTGAATTTCAAGCAATGGGAGGTCCCTTGGACACTCTCCCATGGAAGCTGCAGGGGTGTTACCTGTGCTGCAGGTAGGTCCGTACCAGCCAGGTTTACACTGGCAGGTGTCCGGAGTGAGACATTCGCCACCATTTTCACAGTGCCTGTTGCAAACCACTGCCATTCAAGAAGGTGGAAAAAACACAAGGCAGGGGAGGAGACAGGGGATAGGAGGACAAGAAAGAGATACATCACAAATTATTCTCAATTTTTTTTTCAGCTTTTTCCCAAAAATTAACACTTGAAGTAACAGAGAATTCCTATCTGAAGAAGAATTGCTGAACAGAATAATCTAGTCTCAAACCCATAACAGCAAGCATAGATGACAAAGGTAAACAAAATGTCTTTCCATGCAAATATCCATAATCTGGTTATATTTAGTGTTAAAAACATAGACACTTAAATAAAAAATTCCAAACCAAATGAGAAATGCAATCCTGAGAAAAATGGACTGTGTTACGTGATGCAAGAGCAGCTGCGTGCACACAGGAACATGAGACTGACAAGCAAAGACATTAAAATATCATGTCTGGGGAAAACCATGAATCACTTCTTCAGGAAAACATCTCATTCTCTTTAGTACTCCTTCACAAAGAGCAGCATTTTTTTGTCAGAATTGAAATTAGAACAGGAAAAACTGAAAACCAAAAGTCCTGGGATTTGAGGAGGAGACAAAGGATTTTCTCAATTCAGGGTCAATAAAGCAATGGTACATTCAGGTGAACAATATATAAACAGCATGTCTAAATTTGGATTCTCTGAAGGATACAAATTACCCATATAAAATCTATCCAAAATTTGGAGTTGCCAAATTGCAGCATGCATGATTTGGTATGTCAAAGACAATTTATGTGAGACAAAGTAATTCCAATTTTTCAGCTATGATCACAGCAAATTTTTCAATTTTCAGGCCAGGTAAAAGGAAAAAAGACACCATAATGTGGTTCTGAATTAAATTTTCCTGTATCCCAGTCTTTCTGACACACCAGCTTCTGAATGTACCCCAGTATCTAATCAATCTGAGGTAACAGAAGTTAAAAAGCTGTCAGGACATATGAAACAGCTGCATGTTTTTCTTAAGGTAATATCACATACACAATGTACTCATTTTTTCCATGTTTGTGAATAATAAAATATAAACTATTTACAGCTTTTATAGTGCATTATGTTCTCACAGTTATGTGCAAATATTGCCTGTGGTGATGTTTAAAAAGCCCAGGTATAGGCACCTTCAAAGAGGCACAGATATTATGTCATTTGCTAGCATTAGACAGAAGGCATAAAAAAATTAAACCATAATTTTCTTTCTTGCTCCTGAAGAACAGGAAAAATACTGTATATTTTTCTCTTATTCTCTTTTGCTTACTTGTATCACATCTTGGTCCCACAAAACCATATGGGCAGGTGCAGAGATTTCTGGCCAAGCAGGTGCCTCCATTTTGACATGGTGGTTTACAATGTGCTGCAAATACAGAATTAAGTTCAAGGAATTGCCTCTAGAAACAAGCATGGACTGGTTATGCTTTATAAAAAATGAAAAGTTAGTAACTGCCAGTGAGCAAAAAACTGGAAATAAAATAAGGAGATATATGCAATGCCTTTTGACAGAAGTAACATGAACAACTTCACTTCAGCAGTACAGAGTCCCAACATCAGTGGTTACCTTGAATAAAAGAAAGCTGACACAATTTCCAGACAGTGCTTCCCACTCTTCAGGAGTGTTTAGCTTAGAGGCAACTACATTCACTGGTGAACTGCTCTACTTAATGTGAAAGCTAAATTTAGGAATATCCAATCATAAGCAACATTTACAGTGTGCATCAAGAAAATCAGGACATACACCAAAATGTAACTCAAGAGCTCTGTTAAAGTGACAGTAAAATGAACACACCTTCATGCTGTCAGAACAGTCATGGGAGTTGTTCACAGCATCCTTTGTGTAGTTATGGATTTAAAAGCAAAGACTGCTACAATTACCTTCCTCACAGGTGGAGCCACTGTATCCAGGTAAACACTCACAGATGTTTGGCTTAATGCACTTCCCATGGTTTTTGCAATCAGGCCTGCATAGAGCTGTAAAAAAAAAAAATCAGCAACACTATGTAAATCATTAATTTGTGCCTATGAGTTACCACAGGCAAAATTAACATGCCATACTCACCAGCCTGACAGTTATGACCAGCATAACCAGGCTTGCATTTACAAATATTGGGTGCCACACACTCCATATTTTTGCCACAGGGTTGTCTACATCTTGCTGAAAGGCAAAGAAGAAAACAAAGAAAGGAATAAGGAAAATGAAAGTGGCATTTCAGCACATTGTGTCTTGCCTAATGTAGTGAACAGATCACAGAGAATCTGTGATGTCTCTGCCCATAAATGCAGAGTCTAAGACACATCAGGTATTTTTAAGTGCATCCATACAACTAAAAGCCTGTAGGCTATGCCAATATTAATAATGAAAATGAGAAAATTCAATATACCACAATTTCCACTGATAATACAGTAACAATATACTTGCAAATTATAAAGACATGTCAAGATTCTTTTCTTCAAAGCATTTAAGTACAATAATTTGCACTACCTCTGCAAGTGAAGCCATCTCCATAATACCCATAAGGACAACGACCACACTTGACACTTCCATCCTGCCTTGGCTCACAGGGCACGCCAGGAAAACAGGGCAAATCAGTACAGGTCACTGCTTTAGGAATCACTGCTTCACTCAATTCTTCAGGAAGCATTTCTGGTGGGACAGTGACTTCCACAAGGGTAAAAGGTAAATTACTTGCTTGATGCTTAGCTAAAAGGTGCAGAACTCTTTGAGGATTTCCACCTCTGAATGCTTTGTTTGGCAAAGAATGTCCTTTGCTTATATTTGCTCTGTTGCTAGGGGAAGCCTTCCTGCTGCTCTCAAAATAGCTGAAGGCCTCAGCTTGTGCCCTTGTTTTCTTCTCAGGTGATACAGCACGGCTCCTTGAAGATGCAGCCTTTGCAGCAGGTACTGAAGAACTGTTTTCCACGTCAGCAAGGTGACCACTGATGGTGCTTC
Organism: Melozone crissalis; assembly: GCF_028551555.1. NCBI lineage: Eukaryota > Metazoa > Chordata > Aves > Passeriformes > Passerellidae > Melozone > Melozone crissalis. The sequence goes on from NW_026535794.1 coordinate 28,257,087, forward strand.
GAGCATGAGCAACGTTCCCAGTAACCACAGGTTGTACAGAAGCACTTCTCTGAGAATCAGGTGTCTTCCAGGCAGTGATTGTTTTTACTGTGGAGGCTGGTAGTGTGCTGCTACTGACCATTTCTGTAGAAATAAATCTCTTTGGGACGTCTGCAGAACTGGGAATATAACCTGACATGCTTAAAACCTTCTCAAAGGATGATGGCTGAAAACCTACAGTATGTTAGAAAGAAAGGGGGGAGAAGTATGTGAATACCATCAGACTTTTTTTCCCTTTGAGGGTAGGGAAATGTTTTCTGAACAGATAAACATCCAGCCCTGAAGCACAGCATTTCATTCTGGGCTTCAGGAAATCTCTCCCTGTGCTATGTCAGAATGTAAGTATGCAGTAGAACTTAACTGGGAGAATTAGAGAAGATCAAGGTATTCTGATTACAACCTCTCCTGCTCTTACCATGGCCTTTTCTTGGCTGGAAGATAAGGATGAGGCATGATTTATAGGAGCAGAGATTTTCCCATATTATGTCAATCAACAGATTTACTGTCAGCAGATTATCAGCTCCATATATTGCTTTCAACTAGGTAACTGAAAGAATTCAAAGAAAAGATATTCATATGGTTCATCAGTGTGTCTAAGCACTAGAAGCAGAGATAAAACCACATGTATGTAGATGTTTATACATACTGATGCACCATGGACAATATTATAGGGGAATAAGCCATTAACTCAGAGCACAAGTATTACCATGTTCTATTCTTCAAACTTTTTAATCAACTTTGTTGGAACCCTGGATGCTGAGAATTTCTGTGCCTTTCAGTACAGAAAGTTTAAAATTCTCAGCATTTTTAGTAGTGGGATGTTTCAACTGTTCAATAAACATCAGATACTGACTCAGTCTCCTCATTCAAGAGAGCACAAAATAAATGATAAATTCTTCATATTCTGCCCAGGGAAAGTGTGTGGTTTGTGCAAAGAAGTACAGCACTGTAATCCCAGACCGGCAGAATACTGCATATGGGGTTTTAGCATTATGGGGCAGTGGAGGAATGAAACTCTAATCTATTTATAACTAGAAAATGGTTTTAAAAAGGTTAAACTTACTGAATCATCCTAAAGTGGGTTTCCCACTGCTGAAAAGCAAACCATTTTGCAGCTGATGAAGTATTATCCAGCCCTAGCAATGCAGTGAGAGTTTTCCTTCCCCCCAAAAATGATTCAGAGACATAGGGAAAAGACACATGAGACCTTCCTACAGAGAAACCCCCCGCAGGCACAGACCTGGAAATGCCAGCAACAGCACTTAGAGAGTTTCAGAATAAAGACATTCACTTGCCACATCCTTCACCTCTCCTCTGAGTTGAAGTAGGAAAATGGCATTCAACATAATGCCATAAACTTTTGTTTATCTCATATAACAGATGTCCCTATCCCCATGTTACCTATTTTATGTCAGTGGTTGGTCACTAAAACAAAAGGCAACTGTAAGAGTGTCATACATCACACTGTTAATAAAATCACTTGACTGACCCAAGGGATTTGTAAATATTGACATTTCAGTCTCATTTTTCAGATCAGAATACAACCCCAGTATATATAAATTTATAATTAATAAATTGTGTCAATTTGAAAAATAAAGTGAATAGCATAAAACTGACTAGAACCTTTATCTGCCAGCTATATTCTTATCAGCATGCGAATCAGAAATTCCATTTTCTTCAGGAAAAAATCACCTTTATTCTCTCCAACTTCTCCCATGGAATCCTTCCATACAACATCAGTGTCATCAAAGCTTTCTGAAAAGATGTGAAGGCACATTAGCAGTGCACAGAAGTAGCTCCATTTTTTAAAATTTAAATAAATTACAAACAGAGTTAAAATTTCATTACATAAAAACAACTCAAAATTCAGAAAGTAGATAAAATTTTTAAAACTTTCATTAAAAGTTTTTTAGCAGAGTATTTTAAAAATACAAGTTATTCAGAAATTGCATGTAAATAAATGTTTGGCAACTGCCTTGGCTTGGGTAAACAGTTCTATGCTAATCAAGCTAATAAAAATATTTTTTTTTCAATAACTATTTTATTAATAATTTCTCAGAATCTGAAAATAATGACAAAAAATGCCAAAATTTTCCTCTCTATTGTTCTACTCTGATGTAAAAGAATGAGAATGTGTTTTGTATCTGTTTTTTTCTATGCTAGAGAGTGTTTCACAGCTGTGTTGACCCAGTACAGTCCAACACTACCATCAGCAGAGACAGAGCCCTGCTTTGCTGACTATTGAAAAGAGTTCTAAGTTATTGCTAGAAACATGAAGCACAACCAAAGATATTTTATCTGAATGACAGTAAGACAATACCATTCTTCTGAAAATCAAATAGTTTTACCATGACATGACTTCCCATCTCCTTGAAGATTATTTGGGCATGGACCACAATAGTAAGAACCAAAAGTATTGAAACAAAATACTCCAGGGAAGCAAGGACTGGATGCACATTCATCGACATCGTCTTGACAATTTTTACCTGTATTGAAATACAGATTTAAATTTTCTTTATAATACTGTGTCACTAGACTTTGATGATGCATATAAAAGTACAATGTATGCAAGTGCTGAGAAAAAAAAAGTGCAACCATTCATTTTAGCACATCTAATAAGAACAGCTGATAAGGTTTGCTATTCACATTTTTCCTCCCATATCAAGCATTTTGCTTATTGTAAAATATGGAGAAGATGGGCTGTGGGGACTACATGCTTATCTGCAGGAAGAATCTCCTGTGTTTCCCTGTGTTGATGAATTTACCTTTGCAGAGGGAAACAATGCAAATTAGCTTTCACAGTGAACTAAGATAAACAACTATTATATTCATGCAAGAAAAATCTTGAAGTATATCATATATCTGTATCACAAGACCATACAGTTTCTTCATAACACTACATAACTTACAACAGTAAGTTATTTACAGCGAAAAATTTAAAAAAGAATATTTTACACATAAAATTAAAAACTCCTATTTATCACTAAACATGATAAATGCACGGAAATAAAGCAGCAATTTACCTTGAAGTTCATGTGGACATTCACAGTAATAGCTGTTTATTCCATCCACACATTTGCCAATACCACACTGGTTAAGTTTACAGTCATCAGTATTCACTTGACAGAGATCACCTTCAAATCCAGCCACACACACACAAAGATATCTTCCACTTCCAGGTGGGAATTTAATGTTTGTCACACATGAGCCATTATTTAGGCAATCACATGATTTTACACTGACCTACAAGACATGCCCAATAAGACAGTTTTCTTTTTTTTAATGAACTAGTAATGAGTTCTGAAAATAGATAACTTGGTGTCTTATTAGTAAGTGTCATTTTACTATATTATCCATTACCTCTATTTCTACCTTGGTCGTTGCATTGCAGTCATCTGTCAAAGAAAATGTTAATTTTTGGATATTCATTGACACAGCTTTCCATGAAAGGAGACCTGATGGGGAAAGACTGGCACCTTCTGGACCAGAATCCAATGTGAAATGAATAGCAGAGCCCTCTGGATCTGAAGCCAAAAACTGATATAAAAAATCTTCTCCATAAAATGTCTGCAGCATACCCTGAAAAGTTTCAAGCACTGGAGGCTGGTTACCTGTAACAAAGGAGATATTTTCCTCCTCTAAGGAAAAGTTGCAATATACTTATAAAAATTAAAAGGAACATATCTTTCTACTAAAGAAACTCCACATACTTATTTCTCTAAAAATTCTGATGTCATTTGAGGGCACAGGAAAAACACTTGATATTTTCAATGCTAGCCAGTAACTGCTGTCAGCAAGAATTCACCCACTGTGGCAAAAAACATGAAGGAAGAAGAAGGCATAACCAGTGTCAGCTGCTAAACTCCCTCATTTCTAACATCATCCTCCTTGCAGAAAGAGGCTGTGCTCCTTAGGTTTGGAGTGTTGCCTCTGGTTTTCGTTCTTGTCTCATTTCTGACTGTGGCTGTATTGAATTCCAGTCCATAACATGGTTATAACATGGAAATCCACTGACTCCCTCTCTGCTGGATGAGTTTCATTTCATTCCTTCCATTCACATCACATCCTCTTAGAACAGTTATATCTACTTTGGCTTTCACTACAAGTTTGAACTGGGACAAGATTCACCAGGACAGGCACCAGAAGTCCCATTCAGACAGGACCTTTCCTAATCAAGGCAGAGTCTTGAGTTCATGAGTCTTTCACTCATGAAGACATTGATAGTATGGTTGTATTTGTGAGGTTATAGGCTGGGGGTGGCAGGACAGGCTGGAAGGCTAATATGAAAGCTACAAGAAACATTCCATTCGGTGAAGGGACCAAGTTGATGTGGATATCCAAAGACTGATATCTGCACCAAAAGAGCTACAACTTCTATGTTGGAACTTTGTACTACAGAGAAGGAAAATGAAAAATTTAGACTTAAGTTTTCCCTTCATAGTATGGTTTCTAACTGGACTGGAGTACAGCAGCCTTAGATGTACTTAGATTTAGGCAATGTATCTATGCCATCAATGTAAATGGTGCCCAGATATTAAGTGTCTAATAAATATGACATGTCATTTAATTTAATTTGGGATCTCCACTTGTTTGCCATCAGAATAATTTGTTGAAAAATACCTGTTACACCTGTATGTTGAAGACAAATATATATGGGTGTAGCTGTGTTCAATATCAAGACTGCAAAGTACTAATTAGACTGAAAGTTGTTAATCTTCATTAGTTCTTTGTAATTGCTACAGCAGAAGAGTTAGGGAAAGTAAATCAAAATATTACATATATGGTCTGGAAACAACAACATAATTTTCAGAAACTAATAGAAATGTCAAAATACTTACCTAGTTAAACTTAAAACATCACTATTACCATAAATTTAAAAACTTCACAGATTTTTGACTATTTGGTATTAAAAAATAACTATTTAGAACTTACTTTCAACAACTGACCAAGTTAACTTTGATAAGTCAGGTCTGCACAGTAAGCAAGGGCTGGTTGGATTTGTATCTCCTTCACCGTAACAGAGTCCATCTATGTTGCATGTTTTCTCCTTTCAGAGAAATAAAAAGGCGATTCATTAATGGTTTTGGTTATCAAACTGGCTATGAATTTGTAGAGTATCAAATAAAATCTAATAATTCTTCACTTCTATTAAACAACTAAGCTTGGTTTTAAATCTAAACAACTGATAGCAAGTTAGGTTTTACTTGGTAATTACATGAAGAACTTTTGTTTTGATTTTTTACGTTTAAAATTGTCTCACCCCGGCTTCTCTTTCTATGCACTGATAATCCCTGCTGGAAACAAGAACAGGTATGTTCTGCTAATTTTTCTAGACTTTTTTTCAGCCTAAAAAATTGCATACTTTCATAATAGAGAGTAGTGAAACACATACCTTTAACATACATAACCCAAATTCTTGTGGTTCACATGTCTGACAGGCTCCATCATATAATATCATTGTTTTAGAGTTGCTATAAACAAATCCATCATTAGAAACCTGCAAGGTGAGCAGTAAAAATTGATTAACTGATACAGGTATTGACAGACCTACCTGGTCTGCTAGCATGAGCTTCCATTCATTAATAGACACCCACGTGCAGGTGTCTAAACCCTCACAAAAATCATCAGAAATCTAATCAAATCTGCCAAGGAGTCTAGGCAGATGTCAGTATGTAAGGTAAATTGAATTGTGTGTAGGCTCTGTTGACCTTATTGACTCCATCTGTTTGAGAGCTCAGATATCTGCTCACAGGGATTTGTACATGTGCCTGAGCTCAACTCAGTTCTACCAAAGATGGATCCAAGGTCATTTGAAATACTCTAGATAACTACTTGCCCTTTAACTTCTGCTCTTGAAGAATGTGTGTCTCTGAAGGCCCTAGCTGTATGTACCAGTACCCTTGCAGGACAACACTGTCAAACAATACTTGACACTTAAGTTTAGATGACAAGACTGAGACCCCAAGTTAAGCAAGTTGACTTCTCCCTTTAGTACTATTAAATAAAGGATAATATCTCCGTAATGTATTTTCATCTTAATAGGAATATTTGTAAGTAAATATTTGAAATTTCTGAGAGTACCTTTATTTGCCATCTGGCAATAGGTTTGTCATCAACCGCATCCATGACATCAGACTGCTGACCATCACTTGGTAACTGGCATTCAACAGTCCTGGCATTTTGGAAGGCAGCTGGCATAGTTAGAGGTTCTCCAGGAATCCATTGTCTATCACTATACTGAATGTTAAGACAGAAAATTTGTTTTTTCACTGAAATACATCACAAAAACATTTTTACCAGAGAAAAATTCCCCATGTATTGCACAGTGTTTGAACCAGTCTAATGTGCCTGGATTAGAATGCAGTGGCAAATATTACATGACAGTATTTGCACACACAGATTTTTACCTAATCCTGCTACTGTGGAGGAGCAGGCAGAGAAGTCTGTCCTGATGCACAGCCCTCTGGCGCTGCATTGCCAAGGACAAATAGCCCTCCCAGCTGGAAGGGAACAGGAGGGTGAAGCAGTGGGTGATCCTCAAACACACTGATCTGACGTGCAAGTGCCTCTGCTCCCATGACAGGACAGGCTTTAGTCAAAGGAGCAGATGAGGGTTTTGGCAGGGCTCTGGAATCATTCTGGGTGCTGGGGCAATACTGGCAGTTGGCCATTTAGCCCCTGTACAAGCCAAGAGGTTGTTCAATGGAACAAGACACCATTGACTTTTATTGACACTCACAGAATTTCTCTAAACTGCTGTGAGGACAGAGCATCTAAGGATCCATCTTGAGAGCTCAAGATAACAGAGTAACGATGATAATACTATTTGACTGAAGCATTGATGTGGAAGTAGCGTTAAGCATATGGAAAATAAATAAAATGACATGGAACTAAGAATCCAGGCCGACTAAGAATCAAGAAAACAGCAAGTAAAAAGGATTTTGAGCTTGAGTAGTTTTTACTGAGCTTGCTTTTTTTTTAGTTACTGGAACCAATCAAAACACTTAATCAATCTGAATCTTCACTTGAAGAGTCATCTGTGATAAAGGCCTTGCCTTTTTTTTTTTTTAGTAGAAAAAGGAACACTTTTGCTAAAAAGACGTATGTGTTGCTTCTGTTCCGGCCACTCATTTTTTTCTTTCACCCTATACTCATTTAATAAATTAACAGCAAAGGTAAGTATAAAAGCTAAATATTTCTGAACATGTGATTTTGAGTACATTTAATACTGTAACCTTTGAAATGTGATACTGCCTACTTCTTCAGAAACCTTTTGTTACTAGCTGGAGACAAGTTCAGATAATTTTTTCAGAAACAGTTTAACCTTTCAAAAAACCAATTAAAAAGCCTTCAGATCTGTAAGCATTCTAGCTCATAAGGTTCATGGAAACTAGAGTTCAATGTAAAACAGAAGGAAATAAAACTGTATTTTTGTTTTGCAGAGATTAAACATACTCTCATCCTTTACCTTTAAATTCTCTATCTCTGTAATGATAGATTCCTGGCCATTTCCTACCCAGACCTGTATCATATATCTACCCTAAACTGGGTAAGATAGCCCATGAACAATATATTTGATTTAACATTTCAAAAGTGAAAATACTGAAATCAAAAAGAAATTCTAAATTCTGTCAACATGCCTCTTCTACAAAATTTTGATCATTTAAGTTCAATCTCAAAATATGTGCAGTTCTATACTGTTGCAACTTCACTGACATTTCCTTAAATTAACTATTTCTCCAGCTAGAAAAAATAAAAAACAGTACCCCAAACTTCCTTTCTTTTGTATTCTCAAGGAAAAAATTCACAGCTTTCTCCTCAACTGCAGCTAACAGCAGTAAAAAGGCTCTTGTCAGTGAGAAGATCATCATTAAAAGTGACTAATTAGGAAGTTTTTGTGTTGGGAGCCAAATACAGCATCACCAAGACAGATTTCACAATATCTTGCCATGAGTTAAAACTGAGACATTTCAAACTGTGATAAGTGAACTCCCAATAATTGTCTTACTGGAAGCTTGGTCCAAAAGTCTTTTAATATAAGGGGAGCATAAACCTACTCTCGACAATCATTTCAAGCCAACTTGAGTGGATATATGTTGAGTTTAAGAAAAATCTATAACCAGCCTTGCCTAATCTGTCAAAATAAATTCAGCATCTGCTGGAAATAGCTAAGGAAAACTATTGTCTCAGGAACTCAGGAACCCATTGAATGGTTCCCCTTTTGCCAGCTCTCACCCCTTCCATCATCACACCAATAAATTACAGTTTTACTTTTAGTTTTTTTGTTCTCATATCTAACATGACATAAAAACTTGTATGCTGACCATTTATTCCAGGCTACAACTTGTAAATTCCTTATATATTTACCTTGATTTTTTTTTAAGAATGTGCAACAACAGTCTCTCCACACAAATTCCCCTTAAGTTTACAGTGAAACATTTTTTAATCTCCTGTTCAAACCTGAGATGTATCGTTAAATACCCATGGTATTCTACCTCTGGGAAATGGACAACATATCAAAAATGTGTTTATCTTTTCTTAATAGATTTATTATGTTTATAAAAGGCTATTTCAAGCATTAGATTTGAGACAGAAATCTAGTAATGGCTTTAACCTTGCTGTCCTTTTTCAAAGAAGTGGTACTTCAATTCCTCTCCATAAGCACTTAAAAATACAACGATGTGCTGGTTGTTACTAATAGGGCTGCCCTTGCCCTCTTCTGATGGATAGCTGCTGTGGGCTGTTATCTCCCTCCCAGCTGCTGAACATTCCCATTATGTTTTGTATTTCTCTTATCATGGAGGAAATGGCAATCTTGCAAAGTCTTGAGTGTTTGCTGCAAAGTGCTGAGCGCCTTTGCTTTTAGCTTCCACTAAACCATTGGGCTGTGCCCATGTCAATGAATAATATCTTGACATTTTGTCCCTTGTTCTCTAGGAAGTTTAAAATGTAATTGTCACTATTCAGGGAGACCTACTTGCAATTTGATGATTTCACATTTCAGGTTCAATGAGTCCCTGAAGCCATGTCCAAACACTCTCACAGATGTGCAGTCATACTGTCGGATATTGCACAGCCCAGCATTCTCCAGCTCTGTAATTTCTGGAGCCTGGTCTTGGAAGCAGAGATTAGACAATAAATGCTAGTATGAGAATTCATTCATATGCATTTACATTCTGCAGTATGTTTATTTTTCTATCCAACCATGAAAATTATGTAAACAAGAAAATCTGAGATCAGCTGAAAGGAAGCATAAACAGAAAGACTTTATATTATTACACTGAAACTTTAAATTTAAAGCTAGGCTTCTGTCTTCTCTTGGAATCTCAGTATTAGGAAGCAGAGAAATTTCAACTGGTAACAAATGCATGTGAATACATGTTTTGATTTCTCAACTATGGTTCTTTACATCAGACTTCCAGAATAAAATTGAAATGAAACTAAGGCCTTAGAAATAGGAACTGGAAAGGAGGCATTTATGCAATAATTTATATAGGGATTATTTTTTATTAAAAACTAAAAAAAACACAACCAAACAAAAAAAAAAAAAAGGAAATTATTTCAGGATATAAACTGACAGATCAGAACACTCAAAAGCAGTTTTTATGAGGCAAAACCATCTTATTCCTCTTGAAGTCAAATATTTCTTATTATTCTATTCTCTCTTTCTCTATTTGCTCTTAAGTAAGTCATTAAAACAAAAACATGATTGCAAATCAAAATATTTACAGGTTTTATGGAGTTTTGACTTCAGTAGTACTGTTCATATTTTTCCAGTGTAATTGTTCAACTGAATTTTTAGTGAATATCTTACCTTCTGAAAATGAAACAAACCCTGCCCAGCACTATTTGTTACAGCTCTTTTTTCTTCACTACCAATTCTGCTCCCATCCCATCTAACAGCTTACAGAGATGTAACATCACTGAAGACAAAAACATCCCACTGAGATTTAATAAGCAGGATCACATAAACTATAGAAAACTAAGGGAGTGATGAATGTGGCATATTTTCCCTGAAGGAGACAGCATGTGGAAACATTGACAGTCTCTTGGGGCTACACTCTGCATGGCAAAGTCACTTTTTTAATCTGACCTATTAGAAACTAAGCTCATTTTTTGGCCTTGGAAACAAGAAGCCTGAATGCAAAATAATTACAGCTGTAGTAAACTGTAACTAAATAATTGAGAACCCTTGCCCATGTACAAAAGCAGAAGAGAAAGGGTGCAAAAAAATACACTTTGCACAAACACTGAGAACATTATTGAAGTAAATGTGATTTCCCCCCACTTACCAGACAGTATGCTGCAGTCATATGAGCTGTAGCCCTGAAAACATGCACAGCCCCATTCTGTACATTCTCCATTACCACTGCAGAGACTGGGACACTTCAGAGCAGTAAGCAGGCTCTCAACTGACTCTTCAAGTTCCTCTGGGCTGTAATTTATTTCTTCGAAAATTCTTTTCTCACATTCATTCTCCAGCAGAGCTAAGGAAGCTTCTGCCCAGCTGAGGTCATCTTTCAGCAGCAGATCTTTGAGGCACATATCGACGGCATCCCCTGTCCGGCGGCCAAGGAGGGCACCACAGGACCTCCCTATGCTGGAATTAGCTATTGCCTGCTCGCACAGGATCAGAGCACTAGATTCAGTCAGGCCTGAAGGGGTGGGCCAAGAAGGAAGGAGCTTTTCATCTGTGTCAGTGGCATGGTCCTCTGGGAAAAAATAACTATATCCCTCTAAATCTGTTTGGCTGAGACTTTGGAAGACAAATACTGGATGGTATTCATAATAATTCTGGCGTTTCCCTCTACTTATAGCAGATTGAGTTTTGTGAAAATGACTGCTGTAATAGTGAGAATTGCTTCTAATGTCCAAGCTTGAACTTCCCTCTCTTTCTGTACCAGTATTTCCCTCTGAGGTGGTAGAGAGACGTGAGTTTAATAGTGATGCTTTGTGAAGTTTGGTTTGATTATTCTGCCTCTGCAGCAGCATAGATGAATCCATTTCATGTGTAGATGAACGTTTCTTTAAGCCCCTGACAAAATCAGCAGGACCAAGATACTCAGCAGTGACATCCAGTCCTGGTATCAAAGAAAGAAATCTACCATTTTCACTTTCTTTACAAGCCAGAGGTTCTGACTGAGTAACTGTCTCCAGATTGTTTGCTGGTTGGTGTAATCCAGCATCTTCAAGTGTACAGTCACAGAAGAACATTTTTCTAGAAGATGTTAACAAAGCAGGTGTCTTGTCAAACAAGCTCTCCCCTGGTAAAATCCTAGTGAGGAAAGGAAAAGGTGAAACTGTATCATCTGAACTATTTTCTTTGTGTTACTAAAGTATTAACTTTTTTTTGTTCTTTGTTGTTTCATACTTGTACAGCATAAGTCTGCATCACACAGTTATATTTAAACACCAGTTAAAACACAAAACCTCAAGAGTAACTTATAAAAGAATTTAGATGAGTGGATATTTACTGTACACCTTGGTGCTTTGTTCCAAACCTAATCAAACTAATCTTACATCATAGTGCTTAAATACCTAATTTTCAATTCAGTTAAAATTTTCTCTTAAATTAATTATGGAATGTAATCATGACATTCTAATATAAAAAACATAAGCATAGTCTTTTTATTTTATTTTGACAAGTTTTTAAGAGTGTGAAGGAAAGGGAGAATGAAAAATGGTGGCATTTGATTCATCCACAGAAGCATTTTTTTACCTCCATTCCTTAATAAAAGAAAAAGGAGTATTAGCATGGTTTGGGATTTCCATGCCACTTGCAGTGTGATAGTCATTCTCTGCATTTCCATCAAAGGTGCCACAGAGTCCCACTGTATGTCTGTAATCTGAACTGGGTGCCCTAAGCGTTAGGCTCATCCCCCATTCACTCACATCAGCACGAACAAAAGCTCCAGAAGAAAACAAAACCTAAAATGAGATTGAAGACAGCCTCATGAGAAACTTGCTTTTTCATTTTACCTATTCTGTAAGCAATTATTTACCACTTACTGTAACTTTTCTTCCTAGGTAGGATTCAGTGATTCTGACATTGCTTCCTGTTGTGTCTCTGTTTATTACAGATAAGTGTGGCTGTGATTCATGGAGCTGACCACTGCACATGTCAAATGCAATTATATCACTTCCTTCCTTAGCAACAAAGCCACAGTTGCAGGATGCTGGGTAGTGAACACTTCCACAGTCCCACTGGCGAACATGAACTTCAAAATCTCGAGATGTACTCTTATAGAGAACAAATGTTCCTGTTTTAAAATTGTCATAGACTCTGGAATCAAAAGAACAGCACATGATATCGCTTTGGTTGTGAAATAACAGTATCACTACATGTCAGCAACTCTATATTTTCAAGCAGATTTCAATCATTTAGTGAACACTGATACTGAAACTCCTTTTCCCAAATCAGAAAAAACACTACAGCTCACAGAGCAAAACACAGCTTTATCCCGAGCAAATGCCATCATATCTTCCTCTGAGCAGCTCTAAATTGAAAAAAAATCTTATTTTTACAGCAGAAAAGAAGGATCACGAGTGGAATATACATAGACAATGACTGTGAATGGAAACAGAAGCATGAAGCTACTGCTATTCTTTGATTCTAACAGTGCATATGGAGGGTACTTCTCAAGCTTTGTGTGTCTACAATGGTACACCTATGCAGCAAGAGCAATAAGATGCATAGCAGTGTGCATGTGGGGGCAGCTGCTGAAAACTGCACAAGTACCCTTGACAAAATGATTTAGAAAGTCACATCATTTTAAAAAAGTCTGCTTTATTAAGATGGAGATGGGGAGTGCTTATTCCCAATGATCATTTAAGATGAAAACCATAAATAGCAACTTGTTTTTTTTCCTTAGGGTTAGCCATCTGTCCCCTGAAGCAAGGTTAAAATAGCCAATTTAATGATTCAGCAGCAAAAAAATAGAAAAAAAAACAGAAAGAAAACCCCCAAACTTTTGCTGTAAGTTTAATAGCCTCTTGGCTATAAATGGCATTTGACAGTTGATTGTAGCCTGTCAAATTGCTTTGTGTATAATTGAGCAGCAGACAAACTGCAGATGGCTGCACTACTGGGACTACGCTGCATTGTCCATAATTCAGTAGGTAATTTGTTTCCTCAGTTTGTAAAATAAAGTAGCAACATAATTTATCCTTAAAAAAGAGAGCTCTTTCTCTGCAGCATCATGCTTACAGACAGATCACATTGCAGTAAAACACTGCTTCATGAGAAAGCTTGATCACAATGCATCCATGGTTACAACGCCCAGTTAAGACATCCCTAAAACTTCTACTGAAGGAGAAACTGCAAGATTAGGATAAGCCCATTGACTTTACTAGTAGTAGTAGTCAAAGTTCTTTTAGAGAACCAATCGCAACTTTTATTTCCCTTTCTGTTATCATGTGTGGGTTGAACATCCTTTTTTGGAGGCAGCATATCCTCGCCTTCTCACCCTGCTGCTTGAAATGTGCTTCTGCTGAACAAAGAACATAAAACTCCCAGGTGTGGAGCCCGTGTTAGTTCAGGCATCCTTTGTGAATCAGAAATACCTCGTAGGAAAGAAGCACACCAAAATCAGCTGTGGCTACAAAAGCTGTTTTCATTTCAAAATCCTTTTTGGCCAGTGATGTGCAAGTGACAGCAACCAATAAGTTGCTTTCCATGCCACTAATAAATGCAGCAAAATGCTACACAGACAGCAGACAGCTTCTAGTAATTTGATCCTTACAAGGATTCTGATACTGACACACAGAAATAGGGAAACATCTTTCCATTAAAAGTTTTCTTTACTCAATCATTTCATCATGGTTCATATTTAATGTATGAACATTTCTATTTTTTGCAGTCAACAGACTCTGCAGCTACCACTCCTCTTATCCATTTGCTTCATTCACTTGCCACAAAAACTTGCTTTTAGAAATGGAAATATTACAAATTTGCCTTTAGAAATGGAAATATTACGAACCTCATCATGACTGGCAAGATTTTACCAACTGAAGCACATTAATCCTTATTGTAAAAAAAAAAATTGTCAACCACTCAGTGCAATTGCAGGAAACTACAGCTTACTTGTATCACCAGCACAGATTTAGAATAAATATAGAGATAATTAAAGAAACAGAACACACTCTCCAAAACCCAACCAAAAATACTCCCAACACACTTAAAATGAAGAACAGCAAGCCAGTAATTACCTTCCATCAAAAGTAATTATATGAGGGTCAGTAAATGAGTAACAGTAGGCAGTGGGTAGATCCTTAACCGTAATCTTCAAAACAAAGGAAAAAAAAGAAAACATGTCAGGTTAGGAATAAATGCACTCAGCTACATTACTTGTGATAGTAGTTTACATTCCAATAAGTATATTATATTATATTTTTAGTCAATCTTAGTAGTTACTTCAATATTAAAATGTACGACAAAATATTCAAATGAGAACACAGAATTTCAAGGAAAAACAAAGCACTTAAAAATTTTGGTGTGACTCAGCAAGTCACAACTGAAATAAAAGCTTCACTAACACCAGCCACACTTCTGGACAGTTTACAGATCTTAACACAAGGATTTTCAACCTGTGTGCTTTCTGGAACATAGCCATTCCACAGGAAATTCTCACTGGATACAGGTTCGACTGCAATTCTGGTAATCCTGTCTCCATCCTGCATGAAGTCTGTCACAGCACTGAAATAAATTACAGCTTGACTACAGATTCCATCATTGCAGGATTTCTGGAGAAGATCCACATGACAAGAAGAAAGAGCCAAGTTTAGACCTAACTGCTCTTTACCTGTTTTAAAGAAAATATATCATTAGTGAGTTCCTTCTCTAAGTAAGTCACATTCTCCATACTACATATGGAGATACTAACTAATGTAGATACTAACTTATTTACACACACTTTCATAAATTAAAATAATTATGCATTTTTCTTGGATTTGGTTTGGTCATGCAAAAAACCTCCTATCTACCTCTTCATATACGCACCCGAGAAAATGTTTTTGCATTCCCCAGTTTGACAGACAAATGGAAATCATTATAGGCTTGATAATATGAAAAAAAAAGGTTGTCTGCATAGGCAAGGCTCGTGGTTCACAGGATTTGTGCTTGAGAAAATATTACAGAAAATGTCTATAAGAGTAAAAAATGATGACTTCATGACTGCATATATAATACTTGCAATGCAACACGTACACAAAATTACCTGAATTATAAACTTTATAAGTATTACAATATTCTATTCAAGTTAAAGAATGTAGCTCTGATATCAATGTCTACCAAAATACCTGCAAACTTCAACAAGTATTTTTTTCATATTTTGCAGCAGCATGAATCAGACTCTGAATACTTCAACATTTTAGAAAGTATTTTACAGTGTAACCACTTCTCTGAAGAAGGAAACCAGCACAGCATTTATAAAATAATATACAAAAATTAATATACAAAATGTAACAAAATCAGGGTAATACTTACCTTCATCAACACTGTATAATGTTAATGAGATTTTGCAGTCACTTTTTAGCTGGCTAAATTCAGGACAAGGAATAGGAATGCTACTTTCTATTGTCAGCCTGTATTCCTTCCCATCTTCTGATATATTGTATGTTTCTGGATGTATCTAGCACAGAAGAAATTGTGCTTAAAATGCAATCATTGTGAGTAAACTGCAGCACTGCTTCCTAATCAGCTAGGAGTGCTTATTTACATGGGCTGAGGAGCAGCAGCATAATGAGGAGAAGATGCAGACACAGCAGCCACAGTCTTGAAGAGGTGAGTAAAGGGGCAAGGATAAGGAAAAGGCAAGAAAAAGTGTTAGCTGGAAAGGAGGGAGTTAGCAAACCACATCTTCACCACAAAAATAAGTAACACTTGGAATCTAAGATTAAAACAGCTGTGTGTACTGTCAAAGTGGACAGTGAGTGAGAGGGTTGAAGGAAGTGGGAAGCTACCTAGAGGCAACAATTCCAAAAGAATTTGGAAGCACCATATTTCTCCTGGGATTCCTCTCTGCAAGCTCACAATATGGATCACCAAAAAATGGATAATCAGAAACCCAATTAGAGATAGTAACAGGGGCCTCAGCAAGGTAGGGTGGGTGGGGTCCTGAATGCAGCCTCACAGGGAAACAGAGAGAGCACATTGCCTCCTTGCAGGGACACTGCAGAACTGAGAGAAATCTGGGCCCTGATCCTACAGGAACAGGCTCAGGCTAAGTCAGCAGGACTATACCCAATATGTAATTATTGACATGCAGTCTGTCCTTCCAGGACTGGGATCCCATTCTTGGCCAGCAAACGGGTCCCTACAGCTCTATCCACAGCAGGAACTAAAACTAGTTTGGTGCTTGGCCTCTGACCAGGCAGTACAGCACAGCCCACCTCCCAGCTACCCCTCTCCAAGCCCAGACCAGGCTGTGCCCCCAGACTTTATGAGCACAGCACCAGTTGGCTCCAGTGCTGGAAACCTGTGTGTGGTTTGCACTGTGGGTGCAAGGTGCCAACCCAGCCTTCCTGCACCTTGAGTACCTGGGAGCACAAAAACCACTGTGACTCTCTTGCTTTTGGACAAATTTAAGTCCACCTCAGCTGACAACAGGCTCAATTTATTCAGAGTTTATACATTTTAAGAGCTTTCTAGTCAGAAGACTGACTGCTGTAGCAATACTCAAAAATTCCTACCACATCATGTTTTTACAAAGTTACCTTAATTCCAGCAAAAAATTCCTTGCTCTCAACTGAAGAGCTTTGTATATCTGGCTTCTCCATGAAAAAAGAAGAACTGCTACAGTAGACCTGTAGGGTAAAAGCAGAATAAAAAAATATATTTTTGGTATGAAGTGGTCACATGAAGACAAAACTTTGCCATCATGGTCAGTTCAATGATTCATCATGGCCAGTTCTTCTGGTTGCACCATAAGGTACCAGTTGCCACTGGTAAAAGGTAAATACTACTAAAGAAAAAAAGCAGAAACAGACTGAGCATCCTAGGACCTTTTCCTGGCATATTCTACCAGTGGTGCAGAGATATATTCAACTAATGGCTGCACACAAATCATATTCAATGAATACCTTAAAAATCTTTTCTGGAGCATTTCTACAACTAATGATATCTATGAAAATGTATTTTACATTTGTTTACATGTTATTCACTACTTTTTTTTGTATTTCATAGCTTTTGTTTTTTAATTTAATTTAGTGACCATCAGATCTTAGATTATATTTTTCCTGATGTTATAGACCTGGATAATCTTCTTCAGGATGAGGAATTCAGTGTGACTTCCCTCCACTAAATCAGTTTCATGCTACTAGACACTGTGATTTTGCTTTGGTTTGGTTTTTGTTTTGGCATTTGTTTTTATTTTGCTGTATCCATTTTGAGATGTGTTGACCATATATGCAGTATTTCTGATCCTGAAAAAAAAAAGTGATTCATAGCAGCAGGAGATAGCTTATGATTGTGCCTTTCCTTTTGACTGTCACCAAGCCAACAATGTCAGGCAAGACTTCACAAAGTCTCCAAATGATTTTCAGGGAATAAAAATTGCTATTCCTGTCCATAAGCCATCCAGGCAGCCTGACTTTGGCTCAAACATACATATGCATACCAACCATGTTTTGTTTTTTGTTTTATTTTCTCCAGGAAAAATTAATCTCTATTTTGGTATATATGGGTGAAAGATGTATTGATTTTCCAATGCTTAGGCTTCTCATAGTTACCATGAGACCCTAAGTCTTCATTCTGGTACAATGGAAGGTAAAGCATCACACTGCTTTTGATGGCATAGATTAAAACATAAATCCTAGACACAAACCCACATCCAGAGAAAAATATGCATCTAATGAATCAACAACACAGCTTTTCACAACCTCTGGCTCTTACAGCCTCTCACTGAGATGGAGTTGTATCCAAAAATCCTCTTAATTTACATTATTCAAATAAAAAACTTTCCTGGAGTGTCACTGCACTGTATTGAGACAATCAGTCTCAAAACCTCAGAGGCAGTGGTAGTTATATTTCTGTGATATTTACATATTCATATGGGCAGTTGGTGTAAGTAAGTAGAGGCAGTAGGCTTCTGCCAAGAAAAATTATACAGGAAGGTGCTGGACCGACCCCTCTCTAAAAACTGTTAGTGTCTACTGAGGCATATTTCTAAAAACTGTTAGTGTCTACTGAGCCATATTTACAAATACACAAAGAAATCATAATAATGTTTTAACATACTCTGTCTCCAAGTCTGACATTTATCCCATCAAGTTCTAGAAGTGAGAAGGTATGAACTGCTGTTTCATGTGTGAGTTCTTCTTTCACACCTTCAGGAGAAAGTCTTGACCAGGTGACAATGAATCCAGCAGAGCTGTTTGCAAAAGGAATGCCAAAGGTACACCTTAGGTAGATGCTGCCTTCGATCATCTCTGCTACAACTTGAGGAACAGATGGAAGTGGTGGTGGCACAGCTGGAGATGATGTAGGAGCCAGGTTACCTGGTCAAACAGAAGTGTGGTCTGTGCTTTTTATTCTGCACAAAATCAGTATTGGATACAATGGCATTGACATATTTTTTGCCAAATAATACACTAGTAATATTTACCTTTTTTATATGTGGAAATGCTACATAATTTCTTAAGAGAATCAAAGAAAAATATGTATCTTCCTGCTAATAATTATTAAATGGAGAGAAAACTCTCTATGAGCTTTTGATTACATTCTAGACAACAGGAAGGTGCTAAAGAGGGAAAAAAAACTCAATCCAAATAAATCTAAACCAAAAACATAAACAAGAGAATAAAATGCAATTAATTATTTTACCAGGCAGGAGAGAGCAACATGCAAGGGAATGTGCCTTACAACAAGAAGAATAATTTCATGATTTATGAAGAAAGTGGGAAAAAGAAAAAGAAAAAAGGAAAAAGAAAAAGGCTATTTAGAAAGAAACAGAAAAAGTAACAACATAATTCATAGATTCCTCTTATATTTTACTCCTGAAGAATCATTCAGCATCATTACAGTTACATTTTGACACCTATTCAAAATATTCTGAGAAAGAACTTTTGTAATCCAAGTTTGTTGAAATTACCTCCAAACTGCTCATTCTGCCACAAACCAAGCAATACTGTTGATAATATGAACTTGTTTTTATTCAAGTCAGAATATCACTAAGTGCTGACATTATTGGGTCACAGATGCACAGAAAATCTGGAAAATCAAAACAAAATACTCACTGCTACAGATGCCTTCAATTTCCATTCCCTCAGGATCACAGGTCTTTGGCCTTGCATCTGAAACAACTATACAGTGTTTTTACATTTTATATTCACACACGTACAGAATATGAACAGTGGTGCTCTTACAGACCAAATATCACAAAACACTAACGGAAGTGCAAAAATTCAGAATAGAAGCAATCTTGTAATCCGATCCATGAACAGCTAGGACAGCAGTGAGCACAATGTCTTCTGCTGGAAATCATCTATGAGGAAGGGTACAGAACATTCTACCACCTCTACAACCTTCACTGCTGATGTGCTCAGCCAATACTTAAACATGTTGCTAGTGAATAAGAAGGAATTATGCTATTCTCTTAAATATATATTTTGCCTCTCCAAATTCACATCTGAACACTTATTCTTTAACGGTAACCCTGGACAAAATTCAGTGCAGACCTGCTTTGAAAGTATATCACCTTTCCTACAGAAGCCTAAGCAAAATTGCTTGTGCATTGCTATTGTTTTGTATTTTGAATGCTATAGGAAAATAAGTAGAACTTGACTTAAACATGAAAGTGCCGGTTAGTCACTCTACCCAAACTACCTCAGAAGGGCAGCAGCAACACTGGAAATCCCATTACCAAAAAGAATAAGACTTTGCTGTTCCACACTTCAATGGTATAATGTTTGAATTCCTTAGCATGCAGAGGACAGATAGAAAATTTGCATCAGGTATTTAGAGCTGTCAAGTGTTAAAGAAAAAACACTGGCCACATGGTAGCCTAGATACAAAAAGCAGTTCAACAGTACAATGTACTTCACATGACAACGTCATCTTAAATATGTGCATTTGAACTCAAAATGTGTTTCAGATTTACAGTGTTCAGTAGAGGCAAGTCAGAGTTATGCTTTTTGCCTGCTTTGTTTTGAGGTAGTAAAAATTTGCTAGCTTGCTGTCTAGCTGTGGTTTTGTATATCTTCTTTCCTCATCAAGTACCAGGATCCAAAGTAAATGCAAGCCCTAGTGTGCAAGAGCTCTTCACTGCTTCAGGCACATGCTTGCTGAACCCGTGGAGAATGTCTTAAAATTTGGATCTAAAGGTATAATGATGGGCCAACAAGGCACCAGAAAACCCACTGATAGATTTGCTACTCAGCTTTTGAAAGTAGTCAGCAACAGAGAATATGACTCCAAGCAATACAGCATACAATGCATGAAAATCCTGCTAGTATTTTCATAATGGTGTGTTATATGAGCTAATAAGAATTTCCTACTACACAAATTTGTCACTGTTTCACAATATTTATAACTCTAAGGATTTAACCCCGGCTTGCTTATCTGAAAAATCTGTCATGAATAATGAAATGCTAAAGTTTTGAGCTGCCAACACCAACATACTTTTGCAGCACAAGCATCCAAGACAGTAGGAGACATTGCAAAGGGTCTCCTTTCTCATAGAACTAATAAAATATGTATCAGTAGAGCATTTCTGTGTTGAATTTTCTTCTAGCAACAACATGTATACACTCCAGAAAGATGATAAGAATTACAAGAAAAATACTCCTAACAGTGCTAAATAATAATTGATATAAACACAGTTTGATCAAGTTCTTAAGACAAAATTTATTCTGATACAAAATTCTATGCATGTTCAGTAATGGCTATTTGAACAGTGTGAGTGCCATGAACTACACTGAATTTTGGTACACTGAATTTTGACTTCTAGATGTGTCTTATAACCCCAGCTCATTACATGGGAAATTTCAATTTTTAAGTTTTGGTCTTTGAAAATTAGTCAAATGCTACATGTAAGTTAAAGAGGAGTGAAGTGAACCCACTTCACCATTTCAGATCATTTCTCCTATCATATCAATATTAAAAGCAAGGATTGCAAGAAATTTTAGCATAACTATTCCCTGACATTTCCACTCCACCAAATAGCAGACAGATATAAATCAGAAAAACATCTACTCATAAACACACACACTTAGCTGAGTTAGAGCATGCATTTTCTCACCTTCTGCACAATACCCCATGCACCCTTGGGTGGGCTGCAGAAAGTAAACAAAGAAATCCCCACAGTTCCTGACCCTGACGGGGATTCGGAACAGGCAGCAATCTTTGGAAGTGCTGAAGAAAAACCGCCATGTAGCACAGGCTGTTAACTGCTTCATCTCACCAGGTCCAGGCATGGATTCTGACTCCCTCAGAGACAGCCAGACAGGGGCCTGAGTCCCACAGTGATTCACCTTCAGCACCAGAGAAAAACATCAGGAAATGGTTAATGCTGTGCCTTAATTAGAGGTACATATGTAATTAACTTCTCCCATGAGCTTTCAGCAAAGTTCAGCCATTATAACAGAGGGATTGCTGACTTTCCTCAAGGCTGAATACAAATACACACAAAAGAGACTTAAGTGAATTTGTGAGTGAGTGTGAGTGAGTGTGAGTGAATATGAGGAGTGTGCAAGAGTGTGAGTGTGAGTATTGTGCAAAGGTGTGAGTGTGCAAGAGTGTGCATGCGAGTAGCGTGCAAGGGCGTGAGTATGAGTAGTGTGCAATACTGTGATTATTGTGCAAGAGTGTGAGTATTGTGCAAGGGTGTGAGTGAGTGTGCAAGAGTGTGTGCGAGTGGTGTGCAAGAGTGTGCACAAGTGTGAGTGTGCAAGTGTAAGTGTGAGTACTGTGCAAGGTTGTGAGTGAGTGTGCAAGGGTGTCCATGAGTGTGAAATTGTGTGAGTGAGTGTGCAAGAGTGTGAGTGTGAGTATGAGTATTGTGCAAGGGTGTGAGTGTGAGTATTGTGCATGTGCACGACTGTGAGCATGCAAGAGTGTGAGTGTGCAAGTGTGTGTGAGTGTGAGTAGTGTGCAAGGGTGTGAGTAGTGTGCAAGAGTGTGTGTGAGTGAATTTGTGTTTGTTTCTAAAGACAGGCTATAATTTAGTGTGTGAAGAACTCAGCAGGAAGCCACATCTGAGTGCTTTGCTCAGAAAAGCTCACAGCTGTTACAGCTAGGTGCGCTACTTGGCACCATTACCCTACAGTAAGTGACTGTGGGATGCTATCAGAGCACAGCAAATGCAATGCAGAGCAGGAGTACACTGAGTATCAACAGTGTTAAAGTTTTATCTGCCCTTTGCCATCAACTGAAGGCTCAACTAACCTCCTGGATTTCTTTTAAGAGATGTGGGCAGCTGATACATGTATGTTTGAACTGTTTTGTATTCATTTAAAAGCACCTAATTTTAAGAGACTGTGACAAGGAAATTTCAATTCAGTAGAAAAATCAAGGCTACAATATCCTAATGACATTTTTAGGTTCTTTGAGGAAATAAATGTTTTACAAAGGGGAAACTAAAAAGATGGATCTCCTTAGAATACAACAAAGCTCCAAAATAAATCTACAAATAAGCTCTGAAATAAAGAACTAGTCATCTGAAGTATTAAATATTTCAAGCAACTCTTGAGTCTTTGGAGGCTTGCAGATGACAAGGCAACTAATATTCAATTAGCTCTGTTAGTTCAAGTCACTTTAGGAGTAATCTCTTTCCTGTGACATGATGACTTTAAAAGCTCCACAATTACTGGGTTCATGTGGCTGCAAGCCTTTATACTGCTGTCACAGGGCCTTCCTGACACACTGACCATCACACAGTTCTATTTACAACATGATTGCCCTGCTATGCTGCTACTGAGAAAATTTCTTTAGCACTGAGTGGAAATTACAGTTTTTGAGTGCTCTAAAAGGGACTTGACTTATTATCCTCTGCTATTGCCCATTCAGTGTAAAATTTTCAATGCTTAAGACTTAATTTTCCAGTTAACACATTTTAATATAATCAAGTATTTAGAGAAGATATGAACTTTGTATTGCTCCACATCAGTCCCCATAATCATACTCTGTTTTATACCTATCCTACTGAAAAATTCTTCACCAAAGTATCTATTTCTCAGAATGAAACTATTTGTAACAATACCTCCACACACTTGGTTGGCATCTCAGCAGGCTTATCAAAAACCATGAAGCGATACCATCCTGGAGTCAGGGAATGGTCACAGATTAAATCCTGAATAGCTGACTGTTGGAGGTGGGATGAATCAAAATGCACACTTCGGTAAGGGCTCTGCAGGATCTGATGTCCACCAGGAGAGCATTCCAGAACTGTGGAGCAAGAGCATTTACAGTATCAAGATGGAACATGTAACAAGTATTTTAGAAAACATGTTAAGCATTTTTAAAGGAAAACAAGGATATGTTGCAATATTATGCAAAACTAAATTTATGAAAGAAGATATTGAAGTTCTAGTAGCAACAACTTTGCATGTTAGCACTCTTGAAATTTAACAGAATTCATTATGTCATAACTTTTTAGTGGACAATAAATGCAGTAATAACCACATAGGCATTTACCCTAGATGCAAAACCAGTCGGAAGGAATATGTTTATACATTCTACCTGGATTCTTATTTCCCAGTTTTACTTATATTTATGAAATCTGAATACAAATGAAGTGTCAGATATATGAGAATACAACACTTACCTCATTAGGAGTAAGGTTTATCCAAAGGTCTTTTCATAATAGATTACCATTTTACAGAACTCCTCTGCATGAAATTAACAATTCCCTCAAATGGATGAGAGATAGCTGGATAGTTGCATGCAGTTTGCATGTATACATAGCAAAAGTGTGTGTTAAAATGGGTAGATACTTGATTAGACATTTTAAGTAAATTTGCATTAATGACATACTAAATTATAATAAAGAAACACAATTGCCAAACATATTTTTTGACATCTAAGTGACCTTGTGGCCTCGAAAAATCTCTCCAATTTTCTCATAGATAAAATGAAGGATCAGAATCTGAAGCAGTCTTTACCACAGTTGTTTTTATTTGGTTGGTTTGTTTGGTTTTGGGTTTTTTTGTTTTGTTTTTGTTTTTTGGTTTTTTTTTTAAACATAAACTCATTTAGAAATAAAGCAGAATGTCAGAATTTCTGAGTCTGATCTGGCATGTGAGTTGACTTCTGTCGAAAACAGTGACAACAAAAGTTTTGGCTAATGGCACATTTACATACAACATACTGAATACTCATTCTTGTGCAGGAATCTGCTTGGAAAGTGAAAGAATTGAAAAATAAAGTAAGATAACATTTATATATAAGTGACAATAAAATTATACCTATCTATTTAACTTGCTTTTAAAATGGATACCAATTGATGCTAACTGTGAACAGAAATTAGGGTTACACTGACTGATACAGTGAAGCTTAATTCTTGCCTTCATTATGCATTGAATTTAAAGATGCAGCTGTAAGCAAAGCTGTCAAATGTTACATTTTGAATATGAATGCTCTGATCTCCAGCTTTTGGTCCCAGGTGTGTCTGTATTTGTTGCATACTTTGCATGGTATAATTGTGTTACTGATTAGAAACATTTCAGTTTATTAATATAAAATAGTTTACTATCTTCCACATTTTTCATGTTGTTCTAGATAACCACAATTATAAAACAGTTTCAAAATCAGGTAATTCCCCACCTTTAAATGGAGAAGATGCCCTAGTGAAGGAATACACTTTATCTCTCTCAGCACAGGCACAGTATGAGAATCCTACAGTCTTTCAAAGACTAAAGATTTAATCTGATACAGCTTTAGGCTACCCAGGCAGGTAACAATAGCTTTATCTTCTATCCTCTAAGGGCAGCTGGAAGTCAGAGTGATTGACTGTGCCACCACTGTGTTTCTGAGTTTCTTGTAGTAGCCTGTGGGCTATTCATGTCCACACAATTTGACCTTACAGGGAACTTACCCTTCACTGGAATTTAGAGAAAAGCCCTTGAAGAATCACAGGTCAGTCATGTGTGTTATTGAAATGTTTTCCAAGCAAGTTACAGCACAAGCAGTTTACGAACCATGATGAAAGTTTCTTCCTGTTCTCTATTTTTCACTGGAATTCTTCCTTTCATACAGCACCCTCATTAGTTTTCTTTCCTGTAACTGAATCACTCCTGAAACAATATCTGTTACCTTCTCCATTAATATATCAGGCTAGACATGAGACAAGTCTTTATTTTCTTTTCCTCCACAGTTTAATTAGATCATCATTTGATAGATCTTTAAAACAGCTGACTGTAGTCACTTGTAATAGGGTTATAAATCCTACTAAAGATCAAATTATAAGTTTCTTACTATTATGCATATCACTTTAAAAGGCCATCCAGCTCTTTATGAATCCAGTGTATCCTTTTATCCTTTCTAGAAGTATGCTAATATTTTCATAGTTATTGTTTGGAAATCTTACGTTGTGTTAACACTGGTTGATTATTTTTTTTTCTTTTTTCTTTTTCATTCTGAAAAACAACTAAAAATAACTGTCATCATCAATAACACAAATAAAAACAACTTTTCTGCACACCTGAGTGTAACTGAAGTGCTGTCTAACTTCAGCAACAGCAAAAACAAATAAATTATCATGTTTATGAACAGACACACAAAAATTAATGTCGTGTTCTCTGCAAAAACATTATCCCTGCAGAACAGATCTGCTCCAACCAGAAGCATTTAAGAGGGAGTTGGCTACATTTTCCATTGAAATAATGATTTCCTTATTCAGGATGCCTTAAATAAAAACAGATTTTGATATAAGATTATTTCAAATATTATTCTCAGAATGATGAATAGTGACTTTGCTGAAATGCTCCAGAAAAGCTTTGCCTCTGTCTAACATCCAGCAATTTTATAGACTCATGGAGCAGTCTGGGCTTAGAGGGACTTTAAAGATCATATAGTTCCAACTTCCATGACACAAGCAGGGACACCTTTCACTGGACCAGGTTGCTCAGAGCTCCATTCAAGCTGACCCTGAACATTTCCATGGATGGGGCAGCCACAGCTTCTCTGGGCAACCTGTTCCAGTGCCTCACCACCCTCACAGCAAAGAATGTCTTTCTAATATCTAATTTAAACCTATTCTCTTTCAGTTTGAAATCACCACCACTTGCCCTGTCACTACACACCCTTGTAAATAATGTTTCTCCATTTTTCTTGTAGGCTTCCTGATGATTCAAATCTGACAAAATTATAAGGATCTGAAAACAGGTTCTGATAGCTTTGAAGTGCTAAGGAAGGTTACCTACAGGGCAGGATTACCTACCAGCTCTGCCCAGGATGTGAGGAACATTAAATTAGGGGAAGATTTCTGTGCTACTGGCGTGGCTTGACTTCATCACAAAAAATCCTAACATGTTCTGACACAAACCAGAAAACTCATGTAAGTTTTAACAAAATTTAGCATTTACTCATGATTGTTCTTGACAAAAACCTTTCCATATACATGGGAATATTATTTTTAGTTATTTTTATGGACTTTGAAATGTATTAGTGATTTAATAAGTTTCATTTTAAATATTTGCTATAGAATAGTGAAAGTTCAATTATAAAATACACAAATGAATACTTGAGAAATAAGACCATGATATCCAGTCTCCTTTGTAGACTGTGTAGTTGTGTTTTCACTTAAACTAGAGGAGATACACACAAAAGGTTATCAATAGGTTATTAGGAGAGACTTGTTTCTAGAAAGTTGTAACTCTCCCATTCTGTTTGGTGGTCCAGATACTACAGACTACATTGTCCAGACTACACTGTCTGCTGAAAAAAAGCAGATCATCCTGGGAAAACATGCAGATAATTCCCTAGCATTTGAGTTTACTTTATTTTATCATATTCTGTGCTTCTTTCCACAAACACCTTATACATATACTGCTCACGGCTCTCTACCTTTCTTCAGTTTGTCTCTCTGCACAGCAGGAAGAATTTGATTCCATATTTGCTTTTTCCTGTCTTCAGGATTGGTGCAGTGAGCTTTGCTTTGATCCATCCCAGACTTCCTTGGTCCTGATGGATACTGAGAAATGTGAACCTAAACTGCAACATCTTAAACACATGAGCTAGAGGATGAGCCTTTTGGCTCCCATCTATCTTTTGGGAGAGATACAGATGCAATCTCTGCAAACATGTTGAGGTTTCTACCATGGCTGCTGTAACCTGAGTCACACAATACCTCTGAAAACCTTAACCAAAAGTCAAAGAGGCTCCTGAAGTCAACACAGGAGCTCATTTGCCACAAAGAGATCTGAAGTGGCTCCTGATGGCTATCTCTGAGGCACTGGGGTGGAAAATGAGTTCCACAAAGGAAGGGCTTTTCAACTTCCCATTCACATCTCTATTCCATCCATGTGCAAAGAAGGGTCAATGATTTTCCACCTGTCCAGAATGTTTCCAACCCAATGGAACAGTAAGGAACAGAGGACTGCTGGGTACCAACTGGAGTAGAGGAGGGAAAAGGAGCCACAGCAGAGTACAGACAGGCAAGGACAGAGTGGCAGCACTGGCAATCCAGTCCCTCAGGTACAAATAGCTTTTAAGCGTATAAGTCCTGCTTCCCAAAGGCTGGGGTCTGGCAAATGACCCCTGATAAACTAACAGTGTCTTTAGTAAGTGCCCACTGTGCGTGGGAATGTGCTTTTTATTGCATCTACTGTCTGCAAAGGATACAGCATACCAAAATCCCAAGGCAGAAATTACAGCTATGACTGAATTTAACAAAAGTATTTGTGGATCTAAACTCTTCCAAAAGAATAAAATAGAAAAAAGTTCACTTTTTGGAAGAAGCTATCCCGGAACAACTTTTTAGAGTAATACTTTTAAAGGAGAGCATAAAAATTACTGTAACTACCTAAAAAATACCATTTTCTTTGATGAGACCTATAAAAGAACATGAGAAAAAAATGTCATAGCAATGACAGTATTGCCATCCCATGGAACAGGAACATGGTGACTCCTATGCATGGACCAATGAAGAAAATCAAATCAACACGCACAAATTAATACATCTTTACAAATAACCTCATTAGACTGGTGTTAAGACACTTTTCAGCCACGTCTGGTTACATACGAAATGCTGTGCAAAAGTAGTAAATAATCTCATAACTTTAATGAAACTGTAACATACACGTTTATAGAACGTTTTCTAGTAGCTCTCATTGCAATACGTTATTGTTTCTACACTTGATGTAGATTTTCTATCCGAAACTTGAAGCTATTAGGACACGGGTTTAGCAGAGCTCCCAGGTGAGGATGTGCCAAGGCACTGCCTGTGCTCCAACACTAGAGAGAGGGTGGGAGACCCAGCACCTTCGCTCCTGGAGTTCCCCTGGGCAGGTTTTCACCGCAGGTGCACTGTGGCAAGGGCAGTTCCTATTGAGGCAGGTACAGGGTTCATCAGCCCGTTCCAGTGACACCTGTGGCACGCAGCCCCGAGCCGGGCGGTGCGGGACTGGGGGGAGACCGGCGCTGTCCCTGCCACAGGAGCCGCCCGCGTCCGCCCCTCCGGCCCGCTCACCTGCCCTTCCCCGTGCCCGGGCTCCCTTCCCGGTGCCCGGGCTCCCTCACCTCTCTGGCGAGCCCCGGCCGCCGCCAGCCAGCCCAGCACGGCCGCGCCGAGCCAGAGGCGCGGGGCTGAGGGCGCGGCCCCCGGCATGGCCCCGCCGCTCCGCACCGCTCTGCTCCGCTCCGCTCCGATCCGCTGCCGGCCGGCCGGCAGCTCCTGGCGCCTGCGGCCGCTCCCCGCGCCCACCCCGCTCCTCCGCGCAGCCCCTCCCTCGGGGGCCTCGGCCCGCCCCCGGCCCGACCCAGACCGGCCGAGAGGGTGTCCGCGCCCCGGCCCAGCCCGGCCCGGCAGAGGGGGTGTGCGTGCCCCGGCCTGGCTCTGGGGCCGCCTCAGCCCGGGGCCTGTCTCCGGCCGCTGTGGCAGCCCCTGCCCCGGGCTCCCTCATGGGGACTCTCTGCGAGAAAACGAACCAAACAGTCCTTGGTTCTTGTCGGGGACTTGGTGAAGGTGCTTGTCCGTATCCCAAAGAGGTCCAAACAGGCTCAAAGCAGATCGGCATCATAAGCAATGTCCAACCCAGAGCTGTATTTATTTTCTGATGTGCAGTAAAATGCTGAAGAAGACCCAGTTGCTAATTGGTCCTTCGATAGACCACCATGAGTGTTTTATATTTCTTTAACCTTTACTATGTTGAATCTTCATTACCATTAATGCAGACTGAGTTTAGCAAATATTTAACAGTTTCAAGAGCCCAAGCTTCAAGATTTGCTAAGAGTTGCTCCTCTTCAGAGACGTCTGTCAGAGGACAAAGAGCAGGACAAATCTCAGCATTCAAGATTTGGCACTGCTGGTATTTTCCACTGCAGGCCTGAGGTTGCGCAATCATTGAACTACTTCGCACACACCAATGTTGCATACAGAAATGCTTCACAATCTCTGTTCCATATGTAGGCCTAAATCTAAAAAATAAAAGTTGCTGACACTAAAACACACCTTACTGCCATCCACTGAACATCAGCCAGGTTACAATGGTCAGCAAGGCTGCTTCCATGGGGTACTGACCTGGATGGCTCTTTGCAGGACAGCTTTCACTGCAGGAAGAGCTATCAGGGCTTGGAGTCAAGGCAGAGGCAAAGCAGCATTGTTTGGGTAACCTCAGTCATCTTTTGTTCACATATCCTGAGTTTCTTCCTTGAAAGAAACAGTTCAGCTCTATGATGGCAGTGAGTTTCTTAAAGGAATCGCTGGCACAGCCTGAGAATTGAATCTGGTGTCTTGGATTCCTCCTCGTTGTTTAAGGAAGATACTTTTGTCCTAAAAATTTGGAGAAATTTTAACAATAAGTTTTCCTAATTGTTTACTCAACTTTCTCCATTATTTGTCAGCAGATATGACAAACTTTTATCCTGAAATACTGCATATGTCTGAAATTAGTTTGAGCTTTACTTCTCTTCTTTCCCAAACCACATGTTTAAAAAGAAAACAAGAGGATTAAAAGAGATATTTTACAAAACAAATTGCAAAGTCAAGAGCTAGAAAGAGAGATGTGAGAAGCTTTGACAAAATTTAAACATTAAGCTACTTCTTTGACCCCTGCTAGTCATGATGGAGTGGTATTTACAGGAGGATTAGCACCTTTTGTCATGGATCACTCAGGGGATAGAAAGAGGAGACAGTAATGGCTGCTAGAGTACAGGCACCTTTCATCTTTTCTGGACTGGTTTTCCTCTGCCAGCTCCCTCTGCTACTATCAGCCTTGTAGCCTCTTGCAGTGACAGCAGAGAAAGAGCATATTGTGGTTAAAAGAGTTGACAATTTGCCAAAAGTAGTTCTTGGCACTCAGGGTAATTGAGTTGTGTCAGTGACAGTGAATTTATAGAAAACGAAAATAATTCTAGGGCTTATAATAGTAGAACAGGGCTTTCCAGCAGGTTGAATTTCAGATAGTTTCTGTCAGTAATTTCCATAGTTTCAATTAAGTAAATCATAGGCTAGGTAAAATTGTGTTTTACTGAAAACACAGTTGAAAACACCTCTTTCATTTACAATGGAATGTGAAGTCAAACTGCAATTTTGTATGTGTATTATTAAAGAGCAGGATGTTTGGGAGGAAAACCAAGAGTGTTGAATGAGAAATTTAAGATTCTATCATGGTTATGTAGTCCAAGTCATTGCTTAATATTCCACTGAAAATGTGGCACAAGGAACGATGATATCAATTCTAGGGAGCATTTAGATGCTGCAACACAAAGTAGAATTTCCCAGAGTGGATTTCATGATTAACAATGAATGAAAGAAAGATTTATGGTTGGTTTTGAAAATAATTTCAAAACTAACTTAGAGTTTAGTAATCTCAGCCTGTTCGGTGAAGCTTTTAAACATATATTTATTTTAAGGTGGATTCTGAAGTCCCGTCTATGAATAAATTAAATTTATTATTTGAACAAAGCCTGAGCAGAAGTGCTTTTGCTGACTCATGACTGTCTCATAAGGCAGGGAAGAGCATAGTGATAAATTGAAGAAAGAAGACGTGTTGGATGACAAGGAACACAACTTGGGCAATGCTGAAAATAGACTTAAAAAAAATTCAGATAACAAAGAAGGCGGTTCTTCTGATGTTAAGTTCTTGGATCTGCAACTACATTGTTCTGGTTTAAGGGTTATCTGCATAAGTTCATGACTGTGCAGCTCCAGCATGTGGGAATGGGTAACAGGAATCCCAGGAAAAATGTCCAAGGGAAAAAAGGGAATTTTCTCATAAACCCAGCCAACATAGCAACTTTGTCATGTGACACTTCCACTGCTAATGTGCCAGTGGGATGTTTGGAGCAGTACACCTCAGCTCATTAACTTAATATATAGAAAGCACACGTCTATACATTATTTAACAAGATGTCATTGTCTCACATTGCAATAAGGGGGACAGTCCAGAGTGAGCAGCAGCCAAGTGGCTAGCAGGTTGATTAAAGATTTTTTTGGTAACTAAGCTAAGAAGAACAATCAGCAGTGTTTGCCAAAATGTGTACAAATAGGTGTGCATAGCTGCTCAGGTGTAAACTGGAAATGAAAAATCACCTTGTGTTTTAAAAGTAGTTGTTTCTAGACAAAGCCACACAAGTTTTTTCTAGTTGTATCCAAACCCCCAACTGGAAGATAAATAAGAGGATCACCTGCAAGAAAGGCAGTCCTTGTGGTAGGCTCCTGGGAATAATCAGTAATTTGTGTGAATGGTAGGGCACAAGCAGGGGGAAGCAGAGGGTGAGAGCTGAAGACAGCTGGGTAGATGGATGCTGTCCTGAACAATGAATCCCCAGGTCTGACACTTTGGGATTTGCTAGCTCTGACACTCAGAAGTTCTTAGCCAGGTTTTGTAAACTCAGGTAAACACTTAGAGAAGAATCTGATTAAGCTTAAGCTAAAATTGCCCACTATATCTAATTAATTATAAACCTTTTCTTTCCAACTGTGTAGCTTAGAGTACAAATGGAAGTCTTTCTTAAATGAATCTTTCATGCTGTACCATTAAGCACGTCTGTAGTGTAAGGCAAGGTAAATCTGAATAAGCCCTTTAAATCTATGTTGCTGTATTTGTTATCAGTGCAGAGATAGATCATGGATGATAACTCCAAATAAAGCTGTGAGCAGAACTTGGAAGCTGGGAGAAATTTCCCTGCAGAGCTTCAAAGGGTTATTGCAGTATTGCCAAGTGCTGAATGTTTGCAAAGAGTTGCCTGCAGATAACACCCCTCCTGTAAGGAGCAGATGGCTGAGAGATAGCCTGCAGCCCTGGGCAGATCCACAAGGATCAGAGAGGGATGAGTCCTCTTGCATTTTCCCCTTAATATTTTTAGTTCCTTCTTTGTGTAAAAATAATTTCTTTTTGCTTGTGCCAGTTCATGTATGTGAATGGTAGGTGAACTCATCCTTTCCAATGCAATAAATTGTTAACATTCTTTGTCTAATCAATTCTGCCCTTAAAGTCAAATTCCAGTCTTCCCTTCAAATTGTAGGTTGTGTGACTTTTAACTTAGCTAAGGTTCATTTGATTTAAAAACATGGTTTAACAGCTCTGAAACTAATGTCCTGAAACATCACTGAAACATAGGAAGACACACTAAGACACATTGCCTGTTCCAGTTCAGAATGAGACATTTGATTCTATCCCCCTTCCTATCTTTGGCACCAAATAAATAGAAACAGAGAGTAGGTAATGGTCATGTGCATTTATTCATTTTGGTCATTCTGTGGCTAATATCGCAGCATCACAAGAGGTTAACTTTACTCATGTTTATTCTGCTGGCGGCTTTTTCAGAAAACTGAGGGGCTTTTGAGTGACACTTGTTTTCCAAAATGCTTTTAAAATTTGTAGGGGGTATTTTTTAAGCTGCCATATAAGTGTACTCAGCATTGACAGTCTGTTTAACTTTCAGAAGTAATGACATCTTTAGTATGTTTTAGTCCCTAATTCTCTTTTATATTTGACCTCTTGTATATACTATATTTGACTTATGCAGTAAAAGACTTCAGTTTAAAAATCTAATGTAATTTGGCTTTGATAAGGAGTATAAGAGTTAATGTAAATCATGGGAGATGTGTCCCCAGGAGTTAATAAGAGTCAAATAAAATCAATGTTAGGCTTTTTATTAACTTCAATCATCTTTGGATCAGTCACTTAGTCTTTTATTTTTCTCAAGTATTTTTATATCCTTAATTCATGGCCTGTCAGCTGTATTTACTCAGAATGTGCCAGAATATTTTGAAGTCTAGGAAGTCCCTTGGCTAGTGGAATATTAATGGAATAATCTTTGTTTTACACATACTGAAATGTAGCACTGACATATAATTACATTTATAAACTGAATATGATCTCTTTCTGTCTCACATGCAGTTTGTGTATGTACAGATCACTTAGTAGCAATTTCTAAAAAGCAGGACAACATAGAATTAATTCTTTACCCTTTGTGGAATAAATACTACTTGAGTAAGGTGCAAAATGTTGATCTTATAGGTAACAGTGTACTTCATACTCAGTCTTACTGGCTTTCATCTATTTGTATTTGCACCACTGTTGTATTTGCACCACTATTCTATTTGGATTTCACCACTATATTTGTGAAATAAAAATTAACATTACTTGGTAAAAGTCTTGACTAAGTTATGGGGTCTTCTAAGATCAGAAAAAATGCTCTTAAAATATGTAACCTATGCAGATGAGAAACAAATAATAGAATATTTTTCTCAAATTCCTAGATTACCTTTGTTAGGACCAAAACCTTTGATCATGTAGACACTAAAATGTGTTTTAGTAAAATCCCATAAGAAGAATGGGGATTAAAAATCTCACAAATCCCACATCCTAGCGCTAAAAGCTGTGTTCCTTCTTTCTGGGCCTATAATTTCTCCTCCTAGTTTTTGCTTTATATGTGGTAACAGCTTTCTGCGTAGTGAGTCAGTAAGGTCACTGAGCAGCCATCTCTGGCTGTGTCAAAATACAGACATGGCACCCCTGATAAGGGGCACATCCTACACACAGTCCATGGCTAATTGATAAACCTGAATATAAAAACAAATAACCTGTGGCTGCCCTGGTAAGAAAAAGATGCATTCACCAAACCAGGAAAAGCACATTCTTTGCCTTTGTTTTATGGAAAGGTCTCAATAGTGTCTGAAAAAGGGAGTTCACAGCTGAGGATCATAAAAGGAAGCAAGCACATGCAGAGGGGTTCCTCAGCTTTAACTACTCCACTGAGCTAAGCTGTGACTTTCTGTAAGCCTTTCCCTGCGTTGTAGAGAAAGAAAATATTTATTGACTTAATATGGGATGGGACAGTAAGAACAGATGCACTCTAAAGGAGCAGAAGCAGAGATTATCAGTTAGCTTTACTGTGTGATGTGCCACTGGTTTTTGCTGAGGATTTCACCCAGCATGCCTGTTTTCATGTGTATCTATACAGTAAGAAAAAAACAGAAGTGTCCTCACAGGGAGAAGCAGATGTGATTTTCTTCCCCTTCCCAGTGGGCTTTGTTGAGGCTTTAAATAAGTATTTTGAGGAAAACAGATCCCCCTGCCTCACTCTAATGGAAAATATATTTCCTGTCTGTTCCCCAGATGAAATTAAGTCTTTCTCTTGGATAGGAGTAAGATATCTACAGATGGAATTTTCTTGGCACAGCAAATTATGAAAATAATTTGCTTTTTATCATCTATAGTTTGAAAAAACTGGAAGGACAATCTCTGCGTGCTGTCCTGTTTACTTCCCTCTCCGATGGTTTGACCATCTCAATTTTTAGGTTAACACCATTGGTTTTTATTATGCTTAAAAAAATAGAGCATGACTTGATTTGACAGAAGTCTTTTGACACAGGAACAAAGCACAGACCTGGTTTTAAAGAAGTGAACAAAGTGTTCAAAAACTATTTTACAAATTCATGCAAAGTAGTGTTGCTAATGTGATTTCTAAAAAATCAAAAAATCTGAAAATCCACTAAAATATTAATTCAGTAATACACCAGATTTAAAAGGCTGGTGCTAAATTAATTACATGGAATTGAGGGCTATTAATCTGGTGAAGTGTTAGACATGAAGAAGTGTTAAACACAGCTACAGTTTCTGGCTCAGGAAAACCAAGCATCAGATTGGACAAAAGTGAGAACATGACAAGGAATTATTTCACCTGTGTGTTCTGTTTTCTCTAAGCAGGATGGTATTGGTCCCTGTCAGGCACTGGTATTGAGCAATACATAGTTTGATTTTCATTATGCTCTTAATCTTTAGTAAAGAGTAGAAATGTGAAAAAAGGGTTACATAAAATTACAAGGTAAACAGCTCCCTAATGATTGCCAGATTTAAGTGGGGAACCTTAGCTGGCTCATGAATCTATATCTCAGGTTCTTAAGATAACAATAGGAAAGAACAGAAATTTTGTCAAAGGAAAGCTATACTGAGAGATACAGGAAAAAAATTACATTAAATTAAAATATTAATTCTCATTTTATTGGCAGTATAAATATGGTAAATGCTATGCAAGTTTTTAAATTGTATGTCTTTTGGGCAATGCTCTCAATGTTACTGTAACATGAAGGTTCTGTTTCACTACCTTTCTTCCTCTGGAGTTAGGAATTTTGATATGAACTGTATTAAATGTAATGTTATTCTGGCACCCAGATGGGGCTGGACAGAACCTGGTAATTAAATGGCTTATGCAGACAGAGTTTTGAGAAAGGATAAAAAAATAACTTTTGTATTCTGACATTTAATAATCTCAGTTTTGTCATTTTAGCAATAGATCATAAGTAGGTCTGAGAATGAAAGCCAGATGGTCAGTGGGGGAACAATTAAATCCTTATGGCTTCTTTTTTTACTTTTTTTTCATGATACAAGTTTGTTCCAATGACTATACAGGGCAAGAATGAATGAAACAATATCATCAATGAAATCTAGACTGAGATATTACCACTACTTAAAAAACCCAAGAAACCAGCGACTTCATTTCTCCAGCTAGCACAAGGCTGTATTGAACCTGCTTCCCCCAAACTGTGTCTCCTACAAAAACTATGTGTAGACATTTGTCTTTGCCTTAATCCTTCCCCAAACCCTATGCTCATAACATAATTTCTTGAGTTTTTTTCCCAGTTAGACATGCATCCCTTCTGTACCATAGCTGTCGGGCTTCAGAGCTGCTACATCTATGGCCCTGACAAAGGGAAATCGTGGCTGATATTACATTTGGTAGAGTGTTGTTTGTGTTTGAGAAAACACATAAGCACCTGAGTTAAGAGTGAACTCCTTCTTTGTGTTCCTTAAGCAAAAATTTGCTCCAACCTGTTGGAGCAACTTTCCTCCCTTGCTGTAAAAAAGATAATATTCTTAACCTGAGTTCATAGGTTTTGCATAATTACTAATGTCAAGGCATCATATATGTGGTATCATACAACACTCCTTCAAACTTCAAAATATGCAGAAGACGTCGGTAGCTTGTGCTCTTTCTGATGAGGAAATGTGATTTTGACAAATACCTGAGGTTTTTGATAGGTGACTAGAGCAAAGCCATAAGCCCTTATGTCTCTTCTGTCAGCAGTGGAAAGGCTAGTGCTGCTAAAAAACAGAGCAATTTCCTGCCATATCTCAATTTAAAGTTTAAAATTCATCACCTGGAAGAGCTTGGAGCTGCAGTACTTTAAGGAGCAACAGAATTACTGTTACTATAGCGTCCTACTGCCATTGGTATTCTAAATCTTCATCTTTGTAGGCTTGAGCTATGAAAATATAAAATTAAATAAATGTGCTTTATTAATATTAATCTCCTGTTAGGCCTATTGCTGTACAATACTGTTCGGTTTTCAATTTCTTTTCTGTGTGGCTCAGAGACCACCCAGAGGCTTGGAGAATACTTTCAGCATGTCATTGCTGAAACTGTCACATGAAATCAACATAAAAGATACCAGAAAAAACCTGCAAAAATCAAAGCCAAGTTATACTCTTAAACTGCATAAATGTCTGATTGCAAATTGAGGGAAAAAGCTTGAAAAGAATGGAAAATGTTGGTTGTTGCAATAGTCTCTGTTACACTGGTGGGCCCCACGGAACTACATGACTTCGTGCTGATAAAATTTGGCTGCTGGATTTATCTCATTTTTATGCAGTTCCAGTAATTAGGAAAAGAATTTGCATTAAGTGGGTTTTCTTTCAGTCCTGCTTGTGTGTTTTTAGCTCTCCATTGCATATAATACTTTCACAGAATTCACTATCTTGAATTTAAAATGCTGTCCTTGAATACAAAAACAAAAACCAAGGCAATGAAAAGCACCGGATAAGAAAAGTTCCCATATCTTCAGCAGCCCTCAAACACCTGTTAAAAATTTGTTTTGTAACCTGCCCTGAAATTGGAAATTAATGCTTATTAGTCCCTTGTGAGAATGTAAAATATCATAGTTTAAAGCTTCACGTACAGACTGATGGATAAAACGTCACATCTCCTGTGTCCCACCACGACTATTCCAAGCTGATGCCCTCTGCATTCCAATGAAAAGAGTAATTACCCTGGTCAATGCTGTTCTTTAACTGTCGTAAAGCAAAAGTGATTTGTTTAGTTACTAGCCTAATGTGATTATCACTCAGAATTGTTTAGAAGTAAAAGCAATTAATACAATTAAATATTTCCTTTCATTCAGCTGGATTTAGACTGGTCTATGCTTACACATATTACAAAGGAACAGGGTTTAAAATGTGCTCATTTTTGTCGACTTGTTCATAGAAAAAGAGACTGCCAGTCAAGAAGAAGAAATATAATGTAGTGGAGGCTAAAAGATTGCTATTTGCCTTGCACAGAGTGGCAGTCTTAGAACTAAGAACATATTTTTAAGCAAATGTCCTCTGTAGCATTTCTTTCCCATCCAGTCCTTAATAACCTCCTTGGCTTCTCTTTTCAGAATACTGCTGCATATGTAGAGGCCAGCTCATCTGAAGTTCAGCTTCATCCTCATTTTGAGGATGAAGGGTCATTTTAAACTTCACAACCCATTAACAGCATGTTTAATGAAGTTAAAACATTCAGTCTTTAAGCCCTCTCTGCAAAGGCAATCTAATCAGTCAGACCTTACATCTTTCTTCTTTGATGACACAGACTTAACCTAGAGCTTTTACATTTGCTGTTTTGCAGAACTAGGAATTCTGCTTCTACAGATCTGTGACTCTGTGATGTTCTTACCTCCTTGATTCCAGACTTGCTGCCATGCTAAGAACAGACATCCTGCTGTTCAAGCTGAGTCTTAGCATTGTGTATTTGAAGATAATCCCTAGACCACCAGCATCTTTTCGGCATCTGTGAGCATAAAGGTTATGACAGTTGCCCCTTCTGACTGTAATCTTTGGTTTTACAAGATTTCTACTAAAAGACTTTCAAGCTGTAATTATCTCTTCTTGCTTTGTGTGGTATTGCTAAGGAAAAAAATATTAGCAGTTTTAAAAGCAGTACATTCTGCTGTGTTTTAAAACCTTCAATTTGCAACTAAATTATGTACTTAGCTTTACACACTTGACTTCTTCAGACTATTTAACGGCTTACACTGCAGCAGATGTTTAAGTGTTTGCAAGATCAAGATCCACATCTTCTCTGCACCATTAAATGTTTTGCAGTTGAAGAGTGGCTAGATTCCCCAAGGGGTTGTCTTTTATGTATAAATGGAGAACATCCATGGCTTGCATCTGGGATTTATCATCTTTGAGTGATCTAATCTCCTTAGTGTGTATGTGTGTACTCATGAACTTACATATGTAGACATGGCAATGACAAGAATAAGCTTGCTGGGGAGAAAAAGCAAGCAGAGAAAGGAATTGCCAAATATTTCTTAGAACATTTCCCCCCATTCTGTGGAATTTTAAAAACATTTTGTTTTCTGTCCAGCCCTATAAACTATCCACTGATTCTTTGTATTCTGTTCTGTCTAGCAAAGCTCCAGACAATTTTCAATATTCCAGAGCATTTGACTAGGATTTAGTTTACAAATTATAAAACAGATAAACCCACCAAATATTCCTGTTCCTTTTTTCTTCTCATCTTAAATTCCATCTCTACATCTTTGTGCCTCCATTCAATGCTGGTCTGAAGCGGTTCATCATAACTTACATGTGCGTGTATATAAGTTCATATACAGAATATACTTGTGTGTGTCTGTGTAAATGTGTACACATGTACCTTTCACATATAAAACATACTTAATGATATTAGTGGCTATAATAGGCTTATTGTTTTGTCCTATGGTTTAACTGTAAATCTGCCTAAAGCAACTGTGCATAATTTTTACTGCATAATACCATAGTTTTGTGTTGAATGCAAGTCACATTACAGACAATAAATTTTAATTTATATGGAGTATTTTTTTGCATTCATGACCTGATACTATCAATTCTCTGCTAAGATCTTTAAAATCTTCTATAAGAAAATTGCTGGTTTTTTTTTTTCTTTTGTGTAGCCTTTAAGAATCACGAAAAAAAGGTTATATAGGATAGCTCTGGAAAGTATTGCCCAGTCTTATCACAGAACAGATGAAGGACCATGGAAACAGTCCAATCTTCATCTCCTTGTACATGGCACGGGTGTTAGAACTAGATGATCTATAAGGTCACTTCCAATCCAGGCCATTCTACAGTTCTATAATTCTAAGATTAAAACCTACTGACATGTTCCTTTGGAACATGAAGATCAGCCTGGTTAAGGTACCTTGTCTGAGCAATTCCATTTCAGCATTGATTAATTCAAATATATTTATGCCATTTACATATAGATGTAACGATGGATTGGTAGAAGCCCTAGACGTAAGTTAAAACCTGTCCTCTCTTCCTTCTAGCCACTGCAAACTTCTTAAACAATGCTCTCCAGTCCTCCAATGTCCTAAGGACATTCTCTTCCCCATCTCTTGTAGTGTGGTATCTGGCTTCAAAATGCAACCTCAGCTTTTGAACATAAATGAAATATGATTGTGTTTTCACACTGAGCTGGCATTTGGCAAAGTCAAGAGGGAAACATTGCTGAATCTGTTACTGAACTCAGCACAGCTGTAGAGCTGGGCAGCTGTAGACCTTTGAACAGAGGAACTGTAGACAGCAAATAAATAATCCCAGACAGAAGAGGTGTAGTGCCACTTTATCTCCTCCATGCCAACAGGTTCTTTGGATTATGGAAATTCATGTATGTGCCATACAAGTTTCAGTAAAAGATTCAGCTGTACACACAGACACTACTTTCTTCTTTTCCTCCTCTTTGATGTGTATATGAGAAATTTAAACCCTAATGCACAGCACTTTGCACAGAAAATAAACATGACATTAAATTACATGGTAGTGAAGGAGACATTTCTGCATAATATGTTTCTTTCCTCCTCTTTCAACAACATAAATTGTATTGGCATCTATGACTACTACACTGGAAAGCTTAAAATACCCTTATAAAATTTGAAGTAGGCAGTTATGTTTCCACTTAAAAGAATCAAGGACTAATTTTATATCCTTGAGGAGAATAACTGCTAATCTTTACAGTGGCAGAATAGCTGCTTTGTTCATCAGGTATGGGATCTGAGGGATCAAAAGAAATGTATTGTATTGCCTTTTTTGTGATAGCACTTATTTAAGTCTACTCCTTATGCTATACTTTTTTTGTCAAGGTTAGCTCACATATTAGTAATTATACCTTGTAATAAATTTACATTTTTAACTGTGTCATCAATCAATTCAGAGAAATTTAATTTTCTGTAAGAATGGCTTTAGGAAAGTGGTATCATCTACAGAGTAGCCATTAGCATATGTAAATGAAAAAACATGGTAAAGAAGATGAGACCTGTCTGTGGGCTCTGAAATGATCAATCTCTGAGACAAGATAAAAGAACAGCTCTCCTGTGGGAGACAATGACTTACTTCTTCATGATAGTTATTTAATGTCAATGTACTTTAGTCAGATAAGAAATAAGAGGAGTTCCCCTGAGCCTGATTGCTTGTATAATGTGTTCTCATATATAATTATAAAGAGAATTAAAAGCTGAGCGGGTGTGTGAGGCAGCAAAATAACTTCACCACCCATCAGTTCTTCCCATGTTCACTGGCTGCTCACCTGGCAATGCATCTGTAGCTGACACAGAACTTTTTATCTGAAGGCTGTATTTGTGACACTTTTGTTACACATTTGTGAACTTTGTTTCTCTAACAAACTCGTCTTTAGTAACACAAACCATCAATTTTTTTTTCTTATAGAAAATGTTCCATAGAAAGTACATAGTGCAATAGACCTTAATTTAGGAAAGTAAAAGAACCCTTAAGGACTGACCCTACAGGAGAATGAACTACAAATTAGATAGCCACCACTGCCTTTACCAGATTTCAAGTGGGATTAATTATTAATTCAGCTTTAAGATAAGAAAAAAAAATAATCTTAACATCCCAAATCTGAAAGCCACATGATACCAGATGTTTAAGACATACAAAGATAAATAAGATGCTAAAGTCCCCAGAAGCTCTTTGACTTCCAGTGAAGAGCTAGGTATTTATATTTAGCTAGGGATTCATAATTTTCATCGTCTGACCCACAGACGATTAAAGTCCCCACTGTATGAAAAGCAGTACAAAGCCAGTGCATCACTTAAGTCCTATTAAACCATGATACAAAAGCCTCATGCTGACTTTTGCAGAAATGACTCATGCTGTGTTCCTTCCCTTTCTACACTACCAAATTATTCAGGTACACATTGAATCTGTGCGTTGATTTTGCATAGCCTGGTTTTTGGCAGCAGGTTGGGCCACAGAGGTGGCTTCTG
Source organism: Melozone crissalis (assembly GCF_028551555.1). NCBI lineage: Eukaryota > Metazoa > Chordata > Aves > Passeriformes > Passerellidae > Melozone > Melozone crissalis. Next base: position 28,299,038 of record NW_026535794.1, read on the forward strand.
TGAGAAGCTGCCAGAAGCTTCCACCACGTCCAGCAGAGCCAGTCCCTGATGGCTCCAAAGGTGGACATGCTGCTGGCTGAGGCTGGGCCAATTGGAGATATTGGTAATGCCTCTGTGATAACATATTTAAGAAAAATATCAAAACAAAGTAGGTACAGCTTTTGCTAGCCAGAGAAGAAAAGGAGGTGAGAACACGTGAGGGAAAAAACATGACCACATCGAGGTCAGTGCAGAAGGAGGAGAAGGAGGTGCTCCAGTCCTGAGAGCCAAGATTCCTCTGCAAGCTGTGCTGAGGACCAAGGGGAAGCAGCTGTGCCCCTGCAGCCCTTGGGGATCCATGGGAGATGCAGAGATCCACCTGCAGCCTGTGGAGGAGGTGCCCATGCCGGAGCAGGGGGATACCTGGAGGAGGCTGTGATCCAGTGGGAGATCTGGGGGAGAGAGGGGGCCCTGCTTCCAGGCTGGAGCAGCCTGTCCTTGGATGACTGCACCTTGTGTAAGGGTGACCCTCACCACAGCAGTTTTGGGAGGGCTGTGTGCCTGTGGGAGGGACACACTTTGCAGCAGGTGCCAGATGGCTGCTGATCATGAGTGGACCCATGCCAGAGAAGATCACAGAGAACTCTCTCCTGTGGGAGGGACCCCATGGCCTCACAGGGGAAGGACTCCTTACCTGGAGCAGTGGAAGAAGATCTTGGGTGATGAACTAAACAAAGCTCCATGCCCTGTCTCCCTGCACTGTCAGTGGGAAGGAGGAGGGGTTGGGGGAAGAAAAGGTATTTTTATAGGCTTATTTTACTTCTCATTGTCCTCCTCTGATTTTGTTAGTAATAAACTCATTTTGTACCTCTAAGTTGAGCCTGTTTTGTCCTTGGAGTCTTTTTCTCACAGCCATTAATTCATGAACCCTTTACAAAAAAGGGATTTGGAAATACAGGCGGGCAGAAAATAGCAAATAGCATACAACATCTAAATCTAAAAGCTGTAAATACAGGAACGTTTTCCTAACTTCTCTCTTCTTTGGTAAACATGCATGAGAAGGAGAGGTTATAACTGAGAAAAAAGTCATTTGTAAATATGTAGCCATCAGTGTTTTCAAGCAATCACCACTTCCTTGTGAAAACTGGGCAGATTAGCAAAATTGGTTTTATCTAACATCCTAGTAATTTCCTAGGAATTTAGGATGTTTGCAAAAAAAAAAAAAAAACCTCTGTCTCCCTTCAGTTATAAATGAAATGGCATTGGTTTTGTGGAATTGAAGGCCAAACACTTATTTAAAAATCTTAATGTACAGGGTCTCATTGGTTTGAGTTAATTTTCTTTATAGCAGCCCATATGGAGCTGTGTTTTGGATTTGTGACCAAAACGGTGTTGTTGGCACATCAATGTTTTGGCTGCTGCTGAGTAGCACTTGCACTGTGTAAAGGCTCTCTGTCCTGCTACACCACCAAAGGCCTGTAGGCTGGGGATGGGCAAAAGGTTGTGAGGGAACACAGCTGGGACAGCTCTCCCTAGCTAGCTAGAGAGTCCATATAATGTCATATTCACCAGTAAAATTTGGTGGGAATTTTTCCAAAGCTGCCTTTGTTCAGAGACTGAGCGTCAGTCAGCTGGTAGTGCTGACCACCAGCTTTTCCATCACTTGCTTTTTTTCCCCTCTCTTCCCCCGATCTCCTATGAATCTATCTCTACTCTCAAGTTTTCTTATTTTTGTTTTCTGATTCTGTCCCTCATCCTACTAGGGATGGGCTTATTTGCCATTTGGAATCAACCCTCTACACTCAGCTGAAAGAGTTCTGTACTTCTAGCTTCACTGTTCAATTGTTTGGGATTCTTAGCCTCAGAATAAATCATGATGGAATTGTTGGCAAGGACAGACTTAGCAGACCTGGTATCGGAAGTGGCCTGCCTGACAAAAACCCAGATTATTGCTTCACTGAAATTTCACAGGAATTAAGGTATTTTTCATCAGGGAAAACTGGTTTTTTGGAAGTTTTGCCAACCTGCTCTAACTTGGACCAGATTTTTCTTGTTCCATGCATTCACAGACCTCCTGGTAGGAGATGGAAGGAGTTGAAAGCAGGCACAGTTGGGGACCTAATTACAGCATAATTACAGACCTGTCCATGTTGATATTTTGGGAAACCTTAGAATGAATACAACATAGTTATCTCTACCTCACTGGAATTTTATGTCAGGGGACTTTAATGTCATTCCTTCAGAATATTTTATCTGGCTTTATGGCCAATAAAATTCTGAGCCTACTGCCAGCCCACCCACACCAGAGAAGAAGGCACATGCAGTGATGTCCTGTGGTCTGACTTTTCCCCTTCCACCCATTTCTGGATACGAAAGGCAATAACAGTTCTAACAAAGGAGGCTAAATGAGGAGATTCTCCTCATGAATCACACACAGCAACAATTAATGAAGCTCATTTTTAAACAGAAATGTACATGAGAATATGCATTCATTACTAATGAATATGACAACAGATGCATATTTAAGATGACCGAGTAGGATTGAAATATGTATATCCAAAGCTGAGGTCAAGAATAAAACCAAAAGATTTCATAGACAGAGAAATATCAGACAGAGGAATATTTCATGGACAAAGAAATACTACAAACAAAGGTACAAATCAGGTTTGCATAAAGATATTTTATTTTGCCACAGAACTTAAAGCCAGAGAGGTTTGGCTGAGTAGGGACTACAGAAAACTTTATAGTTGTTTCTAACCCTTCAGCTTCAGTTTCACTCCTAAGCCAAGTTTTTTTTCCTGCGTGTATAAGATAGGTGAAGAGTATTTTGTAACACTTTGCTTTTTCTTACATCTATGTGTTTGTGTGCTTTTGCCTCATATATACATATATAGGTAAAATATATTCTTAGACTCACGAAATAGATTAAAGACTTGACTTGCCCACTGATATTTCTAAGGTTATATTTGCTGCAGAATTCAAATTAAGCCTATCATGTCCTTGAATGGCACAACAGAAGAAAAGTTTTCTTTTTAAAGGAACCTGTAAAATGAAGAGGCAAAGATCACTACAACATACAGAATCTGTTTATAAGAGCACTAGAGGCTGAACAAAATTTTCTCCCCAGAAAATTCAGTTGCTGCTAGCATTGTAATAACAAGAAGCAGTGATTGGGAGATGCACTTCTTTTTGAATAATAAGAGCTGAATAGCAAGATAAACTGTGAAGTAACACATTGCTTCATTCAGCAAGCAGGTTTGCCCATTTTTTGAGCCCTGTGTTACAATCCTCCATCAGCACACTGGTTTTCATCAGTTCTGGAAATAAATTGCCCTTTAATCTGGCCAAAAAGGAGATGGTCAGGAAAACATGTACCCTGGAGCAATGTTCTGCATTTGAATAGGTTAAGAAAGCAAGCTGGTTTCAAAGCCATCCTTGCTGTCTAAAGATCATCATTAAAGTTGTTTTCTAATTGCACCCTTCACAAAAAGCTACTTGTGCTCCAAATCCTCACAGCATTCTTCATGCTTCCTGCATTTCTACTTAGAAGGAACTTTTGAGATATGTGAAAAGTTTTCAGAGAATGTGATTTTATTTTTTTAAGAATAAGTTCTCAAGTAGTTAAATACTGACATCTAAGCAAAAAAAATACTATAATATCTAAGGAATGGTTTTCACATCTACCAAGAATTCAGAATTTTATTAAAGCCACTTCCAATTGGAGTAATTATGGTTTTGCTTTCTAGGAGAAGGAAATCCCTGTATTATGGGGTATTATTATTATCATGGAGGGGTTACCTCCATGTTCAGTCATTGCTGCCACTTACATCTAGTTTAGAAAGTCACACAAAATTAGAGTGATTCCTATACATATAATAAAAGAAGTCTTGTCTGAAATACTTGCCTTAAAGCTGAGTCACAAGATTAAAAAAAAGTCTTACATATTTCATGCAACATTTTAATTTAATATTATTTTTAGTCTGCAAGATTCTTTCAAATATCCCATTTCTTAAATTATGATAATACTTTACTCTGTAATTGTTTACAGTGAAATAGTCTAAATACTGAGGGTTGTGTGTGTGTGAAATGTGTTGAAAGTCTTCCAGGTTTGGGGCAGCTCTTAAAGAGCCTGGGGATTCTTCAGAAGATAGTGTGTAGAGGGGAGAAAGAAATTCTTCATTGCAAGATGTTGCTGCAGCTCCATGCACATGATTTATGTGAATTGGAATGCTTGTAGTCAAAATGGTTTTCTTTTACTTTTGTAGAATTCTGGCCTAAAGCACTCTACATACTTGAGAGAACATGACACAATTGTCCTCATGATATTTTGTTTGCAAATACTTCTAGAGACAATTAATCTTTCTAACTGAAAGCCTTTTTTATCCCCTACATTTTTGACAGAAAAACATACACAATAGAAAAAACATTTTAAATGGACAAAAATGCTATCTTACCAGTAAAAAAAATGTTGGTTTTATTTCATTAATGTACTGCTATGAGAAATGGCAGATATTCAGGCTTTTTGGTTTCTATTGTTTTGTTATGTTTTTCTGGAGCATATGCTTGAGAAACCTGTGATAGCAGAGCTTTTAAAGAAATAAACAGATGTTTTTATTTTCTAGTACAAATGAGTCTCAGTGGCTTACAGCTATCTCATCTAAGTTTTCTCGGATGTTTATCCAGTAAGCTTTTATGGAACTCTTTTTTACTGCAAACAGCCTTCAGCCAGCACTGAAATAACACATGCATGCAGAGTTACAGTGTGGGACATCTCCACTGAGAGCCACAGTGCCAAATGGTTGTGCTGCAAGTGCAAGGTGGACACACAGCCAAGGACAGCGAACACGTCTTCGTGCTGAACTGCTGACAAAACGTGCTGCTCCCAGGCAGCTGAGAAATGTTTTTCTACATAGTTTTGATGCTATCTATTAATCCCTTGAGCCCTCTAGAGTTTGTGGACTACAGTTACAAAAACTTCATGAGAAGGTAAAACAATATATTCTATGCACTTAAATTAGTGAGGACCTGTAAAACTCACTTACAGATTTATAATCAGCTTATTTAAGTACAAGCATTTTGCAGGTATGTTCTAGTATCTTATTTTCTTTCACTAAGATCTGCCTAGACAGGTATAGCTGTTCTTCAAGATTTAGGAAAAATCAAATTTATACACATTATTAAAACTAAAATGAACTTACACTTTTACATAAAGCTCATAGAAAACCATAAGCAATTCCTTGTGTTTATTGAATGCTGTGAATTTTTCCATAGAATGAGACACAAGGTCTCATACATGGAACTTGATTATTGCATTTACACATAGCAATGTTTTTAAAAATTTTAAGTCACGATTGTGCCCTATTAGACTGACAATATGTTATTAAATACATTTTATTTTTACTTAGATGAATTTTCTCAGATTGGAAAAGTAGTCTTACTGTGGAGAGTTTTGTTCAGACATGGCTTATAGAAAAAGGCCATGATCATAGACAGCTGGTTAAGCAGTAAAAAGCAGCTGTAAGTAGTAAGTTCTCAGCCTTTTTCCTTATGAGAAAAACAACAACACCGCGTCCTTGATCAAATGATGAGAAAAACATGGTGAAAAACATGGATTCCTTGAAGGTAGTCAATAGCAGTCAACAGCAGGATATGAAAAACAAGTATTAGTCTCAACAAGAAACCACAGGTATTAGCAACAAAGGAGGGGTTGGCACGTAATCTGTAACCAACGATGAGCTCAGTTTTTGCAATATGTATGAGCTTAATTGACACTACTATAAAAGTATGTAAGCTGGATCAATAAATCTGAGACCGATGATCATCAATAGGATGCTCAAGTCTCCCTTCACTTTCATCATCTTACTATTTACTGTACAGAGAATACGTCCAATGTGAAATCACAGCTGAAAGAAAAGGACTCTGGTTTAATGCTTTTGTTCCAATAGCAATGCAACTGCAGTGTTTGAAATTTTGACTATTTTTGTAGAAACCTGAAATTTTTTGTAGAACATTAGTAAGATTGTTTTGCAACAACTGATAATGCTTTACTTGAGCTATTGTAAGGTCCAGAAATAAATGAAGAAAGTACTGAAGATGCTGAATGTTTGAAATCTAACAAATGAAGCTGGTTGAATCATTCAAAATGAACTCTCTTTAGTAAAAGGAAGATTAGGTTAGGGAACATCTAAACAAACTGCACATAAATTTTTGGGACTGTGTGGAAAGCAGCCAGATGTGCTGAGGGAGCTGGCCAGTGTCTCAATTAACTTTGAAATGTCATGGCCCTCTGGGGAGGTTCCTGAGGTTGGGAAGAAATCAAATGTCTCCCCTGTCTCCAAGAAGTACAGAAAGAAGGATCCAGAAGCTGTAGACTGATCAGCCTCATCTTGAACCTTGGGAAGGTAGTGAAGCCAGTCATCCTGGTAAGCATTTCCAAAACCAGCAAGAACAAGAATATGGCCTAACATAGGCAGCAAGGATTTTCTCAGCAGTTTTTCTTGAGCAACCAGAGGCAACTAAAGTCCCAGCACTTTAATGAATGATGTATTTATTTTTGTTTCTACTGAGCTATGGATATGTCTAAGAGTATTTTCTGCCTGCTTTAGTTTTTGCCTTGATGCAACACTTTGGATTTCAATAATAAAGTAGCGTTCAATCAAGCTTCAGTTTGCTCAGAGTGAGCCTAACCAAGTATGGTTATAAAATTGCTCCTGTCTAGCCTGGATCTAATTTGGGAGTAAATGTCACAATGTATTGCCAATTAAAGGGGGAAGGAAACTCAGGCAGAGCCCACTGAGTTACTCATATTCCCAGAATGCTGTGCCAAGGGTAAAATTTGTCATAGGAGTTTAAGGCTCTGTCTTTCTTGGTTGATCCTTTGTCCTTGTTAGTGGCATATGAACAATAGCAGAAGGGACACTCAGAGCTTTTAAAATAGCTATTCATAAAGGCATTTATGTATTGTTTTCTTCAAAAATTTTTTTAAATGTGTGTCAAAAGCCCAAAGGTTTGACAGTGTAGGAGAACAAGTGGCTTTGTTCCAAGAGATTGAGCCAAAGTACTTGACAAAATGAGTTAAAGTTGTTCTTTTTCACGATAATATAGCCTATTTTAAGAAAAAAGCACAATGCAGATGGAAGTACACAAGACATACTTTTACATCAGCACGCTAGTGTGTGTATTCAAAAGTTTATACTCCTTCACAGTGTGAATTTTGTCATACTTATACCAATCAGATAACCATTTGGATGTGCAACAAATATTTTTCTCAGACATAAAAAGTGAAAATGGCCAAGAACTTGGTTATACCACAGTTGGGATGTGTATTTGGTAGCAGCGCTGAAAACTGTGAAAATTATGGCTCTTTTCTCTGTTCAGCAGAATTTCCCCTTCTGGTGATGTTGATACAATTAAAGTTGAGTGCTGTCACTAAAAGAAGTTTAATCCTTTTGCTGCATTGCAGTCATATGGTAAATTTTTATAGCTATAACTACTCCTGCTTTATCTGTTATCCCAGCAGGGCATGGCTGAGACACAACAATATTGCACAGCAGGGCTGTCTCTTTTCACAAAACATTTCACTGAGGCTTTTTGTGCTATCTCCTACTAATCAGATTTCTCACTGAGGTGCCCACCCACCCAAATCAAGTGTGGTCAGTGGAGCTGGCAGGTTACCACTTTCCAAACAGTTTAATGAATGTCTACCCATTTATGTTTGCTTAAGAAAAACCAGCAGGCTGGCTTCATAGGGTGGGATTATTACCTCTTCATCCTGATGTTCTTGACTATAAATTTAATTCCTGCTTGTGCAATGAGCTGGTAATTGTAATCTGAGATAGTATATTTGATCTTGCTGCTCCTGGCAATGGAATCCCATTGAGTCACCTATTGCAAAATCATGTGCAGAGGTTTCTTATAAACCCAAGTGTTGCCTGGCATAAAATAGCCTATCTATCTGCAGAGCAACAGCTGGCATGCTGAGGATATATTCATTCTCACCCTTCTGCACTGCTTCAAGCAGATAGTTCTATGCATTAAAAGAACTGGAAAATGACATTAAAAATATTATTTGTAAAAATGGTACTTGTTTCCACAGATGTTTTCAGTCCTCTTTTCTTGTTCATAGCATTCTGTACTTTTCTTGTTTCTCCAGTAACATCCATGATGCCATTTAAAAACTTTCATAAACAACATTTGTTGCAGAATCTTTCACGTAGAACTGTTATTTCCTTTATAATGTTCCAGTATAGATCATTAGTTACTTCTTCAGCATATTATCAGACAACTTTCCTATCAGAAGTATTAAGAAATTAAACCAAAAGTAGATGAAAAATGAATAGTAGATAACTTAGATAGGTTCTGAGATATCAATAATTTTGCTGTCTGGTTTATGCCTTGCACAGTACAAGGCAGTGCAGAATTCAGTCTCATCTCTGTATATAATTGTAATCATTTTTGATAGCTGCGTTCCAACTTTATCATTATGGATTTAGTTCTGCAATTGCTTCTGAAGAGATTTCCCATTTAAGTCCCTGAACGTGCGTTCAGATTACAGAAAAAGCCTGTTGAACTATGATTGCAAATACAGCTATAAACAATGGTTCCCTAAAAAAGTCGTACAAAAGAAGGCACTTAGCCTACAGGTTTTCAGCTGATCATAGGTTCCTGTACTACAATAAGAATCATACAGATTACTTGCCTGCTTGCTTTCCCACAAAAGCCCCCAGTCTATAAGGTCCAATTATATTGAACTCCACTCTATCTTTTACTGTGGGATTTGAAAAACATTAGAGGCAAAGCTCAGACGCATTCCTGAGCACACTGTCTCACGGAGAAGGAGTTTGCTTTGTTTGTGACTAAATGGGTATATTACCTCTAAAAAAAAAAAAAAAAAAAGAAGAAAAAATCTTTCCCTAAGTCAAAGCCATCAAAAGGCATGACATGCCATCAAGGGCAGGGACATGCACCAAAGATTCCTCTATTGGTCCCCATTGAAATGGCAAGATTCCTTTTCCCTTCCCGAAAGGAAACACAGAGGAGAGGAGACATCAGGAAATAGACACTTTGATCACTCCTGTTTCCAAATGCATTTTATAGTCATTTTTCTTTCAATCACCCCACACAGCTGCAGCAGAGACTCTCTTCCTTGCTATTCTTATTTCTCCTCATTCATATTGAGTAAGAAATTTTACACGTCAAAACTGAGATTATTCTTAATTACATCTACTGTAGAAAATTTAATTTTACTTGCCTCTTTTGAATAACTACATTTTTCAAAGACTATGAAGTATATATACAATATAGGTCAAGAGTTTATGATTCTCCAAAGGCAGAAAGCTGAAATTATTGAATGAAATAGAGAAAATAAAAATTGAACACAATTTCTAAACATTGTAGTCAGAGAATGTTCCAATACATCTTCTGAATCATTAAAGTATTTCAAAATGAAGAAAAGAGGAAAAATGGAATATACACACATGCACACAAACACACATACTCGCAAAATCTCAAAAACACCAACCAAAAAAACAAACTGAAAAAAACCCTACAAAAACAACAAAAAACCCTATTAAAATACCTGGTGAATAAAGAAAGAATAACAATAACTTTTGTCTGGACAGAGAATCACAGAATATTCTGAGTTGGAAGGGGCCAACAAAGGTCATTGAGTCCAGCTCTGAAGTGAGTGGCCCATACATGTATTGAACCAACAACCATGGCATTATTAACACCATACTCCAATAAACTTATTTAGAGGAATTAAAAAATATGTTTTTAAGAAAGTTTTAAAAGCTTTCCCAAAGTCCACAGAGAAAAATATTTTGGAGCTAGTGACCCAAACATAAAATGAATGAATACAAAATATTCTTTGAATAATGTGATAGCACAATATTGTGATAGGGTATTTTTGAAGCCTGTGATTAAAAAGTGAAAATAAGCTGCTTCTGTGACTGCTGGTTGCAGCTATGTATACGAGTCTATGGTTTGAAAGAACAGAAGCAACTGTCCTGCAATGGGTTTATTTTTGAAGGCTAAAGGTTTGTATCAGGTAAGGTACCTCCTAGAGGTCTCTCATCAGTCAGTTCTTCTTGCCTTTCTCATTACAAAATGTAACACCCCAACAGTTCCCAAAATCACAGACTTCACAAATTTCCCAGTAGAAATCAGAGAACTGTAAAACAGTCTCTTTGGGAGCAGAAGAAAGTTTAGATGTTTTTTTGTTCAGGAAAATGACAGGCTGTGAAGAGTCTTCATTTTTCTGCCAATTGTTGAAATATCCTTTATAATTTAATTTATAAAATTATTTCACTTATAAAATTTCATTAAAACCCCTACAGTTTTACCTTAAAAACTTAACCAAATTGGATTCAGTCAGTAAGAGAGAAATCCAGCAATAAGGAAGGGATTGTCCCACTCTGCACTAGTGCAGCCTTGCCTTGAATATTGTGTGCAGTTTTTGGCCCTGAAATACAAGAAAAATATCAAACGATTAGAGAACATCTGAAGGAGAGCCATGAGGATGGTGAAGGGTCTGGATGGGAAGCCATATGAGGAGTAGTTGAGGTCACTTAGTCTGTTAAGCCTGAAGAAGTGAAGACTGAACAGAGACCTCAGTGCCATCTACAGCTTGCTCATGAGGGGAAGAGATCTCTTCTCTGTGGTGGCCAGTGACAGGACCTGAGGGAATGGCCTGAAGCTGTGTCAGGGCAGGTTTAGGCTGGATATCAAGAAAAGGTTTTTCACCCACAGGGTGTCGGGCACTGGAACAGGCTCCCCGTAGAAGCGGTCCCAGCACCAGCCTGACACAGTTCAAGCACTGTTTGGACAACACTCTTGGGGACATGGTGTGACTCTTGAAGATGGTGCTGTGCAGAGCCAGGAGTTGGACTTGATGAAACTTGTAGGTCCCTTCCTAATCTGTATATTCTGCGATTCAGTGGACCCAGGTCCTGCATCACAGCATGAGATTAGTGCTCATCCTCAAAGCTTCAAGTGACATAAGATTGTGTGGCCCCTTCCTCCATTAGGATTAGCCCTATTTGGGCATGATGAGCTCTAAGAATGATCCTCTTAGCACCTCTTCAGAGAAGACATACAGACCTCTATATTTTCTCTAAAGTTACATTTGTTCTGTTTCTGAGTGATTTTTTTTAGGATACCAAGTGCTATCTATTTTTGCACAGCTCCTTCTTCCCCTTTCTGTCTCTGGTGGTATCTTCTAAAGCTGCTATATCCCTTCATATTTAGCCCACACTGATTTTAATTCCTTTGCCATGTTAGAGTTAAGCATGTTCACTTAAATGGAACAGTCACCTGCCCTTATCACTAAGAGACACCCTGTATAAAAGATCTTAAAGTCCAAAGAGCAGCATATCAAAAAGGTTAACAGCAAATGAAATGGTGCATTTCAGTGTTTCTTAGGAACTCCATTAAAATTTAGTACCCATTATTGGTCTTTTTAAGATCTTAGCTTCCATTGAATCATCTGATTTTGTCCTTGTAGTTTCATTAATAATTCAAAAACTTTTGTTTCAAACACCTCATGTCAGCATCTTTGTCAGTGTCATGCTAATAGCTCAAACTTCACCTGCATATAAAAGGAAGGAGATCAGCACAGAGAGAATGAAACCTGAATTCCAGGCTTGCAGTAGCAATCAATCAGAAGAAATGTATTTTACACTGAGTGATAATAGCAAAATAGAAGGTTTTTTAAAGTTAATATTTTACTGTATGATAAATAGAATCACATGGTTTTACTGAAGGGAATATCCATAGAAAAATAAGCTATAAAATATGAACTACAGATTATATCATAGAGGCATCTCATAGTGGCTCATTGCCTACTAGTCAGCATAATATTGCCAAACACTTTCATTCCAATTATGAGAAATAGATAGGAGAACTTTAAAATAAGTTCCTACATACTCCTTCACATTTATAAAATTCCTCTATACATTGTATCTCTGCAGAAATGCCATCCTTGGCACCACAAATAATTTCCGAATAAATATGCTTAAATCCTGAATGTGGCATGGCTGAATGCATTATGAGAAAAGCTGAGCAAAAACAGATTTCTGACCCCACATTATTTTGACCCTTGTCAATGGCCTAGAAGAAATAAGGTCACAGTCAATAACTTAAAAGACAACAAAGATTCGGTAATTGGTTAAATAATGAGCAGTATAAATCATTGCCACAAGAAGATACCGTTCACTTGGTAAACTAGGACAAGAAAAAAATTCCTTTCAAAACAAAACAATGCAAGCTATGCATACAGAAAGACTATTTTAAGAAGAACTATACCAGAAAGCAAATACTCTAAAAGACTAAGAAGATAATTAAATAGGAATTTGCAATAGTCTCCAATAGCATAACTACAACAGGTAATTAATGAACTAGGAAGGGGGAGTAAAGAGGTGCCTGTTACAGAGATCCACACCTTGAGAAGGGTCCTAAAACACTCAAGCAATTTTAAAACAGAAGCAAATCCATGGAATATGCTGGTTTGGAAGAGATGCATCAGGATCCCAGACTCCAGCACTTGACACTCCACAAGACACCCCAAGAGTTATACCAGGAGCCTGAGAACATCGTGCAAACACTTGTTGAACTCTGGCATGCATGGTGCTGTGATGACTTCCCTGGGGATCCTGTTCCAGGGCTCAACCATCCCACGGACAAAAAACTTCTCCTGAAATCTAACTTTAGCCTCCTATAACTCAGCTTCATGCTGTTTTCTTGAGTCCCATAATTGATAATAAAAGTGAAGAGATCAGTGCCTGCCCCTCCTCTTCCCCTCATGCAGATGTTAAAGACTGCAATGAAGTCTTTCCCCAGCCTCACCTTTTCCAAACTGAGCAAAACAAGAAACCTCAACTCTCCCTTGCCCAGCTGGTGATGCTATACCTGATGGCTCGCCTCAGGACACGCTTGGCCCTCCTGGCTGCATTCCATTCACCATTGACCAGGACCCCCCAGGTCCCTTTCCACAGTGCTGATCTCCATCATTACATTCCTCAATCTACACACACAACCAGGGCTGACTTAGCCCAGGCACAGTATCTGGCACTTGCCCTTGCAAAAGTTTGTACAGTTGGTGATTGCCCATCTCTCTTAATTGTCTCGCTCTGTCTGCAGGGCCTCTCTGCCCTCAAAAGAGTCAACAACTCCTGCCAATCCAGTGCTGTCAGCAGACTTAGTATTGCTTTGAGCCTCACATACAGGTGAGTAATGAACCTGTTAAAGAGAGCTGCGCTGGGCGAGAGCCCTGCAGAGCCCAGCTAGTGACAGATCACTGGTCTGATGTCACCCCATTCACTGTAACCCTTCTTGCCTGGCCCATGAGCCAGCTGCTCACACATCACTTAACACAGTTATCCAGCGAAGCTTTTGATACTGTCTCTCACAGGTTCCTTCTGGACATTTTGTGCAGAAGAAACCTGTAAGAAACAGTATCAAAAGCTTCGAAGAAGTCCAAGAAAAGTCCATCTGCTGGCTTTCCTAGATCAACTAGGTGAATTCTCCTGTTGTAAAAGGAAATCAGGCTCTGTTATCATTATATTGCAAAGGTTCCGTATTGTTGTCTCCTTATTACAAGAGTTTCATACCTCCTTGATGTTTCTCATAGGCATCTCCTCTAAGCACTGACTCTTCCTTCTTCTTGCAGCAACCAACTGACTCCAGTTTCCCTCTCAAGCAACCAACCCACTCTTTTATAACATTCTTCTCATTGGCTACAGCTGTGACCTGTTAAAGTCAGGCCTGTTCCTAATCTCTAATAATTGGCTCAGCTGCAACTCCTTAGAGGTAAGATTACTTTCTATACTACCTTTATTTTCTTTTATTCTATCCCCCTACAAGGTTCGACAAGCAGGACCTTACCCTAATGAACCCATGCTGGCTGTGACTCGGCCTTAAAATAATAATTCTATGTGTAGTTGAAAAAAAACCATATACAACTCTCACAAAAAACCTTAGCGTTTTAAACTTGAGGCAACTTGAAAGAGTAATTTGATCATACCCTTTAAGTATTTGCATAGCTGTACTTAAATCTTAGGTGTACTTGTATGCCTTTGTAGTGATTTTCATTCTAGTAAAGGAGGAAGTTGTGTCACTATTCTCTAGACAGTTTGCTGGATGTGTTAACTTTATTTGATTAATTTAATGCTCTGGCATTTAAATGACAGGATCAAGTTTTTGAAAAGGACATTGAGAATGGCCTGCCATGTGTAGAGGCCTGAACTAACTGCTGGCCATCCCATAAGATTACACAGCTAGTACCAGCATAGCAACTGGTTTTGAAGATGTGGAACCTCTTTTCCATACTGGAGAAAGAGAGGAGGAAAATTGCAGCTTGGACGAGGATCACGGTTGCCCGCTTTTGTGATTGTGACAGGGGCTGGTTCAGAGAAACAAACCAAACCAAGATGACACCCAGAGTTCCAAAGGCAGAAAAGAATTTTTAGTGTGCAACAGTTCTGTGGGTCCCGACTCAGGAAGAGATCAGTTGCCATTTGGTCTGAAGAGGACGTAGACAGAAACCTGAGTAACTGGAACATGATGAAGACTTAAAATTTGCATTTCAGGCCAGAAAATTATCAAATTTTGAGATCATGAAGAAAATCTAGTTCATCCCAAGTCTAACATAACTGAAAAAAATTAGCATTACTTTTAAATTATTATAATTCAAAATTACATTTTTAATGGAGAATGTTGTCAATATTTGTGTTTAAACATCTCACTGTAGCTTTCAGGAAAGAATGTGTAATTTTTAAATGTTTGGAATAATTTTCAATCTCTTCCATATTGACTGAAGTAGTTCTTAAGCAAATTTTTGCATATGTAATTAGAAAACTGTATGCCTGAATATGTGCAGCAATTATATTTGCAGCACTGTACATTTTTGGACATTTATACCATTGAGATTAGTTGCCTCAAATATTTACACTTATTATTTCATTTTAAAATGTTATCAAAGACACTTCAGTTATACTAGAAATCTATGCTGTCTATGTTATTAGTTCATGTACATACACTATGACCTTTCCTTTTTTATCCATCTGCTTTTACTTCATTTTACTCTGAAGACAGGGTAATTAAAAATTTCATAATATTTCATTTTATAACAGAGTTTTTGCAAGTGTGTGGGATGATGAAAAAAAAATTCATTGCTTTGAGTGTCATATCTTTTATTTCTGTTTCAAAAAGCACTCTAATCACATGTTCAAAAACTAATCTGAATTCCAGGAATGTTTTAACTTCAAGATGTGCACAACTGTCTTCCATGTCACGACTAACAATTATGTTAATGGAAAAGTATATTGATATATAACTTGGACAACATTTGTGAGTTTCTCAATCTAACCAAAGAATGTCTTTTATTTTCTAAAGTTCTATGGAATTCTTCTGTGTTTCTCAATGAATTATTGCAACTTTGAAACATACAGTTTTGGAAGAATAGGCTTGGGTATATTGTTAAGACATTTTTGGAGTTTTTCAAATTTGTGTATCTAATGAACTCAAAGGTTGCTTTGATGAAGTAATGATTTCTGGTCTGATCCCATATTCATTAAAAATAAAATATGAGAGTTCTTCATGCTGAACTGTTTTTTGTTTTACTGGCTGAAGTACCTTCAGTTGTTGTTTAGCAGGGCTCATGGGGCATATTTTTTGTTTGCGCTTTGACCACTCCAGCCTCAAACACAACTGCTAAAATTTATAACAGATCCCAAATCAATGACAAAACTACCCTTTCCATGATCCCTAATTGGACTCACAAATATTATAAAGTTTTATTTTTAATATGCCATTTACTCACTTAACCAGTTATTAGCTTTTCTCTTGTAATAGGAAAGTGGTTCTAAAATCTGTATTTTGATAGTGTGATTGTTTGCCAAATATGGCTATAACTGAGAATTAAGACAAAACTCAGCATTGCTTAGGTGGTGACTCAATATGAGTGAAATATTAAAGGAACACAAGGTCAATGTCACTTCACTTTGATAAGTGCTTTGATGAAAAACTCAGACAAAAATATGTGTGGATGTATTTGTGCTTTCAAAGCAAATGAATTGAGCAGAGTGATAAAAGAAAATTTTCTTCCCAAGGAAAAGAAGGCTATCTGTACATCTGCAGTTTGAGATGACAGGTAGCACAAGGGGAATAGTGCTTTCATTGGTGGTGCTCTTCTCCCATTATAGCTTGGCCCCACAATGCTTCATTTATAAGAAAAATTTATTATGGGAGACAGTTTAAAAATATCCAAGTGTTAGATATTATTTTCCTGTTGTATTTAGAATAAATGGCCTACTGTAATACTGGAATTGTAGAAGAATTTAGTTCAGAACTTCTGGGAAAATGAACTTAATAAGCCCTTAAAGCGGTCATCTATTTCTAAGCCTTTGCAGTATTTTTGTTAAAAGACTAAGCCCATTTCAAAAATCATTGTCCATATTTTTCTAATATTTTTGTGGTATGAGTGACAAATGCACATTTTCCTCACTGCTGGTCTATTTTTCAGACCTTTATGTATATCACAAATCTCATTTCTGGAATAGGAAGTCTATAGTTTTATCTGCTGAACACAAGTATTTGAAGACTGAGTCTCATTAATTATACATCATGATAAAAATTAGTTTTACAAATTACTTGTGATACCTTTGTAATGATTTCTGCTGCATTTACAAGCATGTTTTCTTAGTTAAACCATACCAACTAAGATACATGTACCAACACAGCAGTGTAGGAATATTCTGGGGAGAAATCATCTGTAGTATTTAACAGTATGAACCTTTGTGAGGACATATATCTCTCTACCACTTCAAATTTTACTGTGTATCTCATTTGAAAGTGAAATCATGAGACAGAGACTGACATTAGAGGTACACACTGTACTGCTGGGAGCTGAGGGTGCCCTGTTAAGGCTGGTTCCACAACAGCAGGCTCAGCCTGAAGGGTGCCAACAAGGCTTGGCCTGTCAGCCACAAGGCTTGACTTCAGACATCAGCAAAGGGCAGCTCAGACCAGACAGCAAAAGTAGTCTGTTTTCCTTCAGATCGCCCATCAATCCCTTGGGGATGAGTCCATAGAAAAGAATGGGTAAGGCTCTTTAAAGATAGGGATTCCCTATGAACATTTCTCAGTGTCCCTTTCTGAAAGCCAGCCCACCATACCTCCTGGCCTGGAGAGTTACTGAAATTTCTATCTTAATGCAATTCTCTGTGCCTAGTTTCAATGCAGAGCAAGGACCAGCTCATCTACTGTGTTCCTGAAGAACCTATGCACTTTGCTACCCTGCCAAAAAGGTTTAAGCTTCTTTACTGAGCAGACAACCAAAGCACTGGGAACTATGAGTCAAAATGCACAGCAGCTGCAGGGATCTGAACACGGTAGGAATAGGTCTCTGCTGGACAGAGATTGGACATTGTGGGACAAAATGTCAGGGAAGGAGGCAGGCTGAAGACAACAGAAACACTAAAGAAGCTGATGGCCGAGGCAGCAGAAAAAACAGAGAAAATTTTTAGCATTACTTAAAGGCAGAGTTTGTAGGGAGAGAGCAGTCAGGGGAAAAGCATGGAGATGTTAGAATTCAGCAGCATGAGGGGCAAAGAGTTGGTCTCCCTTCTTCATTAAGAAACCTTCCTTGGCCAGAGGTAGCTGAGGTTTGAGATCCCTGACAATGCTGGTAAGGTTCAAGATCCCCAGAAATGCTGGTGATTGATCACCTCAGGACCCAGTGAGATGCAACAGCTCAGCCTAGAGAAGGCCTTATATTTATGACATATCAGCTCATCTGACTTGCTTTTATTGAAGCAGAGAGCACTTGACTGAATAGTTATGCCAGCAGGTCCACAAGTCAGTAGCCCCTGTAAATAGTGCAGATAAACAGCTGGGAACAGGGCAGGGCTGGCAGTGTCTTCACTTGGCTCTGCTGCAGTAAGGTCAGGATGTGTGACCACAGCCCCAATATGGTGGTCAGCCACTCTGGTCAAAATTACCATCGGAGATGCTTTGTTATTTTGGTACCCATGTGCTAAATTGTGAGAAAGCAGCACAGCAGGTTTTTTTCCTTTACTTGATTCTTGGGAAAGAAGGGGACTCTTCATCATTCTTCTGTGATTACAATGTTCAAAAATAAGCTTCACTTCTCTTTATTAAGAAGATCCAGCCTTATTATTTTATCCAGATAAATTTTAGAAAACTTCCTGTAGTTTTTCTAAATAAGCCTGAAGTCAGCTGAATGTCCATCATCATCATCACATGCTAGAAGTTTTCACCTCCCTTTCGATGAATGTTTGTCCTCTCTGGTTACTCTTCTCCATGGTGGGGAAGGTGATGACCTCTCCACATGAATGTTGTTCTCCCTCTGTCACACTCAAGGCTCTGAATTGCTACTGTGGAGGGACACAGGACAATTTTTCCTTTGCTCAGCTTTCTGGCTGTGTCATGTTTTTGCTCAGTGACCACACTTACCACGTCCCTACCATTTTGGCTTCCCTTTTCTTTTGGCGTGTGTGCATTTCCCCCTGCAGCCTCAACTTGTTCTGTTCACATCCTTGTCAGGATTATGTGGTGCTGAAACTGCAATGACTCAGAGAGTCACTCTGGGCAGCTGGAATTGCAGCAGAGCTGAGCACTACAGGGGGAAGGACAGAGAGCTTAGGCAAGGCATGATGCTGAGCTCTGGAGCTGGAAGACTTCCTGGCAGCCTTACAGGCCACCAGGGCAGCTCTGGGACTTCTGTCTCCGTTTTGATTCTAGCTGATCAGTTTCTCCCAGTCAAGTAATCTCTGATGGCTTTCTGCAGTCATCAGAGGAGAACATGGAGGGTTGTTTTTTCATTTGGAAAAAGAAAAAAAAAAGATAAAAGGAGGTAGATTTAGGCATATTTTCACCAAATTACATAATTCCTCAAAGAAGGCTCTAGGAAATTATCTATATGATGAAAAATAGGAACAGAAAGACTTGTGGTGAGCTGACTGTGAACTCTTTGTTGGTTAGAGTGGTACCCTACAGATTTCAGATTGAGAGGAACTTTACCTCCCAGAAAGAAACAAGGGGAGTTCCAAAGAAGCTTTTATTTTTTTGCTACTTGCTGCAAGTTATATGTGATGATACTCAGAAAGAACTGGTTGGTGGACAAATAAAGTTTCAGATATATAAAGCTAATGTAATATGGTTCAGATATATAAAGATTCCGAAAAATAAACTATCATTCTCATCTCCCATGGCTTTATTAAAGGTAAAAAACCTTCAATATGTGAAAAAGTTTGATTTTCAAACTTTTACGACTTGTAGTTTTGATCATAGCACTGTAATACTTCTTTATGTGGGTTTGTTTTAATAATGTCTGAAGCAGGCACACTGAAATTGTGGCTCTTCTGTAGGAATGAGGCTGTTTCTCCCTTTTATTACAAGACTTCTGTTGGTTCCAGATTTATGAATCAGTGTTGTTTCCTTGTGTCAGATTTACTCGCAGTCAGGCTACTTGTCTGAACTTCTTTTCCTATCAGTGGAAGGTAATACAATTTGCTCAAGTATGAGTCATCTCATCCTTCAGCAGATTTCTAAGGCAGGTCAGATGAATCATTTTTCTTGGTGCCTACTTCTCCCTGATGTCAGCAAAGGGACTCTAACAGAGCAGCTCTGATATATCCCATACATGTTGTAAGTGTCTAAAGCTACACGAGATGAAACCCACTTCCAGTGTTTGTGGAAAATGTACACAATCTATCAACATCAATTAGCTTCTGGGTGAAATGGAAGCTATGGGTACCTAACCTTCCAGCAGAGGTCTGTCCTTCAGTGAGGGAGTCCACGTAAGCACGTTGCCTACACTTGTGACTTTTGTCTCTTCAGTAGGCTTGTTGAGTACCAACCAATGCCCTAAAGCAGAAAGGCTTCCTGCTATGTTTCAGGGGAGATAAAAAAGAGTATTTCGTCTGATGAATTTCATCAAGTGTATGGCACTTTTCCAGCAAAATCTCTCGTGCCTAATTTATTTAGTTGGAAAATCCTGGCCTGTTTTATTTGAGGTATTTGCCAACATGTAGGAGCAGTAGCAGTAACATCTGCCTTAGATGTCCACATCTTTGAATAGCTGAACTTGGGGCACCAGCATGGTACCTAATCAATGCAAAAAATTATTCTGTGGGCTTAATTAACAGTAACAGACCATTCAGTAATGTTAGTGCACACACACAGAGTCAAAAAGAGTAATTAATCTGACCTACAGTTTCCTCTATAATTTATTATTAAACATTTGAGAATATAGAAAAATTCATAATGGGCTAATAAGATATAGCCCTTTAAAATGAAAATATGGACTACATTAACTGAAGACCAAAACTGTAGGATTTGGACCATTCCTCTTTGAATCTTAATCAGAAATGGTTCCTAAAGAAAATGTGAACTAACTCTCAAAAGAGCTAGATATTTTCTAAAAGTCACAGTCTTAAGTGTTCCAAGCAATCAAGACATTCTGTTACCAACTCCATTCACTGTTATCATTTTGCAGTCAGAATTGTTGCATTTTTTCCCATGTTATAATTCATAATACTTTTCATGGATTTGTTCTGCACTTAGACCTTCCTTAAGAAAATAAGAATATATTCAGTGGCTTGCAACCCAAAGGTAATCATGACAGAATTTAGAAGATGGTCTTCAATGGGATCCCTCAGGTTGGAAGTGACCTCAGATAAGCATGTGCTCTAACATCCTGCTCAGAGTTAATAGTGAATTCAGCATTTCGACCAGGTTGCTCAGGGCTTCGTTGGGTCAGCTGTCTTAAGCCTCCATAGCAAAAATGCCACAACTTCCTGGGCAGCCTGTCCCAGTGCTTTGCTATCCTCAGAGTGATTCCAGGACAATTTGTTCCAGTTGGAACCTCTCCTCTTTTAGTCTGGGGCTCCTGTTTCTCATTCATCTACCATGCCTCAACGTAAGAGGAATTTACATTCTTGCTAAGTTTCCTGTGGATATGGGCAGACTGCTGTAAAGTGTTCCCAAAGTCATCTTGTCTGTGGGTTAACAACCTGTCTCTTACAGCTTCTGCTCAGAGGGCAGGTGTGCCAACCCTGACCATTCTGCTGGCCTTCACTCAACTCACTCCAGTTTACCAATGTCTTGACCTGGAAACCAAAACTAAAAGTATTCAAAATGTGATCTAACAAATTTCAGATAAAGGTGAGTAATCATTTTCCTTTGCCAATTGGCTGCAATTTTGTTAACAAAGCCCAGTATGTCAGGACAGTGCTGACACATGCTTAGACACAAACATACATTGATGCAGTACCAGACTATTTTGGTGCACCTCAAGGATTTGCACATAAACACTAGCTTTGAGCCAAAAATATCATCTTTGCCTAGACAATCTTGGATTTTTTGTGAAAATATATGTCAAACCTACCTGGCTATCTGACATCAGCCCCAATAAATCACAGGGTCTCGCAGCAAGCAAATCTAGTGTATAGCACACTAGTCAAGTTTATGTTTCCTATGCAAGAATAAAATGACTTTATTGCCTCCGCTTTTTCTATGGTTAAAGGTCTATACTGAAGAAAATCTCTCAGAAACAAAAAAAAACCCACAAACCTTTTCCAAAGGTTCGCCCCTTATTGATGGAAACAGGCTACAAAACTGTTTAAAAGTAGAAACCCAGAAAACACAGGAAGGGCTGCAATTACCTTAGTAGGTGACCTGGCTCCTGATAAGCCACAGGTGAACTAATTACCAAATCAGAGGAATACCCTTGCCCTTAATGGGTTGCAGCTGTAAGTAATTAAGTAAAGGTGATAAAAAGGTGGAATGGAGGGTAAGGGAAAACAATGAGGAAGAGGGCCTTGCTGAGGTAGGTCGGTCGGTCTCTTCTTTTCACCCCTCTTCTCTTCCCCTCAAGTACAACAAGATATTTGAAAATGTAGGGTAAGACCCTTGCCCCTCTTCTCTCGTCCCCTCAAGTTCAAATTGCCATTTGGATAGGAAGGTAAGACCCTTGTCCCATTTCTCTCTTCCCATCAAGTACAACGAGATACTTGAAAATGGAAGGTAAGACCCTTGCCCCTCTCCTCTCTTTCCCTCAAGATCAAATTGCCATTTGGATAGGAAGGTAAGACCCTTGCCCCTTTTCCCTCTTCCCCTCAAGTTCAAATTGCCATTTGAAAAGGAAGGTAAGACCCCTGCCCCTCTTCTCTCTTCCCCTCAAGCTCAAATTGCCATTTGGATAGGAAGGTAAGACCTTTGCCCCTCTTCTCTCTTCCCCTCAAGTTCAAATTGCCATTTGGAAAAGGATGGTAAGACCCCTGCCCCTCTTTTCTCTTCCCCTCAAGTTCAAATTGCCATTTGGATAGGAAGGTAAGACCCTTGCCCCTCTTCTCTCTTCCCCTCAAGTTCAAATTGCCATTTGGATAGGAAGGTAAGACCCTTGCCCCTCTTCTCTCTTCCCCTCAAGTTCAAATTGCCATTTGGAAATGGAAGGTAAGACCCTTGCCCCTCTTCTCTCTTCCCCTCAAGTTCAAATTGCCATTTGGAAAAGGATGGTAAGACCCCTGCCCCTCTTTTCTCTTCCCCTCAAGTTCAAATTGCCATTTGGATAGGAAGGTAAGACCCTTGCCCCTCTTCTCTCTTCCCCTCAAGTTCAAATTGCCATTTGGAAATGGAAGGTAAGACCCTTGCCCCTCTTCTCTCTTCCCCTCAAGTTCAAATTGCCATTTGGAAAACTGTGGGATCTCAGTCTCTCAGAACTGGGGTGCAGGGTGAACGAGACCACCCCTGGGGGGCTCGGGAGTCCTGGAATGTTGCCAGAAATGTCTGGTGGCTGGACTTTGATCCCACAGGGGAGATGACATCAGTATGAGGACAGGAGGATTTCACCGGGGTGAATGGTGAAGGGATAAGTTAATTGGAGTGTGAGATACAGGGTTTAAGATTTCTGTACAGGGGGGTCTAGAGAAGTAAGATGGAGGTACTGGGGTGTGCCCTTCTCCTTCTTCTTCTTCCTCTAGGCCTCCATCTTCTGTGGTGATGCTGGCACTCTGGGATTGGACCTTACTAGGGGAACACTGGTTAATAAGGGTAGAGGGTATTGGAGAAAAATGATAAATATTGTATACGTAACTCCGGGTATAAAGATAGGTGGCCGCCCCAGGGGCTCTCAGTGTGTGCCCATGGCTGACTGCTGAGCAGAACTCTGTCAGGCCAAGAGAAAATCTTTTAGATAAGCAATTAATAAACACCGAGACCGAGAACAAATCTGAAGTTTCCTCTCATCCATTCGAACGCGGGGGCCCAAGGCCATCTTGGGCTTTTCCCAGACCATCTAAACAGCCCAAAAATCCGACAGAAAACGAAGGTAAAACCCTTGCCCCTCTTCTCTCTTCCCCTCAAGTTCAAATTGCCATTTGGAAAAGGAAGGTAAGACCCGTGCCCTTCTTCTCTCTTCCCCTCAAGTTCAAATTGCCATTTGGATAGGAAGGTAACACCCTTGCCCCTCGTCTCTCTTCCCCTCAAGTTCAAATTGCCATTTGGAAAACGAAGGTAAAACCCTTGCCCCTCTTCTCTCTTCCCCTCAAGTTCAAATTGCCATTTGGAAAAGGAAGGTAAAACCCTTGCCCCTCTTCTCTCTTCCCCTCAAGTTCAAATTGCCATTTGAAAAGGAAGGTAAGACCCTTGCCCTTCTTCTCTCTTCCCCTCAAGTTCAAATTGCCATTTGGAAAACGAAGGTAAAACCCTTGCCCCTCTTCTCTCTTCCCCTCAAGTTCAAATTGCCATTTGAAAAGGAAGGTAAGACCCTTGCCCTTCTTCTCTCTTCCCCTCAAGTTCAAATTGCCATTTGGATAGGAAGGTAAGACCCTTCCCCTCTTCTCTCTTCCCCTCAAGTTCAAATTGCCATTTGGAAAAGGACGGTAAGACCCTTGCCCCTCTTCTCTCTTCCCCTCAAGTACAAATTGCCATTTGGAAAAGGACGGTAAGACCCTTGCCCCATTTCTCTCTTCGCCGCAAGTATGACGAGATATTTGAAAATGTAAGGCAAGACCCCTGCCCCTCTTCTCTCTTCCCCTCAAGCTGAAATTGCCATTTAGAAAAGGAAGGTAAGACCCTTGCCCCTCGTCTCTCTTCCCCTCAAGTACAAATTGCCATTTGGAAAAGGAAGGTAAGATCCTTGCCCCTCTTCTCTCGTCCCCTCAAGTTCAAATTGCCATTTGGATAGGAAGGTAAGACCCTTGTCCCATTTCTCTCTTCCCATCAAGTACAACGAGATACTTGAAAATGGAAGGTAAGACCCTTGCCCCTCTCCTCTCTTTCCCTCAAGATCAAATTGCCATTTGGATAGGAAGGTAAGACCCTTGCTCCTTTTCCCTCTTCCCCTCAAGTTCAAATTGCCATTTGAAAAGGAAGGTAAGACCCCGGCCCCTCTTCTCTCTTCCCCTCAAGCTCAAATTGCCATTTAGATAGGAAGGTAAGACCTTTGCCCCTCTTCTCTCTTCCCCTCAAGTACAAATTGCCATTTGGAAAAGGATGGTAAGACCCCTGCCCCTCTTTTCTCTTCCCCTCAAGTTCAAATTGCCATTTGGATAGGAAGGTAAGACCCTTGCCCCTCTTCTCTCTTCCCCTCAAGTTCAAATTGCCATTTGGAAAACGAAGGTAAAACCATTGCCCCTCTTCTCTCTTCCCCTCAAGTTCAAATTGCCATTTGGAAAAGGAAGGTAAGACCCTTGCCCTTCTTCTCTCGTCCCCTCAAGTTCAAATTGCCATTTGAATAGGAAGGTAAGACCCTTGCCCCTCTTCTCTCTTCCCCTCAAGTTCAAATTGCTATTTGGAAAACGAAGGTAAAACCCTTGCCCCTCTTCTCTCTTCCCCTCAAGTTCAAATTGCCATTTGGAAAAGGAAGGTAAGACCCTTGCCACTCTTCTCTTTTCCCCTCAAGTACTACAAGATATTTGAAAATGGAAGGTAAGACCCTTGCCCCTCTTCTCTCTTCCCCTAAAGTACAAATTGCCATTTGGAAAAGGACGGTAAGACCCTTGCCCCTCTTCTCTCTTCCCCTCAAGTTCAAACTGCCATTTGGAAAAGGACGGCAAGACCCTTGCCCCTCTTCTCTCTTCCCCTCAAGTACAAATTGCCATTTGGAAAAGGACGGTAAGACCCTTGCCCCATTTCTCTCTTCGCCTCAAGGACGATGGGATAATTGAAAATGGAAGGTAAGACCCTTGTCCCTCTCTTCTCTTCCCTCAAGTATGATGAGATATTTGAAAATGTAAGGTAAGACCCCTGCCCCTCTTCTCTCTTCCCCTCAAGCTGAAATTGACATTTGGAAAAGGAAGGTAAGACCCTTGCCCCTCTTCTCTCATCCCCTCAAGTACAAATTGCCATTTGGATAGGAAGGTAAGACCCATGCCCCTCTTTTCTCTTCCCCTAGAGTTCAAATTGCCATTTGGAAAAGGAAGGTAAGACCCCTGCCCCTCTTCTCTCTTCCCCTCAAGTACAAATTGCCATTTGGAAAAGGAAGGTAAGAGCTTTGCCCTTCTCTCTTCCCCTCAAGTTTCAAATTGCCATTTGGAAAAGGAAGGTAAGACCTTTGCCCCTCTTCTCTCGTCCCCTCAAGTTCAAATTGCCATTTGGATAGGAAGGTAAGACCCTTGTCACATTTCTCTCTTCCATCAAGTACAACGAGATACTTGAAAATGGAATGTAAGACCTTTGCCCCTCTCCTCTCTTTCCCTCAAGTTCAAATTGCCATTTGGATAGGAAGGTAAGACCGTTGCCCCTTTTCCCTCTTCCCCTCAAGTTCAAATTGCCATTTGAAAAGGAAGGTAAGACCCCTGCCCCTCTTCTCTCTTCCCCTCAAGCTCAAATTGCCATTTGGATAGGAGGGTAAGACCTTTGCCCCTCTTCTCTCTTCCCCTCAAGTACAAATTGCCATTTGGAAAAGGATGGTAAGACCCCTGCCCCTCTTTTCTCTTCCCCTCAAGTTCAAATTGCCATTTGGATAGGAAGGTAAGACCTTTGCCCCTCTTCTCTCTTCCCCTCAAGTTCAAATTGCCATTTGGATAGGTAAGTAAGACCTTTGCCCCTCTTCTCTCTTCCCCTCAAGTACAAATTGCCATTTGGAAAAGGTGGGTAAGACCCCTGCCCCTCTTCTCTCTTCCACTCAAGTTCAAATTGCCATTTGAAAAGGAAGGTAAGACCCCTGCCCCACTTCTCTCTTCCCCTCAAGCTCAAATTGCCATTTGGATAGGAAGGTAAGACCTTTGCCCCTCTTCTCTCTTCCCCTCAAGTTCAAATTGCCATTTGGAAAAGGATGGTAAGACCCCTGCCCCTCTTTTCTCTTCCCCTCAAGTTCAAATTGCCATTTGGATAGGAAGGTAAGACCCTTGCCCCTCTTCTCTCTTCCCCTCAAGTTCAAATTGCCATTTGGATAGGAAGGTAAGACCCTTGCCCCTCTTCTCTCTTCCCCTCAAGTTCAAATTGCCATTTGGAAATGGAAGGTAAGACCCTTGCCCCTCTTCTCTCTTCCCCTCAAGTTCAAATTGCCATTTGGAAAACTGTGGGATCTCAGTCTCTCAGAACTGGGGTGCAGGGTGAACGAGACCACCCCTGGGGGGCTCGGGAGTCCTGGAATGTTGCCAGAAATGTCTGGTGGCTGGACTTTGATCCCACAGGGGAGATGACATCAGTATGAGGACAGGAGGATTTCACCGGGGTGAATGGTGAAGGGATAAGTTAATTGGAGTGTGAGATACAGGGTTTAAGATTTCTGTACAGGGGGGTCTAGAGAAGTAAGATGGAGGTACTGGGGTGTGCCCTTCTCCTTCTTCTTCTTCCTCTAGGCCTCCATCTTCTGTGGTGATGCTGGCACTCTGGGATTGGACCTTACTAGGGGAACACTGGTTAATAAGGGTAGAGGGTATTGGAGAAAAATGATAAATATTGTATACGTAACTCCGGGTATAAAGATAGGTGGCCGCCCCAGGGGCTCTCAGTGTGTGCCCATGGCTGACTGCTGAGCAGAACTCTGTCAGGCCAAGAGAAAATCTTTTAGATAAGCAATTAATAAACACCGAGACCGAGAACAAATCTGAAGTTTCCTCTCATCCATTCGAACGCGGGGGCCCAAGGCCATCTTGGGCTTTTCCCAGACCATCTAAACAGCCCCAAAATCCGACAGAAAACGAAGGTAAAACCCTTGCCCCTCTTCTCTCTTCCCCTCAAGTTCAAATTGCCATTTGGAAAAGGAAGGTAAGACCCGTGCCCTTCTTCTCTCTTCCCCTCAAGTTCAAATTGCCATTTGGATAGGAAGGTAACACCCTTGCCCCTCGTCTCTCTTCCCCTCAAGTTCAAATTGCCATTTGGAAAACGAAGGTAAAACCCTTGCCCCTCTTCTCTCTTCCCCTCAAGTTCAAATTGCCATTTGGAAAAGGAAGGTAAAACCCTTGCCCCTCTTCTCTCTTCCCCTCAGGTTCAAATTGCCATTTGAAAAGGAAGGTAAGACCCTTGACCTTCTTCTCTCTTCCCCTCAAGTTCAAATTGCCATTTGGAAAACGAAGGTAAAACCCTTGCCCCTCTTCTCTCTTCCCCTCAAGTTCAAATTGCCATTTGAAAAGGAAGGTAAGACCCTTGCCCTTCTTCTCTCTTCCCCTCAAGTTCAAATTGCCATTTGGATAGGAAGGTAAGACCCTTCCCCTCTTCTCTCTTCCCCTCAAGTTCAAATTGCCATTTGGAAAAGGACGGTAAGACCCTTGCCCCTCTTCTCTCTTCCCCTCAAGTACAAATTGCCATTTGGAAAAGGACGGTAAGACCCTTGCCCCATTTCTCTCTTCGCCGCAAGTATGACGAGATATTTGAAAATGTAAGGCAAGACCCCTGCCCCTCTTCTCTCTTCCCCTCAAGCTGAAATTGCCATTTAGAAAAGGAAGGTAAGACCCTTGCCCCTCGTCTCTCTTCCCCTCAAGTACAAATTGCCATTTGGAAAAGGAAGGTAAGATCCTTGCCCCTCTTCTCTCGTCCCCTCAAGTTCAAATTGCCATTTGGATAGGAAGGTAAGACCCTTGTCCCATTTCTCTCTTCCCATCAAGTACAACGAGATACTTGAAAATGGAAGGTAAGACCCTTGCCCCTCTCCTCTCTTTCCCTCAAGATCAAATTGCCATTTGGATAGGAAGGTAAGACCCTTGCTCCTTTTCCCTCTTCCCCTCAAGTTCAAATTGCCATTTGAAAAGGAAGGTAAGACCCCGGCCCCTCTTCTCTCTTCCCCTCAAGCTCAAATTGCCATTTAGATAGGAAGGTAAGACCTTTGCCCCTCTTCTCTCTTCCCCTCAAGTACAAATTGCCATTTGGAAAAGGATGGTAAGACCCCTGCCCCTCTTTTCTCTTCCCCTCAAGTTCAAATTGCCATTTGGATAGGAAGGTAAGACCCTTGCCCCTCTTCTCTCTTCCCCTCAAGTTCAAATTGCCATTTGGAAAACGAAGGTAAAACCCTTGCCCCTCTTCTCTCTTCCCCTCAAGTTCAAATTGCCATTTGGAAAAGGAAGGTAAGACCCTTGCCCTTCTTCTCTCTTCCCCTCAAGTTCAAATTGCCATTTGAATAGGAAGGTAAGACCCTTGCCCCTCTTCTCTCTTCCCCTCAAGTTCAAATTGCTATTTGGAAAACGAAGGTAAAACCCTTGCCCCTCTTCTCTCTTCCCCTCAAGTTCAAATTGCCATTTGGAAAAGGAAGGTAAGACCCTTGCCACTCTTCTCTTTTCCCCTCAAGTACTACAAGATATTTGAAAATGGAAGGTAAGACCCTTGCCCCTCTTCTCTCTTCCCCTAAAGTACAAATTGCCATTTAGAAAAGGAAGGTAAGACCCTTGCCCCTCTTCTCTCTTCCCCTCAAGTTCAAACTGCCATTTGGAAAAGGACGGCAAGACCCTTGCCCCTCTTCTCTCTTCCCCTCAAGTACAAATTGCCATTTGGAAAAGGACGGTAAGACCCTTGCCCCATTTCTCTCTTCGCCTCAAGGACGATGGGATATTTGAAAATGGAATGTAAGACCCTTGTCCCTCTCTTCTCTTCCCTCAAGTATGATGAGATATTTGAAAATGTAAGGTAAGACCCCTGCCCCTCTTCTCTCTTCCCCTCAAGCTGAAATTGACATTTGGAAAAGGAAGGTAAGACCCTTGCCCCTCTTCTCTCATCCCCTCAAGTACAAATTGCCATTTGGATAGGAAGGTAAGACCCATGCCCCTCTTTTCTCTTCCCCTAGAGTTCAAATTGCCATTTGGAAAAGGAAGGTAAGACCCCTGCCCCTCTTCTCTCTTCCCCTCAAGTACAAATTGCCATTTGGAAAAGGAAGGTAAGAGCTTTGCCCTTCTCTCTTCCCCTCAAGTTTCAAATTGCCATTTGGAAAAGGAAGGTAAGACCTTTGCCCCTCTTCTCTCGTCCCCTCAAGTTCAAATTGCCATTTGGATAGGAAGGTAAGACCCTTGTCACATTTCTCTCTTCCATCAAGTACAACGAGATACTTGAAAATGGAATGTAAGACCTTTGCCCCTCTCCTCTCTTTCCCTCAAGTTCAAATTGCCATTTGGATAGGAAGGTAAGACCGTTGCCCCTTTTCCCTCTTCCCCTCAAGTTCAAATTGCCATTTGAAAAGGAAGGTAAGACCCCTGCCCCTCTTCTCTCTTCCCCTCAAGCTCAAATTGCCATTTGGATAGGAGGGTAAGACCTTTGCCCCTCTTCTCTCTTCCCCTCAAGTACAAATTGCCATTTGGAAAAGGATGGTAAGACCCCTGCCCCTCTTTTCTCTTCCCCTCAAGTTCAAATTGCCATTTGGATAGTAAGGTAAGACCTTTGCCCCTCTTCTCTCTTCCCCTCAAGTTCAAATTGCCATTTAGATAGGTAAGTAAGACCTTTGCCCCTCTTCTCTCTTCCCCTCAAGTACAAATTGCCATTTGGAAAAGGTGGGTAAGACCCCTGCCCCTCTTCTCTCTTCCACTCAAGTTCAAATTGCCATTTGGATGGGAAGGTAAGACCCTTGCCCCTCTTCTCTCTTCCCCTCAAGTTCAAATTGCCATTTGGAAAAGGAAGGTAAGACCCTTGCCCTTCTTCTCTCTTCCCCTCAAGTTCAAATTGCCATTTGGATAGGAAGGTAACACCCTTGCCCCTCTTCTCTTTTCCCCTCAAGTACGACAATATATTTGAAAATGGAAGGTAAGACCCTTGCACCTCTTCTCTCTTCCCCTAAAGTACAAATTGCCATTTAGAAAAGGAAGGTAAGACCCTTGCCCCTCTTCTCTCTTCCCCTCAAGTACAAATTGCCATTTGGAAAAGGATGGTAAGACCCTTGCCCCATTTCTCTCTTCGCCTCAAGGACGATGGGATATTTGAAAATGGAAGGTAAGACCCCTGTCCCTCTCTTCTCTTCCCCTCAAGTATGACGAGATATTTGAAAATGTAAGGTAAGACCCCTGCCCCTCTTCTCTCTTCCCCTCAAGCTGAAATTGCCATTTGGAAAAGGAAGGTAAGACCCTTGCCCCTCGTCTCTCTTCCCCTCAAGTACAAATTGCCATTTGGAAAAGGAAGGTAAGATCCTGGCCCCTCTTCTCTCTTCCCCTCAAGTACAAATTGCCATTTGGATAGGAAGGTAAGACCTTTGCCCCTCTTCTCTCTTCCCCTCAAGTTCAAATTGCCATTTGGAAATGGAAGGTAAGACCCTTGCCCCTCTTCTCTCTTCCCCTCTAGTTCAAATTTTCATTTGGAAAAGGACGGTAAGACCCTTGCCCCATTTCTCTCTTCCCCTCAAGTACGACGAGATATTTGAAAATGTAAGGTAAGACCCTTGCCCCTCTTCTCTCTTCCCCTCAATTTGAAATTGCCTTTTGGAAAAGGAAGGTAAGACCCTTGCCCCTCTTCTCTCTTCCCCTCGAGCTCAAATTGTCATTTGGAAAAGGAAGGTAAGACCCCTGCCCCTCTTCTCTCTTCCCCTCAACTACAAATTGCCATTTGGAAAAGGAAGGTAAGACCCTTGCCCCTCCTCTCTTTTCCCCTCAAGTACGACAAGATATTTGAAAATGGAAGGTAAGACCCTTGCCCCTCTTCTCTCTTCCCCTCAAGTTCAAATTGCCATTTGGAAATGGAAGGTAAGACCCTTGCCCCTCTTCTCTCTTCCCCTCAAGTTCAAATTGCCATTTGGAAAACTGTGGGATCTCAGTCTCTCAGAACTGGGGTGCAGGGTGAACGAGACCACCCCTGGGGGGCTCGGGAGTCCTGGAATGTTGCCAGAAATGTCTGGTGGCTGGACTTTGATCCCACAGGGGAGATGACATCAGTATGAGGACAGGAGGATTTCACCGGGGTGAATGGTGAAGGGATAAGTTAATTGGAGTGTGAGATACAGGGTTTAAGATTTCTGTACAGGGGGGTCTAGAGAAGTAAGATGGAGGTACTGGGGTGTGCCCTTCTCCTTCTTCTTCTTCCTCTAGGCCTCCATCTTCTGTGGTGATGCTGGCACTCTGGGATTGGACCTTACTAGGGGAACACTGGTTAATAAGGGTAGAGGGTATTGGAGAAAAATGATAAATATTGTATACGTAACTCCGGGTATAAAGATAGGTGGCCGCCCCAGGGGCTCTCAGTGTGTGCCCATGGCTGACTGCTGAGCAGAACTCTGTCAGGCCAAGAGAAAATCTTTTAGATAAGCAATTAATAAACACCGAGACCGAGAACAAATCTGAAGTTTCCTCTCATCCATTCGAACGCGGGGGCCCAAGGCCATCTTGGGCTTTTCCCAGACCATCTAAACAGCCCCAAAATCCGACAGAAAACGAAGGTAAAACCCTTGCCCCTCTTCTCTCTTCCCCTCAAGTTCAAATTGCCATTTGGAAAAGGAAGGTAAGACCCGTGCCCTTCTTCTCTCTTCCCCTCAAGTTCAAATTGCCATTTGGATAGGAAGGTAACACCCTTGCCCCTCGTCTCTCTTCCCCTCAAGTTCAAATTGCCATTTGGAAAACGAAGGTAAAACCCTTGCCCCTCTTCTCTCTTCCCCTCAAGTTCAAATTGCCATTTGGAAAAGGAAGGTAAAACCCTTGCCCCTCTTCTCTCTTCCCCTCAAGTTCAAATTGCCATTTGAAAAGGAAGGTAAGACCCTTGCCCTTCTTCTCTCTTCCCCTCAAGTTCAAATTGCCATTTGGAAAACGAAGGTAAAACCCTTGCCCCTCTTCTCTCTTCCCCTCAAGTTCAAATTGCCATTTGAAAAGGAAGGTAAGACCCTTGCCCTTCTTCTCTCTTCCCCTCAAGTTCAAATTGCCATTTGGATAGGAAGGTAAGACCCTTCCCCTCTTCTCTCTTCCCCTCAAGTTCAAATTGCCATTTGGAAAAGGACGGTAAGACCCTTGCCCCTCTTCTCTCTTCCCCTCAAGTACAAATTGCCATTTGGAAAAGGACGGTAAGACCCTTGCCCCATTTCTCTCTTCGCCGCAAGTATGACGAGATATTTGAAAATGTAAGGCAAGACCCCTGCCCCTCTTCTCTCTTCCCCTCAAGCTGAAATTGCCATTTAGAAAAGGAAGGTAAGACCCTTGCCCCTCGTCTCTCTTCCCCTCAAGTACAAATTGCCATTTGGAAAAGGAAGGTAAGATCCTTGCCCCTCTTCTCTCGTCCCCTCAAGTTCAAATTGCCATTTGGATAGGAAGGTAAGACCCTTGTCCCATTTCTCTCTTCCCATCAAGTACAACGAGATACTTGAAAATGGAAGGTAAGACCCTTGCCCCTCTCCTCTCTTTCCCTCAAGATCAAATTGCCATTTGGATAGGAAGGTAAGACCCTTGCCCCTTTTCCCTCTTCCCCTCAAGTTCAAATTGCCATTTGAAAAGGAAGGTAAGACCCCGGCCCCTCTTCTCTCTTCCCCTCAAGCTCAAATTGCCATTTAGATAGGAAGGTAAGACCTTTGCCCCTCTTCTCTCTTCCCCTCAAGTACAAATTGCCATTTGGAAAAGGATGGTAAGACCCCTGCCCCTCTTTTCTCTTCCCCTCAAGTTCAAATTGCCATTTGGATAGGAAGGTAAGACCCTTGCCCCTCTTTTCTCTTCCCCTCAAGTTCAAATTGCCATTTGGAAAAGGAAGGTAAGACCCTTGCCACTCTTCTCTTTTCCCCTCAAGTACTACAAGATATTTGAAAATGGAAGGTAAGACCCTTGCCCCTCTTCTCTCTTCCCCTAAAGTACAAATTGCCATTTAGAAAAGGAAGGTAAGACCCTTGCCCCTCTTCTCCCTTCCCCTCAAGTTCAAACTGCCATTTGGAAAAGGACGGCAAGACCCTTGCCCCTCTTCTCTCTTCCCCTCAAGTACAAATTGCCATTTGGAAAAGGACGGTAAGACCCTTGCCCCATTTCTCTCTTCGCCTCAAGGACGATGGGATATTTGAAAATGGAAGGTAAGACCCTTGTCCCTCTCTTCTCTTCCCTCAAGTATGATGAGATATTTGAAAATGTAAGGTAAGACCCCTGCCCCTCTTCTCTCTTCCCCTCAAGCTGAAATTGACATTTGGAAAAGGAAGGTAAGACCCTTGCCCCTCTTCTCTCGTCCCCTCAAGTACAAATTGCCATTTGGATAGGAAGGTAAGACCCATGCCCCTCTTTTCTCTTCCCCTAGAGTTCAAATTGCCATTTGGAAAAGGAAGGTAAGACCCCTGCCCCTCTTCTCTCTTCCCCTCAAGTACAAATTGCCATTTGGAAAAGGAAGGTAAGAGCTTTGCCCTTCTCTCTTCCCCTCAAGTTTCAAATTGCCATTTGGAAAAGGAAGGTAAGACCTTTGCCCCTCTTCTCTCGTCCCCTCAAGTTCAAATTGCCATTTGGATAGGAGGGTAAGACCTTTGCCCCTCTTCTCTCTTCCCCTCAAGTACAAATTGCCATTTGGAAAAGGATGGTAAGACCCCTGCCCCTCTTTTCTCTTCCCCTCAAGTTCAAATTGCCATTTGGATAGGAAGGTAAGACCTTTGCCCCTCTTCTCTCTTCCCCTCAAGTTCAAATTGCCATTTGGATAGGTAAGTAAGACCTTTGCCCCTCTTCTCTCTTCCCCTCAAGTACAAATTGCCATTTGGAAAAGGTGGGTAAGACCCCTGCCCCTCTTCTCTCTTCCACTCAAGTTCAAATTGCCATTTGGATGGGAAGGTAAGACCCTTGCCCCTCTTCTCTCTTCCCCTCAAGTTCAAATTGCCATTTGGAAAAGGAAGGTAAGACCCTTGCCCTTCTTCTCTCTTCCCCTCAAGTTCAAATTGCCATTTGGATAGGAAGGTAACACCCTTGCCCCTCTTCTCTTTTCCCCTCAAGTACGACAATATATTTGAAAATGGAAGGTAAGACCCTTGCACCTCTTCTCTCTTCCCCTAAAGTACAAATTGCCATTTAGAAAAGGAAGGTAAGACCCTTGCCCCTCTTCTCTCTTCCCCTCAAGTACAAATTGCCATTTGGAAAAGGATGGTAAGACCCTTGCCCCATTTCTCTCTTCGCCTCAAGGACGATGGGATATTTGAAAATGGAAGGTAAGACCCCTGTCCCTCTCTTCTCTTCCCCTCAAGTATGACGAGATATTTGAAAATGTAAGGTAAGACCCCTGCCCCTCTTCTCTCTTCCCCTCAAGCTGAAATTGCCATTTGGAAAAGGAAGGTAAGACCCTTGCCCCTCGTCTCTCTTCCCCTCAAGTACAAATTGCCATTTGGAAAAGGAAGGTAAGATCCTGGCCCCTCTTCTCTCTTCCCCTCAAGTACAAATTGCCATTTGGATAGGAAGGTAAGACCTTTGCCCCTCTTCTCTCTTCCCCTCAAGTTCAAATTGCCATTTGGAAATGGAAGGTAAGACCCTTGCCCCTCTTCTCTCTTCCCCTCTAGTTCAAATTTTCATTTGGAAAAGGACGGTAAGACCCTTGCCCCATTTCTCTCTTCCCCTCAAGTACGACGAGATATTTGAAAATGTAAGGTAAGACCCTTGCCCCTCTTCTCTCTTCCCCTCAATTTGAAATTGCCTTTTGGAAAAGGAAGGTAAGACCCTTGCCCCTCTTCTCTCTTCCCCTCGAGCTCAAATTGTCATTTGGAAAAGGAAGGTAAGACCCCTGCCCCTCTTCTCTCTTCCCCTCAACTACAAATTGCCATTTGGAAAAGGAAGGTAAGACCCTTGCCCCTCCTCTCTTTTCCCCTCAAGTACGACAAGATATTTGAAAATGGAAGGTAAGACCCTTGCCCCTCTTCTCTCTTCCCCTCAAGTTCAAATTGCCATTTGGAAATGGAAGGTAAGACCCTTGCCCCTCTTCTCTCTTCCCCTCAAGTTCAAATTGCCATTTGGAAAACTGTGGGATCTCAGTCTCTCAGAACTGGGGTGCAGGGTGAACGAGACCACCCCTGGGGGGCTCGGGAGTCCTGGAATGTTGCCAGAAATGTCTGGTGGCTGGACTTTGATCCCACAGGGGAGATGACATCAGTATGAGGACAGGAGGATTTCACCGGGGTGAATGGTGAAGGGATAAGTTAATTGGAGTGTGAGATACAGGGTTTAAGATTTCTGTACAGGGGGGTCTAGAGAAGTAAGATGGAGGTACTGGGGTGTGCCCTTCTCCTTCTTCTTCTTCCTCTAGGCCTCCATCTTCTGTGGTGATGCTGGCACTCTGGGATTGGACCTTACTAGGGGAACACTGGTTAATAAGGGTAGAGGGTATTGGAGAAAAATGATAAATATTGTATACGTAACTCCGGGTATAAAGATAGGTGGCCGCCCCAGGGGCTCTCAGTGTGTGCCCATGGCTGACTGCTGAGCAGAACTCTGTCAGGCCAAGAGAAAATCTTTTAGATAAGCAATTAATAAACACCGAGACCGAGAACAAATCTGAAGTTTCCTCTCATCCATTCGAACGCGGGGGCCCAAGGCCATCTTGGGCTTTTCCCAGACCATCTAAACAGCCCCAAAATCCGACAGAAAACGAAGGTAAAACCCTTGCCCCTCTTCTCTCTTCCCCTCAAGTTCAAATTGCCATTTGGAAAAGGAAGGTAAGACCCGTGCCCTTCTTCTCTCTTCCCCTCAAGTTCAAATTGCCATTTGGATAGGAAGGTAACACCCTTGCCCCTCGTCTCTCTTCCCCTCAAGTTCAAATTGCCATTTGGAAAACGAAGGTAAAACCCTTGCCCCTCTTCTCTCTTCCCCTCAAGTTCAAATTGCCATTTGGAAAAGGAAGGTAAAACCCTTGCCCCTCTTCTCTCTTCCCCTCAAGTTCAAATTGCCATTTGAAAAGGAAGGTAAGACCCTTGCCCTTCTTCTCTCTTCCCCTCAAGTTCAAATTGCCATTTGGAAAACGAAGGTAAAACCCTTGCCCCTCTTCTCTCTTCCCCTCAAGTTCAAATTGCCATTTGAAAAGGAAGGTAAGACCCTTGCCCTTCTTCTCTCTTCCCCTCAAGTTCAAATTGCCATTTGGATAGGAAGGTAAGACCCTTCCCCTCTTCTCTCTTCCCCTCAAGTTCAAATTGCCATTTGGAAAAGGACGGTAAGACCCTTGCCCCTCTTCTCTCTTCCCCTCAAGTACAAATTGCCATTTGGAAAAGGACGGTAAGACCCTTGCCCCATTTCTCTCTTCGCCGCAAGTATGACGAGATATTTGAAAATGTAAGGCAAGACCCCTGCCCCTCTTCTCTCTTCCCCTCAAGCTGAAATTGCCATTTAGAAAAGGAAGGTAAGACCCTTGCCCCTCGTCTCTCTTCCCCTCAAGTACAAATTGCCATTTGGAAAAGGAAGGTAAGATCCTTGCCCCTCTTCTCTCGTCCCCTCAAGTTCAAATTGCCATTTGGATAGGAAGGTAAGACCCTTGTCCCATTTCTCTCTTCCCATCAAGTACAACGAGATACTTGAAAATGGAAGGTAAGACCCTTGCCCCTCTCCTCTCTTTCCCTCAAGATCAAATTGCCATTTGGATAGGAAGGTAAGACCCTTGCCCCTTTTCCCTCTTCCCCTCAAGTTCAAATTGCCATTTGAAAAGGAAGGTAAGAGCCCGGCCCCTCTTCTCTCTTCCCCTCAAGCTCAAATTGCCATTTAGATAGGAAGGTAAGACCTTTGCCCCTCTTCTCTCTTCCCCTCAAGTACAAATTGCCATTTGGAAAAGGATGGTAAGACCCCTGCCCCTCTTTTCTCTTCCCCTCAAGTTCAAATTGCCATTTGGATAGGAAGGTAAGACCCTTGCCCCTCTTCTCTCTTCCCCTCAAGTTCAAATTGCCATTTGGAAAACGAAGGTAAAACCCTTGCCCCTCTTCTCTCTTCCCCTCAAGTTCAAATTGCCATTTGGAAAAGGAAGGTAAGACCCTTGCCCTTCTTCTCTCTTCCCCTCAAGTTCAAATTGCCATTTGAATAGGAAGGTAAGACCCTTGCCCCTCTTCTCTCTTCCCCTCAAGTTCAAATTGCTATTTGGAAAACGAAGGTAAAACCCTTGCCCCTCTTCTCTCTTCCCCTCAAGTTCAAATTGCCATTTGGAAAAGGAAGGTAAGACCCTTGCCCTTCTTCTCTTTTCCCCTCAAGTACTACAAGATATTTGAAAATGGAAGGTAAGACCCTTGCCCCTCTTCTCTCTTCCCCTAAAGTACAAATTGCCATTTAGAAAAGGAAGGTAAGACCCTTGCCCCTCTTCTCTCTTCCCCTCAAGTTCAAACTGCCATTTGGAAAAGGACGGCCAGACCCTTGCCCCTCTTCTCTCTTCCCCTCAAGTACAAATTGCCATTTGGAAAAGGACGGTAAGACCCTTGCCCCATTTCTCTCTTCGCCTCAAGGACGATGGGATATTTGAAAATGGAAGGTAAGACCCTTGTCCCTCTCTTCTCTTCCCTCAAGTATGATGAGATATTTGAAAATGTAAGGTAAGACCCCTGCCCCTCTTCTCTCTTCCCCTCAAGCTGAAATTGACATTTGGAAAAGGAAGGTAAGACCCTTGCCCCTCTTCTCTCGTCCCCTCAAGTACAAATTGCCATTTGGATAGGAAGGTAAGACCCATGCCCCTCTTTTCTCTTCCCCTAGAGTTCAAATTGCCATTTGGAAAAGGAAGGTAAGACCCCTGCCCCTCTTCTCTCTTCCCCTCAAGTACAAATTGCCATTTGGAAAAGGAAGGTAAGAGCTTTGCCCTTCTCTCTTCCCCTCAAGTTTCAAATTGCCATTTGGAAAAGGAAGGTAAGACCTTTGCCCCTCTTCTCTCGTCCCCTCAAGTTCAAATTGCCATTTGGATAGGAAGGTAAGACCCTTGTCACATTTCTCTCTTCCATCAAGTACAACGAGATACTTGAAAATGGAATGTAAGACCTTTGCCCCTCTCCTCTCTTTCCCTCAAGTTCAAATTGCCATTTGGATAGGAAGGTAAGACCGTTGCCCCTTTTCCCTCTTCCCCTCAAGTTCAAATTGCCATTTGAAAAGGAAGGTAAGACCCCTGCCCCTCTTCTCTCTTCCCCTCAAGCTCAAATTGCCATTTGGATAGGAGGGTAAGACCTTTGCCCCTCTTCTCTCTTCCCCTCAAGTACAAATTGCCATTTGGAAAAGGATGGTAAGACCCCTGCCCCTCTTTTCTCTTCCCCTCAAGTTCAAATTGCCATTTGGATAGGAAGGTAAGACCTTTGCCCCTCTTCTCTCTTCCCCTCAAGTTCAAATTGCCATTTGGATAGGTAAGTAAGACCTTTGCCCCTCTTCTCTCTTCCCCTCAAGTACAAATTGCCATTTGGAAAAGGTGGGTAAGACCCCTGCCCCTCTTCTCTCTTCCACTCAAGTTCAAATTGCCATTTGGATGGGAAGGTAAGACCCTTGCCCCTCTTCTCTCTTCCCCTCAAGTTCAAATTGCCATTTGGAAAAGGAAGGTAAGACCCTTGCCCTTCTTCTCTCTTCCCCTCAAGTTCAAATTGCCATTTGGATAGGAAGGTAACACCCTTGCCCCTCTTCTCTTTTCCCCTCAAGTACGACAATATATTTGAAAATGGAAGGTAAGACCCTTGCACCTCTTCTCTCTTCCCCTAAAGTACAAATTGCCATTTAGAAAAGGAAGGTAAGACCCTTGCCCCTCTTCTCTCTTCCCCTCAAGTACAAATTGCCATTTGGAAAAGGACGGTAAGACCCTTGCCCCATTTCTCTCTTCGCCTCAAGGACAATGGGATATTTGAAAATGGAAGGTAAGACCCCTGTCCCTCTCTTCTCTTCCCCTCAAGTATGACGAGATATTTGAAAATGTAAGGTAAGACCCCTGCCCCTCTTCTCTCTTCCCCTCAAGCTGAAATTGCCATTTGGAAAAGGAAGGTAAGACCCTTGCCCCTCGTCTCTCTTCCCCTCAAGTACAAATTGCCATTTGGAAAAGGAAGGTAAGATCCTGGCCCCTCTTCTCTCTTCCCCTCAAGTACAAATTGCCATTTGGATAGGAAGGTAAGACCTTTGCCCCTCTTCTCTCTTCCCCTCAAGTTCAAATTGCCATTTGGAAATGGAAGGTAAGACCCTTGCCCCTCTTCTCTCTTCCCCTCTAGTTCAAATTTTCATTTGGAAAAGGACGGTAAGACCCTTGCCCCATTTCTCTCTTCCCCTCAAGTACGACGAGATATTTGAAAATGTAAGGTAAGACCCTTGCCCCTCTTCTCTCTTCCCCTCAATTTGAAATTGCCTTTTGGAAAAGGAAGGTAAGACCCTTGCCCCTCTTCTCTCTTCCCCTCGAGCTCAAATTGTCATTTGGAAAAGGAAGGTAAGACCCCTGCCCCTCTTCTCTCTTCCCCTCAACTACAAATTGCCATTTGGAAAAGGAAGGTAAGACCCTTGCCCCTCCTCTCTTTTCCCCTCAAGTACGACAAGATATTTGAAAATGGAAGGTAAGACCCTTGCCCCTCTCCTCTCTTTCCCTCAAGATCAAATTGCCATTTGGATAGGAAGGTAAGACCCTTGCCCCTTTTCCCTCTTCCCCTCAAGTTCAAATTGCCATTTCAAAAGCAAGGTAAGACCCCTGCCCCTCTTCTCTCTTCCCCTCAAGCTCAAATTGCCATTTGGATAGGAGGGTAAGACCTTTGCCCCTCTTCTCTCTTCCCCTCAAGTACAAATTGCCATTTGGAAAAGGATCGTAAGACCCCTGCCTTTCTTTCTCTTCCCCTCAAGTTCAAATTGCCATTTGGATAGGAAGGTAATACCCTTGCCCCTCTACTCTCTTCCCCTCAAGTTCAAATTGCCATTTGGATAGGAAAGTAAGACCTTTGCCCCTCTTCTCTCTTCCCCTCAAGTACAAATTGCCATTTGGAAAAGCAAGGTAAGCCCCCCCTTCCCTTCTTCTCTCTTCCCCTCAAATTCAAATTGCTATTTGGATAGGAAGGTAAGACCTTTGCCCCTCTTCTCTCTTCCCCTCAAGTTCAAATTGCCATTTGGAAAAGGAAGGTAAGACCCTTGCCCCTCTTCTCTCTTCCCCTCGAGTTCAAATTGCCATTTGGAAAAGGACGGTAAGACCCTTGCCCCATTTCTCTCTTCCCCTCAAGTACGACAAGATAATTGAAAATGGAAGGTAAGACCCTTGCCCCTCTTCTCTCTTCCCCTCGAGTTCAAATTGTCATTTGGAAAAGGACGGTAAGACCCTTGCCCCATTTCTCTCTTCCCCTCAAGTACGACGAGACACTTGAAAATGGAAGGTAAGACCCTTGTCCCTCTCTTCTCTTCCCCTCAAGTATGACGAGATATTTGAAAATGTAAGCTAAGACCCTTGCCCCTCTTCTCTCTTCCCCTCAAGCTGAAATTGCCATTTGGAAAAGGAAGGTAAGACCCCTGCCCCTCTTCTCTCTTCCCCTCAAGTCCAAATTGCCATTTGGAAAAGGAAGGTAAGACCCTTGCCCCTCTTCTCTTTTCCCCTCAAGTACGACAAGATATTTGAAAATGGAAGGTAAGACCCTTGCTTGCCCCCTCTTCTCTCTTCCCCTCATGTTTCAAATTGCCATTTGGATAGGAAGGTAAGACCTTTGCCCCTCTTCTCTCTTCCCCTCAATTTCAAATTGCCATTTGGAAATGGAAGGTAAGACCCTTGCCCCTCTTCTCTCTTCCCCTCGAGTTCAAATTGTCATTTGGAAAAGTAAGGTAAGACCCTTGCCCCTCTTCTCTCTTCCCCTCAAGTACGACGAGATATTTGAAAATGGAAGGTAAGACCCTTGTCCCTCTCTTCTCTTCCCCTCAAGTATGACGAGATATTTGAAAATGTAAGGTAAGACCCTTGCCCCTCTTCTGTCTTCCCCTCAAGCTGAAATTGGCATTTGGAAAAGGAAGGTAAGACCCCTGCCCCTCTTCTCTCTTCACCTCAAGTACGAGAAGATAATTGAAAATGGAAGGTAAGACCCTTGCCCCTCTACTCTCTTCCCCTCAAGTTCAAATTGCTATTTGGATAGGAAGGTAAGACCCTTGCCCCTCTTCTCTCTTCCCCTCAAGTACAAATTGCCATTTGGAAAAGCAAGGTAAGACCCCTGCCCCTCTTCTCTCTTCCCCTCAAGCTGAAATTGCCATTTGGAAAAGGAAGGTAAGACCCTTGCCCCTCGTCTCTCTTCCCCTCAAGTACAAATTGCCATTTGGAAAAGGAAGGTAAGACCTTTGCCCTTCTCTCTTCCCCTCAAGTTCAAATTGCCATTTTGATAGGAAGGTAAGACCTTTGCCCCTCTTCTCTCTTCCCCTCAAGTTCAAATTGCCATTTGGAAATGGAAGGTAAGACCCTTGCCCCTCTTCTCTCTTCCCCTCAAGTACGACGAGACACTTGAAAATGGAAGGTAAGACCCTTGTCCCTCTCTTCTCTTCCCCTCAAGTATGACGAGATATTTGAAAATGTAAGGTAAGACCCTTGCCCCTCTTCTCTCTTCCCCTCAAGCTGAAATTGCCATTTGGAAAAGGAAGGTAAGACCCCTGCCCCTCTTCTCTCTTCCCCTCAAGTCCAAATTGCCATTTGGAAAAGGAAGGTAAGACCCTTGCCCCTCTTCTCTTTTCCCCTCAAGTACGACAAGATATTTGAAAATGGAAGGTAAGACCCTTGCCCCTTCTTCTCTCTTCCCCTCAAGTTCAAATTGCCATATGGAAATGGAAGGTAAGACCCTTGCCCCTCTACTCTCTTCCCCTCAAGTTCAAATTGGTATTTGGATAGGAAGGTAAGACCCTTGCCCCTCTTCCCTCTTCCCCTCAAGTACAAATTGCCATTTGGAAAAGCAAGGTAAGACCCTTGCCCCTCTTCTCTCTTCCCCTCAAGTACAAATTGCCATTTGGATAGGAAGGTAAGACCCTTGCCCCTTTTCCCTCTTCCCCTCAAGTTCAAATTTCCATTTGAAAACCAAGGTAAGACCCCTGCCCCTCTTCTCTCTTCCCCTCAAGCTCAAATTGCCATTTGGATAGGAGGGTAAGACCTTTGCCCCTCTTCTCTCTTCCCCTCAAGTACAAATTGCCATTTGGAAAAGGATCGTAAGACCCCTGCCTTTCTTTCTCTTCCCCTCAAGTTCAAATTGCCATTTGGACAGGAAGGTAATACCCTTGCCCCTCTACTCTCTTCCCCTCAAGTTCAAATTGCCATTTGGATAGGAAAGTAAGACCTTTGCCCCTCTTCTCTCTTCCCCTCAAGTACAAATTGCCATTTGGAAAAGGATGGTAATACCCCTGCCCCTCTTCTCTCTTCCACTCACGTTCAAATTGCCATTTGGAAATGGAAGGTAAGACCCTTGCCCCTCTTCTCTCTTCCCCTCAAGTTCAAATGGCCATTTGGAAAAGGAAGGTAAGACCCTTGCCCTTCTTCTCTCTTCCCCTCAAGTTCAAATTGCCATTTGGATAGGAAGGTAAGACCCTTGCCCCTGTTCTCTTTTCCCCTCAAGTACGACATGATATTTGAAAATGTAAGGTACGACCCTTGCCCCTCTTCTCTCTTCCC
Source organism: Melozone crissalis (assembly GCF_028551555.1). Taxonomy (NCBI): domain Eukaryota; kingdom Metazoa; phylum Chordata; class Aves; order Passeriformes; family Passerellidae; genus Melozone; species Melozone crissalis. The sequence goes on from NW_026535794.1 coordinate 28,341,899, forward strand.
CTCAAGTACAAATTGCCATTTAGAAAAGGAAGGTAAGACCCTTGCCCCTCTTCTCTCTTCCCCTCGAATTCAAACTGCCATTTGGAAAAGGACGGTAAGACCCTTGCCCCTCTTCTCTCTTCCCCTCAAGTACAAATTGCCATTTGGAAAAGGACGGTAAGACCCTTGCCCCATTTCTCTCTTCCCCTCAAGGACGATGGGATATTTGAAAATGGAAGGTAAGACCCTTGTCCCTCTCTTCTCTTCCCCTCAAGTATGACGAGATATTTGAAAATGTAAGGTAAGACCCCTGCCCCTCTTCTCTCTTCCCCTCAAGTTTCAAATTGCCATTTGGATAGGAAGGTAAGACCTTTGCCCCCCTTCTCTCTTCCCCTCAATTTCAAATTGCCATTTGGAAAAGGAAGGTAAGACCCTTGCCCCTCTTCTCTCTTCCCCTCAAGTAAAAATAGCCATTTGGAAAAGGAAGGTAAGACCCTTGCCCTTCTTCTCTCTTCCCCTCAAGTTCAAATTGCCATTTGGAAAAGGACGGTAAGACCCTTGCCCCATTTCTCTCTTCGCCTCAATACGACGAGACACTTGAAAAGGGAAGGTAAGACCCTTGTCCCTCTCTTCTCTTCCCCTCACATACGACGAGATATTTGAAAATGTAAGGTAAGACCCTTGCCCCTCTTCTGTCTTCCCCTCAAGCTGAAGTTGGCATTTGGAAAAGGAAGGTAAGACCCCTGCCCCTCTTCTCTCTTCCCCTCAAGTACGACAAGATAATTGAAAATGGAAGGTAAGACCCTTGCCCCTTATCTCTCTTCCCCTCAAGTTCAAATTGCCATATGGAAATGGAAGGTAAGACCCTTGCCCCTCTACTCTCTTCCCCTCAAGTACAAATTGCCATTTGGAAAAGCAAGGTAGGACCCCTGCCTCTCTTCTCTCTTCCCCTCAAGCTGAAATTGCCATTTGGAAAAGGAAGGTAAGACCCTTGCCCCTCGTCTCTCTTCCCCTCAAGTACAAATTGCCATTTGGAAAAGGAAGGTAAGACCTTTGCCCTTCTCTCTTCCCCTCAAGTTCAAATTGCCATTTTGATAGGAAGGTAAGACCTTTGCCCCTCTTCTCTCTTCCCCTCAAGTTCAAATTGCCATTTGGAAATGGAAGGTAAGACCCTTGCCCCTCTTCTCTCTTCCCCTCGAGTTCAAATTGTCATTTGGAAAAGGACGGTAAGACCCTTGCCCCATTTCTCTCTTCCCCTCAAGTACGACGAGACACTTGAAAATGGAAGGTAAGACCCTTGTCCCTCTCTTCTCTTCCCCTCAAGTATGACGAGATATTTGAAAATGTAAGGTAAGACCCTTGCCCCTCTTCTGTCTTCCCCTCAAGCTGAAATTGCCATTTGGAAAAGGAAGGTAAGACCCCTGCCCCTCTTCTCTCTTCCCCTCAAGTCCAAATTGCCATTTGGAAAAGGAAGGTAAGACCCTTGCCCCTCTTCTCTTTTCCCCTCAAGTACGACAAGATATTTGAAAATGGAAGGTAAGACCCTTGCACCCTCTTCTCTCTTCCCCTCAAGTTTCAAATTGCCATTTGGATAGGAAGGTAAGACCTTTGCCCCTCTTCTCTCTTCCCCTCAATTTCAAATTGCCATTTGGAAATGGAAGGTAAGACCCTTGCCCCTCTTCTCTCTTCCCCTCGAGTTCAAATTGTCATTTGGAAAAGCAAGGTAAGACCCTTGCCCCTCTTCTCTCTTCCCCTCAAGTACGACGAGATATTTGAAAATGGAAGGTAAGACCCTTGTCCCTCTCTTCTCTTCCCCTCAAGTATGACGAGATATTTGAAAATGTAAGGTAAGACCCTTGCCCCTCTTCTCTCTTCCCCTCAAGTTGAAATTGCCTTTTGGAAAAGGAAGGTAAGACCCTTGCCCCTCTTCTCTCTTCCCCTCGAGTTCAAATTGTCATTTGGAAAGGAAGGTAAGACCCTTGCCCCTCTTCTCTCTTCCTCTCAACTACAAATTGCCATTTGGAAAAGGAAGGTAAGACCCTTGTCCCTCTCTTCTCTTCCCCTCACGTATGACGAGATATTTGAAAATGTAAGGTAAGACCCTTGCCCCTCTTTTGTCTTCCCCTCAAGCTGAAATTGGCATTTGGAAAAGGAAGGTAAGACCCCTGCCCCTCTTCTCTCTTCACCTCAAGTACGAGAAGATAATTGAAAATGGAAGGTAAGACCCTTGCCTTTTGTCTCTCTTCCACTCAAGTTCAAATTGCCATATGGAAATGGAAGGTAAGACCCTTGCCCCTCTACTCTCTTCCCCTCAAGTTCAAATTGCTATTTGGATAGGAAGGTAAGACCCTTGCCCCTCTTCTCTCTTCCCCTCAAGTACAAATTCCATTTGGAAAAGCAAGGTAAGACCCCTGCCCCTCTTCTCTCTTCCCCTCAAGCTGAAATTGCCATTTGGAAAAGGAAGGTAAGACCCTTGCCCCTCGTCTCTCTTCCCCTCAAGTACAAATTGCCATTTGGAAAAGGAAGGTAAGACCTTTGCCCTTCTCTCTTCCCCTCAAGTTCAAATTGCCATTTTGATAGGAAGGTAAGACCTTTGCCCCTCTTCTCTCTTCCCCTCAAGTTCAAATTGCCATTTGGAAATGGAAGGTAAGACCCTTGCCCCTCTTCTCTCTTCCCCTCGAGTTCAAATTGTCATTTGGAAAAGGACGGTAAGACCCTTGCCCCTCTTCTCTCTTCCCCTCAAGTACGACGAGACACTTGAAAATGGAAGGTAAGACCCTTGTCCCTCTCTTCTCTTCCCCTCAAGTACGACAAGATATTTGAAAATGGAAGGTAAGACCCTTGCCCCTCTACTCTCTTCCCCTCAAGTTCAAATTGGTATTTGGATAGGAAGGTAAGACCCTTGCCCCTCTTCTCTCTTCCCCTCAAGTACAAATTGCCATTTGGAAATGGAAGGTAAGACCCTTGCCCCTCTACTCTCTTCCCCTCAAGTTCAAATTGGTATTTGGATAGGAAGGTAAGACCCTTGCCCCTCTTCTCTCTTCCCCTCAAGTACAAATTGCCATTTGGAAAAGCAAGGTAAGACCCTTGCCCCTCTTCTCTCTTCCCCTCAAGTACAAATTGCCATTTGGAAAAGGAAGGTAAGACCCCTGCCCCTCTCCTCTCCTCCCCTCAAGTATAACAAGCTGTTTAGAATTGGAAGGTAAGAACCTTGCCCCTCTTCTCTCTTTGAGTGCAAATTTCCATTTGTAAATGGCATGCAAGAACCTTCCTCTCCTCTCCTGTTTTAAATTCTGCCTCCCTCCTCTCTTGTATGCTGGGACTCCTCCTCCCCTTCTCTCTCTTCCAGTGCCTTTTTGGAAATTGGAGGTAAATGCCTCGCTGGCATTTTTGAATGGAAGGTAAAACTTGCTCTGCTTTTCTCTGGATTGGAAGTGAAGCAACTCTGACTTGGTAGGTTTTTGCTTTTGTAGCCAAACTTACACAAGGTATTCCTTAAAAAACTTCAGCTCTCACCATATATGAGCACCTGTGTATAAATAATAATTTCTTGTAAAACCTGTAGCTTGGGAGGCTTTGGCTTAATGCAAATCTTACATTAATTTATGTGGCTGGGAATCAAAACCCAATAGGCACATCTCTACCACATGCAGGCAGTGGGGTTTTGAACAGTCTTTTCCCATCTTTCTAGTACCTTTTTAGAGCAAGAGATAGATTTTCTCTTAAAACAACAGGTAGAAATTCATATTCAGTCACAGCTCTTAAAGTTCAAATATTTTCTGCAATTCTGCAATTTATACCCCCCTTGAACCATCTAGATAAATTTCACCAGGCTGTTAAATCAGGGGAGATGTATCTTGTTTCTTCCCCTATTTTCAGATTTTGATGTTACTTGATTTGAAGTTTATAAATGTCAGAACATTAAGTAGCAGTACTGTTTCTTTTTATTTTGAACAAGGAACTCTAGGTTTATATCTGCTTGATTCTGTGAAAATGTGCTAATTTACCTTTTCTGTATCATACATTTAAATTTATATAACATGCAGGAAATGTGTTTGCTGGCATTTGCAAGAATTAAAAGCACTTTCCAAAATAACACATCTTTTTCAGATGCTACCTGAAAAACAATATTTGGAATAGAAGATTTTGGCTATTTGAAGCACAAGTAGCTATAGGATCTTTGGCATTTTCACATTCTAACTTGATGCTGTGATTTCTTGCAGGAACATCTGTCTTAAACGGTGGTGTCTATGCTAATTTATGTGCCATTTGACTAAATAGATCCCATCAATGACCCAGAGGAAAATATTTACATCTTTTGCTCCAGTGCAATTGTCTTTTTGTTTTTTGTTCTTTTTATATTCTTTCAAAGAACTATCATAGGCATTGCATTTGCCATTATTCAAATAAATATTGCTACAGGTAATTCTCAGCCAGGTTAGTCACTCACTGTTGTAGATGATACGCAAACGTCCAGTGTCTGCTAGGCTATGCCCCAGAGCAGTCATAGTTTGAAAACACAAGTTGTAACTGGTGGGTGCTGAACAAGGAAAGTTGTTGCTGCAGTGTGAGCTCATTCCCTGTTTTACTTCCCAGTCCCTTCCCACATGTGGCAATACCTCTCTCCCTTCCCCCTCGACCCCTTGCTGAGTGAGTTCTGTCAATCAGTCTTAGCATTCCAGCAAGGCCTTATGTGGTTGGTCAAGTTCAAAGGATGCCCTTCAGGCCTGGGGTCATTGGCCTATCTGTGTTTCCCTCATCCCCTGAGACCCTCCTCCTCCCACCTGGTTGGTGCTCAGCTGTCCCTTCTCCTCCCCTTGTCCCTGGGCTTAAATTTAACCAGGACCATGTGCCTAGTATTCTGTTGGAGCTGTTACCAAGATTCAGGTGTCTGTGACCATGGAGTAAAACTCTGGATATTAACCCTCCGGCAGAATCCGTCTCCTTTTCCTCTTCACCCTAGCCTGAAGCCTTTCCACCGAAGGCAAACAGGTTCTACAAGCCTGGACTTGTTTCAGCGCCCAGCTGCAACATCCAGCCAGCCAAAAGTGTCTCTGAGGTGAAACACTACAGTTGCTGCCTTTGGCTCAGCAGCAAGGGTCAGATGGGGCCAGGCACAATCTACCTGCTAATATTGGGATCATATTCCAATATTTTGGTGTCCAAGCGTGGAGCTGCGCAGCCTAAAACCAAGAGCGAAAATGGAACAGAACTCAGGGTAGAGCCTGGTTTTTTGAGCTTCTATTCCACCAAGGAGCAGAGATACTCACCGAAATTGAACCTGTTGCTGGCCAGGTCCAGGCAGGCTGGTTGCCTCACTGGAATAGGCCCCCCCCCAGGCCAGGGAAGGCTCTCCTATTCTCCCCTGGAAAATCAGCTCACCAGAAAGGAGCTTCACTTTCCAAAGGCACTGAACAGTCCATGAAGCTTCTTGTGGGTTAATCCCAAAGTCTCTGCTGAGAGCAATGCAGTCAGAGCTCTTTCAGCTGGATGCTCAGCTGCTGAACTTGTTCTGAGGTACTGAGATTCCTTCTTGGGGCTGCAGAGTCACTCTGCCCCACGCTTGGGTGCCAAAATATTGGAATATGATCCCTGTATTAGCAGGTAGATTGTGCCTGGCCCCGTCTGACCCTTGCTGCTGGGCCAAAGGTGGCAACTGTGGTGTTTCACTTCAGAGACACTTTTGTCTGGCTGGATGTTGCAGCTGGGCGCTGAAACAAGTCCAGGCTTGTAGAACCTCAGTTTACCTTAGGTGGAAAGGCTTCAGGCTAGGGTGAAGAGGAAAAGGAGACGGATTCTGCCGGAGGGTTAATATCCAGAGTTTTACTCCATGGTCACAGACACCTGAATCTTGGTAACAGCTCCAACAGAATACTAGGCACATGGTCCTGGTTCAATTTAAGCCCAGGGACAAGGGGAGGAGAAGGGACAGCTGAGCACCAACCAGGTGGGAGGAGGAGGGTCTCAGGGGATAAGGGACACACAGATAGGCCAATGACCCCAGGCCTGAAGGGCATCCTTTGAACTTGACCAACCACATGAGGCCTTGCTGGAATGTTAAGCCCGATTGACAGAACTCACTCAGCAAGGGGTCGAGGGGGAAGGGAGAGAGGTATTGCCACATGTGGGAAGGGACTGGGAAGTAAAACAGGGAATGAGCTCACACTGCAACAGAAATAACTCTTACTGCAGAAGGCTTTAGTACAATTAATTAGTTGTGCAACTGAAAGCCCATTGGTGACAGCAATAAAGAAATCTTTTGAGAAAGACATAAATCTCAATATCTCCTTTTGAGTTTCCCAATAACATACACAAACCTGCTGTCAGCAATACTTTAGCAGCAATTGTCAATTTTTTTGCAGTAACGAGGCAGTATGATCTATCCTACTAAGTAACCAGCCTTGGGAAGACTCAGAAAGGTTTTTTAAAGTATGGAATGTAAAATAAAAATGAAATATTAGTTTAATAACACTAGACCAACAGTTTACTGTGCTTATAGTTTTCGAAGAACCTAAGCATCAGGAGCTTATATTAAATTGTTTTCTTTTCTACAAATTAATTAGAGGAGTTTCTCTGCTTCTGGTCATTTTTGGACTATCAGATGATACTCAGTTAGAAAGAGTGAAAATATTCCATGGCTACCGATATGGGATTCAAGGTTTTATTATGTGGCCTTGAAGAGGCATTTGCCATAGTTAGTAATGATTGTTAGAAGAGGTCCTGAGTGTTATGATATAGCAGCAATTTTCCAACAGTAAGTTAGACTAAAATTCTTCATGTTATTTTATAGAAACACAGACTGAAAATATGCATGGGAAAAATAATTTGCCTCACCCTAAAATTCCTATTTCTATGTCATGGCCGAAAGTACCTAAAGAGTTGACATCTATCAGGTGTTATAAATGAAGTTATTCTAGTGCTACTTATTTCAAAAAAAAAAAGTAAAAAAACCAACCAAACAAAATGACAAAAAGAAACCAAACAACAATAACACCTGTTCTGTATTACATGTAATACAGTAGTAATACAGCAGTCCCATGTAATACAGTAGTAATCTCAACTATTTCATCTCATACAAGTAAAAAGGGCAAAACTTCTTTTAAGATATGTATGTTTATCCATTTACTCTTTCTAGATAGATATATTATGGCATCCTTCTGAGTGAGTACAAGGTGAAGCGTTCAGCACTTTAAAAGTGTTTAAATAACTTGCCTTGTATCAGCTTACTGTACAGAAATAAGTTTTATAAAATTCTTGTACTTGAATACACACTAACCAAAACTTTTATATATCGCTAGTAAACAATGAATTTCTTTATTTTCTATGATTTATCATATTTTTGTTTGCCAGAGCTATATTAGATGACTTCTTGAAAAGAGGTTTCTTAAGTGTCTTATAAATATTTTCAGCTTATACCATGTATTATTTTGTTCATATGGTTGTGTATTTTCTCCTTGGACTAAACAAAAAAAAATTGTGTCATTTAAACTACTAAATGTCACTTCAGCAGAGTCTTTTGTCTGCAGTGTAGCATGTCAATCAAAACCAGAATTCCCCAGTTATATTTATGCCTATGAGCTGAAAACATAATGATCAGGCAATGATATTTACAATACTGTGAATGAGTGAGTTTTAAATAGAGCCTTACTGTAAAATTCAAGAGCAAGGACATGTTCTGCCCTGTTTTGTTCCCCTTTCCTGGCTCCATTCATCCAGATTCTTAGAGAAGGAGTTTTCCCGTCAATTCTTTTCCAGATGGTGAAGAGGCTGACGACTCTCTCTTCTTACAGTCTGCAACCTTATCAGAGTGGATATTATTTGAGTGTTACTCTTATCTTCTTCAAAGAAAAAGACCACATTCAACTTTATTTCTAAGAAGATACTTTGGGTTTGGGGATATGCTTTTCCTTTTCTTTTCCTTCCTAATGGGCAGAGCTGAATCTAGACCAGATGGAATTTAACTTTTGTCATGATCTGTGAATTTATTTAAGTAAGAAAGAAAAAAAAAATAATAATTCCATATTATCTTTGATACTATTCACTTACTTTGCTGTGGCACTGATACTTTGAATAGAAGTATAAAACTTATGTTTACAGAGATAACAGCATGCCAGAAAATATGTATGGAATGTTTGTCTAAAGGAAGGAGAAAAATTCTGCAGCTTCAAGTATTCTGTTCATAATTTCTACTGTATTCCTTTAACTTGTCACATCATGACATCTGAGTGATTCCTGATTCTTTTCATAGTTGGAATTAAACAGGAAACTAGAGCTGTAGTCACCCTGCCTTACATGTTGCAGCAGCCTGTGATGTGCCTTAAAAAAAAAAAAAAATCAAATATTTAAAAATGTATCCGAGTAGGGAAGAGGTAAGAGACAGAGAGCTACTTGGGGAAAGCTACAAAGAAGGGTATGAACGTGTTTATCTCACCATGATATCAGTTTTCAATATCAAATATATTTAATGCTTGTATCCTGTATTGCTAGTAGCAAATAGGCAAACTTGAGTAACTGTATTTGTGTGCTATATATATTAGTATATAAGAGAATAGTGTAGAAAGTTGTTACTATCCTAATATATAGCCTTTAATTTATTCTTGTGAGTTGCCTTATAAAGTTGTACAGCTATTGATATTGTCAATATTCTAGAAGTGTAAGTCTAAGTGTGTCTGGTAATATGTAATGTAAGTTTGAGTAATGAATCAAGGTCAGTGTGGAGACACATTCCAGAGTTCAATAGAAATTACACAAAAAATATTTGTACTGGAATTCCTATCTTTTGCAAAGGGCCCTGCAAACGATAGAAAACACAACATTAGTTTATGAAAAGCCTTAGATTGATGTTCTAGACTGTGAAAAGCAAAACTAAAGCAGAACTTAGAAATGCATGTTTTTGCTGTGACATCTTGCCTGAACATTTGTATACTGTTAGTCCTAAGTGAGATATGTGAATATGTTATAAGATCAATTTACTCAAACATATCTTTCCAGAGATGCTGCAACTTTTGATTACAAGAAAAGGGGGATTGTGGAGGGATAGAATGTAAGAGAATAGTGCAGAAGGTAATCTCACACCTGAGGAGTTGCAGCTGTGCTAATCACCAAAGATTAGGAACGGCCCTGCCTTAATAGGGCACAGCTGTGTCCAATAAGAAGATGAGTGCTACAGTAGAGTGGGTTAGCTGGGTCAGGGGAGAGTTGGAGTCTGTTGTTTGTGCTGTGAAGAGAGTTGGACTTTGTTGGCTGTACTGTGAAGAAGAAGGAATCAGTGTTGCAAGGAGATGCCGATGAGAAATCACCAAGAAGATATGGGAGCTTTTGCAATATGATGACAACATATGTGCATTTGAATTAAAAATGCTTATTGCTCTAGTGACAAGTAGATTCATTTTATCCTGGAATTCCTGGCACTGTTATAAAAGTACCCAAGTTATTAGCAGACCTCCTTCTGAGAGAAAATAGCACTATTTCAGGCTCCTTTAGTGTAACATTTTTAGACTCATGTTCAGTAGGATTCTGATGAACATGTTGTTTTAACATGATGTTCAATATTGATTGAAGATAATATACATGTAGACTATATACCTCTGTAAAAAGAGAAGGATTTATAATTTTTTTCCATACTATTGTGATCTAGGTTGTCCATGATTATAGTAAGGTTTAGGTTCTCTCCTTTTCCTCTGCTGAAATTGAAAATGTAATATGCATCCCCTAGAAAACCTTGCAGAACAGGGCAGAGATGTAACAATTAAAGTCTACAGAGAGAATTCCCTCTGTTATGACTTTGAAATTAAAGTAAACCCATCATGATGTTAAGTAAACAGAATTCTGAAACTTTTTTTTTTTTTATCATGGCATAGAAGAGCAAATCCATCTCAGAGGGTGAAACCTTGGGTTTGTTTTTTGTTTCTTATAGGAATAGAGCTTTTACAAAACACTGTGTTTTCTGTTTATACAAGACTGTTTTCTGAATACATTTTTTTTATTCTAAGAAGAAGTATGGGTATATTGAGTTCTAATTTGGTGTTTTAAATTAGACGATTTTAAGTATTTAAAAAAGTGAAAAACAGCTTCAACCTCAAAATGAAGCACAAGAACAGCAGAGGCAGTAATGATGAGTTACAATGGAATGCAACTTGACAGCATTTCCTTGGGTCCTGTCACTTCTTACCACAGAGATCAGTGCCTGCCCCTCCTTTTCCCCTCAGGAGGAAGTTGCAGACTGCAATGAGGTCTCTAGTCAGTCTCCTCTTCTCCAGTCTGAACAGACCAAATGATGGTAAAAAAAGGGTTTTGACTTAAAGTACACAGAAATGTCTAATTTTTTTTTTTTTTTTTTTTTAAATCTATACCAAGTAAAGAGTGCAGAATTAGGGAGCTTTTAACCTTACTGTTTAAACATTTCTCCTATCTGTTAATGTCATTATAGATTGTAAATTCTTCTATTTGGAAATATTTCAATAATTCCTTGCCAATAGTCTTTGGAGTTTTGGGGGTATTTTTTTAAATTATAGAATATAGGAGTTTGTTGCACATGTTTAATGTACATATACAGGAAAGTGTTCATAAGCTGTTGATATTATCAGAAAACCTGCACAGAGATTTAGGTAATTAAAAAAAACACATTCAAGCTCATAGTGACTCAGGTGAGGAGAAGATAATCACCCTGAGAACTGATTCTATTTTGTTTTGTGTGTAATAGAAATAATCTATTGGCTATAAATCTATTAAAGCAGCTCTCTACTCCTTTCAATTTAGCTATATCATAGAACCAAATTAATGTGTTTCTGTGAAGCAAAGTGAAAATTTTCCAGGATAGAAATCCATTTTAATTTAGGTGAAATGTACATTTTTGAGTTGAGTCTGTGGTTAGAAATTGTAGTTACTTAGCCAGACTGCAAGACCTAAGCTCAGTGAAGTTACTTCAGTGAAGGACAGAGATAAAGGGAAAAATCATTCCCTAATTTATAAAATAGGCTGTGAGGAAATGAGCTGCATTGTAAAGAACAAAAATATGCCCAAGCTAATCTCACAGATGTTGCAAAACAGGGGAAAAAGTCAAGGTGGAAGACAAAACTTGTAGGGGAAGATATGAGGGGCATGGCATGGATACTTTAAAAAAAAAAAAAAAAAAAAAAAAGAAAAAATCGTTCCATGATTTCAAAAAATAGGCTGTGAGGAAATGAGCTGCATTGAAAAGAACCAAAACCTGCCAAAACTAAGCTCACAGATGTTGCAAAAGCAGGGGAAAAGTCAAGGAGGATGACAAAACTTGGAGGGGAAAATATAAGAGACATGGCATAGATACTTTAAATAGGATATTTTGGATACTTTGCTGCAGACAGATTTAGGAATTTTACTATGCTGTTTTGGTGATGCAAAAAATGATTTTAGTCAATTTTTAGCTCAGTAATTTTCCTTTTCTACATGCCGTGGTCGAGTTGTGAAGACAATAAATAATCTACTGTACGCCATTAAGTAAAAAACCTGAGAGAATAATAAAATGGAGTTATTAGACTAGTTAATGAATATGTTGAAAGTGACCATCTCTTCATTATGTTTGTAATTTTTCAAAAAGGTACTAATTTATTTTTATAAAACTGACTGATTGAATGAATAATGAATTAATGGAATAGGAAAAACACAAGACTATTGCATTGGCAAAAAGGAAACCCAAATCTGAAGAGGTACTGGAAAAGAGAAATTTTCATGTTTTTCATAGAGTCACTCTCTAAATTCTTAAAGCCCATGTTGAAAAGTAAAAAGTAATACATTACATTTCCTGGCTTTCAGTTGTTGCATGTGATAGACCTTCATGGGATATATTTCCTGTTCATGTAAATTCTGAGCTTCTGGAGTAAATCAAAATATTTTTTTTCTTCCAGGGCCATTTTCAAAGGACACTAGTGAGAGATGCTGTCAAATTTTTGTTTGCTTTCCCAGAATTTGCAAATTAAACTCTTTATAACTGCATATCTCATCAGGAAAGTAAAAATATTGAATACCAAGGTTTTTTTCTCTCTCTTGCTTAAGAACAAGATTGAATTTTCCAAAGTCCAGAAGATTTCTAGCTTTCCCCTGAATGCTCTGTTCAACATCAAGGCAAATCCCAAGTTAAGCTATCAGAGACAAAAACCAAGACCTTATCTAAAACTTTCCTTCAGAGGATTCAAAGCATTCAGTAAACATTAACAAGTTTAAGTAATTCTCTGCAAAGGAGATAGTCAGAATTTTCACAAGTCTCTAAGTGCCAGGAAATCCATTAACTCTCTGTTATCAAAGAGCATCATCCCTCACTAAGCCAATGAAAAACTGAGTGTGTTAGAAGAAAGTCAGTCACAGATTACACAGACTCTTACGGTCCAAAGAGTATAACTTGAGAAGGAGCTGAGGTATGCAGTTAGTTTCTTTCCTTTTAGCTTCTGATTAAATGCTCATTAATGTTGGTAAGAGTTCTCCCATTCATTTTCAAGGGACTTGACTCCCATACCCAGAAAGATTTCTGAAATACAGCCTGAAAAAGATGAAAAAAGCATCTGAAGTCGTGGCAGTTTTTGAGTCCAGAAATGAATTCTTACCCTTGGTCATGTACAGTGGAGCTGTGACTAAGGCAGAACCCTTCCAAAATTTTGAGATTTCTGGGTCATGTGCCAAGCCTCTGATGAACTCTAATCTTTACAGTATGATGAGACATTGATTAAGAGAAACTCAAAGATCAAACACCTATCAAATCTCACTGTTTGTATAAAATAAATAAATCCATTTCTTTTTAGCCTGGAAACTGAACTAAGTCTCATATCTTACTGCTCTTTCTCCACACTTCCTTGGTGGGTTCAGCATCTGAAATCTTCTGGCACAGCATAAATAACCCCTCTAGTGAGCTGTCATTAGACATATTGGTTTTACTCCGCCCTCATACCTGGTTGGTATAAAATAACACCATCAATCTTGTGAAAAGGACTCCTTGTTTTACTCCTCCAGCCCAGTTCCCAGTGCTGTCTCTCCATAAGACACGAATACTCCCAGCACAGTGGGAACACATTAGTGATTTATTTTTTCTGGGGAATACCCTAATTACAAATGATTTTGTTACCTGGCTGGGTACTCTCACTGCAGGACATTGTTGCTAATAGATCCCCTTGAGCATTTGCAGCCTACATTCCTCATTTAACTTGATCCCAAATACTGTGCATGTTAAATACCTCATCTATTATCTCTTTAAGCATGAGATTTCTGTCACAATCTCTTTTGTTGATTAGGCAGTTTCTCACAGAAGTAAAAACAGTGCAAGGCTTTTCCAAAATTATTGGGAGAAGTTACTATTTGTAGTTGTACCCAGTTGCAGGCAGTGACAGGCTCATATTATGGGAGAGCATCAGCTCCAGTAGTCCTTATCTCAGCTACTCTGTATGATTTTTCAGTTTTCTGAAACACTGGATCACTTCAGACTCTTCCTGCTATTTTCTTTTACATCTCTCGAATTATGACAAGAGAAATTTGGGTCCATTAACATTCAAGCAAGTTTTACCACAGACTGCAGTAGGGACCAGAGTGAGTATCAGGACAGACTGCTTTTAAAAATTGTTAAGATTTTTGCCTTTTGCAAAATTTTCTTCATACATCCCTACTAAAACACTACTGAAGTCCTTAATTAGCTGAGGTGAACATTTCAGAGGTAAAAGACCAAAAAAGTTCCGGATGGATGGTAGGTCTGGCATTGGCACAGGCCTACAAGTAGTGGAGTTCACTGGATTATGCAAGATGGTGACTGTCTGCGTGCTACTGAAAAACTGAAAGCCAGTAAAATGTCATTTGGGTTGGGGATGAAGAATGGCTCTGTGCTACGAGAGAGGTTGGTGCCTGCCTGGTGACCTTTGAAGTTGTTGTGTTTTGTTGGTTCTACAGCAGGTGTGCACAGTGTGTAGCTGCTAGGGAAATGGTATGGATCATGTATAGGGAGCATGCAAGACTTTTGGATTTTATGGTGTTCACGTGGGTTACAAACCTTGAGAACCTGGTCTAAAGGAAGGTGCCCATGGCAGGAGGGGTTGGAGTCTTCAAGGTCCCTTCCAACCCAAACCATTCTATGATTCTATCATTCTGTCATTCTTAAGGACAGTAATGTGAAAGGCCTATGCTTCATGTCATCATTTTTTCATAAAGAGAGAAATTTTATTTTTGGAGATGTCAAGGACTTATTTTATCATTTTTCCCAGGGAATTTTTCATTGCCCGTTTTTTCCACGCTTTTGCACATACTTCTTTGTAATTGTAATTGTAGATGATGCTTGTATATGATTGGTAAGACACGAGGAACCAGTTTCCGCTAATTTTTAATGCACATTCATCTAGAATAAAATGTTAATAAATCTAAGTAAAAGTCTTTGAGCATGGCTCTGTACTGCTGGGTATGTGCAATGCCTTCCAATTTTTCTTCCTCTTTACAAAGAATCAGAAAATAAAAGATTAATTTTAAAAAGAATGGAAGGATATGTAAAAATGTAGAAATACGTATTATATTGGCACTTTTTATAAACAAAAACTGAATGACAGCCTTTAGATTTTTCCAAGTAGGTGTTAATTCAAATGTCCTATTCTAGTGTTCAAACAGTGGTTACACTTCTGTTCATATATGGAGAATAAAACCTAAGATACTATATTTCATTTACAGTATGAACAAGAAATTATGAAGAGGACTCCTCAGCTTTGTAGTTACCACTGAGAAGTTGCTTCCAAAGTTTTCTGGGCACTTTAGTCTATTTCTGAAATCCTTATACTTTTACATGTTTTGTCTTGCAAAGAGACAGGGTAGAAAAAAATGCAAACAAAATCCCAAAATCACAGGGATTTTGGAACTATGGAGAGCTGCCTAGGGGTAATTCTACTTGTTTGTATGTACAGTTTGCAGTCTTTGCACATTCCTTTAGAATCTATCTGCAGGGTACACAGCAGATGGGCCTGATGTGAGCTGCTGAGCATTTTCTCTCCCTCAGCACTCTCAGCAGATGACAGAGGCAGGAATGGCTGGCAAGGGAACGCTCTGCTGCTCGGGCACTGCTGGGAGGCAGCCACAGCTCTGTCCCTGCATGCTGCATGACAGGCAGGCTCCAGAGCCAAGTGACCCCTGTAGATAAAGGGTAAAGGGGCAGCCAGGCTGCTGCTGCAGGGAAGGGAGGGGCTGTTGTATTTTGTTAAAAAATAAAACAGTAGGGGACAAGGGGTCAGCATGTAGTGCAGTAAGGATGGTGGCCAGAGACATGCAAAGAAACTCCATCAAAGTAGTGCATCAAAGCAGAGCTGATCTGTCCAGTTTTCTGACTCCAGAATAGCAGCTGATTCTGGCCTGTTACACAATAGTTATGTCTGAGTCAGGAACACCTAAGCTAGAATAATTTCCTTCATGGTTAGATTTCTGTAACTGTAATTGGCCAGCTTTCTTTTCCAACAGGAAGTGTTTTCCTGTATTTGCTAATACACACTTCCTGAAATGCATCATAATCACATGTCATCAAAACTGTAATTACAGAGAAGCTATAATGGCATTTATGCACCATCTTTACAAATAATGAGCTACCTTGTGGAGCTCATTTCTTCTCACTGGGACCCAAAGTCTTGGTAGGTGTCCTGAAACCAAGACAGAAGGCAAAAGGCATACACTGGTTTCCTCCTGGACTCACAGCACCTAATTTTTAAATCTTTGTTGTTTTGGTACTGAGCACTAAATTCTCTAGAGCTTCTTCCATATTTGTAATTTTTCTCATATGTTAGAAAAGCTGATCCACAAATTGTATGTATTATGTACAGGTTGAAAAGTTTTGATAGTGCCTCAGGTATATAGCACATCTTGGCTCCCTAACTGCACCAATGTAGTTGGAAGAGTTGTGCTGAAATGGAATGCAGAATAAGTTTCTCTCCTGAGATGCAAAATACACTGGCTTTATTGAAAATGTCTCTACAATTCTGCATTTACCCTATATAAGTAAAGTAATATCTAATCTTTATTTAGTGAAAACAGACATTGACACCAATGGCAGGAAGGACCTTGATAGAGTAAGAATGTTTGGTTTGGATTAAGGTGTTGCTTTTTTCCTTTTGTATAGCTTCTTTCCCAAAGAAAAGACTCATTGAATGAGTAGTGTTTGCTGGGACAGAGTCATTGTCTTTGGTTGAAGATGAAAGACTGAGGGATTAACAAATGGACCCCATGGTTCTCAGATAATGGGTTTGTTTTACCAGGACACTTTGCAAGTGTCTACATCCTGTAAGACAAACAGTGTTTGTTTCACTGAATCAGGCTCATCCAATGCAAAATGTAAACATTTGAAATGGAAATTAGATTTTTAAAATATTTTTGGGAACATTTAATAAAAAACAGCCTCTTGAAACTCTGACAATCTCTATTCCTCATCATTTCGGTATTGGTTTCGTGTTTCAGTTAGTATGAAGCCAGCAGGAGAGCAGAAATACCTCTGCTGCCATCAAAAATATTTCCCTTTCTTAATGGAATACAGGTAGAAGGTATGGGCTTAATGCTGGAAATCAACAGATAACCCCAGGGAGTAACCCTGGGGTGCTGCTGAATGCTGGTACAGTGCTGGCTGTGGCACTGTGCCTGACGTGTCTAAAAGCAAAAAACGTGTGCGGAGTCTTCTGCATAGGAGACATGCACCGAGCTTGGAGGCCCTGAGAAACACTGAGAACAAGACTTTGCCTGAAAACCCTCTGGTTCTAGGGATTAGGTATAAGCCTGGTCCAGCTGATACTTATGGGAGTGCTCACTTGAAAGCACCTGGCCCTTGGCCCGGACTTTACATTACTTTTTGTCCCACAGCAGGACTCTACTGCTTGGAAATGAAGTAACTCAGGTGAGGAACCTGCTAGGGATTTATCAAACTTGAGTGTGGTAAAGAAAATAAATAGGAAAATATTCTCAGAAAACAAGGACTAGAGGGCATTTGCTCAAAAAATCAAGTTTCCAGTTAAAAAAAAATAAACCACTTTTTTTTAAGCTGTGTAATTAAAACAAATATTTGGCCTATCAGACTTCTAAATAGTTCAAAAAAGGAATTCTAGAAATTCAGTAAAGAAAGCTATCTGAGCACAATTAGAGAGATAGACTTGAAAGTCAGGTGCTGCATCCCATGTTAGGACTGACAATACTAGGAGGATATACCAAAGAAAGTGTCAGTTTAAACTCATCTCATTTTTTCTTAATGCAGCATACTACTCCTGCTAGAAACAAGGCTTTTCTGCATATATTCCTTATTTTGCTGAAAGCTTTAGACCTCACCTAAATGTATGCTTCCACTTAGATTACCTGACCAAGACATTCTGTGTCACAAATACCTTTCAATAAAATGCAGGCAGCTACACCCTGACTTTGGGGTGCCTAAGTAAAATAAGATGTAAGGCAGTCAGATACTACAGGTAAAAACACCAAAGTGAATGAGCAACCCCACAAGGCTGCTGTTACAGTTTTATGCTAACAGGGATGCAGACTTTTTTTGAGATAAGCTTTGGTGAAAAAGTGCAGATTTTAACTTCAGTGATATTTGATAGTAAATGTCTTACTGAGACATTAGAAATGCCCATGTGTTGAAATATCAGAGACAACTGAAATCCAGTGAGTCTAGTTCTGGAAACCCTGTAATGGCATTAGTATGATGCTCTGCTCAATCTAAATTGTTTCTGCTCTATGTCAAATTGTGGTCCCTCTGTGTTTCCTCATAAAAAAAAAAAAAAAAACAGCTGCTTTCAATTTGGAAACAAAATTTAACATTCCCATTTTTGTCACAGACTTGCAATACAATATTGTTTTAATCCTATATGTATTTTATTTATTGTATCTACTCCATTTGTAAAGGAGGATACTTCTTTCTCTTAAGACAGCTCACCATATAGCAAACCCAAAAATTCTCAAAAAGAAAATTACAAGCAGTATAAATTAATTTTATTAAACCTTATCTCAAATAGATCGCAAGAAAAAAAAATGTTCTTGAGACCTATTTATGTAAGAGGTCAAATCAGAATGGCTTTTCCTTGCATTAAAATACCTGCACAGTTAAATTTGGTAAACCAAGTTGGAAAAATAATCATTAGAAAAAGCAAACTATATTGTTACACTACATAATTAAACTAATTATTTTATATCCTTATTCAGAATATAATACATATACTGAATTGGTGATTCAGTATATCACAAATTCTTCTATACAAAACTAAATATTGCTGGTTTATGTACTGAACAGTATTTTTCTTGGTGTACTATATGCCTGTAACTTTGCTAACAAGTCAAAAAGTGGCCTCTGGAAGTTGAAAAAGCAAATCTTGGATACATCATTATTGTCACAAATTAAGTTTTCTTGTAACAGGTGTCTGACATCAGACTAAGCATTGCTGTTGGTTACTGAGGACTAATTTTTGAAGTGCCCTTTGCCATGGAGGAGTAAAAAGCTTTTTCTGATGTTCACAAGGCTTACTTATGTGGATTTCAGCTGCATTCACAGATAGGCAAGAACAGGAATTATTCAGCTGTGAACTGAATTTAGTCTTGAACCACTAACCTGTCATAAATCTTTCAACAGAATTAATTGATTTTAAGGTCTTCAACATAGGGAGGCTCTGACTATTCCAATGATCATGATACAAGAAAACTTTCTGACTTTGAAAGGAACAGACAGTTATCTATTTCAAAATTTTGCAATTCACATAATGTAAAGAATGTGGTGCATTTTAAAGGAACATAAAGCTTCTATTGTGATTCCTGATATCTTTCAGGACCTGTGTTTTGCCACAGAACTGAAAACCATGATCATACCAGCTCTATGTATGCAACTTGTCCTTAAGAGTGTTCAACAGAAATACATTGTGTGAAATTCTGGATTTATTAGTCAATAGAAAGGAAGCTGCAGGGCCTGTGTGATAGGAAACAAGCTGTGCTTTTTATTTTATTTTTTTTTAGTAAGCCTATTAATTCCTGACATGGGAAACCATAATTTTATGATAGGTTGGCTTAAGAAGCTATTGTCTACTCAGCTGTGTTGAGACAGATGTTTGTGGGATCTCCAAGACTATCTTGTTTGATTCCTATCACTGAGTAAACACATGGGAAGCATATTTGACTTTGATGTAACACAAATTCTGAAGATGTGGACTGGGAATACACTGATTCTGCTTAAGCACAAATCTAAAATGACCTTTCAGTCTTCAGACCTAGCCCATGTTCTTGTTGCTGCTCTTGCATGCCTGGTTGGGGCAGGCATGACAGGAAGAGCACAGGGAAGTTGTGGCCTCTGGTGAGGTGAGTAATGGGCACAGGAAACAAATCACTACAATGACTCATATGGAGACACAGCCTCTGTAAGAGAATCCAAAATTCCATCTTCCAGGACAATGACCTTTGCGGAGTGATGGAGTCAGCCCATTAATTTTTCATTCTCTTATTCCTGGTTCTTCCAGGAAGGATTTCTTGGTGGTTGTGCTTCACGAGAAGTAACAAAGAGCTCTTCTGCTGCTTTCCTTTGCAGAACTACTCTAAGAATTAGGAACCATGGCTTCAGCTCCACTCTTCTTTCCTCCCTTCCACAGGATGAGGATGCACAAGTTCTTTAGTGGATTCTGCCTCTGCTCTGTATGTCTAAGTCAACATCACATCTGCAACTGCACTTGTGTCATCAGCAGGACCTGGCACAGAGCCAGGTATGAATTAAGGAAACAAAGGTTCTGACCTTTCCAGAGGCTTAACTACACAGTTACAATCCTCTTCACAAATCTCATCATATCAAGAAAATAGGTCTCCAGACATGGGCATCCTGCAACAAACGTGAGGTGGGGAAGTGAGAGAATACCCCTACCCCAAAAAGGAAGTATAACTTTTTTGAATATGTTGACTTTTTTCAGTTTTGTTAGAGGTCAGAATTACATTGTGAGACCTAGAGATCAAAGCTGGAAATTGGGCAGAAAACAGGTATTTTACTATCAACAGACTGAAATGAGAAGTCATTACAAGGCTTTTCTTGTGTCACTTTTGAAATGGTAACAGCTGATTTAGAAACTCAGTCCATCTCTAGTTTGTTTTTCAGTATTTACAGATTAGGAAAAACATTTCTATTATTCCCTGTAATGCCAGCAGTAAGCCTAGGTGGCAGCTGGAGACAGAGTGACACCATTCAGCTCCAAGTCTCTCTCAGTCTGAAGCAGATCCTCCGGAATACTACACTGACCAAAAAATAAAAGGCATTTTCTGAGGTGGAAATATAATCAATCTCAACATCCTTAAATTAAGTCAATATCAGTCTGTCAGCAAATTAATTTATTGTCATTATGAGTTATGATTGTCATTATGAGTGAGATTAGGAGACAAAAGAGATTTTCCTGTTACTTTATCCTGGCTTTCCTGAGGTATTGTAATTTTCCCCCCATGACCTCATCATGGCAGACAATTTAGGCAGAGTATTTTTTATGAATGTTTATATTATACCTAATGCCCTCCAAATTTATAATCCAAAAGAACTTTGGACCTTTCTGCATCCTTCAGTTCTGTGATCCATGTATTGTCTTCTATAAACACTGCTAATTTCTAACTCTCTGGTGTCTCTACTTCTGTGTCAATTCCCCTTCATTATGAAATGCATTTTTCCTCCCAGAAGCCAAACACTTTGGGAAAGTGAACTAACAATAAAAATGAGGTTTTCAGGTATTAATATTTATTCCAGCAACAACACTCATCTACATGGCTATACTCACAGCTCTTTTTAGCCAGGTGTCCCTGTAGGCATACTGTGCATATGTAGGTCATGCAGGTGAAGAGACCTCAGCACAGAAGCATGTGAAAGAGCACTTTCACCTTTGCTAACTTCTATTTTCCCTTTTACTTTATGACAATGATGGTGTTTCCACTCCATTTCAAGATGGAAGTGTCTAGCTGTTTTTCTTCAAAGCTCTGTTAATAGCTTATTCATCTGTACATTCAATTGTCCAGATTCAAAGCAATTTGAACTCAGAGAGGCTTTTGATGCTTTTGATTTTCTGCTGCATCAATCACTGTTACAGAAGCTCTGCATAAAGCCTATTATGAATTTCCAGGTGATTTTAATTATGTAGTAACTTCACTCATTGGTAGTAGTTTCATTGACTGCTAAGATTCATTGCTAGCATTCATTGGTACCACCTATTTTTTTGAGACGCAGCTCTGGGGAAATATTCCAGAATATCTCTGACTGAGGGGCATATTTGAAGCCTCTCAGAAGACGAACTGCTTGTCTTTTAAAAGTGAGGGATATTTGGAGCTGATCTCTTGCTTAAAGCACAGCAGCTCAAATTGTGCCTAGTGAGGGACACACACCCGGATAAGCCTTGCCTGACAGATGACACATCCCAATCTGGATTTAGGGGTTATTCCTTGTAGCTTCACTCATAAGCTTCCACTGAACTTTGCTTCACTGCCCTGGATTTTACTGTCTAATTGTCTGTGTCAGCCCTTACCAAAGGGAGTTTGTCTGTCAGCCAACCGTACAAGATCGATACCTTCTTGTTATAATAGAAATTTATTTTTTATTTGATCTCTATTAATGTGAGCATGTATCATAATTTGGTGTGAAGTGGAAAATTTTAACTTTACTTTTTTGACTGTAAATATTGTGAGTGTCAAAGATGCTGCCCTGCTTCATTTTTATACAGATAGCATTCATAAAGTCATAAAAATAAAGATACTCAGTGGACAGCTCTTCCTTCTGAATTTTTCACTACCTTTTTGCCAAGACAACTGGGAGTCAAACTCCATTACATGGTGTTGCACTTGCATTACAAGAGCTGCATTTGGAACCCGAGCATGTACACAGATACCAAGTACAGAACACTGTTATCAGATTTGGCACAGCAAGTACTGGGCACTGGCAGGTTTTAATCGTGTCACACAGGTTCATGCTTTAGGACAAGCATCTCAATTCAATAAGACCCTTACCTGTGTAATTAAACTTATATTTATTCAGAGAATCTCTTAAGTACATGGATGCATTTCACCAAGCAATGGGGTTGGCATTCTCAAATTAGTACCAAAAATTTTTGAGAGTGTTGCTGTTATAATCAAATTGCAGATCTCTCTAACAAGTGGTACCTCCTTTCAGTGGGAACCATGCAGTTAATGTGAGACACTTGATAGAGAAAAGTCAGGAGGACACAAGGTGAAGCTCTAGTAGATGCTCAGTTTCATGTATGAAGTAGTGTGTACCAGCTCCATGTGACATCAACATCTTTGAGATGATACAAGGAAATACTGGAATTGAACAGCTTCAGACAGAGAAAATGTTCACTTGGAAGATTTGTAGAATCTGGTATTTGCTCTGAGAAAACCTGCATTTGATAGGACAAAGTACAAATGTGTTACAAAGAACAGCTTCTTGCTTTCCCTTCCCACATCTGCAACAGTCCCTGTATAATGGGCCACAAAGACATGAATTCTGGAGCAGTTCACTAAAAAATGCTGTACCTCTAATATCTCAGCATTCAGCTGAGTTAAGAGAAAAGGTGTCCAACCTCTGCAGAGCCACCAACAGATGTTATACCATCCCTGCAGTGGGACAGAAAAAGGAAAGACATAAAGCAAGAGACTAAAATAGAGATAGAAGGAGAAATAAATATGTAAAGAATTAATAGAATAACAAGTTGGCATTTCAGCAAAGGGTGGTGAAGGCTCTGTGTTTTCATGGTTCTGTCACAAGGGAACTCTAATACAAAAGTTTAGTTCATAAGTGAGAGGGTGCTTTCACCAACACGCTACGACAAGAAAAGCTTGGCAGAGAGATATTTTGAGAGATCGAAAGTAACATCTGGGTGTTGTTAGATAAGTATTTTCTTTTGAAATTTATTTTATTGCCAAATAAATAAAAGCCTGGCTTTTTAATGCACTGATCTGCTTGCATCAATCTGACTCATTATTGTTTTCCATTTATTTTTGGAAGGTAAGCATTTTGAATAATGAAAACAAACTCCATCCACCTTGATGTGAATATATTGCAGGTCAGACAATGTGACATTAACATAATACAGTGGTTGAATAAATGATTTCCATTTATAAATTAATCTGATTTAGAGCTGTGCATATACACAATCTATTTAAGTTTATATTCAGCCTTTGGAAGCAGTGTATATTTATTAACACCTTTGTAGTAATGCAAATTATACTTGATTTGACTTCTGAAACACTGAACAAAGACTCTTGTGACTTCAGTCCTCTTAACTCCTTATTATTCAATACTCTTAACTCCTTATTATTCAGTACTCTTAACTCCTTATTGTGCAGTTTAAAATTTAGTGTGTTGGAAAATCATTAGTCAATTTACCTGGAAGAGTCCTGGCTGATATATCTAACCTCAAATGGCAGAGTTTTGTGTTTATACTATAAAGCATTCGAGACTGCAGATCTTCATTACAAAGACAGTGTTCATTTGGCTGTTTCATAAAACTATGCTTAGCTAAGGGACTTTAATGACTTAAAGTTATTCAGCAGAGCCAATATAATTATTTTCATCTATTACAAAAATACGCGGCTTACTGGAAAAATAATTTGTAAGAGGAAATAACTTATATAATTAAAGAAGTAACTTCATTAAGAAAATATTGAATTCTAGTAAAACAAAATGTTGTCTGCTGTTTAAGAAATTAGTTTCCAATAGTAAAAACATCCTGCAGAAAACTATTTGTATTTAGCAAATGACAACAAAGTAACGACTGAAACTGTCTTTCAAAGACAATTGCACAGAACATTTATTAGGTCCCTACTTATTCACAGTGGACAGAACCAGTAGGTATTCTCTTGTTCACTGCCTGCAAGTCTGAAGGTAGAGCTAATCAAGACTTGTCTCAGTTCCTCCTCCCATATCATGTCCGTGCCTGTGATGCTCTCTGGGACTTGGCCACTCCCTCTTGCTTTTCTGGCAGCTCACTCTCTCCTCTGCCCAGTTTGCAGCCTGTTAAAGACAGTGGTGTGTGAAGAATCACCAGGATGTATCCAACAGAATATTTTAGGAGCTATACTGCATAGTGCTGCAATACCTTCAGGTTAGGAGCCTGGCTATAGAAGTGATTCATATGACTGAGACAGAGCATATTTAATAGAGACAGTTGCATTCCAAGGATTCAATTTACAATAATCCAGTTGGCTGTAGGAGCACCTCAATCAAGAAACAGGGCTTCTTCTGGTATCCTGTTTCTTGTTTTAAAAAGAAATATTGTTCTTGGCTACATTTCTATGAGATTATTTTGTTATGCATTGCTCTTAATTTGTAGAAGTTGGTCTGTCATAAATATCTGATACAGACAGGCACTTCTGTGAGGATTAAAGAAGAAAAGGTCTGGAAAGAGAAGTTAAACCCTTGTTTTCCTGGGTATTTACAGATATTTCCCACTCCTGCCTACTTATTTCGGCATGTAGGAACGATATTGTAATTTTGACAACTATAAAAGACTCACAGACTAGTAGCTTTTCAGAACATTTATTATATTGTATACATAGTTCATATCTTGTGCTTAAACTCATTAAACTCTCTGTTGCATATGAATGTGAGGCATTTGAATAGGCAGTCCAGAGTAGCTGTGGATGTCCTATCTGCCAAATTATTTAACCAAATAAATATAGACTATAAATTCTGAATCACTGTGCCTATCTGTTATAGTGTCTAGCTTTTTATTAATTCAAAATTCAGAGAATACAGTCCCACTGAACTCCAACTCAGAAAAGAGAACATTTCATCAGCAACTAATTCAATGACTCAAAACCACAGCACTGTAGATTTGCTGTTTTGGTTTGGTCAGCAAATTTAAATAAAATCCTATTTGTGAGGGATTTAGAACTTAGTGATGAAGGCTAAGGCCATAACTTGTCTTAGACTGAGATTATGGGATAATAATTGTTTCAAGGTGTAAGAACACTAAGTATATATAGGTGATAACTATTTTAAAGTGTAAGAATAGCAAATACATATAATCTGATTTTATACACATATAGATATTATATTTGCTGCTCTTACTGGAGAGGAGAAGTGTAAAGGGAAGAAAATTACTGTCTGGTTTAATTTAGCTGTAGAAGGGCATTACAAATCACAAGAGAATTTTTTGCTATTTTTTTGCTGTTTCTACTGCTGACTTATTTGGTGTTTATTGTTTCAGTTCTTTGTTACTTGGAAACAACAGAATTAAAGATTGCTATCACAATGGCAAACTGTGAAAACTGAAACAATTTTTCTTATGACTTTAATTCCACTTTCTAAATTTTCCATTAAAAATAATTTTGTGGTAATTCTCACAGTCAAACTTGATGAGACTTTTATTTTTGTGTCATACAATATCTTACAATGTATCAACTATAACTGAGATGTTTGAAGGCATACCCAGATAAAAGGAGAAATTTATAAGGACTCAAATTGGACAAGCGCTGGTTTCGGGTTTGTTTAAGGTTTCGGGTTTGTTATTGTTTGGTTTGTTATTCTAGGTATCCTAGCTGTTTCTCATGTTTATTACATTTGCAAGAAATAGGAATTGCCCCTGCCAAGACTTTGAGGCTGTTTTATTTTTCCTTCATCTCTGTGAAAGGAATGATGATAAGGAATTATCCTCACAACTCCTTGTGCAGTGCAGAAGAGCCTAAAATAGCTCTGAGCTGCCTGCATTTCTCAACTCCATCACTGAAATGCAAAAGAGCTATGTTTGCATGACACTGAATAAGAAGACTAATTAGCAACAATGGATGTGTCACCTTGGCCTGGACCTGTAGGCATTGATGCTGGAGTCAGCTGGGATATTTCAGTCTTGCATTCCCTGGTTTGATGAACAACTACTCAGAGCGAGGGAAATGAAGCAGTTATTTTAGTGTAAACCAGGATTTATTCTACTCAGTCTCTAATAAGATTTGAGAAGTAAGAAGTGGATTTATGAAATCTGTAGGCTTGTTCCTTACTTAAATGAGTTATAGCAAGGGAACACTAAGCCCCCATTTAACCTCAAACACCACTGCATATCCTAGTTAAGGAACAATGAAATATTACCCTGTTATCACATACTGATCAGCATTTTATACAGAATCCAAACTGCTGTAATGTAATCTTTCTTCCTGTTGCTCCAGCAGTGGTTTTCAATAATTAATTCTGATTCACATTACCTTTACACTGACTTCAGTGGACATACTCTGATTCTGCATGAGTGCAAGGCCTTAATCAGAAACACCCAGTGTCTTCCTTCTGATTTTTTTTTACTATTGCTAGGATGTGTCCCTAAGAAGTGCCCTGAAATCTTTTTTCTTAGCTGACACAGAAATACAGGAAAAAAGTAGGTCATTACCCCAAGAAGATGAGAAGCTTTCCAGAAGGAAAGAAAATATTCCATTTCTAACAGAGGCTGGAAAGTGGTGATAAGAATTATCTCTTTTCAAAATCAAAAGTAAACTTCCTTTTTTCCTTATTTCTTTTCTCTTTTTGTTGTTGTTGCTGATTCTTTGGAATCAATACAGCATAGAACAATTAAAGTTTAAAAAACCCTAAGAAATCAAAGAACACAACATCCTCCAAAGGTCATGCTTATGGTCCTGTCAAGGGATGAGTTTTTCTCATAGCCTTGGTTTGACTGATAACTTGATTGAAAAAAATATACTTTACCACTTTTTCCTTCACCTTTTAGAAATAATGAATGGGAAGATTTTACTTTCTTTTTTGCTCTCTCTGGATTTTTGATAACTTTTTTTTTTCCCCCTGAAATACCTTCTCTCAAGGTAAAAAGTCTAGATACTGTTGGCTGCAGCTCCAGTTTTCAAGGTTAAATCTGGGTATGATATTCCATCTGTGCTTGCTTGTCCCTAAGACGATTCTGCAGCTCAGACTGGGATCCTGACTAGCTTTACTGCTTTTTCCAGCTTGAACTCTTAAGATCTCCTAAATCTTATTTAAGTCTACAAACAGCTTATATTTAGCTGAAAAGATGAGGTGGGTTTGTATAGGAAAATGTCAAGCCCTCCTGCTATTCCATGGCAGAGCAAAACGGCTTACTCTTTGGCTTTCCTGGGTTTTAAAACGCCTTTATTTTGCAAAGTAAGTAACATGCTGCCATCTGCTGGCCATGAGGAATTATTTTATTTCTTCAAATGACTTAAGGAGTACAAGTCTTCAAAGTATTAAGGAAGTTTGTTTGATGTTATTTTTTCGTCAGTAAAACTGTAGGTGTCTAAGAAGCACAACCGTGCAAAGGACCATTTAATTATATCTTATAATTTACCTCAGGATCCCTGGGAAATCCTTCTTACTTGAACAGATACAAAGTCTTATTAAAAAGTCAACTACAACCTCCAAACTCCTTTTTAGCTAAAAGCCTGAAAAAATGTAAATTTTCTTAAAGACAGAGAAAAAGGTGTACCCTCTCAAAGGATTTTTAATGTTCTTTAAAACCAAAACAAACAAAAAATGTATTTTCCCAGATAGTCTCTTGGTCCTGACTTTGAAAAATTTAAAAATATAAACATTGAAGGACCTGCATGGAAGTGCAGTAAACTTATAAATATTTAAGGATGAAAGCTTTTGTTCTTTTCTTTGTTTTCAAAGTAGTATATTTTTTAAGAAGAAAAACAAGAGAACAAATGTGATAACTGTTGGGTGGCTCTAGGTTATTTGTACTCCTGAATTTTGCTTCCTTCTTCATCTCCAGTTAAATTGATTGTGTACACAGTCATATAATCTGAAGAATATCTCTCTATAATTTCAAGATGGAATATCAGAAAGGGAAAAAAACCCCCAAGTGAGCTCTGTTTAATCAGCTGAGAACCACAACTCAGTTCAAACTTGGCCTTCCCTGCTGGAGTGCTGGCCAAAGTTCCAGTGGCGTAGTGACATTCTGCAACCTGAGAGAACAGGTTTTACAATGAAATATCTGGTTGAACCAAAGTAATTTCCAATAGCATACAATGACCATTTGTTAAGGTGAAAGGGTAAATAATGTATTTTTGACTTATAATTTATACTTCACTTGCTCATAAGCAAATAGAGAAAACAGTCTATGTGTATGTGAGTAAGTAATCACACCCAATTATACAATCCCATTTCAAGTGACCATTTCAAGGTGTGTGTAGCAACTATTAAACTGTTCTGTTGGCAGAATGCTTGAAAACTGAAATACAAATGGAAATTAATTCTGCAATCCTGACTCTTGTGTTGTCACTTATACTAAACAAGATGAATATTTAGGAAATACTGGGGTAAATACTGCTGCTCCTTTCTATTCAGTTGTTTTAGTCAATACGAGCATGCACAAAGCACAGGCCACCATCAGATTTTACAGGTCATAAAAATATGTTTAGTAAAACATCGTTTCATCCATTAGGATAATTGGTGATAGAACACCACTGTTTTGTTTTCAAATTACTGTTTTCTTTTCCTCAATCATATCTTTTCCTTCTAATACCCTTGTTTTCTAGCATATAAGAGCAGCATATTGAACTTCTGGCCTTGTTGCTAGGTTTCAAGCTGCATTTATGCAGTCTACTAAGACATTCTTTTCTTTTTTGAATTCTGAATCAGGTCCCAAGGCAACAGTGCCCTGTTTCTTAGCAACACAGATGGGTAGACTGTATATTCCATCTCTTTTGTACAATGGAAGAATAAACAATTCCCTGAGTAAGTGTGCGCTGCAAGTCCATTACTTCACTTAATTTCCTGGAGAAAAGAGGAAAGGAAAGCTTTCTGTGGTACAGCAGATGAAGTTTGTCTGGAAGTCCCTGTCTCTGCAGAGTGGTGAGTCATATCTCTATTTTTTCTGTTCTCTGCATCTCTCTGGGGGTCTTTATTCACCACTATGCATATGAATCTGTAGGTACTTCGCATCAGTGAATTCCAGTTTCTAAGATACAAATAGAGACATCAAAAATCAATGGTAACAAAGCTGGCAGAGGTGGGATGTGTAGAAGTACACAGACTTTTTGCTCTGGTGAAATTAATGGAGAGTCATAGAATGGCATAGCTTTAGAAACTCTGGATGCAAACCCTTGGTTTTAGGAAGAAAATTAGGGCTAGAGGAAATAGGCAGTGATTAAGAGGTAAGGAGGAAATGTGCATTCATGCAATGAACATGTTAGTAGTCTGTTACCTGTGTTTGAAATGGAGAAAAGTTATCCTTTTAACACAATCTCTGCAGTTTTAGGCAGTTTTGAGTGTTAGGCAGTTTTGAGTCTTTTTGGGAATACAGGCAAATTCTGAATTTTGCTGCCTACAGATTGTGGGACTAACATTACCATGGAGGGAGAGGAGTACAAGGGAGAGGAATGGCGGAAGAGAAGGACACACAGCTCTGCAGAGCTGAACATTTCTGCTCCTGCTGCCTGTGGAGGGGCAGGTGCATACATCATCTTTTCATGATGGCAACAGCAGCAATGCAAAGCTTCAGACAGTAGAATTTTAGCACAGAGTAGAAGAACAGATGCACTTGTGGTCTTCATCCCACTAACCTTGGGACGTACCTGCTTTACCTGGACCTTAAGCTGGCCTAGTCAGTCTGCCAATATCTCAGTTTAGTTACAAAACAAGAAAAGGCTGCTTTACATGTAGAAAGAATCAACAGTCAAATTCTTCCCAAAATTTATTATATGATGAGGTAAACACAGCAGCTGGCTATGGTGGGGCAGCTGGTTTGCCTGTAGACTGCCCACACACACTTGATGGGAAGCCTGGGCCACCTCAGAACACAAAGTGCCCACTCGAAGTCCCTACTCACCTCCTCCTAAGCTGCAACGGGGCCAGGTTGTGCTTCAGTGTTTGGATAGCCTGAGTATGATCTGTGAAGTAGAGAATGAGTTTTGGACCCTTCCCAAAGGCTGTCCTGCATCCGGGATCTGCTGCAGCTGGAAGTGCTCCAGCTGTGTGGTCCTGGGCTGGAAGGAACCTGTCCTGGCAGCACAGCACAGCTGAGCATGGCCTGGGAACCAAAATCACCTGAAAAAAAAGGGCACAGAAATGTGACCTTCCAGAAGTAATTTGTGGGTACTTGATTTATCTCCAGTAAGCTGCCCACTCAAATAATTGTTCAGAAACACAGCTTTGTTGGTAAGGACATATTTCCATATGCCCTTATCCTTCAATGGACCATGACCTTCTTTTAGAAAAAAAACCAAAAACTTTATTTTCTCAGAATGAATAAGTACAAAGAAAAGAAACTTGTAATGTTAGAGCTTTCCTTCGGGTTTCCTGAGCATTGAGTATTAGATTAGGAAAAAATTGTTTTTATTTTGTTTGGGCCTGCTGCAATACCCTTATGATCCATGTCTTTCTTTCAGATTTTCAGGGCACAAAAGGAGCTCTGTGTAAGAAAGATAACAGTCTGTGAGTGGCTCTTAGTCATGGAGATAAAACAGAAAATATGGATAAGGTAGTACCTACATCCAGTTTGTGCACAAAACTAAATACTTTACTGCCTGTTTAAGGTGATAATGCTGCTCCAATGGTCCTTCATCCTGCCCAGAGGCATCCTTGGGTGTAGGAAAGGACCATCTTCTACCTCTGGGCAAAAAGGAAGAAGTTCATGGCGCTGGCTGACCAGAAAGCCCATGGCAGGACATAACATCTGGGCACATATTAGGATGGGGTACAGCAATGGGGTAGCTCTAATTAACATTGTGTCCTGGGTGTGCCCAGGAATGCAGAGAAAGATGAAAATGCATCAGGATTAATGGAGAGCAGAGCTTCAACATTTCCCTCTCCTGAGGTTCTTTTTGTCACTACTGCTTGTGCAAAGTGAGACCGGTGTGCTCCCAGCTGTGCCCCAAACCCTGCTGTGCTGCCCTGCATGTGCACTGGTTTAGTCTCCTGTGAGGGATGTACTACTTAATGAGACAAGAATTAAAATATGAAAATGGGGTGTATTAGTGTTGTTACATAGTGATGAGTACTTCAGGTAAAATGAAATTCAGAGCTCCTGTTCCTATAGGCTGGTATGAATGTGTAAATTCCTAACATCCATGCTTTTGACTTCAAATGGGCTTTCTCTAGGTTCAGGAGCTTCCTTCATCAGGTTACTTTGCAGAAGTGAAAGACAGAACCAAAAAGCAGTATTTCTTCATCTAAGCACAGGTACAAAATAATATTAAAGTACAACCATGTATGGTTGTGCTTTATCTTCAGTGAAAGTGCTGGGTTGTGCAGACAAGTATAGTCAGGGTGAAAGTAGCAATCAGTAATAAATGTACTCTTGTGTGTGTGTGTGTGTGTGTGTGTATGTGTGTGTGTGTGTGTGTGTGTTGGGTTTTTCTTTTTCTTTTTGCCAGGGACTGCAATATTTGAGAAGAAAAAATTAATCATCAGGCCATTATGTTCATCCTCCAGCAAGAAGAGAGAAAATTTTTCTTTGAAACTCAAGGAAAATTTTCTGGAAGCCTTGACTGCCCTTTCTCATAAGAACAAACTGTAGTGAAGCAATCCAAAGCCAATAAGATTTATGGCAGAAACAATCTCCTGATTTTAGATACCAGCTCCGTAAGCCATCCAACCTTCCTCAGAAGCCACAAGGAAAGGGAAAGGGGGAACTGAGATTTCAGTGAGTATCATTTTGGCAAGTTTCAGTACTTGGAACTGGACCTGATATCATCCCAGTCCATTTCCTCGTACTCACTCCATTTGCAAATTTGCTTTTTTTTTTCTTAATTGCATTTGATTTTATCATATCGCCTTTCCAGAAAGCTGTTACTCTTTGTTCTGTGATTTCAAGATTTTATTTCCTTTGATGAAATGAAGAATTTCAATCTTGTGATTTCAATGAGGATTAATTTGGCAAGGTTTGGTCCATCTCACTGCACTCCATGTTATCCCAAACCATTTCATTGTATTCATTCCATTTCCAAATTTCCTTTTTTTAAATTGCACATTATTTTATTGTCTCTCCATTTCAGAGTGTTTGTTACACTTTGTTCTCTGATTTCAAGATTTAATTTCCTTTCATTTCATGAAAGGAAATGAAACCTTGCAATTTCAATGAGTGTGAATTTGACAAGGTTGGTCCATTTCCCTGCACTTCATGTCATTCCTTTCCATTGCATTGTTTTCACTTTGTTTCAAATTTTTAATGGTGTTTCATTTCTTTGGTTTCTTTTTTGTCTTCACTTCACTTGGGTTCCTAATTTCGAGATTTCATTGTGTACAATTTTGGCAAATTTCAGTCCATTTCACTCCACCTGATTTCATCCCGCCCAATTTGGTTGTAGTGACTCCTTTTCCATATTTTTTTTCAATTGCATTTGATTTTATCATATGTCGTTTCCAGACTGTTTGTTTGACTTCCTGCTCTTATTTCAAGATTTTATTTCCTTTCAAGAATGGAAATTCTCCACAGACAGAAACCTACCCCCTAACCCTAACCCTAAAATGGCATCCATTGTGGTGGTGCCCAGATGTTGTTAGGGCTGGTGTTATTTTTACCTTACCTAAAAGCAATGTGTAAAGTTTATTCTACAGCTAACTTCAATTGTCTTGGTTCTAGGCATGGTGGCTTTTCTGATGTTAAAATGCATTTTCCTTTCCAAATGCAGTATGAAGCTAATTTACCAAATTCTGTGACAGGTTACGCCAGAGGTCCCTGCAATCTGAAGTTAAAACCACAGCATTTGACATAGCAAATGCGTCTTTCACAATGAGCACATTTATTGTGTTAGAGAATTTAGGAACACTACTTCAACAGTAGGGAGCAGGAATAAGAGCACAGCACCATCAAACCTGTCTTAAGTGACCTTAGGTGAAACTTGAAGACCAAAGAGTAATTTTCCCCCCAAGTTTCAGTATTAGAGAAATTTCACTTCCAAGCTGTAAATAAGAGTCAGATCACAGAAAATACAGTCGTTCACTCATGGACCCTTTGATCCAAGGACACCTGATACAAGCAGCATTACTAGCTGAAAACTGCTTGTTAATGTTGATTTTTCTGATAAGACTGCAATTTTAGCCTTCTAATGGGGGTTGTTCCCAGGCAACTGATTCAAGTCCAATGTCTGCTGTACTCACTGTAGATACAATAGTCCATATCTGCATTCCTGCTGTGGTGGATGGTCCAGAATGGGTGCCTGCCCTCTAGTGTTTCTATAGCTTCACCTCCTGTAAGGACAGCTTTGAAAATAATTAACTACACATAAATTAAAGTACACACACATACATACCATGTAGCATAAAACACTACTTTCTTTGTATGCAAAGGCAAAGGCAAGGATTTGTTCACAGCAATGCCATGGACAGAATATTTTTTGCTTATGATGTTTGCTATATGTGTCTGAGTTCTCCTTTTTCTGTATCCTAGCTGATTAACAATAAGCATAGCTTTTCAAATCATAGAATCCAGACAGTTTTTCCTATAGCTTATGAATAAACTGTTTGCTTAATATTTTCAGATCCTGAACTTGAACCACTGAAAGGAGGGCAAAAGGACTCTGACAGGAGATTTCTTACCTACAAGCCTCATGAAAGCAAGTGGATCCACAGCTGCTACTGCCAAGTAGTCCCTGGCCACCTAAATCTGCTTCATTACTGGTTAGTCAAATTGAAAGAAAACTTTTTGTTTTTCTCTGCATCAAAATATTTTGAAATAACAAAATAATAGTTATAATAATTTCAGAATATTTTGAATCACCCAGTCTTGAGAGGATATCTGGCATATCCTAAGGGAAACGTCACTGTACTGGAGATGTGGGGACAGGGACCATTCATTTCCTCTAGCTTTTCAAGAGCGTGAGTCATTCTCTAGCTCTTGTTGAGAGCTTTGATGGAGTTGGAAAGATAGTCTGTTGTAGAACATTTTCTTATTTCAGCCTTTTGCAGAAAATTACACAGTATTGCACGTGGTAATTTATTTTTAGGAATCAAGATGTCCATATCAGACTGTTCAAAGACACTGACTATTTCAGAATAAGCAGATGCTGGATGGATGTTTTTATGTTTTATATATTCACACCAAACTCTTAAATGTAGAAGTCTACAAACCAGAATACCTTTGCTTATAAAACAGCTCCAGTTTGCATCACTGCAGACTAACAAATACAGCATTGAGGAGAAAATAACACATATTTATATAACTGTAAATACCAGCATGGAGCAGAAACACACTAATGCACTTTGTCTGGTATATTAGTGAGTATTTGACCTCTTTCCCTTAGGCCCCAGTTTCTGAAATAGCATGGAAATCAATATTATTATATTTTTCTACTTAACAAATTCTCCTCACTATTGCTAAAAATTACTTACCAACAGGTCCAAATCACTAATTCTTTTTATAATCAGCCCCTCAATTATCTGGAGATAAAGGCACAGCCCATCAAGCTCCAGGTAACTACAGGTGCTGAGTGCCATCATGAGCTTGCTTTGGAAAGTGCCTGTCCTCTGCACCCAGGAGTTGGGAATCAGCAGGCTGTGCCAAAATAAACCCTCCTACATTCCCTGTTCCTTCAATAGACACATCTGCTTTTCTCTTGACTCTGATTACTGGGAATGGACTGCTGAAAGCCCCCACACAGTCAGGTTTCAATTCCTTTTCTAAGCAGTGTGTGTGGATGTTGTGTGCAACAGGGGGAAGCACTTTTTAGTCATAGTCTGCATTGCTGAGGGCTTTGGAGGTATATCCAGTGCCATACTTGGACACAAATCTCTAGACTTAAACTGTGTGTAAGCTGCATGGTAAATGCACCCCAGGAAGTGATTTAGCACAGAAAATTGCATATTGGATCATTTTGCCTTTTCTAAAGACACTGTGGATAGCTGGGGACACTAGTAAGAATCCTTTATGTGAGGATCTCCTGGCCCTGCGTGCACTGTTGTGGAGGTTGGCATTTCTCCAGGTTTTTCCAAAACCAGCACTTGAAAATAAAAATTATGCAAGATATTGACAATAAAAAAGTGCATATTTGTTGTTCAAGAGAGCTTCCTGTCAATTGCAATGAATCTCCAGACATTGTTTGAAATTTGCAGTTCCCCAATTTTCAGTTTGGAAAGGATAAAGTCCCCAGTCTGCTTGTAAATGACTCATTTCCTGAGTGCCACACAAACCCAGCTAGTTAGAGGTGATTTCTCTGTGCATGGCAAATGAAAGGCTCTGGACAAATTGAAATTCAGAAGTTGTTAGGATCTGGAGCTCTTGTTAGAGCTAGACCTAATCATAAGATAATAGTATTGTATCTATACTAATCATGGATTATGATCAAGTTTTAGCTGGACCTCCCCATAGTGATAGGAGTGGCAGTATAATCTAATGACACACATGGAAGGCCTTCAAAGGAATGATATTGACTTGGTCTTTTGACAGATGGAGAAAAGGAGGTAAACGCAGAGCATTTACATACAGAGCAGGTAAATTAATTGTCCCAAAAGCCTGAGGGAAGAGTCAATTTCAGACAAACTCCTGCAAGTACTTTTGGTCTCTTGTAACACATGTGAAGGCATTTCTAATGCTCCTGAGGAAAAGAGGAATGAACTTTTCTTTAACCTCTGTGCATGACACCTCATCTTTAAAAATGTGTCTTCATTGTGAGCAACAAGATGGAGGTAGCCCCTTGTCCTAGTCTGCCCTGGAGAGTGAGACACACAGACATGTTACAGACACTCATTTCCTGCCTTAGGCAACTTTACTCTTTCACTTAGAAGAGTCAGGAAAAAACCACAGAGTTGCTCTGCAGTGAGGTGAGTGCAATTGCTGGAGACCCTGGAGTACAAAGGTTATTAAGGAAACAAAGGTGCCTACTATAAATCTATGCATGGATAATCCTTTTTACTCCCAAATATACAATAAGAAATACTGTAAGAATATAAACTGAGAGTTTTTTTTTAAATGCTGGCTTGTTTTGTTTACCTACTTTGTTTATGATATGTTATATATATATAGGTCTTATATGTATATGTCTCATATATATAAGACAAACCCAACGATTTCTGTTAAGAGCACTGTGAAGAAGTATAAAGTTTTCTTTTCTTCCAACAGCACATCCTTGCAAGAAAGCATCTTTAAGAGCATTACTGCTACTGGCAGGACAGATACCTTGCTTCCAAATTCCTGCAGGAGTGAAGGGCAGCTGCAGTGCAGTTATCCAGCTGTGCAGACAGAAGCCCCTATTACCCACCCAGGCCTACCAACACAGTGTAGTGGCTGGATCTGAAAATGCTGATAATGCTGCTTTGCAACATGGAGATTGAGAGGCTCTCCAGAGAGCAGTTCTGCTTGCACTGCAGTGTTGGCTTGGTGCCTGGCAGCAGCATCCAGCAGAGCCCAGCAGGAGAGCAGTGTCACTGGCATTCTGCTGTGTCCCTGCATCACTGCCCATTGTGCCCTTTTATAGGTACATGTGCAAGAGGTGCAGCACCCGAGCAGAGTGCTCTGACAGCTCTTCATGTTGGCCTCAGATTAGCATCAACCTGTGCCCCTGTTACCCACTCAAACTCAGAGTCCAAGGGGGCCTGAGACTGCCCTGCAGACATGTTTGCTATTCAGGCTGATCTCAATCTCCTCTGACACATTTTGCAAAGCTCTGAGGCTTCAGAGGAAGCAGAGTGTGGTTTTTGTATCAAGGGCTGGCTAAAGTGATGTTCTCATGCCTCAGCAGTTAGAGCTACAGGCAAAATCTCTTCATTCTTTTTACTTTTGCATGCTCATTGTGGGGTTGAAAATGCACTGTAAGTGCTGCTGACAGCTATGTCAGCCTTTGGGCACACAGTCAACTTCAGTGTGAGCACCTCTTAGCCCAGCATACGAGTAATGCACAGTGGCCATTACCAAAAATGTCACTGATCTATTTTTCCATTACCTTCAGTGTACTTTGAAACAGGCTTAATGGAGGTGAATTACTTTGTTTTAGGCAGCACTATGAGATTGTTCCTTTAGAAACTGCTTTATGAAAACCACTGCAGCTCATACAGATGCAGAAAGAATGTGGATACTTTCTGAAATCCTGAAAGGAAGAAGCAGGTTTACAAGTTAACTGTAAATACTGTGATTTCATAAATGACCAGAAGGACCAAGTGTTACACAAAAGTATGTTCAGATCTGTCACCCACACATACTGACTCTATAAAGGCAAAACAGCAGATTCTGTAAGTTATTAATGCTAGTATTTTGCATATGTATAGAACTTATCCTATATATCTTTATCATAAAACAAACTTTATAATAAAACACATTTCAAGGTGTCTGCTCAGGACATCCTCTGCCATCCCCCATATACTTCAAACTCAATATTATCTCTAAAACTGTTGTACTTTGGGTTAGATTTAGCTGTGTCCACTGTGATTTCTGGAACTCATGAATGATTACCATGCAGGTTAAAATCAGGTTTGAATTACACACAGGACTTTAAGGAAAGACTGGACGTGGCACTTCGGGCCGTGGTCTAGTTTCCAAGGTGATGTTAGGTCATAGGTTGGACTTGATGATCTCAAAGTTCTTTTCCAGCCTAGTTGATTCTGTGTTCCTGCGACTCCTAATTCTAATCTAAGATTTTTCAATACTTGTGTAACTTTGATTATGTTCTTTGCCATGAATTTATGCCCAAGTTCAACTGAAATACACTTTTCTACATTCTTCCTCCATGACAAACCCATGCATTTGAAAATGTTAGCATGTACACCCAGAGTATTCAGGTGGTCATCAAATTTTAAGTACTGTTGAAAGTGATACTGAGCCTTTGAAATACCAAGTTTTATGCCTTTCCTGTGGAACAAAATCATAAAAAGACACTAAATAATCGACTTAACAATGTACTAAAAATCTAACTTTTAAAGAATTATTTATTAAAATCTTTCTGAGACCTGATTTACAAAAGATAGTAAAGATAGCAGGTTGGTTTGCAATAAAATAAATCTTGTATTGACTGCAGTTAAAATTAATATCCTGGAAAAAACAGAAAAATAATTTTCTGCTAGACAGACACTTCTCTGCTCCATTGAGTATTGCTTTGAGCAATTATACCTTATCATGTTGTGCTGATAGCAGTGGGGTAATTTTATTACCTTAATAACACAACTGCAGTTAGCTAACACTGCACTATTTAGTTCATGTGAGGAAGAAAAATATTAATTTGTTTTAAATAAGAGTCTGTCTTTAATAAGCCACTAACTGCATCCCAAAAGACACATAGAGACCTGTGCAATGCTAAATAAAGGGGTGAAGCCAAATGAAAAATATTATGGGATTCCTCTTTTCACTTAGATGAGAATAATGCCCTCTTTTCCTTTGTCACCAACCACTGCAACAGCTCAGGAAGTGCTGGCACTGTTCTGGCTGAATTTTGTGCACATGGTGAAGGACAACAAGTAGGGGTGAGACTGGAAAAGAAGAGAGAGCTGTGGAGTCG
Organism: Melozone crissalis; assembly: GCF_028551555.1. Classification (NCBI taxonomy): domain Eukaryota; kingdom Metazoa; phylum Chordata; class Aves; order Passeriformes; family Passerellidae; genus Melozone; species Melozone crissalis. The sequence goes on from NW_026535794.1 coordinate 28,380,212, forward strand.
TGGGGAGAGGGCTTTGGAAGAGGCAGTGGCATGTGCATAGCTGGAAAGGCAGCTGTGGCTGCAGGCTGCCTGTACATGGTTCTTTCATAAAGAGTTTGTTTAGTTTCAGTGCCCTGGGATTTCCTCAAGTTACAAACCAGCAGACAGTGTGTGAAACACAGAAACTCTATTCTATAACTGCTTAAAACATCAAGCTTTATAACATTGGAGTGCTACTTTTCCTCCACAGAGGCCTTTTCTTAGCTGGAAAAAGTAAATCAAGGAAGTGTCTGTCATGCAGGTTGTACTAAAATTATGCTTTGGAAAATAAACTTATCCGTAACAACGTGTTCTTCAACTGACTCTGCCTGGCATTTTTTATTTTATAAAGAGAAACAGGTCATTTTCACTTGTTTCTTACTTGCTTATTTGAAGAAAATGGTAGTCAAGCAGTGATGGTTATTTCTTGAATGTTCATCTCAAGAGATGGATAAAAAAACAGCAATCACCTGACAGCCAGTGGAATGTCAAAACACGGGAGCCATAACAAGCTGTGTTCCTGCGTGTTTTTCCTGTGAGTATAATTGTTCTTGTTGATAATTATGTACTTTTGAAAGTAAATAACAAAACGTTACCAGTGAAAATAACTAAAAACAGAGAAAATCAAAGGATAACAAAGGAATTTTTCTGTTCCAAGCAGAGGAAATTTTCTGACCTTGTGGAGAAGGCAAGGAAGGAAAGGGGATATAATGCCCTGTACTGGAACAAATGTTAAAATATGCACCCGTCCTTCTGATTATGTCCCTCTGATTATGCCTTTAAAACTGGCTGGCATGGCCTATGCAAAATGTGAACCCTAACATGCAGGAGCTGTGTAAATGTGTCATGTTGGCTACCTTGGCCTGACCAAATGAAATCCTTCTCTCGAATCCAGGAAGGGCAAAGCCTTAAGTGCCTTCCATATCTGCAATTTCAAGCACACTGTCCATGTACCTAGTTTTCTGTTGGAATGCCATTCAAAAAAAAAGAGTCCAAAATTTATAAACTTATTTATTAACTTAATTGTGATGGGATTTGGGGGGGTTTTGTTTGTTTTGATTTCTTTTTTCCTAGTATCACACAATATATCACAGTTTCACATCATTGTAGGTCTTGTGAGACCTACAATGTATCACCCATTCTTTTGCGGTACTGTTTAGGATTTTATTTTTAGAAATAGAAATTTGAGAAATGTACTCTCAGAAGTCATATAGGAAGGGGTATATGGTTGGGATACAGATAACATTTTTGTTGGGCCTCTAGTAGGTCTAGTCAAGGAGGCTTGGGAACATGGAACAGGAAAGTGTCAGAGACCTCAGAGCATTGCACAGAGGGGGTGGGATGGGATTTAAGTTAGCAGGTTAAACTGAAGACCCAGGGAAAAGACCTAAAGTACTGATCTGGAAGAAAAGCTAAAGGCTGCTTGGTATCTGTTCAACAACTTTATTCTGGAAGTAGAGAATGCTGTAGATCTGTTTGGGAGCATGTGTATATACAATATTTGTTATAACCTGCCCCAGAAGGGGAGGGTAAGCCAGGTAATTGCTAATAGATCCCTTGGGGTGTATTAGAGTGAAATAACACTGAATGATCAATGTTTATAAATATATATATATATATCTGTAGAGTTTATTTTAGAACAGTTTGGTTACAATGGAAAGGACTACGTAGACATTTTTGTTATTATCTATAATAATAAAAAAGCATAAAGATAACACTTAAGAAAATGTCTAAGGAAAAAGAAAGAAAGGATAAGAGTAGAAAGATATACAGTTAACATCTGTGGGTCCAGCAGGAAGACTTGGTTGCAATTTTGATGAGTGATGGTGGCACTCCTGATCCATTGGGAATGGGGAAAGCCCACAAAACACAAAGTTGAACGGGTTAACATACTCTCCTCTTGGGGTGAGGAGTTTTACACTGTATGATGTAACATTTTGGGGGTCTTTGATGATTTATGGCCCCTTCTGAGACATTACAGCTGCCTCTCATCAGCACAGTTGAGTGAATTGTGGCCTGTGGGTGAATGTTCCCGTACTTCCCCAGAGAGGAGTTTTCACATCTGAGCCAATTTTCCAAGAAAGAGCCCTGGAGTGATAAAAAGCACTATCTCACCATGCAGGATCTGCTTGTTATTGGCCTCTTCCTTTAGCTGGCTCAAACCCCAGCTTGTAGCCCCTGTGGTGGAGGTGCAGCCCCTCTGTATGTGGGTGTTACTTTGCCCCTGCTCAGCAGAGCACTCTGTGGCTTTTGCAAATGGCCAATTGTTTTGAGTCATTGCCATTAACATTCCGGTCTCTCACGCATTATTAACATGAAGGAAATAAGGGGATGACAAATATCAGAAACATTAGGTTTTAAGCCTGTTTTTAGAGAGAAAATTAATTTATTCTGGGAGTCATGCCTAATGCTAGCTGGGATTGACAGTGTGCAAATGAACTGCACATTTCACTGTTTAAAATCACTTATGCATTTTACTCTGTTTTATTTTATTAGGTATCTACCCTTTGTCAGTGGACAATCAAATAGGAAGAGGAATCAGGAGAACTAGGTCCACAAAGATAATGCAGTGTGTCCCTGAGGAGATGCCTTCTCTAGGATAATAGGCTCCTTAAAACAAGACACTGAGAAAGTGTATTGATTCCTATAAGATTAACTTTTGCATTGGCACTAAGGCTGAGGAACATGTATGATTTACTGATCAGACTTCACATGATGGGAAATGTGTGCTCTTCAGATTCTCTCTCTTGTTCTTGTTCCTGATGAGTGGCAAAAATGCCTAACAATATATTCCTCCATGCCTTTCCTTGTCACTTAGACTTATGAAAACAACTTTAAAATAAATGTTGTGTTGGTAGGTCAACATTTAATGTCAAGGTACCTCCATGCTTTCTTGCTATAGAGCTAATCAGAAAACAAAGAGGTTGGGTTTGTTTCCAGTAAGTATGTCTCAGACTCTTGAAACAGGAATTTGATTTAAAATAGATCTCTTTCTGTAGACCTCTTGAGCAATATCAAGATCTCATCTTGAACATGGGCTACCATGAGATAATTATTTTAGAAGCTGCCTTCAGCAGGATTGCAAATGTCAGCAGCTTTTGGGGAAATTAGGATACTTTCAATACCTCAGAGTAATGGAAGAAGTTAATTTTATAAACCTGGTGCTCCTGATGTAGAAACGGATGTTTGGATGCCTTTGTTCTTCAGAGAACTCTGCTTTCAGATCTGTTAGATTCACCAATAAATGTAAGTGATCTGAGAAATAAATCATTTGACTGGGGAAGGCTGATCAGGGAAGCTTTGCTGCCCTGTTGAAACTGAAGTAGTGCTGAGACTATTAACTCTAAAATGCTGCGACAGGATTTTGTTAGTGATCTTGGTGTTGTGTTGGCAGCTTGGCTAATACATAAGTGCTGACACACAGTAACAAAGTCCATAATTTTCAAACGTGTTATTCTTGGAGAGTTTAAAACCACTTTCATTAATGAAAGTATAACAGTACACTTGTGCTTAAAAAAATAAATGTGAGGCATAACCACTTTCCTATATGAACTTGGTAAGAACTGGGTGTTTTGAACACTCCAGAAAATCTTTATTTTTTTCAAGCTGGTGTACTAAATCCAAGAAACCTTCAAGCAGACTTTTTTCACAAAGTCAGAAAAGATAAATCCTTCCTCTTTTCCTCCCCTTCTTTTCTGCTTCAGATAATCCAGTGACGTAGGTAAGTGTTCATGGTCAGTGAATTAAAAACTGATGCAAGCTTTTAGAAGCTGTTTCAAATTTTATGTGAATGTTAATGAATGTTTTTTAAAAAATTAATTTCAATACAGGGTTTCCAAATCCAGGATAAGTTTATGTGTGAGATTTGATGAAACTGAGGAGCTACTCTGTATTTAGAAAACAGCCATACCACTGCAGTGAACTGTGTTATTTTGAAAATTTTTAAAAGCTTAAAGAAGTTAAGCTTTTAAATAAGTTAACAAGTTAAATAATCTTACAACTGTTTTGCCTGGAATAGAGGATCTGGCCTATTCCATGGATATCTATCACTGAAATCAGCTACAATGAATTCTCCTTCTGTGAGAATTCAGAGGCACTACTTGCTAAATGGGGGTAGAAGATGCACATGCTGTGAGTACTCTGCTTTTCACTCCCAGCACCTTTAAATGCATAAATGCATTGACATAGTCTTCATGCAAGAGAAAAAGCGATCTCAGAATGACGTTATTTCAAAACACACTTGAAACTAGAAACTTATAAAAATATAACCTTTCCTGAAGATCTTAGTTTAACATTGCACAATGGTTGTTCCTTTCTATATTAATTTCAATAAACTTCTTCAGACAAGTTCATATCAAGGAAATAATGAGGGAAACACTATTCTACTATTTAAGAGTGCAATTAAGTAAATGAAACTGAAATCTTCCCTCAAATTAGATAACTACCATCAGTTTTGCTTATTACCACTTTTCTATAGATTTGATTGTTACCCCTTCCCTCTTTGTGAGTAGCCTTCTAGAAGAGCCACTGATTTATACAGATGGAGAAGATTCTTTTCCCTGGGTTCTCTGCACTCTCCATACTGCCATATCCAATATTTCAGGCACTCCTTCAACAGATTTAAAGACCTCTTGTTGGAGAGTTTGACTTTAGTGGATTTTGCATTTTTAATAAATGAGTCCAGAAGATGATGTGCTCTCTTCAAATTGTTCTTGAATTCTTGTTTCTGAGTAAAACTCTCTTCCTCTTCTCTCTTCCTCAATTCTACTTAGATGCTTTTAACTTTAATTACTGCACTGATGGTCAATGGAAGTGTGCCTGTTTCCTCGTACCTCTTTTCCAAGTGTTCAAAAATAACTTTAGCCATCCAAACCTTAAGCTACAATATAGAAATAAGAAGTGTCCATTATCACTTCTTAACACACAAAATATCATTAGGAAATCATAGTCAGACCAAATTTACAGTATTTTCAAATTCAAAATGGATAATCATACACTTTGACATTTAGAGAACATCAGTCTATACAGACAAATTCTGTAACTACCTTCTAGTAGCCCTCTTTATGTTATGTATTTGAACTTTTGTAAATAATTAAATACATAAATATAGAAATCTCGATTTGATTCCCATCCATCCTTTGCAATATTTTTTTCACAAAGCAGTGTGCACCTGAGTCCCAGCAATACTGTGGAAATTTATAAAAGCATATGAAAGAGGCTTTGTAGTAATAATCAAAGGTATAATCTGATACAAAATAGCCTTATTTTAATTGAACTTTCTGACTAATATCTTCTGATCAGTACTTCTGACTTTTTCTGAATAAAGAATGGCCTTTCCATTTTTCTAGTTTAAATAAATGTACACTGATTCACTAAAATTTGAACTTTTTGAAAAGGGCTGGAACTTTTTCCCCATGGAACTTGAGACCACTATATCTCAATATAAGAAAGAAAACTTAAGATCAGTGGGATGGTCTTGGTGAAATTTACTGAGCCCCATAGAGAACAGCATGATTTATTTGTTTGGTAGCCCAAATGAGCATGCAATGTAGACAGGATGATTAATAATTTATGGGAACCATGGCAATATTATCTAGATAGTCAAAATAAAATTATGAACCTGAGAATATATTTTTCTAAATCTTACCTAATCTCACGATCATCACATGAAATGTCATGTCACAGGAACATAAAGGAGACCTGTCTTTTGGAAGATAGGTGATTTGTTAAGGAGTGCTTCAATTCCCTCTCTCTGACTTCTTGAAATACAATAAATAAGGCTATAATTCTGTGGCTTGAGATGAACATAAGATCAGAATTTATTGGTTAAACATTTATGCTGTTCATTGAATGTTTCAAGGGAAGAACATTAGAAAAATTCAGGGAGCTGTAACATACTTTATAATAACACTTCACTTCTCACTATCCCTGTGACAAAAATGTTTGCCTTGATTCTCTGACTGAAGCCAACACTCAGATCGCTTTCCCTACATGCCCCACTTATTCCCATTGCTGGAGGATGGATTTGGAGAGTCAGAGCTGCTCAGCTGCTGGGCACGTGGCGTCCTTGCCTGCTCAGGTGAGAGGTGGGTGCCACTGAAGAGCCCCTCATGTCCTGTCCATGACGGGCCACTTCTTTAGTGACAGCTCTCACTAAGCAGGTAGGAGCCAAGTGGGGCACACGGTGTAGCTGTGATCCTGCCCTCTCCATGCCTCAAACACCTGCCTCAAAGCTACACACTAAGGCCCTTTATTTGCTCTGGACTTGAAGGATTAAAACAAGATTCCTGTCTTGAAGGCAAAGGACTTCATTTCTCTATGCCAGGTTTTTCATACCTCTCATCTGGCAGCCTCATAACTCAAACCCTGCCAATAAGGAGGAAAGTTAGGTTTCAGTCTTTCTTCACATGTTCTCTCCAGCTGAAGCTGAGTTACCACACAGGATGGAAGGATGATGAGAGAATGGAGAGAATTAGCAAGTGGTAACATAATTCTACAGCTTGTTTTGATAACATTGCTTTTAAAGGTGTACAGACAAATTCCTCTTCAGCTCTTACATTATCAGTAATCACTATTTTTTACATGAATATTGTAATAAAAAATTAGCTCAAATTTTTGAACTGACTTACTGTATTTAGGGTAAATCTGAAATAACCATTGATTTGTAATTCAGCAACAGAACAGATGAGAAGAGAGGTTGACTTCTGTGACTGTTTGGACAAGAGTGTGCTTTTGACACATACTCCACGTTCAGCAAACTTTGTTATGTGAAACTAGAGGCAAAACCAAACATCTGTAATCCCCTTGTTTAGGTAGGGTTATAGAGGTCAGGAAGTGAAGAAGAAATAAGTTTTGTTGAAGGAAACACATGAGACATTTCAAAATATTCTCTCCGCTTTCATTCATTTGCATTCCTTCCATTGTTAGCTCCTGGAACTGTAAGTCAGGCTTTGTAGAAGGACTTAAACCTTTGTGTTCGTGTAAACTGAAAGTTATTTCTGCTGGGAAAGATGCTGGGGCTTTACTTCTGGGAACCCTTTTAGGTTCCTTGTGTTTGTCACCTGGAAACACCACCTTGGGTTTTTTTGAACCTTTCCCCTTACTGGGGGAAAAAACAGAACCCAGGACATTGCATTCTGGTATTCTGGTGTCTGCACATACACTCTGCATATAGGCAGTATGTAACAACAGTACTTGGAGAGGAAAAGATGCCTTATTCAATATAACAAAATACTTAGGAAATAAGTGAGCAAAATTAAATGGCAAAGTTTTTCACAAATCCTTGAATTCTCTGAGTCAAAGCTACATCCGGCCTTCCCCCGAGGAAATGGTGTAACACAAAATTATTTCTCTTTGCTACTACAAAGCTAAAACAGTGCTAGGCCTTTGCCATCCTTCTCAGAAAGCCAAAGTTTATCAGAAAGTTACAATCTTTAGTAAATTAGAAGAAAGTTCTTTGAAATCTTAAGGTAGTCTAAAATTCCATTATAGTGCAATTTCCTAATGAGTGTAGTAATTACTGATTGACCAAGGACTTCTGAGTCACAAAAACAATTTTATTTTTAGTCCTCTCCACTTCAATTACTATGTCAAAGGACATGTAAAAGCACATAAAAAGTAATTATAAATATTCTTTCTGAATGTGCAACTTTTAAGATACTCCAAAATTTCACTAAAATTTCACTAAAATTTCACTAAAATTTCACTAAAATTTCACTTAAATTTTGATTAACCATGTTAGAAAGTTCCTGATTATTTAAAAAATTATGAAAATCCATCGTGTTAACAATGTTAGTCCTTACTTTTGCTACCAAAAAAGGATGGATCACATCAGGAGACAGTACAACTTTCATTCGAAGTGAGATTGCAAAAGCAAGATTTGCAAACAGTCAAAAATTAACACTGAAGAGTATAAACAAGTATCCTGGCACTCAGGACACAAACTTCAATCCAAGTTTTTCTTTGCCAGCAGCCAGTAAGTGATTACATAATCCTGGTGAGACTAACTCAGGCATGAGAAAACTCTGCTGTCACTACTAACATCCTTTCTGTCTGAATTGTGCCACAGACACTGAGACAAAGCAATTAAGCTGTTCTTGTGACTTTAACCTTTGTCCACTGGTGTGTGATACTGGGAATGGTCAATGCTAAACAAACAGCGTGCATCTCAGGCCAGCAAGAGGCATTTGCTCAGAGCAGTATTTAGTCTGTAGATTTAAAATTTAAAGCTGTAATAAGGAGATATAAATTTAACCAACCTATTCTGTACAATCTGTGCATGAACAACTTTATCTTGGCAAGACAAGTAGAACAGCAGAACAAGGAGACATGAACCTTTGTAACACTGGGCTGGTTTGAGCTCCTGTGTTGGCAAAACAGCACAACTGCAAAGCGAGTTCACCTGGACAACTTCAGAAGAAACAGTAACCCCATACAATTATAGAGTATGTGGTAAATTCTACCTTTGCTGACTGAAGCAAACTAATGCACAACAACGCAAAAAGGCATGCAATTAAAAAAAACTGCTTAGTGTAATTGAGTAAAAGTGAACAGAAGAACAATTGGCATAAATGTGAGTCCAAATTTGAGAATTCACTTTTGAATATTTCAGAACATTTCTGATACCATATTGAAACTAGAACTGCTGGAATTTTTTGGCCACTCTTCCTCATCTATTTTTTTTTCTTCTTCACATGATGAGCACCTTGAGAAAGGTATTTCATTTGGGAATTACAGTGTTATCAAGCAGGCTTGCTGCAGCCCTGGCAGAATGAGGGATAAAATGCTTGGCTGTGAACTAGTGAAGGTGAGCTGCACCATGTTCAGCTGGACCTTAGACAAAACAGAACACACAGAGTTTACCCTTTTAAACAGTGGGGATAAAGCTGGGGATGCCTGTGCACCTCTGTCTGGCAAACTGATGACAGGGTGCCCACCAAAATGGGAGATGACAGTGGGTACACACAATGCAAGGTCCTCTGTTGCCTCAAGAGGGTATAAAGAGAAGATGGGAAGGTAGTTACACAAATTTCTTGGTTGTGGTGTTCTTTTTTTAACTCCTTTTTTTTTTCCCCAACAAAGATGCTCTCCACCTGCTTTGTTGCATTTAGCAGTGCCTCTCCCACTTGCTGAGGGAGCCCTGATCTGCCTGTGGGTGGATACTTGCACTCTTCATGTATTAACTTGATAAAGCAACCCAGTGGGGGAATTAGGAGCTTCAAAACTCATCCAGGTGGATAAGATGATGAAGCTAAACAAGCCCGTTTCTGAAATGTATCTTTTGATGTACTGACAGCTTGTGCTGCATCTGCTTGTATTGTACCCAGGCTGATCTGCCTGTCAATAGTGGATGGAAAACAGGGATTTGCTATAGGATTTGCTACAATTTTCATATTGCAATGAAAACTGCAGTTCCCATGTTGATGTACCAACGATTTATAAAGGAGACAGACAAGTAGGAAGTGGATTTAAAACCTTTTGGGCTGCTGCACAGTTTTGGAAAAACACCAGCAGAACTCTTTTAATTTTCTGAGAAAGGGAAATTGATATAAATTCTGAGCTTCATCTGGAATCCCAGATGAAAATTCCCCCCCCCCCCCCGGCCCCGGAAAGATTCCTATCAGTATTGAACAAAAGAAATGAGATTACTGGGTGAATGAGAGCTGTGCTCTGCCATTCCAGCCGCGGATGGAAAAGCGCTCTGCCGCAAGTGCAAGCTATAGAAACTCTTTGTGCTCTGGCATGAGCAACTCATACAAGGCAGATGTGATAATTATAGAAACAAATAGCACAATGCTACAACATCCGCAGACACTGTATTAGCCCACTTGTACTTTTTTTTCTTGTCTTTTCTGGGGTTTTCTCCTGTTATTTTAGAATAGAGAAACGTTCTCTTTTGCAGTGAGGGTAGATGCTTTTTTTATAACATTCCTGCTACGGCGCTGGGCACAGACGCGAAAGGGATTCCGGGTGTGTTTGTTTTACAGGCGTGTTAAAAACGAGTAACTACAGGACAGCTGGAAGGAGTGGGACAGGCACATACCCCGGCACTCGCCCCAGGAGCCGCTGGAAGGGCTGGGACAGGCGCATCCCCTCGCTGCTGGAAGGGCTGGGACAGGCGCATCCCCCGCACCCTGGAAGGGCTGGGACAGGCGCATCCCCCGCACCCGCCCCGCCCCGCCCCGGCCCCGCCCGCCGCCCGGCGCTATAAACGGGCGGCGCGGAACCTCCGCGGCTTTTCCCCTTCCAGCCATGGCTCCGGACCGGTTCCCTCCGGCGTTCGCCGATGCCGGGCAGCAGAGCGGGCTGCAGGTGTGGCGCGTCGAGCGGCTGGAGCTGGTGCCGGTGCCCCCGAGCCGCCACGGCGACTTCTTCGTTGGGGACGCGTACCTGGTGCTGCGCACGGAGCGCCGCGGGGACAACGTGGCCTACCGCCTGCACTTCTGGCTCGGTAGGAGCGGGACAGCCCGCGGGGCCCGGCCGGCCGCTGAGGGGCTCCAGGGCAGCCGGGACAGGGCTTTCCCCGCCCTGCTCAGTGAGGCTGCGGTGCGAGGCTTCCCCGAGGGGCACTCGAGGTGGAGGCAGAAGTGGGGCTGCCACCAAGGATGGCGGTGGTGCCGAGCGTCATCCCCTCCGAGGCTGAGGGACTGAGGGGTGGAATAGTGGGGTGTGGCAAAAAGGTGAAAGCTTGCTCACTTTGCTGTGGTAGTTTGGGAAAGTACTGAAGTGTTAAAGGCAAATCTTGGCTGCGCCCGGCAGAGGTTCTGGAGTGAAATCCTGCCTTCACTCACATGAGTAGTTTTCCTGCCTTTATTTCCATTTGGATAAAAAGTCCTCTTGGCCATCTCCCTGTGGTGTTGTTGCCCTGGTTAGCGTCTGGGTGTGCCTTTTCCAGATCGACTAACTTTGCTTTCCGATGGTACAGAGATCAAGTGCAAAGACACCAGGTTTCCTTTAAAATCTCGTTAATATCAGTCTGACAGCCTATTGGGATTGGAACCGGTCTTGTGCCCTCCACCTTGACTTTACATCAAAGTTCTGTTTTACGTGACTTCCCCATCTCCTGGAAGTTTCATGTGACTTCTCCATCTGGTGACAGAGTCATCTTGCCACAGTGATTGCTGTTTAGCTGCCTGAAACTTACTACGTTTTTCTTGTTTCACCAACAAGTTTGTGTTTGTAGGCAGTAATCTCAATGAATGCACATAAAGATAGGTGTATTAACATTAATGTGCTTGAGTTGCTGCAGTTCTCATTTTGTATGCATTGAAAAATAATTGCAGATAAAGCTTGGATTGTTTCTGCATAAATGTTTGAGCATTGAATTTTGCATGTCTTCAGAGTTTTCCAGCTGGCAAGCATGTTAGTGTCTGTGTCTGGTAAGAGTATAATCATAGATGGCAGTGTGAATGAATCTCTGGCAGAGATTTTTCTGTCAGTAGTGCTGCTAATTAGTAGCAGGGTTTGGTTTTGTGGATCTTTGTAAATGAAGCTGGAATTACTCATGTTTTAGTGAAGGTATAGTAGACACATCACAGGGAGTGATGTAAGGGCTGTTTGCAGCTCTTGGGAAGGGAAGGTGACTGACATTTGCAGCAATTAAAACCTCATTGCTGGTGGCTGAAGAGCTTTAGTTGTACACATTGATGCACATGTTGTGCTGATGTGGTGCTACCTGGATAGTCTAAATGGCTTCAGGTGATCTGGGCTCCCACTGTTGATGTGCAGCTGGCAAGGTGGCAGCAGGGAGGCTCAGAGCTGGCAAATCCCTTCCTGCTCACCAGATACTTCAGCAGTGGGGTGGAGTAATCTCAAACACTGCTGCACATTAATGACAACAGGAGACCAGGACTTCAAATAAGGTGTATTGGGAGGGTCAGTCACACTCAGGGCAAAAACTGTAGAATCAGGTTGGTATTTTTAACTCATTCACACTGCTGATATGTACACCAAATTTTTCCCTTGTAAGCAAAGACTGTATCATCTGTGGGGAGGAAGATCACAATAGGGGCTTTCTGAAGACTTCCCAAAAGTGTCTCTGGACAGCTGCAGCAGTCACTATCACTCTTTAGGATGTAAAGACAGAATTCTTGTGATGAGGGAAACAGTGCAGACTTTGGTCTTAGGTACTGACAAGGGCCTTGCCATTTGGTGATGCAGTCCTACTCCTGCTTGTCACCTGTGGTATGTTACTGTGGCAGCCACACACGGTGGCTGTGAGTGTGCACAGTTTCTGACCTGCAAAAAAGACCCCCAACATCAAATTTTCCTAATACACAGTGATAAAGCTCCTCCTCATTCCTTGCTTAGGCACACCCAAGGGGTTAAAAGAAGGTCTGGACCATGGGACTGTGACCTCACTGTCCTGACAGTCTTCAGCTGTGACTGGCATCAGTGGGGTAAAGTGACCCCACAGTTGTTCTGCCACGCTGAAGCTTCCTATGGAAAAGCCACTGTTTGACCAAGTATCTCACAGACAGGCACTGAGGTGCTGCTGAGGTTGGATAATTTCTGAGCCAGCTAACCTGGGTGTATCAACATTGTTGGCATGGCCAAGCAATCGATGTGGATCTGTTTTGCTGCAGGTTTATGCACTTTTAACATTGCTCAGACATCCTGACTCAGTTGTCTCTACTGGCACTTGAGGGATGCCTTAGTAGCTGTACTAATCCTGAGGGAGCTGTCTGGACTTGAAACCATCCTTAATGGAAACAGCATGCACTGTGCCAGTATGAAAATACTTGTGCAAGTGAGACTGGCTATACCCCACTTTGTATCTTTAATAAAATCATGGATGGTGTTTTTTAACTATTTTGTAATCCTTGTTCCCAGAGGTGAAGTCATAAACTCTGTCCATGTGACCCAGGATCTGTTTGGTAAAAACTTGTTCTCTTTTCTTTTTATGCTTTGGCTTATTTATAGCTGTTTGTGCCTTAGACTGTAAGGTAAATCTGGTTTTCCTACAAGCCTGAGTAACTTATGCTTGGATTGATGCTCACTTGATTTTTTATTTTAATTGGATTTTGCTGAGTATTTTATTGCATAACAGCTGTGAGACCAAGTCTGATAGTAGTTCTTATCTCTGACTCTGTTCAAAAAACATTTTTCTTTAACCCTGAACCCTGTTATGTAATTGCAGGTAATAATTTAGAAAGATTTAGTCTTAATGGATGTGATTACCCCTGTTTAGAAAAAGAACAAAAAACACCCCTAAAACCTCCAAAACTTTACCACCAACTTTAAGGTGGTACCCAGTTCTGAGAAAGCATTAGGGAGCATAGCAAGTTCTGTCATGGAGTGACTGGGAAACAAATGGAAGGCCTCACCTTTCCTTTTTCTTCTGTAGTTACTGAGAAGCATGGGTTTTTAGACTTGATTCTGTTTGTGCTTTTCTTGAAACAATTAAAACTGCTGAAAATGTTAATCCGAAATGTATAGGCTCACATCAAAATCTTTGGTTTAATATACAGCCTGTTTTCAGCAAGTACAGGCATCAGCACACCAGGTCAGGAGGCTGTTCTGCCACAGTCTTGGAAATAGGCTGCTCTCTGTAAGGTACAAAACAATGTGTGACCTCATGAAGCAAATATCTGAGCCCCAAAGCTGCTTTTCTTTCTCCCAGCTGTACCAGGCAAATATCTTGCTTGCATTGTAGTGTCAAGAGAACTGCTTTTGAATTATTTTAGCTTTATGGTTTGGTGAGTTGTTCTTAGAATAAATATGTGTTTTACCATCCAGACAGTCCTTTCACATGACCTTTCTTTCTTTGAGCTTCAGCTAAAATTCCAAAAACCATTACAGCTGATGGTTGCCATGCTAAGCTCAATTAAATTATTCTTTTGTTTGAATATTCTAAGAGAAGGTGAACTTCACTATTTTTCACTATTTTTTTCCCTTATGAATGCAGTTCTGCAAGTAGTCAAGAAATGGTCTGGAAGATCTTGTTACTTGGTGGTGAGCAAGGTTGTGATTCAGTGCTTTGTTTCCACATAAACATGGGTTGTACAGCCTGCTGGAGGCAGTGTCCAGTTGTTGCAGAAATAATCTCTCCAACAGAATTCAAAATTATATTAATGTTTTATTGACATATTTCCCCTTATTTCAGGGAAAGAATGCACCCAGGATGAAAGCACAGCTGCAGCTATCTTTGCTGTTCAAATGGATGACTATCTAGGAGGAAAGCCTGTGCAGAGTAGAGAAATTCAAGGATATGAATCTACTGAGTTTGTGGGTTACTTCAAAGGAGGAATTAAATACAAGGTAAAGAGTCTGTCAAAATACCTTCTGAAATTGTAACATTTTCCCTACATAAAAATAAAATGTTTTTCTTTGTAAATGGAGATTTTAAAAATAGTTTATTATTTATTAAAAATAGCTTTGTGGATTTAGATCTGAACCCCCATCTTTAACTGTAGGAGTCCAGTGTTTGTACAGAAAGCAGCAGCTTGTTTGTCAGTGCCTCTCCTGATATGTGAAAACCTTTCCCAATTGTTTTTTCCCAAAATAAAGCTGTCCTAAAATTTCATACTTAAGTGTCGAAGAGAGTTCACAGTAGGGACTCTGTGTCTGGGTGGTGTTAAATCTCACAGAAGTAATTTGTCTTGCAGGCCAAGTATTTCTGTTCAAATGCAGAACCCAGTTTGCTCAAGAGGTTAGAAATATTAATAGAATGGAAAAGACCAGAACTTCATTTGAATCTAGAAATGATGCTTTTGCAGTGCTACTGCAGGTTTTTTCTGAAGTAGATAAAACAATCTCCCAATTTTTTTTAAAAAAATTTAGTTTTTGGAAAGGTGTAGTATCAGTGTCCTTGTGTCACTTCCAGAAGGTGAATAGCTGAAAATTTACTCTTTTTTTTTTTTTTTTTTTTTGCATCAACATCAGTGGAGTTTTTTTAAGAATAAAGTAATATATCTCCTGAGAATACCTCCACAGTAGCAGCTCTGGGAGCCATGGCTCATTCAGCCTTTTTACCCCCATTATGAAGGTTTCTAATTTCTCTCTGTCTACACAATCAAGCTTTTAACTCTGTATAAGTAAGGTTGTCAGTGATGCACCCTAACTTTTACATTTTAATTGGGTTTTTTTTTGTAATTTCAAGAGCCACTCTCTGTTCCAGCACAAGGTGTGGGTCTCCCAGAGGAGTGGAGAATGCTGCCTCACAGAGGCAGACATCCAAGCCAGTCTACAGGATTATGGTTATGTTTACACTCACTGATTGTGAATCAACAGTTTGCTCTCACTTCCCTAGTTTGGTACTCCTTGCCAGGTTGACTCTTAAGCTGCAAATATTCCTTTCATAAAATTGCAAGCTGCTGTGGAATTATCCATCCATCTACATGTAACCAGGGACTAAAACCACCCAGACCTCTGAGATTCAAACTTGAAAAACTTCGAAAGGAGCTGCATATATTATCTGCTTTTCCTTAGTCCTTGACTTTTGTCCTAACAATGGGGTTCAATATTATCTCATCCTCTGAAGGAGGCTGGAAAGTGCTGTAAATTCTGTGCTTTCACTTTTGCTGTTGATCTGAAAACCCTTTGAAGGAGGGTGATATCGGCTTCCTTGGCTAAAGGTTCACACCTGAGAGTTCAGCAGCAGTGCTGTCTGTCTGGTCTGTGGTCAGCACTCTTAGACAGGACATTACTTTGGCTTGCTTCTGACTACATAAGCTATTTTTTCCCTCTGCTAGCTCCTCAACTGTAGCAAAAAAAAAAGTAACTTTGCAGAAATGAAGCTGAAATAAAGCTGACTGCTTTGTTTTGTTTCATTCAGGCAGGTGGTGTTGCCTCTGGATTTAATCATGTTGTTACTAATGATCTGAGTGCCCAGAGGCTGCTGCATATCAAGGGCAGGAGAGTTGTAAGAGCCACAGAAGTCCCCCTGGCTTGGACCAGCTTCAACAAAGGAGATTGTTTCATCATTGACCTGGGAAATGTAAGTATTTTGTAGAGCGAAACACTGAAAGGCAAGAGCTGTATCCCTTCCAAGGTCTGAGTCATCCCCTAAAATGCAAAACTGACTTTGGTCACTCATGTGAACCAGCAGAAAGAATCTGCTTTAGAAAATTGGTTTTAGTGTCACACCACTTGAAAGGTTTCAAGCTGCCCTAAATGTTTCCTGAAGTGTGCACAGATTATCAGTCAAGAAACAGTTCTCTTTCCCAGAGAGGAAAGGCATTGGGGTTTTTCAGTACTGGTGTTTGAGCAGCTTGAACAGTTCACTGTAAGTCCAGCCTGACTTTGGCACTCTCTACCAGATGAATGGGATCAGTGCTAGTTCAGAGCAGAGCACAGATTCAACCATTCTCTTAAGAGCATTTTTTCATAGTCATCAAACTTTGATAGTGACAGTAGACCCTAGAGGAATGGCTGCAAAAGTGATTATAAAACTACTTGAATATTTCAAGAGATCACTTGAGAAGCAATCCTGTGCTTCAAGGCTTTCTGCTGAAAACAAGTAGAGACAGCACAGAAGAATATCAACACATAAGAGAAGATAATTCTGCTTGCTTCAAATGGCTTACAGTGTAGTGCTGTCACCTCAGAATATATGAGACTTCCTGATTCTAAGAGTAGCAGCTGGGATGTAGTCCCACACTAATTGGGCGCTAGTTACCAATTTGAAATTATACTCACAAGTATAAAATGGAAAGCATGTGAAAGGAAATAGTTTATCTGCAGTTGATTTTATCTGTAGTGTTTCACAAGGAAGTGGTCAGCTGCTTCAAGATCTCAAGAGTTCCCCTGACCTATTGAAAAATGGACTCTTCTGAATTCATGGTGTGCATTTTCTCTGAAATAAGAAAATTCGTGGTTCCTTTTTTCTCTGAAAGTGTCCCCTAGTGTGACAGTTGAAGATAATCAATGTAGCTACTTGATACCAATATATCTTTGATTTTTATTATGCTTCACAGCCTTCAGATGGTGATCAGTATCCAAAGTAATCTCTCAATGTCACTTTGCATAGAAGACCCAAATCATCTGTTCCCTGTGAGAGTTAATGCATGGGAGATGGAAGGTTTGGAACTAAACATTGCTAGATAATGCTGCTTTTGCAGTAAGGCTGTAATTGGGCTTGAGTTTTCTGGAGTCAGCCTTCCATGGACATGGTGTAGAACTGAGTGTACTCCATGAATTCAACTTGTTCTGACCCTATTGTGCTGCAGTTACCCAGATGACGTTGAGTAATTAGTCAGGCCACATGAAATGCACTATGGATGTGTTTCAATGTTACATGTTTAGCTTGGAGCTCATCCCTTTTGGTGAGAGGACAGTGCTCTCACTAAGCAATTTAAATGTAATATAGAGTTAGAGTCTTAACCTGATACTGAATGTACATTGGGAGCCTTTTACTTTTTTACCGTGTAACATCACTGGTTTCTGATTCACTGTTTGACAAGACAGAGGTCAAGCAGCAATGCAACACTGCAGGAAGAAAGATTGGATGTGAACAATATCTAGAACCCTTTTTTTTTTTTTGCCATTCAATGGGAAATGTTAGTCAAATCACATGTCTAATACAGTTCTTGGTCTTGTCATGTCAGTTGTGAAAGAGAAATGGGTTTTTCTGAATGTACTGACAAGTTAAGGAAAAGAGTGTTTTTGCATCAAGATATTCATAGTCACATGTTATTACATAGTTATTGCATAAACCAGACCATGCTTGTAGGAGATGAAAACAGCTGACATAGTTCAGGATGATGATATACAAGTCTAGTGAAGGGCCTCTAAATAAAGGAGTGTGGTAGAAAATAGTGTCACAGGAGAAACTTTGCTCAAGTTTTATAAGAACTATATTTCAAGCTGAAATAATTGTACTTCAGGTCGACATTTTCCGTGACTAAAGGCCCATTGTAAATGAGGGAGGCTTTATGAGTCCTTACAGGAGCTCTTAATTGAATTTAAGGTTCCTTTGAAAAAACAAAAGTATTTTCACTAAAGTAGACTCCATTACTTAACAGTTGAAACAATCTTAAGTAGGGTTGCTTTTGAGTTTTGATATTTATTGCAGACTCATTGTCTAATGGGCAGTAATTGCATAAAATAATGAGCTTATGGTCAGTGCTTTTAATATCAAATTATTGTAGTGTGTCAAATGAGATAAATTTCCAAGATTTACTTTCCCCAGTCTCTTAGCTAACCAGAAGGATGGTCTCCATGGAGCTGAAAAATTGCTTGTGCTGTCCATTTCCTGTTATATTTTATCAAGCTGCTTATCTAATATAATAAAAAATTATTTCAGTTTTCCTGTTAATTCTCAATTACTGCAGTATTTTAAACTCACGGTTTGAACAGATAAGGGAAAGTTATGAAAGATCATAATGAATAGGAATAAAATCATTATTTACCACTAGGATTTTCTTTACAGTGATAATGCTTTAAGCAAAAAGTGTGTGTGGGCAGTTCAAGCCAGGTTCACATATTTACAGTTCAAGTTCTGATGTTTATCTCATATCTAGATCATAGAATAGTTTTGGTTGGAAGTGACCTTTAAAGGTCATCTAGATCAACTCCCTCTGAAATGGGCAGGGGCATCTTCAACAAGCTGAGGTTGCTCTGAGCCCTGTTCAGCCTCACCTTGAATGAAGGTTATCCTATCTTGATCCAGCCTTCTAAGTTGTTGGAGTCAAACCTTGGCTGGAAATAAGATCAAAAAATAGTGTTCTAACTGCCTGCCTCCTGACAGTCCCTCTCTCTCTTAAAAGTGGTCAGGATCCCCTGGGGCCATGTCCCATGTGCACAACCCACAGAGAGCCTTGGCCGATGTTTTAGTAAACCACATTTACAGTGCTTCAAATACCCTGCCCAGGTCTCATCTTGCCTCCTTAGAACTCTCTTGGCTGGCAGAGAAAATAGCTGCAGGAGGCAGAGAAAGCACTGTCTGTGCTATGAGGGGAATTGTTGTCTGTGGGAAATGCAGGAAGACCTTTCAGTCAAGCAGGCTTCTTTAACACCATGAGCTGTGACTGTGCTGATCTTCCTTAGAGGAAGTGACCCAGGAGAGTGCTGGGATGCCAGACCCTGATTTAAGTTGGGGTGCTTTTTTCTACATGGGATTTCCATGGCATCTCTTTGGTGACCCTGTGAGGGAGCGTTTGGGCAGGCAAGACAAGTGCAGGGTGGTTGCTGAGAGGGCCTGGAGTGGAGAACACCTTCCTTGGTCAGGTGCTGCTTAGAGCATCTTGTCCAGGTGTAGCTCTGCTTGAGGCCTCCCAGGAGCTGCTCTTTTCTGCCACACAATCACAGAATATGCTAGGTTGGAAGGGACCTGCAAGGATCATAAAGTCAAACTCTTACTCCCACACAGTCCCCAAGAGTCAAACTATGTGCCTGGGAGCATTGAAACGCCCACACACACTTGAGCTCTATCAGGTTTGGTGCTGCCACCATGTCCCTGAGGAGCCCATTCCAGCATCCAGCCACCATCTGGATGAAGAACCTTTTTCTAATATCCAACCTAAACTCCTCTGATAAAACTTCAAGCCACTCTCTCAGGTCCTGTAACTGGACACCAGAGAGAAGAGATCAGGGTCTGCCCCTCCTCTTCCCCTCAGGAGGAAGCTGTAACTGCAATGAGATCTTCCCTCCATCTCCTCCAGGCTGAACAGAGAAAGTAACCTCAGCTGATCCTCATACAGCTTTTCCTCAAGGCCCTTCCAATCCTGTCCTGAACTATTGCTGATGTCCCACCTGAAAGGCACCAGGGTGGGTTTGACAGTTCTTGGTGGCCTTGAACTGCCTGGCCTTGCTCTGTGCTGCCCTTTACCTCCAGGTGCAGCTCTCCCTGCTTCACCCCATCCTCCAGCCACCTCCCCTTAGACACTGTCCTTTTTCTTCCTTCATCACCAGACAATTCTCAAAACACCAAGGAGCAGGCAGACATGGAAAATGGTCACAGAAGGCAGGGAGAAAGATGAATCACTGTGCCATTTAGTTAATAACACACATACAGTTTTTGAGGCTGTTTTTTAGTATCTATCTAGATGCATATGTAAACATACTGTATATTTGTATATTTCTGATAAGATGTGCTAAAGAATTTCACATCTTTTGTCAATTTTCCTGGTTTAAAGAGGGAAGGAAACTTGTCAGTATTGTGAGATTAACCCTGTGTATATTGATGTATGCTGGTTGTTCATGGAACTGGAATGTTGAGATGTATCAGTAATTTGGGTGATTATCAAAATATGGAGCAGAAATAACGGGAGTAACAATAAAATAAAGCAACATTAATTGATCAACTGTTTTATTGAATGCTTCCCAACTCAGTATGGGAAGCCCTGCTATATGAAGGCTGTCTGAAGTTGTATCCTTACTGACCAGCAAAAATATTCTTTCTGTGTGTATTTGGATAGAGCTCTGTGAAATGTAAGACTTGACTCTCTCTGATTAATCTCTTGATAGGGGGGCAGCAGCAGTGCCACGAGCTGCAAAGGGCAGGCAGAGAGCTATGCACTGCTCAGCCCTCTCAGAGAAATGAAGAGGCAGTTGTAAAAATAAGGGGGTGAAGGGCAGTGTGTGATAACTACCACTGAGGTTTCAGCTTGGGCCTGATAGCAGCTGGAAAGTTTTGTCAGTACAATAAAAGTTCTCCAGGCAGAACATCATCCTTCTCCCAAAAGAAGAGTGCAGAGGTGATAACCACAGCTCAAGCTAAATGAAGTTTGAAGGTATATTGTACTCAGTTGTCCATTCTTCCTATTCCTGTAGTGGTCCTGATCTATAAACAGCCAAGAGGTTGCTGGTTTGAAATCTAAGAACCCACAATATTCTTAGAAACAGATTGTGCTATATAGCAATCAGTGTATGCATTTCTCAAGGGCTTTGTGAATTCAAATGAAAATTATGAAGTTAGAACTCAAAAGTATGAGACTAGAGTTTTTATCATGATCTCTCTGTCAGTATGTTCCTAACAGAACACATAATAAGTATGTCAGAAGAAGAAAAGAAGACACTTGAAGAAATACATCAGGCAAAAAGGCTGGCTTTTTATGACAGCTGCTTTTCATATCAGCTGTTAATTTGGTGTAGATTAAATTATGTTTACGAAAAGAAAAGTAACTTCTGCTTTTTAAAGAGCAAGATAACAGATGCTTGCTTTATGGTTATGACCATGGAGTGTGATTCAGCATCACATTGCAGCCTTAAGCACAGTTGTCTTGGTGGTTTCTGTGATCTTCTTCCAAGCAGCTCACAACAGGCATATTAATTGCTTTAATAAGCAAAGTCTCTGTTAAGGTATAAACAGGGCTGGAAGAGCAGGTTCTTGCATTTTTCCATTCATCACTGTACATTTTAGTTGCTTTCCCTTGCTTTAACAACTGGCTCATGTAGGTTTTCCATTCACATGTTTCCTCCCACAACTAACCTCTTCTCCAGTTTCCCCCAGCTGAGAGTTAAACTATTGCTCATGCTGCAGCAGGGAGCTGCCAAACAAGTAGCTGAGCTTGAAGAACTAAAGTGATTAGGTTCTTTATTAACTTATTAGCAGCATTAAAATGTTGTTCTATCTATAAAATGTGTATCTTGGTAAGCAAGCATCTTAATTTTTCTGTAATTTTGTGAACCAGTTACTGAGCAGTGTAAATGCCAGCATTCTGGAAGTTGCTGTAGCCTCAGTCATCAGATGGAGGAAATGCCCCCTACTTCAGTTCAAGTATTCAGAGTATGGATTTTTCTTCATACTTTATGGACTGGAAAGTTTCCCTTCACCCCCACCCGTACACAGAAAAGGAGCTGAACCAGAGATCAGTGTTTAGGTTTCAGGTGGACTGGACACACATGTATCCACAAGGATTCAGTTAAGTTAGTTTTTTCTTCCTGATGTTGTAGGAAATCCAGTTGTTTTGCTGCTTGAGCTGCTGTTGTTTAGAATTAAGATTATCCTGGTATTGACCCCTTAATCCATCGTGGTATATAGCAAAAGCTATTCCTAGTGCATGCTAGCAAAACAGGTTGGAGAGGAAAAATGAACGTACCAAGTGCATGACTCTGCTATATCTGACTTATTTTTAGTCTGAAAATTTGTTCCATTTGAGTCAAATGGGACACTCCAAAGACTGGTTACAAAGACATTATTGTAATTTTAGTAGTAATTTTAATTTTTTTTTAGCTCATGGTGGCCTCAGAGGTGTTCTGGCTGAATGAATTTGCAGTTTGTTTTGGATTATCAAAACTTCACAACTTTCAATGGTTCACTGTATTGCAGTTTCAACAAAGTTAGATTTTATGGATAAGTGAAATGTGAGGATTTTTTTTCCTTGCCTGTGTCAAGAATTCAACAGTCAAGAAAGAAGTATAAAAAGGAAGAATTTAAGGAGAAAAATGCATTCAGCAGCCTATATTAATCTAGTTGAATCCAAACATTCTTAATACGTACATATTGTTAGTTCCTTAAAAATCCTGATGTCAGTAAACTGACAAAAACACTGCATTACAGTTATTTTTGTTCAGTTATTTTCCCCACCATGTAGATTTTGTTTTCTTGATTTAGGACTTTTCTGTACTTAAAAAAAAAAAAAAAAAAAAAAAACCAAAAACATAAACAAAAAGCTTCACACTCTTTCTTTAGGGCTCTCTGTTTTATTTCCAAAACCTTGGTGTTTGAAATACAAATACCAACGTAATATGCCAGTGTTTTACAGATTCTTAGAATTAAAGGCATTAGATGTATTTCTGTTGCTTGCAGTTCATATATTTACTTTTTTCCCCACTTTATTTATGTTTTGTATTGGCATTTCTTCTTTGAACATATTAAGTTTAATTACAGAACTGGAGTTTTAACAAGCTGAAAGGAACTCATGCCTTATCAGAGCAGCTGTTCACTAATGACTGTGGAGAGTCTCAGCTGAGTGCCTGCCCATTATTCTGACAGTAGCATGATAAGATGTGTCCAAAGCTTTGCCAATATTCATGTGTGTTTCATCTGCCTCTAGCATTGCTGGGCTTTTTTTTTCTGCTTCCTTCAGGAGGTGAGTACTTCAGAGTGCTGGCTCTTTTGGGGATTCCTACATCACAGCTCTTCTCCTCCTGACCCACCCATCCTTACAAGCCTCATCAGCCTTTCTTCCCATGTGGGCAAAGGTGGATGGGTTTAAGGTGTTTCAGGGCCTCCAAAAAAAGAATAGAGGCATGCCAGCTTGTGATGCTTTGCTTAAGTTCTTTTCTAATGAAAATTTAAAGTTTATTTCAATATTTTAAGGTTTACGAGACTTTAACATTTCACTGTTATTTTCTACCTAAATGAAGGTTTCACCACAAATTATTTCTAATTAGAGTTTTGAAACCAGTTTAATTTGTTTAGCTTTTTATTATCTCTTCATGTAAGAGAATGCAAATCAGCAATTACAGTAGAGGCTTGTAAATTAGGATCTTTCAAGAGACATACAGGTTTGAAATGCATGTTTAGGGCATGCTTGACTAGAGAAAAACTTTATGGATTTTTTAAAAAATTAAAATTACTAGTAAAATTACAATAGTGTCTTTGTAACCAGTCTTTGGAGTGTCCCATTTGACTCAAATGGAACAAATTTTCAGACTAAAAATAAGTCAGATATAGCCGAGTCATGCACTTGGTACATTCATTTCTCCTCTCCAACCTGTTTTGCTAGCATGCACTAGGAATAGCTTTTGCTATACCACGATGGATTAAGGGGTCAATACCAGGATAATCTTAATTCTTAACAACAGCAGCTCAAGCAGCAAAACATCTGGATTTCCTACAACATCAGGGAGGAAACTAACTTAACTGAATCCTTGTGGATACATGTGTGTCCAGCCCACCTGAAGCCTAAACACTGATCTCTGGTTCAGCTCCTTTTCTGTGTACGGGTGGGGGTGAGGGGAAACTTTCCAGTCCATAGAGTATGATGAACTTTAAGATTCTTTGCTTTTCCTGTCATTGTCCTGGCTAAGATCCACAGAAATGGCCACAAGAGATCTAGAAAAGAAAGTGTATTTTCATGTCCCTCCAGACTAAGGAGGCTGCTGTTGAATACAGAGGCGGCTATGTGTTGGAATGGAAAAAATTGGTTTTTATGTCACTTCTGAAATAAGTAATTTTTTTGTTTGTTTGTTTTTCCTTCTCTTACTCTGCATGCCATTTGGGGCTGGAGCGGGAAACAGATGTACTTTCACAGTCCCCCTCCATGCAGGGAAAAGTGCCAAGTGCTCTTGCTCAGGGTTCCACATGAGCCATGCACAGTCATCCTGACGCACAGCCTCTGTGTAGAAGCTAAATGTTTTAATGTGCTGTAGAAACCTCATGTGACTTGCACAAGGTCACTCTGCAGGCCAGAAGCTATTTGGAGTAAGAGCAGTGAATTGTGGCACTCTGTGGGTGGGAGACCAAACTGTTTCCCCAAAATGTGCAGTTGAGGGGAGGGCTCATTCTGACCACAGTGTGCATGGCACAGACCCAGCTTGCCTTCCCAACCTCACTCAGGAGCTCTAGGGTGGTCACTGCTGTTCTTTGTAACATATTTCATTATAAGGTTATATTCATTAAAATGTTGCTCATTATGTTATATTTATTCAATGTTACTCAATGTATTATATTCATTAAAATGTTAGTTTCATTACAAAATTATACATTATGATGTTTTCTCATCCTCAGCTCTTAATTGTCTCACCATGATAACTTTTGATATCAACATACATTAATATAGTGTGTCTCTCTCAGAATTCTGTTTAAGAGGTTTAAAAAAGTAAATACTACTAGTGCAAACTTCTGAAAATAAACTGGGTTTGGCACAGGAATTAGTGATGAATGAAGCTCTTTTATTTTGAGGGGAGTGAACACTTGAAGTCTGTTTTCATTTTAATGGAAACATTTTTTGTCAACCTGCCAATGCCAAATAAAGTTAGCAAAACAAACCTAAAAATAGTGAAGGTGTAGTACAGCTAGGAAATTCTGAAAGTAGTGAGTGAGCTGAAGCTTAATACCATATTTTGCCCCTGGCTGAGCATTTTATATGTCTAAAAAATAAATTCATGAATAACTAAATACAACCCAAATGCTCGATGATTTGTTGAACATGGTTAGATTACTAATTGATTGTATTTCAGGTAAATTCAGATCTAAATATTAGCCTTCTCAAGAAGTGGCTTTAACTTCTAAAACCCTTCTCCTGGTTTTAAATTGTTGAAAAACTGAATCTGCCTAGAGGTTGAAATGGGTAAGTTACATCAGGAAGGCAAACTTGTAGATATTCAGCCTCTCTGCTGAGAGGCCTCAAAATTAGATACATTGAAAATGAGATTGTTTGAGTTCAGAAGAGAAAATTAATTAAATCCAAGCTCCTGAAAGCTTCTAGCACTGAATGCTTAAGATATTTTAGTGATCATAGTAAATACATTCCATATTATGTATTTTGGGACATTTTCATGGCCTGTGGCTGCTCATGTCCTTCTATTTGATTATACAGTACATGAAGTTTAACTTTCAGGCTTTTCATAAAAAATAGTGTCTTTATTCTCTAGTGCTAAAAAGAAGCAGATTATTTTTTCTTTAGCTTTTAAAATCAGTATTTTTCAAATAACCATGTAAAATGGAGCTTGTGAATCTCCAGATCAAGAATGTTTTCAGACACTGCTTGTTGATTCAAGTGGTGGTTTATGCACTAGAAGAAAACCTGGAACACGGAACATTATTTTTAAGGAAAATAATGAAGCCTGCAAATTTAAAAATCTGAAATCCATAACTGTAGATTTTTAAAGGTCCTTCTACTTCCTCAGGTTTATTTGAAGCCTAGAGCCTGTGGACTGTAGGAGAGCTCATTTTGGTCACTTGCTGGCTGAAGGCAGACAGGGAGAATAAACTGTGATTGTGGAGTAACTTGGGTGCAGTGTGGCCTTTAGGAGAGGCTAAGAAAAGAAAATGTGAATTTATTGTCCAAGAAGTCAAGGTCTTTGTAATTTGCAGTGGCAGTTCAAGTCTCACAACATCCTTTGTGGTCAGTGCAGCAAAAATACTCATTTTGTAGATGCAACTACTTGTTTTAGGTTCCATCGCCAGTTACCAAAAAACCAAGAGAAGGCCAATGGGTACAACTGAAGCTGCACTTCCAACCTCTCTGAATGAGCAATCTCCACCAATTGCCACATCAGCACTGAGATAAGGCAATAGCTGCCTTGCCTCTTTCCCTATTTCCTATGGGAAATAAAGAATTCCTATTTCAAATAAGCTCAATTAGTGGGATATAGGCCAAGATGAGAATGATGCTGAGGAGTCTGTGTTGTGGAAAGTCTCCATGAATTTGGTAGGAAAGGGCTGAAGCAGTGCCTGGAAATAACAAATGTATTAAAAATCTGCTCAGATTGACACATTTTACTTTCTGCACATTCAGTTCTTTAGAAAATTATTTCCCTGAGTATGAACAGAGATTTTGTTTTCCTGGGGAAATGTAGAAAGTTGGATTTAATATCAGGTCCAGATCTGACAGACCTAGGTCACCACATTCTGGATGCTTGGTAAACTGACAGCATTTAAATGAGAACATAGAAGCAGTTTTTTAATTAAAGCCTACAGTGAGGTTGTTAAAGGCAAGTTGAAAACCTCACAGCTTTCATTGCATAACATCTGCAAGTTGAAAGGGATAGAGTTCTGTGGTGCAATCCTGACAAAGCTTAAATCTTTGTCTTTGAAGAGATGGTTTTCAAGGGGGGAAGAGGGGTTGGAAGGGAACAGTGAGATCACTGAGATCTCACTGTGGGGGATTTTTGTGTCCATACTGGTGAGAAGTAACTGTTGGAAGTCACTAGCTCTGTTTTGTATGCAGATGCCATGAATGTCAGCTGCCTTATAAAAATTTGCATCTGCTAGTACTGAGAACCTGTGCTTCATCCCTCATTTGTCTCAGTCCACCCTTTCAGGTACTGTTAAAGACCAACAGTGGTCAGCAGAAATAACTTGATTTTTTTTTTTATTAAGTAGATTTTCATCTGAAATCTTAAGTTTTATACAGTTGTGTATGCAACATAGAACTAAGCCCAAGTAATTTATTCAGTGAGAGCTCTGATTAAAATTTGCATTGCAGATGAACACAAACCAGTTGAACCTAATTAAAACTGAAAAAGACTGTGTACCTTTATTGCTGTACTATTTGAACTATTTGCCAGAATCATGTGAAGAATCAAATTACCTTCCAGGAGAAGGTGTGGGAACTAACTAGCCAAAATGAGTAATTTCCTTGGACTTGCTCCTTTCAGCCCAGCCTCTAGCCTCCCTGCAGCTTATGTTATGCCTTTCATTAGTAATTTTCATCAAGACCAAAATCTGAATTCTTTATTCTGAAATGCTTCAAGTTTTGGCAATCCCTATTATTCATCCAGAACTTGGAGCATTTCAGAATAAAGAATTTAGATTTCTGATTTTAGATTCTGGCTGAATCAGGTGACCTGTCTTAGGCTGGTTCTGGTGTCTCACTTTCCTGAGAGGTGCCCTGGGAACATGCTGCATTCTGCAAAAGGTCAGCAAATAAAATCTGGATTGAAAGATCTAACTGTACTTTAGTAATACATTGTTTTTTATGTTATTTTTACAATCTGGATCTTCCTTGAGATTTTGAAATGAATTTGTTTCTTGACACAGGTGAGTACCAGCACTGCTGAAGTACCATAGAAGAGGAACTGACATGTATAAAATTTGTAGTCACAAATTTAGGAGTTCCTGGTTCTTTAATTAGCTAAAGCTCTATATGTAATTGGGATAAAACTCTGTCAAACCAAAACTCTGACTATTCTGAGCTCTAGTGATCTCCTAGTTATGTGGAAGCTGAATTATATTGTGTAAATATCTTGCATATTACAGAATCACAGAATAAAATAGGTTGGAAAAGACCTCTGAGATCAGTGTGTACAACCTTTGACTGAACACCACCACAGCACTAAATGCCACATCCTGTCTTTTCTTAAACACCTCCAGGGGTGTGACTCCACCACCTCCCTGGGCAACCCATTTCAGTGTTTATTCACCCTTGCCGTGAAGAAATTTCTTCTAATATCCAACCTCAGTCTCTCCTGGTGCACTTGAAGACTATGTCATAGATACTACAAATATCTATGTGATTGAGCAGCTCTCTTCTAGAAAGTGCTTCTGAAAGATGTAGATTCACTGATGTTCTGGTGATTTAGATCCAGTAGGATAATTATTAATGAAATTTATTCCATAATTTTGCTGTGTTGAATCCTATTGCTAAAGTGTGTGTTCTTTTCATTATTTCAGGAGATCTATCAGTGGTGTGGCTCATCATGCAATAAGTATGAGAGGCTGAAGGCCACACAGGTTGCTGTTGGCATTCGGGACAACGAGCGGAATGGAAGGTCCAAATTAATTACTGTGGAAGAAGGGAGTGAGCCAGAGCACCTCATAGAGGTACTGTAATGTGCAAACTTGTTGATGACGTAGCTGTGAATAAAAAGTTTTGCACCTCAGGAACTAAATCAGATCAGGCTGATGCTAGGAAGACAGATAAACAGTAGAGTAGGCCAGTCTATACCTTTTCCTTCCTTCATTACCCAGGCAGTATTAAGTTAATTGGGCATTACAGTCTAAGATAATTAATCATCTGAGAACACTTTTGCAAGAATAAATGTTTGCTTTATTGAGTTAGCTGTACAGTGACTGAATTAACACCATGCCTCATACCAGAGCATGCCATCAGCTCTGTGTGAGGAAGGAGCATCCATCTGGGACAGCACCAAACAAAGAAAGACACAGAATTACTGTGTGTAGAAAGTAAAAGAATGTGGCAAATTGCATATTGATTTGGCTGGGGGCCAAGCACACTGCTTTGCATACTTCTGCTTCTATTTCAAGACCATATGCACCTAGTCTCTAGTAACCCCAGCGAGCCCCTTCTTCATAAGTTAAGGGAGTCTAACAATTTACTTAAAATACCCAGATTCCAGATGTCATAACTGAACTGATCAAAGCAGAGTGGAAGAAAAATTCCCAATATATGGATTTTTCAGATCTCTAAAAGTTAACAAACACTCATGTGTTGCTACAGGTGGCCTACTAATTAAAGCAGTGGCACTTGGCATTTGTGTCCTAAATTAAGCTTCTCCCATTCATTCTCTAAAGAGGAGGAAGAGGGAAGCAGGGTCACAAAGCAGTACTTCAATAAAATGGAATATGTACAGCTAGGATATTGACTTGTACTCCATACTAAGTTCAGGAAGTAAAGCTAATGGTGCATGCAGGAGTGCAATTATTTTTTGTGGTGCTTTCATTCACTGTGGTCATATGCAGCATGACTAGTCACTGCCTGAGAGCAAAGCAGCTGCTGAGCCACCAGCCCGTGGCCGTGCTTGCTGTGGGGACACCTTTGGGTGGGCTGTCCATATCCTTGCAAAGACCTTTTCTGCTGTGGCTGTGTTCAGAAGAAGGAGAGGTGGCACCCAGTGTAGTGGAGATTTTTGAAGAGGGAAAAAACCCAAGCAAACAATGCTCTGGTTTACTTCCTTGTACAGACTTTCCACACTGGCTCTGATGTGGCACATATTTTACATGTAAAACTCTTTTGAAAAGAGCACAGATTGACAATTAGAGAGCAACCTCCTGCTCCTGATTTGAGTCACAGCATTGGGTTGCATCCTGCTGCAGCTGTGGCTGGGTGGCTCTGGGACCCTGCCCCTGGCCACAGCTGCTGCTGCCAGGCCCATCCTGGGGTTGCCTCTGGAGGCTCTGAATGGAGCTTCTGGTATGCTCATGTGAGTGGGAGCACTGATCAGAGCAGCTCCCCTTGATCCTTGCATGGGGCAGGTGCAGAGAAGTTGGACTTTTGTGCTACCCCAGTGAGGACATGGGCCAGCTGCAGGCTGCCTCCCTGCCCTCCCCCTCCATAGGCTCTGAGGGGAATGCTGCCCCTTGCCCCTCATCTCTTTGCCAGGCTTCCATTTGTGTGGCACTGTTGTTTTGTAGCAACCTCAACACATGATTGAGAGCAGGAAAACACCAAGGTGGCGTTTTGATCCTGTAGTGCACTGTTACTGTATCAGGGCATAAATTCTTTCTTCACTTGCACAGCAGTGTATGAAAGAAGTTTCTGCTTTTGTTTTAGGATTCTGAATATGGAGGGCACAGAAATGGGTAGTTCAAGGCAATTAGATTAACTGCTTTTATTGCTGCCCCTGTGATGAGTCCAGTTTGAGTGAGTGTGTCTGCAGTCAGGGCTTATTTTCTGTTCTGCGTCGTGCTATCCTTGCTTTTGTAAGTGCTGCTTCCATAATGGGGTCTGCAGCTCAGCTGTGGCTGTCCCAATCCACTCTGAAATGTGCTACTAATAAATCAGGAGGGTAGTTAACCTCACAAACATCTAAAATGTATCAATCCTTGTTTCTGCTCAAACTGTTTCCATTTTCTGGTACTCTTTGTTTGGATTTCTCCTTCCTTCCACAAAATTGTCTCTTAACTTGCTGTTACACTTTCCCAGGCTAACTGCTGTTGAGCTAACATTGTGTTTGTTTCTTCCCTCCACATCAGGAAGGGTGGATTTTTGGCATCTCCAGCTTTCTTAGAAAAGCTTGATTTATTTTCTAGGGAAAAGAATTACATACTTTAAATATTTGTTTTGTCATCCAGTATGCCACTGAAATCAGAAGATTTCCTAAAATTATCTCCTCTGACAAATGTCAGAATGAGTCTCCTTCCTGTGAGCTAGAAATCTGCTTCCATATCAGTGGCCAAACTTGCTCATGCAGTGGCACTAGATGCTTCAGGCAGGGGCTGACATACCCACCACGAGTACCAGCAGAAAGAGCCAATTCTGATCCCATTCCTGCTCCATAAGCACAGAGTTGTGACTCCCTACAGAAATGCAAAACTTCTGTGCCTGCACCCCACCTCAGAGGCATGACACAGGCTGGCTGAACTGACCCTGTCACGCTTCTGTCCTGCTCTAGGATTAGCAGAGGCAGCAGTGCTGTGATGAGGAGGTGTTTCCTGGCCTGCCCACTGTCCTGCTGGGCGCTGTGGTGCTGTGAGTGAGATGAACTTGTCTGATGAGGGCAAGTACTGCTCCCAGCTACCATTTTGAGCAATGGGAAGAGGCTGCACTGCTCGAATTTGCTCATGGGAGAGAACTGTCTGGAGCTGCTGCGGGACTGGATGAATTGCTGTGGCAGACCAGCAAGACACAGCTCGTTCACCCTGGGAAAGGGGCATTGCTAGAAGCTGGGCATGTGAGTAGTTTTGACAGCAGCAAGCCCCTATTCATCTGCCACCACAGGCCACACAGTGACCATCCTGTGCTTGCACTCTAGAAACACAGCAGGTCTGGGAAGCTCAGACTTGCAGTGGATGTGCAGAACTTCTCAGAAGATGCTTCAGGGATCACTGGAACTCTGACTGTGGAGACAAGGCCGAAGATTTCTGTGCACATCAGAGATATTTGTTATCTGGCTTCACCTCCATGTTTGGAGGGTGAAGCCAGATACATAAATCTGGCTTTAGGTGCTGGGTTTAGGTGAGGTAGTGACTGGCAGGTTTAAAGAAGCAGTGTTGTATTGGGTTGCTACCCTGGAAAATTAAAAGAGAAAGAGACCACCTTAGACAAATTGCTGCTGTTACTGTGATTGGTCACCAGTCTCAACAGAAGATTAAAAAAAATCACCAGATGCCAACTCTGCTCTGATTTTCACATGTAAACAGCTGAATAGTTACCCGTTCTGCTGAATCTTACGCTTGAATGTTTGAATAGTGTTTCAGGAATTTTTTTGACCTTCATGGAACCAGTCCAAAAACAGATCTTAGCAATGCATGACACAATTTGGTAGCTGCTGCCTGTGCTGACACTAATATTTATCCTTCTCACTGCTTGCAGTGGTAAGCAGAGGTCTCACAGCACTGCTTTTAGTTGCCCAAGAGGTCACTGAGGACTGAGAGCGGCCAAAGTAATTGGCAGCCATGCTCAGGACAGGCAATTTTCTTCTTCTAGTTGGAATCTCTGCTCTAATTTTGAAGAGAGGAGAAAATTGGAGAAGCTGTATTTTAAAGTTTCCCATAATCTTGTTATTTAATATTGTGGTGTAATGGCAAACTAGAAAACAAGGAATCAGAAATTAGTGTATTTGTGAAGATGTCTAATCAGCCAGCAAGCTGAAGGTGCTTGCAGTAATGCAGGAAGCATAGAAACATTCAGTTCTGAGTCACTCAAGGGAAAGATGCAAAGCATCCAATCCTCCATTTGTTGTGCAGCAATCCCTCGATCTGGTACCATAACTCTAGAGATGAAGTAGAAGGGAGGAGAAAGTATTAATATATCAGTTTTCCTCTATTTGTGTAATTTGAAATATTAGGCACCCTAAAATATGTTTATGTTGATCGTACTTTCTGTCTACATGGACTCATCTCCCTGTGGTTCATTTCAAGTGTGTTGGGCAGCTGTGTCAGCCTGCAGGGTATGAGAGCCAATGAAAAAGTAGGATAGACTGAGTTCTACCTAAACTAAGTGTCAAGCCTGCATCTGCCCCCTCTACTTAATATGTCATGTTCAGCTAACACTTTTCAAGATGCTTCTGTTTTCTCTGAGCCTGTCTGATTCATAGAATTTACTGTTCCCTTACACATGACTCCCTTAAAACTGCAACTCTTGGTACTATATGATTGCTGTGGGTTTTGCTGCTGAGATGTTTTGTTGTGGTTTTGTAAAGGTTGTTGATTTTCATGATTGAAAAAAATGAAACCTGAAAAATATGACAGCTGAGGTTCAAAACCACAAGAAAATGAATCATCTTGTTAGTATGCATCTTTGGAATCACTCCTCTGCCTTTAAACATGAAGGTCTGCCACTTTTATTTACTCAGCATTTGCAGTTGTCACGTGCCTGTTTTTGTGAGCATTCTAGAGCCCTCACAACAGGTGGGTCCAAACCTCTCGTAAAATACTTGTGTAAAGATTCAGCTGGTGTAAATACCGAGCAACAGGGAGAAGCTCTTCCTCCTTGCTGGGAAAGCAGCCTTTCTCCTCCCTGCTCTTTCTTTAAAGCCCCTAAGCAATGATTAATCGTGAGAATTGCTGAGTGCAATTGTATCCAGTGACGATTGTTTTTGCCTGTGGTGTGAATAAATACTACAGGTGAATGATGTGATCATGTTACAGCCAGTCACACCTTCCTACCTTTGTAGCTGGGAAGGGACTGGCAGCACTATTCAGTGCTAACTCAGCCCTGTGGAGAGAATCCCAAGAGCCCAGACAATAAAGAGATTGCATTGCAAATGCAAGTTACAGAGGCTCTAGACTCTAAAGACCCAAATAATGCAAACATGTTGAAAACCTGAAGTTCCAGTAACCCTTAAATTAATTGGATAGATGTCTGCCCATATAGGGAGAAAAGCAGGATCACTTCTTCCTTTCTTATTAAATTCAAGCCCCTAAAAATTATTTTTTATAAACCAAAGATCATTTCTAAGGACAGCATGGAGCACAGTGAGGTAGCGCTGGGGAAAAAAGTGATGCTTGCCTTGACATGTGGTGGGTGTGAGAGTGCCAGGACCTGTTGCTCTGAAGGAGCTGTGCAGGTTCCTGCAGTCCCTGGCCCTGGCACATGGATCTTTACGTAAGGCTGGAAGAGCAGCATGTGCCCCACTGGGGAAGGTACTGCTTTGGTGCCTGCTCCTTCCCCAGAGCCAGCAGGAGCAGGATCTGTCATCACAGCTCTGCAAAAGCAAAAACTGCTCTTGCCACTCTCAACATTTGTGTTCCTTCTTGTTCCCTTGCTTTTGGTTGTATTTGGTGGACTTGAGTCATGCTAAGGGGAGGTTTGTTTGTTTTGTATACAGAGGAGTGAAGGAGCAGTGGGATGGATGGTGCAAGAGGAGGAAGAGGGATAACTTTTTAGAATAATATTCTATTCTAACTTTTTGTGGACTACAAACTCCAGGCATTTGTTAGGGATTAAACAATTGTTTCATTGTGTAGCTTGTACACAGTTTTAATCAAATGCTCATGAGCTCTGAATGCATGTAACTGTCAGGGCCCAGCCTGACCTGTTCACAACCAAAAAAAAATGCCCAATATGAAAAGTAATGAAGCCCCATCTATGGCTTTGGAAATAGGTAAAGCAAAGTTGCCTGTTATCATCTAAATTGAGACAGCTGGAAAAAAATAGACATTATTCTAAGGAATTTTGTGAAATAAATACAAGAAATGAATTTCAGTCCCAGGGTAGAGGCAGTATTGAACAGTCATGTACAAAGGAAAATGAATGCACTGAGAGAGGGGTGAGGACAGTGGAAGTTGTACCAGACCCCAGTGCCAAGGCTCAGTAACAGAGGCAAGTCCAACTACATTTTCCTGAGAATACAAAGACTTAAGAAAGCTAATGCACAGGAAATAGCAGAACTACTAGCTGTAGTTCCTATTAGTAGTTGCATTGGCTACTCAAATGAACAGACAGCTTTCTCAGGCTGCTTTGAAACTATGGGTCAAATTTACCCCTCAGGAACACAAATATGCTGCTTCACTGGAGTGATTTTGGGCATAGGTAGGTGCCAGCAAGAATTTGGGTCCTGTCAGTTTGATCAGTTTGTTGGATACAACCCAAAATAGTCCAGGGGAATAAACCTGCAGGGGTAAAAATCTTACACATGACTGTGCACCTCTCATAGCAACACCTGCTCAGTGTGAGGAGTGGCAGTTTACCAAGCATTCCAGTGTTTAATTAAGCTTTATGATGGGCTGTGAAAGTGGGTACGAAGTGCAAACCCCTTGCCCTTCAGGGTGCCAGTTTCAAACTGTCAGAACCAGGAGTTCTGTGTTCTTTACAGCAATGGAGCCTGTCTCCTTCATTAAGGACAGTCCCTTTCCTTGATACAAATTTGCATTTAAATGACTAAATCACATGACTCATACTCAGACAAAACTTGCATGGCCTGGATTCCAGTACAGCTTAGCTGCTTTGGACCAGCTGAGCATTTGGCCCAGCGTTTTTCCCAGATCCATGTAGAATATCAAGAGGGGTTTGGCCAGAGAATGGCAGAGGCTGGTAAGGAGAATCTTCCTAAATGTTGGGAGTTGCCCATAATATTCCTCAAGCTGCAGTTTTCAGTCTTGGCTGCCTGAAGCCAGGTACTTAAATGACAGAGAACTGAATAGGAGCTGCAGATGGCAAACACATCTGTAAGCCAGGCTTCTAAGTCTCTAAATACGGATTTCAGTGCCTGCATTAGAAGTTTAATTTCAGAAAAGAAAATATTCAGGTGTATCATACTGCATGGCATGAGCTAAATTCTTTATGAACAGCTCTACTAGCAGGTAGTTGAAAACCTAATTTTTTACACTAGGAAAGTTGCTTCCAAACTAGGTATTCTAGGGAATTCCTAAAATCCTAATGATTTCCTGGAAGTGCTTATGATCAAATGTGTCTCATTTGCATTCTTGTGGGTGAGAAAACCACTCATCTTTGTTATGTTTCCTTCTTTAGCAGCTGTAGCTCGCAGGCCTACCACATAAATCAATTATAATCTTATAATTACATGTTAGAATATGAATAGAGTTTGTAATGGCTTTTTTTCCTTTCTGTGCTATACTATCAAGAAATCTCTTGGTGAAAAAGTACTATAATTTTCACTTATTAAATGAGCATAATTAAGAGAAGGCCAAAGACAAGAGATGTTAGCACTTATCTCCACATGGGATTGTTAGCTCTTATTTCAAGGGACTTCCTTGCAACAGGGGAATTTCATGGAGAAGACCTGAAAGAGTAGATTGGTAGATTTCCTTTGCTGTATAAAAAGCTCTGAGATAGTTTCTTCCTGGGATCCTGCATCTCCCTAACAGAAATGCACTTGAAGGGGTATTTTTTTTTTTAATTTATTTTTTGGTCTCCTCCCAGCCCCTTGCAGAGCAGCTGGGATCTGTGTGCAAGGCTGCCTTTGAATTTTCCTTAGTGAAAGTTCTGTAGTGCAGGAAGGGCTTAGGGAGAAAAACTTTGCAGGTTGTTTTGTTGGGTTTTTTTAAAAGAGCTCCACATGTGCACAGATTGCTGTTTCCTGCCCAGGCCACGTAAAACTGGAATAAGAATTCTCTCTTTGGGCCAAAGTGAAGCACAGCTGTATGGAAGAAAGCATCCCATGTGTTGGGGGATCAGTTCATTATTTTCACCACCACAGTGTGTGATGCTGAGGAAATCTGTAAATATAATTATTGCAGGTACCACAGAACAAGCTGTTAGGGCCAGGTCTTCTGCTTACACAACTGCTTATGGCTGTGATACAGTCTGGCTTTACCTTTAAAAATAAAAGGTAGGTAAATTAAGATTTAAATACTGCAGTAATGAGTGCTGCAGCTTCTAGTGCTGAAGAACTGTAAATCATAGCTGAACATTTTGGCTCCTTTACACAGAATTTTAGGATGTGTAGGAACTTAAAGACATAAATCAGTTAGTGAAGGGCTCCTGAACTAGCAGGAGGAAATTATTTTCAAAGAGCTAAGCAGGATATATCTCCTAGACAACCAGGTGAAAGGAACATTCTTGCTCTCTCTGTGCTAATAAATATTTAATTTATTTCAAGCATCAGCAGGAGTCATTAGAGAATATCTGTCAAAATACTCTCTGAATTGCTTTCTTAAACATTTGAGTCCAGTCTGTGCTCTGTCTTGGACCAAAGAGTTTGGTGTCATACCAGGGAGGATGCCCTGGCATATCTGGTCTGCTTGCTGCATAGGGCTGGAAATGCTGAGCTTGTGAATACAACCAGCATTGCACTCCAATATTCCAATGCCCTGAGTGGCTTTTCCCACCTTCCCCTCTCATGGTGTAAGTGCTGAAATGCCTTTCTGCAGCTCCTCTGCTCACCCTGATGTGTCACAGCTGCTGTGCATCCCCTGGGAACACTGATTTCCATGCAGGGTCTCTGCCTGCCAGTCGTGGGCTGCTGCCTCCAGCTCCAGCTTCATGGAGTGCTTGCCACACTCCTTTTTCACTCCCATATTGGTATGGTCCAGCCACAGCCTTGGGACCAGCTGCAAAACTGGAGGCACTTAAAGAATGAAAAGCTGGGAGTGTTGTGGATTTTGTCAGATAAATGTTCTTTATGGCTGAGACTCCCTGTTGGCATTAGTTACTGATTTATTTCATTATTACCCAACACATAAGCATGCACTGTCACGTAGCACATAAGATATTTTATCCACAAGGCCTTCAAAGAGATCTGCAAAGCTGCAAAGGCTTCAGTGTGTACCTCAATTTATGAGGTAAATAAAGCAGAAAAAATGGGCAGCTCA
This sequence comes from Melozone crissalis, assembly GCF_028551555.1. Taxonomy (NCBI): domain Eukaryota; kingdom Metazoa; phylum Chordata; class Aves; order Passeriformes; family Passerellidae; genus Melozone; species Melozone crissalis. Next base: position 28,417,458 of record NW_026535794.1, read on the forward strand.
AGTACACGTGTGAGTGTCTGCAGGCTTTGGGTCCCATATTTAATGCTACTTATGGTATCAGGATGATGTTAACAAAGCAGTGAGATTAAAAATTTAGGTAGAAAGAATTAGTATAAATGCAAAAAGATGTAGAAGTGATTGACTAGATTATTTTTAATTATGCTGCAGGTAGGCAGGTGCTGAACAGCTCAATTTTCTGTGTTCATTCAGCAGCAGTGATGCTTGGAAAAAGACTGCTGCATTTCACAGTTACTGCCTTTCACCCTCCTGGTTTCTTTTGGCATGGGATCACTGTTCATCTTGGAGGCATCCTAAAAGCCAGATATTTGAAGATAATGTAGGCTGGGGGTTTCCTCATTTCATGCACGCCCATTCTTCAGATAAATAACTAGCTTAGGTACTGCCAGCTGTGCAGTCCCAGCAGGACAGAAAGCAGCCTGTTTTACCTTGCAGTCAAACTATCAAAAAAAAAAAAAAAATCAAATTTTTACTCTCAAGACTGATCTAGACACCTTTTTGTGAACATGTTATCCATGGCCAGTTTCACAGAACAGACAATTAATGTTAGAATATTCTTATCATGTGAATAAAGACTTTATATTCAAATTATCCCAGACAGATATGCAAAGTTGCAAATATTTTATTAAAAGCTGCCAAAGCCTAATGCTCTATTTTTAGACAGTTAAGCACAGAGCTGTGAAAAAATTATGATTTGCATTTGAAATTCCTGAGACAACAAAAACTGGCTAAAAATGAAGGCCATAATTTATGCATCAAAAGTGCCATGAGCAGCTGATGTGTTTTGCTGTTTAATATCAATCTGAAGTCCCACAGATCAGATTTAGACCTTAATGCCAGAAAGTCCTTTTGATAAATTTCATGGTAAATGCCCAGAAACTAACAGCATGCCAGAACTATTTGTTAACATAAGCCATCCTTTTGTCCACTTCTCAGTGCATTATGGCTGTTTCCATCTTACTTGCAATCTGTGTTCAGGAGGATGGGAGGTTGCCTGCTCAAGGTGAGCATGTAATGAGATCTGTTGCTGGAATTGCTACTGAGAGGCCATTTGAGGCAGAAACCCTGTGAGCAGTTCAGTGAAGGGATAAGTTTTTCCTGTTGGAAATTTTGTAAGACAATGAGTATTTGTTCAAATTGATGGGAAGAGTTCCAGGTTACAATAACCAGTAAAATAATCCTATTTGGTTATTCATTATCTGACAAATATCAAAAGTAATTTTTGTCTGGTCCAGAATATCCTCAGCAGTGGTTGTGCTCTGTCAGACGAACCAGTAATGCGAAACAATTAGAAGTTAAGGTGTGGCTGTTCACTTTAGCAGAGAAGCCCTGAAGCCACCTTTGCCTGATGATCCCCTGTGCTGGTACCCAGGGTCGGCCAGGTGGTTACCAGCCTGCATCATGTTCATCCCTTCCTTTCTCTGATTTTTTTCCTGCTCAAGTACATATTTGAGAGAATACTTATTTCAGAGAGATATTCCTTGTAATATTCTTCTCTGCTTTGAAGGTTAATAAAAATCTAAACCTTTATCTACTAATCAGTTCATTCTGTGTCTGTTTTTCAGACCTGTAGTCCTGCACAGTGGCTTTATTCTCTGTCACAACCTACACGTGTACCTTGAATTTGGGGAGCAGGATATACTTTGCTTGTGTCAAAGCATACAGAAAAGTAAATGATGAGCTATTACCCTGACTCTTTTCCAAAAGTATTAAGTAATAAAATGTCTTTTAGGCAGCTCTAAGCTGTGTCAATTTCTTGCTTTTCTTTCTATTGGTCTTAGCATATAAAGGTGGGAGTTTGAGTGGTTTTTAGATTTGATCTTCGGGATCACAATCACAACAAACAGTTCAGTTTCAGGCCCAGAAACCTAACCCAAAGTGTGTATATGAAGAAGAAAATCAAACATAATGCTAGTGTGCACAGGTTAAACTGTATAAAACTGGTTTTCTTTCTTAATTGACCTTCGCTTGACATGCAGTTCAGGTATTGTTTTCCTAGGTGGATTTTCAGCCTCACTGAACTCCTTAAACTTCTTGCTCCCATTAAATCAATATCAACTATTTTATGATGCAGAGCTGGCTTCTCCAGTTATAAATACCTGCCAAATTTCTTTTAATGACTTTAATTATTTACCTTGTCACGTTCCTTCAAATTAAAAACTTGTTGTCTGTATTTCTTCTGTTCTTTTTTTAAGGGTGGAGTTTCACTTCTGAGTAGAAGCATTGGCTCAGTATTTTGCCCTTATCTCAGGGGGTGCAGATATTTACAGAGAAGAGCTTGTGCACATGCAAATATGGAACAGGTTTTGCAGGCAGGATAAGCTGCATTGCATTTACCACAAGTGAACTTGGGCAATTGTAGAGGAACTGATGTTCTGTTGGTTTGCATAATGGTAGTCTTGTATTAACCTAAGAGTGTCAACACAGAAGTCTAACAGACCTTAAAAACCCCAACATTTTAAGATTAATGCAGACTGACTTCCTGTTATATGCCTTCAGACAAGATCTAAAGCTATGGAGTTAATGAATACTTCTGCTAAAACAATGCTAAGCCCAAAGAATGAAGAAGGTGGGGCATGGATATGCTTTCAGGGCTCCTGATTACTCTTTATATTGTTGTTGCTGATAGTATGATAAACATAATAATAATGATGACTTAAAAAGTGGTTTCAATGTCTTTGTGTCCAACTGTGCATTTATGAGATTTAAGGTTGGAAGTTTGCCAGGATGGTTGGACATCTGGGGAGCAGTGTGCCTAGGCTGTCTTGTGTGTACCCAAGAGAGCATTGCTGTTTCCAGGTGTGTAGGGTGGATTTTTGGGTCTGAGTCCTTGGCATGTTTGTGAGTCAGGGTCTTACACCTCAAATCATGCAGGAGAGCCAGCCTGGGTCTGTCAGTGCACTGGGCCATACAGTGTCACAGCCTGGCTGTGCAGAAGGGATTCTATGAACACAGTCCTGTGTAAATCACTGCCATAGGATTTGTGTGAAACTAAGAGTGTATGTATATAAGCATCAGAAGACCCAGTGTCCTTCAAATGGTCTGTTGGTATAAATAATTTCATTGGGGTACCTTGCTGCAAAGTTTTGGGAGCCTATGACTGCAGTCTCAGCTGGAGTGATTTGTTTTCTTTTTGATCCATCACATGAGAATTATCTGTAAAAAGGGAGGTGCCCCAGAGAGCTACAACTCAGCCAGCAGGTCCTTATGTAAGGATACAACCCAGTTTCAGCATGGCAGTTAGCTGTTGTTTCAATACTGTTGTAATCTTACTGATAAAAATATTAATTTTCGTAACATGCAGACATATGGAGCCATAGCATGGCAGTGTGCCTTAGGAGGAGTAAAGACAACTTCTCTGGAAGGCATTTCTTTGGGAAAGAGCATTATTTTGACATTTTTTCATGCTTTGTGTTTAAGTATAGAATTTTTCCTTTCATGATCTGTCTCATCCTCCAGCCTGTAAGTCAAACCGGCAGCAAATACATGTTGGAAGCTGCATAAACTGTTCCTAGCAATACAGATGTGTACTGACTATATGTATTTCATACAATACCACTTCATATAGTGAGTATATATTTATATGTATGTATGCTACATGTCTTCATAATTGATGCCTTCACAGGTCTTAGGTCATTTAACCCTGTATCATCTTCTGGTTCTGATACCAACACATGCAGATACCACCAGTGATTCAGCTCAAGGCATTTTCTGACAGCTGTGTTGGCTGCACAGCCCTCCTCACAAGTCCTACCTTTTCTTACCTGGTGGTAGGAGAAGCACGTCGTGTCCTTCTTAACAAGCGTCACCACAATGCCAGGATCTACAAGCAACTGTGACTTAAAATGCAGGGGAAGGGGATGCTCTCAAGGCCCTTCTCCATTTGTTTTTGGGCTCTTCTGAGAAAAAGAATTACAGAAATTAATAATTTGTGTTTTCTGTTTGCCTGTGCTGAAGTACAAGGCTAGAGAAGTTAGGCAGAGAAGCTGTCTTTGGCCGGAGAAGCTGCTGTGTAATGAGTTGTGGAGGGGTTTCCCTGGAACCAGAATGTTTCCTGTCTATAACTGCACCTGCACAAAGGGGATTCTAACCCCTCTCCTTGTGGTAGTACGCATGAATTGAGATTTCCTAAGATCAGAGTTTGACTACAATTCTCTATCTACTTCAGAAAAACATTTCTGCATTTGGTTTTAAGACAGCAACAGGTCAGGCCAGCAATCTAACCTGTGCTGGGCCCAAATTTAAAACCCAATTTTTAAATAAAATATAACTGCTTACTTTAATTGCCGCCAGAATGCAGCACCCAGACCTTGCTGTAAATGGAAGCTGCTTCTGTCAAGGTGCCTTCACAAACACCAACAGGCACTATTTGCTTTGGAATATTCAGAATGACACTTGCACAGTTAAAAGAAAAAAAGGGATTTTGTATTCAACATGCATGACTTAAAAAGATGCTGCAAAATAATTGTGGTGCCCCAGGTATTGTATAGGCACAGCAAGGGAAAACACTGACTTTCACTGTGTCAGAAGCCAACATTTTTGTGGGGATTTTTGTGTCTTTTGTTTGTTTGTTTTGGAGGTTTTTTGGGGGTTTGGGGTTTTTTTTTTCTTTTGCTGTAAATGCCTAATTAAACAGTACTAGTGAGTGCAAACTTCTGAGAGTTTTCTTAACAGGATTCTTTTACCTTCTTACTGGTTACTGAAAGTCAAATGTTACAGAACCCTTGAACTTGTTCAGTGTCTGTTCAGGTAAAGATGTATGCTTGTTATTTGGCAGTTTTGTGACCCTGGCATTACAAAGACAGGGAGGGAAACATTTTTAAAAACCTAGTGCCAGTAAACTGCATATGCCCTTCTGTTCTAGCTGTTCACCAGCACAGAGGCACTCTGTTGTGGACATGGAGGCCAGCTTGGCCTATAGAGCAGTAAATCTGCAGCCATGTAGTATAAATTCAGGAAATGCTGACTGAGAGCTACTGAAGAGCTATGGGCAACATCTTTCTTAAACAGGACATTGCTTTCTTGTCTTCAGTGAGTTGCAGATAAAATTTTCTAGCTTAAACTGCAACAAGCACATATGAAAAGGCTATTTTCATTTTATTTTATTTTACTGACTGTACCAGGTAAGAAAACTCCACAGATGGCAGATTTATATTAAATATTTATTCTGTATTGTTTTTCTTTCCAAATTGTTTGCAGCTGTATGCTTTATTGGGCTTCCCTGTTATCAAATATTTACAAGGCTTTTTCCCGTGGCTCCACATTATATTGCACAGCATTTTATACAGATACTGCACAAGTTCACAGGGAGGCTGGCACTGCCCTTGTACTTTATGTTAATATTTAGTCTCTCAGACATATCAATTACTACCTTCACTCTGGGACATAATTTCATAGGAATCCATAATATTCTGTATGTAACCTTTGGATCTGTCCCACATATATGGGTCATTAGGGAAAGATCATCAAGAAAGGGTAACTAGGACTTAATAATGACTACCTGACCTACAATATTCTTGATAAACCTCTGTAAATTTCTTATAGTGATAGTTGTTATAATATTGCCCATAGTGTAAAACTGCCCCAGTAGTTAAAATTGATTTTCTAGTGGTAGAGCAAGAAAATGTTTTTCTTACACCATAAATTATTTTTAAGATCCTAGCTAAATTTTTGCCTTAAAATGGGATTAAGAATCTGTAACTTTTAAGATTAATGAACTCATCATATGATATTTTATATTGCTAATTGAATTACTTTAAAATTTCAGCTAATATATTTTGTCCTGTCAGTTTTAATTTTAGTATTGTTAAACATTTTAAGAGGTATGTCATTCCAAAAATTATAAGATGTGCTTAACAACAGTTCAGAAGTTACTGGGAAGAAAAAAGGAAGACAGACAAGTAAACACACACATAGAATTGGATCACATACACCTTTCTGTGTGTATTTTGTAGTGCATAGACAACCAGCAAATTGACCTGAGGAAAAGACATCATGTAGGTATAAAGTTACTGGAGATCTGACACAGATTTTAAAAACTATCTCTATGTTTGTGTTAGTTATGAGTTTGGTTTTAGATTGCCTTATATATAAAAGTGGTCCCAATTATTTGATTTCTGCAACAATACATTAGTGTACAGATATTTATGCTCTAGCACCTACTCTCTCTCTGCATTGAATTTGTTATTCTCTTATCCAGGTTTTAGGGAACAAGCCAGAGCTTCCTGAGTGTGGTGATGATGATGATGAGCTGGCTGATGTCACAAACAGGAAAAGTGCTAAACTATATATGGTAAGTTGTGTATTTATTTACTTAAAATTAGGTATGCTCAACAGTAGTCATGCTTTTATTCATTCCTTCCTCATAAATGGAGTTCTGGCTTCATTTACAGAACTGCTCTTGTTTCAGTTTATTTGCAGCCAATGGACAAGTTTCTCAAAGGATGTCAATTAAGATAGTCCAGGTAATTTGAGGGGAAAAAATGGATTACATTTCTTTATACTCAAGAAAGAAGTGAAGCATGGCCTATGAACCACGCAGTGCAGGTCAAAGAAGAGTTAACTGCTCTTAAATCATCCTCTCTTCTTAATTTTAACAGGGAGACTTTCAGTAGTCATATATAACTTAAGTTATTCTTAGCAGAGATTAAAAGTTTCTTTACATTCTGTATATCTATAACCTTATTCCTTTCCCCATCATCACTTGAGGAGGATTTGGCTAGCAAGTGGCACACTGACATGTCATTCCCTCTGCAGCTCTGCACCACCACACAGACCACAGGACAGAGCCACCTCTCTCCCTGCCTCTCACATGATTTTTCCACTTCCCACAGGTGTATGTGGGGTTTACAGGAAGCCTGTACAAGGTGATCATTGTTACAAAGCCTCTTGTAGTCATACTTGTCTGTGTGCTGTGTTTAGTTCACATTAATTATTCCTTTCATGCCAAAAGTCTGGTGTATGTTTCTCTTCATAGCAGAGGTTTAAGGGAACAAAAATGGAGAACAAAAGAAGAAGGCCTGCATATATATATATATATGATCAGGAGCATTGAAGTCAAACATAACTAGAGAAGGGAAAGTGATTTTTTGAATCCTGAAAACTCTCTGAAATTTCTATGGATATCTGATAAATTAGTGTAAGTACACAGGTTCTGCTAACAGAGCTCTGTTAGCTGGATTTAAATGTGTTGCAGTACAACAGTGAGTGTCAAAGGCAGGAGACAGGTCTGTGGTGAGCCCTCAAAGTTGGTACGATGATTGATTTTTACTTGTTGTGTGCAGTGGTAATTTCCTCTTTGTACTTCCATAATATAAAACGCAAGATACAATGATGTGTTTAAAATTCATATTTAATTATGAAAGGAAATAAAGACGGATAGAAAAGTAATTACAATAGTAATAATCTATTTTCACTAGTAATAACTGGTCTTTTCAGCTATACAGGAGTGATTTTTAAAAAGTTTTAAAGGTCTACATGAACTTACAGTGGTGGTAGAGGTTACAAAGCAGATTCTGAAACAGGTCATACATTAGTTTCCAATTAAAGAACAGCAGATTATAAATGTAGGTAATTCACCTGTTAGTGTCAGTGTAGGACTATTTTATTATGGTTCCAAATGCTGTTGTTCAGCATGTGCATGTACCTTTGGCTTCAGTGTGAGTTGCTTGGCAGCAGAGACTATTCCAGTGGATGAGAAAAAAGGATTCATTTTAAGAAACTGCGAGGCAAGGATCTAACTCCCTAAAATTAGCACTACATCTCCCTCTATTGGATGTAAAATGAACTGAAACAAAAAATAATAATCATTAGCCTACTTCCCAGCAGTACACAAATTCCATATTGCCAGTTATATAGGAATGGCAGCTGATTTTTATACTAATTTCAGAAATTAATTTGTCTATAAAAGCCAGAGTTGATCTAAATTTGAAATTACTGTTTTCTTAGGTGTCAGATGCGAGTGGATCCATGAAGGTGTCCTTGGTAGCAGAGGAAAACCCCTTCTCTATGGCTATGCTTTTGTCTGAGGAGTGCTTCATTTTGGACAACGGTGCTGCCAGGAAGATCTTTGTGTGGAAAGGTGAGAGGTCACTTGTACTGCACATGCAGAAGCTATGCAGAGATCCCTAAGGAGCTGGCACAACACCCTTGGGACACTAGCAAGAATTTAATACTGGCTGGACACTGTACCCTGCACACAGCCCTTCCCTGCTATGGGCTGTGGACAAGGATTGCTCACTTGTGTAAGGACCTCAAGACCGAGTCTTGTCTAAGAACCCTATTTTTGAAATATTTGTAAGATTGGGTGATGAAATGCTTATCTAAATAACAAGTACAAAGCAAATATAAATAATTCTATGAGTTCTGTATACTGTCATCAAATCTCTATCTTCTGGGACAAAATCTGGACACTGAACATTCCATTTGGATAGGTCACTCCACAGAGCTGTGAAATTGAAAGGTGCGTGTCCAGGGCATAAACTAAAAGCATAAGCTTGCAAATAATTTAATATCTCTTTTTTTCTTGCAAATATTTCTCTGAGGTATCATCAGTTGGCAATTGCTTTGTCTGAATGTTTCCCTGGGGAAGAATACTGCTATTGTGGAATTAGGTCTTGACACCTGGATTGCTGTAGTGCTGCCCTTCAATCCAGTGTTGAGTATTTATTTTTTTTTGTCTGAGGCAGCTTATTAATTATTCTTTGGAATTTTTATTTTGTTTTACCATGTGCAACACTAAATAATTACTTGAGGCGTTTTTCAAGTCTCTCAAGTCAGTCCAGGAGGCATTGTAAGCATTTTGTTTGAAAACATTGGGGAGCATTTTGCTCAGATGGCTTCTGTCTGTCTGTCTGCCCGATGCCCAATTGTCGTTCTATATGACAGCTCCTAGAAGAACCAAGCCAACAGGGTCAGGCATAAAATAAATAAAATATTATTTAGGTATCCTCACTTTGCTATTGCTGGTAAAAATAATGTGTGGAAAACCCCCATTAGGCTGTGAGTCTCCCCCTTGCACGGGAGGCTGCAGCTATCATCTCTGCAGGAAACCTTCAGGCCTAAGCTGAGAAGTGTGAATTACCTCGGTAATGGTCTCCTTCAAAATGGGATACAACTGAATACCTGATCAGAGCACCTGATTAGACTGTGAGTCTTTGGAATGCAGCCCCTGCAGCCTGCTGGGACACAGACCCTGTGGACAGTGTCAATCCCACAGAGGCTTCATCTAACACTGAGCTAGGCTGAACAGTGTTAGGAGCAGTGGATAGGGAAATGGGTAAATTGCAAAACCCAGCCAGACAAAACAGGAGTTTCTTTTACTCTTTTGCACTGCCTGAAGAAGTGGAGGCAGTTCAGCTTTATTGACCATATTGCAGCCCAGCAAAGGAAGTCAGAGAAAAGACCCAGGGTACCTTAAGCCAAGCAGATATTATTAACCAGTTTTTATTTTTGTAGAAACACTAAGTAAAACAAAATGCCCCCTTTTTCTCTCTTTCTGTTTTTTTCCCTTTAAATTAACTGTTTCCAAAGCTATCAAAGTACTGTTTTGGCCATTCAACTTCACAAGGATCTTCTTGCTCATGCTATGTCCAGCATTTGTGTTCATTCAAGACTGAGGGAAGAGCAATGTCAAAGAGAACCTGGCTTGAGGATTGCTTGTTTTTAAAGGTTCTGTGTGCTTATTGCCCTTTCCCATGTACTGTTATCCTTCTGTTTTAATCAGGCAAAAATGCTAACCCTCAGGAGAGAAGAGCTGCCATGAAGAATGCTGAACAATTCATACAGCAGATGAATTATCCTGCCAACACACAGGTGCGATCTATTTGTGGATGTGATACCAGGAGAGCTTGAGCTCTGTTAAACACATTGTTTTTAAGTCATCAGAAAAAATAATTTTAGTGCCTTATAAAACATAAGGGCAATATTTCACATATAATCTAGAAAAATTTCTGTTTGGGTAATTGTGTCAGCTCTGTTTTCCTTCTGTTTCACGTGTCTTCCTTCATTTCAGATTCAAGTCCTTCCCGAAGGAGGTGAAACACCAATGTTCAAACAGTTTTTCAAAGACTGGAAGGATAAAGATCAAAGCAATGGCTTTGGCAAAGTCTATGTCACAGAGAGAGTGGCTAAAATTGAGCAGATTGAATTTGATGCTACCAAGTTACATGAGTCTCCACAAATGGCTGCCCAGCATAACATGGTAGATGATGGTTCAGGGAAAGTAGAGGTAATTTTCATGTTGTAATAAATTTTATCTTATCTAATGTATTCTGCTACTTGTAATGGGCAAAACTGCTACTCTGTGTTTTAATTTTTTTTCTGTTGTTTAGATTAGCACTCTATTAGTGGAATGTTCTTTTGGTGCTTATGAAAGTGATCAAGACAAATCAAACACCAGAAATATTACCCCTTACACAATACCTTGTAAATATTTACTTTAAATAGATTCTTAGTCTAAAGGAGAAACTTCAGGCTTATATCAGCTTGAAATCTGGAATGGGAAGACTTGTGCTTGGAATCAGAAATCCATTCCATGTCTGTATGTCGGTATCCAGTCTGGTTTCTAGAAGAACCTTCTTTGTCCCTAGAGTGTCTCTAAGGTAGAGACAGAAAAAGATGACTGTACAGTCTTTCTAGACCTTTTCATATCCCACTTCAGGACTATCTTTGGACTACACAGGGCTGGCATAGCATTGTATCAACATTGCCTGATGCATGCAAATAACATGTTGGGCTTCTGGAAGAAAAAGAAGGGATGAATACCTACACTCTCATCAGTGTATTATCTAGAAAACGCTCCCACTTGGGATGGTCCATAGGCTTGAGCAGCCAGTTGTTAGCTGAACTGGGCTGTAGTGAATGGAATAGGAAGAAATCTACAAAACACCATGTTGCCTGACTGCAGTGTGCCTCTCCAAAATGATATGTTAGTTTTATGATGGATCATAATGTTGTGCCATGTCATATTGTCACTGTAAGATATTAAGAAAGTTCAGCATGGCATTGTGAAGTGATCATGTGTGAAAAAAGCATCACGACAAAGAGAAGTGTGTTGCAGCCCCTTGTGGATGGTCCTTATTAATTCAGGATGTATTTACCTACTTCATGAATAATCCTCCCTGTATGTGTTCAATAACACTTGGGAACAGGAAGGACGCTGAAGGGATAAGATAGTAACACACTTCGTGAAGAGTCTCAGGATGCAGTTCAGCAATCTGCAGTGCTTTCCCTGTTTCCCCAGATCTGGCGTGTGGAAAGCAGTGGCCGAGTTCCTGTGGGACCTGAGACATATGGGCAGTTCTATGGGGGTGACTGTTACATTATCCTCTACACTTACCCCAGAGGGACGATCATCTACACGTGGTATGTTTGGCTGCCTCTGCACAGACCTGCAGTGTGTGGATATTACTTTATGTTGACTTTATGTCCTTTTGAGTAGAACACATGTAAATGTAAGATTGTTCACTGTGAGTTTGTCTTACAGCACAAGCTCTGGGTTACTTTGAAGCTAAATTTAACCATTGTCTTTCTCCTTGTCTTCCTCAGGCAAGGAGCCCATGCTACAAAAGATGAACTGACTGCTTCTGCATTTCTGACTGTTCAGCTGGATCGGTCATTAAATGATGAGGCTGTGCAGGTTAGTCTCTTGTGGATAAAACCCAGCAGAACATGTGATACATGCAAATTTTGATGAGAATTGAAAGGAGGAGCTAGCATTTAAAGACTGGAAATGCCAATTGTTCAGGTCTGTATCAAGCAAAGTACCATGGGATCCTGTTAAAGTTGCCAGAGATTGCCCGTTTGAATCGTCCTTTCTGTATGCAGTTGTCCAAAAGAACACAGATATGCCAGAACCTAAAACTGCCTTTGCTTTCCTTTGATTTGCACTGTTTTAAAATTAGGTTCCAGTCCTGCCAAGACTCACAGACCCTGTGCATATCTCAGTGCAGACTGAATGATAAGACTGTCCAGGGCAACTCACTCCAAATGGAGTGTGACAAGTCAATAGCCATGGGAGACCTCCCCTGTCTCCTTCTGATTGTGGAGGAAGTTGTGATATTTAGCTCAGACAAGACACCTGACTTTTAGAGGCGTGAAACTGAGAGAACTGAAAGCCACATGAAAGACAGAAGAGGAAATCCTGATGGAATTGTGCAGCAGGGTCTGGCTGTTCCTTGCCTCGTTGAGAAACACAACTTGGGTTTTTCTGTCCCATAGTGCTTGCAGCTCCATGAAAGCAGGATACACATCCTCATGTGCAGAAATGGGGTGTGCAAAGCAAGGCACAGGGCACTGGCAACTAAAGGGTTTGAGTTGATGAGCTAGTCCTTAGCTTGACTGGGTGTGTTCTGTTTTATCACTACTGAGAAGGGGTAGATAGATGAAGACCTGAGGGGTCTCTTTTCACAGAAAAGCTTGGGCTGTGAGATGACAAGGGACAAGCAGAGATTTTCTAGGCAGCAGGAGATAATTCTGTGATTCCCATTTCTTAATTACAAAAGCAAAAGGCTTTCCCCACCCACCAAGGTAGAGTTAATTCAGTTGGCAGCCCAAACTTTTATCCACTAATCAATTATGATTCTGACTGGAATTATACTAAGGAAGGATTAGAACACTTTTGGATAATTACTGCTTGAACTATTCCTAACAAGTGCTCTATATTTGGACCTTGTCCAGCCCAATGTGGTCCTGCCTCATACCTAAGGCTAATGTTAATCTTAAAGTAATAACAATATTTCTACCATTGTTAACAATATTACTGCTGCAATCATAAGGTGCTTAAAAAGGGTTTTTATTAAAGCTGAAGAAGATCCATTTCACTGCAGTAGACATGATACTTAAAAGTACTTTCAGCCTGCAATGGGTTTAGGAATGTATATGTGTACATATCCATATGTGTATATATATGCACATGTGTATGTATATGTGTGCATTTTTATGCAAACAGACACAATATATTACCTGTGTATCACACAGTGTTTTACATGTCTATCAGCATTATTTGGAAGCTTTCAGTGTGCTATTTTCTGTGGTCACTAGATGGCACCACAGTACAAGGGACTGTTAAAACGTTGGGCATGCAAGAATGTGTTTCTCTGTGCTGTTTGGGTTATTCGGGGTTTTTTATTTGGATTGGTTTTTGGTTTTTTGGGGGTTTTTTTGTGGTTTGAGGTTTTTGTTTTCCCTTTTGTAAAATCCTGCTGCAGTTTGGCCGTTACAGGTGTATATGTGTCCTAGGTTATCCTTACCAGACAACTGCAGCAGTCTGTGTACCTGTGAAATAAGTAAAAGCACTTGTTTCTGCCCAGCTGCAGCTGTTCCTCTGGGCACCCCGGCTCTCAGCTGCCCCAGGCCTCACTGGGGGCTCTCCATTTCTCCTCCTCTGCTGACTACACAGCATGTCTCGTTCCCTTTTTTCCCTTTCTTTCTGGGAATGAAGACAGGGATTTGTAGCCCTCTACCTTGGCCAGTGGTACTGTTATAAAGGAAAACGAAATGGTTGCATACAAATAACTTTAATCATACATTAACTTATAAATAATCATTCTTCATAGCTCAATGTGTTTTATTTTAGATCGCAGTAGCATCTTTCACATCTGTAATGGAAGTTCATTTTCATCATCCATGTTACACTCTGGATGAGAAATTCATGATACTTTTTTCATCCTCTTGGCAGATAAAATACATATAGAAATGAATAAAATGAATAACCATTCTCTTCTGCTTAAATACAGGGTACCTAAACTTCCAAGATAGTTTTTCAGGAGAATTAAGTCATTCTATAAAACACTATGAAATGACAGTTCTTTTGAAAATGAATGATTTTTATAGCAGCCATTTTAATCAGCTAAATATTATGTTGGAAGTTTGAATTTTATCTTTGTGTCACTGTGATTAACAAAAAGAAAAATCTCACAAATGCTCTACTCTGTATGTCTGGAGCTATATTTTTAGATCTTTTCAGCTTGCCATTTCTCGTTTTTGCTAACATACTTAGCATTGTTGGCTAGGATCTCCATAGCTGTTCAGCAAAGACCAAAAATAACGACATGTGTCCTTTTGTTTCTTTTATTGCATTTCTTTACATATCTACAGATCCGAGTCAGTCAAGGTAAAGAGCCTGCACATTTACTGAGCTTGTTCAAAAACAAACCACTTATAGTCTACAAGGATGGGACATCCAGGAGGGAAGGTCAGAAACCTGCTCCACCAACACGACTCTTCCAAATCCGCAGGAACCTGGCATCCATTACTAGGATTGCAGAGGTAAGGTCACCTGCTAAGTAAAGCAGCCATTCCCAGTGGGAAATAAAAGAGCTGCCATGAGCTTCTCTGACTAATCTTGTTGGGTAGTCATATCTGATAGGAACACAGAACTCCAGATCCAGCCCACTGCTCTATTTGATGAACCCATCCAATAAACCAAAGAGAGTATGCTGTAGCTGGCTGGAATCAGTCTGCATCGCTCAGAGGAGCCATAAGAATACACACAGTGAACAGTCAGCTCACAAAGAACAGGCAAGACGTCAGCAACTCCTTTGAGATGGTCTTTCCTACTGCAAACAGTCCTAAGTTCTGCCCTGCAAGTCAGCTCCCTGTCTTAAATCTAATTTGTATCAGTATAAAACTAGGGAAGAACTGAAGACCAAAAGCATAGCAGATTAACATGTCTACACATTTTATATAAATATGCAAAATAGTAATTACATTATCTGAAGATTTGAAGAATAAAGCAATTTCTTTTTTTATCTAGGTTGATGTTGACGCAGCATCACTAAACTCTAATGATGTCTTTGTTCTGAAACTGCCAAACAACTCTGGCTACACGTGGGTAGGAAAAGGAGCAAATAAAGAAGAGGAACAAGGAGCTCAGTACATTGCCAATGTTCTCAAATGCCAGACTGCAAAGATTAATGAAGGCCAGGAACCAGGTTTGTATGAGGCCACATGGCTGCTAATAGACAGCTGAGAATACACAGCGCATGGATACAGTAGGTTTAGATTAGATATTAGGGAAAAAAATCTTTACTGTGAGGGTGGGGAGGCACTGGAACAGGTTGCCCAGAGAAATGGCGGATGCCTCATCCCTGGAACTGTTTAAGGAGGGTTTGGATGGAGTTTGGTGCAGCCTGATGTACTGAAAGATGTCCCTGCCCATGGCAGGGGCATTGGAGCTAGATGATTTTTAAGGTCCCTTCCAACTCAGGCCATTCTATAACTCTGTGATTCTTCCTAGGTATGCAACTGATACTGGTATTTTGACAAACTGCAGGAAATACTGTAAGAAAAGTCATTCATCTTTGAGACAGAAAAGGGATTGTTCAGGGATTTCTGAAATACTATCTAGCAAACTAAAATACCAAATGTTAAATCAGCTGATGGATAAATTGTATATTATGTATTTTAGAGGAATTCTGGAAAGCACTTGGAGGTAAAAAAAAATACCAGACTTCATCACAACTCTTGACAAAGGCTGAAGATCATCCCCCTCGCTTGTATGGTTGTTCTAATAAGACAGGCAGATTTATTGTGAGTATATTTTGGATACTTTCTGTTTAATTATATAGTTTCTGGTATATTTTGCCTTGGAAATCAGGGGTCATTGAATGAATTTGGGGTTCTGGCTTAGTTAGCCAGGATTGGCAAGCACTAGAGAGTGGACATTTGATGCTTTAAGCCATCCAAATGCAATGGATGAACAGAATAATTATTACTGCAGAAGTTTGCATCCAGAGCCTGCTCCAGCCTGGAAACAGAGATGTGCAGATGCAAAATTTCCCCAGTCAAAAGCAATTTAATTCTTGCAGAGCATCACCAGATTGCTATCAATTTGCTGAGAAAGAGCAGGTCAGTGCCTTGCCCCTTACGTGTTTGACAGTGGTGGCAAGGAAAAAAAAATGCTGCTTGCCAAAAATCCCTAGCTATCTGATATTTTCCATAGAGATTTAAGATGTGTAATTATGCCTTTAAGGTATTGGCCTGTGTTCAAGGAGGTAGGAAGACCTACTTCCCTGGCAGAAGTGCCCAGAGCTATGTGCTGGGTATTAAGTCTGTGATTCAGGCTTAATTACTTACCCTATTCTGGAGGGCAATGCTGTGTCACCAGTTGGCAAGGACACACTCATTTTTAGGTAGGGGACATAGCTGGCAGTCTCCTTAAGGCACAGCCCAGTCATTTGGAGAGGGATAAAACAAATAGGATCCTTTAATAAGGACTTCAAAATCTTATGAGACTAGGAAAGTGTATTCTTCTAACAAGTTTCTAAAATACTTCTGGGAAATACAGTAATAGGAACCAAACTCTCTGCAGTAGTCTGCTGGGAGCTATGGATTTGCTTTTTATTTTAAATTCCCTCCAAATTCTGTGAAATCCTCTCTTTCCTGTAGCTTTTCTCTAGTAACTGAATCACCACCATTAGAGGTCCCAGAAGAGGCAGGTGGGACGACTCTGACCTTCTGGCCCCCATAACACAGGGTGGGGAAAAGGAATGTCTTTTTCACCATCTGGTTATCATCCCTTTAGCACTCCCGCATGACCACACATAGCCAAACCCTTGACAATCCTTTAAAAGTAGGAGCCATTAGCTACATTATTATCTCTCCTTCTCGTACAGAATAATATTAAACTGCTTTCTGTCTTCCTGCATGTCCTTGGAAGAAGCAAGCAGTCTGCCTTTTCTCTGGGGACTAATGGCTTAGTCAACTGTAATGTCCCATTGTCAAGTGACTGGGAAGCTTGGTT
The DNA here is from genome assembly GCF_028551555.1 of Melozone crissalis. Taxonomy (NCBI): domain Eukaryota; kingdom Metazoa; phylum Chordata; class Aves; order Passeriformes; family Passerellidae; genus Melozone; species Melozone crissalis. Next base: position 28,434,220 of record NW_026535794.1, read on the forward strand.
GGGTGTGTATTTCATCTCTGAGCTCACCCACTGCAAGCCAAAGCAGTATTTTTTCCTAATTAATGAATATAAGCTGCATGAATGTATCAGCTTGGTTGGCTCAAGGTTCAAATTTCCCTGTGTCCTTCTTCTGGCAGACCTCAGTCCCAACATAACAATAGTAGACAATTATAATGTAGATCTTTGCCTCTCCTGAGGAAATCTTACCAATTCTGAAAATCCAAGAGCTGATTTTATAGGACATGCCATTATGTGATTTGTTTTGTTTCAGAGAAACACCCTTAATGCAGTCATCAAATCAGTTTAGGGTTTGATCCTTTAGGAGCCAAAAGAACTGTTCATCAGCCTCTGCTCTTAAGATTGTAAAAATAGGTTAGGTCTTTACAAAATTGTATGCCTTAATGAATCATTAAAAACAAAAAAAAAACACCCTCAAAACATATAATCCTTTTTAGATTGAAGAGGTCCCAGGAGAATTCACTCAGGATGATTTGGCTGAAGATGATGTCATGTTGCTGGATGTTTGGGATCAGGTGAGTTGTGTAAGACTGCTTTTTGTGATAGCAAGGATAATTTATTCTTAATCACTTAGTTTGTAAGATGGAAGGAACAATCATCTTGACTGAATGGAAGCTGTTTTGTTTTCTTTAAATTATACCAAGAGGAGCTGTATGATGTGCTGTATGATGTGCTGGTGTTCACACATGCCAGTGAATTTTCAAGCATGTGAGACCACAGCAGGCACTTCTTATTTAAACCAATGGAGGCTGCAAGAGTATAAGCCCCAGCTGCGTTCTGGAAAGGTTCTCACTAGTGTTCTTGACATCATCACAAAAATTTATTAATTAAAAAAAAATATTTAATTAAATGTATTTATAATCCACTACGTCCTTGTAGCAGAAGCCACCTACAAAAAGTCCTAGTAGAGAAATAGACCAGCACTAGATAGATCCTTACAAAAATTTCTTTATACTAGAAAGTGAATGGAGGATGACAGAAACAATCTCCATCATTACTCAGTTCACTGAAAACTGAAAATGGAGAAACCTTTGTGAATGACAGGAAAACTCACTGCAGATTTAGAGAACACATCTGTTTCTCACAGTATATTCTCTCTACCCTTCCTCTCCTCTTGGAAGGAAAGAGGAGAAGGCCCACACCCTATTTGTCTTCTTCAGTCTAACCCTTAAGGAACAAAAGGCTGAAGTTTTTGGAAATAAGAAGGAATGTCCATGGTTCATGTGAAAAGGAGTAATGGGGGGTGGTGGGGAAGAGCTGGATGGAAAGTAGTTGGGACGCACCAACTCAGATAAGAAGTCTTGGGATGTGTAGCTGGTTTCCAAGCAAATCCTGGAGAGAAATAAAAAAGTGTGTGGGGGATTGCAGATCAAGGCTCTGGTTGCTGGGTTTTTCAGCTGGCTATCTAGCAGTCACCTAGGGTAGCACATGTCACAGGGCACAAATGTTTATATGCACACAGAGCTCAAACCAGAGACAGTATTGCTACCTACACCCAAAGAGAAATTTCATTTTAAAGGTAATTAGAGATCCTTTCATCAGACTGAATAAAGGTCTGGCCTTCCAGTGTCTTGGAGAGCAGAGAGATTTCAGAGGGCATAACTACACTTGCTCACAAGGGAGAAAAAAACCATCAGTGTGGTTTGTGAGAGTTCTGTACCTTTGTGGTCTTTTCATAGCATATATTCTTTCTCCTAGAGGAATCAACTATTTTGTACTTTACCAGCTGTACATAACATCCTTATAGTGCCTGGGGAGTTATCTTTTTCCTCTATTTGCAGGTTTTCATCTGGATTGGGAAGGATGCTAATGAAACTGAGCGACAGGAATCTGTGAAATCAGGTAAATCAAATCAATTTGGCAGATTTCTGAGTGAAGTAGCATAAATATTACTTAACGAAGAGGAAAATACGATGTAGAAGAAATCTAGTTATGTTTACAGTGTCTCAAAGTGTTGCTGAGCTTATTAGAATTTAATACACAAGATGACTACTTTCACCTTTAAATGACCATTTAAAACTCTGTAAGTTTATGAAGGATAAAATAAATCAAGATAGCATTATTGGGCTGCAGAGCTTTTTAAATTATATGTAGGAGAGCTCTATGAAAAGTAACTGCACTGAAGAAGAAGGAATTTAAAAGGAGGTCCCTACTGACCTGCACCCTCAATAATGTATCTAGAGAAAGGATAGCCAGCAAGTCCTTACAGTGCCACCCTTCGCTCAGTTACATTTGTAGGAGGAAATTCCAATTACAGAACAAACAGAACAAATCAAGACAACACATGGCACACACCTCCTTGCAAAATCACGTCATCCCTGGTGTGACTTAATATTGCTGAGCTATTCTGACAAAGTTCATGCTGAAAACCCTTGCATGTGTTTCCCTGGAGCAGCTGGGGTTACCTGGCTGCGTTTCCATATGTATTGGTGTCATGTTGAGATGTCATCAAGGGAAACTCCACTCACTGGCTTTACAGGGACAAATTGGGAACGAAGCTTGTGCATCCTTACAGCACCAGCAAATGCTTTCTCCTGTTTAAGAGCCAAAGCCCAGCTGTATGGCAGCAAACTGTTCAGAAAAGCAATCCCTCTGTTTCAACTTCATGGAAAATTCCTTCAGTGCCAGCTGGGAAAAATCAGCCTTTACCTGATCATCTCGTTGCCTTTGAAATAATTAATCAAATACTGTATTATAGCAGCCCTGTGTTCTTTCACTGTGGCTTTTAATGTATTTTTTATACCAAAGGAATTAACTAATCATTCCATGTGTTATTTCCTCTCTGTTTTTAGCCAAACGCTATATTGAAACAGATCCTTCTGGCAGAGATAAGGGCACCCCCATTGTCATTGTGAAGCAAGGGCATGAACCCCCCACATTCACAGGCTGGTTCCTGGCCTGGGACTCTAACAGATGGAAGAACTGATCTCTCCAAGGAGACTCCAGCTTCAAGCCAAAGAATGACCAGAGCCCAGCTACTTTCTAGTATTTTTAAGCATAAGCTTATGCAACAACATGATGCATCTGTTGTTACACTTTCCTGAGCTTTGATGTATTTCTGTGAATAACCTAGAAATTCTTAGCACTGGGAAGGATAAATGATAATTGTAAACTGGCCAAATGGGGTGAGTGGGGCTCTTCTAGTAGTAAATACAGAAAATGCTACCAATCTTTAATCATAAAAGAAAGAAATACATTTTCTTTAATCTCCTGATTCTTTTAAAGAGAAGCTGTGGATCAGTTTATTTTAATGTGCTAAAATGGACCAAATTCTGTCTTCACTTAAAAATCCAAACTAATGCCACAGAAATTCCTTTACATTAAGGTCAAAATAATAGTGTGCAGAATTTGGCTTGAGAGAGAAATAAAACTATCCATTTCAAACAAAGACTGCACCTGATTTAATTATTAGGCCCACATATTGCTGCACTCATTGAAAGTTCCAGATAATGCCTGATCCACAGTGGGAGTTGTAGCTCACAGGGGCCAAATAATGGATGGATATTTGGAGAAAGCTGTGCTTAACATGTTTGTTTACCCTGTTAATACATATATGTGTGGAGCTTTAGACTGAATACTGTCAGAATACAAAATTGACAAAGTTATTTTTGAGGGGCAGTCTAGAGTATTGTAATGAATTCCTTTAGATTTATCTCTGAACCAGCTCCAGCTCCACCAGGTCTTTTTAACTAAAGCTCTTAACCACGGTGTAGTGCACTAGTGCTTTGAAGTGGAAGCAGAAGTAACAGCTTTGAAAGCACATCCTCTGCCTTAACCAGATAGCTCTTAAGCCATTCTTCACCTCCGTTGCCTTACTCAGCAGTGCTCAGTTCTTCTTCAGCATGCAGACTGTTCACCTTGCCAGGTGCAGGATGTCTTTCTAATTTTATCTGCAGGTGTTAGACAAATATCAAGCATGTCAAAAGCAGGGAAACCCCTGGTGTCGGTAGCATTTCTGGGAATATGGAATGTGAGTATGAACCATAGAATATGGCCTTCTCTTTTCTCTCAGGCACACTTACTGGAGCTTTTTTTTATTCTGGTGAATTTAAAAGTATGTTTTCAAAGTGGCTTTTATTTGTAACTTAGCCAGAAGAAAATCTGTTTAAGGGCAGTGGGAAAACTTCTTCAGATCTTTAGTGCTGCTTTGATCACTTATCCAGTAATGCTTGTTTTAAACAACAATTTGTACAGCTGTAAATCATACTGGTGTGGCTTTTTAATGACAGCATTTCAGCAGTTTTATTATTCTTTTTTTATTATATAAGTTAGTTTGGAAAGTGAAATTTTAGACATTTTTTTATTTTTAATATGCTTGGGATTTTAAATCAGGGTAATGCAAAAGAGCTAATTTAGTCTGAGCTCATAATATCAATGCCAAAAGAATTGTGAAGCTAAGAGATTAATTATAGGAGTTAGCTTTAAACATTTATTTAAACGTCTGCTAATATAGCTGGGCTGTATCTGAATGTAATTTCATTTAAAATAAAGTTACAAAAACCAGTATTCTATATGCCAAACTGATCTTCCTCTCTCTGACGTATTGTAGGGAGTGCTTCCACTGCATCTAGCAAGATTTCCTGAAAACCTTTTAAATGAAAAGTGCAGTGAGAAGTTACTTGTTTTGACTTTGGTGTAATTTTACCCATTGGAAGATTAACTCTTCTCACCAGCTTGACAATTACAAACCTAAGTGAAAATCAAAGAACTGGGTGGTTATTAGGTTGTTATTTTCATCTTTAAGAAAAAACACCATTGTTGTTAATCAAACTCCCTGGTTTTATAACTTTTTGCTTGCAAAAATGATTAATTACAGAAATAACTACTTAATAAAATAAGAGGAAATAGGTTTATGTTTGTTTTTAAAGGATACATGTTGCTTCTTATTTGTGAGAGTAGATAAGATGTCCTTCTGCTGGAAGGAGCACAAAGACCTTTCATTGCCTCAGCCACTGAGCAGCCTGTAATTATCTGATTGTTGTCTTCAACACATACATATGATTCTTCTCATTTTCAAAAAATAACAGTTACAGTAGCTTCTGAACCAAGGATTAGACAAGATTTGTCCTTCTTGCACATACACATCTTCCGGGACACTGAGGGCTCTGAACTGGCACAGTCTGCCAGCATATTCTCCAGCACTGTGAAAGCCTCTTTTCAGTTCCCTCACACAAGACAGAGGAGCTTTTGTGGCCTCCTGGCCTGGGCTTTTGAGTTTGTAATACATTGTTCTGGCATGTTGATTGCTGATGTTGAGAAGAGCATTGAGAGCTCATAAGGGAACAGTGTTCTCCATTGGGCTTTAAGCACAACAGCTGCTTGCAACATTGTTCTTGGGTTTGCTTGCCAGTGAGGAAGTTTATTTTTCATAATATATGTGCAGTACACACAAAGATGTATTTCTTTCCCTTGAGAAGAAGAAGTGAATGAGGGAGGACAGACAGGATGGACTATGAGTGCTTGGAAGTGTTAAAGATTAAGCTGTTTCCAAGAAAATATTTAAGCACCTAACTTAATGAATACACATATCAAACCTATCTGCCTTGTTTTCATAATAGAAAAAATTTTGCAGATCTGTATACAGACAAGTTCAGTCAAGAATAAGCTATGTCTTGCAGTATTTCACACAGTAATAGTATGTTCACTCTACTTGCAATGGCCAAATTAGACCCTGATTTAGGAGTTTCATTATGCTACTACCAAACAGAAAGCATTCATGTTCTATTGGTTGTAAACACAGCATCATTTTTCATCTTTATTTCATTGCAGCAGAAAGGTATTAGGAATCCTTAGAACTATCAGGACATTATAGTCCTATGTAGTATTCATATTACATAAAATACCATAATCTTAGAGTATAACTACAGATTATGCACAGGACAGGAGTCAGCTTCTGGAATCATTGTTCTAAATACCCATTCTGACCATAGTGCTATATTGAATTAGATCTGCTGTCAATTACTGTGTTAAATGCAGCTAAATTCAATTGAATGGTTTGATTTCTTGCCAGTGCAGACTCACACAGCCTTCAACTGCAGCAAGAAAATGCTGGTGATGGGAGGTGGTAGACAGTAAGATTATGGTTCCCTCTCACAGGATAACTGAGGAATCATAGAGAAAATGTTTTGCTTACTAAACTATAGCAGGAGGTGCTCTAAGACATCTTTAGACATCTTCATAGGCTACAGGAACACTTCTTGTTATTAATCTTGTAATCTTCTTGTAGTCTTCATTTTTACTGAATGTAAAAGAATTTAAAAGAAAAAAAATTAGCCCAAACAAGGCTATTCTTTTCCATGGACTGAAATTCTTCTTCAGAATTGACTTCTCTATAGGAAAGTTTCAGAAAAAACCTTCAAACTTTGCTTTAGGATACAACTGCTTCAGCAGCATCTCACTGAAGTTCTGCCTTTATGGCTTAATTGAGCCGAATGCAAGTATATGCCAAATGCCAAAAAATTATTATCTAATAAAACCAGAGCTAGATACTACTTTGCTGTGATGACTCTACAAATCCCTGCATTTTCTTTTTTAAAGACAATAATGTTGTCTTTAGATAAAGAAGTAATACACTTTTCCCTTATGGCTAGGAGTTCAGATGCTAAAATGAAAGGAACTTCTGAAAATACAATCAGATCTTTAATCTACTTCATGTCCTTGATGCCTAGTTACATCCTCTCTTGACTGGCCTAAAGTTACTTTCACCTTCTCTTCCTGTTAGCCCATTACCTTATGCTGAAAATGAATTTACTGCTCTCACTTCAGTGAAAGCTTCCAAGGTGCAAGGAGGAGAAGGCTGACCAGTGGGAACTAGGAGGCCCACCACAGCATAAAATTAACAGATGATTATTTTGGCCTTTCTCCCTCTGCTTGTCATTTTCCTCTTGACATTAAAGCATATTTGCCTTTTCAGGGGGGAAAAATTGTCCCTACAGAACAGAATATGTAAGCTGGTTTTTTCTTTAATAATAGCAGAGTTATTCCAGGGGAGCAAGCAGAAGGTGAAACAGTCTGTATCAGGCTTCTTAAAGACATGCACACTTCCACCCTGTGTGTTCTCTCCTCAAAGGGTTTTTAAGGGTGTACTGAGAACCACAACACTGTACATTTTACCAGCACATTTAATCAGCCAGCAGTGAAGTTTGGGCTTCCGTGCACATGAAATGAAAGCATCAAGTGGAAGCATTGATTTTTATTGTTTGTTAGACTGCAGATCATTGCCTCAAAAATCTGCTGCATGAAGCAAGCAGGGGAGACTGGAACAATCTGAACAGTATCCCACTGAAAGGCCCAGAGGCACACGCAGCAGCAATGCTTTGATTACTTTAAAAAAGCCTCTTAACGGTGCTAGAAGAGCACAGCTCTCCTTGCTGCTCCTCAGCAGATATCACAGAGGTGACTCAGGGTGATTTCCCAGCATTTAGCAATACTAACATCAAGGCTGGATGCAATCAGGTGATTTTAGTGTCACTTGCCCAACAGTTCACCGTGCTTTGTGTTGTCTGATACCCTTGCTACAGAACAAGCAGCTACAGAAACAACTGTGATTAAAACAGACTGCTGATTGGAAGATTACAGATTTCCCTGGAGGCTTAGATTTTCACAGAGGTTTCTCAGAAAGGTCACAGGTCTCCTGTAGTGGGCCTTGCAGCACATCAGAGCCCCCATGTAACCAGCTGAGTGGGCTGCACAGATCTCTGACAGCACCAAAGATTGCTGTCCTTCCCAACACTAACCAGCTACTCTCCTACTATACTTGGGTAAGAAGTGGCAGTGAATGTCCTACCACCAAGAACAGGCAAGAAGCCCACTCTAACAATCCCCTCCTCTCTTTCTGGACAGGCCCAGGCAGCCTTCTGCTGCCAGACTCTGGGTCCCATCCTAGCATCTGCAGATGCACTTCAGCATCCAAATAATCCCATATGTGAATTCCCAGAGCTCAAAGTGATCTTTTTTTAAGATTGTGTGAGGAAAGGTGATGAAAACTTGTCTGATATTCAAAGCAGCAGACAGGGATTCTGGTACCTGAATTTCCTGTTGTCTTTGTGAAGTGAATCACTGAATTTACTGTCCTATTCTCTACCTATTAAACGAGGATTTCCTCAATCCTTTCCCTGTTTATTTAAGCTGCTCTGTCTCTTACCATGTGTTTGTACAATGCCTGACCTAGTCAAGTCACTTCTCACACTGTCATCTTGTAGGTGCTGCTCATAATCCAGACAGGGCCTGGGTTATTGGTGCCAGGCTGCAGAGAGTTGCTCAGAGCAGGATTAGATGAGACGAGTGTGAAGCCTCAGAGACCTGCTGAAGAATGGCTGCAGCTCCACCAGCTGTGGCATTAGGGCAGCAGGGGAAAGGCAGAGGCCAGCTCAACTGAGAATTTAAGCTTTTATGGTATAACACAATAAAACTATAATAGATCCTCGCCTCTGCAGCCTTGACACTCCATGAAAGATGTAACTATGGGTGTATTTGCATCAGGTCCATAAAAATTCCTCTCCAGAATGGGAGCAACTGCTCTGGGGATTGTAAGTATGAAGCAAAGACAAGGCTCTGCTGTGTTTACAAAGGAATAGCAAAATCCTCAGATGCTTCTTACTCCAACTTGGAAAAAGAAAAGATTTGTTTTTAAAAGGGATGGCATCTTGTCTGATCTCCCATGTCCTGAAACTTTTCTGCTGCTGTTGTTAAAACATGAGGCCTCTCTGCAGTACAGCTCATTTTGTTTCTGGCAAGTGGTGTTTTGTGGTTGACTTAAGGACTGTGAGTGTTGATAATGTACTGGATCTTTCTTTCATTATTATTGAATTATACTGGGTAACAGACATGGCTTCAACCCAGAGACTGAGCACGACAAGTCCTGTCCACAGTCAAGGGTATGAACTGAGAGAAACAAAAAGTGCTCACTGACTACAGATGGAGGGATGAAGATTACCACATTTCTTGTTCATTTTGGAGCTTTGGTTTTGCATTTAAATGTTGTTTCTGTTCTCCAACAAATGTCTGCTAGCTGCTGCTATTGGTTTCACACAATTTCATCACTCTGGCCCAGTGAAAGCTTGGAGTTAGGCCCTCTGTGGTGACAGCTGATGGCTATTGTTTTATCTCAACTCTGACTTCTCACAGGTCTGAAAACCACAGAAACACATACATGCTTTATGTGCCAGACTGCTGTGCCTTCAGTCAGTCCTCAGCAAGGACTGAAAGATGAATGATTTGCAGGGAGTGCAGTGATGCTAACTTGAAAATCCCTGTTTCTACAGTTGTGCTGAGATGAAAGGTTGTGCAGATATTGGTGTCCCTAAGCAGAAGGGCAGGGCTCTTTAAGTGACCCTCAGCAGGCAGAATCTCTCAGATTGAGTAACAGCCTTTCACACAATGACCTATGGCCAGAGGCCTTCCATCAGTAAACCAGGAGGAAGGGATATAACCATTTGTCCTCTTTAAAGCTTTCTCATGCTTCCTCTGAAGATTCAGTCTGGGATTGCATCTACTCATGTGCTGAATGTATCATATATTTATCATATACCGTCTGAAATACAAAATGTTCAAAGCATGAAGACTTGCTTGAATAGATTCTTTCTGTTTATGATATCTCCATGCTTATTTTTTCCTTACATAAGGAGGTATTGTTTGTTTGATTTTTCTTTTCCAGTAGTGGAAAGGCCTTGAATAAAATAATTCAATTAGAAAAAAAAGTGATTATGTTCATAATATCCCACTGCTGTTTCTGCTCCCTAGAAGTCCTGCTTGGACACTTAATCTTCTATAATCAGTCCTGGCAGAGGTGAAGAGGAAGGCTTCAGAGAGATGAAAACTGCAGAGCTTACCCTTGCAGCATTTCAACTATTGCCTCTTGCAGTGTTGCCTCCATTCACTGGAGTTCAATTAAAATCTCAGCTAAACAATCTGTTCCTCCACAAGTTTGTTTATTTGCCTTCCTTACTTTGTTTAAAGCCTGCTAAGTAGTGTGGTGTGGCCATGAGAGCCAGAGAACGGGAAACCTACATTCTGATAAAATGCTGTGATGTCAGCAAAAGGCTTAAAAAAGTTTGCATTTAAAAATTAGTATTTCGGCAGGGTTTTATGAGAGTTTACAATTCTAGTGGCAGAAGCTGTGCTGAATTCTCTGAAAGGCTTCTCTTTTTCAATATTATGGAATTGGAATGTATGATGTGGTTTGTTTGAATCATATTCCCTGGGAGAGGAAAGCAAAAAGGATTTTGCAGGGACAGGTTTTATAAGGTTTTCAAAGTGAGTTTACTGTTGTTTCCCTCCAAGAACTGAAACCTAGGATGTGAAAGAAAGCTTTCTGCCTAACACCCCCGGGTTTAGCTTTCAAATCAATTTTCAAGTGACTTAGCTTTTAACATTTAGCAAGCAGTAGGCCTAATCTTGCATTCACTGAAGTAAGTTTTAGATTTGCTGTTAACTTAAAAAGAAGACACGGTGAGCTGATAAGATTTAAAAACATGTAGACTGCAGCTGAGCAAGGAGATGAAATTACTCCTCCCCACCCACACAGTGTTTGTCTTCCCTGAAACCATTCTTTCATCGTCCTCTCTTTGGTTTGTTTCTTCTTCTCTTTTTCATCTAATCATAAATACAAACCTGGGAGCTCCCTAGGATAAGGGTTGGTTTTCTTTTTGCTATTGCACACTGTAATAAGCTCAGATTTCACATTGAAGCTCTTGCAACTGAGAAGAATTATCTTTTTTTTTTTTTTTAATTTGGCTCAAGTTTTAGAAACTACAATAAATATCCACTACTTAAGCATAAGGTGCCCATCATTTCTCAGTGGAAGAGACTGAAACCTTTATTCCACAGTTAAGGCTAGCTGGTGAAACTATCCATGGCCCTGGGGGGAAAGAGCTCCTTTGCAGGCACTGAAACTCTGTAGTTCTTATCACTGGCAGCCAAACAACTCTGTTTGGGCCTGAGAAAAATCTAATCTAGAATGCTTAGCTCTCATTCATATTCTGCTGACTGAAGTTTACTTTTCATACCAGAAATCAAAGCAAAGGAGTATTTGCTCTTGCCATTCCCTCCTGGAAAGCTGATTTTTAACACCCTCTTGCTTCAAAACAAAATTTAATAGATTGGTCAACATCCAAACATGCACAGGGACTGGATGCAGTTGCCACAGAGCTGGCAAAGCTGCAGGACCTGCCATATCGGGGTTTGCATGTACTACACTTGGGAGTGCTGTTGTGTTGGAACAGGGACAAACACAGGCAAGTCTTAGCTCAAAACTCCTACTGCCTGGGAAGCCTCCGAATGAAAAGCCACTCAGAACTATGACGTTCTTTGCAAGCAAAGAATTGGGTCATATATAATTCTGAGTGCAAATTTATGTTTTATTTTGCTGGGCCATATTAAACATTTCACTGTGCAGTTCAGATGCCTGTTGATTAAAAAGGACAGGTTAAAGATCCAGCCAGTGACATAGTTTTTGAAAACTCACAAATGCCTCACAACTATAGGGCCAGAATGAAGTGCTTGGGAAAGATTTCTGGTAGGAAGTGAAGCAAGCATTGCAGAGAATGAGACCAGTGGACTGCACAGATGCTCAGTAGGTTTTATCAGTCTTCTGTGGTTTAAAAAGACCAAGTTAATTTATCTGTTAAAACAGGTATTTGTTGTTTTTCTTCAGGAACATTGTTAATCAATTAATTACCTCACTGAAGATATTACAACTACATTTGAGCTCAGTTATCTTACTAAAATGAATAATGAATTCTTTCTTTCTTTAAAAAATAAAAATAAACCCCTCCTCTCTATCTAGGGAGCCAGCAGGTCTCTCTTTTCACTCATGTAAGAAAGATGCTTTCAGAAAGCCAGAGAGTAGTTACATTCCACACTGTTTGTTCTGCATGTGACCAGGAGTTATAAGCAGCACTCACAAACTCCTGTTATTAGGAGCACTGATAAATTACCAAACAGTGGTTGGAGAACATCAAGCAAATTGTTTGTGGTCTATTTCATTGTCCCAGTGGGGACTTCTCTTTGCTGTTGCCTCTCAGCACCAGGCTCAAGGAGCTGTGACATTATCACTGTACTACCTACATTATTATACACTAAAGCAGAAACTTTAGACTTTTCACAACCCTCCTGGGAGCTTAGGCATATCTCCCATAAAATTTTACTTCCACACAGTGCAATCTCTGTGAAATCTGTTTCTATTGCTGCTGTGCCTTTTTAGGAGAGATGAGCAACTGAATTTCCTCTTCAAGGTGTGCACTTAACTTGATTTACACAAAGTTATTACAGATCAACAGCCTGCTCATTCTCACAGAGAACCCTGTATATTGGATGGGCATCACCTCTCAGTTGTTGCCAAAAATGGTGGGAACACATCCAAGACCCAGCTGTGCACACCACACAGGCACAGGCTCCCTGCTCCAGCCAGCCACAGGAACAGGCCAGTCTCTGCAAATCAGTGGAGCTTCACTGCTTTGTGTTTTGTGACTGTCTTTGAAATGCTCTCATGGCAGGTTTGAGTGCAGTATATTTGTCATTTAAGCATTTCATTAACCATATGCTAACTCTGACTCTGTGAACTGAGTGCTGTGTGCTTCTTCCTGTCCTGGTACTTCCTCTTGGATATATGCAGCACCTGAAGAACAAAGCATAGCTTTTAAATAAGTAACTGTTGCAAGCAGATGGATTGTTAGGAAAGAACTGGCTTAAATGAATGTTTCATCCCATAAACACTTAGTCAGAAGCTTCAGTCAGAACTTGTAACTTTTTTTTCCACTACAGAAAATCAACTGAGATACAAATTTATCAAAGAAAAGCCTTCTTTGTGCTGATGTCCAAGGTCTGTTTGTTTTTTTCCTATCTATTACAATTCCAGCAAATGTCAGCAGTTTTATACATGTTAAATAGTTATACAGTATTTATGTAGTTCTTTAGTAAAGAAAAATATTTAATAGCAGTTTTTTCTTTCCTTCATTGTTGCTCTGTGCTAGCAATATTTCAAACAGCAGTAGTTATACTACCAACATTTCCATTATTATTCTGGAGCTGGGAAAATCCCTTCACATATTAAATCCATCTATACAGGGGCAAAATAAAATATGCTGCTCTTACATTTTGTAATTTTAGTACTTGTAATCTGCATGCAAACTGCTCCCATCATATTAAAGCATTATATTTAAAAACTCTGCTACACTTTTCAAAGGAAGCAATGTGAGAAGATTGCAGCTGATACTGAAATGTTAGCTTGATAGAATTTTACACTGTTTAGAATTATTCTGGCATAGAAAAAAAAAAAAAACCAAAACAAACAAAGAAAAAACAAAAAAACCAAAACACAACCCTAAAGTGCCCATAGCTTTTCTGGGGGGAAAGTATTGGGGAATAAAAAAGATATTGGAAGCCATTGTCTTAATTGGCAAGATTTTCAGAGTAGCATTGAGTTAGCACTACATTCTCATCAAAAGAGTGTGATGACTCAAGTCACTAGTTCAAGAGGGGGGAAAAAACCCTATAAGTGCAAAAGTGCTGTCACAAACCTGGGGTAGGAGGTGGGGAACCTGTTGCTGAGGTGAACACAAGTCTTTGATCAGTATACAACCATTAAAGAAAACATGCAAGCCAAGGCTTGCTCATGTGTAGTATCGCACACTAAACACTGGAATTGCTCATGATGAAGTCTTGCCTCATGTAATGAAGGATTAAAGCAGGAGGTATTCTGTCCATTTATTAAATAAACATATTTGTTGGGGTTTTTTAGCACCAGCTTCTTAGTGAAATAGCGGTAGAAACCAGGGGTTCCTGTAAAAAAAAAGCTTATTTATATTCTTTAAACCGCCCCATAACAAGTCCTATGTCCAGGTTTGGATTTTTGACTATAAACTTTGTATCATATGAAGAGGGGATCTATGTAGAACTCTTATTAATTACACTCTGCTATTAAATGAACAGTCAGTGTGGCTGAGAGTTTTGTCATACAAGTCCTAAACACAAAGATGCTGTTGGGGACAACCCTTCTGCTGTCCCACCCTGTCACAGAAGGTGCATTTCTTGTACACAAAGTGGTCAGGCTGCTCCCCATGTTCCACAAACATGGAGTCACCACCATTACAGCCATCCCATCAGAGGATGAAACAACCGAAATTCACAGAGCTTGGAAGGTGGAGGTTAAATCCTCAGTTACCCTGAGCCAACACTTGCTCAGTGTGACTAAGAACATTTATGAGCTAGCACAGCTTTCTTTCAGCTAACACACCTGAATAGAGTTGAAAATGCAACAAACTCTGACTGTCAGTATCAGAAGAGGCTTTTTGTTTATTAGTCTGCTGTATGGCATTATGTTTATTTATTAAAATGAAAGTAGCAAAATATAGATGTTAGACTTCATGTGAAGGTAAGTAAGAAATGACAGTAAGTTTAATTAACTGGTCTACACACAGCAACTCCATCTCCTACTGCTCTAAGCTTATTGTGAGGAAATAAATTAGATTTTCTACCATCAACTACTTTTTAATAATCAAAGCAAAGTAGTTAATGCAGCATGTAAGTTATCATAAAAGAATTCAGCAGATGTAGCAAAGATGATAAAAGGCTTCTTTGTGCAAAAAAATTTGTACATCAATTTAAGAGATAGTCTTAAGAGCAAAAAGTCATGTGTTGCAATTTGTCAGTTATTTCATTCTAACTGCTCATATTCAAGGAGGTTCTCAAAATTCATGGTGAAACTGCTGTAATATTTTATGTACCATGCAACAACTCAAAGCAATACTTTCAGAACCATGTGACAATTCAAAGCAGTACTTTTTTAGCTCTGAGATCTAGAGTATAGTTGAAGAGAAGTAACTTCAATTTTTGAATGTACAAGTGAGCTACAGTTGGTTACTGTAATAATGAACATTATTGCTATTACACAAACATTAATACATAAGGTCTGCCATGTCATTGTACTGAAATGCAACTGATTTTCTCTTTCATACACATTGAGAAATCTGCTTGATTTCCACACAGAGCAGCAATAACTGGTGGTGTGAGGCTGCTCACACATCTCTCTCATGAAGATGGGGGTAGGGATCCCATTGCTGTAGATCAGCTACCTGTAGAGCCCTTGCAATAATTCCATTCTTCCTAGGACTTCATTCCTTTGTGTCTGACAACTAATTCAGCTCTGTGATGCAGCTGGTTCCTTCCTATCCCTCCTTCAGCATTTGCTCATATTTGCTTCTGTCTTTTGCTGTTCTTTAGTTCTGGCCATGCTCCTCTGCAT
This sequence comes from Melozone crissalis, assembly GCF_028551555.1. Lineage (NCBI taxonomy): Eukaryota > Metazoa > Chordata > Aves > Passeriformes > Passerellidae > Melozone > Melozone crissalis. The sequence goes on from NW_026535794.1 coordinate 28,449,479, forward strand.
CTGCAGTACATGGCATCAGGATCATTTGTCTGATGTTTCATTTTTCATTTGACTTGAATCAAATTTGCTACACACAGTATGTGGTGCTATTAAAAAATAACTCTAAGGAGATTAGCTAATGGTATAGGATAATAAATGCCATTAGCCTGTTCTTCAGAATGAAGATATTTAATGAAAACAAAAGGAATATGGTGCATATCTAGCCATGGAAATTCAAGCCCACTATCATTGCTTCAGAAGGAATTTCTCATCTCCTGCATCACTAGATGTGGTTGTATAACAACAGTCATACTTACCTGAGTGGAATTTAACTTTAAAATGACCAGCACTAATGAAATCTCTGATTTAATGTCCTGCTACGGTAAACCTCTCATGAATGCTAGATTTAATTTCCAAGAATTGCTATTTCCATATGAAAGACGATTTCTTGTGAAGAATACACGCAACCTTGCAAGTAGATGTTTGATGATCCTTTGCATTTTTATTATCTGGGCACTGTGAGACAGCTCCTGCAGTGAAGGAGGTGATATGTATTAAAAGGTAACCTAAATCTCTGCTGGGTAATAATATTAAAATTTCCAATAATCTTATCTTTCCACTGTAAGCCAATTCTTTCTTGGCAACACTTCAACCAATTTCATGGTCCATATCCCTAATAAGGACTATCTAAGTTTCTCAGAAGCAGTTAATAATTGCAGCATTGGAAGCCTGGCCCCTCAAACCTGCCTTGAACCAAAATTATGTCCAGGCCATTAAGGAATTAAAAAACCACCAAAAAAACAAAAAACCAAAAACCAAACTACTTTATCATAGTGAAGAAGCTGCATGCTATACAGGTACTGCTTCTTTTTCTTGAAACACAATGACTTGTCCCCAGCCCTGCCCTCTTCTAAGTGGAAAATATTTATAGCATATATGTAAGAAACCTATGTAGAAAATAATATATTACTATTTACACTGGTGCACTGTGTAAACAGGAAAGGGGAGAAGGCTTTTAGCCCATAGAAGCTGAAGCTGCACTTGTTTTCATGAGCTAAGGAATGCTTAGAACGAACTCAGATCTGTAGAGATTAGATAGGAAATGAGAAAAGTATCAGTATGTGAAATTACCCATACACAGAAATTAGGCACCTCCTTATTTTGCATTTAAAATTCTGCATGTGGCTCGAGGCTTTCACCATTGTTTCCTCTTACATGTATCTTGCAGTTATTTTCAGCTGTCATCTAGGAACAGCCCACTCCCCCATACAGCTACACACTTGGAAGAGTGAAAGGTGCTTTCTGTAGAGCTCCTTCATTCAGGACATCTACAGGATAATCAGAGCCTTGCTTTACCCTTACCTTCAATTATCAGAGGTTGAATGTGCCAACTCTTCTACAGTCCCACTAATTTAGATACCATTACTCCACAGCACCTGCCCAGTCTGCTCGTTTGACTTCTAAAGCAGCATGAAGTGTCTGGGAGGAGCTGATCCACTTGGATTGTTATTTAATAGCTGTTTTGCAGAAGTGCCTACAGGCATTAATTAAGATCAAGGTGCAAAGAAGACTTACAGTGAAAAATAGTCTCAGCCCCAGAGAGATCATAATTCACTTCATAGCAAGTTACAACAGGTAAATGTGATAAATTAACTGTAGGGAGTGTCCAGGCATTTTCTGGAGAGCATAGATTATTTCCATGTATATATTTACAAATACAGGTATGCTCATGTTGTTGAAGATACTAATTTCTGTCTAATCTTAAAATGACCTCCCTGATGGCATAAAACTCTTTTTACAAGATTTATGAGACTCCTTCTCATACCCACTGTGTTGGATACACTATATCTTAGAAAAAAACACCAGTTCTTTATCCCTCCCTTTCCAATAAAATATTATGTATTGACTGCTTTTCAGCAGAACAAGAGATAAAAACAAGCCTTATGCATCTTATGTTTAAAATCAAAATACCTGCCATGAGGGTAGGAGCTAGCCAAGATCCATTCTCATAGGATTAATTGTAAAATGTATTATTAGGAAGCCATGTTAAAGTTTGAATGCATCTTGGTAACAGTCACACATGCAGGTTTAGGATACCATAATATCTAATAGGGTTATTTTTCCAGTAAAAATAGGGGATAGTTAATTTTGTAGGTGGAGGTAAAGGTCAATTTGATTTATTTCAGCTTGTCAAGCTTCATGAATAAATATATTATCTGCAGTAATATTCCTTAACAAGGGATTTCTAGCTGGTTTCCTCCCAATTTGGAATTACTGAAAACCATCCATTGAATAATTAAGGGCCAATTTTCCTCTCACTATAGATGCTTTTCTATTACATTGTATGCTATGCAGTTCTTTATATTATGCAAAAGTACTGTAAAATACTGCCAAATCAAAAACCTTACCAGCTGGCCTTAGGGGTAACCTACCCCTCCTTTTCATAGATGTAAAATCACCTTCCTATACAAACAGGCCACTTCCTCAAAAGAGAATCAGCTGCAAGATCAGGATGTAAATAATGAACAAAGATAAAAGCAGTGAAATATTTATCTCAAATGTAAGCAAATTAGAATTTTGCTATTTTTAGTAGGACTAGAATAGGTATCTTAACACTTTAATAACGTGAAGCTTTGCCTACAGCACACGATGGAATTTTTTTTTACTATTATATGTCCCTTTACTATTCAATTACTTCTCTTTTACATAAAATTATCTGTGATTTAAAATATGGACTACCATGCTTTCAAAGGGAAAAAAAAGAAATATGATTGTCTGAATATTCTTGTAAATTAACCCTTTTCAGCAGCCCCATCAAGAAACCCTAAAGTCCTCTAGACAAAAAGGCAAGACTAATATTGAAAATGACCCTTCTCTTTTAGTGAAGCTCAGCTGGTCAAAGATTTGGGTGGTTGCCCAGAGAAGGTGGATGCCCCATCCCTGGAAGTGTCCAAGGCCAGGCTGGATGGAGCTCTGAGCCACCTGCTCTAATGAGATGTGTCCCTGCCCACAGCAGTGGGTATCGCAAATCAAAGGTGAGTCCGACAAAGGGGAGAGAATGATGCATCTGACTCCACTGATAGCAGAAGGCTGATTCATTACTTAATTATACTATATTATTCTATACATCTAAAACTGAACCTGCCGAGCACTCAACCCTGTGCACAACTGCACAGTCCACACACACACACACACACACAAACACACACACACTTGGCCCTGACAGGCCAAGGAAACAAAACATCCTCACTTTGGATAAACAATCTCCATATTGCATTCCACTTTGGCACAACACAGGCACAGCAAGCGATAAGAATTGTGTTTTCCCTTTCTCTGAGGTTCAGAGAATGTGAATCTCAGAAATCCTTGGGAAGAACTGTGTCTTGCTCACCAGGGCTGTAACTAGATGATCTTTAAATGATCTTCCAGCACAAACCACTCTATGATTCTATGATTGTGATACTGACTACAGAAAAACATACACTTGGACTGGTAGAGTAGCACAATAGCTTTAGCTAGCCATTAAACATATGATTTTATTGTAAAGATTGATTCATTAAATTTTTATCTACAGACTGTAGATGAAAACTTTTGCAGCATGCTCTGCTCTGATCCTCCTGAGTGCTGTTTGACACTGGTCCGGGTACACCCGGCACAGGCAGCAGTGACCACCTGCATTGGCACAGCCGTGCAAAGTGCACTGGCAAAGGGCTAAGAGAACCTTAGAGCATGGAGCAGAAGGAGCAGAGGGAACATGGGAGGGAACAGAACCATGTTCGGCAGCAAGAAGAGCTGAGACAAAACACTCCTCCTGCCGGCCTCCTCTAACACCTGTATGCTCTGGAAACAGTGAATGTACTCAATGTGTTATCAGACACTCGTAATTAGTTCTGGGAAACGTTTCACTGCTCCAATCTGCCTGAGACATCGAAATGCAGGATTACTTAACATGTCTCTGTGCTGTGGGAAACCTTTCTTGCAACCTTTCTTAGCCAGGCACCAGTGCGTGCTCACTCAGACCCGAGCACTGCTGCCATCCCTGTGCGCCACGCGTCCATCACAACCGTGTCACACACTACGTTATTCCCGGCCCCTCCCGGCCAGTCTCTCCGGTTTCGCGGGGACAAGTCAAAGGCACATACAGCACGTACCATGGGAGCACAGAGCTAGGCTGGCACTTTTATTTCAGAAGCAGCTCCGAGCCCGCCCGTGCGCTCCCGCCCCAGCCGGGCCGCGTGCCCCGGGCAGTGGCGCAGGTGCGCGGGGATACACCGCCCGGGGCCGGCAGGGGGCGCGCTAGAGTGAAAGCACCTACACCCAATGGGTGTGGGGAGGGGGCGGGGCACAGCAGAGGCGGCCCCAGGGCGGCCGGGACCGCGGTGGAGTGACGGCACCCGCGCCCAATGAACGCGCGCTCTCCCGAGAAGGGGCGGGGCTCTGGGTAGCCGGAGGGGCACTGCCGCTCTCCCGCGGGGCGGGGGCTGCCGTAGGCGGAGGGTGCGGCCGTGCCGGCCTGCCCCGAACGGGCCGCGTGAGGCAGCGGTTCCGCCTCTCGGGAGGGAGCGGAGACTGTTCAAGGCAGGGCGGGGAGCGGCCCCTTCCTGCGGGCCGAAGCGCTCGGCTGCGGACGGTACGATACTCGGGCTCCCCATGAGCGGCCGGCGCCGCCGGCCAATGGGCGAGGCGGAGCGCGGCTCGCTCCCCGCCCCCCGCGCGCGGTCAGGCCAATGGGAGGGCGCGGGGAGGGGCGCGCGGGGCTAGGCGCGCGCTGGGAGGCGCCCCGCCACCAGATGCAGCGGAGAATCACAGGGGCGGCGGCGGCAGCAGCGGCAGGAGCGGAGCGGGAACAGCACCAGCAGCGACTGCGGGAGCCGGAGCCGCAGCAGTAGCGGCAGCAGCAACGACTGCGGGAGAAGCAGCGGGAGCCGCAGCAGTAGCGGGAGCGTCTGCGGGAGCAGCAGTGAGAGCCGCAGCAGAAGTGGCCGCGGAGCAGCAGCGGCGCGTGGCCATGGGGTGGCGGGCAGCGCGCCCCTCCCCGCGCTGAGGGAGCCGCGGTAGGCTTGGGGCGCGGCGAGGGCGGCGGGGGCGCAGGTGCCGGGCGAGCCGCAGTGCCGGGAGCGGCCGCAGCCGCCGGGCGGGGCGGGGGACGTGTGGCGTTCCGCGTCGCGCTGCCCGCGGCCGCCCCCGCAGTTGGGGCGGCGGCGCCGTGGCCGGCGCGTTGCGGCCGCGCAGCCCCGGCGCCGGCGGAGCGGGCTCTGAGGCCGCTTGTGTCGTTGGCAGGATCCGAGCGCAGCCGCGGGAGCCGCCTCTGCTCGTGGCAGCCTGCTGTCACCTTCCCTTCTGGCAATGGGGAATGGACTCTCGGACCAGACGCCGATCCTCTCCAGCCTGCCTTCCTTCCAGAGCTTTCACATCGTCATCCTGGGGCTGGACTGCGCTGGGAAGACGACGGTGCTCTACAGACTGCAGTTCAATGAGTTCGTCAACACTGTCCCCACTAAAGGATTTAATACGGAGAAAATCAAAGTGACGCTGGGCAACTCGAAGACGGTCACTTTCCACTTCTGGGATGTGGGCGGCCAGGAGAAGCTGAGGCCGCTGTGGAAGTCGTACACAAGGTGCACCGATGGCATCGTGTTTGTGGTGGACTCCGTCGACGTTGAGAGGATGGAGGAGGCCAAAACAGAACTACATAAGATTACTAGGATATCTGAGAATCAAGGAGTGCCTGTCCTTATCATTGCTAACAAGCAGGACCTGAGGAACTCTCTCTCCCTCTCTGAAATAGAGAAAATGTTAGCAATGAGCGAGCTGAGTTCTTCAACGCCCTGGCATTTGCAGCCTACCTGTGCAATCATTGGAGACGGACTTAAAGAGGGACTGGAGAAACTACATGATATGATAATTAAGCGAAGGAAAATGTTGAGGCAGCAGAAAAAGAAGAGATGAGTTCTTTTTTGACCTTTGTTTTTTAGGGTAGTTACATGGTCAAAATTTGACGTGAGACAGCTTCCAAAGCCAGGCCTGCCTGTTTGGATGCCGTTAAGCTTAGTTACGTTGAACAATCAGTTGCACAACCTTGCTGTGTACAGGAAGGCTGTGCAGTTGTGGATTTTTTTATTTTTTTTTAACTAGTCTCTTCTGAGTTTTTTGGCTCTGTATTATTTCAGAAGCCCTAATAGATGATGTAATGCTATCAGGAAATGGATGGGTGGGTATATGTGACATGGATGTCTAAATAGCCAAATAAAACGAGGGTTTTCTGCTTAGTGTTGTAGTCATATGTTTGAGGGTGCCCTCTGCAAGCAATTTGCATTGAAGGTGTTCTGTGTTTTTAAACTTCTAATGCTCGTAAGTGGAGTGCTTAGGTGAACATTATACAGCTTTAAAAACATGTATGAAGCTAGTAACCCATAATTTCGTTGAGACTGGTTTTTTACCTTGTTTGAGGATTTTTATGAAAGCTTGGCTACATGTGTAGGTTTTTGTTTTAATTTGGCTCTTTTTGAACTTGATTCATGTTAAGTTCAAACACTTGAAATTTTAAGTGCTGTGGATTCTTCAACTGGTAAAAGAAAGACTTTGACAAGTAAAAACTGTAAACAACACGATGGAGCATGAAAAAGTGGTTTCTCAACATATAGCATGTTTTTTGGTATATAAGGTTCTTATTTTTTTTAGAAGTAGCCATTCATCATTATACAGTGCTAATCAGGTTTAAACTGTTACTCAAAATTAGTAATTTATTTCTGAATGGTGAGTTTTATGTCCTCCTAGCATCAAAAGTCAATGAATTGCAGTAAAGGAGCTATAAAGAACAACTCTGGCTGCTGTGGTTCTAACCACTGCAGCATTCTTTGCCCTATTGGTGACTTTCCTGGCAATATAACATACTTATAATGAGGTAAAGATGGAATTAAAATTAGCAGAGCACATCTTGTATCTCCCCAAAATATCCCATTTTATTAAAGCAGTATTGCTATGTCACTTGCAATGTATGCTTTTTTGTTGTGACTCTTACAGTATTTTGTGGTTAGGAATGTAATAATGCTTTATACACTCAAACATTAGACACTACCGGGGGCGGGGGGGAGGGAAAGGGGGAAGAAGATTTTCAAGATGGGCCTGTGTTCTGCTTTAATTATGCTTTAAGCTGTTCTTGTTTACAGAGTGTGCAAACAGTGTTAACTGGGCAGGATAGTGCTTGACAGAAAAGGGAGGGTAGTTTTTCTTACTGGTACAGAGCTTCAAGTGACTCTTTAGATACTTGGTTAGCAATTAAAAGGGCTAAAGCAGAGCCTGGATTTTTAAGACTAACTTTAGTGGTGCTGTAGAAATTCATCAGAATGTTAGATTATCTTTAAACTTTTGTTGGTAATACCAGACTAAAAAAAAAAGTAGAAACTAGCAAAATCAATTTCCTCCTCTCAACCAGCGAAGTAATGCATTTTTCTTACCTGCTGCCATGTATCAGGAGGATGACAGCTACAAACCGAATGTCAATCAATGTAATTTAGCTGTGTTGAAAAAAAATCAAGCTTTTTAACCAGCAGCTGTTCGACCAGGAGATAACCAAAAATGCACTTTAGTGTCTTCGATAACTGAAAGTGACAGCTGTTTGTGTTTTTTTTTATGACATCTTGGTCCTTTTTGAATAAACTGAAGTAGCTTCCAGTGGAGCTTTTGTATGTTGGTTATATATGTACCTGCACTGGTGACATTGTAAGTCACTTACTCAAGTAATGTCTATATTTATAGAAATGTGGATGACTTCTTAAACCTCAATAAACAATTGAAAACAAGCCTGCAGAGAGAAGGTGTCTGACTTCTTGTGCTGCAGTGGTACTTTCTTAGCAACCTCCATGCACATAGTTCTGCTGTTACTCAAATCAGTATTTCTGTTGAATAACCAAAGTCTTAAAATATGGTGAGGCTTATAAATGTCACAGTGTTAGAAATTGGAGGTATCTCATTGAAGACTTTGGGTCAATGGTATGTCTTTATATTCATGGAAGAAATACCTGCTGCCTTGACTCTTTTCCAAAGTGATGGCTCTTGCACAATTTGAAACATCTTGTATTTAGCTGAGCCTATTTTGTGTTATGTGCAACACTTAATAGGCAATGTTGGGCATATATCACATGTACTCTCAGGTGGTACTTGATTGAATGTCTTTAGCCATGTGTATCTGAATCTGTCTGAGGGATTAATCTGCAGTTAAACCTTGGGTGAATTTTCTTCTGAGAAGTTACAGCAACGAGTAGAATGTGTTGATGTGGCAAGCTTCTAATTATTTTCAGGACCCAAGCATACACAAGAAAAACTTTGTTTAGCCTGCAAATGAAAATGGCTAAGTTTGAACCAGAATATCCAAAATACCAGAATACTCTCTCTCAAAACCCTGATATTTTCATTTTTGTTTATGTAACTGATGGCACATCAAAATGTAGGTTATTCTTAGTCCTGAGGAAAAAGCTATATTAGTGATGCTGAGTCCTGTGAATTTGGTGTATAACTGGTATAATCTGGCTAATACTTTCCTTCCTATTGGATGCACTGTGCTCCTGCGCTAAGGAAGGTGAGATGGCAGGCTGGCTCTTTGTGCCAGGTAAACAAACTGATACCAAATTCTAATTGCTCCATTTTCAGTACTCATTAGGCTTCTATTGGGAATAGTTGAAAAGGCATACTGCTTGAAAAAAACAACTGTGTTTTGTTTTGCATATTAAATATGCTAGTGTTTTATCTGGTGGCTGTCTCCCTCAACTCTTCTATGCATAAAAACAGCAGTGAATGATTTTAATTACAAAGACTTGACAGATCTGTACTCTAGCACTCTGGAGGGAAAAGTGAGCGAAGGTGGAGAGTACTGTTTCTAAAATGTCATGGCTCTTACTGTGTTAATACTGACTTGGAAGTAGAAGACTCCAGGGGATGGTTTTTAAATTTAAGCTATGCCTTTATCTGCGTTAGAACTGTTTTGCTGGAATTTTATAGTGACAGTCCTGAGAGTACAGTATACAAATGCAGTAGCTTTACCTCTGAAAGTGTTCTGTATTACTATGGCAGTCTTCCAACTATGAACAAAACAATGATTGCAGGAGAGCATTCAGCATCTGAACTGATTTCCTGCTGGCACGGTCCTGCCAGATGTGGATCACGTTTTTCCATATGATGAATTGTCAGTTCTGGCCTAAATACTGATACCTGTAGGACAATCTTCAGAGCTGAATAAGCAGGTGTCATTTTGTTACAATGCTGGAGTTACAAATCTTAAATTGAAAATACTTTTTGCTCAAAGGGCTACAGATGAACGCTGTGTTCTGCAAGATTTCAGGTGACTATCTTAACCTGCTTCTCTAAGGAGGTAAGGAATTGCATCTGAATTGGTGCTATTGAACAAGCTTTAAGGTCTTGTCACCTTATCACTTGTCTTAGCTCATGAAAGTTTGCACAGCATTGCCTCAGCTATTTACACACAATCACAGTTAACCAGCCTTCAGAATCTAGCTATTTCTAGCTGCATAGCTGTGTGTGAGCATCAGACTGTTTCAACTAGGAAAAATACCGTGGGATGATGAGGCTCCAGGTTCTCAGATCACTTTTAAGTTGCATTGCACTGAATGTGCATTTATATTTGGAAAAAAAAAACAAAAAGTGAAACATTTTGCTCTTCAAATTTTCATGTTTTAGTGAGACCAATTGATCCTTTGTGTGGAAAGCAATACCCACAGCCAGCCCATGCTTCCCAGCCTGACTTGGGTGCTTCTTTAGTCTTTGACTGAACTCTCTGGGCCTGCAGGAGTTCATTGCCCAGGACTTTGGTCACAGACCAGCAAGGAGCTGGAAGCACTCAGGTGGGGGATAGCTAAGCCCCTCTGGACCTCAGCAGATCTGAGTGGAGCAGTTTTGTTTCCTTGAGGGGTTGTTATCTCCATCTTGGATCATTTGTTTACTAATAGCAGAGTGTTAATTAGTGTCTAGCTGAAACTTGTTGAGAGGTGAGTGTCATTCTTGACATGGGGGGAGGATTTATATACTACAAATTGATGCTAGAAAGGACTTGGTAAGGCAGAGTGTGTAAAACATACTCGACCTGCATCCCCCATACATAGGGCACTAGTCCTGACATGCAGTCGTGAGTCAGCTGTCAGATTGCAGTGCATGAAGGCTGGCAAATGTGTGCTCATAATGCTGCCTAACTTCTGAGACAGAAATCTAGGCATGAATCAGTGCTTTTAGGATCAGTGTTTTCACTTTACTGCTGGGTGACTCATCTTTTGAGAGGGTCACAGTTTACAGCCTGCTCTGATAGATTTGTGTCCCCAAGCCAAAACAACCCTTGTTGCTGCTGGGAGGGATGTGTAGGGTGCTGTTTGTTTAGTCTGGGGGTTGAGGAAAGCTCATTCTTTTTTTTTAAATCCTGACTGACATAGGTATATGTGAAGGCCTGCCCCTCATGCTGCTCTGCAGGCTGTGATTATTTTTAGGAGCAGTATGAGACTGCAGAGCTGTGTGAATAAACTGAAGGGAAATACACAGCCTGGCTTCACAGCAGGCTGGTGCTGGGGGCTGTCATGTGGGCTCCCACAGCCATCCTGCCTGTCTGAGAACAAAATAAAAGGCCAATACATAGCTGGTGCCCTAACCTTCTTTGAACCATTAGTCAGTCTCTTAAACCATCTGTAAAAGAGAAAAATTGCAGTTTTGTAGACCTGGCTGACCAAAGACCCACACAGCACATGAAGGACTTCAGATTCCTCCAAACCAGTGTCCTGTTGGTGCTGGCTGGGAATGAGCCCAGAGCCTCTGGGTGGGTGGGTGATGCTGTCTGCCTGCTCCCCATGGCCCTGAGTAGTCACACACTGATTTTACTCAAAGGCAAACCCAAAATCTAAGGCGAAAAAGTAGGCAGGGAGGCTCAACAGTACTTTCAGGCTAAATACCTGCTTGCAAAAAGCTCAGGAAAGTAAGAGAGAATAATCCCTGAGCTTTGAAGATTACGGTTTCTTAGTTCTGGCTATATTTACACAGCTGCTCCACTAGAATTAAGAGCTAAAGATGACAGAATAGTTAGAAAGGAGAAGGTCAAGTACAGTTGTTGGCTGTGGGGTGTGTGGAGGGAGAGAGGATTTGAAACTGTTGTGTTTTCCCAGCTTTTCAAGACACATTGAGCCCTAGGGAAATAGATATGATTTTAGACTACTTAATTGGTTCAAAGTCTTTATTATTTTATACACTGTAGCTTTCCTATTGCTGAAATGAAACAATACCTCATTTAAGAAAGTCACCTAATCACTGCATTAATCTCAATTGACAAAAGAGAAAGTTAGCAGGGCTGTTGAGCCTTGTTAAATGTGCTGAGGGCTCCTGGCTGGCTCACAAGCTGCTGTATTTCAAGGTTCTTTCTAAAAATAGCAGAATGGTAGAATTTAGGTCAGACAAAGTAAAGGTGGGAGGCCTGATACCTCAGACCCTACATGTAGTCCAAAGGTACCACCAACCCTGTAATCACTTATCTTCTGTTACCAGTTTATGAATGGTAATTTAGGATGATTTCCTTTGGAGCATAACATCTTCATCCCTTTCCTGTTTCAGTGTCATTTGCCTTGAAAGCTTTAACAGGTTGTTTTGATATTAGAACATGAATGAATTGGGTGTCAAAAGGATGAGTTTGTGAATGGAGAGGATCAAGAAAGAGTGCTCACCCATGCTTTAGTGACTTGGTTGGGTAAAACCAGTCTTTTTGTAAAGCAGGCTCAACGGGATGTAGATGACCTTTAAGAGGGAAATTTTCTAAAAATATCCTCTTGTTTCTAGCATTAGCTGAACTATGCTGATCTTAGAATTATTGTATGCTGTTGAAGCATGGGCTGCTGTTGTTCTCTTGACACCAGGTGCATGATGACATCTAAGATGCCTTCAACAGATTGCAGACAAAAGGTGTAAAGTCTCCACAGTATTTCTGAATATATATAAATCTATGATGTATGTTTTCAGCTGTTTTGAGGTGTTTCTATGGGTGTTTCAATTTCGTTTCTAATAGAACCTTGATTCTTTGGGAAACATATCCATGTCTCTGCAAACACGGTTTATGCCTATTTGGTTCCTGTTATAAGGGATACAGTAAAATGGCAATCTATGCATTATTAGTAGCACTGTTCCCTTGAACTCCAGCCAATGAAATTTTTTTAAAATCAGAGATATATATATATATATATATATATATATATATATTCCATTCTTCTTGAGTATGCTGTATAGGAGCTGAATTTTGCTAACCTTAGAAGTGCTAGCCTCCCTGATTTTAATTAGCTTAGAAAATTGACTTGTACATTTAAAGTCACTGTAATTTAGCTGTAATCAGTCATGTTACACAGGAGACAAATGGGATTCATGGACTGTGCCCACACTGATGCTTTCTGACAGCTCTCCTATTGCCACATCAATACACATCCCTCACTGCTTGCTATGGTAGCACTGGTACCAGCAAACTGTGTTTCTACATGGTTCAGCAATTGTGTTTCTGCCACTCTGTCACAGAACTGGTTTATGTACAGTTTGCTCATGTCCTGCTATTGCTGTAATCATGAGAGGAGGCAGAAAAAATTCTGTACAAAGACTCAGGTGTACATTGCAACTTTAAAACAAATATATCAAAGAATGTAATTTAAAGTCCCAGAGTTAATGCAGGAAACTGGAAGTTTAAGCCTGAAGATTAGTACATCCAGCCCAGGCACTATCTGTTGGTCATTTTATCTCTGAAGTTTCTTCATCTATGTGTAAAACAAGAATCTTGTAGTTGCTCTTACATTTAAATTCATGCTTAAAACTGCTGTGAGATATTAGGATATTTAGAAATACAGTGAAATGGAAAGTAATAAACTGTGACGCTAATTCAGATTTTTCAATTGACTTGCAACATATTTGTGTTCAATAGTTATGCATCAGGAAATCATACAGTTTCAAAAGTAATGCATTTTAGAGTTTAAAAATACAATTCAACATACTGTATTATCTCTGACTGCATGCACTTCAGCTTCACAGAAAACAAAAATATTACCATAGTTGAAAAAAATAATGTACTTCATATACATCAATGAATAAATATTCATAAGCAGTATGAATGTGCTATCAGTATCAGTATATGAGTTCAGTTTATGATCAGTTTATGATTACCTCATTTTTATTTCAGTTTGACCATAGCTATTAAGCAAAAGTGGTCAGAATTATTTGGTTTTATGCCTAAATTAAATTGGGATGAACATATGGTCTTCCAAATCAGGCATATGAGTTAACAGTGATTTGCAAGGATCTTGAGTTAAAATAACATATTGTCTTAAAATAAGCTTTTCTTTGGAATAATTACCAAAATGAGTGGCAATGCCTTTGAAAAAGCAGCTTTATTTTATATAGTGCACTGAGAGAAGTGTGATAGTGTGATTTCAGACCTCAGGGTTCAGAGGGTCTCCTGTTCTCTCAGCCTTCTTGGCTGTAATGAATCAGTCTGCACAGGATGTGGCTGCTAACAGATGATAATGCAAAGTGAAGGGCTGGGCCATGAAAAGCCCCAGGGTGGCTCAGCGTGGTGCTGAGTTCTCACGAAGAGCTGATTGCTTTCCAAAAATAAGAACAGGAACTAGGGCAGATAATCCATGTAAAATGCACTTTCCACCCTTACCCCTTCACAACAATTTATTATTTCCAGTATTACAGAGCTTCACATGTTGATTACATACATAATCCATCCAGTCACCCACATCTACCTACACACACTTCTGCTGTATTCTTGCAAACCCTGTTTGTGAGAATTTCTCTGGGATCCTGTTTTGTGGGTGTAACTTGAGAACATATAAATAGATTAGTGTTTTCCCATCTTTTAAACCCAAATGTGACTGCAAACATGACAGCAGAAATATGATTCTTGGAAATTATTTCCTCTGTTTTAAATCTTTCATTGTATTAGGCTAAGGAGATCTGGGGCTGTTCACATTGCATGGGAGCCGTGCTCTTGGTGGTGGCATTACCACTGCTCAGAGTGCAGGTTGTGTCAGCAAAAATTTTTATTTTTTAAAAATACAAGTCCTTATTTCAGACGCTTAATAAGATAATAAGCCTTGAAATTTCATACGTGTCTGAAACTTGGCACAGAGTACTCATTTTGCCTTTTACCACATTAAATAAAAAAAATAATATATATATTAGAGAGGAATGTAAATAAACAAAAAAGAAGTTTGTGTTTTGCTACTTCTTCTATCTCAAAGTTAGTTTTGTTTATGAAATGAAATGGTTTGAACTTGCAGCTCCAAATGGAAACCTTTGAAATTTTTTTTTAAGTCACAATAGTTAGCATTTGCAAATCAGGCCTACACACATCATACAAACTTGCAGAGCTCACTCACAGCAAGTGAAATTCTCTCATCAGTGTCAGCAGAGCTATTTCTGTGCAGTTGTAAAACTGAACATGTACAGAGAACAAAAAGATGAACACGCTTTTCCTTAGTTTTTTTTTAATTAATTATTTCAAGCCCTCTCCTTTACAAAGGACATTTACAGTGGTGATGTTGAAGTAAATCAAATGCAGGTTTTTCTCCATCTTGTGGAAAAAAACCCCCCATGATTGTAAAATTTCCAGGCTGTTTTCTAAACAATTAAAAAAAATTGGAGCAGGCTCTAGTCTCAATAGAAGTATTGAATCTTTTGATGTTTGCTCACTCCTTCTAGAATTATCCTGAGGGTTACTAAGGGCATAGCTTGCCTGGGTATGGTACCTAGCATAGATGTCTATTTTTTCTTGAAGGCAGAGCTAGTACAGAAATCCTGTATTAATGATAGCTTTAGTCTGACCTAAATCACTTCTGGCTCTTTCCTTATGGATTCACTTAAGCCTCTGCACAGGGGGTGAAGGATCCAAGTGTTTGAATCTGCAATGCTTTATTCCTCCTCTGCATCCATTTCATCTGCACGTGCATGCCTGCACAGAGCACTCTTCCTCACCAAGGAGCCTTGATCTGCTCAGAAGACTAGACACACTCTTCAGCCTTTCTTTGCCCAGCCAATTTTATAAAGGGTACAAAACCTCCAGTGTTGAAAAAAAAAAAAAAAAGCCACTTTTTTTTAGTCCTTCCATTCAAATCCCATTTTCAGTGGGATGGCTGTAATTATCTACTTTGTGTTGGAAAATCCTTGCTCACTTCAAGCATTTAGGGTCAGTTTTACAGTATTGTTCCACTCAACTTGATTTCTTTCTCTTATTTACCTATGGGAAGCTTACCACATCTATAATATCCTTGCTGAAGAAATGCTATGTGTTTTTTGTGTAACACAGGCACAGCAGTCAGGATGCAAAATACTTAATATTAGAGCTATAAAAATGAGGCATTCTTTTTCAGTTGAGGCATCTCTAGGTCTTTTTACAATTAATGGAAAGAAACATGTTTATCTAGGGTGTGATTCATATTAGTTCAGGAGTGCTGAGGGAGGTCAGATAAATCACCCTGTGCTGTGGCTTGTTTCTCTCTCTGCTCTACAGAGAGCATAAACTGATTAACTCAAATATAGACACCTGCCTTTTACACCAACTGTCTATATTTATATCTGAAATGATGGCCCCAAATCTGGGCCAGCTCCTCTGCTGGAAAATGCAGGTGTCTGCCATTTGAAATCTGTGTCAATCTAGGGCAGCTGAGCTTAGCAAACCCACCCCAGTGCTTCTAGGTGTTGGACAATGGCAACACTCTTTGTAGAGGAAAATACAAAGACCAGGATATGAAATAATATCTATTTTACAAAGTGCAGTGAAACGTTTTATTTACCATGAACACTACATTTCACAGTCCAGATATCCTTGTTAGAGAAATTATAAACCAAATTACTTCCTCTTACAGTGTCTCTGTAAAGCTACTTGTACATGCAAAGGTAGATTTTCCATCAAATTCAGTGGGAAGGCTGAATAATTGTGCAACAAAACTGTTGTCTGGAAAATCATCTAGAAAAAATTTAAGTATTAAACTTTCTTCTTTTTTTTTTTTTTTTTTTTTTTTTTGCAAATGCAAGTGGATCCCCACCTACTCATTGATACTGTAATTGAGTCTAGCAGCATCTGCACCTGCTTCTGCACGTGTTGGGAGTTGCAATTGCTCTGCTGTGACCACAGAAAGGCCACTGGCAATCAGCCCGAAATCATTAAAGTTTGTTAGCTGGTCTTTAGGGCTGACCTGAGCAGAGAAACAGGATTTGAGTAGAGAGCTCTATGAGCTCCATAGCCTGCTGTGGTGCCTCCAGGTTTTCTTCTGTCTAATAAGGTATGAGTAACTGAAAACCTTTCTGATGAGAAACCCCTAACTTTGGAGGGGGTGTGAAAAGGGGGTTTCCTTGTCCCTGTGTTGTGAAAGTTGTGCTGGTTTAATATTTTCTAATGTATCCATAATGGTCAAACTTCTTGTTGCCTATGAGGTTCAAAATCCACTACACATAATACTCTGGAATTACATACAATTCATTTCTTTAGGAAACTCAGCTAGAATGCTGGAAGCTGGGGTAGAGGGACAAGGATGCCTTGAAAGTAGAGATTTTAGGGTATAGTGTTATGAGGTTTAGCAAAGGACTAAATGGAGCATATTGTGTATTCCTGTAGGCTTGGGGAAAGCGTGAGACTTTGTTTTGTTGAAGTGATTGCTTGATCTCAAAAGAAAGCTGTTGTGCAGGCTTGTGGGGATTTCTGCCTCCCCTAAATCATCCTATCATCATGCGAAAGCACAGTGAGGGTGTACCTCCCGGGGCTTATCTCTGATGTGAGACCAGGTGCTATGACACCCTATCAGTTATCTCTAGTGAGAAAATAACTGTACATAGTCTCCAAAGCAGATATTATCTGCTTCCCTAAACATCCTGTTCACTCTGTGTATTGTGTGCATTAAACTGGGTTGTGAAGACATCGAAACTGAACTGAGACTCCTGCTGGAAACCTGCATTGTTCCTCTTAGCTCTCCTTCTCTCTTCCACTGCAGATGTGCTTAGAAAACCTTTATCTATTGCTTCTCAGGCCTGGGGCAGTGAATTAATAATGCATAGCATAGCAAATTCAGCACTAGTAAGTGTTTGCACCGGCATTCAAAGAGTTTTCAGTTCTGAAGAAGAGTGGTGCAGGGGTTACACCCCTGCAGAGAACTAGAGGATCAACAAGGCTGCACTTGGATGTTTTGAATAGAGTGGTTAGGAGCTGTTTTTTTCTTAGGACTTGAACCCAGCAAGCGTTCATCCCATTTCATAAAATAGAGATTGTTGGGCCATTGGTTTTTTTGGGTTTTTTTGGGGCATGTTTTAATTGTTGCAAAATGAAAGTAGAGATATGGGAGCAAAGACTTAACCCAGTTCAAAAAAATACAGTCTGCAAAAAGATGTGACAATTTTTCGGAGTTATTGTTAAAACAAAAAAACAACAACCTTTCCTCCTCCCCCCCCCCAAAAAAAAAGAAAAAGAAATAAAAAAAAAATTTTAAAAATCCAAAGCCAAGCAACCAAAAAAAAAAAATAAACCCCCACCAAAAAAAACCACCCTAAAAGCCTGAAAAACCCTTCACCTAACAAGTGACTAAGTTTTGTTTGGTAATAGTAATATTTTGTAGAGTGAGGGGTGTGGGTTGTGATGGGACATTGTTTTTTTTTTTTTTTTTTTGGGTTTTGGTTTTTTTTTTGGTCTGTGGTTTGGTTTGTTTTTGGGGTTTTTTGTGTGGTGTTTTTTTTGTTTTTGTGGGGGTTTGTTCATTGCTCAAAGTGAACTACAATTGCACCCGTTCCATCAAGCCCTTTAGTTCAGCAGTGAAGCTCCGTGGATGCCGTCTGGAGCAGGGCTGGTGGTGAGCTTGGTGGCAAGCTCAGGAGAGCTGCTTTATTCCAGCCTGCTGAGCTGATGGAGCTGTTAGGTTACTTTTGTTGCAAAGCCAGAGCTCCTTTCTGGCAGCCAGAACCCCTCCTTGTAACAAACTCTGGCATGGCTTGAGTTCTGTGAGCCTGCCTTACCCCTCTCTGGGGACTGCCCCAGACAGTGTGTTCTGAGCAATTAAAAGCCCTTGCAGTGCCAGCAGCAGGTCACCTGTGAGTGAGGGTCCAATTCTGTATTCCCCCTTGTGTCTCAGAGTCCTGTCCCCTGCAGGGATGGTGTTGGCCTCTAATGCATTTCCATCCATGTACTGTACTGCGACTGTGAAAAGCTTGATTTAAACCCTAATGCCATATCCAAGCAGAACCCTGAATTTTCTCCTTCTTTCTTGCCTTTTAAAGCTCAAAGAGAACACTGAGAGTATTGCAGTGACCTTGCTACTCTTCCATAAGGAATGGAAAACCAGGGTGGGATCTCTTGAGAAATATTTTGGTGGGGAGTTTAGTGATTAATTTGTTGTTACTGTGTTTAAAGAGCCTTTTGCTGCATTTCTTTGGTCAGCTGTCGGGGAGTCTAGAGCTAGAGGCTGTCAGTGTGGGTGTCTCTGGCCTGCAGAGCAATGCTCCCCTCTGACTGAGCACACAGAGGCTTCATCCGACCTGTGAGCTCCAAAATGTGCCGTGCTGCTCACAGTCTCTCCTGGGCAAAGGGATTAGAGCCACTCTGGCATGAACTATTGGTAGGGTGGCATCACTGCTGGTGATTTGAGCTGATTAGGGCTTTTCCGGGCACCATGGTGCTCGCTTTCTGTTTGTGCTGGTTTGGTGAAATGATCTATTTTTTGCTGAAGTTTATATGGAAAAAAGCAGTGGCTATTCCTTGTGATTCCCTTTTGGATACTTTCACTGGTGACTCTTTGGCTGGTAGGTGTTTGGGCAGGCTTTGGTTACAAAAAGATGTGTGCTTTCCTCCAGGGAAAATGGGGGGAGTAGGGATCCTCAGGAAGTCCCTCTGGGCTGGCAGTGCTGCCCTTTCCCAGGGTAAACCCAGGTTGGTGGGGTCTCTGAGGTTGAGATGACCCCGAGGTGTTAGAAAGTCTCTCTTTTCCCAGCCTAGTGACTGAAGAAGAAGAAGCTGAGATGTGTCTGTTCAGCTTTTCAAGGTTGTTTATTTTTCCTTATCTATAACATTCTTTTTCAGACCTGCTGAGGTCTGTCCAGCAGGTCAGTTTGTGGCACACTAACCACCCTCAGGGTGGTGTTATGTTATACTAAAACCCACGTGTGCTTTATTTACAATAGTTTTCCAGTACCTATCACCTATGTTAGACAGTTTGTCTCTACTCTAAAACAATCCAAAAGCGCCACCATCACAGCAGAAGATGGAGGCTAAGAAGAAGCAGGAGGAGGACAGGACATGCCCAAATCCCTCCATCTTGCCTCCTGAACCACCATTCTAAAACCCCAAAATTCTACTTTTTCACCCTGTGATAAATTCACTATCATTCTACTCAAACCCTTGTGGCTTGTAACTCCTCGCACAAAGTTGGTAATTGCTTCCATGGGTTAAAATCGAAGGCATAGGTGTCTGTGACTCCGTGCCAAGGTCTCTCAGCCCCCTGCCAGGGTCTCGAGTCCTCCAGGGCAGTCAGAGGAATGTCCTGGGCTCCGACACCAGGTAACACCAGGCTGTCCTGCCTTTCCCCAGCATGGCCCTTTCTCCTGGCAGCCCCGTGTGAGCCTGGAGTGCAGCGCTCCATGTGCGGCCGCAGCCCGTGCTGCAGGAAACCCGGCGGTCCAGAGTCCTCTGCTCCCGTGGAACAGCCACACCTTGAGAGAACTCAGGAGTCTGAGGTGTTCGAGGTGCTACAAGGAGCTGGGATGGGGTATTTGGTGTGATGCTTCTGCCCAGTTCCTCAGCAGGCAGGGCTGGAGACCAGCTCCCTGAGGATCTTACTCTGTTGTTTGGGGCGTATTTGCAACTGACAATAAGCTTTTCTCACTTTGGAAGGTGTTCAGATAGAGATATCTGGCAGGGACAAGCCAGCCTTCCCTTCCCCCTCCCCGTCCCTTTGCCCTTCTGATAATCAATCGGGAGCAAAGCACTTCCTTTGGAAAAGCAGTGCCAAGCCTTGCCCTGAACAGTGGGTCCTGTTGCAGCTTCTGGCTGAAACATTTACAGATCTTATCTGCGAGCTCCGCATTCTCTGTAAGAGCAGGAGATGGATCTGTTCTTACCCACTGCTTATCCGAGGCATGTGGAGAGGTCCGGTCTGGGCAGTGTGGACTTGACACCTTTTCCTAGTGCTTCAACACAACACAGTGCCCATTCTGTAGTTTGTCACGTGTGCATGGTCCTTTTGTGGCAATCTACTTCAGTGTCTCTTCTTACAAACTTGTCTGTGGCTTCCAAGTATTAACAATCTCTAAATTTCTTCTCCCTGATAAAGAAAAAGGGATATAATCCAATGGAGTGCTGCTTCTCCTAGGAAATAGTGTCTGGATCAAGGCCTTCCTGTAACCAAAGTTTGCTGTCTTTTAAGGGTGTTATTTCCAGTATTAGCATTTCCTTATCAATGGTTTTAATGGTCTTAAAAAGTAACTAGGGAGGTTTATTCAGTCTTTAGATTATGGTGTATTTATTTCTTAAGCTCAGTACTAAGGCTAGATTTTGTTTTGTAAATGGAATTTCTGACTTGTGAATATGTGTAGGATGAAGCAGAGGAGTTTAAAAGTTTTTCAGAAATGTAAACAACTAGATTCTTTGGCTCTTTGGTGTGAAGCATTCAATAAAAATGTTGATTTGCATGCTGGCACAGTTACCTGTGCAGCTGTATTGTGGCCCTCACAGTGAGCTGATCTGGCTTCAGTGAAATTCCTGGGTTATCTTCCAGTTTCTCAATTCAGACTGCAGCTGGCTGGACTCCATGCCAGCACAACTGGAGGGAGGGAGGGAGTCATGTGGAGAAGATAGGGCTGAATAGTGGGAGTACCTTAAACTAGCACTGCTGAAGAATTCTGGGTCATGAAATCAGGGCCTTGATGTTTGCTAAGCAGTAACAATGTGCACAAAACATAATTCTATGAAATGGTACTTTGTTTTTTTGTAAAAACTGAAAAAAAATGTTACTGATTTGAAAGTATTCCTAGACAGGTATCATTGGTCTCACTGGCTGCCATCATGGAAGTAATGAGCTGGAATTGTTTTAGGCAGAAGTAAGAGACGAACCTTAGTTCTTAACAGTGTCTGCCTTAATCTAAAAAAGTTTCTTATAAATATTGTTTTGAGATTTTTTTTCTGTTATATCACTGCAGTTACTGGTGGCATTTTTTCATTCTCAAAGTAAATACTCTAAGTTTCTGGAAAAATTAAGTAATGTTGCAATTTAAATTCTGATGTGAAATTATTTTTCTTCAAGTTTCACATTCAGTTTCTGAAGTGATATTTATAGAATCTGGTAGATATTGTCTACTGGCAGCTTCAACTCAGGTCTTGGCTAGAGAATTTTAGATGTGTATGAATGCTTATGGTGATAACAAAGCAAAATGTCACTTTTACTTCCAGTTTCCTAAAGTTTTTGAATTGAATGTTTGAAGTGAGACATTATTTGTTTGGCTCAGATGGTGTTTATTTTCCTTTCAGATGGAGGTGAGCTGTACCTTCTTTTGAGATGGATATAAATAACTCTTTAAAAGATGCACTAATGACAGTGTTGGCTACTGTTCCTCTGTCAAATTTATTGATTAGTAATTAGATCACCTAGTAATCCAGGAGAGGAGGGTGCAATTGATCTCCCCTGGCACCAGAGCTTTGCCATCTCTTCCTTCCCCAGCAGAGGGGCAGCCCATGAGCCAGGGGCTGCTCCTTGGGGCTGGAAAAGAGCCGTGTGCTGCAAGGCTGCTGCATCTGGGCAGGTCTGGCCTGTGAGATGCCACCTCCAACTGCTTTGAGCGCCTTGGGTGCTCTCACTCCAGCATGAGGAGGTGCTCTGGCTGGCAGAGAGCGTCTGTGTGTCCTGCTGGTCACATCTGACCCATGGGAACTGGTGACTCACTGTTGAGGCCTCTCTATCTCTGGTGACGGTGTAAACTGGGCCTGACGCAGAGGCGCTCCCTCTGTTGCGGTAAACCATCGGCTCGCTTCCTGTGTGTGGATTTATTAGGGTTTAAAGATGTGTGGGTGTGTACTTCAGGAAGTTTCAGCTTCTTCATTCCCTTCTAAATTAACAACTTGTTGTGACAGCACTAGGAGCTTGGGCTGTCCCCATCGGATGCTGCATGTTCCTTAGCCTCCCCTGGCTAAGGAATTCCCTGGGAAATTTTCTACCACCCATAGCATCCCTCTGTGTCCTGCCCAGTCAGCTTGGGGCTCACCCACTTGCCTTCTGTGGTGCTGCCTGTATCAGGCCAGACCTGGACTAATAAAAGAAAACAGTAGTGATGTATTCATTGTCTTATAAATACAAACAATCACAACTCATATTTGGTCCCTCATAGACTTTCACCTAGTCTTGCCTTTTCTAAATTTATTTAGACCAAAAAAAAAAAAATAGTGATGTTCTGCTGTATTATCTAAAGAGAAAACAGTCTTAGCTGAGGAATGTGGATTGCCTTTATATCTGGCTGACTTTGCTGTGATTTCTGTGTCTGTTTGCATAGCAGAATGACAAAAGATCTTGAAATTTCTGAAAACAAGCCTGCTGAGATATATAATAATAAAAAAAAGAACTGGTATGATTTTCCTTACCTTAATTGTGTGTTTTGTGATGTACAGGTAAATATCTGTTATGTTCTGCTTAGTCTGTTTTGTATGAGGTAATTGTTTTTTCTGTCACACTTCAGAAATCAGGAATTTATCCTCAATGGAATTGACTAATAGATGCCATAATCCTGTTACAAGAGTAGCATGTCCTCAGCACTTCAATAGGAGGCTTCATCATTTTTATCTATAAACCATCTCCATTAGGAATTGAACTTATGGTAGTACAATACCATCTGTTAATGGTTTGGTATAAATAGATGTTCATATATACTTTGTAGGGCATGATCATTTCTTTAATATGCTCAGCCTCCTAAAGCAGAATTTATTAATGGAAAACCATATATATGTTACACATGGCATTTCTAGGGACATTCTAGCTGTCAGCAATTAAATTCAGGTTTATTATGATTAGCTACCCTTGGTGCCTAGTCAGAACACACCTGGGCATTAAAAAGATGCAGTACTTGCTTTAAGGTTTGCAGACTACTGGGCTAGACTTGAAATTAGTAGGAGGGCATTGAGGCAAAACAGGGATAGCTGGAGGAAAGAACAAAGGCTGTGCTTGCGTGGTTGTGTGGCTTACGTCACTTTGTTAAGCAAACAGGATGGTTCTGCTAAGCCCTCCAGCTTTGTACTTGTGAGGATACGTGCCTCTTGTACCATGCCAAACCATCCCACTGATAGAGAAGTTAAATTGTTCCCCATCTACCTGTCATCTTGCCAAAAACAATGCGTAGATTGTGATGTGGGGGATAAGATCAAATGTAAGGGATCAGTAGTGCCTTTGGGAACATCTCCCTCTCTCCTTCTCGTGGGAGACTTGCCTGCTTGCTGTCCCCAGCTGTAGTCTTATCGTTGCACTGTTAGTATTTCATACACCTGTTCTTTTTGTAATCTTTTCTCCAGCAATGATTCTCTGATGGGGGTAATGGGTATTAAAAAGGAAGATCCAACAAGGATGTAGTTATATCTCTTACGTGCTGGACTTTGTGCTTCCATCTTTGAAATTCCAGCTGGCAAAGCATTGATGCAGAATGACACTTTGGCGTTGTTTTTACGTGTGCTGGGTTGTGGATGTGATCACAACAGACAAAAATGCTTGTGCTGGTATAATTTTGCTGGGGAGGTAAGTGAAGTTAAAGCATTATACCACAATAAAAAAACCTTTACTCATAACATGAAGTTGCAGATAAGGAAGGATCTTCCAGTTTTACTAGTCTATCTTGGGGATGTATGTCTGTGATCTTAGTGGGTCTTTCTCATCCTACCTAATCTGAATGTGATCATATAAACTAATGGGGATGATCAGTTAGAAAAGATTAATTTCAAAGGGAAGATTGTCACTTATGCTTGAAACTAGATGTTTATCTGGAAGTCTCTTTCCTTCCAAGGTTTGTGAAGGCATATGGGGCCAATGCTGATGCATCTGTTAGCACTGCTATAGCCACTTGCATGTATGGAGGAGCCTTTGTCAGTGCCTTAAAAGTTATCTCTTTCCTTCCAACATCCTTAGCCTGTCATCTGCCATGGTGACTACAAAGACTTGCTCCCTTGATGTGTTACTGCCTTGCTGTCACTGCTCTACCATCACCACAGGCCTTCCTGGCTGTGTGCAGTGGGCTTGGGGCTTGCCTCAGGACTCACTTGTTGCCCAAGTCTGTTATCACCCTCTGGATTGTGCTTGGGGTGACTCTGGCACACCTGGGAGGAAATGATGGACACTTTGCCCCCATAAAGTGTATGTTATGGCACACGCCAGGGTACAGCAGAGGCAAAGTCCTTTCATCAGCATCGCAGCACTAGGTCAGGCAGCTCTAACAGCCCAGGTCTGCTTTACACAGGCCAAGCACTGCATGTAAAGGCAAATGGCGCCTGTAAGGAGCCTGAACAAACCTCAATAATGAAGCTGGACTTCTAGCAAAATTGTGGCCTTTGCACTCTTCCTTGGTCAGTGTACTTGAAATAGTTAATTCTGGTTATTTTGCTCTAGACAGACAGGTAATAGTATATAGCCTTTGTTGCTGAAATTAAATTGAATTCTGAGGAAATCTGTCTTTATATCTGAAAGTGCAGTAAGCTTGGGATTCCTTGTAGCAGGAGTCTTGGGCTCCTAATTGCTCTGTCTGGTGCAAATGACTACGAATGGTGTCCAGCACTGTGTGCAGGGGCAGCTCTAGGTTGAGGAAATGATTCTGGAGTAGCTTAGCTCACTAAACCTGGCAGCTGAATTATGTTAATCAGCATTCCTTGCTTAATGAAAACCAAAGTGAGTTATTGAAATATCAGTCACACTTCTTAGTGCCACCTCAGCTGATGTGACCACTTTTTGGATGTGATCCGAGATCTCTGCTTCAGCACTTGCCTGACAGTCATCCATCTCTTATTTTTCCTTAGCTGTGAGGAGGTGCAAGTATGTATGACTGTTACTACAGTAACACTGTGACTGAATGTTCTAGTAGGAAAGTGTTTATCTTAAAACCTATATTTATCTTTTTGTGAACAGTCTCAATTTAGCTAAGACCCTTTCAAAGTGAAAGTTTAAATTTATTGCACTGGAAGATGCTTTCTTGTGACAAACTTAAAAATATATTACGAGCAAATTGTGTGTGCAGAGGGGGTGTTTTCTAAAAAATGTTCTTTTTAAAAATGAGCTAGATGCTTGAAATATCTACCTACAGCAAGCAAAAAACTATTTAACTGATTTTCCCAACCAGAGCAATATGGTAACAGATTGAACTAAACTGAAGAAGCTAAAACTGAACTTCTGGTCTGATTTAATGTAAGTGGCCAAAAATATGTATTTTGCTCACTTGCATATGCTTGCACTAAGCCTTGAATTAGAAATGGAGACAAGGAGAAAAACAGTGAGCAGAAAAGGATGGGAGCCTTTCCACCCCTTTCAGCAAATGTTGACTCAGATTCTTATTCTATGCCCTCTTAGCAGAAAGAATCTCTTGTGTAAGCTAAGGAGAACCACATCCTATCTCCTTCCTTCCATCTGTATTAAGTCTGTGGGCCTGCTACAGCATGAGCAGAAATAAGCAATCCACTGAAGCCTGTGGGCTATCTCCTCGTTAAGTAAATACTGCCTATCACAGATGGAGCTTTAGGCCATTAACCAAACTTGTTGAGCACTGGGAATACTAATGAGCAACCATGGTTGGCACTGATGGAGACAGCACACTCAGGCTCATGAGAGCTAGGGGTAGTTTTCCTTTGGAGGAGTTTTTGACTGAAATCGCTTGTCCTTGGTTGGCCACTGACTGTATTTAGTTTCACTTTTTGAAGCTAGACTATTTGCCTTTTTATGAGACAGAAGTTCAGGTGCAGAGTGTTGGAATATGATTTTATTGTAATTCATTTATTCACCAGTGTCTTTGTTCTTAGAATTGAGACTGCAAGGATATTAGAGCTTGAAACAGGACCAGTGTTTTCCCTGTTAGTTGATGTAAATGGTCTAATTTGTATAAACATTGTACTTAAAACCTATTTAGGGATCTGCACATAATTGTGCATGGGCTATGCAAACACAGACCAAAATGTCAATACTCAGCCTTGTAATTTCAATAAGGTGAGTAGGAATTAGAGGAATACAGGACGATAGAAAATGGGAAGAAGAGAGCAGTGAGCAGATGCTGGTGTGCTGTATGGACTCATGTAAGACACCCATCCTTCAGGAGTGGGATGGAACTGCACCATACTGGTAATGGAACAAAATGTGGGGGCTACTCTGCCTCTGAGGTTTCCTACTGCTGACATCTAAATGAGACCCATCCTAATGGGAATAAAGTGATTTGAATATTATATTGTTTTTTTGGGGTTGTTTTTTTTTTTTTTTTTTGCCATAAAATTAAACTGCCTTAGACAACCATGCTGAAGCCTCTTTACTCTTAGGTTTTTTCTTGGAGACTGGAGTGGGTAAGGCAGTTTCAGAGGATGTACAGGAAGAAAATAAGAGATTTTATTCACTTCTGTTGATGTTCACTTCCGTGCTAATGCTTTTGACTTTGGAAAGAGGTGTTAGTAGTCTGTGAGAATTCATGCAGGTGCAGTGTCTGCAGTCCCTCCCCTGGGAAATGATTTATCAGCAGCCTAAAGCAATAACTAAAGCAGCCACCTGCCTTATGCCATTGCAGTTGGCAGTAATGTTATTGTGTGAAGGTTGCTGTGTGTGTAGAGAGGCCATGGTCTCTTTCTGCCCTGACCAGGAAAGAACTGTGCTGAAAGCAGAAAGTCTCTTCCATGCTACTCGAAACTTCAAGTTAATGATTTGTTTGGCTGGCTGGCTTGCCTGTAAGTGCATTGTCAGGTGATCTTATTGGAATGACAGGCAGGAGAGCTCTTACGTCTCTACTATTACACTTTGTTTAGGCGTGTAGGTATTTCCTGCAAAGCCAGCTCAACAGAGCAGCTAGGGCCTGGCTGTGCAATCATCTGTAGTGCAGGAAAGCTAAAAGTTCAAGCTGTTCTGCAGTTTGCATAGTTTACTCTTTTGAACTTGGCAGTATAATCTCTTCTGCATGTTTGTGGATTCTGCTTAAATGCTCCAACACACTGGAGTTTATCTCAAAAAGTAAATGAGAAGTAGGGAGAACAGAGTGTCTCTGAAAGTTACTTCAAGTTATTTCTTCCCTTCTTTAGGTGAAAGAAACTTCACGTGAGGTTGTGCTGGGGTATCTTCTTGATCTTTGGACAAAAAAGGCCAAGATCTTGGCATTCATGATCCTTGAATCAAACTCTTGCAGGATGCATGGTCCAGCTCCCAAAAGCATAGCCAGCTCTGAAGTTGGGTACAGCTGCTCAGAGCCTTACCCAGTCAAGTTGTGAATACCTCTAAAATACAAAACCAATAAAACACAAGAAGTTCCACCATAACATGAGAAAGAGCTGCATTACATAGAGGATGGCAGAGCCCTAGAAAAGGCTGCCCAGGGGGGTTATGGAGTCTCCCTTTCTGGAGATATTCATACCTCACCTGGATACATTCCCTTTTAACCTTTTCCAGATGACCATGCCTTGGCAGGGGGTTTGGACAAATGATCTCCAGACATCCCTTCTAATCCCAACTATTTTGTAATCCCAACTATTTTGTAATCCCAAGGGTTGAGATAATACAAAGGGCAGCCTGGGCTGGTATTTGGTCATCTTTGCTTTGCCCCCTCCCCATGAGACTCAAGGGCTTCTGATGACTCTTTCAGCCCAATTAATGGGTCCTGCAGTTCTCTAGTTCCCTTATTTGCCAACCATTCATCCCATAGGTCTGACCTGGCTGGTGTAGATACTGAGGGATACTGTTGAGAAAGCTTTGGGAGAGCCAAGCTAAATGATATCTACTACTCCTTGTTCAAAGGCACCTTTTTCCTCACAGAAAGAGATCATATCGGTTGAGCACTATTTCCTTCTGGTAGCTCCCCAGTTGCCAGTTCTCTGTGATCTTCTCATTTTTATTGTGCTTAGAAATGGCTTTGAAGACTTGCTCCACAGTCTTTCAGGGACTGTGATGAAGTCTGTGATTTCCCAATATAACCCTTCTTGAAGAGGAATCTGACCTTTTTGCATTTCTAAAGTAATTGGGCCCTCCTGAAAGTGCCATGGCCTTTAAAGGCAATTGAGGATGGCATCTCAGTGGTGCTGGCCAGCAGTCTCACTGGCCTCGTGTGACAAATGAGCCTCTCCCAGGCACTTGCATTGGGCAGAGGAACCAGAAAGGCCAGAAATCAAACCTCACCAGCAAAGGCCTTTTCTGCTTCTGTTAGCACTAAGTTCCCCCAGCCCACTCAGCAACAGACCCACATTTTCTATAAAATTGCTTTTTATGACTCTGTGCCAGGGGAACACCTTGTTGCTTCCTCTTACACTTTTTTATTAATTTTGGCTCTGAGGCAGCTTCTCTAGGACCCTCCATGTACTCTGGCATTGTTCATGTTTCCTTAAACCTTCTGCTTTTGGTGTGCTTTTGTGACATCTCATTGACTCATTCAGGAATGAGTTTAGTTTTTTTCAAAGCTAACAAAGTAAAATACCTGCTTGGGACTTTGCTTCAGTAAAAGAAATGTTTTTAAGATTAAAACTCAGAAATAATACCCTGACAGCATATATGAATACCCAGGGGTGAGGTAACTTGCAGTGCTGGAGACAGAAGTATTGTGTGGGATTTGTGGGTATGTAAAGGGACTGCTAAAGGTAATCTTATTTTTGATGAGAACTTATGAATATTCACTCACTTCCTTTTCAGTTTTAGTAGCTATTTCCTATTGCAGCCTGTTGTGCATTGAATTGCTGGGGGTGTATTCTACGCCCACTCTTCAGGTGTTGCCAACTCTCACAAGGATTTGTTCTGATTAAAGGAATTGTTGGGCTACATTATCTGAATTCTTTTGGCCTTATTCCTGTCAGCCTGAAGGAGGAGGGAAGAAAAAGCCCAATTTTAAGGGCCTCAGAAGCCACAGCACAGGCAGCTCCTGCTGGTGTGGTGCAGGGCAGGATCATGGTAGGGTGTTACAGCCAAGCTCCCCACGACTGGTTCCAAGCCCAGGAAGCAATGACTGCCCTGCTGACTCCTCTCAGCACTCGGGAGGAGAGGTTTAGCCTGTGCACTCCTTAACCCACTGCCTTGGTTTTGGTCTCTGTACAGCCTGCTGAAACACTTCTGGCTGCAGAATCTCCTGCAAGTAGAGCATGAAGGAAGAAAAAATAAAATTTCTCTGAGCTAGAATGAGTATCAAACTCAGCTGTGTGTTACTTGACAGATAGCTCTGTTGGAGATGAATGGCTGAATGAGAGCTTGGAGATGTAATGAGGCTCTTAGTGCTTGAGCATGTTTCACTGGCACTGAGTTTAGCTTTATTTAGCCTGGGAAAACAGACAACACGGTGACGTCCATTTTATAAATCTATTACTAAAACTGACTTTTTTTACAGCTTCTGCTGCCTTCAAGGCTGCTAGAAATCCCCAGGATGAAGCCAGAAAGAACATAATCTGTTGAACTGTGATGCTGAAGCAGATTTGCAAACATCAATAGTGAATAAAATATTCTGCTTAAAAACATAAATCTCTACAATTGCTGAAATAGCTGACTATGATAAAAAGGCAATGAATTTTTCATGAAGTACAGCAATAGCACCAGATGGCTACTGGGCTTGTGGGAGAATCTTTCCATTTCACATTAATTCTGAAAAACAGTGAAATAAAACCAGCATGCAGTAATTAACTGGTCACACACAATGTTAGTTTGGAGCTAAAATAAGTGGATGGAGTCAGATTTGTTTTAAACTGGCCTATTGCCCTGGACTGGTACTTGAGATCTGGTTCCATGAGTTCTTGTCTGCACAGGTCTCCCTGCAGTGTGTAGGTGGGTGGTGTTTGGTTTAAATTGCTTTATGCCCACACAGTTTTCTTCTGTCCTTTTTAAAATCTTGTCAAATCCTGCTATAATTAACCTGCTTTCAAAGAGATGTTACTTCAACACAGAATGGATGAAACCACTGAAAAAGTTCATGAGAACTTTACCCATGTCATATGAGCTGCAGTGGCAGCGTCTGCAGCGTATGGCTTTGTTATTGGAGTCATGTTAGCTTAGTGTTGCACTTTCCAATGTTGAAGCAACTTTTTTATTAAACATTGGTGTGTGCCTGTTACATTTATGGCAGTTTCTAGCCAGGAGTGTATTATGCCTAGTATCTGCTGCCCTTAGTCATGCCTGCTGACCTGCTTTGTCATCCCTAGTAGGGTAACAAACTAGAAATCGTAGAGTAAGAGTACAAATTGCTGATGGTGTAATGCTTAGTGAAGGAGTAATTTCGGGCTCAACACTGTGAGCAGTCAAAACCAAAGAAAAATGCTTGATCAAGGATTCCTCAAAAAGGAAATGTATTGTCCAGAGCTTTTTTTCCCACCTTCTTTTTAATTTTTTTTCTTCAAACCTAGGTAATATTCTGGACCTCCATTTGGAAATATAAATTAAATTTTTGTCACCAACTGTGATTTTTGATTTTTCTTTTTCCTATCTTTTTATTTTCATAGTGGCATCTCAGCCAGAGTAACAAAAGCAAAAGATGCTTTTTATCTATTGTACTTCTGACCACTGTACTTCTGAGTTGTGGGAAATGGATTTGAATATGTGGTGCCATGTGTACAAGCAATAGCTGCCTTAAACTGTTCCAGAGTAAGATTTAATGAACACTACTCTTTATGAAGTTAAAGATTTTTTTTTAGTTCTGTGACTTTATTTTACTGATTTTTGCCAAGTGCCCTTGAAGTTTACACCCCCCAGTAGGAGAGCCTTTTTATGGAGAATTTATCTGCATGTACTTTGCCCTCATCAACCTGCCAACACATGGGTGTGCCCAGTCTTGGGAGTGAAGCTCAGAGTTTCTGTTCAGCTGTGTGGTGGCTGATGTCCACATGGTGCAGTACAGGTCACGTCAGCTCTGGGGAGAAACCGTGTAGCAGCATTGACCCAATGCTGCTCCTCAACTAACGTGCATGTCTTCCTGCAGAGTTAGCCAGTGAGGTTTCTAACTAGGGGTACTCTAAGTAATCAGGGTATACCTTCCTGAATGTACATTTCAAGAGCTGCACACACTGATGAGTGAGTGTACACAAACGTATCAGGACAAGGGTATAGCTTATGTTCGTGTATAAAATGGATTAAGATAATTGAATTTATATGTTAAATTGTTGTAACATTGCTTTAGATTAGCCCCCAAATGATGTTGGTCTGATGCCACTGTACTCTGGTTGTGTAGGAGATTAGTGTGTGTGGCTTGGCAGATGGAAGTGAGGACGGGATAGATGATGTCCAGGTCTGGATTCACAGTATGTGCCTGGATTGGGCTGGGAAGCAGGAGGCTCACACAGCCCCTCTGGGGCAGGCAAGGCACTCAGGGGCTGTCTCCCAACAGCAGCAGTTTGGCGGCAAATTACTGAGTGGTATTTCACTATGGGCTGTTTCTGGCAACAGACTTCTGGTGTGGCTGGTGGTGTTTTTCTTGCCTTCTCTAGAGTATTGTACTGCAGTATTATATAATCATTTTTACAGGCCTTAGGCATGCTGCACGCTGCAGAGCTGGCCAGTTTGGATCTCTGGGGAGAGAGAGAAAGCTTGTCAAAGCTGGGACTATGGCAAGAAGTGCTGGAGCTGCAGGGAGAGTACTGTGTGTCCCCTTCCTTTCAGGAAGCCAGCACAGTTTACATGGTGAAGTGTGCTGTTATCTGAGCTGCAGCTCCTTGTTTCTGAGCTCATGAGTCTTACCTAAAAGCAACTGGCCTGTAACTGCTGGGTTTTCTTTTGTTTAATTTAAACCACCTCAGCTATGACCCTGAAACAAAGTGAATCAGGAAGATTTAGGAGCAGACTTGACAAAGCCTATTAAAAAAAAAAAAAAAGGGGGGGAGAGGGAGGAGAACTGAAACTGTGCCAAGCATTTATGGAGGGGTGAATGGACTAGAACAAGAGTTGTTTGAAGTAGAGGAAGCTGGGCCTTATGCAGAAGCAGACTTACAAGCAGGTAACGTTACTCCAGTGTAAATATGTGCAACGTGCTAATCCAACCCAGCTCTGTGAGATTCTTGTACGAACACAAGGTTCAGAGCATTGCCATTCCGTGGTGTGCCCCAGCAGAACCAAGCAAATAAAAGAAGCACCCTGTCAGTGTTAGCCACTGTGGCTATACGTGTGCTTGTTGATGATTGCATATACAAGCTCTATTTCAGATGTGTTCAAGTCTGTGTTGTAACTCCCTTGAAATGTACTCTGAAGATTTTATTGTCATATTTAAGTGTATAAAATTAGTAACAATGCAACTGCTCACTGCCAAAGCCATTCCACCTTAAACAAAACAAACCATTATCTTCCTCTGTCTACATTCTCTGGGGATAAACACAGGACTGCTTTTGCTGGCCGGAGAAGGGCTCTGGCTATTTATAGCACTGCAAAAATCTTTCCAGATTCTTGTTACCTATTAACAGGCCGTTCTTTTTTGATATGGGACAAAATAAAAAGTCACAATGATCTCAAGTGGACAGATAGGGAAAGGCTAGAGAATCCTGAGAGATGCAGCATTTCTGTTGTCCTTTGTGCTTTTTGGCAGTCGCTCCCAAATCACACTGCTGATCTACAAGATACTCATGAACAATTCTCTTGTCTTGTCAAAACACTCTCTGAAAAGCTTCATGGTTCAGAGAAGAGGAAGATAAACACCTCTAGGGCTCTCACTGCTCCCAGATATCTTGTTTTACTGATGAATGCTGATTAGCCGGACCTGAGAAGTGGTGTTCTCAGTAAAACACATGCAGGCAGCAGGAAATGTGTGGTTATGCTCTCATTTAATGTTTCCATTTTGTTTTGGATTTCTTTTTCTTGCTTTCAAAGTCATGTCTCTGTGTCTGCTTGCATAACATATGTAAAAAAATACTGTACTTCAGTGTGAAGAAAACATAGCTGAATATCTGAAAACCTGTCTAAAAGTGAAATGAGACTTTCTGAAATAGCATGGGAGAACTTCATATTTCAACTTCATATTCCTGACCTCTGGCATCTGTTTAAAGCACACTGAAGGAATGAACTCGTGGTGTCGGTTGTTTGGCCCACCTGCATATGCACGCACACACACACACACACACTCACTCACTCACACACGAGTATTTGGGGGAATGTGCGGTGTCCTGAGGCTGCCCTTCCCTCGATCCTTGCCTGCAGAGCTGCTCAGGGCAGGGCGGGTCCCGGGGCTGGCTGTGCTCCTGTGGCTCTGCCGAGCTCCCTGCAGGAGGAGGGACGGTGTGTGCCTCCGTTCGCTCCTCTGAATTGTGCAAGACGAGCGTCAGCATGAGGTCAAAGAAAGATGCTATATAATGTTTTTCTTCCAAGTGGTTTGGTTTTTTTTTTTTTTCCTTCCTCCTCCCTGACCTTGTCTAAATTTTTATTATTTTTTTCTCATCCTGGCAGTGCCCCTTTCCTCCTGTGCTGTGACAGCATGGAGCAGGGCAGGCTCCAAGCGTGGCCTCGGTGGGGTTCGGAGGTGGGAGCGCGTTTCCTTTCCCACCGCGCTGAGTCAGAGCGGCCCCGCACGGATAAACAGAACAACAGAACGCTCTGTCTGTCTGCCTGCTCACAGCTCTGAACCTCGGCCAGCTCGGGCATTCCTTCAAAGCTGCGCTATTGTCGCTTCGCCTTTGATGTGCAAAGCTGAGCGGGAGGGCAGCGCCTGTTTCTGCAGCGAGGAGCTCGGGAGATAACAATGTTATCGGAGCCTGAGATGAATGTCCGTGTAACGCTGTTCATATTCACATAGCACCGCCTTCCAGGAGATCATGGAAGACTTTCAGACTTTCAGCCTGTAACAAGTAGGCTGGACTAACGTGCTGAGAAAAAGGGATGGATATGAAATTTCTGACCTTGATTTAGTGTAGTCCTTAAGACAGCCAGAACCAACCCAAACTCAGCTGTATGTAGGCTTCTGTACGTAATTAGGCAGGTAATTAGAGGAAGTTCCACATCAGACAGATGCGTATCACTGTCCTCAGCTCAGCAAAGCACGCCCAGGACTGCCTCCCTGCTCCACCTCATGAGCAGGGGAGCTGAGGAAAACGTGGTGGGCTAGAAAAGACTCAGAAGGATAAACAGCAATACTGTTGATTTTCTTACAGGGAAGAGGTTATTTTCAAGCTTTTTTTCATCAATAGAATTAGGGTGAGGTGTGTGGGCACAATGTCAGGATGTCAGGTGGGAGTAGGAACAGTGCCCTAAAATTTTAGGATTAACTACACAGCCTTCTGCTCTTTGGGTGGATGCAGCCCTTGAGAAGGACATCTTTTTAAGGTTAGTGGAAAGATCAGAGGATATGTTCAGAGCTTGCTGTTCATGCAAAGACAATGAAGCTCCAGCACAGTCTGCTGTCTTTGCAAACCACCCATGAATGGTGGCAATCTTCAGACTGAGCATTTTTGATTTTGATTTTCTTTTTAACATAACTAAACTTCCTTGTTGTCTATTAATATGTCTTTTCCATTCTGTGTACAATTTGAGAGATGGGCAAACATATTTTTCTAGGTGATTGATAGGTACATTGCCTAGATTATTTCTGCAACTGCAGGGCTAACTGAAGCAACAAACACAGCCAAGATGTGTATTAATGATGTAGTTCTGGTGTCTTTGTAGTTGCCTTGTCCTTTGGTTCATAGAGCAAGGGGAATTGGGAACCTGAAGCACACTTTGCTGTGCAGGCACCAGGTAGTGCTGAGACACTCGAGTCTCTGACGCACCTAATATAAAGGATATAATTGTGTTATGTGTGCACAATACTTTGGTTAGATTTCAGAGAGGAAAGCAAGGCATTAGGACACTGCAGTCTCTAACAGCCATTATCATTAATAATGTATTCAAAAGCAGGTTTATAGCCCTGAGGCTATCATCTCAATGCATAATCAGAAATGTCAAGGTGACTCAGGATGATGTGATGGACCGTGGCATCTCTGAACTGCTCTGAAATGTGTCGTTCCCAATAGCACACGTGGCAAAATGCACAGGGTGCCCAGACAAAAAGCCTTTGTTGCCCTCAGAATCACAAACACTCTTCTCCCTGGCAGGGGTACATGGCAGCAGTGATGTGTTTTGTCTTTGCCTTCTGAAAATGTGGGCTTGTTTTTATGGTCTGCAACTAGTTTGGGATATGAAAGATTCTGTCAGCAAATAATAATCTAATTCCCCCCTTTATTGGGATAGAAATATCTTTTGCTCATGTTCATAGTGGGGGAAGTTTAGTATGGCTCAAAAATATTTGGGCCAGTGGGGACATATTTTCCAGATTGTTGCAGTCTAGCTGAAAGTTGATACAATTAACAATGTTTGTCTGTGTTAGTTTTTGGCTGTGTCACCATACCTCTCTCAGATAACATTATTCTTTTGAGGACAGCAGCCTCTTTTCCCACAGTGGGTTAACCACAACGGAGTTCTTGTTTGTAAATTGCATTAGAGCAGCTTTGAACTCTTTCCTGGTGTCTGTGCAAATCAAGGTTGAGCACTGATGCCAAAATCTCACATCTATTCTTTGACCAGTGGTGGGGGGTTTTTTAAAAATTAGATATTTTAGTGACACAATTCAATGTAACAAAAAAAAAATTAAGCTAATGATGTGAAGGGAGTTGTAGGGAAAAATTAATTGGAATTATCCAGGCTATAATAGAACATTATCTAAAAAGGATAGTTCATCAGAGTGCCTTCATTTTGAGTATATAGTTGCAAATTCTTAGGAAATAGCATTCCTAGTAGGGACCAGGTGCTTGAGCCACTCCTCTTACCCTGTGACCTGATGCTTTCATTTTGTTTTTACACAGAGACTTTTAACAATAGCCTTTTATTATGTTTAGTGGACTTTTTTTCCTTTATAATGGGCTCAGCTTCCTGAGCAGCAGAACATCTACCTCCCTTGAGTTTTTACCCAGGAGTTTCTCTCAGAAGGCTCTAGAAAGCTTGCTTTTTTTTTCTTACAGCACATTCTTTACTCAATAAATTTGATCTGCCTTTTGCATTCTAAGTGGGTCAGTCTATTTGAGCACCGGTTGACTTTCTAAATTAAAATAGCCTTGCTGGTATAACAGTGCAGGTGCACTGGAACAAAACTGAGAAGAACCCTTGCCACTTGCAGTTTTTTATGCTAGAGGACTCACACCTAAGCTGTTCTTGGGCTCTGGTGTGGCTGAGGTTGTGCAATGCAAGATTTGTCTCTGCCCATTGCATGTTACAGCACAAAGTCACTTTGGGTGCTGTTGATGTGAGTCACAGCTCTGTGGTGAACATCTGGCTTTTACTGACTTAGTAGTCATGCTCTCATTAATTTCTAATTTCTATAGAGTCAGGCTTGTAAATCTCTTGTTCCCTTCCTCCTCCAGCATCTGACACAAAGGCACATATGAGCACAAACTTTCTGGTTTGAGGCCAGGTGACCATGTTAGCTGAGGTAGGGCCATGCCTGAGGCTACAAAGTCATGGTGAGAGGCTTTCTCTGCTGGGCTGGGCTTGGTGCTGTCCTGACATGCTCATGCAGGCACTTCTTCTCCAGCATGGCACATGAACTGAAGAAACTCTCATCTGCTTGGCAGAAGCCTGCAGTATACAGTGCAAACAGATGCCTGTCTGCCATCCAAGTGAGTTATACACCAAGCCTGCATTCCTCAGTTCTTCTCTGTAAAATGATGATAATTCTTTCATCCTTTTGTAAATGGTTTGGATGAAAGGTGTTTAATTGATGTAAAATGTAACTGTTAGGGATGTACCTCATAATTTCCAGCTGCTCATGCTGCTGACATACAACCCAATTCTTTTCCTCTCAGGGATTACTCCAGTGGGGAAGAATGAGTTTTCACTGCTCTTCAAGCAGTCATATCCCATGTTCATGATACTGCTGCTGTTTTACTACCCTAATGAATGACCTTGATTTTACCAATGCTTTTCCTAATCCTGACAAGAAAAGTAACTTTTGCTTCTGACAGTTGATTCTGAATATGTTTGATTGACTACCCAAGACTTTGTCTTTAGTTAGGAAGTTTTCTTAGCAAGGAGCAGAGCTATTTTTATCTGAAAGAATCAGGTTTCTTTTTCTGCTGGCATTGTCTCATTGAGACTCAGCTCACTGAATGTGGGGATACCAACTTGTTCTGGAGGCCATTGATCCATCAGTAGCGTCTCCAAAGTACCTCTGATGCTCCTTTTAAAAATGGCTTTGTTTTCTTTTTTGGTCAGGAAAGGTTGCTGCAAGTACAATAGGTAAAATCCTATCAGATAGTGTGTTTAGAGCAGTTCTAAGTGTTTATAAGGTTTAATTAGCTGGTTTAGTCCACAGCACAGCTAGCTCTAGGACTTCTTATTTCCTATGCATTCCTTTCTCAGAAAGGTAAAGTCACAGGAGTGGTAAGGAGATCTTACTTCTTCCAAAAAAACCCCAAGCCCCAACCAAACACCCAAACAAAAGGACTTCATATATAGTTCTTTCTAGATCTTTTTTCTTTCCTCTCATGGGCCTGTTCTGCCCTTGTGAGAGACCTGTTTGGATTGCAAAGCAGCAGTTTGCTCTTGGCAGGTCCTGCAAGAGCTAGATGAGAGAGAGGAGTCATTATCTAGTATCTGCCAGCAACTTCTGGAAGAGAGAAATGGAATTTGGGTCTCCCTGAAGGTGTCTGAATTAAGAGAAATGCAGCCTTCAGGTGCTTATTATGTATAATCATATAACCAAGGGTTAATTAGGAAAGCCCCTGTGGTATTTCAAATGTTTGAGGGATCTCCTAAGGCTGAACAAACCAGGATTTGGGATGGAGACTGAAGACTTGCGAGGCAGTCCCGTGGGACTTTTGCAAGCCCACGTGACCCTCACTTTCTCTGGCTCAGCTTGCTCTTTTCTGAGCTGTGACGCAGGTGGTAAAGCAAGAATAGGGAAGTATTAATGCCTGATAAGCAGCATTTTGCAAGTCTCTAAGTAATTGAATTTGAAACAGATTAGGGTTATTCACAGTCTGAGTGCTAGCACATACACCAGCACAAATACAGGCTTGTATAAACAGTCATGATATTAACTAATTTAGTACGTGTTTGTCAGAGGGTGTGTATTGTTTTTTCACCAATGCCAAACTGCAGGCCAGCTCTAGCAACACAGGATGTATTTTAAAAATGGCTGAGGCTATGGGAATCAGTGAGATAAAACCTTTAGGTACCAATAATTCACCACGAGGAGTCCATATGTACTGTAGTGTATCCTCTGCATCTGGTACCCATCAGATTTTTGAGCATTGCCTTGATAAACCTGGAAATCCTGACTACATCCTTGAAAGCAGCTGTGTAAGAATAGTCTGTACAGCAGGAAATAGTCCCTTTTGTAGGAATCCATTTCAGATAGCTGTGGAGCTCCTACAGAAATAAAGTTTTGTTGTGGATTTTTTTTGCCTCATTAGATAATCTTGACAGAAAGTCCTCAATTCATTTGCCTGATGACATAAGATAATTCAAACACCATAAGGCACTCCAGTGATTTCTGCTTTGTCTCTAGCTTCTGTTCTAGGAGGGTGCAGGTCTCATAATGTCTGATTAAATACACAACCTTAGGCCTTGGATATGCTAAGAAAAATAGAAAGCATAAGGGAACTAATTTCCTCTTTTAGTCCAGTACTGTGAAAAATCCTGGAGTAAAAAAATTTCAATTTCCTAAAATACAAGTTTATCTAGCATCTTATCTGCTTGAGCAGCTGAAAAGTCTCTTCACTAATGACATAAGGGCTTTGAAGGTGGAAAATGCTTTGTTTGTTTTCTCAACGTCGGATACTTTTCAGCATCTCCAGCTAAGAGTTTCTAACACTCTAGGATGTGATATCAGGTTTAGTGAGGTTTTATTTCTTAATAACTTACTTTGATCTCATAATTTGTTTCCTAACTTTTAATCAGTAACGAGTTAGTCCTGTGTCACTCAATTCTCAGTTGAGATCTGTGTGTCAATAAAAAACAACATCAAGCTGCAGCAGTATTCCCTCCCAGGAGTGCATTATGCAGGACAGCAGCAGTGAGCTGTGCTCAGGAAAGCTGCCTGGGAGCACGTAGCTGGAAGCACAGGGCCACAGACCACGGGGCTGCACAGAGCAGAGCAGGGCTCCAGCATCGCAGAGCTGCAAATCCAGGCAGAGGTTCTTTAGCAAAGGGTTTGATGTGTGGTGTTTATGACAAGTAAACTCGTTTAAACTTGTGTTCAAAATCTGTTGAACTTAGATCCTACACTTGAACACTCCCTCACTGTACTCTGCTTAATCTCCTTGCTCTCTTCACAGTAGGAACTATTTCTAAAATTATTGATGTGAGCAGGGGACTTTCCCTGACTTTAACAGAGGTTGGACTGGATATCTACTCTTATTTTATGGTGGGATTTTTTAAACAATTTTAACCTGACAGGGTTTGTGCAGTATCTTGAGAACTGTATCAATTACAACCAACAAAGGATCTTTTAATGTTGAATAAAATAAGAACACACCCAACTTGCAATGATAGCAAGATGTGTCCCTGGAAGGTGCAGGCACAGAAAATTATTTATTTCTCTCTGTTTTGGCTCTTTGGTCAAAAACATACTCTGCTCTTGAACCCAGCCCTGCTAGTTATTATTCAGGAAAGTTGTAAAGACAGATTCTCAAATCTGTCACTGCTGGGGGTGATGTGGAGGTGGGGAGGAAAGACTGTGAGTTCAAGCTTGACAAAGTCCCGTGTCTTTGAAAGCTGAAAACGTGAAGATTTACTCTATGGATTAGCAGCTGTCATTTTTTCATTAAAACCAGTATCAAGAGACAGCTAATTGCATTCAATGCAACACTCAATTTTCCATGAGCAGGATTTAGTTTGAGCAGGATGGTTCCTAGTCAGGGTAGCTCTGCTGTTCTGCAGCTGTTACGATCTTTTTACAGGGTTGCTTATCCTCACAAGGTTGAAGCTGCAGCTATTTTACTGTTACAAATTCAACATTAGCTTCTTGTAGGCTGCACTAGTCCTTATCATACTATTCTCTTGTGAGCCAAGAAACAAGAATGTGCTATCCATCTTTTTTTTTTAATCATTCCAGTAAGTGGGTAAGAAGGACAGGTCAAACTGGGTGTTTTGTCTGTTGTGATAATGTTCTCTTCAATAGCCCTGGGTTATAGGTGTTCAGTGGTGAGGCATCTGGCTAAAAAAGAGGTTAGAGTACTGCAAAAGAAGTTTTCTATAGAGTTATGCATAACATAAAAATGGCCTCAGTTTTGTCGGAGTGAAGGGTAGAGGTAAGGATGGAACCCAAGGAAATGGTGGCTCTGTCTCCGCTAAACGGACAGGGGATGTTTCTGAGGGAAGGGATCCATGCTTCCCTCCCAAAGATTCCCTCCAGCCCAAAGCCACGGGCTGAGGGTGGCAGTCAGGCAAAGCATTCCAGATGCAGGCTCCTGCCATAAAGCCTTTTTGTTTTGTTGATTGCTTGCAGGCAGGGAGGGGGCTCCAGGCTTCTCCATCAGTGCCCAAGCACCCGGTCAGCTCTCATGTCTGCTGCCCTGGGGCAGCGCTGCTCTCTTTGGGACAGGTACCTCCAGAAGCTGTCAGCTGCTGTTCAGTGCTGCTGGATAACGATCAGGTATTTTCTTCTTTCTTCCTATTTTCTTTTTTTGTTCTGAAGTTACCTCCTCTGTGACTTTCAGCCTTTCCACCCCACACACAATCTGTTGTTCTCTGTGTTTGTAACTTTTTCCCAAGGTCTCTTTCTGGTTTTGGTGAGGACTTTTTAGGATATATCTTTTTGCTTCTCTCCTACATATTTTTGAGATGGACAGCAGCCAATGTCAGATACCAGAGGGAAAATATAGAGACTCTTCTAATACTTCTTGTAGCTCTGGAAGAAAAAAAAAAAGCTTTAATGTAAACCTCTGCTCATGAGTTCATTTTTCACTTTCCCCTGTTGCCCTATTTGCTTTCCTAAGGGCACTGCCTCCCACCTAATGCAGGTGTGAGGCAGATGTTCCTTATGACTGAAGATGGTCTATTTGGGGCAAGCATGTGTCAGCCAAAGTCCCCACCTGCTTTCAGAGTGTGTTCTTCAGGGTCAAATTCAAAGGATGGCTCGAAGGTCAGAGGGGATTTTGTGGTTGTTTGGTTTTGGTTACGGGGCAGCATCCTTGTTATAGTAACCAGAAAAGTCACATTGAAGGAAGTACAGCTTGCTGAATTCTTGACAGATGATATAGTTTGAATGTGTTTATATATGTAGAGGGAGGCAGTGCAAAAATTAGTCTCTGAGGCAAGACAGGCATAGTTGTTAATATTGGATAGCTGGTGCTGGGTCTGGCTGGGGTCAGCTTCCCCCATGGTGGTTAGGATGGAGCTGTTTGTATGCAGTGGGTCAGTATGGAGGGATTATTCTGGGATCTTTCAGTTCCTGCTGGGCAGTTCCTACACTGAGCCAAGGCTGCTTCTGCTCCCCATCCCAGCACTGAGCAGCTGGAGGTGCACAAGGATTTGGGAGGGGGCACGGCCAGGACAGCTGACCCCAAATGACCACAGGGGTATCCCATGCTGTATGGCATCGTGCTTGGCAATAAAACTGGGGGGAAGGTTGATTGGGGAGCTACTGCTGAGGGACTGGCTGGGTATTGGTGTGTTGGTGTGCTGAGTGATTGTTTTCATTTGCATCTCTTTTATTTCTTGGGCTTTGTTTGTCTCTTTGCTGTTTTCATTTTATTACAGTTAGTTATTTTTATTTTATTTCAGTTATTAATCCGTTCTTATGCAAACCCATGAGTTTTCTCAGTTTTACCCTTCTAGTTCTCTTTCCTCCATCCCACTGATGGTATTGAGTGACCAGCTATGGGGTGCTTAGTTGCCAGCTGTGGTTAAACCATGGCATAGCTAGGCCTGATAGCTTTCACTTTCTCTTATACTGGAAACCTTTCATTTAACTGCTCTGGATTTTCCTAGAGAAGGAGTTTGGCTTTTCTTTCCTTTTTTATTGTTTATTTTTTCCTTTTCTAGTTTTTTTTGTAGCATGGAGACTGTTCCCTTATTTTTTTTTTTTAATGGGTGTCAATGATAGTGCTTGTACCCTCTGAAAGATCAAATTTAGGGGATATTTTGATAAGCAAAATGAACAAGCACACCAATTCAGGAGATATATAAAGTTGTAGTGTAGCAATTTTTTTAGCCTTCATTCTGTCCCAAATGGATTGTAACACAGAAACATGTCCATTTCCAAACTTCCTGGTGTCTTTTATTTTGCAGGATCTTGGCATGCATTATCTCACATATGCAAACGTGCTACCAGGTGTCTGAATACATATTACATTTTGGTTAATTTTCTATGGAAAGTCAAGGTCTCTGAA
The DNA here is from genome assembly GCF_028551555.1 of Melozone crissalis. Lineage (NCBI taxonomy): Eukaryota > Metazoa > Chordata > Aves > Passeriformes > Passerellidae > Melozone > Melozone crissalis. The sequence goes on from NW_026535794.1 coordinate 28,491,960, forward strand.
GAGAATTCATTATTAGAGCAGAATGGAATTAGAAACTGAAACATAGCAGTGCTACATCGAGGACAAATGTATACCAAGGGCAGCTCCAAAATGATTTGCATAGCTCCAGTTGTTTTCTGCTACCTGGAAACCTCAGGAGGCTGAATAAATTCTTACATACTTACAATTTATAAGGGCTATAGGTATCTGTAATCCACATTTTTCTTTTCGTAGAACTATTTTTTCTACTCCTGAGTCTGGCCTCCTGCTATACTTGTGTAGATAAGTAAGGGGTTTTTTTCTGCAGTATCTTCGGGCGTGCCTGAAAAATGTTTTCTTTTGATAAAGAATTCGTGTTTTTTTTTTTTTTTTTATTTAAAGCAGCCCTCGCCATAGAAACATGTTTTCACTTTAATCCTGGTAGGAAGCTGTTTATTTTTTCAAAAGTTATGAAAAAACCCCTTTTTTTCTTTTGTAGTCACCTGAAGGTGGTAATTTGCTAATTCACCTGAGTAGGACCATAGGGTTGGGATGAGAGTACTGCAAGTTTGGGGGTCAGTGTGCTCCCTTGAGAGGCCACTGCTCATAGTGCCACTCCAGCAGGGTTTTGCTGAAAGCCTTTCCCTGTGCTCCAGCCAAACGTGGTGCTGGTGAAATCGTGGCTGGCAGAAGGACTGGTGTGGCTGAAGAGCTCTGTGTACGGCACTTTTGGACTCTGCGCTTGTGTGAACTTGCTGATGGAGCCCAGGAGCTCCTGCCCTTTCTGCCCTGTGCTGAATCTGCCTGATGCACACTACCTCTTCCAGCCGTCCCTGCAGTCAGGAGAGAGCTCACTGCATAATCCTCCTGTCCCTTTCTTAGAGAGGGAAACAGAAGAGGAGGTGGGGAGGAATACACAGATGAAAATCCTGGCAGGAGCACCTGAGCAGGGCTGTGCTGCAGCACTGGGATTCAACTTCTGTGCCTCATCTCTCTCACCTGGCCCTTAAAACTGCTCCAGTTGGGGGTCTGGCCCCACACAACAGTAATCATTGCCATGAGAGTCCTTTTGGTGTCACTGGTTTTGGTGTGCTTCTGGCTGCACAGAGCCAGGCTGCAAGCCTCAAAGTTTGGGGCTCCTTCTTTGGGATGGTTTCTGAGCAGTTTTCCATGGAAAGATCATTTATTCCCAATGGTATTTTCTCTGACTTTATAGAAAAGGCCTTGGTCTGCTGCTGCTTTCCTAAGAATGATTTGAAAACCTTTGATATTTGAAAGCTGAGCTGTTATGATCAGACAGATAAATCACATGGGTAGCTGGGCAAGAGTGTTCAGTGTTAGATAATCCTCCAGAAAAACACTTCACTTCCTTTCACTGTCCCCTTCAGCAGGGCTGTTCATGTAGTCTGAGACTTCAGTTTTAGATAAGGTACCTGTGGGAAGTCCTATACATATTGGGATTACTGCATCAAAATTTGCTTTTTCTAAATGATCTTCAGTGTTTGCTTTTAATTTACTCTGAATGTCCACGTTGGCAAACTTACTCTACCAACTATTTATAAAATATACATGTAAACAAACCCTGAGGCTCAAACTGAAAAGTTTTTGCAGACTTCATTGAAATGTGTTTACTTTTTATTTGCCTTTTATTCGTTTATTCCCTTTTATTAAGGTGCTGAGGCAGTAGCTTGGAGCGCTTTTATTTTATTTTCCCTTCTGTTTTCTGCTCTGCATCTCAGAGCAACATAGGGAAGAATATAGGAACTGTGGCAGAAGACATCATTTTTCTTTGCTTTGTGACCAGAAAAACTGAGTTATGAATTTCATGAAGATGTGTAGTCTGAGCTGCACTGTGCTTTCCCCCATTCCAAACATTGATATGGGATCCATGGACTCTGTACCTGGCCATACTCTCCAGAGTGCTACCATGAGATACTTGAGTAAGATCTAATGAATCAACACCTCAGGAACTTTGTTTCATGAAAAGAATATCAAGACAGGTGTAATGAGAAAAACAAATAACCTCACTTCTTAGTCTTGAAGCTTGAATAATTCTGTATGCATTAGCAAAATAAATTACAAAGCAAATGTGCTCAGGCACTGCATCCAGAGGGACTTAATTTTGCAGCAGATTTATTACTTGTTTTCATGTCAGTTGGCCTGTCAGAAGATCTACTTATCTCCTGTACGAAGCATTGTCATTCTTGCTCGATGCTGTTCTCCGCTAACAGGAATCATTTTTTCTAAGTCAAAGAATAAGATCCTGTAAAGCCAGTGAATGAACAGCCTAGCACAAGGCAAATACCATTTACCTAGCAAACAAAAGTGCCTTTTCAATTGTATGTGATTGGCTTAGGTTAAACTTTTCCCTGGTGGTTCCTGAGCAGAACATTTCAGTGTTTAAGGTGAAGGGACCGGACCCTTTAAAGCACAGGGTCCTAAGGAAAACCAGCTCCTGTGTGCTGGCAGGAAGCTTGTCCTGCTGAGTCATTGGCTGTTTGGGTTTTGTCCTTAAAGCTTCAACTTCCCGAGTCAGGGAACATGTAATTAGCACAACGTTTGTCCTTTGTCTTGTAATTGTGCTGTTGGTAACCCAAGAGCTTTGCACCGTTTCAGTGCATCTTTCCAACCTAAGTGATGCAGTAAATCTGAAATAAGCTGTCAGAGGGTTGCTGGGGGTTTTTAACCCAACACATATAGTAGCTGGGGCTTAAAGGGAAATATGTTACTTTCCTGAACTTGCTGCAAAATTATCAGAGCTGGCATTCTGGGTGTAAACAGCCCTGCACAAAGTGGAGTAGGGTGTGATGGATAGCCTCATGGCAGCACCCTGCTGAGAGGGAAGGAGAAGCCCAGAGCTTGTACCCCATGCTGGAAAGGCAAGAGAGCTCCAGTTCTGAAAAGGGGTTTAAGTCTTGTTCTGGGTGGCAGCTCTGTTAAAGCATTTTATTTTAAATGAGCAGGAGCAATAGTATGGCCATATATATTAGCTGGGTCACTACTAGGAGTGTCAAGGATGAAGGAACGTGAAGCTTAAGTCTCCCATGTGACCTACATGTGAGATTGAGTTTAGTGTGCTTAGCAAAACTCTTAAACTCTTCCTAGCTGAAACTGATGGTTAATTCAAAATGTAGTATATGGCAGCAGTTGAGACTTAAAAGATCTTCCAACTTCTGTTTTGGTTTTGTTTTTTTTTTTTTCCTTTATTTTTATTCATTGCTGGCACAGTAGAGGAATGTGAATTCTTTCTTTTGTTTTTACTATGAAGCTTTGCAAGCCTCTTTGCCCAAAGCAGGTGTGTTGATTTCAAGTGAAGCAGCATCATTTAAGTGATAATCTCTTATTTTCTTCCAGAGAGGTGTAGATGTAAATAAATTAGTCCTGAATTACTATTGGCAACCCTCTCTTCAAGTTCAGGCATGCTCCTGGCACTCATGCCTGCATGCCAAAGAGTTCTTGGCTAATACCTGTCAACAGAAACCCTCACTCAGTGCAGGCATCATGAGTTACCAGTTCCTAGACTGGCTCAGATGGAAAGGATAGTCTTTCACCTCTTTTCCCTATTAATTACAGGGCCAGGTATTGAATTATCCAGAGCCCTGTTAGGAGAGGTGGCCGCTCCCCTAGGAATGGAATGCTGCTTGCCCATCATTCTGAAAGCATCCATTGCCACCTTAGGCTTATGGTTAAAAATAAAAACCTTACACATCCTGTGTGTTGACAACAGACATATGCTAGAGACAGGTGTGCAGAAACAAAGAAACTTTTTTCTGTTTCCACAGGATAAATGTTAATACCTCTCCCTCTGTATTGCATTGACCTGCAAAATTTTTGAGTCTACTCATGAGAATGCATCATGTCAAAACTTGCCTATATTGAAGGGGACTTGCAGTTAAGGTGTTGCATGTCCCCCTTCACATGGGAACTGGGTAATTTGTGTAAGTGACATCCTTCACTCCCCTGCTATAAATTTCTCCATCAATTAATTAATTAGTCATTACATTTGTTTTAGCATTGTTTCTACCAGGTCACTGACCTCTCCACTTTTTAAGGCTGCGACAGATTGATGCCATTTGGATCAGAGTAGAGTTGTTCCTGTCAGAGTAATGACTTCCTTGATGCTTACTGAGCTGAAAACAAACCACAGAGTGGATCTGCTGCCTAGCAGGGCCATGTTTACAGCAGGGTAGAAGCCTAGTTTGGCACAGAAAATGTTTCACCATATAAACCTATAAAATAAATGTTTTAGTATTATGGTGAGTTTAAGTGATTTAACTCAAATATGAAAAATCTCCAATGTTAATAAATTTCTGAAACCACAAAGACTGGAAGTTAGGAATCTTTGGAAGTAGGTGAATTTTTTATGTGTAGTTTTCTTTCTCGTTGCAGTGAAGATTCTAAAAAATATTAATTACTTTAGAACTTTATAAATTACTGGAAACAAAGAAAACTAGTTAAATCATACAAGTTTGCCTCTGTAATACATTTAAAGCTCATATTTAATATAGAGATGTAGGTGCAAGTGGGTTGCTGTGATTATTGTATTGAACATGTTTGGTATGCTTTGTGCCAGTGGTGGGACAGATGTGGGATTGAAATGAAGGTGTAGGAGGACATGGAAGGCAGGAGAAGGAAGGACTTTTTGGGAGGCTGACTCCTAACATAGGGAAAGGAGCTGGCACAGAGCTGAAACTCCAAAAGAAATGCACACCAGCTGTGAGTGACAGGGCAGGAGGTCAGTGCAAAAGGAAAACAGCAGGAAAAGGAATGAAATCAACAGGTAACACTGGTTATTCAGTAAAGTTCTGGGAAATCTGCTTGCTGCAACCATGCAAAAAGGGAAGGCAAATGTTCTTGGTGACCCTGATATATGCAGCAAGGAGTGTGCAAGTTTTGCTGAATAACTTCAGTCATGTCATATCTTAAGTCCTGTTGGAAGAATAACTTGAAAGGTCTGGTTTGGATGAGACAGAAAATTAATTTTGTAATGAAGAAGTGATTTGGAATGCTATGCACATACAAAGAGGTCTGCAGGATACCACTCTACACAGGCCAAAGGGTGTGTATAACTTCAAAGTGTATAAAAGAGACAGAAAAGGAATGACTTAGATCCCTTTTTACGCTTACAAATAATGAGCTTAGAATAGAGCTGTTTATCCTCTCTGTGGGCCTGAACACTTCCCTCCCAAACACAGTTAGTCAAGAGAGTATAAACTGTTTCTGTTGCTCCTTCCTTGCTGCTTGCAGGACAAACAGTATTGTTGTTGTTATTTTTTAATAAACTGTAGGTTTGTGATTAGCTTCATGAAAGAAAGCTGAAACTACTTAATTTTTTTGTGTGCATGGTCCTTCCTCCACTAAGCTTTCATATCCATGTCAGAGACAACGCTCCAGTCCCTGGGCCAGCTGCAGTTTCTGTTGGGCCAATGCTAGTGTACAAAGAAGCAAAACTGAAATTTACTGATTCTTTTTTCATTATTTCTTTTGCCAAATTTGCTAAAGAGCCCCACCTTATTTAAGATAAACTACTTGAGGGCTATACAAGGCTTCTCCACAGAGTTTGCAAAAAGGAGTTGAAATTTATGGTATGAGTATGCACTGAAGCTCTGTTGATTAATGAGGAGGAGCGTGTGGTAGAAAATTACTTCAAATTACAGCAGAAATTTCTGTTCCCTTCTTCAGCAGCAACATTGAAAGCAGCCATAGTTTGCTGACTGCTTTCAAAGATAACCTGATAGCAGAGGTAGGTATATTGTGTTCCTTGAGGAAAAAGGAAGAACAGAAACTTGCTTTGTTCTTTAGATAAGACAGTTCCTATTCTGTCTTTTCAACAAAGTCTGGAGCTGTGTGCTGGGGGGAATGCCAGGGACCAATTAATCTGTGCCTGTGCTAGTGTGAGGTCAAGTGTACTCAGCCCTCCTTAGAACACATTCTGCTGGTGTCTGCTCTTGAAAACCTTCAGGAATGATTTTCCAGTCTCCCTAGCTAGTCTTAACTTTGTGCTCCAACTCTTTCTCAGGGCCTTCAGAATTCACTCTAGTATTTAATTTTATTGGAAATTAAGCTAGCATTCTTGTTTTCCTGTTCCTAGTGGCTATGAAAAATAATTGCTTTCTGTCTTATTTTATTTGGAAACTGATATTTTATCTGCCTCTGGCATGATTTTTTTTTTTTCCCAAATCAAATATGGCAGTTGTTTGGTGGTTTTTACTGCTTTTGTTTGCCTCTGAATTTTCTATATGAAGTTTTGTTGCAGAAGAAACGGGATCTTGCAGATCAGGTCAACTTTGCTGAGGTTTTATTAGAGCTGTAAACTGAAGATATACACTTGTAGTTATAGTATACTTACAGCTTCCATTTTTGGATTTCCATTCTAGACATCCAAATGCTATTTCATTTCACTCTGTCCTTTCCAGAGCTCTCTTGCATGCTCTCACTTGGTTTTCCTATACCTGTCCCAAGGGTGAATTTTACTGTAGTGTTCCTCTGATTTAACATGAACTGCTGCTCAATCAAGAAGGCAGAGGGAGAGCCTGTTGAATGCTAAAGGGAAACAAAATGCCTTAGCAGCCTCTTGACCCCTGCGTTAGCATAAACAAAAAAAGTACACCAGACTTTCCTGTGGGATTCAGGAGGGGCTCAGAGGTGTGAACACCAGTCAGACCATTATGATAATCTTTAAAATTTCACCCTGCGTTTCCTACAGGCATATTGGTTCTCATGGCTAATATAGGCAGGAATATTTAACTTGATGCCAGATGTCTCTTTCTGAAGGCTTCAAATTATTGATGATATCATAGTACCCATGTAGATTTCTTGATTAAATATGGAAAAACAGTGGAAAAACAGTGTCAATGTTATTTCTAGTTTGGGATTCCCCATCAGTCCCTGGCTTTGTTCAGCTACTTTGCACTCCCTTTCAATCCAATGTCCTGTGCTCCTTATTAGCATTTGGCAGCAAACATTTGGTTTTGCCCACCACAGGTATTTATTGAATGAGCCAAAAAGCCAGGAAATCCCCCACTATATCTGTGGTCAAGGTTTATAATGAAGGCTTAACATTTGTAAATGATACACCTCAAGACATTCCAAGGGATGTCTCTCATAAGGGAAGAAAATTGACTGAAATAATGTTCTTTTAAGTGTGTCTCTCTTCAAAAGAGGATCCCTTGCTTGTTTATGCTTGTATCCCTGTAGCTGTGAACAGTGGCTGTAGCAAGAGCAGGACAATTTAAAAATTTTGGTCACACTCCTGAGTGTTGAACAGAAGAAAATATTTCACTTATGCTGTGTGAATGGAACAGCCAGTTTCTCCCCCAAGGAGAATGAGCACAAAGCTGAACTGAAATTAGTAATTGTTTGTTGCATTTGCATTCAGCAGGAGTGCTGTGCATGCAGGGCCTGTGCTGCTGAATCACTGACTCTGATTTGCTTCCCTACAATACGAGAGGCGATGGGTATGAATAATGCTAAGCTCTGAATGTGTACAATTCCTATGCTGTCTTTATTCTCATGGATATGTGGGACCTTGCCATGTCAACAGCAATTGCTCTCTTGCCTGCTTCATCCCCATCAGTCATTTCTGAGGCTATTTGCATGTGAATCCCTGTGGACACCTCTGGCACCACTGGGGCTGACCTGCTAAAAGAAGGTTTCCTAGGCTTTCAATCATCTTGCCACACATAATAGCTACATAATCCTGCCTGCCTGCAAGGGAATGACTACACTGAAGGAGAGGGCAGAGCAAGGTTCTTACTCTGACTGCTCAGATAATCCATGCTGGTGGTGAGCAACAGATCACACAGAAGGTATGAAGATCAACTTCCTGACCTGCTGATACCATCCACCAAATTGCTGAGGTTATTGACTGCACTCATTAAGTTAAGAAAGGGTCCATATTCCCCTATCTATTCCCTGGGGACTCCTCTGCATTTCCCTGGTTTTGAGCTTGTATCTCTGCTGACATTCACAACTGCTTAACCAAGTCCATTCTTGCCCTTAAGGTGGGTGTGTTGTTAGGTCATGGACATTGGATAACATCACCTGACAGCTAAACCAAAGTTTGGCCCCAGAAGCCTTGTCTGAGGCTCGGTTGGTAGCACAGCATATTGCAGTGGGGAAGGTGCAGGTTTTCAGAAGGCTAACATGAGAAAATGTCATGCTAAACACCGTTGGGGATTTAGAGCTCTTATTTCTGCAGAAGTGGAGCTTCACCCACAGTCTGCTGTAAGCATTTCACCACAGACAACAAAGAGAAAGCAGAATTGTGGCATTTGTAAAACTGCTTTCACTTCGAGGAGGGTGCTGTGAGTGCAGCTGTTGCTGGCAACAAGAGCAGCTTGGAATTGGGTTAGGCAAAGTGGCATTCACACAAGGAGTGTGGAGGGTGGGGAAAGACTTGTGAAAAGCAATTGTAGGAAACACTGTTTGGAAAAGTGTCTCCAGATTCATTAACATGCAACATAATTATTAGGGGGCTCCATACGGCTGCTTTCCACTTCCGGTTCATCCCTACGATGTGACAGGAACCGTCAGTGAAAAGAGCGTAGCGTGTTTCCTCTGGGGCCTGTGCTGAAGTACTTGTGGTTACATAATAAAGAGAGGCTTAATGGGACAATATGTAGTGTTATATCAGCAGGATAATTCCATATCATGGAGCAAAGAAGCTATCTATGAGCTAGTAGTTTTATATACTGCCCTTATCAAACTTTCTAGACATTGCATGGTGCAACATGGTGTATAGAGTAAGAAGTTAGGAGCAGTACTTTTTTCACTTTTAATAATAGGGTTAATGGGTTCTTGGAAGTTTTAGTGAGTGCAATGCACTCCTGGTCATTTTCCAGTCGAGTAGTAGAAGTCAACAAAGCTTGCTTTTCAAAGTGTTTACTTGGTATTGTTTGAAGGATCATGAGAGGATGCTCCAGCGCATTGTTGTGTGCAAAGGATAATAGGATGAATAGATAAAGAGAGGGGGTAAAATGATCAATTTATTTTTCTGGAAGCATTTATTCTTGGTTTCCTCTTGGAGGAGGCTGTACAATTACAGAACTGTGGGGAGAAAAAAGACAAATACATAATTTTTGAGGCTATGGAGCTGCTACCACTATACCTTCTGATACTAAGTTTTTACATGTTCTGGATGTGGACCACTTCTGACTCCCATTTTTCTGATAGGATTTCTATGGATTTTTTCTTTTCATGACACAATTTTGGTCAGATCTATTTGTGGATATAATTGGGGATTTGTTTTTTCTCCTAGCTCACCTATTTAAAAAAAATTGAGGGAATTTTAACTTTATTAGGAACTAAACTGACTTTTCTAGAGTTCTTGTGCTGGTTGTAGAGGAGCATTTTGCTTCTGCGGTTTGGGAGATGTTTGATAAATTGCTTATTCATGTCAGCTTAGGCTCTGAAAGTAAGAGCTTAACTGATGTCTTTAAGCATGGAAAACCTTGTAATTTTCTTGTAAGAGAATATTCTTTTCCTGAAACAACTTCCTCAGTATTGTTGACTGGGTTTCCTGTGGGTTTTTTTTTCATTATCTCTGGGATCTGAGGCTAGCTGTTCTACTCTTCTAAAAGTAGGACTTCTGAAAAATAAAATGAAATAATTGGAGTATATTAAATTAGTAATAAAGTTTTTGATTTTTAAGCTCTTTTTTCCTTAAATCATAACACACATGAGTAAGGTTTTTTTTTTTCTATGGTTTAAAAATAATTTTGACTGTTGATTTTTTGTTTTGCCTGCTCTGGGCATGGCCTGGGAAAATAGAGACTATTGTCTTAAGGATGCTTCAACTTTTGTTTGCAAAGATAGTAGCAACCTGTGAAAGTTATAGTTGTGGTCAAGTCTTTGCAGAAGCATGGTTATTATTTCTGTTCTTTGAATCCTCAGAGGGTACAAGTTCCACATCCTCCTTAAACTCTTCTAAAGCTGTTCTGTACTTGTAGGTAGATGTCAAACCTGATGTTGTTTGCAGTGATGCAAGTCCCTCTTGCTGTTCACCTCAGAAATAACAAACAGAATGCAATAACCACTGTGTATCAAGAACACCACAGTTTTTCAAGTTCACAATTCTCTTCCATGTTTCCTGCTCTCAGCCCCACAGTCTTCTTGAAAATTAAGGAATTGAGTGTCTGTCAGGCTACATGTGCTGTACCCTACTTGGGACAGGAAAGCATACTGGCTGTTGAGTTGTGTCTGTCATCCCTTTCCCTGAAAAGGAAACTTCATGTCTCAAACTAATTTAGCCAACAGGGAACAGTGAATTTTATAACTGTTAATTCTAGAAGTAATAAAAAATATATTTTTATATAGTAAGTGTAAAATATATTATTTAATAAATACAATATATTATCTGATAAATATTATAATGAATTTACAATGCATTTCAACAATCAAGATACAGTCACTAGAATATCTTATTGAAATTCTTCTCAGGACTTACATTTATGGAGAAAAATAATGGGAGAGCAGATGAATTCTCTATAAATTTGTAAACAAGGAAACAATTTCTATATTGTAAAGTTTGTGATAAAAATGGGAAAAAACCCAAACACCAAACTAGATGAAGAGAGAGAATAAGCAATGAATGGTAGAACCTTATATTCTTTAACAGTCAGCAAATCATCTTCCTTCTGGTCATCTTTAAAGAAGACAACGTTGTTCTAAAAATTCTGGAAATGTACTATTGTTTGTCTTGTTAAAGAATGATACTGAGAGAGAACAAGTAAGAGAAGAGATTGTCTGGTTTGTGCATATTCTACTACTTACAACATAATGTCGATCTTGAAGACAATGCTTAGATGGTATAAAAAGACAACTGGAAATCATGAAAGGCCTTTATGCTTTTTGCTTTGAGAATGTTCTTTCCTGAACTTTAACAAAATAAGGTGAAACTGAATTTTTTTAACTTCCCTGTGGGGAAAAAGGGTGTTTATAATATCAAATGCTTCCGCAAAAAATCTGCTAGTTCAGTCATACAATCCAAAGGATGTAAATTGAGTGTTGTGTATTTTGTGGGCTGTAGGTAGTACCTGGCATCTTTCTTACAGAGGATTTTAATTCCTCAGGTTGTATGGTAGAAGTGGTGCATCCATTTTACAGTCCAAGGCCAAAGGTATGTTTTTACAAATGAGGTATAAATATGCAGGTTTTTTTTACTACCTAACTTACCAAAATCTACCTCAATTGCTGAAAAAAGTTAATTCTACTCAGAACCTTTCAGGCTTTGTATTTCTCTGGTGAATAACCAGTTTTTTCCACTGGAAAAACCTGTTTTGCACAAGGATCCTCTTGGGACTCTGTGCTTTCTCCCAGAAGAGATGGGTCTGACTGTTGCAAGAGACTCAGGAGACAGTGCAGTGCAGGATTTCTTCTGGGAGAAAGCACAGCCTGCCTTGTGATTGGAGGAAGCAACTCCTGTTTCCATGTTATTTTACTTGCTGTGATGATGGATAAATGCATTAATATGTATACTTTATCCTAGACTAAAGAGAGAGAACAGTGTTAACAACCAGGCTGTGCTTTCTGAAAATCCAATAAAAAAAACTTCTCAACCTTTAAAACAAATTGAAAAAGGTTGTGTGTCAGAATTCTTGGAATGCTTTCGTTCCTCTGGAAAATCTACCTTTGCCAGTAAATGCTTTAATTTATTAAGAATGATCTGACTGTTTCTCTTGGAGAACTAGTTGGTGTTTTTTCTCTTTGTTATTGAGCCTCTGAAGTTCTCCTTAATTTTCACTGAATATTATGCCCTTTAAAGTAATTTACAGAAATATTTAAACCATTACTCTCTTTTTCAATAAAATGTCATTTACACATACCCTCCTTGAACAAGTGTCACAAAATACATATTTTTTTCTCTTTACCTGTGCCTTTGAGCACTCTTTCAACCTTTTGTTTACAAGCATAAAGTCATAAAGCTAGACCTAATTATTTTCAAATCAAACTAAATGAAACCTAAAGTGTTCTTATTGATACTCTGAAAACAGAATTTTACTCCCCAGTAAACTCAAGTTACAGGATTTGCAATAAAATGTAGCAAAAAGATATTTAAGGGTGATTTCAAGGAGTCATCATGAGTTGACATCCAAGCTATGAGTTACCCTAAAGAATTCTTCCAATAGATTCCTGAAATAAATATGCTGCATCACAATAGATAAACCTAATTTATTTTAAGATAATGCTTGTTCTATCTATATGGACACAATGATGACCTAGTCCTACTTTGTAAATTAAGGGTAGCATTGTTTGTTAAATTTAATTTTTTTTTCCTGAATATTGCTTGCAGTGGTCTATCAGCACCTCTTCCAAAGCTCTGGTGCCTTGTGTAGATATATAACAGAATTGCAGACTGTGACTCTCCCCTGAAGGACTGTTTTCTCTCAATATTGCTTTGGAACTGTGAAGTTGGACTCTTTTTGAAGAGTAACCTCTGAAAGGGAAATGCATAACATACATCCTATGGTTAGCATGAATTTCCTGTGATAAATAGTCTGAGAAAGTGGTGAATTGTAGTCAAAAGCTTGATGCCACAGGACCATGCTGTGCTGGTTTTGGGTGGGGTAATTTTCTTCTCAGTGGCTAGGACAGGGCTATGTTTTGGACTTGTGCTGAGCCCAGGGTTGGTAATCTAGAGATGGTTTTGTTATTGCTGAGCAGGGCTTACACAGAGCCAAGGCCCCTTCTGCTTTTCCTGCTGCCAGGCTAACGAAGATGCTGGGGGGGTGCATGGGAGGCTGGAGGAGACACAGCCAGGACAGGTGACCCCAGCTGACCAAAGGGATATTCTGGGCCATGTGGCATCGTGTCACTGAGGGGAAGGAGCAAGGGGGGATGTTGGAAATGGTGGCATTTATCTTCCCAAGTACCCACTGCATGTGATGCGGCCCTGCTCTCCTGGAGGTGGCTGAAAACCTGCCTGCCCATGGAAAGCAGCAAATTAATTCCTTGTTTTGCATTGCCTGTGTGTGTGGCTTTTTGATTTCCCTGTCTTTGTCTCAACCCATGATTTCTTCATCTTTTACCTTCACGATTTTCTGCCCAATTCTTTTTTTGGGGGGAGTGAGTGGCCGCCTGGGGTTCGGTGGCTGGCTGGGGTTAAACCATAACATATTTATAGGTAAAAGTAAGTAACTGATCCTGCCCTCAGAAGGAGAATAACTAGGAGAAGGACCTACTATTGTGCTTGAATTTTTTTTCAGCCTGTGATTCTAATAATTCAAAGAAAAAACAGCTGCTGCTTCTTGTGAATATCCTCTGGCATCTAAAGCCTGACTCCAGCTTTGCATGTCCTTTCTCAAGCATGCTGAAGGACAAGATGATTTGTTTTGAAATATAGCAATAATCTTGCCCTGACTTTAGAATAACTTCTATTCACCTTCAGCTACTGAGGCTATGTGCCTTTTTTATCCACTTAATACAGTATCATTTCATCTGTCTCCTGATGCAGAAAAATCAAAGATTGGGCTAAGTCTCTCTTCCTTGGGGTTCAGTCATCTAGTTGATATGGACTCATTATTAAATTGTTTTATGAAAGAAAGTTGGGGAGCAAATAAATGCAATACAAAGAAATCTATTATCCTAAAGCTGTAGAGTGTGTGTGTGCATTTCCCCTCTCCCCTTGTAGTGCAATGTGGAAGTATGCCTGGAAACCACAGTTGAGGGACACAACAAAAAACCCAGCAACTTGGGGTAATAGAAACTGGTTCTCCTCTGTCAAAGGAACAAAAGCAGGGGAAAGTCTGCTAAAGCAAATATCTTGAATTGTGGCAGCAGAACTTGAAAGACTGGACCTGCCTAATGACAGTCTGCAAGTCCTTGCTGAATGAATCTGTACAAAGCCCTAATGAAGACAAACAGTCTACTTAGGCATGCTGGAAGACTCCCATTCAGCCAGCAGCTGGCATGGATGTTGTCAGTCAGAAGACACAAGCAGATGACAAATAACTGAATATGTGGAAAAAATGAGATGACAATGAGCTGATTTCTCATTAACACTTCTTTTCTTCTTCTTTACATATTATAAACACATTATTCAGGGTTGGTTGTAGGGGCCTCCTAAATGCCAATAAGTCACGCTGGAGCAGTGTGCAGATGGGAGGCTGCTGCTGGATGGGAGGATAGTCACTCTCTACTGGAGCTGCTGGGCACTTTGCATCCCAATGTATTCACAACTCTCTGTGCTCCCAAAATAATTTCTGTGGAGTACAAGGAAATAAAGTCCTACGTTAGCAGGGTTATTGTGAAATACTTGCTGACTTTTCTTGCTCTGATTACAAAAGAAGCACCATTTTTAATGAAAATTATGGGTAGGTTTACTATCAAGAGTAGAGATGGCACAATACTTTAAAGAGAATTATCAAAGTAGAACAGCCTTCTATATTTTTTCTTCAGTCTTCAAAGATATGTTCTTTTTCTTAGAATAATGGAAACCATCAAATAACTGAGAATTAAAAGCAATTAAAATTGTTGAGGAATTGCCTGGAGAGGCTTTCTGCTGTATACCAGCAGTATAAATGGCCCTGGCCTGCTTTGGATTCAGCCTTACATCCAGTGAGACAAACAGGACTGTTGGGCACAATGGTTAATTACACCTTCTAGAACAGGAGATTTGATATTTGGTTCCAGTATCTTGGCTTTCTTCTTCCCCTTGACCCCATATCTGTTAGACTTACCTTGCACAGTCACAGTTCCTTTTACAGTTTGGTCCTTGATATATATTCAGGAGGTACCAAGCAGATAAATCCCCCACTGATGTGTTGAGCTGCTTGTGGGTTTCCCAACCTCTTCAATTAAGGCAAGAGATTGTATTGGGCTACACTTGCCCATGATATCCTTATCTGATATTTGACTTCATTGAAAGTTTAAACCCTAGAAGCAGAACTCAAGTGTCTCTGCTTCCTTTACTCAAGTGGTCAGTCTAGCTGAATGTGGCATTTTTTCAATATTTACCGACCAAGTGTTTATTTTCTATGTGGGACTTCTTGTTTGGTTCTTTTGTTCCTCCTTTATCCCCCAAATCACTGGACAACTGCTCTCAAAATATTTTCCTCGTTGTATTGTGGGTTCTCCAGTTTAACAGGACTGAGATGTGTGTGTATTTCTGTTCATATGCATAGATCCCTACATGGTCAAAATATTGCTGATGCTTCCCTGCAGAGAGGATTGCAGTGGTCAGCTAGTAGATCCAGTCCTTCCACATGCTTCAAGTCTACCACAACTGACTCAAATTAGTAGTTATCCAGGATTCAGAGTACTATTTTCTCTTCTTTCTCTTTTTGTGTAGTCCTCAGTAGTCTGAAGTACCTGCAAGCATTTGAAAATCCCACTTGGTGCTTATTTACTCTTTTGAAATCATGTTGAAAATACAGCCCTTGCCCATTTTACACCTATGAAGGATGATGATACTTTCTTTAATGGAGGAATTTTTCACAGCCAGGGGAACCTGGTCTTCCCCAGTAATACCCAGCATGCGGTTAAAAACCAACAAAACAACCAAAAGATCAATTTACTGGGCCTCCTTTTAGTGCACTCTGCTGTGCTTGAGTGCTGAGTCTCCTTCCCCATGTGGGGGGAGGCACCTGCCTTGGCTGCACAGTCATGCTGTGGAGGTGTTTCTATTTTTCCAGCTATGAGAAGTTCAAATTTCACAGCGCACTAGAGGTGATGTAACTTCAGACTGCTGCCCACGGCTCCTTTCGTGTGTCTCCATCCCCCTCTCCACATAGGTTTTCTGAGTACTGAGCCAGCTGTGCTTGGGGGTTCAGGCTTCAAAAGGGTGCTTTTCTTCTGCCCCTCCCTGCACTCATTGCTGCTTATAATATTCCCACATGTCTGCACAGAGGCTATCCACAGGAGAGAGGGACTCAGGCACACTTATGTGCAGCGCATCATCAGCAGCAGGTTCCTCTGCCAGTCTCTGCTTCCATTTGAACAGGTGCTGGTGCAGCCAGACCTGGTCTTTGAAACTTCTCTTTCTCCTTTTCAGGTTGAATTTTTGATGTGTTGTGGTCTTATGAATACCCTGAATGACCAGTGATAAACAAAGCAAAAACACTCCAGAAATCCTTAGACCTGTGTTTTCCTCCTGAAAAGCCCAGTGTTCCTGAGAGATGCTAACTGGTGCTCTCTTATGTGCTGGATTATGTGGGGATTTGGATGTCTGCATATTTTAGCAGTATCTGTATCCATGAATGCACATTGAATCTGCCCCTTTTTCCTCTGTGTCAAAATATATGGTGACAGTTTGTGAAAATAACATCTGCCAACAAGTACAGCAGGCAGTGAAACAAGAGCTACACTGCAGGTACTGGACTGGGCCTGGCTCAGCCTTTTACAGGATGGCATATTTTTTTTGCACAGTGAATGCATAACATATCTTCATAATAAAAGAGGACTGCTGCAGTGTTACTTTTTAAAGGTTTTTGGTGTCAGTTCTGTGTAATTTGTAACAAAGCAGATGCAGGCCTTCACTATCTGTGCTCTTAAAACACCTGCCTTTGCCTTCACAACTTTTTATTCATCATAAAAACAGTTTAATTATTGTTCAATATTTTTGTACCTTGAAATCCAAGATATTTGGATTTCCAAGTTTGCACTGTAAAAATTAAGCTTAAAGTAATATCCCATCCTCAGATAACTTGTACTTCATCCTGCAAAGACTGTAGTTCATTTTCTTTCTCTCTAAGTGATGTTTCTCATTGATTTTAGTGCTGCACTCTGAAGAGCAATTACATGGTTAAATAAGTATATTGAAATTATATTAATCAAGAAAATAATCAAATGACAGAAATAATGATAATTAATATAAAGGAGGATGCATATAGGGTTAAATCACTGCCTAGGATGAGCTTTCTTTGCTTCCTGTTTCTGCCATCAACTGCCTTTGTGCCCAACTTTTAAGCAAAAGAAATGTAAAATGGACCTTTTTTTTCATTTTGTTTTGGGTTGATTGGGTTTTTATCTGATTGCAAATTCTTCAGGTAGAGTGTCTCACTGTTGATGTGTATGCCAGGGAGTACATCCTGGCGTCCTAATTTGGTTGCATATTCAAAATAGTACAGTAATAGTGTTTAATGATGTTTGTGATGGGAAGATATAAGTTTAGTACTACACACAGCAGATAAATTTTGGGAATGCTGTTGCTTTTGTGATATGGGTGATATTGATGACATTCCATCATTCTGGCTATCCATGAGCACTTTTTTTTTTCATTTGGTTTAGAGCCATGCTTTTTGTGATAATTTTTTTTTACCCAAAGGAAAAATGCTTGTGCAGTCCTAGAGAATTACACTAAGGGGAAATTAGCTGAAGCTGGTCTCATCTAAAACATGCCTACAGCATCATGAATTGTGTGGGCTGTGCCAATGTGTGGTTGGGATTATCAGGAATTTCCCAGGTTAGATTTATAACTTGCAAGTGGTTTGAGTGATAATCTTGTAGATTTAAATATCTCTAGGGTACAAGAACTGGAATAGTATTAAATTATTGCTATGAGTGTGAGGGCAAAAAGCATGTTCCAGGAATGCAAAAATGCATTCCTGAAACAAAGAAAAATTCTGTCAAGTGGCTGATTTTGGCGATAAATGAATACACAAACAGGCATGCAAGCCTTTTGTTGGAAATAAAACAGAAGCAGCAAACTTGAAGTTTTAAGATATAAACTCACTATGGCCTGTCAACAGGAATAGTGTCATGAGGAATTAGAAAAAAAAATCTCCTATAGGGAGGGCTCTGTCTATCTTTCTGTCTCTGTGCATGTGATGTGATAAAGGGTTTTCTTTTCTCTGTGTGGTCCCATCTGATTACAATGCTAGGAGACCCTGGCTGCATTCCATATATAATTAATTGCAGCTTTGGTTTTAGATTGCAGCAGGGCCAGGCTGCCTCTGCCCCTTGCCTTGCTCGCATCTTTAGATATCTTTCCACCGTGCCAGCTGGTGGATGAATGGAGCCTTTCACAGCAAGCCTAATAGGCATGAATGGTGGAGTCATTGTCCTTGCTGGCTCTCCAGTTAATCTAGTGACAAACAAGGTTGGAGCTGCTGCAGTTGACATTCTCTTTATTGCCTGCGTTTTCAACGTAAACACTGCGTGTAAAGGGATTTCATTTTCTTGCCAACTCGTTTCTGTTTCTTGCTGGTTTTGGAAGGAATGTGTTCTTTATGAAGAGGTAGCTGTAAAAACCAGTATGTGTAAGGTTCATTTGTTTACTCCTAGTTTCCAGCAAAGCAGACAGTTGAATGCCTCAGGTTGTGTGTTTAGGTTCCAAGTTCTATAATTATTTTTTATTCCTTCTGAGGTTCAATTCTTTCTGCATTGTATGTGAAGTTAAGTTACACCAAGCTATTGCTTCAGTTCTTGCCTGATTGCAGCGATGTGTTTCTGAACTACTATTTATTTTTGCAGTATACAAGCTTAAATAAAAATTTAAAAGTAGGTTTGTTTTCTTAGAGATAAGTGTTATAGATATGAAAAAAAATTAATTTTTAGCACACTTTTTGATAGATTCAAAAAGCAGATAGTGATATCTGACTAGGAAATTCTATAACAATAGAAAATGTCCTTTCTATGAGTATTTTCAGTTGATTTGAAAAAAACTCCATTTTTTTCTGAAATGCTTCTGATACTCCTCCTATTAAGTAATAAAAGTTAAACTAACTTTAGGTAGTATGTAGTAAAAAGACTTGTCAGAAAGGCAGATTAGTTCCATGGAGTGTCTGAAAACCATGCGTATTTTCATAAATTGTTTTGCTTGACCATGATATATAAAAAATGGAGTCTTTTTTAAGTCAAGAAGGAAAGGGAATTTATATCAATTTCTCATTTCCCTATTTTCTAGTTCTGCCAAAATGAAAGAAGAGAAAGTGAGTCAAAAGGGCAGAACCTACATCCAGCAAAACTTTTTGCTGAGGGTCTTGTCATTGATGGAGCCAGGGAACAGGAATGCAGTTCTGGCAGCTTCTTTTCTTCTGTAGTGAATTGTGTGTAGTGCAAAACCAACCAAAAAGAAAAAAGCCCAAACAAAGAACAACTCAATGACCTTTTCCTAGCTGTCCTACAGGAGAAAACTGTTTTGAAGTGAGGAATGTTGTCACTGAAGCGATGTCCCTGTTACCCGGGAGTGACGTGGGGAGTGGCCCTGGCACTGTCAGGGGCCTTGGATGTGCCTGGGCTCATCAGTGCCACCACCAACATCGCTGGGGGGCCTTTTGTGCTCTGCTCTCCCTTAGCCTGGAGGGTGGGGATATCCTGAGCAGCAGCACAGGGGTGTCTGGGCGGCCAGGGAGAAGCGGGATGTGTTCCAGAGCCTCTTGGACAGAGGAGCCATGCTCTGTGTTTGTGCTTTACGAGATTATCTGCAATTGCAGCTCTTGTGCACTTGCTTCCTTGTTTTAACAATACACTTCTGAATTTCTGTAATCTCCCTGCGCCTCTACCTATCTCTGCAGTTATAAATGAGCAATATGTGTGTGTCACAGTCCTCAACAGGCCCAGTCTTGATTCACACAAACACACTGCAAGCTGAAGGGCTTGTCAAGGAGCAGGAGCTGTCAGAACTGTACTGTAAAGGAACCAGGAGCAAACTCTCATTAATGCTAAAGGAGAAGTTTGCCTTATTCCCTGCTAACCATGCTGAAAGCCTTCCCCAGGAGACACAGTTTAATAGCCATAATTTAATTTCATTTGCATTAGTCCTCTTTGCCCAATTAAAAATGTATAAGAAAAAGCAGAAGGCACAGAGGAAAGAAGTGTTAAACTGTTTAGTATTTGGGGCTTTCTATGACATTTCACTGTTGCACTAAGAGCAGGACGAAAACAGCCCAAGTTGAACTTATTTGAACATTAATCCCCTCCTCCAAAAGATATATTTGAAATGCGGTGTTCCAGAGTAAAATGGGGGATGGGGGTGCAAGGGGGCGTAGAGAAGGATTCATTCCTTTCTTCGTTCTCTGGGGGAGATTTCTCAAGGGCTGCGCACGTGGTGTAGCCTGTGTCCTTCAGCCTTGCTGCACACCACTGATATAAGGCCATCTGTTCCAGAAGTCTCTGTGACTAAAGGTCACAGGCTAAATATTATTTTATTCTGTATTGGAACAGTACAATCTGAGACCTGACTAGAAGAAAAATCTGAAATCCAAAGTTGAATTATACTCATAGCTATTGCTAAAATCTCAGTGTATAAAAGAAGCAATTTCTTTAAAGTTCTGCCTTTTCTGCAATAAATAGCTACTTGAGCAGGCATTACATTCTGCACAGGAGTTTCCTGCAGAGGGTTCAGTGCAGATTTGTTACTATTAAGGAATACCTTGGAAGGATTAGGATAAGACTCTTAGCAGACTAAGTCTCCAGAGGACATTCTTGATGACATGTGACTGGCTTCTGACTTTTGACCTTCCCCTTTAAAGTGTTGGCATCAGGATAATTATCACAAGGTTCCATAGAATGTCAAAAATTTAAAAAATTTCCTCCAATTAAGATTTTGTTAATGTAGAAATGAAATATGACATCTGTAGAAGTCCCTATTAGTAGTGATATTTCATGTTGACATAAAAATAGTGCTTTTCAAACCTTGCATCTCGATCCAAAGAACAACCTTAACCTAATTTAAAGATTATTACTCAGAAAAGATTACAATGAAAGGAATAGAGTTCTCAATCTGATTATTCTCAGACCTCTTCTGATTTCCCTATCTTACTCATCATCCTTTGATTCACACTAGGAAGGGGATCTAAAGGATGGCATTCATCTGCAAGACATCCCTTTTTCTTCACTGTCAGCACTGATGCATCTCCACTAGTGCAAGCACAATCCACTCTGAGGCACTTTACTCTCACCTTTGTGGAGATGAGCCAAAAATGTTTACATGAGGCTTAGAATTAAAGTCTAACAGGCACCTGACATGCTCCCACTTGTTTGACTCAGAGGCGTTCCCAAGGTAGCAGCAGCTGGCATCTTTTCAGGAGGAAAAAAATACTGGTCACACCCCAGCTACCCTTAGAAATAGACCTTCAGAAGCAAATTCAGAGCAATTCTGCATTTACTATTCCTATGTTGTTTTAAACAGAGCTAGTAAGTTTTTGCAGGACTTTGATATTTTTCTTCTTATTTTTTCTTTTATTCCCCACTGAAAGCCATCACGTTTTTTCTGCCTAAAGAGAAGATTTTTGTTAAGTCCCCTTGCAAATGGTCCCTGATCTCTGTTTATATTTCCAAATCTTCCTTCCTTCCCAGCAGAGTGTGTTTGAGGGAGGAGCAGAATCACTATGGCAGCAGGCTGCTTCCCAGCCGTGTCAGAGAAACCTGCCAAGTTTCTTGGGCTCATTCTGAGCGGTGCTGAGATTCTCTTTTGTGCTTGTCACGTAATCAGTTGGAAATAGCAGTATTTGAATGAGGATTTCACACTCCCTTATTCTGTCCCTGGCAGGGCCACTTGTGTTTCCTCATCCATGTCAGTCTCATGCTTGTTCCTGGGAGGATGGAAGGGAAACAGTGGAGCAAAAGCCTCCTTAATTTGCTTCTGAAGACAAAGGTCTCATCATGCCTCTTGTCCTGGAGCACTGGTACAAATCGAAGCAGGAGCCCCCTGAGAGTGTTCCAATGTGGTTTGCTGGAGCTGTGTCTCATTAGTTGCTCATTGGAAGGTCAGAAGGGCTCAGGGAAATCGGTAGCAGCGGATCAGTCCTGTCAGCACTGCAAGACCCAGCTGCTTTTTTAAATTGTGTCAATGGTCAGCACCCCCAGCAGAGCAGCTATTGCTGTTCAGCCAGCCGCTCCTCCTGGGAGCAGAGAAACTCTCAGGCATAGATGCTCCTCTTGGAAGTTGTGTTATTGCCATCAGGAAAACACTTCCACAGCTTTGGCATGATCTGCTTGCTTCAACCTGTCAGATTTATTTCCAAACTCTGTTTTAGGGTCATCTTTTCAAATTGCAGCTGAGAGATGCCACACCTGGTCTTGGATTATGCACTCCTGCAGGCTGAGGGTTGTGGGAATGTGATAGTACTTTTGAAACACCTACCCCTCAGTGCTGTGCATCCATGAGGAGTACCCTCCCTTGTGTCTGATCTTTGTGGCATCCTCACAAGCATTCAGCTCCACAGTGTGGACAAGTCCTCAGCCTCCATCTAGGTCAGTTGTTTCTCATGGTGATGACACCAAGTCAAGAGAATGACATAGCACCTTTTCTCATAAGTGTGTGTGCTTGTTTTTGGGGTATCCACTGGAGAATATAGGTGTTGCTCCATGCCTGTTTTTATGGTTTCTGGTTTTCATGTCTGCCTGTGCTTTAATTACTCGATGTACATATCAGGCTACTCTGATTCCCTGTGAAACGGTTGAGTTTGGAGCCAAAGCTACCTCTGTTATATGCTTTAGAATTACTCTCTAGATGAATCCAGTTCTTTCTACAGACTGTAGGGCATAAATTCCTAGCAGAAGTTCCTGGAGTCACCCTGTTGGTCTGTATACCTTTGCAGCACTAAAGTCATCTGAATTCACCCTGTAGTCTTTGAAGTGCCTAATTTAGAGGCTTTTGTTGCATTGCTCATTTGTTGCTTGCCATTCTTCTCCCTTTTGCAGCAATAGCAACAAAGAAACCCTTATTTCAGCGCAATTCCATCAGCTATGTATAGAAATAGAACAAATACTTGGGAAATCAGAACAGATCCCAGAAGGGCCTTGTGGCAATTTCTATTCCATTGTCAAAAGGTACCATTTACATAATGCAATATCTCCACTGAAAGAATAACCTCTAATTTAATGCAAGACCTTTTGTCTTTTATATCTTACATTTAAATAATAGATGCATAAAATTAAAATAAAAATATTTAAAAGAAATATGTTTAACCAAACAATTCACTTTAATGAAGCTGCGAAGTTTGAAGCCTGTTTCTGATGCACAGCATCAAAAGTTTTCACTCTTGTTTTAGCAAGCAGTAAGAAGCAGGTTTATATTAGCTGATCTAATCCAGTCCAGCTTTATAGTGTCATAATGCTGGCTGCTCACCCTGCTCAGCCTCAATTTATGTAGTACTGGACTCCCCCTGGTCTCCTTTCCTTCTTCCCTCTAAAACTGCAGACAGCTCAGAAAGGGTCACTATCTGCTAAGACAAGCATGGAAAGGAAAGATAAGTATCTGTAACTTTCTTGCCTTAGACTCATACCCCTGCTTTGTAACAACCTCTCTAAGATCTCCAGTTATTATAAGGAAACATTACTTTTTCCCATTAAAACGTGCTTTCCATAATGTTTTTATTTTTTTTACCATGATTAGATAATCCTCTGGAAGTGTGGAAGGGTCTCTCTTTGTTCTGACAAAAGGCTTTAGCCTCCCTGCAAAAGCTTCCCTGTACAGGAGTTTTACAGCTTGTAAGCCCCTATAGGTTTCTTTATGCAGGTTTTCCGAGGAGTTATTTTGTTTTATTGACTGTTGGGGCTTTTCCCCTAAAGCTTTTGAGCCAACTACCAAACTACTGTATTAGCTTCCACCCCTGTATCCCTCATTCTCAACTCCCTCCTAACCCTTCCTCACTGGGAGAGTGTTTTCTTTATAAGCAAGGAGCAGCCCAGAAATGCAGCCCTGCAGCTTTTGCACACAACTGTCACATGTACCTCCCTGAACAGCCAGATTAAAGGAAGCCAGTTTCCAAAATGTGAAATGTTAGCAAAGATCACCCAGCACATGCTTGATGTGCCATCTGTTACAAACAGGAATGAGGCTTCAATGGAGGAAGAAAGAGAATAAATCCTGTTTCTTACTCTGTGCTCAAACCACTTCAGGTTTCCTTTACAGATTTGACTTTCAGCCTTTACCTAATACATGTAAACAGACTTTGCAGCTGCTTCTGTACCACATCTCAGGTGTTGGTCATCTCTGCTGCACTTCTAGCTGGAAATATGGTGTGAGAAAATCCCTAAGTGCTCTCAGAATAGATAAAGTTAAGACTCCAGTAGGAAGAAGCAAAAGTCTTTTCTACCTTCCCAAGGCTCATTGTATCCTGGGCTTCAGTTATATCTTTGCAATTCTGAACTGGTCTTCATTATTTCCTTTTGGTCTTATTGTTTCTTAGTCAGATGATGGAGGACAGACTCATTAGTGCCACCACTAATTCTATTTACAATGCCTTATATGCCCCAATTGCAATAAATCTCAGACTACATTGTGCTTTGGTATCAGAGCATATTGTGTTGATGCTCTGAAGAAGGCCAAAAAACCCTGCAAAGAACCTAAGTCTGTTCTTCACTGAGAGATATTTCTTTGGCCCTTTCAGTTGCTGTCAAGTGGGTAGCTGTAGCCTGGCTTCCTATTTCCAGTTTCCCTCCCCTTTTTTTATTTTTCACTGAGTATGTTCTTAACACAAGGGAACTTGACTGTCTTTCACATGGGAAGCAGAAGTTCAGATTCTGGGCGCTGTTTTACACTCCCTAGGACGAGTGGTTTTGGTTTTTATCCTGCAGGTGTTGAGATGAGGATTTTCAGCATGTTCTCCCTTTCTCTTACAGCATATTTTATGTTCTTCTAAGAGAAGCATTCTTCTAGAGAGTGAGAATTTCACAAGAAATGCCTTTTCAGTAAAGGACTTTTCTATCCTCCTGTGGCACCCTGCTCTCTAAGCCTGAGGTATGGTGCCTAAAAGAACAGAGTTCTGTAAAATAGGAAGTGTGAAACCATGTGTAACTGTATGCATGCTTTTGACAAATCTGAGGAAAAATGCTGAAAACTACAGAAAGATTGACTTATCTTTGCATGGCCTCACTGAATCCTGGTAGTACAGGACCCCTTTGTACAGAGAGAGCCCTCTTTGCACATCAGCAGTAACTCAGGAACTTCTGCTAAGGGCTTTGAGAGAGGCTAGACAAACTTCTTCAAAGTTGTTAATTTGAAATCAAGTTTTTTGTTTGGGGGTATGTAATATTTTTTGTCTTTTCTTTTGTTGTTTTGGTTTGGTTTTCCTTTTTTATTCAGGTCACCTAGTTCAGATGTATGCCAGAAACCAAGAGGCTACTGGAGCATGGCAGCAGTGTTTGACTCTTGTTTATGACTCTGGTAGTAGCCAGCTTTCAGACTAATTCTACTGTCAGGAATACCATGTATCTGACTGGAATATAAGTATTTGTGAATACAGCACAACTACTTGCTTTTTCCATATTTATATACAAAGAGATTTATAGTTCTTCATGGTGAAGCTGCCTTTCTTTCGATGCAGAATTTTACTTTGCTGCAGTTTGAGGGACCTTCAGACGTTATCCTACAATACAGCAGGCTTGTCACAGTTAGTGGATGTTTGAGATGCAGATGAGAGCAGAATCCAGGTTGTGCCAAGTGGTGCACCTCACTGTCAGAGTAAGGGAAATTAGCACCTTCCTGTCTGGTTACTGTAAGACTTGTTCGTCATTAGGAGTTTTGCCAGGGGAAATCCGTATGTCTGCCACTTCGGAGAGATCTGAGCTACATTAAAACTCTTCAGTTGCAAAAAAGCTGTTGAATCGTATTGATGAAGACACAGGGTGAAAAGATTTTGGTAGCACAACCGAATGTACTTCTGTACTTAGAAATGTGCAACACTGCAGTTAAAGGCACCTGCAGAATTCCTGGAGTCTGCAACACTTCAGAGGTTTCTGTAAGAAATAAATTACAGAGCAGCTCCAAATAAGGGGAAACGGGAAGATTCTTTTTCCTGTGTTTAGAATAGAGTCAAAACAGTTTGCAAAAGTGAAGAATTTTTCATACCTCTTCTGAATGCATAGCTCTTGTTTCTTTCTAGTATATAACATAAACTGACAAATTAATTTGGTTTTAAGTGGTTTATTGTTTTGTAATGTTTCTTTTAGAGGTGGATTGTCTATCCTGGAAGAGATTACTGCAGAACTGGAGAATAAGTCTCAAAGGATAAGAATTCAGCAAGGGAAAAGGATATTTCATTGGGATGCTAGATTAGATTGAATTAATTGCTCATTTACATTGCAGGCAAAAGACTTGAATGTGAGAGGTGCTGGGTCAGCAAAAGGAAGAAAGAATGATGGGAAGGAAAACTTTATCAGTTTGATGCTTTTCTGTATGATTGCTGCTCCCAAGTGGATTAGAAGAGTCCTACTAGAAGAAGAGAGGGTGGGCAGGAGGGAATTTCCAATTAGAGATATCCCCAATCTTGTTTATAAATAAGATTAATAACAAAGCAATTCTGATCTGGCTGGACAGAAAACCTCACTTTGGCATTTTGCCTTAGTTATCTCCTTAGATGTTCTTGGTAGAATCAAATAATTCACTTCAAAATGTAGAATAAAACTTATTTCATAATTTCTTTGAAACATCAAACTACTACTGGGAAGGATTGATGAAAACAAATTGCATTTGAAACTCTCATAGGGATGCCAAAATACTATCACTGTTTCAATATTAAAATACTACCAAGGTTTTGTCCCTGGTACTGCATCTTTATGTCCCTGGTGTTGATGTGGCTTGTTGTGTGATAATACAGAATAATGAAAATCCTGAAGAAGGTGTCACATTTTTACATAACACTTGAAACTCATGTAGGGAGCAATTATTGTTGTGTTTATATTTGGTTTTGATAAAAATGACAGCTATATCTAGACAGATGTGTTGAGTGAGCCACAAAACAGCGGGTTCTGATATAACACTTCTGATAGGGAGCGTTGTCTGAGTGCCCAAGGTGAATGTGGATGGTGTTGCTACTTTCATAAGAAGTCAAGCAGCACAAGAGTATCCATCCAGTCCCTCCTAGAGCTGGAAAATTTTTTCTATAAGGAGGAGAAAAACCACTCAACTATTGCTAACTCAAATAGTTCCATGAGACAAAGGGTCTGACTGTTATGTTGTGGCTTCTTAGGGTTTGTGTCTCTTAATGAATTTTCTGATTAAAGTGGTTTGAGTTTGAGGGAATCTTTTTCTGATTTTGAAGCATTCATCTTCCTCCTATAAGGATTTCTTGATTATAATGAAGTTTTCCTTTCTGTTCTCTGAAATGTGTGGAACTTTTCACCTTCTGGTACATTTGGTTGAAACTGGTCAACATGTCCTGGAATGTGAACACACATGAAAAATCAGACAGCTTGGAAAGATGAAATGTTCCAGGCCAGTAACAAGAATAGGAACATTTGCATTACATTTCATTCTGCCAGGCTTGAAAAAAAGCCATTGTCAAGATTGACTGGTAGCTTTAGCCCTCATTGAAACAGCTGAGCCTCTTTGTCTGAACCAATTACTATGGTTTTAGTGGGATTGGGCAAAAAGGCAGCTCAATTCAAACTGCTTTATTGGCGTGACTAGTGTCTCAAGCTTTGCCAAAAGGCATGGTGCCACTAGGGATTTGAGAGATTCAACATGTCAAAATTATTTTGGTGTTAAAATTTGATACGTGATTCTGCAATGATTAGAACTGGAGAAGTTTTAGATCTCTGCTTCCGATCTTAGGGGTCTGGAGAAATGGCCATAGTAATGGTTAAAAAGCAATAAAAACAATAAACAAAACAATATAGCTCTTTCTAGTGTCTAGACAGAGTCTAGAAAACAGAACTGGATTGAGGACACAAGGCACAAATCTCCTAAAGGTCTTTTCTAAAACTGAAAGAAAGATCAAATCCTTCCAAATACTGTTAATTTGCAAGTAATTGCTGTGATGGTTAAATGCTCAGTTAGCTGTGATATTTGGGCACAATTTAGAATGACAGGACAAAGAGTTAAATCCTAGTTACTTTCAATCCAATATTAAGGCAGCATTAAACAATACCCCAGAATATGTATGTCAATTATAACCAGGCTGGTTTGTACTTCTGAGAGTCTAGTGGGGTGTAGTGGAAAATGTTAAGCTGATAAAGAGTAAAGAGCTGCACTATTTTAGGCTCTCTTATCCAGTTAGCTGACTAAAACTGTTTTATAGCTAGAACAGAGCATCTGGGCTGGTACACATAGCATTCATCAGAGACTCTAAATCTGTGAAAGAGAGCAGGGAAACAACAAGCTTGGAATAGATTCTGTCAAGCCCACAACATCTGAACAATTTGTAGTTAGAAAACCCCACTGCTGCTCAGAAATCACAAGTATCTGCCAGTCCTTTGAGACTTTTTTTTCTCTGTGAGCATGTGCTGTTTTTCTGAAGTTCCTATGTGTCTTCTTAAAAAAAAAAGTGGAAGATGGAACATTCTGTACTGAGCAGCAAGCCAGCATTCAAAGAAGAAAAACAATTCAGACTGGGATGATTTTGCTATCTCCCAATTTACCATAGTTTACATATAAAAAAGATGATAGTTTAGGTTGTTTTCTTTGTTCCCTTTTAAGTTTTAATGTTAATACCAGGTGACTGTCTAGTGTCCTTTTGGTTCCATCTAAAACCTCCAAAGAGGTCATGGAGTTCATAAAGGATTGTCAGCCTGGGGCAGGTCACTTACTGTAGTAGTGATGTAGGCCTTAATCTTGTCTGTTTTTTAATCTGAGCTGTCTTCCAGTCCCTGTAAAAGGCTCAGTAGTGTGATAACATGTGTATTGGTTTCCAGATTCTTAATAAAGCAAAAATCCAGAAATTTATCACTTCAGTATCCTTTCCTGCAAAGAGCCCTTGTGAAGCACTCATATTCTTTGGTCTTAACAGAAGATGCTTGACTGCACTGATGTTCACTAGAATAAACTGAGGAATCCTGAAACTAACTCTGCATTTGTCAAGTTAAAACAGACCTAATTTTAACTAAGAATACTTCATTTATTAACCCCACAAGTACAACATAACAAAATTTTTTTTTTTTTCATTTTCAACATCTAATTATGTTTTGAACTGCTCAGTTACATCCATAAGGGAAGTGTAAAGAAAGAATTATGAATTTTGCTTTGGGGTGGCTGTGTCATTTTGGGTCCTTGCTGTTTTATGGGTTTTATTTTCAGATTCCAAATACTTTTGCAACTGAACTTGGATATAACACTCTTGAGACAGTAAAACATGGATTTTCAGAGAAAGAGAAAAGGATTTTCAGAGACAGAGAGTGAAAGAAGTTGAAATAAAAAGGTGCTGTAAGTGATAATGCAGTGGTCTGATAGCACTGTGACATTTCTGCTTTTGGTCTTGAAAGAAGCAGGACTATGTGGAGGGGAAACATGGTGTTGGATAGAAAGTGCAAAAGTCACCTTCAGTGGTTCTTTTAAACTTATCTTCTTTATAGATTTTTCACTGCAGACATTT
Organism: Melozone crissalis; assembly: GCF_028551555.1. NCBI lineage: Eukaryota > Metazoa > Chordata > Aves > Passeriformes > Passerellidae > Melozone > Melozone crissalis. The sequence goes on from NW_026535794.1 coordinate 28,521,113, forward strand.
GTTCTGACCTTTGCTTTCTGAATACTCCAGTGTACCCAACTTATGGGAAATCCCTTGATTTAAGAAAATATTATTGTTCCACTCTTCAGCCTCTTCCCAGTGCCTGGCTGCAGGGCTGAGATGGGGAGAGGCTGCAGAGTTTCAGTTTTGCATGACCCCGAGGTCAGGGGCAGCCTTGGTGGCCTTGGCCAGACTGTAACTATCAAATGTTGAGCATTTCCACTGCTGTGGGCTGAGGCTGTGTGTCATGGTTCAACCCCAGTCAGCCACCAAACCCCACAGGGCCACTCACTCACTCGCCCAAAAACAGAATTGGGGAGAGAATTGGAAGGGTTAAAAGATGAAGAAATCATGGGTTGAGATAAAGATTCTTTAATAGGGAAATCAAAATCCACACACACAAGCAAAGCAAAAGAAGGAATTAATTCACTGCTTCCCATGGGCAAGCAGATGTCCAGGAGACAGGGCCCCATCACTCATAATGGTTACTTGGGAAGACAAACACCAAACACATCCCCCTTTGCTCCTTCTTCCCCTTACTTTATATGCTGAGCATGATGTCACATAGTGTGGAAAATCCCTTTGGTCACTTTGGGTCAGCTCTCCCAGCTGTGTCTCCTCCCAGCCCCTCATGCACCCCCAGTCCCCTTGCCAGTGTGGCAGCTGGAAAAGCAGAAAAGGTGTCGACTCAGCAATGACAAAACCATCTCTATATTATCAGCCCTGTGTTCAAACCTCCTCTGGAGGTTTGCCACCTCTGTTTCCCCATCTCTCTGCAGGCAGAGCTGATTTCTGAGTGGTTCCTCATGTATGTGTAAGTATAGACATGTTGGGTTTCCCCCACTCAGCAGTCCTGCATGTGCTGTGTAGATTAGGCAGCAAAATGCAGGATGACTGCTTTATCCAAATATACATACACCATGTAGCACTGTGAGTTCACAGGCTGACCTTTGTTTGTAGGAACACCACCAACAGTGACATCAGGCTGTGGAAAAAGGTGATTCAAGTCTGTCACTTCAGATGCTGAGCCTGCCAGGGGTGGTATGACAGTGGTAGTAAATGTCCTTCTTGGACATGGCAGTGGTGGTTCTATCTCAGCCTAATGAACTAGCTGTATCTGGGAGTATTGCTGAGTTTGCCATTTTTTCCTGGATCAATTAATCTCTGACACTTTTCCTGGTGTGGGCTGGTGCCAAGTGACTCATCCAGGCTCTGCTTCCCCTCCAATTCCAGCACTGGGGTCAGATGAGTGCCCTGCCACTTTTACCAGCTGTGGCAGGACAGCACTTGGAACAGTGTTTGGCACGTGGGAACATGGGCTGTAAGGCTGTGAGGAGGAGGAGGAGGAGTGCTTCCCTGACTGCCTCAGCAGCATCCTTGCACAGCATGGTGGCCCTGAGCTGCCAGGCTATCAGTGAGTGTAGGGTGGCTTTTCAGCCTGGTGTGGGAGGAGAAAGGCCTTGCAACAGAACTTCTGTCATGAGGTCTCAGCCTAAGACAGGGGCTTTCCTCTCTCCTATTGTCTGCATGTGTTCTATGGGCCTGGCAAGATAATTAGCTCTTTCCTGGGCAATTTTTTTCCTGCTGTAAGTGCTGTGATAAGGAGTTACAGTCAGTGCCCTCCATTACAGTGTGATGGGGATTGCTAAGGAACACAAGGTTGTTTCTAGCCAGGTGTAGCTGGGAGGTGCCCATCTGCACTGCCAGCACCTCAGTGCCAGTGGGAGAGGGAGGTCGGGGTGCCCATGGCACTGCAGGCAAATGGATTTGCTTGGGAGGAGCAGGCTCTCCTGGGAACAAAATCAGGAACCATGCAGAACTGAAAGAGGCTCCTTGTCTGTATGGTTACCCTGGGGAGTTTGGTTTTAAAGCTGGCATGCAATGAGCTATTCTGTTTTCCCCACCCTGCTGTAGTAGATGCTGCCAACCTCATTTAAGAGTACCTCCTGTCTTTGGCCTGCTGCAGAGTGGGAGGGAGGGCTGGCTCCCACTGGGTCTGATCTGGTTAGTTATTAATCCTGAATCTTGCCTGATCCCTGCATGTTACAGAAATAGCATAGGCTTTGAGATCACTTATCAAAACTGCTTTTTATTATTTAGTAATGCAGAACTAAGTGTTCCAAGTAAAGCAACAGCAGGTGCATGGAGAGATAGAGGATGAAGTTTTAGAGGAGAGGGAAACTATGGAATTGAGTTATGCATTCAAGCGCTTGTTCTTATGGTTGAAACAGACACAGGTGAGGCCACCCCGTGCTTAGGGACCTGTTCTTGCTAACAGGGGATTTTGCTGTTTGCCTCTGATCCTGTTTGGATTTCATACCTGCCCTATTGTGAACTCCTAAAAGGTCATTTTTTGCTCACGTTCTACAAGCTCACAATCTTATTCTACTTTGGAGGTGGGAATATTTTCTGCTTTCTGTAGCTCTCCAGGAGCCTTTCTTAAACAACAATCCCCAACCACAGGTGGTTGTCTGAGGTGGGATAGAAGGTTAAATTTGGGAACTGTGGTTGAAGGTAAACTCCAAACTGGACTGGAGAGGCTTGGAGGATCTCTTCCATTAGAATTTCCATTTTTAGACCATGGTATGGGTTTTATCATGATTATCAGATGCAAAACACAATGAGATGTTACATTTGCCTTTTCTTGTGTTGAATAGGAACTTCTTGACTAAGAATGAGACAAAGAAAAAGATAAGACTGAACTATCTAATAGTTACTTGGTCAAGTATTTGTTGTATTTAGATTTTTTTCTTTTTTTTCTGCTCTGCTATCACATGCATTGCAGCATGCGATCCAGAATAACTCACTGTAGGAGGAAATTAACCTGTCTTTGCTATATGATTTCTATTGAATTTGAAGAAAGGGGAATGAAGCTGCTTGTGACTCAGCTATTAAATTTTCTTTTTTGCCAGTTGTGCCCTTTTGTTATGGGCTAATTGCACCTGGCATCAAAACAGTGTAGTAAGGGCTGTAGGAAGCTGAATTTTGTTAATTTGCAAAAACCAAAGCTATTTTACTAAAGCAGTCTTTGCCAGCCAAACTCCATGATATACATGACTTTGTCTAGTTTTGCTCTTGAATAGTCAAGACCTTGGAGTCAATGTAATTCATTGTGCTCCATGTAAATGAGGCTGTACTAAATGACTAAGGGGTGTTAACCATGCAGGTCTGAGATGAGGAGTCTGGGGGAAAATGATAGTGTCTGACTGATAAAGGCTCCCCACCAGGGAAGTCCCTGGCCTTCATTTCTGTGAAGATATGAGCATAAATATATTATTACTCTACTAAAAAGCCAGAGGAAAGAATTCTTCTCCCTGCCCTTTTTTGAGGGCACTTGGGTCTTTATCCTTCAGCCAAGAGCAATTTTTGCAACAATCGGTTTTCTTGAGGAATTAAGTCAGTGTCAAAGAGAGGGGAGGCAGAACTGTTAATTGCAGGCAAATCAGTTGGGGTAAAAATGCAATTAGAAGAGACATTGTGGGAATTGCAAATCCCAGGGACTGTTTCTTTATACCAAGATTTTCTATATTCTGATTCTTGTGTTCAGACATGCCAAACTACCCACTTGGCAAAGCCTGTAGTGAAAATGGGAATTTATCAGCAATTTATGGTGAAGAGAAGCTAAATCTCTCAGGCATCTTATGTCAAATTTCACTTGAAAATGCACTTGTTTAAGGTTGTGCAGACTTACCTATACCTTTATTTTAAAGATATGCATTTTCAAGCAGTTGAAAATAATTATTCTATGAAAATGTCTATAAAAACAAGCTTTCTGGTAAGAACCATTCATGGCTGAAAGATACATCACTGAATAGGATTAATTACTTGTTGAGCTAAAACAAAATATGGTGCCTCAAAGGGTAAGGTCTGTTATTAGAATATATGTTTTGTATGTACTGTTATTTTATGAAGAATTGATTCAAAGAAGTTCCTGTGCAGCTCCTTTCAAATCAGGTTTTGTGCAGTAACAATTTGAACTCAGATCCGGACCTGCGCATCTCATCATCACAGCCATCTTTCAGAATTCATATAATGCAAAATTTAAAAATAAAACTCCCAAACATTAAAATTCATAGAGGGAGAACTCTGAAATGAAATGCATATAAAGAAGCATCTCTTAGCATATGCAAACAGGAATTTGTGCAGCTGAAGTAGTGAAGCTCCTACACATTTTAGATCCTTCCCCTTCAGCATTCAAAAAGGGTTTTTTGGTGATTTTTTCCAGTTTTTTGTTCTTGTTGTATTTGCTTGTTTGTTTTCTTGTTTTTTGTCTTTTTGGGGGTAGAATTCAGGATTTTTGTTATGGAGAAAATAATGAAAGAAATTTACCTGTACAAAGACTGCTTCCAAGCTCTTGGAACTCTGGCTTCCTCAAATGCTTAAAGATAACTTATAATTCAGGATGGGATATACAAAATTTTGATATTGAGTTCATTATCTATGTGACTACAGTTCTAGATCTGGTCTGAAGAGATAGCAAAATGTTCACAGGCTGTTCATACCTTACAAATGTTTCCTCTGATAGAAAGAGAAAATGCCATGGCATTTGCAATCTACCCCCTCCAGGCATACTGTTTAGGATTGTTAAAAAACAAACCAATGAAGAAACTTGGGAAGGTAAGAGTACTTGAGAACTGATCCGTGACTGAAGGTGAAAACGTAAAACGTAAGTTGGATGGAATGTACTTAACATCATGTTATGTGAAACAGATTCACTGGAGAGGAATGTCAGTTCTGATCTCCAGTCCTTGCCTGATTCTTGGTAAAAAACTTAATGAGACACTGACAAAGTATGTCCATCTAATTTTATATGAAATGCCAGAGTGTAGTGGAGAGATTTGAGAAGAAGCTGAGATACTCTAACAAGAACAAAAACTCTGTTTGGGAATGAAAATTACTGCTGTTCAGTACCTGCCCTGAAGTCTGCAAGAAGGATTCTTTTTCAGGAGTTTGTTTTTGGTGGGTTTTTTTGTTGTTTTGTTTCTTGTTCTTTTCGTTTGCTTTAAAATATTCAGTAGGCGACGTGGTGTCTCTAACTTGGGTTGTAGCATTTGAACTCCATCTAGTCACCATGTGTTTTCTCACACTGTGGTCAGGAGAGGGCTGCACCTTGTCCATGTACACCTGAGCTAGGCAAACTAGTTAAGAAATATAGATTTTGCAACATAAAGCATCTTTAGCTCCAGAAGGGTTTTTATCTGTTTCCACATAAAAGCTGCTTAGCTGAAGCATTGCTGTTGCTTGTTGGTGTGATTTCCTGCCAAAATCCAGAGGTCCATTAACTCACCAAGAGAAGTTGAAGCTAGTCCTCTTCTTTTTCTTGAGCCAGCAATAGAGTTGCACAGATGCCTGTTGAGTTGAATTGCTTGCTGACACAGAGTTTGGATTGAAAGCAGGGAGAGTGGCTTGCCATTTCTCACAGTAGCATTGTCTTAAAGCATCAGAACAGTGCCCTGAGCTGGTTTCAAGTTGACTCAGACAAGCCTGTGCAGGGTGTAGCTACAACTTTGCTCTTTGTGTGTGCAAACCCAAAATGTTAAGGGTCTCATGGCAAGAAAAAAATTCACACTCAAGTAGTCTTAATGATGCTGGATTCTGGTCTGTGCTGCTTCTACAATCAAGTTGAAAAGAAGCAACCCATTTATCTGCTGCTATAGCAACTGAGATTTAAATGTGTCTTCTCCTGAATGCAATCTGAAGCATCATGTGTCATGTGCCTAGGATTGATCTATGGGGGACAAAGGGTGCCACAGAGGACTTTGAAGAATGTGCTGTGGCAGTTTAAGAAGTTACTACTTGCAGCTGTATCTTCTGCTCTTCTGTAGGAATTTCTGATGTCCACATTGGAGATGGCAAAGGCAAAATGTAACCACACCAAAACTACCTCAAATCATAATCTAGACTATCAGTTTAGACTCATAATGGCTCTGTCTCATGTTTGTAGGGAGATTTGGCTCCTGATGCCCAACAGGATCTGTCCTGTCCTCATACAGAAAGGTTGGGAAGGAGAGCTGGACAGGACTGTTAGTTGGTTCTGGACTGTCACACTTCACACTGAACATTTACAAAGTCTGGCAGCTGAGGTGTGAATTCCCATCCTCTGTGGCTGCCCCTGTTACAAGGCCAAGCCATTGTCGGGGAAGTGTGGGACAATGGGAGATGCTCCCATAGCTGCCCCAGAAAGGAAGCTGGAGGTGTGCTCTGTCAGACCATGTGGCAACGTGCCTGTGGTGCAGGCACACATTCCTGTCTGCCAGTGCTGCCTTGGGAAGGCAACCTTGCTGCAGAGGTGCAGAATAAATAGGGTTTACAAGACCCATGTGACATAACTGTGACAGCAAGGGCCGGATAGTGTTTGTGTGTGGCATCTCTGGATGTCTGAGAAGGCCACAAATACCAGGGCTGCAGAGCAGGCAGTTGTCTTGAGTCACTGGCGCTGAACTACTTAAAACTCACTAATGTAATGCTGAGGAAGAGAAAACTACATGTCTGCTCAGGGTAAGAGTGCTCAGGGTAAGAGGTATTAAGGTGCAGTTCTGGTGTCCTACAACATTAATTCTGCTGAACTCCTTCAGTTTGGAGTTGTTGTTTTCCTTCAAGGCCTTGGGTGAGGCCTTACCTTCTGAGTAATCCACTCAGCTGCCCTAAGTAGCATGGTTAGACTATTGGAGTCACACCAGAGCAGCATGGGTTGGTGCTATCTGGAAAAATACATGTACAAAACTGGGATATGTGCTTGAGACACATATTACAGAAAAATCTTTAGTTTGCATGCATTGTAATGAAAGAGTTTCTGTGGTCAAGACTAAGAAAACCAGTGTCACTGGTTTTGTACCTCTCCGTTTTAATGGTCTATTTTCTTTTGTTTAGTACTTAATTTTGCATCAAAACCTGACCAAAATGATTTCATTATTAAAAAAAGCAGCAATCAAAATTTTATGCCTAGGAAACCTGTTTGAACTGAAGGTTTGAGAAAGGTCTTAGGTGATATTCTCAACCCTATGGTCTTATATCTGCCAGTGGAAATAAGGCCCAAGAGCAAATTTTGCAGTAAAAAGAAAACACTCAATCATTCATTTGTTTTAGAAGTAACTGAAAAGAGACTAGGCTGTTCTTCTGAAGGGAGACCATTTTGACAGAAAATAACTTTTCCCAACATGCATAAATATTTAAGACTTCTAGCATAAAATATTAACAATGGGAGGAAAAAAGATACCATCTCAGTTCTGGGTTTTTTTCCCCCACAAATAAGAGAAAAAGAAAGTTTGAAGTTTGAATAATTCAAGTAATTCTATGGAAACAATTGCAATGTTGACCTCATGCCTGATAAGTATCGTATGTATCCTTATGTATCATATTTAGAAGTAAGAACAGTAAGCTCATTCTGCCTTGTTGGAAACACTTCTGATCAAGGATTGCTGAACAGCCTTGCAAGGGTCAGTGCAGGATGGATTGCTAGGTTTGAGAGTTCTTATAGATATCTTTGGCACTCTTTTAATTAATTAGTTTCTTGCCATTAAGCTTTCTTATCTGAGGGCTAGATGATGATGACAGTGTCTTGTGGCTGGGAATAAATGAGTAGGGGGTTAAGGGGGCTCCAACCACCTCACCCTTCCCCCTCTGATTGTCCAAGAGAAAAATGCACTTCTGCCTTATCTGGACTTGAAATTTAGGAAACAAATGGCTCAGCTGTTTTAGCCAATGACTTCAAAAACTATATAAAACTCAGATATGCTTTTTAGGAAGAAAGAAATATTGGGCAGGAGCTTCCTTTCTTCTGCATGCATGTCCAATGACCATTTGCACAATTAGTCTGCTCCTCTTGTTATAAAAGCACTCTCCTAAGAAATATGTATGTGGTTCTTGCTCCTCTGATTGTCTGTTGGCATGCAAATACCTAACCCCAAAGTTCCCTAAGTAAAGCATGGAATCGTTGAAAGATTGGGGTTTAAAGATCATGTTTTTCCAAATCTCCTGCCATGGGCAGGGATAACTTCCACTAGAGCAGATTCCAAAGCCCCACCCAACCTCACATCTATAAGATGATTTTAAAATTATTTTATTTTATTTTATTTTATTTTATTTTATTTTATTTTATTTTATTTTATTTTTAAGGGAAACCTGAATCTGTCAAAAAGAAATAACAACATTCTTAGTTCACCTACTGGGCCAGGTGCTTTGGGAGTTTATGTAGGGGAGTTGTAGACCCTTGTGCATATGGGGTGGGAGCCTGGTGCTCAGTGGCTCAGCCCAGAGTGCTTCTGCGCCTGGTGAGGTCATGCAGATGCTGGGTTGGGTTATGGTCTGGTTTCAAGCTCAGGACTTTTTCCACCAAAATTCTTTATTTTGAAGAAATATTTATTCAGATTAAGGCAACACCTGTATATCTAGACTAATTTAAACCAATATAAATTTAGTATGCTGTAAGTAATTCTCACATTTTTCAGTTCAAAATTCAGGCTGGTGTTTTTTAAACCTTTATTCTTATTCTGTTAATATGTTTTACCTGACTCTTTTAAATGAGCAAAATTCTAATTTTCCTAGTTATTTTGATTAGTGCAAGTAGAATTGTAAATTTTCCAAATTTCTTCTAGAAATGCTGCTATTTTGCTGACAGACTAATTTTAAAGACTCTTCAATATAAGGTGGAGGTTTTTAAAAATAATATTTGAGTTATTAAGCTACATTTATTTTCTGCCTCAAGTACTTCCATACAGGTATTCCCTAAGTGCCAGAGACTATAGCTAGCTGGAGGGAAACCAGATTCAGTTTAAAATCCCTTCATGAATTATTTTGTCACGTCAGTGACAAGAATAACCTGATAAGCAGTGGCAGTTTGTTTGTCAAAAGAATTCCAGCATGAGGCCTTCTAGATAAACACAAGGAGCACTTACAGACTGAAGAGTTGACCATAAAGATCCTCTAATACAAACCCCTAAACTTCAAGGGTATGTGTTCTGAGGTACATCCCTTTAATTAGCAAACCCAGGCTGACCTTCTTCCAGGCTCCTCACCTGGCATCTGTCAGATGTCTTGTCATCAGGTCATCTCCTCCCCACACTGTTGAGATACTGAAGAAAACAATGAGCAGCTGCTGATGGTAGAAGAATTATAAGCCTTGTCTTTAACATTTGCATGAATTGACACAATTGTCCTCCTCATTGCATGGAGGGAGAGCTGAGGACTGTGTTCAACTACTTCACTGAATTATTATAAAGTGTTTAAAGACAGATGTCTTCTAATGTGATCATAAAATCATAGAATGGCCTGGGTTGGAAGGGACCTTAAAGATCAGTCAGTCCCACCCTGCCTTGGCCATGAATAGGGACAGCTTTCACTAGACCAGGTTGCCTCATCCAACCTGTTCTGGAACATTTCCATGGATGGGGCAACCACAGCTTCCTGGCACTGAAGAATTAGTTTTTTGGTACTTTCAGGATCAATCATAGCTCTTTTTTGCTGGAACAGTTTGGTGTTATTTTCATGCAACTGGGAGCAAACCAGTGATGTAATACCCAGGGACTACAGTGAAGATTACTGCCTTGTCCCCCTCCTCCCTGCCCCTCAGAAGATCAGAATCCATAAGGGAAAGGAAACCTCACTGGTATTTCATTGCATGAAAGCTTGGTGGAAAGCAATGTCATATCAGTAAGATTACTTCAGAAAGAACAAGAAAGGCCCATTACTCCTAAAATATTTTACTCATGTTGTACAGCTGTAAAAATGATGAGTCAGAGATTTGAACAGCAATCTGGTTGTTTTGTATTGAAAAATAGATTCTCCAAGACACTTAAATTTTCCAAAATCACCTGAAAGTTGTGAAATGCTTTTGTGAGCAATTGGTAGTGGATCAATGAGCATTCCCTGGTGTATATCGTGGCCTCATGGGTGGTTTTGCCAGAGGTCTGAGGTTGGAAATGATGTAGTTACAGGATGGGAGAGGAGCAGAGAGGTGACTTTGTGCTTCATCTGGGTTAGGGATGTCATAACTAATTTTACCCTGGTGTTGTATGCAAAACTGCTGTAGGCCAGTATTGTTTGAGTCTCAGCTGAGTTAAATTGTATGGCAAAGCTGAAAATGGCAGTGCAATGTAGGTTGTTGAGCATTTGACTCATTGATCTCTCTCCTCTCATTTGATCCCTCTGGGTTGTTTGTTTCCTATAGCAATGGAATGTGCTGGGCTTTTACAGATGGCTGCTACCTCTGTTACAGGCAATTTAATGCTTCATAGTGTCACCAGATGAACAATTTGCCTAACTTATGGAAAATACAGTGGTTATTTTTCAAAATCATGTTAAACATTAACTGAGAAGAAGAACTCAGTATGCACCATAAGAGAAAATATTCCCTGTGCATCCAGTGCTGAATAAATAATGCCTGATCCTTAATGCCACATTAAGATGTTAAGAAGTTTTTCCTACCAATTTTGGACAAATTTAAAAAGAAGAAAATTTAGAAAGAAGAAAATATAATCTGCTATTGTATCTTCTAGTCTTCCATGCTGCACTCAATCTGGTCCTTAATTTTGAGCCCTCTGGACAATCTGAGCATTAACGATGTTTATTTCAAAAGGCTTTTCAGGTGCAACAGAATGATTTTGAGTAAATGTGACTCTTAGAGTGAGGGGAATCTAGTTCTGCTCTGCTTGAAAACAGGCAGAACAATGACGCTTTGACAAATATTTCTCTTGGCTATGAAAGTGGGAAGATGGGGAAAATACTTGGCTCATCTAGCTAGTGCCTGCATTATGGATGAAGATATATACATGGATCTTGCATGTACTTGTGTCTCAAAGTGGCACTAGAAACACTGAAGCAGAACTAATTTTAACTGAAAGAGGTAACCTTATTTCCAGTGTAATTTCTACTCTACCTTTCAACCTGTCATGCAAACAGGACACCATACAAAATGGTTTTGTTAGATGAGAATGGGTGTCTCTAAATATTTTAGAAGCTTATTTCCTGGAAATGTCTTGTGAGTGAGCATCTATTTAATATTTGCTAGGGTGACTATATTGCAGGTGTATGCATAAGCAAAAAGACTGCACTCCTTTCTGACATAATGGGGAAGATAACTTTGGCACTAAGCCAGTTCATTTGCTGTAACTAAAAGGTTGTCCTTATTTCTTCCCCTTTTTTTCCTACCTGTCCTCTGCATCCAGCCTCACGGATCTGTCTTCTTCTTCTGTGTTGTCCTTGTTCTGTGAGTCACTAGAATGGCTGGTGATTAAATTCACTACCCCAACAAAAAGCTATTAAAAAAAACCTATACATATTTATGTTTGCTTTTTTAAATTATTTTTTGACCGTACTAGTGAGCTGAAGCAGTTTGTTGTAAGGCTAGGTGTATTTATGTCAGTGCAGGGAACATGAAGCTGGGAGTGAATGGAAGGAGATATGGAGGAAGGGCATCCATCTTTCTGCAGCTTTGAGATGTTAGACTTGTTCAGTCCAGTATTGTGTAATAGCCACATGATGCCTTAGGACAAAAATAACTGACTAATGCTTAGTTTCATCTTTAGACAGAAAACAATGAGAGACTCATAGAAGGATCACTTATTATCTCTTGTTTCATGGGTTTAATTTCTATTCTGTCTATATTTCAGCCTCTGCTGTATAAATAGCATCTGGTAGCTACTGGAGAAAGCATTAGCAAATAATATATTCCATGTAAATTAAATTTGTTCTATGAGTAATTATAGTGATCAGATTAGTTTTCAGTAGAATTTGTTATTTAACAAAGCTCTGTCAATAAAACTGGTTGCAAAAATTATGGTCAGTACAACCTCAGCATGCAAGTATCTGCACAAACCTCTACATGTACAAGTGCTTGGACTAAAATTGTTCAAGTCCCATTCCTGAAAGCAGCCCCATTGGGAAATAGAAAAAACTGCTTTTCTCTTGTGGTCATTTAGTAGCTACCATAAGAAATATCATTGGTGTTGAATATTCAGTGGACAATCTGCTCGCTGAAACATGTTTGTCATTATTAAAAGACTGGCCAAAGGAAAAAGACAGAAACAGCAGAAGGGCTGTAAATAAGCCTGAACTCTACAGAGATTCCTCGCTTGGATAAGTCAGTGCTGCTTCAAGTGTTTGAAGGGAGTTAAACCAGTTTGCATCAACTGGATGTTTTCCCCATTTCCACTGGGAACTAGTATTTGTTCAGCTGTAGTTCTAATAATTGTACAACCCATTAACATTTTCTAAAATTATGTATTCAAGTGGTATTTGGCCAGTTTTGTAAATAGCAAATTAATGTGAGCAATTAGAAGTGTGTTCATAGAATTAATATAACATGGGGAAAAAGAAAGTACTTTACACAAGTTTGGATTTAAGCCTTGTTCAACAATTTTAGGTAGCCTGCTTTTTGCCTAACTGCCCAGACTGTCTTGGTTTTCAAATTATGGCTGTTTGAACACACTCTTTGGGGTTTCACAGTCAATTGTCACTCTGAAAAGGCTGGTCTGAGATTGCTCACAGGCCATTGAGCTGTCTCTGGTCTCCATTGCAAGAGTAAAAGCAGGGTAAAGCTTTGGTCAGATATTGGTTATGAAAGAATTTAGATTGACATGGAGCTTTGTGAGCTGACGTGTTTGAGGCGAGACGCTATTAACTTGCGGAGGGTGGGGAGGGAGTTCCCTTCAGTGTGGTTTCACCTGAAGCCTACAGAGAAGTAATAAATACTAGTTAGTCCTATCTTAATCTCTAACAGTTTCTGTCTTTCCATCAACTGCTTCATAACACGGTGTGATTATTTCAGTGGGGGTGTCTGAGGGCTGGTCTCTGATGGGTGTTCACCTGTTGAAGTGAACATTGCTCCTTCCCCCAGGTGGGTTTAGCAGGGGGTAAAGGAAAGTGTGTGCATGGCTCCTGCAGTGCTGCTGGTCACTGCCTGGCTGGTGGTTGTGCCCTGCCAGCAAAGGCAGCCTTGTGTTATCATGACAAGTAGTGAGCAGAGATCCAAGCACGTGTCCTGTTTTGCCTACTCCCTTCAGCAAGGGATACACTCTGGAGAATGTCAAAGTCCACTCAACATCATGTTCCTCTTCCCTTCTAGTTATCATTTCTGATTACCATTATCAATTAAAGGCCTAACAGGAAGCATTTAGTAACTCTAAGGATTCCAAATTCTACACAAAATAAAAATGAAACAACTTGAGGTACAGTCTCATCGAGTACTGATAAATTGGACAGCCCTTAGGCAAACGCTTGCTACTTTTCCTTCTTGGAACACTGTTTTTTTCCTTCACTGGCTGTGCTCTTGCAAGGTCTGTGGTGGAGAGGATATAAGACATAGTTCATGTGTGATTAAATTTTTATGCTATTTGATTTTTACTGTTAACATTTTTTTCCAGTTAATCATCGGCCTTATGTAGAGAAGAAAGATCAAGAATGTTTCAAATATTGGATTAATTCCAGTATTGAATTATTTTTATTGTCTTAATGGGTAGTGTGAATTTTGTGGGCAATAGAGGTCAGTCCGTAGCTAAGTTATGTTTGCAACAAGAAGATATTACGAGTGTAGTACACTTGTTTTTAACAGCATTTTTATACAAAATGCAAGCACCGGCTCTTTTAGCCATTGAGCAAAATATAAAAGGTTGTGACCTGAGATTTGAAGGAATAAAGTTCTGGGTAAGACCTGAAGTAAGTATAATGCTGTTGATGCTGGGGGTGCTTAAAGGTACTTGGACCTTTGAGGCAGTAAAGTGAGTGCTGGCTGAGACAGGAAGGCATCTTAATTTGGTGTTTCCTCATGCTCTGATTCCTCCAGCTCCTCATTAGCAGAGCAGCTTTATTTGCAATCCTGGCTGGTTTCTCATACCATGCTGGTGTGCTCACTGTGTGTGTACTGCTGGCTATCAGTACTCCAGTGCTACTGGAGGCAAGCTAATCTCTCATCTCTCCCTACTAATAATAACTCTGCTTATAAGATTGCCTTCTAGTTGAAATAGTAGCCCTTGGGGTTCTGCTGGAGAAATTGTACAATATACTTCATTGGATTCTCTTAATTAGCATGGCTTAAAAAGAAGAAGAAGAAGAAAAAAAAAAAAAACCAAACTAATATTACTTCAGTAATAAAAATGAATGATGCAGAGCTGTGAGGCTGGGGCTGATAAAGATATGATTGGTGTGTTTGCTCTGCAATTTCTCTGGTATAAACAGCTTGGAGTTGGAATGACAGAGTTCAGGAGCTTTGCGTAAGCCCAGACCTTTGGAGGTTAAGGGAATGCATTAAACCCTCTGGTAAGATAGCTGTGTGCATGAAGATAGGCACATTTAGAAAAAACCCAGCCAACCCTGCCCACCTCCCCCTTGGAGCATATCCATGGATAAGAACCTTACTCTTCTCAAAAAATTATTAAGAATTTTGCTCTTCTCAAAAATGAGGATTAATACCCAGCCTGAGGGATGGGTACTATTCTAAATTGTCTGTTTTTCAGAAAGGAAATCATGCTGTATACTTACTGCTTTCTGTGCTTGTTTTGTTAGAGCACTTGATGAAGTAGAAAGGCTTATCGGAAATATTTACCAGAGATTCAGTACAAATTTTTAAAAATGATCCAAGAAATTTGTCTGTCTCTACTAAGGCTGGGCATGGGAGGAAGCATATTTAAACTTTGCACTCAGATGATGGATTTTTCAGAAACAGTAACTTCCTAAAAGTCTCTTTACTCATTTTGTTGTCCTGCTATTTTCCTTTAACTAATCTTGCCTAATCTCTAATGAGTAGCTACTTCTTGTGGATGTAAACAGAGAAAAGAACTAGCTGTTCTTTTCTTATATGTTTTTTTGTGAAATTACTGACATCTGTGAAATATAAATTAGTTTCTATTCACAGCAAGAATTCTTTGTTACTCTGTTTTGGGATAATTATCTAAATGTGTGTAAAGTGTTGTCCTTGTGTAATGAAACACTACTATGTTTAGGCTGGTTACTTCAGGAATGAGTGTTGTTCTCCCCTTTTCTTCTTCTGCCTATTCCTTTCTGAGTGTTAGAGGAAGAATTGATAAAGATCAGGAATTAAAGACCTGTAAATTAGAGTTGCTTTTGATGAGTTTAGGCCTAGATAACCGAAACCCATGGTGCTGCTGGTCTGGAAGTGTTAGGGTGAGTCTGGCTCCTTCTACACTACGGAGTGTGATTCAGCCCAGAGCAGTATTCAGTTCAGCAAGCAGGGAGCTTGTGCAGTCTGCTCAGTGATCATGGGAGACCAAACTAAGCATGCCAGCCAAGGTGTCCCTTCTTAGAGGGGTTAATTCATCTCCATGTAACGATTTCATGAGATAAAAACCAATGTCTTGGCAGTGATGTTTTTGGGGTTTTTTTTGGTGATATTTTTTCTGCAGCTGGATTCAGGTTGCAAGAGTCCTGCTAGTGCACAAAGTGGGCTGTTTTGGACTTTCATTGATTTTAGGAGTGATTTAACATATCTGTGGGTACTTGGTAAAATAAACGCTCCAGTCCCTATTAGTGGTCATCTTGGAGGTGGCAATATATTGTCATTCAGTGGTGTTGGCTTAGTCCCAAGTTAGTGCCTCTCTTTAAGGAGGGAAGGAAGGAAGGAAAGAAAAAAAAGAAGCGATTAAAATATGTTAAATCACCAAAAATTGCTTTTCTTAAAGTGTTTAAAATGTGCTTTAAGTCATGAATATTCACTAATGAGGCACTATTTGCTAAAAATGTACATCTCTTCTTTGAAAGAGAAAAACTTCTGAATGTGTTGTGAAAACTCCTGAATATCCAAACAGTATTCCCGTTCTTCCTGTCTTTATAAACATGTTTTTAATGGGAGAAAATCATAACCAAACCCAGCATGAGTTTGCAAGTGTGGCTCATTCATGGCTGCCTGAATGCTGGCAGGAGGAAAGAAGTGAGCAAAGCATCAACCCACAACTGTCTCATTTGAAACAATTATGAAATTAAAGATGTAGTTTCCGGATAGCACTCAGGAGGCAGAACCACAGGCTGTTGTTGAAAGAGGCAGTCCTGGTTCCCTGCTCATTCCTGGTATGCTGTGTGCTCAGCTGCTTCCCTTGTTCCAGCACTAGAACTGAACTGTGGAGCTGTTCAGGCATCTCACCCAGCAAAGACACACAACGCTGGCAAGGAAAGGAATGGTCTTTTGCTTTGATTTCCTAAACCAGTGTGTTAAGGGTGCAGGGAAATCAGGGAGTATGAACACACAGCTTGGGACACCTGGATTAGTTATGGACAGTGGAAAACTATGACAGATTTAGCTGTAGACTAAAATGTGACAGAGACGATTTGGGTAAAATCTGTGGATTTGAGTCAGAGCAAAGAATTCAATTTGGGTGTCCCACTTGCTGTTAAAGAACACAGCTACTATACTATTGGATCATTTGAAGCATATGCTGGTATACATGGGGCTGAAAACTAGTAGGAGAAAAAAATTGTTTTAACTGTGCTAGTTTTTGACAGAGATTGAATCTCAGTTATATAAAACTTAAATGGTTATGACGTTTTATTATTTATATTCCTCCTTCTTGATACATGACTTCTTTTTATGGACTTAAATTTAAGCACACTGCATGTGTAGGACTCGAAAGATCCTCACGTTATTTCAGTATGCATGCTAGTTTCTGGTTAATTCATACTTTTAAGATTTTCCTAAATATCCCTTTAGCTACTGCAGTTAAAATGAAAAAGATGTTAGATTTGAGGGTCAAATTCTGCCATTCACAGATGAGCTGAAAAATTTGTCTATTCTTTATTGCTACCAATCATGAAAAATTTAGGCACTTCATATTAGTGTTTTGCTAGAGTTTCTTTGGTCAGGCTTTTTGCTTTGGCTTATTTTTTACAGCAGAAATTTTTGCTGGACATTTGGTCTTCAGCATGTAGTGTAAGGTTTTCTCTTTACTCATTATTAGCACCTTTTTACACTCTGTCTATATTAACTGTACAAGCAGATGGACAATTTTGTCTGTTTTAATTGTATTTAATTTAGCCTAAGTTTGGGTGCTGGCCAAGTACTCATCACCTGTGGATCAGGCTTGGCAGCCCTTTTGTCTCTTGGCCAGATATTTTGCTCACAGGATTATTTCCTTTTGTTAGGCCACACCAAAGTAAAGCTGAAAAGCAAATAAAACACACTACTGGATTTCAAATAACAAGAACTGCTGAACATGTAATTTCTCTTGTTTTGGTCCTTTCAGGATCATTATTCAGTGCTTTTATTGGCATAGCTGCCAAAGAATAGGACATAAACAATTAGCTGGAAATTATCTTTTTTTCTTCTTTCCCGTTCCCTGCATGCAGGAAGTTTAACACAGTACATCCCGTTCTCTTAGGATGGACCTCTGCTTATTTTTAATTTCTTAAACAATTTCTGAAATAATTAATTGCTTAAATAGTAATGATTAATATGTCACGGACTAGTAAGACCTGTATGAGACAAAAAGATTGGCTTGTACTATTCACAGTAAAGCACCCTGGCTTGGATCCAACTCCACTGTTCCTTACAATTGTCTACTTTTGATGGAGTGACGTCTGTCTCTTGTTTGCAGTCACTGAAGCTGAGTGAGAGGTCTCATATTTTCCAGCACAATTGTCCTGGAGGCTGTTTTTTCTCTCCCTGTCCACTCCAGGGCAGTTGCCAGTGTGTCTGGAAGAAATTATTAAGAAATAGGGAGAGCCTAATGGAGCATTCACTCATCTAAATCACAGCTAATGGACTGATGTGACCACTCTGAGTCATCAGAAGATCACTGGATGCTAGACTGACTCTCAAAGGTCCTGTCACATTTGTCTTGGATCAATCAGCCTGGGTGATACAGTGCAATTGATTGAAACAAGGAAGATGATCTGGGTTTAACAGTGAAGGAAATTAGCTACTGATATTACAGCATAAACATGATAGCTGCATGATATGCAGCAAGACAGGGACAAAGGGCTTATTCCAAGAAGCCTTGGCTATTCAAAGAAAATTACTTTTTTAGGTGTCTATCATTAATTTTATTAGCTGAAACAGATCTTACAAAAGAACAGAGTAAATATATTATATTTTTTCTCTGATAAATGTAGCTTATAACCTACAATATTAAATGTGTAAAAAGTCCCTCTGAATGTGACTCATGTCTACTACAGTGGTGGTATTAGGCCCATAAAAGGGTTTTTACCTATTGTCTTGGGATATTCTTTGTCTATTTAAGCCATAACTCTGGAAAGGAAGTTGTCACATGTAGTTGTTCTAGCCAACATTTCCCTCAGATGGTACTCAACAAAGCATCTATCCTGGAACCCATTTTTACATTGGTCAGTGTGCTTCACTTCTGTAACAGGTATGTCTGTTTCACTCCTTTTTCAAGACCTGGAAAAAAATCTTTATTCACATCATTTTACTAATCTAATTCCTTTTACCTGTTACTTTTACTTTGTCCCAGTAATGACACTACTCTCTTATTACACTCTTGTGCCCTAGTGTCACAAGACACTTCCCTGGAGTCTCCTTTTCCTTGGCCTGACAGAGGGGCTGCCTCCAGCTCCTGCCCCTCCCTGCTTTGCCTGGCTCTGACAAAAGGTTAATAAAGCTTTTTAAACATCTCTAAAACAGGCTACCTACCCCACTGTTTTCCCAAAATCATAGCAAGGGTGGCTAGAAGGATTGGTTTGAAGCCCAATCTTTTCCTTATATAGGGATTATTGCCACCACTTGTTCCAGTTTTGGAGACTGCCAAGGATGGAGTCCCTCTGAGTACCCTGGGTAACCTGTCCCAGTGCTGCATGTCCCTCTTAGATTTGTTCATTGTAGTCCCTTTTGTGGGGAGTTTTATGTGTGTGCCTGTCTCAGTGCTCAGCTTGTGCCTCTGGTCCATGTTTGGCTTGCTTACCACTGCTCACAAGAGTTTGGCTGTGTTGTCATCTGTAACTGCCCTTCAGCCCCGAGTAGAAGCTCAATATGGGATCATTGGGACTGCTTCTTCATGAAGCATGCCAAGGTGCAGCTAACCTCCTGTATTTGATTTGTCTATTTCAGCTGAGACCTGATCATGCCTCTACTTCAAGGTCTGTCTTGTCTTTTTGGTACAAACAACACTTTACAAATTTTCAGTTTATGTAGCTTACTTGCAGGCCAGTAATGTCCTTGAACCATTCAAGACTTGTCTTTGCTATAGAAAACAAAGATTTCTGGAGACGGGAATGTTAGGGATATTTAATGACAAAACTGCTGACTACTATGGTTTCTTCAGGTGAAAGAACCTGGGGCAGATAAAACTATTTTGTCAAAATGACTGTTGAGGATATGTTTTCTTGCTCAAAAATAGAAGTCTTGAAAAGGCAAGATTAGCTACCACACAGAGCAACCTTAGCCAGGCTGCAGGTTTCTGGTATTAACTGCATTCATACTGAAAATCTTGTAGTTGTACAACAAAATCACTGGCAAAGTGGTTCTGTGGTCTCAAGATTTATAAACCCTTCCTTTCACTGACTTGTGCATTTTCTCTTACTAACAAAGGGCCACTTTTTGAGAGGTTCTTCTGTCCCTTGCTGTAGCTCTTCCCCCAGTGGGGTCAATGAGTTAGATCGTCTGGGAAAGTGTTAAGGTACTTTTGCTGCTGGCCCAAACCCCTGCTGTTACAAAAGCATCAGTGAATGGCAACTGTCATAAAAGTCCATCGTAACTGTAAAAGCTTCTCTGATTAGTCAGTCTTTTCTCCATTTATCCTGGAAGATGGAATTAGGCACAATGGAAGAGAAAGCCTGAAATGGGTCAGTTATTTACAGTGCATTCAGCCTTCTTTTGTCCCTGAAAAGATTTTTATTTAGTTTTTGTGAGATTAAAGTAAAGGACAGAGGAACCTGCCAGGAGAAAAAGCTCAAAATTTTTAGTAACTGCTTTTAGTGGCATAAATAATATTGAAGCAAGGCTACTAGATATTGAAGTCTTGCTGATAAAACCACAATTTTAAAAACAGATTTCTAAGCTGTTTAATAGTCTACTCTTTCCTCAGATTCCTGTTTTCACACTTCCTTATTGACATAAGGATATGGCTGGGGTCAGTAGCAATTTGGGAAAGAAAGCAGAACAAATTTCCTGATTGCCATGCGACAGTACATCTGCCATTTCAGTTTTAGCCAGCATCTGAAGCTACTCCATTTGTAGGCATTTGGCCAGATTCAGATCTGACTGGCATCAGTTTTGACCTCCTAAAACTTCTCTGTAAAGTAGGGTAACTCTGGTGCAGTCAGCTGTGAGAGAAGAGTTAGGCCTTTTTTTACCAGGTCACCCATTTTGTCTTAGCAGTTCATCTTAGTCTTGTAGTTATTTCTTATGTGTTACAATCAGTCTACTTGAACTTTTTCTCTGTGATGTCCTGGTTTATTCAAAGACAGGATGCTATCACTTGTGATCTGTACCTGGAGGCAACCACTGTAATCTGCATTTTGAAGGTGGTCTTTATAGGGTACAAGCAAAATTCCAATGTAAGGAGGCCTTAGTGCAAGTGATTCCAAGCTGTTGGTAGAGTGTCCATATTTAGTGAAAGAAATGCTGTAATATAATGCTCTAATAAACAAGTACCATTTCAACAAGTAGTTGGGGTGTATAATCCCTGCCACTCTGCTCTTTGCCTGTGATCCAGGAATTCTGTTCTGTGACTGGATGTGCTTGGGAAGGGGTGGGGGTAGCAGTGTTGTCTGGTCATAGGGAACTGCGTGCTGTAACACTGTTCACATGAGTATAACCACAACTGGAAATTGAGGCTTTCTATATTGCAACTTCAGTATATACAGTTGAGGAGATGAGATCTAGCCTGGACATGGTGGAAATAAACCCTGTTCTGTCTGAATAACCATTGTGGAATAATTTACTTAATCCCAAATAATTTGGTTCAATATGTTGATTGATATAATAAATAAGAAAATATAAGTACTCTGAAAATGAAATGCTTGAGAATAAACAGAATTATAATGCCACAAAATATCCCAAAGGGATTAACATTGGCATTTGTCTGGGAGAATTTGCCTCTCAAAGAGCTATTGGCCAGGTCAGTGGCATTGCTTGTGCCGATCAGTATAGCATGATCCAGGCAATTCTTTTTCAGCACAACTGTCTGGATCCTAAATATCAAATGATAAAATTTGGCAAAAGCTGATAATGCAAATGTTTCTATAGGCACACAACAGAACATGAAAGAAACTATCATGTCAGAAGATGGTAAATTACAGGGTGGTCCTCTGCCATCTTTCACTATGAGATAATTTCAATTTATCTTGATTTAGGCAGGTTTTTTTTTTTTTCTCTTCAGTGTATATTTATACTTCTGCAGCTAGGATAGACCCATGTAAATACCTGAGAGTTTTGCTAGGGTTCTGTGCAGATGCAGCTCACTGTCATGTGTTGTATGAGTGGGAGAGACTGCAGAAACTGGTTGTTATGACTGGTCTCCATGTTATCTCCTCACTGTGTATTTTGAACCCAACTATTTTAGCATTCATAGGAAGTAATTTTGTAGGCTTTTAGGATAAGCAACAACAGCTAATGAGACTTTATATCAATTCAGAAATTTGTCTTCCAGGTTACTCTGTGTGCTATTGGTGCTATTACATTTTCTGTATTTTATTTGATTTTATACAGACATAATCATAACTTTACTTGTTTTTTTTTCAGGGGATAGGCAAGTCTCATGGCCATCTTCATTATTAGTGATGCTACATATGAAAAAAATCTTGAAGGGTTGAAACTGTCTTATTTCTGTATTTTATTTTTTCATTGTAATTTTTAGTTTTAGACTTCTTACATACTTTCTAGTGTCTGAACCTTTATTAGCTCAAATTATACATCTTTGCAGTCAGGTAAGCAAGTGTGTATCTCTTAGAAACAAAAATTTGAGGTTTTGTATAATCTAATCTTGGGAACTGGCACCCTAGTCAAAAAGTGCAGCTGAAATTTTCAATATTTGATGTTGCCATTTTCCTGTAATTAGTTTCAGTTTTTATTCTTGAGGTATTTTCATTTAAACACAAACACATTCAAATTGTTCACATGAAGTTCTGTTTAATATTGAATGTAATTTTTAGTTTATTTTTGACAATTAAGCAATGTTCAGGGTGTTATATTCAAAAATTCACTTTAAGGTTTTACTTTGTCTTTCATTTTTCAAACTTCCCATCGAGATTACACTAATAGCCCCAAACAATATACCAAATGATTACAGCAGATAAAATCAGAAAGGAGGTCCTAAGGATGTCATGATCTTTGAAATATATATGTCTTGGAGATGTTTATCTTGCTCAAGCCTTGAGCTGAGTGTCTGCAGAAAATATCTTAATGACATGGAAAGCTTCCTCCTGTAGGAGGAGAAGAACAGCTATATCTATGCTCATAAGGGGAGTAATTTGGGTAATTTCCTGAAACAGAGATCAGCAATTAGCATCAATAGCTGTGGGCCTTTTCACTAAATGCTCCAAAGTTAGTCCCATAAGGAATCAGGAGCTATATCAGTAGCAAATATTCAACTGAATGTTCTCTCCTCAAACACAGGGTCCTGGGCCTGTTTGTGTCAGGGATAAACTGCTGCATTTGGACCTAAATTGTGCAATCATATTTTAATTGTCGCCTCTTCCCATTTCCTGATATTTGGATTAAATTTATCTGAAAGTATTTTGAATACTTCAGTTACCTTGGATTTCTGGCCAAAATATTAGAAATCACCATGTTTTACAAGTATGCCTTTTAGAAATTATAAATAAGCAAATCTCATGAGAAACTCTGTCCAGACACAGGTAATGGCTATTTCAACAAGCTTGCTGTGCTATGAGGGAGGAGTGAAACTCTGAGAAATCATTATATTGATTCTAGTCATTATAACCACTTTCATCCTGATTATGCATCATTTGAAGTAATGCCATAAAACTAATGTACCTTCACTTCTTCCATAAGAAATATAATGCAGACTATGCTACTTAGATGTTCTAACTTACTTTTTGCCCAGCTATTTCCCATTGCATGGTCTTCTTTCTGTTCCTCTCCCTGATTCCCAGCTCTGTTGGTCTCACTAGTTTGCTTCCCTGAAGATTTCCAGATCCTTTTTTGATCTGCCTTAACTCAGTCAAAGAGTAGCAAAATGTCCACTTGCTTGTTGTTTGGGGTTTTTTTTCTGTTGTTGTTGGTTTTTGTGGGTTTTTTTGGGTTTTTGGTGTGTTTTTTTTGTTGTTGTTGTTTTTGGTTTTTTTTGCTGTTGCTGTTGTTCAGATTTTTTTCACATGTAGTTCAACCTGGTTCTCACAGGTTGTCTAGTGAGCTGATAGAGCTAGTGGAAGAGATGAGAAAGGTGGGAAGAGGTTGGAGGAGCTGTACCTTTCAGTGGTCTGAGCTTTACACTGCACAGTGTGACCTCATACTTCTGCATTTCATCATCCCTTGTGGGAGGACATATTTACAGCAGCAAAAGCGTCAATAAATGGCATAATTTTGATGTTAATGGACATGCTTTGCTTCCTTTTTTTTTTTTTTAAACATGCTTCCCTTTCTATATTTGATGAATAAAGGGACTATTTAATTTTTCTGTGAATTTTCCTGTATGTCACAATGTCTTTCTTCAAAGTCAACCATAACTCTAATAGATTTATTCTCATTAATGTCCCCGAAAACATCTCTGCAGAGAAAACCCTGTGGATCTTTCTGAGCTTCTGCTTAAAAAACCCAGTGTCATGTCTAAGGTTCACTTTCAGACCAGGCTGGATTTTTTCCCCTTGCATTCATTTCACATTCATATGGTATCCATGCACATTGGTTAACCCTTGGCTTCATAATTTTAATCAAAACAGTGTAGAAACAAAGTAAATATATCATTATTAATTGTTGTTTGGGAAGTCCTTTGGGGTGCTATATTTGGAAGAAAGTCAAGCCCATAAACAAACTTGTCTATTTACAGTAGGAGATTAACTACCTTTATCCTTTTCTGTTTTCTGTTAGTGAAATAATTTGAAGGGAATCTCAAAATATATGATACACTGTTGTTCAGCTAAGCAACCAAAACTTTGACTTCATCTTAAGTGAACTAACCAAAGTTTGGTTTTGAAAATTGATTACAAATCTCACAGGAGCTGGTGTCCTGCTGACGTTTCTGGTATTCCGTCTTGTCGGGAACATGAAAATAAAGGAAAGGCTTATCCAAAAATGTTCATCTTTCAGAAAATTTCTGTTGAGTTCTGCAAACTGTTCTTGGTTTTGAACAGGCAAAATTTTGCCAATCATCATTTTGCCCAACAAGACCATTCTGGCCTATAAGTTGTTGTGCTGATTCTAATGGTTTGACTCCCCAGCAAAATCCCCATTTCAGGGGGGATGATAAAAAATTGTTTATTGCCTAAAGATAACTTGCTGACTACTTCTGACCATAGCATATCCTGAAATAGTGGTGACTTATTGAAACTCCAGTGTTGAGTGAAGAAGGTTAAATATGCCTGTTGTGGAATATGTAGTTTACACCACATTGTTTTTTGCCATCAAAAGTGAGGTTCCTTAGAGCTATTTATAAGCTAAATAAAAGCAATCTTGTGACCTTAACAGCTCATTTTCTTGCTTAGAAGTAGTAAAAGCATTTATTTTTTGGAGTTATAGATGCCTGAGAGCTACATTTTTATTATTCTTTTTGAGGCAAGCAACTTTTAAAAGGTATTTTGAAATATCTGTGACACTAGTAAGGTTATTTTCTTGTGAAGAGGTACCAGAAACTTTATTTGAATAATTTCAGAAATAAAAACAAATGTAGCAGAAGAGAGGATATTTTTATTTATTTACTTTTCAAAATAAATCTAAAAATGGTGAAACACCAATTTAAGAAATCACATTAGATGGAGACTTCCTTTTCTAAGGCCATAGCTTATTTCTGGGAGATGCAAATCTAGAGTGCCTGATGTCCTCCAAAAGAACAAGCCTTTCATGGCTCCAAATTCACTCAAGATCTTCAGGCACTTTAGATTGCTTCCAAAATGCTGCTTTGTTTTGTCTCATCACAAGATGCCAGGCATTGGTGAATCAGGTCTCTGTTTACACCTTAGTGCTCATGGAAGTGTGTGTATTTACAGTGTTTTCATTACCTGCACCTGTGTATTATGCCAAGCCGTCATTCAGCAGGCAATAATCTAGGGAACCATTGTGCCACTGACCTAATTTTTAAAGGTGAAGACCTGGTGCTATTTGTCCAGAGAGCAAGTATTTGCCAAGCAAATTGGTACAGATTGAGTGAGCTGAACTTTAGATGACACCATTAATTTTGGTACACATTACTCATCAAACTAATATAGTAAAATAGCTTTCTCTTTGAGCATGGAATACCATGGCCATTATTCCTATGCTGAACTTTAGAGTCTTTATTCTTCATAAAAATATTAAAGTTATTTAATTTTTTTTTTATCATGGCGCTGATGAAGGATAGGTCCAAATAAATTTGGATGCCTTTCTCAGTCTATTTTCTCAGAAAGAAATCCAATTCATGGATTTTGCAACACAAAAGAGAATTCAGGAAATGGACATTACTGGGAGATCTGCTTCTGCAGTGCTGTCCTGATTTGAGTAATAATTGTGGATATATCTGTACTCTTGCTTAGCTCTGTCTTCATGCTGCAAATGGATCTATGTGATAATGGTTGTTTTCATGTTTAAAATATTTTTATTTTCCCTATTCAAAATGCATCAAAGGAGCTGGGCAGGAAGTGGTTTCTGATTCTACAAAGCACTTTGTGATTACACTTTTCCTGTTTCACCACCTAGGATGAGATTGGCAGCTTTTAAGTGTCTTCAAGAGAAACTAGGTTAAGGAAGAGAGACTCTCTGAAAACTGTTAACAGCATATTTGCTTCTGAGAAAGTTTGGTCTCCTGAGAGAACTTTTAGTTCCAGTGAGTGAATTTGGTGATTTCAACAAAAAAATGCTATATCAGCTTAACTTTTCATTGCAGGCTAATGATGTTGATAAATGAACTTTGTGAATCAAACACTTTTTTGTCACAGTTGAGTTTTACTTTACAATTAAGAACTAAAACAGCACAAAGCAGCTGGCTTTAGGAGAATATTATCTCACTAAAAACAGATGTAAAGATGCAAGATAATTGCTTCCAGTACTCTGCCTATAATCATCTAGTGCTATAGAAAGACTTGCAGAAATAAAAATGGAAAGGGGATTCACATGAAATACTAATGTAATTTCAGCTTGCTTGCAGTTGTTACTGAAATCTAGTGTCTATTGAAATAGTGTTAGTACTGACCTAACTTGCCAGCCATATATTAAATATTTAATATATAGTAATGACTAAGTAATCAATAGTCCATAATAATATATAACACTATAGTATTACTATTACTGATGAGCATGAAGATTTCATTAAGAAATGGATGTCTCTAGCCAGTATTAAATTTACATGTAAGTTTTCTCCTAAAGAATATATAATGAAATAGAACCAGAAGAGGACATCTGTTCTCTCTGGATGATCTTTCAGAGAGAGTTCTGCCATTTTTACCTGTCTTTGTATTGATCTTTCTCAGTACATGCAGACTGCTTTATCTTTTGTAAGTGGAAAGAATGGTGATTCTTGATCTTGTTATGTATGGGAATCAATAAATGCAGAGCTGAACATATTCAACAAGGAAGTTAATTAAATACTGTTAGATATTGCTGGTTATTTGATTTTTGCTGTTTTGTTGGTGCTTTTTTCCTCACTAAATAATTGGTATTAATGACACCCAACATTGAAGACAATTTGTTTAGTAGTTTGGTTCCTAAGGGCCTTCTCTGTAAGCAGAAGTGTTAATTCACAGGACTAACTGCTCCCTTATAGAGGAAAATTATTGAAGATTTTATGCTTGGAATTTTATTATTTCTCACTCTTGGCTTTGCTCTTGTCTGTGCTTACCATAGAGCTTGCCAGAGAATCCTGACTGTTAAGGGTACTTCAGAGGAGATGGGAATGCTCCTCATACAATGCCCAGAGAAGCTGTGCGTGTGCTGCTCCTGGAAATGTTCAAGGCCAGGTTGGATGGGGCTCTGAGCAGTGCAAAGGGTCCCTGCCCATTGCAGGGGCCTTGGACCTGGATGACCTTTAAGGACCCTTCCAATCCAAATCCTTCTGTGATTCTATGATGCATTTGAGCTCTCAGTTAAAATTAGGAGCTCATGGTTTTTTGGATTGGTTCTGCTTAAGGTGTTCCCCTAATAAAAACCAAAACAATTACCTTCTCCGTTTCTCTGACATGTTGATGGGTGCTTCATTTCAGCAGGGTACTTGTACTGTGCAACTAGGGAAGAGATGATACTCATTAGGTTTTCTGTTGTAACACCAAAGATATATTTTTAAATACATGCAATATTTAAATAGCACTGCCTAGAACCTTAATCAAAAAGCAATTAGCAATTATGCCTTGGCTTTCAAGTGCTTTGCCATGCCATATTTGAGTATATGAGCTTCTGTATCTGTGCCATCTCCTGAGGTGTCCAGTAGGACACAATGCGTTAGTGGTCCTTATTTTTCCTACTGTGCAGATGCCAATCAAAATTGCTACATGTCTAGATCAAGAGGGGTGTACACACCTGCTATCAAACAGGATTATTTGGAGTTAATACCTTTTGATTCAAGAGCTGCTGTCTGCTTTTCAGAGTAGGTGTCCAGGTGGTGATCTGAAACATATTACCATTGAATTAGAAAATGGCAACTTCTCCTTTTTCAGGAAATATAGCAATGGTTGTGGATTTATGGAGGAGGAATTTCAATCCAAAAGTCCCAAAACAGCACAGGCTGCCAAGAGGTTAAGTGTGTCTACATGTTTGTGTGTTTCTCACAAGTTTTTCTCTGTGTTGCAATGCAGAAAATGTAGTGTTGTGAAGTGGAACACAAAGCATCTCGTTGTTTAAGACAGTTCTGTTGCATGGTCTTGGACTGAACTGATAAGACAAATATTTGAGGTTACAACATTTCAGATTATTTTGAACAAGAATCCAGGTAAACGAAACAGAAAATATATGTTTCTGTGAGAGTATCCCATGATTTCTTTTGCTAATGAGACTTGTGCACTCAGACAAATCCACTGATATGTTTGGGGCCTCTGGGTTTTTCTTTGGCAAAACCCTTTGTAGCAGCACAACCTGAAATCAAGGAAACACAGCAAGGAAAGTTTACAAGATGGCTATTAAGTACTGACTCTGCACATCTTTGAGGTATATCAAAATAACCAGATTAACCTTTGGTTACTTGCTTGTTGTCATTGCTGGGCAAGCCCCATTTAAGAGAAAATATTTTGTATTTTTCTTTGGTTTCGATTGGTTCATCAGTGTATCTCCCATCCTTGCTGCCTCCATTAGCACCCGTGCTGTGAAGTGATTACTGTAGGTGAGGAGATTAAAATCTTGCTTGTTAGGTTTCAAGTGCACCCTCACACTTCTGAAACATTTTTAATTAAATCCTCTGAAAACTGTATTTACTCTTTAAATTCAACACTTAGCAGTTGTAGTGAGAAGCAGGCCTCTTCACAAGAGAACAGCTGAACTACCTTACAGAAGACAGAGCTTTGAAGAGATTACATATGCCCTAAGAGGTCAACAGCTAATTTGCTTCTGATAGAGCTTTCTAAAGCAGTACAAGCCACTTAGCTGCATTCATTTTAACAGCTCTAAAGTGACTAAATCTCCTGTATGGCTGTGGGGATAATCAGACAATGGCTGCAACATCCAATGTCCTTGTTATGGCACGTTCAGTGGCAAGGACATTCACTTCAGACATAAAGTGTGCTGTGGATCAGTTCTTGTATCAAGATGATTAGCTCCCAAAGGTGTAAAAGAATGGCTCAAAGATATACTGGCAGATCATGTTAGACTTTGCTTAAAGTTTCTGTGTTTAAGCTAGCACCAAATGAATGATACTACCTACACACTTCACGTAAATAGGTAAAATTTCTGTCATTTGCACTGGACCCAGAGAACCTTTCTCTCTTTTCTAAGCTGAGATAAATTGTATAAATCCAAAATAATTTATTGGAATCCTACCTGCTGGTTTCAAGGCTGGAAACTAGCTGTTAATTGGGACTATATTGATATCCTTGCTTTAGAAAAATCCTGGAGCTCATGTAAAAGTGACAGTCACCTCCACACTCCTCTTCAGTATTACCTTGTCTGGAGAGCAGTGTTCGCATGCGCTGGCAGTGAGGAGAGGCAGCTGGGGGGGTAGTGGGAACAGTGCCAGACATCAGCACCCCTCTACCTCCTGCACTCCTTTATGTGTGGGGCAGAGTTTTAGAGGCATGAAATGTGATTTCTGGTGCTTCAGGAAGTGCTGCCTGTGGAGTGTTTTTCAATGTATTGTGGAGAAATGCGTCTGTCCCCTCTGTGTGCAGACGGCATGAGCCGCATGACCTGAGAGGTGAATCAGTTGCAGCCTGGCATGTGTTGGCCTGTTGCCTGGTAGTTCTGTGATAGCGTGGAAACTACGTGTAAAATTGGAATAAAGAGACAGCTGGTGCAGTTTTTCATGTCTGAGGGAAATCTTTATTGTTGACCAGAATGTATTGCATCTGTCATTTTATTTTTTGACTCTAAAGGATAAAAGAGTGCTGCAACATGTCTGTAGCTACTTTAGTATTTTATTTATAATAAACCAAAGAACTTTGTGGCATTTCAGTGTATTAAATACACCAAATAATCTGTTTACAAAAATTCATTTCCACTTTTTCCTTGTTATAGTGGTCCATGTTTTACTGTCTTCATAATACATACCAAATTCCCTTATAAATTTGATGTTTCTTAATTGCTGTAGTTTTAGGGGAAGAAAAGATGTTTCTGCTAGCTTCCTTAAAATATGTTACACACAAATTAAAAAAAAAAAAAGAAATAGTCCTCTGAATGGTCATCTGATGTCATTCATGTAGGGAAAGGAAGAATTTCCTAATGTAAAATGTACACCATCAGAATTGGCTGTCAGTGACAGAAGTGAACCATTATATATGATTTCTATATGCAGCATTCAGAGCAGCTTCTCTTGACAGTTGCTACCTCATAACCATCCAGTTTGATACACTTTCTGACGTATCATTAAAAATCTATCATTGTTAGTAATCTGTCATCAAAGACAACAATGGATAAGCTTTGCTGATCCTGTGTTTCTCCTGCAGAGCAAGATCATGTAACAAAACAACCAAAATAAAATCCTGTATTGTGCAGCATAAATATTAATTCCAAACAGACTATTGGAGCAAAATTGACAGTTAAAAATGAAGTTGGTAAATTGTGCAGGCCAAATTCTGAATTTTTCTAGTTTTGAAGTGTCAGAACTGCATCATTTAGGAAATTCTTTTATCTGTTTAATTAAGATGTTTGTTCTTGGTTCTCTCATTTGAACCAAAGATATTCAAAGTACAAGCTGTGGTCTGTGATTTGTTGGGATGAAGCTTCTTTGGAACACACCATTTAAAATCTATGGTTTGGGATGCTATTCTGCAGATTTATTTTGTTTTGTGGGAGAATAAATGACTGACTTTGCAATAATTTATTGCATTTTCTGACATATAGCCCCTGAAAATATTTTCTGCCCTAAATCAATCCAGTATGAAGGCAAAAAAAAAGTTCAATATGAAAATTCATGTGTGTAAGCTGCTAAAGATACAAAAGGAGTAAATGGGGTATTACACTATAAATTAGCAGCAGGTATGCATCTATCAAAAATTTATAGAAAGGACATGTTTTATACAGCAGATAATGCCAGGAATACAAACCACCTCCTTGAAAAAATGTCTTAGGGCTTTCCTACAGAAAAGGTGATGAGTAGTGACTGTGTTTTCATTAGTGTATTCAATCTGTTAAAGTTGATTAATGGTAAATACTGTGTGCTAGAAATCAGAAACTTGTTAGTATCTGTTTTAATGACATTTATACTGGGCTCTTCCCTTGCTCTGCTATAAGAAATTTAAATATCAAAACAAGAACCAAGGGGCAAGTATAGGGCAACAATTTATAGGTAATATAATAATGACCATTATTTCTATGAAGGGATGAAGGGCATCTTCTATAAAACTCTGACACTGCAGAGCTTTCAGGAATTAAAACTTGCAATCTGCTGGACTTAGTTTCATTTGTGGCAGAGTAGTGGGATATGAAATATTTAGAAACCTAATGCATTTTGTTCTGGCCGTTAGACAGACTAATTATATGATAGTAAGTACTAACTCAGCTGATCTTTCCCCTCAGAGATCTCAGGGTAAGAAATGTGTTATTTTGCTTTCCAAATCAACCCTTGTGGAAGGTGAAATATTCATCAGATTCAACAAGAATCCCACTCATAGCTCCTTACTGTGAGTACCACTTGGAAACCCATTAGAAGAGGATGGCCATTCTTCTTTGGTCTGGCACCACATTGAAACAAATGAGGCAAAGCATGCCCAGACTTCTGGGAACAGGCAAGCTGAGATTTTCAAATATCAGAAAAACGTGAAGAGGCCTTGCTACACAGAAGTGGTGTGGGAATCCTAAATCTACAGGCAAACGAAAAGTTTCGGTAGGATCATTGAGTGTGATTCTTCCTGTATCTGGTGTTCTCAATGCATTCCTGTTGAGGGTCAGCACAGCCAGCTCACACTCGCACAGCAGGTGTGCACCTATGGCCTGTATTGGCTGTACCCAGCTCTGAAATGTGCTGTGCTTGGGCTTCTATTTTAGCTGCACATGTAAGACCTAAATAAACCTTTGGAAAAGGTGCCAAGGGTCTCAGTGTGGATTTGGCTGCCCAAATTTGGGAATTATTATTATCCTGAATTGCATCCATGTAATAATCTGGTTTGATTGTCACTTTTGATACTTAAAAGTGAATGAAAGCTGTCACAAAAGGGAAGTGAAATGTCTTTAATGTGGTTTAGTTTATGAATTTGTCTTAAAAATATAGCAACCCAAACTGGCATTTTAGAATCTGAAAATAAATGGCTTTCACTTAAAGAGACACAAAGCAAGAAAGAACACAGATATTTAGAACTGCAATCAAAGGCATGGTTTAACTGTGGATGTAAGTGGATGTTACACCATTCTGCATTTCCTTATACTCCTACATCAGCTATTTTTTTCCTGAAAAATATAACAAATAGAAAGCTACTTATTTCTCAATAACACTTCTCTATCTCTTTAAGAGATAATTTAGGAGAGATGATCTGCTCCAATGCTCCAAATTGAAACTAGTGAAGGAAATAAATAGGAGAGAAATGTGTTGAGCTGGGGGTAGGAAGAAAATGTAGTAAACAACTTAAGAACATGCAATGTGCAAATAAAATTTGGCGAGGATGGTGAGAAGAAGAAAAGACGAAAGGAGACATGAGAATATTAATGAGAGTTGAAAAGAGCAATTTAGAACAATCGAGACATAAAAATGGCCAGCAAGCCAGAAAAATAGTAAGGAGGCAACATAAAAGTAGTATGCCCCAAAGGTGAGATTTTCAAAGGAAAGATGTGCAATTAACCAGAGTAAAAGATGTTGGGCTATTAGCAGTTTGCTCAGTTTCTTGACAGCTCTCTTATCTTTGTCATGGTGGTTACTTCATCATAGGAGAAAGAGTTTGTTAGAAAGTCTCTGGTTAAAATTATACTGGTTTTGAAATATGTTGTCGCAACCTTTTTTTTGTTGAAAGGGGTAAAATCTGACAAAATATTGTTTGGAATTGGGGTAGGAAAGAGGGAAAGAGAGTGTACCGCCTATAGCTAAATGGTGAGATGGTGAGAGCATGCTCTGCTAGCATGTCAGGACCTGACCTGCAGACTGAGAATTTAAAATTGTCTGCCACAAACTGAGTGTGTTTCTTAACTGCTGAGCTGCTGATTTTTGGTTTGTTTTTTTTTTTTTGTTTTTTTTTTTTTTTTTTTGTTTTTTTTTTTTGTTTTTTTTTTGGTTGGTCAGTTTTTTTCCCCTGGGAATGGTCTTTTTGCTTGGTTTTGTTTAGTGCCATTTTGCCTTTTGCTCGGAACATTTGAAAAGTTTGGATTTGCCACTGAATTCCCAGAT
The DNA here is from genome assembly GCF_028551555.1 of Melozone crissalis. Classification (NCBI taxonomy): domain Eukaryota; kingdom Metazoa; phylum Chordata; class Aves; order Passeriformes; family Passerellidae; genus Melozone; species Melozone crissalis. The sequence continues at coordinate 28,554,106 of NW_026535794.1, forward strand.
CTGTGTTAACTATTTTCTTTTTGGTATGGATGTATTTGGGTTTTCTTGTGTGAGAAGGAATGAGTAGTCCCATTATTTCATCACTGGTAGATAGGGTGTCATCTGGTTATTTTTATAAGTGTGTATTCTTCACCACAATTTAACTCTAGAGGTATTTTGTTTATGTGGTCTGTTTGAAGGCCATGAGGTACTTCACAAACTGGGCTGGTGTGAAGCGACTTTGGCATTGGTAGCTGGAAACACAGTCTGGAAAACTGTGTTTTCTTTCTCCTTTAAAGATAGCCTCAAGTTTTCAAGTACATCTTATTTTAAAGTAATTTTTTATATTAGGCCTGTTCTAGTTTTTGCCTCTCCTTAGATATTGAACTCTCCCTGTTTCTCATTATCACTCTTTTTCAAGTCCAAAGTGTGTATTTCAGTTGTTTGGATTTTTTTTTTTTCCTACAGCTCACATATTCTTCTGCAGCCAACACCCTTTCTATAGGCCTTCATTTTGAATTTAGCTAGAAACACTCTAGATTAATTCACTGCATTCCACAGGTGCCTGCAGGACAGGAGACTGTGGAAATGAATGCTCCTCATTATCCCTTTTGTGTGTTTGCCAATCACTGTCTTTGGTCACAAGCTTTTGGTCTCAGCCTTCTTTTTGTTGTTTGAAAGGACAAGTTATGTGTGTTTGTGTGTATGTCTGTATAGGTGGATACACACACGTAAACACACAAATATGTATACACATATATTTATGAATTTAAATCTCTTCCCCAGTAATTCTCAGTTAATAGTCTGCTCAGTCAGTAGTTTGCAGTATTTACTTTTCTGGAGAGTGAATTGAATGCTTTGAACTTGTTTTGCTCTCACTGGAGTTACTAGAAGGGACACATACAAATTTGGCTGGCCATCAAAGCATTACCAAAACCCTTCTAATTACTGTCATGTGTCACCACCTGTGAGGCAGTACCTTGAAGCAGAGTGGGTGTGCCATGCTTTGTTTTAGCTTAAATGCTTTTCATAGGGAAAGCACTGAAAGAAGTGAGCATGTAAGAACTCCCAATATGGTACAAATACCTGGGCGTGCATGAAGGTTCCTAGTGTCAGACCCATTGTTCTCCAAGCAGAACCATTTGTTTATAATTGGAATAATAAGTATTTTTTGGCAGTCTTCCATCTGAGAATCATGTGTAAGAAACAAGTGTCAAGCCAAATGCAAGTGTTACTTGATGCCTCAAATTAGACTTGAATACGCAGTTACAGAAGGTTGTTTTGAAATATCCTTTGTTCCAACAAAGTCTTTTAGTCTCACCAGCTAAAGAGCTGAGGATTTTGCAAACTCCGACACTGTTTTTCTGTGCATTTAAAAATATTTTGCATTCAACAGCTGGAATGATGAGGTGCTACGTTTACATTGCATTGATGAAAATTTGCTTTTTTGGGGGTGCAAGCCACAACTGTGTTGTCTTGAAAATATATAAAATGTTGTGAGTTTGACAATGTTTTTCTATCTCAGCACAGAGCTTCTGTTGGCTGTGTGTGGGAGGCTGTCAGGTGGAGAAACCCTACCAACCTTTGTCCTTTTGAACTAGGTTGCAGAGGTCTTGCATCAAATCCTAGGGCTCTTGAGTTGTGTGGTTGAGTAACAAGGTGACACTGTTGCATGGTGAAGTAGACTTACATGAACTGACACATCCAGCTTCAGGGAAATGGTCAGGAATTGGATGTACAGTTTTAAGGCAGTGGATTTTTTCTTATTATCATGCAGGAGTTGTCCAGGCTTTCCTTGCTCTAATCACTTGTATAGTTTTAATTTCTTTTATTACTTACCTTACGTTCTCCAACTTTTTTTCCCCTGGTTTTAGTGTCCCACAGAAAGAAATGGTTTTGTAAGAATTGATCCTATTGAAATTGAGGTAGGAGCAGGAAGAGGCAGTTGAGAAAGGTGAAAGGCTGATAGACACAAAAGAGAAAAGGAACTGCATCAGAGGTCCTGAACCATTTCAAGTCTTACCATGCTTAAATAAGGCCAGCTGCAGTGAGTTTATAAAGACTCTCACTGAAACTTATAATTAGAGGTTACACAAGGGCAGGTAACATTTCAGAAACAGGTAAGACATCTGACCCAACATGCCTGCTTAGTGAAATGGAGCAGCCTTAGGCTCTCCTGAGATTATTGCTGAGCAACTCCCCAGATTTCGATTAAAGGCCTACCCTTCACCTCTCTGCAGGTCTCTCTTTTAGAAAAGGAATATTTTCTCACTCTTCAGAGTTCTGATTTTCTAAAGGCTCCCAAGCTCCTCACATTATTTAAAATGTTTTAAACACTGGCAAAAAAAAAAAATCACATCTCCAACTTGGGGAAAGAAATCCATTCTGCATTTGACCTCTACTTGTTGTTGTGCTTATTAGTATTCTAGTTCTCATACCGTGTTCTCTCAGTGGCAGCACTTACCCCCATCTCAGCTGATCAAATTTAGCTGCATGTTTTTCCTTTACTCTTTTTGACAGCTGCTGTAGAGGCTTAACAACTGGGGGCATTGAACTTACCTGCCACCATATTGCTTTCCTTTATTATTTTAAATTTGTTTTAAATCAAATACTAGAATACTTGATGGGACTGAGATCTGGGAGTGCTGTGTACAAATTTGAATTTAGCATCACAATCCCATGTTGTTGGGGGCTAAACAAAAATGACCCATCTGCCCAAAATGTTATGGCACATTTCCTGCAGAAAAAAATCCTGATTTAACTTAAACTGATCGAAACAGATAAAAATGTCCTTTTCACTCACTTTTGATCTTTTTATTCTTTCAATCTCTTTTTGGATAGCTGGTGACCCACTGGACCAGCTGCTTTGCCTGCTCTCACCACCTTTTCCTTTCCACATGAGTGAAACTCTGAATTCCATCAGCATGGGGAGGAGAGGGAAGCAGTCTCGTCTGGGGATGACGTTTTGGGAGCAGTCTGCTCCACTTCTCTCCAAAGGAAGAGTTCCTAGAACTCTCTCTTCCAGAGGTTTCTGTGTGCCTCAGAGCTCAGACTTGTAATGCTACCCAGAACATGTATCCATGCTTAATTCTGTGGCATGTTTGTTTTTCTGAAAAAAACCCTCCATGACAATTCTATATTGACCTGATTTGCTTAACCTAAATGAAGAGAAATGCTGCCATTAAACTTAATGAGTTCTGTGTTAAAATTAGGTTTACTGTAGTTACTTTCATTATTCCTACATTATAATATTTCAATTTTCCAGTCTTCTTCTGCCTTTTCCTTCCTTCACAAAACTGCAAGTATTCAATTATTTTCTTTTCTTTAAGTCAATGAGAATTTTGCTAGGTTTGTGACCCAGGAAATAACAGATATGAATTTATACAGCTCCCCTTTCCAGAGGTGTCATCCAGGGCTGTATAATTTGGTACTATGGGAGCAGGCTGAGCTTGTGCCTGCCCTTCAGTAACAGTGCAGCATTTCTCTGTGCGTATTTAAATTGACTGATTTTCTGGAAAACCTCTTATTTCCCTACCATGTGATGGTCCCAATATGAAATGAATCTAATGCAGTTTGCAGAAATATGCATCTGAATAATATAGCTGCTTTTTAATATGTAAATTTTATATTATCAAAAATCATTAAAGTAGTTTTATAGGAATTATTAAAACTATTGAAGTAATTTTATAGGAAAAATACATGGGTAACAATAAGGACTGGGAATGTGGAAGTGCTTAAATAAAAATGGATGCAGAATGTCAGAATTTTCACAGGAGGTAATTTGCTTCTTGCTGTATTTTCTGGACTTATTCTGGTTTGAATTTAGACCTTGTAATTTTTTAACCACTATTTGACGGGTTTGTTTAAAAATACAGCTGTGGATTTTAGAGAAACTCTACCTATTGTGTCAAAACATATTGATGTCTGATACATTGCTATGACCTTGTGCAAAATTTTTATTTGATTTCTCTTTCATGATTTTCATATTATATTTCAAGTTGACACAGATTCTGCAGCCTGTAAAAGGTGATATTTTCCTAGTAGATCGATTCACAGAAGTGGCCATCTCTAGATGAGCTGCTTATTTCTCCCTCCCAGGATAAATTGAGTCTTGTTCTTCTTTTATGCTTGTTATAAAGCTCTAGAACATTAACTCATCTTCTTAAATCTATATTAACAAAAAAATTTTGGAGAAAGCTGGGAAAATTTTGTGTCAGGTTTGCTTAATGTTGTGATTTAACTCTCATAAAATTGCTTTTAGATGTCAAGGTTGATCCACATAACATATTGTTAATATTTGGAACACTCTGCCATAAGCAATAACAGAGCTAAATATTTTTAAACATCGTAATCAAATAATTGTGAACTCTATAAGAAACCAAACCTTGGATCCTCATTATAAAAATATGTGTTCATTCTCTGGTCAGTGTAGGAATAACCACATACTATAGTCATCCTTGCACTCTGTTCATCCTCTGCTAGGAATTTTTACTCTAGTAGAGTCAGGAACTTTGTGATTTGGCTGGAATTTCTAGCTACATGCCAAGGCTACAGACACACAGAAATCCCAATGCACCATTTGATTGTACACAGAGAGGCTTCATGATGTTCTTCTAATGAACTTGCAATTCTGCATTGTGTAATGCATTTGTATTTCTGCTTTATGTCAGATCTGCTCTGTGTGCAAAAGCTTCCATGTGTCTTAAGAGAACTCAGACTTGCAGTGTTACTCAGACCATGTATCCATGTCTAATTCTGTGCCGTACAAGAGAAAAACCATGATAATTCTGTATTGACTTGATCTGCTTAGCTTTGAGGGAAATGGAAATCCAGCTTATATGATAAAGATATACTGAAGACTGCATCCAGTCTTCCAATGGTTGAAGTGTTATCTGAAATGCTGAGGTATTTTGCTATTTTGCCATTGCTCTTCTTTGAAACAGATATCTTGTTCCAGGATGCTGAATATTGCAGTGACTGATTCAACAAAGTTACTGTGAAATGAGTATATAATTATTCACACCCCTACTAAGACTCTAAGAGTGGGATGAGTCTTTGACAGCCTGTTTCTTTTTTGTAATCATGTAACAATACCTAATTATTTCTCAAGCAATCTACTTGTAGTCTAAATTTAGCAATTGTTTCTCAAGCCAGCTGTTCTCAGTAAAATTGAGAACTAGAGCTGATATATTGGCTCAGTGAACAAGAGTAAAGATTTCCCAAATGCTAAATTTTGTAGTGTTTGAAAATAAAATTTAATTCCCAGGGAGTTCAGCCTTGCTCAGAAATAAGAGTAGTAAAACATTTGTAGAGCAGAATGGCAAAACTCAAAATCTAAGGTAAAATAATTTATCAGGGAAAGACAATCAGAATTAATTTTTTGGAATTTTGTCTCTGGAAGTAGTGCTTAGATTTAAAAGAAACAGTATTTTTACTTATTATTATGGAAACAATAATCAGCTACTGAACATGATTATTCTTTAAAGATAATGTAGACCTTGTAATTTAAATTATTTGGGCACTGATGAAATTAGTTTTTATGCCTACATGGCTTTATGTTGTTTACTTTTCCTGGAAACAATAGAATATGCACATATGTGGTGTACAGTATGTACAAAATAGAGTTGGTTTATTTGTAAAAGACAGACTCTGTACAACATTGAATATGTTAAATGGATATGTAAGCAGTGACAGCTTTATTCTCCAGAGACCCTGTAGCATGCACGGCTATAATAGAAAATCCTAATCAAGAATTTTGCACTTGGTTTGCTACTATGAGTTAACTCTCAAGTCAGATTTGAACAAGGGAGGAGCCCCAGCTGCTCAGGAAGTGTTGTACACCAGTTCCAACTCCTTGTGACAGTTTTGTGACTAACAGGGCAGGAGACCATGCTCAGGTTCTCAAACCACAGGTGTGCTGCCTGGAGCAGAAACTGGAAGGGTGAGACTCCTGCAGAGACAGTCTTGTGCAATGAGCTTGCAAATGGCCATACTTCAGCTCAGAGGGTTGTTTTGTTTTTTAAAACACTCTGCACCCTCTGAATAAGGGCACACTGTATTCTGAAGAAAGGGAAAATCAACATCTGTGGAAGCCTAGGAAGAGTTTTACCCCTCCACAGATGTATGCAACAAAGAGAGAGGGGCAGAGTACCAAAACCTCTTTCCTAGAAATATGCACTGTTGTGAAGTGCATTTTTTTATTTTATGTATTTATTTTTAATTAGACCAGTTCTACAGAGGTCTAAACACTTAGGTAGGCTGCTCTGATGCCTGATATTTTCAGGCTTGGATTTATTTACTAAGCAGAGAAATTGAAAGTAAAAGAAAAGTATTTGTAGGCCTATTTTGGAAGGAGTTGTACATCAAAAATAAGGAACCTGTCTTTAATACCTTAGGAAAGGTCAAGAATGTGAAGAATACATTATTGAGTTTTTCTTCTCTTCTAAACCTGTTTCATTGTCCTATTTCCCTTTCAACCACAAAACCCATACAAAATAAACCATAAACTATGCATCATTGCACAGTTTTAACCAACTGTTCAGCATCTGGTACCTCACAATGATTTTCTTTTGCCTACTGACAATAACACTGCAACAAGGAAAAGCTCTGTCCCTGCAAGTAATTTTTAATCCTGCAGTGTTAATAAAAGATGTTGAGATAATTGTAATCTGTACAGGAGAACTACCTGAATATATTGAGTGCACCACTCTTGTCAATGCTACTCACCACTACAATTGATATTAGAGATGTGGACTGTACAGACAAGGGCATGAAGGATACAGATATGTATTGGAAAGAATTTGGGGTGGTAACTGCAGATGATCTGCAGGAAAACAAAGAATCATCAGGAGTGGGTGTGTGTGTGGTCATGATCCAATTCTTATGTACTCATGATATATCCTATAATAATAGCATACAATGCTGTAAGGCACTCTAATCCCTTTTTAGGCTGTATGGAGTCATGCTGCTTTGTGTTGAGAGTGTGGATCTAGCGTTAAACATGGTTGGCCTGCTCTACCACATTCCTCCAAAGCAGTAGTTAATGATGTGTGTAATGATTCTCCTCGGTTTGTTTGTGGGTTGTGTATGTTTACTTTGTTTGTTGGTTTGTTTCTAACTGTATGCAGCCAGTCTGGAGTTACTGGTTGAAATTTTGAAATATATTAAAGAATAAGAGAATTTACTTTAATTTGTTTTAAATGAAAGCTGCCTGCTAGATCAATGCTGCGTTTAAAACACAAGTTTAAAATTGTCCTGCATGGATTTTATCTCTGAGTTTTAGATGACTACACAGGAGGTATCCGCAGTGGAACTGACCCTGATTTCCCTTGGCGTCCACGTGATATGTCAGTAGGCCCATGCTCAGATACAGGCTCAGGGCAGGCACTGGGCACAGCAGGACACAGCTGGGAACTCTGCCTTGGCAGCAGCCGGAGCACCTTCCTGTATCCTGCACGTCCTTCTGAGGAGGGGGGCAGCAATGCCCTTCTCTGGCAGCACTGCCAGCTGCCTGTAGAAACGCAGAGAGGGTTCCCTGGTGCTGCCTTTGCTCTGCAAGGACATTGGGCACTGTGCTGCAGGCACATTGTATCTTAACTTTGTGTCCAGCCAGAGTCACTGTAGGCAAAATGCTGGGTGCTGACCATTAAATATACAGTGTAAATATTAACTTTGAGTCTAGCTTGCAAAATTCCCCTTCCTGTGTCTTGTCTGACTAAATGTGAAATCTGTCAGTGAGATCCAGGAGATCATAAATTATGCTTCCTGATCACAGCACTGAAAAGTCATTGACTTCATCACCCTTCCAGCATCAACTTTTATTTTGGCAGCTGTGAAGGATCTATTGTTCATTATTATATCTTTACTCTGCTGAACAGAATCCTTATGTTGTAGCACCAAACAGTCTGCAAACTGTCTATCATCAAGTGGCCATGACATAATGAAGATCTATTTTATTTTCTTTCTTGCTTCAATTTGTAGAATAAGTAAATTTCTGTCAGTGAAGCATAAAATACTGAAAAAGCAACCTTTCTTAACTGCTGTTGGTGAAATACTGTGGAATGTGTTTCCTTAATTAATTTTTTAAAAATTGAATATTCACTCTTTCTATGATATGTTTCTAGAAGTTTATAATGATGTCTTGGAAACACAGAATAAATACAATTATAGGTTTGGAATTTCTTTTTTTTTTTTTTTTGTTTGGCGTTTTGTTTTGTTTTTGTTTGTTTGGTGGGTTGTTTTTTTTTTTGTGATTTTTTTTTTTGCCTTTCTATTGCTATCTGAAGTTTATAGGCTTGTGAAGTGGGATTTTCCCTCCCCCCTGACTTTCTTAGTCTCTGCAGTGCAAGAATTCAAGCTCCTTCCTCTCCTCTCTTGCTTTAAAAGATTTTGTTACTATGGTGAGGACACCATGTAACATTAGAGCTTCAGACTAAATATAGGTATTTTCATAATTCATTTTAAATATTACACCAATAATTTGCTAGAGTAATTAATATTACAGGACTTAAAATCTATTTGCCCCAAATATAGTCATACATATATGTGTACCAAACATCCTGGAAGCTCAGGAAGGCAAATGAACCCAGGCTTTAAACCAGGATCCACTTCTCCTGAATCCAGAACTACTCAGGTCTAAAATAGCATCTTTTCACATTCCAGATATGATATGGTAAATGTAAGGGAGGGGAGAGATGTTTCTAGGCTTTCACAGTTTATTCATTTTAGTAATTTTTTCTTTCTTTTCATAATGGGTTTATACGCATAATCAGCATGACTTACTGGAGCAGGATTATATTTAAAACAAAAGCTCAAAGTGGAAAATAGTGGTATTAAATATTGAAAAACCCTAGTAAATTTTAAAGCAAAATTGGTACTTTATCAGAAGACAGTGCTGAATTGTAAATCATCACAGCCTGAGAACAAGCTTTTGTTGAAGGTGTCAGTCATGCAGCTCCAAATAAAACTGGGAAGAGACTTTTCATTTTTCTGGGTTGTTGGCTTCAGTTATATTAGAAGTTCAGTTACATTAGTCCTGATTACTTGTGCTGGGATTGTTTTCTCCTATGTATTTATGAACATTTGCAATGGTATACACAGAATATTTGGCTGGATAATCCCTTAAGGTAAAACTATATTCCTAAATAAACTAGGAAATAAACTTTTCATTTAATGGCCACTGAAGATCTTACTGCATTAAATGTAGTATCTGAATAATTCACCCTTTCTCCTAGTATGGATGATCAGTGTACTGTGAGCTCAGAAATGTTCTTTCCAGCAGAATGGTCAAGAGTAGGCTCAGAAAGGCTAAATTGATGTATTTGCACACTTTATCAAGTATATCAAGAGTATCTGAAGGATCTGTGTCTTGGATGCTGTATAATGTCATTTAGGAAAGGCCAAAGGAATAATTCATGATTGTGTTACTGTTTTTTGTGCAAAGGCTGTCTGAGAAATTATCCTGTCAAAAGTCTGCAATTGTCTGGCAGCGAATCACACCTTCACTTTCTGGACTTCAGTTTCTGGTGCAAAAGGTCCAGCAGGGCATAATTTTGTGTCAGTGCTGGGTGAGATGGGAGCATGCCCACCTCAGAGAGATGCTGAGGGCACGAGAGCTACCTGTGAGATGGTTGTAGGGAGAGATGTCCAAGCTGGGAGCACTAGCTGGTGGGATGAGAGACAGACTGAGGGGCTGATAGCAGGCTGTGCACCTGGATAAACTGGTGGGGAAAACCCTGTTCTGTTTTACTGCTTTAGAATTTTTAGGTGGATGTTTTATTGAATAACTTGGCAGTTCCACTTGTTAGCCAAAAACTGAGGTGCACGCAATTACTTACTGTATTTGAGAATCTGCCTTCATGATCTCTTTCTCATCACACATGAGTAAGATGAAGAGGTCAGAACCTGACTTTAGAGAGGGTCATTTAGCTACCCCAGCCATCAGACTATCCCTTGTCTGCTTTCCTTCCCCAGGCACAGCACACCTGCCTTCAGTGTCAAATGAATCAAAAATCCCACACACATCTCAGCTTCCAGGGCTCTCTGGTCTGGTTCATACCCAGGCAAAAGAACTTGAATGAAACCACACTGCTTGTGCTGTGTGACCTTAAACTTAAATAGATCTAATGGGAAGGTGACACTGGAAAGGACCAGCCTGCTCCTCCTCCCCTGTGACTGATGACCTGCTATCTATTGACCCAGAGATCTTGCTGATTGTTTTTTGTTTTTGCAGGCTGAACCAGCTCAATGCATAATCAAAGAGAAGACAGCTCTTTTTTTTTTTTTCTTCCCTCCAGCAAGGTTAATTACTTAAATAATTTACTTTGAATATTCAGGGTCCCTTAATTTAATTGAAGGGGCAGGAGGGCATATCCCATCAGAGCAGGAAAAAGAGTTCTGTCAGAACTTGGGCTTTGGCTGTGATCAGGGTGCTCCACAGCCTTGCCATGTGTGCCCTGTTGTGGGTGCATTTGGCAAATGCTGAGAAAATAGGTGTGATAAAGATGAATTTTAGGAATTTCCTCATTAATCAGCAAAACTTATGACAAAGCTATGATGAACAATTGTGGTGCTAAAATACAAAAATTGCTTCCATTCAGCATGCCCTAGTACCCCCCTTTGTTAGCAATCTTGTTTGCAGAATTCCAATTTAGATGAAGCTTAGATGGGCTGTTAGTCATTGTTCGTTTGATTTGATGTATTTTTTGAGATACATCTGAAATATGAAATGGTATTTTCTACTTTAGCGTGCTCATGTGGACTTCTGAAGTAAAACTTTTCTAGTTTGCCTGTATTTAAACCTGGGATATGTCAGTGCCAGGTGGGCTTATGAAAGCACTCAGATATAACAAAGCCCAGAAACAAGCACAGATTGTATTTTTGTACAGTAGGCACAGTAGTGCTGTTCAATGAGATAATCCAAGGAAAAAAGAAGTAAGAATGACCTGCTTTTTAAAGTACAGGATTTTTCTGTTCTTTTTTGTCAATATGACTTATTCTGTGATTCTTGGTAGTGTAGAAAGATGAAATAGTTTAAGTTTGCTAAAACCTCCCTAATTTTGATGAAGCTTTTACCAAAAAAAACCCCTAAATCTTCTTGGCCTTAGAGAGCACATTAAAACTCTAGTTCTGCTAATGTTTTTATAACAGTCATGCGAACATGAATCTCAGTGATCTAAGAAAAAAGCTGTAGCTGTTTTGCAAGATCTGAACTCTTTACTCAATATTTTAAATGTAATGTAAATTATTTGTAAATGTACTGTGGTATTCCCATTTCATTCTTGTCCTAGCTCATTGCTTTTTTCCATGACTGTATTGTACTTAATGATAATACGAATACACCTAAAATCAAAGTTTAAATTAGTTTTTTCCTTTTCTGTAATATGTGAACCTGGCATCAAACTCAGGATGTTCGAACTCATTATTCCGTGGCATGCAAAAATGACTTCATAAGTGTTCTAGTGCAAGTGGTCTTTGCTTTCATTTGGTCAAACTCACCAGGGATAATGACTGAACCAAGAATAACAACAAAAATAGGAATGTGCTAGCAATGCATATCAAAACAGCACTTTGTGTGAATATGTTTCTCCATATCAGATGCTGGCAGTATTTTATGTTTGTAGGCATGCATCTAAGATAATGTAATTGTAATAGAACCGTAAAAGTTCCAGACTTTGATCCTACTTTAACTGAAGCAAATGCAAATATTACAAAGGGTTGTAACCTTTAAGCCTATCAGTTTGGAGTAATTAGAAACTGTTAAATATGATCGCTCATAAACAACTGCCTTCATTTCCCAAACCTATTGATCTTGTAGCATATAATAAAAGTTTTCCTTAACCAGCTTGATGTGAATTATGAGCATTACCCTCATTACGTTGGGCATAGTTTGCTGTTTCAGGAGCAAACTGAGCTGAGTGAGAGTTGCATTTCTGTTGTGAAGAGGATGTGTTGCTTCACCTCTTCTCTGGCCTTTTCTTCCAGGCTGACCCCTATGCCCAACTCCCTGGTGGTTCTGGACCTTACTTTGTTTAACTCAGCAGCTCCCTAGGAAAGCACCCAGTTGTTTTTGTTGGGTTACTTTTCAGCCAGGTTAGCAAAATTTAATTCACAAAAGGGACCCATGAAACATCAGAGCAGATGTGAAGGAAGAAAAGGAAGTGTGCAGGCAGGAGTGGTGAAAGCTTTGGAGGTGGGAAACTTTCCTCTTCAGGTTGCAAACTGAAATTGCCTGAACTGGCAAGTGCAATCTCACTCCTTGGCTGGCACTTGCAGGTAACACTTTCCCCAGCCACCGTTCCCTGATCAAATCCTTTAGAGTTGCAAATCCTTTTGAGCTGCACATTTTGGAGTGGTTTTTACTGAAATGTATCTTGGGTGGCAGGAGGGGATGACTGAAGGGCTGCTCAGGGACAGGCTTGTACCATGCAGGTCTTGTGCAATCCTCACAGGGCCAGAGCTCCTTTCTGGCACTTGGGCTGGCTGGTGACTGCAAACGCTGCTGTCTGCAGTCCTGTGAGGTGAAACTTCACAGCTGTGTTTGCTGTTGGGCAGCAGCTCCTGCCTAAAGAGCTTGCAGTTCTTGATATCAGCTTTCATAACCATGGAATTTTTAGAGATTTTTTCCCCTCTTTTTAATATTAACTAAAGGAAAGCTGTGTTCTTTTGAAGCTTTTTGTGTAGGGAGAACAAAATAAAATGAGGCAGATTCTCTCCAGTGCTGTCAGAAATGGAGTCATCCTGTAGTTAAAGAACTCCTGTAGCATGCTTGGATCCCAGAACCCAATAATTTTTGCTTTTTGTAATTTTGTTGAAGTCCTTGCCTGCATTAGGCAATAGAACATCTCATTTCCCAATCTTTCATGTAGGAACTGTAAGTGAGCAGAATATTGTTTAATACAGTGCTAAGAGATGTATGATGATGTGCTTTTTGGCCAATTAATTTTCCAATGGGACTATAACTCTACCTAGGGCCTAGAGAGTTAACATAAAGAGATATGAACCACAAAAAAAAAATCTTTAAGATGTTATTTTTATTCTCATTTTCACCATTTTTGTTCAGAAAATTCCCAACCATGTGCAGCACTAACTCCTCTCTTATTTTCACATTATCATGAAATATAGATATAAGTAGGAACACTCTGAAGCCATGTTTACTTTTTCTTTGCAAAGGAGACAAGATATCTCTGAAAAATGGATACTGTTTTCACAAACATCTGAGTAAACAGATTCTTAACATATATCAAGTACAGAGAATCCTCATAACTTTACTATTTTGGGTGAAATGCCTTTTTGTTTTCAGGGTAACAAATACTAGCCAGATAAATTGCATGTTTGTTTGTTGGGATGTCCAAATTGTTATAATGGGATGATCATATGATTAAGGTAAAGTCTGAAAGTCACTTTTCTGCAGCTCTACTCTATTTTCCTTTTTTTATTAATTAATCTGTCTGTGAGGTTAGGTTGACTTTTTAAAAATTATTATTCTCATGTGGAGTTTTCAACCAGAAAACCCTACCCACTGTCTGGTTTTCATGACATTTTAATGCAAACCTTGAAGTTAATGTGAAACTTCTAAAGTTAGACTATTTCAGACAAAATACAACGAACATCAGGCTTTTCTTTTTTTGTAAAAATCCCTTTCTACACTGAGAAGTTTTAATGAAAAGCAGTTGAGACATCTTTAGTTGACCCCATTCTTTGTGACTTCAATTTCTAACCTATAAGTCAGAGTAACAGAGTCTCCATGTGTGAGATGTGGCTGCTGGAGCTGTGTGACCTGAGGCCACAGACAGGAGATAGAGTTCTTCTTTTCCGACTGGAGAAATTATATTAAAAAATTAAATATGGAGCTATCTACAATTTCTTGTGCAGAACAAGTGGCACTAGAGTCTGCAACTGGTCCCATGGAATTCTATAAGATAGTTGAGAAAAACCAGAGGATGGAATGACCAATTATGTGGCCTTTAAGGTGTAAAATTTTGGCAGCTTGAGGAGATGATATTTTTGTTTTGCAGAACCTCTTGACTGCAGTCTTAAAAATGTAGATGGGGTTCATCCAAATCCAGATGAGTGTTCTGGAAGGAACTAAAAGATTAGAATGAGGTGTTTCACCCCAAGAATGTGAAATGCAACCTAGCCTTTGGTGGAGAGACAGAACCCATAGTAATTAGGCATCAAGACTTGAATCTCAGAAAAAAGTTTTGTCTTGAGGTATTTCTTTGACATTGGGATTTTTGGGTGGTGAGGTGTTTTATTTTGTGGGTTGGTTTTTTTGTTTGTTTGGTTTGTTTTGTTTTGTTTTGTTTTTGTTTTTTTGGTTGGTGCTTCCCCCCCCCCCCCTTTTTTAGTCCCAAAATTGTTTTACCTGGCAAAATGATTTTTTGGTACAGGAGAAAACTAAGGAATTTCAAAAATCCAGCTACCCATGAGCCATCCCAGTAAGTTGTTTGGAAATTGTCCTCACAGAGCTTGTTTTGAGGTGTAACAGACTGTATCAGGTTTTGAAGTGTTTGAAGATCTTGGGGCAGATAAGGAGTAAGAACACTTAAGTGTTGTCATTCCTTCGTCTCACTGTTTATTTCTACAATCAGAATTAGTTTTGTTAAAAAGCCTTGTTTAGCTTCAAAGCACAGGTATGTCTCCTCCTCACTATAAACATCTTGACTGTGGAAATGAACAGACTGTAAGAACTTTTCTGCCAGAAGCAAGACAAGTTGCCTCCACAAGATTCAATTTATAACTATGATTTTCCCCATTTGTGACATTTAAGTTCATCTATCTGTAAGATAAAATGTTTTATAAATTAACCAAAATAGATTTCTTAATAATCACTCATAAAAAAATTGAAACAGTTTGGAGAAGAGGTGGAATTCTCCCTGTTCCTCTTCCCAGGAATTCCTGGTTATCCATGTAACAGGAGCAGGAAGGTAACTGTGCAAAAGTGGCTTGGAAAAATTATTAGAAATATATTTTTTTCCCTGTCATGTTAGGTGTCCCTAATTTATTTAGTGTCCTTAATACATGCTCTTTGTGTGCTGACATGTGTGTACTTTTCATACCCATTTAAAGATTACTGGAGAGGGAAGTGAATATGCAAGGACAGATATTCTCATTAATTATCTGCATTTCTGTTTCTTACTCAATAGCCTTATAGAAGAGCTTTGCATTTAATGTTTAATTTATATTGCTACATATTTCCTTTGAAAATGACAGCATAGAAAATAATACATTTTTTAATAGAAAAGCTAATTTTACAGTCATTTCAGAAACACATCTAATGACTGGAAAGACAAAGACTTCGCTTTTAAAGGCTCTGCAATTTAGAATTTTTAAACTGTAGGAGGGCAAAGGAATTGGAAAAATGCACACACAGAGTTGATACATTCAGCTTATGTTGTGACAACACTGTTCAAGGTTTATATGCTCAACCTGTGCAACATTGGAACATTAAATCTTCCCTGTAGCTGATAACCCCATTCACCAACATTTGTGGGAGCATAAGGAAATCACATGATGAAGTGCAGATATGAAATTTAAATCTCAAAGAAATATATGAATTTGAGGACAAAAATGGACAGTGCTAGTAAGGCAGCCTGGCCAACAAGAGTGGGAGAAATTTGGGGTTAAATAGTATCTCATCAGTAGTTCTGCCCTGAAAATAGTAAACTCTCTGAAAAATAGTAGACTTAACCTGATGGCATATATTATACATGAGACACCATTACTGATCTGAGTATTAGCCAAGGAAGTGAAAGGTCAAAGCATGATCAGGTACTAAATAAAAACTCCTAAAAAGTTGTGTTGACAAGATTAAAAAAACAACAAAACCAAGCTAAATAAATTATTTCCCCTCTCTCCTTTACCAGTGTTTTCACTCACTGGCTAAGACGTATCCTGTAATGGCTATTGGAGGACTGTGAGTGTGGCAGAACAACAGGTATAAAAATGCAGCTGTGAAAGAGAATGAGGTGGGAGAACTCTAATAAACTTCACCTCTGACTCATTAATTAGGTAGCTGAAGGGCATAACATCATTCTTATGAAATGAACTCACAATCCTCATATCAGCATTACACCGCTGCTGTTTTGTACATACTGTATTTTTTAGGAGTCTGCTTATAGAATATGGTGCTTGTCCCAAACCCAGGAAAACAGGGAGGAGTCAAACACTGGTAGTTATCATCTGTCCTCCTTTCATTTCTGAACAGAGATCTACAACTGTTGCTGCTGTGTCAGCTCCTGCCTTCAGATGTTTCTGTATTTAATTAATTGTGGACAACAGAAGTGATACAGTCAAGAGGAAGTAATGACTTCTTTTGTGTGTAAAAATCCAGGAGGAAAAACCATTAAATCAAGCACTGCTTTCACATGAGCCTGACATGTTTATGCAGCAGAGCACATTTAGGTCTGGCAGGTGGCCATGTCATCTTAATGGCACAGGGATGGCAGAGCTGCCTAGCAGACAAAGGCACTATTCACATTGCCCCATCACTTTATTATTACAATGCCATCACAGCTCTAGGCTCATGACCAGAATTGCTGTACCATTGCTTCCTTTTCTACTTTTGGGTAAGCGTTGTGCCTTCCAGGACAAATCTTAGAAAGTCTTGCATCTCTCCACTGCAATCAGAAAGATCTTTGCAGGCTCTTTGCCTCTGGGCCTCTCTTGCCCACAGACCTGTTGGAGCAGGAGACCTGTGCATTGGCTGGTCAGGAGAGCATCTCACTGCCTGGGAACCAAAGCAGCAGCTCTGAAGATGAAGGTGTGAGTTTGAGAATCCAAATTACCTTTTGGATAGTGGCCCCTGGCACTGGCTTGTATTGGCAAGTATGTGTGTGCACCAGGGGGAGAAATGAAAAGAAGAGCAGTATAAAACACAAGGAGGACTGATGGTGCAGTGTGGTGTGGGATGCTCCAGCTGTGCAGGCAGATGTGTTTCCAGGGGGCTAATTATGTACTGGGTGTGAATCCTCTGAGGAGGTGAATCCTCTGAGTCTGTCATTCCTTCCACCTGGAATAAAGCAATGACAGGGAAGGTTTTAGACCAAAAACACCCTAAAAGCAAATTTTGAACATCACTGTTTGTAAGTCTCTCTTGCCTGATTCCTCCATTTGCCCATGGAAACAGGATTTCATACATTGACTTTTGAACAGATCTTCTTAATTGCAAAGATATTTTTCCACGAGGTTGCCCTGCAGGCAGGACCATGCTAAAAAGATTAGTTGGTTGGGTCAAAAGGGAAAGTTTTACTTCTTGATGAAGTTTGTCTTGGAGTCCTTACTCACAGAAAAACACATAAAATGGATTGGCTGTGCCAGCTGGGGACAGGCAGTTTTCTTTTTTTCTTCAAGTGGTCTCTTAGAAAATATCAGCACATGTTTCCAAAATGCTGCATCTCTAAGGGTAATAGATCTTTTATGAGAAGAGCTCTCAGAGTGAATGTCAGTATTACTGGAAAACATTTCAACACTCTTTTTACATGAAAAGTGATTAGATGTTCTTTATTCCTTCAAGTGCATGTGTTTGCCTGCTGTGTTTTACTTCTACCCTATATGCATGACTCTTCTCTGGATGGTGGTACAGGCTTGTAAAATGGATCTTTCAAGTGCTCTGGAAGGCTATTCAAAAAGAATGTTGTAGCGTGTGCTGTCTTGCCAGTGGTGGAGTCTGAATAGAGTCTATAAATAACTAAGTGCTGTGATGTTTCAGTAATGAATATTTTGTTCACATGGCATCTGGATTTTGGATATTATTCAGCCCTTATTCACTCTTGTGGCATAGAATTTTATTCTCACATGGTAAAGATGTAGAAATAAAAAAGCAACATTTTGGTTTCTACTCTGAGAGAGAAATACTGCATGCAGGATTAAATTGTTAAACTTTGTTGTGGGTTTTGTGCATTAAGTTCAGTTTAGTGATTTGGAACAATCTTGGTCTTACTGAAAACAATTCTTTTGAAGAAATTGGCAGTAGTTTTTTAGTCTTCTTGAACTATTTTGGGGAATGGGAGCTATTTACTGCAAAATAAAAAACAACCAGGTGCATGAGCAATAATGTATTTTTAATGGAAATAAACTTTTGTTTTTGCTTTGTATACACTTCTCAAATTTCTTGAGTTAATTGACTGCTTTGTAATTCTTTGTACTTGAGTAAACTTGTACAGACTTGCTGGCAAGGCTGTGTACTATTGTTGGTGCACATGTGCTTGTGTTAAAGCATTGAATCCCAGAAACAAGCTATTTTAACATTGTATAATAGTGACCAAAGTTTGTAGTAGAGAGCCTCATACGCTGAAGATGAGTTGAGAACTAATATTGACAGACTTTCAAAAAGTGTAGCATTGGGTATTGCCCATGAAATTCAGAACAATGTCAAAATAAGGCAACAGGAATGTTTGCAGTAATTAAAATATTTGTTGTGATATATTTAGTGCGGATATAAATGTTTAGCACCAAGAGTACGCTTATGGTGTTTTCCATATTTCTGTTAAATTTTACATACAAGTTATTAGATGGTGGCATATGAAAAGGAAGCAAAGCATCACATTTTTTGTAGCTATGACCCAAAGTTTGAATTATCCCATAGTGTGCAGAAACACTCCTCTTTTAGTCTGTAAAACAGAATGTTGCACAAATTATTTTGCATGAGAAATGCCCACATTGAAAAGACATTTTTTCAGATGGAGAAAGTCCAACATGTGCAAATGACAGTCACTTTGAAAAGTGGAAAGCAGGATTTTCTGCTCATCTTTCAATCTCTCAGAAATGAGTGACAGAGATGCATTCAGCTGTAAAGTCTTCAGGGAAAGCTAAAAAAATTTAACCACATTTAGTAAGCATCTTATTTCCAAATTGCCCCTGTAGATTTAATCTGGTACTGCAAATTCATAATTAATAGTTCCTGTAACAAAATTATCTCTATTGCGCTGTATCAGAGCCCTTACAGTATGCTGCAGAGTGTATGCTGATAAGCAGGTGCTTTTTAAAGATTGTGGGAGTCTGAATAAGATCTAAAATTTCAGCTTGTAAAAATCCGTGTGCTCCATGACAGAGTCTGCACTGCTAATTTATGTTGCGTTACTAAACTTTATCCATGAAACATAAGCACGTTATCTTTCTTAAAAATGTGCATTTTAATATGAAGTAGATTAAGAAATTCATTCTGAGGAAAGTGCCACTGGATGCATGTATCTGCACTGTGAACTCTGTGAAATCAAGGAGTCACCAGCCACAGGGTGCTCATGATGACTGAGCGCAGCCTCAGGGTGCCTGGTGTCCCCAGTGCTTCCAAATACCTACAGGTTTTGGGCATTCATCAGAAGAACAGATGAATGTCCTCTGGTGGAGCCCAGTGATGTGCTGCGCTCTGCTGAGTGCCATGGACCCAGCAGGGATGTGTGCCATTGCCATTCATAACCATGAACCAAAAGGTGCAGTTGACAAGAGTTGTGTTTGTCTACGTGTGGTTTGATGAAGTAAAAAGCGTTTAGTGGAATGAACACTTCAGTAAAAGCAATGGCAGTATCTGCACTGCCTTGGAGGAGTTCACATCTGCATGTGTACTTCTCTGTTTTTATACAGATTTTTTAAAAAAATCTCTTACAATGGCTATTCTAGTTTGAAAATTAATGCTGTGTAGAAGCTATAGTCTGGACTGTGAGAAGCTCCTAAATCACCCTGGTAATTATCAGTGCCTTTTTACCAAGGCTGTGTTTATAATATGATCAGTTGTTTTTTAACCTAGAACTTGGTGTTGCATTGGTTTTCAACTTGCACAGTTGAACTATATTTTGAAAGAATGATGTTTGGATATATCAAGCTTCAAAACTAATTTATTTTCATCCTCTTAACTCAAATTGAGTTTTCTATTATATGGTGGTACAGTGTGTAGCAAATTTATTGCCAGAGGCAGTTTAAGACTATCCATAACTTTGTCATTGGGAAAGAGACAGCTGGCTTCTCCCTGTGTGTTAGCAGGACTGTGCAAGTTTTGACAATATTGAGTCTCTCTTACTCACTCTTTCTTCTACCTTCAGGCAAGTAGATTCTCCTCATGGATTAGAATGCTTTAATATGAAATACATTTAATATGGAATGTATTTCTTGTAGAAAGTAGTGGATAGGAGAAACACATGTGCACCTATAAAGCTAATGGTGGGCTAGATGCTTGTAATACCTGTTGATTTATGTGAATCTATAGCTGCCATCCCATCTCCAGTCCACCTCCACTTACTTTTGAAGGCTTGATCTAGGGTTTAACCACACTTTATCATAAAAGCACAGTCAGATTTAACAGACTACATTTTTTTATAATCTCATTAAATTAAGCAGGAGGATAGTTGAGAAAAAACCCCCAAAACACAGTTCTTCACAATTTTCTAATACCTCACGTGAACTTTAGGCAAGAGAATATTGCAGAATTAGGTCACATTCCCACAACAAAGCCAACATTTTGACGTAGTCTGATACTTGTCTCTCCCTTGGGAACAGATGATTAGTAGTGTTCTGGAGACTGATACACCCAAATTTTCAGATTGATTGGCTCAGCTGCATAGAAGGAGCTGTTGTGACAGATGGATAGTGCTGGAGAGCCAAGATTTTTGCCATGTGCTTACACAGGACAGGAAGGCTTGGGCAGTGATTTTCTGTAGTGATTCTTTTATGCTTCTGAGTGCCTGCTTTGGATTTGTTCTTTAAAACTCAAGCAGGTTGCTCTGAGATGCTTAGGAAGAAGTGCTCAAGAAACCTCCCTTTCCTGCCTCTTTCAAGCTGTTTGAATAGCAACAATGAGCAGGATTAGAGCAGGCATTAGGTTCTGAAGCTGCTTGAGTCTACAGTAGTGGGAACAGACTGAGTAAATATTCAAATGATGGGATGCTTCACTTGACCTAATGTACAAAGAACAGGTGAAATCTTAGGAGAGCATGTCCATCACCTTACCACTCCCATATGAAATGTGTAACAGAGGTATTCTCTGGGAAGGTGGAAGTACATGAACATGTGAATGATTACTTGGAGTTTTGAATGAAGCCTCTGCTTCATTGTCAGCTTGCACGTGGCAGCACAGTCTTCCCAAAGTGGAACAGACATTGCACACACAATGCTGTAAAGCTGAAAGAGGGGCAGATTTCTGAAACTAGCTCAGCTCATGCTGTGCTTTTTGCATGTAGAAAAGCCTTCTGCTAATTCTGGCATCTAATTTCGAAAACATTGCTCTACTTTTCTGTAACCTGGAGCTTAGAATTCTTTCAAATTATCAGGCTTTCTGCATGGAAGGGAAGGGCAAGCAGTAATAGTTGTCAGAGATCCTCTGTGTTTTGAAAACTGGACACCTTCAGTAGTATTCAGGGAAGTTTGCATGCCCACAGACAAGACTGAGAAATGGAAGTGATGCCACTGATTCTGTGGAGAAAGAAAAAAGAAAAAGAGATACATTATGTGTGATTGCAGGGGCTGTCCTTTGAAAGCATGTGATTCCAAGTCTTCTTCTAAGGACAGACTTTTGTTGGATTTCACTTTTTTTGCCTCTATCTCTTTTTCTGTGTTTTGTCCTCATTTTTCTTTCCAGACCCATACAATCCAATAGATCCAAGGATTAATATCCAGGATAACCAAAGCACATTGCCATATGCTACTGTTTGTTTTAAACTTTGAAGAAAATTACACTGTCATTTACAATGTTTTATCTACACAGGCCAGTATTCCTATTTCCAGTTATTTGTCTTCTCCATACAAAGAAGATGGAAGGATATCTTAGAAATGCTTTAACAGATTCATCACTACATAGTGCTGATTTAGTTGGTCAACAAGATCAGTTAGCAGTGTCCATAAAAAGAAAGAAGCAGCTTTCAGCTTGTCAAGTGGGAGACAAAGAAAGAAATTCACAGTTTTAGACAGAAAGCTGAAGACAAGTAAGTGGGTATAGTGGAAGATCCTGGAGGGTCTTGAGGGATTCTTACATGGCCACTGAGAGCTCTCAAGAATGAGGAGGCCAGGAAAAGAATGTTGGCATTTTTCTCTGGGTTGCTGATATTTATGGTGTAAATTAAAGGATAGGGAAATTCTGAGCACTTTTATCAAACATGAACATTTTTGCTACCACTGTTACATGTCCATGGGAATCAGTGATCTGAGAGTGGAGCAGGTATTTGGTCCTTAAGAAACAATGAGCAAAAGCTGTTCAAAAGATTGGGAAGTGATGTCAGGGAATTGCATTGCTCCAGATAATGCGTACAACTGCAAGGTCCCTTCTTAAAAAATTAAGACAGACACAATTAAGGGACACAAAAATGAATACTGGATTCTTCTCAGCTGAAGGATATGTTCTGAGCCCAGAGCTGTATGTGAGGAAACCCCAATGCATCATCTTGCTGAACAACCTGCCAAAATTACCTGGGTCTTCTGCCTAGAGGTTCTTATTTTGATGCAAGGTGAATGTTTTGGCAAACAAGTGAGTAGAGCAAATGGAAAAAAAAAAAGGACTGGCGGATAATATTATCCAAGTCCATGTCCTAGTCCTGAAATTTCAGGGACAGGTACAGACCCTCAGGAGCTTTGTGGATTTTGAGTGGGACTCATATAAAATAACCCAAATGTCCCCCCTAAGAAACACATCCTGGTTTTAGGTGGTCAGATGTTTCATCTCACCAGTGGACAGAAACAGCCTTCTTTAGCATTGAAAAGAGAGTGTTGGACTTTATTCTACAGTAGTCTTAAACACAGATATATTTAGAGATATATTTGCTTCCACTCACAATAGAGGGAGATAATGTGAGCAGCACAGATTAGATAACAACTTTTACACCATGAATACTAGGCAAGAGGAACACAGCCCTTTGATTCATCAGTTCTCTGTTTCCATTTCTCTAAGGGTGCTGCTGACACTGTAGACCAGAAGTAAATTCTGCTCTTAAAATAATTTACTTGAATGTGTTCAGGGAATGTGACATCCTGATCTTTCATAAACTTGATGTTCTCCACAAGATAGCAGTGGTGCCACTTAGAAGGATTCCATGGAACGAATTTTGTGTTTAGGGTATTTCTTTTAGTAGACTTCATTAGAGCTGTCTGTGTTTTTCTGCTGTATATTGGTCATGGGAAAGACTAAAATGAAAGTACCAGATTTGAGTAGAATAAAAATCAGAAGGCTTTTGTAGTTTTCTGAGAGAGATGCATTTTGGGACAGGAAAACAGGAAAACCAAGAATTTTGGATTTACTTCACTCATCAGTCAAGCTTCAAAGACGTAAAAGGAAGAGAAAAATCTGCATGACTGGCTGTCTGACAGAGAACTGAGATATTAAAGGTTGATATAATAAAAGTGCTTTGTATAGCACCTTAGTACAACTGCATGGCAGAAAGTCTACAAATAGTTGAGATGTTTTCCTAGACTTTTGTATTCATCTGCATATATTGTGCAATATTTATTCTAGCAGGCACAATGTGTTGATTTTTCTCCCTTGAAATTCAGTGTACTCATTTGGAAACACTTAAAAGTAACCCAAATTAAAGTAATTCTTTGAGACAACAAGCTAAATTTGCTTAAAATTTCATGGTTTTTCTTTTGGAGAAGAAAACTGAAAAACATTTCTCTTGACTTCACAATATCCTATAGGGTTTTATCAGCAAAGTTAGGGAAGTTTGGTCTCACTTTCGTATCCATCATTTTCATTCTTCAGTTGCCCAAAAGAAGTCTATTATAAAGTCAACTTCCCTCATGGCCCCCAAGTCAGGGGTCTGTATTTTACATCATGTATTCCCAAACTCTAAAGGGTATAAGGAAAATAAACATACAGGTTTTATTCAGTAAAAATCTTGATTTGTTTGGTTTAACTGGGTTGTAAAGAATGGCTGAATGTTCAGCATTGATTAAACCTGCTGGTTCATAAATAATTTTTATATAGACTTTCCTGCTATTTCTTAAGAATCAGAAAAGGGACATTTACTTGCAGTACCTGAAATTACTGTTAAAAAGGTGACAAATAAAAAGTACATAAGCACCTTGCAACAGGCTGTAGGTGCTCCATTTAATTTTTTGTCTTTCACAGGTGCTACTAAAAAATTTTTTGTCTTTCACAGGTGCTACTAAAACAAATCACCAATGTCCAAGTGGTAATTATGGTTAGACTTCTTTGTTCTCAGTTAAAAGTGATTTGTCATTAAGAGGAATCAAAGGCTTCCATTTAGTTCAAGTACAGACAAAATATACTTGTATAATAAGCTGTACTCCCTCATATTTTAGGTTGTCTTTAATCATGTTGTGAAATCTAGATTTATAAAGGCACATGCATAATAGAGAATTGGAGTTTTAGCATCCTTTGTTCTTAAATTTCAATTATATTCTATTGTTTCCTTTCAATTCACTAGAAGTAATTAAGTCTACCATGCTGGTGGTCAATCCCCAGACACAGCTAGTGCTGACACTCACTTCAGAAATGCATTTTACAACAGACTTTGGAGTAGCTAGAAAGAAACAAAAATTATCAGTCAATCATTGCAGCAGAAAAACCTTGGTATAGGAGCAGGCAGAGCTGAATTATGCTTACACAGGTGTACACCTTGATAATGCTGTTTGCTTTGGTTGAATGAGCCTAGGGTTTCATTGGTGGAAAAAAAGAGAAAAGGTTAACTCAATGGGGCAAATTCATAATGATTAAATTTGTTCTAGATGCATTCCAAAGAAACTGATGAACACTGTTGAGAAATGCAATTTGCCGGCTTGAAGTCAATTCCTATTTCATAAATTTAGAAACCTAATAATCCATAATTTTTTTGCATAAACATGTGTATGCCCAACTAAAATAAGTTGAGTCTCGTGGTCTTTGTACTATGTTCTTTGAATTCAAAACTTTGACACTCTGTCTCACTGCTATTAGAAAATAATACTTCAAACTTATGGTTTAGATTCTCATATTTCAGAAACTATTTAAGTGTTTTAGCTTCAGAGGAACCAAGAATTTACATGGGCATTTATTTAGCTTTTGTACATATTCATGCAACAGTTTAATAGAATCATTGCTTTCTATAGTTGTGGACCCTTAGGAAAAATGTGGACTGAACATATTTTTTCCCCAGATATGTCACAAAAGTTGAATCAACTGTGAATTCTCCCAGGAATCAATATTTGGGAAAAACAAAAAATGTAAATTTGTAAGAGTCATCACATGAGTAGTGGTACTGAGATGTACAAAATGTACAGTTCACAGTTGGGAAGGTGTTATTTCTAGGAAATTTATCCAAAGAAGGAACATGTCATGTTGTTTGAAATGTAAAGTTCATAAGGAAATAACCTCAGCCTCAGTACTGTGCTACTGGCAGAAACACCTCCCTGCCTTTCCCCCTCACCAGCCCTTGCATGTGCCTACCTCAGGAGCATGTTCTTGAAAAAATGCCTGACCATTCCTGAATTGCACAAAAGTTTCAAAGGGATGGTTAGGCAGCAAATAAATATAAAGCAAACAAACAAATATTCCTCAAAAGTGTCACAGCCAGTAAAGGTTCCCAAGGCACCAAGTCAGTGTGCTCCTGTTTACTGGTAATGTGGTAGGTGTTAGCAAAATGTATGAACTTCTCTGTTTTTTCCATCTCATCAGAAACAGTATTAAAATATTTCAAACCAAATCTAACTTGAACTCCTGTGAAAGTGCTATTATAGTGATGTGAAAATTGAGGAAAAAGCCCTCTGTTTATGCAGTATATTCTTTGTTATTTTGACATTTTTTGGAACCGAGCTGCAGTAAAATACTCTTTTGCAGGAGCTTTAACGTGACACTGTTTAAATGTGCTTTCATTTTGTATGGGATCATAGATGAGTCATTAAATTTCTCCTCATATTTAGAATTGAACCTCATAGTGTTTTGTAATATGCCCTTCAATAATCTCAAGGGGTGAACCTTATTTAAATATGGCATATAATGCTATAATGTTGCTGTATCATATTATGCCATTATTTTTCAACTACAATTCTGAGGACATAAGCAAATGACTAACACAATTCAGACAACAGTTTGTCTGCTGAAAGAGATGGTTCTACTCTTTCCTCTTCCTTGTTGTTTACTTTGTCCTTCCTCGTGCCAGTACAGCAACTGCAGTGGCTCTGCCTGAACCACACTGGGGAGCAGTACCTGAGATGGTTATAATTCCAACATGTTTTCCTAGAAGTGATGGTTTGTGTTCCTGGGACAGCTCAGTATATGTGGGGTGGTGACACCTGTGGCTGGGCATGGAGGGAGGGCAGCACCTGCCCTCACAGTAGGGCAGAACTCATCCCAGACTGAGCTGCTCTCTACATTGGGGTGCTGGAAAAACCCTTGGGATTTGTTTGAGTCTGTTCTAAAGGAGTTTGGAGGGAGGTACTGAAGAATGCTTGAAAAGCTGTAGTGTGCTGTAGAACTCTGCTATACTGGAACATCATAGCAAGGCTTGGCTTGATTTCTTTTTTTAGTAATAAACAGCTCTAGAAATGAGAGCTGTATTAAGTACTTGCAGGATTTTACTCCACATGAGAGAAGAATCTCTCTATGTATTTAGATTTTTCTTCTACTGCCCCCTTAAGACCTTTCCTTCCCAGGACATGAAGCCTTGTTTCTGTATGAACTTCCCTTTCCTGCTACTGGAGTCACCCCTTCTCCCTTCTATCTTTGAAAAATATTAATCTTAGCTTGACCATCTGGCTGAAGTACAGCAGTGCTCACTGGGCAGACTGGCCATCATTTGCCCTGACAGCAATGTTTCCCATCTAAGATAGTGGTGGCCAGGCCCCCATCTCCATGGGCTTGGGAGCTGCACCAATATGTACAAACTGAAGTGAAGTCTGTCAGGATTTGTGCAAAGGTGCTCGAGTATTGAAAAAAAAATTGCTTTCACAATAGTTTCATGCTTAGGATTTTTCTAGTAAATTAGTGATTTTTTCACTAGTTTTTCTATGGAAAGAATGTTTTGTGTTGAGAATTTAATTTTATACTGTCATGAAATTCATTGATGACATTAACAGTTACATTTTAGATCCAAATAAATTAATTATGTAAAGATCAAAGTGATCAAAGAAACCAATCCAGACCCTATCCATAATTTAAATATTCTCTGGAGTTGTTGGAGTTGTATAATTACTTAACTTTAACTAATCTTTAACTCTGTTCTTTTCCTAGGACATTTCAAGCAGACTTTTCTGGGAAGCTCAGCGTACTCCTCTGGAGAGGTAAATATTCTCTGCTTCTATCAATATACCATTATTTACATTACTTGCATATTTATGAGTCTGTTTTTTGGTGACTACAGGGTAATGACTGTATTTGCAAATCAAAGCTATGTATAAATTTTTAAAATCCACACCTATGCATGGGGACTGGAAAATACCATTCAAGAAAAGAAGTAATAAAGTATTCTTAAGAACTTTCAGCATCATTAGATACTTCACCATTTTTTTAGCCAGAAGTTTTTAAAATATAGTACATACCCAACACTGATCCCAATTCAACTTTGTTTTTCTTGCTAATGAATGGCAATTAGCTCAGGATTTTCAGTAGTTTCCGAAAAGCCGAATAACCATTTTCCCCGTCAGAGTTGTGAGAATGGGATTTTTTTTTACTGCTAGGAGGTTTTCTTCCTGCAGTATATGATGGTGGTAGTGTTTCTCCAGGGGCTGACCAGGATGCTGTTGTACTGTGCACAGGCTTGTGTTTTCTTACTTAACAAATTATAATGTTATTTTAATTTTATTCAAATAGTTGCAACCATGGATAGAAACAACAACAAAGTTATTCTATGTTGATTATTTTATACATTTTGTGGAATGGACTGACTTAAATTCAATATGTCTTTATTAAAAGAATTTAATTATGGATAACAGTTTGTTCAACTTGCAATGCAATTCAGTTTTTTGGGATAGGGAAAATGGCAAACTCATCAGTTTCTTTAAATATCTCTGCAGTTTCCAGTATATCACAGGGTATAGGATTCTGTGCCTGCACTGAGCTTAGACTTCCAGTAATTTAAATAGTAATGGGATGTTAGCACTACTGTTTCTCATTAATTCTATGTACTTTTATAAAGAGCATGAATATCTTTCCTCGATCTGGTAATGATTCCATTCTCTGAGGAAATTGTGGCGTTAAATGCACAAAATTCACGCTTCTGTTGAAGAAATTAGACCATTTCCTAATGACCTAAA
This sequence comes from Melozone crissalis, assembly GCF_028551555.1. Classification (NCBI taxonomy): domain Eukaryota; kingdom Metazoa; phylum Chordata; class Aves; order Passeriformes; family Passerellidae; genus Melozone; species Melozone crissalis. The sequence goes on from NW_026535794.1 coordinate 28,582,252, forward strand.
TGAAACGAAGCCTGTACTGTTCTGCTGATTTTTCTCTTACTTAGTCTTTCACACACTCTTACAGCTACAAGGTAGAACAGTGATCCAAAGGGAAAAGCTGTGCCCCAGCAGTGAGAGCTGTCCAGTGGAAGGGCTGTCATTTGCAGCAGTGGAAGTAAAGCTGTGAGAGTAACATAGGGCTTGGAAGCACAGCTGTGAAATAAGTATGACTGGAATTCAGCAAACTTCTTGCTAAAGGCTACTACAGCTGTTCATTGGTTCCCAAAGCTGAAACACAAAAATAAGCACATGCCTAGGATATAAATATATGAATAGCATAACTTGTTTTGTTATCTGCCTTGTGGAAAAAGCTAAGAGCCTACAAACATCTTAGCCCATTTGTTCAGGGTGGAACAGTGGCAACTGTACAGCAGCACTTTGAGTCTTTACACAGATATAATGTGTTCTGAGCACAGAGAACTTATGCAATTTCTCATTTAAATTGCTGTCTCATCTTGCCTGCTGCAGCAAGCACAGGACAGTGCAATGTGAGTAAGGAACTGTTTGTGTAGGACAGGTTCTGCATCGAGCTCTGATCAGTGCTGTTCTGTGTGGCCTCAGCAAAAGCACTTGGGAACTTGCTGTGCTTGTACAGAGCTGAATGCTCTTTCATGGTGAGTGCTGTGCTGTGAGGACCTCTGTGTTTAATAGTACTTTGGCTGTGTTTATCTGTATTGGGAGAGACTGCAGTTAATAAGTAACAGTCCAAGGGGCCATGCTCTCAACAGACTGTTGGTGCAAAGAGTAATCACATATATGGTTATATATACACAATTTCTCAAGATTACAGCACATACCAAACCTTGGCCCTAACACAGTGTTTGATGTTCTTGCTTATACAGTATCAATCCTAGGAACACTTTTTTTTCCTTTTTAAAGGCAATCATATTTCCTTTCAAACTGAGGAGCAGTGAACTTTGCAAATTGCATCTGCACTTCCCTGCAATTTGCTTACTAAATTTATTAAATGGATGAGGTAGGAGTTATGCTGTTTGCTACTGCAGAAAATCCAGAAGTAACTGCTACAGAAATATTTCAATAAAGGATCATCTGGAGGTTAGATTTTAATCTGTATAAAACCAAGGCCTGTAATTGCTTTATGCTGTTACAAAGCGTGCAATTGCTCGGAAGGGACTTCTAGAACCATCTGGATGCAATCTTGTGCCACGTGCTCTAGGAGGGAGGCTGGTGACCCATGGTGATTCCTTCCAACCTGACCCATTCTGTGATTCCCTGTGCTGATCAGAAGTTACTGCTGGTTCAGGTGCTCGGGTCTCAGGGGGCATACTGGAATACTGTTCTTACAATCTCTTTACAAGAGACCAAAAACCAGCCTTTTTGCATCTATATGTGTGCATTTGTAAATGCACAGCTCTATGAATGTTTAAAGAGGGGAGAGAACAAATCACCATGTTTATGGCACTGTCACCTTTGAGTGTATTGTTCAATAGGATCATCATAGAATTATGTAGGCTTTTTTAGGCATTGAGTCATCATCTGTCCTTTCTAAAACCTTCTATGTAGCTTCACGATAAACTTGCTGTTGGTTAGGACTGCTCTTGCAGAATGTGCTCTCTGGCATGTGAGGTCTGCCTCTGTCCTAACAGAAGTCAGTAGCTGACTTGTGTGGGATAGGGTTACAAACCTACTTATTAGGGCATTGCAGCAAATGCTGGTGGGTTACTACCCAAGAGCTCATAATAGATACAGAGCACTCTCTACACCTGATTCTAGTGACTGATCAGGGGGACTGGTGGTGCAGAATGGCAGGGAGCAGACATCTGATATCCTATTTCCAGGCTGCTCTTGTTGAAGGTGGCATCTATCCACAGATACCTCTCAGCTGATGTTAGGTCACTCGTTTTTTAAGTCACAGGATCACTGACACATCTTCAAAATGTAGCTTCTGTATATTGAAAATCATGCATTTAGAAAGAAACTGATTATGAATTACAGATTACTTTGGAAAACCTATGTTATACTAATGCTATGGAGGACCACTCTTCACTACAAGTACAGAAGAGTGAAGGCTTCACTCTATCAGTCATAACTATTAGTTATTGCAGCAGTTCTGTCACCTGTGTTCTTATGTTCTTAACTTGTTAATATGCCAAAGACCTGCCTTTAACAGGATAAATATTTGTATGGCTACCAACTAGAACCTTCTTGATTTCACTGTTATAATTTTTTTTTTTATTTTTATTTCTAGAGGATAGAGAAGCAAGAATGACTTACAAAAGTCAATGTCTCTGTCCAGGACACAGCAGAAACAAGCAAAGTTAAGAAATAGGTGAAATGCCAAGAGTAGAAATGTTCTCTCCTATTGACTAGAGCAAGGGAAGAGTTTTAGGTCTGTCTCACACATATTGCTGCTGTCAGAGAGACCAGTAATTATTGTACTCTTGCTTTGAGCAATTCCTTTGGGTTTTTTCCATATAAGGGCTGCAGTTTTTCTCAGCATTCCCAAGCAGAATAAAGAGACAAAAGGCATGGAAACATTATTGTTAAATACTCTGTTCATTGGTGTTTTGCACAGAAACTATGCATCAATGATAGTAATGCCTTACTACTGCTGTGCCTTTAGTGCTTTGTATTTGAGGCCTCTAATCAATGCATTTTTCCTGACATGAAGTCACCTGAGATCAGTATTATGCTAAGCTCTGCACCAGCTATCAATGTCATCATCAATATCAATATCAAAACTATGCCCAGTAAGGCTGTTTGTGTCTCTAGAGACGAAGTAGCTGCTACTTCATGACCGAATGGAATTTATACACGAAATCATTATTTATATGAGTTAAAGTATTTCTCAAAGCAGTGAATGCTGCTTAAAAAAACCATAAAACCCCAAAATCTTCCTGTTAAACAAGACTCTAAGTCTGATTGCCTAGGGGTTCTATAAAAAGACTTCTTTTGGTTCAGCCTATACCTCTCTTAGACTGGATAATGTCTAACTCTTCTTCTATAAAGGATCTCAAATTTTCTACTACATCTTTAGACAAAAATTTTTGGGTTAGGCAATCAATTTACGTCACCCATTATAGTGTTCTTATTGTTCATTTTTTGGGATTTGAGGGGGTGTGTGTGTGGAGAGGCAACAGACTGGATAGCTGAAATTATTTTTTTCCCCCCACAGAAACTTTTAAATTCAGAAAATATGGAATTTATACATTCAACAGCTTCAGGGGAAGTATACTGAATGTATTTCTTTGCAGAAGGCAGGTAATTTTTCCAGCTTGCCTTTGATTTCCTTATGAAGTTGACAAAGTTCTAATTATTTCCCTCTTCTTGTACTCCTTGCACTTAACAATCCTTCCAAATCTCAAAATTCAGGTTCAGTCTGGGCTCAAGTAAGCAATTTATAGTCTGTATTTAGAATCATTTATTTGGTTTATTTTAAGGTTTGGAGCTCTTTAAATGGGAAAAAAAAGAAAGCAGAAATTTATGTGTAATTCATTCTAAAAAGTTTCTTGTTGAAAATTATTTTTTTCTTGTAATTCTCCAGTCACTGAAGATAAGAAATGCATATTAAAAAGTAGACAAAAAAGGCTTGGGGATTTTTGATCCAGGCCAATCAAGACTGTGGTACTGAACTTCTTGGCACATCCAGAAACATGATGGAAAGAGATTTGGGGGAATTTTGCCTGTGAGGGCCTTGTAGGAGCAGCAGCAGCTGCTGTGGGCGCATCTGGTGTGGTTTGGAGTCTGCTGGCCAGAGGAGCATTCTTTCCAGAGCAAAAGGGGGATGTTACTCGACTCCCTGCACTTTGAGAAAGATGGGCTATTTCCCAAATTAGCTAGCCATTGCCTATGTGTTTGTTTATATTTTGGGCTGCTTGTGTGGCTGCAGAATAGCTTGGATGGCAAAGATGACAGGTCTTGCATATTTAGCATATTACTTTATAGTTAACTGCGCCAAAGCTGTCTGCTACCACAAAGCCAGAAAAAAATGAAGTAAAGGCTTGGATACCACGTGTGTTTTGCAGCCAATGACTGTGTATAGCCCAATAAGGGAAGAACTACTTCTGGTCAATTTATTTGGCTTAAATGCTTCTTGTCTGTGTTCAGAGTGGACAAAATCAGAAAGTGCAAAGAACTATTATAATAATTTTCTATTGTGGTAATGCTGGAAAACTCATTCACATGTTTCCTCCTAGTGAGCTAAACACTGTACTGGCGAAGAGAGGAAAAGAAAGTACCTGCCTGAAATAGGTATGCTACAGAGGGTGTAAAATTGAAGATGATAGGACAGAAGGAAAAGAGTGATCTGAGTGCAAAACTGGCCAATGTGAGAAAAATTTGTCTCCATAAATTGTGTGAAATCTAAAAAAATAAAGGTTCTCTTTTAATCCTCTTGCAAAATTTCACCTTATCCTACACATTTTTGAGTATTTTTCTGAAGCCAGAAAAACTCCAGCCTTACTAAGTTTATAAGGTCAAAGAAAGATATGTTAAAAATTCACACTGTGTGTGGGTGATCTCAAGTCAGTTTTGAGTGTTGGTTTCATATGCTTTGAAAATGAGGTTGTTGAGTTCTCAGATATAATGTAGGTCCTTCAAAGTTTTGGAAAAGCAGGTTTCTAGGAAAACAGACAAATTCTGTAAGTCTGCCACAAGAGACACTTAATTAAAGTTTTGTGCACATGCTTTAAGTGCGTGCTCATTCTGCCTGTGCTTTGAGCTAGGCTATTTGTTTGGCTTTCTTTTATTTTTTTTTTCTTTGATTTTCAGCAATCTTGTTTAATAAAAGGAGTTTAAAGCTTATTTATTTTTGCTTCCACAAATGTTTCCTAGGCTTAACCAAAGTAATTTTAAACTTGTAAGTTTGTTTGGGTAATAAGTAGTACTTAACCTGTTGGAAGTGCATGGAAAATTCCTATTGAGGTTGAAACTATTTTAGTAATTTTACAAAATGGAAAATATTTGGTTTTGAATTGCTATCTTAATAGTTGTGTTATTAGTGTGTAACTATGAAAATTACAGTGTGAGTTCCAGTATACTTAATTAATAGCTATCATCTCACTTGGCAGTTCTTTATTCTGAAAAATATTCTTAGGTCCACAAGTTCTCTACAGCTCTAGTTCTCCCAAATCAATCTTAATAAACATAACTTGCAGTGATATATATCCTTTTCCTCAAAGTAGCCTTTGTTGTAATGTCAAAATTAGAACACAGTAAGAGAATAATTCATGCAGATTATTGCCACATATTTATACAATATGGTTCCAATCAGCTCTATATAGCTTACTATAAAAATTTCACAGCATTAAATGCAGCAACAATAGTACAATTTTAAATTAAATGTTAGTGAACAATAACTTGTCTGGTGTTTATTAATTTGAAAAGTTTCTTGAATCTGGTGTTGATTATGATATCCTGTAGAGTTTGTGCACCCATAAATAGGGGAAGATATATATATTTTTATATGCATACCAAGAGACTATATATATATATATATATACATATATATTTTATTTCTATTATTTTAAAGTGCAAAAAGATTAGATAGTAAAGAGGAGTTTATGGGTATTCTGCAGAGTTTGTAAGAAATGCATGCTCTATCACAGGAGAGTGGCACTTCTTTTAAACTGCTCAACTTTTTCCATCTACAAAAAAGAAAGTAGATGTTCTGCAGTTTTAGTGTGCAATATGCCATCTTTGGGCCTGTAAGTACATATTTTAGGCACAGGTTCTTCTGCTCATATATAGTATAGTATGTACATGATATTCTTGTCCTGAGTGCAGAATGACAGAATTGTTTAGAAAAGATATTGAAAAGTAACCAGACACCTGAGCAAAATCCTAATCAAATCTTCACTGACAGGAAAAAATGCAGTGTTTTTGCTCATTTTAAAGCAATTTTAAAGCACAGTAAGAGATGAGAAGTGTCAATGTGTTTCACATGTTCCTATTATTTCATATATATGTATGCTAAGAAAAATAGATGTTTCATGGACTGGGTGTCCATACTGGAAATCTCATCCTTATCACCACTTGATTAAGCTCTTAGTGGTTTACACTATACTTAATATATATATAATTTTCTACTTTTTAAACAGATGATTGTATTTGAATTATATGAGATGTGGCCATATATAGATGTTCCAATCAAACTGTAATTTATCCTTCTGACATTTATTTAATTAATTATAGTGGTTAGGGAAGGGTTAGAATCACATTTATAAAATAGGTATTTTCAATGTCAATACTATGAACAAATCTTCTGAAAAAAACCCAAACAAACAGTTCCCTACAGAAAACCCAACAACCCAAGCCCAGACCTCTCTGGATCTGCAGTTCCTACTTCACCATGGAAAGAGGAGGGCAATTTCAAAGAAATCTGGAAGTTTGGAAGATCTTTATTGTCCAGAGCTGGACAGTTTCAGGTCAGTCTTGGATGCAGACACAGTAGGTGGGTTTGACTTTGGAAGACAGTGGAGATTTTGCACCTGGCAAGTAGAATATTTGATATGTAGTCAAAATGGCAATCTGGAAAACTAACCTCTGAAATTTCTACACATGGCTTTAGATATTGTCCACTCTTGATATTGTCCCTTTGTGTCAAAGAGTACCCAGTGAGTTCCAGCCATGCCTTCATCTCCTTTGCTGTCTTTTTTTTCTGTGTGTTTAAGTTCATAAATAGTGTCAAAGGTTCAGCTACCAGACTGGGCTGAAGCTCCCTGCTTGCCATAACTATGTGATCTGATCTTAAATGATATCTGTGCAGGCACAGACCCAGGAGAATAACACAGATATGAAAGGCTAGAAGAGTGGATTTGAATGTCAGCAGGCAATTGTCCATGCGACCAAGAGCATTTGCACCATCTGGCCTGGAGCCTAGGCAGTGATACCTTCTAGTCATGGGGGAAAAGCTACTTTTGTTTTTATTCTATGAAAAAACCCAATAGAGCAGTCAGGCAGACTGTGAAATGGATTTTGGATGGCAGCACTGCAACATTTCCACATTTGGAAATGTTACAATTGTAACATTTCAAGGTGTTGAAAATGTTCGTCATTATCTTTGTCATAATAGTGTCCCTATAACTTTCTGAAGTGCTTGAAAGCAACTTTATGTCAAATAAGCTGGTCTTTCTCTTGTGCTCTTTGACTATCTTCCCTGGAGCACATGGCTAAGTCTCTTTCTTGACATTCATGACAGCTAACTCCTTGAATATTTGGGGCATTTTGTGAGTATCCACTGGCTGTGCAATTGCATTGTGAGGAATTGCTGCTAGAAATAATATTTTTTTAGTACTGTACTGGCTATTTTTATGAAACTAAATCAGTTGTCACAGAGCAGTGTGTTGATTTGATCTGATGTTAGACAGGCTTTGGGAACAATAAAGGCCAACTTCTGCCTCTAGGCTGAAGAGGTATCCTGAAAATGGAGCTCCCTGGAAATGTTAGCTGCAACTAGTGAGACTTAACATCACTGTGTAAGGGCATGAAGGAAAGCAATCAAATGTTTACCTAGAAGACAAGCTCCAGGCTTAATATTTGAAACCAGGGTGGCTGGTTGGTGTGTACAGGTGTAGCACTTAGTTCTGCCATGTGTCTGGGGCTGCTGAGTGCTGCTGCAATACACATAAAAGCATTTAAAACATGAGTGCAATGCAGGCAGATGAGTGCATTGGGTTTACAAATGTTACATCATACCCAGAAACTACTTTCCTCTGTGCACTGCCTGACCCTGTGGGACATTCCAATGGAGAAGTAAATGGATATGCCTGAGCTGACCTACCTCACATACTGCCTGGAAGTTAGCTGTGCTAGGAAAAGAGCAATATGTATTGAATATCTGCATTCCAGCCTAAATGATGGTGGGTAATATAAATTTTTTTATAGTGGAAACAAAATTAAGAAGTGCTTGAATGTACAGATAATCAGAGAAATTATTCACAGCAGAAATTATTTTTAGTCTAGTTTATTTTTAGCATCAAAGCAAAAACATGGCCTATAACCCTTTCTAATAATATCTCAATGTATGTTTTAGAAATAATAACAGTGTTTCCTACTAACCCTTGCACAATTCGGTGTTGTTGTACTGTGTAAAATTCCCAGTGAACAAAATAAATATACAGCTTTCTGTAGCTGGAAGACCTATAAACTTTTTTTTTTTTTTAGGTTTTTTTTTTTTTTTTAGGTTTTTTTTTTAGGAAACAGAATTGTGGTGCTTTGGTTCAGTCTAATCATTAATTATGGTGAAAAAGAAAGATAAAAAAAAAAATCTCAGAAGTATTGCCTTGAAATGCCTTCCCTTTTAAACTGGCATTGAAACTATTTGTTCCCTGCAGCTTTACCAAAATTAAAGATTTAATTTCATATGCAGTCACTACTTTGACACATCCCATTCTTTCAGACATTCCCACACTCCTACATTGAGCCTGGACAACCTCACGCTCTCTGGTGTGCAGACAGCAGGCAGGATCTCTCCAGCTGAGCATCTGACAAACCCATTGACATCTATTTACACCATAAATCCTTCTGCAGGACAGGCAGAGCTGTGTGCCTGGTAGTGCTTGCTCAGGAAGGGATAAGCTGCTTTTAGGACAAGGGCTGTGTAGCACGTTGCTTTGCAACTACAGAGAGGAGATCTGTGTTCTGAATGTGCTTCCAGGGACTGGGCAGAGGCATTCCTTCTTTAACTTGAAAGCTACTTAAATACAAAATAACATTATACAGGTTATTCTGCAGATCTTCCATACGGAATTTTCAGGACTCACTCAGTCAATGATTAAATAAAAAACCATCAAATTTCTGTTCTTTAATTTGGCACAGTACACTGTGCCAGCAAGCTTCTGGGTATTATTCTGAACCAAAGTTTCATTTAAGGCCATTAAAATGTGTATATTTCTTCAGAAATAACTTTCCAAAAATTCTGTCAAAACTGAGATAGACAGTAGTAATTCAGGAGTGAAAAATTATTGAAATAAGTTAAAAGTAGCCGTTAAGGTCACAGTTGACCTTATGAAATGAATATGAAATGAAACATCAGAGACCATAAGCATGAGTAGTTTAAATACCAAGCTATTTTTCAAGGGCCTAGTGAACCTTACAGACATAAGGCAGAAAACATCAAAGCATCAGTATAATCATCAGTGCTCATACTCTAACTTATGAGCCATCAAACCAGACTCATTCAGGACTACCAAAGCATGAAGTTTCTGGTAAAGATAATCTGCAAGGTTGTCTTGCCTGGAGTAGGTGTGGTCTTTGTGAGCCTTCAGTTTCCAAATCATGTGCAGTGAAGAAAAGAGCTGCTAATTTAAGCTGTTACCTCCCCTGGGCTGAGGGTTACTGGCTTAAATACTTCTTTCCATGGCCAGGAAAAGTTTCCTTCCAAGGGTAGCACAGGGTTAACTGAATTCTCCTTTAACCCTCACAGGAAGATTTGTCAGAACTTGTCTGTCCAGACAACTAAGAACTCCTTTGTTGGAGAAAGGAGTTAAATAATTATTTGCTCTGTAAGCAAACTTAAATTTACCTACACTTTAAAAAAAATGAAAAAAGAAAAAAGGACAAGTTTTGATGTTATGGTTTCAATCTCTGCAATATAGTTTAGATGTATCTAATTTCTCTTTACAAGCTTTGCTTGTAAACCTGATTTAGCATAACATACCTTGTGTACTTTGATGTTAGGACAATCACCCATGTAAACCTGGAATTTTTTCAAAACAGACTGATATGGCTCTGTACCAAATTCTTGTTGCTGTTTTATGATCTCTGGGCTATAATTCTCTAGAGTTCTTTAGAGTTGCCAGGCTATATTCCTAGAACTGTGATCCAGGTGCTAGGTGGTTAACAAAACATGATGCAAACACAGATGTTTCCCTTTCTTTTGGGAAGAATAACACTTAATTGCAGCTGGAGAGCCAGAAATATTGTTCATTATCAGCAACTTTCAGAGAGGTAGAGAGATTAAAAGAGCTAGAGGTTGCTACTAAATAATTTTGGCTGGATAATAAATAAATAAATGACAAGGGTTGAATCCAGCCATACAATTAATTTTGCATGGATATGTTTAAGCATATTTTATATTTGATTTTTTTTTCAAACACTGGTGTACTGAAAATAAGAGATTTTATTTCTGAGATTGAAAAATTGGCCCAAAAATAAGATCCTGCAAACAGTGCCAAATCTAGTTTGATGTGTTGAAGCTGGAAATCTCACTGTACACTCTTTTGTTTGTCTTCAGTCAGCCATGGAAGCGCGACTTCTCAAACTTCATTTTCTCCACACTGGGGCAGGTGTGTCCATCGTCTGTACTTCACTGAATAGTGTTATTCTCCTAAGAACCTTAGTGAATTCTCAATGGAGTTTGCAGTCAAACATAAGATTTTCATAATAGGCTTTTTTTTCTATTGACTTTTTGACCTGGTAGCTGAGAGCATGAACTACATAGAATGAGTTTCTATTTGCATAGTGATTTCAGAGAAAACAGTGCAGATGCAGCCAAAGTTGTTGAGGCAGGTCTCTTCTTGCTTCTCTCTGTGGTATAGGACTGTATTTTTTTAATTTAAAACATTTTTCTATTACATAGCTTTCTTTTTAAGACCTGTAATTAAACGCTAAAGAAGCTGTATTTTGACTCCAGTTTGCCTAATGCTGTGAGTCATCCCTTGAGGAGGTGCTTTAGCTGTGCTGTGAGAGATGCTCACTGAGGTCTGTCCCAGGCAGGCTGCACGCTGCAGTTTACCTCAGCATGTTTATATAGTCACTATGTTTTAAAGCCAGGGTGGGTGTGCACATTGCTCTCTCAGTGTGACTCTTCCAGGACTCCTCTCTTGTGATGTCAAACTCACAATAGTCTGCTGAACGAAGTCTGGCCTCTTCCTTCTGCTGTGACATTAAATAAGGTGCACAGCGAACATTTATTTAAAGGATGAGAAAGCTACCCCTTCAAACAGCTGTTTACAAAAAAAATCAGGTTGGTTAGTCATTGTTAATAGCTGAGCAACCAGGCCTAATCTACAAGTTGAGTCCAACTTTAAATTTGGCTTTGTCTATGCTCTGAGTGTGGGCCTGCTGCAGAGCTTCCTTCCAGACTAAACTATTCCAGGAGTTTATGAACATTCAAGCTTATTCAATTTTAATAAGTGTACAAAAATTTTTTTCAATTGTAAAAAAATACAAAATTAGTGTAAAAAAATATAAAGTGTAAAAAAAATAAATATTTGCAAGCTTGTTTCTTCTTTGCTGACCTGTTCTGCATTTTTAATAGTCTGTTTGTCATAGGACTTTCCTTTCCCATAGTTCTTAGTTAATAAAAATGTCTGCTAGCTCACAGTGACACTGCAGAAGTGCAGTGCTTTCCATGAGCAAAAGCTGCTGGTAGCCACATTACTTTCATTCTGCTGGAATTTGTTCTCTGTGAGGTTTAGTGCTGTGTGAATAGACACCCTTTTGTATTACTGCCCTCCTTCTCAGGACTCCTGTTTTCTGTCTCTCAGATCTCTTTACAGAGGCTCTTCTACAAGCTCACCTTAAGCCACTTGACTTAACCACTTATGTTTAAATACTCAAACTGTTTAAATACTAGGCAGTGGGTAACCTTTGTTCTCTGAAGCCAAGGGCAGCTCCTGGATCTCTCATGGGCAGCTCTGCAGAGCAATGACTGCACAGCCAGGGATGGCAGCTCTTTTCCTCATGGTCTCTATGACAGTGCACAGCCAGGGATGGCAGCCCTTTTCCCCCTGGTCTCAGGGACAGTGCACAGCCAGGGTGGCAGCTCTTTTCCCCGTGGTCTCAGTGACAGTGCACAGCCAGGGTGGCAGCCCTTTTCCCCCTGGTCTCAGGGACAGTGCACAGCCAGGGTGGCAGCTCTTTTCCCCGTGGTTTCAGTGACAGTGCACAGCCAGGGTGGCAGCCCTTTTCCCCCTGGTCTCAGGGACAGTGCACAGCCAGGGTGGCAGCTCTTTTCCCCGTGGTCCCTCACTGTCACACTGTGCCCTGCTGCAGAGCCTGCAGCTATCGCTGTCGCAGCTCATTTCCTTGCATGTCTGCCCTTGAGAAGCAGCAGCAGGATAATGCTCAGATTTCTGCTGCTGCTGTTCACACATGAGCTTAAACTACTCACAGAGGTCAATTTGTGTGAAAACTATGAAACAGAGTGGCTGAACTGTGGGCAGATAATTTTGTCTTTAGCAGTCTCAAGAGGAGAGATGAGACAGCCGTGGGTGCAGTAATATCTTCAGCCACTGCAGCTGCGTGCTTCAGTGGACATGTCCCAGACTCTTGGAATGAAACCAGAGGGAAAAAAACCCCTGCACTACTGTAAATTTTTAGGAATTTTGATTTCTGATCTAAATACAAAATATTAGTTTGTAGCTTCTTATCTACAAGACAACACCCCAGAAAACAGATTGTGTTTGTATAGCCATTGCTATACTATAGCCATTGCTTTCTGCACTATAGACTTGATTAATCCTATCTATAGTAAGAAATAAATCATGGTGTTTGCATCTGTGCATTTCCACAAATAGATGTAAAGCACAGGGTTTTCTGTAAATAATTAACATATTATGAAATGTGAATTAAACCATATCAGGCTTGAGTTGTCTTTTCCTCAAATGACCCTTCCTTCCAAAAGCATCTGGTACTTGGTTCAGAAAAGATGTCATCACTGGATTTTCCTTGATAAGGAAGGATTTTACACCCAAATATTTCAAGTCTGTAGCTCTTGAATCTGGATGTGGATCAGGTTCATGCTGGAACAAGACTGTCATTGCTTTTTTTGTGCCCTGCTTTCCACAAAGGCAATTCAGACATGGGCAAAAGACATTTTTGTCATGCCCTAGATGTTCCCTACTCTATAATATGAAATCAGCGAATATGAGTTGCAGAATATGTCTTTGGGATAAACAAGGCTTTTGTATCCATCTTCCTGTTCTTCCTTTCTTTATAAGATTTTGCAGTGCAAAAGTTGCCGTAAGTTTTACTCAATTGTTCTAGTAGTCAGCGCTTCCAGGTAGGAACATGCTAGCGTCTGCAAGTTGTCACTTGATAGTAGAAAAGTACAAGCATTTCAAGCTCTGATTTTTCAGCAAATCTTGTCTTAACGAGAGAGATTTGATTCTGCAGACTGAACACAGGAATCCTGCACAGCATGTCCTGCCAGGGGTTTACTTTGAGCTTGAAGTACTCAGCAGATGAGACAGATTCAGGCTAGATATTCACTGAAGCACAAAAGCCAAACTCATAGCACCCATAGGTGTAAACCAAAGGAAATGGTATTTTTCCATGAATAAGACAAATGGAGGAGCAGATCTCCCTAATGCCTCTGCAGTGGCTTTAAATCCAAAAGAGCTTCAAGACAAAGGCTTTTACTCTTTCTGGAAAGTGTTCCACAGCAGGGCAGCAGAGAGTGAGGCTCAGAGTCACAGAACAGACAGCAAGATATGAGTCCTGCTTGCAGCATCACTGAACAATTGCTTCTGCTGAACTAAGAAAGTAGGGCTTCTATCCCATCTCTTCAAATGGACTTGGCCAGTTGCTTTTGAGATCCTAGCTTTGAGAGGAGCTCTGTAGGTGTTCATATTTACAACAGATGGAACAAAATCCTCACACTGTTACACAGCATGTTTAATTGATTTAGAAGTTGATTTTAGCCCAGAAACAACTTTTCCATCTCCAATTCACCTCCTCCAAATTGACTGCCAGATTCCTATTCAGAAAACCATAAGTCTAGAAGAATTAAGCAGTCAGGAAATCATAGATCCTCTGCACACAGAGGGACAACCTTTCTGCTGGAAACCCTGCAGCACTTACTTGCACTTACATTCTCTCTAGAAGCAAGAGCTAACGTGTTAAAATAATATTTTTTATCATGAATTCACATATTATCCAACATATTAATAATTAGAATATAATAAATTATTTTAGAAATTGCAAAAGTGGGAACTATAACCATCTCTGTGTTAGAGAAACATTATAAAAGAGAAGTTTACCTGAACTTGTTTTTGCTTTCCACTCCTCAGCTCACCTTCCTCTCTGGCTTACTCGCTATGCCTTCAGAAAATGCATGTTCAGAGGAAGTGGTGCTACAGTATAAAGCTGCCTCTATTATTATTGCCCTGTGCATATACAAAATAACTTTATTACATGAATTTTCTGTTGGATTGACTCTGTTGAATTGTTGTATTCTGCAATTTTGAAAGTGGTCTAGTGTTAATGTCCATGTGGTTTTGAATCAGGTTTAAGATGCTCAATGGACAATTCTTGTATGATCACATTTCCCTCTTCAAAACAGGAAACCCAGAGGCACTTTCAGTGTCTTTGTAGCCTGCACACTGTACAAAGACAAAAGAAGTGGCATATTGTACCACCACTTTGGAACACCCCTCCCCTTTCTTATACTCTTCCTTTTTCAGAGTAACATTTCTTAAACTATTTAATTTCAAAGGACAGATAAATCATGAAGTTGAATCAAATATAGATGATGTAAAACTTTTTCAAGGTTATGGATCAGGCCTTCACAGTGCTTCCTTTGTATTTCACTTGAATTGGTGATTGTCTTCCTGTTTCAATACCATTCTCTTTCCTTCTATTCAGGAGTTTTCTATTACCCTCCAGACTATTGTATGACTGCACAAGTAACACAAAGTTCTTTGTATGGTAGAAATCAGGCACGAAATAAACACACCTTAATCTTGCACTATCAAAACCTTCCTTCTTTCTGCATGTAAATACAGTTCCTATTAAAAAAAAAAAAGTCAGAAATCTATGAACTTGATGTTGCAGTGTTATCCAGCTGGCAAACTCTTAAAAGTGCTGGGAGATTTCTTCCATGAAGTCTACTGCCTCTGTGACACAGCTCTGCTGCTGCGAACAATTGCCCAGTAATGTGACTGTTCCAGCTTCCTACACTGACAGTCACAGTACTGACTTTAGCCTCTGTAGGAAAGGAAATGATATACAGACATGTGAAGTGGGGAGTCTGGGCCTCTTAATGACACCAAGCTTTGGAATTTTATTCTTTCCATGTGTTTACTCAGCCCTTTCCTATTCTTGTATCCTGCATAATAAAATCATTTATTTAAGTGCTGTTTTATGCCTTTTGGTTCTGCCGAGTTATGTGAGAGGAAAAAGGAGGAAAGAGCTTTTTCCTTTGTGCAGGCTGCAGTCCTTCTAGCTTCTCCTTCCTGGTGTCAGCAATTCACAAGGAAAGGCAGGGGTCCCAGTGGCCATCAGCAACTGCTGAGCACATGAAGAGGGACCTGTAATTGTCACCATTCTGATTTGATCACTCAGGTTAGTGAGGAACAATATGATCCTACCACAGAGAACTGCTTGAAACAATAGCCTGGTCTCAGACATAGAAAGGTTTTTTGGTAATTTCTCTTGTCCTTTCTCTTGGAACATTCCCCCAACTCTTCACATCAATTTCTCACAGATTTATGAACAACTTGTCCATGTCTCTGCATGCTAATGAGCCAGCGAGGAATTAGAATTTGTTTTTGTATAACTTATCTCATGTTGTGTGATCACTAAAATCGTTGGAGTATGCAGTGTGATTGCCTTAAGGATTCCTGAGGCTGATTTTCTCACTGCTTACACCATTTGACTTCAGGGATTTTTTTCCACTACAGCTGCCAGAATTGTCTTGTGATCCTGAAATCATTTGGTCAATTGAGCATCTGTTAGGCAGCCTCTGCCTTGCCAAGGGTCTTCTGCTCTTTGCTGTGCAGTATTTGGAGCAAAGGAGAAAGATGGGAAGCAACCATCATATATGTAGCGCTAGCAGAAAATTATCAACAAGTTATTCAACCCTTGTCCTCCTACCATGAGTCTCTGAGGGGGAATATGGGTTTTTATTTCATCACAGTGATCAAATGTTGACTTTGTAAAAGTCTTTTGTCTGTCTTGGATTTATTGACAATTTCACTCTTGTAAACAGTATATAGTACTCAGATACTTTGTTGGGAGTTCTAAAATGCTGTGACCCAAGCAACCAGAAACAAGTGATACTTAGTGTATTTGGTTTGCATGTGTTCTCAAAAATTTGCATATGTTCTAAAAATATCAGTGTTGTTTTGTAAAAGAAAAACTTTCTTTGGGTGAAATGCCAGGAATTTTATTTAGAAGAGTTTAGCAGAGGCACTGCTGTAGATTACAGTGGTGGAAAATTGTGAACTGGTGACATGAGTGGCAGGGAGTTCAAGAAAAATGTATTACTCTAAGAGCAAAGAGTAAATGCAAATATCTTATTTTTAAAAGCAACTGAAAAGACTTATCAAAACAGATTTTTAATGGATTTGGATGGGTTTTAACTTATATGTCTCTGTGTGTGTGTATATATATATATATATATATATATATATATATATATATATATATTTAAATCTTGAGGTATAAAGTGTGTCCTGTGTAAAGAAGTTCTGATAGCTGAATGCCTGATCAGAGCCATGTTTTGCTATTGCTTTGATCTTCAATGCAGGGGAAAATGTGTTATTTATTCCTGGTATCCACCCAATCCAGTCCAGAACATTATAGCATTGATCTGGAATGTAAAATCATCTCTTAACTAACTTTTGCACTAGCACACACATTACTTTCTCTTCTTTGAGTGTGAATTAACACAGCTCAGGCTGGGATTTTCAAAGGAGCTTTGAATTAGTTATCCAAATCCCATAAAAACTAATTCTGAGCAATATTTAGTTATTGTGCAGTTTGAACTCACTGTTAAGTAAAATACAGTTTTGCAATTTTATTTTAGGTACAGCTCATGATGATGATTTAAAATGATTTGGACAATGAGTTTGGGCAGCAAGAGGGTCTAATTGTTTTCCATAGTTCCCTTTATATGGTTTTCATTAAGATCTCTGTCAACTCTGGTAAAGTGTATTTTCTTGCTTTATTTTTAAAATTAAAAATAGTATCTTATCCAGAACACTCCACATGAACAATAAATTGAATCAGCAGAGGAAAAATGTACATTATAATTTTACATTGATACAATAATCTGACTAAGAAATAAGATTAAGAATGATAACTAATTCATAGGGGAAAGGCTACCTCTTCTCTTAATGCTCTTTAACAAATGAACTATCAGGAGTTCTGTTTGTCACTGACACACAATACAGAATTTAGGATACTTCAAGGATGTATGGGTTAGGTTGGAGTTCCTTTGGAACAGAATGATGAGGGAGATGATGGGAGTGATTTGGTGGAGACATCAGAAGGAATGCATAACATGAGAGAGCTAGTCATAAAAAAGATTTTTCAGTGCCTAGAGGCTATGTCAAGTTATGCCTTGTGGGATTAGAAAAGCAATAGAAGGTGGTAATGAAAACCATGATTTAAAAGTTGATGAAAAAAAATTCTAGGTTGAAAGTTGAGTTTTGCCTTTTATGGTCTTCCCCCCCCCCCCCAACCTCTCTTTATCTAGTCCGGAAAAAAAACCCCAGAGTCCTGTTGTTAAGGCTTATTTTGGTTTGGGGTTTTTCTTGTTGCTTTTTTTACAACTTTCTTTCTATGGACTCTCACAATAGAAGCAACCAAGAACAAAATATATATTCCCAAGATTCGATGCTTTTTCTTATTAAAAATATGGTAAGAAATATGTTTGTAACACTGACATCAGCTCCAGTATTCTCTTAGTGAGCTGAGACATGGAAAACATGAAAATAACTCACATAAATCCAGGTACTGAATCCTGAAGTCTGGATTTCACAGTTGGGTTTGAAACAGTCTGGGGAAGTGGATTTGTTTAAAAGGAAGATTTGGGAGCTTTGTTTTGACTAAACACATGTATTCAGACAAAAGTTCCAGACCTTTGAAATTTTGCCAGGCACACATTAAAGCCAGGAAAATGATGGTTTATTGTGTGTACAATTTATTGTTATTGTTATTTATGATTTGCTTAAATCTGATAGAGTGTTCAGTGCTGTGCAAGACATAGATATCATGCTATCTAGCCTGAAGAGTGCATAATGTAAACATCTCCAGGAATTGATGAGCTTTCTGTTAAGGAACAAAATTAAACTAATGTTCTCCATGGCAAAATAATTAATTTGAATTCACACCTGCAAAGAGCTAATGTCCACATTCTAACTCTGTTTACTTACAAATATCAGATTGGAGAAGTGAATGTATGAATAGTTTTTGGCTTTTAATAAAATCCTCCATTCTGCATAATCTTATCCTTTCTTTCTTGGTTCCACATCACAGCTCCACCACTCACTTAAAAAAAAAAGAAAAAAACTGTCAAAAACAGGTGAGAAAGTTTACTACATCACATTCCTTGTTACAACAACCTACCTTCCTGCTCAAGGGAAAAAATGATGCAGCAGAAACTGTTTTCAGAAGTTTTGAACTGTTTTCAGAAGTTTTTTTTTAATTACAGAAGTTTTAAATAGTGAAAAATGAAAGTAGGAAGTTGTATTTAATTCACATTCAACGAAACCTTATGTACTCTTAAGCCTTCAGATTTCAAGCAACATACATCCCTAAAATCATATAATCGTATTCAGATAAACTTCATGGCTTTTTCCATCTCTAGCCCAGTGGCAGGGAATAGATCCAGAACTTGCAAATATTATATATCCCAGGGCTTCTGTGAGACGTGTTTTCTTTCATAATGTATTGCTGCTGGATAAAAAGGGAGTAGAATTTTTATTCAAAAGACGAAACCATCAGATTAGACAAGAATCACAAAATCTTTCATCATCAGGTCTCAAAAGTGTGCATGAAGAACAAATACCTTTCCTTTTTTTCTCCCTGGGCTTGCTTTCTATCTTTAATGCATTCTGCTTGAAAATCAGAATGTAAAATCTGGGAAAAAATCCCACACACAATGTAAGAAAATGATGTAAAAGGATGCTGTGAGCCCCAATATTTATGGTTACAAATCCAAAGGATTCTTCCATCATGTGAATAGCAAATAAACTCCAGGCTCTATTCCAAGCAAATACCTCTTACCACAGAAAAGACTAAAGCAGATCACACCATAATGTTTGGGCAGCAAGAGGAGACTTTGTTCTGACTTTTACCTCTTTCATAAAGCGCTTAAGATCAAAGTAGAATTGTCTTACCTTAAAAAGAAGAAACTACCCTTGAAATTCCCATATCCTGAAATATTGTTAGATGCAGAACTTCAAGCAGAGTATTTTGCCACCAACATGGAATGCTGTCAGAGAGATTAGGAGAACTTTGTTTGTTTTCATTGGACAGGATTTGCGTTTTCTATTTTCTTGAATCATAGAGATCAATCTCTTGATGCTTCTTCTTGAAAACAGAGAAACTTTACAGTCCCTGACAAGCATTGACTTGTCTATGCTAAAAGAGCTATTGCAATAGGCCATGATTTGGCCATGGTCAGTAGCTGAAGATCTCCTAAATGGATGGAGGCAAGCATCATGACCAGTGTCATTTTCTTTAAATTATGGGAAAAACAATGAACATAAGGCTGGAATTAGGGGTCTTGGTTTGTTTCCAGATCTGTAGTGCTTTTAATGGATAGCCTTGTAGGAAGGTATTTGCAAGTACTCAATGCTTTTAATTCTGATTTGTTGAGACCAGTGGGTAACTGGCCTCTATAAATGCTAGGCCTTCATATTTGGTGAACCTCCGTTTCCTCAGCTGCATAATTTAGACCCTGATGTGTGTGTGCCTCACAGAATTAGTAATTAATTAATGTTTGCAAAACATGCAGAGAGCCCTTGGTTAAAATATACTTTGAATAAACAACCAAACTATTGTTCATGTTGGTGTGCATTCTTCCTAGATTCCAGCTTTCCAACCAAGAAAGATCCAGACTTTTGAAATTTTTCCAGGCACATTCAAGAAAAAGAGAAGAGTTATGGCACTTTTCAAAGTATACAAACTCTGAGGAAAAAGATAAAAAGCAATGCTGGTGTTATCAGATTGACATGGCAGTTGACTGTAAAAAGTTTCACTAATGGAGCATTTTGAGACTCTCATATTTTCAGCTCTGCAAGCTATTCATTGGAAGCAGCAGCCTGACTGCACTTAAACAAATCTGTATCTTTCCATAGCTGAAGGATGCCAGAAGCTGAAGAGGAAAACAATAACAAGACAAAGGCACAAACCATCAGAAAAGGGAGAAAAAAAAAAATCACCAAAGCAGCCCAAGCTTCATAGCTAATGGAAGGGAGTGCTTGAGATGGCAAAGTGCTTAGCTGCAAGCCCAGGGGCATAGTAGCATTGCAGGATAGAGACTTTCCATGCCTGAGTTATAACATGTGGATCTTAGCTAATACATTGATAGCAAAGTGCTCAGGGCCTAATTCACTCTCAGCAGTACAATTTGAACTCAACAGTGCCCTGAGGACAGAGAGGTGGAGGGGGTAATAGGCCAGCACATTTTTGAAATGTTATGAAAATAGGGGAGTGTTGCTCATGTTGGGAACTGCTCTCAAGAGAAGACTACACAAATATAAAAAGAATGAGATGCAGAGCTCTCCTGCTCTCCTAGAGCAAGTTATTAGAAACTGCAAATCATAGATGGCTCTTTTGGGGGTCTTTGTCCTACAGATTGAATTGCCTTTACAATGCAAGTGTTAAAAGAAATTGAGGAGCCTTTTTCTGCTTTCTGCTTGTGTAAGGCCTGATCTTATACAAGCAGATCTGATCAGTGAATATATAGATTAGAACTGGATTTAGCAGGTTTTGGATCAAAATCTTAGCACCAGAAAGAATTGCACAGGCGAAGTCTTGTAGGATAGTGCACTTCAGCAGAGAAGGGGGCTGTAGAAAAATGTGTGAGCATTAAATGTGAGCATTTAATTTGTTTCTGGTAAATATCCAAGTGCTTCTTCTGTTGTCATTCAGTCTCCCACTGACTTTCTTTCTCTCTTGTACATTTTGCAGATTTGTTAGTTAGGTGCCACTTGCTTTAACTCTGTTATATATTGTATTTTAAAACAGAAAAAAAAAATAATCTGGAATATTCGGTAAAATGTAGGGAAACTTTACAATGACTGATACTTAGATTTTGCAGAAAATATAGATTCATTATTTTTTCCTGCTCTCTAATCAGCTCTTGAAACTTAGAAAACTATTTTATTTTGCTATTTAATGATCTGCTAAAGTGCCTGAGAAATGATCTGCCTTTTTCCACTTACCTCCTACTCATGATGTTGGGATGAAAAAATAGCTTTCTTCCTCATCTGTTGTAAAAACTACAATCTTATAATTTACAAGAACCAAAAGAACAAGAAGAAAGAGTAAAATCTCTGAAGTTAGCATGTGAAAATGAGTCAAATTAGTCACATTTGTGATCATTTCACAGCACACTGAATAATAACTCACACCACCTGTTTTTTTCTTTTTTAAGCAGTGAAACAACACTGAACTAGCCTTTGCACAAGATGGAGTCTGGCCTCATACACAGAGTATTTTCAGTTCTGCCTTTCATTCCTGTGTGGGAACAGCCCTTTCTCCAAAGTCAAAGGTGTCCTGAAGGAATAGAGGAGTGGTCCAGGGTCACTGCCTGGTGAGCCTCACCTGCCTTGAGAGGCCCAGGAAAATGAATGTTGTTAATTTTTTTCCAAAGGATCTTTTAGTGATGACTTGAGGAGAGTTAGCACAGGATCAAGTTTCTGGAAACAGTTAATTGTCAGCTTTTAGTCCAGCAGTATATGAATACAGCAGTACAGCAAGGTCTGGTTTGGAACTAGTCAGTCAAATACTGGAAAAGGTTCACATTTTCAAAAGTGTTGGCAAGAAATCCTTATATCATTGAGAAAAATTTTTCACTTTTGCACACAACATCAATGCTAGTTGTTTTTCTAAAGGATGCAATTATCATCAAGCTGAACTTGGTACTGCAATAAGGCTCTGTGAGTTTGTCTTACAGAAGTGTTCAGACATGAGAGTTTCTGGCCCTAAAATATTTGAAACAATCAAACAGAACCCTACAACACTATATATTTGTTTAAGTTATACTGAAACAACTGTTATTGTTATACTAAAAGATATCATGGCCATCATTGCTTCAATCCAATTTAGAAAATGGTCTTTTGTGGTACATTAGTTTAAAAAATATTTATGTCTGATTTGCTGCTCTCAGTAAAATGTATTTATGTCAAGCTCATTAAGAACTTCTTCAACTGTTTTTAGGGAAATGAAGTTAAATTCATCATGTCCCAGAAATGGAATTTACCCTTTCACTTGCACTATTCCTCTGGGGTTTTTATATATAACTTTATTTGTTCTAAATAAAAAAACAGACTCATGGGCAAAATTTTATGACAAAATTCCAAGAAATTCACCTCTTAAAATTTGATAGAAAGGAAAACTTGTTATATACATATCTGTATAAAAGGTATTATTTTGTTTCCCGTTTGCCTGTTAATTTGGAACAGAAGAGCAGGAGATTATTACAATACACAGTAATGTGGAGAGGACATTTGTACAGATTTCTGGCCAATGATAAGAGTGAATTCTCAGAGGAGATCCCAATAGAACAGTTGTGGGAAAGAAAAAGTCTTGCAACCATTTGCTTTTTATTTATATATTAATTTAAAATTTTGATTCTAAAAAAGCTTATACAGTCTTAGTTTCCTAGGAAACCTATCTGTTGAAATGTTTTATCTCTGCTTGCTATTTTGTCATCATTCATGACAGTGCAAAGTGGCTTAAAATGCTATTAACATTGTGGTAGCATGAACAAAATCAAAAGATGAGTTTTACATGAGGGCATAGCAATGAAAAAAATGCACTTGAGGGGAAAAGGTTTATGTTGATGCTTATACAGACTCACTGGAAACACAATTCAAAGAAAACTAGCAAGAGAACTGTTTAAAGTGGAAAACTCAGAGTAACTCATGGAAAGCAGTGATAGGGATCATAGAAGCATTTTTTTACCCACCTTTGTGGAAGGTTTTCATTTCCTGCCAGCTCTGCAGCTTTCTGGGTGGCAGCAAACTGCACGCTGTAGCCTTTGGTTTCTGCTGTGTGCACCCAGCTGCACACAGTCCTTGCTGTGGCTCTCCTTTCTGGCCAGCCTGGTAGCCTTGAGCAGATAAGAACTGAAGTGCCTGACCCCTGGTCCACAGAAATTCATCTCACCCTGTCACTCCTTTAGGGAAGAGAGGCATAATGAGTGGACAAAAGGTAAAGCAAAAAAATGAAAACCTCAAAATAAGAAAATCCTTTTACAGTCATTACTAAAGTTCACAGCCCGGGCTAATTGAATCTTTCTTGCAAAAGAAATTGAAAGAGAGAATTCAGTTGTAATGTCTTTCACTCCTAAAACATAACAATCATTATTGAATTACTTCCCCCAAATTTAAAAGCCCTCCATCCTTCATTTTCTGCCAAACTAGAAAAAGTGGCATTCAACATGGTTTCTCATCATTCAGGTAATTTTTATCCTTTCATTGCAAGGTACTGGGCTATCTCATGCAGATTATAGCAGTCTTTTCTTTTTTACTGTCCTTGTTCTAAGGCAGAAACGGGGACATTTACTGTGATAGCCTTTTTGTGGCAGATGGTAAGAAACTCTGGCAATCAGAGTCTGAAGGTGGAGAAATCCAGTTCTAGGTGCAGGATAGCCTCAGTTGAAAAGTTGATGTTAGCTTCTACTTTAAAGGAGTTGGACGGTTTTGAGTGCATCAAAAAGCAGAAAAGAAATTACATGCATCACAAAAATTAAATATCCTCTGTTTGAACTCTTAAACTTTCAGTTTTAGATTTAGACATATAAACATGTAATGCATCTTCTAAGTAGCCAGAGCAGAGGAAATATTTAAAGTAAGGCTGAATGAAAACTAGCAAAGTAAGAAAAAAAATGCCTGTTAAGACTGGAATCATACTTTAAGTGTAATAGAAAGATGAACAAAAATTGGTGTAAGCTAGAGTTGCCCATTTGATTTAAACAGAGGAGAGCAAGGACATGTGTTGTTCTGTGCAGTGAATCCATGTTCTTTGCCTCTTACGGGACAAGGCAGTTGTTATCCCTGTTATCTGTTATGCTGTTATCTGAACAGGAGACTCTACACTGACACAGTCATAACAAGCGATGTGGGAGTGCAGAGTGTATCTGCAACACTGTCAGGGCAGGAGGCTTTCTGTTAGGAGATCTCTTAACTTGTTATGTGCAGAACTGCTGAGGCTTTCCCCCTCTTCTGTGTTCTACTGCTATTCACTCTGATTCTGCCAAATCAAACTTTGCCTTGCTTTTAGCTTTTCATAATGCTGATTGAAAGATATTTTCAAGGAGAATTACTAATACCAACAAGTTTGGCTGAAGTCCTAATGTAATGCTTTTGCTGAAGTCAGTCAGCAGGAGATTCCCTTTAACAGATATTAAATGTCAGCCTAGGAGACAGGTAGCGCCACTGAAATCAATATCTGCTAGTATAGCAGTCATTAGTGGTTATTCATTAAAACAGCAGGCTGCTTCTCCCACTGAATTAAAGACAAAATCCTTGCACCAAGCTGATCTCTATACTCTCTGTTAAGGCAGGCTTATTAAGAATCAAACTTTTTTTGACAAAATGTTGCTTTCACAGGCTGGCTGGTTATAAAAGTTCATAATAGGTGTATGAATGTGTAACATGATGAAAGTGTCAAAATCTGACAAAAGGCTTAGCATTCCCTCATATTAATAAGAAATATTTGGATTGAAAACAAATGGAAAATGACCATAAAATTCAACTCTATTGACAAAAATAGCAATAACATACATCCCAGTGATTAAAAAAACCCCCAAAACTTTGTATTCTCAAGGTTCTGATTATATGTATCAGCCACAACCAGGACACTCGTGTATTATTTTAATGGAATAAGTGTTATTCCAGCGTACATTCCAATTGGCAGTTTTATATGCAACAATAAGGTATTATTGTTATTAATAATAATAAGTGTAAGGTGAAAAGGTAATGGTTCCTGTTTTCCTTAGCTCATATCACCCCAGGAAGCTGAAAGGGTGAGAGGTTAAATAGAAAGTATGTGATATCTGTGGTTGAATTAACAGGGACACCCCCACCTCATGTTTGTCATCAAATGATTCCAGTTCTCCTGATTCAAATAAGAAATAACTTTATTTAAGGATGCTGATGAGTATTTGAGTGGAGGTCGCAGCTCATTCAAAGGAACATATAATTCAACCTTTATCCAAAAAGCAACCAGTAACAGGCAGCAGAAACACTACTAGAAAAAGAGTGTCTGTAGGACATGGTACCACTTTCTGTCTGATTTTTCATTTCTTTGAAAAGGGAATTAGTATTTTTCAAACATAAGAAGTGTGAGCTGTTGTGAAGGTGGGTAAATGGCTTATCTTAAGCATATGGAAAAGCTACTTTTTAGAAAGAGACAGGTTGGAAAAAGGAAATAACAGCAGAGATTAGATAGATATGGCCTGATTTTGGTAAACTCTGATTAAGAGAGGGTTAGAGACTAAAGTGGCCTCCCTTGCCCATGGCTTGTGGGTGAGGTTCTGCAGGAGTGACTACAGCTTTGGTTGTCTTTGATATTCTGTCTTCGGAGTCCCTTCATTTGTATAATAATCCCTAAAAACTGTAGTATTGTTTAATATTTAATATTGAGGTGTAAAAAGTCCTATATCACTATTGTGTACAGACCTTGAATAAATCTCAGACATATGGTGTCTTGATAAAAGTAGCATAATCTTTCTGAAAATCTTTCTAATGTATGTAGGAATAATGGATGTTAAACAGTACCAAAATTTAAGCCAGTTTTATGTACAAGCCTGAATATGGATTTGTAGAATAGTTTGGTTTGAAAAAGATATGAAGATTAGCTAGTTCCAAGCCCCCTGCCATGTGCAGGGACAGCTTCCCCTAGACCAGGTTTCTCAAAGCCCCATTCAACAGGGCCTTGAACACTTCCAAGGATGGGCCATCCACAGCTTCTCTGGACAATCTGTTCCACTGTTTTGCCACCTCTCCAGTAAAAAATTTTTTTCTCATATCTACTCTAAATCTGTTCCCTTTCCATTTAAAGCCACTTTCCTACCAATATATGATTTTACATTGGTCTGAAAAATTTTCCTTAATGGTCAATTTACACCTCTTATCCTCCACATCTGAGAAATGTTCCTCACTACTAATAAAACATGCAAAAGGCTTATGAGAAGAACTCATGTATAGAAAGACTGAAGTGAAGCTAACAGAAGAGCCCTATATCAGATTCCAAATTTGAGACAAAGTAATTTAAGTCACTGTGTTCATAAGAGGAAGCACTTATTGAAATCATAACTTGGGTTTCTTGAGTTCAATAGAGCTGTGAGTAGGAACCTTTGGGTTCAGGCTTCTTTGCTGGCTGAACAAAACTCATAAACAAAATTATGAGAAATAATTTTTCCTGTTTCCCTCCCATATATCTTAGGTTAATTTTAAAGTGAGAGTGACTGTGGTATAACTAATGAGAATTTTATGAAATTATTATGACTGAATGCTTTAAATGACTCTTAGAAAAGCAATTAGAAGTCATTGAATGAGTGCATGCTATTCAATAGCTGACCTGGCTATGCAATTTGTAGTCTGAGATTAGAAAAAAGTACTGAAGAGTAAGACCTATCTGCCTGTCACACTGGTCTCATTAGAGAGAGATCAATATCTCTTTTCCCTGATTGTAAGTATGAGAGAGTGAAAGAACATCCATACAACAGTGAAATGATGCATAATTGTTGGAAATATTTAAAGAGATAGTTAAGATGAATTCTTCCATTACTGAGTCAATTCTGAGCAAATACTTCTTCCATTACTGAGTCCAATACTGAGCAAAAGAATTCACTAATGAGACTGACTCTGAGTATTGAAATATATGTAAGGATAGACTTATAACTGATTAGCAGAATTGCCAAAACCAGGACTCCTTACCCCACCAGAACATGAGAAATCTGGACACAGCTATCACCTCCCTCTCGAGCACTTAGTTTCATTAAGAATAGGCTGTGTTCTGCTAACAGACAACATTTTGTGTCAAAGGCCATTACAGAGATATTAAGACCTAACAATTTTTTTGATGAGTGGAAATGTTGCCAATACTGTTACAGTAATCTGAGACAATTATATGTAGGACAATTATGTAGGAACTGTCATTGTACAGTAAGCAAGGCAAAGTAAGAGGGATACTTTTATACAGATTGATTTCTAGAGGAGATATTCCCATATTTTTTTGTTCCTACTGGAAGAAATCCATGGTTTGGCCCTATTATTCATCATCTAATTTCTGTTAAGTCTAGCTGTATTTTCAAGAGCATCATCTAATCATGGCCTATTTTCCTACAAAGTCTAAATCAATTCTGTGACAGGATACTGTGTATTGTGTCATGACAAAAATTTAAGAGGTTGTCCAGTTTGGAGGGGAATATGGATACTATTGAGAGCACCAAATCCACCTAATAGCCACATGAAATGGGAAAGATTTATAGCAAAGCAGAAAACAAAAAGTACAAAAGAAGTCTTTATTCTCTCAGCATACCTACACCCAGCCCAATTTTTCTTTGCAGGATAGATGCCAATGAGGAAAAAAGAAGTGAAATATTTTATTCATTAGCGGGGCCAAATTTATCTAATACTTGGCAAATCTTCATCAAACAAAGAATTGCCAACAGCCATTAGAGTTACAATGAAGAAGAATACAATATTCTTATTGCTTAAATATTTTGTTTTTTATTAAGGAGGTAGGAAAGAGAAGTATAAAATAAATCAAAATAATAACAAAAAACCCCTATACAAAATATTGCCCAGTATGTCACAAGAATGAAATAAAAAGGAAGGCAAAGCAGTAATGGCATACAAGCAGAACTGCACTGGCAGAATTTGACCCCAGAACTGATGCTGATGTGTACACCCAGAAAGTTGTTCGTGGTGCACATCTCTCCTCTCTGCAGTACTTCTGCATGTGTCTCCTGAAGTAAGTTGATTGTTCACAATTAGGGAAACAGAAGATATAAAACTCTTCATCTTGTTGATAAGGAAAATGCAGGGAATGCCACATTGTTTATCTTCTAGACAATTCTATGAACAAAGCCTCAGTAACCTAAATCTGGTTATATTACAACAGCTGAACCCACAACTGGCAAATCATTTACATGCAGGCCAGACAAAGTGTGGGGAGCACCTTAATTCTGCTATTTTTCTCAGTAAAACCTGTGTGCATTGCAAAAACCAATGTCACTGTTTCTTTGCTAACTTCTCAACATCACTTATTTCTTCCTTGACTATATACTGATTGTATATATTAGGTATTCCAGTGATTAGGGACTGTAAAACAATAACCTGGCTTTTGAAACAAATGCATTGCATTGTGTGTGTATGTGTATATATTTGTCCATATGAACCTATATATATCTATACATATCTATCTATGTGCGCATTTAGAATTTTTTAAAGTCTTTTAGAATTTGTATGTTGGAAACCAAACTATATAAAAATAAGGGGTGGGAGATGAATATTCTTCTAGATAGATTCCCCCACCTGTTCCAGTTGACTCTGATTCACTGATTCTTTAGACAGCAAGAATTAGGACCAATTTCAGTCTTGAATGATTCACATCACTTCTGGATTTGGTCCCAAGTGTATAAAAATAGAAAATTATAATATGATTAGATTGCTGCACTTCCCTGTTTATTAGCCATTATTTCTCATTGTATTGTTTGCTTCATTTTTTTGTTTTGTTTTTGCTTCCTGACAAGGCTATTGAAGACTGCCTACAGAGAAACCACTTACTCAAATTGCTCCTTTGTGGAAGGAAGGGAGAGTTTTAGAAATGCAGCTTGGAAAGCTAAGCATCAGATTCTGCCTTCCTTTCTGTGTAGAAAACCTTAATTGACTTTGTTGCCAGTTCTGTCAACAGCTGGGGATGAATTCAGCACCTCTGTGCGAATTTGAGGTTGTGAATAAATACAAGATGATGGCTTTAACTCAGGATTGTGTTATTATTAATGTTATTTGGGCACAAAACTGGCTTATCTTAAGATTCAATACAAAATCATATGCCTTGTTCTGTTATAAATAGATTTTAGTAAGCAGTGGAAAATGCAGAAGGCAGCAGAGGAGGCAGCTGTGGTGGCTGAGGGAGGACAAACATGAGCTTCAGGGGAATGCCAGCAACACCATCCCCACCTTGCTGCCAAAGTGCTTGAACAAATACACTCTTGCAAAATGACAGACAAGCAATCTTACTCTTACCTTGATGGAAGACCATTTTCTCCTATTGATGATCTGTAAAAGCCTGAAACTGCATTCCCAAGGTGTCTTCAATGTCTAAACAAGTTCAGAGAGTTTTCCTGAGCTGCTCTCCTGAGTATGAAAATAGCATTTTAGGTTACCAAGTGTTTGCTTAAGTGCCTGTCTTTGAGCTGTAATCAAATTAGACCAAGAGGTTACAGAAAGCTTTGCTCTTACAGTCAGCAAGGAGGAGTTGGCAACTTAAAGGCAAAAATATTCACCCATTATTGAAAGAGCATTATGACAAACTGCTGTGTTTTTCTAGGGTTCTGTGTGTGCTCCATTAATTTTTCTTTTATGAAACTGAGTAGCAAGTAGTGGAAACATTCTTTCTTTTTTTCAGATCTATCAAATCCATCTTCAGAAATTTGACATCTCCATTCCCTTTATTTCAGAAGTAGTATTGGATTATCTCTGGACCTGAATTTCTGGCATAGAAATAACACAAGTGGAAAATCTATATCTGGAAAGCCAGGTAGCTGACTTCTGAAACTTGAAGCATGTTTGGCCCAGAGAAATGTTATGAAAATGAAATTCTTGTCCCTCCCCCCTATGCCTAAGGACACCTTCTGCTTGGTTAATATCCAATGTTTTACCAGAAAACACTGTTATATAGCTAAGGACAGACATCATACTGTACTTTTGACCACAATTTATATATCATACATCTGGTTTAATTACAGGATGTGGATAATTTTTTCTCACTGACTGACAGCCTGAGGTCTGTACATTAGCAGATTTATATAAAAATCTTATTTCTGTCATTTGCAGCTTGCTTATATACGAACTGGTTCTTCTAACTGATATCAGAAAGGAGTCTTACCTTTGTGTGTTACTCTCCTTGTTATCAGGTGTAGTTTGAATGAACACTAAAAGAATTTAGGACATCTAGGTAACTGTGTAGTAATAATTACAAGAAGGAAATTATTTTCTTAATAAGGTAATCCTAAATTCATCAAACATAAAACTACAGAAAATGTATTTATGGCTCAAGTAAAGATTATATAAGTGTCTCTCTTTTCAGGACCTTCTTTAAATGCCTTTTTTCTGTCAATAGTTATGAGCTAAATTATTATTTTTCCTGAGGCAGTTTTTAAATACAAAAAGTACAATGAGTTATGTGGTAAATCAAATTTGAGAAGAGGAGTGAGTGCTCTTGTAGTGCAAGGACATATGTAATGGGTGTCACTGATCTACAGTGGTTTTAAAAATCAGAACCAAATTCTTCTAGGTCTTCAGGATAGTGTTTGGATGTTTACTCATTGCTCTATGGAATCAGACAAGTTTTCTCTGTAGTTTAGAGTAGTGTCTTGAACAAAGAGGATCAAGCAAGGAAACAAGTAATAGTAGAGAACAACAGAAATGGATATTGTCCTTAAATCACGTTGTGCCCTGCAACGTGTAAGTTGCTGTGTCTGTAACAGATCACCCCCTGATGGAAGTGGCTCTGTGCCACTTGTGTTTCAGATGAGAATCTGCTATTTGGCAGGAGAAATACAATCTTTGTTTTCAGTCCTTTTTATCCTTCCTAAGATGTGCTTATTGTTTTAAACCTCCAGGACTTTCTTATATGCAATGAATATTATGTGCAACATACAATTATTTTAGTAGCCAGACTTGCATATAACATGCTTTGATATCACTGAATCCTTCCAATTTGTTGGGTTCTATCAAAATGAAAACAGAACTTTCTGGCCTGCCTTTCTGTCTGTATCATGCTACATTTTAAGAGCTGCTATCATAGCTCATCCTAATAGTGAGTACTAATATCATCTGTATTTTAAATTAGCTGGCTGAGGTAATCTGTGTATATTCATTGCTGATGGAAATTAGAGTACTCCTACTTCTGAAACGTGGGGTTTTTTTCATTTTTAGCACATAGAGAACTGTGGTTTTTTTGCTCATTGCTACACTCAAATTTTTGTTTATAGGCACAGTAGAAACAAACCATATGTAGTCTCCATATATAGTCTTATATAAAATTAATGCATAAGAATTTATTGCTACCATGAGTGAAAATTTAACTATCTAATTCAAGAAATTCTATGAGTAGTTCTAATAGAAAAAGAAAATCATACCAATAACACAGGTAAACTTGTTACATGTACAATTCCTCTTTCCTACCCCATTTCATGTGTTAGCCTCATGTCTCTACTGATGGTCTGGCTGCTGAGCTTGATGGTTTCCTGCTGATGCTATTGGTGTGGTATTATAGTGAACTATCAACATCTTGACATGGTGTGAGGAATATGTTTGTGTAGATAATCTCTTCTTGCTTGTTCTAAGATTGATCAGGAGTGATTTTTATACATTTTCTAACATACTTTTATGCCTCCCTTTTTTCATTGCTATGTAGTTCTCCATTAGACCTAAATTTACAATATATGGTGATTTTCCTTATCTTAAACTCTTGGTTTTTTTATTCCCTAAAATGAGTTCTGTCCAGCTCCAGGTCTACATGTCTTTAACTGACTGTGGATAAGTTTTTTATAGTCAAGGGACTTACAGTGCCAACCTGTGCCCTCTCCTTCAGCATCCTCTGCTTGTGGCTCTCTTCACTGCATCTTGTCTTCAACACGTTAGAGGTTGTAAATATTTCATTTTCCATAGGATAACAGCTTGTTATTGATTTGTAAATGAAAGGATATAAAGTTGCACTATACAAAGATAAACAAAAGTAAAATAAATCAGCCGTAGACTTGTGGTCAATACAAGAAATTATTGCTGTCACATCTAAACTAGGTAAAACAAAACCAGAGGCAGGTCAAGAGAAGTTCAGGCAGAGCAAGCCTGACAAGCCTGAGTCCTGAAGCCTTGTAATTCTGCATGAAGCATTTGGTCTGTTAGCAATGGCAATACAGTATTACATAGTTACCTGGTTACATAATCTTTTATTTATTTCCCTTTTTTGTGGCATCTTGCCTGAGACAGCAAAGGGAGAGCTGAACATTCATATAATATTATGAGGAATTGGGTCATTATTCTGGGCAGAGAATTCTCAGTAACTCGGTTGCTGAGTAACCACAAAGCATTCAGATGGAGCTCATCACTGGCGCAGTCTGTCTCTGATTGCTGTTCATGTTAGTGTTACTTCTTTCAGGTGCGCTAATATGGCAGGGCAGCACTCATTTTTCTAATAACACATCATCTTCCCCCGCTCTGTGAGTCCCAAATGCCCTCACCAGAATTAGTATGAGTGATAAAATTAAAAAATAATGACAGAAATGGGTTCACAATAGTGAGAAAGCCTGTGGTTTCTCAAGGATTTCTCAGCGCAGCACAGATTGACACCAGACTCCTGCCTGCATTCTGACAGTAAACTGCATGGGAGCGCTGTGACATCCCTATGATGTGCTTCTTCCTCTGATGAACATGATGGCCTTGGGGGTAAATGGACAAGTCTTTCTGTTTGAAAATAATTCAGAAATAAGCTTGCTTGTAAGAGGCATTAACATAATGTGTTGTCAAATGTATGAAAGTAGGTGAAGGATGAAAAACTTTGGTAACTATAGTTGAGCCACTTTTGACAGAATCTAAAGGCAGTTAATTCTAACCAGAGAATGTTATGAGAAATGTACTGCCCAGGGAGCTGCATTCATGTCTGAAGCAAGATATTTACTGTCACATTACCTCAGTTAACAGTGAGTGCATCTATTTCAAACTTGCTGGAAGGAATTATTTCCAACTTGCTGTAGACAAGTCCTGTCTACTTTAACCTAGTTGTATTAGGTTCTGTTGAGAATAAAGTTAATCTTCACAGAGGTGGCTGCAAAGTGTGCCTGAGCTCTTCTCTTGCTACAATAATGCCATTGCTGGTGTCTGAGCCAATAAGGAAATGTTAACTTGTATGGGTTTTGTCTGCAGAAATTGTGCAGTGCTGCAGAGGACTGTGGGAAGACATTTCAATCCCTTTTCTTGCATTACAAAGATTATTGGCTTCAGTTTGGACTCTGTAAGAAAGGTGTTTCTAAATGAGTAAGGACAGGAAAGAATAAATTTAGGAATTTTTTCTGAGTGAGGAAAAAAACATATTTGGCTCCATAGAAACACAGAAATGTTGGAAGGGACTTCTAAAGATACAGAGTCCAAACCCCCTGCTATGCACAGGGACATCTCTCAACCATATCAGCTTTGTTGAGCTGAATTTTCCAAGCCTCCAAGAACAGATGTTTCACAAGATGTATAGACACCATTCCCCAGGGTTTCATCCTTCCAAAGAAAATCCTTCCTTGTGTCCAATCTGAATTTCCTATGCTGTGGTTTGCAAACATTCTCTCTTGTTACACTGTTTGGTACCACCCAGAACAGTTTGCTTTCAGGTTGTTGGAAGTACTCATCTGCTTCCCACCTACATCACAGTCAGATTGCCCTCAGCTGCCTCTCTCCCACCTCCAAAAACTCTTGAAAAGGCAATTTTGGCAGCTTTTTGATCTCTTCAAGTTTTTCTACATCCCTTCTGACTTGGAGATTCAAAACTCTAGAAAGCCCACGGCTCACAGATCCATGGGTCATGTCAGAATATTAAATACACAACTATAAAATCCAAATCCATTGTTAACACTGGCTGAAATGAGATGACACCTTGGTGGCTGTGCTACACCAAGCTTCATCTGCCTACTTTTCCAGTTTCTGCAACCTGGCTAAACATTCTTCTACTCATCAAGACCTGAAATAAAACTGAGGGTTTTTTTCTCAATGTGGCTTCATCTCTGCATGAACTAAATTCTTTGAAAGGAAAAGTTCATAAAATTTTTTGTCCTAGTGGATAGGTCAGAGCGCTTCAGTCCCAGTAAATCCATCTCTTATTTTTTTTTATGCTTTGAATTGTTTTCTGGATGACATATTTGGCTTGATATTTATGGTCTGTAGGACATCTGAAAGCAATATTTACTTCCTGTAGTTCTAGAGTAGAGAAATGTATTTAAATGTATCCAGAACTGTTATATGGACCTTTTAGTTGCCATCCAGGATTCCAAATTACCTGTAATAACTCAGGAAATAGGCTTGCCTCTTTTGGTGTATAGCTGGATGAAGAGCCTGCTTTAATGATCAGCAGTTGTACAAAATCAAAACAAGATGTTCTGGTAATAAAGTATTGGATGGGGAATAGTAAGGAATACATTGTAGTGCTGCTATACCAATAAACCAACAGTCTGATCTCAGCAATGAAATTGAGATTCTCACTCAGTCTCAGAAAAGATATTGAGGGACTATGGAGAGGTCAGATAGAGGTGACAAGAAGTGGTACAGGGAGAAACACTTTAACCCAAAGGCAGTTTGAAATCTGGTTATGCTTACTTAGCTGCAAATAGAAGTGAAGTCAATAGTTGAAGAATTTTGTAATTCAGATTGTCTCTTTTATCTTTTCTTATGACACAGATGAAAAGTAACTCTTGCACTGGCAGTGTTGACTCCTTAAATCAATGGATTTAGCAGTTCAAGCAGGAACTGAACAAGACTATTGAAACAAGTAGCAATAACAAAAATATATTACAATGAATGAAAATCTTTGTAAGTGAGGATTTGATCTCACTCCAGTAACTGGAGAATAGAACAAAGAAAATTATTCCTATCTCCATTCCTCAGTGTTTGAGATGATCTCAGGCCACACCCAGGACTCCTCGATCCTTAGTATGGAAGTTGAAAAAATTCTTATAATAACAGTGTGCACACACTTGTAATGTCTCAAAAATCTTCTATTTAGTTAGTACTCTCAATGTCTAGTGCAAAAATCTATCTGCTCATCCCAACCTTGCTACAAGATAGAACAAAACACTTGAAGAAATTATGCTTGTTTTCTCAGTTTTTTTGTACTACAGATTTTAACAATTATTTAAAAATCCGGATTTTTAAGCAAGAAATTTTAAGCTTAATTTTTAAAACTTCTGTTGAATTATAATATTTTTCTTTTAGGCAATTTGCTTAGAATATGGTCATATCTTTTTCTTAAGTGATTATGTTTCTAGGATCCAAAAATATGTATGAGTAATTTAAATTATTATGCCTCTTGCCTCCTTAAATCTGGTAGTTCTGTACTACAGCTTGTTACTACAGCTTGTTGCCTCTGCTACTAATTAGAAACTGCAAATCAAAACCTAATTAAGCACTTTAGCTATGAAAACTGTGTAATACCAAAGAGTAGGTGGATTAATATGTTTAATATTTGACACAGCCTGTAGAATGAAAAATAGAACAGTGAAAGTATGTTCAAAGAGTTCGGTGAAAACAAGGTTCAGATGGTACAAGCTGGAAATCTTTGTTATGCTATTTAGGCAATGCTGATCTGGTTTTTTGCTATCTTCTCTCCAACCTCTTTTTTAGATGTACAGAATTTCACAGTTGGCTAGGTAATATAAGGGCCAGATAGTGTCTTTTTTTTTTTCCCCCAGCTACCAGCCCTGTTAGTGTGTAACACACTGAGTCTTTACCCGTGTAGTTTCAGATGGTTAAATTAAGTTAGTCCATCCAAGGGGTTGCGCTCAGTACAATCTTGCTGTATATCGATTTAACCTGAGATGAAAATTACCTAAAATATGCCAGTGAAGTGTGAATTAAATTAGAGAAGGCAAAGATGTCACATTTCTGGTCTTGTGGAGTTGAAATCACACCTTCAATTAAACTAGGACAGCTTTGACTCAAGAGGAAGCCTTTAACTTCAGATGTAGTAGGTACCATCATGCAATCTGTCACAAAGAGCTGATGTGTTGAACACAGTGGCTCCATGAAGAATTTGTAGAATTTCACTATCAGCTTATGAAAACATCACATTTAGACCTTAAGATTTTCTTTGAGGCTTAATTACTTAACTGTTTTACAGTCAAATATATGTACACAGGTAATTTCTCAGGTAATGTGGAATAACCAGAAAAAAAATGGTTCCTGTACTGAACCATCTTTCTGAAATTGAAGAAATTGCTGAAGTTGTTTCCATCTTTCAATTAACTGGCCTACTCTAAAGCCTGCAATTTACGGGATTTAGAACTGCTAACAGCAGCTGAATGTTACACAGCCTTTCCAAATATGCAAAATGTTGAATGGTTTTACTTGCTTCATGAATTTTTTTGCTAGTGAATCCCATGTACTAGTAATTTTAGATACTCTAAAATGTGGAAACTAAATTTAAAATTTTTATTACTTGTGCATGCCAGCAATATTATTCCAAGTTTCCCAGCTTTGGCACGATTTATCTTGTTGTCAGCAAATCCAGCTCAGACTGTTCCAATTACAAATATGACATTCTCCAATTAGCTATTTATGAAATGCCTTCCTATTGGTGAGTAACCCTAAAAAAGAAACAAATATATTATTACCACTTTGTGAATCAAAGGGAAGTAAAAACTTAAAAAAAAAATCCTTTATAGTGCGTGGAAAAATTTTGACCAGTTTTGACCTGTGTTGAGCTGTGCATTTCTCCTTCCCTGTGCATCCAAAATAATGTTGAGCTGAGCATTTGAATACTTTTCTAAATAGGACACATAGACTTAAGCTCTTCAAATTGAGTCTTCCAATACCTAATGAATAGTTATAGACAAGATAAAATTAGACTCTTCTCAGACGTCTGTGATGAAGGCACAAGAAACACTACTACAGAACTGGACATAAAGAAAAGTCTGCTCACTGTGGATGATCAAGCAGTATAATAGGCTGTGGAATCTCCAGCCCTGGACATCTTTAAAACTTGTCTGGGCAAAGCCCTGACTGAATATGAAGTTAGATTAAGTTTCTCAGAAATCATATTATGTTTTTTTTGAACAAGAGGTTGAACTACACTACATCCAAAGGTCTTTATAATTTAAATTATTTATGATTCTTCTGGTTTTTTTCCTGCATGTAGAATCCTGCATTCTTTTCTCCACAGTACTGAAATGTTAAGTTGATGGGATTCAAGGTGTCTTCAATTATCCTTCTGTGGGGCTTCAAACCTTTCTTGTGTGGGGCTTTGAAGAAGGAGACATGTCTATCCTCTCCCAGCTGTGTACAAAGAAAAGCATGAATCTCTCTTTAAAAGGATCTTTTGAATAGGTCCTTTTATTTCAGAAAAGGATTTTAAGCTGTGGATCCCAGGCACATAACGGTGCTCATGTTCCTTGTTCACATTTCTTACATGGTATTATTTTGGCATCTTGAGTTCTGCTTAGACAGAATTTCTCTGGATTTCTACAGTGAGCTAATGGCTCTCCTTGGCAGTGGATTCAGACTAAAGCTCAGACATGAGGCTCTGCCTTATGGAGGAAATAATTATTAACTC
The DNA here is from genome assembly GCF_028551555.1 of Melozone crissalis. Classification (NCBI taxonomy): domain Eukaryota; kingdom Metazoa; phylum Chordata; class Aves; order Passeriformes; family Passerellidae; genus Melozone; species Melozone crissalis. The sequence continues at coordinate 28,619,701 of NW_026535794.1, forward strand.
TAGATTCAAGCCATTATGCCAAGTAACACGGGTAGAAAGAGAGTCAAAAGTGCACAGCAGTACCTTTCCCTCTAGTTTATTTTCCAGATAGTATGTGTCTTTGTTTTTAGTATATTTTTCTGACGTGGTTCAAGGCTAGTTTCATATTTTAGAATTCGTGATCCAGAGTCCTACTCACAGTAAATCTTCTGCAAATTACTTTTGATACAATTAAATTCTACTGTTTGCTGGTTTTGGTTGCTTTAGATCCCAATGAATTCTGGTCATATTCTCCCTGCATCAGTGACTGGATTAGCTGTTTGATCTATTAATTAAAAGGTAGTGGTTCCTGAAAATATTTTGTTAGGGCTGAATTTGATACATTATTTTTTTGGGTAGAGTCTATTTCAAGCTTAGTTTAAAACTTAAGCTTTATTATTACAAGCAAAATATGTCTGTTACTACCTCAATCATGACTATATTATGTAAGTGTGAAATGAACTTTTTCCGTTTGGTTTACTGATGTGAGAGGGTAGGATAGGAAATTCTCACAGCTGGCAGACAAAGAATTACTGTAGTTGCAAAGTGGTTGGGAACACGAATGTTGATTATTTCAATGAAAGAATTTAATTAGGCCTCCTAAGGAACAGGATATTACTGACATCACTGATTGCCAAAATGAGCAAAGTAATACACCACTTACCATCGCAATATCACTCTCTTAATGATGCCATTATCAGAATTTGGCTGGCATCCTGAAATGTGTACAATAGGTTGGCAATAGTAGAATGATAGGGAAATCACAGATGTAAGGCAACGATGTGAAAGCCAAAGGTTTGCTGAAAAGAAGTCCAGATGAAGCATTTTTAGTGCCTCTCAATGGCAAGGATCCTTTCTCATTACTGCAATATATAGGATGATTTAAAAAAGAAAAAATCACTGTGTTTTCTTAGTGTCACTTGCTCACAGGCAAGCTTTCATTCCTTTTTAATTTTACCTCTTCCCTTATTAGGAAAGTTCTTCGACTCTATAGTACACCTATAGACAAGATTTAACAGATTCTCTGAGAAATGTCTCTTTTAGTTGCTGCTCTGATATTCCATTCAGTCAAAAAACCAAGGGACTAAACAGGGTCCTGTTAGAATAGGTCTCCTTGTGGATATCCTAGTTTCAAATGGGGTGCATTCACTGACCTAGATCAGTATCTGTGCTGCTCTAAATTTCTGCACTCATGTGACATCCCTAGAAAAGCCAGATTAGGGAAGACTCCTTTCTCACTCTAATATACACCATTCTCCTCCAACACACATGACAGGTAGACTTGTACTGGAGACACATAGGTGTTATAGCCAAAAAACCTGTCACCATTTGTACCTCTGGCAGATATTTTTCAGTTTCTCTCTATAGTGCAACTGTATTCCTTCTGTAGCATTTTAAAACTGCAATAAAATCTGGCTCATATAATGTGAACTAAGTGGTGCTAACTTTTAAATGCTGTCTGAATTTGAATAGACAAATGTAATCCTAAGCACTTTTATTCTCAATTTGTATAAAAATACTTGTGGGGAGGATACTGAGGATAGAATTATAAAGCAGATATTTAAATGAATAGCATACAATGGAAGAATGAGGAGGGAATAGCCAATCTATATTTGGAACTTATAAATTCTCTCTTCATACTTCTTTTCTGTCTCCTCTGCAATAGAGATGTGGTTTGGTATGCTGGTATTTGAAACAACTGCCTTTAACAGAACCATTTATAGGGCAGATTGAATTTGGGATATTGTATTAAGAAAAAAAATACTTGAAATGGAATTACATTTGATATTCATGTGCAGCTAATATTAGTTCTAGTAACTAGGAAATGAGAAATGTTTTGAAAAACTTCTTATGGTATAAATATCCCAAAATACTTTGGATTGAATTTTACATTGAATAGATCCCAATGATTCTTAAAATTTAATTTCCATCTACTAATAAATGGCAGTGAATTTGGCCCCAGCCCCTTATTGCTGAATGTACAATAATAGCAGCTAACAAAGCTCTTTCAGCTTTTTGTGCAGCTTTTTTCAGCTCCAAATCCCTTCACACATTTTAAAATTCTAAGATTACCCAGAATGTGATTCCATTCTTTGCTCTGTTTGAGCCTGCAGACCCCATTTTAGAAAGGGAGCAGGGCTGTTCCCTTCATTCATTTGCCTTATGTAGCGTTTCCATTTGTGGGCAGTCAACAAGGCCTTTGCTCCCCCTCTTCCCCATTCTGAATCTGAAATTAGTCACCTACCATACAATTTAGATTAATCTCTTCACACTATTGTGGTGTACCTATAGGAAGTTCCTTGCAAAGCAGTGAAATATTCAAAGATTTCTTTCTATTTATAAACCATTTGTAAACAATTATCCACCTGTTTCCACTGTACACTCAGAGCAAAATTTGTCTAATAATAAGTAATTTCCTAAACTTCAGTAAATAAACTCTTTTTGCTGTCAAAACCAGGTACAATGTTCATGCTGAGATTGATGTACATATATATGACAGAATTTGGGCCATGGTCTCATTAACATCTGAACATGCCTGGAATAGTGACTGGAAATCTTCATTACTCTATTTCTTTTTCCATTGGAAGAAGTGGATAGGAATTGTACATTTTCTTAGATGTGAGAGCAGCTGATCTGTTGTGTCCCAGGGGAAAAGCAGATGTCTGTAAGGCTGTCAGTAGCCAGGTTGTTTGCTGCTCTGCACTGGCTCTGGATGTTCTGACGTTTGTATCCCCTCAGGTGGGGCTTGTGCAGACTTCTCTTCATCTGACACCTGATGGAGAGGTCTAGGCAATAGTGCTGCCCTCACCTATCAGATAAGTGTAATCCTGGAAACTATTTTGATAAGGAACAGGCTCTGAAAACCTTGAAGTCTTGTTTAGCTGATGGGTGACAGTGTTTTACCACAAACAAGTCCCATCGTCTTTGGGGTGGGATAAACCCTGAGGGTTTTGTTAAGACATAATTGAGTTACTGCTTGAATTATAGTAGTGACATCTGAAAATACAACAAGGAAGGGAAAATGTGTCTTGAGCCTAATAATGTAAATAAAGTCTCTAGTGATGCATTGGATCTTTTTCTCCCCTTGAGAATAAACATATGGCCTTGAATAATGATTCACCTATTGTTTTAATTTAGTAATCACCAAAATACCTTGAGAGATCAGTACAATCAATAGTTAAACGCTTCCTTGTAACAAAGCCCCTTGCCACAACAGGATTGATTTTTGGTGACTGCAATTATTGCTGCTTATACCCTGAACTGTAACTATATTTTTGGTGTTATTATCTGTTTTGGTGAAAGCCGTGGTAGTATCCACCTACTTCCCAAGGGTGTAAAAGCTGTGTAGCTGCACTACTAAGAATAATTTTCAGTTCTCTAATCTTTAATGATTATATCAAATACCTTTGTTGCCTCCTCAGGGCAAATTTTCCTAATTATTTATGGCACTACGGTAGCCAACAGGTCAAAATCTTGGTGCTGCCTTTATGAGCATCACTTCCTGCCATGTATAAGTGCTGATTAAGTCTTCAAGTAATTAATTTTGAACTCTTCTTGTCTGGGTTCTGAGGTCTGAATCTGCTTCTAGATGGTTCTCTACTGAAGAGAAATGTATAGTAATTATTATGTTATTGATATGAATGATTGTAAGGTAAAGTGATATTTTTTTCCACATGAATAAAGCTATTTATGTTCTAGCTGCAGCAAGATGGCTTTTTTTGGAGGATGAATGACTTTTCTTCAGATGTAACAAAGCTTAAAATAAATAAATCTTTATCACATTTTCTTTTCTCAGAGTAATATCTCAATGACTAAATGGGGAAAAGAAAATATGATGTGACTATCATTTGATATATCAGAGAGCTGCTGGTTTAAAGTAGTTTCTCTGGAGAAATCTTGTTATATGGCAAGTTTATGACTAGACTTTTATTGAATGAGATTCTGAAACTGGAATGAATGAGCAGTATTGCCTTCATTTAAAGGAAGGTACAAGCCCATATCACTCGTGGCTCTGCCTTCTGGGGAGATAAAACAGAGTGATGACACAGATGCCTGGCCTGGAGGCAGGAAATCCACTAACTGACACTTGATCAGAAGTTATCAAATATAAATAACAAATTAGAACATTTTTATTTCTGTAAGGAAGATGATATATTTAACTTTTATTATTATTGACCAAATTCTTATGAACACTGCTGCTGTTTGGGCGTTATCTAGTAGGGCAAACATGACAAAATAAGTAGTCAGATATACCCCTTATTAGTTTTTGCTAATGGTAAGCTACAGTCAGTAATATTAACAACTTGATTTTTCTTTTGCCTCAATTTACATAGCAGGTCTAGAATTACCTTTTAAGAATGTTTTTAAAATTTTATATTCTCTAGTAGAAGTAGCTGAGAAAGATTTCAGATATGTAGGCTTGAACATACATTAAAATTTGAGTTTTTAAAAATTTATATATTGCTCATCTCAATCAAATATACATTTTATTAGTTTGCTTAATAACTCTGAGGATAATCTGTATACTCCTTGCCATGAAAATTAATTTGTAGAACCAGGGAAAGATTGAACATATTCTGTCAAGACCTAATAAATATCTTTATTTACATCAGCAGTGTGTAGCTTTTCCTTCCTCAGGGCCAATTATGTTATTTCAAAAAGGTCAAGGGGCTAGAAATCAATATTCAAACTGTTTTTCCAGGCTCAATTAGATTAAGTAAATTTTTGATGAATTTTCTCCCCCAGGCTGCCTTAATGCCTGTCACTGTGACAAGCAGTGCCCTTGCAGGACCCCTGTCCCCAGGGGAAGTTGTTGACATCCTGCAGACAGAAAGCAAACTCCCTTCTGTTGAAGGAATCAGTCAATGGAACACCCTGAGAAACTGCCCCCAGGGATAAGGGAGCACACCAGAGCTTGTAGGTCTTTAAGGATGCTTTTCCACAGCGTGCAAGAGCTCTCCATCCCCAGGAATAAGAAATCAGGAATGGAAAGCAAGACTGACATGTTGGACAAACTCCTGTGAGAGTGTAGGGACACTGCCTGGTTGTGCAGAAGGGGTCAGGAAGGCCAAGGCACAGATGGAGCTGAATTTGGCAAGAAATACAAAAAAACATTAATAAGGTTTTTTACAGGTAAGTCAGCCCAGAGGACCAGCCGTCTCCTGGGCTATATTGAAAGCCGTGTGGCCAGCAGGTCAAGGGAGGTGATTTTTTCCCTCTACTCTGTTTTGATGTGACTTCACTAGGACTAGTGTTCCAGTTCTGGGATCTGCAGCTCAGGAAAGACATGGATGTGTTGGAATGGGTCCAACAGAGAACCACAGTAATTATCAGGGGGCTGGAATAGGTCTCCTATGAAGAAAGGCTGAGAGAGTTGGGGTTGTTCAGCTTGGGGAGCAGAAGGTTCTGGGGGACCTTATTGAAGCCTTTTGGTACTTTAACAGGTCATTTAAGAAAAGTTTGAACAAGCTTTAGCAAGGTCTGCTGTGATAGAGCAAGGGGTAATGGTTTTAAACTAATGAGGGCAGATTTAGACTGGATATAAGGGAGGACTTCTTTATGCTGAGGGTGATGAGACACTGGAACAGGTTTTCCAAAGGGGTGGTAGATGATCCATGCCTGGAAACATTTAAGGTCAGATTGGACAGGGCTCTGAGCAACCTGATGAGATGACCCTTCTCTCTGCTGGAGATAGGGCTAGGTGACGTTAACACTTCCAGCTCCAAGTATTTATTGTATTCCATAATTCTATGTTGAAGTTTTTTTCCCAGTACCTGAATTATTAATCAGAAGTTGGTGTTACTGGCAATGAATAAATTAAGTAAAAACTCCTCTTGTTAAGACTCTTTTGCCCATCACAGGTGTTTAGACTAAGTGCATGTACCAGCTGTCCTATAGTCTGAAAGATTTACCTAAATCCGATTCAATAATCAAATGGCATTTGCAACTTCTTGCTGATGATAATTGTGTACCAGAAGATAAAAATCAGCAGATGGAATATTTTTCAGATGCACAAACAATTTTTTTCGGGAGGGGAGGGATTTCAATCTGAGTCACAGTAATGCTGTGCTGATTTTATGCTTTTTGTAAAGGAAACACAAAGTGAATAAGCAATGTAAAACAATTTAAAAATTAGAAAGGGACATAGGTGTAATTTTTAACCTATGCAAATTGTCTTTCCTTGAAACCACTTGGTCAGAATTAAGCCAGACAACTACCAAAAATGCAATAGGTCAGGAGCAAGCAAAAAAGCCATGACCATGTAGACATGTAAGTGGCATGGAGTATGATCACTCTACACAGTGGATAAACCCGTCTTTATTGGAAAGCATGTATTATCTTTTCTCCTAGGAGAAAACTTATACCAGACCAAATAATTGGTGATATGTGTGTGTTTACATGCATTCTCACCTGCCATCCTAATTAATACTTTCCAATAAACTAATTTTGGTTTTCCAAATTTTAGATCATGAAATTGGGAGATATTAAATCTTCCTGTAAAATATTGTTTTGTCTTCATGTATAATTATCTGGGACAAAGTTCTTTGGAGAGGAGAAATGAGAAAACCTATTTGATTTATTTAAGTCATTCTATCAAAGAGCAGTTAAGGAGTCAATGTTACGAATATCCATCTTGCCAAACAAAATTGTAACCTTTTCCAGTGAATATGCTTTCTGGCTCCCTGGGAAAAGATGCCATAGAGATTTTTTTTTTAACTTTTCTTTTTCCTTTCCCTGTTCCTTAGGACTATGACAGCACTTTATGAATATAAAATATCCAGAGTTTATGTTTTACTGAGCAGAAATCAGCAATCTCTTCCTATCTATACCTCTGCTTCTATTTTTGATATATTTTTCCATGCTGTGAAAACTCATGCAGAATTGTTGTGCCAGTTCAATAGAAATTGATAATCAAGAGTAATTTTTAAATTTAATATCCATCACAATCCATTAAGAATTGTATTGTGAATATTATTTGTGTTTGTGTACCTATTGGACACATAGGTGTGGAATTCAGAGTACAAAAAGTTATGTCTGCATGCAAAGTAAATACAAGTGACTTTTCCATGTTTCACTTCAGGGGAACAGGAGTCAAGTTCCAATTTAATCACACAAAAACTTAAAGATTAATAGTAACCAGTGACAGATGGGTGTAAGAGACCACTGAGGTTATAGTGGTTATAACACAACCAAGATCTCTGAAAAGAATGAAACATAAAAGAACTTTACTTTTTGTGTGCAATTGCAAATGTAACTACCTATTAGAAGATGAATAGCAGCTGAGGATAGGAAGAAACATGGTTCATAAAGTCCTTCGCATAAAAAAATGGAAAAGACTACCAATCTGGCTCTGAGGCATCTCTATTGTCAGTAGGAGGAATGTTTTATCCTGAGGTCTCAGACAGTGTACTGAATAAAAAATAGTCTGGAAATCTTTAGTTAGCCTGCATAGGGAAGCATTCTCTTTCTGTTTGTTTCCTAATTGTTTGCATGCTGGTGCTTAATTTGTGAGAATAGACAGTGGGGCTTTATGTTTTTCCTCCACCATGTTAAGTTGGTACTCTTATCTTACCCAATACTTCTGAAGGATGAATTTTATACTCCCTTGAAATCAAGTCCTGAAACCTGTCAGCAGGAAGATGAGAGCTTGTATACTGCTGGAGTTATTTGGAGATTCAGAGCCAAGGTCTCTGGGGTAATTGTGAATGACATTTCAGATCTGAGATCTGTCTGCATCAGTAAGAACTCAGTGCATCTGAGATCTGCCAGAATTCTTATTTCAGTTGCTCTGTTGAAATGTAATCTCTAAAATCCCTCATTGATTATTAGGATTATGTGTGATTCCTTATTAAAGTTAGTAACAATGGGAGATCAGATTGCTAAAAATGATCATAAAGTGTTAACATAACTCTTGGTCAATCATAAGAAAAGTATAATAATCTAAGATAATTCAGAATACTTGAAGAGAAAAAGGAGATCTGCATTTGAAAAGAAATTATGAAAATGTTAGGAATTGTTTTACTGATTCATACTTGAAGAATAAGTGACAATTTATGTAAGATTATATATATAGTTTTGTCTATTTGCTTTCCTTGGACATTCAAAGTCAGTTTTTGACATATATCACTTAAAAACCTCATGGGAGTTGAAGGATATGTGAACTTAAATGTGAAATACAGTGCTACTTGACTAAACCTTTTACTTGTTAGAAATGATAGGTGAAATACACTTTATGCAAGTGTTTATTCAGAAGTTATCTTTGTTAGGATATGATCCAGCATCTGCCACAGGGGATGTACTCTGGGAAATAAACTCTGCCCTGGAAGATTGAGGGTCTAGAGGGAACTGAGCTTGCTTGCACTGGAAGTCCCTGCCCTGTCTCTTCCTTTGCAAGTGAGAGCAGTGTTCAGATGCTTCTGTCATGGGATGATTTTATCCATGTTCAGCCTTGAGAAAAAAGATGGTCATTCCATACTCTGAATCCAGAGTCCATATTGCCCTGGAGCAGGTCCATGTTGCTGGACTTTTTAACATGGTGCAACAGAAAGGGTGGTGAGTTGAGGAGCAGGTTGATTGCAACAATTTATTTATGAAAGATTTTAGCACTAGAAACCTATATGATGTGAAATTCCCTGTTTGTACTTTTCTCTTGGAATCAAATATGTGGAAGGATTTTGAATGAAAAATGGGAACAATATTTGTTTCAAGGCAGATTTCTTTCAGCTGTTTCTTTCAGCTTCTGAAAGAATGTGAAATTTAAAAGACCAGAATTAAGTACACAGGCTGATGTTTCCCAAATGGTGCTTGGTGGTTTCCTGATGTTGACAGAGCACTGAACTGCTTGGATGGTTCCTGGATGTCACAACCAGTGCTGACTTCTTTGAGGCTTTTCTGTTCTCATTTGCTGTTCCTTTTTTGGCTTCCATGGCAAAGTATGAAATGAAATTGGGTTAAAAGCTACAATAACTTTTTCTTATTCATTTTATAAGATAGAAAGATGAAAGCAATATGATTCCTATTCAAAATGATGAACTGAACACCTTATTAATCTATGAACACAAACCTTTCTGGGCTTTTTACCTTCTCACTGCTCATATTCCATTTGTCCTGTTTCTTTAATGTCATCTTAATTTATTTAATAACTTTAACCTCCTGATTTCAGGGACTGAATTTGTCTACGGTTTGGAAAGCTTCCAGAAAAAAATGACTGAGGGAACTGTCAAGTGCTACTGCAATGCAAGAAATGATTGATCAGACTAAGATCAGATTATTGTCTTCCTCCTGATCAATAAGTTTTTCATGATCCTTTATATTAAGCTTCAGTGATGTGTAGTGTATTTTAGTCAACACATAGAATTTTGTTATTCAAGCTCATTGGAAATGATACACAATGCTGCAAATATTAATCAAAGAGTGCTATTCTGCTAATTCCTTTCCTTGTAGCAAAGTTAAATATTTACAGATTATCCATTAGTATTGTGAAGAGTTTTTTAGTCCTGAAAATGATACTCAGCCTTTCTGCTTTATACTGGTTTCACAAGTATTTTCCTCCTTTGCAAGTTCTTTCACAAGTAGTTTTCCTCTTTTTTTCAAACATGCATGACGTAAAGATTATCCTATGTTCGCAGTGACCATTTAAAATGTTTGATTAGATTAGCATGTTGTGAACGTAGATATTGATTGGAATCTAGTATTCAGAATTAAAGAGGAAAATTCCTCAAAAATAAAATCCATCAGTGCTTCATCTCAAAGTGGCTGATTTATAGCAGAAGGAAAAGAGGCTAAAATTGTGTTCTTTTGTGAGAAGATAGATTATGAAGAGGACTTATTAATTTGAAATTTACTTACCCAAATATTAATTAAATTATATTTGCATATATGAAAAAATATCTGCCCACAAAAAAAAAATGGAGTTATTTCCTCCTTATTGCTTGTTTTATGCTTCCCTATTCTCATCAAGAGTTCTCTTACACTCTTGTAGCAGAAGATACAATGAATCCTTTAGGCATTCCATCTCCTGTACTTGTTCACTGACCTCATGACCTCATGTAAATGCAATTGTTTATACTTAATTTTTATGGTGATGTATTGAATGAAGGCTTGGTATTTTCAGATATGAAATTAAATATTTCTATTTCATTTGTCACCTCACCACTTTCCAGTGGTGAGATGACAAATAAAAGAGAAAATAAAAGTGGACCATGCAATTGAAAACAGTGTGCTCATGGAACAGTGCATCACCAGCTGCAATGTGATAAGATTAATTGCTATATATGCAGGGGCAGATTTTACACAAAAGCATTATGGGACATGTATTCAATAATTAAAATAACATGAAGATTGTTCCATGCAATGATGCTTGTGTAATCTATCAAGAGCTAGAAGAAAAGTTTAAGTACTTCTGTTTGCCCTCTTACATTTCAGTCTGATGCTGCATTATGCTCAATTCCATTACCTCCATTTTCTTCCTTTAAACATGGTTATGTGTTTAGAGTGAAAGGTTGGAATAGAAAGTAAAGCAGAATTCACACAGGCTTCATTGATAAATCTCTAAAGATCTTCTTGGTGCTTTAGAAAGAAACTGAATTGTTGATATGTACAGGAAGGTGCTGTAAAAAAGTAAGTGCCTTAAATTGAAATTTTACGTGACTTTGCCTGATTTCCTCTTCAGTTAGTATTTTGTAATTCATGGAATGTGGATTTTAATGGTTGGAGTTCCTGTTGTTGCTGCTTTGGGAAGATTTGGAGCCATGTTTTATTTGAAGTTCAGGTTTCATCTGAGCACAAACAAAAATATCTAACTTTTCAGAGCTTTAAATTGTATAGTTCTAAATATCAGCATGGGCGTTAGAAGATACAGAGTATTTTTTAAAAAAACACCACATGGAGAGGGCAAGAAGAAATGAGTACAAATTGCATTGGAAGGGATTTAATCCTGACATAAGATATTTTCACAAGACATTTTTCACAGTAAGAACAGTCATATGCTGGAACAACCTCCTCAGGGAGGTAGTAGAGTTCCCTCCCTGGGTATTTTCAAGGTGCATTTGGACAGGATACTGGATTCTGATTTAAACTCCATTTCTCAGGAAAGGTTGAATTATGTTTTGAGGTTCCTTCTATCCTGGGACATAACCTAATCTTCTTCTAGATGGAAGCTCTGTGAAAAATTGATCATTACTGGAGACAGGCCTGGGAGAGTTCTGTGGCTGATGGTCTCCCAGGATGGGAAATAAAGACTGTATATGTCTCTGTCTTGTTTTATGACTGGGGACATTGTTAATGTTTAATGGCAAATGCAGCAACACTCTCTTCTTTTTTTTTTTTCTCCTTCTCCATATATTCAGAAATCTGGTTTTATTTAGCAGTATTCAGGGGAATATTTTAGAAATAACATTTATTTTAACTTCCTTCAGTTCTTGTACAAGGGAAAATATCTCAGCTTATCCCCAAATATCAAGATATTTTCCTCTGAAATATGAAGAAACCAAAGCATGATGAAGCAAGACAAGACACCTAGTACCTTTAGCACTTAGCATCCCACTCAGATGAATTATCTAGCCTCCAAAAGACTCCTGTAAAATCAATTGATAAAATAAAACTTAAACCCCTACATTTTCCGCACCAAATTGCAGTTGCATTGTAGCCAATGTGTGAACCATTCAGAATGTTTGTCTAAAACCAGACAGAAACAAAACTTTCATATCTTAAGCTTTCTAAACATAGCCCTTAATTCTGAGACCAGAACAAATATTTGTAATCCTCTCCATCTCTACTGACTGGCACTCAAAATAAGGGTAAAATTCTGGTATGTGAGAACAGAGTTTAGCTTAAGTGATTGGATCTTGTGCTTTTCAGATAATTTCTGCTTAAAATGTATTGCATTGATTTTTCTTGGGGTGTTTTTATTTGTGGCAGATTGCTGTATCTGTTTATATGACTTATTGCCTTCTATGGAATTTTTGAGCTGATTTTTCATCATCTATATGTAAATAAATTGCACTGCCAAAGGTGGGAATTGGCCTCCCAGGGTTTGCCTAGAAGTCATGACCAGATGTATCCTCAGCTGAGTTGACCAAATTGTTGAGATTAATGATGCTACACTCTCCAGGCAGGATAGGAAGTTCACATTTCAGGACGTACAGTCCCTTGTATCCTTCATAAAGTCTGTTGGGTGTTCATCAGCCAAGGAGGGCATCAGTGTGCAAAAAGAGCTGTCTCTTGTCAGTATACAATGATGCATTTTGCTATGAGAATGATCAACAAAGGATTTGAATTTTGAAATATTTCTTCCATTTTTCTTAATCTTTCATGCTGTGGCATGAGGAAGTGCCTTTTTTGTACCATGTGGGCCAGTGTGGCCTGACAGAAGTGGTTTTGTGTCAATGAGTGATTGCAATGCTTACTGGGTCATTAATAGTAACATTTTTATTAGAGAGGTGAGTTACTGAGTGTGAGCTGCAGACTAGGATGTTTCACTGGCATGTACTAACTTACATGAAGAAAGGAGCATTTACCTAAGTCCAAAGCTTTGAGGAAAAGAGAATCACATAAACAGATACTCTTTAAAGCAAACTTTCTACTCCATATTATGGCAGTGGTTTCAGGTGATGTTCTAATTTAGTGTTCTTCAGAATTTGCTGTCTTTTCTAGCAGTTATGAGCAAGGGAGATGTGAATGAAATACTATGGTGGGCTTGATGACAAGGGATGAACCCTTATGAGTGGCTTGGTTTCTCTGAAATTTCTGTCATATATTGGGAAAATATTTGTAATACTAGAGAGCACACCACTGAAAACTCTGGAAGAGGGAGGGTCAGCCTGCCTGGCTGGAAGGCAGCACTTTGCATCGTAACTGGTTCTGCCCCTTCACCACCACCAAGAGACAAAAGACAAGATGTATTCTGATGCTAAGCCCAAGTGTAACATCTTGGTTCTTTGCTGCCAAGAGCACTTGAGCCTGCATGCACAGCTATACATTCAGCTCTCATTCTGTTCATGACTTTATGCCCCTCTATACACTGGCTCTATCTATGCTGGACCAGAGTAACTGCTGCATTTTTCAGGACAGCCTACTGCAGAGCTCGCATGATCTGACTTTAAATACAGTTGATTCAGTTTTCCTTTAAAAAACAGTGACAAGTAAAACTCCAGACCTGTGTTTGGATTTCAGTGAGCTGTATGCACCTTGAAAAAAATCTTTGAACTAGTTGCATGGGTGAAATTTACTTTCCTTGATTAGATTTTTAAGACCCCAAGATCTTACCCTGAGGATCTTTGTTGCTCATTCCCTCCCCCTTCTACACCCTAGAACCACTAGATTACAGTGAGGGTACAGAGACAAAGGATGCACAGTACAGACAAAGGATGCACAGCACTGGCTGGTTAGAATATATGCATCAAAATATTTCCCACTGTGAACATGTAATTAGCTTTTAGCATGGAGCATGGCATGGAGCAGAATTTATTTTTAATTAGTCTAGTTCATCTCTCATAGCATAGTTAAGCTTCATTCTTCTATGCCTTTGTGAATAGGAGAATGCTTCTTTCAGGTGTACACTCTCTGTTTAACATTTGTTGAGATGAGTATCTCTGGCTGAGAAGCATATGGAATTTGATGTGGAGTAGGAAAGAAGTATTCTGTATGCGCTTTAATGATTATGAAAAATATATATTTTTTGGAGGGACAATATTCTGAGGGCATCAGGTGCCAGATTGGCTTGCAGTTACTGCTTGTTCTTGCATTGTCCCAGTACTGCTGTGTGGATTCTTGTGATCAGCTCTGCAACACTCTTATGAGCAAGAAGAATAAAGCTGTTTACTCCAGCTGCAAACTGGAGAAGGACAAATGATGCTCTCATACTATTTCAGCCAAAGAATTCCCCTTATATTCTGCCACGATTATAATGTTTTGATGCAATTATTTTACACTGGGGAGTCGGCCTTAGGGAAGAAGCCATTTTCTTTCCACTGTACTTCTCCATGCACACAAAACTTTATCACAAAACTTTATGACTACAAAGTCAGAGGAGTTGTTAGGGAACTGGTTTTTGGTATTAATCTCACACTCTTCTTTCATATAGACTTCAGCCCTCATTAAGCCTTTTTTTTTTTTTTTCCCAAAAAAGTTGTTTTTATCTCATTTCCCCAACGAATGAATCAATCAGAGCTCATCCCTATGAATACAGAATATCCATGGAAGAAAATATTGATGTCTCCTTAGTTCTCCTTAGCTGCTTCTTATTATTATCCAGTTCTCTAACAGATTCTAAACAGAAACTACTAGGCTTTAAAAGACATTTCTCATATTCTCTTTTTCAGTGCTGAAGAATAAAAACTTGTACAGGTATTGGGAGTCATTATTCACTCTGGTCATAGAGTGTAGTTGCCTTGCAATTATTATTTGCCTTGTAGAAATATTTGTATTTCCTGCTGTGTTAATTACTGTTACTAGGATGGTCTGGAAGACAAGTAGCAGCTACCACAAAGTCACCTGTTAGCCAGTCAGATTATTATAGGCAGTGAAAGGCAGCCAAATAATTTTAATAGGATTTGTAGCTGTTCCAGAAAATAAAATATTTCAGAAACAAAAATAGACCACTTAGACTCCTGCTTGTTTTCCCTGCTAACACTGCTGCCTGTTGTGCACAAATCATGCATGAGATCATGGTCAGGGGTGCTAAAGGTAGCCGCATTATGATGAAGAAACACAGGACAAAATAAAAAAGCCTTGAGGTTTACTTGTTTATGTGGAAAATGGACTACTCCTCTTATGTAAAAAAAAGTCCCAAATCAAACAACAAAAAAGGTAGGCCCATTCCCTTGTATTACTTACTACATTTCCTGAGGACCACTCCTTGTTTGGGTGTTCTGCATGTGTTAATTGTTCCCTGTGGCTTTTATGCTTAAGCATCTCCTTCCATTCCAATAGTTCTGCTTTCTCCTCTCTCCTTCTGATAGCTGGATACCAAAAAATTCTACCCTGGCAGAGTCCCAGTGGGCACTGCTGTCTCTGATAGTTCAGTTGTGGAAATAGGATAAGACATCTGTCTTCTGTGGCGGAAAAGTGTTGGATCATGCACCATCTTAGCCCATTTAAACTGAAATTCTTGCTTCACATTCCTCCCCGACAACCATCTTAATTCAAACACAAACTCTCCTGTTTCCTCCAGTGATCAGATGAGTGTGCTGAGCATAGTCTAATATTGCAAGTTATAATGCAATATGTGATAACACAACATACTTGACTTGAGGTTGGAGTTTTTCAGCAATAAACATTATTTACTTTGTGCATTGAACAAAAAATCCTTGGCCTGAGTTTTATGTGGTAACTGAGATTTATTCATCAGCTCTCATACTGTTGGTAGTGCCTATTGCCATTATAAACCAGTATTTACAACCACCATTATTGCCAGTAAATACTGGGTTAGAACACTTACAGGAGGTACAAAACCAGTAAGGAATATTCAGGAGATTATTACCTTGGCTACCCATGCAAGCATTTTCTGTTTGAAGTAGAAACACAATATTTTAGTTGTATGGCTTAAAAGCAAAACACAAGAAGACAGGGAGTTATCAGCCTGATGATTCAGGAATCTTGATTTTCAAACTACTTACAGACACAGAAAAACTTGAAATTTATGGACTCCAGATAGGATCTAGCCCAGCCTTTTTGTTCTCAGTTCCCAAATATAAGCTAAAAGTAGAAATAAACACCTACAGTATATTTCTTGGCATTAATATCCTTGCAAATGCAAGAATCTTGCTGCGTCATGGCAAGATGTGTCATTTTAGAGCACTTAACATAAAAAGAGCACAAAATGTTTATAGGAAATATCTGTTATTTTCAATTAATTTATTTGCAAATGTGCTATTCAAAGGCTGTATGCTTTTCTCACTATACTCTCTCCCTACTTTAGATTCTGTACTCTGTGACAAATGAAAATGGTGAGAAAAAGTGTTCACAAAAATACATCAGCAACTGCAATACTGAGCTTCATCTTCTTTATCTAATTTTAATTTGTCACGCGAAGCAGACTTTGGAGATTAAGTCAGGTATCTCTAGAAATGGTCGCATATCACAGAATTCAGAAAGAGTTGACAACCTCCAAAAGCAAAGGTGATTTCTTCCCTTTAAAACTGAGAAGGAAAATTTAAGGTAGAAAACTTTTTTCAAAAATCATGTCTTATAAATGAGACCAGTACTGGCAAATATTCTAGTCTGTATTCTTCATTCCTTGCTCATTCTCAGTCCTCAATTTGCATCCTTAGCCAAGGGTTGAGAAAAAAGTTGAATCATAGAAACTTGTCATAGAATGTGTTGAGTTGGAAGGGACCCACCAGAATCATTAAGTCCAACTCCTGGCCTGGCACAGGACACCCCAAGAGTGGCTGAAAGTGTTGTCCAAAAGCTTCTTGAATTTAGACAGGATTGGTGCTGTGACCACTTCTCTGGGGAGCCTGTGCCAGTGCCCAACCACCCTCTGGGTGAAAAACATTTTTCCTAATGGCCAACCTAAACCTCTCCTGTCTCAGCCTCATGCCAATTCCTTGAATCCTGTCACTGGTCATGAGAGTGAAGAGATCAGTGTCTGCCCCTCTGCTTCCCATCATGAAGAAGTTCCAAAAGCAGTGAGGTCTCCTCTCCTTCTCCTCTTCACTAGGCTAAGCAGACCAAGTGACCTCGAGTACTCCTCATATGGCTCCCCCTCAAGGCCCTTCACCATCATTATTGCCCTCCTTTGGACAATCTCTAATAGTTTAATGTTTTTCTTACATTGTGGCACCCAAAACTGCCCCCAGCACTCGAGGTGAGGCTGTCCCAGCTCAGAGCAGAGCAGGACAATCCCCTTCCTTGCCCAGCTGGCCCTGCTGTGCCTGATGCTCCCCAGGATGGGGTGTGGCCCTCCTGGCCACCAGGGCACTGCTGACTTGACTTTCTGTCAACCAGGACACCCAGGTCTCCTTCCATGATACTGCTTTCCAGTATCTCATTGCCCAGTCTCTCTGTACATCCAGGGTTGCCCTGTCCCAGGTGCAGAATCCAAATTTTCCCCTTGTTAAACTTTGTACAGTTGGAGATTGCCCATCTTTCTAATTCACGATCTCCCTTCAGGATCTTCCTGCCTTCCAGGAATTCAACAGCTCCTCCCAGTTTAGTGTTGTCAGCAAACCATGTGGAATCAGGAACAGTGAAATGTTGTACAAGTTACCTTGTGCTCTTTTCAGGTTAAAAATACAAATAACAGGAGGAGCAGATACCATCATATAAATTAGTTCCTCTAACAGTGATTTCAACCAATCAAAGGATATATGGTCAAAACTGTGCTTGGTGAATTTGTATAACTGCATAAATGAAAGACCTAAGTGGCAATAACAATTATTAAATTGCTTTGGAATATGATTTCTTAAAATTTCCAGCTGAAGTTTCTACAATTGCTAATTGAAGGAAATGAGCTAGGCGTGACTATTAGAAACAAAAACCATTTTTAAACTGATCATAAAAGAGAAATAATGGTTTTTCTTGTTAAGTTTTGCTGGCTTGTCCCTTATTAACCTTATATTGCCTTATCATTCCTAGAGGCTATTCTCATATTTCATATTGATCTCCAGAAAAACTGCATATACTTTGGTAACAAAATCTTATGAGACCCAGAGTTCAGAATATAAAATCAGATTGGAAATGAACATTGCTTTGTGGTTATTTTCTGCCTACTTGCTACTAGCAAATGGAGTGAAACCATGGGATCCTCCTGTATAAACTGAGCAGAAATGATTTGTAACATGTAATAGTCCTGTTGATTTGAAAATATATTTTTTTCAGTATGCTTCCTTGATTTTGAAATGGGAAAACTCAGAAAAACTAAAGACAGGCCTAGGGAAAGGAATCATGCAAGGTGTCACCATGACCAAATTATATTTCAGATGCCTGACACAATAGATTGAAATACTCTTCCTTAGAGTGGATCTTATGTAATTTTCCTGAGCTTGTGTATTACAATTATGCAGGTGAGGGTGAATACTGAGAACGGTGAGGGGTTGTTCATGTCCTGCTCTGAGATAGGATGAGAGACCATTCATATGAATTTGTAAATGTTCAGATAGGTCAGGAACCATAACAATTGCTTTATATACAGAGAGGCAATCTTGGTAGACAAAGGGAGCTATTGCTGAAAGCAAGCGAGGACTCAAAAGAAACAAGAAGAAACCTGTAAAAATAAAAGTCAGAAGAAGCCTTAAGCGAAAGCTGGTATACATGACTGTGTGAGAAGTGATCTAATTTGTATCTGAGATTTGCATGGAAGAGCTTTCACATTTGTGTTAAATTTCTTCGTGATATTAAGGCAGAGAAAAGATTCATGACTCTGTATGGGATCACCTGGGGAGTTAGAGATACTCGTACAAACGACAGAGATAGTATTTTTCTTACTCCTATGCTTAGAGGAAGGCTCAGTGCCTGGTTTGAACTGCATACATATGGTTTGGACAGGTGAATTTATGTGAGTTGTTTGTGTTTTAAAGTGAAATACTACATTTGCATTTCTTTAAGAAGAGAAAAAGAAAAAAGTAGTTTATAAGCTACTTAAACACTTGTCTTAGTAGAGTGCAAGGTAAGATAAAAGGCTGAAGATTTGCCTTTTGCTTTATCAGAATGCAGATATTTTTTTTCCAGGGAATGAATTTAAGAATGTACTAAATTATACTTTTAGCCTGAGAAAATAAAATGGAGAGAGTAGGTTTCTGCATATACAAACCCTACTCATAACTGTATCCAAGAGAAAGGTCTTCACCTTAGGGGACTCAAAAATGTAAAGTTGATGTTTGCCAGAAATGCATAAGCTTTTTGAAAAGTATCCTGTAAAAATACAAGGACAAAATAGTGCTTAAGAGGGTATTGTATGAAAAGCTCTGTAGAATTTCTGACAATATCTTTTAGAATACTTCAGAGATATGAGATGCTTATGCTGTTTCAGAAAGAAAAACATTATTTCAGGAATGGTAAGATTATGTTTCCAACCTGCTCAGGGTTGAGTCAATGAAGTCAGAGCTGTTTCAGCAACAGCCAGAAGGTCGACTTCTGTAAAGAGGAGGAAAATCAGATTTCTCACTGCAGTTCACTGTCAGATTTTTAACAATAAGCTCCCTTTAGCATCAAAACCAGCAACACTGGTCCTGTTTTGTGGGAATTTCCTTGGCCTTACATGTATGCAAAACATACGAAATGTAATCTTATTTTTAAATATGTTGGTAAGCATTAGAACAAAAATATGCTTTGTGTTACCAAGCTGAAAAACAAAAAGTCTCATCTGATTGAAATAAAAACAGGTTAATGAGGACTTTCAAGTACTTCTAAATCTAAAGGCTGATAGAGTATTTTATTATATAAAAATGTATGTTTGGTGAAGTACCAGATGTCTGCTAGAAATGCATTGTCAAATAATACATGTTTCTTACTGCATTCATCATGCTTTATTTTTTCACAGAAACAATTTCCTTGTACAGTTGCAAATCATGCAATAGAGTACAGAAAAAAATAACTAGTGCTGTCTCCTGAAACAAGATTAATTTTTGCCTTTTTATAGAGAGAGAGAAAAAAAAAATCATTGTTATCTTTCAACAGCTAAACTTATCCAGAACAAATATTTTGGTGGTGCTTGTATGTGGGCAAGTGCAAAGTCTTGCTGGTTTGAAAAACATAAATCTAGGAGTATTTTATTTCAGTCTATGTTTAGGAGTTTCTCCCCATTCCTCATTTCCCAGCCATGTTTTGTAATTTGCCTGTTTTCCAGAGTATTCACTTCAGCTTGGAGTCATCAGTTGAAAATAATGGGGTTTTTTTCTTCATACATACATTTTGCTCAACAGAATGATTCTGAACTCCTGGCAGTAAGATCAAAGAGCTCTTTCACAATGCACCTCTCTTGCTTAGCATGTAACAAGGTCACAGCAACTTCTGAGGGTTAACTATTAGGTCTCCCTAATACAAGTACAAGCATGGAGACAAAGGGCCCTGACAGTGAGAATTTTTTAAAACCTATTTTTCTCTCTTAATTTCCATTGTGAAAAGTAGCTTCTTACAAAGGTGACAAAATTTGTTATTTGACCAGAAAGAGTGGATGGCTAAAACAAAGTTTGCATTGAGATCTTTTTTTCATCCCCTCTTTGCCCCCTTTTACTTTGCTGGAACAATACAAAATAGTTTCTGTTTTGTTAAATCTAGCCCTGAAGTAATTTGAATTCTCATACCTGTTTCTTATCTGATCAGATAATGCCTGAAATTTTGTTTACTCTTTTAAACTTTTGAGTTGCCTTTTTTTTTTCTGTCTTTGCTCAAGATATAAAGGTGTAATTTCTGTTGCACTCTATAGGTACTGCTATCAGCTATATCGAATCTTATCACTGATCTCATTAAACTAATACAATTAGGAAGGTCTGTGTTATATGTAATCTGAGTGTTGATGCTATGGAAAAGGACTCTATAAAAAAAACCTTAGAGTTTATAAAGTTTACAGAAACTCATGTAGTATTCTAGTATGCCATTTAGCTATTAAATTCCATGAATTCTGCCTTTTTATTGTACTGTATCTTGGAAAGCCTTTGCACCTGTATGAAGTGAATGCCAAATATTGTGATCATGAGGTGGTTTTTAACAGTGCATTTCTTTGTCTTATTTTGCACTGTAGTGTAGCCTAGTACAGCATAAATCTATATAACTTTTCAGAGTTTTGTCCCTCAAAGCTCCCAGCATTCACAAAGGATAAAAAACAAAAACACCTGTGTTTAGCAACATTTGGTTGTGATAATGATAGTTATTTGCTTACAAGAAAATGTCCATTGTCACTTCCTACTTGAAAATTACAGGACAAGTCTGAACTGCATTTAGGAGCTCATACAGTAGTATAAATGTTCAAAGAAACCCAGAATTCTCATGATTTACAATTTTTGCCTAGCTCCCAAAGTACAACACACCAGATCTTTAGTTTGTCTCAACTGGCTCTGTGCTGTAAAATTTTTAATGATTTTTGTTTGTTAAATTCTGATCCAGGATATGCAAGAAGTTAAAAAGACCCAAACATTTCAAATAGGTTGAAAGTTCCATTGTATGCAATGGAGCAACTTACATGCAAAATTATGATCAAGATCTAAACACTTCAATCTGTATTGATACCTACTCAAAAGCTCTAGGATAAACATCTTTAGTGAATGGAAAAAAATCAGAGAGGATGAGTTGCTGAGCAGGTGGAATTCAAAGGTCTGTTGAAGTCTAACTGTGAGAGTCAGCTCTCTGATATCATCCTGGGAGGAGCCTTTGGGTCTCTGCTTGAGTATGAGTACTGATTTTCTGCTGGGTTAACTGGGGACTGCAAGGCTGCCTCAAGAATCCTAACAATAATTTGGGCCCGTTTTGGAGATGCTTAAATTACTCTGCCACTCTGTTTCCTATTTATTTATTATGGTTAAGAAATTCTTCTCTATCATTAGCTCTTTTTTTTTATTAGTCTTGGACAAAGAATCTAACCTAATTACTGTTTGCACATGCTGACTCAGAGACTTTGGTAAAATAAATTACTATGATGGAATTGGCCTAAAGCTCTACTTCTTACTAGTATGCCAAATGCTCTTACAGAAACAGAAGTTACAGCTACCTAAGCAATTTTTGTGATAGCCCACTTATCCTATTATAGATCTAACTCCTCACACATGCTATTGCAATTTGGACCAGGGCTTCAGTGAAAATCAAAGCATGACCACTGACTTCAATTAATCTACATTGACTTAGATCTACTAAATGCCAGGTACAGTATTGACAACTTTTAGACATTCAATGCAAGAAATTCTATGGTTCTGTTATATATTAAATATATATATATATATTTATGCAATTGATGTAAAGAATTTTGTAACTTATTAATGAATGTCCATTATTTTCATCCATTCTCTTTATCCCTCTGAAATACCTAAGGAAATGAAAGGCAGCTGGTATTGCAGAATCCTCATGGTACTGTCCAGTTATGATCTCTGGACCTCAAAGCTTTCACTGTAAAGCAAACAAAATGGATATGTTGAACAGAACCTTTAAATCCAACAGAGGCAGGAATGCTTTTTTTAAAGCACTTAATCTTGGCAAACAGATTAGAGAAGGGAAGCAGCTGTAACTGCAAAGTCTGCATTGATTCATTGGGCATACCCTAATAACAGGGAGCAAAGTGTGCAGCACAGCATGCCAGTGTTCAGAATCTTGTATTCTTCTAACAGTGGCATTTTTGGGGGGCTTGTATTTTGAACTCCCTGAGAGAGTGCACTGAACTTACCTCAAAAGTATGGATAATACTGCAGTAGAATAGCAAGCAGGTATATATTCCAACTTTGTTGTGATAACTCCCCATCTTTTCTTCAGACACGTTTGATCTATGTGCTTGTTTTCAGCAACAACCTAGAGAGTCATGCTACATCATGACTCTATTTGAGACTCTAAATGAAGACTTTATTCTTCATTTTTCCTATGTGATGGGTGTAGTCTGAAGTGTATTGGCATTCCTAGCAAGGAGCCTCAGTCACAAAAAGGAGGGCAGGGGTGAAGGGAGGAAGGATAACTCCTTTTCAAGCTCTGTCTCCCCTGGCAATGTGGATGCAACTTTGCAGACAGACCCGAGCATGAGCACAGCTGCTAAAGGCAGTACAAATAAGCTGCTGTGAGTCTTTCAGAGTGAGAGTGACAGACAAATAATATTTGTCTGGAATAATAATAATGTTTTTTCTATTTTTTGGCTTTTTTTAACAGCACGGATATACCTACAAATGGTGAAAATTTTCACCTATTTTTTTTCTATGATAGTAAATTACAAGGCTGAAAATTCGTAGAAATCATAGCAGAAGATGACTTTTGATAGGGAAGTTGTCACCAATATAAGAACTGAAGGAAAATAATCAGCTATTTTATAATAAGTAGAACTGGAGTAAAAACACAAAGGCCCAGAACCAAAGTGGAACGCACTAGCTAGATACTTCTTTCCTGAGACTGATCCAGGTATTTCTATGGTATTAATTTGAGCCAATGCATTGAAAGTAAAAAATTTCATATCTTGCCCACAAATATTAATTGTCATAGGTCAAGACACCATCACTGTTTTAGCATTGGATTTGATTTCAAGATACTAGGTCATAGTAAAGGGTACTGAAGGGGATTTTCTGTATTTTAGAGAGAAAAATAAGAAAGTTATTTAGTTTTTCTACAGGTGCAATGCATAGGGATTTTGATCTTCCCTAAGAAACCTTGGTCTCTCCAAAAGCATCTATCAGCTACTTAAAACTGTGATGTCATTACTTTATTTCAATTTGAATTTACTTCAAAGATCTTCAAAGATCTCTACATTGATAGAATAACAGAGGGTGTGAATAGAGAAATGTTGGCTGAGTGTGAAATGAGTTCAAATATTGGCCAGAGGGTGTGCTGCTTGTCTCCTGTTTCATGGATAAACAGTCTCACTGGGTGAGTAATTCAGTTGCACTTTGGATCTCTGAGTGATAAGGCTGTTTACCTTCCTTATTCATTTTGATGCCTTCAATCCTGCATCACACAACTCCACAGATCACAGATTAGTACCTTAAATCACTGCTGTGTAATACACTGCTATTTCCTGACACCCGAACTAGCTTCATAAACACACTTTGGGACAAACAAGGAGTGTCTGGGTATATGATGGGGGTAGGAATGTAGTACTTTTGAAGGGTGACAAAATAAAGCCCCTTGAAGTTCTGCTTTTTGAAATAAGACTAAAATTCCTGACCGCTCAAAATCATTTGGCAGATCCATTATTTTTTCTAAAGATATTTTCATGGGACTGTAAAGAATGGTAATTTAATTAAATTTATTGAAGTATTTTTTTCTAACCGTTAATGGTAGACTAGGAGCAGACACAATTAGAAGTAGTCTGTATGTATCATTATATTTACTTGTCCATGAAAAAATAATTTAGGTTAAAATCAGTGGCAGGACTTGAACTCAACACTGGAAATTCTTTCAGCATTCCATGACAGTTATTCCAATGCCTTTGCTTTACAGAGCAATTATTATTAATGACTTGAAGTGAATAATAAAATATAGAAGAGCCATTACTACTACACACAGGGTTAAACATTGCGATGAGAAGCCTTCTATAAAACACTGCTCAGTTTCAGACTGATCTCTTGATCAGCTTCAGACTGTTCTTCTGATCCCTCTGTTAGTACAAGATAGAGCGTTAGGTTTGAATTTTTCTATTTCCTTGAAGATGTTTTAGGATTCTTTAATATCTGTTTTGTAAATGTGCCTGAGAATTTGATATAGAGCAATCAGTTTTGTTCTCTTAAGTTGCACTGCCTTTGAAGTTTTCCAAGCTGTTAAATATTTGCATCTTTTTAAATGCAAAGCAAGTTAGACCAGCAGAGAGATTCTGCTGAGAAAATATTTTGTTTGTTTTAACTCCTGTGGAAAACAGAGTACTGCATCCAAATTTTGGTATGTGGCTTTTTGAAAGAAAGACAAAGCCAAACTTTAACAGCTAATTCTTCCAGAAGTCCTGGGGTTTTAAATAGTGTCTCACCACCTAGTCAGAACAATTCACAATAGTCTTTAACATAGGAATTCAGCACAGAAGATATCTGATTATTTATAATAACTTACGGTGACAGTTAATGTTGCAGTAAAGTACATAAAGACTTCCAGTCATAGGCTCTTTGTGAAAAGAATTCACCAATTGCAAATGGCGACTAAAACCAAAACCCTGGGGATTTTTTCCAAATTCAGAGTTGTTTATGTTTTGATTATTTTCTAATTGGTATTAGTCTAAACTTCAAGTCTAGAATTGTTCCTCCATGTGTCTCTATCAGAAAATATCAGCATTCAATAATCTGTAATTTACAGAGGATCACTGTGTAGCCTGCATTAAGTGCCATCTTTTGAGAATGAGGATGGCATAAACTCTGATCTCCATTAGGTAAATCTGTAAATCTAGACACAGTGGTAAACAGCTGGCATTGCCTGTGTTATGTACAGCTTGTCTTATTTTGATATAAATCTTGTGTCCACAGTGGATACTCTGAGTGGCTTGCATGATATTATATATAAATTTAGAAAGAGGTGAAGGAACACTGCTAGTTCAAATACATATAGCTGAGTCAGGAATTTATTTCTGTCTCTAGAGTTTTTTGGGAGATGTTTCCCATCCATGTAATATAGACATCTATAGTTCAAACACCTAACTGGACTACAAGTACTAATTTAATCTACTCCATACAGACCCTAATAAAATAAAGTCTATCAATTTTTACCTACATAAATGTTAGAAATGTAATGAAAGTTAGTCACGTAGGCATTCCCTTTTGATGTAGAAGAAACCTACATAGGGAGGGCTATCCACCTAAAGATGATCTACATTGTCATTTTAAGTCAGGGGTAGAAGCATCTAAAGAGAGATCAATGTTGTTCTGAAGTAGGCTGGGCTCCTTAACTCTTGTTTGTCTAAACAGGTGATCCAGTCAGAACATGCTCTCTCTTCCTTTTCTTCCCCCTCTTGGGTGTGCTTTCTGTGGCAACAGAGCACAGACACAGGCCTTATCCTGATGAAGGGTTGGGGCACAGACAGGAGGTGCACCCACTCGTGTGTGTTAGGTATGCCAGTCTCCCTTGTCTGTAATATTGTGGTTTAGACTTGATGCCTGATCTTTAAATCTTTGAAGTTTTGTAAGAAGAATATCTTTCTAAATAGCAATCTCTTGTCATCTTCTCCTTTGGGCTGTGGTTGGATTCTGGAGTTAGGTTATACATTTTTCTCTCTTTGCCTTCCTGTTTGAAGATCTGAGGCTGGCATTTAGATCTCAATATAAACAAAGCTGATTCAGAACCTTTTATAGTCTACTCCACCTTTGGGCTCCTGATACTGGAAAGCTTCATCTCTGATTCAGCTATCTAATACATTCTATAATCATTTCATCCACTTGCTTATGGTCCTTATTTCTTAAGATTATGCAATGTAAATGTTATGATGTTTATCTCTTGTGTATTTAGTTTTTAAATATTTAGATGTCTGGTGGGTTGGTTAAGAATGTTCCAAAAAAAACTTCACTCCTCAATTGGACCTTTAGCCCCTTCAGAAGTGGTGGCTGAGAAGGTCCTCCCAAGCCATGGCTTATAAATTGGAATTGTAGAAATAATAGATCGCACCTTTACCTGACCTGATTTTCTGTTTATTCTATCTGCCAGTCCTTGTCTTTCATGTCCCAGAGATGAGTATAATTACTTCAATTTTAAAATTCCATTCATGAAAGGATATAACTTTTCTTTTATCCCCTGTATTCTGAAGAATAACCATTCACCCATTTTCTTCAACCAAGGAGATCTCTTTTTAACTTTCTCTCTCCATAGTTCACAATATTTTTGTGTTTTCTGTTTACTGCTTCCTACATTTCTTCCTAGCTTACACCATAATTGGCACCTTTTTCATGCTTCATTACACTAGATTTTCTTTCTATTTCCATGCTAATTTCCTGAGATGTTCTGACTCTTGGAATCCAGGCACCCTGCTTTGAGGATGTGTAGGCCTACAGGCTTTTACTTGTTTTTGCTGCCAAAAATCATAGAATATCTTGAGTTTTGAAGGACCCATAATGATCATCAATTTTTAAAGGTATGTGTCTAGATGGCAAAAGCAAAGCTTTGATATTGAAAGAATAAATCTGAAATTAATATGAATCCTTAAATATGAATATCACAGTTGATAACAATAGTTCTATAGGATGTATATGTATATATATATTATATATATATATATCTATATATATATCTAAATATCTGTGTGTGTGTAGGCTAAAAGTAAGTTTGTGCAGAAAGTAGATACTTCATATGGCTTAACATGTGTTAATTTAAAGAATTTGTGCCTTGCAATGTGAAAGTATGACTTGTACTGTATTTTCTTTTCATCCTATGTGGTAAATGGTGAGAAAATTTTTTCCTCCCTTTATAGGAAAAGGAAATTTTTTTCCTCCCTTTGCCTCATAATTTAACTTCAATGGTGGAATGCATCTGGGCATTAAGAGTTCCCTTTTCTCAATCAGATGAAATTAGCAATAAACCCCAAAAATTTGAGTAACTCTACAAATTGGCTAATATATATATATATAAATTCTATGTGTGCAAAACCATATGAATACAATAACTTTTTGCAGGTAGCAGAAAACTTCCCATGCTTATTACTGGGGCTGGTCTAAACTTGCCTATTAAGGACAACTCAGAAATTGTGATTACACATGGCACCTTGTGGGTTTCAGAGTAAATTCCCTAAAATAGCTTTCCCTTCTTACTATGTCATGCATATTCATGTGAAAGCAAAGGAAGTCAATCCATTTTCAGCAGATGGGAATGGTTACTTTGAAACAATCAGCTTCTAAAATCAGTAGCTGTTTCATTGGTTTTATTTATAAATCCATAAGAGGAAAGAATGATAAGGAAGAAGCCTCACACAAATATAAATTCACCCCTCTCTCCCAAAAGAAATTAAAAAATACATTTCAGAACAGCTCTTGAAGGAGAATTCTCCTTGTTTCTCTTTCACTAGATTGTAAGATTTTTTAAAAAAAATTTAAATTAAAAGTGAATTAAAAACTCATATCAAATGCTACAAAGTCCTGCTCAGTAGCATTTGCATTATTCAACACAGTAAGAGATAGTAACATTTAAAACCTAGAGAAAGATTAAGGCATTTTTATTTACCAGTTATGTAGGAAGTCTTGTGGGTGTGAACGAGACCAGATTTACAGCAGAAGAAAAATAATTCTGAACAGGTGAATTATTATTCTGGGTATGCATAAAATCTTATTCAGAATCCCAAACCATCTTCTTATATGCTGAATTCCTATAGGAAGAATTCAAAGTATGTCTGAGAGTGGTGCAAGTGTAAAGCTCTATGTTTAAATATAAATACCATCTGTCTCTCTCTTTTTCTCTCCTGAACCATGCATCCATCCATTCATCCACATGAACGCTTGCATGTATATATTTCCAAATATACTGTTGGCCAAGCATTGAACCTCAATGTGCATTTGTGTGAAATCAGTCATCATGTGCATTTATATAGTACAAGGAATTTCTGTGTATGGAAGAGCCAAGGCCTGTTTTCTAAAGGGACATTTTTGTAGTATTGAATAGTTGTGAATGTATCCTGGGGTCACAAACACCTACTCTTTTCCCTCCAGAGATCAGCCTTGCTTCTAGGTAGACAGCTGGTACTTTGCACTTTATCTATTCCATACTGCCTACAAAAGCTCTCTCAATTCCTCCCTGTGGAACAGAGGATTTGATAGCATGGGGAGTCATGCTGAACTAGTGGCCAGCTTTTGATCCCTTTTCTGCTGAATGTAGCTGACATCCTCAATAGTAAGATCCGAGGAGCATTAATATTCTCATTAAAGGTGAAAATCAGCAGCAGGTACGAAACAGTTCAACAGGGAGACTTAAATTTTCAAGTGCAGTTATTTTGAGAGTGCAGTAAATGAAAAAGACTAAACATAAAGGAATTTCAGAAGGATGATGACAACCTTTGTTCTTACTGTGGTTACATTACGTACTGGGTTGTGTGTTACGTGATAATATTATGAAACATTAGACATTAAAATGTCTGTGAAGAAGACCTCTGTCTCAATACAGGGTCTTCATTCTCAAAGTATTTGTGAGAAATACAAATATACTATAATGTTACACCACTGTTTTTAATATTCATATATAGTAAATATTCAGCTCTGTTAATATTCCATGCATTTATGCTTATAGGACCTAGAAACTGCATCAAGTTTCCATTACTTTATGCCCCATACAAAATCTCATCTTGATGTTTTTTTGAAAGTACATATTTTTTTGCCATCATAACAGTACTAAATTAAACTACTTCAAATTCCCCTCATTTTACATGTCTTCAAAGTGAAGGTTGTGGCAATTACAGCATATTATTCCACAGAAAAACAATACTAAGAAAATAACAGAAATAATCCTTTGCCTTGCAATGAAATTTAATACCTAAAAGTATAAATTGCCTGATCTGTACGACTAGCTGGCTCTGTTCTGATTAGCATCTAATTGCAGTTCAGATTCCTGATGACATGGACTCTTTTTCACCCTGTATCAATAGGAAGAGTAAGACACACTTCTCCTGATCGTGTACCTAGTTAGAGTTTAATTCTGTGAGGAAGAAAACACAGTGGACTTCATTTTCTGCATTTTGCTGATGATCTTGAGCTAATTTGAGTGCTTTACTATAATCTCTAGAAAGGATCAAAACTTCCCATTTTATTACTCTGTAGGGAAAGAAAAAGGCAAACTTTTTTTGTAAATTTCTCTTTCGTTTTTCCATATAATTCTATATTCCTGTCTATGTAAACATGGATTTGAAATTTTTCACAGGGTAAAAGCATAACCTCTGAATCCTAAACCACAGTTTTGTGCATGTCTGGGATTCACCCATAGTGTTGTTGCTTCCTTTGCAGTACTCTGTTCACTTGGCACACACAGGAGTCATAGGAAATTATAAGAGGCCAGGCACTCTCTGAGTAGATTCTGTTACGCACACTTGCCAGATGTTAGAGCATTTTAAAGTTAAAAAGGGTTTGTGAAGCTCTAAAAGAGTAAGTGCACAGTCTGAATCAAACAATACTTCCTCAGTTTTTGCTAGATATTCCACACAAATCTAGTGAATAACTATGCTGTTATATTATTCCTTAGGAGAAGATCAGACCTTGAGTTATCTGGTTGGCTAGCTGAGCTTTATTTCTCAATCAATATCTACCTAGGCAATACTGAACATATTTTATTTAGATAGAAACTTTCACAAAACTTTTAGACTCTTAAAGCCTTTTAAACTGTTCCTTTTAAAGCTATAAAATGCACAGAAAAAAGCAACCCTCTTGATTATGTTTGAATTAACATCCCCCTGAAGTTCATTTTTTTAATCATTCCTGCATGCATGAAATTGATACAATTTATAGACTGGAGGTTAGAGTCAGCACTCTCTATAATTTCTCTCGAATGATAGGTCAGATACTTGAAATTCAGCACAGAATGATTTCTCGGCTATCTGTATTTGTTTTAAAGAAGAAAAGGAAAAATATCACTTAAGGAGATTCAACCTATAGGAAGGAAAATATTTGTGTGCATGGTTTCCTTAAATTCCTGTGATAGGAAAATATAAAATAAACGTACCTTGCTAAAATATTTGAATGAGGGAACAAGGGTCTCATACACCACCTGACATCCTCAATGTTAAAATAAACTGCCAGAAGGTAGAAATTATAATATGATAACTGTAATTTTTGTAAAACAGTAATTTTTCAAAATCTGTATAGTCTTAAGAACTGTAGCATTTTTTTCATTTTACTGCAAAACCATTGAATAACAAAAGTTCCCTTGGCATGGAAAATTTGCAGAACTACAAGAGGAGAAAAAAAGAGTAACTCTGTTTTTTTTAAAAAAGAAAGAAAAACAAACAAGTTTAGGCTTGGATTTAAAAATTGTGAGTTTTGACAAGAAAAATGTCTATAAGAAAACACACACATTTGAAGTCTAAATTTTTGTGATATTTGTGGAGTTTTTACATCCTTAATAAGCAATTTTAATGTCAAATTAGCACCCTTGATCAATCACTGTTTTCCATTCAAAGAATATAAAATTCATCTATTTTATCCTGTTCTTCCTTATCCATCTAATTTGTTTTATGATAATGTCTTGAAAGCAGTTAAAAACCAAAAAGTGAAGTCTGTTGGAGAGAGCAAATACACCTCTGAGTGTATGAAAGAATGCCAAAAACCTGTCTCACCCTTGAAATGAAATAGTTTAAATGTTACAGTTAATATATTAACTCATAGTATAAACAACTATATGAAATGAAGTGCTCACTGATGAAGAATTCTGATAAAAACCTCAAGTATCATTTACTCCAGAAAGGGACTAAACTCCTGCCCAGCATTTCCTTATATTTTTGTTTAGCATAGCAATACTATGATAAGGGTTTTTTTCTGCTAAGTTTTTTTTCTGCTTCAGAAATGTTACTTCATATTCCTGTGACTGGAAAAAAGGCAAAATTTCTTTCAGCTGACTTGCTTCTTGTGACTGTAGCAATTTCCGGGATATTTTAAACCTGAATATTATACAAACTGATGCTTTGTTCCTCAATGAAAAGATTGTGGTCTGCATTTATTTCTCATGTCAGTGGGAAACCCATACTTTCTCAGTGGATTATCATAAATGCACTCTAAATTGCTCTAATGCTTAATCCGAAGAGTACCTGGATATTTTCCATCATTATAAACAGCACAGATGCCCATATTTAGAGCAGTGCAGTTCCCACATTTAAAGCATTTTTGGCATTTTCTACTGCAAGAAGCTCTTTTATTCAATTGAAGCACAGACAGTCCTGAGATTTAGTGTGCTTTGCAACTTTTCTATTTCAGAAAAAAATGAATGTGATTAATTTTGGTTTGCTAACAGGCTTTTGGCCAATTTTCTTTTAAAATACTGATTTGTTGAGAAATTATGTTCCTTTGCTTTGAAGCAAGGAAATGAATTTCACTTTGCTTGGTTTGTTAGAATTTTCAGTATACAGATCACAAAATGCATTTTCTGAAAAATCAAGCTACAAACACATTACAGTGGGAATTCTGAATTATCCTAAGTGCTAGTGCTTTTGCACACATTTGCCAATAAGAATATTTGTTGTTGTTATTAATTTCATGGGTATAATATCTCTTTATCTTCCCTGTGATGTAATCCCATTGTAACAATGGAAAATCCTCTCTGAAATTAATAGCTCTGACTTTATAAGAGTGTTTGAATAGAGGGTATAAACCAACCTTCCCAAACCAAGTGTACACAAAATACTGGATAGCTGCCCAGATAAATACACTTCACCTACACAATAAATAAGGCAGACCCCTGAAATAACTTATGGTCATGCAAATAAAACATTTTATTTTAATGCAGACCCAGTTTTCTTTATTACCCAGTTTAATAATGTTTAAATGTTTGATATTTCAAAAGAAATTGCTTGTATTAAAATTTGGGGTTATGTCTTATTTAATTTATATGTAATATATATTATAATTAATATTACAGAATTACATTTGCATGATAAATAGAATTTCATGTTTCGCTACTCCCATGGTAAATGCTGTTGCAGGTATAAAGTGTGGTTATGTGTCTCAGCACCATATGAAAGTAGCTAGTGTTTTGTAGTAGCTAGTTGTTTTTAAGCAAGCTTACAATTTTTCTTTCCATTTTTTGAGTTTTTTTAAAATAAATAGTAGTAGTAGTTATGCTAGAATTTTAGAAAATTTAGCTTGTCTGAGAGGAGTGCATAGTGTACTTTTAGAAAACATGTGCTTTCAAAGCTTGCATTTCTTAATTTAGGAATAAGAAGGAGCTCCTGTCATTCTGTCTACAATTTCTGTAGGGAATGAGTAGTTGATAGGCCAGGGCTTCAGCTCAGCTAGCTCTGTTGATAGCTGCATCACTACAGTAATTAGCCCTGCTGAGAATCCAGCCCTTCTGAATGGATGGAAGGAAAGAAACAAAGCTGGATCTAAGCTGTTTAGCAAAGAAAATACTGCCAGTATGTTCAAATCACAGAATCACAGAATCACAGAAATTCAAGGCTGGAAGAGACCTATAAGATCATCAAGTCCAACCCATGTTCTAACTATTCAACTAGATCATGCCAGCAAGTGCCACATCCAGTCTTTTTTTGAACTCCTCGAGGGATGGTGACTCCACCACCTCACTGGGTAGATGATTCCAGTATCTGACCACTCTTTCTGTAAAATACTTCCTTCTTAATTCTAACTTGCATCTCCCTTGATGCAGCTTGAGACTGTGTCCTCTTGTTCTATCTGTTGTTGCCCGGAGAAAGAGACCAACCCCCAACTCACCACAGCCACCCTTCAGGAAGTTGTAGAGAGTGATGAGGTCTCCCCTTAGTCTCCTTTTCTCATATAATGTCATCAGAGAGTAAGTGGTTTTGTTTCACTTCAGAATATTCTATATGGTTTAATCTAATTTATTTATACCAAATAATTTCCTTCAACCCTTTGCAATTACCATTTAACAAGGCATTATACTATTATTATTTCTAGATTTTCCCTTTAATTTTACTCAATCTTCTTTCTTTTATCCGTTTTTATCTGCTTAGAGCATCTTGTCTTTTGCTGTGCCCTGACCCTTTAAACCACATCCACATGAACTGGATTGGTCATTTTCTGTGTGGTCTTATTGAAGTCACTGAATTGAATGGAAAGCATACTTTAATAGGGCATTGCCTCAGCCAGTCAGGAGACTAAGAATGTGTGACTCATAGAGTCACAGAATGGTTTGGCCTGGAAGGGGCCTTAACAATCATCTAGTTCCAATTTCCCTGCCATTGCAAGAACACCTTCAACAGGCTGCTCAAAGCCCCATCCAACCTGGCCTTGAACACTTCCAGGGAGAGGACATCCACGACTTTTCTGGGCAATCTGTTTCTGTGCCTCACTATGATCTCAGTAAATAATTTCATACTAATATCTCAATCTCTCTTAATGCACCAAAATCCCTCATCTTTTAATTTAACCCCCCTTGTCCTATTGCAATATTCCTGTGTAAAACCTCATTCTTTTTCTCCCTTGTAAGTGCCCTTTAAGTACTGAGAGGCCTCAGCAAGGTCTCCTGGGAGCCTTCTATTCTGAGGTTGAAGAACTCCAATTCTCTCAGCCTGTCCCAACTGCAGAAGTGCTCCATCCCTCTCATCATCTCTGTGGCACTCCTCTAGACTCACTCCAACAGATCCACATCTTTTTTATGCTGGGGACCCCACAGGTGGATGCAGCACTCCAGGTGAGCTCTCACAAGGGCAGAGTAGAAGGGCAGAATCATCTCTGTAGACCTGCTGACCATGCTGCTCTTGGTGCAGTCCAAGATGAAGTTGACATTCTGGGCTGTGAGCACATGCTGTTGGCTCATCTCCACTTTTTTGTCCACCAGAACCCCTTCTCCCCAGGGCTGTTCTCATTCAGCTCTTCTCCCAGTCTGTTCTCATGTCTGAGATTGCCCTGACCCAGGTGCAAGACTTTGCATTTGGCTTTATTGAACCTCATGAGAGGTTACATTTCCCTTTTCCCGGAAAACTCACTGGCAACCTCACCTGACTGCTATGACTTTTCAAATAGGATGGAGAGTGACCTGCCAACAATCAACCAGTTCCTTTAGGACCCTGGGATGCCTGTCATCAGGCCCATAAACTTGTGCTCATTCAATTTCATGGGGTGGTCTTGAACCTGTTCTTTTCTTACAGTGGGATTTATTTGCTCCACTCCAACCTAGAGTTTTGGGGGTAAGAGATACCAGAGGTGGAGGTGTGCTTGAATATTTCTGGGGCTTTGGAAAACAGCAGAAGTCCAAGATATACAGACACAACACAACATTCAATCTCATCATTTAGATGTAGGCCCACCAGCATTGTGCTTTCACAAAACTACTTTGCAAAGAAATAGCACTACATTGACAGACTTTCAGGAGACTAGCTGGGTTGCTCTTCAAGGTGTGTTAATGAATAGTAAGAGAATAATTGACAGCTGAATGTATTGAATTCATTCATCATCTACAGACATACATGTCTATGACAAAACATTTCAAGGACCCTAGGCCTCATGTAAAACCTGGAGAGAAATTTTTAGATTATCCGAATCTTTTTTTTTCTCTGCTCTGATATGGTTGAGAAAACTGTAAGAGAAAAATTTGGCTTAGGACTGGTGTGGTTAGAACTGATCTTTGGGCCCTCTTTGTGAGCAGTGGTAGAAGACTTCTTGCTTGCTTCAGATTACAACTCACTTGATAAAATTTGTGTGTGTCAAGGCTTTTGCTATTATATTTTTGAATTAAACTAACCACAAGTAAATGTACTTGGTTTTGACACCTAAAGTACTGAAGAGACCTTTTCTGCTCCCAGGATCTCTTAGTTCTGTTGCTGCCGTGTTGTTTCTAGAAGTATCATAATAGTCATGTGCTTTTCTTCTTCCAGAAAAATAATGTTTGGAGCACTTGTTAATCATTCTGATTGAGGGCATCCCAGATGCTTTACACTAACTTGATGTGTATGCCTCTTATCCCATTCTAGTAGAGCCTGGTGACTGTGGAGGTAGGCAGGCCAACCTCTTCCTCTGGTCAAAGACAGATTTTTCAGGAGAGCTAATGTATTCACTCCAGCCACAACTATGTTTAAAGAGACATTTTGTTTTGCAGAACTCACATCCCTTGAGTCAGGCACTCAGGTGCACAGGAGACTTGTGAGTGTGGAGTCTGAAAAACTAGTCTGTAGAAAAGGCTGTGGAAAGGTAGTCCCCCATTTCTTCCAGAAGCTTGGAAAGACTTTTTTACTGTCTTGGAACATGATGGAAAACTCAATCTGTGCAATCTGACTTGAGCTCTCTCAGTTTTTCCTCTCTGATAATGACAGAAAAAGCAGCATGGACTAGAGCTGAGTAGTAAAAATACTGACTAAAGAGTAGCGAGAACTTGACTGTATGTTTTACTTCAGGTATTCCATTTTGGCTGTGGCTGGAATAAAGGTTTCCATGTACAGTAGAAGTGATCTTAGCACTAACCATATCAATTCTTTGGCCAATGGAAGGGCACTTACAAACAGGCATATTGGGTGAGATATCTTTGGGTTTGTATGCTGAATAATGCCAGCACACACCATAGTATTCAGCAGATAATGCTTTGTGCTAACTCAGAATTTCAGGATCTGATGTTCCTCTGTCTCTTCATTGAAAAATTATTTTTATTTGGACTCCTCTTTGATTAATTTTTTTAAAATAGAATCACAACCAAATAAGAGCACCTGTACAACTGATATCATTTCTGATTTTATTTGATTTCTGCTAAGTATTCCTTTACATTGAATAACTTTCTCCCTTCACCAGAAAACACTAGAACCAAAAACCTTCAAAATGTTTCCTATCATATGATTGGGGTCCAATCTGCCTCTTGACATTTTTCTTACAAAACCAAAACTTCAAGTTATTTTTTCTTTAGACTGTTAAGTAACTGTTCTTGAACCTATTCCAGATCTGAAGGGCTATTCTTAGGAATGTGTTCAATATTTACTTGAATAAGATCTTAACCTTGGCTCTTTTCAAAAATACTTTTTCATATCTTCATTCCAAAGAAAATAAGTCACTGTCATATACACAAAGGCTCGTTATATAAACCACTTTGGCCAGGTGAGCCAAATGATCTTTTGGAGAGAAAAGAGAGTCTGAAATATTTCTTTGATGTTTGTTTTCATACTGAAAAGGAAGGTCACAGAAAGCAGGGGCAAGGTCACTTTCTGTTGTTAGGTATAAATTTTCAGACTCGGTTTTCAGCACAAGGCAGAACTGGAAAAGGAATAAATGACCTGAATTCAGAGGAAAACATGTGTGCACTGCCCAGGTCCTTCAGATGGCCTTGTGACTGTACACCTAACTGATGACTTGAGATCACAAACTA
The DNA here is from genome assembly GCF_028551555.1 of Melozone crissalis. Lineage (NCBI taxonomy): Eukaryota > Metazoa > Chordata > Aves > Passeriformes > Passerellidae > Melozone > Melozone crissalis. Next base: position 28,656,259 of record NW_026535794.1, read on the forward strand.
TTTAAAGAGAAACATTTATTATTTATTCTGAGAAACTTATTTTTGCTGAAAGAAACAGCACTGCTAAGTCTAGTATAAATTAGTAATCTTTTCCTTTCAGTGTTTCTCAGCATTCTGTCTGAGTGTACTAATATATATTAGCACTAATATATAGGAGTGGAGAAATGGTTCTTCTGTGCAGTATGCTACAAGACAAAAATTTTTGCATACACATAATGAGAGACTTTGTCCCAAAGAGAGTCAGACAAAGCAAAGGATTTCTTTGTTCACGTAAGGAACTGTGAACTGTGAAGTAGAGCAATTCTATCACTCTGAAAATAACAGCTAAATGTAACATGTTTTACTAAGTGCTTCACTTTTTGTACTGTAAGACCATGACAGAAGTGGACTTGTCATCCACTTGAATCCCAGTACAGTATAATGACATTTGAACAAAATTTCGTAGGTTATGTAAAAACCCACACAGTGCAAATTATTTTAGTGTCTAGAAACCCTCATCTAATATAGTACAGTACATACCATATAATCTCCATGAGCCATGAGCTTCCTAAATGAAGTATAGATTGTAAGAGCAGAAAAAGCCATCCTGGCTCCAGGCAGAGACAGGTTAAATTTGGGCCACCTTATTCATTTAGAGGTAGTCCTTCATAGAAAGGGCTACATTTTTCCAGGACCAGAAATCCACTTTATGTGATATTGCACAGCATAAAGCTGAATCTTAGCAAGTCCTATGAGGTTTAAATTAGCAGCTTAAATATTTCTGAATCATGCTACCAGGGCTAGAAATGCAGTGGAGGGTATGGGAGCACCTCTGTGTCACTCCTTTTGAAGAGTGTTTGGATTTAGCATGGACTTACCTGTATGCTCTAGTTGTCTCTGCATTACCTTTTGCTATCCCGTGTCAGGAAATTAGTTTGGATATGCAAAACTAGGCACAGATATTTGGGGCTGCACCTGAGCTAAGATCTACTTCAGACCAAGAAGATGTTGAAAGGATGTGCTGATGTTTTCTTTATAATAATTTTCTAAAATGTAGACATGAGAAGTGAATTACAGGATTATGAGAAGAGAAATCTGGATATATTTGTTGCTGCTCAGCATAGAATAAGAAAAACTCTAAGGCACAAATCCTTATCCCTTGTATACAATAGGTGTTTACTGACATTGGCTTTAATGGTTTGCACAATCAAGAGATATATGAAGAATACTTGAACTGATAACAGAAAGAGCAGCCTTTTAATGAAAACTTTCAGGTGAACAGATAGCCCCTGTGCACATGCACAGCATTGAATTGACACAATTTTTAAAAGTTTAACTAATTATTATATCGAGCAGGTACATCCAGTAAGAGACTGGTTGCCTTGGTAATCCACCCTTGGGCCTGCCCCTTGGAGTCCCTCCAAGGGTTCTAGCCCTATGTCTTGTTTTGTCTCCCAGGTGCTGGTGCAAAACAGGATGTCCTTGTTAGAAATGCTTTTCCTTGAAAATAAGACTAAACAGAATATGTGAGAAAGGGAACTACTGTTCTAAAGTGAGAAGGTGCTAGAAAATGTACAACTATATATATTAAAAATCTACAAAGCTAAAAATATGTAAAAAAGCTACAAATCTTTAGGCATCAGTATTAACTATAGGATAAAGAACTGAGCAGCAAAAAAGTGAATAGAGTTAAGCTATTGCAGAAACTACCTGCACATCTGCTTTAAGGTACTTTCAGGCATAAGTGCATTGGTTTTGTCCGGGAGTAAATTGTATTGAATTGCTTTGGAGGGAAGAATAGGGCAATTTAAAATTTGCCTGAGTGTTTCCATCTGTACAAAAATTCCCTATTTTCTCAAGCCATTTTTCAGTTTCTCACTGGATAAGAGCATCTGTCCTACAAGCATATATGAAGACATTTTGGGTTCTTTCATCACTAATCCATAAAAATATCCTCACATTCCATCTGGAAAATAATTCACATTCCTTTTTCTATTTAAAGCTGAATTAGAAATCATTATAGGAAGAGAATTTGGGCGGCTGCTGCTGCAAAAACCCAAAAACCAAATCAATGATAGTGTAATTATTCGTAAGTATAGTTCATTATTCGGCCAGCTGCATACACAAGACATCACTGCCATTAAAAGCTGTGAAAAAAATACTTGATTTTCCTCAACACTTTTAGCTCAAACTATTTTTTGATAAATCAGTGAGATTTGCATCTCTTGTGTCTTACATTTGTGATCTTAAAAGGAAATTGCAATTTTATTAGCCCTGTAAAGTCATACCTACATACTGCATTAAAAATGGGTTTATTTAACTTTATGATAGAAAAACAAATGTATTAATCATTCTGGGAAAAAGTGCTGTGTATTATAATTGCACCTGTTCTTGCATAATAGGAAATAGAGTCTGAACCATGCTTTCCTGGAATTGTTGTCTGACTGGTACAGTTGTTCACTAAATCTGATACCCTTGCACTGCCTTTCAAGAGTTGTTCTATTTCTTCTAGTTTATTTATTTCTTTATTTTTTAAATGCCTGGCATGTTTCTCTTTACATTACTATCCTAGCTATGTTTCCTGAGTGGCTTCTGAGGATGCCTTTCAGGCCTGGACAGTAGCATCCGGTGTCTCCAAATTAGCATTCCTTGATGAAGTTGACATAAGAGTAAAATGCATGTGATTGTGGGCCAAGTTAGAGGTAAAGAATACAGTGTTCTGCAAATTATAGGAGCTGCTTGAGAAGCTTTTTTGGGTTCTTTGTCCTCCTTAGACTATTTTGCTTACTTTAACCTTAAGGTTTTCAAATCAGCCTTATCATTTGCACCATCTGCAAGAATTGTACCTCTGCTGAATTGCCCTTCTTTCCCTCAGCTGGTGGACTTCAATTGTAAAAGCTTTCAGGAAATAGTAGAAAACTTCATGATGTATGTTTCACCAATCAAACAAAAGAAGTTGGAACTCACTTGTGACTCCTTTCTAAGCTCAGATTCTTTCATGCATTTACCTCCAAATGGGGGAATTGCTCATTTACAGGCAGACCCCAACAAAAGCCATTAAAAAGAACAGCTATTTAAATAAACAAAGTGGTTGCTTCTGCATAAGTGGTAGGGAAAAAAAAAAAACACTTTCAAGTATTTTAACAAATCAAATAAACTTTTAATGGCTCTAAAAATAGCTTAAATGCATCCAACAAGAAAAAAGCCTGGAAAATTAAATTTCTGACCTATGGAAGCTTCTTAATACTTGGATTCCTTTTTTGGTTTTCACCCCAAATGAAGACAAAAGTTCATATTTGTAAAATTTCTTGTTGCAAGCATTTTGATCTGTAATTGTTGGTTATTTCAGCCCGAAAATCTGAATCAATAGAAAAAATAATTAAGCTGGAAAATTGAATATTTTTAATTGTGATAAAAAATAAAAACAAAATATCTTTTTCTTTACGTTTTTTTTAATATGGATTTTAAATTTTTCTTCCGTCTCCAAAGAATCCTCTAGATTCTGTAGAAAGCTATGAGTTTCTATTGTTAACAAGAAAATATGAACAAATGTAATAAAACCAAACAAAAATGTGTGGAACAGAACTACTGAGTACAGTGAATGTTAAAATGCAAAATATATATTTAAATGTTATTGCTTGAAAGAACCAAGGTTGAAATTTAGTAGTCAGATGAAATAGCATTGTAGAGGTCGGAGACTCAGACCTCACTGAGCTAATTAAATTATTGCGCAACTGAATTGAATACTTTTGTCATATCTGGCAAAGGGGAAGGATGACTATGAGGAAACAGCTTTGGTTGCTGTTCCAAAAGAAATCACTTTCAAGCATGAGCTCTAAGAATTTTTAAGAACAAATGGAAGCCTTAGGAAGGAAGAGGGAAGCTCAGGAGAAATGTTATCTGTGCTGCAGATGTTATGAAATAGTCGACGAGAGAAAAGTGACTTACTAGCATGGCTCTGCAAAGAAGAGCTGTTGATCAGATAAGAGCTGGGCAAACATTTTTGAAAGCTCAGAACTGAAGTAGACTGTACAGTGCCATTGGCACACCCCTGAGTCCTGCAGGGCCTTTGATGAGTAGTGTAAAGTCCTGGCTCAAATGTTCATTTTAGTGTCTTGGGGAGGCCACAGGAATGGGGTTTATACTTGCACAGGACTTCATTCTGTGGTATTTTATGGAAAGTTTTGATGTCCTTCATTGGCACAACTAGCATTATACCTACCCTTCCTTTAAAATACAGATTAAATCAAATTTTAATAAAGAACACATAGAAGTATTGGTGAACAGATAGATCCATGGCCTGTTGCAGACCAGTTTTAGGCTAAGGTCATGTAAATGTGTCTGGCATACCAACTTCAGTGATTTAAGCAAATTTTCTGCCTGGTAGAAGTGATCTCCCTGTCATATGAAACAATCCTCTGTCTGCTTCTCAGTGGCTTTCACATGCTTTGAAGAGAATAGGTTGCTTTCTCATATCTGCAATATATCCTAGAGTTTATTCCTTGCCATTGAATGGCTGAGGAGATCAGACCCTGGTTAACTCACTATGTAGAGTGTGATTAGTGCAGTATGACCCCGCATGAAGATGAATTATTTTTATGAAAAAACCTTCATTTTTAAAATCAGCTATGATAAGATGGTCTTTTTTATCTCTCAACGTAAATCTGTGCATTTATGTACACTACATATCTTTCCCAGATCCTAAATGAAAGTGAGTTCTGTTTGGGTATTTAAAATTAATGTTCACTATTTTTCAGAGCTTTCATTTTATTTAAACATTTTCAGATTTAAGAAACACCAATATGCTTTGACATTTCTTATCACTAACATCTAAAGGTAGGCAAATCCAGAGCAGACTGAGAAGTGTTCTGTGGAAGAAAATGGCTTCATGTGGATGAAAATGCCTGTCTTCTTCACAGTCTGGTTTGATTAAAATTATTATTAATTATTATTAAAATTCATTAAATGGATTAAAAAATAGAAATCATTGTAAATGCTTTAGGATTAAAAATTGCATTCAACTATTACTTCCCAAGTAGTTTACTTGGGAAATTGTGTAATTATTAGACTTTTAGGGAAAAAAAAGAAAAGCCATTTTTAAAAGTATGTTCAGATTAGGTTGAAGCTAGAACAGATACTGGCATTAGGTCCTGCTTGAAATGTGGCTGAAAGATATCATTCTGGGAGAAACTTTTTTGTGAGTAAGGTTGCAAAAAATCATAATTTGCCACACAAAACCAAGGAGGATTTAATAATGATGGAGCCATTGGACTGCATCCCAGTAGAGCTGAACTCTGTTCTTGGCTTGCACACTGGCCCCCTGGTTGAGTTAAGGGAATCTCCCCGACCTCAATCAATATGACCATTAGTGACTCCATCTCCTTTGAAACAGATTTTGGGTTCTACTGATGAAAAGTGTTATTGTCGCTTATCCTTATTTAATATTATATAATTTAATTCAAATCAGGTGTTTTCTTCTAAGTGAAAGCTGTTTCCTTTAGGAAGATTCAGTTGTATTCTTCTTCATGACCTTTTCTGAATTTCTGTACCTCTCTCTGTAACATAGTCTAATATTTAGCTTTTTGCACATTCATAGGTTTTGGGCAGAAACAGTAAATGTTAATTAATTAATTTGTACTCTGATAACTGTCTCTAAGAATGTGTATTGAGTAGGTAATGTTAAACACTGCAGCACCTAATTTAGCATGTAAAGACACATCTGCTGTGAAACTGAACAAGGTGCTTGCTTAATGGACTTGAACACAGTGCCATCATTCTTTCCTATGGTTCAATGGAAAGCAAGATCCTTTCTGTGTGGTCTTTGCATCTATTGGTGCTCCAATATAGGCAGCAATTCTGGAGAGAAATGACATTCCAGATATGACTGTTAATAATCAGGGTGGAATTTCCAATCAATCTCTGGCAAAGACCCACTTGTGCAATTTGGTTGAGGCAAGGTTTCCTGTTGGGACCAGGGATTGGTTTTCTTTATCATATTTTGTGATTTCTATTGTAGTTTTGTCATTAATCAAACTGCTGAGGGGAAAACACTGAAATAATAATAATGATTGTAGTAGTAATAGCAGCAGGAGCATGGGTATGTGTGCTTTGTACTATCTGTTAAGAGTTTTCTGAGCATAAAATCCAGTATCACTTCAAGCAGACCCTGTTATATTATCATATTTATATATATTACTCAGATGAAGCCAGACTTTCTTTCTCTCATGGCCACACATGGACATTTTTCAAAAGCCAGACTCAGAAAAGATAAGTTACATATCTCAGAAAACAGCAACTCTGATACTAGCATACCAGGCAGTGATGGCCACAGCTCCTTAAGGACAATGCCATTGTTAGGACATCCCAGAGGCATCACAGCTGGGCAGTGTGTGCAGCACCTTCTGACCATGGCCCACAAGGTTTGTCTCAGCAAACTGTCTGGCTAATGTGCCTCCTTTTATTGCTGGTATTTGGACTGCTCCATGGAACCAATCAATCTCTAACACTGCTGCTTATGTGGCATAAATGTATCAGGTGACTGCATGGAAATGTTCATTCCATAATTCAGAAAGTTCATATCCAAGCTGTGTTTGACTAACACAAATTGCCTAATCTGTATCTGACTCATGTCAACGATATCATGCTTATGATTCTTAGAAATTCATACAGATTTTTTTGCTTCTTGGGAAGAATTTAGAACACTAAATTGCTCTTCTAGACAATCATTCTCTTCCTACCAGAAATAATGTTCTTAACAGTACAATATATTACATGAAATACTAGGTAAAAGTGTAGAATCATAGGATGGTTTGGGTTGGAAGGAATCTAAAAGATATTGGCAGTGAGGTGTAGATAAACTGTATATTGCCTAAATTTTGAGTGTTTAAACTCTGCCTAGTTTTGATGGCCCTTGTGCCACTGGGGCTGTGTGATCAACAGGGCAGATGTCTGAAAAGATGTGAATGAGGAGTGTTATCTGAACTCCATGCACAAGGCAAAATTCAAGAATTTTCTAATCTGCTGCTTGGGAAACCATAATCCCATCTGCAGAACATCTCTCTAAAGAATGTGTTTTTAGATAAGGGGTATATCTGAAGGGTACTGCTTTTAAATACCAGGGGATTTTGCAGCATGAACCTTTGACATTTGTCTGTGATCTCTTGAGAACTATCTCTGCTGGTCTGGTGAGCAGTGGATCACAATACCATCCAGGAAAGGCTGGAACTACTGTGAATTCTCAGCAAATTCAATCTCTCAGAACACATTAAACTGTACACTGATCTCTGCTCTTCAGGCTCAGTCAGTGGCTGTCACTTTGTGGGGGAAGCTGACAATTTGTTAGGAAGGCACTTGTCCTGGGATTTGGCTCTTTTGTAACCATGAAGATATGTTTAAATCTCTACGAAATTATCAAAATCCTAAAATTATACCTGGAAAAAAATTTACCTGTGGAAAGGTTAAACTATCAGAGAAGCAGAAATCCAGACAGATTTCGATACCATCCACTTTCCAGACTGAACCTGGCATCTCTCCTCACAACATAAGAACAAACTAAATCTTGTTAAAATGTAAGCCTACTATGGATGTAACCAAAGGGAAGAGGATTATTAGGATGATGGCTCAGCTCAAGAAAAATCTTCATGAGTTTGTTTTTTTCAAATATAAGCACAAGCAGTACCTCAGAAATGTTTGTTTGACTTTGTGAAAATAGCAAAGAATTTGCTACAACCTTAGGCAGGGAATTTCATCTTGGGTTACATAATACCTAGGAGTGCCTAAATGAATAATACCCCAAATAACTATTGCAGCAATTTCTGCATCTTTGAAGTAGCATGACTTTTAGGTCAATGTTGGATGCAGGCAATTAAACTGGTGAGAAATTGCTGATGGTAGTAATACATCTAACAAGTGATTTGATTTCTACAAATTGCATCATATTTTTCTGAATGAGATGCAAAAAAACCCCACAGGAACTTTTACACCAGTATTTCACATAAAAGTCTTTGAAAACTGAAAGCAGTTTATTGTAGTCAGAGGGTTTTATTTTGTTGTGGGTTTTTTTTCTTTTCTTTTTTTTTTTTTTTTCTTTTTTGGTTTTGGCTACACTGTGCATTTCTCCTTTCCCTGACCAGTATTTAATATGATACTGTAGCTAGCAAAGTACATTGTTCTGGTTTCACACAGAGAATGTGCTGAAATTTCAAATTATCTTGTTAGAAATGTACCTTTAAAGATAATATCAAATAGTTTTAAGATTGAGAAGAAATTATATCCGAAGAGAAATTCAAATAAGAATACCTCCTTTTACATGTCCTGAATTTGTGTAATACATTTTATATTCCAAAAGAGATGGGGCCAGATCACTGGATAGTGCCCTTATTATACCAGGGCTGTTGGATTCTCATTAAAAGCCATAAATTCAGGCTCAGGGAGATCAGGATTTGAACAGCGCATAGGAAAAAAACCCTGGAGTACTCATGCTGCTGCCATTAAACATTGTATCACAATATACCTTCAATTTTTGCATGACCTGTATTTCTGTGTTTTCTCTGCCAGTTTAATTTTTTTTTTTTTCTACAGATTTTAAAATCTCACTAGTAATTTGGAAAAAAAATGAGAAAATTTCTTGGATGATTGGTTTTGTCATGCTGGTTTTATTCTCATAATCAAAAAGGACAAATATGAGACAGCACTGTAGATGTAAAATGTAATGATGCCTTTTTTAAAAGCAAAGCCTTCAGCTGTTCCCAGTAACAGGAATGATATCATAAGGCAAAATCTGTTGCAAAATCTGGAATTTCAGCAACACATCACAAGCAAAGAGTGCTTATATTAGCGCTCAAGACATCATCTAAGTTCTTTGCTGTTTAGTTATTATGAAAGAGTTAATTTTTCTAACATCTAGAAATTATTTCTAACATTCCAGGAAAAGATAATTTTAGAGGAGTTTAAGACTTTGCTAATTTTAATTGCATGGCGTGTGTTTTTCTTTGATTAGGGTTTCTGCATGTACAGATTGCATGCAAGACTTGAGATAATTCTGGAGGAAGAAAATAGGCAGTTGAAATTGTCATCACTGACAGAAAAAATGGGAAAAGTGGAGTTTTAGAATCACATTCCTGAAATAGTTAAAGAGGACTGACTCTTGAAAGAGCCTGTGTGATTGAAGATCAAGATAAATAAGGGAGGAGAGCCAATGAAGAACTAATTTGCGTTAACCTAAATTAGAAGACTCTGGAGATAAATTTTACAGGATTCTATGAGAAAAACCTGAAAGATCTAAGATAGAAAAGAAGGATGTTATCATATTGTAATATTATGATAATACCTGCATAAGAATTGTAGCACTTACACAATAAAAACAGAATTGCATTCATCTTTACACTCCAATAGATTTGATAAAGAAAAAAAATTCCAACATAATACCAAATATCCTAAAAAAATTAATAACCTCCTTGTCAGTCTTTAGTTGGCCTAGAATGGGATTATTGGAGAAAATTCATTATTTCTTAGCAGGCAGCCTCTGAAAAACAACCTTTCTTCTCTGTATGCATAACTAGCTTTTTCATTGCAATGTGGTTTTCTTCTGCAGAGAAAAGCAGAATGGAAAAACCTGCTATTCTTCAGTAGGGGGTCTCTGGGAAGTAAATAACTCTCTTCAGATAGTATATGAATGTCAAAGCTTTATTGCAAACAAATTCAGACTTTCCTGTACAAAATTACTTGAATAAGATCTCTTTATCAATCTCTTGAATTCAAACTTGCTCTCTGGCTTTTCTATATTCAGGTAAGTGGCACTGTAAAAATTACCAGGAATTTCCAAGATCTTTTTTACTTTGGCTGTGACAACAACTGATATGTTCAGATGATTCAGAACTCTCAACAACTATAGAAGTTTCTTGCATTGTTGATTAAAAATTATTTCAGAGCATTAATATTTAGGAGTTGGCTGGATGTTTGCTCTTCTCATGCAGCTCCATCACTCCTGTGACTCAAAAATAGCAGATAAAATAAATGTGCTGAGGAAGAAGGTGGAGGGAAATCATATTGTTCAAAAGTGAGACAGAAGAGGAAGATTAGTTAGAGCATGCAAAAGCATCCACATTCCTGTCTGCTTGGCACAAGCAAATGCTAGGAGAAGCCTGGTGGTTCAGTGTAGTGTCATAGAGCTGCAGTCAGAGCTGTGGAGAGATGAAAAGGTGGAGGGGGATGTGAGGTAAGGGAAATCATCTGGGATAGGAGGAGGACAGGATGAGTGCTGCAATGAGCATTGTACCAGATGGTGGCTGGGAAATCTGATGTCAAACATCCAAGTTATGCCTGAGAGGATTCAGGGGGAAGTGCACTTCTGATAATACCTGAATTTTGTCCTGGCCAATGCTCTAATCAAATATCTGCAAGAGAATGCAAGATGAGGACTTTTGACATTTTCACATTTTATAGATGATTGCACTTTATTTCAAAAGATGAAAAAGAACATAGTAACTGAACATGTTGGTGTAGTCTTTGCACAATTGACTGGAGCAGATGGCAGAAGTTCTGTGCCACAGAGATAGCAGGAAAAAAGAAAGAACTGGTAGCTCCTGTGAAACAGTAGACATTTTGTGTTCCTTGCATCTGGTCCTATGCCCATCACATTGCATTTTGAATATTTTTGCCAAAAATTGATTCCACTTTGAATTTTCATTTAAATGTGGTGGTTTCAGTAATTGCCTTAAAAGCTGTCTCATATTAAAAATACAATTTCTGTTCAAGTCCAGAGAAAAATTTGCCTGAGAGCAACTCAGCAGCAATGAGGAAAAGAGTTGATGTTAGGAGCTATTGAACTCCTGGCCTGAATAAAGCAGTGTGGAAAAGGAAACTTCACTTAAGTTAATGTAGCCACTTACTCTAGGCTAGGATTTTCCTGGATTTTGTCAGAAAATTTCAGTAGTCTCAGATTTGCCTAGTGCAGGATGGAAGGAGTTCTTTAATAATATCCTACTTTTCTGTAATTTTTATAATCAAGCTACATTTGTGATTAAAATGGATGTGCAAAGGGACATGAGAAGCCTACCCCTATTCAATAGATGGGAGTCAATATCCTTCTCTAGCTCCTGTTGAAAGAAGGACTTTGCAGAGATATGCATCCAACTGTTTGTCTTATTTCATAAATTTCCAGATATCTATGTAGATTTAGGTAGTTGTAAGATAATCTTCCATTTATTTATGTTCTTACTCAAGCCTCTCATTGAAATTTATTCCTTTTCCATTATAACGGTACATTGACATCTATATTATAAAATAAAAAGAAATTCTGAAAATTTACTTGCTCTTTTCCCATTGTTCAAAGTTAGAGTACAGTTGTGATGTGACTCACAACTTACCTGCTGAAAAGTCATTTATGTTCTCATCTGTGCATTACACTATCAGATGAAAAGTAGGTGATGATCCTAAGTGGATCTGCACCAAATGCTCATGTTGCAGATAAAAATTTTCTGCAGTTAGACTCCTGTGTCCCCATCTTTTCTTCTTCTCCTCACTTCCTAATGTCAACAACTATAATATTTTTAGAATACCCTGGGAACAGTTGCTGATTTTGAGAAGTTAAGAATGTAAAAAAATGTGCCTGAAGAGCAAGTGTTTATAAAAAGCCTTGGAAGGGTTTGTGAAACTATCAGGGATCACTGTTGTTTGTTATCATGTACAAATGGTAATATTTACATCACTTAGCCTATATGCAGCCCTTTAATGTAATATTGAATACTGCTTTCATATAAGCAATATTCACAAGGTATACGTGAGAAAAGAGAGAAATTCTGAAGGCAAAAAAATCCAGCCCTTGGCCTCAGATATCTGTGTCTCATTTAATGTTTTCTAAAAGACATTTAATCTTGAATTTAGATAACTGATTTGAAAATAAGGGTTTTATAGCTTATAAAAAAGAAAGCAAACTGCAGCATTAAGTTTCTCACCCTACCACTTCATGTATTATAATGCAATGTAAAACACCTCCCTCCATTCCCTCTCTAGAATTTATTTATGCAATATGGGGAGTAAAATGCATCTTGACAAGTTCATGAGGTTTGGTGTTTAATAAAAGTTGAAATAAAGCTTTTCCACATTGTTTCTGAAGGAACACATTTTATATGTGTAGCAAGATGACAATAGAGAACTCTTGTTTTGTACTGGTTACAGTCTGAAATATACCTTTCTAATTATAATGACCTTTCCTGAATTTATGTTGGTTTTGCCTCTGCACAAGTTTTAAAAAAAAAGTGTGTTACAAAATCTAAAAATTTTACTTAACCAGAAAAGGCAAACTCTCAGCTCACATCCAGCAGGCACATTTAGTAATTGTGTCCAGCAGTATCGTACTTGCAAAGGATGGTTGAAAATTGGTTCAACTGGGTATGGCAGTTTTAAACACATTTCACAGAAGCCACCTAGAGACAAATTCTTCACTTTGATGATTTTGAAAAAGTAAACTGAGCAAAATTTGCAATTTATTCTAAAGTGAGAGCATCATGAATTTATGAGATAATTCTGTAACATTTTTCATCACTTCTGTGCATCTCCATCACTTTTGAGTTTTTTCTGATGTTGAAGAACTGAATTTGTTTTAAAATATAGTGTATATAGATATAGTAAGTATTATGTAATATAGATATATTAGGTACTGAGCTTACTGTATTATGACAGCATCTCTGCATCTTTTCAGTGTCTCTTGTAACTTTATTACAGGTCTATCAGCAGTGAATAGGAAAAGCTGTTCTATATCTGCAAGATCAGATTTATAGCCAAAAGATGAATCGATTACAAGCTTCTGACACCTTTGTCAGATGTGCTACAACAAAAATTCTTTTAAGGACAATGATTAGCAGGAACACAAAGGATTTGCTGCTCAGATCATTTCTCCACTTTGAAATCATGAGTTAAGAGGTTTCTCCCTCTAAACACCAGAGTATTAACTATATATAGTGTCAGTATCCGTTTAATGGCTGTCCCTATTTACAATTTGTGAGGCAGAAACAGAGACTTTATAATTTTCAGTTGCAGGGAGGAATTGATGTGGGGAAAGAGGTGAATTGTCCTACTTAGTGTTAGACTTGAACTATATAAGATATTAATATCTCATCTTCCTCCAAGTCTCACAGTAGAACTAAAAAGCAAATTCACTCAAATTGTTCAGTATGTTGGAGTAATCAATTCTCTGAGACATTAGAAGTAAAGGACTTCACTTTTTTGTTGTGCAATTTTAGTGTAAATACACACACACACAAACACACACACACACACACACACACATATCAGTAAAGATTCCTTGCTGCCTTTGCCTTTGGAATTTAGGTACCACTGGAGCTTTGTAGGAATTCAGTAAAAAATCGTGCTGGCTCATTTCCTGAAGGAATGAAGTCATTAAATCTCCACATCTTAGAATGTAATGTTGGTCCTCTTTAACAATTTTTGACCTAAGATATGAAGTGGGACTTGCTTTTCTGACATCATAATGATAAGAAACAAAAGTAAAATTTGAGGAGTATGTGAATTTCATAAAATAATTGATTCTTTAAAAGGAAAATTGTAAGTCTTTCTGTCCTCATGCATCGTGGAATGAGTATAGGGAGAGAGACAAAGGCTGGAAAGGCAAGAGAGGGACCTGATTGCTCTCTGAAATGGTTTTAAAGCTTGTACGCATCGAAACCAATGTATAGCAGACTCACATTGGGCATTATAACCAAGTGCTTTAGGATTATATTTCCATAAATCCCACTGGGGGATTTTCTTGATTTAGAGATCCATACCAAGCTTCAGCACAATTGCCTGCTCTATCTTACCTGCACAGCCTGAGTTTACTTTGGAGCTTAGTTACCAAGCCAGTCCATGATATTTGAAATGTCATGGCAGTCAAGTGAAGTCCCAGGAGTCTGGAAAAAGGGAAAATTTATACTCATCTTTCAATAAGATAGAATGGAGGACCCTAGGAGCTACTGACCAGTCAGCCTCACATCTGTGCCTGGGAAGCTCATGGAACAGATCCTCTTGGAATCTCTGCTGGGGCACATGGAGGACAGGGAGGTGATTTGAGACAGCCAGCATGTCTTTCTCTAACATATAGTGCCAGGAAAAGAAAATAGCTTTTTATATTTGCAACCAAGTGACAAGCTTTTCCCCTTAAACGCAGAACTACAGGGCTGAAACAAACTTCTGTACTCTAAATTGACTTCCACACAAAGGAAAGGGACTGATTCCTACTTATCAGAGCTTTCCACTGATCTTTCTGAGATTATGAGCTATCATTTATATTCAAGCTTAATTTGATTTGTCGTTCAGTATACAATCTTCTAATAGAAGACCCCGTGATACTCACGGGAGTAATTTTTTTCTTTGGATGACTACAGATGTAGCTCTGTAGACATGTCATTTACTTGCAATTTTCCTGTTAAAATATGCTGTTTTCTGCTGCTTCTACTGTTACCAAAAAGTATATATTTGTTATATGTCAAAAATATAGATGTAAGAGCTATTAAATAGTTTTTATTAGTACAAATATCCTTGAAGTGGTTAATATAAAACATTAACAGGGTTATTAATCTTGAGTGATATTTTACTCAAAAGAAGTGTGCCAGAGATACGAAATCAATTCTTTTTTTTAGCTATTAAAGTATAATATATGTTAGTATAAGCCACAGAGAAGATGAGCACAGATGTGAACAGTCTTGTTTTGTTTTACCTAGACTTGAAACTGAGATGGGCAAAGTGAAGCTTTGATCTGACAGTGTTACTGCAAAGCTGCTCCTGAGCGAATACAGTGGAAAAAAAAGCAGTGTATGTTAGTTTATGTTTGGTGATAGGTTAATATGATTATATAAAGGGAGCTGACATAGCAAAGAATGAACACTTCTACCGTAAACTGGTCCATGGTGTCATGGAATTCCATCATTATTTCTGTTATGAGGTGTCTAAATACTGCAAGTTATGATGTCTAATACACATAATATGGGAATATATATGCTATATATTTTTTATAGTTTTTGCCACTTCTTCAATGTTAGATAATCCTGGCTAGAAAAAATGAACCAGTATTTGTAGCAGGTGAAGAGGAAGAGAATCCATGCTGTTTAGCTTTAGGCCTCTAGTTTGCTTGTCTGACAGAGGAATTTAAAATATGTGGAGAATCTAGGATGCATTCCAGGGCACCAAGGGAAAAGGTTCATAGTATAAGTATTTTCCATAAGATTTTTCCCTGTTCTTCGAGTCCTTGTGAAGCTTTGGCGCAGTGATTGGTGCTGGATTCTTCATAGTACTCTCAGGTCATCTGCAGCAAGCTCAGGGTTTGTCAGAATTTCTCAGCCATATCTTTATGTAAATATAGAAATCTAATGCTTTAGTAATGTGTTTCTGGAAATAAGTAGATATAATACTCATATTAATGTGTTCTGAAAGAATTTTGTTGCTTTCCCTCTGAGTCCAAGGAATGGGATTACTCTGTTCATTCACAGAGTAGTGCAGTAATACACAAAGGTCATTTGGGAGCTCTCCAGCTGCCATTCAACATCAGAATATATCCCTGGATTTACTGCAAACGTATACAGAACAAGACACTCTTAAATACCACGTGAAAGATTATCTCTTTCTTCTTTGTTTGTTTTGTTGTTGTTTTTTTTTTCATTCATTTGATTTACATTTTACAAGAGATTGTAGATTTGATGCAGCACCAGAGAAGCAGTAGAAATTTTTGTGCTTGGTTTATTGAACTTGGTTGATTTTACATAGTCATGTGTTTGTATTTCAAATACTATTGAGTGCCTACACATACATTCTGACCCAGTATTTTTTGTAGCACATTGACTCTACAATTCATTATTTGCCTCTTGCACATATGGAAACAAATTCACAGTGTAATCAGAAAAAACATTGAAAGTTTATTCCAAATGTACCTCAATATTTTGAGCTAACCGTATTCTAAATGATGTTTTTTGAACTCTATTGTGTATTTCATCTTGATATAGTTTTGATAAGACTTTTCCTTTTTTCTAACATATCAGTTTTCTTTCTATGGTGCATTAGATACTACCATACCAGAGATCTGTAAAATTTTACTGAGGAATAGGATTTTATTAGTGTGTTTATATTTGCTATACAGGTGTCCAGTGGTCTACTGAGACATTTTCTTTTCTAAACAGAAAAAGCCTAAAACCTCACTAATAATTTCTACATCAAGAGAGGACTACTTAAACTACTTCCTTACACTTAACTAGTGTGGTTGCTTCTTTTTTCTTTTTTTTATTTTTTGTAAATGATCTCTGTTTTTAAGTCAGAGAGAGAGAAATTAGTTTCAAAAAACAGAGGTAAAAAGGTCTGAGCTTTTGACTTAGTCAACAAAGGGAAATAGGCTTTGAAGGATACAATTTTTATCATAATGTTTAAGAGAGGATAGATGAGAAAATAGATTCAGGAAACCTTTTCTTTTACTTAGACTGGAAAATAAATTTTTCTTTGAGTTCATTGTACTTTTGATTATTTCCTTAAGATTTCTATAAATAGTAGTTGAAATGTGTCTCAGGGCAAAAAATTTAAAAATATTTATCTTGAAGCCATTTAACAGTTCAATTAATCCAAGAAAATTTCATAAACATTTTTGTCTAGCTTCTGACTTCAGTTTTTTATTTGGACAAGCAACTTGTCCTCCACTACTGTGCTCTTGTTGGTTCTGTGAAATTCAGTTCAGAAAGTGAAGGCCAGTGCAGAATAGTTATAAAGATCATTACACTGGGATGCCATATGTTGTCATATGACATTGAGCTGCTGTGCATCTGTACAATCCTTTTCCCTTCAAACCTGACCTGAATCTGTTCTGGGGAGTGCATGACAATATTATAGTCCAAAATCTGGCTTATTTTTTAAAAACCACAGCCAAACATGCTGCCATTCAGCTTCTATCCAAGCCAAGAACCACAGCCAGATTTTCACGTCTCATTCAACATTTGCCTTCAGTAGCATGATTCCTGTTACTGGAAATAGCTACACTACATACTTCAGCAGACCATGATATCTCTGTCTTGTTTTGTGTGAGGGAAATTATTGGACACACTTAGAAACATTAAATATGGTTGACAGAAACTTCATATTTTTGTAATATCAATGGGGTTTATCTTTCATTGTCATCACTTTGTTGACCTTCTATCCTGTCATTAAATTCTATAAGCCCATATATCATTTTATATTGAGTATTTTTCTAGGCTGCTCTTTCTTCTTTGTTGGCTATTTTTTGCACTGAATGAGTACAGACCACTGTATAAATAGCACTACTGATTAGATAGCATTCCAGTAACAATTGTTGTCCCAGATTAAAATCCAAATGTTCTGAGTGGTAGCATAAGTTTCTATTTATAGAAAACAGATGAGAATCTATAAGAGTGAAGGGTAAACCATTTTACTCCGTAAAATAAATGAAAAGTTGTACTTGATATGCTAAGTCCTTACTTTTCCTGGTATGTGAAGAATGTCCTCATGATTTGTCAAATACATATGGGTTGATTTGGAAAAAGGCCATCTGCCCTGTGGTATAGTACAAATAGAGACAGCTATTGCACTCAACAATACACGGGACTAAAAGAATTTGATCCCCCTGAGATTTACTTGGAAATATGATTGTAAGAAAATTGGATTACTTTGCTGATATTTATCACTGAAGAGAAAATATGGTGAAAGGATGCTGAGAAGTGAGACCAAGAAAAGATAACTATTGAATGGAAAAATGGAAAATAAAGAAAATGTTTTTGTTTAGTTAGGTTCTCTTTCTTTGTGCTGCATCTTGTAAAGATGTTTAATGTACTTGTTTATGGAGTGGTTCAGACCCATCATGTGTAACCCTGAGGGCCATACCTTGAGAGGGTGCCACTGGCTCTCACACTGCCACTCTGTTACACTCAATTATTTCTTGAAGCCTGTGGTACAATGCCTACTTTCTTCTGTAACTCCTGGGATGTGCTTATGCTGTTTCTCTCACTTCCTTTCTTTCCGTGAAGTGTATCAGAGGATCATGGCCATATTGTCCCTTTAAAGTGTGCAAAACTGTAACTTGGCTCACATTTGAAGACTCTGGTTGCTCTAAAAAGGGCTAAAAAGACTAATGGACTAAAAATATCTGTCAAGTGTGTATATTGGGATGGTGTCTGAAGCCCATTGCTCTTCCTGTACCACCCCATCTCTTCAGAGACCAGTTGAGACACAGCTCATTAAAAATAATATTTCCATTTTCCTTGGGGTTACTTCTGCAGAAGAGGGAAAAACACTTGGATCCTTTGTCTGTATCTTATGCTCAGAGTAAGACAGCTTTAACTTTTAAATTTACCCCTGTGTATGGTAGTGGATGTGTGGTAGTCTCCAGCCACAAGCTCAGTGTAGGTAGGGGAGATGATCCAGTCAGGGCCAGATCCTTCTCTCGTCTCCCCCCCAGACCTTTTTCCTGGGTGAGTCATCTTGGTCCTCACTGTCTGAGTGAAGTCATCTTTGTTGTGAATGAACAGTTAGGCTGCTTGGAGAATTACCATCAGAAGTACTGGCCAAAAGCAGGTTTTAATATTAATTTGTCAAAATGCAACTTTAACAGAGTTTGATGGCTAAGTTTACATATTTATTACATTTATAAAGCATATATAGGAAAATCAGAATCAGTTTAGAATAGTTACACAGAGACCAGGGTTGCAAAAAAGCAAAGGTAAAAAGGGTACAAAAGGTAAGGGTTCAAAAGGGTTTAGCAGAATTTAATAATTGACTAATTTATTATTCTTATAATGATGCAATAGTATTTACTACATTTTTGATACTGACTCAATTATAATTTTGTAGCAACATTTATATCATCATCAATTCATATGGACACACCCGTGACAAAGAGACAAATTTATCTCTCTATATATCCATGTACATCAAAATTTCCCACAGGTTCATCAAAATACATCAAATCTCTTAGGTTTTCTCACCAGGTGTGGGTTACACCTTGAGGACTGTGTGTATCAACCTTGGCTTCATCGTCAACCAAAGTCTGTTGAAAACTTGGCAGTTCATGAGTTCCAAGAGACTTCCTACTTAGAGAGAGGTGCTTGTGCAGCCTGGTGTGGTCCAGGAGAGACCCAAAGGGGCTTAGCTTAGGATCACCCTTTAGAAGGTTGCAGTGTAATTTGCTTTACACATCTGCAAAATTTTCATTCTGGAAATATCCCATCTTCTTAGCTCCTGGAGTTTCCAAAAGGTTTGGCAATCATTTCAAAAACCCTTGCAATAATGATACTGTTCCACTTGGGCTACAGGGCAGTTGGGAATGTTCCGAGGCTGTCAGGGGGGACTGATTGTCCTTTCGCCACCTTGACCAGGAGGCTGATGTTTCTATTACAGCCATTGTTGTTCCCACTGAATCATACAAGAGTGCCTGGTATGGTCAGGGATGCTTCATCACCCAATGGGTAAAGGGACCTTTCAGCCCTCTGGTTCAGTAAAAACTTGTCAGCAGTTCCTGAGGTCATAGAGCAGACTCAAGAAGGAGGGTGCAAAAACACATTCTTGAAAAAAAGAGTGTGTTGGACATTTTTAAATATCACAATGCCATTCTTTCTGCATTGGTGGGGAGCTGGCATGAGAGTGTGCAGGTGTGACCCCTGGTGGCATAATAGCCAGGGACTATGCTAGGAGAGGAGTGTGTCTTAGAAATGCCATCTGGGCATTGTTTGGAAAACTGTAGTTGAGAATCATACACATGCCAAAGGCTGTTCCAAAAATTTAATCCCATGAGCAATGACCTTTTAGCATCTTGAGCGCATGCCCATGTTGTGTTCAATTTACTAGTACTGATCTAGCTTCTGCTTGACTAATGTTAGTCTTATCATTTTTTCTCAGGTTAGATTTCTGTAATGTTAGTCAAGGTTTACCTGGGAGAAAACTTCTACTCTTTTCCTGATTTCTTGACACAATGCCTTTAAAAATAGTATAGGAAAATGCTACAAGGAATAACTGGATTGCTCAAGGGGCTTGCTGTAGCAGGTTACACTGGGTTCTTTACTGATGTCCTTAACACAGAGGATAGCAATGGGATGGACAGACACAGAATTATTCCTTTTTTAGTATTTCAGATGATAAGTTAAAACAAGTATGGATGGAAATAGAATGAAAAAACAATGGTGGTCCTTATCTGCTCCGCAATTTTCATAGGGTTAAATAGATACTGTGCATCAACAGAACTCTGAGACTGTCAGGGTACAGCACTAAGACTTCTGCTTAAAAGGGATGAAATGAAGATGCTTTCATTGCAGATATGTTCATATCCACACAGTCTGTCAGACAGACTAAGAACAAGATAACTTCCAAGAACCTTTCCTTTTAAATTATGGTTTTCTGTTGTGTTTTGTTTGTAAAAAGGAAATCATGATGTGATTTCTGCCTCTTCCTTTGCTGTTTTTGATTGTCTGGATTGATACCATCTCTATTTCTTCAGGAAGCTCGTAGAAATAAATAATCATGGAGTGCTTTACTCCATTCCCAAGGTCTTTCAGTTGGTCAGCTTCAAGTCCTCAATGGTTGCATAAGTTTTGCGTGTCCAGTTGTTAGATCTTAGAGAAAAATCAATTAAAGCAATTCCAAAACGTTTTACATTTTCATTTTAGAAGTTGGGTTCATGGTCCTTCAAGATTTGGGGGAATAAGACATGAATGAAAACATACCAAAGGGAGATCAAAGCATACCAAAGGGTGAGTAAGTGGAGTGCCTGGAAGGCATTGTCTCAGAAAAAAAGGTACATTGCTGTGACCACAAACAGCTGAGCTGCCTAAAAGTATGCTAAGCTCTGTGAGCTATTTGGTTTCCTATTAAGTGAATTTATGACAGGTCAAAACAAGACAAATTACTTCCGACTGACAGAAGCACAGCACTGCAGCTATTCCTGTGACAATGTTGGTGTGGCTACAAGCACATCTAACTATTTCAGATCATGTGTTTCAATAAGTTATATTTTAGAAAGTATAAGCTAGGTCTGTATTTTCACTCTGATCATCTTCTGGCTTTAAGAGATTTTGATGAATATTGGAGAGGTCATTAAAAAATGTGAGCTGTGTGGATGTAGCAGTGAATTTTTAATATGACCTTGTTAATATCAAACCTGAGAGAGAAGAGTGCTATCAAGTCCAAAATGCTTCCAGCCACAAAATGTGGAAGGCAGAGGCAGGCCTTGGGAGTATGTAGCTACCACCTGTCTCTATAAACAGGCTGCTGGCAAGGTCACCTTGGTCA
This sequence comes from Melozone crissalis, assembly GCF_028551555.1. Lineage (NCBI taxonomy): Eukaryota > Metazoa > Chordata > Aves > Passeriformes > Passerellidae > Melozone > Melozone crissalis. The sequence goes on from NW_026535794.1 coordinate 28,677,502, forward strand.
TGAAATGACTGTTCAGCCATCCTGGTGACAGAGTTAGGTAATATTATTATGTATGAATAGATTACATTTTTAGCAAAGAAGAGAGTTATTCAGAATTTGAAATGGGTCTCAATTTTGGCTACAAAAATAATCAAGTATTGGCAATTGGTTTATTCTGTAGTCAACAAGTGTGTCAAATTAATGGAAAAGTTGTTATTGATCTATTACTTTTTTAAAAAATATGGTGCATTTAAATTTGACAATCTGTTATTCTGCAGGGACTAATTTTATTTTGGTTTGGCTTTAGGCTATCAGAAATTTGATACTGTGCCATACTGAATTGAAAATATTCAAAAGTTTATGAGTGGCTTGGTTGAATTTAGAAATAGTAAGATAAAAGATGGATAGCAGATTATAGTTCTTTATCCATTCAGTTATTGAATGTCTTTCTAGTATATGCCAAATGAATTCACAGAATCACTACGTTGGATCACTTTAAGATCATCAAGTCCAACCCATGCCCAAACACCTCAAACCAAGGCACTGGGTGCCACATCCAATCCTTTTTTAAACACATCCAAGGATGGTGACTCCACCACCTCCTCACGCAGATGATTCCAGCATTTTTCCACCCTTTCTGTAAAAAACTTTCATGTTACTGGCTTGATACAAAACTTACATTAAATTCTTTTGCAGTATTTAGTTCAGGCTAGAGACTGTGAACTCAGGGCCTGAGCATCAGCTGGAGGACAAAGGTGTTCAGTGAAGCCTGCTGAAAGCAACTAGCTCAGCCTCAGGCTTCAGAAATAAGAATTAGATGGTGTGGGTGATAGTGCTGCCACTCCACAAATGTGTGTGAACTCTCAAATATTCTTGATCTATGTTGTGCTTTGCATTAGATTTGTTTTACAGAAAAAATTTGAGGTAGTGACTGTATGTTGCTAGGATTTGACCTACTGAAGGAAATTTCTTTTGACATTACTTATGGAAAAATACAGTGGATACAAATGGGAGTCACAGAGAGAACACCATTATGGAGGAATATAAAATATAAAGCATTCTCTGAGTGTATGGAAAACTAAGGCTTAATTTTGTTATCTCTATCCTCTATGAGTGATCTGGAAATTAAGCTGATATTTTACGGTCATGGTCTCACTTCATCTCTGGGTTTACACAGGATTTTCTCCTTAACCAAAATGACACGAGCAGTCCTGTGAAAACCCACAGGATTTCCAAAACACTCTCACAAAGAGGATGTTCTGTCAGCTTGCATACACAGCTGGTGCCCTCATTCACTCATTTTGTGCTTTTTATTGTTAAAACTGGTAACAAGCTATCAGAATTTGTGTCAAGTACCATACCATCAGAGACTTTTGTCTAGTAGTAGGGTTGATGAACTATAGTCCTGTAAATTACAACATCTGATATCAGGCATTTTCATTACCACTGATTTCAGCTTTACAGGGAGGGTGCCACAGGGATGTGCTGTCACTGCTCTCATGTGGTTCACTGAAACCCTTATGGTGTGACATCCTTGGGTTCTGGGTGCTTATGGACATAAACACTACACTTCAGATTTACCCCATTTTCCTCAAGTCCATGTGAGGCCCTGATCTGTTCCATACCACAGTACATATTCTGAAGCAAAGTTTGCTGAACCATTTCAGTTCCTCAACATAAAGAGCATACAGCTGTATGCAGTCCTACAGCTGTTCTATCCCATCAAAGCAGAGGCATTCCTGTGTACCACACTCTCTGTGATGTTTCATGACAAAATGATTTCAAAAATACTTAGAGATCATTTTCTTTTTCTGCTAGTGATGTATGTATGCCAGCAAAAGATCAGAGAGAGGATGGAGAACTATTCTTTATATAGTGCTAAAAGATTTTTCAATAATTCTTAATTTTTTTTCAAAAGCCTCCTAGTAATTTCCTTATTCTGACCCTGTGACTGACCTCACAAACGACTATAAAAGATGGTCTGGCTCACCTACACATATTATACTGTTATACTTATAAATGGTATCACATAAAAGAGCAAATAATTACTGAACATTGGTATCTGACACTATTTGTGTGCTTCTAATAGAGCATTCCCTGCACAATGGTGTGTCCATTTTGATGGAGGAGGTCATTCCATTGTGTTAGTAGCATGAAATAATGTGCAAACTCTGAAACTCAGAATATGTGCCGTATGCTGTGGGATGTGGCATGCAGGCATATGGGGATGTTTGAGTGCTACTGGAGGATTACTGAGAGAGAAAGAGCTCACACTTGGTCTTTCCTCTTCTGTACTGACTCCTGGGAACTGTTTTTAACATATGCAGGCTCAGCTGTGCCTGGCTTTGTCCACAGGGAAAGCTTGTTGAGACAGGCCAGTGCAATGCAGGAAAGCAGGCTGCTAAAGAACTCTTAGGTGTGAGAGGCCCCTGATGATCCAACTTTCTCCCTAACCTTTCCTCTTATGTAGTGTTTCAGATGTATTACAAACAACCAGTTTTCCTCTACAGTGAAAATGTAATTATATGTCTACATAAAGCGTCATGTTTTAGCTGCATGCATGATATTATATCTGCTCAGCTGGTGTGATCCAGCATCATAACATGCCATGCAGAAGTGGTTAAGGTAACCCTTTCTCTGTGTGTCACAGAACTAAGAGGAGCGATGCACTGACTGTGGTGCTTATTTGGGTATCTTTGACCAAGGCTGCACTGGGCCACAAAGCTCTTCAAAATGCCCAAGGAAAAAGAAAAAGTATATTTTCCCTCGTTCTGTGCTTACCTCACATAAGTTGCTCCAGTGTTTCTTTGCAAGGTCTGGTTTCTTCCCTCGTGGATCCCTCCTCAGCTGCTGTGTCCATCCATCCTGTCAGGGGCTGTTTATACTTAGCAAGTATACGTCCCACACTGATAGATTAAACACTGACCTTTTGATGTGTGACTAGGCCAAAGAGTCCTAACTGCAAAAAGTGCATTGTGACATTTTAAAAAGTAAATGTCAAACATGGAACTAATGGAACATACACAGTGCAGAAGACAGAAGATTTAAGGCCTTATATTAATTTATCAAGAATAGGGAATAAGTGGCACTTCAGTGGTACCTATGAGGTACCTAGGCTATTTGAAGTCCTACAAAGTAGAAGAACTGCAAAATGAATCTAGCACTAGCAGACTAGTAATGAATATAGTGTTATCCAATGATAATGCTAAAGCTTTTGTATTAGAAGCCAAATTTAAAGTTCTCATACTGTGTACTTGTCACAGAAATTTTGCAAATATTTTCCAACTGCATTAAAACACAATGATTTAGGAGAACAAGAGTACAGCAATGCCCAATTGTGCTATAGTTTACAAATACCATTTTATAATTTAAACTAGAGCACTGTGATTATCCCTTAAGGAACATATGGTGTATTAAGCAAAACCAATTAAAAAACTCACAGCTAGATTTACAGAATCTCTTTCTTTGTTCTTATCATATAGTCATTAGTATTTCTATTTTCTGGGCATAATTTTAAGGCACTATATATTCTTGAAATAAAATTCAGCAACATGCTGATATTTGTGCAATAATTTGAGAGACAAACACTTTGCCACTATAGCTTCATATTTATACAATAGATGGGGAAAAGTTAGCAATTAAATTAGCAATCAGTACCATAAAGAAACATTATGTGTGGAGTTCTCTGAGTTTGTTGTGTTTTAAAAATGCAACAAAAAAGCATAATATTTTTGTACTTTTTGAATCAGCATGCACATAATTCTGTTCAAAACCATAGCCTTTTTCTTTTTCTGTCTACTGAATTCTACCTCTCAGCCAGTTGGACTCAGCAATTTAAGATACTCTATGGTTTCTCAACCTTTTAGCATATTTAGATAATTTGAAAATTTCCACAGTGTCCATTTATTCCATCTAAGTGAAATGTGGTGGTGTCTCACAATTCTGAATTATAATATTTAATATTAAATTTCTCTCCTTTTGTTTTCTACAAGCTTCTAGTCCAAATCATACCACTAGTTATGAAATGTAATTTCTTTGAGGCTTATGTAAATACAGGAAAAATTCCTTACTATTTTTGTATTTACTCACAAGTTTGGTTGATGACTTTCTTCAAGTCCCATGGTTTTACTACCATTTAACAATAAAACTGCTTTTATCCAAGTATTTTAAAAGCATATTATATTAAGGAAAATCAACCATATGCAGTAAGTTTCTACTGACTTACTTTTTGAGGGCCAATCTAAGAATAAATTAAAAATTTAAATAGTAGTATTACTTACTTGCCTTTAATAGTGAAAAAAAATATTTACTTACATATCTTTGAACATCAAGATGCAAATATAACTTCAGGGGGTTAAAAGTGACATGATTTCTCATCATTTGGAGATTGAGCTTGGAGCTGTCAACAAGCTTTTAAAGCTCCACATTTAATTTTTTTCTACTAGTTCAACTTTGTATTGATTAAAATTATAAAGATGGTTTTATATGAGGAAATCACCAATAACAGTGAACTTAAAAGAAACAAGTGAAAGCAAGATTTAATTTTCAACCAATTGAGGATTTGGCCTATGTCCTATGCAAGTTGTGACACAGGGCTTTCAGTTGTAGGTTTGGGATTCTGTCACAATTGGAGATGATACCTATATGTTGATTCAGATAAATAAAATTCAGATAATTAATTAATTAAATAAATATAAGGATTGAAAGAGCTTGATCTACAATGATGTCCAGTGAAGTGCATGGTAGGAAGAAGAAAAACCCCTCTAGAAATTGTGAAAATATTTCATGAGACCGCTGTGTAAATGGCAACAAGTTCAGACACATTTCCTGTGAGAGTTGTAGTAAAGCTTGGATTTGTAGCTTTTCTAACCTTCATGCAGTTTTTCTATAGATAGTGTTTGGAGGTTAGAATTGCATTGTTGCTATTTTTCCAAAGTGGAAATGTGCCATTTTGAAAGCCTCTTATTCTTTTATTTATTATATATGCTCTTTCAATTTCATGCAGGGATAATCTTCTCTTTTAAAACTCTGGAACTGAAAGGTACTCAGCTCTTTCTCACCTGAGAAATACCCTTGCTGACTAAATGGAAACTGGGTTGTGTGACTCATGAGAGTCTGTCTTGTTAAAGAAAGAATTTTTTTCATAAAGGCATTGTGCTCTTTCAAAAAAAAAAAAAGTCTTGCTTGTGGTTTGGAAGCTAAGATTTTTTGTGCACCTAAGATGACCAGTAGTAAAGTGGGTGGATAATAAGCATAAACATGTTAGCTAACAATTTCTTCATAATTTTCATTCTTTTCCCCCATTCCCCTGCTTTTTTGAGCCCCAACCAGCATGAAATGTGCCACTCTGAATCTTGTATAGCTTCTGATACAGCCATTGATATCAGATGCCTTCTAGACTGTTGGCAATATGCTCTTAGATGGAAACTTGTGCAGGAAATGTTAGGAGTTTGATTGTAGGTTTATGGGTAAAGAAATGACCTGGACACTCTGAAAACACACTGAGATGTATCAACATAGAATTAATGTTTGGTAAACTTGAGTCATGTTCACACATAGATGCCACAGGCAAAAAAAACTTCAAATCAATTTAAAGAAGCACAGGAAGTCCTTGTCTGTTCTGTTCACATTCCACATTGAAAGTGATCTTACTCGTTACCCATTATAAAACTCCATTTAAGACTCATTTTCTAGAAGATGTTTTCTCTTCACAAGTAAGTCTAGGTAGAACATTGACAAATTTTTATTACATTAATTTTCTTTTAATAAGACTCTATGTGTTTTTCGAATTAACATATTAAATCTGAAGGAAATGAGGTTCCTTGGGCAGTATCAGAAGTTAGAGGCTTGTTTCTCTGGGCTAATTGTTAAAAAAACCCTTTCAAAGTTCAGTAGCATTAAAGAAAAATGGCTATCAGGCTACATATAACACACATAAAATACAGCAATATTGATTTCTCAGGCTTTAATTCTAGGTGGGCCAGCAAAGCAATTTGTTTTTATGTGTTTTTTTCAGAAGAAAATGCTTTATCAATGGAGTTTTGCTAAGATTGTAAGAATAAATCTATTTTATGAGGAATCTAAAGTAATAGGATTAGAATTTGGGCCACATAATCCTATATGGCTTTTTTCTTTAAAAGCCTGTTTGTTTTAACTAGTTCTAATTGAACGACTTTAGGGTGCTCAAAAGCCTCCATGAGGCCAATGTGTTAAGTGGGATGCATTTCCCGAGTAACAAATTTAATGATCTGCTTTGAAAGAGAGGCTAAGAGATAATCAATAGTCCCTTAAGGATATGTTCAAGCTTAATGGATTTAACCAAGCAGATTATCCTAGTATTTATAGTTGCTCTTCACCAGATGGTTAAAAAAAGTATGTTTTTAATGGAAGAAAACAAAGAACTCACCTAATCTTATTTATGAAGTTACTAATGATAGCGGTTTTAGTCCTCTCAAATTAATGCATCTTTTAACATTTTTGTTGTGAATTTCATCATGTGGTTTTAAATAATTGCGGGAGTAACTAAATCTTTTTGGGAATGGAGAAGTATGCCCTGACCCTGACCTCACATGTGGAGAGGCTGGTGTCATCAGGGAAAAAAACCTTGTCAGTTGTTCCTCTTGATAATAGTGGTAGGCACTGCTTAATGATTTCATGTATTTTTTTTCCACTGTGCTCTCTCAAAAATCAAGTGTTATTTTCTAGGGGGTTTCATTCATTTTTTCTCTGAAAGGCACTTTGCTGGCAGACATTGAACTCTGAAGAATGTCTGAGCACAATTGCTTCTTCAAAAATCCTCAGACACATTCAGCAGTTCTAATAGTATATTCATTACTGGTTTATTTTTTTTTCAAATTAAATTTTTTGCCTTGACTGCTGTCCATCCGCTGAAGTAAGCAATGTCTTTGAATGTGCTGAGTGAAAATTGGTTTCTATGAACATACCAGTAAGAAGACACCAAGAATACAATTTACTTGGTATGATACAATTATTGTGAAAATTAAGTACAGAATATATGGTAATATTCTAGAGAGAGGACAAGGAAGCACCATAATTCAGCAACAGTCATTTGTGTCCAAGTGATTACACTGCAACTCTACCCTGTGACAATCCATAGGTAAAATACCTGTCAAGATATTTCTGCAAAGGCATTTCCAACCCCCACAATCCCCATATCATACCACATTGTCTTCAGGAACAATGTGCTTTTTCTATAACAAGCTCAGTACTAATTAATTTTCATTCACTGGATTGCCCCATCAATGTCAGAATGCCAGATGGGACTGCTGGCTTGTGAGCCATAGAGAAATCCTCTAGGATGGTTTCACTAGGACAGAGAAATATGTCAGCAGACATGACTGGACTTACTATTTTCTTGTCCTGTGTTTTCCCCATACTCTCTGCTCCCTTTATATAGTCTTGGGTTGGAGAACCAACATTGTTGCATCTGATGCTGGGGAAGAAAAAGAGAAAAAACCTACACTAATGTTGCTAAAAATGTATTTACCATGGGCTCACCAGTGAATTGGACAGGTTTCACTTCCTAGTAAATATTTTCGACTTTGCCATGTTAGAATAAGAGTGCAGAAAGTAAGAGAAGGAAACCTGTGATGATGTGTAAGCTTGTAAACATCTGACCTAGTTCAACAATTTGGCCAAAGCACTCTTAATGAATACTTTGTATTGATCCAAATAAGGGTTTTAAGGTTTGCTAGGAATTACACAGATGAGGTTTGATGCCATATGGCTTACCTTCTGTGCCAGTGACAAGGGGGAAGGTTTCTTTTGCAGCTGAATGTTATCATCCTTTTTTCCCCCTAAAATGTGTAAAACTCAAGGCACACCCTGACAGCTGTTATGACCTGCCACTGAGGTGGTGTAACTGAGGTTTCTGTCAATAGATCCCTTGGGACAGATTAGAGTAAAATGTCACTGAATGACGTGTGTGTGTGTGTGTGTGTGTGTGTGTGTGTGTGTGTGTGTGTGTGTGTGAGCTGGGAATGCTCAAGTACCTCCCCTGGGGGGAGTTTTAGACTGATGCAACACTGTGGATTATGCACAGTCCTCAGGTGGAAGGCCCCAGAAGTGAATCTGGGGGTGTTTTGGGGCATCTTTGATGGTTCATGACCATCAGGGACATGACAGTTGTTGGTCACACCTGTGTAATTGTGACAGTTGTACTTTATCAGAAGGGATGAACACTGCCAAGATTACATGTGAATGTTGCAATATCTCCCCTGGTGAGGTAAGAGGGATAGTTTAACACCTGGGCCTTATCAGGAAGGAGGACATTGGTATGTTAAAAAAGCATTATCCCACCTGGAAGGATCTGCTTCTCATCAGCCTTTTCACTTATCTGGCTCACAACCCAGATTGTTGCTAAACAAAGGTTGGTTTGTTGTGGTCATCCTCTGGTGGATGCTCCCCTCCTCTTGCTCCTGGGCTGTTCCTCTGCAGGTCAGCGATGTGACACACCACACCCAATGGCATGAGGAGCTGTACCAGCTACTCTGCATTTCCAGATAACATTCCTGAAATCTGGTCCCTATAGGCCATCTCTAAACTTACAGCATGTTTCTTCATATTCCTTGAGCTTCCTTTAGAAGCACTAATTCAGTCACTGCGTGGCAATGGCTGTGGGCCTAGGTTTAAAGTGCAATCATTTAAACTACTGGATTTTTTACAGTAACAGGAATGACCAGTTCTGACAGTCCAAGAAGAATGGTATGGGAATCATGTAGAGACCACTTTTCTCTGAGATGTCTGTTGTTTACAGCAGAGCCATCATTGAATAATGTGTAAACTCTGCTCGCAAAACATTTCTCTGCAGACAGAAAACTTAGGTTGTAGTTGACACACCAGCACAACATCTTGCACTCTTGATTCTCAACTGTAAAGTTTTGGCATCAAACAGTGGATGCTATTTTATTGGGGGAAGAAATAGATGCAGGCTTGATATGTCTTTATAAATCCTGAAAACAGAAATGTTATTGGGTATTCTGAAAATACCCAAGATGGCCTGTCTTATTTGGGAATGGGAAGTTAAGGCTTAGTAGATTGTGCACCAGGCAAATGAGATAAACACTTCAGTAGTTGTGGATTTCATGGCTCAAATTTTCCTGTTTCTGCTTGCCATATTGCCAACCTTCATTCTAAGGTTGATCCTCAGTGAAAAGATTTTCCTTTTAGAAATATTTTTCTGTTCTGTACAAAGCCTGTTAATTTCAGGAAACTATTTCAAGAGACTATTTTAGAGCTGACCATAAATTCAAAAACAAAAGTCTAGGCTGGAGTAAACACTTTAGTCCAAACCCCTGCTCAGATCTGGACTATGATGAAACTGTGGAAGGTGCCACAGATGACAACTTTCACCAACTGAAATCAGTCTGTCTGATACATCAGTTTTGGGACTGGGCTCTAGGTTGTTCTGATTTGTTCTTTCATTTTGGAGTTTAAACACATTGGAGACAAAGTGAACCCAACACTTGGGAAATGTGATTTTAAAATTGCAACATGGTCAAATAGATTTTAGGCTACTTATAATGTTTGAAACTGTTACATTTAACAAATATGACCCATTTTTTTCAAAATATCTTGTATTTATTTTAATAAACCGCTATTAATCTTGTTAAAAATTGTAAGTGCCTCTTGTTAAAAAATGTTCACTCAAGTTATCTTGCAAATGTCATCCTGAATAATTTTATTTGATGGAGATCATAATCTTTATTTCTTACCCGCAGAATTACTGTGTGTCTTTTGAAGTAGTCTCCTTATTTTATATTCTAGGAATACTTCATGAAGTTTGCTGTAGATAAGAGTCATTATAGAAAGATTTATGTAAGTGCAACTCCCTCAAAAATTAGATAAGCTGCATTCCATCTCTTTTACTTGACAAAATCTGGATGCCTGGTTTTCAGCAAGACAAAGACCCACCATTTTTCCTGTCTGATTTCTGAGGTACAGAGCTGATGAAGTCCCAGAATCCTGAAGCTGCAAATGACACAGTAAATGAAGTTTTCAGGTAATATTAAAGTCTCTGCATGACAGTGTCTCATTCACAGTGCTACCTTTTCAGACTTTTTTGAGCAGGGAGCACATATTGCCAACAATGTGTGCAATGTAATGGGGGTTTAAGTGTAGAGATCCTGGTTCTGCAATGATTTTTCTACAGGTAGATGACCACATAGAGTGCCAGCGACATATCTAAGGCTGTCTATGCAGGGAATCCATCTTTGTGAGCTTGTTGCAGGAATGTGGCCATGTGATGATGTAAAATCATTCATAGAACTCCCACTGATGTTCATGTCAGATTTAGGGCAATGAGCCGTATGGTCCCCAAATGCAAAACTTTGAAGTTAAGTTGAAATAGTTGCAGTTCATTCCTTGCCACTGACTTTACATTTTATTCATTAAAAAAGAACTTAAGTGCCATCTTACCATGGTACTTGCAACCAGTACCATAAAAAATTATGTTTATTCTGCTACTATTACTTTTTCACATAAGTTCTAAATTTTGATTTCTGTTCTCTGCCAAGAGCTTCATTCCCTTGGGAAATACTAGTCAAATATAAATGATCTACCAGAGTTATCATCTTTCTTAACAGAAGTGCAGTGTGTACTTATGAATAGTGTATCAGAGAGCTGGGACAATGCCTTTATTTAATTATTAGAGTGATTAAAATCTGACTGATGTTCTTGATTGATTTTCTACTCCTCTGCACATATAAAAGCAGAGTGAAAAATAAGGTCATGATATTCATCAGTATCTGTGATATTCAGCATTAATACTTACAAGAATTACTTTGATATCAGCTTAATAAGCTTTCCAGACCCACCTATAGACCATCGTATATTTTATCAAAAAGCAATTGCCAGCATAATTGTAAATGCTTCTTCTTCATTGTCAGAAGCTTTGAAGACTGTGTATCACTTTTAACAACATATCAGCAATTTTAGAAAAGCCAAGTAACTGATTCCATTCATTGGTTCTCATTCCATAAAGCTTTTTGAGCAACCACTGTGAAGTATATATGCAATATGAGGAGTTTATTATAGCATATGTATCTTCTATGGAGAGCAGTCTCTTACTGAAGGTCACAATTGTGCATCATGAGGTTAGAGCCTCTTACCTAAAATTTTTACTACTTACTGCTACTCATTTCAGGCATTTGCTCATCTCTATTATTGTCCATAAAACCTTTTCCAAAAAAGTGACATAAAACCTTTTATGTGACATAAAACCTTTTCCAAAATATCGGTGTTAACACATCTGAGGGACTGGATGCCATCCAGAGGGACCTGAACAAGCTTGAGAAGGGGGCCCATGAATCTCTTGTGAGATTCAACAACTCCCAGTATCAACAAAGGCTGGAGAATGAAGAGATTGAGAGCAGGGTGTTCTGGTGATCAGAGCTGGGACATGACCCAGCCATGTGCACTCATGGCCCAAAAGGCCAAACAAATCCTGGGCTGCATCCAAAGCAGCGTGGCCAGCAGGGCAAGGGAGGGAATTCTGCCCCTCTGCTCTGCTCTGCTCTGCTCTGGTGAGACTCCAACCACAGGGCTGAATCACCTCTGGGGTCCCAGCACAGGAAGGACAGGGACTTGTTGCAATGGGTCCAGGAGAGGGCCACAGAAATTACCAGAGGACTGGAACATATCTCCTGTGGAGAAAGGCTGAAAGAGTTGGGGTTGTTCAGCCTGTAGAAGAGAAGACTCTGGGGTGACCTTATTGCAACCTTTCAATGGTTAAATGGGTCCTGCAAGAAAGATGGGGATAAGCTTTTTAGCAGGGCCTTTTGCAATAGGACAGGGAGTAATGGCTTTAAACGAAAGAAGGCAGATTAAATACTGCACAGGTTTCCCATAGAGGTGGTGAATGCCCCCCCCCATTCCTGGAAACATTCAAGGTCACTTTGGATGAGGCTCTGAGCAACCTGATGGAGTTGAAGATGTCCCTGCTCACTGCTGGGAGGTTGAACTAGAAGACCTTTCAGGATCCCTTCCAACAGACATGATTCTATAATTCTAGGATAATCTTAACGTCAAATAATTATAATATCATAAAGTCATAGTTTATATGTATTCTCTACGCAACTTAGATTAGATGCAGGATTGGAACTTCTGTCCCTTGAAAGAATCTGTGATTGGGACATCATTCCCTTGAAGGAATCTTTACACATTTTGTTTTAAATGTGCTTAGGGTTAGTTTTACTTTCACACGCTTAATTATTCAAACAAGTGTTTGGTTCATTTTTTACTGTGCTTCATCTTTGTGTCTGAGAAAGAAAGAAATAAACAAAAAAACCCCTAGCCTGCATAAACTTTATACAGTTCTGTGGTTGTACTGTCAGACTGCAAAATATATAAATTTGACTATGTTACATAGCAAGATATCAGTACTTTTCCACTTTCCCAACCAAAACCAACAATTCCACATATATAGAAAAAGGTGAAAATCTCAGTGGAGCAGTTGTCTAGCCATGTGCAGAGACCTGTGTGATTGCTTGTTGTAACCCTGGGCTGCATCCTGCTGCTCAGATTACTTATACAGAAAGTTCATGTTCATGTCAACATACAAGTCTTTGTTGGTGGTCATGTCACCCTCCAATGGTCAGGTCTCCAGGGCAGCTTAAATGCTGCATTGAATTCAGTGTTAAAACAACTCAAAAATTTTTTTCCAGTTCTTCAGTATCACTTCCCTGTGAGTTTGCATGGACCATCTAATGTTCACAGCTGCTGTCTGCAGCTTGTCAAGTTGCACAGGGAGTGACAGAACAGCAGGGGCAGAAGATATGAAATAGTCTCTGAAGAAGAATGTTGCTAACAGTATATGCAGATCCTTGAAGTATCTGCCTAAAGTGACAGCATATCAGAGTGTGTGACTGAAGAGATACAGAGGAGGGGCCGAAGTACCAGCCTGTAACAAGGAACTGTGCCCTACCAGCTGAAATATCCCTCAGCACCAGTGTTGCATCCCATCTTCTCCCTCACTCTCTGGGGTATGGCATGCCAGACAGCTGGGGATGGTATGTGTGACGATAGACAGGGAGACAGAAAGGACTGGTTTCTTGATGGGGAAATAGGAGTCAGGATTCTGTGGCATAAACCTCCTAATCTGTGAGGCTTGAGAGGGGGTGGACTAACTATCTCAGAGTGCCAAAGTCCCTCCATCCAGCTGCCCTTATGATAATGACTGGTGAATACTACAAGCATATAGTCAGCACTCCTGCAACACAAGTTTGTGACTGACCATCTTTTTCACCTTTCTTATACTCTCTGTGTGCCTTTCTTTGGGAAACCTCCGCAGAGAAACCTCTCTCAAACTGGTGTAGACAATATATATCTCATTTTCATAGTAGTGCCCTCCTACAGCCATAATCTTGCTCCTAAATGAGGTTTGTAGGAAAGATTTTATGTCAGTAATCTTTTTCTCTTCTTTAGAGAAATGCTGACATCAGTGGCCTTCTATATCCAGGATAATTTCTGAAAATAGTAGCTTGATTCTTAATGACTTTGAACAAGGGCAACCCAGTTGAGAGCCTTTGTCTACCCAGAAGGAAGAGCCACTGAACTTTGTATTGTCAAGATCAGGCCTTAGACAATTGGCCTGAAGGTTTCTGTCTCATTTTGATATTGTGATACATTTCCTGCTGACTTTCTTGACCTCATTACTTTTCTGGTTTGTTTTTTTTTTTTGTTTGTTTGTTTGTTTGTTTTTGTAAAATCACCAACTGTACAGTTTGACTTATTAAATTATAAAGCATAAAGGGACTGATGGTAGAATGGTCAAGACTTTTGTTCCATAAAAAAAAAGAATGAGCATCTGGAAAGTAGGTAAAGGCTCCTCAGAGTGTATGCAATTATGCAGCTGGGGAGCACTGCTGGCCCTCCAGCTGTCACAGATGTATGATCTACTAATGAACAAAGCAAATGCGTCCTCCTCCACTGTTGGCCTCTGGAATAAGAAAAGGAAATTTGAGATAGTATTGAAATGACTACTGTACCTTTAAAGCTTTTCTCATGCTGAAAGCTGATGAGTGTTTGCAATTTCAAAGCACTTTTTGAGTGCCTAACCAGTGAAACTCTTTTAATTCCACATTTAGATGGAAAAGCCCGCCCAAGCAATTTAATTCTTTCTACAGCTTTCCTGAAACTGTTGCAATCTATGTGACAGGGGGTGGGTATCAGGAAAAAGTGTTGGGAATTTTGATGTTGCAGCTCAACCTGTTTCATAGTCTTGTAGTTTATTGCAGAGACAATTCTCCAAAGTGTAAGAAGAAAAGATTTCTTCATTTTAATTTTTTAGATTAAATTGAGCTTTTTTAATCTTTTGCACAGGAGGAATTCCAAATATGTTTTGAGAATGCTGTGGCCTTGTGTGTCTTTAAATCTCAAAGGAAGGCGCTGGGTGCAGGTGACACTTGGTGATACTGAGCACATGAGATAAATGTGATGAACAAATTGTATCCTAATGGACAGTCTTCATGACTCCTGGAGTGGCCACTATCACTGTGGTAATGGTTTTGGCTAGGATAGAATTAATTTTCTTCACAGCAGTTAGCATGGGGCTATGCCTCAGCTTCCTGGGGACAGCTGAATACTCACATGTCCATGGAAAGTGGTAAATTAATTCCTTTTTTTTGCTTTGTTTGTGCATGTAGTTTTTGTTTCCTGTGTTAAATTCTCTTTACCTCAGCGAAACTTTTACCCTTTTACCCTTCTGATTGTCTCCCCCATCCCACTGGGGAGCAGTGAGCAAGCCCACGGGGGCTTAGTGGCTGACAAGGGTTAAACCACAATAACAGCTCTGTGGTATGTTTCCAGGGCATCAAAGAGGGCCAGCTACTAAGAAGGATTGCAGCAAAGACTCCAAAAGCACTGAATGTAGAAATGGTCAGCAGTGCATCAGTGGGTTGCCCTTGTTGCACTATGACATAACACTCGGGAAATCATGGCAGGAAAATTATTGTCAAATATGTGCATTCTTCAAACTAAGTTGGCAATTTTCAGCACTAAAACTGTTTCATTTCCACTGTGCCAATCATCTGCAATGTGATTCAGCTGTACTGTAAGACCAGTCTTTAAACTTGCTTGCTTATGCTGCAGCTGCCTCAGCAGTAGCTGCAAGCCACAGAATGCAGGAGTCAGACACGCTTGAGAAGCAGAGTCAGTACTTGGGGAGAGAGGAGGAGCACAAAATGCTGCACTGTAGGAATGAGCAAAGCATATAAAAAGGAAAAATACCTGGGTAGTTCAGTGCCTATCCCAAGCAGTGACAAAAAGGTGTTTTGTAGAAATAAATGTAGGACATAGGCAAAGAGGTAAGGGTTTTTTGTTACCCAAGCTGAATACCTCTAATAAGCTTGGTTATTCCTCATTCTAATTTCATATCTTTGATAAAGGTCATTGCCCTCTGTGGATCATTTTGAGGTGGAGACCAGACCTGTGTTTTCTGAGGTGCTCTTAAAGCACAAATTTTGTACTGTGGCACAATGTTTTGTTTCATTATCTATTCCTTTTCTAATCCTGTATGTTGTTTGGTTTGCTTTTGTGTCCATTTTTGATCATTTTGCTGCCTAATCTGAGGTTGAAGAAGCTGTGTTATGGTGGTGATTTCAATACAACACTGTTAGCCTTTTGTGGTGCTGATTTCTCTGCTCTTGTACTGTTTTAAAAATTTTTATTAATAGAGGAAACTGAGCAAGGAAACAGATGGGCTAAGTGCATATCCTGATGGTTTTCTTGTGTTTATGGATAGCCTGATCTATTTCTTTCATTCTTTTTACTATGGTTTAAGTTTAACCATCTGTATGTATGATAGTGTTGGTCCCCAAAACATACAGGAGCTTTCAGGTTCTTCCTTGCTTGTGCTTGGTCCTTCATAGAAGCTGGGGGAAGGGTGATGTCTCTTCTTTCTTTCTTTCTATCTATCTATCTATCTATCTATCTATCTATCTTTAAAGATGTAGAGAAGGAATAAAATAATGCAAAGACATATTTCCATGAAAAGAAAAATCTGTGTAAGGATTTGAGTTGTGAAATTAAAGATGACTCTTAACAGCTAACAAAATAATTTCCTAGCACGACAAATTGCAAATGAAGTTTAGCAGCATTTTCTGTTTGCTAAATGGAAACTGTCATACCAGCTTATTGAAGTAACCTCAATATTGCAAGTCTTCAGTTTGCCTTTAAATAGAACAAACTGAGTCAGACTCAAATAATTATGCTTGGAACAAGGAGATTTGATTACTCAACTAGAGGCCTCTAGCTTTTAACTCAATACAGTAATTTTGAATCTGCACTTGCAGTGATCTTTATAAATATTGCTTTATAGTTTAGTCTTCTAAAACTCTTGTCAGGAAACAATTATAAAAGGCCAGCTTCAGGCTTGGTAATTAAATGAAGAGAGTGAAATTACACCAGTGATACATTTGGCTCAAGATTACACTGCAGTCTAAATGAAAATATTAAGTGTGCAGCTTTTAATTATCTGACAAGAATAAAATTGTGTGTGAACGTTTTTAGAAACTATTAAGGACTTATGACTCCATTAGAAACCCAGAAAGTAGCCACTGACGTGGGGTAAACATTCCAGTTGGCACAACTTTCCCCTCCACTGTTCTCTACACTGCCCAAATTTCCAATCTGGGTGTTATGACAGACAGGGGAAGAGCAAGTTTCTATTTTGCAATTTTACTAAAGTTCTCCTCTTTTGCCTCCAGGTTCCTTTCTGTCCCTATGTCCTTTATCCTTTATGTCCCTATACATATCCTTTCAGCACTGCAGCACTGCAGACTTTGAAATCTGGAACAAGATCAGATAGAGTGCTAGATGAGTGCTTCCAAAGGAGAGAGAATGCCACCACTGTCATATCACACATTAGCTACAGACATAATGAGCTTAGAACCTGCCTAAGAAATTGGGAAAACCATTGAGCTCTACATTTCTGCAATTCATAGATGAGATGTTTATCCATTTATTTTGCTAGGAGAAGGGGAGAAAGCATAGTTTGGTGGTATGTTCATAGTTTACCTGCTAGAGGACACACACACAGTGGTTGTGATCATTTTTGTAATAAGAACATATGAAGCCTACATGAAAACCCACAGGTGTGTTTGTTTACCTGTCACAATGTAGAATCTCCTGACTTTCACTAAGCACTCCCTACTAGGCTGGATGGGTCTGCCAGGGTGACTTCACAAAAAGATTTAAGAATGCATTCAGCCAGGAAGGTGTCAGCCCATCTGCAGAGCTTGCTGATGACTCCCTCAGCAGAGTTATGAGTTTTCATCCTGTTTTGAGGTGTCTTTTACCTCAGGCTATTCAGGATAGCTGAAAGACAAATGATGTGCTTCCAAGAGCAAAAAAAAATATCATGGGCAGATTTAACCACAGCTCCTGAGTTCCTCTGTGAAGCTGTGCCAAAATGCAAATGCAGTTGTGTGAACTAGAGAGCAAGGACACAGAAAGTAGGCTGTAATGAGCAAGGTAACCAGCAGACTAAGTACATTACGGGAGCTATTCATGGCTGACCAAGAACAAGAAACCATTCAGTTTTATTAGACTTTTTAGGGTTTCTGAACTCTAGGAGAATATTTGATGTGGGTTGTGTTTTCATCCTGTGCATGCTTTTAATTTGAAAACTTACTGTTTCTTGGGGTAATGGAATTGTATCTAGTGAGGAATAAAAATTGAAAGCACACATTGTATGGGAAAGATTGTTTGCATGAAAGACTAACAAAGACCATTATAAATTAGAAAGATAGTGTGATAGGAATTTCTTGAATTAAAGAGTTAAATTTTCTCTCATAACTCTTAATTGTAGGATATTCACTGTTTTTAGGAATATGGCATGCAAGATATTGTAACTTTTCTTCTGACAATGCTTGAAAATATTTTATCATACTTTACCAGCTGGCCTGAGATAAACATATTAACAGGCCATCAGTTTTTAAACTGATGGATCTAAGTCTTAGCATAAGCATATCTGATTAATCCAATTCTATGTTAAAAAACAAAAATAAATTAAAATTTTTCTTTGGCCATATGCAAAAAATACAAGAAAGTACAAGTGACTTTTTAGTTATAAGTAGACTCAGAAGTTTTGCTAGCCATATCAGAAGTCAGTATAAGCTAACATGGCAACAGGGAAATTTTGGAGGATGGCTTGTTAGATGAAGTAAGAAGGAGGGAAACCTGTAGAATCACAGTAGCATATACATATAAACTTTGTAGAAAAGTTATGAAAAATACAGTTATTGTCCTGATATTGATTGTTCATTTATATACTTAAATTGATTAGGCTTTTTAGAAGAAATTTAATGTGACAGTATTTTTCTTAATTTCTCTGGTTCTTAAAACACAGAAAACTTGTGCTAAACAATGTAGTGAAAAGACAGTGCAACTGCCCACAAGTTGTATTTTACCTATGTGAATACATGCCTGAATATTGAAGTCCAAATTATGTTTATTGATGTTGTTTTTCTACACATCAGTAAATAACAAAGATACAAATTTTCCAATAGATGCTAATATCAATGGCCTTGTTTACTTTTCTTCTGATTTGTTGTATTGCTGTAAAACCCACTTGATGACAACAGAAATTGACAGTAACTGACTTTTTTCGGCAACATTCCAGTGAACCATCTATGACAGACAATGAAATACTGCTACTCACATTTACTCGTGCAGAATTATTATGACACTATTTATTCTTGTAATGCCACCTAGCTCAAAAAAACCCAAACAACCCTAAACAAAACAAAACACCAAAAAAAAAAGGGTCTGGAACCACCTTGAGCTGCCACTTAGCTCCCAAGATGCTGCACATACTTCCAGACACCTGTGGTTATGCTCATGAGCATATGCAGGTGTTCCTCTGACCCAGCAGAGCCTCTTTACTCTGATGCCAGATGCTCATCCCCAAGAGGTCTGAAAGGCTGCATGAATTTACAGAGAAGCCTCTTTTTTTGTAGGTTTTGCCACTAATTCCTTCAAAGGACCAGATAAAAATATCAGTGTGAACAACCTTTTAGCCTGAAAAAGGAACCTCTTGAAATGGTGTGAGCTATAACTGAATGCCTTTGAAGGACTTTTGATTGAGACTTCTACAAGACTTCAGCACTGTTTTCCTGAGCTCCTGGATTTAATAAGGCTTAAGCAAGACTGCTCTCAACCTGTTCAGACATTGGCAGTTTGCGCAGCATGTGTAGGAACAGTTGCAGCTACCTAGGGAATTTCAGTTCAAGCAAAGAAGCACACAGGTATTTTAATTGCTTGGACTCATGAGTTGGAACAATTTACACTAAAAAACTTTGCCAAGTTACCATTTTCTGCCCTGCCATCAGCTGCAGAGCTCACTAAGTTTCTTCTGAACTCCCACAATTTGCAGTCAGACATCCTAAGGTAACCCGTAACTCATGTTATATATGGCCTGGAAGCACATGCTTTATTTCAAGAACTTGAATCCTACAATTGTGCATGTTCATCTCCTTGAAGTGAGTGGGAGCTGAGAACAGAATTATAATAAAATGTATACCTGGGGGCTTTGCTGAGCAAGATTAAAGGGGGTTCTTTTTGCATAGTCCTTTTCTGTGAGGCCTACAGTCTGCTGTATTGCACTTCAATAACTCTGTTTGGTTGATAAATCTGAGCAATTTTTCTCAGCTGTAAGTTTTCATAGTTCCAAAATGTGTTGGTTTGGAAAGCAAAAAGCAATAGCTAGCATTGGATTCATAATAAGAAGAATATAAAAGGGGCAAAATTAAATAAATAATTTTAATTGCTTGAGGAAGGAGGAAACAATCCTTGGATTCATATTGTCAGCTCTACTTAATTTCTAGAAATTTCATGTAGCTTCTAGAAATTTAGGAATTTTCATAAAACTTCTAGAAATTTCATATAGTACTTTCAGCCTCTTGAAATTAGGACATCTTAACTTTTTTATTTACTAATAAAATAATTATCTGCATGCTATTTTAACATATAGCTATGGGATTTTTTGCGTTGTCTTGACTTCTACACCCATTGATAGAATAGCAGGCACAGAAAAGAGTTTGGAGACAGCACTAAGATTTCAATGTGACTAATGGTTTTAAGTATCAGACACTGAAGTATAAAATACTACAATATGTTTGTAAAGACTAGAATGACAAAATATAGGTCTCACAATATTTTAAAGTAATAGTTAAGATAGATTCTACAACAGTGACTTGTGGTAGGTACTGACTTGCTGCAGGAGCCCGCTGCAGATACACTTGGCTGTCCTCTTGAAAATTCTATGTTCTGTGCATGACTGATGTCATCTAGAGTACCTGTACACATACAAAAACAATGAATTGAATTAATAATGTGGTTGGTCATTTAGTTTCCTTCATTACTTTAAATTCCAGTTCTTAAAAATGTTTCTCCATTTACAACAATTCGCTAAATAGAATAATTTAGATGAAATTCCTTATACCCTTTGTTGGGTGAGATCTGTCAGGAAAAAAATGCATATTTTTAATATATATACAGACATATATGTAATAGAAAGACAGGCTTAAAACTTAAATATAGTTATTAAAGACTACCTTGTATAAAATTTAAGCCAGGACAAAAAAGATATTTCCCTAAGAGGTACATGGAGAGGAGTGCTCATTTAGTGCTTGATACAGAGCTCCTCCAAGATCCATCAGATGAATTAACCTAAGTGTGTTTTTTTGGCTGCCATCTCTGTTGACCATTCCACTTCAAGCTGAACTTAAAGGAGCTGGAATGCATCTTTGTTTATAGTTCTTACAATTACCATGCAATTACACATTTTTGCTCTTAAATATTTGGTTGAAAATGGCTTCCTTGGCAATTATGGCTTCAATGGACACCCATCTTTGGCAGCTTAAACTTAAGACATTTAACATTTTGGAGCATTACTTCCACTGGGTATTCCAAGGAGATGACCTGATGTCCAAACTGTGCCAGTTGATGAAATGGCGCCTTCTAAGTGGAAAGGGGTGTTTTGAAGACATGGCTACCATACTGAAGTTGACTTGTGGTTCCCAAAGACAATTATCTTCTGTAAGGTAAATGAACACTATTTTTATCTTGGCAATTAATGAACTATGAGAAAACAATACCTTAATATTATTTGTGATAAAAGAATAGAATCCAGCTATTAGTGTCTGGCTAGACTTACTTTTAACCAGCAGCAAGAGAAAATAATGACACTGTAAAGTAAGACTACTGATACTATAAAGTTTTAACTTAATTCAAATAGAAATTATCTTAAGTTAATGCAGTTACTTATGAAATATTGATCTTTATAGGCTCAGTTTTCATCTAGAGATTTGCACTCTTTGGTGATTTTCAGATAGGAGCTAGTTGCACTTCTAATGATGGGATTTAACCCACATAAAAAGATGCAACTGTGCCAGAGCTTCACACTCTACTCACTTAATCACTGCAGATATTGGCATTTTGGAGACATAACTGAAGATGAATGTTTCTGTTGTATTCTGTTTATGCAATGCAAACTTCAAACCACAATACCAACTCTGGGATTCCAGGCCACTGAAAGGAAATCTGAGGGTCTGAAAGGAAGACACGGGTTAACAGTGGCCATTAGAATTGAGCAGGTTTGCTCTTTCAGCAGTTAGAGTGTGGTATCCATCAGGTTAGTCTCGATCATCCTATCAATTTTCAAAGAGTTGCTAAATATTTTATTTTATTTGCCAACTCTCCATCAGAGTATCAGCCTGCACTCTAAAAATTTCCACAACAGATGCTGTCATGCTGTGAGAACCAGAAAGTGAATTTTCCTTGTTAATGTGCCCTTCTTACTCTTAAAGCTTAATGAGTGACTTCATTCCTTTGAATTGTGATACCATCTCTGGTGCAAGCTGGAGATTGCTTTTAGCAAATGGTCACCTAGCTCTGAATTCAGGAGAAACCATGTGTGTAACTATTACTGAGAACTTACTTATCTATCAACACTTGTTTAATCTCACATCTATCTCCACATGCTGGCCTGACCTTGTTTTCACAATCTTGCATTTATTATCTTCGTGTAAATCTCCATTTATATCCTTGCACATTGAAAATTTGATCCCACTTTATCACTTAGAAATTGGATAAGGATTAGCAGGAAAGAAAACTCAGTGCAGGAAGCTCAGAGCACAATTTTAGGTCTTTCCTGTCTCATCGCATAAAAGAAAAAGCTTATAGCAATTTTTAGTGTTTCACCTCAGTAGCAAAATTATTGCAATAGAGATTCATCAAAAGGAGTCAATGCTGGGGTACCAGAGGAAATGTCAACATCCCCCTTGTCATGAAAACAAGAACTGACTTTTAGGAGATGGAAGAAATTACAGCCTAAGCTATTTAGCCCTCTGTTGCCTTTATGTAAAGGCTAGCAATGCCAAGGATTTCTGGAAGGATCTGCATAAAGAGCTTGCAAGGAAGACTGCTTGCAATGCATCCATGGGAAACAAGAACAGTGTGATTGGGTGAGAAAGATGGGAAAGTAATTACAAAAGGCAGAAGTCACAACTTTCTTTTTCTTAAACAGTTGATAGATATTTAACTCTTCTCAGCAAGATAGAATTTTCAACAGATATATATATAACTAGTAGCTCTAGTCTAAACATTATTTTTCTCTGTCTGCCAGCATCTTCAGATACACTCCATGGTAAGAGGAATGTAAATCTTGTAAAATAAGTAATGTGGAGTAAATGGCTTTCTGAATTCTTTGATTTTTTTCATTAGTTAGTTAAAGGAAAGCTGTATACCGATCATTACACACAATACAGACAATAATCTATGTTCCTGGTAGTTTCTGTATTTTATCTGAACGTTTAGGTTTACTACATAAATATAAGCCTTTTTTTTTTTTCTTTTTCTGCATTAGTTACAGGGAAGAAAGTGTTACAACAGCATTGCCACTCTGTTTCCCAGGTGACAATCCTTAAAGTTGGTTAGAAGACAGTAATTTCATTGTAGGAAAAATTAGCAAAGCTGAAAGTAGTGGTAAATGTTACCTTTAAAAGTTGCCATTAAAATTGAACATGATTGGAAATGCCATCTTCAGCATAGAAAGTGAGTTATTTGAAATCATGTAGATGAAATATTCTGTCCTGTAGTGAGCAGGACAAAACAGAAATATAAATTATACAAAATCATCATTCGAAAAAAAAATGTATCATTAATCTCAAAGCACACTAGTACTGGAAAAGAAGGGAAATTCAGATGTCTAAAGTTGATATTGCTAAGGGTTTAAGCTTGTAAAATTATTTTTAAAACAATAGGGTAAAGACATAATAAACATAAACGTGGAAATTATGGTTGCCGTGGTCATAAATTCTTGGCAATAAAAACTGGCCAGGATGATTTTATGCAATTATGAAGTAAATATATTGATCATTTAGACAAATAAGACATTAATGATTTACATTAGTGCAAATGTTCCAAAGAGTTCACTGAAGGTATCAAGTGCTTTGTAACTATAGTGCCCAAAATTTTTGTTTCTCAGATAGATGCTGCAGTATTTTTTAAGTTTAAATGCCGAAAGCAGAAAAATCTACAGTGTATTGTGTGCTATTGTTATTGATATTTCACTAGAATTCCTTTTTCGATATTTTTTTTTCAGAGAGGGGAGGGCATCTTTCACTTTTTTCCTTTTCTCCGTTATACTTTTATGACATCTCAGTGTTGCAGTCTACTGTAAACAGTGTTTTTAATAAACCATAATCTCACCCCATAACACAAGCAGCCAAAACCAGGGCCTTACTGATGTCTGAGAGCTTACACAATGCTACTTCACACAGAGACACTGTGTACCAAAAGCAGAAGAATGACATTAGCCCTGTAGCATGTGCTTTGGTAATAAAAGTATTAGCTCTGCCTCTCATCATGCAAAATGAATTTAAGTATAGGGCAGTCCTAGTAGATCAGTGTAGATCCTCATTCTGGAAGCAACTCAATTGCAGCTATTTCATTTTCTCCTGTAATGTGAGGAGATGGCCAGAACTTAAAGATGGCAAATAATATGCTTAAATGTGCTGAAAGTAGCAGAAGAGATAGGAGGAGAGAGAATGCCTGTGACAGAGAAGCAGCCTAACACCATCCATTAGCCTATGGAATTGCACCCATCCTTGTGATCATGTGGCAGCTGCCAGATTTATAATTCTTAGAATGCAATTCTTATGCCCTTTCTGGTTGCACTTGCCCAACTATAAAATTAAATGAATGGCATCTACATTAAGCATTTTGTTGAATTTATTAATACTTCACAAATATATTCATCTTGTCAGACGATGTATTTTTGATATTGCTTTAAACTTTTCCTAGCTTCAAAGAAGTTTAAAGAAAGAAAATAATGCCAAATTCTTTACACATCTGGGGCTTTTTCCCTCGCAGAAGATAGAAGTAACAGTGTTCATAGAACATAAGTGTAATAGCAGTAAAAGGCAAGTCAGGGTTTGGACTCCAAAATACAGCAATGCATTAGTAAGAAATGGTGCCCTAAAAGTATTCTTGTGCCCTGTGCAAGCCTAGAATGAATGCAGAAACAGAACCAAAAATGTCAGGAATGCAGAAGAGAGCTACTGTCTTAAGCAGTAATGTCATTCTAATTGCTTAGCCATCAAATGTTTGGTAGCAGTCATGAAATGTGAAATTTTGGGGTGACTAAGTAGGATGCAAAGGGTTTTTTTGCATCCTTTTGCAGATATTTTGGAACACTTCTTCCATGAAGAAAGGAGAAGTCCTTTGATTTGATAATTTAAAATAAAAGCTTGCTGAATGCAGTAAGAGATAGGAAAATCTACCATACTTCTTTTTTTCTCAGACAAGAGGGAATGAAGTATCTAGTTTTTTTATTTCTTCAGATTACTTTTTGACCATTTACTTTCCCCCTAAAACTTACTGAAAATGTTTCACTATATTTTCTTCTTTCTCATTATACTGCCTAGGACTGAAAACAAGAGATTTTAAAATAAAAATGGATAAAATGGGCAGCCACATAGGCCATGAATAGCACATCACATACTTTTTCTGTTGAAGTATTTGGGGGGGCTGGGTTTTCAGTTTTGTTGTTGATTTTTGGTTTGTTTGATTTTTAAAATTCAAAATCTTCATTGAATGCTAATGATGGAAATTGCTTTGGTTTGTTGTCTGGCATTTCTGGATTATGAGTTTTCCTGACAAAAGAGATTGATACAACTGATCTGTATCTAAATAGTATTGACTGATTGATGTGCATATGCATCCATAGATGCTTCTGTATTTCTGATTTATCTGACAAAAGATTGAACAGAACTCATAAATCTCACAGAAAACTACTGGACTGCATGTTTAATATTATTTGAGATCTTTTTATTTTGCCCTTAATCAGGTACAGGGAAATAACCTCAGTATAGTCCTCATATGTACTCCACCAAATATGAACACAGCATTGTTTCAACTGTTTGGATTTTCTACAACATGTGGACAAAAAAATGATGAGCACCCAAATGAATATGGAATGAATTCAAGTGGTTGAACCAATGAACAAGGCTACTGCAGCATGCAATCAAGTTTATTATGTACATGAACAATATACCTGGCAAATGGAGTGCTGAGTAAGTAAAGTATTAGGAACCATTTGGCATTGCTTTGTACTTCGTGTTTATGTGTGTGAAATGTATTTCATTATCTGAAATCCCTTCTAGAGTGACCTGCTGTGCTGTCCAACTGGATAAGTGATTTATGTTAGTATATCAAACAGAGTAATGACATTTAGAGAGGAAGAAGGAACTCTGTGGCAGTGCTACTTTACTCCCTCCTGGAGCCTCACAAAATGTCATTTGTGTCATGCTGAGTGCTGTTTATTTTAGAATAAGAGACATTTACAGGTTTGACTCCTGAAGTGCTCTGAGACAGACTAATAAAAAGGCACAAACAAAAAATAAATAGAGGAATTGCATGATTTTAATGCAGAATTACTGATTTCCCACAAAGGGAAAACCAGCCTGTTTGTATTTCATAAGAGTAAAGGAGAATGTCTCAGACCACAAGATGCTTTTCTGTAGTTTAACATGTGGTTTCACCATCAATTAAAGCAGAAGTAATATTGTAGCCCTTACTTAGAGGGCTGCATCAGGTGCATGATGTAGCTGCTCTCCATGCATTGGTTCAAGCAATTGTGTGCAGTAGGACAGAACAGTACCTCTTCATCAGGAAAAAAGGGTTTTGTTTTCTGTGGGATCAATGAGTGTATTCAACCTCTAAGGACACTGCAGAATCATAGAATGGTTTGGGTTGGAAGGGACCTTAAAGACCATCGTATTCCAAGCCACCCACCATGATCAGAGAAACCTCAATCCTGCCAGGCCTAGAACACTTCTAGGGATGGGACATCCACAGCTTCTCTGGTCAGTGTCTGTTCCAGTGCCTCACCACCGTCTCTTCCAGTTTAAAGCCATTTCCTTTGCCCTATCACTGCATGCTCTTGTAAAATATCCCTCTCCAGGTCTCTTGTGTGCTCCCTTCAAGTACTGGAAGGCTGCTATAAGGTCTCACTAGAGCCTTCTCATCTCCAGAGGACTTTTTCTGCCCAATAGTTCATACCCTTACTTACAACTTCCTGACCACTATTGTATCTTTCAGGGGAAAGAGGAGTGTTTGCTTTGCTTTGGGCTGGATTTATTTTGGTATTCCTTTAGTTGATAAATTTTCACATTTTCAGTACAAAATATTTTCTTTTCATATTGTTGCTCCATTGCTCCAGTGACTTCAGCTGGGAAAGGATTAAACTGGGAGAGGCAACAGACTTGGTTTACATCCAGAAAATAATGCAGTCACAACACCATTTATACTGTCAATAGGCCCCTGAATCTCATGAGGCATATTTTTTTCTCTACTTTACAAGCCATATATAATGTATCAGAAGACGTCCTCTGTTTTTAACTTCTAAATACAACTGAGTATATAATGAAAACTGTGGAGGAGTCCATGGCCTTTCAGGAGCGTTTCATAGAAATAATTTAATAGAGAATGAAATTTATCACCCAGCATCAGTTCGCAACTTATTTTAGGTGTAGAATTTCCTATTAATGTCTTACTGAGATTTACTTTTTTTCACTAGTATGAATTCCCCTGAAATCTATCTGATCACTTTATTTCAAAGTGAAATTGTTTTGCTGCACATCTGTCTTTGCTTTTCTCTTTGCGTCTCTGTTAATTTCTGGTTCTTGGTTGTGAAGTGTTTCTTAGCATGATGTGGAGGTGAAAGCATTAATTCAAAGCATCATAATAAGTATAACAATTTGCAGCAGTGCTTGAAGTAAATATGATATGCACAGTGTTGAGCTGAAAAGAGCTTGAAGGTAAACATGATCATTGTAACAGTTTGATTGTGAACAGGGAGAAGGGATTACTTAAAATGCTTGGGTGAAAATACTACATACTTTTGAAGATCCATGCATGGCCCTGACTCCATGGCTCCTGCCTTCCATCCATTCTCATCTCTATGGTCATCTTGAAGTGTAGTTTCACTGATCCATGCTGTTGTATTCTTAATTTGAACAAATATACTTACATTAAAGAGCCTTAATTTTTCACTGTTTATACTAAAAGAAGTAACACCTCCACCTCCAGATCAGTTTTTTTCCTCAGTATTCCCTGGCTTTTGCCCTTTGACAGCATTACCATTGTGGGAAATGTGGGTGGAGTGGCAGAACTGCATTTCCAATTTACAAACCTGAGTTGTAATTCCCTGCAGACCTGTAATGAATTTCCACATCCATGGTGTCTTTTAACTGATATGTCTTGTGATTTGCTGATGAAAGTTTAATCACGTGTAGCCATGTTCTATTGCAAAGTATGTATGTCAGAGTTTTAATAAGGTTTGAAAATACTCTACCATTGGTTTCCTACTGGAAGAATATTGCCAGTGCCAGAGGGTTGACCATCACTCAGATTTTTGCACTGTATTTGGCAGAGATCATAGGAAGATTTCAGGGAGAGGAGCATTCATTGTTATTTTAATTTTATTGGAGAATAATGGATTTCTTTAAAAAACAGGTAAAAGATAAGTGTCTGCTTCTCTACACAGTATGCATTCCTATTTATCAAGGACTCACAGTTAGCATATGTAAATGATGTTGTGAGAAAAATGGCTCTAAGAACATGTTTCATTTCTTTAAAAGCATACTTTGCTTTGATTACTTCAAATGGAAATTGTACTGAAGATAGGAAGGAAAAAGATGACTGTATCACTTTCTACATGCTGTCACAAGAGTCTGAAATAGGTACAATATTTGAATTACTAGACTTTAGTCGTGTTACATATGTCGAATTGTGGGCACAAAACAAGCATGCATTTTTTTCATGTGGGTCATTAGACATCCCCTTACTCTCAAAAAATAGACTGCTCTGTGGTTTCTCACGTACAAAATCAAACCACTCTGAAGACAGGCAGGTAATGTAAATGCTAGGACAACAAAATGCTGTGATTTGGATGATTTGTAAATGGTTACTGGTGGTTGTGGGAACTGCAACTGCAACGGCCATCATAACATCCAAAACGTTGGAAAAAATTAGTACTAATGAGCATAAAATACCTCTGATATCTGTATTATATTCAGTGAGCATGAAAATCTGTCCTTGTAAAATCCATCACGTGATTTCTGGCAAACCTGAATGCCAGACCTTCTTCATAACAAGTGACAGAAGATAAGCTCCTGCATCAATATGTATCATGCAAGTAAATTAGGATTTTATTCTCATTCATACTGTGTAGTAACCTGCCTCTTCTATTAACCTTGTAATGTCTTAATGTTTACACCCCTCTCTTGGCATTCACAGTGTCCAGAGATGCACATTTGAAATTCTGCCTATTAGTGTTATTTCTGCTAATTAGGGGATGAATTTTCATCTCCTTCATAATTCTCAATTTCAGAAACAGCAGTTCAGATAAGTATGTGTCGTAGACATCTTTTAATGAAAATCCTTTCTTAGGATTTTTTCTTCCTGAGAAGCTGAGAGGCTCCAGGAACAAAATGTAAGCAATGGTTATCTGCTGCTGTGGAATGCAACAGGGGGATCCGTGATTGGTCTCCTGTGGATGTTTGGATTTAGTGACCAGTCACGGCAGAGCTGGCTCTCTCTCTCTCTGTCCGAGCCAGCGGCCTTTGTTATCATTCTTTTCTATTCTATTCTTAGCTTGGCTAGCCTTCTGAGATGAAACTTTTCCTTCTATTCTTTTAGTATAGTTATAATTTAATACATATATTATAAAATAATAAATCAAGCATTCTGAAATATGGAGTCAGATCTACATCTCTTCCCTCATCCTGAAAACCCCTGTGAACACTGTCACAAATATGTCCATATTTCCTTCATTGCTTCCACAATAAGGATCAGTCAGTGCACATAAATAAACCTGAACAGGGGTTGCATGTGTGAGTTAACTATTATACACAATATATGCTGTGCAAATACACGTGTTTATAATATCCCAGCATTGAATTATGCATTTTGCCTAATTTAAAAGGCTGAAGTCTCCTGCACAACCCACTGAGAATTTTTTGTCTATTTAATGTACTTCTTGGGAACAAAGACCATTGAGAAAACAAATATATTAAGTCTGCCCATATGTTTTTCTCATTTAAATTTTTCATAATTTATATTAACTCTTACAAGACTTTTTTTTCTTGAAAAAACAATATATTGACAGTATATATGAAACCACAGTTATTGTTAATGTTTGTAAGATCAGAGAACAAAATATTGCTGCAGCAGATTCTCATCTTTTATTTCTACTGACTGAGAATGAATATGGGTCCAAATGTATTGCTGACATTCTGAGAATCAGATGTCCATAATATAGCTGCAGTGCTTAAATGAAAGGAAGAACATTGTGCCTGTGATGGTTTTCAATGGCCAGTAGTTGCCTAAGAGGACAATTTTTTTTTCTGTGACAGTTCCCAAATAATTTCACATGCAGTCTCCAATAGACTGTCATTGATTTTTGCTGTGGTCAGTTTTTGAATGCAAAGCACGAGTCAGAAAGGAAGATGGATTTGTACATTTTACAGAAATGCAAGAATTCAACAGTCAACGGGGACAGGAAGGCTTGCAATGTGAGAGCTGGTTGCCTGCTTTTTGGGGTAATTTGGCCTTCCTCCCATGCTTAAGCAATGGTATTGATTGGTGACCAGTGATCAGTGGTATTGCCTGGCTTTGCAGTTACCCTAATGGAACAGTTGTGCCCAGAACAGCCATGTTCTAGCGAAAGGAAGAACCAATACACAGGCTTAATGGTGGAGCTCAGATACCCCTAACCAACCTTCTCATGCCCCAAAAGGCTTTGTGTATGCAGCATTTGCTAATGGTCCTCTCAGTGGCAAGATTAGTGACACAACCAGAGTGAAGTGGTGCAGCTGATCCAACCAGCGAGGGCCTGCCTGTGCTGGCACAGGGGGTCTGATATGGGAGCAGTCTGTCTCTTATGAAGGACTTTTAGATCTCTCTTCCAAAGAGATACCTAGAGGCACTGCACTGAAGGACTCTTCTAAATCGACAGATATTTTCTCTTTCCCCTTCTAATTCTGAACTTAGGGAAGAGATTTACCTACATATAAATGGGATATCTCTAGGAGAACAGTATATTTGGGAATAGCTTGCATTTTTAATGTAAACATGTAACTCTGTAAACATGGCATAGACTTCTACTATTTAACTATGTGAAAAAATGTACAATCCAGTTGGAAATTATGACTTTGCTTTCAGTATTATTCAGTCATACACATACACAGGAATTTTTAAATGGTGGCCTAACATTCTTTTTAAGAATCTGCTTTTTTTTGCTTCATTGTTAGTAATTCTTGCCAAAATGAATTTTAAAAATCCATGACTATTGAAACAACTCTTTCTCCCTTCAATTTTTCAATTAATAAAATATCATATCACTTTTGTCCCTTAATACTCCAAACACTCTCAAATTCGTCAAACTCTGTAATGACTTTTATCAGTGTTTGTGGTCTCTCTTCTCTAAAATAATTAATCTTAAACCCACCAATATAAAATCTTCTGTTATCTGTGATTTTAATATACTTTCTTTATAAATAAAATGAGGAAATGAGTATAATTGTGTGGAGGGTACAGTCTCATTTTCTAATGCACTGCAAAAACTTAATGCAAATGAGTTTGAATTTTACTTTTCCTCAATTAAGATAATAAGACCTTGTCTTGCTCCTTTAAAATATGTGCCATGTAAAGATTTGTGCTGTCAGTTCTTTTGGGGAATATGATGCCATTATATGGATCCAACTATCTTACATGTGTGGACCCAACAGCAAAGATTTTGTCTGAAATTTGCTGTTCATTTATCTGAGCAAATGCCAACTCACTGTTTTGAAAGTGTTAGAAGAGGATACCAATAGTGTAACTACCTTGGGTGTGGGGTGAAGCACAAGAGAAAACATGGATGAGTGGAATTGCTGTAGGAAAAATAAGAAGGGGAGAGTTTTGTTCAATAAAGAAGTGTGTCTGTTACAGATTCGAAATACATTGTGCTGGGAAAAAAAAGTTCTTCAGGAAACTAAGCAGGGTTGTGGGCCTTAATATGGATATAAGCCATATCAGTGAGTTTTCAATGTTATATTTCATTACATTAAAAGCAATTTGACATTTCTTCTGTCACATTTATTAAAACATTAGGCAGTTCATTCATAATATAGCATACCTACATAAAAAGAAAAGGAAATGTCTTTAAAATGTTGAACTAGTCTGGTTTAGTCTGGAAAAAAGTAATTTTCAGTGTGAAATGTATGATGAAACTGGAATAAACTAATGAAATATTTTAGTATTATGAAGATAAGCTTTTCTTTAAAGCAATGTTGGTTCATTTTTTTGACTTCACTTGATACACCCAGGACATTCTGCTAATGCTGCTTCAAAACAACTTTTTTTTTTAGTGCCACAACATACCTTCAGGAAGAAAAAATATTATTAAGACAATGTATGAAGAAAACACAAGAATGGATCTTGAAATATCAACTTTGACTCCTCTTGTCTTGGAGCACCTTCCTGAAAAGTGAGTGTAAATATTGCTTTTCCTCAATGAAGAGTATGACTGTTTCTAAATACCTTTAAAATGCAATGCATCATCAAAATTGTAGCTTCATAACAACTATTTTTTTCTTCCCCACTTCTGGTGTTAAATTAGAGACTTGTAACATAATAAATGGTATGAAAATAATTTTCATACCTCTGTTTAGTTAAGTCAAAACATTTTGTTTCAATTAATTACCCATGCTGATGACATTTATATTGAAATAACCAGCTTGAGGAGCTGGATCTTGGCCTTATTTGATTTACTATAGTCAACCTAGAAATTAAACCAGTTAAATCTCTTAAAGGTGTCACCCATGATTTCTAAAAAGATTATATACTCAGAATAAAAGGACAGACATGGGATTTTATTCAAGTATGTATTTTCATTTTTCATCTGAAATCCATGAGTTTATTATTTATGTCCATTCAAATGGTTACTTCATTTCAGGTTGCAATGGTGTGATTTTCTGCATACACTATTAGCTACACATTCACACCACTTTGCATTGTATTAACAAGAGGTTTTTTCTGAAGAATTGGTAACATATATCCTGTGATTATGGAACTGAAACAAGAAAATAAGTGTCAAAGTGGTAAAACTGCTAAGCTGGAGAAGTTCACCTGATATGGAACAGATGTGCCTCTAAGTGATCCAAATCATATACAGGAATGGGTAAAATGGAACTGCCATTTAATTGACAAGTCCTTCAAATCCATGTAAATAAATAAATGTCCCATTTTATCCAACTCTGGTACTCCCTTAGGAGCTTTCACATCAGATCCTGTTCTTCTTGGCAGAAGAGTGCGTGTGAATTGTGGCTATGTCTTATAAGCCTTATTTTCTGTCATCACTAAAGGTATTGCATTCTTTTGGGTTTGGAATACATGGATGAAAGATTAAAGACATCAGGAGGTGATCCTTTATTGCCCAGATGTTTTGTAGGTTTTATATTTCTTAGAATTAGAACAAACCACAAAAGGATAGTGAAGTATGTAAGAAACAATTTGTGAGCATAAGGAAACCTGGAAGAGATAGAATTAGAAGCAAAACAAAAAATAATAAGTTTTTTTAAAATAAAGACCTTTTTTTTCTGTGAGAAGGAAAGAATAATGACAACGGAACCTTGCATTCACCTGATCATATCTTATTAATAGAAATTTAATAGATTTGTGGCAGAGGTAAAAGTACTATTACCAGGAGAGTGTTTAGGTAGAACATGTCTTCTACTGAATCTGCAGGTGCAGTGTAAATGGGAATAGTCAAGTTCTTTAGTTGAGAGGGTAGCTGAGAGGACAAAGAGAGCAAATTTTGTTAGAGAAATCATCTGGATGTCAGAATTTCTGTAGGAAAACTTTCAAAATGCAGACAGGAAGGAAACAGGAATTGTAGATTACAGGTTGGCCATTGAGAGGGTAGATAATGCCTTAGGAGGGAGTAAAAAGAGGAAGGAAGCACCAGGAATGTCTCATCAGTCACCATGGCAATGGAGAGATCAGGAATCTGATGGAAAATCGTGTGCCCTAAGGCACTGAATGGAAGGATTGAGTATTAGGGTGGGGATGCTCAGCAAACCTGAGGGAGGAGGAGCAGTAAGGTTTGCTGAAGATCACATAAATCAGGATCCTGGATGCTGACAGCAACCTGCTTACATCAGCATGTGCAGACCCATGTTTCTTCAGGCTTGTGCTGAGATCACACCCTGCCCCACATTTTTGTTTCTGAGATCTCATGAGCCAACAATGCCTTTGGTTTTCTAAGCCAGTGAATACAGTTGGCACTGACAAAATAACAACTTTGTTCTTGTGGGAGGCAAATGTCAGCTATGTCTGGTTTTGAGGTAAGCTACTTGGAAGGCTTACATAATTCAAGTCTTAAACCAGAGAATAAATTAATTTGTAGGATATGTTAGGGATATAGGCAAATTACCTGGGGTCTATCTGCTATAGTTTTAACAAGGTGAAGAAATTATTTTTATACACTTCTAGCAGGATGCTTAGTTTTATTGAGCCTTGTAGTTACCCCTAATAAAGGGTAGCCAGAAAACAGACCTCATTAGTGAAATTTGGATCTTTTCCACTCCCAGGCCATGTCTTTACTATTTATTTTGAGTATTGTACCAGATTGAGCCCTTTAGGAGGAATTTTACATCTTGCTTCTTTTACTGTAAGCAATATTACAAGGAGTTCTTTTATAATAAATGAATCTTAAAGGTATAGGTACTGAATTTTGTAAGACTGGAGATTTTATAGCAGCAAAGAATTATGCTCACAGTTACACTTATTTTGGAAGGACTTGTAAATATACTACAAAAATATACCCATTTGAGGGGAAAAAACAAAAGGCTGGGGTACCAGAGAGTGTCTGTATTCACTAAATTTTAGTATTTGAGCTACCTGAAAGGCATCTTCTGCTCTAAAGGTGGCTGCTTAATTAGATAATTACACAGTAAACTTTAATGGTTTCTCTAATTTCGTTGAGGAATAATGTGCTGGGAGTTTAAGCTATTCTTTGAATACTGGAGACAATTTCTACAGTCTAGCATGGTGACAAATGGGCAGGCCATAAGGGAGATATTTGCAGTCCTGCTGCATGTACTCTGTCTCTCAAGTGAGTCTATTTGTTCCCTTTTTTGCTGAAAAGGTGTTTCTTATGACAGACTGTCAGTCCAATACCATTTGTACCAGACTGGCTTTTTTGGGACACTGCTCAGCCAAACACAGAGATCTTTTGGGAGAGGAGCAATAGAATATCTCATCCTATTCTCTGTATGCACAGAGCAGTTTGTGATGTACTGTCCTAAGGTGTGTGCTCCCCCTGTGCTCCAGAGAACAGAGCAGCTGGAGCTGTGTGCAAGGCTGACCTCCTTTCCCTGCTGCTCTCAAGCAACATTGTTTGACTAGACTGGTGAATTATAGAGTAGTCACTGATGCACTGAGCATGAATAATTCAAGATAGATGGAATTTTAAACTACTGAGAGCACTCTTGGAAGATAGATGAGCAGAGGTGGGGTGCAAGTCAAACCCTTGGCACCAAAGTACCAAACCTGAGGCAAAGGGAATACCAAGCATTTAATTGCTTTTGCAGTGCTGAGTGTGATGTATGTTTTTAGCATATGGGCAAGAGCAATCAGGGGAAAGCAGATACAGGCAGTATGGAAAAAGGCACATATGGTACACAGAGCAGCCCATGCCTCAACTCAGGGAGGCAAAATACCTCCTGTCTCAGGGCAGATGTTTAGTGTGTCCCCTCAGTGATGCTTCTCCCAGCCCATTTCAGAAACTGCCCAGTGTCTCAAGGCTAAAGGGGGAGACAAACAATCTCTTCTCAGCCCTTCTTATTTACCCTATAAAACTTATTTACCCTATAAAACATTTTCCATGTTTTCCTCCAAGTGGGGGCCAAAACAGAAAAAGTTTTGGTAATAGTTATTTCTGACTCTCAATAAAAGGGATACAATACAATTTTTAAAATTAGGAATACTGTTGCCTTCTGGTATTCCTGTTTACTTAAGTAGTATCAGTTTACTGCAGTTTATTTATCTTAAAAAGCATGATGAAGTATGTCAATTTATCAGAACCAGAAAGCATCACTAATATTGCATTAGTCTTCAATAGTGCATTAGTGTTTGAGTCTACAGTATGCTAGAGACTAGGAGCATTTGTTCCCTTCAACATATTCATTAACAACCATCAAAATAAATAAATATAATGATAAAATCCAGGTGTCCCCCTAAGAACACAACAGATTCAAAAGCTGAACCCATGCATACACTTCTGAAAAACTTGGAGGCTAGAAGACTTTTGAGCACTCTGATGCTTAGTACCTCTCATTTTATTGGAGGTATTCACTTTGGATTTTACTTGTTTTTCTCCAGAAACATACAATGCAAACAAACCCTCAGCACTAACACAGAAGGCTATCGAGGTTTGGGGGTTTTTTTGTGTGTAGGTTTTTATTGTTGTTGAGGATTTTGTTCATTTTTTTGGAGGTTTTTGTGTAGCCTGTTAGAATTCTAAAATATTTTAGTAATTTTAAATAGCTAAGTCAGCCTGACATTTTTCCATCTACTAATCTTGAACTTCTGAGCTATCTGCCTTAGAAGCAGTGATTCTATTTGCTTTATGGCCAGATTTCTAAAGGACATATTAGCCACACTTATAGGATTACAGACATACATACATTAATGTCAAATCAATAACTGCAGTTTTCTGTGTAGCTTCTTCAAATAAAATACTTTTTCATGTATGCAGAGAGGAGATGCACATTTTTACAAAACATCTAATATGTTTTTATTTAAATAATAAAACCTTAAATCAGTTAATATATTCCCACATGTATATATTTTTAGCACACAATTATAAAATTCCCTTTACTATTAGATAATATTTAAGTTATTTTTATGTATTCCAATACTTTTCAATCTTGACCTTTCAAATCCTTAGATTTTAAAGAGCCAGAAGACATAAGGTCTGTATTATTTAAACCCTGTAGCCTTTGAGGCATCCATAATACAACGGTGTTACATTCTTTGAGATCAAAAGGCCAGCAGTTCTGGAGTAAGCACATCCCTTGTGGATTAATTAGAATGAAATTACTCATTTGGAACACTATGCCAGAGCTTTGCACTATCCAAGATGCAGTAAAAATTTCATGTGAATGTTCTTTACACTGGAAGAAATGCTGCAGTGGCAAAAGATGTTTTATTTATAGCAATCCTGTCTATAGAGGAGAGGGAAGAGCTACTGCACATTTTGAGAGCCAATATTTTTACTGTAGCATGTACTTTTCCTTCAGCTACATTACAGCTTTGATGTTTAAAATAGATGAACATCATAGGAAGAATAAAAATGCACTTAGCTATTGTCTTCATAGCCCTCAACTTTGAAACCTGGAAATACCCTTTCAAAAAACTATTAGAGACATTTTTACTTTGAACAAAATACCTGAAAATAAAAATGTCTGGTCTTTCTGAAACATACATCAGAGAACAATGACATTCTTGAGTATTCATAAATCATCCCCAATCTGGTGAAGTTGTTGGGAATTGCATCAGACCCAAGTGTACTTATAAACAGGACTGGTAGCTCTGCAGGCTCACAGGAGGCTCTACTCTTTATGGCGTGGGTCTGTGCTCCTAATATCCAATCCAGGAGCAGTCCAGCTTAGCCTGTTTTCTAACTTGTTTATGCAACTCAGCAAAAGTTCAAGACAAAAAGCAGAGCTTGTTCAAACTAAGGTACTGCTATGTCAGTATAGTCCATGGATGGAACTGCTTCAAATAGCAAAGGGGAGCATGGAACTTGAACTGAATAGACCAAAAGTAGCATGCTGGAAATAAGATTTAAAGAAGTATCAGAACAAACTACTCTATTTTCCCATCTTTTAAATTCTCTTCTGACATGACTTTATTTTTGGTTTGGAAAGTGTAATTTCTTTGCAGTCTCTTGGACCATACAAAAGTGGGAGGCTTCCTGGCCTCTTATCCCACTCAACTGTGGATGATTACCATCAAGCTGGAATTAGGAACCAGGTGATAAACCTTTCCAGTTAAAGAAAAATTCTTTATTTTTTTTTTTTAATGATGGGAGAGTGCATGGTTTCTCTCTTTGACCATAGGGTCTAGGTTAACCAATCAAAACAGCATCTTGTGAAAAGGAGCAGTGCCAAGTGAGGGTCAAAGCAACCATCACATTAGTGCATATTTGTTATTTATGAACATGGCTGTGCTGATCTGGCCCTCCAGCAGTGAGTTTGCTCTGGAGGCCAGAGGCCATGTGTCATGCCAGGTCACTGACACCAGAGAATACCTTCATAATGTTTGAATCTTCTTTTCTTCTATTCAGCAAAATTTCTTTTTTTTTTCTTATTTTTCTGAAAGGAAATATATGGCTTTACAAGAAGCATGCTTGCTAGTTTATCCCAAACTCTCTGAAATTGAAGTAACTGTTTAAAGTCTCACATTGGACCTCTTCCTTAGAAGAACCCTACAAAGCTCAACATTAAGATTAGCTAAAATAAAAATAAAAGACAAGAAAAATTAATAGGAAATTGATTTTTAAAAGATCTCTGTAGACAGAACCTCCATTAATATAAATGCATTTTCTCTCTATATTCTTTGGATCTATTTATTCTATCCAGGCTAACACTCATGAGATAGATCAGATTTCAGGTCCAGGGATCCAGTAGGTACATTGAAACCTTGATTGACAAGTGAACCATTTTGTTAACATAAACCATTACATCAAATGACAAAACACTTTTGATTCCTAAATATCTATAAATTTTACCCCTATCAATGGACTCCATGTAAGAAAATTGGCTTTTCTGAGAGTCAAGAGCAGAGATGATTGGAGTGAGGCTGCACTAAGGACTCTATCTACTGAGGCTGGATGTTTCTACTGATGAACTTAAAGGGTATAATAAAGCAGATTTTCACAGTTGGAAAGGTTGAGGTGACAAATGTGAGGTGGCAACACAATATTTTAAAGGTGACCCTGCTGCTTGAATGGTTGTGCCAGAATCTCTGACAATCTCTATTTCATTTAGAAGAATTTAGAAGCTGATGGAGAGTGGTTGTACAAGATGGGTTGAGATTTCTTAGACTACTCATTTCAAAAATCAGCATGAACCTTGACAATAAAAATTTGGAGGTTACAGCTGAATTGTGGGTAGACCATTAGATTGAATAATTTTTTTAGCTGGAAATGAAAAATAAATTTCACTTTGATCAGGTTTGAATCTCTCTTTACATTGAATGATAATGGGGTACCTTAGATAAACTGAAAGCAGTCGTGGAATTGTGGATGACCTTCCAGAACTACAAGCATAGGTTACAGTGAGTAGGAGAAGAAAATATAATTCATATTACAAAAATTTCAGAAGAGCAGAGTTTCTATAATTTCGGCGTAAAATAAGAGAGGCCTATATTCTTTCTAACCTCAATTATGCCTATCCCACTGTTCTTAGCAGGGCTTTTACCAATTTCTATCACTTCAAATCACTTCTCTCACACCAGCCACTTGTCACTTAACCATAAGTAATGCAGTGTTTTCCTTCAGTTTCCTTATACTTGTGAGCATGAACTTTGCTATATAAGGTATGTTTTACGTAAAGTCAACTTCAGCAGTTTTGACAGAAATCCCAGCAGATCAACTGAGTTATGTAGGAATAAAAATTCCATATAATCATATAGGATTACTTGAGATGAACAGATTTGACTTGTTTTGAAGTCCAAATGAACACACTCAACTGTGACTGTACCTTCCTGAAACATTCATCATCTTCCTCTTGGAAGTACCAACTAGTCTATAGTTTTAGTCAAGATTTCTATGTAGCTTCTAAGAAAATTTTAATGCTTCAGTGAACCATCTACTATCATTTTACTTCAAAGGAAGCCAAAAAATAATTCCAAACTCTGGATCTTCTGATAGTCTAGCAACCTCCCGCTGTACAACTGTATTGCCAAACCTATTATTAAAGTCTCTTTGGAAAATTGATCTATTGGAAACAGAATTTTGTTGCAGAAGTCCATCTTAGTAAATCATGATCCCTGTAAAAAAGCCATAAATGGGATATACTGGCAAAAGTCCCTGGCTGTCTTGTTAAATGTCAAAATGTCACCTGTTTTCTTGGTAATAAAACTAAGAAAACAGCCCAGAACTCTTCTCCTTAGTGTTCTCAACATGCTTAGGAATCAATTTAAATTATTTTATAGGTACAACAGTTAAAAATATTGAGGTACAACTAAACTTAGAACAAAACTTATTTGTTCACAGTTCTCCTGAAAGCAAAAACATTATCCATTTGCTTTGTTTAAAGTGGTCCTAAGCCTGTTTTAAAGCCGAAAGACATATTATTTTTTTTCCCAGCCCTGTCCACTGTTCCTCCTCATGAAACAGAACATTTCAGCCTAGGAGTTGCTATTCAGGATTAATACTTTATTTCTGTGGAATTTTGATAAGTAGATCCTGAGAGTTATGCAAAGAGGATTTTAAGCCATCATGGAGAGCAGTGTAGAAATACCTCAGACAGTATTAGTGTTGGCACATTCATGCTGCAATATGAGAGAGAGGGACTATCCAGAAGTAGTAGACTCATTACCACAGAAGTTTGACTAAGCCTCTCCTGCCATGCTCCTATGTTGAAAGGAGCTTAAAGTTCTTTACAGTCTGATCCTTTGTATGGAATGTCTGAGAATTTAACCTTACTTCAGCTGAAACCAATACAGCACTTGTAAGAATAATTTATATCTTAAAATTAATTTATGTCAATGAATCATAAGCACAAGATGTTCCCATTCCAATTGGTTGTCCCAAAACTTATTTAATTTATCTCAGTACTGGTAAATTTGGCAAATTTGTTTTGTGATATTTTGGAGGAAGAGGATAAAGGAAAAAACAGGCCTGGGAAAGCTAGTGGGAGCTCTGGATTGAGGGTGGCTTCAGGGTTTCAAGGAAGAGAACTTTTCTTCTTTCCCGTAATCATTAGAATAATTTCTTCTCAGGATTCATTAATCCTCTTTGTTTTCCTAAAATCTATCTCCTTTTTCACATAGAAATATTTGTTGTCA
Source organism: Melozone crissalis (assembly GCF_028551555.1). Lineage (NCBI taxonomy): Eukaryota > Metazoa > Chordata > Aves > Passeriformes > Passerellidae > Melozone > Melozone crissalis. Next base: position 28,718,125 of record NW_026535794.1, read on the forward strand.
CCTCTTCCAATTAATGTGCAAGAACAACCTGCCAATTCTCTTTTCTGTCTAATATTTTATTAGAGAGAGGGGACAAGATAAAAAACAGAGGAGAGAGCACTCTGGCATATTCTCTTGCTAACAGGTTAAGTAGAAATCTGGTTATGTGGTAGATTATAGGAGAATTAAAGTCACCTTTTGTACACATAAGCAAAAGCTGCAATGCCCTCCTGTCTTCTCTGCACTGCTGGAAGGATATTTGGGCATAAATAATCACAGTTTAGGAAGTGACTGATGAGTGAGACTCATAATTTAATGGATGTTGCTTCTCTTTGAGTGAAAGAAAAGGGGTACCTCAGGATAACTTGATTCAGCTGCTGCTGCTTTTGACTAACGAGCTCTGGGGTGAAGGAGAATGAATGGCCATAGCTGACTTGGGGTGGGTGCAAACATTTGTTTTACCATTAATCTCATTTTTGTATAGTAAGTGAAGTAAATACAGTGGCAAATAACATGTTTTTTCTAGAATAACTACATGCCTACTACTGGTTATATTGTACAGACAATGTTATCAAGGTATCCCTTTCATAGCAGAACTGTGGCATTAGTACAGTATAGCTAGAATAAGATTTTTGCAAAGGATCTGCATGTAAGGAAGAAATCTGCTTTATGCTGCTAAGTAGCTCCTCTAGCATACTGACATCCCAGCCTCTAACCAGTGTATTTAGCTGTCATATTCAAACATGGAGTTTTTTATCTCTATTCAGGGCTTTGCAAAGGAGTAGAATTGCAGTAGAGCCATACTGACACCAGGAGGTTATCAGCATTACTGGTCAAAGGTGGATGAACGCAGAAGTGTGAAAACATCTCAGAAAAGCTCTTATAAAAGTTCAATCTGTAAACAAAAATGGATGTAAACCCTCCCCCCCCCCCCCACCCCCAAAATGTCCATTTTCAGTGGTTTTTTTTTTTTTTATGTTCTATTTTCAGGATAGATATCCTCTTCTTGGGGACTTCAGGCTTTTCAGCTAACCCTGCATACCACACAATCCTGAGAATGAGGACTTTCCTTTGACAGTCACAATAAAGTGCAAAGGTATTAGCAGAAAAATCTCTGCAGGAATAAATTTGGGGATCCATTCAAACAAAGCAAAGGTGCATGTCTGAAATTCCAAATAATAAAATATTACAGAGAGGCGATTCTCCTCACTTACAGTGTTTTTCTTTCTCCTGTTTATTAAGATGTGCTGCAGCTGGCTAAGTTTTAGCACATCTGTTGAGTCAGTGTTTCAGCTGCTCCCTCTTCCAAAGCAGAGGAGATCAGTTTGAAACTATTTTGAAATTTGAGTTCTGGGTCACTACAAACCGGTTTTGGAAAAGAAGATTACAGAGCACATGGCTCTGTGGTGCACACTATGCAAAGTCAGCCCCATAGAAAATACATGGCATTTGTAGAGGCAACTTCAGACCCCTGGAAGACTGAAGCAGCAACAATCAATAAAGAAAATGAGAATAGGAAATGAAGTGTACTAATTTGTGAGATGGATAGAAACCTTTGGAACTTAGGGGAAAGTTTACACCTCCTCTTAAATTTTGGCTTGAACACAACCAAATTATCAAGAAATCAAGAAATCATCCTGGATTTCTTTGTTTAGAATCGTTAAGTGTTAGACTATGATATTTTCTTTAATATCAAGTCCATCTAGCTGTGTCATGATCAGTGATAATCTGGGCAGTGATTCTTAGTGCTTAAGCAGCAGGGAAGATGAAAATATGAATTTCAGGTTGTGAAGCTTTATCTCAACTAACTAAATTAGCAAGATAAATCAAAAAATATTTTTTAATGTTACAGCTGTTGGTGGGTAGAGGTGGACTTCTGGTGGACCTTATCACTGGACTTAGTGATAAGGCCAAATATTGGTGTGATGCATGAAATCTGACTCTAAGTCGATTAATGTGTGATACACGGCTTAGAGTGCTTTCTCCATAATGACTTGGTTGCGTCTTTGAATGCTGTTTTGTAAAAATATGATACCTTTGGTGTTGCTCACTGCAAAGCATTTTTAGGCATTATGACCCCCTCCTTTTGAAGGGTAAATTGAAATGGCTCTGTCACCTGGAGTTAAAATAGGGAATACAGGTGAATGTCAAGTAGCTTTCTTGGTTTCTGTAGGGAATAAGTATGAACTATTAGTACCTGTCAAAGACATGAAAGATGGAGAAGGGCTAGACAATATACAAACTCTGATTTCACTGAAATGTGCTACGTTTTTGGGGGGGCTCACCTGCACTGAAGTGCGGACTGTGCAATTATTCCAGCACAGCATTGTGTCAGAGCTTTTGTGCTTCATAACAATTTAACCCAGGGATTTAATTCCAAGCGCTAGCCTGAGCCTTTCCCCTGCATTGCCACTAGGTGGGGAGGTCGGCTAACAGTTTGGAGGGATCTGCGCCTTTCCCTGCGCGGGGAGTTCCAGGATCCGTGTCCGGGGCCGGTGACGGGAAAGGGATCCGCGGGAGTGGGGCTGGTTCTGCCAGGAGTTTAAGCCAACTGTGCACAGGAACCCGGTGCGAACCTGCTGCTTGAGCGGGCTTCAGCTGCACAAAGGTACTCCAGCTTCAAGTTAGTTCTGCCCTTTTTCCTGATGAGTTGTGAGATTTTAAACTTCTTGCATGAAATTAATCTCAATTTAGGTTCTAGTAAAAAATGAAAAGGAGATTTGCAGTAAGATTACTTTTCTCTTCCAGTGAAATCTCTTTTACATTTAAGATCTCTACTGTATGATTCCTCTCCATATTTTCTTTCATGAAAAAAATTACCAGTAAACAAGTAGAAGAGTGGGATAATTCTACACACAAAACTAAATGCTAGCTGCCCCATCTAAAACGTCTGATCTTTATAAATTTTAGAGACAACCAAACCTTCAATTATTCCCTTCATCCTCACTCCCTCCATCCATCCTTACTCTTTTATTTATCAAAAAGACATTTAGACACCAGGTTTCCATTTCACATTCCCAATAATGATCCCCCATACTTAATGAAATAAATATTAATTTTCATTTTAAATTATAACTATAATGAGTATCTACTCTTAGATACTTAACTACACTTAGAACAAAATTTGGGAAAACATAACACCGTTTAATAGGAAAAATTTTGAAAATTCAAGTTTGGTTTTTCAAGTGAGCTGGAATGTCATAAATGCATTGGCTAATAGCCAGAAATGTGTTCTGCTAATAGAAAGATTTGCATGAATGGTCAAACAGTGGCACAAAACATAAAATGACAATTTTTTTTTTCTGCCTGAAGGAATAATCTTATAAAATGTAAAAACCTTGCAAGGAAAACAACAATATAGCAAAGCATCTGTATTTTGAGAATACATTGTTTTTAAATATTTCCTTTTAAGATATAGTACTTATTTGTCAAACTCACCGGACAAAATCCTAATTTCAAACTTTTATTTCCTCTCCCATCTTACTTAATTCATGCCATTACATGTCTGTGTAGTGTCTCTTCCCATCTCAAGTCAAAAAGCTACTACTTTTTTTGAAAGCCAAACTGCAGTTCTCTGTCAGAGAACAGCACAGTGGCATCTAATGTACAAAGTGCTGTGAGAATCAGGGGCAGAGGTGTGTCAATGTGTTCTGGGTGCTTTTGTTTACTTGCTCAGCTTGTGTTTTACAGATGTAAAAAGTGAATCAAAAAGAAAAAAAACCCCACATTTTTGGGTTTTGGAGTTTTTATTGGCCAAAAAAAATCCATCATCAATAAACAGGGATTTTACAGAGATTTTTATTTATTTAAAATGCAGTCATTTTCAAATTCATTAAATAATCTACTCTCTGACTAGATATAAAGCTGACTGAAAAAAACCAAAAAAAATCAGAGAAAGAAGCAAAATCAAATTCAAACATGTAAACTATTGGGAGAGAAAGGGAAAGCATGAGCTGGGAAAAGCACTCTGTGTTATGGTCTGGTTGACAACTTTTATTGGTCAAAGGTTGGACTTGTTGCTGTTGGAGGTCTTTCCCAACCTAAATGATTCTGTGATCTCTAGTAATAAGGAAATGAACTGTGGTGAAGCTCATATTATATAAATACACAGTATGATTTTATTTTTTTTAATTTATCTTTTTAATTTTTGAAGTTATTTTCTATTGAAAACGCAGAGACAGAAATACATTTCACTGCTGCTGCTGTTAGCTTAAAGAATAAATGCAGCAAAGGGTTTCTGGTCTTACTGCTGTGGGAGATAGCTGTAAGGGCTGTCAGACTTCGTTACATGGAAAACTGTCTAGCCCTGACTGAAATTCAACCAAAGTGATTTGGATGAGATTTGGATAAAAATCAGGCAAAATACCACAGTCTTTCCGTGTGTCAGGCATCTCTTCTCAAACCAACCTTCCCATCTAATGCTGCTTTCTAAATTTACCTGGGCATATCTAAGTGAAATGATCTTAAATCTGACTGACGCATGTGTGTTATGGTGAACAGACACATATATCTTACAGATGACCACTTGCTTGCATTGGTGTCTGTACATTTTATAAGTGTAAAGAAATTTTTCTCAAGTGCTAAATTCGATTGTGTATAACTTTCAGGAAAACTTCATATTGTTGATGGCAGATTGGAAATGGAATTCTTGACTTGCATTTCTGTGCTGAAAGCAAATGAGCAAACAAAATACTCCCCACAGTTCTGAACCCATATTGATAAATTATTCTAAAATAATTTTAGAGAATTTAGAAAATAATTTGGAGAATTTAGAAAATGTAACTGTAAGTTTTCAGGTTTCAGAAGGGAGGGGTTACATCCACTGTATTTCTTTAGTCTATTTTTTTCTTGTCTTACATGACTTAAACACTGCGTTTTATATAGATTTCTTAGGTCCAAATGAAAGAAACATCCTTTTGCCTGTCTTCCTTTGAATCAATGGAGCTATAAATGCAGGATTTAGATCTCCAGTATTTCTATAGTATCATACTGGAGATCATATCCTTGCTCCCAAGAACATCTGCAGCCACTGGGTGGAGAACTTGTCTAACAAAATATCTCATTATGACAGAGTGAAAATCAATCCAACTTTACTTTGCTGGCTGGGCAGATTTGTCTAATACAGGTCATATATTAGACTCTTCTTTTTCAGTGGTCAACGTGGTTCAATTTCCAGCTAGGACATAATTTGCACAATAACCTGAAGTTGAAATTAATACTCAGAAACAAGCTGTACTGGGCTTAAGAAAAATCCATTAAGCTGTCTGCATTAGAGGAAGAAGCTGACCAATGGAGTTGAAGCACATTTGTTATACTGTAAGAAGAAAGTTTCAGACAAATATCACAGGAACCAGGATGACACTCCAATAAGGTAACTTTAGGTTTAATCTCAACTGCAAATAAGAATATTATTACAATGATTTATTTGTAGTAGTATGTTGTCGAAAGGAATCAGATGAGATCAGAGCCCCACTATGCTATGCACTCTGCTCTTGTCTCCAGCAGAAGGCTGTACCTTCCCAGTGGAGTTTGTGTTTAAGTAGATAAAAGTAACCATTATTTGGAAGGCCAAAGAACAAAGCAGAGTGGTCCAAAATCACAGAGTTGGTAAGGACAAAGCTAAGGACAGGATCCAGGTTTCTGAGCTTTGGTCTTGTCTTCTTTACAGAATCATAGACTGGTTTGGATTGGAAATGACCCTAAACATCCTCTAGCTCCCCACCCCCTGCTGTGAGCAGGGCCAAGTTTCACTGGACCAGGTTGCTCAAAGCCCCATCCTTCCTGGCCTGGAACAGTTCCAGGGATGGGGCATTCACAACTGCTCTGAGCAACCTGTGTCAGTGCCTTGCTGCCCTCTTAGTGAACAGTTTCTTACCATTATCAAATCTAAGCCACTCTCAGTTTGAAGCCATTCCCCCTTGTCCTTTGTGGCCTTGTATTCTTGTTGCTCCCAGCCTCCATGACTCTATGACTTTACAGGGTCATTTTGCTAAATGAAATTTCTAAACACAGCATGCAGTATTTTAATATCTGATACAACACAGAGGTTTTGTAAACAGGGAGATCTGTGGGGTTTTGGTGGACCCTGTTAAGAACTAGATGGCTTGAAAATTACTACTTTTAAAATTGGTGAAGTGAAGCTCTCTGGATTTTAGTTAAAATTATCTCCTGTATATTTCTATCACAAAATATTTTTGGTCACAAATACCCCCATATCATTGAGTAGACAAAATTATTAATAATATTCAGATATTGTCATTTATATACCTTGATTTAGAAAGATAGGAATTATTCTGGGATGGATTGCACCAGCTTTACTCCCATTTAGCAGTAACTTCAGTTGTAAATCATCTCAGTGAAAAACACTGAGCAAAGTACTATAGAAAAAAAATATGATCCTGGTAATACTAGTGGCAAAAATCTTTGAATGGAGTTTGAAGAGCAGCAAATTTCATCATTCATTCTGGATAACATGAACTGGCTTCATGTGGGTGCCTAAGCAATATCTCCTTGTTTATGTGTATGCCCCATAAACAGCACTACCTAATTCATCATTTACTTACTACCCATCTTGCTGGACAAAGTTCCTGCTCCTAATGATTATTCAAACAAGGAGTTTTTGTAAGTAGCAAATAAACTGAATATTCAAACTAATTTTTGTCTGAATAAACCAACAAAAATCCTAATTGGTTCAGATCAAATAAAGGCGTCTCTGTTTTTGCTCATTCAAACCAGAAACTAAATTATTTCATGTTGTGCTAACCATGGTATTTGTATTAGGATAACCAAAGAGAAAAACATAGTTACAGATATGATGAATTACTGGTGGAAATAATGTTGCCCTTTTACTCAACAGTCCAGGGAGATTAAGCTAATTTTCCCAGAAGCTTGAAACCCAAATTCTTCTTTTTTCTGAGAGAAGTATCCTCTGTGCTGTGCTGTGTTCACCCATTTAATATGGCATTCTCTCATATGAACAGTGTTAAAGTTCCCAAACAGATATTTAAACATTCTTTGTTCCTAGTATAAAATATATATATTTAATATCCAGTGGCCAGAATACTGATCTGAGCCTCGGGAGAGCTGTTGTCCTTTCATTGCCCTATGAATTAGAATAGCTCAGGAAAACTCCTGATAGGGCATTTAGAGCTCTGTCTTCCACCATGTAGATTTAAATTTGGAGTTTCCCCAAGAAACTGGGGTCTGCTGAAAACTGTTAGTAGATGAGGGTTGTCTTGGAGAAGCAAGATAGAAATAAGTCTCTTCCCACTGTCATCCCAATATATTCCCTAGGAGTTTAAGTTATGCAATTATAGAAAGGTTCTGCCTGCTAAAGATGCAGAAAAGTGGTTATAAACTTTCATTACAGAATTAAAGAGAATAGGTCTGGATTCAGCCATAGCTGTGTGGCTGAGACTCATGAGTTTAAATATTCTACCACTTCCTTTTAACCCCACTAACAGGACAAAAGTTGATATTCCCATGTTTTCCTTGCTGAACTTAAGTTAGCATATCCTGCCTTTTATACACAAGGACCTTTATTTTAAGTTTCCTGACTTGCACAAGTAAGGAGTAAGTGGAAGTAGGGAGGGAGGATCCAGGGAAAAGTTTCATTAACGGTCCCCCAAAATAAATTTTGGAGGAATTTACCTTTTTCTGTGGAAAACTATGAGGAAGAACATCAAGCTTATTGTTCCAAGCTGGGCAGTGAGATGGCTGCCCGTATTTGCAAGTACTCACACCTGACTTAGGTGCTGAACCAAAGCTAATGACAAGAGACCTGTGGCCCCTTTTAAATCTGTATATTGTTATTAGCTCCACTGTGGAATGATTTCTTTTTTCAGCTTGTGTATTGGACTGTGCAGAAGAAAGAAATGTAATCAACTCCTGGCTTTCTGGGCATGTTCAAACACGTTCCCCCTTTCCCTTCCCGATATATAGTTGTCACAGTGTAAACATTCTGCTAAATATTTCCTCCACCTGCTTCAAACAATTAAGGAATCATCTCTTAACAGGAAAAATAAATGTACCAAATGTCACAATGCCTCAGGGGGATTGAAAATGATAAAACAAATGTTGTAACATTCTATTTTTGATCCGAAGGTAAACAAAAGAAATTATGTGTGCACATGTGTATACACACAGATTCATTCTATTGGTCATGTAATCCATCACTGAGGCTGTTGGTTAAGGGATAAATTACAGTTCCCACATATTTTCCAAACATTTAAACCTTTCTCATAAAATTATTTTGGGCTGAAAAATATCTCCTGCTCATTCTCAAGCCAGGTCTCGGAAGTGAATTTTCTTGGAAGGGTTCATAAAAAAATATGTTCAGCGGTTTTATTTTCACATAATAACTTTGAAATACATTAGTTGACATTTTCCAGATGCACTTTTGTGCTCAGGAGCTCGAAAGAAGCCCTTATTCAGGAGATGGAATAAGTGACAAAAAAGAGACTAGAAATTTTTACCTTTAACCCTTCTCACTGTTATATGAGAAAAACAATTTTGTTCTAACAGAAACACTCTAATAATTTTTGAAGCATAAATCTGCCAGTTCTTATTGTCTCTTTTTGGTAGGGATAAATTCTGCAAGAAAGTGTAGATCAGTTCTTTCTAGTAAAGAATATACTTTCTTCCCCAGGAAATTAGGTCTAGACTAACTAGGCCTTTCACCGGTGCAATGCATGGGAGGTTGTTCAAAGAGGAAAGCAAAGAAATGCCTCACTGTTTTCCCTTCAGAGCTTCCAGGAAGTGATCTTTTGAATTAGAGATGAAACAGGAGATTTGTGAAGAGCTCAAGCTCTGGATCATGTGTGTGGATGTCTAAGGAATTCAGATTGCTATTGAGAAATTTAGGAAACTTCTGGAGGCCAAAAAAAAAGAGGGCTAACTCTCAGTAATCCTTAGAACCTTATGCACAATGGATATTTGTTACTATGTTTTCTCATAATCAACATGCTCATTTATTAGACACGTATATTGCTTAGTGACATTACACTCTTGGCTGTTTAGAGAGGAGCCTGTGTATGTTCTCACTGCTTTCTTGATGCCTACTTTTGTGTCCAGGTTTCACACTACCAGCTAACTCTGGGACAGAAAGAAGTAATCCATAACAATCTCTGTGTGGATATCTCAAGCTAATCTCAGCATGAAATAACTGACAAATCATTTGACTTAGAAGCTTCAGTAAATTTCTAGATCCATTGTGATTTTGTCAGGCACTTAGGATACACTTGAATTAGCTTTGCAAGGGTTAATGCCAGCACTTGAAAGATCTTTTGGAGTACTGACCTGCACCAACCTCCATAATGCTGTGGCTAAACTGCTGCTCATGGTCCTAATGTGATAGAAAGAGCTAGCTCAGGGAATTCTATGCTCCAGTGCAGTCTGTGCCCTGGACATGTACTGCCTGCTTCTAAAATAAGTCTAAGAGGAATAGCAGGATTTTGTGAGGACAAATATATGAATTATTATAAGAGCCACAGTTATGCTGAGCCATAGTATAGGAGATGCAGTCCTGCAGAATAAGAGTGTACAATATTGTTGATGCAGTGGCCTTCCTTTTTGGTGCTGCTCCTGGCTAATAGCATTTGAGCTGCTGACATTTGAATCAATAACTAGTTATCCCTTTTCAGAAAGGAGATCATTCGATAATGGAAATGACAATGAAAGCAAAGGTGGACTCATCTGGCAAAACAAAGGCATTGTTTTCAGTGGCCTCAGCAGAGTCCTCACTTTCTGCTTTCAAAGTTTCTGCTGCTGTTCTCAAAAGACAGTTAGCCTTTTCCTAGGTGCTCTGCTGAAACACTGACAGGACTTTTCAGATGTTAGACTTGATTATTTTATCTGCTCAGAGAACTTTATCAATCTGTTTTATTTTCATGAAGAAGGTAAATAAATTAACACTTGATAACATGTAGATTTCTCTACCCTGATGCCATGTGGTGGACTCCGACACATAATGATTTTGAATCTGTATGATTAAGAATGAGATCAAAAAAGGGAAAAAATAACCACTGGATTTAAAAGTGTCCAGTCAAAAGTTCATGCACCCCCAGCTTTGTCTAGTAACCCCTCATTGAAATCAGTGAAAGTATCCCTCTGGTTACATGGAGCTTGTACAGAGTCCACATGCATCATATAGTCATTTCTGTGTTTGCAGTTTGAGTTAAACGTAGGGCCATAGACATTTCCAAAAGGGCAGGAAGGAACTGTTGACAATGGAAAAAAAAATTGCAAAGATTGGTGCAAGTGAAGGCCTGTTTCTATTGAAGCCAGTTAGGAAGGGGAGCAGAACAACGTAGTGAAATAAATCGAGATTTCTTTGTGAACTTTACAGCAGTATCAGGTTGCAGCAAAAATTAAAAGTACTTTTTCTGTAGATTGTTGGCACAGCATCAGATTTTGAATACAGAGTGCTAGAGAGGATGGAAAAACTTAAGCGTCATGGTATTTTAGGATGTATTACTACATGCACTTCAGCCTCTTCCTCACAGGTTTGGCTCATTTTTATGACACTTTAAATAGCTAAAAAATGGCTTTCCTATGTTGCCTTGATATTCTATTATATTCTGTTCTTTCTTTCTGGCATGTATGATATAGTGTAATGACATCACATCCATTAAATCTGTCTCTCTTGCTTTCAGATACTTGTTTAAGGTTAACTGAGGCACACAGTTCTATTTCATGTTCTTGATGCTATTGAAACTGCAGAGCTCTAATTCATAATACCTTTAAAACAATGAAAGAATAACCTGTAAATGGGTCACTGGAGTTGATACAGGGCTTCTGCACTAACAATGCCATATATTTTATATGATCAAAACACTTTTCATTTCCTGAACTCTTCATATTGCCAGGAAATATAATCCATACTTTGTTTTCTTTTTTAAATAGGGCTGATAATTTGACAATAGATATATTAAATTGAATATTAATACCCTCTTAACTACCTGAGAAGTGATACCTCCAGTACTTCTCATCATGAATCTTTTGTTGAGCAGTTGTTTAGCTGGGATGAATATCACACATATGTATATGTATATATACTTACATATATGTACATACATAAAATGATAATCCCAGAAATACAACAATATTATAAGACTGATTAAGTCTAACATTGTCATGAAATTAATTGGTTTTTTTCCCATATATCTATTTATGGAGTAACCAAAATTTGAAAATTACAACATTGTGGCTCTAACAGGTCCACCACAGAGAATAAATCAGCTCTTGATACAATATCCTATTTTACATATTAGACCTAATTTGAAAATGGCAGATGAAGATCATATAATTTACAAGCTTCAGACAGGTAAATGTACTGTGTGAACAGTGAGATTGAAATGGTTCCTTTCCAAGCTGTTTTCTTGGAAATTTTGTACTCACCTATTAGACATGGTACTCCCTCAGCCCAAAGCTTTTCTCTTGCATGCGAGGAAAATAGAGGTAATAAATTTTGACATCTGGAGATGCAAAACAATGTTGTCTTTTTGTATTGTTTCAGTTTGGAGTAGGAGCACGGTAAGAAAAGGAGGTATTTGTGAATTTTTGATTAATTTTTTCTTCTTCCCCCCCCCCCCCCCCCCAATTAGCAAGAAAGTAGATTTTTTCCAGAATTTTACACAATTACACTTTTTTCTCAAAGAATTTTCATTTTAATTGCAGAATCATACATTTAAAATTATTTTCTTATTGAAAAGTAGACCTAAAATACATTTATTTAATAAAGATCCTTCAATATCCAGCCTTTTTTTCTTCAGGATTTAAACCTGATTTTAATATTCTTCTTTTTCCATCCATTTTGCTGGTTAAATAAAATTAATAGCCCACACAGTGGGAATGAAATTGAAATTAAAAATACTATCTATTTTAAAAGCATCTAAAATCCTTCAAAACCATAGGAAAAACATAATTTAATGAAAAATGTACAAGATATTGTTGTGGGTTTTTGTTCCCAGACAACTTTTTTCTTCAGAAATGGGCATGAATCATGGTAAGTTTTTTAATAGCAGTAATCAGAAGGCTTTGCAACTGAAACCAGTCAAATTACGGCTTCTAAATGTAGACTTTTTTTTGTTAAATGTTTAGTATAGCCATTCGGGAAAACATAATGTCGTTTGCTGCTAACTAGCACAGATTGAAAGTATTTTTCAGTCTCGATGTTGAGTTGTCTGAGAACCTCTGTTTATATTGCATCCTATTTATGCAAGAAAATGAACTTCATTTTGAAGCTAGTATCTTTGAAATAGAGGATAATTTGCACTGCATGGATTCTGTCTGCGATATCAGCTAAGTTTGCAGAGAAAACTAGTGGTAAAAACAGCCATGTTCAAACAATTTCACACAACCATATCTTTATTTTTTACTGGTAGATCTCTATGGGTTAGAGTTGTGACAATTTACTTAAACATTACACCAGTGTAAGTCCTAATAGCTCTTATTTGCTAATTTTATATGTTAAATTCCTAAATCAAGTGACCAACGTGGTTTTTTTCAGAAATGTTGTTTGTGACTGCTTGCTGCTTTTTAATTTCTGCTAAAAATTATGACACAAGAATCTCATTCAAGAAGTTGGTCCTAAAATGCTGTTACAAACATCTTTGTCTGGTAAACTTCCTGAGAGATTAAACTCCTCTCAGTCCTAGTGAATGGGATTTGCTTTGTGATTCTTGAAAAAAACCCTAGGTTGAAGACAAGCTTATGAATCAGCTTAGGCTGATCTAGTGTGACATTGTATTTGTCTGAACAGTGTTTTTGTTGAGGAGCACAAACTCACCAGCCTGGGAATGAGTATGCACTATAGTAAAGCAGACTTCCATGCTTTGGAGTACAGTACACAGGTATTGACATCAGGTTCACATCTGGCCATTTATACTGAAAATGTCATATAAATGTCATACAATTGTCATATGATTTAAAGGTAGAATTTCTGAATGGAAAAGTGGAATCTAGAAGACATTCTTGTACTCCAGGGGTGCATAGCAACATCATTATTTTCATTATTTTACAGAAAGAATTTACTGTTTTCACAGAACATTCTTTCCCAGAACTCTAGATTATTGCACAATTGAGACTGCTCTTTCTTGCACTTTTACAGATTTGCAATGGATTTAAGTACAGCAGTGTATTAAATAGAGATGGGATACAGGCTTAGGCAATACCCAGAAAGTTTAATTGTTATTAGCCTTGTCCTTGGAACAGCTTTCAACTAGATCATCTTATACTTCCATTGTGAAGAATGGTTTGGGAGATAGTTGGACTGAAGGCTCTAGTAAACAGTTTGTAAAATAGTTGTGGAAGAGAAAAGAGTTTAGCTGTATTATGTTATTAACCAGTAGGTTCTGTACCTTAAGTAATTTGTTGAGCTTATGAATGAATAAGGTTTTAAACCTGAGTCTTCTAAATCTTTGAAAAATATCCTATCTGTGGGCCATTCTTTCTTATGCTTGTGATTGCTCCATACAGGAGGTTTTCTGTGTTTTTATAGTTCTAAATATTCTATCATTTACTTTTGAAATTAATCGTCTCTGAATAATCATATCTTAGTCAATGCTAGTGTAGGGTTTTGTCTGAACAGCATTTAACAGGATTCAATGAATAGCCTGTGAAGTCCTTGGGACACTTTTTTTTTTCTTATTTTTATGCTTTAAATTTATTGGGTAGATTTTCTAACAATTTCAGCTCATCCCCGAGAATACAGGTGCTCTCTAAGCCTGAAAATACATTCCTCACTATTCACTCTTGCTCTCGAGTATTTCCGATGCAACCAGATTGAAATGTGCTTCTGATATTCCGAGTGTCCTGGCTTCCTAACATTTTTTTAAAGGGTCATTCACTTTACTGAGAGTTTTCAACTGAATGAAAAATTGACTGTATTTGATTTTTGCATTCTCACATACTAAAAGCAGAGTGAAGTACAAAATTGTCTTCTTTGAACTTAAAAATTACCATGTCAAGATTGAATTACAGACACGATGAAGAGATGCATCTCATCCAAATGAAGCATGTGTGTGCTAGTTAATGGTAGTATGCCAACAAGAAGCCAAGAAGATTTTCAGAAATCTTCAGCATCTAAAGCTTGATGATTTTCAAGACATGGCTATCTCCTGTCTAGTGTTATAATGACATGGTATTTTTAAGAGTTGATATCCTCCCCCCTTAATGGGGGCAGGTGGATGAACCCATTTGGAAACACAGTTCACTACATACTAGAAGGAGAATGGGAGATCAGATGTCTTTAAATGCAGGTGTATTTGTAAGAACCCTGGAATAGCACAAACCTCTTTCATTTGTGTATATTTCAAACCTCTGTTTTGCAGAAAGATTGTGGTGCTCTCAAAAGGCCCAGTATTACATCCAAAACTACAGGTGAAAAACCATGATTCCAATTAGCTATCATCAGTGGCCTCATTTGTCACCAATTATTTAACTTCATAAATCTGAGGATTTTGCGAGTAAAGCTCATGCAGCTTAAAGATTGGGTTTTGGTTTTTTTTTTTTGGTTTTTTTTTTTTTTTTTTTTTTTTTTTTTGTTGCTGGTTTTTTTTTTTTTTTGAATCTGATTATTCACAGCTTGCTAATTTGTAATTGGACTTTTACAACTCAAAACCCTCTAGATTTCAGAAAAACTAATTTATCTTTTCTTGGTTTAATTGTGGTATTCACACTCAAAACTGTGGAGTGAGATTGCTTCTAGTGGGTTGTATGCAGTGTTCTGGAACTAATAAAATATATTATTGATTGCTTAATGAAAAGCACCGCGTTCATACAAATTTACTGTGGCTGAGGGTAGATGCAACAGCTACTTCTTATTCTGTTTGGAGGATCACCTGCCATTTTACTTGGGTGTATTTCTGCATATCAAGTGTGCTTTTAAATTAAGTTATGGTTGCCTACAGGGCACTATATTGGGTGGCTCCATTAAGGTGCCCTTATACTTTTCCTTCCATGCAGTGCTACCCGTTGCTTTTAATTTAGCTTAAGATCATCAAAATTAATTATGATAGAGTGTATTAAAAGTTGAAATAGCAAATCAAGGAGTTTTATTAAGTGCCCTTTAGAGTTCCTTGTGTTTTTAGTGGTTTTAGCTTTTTATTTGCTCATCACAGTCTGATTCATTGTGATTACTATGAAAAAGATCAGTAAAGCAGAACAAAAATGTCTGACGATGGTTGCAATAACTACAACTTCCATTTCCTAGCTGGTTTGATATCCCTACTAGTAGAAATAAATGTATAACTGTTCTAGTAGTGCTGATGACTGCTGGTAGTTACCCTTCCCCTGTTGAGATATTTGGTCTGTGCACTTGGCAGCAAAGCAGTGGCTATATCTTAGGCATATGAAAATCCCCTGCATCATCCTAATGGCAAAAATTCCAGTGTCAGTGGCAAATAGCAGCAACTATCTCTGCACTGTGGTAAGTTTTGTGGTGGAGAATGGTCTCCCCCACCACCTGCCGGACATGGCACAGCACGCATCATGTCCACTGAGTGCTCAGGGCTGGATTTATTGAAGTTTTTTGATGCACAGTTGTTGTGGACAGGTGAACACCTATCCAGTGGTCTCCTGGGGTGAGTTTGTTTCTGTAATGCGTTGGTTACTGTCCCAGGGCATAGACCTTGTGAGATTCCTCTAGACACAAGCTCCTCCTGGGATCCTAACCTACTTGGTGCCCAAGGGAATCATTAATTCTGTCATTCTAGTACACACCTAATAAACCATTGGCTTCTTGTGAAAGCAGAGCAAGTTTCTTCACACAAATGCTTGAGGTTGTTCAGTCCTCTGCATCTGCTGCATCTCTATTAGTGTCTTACCACGTGGCTGCTCAAGCTGAAAGGACTCAGGGTGGGATGCATCTGCAATTGGAGAATAAGGCCTGGCATTTGTTAGTGACATTGCATATATAAAGTTCCCCACACGAGAGATTGTAATGTCCATGCTGAATCCAGACCTAATGACATAATTAACAATATGATCTCAGACAGATGAATTACAAAACTCAACCTGGAAAATATCCTGCATGTGGTTCAGCAAACTATCATGTATTCATTCTTCTAATGTTGTAAAGTCATAGATTCTTATGTGAAAAGACATTATAGCCATCTATAATCATTTTCAGCCTTAGCATATCCCCATTATAGTACCCCAGGTAATACATTCAAAACATGTACAATACCCACTGATATGTAGGTGGACATACTCTTTTTAACCACAGCCTACTTTCAGAGGTTTGATAGTTTAATGACCAACAGAATAACCCAATACCTATACTTAACCACTCCACTGAAATAAAATGCAAAACAATCTCTGCCAAACATGGCAGTAGTCAAACACAGGTCAATTCAGCATCTCATTTCTAGACATACTTACTGCCAGTGCAGGTTATCTATATCAGGTTATCTATGAGTTGTACTCCTCAGAGGAAATCACCACTGCATGTAAGACCCCATATGCACTAGGTTCAAACCACTGATTCCCTCTTAACTCATAACACAACTTGCTCCTTTGTATTTCTGGCTCACATATCAAGGCCAACATACTACAAATCAACAAATGTAATCTATTAATTTATTAAATCAACCACAATTCTTTTGGTGTAAGAGAGGGCAACAAAAATAATTTCATGTGAATTATATGATTGTATCAATTGTAATTGTAATATCTTGTTTTGCAAAACTTAGTTCTCCTCAGTGTTTCAAATCCTCCCTTTTTTCTAGTCAAATTTTGTTTGGATTCAGTTCTGTTCATGTTATAGCTTTTCCTGTTAGATGAAACTTCAACTAATTATCAGAAATATTATTTTATATATAATGAGCATGTTGTCTCCAGGTCTTTTGTCAAATCAACCTAATAGGCTGTGTTTTTTCTGTCTTTCACACAGTGGAGTATATTTTGAAGATTGCACCATTACATCTTTCCAGAACCCTTTCCACTTCCTTGGAATACTTTTAGAATTACAGATATTAATTCTGGACACAGAATTCCACTAATGGTGCCCTTAATGCTTCCTTACCACTTTTATCATGTTCGCTTGCTTGCAAATCAATTAAGGATCATGTTAGCTCACTGAAGGAAATCAGGTTCAACTGCTCATCTACCATTATAGTCATTTGTTATCAATCTGGAGACAGAATCATAGCTCTTTACAATAGCTTTTCTCATCTTACAAATAGTCCTTGTTTCTAGATAGAAGTCCTTGCACTTGGCTGCAATAAAACCTATGTTTAGATCTGAACTGACCTCTGCAAGCGGTCCAAGTCACCCTGTACAACTGACCTGTTCTCTCTATTATTTACTATTCCACCAATAGGTCATATCCAGTTCCCTGATTAATTGAAAGTAAAAGGAAATAGATTTTTTTTTCTGTATAAATTAGTTTAATGCATGAGGCCATGACCCAAAGCCCATTAGACTCACTGAAAGAATTTCTATTGAATTTGGGTAGCTTTAGGTTCTGAGTCCGTTGTAGTTTCGCTGTTTTAGAAATTGTTCCGATTCCAGGATAGAGTAGAATATATTATAGGCTTTCTTGACAGCTACAGAATTGATTTTTCTTAGTTTGGTCTTTATTAGTTTGTTTTGGTTTTTTTAAAATAATTTTATTTTAGCTTAGTTTAGCTTCCCAGCAAATAAAAACTGAACAATCTAGGCAGGATGGGACCAAAATCTGGCTTCAGAGCCCACACTGGAATTAAAAAAAATTTCAATAGCTTAAGAATCTGTAAGTCTATGCATCCAGTTTCTAGAATTATCCATATGCATGGTCTTAATATGTTCTGTATTTTCTTAAAGTGTAAATATGTTTGTTCAATTATTTTTCCTCAATGACACTAAAGTTGCTTGATTTGATAATCCTGAGTCAAAATTCAGGCAGGTCGTCAACATTCTGGGAAACTGAAAAATTTCATATTTTCATTCAAATATGGGACATGCTTTCTAAAACATTGAATAATTTTCTTTCATATTTTATAATCTTAAAACACTGAATAATGCAAGTTGTCCTTGTTTCAAGTATCTCTCGAGATAGAATAAATATTCTGTAATAGATGGAAAATCTTTTGATAAAGAAAAATTAAAGGTTTTCATTCAGCTTGTTTTCTGAGCCTCAGTTTCTGGTAGGAATTGGGAGGTATTTTATTTGAATCTATCTTGCCTATATGAGTTACATTTAATTACTGCTCCTTAGTGTCTTTATAGGTAACATCTAGTGTAGCAAGTTCCTGATCTCAGTTTAGATTAAACCAATATAATAACTAATAGTAATTAAAGCAAAAGTAAGCTGTTACAGAAACATGAAGGGGTTACTTTCAGGTGAACATTCTTCAGCATTGGCTTGAAGCCATCTTCAGCAGTCAACTACAGAAAGATTTATTGGTCAGATGACTTTCATATGTACAACACCAATTAAAAGCCCAGTCTTGGAAATTTGTTTAACAATAAAACCCCAGTCCATAAACCTGTAGATTGTTGTGGAGGAAACCATGAATCTATGTGGACTTAAGAGCTACAGGACCCTGCTTCAGGCCACAAGATATCCCCCCAATTTCCCTCTAAAATCATAAATAGGTTGCTCAAAAAGCCTTTTATTGATATTAAACACAGTAACTAAAATTTTCTCCCTCCCAGGGGCTAGAGACAGAAATTTTCTTGCTAGTTGTTGCCTATGTGCTTTGGCACATAAGGCTGCATCTTTCAATATCAAAGTACTTGAGTAAGCTAATTATAATGATCCTAAAAGATTCAATGCCTGTAGGCTTTCTTGGGTGCATTGTGTATTTATATCAGAAGTGAAGCTTGTCTTGTCTGCTTGCTGTGCTGTGCATGGGTTCTTAACCTCCTGCTAAGATCCCAGCTATTGATTTGAGTTGACTCTCTCTGTAGGTGCCTGGCATGATGCCTTATTCTCACAAAGCAATAAATACCTACTTCTGAAAATTCGGGCTTTTGCTGGTACTTTTAGATGGCCACCAGAAGCATAGTTACTGGTTCACTGGGAGTACTGCCTTAACACAAAGACCTAAAATCTGGAAATTGCTGATGATATGCAGGAACTTGAGCAAAGGCAGTAGATGTTCTGCCCTTTGCTGAAAACTGGATGGATAATACCCTGAAATGCAGCTGATAGCTTGCTGCCAGTGGATTTTACTGAAATTTCCTCAAATGGCTTTAAACTTTTTTCAGAAAAATTCACATATCAAGGGACAACTAAGTTTTGCACAGGGTCTTATGTAATAAATTCAAAACATAGGTATCACTATGTGAGCTGTTTTTCTATTGTCTGTTAACTTACAGACAGCAGATAAACCTGTTTTTACATTCCCCATGTCTGTAATGAAGACACAAGTGGAGAGGAAGAGAGAGAAACACTTTTCTTATTTTTATGTGTTTTTTTTTTTATAATGTTCATATATAAGAAAGAGGAAGTCACAACTCCAGTGACAACATGGGGTACTGTTCAAAAGCATCCCTGGGCAGTTTCAACAGGTGAAACGTCATGGCAGAAATAACCAGTCAGGCAGTAAAACTGAGGAAGGAAAACCAGGCAGATTGTCAGAAATGTGTTCCTGGCTGACTGACAGAGACCCTTTCCAACAAGCATACAAACATGTGCTTAACTACTTGTGTGAGCAGCATTGCTGAAATTAAGGGAAGGAAAGATTTAAAAAGGAAGGATATTACCACAAGCATTTTTTAGGCTTTCAGCCTTCGGTCTATGGAATAGTTTGGCTTTTACTGCTCAGTTTTACAAAACACTTCAAAAAGTATTGATGTAGCAGAGGGAGGAATATGAGTAATCGAGCAATATAGACTCTTACAGCTCACATTTGTATGACTCATAGTATTCAGGCTATGAAAAGTAGGACAAGATTAAATGCAAGGAATAATGCAAACATTTGTGTCAGTTTATTTTTTCCATCAAAAACTTTTAATGAAAAAGGATTTCCTCCTTCTCTTCTATATTTTAAGAAGGAAAAGTAATTCACTGCTCCACCTTCACTGCTCTGCTCGGTGAAGACCAAGGACAAATGGCAGGAAAACCTGGAGTGTTCAGCTGCAGGTCGGGAGTAGCCACTAGGAGGGGCTGACTGCCTTGAAGAGAAGGTAGGATTGATTTACTAGCAATTCCAATAAAAAACGCTAATAAAATGAGTTCAGTACTAAAAGTAGTGCTAAGCTAAGATAAAGTTGAAATATTTATATATTATTTACAGTGATTACATAATAATTTGTGGGATAAATGCTTTGTTTGATACTAATGTACTTCCAGGCAACAAAAATATTCACAGGCCTGATATCAAAACAAAACTCAGAATACTGTTCTCTCCTAAAAGATAAGATTTGATTCATGTTAATTCTTAGAAAGAAATGTCCTGTATTTTGTGCACCATTGTAGGACACAGATAAAATAGCTGATTGAATAATGAGAAAGAAAAGGTCTCTGCTTTGTATGTGGTTCAAGTCAGTGTGTGTAAAACCAGGTGGCCTTGTTCATAAGCATGGCTCTTGGACAAACCAGCATCTGTTTTTCCATAACAGCCTTTTTTGCTGCATTATAATCTCTTTATATATTTCATACCATAAATAAAACACTGGCATAGAAGACAACTATAAATAAAACACTGGCACCGAGGGAATATAACAAAAGGGATCTCTCCACTTGTTTCTTAATATTGGTGCCATAGTTAAAAGAAAAGTCTGTTCAGTGCCATACTAGAAGGGATGAGGAAGCAACTGCTGCATTCCCTCCAGCCCCCAGACTGGCAAAACTAATAGCGGTGCTGGGAAAATTACAGGTGGGATTGTTCAGAGTTATTCCATTCAGCTGAGGCTTCTTTTTTCTCCTCCTTCACATAGAACTTACTGCTCATGAAAGATGCCAGAAAGATGATGTTGGCCTCTTATTAAAAGATATTTTGGAAAAGGTTTTGTATTTCAACCAGAGATCAAGCACCATGACAAACATATGAGGTGTTGCTTTTCTACCCAAATTCACAAGACAGTTTGAGAAAACCTGTGTTTGGCCTACAATTGTAATCACTAATATTTCATCTGACAAATGAAAATTCAGGGCAAATGTGTTCTTGTCTAAGAAAGGAAGGAGAAAATTTGATCTAGAAAGGTAAATATGAAATGTAAACTTTTTTAAATTTACTGAGAGTCTTGAAATCAAAAATAATGCAGCTGCCAAACTGTAGTCCAATACATTTGGTGAAACAAGGTTTAGTTTTGAGATCTGGAAAAATAAGAAAGGAAAGAACAGAATCCTTATTTCTCTAAAGGCAAATTTCAGTGAGGATGGCTATGATCTGTATGAAAAATGGGCTAAGAAAATTCTTCTTTGAGTGAGGATGGAAAAGATCAGGGTGAAAAAGGACAACATGAGCTGACCATCTGTATTCGACAAAAATGTATTTTATTTTTGCCATATTCAAAAGTACTCTGCTGTGAGTAGGAATCTTTTTCACACTGATGTAATTAGTATCAGCACAAGAAACCTGTCTCCTGTTTCTCTATAAGCAAGGAAAAAAAACCCCCAACAGTAATGACAATGTTAGAGAATGGTTTCAAAGCAGCCCTTTGCTCTGTGAGGAGGCAAGTTGAATACTGTTTTTAAACGGGAAAGATCTCTGAGATTCCACTGAGTTCATACAGAAGGTGATCCTCTGCCTTCATGGTAGGGTGAGGAAGGCTGGAAACTATTGCCTTTCACAGAGGCAAGTTCTTGATTTGCAGGGAAGAAACAACTCCTGCCATCAGACAATTCAATATGCCAGTGTAGCAAGGGTCTAGGCTTCGTAAAAAGACCAGTATCTGCATTCAGAACTTTGTGGAAGCTTCTTTGAGGAAGAATGTTACCTCTGAGGAGAGAACTAGCACCCAAAATCAATATGGGAACTGACAGCTTCCACTTCATTGTCAGCTCAGCTTTGGGGCTGCCTCCCACAGAAGTGTCTTGCTGTGCCCAGACTTTGCCAAACTCAGATGGGGTCAACCTAGGGCACTATTTTTCCACACTGAAAATTTAGATATTCAGTCTCACAGTTTCTATTAAATTAGGATGTCAGAGGAGCTGATGTGTGGGAATATGTGGGATCTAGTTGCCACCACTTTGCCGGATCTTCTAAATGTGAAGATTATTAATCATGACCTTCTCATGCCTACTGAGGTTCAGAATCCACATAGTGTGGCTGCCTCTTGCACATGCATTGCTTTTGCTGCAACGGATTCCCAATCCTTATGAGTTAGAATTGCAGCAGGAGGTGGCAGCTATGCAGAGCGACTTGTGGGTGGCAAAGTGTCTTAAAACACTTTATAATACTGACTTCTAATTAGTTTCCTCAGATATTCCCAATTCCTTCACCACTGGTGATGTTAGGAAGCTCAAAGAAAAGAAATGATTATACAGTATACTAACCTATATTAACTATTTCACCTACAGAGTCCAGCTATTTCAAAGAGTTCTTTATGCAGACCCTCCACCAGAAAATCAAAGACAGAAGTCAAGTATCCAGACTAAGCATTTTTGAGAGGAGAAAAGAAGACTGTCAAGTCCTACATAGCAGGGCCATATAGTCATGTTATGTTTATTAAACAAAGAGATGCATTATGAGCAAGAGTGCTGTCTTACTATTAAAACAATTCTTTCATTGTGAGGACTGAGAAGATGTGTCATTGGTATAACTTGATGCCTGAGAATATATCTACCACCAAGCCCACTAGATTCCCACCTACTCTGTCATCTGGCCTGGTGCAGAAATAGAGATTTAAGATAATTTAACATAGGTTTACAGTGCTATTTTATTTCTCTCTCATGTTAGAACTTGCCATCATAGTGGGCAAGTATCAAAAGTCTTAGATTGTCTAAAGTGTTATTTAGCCTCCTTATTTAGTGGAGCCTAACCTCTATTAGAAATGCAGTAAAGTGCTTTCTTGGATTAACTGATTTGTTGTTGGCAAGCAAATATCAAAGACTTCAGCTGTGATGGCTGAAATACTTGCCATCTCTGGCTGCCCCCATAGGCAATCTGGTACATCAGAAAACAGCTGGGACACCGCAATTGCTCATGGCCAAAGTCACTTGGCTAATAGATCATTAGCAGCTTGTGTTAGAAGCAAGGCTTTCAAGAAGCTGTTGGGAGATGGGTGTGCATTGCTCTTCACTGGAATGTAGCCTTATTAGCTTCCTTCAGGACTTCTATCTGTACCTGGATGGTGTCCTGTTAAAAAGATTATTTCTCAACTCAGTAAAAATTTTCCTTGCATGGAGAGCATCTGTTTAATATTATTCTGAATGAACTGTAACTTGAAATTGACAGAATGTTACCTTTGACATTAGAGTACAAAAAGTCTCCATCAAAAAGAGAAAGTTTTTATTTTGGTCTGAGTTTGCTGGGATTCTTAAAATGGATCCACTTGCTCTTGACAGCAAAGATCCTTCGCACTAATACAAAAACCTGAATAAAATTAGAGATTAGTAGCTGTTACAGAAACATGACAACTCTTCATTCTTGAGTGAGATTTAGTGTTTAAAATGCAGTTGACCTAATTTTACTTAGAAAATCTCTTATTCTCTTTATCTAGGTTTTCATGCAGAAGTTTTTTTTCAAAATAAGTCTTTCCCATCCTGGTATAGGAACCTTTCATTCATCTTCCTGCTCCTTTCTGGGAGGACGCCATGTCATTTGACATGCTCATTCTGTTGAACTCTTTCACTTTTATTCCACCATGGCTAGGATAAAATCAGAGAATAAACTGTGCTAAAGTCCACTATCCAGTCTGTCTTAAGTAACTTCAGTCAAATGCATTGTTTTCACTGTGATAAAAGCTTGATTTTGCATCTGCTCATACTTTTATAGACAAAAAAAAAAAGTAAATTATAGATATCCACAATTTAAAGCATTTTTGACTTATGAACTTTTGTTTAAAAAAACCTTCTAAAGTAAATATAACCTTTCTTGTGTGAATTTTTAATACTGCAGTTATTGAATCCTAAGTTCTTTGTGGCCTTACATTGTTGAAGATCCTACGGATTTCAGTGGAGGCTGAAGTACTGCCTCAGAAGTGCTAGCAATAGGAATCCTAAGCACTGTTTAGTTCCTCAACTTTAGGATTTTAAAATCTATTATTTAATATAAATTCACCAGGCAAGCACGTAAAGCTGATGATTTGATAGACTGGGAGGTGCCAACCTTTTCAGAAAGTGATCCCTGGTGTTGCAGCCACTATTATAGAGCCACTTTTAAGAAGCTGGGTAAACTTGATGCATCCAAAATCATTAAACACCTGTTCCATTAATGACATGGAATTTGTCCTGTGTACACTTGCAGCAGATTCCATCTGACAGTTCATCTGAGAAAATTGGGCCTAATAAGGAGGGCAGAGGTCCTCAGCTAATGAGCAAGTGGAGGTTCTGATCTATTAGGTTAGATGGAAAGTACCCTGTCTTTGAGGCTTAAAATATGACCGGGGCTTTGGCCTTGTTTTGAAACATTTATGAATCTGTTCCTTAATCCTTCAGGGCTATCCACCTGAAATCAGTGGAACTATTCACAGCAGTAAAAGATGCACTGTTGGGCCACAGCAGTGTGTTCCCCATGACATCATTAATTCCTTTACCACCTCTCAGCCCCACTTCCTCAGCCTTCTGGCTCATCATCTGGGGAGGATGAGTTAGTCCTGCTTAGCCCTTGCTTAATTTGAAAGAAATATGCTAAGTGAAGTTTGATTCTTTATAGTGGGAATTCTTGACTAATAGAAAAGCTACCATTTTTTTCCTAACAAAAAGTTCTGTTCGGAGTAAAGTTATAGCTTAATAATTTTTGGCATGCTGAGGTGAATTTTTTTTCCAGAAAAGTCAATATTATTGAGTTATACATTCAATTTCCAGAAAATATTAATGAGAATGCCTGTGAAGATTATGATGATGATGATGATGATGATTATTATTATTACTACTACTACTGCAACTACTATTATTGGAAAGCAGGTACTTTCAGAGCAAAAACTCCAGAAAGTAAGTATGTTTTGCAGACTTCCATAGCCATGGAAAAAAATTAAACAGTGAATTAAAGCTGCAAAAAATGTTGACTGTGTGAAATAGCTACAAACATAATTTGGGCCCTGTGCTGCAGTGATGTCATCCTGAAGCTGCAATGTTCACCTATTCTGTTCTCTGTGTTGTGACTCATTTGATAATATCTATTGATCCTGAGAAAACCTTGCTAAAATCTCACAGGCAATTATCTCTACTCAGTATCTCAGAAGAACAGCCACCAAACTAGTATGTATTTTTATATTGTATTTATGTGGGTGCCAGAATTTTGTGCTAACAGTGTTTTGAATGAGACTTGGTGATTTATTTTTATTATCTAGTACTCTCTTGGAGAGGTGGTTGATGTCATTAAACTTTGAAGTTATCAGTATTTCAGGGGGAGGAATGTAAAGACAAAGCAAATGGAGTGAGGCTGTGACTGACAGGGTGGTGGTAGGCCCACGGTAAAGAAAGAGTCCAAAAGTACAAGCTGAACTGAAGACAGAGACAGTATGGTTAGGAAGGCCTTTACAGACATCTCTTTCTTGAGTCAGGCCAGGAGGACTGATGGGAAGGATGCTCTTTGGTAGGTCACATGTAACTGCTTCCCCATCACTAAACATGTGTGGACCTCTACTGGTTGCACTGTTACACTGAGCCCCTCAGTTGGGGAAGAACATGAGATACTACAGATATTACAGGTAGCAGATGTTCCCATATGAAATGATGGTATTATGTTCTGTAATTATTTTAAAGACTGGATGTAAACAAATGTGGCATTTTTTCCCCTTGTGATTCTCATGCATTTCTGTGCTGTATACATAGCCCTGAACAAAAAGTAACCATCCAGCTGCATTATCTTCCATGGCCAGCATAGTTCTTCAAGGCACTTGTGTGGGTGGACATTCTTGGCCTTTAATCTAAGACTTTAATCTAAGAAAGATCTGGCTGGAAGAAAGATGTGAACATAGATTCCTCACAGGAGTACAGTTTTTATCTCCAGACAGCATTTTATCTGTACAGTTCATGTTGCTATAAAAGGTAAACCACAAACAGTATACAATGTTTTGTCAGTGTAACCATCTAATTAGGGTGCTTGCTACATAAAAAAATGTTACAGATCCAAACTGAAAATTTTGGCTGTTGTCCTAGCTCAACAGAATTATTTACTGCTGGCCGGACTTGCTATCATTAATATATACCATGATTTTATGTGTTACAGGTAAGCAGCATGGCAATAATTCCTGTGTTCCTTGGATGGCATATAGTGGAGACTAGCCCATCTTACAAATGCATGCTCAGGGCAAATAAAAATAACTAATGTGCTGACAAAAGATTTTATTTTCCATTGCACAGCTTGAACTGTTTCCTGTTCAATATGTGACAAAAGAAATCCTGTTTTGTGGCTTTTAAGTCCAAGAAGTGCAAATTCTGTTTTCAGTTAATTTATTAAGCAACTCTGATCTTGTAGTGCAAGACAGTATTATTCCAGATTGTGCTATTATAGCTGACTCTATAAAAAGTACCACGTATTTTTCATCTTGTCATCTTTACCAAAGTGTACGAATTTTAGTTCAATCCTAGATCATATGGGCTCTCTTTTCTGAACCTGCTGACTGACATCAATGGCAGCTTTGCTAAGGCAAAGTAAATGTCATGAAATGTTTTGTTCTACCACAGACACTGGCAAATAATTGGCATCTGTTTTCTGTTGTCTAGTGCCATTCTGTTTTCTAAAACAGAAACTTCCATTTCTCATCTAATTCCTTGATGAATTCAGTCTCTTAGGGGACTGAAAAAATTGCAAAGAAAAAACGTGGAATATTTTGTTAAAGGAAACCTAAATAGTTTCATAGTGATTTCCATGTAATAATTATCCAAACTGGCTGGAATTTCTTAAAATATACCAAACAAAAACTCCAGAATGTTTGTCTTGACAACTGGAAAATTCTTCAGCTGTATAATATTTCTGTGTTTGTCTGGATCTTTTTTGATAGATTCTATTGGAATTCAGTCACTTTTTCCATCAGCATTACTGTTTTACCAAAATACAGCACAATTTCTGTGTACACAGTAGGAGATTTTTCAATTGTATCCAACTATTGGCTAACAAGATATAAAATACTTATCAAGATACATATTCAACTCCTTATTACTAAAGCTTTAAAGCAGATAAAATAGTGCTCTGACTTCAGGAATTATTTTGGCTAAGCATATGACATGAATACTCATTAATGTGCTTTCAAATATATTGCCAGAGTGGTAATAAAATTAACATCTTCTAATTTTTATATGGAAGCTAAGCCAAAGTGCATTTGACATTGTGACTACTTAGCAATGTGCATGATACTTAAAATATCAACATAAATGTTGAATAAAAATATTTTTCGTGAAGACAAATTGTATCTTATCTTGTGAACTGATATTCAGCTACATAAGAAAAATGTGCAATAAAGGACTAAGAGCAGGATAAAAGATCAGCTTTTGTTTTCACAATGAAGTGTTTCCATAGTTTATCATAAGATACCAAACAACACACAGAAAGTTATTTACTGTTTGCCACTAAGGTGGAGTCTCAATAGTCATTGAATTTTGTAGGCAATATTTACTTAGAGTAATGCAAAAATCAGATACATCTTCTGTATTATTTCAGAGCAGATCAGTATACTTGCATTAACAGTGAAATCTTCTCTCAGCATGATTCTTTTCAGTAAAATTACAATTCTAGAATGTGTAAGCCCCAGTTTTACAAAATAATTTATAAATTTAATCATTGCTGTGAAAGTAAGATATGGTTTTAGATGTAACTCTTTGATTGTTTATAAGCAATTTAAATGAAATATATAAATATTTTGAATATAAAAGCATGTATATGTTTTTTTACACATAAAAAATATGTAGAAGTTTTCTTCTAGTGTCCCAAATCTGCAAGCTATTTTTTATATGGGATAAGCTCAAATTTTTTTGTGGAATCACTGTCCTTTCATGTATAGTGCATGTGAGACATTTCTCTCTCAATCCTATCCCATGGCCTGTGTGAATTACTGGGGTTTCTTATTGTCTAGTGCCTAGCAGATTTAGAACCCAAATTGCTGCGGATATTTATCAGATACTTTACCACAAAACTGAGGTCTAGGGCAATGGCATGTTGGAAAAAAACCCACAGTTATCCTGTTAGCTCAGAGAGCTATGCAGCTAGAAGGAAAATGTGGAGAAGTTTTGAGTTTTAGAGCCTTTGTTAACTGCGCCGTTTATGAGACAAAAAGGCAACAACAGTTTCATTTATAGCACTGTGAGTCTGTATCACTGAAATAATGCAGTCTTGCTGAATTAATTCTCAGTCTCTCCCAAACCTCATTATTATGATTTTGGTCAAGAATGACTGGCTGAAGCTTCATTTCAACTTTATAGTTGAAAGCATTCTCAGATTCCACCTTCTTCATCAGCGTTAGTCACTGTACTTAGTTTTGCTGTATGCTTACCTCTCTCATTCTCTTTTACTTCTTTCTTTGTTAAAAAATCCATTAGAAAATTGTTATGCACTGTGTCAAATAAATTCTTGTTGAAATCCTCTCCATTGTAAATTCAACTCTTCTAATATCAGAACATGGACTAAAGATTTTCAAACTGATTTGATATTTTGAGAAATTTTCATGTTTTACTATTCTAGTTGAACATAAGCATAGAGAAGTTAACTAAAACAAATTTATTCTGAAGGAAGAACAACTGCTTCTTGTTGTTTTTATAAAGATTTTTGAATATATTATGACTTGCTGTTTCTGTATGACAGCTGAAGAACAGTCGGTCTATATTATTTTCCAACTTTACAAACTGATCTACTAAAAATAAGTTTTATGACCCTTTAACATTCAGTGACTGCAGCACCACTGCCACTGTGATATCCTACTGTGATTTACAGCAAACAATTTTTGAACTCTTAACAAAGCATAAACACATTAGTACCATTCTCTCTATCATGGAAACAGGTACAACCAAGCATTGTCCAGGTGTGGAGACACGGTCCCACATAAGAAGGATGTGGAACTGATGAAGTCAGCCCACAGGAGGGCCATGAAGCTGGTGAAGAGAATGATCTGACACCTGCCAGTGCCTGAAGAGGGTCTATGAGAAAGCTGGAGAGGTATTTATTGCATTACTTATAGGACAAGGGGTAATGGCTTTAAACTGAAAAAGGGCAGGTTTAGATTAGACATGAGGAACAAATTCTTCACTATAAGGGTGGTGAAGCACCGGAACAGGTTGCCCAGAGAAGTGGTGGATGGCCACCCCTGGAAGTGTTCAAGGCTGGGCTACATGGGATTTTGAGCAGCCTGGTTTAGTGGAATATGTTGCTGCCCATGGCAGGAAGGTCGGAATTCATGATCCTTAAGGTCTGTTCCAACCTGAGCCATTCTATGATTCTATGACCATTAAAAAGTTTAGGCTGTAGTAGAATCCTACTCTGTGTGAGTGCTCTGGACAATTGAAGTTTGCACATTCACATTATCCACTGAAGTGCAGATCATGAAAGGACACTGTTGCTATGCTATGACACAGTAATTATTAAGCTGCAGTATACATTTAAAGAGGTACAGTGGCATAGCATAATTCAGAAAAAAGGCAGAAGATTTTCTTGTTTCTTCTGGTTTAATGTAGTAGAACTGGTTCTAATGAATTTTGGGGTGTTGTCACCTAACTTTTTTTTGTAAAAAATTTTAGGGAAGTTATTTTCATAATACAGAACCTAAAACTTCTTGAACTTACTTTGTTGTAATGCCATTAAGATGTACATTGCAGTTCTAGTATTTTTTCCCCACTGAAAATAGTGTAGTCCTACAGCATCTAAGAAATTAATACTCCTAAAAATTCCTTTTTTGAATGAACTCAGCAAAACTGTTATAAACCATGGTCTATACACCATATTATATAGCATGATCTTAGAAGGTGTCTCTTCTGAGGATGGAGACATCTAAATGTCTTGTAAGACTTATGGTTATGTTTCTTCCTCAGTAGTAGGTTTATGTGTGGTTCATGCAAAATACTAAAATCATCAGGATCAAGAATTTTCACAAGAAGTGTGCAGTTATGAGGAAATGTACCTTTGACACTGAAATAGTTCAACACAAAGCATTTTTGGTGATTTTGAGAAATCTGGAAACAAAAAATTTGCAATTTCACTCCCCAAAATTGAAGTGATCTGTTTTATTTTTGGGGTTTCTCTGGTTCATTTTAGTTGTTTGACTTATTATTATTTTATTATTTGACATGTTACTATTTCCTTATTTCCTTCTGCCAACTGAAACTACTGATTTCTGCCCCCAGGTAAATTGCTTCCTTTTCTGATGTCTTTTTTTTGTAGATCAGAGTTCCAATATGTCCATGCTCTTGAAAGGGAAGCACCTTATACACAGCTCATTTATCAAGGCAAAAGTGTTTAACTATGACCCTAAGCACATGCTGCTGCTTGTTAGTTTAACTGAAGCTACACAAACATGATAAAAGGTAACTGACCTTTATTCTGTGCTCTTGGTATCTGTTTGATGATGGTCTCACTTTGTCCAGAGGTTTAACAAGTGTTTACTTTTTAACTAACTCTCTGATTACATGATCCTCTTTTCCCCGACTCTCTTCCTTCATCATATGATACAGCTTTTTCTTAAGTCTGTGACATTTCAAGTGAGGGTCACTGTATTTATGCAGTGCCAAGAACTAGGAACAGTCTTATGTGCTGAGTGTGCTCTTCCACATTGTTCTGCAAATTAGTCAACACAAAACCCAATAGCGATAATGTGTTGTTATGATTAAGGTTAATAAGCTACTGATTATCTCCATCGACTATGGTTCCAGACACATTATTTAAATGGAATGCTTTTTTTGAACTGGTTGATAAAAGATCCAAATTTCCCCCTGTTGTGATAAAAGATGTTCCAAGCCTTTAGAGAGATAGGGAAGCATTACACAACAGGAACAGTTTACTCTGTTCAATACATTACAGATTTATCTTACAGTGACAATAGCACACTACAGCTCCAGAAAATATTGTCTGGTAACAAAAAGTTGTTCTATGTCTCAGAGCCCCTTGAAAAAAGCCACTTGAGTTAAGAAACCAGTTCTTATATTTTGGTGAGTGCAACAAATATAACAAATTATTGTGTTCAGTTAACCTTATTTTCTAAGCTTAATCAACACTCAAGGCCACTAGTTTTATGTAATCTGGCCTTCAGTAGTGTGGACAATCCTTCAATAAAACCACTGAAAATGGGGCAGTTTAAAAATTAAAAAAGAAAAAGAAAAAACAAACTTCTCAAACCCAGCCAACAAACATAACCATAATTTTGGCGGAGTTTTTGTAAGGCCTGCCAGCCTGACAA
Source organism: Melozone crissalis (assembly GCF_028551555.1). NCBI lineage: Eukaryota > Metazoa > Chordata > Aves > Passeriformes > Passerellidae > Melozone > Melozone crissalis. The sequence goes on from NW_026535794.1 coordinate 28,749,517, forward strand.
AACTTTCTAACCTTCAAAATTAACAAAATTTTTAAATAAACAAACTTAAAAAAAACCCCCTCTATCTTATATGCTTATAGGAAACATAAATCTCGATTAGACATAAATTTTTATTTTTCAATTTTTTTCTCATTCGTAGTTTTACAACTCATTTCGGGTTGTTTGAATGTTTGGAAATATTGAACAGAATAACTTTTTCCTCTCCAGTTCTTGAGAGGGATACTTTCCTTTGAATACCTCAGTCAAATCTAGACTTCTCTTAATGAGAATGGTTTCTGCTGCATTTTTTGATAGACCCAAGGAAAAAAAAAAAACAATCCAGAAAACACCATATAAAACCAGCAAAAGAATTTGAAAAGCTTTCTCTGACTTTTTAGCTAAGTGTTTTCACAGCTGGGTCATTACTGACAAGCTTATATTTTCATGCTTTATCACGTCAGTTGGCACTCACATGCCCCAAAGAAGAGTAGCTGAACATTGAGCTAAGAAAGGGCACTTGTTCTGCCAAAAAAAGCGAGGTGCATGGTGCAAAAGTGCTTTGACAATCAATTATTAAGAATCCAGAGATGCCAACTCATATACATGTATGTAAGTCAATAACCTTTGAACAGTTAATCCCCAAGGATCACAGCAGACAGTGGCAGAAGGGATCAAGGTCAGTGATAATGAAGTCAAAGTGGTGGTGAAGGCCAAATACAATCTAATCTATCCCTAAGAAAGGAAAGCTTGCAGTGACTTTGTTAAACTCTGTAGCAACACACATGATAAAAGACAAGTTAAATTTCCAAGTTAATTTCTTAGTTTAGAGAAGTCCATCCTGCTGGTTTAGAGAAGTCCATCCTGTTCGAGTTCACATTTTTCTTGCAAAGCAGACATGTCAATTACTAAGCTCTCAAGTTCCAAACATTTATTTTTCAAATATCTCTTGCTTGTCTTCTTTATCCTTGACCAGTACCCTAAGACATACATACAAAGTCATTCAAAAACCCAAGAAAAAATGGAAGTCTGATATTTACCTGTCAAACTGGGGTTTCTCAGCATAGAGGAAAATCCAAGTTGCATACTTGTATCACAGGGTGTTTGTGTGAGAGAGAATTAGTAAGATAATTAGTTATTCTGTGCATTTTTAAAGATGGGTTGAAAATTGTCTTTACCTTGAGTTATATTTGAAACAAAATATTTTACTGCCGAATGCAAAGTTAAAATTCAAGAGCTGGTGCTGCAAATATTCAATTGTTCATGTGCAAGATAGGCATTTCCATAAATAATATCACATAATATGTATCTCAGCATGTCTCTCCTATTTAGGCAATTTATTAAACCTATATATAGAAACCTATATAGAATAATTAGCCCAACAATCCACTCTGATCACTGAAATGATCACTATTTACAGTACTTTAAAAAAATGTAGTCCATTAGAATGTCATGAGCTAGATTAGGTGTAAAATCAGGTCTTAAAATCTTTCAGATACAAGCAAGCAATCTATCTTTTTCATTAAGATAATTCTCCCTTTCATTTCCTCTAAAAAAAAGGATTTCATATAACAAATCTGAAAAATTGTGTAAAACCTCAAATTAAAGTTTTGGTTTTTTTTTTTAAATTCTGAAAATACAAAGAAAACGACGTAGTTTAAAAGGAGCCAAGTGTGATATCGCTGCAAGAAGATAAAAGAAGACCCTTGGTGTTGTGTGACCTATGTAGTTAAAGTGTTGATATGTTTAACCATGTCAGTCAAGTTATGTGTTTTCTGTGCATGTGCAGTACATCATGAGATATGAAATACAAATGCATGAACTCTGAATCAGAATCTGCTATAAATTACTATGGGATGGGAGAAAAATTTGGAGATATATCATTAAATGTTCATTATGTTTTTACAATTTTTTCTGACAGACAGGCACTATTAGTCACTGACACAGTTGAGAGAGTGGACTACATGCCCCCCATTTGTGTCCCTGATTGACTACAGCCTATTAGGTCCTCTCTTGTCACAGGCCTTAGACAGTACAATTGGGATTTGGAGACACTGAAGCACCACTTTTGTTTGCATTGGCAGATTCTGAGTGTAGTTGTGGTGGGAATAGAATGTGCCTCCTCCCTTGACAGCCCTCTTTCTCTGAGGAGTGGAAAGAGATCAGAAAAAGACAAGTCTACTGCTTGGACACGCTGGGGATATAAACTTCTCCTGAAGTATTTCAGAGTTGCTCCCTGGAACAAAAGGGGAGCAAGGAAAGGATGTCTCTTGGGAGTCATAATTCATGTTCCAGTCTGCTTATTGAATGGGGCAGCTCCTTGAAAGATTCATAGATTTTAAGGTCATTTATGATTGTCTTGCCTGGCTTGTGTGACACAAGCCATAGAATTTCATCCCTTCAGTGTTGCTTTCCAACCCATTAGGATTATATATTACTCCAAGTATATATATACTTAATGATTCTCCAGTAATAAAAGAAATAAAAATGTAATGGCCATAAACACAGCAACTTTTCTAGGGCTACTAAAGACCAGATAGTGTAGTGTCACTTGTCAAGTTTTAAATCATTGAGAGGAAAATATATACCTAAAAATACTTTGAATGCTCCTGGTAGGCTTTCTTTGTGTAAATTGAAGGCAGTGAAGGGAAACAAAGCAGCCTATCCAATTATCTCTCCATTTGGGGAAGAGTATCCATTTCCCCATCTGTGCTGGCAGTGCCCTTTGCTGAGTTACTGCCACAGATGTAAGCAAAGGGGCACAGAGAAGGAGTAGAAGTAACAGTATTATCATTGTAGAAGATGAATGTAGTGGCACTTCTAATTTATTTAGTATTCAGGATTTCAACTTTAATTAGGATTCTTTTGTCACATCATTCATCAAACGCACTTGAAAGAGATGGAAATTAACACAAAAGTTTCTGTTGCCTCAGGCATGCTTTTAGTACTTCTACTCGTTTTGGTTTATTGTTCCGTTCAGTGAAATAGTTTAGTTGTTATACTTCACTTAGCTGTAACTGGGTTTCAAAAGAGATAGAATGAATACATGCTCTTAAAAAGTGCTGGTTTGTGAAGCCCCTGTAGCTCCTAACACCTCTTTTATTAAAAAAAAATAAAATTCTCTTAGTCTCTCTCACTCTCTTTCCCTCTCTTTTTTATTACTGACTTCTGAGTTGTTAATGTAACCCTGTATACCAGGCTTTACCCTAAGAAGTCATTTGTGATACATTTGTTGCTGCTAGAATGCTAGTAAGTCACATAATTACTCATAAATTGCATGTGTGTTTTGATGAAATAACTTGCTGAAATCATTTCAGTTGGGATGAGGCTCAGCATAGCTACAAAAATACAGTCTGCATGGGGAAAGTTTGTATTACTTATTACTCCAGCTACATTGCCTGCCATTGTAAAATTTACACTGTTCTGGCATAACAGGAGCTGCATTGATATATGGGTGCTCCTTACACCCAGAGCTTCCAGCTCGGGTAGCAGGGGTCCAGTCAGACACTTGAATGAAAAGAAAGTCAACCTGTATTAAAGTCTGAGACTATGCAATATCAGCAAGGTTATTGCTGTCAGCATGAGAATCCTTAACCTATGTCCAAAAATCACACTTAGCTGAAAATCAAAAGGTTTATTAAGCAAGTATTTCCGGGAGCTCTGTGATTAATGAAGCCTTGTTTATGCTGCTTTTGAGGATGAGCTGCAGAGTCTAAGCAAGTGCAAATTCTGACTGTAGGTTTTCCTACAGTTTTGGATTTTGAAAATTTCTTTCTACATTCACTGGTGTCCAGTGACATGTAATTTTGTATAGCTTTTCCATACATAGCACCTCTCTCTCTCCTTCTCTCCCGATTGCTGAAGTTAAAAAAAAAATCAATACCACAGTTCAATGAACTTTGCTCTTTTTCCTGCCATCTTCTCAATTTGTACCTGAAAGTTAAATGGATAAAGGAGTGGAAACTTTTTCAGATATCCTTTGCTACATAATATTTCATGGGAAATGTTGCTAATACAAAATTGGTAATTTCTTTGGGTGTACTTAAAATTGGCATTCTTATTAGCAAACCTTTTAAATGGATCTGTAATATTTTTCCAGGTTTTCATCTACATTATAGGAGCTAGAAATTCTATTTCAATAGGGCAGACATTCTATTTAAAAACATTTGTTGTTGCATGTTGGATGTGTATTGAAAGAATATAACAATCACAGTCTAAATCACAGTCAGTGCCTTGAAATTAAAGGTAGGTTTCTACTCCAGAAAATGTTTAGCAAAGTTTTTAAAGGAACTGTAAAGTGAAAATTAAGAAACATTTGAGAAAACTAGAATTACCTATAACGTCATCCACCTCCCGGCTGAATCAGGTAAACATTTCATCCAACATAACTGGGAGCAAGAGCAAACTCCTTATAGGTTTTTGAACACTACCAAAAAAACCAGTCCCTTTGTACACCATCATTCAAATACAAGAAACAAGTGATTCTCAGTACCATTTCTTTGCCCTCACTGACTTCTGCAGTATATAAACCCTGAAGTACATAATAGAGTATTTATAAGACCTCAAAATACATATTTTAATTATAATGCTGCTAAAAATAATGGTCTACATGTTTAAGAAAATTTAGCTAGTTACAGATAGTTTCAAATAACTGATATGCTGAAACACAAGTATTTTGGTTAAAAAAAATGATGGTGATGAGTTTAATCTTAAGGAAAAACCTTGGCAACAGGGACTGGTGGCCAAAAAAATCTCCATTATAATAGGACATCACAAATGCACATTTTGTGGGTGCCTAAAGCCAGTTCTGAGTATAAATAAACTGTAGCTCTGAGAATATTATCTATGCCTTGTACTTCAGAGCTGTCAGTCAGTATTTTTGATCATTAGCCATCTGTGATTATCTTAATTTTTGCCAGCAGGAGAAGGAACTCTTTTCCACCAGGGAGCTCTGTTATCACAATATAATTTATATGTAAAGAGCTCATTTCATTAGAGGGAAAAAACCACAAACTTTTTACATAGGTTTGGTGAATTTTTTTAGTTTAAAATAAACTTTTAGCATTGATTATTTTCCTTTCTTTTTTATTTTTTAAAATTCAATATCATGGGCATGGTCCACTTAAAAGCAATTAGCATCGCATTAGTGGACTAACAATAATTCTGTCTTTATTTTAGTTTTTTTTTTGACATCCAGTATGGAAGATTATGAAACCTAGACAATCACAGACCTGAAGCATTTAACTAGAAAAATTACTACTTTTCAGTTTCACTCAAAATTATTGTACTTGAGAACCTAACTATGTCTTTACCACAGGCCAGTTAAAATCCTTGAAAGGTCATTTTAGATTTCCCTCCCATCTGTCTGTTCAAAGAATGATTTTATAGTGAGCTTGGTTTGAGAATAACTTGCTGAAAAGAAAATGCTGCACCTCCCTGATTTACTGAAATTAAACTCTACCCATTGTTGTCGTATAAAGCCCTGTTTTTATTGATGATGTAAATGCTGACATTATAATCTGAATAAATTGGTTCACAAGGACACTAATATAAGTCCCTTTATAAACTTCACTTGAAGTGAAAAACTTCTGACTTTTTTGTGAACTATCCCAGTTTGTCAATGGTGCTGACAATTGGTTGTCACTATTTTCAGCCTCAGGTCTTTGTTGTCTTAAAATTGGAAGGTATTCAGGTGAACTTCAAAATAAAATCAGTCAGTATGACTGTCAACACATGATGACTGTGTTTAATATCCTCAAAAGACAATGGGGGTCTGTGTGCACCAAGAGGACCCTATGGTTTCATAAGTGTACACACAAACCCTCTGCTCATGCACCCTAACTGTGGTACAGAAAATGCCTGTAGCTTTAGTTTTTCTCTCACAAATCTGCAAGAAGCTAGTTCCAATAGCAATGCAAAATGACTACTGAAATTGAATTGCCTTTTTTTGATATAACTAAGCTTTGAAGCTGTGACTACATTACATTCTCAAACTTACATTATGTATTTGACTCCTGAATTTGAATCAATTCCCTGATCTAATATATAAGGTCAGATGAATAGTCTCTGTCAGTTATACAGGAACTTCAGCATTAGCAGGACATTGCTGGTCTACCCTCTCTGATCATATGGATTTATGACGTAGGACATGCTGTAGATAACAGCTCTTACAACATCTTTAATCAGTATGATGAGGTGCATTCTAGTAAACAGTGTGAGAATTAGTTATGAAAGCTCTCTAATTTAAAGACAAATATTCACATTTTGAGTACATAATTTTTTTTTCTCTACGGTTACATTGAGAGGCAAACAACAAGGAGGAAAAAGATACATGTAAAAAGAAAGAAAATATTGATGCAAAATTTAATAACTAACAATTACAGCTGGACTCAGTGTTCAAATCTTGCATTCCCAGCTACCTTGGGTTTGCACATTCACATCACCTCACTATTGTCCCAAATGATTCTTCACAAGCAGATCTCACAGCAGTGTAAAGAGGAACTGGGACATTCACCTCAGAAGTGCAGGGAAGTTTTAACAAAAACCACTGTTATAGACACACACCTTTGTTGAAAATGACCCGTGAGTATGTTGGTCAAAGGATAGGAATAGTTAATGCACAGTTATGCCACAAATATATTGTAGCATGAAAAGTGACAGTTAAAAGGTTTAATTAAAATAACATGATATAAGTACTTCTGAACATAATCTAAGTTTTGGATAAAATACCTTTTGAAAATTGTAACAGCTTGGGAATTATATAGCTAACAGAGTCACAGAAGAATTCAACAGTAGAAGGTTGTATAAATTTTTTAAACAAAACTGCCTTCCTAAACTGTCCTGGTTCTGTTAAACAACTTGTGGCAAGATGAAAGTAATTCACTTTTTACATCTTTATTGCCAAACTTGATTTGATTTGATTGAATCTATATTTATCCTCATGTGGCTCCTGGAGCACTTGTGAACTTTCATAATTCCAGTCTATCAGGACAAATCTGCAAGTAAAAAAACTCACTTTTATCAGCAGGTATTCAATGAATGGCAGGTGGCAAATAAAGCACTTAGAGAATTGTTTTAATTGCATCTCTCTCCCATATCCCACAACTTGAGAAAGTTTTAGAAAGCTGGAGAGGAGCAGGATGGGTTTGTTTGCTGCTTTGATTTTGTTCCAACACTGCTTGCTTTCAGAAAAAACTCGCTGATAGAATTTCATTGCCTTTCATGTATGGATGATATTTAAACTGGCACAACAAAGGGCGTATTGCAGTGCAGCAGAGATGTACCTCACAACAAATATGAAAGCAAATAGTTGAATTTGCTGCACCAACTCAAGTATATGAAGAAGCTTTTAACCTGAGTCAGTTAACAAGGAGTGAGAACAAAATTCTTTTCTCCTGGAAATTAAATAGAAGTTCAAGTTAAGAAGTTTGGCTGTAGTTATGTTTTCTGCAATTAGTTTATTTCATAGAATTAAGTTAATACCGTGGTACAAGAAAATGATTAACTGCAAAGTTCAGTATTCAGCTCAATATGTTTTTTTTCTTTATGCCGTTTTCTTACATGTTCCTTGTTTTGTTCTTTCACGCTCCTTGTTTTGTGTGAGAAAGAGAGCACAGAAGAGAACACATACCCTGTGTTAATGAGTACTTGAGACTGGGCTGGAGATTCCAGATCAGAACAAACATTCTTCAGTGGATGAAGCTGCTGAAGTTTCCTACCATATCTCTGACTGCAGCAATATTGCAACACCAAATTTCAAAACAACCATGCTTAATATCTTTATTTTCAAGGATTTTGAATGATATTTCTAGATTTGACAAATTTAGCCTGTGAAATACCAACTATTCTTATGGAAACATGTGAAGGAATGTTTGGGTGTACATTTATAGCAAGGAGCTTTATTTTGTAACAATTTTGTGCTGATGAAGTACCTCTATAGAACCTTAAAGAGAGAGAGAGTATAGTTATGAGCAGACTAAGAATCAAGGGTCAGTAGTGCACCATCCTTGTTTAATCTTTGCAAAGTGAGGTGAGTGACACTTGGTTGTTCTTAAGAATACCATGCAAAGCCTCAGACAGTGAGATTAATTGTGATGCAGGAAAATTTAAGGAAAGTATATGGATAAATGAGCAACTAAAAAAAGTGAAACTAGAACTTGAGTCCTTTCAGTTGTTCAGAATTCACATGGAGACAGTGAGACTGAGGCCTGTTTCATTTTTTGAGTTTTAATTGTCCAATACTGAAGAGCAAGAATTTTTGCAATGTGCAGTTGGTGTTAGAGGGCATTTGAGAGAACTTAAAGAGTATTCACTCTCCACAAGGTGTGCTCTCCAATACCAAACAGCTAAAAATGTTGATCTGAGAATAGTTTTCTAAAATGGGGGTGAACCATGATTTCAGGCCAACACTTCTGAGCAACTTGGAGATTTTCCATGAATATAAGACAGGCACTGGCTCTATTCTCTTTTTCTTCCCTCTGCCCCCAGCCAGCTTTACAACATTCTTCAAGTCTCTTACTCTATAGAGAATGTAGGTATACTGTGTCTCAAATGCATATTTTATACACTTGTTTCAGATCTAGCCATTACATTTCCTCACCTTTAGACTTTAAAATTAGATTAAAATCCTTAGAAATATTATTTTGCTACAAATTAACTTGCCCATCCAATGTTGATTTGCTTCATATACCTGAGTTAACTGTTGGGTACTTGGGAAAGACCTGGGATCCTAAATCCTACCAAAAAATCACAAGAGACAATTTCCTTGAGAAAAGTTGACAGTGTCCTTTTCCTCAGGTTCTGAGAGGTGAGAGATGAGTGAAGAGATGAGGATTAGTATGTTTTCCTTTTCATTTTCATTTGCAGGTATAATCCCCTGAAGATGAAGGTGGGTTTCTCTACCTGTGGTTCAAGTGCTACTCTAGGACTCACAAGAGAAGGGTTCAATGTCCTGCTGTGCTACAGACTTCTGGAGCAAGCATTGTGATATTTCATTTCACCATCTCTGACAAAGGCATAATTTCATCTGTATTCTAGGGGTTTCATTCAGGTAAAAGAATGCAAATATTAATGTTCTTAAGAAGATTACATTTAAGCTATACTTATGTAAGAATTTATCAAGATGCCTCTATATTTACTAATTTTAGCCAAAGACTGTAGCCTTTATTCAAGTCTGAGTTCACAGTTTTCACTATATTAGGAATTTTCCTTGACTATGTATGAAAAAAAAATTCCCCTGGAACTTAACAAGATAAATTTATTCCTATGTTATGGTAAAGGAGGAAGTTCAGTTCCAAGGCCAGTAGCAAGCAAATGTATTATTTAAAAAGGAAAGAAAATACAGCCTGCTGGGCATTCATTTACTTAGAGGAGTTCTTTGTATTTACAGTTCTAGAAAAAACATTTCCTTGTAAAACATCCAGTAAATACTTAAAAGCATGCAACGTTCCTGCTTACTGAAGGGAGGCAACAGAGAGATTACTCAAAGGAGAACCAGAAATAATAACATATAATGGGGAAAATTCCTGCCACTGTAGTTCAAGAGAAAATAGTCACTTCAAAAGATAATTAAGAACTTTGGGGGACTGAAATCACCTTCAAGGGACACTCTGGGATATTCAGTTTCTCAAATTGGCCATCTCAATTAGGTATGTAAAATTAAGCCATTAAGATTTTGCCAATTTCCCTCCCACCTCTGTTTTTTTTCTACTATTGTTTGAAAAATTTATCCAGTGTGATATAATAGCATTAGCTGTGACTCTTTTATCTCCAGAATCCTCATGCTCTCCTCCTCCAAATTTGTTGCTAACAGTTCCACTAATGAGTCACTGTGAAATCATTTCACAGACATACTCTGAAATGCTCAGTGTACTCAAGAGCAGGAGAATTATATGCATTTTATGGCAGTGTAGGAAGTTTTTAAAGGTTTTGAATTTTTTCTTACTTCTGTCTTTTTCTTACCCTAATGAGAAAAAGTAAGAAAAAACCAAACAAAACAACCACACTCTTTCCCACATTCTCCCTTTCAATTTCTCCTCAGCAAGACTACAATTCTCCAGAGCTGATTTTCCTAATAGAGTCCTCCCTGACTATGTTGGACAAATGTCATGTCCCCTGGCTCTCTCCATCTTGTAATGAAAATAGACCTATTGCCAGCTACACCTTGCTGATTGCTTCCTACCTGCTGCTAAGGATAATTTGTGCAGTGTAAATGAAGACTTCAGTAGTTGCTGCAGGGAAAAAAGCTACAAAAAGGGACTGCTATTCAGCACTCACATAAAATAGCCAATAAAGAAACAGTTCTGATTAGCTGTAAATGTGTAAAGTGTATAAAGTATATGAAAGATCTTCAAGTTTTCACAGCCTTAATTATACCAGACATCATACAGAAGTGTTTTGCCCTGGAAAATGAATCACATGCATTTGCATATTTTCATTTGCCTGATCCTATATCAAGAATTTTTGTGGATTTGTTTTTTTCATTGTCCTGTCAAATATTTCCTACTGGATTGCTTCCTGTTGTTTGAAAGTTAGCGATAAAGGGAATTCACCAATATTTCCCTTCAGAATATTGTGACCATTTGGAATGTAGATGTTCATGTTTGCTATTTTCCCCCCAAATATTCTTTCAGGTAACCTCTTACCTCTGAAAGAATGAAAGAGACAGAAGTATTACACATGCATTACAGAAAATGGTGAGTTGGAGTAGGAGACTGAAATAGTGGCAGCTCCAGACAGCAAATCTCTGTGCTGTGTGTGCCCTCAGATCCCCCTGAAGGCTTGGCCCATCTCTGGTGTGCAATAGGTTGTGCTGCCCTCTGTTTGTCCCATGCTATGAGAACAATGTGATGCCTATGTGGATGCAAGAGCCTTTATGATATGTTTTTGCCCATTCAGTGTGTGCAGATAAAGGCAAACACACTATTTCTAGCCATTGAAAGACTCCTGTTTCATTTTTACCTCCGCGTACTTAACACTGTCTGGGATTTAATTGAAAGGTACAGGGTGCAGAAGGGGAAACAGTCACTAAGAAACTAACTAACTCTAAGGAAATACATTGTCCTCCTACTGAAAACCAGATGACAATTCCTAGATTAGACATTCAGTGCATTTCCTAGGCCAGGAATTCAGGTATGTTTGGATAATTACATAACCTTTTACCTGCAAAGACTCATACAGCTTTCATTTCTGTCTTCTGCAAAGAGAGAAGGAAAGAACTGCATCAATAATCAGTGTATTTTATATTCTCTAACACTCCAACCCTTTCTAGATAAGTTGGGGTTATCTCCACATACATTTTCCTTTTGTCTGTGCAGAGTAATACTTGAGGCATCTGCTAGCACTAGTTTAAAACACTTTCTGCTTCCTGACAGCTAGTATTTCATCTTGATCCTCCCTAATTATCCTTCCAAATTTGTCTCTTTTCACAGTATTTACCAGCCTCCTCAACAAATTGTTTAGACATTGTAAAATGCTGGTCCTGCTTCCAAGTGATACTGATTTTTAACATGCCTAGATCCCCTCTCCTTCAATTGCTTTAGCTCTTTTCACCCATAAAACTATATTAGTCTAATTCATAATTTTTTTTCTGAGGTTCAAAAAAAGAACTCTTTTCATATACCACAGGCCAAACTGTAAATCTTTTTCTCACAGCAGCAGCTCACCAAAATGAAAACAAATCCACAAGGCAGTATGAAGTGCCCCAAACCTCCATACACACAACTGCAATCTTTCAGGAAGGGAAGTTATGCAAATATTTCAGGTTTTACTGAGCTCCCAGAGAACTTGCAAGGTCCTGGGAGATTTGAAAGGCCCTAGTCTCTTCTGGGAATTGATCAACTTTATTTCTTTTCAGGCTTCAGCCTACTAATCCAACAATGCTGGAAGACCTGTGGGACAGTAAGACTCACAGCTCCATCCTTCATTCATACTCCAGTGGGCCAAGCAGTGTTTGTTGGCTTTTCTGGTAAACTCCTGACTTCTCAACACAGCGGAATCCAACAAGGGTTAGAGAAAGATTTTGTTTTATCAAAATAAGGGAAATTTTTACATTTCTTGTTCAGTGTTTGATGAGTTCTGAAAAGGGAACAAAGAACAGTTTAATTTGTTTCATGTCTCTTCCAGTGAGCAGTGCCTGGCAAGGACATCACTTCTGAAGCAGAGCTCCTGCAGCATCACTCCTACCTTGAATAGCAGAGTGGTTTATCTTTGTTTTTGAGGTTCTTCTGACGCTTTCATATTCCAGAAGGCTTTGGGTGTCATTTCAGTGCACTGGGTATAATTTCTATGCAGCTGTAATCACAGTTCTGGGAAGCTCTGGGACCCAGCAGAGTGGGATTTTGCTTCCATTCCCAGCCATTTTTCCTAATGAGAAGATTTTTGTTTACCTGCTGGTGATGAAATGAAAGATTCAAAGCAGTAGTTGCTTTTGTTTTGGGCTTACAGCAGGTTTATCCATCTCTCAAAGATTAAGATAGGAAAAGGTAGTTATGGTAGTGGTGGTAGTAGTAGTAATAGTAATAATGACAATAAGAATAACAACAACAACAATAATAATAACAATGATAATAGTAGTAGTTGTAGTAGCAATAGCAAATAATAATAATAAAGTGAAGCCAGTGAGTTTTGCATGCATTGAGAGGAAAAGGACAGTAGCTGTCACTGCTGTTAAGAATAATTTATATATTGTCTATTTTTGATTTCTCCTTCTGGGGTTATAGGTGTTGACAAGTTAACATCAGGGCAAAGGTGCATTGGGCTGTCAGGTTTCTATTTTCTGCTTCTTGCTCTTCCACAAAGTGCTACAGAGATTGATTGATTTGATTTTAAAGAGTTCAGTTACATCACAGTGACACAGTCTTCAATATGAATTAAAAGAATAAAATTGTTTGTGTAACTTGTTTTTGTGTTGACAGGATCTTTGCACTCCAGGCAATCACTTTGTTTTCCTTACAGCTTTGTTCTTTAGCCACCCAAATGTGGAATGTCACTCAACCTTGTCGTATTTTTTTTCTTGATGCTCTTTATTAGTCCCTATCATACTTTTCAGGAATCTAACAAATGTGGATAGCCTTTGTCAGTCAGTTGCTCTGTTTTTTTGCCATTTTAAGCTTCCTCTCCCAATACTATAACAGAGTTTCTTAGTGGGCATGAACTTTACTTCATAAGATACCAGTTAAGCCTTTGAGTGATCACTGGTGTGATCATCTAATTAAATTTCTGTAGACATCCAAATGAAAATTACATATTTGAACCCACAGTTCATAGTCACCCACAGTTTAATTTTAACACAGCTCTAAAGTTTTTGAGGGAATTAGGAAGTGATAATACAATTAGGGGTCTTGCTGAGCTTCAGCTCTTTCTGAAAATGAGATCTAAATGTTTTCAGAATAAAATTTAGGTAATCATCCAAAATTCTGAGCATCTTTCATGCGCTGGACTGTCCCACTGAACCTTTCCAGTCTCATCTCTTGAACATACATTTTTAATCTCTCTTTTACTACATCTTCTATACTCACTTTAGTATGATATTCAAATTCATATGTGCATTGGCTGTAATTTTAATATCTACAGCAAGCTGAGATGAAATATCAAAAGGAACACAGAAGTAAAAGGATATAATCCAGAACTGAAGACATCATAAACCAAAGGTTTTCAGGCAAATTATGTATGATTCAGGAAGGCTCAGTCATGATGTGATGACATAAATTAAATTCATGAAAATGGTCAGGAAAAAGTTCTGTGGAAGAAAAAATTACAGAGTTACATAGAAACAGAAGTATTAGGGAAGTATTGCTGTTTTGGTTTGTTTAGTATTTTTTTCTCTTGAACTGAAAGGCTGCTCATATGTAAAAGAAACCGGATTGTGAAGTCATTAGATCAAAAATATGTAAAAATCTATTGTATGCATATATATTCATGTAATTATTTAACTGTAGTTTAATCTCAGTGATGTTAGTTTTAGCAATTACTTAAGGATCAAAGTAGTGTAGACTGGTTAGGGGTGGAAATGCAGATAATCATTGCCTTTTCTCAAGAATGGGACCTTGAAAGTCTTGGCTTTTTCAAAACTACATAGCTGGAAAGTCATTTTCATCCTAGCAAAGCTCTGCTGTTTGCAGCTGCATTTTTGCTGAATCTCTGAAGTCAGAGTTAATTGATAGACAATTTGGCCTGTAGACTTTAAATAACATACTGAAATCTCTGTTTTGGGGAGAGGCGGGTTTAAAGTTAATTATTCCCCCAAATGACTTTTTCCAATTGAGTACTAGTGCTGGCAAAAATTTTGCCATTGAGTAAGGCTTTATTTCTGTGGATTTTCTTTTTTTTTTTGCTCTAGTGTCTAAGACATTGGAAGTTAAAGTCCTTTTCCTGGGATGGGATAAACCTCTTGTCCATAATGAAATAAAAGCCACTGATTAGCTAATTTTTTTAATTTTGTCTACCTGAGCTTCTCCAGTTCACTTTTGAAAAACAGATTAGAAATCTGGGTTAAGTAGGCACAATTCCTAAATGGGAATAGCTAATTATGGGATTCCAGTTTTGGTTCCAGACTTTTATGCTCTTCAGCATTTTTGATCTATAGTTTTATATTTGAGTGTAAACAGTTTTTTCATTCTTCATGCTTGTGACTTTATTTTCTCCACTTTAAACAAGACTTCCTCTGAGCTGGAAGGCAGGTTTCACTGAATACCAGAGACTCTGCACTCTGGCCTTTTAGTTAACTAAGTGATCTTCTAATGTTTATTTCCTATAGTGTCAGCATTTACCTCTGATAGCTTGCAGTTTTGCTCATGTAGTTTTTCTGACTTTTAAAATAATAATTCAATAATATTATGAACCATATTATAATCTATTTTATATCTTTGTCTCTTATGGTAAATTATTTCCCTATTTCTCAGAAACAGCTGCTTCCAGCTTCAAAGAAAGATTCAATTTCTATGGCAAATACCACAGCTTCAAGGAATGTTTTTATGCCTTTATTTTCCCCCTTTCTTTCCACTAAGCTTAAACTAGAAATCCACATTAGTTTTTAGATATGTCCTGTATATAAACCTCTGTAGATTTTTTTTAGTTTATCTGAGGTTCCCTCTTTTTCCCCTCAACTCTCTGATCAGAAGGATATAAATTCTGAAACGTGCTTTTTCTGAATGGCTAAACCCTAGATTCTTTTGATTTTTCCCATTTATGTGCCCTCTGAAGTTGTACTTGTGTTTCATTTGCTTGAAAATTAAGAGGAAATTTACAAATAGATTTTCATGTGGCTGTCTTAAGTGAAAGGTGGTGGTTATGATCATACATTTTAAGATGCTTTAATAGAAGTTAAATATTAATTATCTAGTCTCTAATTTAGTCTTATGAAGACATAGCCCTAAATTTAAAACAGGCACCTATTGAAATATGTATGGGCCTACTCCACTATGCTTAGTGTTGTAACATAAAATGGGAACAATTAATTAAATAATTCACATGTCAGATGTTTAGAGATAACAGTTATCCATCATTCTTATCTGTTGTAATTTTGCTCAAATTATGAATGACAAAGCATAAATATTAACTCTTGCAGGAGAGGTATAATATTATTTTCTAATTATTTGGTTTTGTCTTTATATATATTATAAATATAAATGTAGAGAGATATAATATAGACATAAACCTATATATTACATGTATTTTCATGTTTGCTATTGATTGATTGCATTAAATTACAACTTTTGAAAGTGAGGTTTTGTTATGAAATAACTAGCTGATAGCATTTACAGCTATTCAAAGGGGAAAAAACATTAAATAGTATTGTTTCCAAAGGAGTCAACACTCGTTTTCAATAACCTTTATTTTCTTTGCTCACCCACTTCTGAGATTATGCAGAATGTCTGATACCTGTCTGCAGTAGTTTTGATTTCAGTATATATTAAAAAGTAAGAATTATAAATTGAGAATATGTTCTGAGTTCTGTGCTTCATATTTGAACATCCTCAAATTTGTGTAATTTTTAGCCAATACAGGTAATATAAGGCTTGATCTGTGACTTTTAATTTTTTAGGAAGCCCAAGTTCTCCAAACTGGGGCAGTGTTTGGTAAAAAAATGAACATTTTGCTTTTCTTGTTTGCCTTCATTTGCATTGCACCATATTTGCAATTTGTAATTAATTTTGTAGTCTATTTTTTCCTGGAGTAGTTCTCAGTTTATTATTATTATCATTATTTAATATAGCCTGTGGAACACTGAACACTGATTAAGTGTTGTATGCTTTCTGTTATCTCTGAAGCATAACCGATGAAGTATTGTGAATTTGGCACTGTGTAATGTAGCATTTTGCTTGCTGTGCAGCACTAACAAACAACACATCAGTAGTCATGCCTGTCTCTCATTTAAATGCAACCTCAGAGTCACACTGCATGTTACAAATATCTGGGAGCTGTGTGATTAGTTAACATCTTTTGCATAACCTTAAAACTATAGCAAGTTCTCAGGAGATAATTAGCTTTCTGGATACCTTCAGTGAAATGAACTCTGCCTCAGCAATGGTGGGTACTATGTGTTCTACTACTCCAAGGAAGGGGGGCATCAAAGTGCTTTTAAAAATAGATTAAGTGTTTTCTACATCAAAAAATAAAGTAAAATGAAAGAGAGAGATAAATAAGTCCTAATTTATTTATTTCTAGCTATCAGGATTGCTTTTTGCTCCCTATCTTTTACATTCTTTGCTTTTTTGGCAGTTCTTCTGGTGTAAATAAAGGGTGTTCAGCAGGGACCAGCCTCCCTTACTGAAATCTGCTCACCTCTGTCCCAGAGTTCATGTCTCATATGCTAGGGGTGAGTAAACAGACAAAATACATCACAATTGAATAATCAGGAGGATGTGATATATTTTTCCTTAGCAAAAGCTTGAGACTTCAATTCTTTGTATAGATTTATGGAAAGCAATGTTTTCCAAACATTCTCCAAATGTTTTTTGTCTCTTGAAATAATTCCCCAGCCATATCCATGTGCAACATTTTAAAGCTTTTGATCCTGCTTTGAAAAGGCTATTCTAAGCCTTCAGTGTTTACAATATTCTCTTTTAGCACTGGAAGTATCTGTATAATAACCTCAAAATTAAAATGTTTTGGAAGCTTCTAAATATAAGTCATAACTGCAGCTGTCAGGAAACAGGATTTTGACAAAATTGAACTTGTTAAAGGAAAGTATCAATTTTGATTAAATTTGCTTGAAAGGTGTTTTCTAATTTGAAACAAAACATTTCAATAGGCTAACAGCTTTCTCTACATTTATTGGAATATAACGTTGCTGTTTGTTTCAAAATTATTTTTCATTTTGAGGTTCACTTGTAACTATGATGTAATTTATACCCAAGAATTGAAGTATTTTTGAAACATTTTGACCTTATTTCTACTGAAATTTAAATGCATTACCCCCCACCAAAAAAGAGTTTTGTAAGAACCTTCAAATTTTATTTTGATTGTATGTAGTGAAATGTTTTCCTGAAAGGCAATTTTAAAATTAAATTCTAGACTTAATAAATTATCTTAATACTTTTTCTGAGATATAAACAGTTGGTCTAGCTACACTGATTGTGCAAAACTGTAAGCCTGCACATATCTTTAACCATAGTGATCAAATTGAAGCTCCCCCAAGTCCAGTGGATTTTTATGCAGTTATCTTTTTCAGGGGTTGTATTGCCCATCTGATTCAATCTTTAGCTTTTTTGGCCACCATTGCTCAAAAGGAGCTTTGTTGGGTTTCTGAAGGTCTAGTGAGGAAAAATTGAAGACATATACACAGGTCCTAAAAGCATTGAAAATTCAAGATATACCATCAGAGGAACTGATCAATTTCTTACCTGGAGAGACATAATACTCTGGTGAATAGCCTACTTTTCCAAAACAAGTAAACAGAAAGAATTTTTTGTTAATATCCAGATGCTTGACCGAGGATCCTACAGGCATTCCAAGGATCACTCTGTTGTAGCAAGGAATACAGCTTTTCAAAATTTCCCCCTGTCTACAGATAACTACAAAGCAAGTGCAAAGCCAAATTTGCCTCCCTATGGAAGAATCCCTGGATGGGCAGTCAGGTTCCTTCCACAGGGTACAGCAGGACTGAGACACCCCAGAAACTGACATAAGGTGTAAGGTGTGTGAGGCTGCCTGCAGCTGAGGAATTAATGAATGGACAGGACAAATCACCAAAGTCTACAGAGCTTCATGACTCCTTCTGAGGCTCAAAATTCCCTCATTTAGATAATATAAAGTATATTTTCAGGTACCTGATGTGTGCTCACTTATGCCTGTAAACTGCAACAAGAGGGAAGAGCAGCATTGCCCCGTGTATGTGCACTTCTCAAGTGAATAGTTCATTACATTGTGAACAGAGGACCTGCCTGAGACTTCCAAATTCTCAGGTCCTAGGCTGATATTCTTAACCAGGATCTTCAGAGCACTTTCAGATATTACTCAAATATTACTCACTAACGCTCAAATGTTCTGCAGAAGACAACTGAAGATTTTCTGAGCATGAAAGAAATAGAAGAAGATGAGTTTTAACTCTGTAGCTGACCACCAGCTTGTAAAGTGGGAGATCTGGTGTCAAGCCTTTTCCCTCAAAACTGTTTCCATGTTTTGTAGGAGTGAGATAATACCATTCACGAGAACTGCATTCCAGAAGTCTTTCTCTGTCACTGCCATTCCCTTTCTGCATTTCTGCAGCCTACATAAATAATATATTCATTTGATAAAAAAAGCAACCAAAACAGCTGTACATAAATCCCATTTTTGATATTTAAATATCTACTGGGCCTGAACCTGAGGGTATCAGCTACTGAAAGTTTCTTGATTCCTTTCAAAATCACTGGTCTGATCACCTCTACTTCTCAGAAATGCAAATTTACTTTTTGTACCTTACATATTTATGTGTAAAATAGGAATAAAATGACACCTTTTCTTTTTTTTTTTTTTACTCATATTCTTCACAGAGGTCAGTAAGCAAGTGCTAAGTGCAAAAATAATTCTCTACTTTCCAAGCTGGAACTGACTTGCTAAACTGAAGGACACATGTTCTAGTCCATTACCCATTACCTCCATAGTCCTCCATATTTTACATTTTTGTCAATAAAAAATGATGTACAGTCAGAGCGTGAAATTTTCTTCTGTATGAAAGGCCAACAAAAGGCCCATGTCTCACCAGCTTTCCAGAAGAGAGTGACACCTCAACAGACCAGTCAGTGTTAATGGTTATAAAACAAGACATTCAGAGCCTATGTTTCAAATATGTAGGGCAAAATTCTTGACCCTGACTGTCAGTCTTGCCTGGCTGAAGGGGGCACAGAGGGCAGAAAGCTACTTTTGGCTGAGGCAGGCAAAGATGAATTCTGCTTGAAGAGATGGCAGAGTTGATAAAGAGGTTTTTTACCCAGCCTGGAGGACCTTCCATTAAGATATTGAGAAGCTGTGATTTTCTTTTTTTTTTTTTTTTTTTTTTATTTTTACCTTCAAGATATCCTCGTCTGTGCAGCATACTTTCACATTCTCTCTAATGGAATTTAAAACCTTGATTGCCTTGACTATAAAATCGATTCCAATGTTTCATCATGTAAACTACACACAAGTAAACTGGTTTGGGTTCCCACAGAGTGCTCCGCAGTATATGGTTAGTCAGAAGTAATTTTTCTCTAACAATTGCCTAATTTTTAAGTAAGAGGATCACTAAATATAACAGTTTTCCAGTTCTCCTCTTAATTCCTTAAGGTCAGATTTGTGACCCTTTTTGGTGAGAGTGAAGCAGAGTCTTCCACTGAAAGTGTAGCACTTGTGTTGGACAATTCTGTCTGAAACTGGACAAGTAAAGCTCATTCATATAATTCCTTCTGTCCTAATTCTTAAGGATCAAATGAAAGAAAGGAATCAGTAAAGGTAGCTTGGTACAGGTGTTTTACCTTAATACTCATAGTGTCCTAAAGAATGCTTAGGCAGCTGTCACATTTTATATTTTAGTTTCCTTGCTTGGACTGGATTTTTGAGTGAAAATTGAGTTAACTGGTGGTTGTTTCATGGCTTTGCCTATGTGAGATGCAATTTCAGCAGGTTTTCTCTGAGATTTAAAAATATTCAGCCCTTCTTCATCTGACGTATACTAAATTCTGTAGTAAATATTAACAAAATTTGTATATCAGCAAGTCAGTTATGTTAAGAGGGGGAAATAAAAGGTAAGTACTGGATTCCCATATTAGCAATACCACCATGCCTTAACCTGGATCTTGAGGGAGTTTCTTTGGAACAGTTATGACTGCAACAGGGTGTCCTGTCTTGCAGCAAAAATAGTAGTGTCCCATGTAGGCTAACCTGGTCACCAACTGCTCTTCCTGAATGCCACGTCTGCTGCTGCAATGGAGATGTTGTTTTGGCCACTTGGGGAGAAGATGATTCACTGCAAAATGCCATTTGTGGCTAATGATCACCCGCAGTGTTACAGGGTTTTCACAAAGGTAAAGCAAAGAGAAAAAAGCCACAGCCCAATTAAGATCTCCCCGGTTTTTGATCTTAAATCGGTAGTTCTAGTTTTTGAGTTTTGTTAAATGATCTGACTGCACAAAAAAGTCACAATTGGTTCAACTTGCTGAAAGAGTTTTTTAATAGAATGTCATGAGTTTATAAACTGATCTTTCCCTTGCAAATTTCAGCCGTTTGAGAACTGGGCCCTAAGTTGTCTATTCACAATGATCTTGTTTTTTTGCAAAATAATGATCTAAATGATTTATTATTCAGTTCTTAGACTGCTGTTTTATTTCTGTTGATCTTTGTTTTTCTGCTTAATTTCTATAAATTACTGTACAGTTTCCCATAAGGTATAATTAAGCAGAATTGCTAAAGTTTTAATTATTGTGTATTATAGATGTTGAAAGCAACATTAGCACTTAGCTTTTAAAAATGTGATAGTATATTTATAAGAGAGCATTTATAAACACATTTACATATAGTTAAGATGAAAAAGGTATTTGAATTGTAGTCATTAGCATTTCTTCAAACATATGGCATACCAGCAGAAGCCATGGGCCATGCCTTCATTAACTGAACACTGTTTCATCAGTATCTCAGCTTCCTGCTGTGCCACCCTGTAGCGTACCCTTCTGTCCCCGAGGTTTCAGTGACAAGGGACAATATGTCCCCAAGGTGAAAATCTGGGAAATAACGCAGATTAGCCCTTAGAGGAGTTCTTATGATTATTTAATCATACTTAGGAAAGAAGAACACTGTACTACAAAAGAAAAGCATTAAAAATCCTACCAGCCTACTATTTTCCATGTTGCAGCATATAATGGTCTCTTCAGTGCACCATCAACACAGCTACAGTGGAACATAAACTGCTTTATTATAAGGCCAGCCTTTTTCAAATTTCTTGATATAATGGGTAAAGCTTGTATTGGTACTCACAGGTACTGTAGGTCAATTAGCATTCATTGTCCATAATGTTCAGGTGATGGATCAAGAGTTAACTTCTCTTAACCATGCTACATGCAGCCATTTAATTTTATTTCCTAATAAAAAATGGAAAAGGAATAAAAATTCTCATATAAATGTCATGGTCATGTTTTATTTGTGCATTTCTTAAGTATATTAAGATAGGTTAATATGACAAGCAGAGACATTTAAGTCATTAAATTCTTTCATACATTACCGATATATGATATGATATGATTTTATTTGCTAAATATTCTTTGCTAAAAAAGCATATATTTTGGTAAGCTCTTAGCAGAATTTTTAAAAAATATATTTTGTTTGACAAGATGACATTTTGTAAGTAAAGCTAGATTTTGGGGCTGAGGGTGAGTTGGACTTTTTGGTTTTTAAGATGCTTTTTTCCATTGCCTTGCAGTCTCTCTTTTCTTTCTCATTGTGACACAGAGTAGTAAAAAGCATTGAAATGGAAAATAATTATCAAAAATATTTTATCAGTCTCTTATGGACATTGATCTGCTTTCTTGCATTTGTATCTCTGTTCTCCAAGAAGAGTTGGAGCTTTATGGAAGTAGCCCTCTGTCTTTGAAATCCAGTCAGTAAAGCCTTTTCTTGGATTAGGAGAGAACAGATAGCAACTGGAATCAACATATTTAAATCCTAATTATTAAGTCAGCTCTTGAAAGAATCATATTATAATATTAAAACATATATTATGCTGCAATAAATTCTATTATTCTGCCTTTAGAAAGTGTACTCTTCAACATGCATTTAGGAGAGGAATTTAAAATCTCTTGTGGTTTAACTTAGTGCAGATAGAGAAAGTGTGGATTTAAAAAGCGAGCTTTGATTTATATAATTACAAGCATCTGATACAATTTAAATATTTTTATATAAATTCTCACTGTTTTTGTCAGGCCTAGATGCCATTATGACAGGTTTAGAAACATTTTGGTAGGAAGTCAAAGTATAAGTGTTTAAATTGGCATCATTTTTACCTTTATTGTTTTTCTATGGCAGGAATCTGGAAATCTCACTGTGGTATCCACCATTAATCAATGGTGCAATGGAAAGCTCTCATTAACTTTAACCCTCCGACCCTGACATTATTCTACTCATCACAGCAATCATTAGCAAAATGAAAAACAATCAACCAGCGTATCTACATTCTGCTAATATTAATGCTTTCACTCTATTACACATGAATGTCAAATGTGACAAAAATCACTGAACTTCAAATATATACATAACAGATTTTGATATATATAAATCACCAGTTTTTGTTATTCTCACTCAACAGCAAAATCAAAGTTACAGTGCCAAGGGGGTCCATACCATTTGCAATCTGTAGCATTTCCAATGTATTTTCAACAATATTGTAAATATTTATGGAGTTTTATAAAGACTCTATGATTCCTTCTGCTTGTGATGCATCAACAAGACACAGTAGGATATCATAGGCAGATATTTACTTCTGGGAATTCCCTTTTGGACTCTTTTTGGTTGAAAACGACTTCATGACATACAGTACCGCAAATCCCCAGAAATGTACCATGCTATTATTGCCAGCTGAGTTCTTCCAAGTAAAGATGACATCAGCCATCTGTCATGCTATACTAATCCTAGGAAAGAAAGCCAACTGAAGAGAAAATAAGTACCTTTTCCATCTATTAGCCAAATATTTATATTAAAAATTGAAACTCTTAAACTTTTACTAGCAAAGTTAATTCCTGTAAGCAAATTATCTTTTCTGAGTAAACAACACATCTAAAATGTCTTCGTCTTTTTATCTACCTAAACCCAGCTATGTCACGAGCATATGTTTGAAGTGCTGATCTTTTGCTACATATTGGTGGATAAGAAAATATGATTCCAAGCAGTGATTTTCCTCCAGACCTGCTAGATGAACTCTGCCAGGTACCATGTAGCTGCGTCAATGTTCCGAACTGCACTGCTGAGGTAAATGGAAGTTTCCCAGAATCTAACAGTGCAGGAATTACACTCTCCATCACAACCAATGCTGCCAATCAATAAGGAAAGTGTCTAAATTAATGGGAACATCATAATAAAATGTTTAAAAAGCCCAAACTCTGTCAGGTATCTGCTTCTCCACAGTGCAGGGAACATGTCAGTGAGGAAATCGTTTGGATAAACTGAAAAAGTATTTTACACTGGGACTTATCCTGTGCATTTATGTCTTATTTCTTTGTCACTCAACAGCATATAATTGAATTTTAAACTAAGGTGATGTTTAAAATCTCATATCAGAATAAAATTTAGACTAGAAAAATAAATCTCAGGAAATTTAAAAAAATTAGCAGCCAGCTATACCATTCCCTGATAAGAATGTAGTATGGTAGTGCTGTAAAAACTATCCAAAAGCACATGTATGATTATTTAGTGCTATTGTCATTAATGTTTTTCACACTGTAAATGTTCCTTTTGCTTTTTTAGAAGAAGCAAGACAGAACTGAGCATTCACACATAGCACTACAAACAAATAAATGTCTCCCCTCTCTCCACACTCTCACATTCATTTTTTTCTTATCTGCCATTTAATATTGTGAGCATTCCTTTTAAGTCAATAATTAATTTTGGGATGTGAATTCATACAAATGGAAGTTTACAACAATAGAAGTTTCAGAATTAAAGGTGTGTTTCTTGGGCTGTAAACCTTTTGACTTCATAGTTTAGAATCATGTGATAGATGGAATTAATTTTTTCAGGTAATATATAATAACTAATATACAATTATTTATATATATTAATATATAATAATTAATATACAAAGATTTTTTACAAGTTCTGCTGCCTAAGCTTCTTGACTGGTTGGGTCTTCTAATGGTTCCAACTGGTTTTTGTAGAGACTCTGACTATTTTCAGCCAGTGGATTTCTTGTCTCTTTACAAGTTAAAAAATTACTTAACAGTATCAGCATGACTGTGTTTTGATTTTTTTCTAGAACATTGAAACAGAAAAACAAGAAAAAGAAGGGAATGCTTTCTTATGAATATATACTTAAGATCTTAAGGTCATGAAAGTAACATCTGATTTTGGGAAACAAGAGGTGATTAGAGAAAAACTCAGGAGCTGAATGCACAGATTACATATATGCCTTGACACCCAAAAAGGCAGAACATTCTTTCATGTCTTCTGCAGAAAACAAGGGTGAGTTACAATTCTGCATGGTAATTATAGCAAATGAAATTACATAACTTTTGGACTCATTACTTCAACTAATCAATTTTTTGGGGGATGAACTTCAACCTGGATTACCACCATTCTATCTCCAATGACAATGCCACTGAAAAATAAGATGTGATTTTAAAAATAATGCATTTGTGACTTCAGCTTATATACTGAGTCAAGAAACCAAAGTATTTCTAGTTATCACCTGTCTCAATAAGAATATATCTGTCTGCTTTACAACCTGGTAAGAGCTGAAATTTAAAAAAAAAAGGTTTATTATCTTGCACTATAAGTCTTAGCAATAAGCCATTTCTGAACCCAAAAGACTTTAAAGGCACTTTCCTGCAATGTAATGTTTCTTTATTCAGTGGAACAACTGGGGAAAAAAGCTGAACTTTTAATGAAAGTAAATCACAAGAAATAAGATTAGTTATTCTTTAATTTCCAAATAGAATTTATGCCATATTTTAAGTAAAACCTTTCTGATTAAAAGAAATTTTATTTCCTTTACATTTTTGCTTTAGGATCCCTGTATACTAATGAGAAACAGGTAAGAAAAAGGAGATTTCATCACCCCCTTTCTCCTGGGAGGTTAAATAAAAAACAAGGACCAGAGCTTGAAATTTAAGGAGGGGTAAGAGAAAGATTTGAGTTTTTTGAAATAAAATTATAACAAAATAAAGAAAATTTTTATTGTTGTTTTTCTCAATTAAATTTACAGATCTTTGTATTATTGTTTTAAACCTTGCCAAAAAAGAGACAAGTCATTAGTATTAGACTGATTCTTCTCCATTTTTGGGTTCTGTGATCATTAGATTCTGGTTTCCATTTGAACAGCTGAATATTCATCTATTTCAGTCAAAAGTAAAGTCTAAGCTGTGAGGAGAACAGCAACAGTCCAAGAAGCCTATTGGCATACAAAATTTTTACCAAAATGACTGTTTTTAAAATGAAAGAAAAATGCTATTTCTGGTTTCTTTTTTACAGTTCTCTGGAAAGTAACTAAAATTAAGAATGAGGGGGTAAGAAGAATGTATAAGTGAATTCATTTGGAAAGAGAGTGGCAAAAAAGAATTGTTGGGTAGATGCAGAATGAGGGAAGACAAGGCTAAAATAAACTGTTAAGTAGAAGGAAAGATATACCATCAACTTAGTGTGATTTTGGTTATTTTTTCATTAGGAGGCACTCATATACTAAAAAAACTCACTAGACTGATAAATAGCAATGTGCAAATTTATGCTGCTACATAAATTTAGGAGGAAAAAAGGCATTACTGAAACCTGAATTTCTTTATTGAATAATTTACTTTGTCATCATAAATGTAATTCTATATTGCCTTGCAGTATAACTTCTGGAGAGATGTGTTGGTAAAGCCAAGTCCCAAGAGGGATGGCTGAAGAATGATCAAAAGCTTGGATTAATTTTTTTTTTTACTTAGGTTGTTTTTATCATTTTGTTTTGGTTCCTGGAATTTCTTATTAATTTTACAAGTCCTGTTATAGAGTGTTTTTTTGAACTTCCTTCCTACTTATTTAATTTAATGGATGAATAAAACTTTTCCATTGAAACTACAATAGCAGGAAAAGTTTGTAAGACTATATGCAGCAGACTTAGACAACATCCATTCCTGCAATTGGTCTTTGATAAATTCTGACAGCTGTGAATCTTCTAATGCAGAAGCCATTTGACACTCTGATTCTGTGTTGAGATTATTGTGTATCAGAAATAACCAGTGACTACTGAATCTCTGATGGCATCCAAGTGCACTCCTGTGCACTTATGAACTAAAGCACAAAAAAATTCACTGGAGAAAGACATCTGGGGGGAAAATAAGGTTTCTTTGTGTTTGGTGAGCTTCCAGGACTCATATTGTTGTGTTGCTTATCTATTAATTAAAAAAATGGAAATTTTGTTTGCTAATTTTCCTAAGTGATAAGATTTT
This sequence comes from Melozone crissalis, assembly GCF_028551555.1. Taxonomy (NCBI): domain Eukaryota; kingdom Metazoa; phylum Chordata; class Aves; order Passeriformes; family Passerellidae; genus Melozone; species Melozone crissalis. The sequence continues at coordinate 28,776,078 of NW_026535794.1, forward strand.
AATGCTGATTGTACTCTGCTTAGGCCAGTTTAAGGAAAAATAATAAAACTGCTCTCAGTTCCTAAATTCCAGAGAAAAAGTCTAAGAATACAAGACTGTACTTATTGATACCTCGTCAGATAACTAATCTGGTTTCAGCCAAATGGGATGACAGTAATACAGTGATGGCAAATGCACCATGATTCAAAGACAACCTTGAAGGGTATCCTCAAACGGTAGGGTTAAAAAAGATGTAGTGCAAAGTTTTCCCACTAGCCTGGTATAAACTGGTCATAATTGAGGTCAAACTAAAGCACATATTGTGAACCAATTTTGAAATATTTGTTCTCAGACTGTCAGAAATTAAGACGGCTGGCTCACAGAACTGAGATTTAAGATTAAAAGTATTTCCTCACCATAATCTGCTTGCCAGTTCCTTTGCTATCATGGATGTTTGACTAACTTCACATAGTCTCTTGCATGCCAATGTGAATATGTTATTTTATAGTCAAATATTGCTGTATGCATATAAAAAAAAACCACAAAAATTTATCTCTGAGTTTCAGAAAGAAGGACAATTTTTACTTCAGATAGAAATGACAGTCCACTACAATTCGCCACCATCCAAGTGCAAAGCATCCTACAAGAGATTGATCGTACAAGTGAAGTCTGAGAAACTGTAAAAGATCACAAAATTTTTGGGTGAGTGGTGAGTTGCATAATGATTAATTTTCCCATAATGCCAGTTAGAGGGGGTTTTGTGTGTTGTAGTGATTTCCAGACATCTAATATTTCATCATGTATGAAATTGATCCAATACCTCAAATATATGAGCTGTTTAATAAAAACTGTGAGCAGGGTAGTCCTAATTGAAGGGACAGAGAAGATTTGATTTCATTCTCAGTTAAAAGGAGTACTTTCCTCAATTGCTAAACAAAGTGTTGTACTAAATATGAATGGAGGCATTTTTCAAAATATTCCACCTGAACTTGAATTTATTGGTTTCCCTCACCTAAAATCATATTAGATGCAATAATATTGCACAGTTAGCTGAAAAATATGTTTTAATTTTCCCAAAAGAAAGAAAACTTGATGAGGATTGCTTTTGATAAATGCAGCATATTTGCACATTGTAAAATAAAATATGCTTCTTTGCATGGAATTGTATAACAACATATATTAAAAATTGTATTTCTTGGGAACAAAGAAAAACCTCTGAACGTATCTGCATATTTTAATAAATAGACAGATGTGTTCTATTTTCCTTGAGCATTTGAGGAAGCTACCTTTGTGAAGGTCATAGTCCTGTAAAGACTTAACAAAAACCAAAACCTCTTTATCTATTGCATAATGAACAAAAGGATTTAAATATATATATATATATATATCTAGCAACTTGAATATAGGGAATTGTATGAGAGTTTGCAATTGAGACTGGTAGAACCAGTGCAATAACCATTGCAGATAACATTTCAAAAGTGCTTCCATTCTAACCTTGAGTTTTCACTCTTAGCATTCTGAAGTCTTTAACTTAGAGACGTTTTTGGATGTAATCTCTCTACATCTTTCCTCTTTACTTTCTGTTTAATAGTTTGTTTTAATTTTGCTATTATATACATTTAGTGTTGCTAGATTTTATTTGGGGCAGTTTGAGGGAAAAATCACTGTCTTTAGAGATATAAAGTAATCATGTAGCATTGTTTGTCTAAGCATGGAAAAGTGATAGTGACAGAAATTGAAATACATTATGTTATTGCAAAGAGAAGTACCTTGGAGTGTTCTGATGAGAACTGATGTTGATTTGACAGAGTTCTCAGCTATTCAAAGCTGCTTTCCCCATCTGAACGGTGTGGTTTTTTACAAGAGTGTTCAGCTTTGTTCATATTTTCTTTGCAATGGAAATTTAATTGCTGCTATTTCAGTTGTAATAACACAGGGTTAGCACTGAGCATTTTGGAAAGAACTTCGCTGTTAGAGTAGGATATAGAGATGCATGCTATGGGTTATCAGGAGTTATCAGCAGGCAGTGCCTTTTGCTGTTAATGATGTGCCTTTCCTGTATGTCTGTGCCAGGATTTGGTGATTCAGTGGAACATATATTTGGAGAAGTGGATTTCTGCTCCAAGAAGCAGGTGAACCCTTTCAGGGCTGACTTGTCATAGGCAAGATTGCTTCAGCGAGAGGGCAAACAGTGTGTTTATATTTGATATCTATTCCCAAAGAGTTCTATAGAGTAAGAATTAGCAGGCCAGGGACATTCCTATAGAGGTTGTAATTAAAACCAGCCCTCCTGTATGAGTGTGGAACTCAGTAGGAATATTACCATAGAGGGAAAGTAGAAATTTAATATAGGAACAAGCATTTTAGAAAAAGGATGAGTCTGGTGCTGTTTTATATTGCTCAGGTCTGATAGTGGCATACACTAACTAAGTAGTTGGTGAGCCTCCTAATGCTTTTCCCTTTTATGGTGCTGGACCTATCAAACCCTGTTAACAATCTGAGTACATCTTCTGTTAAACCTTATAAAACTACTAAGCCCAATTTGAGTATTTGTAGTCCACTTGCAGCTAGTTTGATTTCTGGAGAGTAAAATGGATAGCAATTAAAAACCATATTCCTCTAATTTGCTCAAGTAGAAGCAGTTTTAAATAAAAGCTGACAGAAATGAGAACTGCTGTATGAAAATTTGAAAAGCATTTTGTTTGGAACATTTGCTACATCCTGTTTCTGAAGAAAATCAATTCTATGTATATATTGTGAAAGTTAACAGATTATCAATAGAAGAACAGTTCAAAGCAACAAATGTGTCGTGGTTTGACCGGAAATGGGACATCTGGGATATTTTGTTTTGCTGTGATTACCAATGGGTAATTGGAATTTAAGATGGGCACTTAGTTTGACCAGTGGGACATTTGGATCCGCCTCTTGAGACTACGAACCCAAGGGGTTAAAAGCAGGGCCCTTGGCCTTCGGAGCCCTCTTGGGATTTCCGGCGTGAAGAAGTCTCTCCCCCGGCCCAGTTGCTGGCTGGGCTGGGGGAGGGGAAAGCCACGTGGGCCATCTACGGTAGGCCCGGGTTCGGAGGAAGGGTGGCAGACCCTTGAGCGACCTGTTTATTCCCCCCCCCAGAGAATGCAGCCCGTGCTCGAACTGTATATCTTGAAACTTGATATCATGTGCCGGCAGGCAGCACGGCTGGGAGGAGAAAGGGGGGGGCAGCGGGCAGTCCGGCCGCCTGGGAGAACTTTTAACCCTTTGGGGAATGAAGGCTTCGCAGAACATTGCCTTTCCTGGGAAAGGGACAGGAGTGGAAGATGAAGGAAGAAAATTAGGCCAGTAAGGAGGGTCTGGCAAAGGGAGAAGAGAGATGTTGAAGGAATGGAGGAAGATGGAGTGGCAGTTTTTGCTGGACTCTTTTTTGTTGTATTTCCATGGACTGTTTCCTGGTGAGGCAGAGGCTGTATTGCAGGGGGAAGCGGAGGCTCGGCGTCAAGAGAGTTTGGTTTTGAGACCCCTCGGCCCCAGGGGGTATAGAAGACATGGGGGGGACAGAGGTCCCAGGATTGTGACTGTACTCTGCTTGGAACGAGACGAGGCATTCTTAAAAGGCCCTGAAGGCAGGCCCCTGCCCCATCCCATGCCAGGTGGTGAGAGCACCTCGGCATGGAAAGGAGATGTCACGAGATAGCAAGATACCGGGCGGATTGCTGATTGTGACAAGAAGTCCGTGGCACAAGGAAGGACTCCGTCTATCCCTTATGAGCTGAAGATTTGATTTTTTTTTCCAAAGGGTGGTGCCAGACCGAGTGTGGATAATTTTTTGGGAAATGTAAATGTGTTTGGGAATTTGGTGGGAGGAGGATAAGGAAGTGTTTCTGTGTAGTTTCCATTCTCCTTGTTTTTTTTCCCTGTGTGTGTGTAGGTTAGTAATTGTGTGTGTAGTTTAGTAATTGTGTGTGTAGTTTAGTTAATAAACTTCTCTTTATGTTTAAGTTGGAGCCTGCTTTGCTTATTTCCTGGCCACATCTCACAGCAGATATCAGGTAAAAGGTATATTTATGGGGGCCTTGGCTTTGCCAGGCCTAAACCATAACAAAATGGCATCAATTATTTTCATAAACAAAAATTTAGGGATTTATTCTGTATAACTTTCTCTTTAAAGCAGTGTCATGCACCATTTGAAATTTTGTTGCAGTTTTAAGTTTTAAATACAAACTGCAATGGTATCTCAAATATTTCCTTTATTTCTCTGTTCCATTTTCATTGTATCTGACCACATGCTTCAAGTAATTATATGTCTGACACAGACAAGTAATAGTGACAAATGGGTGATCCTATCTCTCTTTGACTCTAAAGGATTGTCAAGATGTTAGTTGATAGATCGAAGCTGAATTTAAAGAAAAAAAATTAAATATCCAGTCTTGTGTAATTTATAAATCAGGACATTTGGTATTAATCTGCCTTCTGCAAAATGAACCAACTTAGGGGAAGATGTCCACATTAAACAGAGAGATCCTTTATAGAAGCCACATTTACAGTTACAGCCAACTTGAGTTCAAGTCTAAATGTTAAAATGTTCTTTATCCAACTAAAAGGGGGCTTTTTAATAAATTCAGGAACACTTTCCTGCAATAATCTCCACATGTACTTTTTATAAATGTAAACACTAGCTGTTGCTATGCCCTGATTTTATTTTAACCTGAACTGTATTTACTATACCTAAGGATAATTCACATGTAGCAAAGAGCCCTAATATTTGTATTTTAGAATAAATATTATGAATATCTCTCTCAGGGGAAAAAAATGTTTAGATAACCTGCCTTTCACATGGAAAAGCTGCCTGCTGAACCTTCAAGCCAGCAGTTCTTCCCTGTCTTTCTAACTGAGAGACAGTACTACATATGAAAATTCAGTGCCTCCTGGCCATACTTAAGAAACCCTATTTCTTTGTGAAAGAGGGAGAACGTATAGGAGCTGTAAATAAATAATGATTGCCAAAGATCAGAGGAATTTTTACTCAAGACCAAAGCAATTTAAGCTCATTCTTTGATACAAACCATTAATAATTCAACACAGTGGTAATTTTGGTACTGCTAGAATTCCTAACAATTGAACTGATCTCCAGGTTGTTAGCAGATCAGTAAGAATTATGTTATTAGTAGCTGACTTCTGCTGAAGTCATATGATTCAATGTTTAATTTAAGCATTAGGTATGGCTTTCTAAGAGGCCCTGGAAATCTCAGTGAAAACAGCACAATACTCATTTGATAACAACACACAGTTCTTTAATGAGTATTTCATGCCCACTTGTCAAAAGCAATCACTGAACTACTCTTCTTCAACTAATTCAGGAGTTTGATTTAAAAGATGATACCTTAATAAAATAGTATGCCAGATATCAGAGAGAAAAATCAGCTATCTTATGCCTCCTATAAGAATATTATTCCAATAGGAATATCTAGAATAATTATATGCTCACTGAGGAAGGTTTAATGCAATTATAGACATATAAAATTCAGTCCTATGTTAGTGGGGACTCATCCTCAGAATTCAACTCCAAACAAATTAAGGATATGAAGCATGGACACTGACTTCTTTAAAGGAAGATTATTTCACTTGTACATCCTGCCAGGTCTCAGACATTATGAGCTGGATCTCTAAGAGAATCCCTCTGCTTCTGTCCTTCCTACACCTCACACATTTGCAGGACATTATCCCAGGTCCCAGCCCCTAGAAGTGACCACACCAGCTGGGAGAACAGAGCTGACCCCTTGCCCATCAAGTAGAAGGGAGCACGTAGAGATTGACAAAACCAGGTGTGCTTCCTAGAGAAGTGTGGAGACAGGCAAGATCCTTCATCTTACCCTCTGCTTCTTGCTGTGCTTTAAATCTTTTCCTCTCGGATGGGGCTTGCCATGCCCATCAGATAATGTAAATCTCAACATCCTACTTAGGCAGGTGTCTTGCCACAGGTGTGACCTTTTCTGCAGATCAGAGAAGGGCTGCCTCACACATCATAAGTCAGGAATGGTGGTGGGAGCAAGCATATGAGATGGGTAAAAAATTAGAAATGGCCAAGCTTTCACATAGGAGCAAAACAGCAATACTCAGTTCAGATGCTATTAGGTAAAATAGTGATCCAGGAAACCTTTCTAATGTATAATCATTTCCTGTTAACAATCCAATCTTGCTTATTGTAGAAAATGTTCTTTTACTGGGTTTTTTTCTCAGCTAATGTAAAATATATGACTGATTGGAGTACTTGATTTGTCTTAACTGAATACCTGTCCACACAGAAAAGAGCGCTAAAGTTCCAAAATACTTTCCTTTCTTTGTCTTTCATTTACTGCTAATAATAATCTCCAATTTTTTAACAAATAGTGGGAAAGGAAAGGAAAGGAAAGGAAAGGAAAGGAAAGGAAAGGAAATAGAAAAAAATAGAAGAAAAGAAAAATAAATAAATGAACTCAGCATAAAGCAAGCTGGCAAAACTGTGAACTTCCAGATGTGATTTAGTTTATATTTAGACAGGGTCAGTTAAAATATTTCTGTTCTGGCATGTGCATTCATCTTCTGAACAAGGTGGAAATTCAACAGAATGAGCACCTGATCATCCATTACTAATAAACCCGATATGCCCTGTTATTTAATTTGCTCTTTCATAATTTCATACAGTACATATTGCTTAACACTGTACCAGTCAATGTAATGGGGAAAGCTCGTCTTCATCCTTTTCACTTTCCTTACTTGCAAATGGATTTAGAAAAAGGAATGTAGTCTATTATTCAGAGATGGTTTTTAAGATGGTTCACAACAGGTTAATGAATGATGTCTAATACTCATATTAGACCAATCATATTAATAACAGAGAAGAGCACATGAGGGTCATAGTGCTAATTGCATAGGAGGTCCAGCCAGAAGGCATTTTTATCTTAGAATTCAAGACACACCAAGTTTGACTAATCACCCACAGTGTGTTTGCAATTAAAATAACACTGTATTAACCCTGCCAATGTGAGGTATCAATATTTTATATGTGGCTTGACAGTTCTAAGCTGAACATTTGTAGTGCTTGATATTGCACTCATAGAAAGCACACAGCTCTTGCTCTGATCCAGACTGCAGCCAAGGATGCTACACGGGGGGAAATTCAGAGGTATTTTGTTCCTGAAATTTAATTTTCTTCTATTATTTTTAAGAATGGCTCTAGCATCATCAAAAAGTGGTGGTTTTTTGTTTTTTTGGTTTTTTTTTGTTTGTTTGTTTGTTTTTTTTTACCTTGAGTTGCTTTATACACTACAACAAAAAATCTGGGATGTTTTAGGTGTTAAACGCAATTTTATAGAAATCATTTAGCTCCATCCTGAATTGAAGAAATGAAGAAGAATGTTTCATTTTAGTATGAGCCTGGCTGATGCACAAAGTTTAAAGTAGGCACAAGGATTGCAGCACTAACAATAGGTCCATGTATGAAGCAGATCACCTGGTTTATTTTGGCATGGGGATCAGAGCATGTGGATTCTGGTAATGATGTGAATTTCTTGTTTACACATGTAAAAAACAAAACAATCAATTTCACTTGTAAGTTGAACTCCATTTTCCAAATCTGATTGTCAAAGAGGAAAACATTGGTTCTTCCTCCTTAGCCTACAACTCCAAGACTTCCCTGACACTCTGTCCAATTTTCCTGTAGATCTGGTTTTCACTGGGCATCATTGTCTGAAACCCACTGAAGCTGAATCACTTACAACTCAAAAAGAATTAAGAAACCCTGTTCCTCTCTCCCAAATTCTGGTGAGTGCTGTGGATACTTCAATTCCCAGATCGCATGCCCAGAATCATTGCATAACTTTTCAGATTTTGTTTAAAAGAAGCATTTTTCTGAAAGCCAGGTGGTTTTTTGAGGTTTTTTAAATTCTACTAAACTTGTTATAAAACAAAGTAAAAACTGTAAACCACTTGAAAATGTCTGTTCACAATGAACAAGCACTAGCTTCTTTGTTGCATCTCAGGTGTTTCATGATATGTTTTCTTGCTGATGGATTTCTTTTTTATATTATTCGTGTTAGTACTCTGAACACTTTCAAATGTTTGTCAATTGATGGTCTCTACATAATAGGTACAATCCATATCTGGGTCAGACCTTCCAGTTCAGGTACAATAGTGTAGCTCCCTGGAGCTAAGATTTTTCATGTAATAGATTTGTAAAGAACTGAAATGATGCCAAGTAGACTTAAATGCTTTTTCCTCAACTTTTGCAAACAGTTATGCTTCTGCTTGGATGTTCTGCAGACAAATTTATATGAAGTTATTTCAGGTTTTAAAGACCATATTGAGAGAGGCCTATGAGATATAAACTTAGTAAAAGAATTTCTTTTTAGTCCCTTATATTCTTGTACTTGTACTTCTTCAGAAACATCTTTGTGAAGATTCCTGTATTTACAGTAATGATCAAGGTTTTTAAACTACAGACAAAAGAGCATAATGTAAACTTTGCAGTGAAACAAAGAAAGACAACAAACAAAATTCTTATGCATCAGTAGTTACTAGGTCCTGCTGAACAATAAAAAGGATTCCAATTAAAATCTGTCAGAAAACAGTTATTTAATTTTGCACACATAGTGGTTTGAGAATCACTTGGGTTTTTAGTGCCCTAAATCCAAACCCCTCCAAAGTGAAAACTGGACTATGAATCTTCCATTTTTAAAGGACTATGAGTATGCATTTTGGTTTTTATTTCAGACATTTAGAGCTAACCAGGTCTTGTTCCTTTGACTTCAGGGAAACTTTGCAAAGCTATCAATTAAATCTGCATGCCTCCCCAGTAGATTTCAGACACAGTGAAAGGTCAGGCACTGCTCAACAAGTGGAAATAATAGGCTGGTCTGGTTAGATACCAAGACCCCAAAGTAGCCTGAGTGATGTTCTAAGGAAAGTGAACATCCCTGCTCGTGTCATCCAACTTTAGAATTCCAAGTTGGATCATGGCTCAGCAATGGGATCTGATTCTCTGTAAGGTTGGTCTTTGGGTGCTTTAGCAAACTAAAATCTTTAAATTTTTGCATGGCCAGAAAGGTGTTAAAATATTTTCACACAGGAAATCATAAATCATACATACATGTACATGGTTATGTGTAACTACCTTACATACCCAAACAGGACTGGCAGGTTCAAAAAAATCCTGTCCATCTGAGGATAAGCACTTTAAAAATCCATTTTCCTACTGAGGAGGGACAGCAAGCTAGGAGTATTTTTGACCTTGAGTCTTCCCTTGTCCATCAGTGCTAAACAGCTAAAGTATGAACATCAGAGGTTGCTCTGCACCATGACAGAAATGTGCATCCTTCAGTTTCTCCCCAGAAAAGCTGTGGTCATACTGTGCTAGAAAGTCACAACAGCAACAAAGGATATATCAGTCTGCTAAGTAATATGACCATTTCAAGAAAAAGTAATGAATCAAACACCTAATGCAATTCATACAGGTAAAGTTCATGTGGCAGTGTGATGGCTGGGGATGGTTCTTTTTCTTGCAGGACAGGGATATTATTTTACAGACTTTGGCCTGGTTCTATTTACTTTTTTTTAGTAAGACTTTTGCTGAACTGCAAAAGCCAAATGTAAATCCAAAGCTTTCTACTGCAAAGAGTAGCAGTTCAAAGTAGTAGTTCAAAGAGTCATTGGAGAATCTTCAAGATGTACAACTGGTACAACAATTTTAATTTCTCTTTCTAGGCAAAGATTGTTTTCACTACCAGTCAGATTAGATTGCCCATTTGTGCTTTAACATCTTTTATTCTTCCAATGAACACTTACTAAAATTTTTTATTCCTGAGAGGAGACTGCATCACCAAATGAGGAGTTTAAACCTACAAATTTGTCTGTGAATATTCAAGGGCTACTATACTATAGTGCTGTGCAAGGTCTAAAACCAGTAAATGAAGGAGAACTGCAGGAAAATTTGTTCTCTTTCTGTGTCTATGTGCTCATGTGTGCCTGTGTTTGGCAGCACCCTCAGCCTGCTGCTGATGGTGAGAGTCTCTTTACAAGGAAATCCAGAGGAAGGCATAGCAGACAGCAAACTGGCAGATATTGGGTAGATAGAAGAATAGGCTAGGTAGAAGGCATTGGATATCTGCATATTCAGTCACAATGATTGTGGACTCAAAACCTTTCAGAAAAGTAAGAAAAGGTTCAGGATATCTCTCATTGTCTTAAATGCATTGAAATAAGATGGATAGATAGATAGATAGATAATATTTTTTTCTAAAATATTTTACTCAGGGCATGGAATTAATTCAAATCTCCTTTTCATTCTTTTTCTTTGATTTTTTTGTTGTTTTAACTTTGTTTTGCTTTAATTTTGTTAATATTGCAAAAAGAGTCCAGTAAGCAGTGCGTGAGGAGAGGTGTTGGTAACAATTCATCCATCAACATGTACTTATCTACTCAGTCTCTTTAACCACGGTGGTGCACCAAAAGAGAGCACAGACCAGCCTTGAGCCAAAACATTCACCGTGTAGCTGCTGATGAGTTGCTGGCTCTCCAAAGTGCCTGATGAATTAGGCATGAGGGCTGCATGATAAGGAGGGTTCATTAGCATGAGCTCAGTCTCTCTCCATCCACATCATGCATCCCCAGACTGCAGGGTGACTAAGGGCAGAGGGAGGGAGGCCAGCCAAAACCTTGCTAAGGTGTTGGTGGAGGCACAGAGCAGAGCTGGGTTCCCACTGTGACCTTTGCAGGCTGGGAGAGTGTGGAACACTGCAGACTGTTCAAGCCCTTTGTTGCTAGCTCCACATGGAACTGAGTAGTATAAATATAGAGAGTCTCACAGAAGTTGTTTATCATTAGAAGTTCACTTGCTTTCCTTCAAAGTATTTTTTAAATGTTATTTAAACTTCTGTGGTCTGGAAACAAAACCATATGTGAGTCTGGGTATTATGTGGTTTCTTCTGGCCAAGAAATACCACAGCACAAGAACAGGCTCTGGGATTGATTCCCCCCCTGAAAGTATTTGTGTATGCACAGTGAATGCTGTTGAACCTCACCTTCAGCAGTGTCCCTTCTGGAATGACTCATGAAAACTGTATTGCCAGAGATCCTTATTATACTCGTTTTTCAAGGAGCATCAGATTGGGTTGATTCTGCTCCATTGCTGTAACCCAATGTCTGCCTTTCTGGAAAGAGAACAGATACCACTGGGAATCTGTTACACCACAATAAACTAGGAACAAACCTTTTTTTACTTTCTTCTCACTTCTTTCTGAAAATATAAGTTGCTTATAAGAGCTACATTGCAATTTTGTTAGCAGTGAATACACTCTATTTATACACTGTAATGCTTTTAACATTAAAATTTAATTCCTAGTCATTATTCATAAAAATTTCCTAGGCTGTCTAGTAAATTGTAAGAAAGTTATCTTTAACTGAGCTTCATCTAAGATATGTGAAATGGAGTTTTAGGTTTAAAATTAGGCAGAACAGAGGCCCTTGAAACAGCAGTCACTTTAAACATACTCACTTTCTTCAGGGAAGGAAGACTTGTGACCATTTATTTCATTAAGAAAACTCCATAAAATTTGGTTGCCTTTCTAGAATCATAGAATTGTAGATTCATAGAATGTTAGGGCACCTTAAAGATCATCCAGTCCAAATGTCCCCATGCCATGGGCAGGGACCTCCCACTAGACCAGGCTGCCCATGGCCTCATCCAGCCTGGCTTTGAACACTGCCAGGCTTGGAGCATCCACAAGCTCTCTGGGCAACCTTTCCTAGTGCCTCAGGACCCTCTCAATAAAGTATTTCTTCCTAATAGCTAAATTATTCATATAAGTGTCTGTTAAATATTCCTAAAAACCTAAATTTTCCCCTTTTCAGTTTGTACCCATTACTCCTTGTCCTACCACTACAGTTCCTGGAGAAGAGTCCTCTTCTGGCTTCCCCTTCAGATGCTGGGAGATTGCTGTGAGGTCTCCATGCAACCTTCTGTTCTCCAGGCTGAATACTCCTAATTTTGTCAGTCTGTCACTGAAGTGTTTAGACTGCGGTTCATTGTTTGAAATACTGATATTCTCTGCAAATATCCTTTGGCTGATTTTTTTGTGGAAAAAGAGTTTGTTCTTTTGGTCTGGTGATCATGCAGTTCTGAATGAAAAGTGTGGGGGAGCAAAAATGTTGTTTGGAGTTAAAAAAACCTATTTATTTACATTTCTTTGGCATTTTTGGTTTTTTTCCCCCCTTTGAAATATGCCTTTAAAATTATTATGGAAAGAAAAAAATTTAGGGCGTTTGAGCTGAAAATTAATATGCTTGTTTTGAAAATAGTGAGGACGTACTTTTCAACTTAAATTATTATGAGAGAGATGTCTTGTAAGGTAGTACATTTGAGTATTGTCCTGCCTTGCAGAATAGGATAAAAAAATCAAAAAGAAAATTTTTGACAACTGTGGGGTGGGTTTTTTTGTTTTTCACCATTGGTTTGGGTTTAAGTGATTTGGAAAACACATTTGCTTTGAATTTTAGCAAATGCCATATGTCAGTGTTGAAAACATGGATTTCTAAGGATTAAATTCCAGGTATTTACATAGCTGTGTCTGTATTGTCTTAAAAGAGCCAGAAAGCTTCAAGTATATCTATATTATGTTTGCTTAGTATCTAATTTGTACACCTAAAATATACTTAATAGTGCCTCTGAAGAAAGAACTAGGCTGAAGAGGCATACGAATTTTGATCTCTAAATGTAAGCTGTCGCTACAATTTGCACCTTCTGTTTTTTCTCTTCAGCTTTACAAGTAATTTAATGTTACAATGCCCCTGCCTTCCTCCACATACTCATTCTTTTCTTTACCTCAGACAAAGGGGAAAATAATCCTACAAAAAAAGGTAAAAACTTTGTGATTTTCTTCATTCCAGTTCAAGAAAGATACAATAAAATAAATGGTCATGAGGTGGTGGGAATTCAGGAATAGCAGAAGGACCATCTTGAATTGTCTTACATGGGTTACAAATCTGCACTTAGCTATCAGTGGTTGAATTCTGCCTATCTCTTTTTAGAGGCTTTGGAAATCTTTCCAAGATTTTAGTGTAATATACTGTCTCAGGTGTTGACTTTGCCTCGAGTTAGACATCTAACTGTCTGTTCTGCCCTTTAAAACTAGTTCCTTTTTATTTTAGCATAAACTTAAAACAAACTCAGTAGAACACTCCAGGATCCGGGGTGCTCTTTGTCAAGATGACACAGTTTATATGTACTTTATGAGACTCCTGTTTCCAAGAGCAATTAGGATGTTCTGAGTTATATCAACCTGTGTTTGCATTTGGATATTTTCATTCACTGATTTATTTTAGGATTGTACACTGCATTGCAAAACAGAATTTGCCTTACTCCACCTAATTAAAATTCATTTGATGAATATACAGTCTTAGCAACCAACATTTTTTAAAGTTGTCTTTTGAATTTTGACCCCATGGGAAATATTCATGTAATCTAATGTAGTTGTTTTGAATAACATCCTTGTTAGAAACCTAAGGTAGGCTAAAGTTAGGTGTTTACACTAAACAGAGGGACAGAGGCATTTCCAGAATATTATTCATGGAAGTTAGATGAATGAAAACACTTTGCATAAAGATTTCCTCACCATTTAGCATACTATTCACTTTGAATGACCTTATTTCAAGGTAAATTTGGAAGAAAACACTGCAAAAATTTATTATGTACAGAGGGGTAGCAGTGTAAGCCTACCTTATGTTTCTCTGCCTGTGGTTTTACCTAAGATATTGTACTTAGCAGGTTTTTGCACATGAATTGCTGTGCCTCTGGAATTCAGTCCCCTGGGTAAATTATGATGGAGCTGAAATGCCTTGCTCATGTGATGCTCTGGCACTGCCTATGACCTAATGCAGGAGTAGCTTTAGGATTCAAATTCTGGCTAAACCAGAATTTCTGATCTAAACATGATCTTCTGCTCAGGAAGATCATGTGGCTGTTGGTAACACTGGTACTGAAAGAACAATCATTACCAAAAGATTTTTATTTCTGCTATCTTTAGGCAGCAACAGTGGATTTTATGAACACATGGGACAGTCCTGTGAGTTTTAAATTATAACCTGGTCTCTCTCCCTTAGCCATATAAAAAGTATGAGAGTTCTGTAGAAGGAGCAGAATGGACTCTACATTGGATTCTGAACTGAAGGCAAAGCAGCACTACTTTTCAGATCCGTTTTACTTCAAAGACTCTGTAAGTCATTGTGCCAACCTGTGATTTTTATAAAAGTTTAAAGTACTTCAAAGAGAGGACATTAGGAGCTACTAATGAGGAGGAATGTTTATTGATGCTTCAATGAAATGCTAAAATCTGTATTCATAATTTTACTGCTAAAATGCATAATGATTTAATTGCCCAGAGATTTCTGCACTCCTCTCTGACAGACATACTTGTAGCGTGTAAAGGTGAGTCTGTATGGCAGAACAACGTCTTAAGCTCACTTTTAAGATAAAAATGTCATATTGCTCCTAGTAAGAGGAAGTACTTTTTTTTTTAAGGTAAAAGTTTTTAGGGTCCAATTGTCCAAATATTTGTCACAGAGCTGAGACGAAGGAAGGAGGATTTCTTCCTTCTCTTTATATGCGTGGAGATAGGCCTGTGAACCAAATGTTTGGGAGAGTATATTTTTAGATTGTTCTCCCTTTAACTTTTCTGTTGGAATAGTCCTACAAAGTATTCAAATATTCCTGGATTCAGGCCTTTAATTCAGGTTTACACTTCCAAAGGACTTCTCAGACTGCCAACATTGAGTTACTTTATGTTTTCTTTCTTTTTTTTTTGAGCTGAAACAAATTACCTAGTTCACTAAAAAGGACATTGTTTTTAGGTCCAGTCATCAAAATGAAAGTTCAGCTGTTCATGTAGTCCCAGGAATCCTGAAAAAAAAATCTGTCACACCATAATGAAATTAAAACAATAGAATTCATATGCTGTCTCATTATAAGTACATAAAATATAGGAGTCCTAAACTCTTCCAGAAATAAGTAGAAGTGCCACTGCAAATTCTTTTTTATGTGTGAAGATTTTACATTAATTTGTAGCTAAAAAATCAGAAAGAGAATGGGAAACTCTGATCACAGAAGAGAACTCAAATAGCATATTAAATCTTGGAAAGAATGTTTCTTTTTTATTGTGTCTAATACTAGTCTGAGAGAAAAAGCAGGATACCTTTATTAAACTGAAATAAAGCAGCGTTCATCCATAATTCAGAGCTTAATGCCATGATTTCAAAATGCCACAAAGACTATCTTGAGTAGTATTTTAAGCTGTCTTCTTAAGCATGGTGTTAGTAGCAACATTTCTGTCTAACTCCATAGTCTTACCAAGAGCTGCTGCCTGCTACAATATCTGATAACATCCTGCACTCCTAAAACACCCTCAGCAGGCACTTCTTCCCAACACAACTCACAAGGTACTCTTATCACAGCATTCTTCCCTAGTATTTTGTTTTTCTGCCCTTATTAAAACATAAAGTAGGGTACTATTCTACCTTAATTGTTCAGTAAAAAAATCTTTTTGAATCTCTCACTACCATGATGAAAGAGTAGCTTGATGAACAGCTGTTGTTGAAGAGATACAGCTGGCAAATTTCTTAAGAATGTTTTTCTCAGAATACACTTGTTCCTTGAAATGGAAACATTTCTTTCCAAGACGGTATGTACCTGTTTTGATAAGGCAAGGACTTCTGATCAGCAATAGAACTCACCCACGATTCATCTGGCCCATTTAGGATATTAAATCAACATTTTATGATAACTCCACTCCTCTCCTCTCCTCTCCTCTCCTCTCAAATTCTTACTGGTTTGTTTGTTTTATGGCATTTTGTTTGTTGTTGCTTTTCTCCAGGTTTAGAGCAAGAGAACTTAAAGAATCTTTTAAAACTTCCCTTGGAAGAGAAAACAGTCTCCCAGGCACTTGTGAGTGTTGCAGTACCTGGAAGAGTAGGGAGAAGGTAGGAAATTGCCAGGGAGTCTGCAGTGTATATTTACAGCATGGGTTTGTTAATCATAGCTAGAAGTTTGACTCAAAGCACAGTTTAAGCATGAGAATTGCTGAGTGAAATCCTTACAGCAGCATATCCTTCTCTTCTCCAGGTTGCAAGCAGATGGTCTCTGTAAACTTTTAAAAAATTACTGATATTTCATCTTCAGTACACAGTGGTTAGTAGGGACAGAAATAACAAGTGATCACAGGTAATAACTGATGTATTCATCTGTAGTCCACAGAACTGAAAAACTAAAAAGGGGTTAAGACAAAAACTTGTAAGATATAAGCTTGAGGCTGGTGCTTTGCTTTTGAGCCTTTTGCTCCTTTTACTAGGGTACTGTTCAGCAATATCTTGCTTTGAAGATATACGTGATGCTTAAATCCAGTCATAAGGTAAAAATGTATAAAACACAATAAAAGAACTGATACACAAAATGTGCTTCCAGCACCCCAAGAATTAAAAAGACTTTACAATGTCCAGTTCTTTCCAACTTTTCTGGCAGAGGGACAGTCTCTGTTTCTAGCCTTTTAAGTTTTAAGGAAGAGTTAAAACAGATATTTGTTAATTTTGATCAACTTTGACCTGAGTGTTGGTTTAAAAAAAATACTGGGTTAGATTCTCTGTCAGTCAAAGCACATACGAGTGAAGTGACTCTCTTAAGGATGTGCAATATACTTGTGACACAGCCAGGATTTGGAACGACCTGATTTTCAAAACTAATCTGTAAGCAATAAATAAGCTCTTAATATCTAAGTTTTAAGCCAAGGCTTCTTCTCCTTGTCAGAAGTGACACTATATATTGTTAAATTTTCCCTAACTTGACTGGTGGTTTTCCTCTTTAAGGAGGGCCCCAGCAGTGTTATTTTCAGCTCCCAGCTGGTTTAAAACCTAAGAAGAATTGGCAAGATTATTTTTTCCCACTTGTCATGTCCTTCTACCTAGCAGTAGAATAATATTCTACTTACAGGGATGAGCTTTTAGCTCAGTGTTATGCTGTCACCAGTACCTGTCTACTTCTCCTTACCTTGCTAGAAAGCCACATCCCCAAAACACCCCTGACTTGCTGGTGAACTGGTTTTTTCTTTTGTAAAGCCAAACCTTCTTAGGCCTAGTGAAACACCTTCAAATAGAAATTCATCAGGTTCAATTTTCCCCTCCTTATCAAAACCATGCTTTTTTTCTGAACATTTAGGTGTGTCCTTTAAAAATTCAATCTCCTCAAAATGAAACAGTACAGAGGAAGGGGGCAGGGGGATGGGTACCCAACACTGAAAAAACAACTTACTTGTTTTCTCTGGCTTTTAGCTACAAGTTAAGACCTTAGCTTCTTTTTTATCTCATTGGATGCTTTGGCATGAAGCATCCAAAATCTAGATTGCTGGACTTATTCATGGCATTTCAAAAAGAGTATCATTTGGGCCATACATTAGCAAGCAGGCAAGTAATTAATAATAACACATGTGGAAGCAAATGAATGTTTTGCTTGTTGAAAGAGAATGAGAAAGTCAGACAAAGGCCTGGGCTCTATGTCCTTGCCCTCCACAGCAGCAGAAGAAATAATGTTATGAATAGCATTTAACTTGAATTTGTAGCAAACTGCTGCTTTTATCATAAACAATTGCCAGATGGTATACATTATCTTCCTTTTTTCTCCTTTCACAAAAGCAGCATTAATTGCAGAGCAGCCCAGGGCTCCACTCAGCTCATCAGTGTGATAACACTTCATGACCCTGATTAGCCGTCAGTCTACTCAATTAAAAAGATCATTTAGACATTCACCCAATCATTTGCCTATCGAGCCACCTGGGCCTCAACCAGGGGCTCCATTTTTAACATTCTCCTGCCCTCTCTCATCTCGCCTAGCTTTTTTACATATCTCCAAAAGACGTAATTGAATTAAATAAAGCGTCTCAGGGGCAGCTGCAACATCTGCTGTTTGTGGTATGTCAAGCCTTCAGCATTAAAAACAGTTACATATGCTCCAAATTAGCAGGTCGCAGAGATGAAACAGTCGATGATAGTGTTTTTGTGCCAGCGTGAGAAGCAGCTCACAGCTGTGTGCAATTTACAATTAAAGGCTTTATCAGAGCTCAATTGTACTAGTGAATCAAGTGGTGAGAGGTCAGTTAGTGAATTAGACCAATTAGAGCTTGTACAGTTAAATTATCTGTCTTATTACCTACTGATAAACAGCCTTGTCATATCTTTACTGAGATGATGAAGCCTGGAAGTGTTTTATGAGGTGATACTGTACTTTTGTGTGTGTGTGTGTGTAATGGAACTCAGTAGCTCAGCAAACTTGGTCTGGTGCAACAAGCTTGCAGTCTTAAACTGCTGAGGGGAAAAAAAACCCCAAACACCTGCAGTTAGAACCTTAAAGCAAAATTAAGTTAGAACAAGAGTAAAGATTATAGTTGTTGGCTGTGTTTCAATATGTATTTTTCTGCTTGGCAAAATCTAAATTCATGAAGTTAACAGTGGGAAATGTTACACTTTTGATTTCTAGGGTTGGTTTTTTTTAATTACTGTCTTTTCCTTTCTCACTCCCACTCTGAAAGAAAGATAAGAGGCAAAGGATAGAATCTAATAAAGCCAGGCTCTGATTTTTATACTGTAAAATAATGCAGTAATAATGGACAAAGACAGAAACTGCTACTTCTTAATCTCAGGATTTACATGCTTCTGGAAGGATCACCTGTAAGGACAGAGCTGACTCAAGATGGGTGAACTGAACAAAGGTGAGCCCATGAAACCTTTTTGGAAGTCTTATGCATATGTTTGTCAATTTATACCTGGCTGTTATGTCACACTACTCTGTGAATGAGACATGAGCTGTACCAGCTACAGCCATGTCAAATTTATAGCCACCTGGCTCTAAGAATAAGGAATTTGCTGTCTGGGGCCCTGTGTATTTGTGGGCGGAAGGGGGGTGCAGTAGAGGGATAAGTACAGGGATATTAAGATTAAAGTTGTATGGAAATTTGACAGTGTTGCACGTCAAATTCTACCTTTCTAAGGCAATGGTAACTAAGGACCAAAAGCATCAGAAACCTTTCCTTGAAAGGGACTATCTGTGCTTTGCTCTTGAAAATAAAGTAATGAAGTAAAGCTCATACTTTTCTTTTAATCATACCTTTCTTTTAATCAGACGTTGGTAACACATTGATGCCATTCTTTTTTTAGAGAAAATCCTAGAGATTAGATCATATGTTCAAATCTATTCTCTGCAAGAAGGTAATCAATGATCTATTAGGCCACAGGAATGGAATAAAAATATATGTGCTTCCATAACCCAGTAGTCAGGGAATTTGGCTCAAAGAAGCATTGAGCCCATTGCCAAAGTTATATTTTAGTCTTTCACATGATCTTGTTATTGGATAAAAGGCATAAAAGTTATCCCCCATAAATCAGTGTTGGGTATCACTGCTCCTTTCATTCTTCACAGTAGCACAGTGAAGGAAGGATGGTAAACACCTGCAAGGTGAACAAGCTGGCTCATAGGCTGTCAGGATAGCTGGCACACACAGGGTTAAATCTCTGTGGGCAAAGGAGGTTGTTTTACTTCAAGATCTGTAACCAGACTTGTGTTCTAAGTAACTCTTCTAAGGTGTGTGGAACTGCACTGCTAAGGAATGTTTGGATCCAAGTGTAAACTGAGATTAAATGCTAGCCCTTTATTAAGGGGAGATTTGATGGGGATGGGGGATGTACTTTTATTCCACCCTAATATTTTCTTGGTGAAAGCATACATCTTTGGAATGGGCTTTTGAATGTGTTTAATGCATGGCTTTAATGTGTTCAGGCATAAAGATTTTGCAAAATGAGGAAGGCAAGTTTCAAACAGATGTCTTGAGATGTTTTATTAAATATCGTGATTGAAATAAATTAAGAAGATTGTGATGCTGGCAATGAGGGGTCTTCACCTGCTTTCTGCCAGTGTATAGTGTTGACTAATTTTCCACAGGTTTTGGACTTGCATTTAGAGAAATTCTAATCAGAATCAAAATGGGACTCTTTGAAGCAGCAGATTCAACATTTTAGTGTTTTTCTTAAGTGCATTGATCTCTTCGCCAAGCTTCAAAGCTTTAAAAAAGCAGTTGAAAGAAAGAGAAGTTTTTCAACTTAGGGATGAGAAAAAGAAAGAAAAAGTACACTTTTTGAGTGCAAATGAATACATTTTTCCACACTCTTACCCTTCTAAGTAGTAGAGGGTATTTAGTTCATTCCTCAAGTGGAGGAGAGAAATGTGGTCTAAGTATTCTCAAAACTGCTGAGAATTGAATACACAGTGAACACTTGGTCAGGACCCTGATCTCTCCTATAGTGCACATGCTGCTGGCAGTTATTGAAAATCTTCATCCTCTCCTCTGTTGCTTTCTTCCAATTTCTGAGTGACTTCTGACTTCTGATTTGCCCTTGATAAGGCCAAAATGAAATTAAATCCCCAGATATCAGGATTTTCTATTTTTAGATACTAAATTGAACCTATTCAGTAAATACTGAAATAATGATTTACAGGTGATTTTTAATTTTTTTTTCTTGATTTCATTGTATTGCAGTTGATAAATTACTTCAGTCCCACTTTTAGAAGACATAGGAGTTTCTGTAGCTTTCTAAAAGTGATTTTGAATTTCAAGTGTCTGTAGCTTTCCAACAGAGGTTAAGTCCCTGGGTAAATAGCTCACTGTTAATCATAAATTGTGACATTATGTACATAATTCAGTCAATCTAAAATAGGAAAAAAGTAGAGAAGTTGTTTACAAGTGAAAGTATTGCAATAACAAGACCATATTATGTTGACAGACTGATTTCTTGAAAATTCTATTCTAAGTACAAAATCAGTTTATGGAGAATACAAGATCTAAAAAGAGAGACACTCAGTTATCAGTGAATGATAATTACTCTATATCATCTGTTTGCTGAGAAAACAGGAGCAGTTAGGGCATTGTATCTCTTACTGCACTTATTAACCTTGCAGCTTGCAAGCCAAGCTCTTCACAACACAAGGTACTGAAGCTCATCATGGGCTTGAAAACCCTGCTAGCTGAGGCACTGTCAGGATAATAATCTTTTGACATTTAGTTTTCTACTTTATTACTAGTTTCATCTCAAATATTTAAAAATAAATCAACTTTGGCCACCGTTTATTTTTTTCCCCCTCCATTTAATTTTTTACTTTCTACTGTTCTTACTTACATAATAGATTAACATGGCTCAATTCAGCTGTTTTCCTTGTGGGAAGCTCTCATTTTCCCAGGCCTGTGAACCCTGGCATGTGTCTCCTTACTTGAAAGAAGCAGTGAGAGCCCCTTTCTTCCTGGCTGATCACTTTAGGCAGCACTTGCTATTGCAGCATGACCCCTTTGCCTAGCCTGTAACATAGCCACAGGACTTAGATTAGTTATAAGGATTTTTTTTTTTTAAAACTGGAACATTTCCCAAGTGGTAGATGTCCCATGCCTGGAAACACCCAAGGTCAGATTGGACAGAAGTCTGAGGAACTTGATGTAGCTGAAGATTTCCCTGCTAGTCCCAAACCATTCTCACTGAGCCCTGCTTCTTCTCAAGAGTGCATTGAAGAAACCACTTTGGGTTAACTGGACATTTAAGAACTACTGCAGAAGGATGAATATAAATGTTTGAAGAACTGGAGCCCATATTGCCTAGTGGCATGAGAACAAATATTGCCTTTATCTCATGAGAACAAATCATCCACCCAAGGAGTTCTGTTTAGATGCTTGCAGTAGGAATTTTAGTTTTTACATGTACTGTGTCTTTCAAAAATTGCTGTTCATCCCTTTCCCAAACAGCACTACCACAGAGATCCTTTAAAAATCATGTAATAAAAATGTCAGTTAAATAAGACAGGGAAGTAATATGGTTCTGATGCATGTATTTCTCTGAAATGGTAAACTGTAAGTCACCAATTTGGGTTTCAAGTCCACTTTTACCCATTATACTTTGATAAAAGTATATCTTCTTTAGACCACAATAATACATTTTGTCCCCATTCCTCACACATTCTCCAGATATTCTTTTCTCTGACATAAAACTCTATTGGTTTGTATAGTAAATCTGAGTTGCCTGAGGTGGTGTGAAGGCAAAGCCTTTGTCTCCATTCTGTAAAAGCACTATGACTATGTACAACTTTCTTTTTCAGAAAGTCAGAGTGATTCCTTTCGTTGATTGTCCACTTTACACTATTTTCCTGCCTTGTTTTATCTGTTAATATAGAAGCAGATAAATCACCACAATTTACAATTCAGTTCAACTAACATGTTCATTGATTTAAGACACAGGCCACAATTTCTGCTGTTTTGTTGTCAAAAGAGCACTTCAGCTGTCCTTGCACAAGACACAGGGTGATCAGACAGAAGCAAGAAGTACAGTTGTGCCAAAGTCATTATTCCCAGCAGTGGTTTCCTTGGTAAGCATTTGTAAATAGTTGGCTGGTGGTTGGTGCCAGAGGTCTGACAAAAATAGCTTTTTAATTAAATATACCAAAAGCAGTATTTCTAAACTGCACCATTGGCACAATAAAGCAAGTAGATATCAAATGCTTCTCTTGAATTGGGATAAGCATTAATTCTTGGTTATCTCTGTTCCTCTACTTATTCCTTTAAAAAATACAGAGCAAATCAGCTGCCTGCACTACATCAGTCCCACCAAAGAAATATGCATTAGCTAAAATAGTTTTGCAAAGGTGTGAAAGTAGGGGAATTGCTTAAAAATCTCACAGCTTTATTGTGTATCTGATTTGCAAATATCTAACTTTCAACCTTTAAACTTCTCTCTTTTTCCCTGCTCATTACATAATATAAGAGATGCATCAGAAGGTTTATTGGAGTAAATTGCAGGCCCCACAGTAAGTAAGTCAATAGATTAGATCCTCTGACTACTGGATAGATAACTCAGGGAATAATTTACCTATACATTTGTAAAGTTTATCTGGGTATACTAAATATAGCCTGTTTTTTTCCTGCCAGTCTTTTAGTCCAACTTGGCACCCTGTGCAGCCATTAAAAATCAAAGAAAAAATTCAAAAAATAGAATGAATCAAAATAGGTCTACAGCTTATATTGTACTTTTTAGATCTAATGCTTCTCTTAGAATGCTTCGATTAATATAATTCTGTAAAAATCAAGGCTATTCAACACTCTTTACCGCATTTACTCTCACAATGAAAAGTTTCAAATTGTATAGAGATTTTTTTCACCTTAGTTATTTGCTTGAGAAGGAAATCTAACTTTCTGTGTTAATTTAGATAAATATGGGGTTTAGACTTGTTTTTTCTTTTATAGCCACAACACCAGACCTTCATATTGCTCATGAAAGTTTAATTCTTGATCCATTATTATTTTTACTCAGTGTTAATAATGTATTAGATGTGCTTATTGCCTATCTGTGGATGTATAGATGGGTACACTTTGGTTAGACCAGTCAGAAGTGTTGCTGAGATCACCCTCACTCCAAACAGAGTCTAATGCTTATTGGTTTCATGCTTTAAGAAAAATGAGTCAGTGCATGAAGGAATTTTATTCAAGATGTACTTATTAGATATGTTGCCTCAGTGAAGGTTATAGCTTCAGTATTGATCAAACCACTCTTCCCTGGTGTACAGATGATTAATTCCCTATTAACTCCTAAGAGAAGACTAACCTAAAGTGTACATTTTAATGAGTGGCACTGCTTCCTCCAAAGTGCACACAACCCCCCTTATTAAAAGTAACTCCTCAAATGTCTTTTGTGTGCATACTACCTGCTTACCTTGATGTCTTATTTGTATTCACTTTTCTTTTATACTTTTATTAAAATATTACTTTTTATTATATTATTTCTGTAATACTTTTTCCTGATTTTGCCAAATAATTCTGCATTATTCTTGCTGAAAATAGTACCAGACATAGGCATTTTGCATTTTACATATCTCTTCCTATAGTAGGGTTTTTAGAGCTGGTTTCAAAAGCCAGACAGTTTTAAAAAATTGTGATCTGGAAATTTTTGCTGATATTAGAAGTTTCTGTCTTTCTGACAGCTATAATTAGCAGTCAATGGGAACAACATGTACATAAATAAAACAAGTTCTTGCACTGATCAAGTCTAACTTATGAACCTGTGTTTGTGAATTCCTAAAGCAAAGTATCTTGACAGATAGCTATTCTGAGACTCTCTCAGTTGCACCTGTTATTATGTATTTGAGGTCTAGAGGATAACCTGTTCTCCAGCCAAGTGATTTCATGTTTCATGTAACATTTGAAAGACCAGTAGTGGCCTGACTACCATCACCAGAAAACCTTGTCATGCAGATCTCTATCAGAAGACAGAGAGGCTCTTGATTCTAACTGGTCTCAGCGATTTGGTCTTGCTGGGAGAGTGACAGAGTGGAAAATCTGGGATTTCGGGCTGTTTGCAAATGCTTTATGTTTGTATGGGAAAGTTCACAATAGTTGCGGCTTCGTCCTTCTGCGGCATAGGAAAAATAAACCCCAAAGTACCATCAGCCATGAAGACTAATACTTTCAGCTGCAGGCACATTTCCCAATTGCTCCCCAGTTTGTCAAACATCAGCTGATGCCTGTGAAACTGCTTCTGCAAGATGTGTGTTTAGAAGAAAATTTGATCATGAGTGAAACTCTAACACAATACTCAACTTGATTAGTGCTATGCTCAAAATACTGCCAGTCTCTCTAATACTTTGTTTTTAATTACTTCTCTAAAAGTTATCTAAACTTGATATAATTTCTGTGGTAGTGAGCATGATCCAGTCTTCACAAATTATTGGTTTTTGTGATCCTTACACATAGTAGGAGTCCTAGTAAAATATCTGTATTGTATTTAAATATCTGTATATAGGCCTTGCCCTGATAAGCCTCGGTTGTTCTTGATGGGCTGCAGCTGCGATGTCCTTCATTGGGCAGCAGCTGTGGCTAGTGAAGATAACTGGGATAAAAGGGGCTGGGCTTGGCCAGTCAGGGAGAACCTGGAAGGAGCCCTGACTAAGAAGCAGCAACAAGCAGAAGAAGAAGTAGAAGTAGAAGTGTGAGCTGTGAAGAACTGCCCCCAAGAAATATTGCCGAGAAGGTACGAGACTTTAGAAATATGATTGTGACAGTATGGGACTTTAGAAATATGAAATATAACAACAAGATAACAACACTTACAAGCACACAGTTTCATATTTTCCCGTAGAACATGAATGAAGCTGTGAGTTTGTGTAAACCTATTACTCATCACTGTGACATCTCATGAAATGCCAACACGTCAAACATTAGGCTAATTACTAAGTCAAGACTCTTTCTATGGACATTTCTGTAAGGATTCCAGCTAGTCTCACAAACTAGGATTATTTGAGGGCATCAAATGATTCGTGCATCCTGTAGCAAGAATTAAATAAGCTCAAATTGAGATAGATCTACAGTGGCATTATAGAAAAGTAGGCAGGAGAAGCCTTTTTCTTTAAATTTTATGTTTTAAATTTTTCAGTATCCCCCTTTTTCTGACAAGCTGCTAGCGATATGTTACTGTTTTAAGATGTTGGAGCTGACTAGCATAGGAAGATTTAGGTAAAATGGAAGTTTAGTTCTTCAGTTAATAAAGATCCTAACTTGTGTGAGGAGTATTTTTAGTTGTGAAGTAAAATTAACAAGGTCCTACCTCTGGTGAAAAACATTTTGAACAGTGCCAGTTTCTTTTATTCAGAACTCTTTTAATATGAGAATTTTAGAACTAGTTTCCTAATCCATGACAAATAAATTGGGGGATACAGTGAAAATGTTTACTAGCTTTGAGCAGCATCTGTGTCCTGGCTATTGTTTTCTACTTTTATCCGATTATTTTCTATAAATAAAAAAATATTTGGACTGTTTAAAAACATTTAAAGTTAAGACATTCATATTTTCTTGATTTGACAGCACTATTTTTTGCTGCTCTGAACATAACCTTTAAAAGTAGGCTTCTAGAGAAAATATTGAAATTAGGAATTTCAGATAACCTTCCTGAAATATTCCAAGATGGTTTTTTAAGCATTTTAGATTGACAGTAATATTTAACATATTGTGAACGTAAAAGATGAAAATTCAATATTAAATTACAATATAGGTTGAAAAAGATAATACATTGGATTTTTTGCAATATATTTTTATATATGTTTCACTATTCATTAATTTATTTGTCATTTTAATGGCAGGAAAAACCCCAAAACATCTTCAAAGTCTGCTTAAACACCTCTTTACTCCTGAAGTCTATGTATGATTTTTGAACAGAAAACACAAATATATATACACATACACACACACACATATATATAAAATTTCTATCATCAGAAAGACTATTCATGGCAGTAACATGTTCACTCCCTTACTTGTAAAACAGCTTAAAGAATCATGTTTTTAGAACAGATCTCATCTGTAAGTTCATCTTGCTCCCTGTCTAGCACTTGCAATAGAAGGCGGCCTCAAGCCTGATCAGTAACTGTGGTTTCCTGCCCTGACATGCACAACTAGCAGGTGAAGGACAACAGAGGGTGCATCCCCACCTGTCTCCCTCAGTATCTGCTTTTGGATATGGTTGTCCATTGTTTTGTTTAATCTCTTGTTGAGCATATTGTTTCCTCCAACTCTGTCTTTGGCAGGTAGTTACACAATCAGTGCCCTTTGCGTAAAGAAGAATTTTCTTGTTTTGATCCAAGTTGAAATGAATTTCAGCAGATAATGCTGTGTCTAGGTAGTTATTCTGTCTCTCTTTCAAGACAGATGCACCATGCCCTTAGTAATTTTATTTGTTCTTCTCTTGCTTTTTCTGACTCTGCTATGTCCTGCAGATATCGAGAGTGCTGCAGTTGATTGTGACAGCATTATATTTTATCTTCATCCTCAGCTATATTCTTGATAATGCCCAGCATTTTATTGTTGGGGTTTTTTTGGCATCTGTTGGACTTTGAGCTGATACTTATAGAAAACTGTCCATGATGGTTCTGAAATCTCTCTCTTCTAAGTGGAACATCTCCAATAAAGGGTTTTCATGTTTCCAAAACAGAACAGAGGGCCTAAAGTTAAAATATAGAAGTCTTTTATAAGGAAAATCTACTGATTGCAAGGCGGATTTCAACAGTATATTTGAAGGGGTGTTTAGAAAGAAAGTAAAGCTGCACCCTCTGTAAGTAGCAGTTCCATCTGTGAAAGGGTACTATTTAGATAGATAATATAAGGCTTTTCTCTGAGGTGCTTGCAAAAAGTTATTTGACATTTTATCCTATCAAATTTTCAGTATACTAATACAGAAGCCTTCTGTTTGCCTTTTGTGCAGAATGAATGGCACTTGCTGAAGCCACATTACATCATAATACAGCATTTGGTCAATGATTGGTGATTTTAAACTGCAGGATCAGTTCAATGCAAATATCACAGAATAATTGCTTAACCTATCTTCCCCTTGTTCAGAGCTCTTCAGTGTTAAGTATAAAATGAGCCAGAGTTATGATTTCTGCCAAATCAATAAAACCAAAGGATTTGTGACCAAAGCCTTAATTGTCTTAACAAGAGCATGTATGCCTTTCAAACTAATGAATCATCAAGTATTATTGGCTTCTTTAGCCTTAAGCCTTTTGAATAATGCAGATTTTTAAATAGAAGGGTAAATGTTATGTGTGTTAACAGTTTTACAAATTAGCTCTGATTTTGTACTTTGGACTATGACACTCATTACTGGACTTGTGTCTTGCCATTTCCATTTGTCTGTGACTAATGTGTAAAGATCAACTGATTCTGCACTATTGTTGGGTTGTTTGGTGCTTTTTTTTTTTCTATCTTCAGTGTGTACAATCCAAGAGATTAAGTCAGAATTACTAATCACAGGCATCAAATAGATCAGATCTTTCTTAGTAATGATTCCAGACACTTGACCAATGATGAGTTTATTCAGATGTAGTATAAAACCTATGAGTAAATATTTGTGTGTCTGAGATTCTTGTAAGAGCACTTATGTTGTGAGGAAGTTGATTCTCAAAAAAAGTCATGGTCTTCATGCTCAGAAAACTGTATTCACATACACAAAGTGGGAATGATTCTTCTGATTACTGGTGAGGTGTAGAAGAGGAAGAAGGAGGAAAAAGAGGCGAAGATAAGATAGTTTACAACAAAAAAAGAGTGCAAATATTCTTTCCAAAATTGACAATAGGGGTGGTGGTGTGTTTCTTCTACATGGCATTTTCATTTGCAACTTTCACTTTTCTGGCTTAATTAAAAAGGGTGACCATACCTTTTTTTTTTTTTTAACAAAGTGCTTAATGTCATTTAATAGTACTTTCTGTATCAGAGTAAAAGAATGGATTTATATGCTTTGATAAGTTAGAGGCTAGACAAGGGTCCCAATGTGTACCCTTGCCTTAAAGAAGTCTTCTCTTCTGAAAATTGCTCAGAAATGTTGGCTTTATGATTATGAATGCTAGTTCTTACATAATACCAAAATGTGGGCAAAAATCTGCAGCAAAGTATTTGAAACTATGAGCAGCACCTCTACAGCACATACTCAGCCCTGGTTAGGCTGCACCTTGAGTACTGTGTCCACTTCTGGACTCTCCAATTTAGGAAGGGATTGAGATCCTTAAACATGTCCAGAGAAGGGCAGCAAGGCTGGTGAAAGGTCTGAAGGAAATCCAGAGTATTCACAAGTATTGGATATTGGGATAACAGACCTCTGCATATGAAAAATGCCTAGGTAAAGATTCTGGCACTAGTGTTAGCTGCCTAAGGGCAGTGAAAATTAAGAAAGATATGATCCACCAGATTTCTAACACAATATAAACATTATGTAGGAGGAAATCACTGTTTCTAGTACAGCAACATGGAATTTTTAATTGATTTTCTTCCTAATCAATATGTCTCTTGTGAAAATGTATGTGTGAGAAGACATTCATTTATTTGTGTAAATAATTTTCAGCTAGATGGTAGCTTTGGTAAATCTACCTAAACTTTATTGATGCAAGACTTACATCCTTTTTTCTCTGGTATTGGTAGAACTGTTCTGATTAATATGGTAGAAAGTGAGGTCATCTTCTGGTGTTTACTCATTAATTTCACTAGGGGCTTTGCACAAGGAAGTGCAAAGTTCCTCAATTCATAGTGTAAGTTTAAACAGTAGCAATAATCCCAACTGAAATTAACACTATACATAGTCTGAAGCACTAATGATGTCTAGTTCATATTTAATCAACTGTTGATATTCAAAACTCTTAAGGGTCTCATCCTGCCATAAACTGTTCATGTTTAATCCTTTTCAGTGTCTGCCAGACACATTCACTCCCAGGTAGGTGATACATAATCGAGCAGATTCCTTACCAGATCATTAGTTCACAGTAATATGTCATCTAACAACTCACAGTGGTACAATCCAGAGATGGCAAAGGTCATTCATTATTTGTCCAGCTCTGCAGGACAGCTGTCAATGTAAGAGACAATCTAAGCTGGCACTGGATATATATATAGGAAAGTTTCTCTAAAAGTGCAGGCTAGCTTCCTATTATTTATTGAAGAATATTGCAGAAAGCAAGCCTGCAAAATTGCAAGGTATTTGCAGAACTAAGAAATTGATGAAGAACTTTGCTAAAATACCATTGCTAGAGTAAGGAAAGGCATAACCTCCTAAGCATAAATAAACCATGAAGGTCGTGGTCAACACACAGATGACAGAATGCGACTGAAGCACCACTTCATTCAACTCAGCCTCAGGCACTGGAGAAAAATTGTTCTTAAGTGTACTGATATGTCAGAAGGCAATAAAGAACCAGAAATACCATCAACTTCAGGGTGACAGTCACAGAAACCTGAACTCTAAGAGCATTGATCTTATGTGTAAAGACAAGCAGAAAATGATTGCAGTTGACAGAAACTGTGGATTTGAAAGACAAATCTGAATCCTAAATCACAAATAATGAAGCAAATAGTGTTTGTGAGAAATGTACTGTACATACATATCACATCCTTGAGTACATAACACCAGCATGAAAGTTCAAAAATAAACCAAAAATAACCTGACAGCAGAGTTTAATAAAAGATATGAGTTATATGCTTTCAAAGAGAAATGTGAAATAGTTAAAACAGAATAGCTTGAACTGTTGAATGGCAATCATCACATTGTTGTACCTCTGAAAGTGCCATTGCCAAGTTCACTAAGACAATCATCTAAGAGGGCTTAAATACCATCCTTTTTTCAGAAATATTGTGCTGCTTGAGTATTAATCTCAGAACAACCACCAAAGGAGGAAAAAAAAAGCTGTCTCCTACAATGGCAGTGAGCCTAAGTTTTCACTCTCTGATAACCATTATATTTACAGCAGGACAGTATGTCCTGATATGCCTAAAGCAACCATCTTTGCAATTCCTGCATGTAGTAACCAGCGTATTTATCTCCCAGTCAATTTTTCTTATATTTCCTGCAGTGAAACATATGCAATCTTTGATTTGACAACACAAATAAAGTGAGCATTTAGGAAAATTTAGAAGCCAGTAAACGCAGTTCAGATTTTTTTTTTAATGAGTGCATTGAGCTATAACACCGTAATTCTCAGACACTGATGATTAATTGAACTTTAGGGTCTACCTCTTCCTCTCTACGTTTTAATGAATCTAGATAGATAAAAATAATATTTTAATTCTATGCAGTTCATGCAGTCACAATCTCAACATCAGAATTTTATGCCTCAAAAAATGTAGAGGATCTGTACATGTGGAGAAAAGTATGAGCTTTAACTGCTGCATATTTTGTCTTAGTTATATATGCAAAAATACTACCTTTTTTGTGGGTTTTGTGCTTGTGGTCTCTGCAATATTTAAAAAAATTTTCTTTGGTAGCTGAATTCTAATCTCCTATCTACTGATATTTTAAGTATATGTAGTAGCAAAATGTAGAAACCGAGCTGGGAAAGAGCTGACTTTCACTAGAGATTTGACAGAACTGGTAAATATACTGTTTCACAATTTAACAAAACAAGGATAATTGTGGTGGGGATTTTTATCTTATTGCTGTAAATAATTGAGTTTAAAAAAAATTCAATAAATCTTGAATGAAAAGTGATAGTGGAAGAAAAATACAAAGGAGCTGTGAAAAATATATGCTTGGCATCAAAAGCGGTGTCTTCTACAAGACCAGCAGAACGAAAGCTGTGACTTCAACGACACACTTCAGCAGGTATTTCTTGTAACAAATTAAAATGCTGCTTGGTATGAGCTGTGCAGAATGATTGCAGGGCCACTGTCAAGTCTTGTACTGAAAGCTAATCAACACAGTTCAGTCAGCAATCACTGGATGGAGAGAAAGCTGGAAGTCTTGCAATTATACAATTGTCTTATTTATTGAAAGAACTGCTGTCCTACACAGAAACTCAAAATTGATAGTGAATTTGCAGTGGACAGACAGCTAGTTCCCCATTTTACAAATGGTGCCTTTGCATATTTCCATTTTCCCTGGTGTAGGATTTTATTACATTCACAGTGTCTTCGTGTGCAAATCTAATTCCATGGAGAAAAAATCTTGGACATACAAATGAATTGTTACTGAAAAGAGGGGAAAAAGACAAGATAAAATAATTTTTGGTCAAGTCAGTGATGCTAAACAAGAAGTCACTGACCTATGAAGCTTCACTCAAGTTGCCTTAGCTATCAGTAGTGAAAAAATGTGAACATTAGAAAATGTTTTCCTGTCTTTGTGTTAGCCTTAAAATCTTATCCTTGTTTGGCATTAAAGGAAACACTCGAATTCTGAGCATCTAAAAATTCTGCAAGCGGAGATATACATTATAGATGATATGACAGCTAGAAAGACATAAAATAAAATGAAAATAAAGCCTGCTCATTTCCCACTGCCGTTTTTCTCCAGAATAGACTCTCTAAACTGAGTTTTGTTTAACTCTGCTGTTTAAACATAGTAGGTTTGCTGAAAGTCACTAGAGGACTAATAATCACCTTGTATACTTTAGTGGAGCAGTTGACTTCAGAACCAGAATACTCCCTATTGCCCATACCAAAGTAAATGTTTTGAAACTGCATCAGGAGAAATCCATGTGCTGATAGGTCACTCCTGATTTTCAGCTCTCATTAAACTTTGCAGGATTTAATGAAATGAATTTGTTTTATGACGTTCTGCCCTAGTCCCAGTCTTTTGCAAATCAAGACTACAGTGGCTGCTCTGACAGGAGTGCACAAGAGCACATTGAAAATCAGTGCCTGACCCTTTAGCTTAGCGTAGGCTCATCATGAAGGATCTTTAGAAGTGACCACGCTAAATCCTAACCAGAAATGAATGAACAAAACTAAATACCTCACCTGATTCAATATTTAATGCATAAATAACCAAGTAACCCCTTCTCCTCTCACACCTCCCAAAATCTCACCATCCAAATTTCACCTTTCCCATCTTAATTGTTCTCTTTTGTCATCTTAATTATTTCAGGACTCATTCCAGAATGAAAATATGATGGTTCAGAAGGAATCAGGTTTGGTCTGCTTTGATTTGAGTTAAAATAGCTGCTCTCTGATTTTTTTTCTTCTCTGCAGTCAGAAGATGAAGATCTGAGGTATTCCAAGGCCATAAGTGCATATTTTGACTTCTTTCAATTTATTCATGTCAGAACATCTGAACAAACAAAACTGAATAGAATTTGACCATATTTTTAAAAGCAAGAAATTTTTGAAGGTATTTGCAAGGAAATTACATGAATGTGAGACTGAACTGCAAAGAGAATAATTGCTCAAGTAATTTAACTATATGAGAAAAGAAATAATTTATCAGAAAATGTGCAAAATGTATATAACACTGATTTATTGAAAACATTAAAAAAAATCACTCAAACTGTTCTCCATAAAAAGCACCTTGAAAATACTTCTCAGCTTCAGCATTATCTCAGTGTTCCTGTTACCAAAACTGAAATTGATCTTTCAAAGGTTGTGTTATTCCTTGCCTTAGCTCTTCTTGATAGGACAGGACTTGGGTTTGCCAACAGAGGGCAATAGTCAAGCTAGGAAAGACTGCATCCATCATTTTTGCAACTTCTAATGAGTCAGGAGGACACATAGAATCCTCATCTGCTTTTATGGATATTGCTGTGTAATTGCAGTGTAATTATGGCACACAACAGCTTCAGAAAATTATCTTTGAAGAAAACAGCTGGTTCTCTTTAACAAACAGAGATGAAATCCTGTCAATTAAAAAAAATCCAAAGGAAAAATACTAAAAATATATGCCAATAATAAACAGGCAACAACAACGACCAAAAAAAGAAATAACATAAAAAATTGAAATGGATAAATCTGAGGAACTGCTATGAAAAATATGACTGAAGTATAAAACATGAGAAAATTACAATGATGTGAATGTTCTTTCATTACATGGTTTTATATTACAAAGCAAAGAGGTTCATTGAAAAGATTTCCATTTTCCTTCTCCCACTCCTGAGTAGTATGTAAGATCCCAGTCCTGACAGCCCTTCTGCACGCTTTCCTCCTGACAGCAGAAACCCCCTTGGTTTCAGTGGAGTTTCACAGCCAGATAAGGCCAGCCACAGCCCCGTGCTGCTGCTCCAGAGCACAGAGCTCACCAAGCCTTGCTCTGCCAAGGAAACACGGACAGCCTCCTTGGGGGGTGAGGATGGGGGCCAGTGCACTGCACCAGGACCAGGCTTGGGTGCTGGCTTCGCTTGGCTTGGCTGGCAGGATATGCCCAGGGCTGGGAATTGCCACTACAGCCCTCAGGAAGAGCAGAGCAGCCAGGAGAAGCAGTGAGCTGTGGGGAGAGGGGCTGCAAGGAGCAAGTTTTAGCAGCCAGTTGGGGAATGAGACCAAACCGCTCCACCGCAGGGCTGGATGTGCACCAGCTGACCCTAGCAAAGGAATGGATGGGGATTTGGTGCGCTCCTGTAGTGGAAACAATAAAATAGAGAAAGGGAACATTGCAAAACACTTTTTAGTGAGTGCAGCAAGTGTTTTCCAGGAGTTTTGAAATCTATATTGATATGAAAGCACAACTGTTATGTAATTAAACTTAACTAAATATTAGTCCAAAATAGCAGTTAAACAATACATGCAGAAAAATACGTTGTGTGGCAATGGTCTGTAAGCCCTAGAGCTACAGCACTTTAACAACTGAACTTCCTTTTTTCCTGATGTTAAAATGGGTGAACTGAGGGACTGGGATTATATCCCACAGATTTATTTGCATGTGTGCTGTATGGCTCTTCTGTAGGCAGCAGGCAGGGAAGAAGAAAAAATATGCATCAGTACTAGAGAAACATTTGTGTGCCAGGAAGAGATTCACCATTAGTGAAGTAGGTTGCACTACCAGACTCAAAATAGTTATTGAGTGGGGAAAATTAACTCTATTAAGCTTGAAAGCATGTGGCCAAGGTTATGCAGAAGAACCTTATTTGGCATATAGTATGATCTGTGAAACATCGAAAAATAATTGCATTTTATTTATCATAGTCTTATTTTATCAATTCTTAATTTGCAGATATTTATAAATGTTACAAACCTTTGAAATACACAAGAAATCCATAGCCAATCTCAGTATTGCATTATGTAAGCATTTTTTGTAAGTTCCCAGTTAAGGATGTACTTTGCACTTACAATAGAGTTATTAAAGTGTAATTATATATTTCCAGTTAATTTAACAGTGTAACTAATAATAAATGAAAATAGAACATGTTAAATGAAAAAAATAGCAATTCAGGAAGAACTGTTTAATTTTCTCCATGGTGTGTGTCTTTCTAGCTTCTTACATTCCATTTTCTTATTTCTTTAAATTTGTTGGAAACAGTGATCAGGCTGGAAAAAACCTCCAATCAGAGACAAGAGTTCACTCTTGTGTATGTGTATTGTTCTCTGTATCTGATGCAGAGGAAGACTTGCCCAAATATTTGTAAAGGTTGGTGTCTAACAGTTGAGCCAGTTTGTGGGAAGCCTTATTGCTCCATGGAATGGAAGCTTTCATTTAGTTCATGAGTTTTGAACAACAGAGTGTTCAAACTGGAATGGAAGTGTAGACAGCTGGAAGCACAGAGGCAGGGCATTGAGCAGAGGCCGATTCAGAAAAATGTAAACTTCCCAGTAGTCTAATCAATAAACTGAAAAGTACCTGCTGCATTGTCATCTGTGACACAGGCTGAGGAACAAATAACTTTAAGCCGTTCCTCAGAGAAGCAGGTGTTTGATGTTGCTTTTTATCCTGTCTGATAATACAAGGTGAGGAAAAGAGTCATCATTATGGATATTTCTTTTCAAGCGGACAAAAAAGATAAATGAGAAAGATGGCTTTATGAAAAGGCAGTTGGAATGTATTATTGTAATTGGAGGAAATATTGGCAAATAGTGTAACTGAACAAAATATTGAATGTACATGAACCTGTGTTTCAAACTGCTCAAACCACAGTTCCACTTTATGGAACTAAACTACAATCTATACCAGTAATCAACTGCATGTAGACAATCAAGCAAGTTTTTTTCCATGAATTTTACTGATTACTGAAAAGAATTGTTAAATATTAAAATTCAATATGGATATTCATTTCTAGAGGAGACAGTGCTGGTTTTGAATCAAAGTCTTTAATTAATAATAGCAGAATTTTACCATGTAGATATTTACATTTTTCTTTAATGTGATTATGAAAAATTAATTTTTTACATGGTAACAACAATTGGCAGATAGTTTTATTATTTTCAAAGAAGAAGACATTTCTCTGGGAGTTAATAATTTAAGGATGGACGTGAAGTTAGGCACTGGGACGAGGAACGGAATTTATGGGTACACCAAGGACAAAGAGTTTGTTTATCCACGGGGATTGCATAGGCTGTGGTTAAGTGAATTATACAATTGTAACATTGCAGTGCTGACACAGAGAATAATTGGTTCACATAAACTTCAGTGCTGTTTGTTCCTTGGTTGGCTTTCTAGAAAAAGCTCAGAATTGGAAACATTCAGCATGAAAGCAGCTGTGCATGGCAGATTATATTCCATAGACAGCACCTCTAAGTGCAAAGGGACTTCAAAGAAAGGAAGAAAGAATTTTCAGATTCAAATTTTTGCTTTGAAGATTTGGTTGTGATACTTCTTTAAAGATGAATATGACTAGAAAGATGGACCTGGCGGGGTAATAATGATTAGTCATATTGGTGACATAGCAGTATCTACATTTACATCCAACCACAGGAATTGGAAATATCCTTAAAAGTGATATGCAAATTCATAGATGCTTAAAATTTCTGAATAGAACTTTAATGAAATAAAGACTAGGTAAGCCTTATGAATCCCAAATCTATTAATGAATCCAGAGTAGGAACCTCTAAATTTTAGGTGTTTTGATGCAGATACCCCGCTTACTGCATAAGTTATAAATGAAATTCTGTGCTTTAGGGCCATATGTTTTGTCTCTTGGGTGAGTACATGGGAAAAGGACCATGTGTTTCTTGGATGTGAGAGCTTTCTCAATGGCCAATATGTTTTATTTCCTAGTTTTTATTCCCTTGTTTTGCTACAAACAAGTTGTTACTTGGTTGTTTTTTTTTTTATGGGAGATACGATTTTACGGCCATTTTTTTGTGAAGTGCTGTTCATCTCTGTGTTTCCAATTATGACACTAAGTGTAATAAAAATATACCTGTTGGAAGAACATAACTTGCGTGGGCAGAGTTTCGGAGAGCCTGGTACCTCAAGGCCATGTCTTAGATTTGTCTTTCATCATGTGAGAAGGTGGAGTTGAGCAGATACAATTTCTCAAGAAGTGATGGCAATGTCAAGATTTTCAGTCATCTATTTGGTAGTTTGCTGGTTTTTAAAATCTTCTTGTTTTATTTCTGCTTAGTTGTAGTGAGCTGTCGGTTTTGAAAAATGTTTTCTTCATTCTTGTTTATTTTGAGGTCAGATAGAAAAAGGACTGCGCACAACTGAGAAAAGGAAGCAATATGTGCACTTCTCAGAAGTTCAGACATATATGAGTAGTTGACATAAATTTCATAAAGGTCAGTCTGTCGAGAGTTTCACACCCCTAGAAGTACTTTAATCTGTAGCTTCAAAATAGATATATTTAAGGTAAGACACATCTGTAATCACAGAAGTCTTGTATTTCAATAGCTTAGTTTTGGGGGAGGCTATGAGATAGATATTAATGACTATATTAATTACTGTTATCCTCTGGAAAAGTATAAGGACTTTAATTCCCTGTTTGCTAATCAGGCTTTGTAAGTGACCTCAAGCCTCATTGCAAATTTATATTATATTTAGATGACATAAGAAGATAGCTATCCCATGTTCCTTCCATTTGCTTGTTCTGATAAGATTTCTTACTATGAGATATCCTCCAATAATATTTTTCTTGGTGCTTCTGAGTCTAAATATCCTAATAGCAGAAACTTTCAGGTTAAAAAAATTAAATGAATGGTAGAATATGTCACACTCTGTTCTACATCTGCTGCTGGAGATTACTTCTTGGCTGCTGAGAGGGACAGAGTTGTTTTCATTTTCTACTAAACTCTCATCCAGATTTACCTAATTCTCAAATGTAGGTAAAAAGCAGCTCCATAAATATAGCTTATATTCTCACAGAAAGTCACAGACTCAACCAGTTGTTCACTTTGATTGTCCTTGCTAAATTTTGAAGTCAGGCTGGAATATCTTCATTTCCCACCAAAATGTTTTGTGTTCCAAAGGTCTTCAGAACTATGGAGTGTCCTGCAAAGAAGCCCACAGCTATACATAAGCATGTTCTACAGCCACCTAAAAATATCATTGTCCCAACTCAATAGCTGCAAGCTATTTAAAAACCTACCAGGTAGTGAATCTGCTATTTTAAAAGTTGAGGGTTTTTTTATTATCCTTTGTTATGAAAAGGAACATGCTACATATGTCAGTGTTTCCAATGTGTTTCCTGCCACCAAGACCTCCATCTTCCATCTAGTCATTTGTAAGTTCCCAGAGTTGGCCACGAGCCCATTTCTGAAAGAGTTTCTTCACCAACATATGGCTGTGCTCAGAATGATTGCTCTGGCCTTCAGTCTGCTCATTTAAACCTAATGAGGTCCACAGAGGTGACTGTATGACTCACACAATGAAGTCATTTTTCCAATTAACATTCTGACAAATGCCTTATAAGTAGAGCTGCTTCAATAGATTTCCACAGGTGGAAGAGAGATCGGGTATCACAAAATACTCAGTTACTTTCTTCTGATCTGAGAAATTCCATTCACTCTAGAGTATGACTGTTCACACAACAGATGGATATTTCACGTCTGTGGAGTGTGACCCATTCCTAAATCAAGCTCTCTATCTGCAAGCCAAAGTGCTCGTGCAAGGCACAAAATTAACCTTAGTCTTGAGTAGGCATTCATAATGTTCATACTAAAAAGCCTTCCTTTTATTAGGAAGTCTTTTATTCATTATTGTGGGATATAATGTTTGGAAATGTAAGCAGCTGACACCTAATGGAAGACTTTTAAGTAACCAATTGAAAAGCCATTCTTCCTGTCTGCCTATGCCCTTCCATTTTAGTATTTGTGAATGTTTACTCAAACAGCTTTTCATACATGAATATGAGAGGAAGAAGGGAATCACAAATCATCTGAAGAGTATTAAGTTTTTTTAATTTTTACTGGCTAAACATTATCTGTTCTTTCCACATTTAAAAAAAAATATCAATCTGTTAGAGAGCAAGAGCAAACCCACATGATTTAGCAAGCAGTTATGCTCTACAAATTGTGAATTATCAAAGTAAATTGTCAGCAGATCTCCCCACGTACTGAAATTTGGTACATATACTGTTTACATATACAATGAAAACAAGAAATAGATTCATAGGTATTCAAAATCTTTACCAGACAAAGTGGAGCCAAAAAAAGTAATGTAATGTTATTGATAATGGATGCCTCAGCTATCACTAATTGGAAATTTTGCACTTAATAATGTTTTGACTTTCTTTGATAAAAGATTGAAATTATAAGCAGCTTATTTTTCCAAATTTGACTCTGTGGAGGTACATAATCAACACTACTACTGAGTAAAATGACAGTAAATTGTGCAGAAGCTATTCAAGAGTGAAAAATAAACTACTAGAATTATTCCAAGAAACAACAAAGAATTAAACCTGTGGCTTCCTTCCTTTTCAGATTGTTTGGTACAACCTTTCAATAATTTTATGGTGCATTTTTAAGTGGTGGTATTATTATTATAATAATTATTATTATATCCAGTAGTATATTCATTATCTTTTTATAATCTATAACTTTCATTTGAGACTTTATTACTGTTATCAGGGAAGCAGGTAGTGACCCAGTTTAACCCTATGAAAAGAGACAGTGTAACCATACTTCTTGAAAGAAAATCCCTTGTTTGGGATATCTCTTTCGTATTTCTATGAATATATAATCTCAAACTATGTGGGGGCATGAGTATTAGCAGTAACATGAAGTGCAAATTTATGTTTACATTGTGTGTACACCCAAGAAGGGAAACTGTCTCAGTAGTAATATTCCTACCACAATGTACTGAAATAGTTGAGTCAGGATTTGCAAAGTATGGTAGTATCTACTACTGGACCAGCTTCTACAGGAAAAAAAAAAATGTAAGCTTTTAAATACATATGAACTCCAGCAGATTTGAAGTAGGTGAAGAGAACTCCAAATCTAAAAGCACTTACTTCATTTGTTGCTTTCAAAAAATAAATATGACTCATTACTAAGCTCTATAGCAATATTCAAATTAATCTGAAACTAGCCAGAATGAGGCAGCGTTGCCTAGACAGAGAATTGTACTAAGGAACTACAGTGACCAAAGAAAGGATTTCTGCATGCTCTTGCAAGCTTACCAAGCCATTTATAGACAGTGTGGATAAGGGATCATGTAAGCCAGTGAACAGTGAGCCATGGAGTCACTCAGATGGATTTTTGGTTATACTGACTGCCTCTGGAAACACGAGTCTTACCCATTGTGTGATCCTTTTCACCTTCCTTTGGGTGTTCTACAGAATAAATATCTACAGGTAGGGCTGTTTCAGGTTCCCATCATGGAAGTGAGACAGAAGCAACAGGAGCACAGTTCATGTGAACCACCTTTGACAACAAATTACTCCAACAGCAGATGACTTGCCTACTAAAACAAGAGACAAAGGAAGTCCTCTCTGTTTAATACAGTGATCTCTAGATTTATAGGTAATGTGTTGCCATCAATATGTTTTTCTTGTTTGATTTTGCTTTTGTGGAACAGGAAACATTTTTCCTTTTACTTACCATTTGCCGTCAAATTGTTTCCTATTGGTGTCAGTTAGCATAGCCTGTTGTGAACACTGCTCCATAAGAATATGATACTGTAGTCTTCAGAATTCCATTAGTGAATCCTTCAGAGTGACTTAAAATTAATCTGTTAGCATAATATCTCAGTATGTTTTCCTTCTGGTAAGAAGCAAAAACAGCTTTCCCCCTGAAAAATCCCATGCATTTAAGTGGTCAAGTAGTCTGATGGAAAAATCAGGTTGGAAAGAGGGACATAGAAGAAAGAGAGCAAGATACCAGCCTTCTATGATTCCTGAGGAGACAATATATTTGATGATCTCATCACGAAGGTTACTAAATAAATGAAAGTAAATGGCTGGTTGATTCCCTTTAATTCAACATGTGGTGTAGACACTTCCTTCCTATTCCCTGACTACAGTACATTGGATCACATTAGGCTTGACAATAAGGATTGACTTAGTGGTTTTCAGTTCTGTATAGTGATTTTGATTATTTTTCAAAATGATTTACTGATTGCTCTAATGTGTTTTCTAATTCCTCATTTTGTTGGTGGTGCTTTTGTTAACATTTTTTTAAGCCATTACTAGAGCTATATTGACATACATTAGATGTTAATTTCCAAATTTACCAATTTGTTATTCCTATGTTGGTTTTGTTATCAGATCACTGGCCTTTTGGGTCTTTATTTTCCTTTTCATTTTTTCCCCTTTTTTTTGCTATTTCAGTCTCTCTGTTGAGTGGAGTGGGGTATGAGCATAGTTATCAAGGACAATAACTGGCTACCAAAGTTACTATTGCATTAAGGCAGGTGAGAACATTCGGGTGTGTAAGATGTGAAACAGGAATGTAGTACAAATGCAAATATTCCCCAGTGTAAAATAAAGCAAATGAAAGGAAATGAACATAAAGTACTGATTCAATGGTTCATAATCAATGCTAGTAAGGATGTTGGAATGGATGGTTTAGTATTTCTGAAGATGGTTACACAATATTAATCCACTATCTTGAGTTATTTAATATGTCCTTGATAGATGCTAAGGCATTGGTAAGGCTTTGCATACATCCTGGAATTAGTGTCATTTAGAGAATTATCAGTTTTTATTGCCTCTCTTACCAGTCAGTACAAGTTAACTTATTAGACTGTGAGAGACAGAGAATGATGGAGACTGCAAATTCTTTTTTTTTCAAATTTCTCATAGTCATCCTTTCATGTGACTTTCATCCTCATTGCTTAACAGCTCTGATCTTTCTACAGTTTATTAATGGCAGAACTTTTGCTTTTAAAAATTGGTTGACCCTAGTAAGTCTTAGAAATGTCTTCAGATATTTTCATGTATCCAGTTTAATTAATACATTACTTACAGACTTTAACAGAAATAATTAAATATGGGCTCTTTCACCGTTACATATTTTAATGGCAAAATCAATCAATTTCTGGTTTATATTATTAATATTGATTTACTTTCATTTTCCAAAAATACCCATCTGATAGCATAGTGCAGTGGTGTTGGTACTTTATCAGGTTTAAAGTCATCTTTTCAAAGCAATTTTGATCTTAGTCAGGACTGTTTTCAACCGAAGTGGACTGATAATCAATAGAGAGAGAAAATATTGCTGTGCTTTTGGGACAGAAGAATTGGAATTTCAATCTATTTGTTAAGTTGCTAAAGGAAGAAACTTCTTCCTAACTTATTTTTTGCATGTGTTGTAAAAATGGGAGAGTAGCCAGATCCCTTAGGTTACTTGATTTAATTTAAGCAGACTGTCTCTTTTTTCAATGCATACTCACTTGTGGAGCACCCACCTTTTTAAGACACCTCTGCTGCTCCTGCTTATGTAGTCCATTTCCTTCCTGCTTCTGGAGCTGAAAAAACTCTTTTTGAAGATAGATGTTATTTGTTTTGTGTGAAGGCTCCAAAAAATGAGACTTCAAAATCATACAGGGCCTCAAACCTGTCCCTGAACATTCAGTGATGTGTAACAAACTCATCCTGTTGACACTGGCAATTGCTGACTTTAACAACATGATAGCTAGAGATGTGTGAAATGTTCACAATGAAGCCAAACACCTCTACAGTTTCATACTTTTAGAAAAGTCCTTCGTATGAAAACTGAGGTAAGCCTATTCCTGAATTCAAAAGGGTTTTGACATTGAATAAGACTCAGAGCTTCATTCTAATTCAAAATTATTCAGGCATTTGTTATTCTATTTATAGGCTTTTGTAAAAAATGAGTGAGTACTTTCCTCAAAGAAAGCCAGTACCAATCAAAAGCAATGCGAATATTCCTGCAAGTTTTCAATGATCTATCACAAAAATTTTCATGGATCTCATAATGTAAGATTATGCATTAACTCTGTTATTATGCTAAAATAATAAGCACGTTCATTTAGAATCTTCCATTTATTTTAACTTCAAAACATTCTGGTGCAGTCATCCAGCCAACGGCCCACACAACATTTCTGGCCTCAAGGCTGACTCAATCCAGGCAGATTTATCTTTTGAAAAGCTGGTACCACTATTCTGAGACAGGAAAAAAAAGCTTCTGACTGAGAGTAAGGGTTGCCAGACATGACTCAGTCCCCAAACCCAGAATCCTGTGCTATGCAATGTTTAAAATGTCATTTCACATTAATAAGTTATTAGAAAAATAAAAGAAAAAAAAAGAGAGAGGAAGAGAAGGAAACTGGCACCATGCCT
Organism: Melozone crissalis; assembly: GCF_028551555.1. Taxonomy (NCBI): domain Eukaryota; kingdom Metazoa; phylum Chordata; class Aves; order Passeriformes; family Passerellidae; genus Melozone; species Melozone crissalis. Next base: position 28,819,051 of record NW_026535794.1, read on the forward strand.
ACATTCCTCCTGAGCCAATTTTGCACTTGCCCAATTGCAAGCATAAGTGGAACCTGCATTTGGATGCATTTTTGTGAATGACTATGTTACAAAGCCAGTGAAGCTCAAGAAACAATAAAGTAATGGCTGGTTTACAGTCATATATGGTTATGGTGCATCTGCTGAGGTATGGCCAGCAAACCAAGTGTGATATGGAATGTGTGAATGTGATTTGCTTTGACCTTGGTATGTGAGGGTATCAACAAGCATATATTTTCACTCAGACATGTAACTTACCATTGGACCAGAGCGAGCATGCACTAGGATGTGTGATTTGTGTATTTGTAACAGAGGGAGGGGGCCTGAACTAAGCATGAGGACTTTGATGTAGTAAATATCCTCAATTACAGAGTCTGGAGGGAAAGGAGAAGGTGAGAAGGTCAGATTGTGACTAAGGAGGTAAAAGGAACAAAGACTGTTTCTTCCTTTGTACTCACCTAACAGTAACCTGTGAACCATTTCCATCTTAGCACTATTTTGACCTGTTTAAAGGTCATGCATAAGAGAGCAAAAAGGAGAAAGCTTTCTTTGTCAGCTCTTGTGAAGATGCGCAAGGGACAGGGACAGTTTTGCCTGATCTAATCAAAATTCTGAATTTCCAAGCACATTTCAGAAGGATAATTAGAACTGATAATGTTAAATAAAAGTTTATGTCTCTTCTTGTGTCAACAAGCCTTCTGCATTTGACTGACTGAATATTTGAAAAAAATAGATTTGACTGGAACTTAATCTTTAAATAAAAAGAGTTGTCATTTTCTCCCCTTTTCATCCATTGATAGTCATATCTCTTGCAACTTATTGAAAATTTTCAAAATAGGACTAGTTACAAAAAACTGAATAATTGAGATTTTTACTCCATCACACTGTAAAGATCTTATCAAAAAATTGGCAAAATGTATCACCTGCTCAGACATGAAAGTGTGTGATTTCAAGTATATGAACTGAGAAGCCCAATGTAGAAAAGCCTATGACTCAGCTGTAAGACATTTCATCGCACGAGAACCTCCATGTGCCATTTAAAATGTACAAGTGTCATCATAAAGCTCCCACTCTCCTAAGAATAGAGCTGTCACTGGACCCTGTTATCTCACAACCCCAAGGTACAGTATGATAATGATACTGCTTAACATTAGTGTACAGAGAGAGAAACCACTGGAGATGCCTCAAGCATCTCAACTATAAAGAAAATCAAATTAAAATATTAATTTACTGATTAATATAACATTAGATGACCCATTTCTCCTGCTTGTTAAACAACAAAGACTTGCAAAACTAAATAAGAGCCTAAGAGATAAGTGTTTTAAGAATTCCCATAGAGATGTTTAGCTCCTTTTTAAACATCATTAAAGATGTACTTTGCATATAACAGGCGGTTTTTTTTTTTTTTTTGCTGCACTGATAACTCCTGCTTGTTTTTATTACTGTACACTTTCAAAAAAGGTTACAAAGTGAGGGATTTGGTCATAGAGCTTGTACAATCAGTTCATAGTGTAGAATAAAAGAATATGAATACAAGGCAGACTTGGGAGGAAGGAGAATAAAATCATGTAGATAAACCATGGGGCACAGGGTTTAAAGTTTGATATGTAAGCATGTGGAAAAAAAAGCATTAACCATTTTTATCCTCTGTGCCCGGAAAAGGCAAAGGAGAAAAGTTTCTTTGCTGATCTTTTCCATATAAAATGATTGCTGTTTGAGAAAATGGAAATTGAAATACATGATTTTTAGACAGGAAATGACAACCTAATTTAAAGTAACTTACTTCAAAACTAAAAATACCATAGTCAAATTCTATAGCAATTTTAGCCCCATTGGAGCATGGTAATGTCCCATGACATGAGAATATTGCTTGAATTTTTGTGCTATATTTTTACTGAAAAATATCCTTAGAAATATTTAGCGAGGTTTTTAAAAATTATCTTTTTGTGTAAGCTAAACTCTCACAGTATTAGAATTGTCATGGCACTTCTACGAGCAAATGTATTGCTTGCTAGGGGAAGAAACTGTGAATCTCCTGTTTCCATGGATAAATGTCTTCGTCTTTTCCTTAGTGATCCAGAAAATATGAGACTGTGAGCATGGATAGTCACCTTGTATCTCAATACCATGACTATTTTAAAATTAACTCCAAGGGAAGAGTGAACTACCTGACTGATCAGAAAAAAGCAAACTACTTCTGTAACAGGTACTTAATATTCTCCTTGCAAAATTTTGCCTTTCTGGCCTTGGTCCCATCATGCATGTGATTATGTGGGTTGGAAATAAGGCAGCTTGGGCTTCCTAAAATACAGGGGGATGTGTGCATGAGTCTGTTCCCTGCATGTGCAGTGTTCCAGGTTCTTATCCTTCTCCTTTTTGTTCTTGTCCCCAGTCACTGCCTCCAGGGTACCAGCTCTCCTTATCCTGCTCCCATGGCAACAAGTCTCTGTTCCAGCCGTAGTGGCTCTGCCTCTTCATCTCCTCCCTCTGCAGCTACGTTCTGCAACATAGAAGTAGCTTGATTTTCTGTCACTACTTTTCTTTCCTTTATTTATGAGGCCATGTGTGCTTGCTCCAAAACTTCTGCTGTGAATATACTGATTCTGTATGTGATGCTGCTTTAACCAAAGTGAATCCAGGCCTGTTTTCTTTCTTCTCCCAAGCTACTCTGAGCTATTCTTTTCTATGCTTGGCTGTCTGAAAAAGGAAAGAATTACTATTATTTTAAACATTGTCCTCTCACTTATCCATGGCAGAAGCAGCATAAATTGAATTGAAAGAGCAAACATTTTATAATGTAAATTAGATTAAGAAAGGTTAGAGTTGTGTGTGATTTGAAAACAATCCAACTGCCACGACCATTTTTTTAGGCAGTTTGTGCACAGAAAAGAAGATGTGAATTTTTGAAACAATCTGTTTCCATCAAATGAGAAAAAGATTTTAGAATAACAATTCCTGTTGATTTTTGGTTGGCTCCTTAATATGCTTTATAACACAAAATATTCTTGTTGGACCATGATTCTATCATGCAAACAACTCAGTAGCAGCTAACAGTTCCAAAATAAATATGCAGCCTTTTGAAATGCTGAAAGTACATGGGCCTAAAATTAAAAGAAAAATCTTTTTTTTTAAATTTTAAAATTGAAGAGAAAAGGGGAGAGAGGATAATAGTTTACCATTAGGGAAGGGGTAAAGACTCAGTGTGGGAGTTATAAATCTCAGGGACATTGTAACAGAATCAATTGATAGATAACAGTAAATTTGTCAGTTGCTGACCTGTGATTATTTGGAATGAAACAATGGTGCTGCTAAACAATATATCAGTGTGCATTACAATGAGTAGCAAGTTCTCCACTTTTATTTTACAAAGTGATTTCTGTTTACTATAAATCACTTGATTTCTTTTTAAGAAGCTAAAGGTTTGGGGCCTGAAATCCTCCTTAAATCTTAGTGGGAAACACAGTATATTTAGCAATTGTCAGACTGCATTCCCATGTTGTGGTGGTATTGAAGAGCTTCTTTCTTCTAAAATAAAAATTATTGTGTTTTTTTAGGGGGAAGTGTTACTTTTGCATCTGTGTGAGTTGGGGTCCAGCTGTCTGGAAAGCAGCTCTGCAGAGAAGGACACCAGGGCTCTGGTGCACAGCGCGTTGAAGAAACTAAGTGTGCCCAGCCAAAGGTAAAGTCCATACTGGGCTGCAAGAGCATGGCCAGCAGGTCATGGGAAGTGTTTATTCCCACTTTTATCTGCAGTGCCACAGTGTTGGGCTGCCCTCTGTAAGAGAGGTACTGACAAATTGGAGCAAAGCCAGAGAAGGCTGCTGGCATAGACAGGAGCTGGAGCACACAACACCCTGAAGGAATGTACTCATTTAAACCTCCAAAAAGAAAGCTAAAAGGTGATTAATTTTCTGTCTTTAAGTACATGACAGGTGATTATGGAGAAACACAGGTAGTCTCTTCTCCAAGATTCAGAATGAAGTGACAAAGGACAATGATAAAAAGTTGCATCATGAGAGCTTACAAGGGGACTTAAGGGAAAGAGTCTTCACAATGAGAATGGTGAACAGGCTGTCAAGAAAGGTTGTGGGCTTTCAACAAAGTTTTCAAAATTTGGCTGGACTATGGCCTATTTAATCTGGTCTAGCTTCTGGGTAAGTCTTGATTTGGGCAGATGGTTGAACAAGATGACCTCCAGATCTCCCATCCAACAAAGATTATCTTATGATTCATGAGTCTATGAATACTGGTTCCCTAGGAAGATGAATCTGCACTGTACTTTCAAGATACCCAGAATAGGAAATACTAAATAAAAATAGAGTAAAGTTTGCACATTAAGACAGACTAGGACAGAACTGTTTGATTCCAGTTCTTTGAGTAAGCCACTTAAATGATTGTAGACTTGGGAAACAGTAGAGCGTCTGTGAGCTTCAATTCTCCTCCAGTGAAACAGAATGCATAATATTTCTTCACATTTTTTTTTTCTAAGAGTGATTCACCCTTATGCATCAAAGGTTTTTTAACAGACTGAGCCAAATCAGTTGCTGATCAGAGATGCTATGGTACCATCCATTGTGCATCTGGTCAATGTACACATTTGTTCACAACCATAATCATAAAATAAATGGGGAAAAAAAAAAGAGCAAATAAATTATTCCAGAGTCCTTCTTCCTGGATACAGAAACCTGCTTCAGATATGTCTGTCATCCAAACAAGTATTTTAATAATTATGTCATATACACTCTGATAAGGGTTATAAACATAGGGGAACATCCTTTTCTCTCTCAATATTTTGAGAATTCCTGAATTAATGCCCCAGCATCTGGTCTACTCTAACAGAAAATGCTGTCTCCAGGTCCTTGCTTCCTGGTTCTGCCTGCTCTACTTCTTGGCTTTGTACTGAGATAGTGTAGGTGGTATGTCAGTACTGTGTAAATGTTTTGTGGTTAAAAACCAAAGAAGTGATTTGTGTTTATAAGCTTCAAATTGCCTTCCTGACAAAATATGCACAAGCTGAAAGCTTCTGCTCATGTAAAATTGTGATGGATTGCATTTTATTGGAACTTATGAATAGCTCTTTGATTTGAAACAATGAACCCTTTAAATGCCTTTAGAAATTATAGTAAGATAAAGGTATTGTTCTCCCTTCATCACCACTGTCAGAGAGTCACAAAAAAGGCCTGTTTTTCAAGACAGACACACACACAATGCACACTCACTCCCATATAGCCATCATCACACATTCAAATTTATAGAAGATGACAAATATAATGTTGAATTTTCTAAGTTGGTATTGGATGGATGCCTGATTTTCAGCTATAAACTCTTGTAAGTACACAGAATACATGTCTATAGCAGAATACAGACACTATAAATATATATACGTACAAAATATAGATATTGAACTTAAAACATTATAATCCAAAGACATGCAATGTCTATGAGAAATATTTCATTTTTTTTCACATTTAGCTGATTTACTTAGTGTCCTAGAAGAAAAAAAATGCCAGAGATGAATATATTTTCTCAGAACTGTCGTGTGTGAGAATTTATACAGATACACCTTCAGTTTTCGCTTTGTGTTTATTTATACCCAACAAACATCATTTTCATATTTCAAACATTTCTTTCAGGTGGAGGTTACTTGTTTTAGCATTCCCAAGTTAAAGGGAGTATAAAGCCAAGGGAATATATAGTAAAGAGTATGTCACTTCTTTCCATCAGATTCTGTCAAAATGGAAAACTTTGTGTTTCATATGTATGTATATTTAACAGGAAAACAGGGGAAAATAAGAGAGTTAAAACTGTTTGTGAAAGCTTGGGTTTTTTCTGGCTAGGAAGCTTTTAGTGGCAGTAGTTAAATGTCGAATATGATTACTCAAAACTGCTGCTGAACACTGAAAATAAAGTTGAGCATACTTGTGAAACAGTTTCAGAAATTTAAAAAGTAGTAGTGCATAATTTATCAGTGTTAATAGCCTTAGGTGCATTTCTGAGGTAATTCACCTAAACAGTCAACAATTTATCACATCACAATACATAAAATGTATTTTTAATTAATAAATAGACATTCTATTGCCTTTACAGCTACAAAAAAAAATCAATCCTTCCTTACCTTCTGCCTATAGTTTGGGTTCCTTTAATGGGTTTTAATGGGTTTTATTCTATGCTCCCTTAGCAAAGCTTATTCATTTGCTTCCTGGAAGACTTTCTGTATTTTGTGGCATAATCTCAGTGTCTATAGGGTATCTGCCTTATACCTTAAAGCATCATTCATTACTCCTGAAATGGCACTCTAGCCTACCTTGGAAGGAATGAAGTTACTGTAATGTATTGTAGTTCTTGTTAACTGTCTGTCTGTGAAGTCCTTAGGTTTAAACTCTTTATTGGGAAAATAAGGTGTTTCCAGTATTTCTGAATAGTTAATGAAGTATTTCACTTGCATTGTCTCAAGACAGTTGGCAAAAGAGATCTTTATCTCTTACAGAGAAGTAAATCAGAATTTCAAACAGAATACAAAAATTTGTTTATTGTCTTACCTTATTATTATCATTTTACAATTATTAAACTTCAGAAAAAGAAAAGTAAAAAGCACAAAAGAATTCCAACAATGTAACAGCATGGAAAAAAATGAGGAATCAGGTCCAAACCAGTAACGAAATGTTTATAAAACCAGTGAAATTTGTGATTTGTCTACCTGTAATATTTTGTCAAGTTTATGTAACCTATAAAACAAAATAATAATTAAATTGTATGTATTTATTTAAATATTTCCCAAACAACTCTCTCACGAGCCATGATATCTGATTTGCTCCTTGGGATAGTTTTTCATAGGCAGCACTGCTTAGGGGAATCTCAAGATAATCTTATAGTGTTTTCCAGGAAAGGAAAATTACTCTTTTATGTTTATATAGAGGAAAATGACTCCTGATCCCTTATACTGCTCTAATAATGTTAAGTACATAATAGTTGTAGTTGAATATCTGTTTTCCCCTTGTTACAGGGGAGTTCTGCCTCTACAGGAATGAATTAGACTTCACTTTGTCAGAGAATACAAAACACCTGAATAATCTCTCCTCAAGGCTGTATGTATGCGTACAGCTATTTAGACATAGGTGAACCCTCTTTAGAAAAGAACTAGTTTAAAAATAATTACTATAGATTTTTAAATCAATGTAGTTGTTTCAAAATGTGGGAGTCAGCATAAGCCCTCATAAAAACATAAAGCAGATACGGGTTTTTTTGTAAAAACTGTGATATGATCATTAGACACTATAACATAAGAAAAATTACAGATGCCTGTAATTAAAAGAACAGAGATGAATACACAGAAGTATGTAGAGGCAGACCATCATCAAACAAAATGTAACCTGAAATGCTAACACACAGAAAAATCCAGCTTCAAAATTCTTTTTTGTTTTCTGCCCCTTTTCTTAATAATTTCCATACCTAAAAGTGCAAAAACATATCTCAGATATTAAGATTCTAATTCTGTTTCTTACTTCTCAGAGCTGTCCTTTCACTCTGTATTAAAGCAGGGTATCTGGATATTTACTATTTCTCTACACTCAAATCTCTGCTTCTTTTATAGAGCTAACCCACTGAGCTCTATAAAAACGCTAAACAAATTTACATTGACACCAGCTGTGATCCATATTCAAAAATTTGTTCCAAGAACATACAAATTTTAGAATTTAACCCACCCTTCCCAAGCCTAAACTTGCTATGGCAAGTCCTACATGTTATCTTACAAAGGCTGCCACACCTCAGATAAAGAGCCTCGTGTGTCACAGGCAGCATGTGTGAATAGAAGCCTGACTGAGAGATGGAGATCTTCCATTTTCCACTTTTCTCTCTTCATCAATTATTCTTAGATTTTTTGACACAAAATTTTCAAAAGCTATAGGATTTTTGACAGAGTTATTACAAAGTAGTAGCTTAAATACCCTGATTTTATCTCCAAATAGCAGTATATCAAGAATAAGAAAGATGGAAGCAAGTTTTTTGTTAAATTTAATCATCAAAGAAGTGTTTTGTGGTTGGGCTTTTCTCTTTTGCTTCCTGCAACTTCCAAGTAATTCTAAAGAATAATGTAAAAGTGAGTCCAGTTGAGTAAAAGGGTAGTCATCCCAAGAAAACGGCCAAATATCACTCTTTTTATGATTGCAAAACTGAAGTAGTTCCATTGCCAACTGCTGTGAAATTTCATCTTTGAGAGTTTATTTTGGTTTTGAGCATTACTAACTTTGAGCCTTCTCAGGTAAAATTAGCCATTGCTAATGTTCTGATTGCAAAGAATGTTGAATCTAATTTTTTCTTATGTTAAAATCTTCATATCCCAGTCAAGACTTTTTGCGAGAATCAAAATATTTCATTACTTTATCATCCACCTACATAAATATATACCTAAATCTTAAGGATTTGTGATGAAATAAAACAGTATTTTGTGGGATAACTTCCCACACCTTTGACTTAATTTTTGTTATAGACAAAACAAGTAGCTGCACAGGTCACTACCTCTAGTAGCTATAGCTAATATTCTGCATGGTGAAAAATGTCTTTTGTATTTGTATCATCACAGATAGCTCACAGGATACCATCAAGGTGTTGATGCAAAACCTATTGTGTGACTTGTTCTTATACGTTTTTCTTAATGAGCCATATCCACTTTGAAGACTAAATTAGGTTATCATCAGACTAACATGATCTACAAAACATTGTAAAAAGGTTAAACTCTCTTAGATGGGGTTCCTGGATATTTATATGGAATTACAAATGCTCCTGTTAGAAGATTATCCTTGTACCCATAGATTAAGGCCACTGCATGAACACTCTTTTACAAATCAATATTAATTAAAAATTATTATGATCAGAGAACTAAACAAAGGGCCTATGCTACCAAAGAAAGGGTATGCCCCAGTGACAGATCACTGTTAAAACCTCTCATGCCATTGGGTGATATTTGCCATATGTCCAATGATTGATAGTAAGATTTAATGAGTTCTTACAAGCAATTAAATAATCAAGGGTTCCTGCTGTTACATGGCATAGCTTGATAGAACAGTGACAAATGAGAGAATATCTGCAACCTAATCAAAGGGACATATTTCCTTGGGAACAAAATAATATTATCCACCAGTGCAATCAAAGGACAAAAGAACACAGAGAGGACGCAACAGAATGAGATAAATTTTGTGCTCTTTTCATTATTCTGGCCATACAGTTTCCATTTATTGGATCCTATTAAATCAGAAAGACAATTAGGATACTTAAATATATTTCATTTGTCATAAACTGTTAGCTAGTGGGTACATATCCATATCCAGTCACCTTAGGTCTTCTTTCCCCATGAAACACTATCCTAGGTTATGGTTTCTGTCTTTTTATTTGTTATTTATTTCTATTGTGATTACAGAAGTCCTATTTTAGTTTGGATTTTGTTTTTGACTTTAACAAAAGGGATACAGCAAAAGACTGCGCTACATAAAATCTGTAAAACATTTTTGATAAATGAATTTTTCTAAACATTATATATTATCTATATGAACATTAGCTCCACTTTGGATGTAGAATGACATAATTTTAGTATTTCTTGTAAATTCTTTTATATATTTTTATATATTTTTAAATTTCTTTTCACTAGAAACTCCAAGCTTTCCTTTTATTTCTGTCAAAAATAAATAAAAATATTCCAAGACTAGACAGTACTTTATAGCTAAAATTTTCATTAGAAAATGTAAACATCAGACTATAGTTATTCTGTATTATTTTAGCTAGCTAGCAGGTGACTGGGATAAAGGTTATTGAAATGCACCAGAAAACGAAGAGAACAATGTGCCCCTCCTAATCATTATGTTCCAGTATTTAACATGTGATCCATCTTTAGACTGTATAACACCTTTCTATGACCTTTCTAAATATATACTGAGCTTCTTCCTGTTTTTTTCTGTGTTGGTGGCATGTGGGAAGGGTGATGAACTCCTCTGGAGCAGACTTACCACATGCCAGGTTGTTTCATTTCCATCACAATTTCCCAGAACCCATTTCTCAGACTAGAGCGTAAGAAGCAGCAAATTGTCGGGGATGATGCATGCACACTGCACAGTAGAACCTCCAGTGGCTTTGGTAGCTATCATACAGAATATTCATGGAATCTCAGTCATGGAATCATTCACAGACAAAGAATGGTTTGGGTTGAAAGGGACTTTCAAAGGTCATCTAGTTCAAGCCCCTCTAATGATCAGGGACATCATCTCATCCTTGTCTCCCACTTCTAATGGAATGTGCAAAACTGTCTTACTAACAAAGTGTTTTTTCTCTTTTTTCCCGAGCTTTTTCCTAATATGGGATAAGCGCAAGTTGTAAAACCTTGGCATTTCCAAAAAACCCAGAATACCTGTTTTTTCCAGCCAGCTGTGTTTAACACTGAAGTAGCACTGATTCTACTTTTTCCACAATCCAGTACATTTGTTTTGTTTTTCCATACACAAAGTGAAATTTTTCCAGAGTATGTATCATGTTTCAGACATTACTTATATTGCTTAATGTGCTAATGGAAGATGCTCAGATACTACACCAAAAAGTCAGTACATAGAATATATCAAATAATTATAGAACCAAGTTAAAGAAATCAGCAAGCAAAATGCTTCTTAATTTTTCAATGATTTGAGTATATTTAGCTATAAATTCTCTTTTGTATGTCTTCTAAGCTAATAACAATTTTAAATAAAATCTACGATAAAGCCACAGTTGATAAAAACATAATTCTTTGTTGGATTTCAGCTGTGGATGATTCTGCTGAAATCAGCAGTGATACATCATGAAAGTGAGATAAAGATGCTTAAACTAAGGCATGTTTTTAGATTAAGAAGATCCATTAGGTTTCTCTAAGTCTTAAAAATTACATTGTCCACCTCAAATTTTTGCCTTGAATTTTTGTTCAACTCCAAATATATCAGGTCAAGAATTGCTTAGATTAGTGGCTGAGGTGGTTTAGGGACTTGAGGAATCCTGCTGCTGCAGAACCACATGTGCACAATGGCTTTCATGAACCTGAGAAGTGAAGCATCAGTGTGGCTTAACATGGGGGTCTGTCAGATCACTGATCCATTGGATCACATTAAGTCTGAATTTAGGTCTGAGCTTAATGGGATCTAGTGAAGATAAACATAATGAATCCTACATGTAGTGAGTGGCAAGAGTCAACAACTCCTACTAAAATAACAACTTGGTTGTTCCAGAAAGCAAACAAACTCCTAAGAATCGTGGAGCGATACCAAGTTTTTGGCAGCACTAAGGAGCACTCTCAATCAATATATTCACAAAACCTACACACCTCATTATATTCTGTACAGATTGCAAAGCTAGCTATAATGTAAAAACAGGCAGACAGTCTGTCTCAATATTATTACAGGAAGTCTTGGTTAAATTAATAGCTTCTCATTGATTAAAAAATCTTGCATTTTACATGTTCTTAAGTTGGTTCCCACCATTACCTTTCAATAACAGAATACGAGTCTTTGGAGAAATGTGGTTATATTGAACTACTGTATTGAAATGTGAAGGTAGGCAAAATAAGCTGTTTACCTTAACCTATTGATGTTTCCTGTCATAAAGTTCTCTCCACCTGAAAGATAAAGACAATCCCATCAATGCACCCTAACTTTTTGTTCTTTGTGAATTTTTATAGTATTCCTAGACTATTACAAATGTTGTTAGTTTGGAACAGTCATTGAGCATGACTCCACCAAACCATTCCAGTAACTACTGAAAGTGAGAAATATTTATGTCCATGTGGCATTTGCTGTAATACACAACTCTCAGCTTTTGATTCTTTGTAATTACTATAGTAAATCCAGCTAAAATAAAAACACTGGTTCTGATCTACTAAAATACTTTTGAAATCATCCTAAGAACTAATGTTATGATTCTTGATAGCACAGAGTACTTTGCTAGGCTGTGTTTTTCATACCAATCACGTTAAGTACACTCCATCCAAAACTGTTTTGAGAGCTTCTACATAAACCTATTCAAATGTATTTTACTGACATGCAATGTTGGAAGACTTTTCTTAGTGCCACAAGATCATCTAAACTGAATTGAAGTACCACAAACCCACAACATTTTTTTTTTTAATATAAAGAAGTATTGTGATCTATTGCCCTTGTTCTTTTGTACTTCTTCAAACTTGTTCTGCTCCACTACCAATCTTATGGATCAGATGTTTTTCTGCCGGTCAAACAGGAAAGGACACACCAGATGTCCAACAATGCCCTGACATATTTAGACCTGAGTTTCAACATACTAAGACCTGAGTTTCAAGAATAATGTTGCTTGTCTTAGTGCAATGCATATGTCTTCCTCTTTGTCCACAGAAACTCTAAACCAAGCAGCATGTCCTTGGATGCACAGCAAACAAATGGCAGCTGCCACATGTGCAATGTGACTAAGATATTGGGGTGTGAAAGGAAGCAGATAAGGAGATTGACTTTATGGGGGCAGGACAGCTGAGTGATTTGCCTGTGTCAGACTTTGGTTTGTCACTCACAGTAGTGCTTTCAAACAAACACTCATTTTGTACACTTTGTTGTTTACACCACTTTAGGGACTGATGATTGAACCAATTGAAGTGGCTGCCTAGAGGTTTGGGATTATGTCTGGAATAGACAACAAGGTAGTAAAGTAATGCAGAAGCAGTGCTAGTTGCTCTTTGGGTTCTTTCTCTTAACAGTTCATGTAACTAGTCTTTGAAAGTGTTAACTTCAGCATCATCTAGATATGGTCTGTACTTTTGCCAGTTGAGTTTTCACTACAAAATGTTTAGCAGATTACTGTCTCTTTAGAAAAATATGAGTCCATATGCTGAGTTAACTTTGTTACCTTCCAACTCAGTTTTTCATAGAATCATGTCATTTTGTGAAACTCTCTATGGAAGCGTTTTCTGCTCATATTGAGCCACTGTCCTGATTTTCTCTGCTGACCACAGTGATGTGTGTGCAATCTGGCAAGGAGGCTTTTCCTTCCCATGAGGCTGAGTCCCTTCCAAGTTACAGGGGTCAAGCTGCATGTTTACCTCCAGATATTCATCTCATTGGCTGTGTGCATGCTGACTCTTCTCTTTTTTTTCCCCTCTGTTTTCAAATTGTCAGAGTCCTGCAATGCAATGAAAAAATGTTGCTTGGTTCTCAGTGAATTCTGTGGAAGTACCAAAGGGAAAGAGTAAGCATCTATATTTGGAATAAACACAAACTATTATTAGACTGAGATTTTGGAAGTAGTTGTAATTTATCTGCTATCAGGAGCAATAGAAAACCATATGGATGATAAGAAACATAACCAGGGCAAGGTCCTTCCTGTGTCTGTTGACAGCTAATATGCACCAGGAGGGCAATGCCATATGTTTGCATGTACATTACCACGGGGGGCACTGACATATGTTCACACGTATGTCACCCCTCTGGCCTGCTGTCATGAGGCTGTTTCCAAAGGGGACTGCTCCCTTGAAAAACAGAAACAAAACCCAGAAGTGTGAGTCTCCTACATTCTCTTTGCCAGCAGCTTTTCTAGGAATATCACTGTCATTTGATGAGCATGCAGAACAGATGCATCAAAGCAACAAAGGCTTCTGTAACCCTCTCCTATATCTCTTCAAGGTATTTGAATGGCAAAGGAAGAAAATACAGACATCCCACTAGAAGAGTCACACCTGCTGGAAAAGTCATACCTGCTGAAATACTAGACCTGCTGTAAGCCCTGAGGATGATGAGCCTGTGCTTCTCTCAAAATGTTTCATGGACTGTTCTTTCCGCTTCCTTTCAGGTTGGACACATTCTCATATCATGTCAAAAGCAGCTCTTGGAAGGATAAAAGAAAGAGTTTTAGAGGAGTGCCAAAGCAAGAGAATAAAAAGGTGTTGTTCATGATACTGTCTCCTGAAGTTTTGGGGGGTTGGAGACAAATAGCGCAATTAGATTATCCCGACCATTCCCCTGGCAGTGCAATATTATTCCTTGCAATGTAATTTCTAGTGTTTTGTTCATTCCATTTAGTACTAATCCAAGCAGATAGCCTTTCTGTTCTATCTCTTGGGAGACCATTTATGCCTCAATCCACTTATTCTACTATTAGGTAGATTTTCTGAAATTTGCAGTGTATTTTTCTCTTTTTTAATTTCCTTCCTCTCTTTAATTATCTCTTTTGGTGCAAATATGGCTCATCTTTATACATTTGCATTCCCTCAGAGGTCATCAAGTCTGGCACACAGAGCAGGAATGCAAACCTCAGTATGAAATCTGCTTTTAGGAAAGGGTAGCCTACAGGTTTTTTTGTTTGGTCTCAAATGGCATGTGACTAAGAATATTTTGGACTTTGCTGCTATGCATCTGTTAACTAACTATGTCTTATTTGGTTTAGGTGTATTCCAGTATGCTAGTAACTTGATTTGAATGCCAGTAACTATACCAAGGGCTCTCTGTGAAAGTTTAAGTGGGAGCATACAAAACTTCTTCCTTGTTTTGTGAGAGCAATCTCATACAGGAGAAAAATGGTGAGTGTCTTGCTCCAGACTGTGTGCTGTTTAAGGCCAAGTCTCACATTTCAGTATCTGATTGAGTTTATTTTCCTGCCTATAATTGAAAATTAATGAAACTATGCTTGTCTTGCGCTTTTGTAAAGGTCTGGGTGTTCACTAGTCTTTTCTGTGAAAGGACTATGATTTTGGCTTGCCTTTTTCCCTTTCTAGACATTTATCTACCTTGTCCCCATCTTAGTGTTTTGAAAGCAGAATTACAGCAATTTCACCTCCTGGAAGCTTCTCTGTGCTTTAGGCAGCTTAGTTCATAGCTCCAGAAAACCTCTCAGAAAAACTTAGCAGGAAGCTATGAAAGAAGTAGACAGCTGAGGCAAATCCAGGGCATCGCCAGAGAGTGGTCTCTGGGAAAAGTAAAGGAGTGAAAAGACAATGTGCTAGGTGGAGACAGTCCTGCTGTCCCTGGGAGGAGCTGGGTCTGCTCAGGATGGAAATTTCTGGATTAGAGGATGTGGCAGGCAGGACAGAGTCACAGCACAGAGACAGGGTTCGCAGCTCAAGAAGAACCACTGAGAGGATCAACAATGAAACAGCTCTGTCTTCAGAGATGGCACAAACTATAAGTGCCTGGGGATCAGAAGTTACTGTGCACTTTGTGGCAAATTCAAAAGGCCACCAAGTTGATGGGGACAGAGCTACAAAGAACTTTTCATTCAGGGACAAAGTAATCAAGAAGAGACTTTGGCAGAGATTTCTTTATTAAGCTTTTGCTATTTCTGCCTTTCCTAGAAATCCCAAGTATTCAACTACTTAAAAAAGAAAAAAAAAAAAAAAAAAAAGAGAGAAAGAAAGGGAAAAAAAAAAGAAACAACCCTAAAGGGTACTCTCCTTTACATATAGAGAAAACAAAGATATTTGAAGTTGATATTTGATGTTTTTTGTTCTTCTCTAGGTATCTCACCATAAGAGAAAAGTCCTAAACTCCTACTCAAAAAGTCCTAACTCCAGAGCTAATACCATTTCTTAATGAGGCCACACAAGGTAAGGAAATAAAATTTGAATCCAGTAATTATTTTTAATAATTTTTAAAATTTATATGCCTTTTTTTCTTTTTTTGTGCAGTGTTATGGAAGAGTTGAAATGGGTGCTCCACTTTATTTAATTATCATGCTGTTATGATCAACTTACATACCCTAACAAAGTTATATGGATTCTTCACTCTTTATGGAGAGGACAAACAATACAAATTTGGTCTCCAAAATCTGGTCTTCTCATTAGCTTAAATGAAACAGCGTTTTACTTTACTTTTGGTTCGCTCTCCTACATTTGGCTTTAGGCCATCAATACTAGACTTAATTCAAAATATCAACAAGATTCCTGACTGGACCATAGGGTAAAATTTTCTCATACAAAATTAGTAAATACTTTCAAATCCAAATAAATTTGACAAATCTGTAATTGCCTTCCTTGTGGATAATACACAAGAGGAAGGCTGAACTTGAATACATTATTTAATCAAAGTAATTTGCTTTATCAAATAAAATAGGTTGGAAGTAGAGATCAGTGATTGGTAAAAGTAGGTGCTGGCTAAGGACATGAACCCTAAGGAAAGAAGAGAAACATACTCTTGTTCATGGGAATGATCATGAAGGATGCAAATTGGACAGGGGTAAACAGTTGGAGCAATGAAGGTTTTCAGTGTTGTGGCCAAAGACAGTAATATAAAGAAACACAAAAATTGTTTAAATTTATTGACTTTATTTCAAGATTTGTTTAAACTCATAAGAAAAAAAAATGAGAAGAAGCCTAAGAAATCATTGAAGAAGATTGTAGTCATAGTAGGAGTCATGCAAGATAGTCATAATAGCAGTCTCCACACTAGTATTTTGAGATTTGAACTACAATATATGTAACTTGAGATTTATTCTTAAGATAACTTTGTTAGTTTACCTAAGACCTTTATACTCATGGAATATTGTTCCTTCTTTTGTGCTGAATATAGAATTGGTTGTGACTGTGATAATCAAGATATTCTACGAGTTCTTTCCTATCTGTATGACATATTTTTCTTTGAGTGCATGTATGTGCATCTCTAACAAATGGTAAAAGCATTTATTTTGTGAATATATGCTATCAGCAGAGTATTGTAAAATATTATTTAAAAATATTATTTCTGTTTCTGCAGTACTTGTGCTTCTTACTTTTGTTTTAGTGGGTTTGAACTCCCATGGACAGAAGACAAAAATATGATGTCACCTCACTCATGTTTTGTTATTTGCATTGAATTCTGATTTAATCTTTAATTTTTACAATTCATTTTATCTCTTTCCTATTTTTGAAAGTTCAGTGAGAAGTAGACATTTTCCCTCCTGTATATGCCTATATAGGAAGCAAGTATTCATTTTTATCACCATGTCTCAAAAATTTTGGTTCATCTGGGGCTTGGCCAGAACTCTACAAATATCTCTCTTTTGCCAACAGGTTCTAGAGCACTTGGGTGGGCTCAAATTTCCACAGCATTTTACTACCTGTGCTCTATCTCAATGTTTTGCTCTTGCCTCTAGTGTCACAGCAGCAATAATCCTTGAGCCTTGTGCTTGTTCCTTGACAAATGAGCAGTCTCTTATTCACTTGACAAAAGAAATTAACTGTGTTTTGCTGTACTTCATTTCAAACACACAAATGTCTTATGTGAGTCTATCTCCATGGAGATTGTGATTCAACACAGCATCTGGAAGTGCATTTTGAAAACTTATTCCTCTTTTTCCCCAGCACAATGAGCTATCCAGAATCTTGTGTGTTTTCTTAGCATGATTCATCTGATCTCAAACCCCTTGAAACAAAGCTGGTGTCTTGGAAAAAATTCTCTATATGAGAAGTTTGGGCTGCCTTCTTATTCTTCCCAATATTTTCATCATCATTTAAATAAGCAGGAATACTCAAAACTCTGGGATATACCAATGTTCTCTGCTGTTGTTCATAATTTTGTATTTACTTAGTTTTTGAAAGAGTTCTCTTGTAAGAAGTGGTAATTAATTGACTGTCTTTTGGAGGGTAAGATTTCTTTGTTTGTCATGTTATGTCTTGATTAGGGAGGTCATTCTTCTTATGTTATTTCTTGCATCAAGGGAAAATGAATCAGTTTTAATGATGGAAATGGCAATTAGTGCTGCTGAACTATAGTTTCACTTTTTGACAGAGCTCCTGAACTTAATAAATTATGGATCAGTAGAGGGGGAAGGAAGGTCTCAAAACCCGCCTGAGCAGCGCATGAACTGGTAGCACACTACATTGCATCTCCATTCAATAAATGTCCATTTCAGTCTGGTTTTGCGGTCAAGTGTGAAGAAGAAACATCATCTGTAATTAATAACAGTTTTTAAAAATCCATATGAATGCATGCCAGCACAAGAAATGAAACAGGGAGAAAAAAGGGCTTGGAAATGAGAATAACAAGTGCTTCAGAATAATGGTGAAAACTCAGACAACCAGTCTGTGGGGTGAACAGAAGCCTCCAACACTAAGCTTTGTGGGACACATCTGAGCTACAGGCCTTTTTAGAACCATGTTGGATTCTATAGAGATAAAAAATGTATCATCACACAGGTTGCTCCACTGTGTCAGGTAAGGTGCATGTTGCTTCCTCCATGTATCTGTGCATTTTCCCCACCAAGACTGTGAGTATTCAAACATTTGTGGTTGAAAAAAAATACAAAAATCTGTTCTACAGTGTGTTCATGGGGGCAATATTTATTTTCACCTGTACCCAAAGTATAACAAACACTGTCTAAATATTACTTATTTATTAGTACTGAATACTACTTTCTTAATAATAAAGCCAGATAAATTTGCATGGCCACGTATTTAGACATGGATTTTTCTGGAAGAGGGTCAGTAAAATATGGCTTCACAGAGGCTCAACAGAAACCCAAGAAAAATAATATATTAGTCAAAAGGATATATCTCTAACTTTAGAGCTTTATGGATCTATGTGTCCTTTTCCCTGTGGCTTCTTTGCTGCTGCTCTTTTCCAAGTTTACTGTATAAAAAAATTACACAAAGGCAGGGTATAGCTCAACTTGGGCACCGCATTTATCATATGAATTAATAATTAGCATGCTCACTGGCATAATGTAGGCATGGTATGGTTTTCAGAGTGAGTTCCCATCTGAGGAGTCTGCCCTCAGCAGACAGGCTGAGCACAGCCCCCCTGCTCCAGAGAGCAAGGAGCAAAGCTGGCCTCAGTCGTGGCTTTCTCCCAGTGTTCACACTGCAACACAGGTAACCTTTATAGCCTCCATTCCTGAGATGTCTCATGGATTGAAACTCTTCACCCTCTCTGAAGTCCTCTGGGGGAGGGGGAAAATGTGTTATCCCCACTCCAGCAGAGAGGAGGGAAGCACAGAACTCCTGAGTGACAGCAAAAGAAATCCCCTCACAGAGGTGAAGCTTCAAAACCTGGGGACTTTCATATGATTTTCTGATTCTGTCATTGATGTTGGCTAGTAAATCAGAATTTGACATCACAAAGAAAAGTTTGATTTGGAAGCCTACTAAGAAATAAAAATCAGGCTTAGCGCTTTCATTTACTCAAGATTAATATTCATATTTCTGAATCCAGTGTAGACAATGATCTTTATACTGACATATAATGTTGAAAACCCAAATTCAAATAATTTAGAATAATTTTGAAGCTGAAAATTCAGTTGCTGCTCTCCCAAGTGCCAAGTGGACATCTGAGATGCCGCCTGATTGGTGGTAAGAGAGATATTGCTAATCAACCAGTCCCCATCATCCAAGCTTTTATTCAATCATACAATTTGATTATCAGTTTTTAATTAAAAAATTACTCTAAGTATCTTGGTCATTGTCTTTGCTGCGTTATAACAGCAACACTTATTTCAGTTTTATGATTTTCTATTGAA
Organism: Melozone crissalis; assembly: GCF_028551555.1. Taxonomy (NCBI): domain Eukaryota; kingdom Metazoa; phylum Chordata; class Aves; order Passeriformes; family Passerellidae; genus Melozone; species Melozone crissalis. The sequence continues at coordinate 28,838,521 of NW_026535794.1, forward strand.
TTCAATGGTGTTCTAAATCAACTCACTCTTTATGAAAATCCAAGTGAGCCAGCAAAGTAATGCTGACAGGGCTTGAAATGTAGGGGGTTTTTTTCAGACTCAGGGTTTCTAAAAGGAGTGAGCTGTTTTGCATGTACATTTTGATAAACTGCTGTCCAAAAGTCATCCCAAGAAGTTGCAGTTATCTTGTTTTTATTTGCTTGTTCAGTTTTTTATGATACACACATATTAGACTGCCACAGCATAGTATGAATATTGCTCTCTTCACAATGAGGACATGGTCTCACTGTACTGGGTCTAGGGATTTTTTGCATGACTTAACTAGTAACACATTATTTCAGGTCACATTTTATCAGCTAGCTCAACAAGAATGCCAGTGACTTCCACCTTGTTCCAGCTCCCTGTAAACATAGTAATTGCCAAAATTATATTGTCTTTTATTTACTTAACAAGCAGTACTTTTCAAAATAAATAGTCTGCCATGAGCAAACACAAATGCTAGCAGTAGTCATAAGTCTTCCATGCTTTCAAACACAGCTTCTAGCATTTTAAAAGCAGACTGAGAAAAAACTGGTGTGAGGAAGAGGTGCTTCAGCCCATTGTCTTGCTTGAACTTTCCCCACAAATGTCCTGTTGCCATTATTCCGGGCATTGCTCCACCCATGGGTGGCAGCAATAAGTACTTGCAAAGCACTAATGGGGTTATCAGCCTGCCTAACCTTGTCAAAGTGTATCAGGCTGTTTGGTTTGCAGGTGCACATTTTTCTTGCCATTACTCTGATCCTTTTCTACCAGGGATGAATGGCCACAAGATGTTTCTAGGATCAGGCAGAAGATATCCAAGGAGCCAATATATGAGCTTACTGTCAAGTGGACATTTGTAATTTTAACATTATTTCTCTGGAAACATGTGTCATCACCTTTCTCTTTTACTCTGCTTAGGTCTTGGTCTTGCACACACATTAGCACTTCATACTGCCCAGCATCTGACTGAGTGCTTTCAGCTCATGCCTCCTCTGTAAGTTAAGTTAGTGGGAACTTTCTGGATGATTTCAAAAGGTGTATGCTTGATGACTATCTAACCTAATATATGCTTGTGGTAGGATTTTCAGCACTACTTTGCAGAAGTTTTCTGTAAAGGTATGAGACAATGGAAGATCTCTTATTTTAAAGCAATCTCTTTTTTTAATTAGGAAATATTTCATCTTGCTTTACTATAAAATTAAGTGTAGTTATTATTTTTAAGTACCATTCTAATTTTAGAAGGTGATAATTTAGTATGTAAGACTGTCATAATCTAGGGAACAGGCAGAATCCTCTCTGACAGAGTTCTAAACAATTGTACCTTCAAACCTTTAAAAGTTATGATACGCAGTTTTCCCATTTCCCTCTATCCCATTGAGCATATATTAGTCATTCTTAGTATAAACTATTGAAATTATTCAGCCAGTTCACAGTGTTGTTTTTAAAATGAAAAATGCTATGATCTTTTAATGTCTTCAGTGTTATAATATGTACTAAATTAGAAAAACCCTGATGCTCTGATAATTTACACCACAATGTGCTATTTAAAACTGGAAGCCCAGCAGGAGATTTTATTTTTATTAATTTAGTATAATTTTAAACATTACAAAAATAGCTGTCTCACAGCTTCCCTGCTGAGCCCTAGATTGTTGCCACAGCCTGTGCAATACTTTATCAGGAGAGTAACATCACTATAAATACCGCATAGTTGATTCTGGCTTCAACACAGAATACAAAAGGATGCGGAAGACTGAAGAAGAGACAAAGAAAAAAAAGGGCTTGCTGTGTTTTACATTTTGTCTGCCTTTTTTTTCCCCTGCTTGCTTCTAAAAATTCTTTTCTTACATGTTTTTCTCTAAGGGTAGTTGTGAACTGGTAGTCAAGGCCAAAAGGCTGAAGATCCACATTGTAGTTAACTTCAGATGTATCACACAATGCTGCTGTAGGAAAATGAGTTTTACTCTACCTCCTTTGTCTATTGCCCTGCCATTCTTGTGGACTAAACATTAGTGAAATATTACTGTTTAAGTCTAACATGTATTATTAAGAGCAACCTCCTATGAATTGCAGCTTTCCAGTTTTATGTACACAACTGGCTCACATCTGCTCTCCTTTGTGTGTATTTAGTGAACTTACATCTGCCTGATAAAAAAAGGCAACTGTCAGTTACCATATCCAATCTCTCAGCAGCACCAGGGATGTCAGAACCAGTAGGCATAACATCTTTTGGCCCTTTTATCATGCTTGTCACTTCTTTGAATGAGCTGAGTTGACCAAAAACTCTTGCCAGGAGTGCTACCTTCCACGGAGCCTCTGCCCCTTCAGCAGCAGAGGAGTCTTGGCAATGAAGCAATATTTGCTGTGCAGAAGATGTGGTTTCAGGTACCAGCTGCACTGTTCATAAGGGAAAGCTGGGATGGACTGCTGGAGGGGAGAAAAGATTGTGATTGAAAGTTATTTGAAAAAGATGTGAGCTTCTAAATTCCAATTAATTGTGAAACTCTTCCATGATGATGTTATTTATATTTATTTACTGATCAATATTACCTTTTATATTACAGAAATTTATAGATTAATTTAGTTTTTTTTTTTTTTTTTACTGGCTGGCTGTATCTTCTACCTGGTTTCCAGGTAATATTCTTAAAGTAAAATGCGAAAACTGAACAAAACTCAATTCCAAATGTTTACAATTTACCATGCGACTCTAGTAAGGCAAAGCTTATTTCACTGACAGGAAACTGATTTCCTTGTAAAACTCCTGTAGTTTTCACAAAAATTGTGTGACTTGACCGTAGAAATGTGATTAGTGCACATGTCCCCCATTTGAACAAGAGGACCTTCTATTCAGAATATTTGGTGCTTAGATGTTAAACGCCATATAGATTTTGATTGAGTGACATGTAGGCAATTCAGCTGTGCCTAAGACGGGAGCTGCATGTTCACCTTTCTGGGGCATAGAAGGCAGGCAACCTTCTTCCTTGATGAGCCACCAATTAACCCTAATTAAAGCAATATTTTTCTTTGAATAATATTATTACTGACTAAAAGTCCCCCTCAGCTAATTAACAGGCAATTGGCCACCCCACCTGTATGGACTGAGAGCTGCTCAGGTAAACATTTTCATCACTGAAATATTTGTTGTTAAAAATTCTTTCTCTGTCCCTTGTGCTGTGATGTTTACACCTGTGTACACACATACAGGAAATAACAACTCATTTGCAACTCTCTTCTTTTTCCACAACTGCCAGGAGAATGTGAGTGAGGTAAGTCATTCCAAGGATATTGGAAGAAATGAGGCATGAAATAAAAGCCTTCCTGCACTATCTGCTGATCCTCAGGAATGTAAGGCAACCTGCTCTATTAAAGAGAAGCATCCAGGCTATTAAGTAAGGCACTAGGACAGTGAGAGTGAGTCCTGTGTGAGACACTCGTCTGAGCTGATGACATCAATGTCCTCAGAACTATTGCTCCAAGTTCATGATTATGAGATCTGCAAGATGTCTCACATGTTATTCTTGTTCTTGGCAATGTCAGGGGACTTAAAAACAAGATTTTACATAATGCACTTTTCCTTTTTTAGACATTTTATGAACTGGGTGTACCCACTGACAATGTTACAAATAATGTAGCATTGAGCAGCTTTCTGCTATTAATATTATTAGTCATACCAATTAAGTTAATCAAGCGAATCAATCCGAGCAGTGTTCCAGCTGTTTCATGAACAAAATCTGAAGGACTCTGAATGGCTTGTACTGAGCAGTGTCCTGTAGAAAAAAGTGGGATTTTGCTACATAACGCTGGAATTTTCTTTTCACCTGGTGAAAGGTTCTTATCCGAATTAGTTCTGCTGTTCACTCAGTAGGCTTGCATGACAAGGTGACTCAGAAAAACACTGCCACAGACCAGTAGTGGAGGAGATTTTGGGTTAGGAGGATTTGGAGGTCTTACTCTGAGGACATTGAAACAGCCCTATAGAATGATAACTGTCCTGAAAGGAATATTGATATATAGGTGTCATTGTCTTTCATTAAACTGCGATACGAAAGATGACACTGCAATAGTGATTGGACCAGCATGATAAATTCAGGTTTAATATTGTCTTCATTTTGAACCAGAAATCTTCATCCTATTAGTCCAAGTAGCGCAAGTTCTTTATATTTTAGAAATAAGATCTAACATTGCACAGTTTTTCCAAGGTACATGGAAAATATGTGTTTTTGTAGTCTTTTTCTTTCATTCATTATACTCTACAGAAGCCAAAATACGAGAAGATTTCTGATTTGTGTCTCCAAGAACAAACCTACTGAATAATAGATGTTTTGGTGTGGAGAGCCACGTACATGGATATGAAAAAAAAGCACATATAAACTTAATGTTTTTCTTGTGTTGTAAAATGGGGATTTTTACAGCAGAATATGGACAGCAGGTTATGACTTCTGCTAAGAATACTACACATGTATGTACAGATTGTGAATTCTACATTTTTTTAAAACTTGAAATTAAATGTGTTGTCTGTGACAAACATTAGATTGCAATTCTCCAAGACCAGTTAACAATTCACTATATTTTCATGAAGAGTGAACATATAAAGTAACTTCAAAGAATCATGCTGTTGTTTGCCATAAATGATATTTTTAGTAATCTATACATAAATTACCTATTAGATTAAAGGTACATACGTTTTGATCTATTCACATTTGCTTGAGCCACAGCTTGCCTAAGACCACAGGCATTACAAAAAAATATTCTAGATATACTAAAAACTGCTTGAACCTTTTTCATTGTTTCTTAGTAAGGCACATACAGCTTTTTATTAAATTATTTTCTAAATGTTATTTTGTAAAGAAATTTAATAAAATTTACTACTCTGCAATCCATTGAGCACTTCCTAATTTAATTTTCATATTCTGCATTTCCTGGGATTTACAATTAAAATCGTGATGAGCCAGACATTCAAAGTCTTACATGTGTGAGATTTTATTATTTTTTTAAACTAAAAAATATCAACAAGATTTTGGTTTTGTAAAATATTTTCAAACAAAAAGGTGCAAGTAAGTGAGGCCTTTTATACATAGATTATGAAGTTTTTACTAAGTTTCACAAACTTTTTTCTCTCCTTCTTACTTCTTTACCCACTCAACCCATTGGCAAAGTAGACTGCTTATGCCAATGCCAGATACAGTTAATAGAAAATAATAGCTCTGATGTTTTATACTCTCCGACATTGATCAAATAAAATTAAAAAATCCTATTCTCCAGAATAGACACTGTCATTAAAATTCTTGCAGATTTATTTACATAAAACTCAGCGTGTTTGTAACCAAGAATGAGCCATTGTGCTCAAGAGTTAGCTCATTTTACTACTATTTTATTATGCAAAGTTCTTGGAGATCCCTGCAGATCAATACCTTTATTTCTTTTACAATAATAATGCCTTTATTTTTATTTTGCATTTAGGACACATTTTGAACCTTACAGAATATTGCCAAGTTTGCATTCATTTCTTCACACATTTTCTGAAAGACTACATGGTGTTGCACCACTAGCTTAGAAAAAGAAGCACTCCAAACAAACCCTAGGGGTTCTGGGTCACTTGGACCTTCTTATGATCCTGCTAGGTGGAATAATTTATCCTATCCTGAGCTTGGTGAGGATATTTTAACTAGTCTCTGAAATGAGTATGCACTAAAAGTACAAAGGCAGTAATGTTTGCATTTACTCAGTTATTCAGCCAAAGTCACTCAGGACTCCAAGGAGCAACTTGCAGTTTTGCAATTTATGTTCAAACTTTCAACATTTTCATATACATAGAGCTCTCCTCAAAGTTTTGTAGTACTTTAAATTGAGGTTATTTTGTGTGGTTTGAAAGTAGCTTCTTTTTAGGCTTATTGGAACAAGTATATACCTAGTTTATAGGAGGACACATTTAAGGATTGAGAGCCTTCTATAAGTTCCACCTTACAGAAAAAAAACCTGCAAACCCAGATTTTGTAGATGTCACTAGGAGAGCATGACAAACAATTGGCTCCAAAAACCAAACAAGCACACAGGGCAGTGCAGTGCCAGAAGAGTTGTAGACTTAGAGGGCTTTGTAGTTTGGCTGCAGTTCTGAAATAACATTTGTTACAAAAAAACCCAGCTCTATTAATTTTCTGGGTCTGCCTAGGTTCCTCTCATCATTGGAAATCAGCACCCAGCCACTGGATTTCTGTCAGCAGTGAGTTGTTTCTCAGGTGTTTAATTGGGAAGGAGCAAAATATGAGTGCCACCCATGTGATGACTGGGACAAGGGATATCTTGGTATAACAGGATACAGCTGGCCCTCTTGGATACAGGGCCCTGCTCATGGTAGACTGGAGTGGAATGCATAATGGGAAATGATGTCCAAATTAATAACACACGTGTGCACATAATGTTGTCTCCATTGTGGTGTTTCTAGACTTTCCAGAACTACTTCAAGGTCTTTTACAAGACACAAGTGTGCTGAATAAAAAAATGTAATTCAGATCTTAAGCAAAAATGGTGTTTTTAAGTTAAGTAAACAAGTTATAATTTCAGGTGCAATTCCAATCAATATTACTGATAGTAGACTGTTCTGCTTTTATTGGGGTTTTTTTTTATTTTTTTTAAGAATTATCTTTGAGTGGCTCCGAAACTTTGCTTAGAACTTAAAGAGCTGATTTCGACAGAAAGGGTTTGCAAGGAAGAAATTATACCATATTTTGCTAGATTTCATCACTGAGTGGCCTTTTGATCTTTTCCAACAGACATATTTGTAGCACCTACTGACAAGATGCCAATCAATTATGGAGAACAAATGAGTCAGGGAAAAAGCAAGTGCTTCGTATTACAAGCAAAAGATCCTTTTTTTCCATTTCTAATCACTGTCTCAGCCACAGCAGTTTAAAAGGAGGATAGAGGACAGGTGCTTCTAATATCCTCCAAGTTTTTGAGAACTTTGTATAGAACTCAAAAAACCCCATGAATATCAACAGCACTATCTCTTAGAGAAGTTATGATCTTTAGTGTCTCTTTCAGCTTTCCATAAGCCTGCTTATACACATTCTCAAGGAGTTACACTCGTGTGCAATTAAAATGAAATACTAATTGCTATTTTAAAAAAAAAGACTGTGCTTGCAGAATATAACTCCATTCTAATGAATTTCATAATACACTTATTCAGTGGAGAAAAGACCTTTTTTAGCCAGAAAAATCAATTTTCTGATCTCCAAATGGACATTTTATCCTCTACTCTTCTGATCTTCTGGTGGCATCATGAATTTCACAGACAGCTTTGTTAATCAGCAGAGTGCTTCAGAAGAGAGTTTCCTCAGCTAAATGTAGTTACTATTTCTCTTTAAACATGCATGTTTTAAGTTCCTGAATTATAACTTTGAACCCAACATTCCTACAGTATCGTTGTACTTACAGTATGCAAGAGGCTAAGGTAGAGTTAATTAGTTCAGAGAATACTACGAGTGGTTCAGACTACAATTTATGGGGACTATATTGGGGGTTTTTTATAAAAGATATATATATATACATTATTAATTTTGTACCTCAGTATTCCTATGCCTTTGATGGCACTTTCACCAAGTTTTTTTTTTCTGAAATTTCAGATTGTGTTATGGCAGATTGAGACATCTAAATTATTTTCCATGTGTCAGTGGTCTTCAAAATAGGAAGTACTCTGAAATATGTGTTTCCATTTGCTGCCAACTTTAACTTTTTTGTGTTTGTTTTATTTTTATTTGTTAGTTTGTTTTATTTCTGTGTTTTACTGTTGAATTCTGGTATTTATACTGGTCTGCTTGATATAAGCATTGACATTAAACTATTCTAAGAGAAATTGTTCAATTGAAAAGAAGGGAAAAATGTTCCTGCTTGAGAGCATCATGATAAAATGATTACACATGCTCACATAAAATGAATGTTTATGTTACTCTGTCTCTGAGAAGTTCAGTACTTCTGTAACTGTCACAGAGGGTAAGACAGAAATCTTGTTAATTGTCTAGAGAACAAAAGTAATCTCACATATTCTGGAAGCCTTCAGTGATAGCTGTGTCACACAGCAGAATAATCTTATGTGACATGGATTAAGGTGTACAGTGACTCTTTAGCTAAACTAGATACATGTTTTGAGTTAAAGTCTTAACAATCAATGATGAAAACATGCCAGCACTTCAAATGATTGTTCCATCTTCAACTACTTTGTATTTCCTTAGTTTTCTCTATTGTGAATAAAAATTAAGGAATTCCATTTTATCTGAAAAAAATTTATAATTATTTTCAAACACTTTATATCCAGTTTTATCCATTTATATATTAAACAATTTTCTTCTGTTGTCAACATTACTGAGCTTATTTCTACTAACACATCACAACTATGTACTAAAAAGCATAAACTGTATATTGAAATCTATCCATTATGTAGATACCAGCAATGTTTATGTTACAGAGGGTTTGGTGTTCTTTTTTTGTTCTGTGAGACTGGAATAAAGAATGAACACTTTGGTTTACAATCTAATTTGGGGGAAATGAGAAGTGATGAAATGTCATGAAAAGAAAACAAACCTCTGAAATAAAGCAGAACTATTACACAACACAAATAAAATAACTCCTCTGTAACTCGTAAACAACACTAATGTCCATTCCTATTATTCACTTATTTGTAAATAACTGACATTATGGCTGTGCTTAGAGTCAAGCATGTCACTATTGCAGCAGTGTGGACACCTGTTGCTCCTTACCCAGTAATTCCTCCACTATGCAGCCTTGTAAAAGGGATCCTGACTCTTTTGTCTGCCTCAAATCAGCACAGTTTGCACAAGATGGGAGAGGAGTTTGCTGAGCAGAAACGTCCAGAACCACCCAATTCACACTGCCAGTAAGGGTGTAAGTGTCAAAAGAGAAAGGGCTAGAGCTGGCTTCTGTCCCCTGCCCTGTGATCTTTTCCTGAAGCACAACCAGTACCTTTCCAGGCAGTGGCATAGAAAGGGCAGCCAGGCTGTAAGTGTGCTCCAAGGAAAATGCAAATATTGCCACTGTGGGGAAAACCTGGTTCAAGCTAACACTTCTCCAGGCAGATTGCTCAGCCCAGTCAAGAGTCAGCTGAAGAATAAGAAACAAAACTCCCTGACAAAATCTCTCTGCATCCTATCAAGTGAGACACAAATCTGTAGTACTTACAAACTGCAGTGACACCATTATAAAACAATGGCAGCAAACAGCAACATCCAAGGCTTCATGAACACAATTTACAATGTGTATAGCACACTATTGCCATTGCAGATGACCCATATAGCAAAAAAGTAAAAACAGGTTTCTTTTTATGCATTTAGGTTGTAGGTAAATATTGGTTAAACCTGTTCTGTTTACATGGATTTCCAAGGTATCAGCCTGAGAAATCATAAATGTCAATAATGCATAGGTGATGGAAATATTTACTGTGCCTTTGAAGTATTTTTTGCATTTGAATCTCATTTGCATTTGAAACTCATGTATATAAATATATTTCCAATATCTCTCTCAGTTTTCTTTGATATCTAAAAGTGTACATGTGATTTAATTCATAAAAAAATATTTCAAAGTTCTGTCCTTTTCAAATCAGTATTAATACTTTTATTTACATCAATAAAGTAATTCTTTTACCATCAAAAATATAATCATTCTACATTTCCCCAAATAAGCTGGTGGAAATAATTTCTAAGATTGCTTCTTTCCCCCCTTTAATTATTTTAGGAATGGTTTCATAACAACTATACTTTTACAGCTGCAAGAAAACATATAAGTTTCATAGTCATTAAAGACTATGCATTTGTCTTTAATAAATAACTCATTTTCTGCTCACTGGAAATTTTAGCTCTGTCCTATAACATATACAAAACTTATACTTATGTTTTGGGGTGAGATTTTTTACATGTATGTTTTGCTTTTTAAAAAATAGAAATAGAAAAATAGAAATCTATGTATCTGATGAGTTGTAAGCGCTTGTGTCTAGTTTGTATTTATTTTTTATTTATTGAGTAAATGAATTAAAAATTTTCTGTTAAAAATTGATTAGTGGAAACCAGAAAATATGGACATTTTCTGTGTGCCATGACTAGGTTTCACAATTGCCTTTTGAGAAGTATATGTAATATAATACTTATCTTCACTTTGTGATATTTATTTGTGGAGTATAATTTTATAGGATATTTTCTTATAAAACAAACTCCTGTCAATAAGGCTTTTGCTTAAAAATAGTAATAATAAACCTTTGTGTCTCAGTCAAATTGATTTTTCTGATGAGAACCTTGGAAAAAGTTGTTATTATTTTTTAATCCATCACACAGACACTATATGAGAATAAATCAATGCTGCAGTTTTAGTTTATTGTATATCTCTTTTTCATGGCCCTTCATTTTGTTCATTCCTCACCAAAGAACAACCAGTCGATCAAAATTTATTAGCTAGTGTTGACCTATTTGGATCTAGTTAGAAACTGTGGTCTCCTACCTTGGCCATTTAGTGAAATTTTCTATGTAGCTGACCAGAAATACTATTATGTTTGAGAATTTGCATCTACTTTAGTGTTCCCCTAAATTTAAGGGCTTAAGAATAAGTTTTAGACTTCCTGTATTGCTATTTAAGGAAAATGAAGGCCCTGTTTAATTTATTAAAGATGATGGACTTGCATTATTATTAGAGTAGTAGTATTTTATATAAAAGCCAAAGGAGGATGTTCACTTATAAGGCAACTTTTCCCAGAATTCAAATTGGTGGTAATAGATAATGGACAGTTAAAATGTGGTGTTAGTCACCACTTGACATTGTGAGCTATGGCTGAAGTAGGTGAACACCTCGGAGTGCTAAATGATCCTTGGGGTAGGTGATGGAAGAAACACATACTCGGATTGGACTCCACAGATTCGAAGATATAGCAATGTTCTACATTTAGTTTAAAATAATAAGGCAGTCCTACAAGTGGTTGACTGACAAATTATATTATTTTACTCTGTCTTACAAACCAAAAGCAGGAAACACTGAAAAATATCTTGCCTTTCCATCAAAGAATTGAATAATCCTTGTATTTTCCTTTACTGATACTGAGTGACTAAGGATGACAATCTCTCCACTCCTCTGATGGGCAGAGATGTCATATCTTACTTTCTCAATACAAATGTTTCTGAAATAGGATAGTATTTACCAAAATTGTCCTTATTTTAGAAATACATTTTCTAATCTGATGTACTATTTATTTAATAACTTCTTCGGTGACTGTGTATATCTTAGTGCATACTCTTATAAAATCTGCTTTTTGTGTGCTCACAGTGCTGCTTTTCTTTTCTGGATTAAAAAAAAAGGGCAGGAAAAAGGTTACTGTGCAAGTGAAGTCCTGAAAAATATTTCTGGAAATAATCACAACTTTGGATGTTATTAACACACAAACAGAAGAATTCCTAGTTCATAATGACCTTTAATTAATGTAATAGAAACCCCAAGTCAAGACTGAGTTTTATTCCCAAAAAATATATTAAACATTATGAACTGAAATTAAGAAAGAATAGGAAAAAATGCAAGTACAATCATTTTTACTCTAAAACATCCCCCCCAAATGACAAGGGGCACATTGATTACTTCTTTAAAACATTGCTTTGGGCAAAATGACTTATGGTTTTGCCTGCCTTCCATCTCTACAAATTTCCAGTTCAATGTCTCTATTCTCAATATTGCATCTTTCTTTTGATATTAAGGATTTTAATTAGTGTTCATCAATATTTGTAATAAAGGAACCTGGGAGAATCTCCTGTTGAACAGTCTCACACTTCAAACTTGTACTCTTTCCCTTTTTCCCCAGTAACCACATGTCCTGCTTGAAACATAACAGCTGCTAAATCTGATACCATTGTTGTCACTACCTAAAAAAAAGTTTCTAAAATAAATTTTGTCCCACAACAGACCTAAATTAAGTTCATCTATGTGCAAGTGAATCAAATCACTATATGAACCCTGATTTTGTTAATGTTATTCAAAAGAAAAATACCTTTCCCTTCAGGTAGATAAATGCACATATTGTAGATGTACAATGCTGCATAGTGCAATATGAAGCATAAAAGAAAGACACAAACGTGTAATGTTGGAGGAGTGTGGGCCTCTCAGGAAGGAGCAGTAAGGGAGCTCCAGCAATGCCTCCCCTGCTCCTCTCAGAGGTTCCCATGGAGGGGTTCAGGTTCTCACAGCAGGCCTCAGGTCGATGCTTTGCACCAGCACAGCAAGGCCCACTCTGCAATCTGCAATCTGGTGGTTCCTGTGGGCTCTGCAATGCCTAGGGAGGGCATCTGTATAATCTTAATATCCAGGAACAATCACAATGCATAAGCTCGAACCGTCAATCAAAATGGGAACAGAATTCCAAAATGTTTTGCTTTTTGTTTGGTTTGTTAAGTTGTTGTCCCTAATTATTTTTCTTATACTCTCTTTAGTATGAGGCTTCACAGGAAGTTTGACAATGTATTTGTTTACTTGAGACTTCAGCCCTTTGCCTTTGCCCAGAGGCACAAAGCAAAGTCAGAAGTTTAACAATTTTACCCTTATCCTTGGTTGCTATCTTAACCAAATGAGCCTTTTGAACTTGTCTTGAAGACAAGAAAACTTAAAGGAGAGGAGTAAAGATAATCAAAAGTAAGCAGGATGCCTAAAAATTGTGTTTCTTATTTCTTAAAGCCAGCAGGACTGATCCTTTACACACAATTAAGCCTCAGTTCTCAGTATCTCTTTATAAAGAGATACTTTATAAAGACAAATTTCAGTGTTGGTGGTTGAAACACACCATATTCAGCTCACTCTTGACCCGCCTGCAGTGGTGAATAAAGTTACTGAGAGAGGAACCACAACCTATTTTTCAGCTTGTTATTTGCTGGTGAATATCCTAAAACACTTGTAGAGGTGTTGATTCTTTGGTGTTTTTTCAGACTATCATAAGTCTTTTTGCTACAGTATGACTCTCACTCTTTCTGTAGATCCCAAAACTTCTGGCCTCAGACACGTCGTGTGGCAGCAGGGTCCAAGGTACCTGCACTAAGAACATAACAACCTTTCCTAATGATTTCTAAAAGTGTTGCAACTGAATCTTATCCACTCTTTGCAGTTTGAAAGACAGTTAATACCAGGGTCAGAATTTCAATCCAAATACAATGTATTATTTTATATAATTGTTCTGTGACTGTCCTGGTGTGTGTGTATTTATGTATGAATGTATAAATATCTGTTTAAGTAAATTGCATCAGTAACCCCCTAAATGATGTGAAGATTGAAGGCTTTTTACGAAAATACTGGACTTTGTATTTACAAATGTATATGACTTTTTGAAGAAAACAACAGATCAATAGTATGGTGGCCTAACTTCAAAATCCATTGACATTACATTTACAGCTTTATACTTGTGACAAGACAAGACATAGAGTGAAAGAATATTGCTCTTCTATCACCTAGTTGCCAGCTAATTCTAAGAAATAGTTATTTAAGGTTCATGAACCAAATAAAACAGTCTTGGAAAAGAAAGAAAAATGTCTTTGTGTGTTTTATGTGTATGGCGGAATTGCTGAAACTTTTAAAAATATCTTGAAATAATCATAGGAGAATGTATCAGAGTTCTTCTGGCAATGGCTCAGAAATGTGAAACTATTGTCACCTTGACATTCACCACTGATAAACACACTATGCACACTAAATCAAAATGGGTATAAAAGTGTGCCATGTGACAGGATAGCCTTTGCCAAATGGGCTGACCTGCAATGAAAAAGTCAATCCTCTTCCTCTTTTTTTTTACTGAAAAAAAAATATAGCAGCAATAATAGGAGTAAAAGCCTCAATAAAATCTGTCAGAATTGATTTTTAGTGACACATAATGTCTGGCAATTTAAAGCTTTATTTTGCCAACTGTTTAATCTGTACTACAAGTTAAAGTGTTCCATATGCATAACTTCCCATTTCAGCGATGATCCTGTTTAAAGATTTGTTCCAGCAGCATTTATTTAATGACCTTTATGAAGACTTTTCTCATTCTTCTGTGAGTTATATTTAAAGGAGGGAATAATAAAATTAAAGTGCACAATGGGAAAAAAAATATCCATTACCCACTACTTTTTTTGTTCAAAACTGTAATTACTTCTTAGGCAACATTAATGAGGAAGCCTGGGAATATAGGCATTTCAATCTTGGAAAAAATAATAAACCAATGGTCATTATTTGCATCCTTTTTGCACCCAATCATACATTTTTTGTCACGTAATACCTGTGAAGAAAACTCACATGCACTGCAATATCCACTGCTATGGTTCCCTTATTCTATTGATTTAAATATCTTGTTGCTTCTCCCTACTCAACAGGAAGTATGAGGTCATTGCTATAGCTGAAGCACGTCTTGATAGAGCACTATTCAAACCAGATATACACCATACTTTATATCATATTTTGAATTATTTATCTGTCATGGGAAATAACAGGAGAGGAAGGAGTTAGCTGGGTGTTTGAAAGGAATGTGGCAAAAGAATTCATGTGCAGGTCCAGCTGCACAAAATCAGATGTCGAGTCCTGGTGCAAAGAGCCAGAGTCAGTGATGGTGGTAAAGCTCTTGGTAACACCAGGAAACACCAGGAGAGCAAAGAAGGTCATAAATCCAGGGAAAGGCTATCACATCCTGTAAACCAGGTACAGGTGCAACAGAGTACTAATTTCCAATGGACCGTGGAATATGTCTGCCTGAAACATGTGTTTAAAACTGACACGTGCACACAACCCTGCCATTCAGAAACTTTCATCTGTCTGCATAAAGTATTGAGGAAAAGGTTAATCAAGAGTGCTGTATGGCTTAAGGAAATGCACAGAGTGGCTGGCTGATTTGATTCATGTGTCCCAGTGACAAAATTCTTTCCTGGAGATCCATAATGTCTGGGTTCTTAATTATCTGGTCTTCTGTGCATGTATGTGTGTATTTAAAAAATGGCCAATAAAATTTCAGCCAAGAAACACACTGTTCATTCCTTTCAGGTTTATTTTAAACCTATTGCGCTTAGGTTTCAGCTAAATCAATTTTTCATGAATATCTACCCTAGCGGATTACACCTCAAACCAGTTCAGATCTCCAGAGAATTAAAAAAAAAAACAAGAAAAAGAAAAAAAAAAAGAAAATAGAAAGAAAAAAGATTTCTCAACAAGTAACACCCCAGGAAAAAGAAACAGGGTTTTTAATTGCTTTGTGTGCTCCATAATTGAAGGCAGGCACCTTCTTGAGGCACTCACTGCCAGGAGGAGTGTGACTCCACTTGGCCCTGCCTAATTAATCCTGTGATACAAACCTTCTGGCTTCAATTTTCACATTTCTGTCTCTTTTTAGAGGTGATAATAAAACTAAAAATTTATGTTGGTTACTGTATGACTATAACAGTGCCAGCAGAACACAAATAAACCCATATGGATGAAAGAGACCTTGTCTTCCCATCCCTGGCTTCTCTGTTTTGTGCTGTGTACAGGGACATACTTTGTGCTAACAAGAAAAGGTAGAGAACGATTCAGTAGCAGGAAGGAAGTACAGGTCAACTGATTCTTGTGATAGTCTGCTCTGCTCAGATGACTCACTGAAGCATATGTCTTATTTGTTTATTGACAAGATCTCAAAATAGAAGTACACACTCTGGAAGCTCGGTTGAGCTGGCTACAAATCACAAAACTGCACAACAGCTCTTAATGAAAGACAAATTGTGCAGCTTAGCCTTTAAAAAGCAGTCAAGGCTGTTTGTGCAGATGCCTTCAATCTTAATAGCTTGCATACTGTGACCTGTGCACACTCCCTTACCAGTGCCTAATGAAAGTAATAGACCATCTTTATTTTCCATAGAATGTAAAGACACCACTATTATTATTATTATTATTATTATTATTATTATTATTATTATTACTAGCATTATGAGGCAAGGATTTAATTCTTGGACACTGAGAAATTGTATTTACAAACACACGGACACATATGTAGCAGTTATGAAATACAGTAAGACAAATTCTCTTTTTACTAAATTGTTTCTATTTTCATTGCATTATATAGAAGGTGGACTTAGACCTTACTGTATTAAAGTGGGAAGGGTTTACCTTGCCAATTCTTCCAACAGAGCTGTTGCTGCTTTCGTTTAGAAGTACATTGCAGGTTTTATTCTCTTCATCCTACTCCCAGAACCTAAAAATGTAGTTCTGTACATTCAAATTCCTTTATGTAGTTGAGCACAGTAGGATTGCACCATGGATTGGATCATTTTCGTTAAGAAATATGATGGAAGAAAAAGGGGATAAAAAGAAGAATTATCTTAATTTTGCTGCTGTTGTTTTTCTCATTTCTTCATTTTGTAAAATGTCACGTCTCTAGAAATATTGTTTTAAAATAGGTAATATATTTTAGGGTAACAAAATGCCTCAGCTTTGTGATGGTGTGCAAGCTGTATTCCACACAGAAGTTGGAAGGATCGGTGTGATTGGAAAATTAGGATAATTTTGCTGCCAAACTCTAGCAAATTGCTACTGAGCATCTACAAACCTTTTTTTCTGGCTTCACACTTCAATGAGTTGTGACAAAATTTCTCTATGGATAGCAAAAAACTCAGCCCTTTGCAACTCAGAAATTTCAAGTGCCTTTTCCAAGATGGGTTGATTTTAAATTTTTATCTGAATGTTTTGAACAATTCACTTTTGTTCCTGTAAACACTGATTTTGGAAAAGGCATTACTATTACAGTTGAAATTTTTACCCGCAATCAGAATACCAAGAACAGAAAGCTCAGTTGAAACATTTGGAACAAATGCTAAAAGAAACATATAGCACCAAGCACAAAGCACCTGTGGCATGGCTCGGTGTTGAATATCAGGCTGTACAAAACAGCCTAAGTGGGAGAGGTAGCAGAAACCTAAAAAGAGACAATTACCCCACAATCAGTGCTCTCACTGGGCAGGTCTTCCTAGGGAACAATTGCTGCTCCACCAGTATGTTTTGGACAAGGAATACATTTTGTTTTACCAAATGTTTAAGGAGCAGAAATGCATAGATAGATAGATAGATAGATAGATAGATAGATAACTAGCTAGAGTTTTCATGGGGGCAGGATGGTGGGGAGAAAAGTATAAGTAAAAATACATACAAAAAGAGATGAAAAATTCTTATCACATAAGTACAGGATGTTCCAGAGAAAAGAACCTGTATTTATTGATTATTTAATGTATATTCTACTTTCAGAAACTCCAGATTATTTAATCTCTTTTTTAATAATGTATCTAAAGCAAATATAAAGCGTTCTTTCAAATTCTCAAGAAATTTTTTACATAATCAGTTATTGAGCTGCATTGTAGCAGACAGACCAGGTCCCTTCACCTGTCTTGATCTTCCTTTTGTAGTAGAAGTGTTTCCTTTTAATTGCCAGTAATTCTATGTAAAAATGTGTGTGCCATCTGAGTGTCTTGACTTCAAACTATTTAAGGCAAGCTAGGTTTCTAGAGAGCAGCAGCAAGTACAGGATGTAGGGCAGAGTTTGCCCTTTGTTCAGTTCTGGAGATGTCAGGATTATGCCACTTTTTCTGAATAGAGACTGGTGTTTAGTCTGCAAGAATGCCTTTCACAGCCTTCTCAAGAGTAATGCAAATATTTTGTAGTATTTTGTAGTTTACCACAAATAATTGCACAGGGAATTGGGTTAAATCTGGTTCACTGTAGTGTTTAGTCTCCAACAATTTGTCTAAATTGTTCTTTTGCTGGAAAACTTGGGGATTTCTTTTTAAACCAAAAATTAAATCTCCATCTCCCATGAGGAATTTTACTATTTCTAAAAAAGAAGTATAAGTTTCATTTTAAAATATTTTTCAACAAATTTCATTTCCATGCTCTGTAGTTTCACAGGCACGTGGGATTTTATCTGACCCTGATCAACAGCAAATTTGTTACCATGAGCCTGTGGGATAAATTTTCAGTCTTCACAGAGCATATCAGGTAAGGCCTCTCCTATCTCTCAGAGAGTTCTGCTGTGGGTAGACCCCAAATCATCACACCAGGGGTAAAAGACAAGCAAGCAGTGGCTTTGCAGGCACTACAGGAAGCCCAGCAGCTCAGAAACAGCAGTAAAATGGGTCAATTAATCTAGGAAGGGAATCAGATCCTCCTGAAAAAAAAAAAGTCCTATTGGTAGAAGTGCTGTCAGCTAAAGACTAACAATATCTTCTGTTATTTTGATAAGAATGTGTGAGACGAAGAGGCAAAAGAATGATAAATTGCATTTAGCATAGTGTTTTGTCCAGGATTTTGAAGCCATCCTCTCTGAGTTGGATTATGTGATATGTTTGAAATGTTTCTACTACCACTCTTTAAATGACTGGACTCTATGTAAAATTGTATTACATGGCTTATGTCTTGAAATTCCTGTAACTCCAATTCTGTTTAGAATTCCATCTCTGTTTAGAAGTCTCACAAAATCTTTCCTTTTATGTCATTTAGTAATATGCCTAATCAGAGCCAGAGGGGGAAGAAATGGATTATTGTAAAGAAAAAATAAGAAATAGAAAACAATGCCTAGCCTACAACAAACATTTTCCATGTAGGTATTTAATTTTTTAACATAATTTTTCTTTTTATTAATCTAATTTAAATAACTGTTTTAGAGACTATGATATACATACAGTTATATGTCTCACAAAACTGTTATTTTAAACAGTCAAGAAAACTATATTATTTCATATTAATAAAATCAAATCAGGGAAACTTTTGAAGAAAAACTACACTCAAAATTCTGGAGACATAGTAACTCAAAGCAAAATGTATTATGAAATAATGTAAATAACATAGGATAAAATATAACGAATCTGGGAAATCAGAACAGAGGTTAAACTTTAATGTAATCTCATTACAATAAAATATGAAATCATACTGATTATCTCAGCCCTGTTGATGTTGCTATGCAGTGACACAAATGTAGTAAATATGATTATAACAAAACCATTTATGGTTTTTGTTCTCTTACAGGATTAAGGACTATCTCCTCACTTTGCTCCCTCCCTGCTCCCAAAAATGCTGGCAAAGTTGATACAGTTCTGGGCAGGTTGAACTTATGTAGATTATAAAGTGTTGTAGGGATCCACAGAAGTGTTATGAATTATGGTCCAAATTGTGACCCAGTTTGCATGGCTATGCAGGATAGGAGGGAGAATAAAGAAATAAAACTCTCCTTTATTGCTAATACCCAGGGGAGCTGTGAGAGGTGAATAAAAAGAATAACCACAATAGGGAATCTTGCACTGTATGACCTAGTTGCACCAGCATGTAAGAGCTCAGGCACTGAAAGGGAAAGCCAGGAGACCCATTGTCTCTTTGAGTCACAATTTGCGTCTTCGTTTACTTAAAGACAATGCAAAAATATGCTTGGCTTTGTTCAGGGCTAAAGAGTACAGACCCAGCAGTAATTATTTCTGTGAAAAGTGGTTGATTTCAATGTGTAGTATTGGTGTTTCTTTGAATAACTAATAGGATTGTGTTATCCTTCATAATTAAGTATGATTCTTTTAGTTGTGTCATGCCTTCCACAATTGAGCCAAATACATGTATCTCATTCCCTTCCATGCAGCAGTCAGAGTCTGGATCCATTTCCTGCCATGTCTTTTATTAAAAACAGTTCAAGCTTCAGCAGTCCTAGCTTTGCAGAGGAACAAATTACTTCCATCACTATGAAATGTGATGAAGATACCTCAAGCTAAAATGCAGACTTGTGAGCACACTCTGTATCAGATTATGTATAGAACAAATTATGGAAGCAATTAACAACAACAAAAAAAAATAGTTTTAATCTACTTCATAGAGGAAGAGGAGTATTCTTGAGGTATGTAATACAGTCCTTTACTTTAAAGCACATCACTTAGCTAAAATTTGGTGCCTCAGAGTCAAAAATGGTGATAAAGTGATTTTAGCCAATCCTTAATCATAGTAGTAATCTGACCCAGGTCATTTAGATCATTAAATTCTTAATCTTATCACTTTACTTTTTCTCATGTCCAGGTTCCCTGTGTTCTTCTGAGAATATTTTTCTTCTCTAAGGGAGGGAAACAGAGTCTCTGTATGTATGCAGAGCCTTAACTGTGAGATACCAAATGAAAAATAACTGTCTCTACTGTTGAAGTTCTTAAGTGATGTTAGGAGGTCTTTTACTTTCTTTTTTGGGCTGTGGAAGGTTTCATTAGGTTTGGCTGGAATCTACCTTCATTTCAACTGTCCTTGAAGGGCCATAGCTGTCTTCTACAAGTGTATAGAAGCTACTCTTGGTGGTGAGACCCACCAATTTTCTTTATGTTTAATGTAGCATCTCACAATATACAGAATGTTTTAAAAATCATTAATTAAGTTAATTAAATTCCAAAACCATTGGTTGTTAGTACTTTTGCATCATCCTCCACCCACTGTACCCTCACCCACTGTTTTATTTTTTCATATAATCAATAATGTCATCGTGTGTTAGCATTAATGCCTTTCATCTGAGCTCCCACTAATGACAGCTTTTAAATCTCCTCTGGATTCAGTGGGATTTGACATGCCTCAGTTTTGGTGGAACTGCACCCCACAATGTGTGTAGACTGATGCTCTAGAAGGCTTTCTGATATGATGTTCTTGTGTTGTGATTATTGCAGAGGTTGTGCAAATCCTGTTGGGACTTCTAAATGAACTGTAAGGCGCACTATAAAAAAATTATGTAGCGACTTTCATAAAATCACAATATTCCTTAGGCAAAACACTAAGTCACTCAAAGCAGAAAATATCTGATCTGCATCTAAACTTTAGCTGTATTTCTGAGTTCCTGGTTAGAAAGCATATTAATGCCCTGCAACTTGCACTGGGCTCACTTTAAAATTTATATTAAGTAGATTGTTACATTATGGTAATGTACTAAATTACCTAAAGCAAAGTAATACAATGATTAACTGACCATAAACATTGGTTTATGGTCAGTTTATAAAGTATTACAAAGATTAACATTATGCATTTTCATATCAGAAGAAAATTGGAGGATGAAATATCTCTGGATGGACTTGATGCTATTAAGAATAATAAAACAGTGATATAACTCACAACAGTCTCAAGTTACAGCTTGCAACTAAACTTTGGTTTAAATCATCTTTGAAAACAGCAGAGATAGCCATCCTTTTAAAAAATGCCCAAAGCTTTCCAAGCATAGAATAATGGTTTCCAGTATATGTTTTCTAATATATAATGTATTATCTTTTTTTTGCCTCTTTGTTATTCATCATATCATGTCAGATTCTGACCTGGCATAGCTGCTCTGATATCAGAAGCATTTTACCACCTTAGCCGAGACAAATAGGGATCTCTTTTTATCGGATTGTAATATTTGTCCTAAAAAGCTAGAAACAAAGTTCTGTGCTTTTTGAGTTAATTTAATTTAATCATGCATAGGTAAAAGTGCTGTTTGCCTGTTGTTCCAGGGTTTCATCTGGTCTGTCTGTGAGTTTAACCCTGGCAGCCCTGTGGGCTGGGGCAGACAGCACCCTGTGAGGAAGGTGAGCTCCCTGCAGAGAGGAAGGCTCAGGGCAGGCAGCTGCAGGAACCAGAGCACGGTCAGCAGCCCCAGGGAGGTGATCATCCCCCTGCTCAGTCCTCATGCAGGTTTATCCATAGCCCAGCTTTGGGCTGAGTGATGCAAAAGAGATGCTTAGAAACTGCAGAGTCCAGAGGAGGGAAACCATGATTTGGAGAGGCTGGAGTGCTTGACATGCACATAAAAGCTGAGGAAACTGAGGCTCTGGAGGCTGAGAGGGTATCTGTGTGACTCAAGGGGAGTCACAGAAAATGCAAACAGATGCTTCACATGGGTGCTCAGTGAAAGGAAAGAAGTCGCAGTCACAATTTGTAGAAAGAAAATTACAATAGGAATTAAGGACAAAATGCGCAAAGGGAACTGAAAAGCCCTGGAACAGGTTGTTCAAGAACTGTGGGAAACTGTCCTTGGAGATTTTTCAAAACTTGGTTGGACAGGTCCCTGGGTGACATGATCCAGTTTGAGATTAACCCTGATCCAAGCAGAAGGCTGGACCAGATGGCCTCCAAAATCTCCCTATAACCTAGATTTTTAGATGATCCTATGATTCTCCCTCTGTGTTCCTTCAGCCTTAAAAAATGTCCTTGGCTACTACTGCATTAAGATTTCTATATTCTAAAAGTTAAAACCAGAAGTAATATTAATTTTACTTCAATATAATAAAACTTAACTGGTAAAGAACATTTTGAAATGCAGAAAACCTAAATTAAAGTCTGATTTCTTCCTTTTCAGGAACTTCAGGAATCTGATAAGCTCAAATGAACTCAGAACACTTTTTCATGTTTTTCTGTGGGTCTAGAAATATCCTTAATTTTAAATAAAAGATAAGAACTACTGGATCAGGAACTCTCAGAAAATAATCAGTTACCACAATGCATGATTTGCTAGAACTGGTGAATGAAATTTCTTATATTCTTATACCTATGTGGATCAGTTCCCTGATGTAATCCACAGTTGAGTGAAGCAACATAATAGAAAAGATGTTAAAAAATTAAAACAAGGCAGGACTGCCTCTCATAATGATACATTTAGGTGGTTTCAATCTTTTTCTTAAATTTTAGCCTAAAATAATTTAGAGAAATTTGCTTCTGAAAGGACTTATTTTCCTTCATTACTACTTATAGAAATACACCTAAGGTTATACTGATGCCTAAGGGCTACAGTGCTAAAAATGGTTGTAGAAAACCAAAGGACACTTAAAATACTGGAAAATCTCTCATAGACTGAAATCTTGAGAGAGAACCAATATTTTTGTTTACTCCACACAAATTATTAACATGGTAGCTGAAAGACATATTGAAGATGCTGCACTTACTATTACAGTTGATTCCTAAACATCAAAATATTATACTATATTTATATACACATTTGAAAATAGCATATGTGTTATTTATTCGTTATGGAATAACATATGAACAGCATCACCTGGTAACAGCTGTAAAAAAAAAAATTTAAAAATCCAATATACAGCCTTCACTAGTTTTGTCTGGCAGCATTCCTGTCTCTTTCCACTCACACTGGCACTTTCAGGAAGGAATGCAAGATATCCTCAGCCACTGAGGCACTTTATTATTCTTACTCAAATTTTTCTGTCCAAAAATTATTTGCCCCAGAGGCACTTCAAATTGCTCATTCACCAATGCAAGCAATAGTGTTCTCCAGCTCTTCTCAAGAAGTCACTACTTTCCAGACCATTTCCATCAAACACTCTTTCTTGATATGCAATCATTAAAACAACTAGAACAGGAATGTTTATGATCTAATTTGGCTCATTTCGTATTTCATACTGGATGACTAAATTATCTGTTAAAATTGTGCCTAAAATACTTAAGGTAAGGCTGCACATAGGGCAAGTACAAAAACAGGACAGCAGTAAATAGAGATGAGAATTCACAGAGAATATAAGATAAGAACACTGGTTTTAAGGTGTAAGAACAATGAAATTGATGACAGAAAGCTGTCAGCAGCACAGCAGAGAGCTGTGGGCACAAGCACCAAAAGTGGCAAAGAAGTGCCATTAAAAATGGGAATTAAGAAATTTGTGTCCCAATTTAAAGTTGGCACAAGCAAAACTAAGAAGGAATATGACAAGGAAGGCTCTGATTGAGAGAGAATAAAAAAGGCATCAAGAAGAGACTTCCATCCATCAGTGCCTCTGTCCTAACACATGACAGTAGATCTTGCCAAGGGTGAGTACAGAGTATGAGCAGATGCGGGGGGAATTATTGGCTTTCAGGTGAGAAGTTATAAAATCTTGTTACTCTGATGACTATTTCCCAACAGTTCAGACTATATTTCTTTGTTCTCATCTAGGAAAAATTTATCCCACTTCCAACTGCCTCATCTATAGGCATGAGTGGGTTTCTGAGGGACTGCACTCATCACATTTCCTCTCAGCTGAGTGGGACAGATTCCCACGGCACTCAAAAAGAAGTTAGGCACAGATATCGCACTAGCACCACAGAAATCAATCCAGGAATAGCAAAAATTTCTGACTCTGGAAGGGATTCAAACTAAAATTATTCTAACAGTTGATAAGATGTACATCTGAGGCCCCTAAGTACAGTAGAGTCACTGTGAAGTTTCAAATTTCAGCCTCCTGGATATGTCCTATGCCCTACCTAAAAGACTTAAATATATCCAGAAAATGATTTTATTGCAAAAACTATTGTTATCAGAAGTTTTTGAGAACTACTGCCTTTTAAATTGCTCTTTAAAGCGATAAAGATGGAACCAAGATTTTTACCCAAAGAAAATAATGGTTTATGAATGTCTTATCTACAAAGCATGGTAATGTGTCTCCTCTTGTTATCCTGCCATGAACATGGACTCGTGATTTCTCTCTGCATTTTTAACACAGCTCATGATTTATTAGTTTAGTTTAGTTTAGTTTAGTTTAGTTTAGTTTAGTTCAGTTCAGTTCAGTTTAGTTTAGTTCAGTTTAGTTAGATTAGAAAATAGATTTTTGCAGTTGCAGCCTGCACCATTGAGTATTGGAGAGCCCTGATAAAACAGAAAAAAGAAGTGTTCTAAACTTTCTTTCTGGCTTAGACTTCAGTGGTGTCATGTCACTGGCTCTGAAAATTGTCTGGCAACAGAAGGATGATGCATGCACAGAGGTTCATTCCCTGGGGTACACCAGAGAAGCTTATGAGTTAGCCCCCACAAGAATTACTATTTTTAATACTAAAAGTGTATGCTTTGGTGACAGGTCATTACTTCTGCCAGCGCTGCTGTACTGAAATCTAATTTGTTGCTGTAGGGAATATTGTCACAACAAAAGTGGGATCATAAGAGGTAAATACTTTATGCTTTGTTCAGTGGCATTTCATGTTGACTTGTAAGGTCTGAGTTTCATGTGTTTTCCCACTGGAAAGGAAAAATCTCTTCAATAGCTGATGCTTACTTTTCAGAAGCAATTTAAAGCCAGGTATTTTGTGGTCACTTTTTGGTGGTATGAAGGATGGATACAAAGATGACAGAGCCAAACTCTTCTGTCAGAGAACCATTCTTCTGTCAGAATGAACAAGGAAAAATGACCACTGAGTGCCATCTCAGAAATTTGACTGTTGCTGTGCCATTTAAACTATTGGCACAAGAGCACTGGCTTTCACAACCTGTTATTCGAAGGAGCAGGTTATGACCTATATGTAGGAAAATATTGCCTTATTCCCTCTGAATGAATTAAATTCTTCTTAAATTGAAAGGGGATCTGAGTAATGATGTTTTAATCACTGAAAAAGAAAGGACAATACTGAGTGCCTACACTTACTTACAATTTTTATAGGTATTGCCTGTGTTTTAGATAAATAGATGCTATTTTATATTTTATGTGCTTCACTAGACAAAATTTCAATAGTGGAATATGGAAATATTATCCACGCTATAAGCAGATACCACTAGAGTAAAGACACTAGAGAGCCTGCATGAGTTTTGCCTGGAAAGTTTTTATGACATAAAATTTACATTTGCAGAGAAATTTTCTGTGGAAATGCAGTTTCCTGGAGGCTTCCTATTAGCACCAGGTCAATGACTAATTTTAAATTTCTTTTTTTTTTTTTCAGGACCAGTTCAGCTGTGGTTTTTGCCTAGCCAAATCTTACAGTCTAGTCTCCTCTCTTTTCCTGAGAAAAGGACTTTGACCACGGTTGAGATCTATACTACTGTACTAAAATTTAATTATATTTAAAAACACAGGGAGACCATAGGCACATACAGAGAGTCAAGGTGACTGCATATCTCATCATTCCTTAGCACCATATCCTTGGAAATTGATTTGATCCCATATCAACATGGTTAAAAAATAAACTTCTTTCTTGATCTCCAAAAGCAATATCTGAACTGAACGATCTAGATCTCGAAATACACAGACTCTCTTATTTATCTCAAGTAAGGGAAGGCAGGGCATATAATAAGTATTTGTGAAAGTCAGCTGAGTCTAATGAAGCTGGTCTTTGTGGCTGGCTATTACAGTAGTTTGATGAGGTTTCAGGGTGAGAGAAGTGGATGAGAATCTTGTTTGATGATCAGAAGGTTGGATTTATTGATATATGATATATAATACATTATTACTATACTAAAAAAAGAATAAGGAGAGAAGTTGTAGAGGCTGCTAAGCTAAGAATAGAATAGAAAAGAATCTAAAAACAAGAGAGTTCTCTGTCACTGTGTTTCAGAGAGCTTGCTTTGTGATTGACCCTTAATTGTACACATGGAACATGAATTAATTACAGGTGCATCTTATTGCATTTACAGCAGCTGATAATCATTGTTTACATTCTCTTTCTGGGGTCTCAGCTTCCCAGAAGATGAACAAGTTCCAAAGAAAAGATTTCTATGAAAAAATGTCTGTGACAGCTGGCATTAAAAAAAGTGTTAGCATTGTTTTTTCTCCACACAATCAATGCAAAAGAGGAATAGTGACACACAGGGGTAGCCATGACTCCTATTACCTTCTCTCATAGCTTCTTCTCTACACACGCACATCTCCTCGGTCATTTTGTTCTTTCTCTGCACTCAAAATCCCTCACTGCTGAAGGCTGTGGTGTATTATCGAAGTCTGGAATTGTCCCATGTTGGTCAGGGCAGTTTGGGATTCCACAATTTTCATACCTTTCTAATAAATATCCATGACTTGCAACATTCTGGAGTCCTACGTGACGTCCTGGGTGCATGGAGTGAGCCTAACTGCACAAAAAGGAGCAAATATAATTGAGAGCTGTAAAGCAGAGCTGGGCACTGTTTGGGAGGTTAATAGAGAGGAGGAGCTCAGCCTGACAAAGGAGTCCACTGGCCTGGCTGACTCGAGCTGAAGGACTGCACATGATTGCACACAGTGGAACAAATTTCATTACAAGCCTCCACTAAAAGCTTAGTGGAACGGGTCAAGTTCACAAGAATAATTTGGTTACTACAAAAACATATCCATGACAATTGACACTTTTTATGTAATCATAGTATTTCTGGCCATTTAAAGTCCCAGCCCTGCCATGACATAATTGTCCAGGTTCACTCAAGTGCTTACTGTGTTTGACCAAAGCATCAATAAGATAGACTAATGACTGACTCTATTCCTATGGTTCCAACATTCAAAAATTGCTTTCTGTGGGCCACAAGAAATAGTAGAGGAGAAAAACCCTTTATTTTTAATGAACGGAAGGAATTTGTGGTGGATTTGAAAGGCAAATCTGCAATCAAACATTTCCCATTGGTTTTGAGATTAAAATAGTGGAAGATTAAACTCAAATTTGATATATATGTATGTGAGTGTATGTATGTATGTATGTATACATATGTATGTCTATATCTCTCTACGTAAATGCTTCTTTGCTAATTATTATCTTTTTCTAATGATTTCAATTGGAAAATGAAAGGCTAGGTCAAGTGATGTGAAATTATTTTGATTCAGATTCCAACATTACCTTTTCTTCTCTTAATAAATATTCTTTTGACATGTAAGTGCGAGTGCCCTGTGAGTTTCCTTTTTCAGTGACTGCCTAATCAAGAACATACCCTGGTTTATGGAACATGAAGGATCTCAGAATAGCTTATCTTGCAAACCACAGTGGGTTCAGCACTATTGGTAGTTATTTTAAAAAATAATAATAGATAAAAGAGATACAAGGCAAACCCCTAAATATTATAGTGATGCAGGCTATTTCTTTTGCATTTAAAAACCTTCTTGCAAGCTTTGCTCTGATACAGATTATGTATAAAGCATATTGTCTTGGTAGAATTAAAGGATGACAGGCAGGGAATATTTTCCCCTGAAAATGCCATATTAAAGAGAATGAGCAAATTCCTCTGGAATTATTTATAAAATCATTTCTCATAACACTTAAATTTTCTTAAGAGTGCTAATATGCACATTTTACAAAATTTTCAATAAAATAAAATAAAAGACAAAGAAATCTTGTATCTGTGCAAAAGTTTGTTGTGTATGCACAAACTTGGTGAAAAGCAGTTCCAAAGAGTGGGATTTATAAATTTACATAAATTATCTAGTGTGTAATACACTAATACTTCTGGGAGGCATGGAAATTTAATTATCCCCTTCTACAAAGTAAGAGCTGAGGTACTAACCTCAGGTTGGCAAGTGGTTACTATCATGACTAATCATATTAAAATCAATGACAGTAGTTGTGCATGAAACTGCTCACCAAGCTGAATAAAAGATTTCACATTCTGACTTCAAGAGACAAAGTGGTTTGCCCAAGGTCTATAGTCTGGGACTCAAAAACCACTTAAGCTTCTCCTTAATTTGTAGCACATGTTTAAGTGTTTCTCTGCAGCAGAAATAAATAGGAAATTATTGATAGAATTTAAGTCTCTCAAGTACTAGGTCATTTCCTTAATCATAAGACCACCTTGACAATACGTGATAAATGTTAACGGGAATTAAGTATGTCCTATGTCTCCATATTTGCTGATTTTTGTTTTTATTTAGAAATCTGACTGCAAGTGCATAAATCCTAAATGTATCTTATTTTTTATGGGAAGATATCTTGGCTAAAGTATGAAAAGATAGCAGACACAAGGTAGGACACGCAAATCCCTAAAAATGAGAAGATGAAAAGATTGCTCTTACGCCAGCAGCATAATTCATAATCAGGCCCATCTTTGTTAATACTGTGTCATGGTGGGTTCCTCCAGGGAGCTGGCAATGCAGCAGGTATCATCAATTTCTTGAAATGCATTCACTGTACATATCTGGAATTCAGATATGTACATATCTATATTTCTTCTGGTTCCAGCAGAAACACTTTTTAGAGTGGCTCTCCTAGAGGCAAAACAGTCTTTGAGAATGGAAGATGTAGAGAAAAACAGTCAAGAACAGTTTCATACGACATGTACAGCTTATTTGTGTATGTGAACCAAAAATGGGATATCTCTTCTACAAACACCTGGCTCAATATTGATTAATCTACACTTTCACTTAATGTACAGCAATCTGTGAACATAGCCTAAAACTCATTTATAAAACTCACAAAAGTATAACTGGTATGGGAAAAGGCACTCAGAGAAATGTGAAGAAGGAGATATGCTGAACCACTAAAAATAAATGAAAAAAAGATAAATCACTCATGTGAACATCAAATCTCCACATCTTGAGGTCAGACTCTGTCTTAGGGATTCTCAGGGATGCATATAGGTTTGATCTATTAGCATTTTAATATTTGTTTTCTTATAATGCTGTGTTTTCTGAGGCTCATGCTAAAAGACTTACAGATTTATAATGACGGGTTTACTTGCTATTCAAGGTAAATTGCACTTTGATCAAGATATCCAGGAGAACATGAAACACAGCAGAGGTTGTCCCAGGGAATTGCTTGCTACTCTTTGAAGGTGTATTGGAGGGAAAAAAAAAAGACTAAAAAGCAGGTCTCTAATATAAATATAATATTGCAAGCATCTGGCTTGGGAAATCTACTATACAGTGCAGGCCAGAGTCCCTACTGCTGAACTGAGGGGCCAGCAAAGCAACCCTTGGAACACTGGCATAAATACTACATTTCATACAGCAAAGAAAAATTTATCTTTGATATACAGTAATACTAGGAATAATAAAAATACTTCATGTACTTTATTTTCCAAGTCACTTAACTCCCTCTCATTGCTTCATATGTGTACCAGAGACTGTGCACTTAAGCCTGATTTTCTGGTAGGAATTATGGGTGGGACACTGGGGAGCTTTGGTGTTTAAGAACTCCCAGGAGCTGCACACAGACGATAATGGGTCTTTTGCACACACCTTAAGCAAGAGGTACCTAACAAATGCTGCTTCTGCCACTTTGTGCTTTGCCACAAAACTGTGGATGGAATGTTTGTATCAAGAGCAAACGAAGAAGGGAAAAACTCACATTGGAGTAGCTCAGCTGTACATTGTCCCCCATTAGTATATAGGAATTTATCCTTGTGACATAGAGAGTAGCTGATCAGTGACCAGCCATGCTGGATTGTTCAGTAAACAGAACTGTTTCAGAGAACTACAGTTCACTCCTGGACCACTGTTTGTTGCTGTGTCTGTTACATCAGATGTGGTGAGGAACCAGACTCATGGGAACTTATTTATTGTAAAAAGATAGGGATGGCTCCCACAGAGAGTGAAAATATTTGCTGTTAATCATCCTTTTTGACTTTACTCATGTAAGGCACTGCTTCAGTAAAAGACTCCATCCATCTATGCCTTTCTTGTAGAATTTGTGAATGACACCACTCAGTCTGTACACTGCATGTAAAACCTTCCTTATCATGTAGTCTACTATAACCAAAAAATTATCATAATACTTCTAAAAAACCTAGAGATTCATGGCCGGAAAACATTCTTTCATCCATCCTTTAGGGACAGAGACACTTGGATAATGTATATGCCTTGTGTGCATTTCTCTCCCTAAATGCAGCAGCTGGAATGAAACCGTCTCTGTAGATAAAGTTGATGTTTTAATTTTTTTACCCTGAAGGACAGCATATAATGTAGCTTTTCAATTTTCATTAACTATGGCTCAGGTTGCTATAGGCTAAGCTCTCAGCTATGAATTAAAGTAAAGCAAAGAAACTCTACAGAGGAGCATTTCAGCTAAATGCCAACCTCAGTGTTTTGTGGCAATGCTAAGCTTGGATGGGACTGTAGTAATTATGTTCCTGTCCTGCTCTTCTAATAGCAAATTCACCAGGAAGATTTACTTTCTTCCCCTCTGTTCTCAAACCCATGTCCTTAGGTAGATACAATGCTGGGGTATCTTAACTGAAAATATGAAAGATTAGAATTTATATATTTAAGAGAATTAGAATGACACTCAGAAAGAAAAGTTAAAGCAGAATATATAGGATAGGAGAAGAATAATTCCAAACAACATGATTAGAATAGCCTCTAGAAAAATTGTTACTTTGGTGACTTAACATAGCTCCAATACTAGAAACGATATTGACTGTATTAAGGCAAGAGACAGTGTCTCTGTAACCAACAGAGTCTTCCCTACTCCAAACTTGAATAGTGATGCCTCTGTTGAATTGACTTCTGAGCATTCTCCTTCACTGGTGTACTAGTCACAGCCTTGGTTGCAGCCCTTCTCAAAATTAGGTAGCTAACACTGTCTTCTGACAAAGTTTTATTAGATGCTAGCATAAACTTTCAAATTACTGGGACGACGATATTAAATACTGCCAAATCAGAGAGTCTTAATGCATATGTTTAGGATGTCATATGATAACTATTGTGCTTGCTCTTTAGGTCAATTGATTATAAAATAAGGAGCTTTATTAATAAGCATACGGTGCGTAGAAAAAGGAAGACCATGATTTCCATCTAGTCTCCTAAAAACTAACTTTAGGTATGTCAGACAGATTTCATAGGCTGAAATGTGTCAGTCTTTAGGCAAGTCTTCAACCCATCAATAGTCCTCACACAACTTGCTAAAGCAGAGCTGAATAGTTTTTATTTGCAGCCAAGTTGCAAAATTGTCAAAAATGTAACTAGATACTATGATATCAGTGCTTGTATAATGTAGAAACACAGAGACAATTTATTTTCCCTATTTCTGGTTCTTCCTCAAAACTGGGAGAAGGGGAAATCTCCCATCTTGAAACACAGAGGAGTTTTCAGAACAGACTGGCAATATAAAGAAATTAGCTCTTAAAAACAGAGAACGGATCTTTAGGCAATACCATGTTATATAATCTCTCTTCATTGATTATGTTAAAAAATCAGATGTACGGTACAGCAAGTGTAACTTTGCTTTTTCTTTGTCAAGCCATTACACTACATCATACATGGCAAGTGAAAAAGAAACTGTGCAGCTCATACTCATCCAGTCTGGCCCAAAGATAACATATTCAATATGAAATTTATGCAGAGAACCTATCTTTCCTTTGATGCAAATAAAATTAATTATTTTTCTTTAGTCCTTTGGATTTGAAGCATTTATTTCTCTAATGCTTCAAGACATCTCTGTGCTGATAGGGGAACTAAACTGGAAGATACCATCAGAGATAAAAATACTGACATAAACTGAATATATATTTAAAACATTAAAAATGTAAATATTTAATATTAAAACATATCTAAAAGCAAACATACTGTCACTTACATGAAGCTATTCCTAAGCTTCAAAGATTTTAAAGGTAATGTTTAATGGTGATCTATCTTGATCAAGATACAAGGTACCATTTGTTACTCTTTCATCCATCCCATTGTCAAGCTAAACTGTATATCCTTGAAGACTTGCTATGGCAAGGATTCTTTTGGAGTGCCTGGAACTCCCAGTTATGGTTCATAGTGTCACAATCTGGTCCAAAGGGCCCAGTGTCTCAAATCAGCTTGTCCACGAGAATGCCCAGCGCTAGTCCTGTCAGCCCACAGCAAAGGGAAGGTGAGATAACTGAAACGAAATCTGTTCTCCTGCTCCTGCCCTACAGAGGTGTTCTGTTGAGCCCTTCAGCTCATTTCAAAGTCCTTTTCTTCCACTGTGTTATAAGTACTCACTGGAAGGGCTGGAATGGCCACACATGGCTGCTGAAGGGTACCCAGCTGCCTTTGATTTATTGCAAGGCTTTCAAAAAGCATGTTAAAATTCGCTTGCTGGATGTTCAGCTTCTTTTCTTGTTGAAAAGCGGAAGCTGTAATCATAAATAATAGTACCTTAATCTATTAGTGGTCTTACTAACAGTTGCACAGAACACTTAATAATAAAATAACATTTTAAGCTATAAATACTAAATCAAGATGGAAACAGATTGTCTTATACCTCAATATAAATTGCAGGTACAATACAACCTAAAATTCAAGCTGAGATTTAGGATGATTCCCAGATACTTAAATTCCAAGGCATAATTTAATATGGGTTTAGCTAAGTACTAATGTTTAATTGCTCCTTACAAGAGCTCTTTCAACAGAAGACTTGATTATGCCTAAACCAGACCAGAATGATATTAAAATCATGCTGCACAGCAATATAAATTTAAACTATCACTGATGCAGTTCAATAAAGAATGGTACCATCTTCATGGAGAACCATTTATTTATATTTTATTTCGATTTTGTACAAACTTGATAGCTTCAAGGAAATAAGCCCTCAGAAAGAGCAGCTGATATACTGTAAGCCTGAGAATTTGTTTAATCAATGCTTTTCTTTGAAATTAGATAACATGAAAATGAGCAAACTTGAGTATCTGTTATACAGATAGTCCTTTTAACAAAATTTTGCAACATTCAGTTATATTTTAGTATGTTCAAGCTGAGTCAAGACAGCAATCACAACTCAGAAATAAGCAGGGTCTGAGTGGATCTCAGGAGATCATAGGCTGCCTCCCACTCCCTTGAACAGAAAGCACTTGTACCTTCAACATTCACAAAGAGAGGCAATTAACCCACCGCCACCACATCCCCAGGAAACATGGGTGGATTTATCATCCTTACGGGACACTTGGAAAACCTGATTAAACTAAGTATTTCTTGTTGAAGTTTAAACCTACTTCTTGTACAATCCTCCCAAAGGATAAATTATTTTCTTCCCTAAGGATGAACTCTTTTCTTCCCTGAATCAGTGTGAAAATTTTTGCCACAGTCTCCTTCTCCCCAGCCTTCCTAGACCAAAGAACTCCATTTTTTCATCCCTTTATTTTTCAACTTCTAACCAGTTTGCTTGGACTTGTTTGGACCCCCATCAATTTAAATCCTACTGCACATGGTAAAGCTAAAGTTCTGTCAGTTCCAGTTCCAACTGGTGGACAACTCACTTCACATGGTCTGCATACCAGGGACAGCTCAACATACAGCCTGGTGTGTGCTTTTCCTTCTTCAAAAGAAGGATATTGTTGACCAGGGCTGACTGTGTTGTTCCCAGATATTTTTCAGAAATGTTAGTCAACAAGTTCCTCATTCTCTGTTTGCACAGTTGATTATTTTTGCCCAAGGGCAATATTTTGCTGTTGGTTTTAATTAATTTCTTATGCTCGGCTTTTCCAAGCTGCTTCTCCATTTGTCAAGGTTGCTTTGGTTTGTAACCCTCTACCCCAGTAAACTCACTGCTACACATCGTGGTGCCATGAGCAAAGGCCAACTGTATGCTCTGGTCCTTTATCCAGGCTATTAATGAAAACACTGAATGCAGTCATAAGAAAAACAGAACTTTGAGAAACCAAATCTTTACACAACTTCAAAAAATCTGACAACTATTTTCTCAGTGTATTTATCACTCAGTTTTACAACTGTTCTCCAGTAATGAAATAAATTACGATGCCTTGTCTAAATAATGTACAACATCATATCAAAAATCCTTACAGAAGTTATCTACTGCTATGCTCTATTTGTGTAGCCAATCACCAAAAAGAGGAACATAGGAACTATAGAAACAGCAATTAATAATTAAATATCCTATGAGGCATCAAAATTCACTTATTTATTGTAGCTTTCTCTTTTCTCCCCCTTCCCATTCCTGGCCACTTTACAAGGCAATTTCACCTTTTTTTAAAAAATATATTTCTACTCCCTTAAAACAATACAATTTTTTCTACAGGACAACAGGACAGGAAGAGGCCTACAGTGGGAGTACTTTTCTCTGGTCCATGGAGCAACTTTCATAGAATGACTGAACTCAATGTCTAGGGAAATACATGAGTGGCCCAAGCAAGAGATTCCAAGTGTATCTAAGCCACTTATGTAATGTTATCTTATGTACAGCCATTTTGGATACTGTAGGATTAAAGGACCTTGCTGATATACAGGAGAACACCAAGGGTCCAAAAGAAAACTAGTTTATTTAGATATCAATGTGATACCCAGAACTGGCTCCCAATGGCCTTCTGGTCATAAACCACAGGATTCTTAGGCTTTCTGGTCATAAAATGAGGACCTTTTTTTATACCCTGAACCCCACTTTGTTTTGAAAGTGGGTAACTGGGACAGGTTATGTAACCACAGGCTATCCCATATTTATGCACTCAGCCTGCTCCACATGTTCCAGAGGATGTATGGAGGAAGAAACCACCCATCCAAGTGACAGGATGGGGACTGAATGTACAGCTTGCAAAGACTTCCAGATATAAAACATCTTTCATTCCCTTCCTCCTGCCCATAGAAAAGAGACTATTCCGGGTATGGAATAAAACAAAGAAGACAGGATAAGAGAGGCCCTATGAGAATCCCCATGCCCCAGAAAGGGACAAAACCCAAGTAAGCTAATAGAATTCCCATATAAAATTCCACCTTCAAACAGTAGATAGACTCACCTCAGCTGGAGCCAAAGCCATCCTTTTAAACTGTCTTCCAATTCTTAACCCAAGCATCAAGGTTCTTCCCCAGGTAACAAAAATCTACTTGTATTAACAATTATCATGGTACTGTACTTATCTGGAATTGGTGCCATATGCAAATCATTCTATTACTAACCCTTTGAAACCAAGGTAGGAACCTGATATCTCACTAAGCAAAGGATTCAAAGGGAAAAAAAGTCATCAGTTCAGAGTAGAATTCTGCCTAAGAAGGAGTTTTGGACTCCAGAAAGAAGACAGCTACATGAGACCTCTCAGGTGTGGAAGACTGAAAAAAACCAAACCACAAACAACAAACCAAAAAGCAAACAAAAAAACCAAAAAACCCCAAACAAACTGCCCAAAAACCAAAACCACCACCACCACCCCCAACATAGCCCACCAAAACAAACAAACAAAAAGGAGATTTTGAAATTACTATTTAGCTTCATGCAGTGTAATTCTACAGTATAACAGAAAAACCTTGGGACGGACTGTATTTCTCAACCTAGGGGGTTGTTTCATAACTTTCCAATTTCTTAAAAATATTAAGATAATATCAAACCAAAAGGATTATTTCCTCTTGAAATGTATCATTTGGAGGAATATTCTGCAACAGACTGTGACTTCTGACCTGAATCCAGCAGAAAATCAGCAAGTTCATAAAGATGAACCTGGACACATCCAGTCTGAAAACAAGATCAAAGTTAGGGTTGGAGAGTTAAGTTTCTTAATTAAGGCAATTTGAGTAAAAATAACCAAGGTGGAAGTCACATTTCTGCAAAAGCAATTTGGCAGAAGGGCTAGCCCTCTTCTTTATAGTACTTCAGATGAAAAAGGAAGATGCTATTAGTTTGCTTTCTTTGTTAAGTGTGTGAATTGAAACCTTGGTGCCACTCGTTTACTATTTGCCAGTAGCGCTGAGTGAGTAATTCTCTGCCTGTAATTTCTTCTACTAAATTAGCCTCTTTTTCTTCCCATGCAATATCCATCAGCAGATCATGATTTTCTCATTTAAACGCACTCAATAAATATGTCTGAATTTTACCCTGCAAACAGATTGCAAATATTTGAAATTCAAGCTGCATCATTTATTTAGGATTGTTAAATCAGGTCACACGGTTTGTTCTCTCTGGTGAAGTAGTGTGAGGAACACTACTTCCTGTGCACACAGTTGTGTGCTCCTCCTTAAAATCAGACTTTCACAAATGCTTATGGGAAACAAAATTTGCATTATTGCTTTTTATATGCCTTTCTGCTTAAAGTAAATCTCAATTGATTGTTCTTCCATCAAGAAGCAAATTTGAATGAACTCTCTGTGACTATGGGTAAAGAGAATTCATTTAAGAACTTTAATGATTTCTTTTGGACATTTTTTGATATTATTCATGCCATGTTTGTTTATTTACCAAAGATGAATTAGATAAAAAAGGCCTTCAGTCCTTAAAACATCTTTACAAAAGACAGAAAAATACCAAAAATAACAAAAAAAAGATAAAAATAAATATTTCCAGGATTCAAAGAGGGGACTGCTGAATCATACAGCAAATTTGGCAAAAGTAGAAAAACAGGAAAATCCCATCACTCCATTTTGCACCATTAATCAAAAAACACAATTTAACAAGCCAGGAATAAGCTCCAATCTACACTTTTTGTTTTCTTTCCCCAGAGCAACAGGATTCTGGTTAAGGATGTTCCTTGTGGACCATGATGGCTATGCTGTTTGCAAATGTTAGTATAATTTGGAAGTGTAAAATTATTGTCATGTGATGGTTCCATGGATACAGCTGGTCCACTGTTGAATGGATAACAAGCAAAAAGAATAAAAGAATATTCCAAGATGTGGTCATTTATTTTAGGGGTTTAACTATTATAAATATAAGCATGCATTTTCTGGGTATTTTGATAATTCAGAGAAACAGATTTTCCGTGAGAGATCTGGGGAGAAAAGGAGTGATTATACACAGCTAGTGAATGGCATCATGGAAAAGCTCATAAATAAATAAAATAAGCACGAACACACACAGGGCAGCTGTCCTAGTTCCCAGCTTCTCAGATGTCTCTTTTCTACAGGCCTTCTCTCCTCTATCCCTCCTGACCACAGCCAGCTCATTGCTTTACCTTTAAAGCATCTGACAGATCAGCCTAACCAAGATTTTAAATAAGCAAAGGCAAACTTGACCACTCTCCTTTATAGCCACGAGGGCAGACAGACTCTCCAGTAGCTGTGCCAAGCACATAAAATCCATATAGAATACTTACTTTTCAAAGTTACAGTCATCAAGAATGTTCAATGTGCTCTACCAAAATGCTGACCTGATCTAGACTCCCACAATGTAATACTGTGCACTAAGGGCAAGCATTTCAGCATCCATCACACAGAATTCTATGGGGCAAAAAAATACTCAAGTAGAAAACTGTAGTTCTTAATTGGTTCTTAGGCATAAAACCTGTCTGGTTCCTCATTCAGGAGCAATCTTGATATCATTCAGGCTCTGTGCAGCTTAAGCCACTCATCCAGGCACAGACCAATTCATGGCCTTTGTCTTTCGGTATTTTTATTTAAAAGTTGTTATTTAGCTGTTGACACATATTATATTTCAATATTGTCCCATTCTGAAGAACCAAAACTGTCCCAACTCCAGAAGCACCAACACAAATATTGAACAAACCTCGCCCCTACTCAACACCAAAGCAAATGTCTAAATATAAGTGGTTTAATGAGTAATATCCCAATCAGAGGTTCAGAAGAAAATACAGGATACTAATAATACTAATAATACTAATAATACTAATAATACTACTAATACTAATACTACTACTACCACTAATAATAATAATAATCATCATCATCATCATCATCATCATCATCATCATCATCATCATATTTTTGTAAATCATAATTTTTTAAGAAAGCTGATTAACACAGCTTTGTTCCCAAAATAAAGTGATAAATAAATAAATCCATGAAATTAAATGTCAGATTTCTATCTGTCTATAATATTAAAAAAAATTATCCACAGAGCCAGAAATTCACAGAAAGTCAGAATGGAAACACACATATATATATATAAATATATACATATCTATAGCTAGATATCTCTATCTATCTATTGATATATATCTATCTTAGCATTTCTGGCTTTCACATGTTTTTGCATAATGATAGGGCTAATATAACGTAACAAATCCTAAACTGTTTTCACAAGGAGTGGAAAAAAGATGTGTAAAAGTATGCTCTGTCTTGCTTCCTTCTGTTCACAATGTATCTAAATACAACAAATGGTGTTCTTGCTCTTTCTGTCTGTTTCTCAATCTGTTTGGAAAGTAGCCATCATTCTGCAGCCAACCATAATATTTGACACTTCCTGACATCATGAAAGCCACCATCTGTCTATCATTGAAGCCCTGTACTTTTTAAAGACTGCTTGGCTTGATCTTTAATGAAGATTCACTGTGAATGCACAGATCAGTTTAGATAGAAAACTGGAGAAGTCTGACAAAAAGACTGTGCAAAATCATGTTTTAGTTAGAGTCAGACACAAAACAAAAGGAATAACAAGACCTTCTTGCAGATACCAAAGAAAAATTTCAGTTCACTTTCAGTAAGTCCAAGGTCCAAATTCATCATGGAAAGTTTGGAACATAAAACCGAATTGAGACAAAAAATTAAAATTATTCAAAAAGCAGTTTACCTACCTACACCTAACTAGTTTGCAAATATAGACACACTTCCAGTGTTTGTAAGAGGCATAAAATATATAATATGCTATTCATTGGAAATCACCATGCAATTTCATGTTTAGGTATTACTATTTTCAACATCCAAAAAGCAGGTTTTCTATGCTTTCGCCTTGATACATAAGTTTTAAAGACCCTTAAATACCAAAAATACAGAAATCTCTGTTTTGTAAATATGTGCAAGAAGGAAAGCATAGGGGTTTTTTTTGTCCAGGACATATCTTAACAGGGAAATTTATTCGCTGTGATATTTTAAGGCATGAGTTTTTACCATAATTTTTGCACAAAACAGTGACTCAAGGTGTAACATCTCTACTTGCTTTACTTAGAACAGATTTAGATGCAAAACTTTAGAAATCTGACCTGGAAAACCATGACCTTTGAATACCCCATTCCTGTTTCCTTCATCTAAAAATTAATTCAAGTGTCTCCACATGGCTACAGAGGCCGAATGCTCCATACAGCCTTCAAATCTTCTATAGCCCTACTTATCTACAGCTCCAACACAAACCCATTCATGGATGGAGGGCCAAGACCCTCGTCCCCTTTGGCTACCAACTCCCCTCTCCTCCTCCTGCACCAGTCTGCCCTCCCCTTTTCTGATGCTGAGAATGGAGACGAAGCATTTCCTGTGCTTTTCTCAGCATGGCAGCAGTAAATGTGGCTGGTCCTTCAGCAAACAATCCAGGTCAGGAGAGAGCACTGTGTACAAGCTGTGTGGGGGCTAAGCATCTGCAACCACCACCAGCCTCACAGGGCGACAGTGAAAAAGCAGCATTCAACAGGCCAGAAAGCTGCTTGAGGTCCCAGGAAGAGCTTCTAGAAAAGAGATGCAGTGCACTTCTCACCACTACTACCTCTGCAAAACATCACTGCTAGCGTTGAAATTAATGGGCATGAGGGCATGAAAGGAAAATGCCTTTCTTCTTGACAATACATGGCAATTATAATAATTATTATTTTCATTTTGGTAATTATCTCAGAGTTAACCATAATAATTCCCATAGCAAGCATTGAAATGCGGTCCTGAATTTTGCAGTAAGGAGAAATAAGAAGCAACATGGTCTGAGTATGTGTCCAAATCCTATGTTCAGCCCCATGCCTATCTATTTGTGCACCCTCCCATCCAATGCCACAGTGCCTGGAGGTTGTCCCTGCATCCCCTGTCAATTTATTCTTCCTGCCCTGCTGTCACACCATCCCAAGCCACAGCTGCAGGAGTTGGTCTGCACATGCAGTAGGTTTGCATGGTTTTTGTAGGTTTTGGCAGCTGGGGTGTTATAGGGAGTGGCTTCTATGACGAGCTGGTAGAAGCTTCCCTCATGTCCAACTGAGCCAGCCAGTTCTAAGACTGACCCACTCTTGGCAAAGGCTGAGCCCATCACCAATTGGGGTTGTGCCTCTGGGATAATGTATTTAAGAAGCAGGGGGAAAAGAACTGTTTTCTTTTGCTTGTTTGGAATATATGGCCACCAGGATTCTCTCTTTCACCCCCTCTCCCTCCTCTTCTTTCCCTATCACCATGACACCTGAACATCTCAGAGTCTTTCATTAATTTACCCAAACAATGCTCCTGTGAGGCTGGGAAGTCCTGTTGCCCTGTCTCATTCTACTGTACTGAAGGCACAAAGGCAATGAATGTGCTGAGCACAGCTTTCCCAATGTCCTCATCACTGGTTCCCATTGAGTCTTCCTGCTCACATTTCTCTTTATTGTTTCATCAACAGCTTCAGGTTTACTGCTTTAAAAAACTATGTGTTATGATTTTAATAATCAGGTTTTTTCCATAGATAGTTTTGTCCATTCACAGCTATTCCTGCTACATATTTTTTGGTTTATAAAAAATGGCATTTTCTAAAAATATTCCCTTGCTTTCCGCTCAAATATAGAGCATTGGAAGTTGATTTGGTTGATTAGAAGATTTCATTAAAAGCAAAAGCTGAGTTGCTTTAGAGCACAATAGGCAGAACAGTGATCATTTGTTGGAAACTAAGTATCTTATAAGATACAGGTACAACCCTACAGCGTGGAGAAGGAATGGCTTTATGTTACCCAGAATGATAGTGATGTAAATGGGGTACCACGACATTCAGTGCTATGGAATTTTCTTCTTCAAGCCCAAAAAATGCATTCAAGAAATGCCTCAGGCATTTTTTAAATGTAAGCCTGAGAACAGGATATTATACACTAACTTCATCCAAACCCTGTTCACAGAGAACTTTCTCCTTATATATGTTGTAGACTGTAGAGCAGACACAAAACTGAGTCTGGATTTTTACCTTTACTTTGTGAAACACATGGAGTTGCTAAATAAATGAGGTGTAAACAGTGTTTATGTATCACTGAAACACAAAAAAGAAAAGTAGGAGCCATTTGAACAGCATCTTCACATTAGAAAAAGGGGAGTGAAGAAGAACCATCTCTAGCTGACATTGCAAAGTGGGAAAAAACCAGACTTTTTCCTTGGCACCTTTTTCTCTATCTTTGAGAATATTACTGGATTCCAAATCAGCAGCACTGATCCAGGGCTCTGTTTTGGACACTCATGCCAATGTCACCAGCATCAAAATTATCCATATCTTGTCTCTTCACTGGGAAAGAGAGAAAGATGACAAATATTCCAAATACCAGTGTTGATACTTTCAAACATACCTTCATACTCTAGCCTAGGTGTATCCAAGTGCAGGGAAAACAGGGAAGGACTGCAATCCAACAAAAAGAGAAAGGTGAAAAGGACCTAGAAAAAACAAAGGTAAATGTGACTAAGTAAGAAAGCAAGTAAGTGATCCAGCCACATACATAGTAAATACTTTCATCCTCTATACATGCCTCATGTCTATTACTCATCAGCATTTACTAAACAACACTACATATTACTAAACAACATTTAGTGGTTTCTAAGTTTTGGTGTACAAACCAAAAGTGAGATGTGATTGTATATACTACTTCCATTTACTATGGATTTAAGACAAATGCATTTAAATATGGGTATTAAAGGTTTTAAAAAAGTAAGCTGCCTGAAAAAAATTTTGCATATTGATTAAATAAAGAATAAATTATTTGGAGCAGCAACTCTTGTTAGAATAATATTTTTTCATATTAATTACAAACCTCTTTGTTTTGTGTGCCCAAAACAAAGGCAGCCTAATCAGTATAAATCCAAGACTATTTTTTGCTGAAATTTGTGAGGACTTACAAAGTTGGTCAAGGCCAAGAAACTCTAGGAAGGCAACAATACATATTTTTCTTATGGCCTTGATCACAATTTTTCTCAAGTTATTCTCCTGTGGACTCTTACCATAGTGGGGAAAATACCCAAAACCAACAAAATAAAAGGGAAGCCAAACAATCCCTGTTGCAAATAAAGATGTAAAGTTTGATGTTTTCAGCCTTTGAATCAAAGAAAAGTTATTGTGAGTTAGTAATGGATGCCATTCTTTCATTTTAAAGGAATTTTAAAGAAAATTCAAAATACAGCTCTGCTGAAATCATGTTGCATGCCAGTAATGATAGTGAATCTTCTTGTATAAAGTTCTATGTCCTGTCTACTACCAGATGCAGTGCAAGACTTTTCTGCTGGCAAATTTTTCAGATGAAATGAATAATTATAGAAAGGGATTGGATGGAAAGTCAGGAGATCTAGTTTAAATCCTACAGCTGCCATATATTTCTGCATGACCAGGTGCTGAATGCTGAAAATCTCCTTCCATTATCTCAGACAGAGATGCTGATATTTCTTTTTCTCTTTCTTTGAATATTATGTTTCCTTAGAGTATAAAACCATCACAGCAAACACTCCTTCTCCTGTATCAAATAAATTATTTTATCCTTGGTAGGATACGTTATACACAGTTGTAAGATAAATAATCATGTTCCAGCTCTTAACATTCATAAACTGGGAAATTGTAGTTAACTCCTGAGAAGACTAATTTGAATGGATTATGAGAAAGATTATAATGACAACACAGTGACTTGGGCTAGTCCTTTTAGGTGGAAATGTGTTGTCTTCAATGTCTGTCAAGACATCTCTTATTAGATGCTGAAAATATCTGTACAAAGAAAATATACATTGAAAACCATCTTCAATTATTCTTGGAGTTTCAGCTCTAGAACTCTTTTCTGAACTAAGAGGGTAAGGAGAGTAAAAAGAGAAAGGAAAGGAGGAGGACTTATTGAAAGTTAAATTATTTCATGCTAATGTCTGGGTACTTTCTGGAGTTCATCCAGGCCCAAAATGCTCTTCAGTTCAGTCCTGCCATTCTACTTCACTGTGGTCAGACAATGAATCAATTCTTATGCTCTTTCTGTCCATTGTCTGTTTTTCTTCCTTTCTCTGTGTAATTAAACATGTGAAAGACTCTTCTATTAGCACCCTAGAAAGGACTTAAAAGATAATTGGCCTGATCCACAAAATGGTAAGGAAATTTTATGTATAACACAGCTATCTTCATTTTGCCTGAACATTCAGTAGGGTCTGGAGATGCTGCCAAACTGGTGCTTCAAAGGATCAGGCCCATAAAATGCTCAGTAGTTTGTATATATGCAACAGAAGCCATATACTGAGCTAGCTAATCCACTGTATTCCCCATG
Source organism: Melozone crissalis (assembly GCF_028551555.1). Taxonomy (NCBI): domain Eukaryota; kingdom Metazoa; phylum Chordata; class Aves; order Passeriformes; family Passerellidae; genus Melozone; species Melozone crissalis. Next base: position 28,882,229 of record NW_026535794.1, read on the forward strand.
GAGGCATCCCAGCATCAGCTACGTTTGCTATCTCTATTCCTGTTTAAAGGTGTCAGCCTAAATTCAAGCAGCTGTCAGCCACCTAGTGGGCTTGGCTCTTTCCTAGCAGTTAATTGTGCAGACACCATTGATTGAGAGGATAGGCCAGTTGCACGGGTTCTGATTTGCAGGAAAGCAAAGAGGAAGAAAGAGAGGAAAATAAATCCTTCTATTATATACAAGCCAGACATAACAAATATAACCTCAAAGCTATTTGTAAAATTAGGCAAGCATGCATGATTAATGTGCAGATTATTGTCCACATCTTGATCATGCTATGGCCAAGATACACTGCAAAAATAGATATGAGATGTAAGCAGTTTCTTTTCAATCTTGTTTTATGATTTCAGTTATTTTATTTTATACTGTTCTGAGGAGACAAAAATCTTTCTGAGAAAACCAAATCAATGAAGTTTGCTGTCCAGAAGGGAATATAAGTATTACCTTTGTAAAAAACAAGCCACTTCATCCTGTTAACTCTATATCAATAGTATGTTAATGCTTGATCATGGCAACCATTCCATAAACATCTAATAATTTAAAAAGTCAGAAAATGGAAAGAATAGAACACAGAATTGAAAAGAAATCTAGGCTTGTTTTGGAATCATTCTAAAGATATTTAAGTTCCCAGAAAGATACAAAATATTTTAATGATTTTTCCCTGCTAGTGTAGAAATGTGAGACATAGTCTCTTCTTCAACACCATGAGTAAAGACTTTTATATGGAAATAAGGGATTCCTCAGCATTTTACTGAAGCTGTAACCAGTATAGCTTAACACATGAGCCCTTTGGGACTCTGCTTTCGTGTCCTGGCATAGGTTTGAATAAAGGTTTAAGGTACTGAAGTTTTAAGAATGTTATTCTGTTAATATGCAAACTTTCCAGCATTTATTCTAAAAGCTGTACCATAGAAACAAGCTCTTTCTTTTCTTGCATTGCCTATTGTAAAATAAATATGTACAGATGTGTATCTGTGAGCAAACTAAATTTTAACTTGAAATGCTCAGCTATGACAATCACAACATTTCTTGCTTTCATAATGAAAAGTATAACACACACATTTGACAAAAATTCATTGCAAATCAGTGCATACCCCTTCAAAATCACTGACTCTCTGTGGGGTGTCACTCTTCCCTCAGCAGTGACTGACTGAGTAGTCAAATACACCTGACATGCTTTGGGGACTTAAATCCAATAACACTGAAATGGATAAGGCAATGATCTGAAAGGTGACTTGAAGAATGGTGGATTTGTTAAATAGATCAAGCTCAGCAACAAGATTCATCTAACTCTTCCTCCCCTCACTTTCACAAGTGCTGACTTCCCTAACTTTTCTTCTCCAGTGACCCTTAACATGTTCAGTTGTGATGCTTCCAGCAGGGCCTTAACCTGTATAATTTTCCACTGCCATCACCCACATGTTTTCCACAGAAGGGTATTTCTCATACAGATTTACCAATATCCAGACATCAGTATCCGAGCACAGTGTTTGCTTCTAGAAAGATTCAAAAGAATTTCAATGTCCAAAAATTTTAGTAAACTGAAACTTTCTATCCTTAAAAGCTGACTAAGCCAAAAGAAAAAGGTGAAAGAAGCTTAAAGGATCTGAGAATCCTATTCCTCCCCCATCCCCCTTCTTTTTCATTTCCCGTGGAAATGTGATATTTGTTTTGGTACACACAGAATCTTTTTGAAAATCTGACTGATTGCACATTGAGCTTTGTGTGCAACCACTTTGATTTGAAAGCAACTGCATTTTCCAAAATAAAGCAAGGAGCGCTGAGGAGGGATAGACACAGCTGTATGAAGCTCTATGTCCCAGCAGTGGGTGTGTCAGGTCCCCCCCACTCCTCCAGATGCTTGTTGCTTAGCTTCTGTGTTTTCAGCACAACTTTGGGGGAGTTTCTAGCTTATGGTTTCTGACTCTGCCTAGCAACATTTTAAAGATCTTTTTCTGTCTGGAATTTTGTCTGTGAATCATTTCAAAGACCATATTTCTGGTGATACATGCTATCAGGCAGAATTAGCAAAATTTTGCCTGACTCAGGCAAACAATATTTGAGCTAGTTTGCGGCATCAGGAAGAACACCCACAAAGAAAGTGCCACTTTTTGTATTGTCTAAACTCTGCTTTTCAACCTACAGGCAATTGGCACCTAGGCCTCTTGAGAATGGTGTCCCACCTTTGTGGTGGGCACAGTGCCACCCTAGCAGATGGCCATGAGTGTTGGCATGCTGAGAATCAGTATGTGCATCACGTTTGAGTACAATAGGTCAGCCTCCCATCCAAGTATGTGGGAATGAGAGTGTCTGTGCTGGGCCTCTGTGCCAATGGTTAAAGGAATATACCATTATTAAGCTAGCTGAAGGAGGAGATTAATTTTTTTAAGATTAAGTCATGTTCTCTATAGCCATTTGGGATCAGCATCTCTGCTGCAGTTCTCTGGTTGCTGGATCACTGAGAGAAGGCAGAATGCATGTATGCATACATGCACACAGATAGCCCAGCCAGGGAGACACCTTCTTGTTTCAACAAAGATGTATTTTTGCCCTATTTGGTACCCCTGCTGAATGGCTCATCTAGGTACAAAAGCCAGATCCATAGAAGCTAGCATATAATTTGAGCTCAATAGATCCCTAAGAGCACTAGAGTATTTGGCATGAAATTTGCCATGGAGCCCTTGAGGGGCCTTTCTCATCCTGGAACCAATGGAGTCTAATTTTGATTCAGTAATGAAAAAAAAGCACCTTGCTGACAAAACAGAATGGACCTGTTCAAGCTCCTTTTCACAATCACATTTAGAAAGTTACTGATAACAGTAGGCATGCTTTCCTCACTCTCTTCTACCAAAATAGTAGAAATTCTTCATAAGTAGTATGGAGACTCAAGGCATTTAGACTGAATTGTCTTATAACAACCTCTTTTAGTGCAAAATGTGGTAGGAAATAAGACTGCCATTGTCTGTCAATGGCTTCTCTAGTGCAGGGCATAAACTAAGAGCAAGCCAGGAGCATCTGCTTCTCTAGAGAGATGATGACCACTCAGACTTATTGATGTTCTTTGGCCTTATGCATTTGGAACTACATCACAAGATGCACTGCAATTCATCAAATTTCTTATGTCACTGAATATTCTGTTTGTGCTTCCAAATTTCACTCTTATTGGAAATGTAGACCGTTTAGTCCGCATTGAATAGATATGTCTGTTGTCATCAATTTTAAGTAGACATATCGAAGAGATTTTTTTTTTTCCTGGAGAGTGAACGAAACCACCTATATATTTTTATCATTTTATGATATTTTAAAATTAGCTTTATGATGCCATCAGGAAAAACAATTTTGAAAGTTTTTCACTACCCTACCAGTTCTTGAGAAAAAGAGACTGACTATAATGAATAAGTGAGCAATTGATGTGGAAGAGCCAGAGTTAAATTTCAGACTTTACCTCACTTGAAATTATTTGAGTTATTAAAAGTAATCATTAACATCATCAGCTGAAATCAAATAAAGGACCCAAGTCCACTTCCAATATCTGAACTCCTTGAACCTGTTCCCTGGAGGAAGCTCTGTTAATGAAAATTATCAAAATATTTTAGATTCAGAAGAAGTATATTCTTGATTAAAGCCAACAATAATCAGGTTTTATAAGAGTACGTCAATTACATCTTACATAGGTAAATCACTCCTTGTCCTTGTATCATCAAAAAACTAAAACAATTTCATGGCACCATTCTCAAAGCTACCCAAGAGGGTTCAGAAGACTATCTGTTTTCATCTTAATTTTGAAAATTTCCCCTATATCCTCAAGTTACCAATAACAGCTAAATAGGGCTCAGAATCACAGAATGATCTAGGTTTGGAAGAGATCTTAAAGATCATTTAGCCTAACCTTCAACCCAGTACTATTATAATCACCCCTAAACAATACCTCTAAGTGCCCCATCCAGACACTTCTTGATGTCTTCCAGACATAGCGACTCCAGCGTGGAGGCTTGTGAGCCTACTGGGAAGAAGGCCACAGCAATTCCCTGGAGAGATCCACCTCAGGCTCCAGGCATTCCTCACAGCTCAGGGTGAGGAAAGAAGCTGTCCCCACGGTGCTCTGCAGCACTGTGTTAATTTGCCCCAGTTCTGTCCTCCCCATTGGCCTGTTGGCCTTCTCTACCCCTTTTACCCTTACATTTTCAAGTTCTAGTAAATTCTCAACTCCCTGTAATCCCACTGGTTTGTGTAATCTTGCCTATCCACCCTGGAATTCCCTATTAGTCTCTTCCCTGTGTACCTCCCCTGAGCCCTGAGACCATTGGATCCCTGATGCTCTTGCCTGCCCCCTCTTTCCCTGTATTTATACCCTAGACTCTCCTTTGTCTTCAGTTTTGGCACCTGGACCCTTTCAGTGCTGCCTGAAGTAAAGCACATTGGAACTCCGTGCCTGGGCCCTCCCGTGTCTTCACTGCTGAGCTGCTGCTGAGCTGCTGTGTGTGTCTGTGTCTGTGTGTCTGTGTCTGTGTCTGTGTGTCTCTGTGTGTGTGTGTGTGTGTGTGTGTGTCTGTCTGTCTGTCTGTCTGTGTCTGTGTGTCTGTTTCCTGGTGCTCTCATGGGTCCTACCCATTGGCCCAAGACCTTCTCAGGGAAGGTTGTGTCTGCCACCACCACAGATTGCAACACTCCAGCACCTCCCTGGGCAAATCATTCCAATGTCTAACCATTCTTTCAGAGAATATTTTTTCTAAAATCTAATTTTTACTTCCCCTGGTACAACATTTCCACTCATCCTTTCACTTGAGACACAGCAGAAGAGACCAACCCCCAGTTGGCTACAACCTCCTTTCACAGAGTTATAGAGAACGATAAGGTCACCCCATAGCCTCATTTTCTCCAGACTAAAAAACCCCAGCTCCCTCAGCCCCTCCTCACACAAGAGGTTTTCTAGATCCTCCACCACTCCATTGCCTTTCTCTGGACACACTGCAGCACCTCTCTGTCCTTTCTGAAGTGAGACACCCAAAAGTGATCACAGAACTTGAGATGCAGCCTCACCAGGGCTGAGTACAGAGGCACAATCACTTCCCTGGTCCTGCAGGTCATGCTATTCTTGATACAGGCCAAGACACCATTGGTGTTCTGGCCACCTGGACCCACTGCTGGCTCATATCCAGCTGGCTAAGTACATCTGCTGCTCATCCTACTGTGTCTGATTAGAGCAATAGGAACACGGTTCCTGTGTGGCCTCCCATATTTCTCACAAGAAGGAAAAGAAGCAAGCATAGGAACTAATCACCATTAACACCTACACTCATTCATCTCTATGCTCTAACCACTTGATTATTAAAAGCTGCGTAAGCATCCACAGAAAAGGAGAAGTTGTTTCTGAGTACATTCAGCCTGCATTCAATGACAGGGAAATAATTACATTAAAGAAACCAAGAAACGATCACATAAAGAAAGAATTAACGTTCCAACCACAACTATTGTTTATAAGACTATTACATACATAAATGAACATATAATTTATAACCATATATAGTGATATCATTTGATACAGTAAAATAGTAATATATTGTATGTCACAACATAATAATTAGAATGCTAACCCATGCTAGATAGTCTTCTAAAACTAACAAAATTACTAATTAAAAAAAGCTAACAAATTATTCAAACCTTACAACAACACTGAAACATCAAATCATTCCTTGAGAAGCTGAGAATTCTTTTTTGTGTGTTAATTATGCAATGGGCAGATTAACAAAATGAAAACTAAAAACCTTTTACTATATCATTTACTTAAGTCTTTGTATTTCAGACTTTACACAAGTGAAGAGCTCCATCTGGAACTTTGTTTTAGTAGTGCTAACCATGCAGTAATTTTTTTCACTATATAGAAATAAAAAGTAAAAGTAGAGTCAGAGGTACCACTACATTGTATCATATCAATGATTTGTTCCCAGTCTTTCAAAAAATGACTGAGTTAATTGTTAAATAAATAAAATTATCATTTCAATTATGTTTTTTTAAGTATCTGCACTAGTTCAATACACAGCTTGATATGCTTTCTTCTCTTTTCTTTAATATCTTCCCATGCCCTTGCAAATAATTGTTTTGTTACTTACAATAAGCCAAAAGAGAAGGAGATTACTAGTTCTACTGTGTCTTCCTGGGACAGTAAGTGACACACATCTCTGTGCCCTCCTGTGTCTTGAGAAAGAAAAGGAGAGGAGGATAAATTCATATGGCTGGACCTTCCTGTTACAAGTTAGGGCAGAGCATGGAAAAATGGGAGAAGTTATGACAGCCTCTCTTTAGTCCCCTCAGCAAGATTGTGGAGGAAAACATCTTGCTGAAGTGAAAGAGAAACAGTAATATATTAAATACTTTTTTATAAGACACTTTGAAAACCACTAGAAAGGCAGACCTCACACCTAGAAGGCTGTTGTGCAACAGCACTTATTTTACAGAATAACAAGGAACCTGAAGCTTCTGCATTAGGAAGGACAATTCTCAAATATTACCATGACCATGGTATATTCCCCCTAAATAGAAAGACAGATTCATCCTTTCATCAGTTTTCTGTTCATGATTTTATTTTAGTATTTTTCAAAGAACCCCTGAATTGAATGAATCAGGCCTTTTCTACTGTCAGTGGTGACTAAAAGAAAGCTAATAAAGCCATTTTTAAGCTGAGCATGTAAAACTTGAAATTTTTGCAATAATAAAGGGGTTTACCTTATTTAACAGAAAAAACTGTTATTACTACTTCATGTATTAAACTAAGTTATACCACATCTCATTTGCATCTGCTTAAGAAACATGTAAATCAACTTCCTATGTTAAGCAGCATAGCAGTCAATATGCTTTGTTTTCTGTGAGAATTACCTACCCTCCATCTTTCCCCAGAACTGGACATCCTTTCTGTTAGGCAGTCCTCCAAAGATTTAAAACAGCTAGGAGAGTGACAAATAGTAGAATACATTGTCAGAAAACATAGCCAATTATTAAGTTAATTAGTATATTTCTGTCCCTGGCTAATTTCTTTTTTTTTTTTTCCTCATTAAAGGTAATATCACACAACCTTCAGTTAAGCACATGACATTGTCATACTATGTTCTGTAGTATGTGACCCCAGGGGTATCACGTTATGCATGAACAGGCACCCATGAATGATAGTGTCTCAGAGAAAGAAAAAAAAAGATTTAGTTGTATTCTCACTGACCATTGCCAGTAACATGGTAACAGACATGATGCTTGTGCTGTTTTTTGGCTGCAGTAGAGTTAATTTTCTTCATTACAGGATTTATAATCAAGTACATCAAAGAGTCAGCATTTTTTGTCTGTCATGATTTTCCAACATTTTTCTGCTTCTGAAAGTTCTAGTTCTCTTTCAAAGTGTTTTGTAAGAGTAGCATCAAAAAGGAGATTGTGAAATTTGGATTATTTAATCAGAAATATTTTTACAAAAAATAGTCATCCATGATACATCTTATCTGCCCTGTATGACAGTTAAATCTGTGGAGGATTCCACAGATAAGCACATTGTGCTACAAACACATCTGACTGATCTAGAGATATCTTTAGGTAGCTTAAGGCAATCTGGCTCAAACAGCAGGTAAACTAGAGAAGGTAAGTTCACCTATCATAGGCTACACCTCTCCCAGCAGCATGACAAAATGTTATTCCATGAGAGCTTAGCTTTCTAGACTCTACCTGAAATGTGGAGGTACTCAGGCTAAACAAGCACTACTCAAAGCCACAATGATAAATAAAATATAGGCATCTCACTGGCCAAGAAGATGTTCCACTCACCTCAGAAGACTGAGCCAGAGCACACATGCACGCTCCACACTGAAAGGAGGTAGGTTTAGACTGGATATCAGGAAGAAATTCTTTCCTGTGAGGGTAATGAGGCACCAGAATAAGCTGTCCAGAGAAGTTGTTGACACCCCTTTCCTGGAAATGTTCAAGGCCAGGCTAGACGGGGCTCTAAGCAACCTGGTCCAGTGGAAGGTCTCCCTGCCCATGGCAGTGGGGTTGGAACTAGATGATCTTTAAGGCTCCTTCAACCCAAACCATTCTATGACTCTATGATGCCCAGCTCCCTGTGTCATTTCTGAAGAAAGCCAACATGTTTACAAGATTTGGTTTACAAGGGGCCTGATTTACAAGGCAGGACATTATACAAACTCAGTAGGAAACCAAGATCTAGGTGCAAGGCTGGCTCAAAATTTCATTTCTGAAGCTTTCAAGAACAAGAGACCATGCCCAACTGAGTTACAGCAGCCCTGAGAATTGCTCACCTGGCTAGTACAAAATTACTGAAAAGCCTGTTTCTTTGTCATAGCACAGCCTACATTTTTGCTAACATAGTGAAATTGTGTTTCAAATGCCTTGGCAGCCTTTGGGAGGTTCAGGAGTAAATCTTCATCTCCAGAAGGAAGACTCCATGCAGCTCAGAAGACGCCTCAGCAGCTGTGCTGCCCGGCTGGGGGCAGGCAGCCTTTCAGAAGCTGCAGTGTGGCTCTGCAAGGCAGCTGTGGTCCTTGGTGCTCCTTATGGTGCCTCTCTGAGCAGAAGTCAGGGGCCTTTTCTCACAGTCTGGTCTCGTTTTTCTCTTTGTTTGTTTTTCACCTAAACCATCGAATGTAATAAGGCATAAATAGTCCAGGGAACACAGATCAAAACCCAGATCTCACATACACCATGCCAGCATCCTTAATCAATAAGATAAAGATTTGCTGTCCCACTTATCTGTTTTCATTCTGGCCATCAGAGCTAAGCAGTGATGGAAAGTAGACTCTCTGACTCCCTCTCTTGAATTTAGGGATCTATGTTTTATCAGACAAAGTAGCCTTGTCTGTACAAATGTCATTAACTGTCCCCATTCATTGGGAGCTAGGATTTCTGTATGTGCCAGTGATGCATACTAGCTTCCTTGAAAACTGTCTGGCTTCCAGGGACTTCTAGAAAACCTGCCTGGTTCCCAGGGCAGGCAAAAGCAAATCTAACTCCCAAGGGCAAGATCATTTATATAGAAAGAGTGAGGAATGAAAATCCACAAGGAATTTGTAGTCAATCCTCCTACTTTTGTGAAATTATTGTGGAATTTATTCAAGTGACCTAGTCTGTTTTGTTTTAATTGTATATACTTTATCTAAAGGAAAACTTTCATTATTCAGCACTTTTACACTATTTTTTCTGTTTTCCTCATAAATACATTAACGTTATTGCAAAGAATGGAATACAAAGATGTGAGGGTAGTACACTGAACAATCTGCAGTATTGTGGGCCTGGTTTAGATCTCATCTGATGAGTATGAATTAGGAGTAACACTTCAGAAGTCCAAGAAGTCAAACTGACCTAAAACTGGTACAAGGCCTTTGGTTGGAGATTTCTTACATGTGAAATTACAATTGTGGTCCTCTGGCTGGTTTACAAAAGTGCTGTGCATTAAGGAGAGGTAACAAATTTATGAAGTCAGTGGCTGCCATATAAAGGGCTCAGTCATCAGGGTGGGAGCAACCTGACATTGTCAAATTATCAAATAACAAAGTTAAAATTTCCCTGTATTTTAATGCCCTCTTTCTGAGCCCTTTGAAAAGAGTCATAATTTATCAGATCCAAGGTAATTAATAAATCAAAGTGAAGACAGAGAGTATGACCCAGGGCATGAGCCTCTTGTAACTATTCCCACTATTGTTCATGCCAGGCTCATGTTCCCACTATTGTTCATGCCAGGCACCTCTAACCCCTCAGCTGGAGTCCCAAGAGATATCTAACCTCTCAGAGCCATTTACATGAAAAATTAGGCACCACCAAAACATATCCTTAACAAAATCATGTAGTGAAGGGAAGCTTCCTAGGGAGCTGGGAATCTCCTATGTCTAGCTAATAGGAAATGTCAATCATGTCTGCAATCCCTTCTCTCTCCTCTGGAATTTTGATTTTCTGATCTGAGCTGTGAGCAGACTGTTGCTCCTTTCACACTTGGGACGCTCAGTCCCAAATGCTCTCCTGAAGGAAGCTTTACCAATTGCTCTTTGTGCAGAACTCATTGTTTTATTTCAAAAATAAATCCAATGGAGGAGCCACATGTAATAGCTCGGTGGTTAGAAGCACTCCCCGAGGAGAGCGAAGGGGGACCCTGCTTTCTGCAGCCTGAGGGGACATCAAATTAGCAGCTCCAGGAGCTGCTCCAGCCAGGGAGCCCAAGAGGTGCCTCCTTCCTCCCGCTCCCCTGAGCAGCGCGTGGCTGTGGAAAAGCCAGCACAGCCTCTGGGGCCAGCACTGCACAGACGGGTCTGGCTGCAGCTAGGAAGTGGTGACTGGCCATGATTTGTACTGCCAATTTGTTTTGCCTTCCTCACAAGGAGAATTTATACTACTACACCATTGTCCTGCTGTCCCACTCTCCAGCAAGAACCCCTGTAAATATATTTCCTATAGTAATAGTAAAACCTGATTCACCCACTAGTATTGAGGAGAAAAAAGCAAAAGAGGTAGCAATCTCTCAACATTCCTCACATAATTCTTTTTATGTGCTATATATTAACTCTTGCAAAGGTCTAACTACATTTCATCATATTCTCTAAATTCATCTGTTATGCATTATGTCACATCATAGGTCACAGTAACTTTTTTCCAACTCAAGAACAGTAGATTCTAATATCAAATATTTTTTTCAAAGAAAAAGCAGATAATTAGTGGATAGGGTAAGAAGAAGTTTTATCTCTAGAGAATTCACTCCTCACAGATCTCTAATTAAAGCAGAAGAAATTGCATGATGTGCATATGCTGTTAAGCGTTAGCACAAGCAAACCTTGAAGAGGGCTGGTACAAAGTGATATAGGATATTTTACTTGCTTGTTTCTTAACACTTCATGCAGACAAGACCTCTACTTTTGCTTCAGCTGCTAATCAGCTTGTCTGGTTACTGGATTTTTTTTTTGTTGGCATTATTGATAATTATTTGCATTGCCCTGGTACTTAGGAGACTTATTTACAAGCTGAAATTATGCTACTCCTGCCAAAAAAGCAGGCTCTGCTTCAGCAAGATTGCAATTTAAGGATACATCTGTACTGTACAGGAGACTGCTGCTCATGATAAAGTCATTTCATTTAAAGATATTTCAGATATTTTCTCTCTATTCTGCAGCTAGCTCCATAAATATTATGGAGATGGTGTGATAAGAGGCAACAGATACAGACATATGGGGAAATACAAGGGAAAAATGAGGTGATATTGGTCACTAAGATTGATAGGGGTCAAAGCACATCCACATCATAATTGCTGTCAGCTGTTCACTAAAATTTATGGTCCCAAAGAAGAGGGTTTTAAGGAGGGAATGAAAAGAGGATGATAAAGTAGCTGTGTATATGGCAACAAAGCTTTTCCCAGGATGAAGAGTAGGGGGAGAGGAAGTTCAGAAGATAAAACCAGTGAATAGTGAAGACTCAGGTGTGAATAGGAGGGATATCAATGGTGGAGACAGGGTCTGGAGAAACTTAATGGTGAAAGCAATAAATTTCATAACAAATGTGGGAAAAGATGCAGAAAAAGGAAAAAAAATCAGTCCTTTAAAAGATTGAAGAAAGATGGTAAAGAAATTATTGTAACAGCATTTTACATGAGACCAGACTCTTGTAAAACTTGGACTAAGACATCCTACAGTACTACATTGTTTGTAGTTATTAAATATCCACAAAATTTAGATTCATAGTGACTTTAAAGTTATGTTAAGCCAGTGGCTGAAGCTATATCTACAGACAGAAGAGTGAGACTGCCAGCTCAAGAAGATAATTCATCTTCTACTCTAAGAGAGCTCATGTGAATCTCCTTTTGACTAATAGACACAATCAAAATCTTTCTAAATACATTTTCAAATTACTTTGTTGAGTTACTTTTTTTATTCCATTTTTTTATGCATCGTCTCAGTTACATCCAGGCTTCCTGTCTCTTCCTGTTCTCTAAAGGTTATGAAGTTAATTTATCAAAGTGGTTTTAAACATGAAGTGGTAATGAATATTTACACATGCTATGTCTGTCTTTGATGAGATAAAATGTGAGGATTTATTAAACAATTTTCCAATTAAAGATAGTCTACAAAGAACAAAAGATACATCATTGGGCAGAGTAAAGCAGCACAAGTGAAGCTGGTTAAAGCTTATGAATTTTGGGAGTATTGACCCTTAATAATACACTACTTCTTAAAAATCCAGCACTGTTTTCTCAGACACTATTAACTTTTGGAATGCATTGCCCTTTCTAGGATTCTTGGTAGGTTTGTACCCCATGATGCAAATTCCTTAGAGGCTTCCATCCTAACATCTGTTGTAACCTGTGGATAGTTTATCACATAAAACTGTATTTTCTTGCAGATCTGTAAGGTATAGCATGCCAGAGGAGGACAAGTAGAAAAATTGTATTATTTTACCTGTGTCTGGGAAGAAGGGTGTTTTCTTTTGGTGGTGGCTGTCATCATGTACAGAGATGTCAAAAGCTGAATAAGCAGTTTAACTTCCAAACAAGTTATTTTACTGGCTGCACAAAATCTAGGGAAAGCTGCTGTTGAGTCCTACATTATGTCTGGTTTATACTGAGCAAAATTCTCATATATACAGAAATACATTGGACTCTTCAGTCCTCCCACTTGCAAGAAAACCTATGTCAATATTTCTGAAAACCAGTGGGCAAATTCACAGAAACCCTGCCAAGTTGAAGAGCTTTTTCAATATTTTCAATATTTTCAATATTTTTTCTTTTGTTATTACATGGGTCCTGTATGTAAAGGGTCCTGTATGTCATTTCTCTACATAACTACATTATATTCAGTTCAGCTGCTGGTAGGAATAGAAGAAAACAGGATCTCTCTTTGAACTACAAATTGCACTCATGGTCAAGAAAATGTTTATGTTACACAATTATCAGATCAGATTTACCTTGACCTCAAACATTTTCATAACATTTATCAAATGACAAAAAAGTAGTCTTGTCCTTGTTTTCCTTCAAATCCAGCAGTGTTCTTATTACTCAGAGGGCTGCAAGTGCTAGTTCAAATTCCCAAACCTTTGAAATAAATCCAACAAGTACAGTGAAAATTACTCATTTTTTAAACATCACTAACACACTTACAGAAGGGCCGATAGACATCTGTATATTTTAATGTTAGGAGCGGGGACAAAACCCCAAATTTGTTATTCAAATAAAATAAGCTCTAAATATAATCAGACTAGATTCAGCTTCAGGCTCAGCTTACCTATAGGCACTTAAAATATCTTGGCATGTTACCTCATGCAGGAGAGTTCTTGCTGTTGGGAAATCTACACCCACGTGTGAAGGCACAGGAACAGACACGGCTGAGGGGTTACCAGGCATTGACAACATCTTGCGCGTTGCTGCTCCAACTCAACCCCAATAAAGCACTATTATGGTTTTTATACTTCAGTGACAATCTCAAGACATGCTGTGTTGTCTCAGAAGATGATATGGCATGTCAAAAGGGAAGATCGGCTGTGTTAAAAAGGAGCAAGAATTTTTTCAGCAAAATGAACACCCTCCAATTAGAATTTTTCTAAAATCAACTGTTAGGGTTTTTTCCTCTTTTCTTTCACCTGCCTCATTTCAGTTAAAAAAGGCAAAATCTCAGTGCCAGCATCACACATACTGTCTGCAGCTGATGCAAATGAAACTAGTTATTAGCTTTGGATAAAGGAAATATATCTTGACAAATAAGGTTTTTTCTCAACTGTGTATAAAACCTTTGATATATATTCAAAAAACTGAGCTTGAATCTAGATACTCTGTTCTCCTTAAGTGTATATGGTGGAGCACAAAATGAGGTTAACACTTATAAGGGGTAATTTATAGTAGAACGAACAATTGATGTGATTTTACCTTCCAAAATATGAGGGTGATATCAGACTTTTGACTTCATGTGGCCAAAAAGAGCAAAATGGTTTCTACTGTTCCTGTCAGTGAGATGCCAGCTGTCAGCCTATGTTTGAATTAAAGTAGTTATTACTGCATAGATCCTAAAATGAAATTGCTGCATTCAGAAATCTCTTATGGAGCAGGATTGATCCTTGCTGTAGGTTGAATCAAACAGAATAAACATCCACCCATGATTCAGTAACATTTTGACATTTCAGACAGAACATGTCCAGTCTGGTGAAGTCTCAGCTGGGGTTAGAGCCTGGTCCATGATGGCAGAGATTGTTGGCATCTTGAGTCAGGCAGCCCTCTGAAACCTGCTACAGGATGGCTTTTCATCCGTGGGATGATTTCAGATTGCATCTATCATTGCAAGTTTTTACAGTAAATCTAAGAGGCAGTTGGGCCTCAAAATATTTCACTTCCACTTTCTTTAATAAATTGCCTTTAATTCATTAATATACTTAAGAATTAATAAATGTAAACATTATTTATATTAGTAATTATAATTAATTAATCAATTAAGTCATAAACAGATATAATAGTAAAAATGTGATTAATGTAGAACATAGTTACTGGAATGAACTTTGTAGTTTTTCATAAATATTAAACAAATGGGAATCATAACACATTTTAGAAAAAATATTGGCAGGTAAATTCAAGAGGGGATTGCCTGCAACTTTACTTACTTCTGGCATTTTGGAAATTGTCTCTACTAATTATGTCACAATCTTTCAGGTTCTCCATGGAGATCTTAGTTGGCAGCAGAAAGATAAATATGTACCAGATAATATTATTCTAAATTAAAACTGCTGTCATTATAATTGAAGGAAATGTGAACACAGGCAAATTCAGCTCCCTGAAATTCAGAGCCATCACCTATTCAAGTCAATGGGTCAGCATTAATTTTAATTTAAGCTTCTATTGCAGTACATAATGAAATTTTAAAAATCAACATAGAGAAAAGATTATATAGTTAAAGTTTTAAATCCAAAGAGATACATGCATCAGTCCAATATCACACCATCCCTCCTGCCCCTCCCTACTCTGTCCATTCTCTTCCTGGAGAATGTACTCACTGCTTCCTTCAGTGCCATTACCCTGGCAACTGGATGGCCTTTGCACATAGTCCCACCCCAGACACATCTGCACCAGAGTTCAGATCAGTCCACAGCAATTGCTGACATGATACAGCCCCAGGAGTTCCTGAACAGAAGCTGACATCCCACAGCACCTTGAGGGAACTTAAGAATAAACTCTTTTCCACCTTTTGCACTTACAGATTCACACAAACCTTCTACCCTCATGTTGAGAGAAAAATGTAATAATCGGGTCAGTTAACCTTTGATTGATTGTGAGACTAGCTCTTGGAAAACATTACCTCTTCTAGTCATCACTACTCAAGAAATCCAGCCCATATCTAAAAAGTCAAGGAGCCAAGGAGGCTCAATCCAGAACTTGTCCAAGCTGAATGGGATGAATGTTGGTTGATGAACTTATATGCACAAATGCACGACTGGGGAGCTTGGGGGTTGGTGTTTATATTCATTTCTTAACACACAGCAAGGTTCCTTTGCCACAAGAAGAAAAGGAATAAGGCTCAAATCATCTTGGTACAGCAATATTTGCCTCTGATTTCTAATTCTGACACAGACCTCCAGTGGAAGCATGGACAAATTCATGGACTCTGCCTCAGTAGCCTGTTTTTAGACCAGAGGCTGTTTTTCCTTGCTTCTGAAGGAGTAAATCTTTCAAAGCTGTGCTATAGCTGTGGGAGAGGCAAAGGAGGTAGACATCCCACATTTACTTTTCAGAACAAAGTAAATTAGCCAGGATGCAACTTGCAGATAGAATAACAGAATCATTTAGGTTGGAAAAGACCTCTGAGGACCCAGCACTGCCACGTCCACTACCAAGCCACGTCCTCAGGTGCCACATTTACACATCTTCTAAATACCTCCAGGGTTGGTGACTCAGCCACTTCCCTGGGCAGCCTGTTCCAATGCTGGAAAACCATTTCAGTGTTGCAACTGGAGTGATCCTAATTCCTTCTTTAGGGGTAACTCAGTGTTATCTACAGAGTGCTCTACATTCACCAACATAGCTGCACAAGCTGCAGAAGCAGCAAACCTGTCCTGCTAACAGCTCGTCTCTGGCTGGCTGTTTGCTTGTTCCCAGCATATACAACACCCATGTGTTTACACTGCTTACAAGAAGGGATGACCAACCCCCAGGCAGCAGCAGAGCAGCCAAATCCATTGAGCTCAACGAAAATATTTCTGTTCAGGTCAGCAAACACAGGGTCAGACTCTCTTACATTCAAATGAACAATTAACAAGCAAAGAATAAACTGACACGTGCTCCTGAAGGCTTCAAGAAGAATGAGGAAGCTTCTCTTACAGCTCAATTATAAAAGGTTAAAAGCTTAGGACATCTGATTATAGGACTTCTAAGCCTCATTGATCTAGGGCATACTTGCACATTAAGCAATGAAAAATATTTTAATTGATCATCCTGATTAGCCATGAAGTGTAAGGCTGAGCCAGCTGGGCACTGAACACTGTCCAGGCTGAAAATCAGTAATCAGAAGTTATCTCTAATTTAACTGGACTTGGGGTCTTTTTTGGTCCTGCATTTTACTTGCACATGCTGTGTTTATTCCTATCTGCCAAAAGTCTTAGCTCCTCTGCAGACTAGCAGCTTGATCTCAACATTAACCATTCCAAACTCAGACAATGCAAAATCAATTTTGCAACCAACATTTGCCAAGACACAGAATATGTTTGTGTCAGCTTTTTGAGTTACCTTTTTCCCCCCATTGCCCTGTTTCCAACAGTGAGTGGCTCAGCATTTTTTTAAGGTAGGAGGTTTTTTCACTTTGTGTTAGTTCAATGTCTTTGATGCAGATATCTTCAAATGTTTTACAACCATGCCGTACCCTTACTGCATATCATGGGGGTTGCATATTTGTTTATCTGTATAGCTAAATTTACACATATTATATAAAATCCATATAGCACCTACACACATGCACATATGTAAAATAATACAAGTATTAGAACACATTTTGCATTATATGATTATACAATGCTACATGTGGTTGCCAGCTAGGCAAATATCTTACTGCATGATTTCCTTGAGGGAATATGTATTCCCTCAAGGAAATTATGGAGTAAGATATTTAGACGGTTGTAAAATATGTGAACATTTCTGAGTCAAAGATTCTGCATATACAGAATCATTGTATATACAATCATCATTGTCTCTACTCATGTCTGGATGAACTATAGCACATAGCAAATTCTCAGGATCATTCAACAAATCATGAGCGCAATTGGGAATAGGCAGCCCTACCCATGAGATACAATTTATTTTCAGTGCTGTATATTGAGAAATGGAAGACATTAGAGAGAGTACTGATGCACCAGTGCTAAAGAAAACAGTGTTTCTTTCTTCCCTGACTTCCTCATTTTTTGGCAGAAGCAATTTTATTTTTGAACATTTACATTCTTCTTGTAATATAGTGCTTCAAAACAAGAGTATCAGAAAGTTAAAGTGCAGGAAGATCAATGAAGCTTTTTAAATGGTTTCTAAAAATGTGATAAATCTTTCTTCTAGTTTCTTCTGTAATAAGCACAATGTTTAGCAAAGTAGTTAAAGCAATTTGGGACTCCTGCAAATCTGACTTAAGCTGTTCTAGTATCAATATGGAGAGGAACCTTGAAGAATAAGAGGCCCTTTTGTTAGCAACTTTGGCTGTAGCTGATTTACTCTCAACCAACAAGCATGTTCTAAGGCCTCAAGGTTTTTCTCTTTTGTCTGATTAAACCACAGGTAAGAAAACATATAATTAAAATAGTTCTAGCCTATGATTCATAATCAATATTTAGTAGGGTAGCACAGAGATTTCTAAGGCTAAGTTAGGGATATATGATGCTTTCTTAACAGAATGTTAGTGCACACTAAAAGAAAAAAGTATTGTCATATGTTGGTGGCCAGGGAATCACAATGTTAGCACCATGGTTTTCCAGCAGTCTTTTGGTCGCTGCATGCACAGATGTTCCTAAATACAGTTAAATAACACTGCTTGCAGTCCATGTCACATGGTCTCCATAACATCAAATCATTTAAGCAGTATGAATTGGTTAACATATTTTATGACTGAGCCATATTAATGAGTATTAAGCATATTTTAACAAAATCAAAGAAAACCAGCCCAATATGTCAGATTTAATAGGTAACTTGGAAAACTAAATGCTTTTTTTCCTGCTTGAAAATAAGAGTCATCTGGTTTTTTGTTACTGTGTGAATATGAATATTCTGATGAAACTGGTGTAGCTATTGCTTTCTGTTGCTCTCTGTTACTCAGTGTTTTCAGAGCTTGGGGAACAGATGGTGCACCACCTGACTCTGCACACTCTAATGTAAGATTCATTGTGCTTCACAGGAAATCAAAGATCAAGCAACATTGCAGAAGGTGAAGCAGCACCTCAGCAACCAGCAACACAGTATGATATAGTCAAGTGGTGGAGCAAGAAAGCAGAATGAGAGAAGGAGAGAGGTAAAGAGAGACATAATAGAAAAAAGAATCCTTTTATTTTCTGCTTGCTTTTTTTTTTTTTTTTTTTCCTTTATTTTCTCCTTTCTTTTCAATCTCTGATCTATTCTTTGGAAAAGGATCATGTGATTTCAAATGAGCAACTTTAATACTAAGGTTGTCAAAAGTTCAGACCTGCCAAGCAAGATATGAATGCTTAGAAGGAAGAGAGTTGTTTGATTTGGTTGTTGGCTTCAATTTCCCTGCAAGAAATTCCTGTTCGCAACATTACCAGCTTTAGAAATTTTTAAAAGTTCATTCTAAATTTCAGAGGGCCTTATGGCTGTAAAGAATTACAGGTATTAGTTACCTGCCTCTCTTCACTTGCTACCCATTCTTCCCTCCTTTTGTCCTGACTTTCCAGGCCAGATGGCATTTTGAGGTACCCAGGACAGCACCATGTAGAACACACGTGCCTTACACTTTGCTCATAAGAGGCAGGTAACTATCTGAAAGGATCATCCCCCACTTTCTCGTTACTAAAATACAGGAATTTGCATAACTCTGTATCCTTAAATATATGTCCCATCTCAGCATCTAGGCCTGACCTAAATCAAAGTGAAGTCAATAGGAAAACTGCTTTTATGATCAGTTTGAAGCTCACCGGAGCAAGCTTTGCACTAAAATACTATAGGGCTGTCTGTTTGCAATATGCAAATAGCGAAGCAAAATACATGGCTGAAACCTTTACCACGGTGAAGAAAGTAAGGAAAGTCAAGGATCATCTAAAAAGGAGGGCCAGGGGAGAGTACACAGTGAAAAAAACCATTCACTCAGCCCTCAAACCTATTTGAGTGTCCAGATTGCATCTGGGTATTTAATGTTCAATGAATTAAAAGTGAGGTGGCCATTGAGGATCTGATCAAGAAAGTCAGCAAAATTATCAAAGCCATTGAGAAATACAAAACCTATGTTATTATTACAGGGCTCTGATGCTATAAAGAAGATTAGGTCTAGGCATAAACATTCAGCAGCAGACTAGAGCAGGACTGCACTGCCTCTGCCTCATGCTGAGTCTCAAGAAAGCCAGGCTGGTACCTGTCACTTAGAAAGTTTAAAGCCTATCTCGTTAGTTTTCACTTTTAACCCTTCCAGTAAGAGAGTTCTGAATCTTGTAAAGTCCCTGCTTCTCATCCTTGGCACAACCAAGGAAGGAGGTAAATACTAATTTTGTTTATAGAGACTTAAGATAGATCTACCTAAGACTTACAGTGTCTGGATACTGGTAAGAAGAAGTGCAAAACCAAAATAAAAAAGCTGATTGTCCCACAGGGAGAAAAAAGAAACTCAGTATATTGCAGTACCAGATGAACAGAAGCTACATCAGTCTTAAAGACAGTGAAACATCACAGAAGACAAGGAGCTGAAAGCACCACATCATTCACTGCATCAGTGCTTCACTGTGCTGCATAGACAGATGATAAGACCAAATCTTACACTCCTCCTATGACATTCACTTTTGAAACCACCTGATTGCCTCTACACATATGCCTTCCAGTGACATGTGCCAGCTTTACTGCATACTTTTACATTTCTAACAGACCCTATATTTATAGGAATGATGCATAAAGTGATGTTTTTGTTCCAGCTAGAGCAGTGCAACAGGAAGCTGAGCACAGCTGATGTGCTGCCAGTTTGAGTTCACTGCAGTGAGGCTGTATCAGAGGATTACAGTGATGTAGCTGGAGAGATTAGTTTAGTTATCCCACCCATTTTCTTTATATGAACAAGGTGGTACCTAGTCCCCTTGGTCAGGCACACAGTGAACAACAGCTTTGATGTTTAAGCCTCAGGATTTATAAAGTATCTAGTACAGGAAGGGTGCAAACAAAGTTGTGCTATTGGTATGCTAATCATAATAAGAAATTTCATTGGTTTAATAGGTTTAAAATGGCCCCTTTACCCTTAAGCATAATAATAACAATAGAAGTTACAAATTTTAGTTATCAGGTTTTTTTGCTGAAATCTTGATATACAAGACAGCTTAAAGCAAATCCTTATTTGCAGATGGATTATTGTTCTTTGACATATAGAAACTGAAACAATATTTTTGTGCAAACACAGCAGGCTTGAAACTCTGCATGTAGAATCAATTTGATATTATGAGTATACATTACCTTACTGTAAGCTTTATTTTTTTTCTTTTATTTTTTTTTACTTCAGACAATTACAATGTAAGCTTTGCAAGTAATCCTTCACAAATCACTGCCCATGTAGGTCTCTACATTCAAAAGTGATGTGGTTGGAATAATGATATTTCTATAAAGAAATAGCAGGCAGGGAAAAAAAATTGGCATACATACATGGCATTAGGGAAGAGATATCTAAATTTCTCTTGGTAAAATCCAAAGCAGCTGAAATACAAAATTCAACAATCTCTTCAATCTAATCAATTTTATATTCTTACAATATTTGCTCACATTAGTAATATAATTTGTTACTTCAGAAGTCACTGCAGTCACTTGGTTTGACTCTTGTAGCTGAGCATGACACAGAATGAGAAAAGATACTTTAGCTTCAATTTGTCCATGATATTTGAAGAAAAATACTTAAACTCTTACAACAAAAACCTAAGGGTATTAACCAAAGAAGATAGTAAGTTTGAATAGAAAACATCTAGCTATCAATATGATTATCATCGTTATTTATACTGTGTTCTACCCTACTCTGCAAGTACAATTGACTATTTTTAAAATTCAGTAAAGATATCTTAATATTTTTCTTAGATGACAGAGGCACTTTGTGGACTGAGGGATGAATCAGCTCTTCACCAATGAGGGGAATAAACTGTACTTCATATTTTTCCATAATTTTTTTTCAATTCTCCTCCTTAGGTCATTTGTGGCTGTTAAGTCATACTCGAACACAAACTACAGTAATCCTGTCTACTCCTCATCTCTCCCCTGGCCATACAGTTTCAAGTCCTCCTTGTCACCCATGCTGGCATTTCTGTGATTTGGCACTGAGCTAATTCATGGAGCTGAGTTAGCTGAGGATCATTTTCTTTTTAAAGGATGGGGAAGAGAGGCAGAGCTGTGACTTTGGCTGGTTGTGCACCACTGTAAAATAATTCTCTGATGGATGGGGCAAATACACACTCACACCAAAGCTCTTGAGTCCACTTGTGAGTTTTTAGCGACGCATTGTGTACGTTGGTGTACAGCCTGCTCCTTCAGTAACAGATACAAAGGGGAATGGCTGGAGCACTTCTAGAAACTCAAAAGTGGTCATTTTTGGAGATATTCAAAAGTTGTCTGGGCACAGTCATTGGCAACTGGCTCCAGGAGGTCCCACTTGAGCAGGGGGTTTGAGCCAAATGATCTCCATAGGTCTGTTCCAACCTCAGACATTCGGATTATGTGAGAATTATCCAGACTGATGCTGATCTGTTTTTTTCCAAATGTGGTGCTCATCACATCTTGCTCCATTCCAGCTATACGGCAGGCATTCTATTGGGATGTCTTATGAATCAGTACACACTCTTTAACCAGCATCATTGAAAACCTAGGTAGACAGTATCTTAAAGATTGAGTCAAGGGTCTTGAATCCACTTCCTAAAAACCCAGAATTTAAACAGTTACTGGGTAAGCCTGACCTGTTCATAATCAAGCTCAGCTTTCAGAGGAAATTAATTTACTTTTTCCCCTTTTACCAATATTGTGTTAATTACCACTGCAAAGAAATTTGCACATATCAGCTTTGAGATGAATACAGAAGGGAATGGGTTTTTCAGGAAGAAGCTGGGAAATTGTCACAAGCAAGGTTACCATTAAGCCCATACTGGTCCTTCTGCATCACCTTTTTTAGTACACAATAGTAACTCTGAAGCATAGGGTTAAGAGATTCCACTTTTTAAAAATCCAAACTGTACATTGACCATAAGGTAAAAGCCATCAATATAACTAAAGCAGCTCTTTCTTGCCACAGATATGTAGCAAATATTTCATTCCCTCCTTGTCACCCGTGCTGGCGTTTCTGTGATTTGGCACTGAGCTAGTTCATGAAGCTTCTAACCTTGGTGCTGGAGAAGTGACTTTGCTTATACAGTTCTTTCTTAAGATACCTCTGTACTTTGTACAATCCAAATAGTGAAGAATTTACAATGAGAGGATTCCAGAAGCTTTATTAAGATATAGCATCTGTTTCTCCTAATCTAAAAATATTACTTCCTCTCTTGAACAACACAGCTAAAAGTAAGCATGAGTGGATCAAAATCTAGATCTGTATTTCCCAGGGTCTTCAAAAAATTATATTTTTTGGAATAGAAATGTGAAAATTCTTCTCAAAATGGCATCTCTGGGAACAAAAAAAAACTCCCCCAAAGACCAAACAAGCTAACAAACAAAAAGTAAAAAGCATTATTGGAGTCATGTCTCTCTGCTTATTAGATAATTTGCAGAACAGTAGCTTGATCTACCACAACAATGCCTTCTTTCTCAGTCAATTATTACCTTTTTATTCCTAATGTCATTTAAAAATACTGGAAACTCCTGAATTTTCATATTCCTTTACCCATAAGAACTTCCACTTGCACTCCTCCCTTCTGCTATTTTATCCTCTCCATCCTGTCAGTTATTGACTGCTTTTTTGTTCACTTTCCCTGGCCTACCCACCTGTCCTGCACGACTTCCAGAGATTTCCTATCTTCCTTCATACATAACTCATCATCCACACCCTATTTGTCTTTCTCAGTCAAACATTATCTCACTCCAAATATTTGTCTTTCACTCTATCAAGACCAAATAGACTTCCTGTTATCCTGGCCAAACCCAGACAACAACAGTTACCACACACCACTACTCTCATACAAAGGCTGGGTTGAGCCTGTAGGTCCCCACCCCTGCTAAATGTCACCATCCAGGTTGCCTCTCTTGTCCATACCATGTCTGCTCCTGTCAGGTTTCATCAGCTCTTTGTAGCCATCTCTTCTTCCTTCCCAAAACATCAACCAAACAGTGGACACAGAGCTTCAGGATTGGTTTTATCAGTCCCCCAAAGGGCTGGGTGAGCAGCACTCTCTACCTCCTTGGAGAAAGCTGGGATCATGAGCACTCCTAGTAATGCTGGAATGGTGTTGATCTTCATACTGAAATGCAAATGAGTAGAACCATGTTGCTAGATACTGGCATATCCATCATTCAAGGATCACACAGTCTCTATTGCTTGAACCAGGACTAGGACCAGCAGAATTTTAGAAGACTCTACTGTGCATCCTACTTATTTATTTCATGCACTTTGCAAACATTACTGTTTCTGCACTACATTTTCCCTCCCAGGGAGATTTCTTCCTGGTAATTGAATATGAAGGCTGACAGCCAGCAAAAGGGAGACCAATGTTTCAGGAGGCTCTGGAATATACCTAATGTAGCTGCATATGAAAGTACACACACAGGCCTCAAAACCAGAAGAATGGGAACACAAAGGAGTTGCTGGGTTCCCTGACTCAATATTTCTCTACAGACAGCTTGAAAGTCCTGTCTTTGTGAAGGTGAGGAGTGTAAGGCTCTGAATTTCATCCAAACAGAATTAATAGCAATCACAATACCAAAAAAGGTAAAGAAATTAATACCTCACCTCTTTGAGAAATGGGAAATTCTTCAGGGTACATCCAGATGTTAGATTCTGGTTCCAGCTTCTTCTCTTTCTGCCATATTAACAGCTTTTGCAATTTTATATTACTCAAGAACAAAATTGTTCCACAAGGAATTCCTGCTTCATGACTCCAAGACATGGCAGTACTACAAGCCTGACTTGCACTCAGATTTCAGGCAGACTTGAACTATAGAGAATACATATTACAACACAAGCTTATTGGTCATGGCGACTTCTTGCTGATGTTGCTGTTACTTTAAAAGTCATTTTCATTCCGTCCTTGAAAGTTAAGAGCAGATCATACTAACAAAGAAGTCATTTTCCTGGAATCTTTAGGGCTGTGAAAATCGTGATTTGGGCCTTGAGTTTTCTTATGTTGTCACTTTGTTCTCAGAACAGAGATCTTGCCAGCTTTGCTTCTTGGAGAATACTGAAGTAAAACAGCTGAACATCAGAAACAGCTCTTGATGAGCTTGTCATTTGTGCTCAACAGCAGGGGCCCCACACTTGGTAACCATTACCACTGCCTAATCTACTGCGTGTTTTCTTTGTCAGTAGAGATTAGAGCAATGGTATTTCAGACATCTATTGGGAATAGAGCTAAAACGGAATCATGAAAATTATGTGTAAAAACAAGAATGTATAATATAAACAATGTTACTTTGCTGAATGTTGGCCTAATAAAAGTGCTGCTTGTTGCTATGCTGAAGTCCTACCTTTGAGAATTGACTGCAGACTGTAACAACAAAACAAAGAGACTATGGGCTTTTGAGGCTTCTATAAATTTAGAAACTCATTGAGAACACTTGTCCACACAGGGGGAAGTTTTCTGAGTTACGTGCTTGGGATTAGGCTGTATGATTGCCAGCAATGTTAATGGGAGTTATTCTTGCCTCTGAAAATATCAGCCTAACTCTGCAATAAAGTAATTTCCTCCACTATTGGTTTAAGAGCTTTTTGCCAAATTTCTGACCTCAGTTACTTATTTGAAATCCAAGGTTGTTTTCTGGGTTGCGTTGTAATGAATCAGTGCCTGCAGGCAAGAGAAGCAATTGCTCAATAAAATTCAGAGACTACAAGTACATCTAGGACTAATATCGGCTGCTTCTAATACATTTGTACCACTATCCTCCACGCATAAACCACCAGTAGGGGACATTAAATGCATTATAAATAGAAAGCCTGTGAAATATCTTCATAGATTGAGGAAAGGAGTATCAGCTGAGAGAAGTGCCAGAAGAATGAATCCAATGCTTAACCAAGGTTAGTTTCTGGCCCCTCTCCTTGGGGCAGGCAGAGCTGTTCGGTGCAATGTACAAATGCCAAAATGTTCAGTGCAATGTGCAGGACACTAAAATGACAACTGCTAGTTTTGCATTCCAGAGAGTCCAGCATCTCTTGAGACATTGTGGCTTACCACCGCATTGCAGTGAACTAAGCACTGGCCCACCACAGCAATCCAAATGGGCTGTGGGAGGCTGTTTTGCTGGTTTAGAAAATGTTCACTAAGATGCAATAGCTCTGACAGACCAGGAATAAAGGTTTTTGAGACCTAGGTAGGAGTGGGGACATGCTTTACAGGCAATAGCCACACATCAATATTTATCATTATTTCAAATTGGGGTGACAACTTAAAACTGAACTAATCACAGAGTATAGTGTAAAAAAAAGTAAAAATCATTATACTAAAGGTGAAGCAATTTGCTTCTGGCCATTTCAACATCAAACAATTTCATTATACCAACTAGAAGTGAAGCTGGAAGACATTTTTCCTTCTATGAAACAGTGAATCTGGTTTGAATATGACTTACGTATTCATGTGAGCCATGTAATACTGTTCCACTCTTTCTGGATTTCCAAAGATGCTATGAAAAGTGGAATTTTCCTTTCCAATATACACAAGACAATGCTCTAAACAACCCAGGCCATGTAAAATTGAGTTATTTTAACAATTTTTCACAGAAAGGTAAGTCAGGAACTACTGTTTAATATTAAATTTATCTAAAAAGAAATTAATTTGACTGAAGTTAACACAATAAATTTTTATGACATTATATATTATCACACCATATTGATAAAGTATTTTTTTCTTTTTCTGCCTTTTTTTTGTGTGTGAAATCTGCATTTTTGAAGAGAATAAACATGTTAATTAAAAATAGTATGACTAGGTCTAGTTTAGATGCTATAAGTCCTTTGAGTGTACAAAGTGCTGGCCTCCTGGCTTTGGTGAAGCAAAGCAGAGTAAAGTATATATAATTTTCAACATAATAACAATCCAGCATTTATACTGCACCTGCATAATTTGCAGTTCACTGTGGTTTCTAGCTGACTCCCATCAGTGGAAACTCAGTGGGCCACCAGACACCTTGGTCTCATTATTTACACCA
Organism: Melozone crissalis; assembly: GCF_028551555.1. Taxonomy (NCBI): domain Eukaryota; kingdom Metazoa; phylum Chordata; class Aves; order Passeriformes; family Passerellidae; genus Melozone; species Melozone crissalis. Next base: position 28,908,765 of record NW_026535794.1, read on the forward strand.
AAAGAACCTGTTGAGGTCAGAGATGCTTTGTTATTCCTTGTATATCAGTATTTGTTTACAAAGAAAAAAGGGACTATGCCTGCACCCCACCCCAACATTTAGTCAGAAGTATTGGCTAAGGCAAATACTTGGGGAGAGTGGTTTACATCTTGTCAAGCATTCACAGCACACCATAACACATCTAGAATGTAAAGAAATTGTACAGCCTTCTTCAGCTTGGCTTTGGGGTAAACTACACTAGCATAGGTGTCCTTTTTTATCAGAAGCAATAAAGCAGATTGTTGCTGCTGCAGTTTGGCAGACGCTGACAAAGGCCACTCAGGTGTTCTTGCAAAGGTCAGAAAAAAAACCAACTTGAAAAACACACTGTCTTAGTCACCACAAACAAAAAGCCCAGGTAAACACAGCTATGGAAGGGAAAGGATGGACTTTTAGTCAATGCAGCACTTCCACTACTGCCACTAGGTCCATTGTAGTAGTGGATTATCACTATTTTTAAAGTGCTGCTTTACTTACACTAATCCTTTGCAGCAGAGACATATTCCAAAAAACATTCATTTTTCCCAGAAAAATGATTTTCAGTCTTTCAGTGTGTGCTTTACTTCTCTGTACTCTAACCTAGAAGATCAGATGAAGAAAAGCAGTGTGACTCAGACAAGGAGGCATCAGTCCTATGCCAAACACAAGAAGTGGTCAAAGGTGTGGTGTGGATTTTAGACCAAATAGGAGAGATCAGTCTGGTGTTTACACTCACCAGGAATGGCAACAAGATCCTGTATTTATTATCCTCTTCAGCAAAATCTCAATTTGACAAAATTAGGGAATTGGCAAGAATTAGAGTTTAGCAGCAAGTTAGCAATACTTAATTTGTCTGCTGGGAAATTTGTCTTCTGTCAATTTCCCAGCTAAAAACTGCGAAAATGCAAGTTGACTAGATTGAGAGAAGAACCACCATCATTTCCAAAAGAGAATGCTGCCTTATATCTGCTGATGAAAGCCTAGATCTTTGGTCTTCAGTCTTTTTACAGTATGTTATTTATGGTGTTCTCTCATGTCAGTCCTTTTATCTCATCAGGTTTCACATGAATAATTCACTGAAACTCTGGCTATATGATTTGATTGCTCTTCTAGAATGTATGTTAAATTTAGTTATGCTGCACTTTTCTTAGTGAAGCCTTATTACTGAAACTCACAGTTTAGCAGGATACAATCCCCTCCTCCCACCTTCCAACTGTGGGTTTTGTTGTGGGTTATTTCTTTTTTTTTTTAACAGAATGTCAACAACACAGTGCTAGACAGATCCTCCATTTATACTCTGAGGCTGTATTTTCATCTAGGTTTTCACTTCTCAGAAAGGTCTCAAGTGTCTTGAACTATGTTCTATTCAAGTGTATTTCTTGTAGGATGCCAGCTGCTTTCCTGGCACTAGCCATGAACGTCACTGCTAAATTATGCTCTCTAACACTGTCTCTGACATCTTGAATGCAATGTTTCTAACCCTGACCCCCCTTCTGAATTGAAAGACATGTTGAGAATTATTCCTGTTCTGGCCCATTCTTTGTCACTTCCACTTGTATTGTGTTAGATAACTGAACTAATTGCTGTGACTCAAAAACGTCACATCTTTGCATGTAGTGGCTTGCTATCATCCTCCCAGAAAACTAACACCATGAATAATGTTGCATCAGCGAAGTTTTAAAATAAAGATGATTTGAAAACATTCTTTCTAACTGTGCAACAAGAAGATTATTTGGAAGAGATATTTTCTATTGTCTGCCTAATTAACATTTTATATTGACATATAAACCCTGTGCATCTCTTACCGGAGGACTGAATTTACCAGGACTGAAAAATCTGAAGGCCATGGTCTGAAATGAGAGTGGTCAACAAATCCTTTTTTTGTGTAGATACTGATTTAATCAGGTGTCCTTACCACTGCTTGACGGTTCTGCATACTCAAACTCTGTACAGTATAGCCCTGAACTTTCCTTTGTTACATGTTGGGACCGTGGCTTTTCACAACATTCAATGGGAGTGATGGGAAGAGCACAGATTATGATACAGTAAGGAAGTGAGCAGATCTTATTAATTGCATACATGTTTCAATACTTTATGAAGCTTGAGCATGAAGGTCTAGACTATGAAGAAACACATAACACTCATATCAGGAATACCACCACCTGCATCTAACTTTCTTTGAAATTATTTAGTACAACTTTTGTTTATAATTCCAGTATGAAATCAAGAACATCTACAACCCCAAGCATCAATGCCCTTCAATATCTAATTTCACAGTTTTCTTAACACATATCTCATGTTATTTATTATAGTCAGTGTCATCCCAACACCTTTGTCTGTTCTTGCTACATTTTAAATGGTTTAGCTGGCAAGCCATCAATCATAAATCATGAGACATATTTTAACTTCAACTAAGATCAGTTTAGAAAGAAAACAAGTCTTCTATGGCCTAAATGTGTACATTACTCACATCTATAAGTGATAAATGCCTGTTCTGGAATTTTTTTTTTTAGAGTTTTGGTATATGTCTATAGAAAGAAACAAAATTTTCCATTTCTTTATGGCCTGGAGCAACAATATTATTGATAAAACCAAGGCTTTTAATGTGAGGACGCCTCAGCAGACATAAGTTTCAGTGTTCAGAAACACATCCATTAAACACAAACTTTCTTTCTCCAGTTATATTTCAGTCACTAGCTAAATGGAGGAATGATATAATCTTAGGAATAACTGCATTTCCTCCTCTGGAGACATAAAGAAGCTGGAATCATTGTTTTTATTTACTCAGTGTATTTTAATGTTTCCCTTCCTGTAAGATATCTTATGCAGACTAGTTCTTCTGTTGTTCTCTAACTTCTGACACAATAAAAAAACAAAGATATTTTTAAAATATGAACCCATATGGGAATTGGCCATGTGTTTTTGTGGTTTTCTCTACTTGGTGTTAAAGAACAATATGACAATAACAAACTCACAATAGAAAATTATGAAAAAAACCCAAAACCATCCAGTTTTATAGTACAAAACAAACAAGTATTTGGAAAAGATAGCAGTCTTTCTACAATGCAATTTTAATTCAAAATAAAATAGATAATTTTTTATATTCCATCAGGTCTATTACTAGCCACATTAACCAGGTGATGCTCATTTCATTTTACAGGTAATTTATTGCAACTGCAACACTAACTCCAAGGCAGTTCACAAAAAATAATTTACCTTAAGTAAACACCATTTGCCACTAATGATGGGGCAAAACAAACTTGCAGAGCATTTATGAACAGTAACATCTCTCTCTTTCAGTACACATTTGGAAACCAATCTCTGTTGTTTGCAGATGAATTAAGCATGGCTTGAAAAATCATTAAAGCCATCTGCTTTGATGAGAAAAAAAACCTGCTGTGATCATTTTATTGCACTCAGAGAGGCTAGGGACCATTTTACAATATTTTTTAGCATCATTTACCCTAAATTTGACATCCTGTCTAAAAAATGATGAGTATTATCATGTCATGCTTATTTAGAGCTACACGTACAGACAAAGCAGCTTGTACAGGTAACTCAAGGTATTTGTTTTGCTGGTCTCCAACAGATGGATAAGCCTGTTTTTCAACCATTAAAATCTGTAGTTACAACAAACTAAATGTTTATGGGTTCTGTAGAAAGCTTAATCTCCTTCCTAAATGATAGAAGCTAATAAGCATAAAAATATCATCAGTGTTTCAGTTACAAATTAGTTCCCATGGTCCATTTAAACGTAACCTCCTTTTTTGGTTTTTTCCCCAAGAGTGCTCTGCAGTTATTCTAAGTATAATAAACCAGTAGGTTACTAATGCTGGCTTTTTTGCTTTCCAAATACATACATTTGAGACCAAATCCACCTCATTTAGCTAGAAATAACTTCTAATAACTTTCAGAATCTCAACAATTCCATTTTTAAAATACTACTCAAACTCCTATAAATTGTTCAGATTTTCCTCTCAAGTAGCTTTTGGCAGTATTTTACTGACTGGATTCCACCACGGCTGACTCCCCTGAAATACTGTACAAGATGTACAATTGCAGCAATGCTCTACCAATAACAACACTTTCCTGCTCCCTGTTTAGCTTTTGTGCAAATAAATGTACTGCACATATGGAAGTTGTTAGTAAAATTTGTGGCAATAAAGCCTCCTAACATTAAATGAGTCATATTATGGCGCTTTTTTCAATTCCACAGAAGGGTGGTGAATGGACCACCTAGAAATGTCATTTATTGCATCATCATCCTAAACAGGATGGGCTGCATGTGACCTGAGCTAGGAACCAAGGAAGAGGAACCAAGGAGCCATGTGAGGCAGTAGCTGCTGCCTAGAACCACAGAAAGTACTTATAGGTACAAATAGTACTCCCTTTTCCTGTACTCATCTGAATCTTTTGGCATGTAACAGACTCTCCGGTCCTGGGGCCAGTCTAAAATAAACAGGCCCTGGGTATTCCTGTCTGTGCATTCATCACAGTTACAAGTCCTTAGGGATGATCAATCCAAGTAGATAATCAACACAGCACAAAGCAGCAATGGGCCTGGTGGGTTTCAGTGTCTGATGGTCATAACTTCCTTGATCCAGTCTAGAACCTCATCTGCTTTTTCATGACCAGATCACATCCTTCTGCAGTAGGCAAGAACATCTGGGTAAATCTGCTTGAAGGATAGATTGTTCAGGAGAAACTTAATAATACAGAGTCCTCATTCAGATGCATCTGCCTTTTTTTCATTTATGACTCTCCTGTTCTCTCCATTCTAAGTCTTTGTTAGATATTTCCCTTAAACTCTATTCCTTCTCCAACAACCCTAATTCTTCTTATGGCTTGCGTTACAGAATGATCATTTCCTCATTTTTTTTGCTTTCCCTCCACTTCAATTCCTTTCACTTTGCATCTCACTTTGTAATGCCTAGAAAAGTGCATACATTTCTTTGTTCACCCCTTCCTTGCCAGTCCTCCACCTTTCCCTTATGGTTATACATGTATGTGTGTCTGAGGGACGTCAGCAACCACACTCCAAAAATCAGTCAACTTATTGAGTTTTCAGTACTTCCTGAATGCTTAGGTGTTCTTCTCTCAACCTCCCCTGTTGCCATTTCTGAAAAAGCCTAATCTTTGTAGCAGGTTTCATGAACAGTTGTTTATGCTTAACAATAATATTTGGGGATATTAAATCAATGCAATTACTCCCATTTTGAGGATGGAGAACTTGAGCACAAAAAAATGAAGACAGTGATCATCCTTGTAAAGTAGTTCAGGTTAAGATCTGAATGAGCAGACAGGTCTCTGGACACATAGCTCTGAGGTTTGTTCATTTTCTCTAGTGCATATGACAAATATTACACAACAAATTTTAAGCATACTTTCCCCTAATAAACATTAAAGAAAAATCACCCACCTGAAATCTTCCATACCAAGGTGAAAACATATAATCTAGAAACTAATTCCACTGTTAGGTATGAAAACATAATTCATCATTGAGAACATCATGCAACGAAAGGAGTTAAATTGACCAGGAACACAGCAAACTCATCATACATACTCATGTTTCTGGGTGAAGAATGGAGCCCAGGGACTCATTCCTTTCTCATCTTTTCACAGGTGGTTGACCTGTAATTATCATCACTCTACCTCCCTTGTCTGAGAAGTATATCTGTTGATACCCACAGAGATGTTTGCAAGGCCTAAAAGCAGAATCCAGCTGTATCTCTAACAGTGCAGAGAGACTAGAAAGAAATAGCCAAGAATTTCTTTGACTATGTAGAGGATCATGTGAAATGTTTGATGACTGCATAAGAGAATAGTTGACATCTATCTCATACATGTAACAGTAGCTGTTAAAGCCTATGCAGTATCAACTATACAATCACAAGTCATTACCTTTCTCTCATTATCTATTCCATGCTAATTCTAAGAATAAAGCATCATATTTGCATAAGAATATTATCTCAGTTACTCAACATTGTTTTTAAAGGCAGACTTAGAAGTTAAACAGCGATATTTTTAAAACAGTACAATGAATATTGTATGAAACAGTCACATAGCAGAGAGCTGAGTGAGATAATGCATCTGCAGTATTTTTCTGTCTCTAATAAAAGATATTTACAAGCATCCATGATCAGGCTTCTACACTCCTTGAATGACAGAATTGTGCAGTTGATCCCTGAATATCTTAAGCTGCCTTTTAAGATCCATTCTTTTAATTAGGTAAAGTGCCTTGGATCTCATTGCTTTTATCCCCACATATTCTCACACAGCACTTTTCTTTTAAAAACTTCTTAGGTTGTGTCACAGACACATACACACACACACACACATACACACACACACACACACACAAAACCAAAACAAAACAAAAGTCTTTCAAAATTAACTCTGAGGCAGAATGTTCTTCTAGGTTTGCATGGGAAAAACCTTGTCATTTCAAGACTCTCTGACTGTTCATCTAGTCTCTTTCTAATGAATTCATCCTTCCATTCTCCCCCAAAAAGCTGCTGAAGAAAAGATGAAAAGTACACTATAATGGAAGACGTACTACCAACTTATATTAGAAATTAAGATTTATGGTTTTGAAGGAGATAGCTGTTCCCCGTGTACAAGATGTAAAATATATAATATACAACATCCAGCATAGAAAGAATTTTACATGTATATTAGTTAATCTTATAATTTCCTCCATACTCAAACAATTAGTTAATATATTTTCTTTTTTATTCCATTATACTGAAGAATATAAATATTCTGTATCTAAGCTTACAGTCAGAGCCAACTTTTCCCAGCTGGTTAAGAGTTTAAGGAGCACTGCCAATACTTGCTGATTCACAAAGTCATGTTACTCATTCTCTCTTTGTCTGTCTTCCACATTCTCTCTACTCTTTTCCCTATTTTTCTGATCAGTATTGTACAAAAGATGCAATCTTTTCTTTGTTTGCATATTTGTTCCACAAAAAATAGTGTTGACGGCTCTGATAGTAGCCAGAGTATGATTTATCCTGATATATTCCATATTCGTGTTTCATTAAAATTAAGACACGTTTTTTCTGTCCACTCTCACATCTTCTATATTCTAGACCAATGACAAAGAAGGTTTTCTTCACTTATTTTGAATAGAAGCTGTCTTTAAGTCCTAAGAACCATCCAACATTTTTCATAATCTCATTTCTTTGCTCTTTACTTTTCCCAACACTCAAGCATCTGAGCTTTCTTCATCCAAATATGCAGGTAGAGTTGTGACATATTGCAGCTATAAACTACAAAAAGTTAGAAGCTACTAGACCTAGGAACTCTAGGTCCCACAGTAAAGATCAGTATTTGCAAAGTAGATTACATCACTGCTATTTTTAGGGCAGCAGCAGCAAAATACAGATTCCAGACCTCACTTCACAAAATACTGCATGAATATATAGTAAAGAAAACCTTTTATTCAGAAATCTTATTAATTCGGATCAATCTACTATAGGTGTTGGTGGAAATAGTCCTATCAATTTTACTTACCTCCATGTTGATTTGGGCTTAATCTGTAATTTGCATTATAATGGTTGCAACTCACATACAATCTCCTGAAATTTCAGAGGACTTTTGTAAATACTAAGACAAAACAAAACCAAAGCAGCAGAGAATATTTTCCCTGATTTTGGGCAACTAATTTAAGCATGTGTATTGTCAGTGTTGCTTCTAAAAGCCAAATCAGAAAGCAAAGATAGCACTACCTGTTGGCTTTCTGACAAAGCCTCAGCTTCTCTTCAATATCCATAGAAAGAGACATGAAGAAAGAAGGTGGGGAATATACCTGTGGGAGGGATGGAAGAAGAGAATGTGACATCTGGAGTGACATCTGGAGTGGCATCTGGGATACAGGGCTCAGTACATCATGGCATGGTCCATAAGGATATTCAGAGAATTTAAAAAATTGTTTTGGTTGAAAAAGGCCTCTAACATTGTAAAGCTCAACTACAACCAAACCCACACTGCCAAGCCCACCACTAACCATGTCCCCAGGTGTGCCACATTCACTTGTGGTTTTAAGCACCTGCAGCAGCCAAGCAATTCCAGAAGTCACTACTGGCTCAACAAGGGGCATCACCTACTGTGGTCAGGAGAAACCACAAATTACCCACTTGCTGTTTGGAGCATCTACAACCACCAGTGCCTCAGCTCTGCTAGAACAGATGTTTTACTGCACCCCAGCAGAGTTGGAATCGGATGGCAGACTGGACATGGATTTAAAAAGGATTTCCTCATCTTATGGAAAACTTAATAGATGAGAATAATTTTTTTCTGACACACCTGTTAAAAGTTATTATAGTTCTCACATCACTGAAAAGATGCTTTTTTAAAAATCTGCACATAATATTCTGTGTTCCATTTCTGGTTTTAGTTCTGTTAAATTCTCTATGAGTTTTCCAAATGGAGAAGTACTATTGTATTGAAAGCAGTATCAATGATCTATGATAAAGCTTTAGTAATATTATAGTCATTTGACCTAGCCTACATATATGACACAAAAAACTTAGGCACAAAAACCATAGGCTCTTTTCTGTGCTTTTTCTGTCCAAATTTTAAAAAGTTATCTAGCTAGTCATTTCTTTGCTGTGAATTTTTACCTCAGGAAATTATAGAGGCATTAAATATCTGAGTGAAGTAACAAAAGAAAAAACTCTAGGAACAATTTTCTATTCAATGACTCAAATGATTGCAATTAACAGCTTTCACATTTTCATGAGTTTAAGAAAGAATTTGACCTTCTTAACAAAGAATCAGAAACTGAGTACTCTTTCTCTTAATCGCTCTCTGAAGCTGAGCTAATTTAATTCCTGGATGATGCTGATTTCTTTGCTATAGCAGAAATTTGACCTTATAGCTTATAAAAATTGGTTTTTAGTATAAGTGCCTTGGAGATGTTTTTATACAGTATTAATTGATGCTTATTGCAAGCTGGATGGCTGATCATTTAAAGCTGTGGTGTCAGGCATGCCTTGCTTGTGGGTCTTTGCGACATGACAGCAAGTACAAAGACTATTAAAATCTCTTTTTGAAAACACACAAAAATCAATCCTCTTCCAGAAGGAGGTGCCCTCCAGCACAATCAATACAAACTGGTACAACAATATCTTATGGTGCTTGTCAGCTGCTTTAAACCTTTTTGCTCAGCAGAGCTCACAAAGTGCTGCTGTGTTTCATCTCTGCTGGATTGTGCCAAATGAAGATGTATTTCTAAATGAGTTGCAGGGGCAAATGCTGCCATCAGTTACCCCTGTGCAGACGGCTTTAAATTTGGCAAGGTTGTAGAAGACTGATCTCAACTTAGATTTCATCCACTAGAGTTAAAGAAGATGAATTTGTTTACTGCCTTGAGACTTTTCTTTCCTCCACTTTAGTTATATTACTGTTTCTTGATGGAAATTTTTGCTCTACATTTTGATTCTTGCATGCTGGAGAGGCCAGAACACAAAAGCAATCTGAGTCATGACAATCTACAGGTTCTTTCACCTTCCTTCTATTTAATCAATGGTATTAGCTCTAATTACAAGGCAAATGGTGGAAATTAACATCTTCAAGATCTGTGTGCCTTGATCAGGTGCACATCTACCAACTGCTTTAACTTTGCTTTGTCTCTTTGAGGTTGTGCATTTGTCACACCTCTAACACATGGCTGTGAAAATCCTAGATTTCTGCAAAGACTTTCTTGCAGTCAAATATTCTCCCCAGATCACTATGAACCCATGGCCTGATAAGTGGAACTGTTTGGTTCCTACTGCCTATCACCTACTTCAATCAGTTTTATCTGCTGATACATATCCCTTGAAAATAAGCACCACAAAAACCAGAGTGATAAAGAGCTCTGGCTTAACATAATGTTGCTACACACAGTAAAATACTCCACCAGCCCAGGACAACATACCCTGCACACACATTCAATACAAAAAGGCTTGTGCAGTGAAAAATTCAAAAATTCATTCAGTATTTTGTGTTCTTGTGCTGTATTTTTTTACGTAATGAGACATCAAACACCACGACTGAAACTAAATCCCCTAAAATCTTGTCCAAACAAGCCCAGTCAAATCAAAATCCCTTTTATGGAAATTAACCTTCTGTGAGAAGAACAGAAAACTCAACCAAATAGGCAGCTGCACGACATTGTGAATTAGTAGATTAGCCTTTCAGCCTTGGGAGAACAGAGTTTAAGTTCTGGCATTAGGCACAAAAGCAAACAATTTTTGAGGTCTCATATGAGTCATGCTCAAGATGTACTTTTGATAGCTCATGTTCAAAGAAAGTTCACTGTGATTTGAATGGATAGCACAATAGATCTTTAGCCCCTGTTATTATTAGCTATTTATTTAATTTATTAAAAGTAACAGTGAAAAACAAAGAACCATCCTCCTTGATGAATAAAGAATATGGAGATGAAACAGATCCTGGTTTGTGAGACAGGGAATGGTAGTAAAAATGTTACTTTTTCATTATTCATCATTCCTTTCACAATACAAAATACCTTGGGCATAGATGGAATAGGAAGACGATGGAAAAACCTCCTAGTAAGTCCAGAGTGTAGTTGATACACAAGCACTTTGATTAACCTTTTCTCTTATTGAGATTACAAAGCCTCCAAAATCTCCAACTTTATTCCGTACTTTTCAGTTGAGTGGAGCTGCCACCATGGGCCCTGGTTAGCAGGAGATGCCTGTGCTGACAGCCTTCCTGCAGAAATCAGGGATTGGCCCTTGTCTTTTGAAGCTGCTGGGGTCCATCCATGCTGGCCACATTTTAAACATCACCTCCTAAGGGCACCAGAGCAGGCAATTCCCAAATGGCAGAAGCAGGCAAGGCAAAAGGCCAGCTTGGCTGAACAGGGATCTTCTTTTAGAAATAGGGCAAAAAAGGAAGGTGCATGTGCAGTGGAAGCAAGGTCAAATGACATGGGAAGAATAGAGAGATGCAGCTTTCTACTTGAGGGAGAAAATTTGTGTGGCCAAAGCTCAGCTGGAGTTCAAGCTGGCCAGCGGACAATAAAAGGAGTTTTTTCAAATATATTGATGGCAATAGACAGTGTAAAAATAATATCATCCCATTACAGGATGATGATCACCTCAAAAACAGGAACAGGACAAGGCAGAGATGTGTAATGCACTTTTTGTGTTTGAAATTGTTCTGTCCATGTTTCAGCAAGGAAGATGTATTTAATACTGTACAATATCCTTCTATAGACTTACAGTGGTCTTATTTTAGTGGGCAATACTAGAATAGTTAATACTCTAAGACAAAATATTTCAGATACTTGCCTTTTGAAATGTTTTTCTGGACGTCCAGTAAGATATGTCAACCTGTCTTAGTATGTTGTTATGTCTGCCTTAGTTTCCTCAAAATGGGATTTTCACAATGAAGGAGTATGAAGCACAGAAGTACTTAAGCAAATGAAAATACATGGGACAAAAAGAAAAAAGGATTTTTCTCATCTGAAGAGGTGAAAAAGCAGATTGCAGTGCTCTGGTGCTGACAGAGATACAGAACAAAAATAAGTAATACTTTGTTACTGCTAAAAAACAGAGGAAGAAAAACTCTTGGATTTGTAAGGAGAAGATAGAAAACAACTGGATGCCACAGCCCAGTTCTTTACATTTTTATCTTCATTTGCATTTGTGCTGATTGGTTTGACCTTGCTCAATTCACACCCTCTACACAAGAATAAATGTATAAAGAAGGGGTTGAGGCAGAATGAATCAGTCTTCTCATAGCAGGCATACACAAAAAATGTGTATGCATACACATCCAATAAGGCATACAAGATTAGCTTCATCCATATGAAAATGAGGTGCAGTAGGGAAATCTTGGGCCCAGCCCTATTGAATTCAATAGGCTTCTGAGTTCTAGTTTCAACTAAACTGTACAGAAAAATTTATAGAACTACTGGAAATTCTGGAGAATTTACCAAACCATTGAGTGGAGCTCTGCTGCCAGAAAATGTTGAAAAAAAACCAATGCTTCTGCTTGTGTTTGGCGTTTGAACTCTGTTCCTTCACAGTTCAGAGTTTCACCTGTGCAGAGAATGTTCATGCATTCAGGAAACCATACATCATTTACAGGTATAAAAAAGGCAGAGGGACCTAAAGCCTGTAGGCCTCAAGGCAGACTCAGAGAAAACACCTGAACTGTGTATATTAAAACATTGTGACTAAATATTTGTCTCTTTAACTTATTTTGACAGAGCTGATTAAATTTCAATCCTAAACTCTCTGCTACCAGCTGTAATTATTATACTTAACCTTCAACTCACTAATTATTTTTCTTTTTCTTGAAGTCTTGTGAAGTCATTCTATTTTACAGTTCTCAGTGGAAGGTGAACATTTTTCTATTGTTATGCAGAAACTTGCAAAAAATAAATGGGTTATCTTATGCCAGTAATGGGAATCTGTTAAATGTCATTTCTCACAGAACTGCTCAGTCCCTTTCTAATTTCCACAGTTATTTTGGAACTGGACACAGGAAAAACAAAAAGTTTTCTATTTTCAAACTTTGAATATATATCAGTGCAGTCCTTCCTATAGCCTTTTCTTACAGATCTGACTATATTTTGAGGCCTGAGTATATTTTAAGTCCTCCTTGATGCACTTCCATATCTTTTCTGCCCATTTCACCAAAAATTGGCCTGTGTGCTTCCTTTCCAGGGCAATTAGACTGGCTACTTTCCTAGGATTTTATTAGAAGATTTTATGTACTGGTAAGAATTTAATGCAGCTTTTATGTCTTAATTCTGACAGACCAGAATAAATACCTTATGGGGATCACACTAAGTTGCATCTTACAGCTTCAGGATGGCAGAATCATTAATGACATTTCTTAATAGAAGCACTTATATATTAATAATGTATACATTAATTACATGGCTATTATATAAAGTGCCTATAGAGTCTATGTACATGAATAGTATCCATGTAGTAAATCACAAAGCTATATGTCAACTGTAATTATCCATTCATTTTTAACTTCCTTTTCCCTGCTCCATTGGGCAATCTCATATTCCAGCAATCTAGAAAAGTTAGTCATCCTTTCTTTATTTTCTGATAAAGTTTTCCTTCCTTTCTCACAAAATCTGACGTTTAGGCAAAATAGGAAACACCAATTTCTATCTTATAAACATCTGAAATAATTGACAGCTTTTGTTGAAAGAAGTGGTTTGATTATGTGTGTGAGCAGATAAATATTAGCTAACACATCTGTGCTACTTCTCTGAGATGTTTTATTTGGACCTCACTTTCAAAATTCTTTGTCAGGATTTAGGACTTGTCATCACAGTCATTAGCTTTTAAAGCAGAAAAATGAAGAAACCTGTGCCACTATTTAAAATTTTCTAAACACTTGAAGAATATTTTCCTCTTTCTTTTTCTTTAGCATATGAGGTTCAGGGGGAAAAAATAGCTTGGGATTGTTGCTATAAAAGTTTTCTTTATTTGGGCAGGGGGAAAGCTGTAAAATGTACTTCTGTCTCCAGAAACAAACAGTGTGGAAGTAACAAGCAGCTTGGGCACAGTAATACAACTCTTTCATATCCATGTCAATAAAAACCCTATACCACATTGCTCTATGATTATTCCATAATTATGACATAGCAACAGCTGTATTCAGTAGAGTGGGTCTGAGGCTTTAGCTTTAAATCTGAATTTTACCATTCAATAACAAGGATAAAGGAAAAGAGTAGGAATCTTGATGGCTATTGAGCTTTAAAGGGGAAGCTTATTTTTCCTTCAAAAGCAGGGTCATGAGAAAAGGAAGCTACCATATACCTGCCTAAACATTTTAAACCTGAGGTACTGGAGAGGCTTGCTTTTCTTGGTGTCCTTTTTTGTTACGTATATAGGCTCTTCCAAGGGGCTTTTCTTTAACAATACTGTTACCATCCACTAACTGATTAAATTTTTTTTTTCTCTTGTCAATCCAGAGGTTCATTTTCTTACATAATGATGTTTTCTTTAGCATGTCTCATTGAACACTCCAGATTTTTATAAGCAAATTTGAGACCATTTCACGTAATACAAAAATTCATTGGCTTGAGTTACTTACATGTCCTAGGTGTGCAGTCCAACAGAAGCTGAACTCATCTGATGTCCCAGAATCAAAGGTCTCTTACCAAACCATTTTAAGCTAATTTTTGTTTCTCATTAATTACAATTTACAGCTTACAATTGCCAATTTGAACCAAGACTGAAAGTTTTAATCTTTTTTCCTTATGATTAATGGTTTTAGGATTCTTTCCTTACTCTTCTCTACTAGATACAGCTACGACAGCCTGTTCTCCTAATGTATGGAGCTACTGTCTGTCCCATTTAGGGCTAGCATGAGAATTCAGCTCACACTTGCAATGATATTTTAGACTGATACCATTTTGGGACAATGAGTCAGCAGGTCACACTTCTCTGGTTAAATCCTCTTATATAAATTTTCAGAAATACTGACTTCCCGTTATAGTTTATGCACATGGTCACCCCCAAGTAACACAAATCAGCCAAAGAAAACTGCCTTTAGTCTTCCAAAAATATTACTAACTGAAGACATCACATACACAGTATTTCCAGAGTTTTTTTGTATTATTTTACATGAGAGATTTTGGTCTCTTTCCGTCTGTGTTTGTCATAAGCATCCCATCAAAATCCAAACCTTCTTGTCATGAGAAATTTGGTCTTGGATCCACACCTCCTTTCAGAGAGTCAGATGCACTGCTCTGTTGATAAAATTGATATAAATGCATGAAGTCACCTGAGGTTTTAAGGAAGAGTCCAAGTCTGATGAAATTATAATACGTACTGCTTAATGTTATCTGTTGAGGCTGGAACTCAGAGCATTATGGAATATGGAATTGATAAATTTAGAGGCAATATGAGAATGGAAAGACATTTATAACCATGTTTTTCTCTCCCTCCTCACTTTTGGGGGTTATAACTTTTTAGACCTACTTCAACCCTTTATGTTACTATATAGCCTTAGCTTCCTATATGCAAAAATGTCCGGCAGAGAGCAAATATTATGGTGAAAAGTTAAGTGTTAGTGGTAGTGATATAAAATGAGTATTACTCACTAATTCGTTAAATTTTATTCTTGATTTTTTTTTCATTTCTTCTTTGTTGAAAGACATACAGCTCCCAGCTAAACATAAATGCAGCAATAGTTCCCTTTCCCCTTTAAAAATAACCCAATCCCAGTGTCAGCAGCTTTGTAATCATGCACAGGCCTTTGCAATTTAGTGTAAGAAATCCAAAATACTTAGTTCAGTTGTGTTATCTCCTCTTCAGTTCAGTTAGAGAACCCAAACAAAATGCCATACACAGAACTACCTTGTACCAATAGAAATTTGTGCCTTCATTTCAAATACTCATATCCAGGTATATCCAAGTCACCTGTAGCCAAAGGTATGTTCCTTTGCTGGTCTAGCCTTTCTGGCTAAATCTGAAATATACGTGATTTTTGCTAATATAGAGAATGGCTGGAAGCTTAGTGCAGTCCTTAAGAATTGTAAATGGTCACAAGGTCTTTGTGACAAGCTGGGCAGGCAGCCTGACCCTGCAGATCCCAGATACCTTTGTAGAGGCTAGTGCTGAGCCACCGGGAGCAGAGACTCCATCACAGAGTCTGCCAGCATTGGTCAGGAAAGTTAATCACAAGGATCAGGGGTGTGCATAGAGCTCCATCAGAGAGCTTTATACAAAAGCAGAATGACTTGCCTACATCAGTAGAATTAAGAAGACGTACTTTTGTTTAATTTCATGTTTTATTGTTGGTCTCATGCTACGCCCCAGGTCTTGATCATTTGTATAACTTTCTGAATAATGCAACAAGAAAAAAATCCTGTGTATATACTATGCTAGACAGGCATACACATTACCAAATACAGGCTCTGTTAACATAAAGCTACATAGCTGATTTTGAGGAAACCAAGCTAAGTTATACCAACCCACAATCTGCCCCATTATCCTGAAAGGTATTCTTTCTTCTTTTGTGTTTGTGGGTTTTGTTGGGTTTTTTTAGTATAGTGGGATGAAGTAGACATTACATTTACAGCCCCAAACACTCTCTGCATATTCCAGTATGTTGTTTTTAACAACTACCAAACACTGTGCAGATGATTTTACTAAATAATCACCACTCCAAAGTCAGAACTGGTATTCCTGTCCTTGGGGATATGCTACCAGGGCCATACACATCCCCAGTGCAGCTCTGAGCCTAACACATTTGGCCCACTGACCACAAAGTGCACTGCCTCCAATTACCTTTCCTCTCTTGCTCTTATCTCAGTGTACTGACGCTGCACTTATCTTAGTCCCTTCCTTTTATCTAAAACACTGCAATCTTCCAAGTCCCTTAATGCAGTTCATGGTTTGACTCCTGTTGTTCTCATCTAATATTATCATCCCTTTCTGGTGTTTTACTTTCTCTCTTCCTTTTCCTGAAGCACTCCCACAAGCACCAGGGCCTTAAAAAATCACTGCTGTTTACAGAGTTTATTACTTTCCATAATTTCTTATGATTCTCCTGCAGCATGCCATTCAAATAATTAGCTTTGTGATTTATTGTATTGGTCATGTAACCTCCTTCTTCCTGTACTAATCAGCTCTGGAGTAGCTGCTTGGTAGAGCCAGATTGCCCCTGACAGACTTTTTCCCATCTCTGTGCTTCCTCACTCAGGCATGCTGGGATAGTGCTCTCTCTGGTCTTCCACATACACACTGAGTTCCTTGCCAGGGCAGACTCACCCTGGCTGGCCAGGAATCAGCCTAAACTGCAGATTTCAGCAAATGTCTCAAGCTGAGGAGCTGGTGCCTCTGCAAAAAATCTCTCTCTGCCTCTATTTAGGTGGCATAGCCATATGGCACTGCCCATGCAAGATTTTGACTGAAAGCCACCATAGAAAGCCTTTTGCAGTACATCTAAAATACTCAACACTCTACCTGAGCTTCTACAAAGTGCCACTGTACTGATGAGCAGATTGTTCACTAAAATGAGGGAGAGAAGAATTGAACTATCTTCAGACAGATCAGCTGGATCCTGTCACTGAAGGGAGGGGAAAAGAAAATGGTGAAAACTCCTCATCTTTCCTTTCTAGGGCAGCAGCAAGGAAATACCATAGCCTCTATTGTAAATTACACAGCAAAAATTCTATTTTGGACACCGATTCTCTACCTGGTAACTTGGAAAGTAACTGAAAAGTAATACATATAGACATTCCTTCTGAAATAAAGCCAGTCATGGATACCCAAAAACTACCAAACCACCCTCACCCCCAAATCTAGCCTCTCTACCACACAACTAAAAAGCATTTATATGGGCATTATGTGCCCACAGAGCTTTGTAAGAGCAAAGACAAAGACACAGAGTTATGGCTTACCAGATCCAAATGCTTGATTGTAACCCTGCCTCAGGGTTACCTTCCTGTAACTCATTTAAAAGCTCATTTAAAATGAACAAAATTTCAAGGTACACTGAGTATTTTTGAGGTCAGCCCAATGAAACTATGTAATAAGGACAATACAGCAGTATTAAAGACATGATACATTGCTAGAGTAAATACTACTATAGCTTTGGAGAGCCTGATGTATGGATAACTTCTTGGAGTTTATTTACCCTTTCTTTTGGTGATGCGTCTTGTGGCATTTTCACACAAAAAAAGTTCTTTGGGAAAATGTCAACAAGATACTTCATAGACACTTTCAGACTATTACATAAGAAGATGGCACAGATATTTCCTTCCCACAGAAATTAAATTGGTGTTCAGGGAGAAAACCAATATTTCAACCTCCTGAAGATTGAAGTTCACTTTACCTACCTCACAATCATGAAAGCTGAGGGGTAAGGGACAGCACTTGGCTGATGCATTTTTGGTGTCTCAGACAGACAGATCTGGGTAATCCTGCAGTTTTAAAATGCTACTGCCCTTAGCTTTCCATCCTGCTGCTCTGACACAGATTACTGCTCTTGTAGCAGAAGAAACAAAAGACAGTGCACTGTTGTCCCCTCTTCAGTACGAGCACAGGGAGGGGAGGGCACAGTGCTGTACTGCAGATACTCCAGTTCTCAGCCTGGTAGCTTAGCAAAATGCAGTGGACTTTGAACTGGGGTTTCTGATGCAGAGGCACCTGCTCTCAGCTGCTACCTCCTTTCCTAGCAGAGCAGCCTCGGATATAAAACCAAACCAAATCAACAAAATCAGAAAAAAAACCCCAAAAAACAAAACAAACCACAACAAAAAACAAAACAGAACACCACAAAAAACCAACCAAAACCTCAAAGACACAATAGAAAAACCCTCAGATAAGCAGAGAACTGAGAAATTAATTTCCTAGTCTCCTATGTTAGAGGAATATTCCAAAGTGATGATTCTTAGTATAAGATATCGTATTAATTAAGACTCCCAAAAAATCTTCGAAGGAGACTATTTAGAAAAGTCCTCAGTACTATTAATGTGAGCACTGAATAGGGCTGTTTATGGGTGCTATTACCTGTAATACATGAACTGAAGCTAATGCTCTTCAGAGGAGAAAGTAGAGCCATTAACAACTCAAAGATTTCCTCATAATACCTTTTGTACACATTGATCTGTTTCCTGCTATTAAAAACCAACCAAACAAAAAAACCACAAAGAAGGCAAAAATATTTAATAGATGATATTGTCCTGTGAAAATGCACTTGAAGCCCTACTCCGTCAGATGTCAAGGGCAATAAAACTCTAAGCATTAATCCCTGGGGAATAGTCCCATGTAGCAGAGAATCCCAAAGATGAAAAGATTCTGAGTAAAGGCCTCTTTCCAGGGAATTTCTGGAGAAAAGCATTTATATATCCCAGTTTCCCCTGGTAACCTCACCAGACCATGGTCAGGACAACAAGCAGATTTGGTCTGAGAAGCAGATGAAATTTGCTCTTTCAGTGAATGTAAAGTTAAGGTTGTTAATGTAAGAAAGTTAGAGTGGCGTAACCTTGGAGAGAAAAGGGCAGACTCTTTGCCATGGAAGTTGGATCCCTAAAGAAAAAGAAACTGTCTTAAACTTGTAATGTTAACTCTCTCAAATGGATTCTGAGGGATTCTGCCAAGTCCTTCACTAACTTCACCTGTGTTCAGCTATTGGTGCAAGTGATCTGGGATGGCACATGAAAGCTGAGCCCCTTCAGCTGTTCCACAGCGCTGGGTCTTTGCAGTGATGCCTCCTGACTTAGCTTCGCAGCAGCTCTGCCCTGTCTGCCCCACTGCTCTGCCCAGCACAGAGACAGACCAGCAAACAGAGACAAGCTCACTCTATTACAGCTCCTGCTAAAAGCAGGTGAAAGCTGCATATTCCCTCCACTTGTGGTGCAGCTTGAAAACGAAACCAAAATACCCCCAAAGCAACCAAAGGAAAACCCAGCCCCCTTACCCCAGCCCCAAACATCCCACACTCAAATCCAGTAAGGTATTAAAATGCCCTCTGAAAATGTGTAAGTGTTCTTAGTAGGAATCAATCCCAAAATATACATAGACCATCCTCCTCCCTTTTGTCAGTCAAATACCATGCTTTGGTAATCTAACTCCTGACTGTAACTCATATATACACACACATGAATTGTACATACGCCACCTGTTTTTTCCCCATTCTTTGTTTTCTTTTTTCTTTCTTTTTTTTTTCTTTCTTTCTTTTTTTTTTTTTTTTTTTGTTACCCTTTGAAGCAAGCCATTTTAGGCACTGGGGACAGAAAATCCTCTCCTCTCCCAAAAGAGAGACCTTTCTGCAGGGGCCTCTCCAATCCAAATGGTTAGGAATCCAATACACAACAATCTTGCAGAAATCAGCTGCCAGATTTATTATTCTACCTGAAAACCCCCAAACAAAACAAAAGAAAAAAAAAACCCCAACCCCAAACAAACAAAAAAGTGGAATAAAAATAGACTTTAAATAAACCTCTTAGGTACATTTTAAAAAGGGTTAATCAGTTCAGTGAAAGACCTTTTTGTCTTCTGCTGAGAGATCATGTAATGTTGGTCTGACTGCTTGTTTTGTTCAGTGAGTCACTACCGTATACAGATATATATATATTTTTTCTTCTTAAATATTACACATTCGATGCAATTTTAAAATCTTTTTTTTTTCCTTTTTTTGTCCAACCCCTTTCCCAAATACCCACATCCTGCCACAGCCAAGAGGCGCTCTGTGCTGACATTAAAGAACCAAAACCAATCCAAGGACTTTTCATCAAAGCATGTTTCATTTGAACCTTATTTCAATGGAAACCACATTTTTTTAAACAATATTACTGAACATTTTCCCTTTCCCTTTTGCTAGTTCTGCAATTTTAGACTTCTTTTTCTCAGTTGATCACTGAGTATTTAAGTGCCATTGAGACCTATGAATGACAGAATTAGGTGGCATATTAAGGCATATATCATAAAACATGTTGTCTCATGGATCTGGGTAAATTAAATACCTGCCCAAATGCTTTTTATGCACCTGTGGTTTCTAGTGACCACTACTTCTTTACTTTTGATTAAATGTGTATTAAAATATTCATAACTTAAGTAGTGTCTTAACTGACAAAGGATGGAAGATTAACCCACCACCTAGGACTGTCTTTGAAATCCATCCATTATGATGAAAGTTATTCTTGTCTTTTTATGGTTATGTATTTATTTTTCCCCCACTTCTTGACAATCTAGGAAAATGAGGTACTTCATATAACAACTATTTAAATTTCACCGGGCAAAAAATTAAATCCAATTCTTAGCTTCCTCTCCACCCCTCCAACTTATGAATTATTGTATTTCAAAAAAGGTGCTCATAAATATTTTAAACTTTTGGGGTTTTGCCACTTTTTGTTTTTGTTTTACATACAGAATAGCATGTGTGATTTGTGTCCAAGGTAACCCCTCTCAAAAAATAAAACAATTTGAAAAAATAACAAAACAACCAAAAAAACCCCTCAAAATTTAAATTGTCTTCCGAGCATATCCGATCACATTTACATTTAGTGTCCAAAACAAGTTGATTGGTAACACCAGTGCCAGCACTACAACGTCATACAGCAACTTCATGGTATTCTTTGACAGTTCATCTCTGTTCCACCGAAAATTACAAAAGGTTCTGCAGAGCTTTCCTTAGCAAGCTGAAGCTTACTAGTCATTTGTGGATGCGCATAAAAGCTGCTTATAGCACAGCTATGGCGTAAGCTATTTTCTAAGCAATAAATGGTTCAAGTCATCTATTTTGTCCTGAAATGCTACCTGTAGTTACAGCATTGCTTATAAATGGTCATAGTAAATTCAGCATCAAAGAGAATATTACAGAAAAAGACAGCAGCAGAAGCATTAGCATTATCTAGTATTTATATATGTTATCAACATAACACAGCAGTAAAAGGTTTAAATGCATATTAATGGGTACCGTGTCTAAAAATTACTAAAGTACCTATTTAGTGTATTGGATATTTTTCTCAAGGAGTGCTTGCTGTGTCTAAACAGCACAATTAGATATGTGACTTAGTACAGTTAATTCCTATTGATTAAATAACTTATTTATGTACCAAAGGAAATGGAAGGATACAAAATGTTTTCTCCCTCCTGATCATGATATGATCCTGTATTTAATGCTGACATGATCATCAGAAAGCCTACTCTATGTAATTACCACCCTCAAATGGATCTTGAAAAATCAGCGCCATAGCATGGGCCATATATGTATAGCAACGTGGCACCAGATACAGCATGCAGCTTGCAGTCCGAAGTCAGGGATTTCACTGCTTGGTCACTGTACTTATGGCCAGTCTGTCATTAAATAGGATTTTTTTTTTTTTTAAGTCATACACAAAAAAAGAGAGAAAAGAGAAAAAGAATGAAAAGAAAAAAGGGAAAAAATAGGAAAACTATCTGGTTGTTCACAGAGGCAAGGTACAAGTTCTGCCACTGGAAACTTCTAAATTAAATGCTGTGGTATATGCTTTGCTTCTCTTTTATTACTGCAGAAAGACAATTAGGAATGGCAAGAAAGAAGTGCCCTAGGCATGCTGTGCTGATATCATCATCCAAAGTGGTTATTTTGCACAATGAGAATTAACTGTACTACAGATACCCAGAGAAAATGTACAATATCTTATGCCGATATGAAACAAAACAGACATGATATAGCTTTTTTTGTACTCAAAACCTGTATGTTCCCTTCCCAAACTTAAGTAAAAAGCAAACCCACCCTTTTCCTCCTTTTACACAGAATAACATTTAGGTTCCAACCCTCCCCTTTCAAATAAAGTGCGCTGTCCATGGCAGACCATAGGAGTAATGCAACAGGAAAAGCCCCTTTTTAGTGTACTATTTAAAAAACAAACTGAAGTCGATTCAGCTTTCCTCTGGGTCTTGGGAAAGAGGAGAAGCTTAAGGGAGGGGGAAGCACCCCTTCAGTGTCACTGTTGTTAATAGACATAGCCTTCGTTGTAGGGGTGGGTGTTGCAGCAGCCCCCGTCCTGCATGTAGACCATGCTCTCGTCGAAGTGGGACAGAGGCACAGTGTCCTCCTCATTGATGTGGCGCTCCATGTCCGTCTTCAGCAAGGGGCGCTGGTTGTCGGGAAAAGCCATGGAGAAAAGCGCTTCAGGGTCACAAACAAACTTGTACACGTATCTTTCTCCAGCCACCTTGGGACAACACAAGGGGAAAAAAAGGCGCAGTGTAAGGCCTCGTGTTTCGCAGCTCCAAGTTCAACAGTCTTGCAAAGAACTCACCTTTCTTACACAATTAATAACGTGACAGCAGAACTGGTGAGCTAACAACCTAGCAAAGACAAGTGGGACCTGCCAAGGCAGACTGTGCAGAATGCTCTTGATTTTGCCACTCATGACATCCTGTTGGAAGATGAACTAAGTATTCTGCTTCTAAACATTTGTTTGCGACTGCTTCCTATACTTAACCACAAATGGAATCGTTCTTATTGGAAAATGTAAACAAATTGTCACTACAGTGGCAAAATAAAATTACACATTCCGTGTGCGAAGTGGAAAAAAGAATCGCATTGCACTGCAGAGATCTGGATTTCACTTTACACAGATTGATTCATGCTTACGTATAAAAGCACTTTAGTTATAGTGCCTGCTGATTGTACAGGGACAGTGTAAGCAAATACATACGCTAATATGTACTTAGCAATTGCTCATGCAAAGCTGGGACATTTGGATTTGCTTATGGAGGGGATATTTGTCCAAAGATCCTAAAGTTTTCCCTTAATCAGAAACAGCCTTAAATGTCTACGTTTCAATTTCCTAAAAGCTAGCGAATGATAAAAACGACACAAATTGCTGTCTTATTACAAGCAACAAACAGAAGTCAATACAGTCTTCTCAAGTAGCTTATTTTAAAAATTGTGCTAAAAAATATGCATTAGATTGCATGCTCACAATTTATTAAAATTATTTTAAAATAAAATCATATTGTCTGCTTCTTGCAACTCCAGCTACCATAGCAATGAAGTGAGTTAGTGAAGATGGAAAAAGTGTTGCAAACTTAACTCTCTTCTAATGGGTGCAAAATAGTTTGAAGCACCTCCTTGAACTTTCAGCTTATTTATTCCACAAATAAAATTTGGTAGGGACTGTATCTGAAGCAGAATTTTTAAAATCAAATTAATGTCAACAAGTTTGATAAACTAGAGGTTGCACTCAGAAATCAGGCTTTTGCATAACCTATCATTGTTGATTTTAAAAAAAAGGAGGGAAAATATGCATACAAACTTTGTCATAAAGAAACCTTCTTTGCATCTACAACGCCCAATTATTTTTAACATACATGAACTGGCCAGACAGAGTGATCCCAGGAAAAACCCAAAACATTGCTATGTCAGAAAAATAAGCATACAAGCTAGCTTTCAAAACACGTGCTAAACCCATTCTTGTAGATAATAAAGTAGTAGTTTAGGATGTAGCAAGTTAGTTGTCCAAAGCACTTGCAAGACTTCCACGTTAAATGGATGTGTGGGTTGGGGCAGCATTATCAGCCTTCTGGCATTTCTATCCCCACCTTTTCAACTTGCTTCACTCTGCTACTTTTTTTTTTTGCCTGTGCCGCCTTTGAAGTGTGCTGGCAGCACAGCTGCCTATGCTGCTGAGCTGTAACCTGCAACAAGGAACTCCTCTGCCTGAAGCACCAGTCAGCAAAACCAAACACTTCTGCTTCTCTCTGATCACATCCAGTCTCAAATGCACCTTACAAAGACTCTGTGCACTGTTACATGACACACAAAAATGAATGAGGTGCTGAGCTACTGGAGAACTGTAAGCCAATACTAGCCCAGATATTTGTCCAAGTTGACTACTGCTAGTGGAAAAGGAATGCACTACAACAATCCCATAATCTAAGAAAGGGAACTTTTCAGACTTCACAAATCCTACTGGAAAAGGATAACTTGAGTAACTCTCCCAGTAACCTGAGCTAAGAGCACTGTTTCCATTAATGGAATTGGCATATGACAAGTTTAAACATGTTCATCATCACTGGTCAGAAGACCAATGCGAAGAGACATGGAATAAGTTGTGCAGTCCAAGGTGTTTATTATGATCTTTGATCACACCTGGCAGTTTTGTAGATACAGCAGACTGGCCTCTCCTATTGATTTCTCAGTCAGTCTACATGGTACTACACAGCAAGATTTAAAAATCAGCAAGCCACAGTAGGAGGATGGCTTGAGTACTGTCAGCAAGACAAGCCCGTAATAGATAAATTATTGTTATATATTTCTCTTAATTCAGTCTATTATAAATATTAAAATCCATTCAAAACCACTATTACTACAACACTATTGATAAAAATATTAAAGTACTTGGTATGTTAATAGGCATAATTATTCTCCCCTATCTTGCACTTACTAAAGTACCCAAGCACTGGGCAGATAATTTAGATCTGCAAAACATTAATCATACTGTACTCTACCATTTGCCTTTTCCAGCTGCCAGGAAGCTCTTTTGGATATTTTTGAATGTTACTTCTTTCCTTATAATCATGAAATGCATTGTGTGAACTGAAACCACAGACGGTTTTTACATAGAAAAAAATATCTTAATGCATATGCTGTACATAGTAGGTTCAAAAGCTTAGTGTTTGCCAAAACAGATGAAAAAAACTACCTTAACCATGCAATTACAAGAACTCCTTGTAAACTGACCTATGGATTAACATGCAAGACTCTGGTGAAATGTAATACAAAATTAGCTCCTCACCTTTTGCATGATTCCCTTTTCATAATAATAGCGAAGCGATCGGCTAAGCTTATCGTAGTTCATAGCTGGCCTGTTCTTCTGAATCCCCCAGCGACGTGCCACCTGCCACAAAAATGGATTAGCAATGATTTGTTAAATGCATTTAACAAGCAGATCTTATCATCAGATACTTTATTTGGGGATGCAGGAGGGAAAACCCTGCAGGTGCAACAAATAGGAAAAGGTTGCTATGACCTGAATTTCCCATGTACTACTATGAATTTTAATTGGATCTGCATCATCATTAAACTTGTAATAGATTTCTTGGACAACGTGGTGGATGGTTAGGGGTTTTTTTTGCTTTTTAATAAAGAAAACCAATGAAAAAATAAAAACATATAAAGAGATGATGGACAAAAAACATTTAGCAAGTTCTACCAGAAAACTTTTACAAAACCTTTCTTCAGTTTGATAGTATGGATAATTTGTACCATGTCTATCTTTTCCGTGCTGCCAGGAAAAAAACTAAGTTATTTTAAACACATATGCATGCATATTTAGTTCATGAACTAATACAGACTGTACTTGGAATGACAGCAGTGTTGCAATTATTAGGAGATACAAGACAAAACAAAAGACAACTCCCAGTCTTAAACACTACTTCAGCAAAAAAAAATGAATTATCTGAGGAGGCAGAATAATCACTTGGAAGAACTGTATGGTGGAATGAAGAATGGAACAGGAATTTCATAGTTTCAGCTCTATAATTTCGCCTTAAAAATAACAATAAAAAGTGAATTGCAAGTAACTCATGAAGTGATTCCATAGAGAACAATATGCCTTCTGCTCTGACTTATGTTTTCTACTTGACTTTATGCTTCCTGTTTTATTGCTAAAGATAGTTTTGGACAAAGCGACCCTTTGTTTAAAGAGCTTAACTTCTTATTCCTTGCCTGAAATTTAATCAGCTATTGGTGACATTTCAATTATTGTCTGTAAAAATGACTGTAATATCACCTGAGGGAAAAAAAGGCAGAGCTGATGAACTCTTTAAAGCACATTTTATAAAAATGATTGAGAGGTGCATATGCATACAGCTCTGGAAAAAGGACAGAGTAGCCAGCAGCTTCTCTGCAGACTGCTCTGCGAAACTTCCCGTAGGTGTCTGGAGCTTTTTGATGCAAGCCATGGCAACACGCAGCACTAAGAAAAATCTATGATTTTGGTGTCCACCTGGACTATAATTTCTAAAATTTCTTTTGAAAGCATTATTTCCTTTCAGTGGTGCAGCTTTTCAGGGTTATGTAAATTATCACAGTTCTGCTAACTTCAGCTACATTTTAGCTGTACTGAAACACACCTCCAATCACGTACATTTATTCCAGCTGCAGATTTGGCCCAGATGTCTAACTTTGATTCACCTATTCATTTTTGTAACACATGACCACATCATCCATTTTTTATCCCTTCCAAGGTTTTTTTCTGCATTAATCGGAGTCCTAAATGTTCCCAACATAACAGGCTTGCAAAATAAATAAATACACAACAAAGATAAACAACAAGTAATGGTGAAGAATATGTTACATTTGTGGTACTTTGAGACTCCTAAACAAGCAGTCAGGTCCAGTTCCCATCCCTGAACTGCACAGCATTTACCTAGTCCTGCTCTGTAGAGGGGACTCCTACCCTACCTTCCTGCTGAAGGTTGTTGTCCCTGTGACAAGCCTGCATAAATGGACCCATGCCCAATTCTCAGGCTCCACAGTTCACAGTCACTTACTTCCTGAATGAACTATGGCACTCCAGGAGCTGATACATATTCATTTTTGTTGTCACTCTTTAAGAGGGCGTAAACCTCCAATAAGGAATGGATGGAAAGGTCGTGTCACTGACATCCTAGCTTGCCACAGCAGAACCAACAAGCTCTTTGATTTCCTTTCAATTAATACTAGGCAACCAACAGAACTTGTGTGACTTCCCATAGGCTATTCTTATTTTAATTGACCGTTTCTGTCAGATTCATGACATTCATGAAAAAAACAACTTAAAGTCCTTTGTACTTCTAGGAACACACAGAGTGAGGCAACCTTCAAGCCTCCTCCAGATCTTGGATGCAATGCTGCTCAAAAAGCAACTTCTACATAGCCAGACATGCAGATGATCTGTTTAAGTTAAATTAGAATATCCAATTCTTCAGGGAATTACAAATAAGAAAAACAGGGGTTTGTTACTTTCCTTTTCTTAGCTAATAAATCTATAAAGTTTTTGCACCATCTGCTGGAAAGCATTTCTCAATAAAATGCTTCAATCTTTAAAAAAATTTGGTATACCTCAAAGACAAGACAAAACTAAGAGAGTAAAAAATATGAGACTAAGGTAGGGGGAAAAAATCATGTGCATCATTCACCAAAACCAAACAAAAAACTTTCCAAAGATTTTGCTCTGTTCTTGGACAGGTTACACAACTAAGGAATCCATGTAGCCTGCTAAGGCTGCAGGCTTGCCAGCAAAGTTTCAGTATCATATTGAATAGAGCTATTCTGAGTTCAAATCCTCAGATACACAATGACAGGATCTGCCTGGTAGTGGTGACCATCACTAGAGCAGGGGATGCTCAGACAAACGAGTGCCAGCACCTGGGTCCTTGCAGCAACCTGCTCCTCAGCCAGACCAGGTCGGGAAGGAAAGGGACATCAGTCCTGACACCATCCCCAGCTGCTCCAGCTTCTCCACATTGCAGTTAGCAGACAATGTAAGTAACATGCAAGAAAGCTTTCAGACTCCTAATGCCAGTAGATGGATGGCAAACAGAAATAGCTGGGGGAATGCAGAAGCAGCCATAAATGCCCAAGCCTTCCCACTCAGCTCTAACTCAGAGAGGATCCTGTCAGAAAATTTGATGTAGTCGTCTCTATTAGAAAACCATATTCAAGGGGCAAGAAAAGTAAAGCAGAATGATACTGCCTTTTGACCACCCGAATTAAATCCTCCACTTAAATTTTACAACAAAATTCACATACACCTGATCTTCCAACAATTTCCATGACAGTTTAGAATGCAAGCTAGGTTACATAACATTACCTAGTCCAAAACAGTTTACATAATAAAACATTCAATTTATTCCTGTGTATCACACAAGTGAACTAAGACACGCTTCAGCAAATGTTCATGAATATAAGTAATTTTATCTACCCCATGGTTCAGAAGAGCCATGCATGTGCATGAGTGTCTGCAAGTCTAGGATCTAAGCCTGTACTAAACAATCTAATGATTCAATCTAATGAACCTAATATTTGGTGTTGAAAGACTAATAAGGGACAAGTTTTCAAAGGATTTTGGGATACAGTTACATCCATAAAGTGATTCTGAAATATGCAGACCCCACAATTAATGTGAACTATTTACTAACTCTAGTACTTGCAACATTTTTATTGTTTTGTGGGACTAGGAGTCAAATCTATGCTTAGCTACACCTCTGTCCTAACTGAAGCACTTCTCTTGCCAGTCCTTTCAGTCACCCTTCTAAAGCACTACTGAAGCAAAATCCCGAAGGAAAACAAGGCCTAAGTCCAAAGGAGCACAGTTAAGTTTGCAGGACGGGGCAGTGGGTGTGAGGGCATGCTGTCTGTCTAACTCACCTCCTCTGGCTCAATCAGCTTGAACTCCATGCCTCGGCCGGTCCATGCTATGAAGTGAGAGTTTGATGGGTCGTCCAGAAGAGCTACCAAGAACTGCCAGAGCTGCAGCGAGCCGCGCCGCTGGTACGTGGGGCCCTCGCGGTACATGCCCGGCTCCTGTTTGACATCTCCTGCGCACAACAGCAGCAAGGTTAGAGGAGCAATGCCCTGCAACACCAGCACTCACTTTGTCAGACGAGTTGGCAAAGCAATCATTAGGGGTAACAAAACAAAGGGAAGACTCAGCCACCCTCAAATGCAACATTCCCCTGTTTGCTGGGGACTTACAATCACACATTAATATACTAAAAAGCATTTAAATTCATTCATGATTTATGGAAGTCTCACTAAGTCTCTCCCCACGTAGGTCTGATAAATGCAAATCTCTTGCAAACCATTTTGTAATATCTTCTCTTTGAAAGTACGTTAACTATTTTTGAAGCAGCTGCGAAATGTGCAGAATTGTGTTTGCGTACTATACTTTGCACAGGCCCCAGTTTTGGTAAAGTAATGTAGCCTTCATAAAGGAGCAAAACCCCATTGAGTGAAACTTCTCTTGCATGCAAATACTTCTAAGAAAATTTTGACAAAGTATTTGACTTGGACTTAAACAGCATGTCCTTTATGTATAGGCATGTAAATCCTGCAGATACACAAGTTCCTCTGTGGCATTTTGGACTTGCATATGAGCAAAATTACTTTTACTCATATCTACATATTAAATTCCCTCTGAAAAGCAATAAGTTAATTTTTCTAAAATTTTAAGTCTAGAAAAACATTTTAAAAAATATCAATAACATTCTACTAGCTGTTCTACAAATTGCCAATGAGAAAACCATCCTGTTACATCCATACTGTCTTTGTTGTTTTTAAATCATATTTATACTGAACAACTCCTGCAAACAACAACAGCTGAAAGGTCTGATGCTGAAGCAGACAGTATTTTTTTCTCCACACAATGACTGCAATCCTACATATACTGGTAAATTCCTCATTTCAACTATCAAAACAGCAAAAGCCTCCAACAGTGTGACCTATTTAATAAGGAAAGTCAGGAATTTAAATTCAGCCACAACATTAGGATGCTCTGACAGCCATTACAGAATGGCTCTGTGTAGTGAAAGGCAGAATAATAATATTAAAAATGGAGCACTTCCTTTTGTAATCAGGAAAGAAAATTGACTCAATAGCTGTGGAAAACAAATAAATCAGCACAAGGCTTTTTGGTTTATGTGAGGTTCAAGTTCCAGTCCTGAAAGTCCTTCTTTTTCAAG
This sequence comes from Melozone crissalis, assembly GCF_028551555.1. NCBI lineage: Eukaryota > Metazoa > Chordata > Aves > Passeriformes > Passerellidae > Melozone > Melozone crissalis. Next base: position 28,938,941 of record NW_026535794.1, read on the forward strand.
GACAGGCTTTTTCCTTGTAATGATAGCTGTGCAATGTGCAAAGAGCAAGTACAGTATTATACAGGATCAAATTCTTTCCTTGTGCTGATCTTTGATTTCAAATGAAGCAGCTGAGAATCTACTTCTGAAACATCAAGGCTAGTCCTGAGCTTATCCAACTTTTGCTTTACTGACCAGAATTTGATGACACATCTGCTATTTTTCCCTCAAAACATCATGCTGCAAGCATAAACACACCTATTTGCATCAAGAGTTCAGTCTTCTAGAGTACAAGGTGTTCTCTCAATGGGCAGTCATAGAAACTAGCAGCAGACTGCTTGCTTTGCAGGCACAAAAATACTTCTTAACATTTAATTCTTTTACTGTACTTGTATTTCTTTTTCATTTCCATTCCCTTTCCTGTATAATGCCCAAATTAACCAAAAGGATTTTTAAGGAAGACATAGACAAATGCTACTGTTAACGAGTCTTTACTACTTGTAGTACAGGGTCTGATCCCATTCCCATTAATGTACATAAAAATCTGACACTGGTGCTCAGATCAGATCCACAATCATTTTTGGGGAACAAAAAAATACCTGACTCAATGTGCTTTTAAAAAATGTTAAAAACATCCAAACAAGCTCACATTACAAAGCCACAGTATAAAGCAGACTTTCAGTAAAACACTCTGTGACTGTGTCAATGCAGTGACAACACGATACTGAATTGAGCAGCCTTCAGTTAGGTCTAATATTGTTTAAAACTCTTTTATCTACTTCTTACCAACATAAAAATATAGGTGATACTCTGAAGAATGTGCAATTCTCTGGGCTACTTTCATTTCAGAGTCTCCAGATTTTCAGCAAATACAACAAATGCTGCTAAACACACAATAGTTTTGTAATCCATAAGTGAGTCTCAGGACAAAACAAACAAAATAAAGTAGGAGAAAAACACCAATTCTACAGCCCTACTTTTAGCTGTGGTCAAAGATTTGTTCACAAGTTTATCAGGAAATATCTAATCTTTCCTGCTGAAATAAATAAAGCCAGACATACACACACTAACACAAAAGCTATACTAACAACACTACACTAGCCTGCATCCACTAACATAATGCCATTCTAGCAAATTTAAGTAATTGGTCTCTAAATTACTTCCCAAAGTTGCAGACTAACAGAGTCACTGGCAAGAAATACGGTGTCCATCTACTTTGCTTCTAATGAAATAAATCTGAAATCAACTGAGTTACACCAGGAAACTGATTTTACGTCAGAGTAACTGAGGATAATTTGGACCATTCATTTTAATTGACCTCAGAATTCCTCTTAAAAAAATCTGCTGTAATTGGTAGTGTTGTGAACAGGGCATTGATTTGTTATCAATCCCACTGAAAAATAAACCACTAGTACATTCAACCTAGTGCAAATACATTGGCATAAACACAAAAAATGCCCTATATACTCACTTCTCACTATTCATCACTTCGTAGACAGCAAGACAAGAGGCTTAATCCTCAGTAAAACCAAAGCTGCTGCTTTCTCCACTGTTTTGTTAATTATAAGTACAGCTTTCATTACATCTCAAACAACAAGTAATATGTGATCATCAGCGCAATGGAAATCCTCTTATGACTTCTCAACGGTACAAAACTGATCTCCTTTGCCACGAGTCTGGATGCAGCATCTTTCGCTGGCAAAAGTCAAATGACATCCTCTTGAAGAGGAGACTTTGGTTTCAAGAGACAAAGGTCAGCTTTGGTTGGGTGCACCACAAATGGTATGTTAAGGAATCCTAAATTGGAACGTTACTGGGCTTTTTTGATCAGCAACAGAGAAAAGTCCCTCATCTCTTTTTCATCTCCCTGCACAGGAAAAAGAGATGTGTCATACGTACCGTCAAACTTCTCTGGAACAACGCAAGTGTCATCATAAAACTGCCTAGGTCCTTTTTCATACATGCAGCCTGTAAGTTGAAAAGAGAGAGGTGTTTATATAAAAGATGCATGGAGAAAAAAAGAGATCACAGGCTTAATGCCAGAGGGAACACTAAGTTATACAGGAATCAGATTAATATCCCACATCCTTTAGACACCGCCCAATCCCAACATTTTGGCCTAAGTACAAGGGTGTTTAATTAACATATGCATTCCCAAAAGACTGTTAATCTCCACCTGCTAAAATGAAAAAGCACCCATATTTCTCTATGATTTATTACAAAATGTTTGCTCATTTCCTGTTTGAACTAGCATGGCTTTTACATTTAACCATTAGTTCCTGCAGATCTTCTCCCTGCAAGACTAAGAAGTACCACTCAGCATTTCCTCCTCACACCCACACAGGTCACCCTCACACACTGCTCTTGATGTTCCTTCCCATCAAGATAATTTTGTAGAATTTTATTTTGTCATTAAAAGACACTGTCTACAACCCAGCAGCCTTCCTAGCACACCATTCTGTACACATTCCTGCTATTTCCTATTATGCCCGTGTTTTGCCTAACCAGAACTGTATTGCCTATCAATATCAGTTTCACCAGTGCTACTGAGTGAGACAAAACATCTCCTCTCCTGCCACCCTCTGACCCTCCTTTTGACTGCCTAAGCATTGCAGAAGGCTTTTTGCCTTAAGGTTACACTGCTTGGTTGGGCTGGTTTCCCACTGTGAAGCTGAGGAGGAGGCCCACCTCAAAATCCTTTTTTCCAATATATTGTTTCCCTGTTCCACAGGCCTGATCTACATTCACGTATTAAAAAACCATTTTGTTTAATGTGCCACGATAACCAAACAATTCAAACTGCTTTGTGACTGCCCTGTCCTGCCCGTTATTTACTGCTCTATCTTTGTGCCATAAAGTTATCTATTAACTTTGTTCCATATCTTTACTGAAAATATTGAATAGCAACACTCCTGATATCAATTCCTACAGAACTATAATCCATTCAGAGATGATTGCCTGCTGACAGCCTCTTTTAGATCTGTCAGTTGGCCAGGTCTTAATGCATTTAATGTGTACTTTATTGATATTGCTTTGTGCTAACTTCTTAATCAGAATGTAACGCAGAGGCAAACTGAATGCCATAAAAAGTCAAACTATACGATACAAGCATCTTTATCAATCAAACTTTTATTTTCAGTAAAGAACAGAATCAGATTTGACATGACCTTTATTCTGTAAAATTATGTTGATTGATTTCCAAATACAGAAACCAAATATTTAGCTAACATCACTGCTTTTTTACGTCATTCATGAAAATTCTGCCACCTCCAACTCCTTACAAGACCATAACATGGATAACATGGGTTTTCCCCTATCTGTGCTATGATTAAAACTAAAACTCTTTTGCCCTTATCCCTGCAGTTTGTTTATATTTTTCCTGATGTCTCTCACCTCCTTTACCAAAATTCTATACTACATATAATTTCATATAACAAGACTTAGAAATTTCCATCTCCTGTTTTACCTTCCTTTTTAAACGCTATCTCTTTTTTTCTGTCTTTATTTCAACCCAGAAGCAGATGGGATTTTAGCCAGATGTGTTATCTTTTTGCTTCTATCTTTACACTAGCAAATGAAGTCTTCCTGGAAGACTTTGATTCATATGTCTATCTGGATTCTCATCAATCTCAAAACCAGATTCCTCATGTTTCTGAAATTTGCCCACTGGAAGAAAAATAAATCCTAAACAAACAAGCAGAAAATAATATATTGCAAAGACAGATAAACTAAAACAGGACAGTGGAGGCTATAACCTCTCTTTCACAGTCATCTTAGTTCTGTTGGACTTCTTATTTCTAGTACATATAAAGTTCTGTTACTCAGAATTCTTAATTTTGACAATTATGTAAGCTCTGTCCTACTGAAATAATTGGGAATTCTGGTACATCTCAATTTGGGCATAAAGTGCATCAAAACATTGCAAAAGTAATAACAAAAGAAAAAACCCAAAACCTTCACTGAATTTGAAGTATAAAATGGATTACTTAACACAGTTAACTGAGCCTGTCATGCTAACAGCCTGGAAAATATCACTTGAGCAGAATGGGTTAAACAGACAAATTTTTAAGCGTGTCTTCCTTTCAACTGCTAGAGGCCTTGAAAAGCAGAAGGAGTTAAGTTCATAATATAATTGCTTCTACGCTGATCAACCTATGGCACTAAAAGAAACTACAAAAAAATCAGTGCATCAGAAACTCAACACTGAAAAGGGAAAGAAGGATGATGCCAGTCTTCCCAGAACCAGAATTAAACCAGTGAGCCCCAGATACCCCCAGGACTTTTAATTTTGTTTTTACATTTCGCTCATACAAAAGTGATACATAATAGAAAACTTAACTTCTGTTCTGTTTGGGTGAGCCAGGAAGCCTTCTTGCCTCATGTAAATGGAATGGCAGCTAGGCACTTCTGAAAGGAGAAGATGACAATGCAAGTCAAAAGACTGTCAGGAATTAAAAGTGTGCAGATTATCAATGGGACAAGCTGCAAGCACAACAGCAACAGAAAAGGACGCAGCTCATAGTGAGAGGGAACCTGTCAACACACAGCATTTCATAGCAGCCCACACCACGCATGGCCAAGGAGAAAGCCATGAAGTGAGGCTCACAGATCCCACCTACCATAGGCACCTGAACTCCAAACCTCTTGTAATCAACTTTGCTAAAAGCTAACTCCCACGGCAACTACACTTTGGACCATTCACCAAAAAACCCGCACCAGTGACCAAGAATATTTTAAACCCTGTGCTTGTATATCTATCTTCGTATCTAATTCAACCCAAAGTTTTTAATCGATTGTGCTGAAAAGACTGCCAGTCACACTTATAAACACTACATTTACACAAGGAATGTCAAAGTGAATTAAGAGTAGGATAATGCTTTTTAGACTCTGGTTAAGGACTTGAAGGGTTAATGAAATTTTCTGTAGTTGCTAAGCATTTTATCTAGAAATTTAGGTCTATCTATATCACTCTCCACTTCTATGTGTTTAAAACAAAAAATGACACCTTAAAAAAATACTGTGCATATTCTAAATAATACTGATATTTATTTGCTATTCTCCACCTCTACTCAAATCTGCAGGAAGAATGAGAAAAACCATATAGAACTAATGAAAAACGTGTTCTTCAAATGTCTTTCTTTTTCTTCCCCGTGTCTTGCACTGTCCCCAAGTAGTCACATCCTGTGCACAGGGACTTGCAAACCAAAACACACCGTAAATGTTTGCCCTTCTAGACCATGTTTAACCTACTTCTTGGATATCAAAAGTCTTGCTCAACAAAGTCTATTTGATCTTGCGATGAACTCCTACCCTAAGCTATGCAATCTGTTACCAGTAACTTGTAACTCTTTAAGAGATGCAAACAGAGGTCGAAAGAGCAGACATTATTTTTCCAACACCGCCTACAGACTCTTTCAGACTGTGATTCCAAATTTCACTGTTCACTGACTAGTGATGAGTATCAAAGATTTGGCAGGATAAGAAAATGAGGTTTTACACTGACTTCACAAACAAGTGAAACACAGGGCAGTAATAATAATAAGTTTCCTCTAACAGTCCGTGGTCCCTCTTGCACATCTGTGCCAAACTCTTCATTACCTCCTCTCTCAAACACTGGGTGCCTGCCTCCTCAGGCCTAGAGAATCTCTAATGTCTCAGGCAGCTATTCTGAGCAGCCACAGGAATCAGTGACTCAGTGATCACCCCAGTCAAGTATAGCTCTGCAGGCTAGAAGTCAAGGCTACAAGCAGTGCTTCACCTGCAAGGAATCATTCATGTTAGCAAGTAGATTGAATTCTAAGGAGAATGGAAAAATCTACGTAAAAAAGAGGAAGCTGTAGAACTGAAACAGATGCTATTTTCTATTTTAGGTAAAGCTTCTCTAGTATTGGCAGCAAAGCCCTTTTTGACTCATGAACTCCGCTCCTGCAAAGTGATAGAACAGAGTATACTGAATAAAGAATTATGCATGCATCCACAAAGTTGTCTTCTTAGCCAAGTTGGGGTTTCATCTCCCATGCTCTTAAGTCAATTATAATTAACATCTGGAGTCTCTTTAAGGCAAGCATTGTTTGTACCAACATTACTTAATCTTCTGGTTAGCTTGTGCTTAAACAGTCCACAGAGGACCAAAAAAATACAGCAACGAAGAGTTTATTTCTCGTAAAGTAACTAGAGTCTTGTTATCCTAAAGTGCTATCAGTTAATTTATGACTATCAGAGTGGGTCAGACTCTAATCAAATTGCAGAAACATTTCCAAAGTGATTATTCAATCAAATGACTAACATGGTTAATTAGGAGCCATAAACATTGCTCTGAAGTTCATCAAAGTAATGACTTGCCCAGAAAAATTACTGCTAATTAAATTGCCTGCTGCTTTCATTTCTACCTTATCTAATAAAAAGTCCAACCAATGAAATTTAGTATTGCAGTTTTAAATTGTACTAAATGCTTGACTAAGACCCAGAAGTATTTTTACATGCTAAGCGGAGCTACTTCAAAAGAAAACATTTTAGTGCAGAAATTACAGAGCAATTATATGTTTCCTTCTTCTTAAACCATTGTTTCAAGACAACAAATAAGACAGAAGCAGCCATGAAATACTTCCAGGGCAAGATCCCAGAGATGACTGATTTATCATCTTTTTACAAGTTTTGGTCTTTGAAGAAAAAATGTGCCTGGATTTAGACACACAACAAGCTTATTTCAGACTGTTAATGAAGCAATTCACATTGTAAGGTTACATCGGCTCAAGAACAGCAGAGCCCCATAAAAGAAAATAAAAAACAACATAACAAAATATCTAAAAATATGGAAATGTGAAAAAATTGCTTATCTTTTATTATTCTTTTGGAATACTTAGGGATCATTCTTAATTGCTCTTCTTATTACAGGAACATAGCAATCATCTTAAAACAATGAATATGGTTTTATATCCTAGACCATGAAACCATTCTTTTCACAATAGGTGCTGTTTTTAAAAGTACACATAATCTAGACACTGCAAAAGTGCTTTCTCATCCAGGACTGTCACAGAGAAAAATAATGGAAATAAGCTCTGCTATGACTCCTTCAAAATACATCCAAGCAGAAAAAGCCCAAACAGACTTTCTCAGGACAAGAAAAATCTGCTATTGAACTTAGCAGGCACAGATTCTAAGTTTCATTAAGTAAGACACTTGAGTGGTCCCTTGGTAAGGTAGTTCATATTAATTATCATGTCAGAATTTAAGGGGCTAGGTTGTCTCAGCCCTGTATAACTCAGAGAAGATAAAGAATCCTTAAATCCTCTTTTCTGATTTTTATTCAGAGTTAAGGATGAGATTTTGTTCCCACAATCCCACCCCGTACAGAAAATAACACAATTTCAGCCTGTGTCCCCAGCCAGAACAGACACAGGGAAGATGGAGCTTCTGCAGGCAAAGGGATGAAATGACAAGACTGTATTCTATGGGAGGAAGTGACTGACTGTCTTCTGAATGAAGCAGAGCAAAGCAGGAACTGGAAACCTGAACAAGGATTTATTCTTCAGCTGTTCCTGTTTCTGGCTTTACACAGCCTCCCTAACTGAAGGGCAGGTTGTTAGGTTACACTCTAACTCTTTTTTTAATTCTTTCTGAATTACTTTTCAGCTTGCTTTATCGACATCAGCTGAAGATCTGGAGGCACAGGGCACAGCCCATGTGCTGGTGACAAAGCACAGTGCCACACAGAGGCATTGCACGTGTGCACTTGCAGAGCGAGAGCCGTGGAGATGGAGCCTCGGGAGGCACAGACCACCTGAAACAGGGTGGGAGAAGAAGGGAACTGCCTGCATGGCCTCACCCTCCCTGTGGCAGCTCAGGTGAAAGCCGTGCTGCACTGGCAGGCAGCTGCCCTAGTCAGGGAGCCTGTTAACAGGTCACCCAAATTCACCAAATACTCAGCGCACAGTAAAACATGCCTACTTCCCTACAGATTTAAAACAAAGTGATAATAAGACTGCAACCTTCTTACTGTTTTCCTGCCCACTTTTCCACTTACACTTTATTACCAACTAAGTCAGATTAGAAGCAGATTCCATAAGGAACTGTTTCAAAAGGACCTGGTCCCCAAAACTTTGAAGGGACTTCACTGGAAACCCTGCAATTTCACTTATATCATGTCCTTCTAAATTGTCCTTTTGGTCTGAAAAGTACTTATGTGAATTTTGGCTGCTATTTCATTAATTCAGTTTGTGTGTCTACACAGATAGACTTAAATGTGCCACTTTGCCTTCCCATAGACAAGAAATGCTGCACATGCAGATTCCCTCCCATTGTACTACTGGGTACAGAAGGACATGCACAAGTCCCTTGGGTAGCTGGGACAAACCTGGAGTCACTGCCATGTGCCAGCCTGACCCTGTGAACACACCAGCCATCCCTCCGGCGCCTTTCAGGCTTCCCCTGCACACTACAAGCACTTCTCTGCTACATGAGCAGGTGGTTGGTGTACTGAGAGAGATTTTTACCGAGTGCAGAGACAAAAGTAGCCTTTTAAAAATAAAATGTTCAAACTAGAACACATCATACTTTTGACATTAAACTTAAAACATCACAGTATCACTGCAAATAACTTTTCTGTGCATGGATTTCCAAGAGCACTGACAAACTGTTTACAAAGAAGCACTTCATCCCCCCCTGAAACACATTCAGCCTCCTGCTGGAAAGCAGCTGTTTACAACATCACTGAGAAGTTCTGACCAGCTCAAGGGTGAAGATAATAGTGAAAACACCAGAAAAAAGGACCTTTTTAGGTAAGAACGGCAGTTCTTCACACAAGATCACAACAAATCGCTCAGGTAGCACCAGGAGTCACTAAGAAAAATGCATGATTTGTGTTTTGCAGGGAGAAGTAAAAAATTATTCTTTTGGATTTTTAAACCTGCAGAACACATTCAGATTCAAACTCATACCTCCCCAAAAGGAGATATTCAGGTAAAAATACTGGAACTAATTACAATAATTGCTTGAGCAATTGACCCACCCCTTAAATGTTGGTGGACCGAGTTTTAGTTCAACCACCTTTAAAAGCTTTATCCCCTCACAAGCTATGTAATGAACAGAGTCCTACAAACTGGTAAAGTCCTGGCAATACAAAAGTCAGCATTATTTTTTTCAGTAGCAGATTCAGCATGAAAAAATGTAGGTGCACTGAAATTACATGGGTGAAAACAAAAAAATCTCTAAAAATTAATTTTTAAATAAGGCAATCTTTTCCCAAATCATTATGCAATTTAGAAACATTCAGAATGGAAGGTTTTATGCATTTTCTCAGTCACCAGCCTTTGTGCCAGCAATCTAGGAAAAAAAAAACCAAACTTACAAGAATGTGCACTCATAGATACACATACACTTCCTTCTAAAAATAGCTGATTAAAATTGTTAAAGTTTAATTTCTTACACCTCATTTCACAAAAACTTGTCAGAGAATTAGGTTTGGCCTCACCAGCTCATGTCTAAGTGGAAATATTACATAGATACAGAAAAAACCTTAAGCAAACATCTTCCTTTCCACAACTTTGGTTTTTAGATCTATGACAACATCCAATGCATTTTGTGAGACCAGATGTCAACAGCCTGTCTAGGCGATGTGTAACTTTTTTCTGTACAGCAGAACAGGAAAACAAAGGCTCATACATTCAGCTCTGAATTGAAATTCCACATGGAGCTGATCTTTCGAGCATACTTTAAAATCATGTATTTGCTTTTATTAACCTCAGTAACTGTAAAATGTGTCTTAAACACTGCTCTCCTTTGAATTCAACAAAAGACAGCAGTATTTTCTCTCTCCCTCGCTCCTTTTGTTGGTAATCTTGCTGCAAAAATGTCTGTGTTGCTTTTTCTCCCCCGCCCCATTCCCTGCCTGTAAAATCGAAGTTGGACAAACACTGCACGGCTGAAGTGACATATTTGAATGGAATTCAGACCAACCAGTTCCTGTTTATGTTTCTGATTTGAGAATGTAGCCTTCTCATTCACTATACATTAGAAACACACCAAGGCCATAAATGGTGTCAGGTTGCAGGCAGGCAGGGCCAAGCAGCATTAATCATTACTTTAAGGCAACTGGCAAAAGCAGCAGCTGAGGGAACACTACACCCTTCAGCTCTGCATAAATGGACATTCCAGGGTTTGGCGTGTGTGGGTTGGCTTTTTTTTTTTCCCTTCAGCATCCATTTTATGAATGAAACTTCAGGCTGCACAGAGTCCATTCATATAAAAGCTATGCTCACAGGGCTCAGTCTCTCGGGATCAATTGGTCTTGAGCAAGGCTGATGTGATTGGTTTAAGGCAGGCTTCAGCCTCCCATTACTGATTTAAAATGCAGCCTGTGTCCATTTGACCTGCCTTAATGCACAAAGAGTAAATCCAGACTGCGCTCTCAATCCTCAAATCAAATCATTAGCCAGTGCCACTTACTGTAACTGTAGATTTAGAGGATATTTATCCATTTCTTTGAAAAACAGGGACTGCAGGACAATTTTTCAGATCGTATTGTCTGCCTTGAAAACAAAAATACATATACGGTCTCCTGCCTATATACTCACATTAACTTGGTATTCAGGCTTTCCTTTGTTCACAAAGGTAACATTGCAAAATTAAATCATTTCTAACTACAGATTTATTTCAGGCAGAAATAGTGAATAGAGGAAACCAGCTAGATTGACAGCAAGTGAAAAGTTAAATTTCTGCCCTTCACAGCAAACTTCTGAAGTCCAGGTTTCCCAAGTTTCCCTGTCAGATGCTCTTATTTTCTGCCACCACACAGTCCGACAGCAGATTTGTCTTTTAAAAGCAAGCGCAAAGTCCAGTGCAGCTTAACTACTGAACAAAATTCATACTCATTCACTGAAGCAACACAGCAAAGACAAGTTCCCAAAACACAAGGATGAAATATTTTAAACCACAGGGAAAACTGCAAAACCAAAATTGAGGTAAGGAGAGTTCTTAAACTTCCTAACTCAAGAGCAAACCCTGTCCCTTCTCCCCTCCTGCCTTTATGCCATCTGGATTTTCATTGAGAACAATTGTACTTTTGTATATAAGAATTTCTTTAAGGCCATAAGGAGATGCAGTTCTTAGATGTGTGTACTAAGCACTGTACCCAGGAAAAGGAAGGAGTCAGTTTTGTTTCACAAAGCATTTTATAAATATGTGTTCAAAACAGCCTGATTTTAAAAAAGGGGGAAAAAAAAAAAAGAAAAAAGGAAACTTGGAGGGAGAGCTGGAAGACTTTTGAAGCAAGATACAAAATCTTGAGTCACACTGACAGAGCACACACACAATCCATCTACAGAGATTTAGAGGTGGTGCATTAGTACCAATAAATTGCTTTCCATGAGATGTAGTTACGAGCAAGGGAATGCAACCAATCAAAGAGAAAATTTAGGTTTATGATCAAGAAATATTTCTTAACTGTGAAGTCTATTTGTCTGTGAAATAATCTCCCAGGGGGAAAAATAGAAGTAATAATACTTAGCAATCACACAGAACTTTATATTTTCAGAGCACAGTACAAAAATTAGCAAATATAATCAAAAACAGTAATGGAAGCACCATGACTTGTGCCACTTTAAATGCTGCACTGGTCAATGCATTTAATGCAGCACTGGATAATATCCTGGAGAAAGCAAACCAGCACTGCCTCCAATTGACTTTTTCTCTTCACACTAGCATCTCCAAATATCTAAAATTTTTCTCCAGAAATACAATAGAATAACAAACTTTTAAAAAAATAAATTGGTGGGGGGAGGAATCAACCTGCAAATAAATAGAAATATTTTTTCCCCTTGAATTTTCAATTCAGCACTTTCTCTTATGCTATTCTGCAAAATCCCAAATTTAAGAATATGTTGGCTGATGCCTAGGGAAGACTGTGCTACTAGGGGTCTTTTTCCACCTTAATACGCACTGATTTGCTTTCCAAAAAACACTTCACCAGGAATTTGAGAGGATTCTTGCATTTTAATCTGTTTCCCATTATTAGGTAAATACATTTATAACATGGATGGCAGAATGCTACCAATATCCTATTCCTGTAAGAGCAAATTTAGGAGGTTAGTAAATGTCATAATTAACAACTTCCTGCACAAACTTTATATGAATCCTTTGCTGCAAATATGATACAGCCTTTTGCTCCATCACTCTTGTCTTGAGAGCACAGGTCAAAACTCTTTGTGGGAAGGAGCGCCATGCTGCAAACAGCTTAGCAGGAGGAACCCCTGCTTCATTTGTTACAGGGGATGGACGTTGTCTATGTACTGAAGTTCTCCAGAAAAGAAAAGATAATACAGCTGAATGGTCAACTTTAGGCCCCAGTAAAGCCATTCCAGCTCCAACAAGTTTTCTCAGAGTAGCCACATTGCTTCTGACAGATTTTTGGTATTATGTATTTTTATACTGCTTATACTGAGACCCTTATCTGATGTTCCCATAATTCTTCATCTAGAAACACAAAGAAAGTCCCTAGGAGCTAAGAGTTGAACATATGTAGTACATAATGTTATTTTAAAAATCACCCAGTTCTAATTGGGCATCCAAAACAAACAGGTTTATGTATCTGATTTGTCTCTCGGCCTCCGTTCATTTCTTTTAACAGAGGGGCAGTTGCCCATCCATTCTCACTTGCCAACACAAGGTATTTGCTTGTGAGGCTTCAGGAATTAAAGGGATGAGCAACTCAGAAAGAAAGACATGGAGGCTAATAATTCTGTCTGGAGGGCTCATTCTTTAAGTGATGTGACTAGTGTCTCGGAAGCGACAGGGACAGAATCCAAATTTTCTAAGGTCCGTTCAAGCGCATTAATTGTAAGGCTACCCTGAAATGGAACTGTAAGAACAGCCCTGCTAATGCCTGTAACACGTTCAGGAAGTACGGAATCTATCTAAATTTCAACAGAAAAATTCCTGGCAATCAGTAAGTAGTATATGCAAGCAACAATTCCTCCTCTATTCATCTCCATTACCACTGTGTGACAAATTTCAGTTTCCAAAGACATGGTTATAAAAAATTCTCAACCAAAATAACTATTTCAATTTTGCAAAATAACTATTTTCAATTGGGCAAAACCAAATATTGGGCAATTGGGCAAAACCAAATATAAGATTTAATAATTTACGATGTCACTTTAAAACCTGATTTTTAGTATTAAATGATACACACACAGCTAGAGTTATACCTTACTATATTTGCAAATACACTACATCATGTAAGAAGGGTTAAGCCTGTGAAGGTCCTGCTCAAAAACAAAGCACAGAAGAGACAAGCTATATCAAGTTTGGCCTTTTTGTTTAAGTACCTGAATACATTACTGAGTTCTAGCAGTGCTAACAGTACAGGAATACCCACTATTAGGCCTTGTAAACAAAGGTCTTAGGAAGCCTTTTGGAGTATATTCATTAATTACACAAAATCTCAAAGCTCTGTATGTCCCTGGCTGCACTTCTGTGACTAAAGTTTCTAGATTTACCATCAAGTACTAAATACATCTGACTGTCAGACATGGGAAAAAAAAAAATCCATGACAGAAAATGTCTGATTGAACCTATATGATGCACTGTGACTTCTAGAAGCGTGGATGGATAAGGAAGAGCCTCTACTCTGTTGACATTTTTCTTTTTCCATTATCTCAAACATCTCCATTATCTCTATTCTGCAGTAGAAATTGCATACCTGCAATTACAATTACAACTAATTGATCTGCCATTTCCCATGTCATAATTAATGTCATGTTTTAATAGAGTTGTAATCATTCTATAATAATGCTTTTCATTCATCAGCTTCCCACAAAGTATAAAAGAATAGTGCACAAAAGCGATGAACTTTTACGAGTCCCTTTCAAAAACATCCCAAAAGGAACATCTCAGTGCATTACAATGAACTTCTTAAATGTGTTTCTATATTCTTATCTGAGCTGCAATAAAATACAATGAAAAAAAAGACTTTTTACTCTGGCATTCCTCCTTCCCTGAACATCCATAGGTGAAAAATGAAATCAATGATTCAGTGACAAATACATTATGTTTCCTAAGGGGTTATTTAATGTACTCTTAGCAAGGATGGAAAATGATGGTTTCTGGAGAACAGATGGTAACAAGACAAAATATCAACAGACCACAGTTGTTGACTGCAATTTATGGAGTGTACAGATGTGTCAACTTAAATGCAGTGATTCTGAGGCCAATAAAAGTACTTCCTGATACCAACAAATTAATTTTTCATGACCACTGGTTACACAGCTATTACATTTTTAAAAACTAATCATTCATCTACAAAAGAAGCAACAATTTTGCTTGAAGATAATTATTATAAAGTGGAATGTTGTTCTTGCTGGCACAAAATAAATAGACATGACAGGACTGGATACAAGTTTGTACATCTTCATTTCAGAATAAAATTTCCTGCTTTCTTCCATACAGAATATTCCAAAGAAAGATGAATGTTAGCAGTCAGTCCAGATTTAAAGTAACAGTATGCAATAAGGAGATGCCACTTCTGAGCCAAATAAGAAGCATGTTTACAAATGGGCCTTTTTTGGACCTTTAATTTAGCAAGATGAATAACAGTGCTTGTGAAGGTTGCAAGGGACTGGCAGTCCCTGAAGCTGCTGTCCCCCATTTATTATCCACTGCCACATGAACTACACAGTCTCTCCCATATGCTCTAGGACCAGAGATACATAACTCCACAAAGCCACAGATCTCAGAACCCTCATCAGTGAATGGGTTGAGTTCTAGATCTGATCCTTGTAATTCCATTTCACTTTAATCTTGTCTTGTATTTCAGCTTGGAGAAATATTTCACCCCTGGTCCCCTCCCTGTTAAGGGCTAACTCGAATTTTCCTAACGATTGATTTTTTGCTTGTTAAGAATAAGAAAGGAAATGTTTCCAAATTCCCCCATTCTAACATTGAGATCAACTCTACAACAAGCACTTTACATTAATGAAACGACAAAATACTAGCACCAGATAGACAGTGTTAAGTTAGCTACAAAAAGGAAAAAAAAAAACTGTTTTACACTATATCAAATTGCAAGATAGTCTTTCATGAGCTGAAATTTCAAAGGACACTTAACTCAGCTGTCATATAGCCTTTGGAAAATAAACTGCAAAAGCATCTAGCCAGAGACTGAACCAGAAGGAAAGCCCTGGGAGTACAGCAGCATCAATAAGAAGGGGGAGTCAGACCGAAGTCAGACAGAGCCATCCATTCCCCCTGCCCAAGTCATCATGGATGTGTATGAAAGCAATGTGCCCTCCTCCAGAAGCACAGCTGGGACACACTGAAATCCCTTCCTTTCAACAGTGGAGCATGCACAAAGCAGGACCGAGGCAGACACTGAAGAGGAGCTGCAGAAATCACTTACACTAAAACTGAACAACATTTTGATTGCATTATCTTGGCTCCATACCAATCAACTGTTTAACCCCACCTAGAGCATTCCTCATATTTTAATCTCAGCTTCTTTTCATACCACCTTTCTTCTTTGTAGCTTCCTTCACCTTGTTACTTGGTACTCATTACTAAATTTCTTTTTTGACTTCTTAATTTTCTCATTCTTTTCCCAATTATAATATAAATATTATGTTGAAATTTTGTCAAACATTTACAGTATTATTCCCTTGATTTTTCTAGCCTTCCTATTGCTTATCTTTTCTATTTTGATCAGAACCTATTGAGAGCAGATTCTGCCACCACCTCCTCTGTTTTGTACTGTCTGTAGAGCAATAAGGTTCCATTCCAGTTGCCCTATAAGCACAATCATAATAAACATTATTAATAGCAACAGTGTATTCTCTACATCAGCAACCTGGCATCTCAGATTATGTACCTCCACAAAACACAGCAGTATGCACAAAGTGAGGAGCTGACACCAATTTGGCCAATTCTTCTCCCTCATCGGTTTTATAGCTGTATAAACCCCACTTCAGTGGAGTTACTCCTGATTTAAAGTAATGTAAGCAAGAGGAGAAAGAGTTCTCTATTTCTGGCACACAAATGGAAGAACTCATAAAATGGAGCTCACAAATTCAGAGGTCAAAGATGAGATAGTACAGAACAAGTTCCCTCTTAACAAAGCAAATTTGCACCCATTACTTTCTTCCTCGACTTCTTTAATGTTTCTGGACAGAGATTTCTAGAAAATGAAGCCTTTTAAAGAGCAAGAAATGGTGGCACAAGTCACACTGTATTATGTAGCAATCTTAATACTTTGTAAGCTGTCTCACACATAATTTGTGAGATGTGTCAAAAGAGCAAGTTTCAATTCATACAATCAAGACATATCAATAGCACTGGCTTGGAGTGAAATATTGTTTTGCTATGCAGAACTAAAGGAGAATCTCACCTACCTGAATCATATGCAAAATCCCTAGGTTCCTGTTTAATCATCAGAGGAGGGGGGAAATTTTGACTGGCTGCACTGCCAACCATAGCGTTGTGTTCATAAACTGGATCGTGGTACTCCTGCTTAAAACCTTGAGGCGGGAAAGGGATGTTTGGTTCAGACATCTGGCGCTGATATATTGGACGTCCTTCCCTTGGCATTGCAGGCAAAGGTGGGAAAGAATTGCAAGGTTCAGAGAGCTGGCGGCGAAATCTAGAACACAAATTAGAGGGGTCATGTAAAGGACTCCAGCTACGTTCCATTTCCCAAAGATCTTCACAAGTCGTTATTAGTGGCTGTATCACTTTCTCAAAAACCAACATTTTGCTTATGATCATGCCAAGTGCTCCCATCAGGGTCACTGTCTCTGTACAACAGCAGCAAGCAAAGAAACAAAAATCCCACCTATTAATACCAGCTCTAAGACCTGTCCCCACCACATCCTCTTTGCTTTCAATATCTTCCCTCAACAGAGGAGACAAACAGGAAATGCACCAGCTCCAAAACAGTAGAAAGACTGACATTCTACCACAGTGACATGAAGGAGGCGTAGTTAGAGTTCTCTGCTCTTTCACAAATGTTAGCAACATCTTGCTCCTACTCTAATATACTCTTACCCATCTTACTGTTACACAGAAATCATTCTGACCACAATAAACACATTTTTTATAGAGTATTGTCTGCTCTAACATTTGGAAACATTCCAGAGTAAAAGTCCACTGTTCTGGGGTGGTGTCGTGAGAGGTCGATTCACAAGGATGGCACTGCACTCCAGCTGTAACAGGAAGGGAATGTCAGCACCCTCGTAAAAGGAGAGGGTGCAAATTTTTGCTACGATAATTAATTACCCTCCAGCTTTAACTTTTCCCCTTGGTTATTTCTACATGAAAGTTGTAATCTGTACAAGCCACACTGCATTTGGTATTCCCAAATGCTCTTCAGTAGGCAAAAAAGAAGAGGATTTCAAATTATCTTGTTTTGCATGAAATGCTACTCTCAAGAGCCTATGCTTGTTTTCTCTTCCATAAAACCTATCTAACTGAACTAAAAGGCCTGAATGTAATTACTTGGACATCTGCAGGTTCAGAATCATACAGAAGAATACCAGGATGCTTTTTTCCCACTGGACCCTGATGAACTGCATGATGTCTTCCAGTTATCTCCTGCAGATTACCACAGTAGTAATCACCACAGCAGTAATATTGTGTCCACACTAACCAACAGCAAATGCAGTGCTCTTGCAGCAAACTGTTTACTAGTCCTGTTATCACTTAATACAAACAAGACACTTAAAAAATACCCCCAAAAACTCGTGCCTTTCTTTGGAAGCTTCTTACTGTCACACAAAAGAAAAATGGAGACCTAATAATTCCTGAGCTTCCTGTACTTCGGATCTGAACCAGCTTTGATTCACGCAAGCAAAAGACTTTCTTTTGGAGAAAACTGTGTGAGTGAAGTACAATGCAGGAGTTTGATTGCACGAGCAATAAAACCCTTGACTATCAACTCATAGGTAGTACATATTTCTACAACAATTTAAACTCTATTACCATCTGTCATAATACTGCTGTAACTTGTTCTGACAAATATTTACTATCACAGCTTAATTATAAATACTGTGGAAACTACAGAGATAGAAACTATTACCATGCAGTAGTGGAGACAAACTGAATTTTTCCAATGCTGCTGTAAATACTATAATTTTTTCGGTAGAAAGAGTACTGTGCTGTAACATTGGGGTTTGCAATTCCACCTACACCTGCAGAAAATAAACTTAGAAACTCAAATGTATTATGAAACAGTTAGGCTGACTGGCACTGCATTCATTTCCTTTTTTTCCTTTTTTCATTAGCCAAAAAAAGAAGCAGAAATTATCATTAAGAACTGTCAAGGAGTGAATCAGAAAATTGCAACTTGAAGATAAAATAAGAAACAGGCTCACTCACAAAGCCTCAAAGGAAGTTAATAATACTTGTTGTACTGGAAGCTTTGTATGGAATCAAGCCATTTGTTTATACAAGTGGATTTGTTTCCTGTTGGTACTTGTTAGGACCACTTATCGTTCATATACTCATGCCCTGTATGAAGATGTATGGGCTGTATGTACTAGATATTAATGCCACTAGATATCCTGTGCCACCAATGCATGTTCCAAAACCACTGTGCCTTGAGTTATAGATGCTTATATGAACTCACATAGGCAGGTCATTTGTTTAAGTGACATTTTCTGAATACAGTCATTGTAGTAATATCTCACCTTGTAAATCACAAAAATTTGAATTTCACAAAAATATTAAGTACATGTTTGCTTCATACACAAGATTCAAAATAAATAAGAAAATGGGTGAAAAATATCTCCCACTACAACTCCACCTTTCTTTAAAAATGGAGAAAAATGAGATGATTTTTCTTCTTCCTTGAGTCAGCTATTTTGGACTTTACTAGAACACATAATGTTCTATAATAGAAGGGAAGCATTAGTGCAAAATGCCCTAAAGAACATGGATATCAGAGATGGGGAGGGAGCAGGAATTATGTAAAGAGCCTACAAAGCTTGCACAGAGCAAGGGTTGTGGGTACAGAAACTATACTAGGATGTATGCAAATGTCTGTAAATACTGAAGTTAGCGTTGACATACAGGTTCAGTTCTTTACAAGTAGCTTTATAACAAAATATTTTTTTTTCATCTGAAAATTCTTACTACTGTTCTCTGCACATCAGCCATTTAGCTTCAGCTGATTTCAGTGTCCTGGCAGCTTGACTTTGGTGTATGTACAGGAACACATTTATCCACCCTCCTGTAATCTAAACCACTGCCTGCCTTCACTGGGGGCCTTTGTGGCTAGACCACAGTCCACAGCTGGGGAGGAGATGGGGACTATGACAGGTGAAGGGGCCAATTCAGTGTTTCTTGATGGCCAGAAGGGCTTGTAGAGAACCTTGGTGGTATTTAAAGCTATCTCAGCAGAGCACAAAACAGCAATATTAACATTAGCAACCTCCTTCAAAAGTGATCTACACAAATCCCTGGAGATAACCCTTATTAGAGCAGAAACATGCAAATCACACTCCCAACAACTGTTTTTCTTTTCAGGTCTTTCTTAATTTGATAATGGCTAAGAGGTAAAACAAGTTTCTGAACATATATCTCTTTACACACCATTGGAATTTTAAATGTTCAAGAGCAATCAAAATTCAGCACACAAAAACAGGTTCATGCAATAAAGGCTAGGGTAAATAGAATTCCATAAACAAGTGCTTGGACTGAAAAAAACAGGGGAATCCACTGAACATATCTGTTGCAAAACTGAGCTAAGACAGTTGTCTGGGGATTTCTAACATATCAAAACAAAACAGGGTGACTTAAGGACAGTTTAAGCTTTAATTCTGGTCTCTAACTCTTGTGGCTTTTACTCAGACTAATGTTATTTAAGCATGGTTTATGTTGGCATCTTTTTTTGAAACACTACATTACAGAAGGGCTTGGAAAAACGATCCACCCTCCTAAAGAATATTCTGAAGCAGGAACACTGCAACATAGCCACTTATCCCTTAGATAGGTGAACTGCTTAGCAAGAGGCCAGATATTTATAGTTACGAACATGCTTGCTAGTGACTTCATCACCTTGAAGGGCTTTCTAGCCTCAAGTGAATCGCAGAGCTAGAGAAGAGCTCAGGTTGGAAGGGACCTTGAAAAACCATTGTGCCCAGCCTTTCGTGGGAAAGGGAGCCTAGATGAGATTATCCAGCAGACTGTAATCACCCTCACAAGACAGAACAAACATGTAATTTAAATTCTGTCACTGCCAATATGAACTCATACACTAGTGCACCAAGCTGGGTGCCAGCCTTTCATGAACACACACATTTCTGCACTACCAACCTTGCTGGTTTCCACCTCGATCCCCCAGCCTAAAAGGGAAGAGCTGTGGGCAGGAAGCCAGTACTACCCTATAAAAGAGCCACAACTGAACACCTTCCCATGTTTTGTGTTTTACCTGTGATCCATGGGGAAGCTGTTGTCTGGAATGGACTGGGATGGAGGGAGGTGGGCAGGGAAGACGCGGTCAGGCTTCGGGGTCTGGGCGGAGTTTGGGGAGGCATGGTGCAGCGGCGACACGGGAGTGCTGGATGGCGTCGGTGGGTTGGAGGGCCTCATTCCCACTTGTGGTTTCTGATCATAGGCACTATTAGTAAAGCAAGGGAAAAGCAAGGTAGGTTATTTTTTCCAAAGAAAGAAGAAAAAGCAAAACCATAGCATCTACATCCAGAAAAAAAATCACCACAAGTGCCCCATTTAGAAGCTTTTGATTATAGTTAACTTATGAACCTGTTTGGGGCAGAAGAATTCTCAACTTTACACTAGGAAGGGCAATGAAGAAGTCATGTTGGAGGCAAGTGATTCAGCACAGCATTTGCTTCTATGAGACACAGAAATGTATTTTTAAAGGACTTAGTCTTACAGTCACATTCTAACAGGAGGTATACAAAATACATAAAAGTAGAAGCACCTGGACTAGAGCACAAAGAGCTGACAGTGCCTGTCAAGGCTCTTTTTCTTTTGCACAAACCACAAAGTGAGACAGTAAAACAATACAGCCAGAGGGAAGTGATCTGACCCAGAAAAACAATGGTATGCTGGCTTAGCTACCCATACTAGGATGTCAGCAGCCTCTCCTGACAGGTTTTTTTACCCCTCTCTCTCTCAAACTGCTGGTCCTACAAATACATAGATGCTATTTTCAAGGGTGTCTCACATCAGGAAAGGACTTGAGAACACTTTGATCATCCCTGTTTCTAACCAGGAGAAATGCAGACATTAGGAATAGTAAGCACAAGCTTGCACGCTTTTCTACATCAGCTCCCTTAGCACCCATCAAATCCATCAATGGATTCATTTGATTTTTGAAACCAAAATCACTCCTTATAACTGGCAAAAGTGCCAGTCTTTTCCTTTTTTTACCCCATTCATATCCAAAAAGTTAAATGCTATAATGCTTTAAGTGCTAACAGTTTTCATACTACATTGATGAGAATCAAAGCTAGATGAAAGATTCTAAAATAGACTGAAATGTCAATAAGAAATCCTTCACTGCTGACACTAAAGGAAGGAGTGACATGTAAATGCAAGCAAAAGAAAGTCAATAAGGAATGAAAAGGTATCAAGCCCCTCCACCACCCACAAATAAATAAAGCTTTTATTATCTATGCCTATAAAAGAAGACAACTTGCTTTTGAATGCAACTAATGAAACACTGTTTTAAAAGGTAATCACCCAGGAATATACACATACAACATCTTCACAATTTGTCAAATACCTAATGTGTTGCTCACACCTGCCAATCCCTTGCCTGTTACACAGATCTCTCTTTCCTAATGCACATAATGCATTTTGAAAGTACTTTCAACACAGCTCACAGAAAACAAGATATTCCTTTCTTCTATTTCATGTTTGTACCCTGGGTTTTTAAACTCTGGCTAGCTCCCATGGAGGAGGAATGGAGGATTTGCATTTTGATGAAAAACACTGCTTTAAAATTATTATGTAAGTGTTTGACACAACTGTAAACAAATCCATCAGTGTTCATCAGCTAAATGCATTATCTCATCAGTCTGTTATCTGCTGAAGAGGTAACTTTTCTAAGATCTCTATTATGGTTTTATTACTCTTTCGTCAGTCCTCATTTAAGCCAGCAGTTCTCACTGCAAATATGCTCCTAATTACTTTACCTGACATTGTACAGGCACTTTTCCCCATAACTGAACTTGAATGGTTGCTCTTGACTGCAAGCGGAGCCAAGTTCCGAACATGGGCTATGGGGTTCCTTCTTGATTTTCACAGGGAGACCATGAAAAGCCACTGGAAAGAGAAGGAGAATGCAATTAAAACCCAAGTACAATATCAACAATTAGCTTTCCCAAGTAAGCTCGACATTGCTAATTAAACACATGATTAATTAAACAATTGTAATAATAAAAACAATATAGGAAATAAACATTTCAAATATTTCTTTGAGTGTCAACTGAAAAATAGACACCAGAGATCCTTCACATTGGCTATTATCGCTTCTATTGTTTAATAGAATGATGGCCAGCATCCCATCTCATTAGCAGGAAAATAACAGCCCACTTATATTTGGCTTAACTACTGTAAATGTTGTCAGAGGCAAAATACTTCCCAGGCACCAAATGTTTCTAAGTAATATCAGAGGTTGCTTTTAGCTATAAATGCAATAGTAGTCCACTTCAAAGAGTGTCACACAAACGACTCCAAAATAAATTTAAGATATATCAGCCTCAAGTGTATGATCAGTAATGTTTTCGTCCCACAGAATGCTTGAAAATTTGCAGTGAAACCCCTTGAAACTGGATGATTATATGCACTTTTAATTATAAATAACATCATTAAAAAATCAGAAAAAATGGTTTAAGTAATTTTTCTTAAAAATATACAAGATAAAATCCTGGCCTGACGAAATTCAATAGTAGATGTGGTATAGACACAAACAAAACAAAAAAATTCATACTTTTTAAAAGCTAAAAAAAAACCCAGAGGGGGTGTGACAGAAACGCAGCATTAATTAGAAGCATAAGGTGGTCTGTACTAAGGGAAAGGCCAAAGGTAAAGGCAAGGTTAACCAGCAAATTAGTTTACACCAGACAACTCTCCTTATTTCATATCCAATCTTAACCAAAATTAAAGCAGAAGAAAATTCAAAGTTCACCTGACACTGACAGACCTAAGTAAGTGGCTAGGAGGACAAAGGACTAAAAGACAGTTATGTAACAGCTTGAAAACACACCTCTCAAGTTTTAAATAAAATGAGGTTTTTAATGCATTTTTGAACTCCAAGATGCCTAGAATTCAGACATAATTTTATCACTTTGATGTTGTCACCAAAACACCATAGTATGAACATCACGTTCCAGCCTGACATAGACACTTGTATCTCCACAAAAATCCATGTACATGCAGCAGTTCCTGTTAGGGAATCTCAGCAAAAAGCCAGGCTATCATTATATACCATCAAGTTGCATCTTACCCCTTGTCTTGCACCTGAACTTGGGAAAGAAGATTTCTAACAGACTACATATCTTCTGATACTAATGCATCTGCATACACATGCCAGGGCTCAGTGGGGAGATAAATGAAATGCTGTCTAAGAAGTGAGCATCAGAACCACTAAACTCTGGCATCTGTGAGCAAGGTTTGGATTCCAGACTTTTGCATTGGCTTTTCTCATGGTTAGGCAATGTTCAGAGAACTCTTTCACAAATAGATCCTCTCATACCCTATTACATGACAGCTTCTACTACTGCCTTTCAGTTGAGTCATCTGCAACATAACACTATTCAATTTTGACAGGTATTTTCACAAAACTCACAAGAGTTAGCAGAAAACTGCTATTCAGCTATTATATTTTGTGGACAATACCACAATTCCACAAAAAGTTATGTGGAAAGATTAGAAAGGAGAAGCAGACAATAAAACATATAGAAATGCATATGCACAGCACAACAGCTTAGGAAACAGAGATGGAAAATGTGAACATCACAAGAAGAAAATAATTCTTCCTAAATAAAACTGTCTGAACTTGCACTAAAAAAAAGCACACATGGACTTCTTGAAAAATGATTCTCAGACTTAATAACATGGCAAAATGCAGCTCAGTCAGTTTTCCAAAGCAATCACAAAGCAGGCTGATATCCACTAGTTTGTTTCAGGACGCTTCTAGTGAACTTTTACTGCTGACTCTCCTTTGTATGTCTGGTCAAATAATGCCTGCATATACATTTAATGTATATGATGGGCCCCACAACTCTGGGACGCTGGCTCCAAAGCTAAGGTAGGCAATCTCTTTTAACTTGAATCAAAAAATAAAGCACAACTGCAACAAGACTCTTTTTTAAAGCCAGTATCACATATTTGCACAAAGGCCACATGCTGCTCTATTTTTTTTTTAATTTTTTTTTTTTTACTTTGCTACTTCCTTGGAGTTAATCTGTTATGAAAAATTACTTCCCTTATTTATTTTTAAATAACGGGAGTACAGAGACTCCCACACTGCAGCCCTGTGCGGAGAACTGGCTGGGTATTTCATCACAGCGCTGAGAGCCTGAACGTCTGCTAACAGGCAGTTTTCCAGCTCACTGGCACAGGCACAAGTGAAAGCAGCACATTCATTTTGTGCAATTTGCTTTACCTTCCCACATGGAGTTGGTGCATGTAAAAGGCTGTTAAGTACTAAATTATTCCTTATCAAATCACCATCATCTGGAGTCATGATCAACACTAATTAAATTACTTTCACTGAACACGGCTCCAGCCTGCTGCCTCAACTGCGAGGTACATTTTATTTTGCTTACTGTACAGTCCTAGCAAGGTACAGGGCACACTGCTAGAAGGCATCTCTGCTGTAGTTTTAATTAAAGTTTACCTCACCTTCCTACCAGCTTTATAAGCTAGGGTAAAGTGTATCAAATCAAGTAGGTTAACACCTTCACTTCATTTAGAGAAAGCATTACAGACCAAAGTGATTTTATATTAGATCTTTATCTTAACTACAGCCAGAAAGATAATGTAGCTGTAAAATTTAAAGCCTTCCTCGGGCAGTCCCCTGACACAGTCACCATGCTAAGCTTTATCTGTAACTCCACTTTTAAAGGTAGAGAGGAAAAAAGATAGGCTGATAAAAATACTTACTGCTTTTTGGGGGCTTTCTTGAAGGCTACTTGCCCTTTCAGGACATGTCTTAAGTGTGGCTGAAGATGACAGACTTATTTTAACTATACAATTTCAAACATTCAATGCAGTTTTCATACCATCACTGAAACCCTTTGCCCGTCACTTCTGATTTTAGTGTGACTCTCATTCTATAGTGCACCTATTAAAAGAATTTAAACATACACTCTTTTGCTAAACCGGATTTTATATTATGTTCTCAATCTTCTTTCTTTTGAGGAGAGCAGGGTTGCTTATTTATACAATCTAATTTTAGTGCAGCATACCAGCTACCAACACATTCATATTAACAAAATGACATTTTAAACAACCATCTCCTTACCACTTCTTTCTTCCTGATGGTAAATTCATTTTACTTAACCCCAGAACAAGAGTCTCAACCCTATTAAAGTAAGGGGCTCTCTGCCTTAATAATGGTCTTATTAAACAGTGACCAAGGGCCAAGAATTCATCCCGAGTGATTACTTACAGATAACTACCTCCGAACTTGAAAGGCAAACAATCCTACAATGTGTATTTAGATGGATGCCTTCAACACCTCATCTCAACTACCACGCAAAGTCAGGCTTACCGGTGTCAGAAACAGACCCTTGCCCCACAGACCCTGTCTGGAGCATCTCCAAAGCCAACACACAGATATAAGGCAAGCATGACTGCTGCCATATATTGCAAATTGATGAAGGTATAATAAATTACTGTGTGCATATTCTCTGTGCATAAATATGTCTATTTATATCTGCAGAGTAAAAGGGCTTGCATATTATACATAACGTGCTGCTGTACAGAACTAGATTTTATACAAAGCCATAATGATTTCACCCCAAAGTAAGCTCACATGTAACATGTAAAAACATGGGGTGGAACCTGCCATCCATCCTTCAGAAGTGCTATTCTACTTTGCTATCTGTCAACAGCCTAATCCCTGAACATTTTGTTCATAATAACACCCAAAGAATGAAGAACCACACCACTCAAATGAAGAACAATTTTATTAAGAACTCTGAAGTCAAAGGAGGAATTGGTTTGTCTCAGAGGAGTCTGATATGTACACTTTCTAGCCTGAGAAACAGGAAGTGTACCACCTCTGTACAAACAGAACTGAATCTACTTCTTTTGAGAAAGCCCTGAAATGCACTACATTAAGCAATGGCTTAAAATATTTTTCAATTCAAGAGGTGACTATTCAAGATGAAGAGGAAATTAGGAATACGTTATATGAAATGGCAAGTCATTTCTCCTTTGAACAAAAAGTAACTTTTTAACTTTCAAACTTCAGATTCCTGCCCAGAACACATGATAAAATCTTATTTTTTCCTTATTTCTGAGGAAGAATGGTTTTAAACATACTTTAAAAAGCCACGAAATATAACTGGTAATTCAGTGATGTTGGCTAATGGCAGGCAATGCTTACTCTACTGACCAAAGAGAGAAAGATGTCCTATCCACACTTGTGGGTCAAGAACATTTACTATAGGGTATAAAATCAATTGACAGCAGTTGATTTTGTACCACACTTGCTCCTGATAGTAAACTCTGATGTCTCCTAATTAATACTATATTCACACGTATTACATTTGAGGACTTTGAATACCTGAAGAGAAAAGAAAGAAACAGTAAGTCATGGCCTAAACACGCTGTTTCTGAGCTGTTTTTCAAATTTATGCTTTCAAATCATTCTCTAAACACAATTCTGTAAATAAACTCACTAATTTTGATCATCAATTAAGGCAAAATGGCTAATATGCAATGTAAGGTTTGAGAGATTTCTTGAACATATTTGAATACAGGGGACTTGACTCAACAGCAAGATGAAAAGACAGAAGACATAAAAATATTTAAGTTGATACCACTGCAACTCCAGGTACTAGCAACTCCAGACGGACTGAGGTGAACCAATATAATACTTGGTAAAATTTCAAAATGCAAGAAGGAAAGGCCCCTGTACTGATAAAGGCAACACTGTCACATTCTAAATCTATCTCTCAATACATACAGCAATGCAGCAGGCACTTCAGATACATCAGAGTCTCTCCAAGATTCTTTTCCAGTACATTTACTTCTGCCAAGCCCTCCCCTTCCCCCAACACACAAAAATCCATTACTAAAGGGTCTAATCTCAGCTATCAGCACAGAGTGCCTTTTATGGAGCCATTAAACCATTTCTCTTGTTTACAGTGCCTGAAGAAAGATGTGAATTATGTCTGTGACAAAACAGGCGATAACATTTCTAAACTGCTATCAAAATGCAAACTGAAATACACTTAAGGACAGGGACCCTAATTCCTGTTTTTGCCATTTTCCTCGCTCACTATAACTTAACAGCACTCACCTGATGATTCAAACAAACTATTTATGCTATAAGTACAACAGGTAGGCATTAGTAAAAAAAAATCTGCTTTTAAACAGTTTATTGAACAGTTCGTCAAAGAGCATAAAATGCTAGTTATGTCTTAGGTGATAGTAGTGACCTAGCTGCTCTTATCAGAAAACATTTTTAAAAAATCCAAGCACAACACTGTGGGTTCATGAGTCCTGAAATGCCTTATTTTTGCAACAGTAACCTTAATATTTGAATCATACATTCAGTAAAGGTATTTGCTTACCTTAAGCAACGAGCTATGAAACTAAATACTTTCTCTATAGCTTTCTAGGTGGGAATGCCAGGCTTTATATATATTTTCCAAAGAGGTTTCAAAAGTGTGCATTCAACTCATGAAACAACAGCCTTCTGCATTCCGGAAGGCATGTATTGATTATTTATTTCTAGATCATTATGACTTGAGCTTTAGACCTTTGTAGACATCTGCACTCCGAATTTCAACAATATGAATCAGATTAAAGACATCAGGATGCCAAAGCAGTGTGCTCTTTCAATTTCATTGTACTATATATTTTGATGAGAAGTTTTACTGGTAACTTTGAGATGCTCACGAGTGATCAGAAGCAGGCACTCAACATAGCTGACCATTCATTCATACTCCAGAGGTTATTGTGCTGCTGCTGGATGAGGTATGCAGCCTCGTATACTAACAGAACCTCCGGGAGAGTAAAGGCTGGTAATCAAGAATTGCCATCTAAACTGTTATAATGATTTTGAATAAAAAGCCTGTAAATACCTAAGATTGCTACAACTGAAGACAGAATTGACTTTAAGCATGGACGACTGAGGCAAGATCTGCAGTTGTTTTCACCCTACGTGATCTCTTGCAAAAAAACGCTTTGTTTCTGACCACTGCAAGAGCTGCAGAAATGAGCAAGACTTGAAGGCTGTGGACTGATTTAAAAGTGGTTGAAGAGATTACATTTACACAGACTCCACTAGGTTCTTCAACCATTTATCTATCAAAGTCACCTCTATCAGATCTTAGCTGAGCTCCAGTCAACTGGATTTCATTTAGGTCCTGCTCTCTGCCAGATATTGGAAGAAGTTGGTGACAAATTGGATATCTGACACACAGATATGCATCATCACTGTGGTTTCAGAGACTATCCTGGCAGTTTATAGAAAAGCTGAACATAGACAAGAGACCTGAACTTTCACTACCTTACAAATGAAAGCTGCTAGCAATGGAAGGGAGGGTGGGGATGGGAGTAATCTATGCATTCCTGTCAAGTATCTTTTTGAAGAAATACATGATCTTGATATTATTCTCCATTTTACCATTGCATCTAGAAAACTAGAACTCCTTCAAGATCCAGAATTTTGATCTAAAGAGAGCTGGGCTCCATCTAGACTCACCAAGTAGTGACTGCTCACCTGAAACAGTCTGCATGTGTGTTTGGGTATTGCTGTGTGCACACACAGAGTCAAATGAAAGTAAGCATACTGAATATGTAAGCATGTTTCTGCAATGATACATTACATATGGCCAAAATATGTGTAATACTGTGATAAAGAGCAGAAAGATTTTTTTCTTTTCAAATGGATATGTATAACTGGGGAGAAAATGGGTAAGTAGCAAGCAGAAGAAAGTAGAAACTTGTAAATGTGTGAAAAAGCATTCAATAAAAAGCTAGTTCTTATGTGGTAACCTGACTCTAAGTCCAGAAAAGAAAATCTCTGGACAGCCCTTAACACAGAGAATGCTCTGCCACCCCTTGTCTCAGTGCTCTTTCCCAGAAAGTGGGACTTCATCACTGGGCAGCACTTGGCAAAGCCGTTATATATGATTCCATCAATTCAGTCTTCGCCTTGGCTTCAGATCAGATCCTTCCAGCCCCTACTAGCTCAAAAGATAGAAACAGCATGGGACCTCATTTTTTGGAAGCTAGTTCTGAACGATGAGCCCAAGCACCAGCTTTCAAAGCCAACTGGCAAGAATAGAATACGTGGGCAAGATGGATCTATTTGAGAACCTAGTTTAACAAAAAGAAAATACCAGCTTTGAAGTAATCTGTCACCTTTACTGGAAAATATGCAACTACAAATGCACTTTAATAACAGTTAGAACTCATGCTGCAAAATGAAGCAAATTGCTTATTTTCTCTTCCAAACTAAAGCCTACAATATTGTACATGTCAATTAATGGTCTACTTGAATTGCATGAACGCTATGCAATAGTATAGCCTTTACATCCTTAGGGGGTGGGAAAGGATGTGGGGGGAAGGTAAAGAATAAAAGACAGCCCAAAATTGTGGGATTTTTTCCTCAAAGCCTACATGGAATGTTCTCAGATGACATGGTATGAGAATAGAAAAAAAAATTATTTTGAATTTGACTTAGGAAAAAGTAGCAAGTAGGTGAAAACAAACTGCAGCAAAAGCTGGAATTTAATTTTGTTTACAAACAAGGAGTTGCAAGATGGAAAATAACAGCCCATTTTCCTACAATTGATATTGGAAAATACTGGACATTAAGATCTACAGTAATGCATCCATCTTAGCCCGCACTGTTTGCTAAAATAACTTGCTCTTACTTTGGAGTCAGGTTTTTTTTTTCCTAATTTTTTAAGCAAAAAGCATTACAGATTAATGAGTAAAAGACAAAAAGAATGCATCGATGAAACTCAATTCTAAATTAATTGAATCACCTGTTCATTTCTAGATTATGTTAATTCTCTATATTCAACATAATTTTCCCTATCCTGACTATGATCTGGCATTAACATGAAGTCTTTGAGATTAGCACCTGAGGCCAAAAAAAGTGTTGAAATAGAAAACAGAGAAGAGTTCACTGCACCTATAGGGCACCAAGTCTGCATCAGTATCCATCAGGCAGATTTATACAAGGGCATTTATACACAGGGAAAAGGTGACCAACAAAACATCACTAAAATGCAGGCATATGCCCTTTCCCTGCAGGATACCTTATGTGACAATTAAACATTATGGTCCTGCCCCTGTTCAGCAAAGAAATTCTTCTAGGACCTTCTTCACAAAGGAAAGTAAGTGTCATTCTTTAACTGGAATTTTCTACAGCTTGTGTGCTAAGACACTAAAACGTTCTGCCAGTGTAGCTATTTCTGGGCAGCTAACCCAAGACCCGCTTGCCATGACAGATGTAGCCTCCCCTGAGAGGTGGAGGGGTTCCCAGTTAGTGTGGGAGAGGAAGCACAATATTAGAGGTTGTACGCATTCCGCTTAATAATTGGTTCACTTCTATAAATCCTCACTTTTAGTGCAAGATATCCCTGATTTGCTTATTTGTGGAGATGCAATTTCTGAAATGCTCATTAGTTACTGAGGGTACACCTGCAGCCTTCTGACACTGGAAGTCCTGAAGGCACCACTGAGATAATTCAGATATTTGTAGCCACTTTGCTTCTCATTTCAAAGGACCATGTCAGTCAAAAACTTCATAGTATATTCACTGAGTATATTCAGTATAACAAGTAAAAAGCCCACCCAAAAGGGTAAGCCACTAGACTGGGGGGGTAGGGGGAGTAACTTTCAGTAAATATCAATAAAAGATAACCTACTCACTAAAATGCAAAGGTAGACCAATTCCAAGGCAAACTTTTCCAGAGGCTTCTAGTAAATACCTAGCTAAGGCACTATAGGTCCTTTGTCATAAACTGACAGTGTATTTGGGCAGCTGCTACCTGGCTGAACTGCCACACAGTATTAGAAAACTGTCTCTACTCTTCTACCCTCAAGCATGGAACATTTTGGCACAATTGTGGTTAGTTGATCCCTCTTTGCCTCTATCCCCAAAAGATTTCCACTTTCCCACTAAGAATTGTCTGGAAAGTATTTTCAGGCAGCAGGAGCTGCAGTTTCCGACACAGTTTCTCAACCTCCAAAAGAAGCAATCCCACAGAAATGCTGTCACAGGCACTGTTTTATTCCGATTTATGTCCCCTTCCTGCAGTGCTCTCCTTCCTTTCCAGACAATTTACCTGTCCAGCTGTAGGAGACTCACAGCTGCAGGCAGTCGAGTGGAAAGTGCTGCCAGAGGGTCTCTGCCTCCTAGCAGGTACCTCCAGGGTAAAAGTGAACCTGCTGACAAATACCAGGGGCACTGGATTACTGGGAGGAATACAAGGAAATTTGCAGAACATTGGTGGGAGGGAGAAGGGAAGGATTAAGCTAGGAGGAGTGAACTGGCTCACTTTGATGTCTGAGGAGAGCAGGTGAGGCAGGACCAGGAGCTCTCCCTGCCCCCAAAATAAACAGAAGCTTAGGGCTCTCTGGAGGAGGAAGTGGTAACCTAATAAAATTAAACCAGCTGGGTTCTGTAGCAATTGAACTAAAACACGTGGATAGCTGAAGATGATTATAGAGAGGGAAAAAAAATTCCAAAGAATTTTTAATCCCTCTACATTGCATCTGCTACCTCCAGGTCCACACAGAGAAACAGGGCTGCTCTTCACCTGCATTTGCTTTGTTAAAATCCGGGGAGGAGATCGGGGCACTTGTTCCTACAGCTACTGATAATGTATCTGGCTCCAAAGGCTCCCAGGCACGGTGCAAAAAGAGGCAATCCACCTTTAGAGCTTCTGCTAAAGAGGAAGTTCTTAATGTAAAATCAAGTCTGGGAGAAAACTTAAATTGTATTCCTACCTGGGAATTATCAATAAAGTTAAATGCAAAGAGAAGAGCTGGCCACTATATCAGGGTCTGTGTGCTTTTCTGAGGGCAGGATCTCCATTTGCAGCAATTTTCAAAATTTAATTTGAATTGTGAGAGGTAATGGCTAAGCATTGCGTAGTTTCCATTACTAAAATACCCAATAATATCCCAGCATTTTACACATACACACACATGCACACTTTCCACTTCAGGTAACTATGCAGTTTGACATTTCAGGATTTAAATAGTTTTATAAAAACAAAATTATGAAGAAAACTCTGGAAACTATAACAAGCATTTTTACCAAACATAACAATAAACTGTAAAATGAACAATTTTGTATTTTCTATTTATTGTTTTAAAGGTACCATCACCTTGATATTTAGGAAAGATGCCCACAGCAGAAAACAAACAGGAACTGATTCTGCCTCATTTCACCTCTTAAGGAAAAGTTTCAAGTTACATCAGTATAATTATTATCTTTGTTGTTCTTTTCTGATGTATTCATGCAAAGAGCTAACAGCCATCTATAAATGTGAGGACCACCGATCTTGTTCTTGCAGCTGGCCAAAATGTGAAAGAAACTGGATTTAATTGCTGGTTCAGCCATAATCCAAACAACCAGTGTCAGAAGGTTGATTCTAGTTAGAAGTAGCTCAGCCTCAGGAGCCATAACCAATGTGTCAGTTTGTGTCCCTATAAAAACAGGAATATCCCCATAATACAAGAGCATCCTAATAAAAGATTATCCTTAAGGATAATCATGCTTGTCAGATAGCTACTCAAGTATATGCAAAAGTAAGAGAAAACAATAAATAATGAAATGGACCCTACATTGAGTGCTCTCTAGCATGAATTAAAGAACTAATTTAAAAGATTATTTACAATTTGTTTTTATTTTAGCGGCTCTCAATGTTAGGCACTAAAACTGAACAAAACTGCATTTTGAGATTATTTTTAATTCAATTTTGCCTTTAACAATAAGTATATATTCATAAAACAACACTAAGTCAGGGTAGTTAATGGGATGTTTGTTTACATCATGTGGAGAAAGGGACTGTCACCACTCTAAATACATGTGCCCTCCATGCTTCAATGTTCAATTTTCACAAATGTTCACCAGTAATAACTCTAACAGATCGCTTTTACAAATCATTCAAGCAAGGCTGGAATCTAATTCTCTACTTCACCACTGCAAAACCTGCAGTCTCCAGTGGAAAAGGTGCGGGCCACTGAAATAAGTCAACAGTAAAATTCAGCTCACAATTTTTATCACTGATTCAACAGGGAAACAAAGAAGCCATTGTCAGAAGTGGTTACGTCTGGGAACATAAAGTCAAGACTATATTTAAGTGGGCCGATTTTCAAAGACTCTTAGCAAAGTGCTCTTTCTGGAGCCAGTGGAAGTGTGACCACCTGCAACCAGGTGCTTGTGCTCAGCACGGATATTTAAGGCTTCTGCTGCTACTTAAAGCATTCCTAATGTATGTGAGACTCGCTGAACATACATTACTAATACACTTGCTGATGCTTTCTGAAGCCAAGCATTCCTAAAGTTTTATGATTATTTTATAAGGGCATACAATCAGTTACACTGACAATTACATGTTGTATTTCCTGTATGCATGTATACATATATATATATATTCACACACACACACTGACTATATAGACTTGTATTAATCCAGCTCCCAAATTCTAATGCAAAATGCTTGAAACTTTTTGTCTTTACAGAATACTGACAGTTTAAAAAGTCCTTGCTGTCTCCATTTCTCGTATTGCTTTGGCCATGTGAAATTTTTTAACAGCTTGTTAAGTAACGAAACATTGCATTCAGTTACAGCATGAAGACAAAGTATTAAAAAAGAATTAAACTGTTTATCTTTTCTAGGTATACATTATAAGCAGAAAGGAAACAACCTTTGAGCAAAGAGGATCAAATTAGCAAGACTGGGAATTGTTTTTGCACATGTAATTTTTCAAATGTCCTTGATGACGACTCATAATATATAAATTCAAAGACAAAAACCTGGCCAGTCAGGAACCTTCCTATTCGGTGACTGCAGGACTCGGCAGTAAATGTCACTGCTAGAAAATATTTCACTACATTAACTTACTGGCAACCACATTTGCTGAATAAGTTCATAAACAGCCACAGGAAAAAAGACAACCAGAAATAAAGCTGCTAATGATTCACTCTTTTCTAACATGCATAATCCTCAGCTTACAGAAGAAATAGATATGTAAGAATAAAGATATCCTTTACCAAGACAGTTCACTTCTCCATTCACCTCATCAAGGTCATACTAGAATCCAGGAACTGGTAAGAGTAATGTCTTGAAGACAAAGAGAATGAAGAATAAGTGAAAGGAAAATAATCCTTCTCGGGGAAAAGAAGCACATGCCTTGATAAAATAATCAGTTTTCCATTTACAAGTTTAGACTAGGTTTAGACCATTCCTAAAAAAAGAAAAACACTGATGACTTCTACATTTCAAAAGAATTAATAAATATAATCATTTTTGCATATTTATCAGCTTATAAATGGCTTCACTGCATCTACTTCCTAGTACTGAAATGCACAGGACCAAAACAAAAGGACTCAGAACCTGAAACAAGGGCTATTTTTCCTGTAAGCTTACAGAGGGCTACCTCTGTCCTACGTGACACAAATGTGTGTTAAGCATGTCAGTGCTTAACGGACGTCTTGAGGAGTTTCACTCTCTCCTCCTTTTTTTAACTGCTATATCACTTGAAAACTTCACAGCACTCTGTAGGAGAGCCTGATTTCTATCTCCAGTTGCTGAGGCAGCAAGCAGAAATAAAAAGATAAAAAAAATTATACAGACTGCAAACACATTTTATGTAAAGAAACATACGTGATATATAAAGTGGATGAACTCAGCTTGCAGACTGCCTCCTTATTTTAGACCATTCCAGAGCTTATAGATTTTCAAATCAGTATTTACACTGCTCTTGAAATACAAAACTCATTTTGCAAAAACACTGCATGGAAAGGAGCTTTAGGAGAATAAGGGTTTTGTATCAAAATAGAATCACAAAGACCCTTCGGTCTGCCTTGCTTGGCTTCAGTGTGAAAATACAGCTAAAAGAAGTTTATGCACATTTTAATACAACTGCCAATGAAAAAATGTTCTAATACGTACACATACTCCTGATGAAATTAACAACTGTCTGGTTTGTAACAGAAATAATGGTAGTCTTATGAAAATACTGCCATGACCACAAGTTACAATGTGAGGATCACTTGTATTTCCACAGACGAGACCTACACAGAAGGAAGGAGGGGAGACTCCCTCAGAGAGGAAATAGAAGGTTTTTTTCAAATCTGAGAATTCAACATTTTGAATAAAATATGTTTAATGTTTTTGTTTTCATGTAAACAGCCGTTAGGAAGTGACCTGACAGCCTTAAGAAATTACCATTTGAAAGGAAAAAGGTCTACATGCTTCATCTTTGATCTAGGAGACAGATTTATCACAGGACAGGATGACTGAAGTTTATTCATTAGCTGATAACCTTCACATGCAACCCGAGCCTTTAATCTGCAATAAAGCAGCAAACAAGGACGGGGCTGAAGGAAAGGAAACTAACTCAGCTTGGATGAGCAGGGACATGGCAGTGGAAGGGCAGTGGGCAGACAGGGGCACAAAACCCCGCAGGAAGAGCCCTGTCCAGCTGCCTGGGCTCCCCCATGCCCACACTGCTGGAGACCATCGGCTTCAGATTGGTCCTGGGCAGTTAAACCGGTCTGCATGAGGTGTCTGCTGTCTCTGTGGATCCCCAGAGGTACCTCCCCATTACCAGTAAAATTCTCATCACAGCCTGCTGGGCACTCTGAAAGAAAGCTTCCGCTTTAGAAGTTTTAAAAATCAAAAGCTGCGTTCTTGATGGGGGTCTTCTAATTTGTTTCACAGGGCTACTGCCACCACAAGTATTTACATAATCTGTGAGACATTACCACTACTGCAATCCCGGAGAATCTCAAATCTTTGCACCTTTCCAAAGCTGGAAATTTAGTATAAAAATACAAGCAGATAAGCAAATAAACAGAAACTGCTTATTAAAATCAAAGCAAGCCCACAAATTCTCTACTACTAAGATCACAAGTTAAAGGCATTACAGTCAACACTTTCCCTCATGGTAAAACTTTTTCAAGAATCAAGTCTTGCAATTATGGTCACAACTGTATGGCAGATTGAAATATTTCCAATAATCTTCTAGAGGAAAAGGAAGAAAACCAAAACCCTTATTAGCACAGACTAATGCCCATCGATGAGCTACAAAATGAGTTTTCTGAAAGACACCAAATCCTAATTTCTTTTGAATGTGAATTAAGGAAAAAAAAATAGGAAAAGAAAAAGGAAAGTTAACAGGTGGTAACAGTTTCAGTCCGGCTTTAAACAAAGGAAACAAGTGCTCAGGGATACAATGAAAGAAGCAAGGCTATCTAAGGCAACTATGAAGGGAGATAAGGTGGTCAGCATCGACTCCTCAGTCTGACCTCTCCAGCTCTTACAACAGCAATTGCACTGGACTGTCTTTGTAAAATGCTTTTGAGATCTCCAGATAAGTGATCATTAAGAAAGCTGTGTATCTCACAGCAGAGTGATACATGCATTTCTGTACCTACTTCAAACCAGAAACAAAGATGTTAAGCAACATGCCCAAGGTCATGCAAAGCTAAAGGCAGGAACAAACCACAGAGCCCGGACTCTCACAGCCCTTAAGAAAGAATCCATCACAGTCGGGCATGCACTAAAAGAAGTAAGCAAATGTCTCTGTATTTGACAACATCTGACCTATGGAAGGAAGTAGTTTCAAGACAAGTGGCAAGAAACAAAACACAGCTGCAGCAAAAGCCCTACCAGGGAATAGCTCAGCTCCAGGAATAAGTAGCACCACCTTGCAGGATATTTGTCAGACTGCCTGCTGTAGCTAGCACCACACTTACAGAGCTACACTCAAAGGTTATTTCAGACGTACAGACTCTAAATAAAGGCATAATAAAAGAAAATAAAATAAATCTCAAAAAAAAAAAAAAAACCAAACAAACACTGAAAAGATTCTGGTGTGTGCAACTTGCCACAACCAAAACGCTACCAACTGTAATTTCTAGAACATTGTGCACTACCAGGACATGACTACCAGCTGCCTATGAAGTGAATCATCACATTAAAAAGATGACATTTTTTTTTTAGTCCACAAAAATCTCCTCTAGAAGCTGCAGAATTAAACTATTCTGCATGAAAACCAAAACTAATACCAGTAAATATACCTCATTTTGACTTCAGTAGGCCTGTCAGAACTCCTAGTATGCTGGTGTTTTCTACCTTTATTGTGTGGGGTTTCTTCTCCAAAATATGTTAAAAGAAGGGGAAATTAACCTCTGTCAATTTCTCACCAGCTCTTGCCATACTAAAGCAAGCAGAAAATGCTCTTCTAATTCTGAAATTCACTTTTGAAATTTAAACAGAAAGAAAATAAACCAAAAGAAGCATTTTTAATATGGTAATGTAAAAAAGGAATTCCTTTGTATGCTGCAAATATATAAATAAATATTAAAGCTTTTCCTCATTTAAACTGCATTTGGAATATCCTACACCATTAGTTAAAATGACAGAAGAATACAGCTACCTGAAGCCTATGTAAAGAATCTCTCTTTAACAGGCTTTTAAAGATTGAAGCAGAGCATCTAAAAAGCACATCCCTGAATAATTTAAGATTCCTGGCATCTACATTGAAAGCGCCCCTTTACTAAACCTGGAGGAACAAAAAAAGAGGTAAGAGAAAGAATAAAGGTCATGAAAGATCAGTGACAAAATCACTACTAAAAAAAGTATTTTTTTCTATCTTAAAGTTTAATCAGACGTGGAGAAGCATGGATTTTTACAGCCAGCCCTTCCCGTTTACTGTCAACAGATGTGGTCTAACACTAACATTTACCCCTTGGCAGTGGTAAGGTAAGGCTGTGATGATCTCGGAAACAATACAGGAACAAAATAAACAAGAAGGAAGGAAACTGATCAAGAATGTGAAGCACAAGACAAATTCTCATTAACCGAAACTCCGTAGCAAATAAAAGCCAAAATCTAGAATTTATCATTAATTTTAAATACATAGCTAACACTTCAGGGCAAAAGAAAAAAAAAAGAAAACTCTGAAAAATTAGATCCATGCAAATACATATTATTAAAACAAAATAAACCATGATTATACTATTAAGACACCAGGCAATCAAGTTTGGTGCTGAGTTATCCCCATTCATAACCAGCTGTACCAAGGTCGCGTTACAATTCAGTGTGTTGTTGACAATACCAAGTTTTCTTTGCCAACTACATCTTTTAAACATCAGCAAATCCTACCTACTTCCTCTTGTGTCTGTCACAGAAACCATCCAAACAATGGGAGCAAGTAATCTTCACCTCAACAGCTATTGACTTCGAGCAAACTGAACACTTTATTCATTTTTGCTCCTGGAGTGGAAAGTCCTTGCTGTTCTACAGTATCTGAAAGCCTTGCCACTGATTACAACCAGTTCAGGATCAGGCTCCTCCTCAGTATATGAAAATGGACTTGAAACAATAGGAAACCTTATCTGAGGAAGTTAACACAGGTCACCCTTCTCCAAATGTGAATATTGACTCTACATGGAGGGAAAACCAGCTTAATTAGGTTTTATGAATTGGATAAGAATTAGGAAAAAGTGTCACATGAAGTATGCTGATTAAAAAACCACACCAAAACATTCACCTTTTTAGGGCAAACAGATTTTTACATCTTTGCTTTACACAACTTTTCATGTTCTCGTTAAAGAATAGTCATTAGGAAGTTACTTGAATGTTCAGCAAACAAGTGAACTGCATTATAGAAGCAGATTCAGAGACAAAACCAACCTGCCTAAAACAGAATTTTTGGGAAAAAGCCTGTACAAGATTCCTCACTCTTTCTGTGGAACTTTTATTTCTTGTGAGAATGAAATTGAAAAACTAAGAAAAGGACACTATTTAATATGCAATTCAATATTTTTCCAGTATAATTTCAAACAAAAAAAATCTTTTTTATACACATTGTTGCCTCTTAGAACTCAAGAATTTCAGTGCTCAAAGAAAGTAGAAAGGTACAAGAGACCAAACTGCATTTTGTTTTTCAAATTTCAGCCAAACAAGCTAGTTGTTATCTACTCTAAATTCCACTCAATCTAAATAAAATTACAAAAAGGTTCTTTGTGATAGATATGCCAAGTTAAAAATATTTAATAAAAGAGTAAGAGAAGATGGGACTATGATGACAAAAAATTACGGTTTGAAAGTGCAGTAAATAAGAATTACTAAGATTCTTATGGTAGGAAGGACCTCTTTCCAGAAGCCATAAAGGAGTAACAAAACAAATTTTACTTTTAAACAGCTTAAAGCTTGACAGGCTGGATCCTTAGCTAATAGAAATGTGCGTAATTCCAATAACGTCAATAGTACCACATGAAGTTATGCTGGCTGTTGATCTCACCCATAATATCTAAAGCCCACACCTAACTATAAATACACACATTATGTTTGCTTTTCAAAAAGTGATTGAAGTTTAATAGCAAGTCATAATTGAAATATTCATGGGCCCAAGCTAGCTTTGAAGTTAAATCCCTGAGTGGACAAAGTGGACTGTATATCTAATCTAAACTAAATGTTTCCCCTAGTTACTAATACCAGTGCAGTTTCACTAGTTAAAATCATTATTACAGAAAATAAAGGCAAAAGTCACAGCACTTTAAGGGGCATTTAATCCTGCTCAGTGCTAGGACACAGCACATGATCTTGGCATATCAGCTCCTCTACTATCTTCCACATCTTGTTTCAAAAGCTGATTTCTTCAGATCACCAAGCTGGTGATTTCTAGGCAAGAAAATTTTAACCACACTCTTCCAAAACTGCCACTGTTACTGAAGCTTCTTAAGTCTCCTTTTACTGTTTCAATTTAACATCACAACTTTCAATTTAACAGCACAGATCTGTCTCAGCTTTAAAGCCCCTTTCTCAAGCAATGAAGCTATAAATAAAATGTCATTATTTTTTCTACCTGGACTGCAGATTGTAGCTGTTTCACTGGAACACTTCTGTTTTATTTACACACTTTGCACATCACATACACACCCCTATCTATACTCAGCTCCATAAATGAAATTTCTGTAGCAAAGCACAGTTTAGTTTAGATGCCTTTAAACTAAAGTGGCTGCAATCCCCTTCATCGGTATACACTTCTGTCCTTCTTCACGTTTGTCTCAATTAAATGTATTAAACACTAAATCTATGACAGCTTGTCCATTCTCTCCCATGTAAAAATAAAAATAAACAAAATAAAATAAATTTAAGTAGATTTTTAAAAAAGGAAATCAAGCGCTTCTGCCAGACTGCTGCCAGTAATGGGCTCAGTACTGCACAGTTATAGTCTGTATAGAGCAAGTCATTATAATGGAGTTTGAAGGCAGGCTTGGATCTAGAGAAAACAGTCACAATTGTGCTACTTCTGCAGCAGTAATTTCCCCACGGCTTTGGTTATGTTGATCTCCATTCCTGTTTTGCAGAGCCCACAGCTACATACATTATATCCAAGTATATGTCTGAAACTCCATAACCTTTGCCAGAGTAACTCTCCAGGAAGCTCTCCTGACCTTTACTTAAGATAAAGAAACCAACTGAAATGAAGAAATAAATGTTCCTTTGATAATACTGTGTAAGCTGTGGCTAAGGAACTTTGAAACACAACAGCATTAATAAAATAGCCATATTAGGAGAATTTCTTTATCACCAAAAGCAGTGGCCAGCTTCAATAGGGCTTTTCATAGTCCACAAATTATTTTCCAAGAATCATTGACTTGTTGTGTAATGATAATTGTGGGTTAATAGAAGCCCCAGTTGAACTTTGTACTCACACAAAGGCATATGCATGAATGACTATATTTGGACACAGATCCATATGTAAAGTAACATATCTGATTTTCAATGTATAGATTGTTCTCTCTTTCGTATTATAATTTAATTTTTTTAGAAAAAGTCTTTGAAGACAGAGGTAAAAAAAAAAACAACCTCTGTTATAAAAGGCAATTTTCAAAGTTTAAAAGTGACCACGATCGTTGGTTAGCACATGTACAGGAACTTTGAGAGAAAAACTAATTTATATTGTTGCTGTGTAGGGATACTATCCTGCACAGCAACAATTCCAGGGGATTAAAAAAAAAAGTATGGGCTTTTTTTTGCCTCACAAAATGCTCTTATGAATACACTCAATGAATTGTTCTTAAAACAGCTACTTAATAACTGGAAAAATAATCTAAAAGATTTATAGGAAAATTCAGTAAGTGTGATTTTTTTTTTTTGTTTAAAGACAATTTAAATGCAATTCTTCCTAATCTCTCTACATTAATCTTAATATTTCAGTATAAGAATGCCGTGTTTAACAGCTATCTGGTTTAGTGAACTGCAGTAATTCACTCCAATAGGATAAACTATTTAAGTTATTTAGCAAAATGGAAAAGCTACCATGTGCTCTGCTACAATCAGCAGACACTGTTTAGAACAGACCTCTGATGATGGGGAGAAGCCTTGCCATGAAGAACAGAACTACAAAAAGAAGCTCCAAGAAGCCTGTGACTGTCAGATGTTTCTCATGCTATGCCCTTGCAGTCACCCAATACCACAGAACATCAGGTACAGCAAAATGGAGCCAGCATTTAACAGAATAGGAGCATTTTTAATAGGAAAAGGCAAGACTTGAGGGCTACAGGGTGATAAAAATAAGGTTAGACTCTTGTTGAGTAAGTAGAAAACAGTGCAAAGCAACCAGCTTAACATAACTGCTGTTCTCACCGATTAACTCAAAGGAAAATATTGTTTGAGCAAGAAAATGTCACATGCTAAGACAACTTTAGAATGCTTCAGTTGTGGCTGTATTTGACTGATTACATGGAGAATTTTATTTATTCTTTCCTACACAAAACGTGTCGAGCAGCCTGACTTCTGCTCAGCAGAAATGCATCCTCCGTCCCACAGTATCTGATCTGTACCGGCTAAAAAGCTCCTCTGCACACTCTACAGACAAAGAAACTCCTTCCACCTCCACAACCTAAGGTTTCCGTGCTTCCCTGGGGCTGTGGGTGGAAATGACAGGGAAGGGCCCCGTGCTAAAGGTTATACCTTCAGCCCAAAGAAGTTCTTTTGGCTGCACAACAAAATGTCAAAATGCCACTTGCTTTATCTACTCATCACACTGATGTCACCGATCAGCAAAAGGAGCTATCACATGACCGCAGATGACAAAATAAATAACAAATATGAAGATGCAGATATAAATATACAAATATGTATATTTCAAGAAAGTGATGATTTGTAGTATACTTACAACTTTCAGCCTGATAGTCTGGCACAAACTGCTCATCATTGTCAGGTACCTGAGCTGAAGAAAGGAAAACAAAAACAAAACAAACAAAAACCAAGAATTAAAATAAGCCATTAAAGCATAAATAAAGACTCTTGTGCTTAATTTAAAGCACAGTCAAATTTAAAATTATGATTTTTTGTTTCTTCATTGTTGGGTATGAAAATCAGGCAAGCGCATCATTTTAATATCAGATAAGCCCTGGGGTGAAGCTGTGTGGTGCAGCGTGAGTCCAGAGAAGTCTTGGCACAGAACAATGGGAATGGGAGGATGTGGGGACTCACTGGCCCTGCCTCACTCCCTGTACCAGGATCTGGACCTACCAAGCCACCAGTAAAACTCATTAGTGCTTATTTTCAAAATATCTGCACATCAAGTCCACATAAAACCAAATCCCACTGATTAACACCAATGCTTCTTTAACCCGAAACTACCACACCTTTGGCTTACTTAAAAGTGATTCCAATTGTTCGTGGCAGTCAGCCAACACAGTAGGGATTTTCTCTTATTGCTTTAAATATTCAAAAAGAACTGTTTTACCAGACCACAGAATTCCTAGTTCAATGACAACATTTCAGACATCGAGAAAGATTTACTTAAAACAAAAATCACAATTAACATCCATTTGCCTTTTGTAAGATCGTTTTTGCTTTTAGGAAACTTCCATCACAAACCTGAGCTATTAAATACAATCATTTCACGGTCTGCTGATAGATAATTTTGCTCCTCTGGTACCACATTTCCTTTTCGTTGTATATCTAAGACATTATCCATCTCTCAAACTGTGTGGTAAACTCATTTAAACCATTTAAGCTGAAATAGCACTAAACGTTTATTATAGATGAATACATTCAAATAACTGCAGAACATTACACAGAAGCGGCGTCCTCGGAGCATGACTGTTTCTGGTACACCAAGAGAGATCCAGCTTATCTTCTCTTAACTTTGTCATCTTTTCCTCAACATCCACACCAACTGGAATCGCTGCAGCAAAGCTGCGTAAAATTCCCGTTTAAAAATACTTTCCACGGTTCTTGTCCAAAGACAAGCAAATAATTCATACTATCTTAATTAAAAGTTAACATCTGCCATGATCTGGTTACCCAATAACATTTGAAAGGTAAATGCTGCTTATATAATCTTTTATCGAAACTGTGATTATCAAATGTTCTCAAATATGTTAATTGATAAAATGTGACTTTCGTGCCCTTCAGAACATTTTCTAGTATAGGAAATGCATATTCCCCATTATATACGTGCAATTTCTACTAGTTTTTATATAATTTGAATTAAAAATATATATTTAATTAAAATTACTCACAATTCTTTTGAATGTGCATTACACTGCTCTTCATGGACCAGACCTCCACTCCTTTACTCAGGAAATATTTCTAATGACTTAACTGGAAGTTTTTTTCCTGGGTAAAGAGTTCAGAATCAGGCTCATAATACTGAAAAATTATTTGTTCTGGGTTTTAAAATAAAATTAAAATCCTACTGTCTTAATTGCAGCAAATACCCCTTAAAAGCAAATGACCTTGGAAATGTGCAAATACAGATTTGAAAAGAAGTGTGAGATAAATACACTAAGTGTAATTAGCCTTACTTTGAAAAAAAAAAGCATAGCTACTGTTGCTTTGTTG
Source organism: Melozone crissalis (assembly GCF_028551555.1). Lineage (NCBI taxonomy): Eukaryota > Metazoa > Chordata > Aves > Passeriformes > Passerellidae > Melozone > Melozone crissalis. The sequence goes on from NW_026535794.1 coordinate 28,983,175, forward strand.
TTCGGGTTTCTAATTAAAAAAAAAACCTGAACAAAATCAAACCTGACAGTAACTCATCCTTTTATAATAAACCAGTACCTCTGAGGACATATTGGCTCCTCAAAATTTGAAGTTGAATAAAACACTACCAACCCAAATATACCCAGTATTTTGATGTATTCAATTTCTCTTTCTTCTAGAGAAACCACACAAGTTTTACCAAGAATTAACTCAGGGACAGAATGAGCCCAAATATTAACACTCCACAATTTCTGACATTTCAGGCAATTGACTACACGTGAATGTTTGGCATTTTCCTTACAAAAATGCCAACTATTTGATTGTCACAGAAAAATCTGATTATGAAATCAAGGTCTTCTACTTAGAAATCAGTACCTAAGATTTCTAATAAGTCCACTTGTTTTTGAAGCATCTGTGAGTACATTCAGAGTTAAAGTAATTGAATCAAGTCACTTGTTTACAGAAGACACATCCCACACATTTTTCTTAAGCCACACACCATTTTCAAATGCAGCAGGGAGACTAGCAGGATTAATTTTTTAACATGCACCTGCATTTCATATATACGTGTATATGTAGATATATATATATATATAAATTTCTGAATCTAAGATGTCTTTCAAAGCCTCAAAGAAAACAAAACCCCCTTCTGTTTAAATAAAGAGGCTACATTTAGTGGCTGCAGAACAGGGATAGAAATCTCATATAACTTTCCAGAGAGCATCCTCCATGCACTGGACAGCTTCACCAGTGCTTCATTCTGGTTTTATCAGTTTAATTTGACTTAGTCCAGAAAAAAAAATCCGCTGTAGAGATTTATGTATATATCAGTAAGTAAGGTCCTTTTTTTCCCAGCCATAGTACTCTATGAAAAAAATGAATACTACATTACTGCCATTACCACTGATTTGGTCTTGTTTATGGAGTAAATAAGAATAATGTACTTTATTCATGGATCCCCAAAATTTATGAAGGCGTATTTAATAGAGACGGAGCGCATCATCTTATCGGCACTTTAGAAACAGGTGGAGACTATGCTGTCAAAATTTACTTTAAATGCAATATTAACATGGCCTTAAAAGCCTCTGTAGAGAAAGGAACAATGCAAGTTAAAGAATATTTAAAACCCTACCAAATATAAACATAACAAATAACAGCAAGTAAAACAAACTAGGAACATGCATTTCCAACTGGAATGCAAATTTAGGAGCATCAGTACCTTAGAAATGAACCCATAAGCCTATATGAAGAAATTAAAAGGACCTGCTAACTGGTGGATATGAGTACTTATTTCTTTCACTTAATCTGATATTATTCCTAAACTAGCAAAACTGAAATTGCATACGCTCATCCTGCTGAAATGCAAGCACTCATCGTCATGCAGAGGCTCCTTCCACCAGCTTCTTGCTGTGAGATGCTGCATCATCGGGACACATCATCCCATCGCTCAAGCAGAGGAGGGCTTTTCTACCTGGATTTTGGATAATCACAGGTAGATTCTGCAGCAAATTAAATAGGCAGGTAAAGACACTTCAACATGAATGTCTGAAAGGAAAATGTAACTTGCAGCGTCACAACTGTCTACACATTTATCTACATGGCCATTCATTTCCTCTTTTATTCATAAATACTGCAACTTAGCAAGGCCACCATAAAAGCTTCTGTTAACATACACAAGACACAATGCAGAAATCAGCAAAACGTTTTTTTTTCCTTTGCCATTCAGAGGGAAATTGAAAAAAGATATCTGAAATGATCACCCATCTGAATGAGAACATTTCCTTGAGCTACTTAATTAAGGGGGTCTGAGAAGGCAAGTATATTCCAAAAGGCTGATAAAAGGTTTTGAAGGATATTAAGCACGTGGCTTTTACTGCTTATAGCAGAAGCAGCTACATGAGTTCATTCCACATTCAGAGCCATCAAGTCTCAGACTCCTGAAGCAGACAACATCTGCAGCATAAGCTATCCAACTCAGCCTAGAATATTACCAAAAGTTTTTTTTTCCTTCTGACTATAGCTATAATGTCTCAAGAGGATTTGGAAAGCCTGCAGAAATTTAAATGACGATCTTGAAGATGTTATCAGTTTAGGTTTTACAGTTTCACTACCTACTGAGATATGCAAACATTCACAGCACAAAAATACTTAATGCTTGTTTGTAGTTTTTAAAGCTTTAAACACTCTTTGAAAGGCTGAACTGACGGCTCATTTTGCAAAGGGAAAGCAATTTGGAGGGGAAAAAAAAGTTTAGAACTCGGGCCTGTTAGCTTGCTTTCATTGCAAGTAAACAAAAAGTCCCCATTAACAAGCATCCAGGACAAAAGGAGTTAATATTTAATTAAAACCAGCTCTATCCACTGTAACAATGACCTGGAGCCAAACAAGGCAGAAGATGTATGAGTCATTCTTTCTGCCAGTGAATGAGACAGCTGATCTCCGAAGCAATTCCTCAAGACAAGCAGTCAGAACTGGAGTTCTGCCTCCATTCACAAAAACACAGTCCAGCATGAACCATGTGGCCCCAACCACAAGCTTTTCATGTCACACCCTTCCAGAAAGCTACAGCAAAGTAAACTTGAACTTTAGGCATAAACACAGTGATTTCACTGCTTTGTCTCAAGATGCAGCACAGACCTGCTGAGGAACGTTATTTAATAAATGAAAAGTTAAGCAAACTATAAAGGGCTTAAACTTAACTCTTCCTTGTCCCACTCACAAACTGCTTCCAAAAGCTCAGCTGCACTCCAGAGAAAGGTGTTCTTGTTTAAAAAATAAAAAAACCAACTGGAAACTGTCCAGAAAAACAAGAAGCTGAAAATGCTTCACTTAAAACTTTATTTTGGGTAGCAGAACACTTCCTGTGGTACTGTGTGCTCTGACCTCATGCTTCACTTTTAGAGCTAAGAGCAATTAGTTTTAAAATATCCATCATTTATTCAAAGTGGCAAAAGAAATTGAAATTGACAGGAAATTCTATATGAGCAGTAGTATTTTGGCCTTAGCTAAAATAAGACTTTGAGCCTCAACAGTAATGGATCTATTGAGTTTTCTTTGATTCATTGTCAGTTCTGAATATCTGAAAGATTGGCTAAATTGTAAGTATTCTGCAAGAGCTGGGGTGGGGGGGTGTTGGTTGGTGGCTGTACTTTTCCACGGGAACAACTGTTTCTAACAAAGAAGCATTGGGAAGGTAAAACAGTGATAAATTTCAAGACGGTAAAAAAAATTATTACCCATAAGCACTGGATTTGCTGTCAAAACAACCCCAAACCCTTTTTACATAACGTGAGGTGCTCAGACTAATAAACTTAAATGCACTTCAAAACTAGTTCCAGATCTCAAAATTCTTCCTTATGTGAATAATCCCTAGGAATATGAAGATGGGTTTGCAGAATCTGCTCTTCATTTGCTGCTATACTAAAAATGAGAAAAAAAGTTAGTTTTAAAAGGAGTTCTCACATTTAGTATTTTGCTACATGCCTCATGGTTAGCAAAACCCTGTCCGCATTTGAAAATTATGATTTTGAATAAAATTATTTACTTTACTAGCAAACAAGAAAAACATGAAAAAGTTTATTGTTACGCAGCCTTTCAGACTTGTAGATTTTTGGTGAGTTTATTTCTTTTGGATTTTTATTTTAATAACATCCCTTTCCTTCATTTTTGCCTAATCTAACTGTTCTTTTTTTTTGTGCAGATATTTATGATCATGAGGCGTATTAGAAAATCAAATCTATCAGATCACTAGAGTTCACCAAAAAAAAAAAAAAGATAATAAGATATTCTCTGGATTACAAACTGAAAATGTTTTCACTTCTTTTAAGAGTGTTTCTTCCTGTAAGGCCCATTTCAGTCATGGAGGTACTAAATTACAATTTCTTGACTCTTATTGCTCCTATAAAAATATGGACAGTTCTTGAATGTGGCTACATACCATCTGCCTTACACTGGCTAAATTTTACAACTTTTTGGGAGAAAAAAGCTAGTTAGCCAGATTAAACAAAGCCACTCCGACTAGACTAATATTTGAAGATCCAGTACTCTCTTTTATTAAAAGCAATCCTTCAAGACCTAGAAACTATTTCCTTTCACACCTTCTCATTCAAGAAACAAACGACAAGTCAACACTTGCTTAGACATCGCTGCAGCACTGGTGGGACCTTCACATCAGGAGAACAGAGGGAAGAAACTTATTTCCTCAAGTTCATTCCAAAGTTGGCCAATAATTATTTGAGAGAAATTACTTACTTTCAGATACTAAGAAGTGGCTTCTGAATAGCAGTAGCTGAAGAAGCCATCCCCTCAATTTAGCAGAGTTGCGGTAGAGGCACGAACCCGATACCAGTAGCAGTTATTTCAGACCCCTTTCTGTTTACTTAATCTTTTTGTATGTTTTACAAATCACACAAAGAATGTTATATTTTAGTTTTTAGTATATTGCCATCTGAGAAGCTTATTAACTTGCTCCAAGAAGCAGATCTAGGGCATAAATTTATTATTTGTCTTCGCTTGGGATGCCTTTTATGTATCTTAAACAAGCTGTAGGACAAATTAGTGTTTCAATAATATTTAAAAAAAAATCGGAGTTCTTTGTTAATCTAGTATTCCCCAAAACCAAATGCTTTCACCATAGAAAGGAGACACTCACTCACTAACAATTTGTTCTCTCTACAGTTTCTTCCACAAGTAGGTAGAGATACCATGACAAGATAACATTAGATTAATATTTTAACCACTTTTTTCAAGTCACCGAACAATTGCTACCTGACAGAACCAATCTGATTCCAAACACATGGAATCAATAAAGTCATTTTATAGTATTATCATGCCAAAATGTTGCCACTGAGTTATTTAAATGTACATGATAAAATCCAAATAATATTTGTCTTGATTAGCAATAGGCAAGTTTAACTATTTCAAGGTTGAACATTGAAAAAATTATTAAAGGCTTCCCATTTTCAATTTCTAGCATGAGAAAACTGTTATACTCTATCTTCTGTCTTGCATAACAATTGACACAGGGCAATCTTAGAGTTGTTTTACATCAAAATAATTTAGAGTCTTTCTTACGTATATAATACTACACAGAATAAGAAGTAAAACTCATTTCCATAAAAATCTACTATGCAGCTACTGGAATACATTTGTGAGCTCTCTGTAAGTAGTATTCAGCTTGTTAATTATGTAGTAATAAAATATTAAACAGGTTACACAAATTGTTTACATTTGGATTAATTCTTTAATACAAGTGAACCTCCCACCATTTTCAAGAGGAAAAGAATACACATATTTTCTGTTTACTTGTTTACCACCAACTTGTCACAGGTGACACTAGCTGTAAAAATCTTCAGGCTAAAATATGTGATGCAATAAGGACAGCTTCAAGAAAAGCAAAACAAAGAAAAATCCACAAGCATTATTTTTGTGTGTCATAAAATGCAACTCACTTTCTTCTCCTAACAAATAAGTATATTTTTGACCTGGTTACACCCCAGTGGGGATCTGAACTTGCGGGAGAAACCTGGTCAGCTGCCACTGCTTTTCTTAAAAAGGGTCAAGATGTTTTAAAATTTCATGGTCATTTCCCTGGCTCCAGAGCATTATGAAAAGAAATATGTAAACAGTAGTGATGCTGCCAAATTGGCAGACTTCTAGCCTAGGAAGGTCCAGAAGAACATAAATGGACACATCTAGCAATGGGTAAACAAGTCTGATTTCAAAATCTGTTTCCTGGCTAAGCTCATCCATATAGACATTTGAGCAGAGCTACAATGTCCTCAAACACCGGCATGTTATAAAGAGTAACAGAAGTTGTTAAGGGTGGTTTTTTATTTTTTTCCATAAATCTTTGGGATGAAGCTAATAGTTCAATATTTGATGTTGTGATCTTAACTTTTTATTTCAGTTTTAGTTTAGCCTTATGAAAAGCTGTGCAAAGTTTGTTTCATGAAACAGCTCAAACCACGGCATGGCCCGAAACAGAGATTTCTTAAAGTATTTCTAGAACACTGCAAAACCTGTAATATTTAGTGTAAATATAGCATGGACAAATAGTGTTATTTAGGTTTATTTCCTTCTGCTATGTAAAAAAAAAGGAACTTCTTTTTTCATTTTTAAATATTTCCCAGATTATTTTATCTGCCTTTATAAAGGTTATTCAACCTAGCTGACATGGGACTAGACACCTTCTCTCTCAAAACCTATCTAAATTTATTCAGTGAAATACTCTCTGATAAAGAGGTTAAAAGGCTCTCAAACAAATTATTCTAGTCTAAAATAAGCAGTGCCTTCAGAAAAAAAATTGCCATTACATTAATTTATGTACCTATGGAAGTGATCAAATTTCAGTTTTAAATTCTGCATTATTTTTCAAACTTCCATTATTATCTGCACATGCATTATGAATCTGTCTGCATTTTTTCTGACTTAAGATCAAAGAAATTTAACCATTTTTAAGAAACAAAACCATCCATGCCAGTGAAACAATCAAACTGAAAGTCAACCTCTAAATTAAAATATAGTATCTTTTGAGTAGCATTTTAACATGTTTCTGATTGCTAACATGAATGAGATGATACAATGTAAAGAGCTCCTTAGGAAAATCACCACAGGGAGACAGCTACAGCTGACCATTATACTACAAAAATGATCTTAGTTCAGGACAGCCTGTTTTCAGTTATTAGGGAAGAATTTTATTAGTTCATAAAAATATATCCTCTGTTCATTAATTTCAGGAGGGGTTTTTGATTATACACAGAATAACCCCATAGTAAAACTAACACTAGCAGAATAAAAATGTCATCAAAATAAACAATACCCCACAACTTACTAATAGGTAAAGAAACCACACAAAAAGCTGTTAAAACAGAATCAGGGTATAAACAAGCAGTCAGCAATATTTCCCTTTCTATGAACACTAACACCAAGCATTTCACCCCAACCTCCCTCCTTTAAAACAAAAACAAAACAAAACAAAACAAAAAAATCAAAAATCCAAAAAACCCCAACAACAACAACAACAAAAAAAAAAAACCAAAAAAAAAAAATCAAACACAGAATAACTCTTCTATAAACAGCTATACATAGTCCTGTACAGGAAAAAACTTAAACATATGTGAATACTCACATTCATTTAAATCAGGATGAATCTGGAGAGATTATTTTAACTTGCATCAAATTTATGTCTAATTCAGATGCACAAGTTTACATAAAAAACTGACCAGAAATATTGAGAAGAGATAATGCATAAAAATCTTTATGTTTCAAATAAACAGTACTGCAAATATCAAAGAAAAAAATCAGAAAATGTTGCTGAAAACAAATAGATTTGAACAAGCAAAAAGGTACCTTGCAACTTGTTAAAGTTCTATTGCAGCAGCTCATTTTTGTTACTGTTAAATGAATATCTCAACAACTACTCGAAATTCAGATTTGTACATTATTGTTCTTAAACCTTGTCTCTTCACTAGAATGTGCTCTGCAAGATTATTTGAAATACTTAAAAGAGCATGCATGTGTAAAACAGACCGATGTTAGTTTTCTAATCACCCGGTACAGAATCTCACAACTACAAATACAAAGACAAAAATAACATGCAAAATATTTAAAGGTTTCTGAAAAAAAAAAAAAAAAGAAAGAAAAAGTACTGGTTAAGCATTTCATACACACCTAATGTTCTGTGTTGTGAACAAGGTGGAAAGAAGACACTTGCACTTAAATCTTGAAGCATCCCGTCCTGATGAACCCAGAGAAACTAATTTCTGCCATCAGAAAAGTACTCCACCAGAACACCAAATAATTATATGTGCTGCTGAAAAGGAAACAGCAAGCCCAGTTCTGGCTGTATGTAGTCTCTCGAGGTACAATAATATAAACCTGATCAATTGCAATTAAAATCTGAACAGAGGCTTAGAACTTGAAGTCTTGGTGCATTAGTTCTTGCCAAAAGCAGATGTGATTGTGAGCTGGAAGCAATTTCTCCTGGTAATTTGTGATGACACTGGGTAGAGCAGCCCCAGAGTCCCCAAAGACAAACTCATCAGAGGCTCTAATGTATGCATGACACATGAGGTGGCTCTTTTAGAGCTCAATTAATTGGGCTGAACATTAAGACAGCAAGTTCAGGACTTTTTTTTTCCCCTCCAGAGTTGTTTTTCCTCTTTTTACAAGCAGTTTTTTCCCTTACCTTCTGCAAGCCATGTCTCCTGTAATTGGCTCAGATCTTGAAAGAGTTCTGCACAAAGATAAAGACATGGATAAAATTTTATCTCTTCAAAAGATTAAAATAGGTTCAAAAATATATTTTTCCTTAAGAGCAATATACATCAATTCTGGTTTGGCAGTCAAGTGCACAGAAAAAGCAGACATTCTGAGGCATCAGTTACTGATTTTTCTACACCTATTAATAAAAACCCAAGCACTTACTGTATTTTCAGCTCCTGAAATAATAACCAGAATCTTAACAGAGCTCTGTAGTATAAAAGGCTCATTCAGCAACACATAGAAAAGTTAAAAATCGTAACATTTCTTACAGGTGAACAATTTCTTCTTATACAATTCAGGCCTCCTCCTGTAATATCTGCCCCAGATAAAGCTTGCTTGGACTTCCACAGTTCTGCCTGAGCAACAACTGAGAATTTTTAATAGTAGGGTCATAACTACCATATAAAAATTCTGAAGCCGTGACCTGAGATGCTGCAATAGCAAAGAGAAATGGGAAATCTTTTGTACTTCCCCTAATGTTTTACTTCATATGACATGAGAACCAGCACTATTTCCTCTATGCTGTACTCACTGTACTTCTTTAAAACTAAAACCACCTTCTTCATGGACTGAATTTTGCAGCAGCTTATCTTTTGCAATGCACTGAAATCAGGTACTTATAATGGGTGTAAAGCAGAGCAGCATTCAGCTTACTTGCAAGCCTCAGAAACTCAGTTACGAAAATTCTGTTTGCCAAGACTAAGTAGCATATTTGAACTAACAAATGGTTTATTTTTAATTTACTGTATTTTGAGAGAGACTTCCTCTTTTATGAATGCTGACAGATAGCTATTTACATATACTTAAATGACAGAGGCTATTCATTTATCCTGTGTACTGATACCCCACATGCACATTGGGAATGATTTAACTGAAAATCAGAAAGTTGCTTTTTTTTGAATCTACTTTTCCAGGCAAGTATGGACTCTGAAAAGTGTGTCAGTGTGTTCTTACCCTGATAAGATTTACATAGGGGTAAGTTATAGGCCTCTACATATCTTCCTGTAGGTCTCGTGTACTTTCTGGGCTGTAGGCGTAGCATAACACAGCCCTTGTAACCTAAAGAAGTGTTAACAGCTCCAGCTCTCAAGCTACAGTCCTGGGTGGCTACTGATGGGACTAAGTTACAAACCTTTGGGCCTCCAAAACTTTCTCCACCCTGGGTTCTGTTAATCGAAATTCCCTGGATTTTTAACCCTGTTAGTGTCGTACAACAAGAGAAACAGGCCAGCAGGTACCAGAGCCCTGACTATACAGTAAAGCTGGTGAAAATCAAATCTCCACACCCACATTCTCTCACTCCTGCTACCACTACTGAAGATATACCAGGGAAAAGGACGTTAAAAGATGGGAGGGATGAAGAATGCCCTAAATATGAAGAGGCTTGATGGTGAAAGGCCAGGTGCCGTGACTTGTGTCAGATGCCGCAAAGGCTTGTCCTCAGTGCATGACATCCGTGTGCCACATGTGCACAAAATGCAACAGGGTAAGTCAAGGAAGGACTTTCAACTTTATAAATTTATTGCCTTTGCCAGTTTGTTTTGCATTGGTAAATGTAGTTTTCTTGTCTTGTTTATTCAGATTGATCTAGATATATTTATCTCCAAAATAAATAAATAAAGAGCTCTCAAAAAGCTTCTCTGCATTAGTAAGAAAAGGGGGGGGGGAACAACAAGCCCTCACCTTCTGAATCATGAGCCAGGTCTCTGTTAATGAATTTTCTTTTCCTGACATTTGTCGGTCTCTCATTACAGTTTCTCCCACGCGGATTCTATAAACAGGAAAGATCAGTTACTTTAGAAATCTGAGGTTTGAGATTTGGTTGGGTTTGTTTTGGGCTTTTTTTAATTAATCAGGAATATGCAAAGTTAGCATAAATTCTTTATATTTTCAAACAGGGACTTCTTGCCAGCCTTCAATTTCTAATAAAAGATATTGCTGAGCACCTAATATCCTCCCAAAGAGTCCTATATCTAAATGCAACACATTTCTATCTATCTATGTAGGTATCTATTTGTACAATACATATATAATGTGCTCAAGCAGCAACACAATGCCAATCGTATTTTTAGCATCTAAAGTATACAAACCTACACAATAGCCCATAAATCCCCATAGCATAAGCTATGCAGGAGAACCCAGACATGAAATTATAATAGATTGCTTTGTTTCCCTGCGTTACTTATAAAATTGTTTGCAAAGTCCTGAAAGAAAAAAAAAAAAACACCAGAGAGGGAAAAAAAAAGGTTAATGTTTGCCTCAACTTCATTCTTTTGAACGTTGCAGGCAAACGCAGCCAGAAACTTTGAATGCAGCTGCTGCTGCTCTCGCCTCCCTCATCCGCTAATCATGTGAATGATTTTTTAATCATCCCAAAACTGTCTTTAAAAGAACACGATGCTTTATTGCAAAAACTAAGAAGACAGTCTCATCTTGCAAGCAAAGCTCCCAGATGAAGAGTCGCCCCTACAGCCGTAACAAAGCAGAGACTGTGTCTGTAAAACTCCCCCACAGAAATAAGTCGGAGTCAAGTTTATAAACACCAACTTTGAACTGATCACTCACATTGGTGACCATGTAAGGCACTTGCTGGTCATAAAATCCATCCATTCTGCAGCTCTTCCACGAGTGTTAGCTCAGTGTTTTTTATTTACTGGGCATTTGATCTGGAGATTTCCTCGGGATCTGGACTCCAATCAGCCTAGAGGGGAATACAAGATGGCTTTTAGATTTTAAAAAAAAAAAAAAAAAAAAAAAGAGGCAGCATGAATGAACTGCTTGCATTTGCATACCTAATTAACCTCAAAGAGTCCCATTCATAAAAACAACCCTCCCTTCTCTGCCTTCACCTGGGTTACACGCTCCTGCCAGCAAAGCGCGGAGCACAAGCACTCGGCGGCGGCGGCGGCCGGCGGGGCGAGAGGCAGGGCTTTATTTACACTGCGCGCCGCGCCCGCGGGCGATCCGCGCCGCCGGCAGCCCCGGCTCTCGCAGCGTGTGCTCAACTCGTAATGGCGAACGCGGGGCTCGCCGCGCACCTCGCGGCGGCGGCGGCGCCCGGCGGCCACGCACTCACCGCCCTCACACACACACACACACACACAGACACAGACAGACACACAGACACACGCACGCACAGACACGGCCCCCCCGCCCCGCGCACCAGCCACCTTCTCCCACAGGATCGCTCCCGCAGCCCCACCGCCGCCGCGCAATCCTGCGGGGCGGCGGGCAAAGTTGCGGGGGAAGACCCACCTGAAGGCCACGCGCGGCGATCGGCTGCAAAAAAATTCCCTCCAAATTTAATAAAAACATTAATTATTCCCCGGCACTTCCCCCTTGGAAGCCGCGAGCGCCACTGACAGAGCTCAATCCCGTGGTTTTTCCTCTCCTCCTCCTCCAGGGGCCCCCGAGCCGCGCCGGCGGATCCCCGCCGCCCATTGGCTCCCCGCGCCCCCCGCCGGATCGCCGATCGCCGCGGCCCGCCCGCCCCCGGCCCCGGCCCCGGCCCCGGCCCCGCCGCCCCGCCCGGCCCCGCGGGGGGCGACTCCGGCCGCGGCCCCGGCCCGCGGGGCAGCGCCTCGGAAGCGGCGCTCGGGGCCCGCCGGCGGCCCGGGATCCCGCCGCGGGCACGCCGTGTCCCCTGCGCCCCCCCGGGCGGCAGGGCAACCCTTTCCATTCACAAAATTTAAATTATTTAAAGAAAAAGTTTCGCCCGCCTGACTCCGTAAAGCGAAAGGCGCCCCCCGCGCACACGCGCGCCCTTTCTGGCGGCAGAGCTGCCCCGCAAAGAGCCGCGGGCGCCGGGAGTCAGCGCGGCCAGAGACGCTCGGTACCGTTTTGTCCGGAGCTGGTGGCATCCCGGGGCTCGTGGGTGCTCTCGGTTTGGCTTTTTTTGTTGGGCGTGTTTGGTTGGTGGGTTTAGGGTGGTGGTTTTTTTGGTTCTTTTTCTTTTCTTTTTTCTTTTTTTTTTTTTTTTTTTCATTGAATCATAGAAAGCAATTTTTATTTCTACGAGGATGACATAATTTCAAGGTTTTGTGGACAGAATTTGGCAGCACCCATACACCGGATCTAGGGGAATTTTTGGTGTAGTGGTGCCAGGACCTACCCAGGTCATGACTTCTGAAGACTTCTCTGAGAAAGCAAGCTTTCTGTTTCTTTGGACAGAGTGGCTGTTGGAAGGCTGTGTCCAAAAACTCTTGCCTTTCTGAACTACCAAGATGCACCAAAGCAGATTTGTGTGGTTTCGTAACAGCTATATTTGTCCTCCCTTTGAGCAGTAAATTCCAGGTATCACAGCAATCAGGTGGTAAATTTAGGTATTCATGACGGCGTCTTGCTGTGAGATACAAAGTTTCAGGTTTCTATGTCTGATGTAGTTCAGCATTTAACAAGTAAAGCCCCAAAGCCAGCAAGCCCAGCTTCTCACTCGGCCATTTCTGAGGGCTCACTTTGTAGCTGACAGTGTAAACCAAACTAAAGAAATGTTCTTTTGCATAATTTCCCTCTGGTGGTTTTAACAATATTCAGGTCACTTCTTCTGTACTACTTTGTTTCAGAAACTATAGTTGTTTCATTACACTCTCTTCTAGAGAATATTACTCTCTGTCACAACGCTTTGATTGTCCTCATTTCTGATCTCACCGTCTATACTCACTTGTCCAGTCTAGCTGAGGAAGAGAGAAGCACCATGTTCCCATCGCTCCTGTCCTTCCCATATGGCCTTCACAGGGAAAACATCCACCACCAGCAGCTTGTTTTTTGTGTTCTTGTTCCTTCTGTTTTCACACACCCATCCCAGCATACCTGCAATTACAAGAGAGTAATGTTATTCTAAATGTAAAAACCTATGATAATTTTATTCTGTTCTTGACCAAGTCTCTCAGTTGTTCCTGTAAGCCACTTTGGTGAGGCAATAATTGCTAATTCTACCCCCCACCATGGGCAGCTCTCACTACACCAGATTGCTCAAAGCCTCATCCAGCCCAGCCTTGAGCACTGCCAGCGATGGGATGTTCACAGATTCTCTAACGAGGCCGTCATTTTCTTATTTCTACCCATACTCAGACTGGAGCAGCTGCTGGGCTTGTGGGAAGGCTGTGGCTACACATACCACCCTGGGAAGCAAGTGGCCAGTCTGACCCCTGGACGAACACAGCCAATGAAGCGACTTTCTCCAGGTGACCACCCCACCCACTGGATGGATATGCTGAGCCACTCACCAACCAGCTCCCAAAGCACTGGACTTGACCACATATTCTTCCAAAGCAAAATCAGTGATGGATTTTCTTGTCTTCAAACAGTGCACTAAAAATTGTCAGTGCGTCAGTCAGCCAAGGTAATTAAACCAACATCAAGTGAAGTTTCCAAAGTTACCTCAGAGCCATCACATATTAGGAATCGCCCATGAAATTCACGCGGGCTGGGTCCCACCTTGCCCTTCCCTACATCACAACCTGCACCTTACAAAGCCTGGCACAGCACCATGGCCACCTTCCAGCACACACCACCACCTCCCCTCCATGTGCACAGGTTTGGCATCCTGCTCTACTGAGCTCTAGGAGGTCGACTCTGTGCAAAGAGCCGAGCTGGGCTGGGCTGTAACTCCGAGAGAAGCTGTGCAATAAATGCATCCTGGCAGGAGAAGCACTGTACTGCTTGCTGTTCCTCCTCATGCCACACATCTCTTCCTTCCCTTCCCTCCTCCCTCTCTCTGGCCCTGTTACACATGCTAGGGAGGAAAGGAAGAGTAAAGCTGTTTTGAAGCCCTCTTTATCCTCATCTTTGTTCATCCACTGTGCTGAGTGGTACTCAGAAAAACTTCATTAACTATTAAGAGGAGGATGCTGTAGATGTAGTTCTATGTGCTGAATTGCAATTTGTATCATCATCAGTCATAACTGTCTCATATGTTAACTGGCGAAGGCATAGTAATTACTTTGTAATTTTATATGCTTGTTCAAAATTCTTGCAACTTTTGGGGGTTTTATAAAGTTTTTATGTTTTAACTAGTCTTTTTGGAAAGAGTAGTTAAAACACAATTACTTTAAATAGTACTGTATTATTAAATATCTTTTCCTTTTAAATAATCCTTTTAGAAAATGAAAAATTAACTTCAAAATCACTTCTATTTTTAGTTGAAGAGGTGGAACAATTTTTAACCCAACTGAAAATATCCAAAAAATGTGCTGAATTTTTTTTGCTATAAGAAATTATTTTTAAATCAACTTTTCTAATAATACTGCTTTAGAAATAAGATACTAGCTCCCTTTTACAAACAGACATGTTCAAGTACTCTATAAAGCTTCACTATATATTGAAATTATATATTATTTCCATTTCCTAATGGTAATATATACTTCAAATATTTATTTGAAAGTGGACAAGGAAAAATATATTTTCTGTTCAATTTGACACACTATGGAGTTACAAATAATTGCTGTAATGTAAAACATAAAAGTAAATCAAAACAGAGCAAAGAGAAGATTCGATAAATACTGTTTTCTTCTGGAAAATGTAGAAAGAGTTTAAGCACATTTTCAAGTCAAGAAATAAATCATCATAATACAATATGATAAAATCCAAGTTCAATAATAATTTTTTTAAAAGAATAAAGCAATAAATATCATAAATTTACTTGATAAGAAGACAGGGAAATACACTCAAAAATACTTTATGATGGAAAAAACCCCTTTTGGACACCCTCATGAAATTGTGCTTATACTGAAAAAAATCCTTCGGAAAAGGGATAGTCACAATTGGAGCATAATATGCAGGTACATTTCAAAGCTACATTTAAAAAAACTAGTTATTTTAAATACTCGGTTTTGGAAATTGTTTTCCTTTATCCATTCCTTCCAGGCATTTCCCCAGTAAACTTTGGTGTCACTGATGAGCCTGACAGACAGCAAAAAGGATGCCCTCCATCCAAACTGTTGAGCAGCAACTTTTTAAACATAGTCTATAGAAGACTCATTAAAACAACAACTACATATGTGACTGACTACAGCAAATCCATGAAAACCTAATGAGATTTCTGTCTGGTAAATTAACCCTTGACCACATTTTAACCTCTTGACGCTGACTCTTTAAGAAGATTAACAGTGCTTATTTTATCATGATGTGTCATAGTGTCATATAACAAAATAGTATATAACATCAAAATAAAAAAAACACAGAGAAATTAATAGGGCAGATACTTGCCCAACATCATGGCTTTCTGTAAAGCCTTTGTTTCAAATGCAGCATCAAGGACTAAATCTTAAATCAGGAAAAAGGAATGTACCAGTAGGAAGAAATAAAATGGTGATTATATTCACGTGTGAAGCTATGAGATGTGGAATTAAAAGTACCTGCAAACAAGTATCTTCAATGCAAAAAGAAAAAAAGTGCTGTTTTCTGTTTGACTGTATGAATTAACAGCACATTGCATACATCATTGTCATTTAGACCTAGAATTACAAACCTAGAGGCCCCCATAACCAATTGCATTTCAATGTCTGTTTACCTGATAATGCAGTGTAGAGCAATTTTCAGAAAACATTTATGTGCTAGAAAATTATGCTACACAGGAAAACCAAAATTAGAATATTTCACAATGAGTGCAAGAAATTCAAATTCCAGACAAATCTTTTGTTGCAATGTGTGCCAGCCATACCCTGGGCTTCAGGAAGAAGTGTCACCAGGAGATCAAAGGAGGTTCTTCCCCTCTCTTCTGGGCAGACCTCACCTGGAATACTGCATCCAGCTCCGAGGCAATCAAAATACAAAAGATGTAGACTTGTTGGAGAGGGCCACTAAATTGATCATAGGATTTGAGAACCTGTGGTATGAAGACAGACTGAAAGAATTTGGGTTGTTCCACTTGAAGAAGAGAAGACTCCAGGGAGAGAAACCTTATAGCACTTTCCAGAACATAGAGGCCTACGAGAGAGATAGGGAGAAGTTTTTACGAGGGCATACAGTGACAGCACAAGGTGGGAACAGTTTTAAACTGAAAGAGGGCTGCTTTAGATTAGATTTGAGAGAGAAACTGCTTACAATGAGGGTGATGAGGCACAAGAACAGTTTTGCAAAGAAGTGATGGATATCCTATCCCTGGAAGTGTCCAAGACCAGGCTGGGTGTAATTCTGAGTAATCGGGTCTTGTGGAAGGTGTCCTTGTCTACGGCAAGGGGGTTGGAACTAGATGACCTTTAAGGTCTGGCCCAAGCCAAACCATTGTGTGATTCCCTGAAAGATGAAAACTACGTTAAGTTTAAAAATATTTTCAGCCTTCATCATAACCAAGACTTCAAAGTATAGAAGCTTTAGAGAGGAAAAGGCTTGGCAAGTCACTTAGAGCACTGGCCCAGTTGTTGGAGCAGAGTAACCTCAGTATTGTTCTGGATCTCCTAATGGTCTTCTGGGTAATTCTTACACAGGCACCCCCTGTCGTCTCTCTGGGGGTTTTGTCCCTATGAAGTGAGATATTGAGCATTGAGTTCTTAACTTGAGAAGTACTGTTGACAATATTAGTCTATTACTATTGATTGTGGAGATGCTGGCTACATCTAGCTCCTTGGATTTTCCTAATCTAGTTCCTTCTGAACCTTTGAGGAGCAAAAATGCTACTCATATGTATTAATTTCAATGACAATTACGACACAACAGGAGTGAATCATCTAGAACTGTGAATCCATAATTAGAATGAATTCTCAGCTCTCTGTGCCAACACAACTGAAGCATCAGGCAGTGCTCTAGTGCAAAATACTAGAGAAAATGCAAAAGACTTCTTGACTGAGTTGTATAAATCATCTTAATTCCATCACAACAATACTCATTTCCTTACCAACTGAGAAAATCAAAATAAAATAAAAATTATACTTGTCCAGGACTTAATATAGCAGTGTATGAGTCACTGGAAGAAAAAACCAAGTTAAAAAATTAAATTTCAATAGGTTCTTGCAGGGTCAGTGGAGCTTCCAGTTTTCTCTCCTTGCAATTCAATTAATTAAATGGCCAGCCATGATAAAGTGGTAATCAAGTAGCCTAGAAGTCACTTGAATTTCAGGCCAGGGAAAGAATTTGTGCATAATCTCACAGATGGCTTTAATTTGCATGTCCTCCTGTATGGGTACCAAGAGAGAATCATGCAAACACTTCAGAATCCTTCACATACTTTGTGAGATTTCTGCCCCACTGTAGTTCATAGAGTTTGTAGAAAACCTCAAATATCTTGATGCAATTATAGTCTAAGGCAAACATGAAGCAAGGAACAGGAAGAAAAATGCTTAAAGATTGTGTTTGCTAAGTTTGCTGGAAAATCTCTCATTTATAAGTTGTTTAGTGCACATTAAATGGTTTTGGTCATCCTTTAAGCCCTCCTGAAACTCAGAAGACACAAAGATGACGCAACACGCCCTTTCAGAATTACAGACTCTCACTCAAGATCACTATTGGACATGCTCAGAGCTTGAGCACAGATATTAGCATAGCAGCAAGGGGTCGGTAGGAAAAAGCAATGCCATTTATTAAATGACTGGCTATAATGACAAACAAACCAAACAAGCTTGTGGATTTAAAGAAGGGCCTTAAGCCTATTTCCTCTTTTTTTAGCAACTGCATCAACTGGGTTAGTAAAAAATATGTCATCTCTCTACAATTATTAATTTATGAATTTTGATAGTTACAGCAATAATCAAAACTATTACTATTAGCAGGCAATGGCTATATTTATATTATATTGTATATATGTACATTTGAAATAGTAAACATGCAGAACCATTAGGACCTAGCCATCCACTTCCACCTGTGTACCACCCCTAAGCCCAGATGGCTGTGCACAACACCTGAGTATTACAAGACAAGCAACAGAAGAGTCAGAGAAAAGAGACAAAATCTAAACACAGCTCCATGCACATAAACTGACAAGACACTGAAAGAAGATGTTGATTATAAGAAGAAAAAAAATAAAAGACAGAATAGTATTTCTTAGGGTTTTATTAAGAAAAAAAGACCTAATAAACCAAGACATTAGTTAAAAAGCACACTGTAAATGTTGTTTCAGAAGCAAACCCTGCCCCAGTCTCCAGTTAATTAGGAAGTGGCTTTGCTATTAAGAGGCTGAGGCATGCCTGTGTTGCCACTGGTGTTCAGGAGAGGAATTAAATTTTTTGTGCCCATTTGCAGTAGGGCATGTATTTTGTTGTAGCGTAGATAACGTAGGAGAACAGACTATGTTAACTTCTGTGAAGATAATGAGATCATATGCATTATGTTCTCACTTTTGCCATATTTAATATGTTCTCTATTTTTAGTTGCTGAGAATGCCAGCCTTTGTAGCAGGGCTTTGTTGTTCCTGTGAAGGTGCTGAGCAAAGATGGTGGTCTCTGCCCTGGAGAGCTGAGGGGTTTGCTCATCAAAACAGGAATGAAAATGTGTTCTCCCTCTACCCAAACCCAGTATCCTTGAGAGGCAGAGGTAGCAAAACAGACAGTGGCTATGTGTCACTTCTATCTGTGACTAGAAGATGCATTTTAAATTAGAAGTTTTAAAGCAGCATTTGAAAGAACATAATATATGAGGTTCTTGAGCTTTCCATAGGAACTTTTCCCATCCAAAGCAAAAAGTAAGAAGAAAATGTGGGGCACTGCAGGCTGTCATTACTGCTGTTATGGTTATCACAGCTATTAGAGAGCTACCTAGATCAACCAATCTCACACTCAGGATAAACTGTATTGCAATGAGCCAAAGATGGGGTGCACCAATGAAAGGTGATTGAGGAGAGCATGGAAATCAGGAAAGGACAGCAATAAAGACAAGGAGCTAGTCTTTGGCACCACTATATGGCACACACAAGCAGAGATGCCAAAAGAGAAAATGAAGTTCAGATAAAAGAAAGCCGTAGGTAGATGGGAAAAGCCAATGTTCACAAGGTTTAAATTGAGGACTAAACAGCTATGTTGAGTCGTGGTAGGGAAATTCTTCCCTGGGAGGAAATGTCGGGTAGGAAAAAAAATATACAAAAATGGAGACTAAAACTATATGTACAGCTGTAATAGGATATACAGGAACTATAGATCAGAGTCCCACCAGACAAATTGTGCAAGTCTTCACCA
Organism: Melozone crissalis; assembly: GCF_028551555.1. NCBI lineage: Eukaryota > Metazoa > Chordata > Aves > Passeriformes > Passerellidae > Melozone > Melozone crissalis. The sequence goes on from NW_026535794.1 coordinate 29,002,542, forward strand.
AAATAATAAATGCCACAAAGGAGACATCATTTGAACCCTTAGAATTATAAAACACAAAACATTTAGAAGCAGGAAGTAATCTTGTCATTTGGTGAATTTAATATGCTTAAAAACTTGTATTTGCACGTCCCAAAATCTGTTCACAAGATAGGAAACAAGAATTATACCTGTTTTTTAAAAAAGGAAAATTAGGCCTTTGTGAGTATACTAAGGATCAATAATAGGGACAAATGTTGCATGCTGGGAGGATTTCAGTAATATTCCAGGACTTCATTTCTTCTTTGACCTAGCTATATTGGGTCACCAAACTCAGCTCTGATGTTAGAGGCTTCTTCCACATAGAGTGCGCAAGGTTACCATTATTCACAATTTTGCAATTCATTAGTTTTCAGTATTTGAAAAAGAGGGGAGAAGGGAAGAACATGCAATCTTTGAATGTTAGGATTTTCATTTCTAAAAGTACTGTGTTTTAATAAGGCATGAAGTTACTGGCTCCTATTGGATTTTATTTTGTCATAAAGATTATATTTTTTCCTGTTTTGAAGAGTAATATTTTAAAATGTCCCACATTCAATCAATCAGTCAATCAATCAATCAATCAAACAAAAAAGGAATTGAAATCAGGAGGTGGAATTCAAGCCCTGATATATGTGACAAGGGCCAAATGTGCTCTAATTCCATCTGCAACTGCTGCTGTTACTGCCACAGATTCACCATAAGGAAGCAAGCAAGGTAAAATGACTGCAGGTTAAAGGAAGCTGCCCAACTCTTGCTCTCTGAAATATGTTGCTATGAATTCACACAATTCTAGCCTTTTCAGGACTGTAGAAGAATAGAAGTGTTCTCCAGTCACTTCCCATTAAAACATATTAAAAGAAAAATCAGTTCTATAGCTAAAATAAGACATCTTCTGAGAGCTCTGTGCTGCCTTAATAAGCAAACAGCACATGTACTGTCCCAAAGAGCAAGAAGGATTTCTGTAGCATAGTAACATTCTATGGCCTTATCTTCATTTCTAATACACTGCAGGCTGAAAGAAATTATTGTAAATCTGAAAAACACTTTTTTTGCATAAGAAACCCTCATAAAGCATTCTGCTCCATCTATTTCCTTGTGCACATTGTTCTGCCTATTAATTCTGATCATAAAAGATGTCATGTAGATCAGAGATTTTGAAGACAAAGTCTGTACAACATTCTATTTTGTTTTAAAGGAGGAGAAGGTGGTAGAGATATTGAAAAATCTTTCATTGATCTTATTTACTCTTCACTGTACCTTTTTAGTTAGTCTCTGTATTCCTTAGGTTTGCACAGTATTAAATTGGGTGGTACCTACTCCACATACAAGTTTGGAAACATCACAGACCAAGGTTTAAAAGCAACTACAGGGTTTTTTGTGAGGGTCAGAATGCCTTCAGGAAAAAAGGTATTATTGTGAAAAAGATCCACAGAAGCAGCTGCTTTTAAAATGTCATGCATAGGTACAGCAAGGGTTGCATAAAGACTTTTGCAAAAGAGTGTTAAAATAACATAAAATAATAATAACAACAACAACCACCAGTTCAACAAATGCCACTCAGCCCGAGTGGAAATTTTCAATTGGGCAGAAATTCAGCAATGGAATGGCAGAACAGAGGCCAAAGGAATTGACCTTCATTTGCTCATGTTTCAAAATCACATCTAGATTGAGAAAGAGGGAAAGACAAGAAATAGACATGTCTAAGAAAAACAGCAATATAAAAGCTACAGTTTATGTTTGGTAGGACAGAGAGTATTTAATTACATTATGCCATTAACCTAAGATATAAAAGACAGAAATCATATTTGGCTTTTGAACACAACAGGCTTGACTGACATTCCTTTTTCCAATTTTGGTTTGGGTTCATCTTTATTTTTTGTAATTTTAATTTAGGTTTTTATTTATTTTATTTATTGTAATTCTAAGTTTAGGTCTCTTTCAGTTTTAAGTGCTATGCTTATTTTTCTTTTTAAATTTAGAGGCCTGTACTACAGTTTGAACTGGAGATTAAGTAAATTCCTGATAAATCATGCTCTAACAGGAAATGTTGGAATCCCGTTGTGAACAGGGCCAGAATACATGTTTAAAAAATTTTCAAAATCTTCTCATTCACTTAGAATCCAGTGCAGATAAGACCAGAAGCTCAGAATATCATAAAATTCCTAAGATCATAGATTTACCTCAGGAAAACCCAAAAATAAAAGGCTCCTTATATCTCAGATTACCATCTTTGCAATCTAGTACTTAATTCAGGATGCTTCTGTTGCAAACTCTGTTGAATCTTTATATTATCATCTCTATGCTTTTGATGATAGCCTAAGGAAAAAAGATGTTTTTCCTTCATATTTTACAAAGGAAAGCTAAAATTTACTAAGCACAGTCCCCTGAGTCACTGTGACTTTTTTCCCCCTTCAGACAAGGAAGATACAAATGAAACCATACTTGAGGTATGGAACTTTCTTGCTTGCTTTCTTCTAATGTTGATTTGTTTTACCAACTCTGATTATTAATTTAATTGTGTAAATCCAATTCATTGCACAAAAAATGTACCAAGTTTTTTGGGGGTAGCATTTTACTACAAGTCAAAGAAAAGCCTTCCAAGGAGGATTTCAATGTTGATATAATAGGTTTTTTTGTCTTATTGTCTAGCCTGGATGTCATTTTTACCCTCAAGGTCTCCTAACAGCGTGGCAAAATGTTAATTTCAAAAACTAAAAGGTACAGGAAGAAAATTACCTTTGCGTCCCTGAGAAGTCCATGTCATGACCATAATAATGCCATCTTTGGTACAGGTTCCTTGGATAACATAGATGAAAAGGACAAGTAATATACACAAAGAAGCACCTATGCACTCAGCCAGAACCTAAAATCACTTAAAAGCTAAATATTCCACTCATAGCTCTACCTTAGGATAAAAAGAGGGGTGTACATTATACATATTGGTTAGTTTGATAGAATATCCTTGGGCAATGTTCAAAAACAATTGTTATAGCCATGCATAACACAATTCATACACAAGGATTCTACATTTGTATATGTAAAGTCAAATTACTTAAAAATACCATAAACAAATAACAATGGTAAAAAGAGAAAATATTCAAGCATTTTGGCTGAATCACACAGTAAAAATACAGATGTCCATAAAATACATATCTATATCCTAGAGTTTAATGTTTCATCCACACCAGCAAATGCAAAAAAGGGAGCAAACAAAACCTCAAAGCTGAGAGCTTGAAAAATTAAAGAAAATGCAATTAGACATGATTTTTTCTAAAAAAGGTGATGTTACCCTCTAAGGTAATTGCTAAGTAGCAATGTCAGGGATGCTGGCCTAATTTCTAGTAGTAAATAGTGAAGTAACAAAGGATGATTGAACTTGTGCTTCTCTGATTGTTTTAGCTGCCATCCTTACTAGAAAAGAGCAACTGTAGGCTGCACAGATGTTTTTTAGAGCTCAGGTCATCAAAAAAAAGTGAGCTGGTCTCTGTAAAATTCCTTCAATAGCTTTAGCAAAGGGATGTGATTTCACCATGTACCAACTAATGGTTGCTTCCTAGTGGTTTGTGATTCTCCAGAGGGCTCCTGATAATACAGAAATAGTTTCTGCATAAACTAGCATAAATTCTTCAGTAGTCTTTCCATGCAGCTTTGCTGCAACAGTGTAGTAAGTAAAGACTATTAGAGATAATTTACTAAAACTTCTAAGGGTTTCAAATTTATCCTGCGGCTCTTTCTAGCAATAGTTCCTTTATTGCACGTGATGCTGTCAGCTAAATGTGACTTAGTGGATTGTGCAGCCTATCAAATTTTGCAAGCTCATTTAGAAAGCCCTTATGGAGCTTAGATTCAGAGTTTTCTCCTGAAAGCACAAGCATGTCCCTAAACAGAGCTAAGAGAGACCAAATACTTCTGGCATTTTCTTTAAAAAGCCCCAAACAAACCACAACACATAATTTTGTAGAGAACTGAGCACTTCAGGAAAATGCTGGAATGTCAACTCAAAGAAGTACCCACACTGTGCCTTTAAAAAGTAGCAGTTTATATTAGGTTTAATATAGCAGAGAAATCTGTGCTGCCAGTACTGGCTGACAAGCATCCCTCAGCTTTTCCAAGAGGAACACGTCTATGGGAAGAGTGCAGTTGACTCTTGATGAGCATTTGGGCTTAGACTTCTGAGCAAAGACTGTCAACATGAAAAGTGTTCTTGCCAACCATAGTGGTGCTTTTGCAAGACCACTAAACACAGCTTTTTTCTGTCTGAATATAGCATTTCTTATATTTTTTCTTGCTTTCCATATGGATATCATCTGGTGTTCTGAATGCTTAATAGTGTAATATAACAGGAGCATGTTCAGAAGACCTCTCTTATCTGTAGCAACATCTCCAGAAGCAACTCGTGTGAAAATATTACCCATCACATTAGAGTGAAACACCAAATATAACTCACCTCATCATGAATACAAAATCACATTCATCCTATTTATCACTGTTAAGATAAATTAGTGAATAAGAAGGAAAAAAAAAAGCTTTTTAGCTTACTTAGGCTAATGATGATAGTGTCACATTCTATTTATTATTACCAGGGGTTTTTAATAGTGAAATAGTAACCATTATTGTAAAAGAGAAAGCTATCCTAAGTGTTCAACATCAAACAAGCCACATCTAGCACCCCTGAAGACAAGGTCTGGAAAACTGCAAGAGCTCATCAGTTCACTCAATAGTCATCAGCGGAGTGATTTTCAACATGACAAGGGAGGATGGTCTCAGTTCTCTTTTTTTATATTCTTTTTTTACATAAGAAATAAATTTTAAGAAATTTTTAAGAAATTAAAAATTTAAGGGAATAAAAAGGCTAAGAACCGAAGTCAAATTTTGTGAGCCACTATTGGAGCAGACACATTTCACTAATTGTAAATCAAAATTTGCCTTGTCAATACAAATTTGACACAAAAGTTCCCATTGTATTTTATTTATTGATACTAGTCTAACTAGCCTAACTCATATCATTTTTCTTGTTCTGACTAAAACCTATTTCCATAGGGATGGCAATTATGCAGAGTAAGCTCAGGAGTATCATCTGGTATGATAACTAAAGTGCTGTCCTGGGTAATGTTTGGTGTAGGTAACACTAGTGGGGTCTTGAGGTTTTTTTATGGGACTAGGAAAGCACATAGTGTTATTTATTTTGTATCAAAGAACAGAAGGCAAACCTTTACATTATGTACAGCCTTTATGTTCACTGAAACGGGGAAGAGGAAAAACAGAGGGAAGTGGAAATGTCAAATATCACCTGGGAGGTCTCATCTACAGGACTTACAGAGAGGTGGGCAAAACAAAAAGTGTGTGCAGTAAAAAATAAAATCATCACATCAATACTAGATAAACAGAAGAAATGGGCACAGACAAAATAACAGATAATTTACACTTTTACAGTCTGAAATTTTGTGTAAGACTTTCATATAAGACTTCAGAATATCAGTGAAAAGTTTTGTAAAATGTTGATAGAGATGTCAGGAAAAACTTTATCTCATGTTTTAAACCAAAGTGAATTTTGATAGATCTCAATTCACGCAGCACACACTACTGATGGGATGGTAGCAATGACTGTATTTAGAGTTGGGCTTGATTTGGCTTAGTAAATTGTGTTAATTGTAAGTTCCAGTTCACCTATTTGACATAGTATTTTAAGTAAACAAAGTCCTTAAACTGAAAAGAGAATGCAATTCAAATATTTGTGAGGGTTTTATGCAATATGGTGTATTTTGCTTTACTGCAGCCAAACAGAGTGTGTGCGAAGAAACAGAGACAGAAAGCAGCAGAGTACATTGTATTCTTCTTGACCATGTCAAAACACGGTGCCCTGAGAGGCTACCTGGAACAGAGGCTAGTCAGGGTTAAAGGAATAAAGTAGTTATTTATAAGAAAGGCCTTCAAAGGATACACCTTGGGCAGTACAAGAGCCTGTCCATGGCTACACTCAAGATGGACCTAAGAGGGACAACTGGTCAGGAATTTTGATATTTTTATAAGTTTTGCTCCATTTACATATTGGAGTTAATTGCCCAATTACAGCTTCAGGTTAACTCCTGTCCTCCCAGATTGCTCTCCTCAATTTGCTGTTGCTTACAGTGTTTGGGCCTGAAGCTGCACCAATGTCCTTGGTTGTTGGGCTGGAAAAGGATCTTTTTGTCCAGGTAAGCTGTGAAGAGAAGTTGTGACCCCTTTATATGAAGTTCTGAGATATACTAAAGCAGTACAGAATCTGGAACATATGAAAGCTAAAACTTAAGGCATCAACCAGACTCCCAGAACTTTTCCATACTTCCCAGAAACATCACCCACACAAGGAACACAGCCCAGCACAATGAGGGACAGAAGCTGGGACCTCATCCCTGCAAGTAAGAGTCTCCACAGATTCACAGTTTAAGTGCTTCTGAGAACATAGTTTAGCTCTTTGGTGTACCACAAGTATGCAGCCGTTTTGTTAAAAAGTCCCAGCTGTATAGTAATCAGCACACATTTTTAATCCATCCATTCTCTGTTATGAAATGCCAATAGAGCATAATAGAGAAATTTAAACAAGCATCCACTGCCTGCAGTTATAATATTCACTTCAGCCAGCCCCTCATTTCTGTAGGTGGTGAACCAGTGCACCACACAGATTCAGCAAGACTGTAAGTTAGAGTGATTTACTGGGACAAATGACATGAAAGTAGGAGGATTGTAAGAATGTCACACTTGCCCAGTAAAACTATTCAGAATTACACACTGTCCTTGTTGCATAACACGATAACAATTAGGGTGCTACATAACATGCCTCCCTCTGCCCTTCAACATCACAGGCAGGTTCAGCTATGAGAACAGAGACCAGCCCTTGGTAGCACCACACAGACATTCCCTGTGGAGAGGTTGTTGTTTTTTGGGGTTTTCTTCTATAGAAAAGCCTGGGAAAAGCCTTCAGTATGTTCTATTTATTTAAAAAAGCACTTTTAAAAAAGCACTTCTAAGCCCTTTTACTTTTAAAAAAGTAATATTCTTAAGCAGCAGAACAATTTTTTAACAGCACAGGCAGCTGTAAAATGGAATCTGACAAAGTGGTCTGTTATATATCTGCACAATGTCATTCCAATTTTGCCAATATCTTAAGGCTAACTTTCTGCAACTTTTCAATGAACTGAGTGCTTTTCATTTCTCCTCTTTGAAAATGAAAATCTTTACATTTATAAACATGGGGATGTCTGTAATAAGCAAAATTATTTAAATTAGAACCTCAGAAATTCTATGCTGAACCCCAGACGGCTTTGCTAGCCTTATTATATAATTATGCCTGATGACTTGCTTATGGGAAAGGACAAATCTCTCCTTTCACCTGGAAGGTTTCCCTGCCCAGTATCCAGCAGTCATGCCAAAGCAGAGAGTGTCCCTTTTCCAAACTACGTGGCTGTTGCTGGTCTGTAACATAGAAGCTACAGAGAAACAAGGCAGATAAGAGCCTGCAAGGGAAATTCTCAGTCATGAAATCACACATATGGCTGGTTGCTCCTCTGAAATCTCTGAAGAAACATCCAGTTTTTTAGACATATGGACATGAAATGGATCATTCTGTCTGTACATGTGACATCACATTATCTGTCTGTAGTGCTTTTGGTTAGCCAGTTTATGATTTCCTCAATTTTGAGCTACCCTCATTATTCACTTGGATATATCGTGCAACCCATCCTCTGCCAAAAAGACGCAATGTGAAAATAATTATGTATGAAGATATTTACAAAACACTAGAATAATTCATTGATGGAAACTGACCATTCTGACTTCAAAAATTTTGTGGGAGAAATAGCATATTTAATAATAATAATAGTAATTACAATGGGAAAGCTAAATTAGGCCATTAATAGCGTTTTTAGAGAATTGTCATAATTTTTAAATCGTCATAATTTTAAAATTCTCATCATTCATAAAGTAAAAATTCCTGAGTAAATTATTCCACTTCAGTCCTGTCTATGCAATTCTAACCAAACCAGATTTAGTTTCTATGACTAAAAATTACAGTTCACTCTATTTAAAAACATTTTAGGGACCAGGTTATCAACAAAGAAATAGAAAATTAGTAAAATATTTCTGAAAGCTAGTACAAACAGAAATTGAAAACTTTAAGTACAATCAGTACTTACACCTCAGTAAGTACACCTGATATATTGGTATATAAATTATGAGTTTTTGAAATTTCATCCCAATACACATAAATGAATATAAGTGTATCTGCCTACAGTCTCTGAATTTTAGTCTAAAAATGAAGCTCAGAAGTGTTTGTACATAATTTATGAAATTTATTTAGATTTGTATTTTTGTAAAATAAATGTTTTTCTTAGAGCATGCATTCTTACAAATTAAAAAATTTATTTAAGCCTTATGTTTTTGAAAGGAAAACTCCTATTCAAAGTTAAAATTGTGAGTTTGGCAGATATAAAAATGCCTAAAGATGGACAACTGACCCCCAACCCATATTGAAATCAATAATGGCTATGCATTACCAACATGTTCAGAAGTCTAAAAACAAATATAAATTTCATAATAAATGTCTACAGTTTGAAAGAAAATTATTATCCATTTATGTGAATGAGATTGTGTTCCCTGTTTGGGAAATTTAATCCACATCTGTTCAAGCATGTAAAAATGTCACTATTTCATCGACACTTCCACATAAAAACCTCATTATACAGGAGCAGTGCTGTATGTTCCCTAATGCAAAAACAAGCAAAAAAAATCCCTAAAAAAACCCCGCCCCAATTAAACAATAACAACAACAAAAGTAATTCACAGTATGCCACAGACTGAACACCATTTTCTGTTTTGACATTTGTCTCCATGAATGAATTAAAGGATTTTTTCCACCAAAATTTCTAAGGATTTTGAGAAATATTTTAAGAAATAAATTACATGGAAGGAAAAGTACCATTTTTACTTCATGTTGTTATGTCTATTGAGTTTTAAATACTGATGTTTTTAGGGATTGCTAATTTTTGCTAAAGCTTTTCACTTTTTTTCTATTCTTTTGATTTGACTGCACTTCAACTATAAGAGTACTTCCTTGGGAGTTCATGTGTGACATACAACCATAAATATCTGGCATCTTTTTCAAAGCCTAAGTTGTGGTGCATCTTCTAAACTGTACAAGCATATAAGCTTCATCTCAAGAATCTTAAAAGTGCTTAAAAATCAATAATTGAGTGTTTTGTAAGAGCATCATCAACTCTCTAGTGATGACTTAAGAGGACTTTGAAAAAAGGTCATTGTGTAATACTTGAGAAAGTGTAACTCCTCTCACCTTCAGCATTAAAACACCTCTTCATCTTAAAAATAATTGCATAATAATGCACATGAAGCAAATAGTTTACTTCCACGCATAGATATTGCATACTGAAATAGTGTCCATTGTTGGATAATAAAAATTTCATTGCAGACACACAGACAAGTGGAAAATTTTGATGTATTGTTTGTGGAAACAATGTAACCCCCATCTATATCAAGTCTAATTCTCTAAAAGACTACAGTGCTCAAAAATTCAGTGCACTGTAGACAACAAGGGCCTTCAAACACATTAAAGATTTTGCACTTCAGACTACTTCAATTTGTTTTAGCTTCAAGAAGGTTTACTGAACTGCATGTCACTTGCATGTCACTGCTTTGGCAGAAAAACATAGCTGATGGACACAAATGAAGCTTTGTTGCAGTCACTGTTCAGCTGCTCTGTTTGTTCAATTCAACACATTCACCTGTATCTGTATTAACTCGGAAATATTTCTGTTCATTTCAGAAGGGTTTAATCACATTAAATTCCACTTTTTTACACCCTTCCACTACATCTTCTCTAAAGAATATTTATCCTAATGCCACATATAAAATGGTGTGAAATAATTAGAGTAAAACTTTCCTCCATAACTGAATTTTAAATTTGCAGTATTGTGTAGGTGAAGGTGGGGAGCTTCTTGTTTTAAACTTAATTGGAATGGAAGCTATATTTCCCTGGAAATATTTAACATTAATAGTAGGTTAGCAGTTTGGCATGAAGGATTACCTACTTAAGTCTCACATGGTGCTTAATTGTGTTTTGTTCCCTTAAGCATAAAATCTAGAAAAGAAACATAAACCCAAGAAAAGAGCATAAGCATTAGTTTTGATTATTCAACTATCTTGGTTTGTGTCATATCATACAGATGTTTCCAGAAATTCTTGACAATTCATATAAACCAATCACAATAAGAAGCTTCTCACAGTTTCACTGAGAAGAGGCACGCTGTGACAGAGCCATTTTTAAGGATCCAATTTACTACTGTTTCCCTGAAGAACAGGGCTAAAATGAAGGGACGCCAGGCAACTTTGAGAAGCTTTCAGATAATCTCAGGGTCTGAGGCACCAGAAGGGTTTGATCATCTCAAGATGCACTCCCTCCAACTGGCTTCAAAGCCTTATGGCCCTCTGTTTCACTGGACATGTTCACAGGAAATTGTTGAGGATATGCAGAGGAAAGTGAATTGAGTCCCATTGCAACAATATTGTGGTATCATGAAAAAAGCATAGATGTTGCAGACCTATATATTCTTATCCCAGGTGTGTCTCCCTGTTACAAACTAATATCAGTACACCTTATACCATGTCAATACACTTCATTGCAAATTTCAATGTCACTGCTCTCAATGTTCCATTTTCCTGCTTTACAGCAGTTATTCCAAAGGAAAGACTTCAAAAAACATGCAATGTTGCGGCACACAAGTAAATGGAATGGAGTTTATTTCTGTATAAATAATAGCAATTAATGATAAGAAATGTGCCACAGTAATTTTTAAAGCAAATCTGCTTTATTAGTTAACATTTGAACCTTCAGTAATTCAATTCAGAAGAACAAGTTTTCCTGGAAGGTTATGTTGTTCTAGAACAAACACCTGTAAAATGCCTGTTTAAGGAAATAGGACTCACCAATTGTAAATGACAAATCCGCAAGAATTTCTTTGATTCTTTACAGGATCTGCAACAGGATGCACTCAGTTTTCAGGTACATTGCTGTCTGATGGCAATAAGGGCTTCTCAAGTTCCCCCACATTGTGAAAATAAAATCTAAACTATTGAAATTTTATTGCTAATGCAAATATTATTAATTTTATACTGCTACTGTACACATATGATGCAAGAAATGCCTAACTCAGGCAAAAACTTAATACACATCTGATTTTCTAATTGGAGAAACACTTAACTCTATATTTCAGTATTAAAAATGTCAGTCTTAGATACTCAAACTAGAAGAGACAAGAATAACAAAGAATGCCAAAATAAAAGAACATTATAAAACACTCATAAGTTTTTTGTTCTATTGTCTTAAATTAATGTTTCCTTTTTCAGAACAGAAATTGCTTTGAGCATTTTTCATGTAAAATGCTTATCACAGCATCCATGTATAAAAAATTGATGGTATGAAAGAGTCTTAAGAAATGTTTTTCACATGAATGGTTTATAAAATCTAAAGCTGATTTCAGCTGAGATTTTTCTTCTATTTTCAAGGCCTTGTAGCAAGCTGAGAAAAACTGTTCTTGTCTTTTTACCCCTTTCCAGTTTTCATAGGGTTACTCTACAATACAATACTTCTGGGTTCAAGACATTCATATTAATGCGAGAGAGAACAAATGTCTGTGTGACATATGTCCATGTGAGAAGGACTAAAACTTGTGATATTGTAAGGGCCTCAAGTGCAGCTTAAAGAAAACACTTCCTCTCAGGGGTGGTGGAGGTTGTGCAAATCCTGTCAAAGGTGTCTGATGCCAACTGCATGGCACAAGGCTGCTGTGGGGTGAGACTTGAGGGATTGCTCAGGACAGCAAAGCAGCTCTGACTAGACTACTGAAAATGCTGGACAGATTTATCAACATAAAAACTCAGTAAGAATTGCAGGGTCCCTGCCACAGGTGTTGGTTAACTTTTCTTGTTTTCTCTGAACAGAGGATAACTGCTTCCTTTTCTTACCCGGTCAGATTTAAGTAACAAAGGAATCAATATATAAACACTTAGGAGAGACCAGATGGTGAATGATAAATGGCAAGGATCAATTTAATAAAACCTATCAGGCCACAGTAAACCAAGCCATCTCTGAAAAAAATTAGAAGAGATGGTTTGCTGGGTAAAGTGATTGTAATTGTTTTAATAGATTTTTAGTAATAATTTTCATGTAGTCTATCCGGGAACCTTTATAAAAGAAACCAAAAAATAGGGCTGGAACACACCTCAGGAGTCTGTCTAGTGCATCCTATGTTCCAAGTAACCAGTGGCACAAACCCCACAGCTAACATATTTGTCTAACCAGTTTCTAAAAACCTCTAGCACCAGAGAATCCAGCCTCCCTAGGCAAACTACTCCACTGCTTAACTATTCCTTAGAGCATGATTGGTGTTCTTGATGGTCAAACTAATCACATTACTTCTTGCCCTATCCAGAGACCTCTCTCTTTGGGCAATAAGTTTTTATGTACAGAAGCCCAAAAATTTCTTCAGAATTTTCTGTTTTCCATAAAAAGTACCTCAAATCTTTCATTCTCTGCACACAACTCATCCTCTGGCCCACAGATTAAATGCAACTGGATAGAACATGAGGGGAGATACTGCAGATAGAAATACAAAATAATACAAAATAATAATTCCAATATTAAAATGAATATTCTACAGTCAGGTTTTGGGAATAATAATGAAAGCACACCATAGTTATATAAGCATAAGTTCTTCCATGAAGGGAAATGCCAACTTACCTAAAAATTTTACAACTTCCACCATATTCTCTTATCATTTGTGCAGGTATAATCTCCTAACTGCAGAAATGGAAGTTCAAAATCAGGTGGAATGACAGTAACTTTTTTTCCACATAGAAGTATTTATACTTCCCTACATTCAAATGAAGATCAGCATTAGCTGCATATGGGATTTAAAGTATTACACAGATATAAGGTATGTTCTAAACTCTTTTTTAGAAGACAATATTTGAGATGTTATAATGGAAAGGAATCAGAGGTTATTGCATTTATGATCTATTTTTAAAAATACAGCTTGAATTCATATTGTGAATATTCATATCTAATACACTTCCTTTGACTTCTCAACCATTGTGATGTCAGTAGAAAAAGCTACTACAAAAGAAAGGAAAAAGACAACATTTTAGACCCATTCCATGTTTAAAATATAAATGTCTGGTGCATTTATGTAGGCTGGTAACAGTCTATAGAAACAACAGGAATGGAGAAGTTCAGTATGAAAATTCTGTCTTTACAATGTCTTCTGTCAGTTATGAAGATATAGCTGGTGCTGACTTTATTCCAAAAAGAGGCAGTGCTTTTCTTCTGTAGTAGAAATGGAGCGATAGATTGTGATATGTACTACACACACACACAAAAGAATTAAGACAGAAGGTAAGCAAAAACATCCTTCCGCACTCCAAAGCGGCTTCCTACATCTTTGATAGGACTTTCCAAGAGCAAAGGAAGAGCAAGAACTTCACAGCCTATCTCACCCATCCAATTAGAGAGCGAAACACTGAGTCTGTTTGCTCCCAGGGTACTGCACATAACTCTTCTCAGCCAACATAGAGTTGTTGTACAAAATTTCTGCAAATTATGTCAACTGACTTTGTACAAAAGAGAAGAAATTCTGCTTAAGGCACAGACACATTCAAGAATCTTACCATATCAATGACCAAGTTTGCCATAACCAATTTTATGTAAGAATTTCACATTTCCTTTGAAATACTGAAATACCATTTGGCAAATTAAGTTTGAAATTCTTCACCTTCCTTAGATTAAGTGAGACCTTTAATTCAATTTTACTTCAGGGTGTTTTGCTAGTTAATTAAAAGCAATGTGGTGATGCAGAGCTCAATGGAGGTCTTTTCTTCAGATAGAGAATCTGTCTCTCAGATGTTAATAGCTTCTTCAATATACAGAATTTGGGGGTGGTGTGACAACATACATGGAGACAGAGGTATGACTGCAACCTGAACTTTGGTATAGATCTGTCTGCTTCCTACCTTATCGTTAGTTTTCATGTCTCTTCACTGCTTCTTGTATCTCACTTGACTCTTACTTTCTTTAGATTGATGGAGACTTGAAAGCCAAAAACCACTGTGAGGGCAGGAAATGCAAAGTATGGTCGCTCTCTACATCCTATTATGAAATAAAATTGCTCAGTATCCTTTGTGCAACATGAGGATTCATTTATTGATTCAGAGTGCCATCATGATACCAGAAAATTGTGTAATATATTGCTGCCTTTCAACAAGACAAAGCAGGGGGAAGGGAGAAAAAGGAGAGAAGGATAAATGATAAACCAAAGGACTTCTTTTGTCAAGCAAACATCATCATCCTTTGGACAGACTCTGAAATTATACATCTAGCAAGTTAATTATTTTTATAATAGAATCACTGAGTGGTCTGATTTGGAAGGGATCTTAAAGATAATCTTGTTCCAAGGGACACCTTCCTCTAGACCAGGTTACTCAAATCTCTGTCCAGCCTGGCCTTGAATGCTTCCACAACTTCTCTGATCAGCCTGTTCCAGTGCCTCCTCATTCTCCTAGTAAAGAGTTCCTTCTAATTATCTAATCAAAATCCACCCTAAATAATTTAAAGCCATTGCTCCTTTTCCCATTACTCTATGCTTTTGCAAAAATCCCTCAGCAGCTATCTTCTGGGCCTTCTTCAGGTAGTGAAAGGTGCAATAAAGTCTCTCTTGGAACCTTCTCTTGTCCAGGCTGAGCAGTGCAGTTCTCTCTGCTTTGGAGAAGTTCTCCATGCCTCTAGTCAGCTTTGTGGCACACTTCTGGGCCTGCTCCAACAGGTCAGTGTCCTTCCTGTGCCGAGGACCCCAGAGCTGGACACAGCTCTCCAGCTGGGTTGCCATGAGAGTGAAGTAGAAGGGCAGAATGCTTTCCCTTGCCCTGCTGGCCACACTGCGTTTAATGCAGTCCAAGACACGTTTGGCTCTCTGGGCTGTGAGCACACACTCCCAGCTCAAGGCCAGCCTCTCCTCCACCAGCACAGCTCCCCCAGGACCTTCTTGGCAGGGCTGTTCTCCATCCCTTCTTCCCTCAGACTGTGCTGACACTGAGGGTTGCCCCTTGCTCTTGGCTTTGTTGAATTTCATGTGGTTACCTTGGACTCCTCTATCAAATTGGTCAAGGTCCCTTCTCGTTTTCCCACAGTCCCATCTTGCAGTCCATCCACTGGAGAGGTGTGGAAAGAGACTGCCATAGAAGGCTGAGACAAAACCACTGCTGAGCATCTCAGCCTTCTCCTCAATGGTTACCAGTCTGCCAGCTTGCTCATCAGAGGGGTGCTGCTCTCTTTAACCTTTTTTTTCTGGCCGACATACCCGTGGAAACACTTGTTGTTATTCTTTACATCCCTTGCTAAACTCAGCTCCAACTCCACCTTGGCTCTGCCTTTTATGTGCTGGAATACGGCCATTTCTGTATTTCTTAAACTAGTCTTTTGGGTAGATAAGTTGCTACTATCTTTGAAAAAAGATCCCTCATATTCAAGAAAATTAACATCTTTCATTGAACAACCTCTAGGCCCAAGCAAAAAAGATGTACAGAAAAACCTTATTGATAATCATTGACAATGATCTGCAAAACAAAAGCCAACTCATCATATTCTTCAATGGCCCCTTTCCAAATGTTGGAAATACTTTCCTTTTAACACAACAGTTATCATCTGTCTAAATTACCTTTCTCTCAAGGTTTCCCTGCTGCCAAGAGACCCCTGAAGTCCCCTGAGTGTTATGTAAGCAGAAAATGCTAATGAATAGGGCTCCATTTCTACATATCTACGAAGACATCAAAAGTTAATGACTAAATGATATTTGGGTATTCTAATTATGTAGGTTCAGGGAATGTTCAGATTTAACACACTCCTTTCCTACTAAAAAAGGTGAGTTTATGGGCTTTTCCCCACTATTCCCAAGAATGATATCTTGTATCTTAGGGATCCTGTGCCTATGAGTCAAATATAATGATAATTTTTAATGAACCAAATAATTATAAAGACACCTACAACATGGGCTTGAGTTATACATTTTACAGGACCTTAATTAAAGTTTTGTCTTAGTGCTGGTGTACAAGCAGCCTCCAGGACTTTTCTACACTTGAAAACACTTTTACACAAGTCATTCACACCTCCCCGATGGAACTGTAAAGAGCAGCAGTCATGAGGCTGCTCAGGCACAAAACAACACTAACTCATATTCTGCTGTCCAGAACTGGCTGCGAAGGAAGTCAAAACAGGTGAGCAATGAGAGGTTTCTGAAAACATTTCAGAGATGGACTGAAAGACTGTTCTGCAGCAGATTTGTTATGCTTCTAACTTTCCAGGAAAAACATAAATGAGCTCTAGCAATGTTACATTTGGTACCTATTGCAGACAGAGGATAAATAAAGATTCTTCAATAGTTTTGGCAGACAAATTAAATGGCTGTGAACCCATAAGGAGAGCGAGAAAAATCCAGTATGTTAATAAAGCTCTCAAGTGTGACCTTATAACACAGGGGGACAAATGAGGAATTCTCTTTCTTGCCTAGATTTTCAAACATGCGAAGTTCAGATTTTTTTTCTTTAGTTGTCTCACACTCAGATCTACAAAGAAATCGATAATATGCCTATTAAGTGTCACAAAAAAAAAAACAACAAAAAAACCCCATGTCCAGTACTACAAGCAAAGATAAAATTTTAAATTCAAACCACAGAAACAGAAAAAAGGAGTTCTATGTGATCTGAAACCACCTCAGAAGATGACTTCTGCTGTTACCCTGCTTTTGTATTTACCAAGCTCATAATATGTTAAAGCATGGCTTGGCATGTGTATCTAGCTCTATGGTACCATGTGCAACATTTGGAAGTTTTAAAGAAACTTTCTCTGATGCAAAGTATAACTCATCATAAATGCCTAGCAAACAAACATCTTTTTTGCTTTTCAATGGGACTAAATGAAATATTATATGGAACTAAGAAAGAATCTTTAGGACAAGATAATGCTGCTGACATAACTGTTCTTTAGCACTTCTAATAATAAAATCCCACATAACTCTTAGGTTTCCCAAAGGGTAAGAGGATACCTGCTATCCAGTGAAAAACTTGGGTCTAATTCCTACATGATGCTTAAATATTCTCTTTAGCCTTCAGAGTTTTCTGTTGTCTTTTCCTTCAACCTATAAATTTATCCAGACATTCATTGTAGCCTTACCTAATACTCAACCATTATTGACTGTCTGCCTGAGGTTTAATCGATGAGCAATATTTATTCACCAAAAAGTATAGTGATGAAGCAATAGTTACAAACCTCTGCACGTTCTGTTCCTGCATCTAGAAGAGGGAAAATGTACTGGGAAAAACCTCAACCTTTTGTGTTTCTGGAAGAAAGCCTCAATCTTGATTCATTCCCACAGCAGTAATAATGAAAAAAATAGCTTTGAAAGCAACTGTTCCTGTTTTTAAAGTTAAGGATCTTGTCATCATTCACATAGCTTAAAGAGCAACTTCAAGATTATGAGTCCTGAGCTTGTCAATTGGAATCGCACACCTAATTTGCACAGCTTCCTCTCCCCAATGAACAGAGAATGAGAGAAATATTGCTTTATGTAGATCTGTCCACGTTCAAGTATAAATTGTTTATAGGTATTAAAGAAAATTTTGACTGTGTTCATATAATGTAAGACAGACAATGTAAGAAAGACAATAAAGGAGCTGAGCAGCTACACAAGAAGTTATTTCCACTTGGTAACGCATGCTAGGTCAGTTGTCTTTTTCTAAGCAGAGGGCATTTGACCCTTCCAGTGAATAGAATTCACTAAATTGCTTCCTGTTTCAGAATCTGTGAAACCACAGGGTGAACATCCTCAGGAAACCCAGGTAGGTTGACTGTGGCCAAAGTGGCTGCTTCAGGAGCTGCTTGTGCTGGCGGAAACTTGATTTGCAACAGGGTAAAGGTTGAAAGCTCAAAGATCGTGACATACACACGAAATAACAGTGCAGGCAATGACTCTTCTGCTTTTGCAAAACTCATATGAACAAAAAGGTACCTGAATTCTTCTTCTGTACCACAGTGAAGAAAGAAAGCTCAAGGAGAAAATATTTATCTTTGACAGAAAAAAACATGAAATAGAAAAGCAATCCCTCTTGCTTGTTGCTAAATTTCTAACACAACAAAATAAATCTTACACAATAGTGCACATACAAGTGGCAAGGTTTACAAGATAAAGCAGAAAAAATCCACAGGCCTTTATGAAACAGAAGTGTTATACAGCAGGTATTTCTGAGGTTTGAGCAATTTTTATCTATTTGGTATCAAATGCTGACTATAAGGTAATAATAATCAAAACATACATGGAATTAAAAAAAATGGAGTTCAAGTATGTCTCAGTCTGATGGCAAGTAAGTTAAAAGCTTAAGTGATGTCTTCTGATTTCTACTAGGTAAACTCTGTTGGCCACACCGACATTCAGGCATCCCACTGCTGAATAGTGCTCAAGCTCACAAAAATATTGCCAACATAAAAAAGTGTTGTAGACATACACATGTAGTTCCTGTATTCCTTTTTTTAAGGTGGGTGTTATTTTTTAAATGTAGACTTCATATAGAACTTTTTTAAATGTTTAGATGTGCAGACAACTGAAATATTAGGAGACACCAATACTTCTAAAATGGAATATACACATAGAGGTGTTTAGTTTTACGTTGGCAATTTCATCAACAGTTATACTATCACATGAAATAAGTACCCACTTTTTCTTTACTCTTTTTTTTTTCAAATTTATTTTTCTAGCTTATTATGCAGAGGCTATATTTGGGACGGTCTCAGTACTGAGGACAAGTACTTAAGAAAATACCAAGGAGCAAACAAAAGATATTTTTAAATTCTATTCTTTATCTAGTAAGATAGCACAATTTTATTTTATCCATGGATTTGGTGGATTTTTTTGCTTACTTTAAAAGTTTAATTTTTATTACATTTTAATGTCTTCTCTGGCAATAGTCACATGGTGCCTGACAATAGCAGTCAACTATTAGTGGTAAGTTGGTAGCTAAGCCTAACAACTTGAACCTCAGTACCAATAACTATTACACCTGCTCTGGGAATGAAATTTGCCAAATGTTGTCAAAAACTTTAAAGCAGATTCTGTTATATACATGAGGTTTCTGGGTCTGTTGTTTTCTTGTGCTATAGGAATAGGAGTTACATTTATGTGGCACTTTTATAATCAGAACAAGTTATTTTTAATGAACAGTTTTGTTATGTAAATTCTGTAAACACTGTCAACTTTGTTGATAATATCACAGTTCACCTAGAAATCTTGTGCCTGGAATTTTCATTGACATCTATCTGCACTTAAATGTACTGCAAGAAAAACCTCAGGAAAACATATTTACCTTTTAGGAAAAAAATTGCCTTTCCCTGCATTGCTAGCAAAACAAGCTCTTCTCCAAATAACCTCACAGACAAACAAAACAAGAGATATTCTGGTTTAAGGAACCTTGGCTGCTCTATGTACTACATTTAACCAACAGATGCACTGATGTAAGAAGTGGAACTGAACTCTGTGAAAAGGATGCTTACTGTGCTGAGACACACAGGGATCTTACACCCTCAACCACGCCACTGCTGTCATATTTTCCTTAACGTGAGCTGGCCCATAGAGCAGGTATCAAAGTTCCCTGCTGTGCTGTCCAAGAGCACGTTCTCACCTGTCTGAGGAGATCAGGACAAGATACAATCACATCATCAACTTCTGTTCTCAGAAACACTCATCTGGCTGGCGGAATTCCTGAACTAAAGCAGACCACAAAAGATCCTAGTCCTGTGTGACACACACACAAGGAGTGTGTGAGTTGTGTCTGCAGTCCAACAATTTAACTGAAGAGGTGATCTTGATGCACAGAAGAAAATATTAAGTCTGCACACAGCGCAAATGCCCTACTTTATGCTTGTTTCAAAACAAGGAACCAACTAGATCCAACTCATCCCTAGGTAAAAATGTTTATCTTTCCAGTAACTGCATGAAACATTTAACTCTGTGTATCCAGGATAATTAGGATTCAACCACATTAAGTAGAAAAGCTATCGTTTGGGAGATCTTTCTTCCTTCTGATCTACAAAGTAGGACCTGTAGTTTCAGAATGGTTATTGTTCTCAGCTGATGACAAATCTCACTCTAAATTTAGAGAATCTGTATTTAAAGTCTGAAACCTAAGGAATCTGAAGTTTTCCGTAAGAAGTTCATTTCTGCATAGCATTTTGCACTCAAATGTACTTGACTCAAACTAAAATAGCAGCCACGCAGTCAGACAGGAACCCAAAGTCTTCCCTGGTTATCATTTTCACTAAGAAAGGGAAGTAAAAATTAAACTTGACTCATTATTCTATTGATGTAGAAAGCAGGAAGGAAGCCAGTTGATGCCACTGCAAAGTGATAAAAACAGTAGTCTGTCAGTCTCTACCAATTAAATGAATAGGTACATTTGGGATAAATAAACATGTGTGATAAACCTGCTGAGTTGTAAAAGAGCATTCATACATTGTACAAAGCTGCTTTAGAAATTTAAGTACCCAGTGTCGTCTTATAAAAGCTCTAAAATAATTTTTACTATATCAGAATCTATTAAAAAGCTCTGGAAAGAGGTATCAGAAATTATTATTAAGATGTGTAACTTTTCTGAATGGTTTAATTCAAAGTTGACATATAACTCTGTAAGTTCCATAAGCTTATTTTATACGTTATATGTGCTCAAACTGAAAGCTAATGATGATCATAAGGCTTTTATTTCCTATTTGTAGACAAATCATTTAGTTGGATACCACAATGCAACACAGAATTAAGAAAAGTGAGAGGTTTAGTTGGATTGCAAAGCAAATTAACAATGATAAGGGTTCTAAAACAAGCTTAATTGGTATTTCATTCTAATTTCACTTGAAGGTAAAATACTTAAATTCTGTTATCAGTATTTTCATCAACTTATTATCCATCATTACCTCCAGGTTAGAGCTGCTGGATGCCTTCTGTTACAATTTCTGAATGTTTTCTTGTCTGAGACAGTAGGTTGCACTATTAGATACCTTGGTGCATATACTAGAGTGCAATAAACTCAAATACACATTTCTCTCTCTTTCTCTAGTAAAACCCACAAAACTTTAAAAAAGTTAAAATTACTCAAAAACCCCAACCCCCCAGAGCACCTAGTCTGCGAACAATACAGTATTTGGATTAAAAAACAGTTTCTTGAATGCAAAAAAAAGTCAAGGTGGAAACTGTCTACTAGAATTAGAACACTAGAGAATTTTTAAAGAACCAATAATCAATGATCTTTCCCTGAACTGCTGAATTAATTTAAACCAGATGAATTTAGATCAGTTGGCTGTTAGGAAAAAACCCTGAAAATATAAATTCCTTTTCACAGATAAGACTTTGTTATAAATATGAGTCAGCTACAGTAGTTTGCCTCAGTAACAGCAGCCATTATTTCTATATGTGATGTCCACAAGCAAGATATGAAAGAAAAGCTTTAAAAATATCCCAAAAATTGGGTCTTTAAGGATATGCAAAAGAATGAGAATCTCTGTTACTGCTTATGAGCTCCTGCTTTATGGATTATCTGAAGCCTTTGCTTTCACAGGTTGGTCTAGGTTGTCATTTCTCACAAGCCCTAAATGCGTATACAGAAGATAATAGAAAACAAACACTACTACAAATTAGTCAATAAAACATAAAATGCCAGTTACAGGCAGATTAAAAAAAAAAAAAACAAACCAACCCCTAAAAATGGCAAAAAAACCAAACCCCCCAAACCAACCAACCAACAAAAACTCCACAAAGACCAAGCAAAAAACCCAAAAATAAAACAACAAAAAATCCAACAATAGAAAACTAAACAGAAAAACCAAACAAAAAACCAACCAAAGAAACAAACAAACAAAAAAAAAAAACACAACTGGAAAGAAAAAAAGAGCACTACATGTTCTGTCTTCTTTTTTTTTTAATGTTCTCATTTTTCTATGTCTAGGAAAGGAACAAATCAAGATCAAAAGTACGCTGTGTTCTAAATTAAGACGGAGATGAGTGAAAATGTGTTTTTATTGTGTGTTAAATGTGTTGAAGGAAAAGTTAGAGAAAGAATGGAGGTCAGATTAGGAAACCGAAAATTCAATAATAGATGTTAGATTAGATTGAGTAACAAAATATCTGAAGCACTGATGTATTAAAAACCCAACCAAGCAGCAGAGAAATGTAATGCAAATTTATTTGCTGCTCATAATGTAATGTAATTTGAACAGATAAGCCCATTCTGCTGGGATGCCAGAAAACAGGCCAGCAAACACTACCTGGCTGAGCATATCAGTGTCTTATCAGAGCCACACTGCTGCTCCCAGCAGCGCTGGAGCCTGTCCTCTCCGGAGCCCAGGGTGTGACCACTCAAACCACCCATTATTCACGGAGGGAAAAGCTGCCTTTATGATTGTTCTCCCTGCAAAACCCCCCTCACACAAGCCACACACACCCCCCTCCCAAACTGAAGAGCAGGATCATACATGTATCTCAAGGAACAAACAGTAAATAGGGTAATGCTTCTCCTGTGCTCGCTGCAGGACTCCTGGTTTTGCTCCAGGAGCTCAGGGCAAACCCCAAGTTATTTGTTTTCACAGATGCTTTTCCTATCCTTCCCAGATTCTCATTGGCTAATAACAAATGCAAGGAAGGACAAGACCACCGACTATTTATTCCAGAGAGGGAAATCCTCACTGCCTTTTCAGGTTATCCAAGGAAATAGGGCTCCCCTCCCTCAGCAGCATTCGATTTGTAACTCCTGTGACAGAAAGCTGGGAAAGGAACAAATGAAGTAAAGAAAAGGAACGACTCTCATGTCACATCTCCCTGCCCTGAGTAGCGGGCCAAGCACATCAGAGAGAAATCTGCTTGTACAAAGGAGTGATGTAATGTTTTCCTTCCACATTGACTGAGGGAGTAGGGAGAAAAAGGATGGGTTACAGCTTGTCTAATTTGTTATGGCTTTAGATGCTTGTCAAAATGCAACTTATATCAAGAAAAGAAATTTGAAAAAAAACCAATCAACTAAAACCCACTTCTATTGAAGAGAATCAAATTCCACAATCTATTCTATGCCAGAGGTCCAGTAGTTCTCTTGGAGCACTGCTCCTATTTTGGATGTGTGTTTGTGCAGCGTGCAGTGTACAGTAGACAGAAGCTTGAGTGAAAAACAAGGCCCAGCTCTCACCCAGTGGCCAAAGAAAACTGTCAAAATTCAAGGCAGAAACAGTACTGAGTAATAAACAAACAAATCAATATATTCTTGAAAATTTGCTTGAGAAGAGGAGTAATCTGCAGCCAATCCTGGAACAGAATGGATGGAATAAGTAGCAGATAATTCTAAGGAAGAATGTTTTTATCGGTAGTGTAATGTCCAATTAAAAAAATACAGAACATAGAAACCCCTAACTGCTTCCAAAATTATAATGCTTTTATTTTATAGGATTGTTACATTTTAAGAGATACATCTATTGGGTCAAATTCTACCCAGAAATCTCCAGGAAGATTTTTTTTTTCTCATTAAAAAATAGATATTTATTCACTTTCTAATTTTTCTAGATTTATTTTCTTAAATCACTGCAACTCCTTTTAAACTGTAAGACTCCTTAAATTAATCAGAAAAATTAAATAATATTTTAAAGAAACACATAAAAAACATAACTTATTTTTCTGGTCCCGTAATCAACTAATACAGCTTTGTACGAACAAGAGAGGCATCTTTGATGAAAAAAGTAAAAATAGCTAAATGCTACTACCAATCAGTTGGGGGTGAGAGATGAAATGAACATTTTTATATGGGAACAAACTTACTGAGGTGCCCTTATTCCAGAAAGATATTCTTAGCCTGAGGAGTGAAGATTCCAGCACCTGGAACTCATTTGCAGTGATTAAATATCTGCATTGTTACACAAAAGTGAAATCCAATTCCATGAACTTATGAAAAATATTCAAAAAGCCTTATATTTATTTTTCGAAAGACGAGGAAGCAGAGTGCTCAAAGACTTAGAGACTGAAAGTGATGAAAACACGAAAGGTAATCTCTAAGTTTTATTGCCAGATGTTTCTGAATTAAAGGGTTCCAGACAGTATACCAGACAAGCAGCTATAGAAATGAGACCAAGAATAGTTGAGTAGCTTGTTGCTATTCTTACAGATTCTAAGCCTCAATTTTCCCTCTGATTTTTGCCTTATTGCACTAGTAAATCACTTGTTTAATTTTTTAATGATGTGAGCTTTCAGATGAATCAGAATTTTTCCCTGATGTCTCTTGTGCACCTCCTGTGGAGCTTCCCTTCTAGTTTTCTCACAATTTTTTTCTTCAGGTTTCAGAAAGGTAAACCAGTCCTTTGTTATATACTCCAAAAATTGCCTGAATTTCTGATTGAATTAACATGCATTCCAATTCAAAATCAGAAACAGGCTGGAACAACTCACCACTGTCATAAGAGGTAGCAAATAGAAGACGTAGGTCAAAGATAGCATTGAGGTAAAAATATTAAATTAGTCTAATTATAAATTTACATTCAGACTTCTGCAGTTGTTCATCAACATATAAATATCCAGAGTCCCAGTTTCATTTGACTGATGTTAGATGAACAGAGCCCACCTTTCTATCTGTGTCTATGAACCCCATTTGATCTGCTTTAATGAAAAATAGTTCCTTTGCTCAGCTGGATAATGTATGCCCCTGTTCATCCTGAGTAGCTATCCCATGCAAATGAAGGGGAGAAGAGTAAAAAAAGATGTTTTTTTAAATCTTGGTTGAAATGCAAGGAAATTTCCTTACAGACAAAGCCCTCAGGGGTCTTTTAAATCTGTAAAATTAAAAATCAAATTGAGCAACAACTCACCAATACACAAATCCTAGACATTGAAAACTGTTTCAAGGCATTGTTAAGAAGATACCCTTTGATGATGATGAAATTCATGAAACTTGCTGTCTTGAGAGGACCTCTGAACTTCTGCATGGATGGTAACTACTGTCTCATACATTGGAGCAAGCGAATAAAAATAGCTAATTGAGCTATTTCCTACAGAGAAGGAGAGAAAGAATTATTGCTATTTTGTCTGTAGTAGCTGAGTACCTTCTCATCACTTACAAAAATTTAGGTCGTGAAAATTTTCCAAAAAAATAATTCCATTACAGAAAAAACCCTAAAGACACATTCTACTCTCACAATGGGGATAAATCCATTGTCTTTAAAGAAATCATTCCACATACGTGTCATCTGTTTAAATCATCTACCAAGCTACTGTCTCCTTTGCTAGCAATCAGATTGCACTAATTTTAGCAAGCTAAGGATATATTTAGCATTTTATTTGAAGTATTTAAGAGAAAAGACAATTCCCAAAGATCTGAGCTAGCTGAAGATCTGGAATTTTCCACTTCAGTGCAGCTAAGTGACAAGGATACTGTCATATAAGGACTTTCCTTTTATGAGTCCAAGAATCCCGAGTTCCAATACATGGAAATACCATATATTATATACACCACATATACAAGTCTGGTATGTTTAGAGGCTCACAAGTGAATCTTGCAGTCATTAAGATTTGCACTCAGCTTTTGCTCTTAAACCACTGCTGGTCTATGCGATGCAATTGAGCAACTTTGCCTTTTTGCTACACCTGATCACTCAGGTATTTTTTAAGATGTTTAGCTACTTCTAGGTGCAATCTCTGAGCAACAGAATAGGTAAGAGGAAAACAAACACATGATTCATAAGCCATCATTTGCTGGTTTCTTTAAAAGTTCAGCTATTCTGATGCACATGGCTGTATGAAAATTGTTTTGTTCCTTCAGGGCAGAACAAATATTTTCTCTCACTTTGTGAAACATAACCTAAAGTAATTATTTTTCTTTCATTGTGGAGATAAAGAATAAATTTCAGTAAATCAAAACAATGTCTTAACAGCTTATATTTTCATGATGTAAAAGAGGATATTATTTTTCAAGACACAGTACAGTCATACTTATATGGCTACACATACATACATAAAATACAGAAGCTTTACCTGCTTTATAATACAGTTTGCTGACATGAACCTTGAGAAGGCTGACCAAGAACAGAGGCTAGACAGAGCTAAGAGAATAAAGTGGGTATTTCTTCAAAGGCCTCAATGGATACACCTTGGGCAGTACAAGAGCCTGGTCAGGGCTACACCCAAGGTAAACCCAAAATGGTCACAAAAATGAACAACCAGTCACAAGGTCTCACACTTTTATAAGTTTCGTTCCATTTGCATATTGGAGTTAATTGTCCAATTATAACTCTAGGTTATAAAGTTCCATCCTCCTTGTTTTTCTCTCTTCATTGAGAGAGAATATTATTGTTGTTTATATTTTTGGGGGCTGGAGCTTGTAACAGTTGTCCTTGGACAGGGTGGAAAAGGATTGTTTCGTCTACCTGCCCTGAGAGCTTGCTAACACTTAATATGAAGCTCAGAGTTACACACTGAAGCAGCACAAAATCTGAAAAAACATAAAAGCTAAAACTTAGGGCATCAAGCTAAGCTGGAACAAGAGCCCAACTGCAATGCCATATCTTAGTTTCTATATTGCCATTGTTCTTGTGCTCTCTGGGGCATCTAGTGCATCCTCCAAGATAAGACATTATTGTATTGTTTCCTGGTTTCGCATTAGTTATGTGTAGGTCCTCTTGGCAGTGAACTAAAGCTTCACTGGAGAGTAATCAGAACATTTAGACTGCATTATACTACAAACTCAGGGCATACAGACCACAGAAAAACTGTGCTTTAACCTGCATTTCAGACAGCAAAGTTTTAAACATGGGAGTACACAGATGGTTTAAAGCAAGCCCCCAGTCTGAGTAAGCTATTTTTCTCAGAAGGGGACAAATATAAACAAACAAACAGCACAAGAATCTGTGCTCTACATTTCAGTGACAAAAGAAAAAGTTATGGACATGATCATAATTTCTGACTACATTTACAAGCCCACTTTGACATAACAGAAGCTGACACAATGACTGGTAGGCTTCAATGGATGGATGACATACCATTTGATATGAAATGGACAAAGCCTTCTTGAAAAACCTGGAAGAAGGCTTGCAGCTGCATACCCTGTTTGTCAAGGAAAACTTGAATCATACTGATATCTTGTGGAGTAGGGAAATCTCAGAACACACACACAAAATATATGGAGTACATAAGGGAAAATTGTTTGTGCAAGCAATGAAGATGCAGGGAGGCTAATTCCTTCTTGGCATAGCTACTACTCAGAAATAAGAACTGGTTGGGAATGCAATGGTTAAGGATAACCTTGGCAGAACTGAGAAGGAGAAAGAGTTTAGAATCCTGAGAGACATGAGGAAGTCAAATAGTCAACTAAAACTTCTAGGCAGAATCACATGAGCAACTGACTTGAAGGAGGCAAGGTGAGCTGGTTGACCTTCAGCAACAGAAGAAGAAAAAGAATTGTCCATTCCCATGTACCAAAAGGTCAAGCACAGGAAGCCAGCTTGCCTGAATAAGAAACTTCTGTGTGAGCTTAAATGCTAAAAGGAATTGCACAAAAATTGAAAGCAATGTTGAGTCACCCAAAAATATTTCTCAGTGATTCAGTTGTAAAATTAGTAAACCAAAGCTCAGCTGTCAGGAGGTACAACAGAAGCAGTTAAGAACTTGCTGTTATCTCAGGGCACTAAGTGCAGACCCATTGTTGAATGGGCCAGGGAACTTAATGACAGAAGACAAGAAAAGGATGAGGAACATGATGTCTGCTATGCTTTGCTGTAACTTGTAAAAGCTTCTTTTCAGTCAGCCCCTAATACTGGGGAGCAGCGCTGGGCCATGTATTACTTGTGTTAATATGAAGCATGGAAGACTCAGAGCAAATGCAACATGCAGATCCATGGAACCAGACTGATCCTCAGAGGCAGCTGAGGGAGCCAGCAAGTCTCACTGAGACACAATTCTTCAGTCACTGAATATACTGCACGTGTGGGAGCTCTCTGAGGAGCACAGACAGGCACATGGCACACCTGTTTTCAGGAAGGGCAGATCTGGGTCACCACAGATTGATCAGTTTAACCAGGGGAGAAGAGAACAGGCAATAGACTGCAGGAAGGGAATTTCCAGTTAGAACTAGGAAGAGATCTTCCCAGGAATGTGCTCGAACTCTGTAGTAGACACAAACTAGAATCTCTACCCTTGGACTTATTCAAAACTCAACCAAACAAGGCCTTTGTCTAACTTCAGAGGCATTAGGACTGCAAGATTGGTTTAAGCAAGAGGCTAAGACCTGATGATCTTGAGATGGATAAATCTAAATTATATTGTGATTCTAATTTGTGTTTTTGCACAAGAATATTTCAAAAGAATTCACAAGGACTAATTACTAACTAGTAATAAAATTCAATTAAATACAATAAAAACGAAAATGGAAGTTTCCAGGAGAGTTCAGCAATAAGAAATTTCTTTTTGAGAATATCATAAGGCCTAAAAAAGTTAAATGGAAAACCTTTTGAATAAAATTAATAGGATTTAAGATGGGACAAGATCAAAATACAGTGCTACTACCTTTAAAAAAAAATTGTCTTCCCTATGCTGCAGGAGAATTCCCATGGCATTCTACATGTTGGTGAACTAGAAAACTTAATAAGAGTAACATTAGCCTTTCAGAAAGTAAGGACACTTCTATCCTTAATAAGACAGTAACTGGTGGCTTTCAACAATTTGTGTATCTATAAAAAATAAATGTGGAGCTCTCATGCAATGGTACAAAGGAATGTGAGATCTGGATACTAATTAATTTGGATGCCTTTGAAAATGTCGCAAATTTTTCATGCTTTTTTGTTGTTGTTGTTTTTGTGTTGGTTAGTTGGAGTTTTTTTGCCAGTACCAAAGGGCATTTCACAATGGGGAAAAAAGTATCCCTAATTCTGCTGCCAAACTGTTGCAAGTGACTGCTTCATCTGTCATTTGCTCTATCAGTTGGCATTCCTGCAGATAAAAGAAATCTTGGTGCCATGAGATGAGTAAGAAATTGGGTCCAATATAGTATGCTAGCAGACTGATTTTTCTCTTTTACACGCCTTCATATTGAGTGGGATGTGACTGCCAAATGAAATCCAGAAGAAATAGTGGATTTGAATGTTAGCAGAGATGGGGAGGCTGGAGGGATGGGGGAGGAGAGACAATTAACATTATCATTAAAGCTGCCTGCAGTTGTAACTACATTTCAGTTTCAATATACAGCTCAAGGATTTCTGGCATTTTACACTGTCCCTCTCATTTGCTTTGAGTCCTTAGTTATTAAGGCAATATCAATACAATAATGATTATTTTAAAGGGAGGAAAATTTGCATTTAAAGATCAAACCAATAGTTCTATTCATTGAAACTGCACCTCTTAATTAGCTGTTACATTTAATTTGTAACTACTGCATTGATATGAGTCTCTGGCTCATAAATATGCCTATATATAGCTATTTCTTTATATTTCATAGAAGATTATTCTTTAGCTAAATGGTCTCAGCTGGAACAAGAGTCAATAATCAGCAAGTCTCCTGTGAAATGCTGACAAACAACTCATTAAAAAAGCTGAAGTAACTCTTTCACAAGCAATACTTGCCCACTTCACACACTGCAGTTCCTAAAATATCATGAAGGACAACGGCATCAAATACACGTAAGAAAACTATGTACCAAGAGCTATATGAAATATACTGCTTAAGAATCTCATCCTATGCACCAGAGTACTTTAACTGAGGCTGAGCACGTGCAACCCAAGTGTCCAATGCATCACAGCCACTTTGCTCCTCTCCTGCATATCTCTGCACTCTTCCTTGAAAGTTCTGGAGGAAATGGAGGGTTCTGAGTTGGAGGCTTGGTACAAAGCACCTTCTTAGCCTGCCACAAAATCCTTCATTTCTTCAGTTGTCAAATTTAAATTCAGTGAGACCCTTCAATTCAGAGAAAAATCCAAGTCCTTGTCCCTAGGCAGTTATTCCACGTGAAACAGTCTATCATCTCATTCCTTCCCCAAAAATACACCCTGGGCTTGCTCAAAAGTATGTTCAAAGTATACCAGGTACCACAGTAGAGACAGCTCTGAAAAACTGGAGAGTGAGGACATGAGTCCCTTAATGGAGGCATATTTTTAGGCTGGAACCTGCAGTGGAAGTGCCCTTAGTTCCATCTTACTTGTTAGTAGGGTAGCACAGACACCCTGTCCCTACAGTTTCATTTACCAAAAACCTTGGCCTCTTTTTCTTTTTTCTCTCCCCCTCCCTTCGTCTGGTTGAATTCTTCCTCCAAATTTGCAAATCGTTGCAGGCTTCAGAAACGAACCTCTTGCCAAATCACATAGATGTACAAAACACCCACTCAGGCCCATTGAAAAGCCCACCCCATTGGTATTCACCAGGAATAGCACATGTCCTTTCACTGGGCTGGGACATTGTTGGTCTAGCCTGGTCTTTCAGCTGGTAATAAATCAACTCCACTGACTCCGAGACAACTGCTCCTATTTACCTCCACCATGAGCCTGTCCCCAGCGCCGAAACGTCGATCTGATGAGTTAGTATCTATTTCCCTAAAATTCCTTCTGGGCATTGGTTGATTTTCCCTTCACTCTTTACACTGCTGTGAGAAGTCTTTAGGTAATGTTAAACATTGGAGACTAATTTTAACTGTGAGTGTAGCAATCCTTTATATCAGCTTTGGTGGGCAAAGGAAACATTGATCATTCAGAAGGAAAAGATGGTGCATAAATAAAAACAAATAATAAATATGTCTGATGGCCCAAGTTTTTCATAAGTGCTAGCAGTACTAAGACTATTTTGTTGTAATAAACTGAATACAGTCAAATGCTTAACATCTTCCCTTTCTTTACAAGAATTCTGCAGATACTTGAATTTTCTGGTCAATATTGGATACTATAATAACAAAATTATATGATATTTCAAATATTGGATACAGTTTTCACATACAGCTTCTTTCTTATTTCACCTTAAAGGAGATGTCCCTTAGAGTGATTTGTTTGGTCTGCAAATGTCAGACAGAACTTATATTTATCTTTTTCCAGAAAATGAGGAATAGGATCTGATCTCCTTCAGCAAATATTTTAATGAGGTTAGTTATCTTGCGATGTGATAATCATTATACAGATATCAAGTTCAATTTTTGAAAGAGTAAGCTTTTTTGTTCTGTTTAAGTTTTTGCTTTTTTGCCCCAGCATTAATGCCAGCTTTTTTCTTTTCCTTTTCTTTTTTTTTTTTTTTTTTGTCTTGTCAGTAGCATTTGGGGTGTTTAGCTTCAAAAAGAACTAGGCATTATAAAATAAAGATTTATATGTTTTGGATAAAATATTGGAAGTGTTCAACTAGTCAATGCTTCTACAAATTCTTTTAACTTGACTTAGACTATATGACAGTAACAAGAATAGAAAGAATTGTTTAAAATTGATGTGCACAAATGCATATCAGTGACAAGCATTTTGATTTCTGTGGATTTTTTTTTCTTCTAGTATTTGTGATTATGATTTAATTTTTCAAGTCATGTGCACTACTTCTACCTATTACAGACAAATCACAGTATGTCCAAATAAAATTAAGTCATTCTCTAGGATTAGCTTTCAGAGTCATTCCTACTGTTAAATTCTTTAAAGCAATAAAACAACAGCACTTGTGAGCTAAGTTTTGCATGCTAAAAGCTTAACCCTGGTGTCTTTTGTCAGGTAAAATTCTCTGCATCTGGAGTTAGAATTTTACCATAGTAGGGACTACAAGACTGAGGAACTGATACCTTTCCTTAACCTACTGTTGTAAGAGTCCTTTGGAGTTTCTGTGCTAATCTAACATCTCTTTTGTTAAATTATAGAGCAGTGAGAGGGGGTTTTATGCTTTGTGTTATATTGTGAAAACATTAGCAAATGAAATAAATGTGAATTTGGCTTTTTAGCACTTAGAATTATTCACTTTGAACTGTAAATTATTTATGGTACTCCAAGAGACACTTTGTAAATAACAGGAAAGCCTCAGAAATCAAATGCAGATTGTGGTATTTAGTCTTGTCTTGCCATCATTAACCATTTCAGTTACACAACATGTTTCAATAAATCAAGCACATCTTTTAGACATCTCTCCTAAAGGAATTAGAAAGCAGCAGAAATAAATGAAGCTGTCTACAAGTGACAGCTACAAAGGGAAACCCAGAGAAGGAGTGGAAAAAAAGGTGCTCCTGTGAGCAGATGATAAAGCAGATGCTGTAAAACAACAGGGGGATTGCACCATTTCTTCTCCAGAACTGATGATGGTTTGATAAACAGCTAGTCATGCTCCTGGAAAACCCTGTCCATCAGTGCATATCAGTACAAATTAATGGTGACATGTCCTGATTAAACTTGCTGCGGTGTGAAATGCAATGCATTATCTGCATGGCAGTAAGTGAACAAATGCTCTCAGGGAGTGAAAGAACAAGCAAAGTCACACATCTCAGGTTAGATCCCGAGTCATAGCTGCCTGTGGTGAGGTAGGTGTTCAATTGACAAAACCAGTCTTGACTTGTGGGGTTTGCAGGCTATAGCTTTTTGTTCTGTTCATTGAAAAGAGTTGTCTTGATAATACCCTTTCTGCAAACTATAAGTCAGTTTTCAAAACCTTCAGTCAAGCTCTTGAATCTCTTCCTCAAGCAAATCTTAAATAAGCTTGCACCCCTGACAAGAAGTCTCCCTTTGGAATAAATAGAAAACCTCAAATATAGTAGTGGTGAGACCACAGCATCACCCAACATGAATTGAGTAAGAGCAAAAAAGTTCTCAATGACAATTTGGGAGCTCTCTCCAAAGTTCATTTTCTAGAGTAAAAAGCAAACAATTTTATATTTCTAATGCAATTTTAAAAAATTAACAAGTTTCATTTGGCTTTTTTCTTGTCTAACATAGAGAATGAAAACCTTTTTGTAAGCGCTGGTTATTTATTTTAAAAATGGAAGTCACACATTTAACATCACTTCGCTCCCTTTACTAAAGCACTTCTGACATAACTGATAAACAACTCTCTATGGTATTAAGAGAGTTTTGCCTCTTAAAGAGAGGTTTGCTGAATTAAAGATCTCTTCCAAAACAAGTAGCTTGTCCTGGGAATGGGAGCCAGCCTTTGCAATTCATACTGCTGCTGCAAGGAAGGACCACTCGAGGCAGTAAGAACACCACTGTCAGTTCAGCTAGCAGAACCTGGAATTTCCTCCCACATCTGTAAAACACATTGATGGCTGTAGAGTCAAACCAGATTTGGCAGCCTTAAATACTTTTCAGAACAATTCCTTATCCTGACCCTACTTCAACCAACCTTCCAGGCTGGGTTCTAATCTCATGTAAAATCTAGAACAATTTAGATGAATGTTGTGAAATTGCATTACAATGAATGAGATTCCAGTCCAAATGTTGCCATTTCTGCAAAAGAAATGCACAAGGCAGCAATAGAGATATTTCCCCTATACTTTCATTCAGGGAACAGACTACAACAAATAAAATAAATATATCTAGGGAATCTTGGGGGAAGCAAAACATTTAATCCTTTTAGTACTTAGTTTTCTCTGTGCATACTATCTGGTCAGCAAATGGATGGAATGAAAAACACATCCATTTCCCTGACCAAAAAAATATTGTAAAGAAATACTATACACTAAATTCTTTGACATTTCTGTTCCTATATTAAGAAGGTCTGAAGATCTAGGAGAAGAATTAGCTGTACAGGAAAACACAGAAGCAAGGTGTGCAGCTAGAGACAGTGATGAAAACACTCTGAAAAGATTTGTCCAAGAAGGCACAAAATATCAGGAGTAACCTTTTAACTACTCTTAAATGCTTTCCCTAAGTTTTATTAAAAGGTGTCAGGCCACATGAGAGACGGGATGGGGTCACCAGTATTATGTGGATTTAAGAGAGTGCTTGCTTCATAAAGGAGACTGGGAAGGCTGCAGAAACCCAGGCTACTGAAAAGGCAGCTGATCCATGAGGCTGCACCAGCAGTGTGTGCCCCTCACCTGCCCAAAGAGCCTGTGACAGAGCCTGGCACAGGGAGTGCCCTCAGCTCACAGGCAGCCTCTAAAACAGAAACATGAAAGGCAATGCAACCTTTATTCCCCCCTCCTTTCTTTCACCTGGACTTCAACCTACTTATTTGATTTCTGAAACAGAGGTTTTAATTAAAGCTACCTTCTATACAATGCACTGAACTTCACCTCTGTTGCAAATAACACAATAATTTCCCCTGACTCTGAGTAATCTTACTTTCTTTTATCCCTGAAAACATCTTTCCCCACCAAGGGGAAATAACAGGTGGGGGCAACAAAACTGAAGCAACTTACTGGAAGTTATGACAAACTCTGCATTTTGTTATTTTTCTTCATTTTTAATATGTATACTTCTTTATTCTTGCAACTTCCCCCACTGAAGTTATGGAATGAGCTTTAGCAATGCAGCTTCTCACTGGAGGAATGGAAATGAAACAAGTCACAGAAGACAGATAGCAGATAAAATAAATAAAGCCTATTGAGAGAGGAGTATGTGATCCATTCTCTCACTACAGTGCCACCTGCCTAGGGAGGCACTTTAGGCCAGGAATCTCTCTTTGTGACCTCAGGTAGTCAGACTTAGCCTTCAAGCTCTAACTTGCATGCCCATATCACAGTTAGGGTATTTTACCCAAAAAATGCAAGTCAAAATCCAGACTAAGTTTTTTTGCATCTTTCTTTCAGATCCTGGATGAGATTGCTGGCAAATCAATCAAATGTTAAAAAATTTCACAAGGCCAGCTTCCCTGGGATAGGCAGGAGAGAAAGGAAGCATGCAACCTTCGTCTACTCAGCATCTTCCTAAAAAGTCTCCAATGTTGCTGGATCTGGGATTACACGTGTCCATCACAACTTTTTTTTTTCCTTTCTTTAGGCAGGGGGCATTTGGGATTTTAAAGAAGCACAATAACAGGGCACTTATGAGAAAGATTTTACAGTTTCTTCTATTTGTCAGGAGAATGCAGTGGGAAGAAGTGAAATCTCCATATCGCCCAGTTATATGGGGATTGTTGGTTTTGACCAACAGAAGAGAGAATGAATGACAAAAGTTTCAGAACAGTAAGCTAAAACAGAGTAAATCTTCTAGCTGGGTTCATGTTTCCTGCAGATCATGTACAGATGGGACATGCAATGTAATCATCAGTGGGCTATAAATCCATCTGCCAACATGAAATTACATAGATATATCTCTGTTGGGCTAGCATTTAAATGATGTAGTAGTGGAGCAGAACTCCTATTGTGCGAGATGCTCTCAAACCACAGAACACAGAGTTCCCTTCCCCCATCCCTAAAAGCAAACTTGCAATTTAAAAGCTGTTAAGTACAGATACAGGTATGTAAGAATATGAAAGACAACAGGTTCTGATTTCTGTGGTAATAGTTACAACGTGGTCCTTTTGTACATAGTTGAAGGAAGGATTTTAAGGAAAGTAATGGAATAGGTTTGTGGACGTTTCCATAGGAATTTTGATTGTGTATTAAATATGCTAAAATTGACAAAATATTTGCTTTAAAATCTAAAACGACTGGCTGAAGAATATTGCTGTGGTTTGACCAGATGTAGATCATATGAATAAGCATTTGCCTTTCTATCAAAGGGATTTTATGAAATGAGACATCTCAGCATTAAAAGTTTTTAGGCATAGACATAAAAATACTTTTTCTCAAGGTAGCTGTAAGCCACTAAAGGCCTCATAAGTAAAGACAAATAAATAACCTGTGCCTAATGTAACCAGAAAGGAAGGGAAGTGGGGGCAGGGTGTCAGGGAAGAAAAGATTCTGAGAATGGTTCCTGACAGAAGATAAGATTGTGAACTGACAGACCAGGAATCCTTTAGAGGTGAACTCTGAATGAATCTGAATAGCAAAGAAAATTTACAAGGGCTGTGACTCAGATCAAAATAACAAGTACTTCTAATTAGAAGTGTATGAACAAAGCAAAGGAACTAGCAGATGGAAAACAAAGTGATGGGAAAACAAACAAAAACTTCAAAGATTGAGGAGAATTAAGACAATCAGTTATTTTATGACTGAAGATTAAGATAGAACAGTGATGAGCCAGAAGGCAAAGAACTGCTAAGTAGCAGTCCAGCTTAAAGCATGGCAATATCTGAATGCAGCTGAGAAAAAATGGAAATCAAATAAATAAGGACAAGAACCTTGTACCTTCACTATGTTCAATACTGTCACATGACAAATTATTGCTTCAGATAAGATTCTCAGCCTTTCTTTACCACTAGATTGGAGCAATGAGTTAACTAAAATATTTTTATAGTTCTACATGCAACAATTTTTTAAGGAATAAGACTAGCAGTTTTTAGAAAATTCAATTTTTTAGTTATGAATAAAAAGTGCCACAAAACGTTTCTATTTGATGTTTTAATATGCTGCTTTATATTGACTGTTGATTAACATTTTAATAACACTGAAAAAATGAGCTATGAGATTGGCTTTATACATAAGACAGAGCAAGCTTCAAAGTGTGCAGTGGGTGCCAACAAAATTACAAAACAAAAGTCAGAGAACACAGACATTAGCTGATACTGCAAACAACAAGCAGTATGTAAATGTAGGAGGCTGAAGATGTGCTCTTTATACACTACTTGCATACCTTAGACCGATAATATCCTAATCAAGGTTTACATGCATACCAGCTTTCAGAAAAAAAAAGTACATGTTTTTATATAGCACCTAGCCCTGGCTATTTAAGCACTGGAAAGGCCTGACTCACTACTGCGTCACTGCTGTTTTAAGCATGAAATACAAGAAACCAAACAGCAGCAGCTACTTTAGGCAGAAATAATTAGGAGTGGGCTGTGTTATGCTGCACATAGACCTGGTTTTTGCAGCACTGTGTCAGGCCCTCTTAAGGCAACAGCACAGAATTTGTTACCAAGTCAATATTCTCTTGAAGTCCTAAAAGCTGGGTTCAAAGCAACTATTTATTCATTCCTACTCAAGTTCAGTATTACATTACCCCAGCAGGGTGATTCAAACATTAAGGGTAGATTTTTAACGCTCTGAATAGTGAGAAGAGGCACAGTTACACAAAGAATCCACAAAATTTACATGTGAATTGGCAGATGCAAAATAAAACAGTGATGTGTGAACTCCACCTAGTTGGAGCTTTAAAATTCTCATGCCTTTGAGATTCAGAGGGTGGAGTTTAAGACATGTCCTTAACTGAGCAGGACTCTCTTATAACACTGCTTATAGCACTTGCTAGAAAACCAGAGTCTGATTTGTTCCTTAACCTGAGAAAATTAAAATTTCCATTTCTCAGCCTAGAGCCTAACCACCAACCTACAGAACTGTGTAGATGAGAATATATTCTAATACAGCATGTTGAAGCTAATGCTTTTGGAGACGGAAATACACATTTGCTAAGGACGTAGAAAAGTGAGAAAGGAAAACATGAGCACTGTGCTGAAAGGAAGAGACTTGGTGACCTCATGTCGATGCTAAAAGTGTGGGGAAATTTGCAGGTGCAACCTTGAGTAGGTCTTACAGATGTGTGAATGCACATAACTTCTCAGTCTCTTACTTGAACTTCTTGCAGACATTTTAACTGGGGCAGGAAAGATGTTCTTAGCACTGCCACAAGATAGCAGGGATAAAACACAGGCTCTGTGTTTGCAATGGTAAACCAAGAATTTCAGTGGAGTTGGGACTTCACATCCACATCCTTAACTTCAGTTTAATTGTCTCAACCAAGGCTATATTTCAATCATAATCTCCAAAACTATGACTTAATATCTCATTCTACATTAGGACTTTAAATGGTCTTAAATTGGTGTAGCAGAAATAGCATGGTACACATGTAAGGGGAACCAGATCTGCCAAAATATTCTCAATCCTCCCTTACACAATTGTGTGCATATATATTCTGATAAGGATCATATCATAGAAACTGTCCAAATTCATTCATTAACAAACTAGAAGGAAACAATAAATGACATTGTAATTTGGCTAGAAGTCCTCTGTGTTGCAAACTTCTACTGAGAATAGGTGGAATCAGCATTATGTGATTTTTTTTTCCTGCAAATCCCTTTACTGTCCTGTGATGTTGGACCAGAAGGTATCTTGGGCTCCTTAAAACTTTTTTTTATTGCACTTAATAAAATCTGCTTTTATGCTGTGCTATTGCACTGTACTTTGTGGAGGAAGCACATAGTAGAAACAGTTAAAAATTACCATTTGTGCTATATCTGAGATAAGAAAACAGCAGAAATATTGCGCAGACATGAGCGTTAGCAGTGGCAAGTTACAGACGTATTTAATACCTACTTGTACTCTTGCATTTTTAGACAGAAGTCACCCTAGAAACGAATAAAGGGAGTTTAACCCTTTTCTGAACGTTTCAAATTGTGTCTGTGTGAGTCTGATTCCAGGAACAGCTCTCTGTTGCCAGCTCAGCTTTTCTGGTTATATCTGAATGCTTTCACCAGCTCTCCTGGTAACACATATTTCTACATACATACCAAAAGGAAACGATTGGCATCTGACATAAGATTTTTTTTAACTAAGATTCAGCAGGCAAGCCAAGGAAAAACTATAAATCATTTCACACAGACTAATATCTCAACTCTTTGACAGAGAAAGTTGTTATATCTTGAAAAGTGACAGGACTCCCATCAGAAGGGAACCTTATCTTGTGCCAAAGAAATGTAACCTTTTCTTGAAGCTCCATTAACCTCATGCAAGTGCACTAACACTATTTTTATGATCTTAGAACACACTAACCTGGTGTTCCAAGATCATAAAAATATGACTGATGATTGTCACAGCAAGAATTTTAACATAGTATCAATTGGGTTAGACATAGACAGTACTTAGTGATAAAGGGACAGTGACCAAAAAGAAGATAGCAAAACTTCAGACAGTGCACATGTTTTGGGTAACTCTGGTGCAAAAAGAGTTCAGATTGTCCATCACACAGTAGTAGCTGATAATTCACCCAAAACACTGAGAGACATTAAAGACTGCAGGATTTTGAGAATTACAGGACATACATATGCCTTGTCAATGTGATTGAATGGTTATTTTCAATTAAGTTACAGTGTTTTCTTAGAATAAGAACAAGCATTATACCTGCCTTGTCAATAACTTGTTCTACAATGCCCACTGTAATATTCTTCTGTGATTCACTTATTTTGTAATAATTAGGATAACTTAATAATGCAATTTCCCTTCTTTGTTCAGTTACCAGCTAGACTTGTTCTGACAAATTAATCTGAAAAAAAGAGAAACAATGAAAAAGCAACTCCTTGAATGTAACACTTAAGAGATGTGTCCCTATTGGAATACCAAAAATGCAGGTAGTTTAACTAAATACTAGAATTTGATGGGCAGCCTTTTACTCTGCTGTCAACTGTAAAGGCACAAAGGTTGAAAATTTCATTGCAGGATCTTGAACAAATACAATAACAAACTTTTTCTTAAAGGAAATAATAACTATATTTGTAGTGAATTAAAAAGAGCATCATTTTATTCACATTTTTCTTTTTAAAGTGAAAAGTCAGTTATACTACAATGCTAATCACTACAGTAATGAACCAGAAATAATGAATCAAACAAAACACTACATTCCCTTTAAACATTCAAGGACAAAATATTTTGACATTTAAAAATTAAGTTATTTTGCTCTGAAATAGGAATCCAGTGAAAAAGCAGATTAATTAGGGAAGGTAGGGTCCTCCACACAATTGAATGAATTTTGATGAAACAGAGGTTAAGGAATTTTTGACCCCATCAGTATTCAGATTATAGTAAAAGAAAACAGTGATTGATATCAATGAGGTAAAAGCTCCTTAAAAAAAGCTCCTATATGTAGATATTGTTGTAACAAGGTCATACCACTGATAACAAAAGCCCAACACACCCATTTCTCCCCTGAAATCTCTAAAGCCACCTACATTAACAAGTTCTTTCTTTTTTCCTTCAATAATAGGGCTGAATTGAAACATATGGAGGTAAAGTTCAATTTAGATGAAATAGATCTTCCTGCATTTGCTTGCTTACATATGTGTGTATGATAAACATATTTTATATCTGTCTAAATCAAAGTTTTAGTTCTTAGCATTCTGGGATAAAAAGAGAGTTTTAGAACACATTCACATTTACTCAAAAACCCAACAAAAGAAGAAACCATCACACTAACAAACCCTACACCACATCCTTTGCAAAAGCTAATCTCATGGCTGGGCAGAAGTTACAGTGACAATGCTCACGTTGCCATGTCCACCTCACCAAGAGACAGAGCTATCATCAATCGCTCTCTGCAGGTACAAATAATTTATAGAATAGTTGTTATCATGTGGTTTGAGTTTTTTGCATACTTAATGTAAATAGAATAACAGCCCTGAAGATTGACAATCTCTTATTAGCCAGCACAACTGGGCTCATAAAGATGGCTTTCACCAAAAGAGTAAGAAGTGCTCACTTCCCTGTCCAAAAAAACCAGCTTATTAATGCAAATTTCTGTGTTCCTTCACAGCATGCAAATATTACCCTAGGTAAAAAGCAACCAACCAAAAGTTTATTTCAAAGAGGTCCATCAGCAGCTAAGTATTTTCATATCGACACTAGTATAAAAATTGACCCAAAAACTTCAAAATCTTCCCTTCTCACTCAGACCCAGTACATTATTTTCCATGTTTATTAGAGTGGGTACCTCACGTGAATCTGCTTCTTTACCATCAACCCCCTTACTATAAATAACAAAGCCCGATGATTATCGCTTACTCTTTGTATGAGTCACATTTAAAGAGAGCCCTGAGGTGCTTCTCAGGGAGTCTCTTTGTATCATGAATCAGAAGGGAAAGAAAGCGGCCTCTGAATACCACCATACCCAGACTCTAGATGCTTAGAAGTATCGTTGCCTATTAATAGTTTCAAGCTGTCAGGCAGTTTCACATAATAGAAGTCAATGGTCATGGAGAAGTTTCTCTTCTTCAGAGGTATTTGTAAAGTAAAGAGAACCTGATAATGGAAAAGCTCCATACACATACAGTCAAAACAGAAAGGGTGAAACCCCCTTATTTCAAGGCCAACTGAAAATCCATAGTCTGAACAAAAACGAGGAGTAGGAGCCATCAGGCTCCTGATGGCACAAGCCCAGGTTGGGCAGACATCAGCAAACCCTGGTAGACATGAGGACAGTTTCCACCTCAGACATTGCTGCACAGCACAACCTCAGAGCCTCACATGCCACAGATTTTAAGCTATTACTTTATTTCTCATTAACAGCTTCCAGGTCTCGCCCATGTTTTATTCATTTTCCAGCCAGGGCTACAGCAAGGCTTTTACTCACCTCAGCAGGACCACAAGAAGTTTCCTTCCTTCTGGACAGAGAGAAAACAGAATGCTTTCAGACCTGATGGAGCTGGAGACAAGCAGCAATTAGCTGGCAACAGGCTGACACGTTCTTCACCGCTCTTGCATAAAACATTGAGCTGTGCTCCTCTGGCCCACCTCAGCTTTCTAAATTTATTTATTTATTTTCAGGCTAACCACTTAGTAGCCTGACAAAATGCTGTTTTGCAAAGGCAAATTTTCTTTTTTTTTTTTTTTTCAGGGTATGAAAGAAAAAGATAAAGTTCTGGAAAGTCCTTTACCTCCTTGTGACAATCCTTCAGCTCCTCTTTGCTTGCAAGTCCTTCTCCCTTCCCCTGAAGGGCCCGGTAGTATTGTTTAGGTCAGCCCAAATTTCTCAGGGTCCTTCTGCATTCAAAGCAAGGAAATACTACTTTACTCCTTCAGCCATAAATGGAAGAGCTCTTTGGGTAAAGGTAATTAACCCATTTATCTGGCTCATTGCTGCTCATTAGCCCTGAGTGCCTTCATCTGGCCTCCCAGGTAACCATTTCTGTGGATGCCACTGCACCATGCTTCACTTTGAGCATCTGTTTTTTCATTCCATAGCAGAGGTCTCTCTGATCTTCTTCTACTTCCACGTCTAGAGATAATTCTTCCTGTTTGTTTTTTTTTTTTCCCATTTTGTAGCCATTCTCCCTAGTCACTCCCACAGAGAGGTGAGGGACACCTTGGAAGTGTCTGCTTCCCAGAAAGTCTTGGTATTGCTATGGTCTGCCTCAAAGTTACAAGCCCCAGAAGCCATTTGGGGTTAAAGGCAGTAACTTGTACAATACCACTAGTACGCTAAATCACTAATAATCACTAAAATGCTGTAATCTTGGCAAACAAAGAATAAACTAAAGATTTAAAAAAAAAAAAAAAGGTATTTTTCTGCCTTTCATACCATAGCTGACTATATTCTTTTTTACTATAATATTCTGGAACATGCGGAAATCTGTAACTTTATTTGCATTAAATAATTTTGGATATTAGCTAGTCATTGTTGTGATGTACATGCAATCCTAGAGAAGATTAAGATAAGAGTGAGCAAATGTGCCTACAAGTACTGGAAACAGTAATTCTCTATTGTCTCTGCAAGAAATTCTTCCACTTCTTTTTAACAGGAACTCATGTGAAATGAGAGAGGCTCTGAACAGTATCAGAAGTTTTTCCCTGAGACATCATGTTCTTCTGTCAGCACGTTGCCCAGTTAACACGCAATGATCAAAGATTTGCAATTCTAGTGTCACATTTAATGCCTATATATTTTAATTGTCACTTACATTGCAAATGTCATTAATGAAGCCTTAAGGAATGCCTCATTGTATGAGTAGGTTTGCAGATACCCTCTTCAGTCAACCTAAGAACGGTGCTTCTGTTTCAGCTCTATGTAGATACATGCACATACTTTTGGTTTCACTTCTTACACCAATGAATAATTTCACATTAGTTCTGTGCACACTGAAGTGAAGAAAAGAATCTTCACTTTTTAAGTTCTCTTTCATTACACCAACCATTTTCTTTTCATACTATGTTTCATGTACTCTAAAGTTTTTCTCTTCACCACCAATACTTTCACCCTGAGAATGGTTTTAAGTTATTGGAGGCCATGCTAAAAAATCCCCAAACATCCAAGATTAATAGAAAGACAGCCTCTGCTGTGGAAACTGTTAATTCAGTATAATGGCTGCTCTGTTGTAATTTGTTACAGCGAGAATTTATATTCACTGACCAGCAGATCTGATTTACTGTTTATATGCCTATTCAGAATTGAATATAATTGTATAATCCTGATGGCATGGACTCCTCTATCCCTCTTTATATAAAAAAAGTGTGTTGTGACCAACTTGCTATCACAGACTGACATATTTAAAATTGCATACATTATTTAGTAATAGCTTATGTATAATTTTATTTGTTTTCAGAGTTACAATGTTCATGAGATAATCATAGAGAACACATTATATATTATTGTTAAACACATTTTTGCCACAAAAAGTTGAGAGCATTGGTAGAAAATCCTATGTCAAGTTATGTGAAAATATTTATCACCTGTAACCA
The DNA here is from genome assembly GCF_028551555.1 of Melozone crissalis. Lineage (NCBI taxonomy): Eukaryota > Metazoa > Chordata > Aves > Passeriformes > Passerellidae > Melozone > Melozone crissalis. The sequence goes on from NW_026535794.1 coordinate 29,046,133, forward strand.
TAATTTCATAAAACCAATATACACTTTACGTAATATTATATCAGCAAATTCCTTCTTTTTGCAAATAACCTTTGCTCTATACTTATGCATGTTTGTAGTTCAGTGCATCAAATGCTTCTGTGTGTGTGTGTCTGCAATGCACAGGAAAAATACCTAGTTTACTCCTATGGTAACTGTAAATGTCAACACCACTGGACCCAAGAATGGTGAATACAAGATCTTAATTTTAGCGAATAATCACCTTCATATTTTTCTACCTAATGCTGAACAAAACATTAATTGGCATTTACCTCCTAATGTTTACAGAACATAGACTGTATATTTCAAAGACATAATCCTTACCAACTATATACTGACTTTTATTTTAATGTCTATTATATAAATTAGGACTCTGTTGAATTCTTATACTGAGAAACAAATGATAGTAACTTTATTTAAATACATGCACAGTACCGTGCACTACAGCATGACGAAGTATTATTTTTAAAATGGATGAATGAATCAATAGAAAAATAGATTTAATAAATAATTAACATTTTAAAGTCTGGATAAAAACGGGAAATCATGCATTTCAAGCAAAATTTTTTTTTCCTTGTTTTTTATGAAATCTCTGAGAACTTAAGACATGCAGAGCTGAGAAGCAGCTCACTCTGAACAAAGAACAATGTAAAGACTGCACAAAAAGTTTTGTTTGAGATTGTTTATATGCAAGACTGAAAAAATTTGCCATTCTTCGACTTCCCTTCAACATTAGACAGTGCTGTGCAAACCTCAGACAAATCCCTGTATTATGATTTCTAAGCTGTTAGGAAGTCTCTCAGAGAGCTAAGAAAGTTAAAACCTGAGCAACTGCCTCACCAAAATTTATGACAAGAAATGTCTGGATTTCAGAGAGCAAACTACAAAAGGGTAATAGACAACAGTTCATCATTTCCTTGAGAGATTAACTTAGGGGATGAGTAATTATGGATAGCATAAATTTATAAATTATTATGACAGGAAAAGATATGTTTAATTTTCTAATATTTAGAGTTCGTATCTATGTCTGAATATTTAGCATATGTTACTATGTCAATCAACTCATGAAACAATGAAAAGGGAGTATTTACTTGAAATTAATTTAATGTTCTTCCCTACCCAAACATTTGTCTGGACATTGACAATGCAATCAAAAGAACTGTAAATTTTCAGAAGTGAATCTACTCCAGTGAGTTTGATTAATTATGCATTAACCCATTTCTCTGAAGCATCCTTCACTAAATCTTTGGTGGGAAATGCACTTTAATTAGGCATGAGCTTTGGTTATTTGTGTGCATATGCACTATGCTATTGGTCTATGTGGAGAATGATTTAAAGTTTGCCATGTTACAGAGATGTATTGCTCATGAAAATAATTCTAGGCTTTCAACAAACACTGATGGCTAGTTTTGCAATTATTATTATCTTCACTCAGCACGATCTTAGTCCCATAGTTTTTGCTCAAACTTTCATCAACTTTTAATCTTAACAAAAGCTTACTCTAACTTACACAAGAACAATCATGATCATTAATACTGTGCATATTGTTAGATGTTTTCAGCAGGTACAGTTACACATGTACATAGGAGTTATCAGAATAACTTACAGGATTTTAATACTTAGTTGAATAAAAATATTCTCAGGGTAGAAAGAAATGATAAACTAAAAATAATGGCTAAGGAGACTTGCAATGATTCTACTCTGAAACAGGTCAGATTGACTATTCATCTAAAGATGTTTGATTGAAGAGATATTATTGAACTTATGGCATATGGTTATTGTAGTAGAAAAAGCTGAAACAGAAAAGAGAGAAAATCAAATTATCCATGACATTTTCTTCCTGTATTCCATGGCAGAATTAGACCACAGATTAGTAAATGGTAATGCATGCAACAAAAAATATGCTGTATCACTGTATGTAAACATCTGCTTTCATCATGCAAAATGCCTACAAAACTGTGACAACATCTTTTTCTAGTAGCATAGTTTTACATCAGCTCAGCTACAGAACAGTTAAACCAAAATCCAAGATTTTGCAAATAGAAGATATTCTAAAATTCTTGAAAGATTTCCAGCATAAATATTCCAAAGCCCAACAAAGCTAATTGGTTTTTTTGTTGTTGTTGTTTTTTTTTAAACTAAACTACATAGGCTTATTCCTTGCTGTGGTTCCTTGTTCTTTTGATGATAGAAGAGAAAAGACCAGTTTTTGGAGGCGGTCCCATCAACATGGGGGCTTGGTTCTTGTGAGTAATTTTTATCTGGGGAAGAAAGAAGAAAAACAGAGTTATCCCTTGAGCTAGTTCAGTCCCAACTATCTGAGATGCCTGATTTATCTTTATATATAACTTCCAGACCTGCATTGTTTAATCCAAGCTGAAAGGAAACTACCTGGTTTTTTGTTATGAATAATGTTCCATATGCAGTAGATCAATCTATGTGTAATAGTTTTTCTGCAAATAGTTTAAATTATTTGCAAAAAAATATTAATAAACACATGCAATAAAATACACGCCAATATATAATCTTACTTTTTGAGTGTGGGATTTATTGCTTGCTCTTGAGGAAGAATTTAAAAGTTGGAAAGAACATACATGCTGACAGACCAAGCTGTTGCCTATTATTAAGATATAAGCTATGTCTTTACATGCTTTATTTATACATCTAATCAAGCTGTACTCATGTACCACAGGACAGTACTTAATTTCAAAACAGCCATGGTGAACAAAAGTATAAAGTTAATACACATGAAAAGGTCCAAAAAGATGAACTAGCATTCTAATTTGTTAATTAATTGTTAATAGAAAAGACTCAAATATTGAAAAGACTATTTAAAACACTTTGTAATACTGCTCTAAAGCCACCCGTTTTGATTTCTTTGATATAGAACTACGAATCACCTTAAATGAGACAACCTTAAAGTAGATTATGTCTGCAATTTTCTCTAATTCAAGTCTAAATTAGAGAAGACATTTTATGAATGTATGCTATGCTCAAAGCTAATTGAAAGCAATTATCAAAGTGGCATTTTGTCTGTGACTTTAAGATACATTGTAAGATAATAAATGATTCTCATTATGTAATAAAAAGGTCACATCTTGCCTTTGGGCTAGTGACGTTAGGAGTTTTTCAAAAGCAATCCGAGACATTTTCTTTAGTGAACTACGACTAATACAAGAACCATCACTTATTAAATATCAGTTGTCACCTGCATAGTACCCACATCAGAGATGGGTATCTGTTTCAAAAAGAAACACCACCTCATTAAAAACTAGAAAAATATATCTCTTAAAGTGCATACCTGACATTTTCAAGCTAAAATGAATATCCTTCACTTGTCATTCACTAATAGTAAATGAAACAAAAAATGTATGTCACGTGGAGAGGCTCATTAAAATATAGATCAGGACATTTCTTGGGGTGGAAATCTACTTTACAATGTAAGAAGACAGAAACATAAAAATCTCAAAAGACTCTGTGTCTTGGTTTAACTCTATTAGAGCCTTTACTTTACTCTCCAAATGCTCATTTTCATGCCACCTTAGTTCATTAACTTCAAATTTCACGTGGGACCTCTTTTTGTCAACACTATTCATTAGTATCGAATATAGCATATGGGGGGTTCTTGGCAATGTAGATTACTTTCACATGGATAATAACTCCGGCTTTCAAAGACTGGCACCAATATATTTTCTCACAATAAATTCTGCTTCAGGCATCACTTGGAAGCCAAATCTGTACTTGGGGTAAGCTGGCATCATTCCATTGATGTCAGTACCAGCTGATGATCTGGTCCTGGAAAATTGCCTACTTTTGTAACTTCCACATGCTTCATAAGATGTATTTTGGGGATCAGGAGCAGTGATGATATCAACCTGATCCTGAGAATCATGACATGAAGTAACGTACAGCTGGTGTGAGTGAATTTTTCCAAGTCATAAGGAGTAAAATCTTGCTTATTGCAAGATTTGGCCATGATGTGGCAGTAGGATTGCCTTTAAGTTTCCTTTCTGAGGTAAAACAGTAATTCCATCCTAAAGTGAACAAAAGAGCAAAGCTCAAAAGATGGCTTTAGTAGGAAGGGGTGAGGTAATCCTAAGACCCTGTACAGATTGCGTGTCGGGTTGGGGCTGTTCAATGCTCCTCAGGATGAATGCAATTACATACTGAGTAAATGTTTATCATTTGTAATGTTCTTTCTTGGCTTGAGCCATCTGTTTCAGAGACCACAACCTCTTCAGTGTGTTGCTTCCTATCAGCTGAGATCAGCTAACATGCCTGAACATGATTAACCACTACCATGCATGGGGATGAGTCCTATATGACTCTCTCCAAGATATATTTTCAACTGTTATAAATAGGCACAATTCCAATGGTGTAAAATATTTCACATTCTGAAAATGCCACAATAAAGTGTAAATTTAAAGTATATTTTTTCACTTAGTCATGGTCGTGTCTATTAACATTGCATTGGTTAACAATGATAAACATCAATTCCTCTCTTTCCTGCCCTACAAAATTAAATAAATTGAAACATCTTATTTTTGGCTGATGCAAAAAGATCAGTATGTTTCTGGATCATTGCAGTACTGTGCCTGAAGAAGGCTAATTTTGTCTTTCTCAATACTCTCAGTCACTGCATTTCTGCCCTGGTCTCTCACTTCTGCTTCTGTTCTCATACTGGCAGCACTGCCAGAGCTGGAGCTGTGAGTTTGGGTGACAAGTGACAGTGCTCACTTCAAGATGGGAATAAGCACTGAGGATCTCAGACAGAGAAACAGTGTTGTAGGTCAAAGAAGGACCTAACATTGAAAGTGCTCTATGGGAGGACAAAAAGAGAGCAAGAGAGAGAAAGAGAGACATATCTTTACTTAGAAGCAACAGAGACTTTGTTAAGTCAAAAATTCCTACTTACGGCTCTATAGAGATTCTCTGTGTGTGTACAGGGAAGTGTCTAAAGACTAAAATTTACCTTTCAGTTTCTCTTCCATTCATAAAGCATCTTCATGTCTTTTTTAGTAGAAACACAATTATAAAAGTTTTAAAAAAACCCCCTTCTTTAAAATTTTTAATGTTTCCTAGATTTACCTGTGAATTACATATACACATGCACATGAGGAAAAGAGATTGCATAGACAAAAATCCAGAAAGCTAAAATCTAACCTAATGTATTTTTAGGAGTTGATAATATATACTTATAGAAATTACTACGCAATTCTGGAAAACAATTTTTGAGATCACTTACTCAATTTATTGAAAATAGTAATAACTTGAGGGTAATATAAAGAACATTTTAAACATAAATTGAGTGCCTGAACTGCTGCTGGAAGAAAAGCAAAACAAAACCAAACAAACACACAACCACCCCAAAAAATCCTAGCCAACCAAAAAAAAAACCCTCAAAACAACAATTCTCCCCAAACAAACATCAACAAAAACCCCAAAAAACATCAACAAAAACCAAACAAAAAAAAAACCAAACCACAACAAAAACCCAAACCTGACCCAAACAAAAAAAACCCACCAACAAACAAACAAAAATCCCCAAACAAACAAGAAATTATTTTACATACTTAGCATAAATTTATATTTAAAAACAGACAAAAGCAGAAAATAATAGAATTCCCCTTTGGGGGGTAAGTCTGTAGCCACCTGAATTGCTAGGATACCATGGATTTTTGTTGTAAGCCGGCTCCACAATGTTCTAGGCTAAACTTAAAGTGTTGAAGCCAATGACAAACCTCTTATTCACAAACTGAAGCCAAGATTTTATCCCATGAGGGTTGGTATATATAGTAAATATTTATCTAGCAGAAAAATCTTGCATTTGCAGAAATTACCTTTCTAGTATTAGAAAGTACATCCAATGATTGTATTCATGGCAATAAACACCAGGTCAAATTGAAAGATCATAATTCTCAAAAGAAGAGATGATAATATCTCCCTATATGTCATAGAAAATTTTGTGATAAGCCTGAATTTTTGATACTAAAAATACTTCAAAATGCATAAACCAGGCCTTTATTTGTTTTAGGAGCAGGTCAGAGGTTCAAAATTGCCTTGAAGCCACATGAATATCCACTAAATAAAATGCAGTGAGCATAAAATATTTTAGCATGATAACAGTATCTTTTAGGTCAGTCAGTTTTACTTTCATGTTCCTTTTTTTGCAGTATATGCTGGTAACTTTTATGCTTCAAAGAATGCCTAAACATTTACTCTTTAATATTTCAGAAGACATCATGCTATAAATGCAGGTTCTAAAGTATTGCATTTCCTGACAATAGGAAACTGGAAACAGAGCTAATCAGCTCTGCTTATAATATTTCAATTCAGGTTAAATAACTTATTACTGTATTTTAAAGACGGGGGAAAAACTGCCAGAAAAAAACCCCAGCCTTATCCAACTGGATCTTTTAGTTTATGGTCACTTTTTTACATGTTCTCAGCAGGGTTTAGATGTTGGTTGTTTTTAGGGTAAGTGGGTTTTCTCACAGTCTAGATACCCAAATGCTGCTCCTCTTACAGGAAATGGAGGGATGCAACTCCTCTATATCACAGGAGTGCCAAATAATTTTATCTGTCTTAGGTGATCAAGAGTGTATGGAGAATCATGTTATGAATCAGAGTGATAGAATGTAGGCACTGCTGAGCAAAATTAAACTGTGACTTGCATCATGTGGCATTTCGGGCAAAATCTCTCAGATCTAGACTAGTTGTTTTAAAAGCGTTATGCAACACATCTTAAATAAATTTCTAAACAATATTATTGTGCAAGGTGCAATCAAATCTAATCAGTTTGGCATTCATTAAGCTCTAATAATATACTCTAGTCTCTCTCCTAAGTAGTGTGATCCGTTTCCCCTTCACACAGGTAGATTGGAAAACGTTACGGTGTCATCATAATTTTTAAACATACTGAGAAAATGACAGAGCTGCAAAATTAAAATAAATGATTAATGGCATTTTTTTCATGTTTTGTACTAATAGGTATCACTGAGGTTTTAAATTAATAGAGCTGTCAGCTCAGGGTTGTTACAGATCCAGTGCAGAACTAAAATGGAAATTATGTATTCCACAGATACCTAAAGATGACATTCTGGAATATTTTAAATTTTAATTAGTAGGTGCAATTGTTTTTCCCCCTCCTCCCTAAAACCACTGCAAATTAATTGGCAATTAGTCACAACTAATTCTTTTCTTAACAATCTGAACTGGAAAGAAAGGTGTACTACATGCTAGAGTATTTGTCTGGGGTGCAGAAAGCACACATGCAGTAAATTGCTTTGTCAATTACAAAAACTACTGTTGTGAAATTAAGAAAAAATATGCATACATAAACAAAAATAATTAAAGTGCAGTGTACCTGTGACCACAAAAAATAATGCCCAGCTGCAAAATAAAATGTTAAAAACTCAATAAATCAATCTGGCCTTGGAACAGAATGCACACTGCTGCTCAAAAGGGAAAAAAAAGTGCAGCATTTTTGTATAACATCAAAAATCCTCTCTACTGATTTCCATTTTTGGGTTAACTCTGTGGCAATTGGCTAACATTCTATTGAAATCAGCCACCATAGCTAGGACCCAGCTCCTGTTTGCTCTAAAGTGGCAGATGCAGTAGGTCAAATTCTCTCATTATAAAGACCTGATAAGAAAATACTGCTACAACCAGAGACATGGAAAAAAGATACTTTACAGAGTCTAGAATACAGCTGCAGCTGCTTCATGTGATGTGTGAGGTAGTGGAGACAATGAATCTCTATAAAAGAAATCTGTAACTCTCTTTTAGTTTTCTCACTTCGCTCTGGCACACAGTGATTATTAATAAAAGCTTGGTTTGGTTTAAGTTCTTGTTTCTCTCTTCATTTAACTACAAGACAGTAGGATCCCTGGGCCCTGGCTCATCACCTCTCTACGGACTAAAGGAAAATCTGGAGAGAAACCACTCATTCAAAACTTATTTTTAAGGTACATTCAAATGACAGTGTTTTGAAATACTAATTTTGTGTAACATTATTCCATTACTTAGTCAAACTATCAGTAAACAATCAGGAAACAATTCTGAAAATACTGTGTCTCAGATACTTGTGAAACTGTGTTTTTGGCAATCCATTAGGTGAGCTCTGACTATGGGTTTTTATTTTTGTTTCTTTATTTAAGCAATATTCTTGCATCTTCTATAGACATTTCTTTCTTCTACTTTTAATCTAGTGTTTCTAGAAGCTTGACACTCTTTCAGATATCATGCCAAGCAAGTCAGGAATAGATGAAAGAACATAAATTGCAGTTATTTCTAATTAGGATGGAACATTGTTATAGATTTTTTCAAAACATTGCTAATAATTTATGTAGCTAAATTGAAAGATTACTTTTCTTAAAAAAACCCTGATGGCTAAAGCTAGAAGTTTATTGAATTAACTTGAGAGTCTTTGAAGTTTCATTACTATTAATGACCTGTTTGGAGATCAGGTGAAACCATAGATATCTTTCATGTTGCTATATTTGTCTGGGAGAGCTCTGATAGAATTTCTTCCTCAGCTAATCAGACAAGATGTTTAACACAATATTAACATTATCATCTTTCCTTCTCCCAAAAAGTCTTCTATAAAAAAAACAAACCAGTGAAAACAATACAATTTGATCCTCAGATGCTTCATCTTATAACACAGCAGACTGACTTTGTTAGACACTGCATTCTGCATGTGTTCAACATACTGAATAATTCTCGATGACAGATTTTTACACCAAGCCACGCACACTTTTAAGAATGCACAGAACCTACATGAGTGTGTACCTGCTCTCCTGTATGGATGATAGGTGCATAAGCAATGTATCATAAAAGATTTAAAAGAAACACACAACTATTTGTTTACTCCTAAAATTGACCACAGAAAGGAAAAATCACAGATCACAGCTTCTGGAGAACCACTGCATTATCTACCACATTCCACAGTATTTTCTCAGAGCTCACAGCATCATTTTGGAGGAGCATGGCCTCCATACGCATGAGAAAGAACAGGGTCAGCAACTCATGCTGTTTGTGCGAAACTTTTCTCCCAGTCAGAAAGGAGAAGCCACAAACAGAAACATGTTGGTTCCTTCAACAGGAAGTAAACTTCCAAGCCTGCATGTGCAGGCTGTATCCTATACACAACAGAGATTTGAGGCCAAACTTGTTTTCCTGAATAGGCACAATAGAAAAGCAGGAGAATTTTGATCAGGTTGAACTTAATTTCTTGAAAAATCATTTGGAAAATACTCTCATTTATATCAAAACCTGAAGCAATGCAGAAAAGTACTTTTGAGCTTAAGTACTTGCAAGCTGGGCAAGAGTTGATTCAACTCAGGCTGATTCTATGAGCTTCTTTCTCACTTAGTCTCTGTAATATTTATAGGTCAGTCCTTAACAATACTGAAATTCCTAAGATACCAAAAAAAGTGTGTTATTTCAACTTCATAAAAGATAGTTGAAGGGGGAAAGATAGCAGGTTTTGTTTTTTGCTGTTTGGTTTTTTTTTAACAATAGCTTTCTTGCTGGAACACAAAAGAATCAAAAACCTGAGGCTCAGCTGCTGTGTCTCACTGATGTGTGCAACCTAACAAGGTGCAGACTTCTCTCTCCTAAAACTAGTGAGATGGTATATCCAAACACAGCTTTTTTCCTTCAAACAACATCGCTAGTAAACTAATAAGTGCCTTGTCTCAGCATCCTAATGAGAAAAGAGGTAGCCTGGGAACGTCTCCCCATGTCTGCACAATGCAGGAATGCATCTTTATATACAGGCCTCAATTTCTTATAATGACTAGAGAAAGAAACTTCCTAAGAGGCAAAAGGAAAGGAAAGCCAAATTATCACAAGTGTCTAGGGAACTTTATAGAGAGTTCTTTATCTGGCCATGATGATTTTTTTTTTTTTCATTTAAAAACGTGTCACCATACATTTGATTTCATTTTGGGAGAAAATGACAGTTTTTTCTCTAAAAAAAGACAAACCTAATGATTTTTATATTGGCCTCCTTATCAGTTTTCTGAAATTTGAGCACTTGCTGGCTCAAATGACTGATTACACAGCTGACTAAGCCTAAAGAATTATTTTGACTTTCTGGGGGTTTCGTATAGACTCTGGTTTGGATACACATCACAGGTATCACCCTGGTATTTACATGATCAAGCACGCTTTGGCTTCCAAACAAAGATCACTGTGAAGCACAAACTCAGATATCAAATCTTGACCAAATCTATGTCTAAGGACATAGGTGGGTATTATCTTCCTATTATCTAAGGAAGAATTCCTACCTACTTTGCAGAGAACTTAAAGAAAAAACTATACTGTAGCTAGAATTAGTGGGGAGGAAAGAGGTTGGACCATACATGTTTTTTACTTTGTAAGATGTAGGAAACAGAGTGTGGTACATTATACAAAGATGCAAGAAGCTGTTGCACTAAATACTGAAGCTCCTCAGCAGAAAAAAAACCCCCACAAAAATGAATAAAATAACAAAAATTAATATTTCTATATCTAATTTCATGGAAGTGCATTGGTATAGCAAATAGTTAATGTATTTTTTCCTCAAAGACTAAACAAGTACATTCAACAGCATGGTTCTCTTACACAGCACCAAGTATATTTTTAAAACAATGGTATAGCAAAAAGAATAGGTTCCTCAGAAGAGTATATGCCATTTCATCTCCTTTAAAACTGGACAGCAGTAATTGTCAATAGTAATTTACTGTTTCCCTCAGGGCAGTAATTGAAATGTAAGAATTGTCTTTTTCCCCAGGTTTGTTCTCAATTGCACAGGCAGCTTCTGCTAGCATTATCAATCAGATAACAGGGATTCTGCACAGACCAAGCATCAGGACAGAAAAAAAAAAGAAGCACATGTTATTGCCAGCAACCTTCCATAAGTTCTCTTCTGTAATCTGGCAACTGAAAAATTCCATGTCTTTTTCCTGAACAAGTAACTGCTGGGTTCAGTACTGTTGCTCTGCACTGAGCCATCATTGTAGAATAGGTAAAGATAATGATATCTCTTAACTCCAAACGGTTTTCTGCAACAAATCTCATAAAACCCCCACTGTTCTGCTTTCACACAGTGTGTGTTTCTATGGTTCTCCTCACATTGCAGAATCTGAGCACTTCCCTAGAGAATGAGAACTCAGCATCCTTCCCACTGTTCAGCTGTACTCTATGGTGTATCTGGTAAACATGAACTACCACAACCCTCTTCTGTCATCCTAACCCATATATTATCAGCTGCACACCTATTAGCACCTTTCTGAGCATTATCCCTTTTATTTTTTGTGTAACTTTTAATTCTACCCGAGCCATAAAGCTCATGACAGGATTTCAGTATCCTTTCTTTGAAAATTGCTCCCATTTGTAGTGGGATTTCTTCCTTGTTACAGTACTATCTTGTCATATTTATAAGCTGCAAGGCTATAGCAATTCATCTACTTAAAAGTACAGGTCCTCTTTAGATAACCAAAATTAGTAGAACTTAATAAGAAAACATATTAATACAATGCACAGGACAATAAAGAACTTTGATTTCATCAGCCTCCTCTCTGAAGGCCTGGTTAGCCTCTATGATTTATTGGAGAGAGATGAAAACAGAGAGTTCTTACAGATACACCTTTTCTTGCATTGTCTCTAAAGAGTCACTCAAAGAACCTTCTCTGAGAAAGTTCTTATCCTAGCCTAGGCTATCCTAACCTATGCAGATTGATGTTTGTATGCCCTCACTTCCTATATGTGGGTACTGAAACAAGAAACTAATTAATTTCCTTTATTTACCTCTTAAACTGTAAGGACTTAAAGAAATATTAGTCCTATTGTATAATTGAAGCAGAACAGTTAAGACTTCAGCTTTAATTAAAACTTTCTTGATATGAACTCTCAAAAACACAATAGAAAAGCTTTCTAAATTTTTAAGACTAACATTAGTTACCCTCTGCATTTTAGCATCAAAACAAAGATTGAATTTTCCTCAGCAATAGAGAGACAAAATCTGATACACCATCATAAATAAATGGCCATATTGGGTAAAGGGATACTGAGACTGCACTCTTCAAGTATTTTCCAAACTTCTGAAATAGATGTCTTTTTATTCCACTCTAACCTGTGTTTGAATTCAGAATGATGAATTGAAACTGCAGGGAGTACGGAAGTATATAAAAACAGTTGAAGATGTTATTTAAGAAAACTTCAGTTATTCAAGAAAAACTTCAGTTATTCAAGAAAAACTTCAGTTATTTAAGAAAAAATCAGTTAATACTGATGAAAACAATTGTCTTCTAAACATAAGAGAAATATTTCTACCATTGAAAAAAAGAGAAAGGAAAATACTCAGTTGCAGTTACCGTGCAAGGAGTTTGCATCCAAGGTTCTCCATCTATCTGCATAGGCAGAGACTTGCTGGTCCTAAAGGTACAAAGTTCATAATATAAGAAAAAGAAACTAGAAAAATTGATAGATGTATTTATTAAAAAGGCACATGTGTGATGGCATACGGATATAACCCTGATTCACCCTAAACTCCTTTGGAATTTCCAGTACGATTCAATATGCTTACAAATGTAACATAGTCAACTTAAAAAGCTTAGTCTGATTTTCAACATACAAAGCAAAAACATGGCAAATATTAATGTATCTTGCTAGTAATACACTACTCTTTCATGGAAGAAGAGTCTGTAATTTGTGAAATAATGAGTGAATGACACAATAACAATAATAGTATTTTATATATATATAGCATATATATTATTCTACTATAAAGGAAATGAGAAATAAATTTTAGGTCTATCATCACTTACTACAGTCACAGTGTCTGAGTTAGACAGAACACTCACAGAGAACGAAGTTTGCACTATATTCAGAGTGTTTAACATGCCATATTATAAATTTAAATTGTTAGCAAAGGGGCACTGATTTCAACAGAAAGATACAGACAGTATTCCCTCTCCAGTTCTGGGTGTCACATTAAGAAAAGTGTAGCAAAATGAGAACAGAAAAAGAAAAATTACTACATTTATGGTCTTTTCCAACCCTGTATTTTTGTGTAATAACAGTTTGCACACAAGACTGTTAGAAATAGCGTGGAGTGGTTAAATCTAATAATGGAAAAATTAGTGACTCATGTTGGTCAATGGAAATTCTGGCTTGGATGTTTTTTGAAAACAAGCTAACATTACAAGGAATTATCCCCTATCACCTATGGCCATAAATGAAGGAAGAATTTTTAACGAGCTCTCAGTTTATAGTTCAGGAAGGGTTCCTACTTATTCTTTTATTGTTGCTCTTCTGTTTTAGGCTCATAATTGCAGAGCTTATGGGTTTAATAAATTTTGGAAAATTCTTACTGAGGAATTCTCGACTGAAAAAGAGACGGTCAATTCCTTTTCAGTCCTTATTTAATCCAAAAGATAGATTAATTACTTTTTCCTTGTGTTCTAATTCAAGTTGACTCTATTGTGAATGTTTTTATCTTAGAAATGATAAAACACAATGAAATTAGAGTACTCCACCATCATCGGCTCACACACACCAACAGATTTAGTAACAGCGGCTTGTCAGAATTCAGTAAATAACAAATAAATTAAAAACAGAGCACTTTGACTTCCACAGATCAAAAAGTGCTTTACAATTACTAATTACACACTAATATTCCCTGGTGTGATATGCATTATAAATGGGTTAAAATGTGACAAAGTAATGCTAAATTACTTTTGGCTTGAAATTGCATGGAGTATATGTCAACAATAAACCCCAAGATGTTCATGCCTTACTCCTTCTGCTCCAAATGCTTGACAATACCTCTTCATTGGACAAAATGGCACTTGAATAGAACATGTGAATATTGAATGTAAATTTAGTTTTTTGACACATTTAAAGAAAGGAAGATGTATGGGCATAGAATGTAGATGGAATAGATTAATTCCATATACAAAAATGATACTTTCACAAGAAATAATAATTATAATTATGACTGTTAAACTACAAAAGAAAGTCAATACATAAAACTCCTCAGTTTCACTCCAACATTGCAGTCTAAGTTAAAGCTGCTGATACCTGATGACAACAGATGAGCACTGGGCAAGCCGTCTTCCAGCACTTTTCAGACCTGTGTATATCTGTCCCATCTCCATGGCTCCTTCCAGACCCACCACTTCCATAAGCTGGTCACTTAGATCTGCAAAAGTTGAAAAACATCCACATTTTGTCTTGTCAGCACTTCGAAAGCAGTCACAATGACCAATGAGAACCGTCAGAAGACAAGCTAACAATAAAAGATGTGGAGAACAGAACTGGCAAAATTATTATTCCTAAGGAGAATTACAGCTCTAAGTTGGACACAACTGGGCCCTGCTGTCACACAATTCTACAATATCCTAACCAAAATTATTCTGAAATAGAATAATTATACCCATGGTTACATGAAGACTAAAGAAATAATTTCATTATATGAGAAAACAAAAGATATTCCTTCATTTTGATTACCTGACACACAAAGAATGAGATGTTTACAGCGCAGAAATTTATGCTTTTTATTTTTTCAACAGATATTTAAAATCTGTAAAGAAAAAGTCACTGCTCCAGACCCTATTGGATCCTCTTCTATACAGTACTTTCCAGACAACGTGTACAACTCTAATTCAGTCTTTACATGCATGCATTATTATGATGAGATTTTGCATTGGATCAGTGTCTTAATTAGTACAGAGATGTAATGCAAAAAGGCAGAAGAAAACATTAACTACCCTCCTAGCCTTCCAAATTTGTCATGCTTGTTTGCACTGTTATATATTGTTTGTTTCACACTTCTTTTTGACTAAATAGTACTTTGGCATTAAACTTCAAAAAATATTTAAATAAAAATTAGTTTACTTGGCTTCAAGGAGCAAGAAAAGTTCTGTGTAGAATTTCAGGTACAAACAGATACCTAAGGAGTAATAAGCAGTCTGCTTTTAGAAGCAGCCAAGCAAGGTAATGAAATATTATCCAGAATCAACTAGAGTGTTTTGCATTAAATGTTTTATATTCTCCTGCATAAGTACATGGTGCCATGATCAAAAGGACAAGAAAAAGAAATATTTCTTTTCTAGCTGTATAATACGTGTATTTTATTAATTGACTGTTAACATCAATGTTTCCAAAAGATACATTGTTCAGTGAAGCAAAGCATTGAGATAAAATGTTAGAGTCTATCATCACACTGAAAAAAAACATAGAAAAGAGACCACATTACTCTGTGTATTTTAAACCCCTCAACCCTTAATGAAGGTAAAATTTCATGCTAAAAATCGTATCTATGAGACTATTCCAAAGTTTCAATGGGAGTCTTTTCTGTTCACTTCTTTGGGCTTTCAATGAAGGTAATTAACTGAAAGAAGTACTGTGATGAGGGAAAAAATATATTAAAAGCAAATAGGATTTATGATCTGGATTATTCTGTTTCCAGCAGAAAATCTGATACTATCCAAAGCCTTCATGTTTCTTCTTATACTTTCTTAATATTTTCTGCTTTATTCATTTTTTCATCACAGTGAAATCAGCTCCATACAATACTAATGAAGAAAAAAATAAACAATATTCTTGCCCATTAAGGGAAAACAATAAGACGGTCAAAAGTTTAAAATGTACAATATCATTAATTCTAGCTATATATTTTTATAGCCTGCATCCATGTAACACATGTAAGCCTAATTTTGCATGTCTGGCTTTCCATTGCATTTTTTTTCTTAAAATGTTTCCCATAAGTAACATTTAAACTTAAGTGAGATTTAAATAAATGTTGCTTTTCTTGGTAGCCACAGAGATTTAACTGGGAAAGAACTACTCATTTTCAAAAATTTATATATTATAGAGGCACATCTACTTTTTAGATTTACTAAATCATTAAAATGTTTAGCCAAAGAAAACATCAAATTCCTATTCACTGGGCCATTAGAAAATGATTATTTTTTAAAATGGAAGAATAATTAAGAGCAGATTTTTATTTCTGACGGCTCAGGCAATATGTGCAATATTCAGAATAGTGACATTTTCAGGGACATATATTTGATTCATAATTTTTCAGGACCTGTGAGATTAGTGCCAGTAGCAGCAGGGTAACTAAAGACCAAATCCTGTCCTTTGATCTACACTGTACTTCTCATTAAATGTGGTATATTAAACATTGGAAGATGGAACTGAACAATACTCTCATCTACCAAAAAAGTGAAGCCTTTCAAAAACTTCCCATTTGCAGTGGCACATTCCCAAAGTGGAGTTATTTTAGGCCAAATATGAATATTTTTAGAATCAAGCTTAAATTAGACATAACTTTCCTTCAGAAGCAGTAAAAACTAAAGCAAATGTAACATGCAATTATTGACTGCATTAGTTCACACTCCTGCCCTTGTTGATATATTTGACCTGACGCTTTTGCACAGTCATATCCATTTCAAAAAATCCTTGAGATATATTGACTTTGATGAGAACTTGAGTGAAAAGTGGAAAAGCGAGTGTGTCTATTTTAGTCCCACTCTTCAAGGATGTTACATGGCTATAGGTACACTGCTTGAATATAATGGGTCAAGACAGAAACAATGGGATGATATTTCTTCTTAAAAGGTCTCCACCAAAGACTTAGAAAGAGACTAAGCAATCTCTGTTAAAGGAGATCTGATCTTCTATTAAATTAACAGATAGGAAAGGGGAAGTCATTCTTCTCTCTGGTGGAAGTTTATCACTGATTTTTCAGAAAGATCAGTGCAGGCCTCTGTACTGCTCAACATACACCCCAAAATAATCTGGAAATAGAAGTAGACAGTGAATAATGAAGATTCAACGAAGGAAAAACAAAACCCAATTATAAAAAAAGTGTAGGAATTTTACAGTACTGATTAATGGGGCTTTACAAAGGCAGAAAGTTCAATGTATGTTCAATATATGTAACTTAATGTCCATGAGGAGAAAGAGCACTCACTACAGATATGTAGACTGCTATACACACAGATATATAACATTTGGAAATAAATATGGTGTGTGTGTCTCCATGTGTATATGCTTATTTTGCTGGAGTATAATTGATACTGTCATGCTGGAATGAACATTGTGGAGTTACTGTGGCAAGTTCTATGAAAATATCAGCTCGATGCTCAATTTATGATCACCAAATACTGCAACTGGTACTCCATAAGATATGGAATTTGTAGTTCCAGTTCACTCAGCAATGCAGAGGAAGAAAAATAACTGGAAATGACAGAGGAATGAATGTTGTAACAAATATGGAGCAACTTCTGTATGAAAATAAATACTTCAGGAAGTAAGGAGATGAATGGACGAAAGATGACAAAATACCAAGTGCAACGGAGTAGGTGAAGACAGTAATGTAATTCAGTATTTCTCAAATGCAAGAACTGAGATTTATAGTACTTCTAGACAAGCAGGAAATCCTTTTTACATAATATCTTGTTATGCCATGAGGCCACACTAAACTGAAATTACTTAAATCAAAAACGATACATATTCGGTAGGATAGCTTAACAGAAAAGAATCACTGTAAGTTTGCTCTCTCATGCTTTATTTCTAATACAGGTCAGATACTGAGCTACACAAACTTGTGGGTTGATCTAGTATCACTATTCTTGCTGACTTCTTGTGCATCTTATAAAATGTAGCAGAGAATAATGAATGCTGCCACACACTAAACATCACTTGTCACTTGTCACATCTTGTGTCTCTGTGTCTCTAACAACTATAAAGCAAAATATGTATTTCTTTTTAGGGACTTTCTTTCTTGTGTTTTTTCTGCATTCTACTGATTTTTTTCAAAGAGAAATTGATTTATTAAAAATATGGATATTGATCTAGTACCAATATCCAACTGTGATGGACAAAACCTCTCTAACAGTTTAAAGTTAGAAAGTCTATGTTTATTGCAATGCTGGGCAGCATGAGGGATAGCTCCCAAATACACACCACAATTTACAGGTGATTACAGAGTCCTTTTATCTATACAAGTATTGAATACCCGAAATACAAATACATATTCATAACTTTGGTACATCCCATTCCCGCTTCCTATGGTAATTAGTTCAAAAGCTATTAAGCATGTGTAGTTTGTTCCTTGAAATGGGTCAGTGGTCCCTTTCACGGGGAGGGGTCCCAAAATGAGGAAGTAAATGAAGTCTTCCTCGTTCTGACCTTTCTACCTTTTCAATGCAAATATGACAAATGAATCCTTGGTAGAACTCCCATTCCCTGTCTTTAATTGGTTTGAGAACAGAGGAGGCCTACAATTGTCTTATGTTCCTAAAAGCTATTTATCAGTTTCTATATTCTTAATTTATAAACCCAGCTAACCAAACATTATGTTGACAAGAAATCAATTATTAGTTAACTACTAACTCTTAACTTCATCAAGGCCTACCCATTTATTTTAATTAACTCCAATAAAGCTTATCTCTAACCAAAAATCTTAGCTCCTCTAAAATCTCTAAATTCCTTAAAGTTTATGTCTCGAAATAATTGGTGATTTAAGTGATAAAATTCTTCAATTCTTCAAAATGTTTCACCTATTATAACTAGTCTTAGAAAGTTTAGGTTTAGGAAACTAAATGTTAGATTTTCAAGAAGAATTTCCCAGCTAAGAGTGAACAAAAGCAATTATCAGACACTGAGCAGTTTTTCTTTCTGACCAGTTCATTCAGTTGCCTAAAGGAGAGCAGGAGAGCTGAGGTCTCATAGGTAAGCTATCACAGAGAGCATCTCCGTCCATTAGGAAAGTGTTTTCTGACTGGTGCCTTGGGGTTCCCCAGCCCGTTTGTTCTACTTTGAGCCCTGTGAAAGAGCTGAAGGCTCTGGCTTGTTTTCTATGTGAATGAGCCATTAGAGTGTGTGGGAATGTTTTCACAGCACCGTGTCTCTCCTGTCTCTTCCACAAACCAAAGTACTTCACGTGTCTCCTCCTATTAGCCCCGTCAGTACACAAAGCCAGCTCTCCCAGGGGAGCAGTGCTGTCAGCAGACGGTGACGAGCACGCAGAGGGGCAGCTGACCCCTTGCACTCATTCCTGATGGGGAGATAAAGTCACCAGGGAGCTGACTGCCCATTTCTTCCCACAAGGCAGCAGGAGAAGAGAAGTTCAAACAGAAACTTGCACAAGTGGCAGACAAAACATTGTATGTGACTATAAGCCCTTTACAGCCCTTCCCAAGGCCCGGAGAAACACACTTGGAGACTTTTAAGTTTCCTAATGAGTTTACGTTATCCATTATCTTGGCATTAGCTGAATGCTTCAATATTCAGAGTGAACACACAAGAGAAAAACACATTTGGAATTCATCTATGAAGATAAAGCAAGGAAAGCAAAATGGGGTAGGGGGTGGGTGGGAAGAAACATGGTGTGATTAGAAAAACTGATTTACATAGAGAAGTTTCCCTCTGTAATGGAACTGGTTTTGATATCCAATCTATCTTTGCAATATATAAATATTGCTGTCCTGGCAAGAGATTGAATGACTCTATTATAACTTGGGGTTACTGCACTCACTCAGGCACATTTGCATAAAAACACTGTTGGTCAGTGGTAAATCTGTCTCTGGCAGCAGTTTGTCTTCGAAGAGAAGGGGCTCCATAGCTTACTAAATGTAATCAAACCCTAGTAATCATCACTCTGGAAATTTTTTGGTTCCAGTTAAAATACTGGATAAGAATTTGAAGGCTGGTATGATGCCAGAGGATCCTTGAAAAACTCCCAAGCTCAGTGCTCTGCACCACATGAAAGCTTCAGTATCTTCCTAGAACACAGCATGTATTAAATCTCCAGTTACCCATTATGCAGGAATGTGAGGTTGCTTCCATTTGCAGTGATAGCGACTGTTGTAAAAAAATGCTAGAAATGTGTTTACTGTCATAATATTTTCCTGATTTCAAATGAACACCTTTTTCTAAATTCCTGGTTACAAAAAATTAGTAAATCTTGTGCAATCTGTACATCCTGGGTTTTGTTGTGTCTTCCTTTAGAGAAGCTACCTGAAGTAACATTTGCCTCAACATTTGTAATTGTTTATATCAGAGTTGTATCCCAAGGCCCAGATGATGTCAATGCTCTGTTTTGTTACTGATTCACAGACATATACAAAAGACAGCTTTCCTCTCCAAGAATTTATAGACAAATAAAACAGACAAAGCATTGGGGAAAATAATATTATTATGTCCATTTTACAAAGTGAAAATTGTACACAGACATGTTTAGGTCCTGGAAAATATTTGTTTGCATATTCAGCTGAATATATTGTGTGTAGACCCAGAAGAGTCATAATATTATTTCTACCACATAAAGTTAAGCACAAGAGATTTCAGAACTGACCTGGCTAAGATCACATGTGAAGCTTGGAGCAGACACAGGAAATAAATCAGCAAATCCTGAATTTTAACATTCTGTTGTCAGAAGTCTGTTCTCCCACTTAATGTTTTCTTCAAGGGTATATATCAAGTCCTATACCTATGGTAAGTGACCCTGTTTTGAGTATTTCATGTTGCTGAGTTTGCTTCTAAACATTAAAATCTCAGGTAGATCTATACATCCATTTCACACCAGTATTGATTCTCTAGCTTTTATTCTTGTCTTCATATTTTGTTTTCCTAATATTAAAACAAAACAAAACAAGCTAAACCTTCCTCTTAGTGTGAAGGAAGATATATCACTGATGTAATTCTTACCCTGGAGAGATACTCAGATGTGGTGATAATAAATTAGGCAGATATTTTATGTACATAAAAACACACAAAAATGCAAACACATTTTATACCTCTGTGGACATACACAAATGATATATATTACCTACATTTAAACGTATGTGAGAAATTCAGTAGAATTTTGCTCCACCATCAGAATTGATGGTGCACTTAATAGCCCTAATGGGATAATGGGGTAAGATGCAAAAGTGCTAGTTTTGTCACTTAAAATGAATGCAATCAATAAAATCCTCTCTCTGCTGAATTTAGTGGCATAATTCTTACTGATTTCAGTGGAACTCAAATTTCACCCAGTATCTTATCTTGTACCAGTCTAGCACACAGGCTTTACCCTCAGATGGAATCATTTAACAGACACAGCTCAGCCTACTACTGTGTAATGGATTTTTTTCTGTGTACACAATAAGCTCCCAATTCTCATTAATCACAGAATGACGAGCTTCTCCCCAAAAAACCAGAAGGATAAACAAGGAAGAATCAGTCTTTACAATTAAAAATTTTATGAAACTTTTTAACATGCACAGAAGATCTTTGTAAAACTTTTCCTAAAGTGAACTTTTTTCCCCGGCTTGGTAAGGGAAAGGAGAGTTCTTCAAAAAAACTTTTCTGATTAATGGTAAAAGAAGGAAAAAAAATCCAACAACCAAAACCAACCCCAGAGCATCCAAATAAAATCACTTCCACTCAGAAACTATTCCCAAATATCAGTGTTCAGATGTTCAGAATTTGAAACAAGGGATCTCATCTTCCAGTTTGGGAGATCATTATGTATAAGTATTTTATGGTAAAGGTTGGCAGACAAAATGTATTCTTTTTTATTGGATTTATGTTTTTAATCGTTTGAGGTACAATTGCACTGAACATGCTTCCACACCAAAAAGCTCCCCATTATTTTAATCTGTATTCTTTTAAAAGTTATTTGTTCAAAAGGATTTCACTGTGTTACTCTTATACCCCCTTATCCAAGAGAACAAAAGCCATTCTATGAAAGGAGTCTAAACTTGGACAAACCGTAAAAAAAAAAAAAAAAAAAGCAAAGTTCCTCTCTGTTTTTATCAAATTTGATTGCTGCAGCTGTTCCCAGTTTCTGTATTTTAAAAATAGCCTTATTCAGTGCCTTGTTGGCTAAAGGCCAGAGTACCATTAGAACATGCTGTACGGAAAACCTCTATTCAGTTACAGATACAGAAATATATTTAAGATCAGTGGGGGTCATCTGCAGCAAACACTTGTATGGGGGAAAATGGAATTTTAATGTGCTTGGACTGCTCACCACTTTTAACAGATATTTAAGAACTTCAAACCGGATATCTTCCTAGTACTGGTGCTATCCTATTACTGAGCACCAGGTACGATACAATATGAGCAAGATCATTTCAACTAACAAAAATAGATCTAATTCTCAAATTACTCCTTAGTAGTTCTGGCATTCACTTGAAATGGCTCCTAGTAATACTGGATATTTGATTAGCCTATAAAAATGCCACAGACTAGAAAAGAAAAATACAGTAATATTTATGGAAATGTAGAAATCTGATCAATGAAAACCAGCTTTGAATTGTACATTTCTAGGAGAACTAGTACTAACACAGGATATATGTTTCCTTTCTGCAGGGTTACAAACTGTATTAACAGCATTATCTCTATATTTATCCACCAGAGTTTTTTTGTCAGCTGCCAGAAAGTAATGTTCACTCCATTTACCTGAGTATTAAAGCTACTTTTGATTAAGGTGGTAGAGTCTTTGGTCCAGGAGTTCAGAAAATCCCAAAAATGATCTTCATTTCTCTTGTTCTTTATGAGAACCAATTCCATTTTCTTCCTCTACTATGACTATATTCCATAGCGTTTGGAGATTACACTATGCAGAGTGGATACCAGTTTTAGCAAAAGCATTATTTACTTATTAACCAAGAACCTAACTCAGAAAGTATTCTGAACATCAATAAGATGTCTCATAGATTACTTCTCATCAGTTATGATGGGGTAAAATGCCTGCCTTAAAACATTTAGTTATGTATTTCTATTGCACCTGGGGAAGAGCCTTCAACATGGTAAAGATATCCAAGGTGCTTGTTTGGATAGGTACTAAGAGGAAAGAATCAGTGAAGGCATCAATATAGTCTATTGAGCTTCCTGAGACTCCAACATTTTGGTAGTGGGTTTGCCTCCTAACTTACTTTGCCCTCACTCTCAATACCTGGGTAATTTGAATTGAATAAATACCACAATCATACTTTGGATTGCAGCTTCAATTACATTGTTCAGACCCTCTCTTTGTACAGAAGGAATATTGGACAATTGAAGTCGAATCCAGTGAACCCTGGGGCAGGCATTTGTAAAACTCTTATATCAATCAGACAATCTTCCTAAACTTCCTGCAGCCCACAAAGTTAAAGAAGCTTTGATTTAGTTTCCCACCAAACTAAAAGTATTTGGTGCTGCCTGAGGTGGCCTAGGATCTCTAGGACAAGCCTGACAAAGCTTGACAAGCCTGACAGAGGAGCAACAGAAGAAGCAGATGAAAGGATGGTATCTTGAGAGGAACTGTAATGGCGTGAAGAAGTTATATATGGAGAATTGAAGAAAGGCTTAGTTTTATCCTGACAGGGATTCAGAAAAAGAGTTTAACCGGTCTGGTTTTCTGGAGAAGCATATTTTTCTCTCTTGTCACCAAGAGAATTTTGGGAGACAAGTTAGCACACTTGGACAACTTAGGAGTTCTGCTAAATCTACCACTCAAAATTACCATGTGTTGGCTTCTTTGTAGAGGTTAAGGCCTGAAGAAATGATGCACCCTCTACTCACTCATTGTTTGGTGGGCAACAAGTTTGCTTGATAGCTCCAGGACTAAGCTCCAAGTATGTGAGCAGATTTTCCCAGCGCTTTTCCTTGCATTTGTTTTGTTCTCATTAGTTGTCATTGTAGGATCTGGTCTCTGCTATCTAACCTAGCTACATACAGAGAATTGCTGTTATTGTTCTTCCTATCTGAACTACACACATTGCCAAATACTCAGTATTTTTTATACTGTGACTGGTTTACAAGAGGACATATCTGGGATACACTGAAACCTTTGCTACTGCAGAAAGCAAATGGGAATGTTACCTCTAATAGTGATGCAAGAAAATGTCTTTGATGTGCCTTACATGGAATGACAATTCAAAGGACCACAAAGAAAGCAAATATTAATTTCTTATTATACCTTTCAATATATAAAATATTAATGACTGACATATAGCTATTTTTCAATATCTTTACTCAACAGTTATTTACAACACACACAGGAAGAAAAGGTGTTTCCATAACCATGATCAAGTACAGAACAGTTCCAAATTTCTTCTCAAGCACAAAAAGACCAAAGTCAGCCACAAGTATCACAGCAGCAAGAACCAAGGTATTTTTAGTGATCTAGTCCTGAACAGTGTCTCTCAGAAAAAACTCCAACTTTATTTCATTCTGAGCAAAAGAAGACTACTTACAAGCAAAATTTGGTCTGGTTATATTTTTTTTAAAAAACTTATTCTGTCACAAACTGAAAGCCACAATGTTTCACTAAAAAATTATCTGAGCACACACTATTCAGTTGTAGCACCACTCATGATCTTTCAGGTATCTGAGAAATACAGAAGCAAAGTTCTTGCCCAGAGCTAACTCCTCCCTCAATCCTGTACTGAAAAGGTCGACTGAAATGTAGAGCCTTACTGAATTTGTCTTTAGAGGGATTAGAAATGGTAAGAAAGATCTATTTTCAAGGACTGTAATGCAAAATAGAAGACCTATAAAATGAACAAAATTATTCTCATCCAATTTTGATTGATTTCTTTCACTCTTGCTTTTTTTTCTGAATGATGAAGGATAAGAGAAGTACATGAGAAACAAATAAGGAGATCAGTGTTGTCTCTGAGACACATTTTTAGACGACCTTAACACTGTTGTCTGCCCAACAAACCATCTGTGCATGAATACTCAGTAACATCCAAAGGACCACATGCATGTTTCAAGCATGTCTCTTAGGTGCTCTGTTTATACAGACTTATTGCTATGGTAACTACCTTATGGTACATGTTTTCAGAATACTAATTATAAAGCATTATAAATAAGGCTGTGTACAACAAGCAAGTTTACATTTACATATTTCCAGCATCTGAAAATTCAGCCTTACATGTATAATATGATGAAAATTGTTTTTCAAAAGCAATCACACATTATTATAATTCATGCATTGTGATGTTAGCTCCAGTTTCTTTTCCATAACACTACTTTGCACTAGGATCAGCAGGACAAGCGGAATGCAATATACTGAGGGAATTAAAGAAAGCAGGAGATGCAGGTGCTCTAATAAATGGGTGGCCTTTGGAGCACAGTATTTATGTCAAGCTAAACAGAAACCTAAATGTTACACATAAGAAGTGGTACAACAAGAACATCTGTGTTGGGGAACTGAACTGGCATGGCTAACACCTCCAGTGCCAGGTGCAAAGGACATTTCAGTACAGCTTGAGTGATTTTGACTGTTAGCATCTGTATTTATGAGATTATCTCTTTTTTTCCCCTCCATATTCCACTGGAGTATTTGTATTATACATCTGGCTTTAGATTCTAGCATAGCAAAAGACAGGTTTCAGTCCTTCAATTTCTGGATCTTAGCCACAGATTTTTTTTTTTTTTGGTCTTGCTTTTCATAGAAGCATAACACCAGAGTCACTAGCAATTTCTAAATGGATGGTTGAGGAAAATGAGCATTTTTCCCCAGGAAAGAAAGAACCATTAAAGGAAAAACTGTATATTTGATCTATTCAAAGTTGATGAAAAAATGCCTGTAGAAAATGCTTTTCCTCTCTAAAATACTAAAGCTGGATTGAAATGTCCATTTTAATGTCCATTCTTCTGGGAAATTCTAGATTTTCATGTAAAGTCACTTTTTAAAGCCAATCCTCACAATAGTATGAAATTTTTTATTTCAAGTGACATAGCTGATTCATAGAAATATTGGTAATATTAGGTAGAAGTCCTTAAACTAAGAAATGAGACAGCTGATTGAAATGATTGGTAGGAAATGCAAAACTAGTTATTTGTGATGTATTCATTGAAGTCCAAATCTAATAATCTTTGAAATATTTGAGATTGCAACAGAGTCCATTGAGATCATGACCTATTGTATTAAGTGGTTCAGGCTCAATTTTTTATTTCTTAATTAGGCAAAGATTTCAGGAATCAATTGTTTGAACCTGAAAACCTAAAAAACCACCAGTGGTAATGTTAGTTCAGGTGGAAGTTGATGGCCCATTCACCATTACCATGACACCAACAAAATTTGAAACTCTTCCCAAGAATGGATTGTAAGGGGGGGGGGGGGGGGTGGGAGTAAAGGGGGAAAAAAAGGGAAATATTAGAATAGTGCTTGTATTCTGAAGAATCTACTCATGCTGGTGCACTGTTAATGAGTCTGAACCACAGGTCTCCATGTTTTACTTAACAATCCCTACATTCCCATTCCAGACAGGAACAAAACATTGTCAATAGTAAAAGAGGACATAATGAGCTTTGAAGGAATTTCTTCAAAAAACTGTTTCTTTCTCCTGGCAATTTCAAATCACCTCTTTCCATCCTCAGCCACTGTTAAAACCCCTTAAACGTGTCTAATAAATAATCTAAAAAGGGAAAGGACAAATTATTTAAGTCTACACTTCCCTGGGAATTGGGAGTTTGTTTCAACACATTGTAAATTATCTTTCCTAACTTTTAATAAAGTGTGACAAAAATGAAATAAATACAAATAAATCCACAGAGAAGAGAAGCAAAAAAAAATTACAAAAGCTTGATGGGAAAAAAAACCCCAAAACTGAAAAGCTATAACGAATTTGCAATCCCTAGTCACTCATCTTTTCTTGTTACTTCAGTTCTAATGCCAAATTCCTTCATTATTTTTTGACCTGATACGAAACACCATCTGGCAAAAGCATGTTGCAATTCTAAATAAATGAAATAATTGGATGGTTGCTTTAAAATATCTTTCATAAATAAGTACAATTATACATTAGCAAAACTCACTTTATTGCCTTTCTGAGCTCTGATGCTTTGCTGTGACTTTGTGTCTGCCTCGAGGACCCGCAGTTCCCGAGCAGTCTCGCATTCAGTGTTAGACTGTCATGAGCCTGATGAGCTTCCACAGTCACAAAGTATCAGATGCATATGTCCATATGTTTGATTTGTATTTCTTGTATACATTATTATCATTATTATTGCTACTACTGTTAGACAAGGGTAACACCACAGACTCATCAGAATCATTGCCCCGAGGATGAGATCACAGCCTGAGGGTCCTGACGGATCTGCAGCAGCAGATTACAAACCATATGGCTGACGTGGTTATCTTATAATAAACCAAATGGCTGTGGGTATTCAGGAGCCATTTCAAAAGTGGATCAGATGTCACTGTCATAAGATATCTCAATCACACTTCAAAATGTCTTCAGAATAATTTTGGCCAGTGAATTACTTTCAATCTACTACCACAAATGTTTTAAGGTCTGAAGAGATCATCCTATTGAGTCCTACAGATTTATTTCTGCATCCACACAGACCCTTTTGCTAGTCTGGGGCATCTTCTGCAGAGTATACACCTTCCTATGAATACATCATGGGAGGAATTGGGTCAGAAGAGACAGAGAAGTCATTGATTAACTGAATATATGTCACTACATTGCTCCTCGACAAGTTATGACAAGCGTGGAGTGACAGCGAAAAATAAAATATTTGTTAGTGATGAAAAGTGGTGTACAAAACAGCAGTTGGTCATGAGCAAACATTTTGCAGCTATAAAGACCCAGCTGCTTTGGCTGACTAAAATGGAAAGGAACAATGCTTTAGGGGTTGTGAAAGAAGATCTCACAACTGATGGATTATATAGAAAAAAGAGACTTCTGTTTAAAGTGTTTGTATTCATAGTCCTTTTTTCTTAACAAATCTAATTTCTTTGAGTCAAGAATCCTAGGTAAGTATGGCATGAACTAAATGAAAACATGTTCACAGCTGTTGAAACCAGTTTATTCTGTATGCCTGCTTTGTCTTTCATTAAATATTCATTTATTGATATTAGACTTATGAAAAATTTAGCATAATTTTAATCCTCCCCTATATGAATAGAAGAAAATAAAGGAAAAGTGAGTTCATCCAGGTTTATAGGTATGTGTGATACAAATTGTGACATTTCCAGAAAATGACAACAAAATCAGGAATCCAAGAGAAAAAAAAAATGTCGTATGCATCACCTAAATATTTAACTACAATATCAGCTTATGTTAATCATATTTCAGGGGTTGGGTTAAACATGCTGTAATTGTGCCATCAATCCACATGAATCAAACCTTTATTTAATAACTGTAAAAGCTGCCATTTGCTACTTTTAAGGTATCTAATTTCTCACGGCCTTTACCCGATAATGGTCACTAGAGTTACAAAATGCTAAAAATAACTATGCTTTTGAAAATCTTGTTTGAGTTCTTACTGCAGAAGCTGAAACATCTGTAACAGCATGGCAGTTATCAGCTTCTTGTAAATTCTGGCAATGTTCATTTAAAAAGGCTTTAAAAGTACAAGTAAAAACATTAGTGTTTTGACTACTTGCAGGAAACTGGTACATATACAATTAATATAAAGGGAACTGCCAAGTCAATCTGAGCTCAAAAATCAGGGACTTGTGTTATTTTTATTTGATTTATTTTTGAATTTGTAAAAATCCCCAAGCTGTCGCAAAACCTAATACCAATTGAACATTCCAGGTACTCTATTTTAATTAATAAAAACATATTGTTAAATTCAACAGATATACAAAATAATAAACAAGCAAAAGCAGAAACATCCTTATCCAGTTTAACATATGAAAAAAACCAAGATTCCTCATCCTGATTTATGCAAGGAAAAAGTCAAACAAAACCAAACTCTAAAAACAAGTGTTCTCTCAATAGCAAGCACAGAGAAAGTTCAACAAAAGTTTGACTCAACCCATACTCAGATATAATGAGAACTGGACCTGGTCCTAAATCTATTGAATAAAGGGAGAAGTATCCTCTCAGAATGAAATGAAATTAATCAATGCTCTTTTGGCTATAGCATGAAAAACAAACAAAAACAACGAGGAAGATAAAAGGAAAGCAGTGAGGGACAACAGAGTTAATGGCTAAGTTTTGAGATATTTTTTCTCCATCATATGTTTTCTTCCAAAATATCCTAGAAAATGACATTGCCAATGCTAATTCCCAGTGCTTAAACAGTTCTTTATATCATCAAAGCACAACATACACACTGAAGTTCATGGCACTTATCATGGAAAATAATATGTACAACACCACATGAAGTCCAGAAAACTATGGCCTTCACAAGAGGATTGAATTAAGGTTAGACTGTCTGAATAATTGCCTTTTCTATATTTTGCATTCTAACTCAAAAACTAACTAGCGTTTGTTGGTCTTTTAGCTATTTATGTTAAAAAATGTTTTATGTGTACATAAAACATAAAACCAGAGTAAATTTAGAGAATTTTCCACATGCATGTACAATAAACTTTTAATAGAAGTTTTATGTTTATCTAATCTTGCTACCTTAATTTCTTTTTAATTAAATTTGCAATCTTTCAATTGAAAAAAGCTGTTGTTTAAAAATTTAAGTAAAGCTTTATCAAACTGAGAATACATTTTACTGAACCCCCACTACATTGATTTTCCTGTTGCAGTATTTCATCTGTAAAGGCTAAGACAGACTGCCTATTGCTTTTTGTATGTCACAAATTAGGACCATATTTTGACATTGTATCACAGGAGTCATGACTACTGCTAGTATTATGAAGTATAGATCTTTATTTGGGATCCGCTCCAAAGCCTGCCAGTTCTGGGGGAATATAATAACCACCATTTGTTTGGTATCTTAACTTCCTAAATGGATGCAATATCAGATGAGTTGTGTAAGAAATTCCTGCTTAAACACTTTCATTTTATTTTTATCTATATATTAATCACAGAGTGACAAAGACGCAGGGAGAAAAGTCAGGGATTTTGAATTTCATTCAGCTCACCCACATAACTGCTATGTATGAAAGCCACCACATCTCATCACATTTACATCCCTGGTCCAATTGTACCTATCGAATCAAAAGAACTATTTAGAGTTATTATATCTCTGGATTCTTCTGGATGATGGGAATGGGAAAACCTTAATTTATATACATTCTCACAAAATTTTTCATACTCTGGTTTCATAAGTGAAATCAATGATCAGTCATAATCACTAACAAAACACTGAGCATACTGTGAGCTCTCCAGGGCACGGACTGGCTTTTTTAGTGTGTTTGTTCCCTGTAACTCCACTATCTGATTAGGCTCCTTAGGAGGTACTGGAATATACATAAATAATAAGCAGGAGGAGACAATTAAAAAAAAGAAATAATTGCTACTATTAATCTATGAGATTAAGATGTAAACTACCCACTTTGCATTGCACTGCTGAGTCCCAGGGGAGGTCTGGCAAAGAGAGTGTGCGTACTCGCCCCCATCACCGAGCAGTGCTGCCT
Organism: Melozone crissalis; assembly: GCF_028551555.1. NCBI lineage: Eukaryota > Metazoa > Chordata > Aves > Passeriformes > Passerellidae > Melozone > Melozone crissalis. The sequence goes on from NW_026535794.1 coordinate 29,076,467, forward strand.
CCCCAGTGCAGCAGAAATTCCACCCCAGCACAGAATGATGATTCACTTGGTGTTTTCCTTGGCTAACTTGAGAAGTGTTCCTCTCTTCAGGTCAGTCAGTCAGCCCTCTTGCAAATGTCAGCTTACTGCTCACAACTATTTTTCCATTCACGGGGGTTTTAATAGGCATGAATGAGGACAGTTATGAAGGAAATTCACAGCGAAACGGAAAGCCCTGAAACGCAGTTACTAATTGGGCATCCAGGCTTCGCATCTTTTTCAAGCCGACCAGCTCTTGCTCATTTGAACAATGCCAATGATCTCTTTCTAGGCTGACCATCATAAAGCCACTTGTACACAGTAGCATGGCTTTTCTCTGAGCTTGTGAGTGTGCCTGCAGCTCAATGGGACTATTCACATGAACAGATGTTACTCGATGTGAACACTGGTTGCAGAATTAAGCCTGTCCTTGCTCTTCCTCTTGCTACAAACATCAGCTGCTCAGACATCCAGGCTGTTTTTTTTAAATGGCTTTTTGCCATACAAAACCCATGCAAAATGGCAACTTTTTAAATTAAAAATCAGAAATAAAGAAAACCTCTATATTCCATTAGCTCTCATATTGACTAACATTTACATATTTCTCCATATAGTTTCTTGTATGGATGATGATAAGAAAAAGTCCATTTAGTTGTTCATCATAATATTTTTTGGCTTTCACAGATAAACAAAACCTCTGTCTTTCACTTGAAAAGATATACTTGAATAGAGATGAAAGGATGTCAGACCAATATTGAATTTTTATTTTCATACCATGCAACAAAAGCTGATGAGTCTACAGATTGTGTTTGGCTTGATAATTTTTTTTTCATCCCAACACAATTTGTCTCTATACCAAATTATATATTTCAGCAGTATATAGAACAGTCTTAGCCATGGGGAATAAACCTCTAAGAATTATTAGACAGACACATCACTTAATGTTTACAAAATTTTAACATTAAGTATCTTGTAATATTTCTTTATCTAACTATGCTCCTCGGTTATAACCAAATTGTGACTATTACAACCTAAATTCACTTTTGGTGTAAGAAAGATATTCCAACTTAAAACCTGAAATTATGGGTGTTAACATTTGCTTGTGGAAATAAATTACAAATTTGAAAACTGACAATAATAGTAATAATAATGCTTTCCATACTTTTGATTTAAAAATTGAAGGCATTTAGCTTTTTTACTTTTGGGTGATGGCCAAAAGTGATCCTTGATATTAGTACCCTTTCAAACATTTATATTTTTAAATCTCTCCAAATTGATTCTGTGCTGAAAGCACAGCTGAGGCTCACAAATAAGTTAGAAAAGGTATAAAAAGATCCTTTGAAAACGAGAAAGAAAAATACCTGAAAAGCACAAGCTTCACAAATAGCAACTATACAACCAGGTTTAAAGACCAAATGAGGCTTGTGGGGCTTGTTTTTGTTTGTGTAGTCTTTCCTTTTCTGTGTTAAATAAAAACCTTCCGTTATTTTTCTTTGTTGCAAACTGTGAACCCAGTAGCCTAGGAATAAAGATCTGGGAGGAAAACTTTATGGGAAGTACATTTCAGATACAGCTGGACCAGGTGGTCCAATCTGCCAGTTTACAACTAATTGGCAAACCATTTGCTCTTCTTCAGACCCCTGGTACATCACCTGTTCTAATGCCTTGTCAGAATTATGGCAAGTGGATCCACAATCTATTCTGACAGTTATTTAAGAACCCTTGACTGAACATCATCTGTGCCTGCTGATTTTTGTATATATTTAGGGGTCTTTAGGTATCCCCTTATTTCAATATTGCTCATTTTAAATTATACTCATTAAGTGTTAACTCACTTTCTTCTATCATTTCATACTGAAAAAGAAAACAAACCTGAAGACAGAGTGAAGAAGGAGAAAAAAATCCCTGCAAACCCCTCAAAACAAAAAATTATGAATATTTCCAAAAAACTGCAGGTTCTCTGCTTCTTCTTATTGAGTACCAAAACATGCCAAATAGATGCAGATACCTGGTTATCCCACCTAACAGAGAAATGTGATATTCCTGTTTAGCAGGTACAGCCACATTTATCAACAAATGAAGGAATTTGGAGCACTTGCTCTCCTGTTCCCTTCTCCCTTCATGCCCACAAATTACTCTCAAGGGAAACAAACCAAAGAGTACCACTATGTTCTTAAGTACCAGACACACAACTGCAGCCATAAATACACACAGCAAAAAACAGGCTAAAAAGATTTGGAAAGTAAAATCAACTTCTCCCAATCCAAACACTTCAATGACCACCTCCTATGGTACAGGACACATCACCTCTGTTTTTAAGCCTATTTAGTTAGTTCAGATTCCTTATATCATCACATTTCACTGCTGGAAAGTGTATTTTCTGGCCAAGTATCTTCCATTAGCAAAATCCATAGTGTATATTTATTAGTCTTTTCCTTTTTTTCTTATTTCTTAATTCCTTCATTCTCTCAGTTTATGGAGAACCACGCTGGTACTCTTAGTACCAGAACTACCATCTGTTATGCCTTTATTATTGTATCACTCATTCTATGCCATCTTCCATGTCCTGCTACCTCTTACTAAGACTGCTTACTAGATACTGGCATGATGATTCTCTTAATGTCATGGTATCTCCTTTTAAAATGCAGTACATTTCAGTTTTTACTGAAAATGTACTGCATTTTTACTATGGTCACAGGTTGCAATTCACTGAATCTAAGTGCCAGCACCTCTGTTCAGAGGACACTGAAGGAGCAAGGAGCTGAGCATATCCAACCCCTCTATAGACACACACCAATTCCTGGTCTCATCAGGAGAGAGACTTACTCCCTTAAGGCTCTCTTCATTGACTGTATAAGGAAGAAGCAAGTGTCAAAGGCTCCCTTCCACTTGGGACCTGATTCGTTAACCATATTACAAGGTTAACAATATTACAACTGATGGACCAAGGTTGTCTTTTATTAGGAAAGAAATTATCTTTCTGAATAAAAGACAACCTTGGTCCATAGCCACAGCAGCTTAGCTCCCAGTAGCAGGATAGCCTTAGGGTTTAAGCCTACAGAAGAGTGCCTTACAGTTTTCACAGCACATCAGAGGCCCATCAATGTGTAAGAAGAACAAGAATTTTCATAGCATTGTGAGGAAAGCAAGAAAAAGTATTCCTGAGAACAGAAAACATGTATTCAGCATGTGAGAGTGGAGCACCCAGATATCTTTCCTGGATGAGGCCTCTAACTAGCAGTCTATAGTGAAAAGGTAAAGGACCAGGAAGTTATCTGTGCTCCTGACTAATATGGCACCTGGGTATCTCCCTATCTGAACTGAGTCACAACAAAGCCTGAGCTAGGAAATACACTTCTGTCGCAGACATCTTTTATGAAAAATCCTTTCCTTAGGATTTTTCCTCCTGAGAAGATGAGAAGCCTCAGGAACAAAATATAAACATTGATTATCTGCTGCTGTGGAATGCAACAGGTGGATCTTTGATTGACCCATGTTAGTTGTTTTTAATTAAAGGCCAATCACAGCCCAGCTGGCTCAGACAGAGAGTCTGAGCTGCAAGCCTTTGTTATCATTCTTTCTTATTCTATTCTTAGCTAACCTTCTGATGAAATCCTTTCTTCTATTCTTTTAGTATAGTTTTAATGTAATATATATAATAAAATAATAAATCAAGCCTTCTGAAACATGGAGTCAAATTCTCGTCTCTTCCCTCAACCTGCGACCCCTGTGAACACCGTAACACACTTCCATCTCCCCAGACCAATGCTAGAAGTCACAGCTGTTACCAGTACCCAACTGAGCAGTGCCTAATGCATTTCATTGCCTGCAAGGTTTACACAGCACTAGAAACTAAAAGTACTGGGCCTTTCTCAGTGGTTTAGCTGGATTTTGACACTTCAATCATAGGTTAAGCTGTATTTAGATTCATGGGATCCCATCTATTCATTAATACTAATATTTTGATATTAAAATTGATTCCACAGAACTGATTGGACTACTTTCTCCTGCTGATCTTACCAATTGCCATGATGCACAGTGAAGTGTTATGCCTAACTTCTTGAAAACCAAAATTTATCTTGAAAACGAAACCATTCTTAAATTAAATGCAATTAAATTATCAAAGTTTACATTTTTACTAATTGAGCAGTAAGATGTGATTTAAAAGATGTCGTTTGTCCTTGAAACTCCTGAATGTCATGTTTTGGCCTAAGGAATTTCTGTAGCTAGATCATGAACTTGTGGTAGAGTGATGAAAACACTGAATTGTTCTGTAACAGTATAATAGTCTACTGATCTGAAGGAACACTGCATGTCAAGCTGGAAACAAGCCCACACCTTCAGCAAATACTGAATGAAAACAATAAATTATATTGATTCAAGGGAGACAAAGGATTCTGCTGGAAAACAGTATCTAATGGTAGTAGGAAGCAAACAATTTTTTATGTAATTTCAAAGTAGTAACATAGAAATGAAAAGTTTTATGCTGCTCCTGTGTGTAATACGTACTGTTTTCTAATACTGTGCTTTGGGTCCGCCCAATAGGAACTAAAGTTCTGTCACAATACATGCTATAATAGCATCAAATTCTTTTCTCTCCAAATTGACCTGCATCATGTGTTAAAGACAAAAAAGCTCATGTGTAAATCCATACCTAAAATAACTATAATAAATAAATAAATAAATAAAATCAGTAAGACCCACAGCAATACATTCAAAGCTACAGTGTACAGACCTCTCCTTTTGGAGAACAGACATTTTACAGGGATAGCAACCTGGTTGAAGGAAGCTTTTGCAGTAAATAGTTTCACAGGGACAAAGAACTGGAGAAATTTTCCCCCCAAAGAAAAGTGATGTAAAAGAGGGGCAGAGACAAGTAAAAGCATAAATACTTATGCTTTGCTTCCATAAAGAAAACCATTTGAGAAAAAGAAATAAACAAGCTCAGATCTCTTGACTGATCTGAGGAAACAATTCAATTAAAATAATCAACATGCCAGATCTCCCTTCCTGATTTGCTTAAGTAAGCTTGCATTTGCAATTGTAGAATTAGATTGTGCATATATATGCGAGTGCTTCCCCCCTCCCCCAGGGAAAAATCAAACTTACAAGGGGTTGTTTAACAAATGTTACGGGGGATTAAAAGACCTTGGGTTCCCAGAATTTCGGCTACACTAGGTGTAGGTTTGTATACATTAAAAGAGGGATCTGGCTCAGATTTAACTCAGCTATTGCTTTGTAAGCTCAACTAACCAAACTTCACCTGGGTCATGTGTGATTTTGGTCTGGGACTGTGCATTTGCTTCCCAGCAGTAATAATTTTTAGTTATAGTAATTATTTTTAGTTAATAATAATTAGTTTCTATTCTAACCAAAATAAGATGATGAAACATCCATTTTTATGGTTTCACTTTTTGAAATGTCTGCACAAATTAGATGCATTTAACTTAACAAACAAAAAAATCCCCTGCAAACAAAAAGAATGACATATGGCATTGTTATAATCTTTACCACTTTAAAATCTTCAACATTAGTCAAATTCCAAAAGAGTGATAAAGCGTTACAGATAAAGATCTGTAACATAAATGAAGATTATACTTGAGGTAAAAGACACATTTCCAGTTTGGAAATAAGAAAAGAACCTGTTTCTTAGTGCTGCAACAGAGCAAGTAACAGGAAAATCAGTGATGGATTCAGTGAAGCACTCTGACAATGATGAGAGAATCTCTGTTGCTCTCTAAGACTATTCCCACACAGAACACAGCACTTGGCTGAAAAGACCCACAGTCCAAGGACTCAGCAGGAATAAGGTACCTGTAATATTTTTATAGTATGCTATGTTAAATTCCACCTACAATACATTCATAAGTTAGTGTAATGATGTTTCTCAAGGAATAATATACAGAAGGCTAAAAGAGCTTAGATACTGATAACCACATGAGAGACAGTAACACTCAAATTTCTGGATTAGGAAATTTTTCTATTTCACAGGATTCACACTGCTTGTATTTATACCTTTGCTACACAAAACATATTTTTGGTAGTTTATATTTCTGGAAAATGTTATGAAAACTTTTCTTCTTGACATTTATTGAAACTTAATACTTGAAATAATTTCCCTTGATTTTCTAGTTCTCATATTATAGCAATATAATTTCTATAAAGTTATCAATAGATTATTTTATAATCATTACTTTATAATGATTTTTTTCATTCCTCCTATGCCCCCAAAGAAAGAGATCTTTTCCTGAAAATTTATTTATATTAAGGGAACACAATCAAATAAAAAAAAAAAGAACAGTAGCTACTTAAATACATTTTCCTATGTAATGTTTTACACAGCACTAACATTCAGAACTATTTGGCCCTTATATTGAGGATTTCCAACTTCAGTATTTGAATAAAGATTAACTGAATCATTGGTGAATAAAATCACAAACCTTCACATAGTATCAGATTTTAGATTGCTTTCTAACATATGAAACCATGGTGCAGTGAGAACAAGCAAAGATTTCAGCAAAGAATAAACCACTAAAACTCAGTATGAACAATATCAGTCAAAAATAAACTCACAGTTTAAAAATGTATTGCAACAGTCCTTGGCAATAACAGTTGTGAATACTGTTAGATCTACATGGGAAAAAAGGTGACTGTATTTACACTTCCAGATATCTGAAAATAATTTTCAAGAAGAGATGAATATTGCCTTTCATCTTCTATCTCTGTATTTATGATTAAGTATCTATCTTCTCAATAAAATCCAGAAAACACCAGAGTCCGTGTGGGTAAACTTTGTACAGGCACTGGGGGGATTCATGGCTTCCCACCGGGTGCAGATCTGAGTTTCCTGAGTACTGCTACAGAGCACTGCCAGGAGACAGGAGTGCATTCAGAGGGGCTACTTGAGCACAGATTTCACTGATCTCTGTCAGAGAAGCATGTAATAAATGATCATAAAAGCTGTTCTGTGAGATCGGACAGAGAAACAATAAGGCATGCTATTCGGATTTCTTGGATTTGGGAATGCTATTGATGTGTTCTTTAAAATACTACCCTAATTAGGGATCAGATTTTTAATTTTAGAAAGCAAAAATAAGACTGAATTGATTTTAGAAACAAAATTAATGGAAGAAAATTTATACTGGGCACATATGGGATGAGCACACTCCCTCTCATGAAACTATTTTAATAAAGACATATAAGCCATAAATTTACTTTTTCAGTTTGCTGAACTTAACCACACCTTAACAGCTAGGGGATCCTGGCTTACTTTTTGCCTCTTCTACAGGTTCTGGGAACCTCTATAAAAACCTGCTCCTGTATTACCTTTTAGTATTATAATGAGGAAGCAGTCCTTTTTATGAATATGCTCATAAGTACATTGTTTCAACTTCCAGGTGAGCAGCACAACACTAGAAGGAAAAAACCCACAAACCCAAGTATCAAAAATTCGGTTGAATGTATTAAAAGAAAGGAAGTGTTCCCAGGTTAGCATATTTAGTAGTAAGGGTAAAGAACTTGGCACCTAGAACTATTTGTGTCTGACCAGAACAGGTGGATAAGTACATCTGTGTGCATTTATGGTTTATTTCAGTGACTTCATTCTAGAACAGTCCAGCACACAAATCCTGTCATGCAACTCTGCTTTGGAAGTTTTCATTTGGAAGTCCAATATCCAAATGTTTCCCCTTTAAACATCAGCTACACCCGCAGATATGTTTTTGAAGTTTCAAAAAATGAAACAAACAAGAAACAACAAAAGAAAACACAGAAATCCACCAAAACAAGCTTTCAAATATTATGTACATTAGTCTGATCCAGCAAAAACGTAGATATGAGTATGTGTATTTTTATAGGTGTATTTGCGTGAAGGGAGAAAGAAAGCAGAGAGGCAAAAGGACTTACCTAGCTCTCACTGCCGAATTTCTAGTTTTAAAAGCTTAGAGACTGTATTATGTCATAAGTCTCTGGGCTTCACTAATTCCATGACTGCAGGCTTCTTTGTGATTTTGATTTTGCAATTGAAACTGATTGGCTGGCAGACAAAGGGACAGAAACAGCTGCAGCTGGTATTATTGATTATTTCCTCAATTTAAAGGAAGCAAATGAGGAGGCTAACAACATTGAAGGACAAAGACAAAGTTGTTGCTCTAGAGCTCTGGCAAAGCCAGTCACTGTCCCCTGCCACATGAGCTGAATTAATTCACAAAATGCAACTATTATCATTTTAATACCACAGATTGTTGTAGAAGTGATAAGAACCTGCCTGTTATAATAGTGAATTTTTAATCTCATTATTTTTTTAGTAAAAACTGAAATCTCTAATATGGAAAGACACTAAATCTAATATAAACATTCTGGAAACTGCTTTTGGGCTGTGATCAGTAACACAAATGACTTCCTAGAAATACACTGAGATTATAATAGTTAATGCCTGTTCTGAGAGGTCCTGCCCTCTGAATGAGAATTGTGACATCCTAAAGAAAATAGAAAATAACCCTTGAAAACCAAAGATACATCAGTGATCCACAATAGAAAAAAAATGATAATTGAATTAGAGCAGGAAATGTGTAAATGTAGAAAACAAATGACACAAATTTTGTTTTGCTCCTCTTCTCTGCCCTTGTCAATGCATTGACTTGACATTAGCCACTCTTCTTATGCAGGGCTTCAACCTGAGGCAAGTAAAGCAGAATTGAAGAAAAACTATTAAAGAAATCACAAAATAATTGAGTTAGAAGGACCCACTAAGGTCTTTGAGTGCAGCTCCTAGCCCTCAGGAGTACAGGATATCCCTGATGTGTCCAAGAGTAGTGTCCAAAGACTTCCTGGACTCTCTCAGGTTTGGTGCAGTAACCACTTCCCTGGGGAGCCAGTTCCAGTGCCCAAACCATTTGGATGAACCTTTTTCCAATATCCAACCCAAACATCCCCTGACACAACTCCAGGCCATCCCCTTGGATCCTGTCACTGCCCACCACAGAGAAGAGATCAGTGCCTGCCCCTCCTCTTCCCCTCCAAGGAAGTTGTAACTGCACTGAGGTCTCCCCTCAACCTCCTCTTCTCCAGAACAGACCAAGGGACCTCAGCCCCTCCTCCTGTGGCTTCCCCTCCAGACACTTCACCATCTTCATTGCCCTCCTTTGGACACTCTCTAACAGTTCAATGCCTTTTTTATGTTGTGGCACCCAAAACTGCCCCCAGCACTCGAGGTGAGGCCGCCCCAGTGCAGAGCAGAGCAGGACAATCCCCTCCCTTGCCTGGCTGTGATGCTGTCCCTGATGCCCCCAGGACACACCTTGCCCTCCAGCGCTCTGCTGACTCATGTTCAATTCACCATTGACAAAGATTTCCAGATCCCTTTCCACAGTGCTGCTTTCCAGCATCCCATTCCCAGTCTGTCTGCACATCCAGGGCTGCCCAAGACAGGTGCAGAATCCAGCACTTCCCTTGTTGAACTTTATAAGGTTGGTGACTGCCAAGCCCTATAATTGCCGAAGTCTCTCTGCAGGGCCTCCTTGCCCTCTAGGATCATCCCAGTTTTGTATTGTCTATGAATTTGCTTAGTATCCCTTCCAGTCCCACATCCAAATCATTTACATAGATGTTGAAAAGCTCAGGGCCTAAAATGGAGCACTGTGGATGCATGGTATAAGAGCAGCTTGGATATACCCTCCAGGTGTAAAATTAGATTTTTCCTCACACAGCTTCTGGATGGTGAGGTTACTGGGTGGAGGCTTCTCAGCTGTACCTTAGAAAGCAGACACTGCACTGTTTCAAGCAACAACAGCAGGAAGAATTTGATGCTCCCTTGCAACCAATATTTTTATAACAAATCTTAAAAATTACTGCTACAGATGTTTGTAAAGACCCACAGACCAAAAATAAAAACAACCAACAAAACAGATTTGCAGGAGCCCCTATGTCACTCAGTCATTCTCACGGCTTTACTGTATCAAATCCTCCCTCACCTCCCTGAGCAGCCTATTCTAACTTCTTGCTCTCCTTAACATTACAAAGATTTTCTAGTCTAGCTGAATTTCTTGACAGAATTTAAGCCCCTTACTTGTGGTTCTGTTCTCTGTGTACACATAAAACAGATGATCCCCTCTGCTTAAAGGAGCTGGAAGCCATCCTCATATTCTCAGGCTTTCCAAACCAAGCAAGGATCTTTTAAAGAAATGCCCTCTAGGATTTGAGACCATGCTGAAGTGATCATAAGGACTGGATCTGTGCATTACTGGATCATCTAAGAAGCAATATAATCTGCACATGTAGATCTCAACCCTTCTGTTGAGAACACAGAGTATGATGCCTCCTGCTACACCCACGGATCAACTGTGATCTCTGCATTTTGTCTTACCCTCTTCTTGCCTTCCAGTCAAAGTATTCTGTCTAATGCTAAACTAAACAAGGTCAGGTTTTGTGGCCCTGGGGCTAACTGGCACAGAATGGCTTCCTCCCATACAGTTAAATCTCTCTTCTCAGATAACAGTATAGCTTTGTCAGTACTGCCTATTGGGAACAGTCCCTGGCCTGCACCCAGACATTACTATGGAAAGTTAGTTTCCATCAGGCAGTAGTCTTGGTAATAAGCATGTGCCAGGACTTGATGTTTTTCCCTGTTTAATTTACAGCCATAAGTGTAGCCAAGGATGTTGACTCTATCATGTTAGAGGAGAAGTTTATGGCCACTAACGCTTTGGGATATGGTGTTCACTTCCTGAGATCAACTAGTACCTTAGAAAAAGCCTCCAGAAAAAGTCCTTATGCCACTTCCAGGCTCACAGTTTTACTTTGCAAATTCTGTAACACCAAGCTATTTACATCTTCCCACTTCCTAGGTATCATTTTTAGGGTAGTCTAAGTAGAAACCTCTATATGGGTCTATAGCCATGCAAAGTCCCCTTGTTAGACACACCATGGGGGAACACGCCCCCTTTTTTCAAATGCTGATAAGTCTCCATAAACCACGGCCAAAATTACCTGCTGAATTCATCAGGGCAAAGTACACACTCGTGCACTTGGGAAGGAACAACCCCAGGCACCAGTACATGTGGGGCCCGCCCAGCTGAAAGCAGCTTGTCAGAAAAGCACCTGGGAATCCTCATGGACTCCAGGTTAAATATGAGCCAGGAATGTGGCCTTGCTGCAAAGATGGCCAGTGCTATCCTGGACTCCCTTAGGCATAACAACACCAGCAGATGCAGAGAGGTGATCCAGGCCCCGTACTCAGCACTGGTGAGGCTGTGCCTGGAGTGCTGGGTCAGTTCTGGGCTCCTCATTGCAAGAGAGACATGGGAGAGGAGAGGATCCAGGGCACGGCCATCCAGGTGATTAAGCTACTGGAACATCTCTCCTGTGAGGAAAGGCTGAGAGACTCTGGCCTGGGGACGAGATGGCACCAGGGGCTCTTGTTATGCATACAAATACTTGAAAGGAGAGCACAAGGAAGATCGAGCCAGGCTCTTTCCAGACACTGGATACGTGTCTTTGTGCAAATTTCTTTTTCCAATGTACAGGATGAATCATACTGTCAAAAGGTGTGTCCAGGAATTACTAATTACTTAGCTACTATGAACAGACCCTTTTGCCATTCGTTTTTTTCCTCATACTGGGGGAATAGTTTAAGAAATATATTAAAAACTTGAGAATGCAAACCTTTTTTCTCTTTCAAATAGACAAATTCTCTAAGTCAGATCACAAAGCCAAATCTGAATACAGTATCCCTTGCCTGTCTCTGCACAGTTCAAATTGTGACAGTACTTGGCTTTTCTTTTTCATTCCACAATGTTTCAGAATATTTATGCCACTGTAAAAGAGCTGTATAATTTCCATAATAAGAAAAGTTGTTATAATTACCAGAAAATATTAAGAAAGCATCAGACACCTGGGGAATTTCTGATTCAGATTTTGCACTTTCTTTGTAATCACAAGGGATAGTTTTTGTGCTTAAGAAAAATAATCAAAGGAAAGCCACTGACTGAAAGAGAACACATACCTGCTGATCAGTAATCAGGAAAGGAAATAAACTACAAAACTCACCCTGTAAAAAAACCAGTGGATGTTGGGTAGCTGAAGTTCTATTGCTGCATTCTAATGCCTCTGAATAGGCAGCATGCTCTAACTGGAATGGGAAGCAGGATGTGTGCTCAAAAACCTCCATATTGTCCCATTAGGAAAGCTGAAGAAAATTACTGAAATTGGCAACTTAGTCATTGTATTAATGGACAGACCAAAGATAATAAAAATCAGCATGCCTAAAAACAGATTTGGTATTAGCCTGCTTAATTTATCCAAGTTCTGTGAATCTCCAGGGTATAAATGTCAAAACCTGCAGAGAGCACAAGGCTGATATTACCTATGCTCTATTAATCTGAGGGTTTATATGATCACACAGGAATCAAGCACCTGGGCTAAGCTAAGTCAGCTACCAAGCTAAGTTCTTCTATTTTTTTTTTTTTTTGTGGAGAAAACAGTGATCCCGAAAACAATGTGATCCAAAATCCTTGAGAAAATTTGTGAATATTCACAAGGGTTTTTCCATGCAAGTAGCAAGGGATATGCAATGATAGCACAGAATGACCAGGCAAATGGAAGGAAAAGGCAGAGAGATTGTTGCAAAGATGCAATCAGATGGAGAACTTCAAAGAGGTACCAAGAGATACCCACCAGCAATTGACAGCCTGGCTATTGCAAAACTCACTCCTCAAATGAGCAAGTTTCACATTCAGAGAGTAAAAAGATTTTTCATAAATTCTTAAGTTGAATTAAGCAGCCACAGGAACAATTGTGTCCTTGCATTTCTGTTTACATAAGTACACACTGTGTTCATGCAAATCTGCAAATGGCCGTAACTGGTCCTCTGAAACACAGGAAACAAGCCAGGTTTATGAAAATGACTTTTGGTCATCTGCCAAGTAGAAATGGTCTGAGATAATGGTGTTTGAAAATGCCACAAAGCTCTGTATATCTCACACCATCCTGTGTAGGAATCTGTTGCTATGAACAAAAATTGAAAGGCACACAAGTAATATTCCTGCCATAAGATCTCCAAAGTGTGTAAAACCTCTTTGAAAGCACATGTAATGGTGAAATAGGACAGACCACAGGGGATTTTCTCCCAGCTCATATAGAGACTAAAAGAGAGGCCAGAAGACCTAGAGGTGTCCTGTGATCAGCTGACTACATGTGTTCTCCTGCTGCTCTCTCTATGCCATCTGGAAGCACTGGGAGTGTCCAGTCCAGCACTGATCCACATCCTCAGCCTTCTCAGACATCTTGCCTTTTTGTAGTCTTCTTAAAAGTAAGAAGTTCGATAACAAGATAAAATGGAATGACTGAAGTATTTATTTAGATTGTAGTTCTGGTTTAGCACCTACTTCACGCAACAGCAAAATCTCCAATGGTTAAACTGGAACAGAATGGGATATGTGCATGTGTGAGTGTAGATTCCTTTGTCTAATGTTGCTTTCACCTCTCCTGAAAAGACCTAATCTATTCTTGCATATTTAAAGAGGTATTTATTAATTTTCAGCTTCCTGTAGATAATTTGACTTTCCTATGCAGCCATAAAATTTTATGACAGTAAACATGAGAGATGTGCCTAAATTGCACAGAAATGTTTCTAGACTGCCTGTTTTATTTTTCTTTTATAGTGTCAGTCCCATTAAATTTACACTGGTGCTAATTTTACAAAAACTTGGTGTCAAAATTATTAAGGTGCCAAATACGCTGAGTCGAATAATTTTAGTGATGGTCCTGAATGACTGTGCACTGCACTTTTCAGTCTGAAATGTACATATGTGGAAAAACTACAGCAAGTGCTGCTATGCTTTTCCAATTCTAATGATGACAGTAAAGGATCATTAAAATGGGATTTTAATTGTTCAGGTCTCAATGTGCCCATCAAAACACAATTCCTTAAAAAAAAAGAGTTTATTTCTTAACATGGTGAAATATCTACTCTGACTAAAAGATAAATACACACTTATTAAATATTATGCTTTATTTAAAAAATAGCTGAATATTATATTGCTGAGGGTAGATTTATCAATCAGTTTCTAGACCTTCCCAGTGCAAAAGCAGAGTACTCTACTCATGAGATTTATAGAAAGAGCTGCAAACGATTCCAGAATTAGAACAGCACAGGTTTTCTATAAACTGGAGAGAAGATGAAGTTTATGAAGAACAGATACACAATACAATAGTATATATTTTGATGAGGGAGTATTTCTGCAGTCATGCTTTGTGCCTACTTAGATGAACTTTCCCTGCCTGGAAGTCCTTAACTGAAAGAAACAACATAAGGCTTAAAAGTTTGAGCAATTCAATCCACATTTTCCTTACACTGAAATGACTTAAAGCAAGATATTTCTTCTTGCTCCTTGTGTTAGGGGTTAGTATGACTTTCAATGCCCTCTGCCTGAGACAGTCACAGAATGGTATGCAGGTCAACAGCTTAAACTCTCCTGAACCATAGAGAACTCAAAGCACTGCAAGTGAGCCCTATCAGTTTGTTTAAATTCAACGTTACAAAACTAGCACGGTAGGAATAACACACACCTCAGTTCTTCAATGCCAGAGTGTTATTTTTCTGCATATTTCCTGTGTAAGTGTTTTTCCTTTGCCTGTCTTCTCTTTCTGTGTCTTCCCTTTGTTTTCCTTCATGTTTTGTGATGGTACTAAATTTGAATTAAGCAATCTTTTAGTTATTAAAACATAAGATAAGGATTTTTACTTTGACTACAGACATGATTCTTCTAAGATATTTTTCTTTGTCTGAAGAGAATATTTTTATTTGTCAGAGTTCACAAAGCAGAACTTTGTTTGGTCTAGTAATAACCTAGGACTGCATATCTGATGAATGGCTAATTTTGAACCCTCACCAAAAAAGTTCAGTAACTGCATATGTAGATTATGTAGATTTCATAATTTTTTTTTTCAAATACATGCACAAAGCAGAAAGGTCCTTCGGAAATTCGGATTATACCACAGTGAAGAGTCACTGGCAGAGTATTTTCTCAGAAGAAATATTAAATATTCCCAAATCTTATTTTCCTATCTTTTATCCTGCTTGTCCATATTCATTTTGCATTCATCCTTGGCTTGCATCTGTTTACTTACTAGTCTATTATTCATCTACAGTGTAAATGGTGCAGCAGCCACTGCATACTTTTCATATAGCACTTGTAGCTTCTGTTTCCAACTTGCTGAGTTCTTTTAAACTTATGTAAGCAATCAAGCCAAGAGTATGAGAACACAAAATAAAGTGGAGCTGTGGAGCTTGAACCCCAAGCTTTTTCAGTTTAGGCAAAGTTATTGCTAATGCCAGAGAAGAGTAATGTTCAAAACTGTTAGCCAGAAAGTTTTAGGCTCAAAAGTATGATAAATGACAAATGCCTGGGATCCAAGAAATAGAAATCATAACAGATTTCTGATATCAAAAAATATAAAATACCTTACAGGCTATCTGGCTTTTCTCAATAAAGGCAACAAATCAGAGATCCTCCAAACAGGACAACAAATTTTTTGAGCACCACCTTATAGATGCTGTCCTTTTTTACCTTTTTACCTGCAATGTTTTATGTAAAAAGATGATTTTAGGGAAGTTTATGTAAATATCACAAAGTTCAAAAGAGATGCTTCAGCCTCTCTGTTGTAAATCTTTTTCATAAGAACATCAGCATAATTTTGTCCTACTTTCTCCATCATCATCGGTTCTTATCTTAGCTTTTCCTCCAAATACAGGACTTCCTAACTAGGCTGATACACTGTTTTATAATGCAAGAAAATGGGAACATTCAATGACAACTAAAAGAAGACAAAATAATTTTAAAAAGCATCAGCTTCCTTATGAAATAAATTTATGAAATAAACTTTTGAACCTACAGCAGAAAATGCTACCAGAGGAGTAAGTAAAGGAGGGTTCTGAAACAAACTCAAATAAGTAAGATAAATAGAAATATTAATGGAGCTATGATTACAGTTTCAGGGTGAATAGAAACTGTAACTCAAGGCATATCAGGCAGCCATAATTTGCCTGATGTAAGGAAGTAAACCCCTTTCAGGTACTGACACTTGTGCGAATTCTTGCCATCTCTGTTAGGCAGCCAGCAGAGGTGTTCAGAGGAAGAAGAACTGGATCAAGGAGTAAGTAACATAGTTTGATTACACAGCAGTTATTCTTCTACTTTTCATCTAAAAAAAAAAATCACTATTGTGCTAAAATGCTCTTAGAAAAAAAAATAAGCGGAGTGTGCATATATTTATTTATTAAATTGGACACCCTATTGCATAAGCCACTTCTCTAGTCTCAGAAAATGTTAAAGGAAAAATAAACTTGCTAATTGTCTGAGAAAATGGCCACACGGCAGCACATACACATAACTCACAAAGGATGAGAAATCATAAGCATATATTTGAGAAAGAGTATCAAATGCTCTTCTTCAAGAGCAATATAAAAATAAGGAAAGAAAGGAAATAAAAATAAAATACTGTGTGGCACAATAACGTACTAACAACAGCTGTAAAATAACTAGACAGAAAAATATAACAAATTGCAGAGGATTATTGAACGTTTGTAATTTGTACATTTCCACACACATTTCCCTAGAAGTCCAAGTATGAGGTAAATCTACATTCTTCAATTCAGAGTAGGCAAGAAACGAAATAGATTTTGTTTAATTCAGTCAATGACCTGCCTGCAGGCTGACATAATTTTCCTTCACTATTACTAGTCTCTGGTGGATACAAAATTTGACTTCATCTTCGACAAAATGATATTTCTGCAAATTACAAAGCAATCTAGATTTTGATATTAGGCTAAATAAAACCTCTAAGCCAAAATAATTGTAAGAAATGGTTCTTATGCTGCAGTGGTCTCTAGACTGTATTAGAGAGGAGAGAATTCAGGCTACATGCTTATCCTTCCACAATACAGATTATTGGCTGCAATGTCTGACTGCATTTGAGGAGTTGGATTCTGTCCTCATAGGACCAATGCTCAAATCTAAAGCATCCAAGATTTCTGTTTAAGCATGGATTATTTTTTCAAAATAGGCAGAAACCTACCAAGTTTTCAATCTATGCAATATAAGCCAGGCTTTTACCAGAACTCCAGACCCACTGATGTCTTAAAATGTGAAATAAACTTCTAAGAAATAACTTATAACTATTCATAACTTACATCACTGACAGAATGGAGGAAAACTACTCTCCATAAAATGAAGTTGGTGACCTCAGAAGAGTGCTAATACCTAAAATATAACTACTTCTATTATGACTTCCCAAATCAATAATAATAATATTTGACTATGAAGTTAGACCATCTAAATTCAATAGAAATGTCAGAGACAGTAAATTTTAAGGAGACCTCATACCCAAAGAAATGAAAGCTCTTCAATAAACAGAAGAGAAAGAAAAACTCTTCTGGCTCCATCCCAAGAACACCTAATCTATCTCCATTGCAGAACACACATCCTCAGTTGTTCAAGAAATCATCTGTCTGCCCCCTCATATGAACGAGAGTTTCTTAAAAACACAAACATACAGCTTGGAAGAAGAGTCCTTTTATTCAGGTTTAGGTGCTGATGAGAGAAGTATTTTCAAGCATTTCTTTGTGCTCAGAAAGGTTAAAAATATTCTTTCACATTTCAGGGCTATTTTGTCTTTTTGTTCCACCCCCCCCCCCCCCTTTTTTTTTTTTTAATAAAATGAAAGATATTCTTACTGTGTCACATGATTCCATGATTTGGGGACTGAAGAAAAACACCAAATGTCTTGAGAGCTGGCAGCTCTGAGAGTGTTACAAAACAAGCTGCTGAGCCAAGCAGACTGAGAGATGTTGGCCTCACACAGTTGCTATAGTGTAACGATAAATGTTTAAGTTAAATGCCTATAGCACTGGGAAGCTGCCTCTGCCTTTATGTTTATGTGGAAACTCGATTAGGATAATAGCAGATGCCACTGTACGCAGAGCTCTCAGGAGAAAACACCCCTGGCTCCCCCAGGGCCGCCACGGCGCGGCTCCGGCTCTGCCGGCCCAGCAGCATCTCTGGGCAAGCAGAGAGGTGAAGGCAGAAGGCATGTGTTATTCTGACAAACATGCACCAGTGCCAGCAGAGCTCTGGGCTGTCTCAGGAGAGCAGGCTCACTCTCAGTGGGGCAGAGGGAGCAGCTCTCTTCCCTTCTGAACAAAGAATTGTACGGAGACCATGCAACCGTGCGGCGCGTTACGCTCAGTTTTGTTCCAGTGGTTCCTACATATATGATATGGAATGATTCCTTAACATTCAAATTGCAAATCCCTTTTCCCACTAACTTTGTTCTCCTCCAGAGGAAAGGGCAGGAGAATGAAATAACAAAGAAAATGGATTAAATAAAAGCTATTTACTTCCTGAGCTTGCTGGCTTTTCTTTGTTACTTACTGAACAATTGTACTGAAATAAGTAAAACTACTCAAGCCCATTAACAGAAGAGAATTTGGGTAATTCTCTCATTTATTTTATCTAAAAGATTGCTCTGCTGTACAAATGAGGTCTCAAAGCATGTTAGCAAAGATAAAAACCACAAAAATGTCAGCTAAAAAAAAATGCAAAGTCGACCTGTGTTGGGTCCAAATCCAAAGTGAGATGAGACTGAAAACCTAGTAGTCAACTTACAATTCCAATATGTAGGCAAGAATGTTTCCAGTGTTTTTGGAAAAAAAATTAAAAACACTGAAATTTTCTTAAAATTCTTAAAAAAATATGTTCTCAACAAATGAATATATTTTGCTTTAATAACATTGAAACATTTTATTTTGATTCTTGCAAATTGATTGTATTATATAAATAATAAATTCCATCAATTATATGTTTTGGGTTTTTTAAAATTTCATTGTGAATACCATAATAGATTTCAATATTATTAAAACACTGTAAGAAAATAAAAATTATTAAATTTATTTTTAGAATTGAAAATCTTAATTAAATAGTTTTCATAATACATATTGAAATGAATTTTCTGGTTTTATAACAATAATGGATCTCTAACTATAAAGTTTATTCAACATTTAAATTACATTAACTAATTGATGAGGTCTTACATCTGAGAAACCGATGCAAGTAGTTATGAGAATGTTTAGTACCTATGCAAATCCAGTGAACATAAATTGAAAATAATACAGGAGAGGAATGTTCTTAAAGCTACAGACACAGACAACTATTTAACTCAAACAAGATCTATATAGGGTGGAATCTGGTTAAAAATTGAAATGATACCAATACTGGCTTTTATTTTAACAAATGTATCTGGTTGGAAAAAAATAATTTTGAAAGTACTTTAAGAACCTAGAAAACAGCAGCTCAGAGTTATTATCTAAAAATATATACACAATTTCAGGGAACAAAACCTGTTGAAGTAGGGGGGGTGGAGAGGGGGCAGGTGGGCAAGACCAAGTTCACCTTCATTTTAGTTTCTTTTAGGCATTTAACAGGTATGACAGAATGACAGGTAACAGTTAGTTACTCCAGGTCCTCTCTCCAACAAAGGGAGTGAAATGGGTAGTCTCAGATGGTGATTCTGTATGAATCTCAAAGTGCTTAAATACTTATGAGTTCTTACTTCCTAAGTTTCCCCTAAGTGAACCTTAAATCACAATACACACATGGAAACTCATCACACCCAATGAGAAAATATGCAATCAGTAAAAGGTACTGCTCATCACACCTCAAATCAACTTTTATACAAACACAAAACAGGTAAGAAATGAGAATCCTGGCATTAATTTAAAGAGGATTTTTGAAGAAAGCACAGCTGAAGGGCACATAGATTTTGAAAGTCAGCCATGAAGTAGCACACATTTCCAGTCCAAAATGAATTTTTACTTATCTATGTTTTCAGCAAAATCACTCATCCCTTTGCATGCTGTAATTGACAGCAGTGACAGAAACATCTACGGGACAGCAAATGCTTCACATTAATCTAGTAAAAGAACAGAAAAATATGAGTAATAGAGACACTGACTTTAGTAAAGACAGGAAATGGCTGGAGACTGAACCACTGAATGACAGGTACAAAGCTCTAATGGAAATAAGATGTGCAATAAGGATGGTTTTTAAAGCAGTTAAATGACTGCCTGTTAGTACCCATAGTGCTGTGACAAAACTGGTTAATTTTCCATGGCGTGGTCATTGGTATTGCCAGACAAGGCTCTACAGGTTGCATTGCAATAAACGTCAATTCCTAGCAAACAGGGTTTTTTGGAAAAGAAAAGAAAGACAAGGCTAACATGCTATTTGTTCACAGCATCAAGGAACAGTGGGATATCAAATAGAGAAAATGTTTGTGATTCATGATTCAAAGGCAAAATTGAAACTATGCAGATGGAGGTCACTGGGAATTGTTCTAATTAGCAAAGTGCAACAAGATAGATCATCTGTTTCTGCTTCCTCTCCCGAGTGTCCAAATATATCTCATCAAGAACAGCTGCCAGAAAATAAATAAATAAACCATGTGAGATGAAAGTGTCATAAAACCAGCAAGTGCAAGCCACAGCTTCTTTAGGATCTGGAGCTCCACTTTGTGCTGAATTTCTACCAAAAAAAGAGTCATCAACAAACCTCTGTTTCAATACAGATGCTTATTGGAAGTGTATTCCTACAATTTTACTCCAGCTCTTGTTAAACTAATTATCAAATCTACACAGATATATGCTCTTGTTAACTTGTAGAGATTTATGAAAGCAACATACCTCTCCAAGGAATTGTGATACAACAGCAACTCCAACATTGCCTTACTCTGTACCTGACATGATGCTACTTGAAACCAAAAATACCTGTTAAAAACACTTTAATGTGCTGCAAACTATTCTGTACTACCTTTATGATGCAATCCTAATTCAAAATATTTCACATTGTATATGTCACCATTATGAATGCATTGATTTTGAAACATCTCATAACAGAGAAACATGGTTTATTACGGAAGAGAGAGTTAAAAAAAAAGAAAACTCAAGAGTTTACTTAGGGAAAAAATCCTAAATAAATAATTCATACTTGGATGAACTGAATTCTAGTCTTTTAGAAGGTGCCAACAGATGGTTTACATTTATAGAAAGTGCATTTGCTGACTTTTAAAACAGAAATTAAAATTCATAAACTATATCATTAGTTTCCTTTTGAAGCACCATTATGTTTATGGTGAAGATCTGAATCTTCCCAGGTGAAGAGTCTTTAATCATAATTTTGCTACAGAAAAAGTGCAACATGTTACTTTTTAGCTACTGTTATATGTTTGTAGGTTCAAAGTTAAACTAATCTAATGATCAGTCAAAGGCAAACAAAAACATGGAATCTGAACTAGACTGATGTTTTCAGCTATTACAAATTTCAAAGCAGTTTTAGAATTTTTCTATTCCTTAAATGAAGGGCACTGTTGTCAGTCCTCATGCTGGAAGCCCTCATAAAGTCTGAGTTCAGTTTATAATACCCTGTTTACACATAACACCAGATCCAACACAAAAAGCAGTGAGCTTGCAGCTCAAGAGGAGAAGTGGAGTTCTCAGTTAATTTTAGTAATTCCATAGTGTAAGCACAAACCCATATAATAGCCTGGTATTATTGAAGCACTTAATTTTTGTTAGACAAAAAGCTAGACCCTAGCAGGGTTATGATTAAGGCTTACTTTATACCTATAAAGTATACAGCGATTAGCTTTCATTAAGTATTTCCATACATCTTTTTCTTTCTTCTGGAGTTGATTTACAGTTTAATATTTTTTTTTTTTTTTTTTAATGAAGGAAAGTAACGCTAACAGGTATGGAAGAATCCCACTAGATAGGAGGGGGTTTCTTCCGTACTGTTACAGGGCCAGGCCTAGAATAAAAGGAACCTTCTTTTTCAGTAGGACGCTGTTGAATTTTAAAATAATTGAATAAATTAGTTGTTTCAAAAGAAAGATTGCAAAGGAAGAAGTATTAAGAAAATATTGTCTGCATATCTTGTCCAGAACTCATAGGCCTTTCTACTTCTGGTAGCATTATATATCAAATCATGGTGATGCACCAGAACAGCCAACCAGGAACTGTGGGCAGATATGAAAAGGCATCTGACATTTACACACCTAAACAAGGTATCTCAATGAAGAGATGAGTGTCCCTACAACCACCTTTCCCAAAATGCAATTACCAGGAGGAGGCAATAAGCAGTGCACAGCAGACTAACACCAGTACCTAGGTTAAGGCAGTGGACATGCCCCCTTGTTCCTAGAAACTATCTCCAAAGATACCTGCAATCTAATGTTTTGCATAACACTTAGTCACCTCTTAATTCTACCCTCAGGTGAACAAAGTTCAATATTCTTTATACCAAAGTTTTGAAAGAAGATTAACTGTGGTTATTTCTCACCTGAATTACCATGGCCACAAAACACTATTCAATGCCTGGGCTGGGGGTGTGCTGCACACTATAAAAATAGGAATAAATGCTTGGTCTGGTCACTTCCTCATGTGGTCAGATTGTGTTTTTCTGTTTCATGCAGGTGCACCTTGATCATAGAGAAAACTCTAATGGGCAGGTGAAGTTTTTCATAGTCCCTCTCACTGGTGATCATGGCCCAGCCAGCCCAACAAAAGCATTTCTCAGACAATGCATAAACTGAAAATTCTTAAAACATGAATCTGTTTTACTTAAGAATTTGAAGTAATTTTTACATAACAAAGCACACCATATCACTTATAAAACTGGGCAGATTCTCATTCAAATGCCCACTGGTATGGATCAATCCCCAAATGTTGCTCATTTTCTGCACAAGACAAAGGTGAAGCTAGTGCCAGCAAGAAAAAAACAACAAGAACAACAATTAAACCCAAACAAAAGCTCCCAGAACGAAATAAAATGTCTCAAACCAAACACTAAGAACCTGAAATCTTGTTATTTTTAGCTTTCTCCATTGGACACCAAATCTATCAAAAACTCACATCCCCATAGATCTTTTCAGCATTTTTTCTACACTGTAGCACTGGCAAACTGGGGTAACCAATATATTGACCTAAAATCAAACATTGCAAAAATCTAAACATTTTATCTATTCACTTCCCTACATGTATGATACTGAAATAGGGACAGTAGAAAAGCCAAAGTGATTGACATTAAGGCAAGTTTCTTCCTGATACCTAACAAAAACACATTACTTTCCTAAAAAAATTCTTTACCAAAATGGAAGACTACTGGAATGCAAAAATTAGAAAACAATCTCTCTAAATGGTTGGTGAATGGATAAAAGAATCAGGCCTTCTCTGGGGCTTGTCCTCCAAATTTCCTGAAATTTATCTTCTACACATTTAGTGCTCCCTCTCCACCTCTTCCCCAGTCCCCCATGCCTATAAGATATCCCATCTTATCAAATCAGATGGAAAATGTAGCCTGGAGATGAAAAGCAAGGGAGATTCCTGAGCAGAACTCCAACAAAAACAAAGAAATGTCACCACCTCTAGATCACTGAATATTAGATATGCAAGAGAAATCCAGCAAGACTCAGGGCTACAATTCTGTGAATTATTTAGATTTTTTGGACATACAGAGAATCATTCTGGTTTTTGTAGAACTTGAGGCAGTTAAATCAGACTGATATGGAGGTACAGTATGAAATACAGACTAAAAAAGTAAATAGATCAGCAGTGTCTTATGAAGTAATTTGAATGGGAAGGGTGATCAGTGCTTTGTAACAGAAGATTTTCATCTGAGAGTATGAAGCACGACTGATTCTGTCAAAATGTGACCTGAACTTTGCTAGTTCTTATAATCATGCTATATTTACCTTCAGTATAAAGCCCCAGGAGTCCATGGGACCATGTAAAACCCATGTACTGCACTGGGGTTTGGATGGAGTCATTCACTCTATATCCTTCCACACAATATTCAGACAAACACGTTTTCCCCAGTTTTCATTTTACTCTGGAGAGGGAATACAGTTTTTATATCCTGAGAATTAGGGGTCTATAATTTAATCAACATAACAGACAAAAATTATCATTGCTTTTACTTTAAATTGCTAAGATGTGAAAGAAAGCTACTTCATATGACCAGCTTAGAGACTGGTGAAAGTATAGCCTGTAGGAAAAGACTTTTCTTAAGACTTGTTTTGGTACTTAAAGCCAAAGGCAATGCATTCAATTACTGGAAATAGTTATTTCCAGTATATTTCATAGCTACTACTATTGCATATGTTTTATACACTGGAGTCTTTGTAAACTAATAAAAATGAGATGCTATCATGAAAATGAGAATAGACTGTGGCCCTTGATAGAAAATAATGGAGAGGCTTGCAGTTCAAATACTCGGATACAAAAGTTCATTCACAAGGCCTTCAGAAAACCACAGTTTTTAGTTTTAGTCTATAAATATCTTCCAGGATTAATAACATATACAAAACTAACAGTATATAATGTACTGTTTCAGTAATCTGTTCACTTTAGGTGGTTCTCAAGTATGTGTTTTGCACAGAAAGAGTACTTTCCACTTGTTCTTCCTCTCAAGACACACTGGTCTGAAAACATCTGGAAAGTTAAGTCAGATGTGGAAGGAATTTACATAGGGGTACACCTGAAATGTTAGGCTACCATGTGCAGTCTGTTCTGTACATAAGTGACTTAGCTGGCTTGCTTTCATGGTGACATAAGCTGGTTTTTTTTCTATTCAGGTCAGAATGTGAATGCTTCCAAAGCTCTGGAGTATTTCACTGGGTTAGATTCAGGTCCATTATTAATATCTAATTTCCTGACTGATATTAGGAGCCTCATTAATAGTCTGAAATTTGACCATTAATGTCACATGTTAGTTGTTAAAGAACTGGAAGTTTCTAAACCTTAAAATATTCTTACTCCTTAAAATACAAGATGTGTAGTTATATATCTGGCATCTAAGTTTCCTGGGACTCAGGAAAAAAATAGGTAAACTAAAGAAAACAGCCTATTCATTGTTTGCTCCAACAGAGGCTTATTCAAAAGAAGAGATAATACTTTGATTACGTTTATTGAAAAACACCTGTAAATCACTGCGTTGGAAACCTGCTTGTTGCTAAAAAGGTTATGAATAGCATAAATAATTTCATGTAGGATCTGCCTTATGTAGCTGCTTATTATGTTTTATACTTTTTCACTTAATAAGAGGACAAAACAATGAATGCTCTAGAATGATTCAAATTGCCACTACTCAAATGCAACCTCTTAGTTTCCCGTACTCCAAACATTTGAGGGCTTATGGCCTCTAGACTTCCAGATGCAGACAAATAACCTTCCAAATATTTTATTTTCCTTCTATTAATCATATTGAAAAACATATCTTCACTGAAAAAATAAATAGTCACTTATTTAATGCTATTTCTACTTGAACCTATTTAGAATGTAGAATGCTTCACAAGTATATTGAGTCTTATGTTTTTAAATATTTCACATGCTATTTTGCACAAATTATATATTGACACTGATGTAGACAAGAGAGGAAGAAACTCATGTTTCACTTCCACCTTCACATAATGCTTTTCTCATTATCACAATTGAGCCTAAAACACATTTCTATTCCCAAATCATATTAGCATTGCTACATCTATATATCCATACCTGTAGGAACAAAAATCCCAGTGACTTTGACTAGATATACCTTGGAGATACTTGCCTTTTTCTGTTACAAAAAGAAAAACCTTTACAAAGGATCAGAGACATTCCCTGCTTTTGGAAACAGAAGAGAATCTCTTGATCTTTCTGCAGGAGAAACATATCTTTAAAAACAGAGCCATCAAAACCTCTCAGCCATTACCAAGGGGCTCTGCAGCATATTGATCCCCAGAAGAGCGAAGGTGTGAGCTCATATTCCACCTCGGTCTGACAACCCCAGCTACTGCTGCTCGGTCCCCACCTGCTCCTTGTGGCCTGTCTTCAGTGTAGGCAGGGTTACAAACAGCTGTGAGGGCAGAAATTTCTGGGACAGCTGCTGGAGAACTCTGCATCTGTCATGGCCTAATTCAACCAAGTCTCTCACCTGGCTTGCATCATATTGACTCCCACACACAGAAATAACTCAGAACGATTTTAGCATCTGGAGGCTTTATTGGCATTCCTGTCAGAGCATGGTCACACAAATGTAAATGAAATATTGACACATTAAGGAAACCATTAGACAGTAGGAAGAAGGATTACCACAGAAAAGCCCTTCAGGTTTACCTTATACCCCTTTTAGACTGTCCTGTCACAGCTGCATTGGTGAGTGGGCTATTGGAACATCTTTTTTTCATCAACTACACCTTAGCAAATATTTCTGAAGGCAATATTCCTGTGAATAATTAGCTTCAGTTATTCATGACCATGACTGAGTCTGAATAACAGACATGACTACAATCTGATTCATCTGATCTACTTCAAATACCTACCTCAGAGCACAAAAGGAACCATGCCCTGGTTCGGCAGACAGCTATGGTGCAGCTACTGCTGAAAGGCAAATGTGATGAACAGCAGAACTAATTTCTAGGTCAGGATTTGCAAGACCTAGACAACTGGGCAATTAAAATAGTCTACTTACTTTCTTTAGTTTCCACTTTTACTTTTTTTTGGGGGGGTGTCTTTATCTACCTAGGTCTTACCCAGAATATGAAGAGTAATTAGGAAGAGACCTTTGCTTGGTCTTGAAGGCAGGTGGTAGGAAAGAACTGTAAATCACATACAACACAAAAGTCTAGGTATTTTCTACTTGCTTTCTAAAAGAACTACATGGCATTCTCTATAAAAATGAATGGAAATAAATGGGGTTTGGATTTATTTCTAATAATAAGGCATGCAGTAATAAGACATACCATCAGTGCAAATTAGGAGCTATTCCTTTTATGAAGGATCTTTAGAAACAGGGATAAATCTATTTACTTTTTATTTCCTCAGTCATTTATTTAATATTTTGATTCATACACATTTAAGTATACATACAGTGAATGCTCCATCTTAAAACATCAGGATCTATTTCTGTGCAAAGAGGGTATAACTTCTGAGAAATTCACAGTTAAGAAATTGAAAAAATTTTGTAAGAGTTAAGCATAAACCTGAAATTGTATCCTAATTTTGGGTCAAATTCTCAAATCTATCTTGATCTTGAACTTGATTCAAAGTTCATCAACAAACTAATTTTAAGTGGACTGCGCAGGTTATTAATCATAAAGTAGTCAGTAATCCAAGAAATTAAGAAGACTACAAAAGGTTGAACAATTCTTTGGATTTACTATGGCTAAATTAAATTTAGAACAGAAGATAAATTGAAAATGTATTTAAAATCTCATGGAAGCTTATCCTTATGTTTCTCTGAAGAAGATATAATACATACAGCAGAATTTTGCCCATATAAACAGCTGTACTGCTATTCTACATGCTATTGGAAAGAAAAGTCTGTGTTAAGACTGCTTCTAAAACATCTTAGTAACTTTGGGTAGATCTTTCTAACAAAAAAAAGGAAGGTTTGGGGTTTTTAAAAGCATTTTCTGTAAGCAGTTTGCAGATATTTTATGCTGAGTTTTCTGAGGAAGCTGCGTGCATTTTCAAACAGTTGTTCAGAGACCTCTCTGCAGTTACCAGCAGGATTGGCTCTTACCACTGTCATTCCCTTAACAATGTCTACTGACATTCCACTTTTGTCTTCAAACCAGATGTCATCCATTATGGAGAACATTCTCTCCACAGGTGCATTAGTGTCTCTGCATGCCAAAACAAATTCAGCAAGGAGCAGGAGATTCTAGAATGTATGGTATTTTTTCTAAATTATTTACAATTTTCACCCATCTTTCAGTGAGCTTTCTGCACCCAAAACCCCGTGACTGAGGGAAGAGGAGAAACCTCCATTTGAAGGCAGACTTTCATTTCAGAATGCATAAAGGCTCCATTATTTAAAAATAAAATAAAAATGAATTTGCCCTCCCTGTGGTTTTGGGACTATGTTCTGCATGCTATTAAGAAGATGGAGGAATTTGGTTTAAGAAGAAACTCAGATTTGAATACCAGTGACCTAGTAAACAAAAGTTTTAGAGACGTGTTTAGCACTGAAGGGGAAAACTACTCTTTTGACGAGCAGGCTTCCATAAATCTATGTAACTAAGTTAGTCCAAGTAAATTGTGATACTCAATTTGCAATTCTGAAACCTAGAGGATTTAAGCCTCCATTACATTAACTGAGGCTGCGCTGCAAGTCAGAAGTGAGTCCACTGAAATACCCTTTTATCAGTGCCTTAACACTGGACTGTCTTAACGAGCATAGCTACAGTCATAACTGCATGAAAGGCAATGGGACTGGGAACTAAATTTTCATGTCAAATGAGATTTGCTCCTGCATTATACTGTTCATGTTTTTCACCTAATGTCTTCCACTTACTCTGGTCTTATCTTGGGAAGGTTAGTGCAGAGTAAGCTGGGATCTATACTTAAACTGCAAATCCTTTTTAGACATTTGTAGTTTATACTAAAAATGCTATTGTGTGGGATAATGTAGGAGCACTTCCAGGGCTGTTAAATCATACATTCAGCAATTCTTCCAGAGTAGAGGCCTATATATTCAGTGCTAATTACTGCTGACACTGCATGGATGCAGTTGCTGATGGCTGTGATATTAGTGTAAACAGAGTCTGTAATTAAAAGACCATGACTCTTCCTATACAAACATTTCTTCCTGAGTATCTCAAGCAGTGACGCATATTTCAAAACCTGCTCAGTATGTCAGGGAAAA
The DNA here is from genome assembly GCF_028551555.1 of Melozone crissalis. Lineage (NCBI taxonomy): Eukaryota > Metazoa > Chordata > Aves > Passeriformes > Passerellidae > Melozone > Melozone crissalis. The sequence goes on from NW_026535794.1 coordinate 29,105,218, forward strand.
ATTGAAGGAACACCTCAGGTGAAAGCACACAGTTTTCAGATGTTCCTAACTTTCAAATGACAACAGTATTTCTAACTTGAGTTTATGAAATTTTAGAAGTAAATAATGTATTGTCTCTCTTACAAATCCCTAACCTCTCCTTTTGCTATTCTTCCTTGTAATGGGTGGCAAAAATTGATAGGGCCACTAGTCTCAGGCATTTAGAACCTATGTGTAATATCCCATATCCTTGAGATTTTTTTTTCTCCAAAGAAACATAATTATTTTTTTCTGTTTTTTTAATCTTCAATCTTACATCACGTAATTTTCTGTGACTGAAAGAGCCAAAAAGTAGACCCTCCTTATTGAAACCCAAGCTTTTCAAAAGACCTTGAAAACTTCATGTAGACTACATGTGGGGCAAAATAAATTAGGCTTTCTGTGAAGCAGGGAAGTGGGACAGCAAGTACTTTATCTACTAAATTCCAGATACTACTGAACCATCACATCACTCTTCCTTATGGTGGGAAAGAATTCTGATTTTTTATTCTTCCTTGCAGGAGACTGAGGTGGCTTACAAGGTTTTATTATTGTAGGGGAAAGTGATACTATTCTTTATAATAAGCACAAATTAATCTCCTCTCATAAGGGGATTTATTATATGCCATTCAGATACATAACTTCTATCTCTGGACTAGGAAAAATCATGTAAGAAGTTGCAGGAATGTACATGGTTCTCAGTGAGGGGAAAAGGTGACAGTGCTCTGGGAGCCTTTCCTGCTCACAGCCTGTTAGGTTGGAGGGTTATTATTATTCTTAGAACCAGGGGATGTGGAGATCTGTCAGCTTTTTTCTCTCACATGTGCAGCAACTGTGTGTGGTCCTCTAAATGAAACTATTAGCTATGCAGTTCTCTATTCATGTACCAATTCTGAGCGTGCTGAATTTGTGCCAATTAGAAAGTATTGTCTTATGGGTGGGTGAAATGGGGATACACAAATATGACATTAAAGTAAACAACTGCTTTAAAATAACTTCTTTTTCTTAACTTTCTCTCCAAATTTTAAATCTATTCATTTAAAATGAGAGCATATACTAAATTAACAGGTTTGTTTTTAAAAAGCAAGCTTGTTTTACAGCAGCATGATGAACTGGATGATAATCACTGTAAGAACAGCTGCTGTGGGAGGTCAGGGAAGTCAAAGAAGAGAAAAAGTAACCACTGCCATAAGAAGTTGGGTGATCTCTAGATGCAGTTGGTTTAGTTCACAATGTCTACATTACTAAGAAGACTGCATTAATAAAGACTGCTGGGAACCAAGGTTTACATTCAAAAGTTGTTAGACACATAAGGATAGGCCACTATACTCATTAATAAGTATCCTGCGATTGCACAGGTGTTTACTAAATACTTGGGAAATGTTCAGCTGATGCACAACAAACACCCATATGCTTCATAACACTGAATTAAGAGATTTACTTTGTTTACTGGGTTAATTAACTTTTCAAATTAGGGCAGCCTTCAAGATTACATTGAAAACAGAGCCACTGTAAACACAAATACTTTACAGCATAAATCCTACAGCAGCACTATCCTCATGGAAAGCCATCACAACAACCATGTCTAGGCTGAATGTAATGCCTTTCTGGCGTCTCAACATACAGTATGAACCATTTTCTATTAAGGGGAAGGAAGACACACTGATCTGACTTCCCTGCCAAAATAACTCAGGTATGCCACTTCACATCCTCTGCCATTTTTTGTTGCTAGATTTGTAACAGTGTCATCTACCATGCTGTACAAGTAATATATGTTAGTTAAATGGATTTTTCTTTTTCAATTATCTAGCAACATTTTGTCAATTATCTAGCTGCTCACATTGGCAAGACTTGTCATAAACTTCATAGATCTGTCAGATTCCTATAATGATGGAACATATGTTAAGAAGAGCCCCAAACCCCTTAAAAAAAAAAAAAAAAAAAAAAAAGGAAAATCAAACATGTGGCCTAGACCAAAAGATATTTAATGCATGTACAATGAAAGGAATCTAGTGATTTTTGAATTCACTGGTCACAATGTCACTCTCTCTTTCATGTTCTTGCAAGTAGTTCCTCTACTTTTAAAGCTAAAAGGCCATCTTCTCTCCTATTAGCTTTTGTTTTAACACAGTCCTTTCATTTCCCCAGCAGAACACATCTTTTTCCGCGATCCAACTGCCAAGGGAAATTTTCTTTAACTACCTGTCTCTCAAAGCCACCCCAAACCTTGATATTACCCTCAAGAGATGTCTGACAATTTGGGGATTTTTTCAGATTTTGATAAGACATACTATTTGACACATTTTTCAAGATATTCAAAATAGATTTTATAAAATCTTCTAGTTAGCCTGTAAAAAAATAACTTCTGAATGCTAAAGCACTAAACAGACATTACCAATTTGCCAGAGGTAGTCTTAACACACTTTTGGAGAAAGAGATAATATGCCATTAAGCATACTAGTTTCCTCATTAGTTTTATAAAATAGCTCTTCTTCTATTTGTTCACTAATAAAAAGACTCATACTCAGAAATGTGAGCTACCAGAAGACAAAAAACCTCGTAAATATAATAATAATTTTATACTAGTGATATCCTTTGACTCTGGCTGAATCAAAGTAATGTGAAAGTGAACTTTTACATTACCTTTAATCATTCAAACAACCAACTGCCATCTCACCCACAAAACCTCTACCATACAAAATGAAATGAAACTAGATAAATATGGTCAAAGCCCTTGTCATTTGTGTCTTTTCTGGCACTGACAACAAATTACCATGAATTTTCTGGCATATGACTACTTCATAATTCAATGTAGAATACAAGACACAACATGTTAAAATAATTTAGCAAAGCAGACAATACTTCATGAACTCATGAGTAAGAAGGGATAAAAAAATTGTAACTGTACCAATGCAGTTAGGTAGATGATGTCAAATGTTCATACTCAGACAGAATACGTCTGAGGTAGCAAGAACATGTCTGAAAAGAGACATTCTGTTCATCACACAGATCTTGGCAACCACCTCAGCAGCTCAAAACAGAGGGTCAATAGAAGCTGCTTTAGACTCCATTCCCAAGGAGATACAAAGAGAGATGCCCAGGTGAGACAGCCCTGTCAGTCATCCACCTGCATTCTCTCTTTTCCACAGGAATAATTTTAACTATGAGGTAAATAAAATGAAAAAATACAACAATTTATCTAGCTGGGATAAAAAAACCCCTGATATTTTCATATGTTGTACTGCAATATTTTTTGCTTATTCATTTTTATTAAATTGACTTTTTCATATATACCAAAATCATAACTCAGACAATCCTATTGCAAGAGAATGAAATGCATTAGTAGGGGTGACCACTCAACACAAAAATTAGCAGATGATCTTAATTTTGAATAGTCTAAATACACGTTTTAATATTTTTATCACAACAAGCAATGTTAGAATTTATGTTCAGTGTTATTTCTTTCAAAAAGGAGAAATTATTTCATAGAGGTCTGATCAAAGTGACTTCTTCATTCTTTATATTCAAACAATTCTTTTGGTACAATATAAGCAGGAAATTAATACATTGGAAAATTGAAAAACACATCCATTGCAGTCACATATCATGATTTCTTCCCTCCAGTAGATGTCTGTAACACAGAAATTTTCCTTTGCTTTTTATGTTAATACTGGCCTGATGCTTACTTTAAAATACAGGTTATTACAAAGAAATTGAAGAGTGTGCTGTCTTACTTTATTTACACCCAGTTAGAGCTTGGTGCTCATCAGACAAAGTTTTACAAACCTGGACACATATATGAATAAACAGTGACATCACCACAGTGATATTTGAATTAAGTCTCTGTGTCTCACTATAGAAAAGGCTCCATAGGATGAAAATATTAAAAGTAAGCATGTATCTCTTCATGAATGGATATCTAAATAACTATCCCTATATATTTTGGCAATTCTATAGCTGAAAAGCATTGTCAGTATATATAAGACTAACCATAAAGATTTTTACCTGTAGAAAATGATAGTTTAATAAATTGTTTCAGACAGAGCTAGATTAATCAACTCCATCACCCCAATTAATTATACAGCAATTATTTTCTGATGTTTTAAATGTCTTCTGATTACGTCTTGCTCAGTAATTCTCAAGGTGCCTACATCTTAATATTATTTCCGATGTTATAACAAAAATTGCTGATTGTTTCTTACTAGCATAACTTTTTCAAGCTCTAAAGACTTAATCATCCATTTTATCTGTTCTTAGGTAATGGTTCTAAACATCCCTAAGCTGGCAAAGAATATTTTTAACAGAATAAATATAAAAACTCAAGTTGTGAATAACTTTTTCCACATAGCCTAGAGACAATGGCCACCTATGAGAAATGTTTTACTATCTGTAGAAGGTCATATAAATACAAGGCCACTTGCACTCTATAAAGCTTTTTGCCATTATTTCTATAGGTCTGTGAGCCATTTGGGATCCTGAGGTCCTAAATTTTCAACTAATTTTTCATAAGAAAATAGAGTTGAAATAAAAAAAAGCATGAAGTAGGAGGTCAGTAAGGAGAAACTTAAAACTTTAGAAGTTACATCCCCAACTATATCCAGAGTCCACATAAATGGGGCGGAGGGGGGAAGGGGGGCAGGGCTTTCTAGAAGATAGTATTTACTCTATTTGATTTTCAACACGAACTTACAATTTAACATGTGCCTCCTTGTTGACCATCAAGGGGTTTAGCAGGTCTGTAAAGAAGAGATGAACATACTAGGACTCCACCTGAAGCAGCCAAAAAGGATACGAACTTTAGAGGAAGAGGCAGGGAATAGTGATCAGAAAAAGTAATGAGAGGATCAATTCCAGGGCACTCTTTTCCAGTAGGGGTGAGAGTTCCTTTGTGTTTTCACTTGACAATGCTGATTTTGCCCATGGGTGGCTATTCTGAGGCCCTTTCCAAAAAGTAATTCCCCAGTAGAGAATTCTTATTTCTGAGACTGAATGAGGAGCCTCTAGGACAGGACTACAGGGTCAGCTAAGCCTATGACTGACTGAATAAGAGAGATGAAAATAAAACTAATTACATACTGACTGCCACATACATACAGTATAAAACTGTACTTCTTAACCTTGCATTCAGCAACCAAGCCCTTAGATTTTAGCAAATGAACTTTAGATCATAAATTCTTAGATTTTTTAGAGTGCAAGGTCTACACAAGCCCCTGAGCAACCTGATCCAATTAGACCTGCTTTGAGCAGAGGGGGTAGGTCTAGATGACCTTTGGAGGTCTCTTCCAACCTAAATTATCTTTGGGTCTCTGATTCTTCAAGCAGGAAATGTCCATTTGATCTATGTTTGTAAAGCACCTAGTGCCCAAGACCTTTGGGTGTTACCACAGAAAAAATAAATAATAATCACTAACTGCCAATTTGCTCATACACTTGATATAAAGCATTACAAGGAATAGTTTGGTCAGCTTCACATTATTTACTGGATTCTGAAATTACTGGGGTTTTTGTAAGGATATAACTTTTTTCCTTAACTATAATAAACACACAAGAAAGAAAAACATAGAAGATACAAAAATATCATCCGTAATCCATTGCAAATCTATCCCTGCTCTAGTCCAAATTTTGAAAAAGGGTTTCTTAATGGTTGGCAGCTGAATCCCCTGAAAACCATAAGCCAGCTTTTCTGGTAAGATGAAGTTATTTAACTAGTGTCCAGAGCTTTCTTTATATAGTAACACACATAGAAAGTATTTACAAGTTCCACTGAGGATGTGCAAACCAGAATAAGAAAATTCAGCTCAAGCTCATAATTTTACTATTTCCACAGTGCTAACAACTACTGAAAGTCATTCTAAGTGAAAAGATGTGTCTGAATACTGACAAGGAGGATGATGGGACAATGCCTGAGCCCCACACAGTGGATCTTTAAAATTGTTCAATTAGCCTCATGCAGATTTCTACAGCATGGAATGCAATGCCAAGGGGAAAACAAAGCCAACATGGGGACTTTAAGCTGTGCCTTCTCAATATCAGGGAAAGAAGCACAGCCAGAAAATGTATTACCTGCAGGAACCACTCACTGGGGCTATAGATAGGTAGCACAATTTAGTGCTATCAAAAATCACAACATATACAATAAGTGGTGAAATTTGTACCTACTTGTATTTTGCAATTAAGTATATTCCTCTGCTTCACTGCTATTTTTCTGATGTCAGATTTCAAGGACTTTTGATGGTAATAAAAACCCTCCCACTGACACATATGAAAGATAAGCAGTGTGTTTGTAACCCTGTCACCTGGAAATAGTAGGTCCAGAAATAGTTGGCGCTAAACTTTAAATAAAATGATAGAATTCTTTCAACCTTTCTACTCTCACTGTGTAAATGCAAAAGTAGTGTAAATCTTGTTGACAGTTATTGCCATATCTATTGGCACACACTCAGCAGCAGTTTGAGAAGTGTTGTGCAGCATGGCTAGTGCCCATTACCTGTCTCCCCATATTTTCTTACAATTTATTTTCACCCCAGCAGGCAGCACCTCACAATGCCATTAATTTGTGGGGCAGCTCATTCTTTGCAACACAAACTATTTTACAATGTGTTCTTATAAACAACCTGGTGGTTGACTGGCAATGCTCAACAGCGTCAGGAGGGAGGTTATGATTTAAAGGCAGCAGGTAAAAAATTGAGCAGGTCACAGAGATGACATCGTTTGACCAAACCTCCTCTCCTCCAATTTTACTATCGTCAGCACAAGTGCACAGAATCACCAGATTCACACTTGGTCTCCACACTATGAGCCTGAAACAATGCCACTATCAAACAGCTCTTTTTGTTGTTGCTTTTCCTGTACAGCATTCTGCTAACAGTATATTTGCTAGCTGACTACAGTTACAAGAAAATAAATGGAGAAAGAAGGAGAAAGAAGAAATCTTTAAGTTGATTTTAACAGCAAGTATGGAAAACCCCATCCAAAGCCCTATCTCCTTGCAGAGTAATTAGGCACTAGTAAAATACTTGCATGACTCCAATATATATTTATAGCTACTTGTATTTGACTGCTTTGGTAAATACAAGCCTTTGCAGAGTGAAGGAGAAAACCCCACCACTAAGAGAAAAAATTCAGTTTTTTTAATATAACAAACTGAATCTCACATTTCTGTCTTATTACACTCTAAACACTAATTTCCTCTTGTAAATTTTACTTCTACCTCTAGTAAGTAATGCAAATGTATATATACAGAACCTGAGATCTTACCAGGTTCTTAATATCATCAATATTTTTAGAATATTTTACAGATATTTTTATCAGTAATACTAATGTGTGCATTAACTGGAGCTGTCTCTCCTGTTGTTACTCAAAATTAAATTGCTGTCAATCTGACACCTTTTGCAGACACTCAAGGAACTTGAAATTTTCTATTAACAAGTAATAGAAAACTAAAATGGATCAGAGGATATGATTATGTGTTACAGCAGCCAAAAACGATCTGCTAGGCTATTCTATTTTTATTTCTGTATCTTTAATCTAAAAGATTCCGGCACCTGGGGCAGGGTTAAATGAGCAAACAATCTGAGTAATATGCTATCAGTATTCCTGGGGAATGCTTGTCTGCCATTACACAAATTGAATACTGCAAAAAGGTTATTGAAGCTTTTCATACAAAGGTCACAATATAAAAACAGATCTTTGGCATCAAAAATTTCTTAATGTTAATCTAAGGCATAAATGCAACTATACAAGTATCAATCACATGTAAAGAGAGCCTGAAGGGGTTAAGCCTGTGTCAGTCTTAAATTCATGGAACCTTTCTACTTAATTTTAAACATTTTCCATGTGCTTGCAATGTTTTCTAATAACAGGCCAATTCCTTCACTCACACAGGAATCTAAATTGCAATAATCATATGCATTCCTTCCCCCAAGAAAGGAAACACCTGTTGTAGTTGGCTAATTGCTGACTTTTTGTAAGCTTTCAAAAGAAAACTAACATTTACAAATAATTTATACCTGAAAAACCTCAGAAGCAGAGAAACACATGAATTTTAAAACTGATATGAAACTCATATGTTGAGGTAGTAACAGATGTTTTCACTTTGTTAATTAAAGAAAAACTCTGTATCATAGTATCATTATAGGATATGGTTATTTTATAACTAAGATGGGGCTATTTTCTGTTCCATTTCACTTTTGCAATAATTGTTATTCATGCCAGTATACAGCATGAGAAAATAAAAATTAAGCCCTAATAAGAATGAGAATTAAAAAAAGGGTACGTGTACCTAAATCAATATACAATGTAGAAGATATATTCAATGAGGACTTTAAGACATTCATTGACTTGTTTCTATGGAATTCTTGGTGATTTTGAAAAAAAGGCACATATTTACACTATTACAAACCTCAAAGGGTCATTTAAACCTATCTTTTTAAAAAATACCTACACGTGCAGTCATATTAGTAGTGCTAGCTTTAATCTGAGACTTGCTAATCATTTCCAGCCTTATTCTAATGTACAAAAAAAAAAGTGAAACTCTGCCCTAAGCTATGGTACTTTATTCTCATTCACATAAATCCAGTCATTTCAGTCATTTCACTCAAAAGGAGCAATAGGAGTTATGCCTTGTGCTAATGCTTTTATACAAATATCTAAATTTGAGGCATGACATCGTACATTTAAATAACAACTACTCATCTGCTATATCTGCTGTTATCCCACTAAGCTGGACAGGTTGGTTGAAACATGGTAGCAAAAGTATAGTCAGAGCAAGATCAAAATGGAGGAAAGACTACAAGAAAAAGTTCAGGAAAAGCAACCTTATACTTCTCCTGCCACATACAAATGAGATAGTTACAGAGCTTCACATCCTGCAAGGTGTATTTTCAAATAACAGCCAAGTCTTTCCAGAGAGAAACAGCAGGATAACCACTGCCTTCAGTATTAGAAATGGAAAAACAACTATAAAAAGGAAAAAAAGCCTGGGTAAGCTGATCAGGTTTTGCTAAAACAAGAAATGGTATGTATTACTAAGTCTGCAACAGATAAGAGAAAAAAACTCCAACAAAATATGTGGATATTGCGTTCATGTCCCTTATCATTCATGTCTTAACTAATGGCTGTCACACAGGTAAGTGTTCATTTACCCAGGTTAATGAGGTGCAAGGCTTAGGAAGGGCTCCCAGCAAAGCCAGGTTAAGCACTGGGAATACTGTGGAACAGGTCACCTGAGCCTCCTGCAGACACCTGTGCCACAGCCCCTGCACAAGGTGCACATTAGGGCGCACCCCTCCTTCCAGGTCAGCCAGACCCGGGCCAAATTCACCTTGAATGCTGCAGAGGAGCCTGAGCTGCTCTAAGCAGCTGGCCCAGTATGAGAATGCACATCAGCAAGGTGATGTTTCCCCTCTAGCAGATGAAGTGAGCCCCAGAAGAATAATGCAGTAATGCTGATAGCAGAGAACTTGGTTTGATTATTTGGATGCCACATTATTGGTGTATCCTGAAACAATAAGTAACTTCCTACTTCTTGTTGCTACTTAACATGCCATCCCTCCCACCCTCACCTTTTTCTCTGTAGGAACCAATTTACTGTGATTTTTTTTTTTTTTACAATAGCTAATTTCACCTACTGCATTTAATGTCATAGGAGTTATACATGTAAAGCCCTGTACTTAGAGATAAGATAGTCCTTTATGCCATTTTAATCAATCTTTGTCATGGGTATGTTACTTAATAGCTCTGTCTTCCTATAGAAAATGAGCAACTTAAGGGAAATGAAACTTTTCAAAGATACATTTTCCTTCTGGCAGACTGTGAAATACACCATAATTATCCTCTTTCGATGAATAACGTTTGAAAGAAAATGAACATTCTGTGCACCAAAAAGTATAATACAATGGCAATCTCAACTGCCTTGTAAATAAAAGGAAATTGTTTTTCTACTATGATCTATATTGCACAGAAACAGATATACATGCTCGATAAATATAAAACCAAATCAGACTATCAAGCTATTTTTAAGGTCCTATTAATTTCTAATAACAATAAACTCAGTATTTCACAGCCAAAAGGCATTGTATGTATATTTCTGAAAGACTGAAACTGTGTTATGAATTATGGGCTCTATCCTGCACACTGATGGAACTACTTGTATAAGTGAAGCTTGGACAGAACACAGCCTCTTTTAAACAGAAGAGAGGGAAAGATAATGGCCCCCCAAAACTTTATTGCTGGAGGTGGGAGCATAGGGGTTAGTGGGGGTGGAAGAGAAAACAGGAAAAGGTCTTTTCAATAGCATAATAAAATCATGACATTCCAGCCCACATTCCATTCAATAGCATAATAAAATCATGACATTCCAGCCCATATTTTCATATTAGGAAAACTGTACTATCCTTAACAGCTTGGTAAATGTTTGAACAGAGATCTTACAAACTAATGGTGCTATGCACAATTTAACTGAACAGTTAGAACAAAATGCCATTTAGCCCTTTTTGATATTGAAATGTTTCATTCCAGTAAATATGTCATTCCAGAGTATGAAGCAAAAATAAGAAGCCAAGGACACACAATCTTCATATTAGCTAATATGAAACAAAAAAAATTGAATACCAACATTTCCCTCAGTCCAAGTTTTGAGTTAGGAAAATTACAGCTAAATTCCTTACTTCAGGAAAAATGTGATGTTTGTGTCTTACATCCTTTGGTTTTTAATTTTTTTTTTCCTTCTCTCTTTCTCTCCCTCCTCCCCCCCCATCTCCTCCCCAAAACACTGCCTCTAGAGATAAGATGCTACTTCTTAGTGGTAACACATCACAGTTCAAGTATTTGATGAACTGTCACCACAAGCAGAACATACAGAAATTCATCTCACCATCTGGTTGGCAGAAAGGAAGGGGTCCAAGCCAACCTATTCCTTAGGATCCTACTTAACTGGAAAGAGTCACCTGCAGTGAGCATTTTATTCTGCCTACCTTAGATACTTACTTGAATGCAGGATAAACACTCTTTTCCTGGGTGACTCTATCTACTGGCTATAGGGTTGATATTTTAGACACTGAAGTTAATGCCACACTAACTTTAATAGCTCCCACAATTATTTCATTCACTGTAAATAACACACACTCCCAAAATAGTAACAAAAAATCCACACAGAAGTATGTTTCCTTTGGTTAAGCTTCAGAATAGGTGTGGAACATGCGTGGACAAGAAAAATAAATACTGTTTGAATAAATTTATAGTTTTTTTCTAATGCTTAGACTAATATTTAAAGTTGAATATCTTAACATAGACTAGCTATGAAATAGCTCTAACTAGTTTTTTTTTCTCTGTGGTAAGGTGCTAATGTCTATATTGTAAAAAGCTGTCTAAACAAGATACAAAGTAAGGGCTATTACCTTATGTAGCCATGACATCATCAATAACATTTAATAAAAATATTATGATAGAGAGTTCATTATGCATGCCTTACCACGTCCGAAATAACCAAATGTCTACCAATAATGAATATACACTGTGTATATTTAGTGTATATATTACACTGATTGTGTATATAGTGTACAGTTTCAACTTTTTCAACAAGGAAAGGTCACCTAGCCAGAGTACAGGTTATGAAAGACCTCCATAAATTAAATTAGACAGCTAGCTCACAAAGTTATAAGCTGTTTAGGGAGCATGTCAGGAATCCCCTACCTATAGGGAAGCATCTCTCTCCCTGTAGAGTGGAATTTGACACCTAATAAGAAAGGCATTTTCTATTCTCTTAATATTTATGGATATTTTGAAGTGTTTTAAGGCCTTCACAGCCTCTGCATGTCTTGAACTGCTTTTAACTGCAGTGAAGTGCCTGCATACACATTATTCCATTTCCAAAGCTTCTGCATTTCCATTCAGAAAGTCATAATGCAGTTATTAAAAGAGATTTCCACACAGAGTTATTGAATCATACTGGTAAGCTTGGTTTATGCCTAGGTGCTGTGATATAAATGCACATTGTCTTAAGTTCATCTAATAGTCTGTGGAGTGACAGCTCCCTGTAGCTCTTAACAAGGTGCACAGATCAACTTGGTAAGGACTTGGTTAAGTATCAGTGCTGGTGATGTACAAAATAAATATGAAAAAAGTATTTCACTGAAATATTTATAGTCTAAAGGTTTCATAATATGCATTGTCTTCAAGAATGAGTCCACTGAGGTGAGTGGAACCACTCATGCAAAAACAAGTTCCATATATTTCTGCCATTAAATCTGGAGAGACTAAAAGAGATCCCATTTCAGAATAGGGGTCTAACTGAACTTCAACAATGAAATCAAAGCATAGCAACTTCCACCCCAAGGGAAACTTCATTTAACAAAAAAGTTTACTGGAGAGATTTAAAAAAACCTAAAACCCCCTTTTTGTCACAAAAGGTTTTAAAATTTTATTTAGAATTTCTGTGAGGAAGAAAACTGTTTAAGACTTGACATAAGGAGTATATATTTTTCATGCAAGACATGTTGTCATAATTTAACTTGTTTTAGATGCAATTTGCAACCAAGTAGTGCATTTATTTGCATTTATGTTTCTCAACTCATAGTTTTGTTTCTATGCAATATGTTAATCTTTTCAAACTACTGACTTTTGGCATTTATCAGTATCTGTGAATATCCAAAAAGAAGTCCTATCTAAATAACGGGTAGTTCACAGTAACATCTAAAATCTGTAAATGGCCTGTGGATAGATGTATCATAGATGTACATACTAGAAGATTTTAAATAAAACAACAATTGGAAACATTGCAAGTGTGAGATTCATAATGTCAAAACACTAAGTCATCTACTTTCACAAACTGTCACATATACCTGTAGTTACATTTTTTCCAAATGCATTAACATTTTACAATAGAAATTGTACAGATAAATTAGAAATTAAAATTAAATTAAATCATAAAACCCACATGAGTTTTACCCTAATAAAATGTGATGAAAGACCCTCTCTACTTCTGCACAGGAGCTGAAGGGAAATCTGTAGTACTTTTTCCACTTGCAAGGATTATGATAATACTTAGTATGCTACAGCTAAATATGTTTGTTTTTTTCCAATTAGTAATAAGCTAATCAGACAAATACATTTTCATACATGTTTTATATTAAAATATTACTAGTTAGAAATGCAATACACAGGCACACATATGCTATGACTGCTGAATGTTTTTCATTAGCATACATGCACAAACCCCTAATAAGATAAGCAGGGAATGTTTTTAAGTAGTGTACATTTTGAACCACTCAATTTCACTACATTGTTTTACAGACAATATGCACATAATCACATTGTTTCCTAAGCAGACACCCATTTGATTACTTAAAGTGCAAATTGTGGTCTGGCTATGGTGTGTGCAGAGGAGGATAATGGGAAGGGCAATGAAAAGACAAGCCTTTTTACATCAACAGGTGGCAACGCTAAACAGGAAAGAAAAGAAAGAGGGGAGTGGAGTTAGAGAAATATACCTTCCCTGCATTGTGCAGATAGCTAAGAAAGAAAAAAGATTTGGCAGAAATTTGACCCTTTTTCCTGCAGTGATGATCATGTTGCCTGTACATGGCTTGCACACGAGAGCATGGGAAGACAGCAGCAGGACCTCATAGAGGCTTCTTGGGCAGTTTGAGAAGTTCTCCTTGGGACTGCTCAACATGCTCCAGGGCAAAAACTACCCTGAGTGAGGAGACAGCTTCCAATAGTGCATGCAAGTAGCTCACCTAAGGGCTCAGAGTCCAAACCTTCAATTAATGTATTTATGGTCAAGTTATAAAATGAGAAAAGCAGAGACAAGAATACAGATTGATGCACAGTTGTACTGCAATTGAAAAAGTCTAAAAGTAAATGTGCATCCTATTTAGAAGTCCCAAAAAAAAATGAGATATAAAAAAACCAAATAAAATTCAACACCAAAATCTGATTTATATATATATATATATATATATATATATACATACACATATATAGATATCCATAGGAAAACATAAGGATTGATTGCACTCTCCTAGGAAGTACAGTTCTTAGTTGTCAAGTGATTAGATACTTTATTTGGACATAAAAATAACTACAAGGATGTTTATTCAGAATAAGTTAATAAACAGAAGTTAACAAGCCAGTATGTATTTATCATAGTTCTCAACACAGCAATACCTATCTCTGCACCAGGTATTAATAGCTTACAAAATGTTTTCTTCAAACTAAAGAGTACAATGTGCCAAAAATACATAGTGCCTAAGAAAATAATCAGCTAGTGAAAAAATCATAACGTTTTCAAGTGAGAGTCAGTTATTTCCCCAGTGAGTAGATTCAGATTTATCAAAACTATTTGAGAAGCGTAGACATAAAATTGATTGAATTCCATTATTCAGCAATGATCTTGAATTCCGAGTTGAAGGAGCACATTCAGCCTAAGAATCTATCTTAGCTAGTAGAATTGACTGTTTTTTGCAGTACAAGATAGGAGTGGGCCCATTAAACTAATCAGTTGGTTCTGACATGTTCACCTTCATTTCTGAGTTTTCACTACCTTCACTTTGGAGTTTTACTTTGGGTTGTTTTAACCTGGTTTCATGGACTAAACACACACTTGCAGTAGAGCATGTAGCTCCCATCCCCACATACCTCACACCTTTAAAAGGAATCCACTTTACATGCTCAAGACTGCTCAGTGTTGCAAACTGGAACAAAGTAATGGACCACTCTGAAATCCAAGAAGGATTTCACTCCTGCTCAGCACTGGAATGCTAGTGAAGATGCAAACAATAATACTATCTCATAGTACTCAGTGATGGGAGAGGTGATCTAGTTTTGGATATTGAGAAGTCAACCTCTGCTTTAAAACTGCCTTTGGATAAAGCTACTTCCATCCACAGTACATACAAAGTGATTAGAAACCAAGTAATGAGAACAGTTTTTCTAAAGTAAGGTGCTTAATGTCTGCATTATGAACACTTAGACAGATAACATGAGAAATTCTATTCAGTGTTTAATATTTTTATTGTAATTTTATTTTATCCTGTCCAGGAAAATGGAAATTCAGTGTCGCAATGCCCTTTTAATACATCAACTATAGTCAGTAGATTGAAATCACTGTTAAATGTGTATCAAAGATGCACATAATTTCAATAATTAAAGGAAGTGATAATGTCTGTTTCACTACTATCAAGAGGATAAATGTCCTGTCTCCTTGTGTTGAGGAGCAAAACAAAAGGAAAAAATTTGGTGAGCCCTTTACCCAGCAGCCTCCATCCTTGAACATCAGGGCATAACACAGAATTGTAGCACACTAAGCAGAAGCTTAGTGCCTGGTGAGACTTTGGCTGACAGTGAATGGCTAAGTCACACTGAGAGCATAAGTAAAATTGCTAGAGATCACAGAAATTGAATGCTAGTACTTATTGCAGCCTCTACGCCATAAAAAACTACTTTATTCCTAAACTTTTGTCATCCGGATAATTTAGCTGAATTAAAACTAAAATGTGTAATAATGAAAAATGTTATAACTAGTGACTTAAAAATTACTGCTGATGAAATATAAAAATAGGATATTCAAAACTAGGAAAGAGATCCCAACAGAATAACAGTTAAGTCCTGATCTTTATGAAGTCTGAATAATGAGGAGAAGCAAGAAGCTACTCTGAAGCAAAAGATAATCCTTTTTGTAGGATAAATAGAGAAAAACAAACAAACAAATCCCAAACTATTCATTCCTTTGGTGTGAAGATAATGATGGCTTATAATCACTCAGGCTTGTGACATGCAGTCAAGTGTTACAATGCACAGTATTCAGATTCTCAGAGAAGAACAGCGATTATTATTTATTATTGGTTTTTTCAAGACTTATGTTTAATAAAAAAATTTATTGAGTAAGTGCATCTAATCACCAGGAAAGTATACAAACCCTGAAAAAAATGATCATGCCTGTGCAAGCCAACTACAGCATATGTATTCAAGGATTCATACAGCATTACAACATAGTAACATAAAATGTATAGACAGCTTGCTCCTTTTACTCTGAAGTGATTTCCCTCGCCTCTGGCCAAAGCTTGTTAGAATCAGGGCACAACTATCCCCAAGTAACTTAATGTCAGTTTCTTAATTGACATTAAGAAAGACTATAAATGCTCAGGAAGCACCTTCCAACTCCAAAATCTCCAACTACTTCTAGACTGAATGTCCCAGTAGCCAGCAGTGCCACATGGTGTGATTAGTCTGCTCAAGAGGTAGTATCTGAGGCAGGTTTCCAAGTATAGAGACTGAAATTAGCAGTACATCTTTGTTTGTGCCCTTCTGGCAGTGTTTCCCACCAGAAAAGCTAAATGCACAGGAAAGGAAATATCTAAGAACTGTCTGTCCTTTTCCTTGACAAGGTCAATTATATAACCAAGTTGACATTATGTAGCCAGATAGCCTGTATCAATCTGTAAGCTTACCTTGGCACACAAACTTCAATTCCTTGGCATCTATAACGGTGGTTCTTTTATCTGACCTTTTCTTTTCTGTCCGACGGTGGCTTCGTCTTTTCTTTGTCTCTCCCCAAAGATTTGATCCACCATGCATGCTTGGGATGTTTAGAATGGCAATTCCTTCCAGAGAGATATTGATTAAGTCCAGCTGAATTCCATCACACTGATTAGAAAGGAAGGGGAAAAAAAGGAAAAAAGAAAAAAAGAGAGAAGGTAGTAAGAGAGAAAGAAAAATCTGAATGCTCTTTTTCTCAGATATTTTTCTTCAGCAATTTATCATTCTTAATACTGCTAATAGTTTATTCAATGTTTACACCTAAGAGATATTCTTGTATCTGAAAAGGCGGTATGAGATAAAAACAGATCATTAATCAGAAGGTAAAGTAAGATTGCTATTCAGCTTTTGATTGCCTAAGTGTGGGACCATTTGGTACTGTCTTGTTATCTGATAACTATTCACTGACCCAAGTGAAATATATTTCTAGCTTCACTACAGATATTAGCAGAAAAACATTTATACTACCAAAATTTCTTTATCAATAACTGAATTTTTTGTTGCCTTTTCCACCTAAATTTTCTGCCTTATGATTTTGCAGTGATACTTGTAATTCTTGCAACTGAGTCCCTTCCCCAACAGATGGAATACAAAGTCCCTGCAGGCAGAGAATACATAGACTTATGGAAAAGTGTCTAAGCAAGCCCCAGGAGCACAGAACAGCTCACAGGTATTCCTTTCAATCCAAAGGCACAACAAGCATATCAGCATAGGGCTATGGCAGACTAGTGGCTCCTAGCAATAACTAAAATCAGTAGAAATGATTACAACAATTTCTGATGCAGCTGCAGCAATCCTTACCCCAGAACCTTCACCAACCAGTTCTCCAAAATATGCATCACTGCTAAGGGAAAACACAGGATGTGGAGCTAAAGAGGAGGCATCAGTGATCTAAAACCTTTCCAAGGCTCACCGGACACACAGAGGTAATCTTAGTCTATGGGATAGTCCCTTCAGCGATGGAATCATACCCATCTTGTGTCACTAGTGTGTATTTCTCATGCTTCCTAGAGCAAACCTGGACTTTAAGACATTTTATACAAGCATATTTCTATGCCAAATCTGGCTTCCAATTATAAAGGGACCATATTTTTCACTTCTGGAGAATGGCTCAGGGATCTTAACATATCAGCCTGCCCAGCATTAAACTGCAGCATTTTCTCAGGTGGTTGAACCCCAACATTTGCAAATACAGTTCACCTGAGATACACTGGATGAGATGAACCCAGCTTAATACACCTAGTCTTCACTGGCTGTAATTTACTCAAGCTAAGTCCTCGTCTCTACCAACATTAGGAAGTTCTTAGCACATATAAAATGTAGCAAAATACTGAAGAACCTCCACAGGAGAAAATAAACCACAACTTCATGTTACTACAGTGGAACCTGCAGGTGGAAAGCAAAGCACCCAGTTCTACTCATTTGTTCACTGAACCAGCCAGAGCTGCCCAGGATTCATGTACTGGCACCCTGGCTAGAGATGGACTGGCTTCATTCCTCACAACACAGATAGAGCATATGGATATCCTGACAAGTCTTACGGACCACAGTGTAGAGCAGCATATTTTTAAAACATTTGATCCTACTCCTGCAATGTTCTGCAGGCTTGTAGAGGATCCAGTCATCCATTTCAAATTCATTAAAGGTATTATTTTGCAATTCCAACACACAATAATCAGGTAGAAAACGGGAAAAATATTTAAGCATGCCTCAGTAGAAGTCCACTGACATCTTGCAGCTTGCTGCTCTGTGGGTCACTGGCACTTCTTCCTCTCTGCCTAAAACTTTATTGCAGCTTTGAAGAAGAAAAGCCAAGTACAACGCAAGAAAAACTGTGAATAATTGTTTATTCTGAAACTTTCTGAGATCATAAAACAGAACTGTATTATAATGCACACACATCTTAATTCTTCTAAGAAGAGCACAAATCGGGAGAGAGAACAATTTCAACACTTAGATTTCCATTTCATAGTTGCTCTTCAAGAATCAAATTTTAAACCTGTGGATTACATTTATACAGGGAAAACTTTAAAGTCAAAAGGCATATCTGAAAGCGAATTGGCAGTTGTGGCAACTACTGTAATTCAAAGTATAACTTTTTAATAACACTTTTCTTATAAGAATAAAGGCCTAGGTTTTCACTGTCATTTTTGGAAGCAAATTTGTGGTTTTCCCTAGTATTTTATATGTATTAAATACTAAGGTGATTTATTTTGCTAAAAATTCTGCTCATGTGTATGCTCACTTTCTGCTATACATTCTAGATAAACAGATATTAATTTCATAATTAAAAGTAATCTTGTGTAAATACCCTGCAGGCCTCAATGAATCAAACACATACTGTGTGTCAGGCCTCCCACTGTCTTCAAGTGGAATGTACTGGCTGGATAATTAGATAGTACATATTTTTTAACCTTATTTGCATGCATATTATATCTTTTGCACACTGACAAGCAGCAGTAACAACAAAAGTCAGATTACCACAGGGAATTCCCACAAAGAAGTCTTCATTTCTTATAATTTGCAGCCTAAATTAAAATAATTTGATCTTTGACAAGGATGAAATGTCAAGCAGAAGGGGGTCCTCTACAAGCCACGGCCTGTGGCTTCTGAAATCTGCCTAATTTATGTCAGTCACTTCTTAATACATATTTAAGTATTACACGAGAAAGATGATAAATATGCAATCTGACACCTTTGGTATTTCCCTGCTGTTAATTTATAAAGGTCTGGCGTCCCCCAAACTGACTGGAATTATTTAAATAAAAGAAGAATTGTGAAATAGGATGGTGCGGGGTCTAGCTTCCATTTTCACTCAATATTGAGCACAGCAGGTAGTACACTAAGACAATTATGTGAGGAGGCCTCAGAGTCCCCCAGTGATGAGCAACTTTCTGAATTAGCAAAGAAGCATTTCTTTTGTTCACACACAGACAAAAAGTTTGCCCTACAGGTAGCTCTGCATAGTTCTAACACATTCATATACTACAAAAACAAAACACACGTGTTCTGCTCCTTTTCTTTTTTCTTTTATTTCAAATAATGTAATGATGCTGTTAAAAACAAATGCCTATTTTTAAAATGTGGAGTATGCCTACCTAGACAAAAAAGAAACTAGCTCTTTTAACTCTTTTTTGCCTTCTTTTCCGGCCTGATTCACTTCTTGGGTATTATTGTTTATACCTTACTTATCGTATCAATTATTTTCAGATCATCTCTCTTTTGAGAAAAAACATATCTATGCCTGAAAAGAACTGATATTAAGGCTCTGCTGTGAAACCAAGAGCAATATCAGGCAAGTGTACAGGAATGTTTTAAACTCTTTTCTATTACCCATTAACACCAGGTGGTAAGAAGGCTTACACTGCTCCCACTATGCTTTTACAGCATTGCAGGTATGGTCCATGCCACCTCTACACCACATCTATACCTACTCTTAAGTATCTTTCACATAGCTTTCTTTCTTTTTTTTTTTTCTGAAGTAGAAATAAACTGCAAGTTCTCTAAATTGTAAAATCTTCAGCGTTGTTTACTGACACATTATTATTGAAAATGAATAATTAATTTTGTCCGAGTTTTTGTTTGTTTGTTTAACTTTGGTTTCTTACCCTTTAGAACCTCTCCTCAATTTCTTACATCTGATTTTGAAAACAAAATTACATCTTATTCTGGATAACATAAGAATGTTATGTCCAACTTTGTTCTGCATCTCACACAGAAGAAAACATACAGAACATGAGTAAAGAATGTATGTCAGAAAAACCAAGCTTAATTAGGTTAGAAATCAAATACAAGGCTAAACAAATATTTGCCCAGAGAACATGTGATCACTGTCTAACAGCTCAGAGATACAGATCCTTAATCTTCTCAGGCTTTGTTCATTCAAAATTTGGCTGTAGAGCAAGCACATTCTTTGTGAATTTTATGTGTAGTGAAATGTGGTCTCATGTACCAACCTCTCATTTACAGTGACATCCCCAAGGGGCATCAGGTTAAAAATCAGACAAAAATGCTGACAATATTCAAACAAGAAACATTAGATACAAGCATACGAGCAACATTGTAATTTACTCATTGTAAATTAATACAAAAATAACCACCTCCTAAGAGTTCTTGTAAACCTTGGAAACTATGCTTTTTTTTCTAATTGTATGACTAATGGTAATGACTAGGATAGATTAAGTGAGTATTAACAAAAGTGCCTCATATACTGGCAATGTAACACATTTTTGGTAATAATAGTTATTGACATGAATACATAATAATTACCCAACAGACAGCAGCACCACCACAAACTTGTATACCTACTTGCTTGCTTTGTGATGTTAACATTTAATCATTCTTTGAATGGTTAAAACAATAAAGTTCACGTCTTACTATGTATCAGGATACATGACTTTCTCGAGATATCAGTATTTTATTGGGAAAGCCTGCTCTTCAATTTGTATTTAATCAAAAGGTACATTTAACTTGCAGTTTCTTCAAATCTAATCAAACCAGGTAAGCATTTCTTCCAATAAATAACAAAATATTTTTCTATTATTTCCATTTATTTCTAATAAAAATATTTTCCAGCAAATGCTACATTTGCTTAAACTCATGTGTGTGAAGCACTCTCTTGGGAAGCAAGGGTGATTTTTTTTATTAAGTTTTTTTTCTTAAGACTTTCAGTGGAGTTTTGTTTTATTTTTATTATATTTTAATCTAACACGTGAGGAGCAGGTTTTCACTTCAAAGATAAACATAACAGCATAACAGGCAAGTGTGGCACTGCTGGTCTTACAGTTTCAGTCTCAGTATTCTCTGCTACTGTTCTGCTCTCAGGTACATGGTTCCTTCAGATAATTTCAGAATTCACCCTTCAGGAGGCTTTGACTGGACTCTCATAGCTCCCACCAGACCTCTCTGAGTGCCTCATGCTACTATACAAACACTCCACTGACACATGCAGTTTCTCATTACTAGTGGAAAGGAAAAGCACCATAATCCTCTTGAGAAATGATTTCATTATTTAACCTAAATTCTCAGGTTTTTATCTTCACTCATTTCTCATTTTTCATGTACTTATTCATAAACATCAGATGCCCAAACAGTTTATGTAATTTAGTCACTTATTCTAGCAGCCATCAAAGTGGCAGTGGCACATTATTTTAAATTCCCATTTTGTCTGTAAGTATCCTGTGTCTTTTTAGTTAATGTTCAATGTATAATGGAAAGATGACCCCTTGTGCAGAGAGAAAAGCTATTTAATGAAGGGGAATAATTCAAAAAAATATATATATTCTTTAACCTTTATTCAGGAAAGTACATACAATTTTAGGGAATTGAGTTTTAAAGGTTATAAAACCTTGGGACCTAGAAATAATAAGATTATTTTTTTTAATTTTAATCCTGCAGCAGCTCTCACTCCCTCCAACAGTCTTTCATTTTTCCACCTGACCTAGCCACACTCCCTATTGATTTCTAATGTTATACTTCACCTCTTGACCTTGTCTACTGTATTAAGACTTCACTAATCATCAAACTGAACTTTGTTCCAGTGTGCAGGGCTACACTACAAATAGACATGATAAAAATAATATTTTGGAATATAGGGTCGAAAGGATGTGCACTGCTTTGCCTTGTTGGATTCAGGCACTCTGCGCCCTTGCTCCCTGCATTTCAGCCAAACTGGTGACATTTCAAGGATAAAGGCAACAATTAGTTTCTTACTTCTATTTCTACAGATTCATGCAGCTTCTTACAGGTGGCTGAGAAAGTTTCCGAAGTGCCAAATTCAAAATACCAAAATTTGTTCTTCATTCTGAAACAAGAAAAAAAAAAGAAAAGAAAAAAAGAAAGATCTTATTCACTATCAATATGTGACAAAAGTGATCATCCTGTCTTCCACTATAAGTAATGGCAAAGGCTTGGGAACATGTGACATCCCATTTGAAATAGATGAGCTCATAATTTTCAAAGCTTAAATGTTGGTGTCAAGTTGTATGATATCCCCTAAAGGGATAACAGGAATATGTTGAACTGACAGGTTCAAATGTACCTTTGACTTTTCTTTTTCAGTGACTATCAGAATATTTTTTGTCACTTAACCAGTGACATGCCTCAGAAAAATGTATCGATTTTATCTCATGTCTTACACCTACTATATGATTTCTGATTCCCAGTTAACATCTTTATCCTGCAGAGCAGCAGAATGTGCAAGCAGGGCAATCCCATCATGAACAAGAGCCAGGAAAAAACGTAGCTTGCCTTAAGCTAGTTAAAAGGCAAATGCCTACTGTAGATGATGACAGATGAAATAGTAGAAGGAAATAAAAATTCCAGATCTAACAATCTTTAGATATTTTGCAGAAGGAGAGCTGTATTACCAGGTAATTCACTCATAGACACATTTTAAGTGGGCAATGAGACCTGCATCTTGAAGTTCATTAACAGGTTTCAGAGGAAAATAAAACTGGATTAAATGCCAGTAAATTCCTTAGTTTATCATGACAGCAGGCACAATTTACACTTTTTGCTTTTTAAATACATAAAGACTGAACTTCTGTTTTACCAGATTTATTGCATACTGTTAAATACAATCAGGACGCCAACAGCACCATTTCAAACAAGTATGTGTACTTTTTGTGAACTCCCATGAGTAATTATTATTCTGTAACAAAAATAAAAAGAAGCTAAACAACCACAACAAAAGACACTGAATTAGAATTCATTATTCCCACTTAAGAATCAGATATGAACACAGTTTCTTCACTTGAGTAAACTGTTCTCTGACACAGGCACAGCACATTGTGCTTCTAACTTGAAAACAAGAGTCTGCATGAGCTAGAAGTACAGAATGAAACCAAAATGTAGATGACTGTAAAACATGTCAAAAGTACAAATCTTACTTTTAATTACTTCAAATTACATATAAGAGACTGCTTAATTGTTGTTAAAATCTACTTAATGACTCTTAAAATCATGAAGTAAGAAGAGGTATTGCAGTACTGGCCATTTGCAGAAACCTGTTTGTGTAAGAGCCAGCAATTCCTGGTGCAGCATCAGAAGGCTGTAAAGATGTCCAACCTGGCAGCCTGCACAGAGTTGGGAAGAGAAGAGTAATAAGGAAATTACACAATTCCGATGGAAAAATTTACAGGAATTTCCAAAGGTTTTTACACAGAAAATCTGAAAATATTTGGAAACTATTTTTGAGAACCTTCTCTCAGATAAATGGCATCTTCTCAAAGGAGCTCCAGAAGGGCTCTGGCCTGATTCAGGTCCAGATTTCTCAAGCCTATGAATGGAAGTGATCCAACCATGTTCCTCCTACACCTGCATTTAGCTAGCACACTGCCATACTGACCTGGGATCAAGTGCCCTATTTATACCAACATACATGAAGAAATTTAGAAACCTTTTGTTTCCAAAGAAATGTGAACTATGTCTTGAATTTCCATTGGGTACCTTTGGAAAATATGGATGCCTCTATTT
The DNA here is from genome assembly GCF_028551555.1 of Melozone crissalis. Classification (NCBI taxonomy): domain Eukaryota; kingdom Metazoa; phylum Chordata; class Aves; order Passeriformes; family Passerellidae; genus Melozone; species Melozone crissalis. Next base: position 29,129,248 of record NW_026535794.1, read on the forward strand.
TCCCACTACTTTCTACATAGGGATGATCAAAAATAAAAAAAAAAAAAAACCAAACAAAAAAACTCCCACAACCAATCAACCAAAACACAAACAACCCCCTCCCAACAAACTAAAACTCCGAACCAAACAAACAAATAACAACAACAACAACAAAAAAAACCAACCAAAATTCCCAAACAAACAAAAAACCTCAAAAAAACAAGACCAACAAAACCTTGATGTAAACATTCATAAAATTACTTTGTAATGTCTTTTGATCCTATTATTAAGATAAAAAGCCTATTTGTCTTCTCTTTATAACCTTTCCTTTTCCTATTCAGTTATTTTTACCCGAAATGAAGAATCTTTTCTTCTTTTTTATTTAAAAGACTGCTTTAAATTGACTCACTTATTAGCATTCTATATTAAAAACTCTTTGACTTACACAAAGTTAAAATAGACATATATTTTTGAGTCATTCAGAAAATACTGGGCAAATTCAGGTATTTTGAGCTCAGCCACACAAAACCCAGCATTGTCAATGCACTCAAGGATTACTAGAAAATTTAGATCTATAAATCTAAATTTTGTAGAATCTTATAACTGAAGATTAAGTACATATTTCAGGTGAGGTTATGATTTCTGGTAATTTAAATATAACCTATAAGAGTCTATCAGGCCAAAAATGTAGTGAGCCTGTTCTCCATTCTCTAGTTGACTGTCTGTTTTTAAGCATAGAGAGATAACTTCCTTGACAGCTTTTCAAATGCAAAGATAGAAGTAGATACAAATAATTTTGTGCTTCATTTTCAAATAATGTACCAATTTCCTTTACAAGCATGAAACAGATTAAATTTTGTGGTTTTATTCAAATGCACTATATCTTTTATTGAACAAAGGATTGCATTACTTTTCATAGAGATACAAAATGGAGTTAAACAAAGAACTCCAGAGAAATTATACAACCTCTAGTTTATATCTTCCACTTGCATTCCTCTTTCAAAGAGGTAAAGCTCATCTGCTCATCTGCTCTGTTATCAATATAAGAGCAAAAAGAAGATTAATGAACTATTTTCATGGCCACTCTAATTTCTTCCACAATTTAAGTAAATTTTAGATTGCTAAACAAATACATATTTAATTACAATTTTGCCACATTAAAACTGTATGGAACTGAATCACAGGCTGCTGTCATGTATATTTTCTCTGTCCCAGAGGAAATGATTTAGACTTTTCTCAGCTTTTAAAAGGAGATGACCAAAAATAAGTTTGAAGTCTGCTCCTTCTTTCCAACATTGGTTTTGTCGGAATAGGAAAGGGAATAGATTATTCTACAAGAAAGAATTTGGTTTTTTGGGGTTTTTTCACATGCTTTGATCTAAACTTTGAAAGAGTGTACAATATAAATAAAACATCAATCATGATTAAAGCCTGACCTATCTTGCTATTGTATTACAGTATGTCAAAATATACAGCCTACAGGTGTAGGAATGACAAAACAAAACTGTACTTCAAGAACCTAAACACCTTCTATGCTGCCAGTGTTCCACATTTTCAAGTATTGGTCAATGTTCTGATAAGTGGAATGATCATTAACAGTGACGAAATAAATTTGCACAACAGCTGTGGGAGACTGAAATGTTAATGGTTAATGACTCATGCAATTGGTCATTTGCAAAATCAGCAGGTGCTGTGCTGAGGCCAGGTTTGCATCCCCCAACCAAAGGGCAGGAGGAGAGGGTTTGGGTGTGTGGAGGTGAAACCTAGGAACAGCCCAGGTGTAGAGGGGGTGAGCACTAGAGGAGGACCACAACAAACCAGTCTGTTTAGCAACAGGCTGGGGTCTGAGCCAAGTAAGGGAAGAGGCTGGTAAGATCTCGCTACATGGGATAATGCTTTTTATCGTGCCCATGTCCTCAGTTACGTAACTTGCTCAGGCATAAAACACTGGTTATAGGGAAGTACCGGGACAGGCTTGAAGGTATTTCTCCCTTCTGATGGGGAGTAACTGGCTAAACCAAGTGGATGTGAAAAGGAGGTGTAATGTCTTAGAAGATATCATAAACCATCAAATATCCCCAAAGTGCCCCCAGCCTCCTTTTTTGGGCCTTCTACCAGAGGACTGAACATGATCCACAGTGTTTCCATAGACAAACTCCCACCCCAGGGGAGGTACCTTGGGTTCCTACCTGAAACTGAACATAAATCAACTGAACTCTATGTTTCAGGGGCTTCCTCACCCCTGACAGATCAAGACTGTGGAAATCACTTCAATAAAACAACAATCAAATCTCATCATTGGATTCATGGGTGGTAGCATCCATGTATACATAAACACTGGTCATTCCATGTCATTTCACTCTGATCTAACCAAGGGATCTGTTAACAAGAACCTCAGTTATTCTCACCTTCAGGGGTAGGCCCTAAAAATATTATAAAATACTGCCATTCCTTACAGTATTTCTATGCTGCAGATAAATATCAGACTTAGAAACTTAGATATGTTTCTTGGGAAACTTCAGACTAATATTTGGTAATCAAGGCAAAATAATCAAAATAGTCTGTGATATGGGTTTGCTCCATTATCAGTTAATCAGAAACCCCCCTACTGCTAAAACTATTTTATATAACCTTTCTGATTAAGCAATTACAAGGCATGTCATTGAAAAATTGTCCTGTATCTAAATATGGAAATAGTAAATACTTTATTCAACACCTGAAGAGCATCTATGCTTCACTGCAGTATGAACACTCTGTCAGAACATGTGGAACAATAGACCAGTTATGGGCTGCTAATAAAAGGTCACAATAAAAGGAGTACTTTTAACTTCAGTAACAAATTCTTATTCTGGGATTTACGGTCTTCACTTGAGGCAAGAGCTTATTGCTACATTTGCAAGTTTGCTACACTTTCTACCATATTCTATTTACACTTCTTATATCTACTGTTTATATTTATTTTATTTATTTGCACTTTATGCAGTGTAAAGCTACAATGACTTCAGCTAAAATTTCTCCATCAGAAAATTTCTGTTATTTTTGTATTGTTTTGTAAAATGACAGCTGAAATACTTAGACCATTTTTTAAAACAACTGGATTAAAAACATGTATAATTGTTTATATTAAGAGTGTTTGATAGCAACCACTTTGAACTGTTTTAACAGAGCTACACTTTCTGAGCAGAGATTTAAAACTTAGCATGAGAATGGCCTTGCATCAAGAATATCCCTCTGGCCATCTGCATGAAAATAAATACAGAATTTAATCATATTATGACCACTTGGAAATAGACTCTGGGAAGGCTTATTTTGCCATATTCTTTGGCAGAGAAACAACTAATTTTTGTCTCCAATTCTGTCAACTTTTATCCTTTAATCCATACTAGAGATTTTTTTACCCAGGAAAGTACTAGCATTCTTCAGTCTTACAAGGTAAATTCCTTGAAAAGTCCACTGCCAGGAAGTAACCTCTAATACAAATCCGTGTAAGAATGTCTGCTCATGGACAAGCAAAACTTTAATTCCTCCAGAAAGTATATTGTTCCTCAAAATATAATCTCTTAGCTCTGCTTTCTGAAAATACCTTTTTAAAGACTATTCCACCTTTGTTGCAAAAGTACTGTTTCTTTGTCAGTGAGTGTCAAGAGTTGATCTCAATCTGTATCATAAACTCATAGAATTTTCAGCATAAAGCTCCCATTCTAAGAGCAGCATTCATGAACAACAATGTACAGAATGTAATGAATTTAAAAAAGAAAATTCTATGGCAGGAAAAAAAAAGTAGCAAGGAAACCATAAAGAGTAGATGCTTATCATCTCATCCACCACAAGTCTCGAAGGTGCTCAGAGACACAGACTCATGCTATGTATTTAAAAGGAACAGGTCTCTTTACCTTCCTTTTCTCCCTTGTTCACTCTTTTGCTCCAAGCAAATGTGGAATAATGTGTAGAACCACCTCTGCAGGGAACCAAAAATACCAGAAAAGTGTGCTGAAATGGAGGTATATTTCCACAGAGGAGAAACTGTGAGCAGTACAAAGGGAAAAAAGGAGAGGAATGAGGAAAAGATAGGAACTTAATTTTGAAATGCATTGAAGTTCTGCAGCACTGAAAATGGTATGATGATAAAGTACAGAAAAGAAAAATAAAATAATCCTAAAGGAGACCTACATAAAAACATGTATTTCTTAAGGTTGACAATACAGTAATACGGTCTAAAAATGAAACCACGAGTATAGGAAACGTCATGATGGGCAGAAAAGCTGAACATCTCTTGCAATATTTTGTCACTGACATTGGTTATTATTACCAGACATGACAGAGGATAGTATAAAATTCCATGTAGTATACAGCTAGGAATAATCTAGCTCTATTATTATTGATAATTCTATCAAATTGAAAACCACTACATTCAGATTAGACACAAAGAAGAATTCTTTTACGATGAGGGTGGTGAGACACTAGAACAGGATGCACAGAGAAGCTGTGGATCCCCCATTCCTGGCAGTGTTCAAGGCCTGGTTGGATGGGGCTTTGAGCAACTGGTCTAGCAGAAGGTGTCCCTGCCCATGGCAGTGCGGTCAGAACAAGATGATCTTAAAAGGTCCCTTCCAACCCAAAGCATTCTATGATTTTCATTCAATTTGTGGATACTTACACCATAAAGCAAAATGAAAGTGATTCCCAATGTATGGGGGAGAAAAAAGTCTCTGGGAAAAACAAGCTCACTAAGGTGTGTCTGAAGTTGCTGATATTGGTTTAATGAGTCCCACCTGCAAGACATACATTCAAGAGCAAGTGACAGACGCACTCTTCTCTGGGCTGGCTGAATGGCAGGGCCCAGACACTGATGGTGAATGGTGCCACATTCAGCCAACATCCCATCATCAGTGATGTTCCCCAGGGATCAGTGTTGGGCACAGTCCCTCCTATTACCTTTATGGATTTGGATGAGAGGCTTGAGAGTACCATGAGCAAATCTGCAGACAACACCAAGTTGGCTGCTGTTCTGATCTGCTGGAGTGCAGGAAGGCTCTACAAAGGGACCTGGACAAACTGGACTGATGGGCCAAGACCAACAGCGTGAGCTTCAACAAGACCAAGAGCCAGGTCCTGCACTTTGGCCATGACAACCCCAAGCAGTGCAACAGCCTGGGGGCAGAATTGCCAGAAAATGGCCCAACAGAAAAGACCTGGGGCTTTTCTGGTCAACAGCTGCTGAACAAGTGAGGCTGAATGCTGATGCTGAATGCAGTGTGCCCAGTGGCCAAGAAGGCCAAAGGCATCTTGCCTGTATCAGGAACAATGTGGGCAACAGGAGCAGGGATGAAATTCTTGCCCTGTACTCAGTACTGGTGAGGCCACACCTCAAATGCTGTGTCCAGCTCAGGAAGGACATTGGGGAGCAAGTCCAGGGAAAGGCAACAAAGCTGTGAAGGGTGTGGAACACAAGTTTTGAGAGGAGTGGCTGAGGGAGCTGGGGTTGTTTAGCCTGGAGGAAAGGAGGCTCAGGGAAGACCTTATTGCTCTCTACACTGCCCGAAAGGAGGGTGTAGGTGGGGGGTGGGGGGGAAGGGGGTGTCAGTGCCTTTTCCCAGGCAACAAGTAACAGGACAAGAGAACCTCTGTCAAGCTGTTGGACTTTAGGGCGAATTTCTTCACAGACTGGGTGATTAGATATTGGAATGGGCTGCCCAGGGAAGTGATGCTCACCATCCCTGGAGGTGTTTAAGGAATGACTGGACATGGCATTTAGTACCATGTCCTAGTTTGGTCATAGGTTGCACAGGATAATCTGATTATCTCAGAGATATTTTACAAACTAATTCATTCTGTGAAGTAAAAATTTACAGCATATTACATGTCATAGAGATTGCACTTTGTATTTCTGGCAATAGAAATATCTGTATACATATTACCTAATTAAATACTCAATACTGTATAAAATAAATAAAATTTCAGTTGCTAAAAAATATTCAATGTTTTCTAAAATTCAATATAAGGAATATTTTTACCAGGTCTCTCACAGTAGTTTTCAACAGACAACATATTTTCCATCTTTTCTTACAGTTCATAAATCTATTATCTAGGTAATTTTATACTTAGGTAAAAATGATTTCATTGCAGCACATAATATATATTAATAAGAATGTATGACTTTTTCTAATGTTCTTTTCTTTCTACTTCTGTCTTAACAATCATATAATTCCTGTTCTTCTTTATAATGAATCATACGCAAAGGTAAGGAAATAGCCAGTGGAGATGCACATCCATAAGAGATTTATGTGTGACTGGCATGATTTTAATAGAGACATCTTTGTCAATTTTTTCCTTTTTCCATTACCAACTTTACTTCTGGCAAATCTAAGTGCTAATCTCCTATGGCATAGAGCATAAGCAGAGGCCATATAGATAACTGCAGAAAAGCTAAAATCCTCATAGACCAGTTCTAGTTTTACACAATAAATAACATTTTCACATATCATAAAATGATACCACCCATGGTTGAAAAGCTACCCCGTAAGTACTTATACCACTAAGTAATACTGTGAGATCATTTTCCCTGACATTTATCAGTTCTACTGCTGCAAAGCTGAATTTGACTCAATTTTCTGTTATGCTTTATAACAGTTTTGCACTGTAGCTTACAGTTGTCCATGCAGGTTGGCTGCAACCTCCACTGCCCACCTGCCTGTCCTCCTTTTTCCAGTTCTTTGACCAATTTTCTTAAAATTCTCTGCAGCTCCTTCCAGCTGCAATTTTCATCCTTTGCCCTCATCTATTCAGTTCTAGTCCTGTCTTCAACTCTGCTGTCACATCTGGCCAAGAAACCATTCCTGGACACCTTGCTCTGACCATTTTCAGTAGTAAATGTGAGTCATGAAAAGTTGCAAAAGGGCCTTGCAGTACTTAGTGACTGGGGTATAAAAATGTAGATGACATTTAATGTGGACAAATTTCAAGTGATGCATAGAGAAAAATAACAAAATAACTGTAATTTTACAAACAGGAATTAATTCTCAGTGACAAAGTCTAGGTTTACAAATAGCTGAACTAAACTTTCATCTCCACAGGGGGATTAATGGTGGGGGAGAAAGAAAACCACTTCTTATCTTGGGCTCCAACTATCAATTTGAAATATTTGTACAGACAGTTCACTTATGAATACCAGTCAATTCACACACATCAGACAGGTACTGATGTTCCCAAATATCATCTGTTTTCTGTATATTTGCAGACAAAATGTGCAATGAATTCACTGGAGGCTTGTGCACTGTTTCCTGATTTTGTTGAGCTTCAGATCAGAATGCAATTTGATCAGGTTTCTGAGAGAAACAGTAGACAGACCAGAAGTGCTAACTCTGCCAGGGTTGCCACAAAAAACCAAGAAAACAAAACAAAACAAAACAAAAAACCACAAGAGCAACACCAGGTTGATAATCATACATACAAGCCCCAATATTTTGTGCTATGAAACCTGTCCTTGTTTTATTTTGATGCCTTTCTTGCATACTCCCCTTACACTTTAGACTCCAGCAGAGAACCTACTATTAACATCTTTATGAAGGAATGTTTTTTTTCCTAAAATACAAGTAAAAATTTATATGTTGAAATATAAACAACACACCCTAAAAATTTTAAGATCTTTGGAGCATGTGCTAGGCACTATAATACAGGAGGAACTTTTGAGTTGTGCCTCAGGCAATATGCAACAAGATGTTAATGAGGAAAATAAAAAGTAGTTTCTCCAGAGTTACAGAAAAGTGGTTTACTCAACTGAGACTAATTATTGGATGTTAACCTACAGCAACTGTTATGAAACCTAGCTATTATAAAAAATTGTGATACCTGACTGACATAGTTTACAAGATATTTCTCCATGAAAAATTGTACTGTTTCTGGTCTATGACAGTAATATCTGTTTTAAATATGGATTTCTGATGCTTGCTTTTGAATATATTGTTTTAACAAACTGATTGCTAAGCCCAAAATATAATTTTCTCAAAATATTCACCTAAAAAGTGTCTCCATTATAGCTGTGATTTAATCTGTCATTTTGCTCCCCTAAATAAACATTTCTATTACACTTAAATCCTTCATGTCCATTTACCATCATGATGATTTCTGCTCTTAACATTTTACGTATTTTTATGCTTATATTTTTCTTCAGTTTCTTTTCCAAATTCCCCAGTCTTGGGAGCAGATGCTGAGGCACCAATGACTCATTAATCTCAAGAGGTTTTTTATCATGAACAAAAATAAAGTCTATGAACAGTTCCACATTTACCAGCCTTGGTCATACTAGAGAACCAACAAAGCTCATTGAACAAAAGCAAAGAAAAAGCAAAAAAAATACAAAAAAAGCCCTCTCTGTATATTATACTATATAATATACAGAGCAAGGACACAGACCTCCACATTTTATCTTTTTATTACATCAGAGGAAAAAAACAATATTTCTTTCCCTCACCCACTCATATGGATATGTCAAAACAGACTAGGTACACCAGTAGTACATGTAAGATATTTCAGAGGTTCAGGGACAGGTTTGAAGGAAGAACTTCTCATTGGCTGCTTCACATGCAAAACTGCAACTTTGTTTTAGAAAACTAGCAAACTAACAATCATACAAACCAGTGCTGTTTCCCTGTAAAGCGGGGGATGGTATGCAATTAAATAACCTTTTTCTCCGGCCCATACTTTAACTCACTGAGAAGCTGGAGTATCTCAATACTCTATATTTGATTCCTGCCAAAAAAAATCCTTCCATTACCATAAAGTACTTGAAGCACCATGCTTTATATAATTCCCAAGTAGGACACAAAGAGAAGACTAGGTGAAAAGAAAAAGAAGTAAACCATCAAATGCTGTAAGGCAAATAATGAGCATCTCTTCTGTGACCATACACAGTAGAAAATCAGACTGTGTAGAAGATCTTTGACTAAATCTTTCTCCTTATTATTCCTCCAAAAATATTTAAACCTTACAGGTTTAAACCTTTATAGGTCAGACTCTGCCTGGGATTCAGAGGAGTTCAAAATTTATTTTTCTACTGAAGAGCTGGTTTATGAGTTTAGGAAGCCTTACCCATTTCAAGTATCATCTCCAGATTCCCACTCTATGAGAATTCCACCTCTAAGGAGGAGGTGGCTTGCCTGGGATTTAGTTTAACACCACACTTCAGCATGTCAATGCATTTGTCTGCCTGTGAAGTAGGAAGACACTGTATTTCCCTCCAAGACAAAAGACATCTACTCAATGAAACTGAAGGTGTGAGCAGACTTTCTCTCCAGGCTTCAATGAGAGAAATAACTGTTTCTCCACTGACTACAGTGAGAGCACTGACATCTAGTTTATATGTAGGTAGACACTTTTGAGTCCTAGATTAAGCTCTCTAATCTGAAACTTAAAATCTATCTTATTTCAAAACACTTAATCTAGATAGAAGACAGTCCTCCCAAGCCCTTCAACATAAAGGAAGTTTCATTATTTCTCACTTGCTAAAAGAGAATTTACCCAACATATCCTTGCAAGTATTTAGATTCACCTAAAACTCCTATAGCTATGGATTTTCCTAACTAAACACAGAGGAATCCAAGATCTGAACCCAACCCACCTGTGTTCCCTGTAGCACATTCAATTAAAAAGCTAACTCAAGCTGTCCCTTCTCTCTAGTCTTACCTTCAAGGAATTTTAAAATAGGCATAGAACCTGTCTTTCTTTTGGGGAAAATGCATGGACACTCTGCTACCTGCTTTGCTGGATCTCAGGAGTAGGAGACAACAGGCAGGTGAAACACGTGGGACAAGCTTCATTCTCTTTGTGGAAAAAAAAATCATAGTTGTTAAATAACTGTACATTACTTTCTATTTTGTAGAGTAGGATGGGATGAGTTTTGCTTTTAAAAGGCCACTGATTTTTTAAAAACCTGAAAATATTATGATTAATGCTATATTTGTGAGTCTGTATTTTTAGGCAACTTTTTTCCCCTGAAGATTGAACGCAGTCATCAGCTGTGGTTAAAAATGCTGTTCTGTAAATGTGCAGAGACTTCAGAATGCATTTTTAGTGTGACAGAAGGTCTTTACTTAGTAGAAATCAGGACTTAGCATTGAAAATGCACATGGTAGCTGTATAAATAATAAATTCTACTACTATAATTACTTACCATCTTATCCTTCACAATAAAAATTTAGAAAACTTTCTACATTGAACAGCACCTTAAAGGACAAGGCAGGATGCCAGGCAGAGAGTAAAGCTAGAAGAGTATAGTGGTTTTGTCCTCTGTACAAAGCAGTGTAACCAAGGATTGTTCCTCCAAAACTGGATAATTTGGATTATCAGCAAATATCATCTATATACCCAGCATGTAATAATTTCATTTATTAAATGTTCATAGTAAGACCACTTACTCTTTACTCCTGTGCTCCATTAAAATTCAAAATACATGTAAACAAGCAGAAATAAATTAATTTTTCCAAAGCATATTTAAAATAAATCTGTAAAACATTTCCTTATATGCCTTTCATGAAAGGTCCTTGTGATTATATACATTTCACTTTGAAGAAGTCTATACAGACCCTTTTGACAGGAATATACATAAAGATCACTTTAAAAATCTGTCTTTCTAATTTTTTATAGTCATATGCTACAAAAATAATAAATTTAGCACCAAGGTCTACTAAGATTCGTTTCTGCACTCAGAGAACTGGTGAGGAATCAACCTTTATGGGTGATAATTCTAAGCTCTCAAGCCTAGTAATTAGACCTGTGCTTCTGCCGAAATTATATTTGTCTAGTTCAGTGCCTTTGATTTTACTTTTTACACTACAGTTCCATATTGCATTTCTAATCATTACTTCACCCCAGCTTTTTAAAATCTCTCACAGCTCCATGCTACCAGCTGTTGTTTTCTTTCCTAATGCACTTCACTTGCAAAGAAGAAAAAAAAATCTAAACCCAACAAAAACCTCCCAGATTTAGATTTCTTTGAACCTCATCCTTACTCACTGCTTCTCATCTTCTGAAATAAATGGAAGTAATCATTTTGTGCTTTAAATTCAGTAATACTTTAGGACTTAAACTTGTTAAGGAAATTGAATACAGGGAATGACAATACTGTCATTTGGGGGCATTGATGTGATTTCTTCAAGTTTTCATAATTTGGACTCTATTTCAGTATAAAATTTTATAAGTTTAGGTGAGATAATACTTTTCTAGCTAACTAGCTAAGTCAGATCAACTGACTCCTAAATGAAAGTTAAAATATATCTAATCTATAATTCGTTCCAGTTCAATTGTTCTATAGATTTAATTTAAAAAGTTAACAACAAAAACCAACTGCCAATGACAAAATAAACAGAAAAGCTTATATTAAATGGGCATATTTTCTACATTGTTTCATGCTATTTGACATACAGAAAAGATCAGCTGCACAGCTTCTGCTAACATACATGCACAGCTTTTTTTGAACCATGAATACTCAATAACTAATTTCATATTATCAGCACATAAAATGCTGTAAAAATCACAGTTTGCTGTAGTTACAGGAGAATTGTAGCTAAAACTTCCACTGACACTTGTATAAAGTCACAGAAGCTAGCTTGGAGGTTTGTCTTTCTTTCAAAAAAATTAATCTTAAGACTGCATTAAAGTCTAAAAGCCTAGTATCTCAGGTCTGCAAAATGTATTCTACCATTAACTTTTTAAGGCTGAGGAAAAGTAAAGGGCAAGTGAATTTTTTTGAATCTTAACAAACAAAAAAGCCTAAAGAAACCATATATGAAGAAGTCTGTAAAGTTTTCTGCTTGGGACTTCACAAAACCATGTACTAAATTCTTACATTACAGCCTAGCGTGCTGACTACAAAACACATACTTAAAATAAAAAATAAGTTCTATCAAACTTTTTCAGTTTTTCAACAGGGAACACACATTAATCCACAATTTTTCATTTTTGTATATATTGCAGAACTAGGATGAAGTACACACTGAAATTCATAGCTTTTCCATAGTTCCTGGGCATCAGTTCACAAGCTCAGAGGCAGTAAAAATTATTATCTTGGTGAGAAGTCCTAATGACCTCTACCTCACAATAATGCTATTTTTCTGTTGCTCAGGGGTTTTCCCAGAGAATGGGAAGATACTTGAATATTTCTTCTTCCCATCAGTTTTCAGCTGTGTAGCATGGTGTGAAGGCTGGATCAGATGTCTCAGCACAGAGTTAAGGACTTAGCTGTTAGGAGAGGTGGCATAAAACACATGTAGGATTTGAAATGTAACTTCCAGATTTAAAAGATGCCTATTTCCACATTTCTGTGAGATGCCTAGAGCTGACTGCAATTCTAGTTTTCAAGTAACAGGTACATGTTTCTGTGTTACAATATAAGCAGCTTATTAACCAAGTCTAATTCCCTTCAGAGAAGGGGAAGGAGGAGGAAAAAAGCCAAGCCTATTTAGTTATAACAGTACTGCTTCCAATAAACAGAGACTATTCTGTTAAAGCAGAACCAAGCAATGCTTTCTAAGGAAAGGTCTTATCTTCGCAAGTGGACTTCAAAAAATGTCCCTGAACAATTTTCCTAAGTAGTAGCTATAAACCAAGTGTTTGGAATTAATATAAAATTGTGGCTTTATTTCTAAACAGTAGTATTATCAAGATACCAGCTCTGCTCTTGTAAGTTTCATGAGAACATTTCAAAGAATGTTTTTGGCAAGACATTTTGTACAATTAGAGCCCTAAAACACTTGACAAATATTTGTATAAACCTACGACTTTTTCCAGACAGGTAAATAGGACATAAAAATCATCTGATTTTCTTTAGATGTGTCTCTATGTGTGGCAGTATGCTCAGGAGCGTTTCTTTAAGCTTGCCTGATTTTGAAAATACTTAATCCCAGCATCCTAGTTTGCTTTTTCTCTGAGTTGTTTCTTAGAGCTAGAGTTCAATTTGCTCTGAGTATGAAGTATCATGGGCAATTGTCACATGATAAATTCCTGTTTTCATCCATCAAATATTAAAGCTGCTCACTACTGACCTTGAGCACCACTTACACTGCCAGAGCCATGGCCCTTTTCTAAGTCAGCAGGGTACAGCTGGCACAAATTCAGCCAAGCAATCAGATTCATACCCCTTCACAAAAGTGAAGTCTTTAAAAAATGCTGTGTCTCACACAGCACAACCAGAGGCCTGACCAAGCTTGAGAAAGGTGTCCAACACCTGACTGCTCCTATCAAGGAGTATTACCTGCTCACATTGATTTGCAGCAAAGTATTTCTCAGTAAGCATTTCCACTTAACATTTACTCTCATGGAACCTGTGTAGTGGGAGATATTTACGAGTTGCTTTCAGCTTAAAAATAAATCACCTCTAATTCCTCTAAGCGAAATCAATCAAAAGTCTTTAAAAAATGGACTGGTTGTTTGGTCGATTCTGGCAGAAAAGTAAACAGCACTTCAGCTTTTCTCCACCATTAAGGTCTAAATGGCCTAGAAAGTAAATCAATATCTCCAGTCAGCCCTCTGGCTATTGTTTAGCCAGTAGATATGGATTTTCTCTAGCTTACTGCACTCCTTTGGGACTAACCTGTAATCCTCAGAGAGTAATAATAAGTTCATTATCTAGTTCAGCTCTCTGTTGTACATTTAAATGGACCACATCCATCAGCAGCACTTGTTAAAGGACAATGACATCCCATTCACCCTATTTCACAATGAAATACTTGCAGTACCTGATGGAGAAAATTATTATAAAAACCCGATTTGTTGTCAGGTTATTAAAAATGAAATATCACAAAGGAGTTAAACAGTAAATAAGGATTTTTTCCTTATGTAACACTGTTTCTTTGTTAATGAGTTAAATTGTGGCAAAGTTTATTTGTGTCATACATCATGCAATCTTTCATTATTCATATCAATCTGTTTCAAATATTTCTGGTTAAATACCACTACAAAGCAGGCAGCTGTCAGAACCAATTAGTACTTTTTTATCATTCTTGAGCTACCAGATGTTTGCTGGACTAAAAGGATTTTCCCTCCCTCTACCTAGAAGTGCACAAGAAATCTCTCTCATTTTTAAACACTGAAGTTTTAAAAGGCTTCGCTCTCTGATCACAGGACCCACACTCTGCTCTCAGCCAGAAAGAGTTACAGCCTCAGATCCTAGCACTCTATTTTACTGTGTATGCACATTTTGTCTGATAAACATATACATTCCATCACAGCATGACAAATATCACATTAATTTTACAGTTTCTACATGGAAAATTAAAAAAAAACCTAGCAACTATGCTGTAGATGATCTGAGTATTAAAAAACCCACTAACTACTTACTAGCTTCTATGACTAGGTCTGTACTGTAAATTATGCACATGAAGAGTGTTATTTGCTAGGGAATGTGCTGCTTTTTATCTAAAGCCTCATACTCAGGAATATTCGTAAAAATCACAGCCTCAACAGTCACAAGTTCTTTTCTCTAATTCAAGAATTATTAGGAAGATTGCAACAAAAAAAAGGATGGGGACTACTGTTCAGTCAAGGGGTTTGAAGAGCAATAGCTTCTATAACACTTTTTATACCATGCTTTTTTTCTTTCAGAATTGCCTATCTGGATTTCAACCACATTTAGGTGAGTGACAGTCTTCTAATCAAAAGGAGAGCTGACAGAGTCCTAAATAAAGATTAAGGAATTGATCTTTAAAATGGATCTTCTAAATTCAGAGTTTAAGTTCAAACAGCAGTGCTATACAGAAGGACAAATGGAACTTTATGACATCGGAAATTCCCAAGATGCAGCTTTAGTTTTCAGGGAGCTGCTGTTGGCACTGGAATCACCACTAGGTAACAACTGGGGAGCACCCAGAGCTCCCCAGCTCTGGGGACAGCTCTGCTCTGTTCTAAAGCAATTCACTTGGTTTGGTGAAATTTTTAAACCACTCCACACAGCATTATAGTGAAAATCAATAGAACTTAAGTTCGTAAGTACATGTTACTTTGAAAATATCTGTTAATATTGTGTGAAATAATGCCTATACACTCTAAAAATGGAGCTTTAAGGTCTTCTGAATGTCACTAATCTTTGGCAGAGAAAAAGGTCTGGTGGAAAGACAAGTCAGAGATCAAAGCCATAGAATGGAGTGCCTGCAAAAGCATCCCAGAAGATGTCCTTCCAGAATTCTTCACAAATGTTGGTTCTTGTACTCACTCTTTTAGTGTGCAAGTCATAAATCAAAAAGAAATACCTCTACTTTTTCATAGGGCTTGGGGATTATCCTCAAGTGATGCAACTGATATTCTAGGAGCATTTATTTGTTTGCACTTGGTATTCTTAGTGTGGGATTCTGTTCTCCTCGTTCTGTTTGTTCTCATGGAACTGTAATGGCATTGACTTGTGACACAATGCTTTCACCAGCTCATTACATTGACTGATAAGCATTCATATTCTTCATTCCTAGATCTGATCTACCTACTTGCAGCTTCTGTGCCTTTGAATACCTTCACCTACTGAAACAAACAAAACTTACAATTTGTACAAATGAGTAAGATCTCATGCAGATAGTTGCTATGGTCATCTCATAATTTCATCTTCTTTTTATGATGAATGACTAGTATTCAACTGTTTCGTGTGTTTTAACAATTTCTTTCTTTAGGTAATTTTTCAGCTTTTTCAGAAACCTTTATGATTTCAATAGTCTTTTAAGGACTGGGCATTAGGATTGCATAAAATGGCACTATTCTCATGAACACCACATGAATTTTAAAGAATCACCTTCCTACATCTCACTGCCCTGTTCATAAAGTCAAAGCCCTTATCTCATCTTCAAATTACAGAATCACTCAAAAGCTCCTGTTCAGCTCATTATCAGGCAGGACTGTCTAGTACTTTGCTAAGTCATTGTTCTCTAAAATAAAAGTTCATCATTCTCCATATGACCTGCCTCTGTGTTTTCTAGATATCTGACCCTCAATTTAGCTATTTTTAAAACAATTTACCCACACTGTTGACATTTCTCCAGTAGTACTTAACATTCTTTTTTCTTTTTATGTTTTCTTACAGCTTTCTCACAGAGGCATTATGCTCCGCTGTAAGAAATAACTAAAGTCTGTATAAACTGGGCATAAAAATATGTAATAGCAATTATTTCTATGAATTGTGTAGACTTGTATTGAATTGAACACACCTATAAGAAAGTATTGGAAACAAAATAAAATTAATTTTGTCTTTCATCTAGCATACTACAGACTCCTTCCAGTCAATATACTTTTAATCTCCTGTTACGTTAAAAACTGCTGAAACATAAATCCTGTTTAAGAAACTAAAACTTTTAAGATATCTCTTTGATTTAGTATCTTCTGTGTTCAGTTCTATATCCATATCTCACACTTATTTAATGCTAGTTTTGTGCAGGAACTAAATCCTCTACAAAATCTGCATTATTTTGTGCAATTTTAATACTTTCATATCCTAATAACTAGTATGGAAACTTACACCCTAACATCTTGTATCTGGAATGAAATCTGACCCTGCTAATTCAAAAATCAAATTTGCGCCAGTTTCAATGAGGTCAGGGTCTCAGTCTTGATCTTTCATGGCATTAGCATAATGCACTCTTGAATCTGATTTTAGCATTCTTCTTCCCTTTGTACAATGCATATTTGTGAAACCCTTTTTTTCCTTTGGTTTTAGCCAAAGAGCAAGTTAAAAAATAAATTAATTTGGTTATCTTTAAATGTTAACAAAATGAACGCTGTCTAAACATTCTCTTAGTTCTTCACTTACCTGTTCCAGCAGTCATTCAAGTCTACAGCAGAATGTTTTACCCAAATTCTAAGACTCTGGAATGCAACATCTTTTCAAAACTTCGCTGATGAGGTGTCACAAGGCACCCAAAGTTACCCATAGCTAAAAGTTCAAATAAAGGATTGACTGTTCTGAGCTGATCAGCATTTTCAGTTGATCAACATATGAGTGGAAATTTTGTGTTGCAGATAAAAGAGAAATCAGAACTCTCACCAATGAACAGAAAGCACCATGGCATCAATAGAACAGGAGGATTACAAGAGCTAAAAGTTATCAGAAGCAGTGACAACAAATCATCCTGATGGAAATTGTTTAAAAGTAGACATTTTTCCTACTGCAAAGACTCAACGCAGCCCAACTTCAAGATGCACCTGTTTTTCTTTGCTGCACATAGAGAATTGGAGAGAATGGCATTTACTCTATGAGACCAGCAGTGTGCTCCTAGGGGGCTGGCTAGAGCTGCACAGCCAATCCTGACAGCCTTAAAGCACTGAGGGACATGTAGCCAGGAGAGGTGATTTTAACATGGGGGAAAATGGGACAAAAGCACCTAAACTGCAACTCTCTTGTGATTCAGCACTTGGAAGCATGCTATTGAACTTGACAGACTTCCTAATTTGCTAACATTGCTCCTCTGAAAGGATTTCTCAATTACATGACATGGCCTTGGAATAAGGTGCTTGTGCAGGTCATGTGGCAGGCTTTTGCTTTCAAGTGACTAAAGAAGTTTTCATAGCTGGGAACATGACTTTCTTTTGGCATTAAAGGCTCTGCTGAAAGCAATGCAGTGACCTGGCCACATACTCCCCCTGGGACACTGTGTGTCAAAATTTGAGTAGCCATGTGCTCCCAACACATGGAGT
Organism: Melozone crissalis; assembly: GCF_028551555.1. Taxonomy (NCBI): domain Eukaryota; kingdom Metazoa; phylum Chordata; class Aves; order Passeriformes; family Passerellidae; genus Melozone; species Melozone crissalis. The sequence continues at coordinate 29,146,888 of NW_026535794.1, forward strand.
TCTGCTTTATGTTACCTGAATGAAGGCCAATCAAATAAACATAAAGAGCTGGTAAGGAGCAATGAGAGGAGAGGATCCAAGTAACCTCATTGGTGAAGAAGAGAGCACAGGCAGTCCTGCCATCAAAGGAGAAAAAGTTCAGTGTCCAGCAGAGGCCATCAAGCTGGCTGGGACTGGTGTATTTGTTCTTTGTGAACAGATGTAGAGGGTGCTGGGCTTGGGTCAGCCTGGAGAAGAGGCAGGGAAACAAACAACAGCCTGCTGGTGCCCACAGAACTGATCCAAGCTCCTCACAATGGTGTATGACACAAAGAAAAAGAGGGCATAAATTGAAATAAGATCTGATAGGACACACAATTTTTTTTTCAACAGACAGCCGAAGGCATAAGAACAGTTTGCCTACAAAGGTTGTACAGTCTCCATCCTCTCAGATTTTCAAGGCCAGACTGCAAAAACCTGAAAAACCAGAAAACTGGTTGCCTTGTAGCTGACTTGTCCTGTCCCCCTAGGATCTGAGCACAGACATGGGAGAGACCTGAAATCCAGGATATTTAACAGCTCTGTCACTATGAGCAGAATTGGGAATCAAGACAGCAAGGTCCTGTGTATACCTAAACATCAACACACATGCCTAAGAGAATCCATCAGTATTAGACAAGAGTAGTATCAGCGACTTGGGGAAAACAGAATTACCAGGAGGTATAAATGACCTTCAACCTCTACAGGTCGTACAACAGGAAAAACTAACAACACGATAACCATCCAATATTACAGAAAACAATCTGCTAATCAACGTGTTATTGATCCCTTGTTTTTGTCAAGGTCATTTAACGTTCTAAAAAATGATCTCACACTAAATCTTTATAGAAAAAGTGGGCTAATTTGATTTACAAAGTAAAGTGCTATTAATTATGGAAGACAGTCAATAGAAAAGCTGATTCCTCTAAACACAAGGCAGATCTTATGGCCTATGATTTATGATGATGATTATAATGGCAAAATATTTGCAGTTCTCACTATCATCTAACTTGGATTAGCTGCAAACAAAAGACTCAGATAAGATATAATCAAGCATCAATACAAAGAGCAGAAGGAGAAAAACAATCTTTAGAGCAGAAAAAGCAAACATCTGGATTAAGAGCAGTATGAATAAAACTATAACGTGACCTACTGTTCCTTTTCCAACATAGGCACACAAACCTCTGCTTTTTTACTATCAGAGCCAGACTTCTGTCTTGCTGCTGCTGTTTCCTTTGAATTACAGTCCCTAAATGTCCATGTTACATAAGCAGACATCTCAAGGGCACGCAGCATTCATCTAAAAGGACATACTCATTGCAAATTTTCCCATTCTGAATTATTAGTATGTCAATAAAACCGGGCAGCTTCTCTGACAACTAAGGCAGGCCTTGGATTTTCCTAAAAATGCCTAATAGGACATAAAAATATTCCAAGGCCTGATTCCTTTTCAAAAAAGGTATATTATTTAAACCTTAACTTAAAGATTAGAAACAGAGATTTCAATTTATAATATTTAACATTAAATATGTAATAAAACAGAAATAAAAAATATAAAAGGTAAACCTGGAAAGAATGAGAAAAACAAAAATGATTTACAAAAGAAAGTCAATTTGAGATGGAAGAGTAAAAAAATGAAGAACTTGGAAAATTAATATGCATTCATCACCATGTACGGCAGTTTTCCTTCCTCATGATTTTTAGTTTGCAAAGTGAAAATGGGATAATTCACACTTCAAATAATTGTTTCAAGCTGCCAACAGACAATGAGATAAATAGTATTGCTTATGCCAGGCCATGTTTTCAAACTTTTTCTCAAAGCCACAAGATTTAAAGTATATTTCAGTTATTGACACAATCAAAGGACTTCAAAAGTCAACATGCATAGCTTGCTCTTTTAATATATGTGTCTTAATTCAGCCTGGATTTTACAGCCATTTCTTTAATAAAGCTATTTATCCTGCAGGGTTTAGAGAAAAGAAAAGCAAATTTTGTAAGAACTTGTAGAATGCTGGAAAAATAGTCTGAACTAAACCTATGCCTATTGCTAAAAGCTTTCTTCATGTTTGCTTTGTTTTCATGTGAAGAACACGGCACTTAATTTTGACAATCTGTCACTTTTCTAGCACATTCAGAAAGTGGTTGGACAGAGCAGTACTTTTATGTTTTCCATCAAAAACCTTACGATGCAGAACTGCTTGTCTTCTATTAGAGTCCTTGTCAAGCTCAGTGAGCTGTCTAGGCTGAGGGAGGACTATGTGATATTGTTTCAAGCTCACGTGTCAGCAAAGAGAGATATAGATCTAGTGGTTTCTATCAGCATTAATGCTTGCTTGTGCATCCACATACAGCAGACATCTCTGTTTGCAAGCTGCAGTTGGATAGTGCTGAAGTGCCAGTATGAACTATCTATAAAAGCCTCCATGTTCAAGGTAAGGAGGGGCTACCTGGCATATTCTCCACCAGCCTGCTCTCCTGGAGCAGCTGTTTGTGCTTGCAAAAGCACAGGGACAATCATGGAGTACAATACTGAAAAGTCCAAACACTGTAAATTGAGAGAGTTGAGAAATCGCTTGTGGAATGTTGCTCATCAGCTCTCATTTTTAAGTCACACAGAAAGTTGTATTTTTCCATAGATTCAATTTTCTTTTGGTTCTTCAGTAATCATGAATGTCAGATAATTTCTGAAAATTTCCCAACAAATGTATCTGCAGTTTGTTTGCAACTTTATAAAATTTTAAAGTTGCAAAGTGTTTCCTAAGGGAAATTACTTTCTAAGTCTCTCTCAAGGTCTGAAAATGACTTAAAAAAACCAAAATAAACAAACAGGAAAACAAAATACACTTTACTGTTTCATTAAAAAAAAAAAAAGATTAAAAATCACTCATTATAGACTGAGCAAAAGAGGGACCTAGGACACCCAAAGATATTCCTCTATTATTAGCAAGAAACCTGAAAGTATGCATTATGTATCTAAATAAATATAAGAAGTTATTTTTGGCAAGTATGTAACCCCATTTGGCTTTCTACCAGAAATAACGTTAATTTGAAATTCATGCATCATTCTTTCTGGTGTAAAACCTCTGCACAAATCATACTTTAAGCAAACTTAAAAACAGAAAGATGACATAACTTCTCGATTTAAATCTTTGTGAACTAGTGCTCTGAAGTTACCTACCATTCTTTGATGTCTTCTTGAAGTGCAAAATAATCACTTTAAATTAATTATACAAAATTATGGAAGATATAATGTTAAAGATGAATTGATGTAACTTACATCAATCAAACTGCCATATGTTCCTAAGATCTAAGTGACTTCTAACTGCACAATAGTCTGTTTTTACATCAATAGCATCTCCTACGTGTGAGCTCAATCCCAAACTCAAGCCCAGACCTGCCTTGTTTCCAAACTGTTGCACAAAGACTTCTGTGGGAGAGCTCAAGGGAAAACTGTGACTGTTTCCTGTTTCTGAACTCACAAATAACTCACCCAGATGCCTTCCCAGAAGGGCTGAGATTTGACTAAACTTACAGGTGCACAGTAGAAGAATGTGTACAGGAAAAGTACAGCCTAGCCCATGGCAAGATTTGTGTTCTACAGAGTACAATGTGCACACAGTAGAGTCCAAGATGGCAAACTAGCACTGCTAGTGCACATCAGCTCCCCAGGGCTGCGTGGCAAAGCTGTGCACACGTCAGGGTTGCCTGATACATCATTTAGTCTGTTGTTACTACCTCAAAGCATACCAGAAGTTTGAAGTCCCTCTCAAATTGGAGCACTACTCAGCCATGCTCTGCATCCCACAGGCTGGAAACAATTTCATAACTAGCCAGGTATACACCTTCCAACCAAATGCAGTGACTTTGAAGAGAGCTGATCAGGTACTCCAGGTACTCCAAGCCTTCAACTAGGCTTATTTAAAGTTATTTATGAGCATAATTTTAAGAATGAATTTTCCAAAGTCGAAGTGCAACTGACTAGATGGTCACATCATCAAAAAAGTTCTAATTTTTATAGCAACATTTTTGTTGTCATTATTATTATTTCTACAGCAATATGAAACCCCTGTCATGGAACAAGACACAATTGTTTCAGAAATACAAAACAAAAAGATGGTCTATGAATCAGAAATGCCTTACATTTAATGGAAATGTAGGGTTTGGGTTTTTTCCACATTATTGATCAGATAAGAGGTTTCTATTCTCTGGAACGATAAAAGATTTTTGAGAGAATACCAATTTTATTATTTCTTATTTAATAGTGCACACCAATTTGAAACAGCAGTACTGCCAACTTTAATATTAAAAAAAAATCATGCACTGGGGCTCAAAAAGCATGAGATTGGAAAAAACTGCATTTGGGTGTTTTTTATTTGTCCTTCACTACTTTGCCTAAGGGAATATTCAAACCATAACATTAAAATTTCTCTACCACAAAAAGACAAAACCTTCACATTTGAAACTGAAAGTAAACTTTTCTGATAAGGAATTTAGGATTGAGAGCAGAAATATTCAAACATACCAACATTTTAAATGAAAAAATTAATACTATTTGCCAATAACATAATCAAAAACCCTGTGTTCAATGAGTCACTTTTAACTCAAGGACAGTCTTGTAAAGTCCTTGGGTAAGATTTCCTATTTGAATAGGGAGCTTTTGCAAGGAGCAGGTCAAGGTTCATACTAAAAAAAAGGGGAAGAACACCAAGGACTAAGGACAAAACCAGTATTTTGTGGTACTTGAGAGGATAGCACTCTCCTCCAATTTGCATTTATTTCTCTGTTTATTTTTAAATGGTTGGACATGACTGCCTAATGGAACATGCTGTTTAGAAAAGAGATTTAGGAAGTCAAGGTGAAGGAGGCAGAGGAAGATTAGAAAAGAAGATACGGCGTCTGGACAGATTCAAACCACACCTGCAAGGATAAAATGCCAGTCAGGTACTACTTTGATAAAAACAAAGAGGTGGTATTTCTTTTTACAATCAAAGATTAGGTAGAGACATAGCCAGTCAAGACAAAAAGCCAATATTAGTTTTCTGTGCCTGATGTCTAGGAACACAGTGGAATGTGTTTCATTATTTGCCTAAATTATCCATGAAAAACAACCTACAGTTTTTTAACATCAATGCCAAACATCCCAGAGAGGGAACGCACCTTGGATATCAGCAAAAGAAGCCAGCATTTTAGCCATAAATTATCTATAGTGACCATCATCCATGTTTGAAGCTCCATTCACTACAGTGGAGGCAGGGAGGAAGGGAAAGAGGGACAGAAGGAAGGCAGGAAGGTGGCAAAGAAGGAAAGATATTCTGAGGCTCTTGCTATACCTAACCTCAAGATTATTTTTTTTTCTTTTAACATGAGTTTTACGAGTAAAATTATTATTTTGTAGATTAGGTTAATATCCACTAGAAATGATCTATTGCTAAAAAGGTAGAATAAAGGAAAGAATTTTGACTAGTTGAAACAGCTTCAAAAATCAGTCAGGCTTTTGGAATTTCCTGAGATTCTGCCCCATTAGATATTCCTAAAATGTTATGATTTGATGTACAGTTCCTGTACATCAAGAAAAAAAGGGGAAAAAGCATCATCAGATTACAGCACTGACTTACACCAAGGATCTGTGGATGAAAATAAGGAGAGACCCAACAGCTCAACAGCAAACAAAAACAGAAGCATGCTATGATGCTATGATATTATGCTGCATGCACTGCCTGGCATTCATTCAGCTCACTGTAGCCGAAAAATAGCTGTGAGCATCTATGTTCCATTAACACTATGTTAATTATTATCATTGTCTCATCAGTAGTTTGTTTACGACAGCTCTGGGTGACAAGGATACTGAGATGCTCTGTTAAAGCCATCACCTGATGAGATTTTTATTGGCATAAAATCTTTCTTTCCCTTAGTCAGCCACATTACAAAAATCACTGTTTCATTAAATGCAAATACTATTGCCTGCCTTTGGCTTTTTATAATAACCCTGATCTGGCACTGCATTAACTTGTTTCTTCACTAAGTGAGGATAAACTAATCTGTATCTTTCCTGAAGAAATTCATGCTACAATAGTAAACCATCAAATGGACATGTTGAAGCTTGCTTAATAGATCTTTTGTTTTTGATTCTCCCATATATGAAAGATATAAAATGAAACACTATGGTCTAAGTAAAAGCAAATTACACAGGAAAGTTAGCACTAAAAGAGAAAGGGAGCAAATGCTTAATTATTCTTCAGTTGCATTACTGAATACTTAGGCGTTCAGTTTAGATTATTAGTTTTAAGTCTTTGCTTATGAAAATAATCTAGAGCTTTTCCTACTTTCCTTCCTTAATTGTCCATTCTAACATCCCATCTGAAGCAGAGTATGTTCTAGCAAGGTAAATGATCCAGAGCCAATGTATAAAGCAGACTAATTCTTTTGTTCTGCTGGATGTTTCAGTAAGTGCCATGGATTTTACTGAGACCTTTTATACCTAACTAAAATCTATTTAAACAGATCTTAGGCACACTAATTTTAGAAGGGTGAAGACCACCTCACATGAGTTACTGGGCACAATATACTTCAGCATTGAGACAAATGTACTACAGTAGATATCATGAATCTATCTATTCTATCTTTAGTTTCAATCTTCCTCTTTGACAGACACAATACATGATGGATTTAAAATAATTGGTCCTTCTTCTCCCAACTATTTTTTGAAGTTGAAAACTTGATACCTTTAGAAAAAAATTAATTCAATTAGTATTTGAGGTTGTGAATAACAACAAGAACAAATGCTGCTTTATTAAATTGTATTGTACTAACTACTGGGCTATTTCCATACTTCATCTTATTATCTTTCACATTTATCTAACAGTTTTTCTTCTGGCAATTTTAATTATCTTTGTTATTAAAGAGTTACATTATGTTATGCCAAACTGGGAACTGGCATAACTGTGGGAAAAACATCATGTAACTCTACTTAAGAAACAATTCTTTTATGAAATATTCCTCCAACCTGATTTTTATTTCTCATTTAGTAATGTCTGTCTTCATAGAACCATTTAGAGGTTGACAAAGAATTTTGAGCTTGTTGAGTCCAGTTGTTAACCCAGCACTGCCAAGCCCACCACATGTTTTACCTGCTTCCAGTGATGGTGATTCCCCCAGTTCCCTGGGCCTGTTCCACTATTTGACATCCCTTTCCATGAACAATTTTTTCCTAATCCAATCAAAACCTTCCCTGACACTTGAATCCTGAATCTTGAAGCCATTTCCTATTGTCCTTTGCCTTGCAATTTGAGAGAAGAGACTGACCCCAACTGTGTTACAACCTCACTACATGCAGTTTTAGAGGGCAATGAGGTTCCTTCTGAGCTTCCTTTTTTCCAGACTAAAGAATCCCATATCCCTCAGCCACTCCTCTTAAGTGTTGTGTTCCAGACCCATCATCCACTTCATTGCCCCTCTCTGGACATGCCTCTGGCACCTCATTGTCTTTCATGGAGTGGCCCAAAACAGCAGAGACAGCACCCAAGGTGGGGCCTCACCAGTGCTGAGTACAGGGTGACAATCACGGCCCTGGTCCTGCTGGCCTCACTGTTGCTGACACAGACCAGGACGCTATCGGCCTTCTTGGCCACCTGGACATAATGACAGCTCGTGTTCAGCTGGCAGTCACCCAAAACCCCAGGCCTTTTCCCATTGGGCAAAGGCTTTTCAGCCACTTCTCCCTATTCCTGAGGCATTACATGGGGTTTTTGTGACCCAAGTGCAGGACCCAGCACCTGGCCTTGGTGAACCTCATACAATCAGCCTCAGCCTATCGATCCAGCCTGTCCAGACCCCTCTGCAGAGGCCTCCTACCCTCCAGCAGATCAACACTCCCACCCACCTTGGTGCTGTCTGCAAAGTGACTGAGGATGCACTTGATCCCCTACTCCAGAGCACTATCATTCTGCTACATTACTAACTTAAGATGCAGTTATAGAAAGGAAAAGCCACATTGTGACTCTGGTATGAACTTCATCTTATTAGGGTTTGGCTATTAAGTGGAATCATCCTGTGTCATCATTCAGCCCAACATGTATTTTCCTTCATATCTTTTGGGCTAGCATTTCAAATGTACATAATGCCAACCCAGTCTATCTGCAGCTGATAGTGTTACTTATCATCATTCAAAAGTTGACCTCAACAAGCCTTTCCATAGTGGAACTGCTTGAGAAGCTATGTATGAGATTAAACAATAATATTTTTGCATCACACAGTTGTTTACCTTTTCAGTGTTTACCTTTCTAATGATCATACCTGATTCACATTAAAAGAAATTCTCATATTAATTACTGAAGGAGCCTTATTTTTTTAAAATATACTGTGAATATCACATATAGTCACAAGGAGATCAGCCAGCATAAACAAAAAGATAATAAAAAGAAGTCTGAAAGTACCAGAGTTTGTTTAATGCAACATATTTTAATATGCCTTAATCATGGCACATCCTCTAAATGGTCATGGACCATTAGCATGGAAGTTAGTAAGAAACAATGAGTAAATAAACATATAAAGATTCAGAATAATAACGTTCAAAATGTTAAACCTTAAAATGGTGAATAAAGATAAGGAGTAATTACATCCAAAGGGAAAAGAAAAGAAAAAAAGAGACATCACAATGAAGCTGAATATGTAACAGAATTACTTGCCTTCTCCACATGCATATTTCCAGACACTGGACTTTGAGACTAACAGTACTCAGGTCAACCATTTCCAAAGGAGGAGACAGATAAACACCTAATTTCATATATTACTGGTTTTGCTCACATTAGTGATGCTTCAAATTTTGTCTTTTTTTAGTTCTAAGTGATCTGTTTATGATCTAAGTAGCTTGTCCACTAATCTAAAAGAAAATATTTCACACCATGGCCTTCAGGACTTTTGCCACAATTTGCTTGGCTTATTTATGGCTAAAATTAATTTAATTATCTAGTAGTTACTTCAGTGAAGGCAAGACCACACCTAAGGAAAACAGTTCATGTAAAAATAGCCAGTAATTTCCTAAAAGAATTCACAAGTGCTTGAAATGATTTTTCACCTTTGCATCCAGAATAAAAACAAACAAGGAGAAATATTGTTTTCCATACTGATAGTCCAGGGGATGTGCCTATGTCACCATTTGGTACATAACAAAGCTTATCACCATAAATTTTCTCAACTAGGATATAAGGCTTTGCTGTTACAAATATGTATTTTTATTTAGTTTACTTTTGCAAATAAAAAAGCAGATACTAACACTCTAGATTTCAATGGAATGCATACAACCATGACTTCTAATGAGACAGAATTAGGAAGGAGGCAAGGAAATGAAAGAAGAAAGAAAGGTTTGAAGATGCATTTGACCAACAACTTGGCCTAGAACTGATTAAGTTCTGGGACAGATCTTAGGATCTCCAGGCTCCCTCCGCTGATGGAGCCAGAACTTCATGGTTCACTCCCAATGAATTTTCTCTCTTTGGACGGAATTGAAAAAGTATCTACTGAATCTAAACATACACTTCAAAAAGGGGAAATTCTGCTTAGCTTTGAACTATGATTAAAGGGTACAAGTCAAATGGACAACAGAGTAAGATTTTGTGTGTGTTTTGGTATGCTTGTACTGAAAACATACCTTTCTATCATCCTTTAATCCATTTATTACTTACCCAGAGGACTTTCCTAGCCTTTTATGATGTCAAGTTTCAGTAAGGAATGACTTTTTATGACCCTATTATAAACCCATAAAAATGAAGTTTTACAATGGAAAAACTAACAGATGTTTATTTCTAGCTTTAAAAGAAGAAGTTTTGGACTCCAGAGTGAACAATGTTTTTATTTAAAAATAGTCAGCCTTCCCAGCTATTTGGCATTTTGTCCTGGAACTCTGTATTCTGTTTCCTACAGTTTCTGCAGCTAGATCTATTACTCTTACAGCAATATTATTTGTCCAGGTACACTGCAGTCTGCCTTTCCTTTATCAATAAATTTTTTCTCTTAGCTCTTCAAAATATGTTCTACATTTATACTTGTCATTAAAAGTTGGGCTAGGAATAAAATTGATTACAGAATTTAATAATGAAAATATGTATTTATATTTGAGTTTTAAATGCAAATGCAGGAATGAATGACTTAAAGCTTAAAAATTGATTTTTAAATGGGTTCTGAGAGGCAAAGAATTTTTAAACTGTATTAATTGATTTGTTATTTTGTGAAAAAAAACGAAACAGGACAAATCCATTGTTTAAAATAGGTCAGTGTTTTCAATGGCAATTGCATAAAATCATCTGAAGGAATACTAACCCCTCATTGCATTATTGTATTAACGCCTATAGAAAAAAAGATTAAGTGATCACCTAATTGTGAAATTTAGCAACATCATTAATAACTAACAAATCCAAAACTAAGTATCAATTTCTACATATTACATCATTATTAATTCTTAACTAAATCTTTAATTTGGTTGAATTTGCAGGAATTTGAAAGACATATTTTCACCACAGTAAACAATAAGCTTGGGCTCCAAACAGTTATGAAGTAAACATACATAGATCTATAAAGCTGGTACTTTGCCATCAAATCACGTTCAAAACACATGCCTTGAATTCTGTATAATGCTGAGATGTCTGGTAATAGAGGAGCACCTATAAGACTTAAAAAGACTTAAAACACAGACAAATCCAACAGTGTAGCATAGCTGGTGCATACGGTACAAGGAAAACTGATGGTATACTACAGCACAAGCCCAGCATTACTCATTTGCAGATGTATTTTAAACAGTCATTTCCTATAATATCTCTGTATTTCCTCCCTCGCTTTGCTGACTTTCTCTATAATGACTAGATTAAAAGGAATGCACTTTGTCAACAGCAAAGAAAATGGGCCTAACTCATTCTCTACAAATGCAAAAACTTCTTACAATTTTGAAAAATCTTTTTTCCATAGGTTCTTTCTTTTGATATACTGTAAAATGCCTCTATAACAGAAGTCTGAAATTATCAATCTGCTTAAAACAGATTGACTAGGTCTAACTACAACTGTGAAAGTTTACACAGAAAACATTTATAGTTTTACTAATGTACAACCCTGATGTACAGTGTCTGATCTGTCTATTCTGTTAAATTACTATTATTCATAAGGTTTCTCAGAATGGAATCTACCCAATTTTGGTGATGCTCTCTTGAAAATTTGAAAGGTGATTCGAAACATACCAAGTTGCAGGAAAGGAAGAAAACAGGGGATACTTTAAAACTACACAGAATTCTTAGTTTGATAAACAGATCCTATCCATACCTATTTACTCAACTGTATTAAAAGAACACTATACATAGAAGTATATAGCAGTATATGAGGAGAACAAAATATTACAGAATAGATTACATGAAGTACAACCCAAACAAACTTTTTTGATAATGACTATCATTTTCATCAGAACTTTCCTGAAAGCCATGAATATTTGAATCTTCAAGTATGAAGCAGAATTGCACTCACTGAATTGATGCATGTACTAATAATCTTATATATATATATATATATGTATAATTGATATGCATTTCTATAGATCACTTAAATATTATAAAAATAATATCACTTAAACAGATATTTTTTCAGAGCAGCCACACAATTTATTCAGTGTGATTCTATCAAAGTAGATGATGATCTGGGGCATCAAAGGATATCCTTTGATCAAAGGATAAAAGAATACAAATTCCTTATGATGACAAATGTCAAAGGAAACAAGGAATAACTTAGGAAATCACTGAAATCTTTCAGTTAGGACATTAAACATATTTAGGAGGAAAAGAGTTATGTTGTAAGATAGTGTCTTATAAAATGGTTAGTAAATTAAATTAGAACTAAACTAAATCAAATTGAGAAAATTCTATTTTATATCATAGGATGCTAGGATTATTTCTTCCTTCTCTTTCATGCAATGTTATTTCCTTTTTAATGTACCCATGGATCTACTTATTTTATAGAAGTTTTAGGTGCCCCCCCATTCAGAAAGGCACTTCAGGTTAAATGCACACTACAGACAGGCTCATGTGCCCATGTGAGAGGTTCCATAGGTACGCCTGGAACGAAAGAAGCCCACCAAGGAACACCCAGTTCACACACTGATGTACACCTATCTAGACATGAAGGACTATAGGCCCAGGCACAAATGAAAGCTTAACAAAACAAAAAAAAATTAAGAAGGAGGAAATGTTGCCATGTTTTTTATTAATCAATTATGACCCACACTAGGTGAATTATTAATTGATGAAGTTTACTTCTTCAAATGATATTAAAATCTAACAAAATTTATAGATTAACTTAAATGGCATAACACCAAATATTTCCTATAGGAGCTTTGGAAATAACCTGCATTGTGCTCTTTCCATCCTAAGGTTATCCTGAGGGCATTTTTAGATGACAGTTTCTAGAAAGGAACACAAACAGCTGCATCCTAGGTTGTGCTGAGAGGAAAGGAGAGCCAGCAGAACTTTAATAGGTGAGATAATGGAGAGCACAGGCAATTAAATTAAGAAATACTGAAAATGGTCACTCCTGAGTAAGCATGCAATACGATGGAGCTCAGTGAGAGGAATAAGTTAGGAGTCAGAGACCAGACAACATCAGGATAGATGTCATGTACGTTAAGAGAAAGAGATCTGAAGCATTAACATCCTGATTTTTTTTCTATACAATTATCAGTTGCAATTACACATCAAAAGAAACAAATCTACCCCCAGTTGCGATGGATGAACATCTGCACTTTCCAGACGTTCTTTTCCACAGGATTTCTTTGCAATAGCATAGAACAACCAATCAGTCATTTAATGACAGCATTATAACCCATTATGTTCAAGAGTCAATTACTCTAAAACCTTACAGTTTTATCACATACAATATGTCTAAATTGGATGCAATACTTTGGATCAATCAAACTCAAAATTTTACTTGAATCTGACTGTAAAAGGCTACAAATGATTTATACTGGGGAGTGGGGACAAGGAAGAACACTCAAAATTACCAAACACCAAATAGTTGATGAGCCCTTAAAGCATTAACTGCTTCTTTCATTGATACATGACCTGTACACAAACAAGATAATTGCAGTTTAAAGAAAGTGTCTGGCACTTTTTCCATTTGTAACAAAGCCCAGAAATCAGCAAATACTGATTGGGTAAGCACAAACACAGAGCACAGAGCAGCATGTGGAACTAAGACCATATGTGAAAATGGGATTGTCACAGCAAGGACACTGAGGGTCACAGGACATACATCTGTAGGAAATCAGTCTTCATTAGTCTGGCTGCTCATGGAACAGTTTGTTAGTATTTTGCTAATGTATGGATGTGCAATCATTAATAATATAGAACTGCAAGTTATTTTTCAGAAATGGAATACAATATATGTTTAGTCTGCCCAAGGGATGAAGAAATGTACATCAGATGTATTATTTACAAATGTTATATTTTGCAGCATCTTGACATTTGCCGGTTTGTAAAGGCTATAGCTGATATATCTTGGCGGAAAATAAAAAAAAAAAATCTTGGGCTACTGGAATACTGGAAAAGAGGCTATGCTCCATCTGACAGTCAAAACAGTTGCAAATTCATTACTGGAAAATAAGATCTTCACTTAAGAGAGCATTACTCCATCAAAATCAATAGTGTTGATTGACTGTAACAGGGGAAGTGTCAGAAACATATATCAAAATATCTTTATAATTTTCTTTTTTAAAATTTTTTTTGTTTAATAATAATCCATATATTAAACCAGTTCCACAAATAGTTCTGTGGGTCTTTAATGGAAAAACCTGAATTTCAGTCAAATTACATGTAAGGAGGCATTTCTTAAAACATGGGCCAAAAGATGGGCCAAAGTACAAACACTTAGGGTTTCAGCAGCAGTTGGCAGGTGCTGTAAGCAGCACCAGAGGATGGGAAAGGACACTTGGATATTGAAACAGCATGAAAGAAGTTGGGTTTATGAACACGTGACCAAATATGAAAAGCCATCTGTTTCAGGCATCCTAACAGTACAATATAAAATACATGGCAAAATATTCTAAAAATTCATTAACCACAGGTGATGTTCTATCAGTAAGCTAGCCTGGATTCTAGAAAATTGAAACTGACAATATTTAAAGACATGAAATTAAATTCAGTTATGGTTCTGTTTAATAGCATTTAATAAAATCATGCTGCCTTTCTCTTGTCATGAAAATTTTTCCACTGCCTTCAGTTTTGAGTGTGTCAACATTTAACAAAATAAAAAGCTTCAATAAAAGACTCTTTCAAATTTCTTCAAGAAAACTCAACTTCTACCATAAGAGCGAAACATTTGCATAAATTCAAAATAACAATATAGACAGAACCTTGATTTTCCTACCTTAAAAATTAAAAAGATATTTTTGAACACAGTAATCTGAGATATAAGGACATTATTTTTAAGATACGTTTAAAACAAACAAAGAGGTTTCTTCTTTTATGAAAATTGTTTTGTCTCCTTGATACACTTGTAACCCTGCTCAGATGAAGAGTTGCTTCTTGTCTCTCTTTTTTAACTATGGATTGGCCATAAATCAATAAATAGATTAGATATTTGCCAGCACTCCAGGTACCACTAAGTTACCTGAAGCATCACTCTTGTTTACATAATCAAGACAGTTACTAATGTGGGAAATTTTACATTAGCTGGGATTCTCTTACTACCTTAGTCCAGGGTCCGGCTTGTGGGTCCACTTGGATTTGTTTGCATTTTTTATCCTCAGGTTTCTGTTGTGTGTTTTTTTTTTTATTTCCTCATATTGCAGGTATGTAGGGCCTGCTGGTGTCTTTGATCATATCTCTATTCTTTCCCTTACACAATATGATTTTATGTTTATCATTATTTTATCATTAATTTCTGGTAGCAGGTAGACAAGTATACAAGGGTTTGGGGATCTGATGATCCATGTTCATTTTGGAGTAATTTTAGTGCACCATCATCTTTCACAGCAAAAACTTCAATTTTGTGTCCCAGATGCTTACTTCAGATCTTATTTTCACAGAGAAGAAAAATACAGGGCAAAACTTCCCTTCTAGATTTTACCCCTACTTTCTGTACTAGAAGGTGCAACCACACTATAATGCTTAATAGCTCTTCATCTCCATCTTAAATCCCTTTGCTTAAATGCTATGTCATTCCGTGGATTGGCAATTCTAAGTCAGGAGGGTTTGAACTATTCCCTCAGGTTATTCTTTCTGTCTATTTTATTAAAAATATGTTTTTGTTACTAGAGTAAAAAGAAATTGAAAGCTAATAGATTTGACTCTTCTATCCGCAATAAACCTCTGGATGGATACTTAATGAGAATGTGTATATCTGGGATAATCAAACAAAGCAGATCCCTAACCAACATAGGTTAGTGAGACAGGAAATCCTACATTTCTTACTCAGACGCAATTTTCATAAAAACAGAAAGTTTTGTTATACTGTAATGTAGTCAACTCACATTCTGTGTCAAAGGTTACAAGATGCACATTCCTTCTGGCTCTGTATGATCAACTCTCTCCTGTCACTTTCAGTATCAAAGCTCACATTGCAGCTTCAGTAGCTTCATTAGGATTCCTACTCTATGTTTACAAGGAATTAGCTTTCTCTAGCCAAGTAAGCATTAAATTCTCTTAATAATGTTAATAAATTCTGTTAATAATGTTAATGCCTATAGGAAAGACAGGCAACCCAGATGATAGATTTGTCTGACACCAAAATAGTGCATATTGTAAATTGTCATTTAAACTAAATGGGATAAGATGGTCAGTAAGAGTATTTAAAAAACCATACTCAAAAATCAAGTCACAAAGTAACACACTTAAAAAAAAAAAAAAAAAAGAAGGAAAAAAATACCCCTCAAAGCAGGTCCTACAACAAAATATTTACTGCATTTACATGGCTCTTCTGGTACAGCTTAAAATTTTGCTGATAAATACATTACAAATTTAATTCATTGTATCTTCATTGTATTTTCAAATTCCTTTATGACTCTCTGCAAGGCATAAAGGAACATACTGACCCCATGTACAAAGCAGAGTTGTGGCATCACTACTACGCACTGTGCAAATCCAAAGGGATGCTCTTGTCCCTGTGACTGCCTGGGAGTCTTTGCTTGCTTTAGCCTCATCTGAAGGTGAACTGCTGTGGCATTAATTGCAATAAATATGTACTTTCTCCTGCTCTAAGAAACATTTACTCTGCATTTCAGACTGGGGATTGTGAAGGATAAAGTCGAGCCTGTGCATCTGCTGTTTGCTGAGTGCTCACTCAATGCCCCAGTCCTGCTGTCCTACATAATTATTCTGCGGTGTGTGAGTGAGGAGAAAGACCTGGTATTATGCATTGCTGGTTTTCTTCTCCAGACAAGTAATTCACACAGTTTCTGGAAGTGTTGTCTGTTTATCTCCTACTTTGCTGTGAAAACCAAAGAAACACTTTTACAACAGCATAAAATTGAAACTATGTACAACTTGAATTAAAAATTGCACTAAACAAAACTTGTCAAATTTCTTATTAGGAAATATTTTTTTATTTACCAAATGTGATTGCACATACAAGCCTTATTTAACTAGTTCATTATTTTGATTGCATATCTCCAAAATATGTTTTCAACTAACATAATTGTGTTAATTTGCATTTTGAAAGGGCACCTTTGCAAAACTGAGCATTTTATCAAGGTTATTCCTTCCGAATCAAATGAAATTCACACACAGAGTTGTAATAATTACCTTCAATATTTAGCATTTACTAGGGAAAACCCAAAATGTTCAAATATTCTTACCATAATACAATTTTTAAAATTGGATATCAAATGGATTTTCATTGAAATAAACATAAGAAGAAATTATTTCTGGTTGTCAGAAAATTTTTAAAAGCAAGATCTGAACAAACATAATGTTTGTCTCTGTGATAGAAACAGAACCCTTTCCTTTATTTTAGAGATAGCAACAGACCAAGTGTTCAGTTAACAGCTGATCAAGCAGTGGCTGTTCAATAAAAAGTTTAACAGTGCTTTGCAGAGCCCTTGCCTTCATCTTACCCACAGGTGATCTTGTACCCTTTTACTTAAACCAGTGGCCAAGCCTATATTTGTTGCATTTTTTTCCAGGAGGGCTTTTTTTGCAGGTGAGTACATAAAGGCTTCCTTTGTTTCAATGGAAATGCATTTAATGCAATTTTTTTTCTTTTTCAAATTAGGAAGGCAAGGCAAACATCAAGGCAAACTGATTTTTCACCAGTAAAATTCAGATTTTTAGATTATATAACTTTCAATTACGACAAAATAGAATAAACAGTTAAATTGAAGTGGCTTTTGAACATACCCAACTGTCCTAGGGTGACAACTCTGAAAGATTTCTGATGAGTGACTGCAGCCAGCTAACCCACTATCCCCAATCTTGTCCCCCCTGAGCATCAGGCACTCATGAAAAGAGCAAACATCACATTGTGTGTATGATCTCTTCTTATGTCTTGTTCATACATATGCCTCTGTGTAGGAGAACCACATCACTTGCTCTCCTTTTTGGGTCTCTTGACTCTACAGAACTGAGGCAGGAGAAGAATGTGGTATAGGGGGCAATACTGGTATATCTCCCCATTTGTTAGCCTCTATAAGAGAGAGAAGAGGCATGCTTAAACTAGAAATAATATTGTAGGCACTCATCCAATAATATGTACATTAAATAATCTGTTATACACAAAAATGGAATGAAATGCCCAGATTAACAGCATTGAAAGATCCCTTTGGATATATTCACAGGTGACTAGTTTAATTATGTGGAATCTCATAAATTAATTACATTATTCCAAACCTGATGAGTTGTGTCACAGTAATGCTGATATAGTCAAGATTAAAAAAATGAGGATGTAACAGCCTGCCTTGTTATCACTGTGTGTGTTGTCACAGCTTTGCAGTGAACTGTGACTGAGATGTATTAGCAGGTCAAAAGGGCAAAGCTTTTCAATTTTTAAAAATTCTAGAAAATGGATGACATTCAAAGAAAAGCTTAGTCTTAGTGGGGAACCAAACAAAGTGGTGTTTTTTTTAAATATATTTTTAAAGAGGGGTAAAAGCAAACAAAAAAAATTGCAGACACTGTTATTAAAAGGCTCTACTTCATGCCAGGCTTCTTCTCTATGTTTATTGTGTACAATTTACTGGTTAAATCCCCTATAAAGCTCACACAATGACTTGGATAAAACTAGAAAGAAAAGTGCTATATCTCTTTCTTCCTAGAGTGGCAGAGGTTGGGCCACAGGTGAGATTTCAATGAATTACATTCCTAAGTGCCTATCAATTATTGATAACAGTATAGTTAGATGCATTATTTTATCTCAAATTATAGCTTTGCAATTGGGTATTCACAGGGGCTCTCTCCAGCAGCTTTATGCAAGTGTTGGCAGCTGAATGAGGTTGGACCTGACTACACCTTCTTTAAAGAAACAGATAATTAAGTATCTCCCAATCATCTGTCCTCTCCTTTTTTCCTCCCCTCTCCTTTTCAAAAGGTTAACACTTGAATGCTTTAAAAATCCGAGTAATAAGAAAAAGAGTGTGATGACCTGCTAAACTTTCTAACCTTTATAATTCTCAATGACATTTTTAGCATTTAATGTCCCACAATAATTTTGTTAATGTTCAATATTTTTCCATTTAGGAAAGCCCAGTCTGCTTGCCCCCTGTGGCAATATGAAGACTTCGGTTAGTAATGGAATCAATAAACACTGCGATAATTAGTCAGATTAGTCATTTTCTTGCAAAGGGGGAAAGTGACAAAGCTCACTCCATATTTCTGCTTCAAAAAATCTTTCTTCAAATTACATCCCATTTTTGTTAATGCAAATGTTTCTAGCCTACATAAAAAGGATGACAGAACCTTTGACAGTCAATGCCTTGGGCTGAATTCCAGGGGATTTCAGTTTTGTCCTGGGCTCCCTGGAACACCTTTACATATCTTTACACACCTGTTTCACTATCCTTGAAGGCTTCATCTGAGCTCTTATATATTCATGGACTCTGAGAGAGCAATTATAAACACACGTAGAGCTAGTGATGTAGATATAATTGAAACTGAAATTATCTTCCTTAATTTTCCAATTATTTCTAGGGTTTTAAAGTACAAATTATTATTTTAAACACAAACCTAGGCCTCTTAAGACAACATTAAAACAAGAGATCAGCCAGGACATCATGGATCTGTAAGGACTTCCTCTTTTAATTTGGAGTTGAAGCTGGGTACTCTAAAAGCCATCTACTTTCGACATGGCAATATCTCCTATGTAAGGAAGGTCAGTACACAGAGCTGTAACAGGATTTCTACATTTACTTGCACCTATAGGTCCTTTTTCAAATGGTGAAAAACTTGCCATATATAGAGAAGCTTTCAGCCTGTAAACTGATGAGAGACCATCATAGTTCCTCATTAACATTTCAGTTATGGCATTTTACAGGTGGCCTTGTGTTAAGAATCCATTGGAGAGGATTTGACATGATAAACCTGCTGTCTTTAGGCTGTTGGCATACCTATAAAAGGCAAAAGTCTTAAGAGAAAAGTTTGCCATTCACCTCATCAGGCTATGGATTCTGGAAACCAAGGATAAAACATATGCTCAGAACATCCCACCTCCATCACCTTTTCCTTTACCACCATGTAAAAAAAAAGAATTATACCTAGCAACTGCTACCTTGAAGACTTACATAGTTCTATGACTTTTTAAAAAATTGTTTTTTTCTGGGATGCCTTATGAGCATGACTTTTTCAACCAAAAATATTTAGAATTGTTATGTAAAATGTTATTCAAAGTAGCTATTTACCATGATGATTGTTGGGAATCATCTACTTAGAAAGGGAGAAGTCAGGTCAGTTGTTTGTAAATTGCTGGTCTATAGGCTTATAGAGCTGATGTTGATCAACTTCTGGGTAAGAGTACTGGTTAATCTTTGTCATATGATTTACTTTACATGGTAAGAAATTTTTTTTAATATCCAACAATGATTAAAAAACACATAATAATATTAAAAATATATTTTACAAATCCTTTCACTATTGAGTCTACAATATTAATCTACTGCTGTTAAATCAGTCAGTATTGCATCCCTTTTTGTAAATGACTGAATATTTTTCCTTTTCTGCATGTATATTTAGTACACTGCAAAAAATATTCTTTCACTTCTTTCATAATGGTAATAAAAAGAACCTGATTACTTTTTACTTATCCATAAAACATGTCCCCACAACAATCTGAAGTTGATTAGGCCACTATATCAAGTATACATATGGAACTGTGCACACAAAGTAAGGCTTACTGGAATGTATGTACAAATTAGATGATTGCAATATTTAATAATGTAGCACTTTTTTCTCCATTCAGTTGTTTGAAATTGAATGATTTCTTACCAGAACATGCTGGGTTTTTAGTGTTTAAATCAGCCCTCCTTTATCAACACACTGATTGTAACTGCTGTAATGAAACATCTTGGACCTTGAAAGTTTGCACCCACTGATGAAATACTAAGAAAACAGTTTTTATTCTTTAGCATAGGATTAATTTCAAGGTTGTTGCCAACAAAAACAAAACATACACTTTCCCCTCTTCCCTAGAATAAGACTTCATTGAACTACAGGAAAAAAAAAATCTTAATCTTATTAAAAGTATAGGAATTGGAACACTTAAAAACACTTTAAATGATCTTAGGCTGTGCACTTTCCACCTTGGGCTTAGGCCAGGAAGTTAGTTTTAAGAAGTACTGAATACTACACAAATCCTAAGCAAAGGAAATTGGCTTCAATGTTTTAAAACATAAGGTCAGTGAATATTACGCTGATTCAATGTGATAGACACAAGACCTGATTGTTTAGATGTGAACCACTCATTTCACGTTCATTGCTATTTCTCCAATGCCTTTATTGGAGTCTAGAATCACCAAAAGAATCACTCGGTGTGCACCCTACCTCAATAGCAACTGCATTTAGTTTTGCTCAAAATAGAGAATTAATCACTGCCAGTGTATTTTTTTTTTCTCTGACAGTGCTTAAAGTTTGCAGTGAAATTAGAAAATGATTGTTAATTTACACATACAAGATAATTTTATGTGACTTAAGAAAGATTAAATGGAACAATCAGGAGTGACAGTGGAAGAAATTAAATCAGGATATGAATGAGCGCTGTTTTATACTGTAGGTGTTCCTGCAAAACCTAATGCTAATACTTAAACTCACCAGTTAATCACTTCCCATACTCTTTTTCAAATACTAACCTTTTAAAAAGTTGAATTAGCTTAAGAATAACTTGATATATTATTAGGACTCATTTAAAAAGTCCATACTGAAAAAGAATGGTTCTCTTTTTAAACAGTTTTTAATTATTATGAGGCTTATATGAAGAGGAAAATATATTTTAACAAGCATCCACACAAGTGGTCTGATTATGTTATTCTAATCTGCAAACCTAATTATCACCTTCTTATGGAGTACAAGGAACAGCTTTAGAAGAAAATTAATGTATCCTATCAGTGGGACAGTTTGTCACTTTATTAAATAATCATCTTCTTCGCAAATAAAATTGTTAGAAGCTTCATTGTATTAAGGAAAAAAATAAAACCCCTCACACCATTACATATTAAAATTAACTTCCCACCGTTTCTTTAATGGTCTATTAAGCCTTCACTGTGGTGGATTATGAAGTACAAATGAGGGTAGCAACTGTTTCTAAAATGGTAAGAAACAAATATATTCTATGTGTATTTTTTATTAAGGTGAGCTATTATATCTTAGCAAATATTTAAACTATTTTCACTAGTTTCCAATGTAGAAAGTGTACATTAAACCCAAAGTAGATAATGTAATTTACTTTTCCTCTTTTTGATCTTCATCATAAGCAGTGGGACAAAACTAGTATCTTTGTCTAGCACTCTTCTGTAAAACTGAAAATTAATATTCTCTATTCCAACCCAGAAGATAAAACCAAGACAAACAAAATCTGAAGGGCTACCAAAGATGCCCCTGGAATAAACCTTTAGACTGACCTATGCCAAAAAAAAGTAGAAATCTTGACAGAAATACTTAATACATCATTATTTAAAATACCAATCTACCTAAGACTGAAATTTGATATATGCAAAGAATTTCTGTGAAGTAGTTGCAGAATGTCACAGCTTGTAAATACATACAGAAACCCATCCTGTAAACCAATACAGGGTAATATTGTCTGCCCTATATGAAGAAATTCTATTGGGCTCACCAGTAAATAATGACTTTATTTCACTGGTCATTGCGGTAAAAAATATAGTGCAGGTTGTTACCTTTGGGCTTTTCCCCTCTCAGGATACATATTATGACTTCCATGTAGAGCTAAACTAGATTATTTTTAGCTATTTTTGATTAGGCTGTATTATGCAGTGAAACCAAAAAAAGACCCTACACATAATGAAGCCAATTTTAATGGAATTTTCATCTAGAAAGAGTTGTTAGCTAACAGATGGAATATCAGCTTAAAGCTACATATAAAAGCATACTTAACTACCCTTTATTAATTGTCTCTGGTGAGTCAATGTACATCAACTGCGACTTAGGAGACACAGTTTGTGTATACCATATTTGCACTGAAGGCATAAATTAATAACCAACATCTCAGGTAACTGCTCTTACCTTTGCAATTCTAGCCACAGTTTCATTGTTACCTGCTGGAGTTGTCACACAGGTAGCAGGACAGCACAATCATCGTCCAAGTCCCTCGGATGAGCCTATACTGTTCAGGTGCTCTGCTTTCTTTAAATAAACATTCACCATTTAACAAACAGAGAAGCAAAGCCCCAAGCTGCCTGGCACAAGGCAACTTGTACTTTACTTAAGCAGCACAGAGGGAGAAGGTGAGTCTTGATCAGGGGGTTACAGCTGGGTCTGTCCTATTTCAAGCAAGCACTGTAGTTCTCAGTGTAGCAGCAACTGCAAGAGAGGCAAAGCTCTCTTTCTGCATGAAGGAAGGTTCTTATTTTTATCACATCAGGGAAACTACTTTCTGCTCATCACAAACTCCCAGGAATATTAACTAGTTCTGTGCTTTTTCTTCTTTCCAGAAAGCAGGATACTTTGTTCTCATGGGCAATCTAGAATATCATAAGATTAAGAATACTAAGATACTGATTTTCCTTAAGTATTATCTGATACAGTTAAAAGTTCACCTCCTGTGGCTTGTGGGTAAGATATATCCAGCCATAAAAATTGTTCAATATTCGGTGATATTATACACGGGACTTTACCATTTAGTCTGTAAAATAAGACAATCAGTCTGAAATATTGGAGGTTACTTAATTTTAATGTAGAAGACAGTACCTCACTTAATGAAACAAGATCTGGGGTCATTGTTTTTATTGTAAACTCTGTCTCTCTGCATTTTTTAGCTTACAACTGTGAAGATCAAAAGCATGTGTTTGGACAAAAGGTGAAAAATATAAAAACTCAGATAGATCAGGATTTCAGTGATAAAGTCTGACATTGCCAGGCAACAAGTCTGTCCTTATTTCCAAATCTAAATTCTTGGACAACAGAACAAGGTAATATTCAGAGTTAGATATGTCAGAGTGCTTTCAAAAAAACCTTAAAACCATAAAAGTAAGTAATTCCTTCTCTATATGCTTTCAAAAGGGATTGCACTTCCAGAAGCTCTCCCAGACTTCTCACTGTGCATCAAAATCTTGGCACAGAAACTGAATATATCCTTTTCCAAGCTACAGGTTTTAGTGTGCTACTAGTTCAGAGCATTAAATGGCCATACTTATGGTTTTTTTGCTTAAATTTACATTGTCAAAGAGTTTTCTGGTAGAAGTGTACACCACATGTAACTTAACATCTTACTTCACAAAGAACAAAAGTGTTACAAAGAAGATGGACAATATACTATACAGGTCTCAGAAAAGACATACACAAAACAAAGCAGCATTTAAGACTTCAGGTAAGAGACATGGCTGAAAAGCACTTTCCTCTTGTTCTATCAGTTTCTCCCTTTCCCTTTTTATTAAAATACTAAACCATGAGCATTAAGTAGCTCTTAATTTAGCTTTATAATAAAAATGGAAATCCTTCTTAACCAAGAGTACAGTTTTGTTGAAATCTGTACCCTTGATTATTTTATAAGGTGAAGGAACAAAGTTAAGTCAAGAAAGGCAAGGAAAAGAGGAGTAAAATCAGAAAGAGAACAAGAGAAGTCCTAAGTTGCCAGAGGAAGGAAAAGATGACTGTGACTTATAGCAAGAACATATTTCTATGTTAAAATTTAATCTCAAAGACTTTCTTTACTAGAGACAGCTAAAATACATTTTTAAAGGACTAGGAAGCTGGTATAACAGGGAACCAGGGAACACTAGCTAATGATCCAGTGTACTCAACCAGTGCATACATTTAATCCAATACTTCTCAGATCTCCATTTTGTAATGGAGCATGCTTCCAGAATGGCAGAGCTAGTGCCAGCTCAGATGGCTCTGGAAGCACAATCATAACAGCCACAGTGATATTGCTTTGTTCTTTAGTAGTTTAAATCTACCCTAAACACTAGGAGAACATGTGGTCTCGTGCTTCATGCAGACCTTGCAGTGCCATCCAGCTTAGAAGTTCATTACACAGGTCAACTGTGACATTCCATGAATCATTCTGAGAAATTGTCAGAATTAGTGAAGGTTCAGAGTAGTCCTGACAGGCATCTTCTTTCTGTACCTCTAAGCAGTTCTGCCTTTGGTAGTGTTTGCTGTGTCTAATGTCTCTCTGACAGAGACTGTTCTGCACCATGCCTATATTCCCTCATTCTATAATTTTAGTGTCATTGCTCATTGTAGGTTGTCAAGCGAACTACCCAGTCTGACCATTCACGAGACTCCCTGGCAGTCACATTCCCAACACCAGATACTGCCACTGCTGGGACCAAAGTCCCTTCAGAGAGGGCAGATCCAGTAAGCTGACAGGTGCCTACTCCTCTCCATACCCCACCACAGATGTGGTCAGACCAGGTTTCCTCACCAGTTCAGCTCTAGGTTTCCCACAGCAGAGACTCAGATGTCTCATTCTATAATGCAATTTATTTACAGTGCAGTAACAGAGAGACAACTCAGGCTGGTTTCTCTGAGGAGGGACCCCCAAGAAAGGACCCCTGGGCTTTTACACCCTCTCAGTTCAAGCACATGCAAATCTCTTCCTCCTGAATCTTTGTCTACTACTGTCTACTGCTTTGTCTGGCTCCAAGTGTCCACTCACCTGGCCAGCACCACAGCTCTTCATGGTAGTTGATGGCTTATTGTCTCCTGCTGCTGCTCTCCTATTCTAGATTTAACAAAAGCACTTAGGAATCCCTCATTCTGGCATGCAGATGCTGGTGTACAACACATAAACCATCACCTTTGCAGCAGAGGTATCCAGGTTGCAGGATACTTATTTTGCTTATGTGACTAAAGTAGTGGATAAATATTCTCAGTAATTTGAGTAATACAGTAAAAACCCAGAATTTCACCAGACTTTAAATAATACAAAACTGCATCTTCACCTGGCAACCTCATGACAGAGTCAAATTCCCAACTGTTTACTTGTTATCTGTGTTTCTGCTGTAGTTGAGAACTATGGACTTTGAATTTTCCTTGTAGTCCTGCTCCTATTTTGTTGTTAAGTCACTAAAACACTTTCTGAGTAAGAGAGTGTATCTGATTATTCCTTGTCAGAAGGGGGACTTGAGTCCCAACTCCCTCTGCCTGGCTGACTGCCCTATGATGCCCGTGGAAAAACAGCCCCATGGCTGCAGTGTCCTGGCTGCTGTGCAGCTCTCCTGCTGCAAGGCTTTTTCGGATAAGCCATACTTAGGTCAATCCTCTCAGGTTTCATTTGAAAAGCCCAGAAAAACTTAGCAATTAAATTTATGCTCCCAAATCACTCTCAGTGAAGATTTACACTACAATTCTCTAAGAAATCAAAGCAGCTAAACATATTGAAGATTTCATTCAGTGTGAATAGTCAGCTGGCCCGTATCAGCAAGAAGAACATATTTCTTTGATTAACACTTTTTTCTTTCTTTGAACATCAACAAAATCTTGATAAAAACCCTAGATTGACAACTTAACACAGCCTTCAGGGCTCTACTATCAAAATCCAAAACACTTAGGAAGCTTCTGCTACTTCTGCTGTTACTATAGTTAATAATATATCACCATAACTATAAGAAAAAATCCAAGAAGAATTTTAGCTCATAAAAAAAAATCAATTCTGCCCTTGTTTTTTATATATTGTGAGCACAGATATGCTAACCACAGAGAAAGTTCTCCAGCTGGCCATTATACTCCCAAATCACAAAGTTACTGTTCCAAAGAGCATTCGATGCCTTTAGACATCTTCATAATTGGCTCAGAAATAGCATGCTGCAAGAAAGGTTAGCAGACCTTGCTGTCCCTCATATGGACAAATCTTTATTAAACACAGTGTAACTGAAAGGTTCTCAAGAATCAGGAAACCATATTACTTGCAACTGCTCCCTAAGTCTAATTTGAACCAAAAAAAAAAAAAAAAAAAAAGGCAAAACTAACAACTTCTTCCTCTTACTATTAAATTAAAATCCTAGGTAGCTTTTACCACATCTACCTATGTCACATGGATTTAAATGATACTCTGGTCCTGAATTTTAGCTCATTGGGGAAAAAATAACCTAAGTTCAATATTATTTTTTAAACTAATATTAATTTCTCAACCTAAGGAACAGTATTAACTTTTGCCATAACTAAGCTGACTTACAGAGATTGAAACTGGATTTAACTAAAAACTTTCCAATCTTAACAAATTCCTAGTAGCTACCAGACAACAGTTTTTATGTCCAATGATTTTCTCCTTCTCCTATTGTCCATTTTATGCCACGGCACGCAAACACAGCAGAAACATCAAGCTCATTCTCACAATCCCTGATCAGTAATTAATTCAGAATTCTGTAACTCCTGATCTTTAAAACTTTGAGAAACAATACCAAAATGACACTGCTCCCCACATGTTTCTTTGCCCATCTTGTATCCTGTCTTGGCAGTTTCCCCATAAAGTACTCCTTTAAAAGTACTCCATAAAGTACTGGAAGGAGGCAGGAGTATAGTGATCCCTTAGCCAACAGTCTGCAACATGCCTTGTTGATCTGGACCCTATCACCCAAACCAGAACTAAACGTTAGAAAGCACTCAAGACAGGTAATATATGTACAATGTGGATTTCCTGAAGGGAAAATAGAGGACTAACTGAACATGAACTATTTCTGTTTTAGCAATCTGGCAAAAATTTTTAAATTCCCACAATTTCTCTGTGTGACAAAGAGAAGAGTTGAGAGTAGGATCTAGTGCAAATGTCAACAGTGAGAGAGAAAATGACCATCCATTAATATTCTCTTCAGAAGCAGCTGTAGATCAATAGTTGCCAATTGTTCAGCAATAGAATTGTAAGAGAATCCAGACAGGAATTCCTTCAGTGCCCTGACAGTGCACAGAAATATCCTAAAATGAGTAAGTCTGTCTTAGGAAGAAGAAATTATATTATTTTGTTTCAAAGGCATAAATGACCAAAATACTATTCCCCAAAACACATCAGACCTTGTCTTAGGCAGTCTATGAAGTCTCATGAGGGAAAGACAGAGAAGAGAACTTAAAACCACTTTATCTCTTGATATACTTGGCATCAATAGCAATAGTGTCAAAAATCAGAAAAAGCAATAGCCATTCCCTTTAAATCACCAAATCAGCCAATACATTTTCTCAGGTGTTTTTTGGTTTGTGCTTTTTTCTAAAAATGTATTTAAAAATTTGTTTAACAAAGACACACATACATAGACAAAGATATTGAAAAATTAATATTTTGGCTATCATTACATAACAAAAAAAAAGAAAATGCAAATATGAGAGAATAGAAAATATAAGTTTGGTTATATCAATGCTAAAGATGTCTTCAATATAAAGACAAATACCTCTCAATTTTGATTATATAATTGTGTCATTATCAGGGGAAATAAAAAGAAGCAGTAGTCGGTATTATTTTAAAAGTAAAACCAAACTCCAAAATGATTCTGAAGGCAATGACAGCAACAATGCAGTTATAACAAAGGCATTATTGTACAGTTGTATCTATCATTCAATTTTCATAGAAATGCATTACATTAATTGCTCTATGATATATAAAACAAATATTTTCAAAATATTTTCTTCGAAAAAATATATCCTCTGTTAATAAAATGAAGATATAAATCAGAAGAGAATAAGAACTTCAACTGAGAGAGATCTACTTGACTGATCTTATTTTCCAAGATACATAAATAATATTTTACTTCATATTAAAAACTAGAAATACCTCTAGCTTTGCACATTTCTTAGAAAGGTCTATGCAACCTATCGCAATAAAAATAAGGCACTTGGAATCAGATCTGAAAACAGTCAGATTACTTAAATGAAAACACACAGGCATGGGCCAGGAAAACTACATCTAAATGGGATAAAGAGGGTAATGGAAAATGTTATCTGAAGTGATGGAGATGTTGACAGAGGTTCTTTATTTGATACATTAAGTACTTAAAATCACTTCAGTTATACAATCAATGAAGATAAGAACTTTGGTTACTTAATCAGGAACTGACATATTGGTTGAAAGCATTACTTTTAAGGTAATTAAAAAATGAATTTTGAACAGTAGTACTAAGATAGGGTTAGGAGGACTGGGTAAATTACTCAAAATTTTCTTTCCAATTACCTAAGTTTATCTAATACGATACAAACTAA
This sequence comes from Melozone crissalis, assembly GCF_028551555.1. NCBI lineage: Eukaryota > Metazoa > Chordata > Aves > Passeriformes > Passerellidae > Melozone > Melozone crissalis. The sequence continues at coordinate 29,175,714 of NW_026535794.1, forward strand.
TTTGCAATTGCAGAGTTTAGAGTTGAAACCTGGAGTATATTAGTCACAAGATTCAGGATCTGAAGCAAATCTAGGACCCAATTTCTTGTGAGTTAAAGAACAAGAGAAGCAAAAGCACATGTTGTATATTGTGTCAGTCTGTGGTGAACTAAAGGAGTATTTGAGTTCTCCTCATTATCTATGGGAACTGCAGTAGGGGCTTAATTACCAGAATTAAAGGATTAAAAAAAGCAACATAAAGCACCCACAGTTCAATATAAAGGTTTTCATTTTCTGATTAAATTTTAATTTCTTTGTACTAAAGAGTATTGTGTTTATGTTTAATAAATAGGGAGTGTAAAAATTATCCCTTAACAATTCATTTCATTGCCTTTAATGGATTGGATATTGTCAATCATATTCCATGTAAGTGCGTTGTGGCCACTTAGCAATCTTGACTGGATTTTGAAAGAAGGTTTTGTTTGGTTTGTGACATATATTAGAAAGGGCTGCTGCTTAACTGTTTATAAAACCCAGCATATGTTGTAAACATGAATTATAGCCACATCAAACTTATGTAAAGATTAGCCATTTACTTCTGAGATTTGAAAATTAATTCATTCAAAATGAAGCTTGAAGCTGCAAATTCATGTTTTTGTTCATTAATTCTCACTATAAGCCCTCTCAAAACAAAAACCAAAAACCAGCAGCATTTAATAAAACCCAATTTTATTGCAAAGTACTTTATTTAGTGTGAAAAAACAAGGAGAATAACCTTATTGATTGGTATAGAATTACTTGATCATACTTCATCAACACTGAACAAACAGCAAGCAGTAGCTTAGCAGTTTTGTTACAGTTTTTGCATATTTACTATAGACTCCTCTCACATCTGAATTTACAATTTAAGGAAGTTAGAAATATTTTTTTCTACCATTGTGTTTTTCACTGATATTTCAAATGGCGTGACTATACTATGGAAGAGACCAAGAATTAATTCCTAGAGAGTTACATTTGCCTTTAAGACATTGTAATAAAAGGCAATTGCTTTAATTAATTAAGGAATGTGTAAAACATCCACTAGGCACTTCAATACATAGAAAAGGTTCAGTGACCTGCACTCAGTAAGGAAACATCATCTGCAATAAATTTCTTAACCAGCCTGATGCAAGTTGAAGAAAATTAGATTTTATTGACCTTGGACTGTAGTATATGTATAGACATTTTGTGAATCAACAGTTTGTTACTTCCCCAATGCATGCTGGGCCAATCCCTCTGTATGATTCTGCTCCATAAACAGTCCTGTCTCCTAAAAATGTTATGCTTACAACCCTTTAACATTAACCCTGAACACTTTACTAAACAATTTCTAAAGAAACTGTTTTTTTAAAAAGCTGGGAATCATTACCTATACATAAAAATAACTTTCTTTAGAGAAAAAAAGACAACATTCCCATATCTTGTAAGAGTATATATGTTAAACATTTGTTTTTAAAGGTGCGGAATGGTGATCCCCTCAAGTGGAAGTGCCTGACACAGCCTAAACCCAGTTTAGTCCTGCAGTAGTGAATTTGATAATCTGCAAACCCTGAGAATACAAAAATAAATTCATTGCTCTGCTTATGGTCTGATACAGCACACTGCTTTCAGAGATGTACTTTGAAATCCCAGGGGATGCCTAGGACATAGGGATTCCTGCTTAACATACATTTTATACATCACACTGCCTCTAGTCATTATAAGTCTGAACCTAAGGTTCCCCAACACCACCCACCTCCCAGACAGCTGCTATAGAAAAATGTTTAACACAGTAAGAAGTCTCTCAAGCAGAGGGCCTTAGCTCATTAGAACTTTCTAGAGCAATGATAAAAACATGAAATCTTGTATCAGAGAGAGGTGCAGATACTGCAGATGCAAACTTCTGTGATTTTGCTCTGTAGACAGCAAACATGGATAGGCTAAGCCAGCTTTATGCTCCAACTGTCTTTCTTTGTCCCAACCCAAGCACACATTACATGGTTCTGGTGTTATTTCTAAAGGTGGGCTACTACATGTTTGAAGTGTGACAAAAGAACATGCCTGTTGTTTTTTTATTTCTTTCTCTCTTATAAGCATTATTACCAAGAGCTAGGCAGAGTATGTTGTCTAACTATGAGACATCTCTCGCCTGTGGGAAAATACTTTGTGCTCTATTGCAAATATTTTCACCTTGCTTTGCTTCTTCTGATGACTACAATTGCAGTAATGCTGCCTGAGTTCAGAGGTACTGTTCCCTGGAGCCTTATCCTTTTTTGAAAAGGACCCCATGGGTTCAATGGGACAGGTAACAGATGTCTGCAATCTGGTCTCTCCATGGGGCCAAGGACTTCTTTTTAAACACTTTCATATCAGTCACAACCAGGAAAGGGGGAGAGGTTGAAGGAGAGGCTGAAATATCTGCAATTAAAGTTAGGAATTTTCTGTTGATGCTTAGTATATTCACTGAAAAGATGCAGTTGTTATTAAATCCAAGAGTCTGCATCACCCAAACTGAAAAATTGGAAGAATAATGAAAATATCAAAACAGTTTTGTTCTATCCAAAATGAAACACTTTGACTGCTCGATTCTAAGCTAAAATAAGTCAACTTAAAGCTGAGTACAACTGAGAGTAGACCATTTAATTTACCCCATCATAATTGATTTTGCTGTTTCTTCAAACTGATTTTTTCACTTTCAGTCACAAAACTTGAACTTGCCTTCAATTCCAGTACTAAAGTGGAATAATTCTGGTTTTTGGTTTTTTTTTTTTTTTTTTTTTGCTGTCAGGAAGGACTAGACATTCCTTACAATAAAGCCTTTGAATACAGCAACAGTGTAGGTAAGACAGGATTTTTTTCCTTTTTTCTTTGCATGTAACTAAAGATATGATGCTATAACTACATTGTATAGTGCAGTACCCAAGTCAGGACACCCAGAATAATGCTAAAGATTCAATGATCTGCCATTTCTCCTACCTTTTCTTACTGTGGCCTTTCCTTATTCTCCTGGAGAACACTTGCACAAGGTAAATCAGTACTTTCTATTACCTAAAAAGTTTCTTAGAGATTAAATGTATAGGTGTCAGCACAAATGAAAAGCATAATTAAAGAAGTTGATAGGGAATCTCAAAAGTATATTGTCAGGAATATGACATAAATGAAGTTATTAGGAGCTTTTTCTGCTTTAGGTTTTCTTCATAAAATATAGAAATTGATATTTGGAAACTTTAAAGACAATGTACTTAAACCGTAAATATAATTTATATATCCAAATTTAGTTTACTGAGACTAAGAAATATCTTTTATGCTATGGGATGCCAAAGCACCAAATTAGTGCACTTAATTGAACTGAGTATGATTTTAGAAATGCTAACATCAACCTCAATTATTTTTTTGTTGAAAGTATTCTTTGTTTCCTTGTGTATATTCCAGTCACATAACTCATACATCTGTTATTCCCAGCATCGAGCCTATGATGTTTACACAGATCTCCCTGTAGGGCATTTTGGCCTAACTGAATCATTATTTCAACAGAATGTCCTAGTTTAATGATACTTTTACTTGAAATATTGCCTTTTGCAAGTTTTATCCCCACTGGCATTAACTCAGCCCTTCCACACTTACACTGGAAAATCTGACCCTACTCTTAAGCAGAAGATTTCTCCAGCACAAGGTTGTGAGCACATCAGACCTGTAGAGTGGGTAATGTGACATATTTTGGGGTTTATGAACCTTACAAACACCTTTATAATGTTTATAAATCTTAATGCAACGTCAGTCCTGGTTTCTGATAAAGTGTGCTAATGATCAAAATACATAACTAAAATGGCATATTAAGATCCATAATTTTGATAGAGCTCAGGATGCTACTACTCATTTCCATTCTTTACTATTCAACTACCACCAGAATTCTTCTCTTCCAGACCTGGGTTTAGGAACAAGTAATGTGTACTTTAAAATCACTGGTAGACATTTATGCTGAGCCTTATTTGGAAAACTTTATGGAGCCATTTCATATCACAGGTTACAAGTACAACATTTTCAAGATATTAAGGCATGTATAAATTAATTTTTCATTTAAAATTAAGCTTCTGAAAACAGAAGATCTTTTTCACAAAGGAACTTCATTTAAATTTCTTGAGAAACTCAAATAACCAGGTGCTTCATTACAAAGAAAACCATTGATAATGTGGATGTTTAGTACAGGAATATTTATGCATACTTAAACTTAGATTTTCCAAAGACTTATGTCTTACTATCTCTAGACAATTTAGAAATTTAAAAATAAATGTATTAGTTTTTATTTTTACTAAGTCAGTAATACTAAGTGCTGGTGTACAAAATCTGTGAACACTGTGGAATTCCAAAATATGACACAGTTCCCAAGAACTAATGATCTACTTCCAAAGAATGCCATAATATTGGCTAGTAGTCATTAAAAAAAGCCTTTCTAAGTCTTGAAACATTCTCTCATCTTCATTTTGAGAAGACAGACAAGTAGAAGAAGATTTTGCTTCTACACAAGTCGAACGTGTCAGGAGTTTTCAGTAGCAAGGAACATCCTCAGGAATCTGAGGATCATTAACAGGATTTAATGTGAAAGATTCCCTAACTCCAAACTTTATCTAACTTACTTCACTGAAGCAAATACAACACCTGTGTATTTCAAAAGAATTCTGCACACAATTTAAAGTTTCTCTTCAGTAAGGAAAATTTTTGCATGCTCGTTTTTCAGAGTAGAACCTCAGTGGAAGGACCTGCTCTGAACGATAGCTGTGAAAGTTGAAATGTTGGAAAATTAGGCAAGAGGAAACTAACATAAAAGCAAAAAAAGAATTATTTTTTTAAAATCACAAGAGATATGCCCATGTGACAGTGTAGGACTTTCAAATGAGTAATGTAGGGTTTTCAAAGGAGCAGGTGCTGTTAACTATGGAGTCCACTATGAATCAGACAGGAGTTGGACTTGCTGAGGCTAAATAATTTAGATTACATAGAAAATTCTACATTCTGGTGAATTAAGATTTGAGGCTTAGCAGACAACTAAAAAGGGGGTTTCTTTTCATACCCTCCAGGAAAATGCTGCTGCAACATGTTATTGACTTATTTCAACACGCAAATAAGTGGTAATGAAAAAAGCATTTGTGAATGAACATCATCTCTATTGAACAAATATAGAAAATCCCTTTTTTTTTCCTCACTATATGAAAGAAAACACATTTTAAAATATCAGTTTCTATTATACTTTCCTCAAGTCTTTATACTGTTTTTTAGAAAGGCATAACCTTTCTGAATAATTTTTATGTATCTAGAGAATCTTTGCTTTTTTCAAGCCCTTTCAATATCTCAGTACCAAAGTATATAGGGACTGAGACTATATATTTTTGTAACTAATTTCCTTAAGATAATGTTAGAAATATCAGGTTCCTTAAAATATAGATGAATTTCAAGGTGAGTCTGCTAGCAGATGTTATTAATGGCATATGATTTATTGTGACATGAAATCTGATCTGAAACTCGTGTTATTAGCTGAGCTTTTTATAAATTATAATTGCCAACTGCTGAAAATATGCAGAAAGACCACTGATAAACTAGCTTCATCTTCAGGGCCTGGAATATCATCATTTGCTAAAAGTCCAATATCTCTAGTCCTGCTGGGAGGGTACAGTACATTGGGATGCATAGATTAGGCTTGAGTTCAGATTTTATCATAGTGTAATTCTTTCAGAATGAGAAGCACCAGAACTAGGAAAAGGAGGTTATAGCAAACAAATATGTACTACTATGCGACTTAAAAAGAAACAGACACTTGGGTTCGCAGTATGTTATTGTACAGATGCTAAGCAAATTGAGGTTTTGCAAAGAAGAGACCCACATTCTCACTATTAGCTATAAAATATATACTTTTAACAAAAAAACAGTAAGCAAGATAATTTTCAAACATATTTAAAAATAATTCTGTACAGTTCTTAGATGAGAAAACAAACAGCATATTTTATCATCCTAAGGTCTAGGAAGATTTGCATCAACAGGAGACTTTCCAGGTCACCCTCAGGGAAAACTAAACACTCTATGGTTAGGTTCACAGTGACAAAACATTTGTGTTAATAATTATTTCTAGACATTCTCTGTTTATTCCAAATAATATTGCATCTTACTTTACTCTCCCCATGTGTCTTTAGATGTTAATTAAAGTTTCTGAAATGTTGCTTTTACCCACCACAACTTACTTGCTAAATTACCTAAATAATAAGAAATAAACGTAAACATTGCATTATGAATGTTATCTACTCAACAAACCAAATATTGAATTTACAGTAAACGTAATGCATTTTTAATCTCCAGAAAAGCTCTGCAACAGCACTAAAGATTCAGAGAGCAACACAAGAAACAGATGCAAAGTCTCATTCCTGACTTTTTTTTGTAGAAGCAAGTTGTTTAGTGATAAAAGCAGTTCTGTGTAAAATGGCATTCACTTGCCCTTACTAAGAGTACACATGGAAGAGCCCCCTGTCAATGTACCAGTGCGAGTGTGGGAATGAAACATAAGGATCACCATCTGCAGCTGTCTAAGAAGTGTTCTTCAGTGCCTAATGGCAAAGTGTCAGCTCAGGGATCCTCACAAACACAACGTTTCATCTTGTCCATGCTAGCCTTACAAGACAAACATTCCACCTGTGAGAAGAGCTTATTTATAATGCTATTCATTTCAGCTGAAATACCAGATATCAAAAAGTTACACTACAAGTAGTCTGGAAGCATACACTTAATATAAAATGAACCAATTTCCTCTCTTTCATAAGAATCAATATTTTAAAGATGTGCGAAACTTAACCCCTCAAAGAACAAAATATTTTTATATGCATATATTTTTAGATTCTTACCTACTGTTGAACTTCTCTGGATGTTTTTCCCTCATGATATGGAATCTGTGGGCAATTGAAGCATCCTAACAGGACAAAAAAAAAAAGCACCCATAAATCCTTTTGAAAATTGCAAATCAGAAGACCCAACCTCTACACAATGCATATCGTTTGTAAGGTATTTTGTGAACTGTCATTTTCAACAACAGCAATACTCTTATCACTTAGAAAGCTTACAGGTACATTGTTCCCAGAATGGGATGTATCTGAACTTAATAATTCATTATTCTTCCTGAAGTCTCCATTACATCTTTTTACAAATCAGACATGATAGTTTTGTGTAGTGAAAGTGTCTTCAAATTTTATACAGCGAATAATATCCAGATACGGTAAAGGTTTACTGTAAGACCACTGATACAGTTCTGTCTTCCAAAGAGACAAAACAAACTAATTGAAATCAATTTCTTTAGTAAAACTGGGTGACAGATTCACCAAAGTTTCTTTACATGTTATACAAGTTGATATTTCATATGGAACTCAATAGTTTTCTCTAAAACTGGGTAGCAAATAGGAATAATGTTAGAAGACTCTCCATTTGCTGTATGTCAGGATGTGAAATCATGTGGGGAAATACTGCTTAATATAAAAAAAATATTTTTAAATTAAGTTATTTTTATCAATATTTTAAAATTAACTAAATTATGCTAATATAATCAAATAACATGTATGTGAAATGAAATAGTCATATGAAATATTTATATATCTATAACATTAAGAAGAGGATCGATCCATTGCGCTGGTGGGAGTTGTTGAAAATAGAATATTTGGAACTGATGCGCTAGATCAGTTTTCAAAGCATTTTTTAATCTCCTTTGTAGGTATGAAGAGAATTTTTTCATCAATTCAGATCATGTAATTTTTATTTCTCATACTAATTGTTAAAACTATACAAACTGGGAATTAATCGTTAATTTTTCAATGTTTGTATTAAATTAATTGTGAGAGCATGAAATCTACCAATTCTTGAGCCTTGTAGCGGATAGTAAACACAGAGAAATCCATTTGGATAATGTCTTTGTAGTTATGTCTTAAAATTCTGGATGCATATGAATCTAAATATAAGAGTTAGTCCAGTTTGTAAGAAATTTCAATGAATTCCAGCTTCCATGCAAATAACATTTGAGAAAAACTACAAATAAAACTGTCATTATAACCAATTAGCATCCATATATGAACTTCCCCACCTATTATTTACCAACTTAAAAGACTGTGGATCTATAAAGACTAAAAATTTGAGAGAAATACTAAATTCAACATAACACTATATCTAGCAGCATTTTAAAATATTTTCAAACAATGGGAATTAGAACATGGAGGAAAAGCCCCTAAAACTAAATACTTAAATTATTTACTAGCGATTCCAAACATGACTAAAACTTTTGTTCAAAATAATTTTTATTTAAACAAATCAATGTTAATCTAATTCACAAATAAGCAAGCATTCAATGCAGATATAAAGGCACCCACTAATATAAGCCATGGCTTCAACATTTTGTGTTTCAAAAAGTTTGTATTTACTAGAATCTTAAGCAGGGCATGCACCAGAGAACTGACTGGTCCAACCTTCAATGTTTGGTTTACTAACTTACGGGTGCTTTGAAAAGATAAATGTCGAACTTTAATACCATTAAATTCAAAGGTAAAATTGTTCAGATAGATTGACAACATATAAATAAGCTTTTACAATTATGAATAAAAAGCAATGCATAATTCATAAAATTTTAAACACACTATCTACTTAAGGGTGTAACACAGTATAGAATTTTTAGGCAAAACTTGTGATCACTGATCAAATTAGATCAGTTAGAAGCAACATTAAATGCATTAACTCCATCAAGGTACTCAATTTTTTTTATGAACTTGTTATGTGGTTTCTAAAGATGTACATAGTTTGCTGCTTTATGCACACTGCGTAATTATTCATGTATTTTTCTATCATATTTAAGAATGGAATTGTCATTCAACATTTCACAGTTCTGCAAGGAAATGGCAGCAAAATTCCCAAGTGAATGGTGTTAGTCAACAAATGCCTTATTGTTCTGTCCTGTTATCCAAACTGTCATCTGAAACTTTCAGTGCTGTATTCTCAAACTGCACTCATTTTTAATTTAAATTTATTTTTATGTGCAATTTTATAAGGCAAATATCCACAAGTATCCAGGTGATCCCACAGTTCTTGGAGACGGATGAAATAAAGCTGGCAGTAAACCCTGAGACAGCACACTTCTAAACAATGGCTGCTAGCTGAACTAAAATAATAACTCTGTTAACTTTAGAAAGACCTATCATTCATACTTTATCCCGCATTAGATGCGCCAGCATTAGAAAAGTATAGTTTCATATGAAAAAGAAATGAAAGGACTGTTGCAGTTAACTGTTCATTTTCTAGACACTGAAGCATAAGACAGACCCAAGACAAAATGAATAAAGGAGTAGAAGCATTTTTGAGAGAAACTAGGAAACACTAATCAAGGACTAACTGTCTAATGAATGAAATGAAAAGGCTAATGTGCTTACTCACGCAGAACAAACGCAAGGCACAAACAAGCTAGGGATCAATGCCCACTGCAGATGGCAAACAGGCAGTTGTTTCCATGCAAGGTTGATTTGATCAAAATTTTCCCTTCCCTGAACATTGTCTGACTCCAAAATGAAACAACTGACTTAATGAACAGAGAGGTAAAAAAATAATACACCCAGCTAATTTTGACAGGCAAAGCACGAGACAGGAACACATCAGGTCAATTTCACTAAAAGAAATTGCTGAAGAGCTACTTTTATTGATGTAAACCAGAAAAGTAACTACACACAGATAAGTTTAAACGTAGGGGAGCTGCTATAGCGTCCTTCAGCTTATACTGTCCAACTGTTCTTTTGAATCGAAAGTAGAGTCCTTAGATTCCCCAGCACCAAGGATCTCTTCTCAATCCTAACTCCCCACTATAAAAACCAGCCCATGCTGGCTCTGCATTAGGACAACAAAGCTCTGCTTTAGGGGAAAAAAAGAGAGGAAAAAAACTAAACCAAAACAAACAAAAACCACCAATACCACACAAGAAACTACACTGACTTTTCTGTTTTTCAGGTGTCTGTATTCTTGCACATATTAAGGCAGTACCACATTGACTGGTGTAAGTAAATTAAAAGCAATGGGAAGAATTGAAAGTAATAGGAACTTGACAGTGAGTAGGAATGTAAGTACTGACTCCTAAGAGCTGCTGGAATTATCAGATACCATCCCTGAATCTTGAGGAACAACCATTAGAAGTTTCCTGGCTGATGAGAGCAAAGAACCCTTAGTTGTGAGATTTTGGCTGCATTTGTAACACAATTGATTTTAGCAGACTTCATTCATCCATTTCAAGTAGGGGGAACCAGCCCAACTTGTTTATACACACAACTGTTGTTGGACCAATGGAGAAATGATTTATTTTTTGTGTCAAAAGCTATACTAAAATCACCTAATTAACTATACAGAAACAGAGTAATGGTATGGTAAACCAAGTATAGTTCACAAAATATGCTGACCTTTCCTGGTACCTGATATTGTGAATGGCCAGAAATATATGAGAAATTATTTTCGTATTTTACTGTAAAATTGATATGAAAAAGAAAATCCAGGATTCAATAAAGCAAACTCTCATGCTTCATGATATTACCTAGCAAAGAGAGTAGGATTTTTAAAGAACAATCATTTGACAGTCTGATACTGGTATATAATTTATATAATCTCTCAGATTTACATATTAATTTTTATTAGTAAACTGATTTGCATTCTAGCCTGAAATACAATTTTCCAGCATTACTATATCTGAACCTAAACATTTTCTAGTTTTACAAGTAACAGACCATAAGTAACACCCAAAAATGGCAAAAAAATTATTAATAATAATAATAATCTGAAGAGAAACAATATTGTCAAGCCTTTTGCAAGAAGAAAGGAAGAGTAAGGTCTTATGGCATAACTTTAAAATGAAACAATCTCCTTTCATCCACATTTCAGTCACAGAGCTCATTTTATACCTCTAATTATAATATTTTTCACCAAACCATCCAAGAATTAGGATTTTTTTTCCAGGAGCAGTTTTGCATCAGAATCAATCTTGGGCACAAAGTAATGCCGAGCACAGAGCATCTACAGCAGAACTAAGCAGCCAATTATGTAATTTTGTGTTTCTGAGACTATTATATGAATACTTGAGTTGTACAGTACTATTCTAAAATTCTGCATTTCTTTTTTAATATATACAATATTTTTAGTCATTCACATGTCACATGACAATAGCCTACATGATAATTTTTCTTAACTAAATTCATAGTACCAATCAAATCTGAAAGAAACTGCCACTTTTATATGCCTTTCTTGTTTAGATGGTTTCCTACTACTGTAACATTTAGAAATGAGATGAAAGAACGGGTATTTGAAGAACAGAAAATGCAGTTTATCTCAGTTTAAATTCTACAAAAGTGATCAGACTTTTAAAAAAATATATCTTTACATCACACAAGTATTCAACCAGGACATTTATGTGATGAACACGCAGACATATACACATATATGCACCCTTACATTTGAACCTGTTCAGGCTCTGAAGCAGCTGGGCTATCCTTATACCTCACTCAGGTTTGTTTTAAATCCTGACAGTGAAGATAAGATAGAGAACAGACAGAGCATATCTGAATCTACTCCTAGGAAATGGAAAAAATATTTTAATTGAACTAGGACATTTCTCAAAGTGACCTGCCAAGAAGAAAAGAAGCTTAAGTTGCTACACCTCTTTAATACCTTATGATTGACTTACACACATATATATTCATCTTTTTAATGGGTATTAGCATTACCGGAAAGCAATCTGAAGCAGTCTTTTCAGAGGAGTAACCTTATACATTGTGAATAACCTTATAGAAAGATTAATGCATTTAATATATGTCTATCTATAAGTTGGCTGTGATTAAAATTTCCATTAAATAATAATTTTTATGCTGCTGAACAAACAAATGACCAGTGTGCATCTTCTTTGGATACAAATGATCTGATTATTTTTTTTTTCCTAAGATGCTTCTTTAATTAAGGCTTAATGGATCCACAAGGCTAGGAAGCTTAAGGGATAATTCAGCAACCTGTAATCTTTGGATCAGAATGCAAATCTAACCTGAACAACCAGTTAGCTCACATCAGTTATTAATATGGTATAGTACAGATGTACAAAAAATATCATTGAAGATAGATGAACAAAGTTTTCTGTGGTGGCTTAAAATTAATTTCTAGATAACTATTTACTAGAAATTGTTTTCTAGATAAACAAACGTCCTCACAATTCTGCATTCTACTTTCTGTACATATACATAAAATACAAAAAACAAAGGTACACCCTTCATTTTAGTATTTCCCACTCCATAATAAAAATCTTAGATAAACAAATCATATTGAACCATTGAATGACCAAGTCTAGAAAAAGGCAGTCAAAAAGCTTAAGGTTCTGCCTTGTTTAAATTAAGCTGTCAGTTCACATTTGACTCCTAGGTTTTAGACTAAATTACATTAATTACCCTGAGAAGGAAAAGGGATTAAAAAAAATACTCATTAATACATTAGTTTTTGGTGAAAAATTAGCTACTATAATTGTATTTCTACTGATATTTTGGGCCTGTATAGATGAGAAAAATGGCAGTTTGAAAACATCAGAGCAAGAAGATATTACAAGTACTTAAAACAGCTTTACTAAAGGATACCGGTAATTCACTTTGTTAAGAAAAAAAACTGAGAACAAAAATCTGAGAAATTTGTGTTCCTGGCTTTTCAAAAAGAGCACAGAAACTGTGACGATAATGCTATTTATTTTGTCTGTGATATACTCTAATGGTCAATTTTAAATATATTTCAGCAGTACATGTATTGCTAAGTCAAGTGACAGTTCACACTATAAATACTCATTTAAACAGGCAGTATCTCAAAACCCAAGACAGAACATCAGAACCAGAGTATTTATAAATGATAGACAAAAGAACAGAGGATGGTTTATCTGGAAATAGTAACGAAAAATTTGAAATAGGCCTACAAAGATAAGCATATTTCATCTTTTTATTTGAAGTCAGAATTCTGTGAAGTTTCTGATGATTCTACATAGACACAAAATGGAATCCATTTTGCCAAAAAACCCTGTGTTTGTGCAAAAAACCTCAACCACTCTTATGTTCTGCCTGTGCATAATTCTATAAATTGTGGGCATGTGCAGCTATTGACGCCTTTGGTATTTACTGTTGATCAGTTTATATGGGGTGACCACACATTCCAGCCGTGCAGGGACCAGCCCTGTAAGATAACCCTCTGCACCAGTATCTCAAGGACTTTCTCTGAGAAGCTATTTTGAGTTTTAGAAATACATTCCTATGACAATACATTCCTATGTACCTATATTTTTAAGTCATTAATCAAGTGCAAGACTGGGAGGCAAGACAAGCTATTACCTGACCAGATGTGTCATGAGCCCCACGACTCAATGCAATGCAGAGGACATGTACCCTGTAAGATGATCTCTGCTGAGGATACACTGTGCTACATCTTCCCTTCTTTATATTTGGTCACCCTAAATTTACTGTAACTAGAGAAGAGTTCTTCTAGGTCCATGCTAAGTGTTTATGTGGTCACTAAAAAGAGAAGGAGAAAAGTGATCACATGGCAATTAGCCAACATAGCCATATAGACAGTGTATTAAGTATCTTGTATATTAAAAAGATCTCTGTGGTAAACCTTTAGCAGCATTTCTGATAACTGCTGATCGAGAACTATGTTGAAATAGCCCCAAATTATCCTGCAAAATGAGTTTGAGCAGAACACAATCAAGGACATAGCTTAGGCTGAAAGTCAATACAGGCAACACTATGCAATGCAATTGATCCTTACTTTAGATGTTCCTCAGAGAAACACAGAAATGGCTCACAGGTGTCTTCAATAAAAAGCACAGAAACAAAGTTTACATGAAAAGCCCATCTATCTTGAAACGAATACAGACTTTCATGCCCAGCACTTCTGCAGTTCTTAGGAGAGAAAAGTGAATAATTAGCTCAATTACTAAGCTTTTTTTTTTTTGATTAAATACTAATTAGTGTCATCATATTAAAACTTAGAGAAAAAAGCAAATCTGGGATAAAGAATAACTGCTTGTGTAGTGTCTTGAAAAATTATACTCTAACATGATTTTTCACACACTCTCATAATTTAAAAAAAACCCAAACCACCCCCCAAAATCTCCCCAAAACCCCCAAACAAAAATAAATCCCTTTGAGTATTTTTATTTTGAACACTAATTATGTTTGCATTAGAGTAGTATCCCCAGGGGCTGAATGTAGGCCCTTAATTTCAGCGCCTAAACTGTCAGGGTGATTTCCCTATCCTCCCAGAATGCTTAAGAGTTAGAAGAAAGCCCTTTGGAAAGACTCTCCAAAAAGGCATGTGGACATGTTTCTGCTCTGAACTGTTATTTCAAGATCTTTTGTTTTTAATCACACATGAAACTGAGCACACCTAGCTTCTCACATTTAAGAAGGTATGCCTGAAATGCAACAGTTTGAGCAGTCCTCTGAAATCCTCGATGGGGTTCAAGCCAAAGCTTGTATCACCACCCATTTTATACACTCATTTGCTTGATAGGGATCAAATAATAAATGTTCACCTGACTTCTCCCTAGCAACTTCCCATAACTTGTTAGTCAAAGCCTTGGCAACAGAGTCTTATAATTTTAATACATATTTATGCTATTCATTTGTTTCCATAGCAGGTATTTATTTTTATAAGAAATATGCAAACCACTAAAACATCTCTCATTGATTTATACTCTGAAAGAATATTTTTCTCTTAATTGAAAAAGGTCACTGTTTTCCTCATTCATTATGTTTTCTATTTGAAATTTAAATTTTTGCATTACAATATTATTTATTATCTTTCCTATTGGACAAACAAATATTAATTTATAAAAAACACCTCTAACATACTCATAAATTAGGGCTCGTTTTGGATTATTTATCTACAGACATTCACTTTCTCTCCCTGCTGATTTACGACAAACTTTTTAAGATCCTCTCCCTTACATCTTTCATACAGCCTGTTTGTTCTGTCTCAAAGGTCTAGAAGTAACTTTCTTAACTTTTGTTTAATATCTGCATTTGCTCTTGTGTGGCATCAATCAAAATAGTTTCTGAATCCTTCTCCTTTATTTTCTTGCTAAGGTGTACATGGGTTCTAACTCCTCCCTCCATGGAGGCTCCTTCGAGCTTACTCCCTCCTTTCTCCTCTAACAATACAGGTCTTGTACCTGTAAGCACCTGAGATCCAGTTCAGACCCTAAGGATTTGTCAGTGTGATGTAGCTGTGGGAAGGCAATACCAAAATGGCAGAAGAGTTATATATCAAACTGAGACAATATTTAACAGTAAGTCTGAAAATAACTGGCCAACTAAGAAGCTTTCAAGAAAGAGCGAGATTCACATGAGCTACTCATGCCAAGTTTACTCCCACCACAGTGGTTTCTCTGAAAAGGTACTGCAGAAATAAAATTAAATTGAATTAAATTGCTTGTAACAACATTAGATAGAAGAGATTACACCCTAGGAGATCATCTTGATCACATACTGGTTTTACTGCTAATGTTAATCAAATTTTTAAATTAAAAGGTGAATGTGTATTTGTTTCCATACACAGTGTAATTGGTCAGATTCTTTTTTGAAGTGCAAAACCCAATCATGTGTTACATGTAAATGACCAATATTTTCATTAAAAAAGGGGTTAATAATCTCTGAAATATGTCAACCCAATGACACTATAAGTAGTTCATATGAACAGTTTTATTTAACTTGCTCCCAAGTTAAATAAAGCTCAGGTTTTGCAGAAAGAGCTATCTAAAACATGAAATAGACTAAAAAATGGAACTATATGCCATTTTACTGAGCATTCAAGGACTCAAAAAAAGTATTCTCTATTAATAATAGGAACCTGCTTTAAAAAAAAACCTAAACATGCAACGGCTTAGAGAATGAAAAACCTTTTCTGGACTTAGTATTTGGATATATGGAAAAGTGTTAAAATATGTCAAAATACAAACATGTGGTGTAGAAGATGAATTCAAATTTCAAAAAAATTAATTCACATATATTTTCCTTCCAAAACAAATCAAGCTTTTTCTAGCTTGCTGCTTTAAATAAGTAATTTAGATATGCAAAATATTTTACAGTGATGATCTACCCAGAGCACAACGTACATAGGTTATGCAGTAACTATTTTTGTAGACTCTGGGCATTAAAAGGCTTTGAGGTTAAACATATTTATTTACTCCATAGTAAATAAAGAGGTAATAAATAGAGAGGTTCTGTTATGTGCAATAAAGGGAATAAGCTACAGACTATTACCAGGATACTGATACTTAGGGACAACAAAAACCTTGTTCTTTATTGTAATAAAAAAACCAATAATTGAAAATGGTAAACTTTTTTTTTTTAACAAAATAAACATGGAGTTGTTGAAAATGGTAGACCACAAATGCTTTCTACTGGAAAGGGAAAAATACCCAGAAACTTTACAAACTACAAATTATGCATTTCACTCTTGGTTTATGTAAAACTGTTCACTATTAAGCAATCCTACAGCAAAATAAAAAATACCATTCTTGATGTGGTCAGAAACCCAGGAAAGTGCAATAAAGCCCTTTGCTATAATTTATCATGTACAGAATTTTGAACCCAAGAAATAGTAATGTCCAAACTGCTTTCAAAGTACTGAACTAATCCTTCACAGAGGGTCAAAGAAATGCTTTTTCTGCCTTTTCACATTCCAAGGATCCAAATGTGCAGAAGACCAGTGAAAATGTCTGGAGTAGTGTAGTGAAACTGAGAAATTCCTTAGATTTTTCTATCAAAAAAATTTCCCCAAGACTGCACTTGCATAATGCTTTTTGCCTAACCATCTGGACAGACTCAGTGCGTCATGGTTGTTTAGCAACTTAGGGCTTTCATGGTAGCTTTGAATATATTATACCAGCATCCTATTCTCAGTCTCAAATTGTTTGGGAGGATTCTATATCTGCATAAAAACTCTTTGCATAAGACCCATTTACTCAGGATTTCCAACACATAGGAAGTTTTCTAGAAGGCTAAGTTATTTATACTAAATACTAGGGTATAATACCCCAAATTAATGATCTGCTGTACAAAGTTACTCCCCAGGTGATCAAAGAAAGGGTGCAGACACCTGCAGTGCAGAGGCAGGATGAGCAAGAGTAAGTTCAGGAGACAACTAAAGCATACAAAGTTAGGTCCACAAATTTTCACTGCAAACAACATGAATGGGGCAGTTTCTCTGAACTTTAGGCCAGACAGTTATGCTATGAATATATTTTACAGATGGAGAACCCCATCGTTTTTTGACAATAAATGAATTTGCTTCATGAGAAAGAAAATGCAAAAAAATAAAAATCCTTGGTCTCATGAAAGCATAGTCAAATCACCTTTCCATTTTTTTACCTTAAAAAACAACAATGCAGTAGGCTGAAAGCTGCTCCTAGATTTTTATAAATTTGCAAATCAAAGAGCACCTGTTTGTAAAGTGCTGCTTTGCTCAACTACTTAAATAATGTAATCAATACTAAATGACAAGCTAGAATTCCCAAATTTGCAGCACAGTAAGCAGACACTTGTCTTGCTGATATTTGTAACAAGTAATCCTTATAATGTTAGCCAAGACAAATGTTGTTAATATTAACTTTTACTCAAGCATAAATATCACATCCATATGACATCAGATATTGTCTCAGAGTAAGATTATCTTAATGTTTGCAACTATTTTCTATAATAATAGCATTAATAAGGGCAATGTAAAGCAGTTAAATCCTACTTTTACTACTGGGTACTTTTTTGTTAATGAACAATCAAAACCTACAATAAACATATGCAATTTAAAGATCAGTGCAAACAAAATGTTTCCAAACATTTGCATTAGTCTTTCTTTTAGTTTCAGTTATGTGCATCGTATTCAAAGGTACTTCCTAGCCAGAAGAAATGTACTATTGAGACACTGTTTTAAGGACGACAGATGCAACACACATTTCAGAATCACAATCACAGACTACTCTGAATTGGCAGGGACCTACAAGGATCATCAAGTCCAGCTCTTAAGTGAATGACCTATACAGAAATAGAACCAACAACCTTGGCATTATTAGCACCATGCTCTAAGCAACTGAGCTAATCCCAGTTTCCTTCTGATAAAATGAAAACTGCCATTCAAACTGCCATTACTTTCCAAATAAATTAATCTATGTCAATGTTGCTCAAAGAGGCATTTCATAATGGCCTTTATGTATACATTATCTGTGACAACAATTCTGTTTCTGGAATAAAAACCATTTTTTTCCTTAGATTTCTTTTAGTAAAAATACTTACATTGTTCAAAATTATTAAAGTATCATCTACATCAATTTCAGTGCTATTGCACAAATTGTAAATTATGCTTTCAGAATTATGGATTGAATTTGAAAAGGCTTCAATTTTTATAGTCTTTTGAAAGGACAAAGAAATCTATAAAAACCCCAAGATTACAATTTCAGCATTTAAAATCTACATAAAATAATTCAAACAAATGTTATGATATTTCAGATAATGAAACCCTTCATTTATGCCAATGTGTCCTATTTCACATGTAAGGAGTCAGAACAGATGTCCAAATATTGTAATGCCAGAGAAAAGTTAGGGCATATCTTGATTAACACTCTCAGAGCAGTCCATGGTGTCTCTTTAAAACTGGCATGAGTTACTTGAAAATATCTATTCAAAATCCATTCTAGGAAACACAGCCAGACAAAGTGTTCCCAAGACAAAAGGAAAACAATAAAGCTCTGTATAAGCCTTTTAGCAATGTAAGCTGCATATTATCGACACACCATTCATTGCAATCAACAAATGATTAATTGCAAATTTGTTGCTAAATTGACCACGAAAAAGACAAGCTTCAGGGTACTGTTAAAGAGGAAAAACTTATGTTAAAAATGATTGGAGACTTTTTGCAGTGAATTAATTCTAATCAATACTCTTGTTGACTGCACAGTGGAATAATGACTTCCTTAAATAGCATATGTACCCATTATTGTAGACATTCAAATTAATATTTAACCTATTGCCTTCCTTTTTTTCCCCCCCTTTTGAAACAGCATTTTCTAATTTCACCTTTAAGAAGAAGAGTCTACAATAAACAAATTTTTTGCAAAGTCTAATATCAATCATCTTGGGAGGCATAAGAATCATCTTGGCAGGCAAAAGAATTTAGAATACAAAAGTAATTATGTTTATTTAGGGTATTTACATGATAGCCTTTTTAACTACAACTGGCACGGATGAAATAATGGGTGCCTTTAAGCATATCAACTTTACAAACTTCTGAACAACTTTGCAATTATTTTGTTTGGTGCAAAAGTATGATTTCAGAGTTTACTGGATGTCCCTTTTTCCTCCTTTTGTGAATGCAATCGTATACCTAGAACTTAAACCTTTAATGATAATTTCATTCCTGTGATTATCACAAAATAGGTATGAGGTACTGGGAGAGGTACTTTTGTTATACCAATAGAATTTTGAAAATTGCTTTTTTTCTTGCATTTGACCAAAAGTCTGGTTTCAAATTTTTCTTCAAAACAACAAATTTCCATTAATTTACAAGCACTGCAATGGACAAAGTAATACTTTAATTATTTAAATGCATTCACAGCTAATGCTCAAATTACAGTTTTGTCAATGAATGGATTGAATCATATGTTTAAATGTATCTCATTAATGAAAACCTTTTGGAAATAAAGTTTCTTATAAATGTGGTTTCAATTGAACTGCACAGCTGAACTATTATATTCTTTTATATTCTTGGGGCGTTGGTTGTTTGTTTGGGGTTTTGTTTGGTTGGTCAGTCATGTTTTTGTATGATGGGAGAAGACATTTATTTCAGGCACTAGAAATCTTTCTTCTAATCCTCAACTACTCCTGTAGTGTATATTAAAAAAATCCAAACAAACAAAACATGTATATCTATATAACTATCTATATCAAGGAAGCTAATTTGAAAATATGGAAATTCCTCAGACTCCAAAGGAAATTATAAGATTATCTAAAAAGCACAAATGGACTACCCAAGGATACAGTTCAGAGCTGAAAGTGAAGTTGTTGACAAACTGAAACAATTTTTTAAATGTCTAGGCAGGCCTCATTAAGTTTTCTGCTTTAAATATCTCTGTAATTTTGTCTTCTTTGAGGCACTTAAATGACATAAAGAATTCACAATAACTAGCTTTCAGAGTCTTAGACACAAAGGAGAACCCAACCCCCAAATCTCTACCCAAACCTCAATATAGTAAGTTACTTCCAAACTAGCCTCAAAATCCCATGATTCAGGTATATCTGGCCATACTACTATGTCCTCTTCACTGGAGCACTCAGGAAAGTTCCTCCACTGCCTTGGCAGCTGGAGACCAGCAAGGAGGTACTTGCATCTATCCTTAAGAAACCTTAGCAGAGCTTGTACAATAACTCCACCTAGTCCAGCTGGGCTTAGAAGTTGATTCTTAATGCAAAATTTAGGAAGGTAAGAGTGAAGTGGTACTCATCTAGTGTACTTTCTCAGGCCCCCCAGATTTCTTTCTGCTAAAAAAGCTGGGCTGATAGGAAAATCCTGTATTTCAACAAAAGCAAATGCAAAGATTTGCATCTGAGTGGAATAAGGCTGCCATACAAGGCGGTGCTGAGTGTCAAGAAGATCTGAAGAAAAGGACACAGCAAAGAAAGCAAACAGCATCCTCTGCTCCATCAGAAAGACTGTTCCACCATCCATGCCACAGCAGTGATCCTTCCTCTCTGTTCAGCACTTGGGACGCCACATTTGGAACACTCTTTGGTCTTGGGCTTCCCAATACTGCTAAGACATGGACATGGAGAGACCACATCTGTGAAGATCTGAAGGGAAAGTGTCAAGACAATGGATCCAGGCTCTTCCTCATGGTGCCAAGCAATAGGACAAGAGGCACTGGGCAGAAACTGATGCACAGGAAGTTCCACCTGAGTATGAGGAAGAACTTCTTTACTGTGAAGGTAAGCTTCTTTACTGTGACCTTGCATTGCATGTAAGCATCCAAATAATCTTCTTAAATCATGGGGCCCAAAACTGCATACAGTACTCAAGTGAATCTGCATCTGTTTAAAAGCAGGTCTGTAGTTTGACAGGTCTTCCTTCATTCCCTTCTTGTAAACTACCATTTGTTTGCCTTGTATTTTTGACTTTTCTTTTCTTTTTTTTAGCAGAAGATAATTGAGTGCTGTATGTACAAGCCAGTTTTAAGGCTTTTGTACTATTCTGTGCTTAAAAAAAATATCCACAGAGAGCTGTAGAAAGATTCCTCAGCGATATTGTCTCTAGCAGCTAAATACTATTAATTATAACAGGTTTTGGGTGTTTTTCACAAACTTGTATTGTCCCAGAGCAGCAGACTTTATTCACTGCTAACAATAAGTGAAGCTAATAATGTGTTCTCAAAACATTAATACAAAAGACAACAAAATGTTGTTTTCGTAACTAAGAAATGATGAATTATAGGACAGATCTGTGTTTATAACCAAAAGTGAAAATGCTCTGTCTAGTTTTCATTAATGAGACATAAATGAGATACTATATACTATTTCGTACTATATGGCACGAAAAACCCCAACAACTGTATGACAAAATAGCCTCCACTTGGTATAATAATGCTTTTAAACTTTGACTTACACTGTATCTTCATAAAGAATATTTTTTGTAGGGTTTTTTTGTTTGGTTGTTTTTTTTTTTTTTTGTGTCAACTTGGTGGTTTTGGTCATTTGTAATTCTGATACGTTAACCAAAAAAACTGACATGCTATGCGAATTGAGTAGCCTCTTTGGATTCCAGCTGGCTTGGCTGGATGCCTTTCTAATGGTAATGAAGTCACACAGCTGCTAGGACAATCAGCTGGAGTTCAGATCAGTAGCTAAATGGATATCCAGACTGGCTTCTTATCAGGACTCATTAAAGTTCAGTGTTAACAAACTGTAGGGTTACATAGGTTTACATGGTTACAGCAAAGTGCCTTTTAAAAATGAACTTGTTGGAGCTGAAAAAAAAAATCTCTCCTTTTTCTGCTTATAAATGTTACTTTGTACTGGTCAACACAAGAAACGTTCAACCCTACTCCCAGTGAAGTGAAAGGAAAATTCCCATTCATTTGCATGGAAGTAAAACAAATCAGTTCTCAATGTTTCAGGGATTTTTGAAGAATACTGCTATTCAAATTACTTCAGAATGCCTCAGCTAAAGGGTCATTCGGTATTCAGCTATGTCCAATTTTCAATTTAGAATGCAGTGCACACTAGACCTGTGAGAATTTATCAGCTTTTACTTTGCCCATCAAATTGCTAGCATTTTTATGCCACATGAAAGTGTGAAGTTCCACCATTCCCACAAGAAAACAATGAAAAACCAAGTAGATGTAAAATCTTACTTTTTAGACTAATGGTACTGCTGCAGTATACAGGTATCTCCTGCCAGTTCTGTAGCTTATTCTGGGATCACAGTGCAGCCAGTGCAGGCTGGGGGGATGGTTGTACCACCACAAAGCTTCAGTGTGAACCAATAGATTTCAGTATTAACCATCTTTCCTACAGATAAATGGGAAAGTACCAAATGTGTCAACTCTTACAAAATCATTACTGGTATCTTTTTCACCTCTACAGTTTTTGTCATCTGTTTTTATTGAACAAAATTTGCATTATAAACCCTTTTTAGAACATGGAACACACCATGCTTGTTTGACATACTAAAATGGGATAAAAGACTCTATCAGTGTACTGTGAATGTGCAGTAACAGACCTTCTAAAGCATTCTCTACATTCTTCAAAACTGATACAGTCCTTAGACAACATTTCAGCTGTTATGAGTAATGGAACCAAATGGTTTGAATCATGGCAACAAATATCAATTGCTCTACAAGTGAAAATTTCAATGAGAAATAACAGCAGTCAAACAACAGCTCCTTTTAAATTAATAAGAAATTTTTTTCAGATACTCAGGTGATTAGGATTCTGGTCATCAGCTTTATGCATCACCTCACAACACATGAGGTGTTTTATGAGCTGCATAATACAAAATTTATAATGAACTTGAAAGTACCTTGTAAGTTCTTCTAAATAAGGACTATCTTATCTTTATAGTGGTTTGTGCAAACAAGAAAATACCCATCCAAACTACAAGCAAACTACATCCTGCACTCCAAACAGTTCTGACTTTTGATCTCTTTGCTTTCCTTTTTGAGGTTTACCCAGCTCTTTCCCATTGGGTTTTCTCCAGGAATCAAAACCTAGTCAGTATTACTTATGTGAAACTAAGATGAAGGGCTTTGGCAACATTTCCAGATTATAATCAGCAAAATATCATATCTCCCACTAACCAATATATGGAAACTCACCCACATAAATGATATCATCCTGATTCAACTAAGCATGCTCAAACTGAGCAGTGACATTCATGCACAGGGAGAAGTTCACAGAAGGAAAAATACAATACTCCTACAGTTAATTCTACTCAAGACAAACAGGCAAATAATTGCTTTACACTTGCACATACTCTGAATTCTACATTCTATGTCTTGTTAGAAACAAAAATATTAATACAGTTTTGATTTTAAAATTATTTTAGTGGCTATGAAAACTGGCAGGATGACAGCATTTTTTACATAAAGTCCTATATTTATCCACTGAGCTTAGGTTTTCTTGCCAATATCCTTTGGCTTTTACCTACAGGAGCTGCTTCTGCTGGCAAGCAGTAAGTTCACTTCCATGGTTCACAGTTGAGGCTGTCAACAAATGTGCCAATTGTACAACATGGATTTCTATTCAATAGAGAGGACTCAGCAGAATTATTCTATAGGTTGTATAAATGTCACTTGATGATAACTTTTAGTTACTGTATATCTCAGCCAAATGTAATCCTGTAACTTGTTAGCCCTCTTCAAAACTTGTTCCACAAATCAACCAACTGACTACAAGTAGCCACTGTCAGATGACTTGCCTTGGCCCAGTAGCAAGAAAACTTAAATATAATTTACACTCTATACTTATATCAGTGCAAATATTCTTTTGATTAGCTCTTTCCAACTTGTAATGAATGAATATTTTTCAGATGGAAAACAAAGAGAAACATTAAACTCAATTGACATGTACTTTGCTTTCCCTTTTGAGGAAAGTGTTTAGAAAAGGTAGCTTCAGCAGTAAAAATAGGTAGTAGGAGCACATAATCTTTTTCTGTTTCTAATCACTGCAGTATACAGGTATGTCCACAGGATATAACAAAGTGCTAAAGTGGTGTCCAAAAGAGAGAGACTTCGTAGAAAATAGGAACTACTTGCAGTGTTTTGCAGTGTAACCATCTAGAGCAATTGCTCTTGGCACAGGTCTAACCAATTTGTGAGCAGGCAAAATGCCATCTGAACAGATGGCATGAGGTACACAGCCAAATAGCCATGTATGTGCATCGGCTGTGGGTAGTAATGGCATGATTCCCAGCCATGAAGGTCTAAACAGTTGTCCATCCTGATCTTAAAAGCTCATGTTTATAGAGAATTGTCATCAATAATCCAGCTTTGTACTAAATTATTCTTGAAATAAAAAATGTTCCTGGAGATGAAAATGACAGATAGCTGAGTTTCAGAACTCCTCTGTTAATTTCTTTATTGCTTCATTTAGCAACTTTTAAAAAAGAAAAAAAAATGCACAGTGATGAAAACAGGCTCCAGTTTCCCAGACCCTTTTTACCTGTTGCTTGCTGCTGTGGTAACAGCGTGCAGTAAAGTTCTTGATCTGAGAAGCAGAGAATTAGCTTTGGGCGAGAGAATTTGGGTATGGGAATGTCTGTGCTGCAAAACTGCATGGATTTTATCAGCATCGTCCTCCTTTTTCTTGTTCCCAGATTATATAACTGCCCCAAAAAGTAAAATAACAAAATGTTTCTCTGCTGTGGAGGTTCTCAGGACTTACTCAAAGCATCATGAACACCCCCATGGATAGGAACACTCAACTGTACCTGGAGCTTTTCAAACCTCATCTTTCCATAATCACAGAACTACAAAACAGCTCTAATTCTACTTTGCCTGGAATTTTTACAAACAGTGTACCTCAGCTATTTCTGAAGAGCCAAAGCAAATTTCAGTTCAATTCTTCAGTCCTTTAGTGCAGCTCATAATTATTAACCAGCTATTTTTATCCAACGGAATTATTTAATTTTCTGCTTACAAACTGCCCAAGAAAGATTAAGTTATCTTTGTGATCATTAGTTACCTGAAATGATTTTACATGTCCTTTCAGTGCTTGGCTCTCATCTTTAAAACTCCACAGATTTTCATTATGTAGGTTTAGCATAGAGCTCAGTACACAAAGGTTACAATGTTTCTGTCCTCTATCAGGATGAACTGAAATTCTACAGTAAAGATTTTGATACAAACATCTGCATTTTCAAGTTCAAAATGAAAACTCTGGCAAATAAATTCTGCTTTTCTTAAAAATGCTCCCTGCTAGTAAATGTACCTCCATGCAATATAAACACTACCTTGCTATTTCATTCATTTTTTCTTTCTAAATGTTGGGGGGAAAAAACTCACAAGAGACAGACTCAGTTCTGTAAGCAGAACTGACCATCTGAAAACAAATATAACATGCTCACTTATTTTTTTAAATATGATACATACTAAATTTTAATTCTATTATACATATTGAATGTTATATTCAAACAACAATATTTGATTCTATATTAGCATCAATCCAATTGTCCAAGATTTTTTTGCTCACTTACCATGCAATAGTCTCAATTTTTAGAGAAAACACTGCCAGATGCAATTTAATTAGTTTTACTAAATGATCCATCCTTACAAATTCACTGGTACAGAAAAGTGGATTCTCTGTAGTGACTTGGGCTGATTCAATAGTGTACCTACCAGTGCTCAATAGAATGCACAAAAGACTGTCAGCTATAGTCTTTTAGGACATGTCTTGATGGATGCCTTTTGCATATGCCAAATAATCTGGCAGGTAAGAAGACAAATTTGGTGCCTTTGAAACAAAGCAGAGAACAACAAAAAAAGGCCTACTACAGATTTCAATAGGTTCAGGAAATAGACTATAAACATATTACAGATTCCAGATTATCAAGATTTATATATAAGCAATCACAGAGAATTGTAGGAATGTTTGTGGTGGAAAAGCTGTGTTTTAGCAGTTCCTTATCGTTAGACTTGCATAAGGAACTGACCAAAAGAGAGCAGTTTGCTTGAAATGGAAAACAAAATTCAGGGGGAAAAAAGGAGCATGTAATCTGAAACAAAGCTGTGATCATCAAGGACCTGCTAAAATAGCTCTTTGCTTTTGCAGTATGTCTTGAACATATTGAATATTTCAACCTTAAAGAAAGAACCTGTCAAGTATTAGATGGATCTAGCAGTACAACTATATGAAAAATAGGCTAGCAGAGAAGAAGTTTACATGAGCAAAACATATTTTTGACTCAAGAGCTGAAAGTTTTAAGTAGTTTTCAGTAAATGATAAATATATGGTTTGTTAAACCTCTTCCTCACACTGTATCTTGAAAAAAAGTTTGGCTCAGCAGGTGGCATCAAAACCACAAATATTGCCTGCATTGTTAAACTAGTCAGTCACACAAAGGAGAATAAATTCCATATCCATGCAGATGACAGGGATGTTGAGTGTTAAGCAGAGGGATAAATATTTGGTGATGGCATCCATCTGCCCTCTATAATACTTACCATAGCTGGGCAAGTAAAAGCCCTTCACATTTCCTGTTTGTCTAGGGCAGCTGTAACAACAGCAGATAGAGCAAATGGTTCAGGAATCCAAAAGAAGGCCCATTTCTCCTAAACTTGCCCTGTTTAGACACGGAAGCCATGACGGATTTGACATTATGAGATGACAATGGAATGTTCTATATAGGAGGACACTGAAAACCAGATTCATTAATGACATCCATCTTTTCAGGCTAACCAAGCTGCAAACAGCACTGATTAAAACGGGAAAGAAAAAGTTCAGAATGAGGATCCACAAGAAACCTCCAAATGACAGCTACTTAAAAATGCTGGTCAAAATGCTAGGACTATTCAAAAAGACATGGACATTTTGGAGATCAGCTGGTGAAGAAAAGAAACTATGAAGATGTCAAAAAAGAACTTAAACAGCCTCAAGAAGGCAAGAGCTGGAAGGTTGAACACATTAAAGTAAAAATCAAAAGCACTGATTATCAGAGATTATTATGCCAGTGAGGTACTCAACAAAACAGATTAAAAATGGTGTGGATGACTGAATATTAATAAAGTGCTTTTCAAGCAGCAGAACTTATGAAGACTTTTTTTACTGATATGTCTGTCTGTTACATTTACAAACCATCTTGTTATATTTATGTATCTCTAACACCCAAGACAACTTTGATGGATAAGAAACTCTGCCATCTTCTAGCTTTCAAAACTAAATGCATAATAGTTAATGCACTATTTCTATGAATTAGACTGACAGCTCAATTCTGTCTCTACTTTTCCTTCAAAAGCAGCCTCTCTCTTACAACAGATACCGATTTTCATAAATTATGGGGAACTTCACACGTCTTTCATTTCTCTCAGAAATCAGCCTGATGCTGACATAGATCCACAATATGTTCATGGTACATTTTATTTCATTGGGATCATGTCTAAAATTAATGAAGCAACAAAGATGGCTGAGGACAAAAAAGAAGGAAGAAGTGCAGGAGTTGTTTCTCAGAGCATCTCTTGACCTTGTCCACAGGTAGAGAATGATGTATGGCACTATTCTTTTCCAGTGGTGAAACTAAATGTGGATGAAAATATAAGGAATTGGAAATGAAAATCCAAGAAAGAAATCCAGTCTTCCTGTAATAATAAGGAACCTTTCTAACCTTCACATTTCAGTATGGCACTGGCCAAAACCACATTCATACCAAGCCTTAAAACCAAACCAGTAGCTTCTACAAGAAGTGGATGATAAATTTTTATGCTGAAATCCAGATGTGCTTACATCGAAGGGCAGGGTATTTTATGGTCATTTTGCACATTCTGGGAGTTAGAAAGTACTAGTGTGTCTTTGTGACCTTGCTCAAGTCACTTGCAGGGAAACCGTCAACTAAAAGAAGTAATTCATACACTTCTGCCTCAAAATGACTTAGCTCCTGTTATTATGATTTGTCTGGTATTAGTATGCATAAATCTACTACCATTAGGAAATAAATGAAAAATAATGTTCTCTATTTTCCATTTTGCTAATATAGTGAACTTCAGAAGTCTTTTCCTGCATCTTAGTATTTACACGTGTAATTTCTCTTCTTAAGCATGAGTGTGTTAAGACAGCAATGGAGGATAGTAACATGAATAAGTACATTAAAAAATGAAAAGCATTTATCTTGCACAACCCTTAAAAATTACAGTAGGAGATTTAAGTAGAGGCATAATGATTGAGACCACATTAACATCAGTATTTCAAATTGCCCAGATTTGGATTTAACTGCACACTCTTTCTGTTCTGAATCTAACTGAATCTAACAAGGGAACAATTACATACCTCAAAGAGGTATAATAGGACAATGTTAAATGATTTAACATCACAGAGGGAAAGGTAAAAAAAATACTATTCTGTTAGAATCCCTACATACAGACAATAAGGTTTAGGCAGTCTGAAGAGCAGGAAATCATCTGATCTTTATTACAAAATGACTTACTTTATTTATGCCAACTGGGAAATTTTACAACATTTACTGTTTGATTCACATCAACAAAGCAGTGTATCAACTTCAGTTCACTGATGGAAAATGCGACAATACATTGCAACTTCAATTTTCAAGTGATTAAAAAACTAATAATAATTGAAAAAAAAGGATCTCTTGCAGGACTGTAAATCACACCTTTCTAGGGACTTTGGCAAATACTAGGCAAAAAGTGTGCTTGTGAGATGGATCCAAATTGGAATCTAGTATTTGAATCAGCCTAAAATATAGTCAGAGATATCCTCTACACCACAGCCAGGCATAATTTAGTTTTTATAATATTCTTCATTGACACTGCTCAGACTCACTTTGGAAACACATGTGCAAAGCATGGCAATAAAAGGGTTATTCAAGTACCTTAAGCATCTGCTTTTGTGATTAGTATTTGAAAGGAGATGAGTGCTTCACTTGCAAGGCACAAAATGACATGGATTATAACAGGTACTGTTAATGACAGTATATGAATGTTTAATAATGCAGAGTGATTAAGACTGGGTCTGTACTTTATTATTCTATCTTCTACATATGTCAGAATGGCTTGAATACCTTTTGGCATGATATTTAATTAAAAGTAAAAGCTAATTTTTCTCATTCACTTCAGGTATAAGAGTTATTACTTATTATTATGCTGGGTTTCCTACAATGACTTTCTTTAATTGATTGGTTACAGTGGGAAGTAATACAACCTTGAGCTCTTTGTTTTGTCTACAAAAATGTAAAATAGCACATTAATTGACTGAACATAGTTTAATATATCTATTTTAAAGGAGGGCTTTGACCCCCCCCCAGGGTGGAAAAGAACTAGATTTGGAAAAGCTCACAAGTGAGATATAGATTTTCAATGAATGTGGCCCTCATAAAATGACTTAAAGACCTTTCACCCTGTAACTCTTTCTTTCAGCTTCTTTGAAAAATCACAGAGGATGCATTTCATCCCTTTAATAAAAAAAAAGAAAAAAAAACCAACCCAAAAACCAAAACATTAACTACTACAAAAATAAATCTGGAACCAAATATTTTGTCCATGTCATGCCTAATGAAAGTGACAGTAGCAAGCTGCAAAAGGGACCATCTTAATACACAGTAAATCAATTCTCTTTCTAATCCCATCTTGTCATATTTATACAACAATAGTCTTGCTAAAAACCCAAATATACAAGCAGAGAGAAAAAAAACCAATTTGATTTGAAGTCACTCTTTGAATTGAGGAAGGCTGACACAGATTGGTACATCTGCCTTCTGTATATCTAGAAGTCCCCAGCAGAACAGCACTTTCTAGAGACAGTAAAATTAGATACATAACCTTAAATAGAAAGCACTTCTGCAGGAAGCCAACATAACAACTCAAAGAAAGAAAGTTTTTGTAGACCATCACCTAATGTTACCTGTTTTTCTTCAAACAAATTCACTATAGAACAAGATTTCCTGGAGATTTAGGTACATTCAAATACTTGTTCTCAGGCCCTGCATTCTGTAAAATGGGAATACAACTTTCTTATATTAAACCTGACTGTAAAATTATATTAATTTGCAACCATTTCTACTGCAAAGAGAGTGATATAAAAGTCTATAAATAAACAACAGTGTCAATCCCATTTATTCAGTGAATACTTGCCCACACTAGATTGCAACTCTGCTTCAAAAAATATGTTTGGAGGCTTCAAGAATAAAAGCCCATATGTTTATCTCCTGTATAAGAATGTGAAGAGAGGGATAAATTAGTTTAATAAATTCAAAGTGGTCCAGAAGACTGATTTAAATGATGTATAGTCCCCTGGTCTATGTAGTTGAAGGTGATGCAGCATGGGTAGATTCAGGTAAGGAAGAAACAAATCCTTGCCAGGCAGGTGTATAATTTCAATCTTAAATGTATCTGAAACTTATCACCTGCTATTTTTGAGGCTTAAGCAAGATGTAGGTATTGTGACATCTAGGTATTATGACATCCCATATCTGCGCTTTTGTTTTTATATTTTTTTAAATAAACCTTTTGCTTCTGATACTCTCTGCTCCCACGTGTTCCTGCTGTCTCCTCAAGCTCTCCCCCTACACCCAGGTTTCTCAGAGTGATGAGATAAGCAAGGCGGTCAATTCAGCTTTTAGGAACACTGTGCAGAAATAACAGGAGTGAAAAATTATGGAGAAGGACCAACAAATCAAGAAAACTGAGGGAAGGTTCATTTGCTTTCCACCATTCATGACATTTTTGATTTTGTAGGCCTGTTTCTAGCACTGAGTCAAATTTCACATGGCTGAACAGAGATTATAAACCTTTGCTGAAAGTCACCTTGCCTAGCTGAGTAGTGCTACTGAATTTAAAAGAAATTGCTACTGACTTATATTAATCTGCTGTTCAAATAAACACAGCATCTTCAGTGTTACAGAAAAATAAAAGTGCTTCTTAGCACTTTTATTTTTCTGTAAAAATAAATTTACAATAGTACCAACAGATTTGCACATAGAGTTTCAGCAAGGCTAGATTTTTACTTTTCAAGCAAAAGGAAAAGAAATGAAGATGAGTTGAAGTTCTTACAGTCATTGGAACTTTTATATATGTGAGTTATTATTTTACAGATCCACTAGCAATTCATCTTCAGTTGAAATTTTAATGCAGCACAACATAGTACTATAAAGAAATGGAAACCTCCTACATTCCTGTTTTCATAAAGAAATCAGTTGCTAAAGTTATAATTTTTGCTACAGTTTAATGTTGTTTTTTCATTTGCCCACAAGAGACCAACCAGATTCTGATACTTGACCTCATGCACAGCAATACAAGTAAAACATATCCTGTCAACACTTCTACATTTTAAGTAATTATATGCATCTCTACCTGTAATGATATTTCTATAAAATTCACAGTAATGAAGACAGAAATACGAACTTCAAAGAGGAGAAGAAAGATATGTAGCTAAATTTCTTAAAAGCTTCATAATACAAGAAAAGGTTTGTTTTTACCAGAATGTTTCTCTTCTACTTTAAAATCTGAAGCAGATGAAAAAATCTAGATCAAGAAGGTTAGAATAATAATACTTAATAGAAAGCAGTACCCAGACAGCCTCCAGGTGCATAGATCACTTTTCTTTCAACACTGTATCTCTAGACATGGCTAAACTCTTCTAGTAGACCTATGAAAAATCAAATATTGATATAGACTTTCTATCTGAGCTGGATCACTACTATTTCTTTCCACCATCTACCCAGTCCCATAAAGGGAAAAAAACCCAAAAAAACAAACAAAAACCCTGCACCAAATACTGCCTGCCACCAATCTGAGGAGTCTCTAGAAGCAAATTTATTTTGAATTTTAATAGCATATATTTTAATTTAGATGTTATTTTATTTGCTCACTGTAGGAAATGAAGGCATGAATAAAATAAGGAAGTGGACACAGTTGCATATTTGTTGTCTTGTATTTTTAATCTGTTAACTTTTTAAGCAGCTGATTTACAAAAGTAGAGGTTTAATTTCTATGTCACCTGCTGAAAAGGATGGTGCTTTAGAAAGACTTTATTAAAAAAACATCCCAAAAAATCCAACACACACCCCCCACTTTTCCTAAGTGCTAAACCCTTCACAAAATATCTAGAACAGATGAATAAACAGGCATTAAACATAAATTTCAACTGAAAAATCAGGTCTAATGACAGTAAGTATAATTGTGCCAAAAAACCAAAAACTGCAGGCACATGGGCACTACAGTACTATGAAGTTTATGCTTTTGTAGGCATCCTTCAGACTACAACTACAGAGAATGAAAGTACTTACTTGGCTTTGCTCCTACTGTCTACAACTCACATCCACCCCAGTTCTCAAGGCATCCTTGTCTTGTGGAACCTGAATTATGCAGCTCTAAGCAGATAGTTATGTATTCAACTATTTTACCCAATCGGAAGATTCTAATTTCCAAAAGCATTTTATAACCAGATTAAACCATGCTGACATTTATTTACAAATTATAGTGTTTCCATGTATCATAACCCTTATAATCATGAACAGCTTTAGAAGAATTCTCTGTGGAAGACAGCTTTGATAGAAAATCGTTTCTGTACTCCCAGTTAATTACTGATTTTTTTCCACCAATTACAAATTTGAACTCAATCCCACAGATTTATAATTTACAATCAGTAGCCAATGCATACAAATTACTCTTGCTTCTCTTTTAAACATGACTAAAAGTTCAATTTATTAAATGCTAAATCATATGAATTATCCACAGTAAAATACTGTGTAGTTAAACCTTCTCTGGCTACTGGACGTCACAGAATAGTTATTTATTTTAACTAATCAATCTTAAAAGCTACTAAGGGCTTTTCTACACTCAGCATATGTGTTTGCACTCTAACCTACTAGATTAGTATTGCAAATTTAGCCTGTTAATCAATTTAAATATATATATATATATTTAAAAGCACTAGGATAAATAATATAAGTAAAACAAAATTTGTAGGTTGAAAAAGGATGATTAACCTGCTAAAAAATCTCCTCAGCCAGCAAGACAGAGAGAAAGATTAATTTCAACTTCCTGCTCTAGTAATTCAGTCACTGACTCATAGTACACTGAGGTTTCAAAATCTACCTCAGTTACAAGGAAACTGCACTTCTCTGCAATTTATTTCACTCCTTTACTCCCTTTCCCCCCTGACTCATCAGGTGTATGGGAGAGGGGTCCATACTGAATTATTTGAAAATAAGTAAATAGGGACAAAGCATCATTTCTTGCAGCTATGCTCACAGAGACAGAGCACACACAGAAGAATGTGCCCCAAGTTCAACAGTGCTAATGAGTCCAGAATTCATGTATTTTCCTGAAAGCCTCTTCAGCAGAGGTTATGAAAGCTTACATCAGCAGATGTTAGAAATATTATCAATGGAGTCTCTTTTCTGATGAATACATCAGTGAACGAAGCTTTAACATAAAGAAATAATGACCAGCCAAAACCAAATTCATAACATCCAGCTTAGGACAACTACATATACAGCATTTTGATAGTTTGCTTTTTTTGCCAACTACTGCACAAGAGGATATAATGAATGAAAAAAATTCAAAAACTTTTGATTAGGTTTAGTAGAGTGCTTTCAGGCAATTGCAAAGGGAAGAAGCATGAGACATCATACAGAGGAAGCATCTTTACATGTCACCAAAAAAGTACTGCAAGAGATGACAAGAATAAAATTAACTTTAGCTCTGCATACTACAGATTTGCCCTCTAAGCTATGAACAAATAGATGGCTACCTTATCTATAAGATAATAACAAGCATCCAGTTCTGTAACTTGAACCTGTGTGACTTAGATTAAAATAGGCTACTGATTAAAGGAGAAATCGTTAAAAACATAAATTCCTGTTTCTCTGCATTCTTTTTATAATGAAGACGGTCCGAAAAATATCTGAGAAACAAATTCAGAGTGGCAATCCTTTCAAGAATTATCTTACTGCAATGCTTTCCTTACCCTTTCTGGAGAAGAGCTGTTCACTTTTCAGTTCAGGCTATCATCAGTAGTATGGCAGAAGGTGCTGTTGAGAAGCTGCTGCTGCTACTCAAAACATTCCTATCCAATTGATAACTTGATCATTTTTTCTGATCCTTACAAAGGAATTTCCTCTACTTAGTTTTCTGCTTTTAATTACAATAGATTGTGTTTGCAACAAAAGATACAAACACTTTGCAGTTTAGTTTATCATAAGAACAACTTTGAGGAGACAATTCTTTGACCTCTGAAGTCAGACAATAGATTGTAAAAGCTTTCACAGAGATAACAAAAGTTATCTGAACAAAAGTATACTCTGAACAAAAGCATCCATACATTTTATTAAATATAAAGCAAATGTAAAGCTACTGTAGTGAAAAAACCTTTATGCATATTAGGTATATGTCTGATATGTACTTCCAGAAGAATTCTTTTACTCCAAAATATAAGCATGCAACCCTTAACAAAAAAAAACCCAAAACCAAACAAAAAAGAGTAAAACAAACCAAACAAAAAAGAGCAAAACAAACAAACAAAAAACCCAAACCAAAACAGTAATGTTGTAACATTTAAAAAACCTCTCAAAAGCATTTTCTAATGATTTTGCTGTGTCTTTTTGACTACACAATCCCCCTATGCATTAATTGAACAGTACTTTTACCCTACAATCATATAAAATAAATCTTCATTTTAGTGAAATTCTGGTTTTGACATGAATTAGGCATACAATGCATCGCTTATCATATATTCACACTTCTTTTTTTTCTTAAACATCCTTGAAATAAATGTTTCTCAATTCATCATTACAAACCAGAGGTTTAATCCTGAGATTGCACTGAATAAACAAACATTATAGACATTTTGATCTAGATAGCCTTAAATTAACATGCTTAATGGTAAGAATTCAGGAAAGTAATTTTGTACATACAAACAAATAATCAAGACTGTAAAATATGCATTATTGCTAAAAAAGAGATACAGAATCTCCTGAAAAACTGGTAAATTTGTTACTGCTGTTTCCTTTAAATCTTTATACCACTTGTTTTCCCCCTGCCTCCTCTATCAGGATTTCATTGCCACAGGAAACCACCAGAAATATAAATGAGTCTGTAAGTAGTCAAAATGCTACCTCAGATGTTTGTACTAAATGGTGTTTGTTGTTTCTCTTTGATTTATTTTTATTTTTAATAAAACAATAATAATGGTTATGGGAGCACTAATGGATTCCTTGACCAATCCTTTTACCTAAAATCTCAAAGGCTCTGTGTGGACTCTTATTGAAGTCTACAGGAACACTCTCTTTCACTTTATAGGGCTAAAGTGCATTATAGCATTTAGCAAGTATTAGACTCTGTCTCACAAGGGGACTCGGTACACTGAACAGTTCTCCTAGTGTTTTTATAATCATCACTCTGCTCCATTATGCTCAGCTTCATCTCTACTCACCCAATGTGACTGTATTTTAGCCTCCTCCTATCACCAAATCTCCAAAACACTGGAATAAAACTCCTTCACACCAATGTTTGTGAATTTCAGGAGGCAAACTAGGGGCTGGCTTGAGTTTGAAGCCTCCTCCATAACCACAACACAAAACTGGCTTCACTGGTTCAGTCCCAGTCTGCTAAAAATATCCCCAGTAACTGGACAGATGCCCCTGCAGTTTTATTCTCTTACACCTATGATTATTCTCAAGCTATCTGATGTCATCTCACTGAAAAAATGGAATCTGCAAGGTACAAATATGTCAAAGAGAGGAAGTTACATCCGTAGCAAACTTGAAGATCTGTACAGCTGAAGCTGAAGGGATCCACACCTGAGGCAGACAGCGTGGAACAGTGGGCAGGGAAGGAGGCTCCCACTCACACTGGCAGCACCACCAACAGGAACGTACCTCCTGAGAGCCAAAGCACAGCTAACAACAATATTGAACAGGAATGTACCTCCTGAGAGCCAAAGCACAGCTAACAAGAGTATTTCAGACTCAACTCACAGCCAAATGCAGATCCTACAGGACAGTATTTTCTTTTTGTTCTCTAGAGGATGGAAATCAGTTTCACAAATCAAACAAGACAAGATACCTTAACTGGATAAAATTATACAAAAACAACGAAACCAAATCAAGCCCCAAACCTTTCTATCACACACTGGCAAGTAACACACCTTTCTTCAGTGAAACAGAACTTCTACTTCTTTAGCTGTGGAAAATTGGAACTGGAGAGCACAGCCAAACCAAGAACAGGCAGAAGAAATGTTTCTTATTGACAGTGTAGAAGAAACTTGAAGGGAAAGATCAGTTTAAAATCAGTTTTGTATTGTTAGTCTGTTACTTCTTTGCTTTGTAGAAGAAGTCAGCAGTAAAACTGCTGATTGTTGCTGATACTTGACTAAAACAACAAACTCTTTCTCCTATCATCACACCGATTTTTAAATTTGATCTTCTAAAACACTGATGTAAAGCTCTTATCATTTCCCCTTGAAACTAGGCGGAGCTCAGTTACCAACACAGAATTATACAAGTCAAATTCAGTAGTTCAGCATCCCTGATCACAGATCTCAACTACTTCTAATGTCCAGATTTCAACATTTAACAGTTCTCTTTAAAAGAACTCTCTTCAGTTTACTAACCATTATTAGTGTCAGCCTCATACACATTTTCTCATTGACATCATAATATCTTGCTGCCATGGTTTCCAAACAGCAATGGTTTAGCTGCTAAATGACAGAACCATGAATTTTGCAGGTATATGTTGTTCCAAATGCAAACTCCTGAGTTAAGCAGTTTGACATGGACCCTCTAGAGTCCCCAGGCTCCTGAGCCTAACTGCATAGAGACTAATTCTAAAAGACTGGTTCTATTTGGTTAAAAATGTTGGTGCGAACAGAGAAAGCAGTATTACTTGACCTACAAAAATTCTGCCTTTAGCAGCCAAAAATACTGATTGCCTCCCAAAAGTTGTTCCTGTTGCCCTGTGCCAGGCCACAGTTATTTATTATTTGTATTAACACAGCATTTAAGAATTGTTGTCATGACCCCAAGGACAAAGAAGAGCTATACAAATACAGAACAAAAGGTCACTTCTTGTCATGAGTGTCCTGAATTGGAGGCATGAAAAGCTTTATCTAAAATATCACTTCCTTTGGATTTATCAGCTCTGTTAAATCTGGCATTTGATATTTATTTACATCATAGTTCACACTAAATTCTATGTAAGCTTAAATATGAAAGAGTATTCTAGAAAAAAGGAGCAAGTTCTTGATTTAAAAATTCAGAAGTCATTCAAGTATGAAACATAACATAAAAAATTACAATAAAACACATTTCAATACTATCTTTAGTAACAAAGATCTCTCCCAACTTCTATACCATCTTATCTGACTAAAGAAACTATTCCACCCCTAATCCCCATGAATGAGTAAGCCTTGAGG
The DNA here is from genome assembly GCF_028551555.1 of Melozone crissalis. Lineage (NCBI taxonomy): Eukaryota > Metazoa > Chordata > Aves > Passeriformes > Passerellidae > Melozone > Melozone crissalis. The sequence continues at coordinate 29,213,393 of NW_026535794.1, forward strand.
GGTTTACTGGTTACATTTACCTTCCTTATTCCTTTGTCAGAGTCACACACCCATCTTGCTCTCAGTCTGGCTCATATTACTATTCAATGTAGATGTGTCAAGAAAGGTATATTTCACTTGCATCCTCTGACTACTTCTTCTGGCTTAAATGACATTCCAGCTCGCTACAATATTTTCAAGAATGTTACAAGTCACAGAGCACAGGTCCACCACAGACGTATAAATCATGGACTCTAACAAGTTATCATCGCTAATATATCTTCTCAAATTTATAATATTTAGTTTATCTTCAATAGAGACCAGAGACAGCTTATTAATTACAGAGTTCCAAACTTGGCATTTAGAGTGCTCTCACCCTTCCCTCACAGCACTTGTCAGTTTTGGGCTCTTGCCATCACCACTATACTATAGAAAATCAGTAAATCAGAATTCATTATATGATTCAATCAGTTTTCCAAGTACCTAATTTACCCAAGAAGAATTTCATGGCCTCTGAAATTATTTTCATAATCCTTTTTAGCCCATGTTTCCCTTTCTATTCCTTGTGTAATAAAACACAACCTTTTGAGATGTGAAAAAAAAAGTAAACCTAGAGATGTAGCTCAGGTACATAAGGTGTCACCCAATCCTGCCAGAGACATACAAAACTTCTAATTTTACACATGAAACATTTAGGAAAGCATATGGGCAGTGTATTATGTGAGATCAGCTGTGATTATCTGTCCTCTCCTTCAGCATGAATTGCTAAAAAAATTACTGAGAATACAATTTCAATTTCATAAGATGGATGGATATTTCTTTATATTTCATAACCTTAATTTTTATATTCTTCTCTTTACATCAGCAAATGCACTTCATGATCACAGTTAATCACATGCAGATTCACTAAGCTGATGTTCAGTGCCCTTAATAAATAAACAAATGCTTGTTTAACACAACAAGGGTTGTGTTGCATTTGGTGGCTGTCTTTTTCACTTTTCTTCCTAAAAAAAGCAAATACACACCAGTTCTACATTGATGTGAACCAGTGAGGCACCAGCTCTGCACTTTGATAATAATCCTTTTCTACTTTTCAATTGCTATGCATGTCCTTACTACTGAAGTTCAAATTGGTGTCAAACCACTGTACACGGTGCTTAAGTGATACAGCCAAATCAGAAAAACGTGGAGATCATTTGGCCTCTCAGTTGTTGTGTTCCAACATCAGTAGCTAGAGAAATCCATTAAGGTTAGCCTGAAATGTTAAATACACACACACACACACATATTTTATATATTTATATAAATCTAGTCCTATGAGCTTTCATGCATATGGCTGAGCCCTTTTTTTACCATTATTTGAATCTCCTGAGGTTATGGGAACTAACCTGACAATGTTTAAAAGCAGCTCATGTCAGTCAATCAGTTTATCTCGAGAGACAGCTGTGAAACTTGATTTGGATTCAACAAATATTGTATGCCATGTGGATAGATGCCTAAAAATCAGCTAGAATAGGCTACTTAATTAAAGCCATATGTTCCCATCAGTTACGCACCACACACGGAAGCAGCTGGTCACAAGTTATACAACTTACATGCAAAGTGCTAGTAAACCCTTTATGTGGGAAATTAATGTCTAGATGGCATTCTGACAGTGCTGGCTAGAACCCTTTCATACTTGGATGTACTTCATTCAGGTTCAGTGTTGTACTGTACTTAGATGCTTGCCAAAATACTATTTAAAACTTGATCCAGTGCAAGAATAAAACAGTCTCAAAATTTTGGTGGGCTTATTTTGTAATGCAATACGGAAAACTCACAAATTAATGTTAAAAAAAGCACCAACAGCTAGAATTGCCTGCAGAGGTTTACTCAGTAGAGACTGATGACCAGAACAACCAGAATTTAAACATGTAATTCTTCAAGGATTCTATGGGATCGTGTGTTTTTATCAGACCTATGAAATCAGTAAGACCTTTATCATGGGTCTCAAAATTTCACAATCAAATCCCTATATCGAGAGAAAAACCACTGACTGAGGGCTATGGTAGTGATTTATGCCTTGGTAGTGACTGCTAATTAGTTAATGCCATAATTCTTACCGGCAGGCACTTGCCAATGGTAATGGTAATGAAAAAAAGGTACAGTTTTACTTGCAGTGAGACTCTTTAACCCAGTCAGTATATAAGATGTCTTATGTCACTGCAAATTTAAAAGCACAGTTAAAAAGAACTCTGGCCAGGTAAAGGGACAAGACCTCAGTTCATTAGAAAGTCTGGGTGGAATAAACGTTCCCCATGCTTTTCTAGGAAATATTGACTTCATCTGGCTGGCTTTGCAAGAGCAAATATAGGTACATAGAAAGTAGAACTGTGCTAATATGGGTTTTGAGTTTGTTTTCCCTTTTAACAAAATATGTACAATCTGGCTCAAACAAAGTATTGTGAAAAACCCATACAAACCAAAGGAAGTCCTGTATGATTCCTCAAAGGAATGTGTTTGGAAGCAGTAGCTTATGAAGAGTTCAACAGTGCAAATCTCCAGGCAAATTTCATTATGAAATTATAAGCTATTTTACTCCTTGTGGCATCAAAACGCCACTTTCCAGAAGGGCTGGAGTTTGACCCATACTTAGAAAACAAATCTTGGTTCTCATTTCTATCATACTTTTGGGCCTCTCACTTTCAGGAATGGTAATAGCTGCACAAAGCACAACATAAGGTTTCAACCACCTGGCTAGAAAAGCAGTCTAGGGAGGAATGTATTGACTCCCTCTGATGGGACCATAAGCTGAAGACATTCCAGTCCTTTAGCCCACGTATGGTATAAATAATACTGCATAATGATGATATTCTGGGCACATGTGATAATGATGCTATGTATTTATCTAAGAGAAGATAAACTTTCATTCTTGTTGTAAACCACGACAAACTAAGGTATAACTTCATCATCAGCTTTTACAAATATCAAGACTGTGCCTTCATAGCCAAATGTTTGTGATATTAAATTTCCTGAATCCCAGAAAGGTTAAAATATGTACTGCTTTGGGCACAGCGCTGGGAATAAAAGGGCTATTAACCATTAACCCCATTAACCATTTCACTAAATATGCACTGACATGAGACATCTTTATATAGTGACTGAATTACAAAGAGCCTCATTGCAAGTAAACGTTAGTCTGCTTTTATTTTTTCATTGTAATTACCATGCATTCTGCATTCATTTGAGACACTAGCTGCCAGTTTGACCTTGTAGCTGTTAAGTACTCCAACTAATAATATCAAATTTTGCCTCTGCTGCTTAGAGCTAAATCAAGAATGGAAAGATAAGACACCTATATCCACTTGGTGTTTGTAACTGGTTAGCTGTTCAATATACATGTTTTATATATCGAAGCTAGCAGAAAACACAGATTTTTGTAGCCATCTAGAGAGGTTTTACCTCCCACCCACCAGGAATATATATCTATATATTTTCAAGAAGAATATAAGGCCCAGTATGCAATCTTCTAACTTCACCTGACCAGCAAAACTATGTAATACATTCTGGAGCTAGAGATTTCTCAGTAGCACTTTCATAACTGTTTACAGTCTGCATATGAAATTTTATGCAAATTAATGGTAAGCAGGGGCTTCCAGAAAGTCACATCTTGGGGAATTGAGTATTAATTTACCAGCTTTCTTCTATCACCCAAATAGAAGAATTTACTGTTATTTTACATGTTTTTAGATTTAGAAACCTTATTTTTTAAGTCTAACTTGAAAAAACATCTTTAACTACAAAGCTTAGTTGTTCTTGGCAGCTGACCATAAATTATCAGAACAAGCAACCAATAAATATACATGTTAAAACTCAATGACTGCAGCCATGAAAACACTCATTGGAATATTTATACTCTGTGAAACAAGGGAATTATAGAAGCTGTCACTCTTTTTGACAGAAAAAAGACACCATACATGCTGTTTAACTTCAAATATAGTTAAAAAGGAATGGTACACAAAATGATACAGATCCACACAGTTTAAGCAATGAGCCAAGGGTGAGGAAGACCTTATAATTATTCTATGCTGCTTTTCAGCTGTATTTCACATATGTACATGCTCTTTTTCTGCGCCATTTTCAATTATTTTTTTCTGTGAACTACAAAATTATTCTTGCCGTTAACCCCACTTCTAAATTGTCATATGAATCAATTGGGTCTTTTAAATTCAGTAGCCTTTAAATAGCTTCAGTGAAGCCTCATATGGCACGTATCAACTGCAATCACTTTTTGAGATTTTAAACAGAAGAGGGAGTAAAGGCTGAGGAGATTAACTGAAATGATGTGATGAAGGAAGACATTTAAAGAACAGAATGTTTTTTGGTGAAGTATTTGCGTTGACAATACTTCGAGAACATTATGAACCATTCTATGAAGAAATATGTAATATGGTTCAAATCAAGCAGGCTAGCTTGTTAAACATGAAACTGTTATATATTTTAGTTTTGCAAGAAATGGGAAATTTGCCCACTACTTTTCCACACATTTTCCTTTACATAAAATATTCTTCCTCATGATAACAGGCAGATAAAAAGTCCACAGTATTACATATCAAATAAAAGCCTATTAAAGAAGTACTGTGGTCATTGAGACACTATAGTCTGATACCCTTAAATTTTATTATTCTGCTCTTTGTAATACTTTGCTATTCTGCTGCTTTCAAAAAATCATGCTTATTTCATTTTGATATTTACTCTGTTGAAATTTCTCTTGCTACACATGTGCAGCACTATACCATTACATACATTAGAGCAGCAAATGACTGTGGACAGGAAAGGGAAGCAAGAAGTCAAGAGGAGCTCTGGCAAGCTGGAATAGGAAGAACTAACTCCAGCAACCCCAGCAACAGCCTCCCTGTGTGCTGCTGCCTCCCTTCCTTCTTTCCTTTGGAACTGGAATTCCTGGTATAATTACAGTTATGTGGGAAATGTTCCACTGACCAAGGATTCCCTGCATGTATAGAGTTTATTATGATTCCTGTCTAAATGGGAAATAACATTGAACACTACCATTCCGAAACCCTGTGTCTTCCTGAGCTATAATTTTTTTTTTTTCCCAGAACTGGTACCATCCTGAGCTGAAAATTCAAGTGATGAAAGCAAGCAGATTATTATGTCCCTGACTAATTTCCTTCAGTTCAAAGTTTCAGTGGCTCATGTCCAACCTTGGTTTGTCTAGTTTCAGCTTATATCTTGAGGAACTTCACTATCTTAAAAGATTGCTGACTACCATGTATTTTTTTCCCATTAAGGTACATTTAGACTGATCAAGTTGTCTCTTCACTGTCTTTTGCAATAAAGCTCTTAAACCTTCTGAACCACTCTTGTCACACTTTTCTGAAATTCCCTGAATCTTTCAACAGCCTTTTTGAAATATGGATGTCACAGCTGCACAAATTTACCAAGACTGCATCCAAGGCATGTTATGTTTACTCAGTCTTCCCCTCAGAAGAAATTCAAGGATCATATTTGTCCTTCAACCAAGAACTTATATTTAAGTGATTACTAAACATTGAAAATTAGTGCTTCTGTGTTGCTGCTCTGTGGTATGCAATCTTCTGCCTGCCTGTAAGTGCTGTGCTTCACAGCTAGCTATCTGAAAGGGTTAAAAAAAACCCCTAGGATTAGTTAACAAGATTAGCTATTATCACCTAGAAATGAGAAGAGAGGAAAGACTGAGGTTGATCCAGATAACATGCTCCTTAAATAATTTATTCCTGAAATGTGCCCTTACTATTTCCAATATTTGGTATCTGAGAAGCCCTGCTAACCTTTCTGATAGGCTGAAATGTACACTAATCAATGATAGTGAATTTGCTCTCCAAGAATGTATTCTGTACCCTAGCATTAAGTTAATCACAGTGTGGTGCAATGAAACAGAGTTTGTCTGAAACCATTACTTCTGTTCTAAGACTTTGTATTTTGCAGTCTGATAATCTGAAACAATTTTCAGAGGTATTCCAGAATCAGCCTGGTCTGAAAACTGGAGTACTGGATCAAAAAGAAAATGTGTGGGACTCTGTGATCTGGTGAGAAAGAATTTGAAAAGAGATACTAAGGGATTACAGATGTGAAATCTGCTGATTTGTCTAAATTAATTTAGACAAAATTGATGCACTCATTTGTGTGGTTGCTTTTAAAGTGGTTAAAGAGTGGCCAAAATTGATTTAGTTTAATTGGGTTAAGCTAAAACTGTTTTAGCCACTTTTAAACTGCTTCAATGTCCACACAAAGCAGTTGAACCTACTTAGCTAAATGGAATTAGAAACTGATTTTGTTAAGCAGGAACAATTCCTATCACACAGATAAGTAACAGAGTTAAAAAGAGAGTGGTGAAGATGAGGTTGTAATAAATGGGCATTACAGGATAAATGAATCAACCTTAAAGAGGGAAAAAAGGTGTGATGGGGTGAATACAAATGAAGATATGAGTAAACAGATAGATGGAGGAAGTAGAAAAGAAGGCCAAACACATATTGGGAAAAGAAGAGCAGTTTGATTTTAAACTTTAATTAGAGAACAAAAAAGAACAGAAATAGTTAAGATAAAATAAAGATTTTATAAATCATAGTGGTAAGAACAGCCACCTATGTCTTGGTCTGGCAAAGCTGCCATTGATTTTTGCCTGAGTAGAGACTCAGCTTCATATTTGGCTCTAAAAGTGGAAATTTGTTAATTCTTGCCATGTACCCTCTCAATGAACTATTGTAAGAAAACATGGTTATTATGATCTTTTGCTAAGATGCCAGGTGGTAGCACTTAAAACCTCTTGCTATGGGAGTAGAAAGGGGATTTATTTTCATTATTCATGAGAGCCATTTTTAAGGGATAACTAGTAACATGAATGTAGTTGCAAATCAAGTGATAACAAGTGTACTTACTTCTGGGGTTACAAAATGAAATGAGGTGAGGTAGTTACTTAAAATTTTGACAATTTGTTATGAAATGTAGGTATAATGTGGCAACAAAAAGGTACAAGAACCCAATTTCATTAGCCCCACAACTTTCTAACGTTTTGTTTGCATAAACACATGTTAGTGCCATATAAGCAAATATGATATCTAATATTGTACACACAAAGATTAAGTGCTGCTTTACATTGTAAGCTTCATTTTATATCTGATCTGAAAATTCAGAAATATTGATCCTCATGATTATTTGCTGTTCATGTAATTTTCTGGCATGAATTTTCCCTTGAAATTCTGGAAAATAGAAGGAAAAAAACCCAAAACAAATCAAACAAAAAAAAGAAAATAAAACCAAACCACAAAATAACCACAAAATAAATACAAACCACAAAAAACCCCAAACAAAAACAACCCCCACAAACAAACAAATGAACACAAATCCTAAGAAAACAATAAACAATAATGCACAACAAGATGAAAATAATTTGGCAGCAGTATAATGAAATTAGAAATTTTCAGAATTAAATATCAAAATTGGATAGATAAATCTGACTAGACAGAAGTGACACAAAGCTTTTCAGAATTCCTGAAAATAAAAATTTCCTCTTGAGAAAGTGGTAGCCTATCTCAAACAGATAAATCTAGACTAAGTAACAATATGGCTAAAACCAGTATTTGAAAAATCAACCACAACTCATTTACTATCTTTTCATTTCACCTCTAAAACCTTTATAACCTGGAAAATTAGAAATCCCAAGTACAATATTCCTTCTTCACTCATCAAGAAATAATTTAAGGAATTTATTTTCTTCAGGTTGTGAAGATGCTGTGAGAGTAGAAGCTTAATTTTAAAGCTTAAATTACTTTCTTACATAACATACACCTATGTACATAATGTACATAGGTGTAAATTATGTAACAAAGTAATTTAAGCTTTAGGTCAAAATTTATGATTACAAGGCACTTTGAAACATCTGGACTTGGCATAACTTAAGGAAGAACCATATTAAGCATTATGTCAGTTAATCCACAAACACAGGAAAAAAAAAAAGGTGCAACAAAGGAAAAAAGTGCTGCTGTAAGTGAGCATCCCAAGCCACCTCTGACCGATCTGGTGTGTGCACACACAACAGTATTACATGAAGAAGGCTGCTGTGATTCTGGGCTCACACTCAGGCAGCACAATCTGCATCCTTACCCATGTAATGGACAATCCACAGAACAGATTACTTGAAAATGAACAAAAGTACACAAAAATACAAGAATAGCATTATTATTTTGTCTGTGCTTTATAGTGTAAATTTAAAACATACAACGAAAGTTATGGGATGCGCCATGAACACTCTATCCCTGGAAATGTTTAAGGTCAATTTGGATGGACCTCAGGAAACTTGATTTTTTCCATAGGCTTTTGCCCTCTGAAGCTACAACAAAATGTACTAGACTGGGATTTTGGCTAGTAAAACAATTGAAAAAACAAGGGCATGAAATATGAATTTTAAGGATCTGTCTACTTGTCTGCACATTTCTTTGGCAGCTAACATACAGTTTACATAAATGCTACCTTTTTCACATGAGAATAGAAATCGCCATAAACTCAAAAGTTAAAGAGATCATATGTTAAGCAAGGGAGAAAATTTCAGTCTTTTCCCATGCATTTTTCCTGGGTGATGAATTAAGTTATATTGCAAGATTAAGCTTCAAACATTAACTCACACAATTAGTCAGAAATAATTAGACAATCAGGTGAGAGTATGAGTCGTCATTTACTGAGCTTTTTCATCTTATGACCTGTACAGATTTTCATAAGGTGAAGGCCAAAATGGGCTACAGCATTTTATTTGACTAGCATTTATGAATTCATGTATCATTATATAAATATTACCTTTGATTGAGATCTCATTAAAGGTCTCTCTGTCTCATATCAAAATGTCAATAACACTCCTAAGAAGGGAAATGTCATTTAACTAAGGCTGTGCTTATTAACAAGTTCAAAAATGATCATAGAAAATTACTTTTTTCTTATTAGACTCCATTTTAATTTTTTTAATTCATATTTTTTTCAGAGTTATTTTGCTAAGAAAGCAGAAAACAATCAGTATTTAAACTGATACTTATCTTCCTGAAGAACTATCAAAGAACTCTCTCACCACAGTGATTCTTTTTGGCTTAACACAGCATTTTTTTCTAGACACTGGCACAGCCTTTATTCCTCTCAATTTCACAACATAATCAGTGCAGAAGAGAATAAATATCATCACCATACCAAAACTGTCACTGAAATCAAGAGAGGCAAGTAGAAACCCAGAGTGAAAAGGCATTTTCATTATTACCCAACTTCTACACCTCAGCATCAATGCTTATGACAATGCTTATATTCCCCTCCTTTAAGATTCTTCAGCCACTGCTATTTCACAAGTAAGCACACTTCCTTCCTTGTAATCTTAGCAGAAGGCAATGTGGTTGGATATTTCAGGTAGGTGATAAATCAGTTTTGTGTGTTGGGTTACAGACAACATTTTCAAACAAGGAGACACATCAGTGAACAGCTGACATCACCCCCTTTGACATGGAGTTTCCTCAAAGGGGAAGAATGGCAAGAGAAATTCTTTTACTCACCAACTATAGGATTTTAAAAATGCAAGGCGGCAGATCTTTTCCCTGCCACTCTCTATGGGAATCAAAATGCTGCAGTAATTTGGACAAGCCCTCTATGCATCAGAATTGCATTCCCAGACTATGTGCTTTACATAATTTGGGTTTTTTTTTTTTTCCATTTGGCCAAGATTGGCAGGGCTGGATCCATATAATCTGTGCATCTTGCTATTCCTAAGTACTTAGCTGCATAAAAGTCCAGAAAATCCCAATTTACATCTGCTTCTCCAGATAATATTAAGACTTGTCCCATTTATTTTCTTTAACATTCTGGATTACCTGAATGCAAGAATAATTCTAAGAAAGAAGCAATGCAATACCATGCAATACAGATTAATTATTTTTTTAAATATGGGATAAACATGGCAAAGAATGTTTAAGATAACAGCTCTAGACAGAAACTGTGAATGGCTAATACCATGAGCAGCTCTGAAGTGACTGGTGCCAATTTTGATGCTTCTTTCATACCACAGAATCATCTAAGAGGGAAAAGACCTCTGAGATCATAAAGTCCAATCCACTGCCATATTCACTCCTAAATCACATCCCTGAAAGTGTCACAAACACACATTTTTTACCACTTCCAGGCATGGTGATTCCACCACTTCCCTGGGCAGCCTGTTCAAATGCCTGCCTATTGCTCACTTAACACAGCGAAGAAATTTTTCCTAATATCTGATCTAAACCTACCCTGGTGCAACATGAAGTATAAAATATAACATCATGAGTTACAGAGCACAGTAAAAAGGGAAACATGAAAAGCCAGGGCAGAAAAGTGAGGAGAGCATATGCGAACACCCAAGACAATTCAGCAGCTGAGGAGCCCTTCCTTTGTCGGTGTAGGGACTGCAATGGCTGCATGAAGAGTCTTTCCACTGCAGCAGAACTAAGTGTAATGCCAAGGGCAGCCCTCCACACAGAAACCTCATTACCTGGATGGTACCACAAGCTGCCCTGGAAAGGTGCTCTGCCTACTAGACACAGTTATTGGAGAGTGTGCATGTGGCATGGTGGTGCTGCAGTAAGGTGCAGCTGCAAGGGGGTGCACGCTGTACCACAGCAACCTGTGGTGTCCAGGGACCTGGGTGGGAATCACTGCCTGGTGAGACTGCTTGGCAGGATGCTCTGGAAAGCTCTTGCTCCTGAGTGCCACATCAGTCCATTCAGCCTTGGTGACATCACCAGTAACTTAAAATGACAGCATATGCGCAAAAATTTTGACCAATTTTTTGGCATTTTATAAGCTTAAGTAGTCTTGGGATCGTCACAGAAATAAAGAATATGCTATGTTATACCCTCAGAGTTCCAGTTTAAGTGAAGAAACTGTAAAATCACAAATAGTGAATAGAGAGTTCCTTTTGTGCTCTGTCTGTAGAGGCTCTTTAGTACAAATTGTTCCAGTAAGGACATGGAATAACTTATGTTCAGCAATTTGTTTCTAGTTCCACCTGGTTCAGATGGTAACACAAGACTAAGTGTTTCTTGGCTAAATCCACCCACTTTCAGTTTAGTTAAATCATGTTTCTTTTGGGATTTTGCCATCAAAATGTAGAAAACATGCAGATCTGGAGATATAAGGAATATTTTTGTACCACAGGAATATCAATTAAGCTACCAACTCTCTAGATATATAAATAATGCTAAATGACAAACAACTCTAGGTCTCTGAGATTTTCATATATTTCCTCCCTGGATAACCTATATCATAAATTCAATAGTGCATATAATTTAAATTTATGATACACTATTGCTATTTTAACATATTTTGGGGCATGAGGTCTTCTCATACACATATGTATGTATGTAAGTCTCCCCAAACCATAAACTGCTTCCTAAACAGCATTTGTTGAGTATCTTAAAAAAGAATCTCTATCTGGCCTCAAGACTGACTGCAGTGATATACTATACATATTATTGTATGGTGGATGACAAGGTAACAATTCCCTGTGCCTATTTAACATCCAATTCACACATCAAATTCCTCCTTTAAATCTACAGAAGTGCCCATGGTAAATCAAAGATTTCTGTAGTTGATTTGTTCTCTTTATCCCTCTGTCGGTGTCCAAAATGCCTTTCTTACTGATCTTTCTAACTCATAGCACCAAAAACACAGCAGTTATGACTACATAAAAATAACACACCAAATAACAACATATCCTATTCATTATGCACCCAAAGGATCAGTATCTCTGATGGATTTCTAGTGCTGACAGCAATTTTGCATGTAATCAACTGGTGAACTGTTCTTTTAAACTAAGACAATCAGAATTATGAGACAGAGAGAAAAAATTTCCAATGGCCAATCACACTCCTGATTTCCTAATCAATAAGTAATTCTAAGCAATTATTAAGAATTTATTTCTTAAATGTATATAATTAAATACCTATAAATTTAACTTGATCTAAAATGCTTATAAATTGGATCTCCCTCTTGGTTACCTGTAATAGATTGGGTTTTATACTGTGTTCTCAGAAATAACAGTACTCCACATCCTCAATGGCCACTTGAGTCAGCATGATTATGATTTCTTTGGTCCCTCTCAGCTACACACACACACAGTCTGAAAAGACTCTGTAGGGATCTGGCAGACCTGTGAAAGGAAAGTTCTGGGACAGGATCTTTAATGGCATGGCAAAGAGGTAAATGATGTTGTCAAGGAGAAGTTGGTAAAGCAACTAATTTACATAAACTTGTTTACATCTATCAGGATTAACTCTCACATGAAAACAGAATGATTACAATTTAAATCTGAGCTATTTTTCACATGGTTCTACCTGTGTACACAGAGACATATGTCTTGCATCTTAGCCAGGTGAAGATATCAGGGTACACATAGCCCACCTTATGTTCTGTACAGATTCCATATCTCATAAACCTTTCCCAGATTCAACTTAGTTCCATCAGCTAGCATCACATGTCTTAAAAATCTTTGCCTTTTTAATTCAAGCCATTTCCTCAGTTCTTCTTCCTACTTTAAGCTCTGAATTAGTCTTATAACCAAATTTAAAGTTTATTCACCTTACTCCTGACTTCAACATTAAGTCTTGTTGGCTTCTACCTTTCCTTGATACACTCCTGTCATCACTAACAAGCAGAATTACAAAATCTAGACAAGAACTAAAATTTCAATGTCATTTGAATAGATGCTTCTTAGTGTGTGTGAAAAAAATCCTACATCATATTTTCCTGACATTTTCCTTGACATTTCTTTTAAGAACAAGTAGGAATAACAGCATTAATAAGATGAACATACATCACAATTATATTATGATAATATGAACAAAATGCTATAATGAACTCTTAATCATTACTTAGTATATTACAAATTTCATATGGAGAAACAAATAACTTACATATATAATGAATAATATTGTAGTAGCACTAATACAGTTATAAGTTAATTACACACTGTGTAGCTGATTTAGTTGCATTTAGCTAAGGAGCTGTTCCAAGCTCACTTCAGATTAATTATGTCTTTAGGTATATACTCTCATTTATGACTGTCACTTGTAACCACAGCTGTTGATGAGGCTGCTCTGTAGACCCTCCCTTTATGAAATCAAATGCATCACACTCCCAAAACAAAAAAGCAACAAAAAATCCCCAGCAAAATCAGTGAACGAGACTCAAAATCTCCACTAGCTAGGGTACGCAATGACAGAACACCAGAGGAATGTAAGTTTCATTTTACTGCATTTCTTCCCGAAAAATATTTCTTGTAGTATCTCCTTAGTAAGGTTATGCCTCATTGCATTTTACTTAATAGCTAGCTTTCACAAATTTGACAGATGAAATTTAACATCTCAATTCTCGAAATTGTTCTATTTTACAAATCCCATATATTAAAGAGAAGGATATGGGGATATAGGCAACTGCCAAAGACTCTCCCTATGATTTTTCTCAAAGGTTTTACTAAAGAAACAAGTCACTTTCTAGGCCTTTGATTCCATGCCAGAAGAATAATTTTCTGACAGGAATGGGTAATAAGTACTAGCAAGTGCATGAGATACTCATAAATCTAAAACAAGATACCCTTTCTTAGTTCAAAGTTTTCAACCTAGTTCTCACCACATCATGAAAAGTTAAATGAATCTCAAGTACCTAAAATGACAGAAGAAAAGACAATCTACATGGGAAACTAGAAGGGGAGGATGATAAGTCAAAATTAGACACACTGTATACCTGTTTGACTCTTCCAGGTTCACTGGGAAACTGTAGAGAAGCAATTACATTTATTAGCAAAACATTGCTACTTCCTGTGATTCTCTCTGAAGCAAAGAATGGTGCATGTCAGCCAGATATCTTTGTAAGATAACACATTTAGTGTGGCCAGCATGGTCCTTCCATATTATGAGGACACAGCAGCTAAACCAATGACCAGTCATTTAGGTCACTTTAGGACAAGCATGTTTAGGACAGTTCATAGCAGGGAAACAGACCATATCCAGTTTGAATTAAGATTCCCAAACTACATGTTTTGCAGACAGAAGGGACTCAGCATCAATTGCTACACTCCTACTGAGCAAAATTACTTGCTACTTTAAATATAGCCCACAGAACTGTATTTTCACTGAACCTGACAAAATCCAGAGTGAATTCAGCACAAATGTAGGTATTCTTGCTGCACTGTAACAGGAATCACACACACAAGTCTAAATAAACTTATTTGATATATGCAAATATTTTCAGAAAGTTACAGCATTTGCTGGCATAAAATTACACTTTAGCATTAAAATAAAAATAAATAAATGACCAATCAAATAGGAAGAACAATTTCAATTATTTGAATTTCTTTACACTTATAAGAAATAAAAGAAACAGTACCTCAGGCAATCATTCTTCTTTTGTAGTAGTAAGACTCATAACACAGTAGAGTAAGCTACAAAACTTTAGTTCTCTGCACAGAAGTACCTCCCATATCCCGTGCAGTGCAGTACAACTCTCAGCTAGGGTGCCCCAATGTACATTATAAATGGTAGAATAATATGATGGCAGGGATTTAGAAGGTAAAACAGATCCACCCTGGCAGAAAGACACTACTTAACAGGAAACACTACCAGCAATGTTGCAGTAAGACTTAAGACTAAGATAAACTTAAGACTAAGTGTATCTCAGTTATGTAATTCACATTCTCCATGTCCAAGGAAATACTGCAGCACATTACTGAGAGGAAACCTGCAAAGAGCCTCCTATAGCTTCTTATTTTTGAATTATTCTACAGAGCCAGCTTTCCATGGCATGCAGTATAGGCTTTCTGTCATATGCAAAAACCAACCACCTGCAACAAAAAACCCTGCATCATCATATTTGCCATATATTATATCCAACAATTTCTGCAGAAGAATTTCAATATTTCAGCAATGAAGCTGAAAAGAGTAAAGAAGATTTAAACATGCAAGTAGCAAAACCTGTAAGAATAAATAATTTGCAAAAATTAACAATGTGAGGAAACTAAACAACATAATAGACTGAACTATCAATGATTCCAATACAGCAGTATTTCAAATCTGGGATTAAAGTGTTCTGAACATGCTCCTTTAGAATAAGAGCAGAGTTCTCCCCACAGATACAGCAAGTATTTTTATAGAGTTGGCTACATGACTGAGACTATGAGAAGCCCAGTATCAATATGGACCTTGTAATATTACATTTGAATTCACACATGGATGAATTGTTCATTTTCTTAACCCTTTTTGCAGGAAAAAAAGTGTTTTGGATTACAAAGCAGTAATACTGTTTACAATGAAGTGTTTTTTCCCTCCTTGGCACAGAAATAATGCAATATATCACAGCATTCCATTAGCACATTCAAAGTGATGATTAGGATTCACAAAATCACTTAGGCATGTGTTTACGTCCATATTAGTTCAGCAAACCACTAAACATCATTTTTAGTTATGTATACCTAAAAATCCCACTTGAATAATTAATCAGTTTACACCAAATGCCCAGAATTCAACATATGCATTTGTCCAGTCATATTAGTGAAAATGCAAAAAATGTTTAAAAAATTACCCAAGTATTTAACTGCTTCATTAGATCAGGAAAGTTTAAATAGATACTTAAATGTCACATTGCATCAGTGTTAAGATGTGCATGCACTTAAATTCTGCATTGAATCAGCAAATGTCCTCAGGATATTTTCCTATGCAGAAAATAAATTCATATTTACCACCATGAATAGCAAAATGCTAAGAAGCTTTAAAATTTCAAAATATGGGGCCAACATAAAACTTAAATTCATTCACAGCAGTAAATATTATATACAATAATAAGCACTTTTTTTTGGGTAATAATAAATACACCATAAAATAACATAGATAATAAAATAGTATTAAAAAAAAAAGATTATGTGATCCCCTGGTCAGTTAGAGGTGCCTAAGACTGATATTTGAAACTTAAAATTCTGGTAGTCAACGTTTCTGTTGATGCTAATGAATGTCCTTTCTTGAGAAAACAAAAAATACGGCTTCTATGTAAGATATTTCTTACTTTTTTTCCTCAGTCTTGCAAAAACAAAAAAAAAGAAGGTATAATGGAAGTGTAGGTTGATGACTTAGACTATAGTGATGGGGAAGCAGACTCATAATAAGCTCAAATTTATGATTATGAGAATTAAGAAGTCATATTTTTCCCTACTGGCAGAATTAGAGGCTCTTAGTGACTGGTTAAGGTTGATGAACATTAAATCATGAGCCCCCAAATATCTATTTGATAGTGCATTTGGATAGTAACATACTAGCTGTCATAAAAGTCCACTTGTCTTTGTCATAGACCTTTACTACTTTATGATAATAATTCTTCAGAAAACACATCTTGATCGGAGTATTACTTACTAGTATTAATGAAATTTCCCCTCTATGTGATAATTGCTATTTTTTTACTAATCCAGCATATAATACTGCCTTGTTTCTCAAAGAACTTACAGAACATTTCCAGGCACATTCAACTATCGTTACTGCCTTAACTTAAAACACTTGAAAAAACATTTTTGCTGTAGATCATCCAAGTGAGAATATCACCATATTGCAATGAAATCAATTACCACATGTTGTAAAGACTGAATGAAAGACTGAGGTGTTCTACTTCCCTAAGTTCTCTTTTAGCCATAAAAAAATTTACCTATTGATTTTATAAAAGAGTAATTTAAGTTTCTGAATTTCCATGTACAAGTTAATCAAATGGACAAAAACAACAGATGGAACAGGAATCTGGATATCCCAGTTCTCTTCCAGGTTACTGTCTTAATTGCTGTCCTAGAGCATTTTTTTCCCTCCAATATGTTCTTGTGTATGCGTTTGCACATGTAGTCAAAATTTCAGCTGAAGGGAAGCTGGAAGTTTCTTACTTAAATCTTGTGTCAGTAAGTAGACAGATCAGATGTTTTCCATATCCTAAATACCTCGTGCAAATGAAATAATCTGAATAAGATCAGCTGTAGCTTTAAGCTTCCTAAGGAACTTGTTTCTGCTGAAAATGACTTTTTAGCGTATGTAGATAAAAGAGCACCAACAGCAAAGGTCCTAAGTAGGCTTACCCTAAAGCATGTATTCAGGTGATGAGTGGAGATAAGGGAGAAGCAATTCTGGATCTACAAAGAATGTAAGGCTCTAAGGGACTGCTGGTTTCCTAAAGGGCAGCAACCCTTGCAGTCCTCCTAGCCAGAACACCAGGCAACCACTTCAGTGTGAACAGAGAAAATATGTATGTTCTTTACATATGTAACATACCTACAACTTGGTCAAAAACAAAAGTTCAAAAATTTTAATGGAATCTGGCCTAAGAGGAAGAAAGTAGAGATGAATATCAGAGTTACCTAATCAGTAATTCATAGAGAACACTTCAAGTTGAACACAAGGATACATGATTGCTAATATAATCCTTTTTGCTAGTATAACCTTTTCTGTCTTCTGTAAACACCAGTAAGTACCATATCATTTGGTTTCTTCTTACACCTTGAATTTTACCCAAACACCAGTGAGAACTGCTTTCATTTTAGAACAGTATTCACTGTTTTAACATAGGGAAGACTGCACTGTGCCACACTTTATCTAGTATAATTTTCCCTAAAGTCTAGCTCAGTAATATTTCTTTATATACAAACTTGTACTAAAAGACAATGCAGATATTTTCAAGTTCAGTTTATGATGCTCCAACAGTCTACCTACAGAGCTGCAATGGGCTTAGCAGCATATGCTCTACAATACACTATGTAATTACAAAAACTCAAGTGATAGTTAAACAGCACTGATAACATTTTATCTCCTATTAACATCAGATAAATTTATGATTTATTCAAACAGTAAAAAAAAAAGAAAGAAAACAGAAAGAAAATGTTTACAGTTAAAGATCCTCAGTACTGATTCATGTTGACCTAATTATGGCTCCATAAAGTCTAAACTCTAAGCTAATTCAGTGGCAGAACAGTAAACTCAAAATTATGCTTGCTTTTGGAAAACCTACTTTAGGACTCACATCCGATCATCTATTCATAACTTCTTTCAGCATTATTACCCACAAAATGGAAAACAATAAAAAGAGCTATTAGTAACTAACAGGAAAGTCAATGGGAAATAGATGAGTTGTTTAGTTTAAAAATTGTTACCTTTTTTGAGATAAGCCATTGTCAGAATCCAATAATTGTTTTTAATTAATATTTTCAAGTAGTTTACATAAAAATGCAAAAATCCAGGGTCCAGGTTCTCAGGTGACTACGATTATGCCTTTAGTTTGGCCTATAGCTATTTGCTCCAATCAAGGAGGAGTCTCTGAAAAACTCATCTATCTTTAAGAATAAGAATTATTTATGGTGAGATATCAAATAGCAATGAGATGTTTTTTAAAAGAACTTCACCGTAGATTTTGCATGATTTCATGTCTCATGAATACCCACCTGGAAGAGAAAGCACAGAAAGGAAAGATATTGTGCTCTCTCACACATTCCTACCACTAAGTATGCAAGATGTTTTCTTCTCCCTTCCACGTGCTCCTTTCAACTAAGCATTTAGTGAAAGCCAAGGTTTCTAATGTTTAATCAAAATGGAACATTTAATGATGCATTTCTTCCATTATCAAAACACCTATTTTGTCTCACTTTGAGACCATCATTTGAGAAGCACTAAAAATAAGCAATACAGCTTCCCTACATATTTGACACTCTTCACAAACTTCCCAATAAAAGATAAACAGCCTTGATAGTCACTCCCTTTTCACTGACTAGTATCAACAATACAGCATTGCTTGACAACTAAGCTACTTATCCCCAAGTTTAAAAGAACTCTTTCTTCATGCCTTAGCACTATGTAAAGTTCCTGGCCATGCCATTATGGAGTTTCCTAACAGCACACATGGAAGTCCTTCTCAAGGTAACAATGTTCTCACGTTGCTTTCCTGTCTTGGTTTTATGTGAGAGTTTGCCCCATTGTCTGTTGGTCACTCATCTTCCATGGCTGCTGCCCAGGTCTCAATGAGCACATGATTATTTCACCATCTTCCATGTTTATCTTGTTTTGTGTGTCCTTCAATTGAGTATATTTATTGTGAATAGAATATAGGCCCATCTATTTTATAATTAACAATGTGCATTTATGCTTTACTATGACTGCATCACTGAAGAAAATGGCTCAATCCAGGCACAATCTGAGAGTAGACTTCAGAAAAATTGTCTGCAAAGATAGGATTTACTTTTTAGGGTATCATTATCCACTTTTTTCCTCTTGTTCTTTGAGTAATGCATAGAGTCATGAGTATATGGCGATTCAGTTTGAGGATAATTTTGTTTGCTTGGGTGTTATTTTGAGGCTATTTTGGAGGGGGTAATTTCAAGCATTGAACTGAAGAATTATTACTGATTTTGTGAAAATACTTCCCTGTTCTAAGACAGCATTAGATTAGGGAAGTGTTGGCATTTTGGGTTTTTTTTAGTTTTTTTTTACAGGCTTGAGATACAGTTTAAAAAAAAATAGCTAGGGTAAAAGAAACCAGGTGTGTTACAAACATAGGTTTGTCTGAAGCACCTGTCCACATATACCTGTTGAGCCACCATTCATGGTACGCAGCTGCGTGCTTGAAGAAAGCAGCAAAAGTTAAACTGTTTTATCCATAGGAAAACGTTAACCATGACAAATAATATGTCCAATGAAATACTCTGTCAACACGCACACACACATACATACACACTCCCTCTGATTATAGGAACAGCAAGCTGCCAAAATGAAGTGACAAGACTGAAATTCCAGTACTGCAGCAACTGCAGAAATACATTGCAAGTCCAAGAATACAGTCTGTGATAACAAAACCATACTGACATTACTGAACTCTATCTCAGACGGTCACTGGGATATCAACCTAGTGCATAAATGTACGACTATTAAAGCTGCTTGGGTAGATTATGCGGAAAATAACTTTTATTTTCTCTAAAGTACATCAGTAAGTGAACTTTCCACTGTTGGACAGTTGGCCTGACATTTCCCATCTCTGTCATGACTCCTCATTTGTCCTCTAACACTACCAGCTACGTTTGTCCAGCTCCCCAAAGCTGCAACTTTCCAAGCCAAGCTTTCATTTTCAGATTACCCTACTATATTCTTGAAGAGATTTTTTTGGTTTGGTTTTTCTTGGGGTGATGGTATCTTTGTTTTTTAGAGCAAATATGATTTGACTATAATGCACGTTTTTCTCGGATATTTAGCTCGTATCAGTGACTCCAGTATTATTAGGAAGCAGATGGAATTTCTCTTCTGGTATCTTGCCATCCTGACAGAATGATGGATGTGAGCAATTGAAAAATCTTTATCTTATTCTACATTGCTCTTAGATGTTTTCTAGCTCCTGCTTTGAAACTGACACATGGTTTGGCGTCCGCTTTTTATGGTCCTTCCGTGCTTTATGTTTCCATCAGGTTGAACATTACCCACATTCATTCACAGCTGGTTACACATACATCTCTGTTTCTTACCTTTTTCTCTGTACTTGGACATAGTACAGTACTTATGTACATATCAGAGCTTTGAGATTGCCACAGGAAAAAAAGGGCTTTTTTGGCTTGAACATACTAATCAAACCTTTCACGTACACATGCTACTGTCTCCAGCATTCCTTTCAACTTAGTGTATCATTTTCCTTCCAAGAGGTAAATTGTTTTCAGACTGGTACCTATGATAAAACAACTAGATCTGTAGATAAGGAGACAGCAAGGGATGTTATGCTCAACTTCAGCAAAGTTTTGAACACTAGCTACCCCAGCATTCTTGTATCTAGCTTGGGATATTATGGTCTTGATTGCTGGAGAGATTTAAAAAAAAAAAGACTGACTAGATAAGGTGATTAACAGGTAAGAGGGCACCTCCAGAGAGGTCTAACAGCAGACTACAACTACCTATGAGGAGATATCAAGAGAACAAAGATAGACTCTTCACAGTGGCACATATGACAGGAGGATGTGAGACAGATAATTTATGTTGAAATGAGAGATCCAGACAGGATGTAGGGGAAAAAAACCAAAAAAACCCAAACCATTTTCACCATAAGGACAGTCAAGTACCACAACAGGTTGCCCAAAGAGGCTGTGCCATCCTTGGGGGCTTTTAAAATCTAAATGAATTATGCCCTGAGCAATATGATCTGCTCTCACAGCTGACCCTGTTTAGAACTAATGACTTCCTGCAATCCTTTCCAACCTGAATTATGGCTCTAAAACATCAAGAGTTCCATGTCAAGCACAGCTTTATTTAGTTCTACTCTCTCGTCCTTTCTATACATGCATTTAGATTGTTTGTTATTAAGCCCAATTTCTGCCATACCATTAAAAAGTTCATACAGCAAGTTCCATTCATGTTGGATTAGAGACTGTGCTTATTATTTGGCAAGAATCTATGAAGCAATGTGCAATATGTTGTAGGTCACCATTAGTTTTCACAGTGCGTTGGAAAAACAGTAAAAATTAAAAGAGAGCGTAATTCAATCAAGTGTAGGTTTCGGCATGTAGGCAGGAAGAATCACCCAGGAAAAACCCAAATGAGGTATGAAGTAATGACTCTTCAGAATAGTATCAGAAATTCACAACAAATGACAAATCCAATATGAATAAAGAAATTCTGCTAATATTAAGAAGCGTAGATACTACATAGAAAACCACAGAGAAACACTATCAGAGATGCAGTTCCTCAGACATGAAGGAAAATTAAAATCCTTTTCCTTCTAATTCATTCAAACTGTGAATTTGAAGTGAACTTTACTTCCCTACAAGGCAGAACCAAGAAGATACCAAGAAGAGGCTTTCTTTTTTGTATTATTGTTTTCTCATTTAAAACCGCCCTGAAGAAATAAAGAATGCAACAGTTCCTTTAAACAGTTACTTGACTATGTAAATGCTAATGGAAAATATTACTTAAGAGTTCTTATTAAGTGATTTGTTTTTCCTTTATATTTTTATAGAACCTTCAAACTGACAATATAAATTTAGTATTATAGCTGCTCATAAACCATTACGAACAACACAAATATCTTCTTTATAAATGGGAAGGTAGAAGGTCCTGAAAAATAATTCAGGTCTGAATGTGAGCAAGTAAATTTATGCAAATTGCTGTCAGTCATCTATGTATTCATTTCACTAGCAAAACAACATTATAAATGATCTCTAGCCAACAGTTCTTCATTTGAAGGCATGTGATGCAAATATTTAATCAAAACAGAAAAAAAAAAATCACTTAAGGATAAACATAAGTCTTACCACGCCAATAGAAAAGTAGTTATTGATGATGTTGTAAGGCACTGGGTCTCCCTTCTCATCTTTATCATTGGGTATTACTTCAAATTTCCACCTGTCCAGTAAAATCTCTGAGCTGTTCTCAATGTCTTTTAAGATCTTCATCAAATTCTCACCTTCATACCCTAGCAAAACATAAACCCAGTTATTTATTCAAGCATAATAAAGTTTCATTACTTTTTTTTTCTCTTTCTAGATGATTGAACAGTACTCTGAGGACCTGATCTGACTGAAGATGCCCCTGCTCATTGCAGGGAGGGCTGGACTAGTTAACTAACCTTTGAAGATCCCTTCCAACCCACAATATTCTATGACTCTGTGACTGGAAAAATGAAAGCAATGCCTATTAGACCTTAAAAGCAGGACTGTGCTTGAAATATTGACAATTTTCCAGCACTTGTCGTTAAAAAAAGCACAACTACAAAGCTAATTAAGCATGTAAATTTAGAGTAATTCTACATATTTCAGTGGACATCAAATTTGTGATGAAGAAAACAGTTAAATCTTCAAACTCTGCGAATCTCTTGAACTTTCCAAATGAACCATAAAGCAAAGGTTGTACTTTGCAAAATATTCTTGGTGAGAAATTAATATTCAAATTCCTTTGATTTCAAAATTTCTGGAAAAGGGACATATTGCTGTTTTGTCTGACAAGACACTGAAAGGTTAAAAGCCAACCACTAATTTTCATTGATTGTTTCAATCTGGTTTAGCATAATAAATCCAGAATTTCAAATCCATATCTGATAACTTTATAAGCAAAAGTAACATTTTTTATTATCTCAACAACTTCTTCATGAGCCTCATCCTGCTTTGTAGAGAGAACTTACTCTTTGTCGCAAATAAGCACTCACATGTAATTCACTAAACTGAGTAGAAAACTTGTTTATGCCCTCATGAGTATATACAACACACACGTGTGCATGAAGAAAAACTGTGGAAGTTTTACTACATGACATTATCAAATCTGAATATTATTCAAAACAAACAACTTAGTAATAGATAGCTAAGATCTGGGGATTCAGTACTTCTTCAAAGCAGAAAAAACAAGATTTCCTATTCAAGCAGCATGTACTGCTGGTGTTATTAACAGCTTTAGCAGGGCAAGCCACTCAAAGCCTTCTTGCTCAAAACCCATTGCTGATGTATTTGTTCATGGTTGCCTAGCACACTTTTGCTAGTTACTGCCAACCACCACATGACAGCAGCATGCACAATTCCATTTCTCTGCATCCTTGAGATCACTCACCAGAAATTTAGTTTCTGGAATCCCTGTCTCCTCTCCCATCTATGGAAATTCCAGAAAATCTGTACTATGGTATTGTTCACCACAAAGCAACTTGGCAAAGAATGATGAAACACAGAATATTTCCCTATTGCTTTCTCTACTTTAGTCCAAATAGAATCACTTAAGTTACAGAACAAAAATAAAAGTGAAGGTAGGGACATGTCCCAGCTAATGTATTTAAATCTTCTCATGGTTGACCCTACTTAGAACAGCAGACTGCACTAGTGACTTCCTATGACCTCTTCCAGTTATTCTATGGATCTATGAACAATTCAGGAAGTTAAGCAAGGCTGATTTGAATAGGTTTTGTCTCATTTGTTTTTGTTTTTTCCCCTAAGATTATGAGAATGTAAACAATCAACAGTTGTGACAGATAAAATAAAGGAGGTTTTCAAATGATTTGACAGAACATTATGGTTAACAAAGTGCTATAGCATGGAAACTACTGAGAATCTGCTAAAGACTATCTGGCAACAAGGCAGACATTTGGAAAGGAAACTGATGAGACAGAAGAAGTAAGATATCTGCAAAGGCTGAGAAGCTCCAAATAAAACAACCAAGTTCCAAATGCAAAACATCTCAACTGAAACAACCAAGACCTGAAACAGACCTGGCTATGAGCCCATAAAGTGAGGTGTTTTCACCACAGACTGAATATTTTCTAAGATTTTCTTCCTTGTGTATCTTTCAAGTTATCCTGTAATATGGATTGAATGGAGTTTTTTGGAGGAGCTGAGAGTAAGTCTCCATACACCCAGGAAAGGATGCAAAGAGTGTTAAAGGTTAGATTTTCTAAATATTCTTCTTTCAGCATTCTTTGCCTTCTCATTATCTGATAAACAGTACCACAGCACATTGTCTGGAATCCTCTGTAGGAAAACAGAAAGGGAGTGGATCAAAGGAACTAGTCCGGGGCTAAGACATGCTTTTCATTTAATATTTTTAAAGATTAAAAAAGATTAAACTACTCCTAACCCATTATTAGATATTTTCAGTAATCCTTTCAGAACAGTCCCAATTAAAAGCCATTTAAGACCGCTCCCTATACAAGGTATTGATCAAAGCAATAACTGGAATATGTACGGTAAAATGCCAACCAAACAGCTATACACGATTCTTATTACACCTTGGAACATTTCTGGTGTCAGTAGAAGCTACAAACAAGGTATGAAGTGTGACTGCAACCTTTGATATCTTACATATGCATACAACAATTATAAACAGATCATTCCAAAAATAGAGAAAGTGATAATGGCTCTTTATGAAAAAAAAATCCAAATGTAAATGTTGATATAACTTTTTAAAATTATAATTCAATAACAGATTGCATTTTGATTACCTCCTCCCCATCTCAGACACCTTGCTAAATCATTGCCAGTCCCAAGAGGCAGGATAGCAACAGGAGGATGCTTAATCAAGTTCGCTTTCTCTGTGAATAAAGAAGGAAAAAAACACAACTAAGGAACAAAAATGATCTAATTGCATGATATTGTATAACTGTGTTAGGTTTTGTTTCGGTGAAAGACTTGCTTTGTATATGAAATCATGCTGCCTGCTCTGCAATGGCCATTTCACCAAGTCAGTCCATTTTGTAGTCCCTTCTCCACTGGATATTCAAGCCTTAATCCTCATTTACTCATTTTTTATCATAAGGATTTTGTAATCTTAATTGACTCCTTTGTTATCATTAGGACTTTGTAAAGCATAGATATGACAAACATTCATGAAAAATGATACTCAAGATCTTTCCAACAGTGAATATGGTGTTCTCACTCTAGTTCTCAGCTCTACCATTCCCAGCTGTGAATACAGAAGAGTGATAGTTAAGGGCATGAATAATGAGGTGAATCTTCTACTTTGTCACCTGGGTGACCAAATTTGTGTGAAACTGTGTATTCACCTGGATTTGTGTCTACACCTGAGCACCACCACCAAGAAGTCATTGGAACTAACGCAAGACCTTAGATAGGTTTGCCCACCAGGAATTTAACCTCCAAAGAGAGCACTGACCTGTCTGATCAAGTCTTCAAGTAGCAATTTGCTATTTATTAAACAATGCTCTGAAATGAATGAATTTATAGCATCTTTTCAGTCTTTAACGGTATTTTTGTAGCATTGTAAGCCCAAGGATCTTTTCAAAATTGGATGAGAAAACCCTTGTCGAGAAACGCAGCCTCTCTGAAAGCTTGAACATATATTTCAAATATATAATTTGTAAAATTTCCCATTTAATGTGAATGAATAGCATGTCTAGTGAAAAAGTTATATTTAATTAATCAGTTTGTTTATAGAATTTTGCACAATTATCAGCAATAATCAGCAGGAGTTTATCTATACAATGGATGTAGCAAGGAAATCAATGTTTATTAATATTTTAGAAAGATTTAATATTCACATAACCAATTTAATGGAAATCTTTCAGAGAATGTAATATTCAATAGAGTGATTAAAGAAAAATTTTTAAAGTTTCAAATTGATGAGAATTATTTTTTCCTTTTATTTATTTTTTCATTCTTTTCTTTTTTTAAACTTTCTTTTTTCTTGCTGTGCTCTCAGCTAAAGCTCTTTGTATATCAGGAGATCAGGGAAGACCAAATTAGAAAGTGTTTAGAAACAGGTGTACCCTTACACTTTATATGCTAAAGTGCTTTTGCCCCTTAAAAAGCAGCATTGAATATATATTTTCTGCACCTATGAAAAAACATGGGTCCTGGATTCCCAAAGTAATTTTAGTTCTATACCACAAAAAATGGTGCAGAACATAGTATGTTACTTAAAGAGAAAATAACTGCATGACATTTCAGACCTCATGAAAAAGCTGATGACACAATAAACAGCTGCAAAACTTTGTTGCTTCCAAGTTTAGGCAATGCACTTGATGTTTCTGTACATTAATTTATGACTCTGAAAGCTATTTGAGAGCTACTTGCAGTAGCTTGCATTTGCAAAAGACTTTTTTCCAACCAAGATTAGAAATATTCCTTTGCTATCATTCCTTCATGACATCAAGTTTACTGTTCAGTGAACTTTTCTGGTCCCCCACAAAGCATACACTTTTAAACACTTTAGTTAAAACTTAAGTTGAGTCTTTTGACCTGTCTTGATCCACTTCCTAATTTTCACTGTAACACATGCCCACTATTTTTCTCTGCAGCCTAACACCAAATAAATGATCATGTGATGTGGAAGGCATCCTCCTTAATAATCTTTGAGAAGATTAAGTATACTAAGTCTGTAATAACTTCCTTATGATTTTTAAAGAGGACTTTGCAGACAACTGACTGAAAGAATTCCAAAACTGAATTACCTCTTAATACATTATCTTCATTTTGGGATAATATAGTAAAAACAAAAATTTGGTAACCAAAAAAAGCAAGTGACCTAAATTAAAATTTCTTAAAATTAGCAAATTAGGTTTGATTCAGCTGGGGAATAGTTTTTAAGCTGAAATTGAAATAGATTAATTCAGTTTTCTTGCTTTCAGGAAATCCAGAAACGATGAACTTGTCTAGAGATTTTAAATAACTTTCATTATTTGAGTACCCTTAAAAATAATCATGTCCCAAACTAACACATTTAAAAAATTTAAATGAACAAGCTGTTGCTTGAATTAGCTGAATCCATGCATTGGTACATAAGGAAGACCATTAAAATGAAGTCCATGAGGCAAGCAAAAGTGTGTGAAGGCTATAGATTACCTATGCAATCCAAAATCCAGCCCACTGTTCCATCTCCACCACATGCTAGTACTCTGAACTCAGCAACATCTCGGAAAAAATTTAACCTAAAAAGAGTAAATGAAGATACCTAATTATGATCAATAGAATTGTGCATTATGTAAACATGTTATGGCTTAAGACATTTTGTTTAATAGAAAATAGCCAATGATCACTTAAAATAAAAGTCACTTCTGCTTATGTATTCATTTTTAGACAGATAAAATCCAACATTATTATTAATTATTCTCAGTATTATCTGAAAAATTTCAAACAAAATTAATGATTCAAGGGTTAATATGGTACACTAACACTAGAAAAAGTTTGGACCTGATGGTTGGGCCAATCTTTGTCTGACTTCAAATCTTGTTTGAAACTATTGTCAAAAAGCATTCTCTGTTCACTTAGTTGTAAATGTACTAGATAGTCTCTCAAAACAGAAAAGTCTAAGTTGCCTGAATGTATTAGCCATAACATTTATTTGTGAAGTGCTTTCCATAGAGCTATATGAAAACTTCAAACTTCTGGTAGAACACTGGTACATATTAAGCTGAACATTCAGTGGTTGGTAAAAACAACTTCGCCTCATGGTTTAATACAAAATGAGAAAGCATCAGATTGAAGATCTTCATTCCATCATCCTAAAAACTGTATTTTAAAATTAAAATATCTTTGGCAATATTTGCCTGGCTATTTCTGCTTCCATATCCATCAAGTGAGTACCACCACCTCCTCACCCATCTCCTTCAATAACAACGTTGCATAATGTTGGAAAGTGAGGATATTTAAAACAACACTAAGGTTCAGTATTTTATATTGAAAGCATCACTTCATGACAGCTTTTGACACATGCTGAGATCAGTCCTTACACATAAAGTGTCACTAGACAAAAAATTTCCAGTAATTTTTTCATATTACTATGTATGCATGTGTATGTTCATTCACATATATTATATTCAATAGTGTTATAGATCTATTAATGGATGTTCTATATTCTAGTCACCAGAACTGATATACAGTTTGCAATCTCTTAAAAAATGCACAACTAATATATTTTAAACAAATTCCTGAATACAAATAAATATAGACAATAGCTTGCAGGTGTTTAATTCCAACTGTTTCCCCTACGAAATTGTAATGCTGCAGGGAGAATTAGTTTCTGTCCTTAGGAAGTTTTACAATTCTTTTGGACCTCTTGATAAAATCAAGAACACATGAAAAATTACAGAGTAAAAAAGTAAGAATGGGAGAAGGAAATGAAAAACACAATACACAAAAAAGTTATGTAATATGTAGAATAATAGAAAGGACAACTTCTTGTTTTATTAGTTTTTGACCAGAATTTCAATTTTAGCCAAGTTGCATAGAATTAAGTTCATCACATGTCCCATCCCCTGTAATTTTCTTTGCTCAGAAGAGCTCTTAAGCAATTTCAAGTGCAAATATAATGCCTGAAGGATGCCTACTTGCCCTGTATTAAAGGCTGCCTTGCCCTTCTCACCCCTTTCATGTTCTACTTCACACACCAGCAGGAGAAGTGCTGTAGGATCTCCTGTGACCCAAAACGCCACATGCCAAATCTGACTGAGTTCATTGGGGAACATATCTAATAAGAGTATATGCTGAAAGATCCTCTGCTGGGAGTCCCCTCCCAGGCACTGAGAGGTGCCCTGGCCCACGGGTGTGCATGTCCACCCCTGCTCATGGCCTGGCACAGAGACAAACACCTCCTGCCACCAGCATTCCCACTGCAAGCCAATGGGTTGGCAGAGAGTCACCAGGTGTATTTACATTGCTTCCTACACTGAGAGTATTCCAGCTTAATTTAAAGTCAAATTATAGCCCAGAGGTGATGGCAGGGTACTCACTGCTAAGTATTTAAGCATTTCCTCACAGAAAAGAAAGTCAGGAAAGAACCAACCAACCAAAACAGCACCAAAAGCACAGGGTTGATTTTAGCATTGCTCCAGACTGGGAAAATATAGACTTAAACCTCTGTCTCTTTTTATAAACAAGCTTCTTCACCATATGGATATCAAAGATCCTTTTGTTTTGATTGTATAGCTAATCTTCATCAAAAAAGTGTAACTTTTAAAAAAGTGGGGGACTGAAAAATCTGGTGAAACCATATTGTCAAAAACATTTTCAATAAGCTACATTTGTATTTGCCTTGGGGCTTTTTATATTCACAGACAGTGAATTTTCCAAGCAAAGTGTAGCACTAAATTCACATATCCTCTTCTTTTTATAATTTTAAATATAAAAATTATACACAAATTATATAAAAATCTATCACACAAAATACATAAAAATAATGCATGTTACAGTGTATATTTGCATGTATAAATGCAGTGTATATAAATATACTATAGTAGATATAAATATTTATAAAATCAAATTGATTTATAAAATTAAATATAGTTATATAATTATATATGTAAATAAATCTTATTCATTGAATTAGAATGTGCAGCCTACATTAGGAGTTGGGAAGGGAACACAGTTTTCTATTTTATAAGGTTTCATTCAGACTCATTAAGTGTTACAATTGTACAGAAATAATTTGACAGATTTCTTTAGAGATCTTAGGGAGAAAGTACTGCTTACCAAGAAAATTGTACTCAATTAGTGTTTTAATATCACCTGTTAATTTTTATCTACCATTTTCACATGGTTTGAAAAGAATTTAAAAAAAAACCTGGTGGAGAAGAACTTAGTAAAAGTGGTTTAAGGTGAAACTAAAAATAATTGAAGTCATTGTAAAGATTTTGTGCAATGTCAGCCTAAGTTAAAAAAACAGAATAGAAAATTTTATCCTATTTTCTTGGAAAAATTTGAAACTCAGAGTGATCACCACCAGTCTAATTTTATTTTACTTTGCTAGAAACAAGGATTCAAAGGCAGTTACTAAGTTTCTGCTGATAAATCAGTAATTTCCACCCAAAAGAGGGCAACTGTTTCAGCTACCTACATTACTCTAATTCAGTTTTTCATAATCACCTCATCAAGTCCATAGGAATGCAGGGGATCTATTATTGAATAAAATACCAATGCTAGAGAACATCACTATTTGATTTTGAATCATGCAGTTAATTGATTTATGTACAGGTGGCAAACACATCCACATTCTTATAGAACTGTTCAGAGAAAAATATAAAGGATTTATTTTAATCTAATTAATTTAGTTTATTAGAGTAAAACTGAAGTTTTACTCACAGTAATGAAAAGACAAATTGCAATATTTTCCAGTTAGTTACCTGTACATGACTACTGCTCTTATACCCGGAAGCTGTGCACTATGCAGAACTTCAGACACTCAGCCACACAAGGCGGCATAACAGCAATGCATGAAATCATTCAGCGTTCTTCATTCACAGTGGAAGCAAAATTTAAGACTGCCTACAGCCCAAAAAAATAATCCTCTAGTGGATCTCAGCATAGGTCTCAGGTGCCAACACCACAGATGTCATAGAAGCAAAAATATTGTTCAACAGCTGCTTAAAATATATCCCTAAATTCAGGATTTAAGTATCATGTGTGAATTCTAAGTACCACTGGTTTGTGGTGTACAAAAATAATTTTTATCATCAGATTATAACCAACCCACCATTGCTGGCTTTGCCAGTCTTTGGCAAAAATGTAATTCTTCCAAGAAAATATGGACCAGATCAAATATTTTGTTTGAAAGAAAATAACTATGCGGTTATTATCTTCTAAAAATATTCTTGGTGTATATACCTTCCTAGAATACTCTGGATATTCCAAAGTCCAACAGCAAAGAAATGCTCAAGCAATCAATTCAAATATTTAAGGAAAATAGTGTAAGTTTCAAGACAGACCTACTGCTTTGTGAAGGCAAAAAAGCCCAGATGCTGTAGATTTCCAATTGAATTACAGTGTAAGTTGCAGAGATTCTGCTTTGGTGTCTTGGGCATCTTTTAAGTGGGCAGAATTTAAGATTTAGAAAGGCCGGTTGAAGCAAACTTGCAGCTAGAATTCAAAAAATAGATGCTCTCCAAATTAAATGCTTATGGAAGTTACAAAGAAATACAACTTTTGTGGATATAATTTCTATAATAGAGTATAAAAATACTATAAATTAGACATTTTAAATAATAGAACTTTAGGGAACAGAGGCCTTTTCAGAGGGACAAAGACTTTGTGAAATGCTGACCTCTCTACAGAGTCCTGCAGCTCTGTGGCTCGACTGCTGTTCATCCTGCTATTATTTACCTCTCTGTGAGGTGAACAATAACTGAATTTCAGATTCTTCAAGATCATTAAATCCACAATAACAGTTGTTGTCAGAAGTAGAAGACTCCTATAGAGATGTAACAACTAAACAGGGAAACTCCTTTCATGGCAAAAAACACAGGTGCCAGGCACAAATTACACAATGCATCAGCCCAGCAATTTTCTCGTCACTGTGTTAACTGTGGCAGTCTGTAACTGTGGAGTATCTTTTATGCCTGTGTTCAGCTGCAGAGCTTACAAGGTTTTTCCAGCTCACCCATATCTCTCTACTGTCAATTAAAGAATGTCTAAACCATCAATTACCATACCCATGTTTAAAGTGTGCTGTTGCCCTTTGGCTTAGAGCTTCTTGATTTTCAGGCCTTGCAGCAGGTCTCCATCGCTGGAAAGGAATCAGTGCAAGAGTCGCTGCCATGAGGTTTATTTGCATCATGTACATCTTTTTATACAGACTATGAACATCACATGTTTTGACATAAACTGCTCCAAAAACCCTAGCTCAGACAGGAAAAGAAGCTGCAAGAAATGTCATTGCTGCTGTTCCACCCCATGTATTATGAAAGTAGGCAACACATGTACTTAAGTAATTGTACATTGAGGTTGTGAAACTAAAATTTGTTGTCATTTGCTCAAAATATTTTTCTGTTGTCCTGCTGTATGTCAGCATTCTATATAGAAAAACATAGGTTAAAGGTATTAAGAAAGGTGGGGCTTTTTTGAGGTTTTAGGGGGTTGTGTTTTGGTTTGGGGGTGTTTTTGTTGTTATTTTGAAGTTCTTTTTTCCAAAACATTTCTCTGCAAGAACATGGTTATCCCACTCAGGAGGTAGAAGAATAGACATAGCAATTGAGTTGCTGACCATTAAAAAAAACCCAAACCAATTTCAGCACCCTTAAGATTTGCAATTTTCTTAGTCTCCTAGTTCTTTTTTCCCTCTCTCTGCCCATTGAAAAGGGAATACATAGATTTTTTAGAAATTTATGTACTCCCTCTAAAAATTAACTGGAAATAAAAATTCATGTCAGCCACAGATGTTTGGAACACAAGTTACAAAACTTGTGAATGCTATCTTCTTGCTTGATGATGGCAACCCATGAGAAAAATACCATCAGAAATTAAAAAGATTAATTTATGGGTTAAAGCAAACAGGTTGGCTCTAACAAAAAAAAAAAAAAAAGCAAATTCTTAGCTAATACTGCAGATATTCTCTAGGTTAAGTCAACATGGCTGAAAATAGTAATAAAAGGGAAAAAAAAAACCACATCTCAAAATAGGCTCAACTAAAATGTACCACAGTAATCATAAATGCTTTAAAATAAATATATATTATGCTTATCCCTTTCTACTAAATAACTTCCAGGGATGAAGAAATACATTTCTGCTTTTCTCTGCACTGCACAGTACCCAAATCTGTTCCATTTTGACCTAAATTTCACATGTATTATGAGAAAATTAAATAAACACAGAATTTGGATTGACAATCCAGTATAACTGGCATTATAGAGATGGATGAATGAGTGGACAGATGGATGAATGGGCAGGTTTTATTAGGCAACTCAGCCCTCACAGAAAACAAGTACTGCTAAGTGAAACACCAGAGTTTATTCAACTTCTCACTTAAGGGCCAAATTATATGCAGCCTACAAAGTATTGCCAGGGGCAAGAAGTGATGGCAGGAGACAAACTGGAAATTTAGGATTATTCATTTCAGTGAAACGAATTTAAGATATACCAAAACAAGCAGCGCCTGTTTGAAAATTAATTAGAATTTTCTTCAAAGTGATTCTGAGCTAAAACTACTTCGATTTCTAATAGAAAGTGGAATTGAAAACATTTTCTGAAAAACACTGTCCTGGTTCAAAAGACAAATGTTTAAATTGCTTCAGTGCTCGGTTTCAGCTTGAACTTAACACTGCCCTCTTGTGCCTCTGCCTTAAAATGCATTTTCCTTCACAGCAAGATCCATGAAAACTAAGTCAGTTATGCACAGAAATGCAGCCAGAATTATTTTTTAATTTCGAAGAAAGAAGATGACTATGAACAAAAATATTTCATTTTTTGTTGTTTTTTTTTAAATTCATCCTCCCAATTTCTAGCACGGCCTTTCTATTACACAGTATGTAAAACAATGTTAGTTACTACTTTTGTCTCAGTTAATTCTTCTGGTCTATTTATTCTTTGAACTAAGAGTACTTAAATTTTTCATACATGCTAAGGATAGTATAAAACCAAATTTCATTCGAGTACTAAAAACAGCACTAGCATTCAGATACAAGACACATGCATGAAAGAAATCATGCATGTCGTTATCTCAATTTTTTGGGCTGGTTTTGCACCATTCAGCAGGTTAGCATTAGCTATACTGCAGTGCACGACATCTTAACTTCTGAAAGCATTGAGCCCAATATGCTTTCCACTTTCATCAATGCTGCTTTTCACTTTCATCAATGTTACATACATGTAAAGGTCTAAACAAATAAAAAATGCAAGGATTTAAAAGAAAAGTATCCAAACAACAGTGTAAACTTAATGTCAGTGAACATATGCCTCCTTCTGCAACTCTTTTTTCACGGATGTAAAATTTCATGTATCAGTGACAAAAGTAAATAGCACCCATTACATACAAAATAACACACAGAGTAGATATTTAGTGTTGCTCTATCTA
Source organism: Melozone crissalis (assembly GCF_028551555.1). NCBI lineage: Eukaryota > Metazoa > Chordata > Aves > Passeriformes > Passerellidae > Melozone > Melozone crissalis. The sequence goes on from NW_026535794.1 coordinate 29,247,664, forward strand.
ATTTTCTTCTACCAAAGCACCCACTACTTAAAAAGGAGACAATATCAGGTGGCAAAGGTTGGTGTTTGATACACTGTAATTCTCCCGTCCTCACAGGAATGCAAATTAAGGAGAATCACGGAGGAAGCACACTAAGCAAGGGACTGCAGTGCCAGCTGGTTCAGAGAGCACTTTGGTCCACATTACAAGTCACTGCCAGCACAATCCAGCCTGGCCAGTAGTTTTCCAGCCACTACATGTAACTGATGAGAAGCAGGCAGTCACCAATACATTCCAGACACCCATGCATGTGCACATGTGTGTTTATGTAAGTAAAAGAAATGGATGTCTTGCTGGTCAGTCTTCGAGGCTGCTGACATCTGCAACACAAGTAACCCCCAGAACTCAAGCTGCTGAAACGGCAGTTAAAGATGGAATCAGAATTAAGTTTATCCCACAGGTCTTATAGAATAGTACATGGTTTTCAGCAACACATCTGAGACATAGCTTTACTTGTAGAGGTAAACAAATAATACTTATATATTTCTGCAGCCATTCAGAGAACTGCAGTGTTGATACATTCCGAACATGCTATATGTACTTCAGTCTGTTCATTTGATTATACAGTATTTTATTAAATGAGTTCCTGGTAATAATATTAACTGTAGACTTACCCTGGCATAGGTCCATTTCCAGAAAGACTATAAACTTGACGAGGATTTAAAAGGTACTGAAATTTTCTATAAATTCTGAAGAGGTAAAAGAGACAAGAAGAAAATATTTACTTACATGTTTGGAAATGTAAAAAAAATTTTCATATGAAAGAATTAAATAAATTAGAGCATACTACAATTATTTGAACTGCAGGATCTCATTTATACAAAAAATCAAATACTTGAACACAGCAATTATAATTCATACATAGAGTGTATTGCGGGGTATAAAGTTGAGACAGAAGTACTACAAGCTATTTACATTCCAAATGCTGTGTGTAGACAGAAATAAATACGATAAAAAGCTACAATTACACAACAAAAGGTGAATCAAAAAAGCATTTTGGAAAGCACATTGATTTGTATTTAAGTAACTCCATGGCAAAGGAGAGATTTCTTCCTGAAATTTATTGCAAACACAGAGCTACACATTTATTTAATTGCAAAAGCTAATTGGCTTTGCCCCACACCAAAAATGTCCACATAGACTGGAAAACATTCTGATAAAGAAAACCTGTGTTCGACTACATTTTCTCAGGATTACATTTGAATGAGAAGAAAATGAAAAAGATTTGAAGCACTGTTTTACTTAATTACACTTATTTTTAAATTACCTGAATAACAGGAAGCAATTTATTGATACAGCATGACAAGCATTGCCCTGTCCCTCATGGGACCCCATCTGCTGTCCTACCCTGAGCAATTGTTTCTTCTAAAGTGTAAATTTAGAAATTTGAGTTTACTTGCCCTAAAAGTATGACAGAGATCTTCATTACAAACATTAGAAATGTAATTTCCTAAATTGACTGGAATGCAGTAGTGATTCTTTTCTCACACAGAACCAAGAAAGCACAAAAAAGAGTTGGAGCTCACAATAAATAAATATACACCTGAGGATGTATGGCAATAGTTTAAATTATAAACCCCTGTTTCTTGGTTTTAATTTTAATGTTTCTGTCCTTCATCTAATTAATATTTTAATGTTTTTAAGAAAGCATTTATTTCTTCATTGAAATATTGCTTCTTTTCTTTATAATCGCTTACATGAAATAGAAACATAATAAGACCTGAATTCTAGGTTAAAATGTCCACGTTTTAAAATACAGCACAATAAAACTATCTAGACACAATCTATGTGCACATTCAGGGATTTTTTTCTAATTTTTTTTCTTAATAGAAATGCATAATTTATCAGGGTAGCTGGAAAGTAAGTTTGTAAAAAATACTGAATACAAACAAATTCATAATTATCTGTAAAATTGCCCAACTGGAGTATTTTCTTAACTTCTAAATTATTTAGTGATGTCAGTTTCATCAAGCATTTTATTCAAGCACACTCACACAATATATTCCTGCTGCTATTCCTGACAGAAAAAGTCAGTATGAAATGACCAGTTTCATTCCACAAGTATGCACACATCATTGTTGATGGCTCTGATGATGATCAAATTAGACTTTTGACAATGGATTTACAACACAATATACATATTCCCATTTCACAGATGTAAAAAGGACTTTTCTATTTAGTATGTGTGATTTGCTTCTCAGAGATGTGTAGAATTTGATCTGGTCAAAGGTGATGCTAATTTCATTTGTGTAGCTGACCATAAGAACTTAATGAACAGTATTTTTATGAAGTCCCAAAGGTCTAAGAGTTATTTTTCTAAATTTTGGTGCTACAAAACAGACTAGCCATTACCTACACTGACAGTGCTGTTTTCAGGTAACAGTGAAATGCTATAAAAGCCTTCTTAATAAAAAGGAGGTTTGGTTTTTCTGCTTAGAACCCAGAAGTCCAACTGCAATAATGAAGAGATTATGCTGAATTGTACTTGACTCAGTGCATGCCATTCATGGCTACCAGTTGAACATCAATACCTGCTAATCACTCCATGACTCACTGCAAATGACACATCAAGCTTTAAGTTATTAAACACATTTATGTATTCTAGTCTAAAATTCATAAATTGATGGCTCATTTCTATTCACACATTCTCAAAAAAAAAAAAAAATTAGAAACTGTTTATAAATGTTTCCCTCACACAGACCTAACAGGGTGACAGAGGGAAGCCAAAGAAAAGGGACAGTAACTCAACCTTCCAGTTTTACATCTACAGTACCAAACAGTGACACTGACTTGGCTCTGAATGCCTTGCTTCCACATGTGGGGAAGGAACTGGATGTGGTTTCCTTGTGACTGGAGATTTGTGCTGACAAGGCCATGAGGTGGTGTGGTGGGAAATGCCCCAAAAGACATTTTTGTGATGAAATGCAATTTCATGAAGGAAGCCAGTTTATGAAATTACCACTTGTCAACAAACAGCTGTGCTTCAGTAACTACTTTTGGGGTTATTCTGTGATCTGGAAACTAAAAAGGTTCAATTTAAAACAGAAATTCACAGAGAAGTTTCATCATTGTAATTTTTCTTTATATTTAAATCATGCCCATGATCTCATATGAACCTCAAAATGCTTGCTATAATAACTGAGGAGGGAGAAAATTATCTCAGGAGTGGCCAAAGGAGCTGGCATCATCTTTAAACAGCTCAGCTGCTGAAGAAAATACTTTTGAGTGCACCTTCAGCTGAGTTAGATTAAGCTGTCTTCTGGAGAAGAGAGAAAATAAATGGCCAAAACTATCTGGCAATTCAAAACTGGCAATAAAGTTGACTACACTGTGGAAAAAAAGCTGGCCATGGCAATGCATTCTGCCACAACTGGGGATGCATCTTCAGTTCTCCAGGGGCTATTAAAGATGTGGTTAATTGGGGCTTCATTTAACCCTGATGTCAGACAAGGAAGAAGCCAAGGACTCCTCTCCAAAATAATGCTAGTTATCCTCTCTTCCAGACATACTGTATTTGAAAAAGAACATTTGAAACTGCTTTAAAATTTTGTCTCAATGCTAAATGAAAGCTCAGAAAAGCAGATTAGTCGTAGGGGAGGAGGGAAGAACTACTATGAACCCAAGTCATTTGAAAACAGCAAAGGTTAAAAATATCATCAACCTGTATTGCACAGACACTGACCGTGGAGTCAGCAGGAAACGCGAGTGTACGGAAGCTGATCTCCAGTGCATCCAACAGCACATTTGTCAAGGAAACAATTGTGTAAACTCACCCTCTGGTCAGGCAAATAAACTGGAAAATGGGGAAGTGGAAATCAAAGTAATGAGTATGGCAAAACAACAGCATGATTTAGAAGGACTCTTATGTGAGAAACATTACCCTTAACAACAGCCTTCAGAAGCACTACATGCTTGTATGTTCTTTCTGTTGAAAGAAACTATTTTGTGAATGGTGTACTACATACACACATTTTATTCACAGATTATTGAAAATTGTTGCCTTGATTAGTCAGATCATAAATGCAGACATCCCAAACCAATAGCCCTAGAATGAAATGGATGTTCTGCCTTTTTTTTTTGATGAAATTAACTGTACCTGCCCATTTCCTGCACAACCACTGAAAATGTGCTATGGTGTGATATAGCCTGAGAAATTCACTTGCCTGGGTATGATAAACTCCTGTTCAGTCTCATGCTAAGTTAAAATCCATTTCTAGTATAGGAAAGCCTTAAATTAATCAACTTTAATTCTATTTTTCTACTTTCTCCTTAATAAAAATTGACTTCTATTTTTATTCTATTATAAACATATGTATTGTCTATTAAAAAAATAATTCAAGTCCAAATAACTGCAAATACACTGGAGTGTCGCAAGATGGGCCATTATTAACCTCCTAATTGAGAAAAAAATATAATGGGGCTACTGTCATAATTCTTTATTTTGCAATTATATCTGAAAGTCATAGCACTGGTCCTTAAAACAGAAACCAATTCAGAAGGAATATATTTATCACTACACATTCTGAAAAACTGAATTTCTAACATAATGAAAGTTTCAAAATGTATTGATAAGACATAGTTGCAGAGTTTTTTGTGTTCTGAATTTTTTTTTTTTGTGTTCTGAATGCACTTTTTCTACATATCTGTTTGTTTCCCGCCACCCCTCTGTCTGAACATTTAAAAACTAAAACTAAACAACCAAACATCTTTCACCTTTAAGTGATCCTCAGTTTTGCATTTGAGAGATTTGAGAAAAATTACAAAATAGAAGAGGAAATAACCATGTATTACTGGGGGTGTGCATTTATTCAACTGTTCTTCAGCTGTATGCATAAACTCTCCCCAAGAATAACACAACAAAATGGGCTGGGTTACCATAAGGTAAGGCATAAAATCTTGTATGGGGAACTGTGGGAATGCAGGAGACTCGACAATCTGCAGTAATCTTTCCATGTTCAATGAAAGTCAATTAGAAATCTTGTCTTCATTCACTGTGACCTCTCAAATCATGAGAATCCTAAGTAAAGACTAAGACAGAATTTTCAGTAGATTTTCTTAATCTGAATGAATCAAGATAATGAAACTATGTTCTATAAAGATGAAGGTAGTGGGTTTGCTTTGCCTTTTTTTTTTTTTCCCCCTCACTGCTGGGGAAAACCTTCCTTTTGTTACAGGTATCCTCTAGTTCCACCCTTTCAGCACCTGACCAGATTAAAAAGTTGCAATAATCAAAAATCCTGACTTGAATGCCATTTACTTTAAAGTTGGACTCAATGATCCTTGTAGGTCCCTTCCAACTGTGATGAAATCTGTCAATCACCACAACCTTGTATTTTGCAAATTAATTTATGTCTTCAAATGTCCTGTGATTTTACTTTCCACAAAATATAATTTTACTGACACAAAATTGGAGGGTAGGGAATATATGGCAATTTCTTTCTGGTTACCAACTTTAAAGCAGACAGATAAAACCCAGGAAAACAAAAAAATTCAATAATATTTCTGCTGAGAATGTTTTCATCACTTAGATTGAATATTCAAACTAATAGGCACTCCTAGAATCCTTATTTTATACTTCTGCTTCTGGCATTGATATGAAACACTGACACCTCAAAAATGGACTGCAAAGCTCTTCTCAACAAATAGTCCATATGTGGACTTCCTTCAACCTTTTTGAATCTGGCTTTAGATCTAATTGTGAGATATTATCTCCTAATGGTGAATGACCTGAGACATGTTTATATAACTAGGCAGCTGACCTTTTGATGTGCTTCTCTTGAAAGAGATATATTGAGTGCAACCTTGACACATTAGTATGCAATTTAACATTTTGTGTACATATGGTATCAAAGCCAATCTAAGAGGTTCTTACAATTCACTATACTCAGCTGCTGGTGCTTGCCCTCATGCTATACACTTAATTGTGTAATGACATTTGTGGATAATGGTGCTAGTGAATGAAGTGTGTATAGGGCATCCATTTTTAAAATTCAAATAATTCCTGTGATCTGTTTGGCCCCAGTAACAGCTTCATTGACATAAACTGAGAAGTGTTAGACTGTAATACATGAAGGGGAATAGGAGCTTGAGATGGGGATCAGATTTTAAACTTGCATTTACCCTGGAGAATATCTAACATTAAATGACATCCCTGCTGCATTAAGCCCATTCAAATAGTAACACTTGAGACCAATTATGAGCTGGGAACTGAAAGCTGTGAAACAACATTTCATTAAATTGTTTCTAGGCTATAACTAACTGTGTAAGTGTAGCTCTCTAACCTGCCTCTCACCTACATAACTGCAGACCGGATCACTGATCTACTCACTTCATATTGGTATTATAAAAAGTCAAGCTGAGTGCTAGTGCAGATGACCTTCCACCAGACCCCTGACTGCACAGCAGACCAGGGCTGCCTCACACAAAAACTCAGGATGGCTCACACTGGTTTGTTCAAATTGCAAAGGCATGTTTTTGAAACTGCTTAGAACTAAACTTTTACATCATTAACTGCCTTTGACACATCTAGCTGATATCTAGGTATACCAGTCCAGGGATTACATCATCAGCTCTCAAGATAGCCAGTTCTCTCAGAGGCCTCCAAATACAGTTTTGGTTAATGCTCCTTAGCTTTAAGAATTACCCTAACAACTACTCTGCAGGATTTTGTCCCCTCTGACAGCTTACTTTTAGGGGCACAGGAAGATGTGATCGAAGGGAGACAGGGTGGAGAAGGCAGGGGAAGCTGACCCATTGGAGTTTACTTGCTTGGTTCCAGACTTTACAATCACACTACATCCCTCCTTTATTTTGCTTCTCATTACCCATATCACCAATATCCACAGGTATCACCTTCAGCTGCATCCTGGCCAAAAGACCAAAATCTTCTTCAAGACGTGAAGTTACAGCCCTGCCATGGTGAACTAGGATACAAAAATTTAGGGATTTATGGGACGGTCAAAAATGACCACACTGTTAGCATATGGAATCCTGAAATATGCTCTGAAAAGTCTGTTTAGGAGGCAACTAATTCAGCATTCCTGCCTGAGTAAGAGGAGAATGCTCCTTACTACTTTATCAGGCCTCTGATACATTAACACTTAAACTAATAAACTCAGACATTTTAATTTAAATCAGTGTAATTACTGACATATGTAAAATTAATATGTCTTTAATTTCTGTGATTGGACTCTAATAATTCAACTGGATTTTTAGAATGCTTCCTATTTACAAAAATCAAAAGGTTTCTTTGAAGGAAATCTTATGAAGAAGCTTGAGAGCCTCTACTACTAAGTCTATAAAAAGCAAATCATACATTAAAAAATGGAATACTGCTTCTAATTTAAACTACTGACCTGCCTGTATAATCATTACAAAGATTAAAAGAAAACTGTTAGCACTTTAAAGTTTTAATACAAGATATGGCAACTCACATCTTCACGCAAATCACACAAACCCATGCACTGAATGTAGCTACTTTTTTTGATTGGAAACAATACTATCCCATAGAACTAACTCTTGTTTTTAACTGGAGAATTTATAGGTACAGAGATATAGGGTGTTCAACTGTGAGGAATAACAACATAAAATGTTGGATTTTTTCCACATAGACAAACTTCTAAAATTCATCTTAAAACATTTCACAGACCAGAATCAAGAAATTAAAAAAAAAAAAAAAAGAAAAGAAAAAGAAAAAAACCCTTACCTTTCTCCTTGTTTCCCACCACTTTTAGGATTGACAAAAACTAAAAGTGGATGAGTGCCTGGAACTGGAGTGATCTAAAAGAAGGGAATAACACAGCCACTCATTAATGCTGTGTGTTGCATTCATTTTTTCCTATAGTAGACAGAAAACAAAAAGCTTAATGCAAACTCTATGTTATGCTATGTAATCCAGCTGGAAGCAATACCATAATTTGCAATAATCCTCACTTCATTAATTTGCCAGAAATTGCAAGTGACTTCTTTTTTAATGCTGTCTGTTTAACAGCTCTGTTGCCATTTTAACCAATAATACCACTGAGATACTGAGGTATATACACACATAACCTATCTCTCTATATATAGATATATACTTGTTAGTGTATATAGATAAACATACATCCATCAGTAGAGAAGAAAACTTTAAGTGCAAATAATGCATTAATTACTCTGACAGTAATTTCCTTTAAAAAAAGGAAAAGAAAAAAGCTTAACCTGTATTTTGGAGTGAGAAATGACACTATATTATATACTATGAAAGTCAACTATAGCTATAGTGGAAAATTGAACTTAACAGATTTTTTTTTTAATTATGGCAATGAATATCTACAATATTTGTTATATTATGAAATCACACACTTTTTAAAATGTGGCTACCATAACATTAAGGAATTCTTTTAAACAGCTGAGAAAGCAGATAAACCTAAGAAGGTAGAGGAGACTGTAAGGAAGAAAGGCATGTCTGACTAAAAGAATGCTAATGAGAAGCAAGGAAACAATGACTTCTAAGAAGGAAACAATGACTTCTAGCATTATTTTGTTTTACATTCTTTTGTGTATGGAAAGTTTTACACATTCATGTTAATATTTAGCTTTACAAACTAACACCATCCTTCTAAGTAATAGGGTTAGTCTGTATTTTCAGATACTCTGAGATGTGTGTGTTCATTGCCTTTACTCCAAAGACTTGAACATAAAAAAATTACATCAGATGATCTCTAATACAGGTCTTAAACCATGAAGCTGGACTATTCATATTTAGAAACATCATTTCAGACTTATATAAATTCCAAAATGTTTGAAAGTATATTTAGAGTTCAAAGTCAACATCTCCAAAGTCGTACACTAACAACTTCAGAGATGAAGCTTGGACCATCTGCATTTCAAAATGATGCACTGAAAGGCCTTGCTTGAAGTCCTTATTCATAATTCCTGAAATAAAAAAATTTGGAAATTTCATAAAGTGCAATTTAAGGCAGAACCTGAGAAACATCATAGCTAAGGAGTTTTCCAGACATACTAGAGATATAGGCATATAATCCTACAAGGCATCTACAAGCACTTTTCTTTTAGTAGGAAATGTTAGGCAGTAGTGTGTCAACTCTAATCATGATTTCAAAAAAAAAGAAGAACCAAATCTGTTCCAATACATACAAAAAATAATGGAAAAGTCCACAAATTCAGTGGTATTAAGCTTATCATGAAACCAACTCAGTATCACCTCGCACAGTAAAGTGCTGTGTGTTGAAACATACATCAAATTGCAGAATACAGTGAAGTTTGTCATATATTTAATTTTTACCTACTGTTTTAATCAATTTGAGTTATTTAGCCAATTCCCATGGTGTTTATTCCGGTGAACTAAGTGTAAACCAATGGTGCCCATTGTGACAGAGATGGAATACCTACTGAAATCCCTTAGGACGCAGGTTAATTAATGAGACTCATCCTAAGGTTATACATGATCTATTACTTCCTCTAATTAGAAATAATAATCCTGATCATTATGCTGGTTAGCTAGAAAGAAGCAAGATGAATGTGCTTAACTATGATTAATTGTCTTTAAGTTGTGCAGACCTCCACTGCCACTAAGTTATCTGCTCCCTCTGATGGAAGGACGGTTTGGGCTTGATCTTTTTCTCAACAAAAGCTAAGTGATGGAACTTTCTATTTTAAACCTTTTCTTTCAAGATTCAATGAGATTATTTCAAGTAGAAGTGTTTGGCTCATCAAAAAAAAAAATCTAATAACTAGTCCGTATCCCACTTGGTTCCAAAATAAATTTTAATTAAATTTTTACAGCTTTTCCAAATTACTTTACAGATAACATACGGTATTTTTATATAATGAAATGCAACGAAAGATTTAGACTAAATTAGTGAACATTTTCAAGCCCTAATCTAGCATGACTTAAAGGCAATCTTCATGATGATATAGTACAAGTAACTTAAAGTAAAAAGAAAAAACAAAAAGAAAAAACAAAAAGAAAAAAGTGGTGGAGAACTTATATATAGTTTCTTATATATTGAAAATAGAGGTCTAACAGCAGTAGTATCAAGATCTTTGCTTTTTTACATTGTATCTTTAATCATAAACAAATGCAATTAATAATTAATACTGATTAAGTTTTCTGAAATAAAACTCTTGCTCACTGAAGATTTTGTTAAAATGAGACCATGCCAGCAGAATCAGAGTATTAGAAACAGAGTAGCTTGCCAGATATGGGAGAATTAGAGTAGTATACTTTGATCAGATACAGCATGTTTTCTCCAGACCATCTTTGGGCAAAATACTAACATTAATTGCCAGTTATATTTATAGCATCTTACATATTTGTGAGAAGAGCTGGAAAATTATACAATCTGTGAGGAAAAAAAGCCCTAACATTCTCATTGATCCCATCCTTTCAGTAGGATAGCCCTAAAGGTCCACTCAGGCTTCACAATAATTACATTCACAAGAGGTTATCATTTTTAATGCCAATCAAAAATTAAATATTTTATGCTAAGATGGATTCCTGCCACTCAAAACCAATTAAATCCATCTGTGAAAAACAAAGACCACAATATAATCAGCAAATTAGGGCCATAACTGCAGAATTATTTCTAATGTTATCACCATGGTACCATGTCATGGACTACATTACAAACGTGTCATTACAGTTGTTCAAAAAACACCTCAAATCTATTCAATAATAATGCTATCATCTTTGTCCCCCACTCTCTTTTTCTCAATCTCCAGCAGTCATAAGGAAAAGAAAGGATGAAATGAAGGCTTTTGACTCATCTTGGAAAGACAAGAGAGAACACAAGTTTTGGAACACACTAAAAAAGGGCAAATCTTATGACTTGAAAGCAGAACATATAATAATTTAAAGTTTTGTATTGAAGAGCCAATGGTGCTAAAACCTGCTGTTTTGACTAGACCAAGTATTATATCCTTGGCAGTATCACATGAGTGGGAAATAGAGACAAAAAATAGCAGAAAATAAACTATGAGCATAAGTAATCTAATGCTCAGAGAAAACACAAAATTCCTAATGACACACAGTGCTGCAACCAAAAGGAGATGCCAAAGATGCTCCTCTAGAATACTTTGTCTCACTGGAATTGCAAAGTTAGAAAATACTGTGTGTTTTCTTTAGCACAAACTTATTCATCACACTGTGACTGATTGGACAGAACTTGAGCTTTCTTTCAATTAAGACCAGCATTTTTTGCTTCATGTTTTGTCACAGATGATCTGGACAGCAATGAAGCCTGTTGAAAATTATAAGTACAGGAAGAGATTCTTGAAAGCAAAGGATAATGACTGCTCTAATATCAACTATACCATCAATGGAGCATCCAAGTAACTGGATAGGTTTTAGGTTTTTCAGGTTTTGTTTGGATTTTTTCCCCTTCTTTGGGTTGTCATAACAAGAATGTTTGACTAACCTAAAACACAAAACAATACAATAAACCTCCCTATCCTGACACAACAAGATGAAATAATTATGAGGCATAAAGTAATTGATAAATGGTAATGGAATCTTTTTACTGAAGCCCAACTGCAACATATCAAAAGATAGAGAGAACAGATAACTATGCATTTTAAATGATTATCACATTGTTATCATGATGATAATTTAACTCCTGAGGACATAAAGCAGCACATGGACATTGATTTCACTCAAAACTACTCATATCTCAAGGGAAACAAGTCAGCAGTTCAGGCATGCCTATAAGTTACCACCCTTAAAAAACAGTAGCTCATCACACACATGAGTTTTTCTTTCAACCAGAAAAACTTCCATTTTTATTACAGATATTGCTAGTAATGAAAATTGATTCTCACCACTGTTAATGTTGATATGCCAAATACCCTACTTAGAAAAACCTGGATAAATAACACCCTTGAATTTTACTCCGCCCATTAATTAACAGGTCCAAATTAGAACACTTAACAATTATCAGGACAGACTTAGATTAATAATGTAAATTTACACAACATTGCATGATGTGTAAGCAGATACCAAAATAAACTATTCACCCCACGACAGAAGTGTTTTAGAGCTAGTCTTCCCTCCCCCTTATTGTCTTAGGAAATCCTAACAATCACATGAAAAGCAGATATGTATCACCGGATTCCTGAACCAATGGAAGAATTTACCTATTGACTTTTAGTCATATAAAAATGAAATATTAGAAGAGTGAATGCATATTTCACTTTAAACATATTTCACTCTTCATACCTAAAATTATCTTAATATTAAAATAACAATAATCACACCTGAAGGCCTTGTCCATCTACGGTGACAGAATTTGCTCTTTGCATTTTGTTCCGTTCTCCCAGTTTGTTCATTTGCTGGGTGCAGCTCTTTTCTTTTTTCACTGTTGATTGTCTTTCCTTGAAAAGAGAAATAGGAACATTTTAACACATTATATAATGCTATACAACTGTAACTCAGACTGTACCTCCACAAAGTTGGTTTTTTTTGACTAGCAAGTAATGTCAGACTCAATGAGATCTCAATCTAGTTAATACACAATGTCTGGCCACTTCACATAACATCTATCTATGTGCCTGGACATTCCATAACGACTAGGCAATAGATGGATGAAAAGTGTGCAGTCACAACACAAATTAATGCAATGATGTGAAAAGATAATCTGACATTACCAGGGTGCCATTCTGAAACTTGAAAGCCAATCATACAATATACCTGATTGTTTAATAAGCATATTGATAAGAGATCAGTAATTTTTCAAAATTTTATGCTGACTGCTAGCAAAGGTTGGATGCTTCAGAGTGCTTTACCACTTTGGCAAAATATACCCATTCTAAATAAACGACAATCAATTAGCTGAGTAGCTTTTTACAAAACATATTTTGTATCACAAGGAAACCAGAATCTACATCAGATTCTAAGCTGTTGGCAACTTTCGATGCTGATACACAGCACAGTGAGATGGTTATTTGAAAGAGAAAAAACTCAGTATTATATTGATGCAATTGTATTTTCAACTGTTATCAGGCCATTTCAGATAACTCTGCATGGAAAAAAGTATTCTCATTTTTTGTATCTCATTTATTCTATTTATGAACTGCACCCAGCATGTCCTTTTGGGTTGTCCAAAAAATGCACCATAAATTAAGACAGCAGATATTTATGAAGCAGAATCAGTGTCTCCAATCCCAACTGCACCCCAGCCGCTTTGCACACTTCACAAGTACAAGGAGGCTTTAAAGTAGCCGTGGGAATGGGCTGGCACAAAGCTGCTGCACTAGAAAAGGAGCATGAAGGACATTGCCGCGCCCCCTGCAACTCCATCCAGTAACAAGTTCATTAAATGTTACCATTTACATTTCATACCAGGCCAAACCCACCTCTGCGCTACCTCCCATAAAGCCTTAGGGATCGAGGTAGCAATTAATCCATGGAACTCTTTCAGGAGCAGTTTTTACTGCTAAGGAGCACTGACACAGATTCTGTCAGGGAGGGACTAACTCCCAGCTAATACAGTGCCTTCTAACACAAATGTGGACCCTGTTTTTATATCATCTTCAGTTTCTTTAAGTGAGACTGACAGAGTCTCAGTCCAGATCTGATGCAAAGAGTGGTCCAGGTCGTCCTAGGTTATTTTGGGGAAGCCAAGTGCTTGGGGGAACTGTGACAGTCTTATACACATATTTTGTATAAAAGAATGGAAAAACCTATGCCACTGGGAAAAAAAAACAAAAACAAAAACAAAAAAAACCCACAAAAACAAAACACACAAAAACAAGCAAAACAAAAACAGGGGAATCTACATCCTTGTCTGTATGCAGTGAGATTCTAAGAGGTTAGTTAACAGAGCTCTGGGACGCTTTGAGTAATTTGGCTCATGCAAGATGAGATCCAAGACACCAGACTGCAGTATCACTGCTTTAAGACAAACCAGTAGAAGCAATTAGAGCTATTCACCTCCTCCTTAACCCTAGAAAAAAAACCACTCTATGTATCACTGCCTAAGAAATCACCAGCTCTGCACTTATTTGATTATTTTTTCAGAAAGTAGAACCAGGATGAGACACTCAAAGAAAATAAAATTTTTGAACTAACACAAAACATTTTGTACAATGGATTGGTTAGTCCCAAGGACAGCAAGTAAGATACTTCCATATGAAGGAAGCTTCACACTTCATTACAAATTTCTTAAGTTGCTCTGAGGTTTTAAACAACTTTGTGAATAATTATCCTTAAAAGTCACTACTTCGTATAAAAAGAAAGCATACCCTCTTAAATAGGATTTTACATAGTGGCCAAATCTGACTCATGAATACTGCAATATCTTCAAAAACCAAATCATATGTCACCAAAGGAGAGAAAAAGCTAGTAAAAATTGTAATTTCTAACAAAAATCAGAGACAGAGAGAAAATTTGAAAAGGTACAGGAAAATCTTGAGCTAAAGGACACATTTGTGACAATTCAAAGAAAAAATTAAGTAAAAGTAACAGACTCAGCACACTGAGTTTGCACATTTAGAGAGGTTAAAAGAAAAAATGTTCAGAAGAGGCCTACTTATAAAGTGTGGCACTAAAAATCTTCTTGAATATATCATGCTACTATTTAGAGGAAAAGTATATATTCATTGCTGAGACCCATGCCCAAACCCACTGTTACTAATGACTCAAGTAAAATGCAATAAGCATTACCCAGAGCAAACTTTTGGATATTGGGGTGATACAAATAGCAGCATGATACAAATGGCAGTAAATAACCTCAGCTGGCATGAGTCCTGACTGCTGCATTACCATTCCTTCTCCAGTTTATATTTCCAATCCCATAAGTAAAACCAATTCTTGATTCACAAAGACAATACAAGATAAGGTCATGTATCTCAGGTAACATAAAGGAAAAAAGAATATCCATGATACAGAGGTGCCTAGGGTGTTAATATGATCAAAGATGGATACCTGGCCTCATTTACATTGAAACTCTGCTTTCTTCACTGATGATTTTTGAAGAAAGTACAAATAAAGTATTTCATATCACCTATCTTATATGATACCACAATACATGTCACCATGTCTACCAATAGTGCTCTGTAAAACCTTTCTAAAGAATCTGACAAGATATTCTAGATTTCCTAGAGTTATATATCCTATAATTTTTAGATATGTGTGCTACTAGTGAAGATTTGACTTAGTTTGTATGACATAATGCAATGAATTGCATAATAATTCTAATGAATAAATCTGTTAATAGAACACAAAAAAATTTACCACTTCTTTTTTTTTAAATATTCTTGTGCAGACCCCTTCTTTTATATATGAAATACCAGTTGTGCCTGACCTAAAGTATCTTTGTTTTGGGAACTAAAACATTACTAAGTAATCAGTGAGTGTCTAGAAGCAAACAATCTAAAGTAGATAAAAACAGAAGAACATAAGAACAGATAACAGTCTAAAATTTCTAATGTTAAGAAAAATTTCACATGCATTGAAATAATGGTTTTATAAAAGGCAAAAATTTGTCTTTCAATTTAAGAAATATGTCTATAACAGCTGTGCTATTTTTAATATCTTGCTAAATAAAGCATACAAAATGATCAATGTATTGGTGAACCATTTTGTTTAGTGAACATGCATGAGGCTGACAGAGATACTGAATACAGCAATTGCACATTTTGATGGCTTAACGAATGAAAGTTTTTGGAAGGCATGTGCCAGAGCATATACCTTCCAAAACAGAACTTACCACAACAACTCTTTCCACCCATTTTGCACTTCTCATGCCTTACTTTCCCCCTTGAAGTCCCACTTTGAAGTCAATATTCATTAGCTGGAGCATCTACCATTCAGGCCAGCTCCAGTGAGACCACTGGCAGGTAAGAACTATTTAATTGCATCTATTTCATATTCCAAATCAGAGAACAATTGACAAATAAGACAGGAATTTCCAAATAATAATGCAGAATATCCTCTCTAGATTTTTATTTTCAGCCCCAAAATGCACTTCATAGCAGAAAGAATGTACAATATCATGAAGTGTTAGTACTCGAGCGCTCGTGGACGCCTCCTGCTACGCACCTCAGGGAGCAAACCTCCTAAAGTGGGAAGCGTCTGTTGGAAAAAGAGAATGTTAGGCTGCAGCACCAAACAGCTGGGATGGCAAAGGGCATGGACAGGGTGTGCACAAGGAATGCTACCTTGCAGAATTACACTTAACAACACCACATGCATGATACTTTGTTACACTTTTGCACAAGTGGACTTGACTGATGTTCTGGCTGTCCTATTACATAATTCACACTCTAGAAAGTATATGTGGGACCATTTTATCATCAGCTAACAATCTTAGAAAATCTGTGGACTTCATTCTTTTCACAGCAGAAGAGATACTTGATACCTGGAGGGCTATTTTGATTTCATCTTCAAAGTCTTTGAATTCTAATCCATATCAAAGAATCTTGTTTAAAAAGCCTTTTTCTAATTGTATAGCTACAATTAACAAGCTATAAGTCATTATTCCTCAGAAGTTGCTTATACTCTTTCCTTATATAGAGGTTGAATCTTTTCCTTTACACAAAACACTTACATTTAGAAATGCCATACTCTATTACAGCTGTTAGAGTGGAAACAAATGAATAGTTACTAAAGAGCTGCCTCTTTATATTTTAATTGCTGACATGGAATCCAGGGCAAATACAGCAACAACTGCTTTTTCTCACCTTGCCTAACTGCAAATATATTTTCTCTGGATTATTTCCTACACAAGATTATTTCAATCAATGTATTTCATAACATGAAACAACAACTTACTTGTACATTACATAGGATTGCAAATTCATTAATAAATGCTCAATACCATTACACAGTTAGACAGCTTAAAACCTGAGATTACTTCTGTATGATAATTTCTTCTTTTATTATATATATTTTGAAATGAAACATATAACCTATTTGGGCATG
Source organism: Melozone crissalis (assembly GCF_028551555.1). Classification (NCBI taxonomy): domain Eukaryota; kingdom Metazoa; phylum Chordata; class Aves; order Passeriformes; family Passerellidae; genus Melozone; species Melozone crissalis. The sequence continues at coordinate 29,264,621 of NW_026535794.1, forward strand.
GAGTTGTATAATGAGAGAAGTATATTTTTAGGTTATTATGCAGAAAATAAAATAGCTTTAAAAAGTTTAAAAAATCTTATTCTAGATCTCCAAATCTTCATAGAGAATCAGATGGAATACATGCAATACCTCAGATGTTTGCAAGATGAAATTTAAATATGTGACTGGTGAAATTTAAATATATCAAACTGGTGCTTCGGGCTTCTTTACAAGGAACTTGAAGGAAGGGTGTTCCATGATTCCTTAGAGTTATTTTGTTTAATGACACAGGAATCTTTAAGGACATAATAATATTAGGTACTCCTAGACTGTAATTTTGTAAACCTATATGGCATTCAAGACCCTACTTACAAAACTCCCATTTCAGGAAACTTCTGTCCATAATTATACAATGACCAAAGAAAATTAAGATTCAAAAATCCTGAAAACTAAAAAAAAAACAAACGCATCACCACTATGCCAAAACCACAGGGTAGTATCTGTAGTATCTATTAGATATCATATCCAAGTAATGGTGATTCAGATGACCTAAAACATTTTGATAATTTATTTTATAAATTCTCCACATTTCCAGCTCTGAGCGCATGCTAATCAAAAGAGCCTATATTAGAACACCACATCATGCTGTCTTGAAAGCTCATAGAGCTGTATCACAATACCCAGCTCTAAATCCCTAGGCAGAAGCTAAAAGTCATCTTGTGGACAAGATTATTAACCAATTTTCAGCAAAAATACCGTCCAGTGAGCTGCACATGCCCATACTATAAAGGCTTCTAATTAATTTGAGAGCTGTCTTAAGAAAAGCATTTGCAGCTCAGGAAAAAATCACATCACACCATTGAGAAGGAAGCATTTTGTCACCCATAATACTGGTAGCCAAAATACCTGCAACAAGACAAGGCTGGAATGGAGAATATGTGTTTGAGAATTACTTCTAAAACTGCTTATTGCTCCTTCTTCTGAACAAGGAATCACTATGTGGTAACTTGTATGCTTTGTGCTCCTTTTTCAGTTTGTCTAAATAAAAAGGTAAATAATTACACACCAAAACACAATCAAGTCTCTCATTTAGCTCGTTGGCCTTAGTTCGTTCAGTTTTCTGTAGATAATTTGCCTTATATCTTGTACCCATTCAATACACACATAAATATATGGCCCAAGATCTTCAACTGGATTTGCAACTCCAGATTGGGCTATAGCAGCTGATTATATACACTGTCCAAGAAAGACTAAAGTGTTGGAAAATAATGCTGAAAATAAAATCATATTAAACTCCGGGGGGGGACAGGATATAAGGAATAAACTTAGAAACAGACAGTAGTGATGAGCTGAGGGGAGGCAACTAGATATAACTTACAATGATTGAATGACTGCCATTTCAGTTTATCAGCATCTTATTATTTCAACATTGAACTGTGTTTGTTGAACAGCTAATTAGTTAGGAAGATACATTTTCCTCCAGGGCAATTATTAATTTCCTTCTGACTTTAAAGAAATGAAAAAGCTCTTAGCGTAGATAAGGACACCATTATATTTCAAGTCTGATTTAGATTCTCAGAGAACTGAAGCTGCAATATGAAACACAATAGAGAAGCAAAAAAGTAGTTTGTTTTGTTTTTTAAATCTCTTTCAGTTGCTATGTCATTACTTAATATTCAACAACCAGATCTAAATTCAACTCCCCCCCCCCCCAAGCATATATATTCAAATAGCTACTTTTTTGTAGTATCTTTGTTCAGAAACTCAGGATAAGGCTAGTACTCAACTTCAAAGGATTGACTTGCTCATAAAATGCTTACACACTGCACTGACTTTCTGTGCTCCATGTTGAGCTTGGATTCAATTGAGCTAAAACTGATCTCTACCATTATAAAAACAGAAGAATCATTTCAGGATTAATAACTGGAAAGGGGATTAAGAAAGCTCATTCTTCAACCGGGCACTGCTAATTCCCTTTCTCTCTCTCTCTACAACTCTGCTTTCCTACATGAATAACGTCTACATACCTCACAGGAAAATAGCATTAGTAAAACACATTACCAGACATGGAAAAAATATCTATTGAACTATGTTGCAATTATAGCCAATAACTATTCTATGTGGTCTAAATACTAATACTGAAGTAAAATTCTTAATCAGTATTTTTAATTTTAATTCTGTATTACTTTTTGTCAGAATGCCAATATACCTGCCATAATTACACAAAAGTTTGTAACTATAGGTCATAATGCATATTGAGTAAGTTAAATAAAGCCCATTTCCTATCTCAAATATGTGTAATCTGCTGTGTATATTGTTTTTCATGCCTAAATAGAACTTAAAAAAAAAGATTTCTGAACATTCATGGTTTTGTATAACAAAATACCAAAGAAATCATATATATGTTTTCTCCCTCCAACTGTACAGTCATCTATATTTTAAAATAAGAGGTCAAGTGAATTTGACTTATGAGGCTATTTTATATTTGTGTATATAAAGAGATGCACACTATGATGTATAAAAAGTCTATGCATTTTTTATATACCAATTTAGGTCTGTATATATAGTCCATATCTACATGAATTGTATTTACACTTAGATGAATTTGTCCTAAAACATTATAACATCTTCACTACCCAAACAAAAGTCAAATTCATTCACAAGACAAAAGAAACAAAATGGAAATTGTTTCAAACTTTTTATCGTGATGACCCATTTTTCACAGAATGCAAAACAATGAAGTTGGATATCAAAACACAATGAAAGGAACCCTGTTTTATTTTTTTTTTTCATTCTTTACATTCAATATTATACCATAACCTCCACCTTTGAAATAAACTGATTACTATGGGGACAGTGATATTTGTCATATAATAATGCTCACATTGTAAGCAGGGTATCTTATGCTTGTCAATTTATTCCTTAATTTTATTTTAATTCCACAATTAAATGTTTTAATTAAAATTTAAAAAAAATAATGCTAGAAATTAAGTGAAAAAAATTCATTGAAAAACTCACATATACAACAGGAGAATCAAAATCATCATGCATTATGAAATGAATACACATTTTTATTTATTAAATAGTAATCTTTTATTGGTGGTTTGTCACCATCCAGGGCTGTATCTATTGTGGTGGGAAATTGAAAATCTAATTACTTTTCCACAGACATAAATAAAAATTAGAACATCCTATATGTTCATCAGTAAATGGGGCAAAGTAAAGGCAGGCATGAAATAAAGAGAAAACATATGCCAGCATTTTTCACTTTCTGCCTTATAAAAGGACAGGGTGAGGGAAACTGTCTCATAAGCAGAGACCAATCTTGCTTTCTCCACTACTCACTCATCTCATTCCAATACCCAGTTTTAAACCTGGTTATGATCTAATTCTGTACTCCTGGTAGGCTAGGATTCAATTGAGTTAAAGATTTTTAAACTCACTGCCAGTCAACCTTATCATGAACTTTCATTATGTGCATGTAATTAATTGGGTCCAATGAACAATAACAGTACTGAGTTATAGACTTTTCCCCCCCATCATATAATTAGAATATAATTACCCACAGGATATCAGAATGATGCAAAACCTTTCCTCTAAATGTGCCCTCATTAGGAAACAAGTCTCAATGTACATTTATTCAATCAGTATGAATTAATTAAAATGTTACTGAAATAAAAGGCAGTAACATTAAAGCATATCTGACATCTATTAAAAGACTATCACTTGAGATCTGCACACCGTTTATAACAAAACTCATTTAACTTGAATAAAAAACTTCACCCTACAACAAGCCTTATATACAGTAAACAGAAAAGTAAAAAGGACAGAAGTTGACAAACTACATTTTACTAAAACATTTAAAATTGATGCAGTGAGATATGAAAAATCTCTACAAGACACTGAATCTAGGCAGATGTGATGTTTTCATGATGTACACAGTGTCAACTACTGAGTTTCCCCATCGTTTTTTTCAGCTGACAATGTAGCTTATCATATTTAAGAACAACATTTGGAAAGCTCTATTTTTGTGCAGTTTTTAAGATGGGAGGACCTTTATTTAACTTAGATCAGCCACCTAACTTTCACATGACAAGGCATTTTGGCTCTCTCTCCAGCCACTAAGAGTCACTCAGCTGAGATCATTTTGGTAGCACTGGTACAATATATGGTGCTGTGAAATGCAATGTGTAAAAAAGTCCTTTAACTGTGTAGAAATTGTTGAGGCTGGACTTCGCAAGAACTGAAGAAATGAGACATGAGACATGCTGGATAAAAAAGTTAAAAAAATACGAATGCCCCTGCCTCTGCAAAAGAGAAAAGATGAGAAGGGATTTAGCCTGTACCCTTCAAGTAAAACTTAGGAGAAGGCATCTTGTTCTGAGATTATTTCTGCAGTTTTCTGACAGAAATCTTCCAAAGCCAGAGGTGTAAAGGAGGGCCAACATTTTTAGGAGATCAAATATACAAGATTTTTCATCTTGCTGTTTTCCTTTTATCCTATGGGAGAAGAAAATACATTCTTCTCTGTCACCTCAAAATACTCAAGGATATGTCTGGTACAGGCAGCATTATGGTTATCTGTTTTTATTTACCTTCCACATACACACAGCATTGCAAGAATATTACTGCTCAGCTGATCATTGAAATCAAATGTGTGACCTGGGTGAAGGACCCTTCCATGGTCAGATTTGTATGTCAGAACACACAATTTTTATTAACAGACACACTTGCACGGTTAGATGGCTTTCACAAGAATATATTCAGTGGTTTTGCTGTCCTTACTGAGAATGCTGGTCTCACATGCACTGAAGTATTATGTTTTTCAAAAGGAATCCCCATAACAGGAAATGGGAGACACTAATTAAAAAATTACAAACACAAATCATACGTACACTATTACCAATCACTTTCAGAAGAAATTGCTATTAGCTAGGTCAGTGAGGTAGTATTTTGTAACATAAGTGAACTCAGGACTTTAATGCATTTTTGAAAGAAACTACTAGATGAAAAAATATACTATAAAATTATAAAGTCTCCCTTAAATCACAGCAAAATATATTCCAAACATATATAAATTGTGCTGAAATACATGTCTTGTGTTGCACTTGTCAGTAACATGATTCCAAAACAGGAAAACATATTTACTTCTGCTTATGCCTTGAAAATTTGGAGATAAAACAAACCTATTGAAGAGTGATTTGACTCTAGAGTGGTTCTACATATCCTCTAAACAACTTCACTAAACTCCAATTGTAGAATGAAAATCTTAATTCCTCTATTCCTCTTCCTCTCCTGAAAAGAAAATGTAGTTATGCCAATATAACTGAAGATAAAATTTCATGCTGAAGATTCATTCTGTTAATATGAAGGGCAAATGATAAATAATATTAATTTGAAAACAATAGTCCAATAACAGAATCATAATTTCCAGATGCAAACTTTTAAACTATGACCTCAAATCCTGAAAATCAAATAAGGTAATATAAAATATAATCATCCAACAAACTTAAAATAATATTTTATAACTATCAATCAGAACTTGTCCAGATAATACAAAAATGCCATAGAGACAAACTAAAAAGACACTTTTGTGATTTAAAAAATTATTTTAAATATTTCATAAATATTAAAGGCAGGTTTCCACTGGATTGTTTCATTGAGAGCAACGGAATAATTCCACTTTACACAGGTAGAGGGTCAAAGTCTAACATCTTTACCTTAACAGATTTATAAACAAAACAGCCAAAAGGATTAATTAGAAAACAAGTAATTTACAATAGACACAAATGTTATTCCTAATGATCAGCAACTGGTTTAAGATTAGGATGTGTATTTTCTTTTTTGCCTCCCTTGAATAAATTACACTTTCTTGAGTTCAAGCATTTATTACACTTATTAGAAATATATTTAAAGAGGACCACTCATCTGTTCTCTTATGAATATGATGACGCTATGACTTTCATCAGCATAAAATATCCAATTTAATATGTGAAAACATAAGTTAATTCTCAAGCTCTTTTTTTTAATGATAAAATGGTCAGCTCTTTTCTATACAACCTACACACAGCATGCATTTTTATTTTCATTGAATTGAGTTATTGTTTTTGTGGACAGAGAAATTTACTGTCCACGACTGCAGAATAAAATATACTATAATGTTGATGCATAGCTTACTGCAAGACCAGTGCCATCATTCTAGGTAACCTCCGGCTTAGATCAGAGACCTCAGCACTGCAGATATACAATATGCATCCCAAGCAAAAACTGCCCATAAGAATAACTTCATTATTCTGGGAAGTTGGATCTATAAAAGATGTAAAATGTAGAAGTGTTCTGCCTATACAGTTTCTGGTAAGTACAGTCTGAATAAGTGATAAAACCTGAGTCAGCTTCAGTTATAATATGCCCTACAGAAGGTTCATTCTCACATGAAGGGAAATGCAATATGTAGAGGGTAAAACACACTTGTGCCTATAAACCCATCAGCCAGGATTTCACATTGTGTTTAAGGTTCACACAGTCCTGTGAACTTAAATATCTGGCAGCCAGTCCCAGCACCATTTTAACGTTGCATTTGAGAGAGGATTACATCTGAAATTAACATACAACAACTCACCAACACTACTGGGCAGATTGATGTGGGTGGCAAAATATGGTCCTTCAAAGGTCCACAGTCACATTCAGGTTTCAGATGTGAAGCACACTTGTTATGTAACTATATGAAGACAGAAAATGAATACTCAACTTAGACAATTTTTTATTAGCATCAGAAAATGGGCATCTTAGAGGGGATGAGTTTCATTAACCTAATTATTACTGAAGCTCTGGAAGGAAAACAAAACATACTGCAGTAGAAAGCTCCCTAGGATGGACAAAACTAACATATTTGTATTAAAGTGAAGAACAATGGATTAAAGTATTTTTCAGTTTGGAAATCACATGTGTGGATCAGCACACAAAATAAGAACATGGCACAGCAATACATTAACAGCAGCATACTGTTACTGGTGACCAAAAGTTTCATTTCAGGAGAGAGCTTCTTGCATTGAGCCAGGAGCTTCTGTTCTACTACTAGTGAGTAATTCAAGGCAGCTTTTGGCAATATTGGTGTAACTCTGCTTTCCTCCTGAAGCTGATAGCCACTACGGATTCAAATAAAAGAGAAGAACACAGGAATATCCTACATTAAACTTCACTGAGTAAATTTTGGTCTTGATTGAATCAGCTTTCAGGCTTCCATTGACTGTTGAGGAACTGGAACTACTCTACTTTTTGTAATTCATGCTTAGAATTCATCCAGTTTTCTTGAAAGCAATGACAATAGCTCTACTCTGAAAACATCAAAAGGATATCCTCAGGTCTGCTGACAGGAAGAGCATTGGCTGACTTCCATTTTATTACAGAGGCTGAAAGGACAAATGTGCATACAACAGGAACATAAAACGTTAACAAGTAATGATAAATGATGAAATATTTTGCACTAGCAATCAAGAGTTCCTGTTCATAATTTAGAATTTAACTCAATTCAAATTACTCTAAATATTCAGGCACACAGTACAAAGGCCCAGTTGTGTGCTTGGATCATGCAAAGCATTCGCATTTAACTAGTATACTTCACCATATCATTAGAGATAGAATAAAATAAAATTAATATTGTAAAATTTCATGAAAATTTACTCTTTCTGGACTTGATGATCATAAAGGTCTTTTCCAACCTAAATTATTCTGTGTTTTTATCTCTGTATAGATTCAATAAAATGCATTAAGGCATCCGGATAGCATCTATTTCCCTTTAGAGATGGACATTTTTGAAAAGGTGTATATTTACAGTAAAGAAAAATAATCAGGCTAATAAATATCAGGAGTTGTGAGGTAAAAAATCTTACTAACAAGTGATTTATCGAGTATAACAGGTAGCATAGAGTATTAGTTCAACAGTTTCAAAAGCTGTTACAAAACCTGTAGTTCAATGCCTGCATCTGTAAATCACATTTTTTCAATGACTGACTCATTTTCCCTTAAATGGTTTAACTCATATGAACTCTATCAAAATTGCAATAATATTGTACCAACTGCTGATATATATAAACTTTATTGGTAATATGGTCTTCATAAAATTATCTGGTACAGTTAATTTTGACATGACATTTCTGAATTTTGAACTGAACAGCACCTAATATTAGCCTTGTCCATATTCATTTATAATGCAAAGTTACCTTTTTAGGCAGTTACTTAGCAACAGAAAATAAAAGTCTAAGGAGTTTTGATTTACTCTGAGTATTAAAGCCTTATTGTGAGGGCATTTTGGTAGCCCTGTAATCTAAATCATTTGTCATGCTAATTCTCTGCCTCAGTGGTAAGGCTACTTGTACCATAATTAATGCACACCAGGCCATGTTACATCAAATAAAAGTATCTTCACACATTCAGTGGTAATTAGCAGCTTTGCTACTCAGTGGCATGCAAACTTATCTAGGAAAAAATAGCTTAATCTTCTTATTAGTCTCTGCTGATCTCTGACAACAGAATTGGCACATAGCAAATAACAAAAGGCAGAAGAAACGTAGCTTTAATGAAAATAACGCTTTGACACAAATAAACAAAATAATATGCACGTATCTCAAAAAAAATATTTTAGCAGGTTTCATATACATTTCCCCAAAACTCCCTTATCCTACACCTATCTCTTGTAGAATATTATCTCACCCACAAACCTGCAAAGCAGGAAAAAGTGTATTTGCTGGAGAGAAGATGAGGGGGAAAAAAAATCTACATTACCATGGTGGAGAACTACAAATGATATGGAAGAGGGATCATGGATTTGGCTGAGAAGTCAGTATAACAAGGCTCCTTAGTGAAAAACATCTCTAAATTTTGGGACTTAAGTCAGTTATTTGACATCAGAAGTGACCTTATTAAGGTGTAAGGATAGATACATTTAAAAAGCATGAAAGAGGCTCAGAATTAACTCCATAATAAAGAGCATCCCCTTCCATTATAAGCTGTGAATGTGCAGTACTAAGAGTTGAAAAACACATAAAGGATGTAATCATAATTACATAACCTCAGAATATCCATTCAAAAATCACACATGTGTTAGAAATGCAAAACACTTTTTCTGTAATAAAGGTATTGCTATTAGAAAATGAAGCTATTGCAATAGAATAAATCAAGTGAAGAGAACTGCAAGTGAATAGGAGTCTGAAGTATAATTTGCAGTAATTAAAAATATTCCTTCTTTACTTGTGTCTAATTCACATCTGAATCTATAAAAATAAATAAAATATTTCTAATTTATTTGAAAATAAAAAATTGCTTTTAAAAAAGGCCTTTAAATTACTGATGGAAATAAACTGAAAAATTGTAAACCTTAGTGCCAATATTTTTAACTTCAGCTGTCAAAAAAGCACGCACCCATTTTTAACTGGAACCCTGACAGTTATTTAGGCATTTAAATAAGCACACAAGCACCCAAGACATTTTCAAAAGAATTCAGCATGTTTCTTTAGAGTGATTTCAAGAATAAATAATTCCTCAGTACTTCTTCAGTGAGTAACAGAACTTATGAAAATCCTTTGAATCTTGACGTACGACTTCGAGGAGTGAAAAACCTTTACAAATCTGGTCCAGATCCACATGAACTGATGGGAAAATAATTTCTACTGAGGAAAGATGGAATCTGCAACTTCCTTTGACTTTAGAAGTCAACATATGTTACATAATATATATTTCTTGAATTATATAGACAAATTATACAGGTATAAACACCTGTATATCTACAGCAGAACACCCTTATTTTTCTTGCTAAACACATATACCATTGCCTAAGTTTAATTATCTACATGCAAAACAATTTGGATTGGTTGTTTTACTCTTTACATAAATTATCCAAATTTTGACAGCAATCTGGACTACATATTTGCTTTCTTCTAAAATATTGTTTTTAAGTAATCATAACAGCTTATCACTGAAAGCATCCTGGATCTGTTTTCTTCAATGATGTTTCATATTTTGTATTCTTGTGTTAAGAAAATATGTCATGAAACATCCAAACTTTTACGTTTAAAACAAACATCCACTAATGCCTCAGTGTCATATTATTATTTAAAGCACTGAACAAATAACTGCTGTTCCGTAACAATAATAATAATGATATCAGCAAAACCAGCAAATACACGCGAAGAAGGCTGAAATCTCTCTCCATTTAGATTTAAATCTTGCCCTGGCTAGAAACAGAAATACTAGCATTGCTCCTTCTAGCATGAAGATCTCACTTATAAGGGCAGTGTTCCCTGAATGTCATTAGTTCCAGTTACTGGTTCCTGCTGAATAAGGAGCGCACAAAAGTTGTATATATTTGACTTGGTGCACAGATTAGTATATTATCAACTTGTCTCTGCTATTATTCCCAGACACTTGGAATCACTGTATCCTACCAGATGTCCTCAAATTCATTTGCCTGTCAGTACATCACCAGTTAGACCTAGTGTCACAGTGACCTTGATTTTTCCTGGTACTGAAAACTTTCTTAATCTTTCTGCAGTGAAGATTGGGAATTCTGCTCTTTAGTGGCACACATTATTTTCATATGGATATTGTCATGAAGCAAATTTGCTTCATGAGATATTGAAGTAAGCATTTCATTACATGAAATAAGCATAATTACTTGCTACAATTAAGAAGTCCTAAGAATACTCTGCATACCATTCCTTAAACACACACCAGTCACTGCCAATGACTAAACTGAATGATACATTCCAGATTAGGAGGCTACAGAAAGACATTCAATGATTTTTATCTCTCAAACCTGTGTGAAAGGTTTTACTGTAGTATACTCACTGTAATCTGACACCAAACACAGTGAAGTCCAGTCAAGCCTTGGTAACACTTGATAGTTTTGTGACACTTATCGCATTTTGTTGGACAGTTTCCTTCTACCCAAAAATGGTGCATTACCTGCAAAAGAAAAATGTGGATATACATAGAGTTACTAAATTAACAGGTACATGGCAGAGCTAATGCTACCCCAAACTTACATCAGTGTTCTTTTTAGACTTCACATATGTTTTGATGCAAGATGCAGGAGCTCTGGAGACACAGCGTTCATGGACTGTATACTTGCAAACTGAAAAAAAGAAAGACGTTATTAGATGTTGAGGCAATGGTGTTTCGCACTACATTTCTATGAAACAAATAACATTACCAGCATGTCATCTCTAAGTAATCAATCCAATCAGTCAATGAAAACTCAAACTAGACTGCTTTTTCCATGGAATACAAAAGGCCAATTAGAACAGGAAATATTATGCAAGTGAGAAATCCAAGAATGCACTATCACTGCATAACAGGAAATGCTTAATTAAATCAGACCTTACTAAATTTTTTCACAATAATTCCCAAATGACAAAAATATTAAAGACAAATTGGTGACTGCCAAGTGGTTTGTGTTATTTGCTAGTAGAAAAAAAACATATATTTTACCAACTATAGGCATGAGAGCAGCTGGCAAGCACAAAAATAAAAGCCAATGAATTTACGTTGTTCCTACCATTGATTTATAAATCAGAAATGGCTGATTAGTCCATTTCTTAATAGCAATTGTTTTCATGCATTCCATGTAATCACCATAACTTTGATTCCTGTTTTACAAAGTACCAACTCCTGAGAAGCTTTTTTTTTTCCCTAAGCCCTCCTACACCAGTTTTAGGTAACTGCTATTGCTGACCAGGTCTTTCAAGATCATGCTAGCTGCATTTGGAAAACCTACAATGCAGGATACAATGTAAAGCTCTCCTGAGTTCAATGATACAACTGTGCCAAGATGAGGAAGTTATGCTACAGCTTATGCCTGCATTCAATAGAGTCAACTATTAAAAACTGAGAATGAATCTCTCCCTGCATGGTATATGTCTCAGGCTTTTGACCTCGAGAGCAATTAAGCACAAAGTACTTCTAAACACCTTGCTTGCACCTATTACACAAACCCAGTGGGAGGCGCAGCCATTAATCAGACAAACTGCAGGGAGTAACATTGTTGATTGGACCATGGAGGGATGGTGAGGACCCCTGTGGTTCCCCCCCTTTTTTTTTTTTCCTCCCACACAATCTAAAATGCAAATAATGAAATCTATAGCAATGCTTTGAAAATATACTGGAGAAAAAGCTTAGCTAAATAAGGAAATAGTGGAATAGTTTTGCAAGTAGACTCAGGCTCTTGCTGCATGAAGTAATTGAAAGGAGCATGTTCTTCAGACACTGAGACCACTGTTCTCACAAAATAAATGCCTAGCACAATAATAAACACATTCTCAAAAGACACTCCAGCAGAAAAAAATTACAAGCCTTGCAAGGCTGGTCCTTTTGGGACAGTCAAGGTAACTGGTCTACCCATTTCTGATAACTACTGAAGGTGATCTACATTATTTTCTCAATAGAACTCTCTTGGTCTTAGTTCTTCACAATATCAGTTTGACGAAAAAGAATATTAAAGCACGTAACATTTCAAAATCTAATAGTCAGATCAGCATTTGATACATATATTGTAGTTACTGTTATCAGCATTTAACACTCTCAAGTTGTGCAATTCCTATTTGTTTGAATTTTAATAAATGTATCTTTTCCGTTTCATAGTATGGTGAATGAAATTATATGATGTGAAAATGCATACAAGAATTTACATCCAAATTATATTTCAGAGAAGTCTGTGGCCCCCAGAGGAGAGAAATGGTCAATTCAAACCCCTCATTCATTCAGACTAATCTCAAATTAAATCAATAGAACTGTATAGGCAGAAAGGTTCTCATCACCTGTGAGGGGCTATCTTTCATATCAAAAATGGTGAAAAGTGGTTGTAGTAAGTTGCAGATTATTTTACCAAAAAGAAAAATAAAAGGTTTCTTGGTACTATCATGAGAAGAATACAGCTGTGTACTAAAGTTCTTATTAATCTAATGGAGCCGGGCATAACATGAACCAATCACTGGGATCATCCACAAGACATATTCAAATCAGAAAACAGGTCTTAAAAAAAAGATCAATCATTAGAACATAACACAGAAGAAAGATATGGATCTTCCATTTCTGGAAACTTTCAACTAGAGATAAGGTACCTTTCAGCAAGCCTTGGTTTCTCAAGAGACATGTTAAGAGGTGGTGAAACACAGGTGATTAGGAAATGCACAGATACTGCAGTTTCAAAGAACTGAAACGTAGTAATGGCATCTAATAGCCTAATGAAAGCCAAATTAAATGCAGTAGCTTTTCTGTGCTCCTTTTCTTAAAATATATAATCAGTGAAATACATGGATTGAGATTTATAACTACAAAACCAGTAACTATACAAAACTTCAGAACTGTTACAGACACTTGATTTCTGGGAAACTGGGATTTTCACCTTCATCATTAACAAAACAATTCTGTGCAAAATTTTAATTAGAAACCACGGGACTTAGATCTTTGTCAAGTTGATACCTATTGTACAAAAATCAGTAAAAACAACAGAGGAGTAACAAATGTATAAAGTTAAAACCTAAGTCTGATACTCTCTAATAAAAAATAAAACAGCAATAGCAGTAAAGAAAAAAAGGGCAATGGACTCCAAAGGGATCTAATAGTAATAACCCTTTGAAAGCAGAAAACTCCCTCAAACAACATATTTTACAGCCAAATCTCTTGAAAAATTAAGAAAAGAACCATGGGCACTTGAGAAGAGGAGGGGGAGACACTACTGTGGTGGCAATGGTTTTGTAAGGGGAAGCTATTAGTTCTTTGTTACACAGCAACAGCAACATTTCTAGGAACAGACATGGAAGCAAAGGGACAAACGGACATGGAAATGCTCGTACTCACAAGAACAGCAGAGACCTTGCTTGCCCACTCCGATCAGCATGTTCAAACAAAGATTACAGTAGGCAGGCTTGTTGAAGTGTTTCAATCTCCATACATGCTGCCCATCATCTTTCACATTCTGCACAGGACATAAGAGAAACAGATTTCACTTAATAAAATAAACAGTGAAATATAATTGCCAATAAAAATTGGTGATTTACTCAAGAACATAAAAGACAAGCTGTTACTTCATTTAAGACTCGGCACCAGATCATAGCATAATTATTCTAAATACACAGGCAATGATATAATAAAAAAAAATTCTTCAGAAGCTCATGGATATCCATGTGTTTCAAAAACAACCCAGAAAAAATCTAAAAGGCTGCTGTCACCACTGCAACACAATGATATAAATGCAACTAGGCTGATATTAAATTACAACTACTATTAAATTTTTTCCCTAGAATAATCCTAAAAATAATGGTGCTGTAGGTCAGAAGATAAAACTCCCCAAAACAAATAATAGAAAGGATTTTCTAAAACCACACAAATATTCTTAATGACTGTCAGAATTAGTTACATATATCACATAAGTGAAACAGGAAAACCAACCACACCACATTGACTATTCCCAGCTTTAAATTAAGATAATCTATACTGCCAATTATCTATCAAAACCCATGTATTTAAGGGTAAGATTTACATCTTAGACCTCTTCTCCAAGAGTTTTACATTTAAGGTAATTTTTTTCAGTCAGCTGTTGCACTATACTCTAATCTTTCATGAATAAACTGATCAACTCACTGGCACTTACTACGTAGGGGCCCACTGTAATTTATGTGAATCTCTAAAATATTATCAAATCTTTCATTTTATGAAACTAAGCTTTCTGTTGGATGATTCTCCTCTTCCTTCTTCATGGAATCCTTCTGGGGCCTTTCTGTTTTTTGAAGGTTTAAAAAATAATGTGCAGTTGGTACAGACACTAAATTAATTCTCTAAACTCCTGGCTTCTTGGCAATACTGGCCATGAGGCTTTTTCCTTTCTAAAATCATCAGAGGTTTTGATTCTAAAAAAAACTAGATTAACCTAACATAATACCACTAGATTTTTTTAAAGAAACTCTAATTTCTCTTTTACCAAATATAACATCCAATGGAACACAGACAGTTAATGTCCATCAGCTGTTTCCTTGTGTAATGCTGAAACTGTATAGTCTTCTTGGTCATGTCATTGCCAAAAAGAAATTGCCATACAGCTAAAACAAGTCACACCAATCTCTGTTTCTCAGAAACCACGTCAGCAGCTGGTTCTTACCCAGTTTTTGATTTCTCACATCAAACTACTACTACTTGTCATCATGTATACACATGATTCCTGACTAGATTTTCACTAATATTATGGTTTTCACTGACGAGAATAGTCAATGTACATTGGTGAGCATAAATTTTAATAAAAATTTAGCTTTGTCCTAAATTAGCATAAACTGTCTAAGTTAAGTCCTTCAAGAATCCATATTTCTCAGTTCTAGAATTAGAAGCTGATACAAATCAAATACAATGAAGACTTCATCATCCTTATGGGCAAAAAAGAAAAATCCTGAATCAAAATCAGCACTCTAAGAAATTAAGAATGTTTGGCTCAAAGCTAGGTCTAAGCCAGAACATAACTGAAAATTTCCTACAAGTTACCTAGGAACAAAAAAAACCTGAAGTCCATTAAAATGTACCTTTTTTCTCTAGTATATCAGGATCAGAGCATAAGTAATAGCTGCCCCAATATTACCAGCAGGAGTTCAAATGCCATCTCTGACAACTGGGCAATGTCAGGGTCCCCTTTCCCTTTCTGCAGCAAAAGCACAGCAGATGCCTAATGTAGGATTCTCAGGCTGGCAAAGAGTGTGGAAGTTTTCCAATTTCCCCTGAAGAAGCAGAAATAGATTCTGCAGCTGTGAAGCACTAGAAGCCTGTCAAGCTCCTTCATGACTGGCAGCTGAAGAGGATGTATTCCATTAAACAGAGCTCTCTAACTTCTATTTTTCTTCTCATCTTACTATCATATTCCACACATTTTTGAATTATTGTTAAACTACAATATAGTATGTGAATTTCAAGCCTTCTGAAAGTAGGCAATTATTCATTAGACAGCAAAGACCATGTAAATCCTTCTGAGGAAAAAACAGCAGACAATGTACACTTCAATTTTAACACCACTCAGGTCATCAACACATAAATCATAAACCACAAGCACTTAAAATGTAAGCTGACCAGCCTTTCTTAGCAAAATGCTTGCTGTTTAGGAAAATTAACAGAAATTCAAACTTATGCATAAACTTCCCTCTCTTCCACATTAATTTTGTAGTACTTTTTCATTTTAATTTCATTTTTAAAGAATGACCATTATATGTGAATATGTCGCTTCTTATTTGAACAGAACATATGGTCTAACTTAGCTGGCATTTTCCTTATCAGAAAAACAAACAAGTCTTGATGTGGGTGTTCTGCCAATTAAAACACTTAGCTGTGTTACAGACTGCAACTGATGCAAATCCATTACATAAACACAATGCACTTTTGGAAAAGAGCAAATTAAATTTTTGCTCTTGTGCACTGCCAAAAATAAGCAATAAAGTCCTGCATATGATTATGTATGCACATAACTTTTTAAAACACTGCCAAGAGAAAAAAAAAGACATAATATGAAACAAAGCCACCTCAATGCAAGTCTTTAAGTATGAATAAAATCCACAATTCTGACACACCAGTGCATTTAGTGACATTAACTTGTTTTGCTTCCATATCCTGAGAAAGAGTTTAAAAACAGACATTAAGAAGATCACAAAGCAGGGCAGGTACAGTAAAAATCTCTTCCTCACTTGATTATACACATCACTGAAAATCAAGCCTCCATATGTCATACCCAGACTTTTAAACATAATGACAATAGTAACATTTATTTTGTTAACAATGGTTCTCTTAACTCATGGTCCTGACCCTGCTACCATGGATTTGATTGCCAAAGCTACCTGACCTTAAAAAGCAAGTCAACCATAAAAGAGCCAACCTTAGAACTAGTGGAAAATTTTATGCTATCAGACTTTAGCTAACATCCCTAACCTAGTTTAATATTAACTTATGCCAGCTTTTTAGATATTTGTGTAAAAGGTAAACAAAGAGATCTGCAAGATTCTAAGGCTTAAAAGAAGTAATGAAATACCTGATAAATTTTGATCCCAAGTAAACGTACCCTCTTAAAACAGCTACAGAGCGTCTAAAATACCAGAATATTCAGGTTTTTTCTATGAGAAGAGTTAGGAACAAGCATCCCAGTGAGAAGGATGTTATGGAGTAGCTGTTATTCTTTCACTGATTTGTTTCCATTTATTTTAAAAATATTTACTTGACTTGTTCAAGACAATTTTATTATTGATTTTTAGGTATTGTTCCATCAGTGGGAAGGTGAGAAGAGTTTCCATTAATCTCTGCAGTAAACACAGATTAAAACAAATGTCATTACATTCTATACTCCTTTGGTTGGCTCTTAGCAAACAATTGGTATCATGTTTTGCTTTGTTCAATTTGCTTTGGGAAGAAAGGATTTTAAGTCTGTTTTTGATCAAGTGGAGAGGGAGTAACCTGACTCAAGGGACACACTGTTTGGGATGCTCACTCCTAATTTCTGAGATACTGTGCATGTGCATGTGTTTGAGAAATCAAACTAAAAATCTTCTACAGCCCTCATCCCCACACTCATCCAGAAACAGAAAAGGGAGCACAGGAGGGATAATTAAATGGTTTTAAAAAGCTTCATAAATAGCCACAGTATAGAACTACCCTGTCCAAAATCTATAACCGTCTGCCATCTGCAAACTTAGATGCTGCAGAAATCAAGTTGTAAATAACGGTAAATCTGTATACCTGCTTGAAACACCATTTATTTTACACCTTATCCACAGAAGAGGTTAATTACTCCTTACTTTTCCCGGGCTTTTTTCAGCCTGGAGGGAAAACAAAAGGGAAGGCGGGGCTGTAGTAAGGAAGGGCATTTGCGAAGTTGCCGCAGGGCAGCGCGGCCAGGGCCGGGCCGAGCAGCGCCTCGGCTCCAGCCAGCGCGGCCTCCTCAGCGGCGACACCGCGGCCTCAGCGGGACATCGTGCCCTCATCAGTGGGGACACCGCGCCCTCAGTGGGCCCACCATGCCCTCCTCAGCGGGACACCGCGGCCTCATCAGCGGGCACACCGCGCCCTCAGCGGGACACCGTGCGCTCATCAACGGGACACCGTGGCTTCAGCGGCCACATCGTGCCCTTATCAGTGGGGCACGATAAGGGGCACGATAAGGGGCACCGCGCCCTCAGCGGGGACACCGCACCCTCTGCGGGGACACCGCGGCCTCTGCGGGCCCTGCCACCACAGCAGAGCGGCACAACAGCTCCTTCATCTCTCACGGGGACTCTGCTTCCAGCTGGGAACGCGCTGGCACAAAGGGAGCGAGCTACAGCTCAGGGGGCTCGAGTGCGCCGTCCGCCCGTATGGAAACAGCGCACGGTGCATCGGAACTTCGGCCATCCAGAAAACTCACACTTCACAAAAGACTTACAGAAATGTCACTCAGGACAAAGAAAGGCTTGACTGTCTTTCTTCCTCGCTGAACAAAAGAAATAGAAGTCTATGAAACTGCCCAGGTGTTGAGCAGTCATGTCAAGCTCCGGCCTGAAGGGATTAATCTCGGTGTAACAAACGTTTGCAGGTCTCTAGTTTGGTTCCATTTTAACATACAACTCAAGAAGCATGGCAACAAAAATGAAATATACACCATAAGAAGCACTATTCCCAAGTGTGGACTCCCACTGAAACATTCTATCCCACATTTAATCAAAAGAGTTTAAAATTTCTTTTTCATTATTTGAGTACAATTGCATAGTATTTGCTGTTTGAGGATCCAAAGGAAAATTTTAGGAGTATATCCTTATGATTTAATTGAAATATAGTCTCAATTCAACACAAATGTTTGTCCCACCAAAATTTACCTTGATTTAAAAGGTGAACTGGGTTGGAAGTCACAATTAGTGATTTAAACGAAAGGTATATTTGCTTTAATTCAAATTATTGCTGATTTTATGCAGCATTTGCAGATTTTAAACTTCTCTCTCATCTTAGGGCAGCTGTGTTCAGCAACTCTACAGTACCAGGTACAGTGCAACCGTGACATCTAGTGGCCAGTGGAGAGAGAATAAAATACTTCCCTAAAATACCGCATTTCTTTAAACACTAGCACTTCTGAACTTGCAGTTTCTACTTCCTTTTTATGCTACCTCTGACAGCAGTAATCATTTGTTACAGGAAAAGTGAGACCAAATATCTGGCATGCAATTACTCTAAAAGAGAAATCAAATGCTTCTGTCAAATCATGGTGGAATAATGTTGTACAACATCTACCAAAGAGCAGAGTACAATGCTTATGGCTGACAAAATCCATCATTAAGAAGCCTTTTGTGCACAGATTACAAAAGAAATTTTAAGTGATGCTAGGACAATGGATGAGCTAACTCTTTACCTTCTCTTACAATGTTAATCTATTTAAATTAATGCAGAAGCAAATAAAAATGTCAGAAACTTCAAAGGTTTCTACATTGGACAAGTAGAATAAATAGCCTAATGTTCACTAATTTGCAAAACAACTCTTCCCAGAAGAATCAGGAGTACTGCAGGGATGTCTCTGTCCAATTTGTGTGTGGGTGAGAGACTAACTATTGCCTTAAGATGTAAAAATAAATTTGGAAAGTTGATGAGGACTGTGAAAACTCCAGACTGAAGTGTAACACTCAGCAAAAAAATACCTCATATATTTATTACTAAAAATTAAACCACATAAATAAGAATTTCCTACATAGAGAACATTTTCTTTTTCTTCACGAAATTCTCGCTTTACATGAAAATTTACATTAATTGAAAAAACTAAAAATCAGAGTAAGAATTACTTTGTCTTACCAACAAAGATTTCAGTAGATGTCATACAAAATGCATGTAATGTGCTAATGGGAAAAATTACAAATATATTATACATGTATAATACATCCAAGAGCTTTTCTTCTGAAACAAATTGCCAAATAGTACGTGTATCTATCTCAGAACCCTTACAGAAAAAGAACCAATTAAGCTCTTATTTAAGTTCCTTATCTTGTATTCAAATTGCTCATTTAGAATATCAACTGCCTTCAAAAGCACCAAACAATCAAATACATCATTTCTATCCTGGAACACTCTCAGACACAGAATTCTGTATTTCTAAAGTCTACCTCCATAACAACTCCAAAATCAAATCTTAGGAGGAAACAGAACATAAAGTCCAGCAAACTAAAACAAACTGGATATTAAGGTTGATTTCCTAGGGAAATTAGACTTTTTAATGCTCTTTGTCCCATTATCTTCATCACTCTAAACTGCACCAGCAACTTTTAAATTAGTTTAGTAATCTCAAATAAATTTGAAGGGCACTAGAAATTTCATGAAAGTCTATGAAAATGTTGGGGAGGGGGGAAGCAGAGAGAGAGAGAAAGAGAGAGAAAGAGAAAGAGAAAGAGAGAGAGAGAGAGAGAGAGAAAGCAAAAGGGAAATGAGGCAATTTCCTTGTTAATTCTCTGACTTGGTAACAGGTGGCTGGTAAATGCTTGTAGTTACAGCCTAACACTCTTGTCTCTCTCTGAAGGGGATTGCTGATAAGGTCAGGGGGCAAAGGCCACAAACCTGTGACAGGTTAGGCTATCTCAACCCCACTGCTCATAAACACTGGCTTGTTTATTCTTTTATTTTAAAATCATATAGTTCCATACTTCACTTAAATGCTCCTTATTTTTAAATTATTCTGACTAGCATCTAATCATCTAATACAGCATGAAATAAAAACTGATTGAAAGACTTTAAATGTAATATAGAACTTTTAAATGATATCTGACCTTTGTATATATAGCTATTACAGGAAACTAAGGATTAATTACAAACAATGTAGCTGAATTCTGGAAGTACTATGAAAATCTGCAACTGAACTAAATTATCATAGCTTCACTGATATCAGCATATGAGACCAGCTGAAAATCTTCATACAAGCTCTATACAACAGTTAAGTACATTACAGTGTTGATGGACCCCAACCCAAAGCAAATTAAATATTCCACTCATATCATCACTTATTTAAATAAACTATAATGACAGTTCTTTGTCACTGTCATACTGGACAAGCTCTGAACTTGATGTCTTGGATTTAAAATTTTGTCATCGCGAGTTCAATATAGAAGGTGACAGAATAGTTTGGTTGCGGGTTCTTTGTGGTGTGGGTTTTGTTAGGGGTTTTTCGTGGTTTTGCTTTGGGGTTGGGGGGGACAGGTTTTTTTGTTGGTTTTTTTTCCCTCTGATTTACAACATATGAAGATTACTTGGACGTGTCTAAACAGCATAATCCAGTAGGTTATGCCCCTTATTTTCACATACTAATCAGTTTGAGGAAAACCTTAAGATTTTAGCACTTTTGAATTTTATTAGTGAGTCCAAAAGATTCTTATCTTATTTTTCATTACCATAACTAAGAGGAAGTAGATAGACACTCAGAAAGCAGAGTCCTGGGAAGCTAGGTTTGCAAAATCTAACAATGGCATGCAAAAAGAAATAAGAGCATTCCACTAATGGGATTGATGCAATGGAATGAAGAGCTTGGATAATACATTAGATGCTGCAAAACCATCAAAATCATGCTATCAGTTTACACTAAATAACAGACAGGCATTAGTATTGATTTCACTTTTCAATGTCCTAAAATACAATTTTATTCAACTATGAACAAATGGAAGTAGTGTATTTTTGCTGGTTTAATGAAAAATTTAAAAATTTTGCTTTTCTCTACATATAATGTGATGGTTTAATAAGCAGTTTTAAACATAAAAAGAAAAATAGGAGCCCTTTTAAAAGGCAGCATCTTGTCCTAGTGAATCATTAGAAAATTACTAGCAAATCAGCTCATATGTAGGCAATGGAGCTTACATAAACTATGCTTATTGATAATAAGACATTTTGCATGCTATTAGAGTATTTCTTCCACGACTGTACATTTCTGTCTTTTAAATGCATCAAATACTGGGAATACTCTTGATGACAGAAACACTGACCCATGCCAATAACAGACTGTAGAACTTTGATCACTATTTATGCATTCTTAGTATTTCCATAGTAAAGCTATGCACAGCACAATAAATATCTAAAAACTAGTAAAAATATTCAAAAGGATAAAATGCTTGAAAACACAGCTTCTTTCTAACAGCTTTTGCTTTAATATGAAAATAAACTCTACAGAATTATCTGCATTCATTTATGCCATAATTTAGGAGTTTCAAATTATGAAATGTAGAGACTGAAAAATACTCCCAGAATACCTATGCTACCTGTGATGAAAGAAAAATCTGTACTGAAAGTCACTATCAGTTATCTGCTATAATGCTTGTTTGAGAACATTTCCAGGCCTTTGTTTAGAGTAATTCTGTGGAAATAATAGAATTCAGCCTGATAAAAATCTGCTTTTTCATGACAGTAATTTAACATTTTTCTTACTCCATCTCACATACAGAATTAAGGAATTAGTACTACAGTGATCCAGACACATTGAAAGTTGTTTTCAATTCAGATATTTTACTTGTAATTTAATTAATTAGATTTTTCAAGACTAATAAATCTTTCATTCAATAAACTCATTTGTTACATATTCTCCTACACAAAGTATCAATCTGAGCATTCTTCATACAAATAAAATAGCATAGAGCAACTAGAGCAGTCTAGATTGCACTAAATGGGGAAAATAAATATTATTTATTATTTTCAATATGTGAAAATTACTTAAGAAAATAGATTAAAAAGAGATTAAAAGGCTTTCTTTCGAATAGCAGAAATGCAGTTGAAACCCCTGCTTCATTAGATGAGTTCAAAATTAGCTCAAGTATAGGACAGCAGGTGGCACTGACAACATGCCAACCTTGAAACAGCTGCATTGAACTGGTAGAAAATTGATCCTACTACATCTGTATTATCTTTAATGTGAGGTGTAAATGCAGAGAACATAAGCTCATCTTTCACAATACTCTATCCGTTGGTGTAAGTGTCCCCCTCGATATTGCTTCTTACTATACTTTACTAATGTAGGTACAGAGACAGAAGATCTTCATAGGGATGTATTATGACAGAAGAAGAGCCAGCAATAACTGCTGCAGAATAAATTCCATCTGCACACATGAACTAAAACTCTTTCCCATGAACTAAAACTCTTTCCCTTGAGAACAATTAACACAGGGAAAGTTTGCCCACAGTACTGGTAGAATCCACCTCACTGGAACTATCCAGGCTTGACAGGGCTCTGATTGAGACTCTGATTGAGTCTGTGGCACTGTCTTTAATTAGGGACTGGATCAGAAGATCCCCAAAAGTTCTTTCCAACCTGGATTGTTCTGTGACTCAGTAGTTAGGCCACACAACCCAGTACCATGCTGAGAAGCTTAGACACTACTCCAAGCCTGCTGTAGCATATACATGGGCAGTAAAACACACTTAGCAGAAAATACTGCAGCTTGGAATTAACATGTTGCTAGCAGGAAAAATTATTCAGCTTTTTATAACTTCCAGCTCCAGAGCCAGCTTAGTAGGTGGTGCTTTAAACTTGCCAGTGGTTCTGTGGTGTTGAAGACACTTTGTTCTTTGTATGTCATTCAGCCATAGCAAAGAGGAGTAAAGCAAAGTCATTCTTTATACAGGCCACAGAGAAACTAACCTGAAGGCCACAGTCAACATGCAAGCAGAAATTTGATACTACTATTTAATACCTACATTTTCTAACCCAAGAAGGACCAAGAGCGGGATTGTTGTCATTCCTCCTTGGATCCACTCTTCCAGGGAAACAGTGCCATCATGATCATAGTCAATTTCTTCCATCATTTCATGAAGAATCTACAATTTAATGAATAACCTCTTAAATTCTAATTTATTATTACTATATTCTAGTACAGGAACTTGCTAGGACATGTGCAGATCTCCAATTATCTCATATAAAAAATAAGAAAAATATTACTTGTATGGTAGCTGTAGTCAAATGAGCATGGACAGTTCAGAAAATAAAGTCCCATACTCACATTTACATTTTATTAACACCTAAATGCCCCAAACTAACTTGTGTCCTTTGTGCACTCACTCTTAAGAAATTTCAGAGACAACTTCCATAACATACCTGGTTTAATTATTACATTCATTGAACATTTCATAGATCAGATTTAAACAGCAAAATACCGGTAACAGTGCTAATTCACAAGGCTAATTCACAGTGGAAGACAGGCTTTTCTTATTTCACCATACTAACCCATGGAAAGCCACATGGATATGAAATATCACAAAATTATGATAGCTGTTTCTAGCAACATTAAAAAATTGTGGTAACTGGATACATACCGGGCTTAATTCAGTAATATCCCATTCAAGGTATTCTGCAACATGCATCATTTGAGCAATGATATTTTCCAGCTCCTAGAGATGAATGAAAATGCATGATACTTAATGCAAGTTAAAAAGAAAAGTTCTACTGCAAGAAACTAGTAAGTCAACCATATTGCATTCAGTGACACTATTTCATTAACATCCTTGATGAAATGCACTCTTCACTGGAAGCTGTATTCTCAAGTGAATTTTCTTACTAGCAAAACATTCTGCACAGACTACAAAGCATTCAGGGAGGCAAAATACAGCCCCCCACAACCAAAGTAATTGAAAGTAGTCAGAGATTCTCCCTTCCTAGTTATCTTTCAAGCACCTATGTTTTCACGATCCAATTCCCACCCTGCGAAAAGATCATGTAAAGATATTTAAATTCCATCACTCTAATCTGAGTGATGGAAAAAACACTAAAAAAACAATTAAAATTATTAAAATTATTTCTACATTAATTGTATAAATCACAAATTTCTAATAGAAATAAGGCATAAAGTGGATTCTGTAAACTACTACAGATTTATTTTCTTACCACTATAGTATTGCCTTGATCATATATCACTAGGGCTCTTCTATAATTATATATACACTTTTGCTTTGTAAACATGCTCAAATGCTTATCTAGGACCATTCCAAATTCTCATTTGTATCCAGGCATCTAACCCAACATGATATTGCCTAATATTATGGTGCCATATTTACTTTACATCCATATATAATTTTGCTTCCCTATTTCCCTACAACTTATGGGAATCACTTCTTCTTCCTTACCAATCCATGCTATGTTGTCTTCCTTCCAGAATATACAAAAGAACAGGGGGAAAAAACCCAAAGAAAAAAAAAAGAACATTGCTAATAAACATTTGTTTCTGTTAGGTATCAGAAAAAAATAGCTACATCTTTTAAAATTATTTCCATATCTCCAACTTTTCTTCAAACATTTGGCTGGCCTACTCCTCAAAACTTTGCACTTAAAATTGTTCCTCCATTCTTCATAATAACATGGAAGTTGTGAAATCTCTCCACATAAATCCACTGTATGCCTCTCACACTTCACCTTTTTAATGAAATCTTTAAAAATGGTACTTTTATACACACCTCCCAGAAGCATACCAGAATTACTGGAATCACATTAATGTGTCCCCTACAGTAGTATCACTAAAACTCAGAAGACTATAGAACAGAACTCCATGACAGCAGTGTCAGCAACTGAAAATTTATATGGTTGTAGAAGCAGCATTTCTCATTGGAAAAGAAAACTCGAGCATTAATTTTCAAAGGAATTAATTTTTATTGACTATATTTTATACTGCCTCTAATAATTCAGGATAAATATAAATTTGATTAGAATTAATGTAGTTTTGTATAGTTTTGCCATGCTGACATACTCTTACAATGCAGTACATAAAAAACATTACCGAACTATCCAGGTATCCATTCCCATCCGTATCATACAAGCGAAACATAACTGAAAAGAAAACAAAGAGAGAAGGAAGCTCAATTAGAAAACACAACAAGTACATCTCTTTTTCATAAAAAAAAACAACTCCAAACAAAACACAAAACAACTAAGCCTGAGTTTCAAAGAAAGGACAAATATTAATATTTTTGTTTAATGACCAGATTAGCTATAGATCCTCCAAACAAGCTGCATGTGAAAGGTTCACTCAGCAACTACCCTGCCACAGCGCCTCCAACGAGACATCCTAGCCAGAGGTGCACCTTTTCCACACCATCACCCTAACAGCTAATTTGGTGTGTGAATTTGATTTTGCTTCCCTATAGAGAGGATCTGTCCTCATGAGAACTACCAAAAGGCCCTTCTCTGTGATCTCACCAAACGTAGGGTAACACACAATTGGTCACAAATGTTGGTAAGCCTGCCTAAGGTACAATGCTACTCTCCCTTGGCTGCAGCTATCATTATTCAACAGTGGTTGCTTTAGAAACTATTTTCTGACCACCTAAATGAAACGCAGGATTAATATTTTAAATATCTAATCATCCAAATCCAACAATAAACATTCATCACAAACTGCTGGCATGACTTCTTCCAGGACCACACTTGCTTCATCAGCCTCAAAATGTACTCCCAACATTCTGGGGAACCACATAGACAAAAAGGTATATTTTGGCAATACCCAGAAAAAAATATATGCTTTCAAGATTGTATCATGACTTGATGCCAGCCAAAAGCAGGGGTACATGTACCATTACCAAGATATTTGGAACCAGCAAACCGTAAAGCTTTCAAAGGAATACTGATGGAAGACTAAAAAGAAGTCCAAAAGCCTACAAATACCCCACTCTTTGTCCCTACTTTCAGGACAGTTTGTCAGAGCTCTGAAATCCAAATACCCACCATGCTCTTCAAAAGCACCATTTTTTTTTACCCCTACACCTATTTTTTAGGGATGAAGAAGTCCGCCCATGTAGTGGTGGTTCCAGGACAATGTAATCTTTCATCAACAGCAAAACACAAGTCATCTGTTTCCAATCAGATGTCTCTGGAAATGTGACATACAACCTATTTAAGACTGAGGAATCCTACCACACTGGATCCACAGCAGATGCTGCTACAGTCCAGAAAATTGAACAAACAAAGCTTACCATAATTTTCAGGAAAAAAATACAATGAGAAGTAAGAAGAAAGTATTAGCAATTAGAGAGTAAAGTTCAGAAAGAATTTGATCATTTTTGGACTTACAGAAAAACTGTTAAATGTATAGGTTTGTTTCACTTATATCCTCCATCTTGGGAATGAGTGGATCATCTAACTGTGTGGAAAAAAGTTAAGCCCTATACCTCTCTACCACTTCAGCAATTTTTGCCACTACCTTGCACTCCTCTTCAGAGCTGTAATACAAGATTGATTATATTTACAGCAGAACACTATTTCATGCCACAAAGGCCCATGATTCATTAGTTACAGGTTAGGAAAACCTATAAAAATATCCTTCTTTCCCTAGAGTTACCACAGCAAAATTGTTTCAGTGTAAAACAAGTTAATGTCAAAAGCCACCAGAGATTGGTACTGCTCCTGCTAGTACACCTTCCACCAAAGCTTCTCAGAGCTTGACAGCTAATATTGTCTGGCAAAGGTACCATTAGGCATTCACAGTTTCCACGGGGATGAATCACTGAATCACTCAACAATAAAGATAAAATTATTTGGCTCTCCTTCCTTCCCCTCTGTGATTCTTAGACAGTAGTTGAGAGAATGTTTTACAGCAAGTTTTAGCACTCCTGTGACCTTTACCCACTCCAGAGCAGTAGTGCTTACAACCTTTTTTTCCTTTAAAATGAATCAGTAGTTCTAATCAGGTGTTTAAAACCAGCCATTAGTGTAATTATAACTGTTTCACCTTTGTCAAAATAAAGTCTTTCCAATTACATAGGCATAGGGTTGCAAAAAGGCTCAATCTGTGCTCTTGGCTAGATTCTGAAAACTATGCTACTGGTGGGGCATGCAATCTCTTTTCTATTCAGACACTGCTAAATATTCATGTTTTTGATTTACACATTCTAGGAGAAAAAAAGCCAAAACCAAACCAACAACAAAATGATAAAAACAACCAAGCAGAAGTTCTGATGCAAATTCCAGAGTCCAAGTCAATTTTTTCTATTTCTTTTCCCATCCCCTTACCTGATTAGAATGACTGTGCGCTCAATTTCTATTTCTAGATGGTAATTTAACCTTAAAACATAAGAAACATAAAAAACATTCCTCTCAGTGTATCTCTGTGAGGAATGCTTGGGATTTTCTTGTATTCAGGTCATACACAGATTATGAATAACAGATACGCTGAGCATGCCAAACAGGTGAGGTTCACACTATGCAGGACCTCTCTACACTCTTAATAGGTCAGAAAATCCATTTATCTTCTGGAATATTTATAAATCTCTGAAAATCTGTAGATCGTATAGATCCAAAGATGAAACTCTTAGTGCAGTTTATCCTCCAGCCCACATCAAATTTTAATTGAAAGCACCACTTTCATGTTCTGCATGTCCTGAATTAAATTTTCAAACACTCAGCTATGACTCATTTTTTCCAAATTTTGTTATCTGGAAAAAAAAAAAAGAAAAGAAAATTGCTTTTTTCCCTTCGTTGCTACAAACTTATAATTTACATTACAGCCATCGGACCTACTGCTTTCAAATCTGGAGAGAGAGTCAAATTATACCATTAATTTATAATGAGAATTCAACTGAAATCAAGGGAAAAGTTTGCATACAATGGTGCAGTATAACCTGAAATTTAGATACTAAAAAGTGAAAATACATATGTGTTTCAACTCTTTTGAAAAAGAGGAACTTTGTCAACTCTGTGACAAAGAGGAAAATAAACCCATTAAACAACTATGCCCAGAATTATATGTAGCAAATACAACTGACCTTGAATGCACAAAATATTTAAGTACCATACACATATTAGGTCTCTTGCTCTTAAATCACATATAGTAGTCTTTTGCCCATGCAGCTCCCTTTGCAGGAAGCTCATGGAAAATCCCCATACTGTAATTACCATTGCTCCTCTGTCTCTCCTCCTTTCCACTGTACCAGCTCCTGACACCAGGGGAGGCAAGTGATCTCTGCTTCATGCTGTGGTTTGTGCATCGAGCTCCTCAGAGCTCCAGTAAGGCTGGCATAACTTGACACTGTGCAGCAGTTATTACACCGTAAGTTAAATTCAGTCCTTGGATCTGGTTTTCTGTGTCTGTGTTCTGAATGTGCATTCACACTTACATTCTCATATTTTACTCATATGATACCAAAACAGTATAACCAAATTTGGGGGATTTGCTGTGACCTTGCAGTACAAAGCTGTCACTGTACACTAGCTACAGGTTAACAAAACATCAAGATACTTCAACAGCATGTAACCTTATACTGAATTTATTATTTTGGCATAAGCAGAATACTGTTTCCACATCCTAATATACCAAACATTTACTTTGCATATAAGAGCCTGATTCCACAGATCTTTCATGAACAGACCAGTTATGTATATTGAAGCATACTTCTTCTCAATAAGGACTATATGATTGGTCTGACTGTTTAGCCACATGAGAAACTGACTTCTAAAACTCCACAATAAGGAAACAAGTTTTCTTCTTTTCCCTCCAATTTATAGATCAAACTCACAGGGTTGTCTTTTAGATTTTTTAAACAAGTAGTAGTATTGCATTTTAATGACCCAGGCCCCTAATTAAAAAAAACCAAACAAACAAGCAAAACAACCAAACAAGAATTTTTAACTTCCCGTGTCAAACACTCCTTCCCAATAGTGATGCAGACTTGGATCATTCTTGGCTTTTCAGCATTCAATAACTTTATAGAGCCCACGGCCTTTATTAGCAACTATTCTTTGTTTGAATTAGGATGTTTAGTACCGGTTATTCACCTCACCTATAGATCTCTAAGTAAACATATAGTTTGTCTGTTTTTCTCAGATCTGATACTAAACAAGACATGACAGTATAGAGAGCATTACTCTAACTACAGAATGTACAATCCTTACTCCTCATTTTAGCAAATGCTAGATAGAACAAATTTCATTTAAAATCTCACCATTAGCAAGAATAAAAAATCATTTCTGCAATAAGGGTCACCTGGAACCATATTTTTATAATCCATCTGCTCAAAACTGGTTCTTAAATTCAGAAACAAAATATCTGATGGCTTACAGAAATAAATATTTAAAATTAAAAAAGAACGTACATTCTAGCTTGTCTTCAGGTCTTCCTCTTTCTAGCAGTGACAAATAGCAAACAATATCCTTCAGCTGGATCATATCTGGCAAATGTGAGTTGGCAGGAGTAGGAGGTCTGGATGTAGAGGTACCCTTGTTAAGTCTCAGACCTGGAAACAACCCATAGCCTTTGTTAGTCTGAACACACGATACAAGCAGAAAATGGAAACGGAAATTTTCCATGCATTCATTTTTGTTTTATCTGAATCCCAGGTTACTTCTTAATTTAAATATAAAGTTTTAAACAGTTCATGTTGATAATTTATTCATCAAAAGTAGAATTAAAATAAACTATCCAAAAAACCCCTCCCACCCAATTACGGGAATGGCATAAACTTTTTTTTTTTATTTGTGCTGATCTGATTTCATTTGACTACAAAACAATTTGGTGAATATTTTTGTTCTACCATACTAGATCCTAAGTATTAAAAACAATCCCTGCCCAAGTCTGCATCCACTTTCTTCTGCTTGTAAAAGCTTCATCTAATTTACAGATTAACAACAACTACACTATTGAAGATGTTTTAGTGTCAATGAAAACTCTACCAATACCCAAGTTATCCCAATTGTTATCCCAAAAACACAGCCAGATGTGTGTCAGTGCAGCACATACTTAAAACACAGAAGTCTCAGTGACAGACTACTGAGAAAATAAATTTAGAATTTAAATAATAGTCATAACAATTGCTCAGACATTTTGATTAATAACAATTCCAGTGTACCACTTGGAATTAAAGTTTCAAAATTGCCAAACTTTTTATTTCAGTACAACATTAGTATCTGCAGGACCAAAATGAGGGAAAATTGAAAGGACAGCAGAACACAGAGAAAGGAGTAAGAAAACTTTCTTTACAAGGTTGCTACATTTCTCACTGACTGAGAGTTGTCCCCTCTCTCCCTAAATTTAGCTTAAAAATCTTCATTGCAATCCAGATACATCTTCAAAAGCCTACATTTTAAAAGGTATGCCTGCATGTTATGAGATACACATGTTAAAACAATAAAATAAGGTAAAAAAGAGCAAATTGGTGTGCAACAACGTATTTTGGAATTAATTTCATTTTCATGGTTTCAGCAAACAATAAACACTAAAAGTAAATATTAAAGGAACAAAAATATTTAATAAGTCAATGTTTTTTGTTTGATGAGTTTTCGTATCAGTTAAATGTCATTAAAATTAAGACATTGCAATATTTTATTCAGTTAAATGTTAGCTTTAATCACACAACTTACAGAAATAGTTTATATTGCGGTCTTACGCAAATCATACTCACAGAATAAAAAGGATTATAAAACCTGGGATAACTCTTCTCAAAAATAAATAGTGCTGAAATCCAAATGAAAATAAATACAAATTTTAAGGTACCTTTTAACCTATCAGCTGCAAGATACAGGTTAAATTATTACTTCTTAATCAGAAGTGGGAAGGGCTGGCTGTAATGCACTGACTTACAGATGAGTCCCAGTCCTGCTGCTTACCTGGCATCTGTTTCCATCTCTCTTCAGACGCCTTAACTGAAAATACAGTTTATAAACAGACATGAGTAGACCAAAAGAGACTAAGTGTAAAACAAGCACATACCTGACGGACTGATGAACCCTGCTACTCTCCTTGTAATTTCTCTAGCTCTCACTTACCCCTCCATTTCAGACAAAGTTATTTTCCAGTACAGTCAAGCTTTTTTCTTCACTATTGGCAACATTTAAAAATTAATAGGTACCCAAAACCAAGTGTTTCCATAGTTTCCATTTGCGCATCAAAATGTACCAATGCACAGGTTTTTTCCCCTTAAAATTTACAAATTATCAGGATCTAACATTTCATTTAACCATGAAATTGAATTACAACATAAACCCAGTCAGTATATTTACAAGCTCAAACAATTCTTGCACAAGGTGAACTGGACTGCCTCTCTGAATATGTTTTGGATGTAACAATTTATCAAACGGTCCTTCTGGCATTATGCTAAAAACATGGAAGCTTCCTAAACTGGTATTACATTATATTATCTCTACAGTACTTAGTAACAGAAAAAAATTAAAAACTCTTGACAAACTTGGAGGAGAAAAATATTTTAGGAGGCAACATCACAGTAAGAAACTTAACATACAGTTGAAACAACAGTTACAGCACTATCCTTAATAATGATGTTATAATAATTATCATTATTATAATTTTACCACACATAGGAATAAAATATGTCAAAGAGAACTACAGTGAAAGTGAAGAAAGCTGAGTACAGCCTATACAGGGCAGAATTTAGCTGTGCCCTCTGAAATCA
Source organism: Melozone crissalis (assembly GCF_028551555.1). Lineage (NCBI taxonomy): Eukaryota > Metazoa > Chordata > Aves > Passeriformes > Passerellidae > Melozone > Melozone crissalis. The sequence goes on from NW_026535794.1 coordinate 29,296,979, forward strand.
AAATCACTTTTAGTGATATACTAACACTTACCCAACATTTAACATATTGGCAGCTGCTAAGAATGCAGGATTAATAACAACAGAATCACACCTAGACAGTTAAGAACAACAGCAGCAACTGGCACAGAGATGGCTGAGCACCAGCAGGAGCCTCCTGCATGAAGCTTGAAGATTTTTAAGTGATTGTACATGAGAGTAGGCAACAAGAACATGTAACCATAGCAATTTGATTAGCATGAACATGACAAAAAATGTCCACTTGGTGTCTCAGCTGCATCATTATTGTGAGTTAAAAAGATGAAAGCATTTAATTTCCATTCCTTTTCACAGTATTTCCTATTATGGTTGAGTTAGTTTTTCTAATTTCACAAATACCAGAAACAAAATCTCTCAACATGTAGTTAAGAATTCCACATATTTACAGCTATTACAAGTAAAACAGCAGGGTGAGGGAACCTTTAGCTCTTTAAGTACTGATTTTATTACTTACCCCCAGAAAGGTGCTGTGGTTTGTTTTTAATTAATGGGCTGCAGTGAGAGATTTTGTTCCTAAATGATGTAAAAAGGTGTTCAATGAAATCATCTGGTAACTCTGCCTCCAGAAAAGTCTTCATGAACAGCTTGAACCCCTCTAAATCAATTGTCTGCAGTGAAGGGGAAGTAAAAGAGAAAAAAAATATTTTGTAAAAAAAAAAAATCACACGAATTCATCAAATAATATTCTGTTTACAAAAGCTTTGGACTGTTTTTGAATATACTGATTTCTGAAGATCAGACTGGTATACCTATTCTTGAAAATGATTATTGAATTAAGTGTTACTTTGAAAATTCACAGCATTGCTATAATACCTCAGAGCACTGTGCAAAACAGCCCAGAGCAAATTCAGAGCACTTCTATCGGGACCCTGAAATCAAGTTCCATGCTCTCAAATGTCTTGATTAGCATCAAGGCGCCTACAGAGCTCCTAGGGATGTACTTAGCATGTCTTTAGCTTTTCCTATAATTAGGCAGACAAAAAGCAGGGGATTTGTTGATGCCTAATTCAGGGAATTGAAGGCCTTCTGTCTTTTCCTATGTGGCAACATGCTTTGCTGGTGTTTGTCAGAGATACTAATCACCCTGTCTCAAACAGGTTCAAATGAGAGTGCTCAGACACGCAGTATTACTTAGAGGGGAAAAAACAAAAGTTGCCGATCCAGAACATTTGTCATTTAGCTTAATTTGGTTTTGCTTTTGCCAGCAAGGTAAGAGCTAATTAATAAAACTCGCATGATGATTTTTTTTCTGTTAAAACAGCATTGTCTGTTTTAAGCAATAAAGTGAGTCATAGATTTTCTCAAGTTGGAAGGAATACATAACAAGCATTGAGTTCAAGTCCCTGCTCCTCACAGGACTACCTGAAACTAAACCATATGACTAAGAGCATCATCCAGATGCTCCTTGACCTCTGATGGGCTTGGTGCCATGACAAAAACATGCTCTGGAAAGCGTCTTCCACTGACCAACCAGCCTCCCAGTGAAGAGCCATTCCCTGATGCCTGATCTGAACTTCCTCTGATGCAACTTCCTTCTATTTTTTCATGTCCTGTTGCTGGTCACCTCCCCCTCAAGGAAGGTGTAGGCTGCAATGGGATCACAGCAATGCAAAGTATTATGATCCCATTCTATTCTGCTAATAGAGAATGAAGATAAAGGTATCCTGAAACATATTGACAAAACTGCGTATTTAGCATTACTTTGGTGATTGTAAAACTTATCAATTATTAATCTGATAAAACATAGTGTTACTTTATAGATCAAACAGAACAGCAACTTGTAATTGTTAAATAATTAAGGGATAAATCCACATGATAGCACAAAACTGACTTTGAGAAATTTCCCTATTCTTCAGGAATACTCCATATCTCCATAAAAAAGTCTAGTGCAACTCCTTTAGTTCATGACAGTGAACATGGAAGGAGGGAAAAGACTACCAAGAATCAGCTTGAAACCATGCCAGAAAAAAGAAAATAGAAACTGAACTTTCAAAGGACTCCCTGAATTTGGAATCTGAGTCACAGTATAAATAACTTTAGCTATTATTTTCATATAATTTTAAGACTTAGGAAACTTCTCTTTCCCCGATTTCTTTGACTTTTACATTTTAATGTATTTAGGAGATATTTAAAATTTATTTGCATGCTAAATAAGGTGTTTCCCATTAAGAGCAAGACCTAACTACCAAAGGGTAATGTTTTAATGTGCATGAGGATCCTTATGAAGAATCGACACCACAAATTGCAAAATCTGACTCCTCTTGTGCAAGTCATAATTGCAAGGAATTCAAGATTGGCGAGAGGGAATCTCTGCTGAGCTTCTAATACAGAACACCTCATTTGAGAAAAAAGCAGTGGAACCAATAAAACTCTCACCTCCTGAAGATAAATATAGCAGAGACTGAAAAAAATTTTCACAATGCTCAAGATGGGTGTAAAACAGAAATAATCACCTTGGACATGGACTCATTATCTTTATCTCATCAGACAGTTTCAGCCACACTCTTACCTTGGCAAATCATACACTGTGGCATTCATGCTACAAACTTTACAGTTTTTCTCTCTAATAAAGGCACTGACATTTAATTCTGTTTATAAACTGTTTATAAACCATGAATCACAATAACAAAGGGATTTGTATCAGCATCCAAGTAAATCAGTAATTAGTTACACTAATATACACTATGTGAATGTATTTTTTATCTGCAAGCATAACAAATACATTAATCACTAAATCAACTGACTTTAACAATGTGAAATTGCTTTGTTAAATTGTGCATTAATGAAATGTGTCTTAGCTATCTCACTGAATCATATACACAAAAAAACAGCTAAGTGAAAATAGAAAGTAAACCAAAATTATAATCCCATTTAAATTAAGGCTGATGGATGGCCATGTAAATATCTTTACACTACACTAATTTTTTCTTTATTTACCTTGTCTGTGGATTTTATGCATATTGCAAAAAAAAAAAAAAAAATTCCCTGAGTTTAGAGCCACCTTAGATTTTTTAACTGCTCCATGAGTGGCATTGGTTCTCCAAGCTGCCAGCAGTAACTAAATCCCTAATGCTATGGGGTTTTGTTGTTTGTTTGTTTGTTTTTTACTTAATGGGTTCAGAATTATACCAGTGTAGAGAACTTGAAAAATAAGCAACTTTGAAATTATGTACTTCCTTCTTCCTGAAGGCCCTTCCTCAAAGGTGTACAAACTTTTCAGTATTGTGTAAAGATTGTCTGACTATCATTGAAGCCAATATCCTCCAACACATGTTCCAAACTGCTAGAAAAGGTAAGAGATCCTAATGTAACACATGACTCAACTACCATGTCCATATATTACATTTGACATCCTGAGTTCCAGCAACCAGGGTGGCTCTGCAAAGGACCAAAGACAGAGTGTGGTTGTTCTAAAGGTTGTTTTACAGCCAGGTTTCTTCAGCTGACAGTGCTTTATCCTCTGTTCTAACACGCTCTGTGACCTGTATTCCCCCAGGAGAGCAGCAATATTCACATAACCAAAGTTTGGATGCTGTATATCCAAAAGTTTTCAAATTACAATGGAAGTTCATCAGGAGCTGGAAAATTACTTGAACACACATCAGAAATGTTTAGAACAGCCAAAAATGCAGGTGCAAAATCACATGCTGTATGTAAAGAATGTATAAAACCAATCCTGCCTAAGGGAGGTCTCTGTGTAGGGCCCTGTGATTAGGTTCTTGCCTAAACCCTCAAAATCTGGGATTATAATTATAAATATAATTATATATATATTATACTGCATTGCTGAAAAACATTCTAGAAGACCTAACATAATTGGTGTAGATTATCATGTTAGAAATGAGCTCTAAAATGGTACAGTAATTTCTGGATATTTATTTTTGCAAATGTATATAAAGCAAATAAGAGAACTAAGCTAGTGTACAGCAGACCTAGGAGTAGTTTGTATCATCCATCAAGCCATTTCTCTATTCTGAAATATTATAGCCATTTCTCTATTCTGCAATTGTAGACTATTTTTCTTTTTCCTCATGGAACTTTACCCTTCTGAAATAGGGAGATGCTGCAGCCCTCCCTTTAATTACCAGCACTTCCCCCCACCCCAGCCACTTTTCAAATGTATTGCACAATGTTTTGGTAAGCAAAAAGACAAAAAAAAGAAGGAAAGCAGAGAACAATAATCTTCCACCTTAACATGTGCCATGCTTCATCTTACTTTTAAATTTCACTGTCATTATCAGAATTTCTCAGATGAAAAGTTCAGAGAATTTTAGTATGGTTTGAAAATTATTTATGCTAATGAATTCACAAAAATTAATTAAAAAGTTCAGATCAATAACAGAATAACATATAAACCATAATGGTGGATGTGGTTTTCTTAAGCATGCAGGATAATTGCTTAATTTTCAACAGTTGCTTGCATTCCAGAAGTTACAGCTGAATTTAAATTAATTTGAGAAAGAGGGATTTAGCATTTTCCATGATGTTTCAAAAGTGAGGGGATGAGAGGATGTACCAAACTGACAACAATTAGCATTGCAACATTAATTAATTAATTAATTGATTCCACTGCACAAGAGACTATCAGGGCGTAGGAAGATTATGATCACAAGTTTAGTGATTTCAGGAAAATTTTCAACATAACAGAGATAAAATAGGACACAGTTGAATCAGAAAAACATGAAAGAACTTTCAAATAATTTGGCCTAAATCTTCTGAGGGAGTCTAAAAGAAAAAAATCTGTGCACTTTTAGCTTTGACTCTAATAAAATCCTTGCCTGTAGGTCACAGAAAAATAAAGGGGTTTATACTAATCATTTAAAACCGAATTTCTATTTTTATATATCAAATTTATTCTCCAAGTTTATTGGAGGTCCTTTTCTTTCACAAAAAGAAACTTCACAAAATAAGAATTCTGTATTACTGGGTAATAAAATTTCATTTGGTAATGAAAAATTTTGGTATAACTCCAGAGAAGTGCACATTAAAAACCACCATATTTTTAGCTAATTTAAGCAATAAAATTCATATAAAATTTATTTTATTATGTTTTTAGAAGTAGTTAGTTCCTACTCATAGATTTTATCAATATTTTCAAACATCTGAATATAAGGAAAAAACCCAAAAAATTATATATTCATCTTGGAGAAAAGAAAAGGAGAAGGAATGTAAGACATGAGCAACACTGCATAAATTTAAGTTTCATAATTATTTTTAGCAAATAAAATGTGTAAACCATTAAACAATTTTCTTCTTTTCTGAATGCAAACATGGAACTGGACTCACTATGACCCAATGCATAGAGAAATTCAAAATGTGCATCTTTTCCTACCCCATAAATTGCTGGTGAAAATCAGTAACATTTCATTAACCAGCCACAAAATTTCAAAATTAATCCTAGCCCTAAACTTCCAAAAAGCATTTAATCCATAAGTATTGCATTTTGTTTGTTTGTTTGTTTTTTCTAAGCTCCTTCCAATTATATAAAGAAGAAATGGACCAAAGTTTATAATGAGGTCTAAGTCACTGACTGGCCACAGGAAAGAAGGTTCTCACTAGATATGTTCACAGAAAAATAAAATCATCCTCAAAAAACCAAAATATATGCTATGCCCCAAGTACAACTGAGACCATCACTTCCTTCTGAAAGCAGAGAGAAACTGACAGATTTTTTCCTCTTGTAGGGAAAAAAAATAATCTCCTGGTAAAGACAACTTGCCAGTGGGAATCAGCTTGGCCGATTTCCCATTTGCCTGAGGAAACTCAAACCTGTGTCTCAAAAGAGCATCCAAATATCAAAAAAGAGCTGAACAAACACTGAAGGCAAAAATAAGGTTTCTGTACATCTACAAAATTATTAAATATTTATTTGTAAAAATGTGACCGAACAAATTACTGATAAACTCCTATAAATGAGGTGATCCAAACAGGTACCCACAGAGATGTATCAAAAAAGAAGCCAAAATGTTTCAGCTGTTAAGGCAGTACTTCTGGACACATGGAAAAATTTAAGATGTTTACTTAGATTTTACAGAAAATAGATTATACAAGATTTAATTTATTTTCTTTTTTAAATTGCCATACCAGAGTTGGATTCTGTCTTTACTCAGAGACGAAATAATCCATTCAAGATCTACACCTATGCTAGAAGAAACAGAACAAATATATGTATTGCATATACATAAATAAATATTCATCCATACACATCATCACATACTAATGCTAAATGAAGCAGCAAACAGCAATTACAGATTGCTCAGTGAGGTACCTCAGTGCCTCTGGGACTGTAACATGTAATCTCACATCATGCATGTATTTTACAATTAAATTTTTGGATGTATGCATTAGTCCAAAACATCTAACAGTTGTGGGGTTTTTAATGTAAATTCCATGAAAAGATTACCCACAAAAAATTCCATCAGTGCAAAAAACTCACTATTACTTTCTTATGATTAAAAACAGAAGAAGCAGTTTTCATGACAGTGAAACAAAGCCAATTAATCTGTCTTTATTTCCACATATTGTGAGAACATTCCTGCCTTGATGTCTGACTAAGCAAATAGAGAAAGATTTGCCCAGACCTGGAGTTTCAACTGAATTTTCCTTGGTAAAGAACCCATACCAAACCAGTGTGTTTTGGTGGAAATTTTTCTGAAGATTAAGGCTTATGGCATCCTTCACTGTAGAAGGAAGATACAAATAATCAGGATTTGCTCTGCCAACTCCAATTACTTTGGAGGAAATTCCTTCATTCAAATAGCCCTTTGAGATCAGGACGAAACAGAAATTATTAGAAGAATTAGAAATTATTAGAAGAATTACCCTCACAATACTATTCTTAGAATAATATAATACAATGAAAGTTTATCATTGAATTCTGTCATGCTTTATACATTTTTTAAAATAGGAATAAATGAAGTTAAAGAAACACTAGCTATATGGGTAAAAAGTGGCAACTGTAAAAGGTAATACCATATAGCACCTATTTTTCTTAAAATAGAAGTCTGGAAAGAGAGAGACAATGCCATTTGTGTATCTAAGGAGGTGAGTATCTAAGGAGGTGACATCTGGGCCAAGCAAGCAGAGGTGGAAATTATCAGTCTTTCTCCCAAACTTGTTTACAACCCTACCTCCATTGCAGCTTGGCTATCATGGAGGCCTCACTGGGTAACTGTGTATGAGGTAGGGAAAAGGCTGGAAATGAGTTGCAGACCCCAGATTTGGAATCAGAAATTTCAGCCATATCTGTAGGCAACCTACTTGGAGCAGCTGCCTGACACTCTTAAGGAAAATGATGATGGAGAAGACAAAAGGAGGGTTTTTGAGTTATAAAGAATAATATAAAGAATAATCTGCATTCAGTGGAAGAACTGAGGTAAGATCTAAAAGTACATCCTCAGAACTCTGTAGTTCCTTCTACCCCAGCAGATAAAAGCTCCTGGCAAACTCTTTAACAGCTCACCAAACATTCTGGTATATTCACCTGTTTTTCTATAAAAATACATTAAAAAAATCAATTATGTAGAAAATTCTTTAGGCCTTCCCTTTTGTTGTCCTTGTGTATCTCAGAAAAACTCTCCTATGAAGACAGGCTGAGAGACTTGGGGTTGTTCAGGAGAACAGAAGGGTCTGGGGAGACCTCATAGCCCCTTTCAACCTCCCTAAAGGGGGCTGATAAGAAAGCTGTTGAGGGACTTTTTACAAGGGCAGGTAGAGACAGGACAAGGTGCAAGGACTTTAAACTGAACAAGGGCAGATTTAGGATAGGTATTAGGAAGTTATTCCTAGTGAGGATGGTGAACTGAAACAGGATGCCCACAGAAGCTGTGGATGCCCCATCCCTGGCAGTTTTCAAGGGCTCTGAGCAGCCTGGTCCAGTAGAAGGTGTCCGTGCCCATGGCAGAGGTCTTGAAACTAGATGATCTTCCTGCCCAAACTATTAGCTGATACTGTTTTTCCCTAAAGCTGAACACTAGTTTATCTTTTTTAAGATACCACACAAAATCACATGAAAGAACATCAAGCACACATATAAAGACAAATTTGAACAAATGGCAATCATTGAACTAGAAAAAAGATTACTAAAGAATCTTCATTTTAAAGAAGTGGAAGTCACAAAGAAACTAAAGACCTGGCAACTGATTAAATACAGTTTTCAAGATAATCTACATATTTCAAGAGAGTTTCCAGGATGACACTGATTACTCTGACAAAAGAATTCACAAATATGAAGAAACAAAACCATTAAAAATAGTTTGGGGTTTCTAGGCGCACTAAAAATCTCATTTTATTCATAGCTTAAAAAGTAGTCTGGAATGCTTCTAATACTTCTATTACTGCACAAAAGACTACAAACCTGACATTAAAGCAACCACTATTTTCCATAATATCATGACCATTTGTGGATTTCTTTGCAATGTATCCAATACATCTCATAGATTTGTGATAAGATGCTTTTTACCTTACTAACATCACTAAAGATTGCATGTATCTTATTTCCCTGTCTACTCCACACCAATGGCATAAAGCAAAGCTCTTGCTTCCCACACTTTAATTTCTTTTGAATCCCAGATAAGCAGAATATGAAGGACTCCAAGGAAAAACAAATGTGCATCAGTCTACTCTTAATATGCTTTAAAACACCTCCAATTACTATGATAAGAGTTCTGTTTCTTCTCAAGCACTCACTGATAAGTACATTATACTAATTTAGTGCTACTTCCCAGAGGGTGTCTCAGTCTCAGGAAGAACAGGAATTGAAGGCCTGGTTTCCAAACAGCAGTTATGATTTTGCTTGGCAAAATAGCAAAAAAAAATCAGGTTTCTTCTAGCTTTGTATCACACATATATAGACCAACACTCAGCTAAAGCCACAGATCTTTATCTCATGATTATGGCTACAACATGTTATGGAGATGCCTTAAAATGCCTGATTGTGTCCCAAGCAGCAGAATGGCTCCTAACACCCTGAGCAACTCAGAAGAAGCTGAACTCCATCTACAAACACTGTTTGTATTTGATTTTGTCCTTTCTCCTAGAGCAGTTAAGCTGCTCAATTTTGCAACTTGCTTTTCTGCTTTACTGATGGTTAACACAGATATGTAAGATTAAGAAAGATCCAAGTATTCATATTGAAGATTTATGCATTTATATGTATGTTCTGTGCCAACACACAGAATACTACATGGTATAGACATCAAAATTCAGTATATGCCAATATGGAGAACACAGAAAACATGGTTCCTCAGTGAAAACCAAGATATATACAAGGAAAATTTTGCATCTTTTTACGTAGAAGTTTTTTAACTTTGTTATGTAGTATTTTAACTCCTACCATACTAATATATTTGAAGTGAACCAATAATTTATTAAGATAATGGAAGCTTTTGACTCAAGATCTATCCTAAACACTGCAATAGAAGAGGTCTAACTGCCTCCTATATTTTCCTAGCTAGCATAAATACAACAACCAGTTCTTCTGGATGATATGTTGAAAGAAGGGAGAGAGGCTGTACCACTACTTACTTTCTTTCTCCTCACAAGACACCAAAAAATTAATAGTCTCTTAACAAAAGAGTTGCCATTGTGGATGGAGCAGGGCAGGAAGGGGTAGAATAATACCCCTTTTATTCCTCCCCACCACACTGGCCACATAAATGGGAACAAGACATGATCTAGTGTTTGAAATTAATCTCCACCCATAAATTCTTTTAAAATACCACATTCCTTTAGGTCTTTTATTCTTTTAGATTTGTACAAAATATTTCAGCATAAGCCACTATTTTCAGCATCCTGAAAAACAGAATGTAAGAGACAGAAGAAAAAAAGAGAAATCATTGATTTCAAGAGATTTCCATGACATATGGTTTTCATTTATTAAAAATAACATTTCACACATAACAGAAAGAGAATCATGTTGAAATGTAGTTTTCAATTGATTACTTTTAAAACTCTGTTGTCTGATCTCCAAATGGTGACAAAAATATAATCAGCTTTCATCTACTGACAGTAATTGCTCTGGGTTATTTTTTGGGATTGCGTAAGTTCCTTTAACTGATTATTTCTTTTTAAACTACTTATATTGACCCAATATGTGAAAAATGAACTGCTGACTAAGAGGAGATTTTACAGGGCCTTGATTCACACATTGTGCTATGACAACACTGGCAAACACTGATGTGAGTGCATTAGTGACAATGATGTGATTAGCTGTGAATATCAGTGCTAAAGCATTCCCACAAAAGTCTAAGTCTTGAAGATTCATTGATTATCACATGTCAAAACCTGACATTGCCAAAAGATGTGGAAAAAAAGCGGAGAGACTATATACACAGGATTAACAAGCTAAAACCCATGAGTCACATGAGAATGACTAAGTTCATGGTGTTGAAAATGTATTTTAAATATTCATTCAAATTAAATTTCCAATTTCTCATGAAGACTTGCTTTGGGCATCAGGGTTAAATTCAGTTTAAATTCAAAGCCCTTATCATTTTCTGATCTAAGCATTCAATTTAATACAGTTTTTACATACTTAAATTTGAAAATTCTGGTAACTAAATAAAACTATTTCTGAGCTATATCAGCATTCAAATTAATATGCACATGTATGAATGTTTAAAAAAAAATTTAAAACCCACATGCTCTCACAGCCTGCTCCTACCAAATACTCCATATGGACAAATAATATTTGGATATTACCAATACACAGACATAAATTACTGCCAAAATTTTCCCCCAGCTCTTCAAAGAAGTAAGTTTAACAAAACATCTAAAATGGAAATGGGAAAACTCCATTTTTATGCAATAATTAGATTTTTAAGCATAACAGTCCCATCCATGTTATTAAAATAAATTGATACTAATTACCAAAATAAGTCTGAAATGCATTCACCAGCCACTGCAGTCTCATCTCAATCTCACATGTAGGTAAAAGAAAACCCAAACACTTTTTTATCAGCAGCTTTTCCTTAATACATAGTTCTATATTTGCATAAGTTTGTGTATCCTTAAGTACTACATACATAAGTACTTGTGCTTAATACCTAACTCTAACTGAATGTGCTACATTTACTATACAAAGGTGAGATTTTGTTTTTTCAAGAAGAGTGATGAATCACATACTTTTAGAAGGCTCTTGTAGAAGATTATCATTCAAAATCTACCTGAAATTTTTACATATCAAACAAAGTTACAAGCAGAAAGTTTGCATCCTATCCTAGAGGAATTGGTCAGGAAAAATGGGGTAGGTAGCATAGTTCAAAGGCCAAATAAAATAGTAAAGTTCAGGAATCCCTGAAAAACGTCAGTTATAACAAAAAGTTCTGGTTGAAACAAACAATTTATCTGCATGTGCAGATTGTGTAAAAACCTACTCATGGACAAACATGTCTGAATTGGAATTTTCATAAGGTGCTTAGAATTAGGAAAAATAATTTTTCTATGCATGTTCAATGGCAGTGGTATTCTCACATATTTTACCTGTAATGACCCTGTCTGTACATTGAAAATTTTTGTGGAGGTTATTTCAGCTGCATTTTTAAAAAATACTTGCTACACTTTTAGTAAGAAAACTAATATGTGACAATGTCATGCTACCTGTTATTGCTCATTCCTCCCTCTTTAAAGTTTTAAAGATACAAATTAATAAACTTTCCCTTCATGAATGAACATGAAATCTCTCTTTACTGAGATTTAACACAATCTGTGCCAAACTGGCACCTTCACTAGTAATAATAACATACACCAACAGAAAAAGGTTTAAAATATCCTGTTCCATTTGTCAACAAGTTACATCCACTTTGTACTAAGTAAATGTACAGACTTTAGTAAAAGTGGAGCTATACTAATCGACCTAAGTTTGACTTTCTCCTCACCAGTATTTAAAAGTATAGCTTAGAAAGAATTAAAAGGATATGAGGAGTGGCACCTGCTCAATTATAATGTATACATTTGTATCTATCAGTATCTCTACTGCACAAGAAGACTTCAAGACATTTCCATTTGTCGATGGATTCCTGCACTAAATTATTTTTAGTGAAAGTATTTTTGCCACATTTTGTTTTCCTATGCAGTTTCATAAACATTATCTAGATGCCACCATGCAGGTCAATCAAGCATGGCTGAAGTCATCACAATGAAAAAAAAACCAAAACATAACATATTGTTCTTCATAATGAAAACAAATAACACCTCCCCATCATAATTAAATAGGCTGTCTAAAGCTGTTTGTCTTTTTTAACATGTGATATGTAAATGAAAGTGATAATAGGCTCATTAAGTTTAAACAAAAGCTACTGTACAACACAATAATATAAAGGGAAAAAAAGGATAAAACTAAGTTCTTAAAGCAGAGAAGTGTATCAAAAGGAAAGAATGCCAAAGAAGGAGATTAGCACTGGTAGCACAGACTGACTAAAGGAGATAGAGAGAGACCAGTAAAGATAATTTAAAATGTTCAAAACTGAATGGTTTTGCAGCAGAAATTGACTATCTGAAATATTTTACACCTCAGTGCCCTCAACACACTCCACAAAAAGCAGGCTCCCAGCCAGACTGCCAGCATCTCTGCCTGGCAGGCTTCCCAACTCTCTAGGTATCCAGAAAGCTTTCCCTAGAAATTTTGCCCATGGAGCCAGAAAAACAGAGTTCCCAGTGTCTCAAACCTAGAAGTTTCTGCTGGTGATACACACAAGATGTTACATTCTTTTCTTCTGTAGCTAAAAAGATACAACTTCAGCTTCTTACATGTGAGGGACAGGCTTCTCCTACATTATATATGCTATAATTCTGCACATCCTACTAACCTTCTGTAAATTAGTTCCAATTTGAGTTCACTTCATCCCATCATTTGGACAAAAGTAGAAAGATGTGATTTCTGCAGTACCTTTTTTATAGAAAATTAAATCTTCCTATTTGTAGTGGAAACACTGCACTTAATATATTATGATATGGCAAGATCTTTACAGGAATTTAATATTAATCTGTCACATCAAAGAACATAGCTGAGGCAAAGAACACATAATATCCTTCCAAACCATATTACTGCGTGCTTGAAATTTTAACTACTTTTCCACTAATGTCAATGAGCCTAAGACACTACCTCATCTTGCAAGTTTTGTCTTCTTTCCAGACTGCCATGGCCACAGGAACACTATTACAACATCCCAGTAACATCCTTCTCCTCTTCATGACTAAACCACAATGATACCCTGCATTCATCTTGTGATCAACTACATACATGTCAATTTATCTGATAATGCCAGCTGGACCAGGGTACACCACACTCTACCCTGCACACGTGCATCTCATTCCATTTACTTACCTCATCAAGCTTTTCCAGTGTGATAATAATTCCCAAATTTCATTTAGTTTGTTGACTCTATTATTATTCACCTACTCATTTGACAAAGTAATTAGCCAAATACTGATGAGATTACACTCAACATTGGTCACAGACAAACTGCTTCAGTGCTGAAACACTCTCTTTCAGGACCCTCTGAAGTCACTCTCTTAGCTTATTAAAAAAAAATAAAGAAATAATGTCGGTCATCTGAAGAAAGTCCTGTTGCCAATGGGGAATTCTGCTCTTAACACACCTCCAAAAGTTCAATTGGCCTCTGACCCCTGAAAGTTAGGGGTTCCCACAAAACTATCCCTTTCTCTCTCTTGACTTCCCCATTGCTGTCATGTTCTGGCTGCTTCTTCCAAGAACAGCAGAGCTGGAGTTTTTTAACACCTCTGTGTTACCAAGAAAGGATAACTAGGTCACTTAAAAAAAATAGTTTCATTTGATTACTCCTTCTTCCATTCCTTCTTTTTTCCATTCTACCTTTCTGCCTTGTTTGAGGCTACTGAAGCTCCTCAGGTGCAGTTTCTTGGGTTGATGATCAGCATTTTAACCATTTCTCTTGCAATTGCTGTAAAGTCACAATTGCTCAAAGCACAGCATAAGCCTTATTCAAATAACTATATCTGCAATTTTAAGCATGCTACATATAAATCGTTACAGAAATCAGTATTTAATATTTTTTCCTAAGATGTGTTCTTGTCATTTCAGAATAATACAGACCATTATGAGATCTCACAGTAAAGAGAAATTTCCGTGACAAGTATGGAACAAGCCAATTACTTGCTCTTAACTTATTTCTCATATTAAACTCAATTGATGTTAGTAAAATTATGTACTGTGAATGACAAAAATGAAATTCACTCAGTGAAAAATTCTGCCAGCAGAAAAGGAATGCATTCTGGTTTCAGATTTAAATAATACTCTATTATCAGCAAAAATAGCCACATGCAGTATTTATTAATAAGTACATCTCAATGGAAGCCTACAAAATAAAATATACTGTACCTATGCATAAAGAAAGAAAAAAATCAAATTAGCATTACTTACTTGATTAAGTATATCTTGTTTCTGTAACACATGCAAGGAAAGAAAGAACATACATACATTAGTGCAGTGTCATAACACCCAAGCTCTGTTATTATTATAGAAATATTTTTAGTGAAAGGTTAGTGATTTAGATGAGCAGGTTTAAGACATTAGATGGACTATCCCATTTTCTTGTGTTAGCTCATAAGTCAAGAAAATGCTTCTAAGTCAGCTCTCTAGTCTTTATTAGACCGTGCAAGCAATTTATTTCTAACCATGCAATGACAGACATCCAAGATAGATAAATAAATATAATGTTAGTATTTCTTCCGCGTGTACTTTTAAAAAAGCATTAAAAACTGTTAACAAGAAGAGCTGTAAATGAAACTGAATTCAGTTATCAGAACTGAATATTCTAAAATCCAAGTGGAAAAATCATGAAGACGATCCTCAGTGCCACTACATGACACATACAGGAGCACCAGGGGATCAGGCTGGGCCAGCAGAAGTTTCATAAAGGCAGATCCCACTTGACTCTTGGCTCCTTGACACCTAAACCCCTTCTATGGCAAGGTGACCTGCTTAGTACTTGAGGACATTGTCTACCTGGACTCCTGTAGAATTGTTACCATCAAGGTTGGAAAAGACCTCTAAGGTTTTTAGTATGTCCTCTAACACTGGATTCTCCTAGAGAAACTGTCTGCTCATGGCTTAGACAGGTGCACCTTTGCTGGATTATAAACTGGCCAGGTGGCTGGCCCTAGGGAGTGGTGCTCAGTGGAGTTATATCCAGTCAGAAGTGGTTTTTCCCAGCACTCACCAAGTCCTGTAATATATCTTTATCAATGATCTGGACAAATACAGACTTGCACCTTAGTCAGCCTGAAGATGATGCCCTGTTGGGCAGGAGCTTTAATTCCTACTTGAGGGTCGGAAGGCTCTGCATAGAGATCAGGACAGGCTGGATCAGTGGGCTAAGGCCAGGGACATGAGGTTCAACAAGGCCAAATTCCAGTGCTGCACTTGGGTCACAGTGAGCCCGGGCAGCTCCACAGGCTGGGGGAAAATTGTCTGGAAGGCTGCCCAGCAGAAAAGCAGTTGGGGATGCTGCTTGACAGCCTCTTGAATATGGGCCAGTGTGTGCCCAGGCGGGTACACACAATGGACTCCTCAAAATCAGGATGCACTCAAAAAGGATGACAACACTAGGTCCACAAGCACACAATACTGTGTACTCACTGCCCATTTAGACACTGTCTTTAGCTCCGTCTGCTTTCCTAATTATTGTCAACCTATTCAATGCTCTCCTCAAAGTGAAATGGATAAAATTAATAAAAAAAGATCTTGAATGATGAAAAGAACATTTATCAATCACAGCTTCCCAAAAGGCTGGTCTTAGACGATGTATCTTACACCATGTATAAAATATGTTCTTAATTGTATCTTTCATATTGACTTAGAGAAGAAAATGAAAGGGCAGGTGTTCAGCAGTAGAAATTTTAGGCGTTTCCCTTAGACTGAAAGCAGAAAGTAAAAGTTCCATAAATAAACTCCCTATAGTAGATAAACTTCTGATAATTATATACACCACTTCCCATAAATCCTAAAATCCACTCACTCAATAAGTGATATTCCAACAAGATATAAAATAATGTAAAACAAACCAGATTATTTCAGGTATCAAGTTTTGAATACCAATTTTTTTTGCTATTTGCATTCCATTAGATCAGCCTGTCACTAAAAACTGCACTGTAGGACCAATGCAGTGAAAAAAATTCCTGAACCCTTTAAATATGTAAGTAAATATGTAAGTATATATTTAATTAAATATATCCCTCTGATGAATTTGCCATAGGTCTAGGACCCATGTTTATTGGTAAAGAACTGACATCATCTTTTGGTGGAACAAGACTTAAACCATTTGGAGTATCTTTAAGATAATCATCTAGTCAAGAGAGAGGCAAAAAGCAAATACGATGGTATCCTCTACAAAACAAAACAAGGCAGAAGTGCTGAAAACAAATAGCTGCACTAAGACTGATGCCAGCTGGATCAGTTAATTTTTGTCATCTCATCTACATATAACAGTTTATTACTTATAACCAATCCACAGAGTCCTCATCCAACCACATAAAATCAACTTGCAGATGATTCCACACAGCAGGCTGAATGCATGCCAAAAATACAGACACACCTGTGCAAAGGCAGTTTGCTTGTCAGAATAGAATATACACTCAGTGCCAGAGGAAATTCCAGCCACTTTGCTTTCAGTTCAGCTATGGCATGAACCTCGAGCTAACAGACCTTATTAGATCCAAAGTAGCTTTGCTGCTAGCTATGTTTTCTTTATGCTGCGCTCCCTGAAGTCTAAGTGCTAAGCAGCAAAGTACAGAAGTTAGCCTAGGTCCAGTATTGACCCAGGAGTCAGTGAACAGCTTGATTCCTGCTGAAGACATTGAAGTCATCACAGGATGCCTGTCTTGAATTCCCTCTTGCCCTACTCTCCTCCTGTCCTGCTCCCTGCCCTGGGTACTCGGCTGCTCTGGATGTTACAGTGCACTGGCAGAATTCTGCAAATGAAGAGCTGTGAAATGAAGAACAGGGAGACACCATGCAGAGTCACAGACTCATCTCAAGACCAACTGTGCTTATTAATTCCAGCTTGGTACAGATTTTGCCAATTCACCTGGCTTCAGTCAGAGCAGTTTTCCTGGGCACCCATCTTGCCATGACTCAACTTCCATGTGGCCCCAAATGGGAAGAATGACTTTGTTAAAAGAGACTAATCACACCACTTTAGGTAATCATGTTTATATAGAATCGACAATTGGGAAATATGCTACCTGTATGGCAACGTATTATTTAAATACACACAGCATGCACAGTTATTTTTTACTTTAACAGGGTATGCTTCACAAAACTGAGCATGTATGATGACTGAAAATATGCGAAGAGTTAGAACAAAAAACATATAATAGATTAAGACCATTTTATCAGTTCACATTTTTCCTAAAAAAAAAAAGGAAAAAAGAACAAAACCAAAAGTATTGTCTGTATTCTAACAAAAAGCAGGTAAAGGAGGTCCTACAGCCTGTGGATGATCACAGCTTTCCCATTCATTTATATTCTTTTAATGTACTTAAGTGGAATCCTGGAAATCTAAGATGATCACTTACAGGATCAACTCACACTATTTTACTGAATTACTAATTTTTTTTTTCCTCATAAACTGACTAAAACAACTAGCATTATGCCCAGCCAAGTTCAAAGCATCAAATGATTTTTCAATACTTACTAAGCTATAACTCATTAGTTGATAATAATTGTATTAAATAAAATATATTTTCAATAATTTTTTGCATTTTACATCCTGAAATGTAAGATCTAGTAATTTTCATAATGGTTAGCACATATTTCTATCCTGAATTTCATATAATGTGAGAACAGTCAGAAATATTACTATTAGAAACATTACTGAAACAGGTTTTTTATTTAGCTACATTCTGAATCACACTATTAGCATGTGCTAAGCAAATGCAAATTTTAATTGAGGATAAGAAAAGAAAACAATCTGCCTTTTTCTTCCAGCCAAATCAGAATACCTTGTCTAGTGGTGAATCTGTAGTGACAATATGCACACATAGCTTTTTTCAGCTGAATTCTTTGTTTCATAACATCAGAAAATCCCATAAACAGAAACAACACAAGGGAAACAGAATTTATAAAGCAATCTTAATGGACTTTACTTTTATAATTTTTGAAACTATGCTTAACATTTCCCATCTTCAGACACTGGGAAATCCTATTAATCTTATCATAAGGGTTGTGGAGGTGTTTTGGATGTTTGTTTTGTATTTGGGGAATGGGAGAGAGAAGGGGCTCTGTGTGCTGATTTTGGCTGGGATAGAGTTAATTTCCTTCACAGTAGCTTGAATGGAGCTGTGTTTTGGACTTGTGTTGAGAACAGTGTTGATAACAGGGGGATGTTTTAGTTATTTACAAAGAGTCAAGGCCTTTTCTCACAACTCTCCAGCAAGGCAGCTGAAGGTATGTAAGAATTTGGGAAAGGGCACAGTTAAGATAACTGACCCCAACTTACTACAGGGATATTCCAGATGATATGGCATCCCGGTGTTTTGCTTCCCAAACACTTTCAATTACCCCAAACACTTGATTTATAAATAATCTTCTATTTAAAATGCTAAGAATGATGCTATATAATTTACAAACTGTCCCCATCATTTCTGATCATTAAGAAACAAGAGAAATTACCCCTTCGGGATTATATTTTGCTAACACGCCATTGCCATGGAATTCTTCTAAGACATCCTTAATTTTCTTGGTGGAATCTGGATAAAAAAAATAAAGAGAGAGAAACTGAAAATACAGAACACTGATTTACATAATATGAACTGTAATTAAAAAACAACCATCAAAACTGCTAATAGCTTTTCACAATGCACATCAGTAATTTTCTTTAGCTGTATGAGAGCTGTGGGCACAAAGAAAATGAGAACATACTTTACCTTCTTAACAACTACTGTAAAAACCAGCAAGTAAACATAAAATGCTCAGAAAAAACCACTCTTTGATCTAATCCTTAACTGTTAAATAGCATATTTCTGAAGGAGTTTTTTTCAGGACTATTTCAAGTAATTTTTCTTGTCCTTGAGTCAACCAGAAAACATGGTCATTTCCACCAGCACTATAAAATCTCCTTTGGCAGAGCTGCCAGTGAGTACAGGAGCTGGACAACATCAAGATAAATGGAAACGTTCCAGAAAAAAACTCTTCAGTGGCCACATCACAGAATACAAATGTTCTCAAAACCTCAATTTTTGCTGAATTCTCAGTATTCTAAAAACTATTAGCTTCAGTAACTTTTGTCTAACAGAACTGTGTATATCCCTGCAGTTCGGAATCAGGTAGATATAATGTTTTTCCAATTTTTTTAACTATGTGCAGAATAACAAAGCAATTACTTCAGTAAGCTGCCATTACACTAAAGCCTTGAATTCAGATTCACTTAGAACTCATCATGCACATAACCATTTTTTTTCCTCATTTAACATCTCAGCAATAAAAGAAAAATAACTGTAACTCATTTGTTTCTTTAAAATGCAGTAGTACAATGGTCAAATGTGCATAATGGCCACAGGACCATGAACTAGTAACGAGTACCAAAGCAGTGAATAAGAGAATAGGTGAACGTTACATCTGCAATTTTATTTCTACAACAAAACCTGGAAGTAAAGTAGAGAAGCAAAGAGCAAACCAAGAACAGGACTCTCTAGAGCAATTATTCAGGCACTTAATACTACAAACATTAGGACCCAAAATGGCTTCTCTTAATTAAATCAACAAAATATGGCATTGTAATAGTTCTTAGACATTAAAGAAATGCAGCATCTTAAACGTGACTCTAAAACATAAGTTTAGCAAATTATGTGACCTGAAAGGAGAAAATGTAGCAGCCAAGGATTTGAACAATAGTTATGTAACAGTTCTGTAACAGTTCATAGCAGCTATAAACAGAATACAACACTAAAATTCAGTTTTAAGAGGTGTTGGGAGGAGGTGTTTCTCTCCCACTCTCATACACAGTTTACACAGTAATAGGAATGGCTTTTCCAAACGTTTTTCATTTACCAAATTTTCTTAAACAAAAACATCTGAGACTATGTGTGGCCCCAATAAAATAGTTTATTTTCACTAATTGGATGTATTTCAATGTTCCTGACAATTATAGGGAACAGCATTTAGCAGGTCTCATAAGCAGTCAATGCAAATACTTACTTGATAAAACCATCTATAATTTATTGGTCTGACATTAGAATTGCAACAAAAAAATCACAATTTTATGTAAAAAACAATAAGAATAACAAATAAATAATTAAAATGTTAAGCAACAGATTTTATTATTAGCTGTAATTTAGAAGTTGGTGGGTTAGACAATTACTGACCAGGACAAGGACACAAACTGATATGACAAAAATTTATTTTCATTTGGTTTCTATTATTTTAGTATGTTTTTCAGTATTCATATACAGAGTTGGATATAAAAAAATCATTGCATCTTATGACAATGATGGCAGTAACTACAAAAGTAGCAGTGTGAGATGAGCAAATGTATGACAGACGTGATTGAGCCTCATCCTAAAAAAGTATAAAGTTTAAACACAAGCATCAAATAGAAAAACAGCAAGGTTTCCTCACACATCTTTTATTATCCAAATTTTAAAATGCATAAATAAAATAGAAGTGGAGTGCTTTCTAGCGATTTCAAAACAGTGTCTTGAGGTTTTCTTTCAGCAATGGTTATGCTTTCATTGCCTATTTTGCCAGGTAGTCTATTCATGTTTAAATCGGTATTATACCTATGCAACTGTAATTAAGCAAAACCTATGTTGTCTTACTTACTAGAATTAAATTAAATTCTTGCTTTCCATTTTTTTCACATTTTCTTAGTCAAGTATCAAGAAAGAAAATATACTCTACCTCAACAACAAAACCATTCAACTTTTTCTTGCATGAGTTTAAAACAGAAACATCCAAAAAGCACTGCCCTCATGTTTGAAATTTCTGTCAAGAAAATAAAGCTCTGCAGATGTAAATTCTGCTTTCGTTGTCCAGCAAAACTTTTGAAAAGATTTCCACATTCAGGTCAGGAGCTGTAATTATTTTGAGTACTACAGCCAAAGCAGAATCAATTTTTACAATCTTTTGTTCACAGTCATTCAATCACTTTTTTCAGTTCATGTGACAGTATCCAAGCCAGAATAGAGATCTTTCAAACTGTTCAAAATGAAATATCGATATTTTAAGAAGAATGCCAACACACCATCCTCTGCCTGCACACTCCTTAACAGTGCTGACAACCCTCAGAAAAAATTAATTCTTCTTCCTCAGCCTTGAGTAGGCAAACTGATATTGGGAACATGTTCCAGCTTTAATAAGTTGTCCTAAAGGGATATGAAGAATAGGATAATTTTCTACTCTTTTTCAGGAATCAGATTCAAAAAGCAAAAAACCAAAAAGCCAACAAAAAACTGTCCTAGAAAGCTGTATGGAATAGAAACTCCAATAGTATGTTATCAACTCCATTAAAAAAATAGTTAAGTACATGCTCTTCGTCAAAAAATAAGCAAAAAAAATTCCAGAAAATATATACAAAAGTACCTAGAAATTTTTCCTAAGACTGTTTTTTTCTAAAAATAGGAAATAAATAGGAGGTAAAAACAATGGCATGGATTTATTTAGTTTGTCTGATCCAAGTAATTTAAATAATCACTGTAAAATGCTGGTGTGAACACAAACATCAGAACAGAACCCGTATTCTCTCTATTTCCTAAAAGTACAGATGTTCTGCGTGCCTTAGAATCTTAGCACTTCAAAGCAATTTCAGTAAATTCATAAGCACCACTCATGTTAAAACACAAATACGGTTTTAAACTCTTAGCTGTTTTTAAGATCAAGGACAATTTCCTTCTTTGTCAAAGTCTCTGCATTCCGAGGTCTCCTCAAGAGAGATGGTTTCCAAATATGTGTATATATAGTATATAGCCTGTCATGGCAGTGCTTAAATCCCATGTTATCTGCAAAGTTATAGCTGGCACAGTACAGATTTAATGTAGCTTGAAATATAATGTTTGTTTCATGAAAAATTTCTCATTTCTTTGCTTTTACAATTATGCTATTTTTATTACCCACTACGTCAGAGATTTGGGTATTCAGTCAAAATACAGAAGACCTTCAACAGTTTGGGGCAGAATAAATGGGCAAGGCATGGTATGAAAGACTGCTAACTGAAAAGCCATTACAAGTACAGGGGAGAAAAGTAGCTGGTTTCTACACTGGATGCTGCAGAAATTCTGTTCTAAATTAAGGCTCCAAAATGATAAAGATATGACTTGGGATAAAAAATAAAGGCAAACAATTAAAATAATGACACAGGGAATATGAAACCTGCATATATAAAAGCAGAAGTATCAAAGCGTCTTGTTTTTTGCTTAACTATCTCTCAGCCCTGACAAAGGTACTTTTTATAACTGAAGACAAATTTACATACTAAGTTCAAAACTGTTTGAGGTTTAGCCCACATTAAAATTATTATTCACTTTCTAAAGTGACTCAACTTCAGGATGAAGAAAATTGAGCACTCAGTTGAGACTGGAATTTTGTGTACCATCTCTCCTATAATCAGAATACACAAAACATAAGGAAAACTTGCCCAGATCATACATTTTCTCCTCATCTTCATCTTCTTACTTCAAAATATTTTTTTCCTTAAAAAAGGATTCATAAGTCAAGTTAACTAAAACGCACATGCTATATACATAAAAATGCTTTTCAATTTAAAAGGAAACAAACATTAGAAAAAATGATTCTGAGTTATAATTCTCAACAGAAAGTCATAACAACGTGCATATTTGTTGGGCCATAACTAATTTTATCACCTACAATACCATATAGAGTAATAACCACTTCTATATGCATTTGCCTTTTGTAAACCTAACACAATATAGAACACATCACAGGCATACAAAATAAAAAAGCTTCACAGAGGTTTTCTATACATCTTATTATGACTTAGAAAAGCAAAAGGTCCAGCCACACATATACAATTTCCTGCATGCCAACAAAGCCTCGCACAAACTCAAAAGCTCTTCTTGACAGATAAACCAAAGAGAAGCACTGAGAGAAATCCAGCAATCAGTTGGCATTACAATTTTTATACAGCCTCTCATTCTATGGACTTTCGTTTGTAGATACAACAATACAGTAACACGTGTGTATCTAAATTTACATGCACAACTTTTTTTTCTTTTTGCCTAGTTCATTATATTCAGAGAACTGGACAATGCTTTTACTCATGCTATAGCTGTGCTTCATCTAAAGCTTTATTGGTCTAGAAATTTCAGTAATAAAAAGGCCAAGCCCACCAACAAACCTGTATGCAGCACCATCAAGTAAAACTGTAAAACAGTACAAACTGTTCACCTTCCTACAAATTGGTTGTTTCAGTAAGGACGTGGCTCATGAAGCATTACTCAGGGCTGCAGCATGTCTGTGTTGGTAAGAGATGCCTGATGGTTGTAACTGAACTGGCAGAATGCAGGGATTGACATGTCCTCTGCTGCCCATACATACGGCTCACTGCCAATATAGGTTCTCGTTCATAACTTCTAAGTGGTCTTTTGATGCAAATTTCACAAAGGAAACAAACATTTAAAACCTTTAATAACTTGATTTTAGCTTTCTTATAATTGAGAATTTGAAACTTACTGTGGCCTTGCAAAGAGTGGCCAAGAAGAGAAGGTAATCATTGCTCACTGATCTAAAGGAGACCTCCCCAAACTTTCTGCTACCAATGGTTGGGGTAACACTGTCATCAGAATTCAACTTCATCCTCCAAATTACATTCTCACTGATTTTTTTGACAATTACAAAAAATTGCCTCTTAGAAACTCAGTCAGAATTGAACTATGCTGCCTAAATAAATACAGTGACAAGTGACTTCTGCAACAGGGAATGGAGGAGGTACAACAAGAGCTGCAGCTCCAGCTGCAGAGGAAAACCTCCCCCTGACACCCAAAACAGGAGCTGCCTCTTCCACCTATCCTCCCTGCTGGGGCTCAGCAACACAAGGAGCAAGACAGATTCATTTTACACACTGCTATGAGCTAAATGAAACTTAGCCAAGGACTTCTTTGTGAAAAAAGCAATATTGGCTGCATGTGCCAACACATCTTTAGTCCACATTAATAAAAAACGTCCACCAAATCTCTCTTCCCTAAGCAGATGTTCAAGTGACAAGTATATGGCAAACAACAGGGAGTCGTGGAGGTTTAATTTTAGCCTGCTAGAGGGATGAGCTTTCAAAGGAAGCAATAAGTAAAGGATGAAAAGAGAATGCAGAACTTGAGCAGAACTGCAGCTAAGTCCTGACTTAACTGTTAAAAATGTTAAATAAGAAAAAGAATGCATCAGATTTTTACATTTTAAAATTACTCTGGCTAACTTTCTCAGTGTCTTTTGGACTCCTTTATTTCAGTCTGAAAGCTCCTCAGAGTGCATCTCTGAGAGGAAGACTCAGGATATCAGGCTGCTGTGAATATTGGGGCTCTGTGAGACCAAGACCCCATGGATCCTCTGGGTCAGCAGGGCAGGCCCTGACCACCAGGGTCTGTCTCATCATCACAGCTGGCAGTGGGCAGCCCCAGGGCATCTCCCTGGGGTCAGGGCAAGTAAGAGCCTGTCAGTCTGCTAAAAAACACCTTGCACTGAGACCAGGAAGGAGAAGGCTTGGGAGCTTCTCCAGTCCTCAGATTCCATCATCACAGTTGAGTTTGAAATTTCATACAAACATTTTCTCATCTCCCTTTTCTGATTTTCTTTTTGTTTTTTGATGGTCATATCACCCAATAGAGGCTCCCACCTCAGAAGTTTTTCAGTTAGAATGATGAGGAAACAACTGTCTATTAAATTAAGGAAGGAATGCTGTTGACAACATTTCGTTCCAAACACTAAACCTAAGCACTAACTAGTAATGAAGAGTTAAACCAGTTTGGTTAGAAATTCAGCTGGTATTATTTCTGATTTTAAGTGGGAACAGGGAAATAGCATTGTTTGAGGATATTTCTACAGGTTTTGAAATATACATTTTAAAAAATACACTAACTGACTTGTTTCTGTTTTCCCCAAAATGCCACACCTCAAATCCTGTGTTCACAACAAAGACATTGAGGTGCTAGAGTGCATCCAGAGAAGGTCAATGGAGCTGGGGAAGGGTCTGTCTCAAGTCCTGCAAGGAGCATCAGAGGGTCCCAGGGTTGTTCAGCTTGGAGGAAATTTGGCTCAGGGGAGACCTTATCACTCTTTACAATTCCCTGAAAAGAGGCTGTAGCCAGATGAGGGTTGGCCTCTCCTCCCAGGCAACCAGCAACAGAGCAAGGGGAAACAGCCTCAAGTTGCACCAGGGGAGGTTAAGGTTGCCTAGAAGGAAAAATTTCTTCACTGGAGTTGTGGTTAAGCATTGCAACAGGCTCCTCACAGAACTGGAGGACTGACCATCCCCACAAGTGTCCAAAAAAGTGACAAGGTATTTCATGATATGTTTCAATGGGCAAGGTGGCATTCAGTCAAAGGTTGGATTTGATGATCTTGGAGGTTTCTTCCAACCATACTGATTCTGTGATTCTCGAATTTTTATATTTGTATGTTTTGATCTCATAACCTTTTTAACCTAAAGCTGAAGTTTATTTAACCCAAACGTCAATTATGACTTCAAAAATTATTAAATAGGATGTATTGCAAGACAAAATTTTAAAGATCCATCTGGTCCTTCCATTCTTCCATACAGCATGGACAGCTCTTGAAATTATTTTTTCCTCTTCTTGAGCACAAGTTTTTCCCCATTTTGCTTTATCATGTTTCTTGTTTCCAAAGTATCAAGTTCATTTTACCCTTCCTCTTACAAAGTTTTAAATATTTATACAGTGACGATTCTTGACATCACAAAAATCTGTTTCTTGAAATCACAATTCTCTATTACAGTTTCTAATGGGAGCAAAGCCTTTAAAGCCAAATACATACCTAGTCCATAAAAACTGAGAGAATTAACAACACAAGTACACATGAATCCGGATCTTGAACTACAAACGATGAAGGCTCCTGCACTTGCTGTGAATATGTACCAGTATAAACTGGATTGCCCTTTTTGTGTCCTAAATACTGCTCTTAAGCTTTTGTTCTTCGTGATCTCATGCTTGGTGCCGGGAGGAGGAGCAGCTAAAAAAGAGGCCACTAGAGCCTGTTCCCTGCAGGACTCATAGAAACAAGCCTTGACAATGCTATCAAAGCTTTTTCATCATTTAGTGGCTATCAAAACTATCAGCAAATCTATCAAGCAGAGTAGCATTACCACTGGTATTTTGGCATGTACAAAATTCACTACTGCCTGACTACATTTGCACGTGGAGACTTCACATGATGCAGACATATAGACCCTGTATACACACATAAAATCCTGCCAAGCCCTTGCATTTTAGTTTATATATAAATAAACACATAGACATTATATGCGCCATTTGGTGAATTCAGATGAGTTTTTCCAATCACCAAGACATTACCTGATCTAATCTATCAAATCTCTATAAAAATTAGTGGAAGGTGGCCATATACAATCTGGGAAAGAGAAACAGAACACTTCTCCTTTACATTCCACACCTCTTTTGATAGCATAAGCAGATTTGACCTCTTGGGGCAAGTATTTAATATTTAAAATTGTGCTCCAGTTTACATAATAAGAAATTGCCTAAAGGTTCATACTCCTGGACAAAAAATAATTTTTAAAAAATCATTATTGCTTTTATAAAGTTTCTCCAATTTCTATTTCCTTTGTAGAATATTTTTTAAGTTTGCACATATTGAAAGTGTTGACAACAACAGTTCTCATTTATCACCACCGTGGGTGAGAATCTTGCCATATAAATTTTAGAATCAATCTCTGAGTACTTATAGCATTACATGTATTGAGCCTGCGGAAACATTACTATAGAAGGTTTAAAGTTAATCACTGAAAAAGTAACAGCTTTGATGTCCATAGGAATGGGCAGCTAGCAAACATCTGCTTACAAGACACAGCTTTCCAACCACTGCTTAAATACAAAGGTATCGTATGATGCAGAGATTGTTTTCACTGTGGTATTTACACATTCAGCTACCTTATAAGGCCACTGAAAAAGTTTACTGCTAAATAGATAGAATTAAAATATAAAAGTCAAAGAAAAAATGCTACAGATTGATCAGTTAAAATAAAGAAGTCAGTTCCAGTTCAAGACCTAACTTCTGGGATAATATTGTTCTCCTAATTGCTGTAACCTGAAATTTAATGAAATAAACTGATAAGAGAATACAACTATGCCTTATGTATGTCAGGAAGTTTTTGAGTTTTCCTATTTTCATTACTACAACAAAGCAGCTCAGTATTTATATTATATTCCACACATTAAATATTAATATATGCTCATTTATCTTAACAATTGTCATCTTAAATCTATCTTGGGAAATGTGTTTTATATTCATTGCTCTGAGAAATGAATGGTTCAAGTACTACTTCCGTAAATCTTCTAGATGTGGACATCCAAATTTTAAAAAAACTCTGCTTCCATCAAAGCCAGCTGGTTTCAAGTTTGGTATAGTTAAACAGCATTTTTAGTGATTTGCTGTATTTTTTTTTCCATCATTAAATACTTTCATCAGAAAATTAACTGCTTTATCTAACTAATTTCTTAGGTACCTTTATGGACAACACGGACCATAACAGACAACACTTGAGATATAGAGTGTATAGAAGAGAGACATCATGCAAGTACATCAAGGAAAGGAAAGCCCTTAAGATCAGTTCACACTCCTGGAGATCTGTTTTCTACTGATCTTTGCTTGATGCATCTCAAATCTTTTCCCTTTCTCTACAAAAACATTAGACCTGAACATTGTATTTGCTTTAGTTCCAAGAGATTTCATCTTCTGCCTTTCCAATTTAATATCAAAGCTGGAACTGGGTAATTCTTTGTCATTCCAGGATTCTAAGGAAACAGCAAGCAAGAATAAACCTTATAATATAGTACATTGACAAAGGTAGCATTAAACTGTACTACTAGGATTATCTGTGACTCTATCAAATGACATTTTGTGTCAAGAATATCAGGGAGAGACACTCTAAGGAAAACTGCATTTTCACAGAAACTTACTCGGCAAGGTAATAACATTATTCAGATAAACAGCTCCCACAAGGAAGCTTATAAAGATATCTAATCATCCTAAACAATATCTGCTTGACTATTTAATTTAAGCAGTTTAATACAGTTGGGTTACTTGTTCTCTACAGGCTTAGAAGCCAGAGCCCATTGCTCTCTTAAGCTTTATTTCTTACTCTCTTATAATTTCCTACAATTCCCTACTCACCTAATAAAAGAAGTGAACAAGAACACATAAATTCTCAGCCATCTCTGTTCAAGTATTCAAAAACAGCTTCAATCCTAAAATTATCCTATAATCTGTTTTCTATGGTTTTATCCCATCAAACTGTTCTTAATTTGTATTTTCTTACACTTATTTCATTTTTCTCTGAGCTTATTCCCCAGGATAGATGGTTAATCTTTTGCGTGCTACCACCAATTACCAGTTTTTGTGTGACACATACAGCAACACACAGCTTTCTACATTTTAGAACTAGTCTGTCCTGTTCTAAAGGTTACCCCCTAGCCTTTCTAAGAATCACTGTGCTTGACTTCAGGGAAATACAAAATGGATTGTTTCTAGCAAATCTGAGTCATAGGGAGTCTGAAGACAGTGAATGAAATGACAAGTACTATACATCTAGACTGATTTTTGCCTTAAAACAATAATGATGAACTGTTGGATAAATATCTTTGACTAAGTATCTAGGTGACTCTGCCTTGGCAGGAGGCTTGGACTAGATAATCTTCAGAGGTTCCTTCCAACCTTAACTATTCCATGATTGTGTGAATGAGCCAAGACATAATTATGAAGGCACTGTGTGAAAAGGATGGAAGCCAAGTGATTCCTACTTACTACGAAAGTTTAGTCACAAATGTACGTGACAGATCTACATGATGATATCATGAAATAAATAAACCACCCCACAAACCGAAGACCTCATCAAATAAACTGTGAAAAATGCAGCTGTACTATAAAAGCATACAATTTACCAGGAAGATGGTAAAACAGAGTTCTATGAAATGGCAACAGTGCTTCCTGCCCGCAAGAATGCCAAGAACTACGGCAAGTAAGATAAACTTAAACAATGACAAATTTTTCAAAATTAAGTTGCATTAGCTTGGGGTTCATTCCCTATATTTCTGAGACAGTATGGCATCTTAACTGCATTTCTAACATAAACAAGAGTTTTTAAAATCCATCAAATAGTGTTTTACAGAATTTATTTGGATATTTAACTAACACTTGGGAAGATGAGAGGAATCAGTACCTGTGTCAAAACTTTACTTCTGAGGTATAAAAGGCAGTTAAATAAAGCCAGTGTTTTTAAAGTTGTGTAAGACGCACACACTTTTTGACTGCAATGTCACCATACCCTGAGTTAGTTTTATATCTGATTATTTGTATCATCCAACTTCGTATCTTCTTCCTCTATAGAAACTTGTAGCCCTATGAAAGGTCTATTATAAAATTACATTATACATATAGAAATAGTTTAAAGAGCATAGAATGTACTAATTTATTCAATTTATTCCAAGGCCTCCTTAGAGGCCAGCACAACTATGGACACTTGCTGTAAGCACCATACTGATCAAATCACTACATTTCATAAAGTAATTTTGCCATTTACTTGTTATTATGGTGACAATATCTTTTAGCAATTTCTGGCAAGTTTACAACTGACTTCCTCAACAAACTTTGTTTCCAAATAAGAAATGTGTTCCCCATCTTTGAGTGGGTCCTTCCTTAAATCATTCCTGCCAAAAATCCTGAACAACAATCAATAACTTTTGCAACAAACATCTACCTTGTCAATCCATAATTTTATCCCACATTTTAGGGGGAAAAATAGAAATAAGATAAACAAATCAATTTAGTAAAGTATTTTTTCTGTCACCTATGCTTCAAACTACAAAGATTCACTCCTAAACTAAACTCAATGTATATTTAAAAGAAGATAAATGTCTATTTATTGTAAGCTTAACATAAACTTAACACATATGTATTCAAATGTTTTATGATGTGTAGCCCTAAAATACAGGTATTATAACAACATTAAATTCTCTAACCTAGTAGCAAAATACCAGTAATGTGACACCAGTATTCATCAACTTAATGCTGCCACAGACAAAAGACAACATAATAGTCATGAGCTAACAGACTAGCTGTGAGGGAGCTCCATTCCAATCCCAACAGAGCTACATTTCAAGTAAATGGAAGAGTAAGCCATCTGTGAACTTTCTGACTCACCTGCTTGTGGAGATCAGGCTTAATAGACATAACTTGTTTTGGTTGAGGAAAAATGAGATAAAGGAAAGTAGTCTGATACAGTGAAAGACCTCCAAAAGTGAAAAGGAAAACAAAATTTGACTTCAAAACTTGGTCAAAGGATGGCACAGTAAACAATTTAGACTTTTCCTCTGCTTTTGAAGATGGGCTTTCCCTTTTCTCTTTTATTCACATTCCAGAATTTGACAAAGGAAAGCATTTGAATAAATGCTGTAAAAACACTGTTCTAAAACATTGTAACCCAAGGAATCTGTTCTTGCTAAAAAGACATTGGAAGTCCTGGAGCTTGTCAGGCATGCAGCAAGTGAAATAAACAGTATTTCACTTAAAACTTTTCATAAAATTTTAAGACATTTCACCTCAAGGAAAGATAAACTCTGAAGTCCATTGGGAGTATGGCTTTTCTTAAGCAATGGTACCACACTTTATGGAGCCTATTATATGTTTTAAATACCACTGTATAGACAAACATAAAACAACTATAAAATCAGAATTCACTGACTACTCTTTAGCAGGTAACAGGCTTCCCTAACAAACACAATTACAATGAATACAGGAGATGCAATTTTCACTTGGTGCCTAGGGATGACCCAAGCTGGCCTCTCCCACTCCTTCTGCAGTCCCATATATTCTTCACTCTCTTACAAAGTAAATTTTCTTACAAGGTAATTTTTTAATCTTGGATGTGGTACATAATTAGACATATAAGAAAACTGTCACTACATTTATGCTCAAGCTTCTCACAAAGACCTGGTTTTGTTCTAATGCTTTCCAAACAGTGTGTACCATCAGTAAAATAAAGCTTATCTCAGAATGTGCAGTAAAAAAACCTTAGAAAATAAATGGCTTACTAAGTTTCAATATGTATGAGATCATGGCTTCAAGATAAAAGAAATATGAAATGAAGACCCAGTCTCCTGAAAGTAGCAATGCACAACCGTCCACACAGTTAAGATACATGCCAGACCCTTGTCAGAATATCTCATCTTAGGGTCAGTCACAAAGAGTAAAGAAGAGGTTATACAAAGAGAAGTAATCTAAAATAATCTACAATTTATCCCTCCTTTCTAAATCTGAAAAATCCCCCAACACCCAAGATATGAATACAAATAAAATGGCTATCATAAAAATAACTTGGTTTAGACAACAGAGTAAATATTGTTGAGGTTGCCTTCAGAGACCTGATTGCCCAAACCAAAATTTCAAGACAATACAGGAATCTCTCCACATTTATTTTACTTTTAGTAATTTTTACATTTAATAAAAAGCTGTGCAAACAATTTGCTTTTTTCCCATCAAAATGACAAATTTTTAGTTGAAATTTCCTCATCTGAAAAGAAGAAGAAATGCTTGAGTAGATAACATATTCCAAAAAAACTGATATTAATAGCCATGGAATCTGAGAATGCCCTGTTTTGGAAGGGACCTTTAAAGATCTTCTAGTTATCCCCCTGCTGTGGGTAAGGGACACCTTTAACCAGACTAGGATGCTCAGAGCTCCATTTAACCTGGTCTTGAACACTTTCTGGGATAGGGCTTCCACAACCTCTCTGGGCAACTTGCTCCAGTGCCTCACCACTCCCACAGTAAAGCATTTCATTCTATTATCTAATTCAAACCTACTCTCTTTCAGTTTGATGCTGTTCCCCTTATCCTGTCACTACACACTCTTGCGGAAAGTCTCTCTTCATCTTTCCTGTAGGCTCCCTTCAGGTACTGGAACGCTGTGATTAGGTCAACCCAAAACCTTTTACAGTTACTTTTCCAGAAACAAACCAAATTCCCTGAGCCTTTCCTCAGAGGAGAGGTGCTCCAAACCTTTAAACAACTTGGAGGCCCTCCTTTAGACTTTTTTCAGCAGGTCAATGTCCTTCCTGTGCTGGGGACCCCAGAGCTGGATGCAGCACTGCAGGTGGGGTCCCACAACAACAAGGGGCAGGATCACCTCCCTTGACCTGCTGGCCATGCTTTTCAGGCAGCCCAGGACATGTTCTTTAACAGCTGCATTTAACTTTCCTTTTTTGTATTCCCCAAAATAAAATATTGAAATACTCAATTCTGTAGGCATCCAAATGTTTCAAAAGGAACACCGCAGTGTTTTGTTTCAAAAAAACGTGTTGTTTTGTGTGCCTGCAAATGGCACTATTATGTAAAGAGACTCTGATTAGCTTGAATCAGGCAGTGGAGGAATTCTAGAGCTCCTGAAATAAACTGAAAATAGACTCCAGCTGTGCTGCTGCACCACTTTACTGCTCATTTCTAGCTTAGGAATCTTTACACTACACTGCAAAGCACAGCACAAGGCACGTTGCTTCTCTGGGAAATTCCCAAACATAACAGGCTTTTATTCTTGTCAGACAGTCCAAGCCAGTGTCCCCAATACAGGTACACACAGAGAGGCCCTCCCAGCTCTACACAGGTTCCCAGTTCACACCCATGAGCATTCGTTCCCTGCCAAACAGCATTGTAAGGATGGCCTCGAGCAGAAGCTGAGAGCTGCTTGTGTGGCACTGGACATGGCGCTGCTTCAAGAGGATGAAAAGGGAAGGACACGAACCCTGTGAGGGAATGGGGTGGAATGGGGACACCCACCCAAGAAGGGCAGGAGGCTGGCTGCTGACTGCTCCTGGGAGGGTGAGGAAGGAGGAACAGAGCCTGCAGGCCACCAGAGCTTCCCAAAAGCTCAGCAAAGTAACGTGGCTGCCCGTGCTGCACTCACACGGCACACAGAAAATGCACCACACTCCTGCTACCAGAATTGAAGTCATTCCTTGGAAACTTCAGTCACTAAGACAACAGTGGGGATCATATGGAGTTAATTGTAGCCATATAAAAGCTGCAAAATCAGAATGAAGGCTTCTCATTCAGCCCGCTGTGTGTCCTGTGAAGGCATTGAGCGCTTTACCAAGATCAGGAACTGACTTCTGTCCAATTTTAAAGAGAACAGCTAGAATTCAAGTCTTTTAAAAGCCTGCATACAATTCAGTAGATAAACTGAATACAGAAAAACAAAAAATATTTTTTTATATTTAATTTTAACATCCCAACCTTGCCAAAAAAACAATTGGAATTCTTCCACTGAAGAACTACTGTATGCTTGTTTATTCTCACCTGGCTTTATTCCTGGTTCTGTAGCTTCTGTCCTTATTTCAACCCTCATATAAACAGCTGATTATTTCATGCATACTACTTGGCTTGCCATTAAGATTTCTTTCCTCTTTATTTTTATTTGATTTTATCCAAAATTTCTCTGATGTTTATTGCCACATTTGTCACCACTGCCTCCTAACTGCTTATCCTTTATTTCTGATGGCTATGTACTCACAATAAAAAAATGCATGTTTATTATTTATTATTTATTATTTATTATTTATTATTTATTCAAAATAACTTTTAAAAAAATCTTATCTGCCTCCTTGTTCATTCTCTCCATGTTTATGCTTGAACTGTACCATCTTTTAAGGCAAAGATTTAATGTAATTTTAAAAATCTACTATGTTGTCATTATGGTTAAAAACAGACAAAGCCTGATGAAATTAAATGTAAAGGTCTTTTCATAAGAAATGCTGATAATGGATTAATTTCATAGAAAAAAGTGATGCACAAACTGCACAAATTAACATTGTTTAAAAAAAAATGTAATTTTTGTGGCCGGGAAGATTTAGAATTGATTTTTTCACTTTTTTCAAAACTCAAAAAGCAGGCTCCTAAAAATTGCTTTTTAAGATGCCATTTGAATTTCCAGACCGGCAAGAAGAATGCATAGCAGAACACTCTGCATTCCCCCAAAATGACTATTAAGAGTTACTAGTTCAACAACCTTAATGCATAAAATTTCAAAATGCAACTGAATGCCAACCAAAAAGATCTGAAAAATCTCAGTTCTGATAGCAAGCTCCAAAGTTACCTAGTCATGGTCATTTGGCAAGGCTGCCCAAATTCTGGCAACTTTTACAAAGCTCATCAGTCACTAAAGCTGTGAAACATAAGCTACTTGACTTTTATCTAAGACTAAATATGCTAAATGGGGGAGAAAAAAAACCCACAACTTTAGAATACATATGCAAAGAAAATATTTTTTTCTGAATTATATGGAAGTCTACTATTTATATTAGACTGGAAGTCTATCAATAAAAGTGGGAATCTCTCCTGTCAAGTGTTCACAAAAGATTAGGACAAGATTGATATCCTGTCTAATTCTTAATACTAAGAAATTATTACAAAAATAAACCCATAGTGGAAACAAACATCTGCTATGACAATGGACTTTATTCTCCTTTTGTAAAAGGGAGGAAACAATTTTCTAATTCCTCCACCTGTTTAGTCACTATAAACCAATAATTACTGTGAATAAATGAAACAGATGGAAGAAATGGGAAACAGTTTCATTCCCTTTCAGAAAAGGAGAAAGAAAATGAGGTGGAATCCACTTCATAAAACAGAAAAAGGCATTGAGAGAGTGCTTCTGAGAAACACTGCACAGTTTAACATAGACATTTAGTAAAACAATGCAGAAATCAAATCCCCAGAGATGCTTCACAGTCTTTAAAACAAAGCAGATGATCAATTCTTTCAAATTAAACCTATCTGACAACTGTGGTTTCTTTTTACTATTATCATTCTTTGTTTTTGAAAGATAGTTGTATGAGTAGGAGGTCTGTAAGAGGCTTGGTATAAAAATATTAGAATGTATTAGAGGTAAGTTCATAGTTATGCATTAGTGGTCTGAATAAGAGAAGAACTTACAATACTCATCTGCTGTTATATACAGGATTAATCACATTTAAAAACTCTGTTTGCCCCAAGCACCACCTCTACTCTTTGGCACTATATGTGAAGCATACAGCAGAAAGAGAACACAATTTTTCTGTCACTGGCAGTATGAGGAGCAAATCCATATGAAAAGAGCTCTTGCATATGCCTGGGTATTTTAACTCCCAGGTGGAAAAACAGGACATGAAAATCCTTTCAAAAACAGGACACGACGGAACAACTTGCTGAACATACAGGTGGGCATTCCCATCCAAGAAAATGATGCCATTTCTTTCCTTGAATAAATATTTCCAGCATAAAACCTGAAGTGCAAGCAGCAAATTTAACACAACAAAAATGCAGTAACATGACATATTCCTTATCCATTAACCCAAGTTATTTAGAGCAGTTTATGCAGCTTTTAGATTCACTAGATACAACACTTAATGAGTTCAACCTCAGTTTCAAGCCAAAGACTTACTGTAGTGCAGAGACCACATTTATTAGTAGTTTCCACTAAAATAACTAAATGGAGATGTGATTTCAACGCACTCAGCATAATTATACAGGATTTAGATTTACTTTTTATGTCCAGAGAGACCCTGAATAAAGACTGACATATTTGTGCCTGGAACATTTACAAAATTTTAGAGATGCATGCCTCCCAGGGATAGGATGCTAAACTGTAGAGATGCCTAGCTGTAGAGGTAGATTTGCTTGGGTATTTTTTCTTTGTTTTGTTTAAGGGGTTGAGAAGGTGTTGCTAGCCAAACATGCTACACAGGCTGTGCGGATAGATAAAGTAGGGATTAAAAAAAAAAAAAAAAAAAAAGAGGGGGGAACAGGAAAAAAAAAAAGAAAACCAAGCTCTTCTGAAATGTGTTACTGGTAGAAAAACCCTGAGATTCAATGTAAACTTACTCAGATTATTTTTAAAAATGTCAAACTGGATAACTTTAAGCTGCAACATCTACAAAGAGCTACAAAGTATTTATCTTAAGAGTACAGTCTGCCTTGAAGAGTTTGTAGTTTGAAGAGCAGTTCAGTAGTCCTCATTCAGTGCCAGTCATTACATCTCGAGATTGCTGTTAGAAGGAGCAGCTACTCTGACACTTGCTTCTTGAAACTAATCCAGAAGAACTGCAGTGCATGCTGTGATTTAAGCACATACAGTGGGAAGCACTTCAGAATGTGCTTTTTTACCATTTGGGACAACTTAATTGACACTCTTTCTGTGAATCCCTTAAACTCCCAGAGCTCAAAGTCCAGAGCATTTAAATTTACATCATAATGTCATGTATCTTTAACAGCATGATCTTCTTTGAAGGTGTCACATGTTAGACCATAGATAAAACAGCGAGCCTGGACTTGACAAACAAGGTGACAACCTTCAGTGTGCCTGCCACAAAATACAAAAATATGGTTCCATTCTTGAGGCATATGAAATGAGTCATTACTTCTCTAAGTATTAGCCAGTTCCTAAACTAACTTCTTATCTACTAAAACAAATCTGAATGAACAGCCATTTCTGAGTTACTCCAGAATAAGAGCACCTCCAAAGGGACTGTAAGTGGCTTTTTTCAAATTCCAGACTGAGTACTTGCTTGGATTCACCCTCACCCAAAATTAGCTAAATAAGTACTCAAGCTTTCAAATCAAAAATAATAGTGCCTGTATACATCTTCACAGATTTTAATAATGAAGAATTTATATTCAAAAACTGATAGAGGGCCCTCTACAGAATAAAAAATAATTATGATAAAGTAATTTAAATCATTTTTACAAGATAAACTTTGGCTAGCCACCAAGGTTTGATGTGAATTCTTTTCCTTCTGCTGCAGCTATTTTCTCTCAATTTCGTGATTATGGTTTTTCAGTACTATTATTATTTTTCATAATAAAACAGCAAATGTAAATCAAAATTTTCCAAACATTCAGTTTTAGGTACTGAGTTCTGTTTTGGCTCCTGTCTGCTGTTCAGTTTCTCTAAAAGCCAACTTTGATTTTGGCCTAATAAGTTATTTCTAACATCTGTTCTCTGTTTTCTTACATACTACCTATGGGTTGTAAAAATGGCACAGATAGACAAATTTTGGTCTAACAAAACTTGGTCGACTCCAACTTTATTTGAAGCCTTTTGTTCTGCTTTGTTTTCCATGTCTTTTTTCATTTTTTAATAATTTTTCCCTTTCAGGACTTCTATATTTTTTTATCCCAGGAACTCCTGTCACTCACTCAATTTCTTCATATCTCTTCAATGTGCTTTCACCATCTCTAGTATAATTTCAGCAATTTATCAAACTCTTAAAGCCTGTCCAGTACTGAAGTGCCACTACTCAACAA
Organism: Melozone crissalis; assembly: GCF_028551555.1. Taxonomy (NCBI): domain Eukaryota; kingdom Metazoa; phylum Chordata; class Aves; order Passeriformes; family Passerellidae; genus Melozone; species Melozone crissalis. The sequence goes on from NW_026535794.1 coordinate 29,334,519, forward strand.
AGAATTCAGACATATACTTAGTACATGAACCATCTTCCCATCCTCCTCTCATAAACATCTCTAAAATTTTCAGTTTCTTTCCATTCATTTCAACTAGTACTATCTATAGGCTTTAACAAATATACAGCCTATGCATTCTTTCAAAGCAGTTACAAGGATTGCCAAAGTGTTTATGTTGATACAGGCAAGGATACTGGAGTCTGTTCCATCTCTGTAGTGAATTTCAAACATAAAGAACATACTAAAAGTAGAAACAGCATTCTACTTAAACAAAAACAAAAACTAACAAAAAGAAACCAAAACACAAACAACAAACAAAACTAGAACTAACAACAAAGAAACAACAGTTAACAAAGCATTTTAAAGCTCTTCAACATGCCTTCATGAATGAAAACATGTATTTACCAGGCAACTTAATTCTAGGAAATACATTCTTCAAAACAAACTCTTTATCTCTATTATTACTGCTACCATTAATTTGAGTGTCTCAATATCAGAATCACAGAATTGTTAGGGTTGGAAGGATCTCTCTAGACTATCTAGCAGAACCCGTGTTCCAAGGCAGGATCATCTGCAATTACCAAACCTATTTGGAACTTCTATGTTTAAAATAAAATCAAGCATTCCCATTTTCAGAATTAATACAAAAGCAATTCACATTGGAATTTAATCACAAATTCTTTTGTCCATATTCTGTACTGGTTTTAGTAAAATTATGACCCACACAAAATCTGGACAGTTCTAAAGACAAATTTAGCAATATGTAATGCCCTCAAAAAACCATTCAATTCTGCAATGCAGCCAACAAAAATGCAGTGACACTGCATAGCATCCCCTAAAAATGTTCCAGAGCCACACAAAAAGCAATATATTTTTAGTGCCTATAAACACAATGAAAACATATGTAATTATGGGCACATTTTAATTTTTTGTTTCTTTTAACTGGTAGAAAACAACAGAGAGGAAGACAATCCAGGACCCTTCACCCCAATTAATGGCAGATGGAGGAAAGTCTCCTGACACTATCTGACAGCCCTAAGTCCCCTCTTCTTCAGACATCTCTGACTCTCAATTTGAGCCATCAAGACCAACCTATTTTCTGTTCTGAAGAGGAACAAGGAAGGCAGCTTTGTCTCTCCTTTCTTCAGACACCCAGGAGAGGCAGAGCAGCAGAAGTGATAAAGCTAAAAGCAAGGTATATTTTTTCAGTGGATAAGCTGGACTAGCAGTTTTCCCCTTCTCTCTTCAAGCATATGAGGCTTTGCTGGGCTTAAGGGACCTACCATGTGTTACTGGTTTATTGAGTGTGAATCTGATGAAGGTGAAGTGGGATCATCCTTTCTCTCAGAGCTGTTTTTTTCAGTTTGTCTGATGAGTCATGGATTGTCACCATTTGAATTACTTTCCAGCTCTTCTATAGAAACACAGCGACTAAAAATACATGCTTTTAATAAGAGCTGAGATTCTGCCACAGTCACATGGCTCTCCAATTAGCCCATTCTCCCTTCATTTTGTTTCTTAAAGGCTTGGTGAACTGTAACTCTCTGTTTGTGACATCAGGCTCATTTCCACAGCAACCAATTGAATTATCCCCCAAATCTTTATAATAAGAATTAGCAACAGGAACAGATGAACTCGTAAGAAACAAAAGCTTCTTACTGTTTACATGCAAATGTCCATAGAAACAACCAAACAACAAAGCAAAAGGAATATGGAAGATACATAGAAACACAGGAAATATAACAAAGGCATAATCAATGTTTACATATTTTACAGTGTATAAATAGACATTCAGTAATTTGATGACCATATGTCAGATCTGTAATAGACACAATATATGTTCAGCACCAGTAACAGCTGATGCTGCAACACCAGGTGTTACTGACTGCCACCATGTATCTATGCAGCTTCAATTCCAGAAAAAGTCATTATTTTTAACCAAGGAAATAAGGAGCAAGCTGAGATGACACCATTTTCCTTTCAGAACTCAAAGACCAGCTACTAGCCACCACACATCACGAAACCCTTAGCCACAGAAACCTGAAAACACCTCTTAGAAGACATGGGGACCTGGTCCTGTTCAGCCTTATTTATCCATGCTGGGATTCTGTTAACAAGTGTTTCTGTTTTCGACTTTGTTAGAATCCTTTACACTTGCTTCTTGCAATGATACATTGAAAATGGAAATGCAAAGTGATTAACTTTTACCCTGAAGACTTTCTCATAATTTTCTTCTATTAAAATTGTATTATTTAAGAACCATTAAATAATAATCTGTATGTCTAAGAGTTAACACAGGCCCTGAACCTATTGGCAGTGCTAGAGTTCTGATTAACTTAATCTTCCTCAGGTACTGAAACAGCCACTGTGCCCTCAGCAGAAACACTGGAAACTTAGCAGCATAATCCAGAAAATAATATGATTTTCCTGAAAATAAAGGCCTAACCAGGGCCAGTCTCAGCACAAAAAATTCCACATCTGTATTGAACTACTGTGTTTCACTGCTCAGCAAGGGTGAGCAAACCTTGCAGTCTTCTCCAGATGTTGCAACTGCTGTCCCTTCCTCACTCTCCCAGATGATGCCAATGTGCAAGAAGGTTGCAGGTAAATTATCATCTTGTAGTGAGACCACCAAATGCTTCTGATGATGGGACAGTGTCCTATTCATCACCCAGAAAGCATCTCCAGTGCCTCTCCATGCACAAATGATGTTTGTAATAATGATAGCCTTTTCTAACAGAATTTCCTCTCTGGATTCTGCGATCAATGCGACTTGGTACTATCGAACAGCCTGAATCAATTTTTTTTTCCTTCTTCAATTCCTTTAACATTTCTTCCATATGAGACCCAAACAGATATACAGATTTGATACTTCCACTAACTTTCCTAAAATAGACAAATCAAGCGTGTCAGCACTAGCACAACTGAGACCATTTGCTTCCTAATACTTTCATTACCCCTAAATGAAAGTTACAATTTTTGGAGCCATCATAATTTTGACCCTACTAATCAATTATTCAGGAAGCAGAGGCAGCTCTTTAGGAAGGAAATTGGTGCTAAAAACAGCTGGTACTTCATTGAACTGATCCAACTCTGGACCAATTTGTCATCATTTTTCAAAATCTTTGAAATACAGGTTTACACTAAGAGCCTACTGCCTTCTCTGCTTTTACTAAATTAAGTCTCTTCATGTTATGATATATGATCTCTTGTTAGCAGTCTCCAGTCAACAGCACAAAGAAGCAACACTGGTTTTGAATTTTGCTGACTATAATCCCTTTAATTGGAACTCTTGAACAAATCAGATACTCCAAGAGCATCTTCTGTTCTGCAGAGGAAGAGAGTCTTTTCCAGCCTTTACAATTCTATGATTCTGGGGGATTTATAAACAGGAGATTTGTCCCAATTTTGCCAGCTGATAGTAACAATTATAAATTCACTATTTCCTGCTCTTGAAACATGTCTCCCTGCTGCTGACATATGAAGTTTCTTACACTTAAAAGACAGGAGAGGATCCCTGTAATTAGCTAAGACATGAACACAATACTGTAATAAGATACTCCAAGTCACTCATTGTGATACTTTGTGCTGTTACTAGGTATCATTTAAAGCTCTACAAAAGCCAGTATTTCCTAAAAGAATGCTTCAAACTAGAACATATAGCAGTCTGAGAGGGACAAAAATGTACTTAAGTGCATCTGTCTTTGTCACAAAATAAAAGAAACTCCTGAATAATTTCATAGTCCCTTCAACCAAAGCAAAGCATTCAGAACCCTTCTACATTGTTCCTTTCCCTAAATAGTTTATACCTGAAACAAGTTGGATGCCCTTCCTCAGTGGAAGCAGTGGAACACAAGAAAAAAGCTCTGCATACACAAGTGTCCCACCTGACAGATACAAAAAGGCTCCTCCTTACTCACAATCATGAACAGAGTCTGTAGAATACTATTACCACTGACAGGCTAACTGGAGAATTGATCAGCTTCTGTTTGGTTAAAAACACAACTGCTAGTCACCACTAGGCATTTATCATGGCAGAAACACTAAGCATTTTATCTCATTAGAACGCCCACCTCAAAGATCCAGACCATATTGTATTATTGCATGTTTATCAGTTTTTTTTTTCTTCAGAAATGCTCAAGTCATCATTCCTATCTTACATTCTCTGTAAAACAGAAATCCTCATTAGAGAAAGGAAAGAAATCCGCTAATATTTCTGCAGATGATATTGGTGCCCTGCTTTCAATCTCCCACAACAACTTTATCTGTGATATCATCTTCAGAGGTCAAGTCTCAACTATGAAAGGTCAAATGAAAAAGAAATTCATAACTTTGTACCTTTTGTATGCTGGATTTCAGTCTAACACAAGTCAAAGTTGGATCTAATATCCTCATTAGTGAAGACTGTATGTAACAGCCTTCCTTTGGACAGAGTTCAGGGCTTTTTAAGAGAACATCTAACTAGAGACTAAATAAATAATATGTAACACTCCTAATCCATTTTATCTAAATTGGTGCAACACAGGAATGTGTACAAAGGATTTAAATTCACAGATCTGAAAAAAAACAACTTACAGTGTTATATCCATATGCATAGTTCAGCTCTCAGGAGAACCAAACTAAGTGTCCCACCAAACCACTGAGTAGTTTTTTCCACTCCATTTTCTCCTACTTAGATTTTTAGATCCAAATCAAAGATTTAGGGTAAGGATTCAGACTCTACAAATTATCAACTGGTCCCTTTTTCTGGCCATTCTACCCCCAAGAGCCCTTACATGCCAAGACTGGATCTCTCACTAGACCCATTATCCTTCTCCATGATGCTCTCCCAAGTGCATGGGATACTGTACAGGCAGAGCTGGCAGACTCCACCTTTCATCCAGTCTAACAGATTCTGTCAAACCTTTTTGAGAACTTGATGACCTCCATTTTACTAATAGCAGCAGAAACACTATAATCCTAAAATCCAATACTTGGGGTAAAACTATTTTCCGTCATCACCAGTGACATTCTCTCTCCACTTGCCCCACAGTCGAAAATAGCTGTGTTTGTCAAATTGTATTTGATGAGGTCCATTCCCTCATTAGAATTACACAATTCCATGTGGCACTAGCAGCCTGGGATCCTCTGAGGGATTGTGTAATGGCCCATAGCTATTGGTAACCAGCCACCACATAGATGAAGTTCCCTGCATGTTATCATTTATACCCATTGTAAAAGATAATCCTTCCCTCTGTGAGGAGCACAGAGCCAAACCCACTAAAGAGTCTCTGACAACTTAACTTTGAACCTAAACTTTTGCTGACCTTCCCATTTTTCTTCAGTGATCTTTTTCACAAATTCCTCCTTCCTGTTCCCCTATAAAATTGTTTCACTGTCTAGTTCTTGCAGTAGCTATTGATGCTACATCAAAAGATGCTGCAGCTGCTGATGCTGTTTCTGTTCTCACAGTCATTTCAGTAGCACTCCAACATCTATTTCTATCTTCAGTCTGTGACAGTCTGGTCAAGACTCCACCAGCCTGGGAAAAAATCGCTGCCAAAAGTTTTGCAAAAAAGTTTTTTCTTCAGGCTTCTCCTCAGGGCACGTTTTGTTGACAAACTCAAAAGCACAACACAAAACCAAGCTATTTCCCCAGAGTGCACTTGCTGCCAGAGCTCAGAGGTCTTTTTCTCCACCTACTGAGACAAGAACTTCCTTTTTTTTTTTCCTTTTTTAATGCTTAGCTGACTCATGAAATAGTCCCATTTAACTGTTTCAAATCCATTCAATATTTCCACACTTGCTTTTAGAGCAGGATCCTCTAAACTCCTTTTAATATATAATTTGGACTACAACAGCCATAAAACTTTGTTTAATAAAAAGGAGATACAAAATTCATTTAATAAAAAGGATTAAAATAAAACCTTGTCCAAACTAATCCAATTTACCATACAGATAATAATCACAATGAAGCCATTTATATTGCTTCTCTCTAATGCCCTTACAATTCAGGTTCCTGTTTGGAGTAGTACAGAATGGCACATATCACAGATCTGAATCACAGAATCATTTTGGTTGAAAAAGATCTCAAGATCATCAAGTCCCATCTTTGACTCATCACCACCATGTCAACCAGACCATGGCACTAAGTGCCACATCCATTCATTCCTTGAACACTCCCAGTTATAGATGCACATATGACTCAACTCTGGATGTACTTGTTATTCCACTACTGCCCTGGGCAGTCTGTTCCAGTGCTTAACAATCCTTCCCTGGGGGAGAACCTGATGTCCAACCTGAACCTCCCCTAGTGCAGCTTGAGACTTTTAAGCTTTTGTCCGATTGAGTGACAGCTTTTGTTCTATTGCTGATTGCCTGGGAGAAAAGGACAACCCTCACCTGACTACAATCTCCTTTCAAGAAGCTGAAGGGAGTGATAAAGTCACCTCTGGGCCTCCTTTCCTCCAGGCTAAACCACCCCAGCTCCCTCAGCTGCTCCCCATACAACACATATCTATCTGGTACCATATAGTTTAGAAGAAACTATTTCTGCCTGAAACATCTTGTACCTACCTTACTCTATGCAATGACAGTGTTATGCAGAAAAATCCTTGTATCTTTTCACCTTCCCTTCTCACAGCCAGCATTGATTATGAAATTCAAAGGAGAAAAAAAAAATTTCTTCTCTCAAGTGCATTTATTTCCCTAGAATCTTCAGGATTTAGTGTGGGCTACATTATTGTTGTTGTCATTACTATCACTATTATATAATAACCACAGCAGTTATCCCTGGTTTTTGCTTTTTTTTTTTTTTCTTTTCACCTATTCTTCAGAGGCAATTTAAAACCAGGCAAAGATGTAATGCAAAATATGTTCTACTGTTCTATCTTCAGAACAAGAAGAGAGGAGATTTTTAATTTGACTGGGAAAAAGGACCTAGAGGAACTGTCTTTGGAAATAATTATTCTTCCAAAACCACATATATGAATATTAACTGCAAAGTGCCAAGTATTAGGTAATATACTCTTTAGACTTCAGAAATATTTTTTGTTGTTGTTAAGTAATATTTAAATTTCAATGAATTCCAAAAATTTGCTGAAGCCCCAAATTATTATGCAGGCAGACTAAGAAGGGTCCTACATTGAAAGCATAAAATATCCTTGATTGAGCTCAAAAATAATTTAGTAAGAAAAAATTACAGATACTCCTTGGATTAATTCACAGGAAGATATTCACTTACTATGAAGTTCTGAGTGCTGCTTAGATGGAAATATTTTTGATTAGGAACAAATGATGGAGAACTCATTCTCCTTTGCTGTTCAGTTATATTTATGGAAATTGAGAAAAGCTATTACATATTCAAGAAAGAAATTTTGCATTCAGAGTTTGGGTTCACCAAACAGTACAGTTGGATAAAGCACTGAATATAACTATGTGAAGAAGAAAACAGGCAGACAAAACGTGGTAGGAACTTCACAAAGTGATTACAAGGTCAGTATCTGCACACGGAGCTAGGAGCAGACCTTGCTTAATAGTACTTGTCAGAGTAGACAGAATATCATCAAGCTCACAAAAGATTAATAAAAAGAACTACACTGAACTAGAGCAAAGTGTCTTTCAGTCAGAAAGTGAAGAGCACTAGAATCCACAGGAGTAGTTTAAAGGGCTTTATACAGTGAAAGATCCACACATCTACTTTGGTGACTAAAAAGGGAATTTATGCTCCAAGTCCAAGACAGTTGGATCCATAATGACCACAGTTACACGAGTTATATATGCACATATGACTCAACTCCGGATGTACTTATTATCTGTGCAGTCTGTATCTAAATATAGTTTGAAATTTTCTTTGCATGACTGAAGTCAATTGATGCCAAGAGAAGCAGCTCACCTAGGTGCCACCTGAGCTCCATTTCTTCTTAAAGATAAGAAGAGTCACCTAACGTCTCTTAAAACCTGTGCAGACCCATTCCTCCGTTCTTCTTGGAAACTGTAACATTTACAGGTGTGACTGATTTCAGGAAAGTTTGGCACAAAGTTTTCTTCATAAAACAGGTAGGTGTAAGACAGGCTTGCTTTCCAGATAGAGGAAAGACCAAGGGCATAGTTTCAGACTGAGCTTCCACCTCCAAAGACTCAAATCCAAATCCCTCACTCCTCCAAGTGTGCCCTGCTGTGCAGCAGAACAGTGTCACCCTTCCCACACTGGATCCAAACCAAGGCTTGCACACTTGTGAGGTGGTGTGTGCCCTCAGCAGAGGCTGTCACAAGTTAAACATTGTCTCACTCTGTAGCCAGCTCAGGCTGAGGAGATCCAGCTGAAACAGGGAACTGTGCAACGAGTTTTCTCCTGATCAAAAAGTCAAATATGCAAAACACCAGCAAATGCATTTTAAAGAGAATACTTTCTGCACGAATAGACAGATGAAGTGCCTAAAATGGATGAGCAAACTTTCTTAACCGAATTTACTTAGGCTCCAAAGAAAAGCAGAAATAGAAATCCCCCTGTACTTAAGAACTTCCTACAGGTTCTAGCACAAGGCAGCTCAGCACATCCCCTGATCCCATTCACCAGCTAACCATATCTGTTCTGAATCAACAAAGAACTGCACCCAGGGGAAAGAACAGTTTGGGAAGCGACTGGCATCCTGCCACAATCAACCCACCACAGCTGTATAAAAGTAATATGGATTTCCAGTGATCTTATTAGGCAGAAGTGACAATCACCCCCTAAGAGTATGATCCAAGGCAGATGGGTTTTTGGTAGGCTATACTCTGTTCTAATACTCTAGTACTACAGCTTGATGCAAACTAGAGTAGAATATATAAATACTGTATTTTTTAAATTCAAGTAACTTAAAAACTTAAACAGTTAAAGTAATATTACAATTTAGGTAAGATTAAGTAAAATCTCTACACCAATCACCAAGGCAGAGCAAATGACAAACCTGCGTATCAGAGGGTAAATGCAAAACAAATGACCTCTCCATGAATTCCCTGCTTATTCCAAAGTCCTGCAGTGAAACCCACTCCTTAGCACAAGGCACAGCTGGGTGCTCATCACCACCACTTGTCATCAGACACCTGCCACAAAGTCAAACCTCCCCACAGAGTCACCTTCTGACCCACCCAGACCAGCCCTCTGTCCTGCAGGAGAGCCACTGGTACTTCCAAAGTTCCATGCTGGAGAAAAATGAGCAATGCATTTTTTTTTAAACTGAGGACTTTTGTTGGTTAGGGTTTTTATTAATACTATTTTTTTTAACTGAATCAAACTCTACCAAGTCACTAAACGAAATGTGGTGATTTTCAGTTCATTGTCTTTCCAAGTTCAATAAAGACAATAGCAAAGCAAATTATAGAAATATAAAGAAAAATAAAGAAATATCAAAGCAAATATATATTCAAGCTTTACAAAATTCCATAAAATTTCATTATTATTTAGTAATAAGTAAAGATATCTGTTGTCACAACCTTTTTTATCTTACCATGTTACATAAAAACATATCAAATTCAAAAATATTGGTACGATTTTTTTTTAAATTGCATTTTAAAGTCTTAGATCATGCACTTAAAGATATTGTTATTTAGTCCTTTAGTTAAATTAAACTGGATAGCCCAGAAATTCAAATTAAAGTCCATACCCAGGGTTTATTCCTTTAGCATTATACACAAAAATTATATATTATTAACATTTTTTTCCTAACTGCCTCAGAAATTGAACTATTTACAAAAAAATGTATCACATTTCACAAAAACTAGCATCTCTTCATTACAGAGGAGCAGAGGAAGCTTAAAAGACAACATATTTTCTTTAATGTACACAGAAACCTGAACACAAACATCTTCAAACAATTTCCCTGACACCAACAGTTCTACTAAAACAATGGCTCTGAACTATTGTGTGTGCAAGAAGTGCTGGAGAAGCAAAGGGAAGCCAAAAGTAAAGAAATATCTTAAAAGCTTTTTTCCCCCACAAGGAAGGCAAACATTTTGGCAAACGTTGCGCTGAGGCCTAAGTTATAAGAATGCATAGAAAAAAAAACCCACAAAATTTTCTATGTCTATTAGAAATCTTTAAATTCAAATACTGGAAAAAATTAAAGAAAAATAACTTGAAAATATTTTCCCAGGAAGCACTAAATGTTTTCAGGAGTTAAAAAATGACTGCTCTATTATGTTTACTATTTATTTGGTGATGTAATTTCAAACAAACAAGATTACTCATATAAAAATGAGAAATAGAGAGTTTTCTTCAGAATGGTCTCTGAAAGTAATGAATCATCAATGTAAAACCTGGGTGTGTTCTTTCTAAGCTGTGAATAGTATCAATAACACAAAAATTTAAATTCCACATTCAAAATACTATTAGTTTTTATTTAGCCATAAAATGAAATATTTTTAGAATTACTTACATTCTGCATATTTCTGAAGTTGAGAGAACTCTCCAGGGCTAAGGTTAACCCACTTGTCCTGGCTCGTCATACTGGCAGGAAGGGAGCTCCTTGTGTATCAGAAGAATATTCCTTTTGACCCAGGTGTTATAAGCCCCATAAAGATGTTTAACTTCAGCTCACAGTGTCTGGAGAGTGCCAAGATGGCATCAGTCCATGTGGATGAAGTTTTTGATGCTATCAACTGTTCCAAATGTGTTGGTTCAGTGGCGAGTTACAGCACTGTTAAAAGAGCAAATATTAAATACAGCATAAATACCAAATATAACAGAATAAGATAAAAAAAACTAAATACCAAGATATACCAGTTTTCCTGTGGGAATACTTGTAACTAATAAATATTTTGTCCCATGCAGTTTTGCTCAAAATATTTCCAAACCGTATTTGTCTGCAAATAGTTTTATATGTATTTCCAAACTATTTTTTTTAATTCCAAGTGCTTATGTTCAGAATTCATTAAAAATTATCAGCTGTTTATGATCAAATGTATCTGGACACACTTTATGGAGATGTTCCCGATTTAGTAACAACCACTGAAATAGCAGATATTATCTTATCAGTAAACTTAGTTTCTTATGATTTTAAAATTGAATTGCTGTAACTGGATTTTTACCCAGTTATGTTGCTATTCAGCACTGCATGGCCTTGTCAGAAATGCTACAAAGCTTCTAACTCTCCATGCCAAAATAAAATAGATTCTACAGTTTGCTGAGAAGCTCACATAAGAGCTATACAAATATGAACTATTCTAAAAAAATAGTAGGGGTTTGATTTCTAGAACATCCCAGCATTGCTGGTCACAAGTGAAAATCAAATATAACTGTTGGTATCATCACAAATCAGTTCAGGGAAAAAAAAAATCAAATTGTGGGTGCCTTCTCATCCCAATTATGCAGTTTCTACATCTGTAGGACAGACCCTCTGCCAGCAATGCATTATCAGGTAGGCTGCTTTCCTCTAATTTTAGCCACCTGAGAGCCAGGTACTTCATTTGAGATTGTCATCTCAGGCGCTCCCTTTAATCATCACAAAGAGACAGGTGGCCCAGGCAGCAATTAATCCTTCCAGTTTCAACATAAGCTTAAAATGTGATGAATTGCCTTCTGTGGTATTTATCTTTTATTGATTACAGAGGTTGCCTAGAGGACCAGTTTAGACTAGAAAGCTAAATTTAGACTGCAAGTGGAATCTCTTCCTATGTCTAGCAATGTATCATTTATAAGGGTTAAATTACAAAAAATTCAGACCAAAAGAGACCAACACAGCGATGGAATGAGTGCTAAGGAGGGAGATGTTGGTAGCTAAGAAAGAATCGAAATAGGAGTCATGAGAGAAAAGAAAGGAAAAACAAAAAAATTACGAGGAACAGAAGCATGGGTTAAAAAAACCCTACATTAACCTAATCCGACAACACTTTTGTTTTTTTCCTCCTGTTATATAAATACGAGTCTTATCACTGGACAAAGAAATTCATGCAGACACTAAGGAAGACAACTCAGTCCCAGAGCTTTCATTGCTCCCAGACCCTTCCTTGTGAATAATTTGAATGCATGGACTATATCATGACCAAGTGTCTAAGTACAATAACAGCTGTCTTGCCTTTAAAAAATTTGTTCCAGAAGAGATTCCTCTGGTCTTCATCTCCTCTGTTAAAAAAATAAAACTATGATGATTTGGAAGATCTAGAATCTGATTGAATGTATAATATAATTGAAAAAATAGCAAAAATTTACAGAAGCATGGAGATTGGGATGAAAAAGGAAACATTAATGTGAATAAAACTGGTCAAGTACAAGGCACATCAGCCCTCAAATCTCTAAATCAATGTCAGTGCCTGAAAAAGGTTAGAAACTACAAAAGCTAAATGTGCTATTTATATCGTTCTTTCCCCTGAACTTCAATACTTTTATTGATCTCAAGAAAAAACAACTATGGTAAATTGAGTAATTTTAATCAAATTAGAGGTGTTTCATTTCTGGCAGTTGACTAAATTGTGTTGAAGACAGTTTTGTATCTTCAAGTAGGCATATATATTTTATAAACTTGGCAACTGATGAGATTTTACTGATTTCTTAAATTGTATTTGCATAACTGATTTAACCAAAATTTTCTACCACAATTTCATCCAGTTTTACTATTGACATCATTCTTAACTACATTAGCGTTATTACCTACAAAAGCTAACATTGCTGAACACTGTGAAGTTAGAGATTATCTTGATTATTGAATATGTATATTTGTGATAAACAGCTTTCCACTAGAATTACTACAGCTAGCAAGGTAATGATGCTGTACACTCTGGTCCTATGAATCCATCCATATGGAATACGTTTAGTTGACCACTGTCTACAAAGTTTGTTGCCTACACAGTTCATCAGCAGGGAAAATAGATCTAAATTACTAATTCTGATATACTTTCTCCACAACAGACACCCAGGCTCTACAGCCTAGAACCAGAGTTGTAACAAAACATACATGTCCTGAATGAGATGGCAGCAATGGAATGAGATGTAGTATGGACATGGCAGCTCACAGGAAAGATGATGTAGTTTGTGCCTAAGACAGCAGCTATCATGGAACATACAACAGAATTTCAGGTTACATTTTTATTCTGGACAACTCTCAAATGCAAGTTCTGTCCTTCGAAAGGGAAGCCTGTGGGGGACATAGTGGATCTAATTAATCTAATTAATGCCAGTGTAATTTGGGAACAGGAAAGGAGAGTTAGGCAGTCCTCAGAGTGGCTCACTGGTCTTTGGACTGCAGCCAGGTCCTGACTCCACCTCAGTATATGTGATGCAGAAATACATAGACATATACTGGGGAAGATTTCACCAAAAGGAAAAATAACCTTCTAGGTACTTCCTTTCTTCAGTTTCCTGTTAGGTTCTGCTGCAGAGTCCCAAGCAAGGAAAGATCCCTGCATCACTTAGTTTTTCACAGTTATACTTTTTACAGTGATATTTTCCCATTTTATGTAGATGATATCACGGTTATAAGAAAACAAACAGCATACAGATGTTGATGACAAAGGTCATCAATGTATATTTCTGTTATTTGTTAAGGCATACACTGAAGATCACCTATATACTATTCAAATATCCAAATTTCTGTAAAAGAAAATATTAGCTGTTCTGAATTATCTTTTTCAGAAGTGTTTAATATAAATTCACTTCCTTACACATTATTTTAGTGCTATTTAAGTACTTCAGGAAGGCTATGCAGTGAGAAACCTATAGATAAGTATATGAAGAGGAAAGTAGTATCAGCAATAATACTGTCACATGGGAAAAAAAGAATCTTTAACTACAACAAAAATCAAATGGGATTCTGGTAGGCAAAATAAAGATCAGCAGCTCCAAAGAGATCACACACGGTGATCTGACCTGTTCATGCAGAGATAAATTTCTCTGAAGAATACAATACAGGATACAGTTAAAATACATACAACATCAGGTAGGAACTTTCCAGTAATCCTCTAAGAGTTCAACCTATTCTGAGCAACTCAGATTTGTGCATACATTTTGTTAATATACACTTAGCAAGATTCACAGCCCTCTCAGCCAGACACAAAGCAGGCCTTACAAATAAGAGAAACTAGAAACATGACATTAACAAACCATTCATTTAATCACAAAAAGAATTAGAAAAAAAATCTTCCTCCTCTAGCCACTGACTATAATAAGTCTTAGAACTTCACTCTCCTTTTTATAACATGTTTTCCTTTATGGATTTGAGAGTTTATTAAGTGTTCTGTCAGGATTCCTACCAGGCCACATATCCAAACTAGGAAGCAAAGCTTTTTTAAAAACTATACAAATCAAATTGCTTAGCATTCAGCCAACATTGCTAACCAGCTTAGATTTCCAGGAATTCCCCATGCCACCGAAATCCTCAGCTGCTCTTCAGAAGCCTGGCTGACAAAAGAAAAATGAATATATGATGAAGGAAAAAAACCACAGAGGCAAATTCCCCATATGCCAACCTCACGACTCAATCTCCTTCCACCTCATCCAGTCCTCCCCGTAAGGAAAGATGAGTTTTCGGAGAGCATTCAGGGCAAAATAAATTACATCAGTCCCACAAAACTGATCAACAACACCAATTTCAGCTTCGAACTTTGGCCATGGAGACACATCCAGGTTCTCAACCAGCCCAACACAACTCCCTGGAAGGCAGGAGAGCTTTCTCTGAGGTCCAACCTCACTGCCGTGTGGGAAAGCACAACACTCATCTTAATGCATGCCTTAAGGGACTGATTTCTGTTTACCATAACAGGAACACTTAGAACAGCCTAGAAACGGGCTCTTGGACTTGCTCAGCCATGCCCTGCTTTCCTGCCTTCCTGCTTTTACCTGCCCTTCCACAATGTCCACCCCACACACCAGTCCATCAGCTGTCAGTTATTCTGTGAAGGGGCACAGGGTAAAGCTATAGCAAGTTTCCTTCCACAGAAACTCCAGCTTTCCATAACAGAACTGATTGATGATTTTTGCCTGAACCATAGGAATAAATAACATAGAATATTTTATACCCAAATTGCTATGGAGGCTGCAGCAATTATGCCTATCAAGAACTCTTCGGTACAGAATGTGCTTGGTATTTCCTTTAGTGGGGGTCCTACATTTTCACCATGGTTAGTTAGATCCCGTGATTTTCAGTGTGGGTGACATAATGGGTTTTCCAGAGGAGAATTTTTACATGTCAGGTAACACACATGTCTGCCTGAAAATTTCCTCTGTTCTTCCAAAAACATGCCAACAGTGATTAATTTCTTGCCTGGAAATTTAGGCATTATGTACAGGTGTACAAGACATATGTAAGTGTTCCTGCAATTGATTTTACACTTTGTAGAGAACAATGTCTCTACTGTCAGAAATACTCCAAATTTTCATGGTTTAAAGTTCAGTATGAAGAGCCTGGACAAGAAATTTTACCAAAATATCTGCTAATCACCATTCTGGTTTCTTTACTTTCAAATATAGAAGTAATGTAATTACTTATAATTGCTGCCGGATTAATGGCATGAATGCAAAGAATGAAGCCACATAACAAAACACAACAGTTTTTTCCTACATATATTGCATATTTTACATAAAAACATCCCTTGTTTTGCACTGAATTTAGTATAGAGTCTTTTTAGTGGTACACTTTTTTTTCTTCAATTTAGTAAGAGATGTTTACTGATGTAAATTAATACAATTCTGAAATATAAACTACAAACAATGACACACTGAAATCAGTGATAGTTTCTGTACCAAGCTGAAAATCTCTCCCTTTAAAGAAGTGACCAGCACAACTCAAAAGCATTTGTTCTATTGACTATTTTATTCCCAGGTGTACAAGTCTGGGACATGTAAAGGCATCCATTTAAATTTTAATACAAAAGATATGGACTGTATTCCTCAGAGAAGCAATTACTCAAATTCTCTTTCTTGAATTATTTATATGGAATATATCAGTAAACACTAAGAAGACATGCAGCACAAACACTATTGTGGCATGCTAAGCAGAATGCTTGAATCTTTGTGAAAACATTTCACCAATACTACAGTTTGTGAGAGGGAAAAATTATTAGCAACAAAAATGGAGCACTGATAAAAATCAATCAGAATGCAAGATGGCAACATCCCTGAGTACAGTTAGGACTCATTTAAGAGCAGTTTAATACTTGAAGCAAAGTTATTAAGAAAAATAATGTTAAAAAAAGGGAGATACCAAAAGGAGAGTTTGGAATAAAACCCAAGAGAAACAAGTGATGCTCAGTACAACTGCTCACCTGAGAAGCAATCAGCCTCTCCTGAGCAGCAATCAGCCAATTCCTCCCAGTTTCTACCCTCAGCATGACATTCCAGGATATGGAATATCCCTCTGGCCAGCTGCCCTGGCCATGCTCCCTCCCTGCCCCTTGTGCAGCTCCTCACTGGCAGAGCATGGGAAACTGAGAAGTCCTTGACTTGGGGTAAGCACTACTTAGCAACAACTAAACACTCTGTTATCAGCATAATTCTCATAGTAAACCCAAAACACAGCTCTGCACCAGCTACTAAGTTTAAAACTAACCCTATCCTAGCCCAAACCAGGACACTCTCCATGTACCTTAACTTCACCATATGAATTCATTTAAAGCAATTTCTGATTGATCTTAAATTTTGCAACTGTTAGGCTTGCTATTTCCAGGTTGTCACATTAATTACCTACCGAGTCAGAAGAACAATATTCAAATTTCTCAGCATTTCTTCAATTAAAGAAATATTGAAATAAATGAAACCTGAGGAGAATCTGGGACAAGGAAATACCACAACATACTTTTGCTGATTCATCAAAAGTATATAAAGGCTTTTTTCTTTCTTTAAATAATACAGCTGAATAAACTAAAAAATAAAAAAAAACCACACCACTGGAATTTATTTTATGCTTATGAAAGAAGTACTACATAATTCAAAAATCTCCTCCAAGTGAGAGTCATAGAACTGTTCCCAATGTTAAAAACGTCTCAGTAACAATTTTACAAAAACAGATTTAAAAAGTGAAAATTGGAAAAGAAAAGTTGTGCAGTTACACATCCTTCTTAATATTTTATGACTAAACAAGAACATTTTTCCATAGGCTACTAAAATTTGAAACCATTTTTTTACGACTAAATGATCACATTGAATAATATTATGATTTTTAAGTGACTAATTAAAAACATAATACAAATAGGAGGGGTAAAAGAAAAAAAGAGAAAAAAAAATTGACCCAGACAGAAGTACAAAATAAACTGTACAGACAAAAAGATTTCTAGACAGCTGGTAATATTTTGAAATTGGTGAATTTAAAAAAAAAAATACTATTTCAATATTAAAAGTTTTAAAAGAAGATGAATCACTAAAGCTTAGACTGATACTCTTTAATAAACAGAGAAAAGCAATCTGGAACAGAAAGCACTGGATTTTATAGGTATATCTATGTAATCTATAATAAATTCTCTGGAACACAGCACATTAGGCTGTCCACTAGATAAATCTCTCTGATGCGAGGATGAATCAGTCTCTCAAACAATTCTTTTCACATCACCCACCACTACTTCTATAAATCCCCTGAAACTCCTCCAAAATCCTGGATTAAACATCTTGAGGACAGCCTCTGCCTTCCAAACTATGCATCTGCCATCTTCCCCAGGAAAGCCATCTCCAGAAGTGCCTCCCTTGGTATGAGCTCCACACAGACCTCCCCACAACCAGCACCACAAGTATTTGAGTGCATATAAACAGAGGTTAAGGTCTTTGACTAACATCTGCCACACGTTCTTTCTCTTTTCTCTAATTCCCTCTCATAGGGCAACCTCTAAGTTCTGCCTAACAATTAACTTTTGTTGTCAGTAAACTACAGGGATTTTTTTTTTGTTTAAATATTGGATTTAATTAATCTCTCCATATTAGGTGCTCTAGGGGTGATTGTATTACAGGAGAGCAAAGCTGAAAAGAGTAATTTTTAACTGGGAAAGAATTCCGATGATCCATAGTTTCCTGGGGCAGAAATTCCTATTTCATGCTTGGAAATAAGCCTTTGAAGAGATGTTCTTTAGTCTTGTGACAAAAATGTTCCACAGCACCAGAGGAAAAGATTTGTTAACTGCTGTCCTCATTTAAATGCTTTGTGCAATTTTAAAATAAACTGGGAACAGGGCAATGGAATTCCTCACCAAAAACTTGTGAAAATACGAACCTGATTTAATCAATAGGAAATCTGTACAGAGAACAAAGATAAGTTAGCAGGCAGGTTAAACAATTTCATAGGAGAAGTTCATGCTAGGTTATTTTCTATTATGTGGCATGTTTATTTTTTCCCCTGGGGAGAGGGCTGTATGGAGAAGTTGATTAAATTACTGCAGTCCTGGGATATGAATAGCTGGCACTATCACTCTCCACTGGGATAGCGTGGGGCCTTCTAGACAACTACAAATGGTTCTGTATGTCTTCATTAGCTTTACTACAAAAAAGTTCAGTGATAGTGAGATACCAAATGGGTTATCAAAGGACAGCTATCAAAAGTTGCCTACAAGGACACATATCTGCATCTAAAGTAAACAATGTGGTGGCAGCAGCATCTCAAAATACAATTCCCTATTCACCCAGAAAACTCCTGACCCATTCAAATTCAGCTCTAAGAGGACAATAACATCCAGGTTTGTGAAGGATCAGTGAGCATTGCCATTTGCATGTTCCCAGAATTTGCTCTGACGACATGTCCATACTGACACTAGACGTGGCGGTGCACAAGAGCATGAGTGAGGCATGAGTGAGAGCAGTTTTACTGAAACAAAGCAAGAAGGGAAAATCCAAGTTGGCACAGCACCACAAGCATCAGAGCAGGCTCTGCACCTCTGCCTGACCTCTTGTGCACACGTCCAAGGGATGCAACAGTCCAGGCTGTCACAGGTCCTCAGTTCTCAATACCAGAAACCATCACTTAAAGGCAGCTTGGCCTCACATCCTTCTACAGCATAAAGACACCTTGAGTCTCTTTTCATCTCCTCAATGGCTTCCCTGCAGTTCATATACTGTCATTGAGTAAACTGAGACAGAGGCTGGCATTTGCAGAACTACACACTAAGATCAGGTCAGAGAGGGAAGTGCATTTTCTGACTGAAGGTCCTTCATTTGTTTGTCTGTCTGTCCATCCCACCCAGACAGACATACAAATGTAGAGACTTTAACGCATTGCTCCAACTTTCAGACAGGAAAACCCTACATCTTCATGGTTAACTGTTCTGATTTTTTTTTCAGAGGTGTATGAGAAAGCAACAGTGAAATTTATCTCCTCCACCTACCAACTCCAGTGTATTACTTACCTCAGAATCCTTTGTAGTTAAAAGTGACAATATTCCCATGGAACTTTTAACAAATAAAAACTGGTATCTGATTTCACTATTAATTGACAAAGGTACATAATTAAAGTTTTATACAAAACTGTATAAAACAGTTTTATATACAAAACTGTTTTATACAAAACACAAAATTGTGGTTTTTTTCCATGATGTTGCGTTTTCAATATGAAAGCTTACTTTTGTTAATTTGAGTTTCTCAGTGCTTTTCCCATCTTAAAGGGAAGAAGAAAAAAAAGTTGATCCTGTCTTCTTTTTCCTTTGGGAATCCTTTGTCAGAACTAGCTTACATTAGGCTTGCATTTTAAATATATTTTTTCTCTTGAGAGAGTCTCTGCATTTCTGTTCTCTTTTTCTAGCATGTTTTTCTCTGGAATTCTACCTAATTATTTTCTCTCTTTAAGTGTGGCAATTAATTCTCCTTAGATTCAGCTTGTGTTTTTACACAGCAGTCCTTGACACTGAAATTATTGGAACTGCATGTATGATTCTCTACAAATAGGAGAAGAATGGGAGTGGCAGAAAGAAGTATTTTCTAACACGTGAACTTTCAAAGAAAAAAATCTTTGCTCAGGTCTCAGAACAGATGCAGGAAACTTCAAGCTAAGTGAAGGTTAAGATCAATTTTAAGTTATGGCACATTATTATATGGTTCAGAGAAAAGGGTAGCTGGTATCCTGTTGCAGATCTGGAACATACACACATAGCCCTTCAGAATTTGGCTGGAGTTTTGCTTGCTCTGTCTATAGACTGCCAAATACATGCTGGGAGGACACTGGCGGGACTTTGCCCCTCCTGACATCTTGAGGCCAACAGCACAGTCTGTCTTCACCAGCCTGGGAAGACAAATGCCCAGTTTTGCTACATTCCACTTCCTTTTTCCTACAGGACTGATAAACTTGCAAACAACCTGCTTAGATGCAGTAATAAACCACACCTAAATAGCCCTGAAACGAGACACAGGATAAACACGTGGGAAGAATCTTTTTACTCCCGTGAGCCACTCGCCTTAACAGTGCAGCTGTTGGATAAAAAAATCTGAACCTGCTCGGTATGACTTTAGCTTGAAATGTGAAACGATTTCCCTTGACTTTGCTGAATGTTGATGCTTGTGTTTCCTCATCATCCGCAATTCCCCTGGGGACCCACACAATTTTGCCCAAGGGAGTTTTAATCCTATCCACAAATTGTAGTCAAGAGTCAAACAATTACTAAATATTCTTCATGCTGAACACTTTTACAGTGCAGGTCTGCCTCTTTTTGCTATTACTATATTTGCCACAAACTAAAAATCATCTATATGTTTACTTCTGAATCATAAATATCATCATGTAAACCATTAATCATATTTGCGCAATTAACTTTTAACAGAGTTTTAAAAAGAAAAACATAAATAATGTTTTATATATTTCCTTTTCTTTCAAAGTAAATAAATAAATAAATCTACTGAGGAATGAAACATTTAGTCTATTTTGAATATATTTTTAAGCTTTACATCAAAAGAGCTTATATATTAGAATATTATAACTAATGAAAAGTCAGAAATCAAAAAGGGTAATAAAGTGAGGAAAGTAGAATAAATACACAAACAGAAAAAGAAACTCAATGATTCATTGTTGTTTTTGTGCTTAAATTGTTGAAAAATTACTTTTCAATGACAAGGAAAAAAGCATAATACAATGGATGGCAACTGGATAACACTACATTTGTGCTTCTATATGAGGAATAATTACATGATTAAATCTCTTGGATTCCACTCCCATACAGAACAGAAGTATCAGGTAAGAGCACTACCATTCCTGGTAATACTAACTAGAGATGTACTGCCTCCATGAATTTATATTCTTAACTTGAATAGAAGCAGCACTAATTGTAAACAATTGCAAACCTGTATCTATTGCACTATTTCAATCTATTTCTGCCATCAACCTGCAATCACTTCTGCTGGTTTTGTTGATTTCTCAGCCAAAACACTGGGATGAATGCACCACGACTGGTGCATTGCAAGTCAGGTGTTCAAGTCCTTCCTAGTTGTTTCCCTTGCTTCCAAATCTATGATCCTAAAACTTAACTTTTAGAACATACCTGTGTAACTACCTTAAGCCAACTGAAGGTCTACTCACTAAAACAAAGGTGTCTCAAACAGAAATGTTTAAAATTTGTTTTGCACTGAACACTAAAAGAGTTTAGCAAATGATCCTGTAGAACTTCAACATGATCCTGAATATAGCAAAATTACCTACAATATTTATGCTCAGCTTTGTATTACTAAAGAGAAACTACAAAGAAAAAACTTGTAAGTTATGAATAGGCACAAGCTTTTTAAGTCCCATTTCATCTCAAATTGGTGTTCAACCTCTTCACCTTACATTTGCTTTGTATAGCTCAGTATGTACTTCACAACTATTGTAACAGTTCTTCCATCTACTCCTACAAAGTCATCACTAAAGGTCTAAATTCTTTATGAGAAGGTTGCATATGAAATATTTATATTACAGAGCTTGAATTCCATTGAAATCTTGCAAGACAGGAATCTAAAAACAATTTTTTTAAAAAGCAGATTTTTTAGGGATTAAGAAATATTCTCTTTTCTACCTTTCTTATTCGATCCATGGAAGTTTTCAAACAAAGAAATTTTCCAAAGTTCCTTGTGTTGTCTACTCTAACCAACAGGCATATAAAACTCACTGCCATCAACTGGAGAATGCATGAACTTTAAAAACATGTTCATAGAAATCAGTCATAGAATGGTTTGGGTTGGCAGGGGCCCTGAAGATCATCCAGTTCCAACACCCCTGCCAAGGGCAGGGACACCTTTCACTAGACCAGGTTTCAAAGAGCCCCATCCAACCTGCCCTTGAACACCTCCACAGATAGATGGAGTATCCACAACTTGTCTGGGCAGCCTCCAGAGCCACACCAGTTCCAGTGCCTCACCAGCCTCACAGTGAAGAATATCTGTTTATTAAGTGATTTGTTATTTATGAGTCATTCCTTTCACATGCCCTGTATTGAAATATAAACAATTGAATCCTTCTACATATGAAATAAGCCTAAGAGAGTTTGCTCTACTTATACCCTCTTTTTATCACAAGAATATCACAGCTATGTAATCTGTAAGTCGCTCAGTTTACTAACGTCATCCCATTTTGGTACAGCTCAAGTCACCAAAAAAAAAAGAAAGAGAAAAAGATTCTATTTAAATTTGCTATTTAAAAATCAATTCATAAGAAGTTATTTTTCCAAAGGCTGTATTTTGAAGGATAAAGTTATATTTCCTCACGAAACAGAAGTTTTATCTTCTGAGAACCTTCACCAAAGATCATCTAAAGCCTCATAAATTCTCCATTCTCAAAAATATAGGATAAAATTGCTTATATGCTCCAATGCATATTTACAGAACTGATTTTGCTGTACCCAAGTAACTTTTATAATTAAGAGGTCTTGCTTATACTTGCAGTAAATTAAGACATTAAGACTGTTTTCTCATTTGAGGCATGCCATGTAACATGGGGTGTTTTACCCAAGAAAAAATTACTACCAGCAGCAAGAAGAAAAAGCAAACAAATAAAAATCACCACCAAGAAAGGCGATTCACTCTCAGGTGATAAGCATCCATACGAATCTGTGATTCAGAATTTGAGGTACTATTGTTTACACTTAGCTGCTTAGACTGCAGACAGAAATCCCAGAGTTAAAATGAACTGGGCAAGTGAAATTATGCAGCCTGGGGAACCTATTGCTTTTTTGACCCAAACTACAATGTCTGCAGTCTGACAACCAGCACCCAAACACACTTCATTTTTCTGCCCATTCTTAACAACCTGGATAGACCAATGGAACAGATGAAAAATGTCAAGTAATAACAACAACATAACTAAAAGTTCTGTGCTTCATTATCAAAGCAGAAACTGAGATAAGATTTACTCACTGGAGGGGAGGAATGACATCCAGGGGGACTTTGAAAGGCTTATGTGGTGAGTCCATGCAAACCTCATAAAGTTCAACGAGACCAATACAAGGTCCCAAAGCCAGTTCAGGGCAGTTCCAAGCACAAATACAGGCTGGGCAGAGAATGGATTGAGAGCAGCCATGGGGAGAAAGACCTGGGATATTCAAGGACAAGCAGCACAACATGACCCAACAATGCGCACCTGCAGCCCAGAAAGCCAATGTATCCTGGGCTGCATCCAAAGCAGCGTGGCTAGCAGGGCAAGGGAGGGGATTCTGCCCCTCTGCTCTGCTCTGATGAGACCCCACCTCCTGTGCCACATCCTGATCTGAACCCCCAAAATGCACATGGACCTACTGGAGTGAGTCCAGAGAAGGGACACTAAGACGATCAGAGGGCTGGAGTCCCTTCCCTATGAAGACAGAGAAAGTTGGGGTTGTTGGGTGAAGAAGGCTCCAGGGAAACCATGCAGCAGCATTTCAGTAACTAAAGGAAGATAAACTACAAGAAAGATGAGTTTTTACAAGTGCAGGTAGCAATAGGGGAACTTTAAACTGACAGAGGGGGGTTTAGGTTTGATATTGGAAAGAAATTTCTCCCAGTGTGAGTGGTGAAGCACCGGAACATGTTGCCCAGAGAAGTGATGGATGCCTCATTCCTAGAAAAATTCAGGGTCAGGTCGGATTGGGTTTGAGCAACTTGGTCTGGTGGAAGGTGTCCTTAACAATGGCTGGGGAGCTGGGGGTTGGGGGTCTGAAACTACATGGCCTATAAGATCCTTTCCAACCCAAACCATTGCATGATTCTGTGACTATAGCACAAAGAGAACAATGGTACAGGCCAACTTTGTTTTAAGAGCAAGGAATAGAAAATAAAAAAGGAGAGAAATACTCTAATTTACAGAAATGAAGTTAAGAACTGAAATTTCTAAAATTTTGCTTTTTAACAAATTACTAGATCTCAGCTGGCATTACTTATTGAATTTCAAAGTCACTAGGAACACTGAATGAAGCATTTGTTCTTAAATAATTTGCTTGCTATCACAAAGGAAGCATGTATGGAAAAGTCAGGAACTGAACTGAGATTTGTAACTGAATATATTTAAACACATACATCATGCCAGTTTATGCAAGTCAATAGAACAGTTGTACTTCTTAACAGCTTTATTTTTGTCTGTCATACCGAGTTGGAGCAGGTAAATTTAAGTCTAAATGCACAAAAAATGTATTTAATAACCTAAAATAGAGCTGTAGATTATAAAAATGATCATGGATATTTAATTAGCCAAGCCTCAGAATTTTAATTAAAATTCCCTGTCTCTCACGTAGAGTTAGCTTTAGTTAATACACCATTAATTAACAAATGAAGTAGTTCAAAGGAAGTAGATACTTTTGATGAAACCTGGTCATTTACAGATTTAACTACATATACACAACAATAGCACCACTCCAAGACATCTGGGGCTCTTTTTAGATTACTTGAGGTTTATACTGTGGTTTGCTTCAGGGTCCTGGTTTTGCAGTCACCCATGCTGGGCCCCTGGTTAGAAAACGTCACAGCTCCCATCCAGGTCCAGCAGCGCCATCCCTCAGAGCAAAATGGGGCTGGGGAAGGTGCCCAGGGCTGAGCCTGCACCCCAAGGACCAGAAACTCTCCCAATGTATCCACTCGCCCATCCCAGTAAAAGCACCCTGAAGAAAAGGAAGATGGAGATTCTGAACAATGTGCCAAAACCAAATACAGATCACTCTGTTTTGAATCTCAACTGCTGTGCTGTGTTCCCTGTGAGGCAAGAATAGGTTTGTACCTGAAGAAGAGTAAATAGAAATTATGAAAGCTGTTGATGCTTGGAATACAAAACTGCAAAATCCAAACCCTCCGCTTTTGGAAGCAAAGGAGTACTCAGTGTATTCGGCCTTTTTCAGATTTTGGCCTTCTTAGATACACAAAACAAAAGATTATTCAAGAGATTATTATAGATGTCCAATGTTTGCTAGCAGTTTCCAGTTCTCAAGGTTCCCAGGCACAAACTGCATCACTAGGTTTCGCTTACATTTCTTAAATTGGCACAACTAAAATAAGAAAGTTATTTCTTCTGGCATGTTAGAAGAATTAAAAACATTGATTTAGTATACCTAAAAATTCACTGTAAAATAGACTGTTGTAAATACATATACACCACATGTTTATGCTTCCTATTTTCACTTTTATTCAAGGTAACTTTATTGAACATAACTGTTATCCTGACATTGTTAGTGTTTAGAAACCTACCTACGATACAGGTGAAATTATGAAAATAAATATTTCTATATGGACACATTAGAATATTCTGATGAAAATAAGTATCATTTTGTGTATTTTGCATATTTCATCCCTACTTTAATTATTCACAATATTTATCTAGACTTTTTAATAACAAGTATCAAAAATACAAGCAGCAGATCTCCTTTGTAGCAGTTGCTTAATTAATTACTAAATCCAAGCACAGATAGTAGATGAGGTAAAACCACTGATTATTTTTGAATCAGAAAGATTATTCTATAGTATTGCTATTTTGTTATTATACAGTATTTCTTTGCTTTATGACCTTAAAATCTATACATATGAAATAAAATGTTCCAGTAAACTGTATTAACAAAAAATGCATATTCTTTTTTTGCCAAAAATTATAGGGGGGAAAGATCAAACACGTCTTCTCAACAGTCACAATTTCAGATAACACTGTATTTACTGATGTCCAAAATTTTGGCTGTACTAAATATTCCTGAATGCTCAGAGCAGTTACTGTACTAGCATTTTCAAAATACTCCAAAAGCCCCAAAATATTTGACTGAAAATAGCAGGCTTGCTTGCTTGGCAGAGTTATGCATACTTTTCAGATCTATCAAATGTTGCAAAAACACATCTTCTCTTTTATGGGACATTACGATTGCTCCATTTGTGGTAAATCTGCCCTGAGACACAGAATTTTCCAAAGAAAATTGCATTACAATGGTCCACATCATGTCATCTGTTTCATCTGTTTTAAAAACTCTCCAGTGACTTCTGTGGAGGATAGTCTTAAAAAATAAATGGAACAACATGTCCCAAAGTACTTTTTCTACCTAGCTTAAATACTTTTCATGAAAAATATTCTGAAAAATTCAGAAAGCTGTAACATTACCACTAAATTATGCCCTTAATATTCATCTATTCCCAAATGGCTGAGACGGGTTCATGGACTGACTGTAACATAAGGGAAAGAGCTCCGTGGCTGCAGAGCAGAAATGATCCCCACAATGCAGGGCAGCATGAGGAGCCCCAGCTTTCCCTGGAGATGAGTCCTGCTGCCTCCCTTCCCTTCCCTTCCATTCCACTCACCCCCTATCAGTAACACCCTGAGCAGCATCACAGCATCATTCATGTCACAAAGAATGAATGAAAGAAAGCAGCCAAGGAGCCACAGTCCTGGAGTGGCACAAAGGCCACGAGCAAAGAGTTTGGGATCTGACAGTCTAACACCATCCCACATTTCACCAGTGCCATCTTAGTTCTTACACAAGAGACACCGCAAACAGTGCGGATGACACAGCCACACAAAGGCCCATGGACTGGGGGAAGAGTGGGAAAATTATTTTAGCCTGTGTCAATACTGTGAACAAATTTCACCATGCCAAATACCTTAAATGCACTTCACCTGCTCTACAGAACATCAAGAAAGGAAAACATATTGTCACCTCTTGTTATTGTCTACTCTCTTTTAAGACTATTTCTCTGACACAAAGTGCAACTATAAATTTTAATGCTGCAAGAAGACTAGGACTTTGCTTCTTTGGTTACTTTTGAAAATGAGATCTCTGTAAAACAGCAAAGTATGCATAAAGTTCAGATTTCTGATTATATAAACAAATGCTTCATATAAAGAATCATACTATCCTTATTTACACTGCACCAGATCTATTACTTTGTAACAGATACACAGAGGAACATGCCCAGAAATTCCCTGATGAAGTCATCTGAAACCCCTTGCAAAAGAACAATAACCTTCTGCATCAGTACAGCTTCATGTTATCTCAGGTCTGATTTACAAAAAGAACAAAAGTTCCTATGAACTTCATTAAATGGCTGTTATCTAATAATTCAAATCTTTTCATAGCACAGCCAATGTTCTTAGATTATTAGTAGTTGTTAGGCAAATTTTATAGATATAAATAGTAATTCTAAAATGCCTCACATGTATATTGAATCTACCTCCCATCCTCCTAGCTTTTCAACACCACTTCACAGGGATGATCTGGGTTTGGGACTGGCCTGGTTTGGTTTTGTTTGAATATGAATGATGCAAGGCAGCATTTCTTTTTCATATTTAGAATGGCTTTAGTCATGCAAATGATATGCCTGTCAAAATAGGTCCAAACTGGGATACTAGCAATGAAAAAAAAAAAGACATGCAAAACATAATAAAAAATTTCAAACAACTTGATATGAAATCCCAGTAATTGCAACATCAACATGAAGACATATCTCTCTTTCCCTTGCCAAAGAACCTTTTATGCCCTTGACACTTTCCAGACATGAGAGCCTCTAATTTATCCTTGATACCACTATGCTTCTTTCCTCTGAGCATCACTTCACATCACTCTAACTGGATGTTGCTCCCTCACCACGACAGTTTGCTCCTCTTGGGCTCTGGAATTCCCTAGGGATTGAGTTTATGCCCTCAAGGATTCCTTGCTCTACCCATTCCAAAGCCACAGCACATGGCCTCACACACAGCAGTCCTGGCTCCTTTCACCCTCCAGGAGGAGTGTGACCTTCTTGAATATTCCTCCTCCTGTTCTTGCATTCTTGTGATTCAAGAGGAACCACCAGTAGATGCAGTGCTCCTTCTCTGATGAGCAGGGCGTGATCACTGCATTTCCACTCAGGGCAACAGGCCTTTGAAAAACCCAATAGCATTTCCAGAGTATCTCCCAAATACACAACCATTTATCACTGGGTTTTAACCCATCAAGAAAGTGGCTCTAAACATCTCTCACACACATACACACACAAAAGTAGGGGAAAAAATGACAGAATATATTTGATTGTGTCTGATTCTTTGTACAAACTTTTACTTCTGCTTTGCTCTGGCAGCCAATCTGTTTTCTTCTCTCACAACCACCCTTAGCAGTAGCACTTTGGGTGTCTAAAGAAGTAATTCTCAGAGTGCAATGTATACAAATAATACAGTCCATTCCTTCATTTGAAAAGAAAAGACTCATTCAACTCTAAGCATCTTTGCCTAGGAGCTGCTCACTTTTACACACTGCTAAATTTTAGCCACAGCACTCAGTAAATAGGAAAGGAGAATGACTCTTCATATACAGGATAACTGCTGTCATCATCCCAAGTAGAGAAGTAAATATTTTGCTATGGAAATAAAGCTGATCCACACTGAAGGAAAATGTAAATCAATGTGGCAGTGTCTTATGAGACGATCTGGGCAGTGACTGTCCATTGGTAAAAGGATACCAGCAAACTCACTATCCCCTATATCAAGTCTGTACAAACCAAAGTAGATGTAGAAATTTTAAAATTACACAGTTAGGTCAAACACATGAAAGCATTCTCAAGTTTTACTGGAATTCCATTTCAGAAGAGTGGGGGGGGGGGGGGGGGGAAAGCTCTCACCTACTCTGCAAGGCAATAATTATTCAGGAAAAAATATTGTACTGCTTTCTTTTTTTCTCCTTCATTTCCTAAACAGGCCAGCTTCCCCCAGTCTTGGGACACACACACTCTCACAGCCAAATAAACTAACCTCATCAAAACCAAAAAACAATGAAAGAAACAAAAAACAACACACACACATTAAAAAAACAAACAAAAAAACTCACAAAACAAAAACCACCAAAAAACCCCACAAAACAGCTGACATGAAGAGTAGAAATTCAGTTTCTCTCTGCTGTAGTTGCCTCCATCACAGTCATAACTAGCACCTTATCACCATTTGAAGGGACCCCAAGCAGGTGCCACTTCCACAGTTCCTAATCCCTCAAGTGCATTATCAACATCCAGTGGAAAAGAAACGCAGGAACAGCTCAAGGACATGGAAATGGAGGAGACAGCAGCAGAGATGTACAAATCAGGGCTGCAGGGGCCGTCAGAGGAGGTAAGAAGAACTACAAGACAGACATAGTTACAACTTTCTTCAGCTGCTCTTCTGGTGGTCTGTTTGAGGAAATGTCACAAGTATTTCTTACAAAATAGTATAAAAAAGAATGGACAATAAGGGAAGGTGAATAAGCTCAACTCTGAGCTGAGCTCATCTGATGCAAATTTCACTGACTCTTTGATTCTATGGTGTAGGAAAAGGCTTACACATAGAGATTGGGATTTTAAAGACCTAGTTCTATGTATGACTGAATATGTACATTAATGCAGCATGAGAACTATATAATTGTTACTAAAGAATTCTCTAGATTATATTGGTATGCTTTCATATTTCTAAGACTGTTACCACCATAGCATCTATACAACAGAAAAAAACCTATCATATGATGCACAGCTAATTAGCAATGTAGAGCAGTATACAGAAACAACAGTGGTCTAGGACAGAAGGCTGTATCTGAGACTGATGACTGAAATTTTAGTTCTCTAAGAGTTAATGTATATATTTTACAAATTTCTAGAAAACAGAATTTTAAGCAGTTTCAATATAGCAAGGTCAAGACAAACAGAAGAATAATTAAAAAGTTCTAGCTCCAGAGGCAGGTAATCTAACTCCCTCAAAGTATGAGCATGTTAGAAGCTATCTGCATTTGCCTTCAATGCATCTGCTGCAAGGGAAATGACACAAATGCAGCTTAGAGAAAACACACAGAAAATAAACTCACAACACCAAAGGTCACACCTCAATAGTAAGAATTATGGTGCACTGATTTTAAACTATACATCATTTTTTCATCAAAATTTTAAAAGTTTTTAATCAAAACTTGCACATATCTCAGTATATTTAGAATAAGTAAACTTTAAAAGGAGTAGGAACAGGCATCTGACAGCATCAGTCTTCCTCATTTACCATTGGCTTGCTTTATCATATTTATCCTCTTAAGTTCAGATCCACAGACTAATACAGTCATCTGACAGCATTCAATATTCATTAATTTTACTAGTCCAGCAACTTTTCAATAGGTTTTACTAAAGACCTATCTTCCTGAGCTCAAATTGCCTTGATTTCTTTGTAATGCAATTTCTTTTACTGTACACCTAACAAGGGGCACAGGTCTATCTCATTAGTTCAGACTATGAAATACCAGACAATATTTCTCTTATATTTAGATAACATGTCATAGAACTGCAACTTTTACTAAAAGGATTAAAAAATGATGTCATTCCAAGCTACATACTTTATAAGCACTATTATTTACAAGCATTATAAATAATGATGAGTAGTTCACACAGAATAATTTGTGTGAAATATATTGTTTTCAATTAAGTGTGATCATCAAATTCACAGAAGTACAATCCTTGGAAACAGCCTCCCAGTGTGAACAGTCACACTTAAAAATTAAGATGCAATGTTGTTTACACCTTCTGTGGTATTTAAAACATGAGACCTTAAAAATTATGACAGTAACAGCTTTGCCTAAGTATCTTCACAGATAAGCACAAAAAGCAGACAGACTCAGTATTAGATTTTATTCTAAACTAAAATTATCTGAGGATTTGGTCCTCTCTTCTTGTAACATTATTTTTTTAATGACCTAGTCTTGTAATATAAATCTTAGGTTATGTTTTAGACTTCATAGACACATTCTGTGGCTTCTGATAAGGGTGTGCAAAATTGAGGCTCAGTGAACCCCAATCTGCATGAGGCATCTAATGACATGTTTCCTCAGCTGTAAATGACCACGCACAATGCTCCATGTGACCAATGCCAACTCCACGTTCCCACTGCTATATAAAAAGAGGATGACCATGGTGATGTTCATTTTTGTAAAAATAATCACAGAAATATTGCAATATAATGCCAAATATTTAGTAGTAATGCACACACACATAGCCCCAGTTACAGAGGTGATTTCTGTTGGGCATATAAGAGAAATAAAAACATTTCTCTTGTACTGGACTTCATTCAGCTCTAATGTGACCCCAGCCAGGGTTAATCACTTGGGTCAGAACTGTTTCTCAGCTACCACTTCAAAGTGCAATTCCTGTAAGTAACTAAACTGTCAGATGGATTCCGACAGCTACAAATTTAATAACATTCACAACTGCAATGAATATTTGCTGCCATATTCAGCATGTAGTCAATAGAAATTTATATAGAAGGCATGCACACTTATATAAATACATCCATGTTCTAAATTAACAAAGTCCAAGTATTTATGGACTAGGCAGCAGAATATTTTGTATTATATTAAGATTAGAAGATTGGAAAACACAGAAAAGCAAAAAAAACGTAAACTTTCAAAAATATTTTTAAAATATTTTTGGTTTTAATAATTCTCTAAATGAGTAAATTTATGCAAGATGTGTCACACATTATATTGTTGCACAGGGTATATTTTAAAAAAAATTAAGTTCACCATGTATTATTCACAAAGAAAAACAGCCCTTTTCCAATGGATTTATTCTAGTTGTTATTATAGCCATAACAATAAAATATTTAACACAGGCACAAAAATGTTTTTAAGGGTAGGTACAGGAAAAGATTTAGAGAGTTGACACAGAATTTAGGTATGATATAGGTACTAAATCCTCTAATAGTCTGATTGTCCTTTCTCTTGCTTGCTAATGCTATCCTCCACTTCCCACTGGAATAGATTTATATACCTCAGCATTGACAAATCTAAAGTAACATACATTAAAAAAATCTTAGCAATACACTTAGGGATGACCAGTGAGCTCATCACTGATGAATTACCACTCAGACATAATAAAAATTTGAATTATAATCAGAAAAGATCAGCTCAGTGCCTGACAGCATTCAAAAATAAAGGTATTCAGAAAAAAATTCAGAATAAAACAATGTGTTTCATTGTATAGATCCCTGGTATACTTGCATTCTCAATAACATGCAGAGCTTTTTTGGATTTTCCAACTGATTACAGCAGAACTGGAAAAAGAGGACAAAAAGAGGGAACATGAAAAATAAGAGCACACTAGAATTCTTCCATCTTCAAAATGAAACAGGCCTATCTCAGATAGCTGTAAAATAATAAATGTGTAGAGAGTGTTGGAACCTGAAGGAACACTCTGGACATCCTCAGCCTATTCTATTTTTTTCTTGATAATCACTGGGGACATCATGCTAGTCCAGACAGACTTTCATCCAGTAAAGCTATCCTTGTGCTTTTACAAAGGATGAAGAACGATCCCTTTCACCTGCCCCACTAATAGTACCTTGATAAGGATATATATAAACCACAGTGAACTTTCAGTACTGAAAGTGTGCTGAAAAAATACAACAAAAACCCAAGCAAATTACCTTCCCCCCCCCCCCCCCTTCCCCAAACAAACAAACAAAACCAGACAAACTGATGAAGAGAAATTCTTTTCCTCTGGAAAAAATAACCAAATGCTACAATGTTTACCACACTATGTAATGTGGGTGTTCACTTGCCACATACACAACACATACCTCCCACAAAAACAGAGAAACAGCATACTAAGTATTTTACCGGCAACACATAGTTTCCAAAAATTATCTAAATAATAACCAATGAAAACATCCCTTTTAGTTGTAATTGTGCTTGCCATCATTTATAGAATCCAACTTCAACTATATTGAGGAATGTAACTGCATTATAAACTCTTCAGAAGAATCCATCTACAATACACAAGATTCTTCTCCATTATAAACCTAATGATCATATGTAAGGTCTTCATCATGCTATTTACAACCATTTTAAGGTGTTTAATAGTATTATGAGGCTTTTAAAGTATTAAGTTAGAATGGTTATGCAGTCATGAACTACCCTTCCCTCCTCTTCTTCTGCCATTCTCTTAGGCTATCTTAAAAAAAATATTCAGTGGAGTACGTGTTAAATCTGAAGAATCAATGACAACATTGTTGAAGACAAGGTAAGACTCAGTATTGTCTTCTTTTCTTCAACACCCACAGGTTGAAAATTATTACCACAGCTGTTCTGCCTTCAGCTCCTTGATTTTTTAACAGTTTAAAATCTCTCCAAACTTTGTGCTCTGCACAAGGAACTTTCCTTTAAACAGCCACACTATTTCTTGCAAATCCCTAAAACATTTAAATAGCTGTAGAAGACTCTGGTTTAAGGTGTTTGAGACATTCAGGTTATATAAAGAAAGTAAACACACAGGTTAAATGCATCTCTGTGCACTGTCCACGTGTCCCCCAAACATAGAGCTGGATGAAAATAAATTTTGATATTAACATGCAATAACTACCTACACATGTGATTCATGTTCATTTGTTGTTATGAAGCACAGTTATGAACATACATGTTGATATGAAAAGCACAAGGCTCAGAAACAAGATCTCATACTGGAATATGGGCATCAAGCTCCCTGAAGAGGAACAGCATTTCATTCCTTCATGGGTTAATAATTTGCTCTCAGTTTAAAAGAGATGGCACCTGCTCTGTCAAATACATATTTGCATTTCCAAAGAATGAGAGCAGCAAACAACACCAGGGGAGGAGTAATGAAACTTTTCCTGAATAAATTTAAAAACTCTATATGGGGAAGGGATGAAGCATTTGAATCTGAATGAAAACTGCAGAACGTGACAAGAAATATGTACAAGAATTGGAAAACCTTTCCTGCTTGTGAGGCTCTCCAGCGAAAACTGGCCAAGAATGTAAATAATGCAAGACAAACTGGAGCTTGACCGAATAGCAAATCCAAAGAGTTGTAACTTGTCAGGATACACAGATTTTGATCTGATTTTAGTACAAATAAACAAAGCTGGAATGTCTAAGTTCTACGACTGCTGCCATTAAGTCCATGTTCCACAGTAGTTTATTTTGGATTTAGAAAATAATGCTTTTATTTAATTTTACTTTAAGATGGTAGATGAATTATGGATGAATTACAGAAGCTCTCAAGGTTTCTAGATAATGAAAGCATTCCTCCACCCCCATAGGAGTCATTATCCTTTTAGTCAGGGTCCTGGACTAATC
Source organism: Melozone crissalis (assembly GCF_028551555.1). Taxonomy (NCBI): domain Eukaryota; kingdom Metazoa; phylum Chordata; class Aves; order Passeriformes; family Passerellidae; genus Melozone; species Melozone crissalis. Next base: position 29,368,899 of record NW_026535794.1, read on the forward strand.
ATGCAGAACTCACTGTCTCCATATATCATCACATTAGGGTACTGAAAGGGTCATCTCTTCCTTTAGATGGGCAGCACTTTGAGTCACAAATGTAAGATCCAAAATGAAAAAGCTTCATGGAGTGACCACAGTTATCAGGCATGTGCCCTGAACTGAGATAAGGTCAGAGGGAATAAGGCCTAAACCCTGTAGGAGTGCTCTTAAAAGTATACAATCTTTTCTATAGCTCACATATTCTTATTATTTTCCTTTGCAGTTACCTGCCTGTTAAACTCCACTGAAATATGACTATGTTCCTGTTAGCCATAAAACTAAGATTCTACAAATTCTTCTGTCATTGACAGATGACCTACCCTAACTTTATCAGCTCATCAGACCGAAATAAGAACTCACAAAAATTCTTAGAAGAGACTTGAACAAGTTCTTGTTCACTAAATAGGCAACTAGATAAAAGTACCGGAGCATCATCAAGACTTTCTCAACACCAAACGAGATATGTAAAAATCACCACCCTGGCGTACTGTGCAATACAGGGTAGAAAAATATATTGAACACTCATACAAGCTGGTTTTGTAGTTTCTGGGTGAATATTTATAGGAAAAAGTCTGAGACAGAACATAAAGCTTTTCTACGAGGAACTATTTTGAATTTACAAAAGCAAAACATTTCATAACTGAATATGATATTTTACAATGTGAAGAAAAGAAAATAACCACTTGGCATTTTAAATTTAAAGAGGAAGTAAAAGAACACTCTTATCAGAGTACTATACAGCTTTTAATAACATCTAATATTCAAAGCTGGGAGTTTTCCCAGGGTTCCTCCAGTCATTCCACTTCTAAGAAGTAAGTTGTGTCAACAGCACTAACCCTAACAAAGGGCAGTGCAAATTTTTATATCTCTGTTATAAGAGATCATCTATTGCTTAGAAGGTTTGAATTCTTTGACATAGAAGTTGTCAGGCTGTTTAAACACAAACATCTTCATTGGTGCTTTTAACGCAAAACCAGACAAAATGACCCACTGTACTTCCTGAAAAGAAGAAATTGCAGTACTACACAATTTTAAATTTACAATAGCATATGAAGACAAACCTTTTCACAGATCCAGGAGTTTTTCAATGTGTATGACATGTAGAACAAAGTAAACCTAAATGCATAAGGCTTCAGATTTTCAAAGTAAATCCAGAATTTCTAGAAAGGTCTGTAATTTTATTTTTCATTAAAAAGAATTGCTGGAATATTTTGTACCAAAAACGAATTAAGACAGACTTTTTGGTTAAAACATGCCATTGTTATGTTTTTGGGACATGAAGAAAAATAGAAATGCTCCAGACTACTTGTTTATTTAGACATGTTTAAAAATAGGTCCTTTGATATTTAACTTCTGGTACATGGCCCATTCTAATGAACTACTGTTTTAAGGCTATTTTACTATGTATTTATATTCAGTAATGCATGGAGAAGACTAGACACTTTCTTAGGAGCTCAATTCTTCCTTACCTTCCTAGCTGAGAAAATATCAAAGGGTATAATTTATTTCACACAAAGACGGATGTCTCAAAATTGTATTTTAAACTGTGAACAAGTCACACCAGCCAGGCACCCTTTATAATGAATTGAGAGACCTGGATACATTCAGAATGTGCTTCAACTGACCTATAAAGGATGCTCACCTTAAAATTAAAATTTCCCCCAGCAGGTGCCTTTGACTTTCCATTAGTAATAACAGGAGAGACAGAAGGTGGCCAGATGGTATTCAGATATTGAACAGAAGATAGAATAGACACACTAATATATATTTTTAACATTTTAAAAACTTTATTTCTAAATTATGACCAAGCTATCAAAATCTAAAGAAATAGGCAAAGTGGAGATATTGAGTAAAATATTCTAGGGGTGTACAAAAGCAGCACTGTGGTTATAGAAAGGAGATTGAATCGATTTCACATATCTAAACCTAAACCTTTTCAAAGAATTTTAAATTTTAGAAAAAGGTTTTCAGTGATGACTAAATAGAAAAGAATAATTGAAAAAATAAAAAAAAGGTAAGAATTATATTTCCCTTTGCTTGTTTAATTCATTCCTGCTTGTAATCACAAATCTTTCAGTTTTCATCTACTTCAGTATCAATTGTTTTGGCTATGAACGTTATCTCCTTTTTTTTTTTTTATTCTCATTTTTCTTTCCTCCTTTCTTAAAACCTATTTCTGGCATAATATTATCTCCCATTCACTTGATTAATTCATAAATTCATGCAGGAAACAGGAGAAAATCCACAATTAAAGAGGCAAAACCAGCAACAGACCATTGAGTCTAAGGACACAGTGGTGGTTCATATTCTTATGTCTAGGCCATAGCCTCTAGATTTAGAAGAAAACACTATTTTTCCTTTCAGAAGACAAGACAGCAAAATATGCCAATTTCACACCACCTAAGATTTTCTCCTTGGCTCATACAGCTGCCTTACTATTTGCCATTCCTCTAATTCACTTAAATTTAGCTTCTCAGCTCTCTAAGACCACAAACATATAAATATGTCACTTCATTGAAAAGCCACATACACTTCAAGAGCACCCAGGATTGATTTCAGGTAATTTCCAAACTCAAACCAGTGCATAAATCAGAATTGTCCACCTGGGGAAAATTTAGACCAAAGAGAATGAATTTGATTCATTTCTTTTACTTTACACAATAAGCTCTAAAGGACAAAGGAGAATTTTCTATTAACTCTGAGTTTTCCCCAATGCCCAACTAAACCAACAACACATGGGAATGCTTCATAATAACCACAAGGCAACCCAAAAGGCAAGCAAAGCAGCATATCACAGCAGAAAGCTCACAGATTTGGATGCACAAACATAAACTTTTGTGAAAATTTTCATCACATCTCTTGAGATTATTACTGTTGCAAGAACTAGAGTGAGCTTCTTAGTTCAACTACTGAGCACTAGGCATCTCATTAAACGTCTAATGAAAAAAACCCTCAACATTTTCAAACCAAGTAATCAAAATGTGGCTGAAAATCAACCTAAAGATAATTAAGTCATTCATGGCATTTGTATGCCGCTAAATATTTCTGCCTCCATAAGAAAAGTTATTCTTAAAATCCTTAACAAAGAAGAAAGAAGTATCTAGAGTTCATTTTAGTCATGATTTACTACAGTAAACAACAAACATCTAAAAATAAAAAGCTAATCAGTCTCCAGAATTGGAAGTCTAGTTAGTAACACTGAATTGTCTACAACTACGTCCCCAACTCTGCTTCTCTTTGTTTTATTTACTTTTTAAAAAATTGTTTAGGGCAAAACAATAGTGCCAGAGTTGTACACTTACATTCCAAACATGTATTAAGGGGTAGGACAAGAAATAATTTAACAGTCTCCAAATACTTACATTTGTTAAGCTTTTAAACTTGTGGCAAACTAACTATATCCCTTCAGGGCTAAACTGCTGCAAACATTATTCAGAGAAGTCTTCTTTTCTTCAGAAACAATTAAAAAAGAAAATGTGTTCTACATTGCATAAAGCTGTTTTACAGGGTGTTTGGGGACAGCTACTCGTCTCCATTCCAACTAAATAAATATTTATTTCTCAACTTCCTGAATTAGCCTAAATACTTTACCTGCATAAGATCATTTTTATCCATAGCAAGAGCATTATTAGTGCACTGAAAACTAGGTCAGGTTGACAAAATCAAGATATCAGTTTCAAAGCCCAAATCTTTAATTTTTTTTTCACTCTTTTAGGCAAGGTATTAAAAATAACTACAAACATCAAACTCTTCTCAGTGGGACCCAGCATGTCACTTCGTCATCTTTCCAGTGCTGTCAATTTGCTGGTTTAGCTATAAAAGAAGTCTCTGAAGAGAAAATTATTAATGAAGTACTGTTATGAAAAACTGAAATTATAGACAAGTAGTTGTCTTAAGTCTTCTATTACTGTTACTAATTATTTTGTAAGTGCTACAGGAAACAAAAAACTGACTGAAGAAACTCACAGTGGAAGGTCAAGAGGGTCTTTACACGGAATTCTCGTCATAAAATGTTTGTTTCTAACCTTTTGTACCAACTTCTATTGATTAACCTGGCTGTGGCATGCTATAATTCTTCAGAGTAACACCTGGAACCTAATCTACACAAGTGTCAAAGAAATTGGGAATTACACCCAGAACAAGGCATAGTCCATATTCTTGATTTCTTTTTCACTTTAGAAAGTAATGCAAAGCTCGGTGGGAATTCCTGGAGCAGGCTGCAAACTTTACTTGAAAGGAACAAGCTTTCAGGAGGCCAGCATCCTTTTCCTTCCACAGCACTTCATGGTATTGATGTCTCTCAGATTTGACTGGGAGAACTTTATCATAACTTAAAAATAAACATAAACATCTTTCACAAGTAGCTTCTCCCTTCCACAGGAAGAATTCTGTCTGAAATCCACTCGATCCAGCATACCAAACACACTCCCTTCTAATTGTCACCACTCTTCCATAATTCTACATACAGATGAAAGTGTTTCATCATCCTCTTCTCATCAAGGCCTTAAAAAGACTTGTTAAAATTGTATGCAGAAGGCTTATGATCTAATAAAGGTCATAACAATTCAAAGAGAATGAAAGATCATGTATTATCCATACTCAAGGAGCATCTGGATGATGCTCTTAGCCAGCCACACAGTTTAGTTTTAGTTAGTCCTATGAGGAGCAGGGAGTTGGAATCAATGATCTTTTATATATCACTTGAGATATTCCATTATTCTATGCTATATGCTGTTAGTTTTTATAACACTAAATACGATGCATGACTTTAAGCTATTATCTTTCATTCTACATGTGCCACTCACAAGAACTCAGTGCTGCTGACATGCACACACAAAACACAAGAAGCCCAGTCCAAATACCCAGCCAGGTGACTGAAGTTTTCCAGCATTAACCTATTACTACCTTTACTCCCAAATGTGCTATTTACACTCTGCTTTATCAAAATCCTGTTCTAACAGGTTTCCTAAAACTCTCTTATTATTCCTGTTCAGTGATCTCATTCCACAGGCAAAAGGTACCTAGATGCATTCTATAGTGACATCTAAATGACAGTTCCAGAGCAGAAACAGGGCAGAACCTCCTTATAAGTAAAAACCTAATACCTAGTGCTCTTTAAAACAAATAACTTTATTATTTTCATACTGTATGAAGTCTTAAAAAATATCTGTTCATTCATGCATTGCTACTGAATATTGTTCAAGACACCTATAGGTGTTCAGAGAAGATGATTTCAGCTGGTACATAACTATTCATATACACTTCTTCCTTAAAAAGTATAAGAAAGGAGGTTTTTCCTAAACCTGCCTAAGAACAGCAACATCTGATGTTTGCAGGCCCCTAAATTAGATTAACAATTGTACCCAAATATTTCGAATTCACAGTGTAAAGCATATCGCTCCACAAACATTTCAGACTGTTGGATAACTGTTCCAGGTCTTCCCTGCCATGCTAAACAACAAAGTCCTTCTACCTCGACAAATGAACAAGAGACAAGAGAAGCCCCTGGAGGAAAGTGCTGATTTGTGATGCCCCACGTTTCTTGATGCTTGTTTTCCTTCTGTACTAGACAGACATTTCAGGCTCTGAGTAATACTGGATTAACACTTTGGGGAGATGCAAGGGACTTATTTCCTGTCACGTTATCCATAAGGCATAGCACAAGTCCAGTCATTTGGGAATGCACATTAGGTTCTGGCTATGGATTTTTTTTCCCGGACACATAATGACTTTCTAAATATGTGCATCATACCGTTCAAGTGCAAAGAAAAACTATTACCCTGCTACATTAGGTCATTTAACCTAAATGGGAGTAGGAAACGTCGAGTAGCTTTTATAAAAACTTAAAAGACCACATCTCCTGCTACAATTACTGGTTTTCTCCATCCTGTTGCATTGCCTTTTTTATTTTACGATAGGGTTTTATAAGATTTCCATTTTTTTTATAACCTTATATCAACCAGACAAAACTGCTTTTGTAAATTAATAAAGTTCTACCCAAATTTGTAGAAAAACAGTCAAACAATGAAGAACTGAAGACCCTACAATCTGCTTGTTTACCAGAAAAACAATACCTACGGTACAGTAATCTGATGAGAAAACCTTTAATCCATCTCCAAAACAGGACGCTCACAATGAAAAATGTAATTACATTCACCTCTGATAAAAAAAACTGTTCTTAAAAAAGAATCAGAACAACACTGGGCCACAAAACAAACAAACAAAAACCACCAAAACAAAACAAACCCAAAACACAACAATGACCTCGTAACATCAACGCGTAAAGTTTAAGAAGAGCAGCCTTTAAAGCCTAAGTTTGTATCTGCATCTTTTGTTTCCTGCCCTCGCTGTGTTCGCATCTGCCCTGGATGCCTCAGCACTTCACCGCTGTGAACCCGGCTATCAGGGGCAGCATCAGGACACTGACTGAGGTTGAGCAAAGTGATATATAGGTCGACGAGGCAAATTGGCAGTAACTAGAAACCAAAGCGACGCGTCGTGACAAATCCAACACACCGCGGTAAGCTACAACTTTCAGCTGAGCCCCTCCGCTACGCCCAGACACGCAGCGCGCACCGCGGCCCCCCCAGTTCCGCGGCTCCCGGCGCTCCGGCCGCCCAGCGACTCGCGAACTTACTGCAGTGCGATGCGGGCGGAGGGAGCGCTCGGCCCCGGCATGCGAAAGAGCCCGGCGCCCTGGGCAGCGGCGGGACCGGCCATCCAGCCGGGCCACCGCCAGCCACGGCGGCGACACCGCCGCCCTCAGCCCCCCGCCCCGCCCCGCCGCCGGCTGCCGCAGCCCAGCGCGCCCGGCCCGGCCCCGCGGGGTCACCGCCGCCCTCGGCCCCGCTTCTCGCCGCCCTCCGCGGCACAGCGCGGAGCCGGCAGCCGCCCTCCCTCCTCTCGGAACGGGCAGGCGCCTCCGGGCGGCGCGGTTTTAAGCGGCGGTGCGCCAGCACATCTCCCACCCCCTTCCCGGCCGGGCGGCAGGGGGAGGGGAGAAGCGACACACACACACACACACACACACACACAGAGACACCCCCTCCGCAGCCCCTCCCGCCCCCGCGCAGCTGCCGTACCTGTTGTCCAGCGCCCGCATCCCCCGGGCGCCGCCCGCCGACTGCGCGCCCGCTCCGCGCCGGAGCAGCGGTGCGGCAAGACCCGCGCAGCGCTCCGCAAAGCCCCGCTCCCCTTTCTCCGCCCGCTGCCCCGCGCCGAGAGGCGCTAAGCCCGTGCAACACTTACCCAAAGTTTACAGGCTCTCCCCGCCGGTGGCGACCGCCCAGGGCTGCCGGTCGCCCTCCCCGCTGCGAGCCGGCGGGGCTGTGGCAGCGGGCGCGGGCACGGAGGGCCGAGCGCGGCCCGCCCGCTCCCACCTGCCCGGCCGGAGCTGCCGCGGGGAAAGGCGCCGGGAAAAGGCGGCGGCCGGGGAGCGGCTCCCACGCAGGTGCGCGGGCACTGCGCCGCCGGAGCCCGCGGCTCAGGGAGCCGGGAGAGACTGCGCCCTCCTGCCACGGCACCGTCCGGTCCTCGGCAGCGCCGTGCCCCGGCAAGGCCGGCCCTGTGCCCGGCCCGGCAGCCGCCTCAGCAGCAGCCCGCCGTGCCCGGCTCGCCAGGCGCCGTCCGGCCGGGGCACCTTGGCTCAGCCCGCTCCGCGGAACGCCGCCCTGCGCCCCGCTTTCCTCCCGCACCTGTATCGGAACCTCTCTGAGGGTAGCAACAGCCCAGCTAGGGCCTGTAAGAATTTGCAGATTTACTCAGAAAGAAAAAATGAGGGACCAGAATACCTGTGTCATGGAAATTAATGTCCTTGTGCCAGTGCCTACCATTTAGAAATTCACAGAACTAGGGAGCTGATCAAACTTTCACTGACAGGTTCCCAGTGTGTTTAATGAGAGATTTCTGTGCACTACCAGCTTCTGTTTTCACCAGGTCTTGAGTGGTCACATAAGCCTCAGAACTTAAGCTGGGAACGTGATTCTATGTTTAATTATAATGACATTCATTTCTATTTATATTCACTTTGTTGATATATGGCACTAAAAGACTTGCTTTGAAAGATGTTGTAGGCAATGTAGATGATATTTAGTATATTGCTAATAATTTAATATAACAAATCCATTGAAGTTTGAAAATAAAAAATATTTACCAGCATGTTTTGGTTTCTTTTGTACATGTATCCATTCTTCCTTTCCAAAATGTTCAATTAAAGAGTTTAATTTTCATAAGACACAAGTTCTAGAAATTCTTGGACCCTCTTTATTTTAGGAACCATGCAAAACCATGCCAGCCTGATTTTGTTTATAGGGAGGTTTCTTAAAGAATTCCTTAATTCACCTAGTGCACTGAACATGGTTTCCTCAGCATAAATGGTACCAGCTCTCTATAAATTAGCTTCTCCACACCACCATTAAAGATATTTAAGTGTTTTGAATTAGCATATTTTCAAAACTCGTTGACACTCCAACTTTTTGTTTAACAAAAAAGTTCAAAAATTTACATGAGCTTCCTGTGTATAAGTAAAATGTAACTTCATGTTAAATAATGCCATAAGTACATATTTACACTATATACTCAGTGATAAAAAGGCATTCATAACTAAAATTTCATTTTGATGTGGTTTTGATTGTCTTAAATGAACTCTGATTGTATTCTAAATAATCCATTCAATTCTCTTCATATTCTCACAAAACCGAAAAAAGCAACAACTTTTTTGTAACTTTGGAAAAATATGTTCTCAGATGCATGGTATCATACCTATTAGTCTTTCAATTGGCATCCAGTAGTCAACCTTATAAATATCCTTCCAAATGCCAGCTTCAGTTGCACATGCCAAGTACTTGCCTTTAGTTCCCTGTGTCTAATCTATTGCTTTCCCTTTAAAACACTGATTTCAAGAGATTTTTTTTCTCCCAGGGGAGGAATTCAGTCCCAGTATATTTGAGCCTCAAGTTACTAAATATGGATCAAAACACTGAAATACAGTGAGTAGTTACTCAATTGTGATAAATCATTCCAGTGCAACACAAAATTTTTATAGGCCTTTCAATAAAATGTTACATCTCATGGTATGGGGCAGAGGGCAGGTTTTGAATCATGATATTGCCTTAAAAATTGCTTTGAAGCACTCTCAGTTACACATGGTCACATAAAAAATAAAAATTGCTGCAAAAATGTGATCCTAATTAAAAATACATTTTCTTATATTGTGCAGAATTTCCATATATTCACTTAACTTAGGCCTTTACTCTTCTCTTCTACTGTGTATTAAACCAGGGTCCAACTTCAGTTCCTATTGAAATGGCAAAGGTCCCACAAGTTCATTTGCAGTTTGGAATGACAACTCCATTGACCCTTGTAGCTTTAAAACTCCAAAGAAAAATTTGGAGATCTTATGACACAGGAAGAAAACTTAACCCCTTCATTAAACATTTCATTTGTTCTAGGAAAGCAACAACCCTCACACAGGTGCAAGCCAACTCAGTACAGCTGAGCTGTGAAAGATCAATGTAAAAGGTGTCAAACTGAAGGACCTAACATTAAGATTCTTTTTTCCACTTAGGAGATTGCCATCCATATGCCTACTTTTTAAAAAATTGTTGTATTATGTGCCATTTTGAGAACAGGTAGAGGATGGGGATAGATGGGTTATGGTTTGTGGCTAAGGGCTTCCTCAGCACAGAGCTTAGTGGCAGCCTTTGTGCATTAGCACATTTGCATAAGCATCTTTGTTCTGGTTTCAATACAAAGCTCCATCCTCCTGTTCCAGAAGCAGGATGCTGCCCAAACTGTATGTGCTCCTGTCCTCCCCTCCTTTAATCAAGCTCCTACCATAAGCAGATTAAAATATGCGAAGAGTTTGTCTGGTAACAGCTCACTCCCTCACAGCAAAGAAAATAACAGATGTCTAGAAGCCACAGCCAGAATTTTAAATATTAAATTTATTATACTATATACATAGATCTGTGTTTGGATATTTAAATGAATTTTGTTGCTAAGCGTGACTTTAAGTTGCTCATTTAATAAAACTATGATGAACTTGGAGCCCTACATTTTTATATGATTCATGAAAGAATAAAGAACCTAACTCAAGAATCCTAACAGAAAAATTATTCTCGGTTTTCAATATGTTTTATTTGCTTTTCATACACTGCAACAGTCATCTGCAGTTATAGTATATTAGTAGTTTTGAAATAAACAGAGTTCAGGCTTATAAAGCCGACTTCAGTGGTGGCATTACATCACAGGTGCAAACTATTGAAAAGTAGTCTGACTCCATGTAAAATCAGCTAAGGTAACAGCAAGCTATGTATAAAGTATTTTTCTGAATATATGGTTTTAAGAAATAAATGTAGTTCATCAAATTTCTTAAGGAAAAGATAAATCTTATCAAAATTTGATTCATCTACCTTAGAACATTTTTACACTATATGAAGAGTTTTGTGGAGTAAATGGAATTAAATGGGAAAAAAAAACTTTCTTCACAGTAATTCTATACTTCATGTGTTTTCATCAGCAAATGTCAATATAGAGTAGACTACATTGCTCCCTCCCAGAAACAGAAAATTCAGACAAGCAATCAGTAATAGGCATCCAAAGGAATCAAACCATTTCATCAGAAACAAGACCTTTCACAGATTATGCTGGTATCCCTTTACATTAATTATTGTAGTGATAACGATATACCATAGAATAGTATGTATAGTCCACTTGACCCATATACTTATTTACACAGTAATATACCTATACCTATTGACACAGTTGGGATGGGAAAAATTCTTGTGAAATACTCAAAATACCCAGAGGCATTTGTAGGTCTACAATCACTCACATTACTGATATTCTACATGCGTATATATATTCACATGTGTGTGTGTGTGTGTGTGTGTGTGTGTGTGTGTGTGTGTATAAAAGCTAGGGTAGCTGGAAGAAAATAAGCCACAGAGCATCCATTTCTACTTGAGACAATCAAGGACTGTTGAGAAACTAGAGGAAATTACATTAATCTGCTGAACTATTTTTCTGGGCTTGTTATCTTGTACACCAGATACTCTAAATGAGCCTTTAGCTATTCTTTCATTAATGCAATTAAGATTTAACACTGAAAGCATCTAAGTTCACACCTGGTGAATTAACACCGGCACACAAGATTATTTGCTTGATCCAAGTGCTACAGATCAGTCAGTCTTACTTCTGCCCTGGGAGAATCCTAGGCTACTCCTCTTGGAATACATTCTGAGTCATATGAAGGACAGCAGGATGCGTGGGAACAATCTACATGAATTTACTAAGGGTAAATCCAGCCTGATCAATTTGACTGTCCTCTGTGATGAACTGACTGAATATATGGATGAGAGAAAAATGGAAGTACCAGTGGATGGTACTTATCTTGGCTTTTGCAAGGCTTTCTAAGCTTATTCTCACAACAGTCTCCTGTCCAAGTTGGGACATAACAGACTGGATTGGTGGAAACTAGATGCGTGTGCAACTGGTTGGATGGCTGGGCTAAGAGCATATTGGTTAATGGGCTGTACTCTATCTAAATGCCAATAGGAACTGTCATTACCTAGGAATATATCTTTATATCTTTAAGGATAAAGGAGATGTCCTTACATCTTTATGAGAGACCTGAAGGACACAGAGGAGTCCTTGTTCTTAAAGTGTGCAGGTGAGAAGACTACTTAACCCCTGCCAAGGGTAGGACTGCAATCCAGAGGGACTGAGACATGCTGGAGGAAAGGTCTGACAGGAACCTTGTGAAATGCAAAGCCCTGCACTAGGGAAATAAAAACCCTCAGTGATGGGGCCTGGCTGGAGACCAGCTCATTTGAAAAAGCCCCAAGAGTTTTGTCAGACAGCAAGCTGAGCATGAGCGTTAAGTCCTCGTAGAGAAGAAAGCCAGTGCCATCCTGGGCAGTAACTAGAGGTGTTATTAGCCCCCTCCAACAGTATTTTATAGATCACACCTTGAATAATGTGTCATGGGGTAATTCTGGCTGAAAAGACTCTTAGGACATCTCCAGTTAGGATGAAATCAGATCAGGCTAAGGGGCTGAATTCAAAAGATGGAGACATCATAACTTCTGTGGGCAATGTGATTAGTGCTGGAGCATCCTCATAGTGAAGTTGGTTTTCCATATATCAGGCCTGAACCTCTCATTTCCACTTATGCCTATAGCCCCATGTCTTCCTCCCACGCCTAACTAAGAAGAGCACATCCCTGCCTTCTTGTTAAATGCCTCATTCATTTAATTCCATGGGCTACTGTTAGGTGTCCCCAAATCTAGGCTGGACAACCCTAGTGGTTATACACATTGACATATAGGTGCAGTGCTCAAGTCTCTAATGGGTTTGTCAGAGCTCTGGTTTCATAATATTATCTCTAGTGCATTAAAGGAAGAAATTACAAGTACAAAAGAAGTAAGGACAAAGGCAGTATAGTAGAGAACCTTTCAGTGAATTGAAAACTTTTTTTCCCTCACAACTTATTCTCATCTTTACCTTCCATGTACAGTTGGGGTTTTTTCCCTCTGTTGTTCCTACTTCAAAGAGGGACCTTGGCCAAACCTTAGGTCAGTGGGAGCATTTTCAGAGCTATAATGGGGCAATGGGTTGACAAGCTTCTAAAATCCACATGAAAGATACTGTTTGTTTTAACTGGATGCAGGAATGAGCCCTTTCCATACCAAATGAGAGATGTTTGCTCAGTCTGACAAGATATTATTTAGTTAAAGATTACTTGAGATGCAGATGTCTAACACCTCACTCATTCTGAAACGCTAAAATATAAAGACTACTGAGCTCTATACAAATATAGTACCTAACCAAGGCAGGAGGTATGGGGCAAAATGTGCTTACTGTCTGCTTCTGGATGTAGCGTTAGAAGAGTAATATGCATATAATTTTCACTACATTTCATTCTATATACATGCAGGATATAAAAAAGAAGCATATGGCTAGCAGACATCAAAAAAGATATTTATTTATATATTGCAAATATGCATTTAATTTTAAATTATGGTTTTAAGATTAATTATCATATGTATGTTTACTGAACTGTCTTAACTGTGTGAAAAGATAGAACATATCCTTGAACATTTGTTGAATTTTAACACATATGGTAGAATATCCTTGAACATTTGTTGAATTTTAACACATATGGTAGAATCCCTATTTAACACTCAATGACCAATGTAATTGTTACAGGAAGGCTTTTTGTTATAGTTTAAACTTAGTTCAATAACAATTGAGGCATAATATATTCCCTGTAATTGTTAAAAGAACTGATGGACAGAATTATTAAACTTTAGTTCATTCACAGTAATCATCTAGTGCAGAGGTCATTCATGTCAGTAAAATACAAAATTAAAGATATTGAGGGACTCCTGAGCCTAGAGTTTTTCTTCCTCTGTTTTATAAATTTCTTCTAGATTTTGCTTTGCTCACGTTGGTTATGTTAAATATCATGCATGCACATGTGCTTTGCACAGATGGATTAATGAAAAGCCAGCAGTGGGATGTCATGTCTTAAAAAATAAATATGTAGAAGAATTTATAATATTCATCTCCCTGCACCTTTTCTGATGAGAAAGACAGAAGTTAGCATAGCTACTGTCACCTAGATTCATGAATTGACAGAGGTAACATAGAATGTATGTCTGCCACAGAGGCAGTATTGAACTTCTGTGGATTATAATTAAATAAGTATCAGTACAGACATAGCTGACTAAAGAACTAATGAATCAGTAATGAAGAGAAAAATGGGTTTAATTCAATCTAGAAACTTCCATGAAAATGAAAAGCATTTGGTGTAAACCAGAGAAGAAAATGGCAACACTTTCCTGGTTGATGCAGCATAAAGAAAGACCAGAAAGGAAAAGGACATACATCAAACTAATGGTATTTCAATTTTCCTCAGCTTGAAAAAGCAGCCTATAAAAATTCAGCATCAGAAAAAGAACAAGAATTGTAATAAATTATTTTAAAGTAGGGTTGAAATTAAAAAGTACACACGTGCCTGTCATTCACAATATTTGAGTATAACTTGTCATAAAACCATCAAATGAACTAAAAGAATTCAAAATTTGCATTTCTAACTATTTAGACCTAACTAATAAGCCCTACTTCATTTGCATTTTCATTAGATGCCTTTAGAAGAAAAAATTTTTTGGAAAAACAACAGATAGGAAATATACTATGTTAGTAAACTAGAGTTATATATCAAACTCTATTAGCATGAGTATACCTAACTGGTGAGAACAATTAACAACACAATCAGCATCAAGACTTAGGGTTTGGGTAATATTATTCTACATATTCAAGAGGTAGTATGGCTGAAAATGAACAGAACTTAAAAGCTGAAATAAATTAGGAATAGTTAAGAAGAATTATCTCTAAAAGGAAATTGAAAAAAAATTAGTAAGAGATGATAGGACTAATTACATTTAATTACTTTAAAAGAAAGATTTTCCAGAGGGCTGATGGAATTAATTTGGAAAAGCATTTCCAAAAATGGCTTGTATCAGTGAAATTTAAGTAAGAAAAGCAGAAAAGGTGGGCTGAACAAGGGAAAAAAATAGGAGTACTTTTTCTTCAAGTTGGTAACAAGGAAGCCACCAGCAGTCTTCAAAAAAAACTTTTGTTGGATTCAAGGCAATCAGAAAAGAAGAGAAAACAATAGTGGCAAGTAGGACTACTTAGCACCTACTCTACATATAGGCCTTAAATCTCAGATTCTTATATAGTTTGTGGTGGAATGTAGGATTTTCCTTTTCATCATCCAAGTTTTGTTTTGCTGAAATGTCAGGGATATATTTGAATCAGTTGAACAACATATTTTATAACAAAGTAATAAAGGATATTTTGTTACATATAAAATAAGTAGACCCCTAAAGAATTTTACTTTTATATACTTGAGGCTGCTGTCTTTGCTCACTGATATATTTTAAAGTATTTAAATGTAATATGCAAATCAATGTTACAGATACTTCAAGTAACTTGGTTTTATATACATGTTTTGTTAAAATTTACTTTTTTCTACCATTAAAATGCTCATGTCATTTAGTATTTTGAACATGTATGTAACAAAAACTTATTTCACTCACTTTTCTGAAACAGACTCACATATGGCTTCCGGAAATATTTTAGAAATTTATCAATGTGGTTTTGCCTTTGTAAATAGGATGTAAACAAGGGCACTGTTTTTTGAGAGCAGCAGGATCCTGTGAGTAAAGCACTCAGTGATGAGCTTAGGTAATTTTGCTGTCTATTCTGGTTCTGCAATCAGTCCATTATTTGATGTTGACATCCAAGATCTACGCATCTAAAATCAGCACTGTGATTTAAGACTGCATTTTTAAAATCTTCCTTTAACATTACAAACCTCATGTATTCAGTCAGAAAGAAAAACAATCCCCATGTAACTAAATTTCTACTTTCAAAGATGTCCACAAATTTCTTATTTTTGTTGATACTTCATAGATCAATGCCTAGGCCACCAGTGGGCCATTTTCTTTCATATCCCCTTCAGGAGACTAAATATAATACACATTTCAATCATTCCCACTGTAAATACTCAATCAAAGTCTATACAAACCACAGCAAAATTGATTTTTCCCTCAGAAATAATGCCAGAAGTCAAAGAGGTAATGTTTCCAAAACTTAGCAGAATCTCAGAATGGTTGAGGTTGGAAGGGAGCTCTGGAGGACATCTGGTTGTACCCTCCTGCCTCAATCAGCATCACCAAGAGCAGATTGCCCAGGGTTGCCCACTGGTTACGTACATGACCTGAGTGGCCTAGCTCAGATTTCTCTTTCTGAAGCCTCACAAATCTGCAAATCTTCCTTCACAAGATAATTCATCATCCTCACTACCTGTGAATGCCAACCAATACAGAAAAGGTAACTCAGACAAAGCACAAGAACGGTACAGTACTGATGCTCCTACTGAGGGCCAAGAACTGGATTCCACCTTCTACTTCTTCTGGATTTCAGGATGCTTTTCCACCTAGGGGGTCTATAAAGCCATGTGATTAACTGAATTTTGATACAATAAAATTTCTTTAAATCAAAAGAAGTGACAGAGACAGATTCTGCCAAAAAAAGATTGAATGTTAAAATTCTATCAGACTGGGGAGAGGACTTTGAACTCCTTCAGAAAATGTTTGAAACAACTTCTTCTATTTTTGATCTTGTCGCTTTCTTATCCTCCTGACAAATTTTAAAAAAGAATTGATGACACTTTAAAGATTATATGAATACCTGTTGGAGATGCCCTGAAATGTCTATTAGATCAATGACTATGCTTTGAATTTGCTTTTGACACTAGTTCAGCTTTTCCATAAATTACCATGATGTCTCAACCATGAAGACTAGAGCCATTTTGGATATGGGAATATGTGCAACACCAGTTTCTAAGCTTTAAAGAATAAGCAATGTATTGAATTTAGCATTAAACAGCAAGATGCAAGAACCTCGTATGTGGAACTTGATATTAAGTGTTTGCCTAGATAATCTAATCAGTCATTTAAACTATTTTACAGCAAGCCTTTTAACCACTTATATATGTTTTACTTCTCTAGACTGAAATTATCTGGAGCAAGGAGTTTCTCTGATGTGAATATTTATGCAGTGCCAGAACAATGGAGTAGCAAATTTGGTTTGATCTCTAACATAAAATGAGTCCATGGAACTGTCTATATTCGCCTGGCTTATATTAACTACAGCATTATAGCTGTGTGGCATAGGAAATGTTTGCTTCTTAAACCTAAATGAAACCAAAATCAGGAAACCAAACACTAAATACAATGCATCCATTTGCTACTTCCTTAGTTAAACTTCTTAGGCTAATTTTTTTGCACTCAGATTTTGAGTATACCAACTAATTTAATGCTTCTTCTGTTTTCTTTAATTGCTTTAAGAGTTTTTATAATATTTTAGTTTCAATAGCTTTGCAATGCTGAGTCTGTTTCAATGTATAACAAACACTTTGATTAGCCCTTATTTTCAAAACTGTCTTGAATGGAATTACTTCTGTCTGTCTGCTAATATGAATAAACATGTACAGTCCCTTTCAGAAACAAAACTCAATCCTGATGCTGAAAATTGTGCTAATTTCTATCACTTATATATTCAGGCTTATTATCTGGAAGCTATCTCCTTGATATTGTGCATTTGCATATGCATGAATAGTCATCCACCTGCATACAGTTATTCTTGGTGCAGTGTTTTAGCACTTGTGAGTTGGAATTTCAGACATTATGCACCACTTCTACTCTTTATTGATTGATTCCTGATTCTTCTGTAGGAGGCTCCACCTGACATAGATACTGAGGGAAGTAGGACTGGTGGAGGGGAAAGGGAAAAATCATCTTGTTCAACAATTCCAAATAGTGTTGCAACCATCAGAATTGCTATGATGTATGGGGTTCTGGAGTAAGATATACAGGGACTTCTCCAGCTCCTTACTACCCTCACAAAATAGACACACATCTTGCAATTGTCAAAGTTCAACAATCTCCTGTTTTATTGTATTTGGTTTGTTTGTTATTGTTTGGTTTTTAATTCTGTGATGGTCATAATAAAGCTAAAACTCAATTTATTTTTTGAGATGACTCTAAATTCAGGTCTTGCCCAAATGGTACTCTGCTTTTAAAATAATTTTCAGCTTTTAACAAAGATGATGGAATATTTAATGCAAAGCTGATCTTACTGCTAGAAAACTAAGACATATTTCAGGCTGAGAAAGCTGGGACTGTTCAGCCTGGAGAAGAGAAGATTGCATGGATACCTCCTATCAACTTTCCAGAATCCTTATGGAGCCTACAGGGAAGATACAGAGAGACTTCTAGTCAGGAACTGCCCTGATGGAACAAGGAGAAAGGGGTAAAAATTGAAAGAGGGGAAATTTAGATTAGGTCCTAGGAAGAAATTTGTTAATGGGAGGGTGATGAGGCACTGGAATGGGTTGCCCAGAAAGGTATGGGTGTCCCAGCCCTGGCCATGTTCATGGCCAGGCTGGATGGTGCTTTGAGCAACCTGGCCTAGTGAGAAGTGTCCCTGCCTAAAGCAGAGGGCCTTGGAACTAGAAAATCTTTAGTCTCTTCCAATCTCTTTCCTTTCTATAATTTTATGATACAACAACATTTAAAATAATCCTCACTGGATTTTAGTAGAAAAGCTTAAAATAGCTTGTGCTGTTACAAATGCATCCACGCTCCTTCATAATATTATCCTACGATGAGGAGAAATCTCTGGGATGACAAATTCTTGTAAACTTTATGAAAGCCAGTGGCCAAGCAGATAAGAGACAGTTAGTTTAGCAATTTGGCTGGGATAAAGGTTTCAGCATAAGTGAAGCAGTTACCTATTCTGCCTGGTCTGTCGGCTGACTCACATGCACACAGTGGGAAGCAGGGACAATTTGGGTCACTTCTACAAAAGAATAAGGATTGCAATTTACAAAGAGCCAATGCAAGGTCTCTTTGAGACTGAAAGCACTAAGAGAGGTAATACTTGGCATGAAGCACTTGAAAAGAGGCAGGAGAGAAGAATTTGAGAAGAATACAGCTTATGCTGCACACTCTGTCCCTGTAAGGATCCAGTATGGTATTGTACAGTTACAGTACAGCTCCTTCCAGAGACTCAGATCTTTGCAGGTTTTTCAAGATACCACTAAGGACTTGTGACAAAGTTGGCCATGCAATGACACATTTCCATTTTAAATAGAAATGTTTTCAGGAAAACAATTTTAGTATGCAGATACAGCCACTAAATGCTCAAAGTTACTTCTTAAATAACTGAGCTACTTCCTCAGAGTGAAGGATCAGTCTATTCCCAGAATGGCCAAATTTGCAAATTTTATCAGAAGCAAAAGTACAAAAGAGCTGCTTCTCTCCTTTCTAAGGAAAATAGTGCCCTGAATTTAGGACAAAATGCTGAGCTTTAACTAGACTGAAAACCACAGCAAATGAAAATACCTCAATTACAGTTTTAAAATCCTTCATTTCACGTTATTTTAAATTTTTAATTAGATGTCACAAATGTAGTCAATTAGAAGTCATTAAATTACACCATTCAGGGAGGAATTAGTCCATATTAGTGAATATTAATGAAAAGGTGGTGAGATTTTATTTTTCCAACATTAGAGGCTACAGATGGGATCTTAGATATATGAAAACTAATAGATCTTTGTTAGTTACTATTATATAAATGTACTTTATCCTTGTTTTAAGAAAAAAAAATAAACCAATGAACTATATGCAAAGAGTAGAAAGGCAACCTTAAATAAAGAGGTCAGAGAAAAACTGATGGATGCATGCAGGTAAAATAATACATCACAGAATGACTTGGGTTGGAAGGGACCTTAAAAATCAACTGTTTCCAACCCCCTGCCATGGGCAGGGACATCTTCCACAAGGCCAGGTTGCTCAAAGCCCCATCCAGCCTGACCTTGGACGCTTTCAAATATTAACTCATACTAACTTGCAATATTTTAATGAAATTAAATAATGATAAAGAGAAAAGAGAAAATTGTTCTGGAAACACAACAGAAATAGAAAGTTTGTTTAATGAGCTATAAATTAAATTGAGTATGTACTATGGAAGATAAGAACAAAGAGAAATTCCCTACATTATAATGCTCTAAGTCTGTAATCATTTTTCCTACTAATCACATCTCAGCTAGGAAAAAATATTACAATGGCTTAGATATTTGCTTTCAATATCTGTAAGGCCCTTAGAGAAGTTTTGCTATTTTTGTAATATTTGGCATTAAATGCAGCAAAACAACTAAAAAAGTGATGATACACAGTTTTCAGGAAGCAGACAGCAAGATTTTTGTGATCCTGAGATAAAAAGTGCTGAAACGTAAACTATAGTAACTTGTCAAAATCATAGATTACTACATCTGCATAAAAATGATGCACCTAAATAAGAAGTGTTTAATATTAATTCCTAAGAAAAATGTATTTGAGAAACACCTTCTTGCCAAAAGGTATTCAGAATAATTGTCAAGCCTAGTAAAGAGTAAGTGATGCTACAGTTAGAAATCTTCCAATTTTCTCAGCTGAACTGACTAAATAAATTCAAGAAAGTTGCATAATTCACAAAAACAGAACAAAATCATTAACACTCACTACAAAATCCCTTGCAAAGATGCAACACTTTAGTTTGCTGATGCCCTAGTACTGCATTACTTTTTAATGGCACAATGAGCTGTCAATTGAGATTAAGTTCCTTGAAAAGGTCTTTTCATTGAATTAAGCTTCTTAATAAAAGTAATTGCTTTTCTAATTCCCCACTGGGCTACTGGAGCATAATCCAGTACCTACTATACAGAAATTAGAGTCTCAATCACTTCAATTGATATTTGGACTGGAACCATAACATCAAAACCAAAGCTATGGCCTTGGCAAAATAATATATAAGCAAGAATGGGACTGAATATGTTGCAAAAAATAAGGAGATATGCTTAATAATTTTAATGTAGAAAAAAAAATTCAATGCTTAGTTATATTTAGGTTTCCTTTAATTGATGTATTTTCAAAAGCAAAGAAAACACAGGAATAGAAAGAGCAGCAGCTTTCCCTTGCAATAGATAGATCAGATAGCTAAGGGAAATTGTATTCTACCAACCCAGCTAAGAGGAAAGCATATGAGAGGAAGTTTAATGAATAGTCTTACTGAAAGGTTGAGATTTTTGTTCATGTAATCGCCATCCCTTTCTGAAATTTACACTTTGTGAAAGAGATGATGCCTTGGCAAAGACTACCCTGAATTGATCCAGATTTTATGGATCTATCTCCACTTGCAAATTTGGTGATGTGTAATTAAAAAAAATGGGGTTTTGTTGGTTTTAGTGGTTTTTTTGGGTTTTTAAAATTTGTTTTATGGAACTAGCATGTGGAACTAGTTGGTCTGCACAGCAGAGACCCAAATGATTTCTGTTGAGAAAACATATCCTTGGAAAAGCACAACATACAGTGATTCATGCTTCACAGCTATGAAATATTTGTTTCTTTTCCCAAATAGTCCAAGCTGATCAAAGGAATGCAGATACTGCGATCCTGTGCAACAATCAGCTACGGCATTAAAATGAAAAATAGATATATTGCAAAACAAATGAAACCTTTCAGGATGGTTCTTTAACTAAACTAGTTATTAGTTTTTTATTAACAATCACAAAGATTTTGTTACTTAAAACCCACAATATTTCAATGAGAATCAAGAGAGCCTTTGTCTTCCTAGTCCTGATGCTGACTAGCAGGATAACTCTGAGATTCCTCTTTCTTTAACTTGAGTTCTGCTTTTCCACTCATTTCTCTTGTCTAAATGTGAATAAAGCAGAACTGCTTTTTGTATAGGAACTAGTATAGCTGCAGTAAAATTCCCTATAGGCTGTCCCTCTGACATTTTAGTGAGACAATGGAGATATATTTTGGAAATAGCAGTTAAAAAACTAAAAATCAGTCTTTTGGATGTGTACACCTCCACAGAAGTCAGAGAGATTGGTCTCTAAGTTTTTTCTGGCTTTCTCTTTACAAATGCAGAAATACTGAATATAGGGAGTATGAAATTAAACACTTAATTAGATTTCCATCTATACCTATTAACTAAATCTCCATTAGATTATAGTGAAATTTCCTTCCACAGAGCAATTACAAAAAGTTAATTGAACAAACTGGTCAAAAAAACCAGTAAGATTTTTGTCTATTTACAATTTGTTTCATTTTTTAAATTTTATTTTTTAGCAGGCTGCCTTAAATATTTCTATTTTGCCCCAATTTTTATAATTAGAAAACATATCTGTTTCAGTACAGCGCATAAGTAATGAGTAGATTTTCTGCATTAAGCTGATCATCTCTCAGAACTGAGGGCAGAGAAAAAGTGAAGCATACTTAAACAGAGTAACAGACCCTTTCTTCCTTGGATAATGTGAAGAGTGCTCTCTTTAGTTGTCCTAGCTGTTACTAAGTTTTTAGTTGTAAACAACGCAGAAGAATATTAAGCACAATGCAGAGGTTTAACTAGAGACTTCTAATGAAAGATTTTCAGTGGGCTGACTGTGAGGCTACTCAGAATTCAAGCAATAAAATTGCTTTGGAGAAGTGAACATAAAGTTACCTGTGTTGTATTTAGATGACTACATCACAGGACATTCCATAACCAGCTTCACCTTGTTAGCCCGTGATAGCTGTGTCAAAATAATTTCTATCTCACAAAATCAATCCTCAACCTTGAAAACACAAATTAAAGTCCACCTTTATTATTCATTAATTAAAAATACAAAAAGAGTTTGTAGCTATGGGAAACAACATTCCTTAATTAAAAAGTAATTTCAGACATTGATTTTAAATATGGTTGTTATATATAAATTGTCTGTTAAGCCAGATGGTTCATACATCAGAAGGGCTACACATGGTATGAGCAGAAACAGGCAAGCACCTGTGAGACACAAAGTTCTCCTACTGAGCTATATGTACAGCCTGATCTTAAAGAAACACGTCCTGCATTGCTAGTAGCTAACATTCTTCTGAATACCAGTCATTATAGCTTTTTATTATTTTTAATATATTTCTAAACAGGGAGATACATATTGAAGGATACTTTTAGCAGTCTTTTATGGATTTCATTCCTTTTCTGTATATTTTCACTGGAGCTTGACCGACAATAAATATTTTGCATTTTACGTATATACAAAGAGATCCAATTAGACTGCTGTAATCTGTGAAGTTACATTACTTAGAAGCATTAAGATGATTGTGCAGTGTTCAAGAACTACCGCCTGTTCAAAACATACCCATTTACCCCTAAGACTCTGAGCAGATGCTTTTCCTTTTTTAAAGTGTACAGTTCATCCCCCAAAACTTAAATAAAATACAGAACATCACCATTGCACGTCAAATTAAGAGAAAGTTCATGAACACAAAATAGTATTATTCTGTCAAAATAATTTATAGATAGAATTATTGCAAAAAACCCCTTTAAAAAAAAATCAGTAACAAAAGCAGAACTAAAAATATAATGAATTTTATAAGAAATATTTCTCCAAATATATATAGTCTTTAAAGATCATTTAAAAGTTAAAATGCATGATCAGCCCAATGGACCAAAAATTAGTGGAAAAAACCCTACTTCTTTCTAATATTAATTTATCTCAAATTCTTGGATAAACATAGTAATTTCTGGATCTGGCACTGAAGCTGAAAAACAAGTTTACTCACCCCCCACAATATCATAGAAAGTGGGTTTAGAAACCCACAACAAGCTTATAATAGAAACCCTAAGGGTTCTTTAAGCAAGTGTTAGCTCACAGTTTAAGATGACTGGTTGTCCATTGCTAGCAGTGAAAATACAACCAATGCAGTTTATGGAACCTAGAGATGCTCAGCAGCCCCAGTGTGGGTGTCCATGTGGAACTGAGCTGCCAGGGCTGTTATCTGTCTAGGCTGCACCAAACAGATCCTTATCAGCTGCACAGGGTGTGCATTTTTTCCATGTAGAGACCCATACATGGGCATTTCAATTCCAGTGTCACAATCTTCCAGCTGAATTTTGCTGCTGGTCACTCTGGTCACTGAGCACTTCTTTAAAGTAGTGCTTAAGATAGTGGAAAATAAGATTTCTATTTTTTTTTTTTTTTTTATTTTAAAGGACTGTTTGGCTTGCATTTTTTAAACAATATTCAGAGTTCACTTAATTAAAATGGAGTATGCAGCCTTGACCTCCCTGTAATTAACTCTTCTTTTTTGCAAATCAGTAGCAGCTTCTTTTAAATCAATGGGGTTGTTTTGTCTCCGTGGAAACACTGCTAAATTTCCAGCTTAAAAACCTGTACCAGGACAATGGTACTTTTGCCAGACCAGCTCTGACAAACAAGATGTGTTTTCTAGATGCCATGGCTACACAGTTCTCTGCATTTCTCTGACCTGAGAGATCTCACTTGGGATCTGAAGCTTTGGTGTCTCATGGAGTTGGTATTTCACATCCACATTTTTCTTACACCCAAGCAGTCCAGTCTGACTTCAGAACAGCTATTGAGGCCAATACCTTTGGGACAGGCAACAGGGCCCTTGTAGGATCATCTCTGATCTCCTCTGCTCTTAGGTGAACCCCAGGAGCTGCAGGCATGATGAGTCACAGTCAGATGGGACAAGCTTGGAGTGCCTATGGCATGGGCTGAACCATGCGACTCTCATAAGGCCATGAGAGATACTCACTGCATTGGTTCACAGATGCTATGAAGAATTTTCCAGAAGATAAATATTTTGAGTTGGCAGAAAATGTACCCTTTATAGTCTTGTCAGGAGCTGGCTCCTACACAGCAGTATAGAGAAAACAGCTTGCCTCCTCCTGGAGCAGTATCAGTTATGGAATAAGTCGGTATAAATTTATTATATTAAAAAGAGAAAATAAAAAGAAAGTATATTCCCATAAAATTTAAACTAAAAATAAAGTCTTATGAAGAGAATTATCAATTTCATTAGTTTATTAAGTACTTGATTTACCATGTGTTCTGATTTAACATGGCTGTTTGAACAAGAGCACTGAGCAGCAAGGATACTACCAGGGGCCACTGTTTGTTCCAAAACCTGTGGCTCTGCATATCTTCTATTAATTTAAAAATGTGGATCAGGAGAAGAATAGAACAATTTGATTACATGACAAGATTGAGCTGGCAGCAAAAAGTTCCAGAACCTGTCCTTTTCGAAGTATAACACTGAGTAGCAGTAAAGCAACTGTTAGCTTATTAAAAAAATCCCACTTTTGCTAATATTGTGATTCCATTGAAATCAAGGTGTCTGTGTCATTGAATGACTGTTTTTTCATCAACAAAGTCATTTTTCTTCTTAGGTCTGCATTTTTGGGGGCAGTTAGAAGAAAGAAAATAAATCAGCCCTGCATTATCATAACCAAGATTGATGGAAGTAGTACTCTAGGCTGACTATAGAAAAGACAAAAATGTGTAAAGCACAGCAAACTGAACTTCTGTGAAGTTACAGTAAACCAAACCAGTTGGTAGAGTGGAAGAGTGTAGAAGTGAAAACATGCAGTAGAAAAGTCAGAAATGACATTTTGCCTAATGCTATCCCATGTATCTCTTGATATTCCTGCTAAACTCTGTCTTTGCAAATCAGTAAACTCTGTACTTGCAAATAAATTTGGTAGGAACATTATTCATGTATGCTTGGTGTCTGAACACATATTGTACCCCAAGGAATGGCACACAATTTATGTTATTCTACCAATAACACTTTTGTAGCATACACAGCTGAAAATGGCTTTGTCTACATCTTCAATAATGCGTACTACCTCAGATCAGCAGTTTTCCATTCAAGCTTTAATCAAAACAATACTGAGCTTTCACATGGGGCAGTAGATAAGCCTTTTGCTAGAAGCTGGCTCAGAATCTCTCCATTCATTCAAAGGTTTCTGGAAAGTTCATTTTAACTAAATGTACACATTTTTGCTGCCCAGTGAGATAGTTTATTCTCTGAAGGGAGAGACTTGCTGCAAGAGTGCAAAGCTTTGTTTAAATAGCTAACTGAAGCAGAAAAAAAGCATGGCAACATCAGAAAGAAGTTATATTTCTGTTGAGGAAAGTCTAAGTTACTGATGTTACTAAAACTTATTCCTAATGATTCACATATAATTTATTTCTTTCCACTTTAGACTTCTTTGGTCAAGAGACTTCAAATGCACCCAGCTGAACTAAAGACCAGTTTTTGTTAACATAGATACTATTAAATGTTACTCTTATAATTACAATCTGTAGATCTTCATCATTTTACATGATATTAGTAAGCATTTAACAGGTTTTTTTTTACAAAATGTTTCAAGCTGTCAGTGGAATGGAAAATTATTTGACTTCCATGCACTATATGAATAACATTGGCAAAAAAAAAAACCAACATACTCTTGGTATCAGCATTGCCTTTATAAAACACCATGTAGAGCAGCTTTAGGATTGTATTATTGATAGTATGTAAGAACTATAGCTTGATTATAAAAAAGTAAAAGGGCAAGAGCAAAATATCGTAAATTTTTACTAAAAATAGTCATGTTCTTTGCAATTGAGAAAATTCAGGCTTGTGCATGGAAAACCCTCTTATTAGCAAACTCTTTTATGGTTTTCACAGTCAAAAAAAAAAAAAAGCAAATTATACCCTGTGTGCCAGGCTAAAACTGTCACTCTGCAGTTACAATTTTGACAATGGCTATTGAAATGGTATATAATAAATACTATTTTTTTTGCAGGGAAAAGGTCTAACCATATTAAATAAAAGGAGTGCAAACTAATGTTCTATGCAACATGGATTAGCAGTATTTCTCTTTGTCTTGTTCTCCTAGTACTTTGAATAAAGAGGAATATTTGCTTACAGGGCAGAAGAGAAGGTTGTCAACCATCAGAAATTTCAGACAGGAATTAAAGCTATGATAAATTATTGTTCTTTCTTTTTTTTTTTTAACAGGTTGAGGGTTCTTTATACAGTTAAAAAAACCCCAAAGAAACAGCTATAATTTCAAGTAGTTAAATAATATCCCTTTCTCCCATTATAATTCTATTTCTTCCCAGCTGTAAATTTGCAAGATCAATGAGATGAAAGATAACAGCATTTCAAAAAAGGCCGTGAATTATATTCTTCCCAGCTACTTAAAATAGAAACGTGAACATATATTTCAACAAGAAAATTAAACCTTGGATTGCAAAAAGGGCAATCTGAATCTCAGAAGAATAATTATATTAGGACATGGTGTTGAAGAACATATAAAGTGTCTAAAGCTCTACTACAGCAAATAAATTCCAAGGGAAAGTATTGCTCAAATTATCTGTGCAAATAAATTCCAAGGGAAAGTATTGCTTAAATTATCTGTGCAATGCATGTACAGGTTCTGCATCTTCACTGATTTAGGCACGTGCCCAGCACTGGCACAAATGGTTACAGATACATTTACTGTGACTTAGCACTCTTAAAGCTCCATATGGTGAAGTAGGTGGCAGGATAAATTTCTTGAGCAGAAGTCTGTATGATGAGAAAGTTATTCTTACATGGATCTTTGCATAATGGAGTAAAACACTTTCTGCTGCGTTGTTATTGCAGAAGACTTTTTTTTACTTACACACAGGTACAGAGAAGCTATTTCTTTATTTATTCTTAAAATGAAACTAACATGCTAAATAAATTGATGACAGATTAAAAATTGAAATAACAAAAGCATTGAAAAGTGTAAGGGGACATGGAAACACACAACAAAAAATTTAGGATTCTACTTTTGTTCCTTAGAACAAGCTCCTATGAAAATTCACTTTCAACAAGATTCATAGGATCTGATCTTTGGAGAATAAATAAGCCTCAGGGTAATGAAAGTAACATCAGTTCAAGGTTTACCTTCCACCCTTTCATTTATTCCTTTTTTTCCTCCCACATTCCCTCTCAACCTGCCTCAACTCCCCAGAATTTCAATTGGAAGAACAGGGCTGGCAAAGTTGAGCTGAGGCTGCACAGAATCTGTTTAAATGTCTATACACACATAATGCAATAAACCCACAACTGGAAAAATCTGCAAATGTGTGATAGCCAACCACCTAATTTCTGGATGAAATGTAAATAATGTATTCAAAATCCAATTACTAATATTTCACATGTTAAAAGAAGCTGTCCTATGTTTAGCTCCTCAGTCTTATAAATCTTGATTCATAGATGTTGTACAAATCTCTCCTTAATGTAACCCACTTAAGCTCAGCATAACCCATTTAAGGACAGATCTAGATGCTAAAGGCCTTCTGGGACTTTAGTTTGCAGCTTAAAAAGGAATACAAAATTGACAGTATGAAATAAGAAAAGAACATTTAGACAATGCACTTGTCTGTAAATAGATTTTTCTATGGTGCTATTTGATTTCTATTTGGAGGACAAACACCACAATACCGGCTACAATACCAGTTCTCCATACATAAATATTGGCTTCAGAAGCCTGGTTTCATTTTTTTTTTCATGGCCCAGAACTAAATACAACAGCTGCTATTTAGCAAACATAAAATCATCACATGTCTGATAAAAATAACATACTTATTAATGTTGCATTGCAATGGATTTGTTGATATTGTTGTTTGTTTCGAATGACTATGCAGTGCTGGAAAACGGAAAAATGATGAAAAGCTGGAATAAAATTTTCCCCAAGAGGAAAACCCAGGGGTTTTCAGTTTCCCACTGTAGACAGGCAAAGCCTCATGCTCCAAGGCTGCACATGGCAAGATAAAACCAGAGCTCCTGAGAATCAGAGCAAGCAGTTCCAGAGGCATTGGAAAATGGCCTCTGTATGGCACTTTTGGGGTGCAGACAGCAGTGCCAAGGGCTGAGCAAGACCTTTGGTGCATTCCCAAGTGAAGGGATAGAAGCATTTTTTGCACTAGTCAAGTCCATCTTGTGAATAGTTGGGATGTACAAATTATCATAAATAAATTCAGAGATGTGCTGAGAATCTTAATTTTACTTTATACAAACATGGATCCTGTGTTCTTGCATATTTTCCATGAATATAATCAAATAGCAGCCTGGAAACTACATCTGAAAATGAGAACTGGAAACTAGTTTGCATGAACTTGTTAAGCTAGGTTGCACTAACACTAACTGTAATAAAATTTTAAATTAGGGTCTTGCCACTAAAATTTGCTTTCCCTTGCTTTTCCAGCTGATGCTACCATACCCAAGAAAGCTTTTAAAATACATGAAATATATAGCCAAAGAAATATATAAACATCCCCTTAAGATCAATCTTCCACCCCAGGAAAAAATTAATTAAAAAAAAGTAATGTAAAACAATTCCCTGTGGGTTTGTGAAGAATTTTACTACAAGAATAAGGCTTAGAATGACATATTTGCCCTTCCCTAATGGTAGCCTACGTGACATTGTTCTGCACAGCATTTTTTTTTGGACATATTTTGAGACAAAGTTATTTTAAAAACTTGAATATGTGGAAATTAATAAGAAAATGCTATCTTCAGTGAAGGCAGCTTCATCAACAGAACTACAATTTTTTGTAACGTTGTTTTTTGAAAAACAATTAGATTGCATGCATTACTACTCAGAGTGTATATTCTGCTTAAAAGAATTTTGATGGGTATCATTTCACACCATTTCCATAGCTAAAGTTGAACTTGAAAGCAGTGGAACAGATTTTGGCATTACTATAACACATTTGTAAATGAGGAGTCTGCCAAAGTAATTGGAGTTTTATTTTCATGGATGACTCATTACTTAGCTGAAAGCAGCTTGGGTAGCAAACATGTTTTCCAAAGTTTCATCTGAGAATATCAGAGATTATTTTTTCAAGCATCTTTAAAATTATTTGTTCTGACAACTACTTTTGTGATTGATTTTAACTTGTTAAATCAGATGGTAAAATTCTACTCATTTTAACAATTCCTGAACTACTTCAGACTTCCTAAAAGGCTTAGGATGACAGTTATTGTGGGATGCCAAACATCATAAAAACTATGTGTCAGAGCTAGAAAATTTAAGAGACTTGTAATGGTTTTTTTATAACTGTTTTAGATGCATTTCTGAATACTCTTATAAATTAAAAAGCTAAGATGAAAGCAGAGGATTTTATCTATAACCATTTATTTCATAGTTATCTTGTGCCTTCACAATGGTTGCAGCTAGATTACTTTAATTTGAATCAAAAGTAAATTAAAGCAAAAGAAAGTAGCAGCTGTCCATCTGTGAAAAAACCTTCGCCTCCAGCAAGACCCAGGTATAATAATTTACTCCTCCTGAGGCTAAAGGTAAGATAAAACAGCTTCTAACTGAAGGGCAATTTAATGCTTCTAATCATGCAAGTTCAAAAACCCATATTTTTATTTAACCAAAAGCCTTGTTCCATATATTTTGCCTAAAAAAATCATATTGCATTTATGCCTACTTTCAAAATGAGAAGATATCTTAGGATAACTAAGACATCGTGTATAATCTCAGGTCCTTCCCTCTTCTTATTAAACTTGATTTGGTAGACTACTGTAAAACTGAAATACTTTTTAGCCTTCCAATAATTAATTACATAATATTCTCTTTCAAAATCAACATTTTGTTCTATCAGAAATTGCTGTATCATATGCCAGTGAAATAAAACTTTTTTGAGAATGCTTATCAAGAAATCTCTCTCGAGATTTTCTTGGACTGTTTTGCTCTTAAGCCTGAAGACCAGTGTCTAATGTTTAAGAAAATGCCATTCCAGTGTACTTTTACAAGCTCTAAACCTAGCCTCAAGGAGATGTTTTTGTTGTTTTATTCCCATTCCTTGATATATTTTGTAGAGACAGTAAAGTTTTCAAAATTACTGCAAGTTGTTTTAATCAAGATCTGTCATTTAATGGCTGAAGATAAGAGCTCTTAATTTAAATTTTATTTCCTGTTCTCTGAATGATGAAAACAAAATATAATTTGTAAATGCATCTGGTAATAGATACTTTTGCACTCAAAATTATTTAATTTTGTTCCCACTAAACTTCATGCAGGTTTTGCCATCTTCTAGACCAGGAAGAGATTTTGGTAGATTGTTACTGTATATTCTTCCCTTGTGTTTTACAGGGTACCATGAAGGCATGCTGAGGCTGTGCCGGGAATGCCTCAAATACTTCACAGCCAGATAACCCTGAACCTGAAGTCTTTTATGTGTAACACAACCACTGGTCTACTCAGAACTCGTGGGCACATCACTAGAATAGAGTACTACTTTTATTTTAATAAAAGAGGAGAAAAGTCTTAGAAGCTTCTTAAAAAATACCATGGAATCATAGAATGGTTTAGTTGGAAGGGCCCTTAAAGATCATTTCATCCTAAATGCTCTGCCATGGGCAGACACACCTTTCACCAGACCAGGCTGATTAAAGCCCCACCCAACCAGGCCTTGAACACTGCCAGGGATGAGGCATCCACAACTCTGGGCAAAACTCCTCCTGTTCCAGTGCTTCACCTACCTCACAGGAAAGAATTTCCTTTTAATACCTAATCAATATCTAAACGAAACCTGCTTTCCTTCATCTCAAGGCCATTCCCCCTGGTTCTGTTGCTATATGCCCTTTTGAAATCCCTCCCCATCAGTACTCGTTCAGGTACTGTGAGGCTGTTCCAATGTCTTCCTGGAACCTTCTCTTCTCCAGGCTGAAGAACCCAAACTCTCTCAGGCTGAATCATAGGAGAGGTGCTCCAGTCCTCCAGTCATTAAAGATGAAAGAATAACCTGAACAATATCAATAATTTAAAAGCACCCTCAAATTAAGAGGTATGGTGAGGTTGGGTAAATAAAATATGGTCAAAAATTCAAGGAGTTTTACAAAGAGTGAGATCTAATTCATACAAGTAAAACTGAGAACTGGGCAACATCCCAAATGTGTGGATACACTATTTAAGTGACACTATTCTAAAAAGCCATGGAGAGGTTGCCAGCAGAAGTCCACAGAGATACTGTTGAGCACTCTCATAAAGGGCTCAGTAGTAAGATGATAATGTGGTTGGTGATAATAAATTAGTCGTGATTGTAAAGGGAAAAACTTATTGCAAAGAATTGCAAAAGTACCCAAAAAATAATGAATGAATTAGCAAAACAAACAAATGAAAAAACACACACACAAAAAATGAGAGATTTTTCAGTTAAACATTAGGATGCACACTGAGAAATTCATTGTAGAAAACATACAATATAATAAGAATTTGTCACCTGATCAGGAAAAAAGGGAAGCTACCAACTTATTACTGGAAATTTCTGTTTCATTTTTCATTCAAAAGGGATGGCTCAACCGAGTAATTACCAAGTTACAGGCTACTGGAACCAATTCAGGAATGGAGTAAGGTTAGCATTTATCTTTCCTCTGAGAATAGGGAGGACAGCAGGATCAAAAGACGTAAACAGCTGTGCTAAAACTTGAACGAATAGAAGGATCCAGAGAATAACAATCAGTCTAATTCCAATTCTCACAGAATATATGGAATAGTTGTCTTTGGGTAAAGACTACAGACAATCTAGAACAGATATCCACTTGGCAAAAGAAAACATCTACCATCTACTTCCTCAGTGACCAGGCCTTACTGATAGGTGGAAGGAGTAGATATAACACATGTTAATTGCCTTAAAGCATTTGCCAGTTTTATGTACCATATTCATAAATAAACTAAGAATTAAATAATCTGGATTATACTACTGTAAGTGCAGTGCACCATGAATGTGAAGCTAAAATTAGAGCAGTTATTGCCTGTCAGGCTGGAAGGAAATACTGAGTGGGATTTCACAGGGCCTGTCCTGGATCCAGTATTATTCAATATTTTCATTAAGGATCTGGATGATGGAATAGAGAGTACATTTATTAAATTTGCAGACAATACTAAGCTGAAAGCATCTGCAAGCACTTTACTGAATAGGATTTGAATTGAAAGTAACCTTGACAAATTGAAAAAGTAATCTAAAATTAAAAAAAAAAAAAAAAAGAGAGAGAAAAAAAAAATTCAATTCAATAAAGTACAAAGTATCATACATAGGAATAATCTCCAGCTGGGAAAAACACAAGAGGAGGAACAAATGACTATGCATCAGATTTAAAGAGGGTAATGTACCATAGAAACACCAAGAGTCAAGAACATTTACTATATATGCAGAGCCATTTGATATAGGAAATGTGGATTAATCTTATTTGACACGAGTCTCAACCATAGCCATGGTCAAAGCAGCCTATTTAGATAAAGTGCTGCATGAATTTTAGCTACATCAGAAATTTTAATGGGAAATAACAAAGGACATCATCTTGCCTTTTGGACTGCTGGAAAAATTAGAACTAGTATTTGCCTCACAGAGTGTAGAATTTGAAAGCATGGCATTCTTTGCAATGTTTTGTGCCA
This sequence comes from Melozone crissalis, assembly GCF_028551555.1. Classification (NCBI taxonomy): domain Eukaryota; kingdom Metazoa; phylum Chordata; class Aves; order Passeriformes; family Passerellidae; genus Melozone; species Melozone crissalis. Next base: position 29,401,827 of record NW_026535794.1, read on the forward strand.
ATTGATTTGAAAGTTACAGCACTGCTATATCTTCAGGTGGGAGAAGTATACAAACAGAACTGAAGGTGCTGAACAATACCTACAAAATGGTTGACCAAAAATATAACAGTTTTTGATTAAGCACCCTGGGGAATTCTGTACCAAGCTATACACAAAAGACATATTTCAATAAGAGAAGTTATTGTCCAATTTTTTTTTAGGAAGGTGGGGGTTTTTCTTTATTTTCCCAAATGAGAGTCTGCATCCATAATATGCATTTTTAATGCTATTTGTATTATACAGCTAACTCATACAAACCCCATATATTGTTAATCTTTATGGTTTCATAGACAAAATAGCTTTCCTTTTCTATTATCCTTTGTGTAATATAGCTTCAGCAGATCCACTTCATCTACAGGATGGGGAATAAATAGCTGCATTTGAAGATTCAGAGAGCATAATGAATTTGGAAGAGGAATCAAAAACAGAATACTGTAACATATGTAAGCAGAATCTATGTAGGATACATGCAGTAATTATTCTATGCAATGTTCACCAACATTTTTTACAGTTATCACTGCGCCAATTTTCACAAGTCTATTAAATGCACTCATGAAAGGTAGGATAGTCATGTTTCCAGTCTTTGGGATCTGACTGACCAGAAATTATATTCACTGGCAAAAATAATTAGACACAACAAAATTAATAAGTTTTCAGAATATTTCTAGAAGATTTGTTATTTTTATGCATCATCTAAAGAGCTGTTGAAATAATCAGAACAAATAAAAATTCCTTGCATCCCTATCATTAGGATTATTAAAATATCCTTTACTCCTCACTATGTAAGCTATTTATTTATTTCCACTTCATCCTGCTTGGGGAATGAAATTAGAAAAAATAAATACACACTTAAAAATCAGGGATTTTTTATGTACAGCCTCTACTGTGGAATGCGAGGAAGCCTAGAGTTCAGTCCATCAATTATGTGTATTATCATGTGTAGTGAGTAATGGAAGGCAGGTTCCAGTAAGTGGTTATCCATTGACACTGGATGAAGCTGCTATTTTACTCCAGTTGATTTGGGAGCCATTATAGCTATAATTTGAAATTAATTACACCATCCATGTTTGTATGACTGTGAAGTCTTTTCCTTACTTCTTGCTCCCTATGGAGTTATGGATTCAGTCAGAAGGCAATAGAAAAGTGTGGAGCAAATATCATTGTGTTCTAAAAACCAGCAAACAGCAAAACGTGCATAGTACTGGGTAAATAATGCCAGCTACCTTGAGACAAATCTAGTGCTTTTAATGGCATGAGTCTAGGCCAACTTGGTATGGAAATATCTGAATTCAATTTTAATGATAATCATATTAATTGGAAAGGAAGTTGAGGAAGTGTCTTATATTCTAAAAAGCTCCTGCTGATTTTGTGACAGTAAATCAGAAAATTCATGGCTTTCTGATGCTACTCAAAAAAGCAAAGAGAAAACAGTTCAGAAACAAGAGTCTCTTGTCTAGTAGAAAATGCAGTGAGAGACAGAAATCTTTCCAGAGCACTTAACTGTTGTCATTTATTAATTATGGAAAATAATTTCATTATTTAAATTACTTTATTTAACCATGCTGGTTAAAATATTATACATTTGGTATATTTGCATTTTTATAAAAGTAAACACGTATCACCTGCTACAGAGAGGCATCGCTGCAAATTCTATTATTCATGCTCATTTAATAAAATAAATTAAAGAAAATTAGTGGAACATTCTATGAAGTACTGCTTTAATCTTCTAAACTTGTTGTCAGGATGAGGCATGGTGATGCTAAAATTATTAATTATATATTCTAAGAATGACAGTAAAGGCCACCAGGCTCTGCTCATGGCAAAGAAAGAGTTTTGTTTCTGCTCCTTTCTTGAGATGCAGACTGAAATGAAAAGAGAAGATATGAGACACTCAGGTCTTTTTCACAGTTATTCATACAGGTATGTGAAATTTGTCTTCAGCTTTCATACCAGATTTTAGACACACGTAATTTTTAATTGTTACAAGTAAGATACAAATAAGAGTTATGACAAATTGCCTCAGAAGTAGATAAATATAGGAAAGGCATCATAAACCAGCGTATACCAGACATTTAATGTATCATCAGAGTGGAAGAAGTTGCTTTCTAAAGCAGAAGAACTAATATTAATGATTTTTGTAACGAAGTGCCATTCTCCACTAGCATTTGATATTCTTCTGGAATATTTTATTCATAGAATGCACAGCAAAGGACACTGGTTAAAAAAAAGACCCTCAGAACTTTCACAAGTCCTGTAAAAGAACTCAGATGCCGCATAAGAGATATTCCTGTTTCAGTTACTTTCTGAATGACACTGATTATGAAGTCTTCCTACATAGAAGAGAGAGAAAGAGAAACCAAGAGGGATAAAATGTTAACATTTTCTTGGGGCTCTATCTAAAAACCCACTCTTTTGAAATAATCTAACGTTGGCTTTGTTGTTCTTCTGTGACCTTTTGCCCTCAAGCCATTCCAGGATAGAGGATTACCTGGAATACAAGATATTTCTAATGTGAGGGATTAGCATACTCTAACAGCTGACCTTTACCTATCAATTCATTAAATTTCTCTTAATCATCACAGTGCCTACAATAAAAATTATTCTTCTGTATGTAAATGAACTGAAGAAACAGCAGCTCCTGCCTTTCTGCCCAGATGTTAACATGATAAAATCTTTCATTTATTCATGGCAACAGTTATTCTTAGAATAGGCAAATAAGTTTGCAATGATTCCAAGTCACGATCAAATTCTCATATTTCTTTTTTTAACTTTTTAAAAGTTACAATTGATACAACCCACTCACTGCCATTTACCTTCATTAATGATTCCAGCAACAGTGAATAACTAAAAATTATCTCCAAGCCAAAAGCAGCTGCCAAGGTTCAAAAGCACTAAAAATTATTTCGCTGGAACTTTTACGCCTAAACGTGGATTTAGAAGTTTGCCAAGTGTGAGCATCTTGCTGTCTGCCAAACTGTCTGTATCGGTCAAAATGGATTGCTATTTGATATGCTAGCACACATGGGAACTAGAAACACACTTCAGAGAATTTATTAGCATCTTTACTGCCTATGCCTTGCCATAAGTATAGGCTTCACAAGGGAGCGTGCCATTTTCCACATTGTAGAGTATGGCATGGTCATATTTAATGTTTCCCCCAAACCCCAGCAAGAACATAACCTCTGGAAACTGCCTCTTGGAAATGATGATATAAAAAAATTTACAAGTCTTAACAGGAAAAGAAGAATGAAGCTGAAATAAGTCTGGGTGCCATTTCCTTCCAGCAAAATTGTACCTCTCTAAAGCCATTGAAGCTGGTGTCATCAAAAGAAAATGTCACAGACTCCCAAAAGCGAAGGACAGACAATTCTACAGATTATTGGATCATGTCCTATTTATAGAAATCTAACCTTTTCAGCCCCAAAGAAAAGCAAACAGAAAAGTGGAGTCGTGTCATAGATCCAAGTCCCAAATTACAGTAATTTTGTACTGTTATTGTATTTTGCTAATCACAGAGACTCAGCAAAACACTAAGTGAGTCACCATTAGTATGAGCAGCCTTTCATAGCTGGTAAATACAACCACCATACTTAAATATTCCTAAAAAACAGAAAATGTGAACAAAAAAAATCGGAAAGGTTTTTTTCATTGTATGTACTTTTTTATCTTTGTACATCAATGACATAATTTTTTAAATTAATTGTTTAAATTACAAGTGCGACTTTGGATAATAAGGGAGGGAAAGGGCAGGGGAAATTAGTAAATTGTGCAATTTCATAATCAACCAATTATAATAGCAAATTCATGCTCTAATTTCCAACTAATCTAGAAAAAAAAATCACAGACAAGACATGAAGTGCAAGATAAATAGCTGTAGGTCCAGGCACATAGTCAATCTTAATTCCATATGAATGAAAATGGAACCAGGTTATACAGAAGAATAAAAAAAATCCAGGAGGTGTAAACTTCTGCATAACCTAATTGCAACTGGCAGCAAAAACTCTGAAAACCTTTCCATACTTGGACCTAGCATCAGCTGAAAGAGAAGTAAACTGATTTTGGTTCTGAATTCTTTCCAAGGCTTCAAAATATAAATGATACTAGAAGATCTGTTTTAAATTGCCCAGCCAAAGTACGGAAAGAGATCTTCCGTATCTCAGAACAAGAATCTTCTCAAAAATAAAAAATAATCTTTCATAGTTCTATTGTCTTCCTAATCTTCAGCATAGTTCTTTAAATTAGCATTACATCTGTCTAAAAATAAAGTGGGAAGATTTGATATCTCCCTCCCACCCCAAAACTGAGTGCCGATTGCCACATGTCTGCAATTGCAAATAAATCACCACTATTTCAAACACTGAGAACTGATTTTGAAATTCAGTCACTCCTACATTCCACCATATTATTGAAATTATCACCATATTCTATGGGCTCACAGCTGTAGCCCTTTGATAGTAAAAATAAGTGTCTTTAAATGAGTGCCTAAGACTCACCCCATATATTGAATTAAACCACTCTAAGGATAGTGCCAATCACCACCAAATTTTAGGTGGAAAAGGGTTATCTGTATGAAATGATCAAATCATGGCATAAGATTCTTCACAATAGTCTTACTAAGCTAAATCTGTGATGAATCAAGGAAAACATGCTTCTGTTTTTAGTTCAGAACTAAATGTATATATATATATATATATATTACTTTCTATTTCAGCAATTTAGTCTCCATTTCTCATAATTCAGTGGTATCATCTCCAAATAAAGAATACATTTATTGGTTTGCTGAACCAAGATCTTCCCACCTGATAGCAGGACAGTTATGATTTCCAACACTGCCTGCTTGGCAGGAAAGATAATATACGTGAGATAGAACAGCAGGTGCTGTAGGTGTTATGACGCTGGGATTCTAGCCCTGGTCTCGTAAGAAAAGCAACAATATAACAAATATAAAATAATTTTCAAGAAACTTGTAATCTTCAAATATTAAGGGTGGAACAGCTAGGATATCCAATACTGTCCTGGCATAGTCTGATTTCAAAACTATTTTGGAAATTTCTTGTGTGGGGTTACTTACATGAGTCAACACTCTATGCAAAAAGAAAAATATATGGATTTTGATCTTCACACTATCTACAGTAAGAATATATCAAAAGCTAATTACAGTCTAGAGGAATTTATATTACCATCATCAAATTGCCAAGAATTGATGCATGCAGTTCACTAAATCAACCTGATTTCTCACTCAAAGACTGGAGAAGAACATTTTTCACATGGTGGAAAATGTTCGTGTGAGGAATTCCGGTGACATGAGTGAAACACATCATGTGAGAAAGTTCTCACCAAAAAAAAAAGTTTTGCATAAAGTTGACTTTGGCAAATTTGTAACCCTTGAATTTGTTATTACAAACCAATGAAAAAGTGTTTGATACTGGCATAAAAAACCTCACAACAGGGCCATCACATTTTAAGCATTCTTTAAATGGCAAATTTATGTTTAAAAAATGCTATACCAATCTAACTATTAGAAATTGTTTCCATCACTTGTCTGCATGATCTGAAGTTCATTCACTTGTAATTTTCCTCACAGTCCAAACTGCTTATTTAACCCTATCGTTCAATCACTTAGATTCATATGCACTGGAATAGCATTTAATGCATTTGAAATAAATGACATTACGATGTGTAAATTTGTATTGGTGATAAGAATCTTCAAAATCTGTCTGCAAACCTTCTTCCACAGTTAATGGTAGGATATATGTTGTATTCATGTTGCTGTTACCATATTTCTAAAGTCCCGTACCTTCAGGGTGGTTTTCTTACAAGCAGCTCTTCACAGCAGTGTTGTTCCTGCTTCTTCATCAGGGCTCCTCCAAGGCTCTCCCTGATCGGCCAACTCATCCCCTTTTATCCCAGTTATCCTCATTAGCCACAGCGGCCACCCAATCAAGGACATCACAGCTGCAGCCCATTTAGAACAACTAGGATCAGGGCAAGGCCACTTGTACAATACATATATTTTACTAGGACTCCTACTATATTTCTCCCTTTTTTTTTACTTACAGATATTCAAATACAATATAGATATTCAAGTACAATACATACATTTCCCCATGACTCAAAGGCCATATTTCACCACAGCTCCTTGCTCAAAGGCCATGTTTCTCACAGCTCCTGGCTGTCACAGCTCCTCAACTCAAAGGCCATGTTTCTTCACAGCTCTCAGCTTTCCTATCTTCTATCACCACTTGTTGTTATATTTCTAGAGTCCCAGCTCTCAGGCTGCCACAGCTCTCAGCGGTCCTATCTTCTATTGCTGTTATCATATTTCTGAAGTCCCATAACTTCAGGGTGGTTTTCTTACAAGCAGCTCTTCACAGCAGTGTTGTTCCTGCTTCTTCATCAGGGCTCCTCCAAGACTCTCCCTGACCGGCCAGCCCACCCCCTTTTATCCCAGTTATCCTCATTAGCCACAGCTGCCACCCAATCAAGGACATCACAGCTGCAGCCCATTTAGAACATCTAGGATCAGGGCAAGGCCACTTATACAATACATAGATTTTACTAGGACTCCTACTCTAGATATAAACAACAGCAGAGGCTCAGTCATCCGGCCTTTTCCAGGCTAGTATGAATTGTCCTCATGGCTTGCATTTTTGTCTTATTTGAGTACAGGGGAGGCTTTGGTAGCATGTTATAAACACCTAAACTTTTATCATGTGATATAAATCATGGGAATTTGCCCACAGAGGAAGGAGAGGAAGGATCTCAGACAGCCATTAAAACTCCTGCAACTATTCATTACAAGAATTCATCAAGACATATGACCTTAAGTTATAACAACACAATATCCTGCAAATGATCCCAGAAGTCAGGAAATTTAGAGTTTAAGCCTGATTTTGAACTTTACAATATAAGTGTGTTTCTATTCTGCTCTGGTTTTAAGCAATAAATAAACTTTTTACTGTATTTATAAGCAGTTTAGGTTTCAAAACAAGGCATATCATTGAACTTTATGTAATATTTAGGTCTGTCTGTGTCCTGAAATCTTCAGCAATTATTAATATGACATGAGAAACAAGTGTATCAGGTTATTTTTTCTGAATTCCTACCTTTCCCCCATTCCTACCTGTAATCAAAAAATTCTCTTACAGTAGTGAAAAGTACCTGTATGGCAGGATTAATTTGATGAGTCATATACTATGCCATTATTTATAGACAATTGTTTCTGTAATTATAAGGGATATGGTAGTAAATATGATGAAATCACTTTCTATAATCCATTATCATTAATTAACTACATAAATAAATTAGAATATGAATATGTCCTTTGGTTTAATTTAGAAATATACTCAGTGTGAGCAAATGCTTATATATAAGTATATATTCCAGCAACTACCAAACCCACAGTTTCGTTTTTGGGTTTTTTTGTTGTTTTTTTTTTTTTTTTGCAATCACTGCTGTAATGTTGGTTAAGAATAATTGTCAAAATAAAGATCAGAGCACCAATTAATCCAAATTTTCTAATGAGAGACAACTCACTGGAGTTTTCTCCGCTGCTCTCTCTTGAAATCTCATTTACATATTAGATCTATACCATGGAATGATGCAGCTCATTCATATTTCACACAGTACTCTCAGTCAAACTCCTGTAAAAAGCCTCTATTATTTTGACAGGAAGGAAGAAGCCATGTAGAAAGAATACTTCTATAATTGCACTGAACAACCAATATGACTTTACTGTTTGTCAGACAGGACAAAAACTGGCATTCATTTTTCACCTTGTAGAGTTTCTAGCCTTCACTGATACTTAGCAAATAATATGCATAGCTGTATAAACATATTTCATAAAATGGACGTGCAGAAGTTTCCAAAATAATTGGAGCCAAAGTCAGTGTAGTATTGACACATAATTTACTTTCCTTCCTCCTCTAATTTTGTGCTTCTGCACACACATTGTAGTTACAGTGCTGATGGAAAATAGTCTACATAATACGATAAAAAATGCTGGGAAGAATACCTTGTGCAATAACTTAAAAAAAAACAAACAACTTTTTCAAAACCAAGAAAAAATAAAGAAATAAATCAATAATGTGTAATTCTCAAACTATCACCTTTTGAAAGGTGAAGCAATTAAATACCACAATTTAATACCTCGAATAAAGTTCTTCAGGAGTGAAATAATCTTTTTTTTTATGTCTACCAATCCTTGGTGAAGTTTATAAACAGTTAGCTAACATTTAACCCATTTTTTCTATAAGAGCATCAAAACAATTTTTAACTAGGAGATGCTACCAAATGAGTTTTTGTTAGCTCTTTGGAATAACATTTTGACACAAAAGTAGAAGCAGCTTTGGAAGATTTATCTTGCATCTGAAGAAGTTTTTGATGTTATCAATCACCATCAATCTATGTTTTAAAAAGTCTAACATCCTTCAGTGAGATAAGAAGAGAGAAATATTTAGTTGGTGATGTGAATGCTACTGGACACTGAACAGCAAACTGCCACACAATTTCACAACTATCAAGGAAATGTGAACTTCATTTAGTCAAAGAAAACATTAACATTCCATTGATAGTGTTTTCCTCCATTCCAGTGGTTTTGTCTGACAAGGCTGCAGACAGACTGCAATGTCTCTCAGACCTGTCAACCCTGAAAAACAATTCCAGTGACAGGAATCATCAAGAATTGATTCTTCTATTATATGAAGGCCTTATTTTCTCACTTTGACTGAAGTGGTTTTATACCTGTAAAATTTTAAACAGAATTCATTATAGAACTTGCTATTTGTGCTATTCAGAACATACAATTCAGCCTTTTCTTTTACAAGGTATACCTCTTGAATAAAAATACTAATTTCTTACTGGGAGAGTACAGACTAAGACAGAGAACCTGACAACACTAAAACCAAGGTGCTGTGATGCTCTTTTTTTGGCCTTTGAGCTGTTCTGCATTGCTTTGTTCCTCTTTCTGCTGTCTCTCCAGTTTTCTAATCCCTTTTGGCCCACACATTTTAACCACTACTATTTCTCACACTGAAGTTAACACCGAGGATGAAACACACAGTATCAGCAGGAAGATTAAAGCTCTTAAAGCATAAAGCTAGAGAGAACTGTTTCTGTATTCTGAGACCCAGAGGCAAGAGCCAGCTGAAGAAAATAGGCCGATTGAAGAAAACATAATGCTACACTTGTTTTGAACATTTCTTCATCTCCACAAAACCAGTAAAATTTACAGCTTTTCTCTCTGTTTCTCCTTGCAGTAGTGTCCAGGAGTGTCATTTTCCACTGCCAAGAGCATCAACACTGCACAGAGTGTGCTCGCTGTGTCCATCACCCTAGTTGGTGCTAAGATCTGGGAAAAGGCAATTTTATCCTCCAGCCTGCTGTCTGAAATACCAAGTGCTGGCTGATATAATCCTTTTTCTGAAATGGCCCTTGGTATGCGGAGGTCATTTTTTGTGGAGAAACGTGATAAACTTACCTGAAAAGCAGCCCTGGTTGGTGAGCAGCAATCCTCTACCCTTCGTCTGCAGCACTCATGTAGTACAAAAAGTGGGTTAAACAGTACATCTTCATTTTTGCTTTTTTGACACAAATCCTTTTGGGAAGTCTCTTTGTTGGACTCTGCTTATACTTAAAAGGACATGTAGCTGTTATAAACAGCCAAATTATTTTGAGCATTGATTTAGTTTCTAGAATAAAAATTTCAACGTAAAGATTTTCTTCAATGCAAGACTGATTTAAATTTTTTTTCATTTTTAAGGGGTACTTTTTGGAATGTTTAACATTTTTTTTCAGGGAGTTCTTCCTTTGATTCAGAGAATTACACACTATACCCAAATGCACAACTAGAAAAATATCTGGTTTTACCACAATACAATCAGCAACAGACATCTTAAATTCCATAGATTTAGACTCTAAGTTTTCATTTTTCCTGTTAAATAACATTGTCATCTAAAAGAAGAGAAACATTTTTTTACTTTACAATATCTATTTAGTGCTGACTACATCCAAGCTCCTCTGTATGTCAGAGACACTGATGTCATCTTTGTTTATTTGTAGTATGCATGCATCCAAATAAATGTTTAGCTTAAAAAGGCCACAGACATGTTCAGGGCAAACCAATAATTGCTGCCTGGGAATAGCATAAAAACATGTTTGTAGAGAGCAGAAAATCCTGTTCATTTATTGTACCATTTGATCCCTCAGATGCTCATGGAGTACAGGACTATAGAGCTGATATTACTGCGGCAAACACACAGTATTTAGATTTAGAGCCGTTTAATTTTCTCTCATCAATATTTGGAGAAAAGTGGAGTGCAGTTCTATGCAATGACAAATAGTGAATCTAATTTCAGTTTGTTTTTCACAGCTCATTGTGTTTAATGCAATAATTCACTTGTTAAAGCTACTGATGCACAAACACTATTGAAAATCTATCTCTTTTTTTTGCTCTGTTTGGGAAAAAAACCCTACAACCTAAGGGAGTATTCAAGAATCTTGTATATTTACCTGGCCTAGGTATAATTGCCCTATAAAAATATTGAATTTCTTCCAATTCTTCAAAAATATCCATTCTGGAAATGAACACACTTCTAAAATAACATTACTGCATCCTGCATTTTTGAGGATAAATTTTCAGTATGTATCTAGACTTTTTTAAAATTGAAATCCTGAACAAAACTTCTATAGATAATGTTTTTGATTAAATATTATAAGGTACCATTACCTACATGCCTTGAAAAAGAAGAAAACATTTAAACTTAGCTCTAAATATTACAGAGGTTCTATGGTCTTTCTTCTTGTACCCTTCTTTTCTCTTTTCTAATTTACACAATTTCTCTCTGAAGAAATATCTTGATTTAAATGTCTGAAGGATGTGATTGATTCACCTTTAATGCCACCTTTCATTGCACTGTGTGAGATCTGAAATTCTTGCCAGAAAGTGTTTCTTACTCTGTCCTCTATACATGGTTAAATTTTGTCTTCTCTAGGAGCACAACACAACACAAAACCCAGGCTGGCTGAGACAGGGAGGCACCCATGGAGATCATCTAGCCCAACATCCTGCTCAAACAGGATTGCTAAAGCTGTGATAGGTTACTGAAAGCTGTGTCCAGTGGGATTTTGGCTATCTCTGAAGATGGAGATACCTCAAACTCCCTAGTCAAGCCACACCAGTGTTTGAGAACCCTCAGAGGAAAGAATCTTATGCAGAATTTCTGCTATTTCAGTTGTGTCCTTTGCACCTTGACATTGGAGGATTATGTCCCTAAGCACTGTAAGTGCCTTTTTTGAGCTTTTTATCTCCACTGGAATCAGCCTAAAGCTGTTTAGTATCTAAACACTATGCAGTAAAGCCCCTTAGAGATGTAACCAGCATGTTCTGGCCTTGGTGAAGTTACTTTACAATACTCAGCTAAGAAAATACAAAAAGAGGGTTAACTTCAATCTTTCACAGAAGCTTAGCATAAAGAGAACTATCTTCCCTAAGAGAAAAATCTAAAAACCACCTAGGCTCAAGGCATTCTTCCCACAATGCCACCCTGTTCTGTGCAAAAGGCCACTTTTTCCTTGCTTGGAACTGGATCACAGTGCCACCAAAAACAAGTCAGTATTTTCAGTTCCTTTGCAACCATCAGATGCACTGAGGATCACCACATATATTCTCCCTTATCCTTGCTTAAAACTTGTATGTTTCTTTTTTTACATTTTGTACTGCTGGACATTTACTATTATATCAAGGCTGCATGCTGGTTGAGCTTCTAGCTATCAGGCCTAGAGCATCAGCAAGGTTTACAAACTGAACACAGTGCAAATTCCAGGCTGTTTACATCAATCCACATATTTTATCATAATGAAATTATTATCAATGCAAAACATATGAGGGAAAACAACTGACTGGATCTGACAACAGTGCCTATGGTAAACAGTGTTTTCTCCAGATCACTCAAGTTTTGCTTACTTTAATTTTTCTATGCTTCATGGTTTAAGCTGTCAAGATGTTAACTATTCATGTTGGCAGACAGCAACACCTGAAGATATTCCAAAACCAACTGTGAAGGAGGATGTTGTATGTTTTTCTTTCTCTGTGAATTGAAGGGGTTTTTAAAGTTTATTTTTACTACTACTTTTCATCTCAATGGCTATTTTATCAATACAAACTCCTAAATCAAAATAAAATAAAGCAAACATGCTCTTCCTTTTGTAAATTTTATGAACCAAAGAACACTCCAAACTTTAAGCATTGTTAAAATATAACCTAATGAATATCAATCAGATTTATTTTACTTTTCTTTGTAGATGGTTGACATTTTGATAATGTTGTGATTTTATCATTGTCTTTAAGATCCTCTGTTTATTTATGAGCCCATATATTGCCCATATCAAACTATTGTAATTTTCTGCATGTTTTAAAATCAGAATTCATAATATAAAGGCTCTGTGTATTTCATGGATTATATATAAATATATACAATCTGTAAAATATATACATCCATATTTAAATTATATGCTTCTAATTCCTTAAATTTCAAAGATTCTTCTAACATTCCTTTATCACCATCATTACTGTACAAAAATTAAGATTTCTTTAAGTATAATAAAAGCACACTTTTTTTTAATATCAGGGTCAATGCAACCTCATCATTCTCATTCTCCAATATCTGAATAAGTGTATTTTTGAGTGGTGTTTTTACCTTTTTTTCTTTTATGGTCTTCCACCTGATATGACTTTTACCCTTTTATTTTTCTCTTACCAACATATTTTGAAGCTTATCAATTTCTTGTGAGCAAGAAATTGCCAAAAGAAACAGCACAACTAAAAGTTGTATACAATTGTCTCAATTTTCCTTAGCTTTCATTTCGGAGCCATTAAACATCATGAAGTGCTTGCATCTCAGAACATCAGGCAAGCCTTAGGTCTTATTTTTATGAAGAAAAAATGAAAGCAACATCAAAGTGATCATGTGTGCCACGTCTTATTCTGTACCTTATCTTTGTGGGTTCTTACAATCTACAATGACAATGTTGGTTTCTTTCTGCGTGAGCTGCGGTTCAAATCTTCTATGTGTACTTTCACTTTGTTGCTGGAACTTTTGTCTAATATTGCAGAACACTCATAACGTTTTTAGAGAAGATATATTGTCCATGTCATGGTAGAGCCAACCTTTATGAGATTTAGTTTTCCATTTTCTAACTGAAAGGATACTTAGTCATGCATATACAAGAATAATTTCTACTTTAAAACTCCCATCAAAATTTTATTGACTACATCATATTTTTGAGATATTTTAAAGCCTTTCAATTTGAAGTCAAGATTAATAATCTGGTGCTTTTGCAGTGTATTTTCTTTTTCAAAGGTGAAAACTCCTTTATGTACTGACCAGAGGTTCTTTCCTAATTAGTTTACTTAATCCAGCCGCATCCCTTCACCCAATTTTTAGTATTTTATTTAATCTCTAAATATTGTCATTCTTCTGTCACAAAGAATGTATTACATGCCACATTAATACTCATTCAACCCACTATTATTCTCTCTGCTTTTGTAGCAGAAGAGGGAAGCTCTGAACCCTCTGAAAGACACCTGTCAATTCAGATAAGTCATACTCCAATCAAAACTCCCATCTCAAAACAAATTTTCCTACAAACTTATTTCTGGATTTCACTGAAATTTCATGAAATAATGTTGTCAAAAGACAGCAAGATAGAGCACTGTAATCCCATAACCTTGTAATTTCCAAGACACTTTTGCAGAGCTCTGCTTGGAAGAAGCTCTGTCTGTGCATGAGTTAAGTGCCACAAAGCCACCCCAATGCAGCCCACACTGGAGCTGCTACAGCCCTTTCTTCAGCCAGGCAGCAGATGAGGTAACACAGCCAACCAACATCTGCAAGGACTGGAGGCTTCCTTGACAAAGTACAGCTCTCCAAAGAGGCTACTCTGTGTGATTCCAGCTCAGAGGATCGGGCAACCTTCAGCAGTAATCCCCATGGGAAGCAGGAGAGATGCAGAACCAGATCAGAGGTTACCATTATTTACCTGTTTCACATAAAGACTTTAATGTGCTTCACTGCATTTTATAGCTTCTTTGCCCACAGATGATATACAGGATAAAATTACACCATTCTGTCATAGGAGTTGCTGTGATGAATGACTTTGTTACAATGAACAGAGACTGGCCCATGACATAATGCAAGTCTTAGGGAAAAATGGCAAAACTTGACTTTGCTCAGTAATTTCATTCACCAACCGTAACTAAACACAGGAAAAACTGGAAACATTGAGCATGTAATTCCTAGACACCTGCATTAAGAATTAAGGTGCTTATTTCACATGACACTTAAAATATGCTAACATTAAATTAATGTACTTGAATGTGTAAGATAACTGAATGTGTTATAACATTGTTTTTACATGTAGATATAAACAGCGTAAGTTACAGAAAATACTTATATAGTTAAATAGTTAAGGGACTTGGAACTGTTCCCACCATGTAGCTGTGGTATGGGTGGGGAAGACTGCACTAATGTTCTCCTGCAAGAGGGAAAGGATGGAGCACAGGCAGGGCATGTTGCAACCTGATGGATCACAAACTGGGGCATCCATCCTTGACCACAATTTGGATATCCCTAGTTCTTGGTATACTTTTTAAATACAGAAAGCAAAGAAAGTGTGTTCACAATGAGTCTGCTGTCATCAATAAGATAATTTCATCATTTACTTCTACTCTGTTCAGTATTTTCCAGATTCTTGGAAATCTTGTTTTAGACAACCAAGCTGAAATATAGTGTAGTAGAAATGTATCCTAAGTAGTAAAATTTTAGAGAACAAACAAACAATCAACACAAATGAAACAAACAAAAAATAAATAAATAAAGGAAATTCAATTCAAAGAGGCTTTCCCTTGGGAAAAAAAAAATTATGACTTATTTCTGCAAGAGCTCTGTGAATATATTTTCACAGATGAAAGAATTGCATGTAGCTAAAGTGATAAAAAAGCCTCCTTAACAATTCATAGAAATTGATAAAGCTGACTGAACATGGAAAAAGATCTAGTGGTTTACCTGGCTAGCAACCTCACATTTAAACAGAAATCCCTAAAATTTTGTTCATTAAATCAATCAAAATTTAACTCCCATTTACAGCAATTAGACCATTCAAAGGCCTTTGTATCTACTTGGAAAGAAATCCTGAAAGATAGTACACCAAACACAGTCATTCTTATTATTTATTTATTATCAAATGATGTCATCGATTAAACTGATGAAATTATACTATTTCAATAATCAGAAAAAAATACTAAAAATCCCAAACCACACAAATAAACAACCCACATAGCTCACAACACAGAATATATTTTAAGTCTTCCCTTACAACTAACAATTTCTAGCAGGAATTCTAAATATTTTATACCATTTCTGCTTTAGATCCTTTATAGCAAGACTATAGTCAAAGTTGTAACCTTAGAATCAGTGCATCCTGTATGACTGGTGATAGCATTGGGAACATATTTCCTAAAACCTTATCTGGAATGTTTCACTACATTGTTAATTTTTGCTCTCCCACTATTCCATATCATAAAATTGGTGCATTGTTTAGCTACAAGCTAAAAGTGGAAAACAAATTAGTACTTCCATGGTGCTTTAAACACGTATGACACCATATAAATTTTAAGTTATCAGAGATTTTCAAAACAATCTACTTCAAAATAGATTTTCCCTTGCTATTATTTAAAAATAATATTAATCTCAACATTTTTTAAAGTGGGATATATACTGCATTTAAGTTATGTTAACAAGTACATATCTCTCAAAAGGCAATAATATCAAGAGGCAGGACTGAGTTATGGGAAGGCTCTTTATGACCTCTGTCTTGTGTGAGTACATCTGGCAGGTTTTGCACTGATTCATCAGTAGCAATATAGCTTACATCAATCATTAGTTTTCAGATTTGGAGGAGACATAAATATTTGGGAAAAATTGCTGCTTCTATGCACTGAGACAAGAGGAATCAGAAAATTATTCAAAAAGTAAAAGGATTTATTTTTTCCCTTGTTTTATTTATGGATGCCTTTATATCTACTGTCAGTATTACTGATGTTACCTGGATATTTCCTCTGGGGAAAGGGAGAGCATGTGATGTGATTTATACTACAAAATAACTGTGGCTGCAGAAATAATTATTCAAATCTGACTAAGAAACCTTGTCACAGTCTTCACAAGCAGTCTGGCAAGACAAACCATCAAGGGACCCGCATTCTGGATGAGGGCTGTGAACAGGCACAGGCTACCACACCAAAGGGCTGAGGAACAGATGCACAGTGAAAGTGTCCAACATTATCTCAGACCTCAACTACTCCTTGCAATGACATTTCAAGACAGCACAAGCTTCGCAGGCTTTGGGACAGAAGCAATAAAAGAGGGGACTGCACAAAGCAGAGAAGCAGTGCTTCACCAACACAGCTATGGCCCATTTTCTCTGACTGTCCCATAATTACCAACCCATCAATACCTAGAATAAATATTCTTCTCTTTTAGGGAAAAATTGCCTAACAATACTACATATCCACACTCTGATTAAGTGCAAAGTTCACTGGGATCTTTTATCTGATCTCTCCTGTGTGTACTTCCCAGAATGCAGCAACAGTCTCAGTATTCCTGCAGCACACAAAGCACACAACATTTGTGCCACAAAGGCCCTTGCTGGTAACCAGAACAACAGATAATTTATCCCTTATTTCTGATTTTTCAGATTTTCCATTACACATTGCACATGTTTTATAAATGCTCAGTTTCGCCTGCCTCCATCTCATCGTGGAGGAGACGTCAGCTCAAAAAAGAATACAGTAACACTAGGAAAAAGACTGTCTCTTTTAGCCACTCAGTTATTTCAGAAGATAAGAACACCAGAAGCAAATCTGCCATCTGTAAAAGAAATGTGGAGACATGCCTTTCTCCACTACTTCTCTGGAAAAACTTCACGCAAATCTGCACTGTCCACCATGTTAAAAGAAGCTACTCCAGGGCTGAGTGGGAAATTGAAATAGAGGATCATCTTCCCATTTGTTTTTGAAGAGGCAATCATGGAAGAGTATTAAAAGCAATCTAAAAGGGAACTTGCAATTTTCCCTTTGTGGATGATTGTTATGTGAGGATTGATCTGAGCTAAAGCCAAGATGAGATTAATTTAAAATTGAATTTGCTACTGTAAAAAAATTAAATTCCAAATAAAGCTGTTATTCTAAAAAATCCCTCAGCAGCAAAAAGTATAAAAATAACAAAATACATAATTCATAATCAGCAAGACATATTACATGAATGTTTATATCATCTAAATTCCTTGACAAAAACCAACAAAAACGAAACAAAAAACTACCAGCATCTAAAAAGAAAAATAAAAAACCCACCAAAAAAGCACAATGCAAAAAACTCCAACACATATTAACTATTCATAGAAAGAAAAGTCCCACAGAATAAGTTCCTACTCATGTAAATAATGAGGCTGGTTGTATAGAAGCATAACTCTAAATGCAAAAAACCAATCTATTCTTATTCCATCTTTATAATTATCAAACCAAGGTTTTTATTTGTGTAATTAATGTATTTTGTGTCCTTCTCTTTGATTGGTGTTTCTATTTCTTGTTTGTTTTTGTTTCGGGTATTTTTAATTTTTTTATTATTATGCACAATGTTTACCTATAGGTAACTGAGGCTCAGACTGATTTCTTCACAAACTGTGCATCACAGCTTGCACCACTATCTACAGAATCTGTATGATGTCCTTGCTTACAACGTTGCTATTTAGTGATTTTGCCCATATTTAGGGGTTCACTAATTCCCCTGAAGTGTTAAAGAAATAAGAGAATCAGCTTCACTCCCTCAGGTGTGGTCACGTACATGATTAAAAGCAGTAAATCATCTTTTCTGAGAGGAACACAAACTACCATTTAGAGTATACTCAGCAGGTGAAAATGCCTACTAAAAAGGAACCAGTCTTACAGTGGTGCTGCTCAGAATGCTGTTTTAAAGATTTATACCTCTTAATATGATCTTGAAAATATGCAACTGAGGAAATGGAATATAACTTTATTCAAAACAATGCAAAATCATCTTATTTTGAAACACTAATGAAGGAATTAGCTTCACATTTGTGTTATATTCTAAAAGCACATGGTTAATATTAATTAATCTGAATATTAATCCTTTCTGCATTGTTTACAAAATACTTTTCATTAGTAGAATATACAATATAACCATAAAATCATAAAAAATATCAGAGTCAGTGCTGACTACAACTTATTCTTTCTATTTTCCTAAACAGATTACTGCTTGCACTACTATAAATTGATAGGTATAGTTACTTAAATCTGGGTCTGAAAATGCTGGCCTGTTCTATATTTTTTTGCAAATATTTATTATTTTCTAAAGTACTGAAGGGTTCAATATCAAATTCATGAAAATATTATAAGATCTAGCTGAATTCAAAACATGAACAGAATCTGAGATTGCACAGTTGTATAACGTGGTCATTCCACTAATGTAATTATTTTTCGAAAATAAAAATGTATACTTGCACATCATATATATTATTTTCTCATTTATACTGATCTAATAAATTAGAGCTAATGAATTATCTTTCTTAGGGGTCAGATAACAAAGCAAGTTTTAAAAAGGATTTAAATTTTAATAAGGCCTCAATCCCACTGCCTGTCAGTAGCAACCATTTGTCAAACTTTATATCACGAAACATCATCAGAGTTAAACTAGCCTCTCTCTGAAGTAAAAAAATGAAGTGATGGAACCAGCTCTGGGTTTTTCAACAACATGGCCAAAACTAAATTTTCTTTTCTAAAGGACACAAGGATTTAACACACCTGAAATGGAACATGCTTCACCAAGGATGGAGCCCAAGGAAATTGGACTTGGAAACTTCTGAAGTCAGCAGTAGAAGATGGCAACTTGTCCTGTGAGAGGGAACAGTCTCTCTGCCCTTGCCAATATACCCCCCAGCCTCTGCTGGCTGCAGAAGGGTTTTTTACAGAAACATGGAATCATTTATGTTGGAAAAGACCTCTAAGATCATTGAGTCCAATCTGTCACAAGTCATCATTTTGTCAGACCATGGCACAAAGTGCCACATCCAGTCATTTCTTGAACACTTCCAGGGATAGTGACTACCCGACCTTTCCGGGAAGCCCGTTCCAATATTTAACAATCCTTTGCATGAAGAATTTCTTCCTGATATTCAACCTGAACCTCCTCTTTGCTGCTTGAGGCTGTGTCGTCATATCCTGTCCATGATTGCCAAGCAGAAGAAAGCAACCCTCACTTTGCAACAGCTTCCTTTCAGGTGGTTGTAGAGTGTGATTGGGGTCCCCCCGAGCCTCCTTTTCTCCAGGCTAAACACCCCCAGCTGTTCCCCACAAGGCTTGTGCTCCAGACCCCTCACTAGCTCCACTGCCCTTCTCTAGACATAATCCAGCACCTCAATATTTTTCTTGAAGGGCCTAGAGCTAGATACAGGATTCGAGGTGTGGCATCACCAATGCTGATTACAGCGTCTCCTGGTCCTGCTGGCCCCACTATTTTTGATACAAGCCAGGCTGCCATTGGCCTTCTTGGCCACCTGGGAACAGGGAGAGCTCATGTTCAGCTGGCTGTCCAACAGTAACCCCATGTCACTTTCTACTAATACCTGGAAAGCTTTCCAGACACTCTTCTCTGAGCCTGTAGGACTGCCTGGGGCTCTTGTGACCCAGTTGCAGGACCTGGCACTTGGCCTTCTTGAACCTCATACAATCAGCCTCAGCACATAATCCAGTCTGCCCAGACCCCTCTGCAGATCCTTCCTGCCCTCCAGCAGATCAACACTCCCACCCAACACAGTGCCATTCACAATCTTACTGAGGGTGCACTCAATCCCCTCATCCAGACCATCAGTAAAGGTATCAAACAGGACGGGGCCCAGTGCTGGGCCCCAGGCAAGCGCACTAGAGACCATCTGCTGGCTGGATGTGGCACCTTCCACCACCACTCTGGGCCCTGCCACCCAGCCTGCTTGTAACTCAGGTTCTTCATGGGAAAGGCCAGCTCCTGCACTCTCCTGCCCTGGTGCCTTCCTACCTCACTTGTGCCTAGAATCCATCCACAGAGCAAACACTCATCTTCTGTTTTTATGGTGCTAGGATAATATCTTTCAGCTAAAGCTGAGCCTTAAGTGCATTTGGGAAGAGGAGAAATTTTCTTATAACTCACTTCTAGATAGACACAAAGCATTGTAGAGTCATCTGACATGATGCAGAGTGAAAGAGAGCCAAAGGACCATCTCCCTTGTTTGTTGCTGCTTGATCCCTTTATACAAAAGGTTTATGTTCATATGACTTAATTGCACTGCACTGTTAAATGAATTTATGCTGTGAAAACTTACAGCTCTTCAACATACATTTTTCAAGAGAAATTTCACCCAATTTTAAAATGCTTTTAAGGTAAGTAATCTATCACATTGCAGTCAAGAAAACCTAAATAAACTTATATGACTTGGAAGATAGCAGCTAATTTGCTCAAGACCTCAGGACAATTATTTTAAAAGCAGATGACCTATTCCCTTCTTTGATGGATGTAGAGGATGAAAGTTTCTATTTGTTTATTTGGGTTTTTTGGTTTGTTTTTTTCAGAAGATAATGTGCATTGGGCTCCACAGCATTACAGAAACTTTTCAAGCCTGTATTTAGAGGAGATAGAACTCACTCTGATTTTCTGATCTTAGTGTAATAAGCACTGAGTGTGTAGTGACTACTGCTGTTAACCTGATAGCTTTTCCCCTCATATTGCTTTTTAAGTCCTGGGATTGCTTTTTAAGTCCTGAATACATACGCCTGTCCTCAAACTTCATATACAAAATCTTGTCTCAATATGGTATTTTTTAATTATGTCCCAGGAATATATATGAGCTAAATTACAACTTTTTGTTTTATCCAATCTTCCAATTAAATTAGTCTCACTTGGTGAGCAATTGAAGAACAGAATAATTATTAATGTAAAAATAAAACTTATAAAGATTTCATTGTTCTTATTAATGAATGTTGCATTTGATAAATGACTAAAATTTTATTTTGAAATAATAACCATTTTAAGATAAGTATGTTAGTCTTAAATGGTATCCTATCAATGTTGCTTAGAAATCAAAAACAGCTAATTGTTTTAACTGAACTCAAGATCAAGAGACCCAGACTTAATAATAAATCATCTCACTTAGTCTTGCATAGTTAGATAATAGCAAAGCAAACATGAGAACTTCCACTACACATTTACGATCTGCTTAGGAATTACTAGAAATTCAAATACCTCTGGGAAAATTTTATTTAGGTGTTTTTTCATGTTGCTATCATGTTGGTAATCTCTGTTTTAAAACAGCTAATATAAAATATATATATAAAAAAGCACTATAGTTGATGAACATAATTGCAAAAAAAGTAACACATAGATTAACAGGAATTATTCTTAATATTGTAGTATTTCCAGAGAGTGAAATTTTCTCAAGTTATGCTGACACACAGTAGTACTGTGTCTGATGTGGGAAAACACAAACATTCAAATCAATGAGAAAGTAGAGATCACACAAATAAACAACGAGAAAATAAACTCTTTCTGTGGGTGAAAAATAGTTTTAAAAAAGGAAAGAAAATGTGCTGTATATCACAGATTCTGTGACTTCATTAAAATAACACAGAACCAGAATTACATAAAGTTGGAGTGATTGTTATAAATTAAAAGAGCAGAAAGAAAAAGAAAACCATCCTTTTTATAAGTTACATTACAAACACTACTTCCATGTGTTTCTTACATTCTTGGATATAAAATCACGTCATACTTTTGAGAAATATATCAAAACATCAGTTTTCTGCATACAAGTGTTTCTATTTGAGAGAATTTTTTCTCTTCTTTTTACTAGTTGAAAAGTAAAAGCCTTTTATATTTGAATATGTTGTTCTTACCTGTCTTGAAAAGCCAGCTTGTCACTTGTTCAGGAATACCTTGATCCGAAGCCCGTAACAATTCATCTAACCTTAAATGAAACCCTGTGCTGGGGGAGAGGCTCTCATTTCTATTACTTTTTATTAAAAAAAAATATATAGATGACAGATCCTTTCTACAAGGTAGCCTAGAGTGTCTAGTTCTTGTCACAATGTTGTCATAGTGACAGTGACATCAATATACTTCATGACAATCAGTACAGCAATTTTTCTGGAGACAACACCAGCGTTGATTCCTGTGTGTATTTTGTATTGACTTCCTTTTCAAGTCTCCTTTTCAAATTAGATAATTTATTTTTGCACTATTCTTTAATTCAAATGAGACTGCACTAATTATTTTGGTTGTAAGCAGCATGGTTTAAAAAAAAGTAAACAAACAAAAAATACTGAAACTAAAATATTACAACACTGAAAGAATACAAAACAAAGAAGTTTGACCACAAAATTTCTTTCTACAAATTAAAGTCTCTGTTATTTGTTAGTATAACAGAGACCACCTAGATGTGATTCTCTGACTCTATACTCATAATTTTTTTTCAAATAAGGGTTATTTACAGTGTAAAGTACTATACATACAGCAAAAGGAGAAGAAAATGGTTCCCTTGAAAAAGGTGATATATTCTCAGTTTCAAGTAAATTTTTCTGGGAAAATGCTGTATGTCCACTAAAATCCTGGTGTTTCATGATCATTCTTCACATCATTATAGCATCTATTTTCAATGCAGAACTTGTCACCCTCCTGAAACGTTTCACATTTTCTGTCAGTAATTGCTACACGACATACAATCATATAGCACTTAATGTCCCAAGACATAAAGTGTATATTCCACTTTTTTTTGCACTAAAAGTAAGAAAAAGCTTCAGTTCACCTCTTACCAATCTAATCTGCCAAGGCAACAAGTTACTGCTAATTGTTGTGTTCTCTGTTGATAATATAAATGATTTTCAGACAATAAATGAAAGTTTGCTGTTTATTTCAAATTCTTCCTTCAAATTGCATTGCAAAAAAAAAAAAAAAGTTTTCTGATGTTACCACTCACAAATAGCTTGAATTCTGAACCACACCACCTGTTTTTCCTTTTTATTCAACATGTTAAGTGGGAATTAATCCAATACATCTCTCCAGTTTCTAAACAAAAAGGAAATATTCTACTACTAAATAAATCCAGTATGCTCCCATATCTTGAACATTTAATGGATTAGTAATTGTAAACATTTGAAATACAAGCTACAACCAAAAAAAAAGAGAAATACAGGAAACTGGGATAACTTTTAGAAAAAAAAAAGGCTACATTTTCTATCATTTAATATTAGCCACACTAAGTCCGCAGTTCAGTTTAGTCAACTGTACTCCACTCATCCTGAAAAAGAAATTCACTCTGCCATATGAACACCTTTGTTAACTGGGATTACTCATCCTCCAAAGGTGCCTGTCTCTCCATTAGCTACCATCTACATTAGTTATTTCTACCATAACCTATAGTTATCTTAAACAGACATAATTTTGCCTGGGTCTCTTTAAAAGCTCATCCTGTCCTAAATAAATATGGGTTCATATATTCATATATGGATTCATACACACACTCACTCAAACTTTCAGTTAGTAGATTTAGATGAGAAAAGTTACTACTACCTATAATTAGCCAAATACCTCTAATCAAAGACTTTATAATTAATAAATGCCTTTAAAACTCAGAATATATGTGTCCACAAAGAAACAGCAGCTACTCTCAAGTGGTCAAACCACAGCCTTTTTCTTCCTTTTTCTTAGGATGTTCCTAAATAAAAACAAACAGAACGATTCAAGTTTCAATGCTTATGTTGCCACATTTAATTTTAAGGATATACTCAGCAGAAAGGCTACCTTCTATTCTGAAATGCAATTACTGCACAACCTGATAAACAAGACTTAGGCTCTTTGCTATCAGCAGCAGTTAATGGGAAGCCTGACTGCCTCAGGCCTTTTATGACTACCCCTAAATGATTATATTATAGGCTTTGAAAATTTTGACCAGAGCTGTATCATAAAGGATGAGTAATAGATCAGAGTCTTGTCCTGTGAGTTGGTACTTGGCACAAAGTCAGGTGTATTTATATCATAGTGTTCATATATTGAAGTAGAAAACCAGCTGCACTGATTTAACCATGCAAATTGTGAATAAGTAGTCTAAGTAGTGCATTAAAGATTCAGAACAAAAAAAATGTTTTATTTCCTTATATATTTAACTTACAGGAGAAAAAATAGTCTTTAAAATTTTTTGGATTACTAAATTGCAAGATATTGCTGATAGCATTATAAGTATTGGAATATTTTAGTAGTTATTTTTAAAGTTGTTCTTCAAAGCTGATACCTTTCCTTGCCAATTACTCATCCAGAAGGCCAACAGAGAAACAACATCTACCAGCTGCTCCTCTTAATCATCTGACACTGAGTTCTTCATTGTTACCATTATATAACATGCCATTCCTTTACAGAACAATACAAGACAGAGGCTCAGTACTGACCTGACATTATTCTTTGATTGACTGCTTTAAAAGTCAATGATCTCATTTAAACACCATGGTGATATTAGAAACAATTTTTCATCAAAGTAATAAGAACAACTCTGAAAATAATAGGAAACCCAAATATACAGGACAGTAGAAGCCATAAGTTCCCTGAGTCTTCACTGATACTTTAATACTTAACTCTTTAGCATGTCTTCCTTGCTGAAACCACTTACTTGCCATGTAACAAGCACATCTAAAAGCACTTGTTCAAAACAAATCACATTAGTGAAAACACAAGTCAATTTTATTTCAAGAGTACATAGAAGTATCAGACAGCAAGCCTCTTAGCTGACCAATGTAGGAAAATCCCCCAAGAGTTTAAACAGAATTTGCCTGGCATTCAGGTTAGTTAGGAAAGGTGCTAAAGCAACAAAATGCAACAGCTCAGAAATAGTTGTGGCATCTTTTATTATGTTAAAACCAGAAGTGCCTAAGTTTTCTTTCATCTCGTTCTGTCCATATGGTTTGGTTTGGGTATCACTACTGTAAATGCAGATCATTATCAAGTTTTAATACAAAACCAAATGTGATGGAGCAGACCTGTTCTCAATCACAGAGCAGTACTTCTACCAGTCCTGTTTTGGGATACTCTTAATTATCTTTTGGGAAAAATAAAAGGTATCACAGGTTCAAGAACTCTAATTATAAACCATTAGCAATATCTGAAAAGAAGTAAAACCAAAACAACAGAACCCTTGAGGATCATTAATGTACTGCAATTTTGCATTAAACAAATGTGGGATGATCATACACGTGTTTTTATAACACAAAAGAAAGTTGAATGCACTTTTTAATGTGAAGATCTACTTTCTTTTTCCTTTCTTAACTCAAGTAAGCTTTATATGCAGTTTTGCAAGTAGATATTTGTGAGTGGGTATATATTTTGGTTATACAAAAAGTGTCTATCTTCAAATAATAAAGTTAGACTATTTCTTAAGCAATACAAGAACTTTTAAGAAGAGCTTAATAAGAAAATAAGAACTGAAGTAACAGATTTGTAATATGTAATAATGAATCAGAGCAGAGAAGGTACCTGCTCTCCTAGATATTCATAATCTCTATAATTAAAGAACTGACAGAGAACATGAAGCTTTTTCCTTGTGGCCTTTTATTGAGTCATAGCCTTTCATGACCTTGTATTTTTTATGAAATCATAATAATAAGATATCATATAAGAACCTCTTATAGAAAATCTGATATTGGTAAAGATTATAAATCTACAATAAATTAATCCAAACAAGTCCAGTTAAGAAATTTAATTGGGCAGAAATAAATTGCATAGGAAAATAATTAAAAATTACAGTAAAAGTCAGTTCTATTTCATTGAAAATTCCTCATCGATCTCATATCATTATATATCAGTGATCCCTAAGAAAGCTACTGAATTTGTAGTCACCCAATACTGGAAACTGATACTGCACATCAGTATGAATCCATAGACTTTAAATACTTTTTATTTTTATTATCTTACACAATAGTTCTAAACCCACTGTGTTACACTGTGGTCAGTGTGCTGAAGAAGAAAATCTATCTGCTTGGTGCTTATAATAGCTATCAGAGACCAGATTTTTAGTTTTCAAAAGGTGAAATTGCACCTTTCATCTTGCTCACTGCAAAACACCTCAATAGAGAAATAAAATGCTTACTGTACCATGGTTTATTTCAACAATCAGGGCATATAGAGGATGGTCAGAATTAATTCATTTTAGAGAAATTCCTTACTAGTCATGGCAAAACAGTTCACATATGACAGTGGGCACAACTGTTGTTTACAAGGGTGCTGAACAGCATCTCCTGAAATTGCTCAAGATACTACACCATAGCAAATACTTACAGGCCCCATGTAGCTTCTTTAAAATTCACAGCTAATGCACTACATTTTTAGTACTTTAATACTACTAAATTTAATTTCATTTAATACTACTATATTTTTATATGTTAGGTATATAATCTGATTTAGACTGTTCCTTGCAGAAAATTTCTATTTGCAACATTGCATCATAGATATATGAATGGCTTACACTTTGTTTTTAAAACATATTATTTCTTCCTCAAGCTCAGTGAAGATATGCAGGTGTCTTCAAATTCCTGCCTTACATTCCAGAGGCCTCTGACACCAACCAGCTAACTCATACTTGAATGCAACCTCTCTCCTATACATTTGAGTTTGTACACAATAGGAGGGAATTCTCTAGTCAGATGTTGGACTAGAGATAACTACAGAGAAAATAGACAGTAGAAAAAAAATTTATAGGGCAAAGATGAATTTATGGGAACATTACATTAAGGTAGATCCAGCTGCTTCTGGTAGTTATGGGTTTAAAGCAGACTATTCCAGGTCTCTTAAAATGACTAAGTATTCCTGTGCATCCAGCAGAGTGTTTCCATTACTGGTGTTGCTGCTTAGTAAAAGGATAACTAGACTTTTTCCACTCTTTATGTTTAATTTAGTACCCATATCTGAAGAGAGGAATTTATTGTAAATGAACATATTTTCAGTTGTGATTAAAGTTAAATGATAATCCAGACATAACGTGATGAAGCTTGTCAGGTTTTTGTTGCTGGGATGCAAGAAAACAACCCTGACAAACACTGGTTCTTTGCACTCCTGGTACATTTAGACTGGTTTTATTTGTGCTATACTGCCTTTAGTTACCATTTCTAGAGCAAACATAGGACCTGAGTAACCAAGTCCACAAAGACAAACTGCTTTTGAGTCTGGGACCAGTTTTTTAACTGTGATGATGGTTCCTTCCCCTCATGAGTCAATGGATACACTGCCAAGAACACATGCAAGGCAACACCAGAGTTCAGAACAGGTATCTCAGACTGTAAAGATCAGCCTGTCAGCAGCTCACGCTCACAAAACACGCTGTGTGGGGGAAGCTTGAGAAACAGGAAAGAGACAGAGCTGACAAGCAGCATATGACAAGAGAATAACCTAAAGAAACATCTAAATGGAGCACTGAAAGCAAGATCCCTTTGGTTCAGTCTTCTCTGCTAGCATTCAGAATGACAATCAAGCATGTATTTCTATTAAAAATTTGTATGCAGCAAACTTGAGAACACCTAAGGTGTTTCCCTACTGTTTTATTAAAGCTTGAAGTATGAACACATGCACACATCAGACAGCTGACTGCTTTTCCTGCTGTAACCACTGATTCTAACCAACCACTCAACCCTTTCAATTATACTCTACTGCATCACACACAACATCCAACTCCAGCTTTAACCACACTCATTGTGATGCACACAATAACAAAAAAGTTAATCTAAATTTCAAGTCTTGTCCTTTATTGTTTTCTGATGACCTTCTATGATTTTGGGTATCTTGGGAGATGTTTTCTTTGCTATGTAGAAGTTTATTTACTTATTTTAGTAAACTCAAACCTAACATGTGGATTTAAATAGTTTTTTTCCTTTTAAGGCTTCCATTCTCAGTGCTTGTTTTAGTAATGTTCATATGAAAAGACATTGAGGTTATCAATTCTCTCTTCCTTCCAATGCATTTAGAAGAGCTTTTATCCTCTTCTAGACTACTAGTGGCAGGGATAAAAGTGGTATTTCTGACAATATGGAAGTTGGGGAAGTAGAATATAAATGAACTGGTGAAAGTGGCTCATCTCAAAAGTAATCCTACCCACTGTTGCAATCAGAGACAGAAGTTTTGGCTGTGTAAAATAACAGTGAGTCATCATATATTAATTTTCTATAATAATAGAAGAGCTAAGGTGCCCTATTTGTCTCAAGGACACAGGGGTTTTTTGCCCTTCTAATTAATTAGAAGTTTCAGAATGCAGAAACAGATGAGCATTAGGAAATTCATCTAATCACTATAGTGTTATACTATAAGCCAACAGAAAAACAAGTAGCCAATTAAAAAATCCAAATAAAATCAAGGAGCTGTAGAGACCCTTAGCCTAACTAGGTAATCAGAGAGAATGATAGTAAATAGGTCTTGGGGCATTATATTCACAGACTCAGAGGAGCTGGAAGGGACCTTCCAGGATCACTGAGCCCAGCTCCTGGCCTGGCAACAGAACCATCCCTACTATGAGCCTAATAGTGTTGTCCAAAAGCTTCTTCAACTCTGCCAGACTTGGTGCTTCTTCTTGGTGACCCCTTCTCTGGGAAGCCTGTGCCAGTGCCCAATCAGCCTCCCCTCTCTGAGGAGCCTGTTCCTAACACCCAGCCTAAAACTCTCCTGACACAACGTCAGGCTATTCCCTCGTGTCTGTCCCTCTTCTTCCTCCCTCACAGGAAGTTATAACTGCAGTGAGGTCTCCCCTCAGTCTGCTCCAGGCTGAACAGACCAAGTGCTCTCAGCTGCTCCTCACAAGGCTTCCCCTCAAGGCCCTTCACCATCTTTGTTGCCCTCCTTTGGACACTCTCCAACAGTTCAAGGTCTTTTTTATACTGTGGCACCCAAAACTGCCCCCAGCACTCGAGGTGAGGCTGTCCCAGCTCAGAGCAGAGCAGGACAATCGCCTCCCTTGCCCAGCTGGCCATGCTGTGCCTGATGCCCCCCAGGACAGGGTTGGCTCTCCTGGCTGCCAGGGCACTGCTGGCTCATCTCACTGTTCAACCTGACATCAACCAGGACCCCCAGGTCCCTTTCTGTGGCACTGCTCTCCAGGTTCTCACTCCTCAGTCTGTCTGTACATCCAGGGTTGCCCCATGCCAGGCTCAGAATCTGGAATTTTCCCCTGTTGAACCTAACATGGTTGGTGATTGCCCAGTCCTCTTTGAAGTCAAGCATGCAGGACCAGAGCTAAGTATCTTAAACAACTCTACAACTGTGAGTGATGTAGCTATTTAGACTCAAAACTCAGTAATCTACTGAGAATGGTACAAGCTAGATATTAAGATGTAACATGAAGAATAGTAAATAAAACTGAGATTAATATGATGTTAGTCAAAGACAGAATATTCAGTCCACCTGTTTAACACATTTATATGGCTAACTTTCAGCTAATTATCCAAAAAACATATTCCATCTAGACTAAAATTATTTATTTTAATACTAAAATATTTTCACATCAGAAGACTGCTAAGTATATTTGGACTTCACTGTAGAAAGACAAGGCAAAAAAGAATAGACGATACATAAAAATGTACAAAGATTGAAGGCTGTATTTTACTGTTGTATAAAAGAGAAATACGTGCTTAAAAGAACAAATAGGAGAAATACTCATTCCCCTCACCTAAATTTGGAAGTGGAATGCATTGCTTCAATATGTCAGGGAAGAACTTATGATAGAAAAAAAAGAAAGAAAAGAGGTTGATATATACAACCAGGAAAAGACTATATAAGAATTTAGAAGGAAACTGAAGTGTCATGTTTCAATTGTTAGTTACTTGAAGCAATTTTCCATTTTGGAGTATCTTGTGGCTGTTTTTAAGTAGCTGGTATGGCAAATAATGAAATGCATTTGTCTTTGGGCTTCTCGAGTATGACAAGGCTTCAGCTACTTCAGCTGCTCAGTTAACAAGCAGGGTTACAAATTGTATTAGGTTGCACTAGCTCAACGAGAGCACAATCCAGACAGAGGTGTTTAACTAAGGACTCTCTCAGAATGCAGCTTGTAAACTCATGTTATCAGTTTGCTTTCAAGAGCTTATATGTTTGTTTGAAGACTGCCTCATTTTGTATTCCTCCCTAGGCTGATAAAACCACCACAGTAGAGATATTAGAGGATAAAGAGCTATAATTAGCTATTTTTCTTTTCCAAACAATGAATATGCAAAGAGAAAACTCCTGCTGAGAAGCCAGTATATTCAATTCTGTTTGAGGAAGGATATTTGAGGTTGGTTGAGGAAGCATTTTAAAACTCAGAACAGAGAGATCAACAGGTTTTTACAGCTGAAGAATCTAGTTTAACTCAATGGCCACTTTAGCCAAAGTTAAAGAAGGATGACCTAGATGGAAAAGTAAGCAAGCCATATACTAGAATGCACACTACTCCTGAAAACCCCCAAATGGTGAGTGGATTACTACTATTCCTAGAAACTTTACAAGGCAGCATTCCTAAGGATACACAGCCATCTAGTGAGTGCTGAAGGATGCTGGTGGAATGGAGCAGATGGCCAGAAGAGTCTAATGCTGTTCTGCTGGAGGTAGCTACCCTGAGATACTGGAAAGTTTAAAAAAAGTCAACAACTGTAAGCACCTTTGTGTGCTTTCTTATGTATGGAACAACTTCATAATTTGGGACATTTTTAGGTGCAAAACTACTATATGGAAAGACAAGCATTTTGAGGAGAGAAAATGTAATCAAATGTAATTCCTGAAGACTGTTCTTGATATCAAAGTAACACTTCTGATGACAGCACGCCTGTTCATGCAGAGATTGTGACACTAGCACACTTGAGAAGAAAAATTAGTTTTCACTATATGCCTGTAAGTCAGACATGTGGTTTGTGAGCAGCTGCAACACCAACACAAACATTTCTGTCACGCAAGCACCCTTTAAAATGAGTGAACTTGCAAACGTTTTTCAACCATGCTTGTTAACTAGGAGAGAAGAGAAAAATTCAACAGGGCTGAACATAAAGTATTAAAAAAAAAAATTCGTAGTAGCACTGAAGGTTCAGAAACACAATTTCTGACTGCCTACATGTGCTACACTGCCTATAAAACTACTCATTTACAGCAGGAGATGACAGGCTCATAGCCTATACACATAAATTACTACAGCTCAATTAGTGATCTACTTAATAAGCTGTGCTTAATCATCGAGATTACCAGGAACTTTCCTCTCCTTTGCTCATTGTGTATTTGAATTGGTTAAAATCACTGTTTTGAATATGTATCTAAGTGTTTAGGAATATATCATGCAGTCTGGATGAATTTAATTTATAATAACTCATTGGGAA
The DNA here is from genome assembly GCF_028551555.1 of Melozone crissalis. NCBI lineage: Eukaryota > Metazoa > Chordata > Aves > Passeriformes > Passerellidae > Melozone > Melozone crissalis. The sequence continues at coordinate 29,433,322 of NW_026535794.1, forward strand.
ACTAATCTTAGTAGTTATCAGATTCATTTTTAATCTGAAAAGCTTCGTTGAACCAAATTTCTTACAGATATGTCCTGACTCTCATTCTGCTCCATATTTTTACAGACAACATTCAATAGTGACAAGAATTTTGGGATTACTCAATGTTTTGGTCAACAGAGTAGAAAAGTGCCTTGTCTCTGCAGACAGCACCTTACTAGGAGAAGTCTAAGACTTACTGTAGAATGATTTTAAGGCAGAAAAAGAGGAAGACAATCTGAACAAGCTGTCTAAAAGGACATAATCAGCTTAAGACTCCACATGCATTCATTTCTGCCCAGGCAGAAGAAACAACTGATGAGGTAATTCTGTGTATTTTCAATGTCTGTGGTAGTGACAGGGTAAACAAGGGGCATTGAGCTACAAAAAAAGTAATTTACAGAGCATCAATGTGAAATACTCTAGGCACTAGACCTACAAGCTACAGCTTCAGGTTAGTATGATTACCATTGTTTGCATTTAACTTGGATTTTTATAAAGTTTATCTTCTTTTAACCACACTCAAAAAATTCACTACAATGAATTTATTCACTTTTTCTTTTTTAAATTCATCTTTACCCAGACAATGGAAGAAATGTTGAAACTATCCCTAGCAGTATAAAAACTGTCTCATCAAAGTCTTTGGCTCCTCTGAAAAGCAGATGCTTAACTGGAATGTTCCTGTGAAGGCATACTTTCCTCAACTAAGCAGCCATCCCTTCAGAAAAAGTTAATCTAGAGAACAGCTAATTTCATTCAGCAAAAGGCACTGTGACCTTTAATTGCATATTAACACCTCTGATTTGAGCTGATGACCATTTCCTGGATATGCTTCTGAGACACAGTGCTAGCAGTGAGTAATTCCTGACCTTTAGCCATTGAATTAACACCTCTAATTGTAAATGAGAGAGCATTTAAACCAAAACTCTTTCTAATCAAGTAGGTTATAAGACTATTATTTGGCTGGTCTGCTACAGAGTATCAAAACCCTCAGACATTGTGAAGGCAATTTTTTTTCCCTGAGGCTTTCCTAATTTATATCCCACAGCAGTTGCTCTTACTGTTTGTGCTTTACAAAGCTGTAGTGGGGAAGGCTGTGTCTATGGGATTTCTAAACTGCTGAAAGAGTGGTTATATGTCAGAGCTACTTGAATTTTTTGCTATTTATCACATTTCCTTGTGTATCTCTGGATCCAATGTCTCAGCCTGTAACCAAACCACAGTGGGCTGTGGTCTTACCTAATCTCATAGAAGAACCAAGTTTAGGCTGGAAAATTTGCATATGGCAGAGATGGAAGACATTAGTATTACTCAGATATAATTCTTTACTTTCTTGCAAGATTTCTGATTTTTGCAGATGTAGATCTATAAGTTTAATCTTGAAGCTATGCAGGAAAGATGTAAACCACAATTTCTATGACCTAAGACTACTGTTGACTTATTCAAGGCACAAATGGCATGTCTATGGGCATTGTCCATGAAAGACTTGTGTCTCTATGGTATCATGATATGGTAGTAGAATTGCTCAGGAATGCACAGTTAATGGAACTGGAAATATAAAAATCTTTAATCTCAGGACCAACTAGAAAAAGGTGTTGCAACATTTTTCATTTTCAATTTAACAGAGATTTCTATCATCTTTCCTAGAAATACCAAATATTCTTGTGATAGTGTCTCTCTTCCTATCTGCCATAGGTCTCTACCAGATGTTCAGTACAGGCTAAATCCCATTAGTCTCCTCTTCCAGAAACTCTTTCTAGGCTTGCTGAACTACTGCTACCTTTTTCCTGATAAAAACTTTGAGGCAAATCCATTTTCCCCGCAGGAATGCTACCAGATTCATTAAAACAAGTCCATGTCTTACAAGCTTATGTTACAGTAATAAACTCATAAATATATTTAAAGGAAACTGCAAATTCATAAATGTTAGGGGGATTTCTTATAATAAAACTAGAATGCACTTTTGGAGTTTGAGTAATAGTTGTGTTTTGTTGCAGCCTCTGAGAGAATCTGATCTGAAAAAATAATTTCTTCTAATATACTAATATATTAGTATATTAGAATATACTTATAAGTATATTCTAATATACTTATAAGTATATTCTAATATACTTATATATTAATTAATATATAAGTATATTAGAATATACTTATATATTAATTAATTAATGTACTTAATACAATTAAAATTATCAAACCCCATTGTTTTTGAAAGAGAAAAATAAATATATTTGAACTGGTAAGATCTCAAAAGGAAGTATTTGTCCCTGCTTTCCCCTTGCAGCCCTTTGCTCCAGCCTGTACACACCTCTGGACTACTGAACCACTAGGCTGAGCATACTAGCATGGGAAAAGAAATAGATGCTATCTAATCTGCCTAACATAATTGTGAATTTGCCACCTTAACACCATTACAACAGCTTGCTGCCTTTTTAACTTTTTTTTTTTAAATTTTCTTTCCCAGGCTTCAAGGATAGGGTGAGGTTTTCAGACCTGTTTATTTTAAAATTATCAATTTAGATAATCGGTTTTGCTAATACTTTTAGCCCAGATATGCTAATGAAATGAGGCACTTAGTCCAGCTGAACTTCTACTATATTATTTTATGCTGGAATCTCCAAGTAAGAAAACAAATGAGCAATGCCAAATGAATCTTTTCATTAGGGGAACTGAATCACCAAGAGGCTGAAAGAAGGTATTAGCTAGTTATTTTTGGTCATATACTGGAATACATAGATGAAATTAATAGTTATTAGGAATTTGCACAATTCTGACATTCTTCAAAAATATACACCAGCTTTTTTTGCAAAGCCAATACCTTCTGTATGTTCTGTTGAACAAATATTCTATTCAAAGCAGTTTAATTGTGTTAACAATAGAAGACATCATTAAAAGTGTAGAAAGCTGAAATATAGAGGAAATGAATGGAAAACAAAGGCTCACAAGACTTGATGTAAGTCATAATATTTTATACATCACTCAAAAATCACAGCAAGAAACAGTGTATAAATCTAGACACACTAAATTTTTCTCAGTTAAAACTGAAATACTGAGGTCTAGCTGCACACCAAAGTAGCTAAAACTCTACATTACAGAGTCTGAATAATCTCAAAGAAATTCACATGAAGACCAAAAATTACCCACATGAATAAGGCTTCAAACTCAGAGAGTATGAATTTAAATGGCTTCTATTTTGAGCACAAAAAAATCTGCAGCTGTTAATGACTAGTGATTTTTGTTTGCTTTATCTGTGATGTATATATGGAAATGCATGTGTGTTAGAAATTGCAATTGAAACACTCAATTCAGTGGTACCTCAGCCTAGATAAAGACACCTGGGTCAAACCAGGTGTTATGGGTGTAGGCAACCTAAGTTGCTTTGAGGACTTGTTAATGACTTACCCACAGAGAACATGACACAAAGTCTTTGCTTTTCTAAGACTGGACTGGGTGCTAGCACTAGATCTCCCTGCTTTTTCATTAGCAAGTGAAGCACAGAGGTATTCAAACTCACACTATGAAAATCATTCTTTTCACATCAAAATATACTGATAATCTACAGAGACAAAAGAGGTAACAGCATTGTTCAAGCCAGTTGTAGCTAATTTAATTCTGAAAACTATCATATAACAAACTTCATTTGCAGCCCTTTTATTCAGAAGAGCTAGGACCTTAGAGCTTATTAAAATGACACAGAATAAAACAGGCCTGGTTTATGCTGCCTTCCCATCCTATTTTCCTCAACGTCAGCACAACTTACAAATGTTTTCTGTCAGCTTTTTCTCTTCATGCCTGTTTTCCACTGTCATCATGCACTTTGTTTTCATCAGTGTCTCTGCCCTTCTCTGACTGTGGTAACTAGATTTCCCCAGCTCCAACATTCTATTAACTACGTGTCCAAAATACTTATGATGTTTGTTTGCCTGCGCTCCTGAAGCACTGGCAGTGCACTTGTTTAAAGCCTGGATCACCCGCTGAAGATTTTCCAGGCACTTTCTCAGCTTCCTAGCTAAAAAACTTCAATACCCTTTTTCTGGCTATAAAAAAGGAAGGTAAATAATGTAGTTTTTGAAGCCATTCCTTAAGTTACTCAGACTCCAAAGCCTTAAGAAAAATTAGGGCAAAGAGTTTATTTCATCTTTCTGCCTTCAATAAACTTAGTCCAGGAGCTGCTTGTATGTATATACTCAGCAAGGCTCCATAGTGTTAATCTTGTTGAAATGTCAAAACCTCATGAGCAGCTACAGAAACAGAGCTGGGAGGATTGAAACCTTCCTTTGTGCTCTGTCAGTGGAACCTTGCCTGCATGCTGAATCCTTTTCTTTCCCTCCTCAACCCCCCCAATGATGTCAATAGCAGTGAAATATCTTTGCTTTCAGGAAGTTAATTCCAAAAAAGCACTGATAAAATAGGGGGATATTACAGAACTGGAAAAAACCCTCAGCTGGACTCCTCACCAGGTCTGAGGAGTATGACAGTAACCTAAAAGCAGAGCCAGTTTATATCCGAAAAGTGTCAGACAATTTGTCAATAGGGGAAGAATGGCTATAGCTCCCTGCAGGCAGAAGAATGTAGCTGAGGATCTTTTATTAAAGCTGTGGCCTCTATTCACTTCATTCATTTTGTCTACAGCTCAGCCCACAGCTTGCTGTTGGCAGCATGTTGTTGACTGACCTCTCTAGTGCACAAATTTTAGCATCAAAATACCCTGACAAAAGCACTTTTAGGCCAGGTTCCTAGGAAATTGTTTGTGCAATAAGACATAAATATACATAGGTTTTTCTTTAACTTGCATCTGAATACATGGGTTGATTTACACCAAAGAATTACAAACTCTAATAATATTGTATGCATAAAAGATTTGTGAAATTCACGGTCAATTAGAGGAAACACTCCTTAATGTCTCCCACTGAGCTCAACTCCCAAAAGAAAACAAAGAATATGAAAACTCCAACCATGGGGCAGGGGAAGGAACAGAGACAGTCACCCTTTAATGATAGTTTTCACTACATTAAGTGTGAGATAATTCAACCAAGAGACAGGTTTTTATGAAACCATGCTTAATTCATTTTGCTGCCAACAGAACTCCCGTTGATGTCTCTGTGCTGCGTCACCCAGCACTGAAAAATGCTTCTGTCACACTGAAGGGCACTTTAGCACATCTCAGGCTTTCTGACAAACATTGTTCTCATGAAGCAAATACTTCATCCTTTCTTATGCAGCTCTTTGAAATCAAATTTCAGGGCAAGAATCACTCAAGAGGAAAGAGAAAGTTGAATGCAAGAACTTTGTGAATGGAAATAGGAAGATAAAAACAAGCAATAAGCAAAGAAAACTTAGCCAATTGCAATTCAAAATTATTTGCTTCACTTTAGAAAACTTAATGTGAAGAAAACCTTTTGAGACTATTAAAATGAACGTATAATCAATAAAGCCTTCTGTGCTTTATTAAATCAGTTATAAAAGCCTCAGTGTTACTATTTCTTGCTGACATATTCTTCTTGCATACTTGTTGGATCTGACCTTATAGTCTAACCAAAAATATGTAAAACAAATTATCTTCCAGGAAAGTTCAGAAATTCAGTTAAGTGGAGAGGATTTAATAAATAAAGTAGCATTCTACTTTTGTAACAGTTTGCACTTGAAGATTTGCATGTGTTCCATTTCCAAAAAGAATAGGGATTAAATTTTAATCTCATTAAATTCACCATGAAAGTGATTCCAATGCATACTGTAAGTTTTACCCTGAAATTCTATTTCTGTGCACGTCTTGTTTTCCTCATGTTTTTGTGGTTGCCTCCTTATTTATCTGACTAAGTCTGAATCACTTTAATATATATATATATTCTTAGTACTTTAGAGTTTATGAAGCATTTGCCTGTGCAGATGTCTGAACATATTGCTGTACAAGTGCAAATATCAATATGGTACAGGGTTCTTCAGAATTTTTAAATTAATAGGTTTCTCTTAAGGATGTTATGTAACTGATAGAAATTATTTATACTTAGTTATGAAATACAAAAATAAATCTCTGACTATACTATGACTCCAACAATATGTAATTACTATTACTTACATTGAATAGATCTGTAAATTCATACTGCTTAAGGTAATAGGAGGGAAAGCAATATAAAGAAAGAAGCAAAAGGAGAAGAATGTTAAATAAGCAATAGCAATGAAGGAAAATGAAAAAAATGGAAAAGGGGACAGAAAAGGAAAAGAAACACAGTCAGGGAAATGGAACATTTAATTAATTATATATGTCTATATAAACATGCAAAAATTTATTGGCAAAAATTCATTATCTGCCCTTTGCAACTGCTGTTCCCATAGATGGCTATGCATGCCTCCCCTCCTGGAGACCAATAATTTTCCACCAGTTTTTTTGTTGGTTTGGTTATTCTTTTTTTTGTTGTTGTTTGCCTTTTTGATTGTTTTGCTTATTTTTTCTTTTTTGGGGGTGGGGGTTTCTTTTTTTGGGGGGTGGGGGGAATGGGTATTTTTTATATTGTTGTTTTTAGGTAACAGGGACATGGCAACCTATTTCTGACATCTGAACATCTCTCTCCATTACTCCACAATGAATCTGTTTTCTTAATTTCAGTTCACAATATACAAGGCTATTCAATCCACTTAATCCTTGCTTAGCTGTAAGAATGGCTACTGTTAAATCTGCAACATTTCCTTTGCCAAAATGATCAGGGAAGCCCATTAGGGGAATTGGACACACCTCACTTTGGCCAAAGGCCACTATCCATCAGTTTCTAAATTATAATTATTTGATCTGTTTTTCTTTCTTTTGAAGTTTTTTCCCTGAACAGTCTTTGTTTTAAGTCAGGTTGGTAAACATAATTGTGTGGATGGCATTTTTGGATTTCTGAAATGAATGGATTACAGACCACAGAATGGGTGAGGCTGGAAGGGACCACAGTGGGTCATCTGGTCCAACCTTCCTGCTCAAGCAAAGGCCATCCTAGAGCACATGGCACAGGATTGTATCCAGACAGTCCTCGAATATCTCCAGTGAGGGAGATCCCACAATCTCTCTGGAAAATCGGTTTATTTATATATTTTAGCTCTCAAATTATTACATACTACTTTCTTCCACATTCTAGAAAGATCTTCAAGTAAGGGATCCAGCTGAACAAAAAAAGTCCTGAGTCTTCTATGTTCTATGCCCCCAATCTCATCCACAATCGCTAGCCCATCTGCACCTTTGGGCTCAAAATTGTCCTCCTTAACTGAGTTCTGACTGAAGTAAGGCAATTGAATACACTGAGGTGGTTTGATATGCACGTTTGCTCACTTGGTTAAAAATAAAACAGAGGGTTTTGTCAGTCATGGCTATTTTAATATACTAATTACATCAGTAGTCACTCAAGATTAAAAATTTAATAGCTAAAACAATTATTGAAGATAAAGTAACAAAAAACCTCACAGAATTTGCCAAAGAATAGTTGTCTCTTCTTTCATGCATTTTAATTTGAGGCTTCAGTGCCAAAACATATTAGAAGTACTGAGCCACCTGCTTTATTTTCTCCTTTTCATTAGGCTTACTTTGAATATTCATAGTTCTCAACAGACAGATTAATCCTAATGTTATCTTGCATCAGTGAACTCTCTCTGAAATAAAGGAAAGCAGAATATCTAGCACTTCCCAGATTATAGTCTTCTGGCCTGTAAATATAATATTAAACCTAAAGTTCATTTTGAATACTTTATATTAACCAAATAGTTATTTTTTGGTTTTCAAAAATGACATTTCTGTGGTTGCTATGAAATAAATCCTGCATAAGTTTAAAGTTTCTTTTTAACAGTAAAACAGCTTCAGTTAGGTCAGGCAGTTTTTGGGACAGGCTCAGCCCAAATCAAAACCATAATACTGCAGTTCAGAGATCAAAATAAAAGACTCACAACAAAAATTGACAGTATTTATATTTCTTTTAGTGCCCCAAAAATGGCCCCACATGGGACTATAACGCAATTAGCCACCCATGAATAAAAAGAAGAAGTCATAAAGCAACAACACAAAAAGTCAGATTCAATGACAAAGATTTACACTATCCTATCTTGAATGAAGTAATATTACTTGCATATATTTTAAAAAGAAGTCAGTATGCAGTTGTCTGAACAGTTTCGTAATATACAGTATTTGCAGAGGAAATTATGCACACTTTTTTTAACCATCTAAAATGTTTTGGAAAGTTGAGAACCTGCTGGTCTGCTTGACTAATATCTTTGTACTGAATTCTCCAGAAATGTCTAGCACTGCAGTTCATAGGTGTCCCAGTAGCTGAAGGAAACCAGGGTACAGAAAGTCACATAGGCAATCTGAGAGATCATTGAAGATTACCATAAAAATTGTAAATGTGCAGACTTTTATTTCTGATATAAATTCACATTTTCTGACCTGTTACCACCTTCCTAAGACCCTAGGTAAAGGCCTGCCACACACCCTTTATGGTGATATTCATGGAGGGAAAAGCTACTTTTTTGATGGGAATGGATGTGAGAAGTAATTACATGTTCTTGATATATTTATTAAAGTACTTTAGCATTTAGGAGTTTCTATTTTTTTTTATGCTGCTTGCTAAACTGGAACCCTAAAGCTCCAGCTTGGGCACCTAGCTTGTAAATAAGTGATTCCAAGTGCTATTTAAAGATAGACAGTAAGAAATACTGAGGAAAATTGCACACAAAAACCTATAACCTCTTTGGATCCTATATGCTCTATTAACTTCAAAGGCATATTGTCTTCCAGGAATAACATAAATGAAGAAGCCAGAGGAAAATAGAACCATATGTTTGGGAATTGCAAATAAATTATTATTTAGTCAGGAGATACATCCATGACAAAGAGGCAGATAGATTCTGAAATTGGCAGATAATTTAAATTAAGAATAAAATATATAGTCAAAACCAACAAAAAATCTTTAAGCAAACAGTTAATTGCTTGTTAACACATTAACCCACTAACATTAGGGAACAGATAAGTCAAAACTGTTGATCAACTGGAAAGATAAATCAAAATGTGTTAGTGTTTTTTATAATACATGGATTCCTACTCTTCACTTTAAAAAAAACCCAAATACTGACTAATTTAAGTTTTCAGGACAGAGAACGGGAACTTTCTCTGAAAAGAGCATTACCTGTATACTAACAAGACTAATAAATGGTCCCCTGCAGCATTAGAGTGAGTCTCCTCTTTTAGAAACAGAATTAGAGAAATATTTAGACAGTACTACCACTGAAACATTTTTAATCAAATGACAGTGAAGGTGGACTGGCTGCAGCAGCAGCAACAATTTGTTTTGGTTGGTGGTTTACAGCCTATTGAGAAAATTTGCAAACTGAATTAAGAGATAAAAGCCTTTGGGAGCAGTTTTGTAACCACTCTAAAAGAAAAGCGAGCTTTATTGCCAAACAAGAAAGTAATTTTAAATGAAAAAGAACCCCACAGAATTTCATTCTCCCATGAATAAAGACTAAAAATATAACCCTAGTCTCCTTTCTTGTAAGTAAAAATACCCATTTATCCGTTGTTTTAACAACTTTAATACATTAAAGTTATTCTATTTTGGTTGCATCAGAAACAAATGGCGTCAAAGTTAAAAAAAGTGAAGGAATTTTTCTGGCTGCACTTTGGTTTGGGCTTGATAGATAGATTTCCAGTTAAGTGAAATAATTTAATTCTTATGATGGGGAATTTTTAATAAGGAGTTATCCTGAGTCTTTGGCAGGTCATGAAACAGTAGGAAAAAAAAGTCTTACAGTCTACTCTCATTTTTATGGGAGCCAAGACTCCCTTACAGATATTTCATAGGGAAACATCCTTGCCATTTTATTCTTAATTGCTTTAGTGTATGAGTCACCATTATTTTTAAATTACAGGGAATTTTAAAGAACACATGACTATGTGCACATATGAATAAATGATGCCTTTGAAGGTTATACTTCACAAGAAACTGTGGCCTAATATAACATTTAAGATATGTAATAGTATCCATCATTTTTGGCTAAGACAAATATCACAGCAGTCAAAAAGCAGAGTTCCTACAATAGTCAGTGGAAGCTCCTTATCAAATTATGTATCCTACATAGATGAAATAATAGTATTCTCCACACTATATAAGTGAAAATTTCAGTAAATCCAAAGATGAAACAATTAATTACTACATTTAAGTAGTATTTATTTCCCCCAATAAATACTATTCCTCCTTCACAAGAAAAGGATGCCAGTTCCTTTCATTTTTTTTTAACAACAGTTACACCAATGATGAAATAAGATATTTAGCCTGTGTTAGCATTGGAAAAAAAATACCCTGAACATCTTATTTTTTATGTGTTCTCTTCCTGTTTCAGATCAGAACTTTCTATAATTATGCTGCATAATAAGCTGGATAACATCACAAGGAGAATTATTTTTAATGGTCATTTCCCTCCATCAAAGGACATGGAAAGAATCAAACCTGAATTAAACAAAAGAACAGGCAGCTGAGGAGAGCAAGAAGTGTCAGCAAAGTTTCTCTTCATTGGGATTCCATAGCAACTACAGTTAGCTTATACAACAAATTACTGTGAACTTCAAAGCTGTTTATTTCTACATCAAAGTCCCAAATTTCAGCTCACAAGAAGTGTGCAGGGGATCCATCAGTAGCAATGCAAGATGAAAAATGCTCATGGTTCTGGGAAGGCATCTCAAATGGCACACAGCCCTGAAATTCAACCATGTTTCCTTTGCATTGTGCCTTCACACACTTGGCAAGCAGGATCAGTGAACCATCCCACCACGTTGGGCAGACCACGTAAGAGAACCCATGCAGCTTTGTCATGCCAATTCCATTGCTGGGTTCTTTTCCACCCTCAGATTCTGCCATATAAATTCTCATTGAAGGTAAGAGCTTTTTTCATAAAGGCTTATCTCCATATTTTGACATTACAGAGCAGTTGTGATTAGCCATGGTCCATGCACATGTGGGAGATTCAGAGGCCTTTTTTGGGTTTGAGAAAAGGCCAAGGTAGCTGCTGCCAGATACTGCAATCCAGATTTCCTCATGCCTTTATTGCCCATTATAAGAAGACACAAAAATGCTAATTTCCCACATCACAACCAGAATTTTATTCTGGTCTTCTGTGATCCCACAGGGTTTTCAAAATAACATTAAAAATGACACACTAACTTTTCTGTAAAAAGGGACTTCCAATTAATTCTCCAGGCTAACCATCAAGGAATGGGGCTCTTTTCTGGTGAGCCTAATGGCAATATTTTGTGAAAATAATCAAGGAAGTAATTAGACTAAAGTTAATTTGTTATCTTCACCTGATGCCACAAAGGTTTACAGTGAAGGAAAATGTTATATACTGTTTATTTATTTGTATATATTGAATTTAACTCAGTTACAATCTGTCTGATTGATTTGAACTCTATAACAACTGTACAGTGAACTACCTGGAACCTATGAGTTATTGCATTCATAAAGGAGAAATGAGTATTTTCACTTGGTGAATCATAATTCTTTCGTATCTTCTATTCTTTCTAGCATGAAGTAGACTGTTTTCAGCATTAATTACTTCAACATTCTGCTTCAGTACAGTAAGATATTTGCCCTGTATTACAATAGTTTATATGAGCATATTGCTTATATAGCAAAACTTCCTAAGTAACTCTGTCAGTCTGCAGTTATTTGGCATTCAGAAACACTCTGAGGAAAAGATGGTGGTATTTAGTTAACATAATTTTAAAAACCCTTCTCTTTCATAGATGTTTTCCCTTGTTTTCTAATGTAATTTTCTAAAGAATTTCCAGCATTCATAGCAATCAAGGGACAAGTTGTACCATGCAGTCCATAGGTCAAGGCATTAAGGGAAGTTCAGGTGTAACTCCTGCTGATATTTCAGGTAGAGGCAGAAGAAAAATAAAGCACATTTGAATAGCTTACTCTTCTCCTTTTAGTTAATTTAGTGCATAATTAGACATAGAGAGTCTCTTTAAAATCTCTGGAATACAAAAACAATGTATCTTCATCTCTTATTAACTGTGATTATGACCTATTTAACAGCATAAAAACTTTTCCAGTTTAAGCTGATAAAGTGGTTACTCTTTTGCCTACAGTCTATTTTAAGATTCATCTTCATGGACCCCCTGGCACTCAAAGTGCTTTGAATGTTTCACGCAGTTTTGCAAATCAAGTATTTAAGCAAACTAAATTTAACATAAGTAGTATTTATTTTTCATTCTTCTTTGCACTATGTAATGTCTGCTACTTAGAATTCTCCCTTCCCACTATGTTTCCTCTCAGAAGAGTCATTGGTCATGTACATTGAAGGATAACTAATTCTTACTTTTTCTATTTTGTGCAATCAGCTGAGCTCACCCAGCAGAAATCGAGCCTCAAGCTAAAATTGTACTATTGGACCAGTAAAAATGAAGTGTTATTTGAACTGCAGTTGCTGGAAAATACCAGTGCTATTCCTTCAGAGAGATTTGTAATCTAATGAATTAAACTAATTTCATTATCTGCAGCCACACATGCAATTTACGTGCTCCAGAATGATAGCCTCCAATAGCAACACCAGTAAAGACAAACTAATAAAAACCCTCTGCTTTATGCTTTCCAGAAAGCAGACACTACATTGACATCAAAACAGCAAGTTTAAAACTAGAGGGCAAAGGGTTTATTGTGTAATCTGCCACCAAGCTAAACACTGTCTGGGCACACCATATGATTTCTCTTCATCAAGACTGTTGCCATTTTGCTGTGCTTTCCACTACTTTCCTCTTTCAAGTGGTTAATTTCATTACACTCCAGAAATAAGGGTTAGGGAGTAGGAGTTTGAGGAGGTGGCATGAAGATAATTTTAAAACCAACAAAAAACTTTTCTAGTGAGAGATTTTGGCAGCAAAAATTAAGAAGCCAGATTCATTTGTGACAAGTTGACCCCGTTTTCCAACTCAAATATGCCTTTATGTTAACCTCAAAATAGAGTCATAAGGAAAAACAAAACATAATTACTTTTCCATAGCAAAAACCAGAAACATCAAAACCCTTGTAAATTTACTCCTTTTAGAGATAAGAATTACTCACTAAGGGCTGGGAAAGGGCACAAAAGTTGCTAGAATTTCTGCTACAAGTAATTTGCTGTACTTGGGTGATAACAGAGGTTTGCATTTTAGGAAATTATGTTAATAGCAGTTTCACCAGATGAAAGATCATGAATTCTAATTGGCAGACTATTTGCACTCACTTGGACCTTTTTATAGGGACAAAAAGATCTGGAAAAGAATATTTCTCGGGTCAAGATAGTGTACCTGAACATCAATCCCCTTACTAAATAACTTATTCCCGAGGTGCTACTCCTATTTAAAAGTACCAAAATAACGTTCAGGTTTCTTTCAAGGCTTTGTTGCCGCATCTATCAATCTTTCCCATCAAGCTCAACACTGACTTTGCTTTTGCTGTTATCACCTGTTTCCTGACAGAGGAGAACTAGAGGGGGAAAAAATCCAGAAACACCACAGAACGCATAAACCCAAACCCCCATAAAACTCTAATATCCCATTTGTGTATCCCATATTCATTGAGATGAACAAAATCTAAAAATTCTCTTTTTTTGTGCAAGTATGGCCCATACAACTACTTCTTTAGCTTCAGTGAAGCCTGTCTGGTATGATATCTTCATGTTTATTAATAATGTCTGTAGACTCTGCACATTTGGTAAGATGTTAAGAATGAGAGTCTATGACAAAACTCCTAGGCAAGACACTGTTTTTGTAAAATATCACTTTTATATTTCGTTAAGAATTTCTGCTCCCTGCTAAACTTTATTTGCATACTTTTTTTTGCATTTTTCTATCTTATATGCACAGAAAAACAAGATAATCTTTTCTGTTATCAGCATTTCTACTGATGTACTTCAAAAAATTCAGTGTTTCTAGTATTTAGTGCATAAAAAAACCCAAACATTTAATAATTCACAGTCCTTAGGGAAAAATACTCAGTTCTTTGCCCTAAATCTCATAATCCTATGCTTATTTTCCTTTTAGCCAATTTACTGGGTACTTAAGAGGAAAGAAGTTGCCAATAATGGAGAAACAGCCATAAACCCCTACCAAACAAGAGCAAAATCTGAGCCACACTTGAAATCAAGTATTTCTCTAGGCCTTTACAAAGAAAGTGAAGTTTCAGTTACCAGCAAGTGATCAAGTATCCTGTAAAACAAGGAGTATAATAGATTCAATCTTTAATCTCCTTTGAGGAATCCCTGTAGAAAATAGTGACCTCTAAGTTTAAGACTTTGACTTTTAAAGCATTTTATTTAGTTCTAGTAAAATTTAAATTCACACACTGAGAATTCTAGTGTATTGTTAAGAATCTTGGTTCCCCTAACAGAGTCTCAAACTGTTAGATTATAAAATTAACCAACTTCTAATGTGTTTCAATAGCATTCATCTGATTTCATTAGTCTTGCATCAAAATCTGTCTTCCACTCTAACAGTCACAACTTGGGCTGTTAAGAACTACAAAAGACACTTTCTCAGAGGAAGAGACTTAAAAAAAGTCAACGATCAACATTATGTATTTCTAACTACATATATGCGCAGTGCTGAAGATCACTGGTAGCTTAGAAACATTCTGTAGGTCTCACCCTGAGGAACTACCCATAAATTTCACAAGGAGTATTGCTAAGTTGAAGTTATACAGATATATAAAAAGCCACAGAATACAAGATATTAGTTGTCCTAACAGTACTTAATGTTACATTATCTCTGCTGTCTAATATTTTGCAGTGCCAAAGCCTTGAAAATTTCAAGTAAGTTAAATTTAACATCTTCACCCTGCCCAGCAAGCCACTGAATTTTATGAGCATTTTCAGCATGTACTCTCAGCATGAAATTCCTTTTAAAAAGCAGGCAGACATATGTACCAGTTTAAAATAACAGAAGGATACACTTCCTTGTTTCATGAGAAATTTCAGCTGCTGACAAACAAGGTGACAGGGATAAGGTCTTAATTTGAGCAAGACAGTGTCTTTCCCATATCCTTCCCCTCAGGCTGGAAATGTGAGTAACCTGTAACAATCAGCAGCACCTCCACAGTAAGTTTGTGTTGAGTTCCAACTGCACTTTGCAGTTACAGAAAGAAATATGAGACAGGTTATTAATTTATCTAAAGGAGATAAAGACAAGTCTGAGCCTCAGACAGATAATATTCAGTAATATTCCCTCTCTGCTGGACACCGTGTTATTGATTCCTGGGGGGCATGAGAGCAGTGGTGTCAAGTCAGGAGAAAATGACTAGAATGCTATTTTTGCACTAGAAACACACTAGGCACACACTTGTGCCTTTTGACAGCCCTAAATAGTTTAAATAGGCAAAATACCCAGAGAGACTATTGTTCTTTTTGTGATAACTATATTTGTGACACGCAAGCTATACTCCTCACATATGCTCGCTGTATATATATTCCTTCATTTTTCATGCTTATCTCATTAGAAACACTTCTATTGAAGCCATATCTGGAAGCTTCTTCAATCCAAAACGACATCATATTTTTCCCCTGTTTTTTTCTTTTTCTTAGTTTTTTTTTTTCCTGTTTGCCATCTGGAGATCACAGACACCTGGGCTAAAATACTTATTATACATATTGAGCCAAACATGCCATATTTCTGTCTTCAATGGGCTTTGTAACTACCTCAGTAATGGCATTGCTTAGCACATGACAGTACATTTTCCCTCTGTAGCCTCTAACCAGTGGAGGAGCTATGGCCTACACTACAGACCAAAAATACCATGAAAACCTTGACCAGTAAGTGACTGTGGAGGGATATTTGCAGCACTTCTGTGTTATTGCAATCATGAATATTTATTTGAACCTTGTGCCAAGGGCTTGAGTGCACCAACAAAGATTCAACTGACCCATTTCACCTGAGACCTCCCCCCACTTGGAGGAGGAGGAGGAGTTTACATGATTCCTCGATTGGAAGAAACATAGAAAACCAAACAAAAACCAAAACAAAACCAACCAAACCAAGAAAGCTAAGGAAAAAACCCCAAACCACAGTGGAAAGGCATGACAGCTGCCTGAGCAGTTACATGTGCACCATTTACCAGGAGGTACTAATTAAGAAAAGAAATGCAAATTCTTCTGTGACAAATGTACTCAAGAATAACTACATTGAAATCAATCTTCCAGAAAGTTGAGTTTTAGGAAGAAAACAAAACAACTTTTGACAGCTTTTATCTAAAATGTGTTTGACCTCTAGAGTATGATTCAAATCATATTAAATTTGCAGCATACAACTATAAAGAAACAATTCTGTGACACACAGTTTTCAGCCTCAGGATAAGAGAAACAAACAGATTTGACAAAGAAAAGCTATAAGAAAGGTGCCAAGGATAAAAAAAGAGGCAGGTACAAACAGGGCAATAAGCAATTTTCACAGCATATGCCTATTTTTCTGCTAGTACATAACTTAATTACTTCAAAATTATTGTAACAGTGGAAAAGAAAAGCTCCTTTGAAGCTCTCCTCCTAAGCCTTCTTTTAGTCCTCCTGCAGCCATCCTCTCTTCAAAGGGGTTTTCCTCAGGGGTTTGGCTAAACAATGCAAACAATTTGGGGCAGTTTATTTTACCTGATGGAGTTTTTACAGATAAGTACAAATAAGAGTCAAGTAGGATTCTGAAGCACTGCTAAACCCCTAAATACAACCTCAAGTGTTCAAATCCTTTAAATTCTAGCCCAGGAACAGAGACTTAAACTTGAACTGGACTAAATTACCTAGAGTGTTATTTAGCGTATCAAATGACTGGATGGTCCTTCACCCACAGATTCTACTGCCCTCGTTTTCCAAGCTCAAAATTTGTCTCAATTTTTGTTTACCTCTATTAATTGTAGCTATAAAATGAGAACTAATTTTACCTATAAGAAACCTAAACCAATGTTCTACAGGTTACACAACATCTATATATATATAAGTATATAAAGACTTTAAACTTCAAGTGTCTTCAAGACAACTTTGAAACTAACGTAAGACATCAATAAAAGATGAGTTATTAAGTGCTTAAGATATACTAGTATATTAAAGTATTTATTAAAGCAATATAGCCAAGAATTTACTTTCAACTATTTTTAGTGCAACATTGTAGATTTTTACATACTGAAGTTTAAGTTAAATGGGTTATATTTTTCTTCCTCTATGTTTTAAAAGAAATAGCCACTTAACACCCTGCCCCAAATAAAAACAACAAAAAAAGACAATTTAGACAGCAGTAAGCTGTGAAAAACCTCTTCCAACTCTGGTATGCAGTCAGAAAAGGACAGTCAGTACCCACAGCACTCCTGCACTGCTCAGTTCATGTCAGTGGATCTTTTTTATTTATCATGGTTAAACTCCATCAACAGTACCTGATTTTTGCAAAAGATGCACCATATATCTTCTTGACATCTGCTGGTCACATCCAAAAGCATCAGATAGGTGTAAGTCCATAATTCCATCAGTAAGAGACTCTGTACCCTGGTTTGAGGAACATCTGGGAATATCAGTATCTCAAGAAGACACAGAGGGCCCTAGGCCACCACTGGTATAATGCTTTGAATAACTCTTCTGTCCCAGAGAGGCAGGAAATTAGAGGTAATTCTAGGTTATACAGAAATATAGAATGCCTTAAATCCTGGCATCCTTGCCACTGCTTGCCTTTAGAAGTAATCTGAACCAGTCCAAACACTTCCTCTCTCTGAAAGAAGACCAAACTCTGAACTAGACACTAGCAACAACACTTTCCCCTTCCCTATGACCTTCCTAAGTTGCCCTGCTAAAATACCTTCCATGCCTCCTCCACAAATGCTCCTCAGCTGGTACCAGACTATCTCCTTTTACAGCAGCTGCTTCCTGGGCTCCATCACAGCAGGAGATCATTAAACACATCATTAATCCTTCTGAAAGAAAGAGTCCAATGGCTTAGGAACACAATATACAGCTTTTTGCAGATCCTGAGGTATCAAACTTAATTTCTCATGGGTTCATGTGAAAAGCACTTTTTTTTAAAGTTAATTTACGCTTTCATCAGAGTGATTTATGTTTCATCTCCTAAATAAACACTTTGTGAGACCACAAAATAATTATTTCAGTTGTTGGAGGATTAGACTTTGTT
The DNA here is from genome assembly GCF_028551555.1 of Melozone crissalis. Classification (NCBI taxonomy): domain Eukaryota; kingdom Metazoa; phylum Chordata; class Aves; order Passeriformes; family Passerellidae; genus Melozone; species Melozone crissalis. The sequence goes on from NW_026535794.1 coordinate 29,451,494, forward strand.
TCCATTTTCTTAGAGGATGTGCAGCCAGATAACCTATGAAATGTAAACAGATTTTCTGACCTTAACTGCTGTTAAAGGGATTTACATATTTCTATGTAATTAAAGAAAACATTTATGCAATGGAAAAAAAGGCAGAATTTTTTAAAAAGACATTTAAAATTATTTACAAGTACATGACATGAAAAGATGTGAAATGTTTATTATAACTTCAAACAAAAAGTATTTCCCTGACATGAATGACAGTGAGCTGAGCAACAAAAGGACACACAGATATACCTCACATCAAAACCAGTTTGCCTTCTAGAAATTCAGTTTCACATCCTTGAAACCTTTAGCTTTAATTTTACGGTTGCTGCCATACATGGAATAAAGTTTTGATGATAGATTATCCAATTAAAATTTGTAAAGGTACAAACACATTAACAATCAGAGCATTCAGCTGGGGTTTTCTGTAGCTGTAAATTGCTTTACTAGGGCCTATTTTTTTATATTTCTTTTCACATAATCAGATCAGAGAACTGAACTGGTAGACTGCTAAGTTTTTGTCACTTCTGATATAACATTCTGGAAGTAATCACAAATCTTTGCGGTCCATCTTTCTTCAGCATTCCTCTTCGTATGTTCATGCCTTTTTTCTTCCTCTGAAGCAGTCTAAACAGACATGAAATCATGAAACATACAAAGGCAATTGTTATTCATAAACATACATTAGCTAATTAATTCCAGATATTTCATGATTATTCATGAACAAATAATGAACTGAAGTGAAATGAATTATTCACAATTGGTCTATGTCTTCAGCGTCTTGCATTAATTATTAAAGTGTTGGTTCCTTTTGAGTCACTTTGGTTAGTCTCTCTCATGGTTAATAATGATGGCAGGCACTGTTACACAAATCACAGAGCTCCAGAGAGCAAGACACAGAAATAACTTTAAATTGCTTATTTTATCCTTAATCACTTATGTATCATTATTTATAAGCTGAAAGTTCATCTGTATGAGAATGGTAGGAACTATTTCCCATTACAAAATTAAAATAAGTAAAAACCATAAAAATATGGTAGGAAATTTTAGGTATTAGTTCTACCCCTTATTCTTAAAGAAGAATTAAAATGATGTTTGAGGGTTTTCAGTACAAACATCTAAGTAAAAAATACACATGCCTAAATGTAGCTGTATTTTTCTTTCTGAAAAGTACAGTTCACCAGTCAATGACTTGTATTTACATGGAATATAAAGGAGAAAATGGAATAAAGTATAATTTTTTTTCTAATTACATTAAAACTCAGCTATTCTATTGTTTGGTTTGGGAGTTTTGAGGGTTTTGTTGTTGTTGTTGTTGTTTTGGGGTGGTTTGTTGTTTTTTTTTGTTTTTGTTTTTTCTTCACAAAATATGTCCATTATAATTTACGTCCTATGTACTTAGAGAAAAGCAGGTGGATTATACAAGGAAATAGAATCCCATATGCACTATAAAGATCCACCTGAAAAAGTGAGACCAGACTTAAAAGAAAAATAATCTCTTTTTTGTTTTAAATATATAATAAATATCTTTCCTGATAAGTGTTTGGGGACATTGGTAAATGTATGTATCAAAAATTGTGAATCTATTTTTCCCTGTTTTATATTACTAACAAGGTTCTCTTAAATACAATGATCTGTCCCTTCCACACATAGAGAAAAAATGACCTTTTGTTGTATCCCTATTTTCATTTATTTACCTTATTCATGTATGCCAAACTGGGAATGGCTAAAATCCTCTTTTATGATCCTAAATATCCTCAGATTAAAATTTCCTAGAAATAAATTTTTTTTCCTGACAAAGTATGTTTTTTTTTTTTTTTTTCTGACTATACTATGTTATTGCTCCTTGTAATTTTAAAGGACTCAAAAAAAAAATATTCTCTTTTCTCCCTTACAAGCTGCAATTGTCTTTTCTGGGCACTACCTGGAAATACTTTATTTTGCACATTTAAAGCAATGTCTGGCTGGATTCTTTCCTTCATTAGAGTAGCTTTTTAATTTTATATGACTTAAGGCACTTAAAGGCTTCCAAGGCAGAAGTGGGAAAGGCAGAACATCTCACCATGTAGTAAGTGTCAAGGAATCCCTGTGAGTTGAATCCCTGCTGTCTGAATTGTTGCCTTTTCTTGACAGCTTATTGAAGCAGAGGTGGGTGTGAAGCACTGCTGGGTGCATGCTGCTTTCACTGGGAGGAAAGCCAGAGTGGGATGGAAAATACACCAGGGCATGTTCTTTATATTGCAATACCAGGGGATCAGGACTCTGATGTACCCCATGGAAGGCATCACTCCACTTGAGAAAGCACTTAACAGAAACCTCTCCTGTGCTTCTTATAGAAACAACACAAAAATTTAAGATTGGAAATATATATTGGATCTTTCCAGAGATTCAATGGAGTTCTCACAGAATTGCTATGTAATAAAGAAATTATAGATATTGTTCTCAGATAAATGACAAAGTTATAAAAATACTTGTAATTGCTACAACCAGAGAATTACTATTAATAGTCACTAAATGTCAATAGCATTAGAGATCAAGAGCTTCAGCATGCAACATATTTCGATTATTGGAAAAGACATGGAAAGAGTTCCTGTGGACATGCCCAAGTTAAAGCAAAAGTGAGGTAATTTGGCTTGTTATAAATATCTTGCACCAAAGGGTAAACTAAGAAAAATTACTTTGCTGTGGACTAAGGTTTCCTGCTTACTGTTTCATAATCTGGTTTTCTATTAGTCAGGCTTTAAAGATATCTACAAGTTTGCCTCTCTTATGAATTCACAACTCCAATTGTTCTCGCTTCTGTTATGAACTCCTAAACTTCCTCTGGCACCCTTTATTGTACTGAAATTTTAAAGAAAATATGTGTGAAACTAATGTTAGGGGAAATGTGATTTTCTAACCAGACAAGTGAGCAGTGTTGCTGTAGTACTTACAAATAAGCATACATACAGAGGCAGGTGGCACAGATGATGCAAATCCTAAAATCAAGAATTCTATAATTCTAGATAATTTTTTTTACCTTATGAAAACACATGCACACAAAAAATCAATGAAGGATGAGCTAGAAGAGAGCATAGTTTAATCCTAAAGACCCAGTTTACACTTATTACTTCAATAATTTAATTATCAAAAATAGATGTATGTGTAAAAAACAGCCTTGCATTCTGTTATCTTCATCTACACAGTTGCAACTCGGTATTTTTACCATTTTTTACAATTATATTCCACAGGTATTTTATTTATAATATCTGATCTCCTTTAAGAATTCCACATCACTGTTTCTTTAAATAAGAATATTCTAGGGGAAAATAGGAAATTGTTGCTTGGAGTGTTCTAACACTTTTGTGTCACAGTGAAACCTAAATAATCTCAAAATAGGAGAGAGAAACTCTTCCAGACTTAAGGCAGAGTCTTAAGTCTTAAGTCTCCCTGCTGAGACAGGGAGTAGGATCTACATGCCTTCATGAGAAAACCAAAGTGGGCTGTGTGTCATTGGAAATACAGCCTACCCAGAATGCTGCAAACAGACAAGGCCAGGAGACTGGGCAGAAATCCCAAAGGAGCATTCCATGCTTTCTGTGTATTCCATGTTTTGTGAAGCAATGCTTGGTAAAAATAATCTTACACTTCTGTGACAATCTTGACTCTGATAGGCTTTCAGATAGAAGAGTTATGTGCTGAATTGTGCACTTCTGACATAAGGAAAAATACATAGGTTATAAGGACAGGTTAAACAGAATCAGAAGTTATCTGTATGCTAAAGAGGATCCCTTGATTTGCTTGAAATCTTACATTTTCAGGTCTTCAAGTGTTTATAGTTTACTGATGGCTTTGTTTTTACATATGCATGTTTGGTTATGAAATATTTATTATATCATTTTGCTTATAATTCCTAGCAGTAAAGCAGGACCCCCCTAGATATTGTACATAGACATGAAAAAAAACCTCTGCCCCAAAGAATTTACACACCAATCATAAGAGAAAACAGATGGGCAGAGACAGATGGAAGAAGGAAATAATGAGACTTCTATGATGGATATAAGAAATGTAATTAGGCTGATCATTTACCCATGCATTGTAAAGTTTTTCATGACACCACAGACAGATTTTTCAGAGAAGTTCTGCATTACAGACCTTTTCTGTCTCCTGCTGTAACAAGGGCACTTCTGCCACTCAAAGCAGCACAGTTCAGGAGAAGTAACTTGCTCAGTAATTGCTTACTCATGTACACTTTGCTTAAGTGTCTCTTGGAAATTAGCCAGCTTCTAAGCCCTTTCACAGTGGGAAGATAAGGCAGAGATAGTGTTTAAAGCTTTTCCTTTTCTGTTTTGTTAATGAAGCATCATCAGTTTGATAACATTCTGATGACCGTGCTTCCTAACAAGGGAGAGATAATAAAAGCATATTATTTATATATAAATATATTATTATTTTATAAGTACTTTTCTCCTCCCTACATTGTTACTTTGGTAGCAGAAGGCTGAAATTATCTCCTGACTGAAAAAAAAAATTGACAGGTCTTCGGTTGTTCACTTATATCTAGTTATGTTTGCAAAATTTTTCTTTACTAGAAACTGAAGATCTAATGATTTTGTGGTGTATTGAAGAAAATACATGAAGAATGGTTAGGTCAACTTTGGTTTTGAGCATGAATCAAACTTAATCTCCACAGAAGAAACAATGATTAAGTTAAAAAAGACAAAATACATTTGTCTTGTTTGTTTCATACTACATGCACAGGACATCTGCTCAGCTAGAAAAAGGACTGTATTTTTTAAGGTTAAAAAAAATGCCATAAAGTATCCAAATAAATCTATTGTGTATTATTGCAAGGAAGAATACATTTTTCTTGTCAAACACAGACATCTGGGCCTGTAGCATGAATATGGTAAATTGAATAAATGGTTAAGTGTACTTTCTCTCTAGAATTCAGATGTCTCTTGCACCTTAAAACATTTATAAAACACTCATTGCTTCCCAGAAATGTTGAAACCAACACACACATGCAAATATAAATCAATAAATAATAAAGGTCATTAATCATTCAATTAAAGAGGCACTTTGCAGTAAGCATCTTCATAATCTTGCACTGACACTTGATATTTCAGGAATAATACAATTTTCTTATCCTTAATTCTGAACATGGAGCAATTCACATTTAAATCAGAACTTTCTTAATTATGTTAAATTATGATTGAAATGCAAGGTAGGCCTGACAGAAATTGTGTATCTGCCCATGTGCTGTTATGAGAGGCAATGTTAAATCACTGCAGAGCACAAGCTCACTCTGGATAAAACAGGACCATACACTGGAAAGAAGTCAAAGAGTCTTCAGTTATACAATCAGATCATGTACAGTCACAACAGTTTTTGATGGTCAGCAACTACCAATTCCCATGAAATGGAATATAGGAATGGGATAATGACACTCAAACTTCACATAAAACTCCTTGTATGTTTTTTGTCCTAGTATTCACCAAAGTACCTGGAATTCTTCATGTAAGTTACATGAACCAGTGAATTTTTTCTTTTCATGCACAAACCCCTAGTTTTGCTTCTTTTTGCACCAACTAAGAAAAAGGGTCAATTCACATCTGGCTGCACTGAATTAAATGTAAAACTACTGGTGCCTTCAGTGTGAAGAGGTTTCACTTGAAAATATTCTTTCTTCTTTTCCTCACAGAAGAGCTGTCAAGTGTCTGAGAATAAAAATAATCCATGTATTTCATGTGAAGGAGCTAGAGCTAAGGTGAGGAAAATCAGGTAGCACCTTAAGTGCAATAACAACTGGAGAAAACATTTCTCTTGAAACATGCACTCAAGGCACATTCAGTTTTTCTTCAGCTTCAGTTTTAATTTCAGATTTGAACTACATAGGTACACAAAAGGCTTCTGACAGTTATTGTTAAAACTAATGTTCCTTTAGAATAGCCATAAATTACAGCCCAGCCAGATTTCTAGTCTGTTCTTACTTTTTTCAGCAATTACCCCTCTCCCTTCCCAGATTTTTCTTCTTTTCTTATCTGATGGTACCCAGATGTGGGGTGATCAAATTCACTTTTGCTGTGATATTCCTCTTGCACTGAAATGCCTGGCTAGCCTGCAAACATGTTTTGGCAAGGGCAGCTTCATCAAGCAAGATAACTAGGAATCTGATGATTTCAACCTCACTGCAGGCTATTTTATCCAGATTCAAACAGCATTTTTGATTATTCCTTTACCATTTTCAATGCTCTTCACAGTTTTGCTTGTCACCTCTTAACCCATCCTTCTCATTGTCAGAGACACAATCAAAGGACAGTTATGTCCTCTGGAAACACTTGGTAAGTGAGTGACCTCTGTGTGGGTTGAATTCTGGATAATGAAAAAAATGTAGTTATTTCCACTAGATCAATAAATAATCTTGGGAAAGAAAAAGGTGTAAGAACTTGCTCCTTAATAATATAGCCACTTTGCTGAGTTGCAATTAACTTTATGTATTTGTAGATAAGTAACTGTTCTGACAAGAAAGTGGTAAGGCAAAATCCAGCATTTCTTTAGGATTTATACAAAATGCTTCCAAATTCTATTTTCTTGTGAAGAATGGAGGTAAACTCCACCATGTCTCTGCTTTCTCAGACACATTTTTGTCATGACATTTTCTACTTCCCCTGGTGCTGTCAAATGTGTTAAGTGTGTCTGTCTTTTGAGTGTCTCACAAGACTGTAAAATGCATAACACACAGCTTTCTTTTTGTGCTTCAAGCCTTGACTTTGATACTTAGGAAAATGGCCATAACTCAGAACTGGTTACCATCTGGGCTACCTAACTTCAGAAAAACCTGTGTTTGGCAGCTTTTTTTGTTTTAATTAAGAGTTTTGGAAGGCTAAATGGCAAGCAAAACAGAGCTTTTGTTTCTATAATGAGAACCTCTGAGACTGAACACTGCAAAACAAAATGGACAATACAGTAACAAATTTTATTACTGCCACACTTCATGGCTTGATTCATGTCCCAGTTAAACAGTGTACAATGCAATACAGTCCAATGGAGCACAGAGTGTCCTCAAATTCTGAAATATTCTGCTCTCACAAATACAAACCATACATTTCCTTGCATTTTACAAGCATTTAAATCAGTAATATAGAGAAACATTCAAAAAGAATCCTATATTTATTACTGGTGTTATTTCAGGGATAATTTTAATTCTGGTTTCCATTAAGGAATGGTGGATATATACTTTTCAATAATACATGGTTTTCAAATATGCTACATGTCCTTGTAGATATTTGAAAGGTTACAAGATTTTAATAATTTGATTTTAAAGAGATCAATTTTATAACAGAATGCATTTTGAAATATTTGGAACCAGCTCCATTTATCATCTGATTTTATGGGTACTATCCAGCTGTGTTATGTAGGGCTCAAATGGCTTCAAGTGCTTAATAAAAATTGAGCCATTTCAAAGGAAAAGTAGATCTTACAAATGTGTCATGTACCTAACCTCAAGCCTCTAAATGTTTCACATTCTGAATTGTTTGCTTCTAAAAACCTAAAAGAGAACATAATGCCATCAAGATTTGCATCTAAAAGACATAAACCATAAAACTAGGCTAGTGGGAAAAAGAAGTAAGCTGTTGTTGATAGTTCTCATTGATATAAGACAGTGAGGATCACAAAGGGTATAAAACTGGCTTTCACCCACCAAATCAGTAAGATATATTTCAAGAATTCAAAGTGAAATAATGACAGATTTTAGAAAGAAAAATGAACACATGAGTAATCTCCAACAGTCATGAACTGAACTTGTCTGTAGGCTGGAAAAACCAGCACAAGCTTGTACTGAAGTCCCATTATCTGATTGAATTTGGGAAAGTCCCTGAGCTAAAAGGTTTGGTCTCTTTCTCAGAGTGTTAGAAGGAATTCAGAAGAAACTTACTGTAATTGCCATGTGGAAACAAAACAAATGGGCAGCAAGAAATCATTCCCAAGAGCACTCTATACCAGGTTCTTTGGACAACACATCCATTTCACTCTGTGTTTTCTGAACATGATCTCCCGTCTGTTTCATCAATGTGAGCATGGTGACTGGTGCAACCAACACACCCAAACCCAGTGAAAGTCCAGTGTTTGCACATGTCTCCGCCTTTGCCACAAACCAAGAAGTCCTAATGAAGAGTTAACCTGTCTTAGGGAAATAGATGGTAGAAAGGACTAGGAAGAAAATTTAAGAGGACAGAAGGATCAAGGATGCCACAGAGAGGTAATGCTGACAGGTGATAGGAGTGAAGAGATATTGAGATTGGTGCAACTGAACAAATAAAATCGAAAAAAAAAAAAGAACTAGAAGAACCTGGTACATAGGCAGAGGAGTGCACTATTCTTGTTTTCTTTATTTTCCTAGAATTTCATAACTCTGTTGTCATCTCTTTATTTTAGCTTCTGTCTCCTTTTCCACTCATCTTTATGCTTTCTCCTGTGTGTACCTCCCTCTTTTCAGTCTCCATTTACTTAACACCCTTCCAAACACCCATGGTTCCACCTCTTCTTGCCTTCTCCTTGTTCAGAGGAGATAAAATATGTTTTCTAAAGTAAATTACAGACATTAGATGTCAATAAAGACATTTAATTAGATTTGTAGATTTGTGTTTAATAGTTACCCTTAAAAGCCTTTGAGTTGAAAACTTAGACACTTTTATAAAGAATCAATGTTTTGAATATAGAGAAATCAAAGCAGTGTCTGGCAGTATGTTTGACACAAAAAAAGATTTAAAAGGAAGCGAATGACATATTGTGATGGGAATATATTATTTATTTGAAGATTGTAGGCATAATATATTAATGAAAATAAGAATGACTGTTCTTAACAGTGATGATTCCCATCCTCCTGGTTACCACGTGTTCAGACGCTGTCCAACAGCACCATGGACAGTGACAAACAAGCTCCTGTGCCAAAGTTCAGCTGTGGCCACAGTGCATCACTTCAAGCTCTTGAGAGGAGGCTGGATGACTCAAGACATACTGAGCCTTTCACTTCTGTCATGGTCTATCCTCAAGTATTTAATATACGAAACTTTTGATTTGCACCAGAACAGTATTTTAAATTTATTCTTGGATCAGGTTTACCTTCTGCTTGTAAAAATGCAGTATTTTTCTGCCTTCTCACACTAACTCTTGAAGTCCTCTCTTAAATCTGTCTAGTTATCTTCAGATAACATTAATATCCTATCCCCTGGTGAACCTCAGATTTCTCTAGGAAAATGTTGCTCAATAAGAATTACTTTACAGAAACCTGAGCTTTCCTAACAGTTTTCAATCATGTAAAAGAGGTTTCTTAAAACATCATTCTTTCAGACCTTGACCAGTTCAGTCAATTGTGAAACAAGACTTCAGAACATATTTTAAAAGAAATCTTATGACATGGAAGAAATTTGTTTAAAATTAAATTTCTTTAAAAACCACAGAGAGATCTTGTATGGAATGCTCAAAATGACATTGAAATGACATTCCAATCACATATCCAAACTGCCATTCTATCTGTGCTATTGTTTCTGAAGGCAACTTCAAAAGATCCTCTCCAATGTATGACTCTGACATTCAGACTATTAGACAGTTCTAAAGCTGCCAGTTCAGGATCCCACATTATAAAGTGAAGCCACCTGAGTTTCATTCCATCAGTTCAACCTACACCATTAAAAAATGTTCAAGGTTCTTCTATCTTACCCTTGGAGAATTTTCAGCAAAGACTTATATTACTGTTTATAAACTGAGTTAATATAAAGACAAAAACTCATTACAGTGAAAATAATATTCTTATATTTAGCTCTTTGGGAATAAAAGCAGCACTGACATATACAATATTGGTATGTTCTCCAAAAGACTTGTGAATTTAAAATCACTGTGTCATCCCACAAAATGGGCAAATGTTTTCTGTAACTCTTTTTCAGTCTCACATTTTAGAATACAGGATAAGTCACTAAAGTGCTTTCCCCACATTACTTTGCCTATATACTGCTGTTCATTGAAAGATTAAGTACAAGTGGAGTATCAAGAGGAGCAATCAAGAGTTGATTTTGTATGCTTGCAGCTAGCTTGAAAACAAAAAGCCTTTAAACAATCATCAGTGATTTCCCTGTATTTTGACTTACACAGCCTGGCATGCAAATCAATATAGTGTATCTTCAATGCTGCATATTTTACTCTAAAATTTGATGCTTGTCATATTTGATTGTCTATAGATTTGTAGACCATTACTCCACAGAATTTATAATTGTTATATCTGTGCTTTGAATTTTTAATGTTTACTTGTCAAAAATTAAGCTTTAGATTTACCTGCAGTTCTATTTGTTAAGTATATGACCATAATCTTGGATATAACCACCTAAATCAGGATTAAAAAAACAGAAGCCAATGCACTTTCGCTGGTTAGAAACAGAGTGAATTCAGCATGAATTTATCTTCTCCCAGGGAAAAGGGGCATCCTTAATGCCTATGAGTTTTCAGTAACATTAAGCCATCATTTAAAAAACACTTTTCCATTTCAATTTGAAAAGACTTATTTTTAAAGCTTAGTTTTAGAGCTTAATTTTATAACATAGATGGAGAACAAGTGGGAGAAAACCCAACCAAACAGACAATCTGATAGGCTTCTGATTTAATTGACTCAAACAAATTCCTGCCCTGTAAACTATCACTCTTGTTTTAAGTTGCTTTCTGAGCAGTATTTGTTTGTTTGTTTGTTTGTTTGACAAAAGGATCAACATTCTTATGTAAAAAAGCACTTCTGTATCAGATCTGGTTTTTTGCTTTTTTTATTGCACCAGATCGGACCCATACAAATTCTTACTCACAGAATGAAAACACACACACATATTATTTCTGAAAACAGACTTCTGAGGATCTACTCTAAATCCACAGATGCTTAAGTGTTCCTGGACCATGTCTGAAAGCCTTAAACCCGCACTTAGATTGTTCCCATGAGCAACTAGATACATGAAATACTATTTTGAGGTATTTCATGGAAACAAAGGTTCATATCCATAACCCTTTTCTGCTTTATCCATGGCCTCCCTCTCTGGGACACTGTATCCCTATTTCAGAGGTACTGGTGACTTTTTCTCAGGGAAATTCTGCAGAAAAAGAAGAGTTTGCACTTTTGAGACTAGAGTGCGTGGGAGACAAACTGGTCATGTGCAACAGCTGCAGCGAAGTTATTTGTGGTCTAAAATAGGCCAGACAGGCTTAGGAAAGAAATGTGCAAAGAAAAAAGTGTTTGCTGAGGTGTTACCACAGCAGTAAAATCGCTATAAATAGCTTGCACAGCCTGTGAATGAACACTTGCAAAAAACCCACTCCTTAAAATGGAAAAAAAAAAATATTCACAGAAAATATCTGAGGATTTCTTTTATCTTTTCTCAGGGGAACTGTGTCTCCTTATTTGCTATTATTGATCTTTTTATGAAACCTTGCATTTTTGGTTTACTGTAATTGAGAAAGTGAGTGAATCATGCTCTGAAACCGTAAAGTTTCATATACTGTGAGTGGAAAATAATTAACTAATTAAAAATGGTTCATATAGTACCTCATGAGTCACAGCTTGTGCGTAATATGATGCCAAGTCATCATGTGCAGTGTTTAGCTCTTGAACTCCATTTGTCTCCAATTTGTAAAAAAAGTGAGCTTTATGCCAGATTCCCAAATCATACAAAAATTTGAGTGCCCAACCTTGTTTCTTTCCCCCATATCCATTGAGCAACATTGCCCATTTTTGGTGCTATCCTCCCCAGTTTGCTAAATTATGTTAAATTACATTCCTATGGTTAAAAGAACACTGGAAATTCTTTAAATCACACTTTTCCAGTCCAGAGGACAGTAAGTTCCTTAACTATGGTAAGTATCATGTTTTACTCACTGACTCCAAAAAGCTGCAATTCTAAAGTGGAAAGAAATGTGACAAACCCGATACTTATTGGCAGATCCAATTTTAGTACATGTCTTTCAAAGCTATCATAATGTCAGACATAAATGTCTCACCTAAATTCTTTTCATCACGAGATGCTTCATTTCCAAATGAAGATCTGTTCTGTCTTTCCTGAAAGTCAGAAATTGTACAATATACAAGTTTAGTCATAGAGTGAGCTGAACAGGTTACATTTTTGTAAGCTTCATGTTAAAAAATTAACAAGCTATCATTATATATATTATCTGAGGTGTAATTATCTTTTATGACCTTTTCAGTGTATTCCTGTTATATTTTTTAATACAGAACAATTACTGTTAATTAGTGGTTGCTGATGAAACAGACAAGCCATGTTAGATTGCAAGTATTGATGCAAGGAGCCTTGTTACTTTAAGCACAGATCCAGATGAGTCATTAAAAAGTTCTAATGAATAAAAAGGCAGTAAGCAGGAATTTTGATATAGAATGGTATAGTACTCAGGAAGCTACACTACTAATAATCCATGTTATCCTTAAATTCCCTAACTGCATGAATCATTTTACTCAGAAACAGCAAGGGAAAAATTGCACTTCACTTTTGTGAAATGGCTCTATGGCAACTGAGCAGAGAAGTATTTGTGTTAATTCTTCTACTGAATTTACTATTGAGAAGCACAAGAGTTATTTCATCATCCTTTCAATGTTCTTAATCTCATTAGAATTGCCTAAGAAGCTGGATCATGGAACAGTTTTAAAGTGAATTTGTTCTCCCTATACAAAACATACGTGACCGAGGTACATTATTTTATTTTGTAAAAGAAAGCCAGTAATTTGGAGGTAAAAACAGCAGTATTCTCTCTGCTTAAGCATCTCAGAACAACAGCAATACAATTCTGACTGTAAATTCTGTATACACTCTGCTATTTTGAGATTCGAAGAGTTGCAGTACATATTTTTTTTGTGACAGCTTAGCTCACAGCATTATATTTTGCCACAGAAATTTAGGACCTGAGCCAAAATGGAGGCAGTGGAAACGTTCCCATTGACGTCAGCGAGCCTTGGATAAGGCCCCAGACGGCTAAGGACTAGGATTGTCAACTTACAATTAATGTAATTAATGCATCTACACTGGCCCTAGAGCAGTTCAGGCATAAAATTCCTCTTTTGCTCTTAGAATTTAGCATCTTTTACTAGGAACTTTGAGAAAACACAAATTAAAATAGGAAGAAAAAAAAGGGGGGCAGAAGGGAAAGGAAGAAAACATCTACAGCCTTTTGAGGATAAGCCAGAAGCTTATAGTCAAGCCTCTGTATAACCTGTTAATTGTTGATCTCTAATATAACAGAATAATATTCAGCAATGCAATGCCAGTAGATACAAAGGTAGTTTCCATTCACAGTTCAAAGCTATTGCCTTTATGGGTCTGAAACCTTTCTCAATTAAACTAAGGTGTCTAAAAAGAAAGGAGGAGTCGGAATCTAGAAACTGAGTTGCAGTGATAACAGTAAAATAAACATTTCAGTTTGTAAGAGAGCTGTTTCTGATGTCTTAATGTGCTTACTACAAGTATTTCTGAGGGGTTGATAAAGGTAACTAATGCAGTGTGTCTTATAGAGGATCACTAGCTAATATTGCAAGCAACAGCTTCAGTAAAACTAACAAAGTGAACAGACAAAACTTATTATACTATTTCCTTTTTGCTTTTATATTCTAAGCCTTTTTCTTTTTACATAATAACATGTTTGGGCTCTCTACTTCATAATTTGAGCTTCTATTTATTTCTTTTTGTAATGTTTTATGTCATTTATGTTTAATTCTGTAAAAAAATGCACTTATTTTTTAGTTAATTAGACATTATATCTTTGTGGGAAAGACACATTGTTTCAAAGGGTTGCAACTCATAAGTACCTAGTACTCATACTGAGATCTATTACATGTCACTATGATGTTATGGATGATTAATGCTGAATTATTAGTTCATAGGTTCATTTCAGTGAAATTTTCCAAATATTAATGATAGGGTCTCATATTCTAGTACTTCCTCAGAGACATATGAAATTTAAAAGCCTCAACTCATTAGTAAATAGCAAAGCCATAGTAGGAAGGTAGATGTGATGAAAGCATTTAATCAGATGTTCACATAAACAAGCTAATGAACATCTGAGCCATTTTTATGATTGTAACAGAACATTCAGTTTGAAGAAATAAATGTCTTCTGTACATTAATTATTCATTTTCATATAAAAGGTAGTTTTATTTTACTGTGTTGTACAGAAAATCATACTGGTAGTAGTACCCATTTAAAAGAAATAGTTGTTTTTATAAAGTTTTTACTTACCCTGTGGAGAGTAGCAACACTTTCAGGAAATGTTTTAGGCTCCTGAAGAATCTGAGAAACATCTGCATCAATGAAAATATTTTCCTTCTGAAATGCTGAACATTTAGCACTTACTCATAGGCACTTTCATAGCTGTAAGAGAGAGGGGATGATAAAAATCAGTCGGAACTTGGGAAAAATAGTTTGACTTATTGTTCTTGACTACAGAAAATTACAGTGCCAATGTAGGGGGAAAAGTGCATGTTTCAAAATGGGATAATGTTAGAATTAGGGTATTTAGGAGTACATCACTGAATACCCATTTCAGTAGTACAGGATATTATGTACGTCACTAAATTAATCCACAATGTCTTTGACAACGTAATGGAGGAAATATAGTCACTTTCGTCATTTCATCGGTGGATGAATCAGCCAACTAGCTTCCAACATCACAAGAAAAACCAGTTGGAATTAATAACTTTTCTAAGAAAAGTAATTTCCTGAATTTGGGTATAGTTTCAGCAAATTCAAAGTTAAGAAAAGAAAGACAGAGGGAAAGGAAAAAAAAATGAGCCAAGTAGGTAGGTGAGTTGAAAATAGTATTTTTTTCATTTGACATTTTCAAAAGAAAATATTTCAACTTTGATACTTTTTTATTTCTAAACTGTTTTTAACTTCTGAAGTATATTAGAAATTATCCAAATAAATGCAAATATTTCCCCTCTATCTGAAAAAGATGCCCAGCTATAATTGTAATCTTTTCCTTCTTCACCATGCAACATTTCTGGACCAGCCACTGAACCAACACAGCCACTATTTGAAAAGATCTTCCCTTCAGTTCCTCTAGGGACTATTAGCTGGCAGTGGTATGATCATGCCCCCACAATCTGAACTAGCCTGAAATACCAAGGTAGGCACTGATGGGATACAGCCACATATAAACCAAGGAATTGTCTATCTGGTAAGGAAAATATCTGGATGCTTCTCTGAAGTGTTTATAATAGCACAAGTGAAGGTAGAAAGTGTGTTCATCCTTGAACATCCTTGTGTTTGTTGTGCTCATCCTTCTCATTGTCTCTCAGTTTTGTCTCCCTACAGAGCTGGAGTCTGATTTTGCAATTTGAAAGGCACGATACCTTTCAAATATGATGGAAAAATTAAAAAACCCCACCAAAACAACCAAAAAAATCCCCCAAACCCATCGAATTTCTAGAAGTATGGTTATCAAGAACCAAGTGTGCTCTATTAGTGTCTGATATCCGGCTGAAAAACCAAAAGCTGCTGAAAAATCTCTATATGTGAGTTTATAAAAGCCTGAATATAGGGACACATTTAGTCTAAAAGCTGGAAGCTTTTAGAAAAGCTGGAATCCATGTAGAAAAGAGCAAACCAGTTTTCAATTTCTAAGCGACACAAACAATAAATTTTCCATGATGATGACTGCACAGACACCTTAGAGCAATTTGGAAAATTACTGCCTATTTAATTATATTGAAAGAACTTTTAAAAAATTTTTTGTTATGTTGAATTCATCTTATGAAATATTATTTATGTATATAACAAATGACTAAATGACTCACAAAAGAAAATGAGTGGTTCACCATTTCCAGGGGGAAATACAATAAAGATTGTGTTGAAGAAAATGCATTAAATACATAAACAACAAGATTTTAAGCTCCTTTAAAAAACGGAAAAAGAGAGAGAAACTGCAGCTGAAAAATGGGAATGCCAACAGCTCTCTTCCAACGAATATTACTGAATCAGCCAGGAAAGATAAGGGATCTCCTCTCACATATGAGAATTAGAAAACCTGAAAAACATGTTCCCAAGCAGACATGAAGTACAGTATTTCTCAGCAATATTATGTATTCAATAATCTGGGACAGGATTTGTAAAGGTCCTGTTTCCACCTGAACAATGAATTTGGTGAAGAGAAACATGTTCAATCAAATGTCTTTTTTGGGCCGCTACCCATTGAATCAGCCCCTGTTCTTATGAATGCAGTAGTAAGATATCTCAGGAATATTCTGTGTTCCATAGCCAGAGTGCAAATTCAGTAAAAGAAGAGTAATTAACGAGCTTTTACAAACATGGGTCATGTCAATTTCTTTAGAATCTTTGTCTTGCTTTTGTTGCTTTTTTTCAAATAGAATTTTAACTTCCACCATTAAAAACAAGAAAAGAAAATAGGTCCTCCTAAACTTCTCAAAACCAAAATACCAGGTTATTTATAGGTATTTCTAACATATAGAATAGGCCTTTTGCTGATTACTTTTAGATGCCTTGAGTATACTTTTTGCTGGAGACATGACTGACTTCAGCATTTATTGTCTTATTGCACAGGTTTTCAGAGTGAAACTGCTGTTTAGCAGCTCTAAATTCCCTTAGAAAAGGGATACAGAAAAAATTTCCATAAAGGTACTTTAATTCCATTCACTCCCATTTCTAGACATTTCCTGTCCATCTATTTGACAATGTCCTTGCATTCTGTTACCATTCTTAACAGGTGAAAGCATCATAAATCCTGGATGTTTAAACTGATCTGAACCCTGTTGTTAAGGTCAGCTGACAACAGAGGAAATCAATAAAAAACAAACTAAGAAGACATGGATTTTGTCTAATTGGCTCATGTTTCCGCAGTATGTGATAGAATGTTCTTGAAAATGCAAAACTCAAACACTGTTATAAGTCTACTCTTGCAAATGATTTTTTTTTCCTGGTGTAAAAAAAAATAAATTATACTTTGGAATAACTGGCTCCATAGTAACCGTAAAAAAACCAGGATAGATCTTAAGGAGATTAGGCAGCAGAAAACGTATATATATTTTCTTGAAAAAGAAGTTACTATATTGTATTTCATATTTTCATCCTCAGTGAAAGAGTGATTGCAGTCACTTCTTCAGAGTGAAATAAACTGAGCTGTGTGAACTGACTGCTACAGATCAGAGAATCTGACATTTACAAATATATGAAATGGGAGTAGTCATTAAGAGCATAAAGATGTGAGTCCAGCACTCCAGGAGAAGAAACAATAGGAGTGTATCACACCTCAGTCAATGACTTAGAACCTGTTTTGTGATATTGTGCTTTAGTTTCTTTAGCAAAAGCACTAAAGCCCTGAGAGACAATAAATTCTTATACACTTAGTAATTATGTGGGATTTTACAGATTTTTATTATTATTATATTTCATGCATAAAGTGGGGAAACCCACTTATATTGTCAAACCTTCAACACCTTTAGAGACTTAACTTGGCTCCCTACTAAGCCTTAAATGCTTGAACTGGGTTTGTTGCTTTTTCTCCTTTGCTCTCCCGCGTGACATTATGATATCACTGACCAAAAATTCGGATCCATCTGCAAAAGGACATTTAATAAAATTAAAAGGAACTAATTGAAGGTGTGAACTGACCTGCATCATCCAATTCTTACACTGCTGTTTATTTCACACAAAGGTTTACTTGACTAAAATAACTCAAGACCATGCTTCTGACAAGAAATGTCCATTCAGATGTAATAGACTGCAGTCTAACTTCACACCTTTGGCTAATTCTTCCTAATTTCCCCTGTGTCTCTGTTTGGAAAAATATCCTGCAGGCACACTAATCCTTGAATCAGCTACACAATCTTTGTAATACAAAATTGGCTACATGCCTGGAACTTCTGGTCTCTGATTTTCTCTTTCATGCAGTATTTTTTCTTTTAATATTCAAGACAAGTAAAGTCCAGATGTTTTCTGCTGTTTAAGAAAGCAAACACAGGGCACCCTTAGGCATTCAGTCATTTACTTACAAAAGTCCCATTAAATTCAGTATATTTCATTTGACAATCATAGATACTGTTTGTCTTAGAATTGTTTTTCAAATAGAAAATATCGCTTAGGACTTTAGGACTTGTATACCTGCAATGGAATAGGACACTGATAACCATGTTCTCCATCACTGATTTCTATTTCTAGAGCATGCAGGCCTTAAAACAGTTAAACTGCTTACCCAGCCAGTCAAACTGACTATTTGTTCTACAAATACAGGTACAGATCTCTATTACAACAAATACTGGGTCCAAGTAATTAATTTTTCTAAAATTTACTACACCCTATAATAATTTATCAATTACATATTTTAAAACAAGAAACTCAGAAAAAAAAGATAAAAAGAGACTTTAATTCTTGTACAGCATTATATTCACTTCTTAATTCTCCTTCCCAGCAACGCCATGTATCTCTGGCTACATCTAAATTTCTTGACACATTTCTTGAATAACTAATTTTATCTATCACTCCTAGACATTTATAACACAGCCCTATATTTCTCAGAAAAACCAGTAGCTTTTTTGATCCTACAGGGCATATTTATTAAACAGGAAGAAAGAAATTCGACTACCAAGTATGTCAATGCCACCATTTAATGCATGCTTTCTCTGCACAGTTTTTTTCTTTGCCCATGTATGTATTAGCAAACAACCCTTAGTGAAACCAGTTTATTATCAAGATTTTTTTATTTGTCTCTAAAGTAATTTTGTTTCACACCTAATTACATTTGAACTACATCTTAATTTTTTTATACATTATATCACAGTGCAGTAAGGGAGCAATTAGGTGGATTTCTGGATTAGGACAATAATCAGGAAGATGTATACACTGGTAATATTGCCTGTGGTCCATAGAGCTGGGCAAGACATGGTTCCCAAGGCAGTGGGAAGCAATAGATCCCTCCCTCCATCCCTTCCTCCCTCCTCCTCAAGAAGTCCAGATGGGTTCCCACTGTAAAGTACGCAATTGCAGAGGGTGGAAGTGCCACACCACATCACCAACTCCACTCTGTCCTGCTGCCAAGGAGCCCTGAGCAGCAGCCTAACCCTATCCTAAGCCTGCTGCCCTTAGCAGGATTCCCTCCCAGCTCCTTGGTGCACACTCCTGACACAGTCAGCACAGTCATCCATAACAACAATTACAATAGCACTGATAACTTTGGTACTGCACTTCCTGCCTCCATTTTAGACTGCTCTGGAATTTCTGTCTCTACTTTTGTGCCACCATTCTGGCTCGATATAGGTATAAATACCTGCACAGGAGACAAGAAAGGGTCCCTTGTTTCTTCTAGGAAATAAGAGACTTATAACATATACATTACTACCTTAATGACATTGCTTCTTATGTACTTATTTCACATATTCTGATACTTCCTCTCTCAGCAGAATACAAAAAAAATATCATAGTGGTTTTCATTGTTTAATGTCTCTTAATTTTTTGAGTAATTTTCTTAGCACCTTGTTGCCATAGTGTTTTATAACTACTGGTCATGTTGTAATTGGTTGAAAATTGAAGCAGGGATGAGCAGAGAAAAAAAATAAATTAGAAATATTTTCTTTATAAATTTTTAGATAGCATTTAGCCATCCTATATCTGAAAATATTACTTCACAGCACAATTTTTAATTTTTACAGTCAAATAAGTGTATGTCAGTCAGATCCTTTTTGATTAAGTATACAAGTTCCATCAACATGATCTCTGAAAATCCTCACGTTCCACAGAGTCCAGCTATCAAAAAGTCACTTGCATTAGCTTTAGATATTTGAATAATATTCTAGAAGCCTGAGAACAGTCGTGTAAATATGTTCTCAAGAATATGCAAGGGAAAACCTCAGTATATCTATTACTATTATACTGACAATACATTCAAATTAAGCAGATAAAAATGGTTCAAGAGAAATGCTCAGTTTCCCCTGGATTGAGAAAGGAACTGAATTATTGACAGCAACAGGGGTTTCAAAGACTAGAAAAATTCACAAAACCCAAAGGCTGAAACTTGAACTTTTCAACAGTTTAACCAAGGGGATAATTAAAATTTTGTTACAGATTGAGGTTTTGAAACATTACCTTACCACTTATGGATCAGGTGAGAATAATAGACTCTTTAAATTATTTCTGTAATTTCTTTCATTTGATTTTTTACCAACTTTTAACAATAATTGTAACAAGTGCATTTCTAATCACAACCAAATGTTACAGTTTAAACCACAAAATATGCAGTTTCCTCTTTCATATTAACAACAAGAACAAAACAGAAATTCCTATCTAGCATAAAAGAATCCCCTTGTTGTTTCCTTCTATTCTGATGTCTCTAATAAAGCACTGTTGCCTTTCCTGTAGCATTACCATAGCAAAGTGCTTTGGTGATGCATGTGAAAGTGTAAGGTTCAGGACAGATGATGCTTTGGTGACCTTACTGCTGAAAGGGAGCAGATTCAGCTAAAGCCACATGGACCTGATTTCCTTAAATAGAGATAGGGCTGGTATCAGGTCACTTTATGGTGAAGAAATACTTGAGAGGAATCTTTCATCTTCTAGGATTGTCTATGTTGTCCTGAGAGCAAATCAACCATCCAAGGGAATGTGAAGCTAGGCAGGCGCTAAAGGAAATAAAAGTAAATATCTCTTTCCATTTTAACATTTTCCCTCCCTCCTATATTGCCTTCATAAATTCTAGTTCATGCTTCAATACTGAAAACACATCCTATTCTCTAAGAGCACAGGTACGTCTTCTTTGAATGCAATTATTTCTGTTTGAGTAAAATTTTCTGACTCCCTGATCTTACCACAGAGGTTTTCCCCCTTCAGGGTAACCACTGGAACTGCAAGCTTCTACCTGCAACTCCCTAGGAAATGAAGAGTAGCATGAATTAAATGATAATAAAATGCCCAGTATAAAAAAATACCAAACCTCTAAGATTTCTAATTTGATACATTCAAGCATCAGTAAATCAGTGTCAAGTTATTTTATGTACTCCTGCAGCAAAGGAACTGAAAGAGCATAAAAGACCTCAGTAAGACCCTACATAGAAACAAAATTGGACAGCAATCCACTATTCCTTAAGAGTTTATTTTTTTCCCCCCTTCTTATCGCCCAGTTTTTAAAGGCACTGTCTGGGGTAGACACTTGTGTGAAACTTCTGCAGAGGATGCAAACTAGGAATGTGTTGATGGAAAGCCACTGGGGAGTTTTACTGTCAATAAACAAACTGGAAAAGGCCCTTTCTTTCTTTGCCCTCCAGAGAAACCAAAGGATCACTTGTACAAATTGGTTTAAAGCTGGTATGTTTTCCCCTTTTTCCTCACTGAGTATTGCTGAAGTGATGTATGGTTTCCTCCTGAACTTTCTCAAGCCTCAGCTGGGGATTTACAAGGATGGATTCTGCCCATGTGTGTGCAGGCTTGCCTACGTCCATTTGGGCTTCAGAGGACAATTGCTCATTTTCACAAACATTTTAAAGTCCAGTCAAAATAATAACGGAAAATAATTTTTGATTCTGTAATAATTTTAAGGTTAGTGCTGTTTTTGCAGCTGAATTTCTTTTATTTATATGTTCCATTAAAAGAAAAAACCTTCTGCCTCTTCTAAGAAAACATCGTTAGCTCACTGACACACCCATATATCACCAGCTAGGGAAGAAAGGATAAAATATGGCATTG
Source organism: Melozone crissalis (assembly GCF_028551555.1). Taxonomy (NCBI): domain Eukaryota; kingdom Metazoa; phylum Chordata; class Aves; order Passeriformes; family Passerellidae; genus Melozone; species Melozone crissalis. The sequence continues at coordinate 29,473,222 of NW_026535794.1, forward strand.
CATGAGCAAGCCATGGGCTAGAAACTAGATTTTACTTCTGGTTGGTAATCATGTACAGGCTATTTTTTCAGTGCCTGGAAAAAGACATTGCAATATAATTTTTTTCACTGAATTTTCTGTGATTTTTCACTGACATATTTGACTTAATTCTAATTTTTTCTCTTCTGAGAGAAAATGTTGCGGTCCTTTCCTATTTGTAGGTAAAACTATGATGTTGGAAGACTTCTATTACTCCACAGTTTTTTCATCTCCAAACTGATTAAATATTTCTTTCAACTTTTCATCTAAGGTCACGTTTTCAAAGTTTCCAACACTTTTTGCTGCTCTCATTCATAAAATTTCCAATGGCATTTCTGCAATGTGATACCCAAAAGGGAATAAAATACTCCAGGTGCTACTAATGCTGCAGTACTAGGTAAAATAGATATGTAACACTGAACGTGCTACTTTATCCAGTTCCTAAAATGCTTGGTTCATCAGCCATCTCAAATTTGGTTCACATTCAATTAGAATTCACAGTGAGCAGGATTTTCTTCTCAGAAACTAGTAGTATTTAGGACTAATTCCCCAACCTGTGTCTTCACATTTGATAATTTCTGCCAAAGACAGAACTTTGCATATTTTAAAAGACAAAAAAACCCCAGAAAAAATAGTGATCATAATACTGGGACTACTATGAATAATATACCAACTATTACTATTTCTCCAATTTACTAAGATACTTTTAGAATTTACAAATCTCTCCTCTGAAAAAGTTGCAGCTACACTTCACTTGCAACTGCTGAACAGTTCAGTGAACATATAATTTATTCCAGTAGTCCTTGTTGAAATACAGAACAGTACCAGAATCAAAGATCAATGAAAACCTCCAATGAACATATCCTTTCAGTGGGACAGATAGCAATTGATCCCTACTCTCGATACAGCTACCCCATCAGCTTCGCACCCACCTTAAGGCATGTTACCCTAACTTACTTGGAAGCTCCTTAAACAAAAAGAGGTATAAAGGAAGACACTGTCTGAAATAATGTATTCATTGACGTCATCTTTTTTAAATTCACTTTAAGTGCTAACTCCCTAACTGGAAGATAAAATTAAGTTCAATTTGAAACAGTGTAGTGCATCTGACTAGTTGGCAAATAAGTTGAAAAGCCATAAAACCTTTTTCTAAATTGATACTTAATTTGAAAGGGATAGAAGCCTATGCTACCTAGCAGTCAGATATCATCATCATTATAACAGAGTCCAGAATAGCACAAAGAAAATACATGAGTGAGAGAACTTGGAGCAGAAAAAGTATTCCAAGTTAGAGCTATGTAGGAAGGTTGTATAATAGAATTTTCCTGTACTACGGCTTAGAATAAAACTTGAAAGAAATAGTAAAGACTATCAGATATATTTCTAAAAAGTGTAAAAATCAAGTCTAGTTTTCAATGGCTATTTCTTCACACAGAAATAGCACAGCTGACACTAAGGTTTTAAGTAAAGACAGAAGCAATCAGCTGAAATAAAGGTCAAGAAATAGCTCTGGAAAAAGCACAGATTATTTTTATCCTCTGTTTTGATATTGAAGACAAGTTCACTGCCTTCCTTAGTGCACCACCATTGGATAATGGAGATTACTCAGACTGAAGCAAAGATTCATGACATAGTATGGACAGGGACACCCTGTGGGTTCTCTGAAAGCACAGTAGCAGTATCAAAACAATCTGCCTATGTCCATTTGCCTTTCAAACCTCACAAGAATTACTGTGATCCTGTTATATATTCAAATAAATTTAATTTGGTCAGAGGGGCTCTTTTGTTAATTTATAAATTTAATTATCTTTTAAGAGGTTCACCTCCTGTAATTAAGAAATTGCATGGAAGAATAATTACATACAGAATGGTATTCACAAGATCTCGAAATATGCAGAGGCATACTTACAAGGAAGCAGAATTTCATATTGGTAATTAGTTTTGACTGAGTTTGAAATGCATTGCTTGTGTCTTTAGACACCATCTTGTGTGTACCAGAGCTGGCACACCCTGATTGTGCTATGATACTAAGATGTTTCAGGACAGCTTAAAACTGTAATAAATTAGATTTTTAAACATAAAGTAAATTGTAAATTGAGACATTTCTTTCTTCAAGTCCTGCAATGCAGAAAATACATTACAAATAACCCTGTTTTTTAAGCACCCTTTGCTCAGGAAACCAACCATCAAAGCAGCATGGCTTGGAACAGCTAGAAGTGCTTTTCTCTGCTGGAGAGCTGAAAGTGTAATCATGGCCTTGGCACATACAGGCACTGGAAAAGAGCTCCCCACAAAGGTTTGAATAGTCCCTTCTCTCTTCTTCTGCAAGCCAGCCTGCAAAACCTAACCTCTGATATGAAAAAACCTGAACATGTGCACAGAGAGATCTGACTGTCATGTCTAACATCACTTCTCTTTTCATTCCGTTCCATCAGTCTCTACCCATCTCATGTCTCTCTTTTTCCTACTCTGTGCTTCAGTGCAGTCAGGCAGAGATCTTTTTATTCTGTAATTGTATGCTCTGTAGCATCAAGGAATCTCAGGCTTGATTATGGCTCCAAGGTGCTGCTGTAGCAGAAATAATTATGTAGTAGAAAAGGAGAATGGGATGATCTTCGAGCTTTATTTCTGCCTAGGGCCATGGACCCAAATTGGAAAAAGCAATTCATTATGCCTGCTGACTCATAAATTGCCAAGTCTTCTGCAGAAGGCTGGTAATCCCAACAATTCTTATTTTATGTATGGAGGCAAAAGGACAGACAATAAGACCAGAAAGGTATGTTGTGGAGGATTTTTTTCTTAGCTTTTTGCGGGCGTGGGTTATAATTGGGGCATATAGTTCTAATTAAGTACACGTGAATAAAACAGAATACAATAATTCCTTTGACTGTATTTTTGAACACAGAAGTCTAACAATGTCATTGCTAGCTTAAGTTCTATTGACACACAGAAAAGATGGCAACCAAGCCTCATTACATATTTACTGAAATCTTAGTGAAGTGCTTTGAGGAACTTTCCTGGCAAGGTATTGTTGCTAGATAATTTAAAAACCTTTCTGGTAAATTTAAGTAAATCCTACTGTTACATATTTCCTACAGTAAACCCCATTCATTATGAATGAGATTACAGCTGGCATGTAGTAAGCCCATAATGCAGAATCAAAAAATGCAAATAGGACTTGCATAGACATCTCCTGCAAAAGTGTGTCCTAAGTACCTCAGATGAGGATTTTGGAATGAGTAACATCACTGCTCTGCAGTCATTTCAATCTTCATAGAGCTTTAAAACCTGATGTGCTTTGTAAGAATCCTTGAGATAGCAGAAAAGAAAAATCTCTATAAAACTTGCAGGTAAAATGTTAGATGTAAGGAACTTCTTAATAATACTTGCTAGCTCATTACCATAGGAAGAAAATGCTCAAAATTTGCAGTGAATCTACAAGTTTTAAAAAACAGTTAGCGTAGTTTTCAAATGAAGTATAGATGAGTCTACGGAAATATCTTGCAATTCATATTAAGTACAGTATAATTTTTATAAAACTACTAATACAGAGCAAAATTCCTATTCAGTACTTCAAATTATTTACATGCAGTAGATACAAAAGCAATCAATCCACTTCATGACATAAAAACTGGGTTGGTCACCTAATGAAAACACAAAGTTAAGGAAGATTAGCTAAAATTATAAAAATTCACATATGGGCAAATGAGATTTCTAGGAAATTAGATAAGCCAAAGGAAAGGACAGTTGCATTTCAACAGCTGTCTTCAAGGGAATAACAAGAAAATTTTAAAAATATACCTTTTACAGGAGATCTTTGATAAGCACTATTTTCCAGTTGCCCAAGTCTGACACTGCATAACTCAAACAAAAGTGAACAAGGTTTCCCACGCAGACACTTTTTCTGAATAGAAGAGAAATAAATAAATGAACCTAGAAGAGGTATTCAAGTTAAAATTAAAGGGAAAACTTGAAATTTTGGATTTAACAAATACTAATAAAAAAGATGTTTCAGAGTAACATGGGATACATTAAACTTGTACTATTAATATTGTACTATTTGCTGCCCATTGCTAACAGAGTGGTGAAATGGTTGAAGAACATAAGATGGACCAGAATTCTTGTATAAATCTCACACTAAATGACTCCAGTTCTTTTGTAAGACTATCTTATATTATACTCTTTATGTACCTATTATTAGGTAATGTTTAATATAATAAAATGTTATCCAAAGGTTTATGTAAGGACTGGAATATAGATGCTCATGTTTCTCATTTGTTGACTCAGAGTTGTAATTTCTGCAATACTGAACTTATGAAATTCATTTATTTATTTGTTAATAAAAAGCCCAGAGCCTGATCCATACTAAAACTGAAATGACCAATTCCCATATTTGGCACAAAATCTGGAATTCCAGCCAAATGGAATTTTCTGAAATGGAGCTTGATTTCAATCATATGTGAGTGAATGATGTGGTAAGGTGCTTGTTTCAAGGCTGTCCCCAGGTCATAAGAAAAGCATTTGGAGTTTTATGGAGATATCTCATCATTATCTCTTTCAAAGCCTCATCAACTGCAGGACAAATCTGTCTCAGCCAAACTGGCGCTAAAACGAAGATGTTCATCTAGTCTAACTTTATCTTTTTTTTTCTTCTCAACATAGGGCAGAAGGGCTTTTGTTTCCATAGTTACTAGAGTATTTCCTTTGAACTTCTTCCAGAATACTTTTATCTTTTCCACATGCAGTGACAGACAATCCTATGAAGTATGTATGTATTTGTGAAACATTCTGTGCTTCATTACCAATTCTTTGCTGGATATAACACAGGAAATTGAGCCCATTGTTAAAGCCAAATTTCTGACTTGCTGATTTAGGTGTTTTAATATTCAGTAATGTATAAATAGACTTCAGAATATTACAAGTAGAAAGATAAAATCAAGAACACTAATTCTGAGAGTTTTTCAAAGTTATTCTTGTGCAAAGCCGATTTGTTGTTATTAGCTATTCTGAGTCAATATAGCTGCATGCTTTCTAAATTGAAGAGAGCAGCTTTTTTAAAATTAAAGTATGTGCTTCTTAAAAAAAGTTGTATCAATATCTGTTTATGAGCAGTAGGAACCTCATGAAAGAGATTGTTGGTTGAGGATTTCTGAGATTGCTTTTTGATGACTTTTTGTTTGTTTTGTTTCAAAGAGAAAAATCTGAACTTTAAGTGAATGCATCTAGTTTTTACCCTTGAAAACACTTATATCACTTCAAAAAATATTTTTATTGTGGTCTTCAGGCCGGAACCATTTTAGCATTTCCTCCAAAACCCTTCCTTTGCCTTTCAAAGACCAAGTCTTCAGCAAAAGAGAAACCTCTATTCTTTATATCTAGATACTCAATCCATTCTAAACTGATATCAAATGCCCATGAAAAAAGAGGCAAAACCAACTTCAATTTTTTTTTTTAAAAGATTATTTTAAAAAGATTTTACACAGAAATACACACGAACAGTTCCACAGAAAGATATAAAACCAGTTCCATGGAGTATACCAGTGGTTCTCAAAGTAGAATTCTCTGAACTAATAGATTTCTAAAGCAATAAGAAGCGAGCTGCCTTTGTAGTACAAACCACTGCTCAGACCTTGCCTTTTTACTCTGAGGGCTTGTGCTCTCCAACACCGCACACCAGCAGTGGGATGAAAGCTATGCCAAAGGGGTTCTAGTTGGGCTGCCATCTTCTGTTAAAGGGAAGGAGACAATGAGTGGACTGCTTGTTAAGCAGTCAAAGAATCGACACCCCAAATTAAAAAAGGGACATCATGTTGGATTGTGCCTCCTTCCTTGCATGAATGTGGTAGATTAAAAGATAGAAATTTCTTGTATTGTTCCATTTACACTATTGTACAAATAACTTTCTATGAGAAACCGAAAACTTAACAAAACAAAACCACAAAAACTAGGTTCTTACTAAGACAAAAGTTATTCCAAATGTTGTCTGTTTATTTTTAGGGGGAAACACATAAACATAAATGCTAGCTTATTCTGACAAATGATTAAGGCTACACAGTGGCCACAAAATGCCACAGAAGACTGGAGAGAAGCATAGACTACGTTACAGATCTCCCCAAACTTTAAGATACAAAACTCCAACCACTTTAACCATAATTAGCAGCCTCATTTACATTATTTTATATTTATATTCAGAAAACTCATCATTCAAAAAACGTGAAATTCAAGACTCCCTATCACATGTTCTGCTACCATTCAAGATTGCTAGCAATCAATAAATTACTAGGAATGACAGGTATTCTTCTAATGAAGCATTTAATGAAAATAAGTGGATTGAAGCTTTCTATTAGCAATTGTTTAAAGACAGTTAACTAAATATTGGCTTAATATCACAATGGGTTGATCTTCCACTCAGGGAATGTGAATCTCATAAACAAAAGTTTCACTGACAGCTCAAGAAATAAATACACATTACTAGGGCTCTTCCTGATAGGAAAGATGATTTAAGGGAAGTGTTTTACTTCTCTTAGAAAGTGAAGTGTTTTCAATAAAGACTTATCTAAAATTATATTTGAATGAATTACGTGCCTTGTATCCCTAATTATCTGATAGCCATTGCTAAACATTGTGGGAGTGGACATTACAGGGAGAGAGGTCTAGATGATTACGTTATTCCTGATTCTACTGACTCAAGAATGGCAGTGACCATTGAGCTTAGTTTCTTCCTGATTCATCTGTTACAACATCTATATGAATTTGGATGAAGTCCACATATTTCATCTCGACATAAGTAAGATTTTTTTTACAGTGAGAACAATCCATAACTAGAAGAAGCTACTCAGGGTTGTGATTGAGACCCTGTCACTGGGAGTTTTCAAGATGCAATTGGACAGGGTGCTACATATTTCATGTAGTGTCTCTTTCCTATGACAGGTTGGACCAAGTGATCTTTCAAGGTCCCTTCCAATCTGGGCTGTTCAATGATGCTATGTTTGTGTTAGCAAGGGATCTCGTACAAAATTCGATAGAAGTTTCTTTGCTGCATGTTATTTAATTTTAGTTAACTATCTATACCCATGAGATATGTGGAGAAGGCATAAAACAAATATAGTGACAGTGGTGTCTTCTCCAGATGCTTCATTGCTCTGAAGTGTCATTTCACTCACAGGTGCAATGTGGCTGCATTGGCCCCAGTGGACTTCAAAACTGGATCAAAAATACTCTTTGCAGCCAAATTATAAGTCCATTAGACCATTAAAAAAGATCCTAGTATATCTCATTTATTAAAAGGGCAGCAATGTTTGTGAAAAATAGCTCCTTATTCCCAGACGGAATAAGAGCTGCTCTCTGCAGTCACAGAGACATTTGGTAGTTACCACATGATGTTGACACAGCTGCAGGCCCTGGTTGCAGCACCAGTTTCAGATGGCTCTGCTCTTTCCTTCCTCCCTCCTCCCTCCTAAAATCTACAGAAAAGTATTGGACAGCTTCTCATGTAGTTGGCTTGTGCTTTAGTTGTTACAAGACTCTACCAATGTCTCTCTTGATGCAGGCATGTTTGCCTTTGTATTTTCAGTAAGGCTATGAAGTCAGATTGATGCCTGTCTTTGAATACAAAATTGGTTGTTGGAACATGACTGGGTCAAGAGTTAAATGGGGACAGAGCAACAAAGACAAAACACAGATGAATGAACTCCCACGGGTGGGAGTGAACCACAGAAACTAAATTCATATTGTCTGTGTTTAGTTAGGTGTCTTACTGGATCCTTTGGCCTTCTTAAATGTGAAAAACTTTTGTGTCTAACTTATCATACAATCAAAAAAAACTCAGAAGAGAAGGCAGAAAGGAAAAAGCTATTAATATTTTAACATTATGACCCACTGGGATTGGGAAATGTTTCTGCTTTAAATCACTGAATAGTGATCCACTGCTACAATTTTTGCCTGGAAAATACTAGATGAAATGTAGACAACACAGCACAGATTTCTAGACACAAGTCTCTACCCTCCTTTCTCTTTCTTTTGATTGATGAGTAACTGTTTTTTATGACAAGCTCATGCTGTTAAGTTACATAAAGAGCCTCTGATACAGTCAGATTTGTCCCTAATGCAAAGTTTAGTGTTCACACACTCCTCTTTTTTAAACTCCTCCAAACATTTATTATTCTTTTGGCAACTGTTTCTCTTGGAAGAGTTTCTAGACGCTCCTTCAGAAAACACTTTCTTTGTCATTAGATGGGGAAAAGGGCAGAGAAAAGGGAGTTCTATTCTTGCACCTTTTCAAGTTTTAAGCTGGTCCTAAATGGGAGCTACTGTGAGAGATACATTATAAATAAAAGTAAGAAAATCTTTTTCTTTATTCTGAGAACTGGCTGATCAAGTATCCATCTGTGAGCCACTAGGGGAAAAAAATCCATGCTTTCTCTGATTTATTTTAGTGTATTTTTTTTCTGCAGAGAGCCAGGTGTTAGAAATAAATAAAATAGGTTTCAGAGCTGCTCTCTGTGTGTAGCTATTAGTAACTTTTTGCATCAAAGTACATTGACTGCCATTTTTAAATCAGATTATTTGAAATATTTTTTCTTCCATCCCACTAGATTAAACTAATTTTTGCATTGCATTCTGCATTGGTACTAAATGATTTGCTTCATATTCTTTGACAAATCCTTGGCCAATTCCATTCAATTTAGCAAGAATCACTACAGATTCTAAAGTTTAGCTGGTGACCTGTCAGGTTATTTTTTATACTCCAGTTATATAATATTAGTTTTATATATTTTAGACACTATTACATCAGCTTCTTATTGTATAGTACTCCATTATAAAGCAACTTTTGCCACCAAAAAAAAAAAAAAAATCACCAGTTCTCCATTGGCTTTTAAACTATTTCGCACAAAAACATTCCACATATACTGCATTACCAAAAGCAAATGGATTACACTTTCTCAGTACTCAGCAACACTGGAAATCCTGGAAGTTGAATATCAAAGGAGGAGAAATGCAAAAGTGCCTTCTAGGATCAAGATAACCGGCCTGTCTGGTACACTCAATATTTTATATGCAGTCACTGAGAGTTAAATGTCATTGAAAACCTTTGAAGCAAAGTCCTGTATGAGTAAATTAGGTGTGTCCATCCTCCACTGATGGGCACAGAAGTGAACCTTGCCAGGCAGTTTGTTATAAATCACTCTGGGGCTCAGGTAAATCTGTGTGGCTCACTGAATGTAACATAACTACTCCCTCAGGCTCCTCCAACATGCAGCAACATTGGGGTTGGTCTAAGATGAGGGTAGAACAGATGGAATTGCTCGCTTAAAACATTGACATTAGTTAGATAACAGAACAGTAGTTCCAGTTTCCAACAGTGCCCTCTAATCTAGTTTTTGCAATCCCATCAGAATAAAAGAAATTAGATTAGCAGGACGAAGATCACCGTCTTCTTTCCAATGACCAACTGAAGCCCTAAAATGTTGACATTTTCTAAGAAATTTAAATGTAATAACAATATCTTTCTGTTCAACTTTGGATCGGAACAGGCTTGCACGTCTCCCTCTCTATAAACGTGTACTAAAAACCCACCCCAAAATGCAAACAGAAAAAAAAAATCCCACAACAGCTGAAGTTGAATACCTGGGGAATTTGCATCCTCTATAGTGTCGAATGACTTTATACATAAAAGATTAACTACCTGGATATTTGCCTGGTATTTATGTTCCATACTTGCAATTATTCATAGTGCCCAACTGGGATTTGGACAGACAGCATCACAAAATACTTGGCTCTTGATTTAAGCGATATATCAACATTCTGAAGTAAATGGGAAGTCATTGTACTTCACAGAAACAAAAACAAAACAAAATTTAAATAATGAGTTAGAGAGAATATGCATTCCACAACAATTTTTTGAGCTTTTGGAAGATGGAGAACATACCTGATTTTATTTTAATAGATGGGCTCAAAAAGTCCTAAACAATAATAATAATAATAAAAAAACCTTGCTTTTTTAAACTAGGTTTATTTTTGGAAGAATAGCTGTGTTTTGTCCCATGAGAACTATAGCTCTGATGCTTCCTGAATAGATCTTGACCTTCTCAAGTGCTCTTTGCTAAAGAAGTTACAATACAGATTACACACCCTAAAAATAGTAATTCAAAGGGTACTAATGAATTTTAATCCCTTTTTCATTCCTTCTCGAGGCGGTTAGCAGGCAAGAGGCCTCTCCTCTCCTCAGAGTGATGTGAAGCTACCCCTAACAAAGCTTGTAGCTGGATAGAATGATAATCCTGCAATTATTTGCTGTATCTAATGAACTGGATATAGCTTTTGTCATGCTTTAAGTCAGAACTGAAGCTTCAGTTAAGACTTGTGTAAGCCCTCAATTCCATCAGTCAAAATATCTTGCAGCTTCTTTGGTAGCAGCCTGAATGCTTGGCCTAAGACATGAACTACCTTCAGAGATATCATTAATGATAATGGATCAAATATGGTCCCTAAAATTGCAAAAAATCTCTGAAATTAGACATTTCATGCATTATTTTCCAGATTTATATTTTAATCAAAGAACAAATCACTCAGAACAGTAGTTATTACTAAGGTTAGCTAAAAGCACATACTCCTTCATTCAAAAGTCTGAGGAACAAACAATATTCAAACAGATTTAAAGTATTTCATCATCTTTTGTCCATATCTCTTTTTGCACAATACAGAAACTAGTCCTCTCTGCATCTTCAGACAGGAGCTCAGATGATGAGATGTTTTGGTTTGGCTTTGTTTTGTTTGATTTTGAGGTTTTGAGGTTTGATTTTATCTTAAACCCATACATTCTGGATTTCTAACTTATATAGCAGTCTTCTACCTGCCCTTTGGTAGCTGTAAGCCTAAGATGACAGATCCAAGACATTTCAAGACAGCTACATGTTGAGGAACAGTTGTGTCTGGAGAGATACCCCTCACCACAGTGAGACAGATAAATCTGTGGATCAGAAACACCAGAGCCTGAAAAGGTATTAATTCATGGAGATGATCTGAAGTTTTGTCTGGTGGCTTCCAAATGCTTCCTGAGGCAGGGTTTGATACCTAAATATGGAGTAATTATTCTGTCAAAGCTGGTGATGAAGCCACATTGTCCTAGAACATACAGTTCTTGGAAAGGATGCTCCATTTTGGTTACTTCTTGCCTCTTGGGTCTGCTTTTTCCAATGTCTGCAGCAAACATGTCAACAATTCAACCACTACCAATCCACTATCGTGATTGGATGAGAGGAAAAACTGTTCCTGGACCAACCACAGACCATATTTGTTCAGCTGTCCTTAGGGTTCTGCCTTTAGCCAGTGGGTTCCTTCTTTAGACAACATGACAAAGAATAAGAATAGCCCAATGCACTGGGTCCAAACACCACATGGAACTACCTCTCCTGCAGCTTGAGTAAAAAATATCAAAGCCACGGCTCTATTTCATAACACAGGGAATCATGCTGACTGGCTTTTTACTGGATGTAATCAGGCAACTATTAAGACTTTAGAACTGACTTCTCTGCTTTACCTATGTGCTAAATACAGTGTCATTCTAGTCTTTTATCAGAACCACATGGTCTGTTTATGACATATCTTCAAATGTTATTTTTGGATCTTTTCCAGTCTAACTGTCTTGATTTTACAATTACACTGCTGCTTTATATAGATCTCATTTAGTCCTTGATGGACTACAGACATCCTGTTTGCTGGCCTATTATCCAACCTCTTATCAGTTCCACTCTAAACCATTATTTCAGAGAGTATCTGTTGTAGTTGTGCAACTTTCTCAAACTACAGTGTTTTAATCTATCCTTTCTAGCAAACTTTTTCTAACTAAAGAAAATAAAGCACATTTTAAGACAACCACACAAGAAAAGGCAAATAGATTAAGATATAACAATATTATTACTTTTATCATATGAAACAGAAATATCTTTTGCATAAGTCCAGTGCTGGCACAAATTATTACACTTCAAGCAAAAACCTTCAAACCAAAAAATTAAGTCCTCCTTTTGAAGATTTCTGAGGCATTGGAATTTATTTCCAACTTGTCACCAGGGTTTCAAGAGGGATCTGACTGATAACCTTAGACTAGAAAAAAACCTCCTGAAAATGTGCTCCTTCAAGCAAAAGACAGGTTAGAATTTTAATTTATTTTCTTGAAATGTTTTCTCAGGTTGAAGCAAATACTCTGTTTGCAGGCATTGTGCTCTCTATGCTGCATGACAGGAGAAAGAACATATAGCATATATAGCTCTGGAATTACATTTAATGTTAAAGGGATAACTAAATATGTTGTTTTTCAGGGTTTTGTTTTGAAATATCCTGTTGTTCCAAAATGCCAAGGTTTAGCATCAGCTATTTGGGGAGCAGATCATAAGAATCATCAGTATTACATTACATCACATGTAACCTCAGGCCAGACACAATTGGTTGATGTCAACTGCTCACTGAGAAGTATCTCCACTTGGGAAAGGAACATTTGTAAATATGCTGCTCCCTCCAACTAAAACAAAGTTACCCTGTCATCCTCATCAGAACACTTTCATCACCTTAATGACATGTATTTTGCTGACAGAATTACACCAAGGGGTGCAATTCTCATTAAATAAGGAGGATGTGAGGAATAAGGGTTAAAGATGGCCCCATTTAATGACCACTCATTATAGAACTAGCTACTTCCAAACCAGTTCATAGAAGAATATTTTTTCCTGATAAAATTCTTATTGTGAGTGGCATGGAGAAATTCTGGAGTCCAGGATGGTTGGCACTTTCAGCTTCTAGGTACAATAAGTTAAAAAGATTCTTTTTAAAAATATTTATTAAAAGTACCTAAAGGATTTGTATAATATTAAGAATAAAAATTAGAATAAAAGTACCACCAATACCTCAATGACTGCATTTCTAAAAGCAGTCAGCAAAAATATTGCTTTGCAATTTTACCAGAGAAAGTAGAGAAGGAACTGGAGAATTATTCTTTGATGGTGAAAAGTATTTGTAATGAAAATCTTCAAGAATGTCATCTTGAATGATGACCTATTTCTCACAGAACCATCACAAGAGAACTAACCCTCCATTTATGTTAAGCCCCCAAAAATATAAACAACGCACTTCATAGCTGTGATTGCAAAATATTTTGCAAATCTGTACCAGTTTTCCAAGGAGTGAATCAAATAAGCAAAACAGTCTCCAAATTTTTGTAACTTCTTTCACACCAAAAATACTGAATTGGGATTTCAGTAGCAGAGAATTAGAATCAGCTTCTGCCTCAGAGCTCCCAAGAGCTAAGTAGACCAAAAGCCCAAAATAATCAGTTTTCTGACTAAGCACTTTGTTTTTTAGTTGCTTGAAGAGGTTTGGAAGTATCTCCCAGTGTTTGTCAGAACTTTTCTGAATGGCTTGAAGGCTGTGACATACGCCTGTTCTGACAATGCCATGGCTGATGAATGTAGTGCCTCAGAGGTCTACAAACAATGTAATTAATCTCTGGATCTCCTCCATGAAAAGCAAACATTATCATGTTCACAGTTTTTCTCCTCTTCATTCTATCCTTTTTCCAGCACAAAACCAATTGTACATTAACTAACATGAGTGAAATGAGACAAATTAGTAGTACTGCATTATTGTTTTTCAAAGTAAAAATTTAAGCTATCAGCTTCCACAGCACTGCATATGGACTGATCTTTGAGTGCTACAGGAGAAGGTTCACTGGTCTATGTTACTGTTATATTTCTCAAATATCAGCTCCTACCTTCTGCTGTTATGAACCCAGATCTTACTTGTACCAATGCAATTTTGAAATACTGCATTTGGATGTGCTATGCTGTTCCTGCTGTTTTCATTAGCTCCAGATAGTCTACCAGTATAGTAAGTCTAGGTTAAATTAAGTGCAAGAAGTGTTCAGGACTCATGGCTTTTATGAATGGTCCATCCCAAGCCTGGAAAAGGGCATTATGAAAAAATATATAGAGCATTTTCTAAGCAGGAGGTGTTAATATCAAGTGTAAATGTACAAGAAATGAAATCTTAGAACTTATTTTTCTCCTCTTCTTTAGGATTTACACTTTTTTTTTCCTCCATAGTGACCTAAAAATGTTGTGTTGATAAAAATGTAAGATTCATCATCTGTGTATCATCTAAATTAATAGAATTGTTTTTCTACCTAATAATTGGGGAACAGTGAAAGGAGAGTTGCACTTTTCCACCTCCTTCTTTGATTTGAGACTGAACCTAAAAGAGATACACTTTCATACCCTTGGGGAAAAGAAATAGAAAATTAATCTTCCATTGCTGTTCTGCCTCTGTTAGCAGCAGGGTATGAGGTCACACTGTTGCCTCAATAAAGATTGCTCAACCTCCTACGCAAAGTGATGTGGTTCCTGCAGAGTATGAACAGCTTGTCTATGAAAGAATCTCTGGATGCAGTGGCTCTATAAATACCTAGCCTTTGCTGTTAATAAGGTATATCAGCTGGTGAAATGTCTTGCAGATGACTAAAGGCTATTGAACAGTAGTTTGCCAGCCCTGTAAAATTGCTCTCCCACACCTTCTCCTTAGAGTTCACCCACACACAGGCATAAATCCAGACAAAACTGTAAGTTCCCAAGGTGCAAGGTGCAAGATATAAAACTGAGGATTTAATGCCCACTTTCTCCCCATGCCATATTCCTCCAAGATGGAGGATACAAAAGAAGGGGTGGGTTGTGTGGTGGTTGTTCCTAAAAAGCAAATACTGCAGCTACTGACTCCCTAAAAAAGCTGGGAAATGCCTGAATCACATTGTTAGCATCACCCTCAACATTACCTGTGTTTTTCCTTTTCTGTGTTAACTCTATTGAGCTGCATTTGTGAAAGAATCATAGAATATCCTGAGCTGGAAGGGACTCAGAAGGATCATAACATCCTACTCCTGGCCTGGAACAGGGTAATCCCAAGAATTAATTACATCATGTGTCCAAGAATGTTGTCCAAATGCTTTTTGAACTCTGTCAGGCTTGGTGCTGTGACCACTTCCCTGTGGAGCCTGTTCCAGTGCCCAATCACCCTCTGGGTGAAGAACCTTTTCCTAATATCCATCCTAAACCTCCTCTGATACAACTTCAGGCCATTCCCTCAGATCCCACCACTTGTCACCAGAGAGATCATCGCCTGCCCCTCCTCTTCCCCTCACAGGAAGTTGTAGCTGCAGTGAGGTCTCCCCTCAGTCTCCTCAGACCAAGTGACCTCAGCCCTGCCTCTTACAGCTTCCTCTCCAGAGCCTTTGCCATCTGTGCTGCCCTCCTTTGGATGCTGTCTATACTTTTATAGCCTTCTTAAACTGTGGTGCCTAGAACTGCACACCAGTCCTCGAGGAAAAGAGTAGTACAGGGAAAGACTAGGAAAGGCCTACAGGGAAATGTAGGATATCAGCTGCAACTATTTGAAATATATGCAGTTTGAGTTCCTTCTCCCTTTAAAGGGTTTCTACTAACCAACCTCACTACAGAAGGATTCAGAAGATTACAACTAATGAACCTCATCTAATATTGGCAATTTCCAACACCAGCACTATAAAATATTCACTTGCACAGCCTTAATGCACATCTTACAGGTCATGTCAAACAAGAAAGTGGAACAGATGAATATATGAAGTCACGAGATCTTTGCTCTCCCCACAACTAAGAAAACAGGTGTGCTGTGGCTTTTTGCAGCTGAACACAACACAAAAGCAACTACTCCAGCTAAAGGGGAAAAAAGGTCATTGATAAGGGAGGAAATATAAGAATAGGGAACTTAGCTTTCCACCAGCCTCCAATCTCTTCCTTTAAAGCCCCTCCCAAGACACTCTTTCTTGCTTTCTTTTAGACAACAACAAGCTCATGGAGGAGACATTCATTGTTAGTGCCTAACCTGAGTTTTTAGCATATTCTTTGGCTAGAGGTTCTACAGATCAGCTACATATGTGAAAGACCATCCCTGTTGTTTTGTTTTGAACCTAGTTCGGACTACATAGTGGCCTACTTGCTAATTTTTACTCTTCCTCTCCCCACAATGAAGTAATAAGGCAGCAATTTTCTGCTCAGAGCCTGTGTGCTACAAATGCATTATTGTTAAGTCTTGTCTTCAAGTTGTCTTCTTTCCCTCCATCGCTTGATTGAACACTTCAGCTCTCTAGATTTTTACTATTTGTAACAGAAAATAACTCAGACACTTGTAATTCAAAGGCAGAAGTACAGTACTAAAAAAATCCCAAAATAGACAATATAACATCCTCAAAAGCCCCACACACCCAGACCAGAATGCATGACATTTTTCGAAATTATTCATGCCTTTGCACTACTTTTCTAGCTATTAGGAACAATATGATTTATTACACCATCTAGTCAGATTTACAATCAAACTTACAGTGGTCATACTTTACAGTATTTCATTATTGACTTCAAAAATGAAGGCAAGCTTTAAGCCCTGACTTCAGGGATTATACATTTCAGGGAATATTTCAGGGGAAAATGAAAAACCCCACACCTTTTTATTAATTTGCTCATATTCAACCTTTCAGCTTCCCTCTTCCTTGAAGTGATAATATAGTTTATTTACATTAACATCCAGGCTTCCCTAACTCTTGCTCACCAAACTGGTGGCCAGTACAGTCCTCCCAGCCTCCAACTCCAAAGCCTGTTGTCTTTTTTTATTTGTCCATGATTACACATCTCTAATCTTCACATAAAAATACTCCACACAGTTCTTTCTCAGTTTTTTCATGCACTCACAAACCAAGCTAACACTTGTAGCTACTATTGTAGTAGTAGGGAATACAACACTTGTAGATTCTGCTCTTGAATCTACAAGTGTTGTATTCCCTACTACTCCAATAATAATGGAAGTCCCTTCCAGTACCAAGTTTCAAACCTTTTTTCCAGAGCTGTCAGTCTCTTGCCTAATCCTGATGTGAACACCTCTAACATTTTATCTTCAGAGATAAATCAAGGAAGTTTGATTCCTCAGAGTCTGATCTTTAAGAAAGAGATGTTACATTTATAGATCATTTTAGAGGATATAAGCACAATTTAATGATTATGAGTCATTGTGGATATGGAAAGAGTAAATCACGTTAAAGAAATCTGGTTACTTTTAAAAATGAAAAATGTCATTAGCCTAGATAAACCAAGAGTCCTGACTTAGCAGGGGTCTTAAAAAGGTTCAGAGGAAAGTCAAAATGATGGATCATTGTTATCTTTAGGAAAGATTTGTTGTGGATGGAGTAAATCTTTATTAAAACTTTTCTCCCAGTATCAAGCACTTGTGACCCAGCATCCACATCTGAAAGTCTGTATCCTGAAGTCTGACTCTTTCCCATCCTTGATGGTCTGGGTTTTTAGAGTATCTGATTTTACTGTAAGAGTGTGATAAGTTCAGTTGACTCCAGATCTGCTGCAGTTGCCTGCCTTGCAGTTTGAGCAGTACCAAGGTATCATTTACTACCCAGAAAAACAGGGGATTGGATGGAAAATGGAAAGGCAGCTGCTGAGAAGTGAAGTCTCACAGGATTGTAGATTAATACCAGCAGATTTTCGTATTTTATTCAATGGCCTACATAAATCTGTAATAAGTCAGACCATTAAATTTGCAGATGATACTAAAATAAGCAGAGTATTCAAGACTCAGAGGGATGCAAGAATAATCCTGCCATTAACAAAATGGGCTCAGAGGTGAGATAGGAAATTAAATAAGTATTCGTTTAATGTAATGAAGATTGACACACTTCAGTAAAAATAATGTTCAGGACACATACTGAGACACTTACAACTTAAATTATACTAAGGTAATTAATATGTGAAGAGAGAGAAAGTTATGAGCTATTCTTGCATTGCCATTCATAGTTTTAAATTCTAAGACATGACCCCTGTTCTTAAGAGATAACAGATTGGCACAAACAAAATAACACACTGTCATTTAATACAGTAAGAAAGAGTGTCTGCCAGCACAGTCCAGAAAAGAGGAAGAAGAAGGAGAGCCCTCTGGACCTGTTAATCACTGAGATGCTTCAGAAGAGTGACTCTCATGGCCATTGCCACATTTGAGTTTTGCTATTCTCTACAAATTTATATCAGACTAGAAGCTACTCAAAAGCTACAGAAAACATTTTAAGAAGAGAGCCCTCAGGTATGAAAATAGAAATGTTGTATTACCAACTTTTTGAATAATAGTCAAGAAAATCAAATGCCTATTTCTAAGAGGAGGCAAAACCACCCCAAAACAAAAAAATCCCAAAATCCCAACCACTAGGCCTTTAACTCTCTCTTAAGGTTGCTGAAGGAAAAGGTCTGAGAATAAATCCAGTAGAAAGCAAGCAAGAGGCAGAGGAAAGGGCAAAAAATGGAAAAAACAAAGTCAAGAACGTAATAAAGCAAACCTGCTGGTGAGATAAAGACAAAGATCCTTTGCCCTAGTTCACACCAGAGAAAAGCAACCCCCAGAATATCACAAGAAGCACCCAAATACTTTTAAATTATATAGTAAAAAGACTGTAAAAAGCAAAGTTGTTCTTTATTTATACCACTATAACAGTTTGTCATAACACATACCTCCAGATGGAATACCCCTTTCTTTTCATTATACTAGTGAAAAGTTTGAGGAAGACTGAAAAAACTCCTCCTCACAAGTCCCCTATTGAACCATCTATATTAAGGGCAGCAGGGTCCCCTGCTGTACTTGGTTTAGCCTAATTTCCCTGGCTGGTCTATTAACAGCCCAAATTAATTACAAGTATCTACAAACATGTAGAGATTTGGTTAGACCTATTATTTGCTACAGTTTGAAGAGCAAAATTTCAAGGAAAAATCACAGCATTGTTAACAGAAGGAAACTGGCAAGGTCATCTGATTCAATTACGTAGGAGCTTAGCAACAAAGGAGAGCTGTGAAATACTGTAATAGCAATAGGTCAATGGATTACCTCAGCATCAAGCAACATCTTTAAGGAGATCAAAGTAGTAAACAAAATGAAATGCAGTGATAAGAATGAAATAAGGGTGTTCAGTTTTTGGCAGTGTGAAAGACTGAATGATTTTAAAGGACCCACATCTGACAGCAAAATAAATAAGAGGAGGGGAAAAGATGCTAGCTTTACCTCAGTTAAAAAGAACTGAAATAAATTTCTTTTTCTTCTTAAATGAAAAAATTTGTTGGTGTCTTCACTAAATGAAGGAAAAGAACTCTGATTTTTATAAATAATGTTATCCTAAAATATTTAAACAAAAAGTAGAACAGCAACAGGACATAACAAAGTACTATTTAAGATTCCCAGAAAACAAAATAATTCATCTAGGACACACTTCAGTGTAAAAAAAACCCAAAACCCAGTGACTCATATTGGTAAGCAAGCACTCTGTTTCTCTGATGTAAGCCAAGAGAACATAGTTTGATAAGTTTGTGAAAGAATTACAGTAAGTGTATCAATATCAATCAAGTCCAAGGGTATATCAAATATACACTCTATTAGGAAACATTGCTCCACACAAATGAAGGGCATGCTCTGTGATGTAAGTGGAATAAAACCTGTTAAAATACCACAAATTCAAATTATTAAAGATAAAACCTCATTTAAATATAAACTTACCAGATATCAAACTCGTTGTGAATGAAGATCATGCTAGGTGTCAGGATGATGGAACCACACTGTAAATATGAGTGCATCATCTGTCAGTCTCATCTCCTTGCTGCAAGCACCAAATTACATCTGCAAAATATTTTGTCTTGATCACATCTGCTGGTAAATATCAAGGTCTAAGCTTGTGTCTGAATTTACAAGTGATGACATTAATAAGTCTAATTTAGCAATAATATTTCCTACAGAAATCTCTGTAATGCCTCAAATACAATAACAAATACATGATAATACTACTTAATAGCAAATGTCAAAATTGTGGGTTCAGTCCCTGCATGAGCCATTCATATTCAAGAGCTGGACTCCATGATGCTTGTGGGTTGCTTCTAACTCAGAATATTCTGTGATTCATCTGTGATTCAGTTACTATAGAAGGTGGAAGACACTCAAAAGCTGAAATCTTTATTCCTCACTTCTTTTGGGTTTTTTTGTCTCCTCTAGCAGTCTCCCTCACCCCACCAAGTCAGCCACCCACATTGTTGGGCCTTCAAGGCCTCTGCACTTAATGACACCCAGTCTCAGTGAGTTTTTAGTTAGTTGAGTAATTCTGCTTTTGCAAGAGATGGCAAGAAAGGAAGCATCTATTTCACTTCTTTCTCTCACCTTATACCATAAGAATGTATCTATTACTCTGTTTAGGACAGGAAGGGCAAGGAACTCTGGTACTACAGTCTACTACTGATACTCCTTCCAGCTATGTTAGGAAGCAATACCAAAACATCTACTCTCAAATTTTTATTCTAAATTTATTGATGACTACTTTCCCCATTCTATCTTAGCTTCCTTGCCAATTAGTTTATTGGCTTCTGTTTTTCAATGTTTAATCCCCGAGAACTCAAGGGTTATATGGAAATTGACCTTTTATTCTCTCAGGTTCTGGTGTGCACCCCAGTTGTGTTTTGACTACCTGCTGGCACACACCAAGAACTTTCCATCCTTCCCTCACTATGCCAGGTGATTATGCCTGTCTGAAAGCACCATTGTGTCCTCAATCTGAACAAGAGGAATTCCCTGCTGATTCCAGCTACCATGCAATCTACAGACAGCCTGGGGAAAGCAATATTAAGGCCTCTAAGCTTTTGGTTTATTTCTTATAAAGATGACTCATTTTACAGTCTTCAAATAGCCTTTTTTGCCTGTTTCTGCACATAGGTGACTGGAACTGTATCTGATATTGTGGTTATATGGTGGAGGGAATCTAATCAGCATCTTGCACAAACAGCATTAAGCCTTTCCCCCTAACAAGGAATTTCTCATTGCACACCACCTCCTTTCTCAATCCTTTAGAGACCCCTAGAACTGGCTAGCAAACCCAGCTATTCCTTCTCAATTACACTTAGTCACTTTGAGTTAGCAGCAGGTTTTTGTCATTAGCCTTTCAGTGAATGACACTGCTGTTCACATTACTGGAGTTCATGAAATTTCTGTTATTCTATTTATTTAAGATTATACTGTATCCAGATATGTCTGTCCCAATGTCTTTCAGCTTTATCAGCTAATTTTCATTTCTTCACTCAAACATTCTGTGCCAAGGTAATTAGAGAAAAGTTAAATAATAATAACCCCAAGACTGAGTCTCTAAGAGTCTAATATTAACTCCCATGGGGTTTTTAATCAGCTTCATCCAAGAAAATTAGAACAGGTGAACTGCAGGAGACCAGAATTTCCCTTTCACATAATTGCTTAGGGAAAGTATATGATTTTTGTGTTGAACAGCCCATGAAGATTTTTTTAAATTTTTCCATAAATTCAAGTATTTTTGAACTCCAAAAACAATTTTTGCTTTAATAAAATTCTACAGCTGTAAAGTTAACACTTTAATTATGTGGTAGGTTGGCTCAATTTTCTTTTCAACCTAACGTCCTTCCTTTGATGTTACCAATTTGTTTTTCAATATAAAGGAAGTTAAGGAGCATCCCTTTCTACTTTTGATTTTATAAAACACAATTATATGCCTTTTCTTGAGAGTGAAAAGACCTATTTATTGAGTCATCTATTTTTTCTGTTTCCTTACATATTTCATTATTACTGCATTTATCACAATCTCTCTCAAACGTTGCAATAATTGTTAAAGTAATGATAAATAATATAATATACTGTTCTTGTCTAAAAAAATCACTTACTCCATGGAGAAATGGCAGCAATTTATTCTGAAATGACCTTGCTTTTGTTAACCATTTTACTGTTTTTCCTATTTACCTGAGCACTTTAAATTTTTCTTCACTTCTTAAACACTATTTGAATTCTAAGGTCAGATTAATGAGCATCAAATTACTTTAACTATTTTCTCTTTTTATCTAATAGAAGTGTAGTTTCTGTTGTTCTCCAGGGATAAAAGCATCCTTATTACTTCATTATTTTGGAAGACTAAATAATGGGTGCCCAAAGCTGAACTCATTAAGCTTACCTACTTTTGTTTCCAAGAGTTATTTCTTTCTTATATATTCAAACTCATGAATCGTCCTCATTTTGCTTTTGTGTTCTATGTCTTCGTCCTAATTTAAAACTGAAACAGGGCATCATTTGGATATGTAGACATACTTTTAGAATTTATTTTCCCATTCCTTTTACAGCTTTTGAGCTCAATATTTTGGAGCTCTCAATTGATCTTTACTAGTGTAAAGCTTCCCAGGTAAAGTTTTCTTTGCTGATGAGTTCTATTTTTTAATTCTTTCAGATCTACTTCTAGTATATTTTTATCACAACTGTTCATTCAGTTAGGTTTAGACCTTTCCCTGCGTATTTATGTTCTTTATTCTGTTTATTATAATAATAATAATAATTTGTTTTATCTTTGTAAAAGCTCTTGAGTTGCCATTGGGAGGGATTATTTCTTCAAAGCAGTGCCTTTCTACTAGCTTGCATCACCATGGATCTAGTGAAGTACCTGAACTAGCATGCTGCCCCTACAGGCTGAACAGTGAGGAAAGGGATGGAGCAGGCATCCAGGTGGCTCTGCACAGAGCTGTGCTCTGTCACAGCTGAGATGAAGGTGGATTTTAATAGAACAGGACAGGCTCAGCCAGGATGTCTCTGTTCTGTGCTCTCAGTGCACAATGTTCCAAGGAGCTTATCAGCACAGCACTGTGCAAACCAGGCTGGAGCCTTTCTGAGCTTAATGGACCCAATTGCATGATAGAAGAGCAGAGGTCTAAATACCTTTCCAGAGTCTGGCTGAGCATACTCAGGTATATTAGAAGCTCCTGGCCATACCAGAAAACAGATATAGATACATATATAAAATTCCCTTGTGATATCCCTATCCCTCTGTTTCTTGTGATCTTACCTGTGAAGTACACAGCAGACCTATTAGTGAGTTTTACTAATTTAAACTAAATAAATTCCTCCCTGAATATCTATCTTCAAGCTTAGAAAATTAAACTTTATGCTTCTAGTATTCACTCCTTATATTCATTGGTGCAACTGAAAGCACTGTTCAGCAGAGAGAAGTGACTCTGCAGTGTTTGCTCACCTGAACTATGTAATGAAAACTGTCCATAAAAGTGAAATGGACACGGTACCAAACCAGGATTATTTTTAGGTAGTGATATTTGCACAGAAAAGTCACAATATGCTAACTAAACTACTTAATTACTTCCTATTTTATTCTTTTACAGACAATCCGAAACTACCAAAGAGTATGATAGAATTCCTCTTGAATAAATGAAAGGTGTGATTAATTTGGATATGTTTTCATTATAAAAGGTGTCTTTACAACATCATTAACATTTCATTTCTCCCGCAGGCTCTGTAAAGGCTGAACAAGAATGGAGAATATACCACTGGCTGTAAAAATTGAACATTTCTCACTCAGCAGCAGGAGAAATGGATGTGATTTATATGAAAACAATAACTGCATTATGAATTATTTTATGTGGCATATTCTGCGGTTTAGGCATAGAAATCTGCAAAAGAAGCAGTTCAGAAAACAGTAAAGTAATTTGAGGCTTTGTCAAGTAGTTTTGCACTAAGATTGTTTGAATCAATTACATTTGCTATTCTAAGTTCATACCTCACCTTTTCATTTCATAGTAAGTTCCCTGTCTCACTAGTTCCCTGATTGATGTGTGGGTTTATTATCATAATGGAGTGAATAGGATATAGCCATGTTGTTACTGGGGAAGACATACCAGAATAAATAAAAGCAAAAACCAAATTTTAAGATACATGACACAATATCAGGAAGTACAATCTCATTTAAAACTTTGGTTTCTTGAGAAAATAGATTTTCTTTAAAAATCAGAATTAACTGAAATCAAATCATATGCAAAAAATCCAAACCAAAATAAAACCCTATCAAAATCTATAATCTGAGGCAAGGAGGAAACCTCCTGAATCTTTTACAGGGAATTCTTTATCATATTTTTGTAGAAAAGAAGCAGCCAGGAAAAAGTCCCAAAATCCCAACTTCTAGCAAATGAAAATGAAACTTTCACATGAAAATATTCAGCATGACCCAGATGTGGATGAAGAGAGGTGGCTTGAGGAAAATTTGCATTTCTCCAGTGTGCATTGAGGAACTCTGAGAGTTCTCAGGAGAATAAAGAACAAACAGAAAGAAAAGGTCCTGAAGAAATCCTGAGCACTTGCCACAGTACACTCTCCTTGCACATTTCATATCTCCTAATTTCTCCTAGAGATTTTGTGAGGTAGCATTACTCAATACTGCCTACTCCTGACACCAGGGACTGACTGCTAGAGCTGTTTCACAGTGCCTACATATTTTAAAAAAATGTCAATACATTCGGTAATTTAGTGCAATGTAAATCCACTGGCCACATTTACAAATTGTTTATCAGTCTTACACTTATGGAAAAGTCTAGGACCCTTGTTGTAAGCTCTAAACAGACACAAGCCACATTCTCAGTATAATCCATGAAGATAGCTTGCTTACTCAAAGCAGAGCTAATTTCATTCCAAATACTCTGAATGGCTGTGTCCCTTTGACAGCAGAGACATCAGCTTTCATTGCTCATGAGGAAGGCTTGTCAGGTCTTTGCTGACTGGCCGACTGCTACTGCATCCACTCTGTTAGATTGGGTTCTGTTAATACTTGTCAAAGCCTTGAAAATATCTATAGAGAATTCAATCAAATACTGCACTTGTTTCACTTTGAAGTTACAGCTTTAGTGATGGGTTCACTCTATACAAACTTCAGACAGCTGGGGAAGTACCTTAGTTCACCCATCATCAAAAAAGAGAAAGGCCCATTTTTCTTCCTTAATCTGATTTGAACTGCTGCTACCTTTTTTTAATCAGTATTTTCATTCTTGTGTATGTTTTGACTACAGATATATATCTGCTTTTGTTTGAACTGAAAATTTTATTGTCCAACAATTTTGCTTTTACTAATATACATTAAGATTTTTTTTCCAAATATTATTCTTCAAAGCTCCAATAGATGTCACTATCAAAATATAAAAGAGAGCTGGTTGCGTAATGCAGTCAAAGAGAAACAGCAGGGAAGCCTCACTCGCTGGACTGCTTCAAATCGCAGCATGAGAGCACAACTCATTAAGCTAGACATCGAAGTGAGCAGCTGCCAGCCACAGACTGCATGTCTTTTCATTCTTTAAACCCTCACCATTAGATCAAAAATATCTAATAGTTTCACTGAACATGAAAGTAACACTGAACCTACTGGGTGTTTGGGCTAATAAGCAGTTTCCTGTTAGGTTTTTTCCTCTCTGCCCATTCAACTTCAAAAAAATGACCTATCTTTTCTTTAGCCCACTTTGCACATTACTGTGCTGTGTTTTACAAATGCTCCTTTTTCCTGTTAGTTGGAATCACATCTGGAGTAAGTCTGCTGTGAAGCTTTACTACTGCTTTTGGAATGACATGTCAAAACATGACAGCACTGCTTGAAACAGATAAGTAAAGCTTATAAGTAAAAATATTTCAGAGCTATTTGCCCATACTACCGAAATCTAAGCTTTTTTACTGACCATGAAAATACTTTGTTCTTTTATCTAACCCTTAAGTCTTTAGGAAAAAAACCCACATGCTTTCTGTATGAATATTGGAATCTTTCATTGTTCTGAACAATCTCTTTTTTATACTGCTTGAAAGAGGAGGTAAACTCTATACCTCTACAATATGATGTGGAGAGGAGTCTACTAGCTCTCCTGCCTTGGAAAACTAGCTACTTTAAAAATTAAAACAAATTATTTCTTTATTTTTAAATAAATAAAAAACATATAGCCCCTGATTCTTAGGAACACACCTGGGAATGGGAGGCTTTCCACATTCAAAAAACCTTGTGGCTTTTTCTATAAATCTCTGCAAGCTTGTCTGGTGAATGTCATTTTGAACAAGTAGTATTTTCACTGGTGCAAGTTTGTCAAGTTTGTCCTTCCATCAGGACCCATCCCCAAACTAAATTGTACCACAAGATGTCAGCACAAACAATTCCCATATTGGCGGCTCCACATGACTTGCTTGTGAACCTTGTTCCAGTTTGAAACTGTTTTGAGCAACAAATATGCCCAAAAAGTTTCTAGTCTATTTACAAGCAAATAGCTTAAGGATGAAAGAGAAGAATTGAATAATTTGTTGCAGGATGGCCTGTCCAGCCTAGATCCCCACTGTTTATGTAGGAAGTCTTCTTCCTTTGTCTAGAACGCCTGACCTGTGCGTTAATTCAAAGACACAGACACCTGAACAGTTCTGCTAAAGAGAAGTGTGTGGCTACAGTCTAGAGAACCTTTGTGCTAGAATGCAAATATCTTTGTGAAAAAATTATGCCTGAAGCTACAGAATTTACAATATGCTACTGCAGTTACCTTTTAAAACATGTTTTAAAACAATTTGGCTGAGCCACAGTTTAATGAGCTTAGGATGTGAGGGAATTCAATGAAACAAAAAGAAAAAAACAATGAAACACAAAGGTCAGCACAGCTACTCAAATTATGTCAACCAAAGACTGGGCTCTTTTCAGTGAAACACTGTAGGAATATCAACAAGCTACTGATTCTCTCTCATCTTCCTATTTTCATATTTTTTTATTTCAAGACCAGCTTTGATTTGGGATATGGGAACCTCCATCAGGTATAAACATTGGGGCACGCTGGAGACCACCACACATGAGCAAACACTACAGGCTGCAAGGTTTCTTCCCACCAGAAATGACATGACCTGAGTACATGTAATTTAAAATTAGCTCTTAGGCAACACAGCAAGTGCCTTTTCCATTTGCTTTTTACCTGCTGTTTCATGTGAGGAGGAGTTATTCTTTCATCTCTTATTAATCTTCTCTGGTGTGCTACTGACAGCAGGAAATTTATCTGTGATACTCTCTTCATGTTAGACTCAGTTCATTAGAGAAAAGTAGACTCCAGGTACTCACACATGGTGTCTAAGCAGTTTACTTGAGTGACCGCCTCCAGAGATTCTCTAAAATGGGAAGACAGAAAGCAGGCTTAAACTGTACAGCATCCCTCTTGAATATTAAAGCAATCTTGCATAGGTATTGCATCCACAGGAGATGGTACCAGGGTCCTCAGCATAGCTAGCTTGCCCCATTGTGCCTTCCCTCTAAGAGGTGTAAGAAAGGCACTGAGACCTTTCAAGGAATGCAGGTGAAGCAAAGCCAAAATCAGCATTCTCCAATAGCAATTGCCATAGCACAGAAGATCATTAATGGGATTTTAACAATCAGATTTTCACCAACACCTGAAATACAGGATTTTACCCAGCCTATAATGGTGAAGGGCCTTGAGGGGAAGCTGGATGAGGAGCAGCTGAGGCCACTTGGTCTCTTCAGCCTGGAGGAGACTGAGGGGAGACCTCATTGCAGTTACAGCTTCTTGTGAGGGGAAGAGGAGGGGCAGACACTGATCTCTTCTCTCTGGTGACCAATGACAGGACCCAAAGGAATGGCCTGATGTTTTGTCAGGGAAGGTTTAGTCTGAATATAAGATAAAGTTTCTTCACCCAGAGGGTGGCTGGGCACTGGAACAGGCTCCCCAGGGAAGCAGTCCCAGCACCAGCCTGACAGAGCTCCAGAAGCATTTGGACAATATCCTTGGGCAAATGGTGTGACTTTGCAGGGCCAGGAACTGGCTCGGATGATCCCTGTGGATCCCTTCCAACTGAGCATATTCTGTGAGTCTGTGATTCCATATTTGCTATAGAGGTAAAGAAAATAATATCAAGCTCACAATGATCATAGCCATGAAAGGCCAAAAATTTTAGCACAATTTTTAATGCATAGTTTAAAAAATTAACATACCTTGTCCAGACAAGCAAATAATAAATAGAAAACATGAAAGGAAAATATTTTTCAATGCAATTTTAGCTCTCTTCTCCTAAGAAGCTGTTTCCTAGGTCAACCACATGTAAAAACAAAGCCATGTAGTGTCACTATTTTGCACCTTTTTAACCTCACTGTCTGCTGAATATGTAGTCAGTAAACACATGGAGGTTATGACTGCAGGTACCCAGAAATTACTGCAGTTACTAGAGATCAGTTACCTTCTGGAAAACACAAATCTTCATCTACATATCCCATTCTGTCAGAATTCAGACATAAATCTCTACATCTTAGAAACCAAATGTATATCTGCTAACCAGACAAGCTCAAGGACTCGGGCAGTATTAATTCTGTTTCCTTGAGATCTCCTCAACAGGAAAATGGACCTTATAGTTGAATATTTTCCACAGAGTATATTTAGACTACATAACTACATTTTCCATAAGTTCCAGAATATCTTCCAGAAAAAACAAAAACATCCCAGTGCACATTTTTGGCAAATTTGACTGAGCTCAGACTGTGCAACGGAACTAAAAAGCTGAATTGCTTTTACATATATTAATAGTATATTGATTAATATTTCATAACTCTTTTTAACACTTATCAGTCATCACTACTGTTTCCCTCTAAAATCTTACAAGAATATTTCTCTGATAATTTCTTCAGCATACTTACAAAAATTAACTTCATAGCTGCTACTCTGTGTTACACTGCCTACAACTTTGTTTGTGAAATACAATCTAGAGTAAATATTACCTGAACTTTTGTTTATTCTGAAAATTCAAAAGGAAGAAATTTTTTAAAATACATCCACTAAGCAAAAGTAGTTTCTGATGGTGATTCACAATCATTGTATACAATCCTGTATATTCATCTTTCTAGAAGAAAAAATTACAGTATGAAATGTGCTAAATTACCCTCTTTAGTGGAAGTATTTATCACAGCTACAAGGTCTAGTGGTCTACCTTGCTTAATTTCCTTATCTTGCATATAAGTGCAATAGAATCTGATAGGACCATAACGACTTGTATGGTGAATATATGTCAAGTCTTCAAATGCACCAGCATACCATTTCATCCTCTTTATTCAAATATTGTCAAAAAATCCCTGATCTGTAGGAGAAGACCCATTTGCTTTGCAATTATCCAAGACACAGTGTAACAGAGAAATTCCTAAACAGGAATAGCCCAAAGAAAGCATAATAACAGCAACCATCACCACAAACAGGCCACAGGAACTCTTTGTGGACCATCTTCTCTGTCATATCTGTTCTTATTAAATATCTGTCTTGAATGACAGTGACTTTGACCTGTTCACTTCTATGCCTGATGGGCTTGTAATTGTGATAGGCTTGTAACTGTCCCTGTGCCAGGGCACACTCTCCCCCAGCAGAGACTGCAATAACCTGTGCTCCTTTCTTGCTCTGCAAGTTTTGCTGCTCACGTCCATCTGTGCTTCCCTGCCTGGAAATGCTGAGGAAAGGAGACTTGTCACCTGACCTTGCTGAGAGGTATCTGTGCCTGACACAGTAAAATGCCCATCTCTGCCAATGCTCAGATATCTCTCAGCCAGCTCAGAGATGAGCTGTTTTGCATGTAGCATCATAAGAGCTGGTTGATTCCTTGGGAAAAATACCACAGGTTTCCATAAAGAGGTGTAAGGAGGAAGCCATTAGTAGAATACAGCAAGTTTTCATGATCCTATAATACCTAGCACTATGTTAGCCAAATTCTAACTCTACCCCTGGGCTTTCTTGCAAGGAGAAAACCTGGGGAAAATAATACTGAAGAATAATTCTTCTCCTGTAGCACAAATCATTGATAATTGTTCTTCATTAATAAGGCCATTTACACACATACTACAGTCCAATTATCAGGCATAATTAATCATAATAAACTACAGGCATGACACACTCATAGATTTTCTCATGAATAATAGGAATATTGTTAGCAAAGAAAAAATGTATTCAAGTATATACCTTATTATTGGCTATTAGATCAGGAAGACATTACTTTTCTCTTACAGCTATATTTCAGACAAAATAATTAATATATAAAATAAAAATAAAGGTGATCTGACCTTCAATGACAGACTTTGTTCTCAGAAACTCAGAAACCTGCCTTTAATTGCCTTTAATTTCTTCCAGCAATCCCTGACCATCAGACTTTCCTCTGTTAGACACCACTGTGAAATCTAGTTTATGGTCATGGATAGAAAACTGGGAATACTTGAGGTTATACAAAAATAAGTACATTGTTACATACCTACACTGCTGCAGTATGTAACACTTTACCTTCCTTCAAAGTATTTTTTTTTTGCACTGTGATTAAAAGAAGAGCAAAAATAAAATCTTTGCTTTCAGAATGATTAAAGGTAGTGAGTCAGCCATGAGTCATGAGCGGAGAGAAGGTAAAGCGCCGTTAGATCTGAAATCACAAATGCTGCTACGTGAGGCTATAGAGTAATGCCATTATCTTCAAATAACAGCCTCATGACCTCAATGCCGACAGACAGCAGCAAAAGACATGATCACACTCAGAAAGTTAATAACCTATTCTTTGATCTAAAAAATTGTAGTTCAATTGTCTTACCGTATTTTTCTTTCCTGGCAAACATCTATAATTGTAATTTATGTGCTGATAAGTACTTGCATTCAAGATTTGTGGAAAAAACCTAAGTAGTCGAAAACACCACAAATTCCATAGTGTTTAAAACGGTCCATTATTTTCTTTATTAATTTAATCTCTTTTTAATCAAACATTGTTATTACTGGGCTGTATCTGCCACATTAAAATCAGCAGGTTAGAAAATGATCCACAAGAGCTGCAGGGGTATATCCTGGAGCAAAGAGACAGTGACAGCTAAAGCATGGTGCTGAAGGGACCAAAAGTAACTACAAGGAATTAATAACAAGGTAGCAGGAGAGTGAGTAGAAAGTGGGGAAAGGACAGAGCCATATTACTGGAATTTAAATAGAAAATGAATCATTAGAGGAAACTAGACAAATACAAGTGAAATAAATATAACAGTAACAATGTCTGAGCAGTGTATTGGGGTTTTTTGAATATTAAGATATCAGACTGATAGGAACAGTAAAGAAAGTAGGCACCTTTAGGTAAGTATTTGCTCTCATAAAATAGAAAATAATAATTAAGAAAGTAAAATAAAATAAAAACAATAAAGTAAAATATTTGTGGATATAGAATATAACACTATGTACCTCCACATATAACAAACCTAAGGCAAGAAAGGAGAGGATATTTTACAAGATGAATAAACACTAGAGCAAGAAAGAGAAAAATGGTGAGAAAGAATAAAGGAGGAAGCAGTAAAAATATATCAAGGGGTGGGGTGGAGAGAATTCATTTTGTATCACTTTTCTGTGCCAAGCCATAAACACAAGGACACTCCGCAGTTCATTCTTACTCAATGTTTCCACATTTTTCTGCTGTTTTCCATAGGTGGGGCGAAAAAGACAAAGAATGGAGCCAAGCTTTCCATTTGCCTTGATACTAACATGGAAGTGCTTCTCCAGCATGGGAGATATCTTATTTTTGCTTTATGTTGTGGTTTGCACCTCAATTTCAAATATGGCATTTTAACACTTGTTTTCTCTATAGAAAGAGAAAATCCTGGAAGTCCACAGTACATCTCTTGTTTGCTTTGCCCCATCTGCTGGGGCAGGAAGGCAGCAGGGCACACAGTGGTGAGGTCTGCGTGTGCTGTGAGTTATTGAGGGTCAGGGCCCCTCAGAGAGCTGGCTTGGGGTCTGCTTTGTTTGAATTCCAAACTGATTTGCTGGTCACACACCAGCAGGGAATCCGGAAACTCAGCAGAACTCTGCCTCATAGGCATTGTATATGCCTGTGCTGGAAACAGAGGTCTTATGGAAAAAGGGTAGACCAAGAATATTTTTTTCCCATTCAGCACTAGCAATCCCATGCTTAAAAACTATGAGTCAAGCCTCATGTAATCATTGGGGTTTTTTAAAAAGGAAATATTTTAAAATATTACTGATTAAAATCTTGTTTGCCTTTTAATTTTGAACTTTTTATAGGTCCTGTTTTCAGCAGGCAAAAATATTTCTTTATTCACATTTCAGAGGCCAGAGTTTTAAGAAAAACTTCAAGTAAAGGAAACATAGTTTACATAATAGACAATGCTTTGAGTATTCTCTGAGAGTTACTATTCTCCTTGATGAATACTAGATTGCTAAGACTTTGCTTTTTTTGCCACAAATTAAACAGCAAATAAGAAAAATCCAAACAACTCTTACCTTTAGTGACATGCAGTTTAGCAATTTCTTATCAGACTGCATAAATTCCTGAAAGCTCACAGACATTTGGCTGTAAAAAAGCTTTAAAATATCTGATCAACTACCCCCTTTAGGTAATGGTTTGAGCAATGATGTCCTTAGTCCTGCAAATCTGAGAGAAAACTGAAGACAACAAAGAGAAAGTGCCCTGAGTCCTTTATATCTGGTAAGTATAGGTTACAGCTTTAACTGTCAGCATTTATCCAACAAAGTGCTCTGGTTTTATTACACCAGAAAGGATACGATGTTAGCCATTCTCAGGAATAAGCAATTGTGCAACTCTGTTACTTTTAATCAATGCACCTCACCAAAGCTTGAATTGTAGTAAATATTACATCATTCTTGTTTTCATACAGGGAATGCTCTGCCCTGATCCTGAGGTCAGCAGCAAGCTTTTTGGTGACTTGAATGGCGCAGGGTCAGGTCTCAAGTGACACAGGATTCAGCTGCTTACTTATGGGTTTTCAGTAACTTGATATTGCTGTGTACATAGTCCAGGAAAGGCCATGTGTAGGGATGTGACTGTACAACAGCTGGTAGGAGCAGGGAATTGCTTTATAACAGTCTTGATGAAAAAAGTTCTGTTTATCCACATTCTTCTCCTAAGGTGTATCACTGGGGACTTCAATAACCAACAAGAACAAAAGGAAGTCTTATGCAATAGTGCAAATTACAAACATTATTTATGAAGTTTCATGCTTGGACATGTGAGGCTAAGCTGTTAAACTAGAACATTTTTCTTTCTAAACAACCTGAAAAAGTGGTTTACCAAAAGAAAGATAGCTACTTACACAATATCTGTTAGTTCTACAAAATATTTTGTCCTCACACTTCTGTCCTCCCTGTAAGTGAAATAATTCACCTTATTTCACTTGATCCCATATGATTGTTCAAACCACACAACGTAGTCAAATTATGAAGACATAAGTTATGGAATATTAAAAAACTGAGGGGAGAAGGCTGGCTTAACAAAATATCATGGTAGCAATGACAATTGTTTGCAGTTTGCATTAAATTAATTGAATTAACTGCATGATATATATTAACTGCACATAATTCAACTCAGTGGCAAACTGGTCTCCAAAGTCTCCTGACTCCTGACTCCCACCCAGACACCTCTGGGATAATTATTTCACTCTTTGCAGTGGATATAAAGACAGCATGAACCAAATCCAGTAGTGATGTTAGGTGCCAAAAATATGATATAATTTATATTTTAAAAAAATTTGTGACAAGCAAGTTGACAGGGATATAGTTACCACATAGCCACTGAAAGAATGGTGCAAAGGTGGTTCTAAGAGCTTGTCCCTGGAACTCTCTTCTCCAAGAATGGCAAATCCTACCTTCCAGTCTGTAGCCAAAGGATTGCTTATACATACCTGGCTGATGTTATTGTGAAGCACAGGAGTCCTGGACACCCATCATGAGTCTGTTCAAGCCTTCAGTTGAAGGAGCTGTTCGCAGACCCTACTCATCAGTATGCAATGGAAGGATGCTGCCCCTCTCCTGCACCTTGCTTTCAAAAAACCTATACACAATGGCAAGTCCCTGGAAGCAGGAAATTTGGATCTAAAAACCCCTGGAAAAGTGGAAATTTTTTTGGCCTCTGCTTTAATGACTAGGTTGTCCTCATCAGACACATACTATACGTGCTCTTGAAATCACATTCCTTTCCTCTTGCAAATACATGACATTCATTAAGACAGCTTTAAAAATAATTTAATTTTACTTAATTCCTGATTGTTGCCCCTCCAAAACTGCCAGTTTTCAAATGCATAAAATGTTAAATTTTTTCCATCTTCCTGTCTCTTTGAAGGATTTATTTCAATAAAGAAACTTTCAATATGATTCTTTATTATATTAAACTGACCATATCACCATGACAAATTTGGAAAACACAGGTGTAATAACTCACAGGGCCACATAAGAACTTGGTAATTTTCTTGTACTTCTGGAATCAGATTCTGTTATTTTTTAAAATTATATATTAAATAACATATAATTAAGGTTCCTTGCAATCCAAGCATTTTGATGATTCTATTTTACAATTAAGATGATACTATCAATAGACAGTGTGACAATTTTATATAAATAACATTCTGAAAATTTATTAGAAACATCCTTTTCCATGGACAGTGGCATCTGTTACAGCTAGAGACTGAAAAGATGAGTTAATTCAAAGTAGATTTTCTAAATCTGAGATGTCTGTTACACTGCCATGAAAATGAAATTGGTAAAAAATGAAATGGGAAAAAAAGCAGAACACAAACTTAAACACATTTTTAAATCCAGGTATTATTACTAGTTTGAAGCATCAAGACTCCATTTTTTAGCTACTTGACTTTAAGCACTTCTAAAAGGCTTGGAGCCAAAAAAAAAAAAAAAAACTGGATGACTGTGAGGAAAGAAAAACAACCTAGATCCAGTATTTTTGCCAGTCCTGCTGTTTGGAGACTCCCTCTACCATTTGTATTTAATTTTCCTATCTTAGTACACACCATCTTTCCAGCAGCTTCTGAAAGACAAGACATGCATCTCCCCTGACATCACCCAGCAGGAAACTACCAGAAATTAAGGGCCCAGCCTCGCAAATATATTGTCACATGAGTGTCAGTGGGATACCCATGTGTAGATCCTGGTTTGATCACTCTCTGAAGTTGGCAATGCAGGTGTATTCTGTAAATAACTCAGCCTAAGCTGCATGTCTGCATAATACAACGCACGCATCAGACAATTTTATTGAAGATGTTTCAACTCATACTAGGTCAAGTTATTTTACCATGCTGTTTTTAATCATTTTCTTACCTCAACTACTCATCCTCATGTAGCTGTATGCTATGAACACTGAATTGGGCATGACATGGAGATTCTAGTGTAATTCAATCATTACAGAAGAAATGACATTCACATATGTTTATGTTTAGCCTCAATAAGGAGACAGTCAATCACTTTATACCAGGTTACATCAGATATGATTTTAATTATTCCTCTTGTGAAAAACACTTTTCACATATTATTACTAACAAAATCACTGCAAAAATTAAAATAGTTTTACATGGTTTTGAAGAATTTGTAATCCTATGAATGCAAAAATCTATGCTGTGCATGAATATTTTATTTAAAATGTGATGAAATTAAATATTTCTTTAAAAAAATCAAATAAAATTATTATACTCCCTTAGGAATCTTTCAATCCTTCATAGAAAATCACAAATCTCTCATATTATAAGTGAACTAATTGCAATACAGCATGATTCATGGTTGATTAATTCCAAGAAACTTAGAAGGTTATTCTGAAGTGCTGTTTCCACATTGAAGGTGATAGATCTGCTCTTTCAGTGGTGTTTATCTTTGAATGAAGTGATCCGCTTCATAATTTGGATTCCCCAGAATGCAGCAGAGAGGGAAAACAAGACCTACAACACAGAATTTACAATGAGAATGAGATACATTATATGAGGTTGATTTGGTTTTTTGGTTTTTTTTGTTTTTTTTTTTTAGTTTTTTTGATCTGTGAACATAATGAATGAGTGAAAACAGAGAATTTGAGAAAAAAACCCCAAGAATTCTAAGTATACTGATAAATTCACTTTAGAAAAAGATGCTTTCTTTTCTCTACTACTCTTTATTGTGGACATTCCTGATGAATTTAGACAAATGATCTGAAGAATGCTGACACTGTAAGTGGCATGATAAGGCATGAATAACCCTTAACAGGATCTATAGCAAAAGAAGTGTTCTAATTGCAATACAATACGTATTTATTCCCCAACCTGCTGTTTAGGATGAGATATAAGGTAGATGGAAAACAACTTAAAAGTGCAATACTCTTTGCCTTGTCCTTAGCTCTCTGCAACTTAATTTTGTTTATTTGGTGAGTTTATTGAGAGATCTAATAATTTTTTTTCAAGATTTATTTGCTGAAAACTGCATCAGGATGAGTAGTAAAGATTTCAGAATAAAGTCCAAATTAGGTGATAGTTCTGTCTAGAACCCTCAATGGAGCAAGATAAAATGTGTATGCACACGGGTGCATGTGATATTTTGTATTTAACATTTTCTGAAAAAAAAACTTTTGTCTTTCACATAGAAAAATTTCTCTAACTTGGAAAATTGCAAAATCTAGGCAGTTGTTATTGGTTACTGAAGTGAATTTTTTTCCATGAGTAAAACAAAATAATTTGTTTATACTGAAAGATATTTTAATAATGTAATTTTTTGCTTGTTAAAAGAAACAGAACATTTTGACAAGAAATTTTTGAGTCAGGTTGTAATAATTCTTTTTTCAGATCAATCTCTAATCTAAAGGTGCTGACTAGGAGAGCTCTAATTTTAACATTAATATAATTTAACATTTGACATTTAATAATGCATGGCCCAAAGGTCTACTTCTGTCTTTATCTAGACAGTCACTCACTGAAGTACATGGGATCAGAATGTCCAACATAAATAATAAATTATCATAATACCCAAAAGGTACTAATTTTTCACTCAGTGAAGGCAGTGTCTGCTCTGATCGCTCTCAGAATCTTTTTGGGACAGGTACAGGCTTCATGCAATGTGTACTTTAGGTGTACAATATGCATGTTTAGTACTACAAGATGAAAAGAGCACAATGTAGGAGTAAGTAAACTAACTAAGTAAAATTCAAATAAAATACAACTAAAATCCCCCAATTCATTAATCTTTTTCTGAATTTAAATTATTTTCATTAAAGGGTTTAATTCTACTTGAGCAGGGGTAGGCTGTCTACTGTGTTTAAAACCTCCAATGACGCTGTTGGCACTGTACTTGTAGTCCTATTTGCAGGAAAGACTCATAAAGTGCTCACCAAAAGATTTTTTTGGTAAGAATTTCAGACTTTAGGTATGAAAAATTTAACTTCTTTTTATTTTCTTGCATTATCACAAACGCCTTGTAAAGCTGTATAGGTCTATTTTCACAGCTATGGAAAGTCTTTTTAAGCAGTACTGCAGTCACACACTGCATGTTTGATGAGATTTTTCTATGCTGAGATGCTCTGCAGAAGAACTCTAACTGCAAATAACTATCTGTATTTCTTATCTGGCTGCTATGCAATTGAGATGAGTATAAATTGTGATGTACATAAAACAATGACTTACATAAAACATGCTCTTACTGTGGAAAAATTCTGTCTATCTCCAGAAACAGAACTTATCCACTTGTCATAATTAGTACTTCTTTGACAGATTAATAAACTTCTTTCATTCCTCACCTCAGAAAGATCATTCCTATTCCTGGAAGATGCATTAAATATAGAACTGTTTCATTTTTAGAAGAAGCACATTTAATGACTGAGGTGCAGGGCATTCGTAGGGGATTAATGACTGTTGGGAGATGATGATGATCACCTGAAGAAGCACAGCCATGGGCCATTAAGCCCCAGGAAATGTCCTCAGCTAAAGATGGTTACTGCTATTATAGCCTGAAAATGAACAAAATATCTCAGGTGAATTTCTCTTTTTTAAATGAAGTGATGCAGTTTCTTCGTTCTTAATTAAATTCTTCACTGTGAATTTCCTAAAGCATGCAATCAATGCTTGTGGGGGAGTATTTAGAATTGCAGTTATTATAGCCAGAATGGAAAATCACATACTGCACACTGTGGATCTGCAAAACTAGTTTGGTTTCAATTCTATAAAATATATCAATTCTATAAAAGTATTGACTCACTGCCCATCAATGTCAGGACTGCCAATATTTGATGGAAATAATGCATTCGGAAAACAATAATGCTGCAAGGTTCTGTGAGGTGCAGGGGCTAAGAAAAACCCAAACAGCAGGATAAAAAATTAAGGGGCCACATCCTTGCTTGCATGACAGCAATTCTGGCTGTCTGTACTGCTGTAATGCTGACCTGCCCTGAACAGAGCCAGCTGTATGGGGCTACCAAGCAGAAACTTGCTGTGTAGGTTGGAGTTGAGTTTCTTTTGATTGCTGCTACATATTTTGGAGTTACAAGGCATGACCCACTTGAATGAATCGTGCAATCGGGTGATGTCAGGAATGGAAAGCTGAGACGATACCTGCCAGAACTCAGAGCAGACAATAGTGTGGGCAGCAGGAAGCAGCAAAGAGCATTCCACCAGGCAAGCTGAACTATAGTTGACCAGTATTTTTCTAATGCCCTTGAGAAAACATATTTCCTGAAACCTATGTGCAGATATTTTGTATTTTCTATTCAGCACTCTCACATGCGAATGGGTTGGGGGGTTTTTTTGGCTGTTTGGCTTTGGGTTATTTAATTTTCTAAATTATTTTCACAGAAATATTAATTCCTTCTTATATTGTCCAAACCCACTAATACTTGTCCTTTGATAAAAATATTCACATACTGGTTTCATAATTCATCTGGTTTTGAAATCAAGAGAGAATTTAGTATTATACCTTTTCCTTTTTTACACTGAACAAAGCCTCCCTCACCAACAATATGACATAAGAACAATAGTTTCATTTCTGTCTTAAAATGAAATATTACTGTTGACAGTATTCATATATGGAAGAAGTCTAAAAGCAGGATTTCTCACAACCCTATATTTAGCCAAGTTAAATGCAAACTTTTTGCCACTTTAATATAAACACTTGTTACATTTACCTGTTCAAGTAACTACAGATTAATTATAGACTGTCCTTTAGACTGCTGGAAGAGCACAAATATTTACATTACCTCCTTTCATACAGTCTATTTCCATACAGCCCATATTCTCTCCCTGAATTGTAGAAATGCAAATAACATTATTCACAAGAACAAAGATGGCTTAACTAATGGATTGACTGCAGGACTGAGTCTGCTATTCACAGGAAATTCCCACTGGAGCAATCGAAGTTTATTAGGCTCTAAAGTACTTTAAAATCATTAGCTGAATTCAGACACCCACTTCTGCATGATTAGCTTTGTTGCTGAACACTAATGTTGTTTTCTGCCATTTTCTGTTTTGTAATGTCTTTGTATATCTGAGATGCCTAGACATGATGTCTTTCTTTTCTCCTGCAGATTTCATCTGGATAGAATTAGAAGGCTTTAGACATTGGTCTAAAAATGTAGACAAATATCCAAAGGTAGTTCTGCTTTAAGGAGGGGGAAGAGTCTTGAACCACACCACCTCAGATCCTTTCCAACCTAAATCATTCAATGATTCTCTGACATTTCTCAGATTCTGCCCAGATATGTTTGCTCCAAATTTTGCTGCAGAGACAATCTGCAACTGTTATTCACAACTTGTGGGGTACAACATCATATTAATGGGCTTATTATATTGAATTGTCTGAACACCTCTGTGCTGGATAATATATTCTTAGCTCTGGAGATGGCTCAGGAAGATCAGCACATCCACATATTTCATTAAGTTTGCTAGTCACATCATACAGTGGACCTGATACTAGTTAATATGATAAACAATTAGTCCTCTCAATGTGATGCTGAGCATTGTCAGTGTGATACTACAGTAGTTTAACTGATACTAAACATGATTAAGGCTCTTTTTATGTTCTTTATATACAAATTTGGACATGGCTTCTTCACAGG
Organism: Melozone crissalis; assembly: GCF_028551555.1. Lineage (NCBI taxonomy): Eukaryota > Metazoa > Chordata > Aves > Passeriformes > Passerellidae > Melozone > Melozone crissalis. The sequence continues at coordinate 29,513,011 of NW_026535794.1, forward strand.
TATGAGACATAACTTCATACCATCAATAGTAATGATAATGTAATTTTTAGACATCGTCTGAGACTCTGTCTGGACTGTGTCTGGGTAATGTCACTGTCCTTTCAAGCTAAAAATGGAGATAATAAACTGATAAAAAGGCTGAAAAAATTCTAATATTAATAACAAAATGATTGAACAAACCACTCTAGATTTCACAAGTAACCAAATGATGCATTTTTCACCAATACCATATTTTTTCCCCATTTCTCTACAAATGACTGTTACATTACTTCTGTGCTGAAATACACAGAAGAGACAGAAAATTTATGTCTTGTAACTAGGGGTAGATGTTTAATATTTCTGGAAGTCAGGATTTGGATAACAAATGCATGTATCTTCATTCTCAGTACAATGTTTGGAGACGAGTAGTCTGAGGCTAGTAGAGAAATGCCATAACATTAGTAGCAAATCCAGAAATCACTAATCTTGTACAGTGCACAGACCAAGAAGATTGCACTTTAAAAAAAGTGGCAATAATAATAGACGGAAAAGAGAAGCTAGGAAACAGGAAGGCTCCTCCTCTATGTGATGACTCTCTCATACTTGGAAATATATGCAGAAGAAAGTGGAAAGCCAATTTTTCTTTTTTTGGCGAAGGAACTGTGGATACAAGAGAACAGGACAGCTACAATAATAGTGGCTTCACAGCTTTTGTTCAAGATTTCTGTAAAAACAGCAGATGTTTGGAAATTCTCCATAAGGGCTCATGACACACCTTCAGACTACTGGTGCAGCAGGTCTCAAAGATCCAGCATGCCCCTGACCAAGAACAAGGTGCATATCTGATGTCCCTGCTCACTGCAGGGAAGGTGGAACCTGACTATCTCTAGAGGTCCCTTCTTAGCCTGACTATTCTATAACTCTATGACTAAACACACAGGATTTAGCCAAGTATTTCCAACACCCTCAAAGCATATTGATAGTTCACTTAGAGTGGTTTCTTCTTTTATGACATATCTCTGCTCCCTATTAACAAATAATGAGAAAACAATAGGGAAGAGATATATACACCTCTTTTTTATTCTGTTAAATATTTTAAACATTCCTTCTTTTATTAAAATATGGTCTGAAACTCTAAAGCTAGATAATGCATGAAAACTTAGGCTGCAAAAGCCCAAATACCTTAAAAGGCTTATATTACCTACCCAGGAAAGACAAAGAAAGATCTGGAGAAAGAATATCTATTTCTCAGTTGCTTTCACAGCTGGACACATCCCCAGTATGAAATCAAGTGCACTGCAGAGATGCCTGAGCTAGCAAGCACATAAGCTGCTAAATCTCACCACAGCACCAGCTTGACTCTGTCTTTCCTGGCATTGCACACAAGCTAGTAAGTCACATTCCTCAGTTAAATACGTGGGGATTTTTACACAGGCAGTGCTATTGCAGTTATATTTAGACCTAAAATGGCTTATCATGTCCTTTACTCAGGAGAAGCCAGTCCACTGCCTCTCAAATCGCTTGTGTAGATAAATGTATCCTGTTGAACTGTTACCTACTATTTACTTTTTCTCTTGAGTCACAGACCTAAGCACCAGGATTAGGAAGATTTTACCTCATTTCCCAAAAGACAAAAATAGTTACTGAAAAGGGAAGCTTTCCTGTCAGTCATATGAATAGGAAATCCAAAATATGTTAATAATTATTAAATCTTCACCTCATGATGAGCTAATGCAACCTGGAGACAGTATCGACACCATACTCATTAACATGAATATAAACTCTGTATCTCTTCAGTACAAAATTTGTCTCATAATATTTCATTGAAACATCTGAGAATACATTACACAGCATTACCTAATTCCATCTATATATTTCTTGATCATCCTAAAATGTTTATCTATTTCAAGTTGATCTCAAAGTAAAACCATTTAAAAGAGAAAAATCCTTTTTATAATTTCAAAACATTGAAAAATAACTTCTGAACCAAGCCTGTTTCATAGTGTTGCAATATAATTTTAAAAAAAAATTAGTGTTTAGAATATATCATCCTCTGTGCTTAAAAATTTCATAAAACCTGTGGACAAAATTTAAATTTACAATTTGCAATTGTAGAGCACAACAGTATTTTAGAGTTTATTTCATATTGCTTTAGTTTTATTTCTACAAAATGGCTCTGAAAAACAAGTTCAAAGATCAACAGTTTCAGAAGACCTTAATTCTGAATATCACCTTTTGTATTTTAAATGTTATTATTTTTTTCAGCCTCAATTTAGCCTCAAATTTGAGAAAAAAGAGCCATGGAAATTTTCTCAATTATTTTATGAGATCAACAATTAAATTAACATTAAATCAACAGTTAAAAATAAGGCTTTTAGAGAAGTTAACAAAACTGATGGTAAAACAAAATTAAAAATTTATCCAACCAGTAAACATACCTGTTTAATCTGTTGCAGGCAAACAGGCCAAATGAGATTGAGAGAGTTATTGAGTCATTCATTGCAGAAATGAAATATGTGAGGTAGTCATGCCTCAGTTTGGCTAAAATTTTTGAATTTTTTATCTCAAACATTTAAACAGGAGTTGTATTCATTGAGATGCAACATCTCATTTACTTTCACACCTCCCAGCAGTTGTAACATAACTGCATACAGCCCACTGCATCACTTCTAGCTCAAACACAACTTGTAGGGTTAAATGTATAACTGTAAAGAAGCATTTCACTTCACAAGATATTATTTCATTTATATGTAAAGAACAGTTTAATCTTCATTATTAGAAAAAAATATAAAGCTCATTTTACTTTAACTGATAGATTACGACACAGATCTTATATTTTATCAAATTTATATTGTTCTCTTTGGCTTAAATAATTGAATGCTTTTAAATTCAGTATTGTAAGTGAGAAAGGCTGTATATATATATAAAAGTAAGGGTAGGTTTTTTCTATGGTCATGGCTGTAAAAAATGTTTGGGTACCACACTGCTTAATCTTGCTTTGGAAATAGTTTTACTTAAAAGATGGGACAAATTCATTTAAAAGAGCAATGCAGAAGGGAGCTCTTCTTTATGCTTTCATCCTAGTTTGAAAATACAGGAAAATTACAGCTACCGGGGGAAAAAAAGGTAGTTTGAACATGGAAGAAAAACTGCTAAACATAACATTTCAGAATTTGGACAAGATAGTACCTGGCTGTGTAATATTTTCCAAAGAGGCATCTACAGACATATTCCAATCTCTTCAATCCTTTCATTTTTATTTCAGTTTAATACAAACTTCAGCTTTATACTGAAGCAATGCAGTGTCCAATCTCTACATCATTAGCAGGCATAAAATATTCTTTGTTTCTATATAGATGTCTTCATTTCAGAGTGTAGCTGTAGTGCACAACCACCCTGGCAGGTAGTGAAGAGAACCAAGAGTGCTCAGTCAGCTTAAAGAGGTCTGACAAAGGTGCTGCAAAGTGATCTCCACTCACTAAATATCCTCTTGAGAGAAGGCTGACTAGCTATGAGCTCCAAAATGGAAATTTTTCCATTCTATGTGGGGAAAAATATTAAAAAAAGTAATCCCAGCCTTTAAGCATAACCCACAGACATTAGATCACTGATGGGAAAAACTTTGCTGCAGATGTTGAAAAGACGTGATGGGGAAAAGCTGGCTTCTGTGACTAATGGCAAATGTGAAAGAAAGGATTAAGAATGTGCAGAGAGGGATAAAACAATTGAGTGACAAGCAGAAGGGATTTCCAGTACAGTGAACAAACACCAGAAAAGTATTCAAGACAGACAGGGGAAGATCGAGGCTAAAATTCACGCTAGATGAAGACTGCTCTTAAAGCCAACATGTTTTAAGGAGAAATAAATCCTTTAATTGAAAAATGAAGAACAGAGAAGGCTGTTCTCAGCATTAAAAAAATCAAATCAACCCACTTCTGATTGAAGGAAATGGGTCAATATTCATTGATACCATAAAGGAAAAGGCTTGCCATGGAAGGCACACATCCACGTTAAAGGTGGAACACAGCAATCTTGCTGGCCAGCCCTCTTTTGAGGCCAAAGGCAATAAACTGTGACTGTTCTTAAGTTTTTACGTTCACAAAGAAAAATATACTGAGGTTGATCCAGCCCTATGTCTATTCCTTTACATGGAAAACTAGATGTCCTGGCTGTTGGTGTCTCTCTTCCTTGCTCTCGAGAGTTCCTATGGTGTGGTTTCTTGCTTCTATTCTTGCCTGGGGAAACTCCCATTTACTCCAAAAACTCATCATCTTTCTATTATATAAAAGAAGTTGTTATTGACATTAACCACAAATATATTCAAATGAGCTAAATCATTCATATTCCCACTTATTATGTCAAGCCAATAGAGTTGTATTGTTTATTAGGTTACCGAAAAAAAGCCTCATGGAAGGAATCTATGTGACTTTTTAATAGGAAAACTAGGGGACTATGCTTCAAATGAAACTTCTGTATGGAAGATGCAGAACTGAGTTGCAGAAGAAACACCCAGAAAGGAAGAATTAAAGATTGAATCACAAAATGCAAAAGTAACCAGGATTTTGATGAAAAAGCTGGCACTTATAATATAACATTTCTAAAATACAAAAACAAGACAAAATTTTAAACATTTCTCTTTTCCTAAAAAAATGTGAGATTCATTATAGTTTTTTAAAAATCTGGAGATGCTGAAGAAAACATGTAACTGAGTAGAGATGGGAGGTACTAGAGAGAGAAACCAAATACACAAATATCCTATGAGGAATAATCATTAAGGAGGAGTATATAAGAAAAAAGAGTGTATAAGGAGTATATAAGAAAAAATTTGAGTCAGAGTAATTCACAAACAAACCATGTCTCAAACAAAAATGCTGATACAAAAAGATGTCTGTATCAATGTGAAAGATATTAACAGAAGCATTTATAAATAACTATTATATAACATATATATGTTACTATGTTATATTTTATATATGAATTATATAAAAGAAGCATTTAATGTACTGATTCAGTGACTGAAAGGTGATAAAGTCTTTAGGGAGACATAGATAAGCTGGATATAGTAATGAAGTAGCTTAAAGAATTATAGAAAGGTTTAGAAAAATGGACATGTAGGAAAGCTTGAAGCAATTCTGCTGTGTATTTTTGAGAAAACAAACAAAAATACTCAGGAGGGGAGTAAGATCAATCTTTTGACATGTAAAAGACTAATACAAAAATAAATGATGATAAGCTAGTGTTTAGGGTAATGGAAACAAAACACAAGCCTTTTCTAACTAAAATTTTCATTAGATAATGGGTGGTTTAAGGATGGTATAGCATTGGAATCAGCTATGTATGGAAGGTGGTCTGTAAATAGTTAGACAGGCATGTGTCTCTGTGTAGCTGTACTTGATCTTTCTGGCAGGATCTCAGCCAGTTTGGTATGTCTGTTTATTTACAATGAATACAAAAACACTCTCCACCTTTAAATAACTTTTTCCCAGATCTACTTTGCCAACAGTGGTTAATAAAGATATGTCTGCTTAGCACAGGGAGCAACCATGACTTAGCAACTATTTTTTTTGCAATAACCAACCTTGTGCAACACTTCACCAATTTCAGTCTCAGATGTGGTTGTCACCTTAGTAAAAGTATGAAAAGCAGAATCTGATGTTTCTTTCCACCACCACCCTCCCTGCTCAGTTTCTGGCACTGAATGTGGCTGAACCTGCTTCCCATCAGAGAAGTCACAGGACTATAACATTCAGAGATCAGCTTGCATTGCCTCTTCAGAAAATAGCTGCAGAGGCTGATGACAGAAGCATGAGCTAATTTGCTCCTATTTTACACTCAGCATACTCTACACTAAAGCCACTGGACTGCATAGTAAAAATAATTTGCCTTTAAGACTGAAAGAGTAATCAAGTAATTATGGTAAAAGCCTGGAATGCTGGGCTATTCAATCTGCATACTTTGCCATAGATTACGCAGCATAGAGCAAGATAATTAGTCTCTACAGTTTCTTAGCTGCAAAAAGCCGATGACTGTTTCCCCCAAAAAAGAGCTACTTTCCATTCTCTATTTTACTAAAATCCAAGATAGTTTCATTGACTACAGCAATTTCTGAGAATAACAAAGCCATTTCAAAAAGACATGGATTTGGCCTTCTGTGTTTTTATTCCTACAACCCTCCTATCAATAGTTATGAATCCATTTTTTGTTTTTTTTTTAATCTCAACAAAAATGTTCTTGGATAAATACAACAGACATCCTTAAGAATCAGATAGTTTCATGCATTTTTTATGTTGCTCCAGCTATTGAGCAATCTTAGTTCCATAAATCATGGCACTGACCACATGAAGAGCTAAAAATGGTGTGAGAATTTCTTTCTGTCTCATGATTATATTCCTTTTAAAAATTCACAAATCAAAGTAATATGAACAATAGCCGAGTGTTGGAAAAAACAGCAATCCAGGCTTCAGTTTTATAGCAACATATCCTATTCTAGTTCTAAGTTTTTGGGTTGGGTTTTTGTTTTGGGGTTTCTTCCCCCCTACATTGAACCCTGCATTAAAAAGCATGTTGTGCCCTGAATATGCTCATCTTGGAAAGGCAATTTGGTATTGTTGTATTTGTTTGTCAAAGGGAGGACTGAAGTCTCAACAATTGTTAACCTCTCCCATGGTGAGCTAATAAAAGGTCAGAGACCCACATGTGGCTTGCAGCCTGGGGAATTTCTCTCAGTGTTCTGCCAGGGATGGGACTGCCTGAATGATTTCTCTCATAAGTTTTAAGCCATAAACTGCATCCTACTTGGCTTGCTGTGCCAAAACTGGACCCAAGGGTATCCAGAGTCTTTGCTGATGGAAAAAAAGAAGTGCTTCCTATGGAAGTCACAGATGTTTTCCTGAGAGAGAGAGAGAGAGCAGGAGAGAGCACAGATGCTCAAATATTTCTCTGCTTTCCATTTCTGACTACCTGTGCTGGCAGTAGTTCCAAGAAAGGGGGAGGACAGAGGCAGGCATCCAGCTGCTTTCAATAAACCTTGGCAGCACAGGTACTGAATGTCTAAACACTAAAAGTGTTCAAAACTGTTTTTTTTTCTGGATTTCAAATTCTGAAAATGTGAAAGCATGTGCTAGTGCTCACCATCTTCTCATTTTGAGCAGAAATTTAGTGATCAGGATAATCACCCTAGATATGAAAGCAGAGAATTTTTAACTGTTAAAAAAATATCATTCATAGAAGGGAATATCTTTATGAATATAAATATATACATATATAGACATTCCAAAGGATATATAAAATACGTATATCCCATGCATTTTCTAGAAAGATTTGTTTCTTCCAACAGATAGTAGGCTGATTGTCACAATATGGATTTGATTTTGCATTGCAGGGCCATAGTTATCCCCAGTGTAACTCTGAAGTCAAAGAAAAACACTTATGCAAAGTTATATTATAAACTGATTTGACCCTGAACTGTATTTACATCAGCTACCTCACAAATTTAATTGAAGTTAAATTACATTAGAATGAGGCTTATGATACTGTATTCATAGCAGCCATTTTTTTTGCCTATACATATTGATGTACAAAGATCCTTTCATGGATACACTTGGTCAAAAGTCTCTGTTTCTGTTCTGGACAGGTTACATAGCTGGCTTGAAACATTTATACTGCCACTATTGAACACTTTCCTCCAGTTCTACCTTCTGAAATTTTACATAAGTATTTCTTAAATGTGATTAATTAGTCGAGTTAAAACACAGTAAATAAATGGAACTAATAAGTAGAAACTGTATAGCAGATAGGTATAGCTGATAAGTAAATAGCAGAACAGCACATATATAAGACTGCAAACCTCCTGGATTTAATGGTTATTCATTGCTTAATTAATCAGCAGAAGCACTCTGAGTTAAGCTTACAGCTCACAAGCTTATTTGCTTATTATGAGGACAGCTCTATCCATCTCATTCATAGTTGCACACCTGTTTGCTACCTGCAGTCAGTGCCTGTCCCTCCTGTTACAGCCTTTTTTCCTCTGAAGTGGAAAAACATCTGTCTATCAACAAGGGAAGTAAGAAGATGAATACTGATGTCTGCAAAATCTTTGGGAAAGTGCTTTGGGAAAGAATAGCTCTATAAAAGTGCCATTTTTCCCAACAGACAATCAAAAGGGCATTCTCTCCACAAAAGGAATTCTCTCCTTCTGAATGATGCTCACACACCAGGCTTCTTGAACAGCCACTGACCACTCTTCCTCAGAGCAATTCCTCTCCACCCAATTCCTCATCAAGACCTTCAAGACCTTTCACTTACATTCAGTCCCCCACATTTTTTCGGTTTTATGTCTTGATTGCTACCTAGACACCAGACACTTTTTTCTACATCAGCTCAGGGATCAAAGGACATTGCAATATTCTTGCTCTAAAAGACTCTCAAGCTGCTCTCCTAGCCAGTACAGAGCAATAGCTTTGGCTTAACACTTCCACAAAGGTATTGTTGAGTGTTTGAGCGCTCCTTCAAACCAGAGAAGCTTCCAAGGTGGTGGAGCCAAGTCCAACATGGAGGATAAAATATTTCTAAAGCGTAAGGATAAGAAGTTAGATCTTCTGTAGGTGGTGATCTCATAGCTTAGCCATAAAGGCTTCTGCTCCCCTCTGAGAGATAGAAACCACCAGCAAGATGGATCATGGATGAATCCTTCTAGGAAAGAATGAGAGGAAGAAAGTGGTTTCACTTGACCAAGCCAGCAAGTCTGAGCTTGTCACGAATTCAGAAAAAAACCTTCTGTATCTAAGCTACACCTTGCCTAAAACTCTTCAAACAGGGAAAGGTGTTATGGGAATTTCGCTCCCTGTATTATACACTAGAGCTTGATTCTACCATGTCTTACTCCTTTGTGACTCATGTATTGCACTTCCAAAAGCACCAGTGCCTGACCTTTCTGATTTCTTGTACCATTATATTTAAAATAGAAACTAATACTCCAGCAGTTAGAAAGTGAGCAATCATCCATTTTTTTCTCCAAACTAATTGACAAAGTCAGGTGTCTGCCCAACATAAAGCATCCCTTTGCAACAATAAAAATCAGTATCTAACTACCTATTTAAAAGTAAGAATTAAACAATTGCCAACTGTTCATTAAGAATCAAAGAGGTTTTTCTGAGGACTAATTAATCTAGGTAATATGTTTATCTCTAGTTTTACTTTACTTATTTGAAATATTTTGCTCTGCTAGCCCTTTAAATTTTTTTCTACTCCTGAACTCATTAATAATGAATCCTTTCATATTTACTGAAATTATCCTCCTTATTTACACCCTTCAAGCTCTCTCAGACTAGAAGCTTTTTGCAGTTTCATATCAGCCACATCATTTTTTCTGCAGTACTATACAAACACACTATTTTTTTGTGTAAGCCTGCATGCTTAAAAAATAATCTTACAGAAGTCTACAGGAGGACACACATTAAAAATACAGCATTAAGCCTGAAAATCTGAAAGAAATCCATTTTTTTTCAGCAATGAGAACAATATCGCACCTTTAAAAAATGATGTCCAAATGAGTAAAATAGCTCAGCAATAAGATAATCTTATAGAAAAATCATAGGTACATCTGCAGTGATGACAGATAATGGAATCTGAGGAGACACTAGTACAGACAACTTGGAATATGGCTTTGAGTCTTATGATTGTTAAAGAAAATACTGTCAGATACCACAAGATTAGTCTATCTAAGGAATTTACTACTGATTTCATAATGATACCATCAGAGAACAGCTCCTTTATTTTTGAATAAAGGAGAAGCTAACTAGTTAAAAAAGTTACTTAAAAGCACCTCCACCTGCTGCCAATCAGAGAAAAAGAAATGAGCAAGCTACCTACAGATTAAAAAAAAACTTAATGCAGTCTACAGTTTTATGTAAAAGTATTTAGGAACAGAGACAAAAGTGAAGAAGAACCAAAAAATTCTGAACACAGATACTGTGTTTCTGAACAGACAACCATGAATTTTTCATTAATAAACCCACACAATTAAATAATTTAGATACATAGGTTTGTTCTATCTGTATCTAGCAGCTTTCAGTAGGACTCTCTCACAGGGCTGGTGTTAATCCACAAATGAGAAACTGGATCAATTTGCTTTACTGTGCTCATTGGGCTATGAGCCATGCTAAAATACTGAGCAACTGGAACATGAGGAGTGACTCCTAGATGTCCTCTTCAGCCACACAGGGTGAGCTGGACCTAGTATCTTCCAAAGGCTGCAACAATGGTAAAGGCCACTTTCTGATGGTATTTGGTTTCCAAAACAGGCCTTGAATGGACTTCTTGTTAAGTTGTTCTCCCACACACATTCATAACAAGAACAGGTAATAATTGAAAAGTGAAAAATTTATTCTTCGTAGTTTTTGTAATTTTGCCAGTGGTTTGTCAGTCTTATGAATTCTGTTCATTCCTATGTGAATTTATACTCAGTACTGAAATATAATTGTCTGAAAAATGTGAGATAGAAAGAAGTAGCATTTATTTATATATCTTTAATATAGCTGAACAATTTTAGAGTAAAAAGACATATGCAAAACCAATTAGACCTATATTAATGATTTTATCTCCACAACCCTGTATTCTCTTTATGAAGTACTATACTGAAACATAATTTAAAAACCAAATCAAATAAGTGCTCCATTCTGATGGGGTAAAACTTTAACCAGGGAATTGTGCAGAATGTGTAGTTCATTAAAAATGAAATAAAATTTGTAGTATGACACATATATCTGGAATTAGGAAATAATGGTAAAGACATATATCTATCATTACTTTGTCAAAATGCAGAGACTCATGTGGGATTGATACAACTGAATCCTATTACTGAGACAAGGAGAGGAAGAAATTAGCAACCTAAAAATCTAACTCTGGATTTGAGTATGCATTCTTGGGTGTTTTATCATTTAAGAAAAAGCAGTTGAAAATGATTGATCTCCACAAAAAGCTTTGCTGCATTTATGTAAGGTATACATTTTGTTTAGATTTAAAAAAATAATTTTGTTCAATACATCCCATCCCCTCTGCTACACAAAAATCTTATCCAATAGATTTATTAATCAAAATTAACTGGCTATTTCTGTATGGGTTCTTTTCCTGCAGATCATGTCTTATTACAAATCCTTGATGTGCCTGCATCATACTCGACTTTATCTTTGTTAAACACACATTTAACCTTGTATGAAGACATCCTACTCTATTGCAGACATCTACCCTGTAAAAACCTGACAACTTGACAACTTTTGGGAAGGCAGTACCTGAGAAGCCTCCAAGAACAGCCCCTCCTCTCTTGAGTCCAGTTGAGCTCATCTGGTCCAGCAAGTCTAATACAATTCTTTTTATATACTGGCAACTAGGCAAAACAACACACAGGTTTAACAGTACACAATAATGCTGATTCTCCAGCTGATATAATCAGATGGAAATTTACAGCTTTGTTGTTGAGTGGGAATGTTCTGGCATAAATATTGAGTTCTCTTGGAAAAACTGGCTGCTCATGTCTTAGACAGACACGCTCTTTTCTTGGCAAAAACACCTGTCTGAATGACTGGTCACAAAAAAAATGGTGCAGTTATATCCAGCTTGTAAACAGTGACAAGTGGTGTTCCTTAGGTCTCAGACAGGGTCAATTTCATTCCATATCTTTATCTGGGTAAGGGGACCAAGTGTACCCTCTGTCTCTCTGCAGATGACACCAAGATCACAGGCAGTGTTTGATCTGCTTGAAGGCAGGAAGGCTCTGCAGAAGGATCTGGACATGCTTGATTAATGGGATGAGACCAACTGTATGAGGTGAATCTTCAAGAAAGCAAAGTGCCAGAGCCTGCACCTGAGTCACAACAACTCCAGAAAGTGCTACAGGCTGAGGACAGAGTGCCTGGAAACTGCGCAGTGGAAAATGACCTGGAAGTGTTGCTCAACAGCTGGCTGAATATGAGCTGTCAGTGTGTCCAGGTAGCCAAGAAGGCCAATGGCATCCTGGTACGTAACAGCAACAATGAGGCCAGCAGGACCAGGGCAGTGATTGTACACAGCACTGGTGAGGCCACACCTTGAATTCTGTGTCCAGTTTTGGGCTCCTCTCTACATGAAAAACATTGAGGTATGGAAGTGAGTCCAGAGAAGGGCAAGAGAGCTAGTGAAGGGTCTGGAGCCCAAGTCCCAAGAGAAGCAGCTGAGGGAGTTGGCATTGTTTTGTCTGGAGGAAGAAGAGGCTCAGGGGGAGCCTTATTGATCTTTACAGCTGAAAGGAGGATGTAGTAAGGCATGAGATCAGTCTTTTCTCCCAAGAAACAAGCAGTAAGACAAGAGGAAATGGCCTCAAGCTGTGCCAGAGGAGATTTAGATTGGATATTAGGAAAAATGTCTTCCCCAAAAGGGTTTTCAAGCACTGGAACAGCCTGCGCAGGAAAGCAGTGGAATCACCATCCATGGAAGTATTTAAAAGATATGTGTATGGTGTATGTGATGCTTACAGATGGGGTTTAGTGTTGGACTTAGCAGCGCTGCATTAACAGTTGGCCTCCATGACCCTGGACCTAGGACATTTTTTCCAACCTAACTGATTCTATGTTTTTATGGACTGAGACTAAATTCCTATTTCTCAAGAAACAGTAAGCAGGCAAACCACTCTACCAGCACTCACTCAAAAAAGCTCCAAATGCAAGGAATGTTTGGTTGCCATACAGAGGAAAGAGAAGACCTGCAATGTGCCATTGCCAAGGCCAACATATGGTGGAAGAAGCACCATTCAGAAAGAATCAGCTCTTGTCTCATAGACGAAGAGCAGCACAAGGAAGCTTATTTACTCGTATTGAGTCAGTAATATCTTCCTAATGTTAAAGAGATAACAAAAAGCTAGCAGGTCAGCAACATCTGCATGTTGGTATAAAACCCCTGTTAAGCTTAGAAAAGTTTAAAAGATAGGCCCTTGGGACACATGACAAATAAACCTATAAAGCCCACTTGCCTCTTCCCCACAACAGCAGTAGAACTCTCATAACTTCATTTTTGCTGCTCTCCTAAGGAAAATGCTCCTCAAACACTGATGATTGATGATTATGACTCCCTTCATAGTTGTCTCTTTTCATTTTTTTCTTTCCATTGTTACACTTGACATCTTGCTCTTGCACCAAAAATTGCACTGGCAACAGCCTTAAAATAAACAACAACCCCCTGCTGGTTTTAGCTCTTCCCTCTTCAATCACTTTATCTCGTTACTCAGCCTGGCATTCCATGTGTTGTAGGAACTACATGCTACTACTACTGTATGAGACTCTCACCCCTCAAATACCCACTTCCTGTCTTGGACAGCTCACATTGGACCAAATCTATGAATATCTGGATAGCGGTAACACACCCAAATGAATTATGGGGCAAAAAGGTCAGAAAGAATTTTAGCCAATGAAAACACTATTAAGTATTTACATACTCACATCATTAAACTGCTTTATAAGTGATATGTTGTCTTTACATAGGGAAAAAATGATACCTTTACTTTATATCGGTATGTCATTGAAAGCCTAGCAGAAAAATGTAACTACAAACTCAGGCTGTGTTAAAAGACCAAAAACCAAACCAAAATAAAATACTGGACAGACAGAGAATGAATTGCAAATGAGGAGCTTACAGGTAGGATGTAACTTTCTCTAACTAGGGCATTAAAGGACAAGTATGAGTGTTACAAGTCCCCTGTAGGTGAAGGGAACATGATGGATCAGGTTGGAACTTGGATTGTTATCCTTCTCAGTTATTATAGTGATGAGAACATTATATACACCCACTCTAGAAATCCACTACCTATATCAATTCCACAACAAGGAACATAAATGTACAGGAGTTTAGGATATCAGAAACATGACAGGAAGAACTTTTGGAAACAAGTTTGGTTCCTACAGTGATAAGAAAACATACAAATATTTTGTCCCAAAAAGCCTGCAGAACACAACAGAAGGTAAAATATTTCCTCAAGTACTGTGCTAAGCTTCAGTCTGTAATAAAATCAGAAAATCTACAACACTATATACAACAGAAAGATCATGGAAGCCATGGTGACACTCAAAGAAGTACACATACAATGGGATTACAGTTCCTAAAATTCATGGGTGCATAAACAAGTGTTTCTCTTTATGTTCTTGTTATAATTTAATAGCATACTGCTAGATAGAACTAGATTTTCCATATGAGAGTTTCTGAAGTGAATAATGTAGCCTAGAGTGTGCCATGGAATTTTCTAGAAGGAATAGATTCTAAATTACACAGCATTATAGTTGAATTATTGTCTTTTTTTTTTTTAATTTGCAAAAATTAATAACCCCTTGGAGCATTTGTATGGTTTCTGTAAATAATTGTGTGGCCTGGTAACCTGTCTCAAAAGATTTATTGTGTATATTTTTTATGGAATGTTTAGCTGAAGCAGCACTCATATTAATGAATGCAGAAAAAAAACCCCAAAACATATATGTCAATAACATTTCCTTTAAAGTTTTTATGCATAGATAGAATAACACTGTGGCATGGAACTACAAATAAGAGTGAAATGCAAACAAATAAATTTACATAAACAAGTACAATATATCAAGAAAAATGAAATGCATGTAATGAACTTCAGCTATAAATCCTAAATTTTGTAACTCAGCAGAAAAAAAAACCCCAAAAAACTACAACCCAATGCATCTCCAAATCAGAAAAGTGGTGTGGAGGTTTATCAATATTAACCGAGTAACCAATTCAAACTGTCCACTCAGGTATTTGTTCCTCTCATGCAAAAACTTAGTAGTACAGTTCAAACAGATAGTGGATAAGGTTGAAACAAATATTCTTTAAGAAATCAGATATACATTCATAAAACTCCTGAAGATGCTTTCTTTCTGAAAAAAGTTTCCAAGTAGCTTCAAATCAGTGCACTTGGCAAGTAAGTCTCATTGAGATGATTAAGCCCATTTGAAGTTCTTTTCCCTGACAAACCAATCTTACCAGGTTGGTATGCTAAGGAATAGACATAGAGACATTTTGCAGAAGTTAATCACTTTTGCACATAATCAAAAAATAACAGTAATTTAAGTAATCCATTCCTGTAGGTTGGCACTGGGAGATTGTTTTCATTTTTGTTTGCTGTTGCAACATCTCTGTAGCAAGTATAGACAAAAATCTTATCCAAAGCTTTCATGTAACTTAGGGTTGAGTTTTTGTTTCCTTACTAAGACTTTGGTTTTGGCTTTCTTGCAAGTTAAAGATTATGAATTAGGACATGAAACATCACCAGTCGGAGTTTTTTGATAAATATATAATTTGCAATATATATACACACTGAATTTTGTTGTCTGAAAAATTTCCAGTTTTAAACATATCAGCTGTCTTTTATTTCCTGATGTTTGATATTTTTGACTCACTTAGAAGTTCTGTCTCCATCTGTTATAACTATAAGCATATTTTTAACTCTGTAAAATTCGTATAAATAATATGAAATCATAGAAAGTAGTAATTTTTTATTAATTCTTCAATGAATAAGTGTCTACTAATATGCATGACTTCAGAGAATGAAGCACCAATTGTAAAAATCAAAGTGACTAAATTTAGTGTCTTTAAAATGTTAGGTGTTACGATTTTCTTAACACATATCTGAATGTTCTAATCTTAGTAACTAACAATGCTAATGGAATTACACAGACCAAATTAATCCCTTTTCTTTTGTGCCCAGTTGTTATTTAAGTAAACTTATCAGTCCTGTCCAAATGATGGATAATTTATATTAAACACAAATAAAATGACCACTTTAGTAATCTAAACTTTAGGTCCATTCAGTTCAGTATTTCCAAGCTGTCCCTGTGACCTGTTAGTTTGTCTGCATTGCCACCTGGAGGGCCTCTCAGCAAAGTCAGGCTCCCGACTGAATTCTTCTGGTGAGATTCTGTGATAACACTCCAGGACTTAAAGCAGCCTCTCCTGCTCCAGGGGGAGACCCCACCGTGGTTCCCACTGTCCCCCACAAGCCCTGGAAAGTGCTGAGATAGCCTGGAAAATGTCTAGAAGCCTAACCAGGTGTCTGGTAATTAATGCAAATAGGAGACAGACTTCCCTAACCTCCCCTTCCCTCCACACTGCTTTGTACATTAGCATGTACACTAATGATTAAATTAGTTGTCTTAATCGTGAAGGTCTGACACTGGCTCAGTTAGGAAACACATATGAGAAGATGAGGAAATGAGACTACAACTCCTTGAAAACCAAAACCAAAATGAAGAATTTAAATTCTCCAGTTCAGTTGCACTACCTAAAATTGTGGGAAATAATTAGAAAAAAGTCAGTCAAGAACTTGGACTATTTAAAAAAAAAGACAAACCAAAAATCCCCTGCTGACTAAATACAGAGCAAAAGGTACCCACAAGACATCATATTTTGGAAGGATAAGATTATGCTTCTTTGAATGACTGTAAGACAAGTCCTTTATAACAACCAGAGATAGAAAACTGGTTTTAAAATAATGCAAACACAGTAACTTTGTAGAAAGTGAGAATAATATGTGATAGTAAGAAAAAAACTGTTTTCTCCAAAATGACATATTTGCAAGAAGGAAAACTTTTCAGAAAAAAAAAATAAACCTTTTCCACATGTCCCCTGAAGAAATATAATATTCCAGTCTAATTTTGGTTGCAAGTCTAGCTGCTCAAGTAGATACCTGCTAGTCAGAGCAGATCAGAGTCTTCCCAAACATCCAAGTCATGGTTTATTCATGAAAGGAGCAGGTGCTACCTGACACATAGAGATGACACTACTGCACCAGGAAAGAAAGGTGCTTCTGCAGGAGTGGGATCAGCATGAGTCCACAAGATAACTACAGCTAGTGGTTGGTTCCAATGCAAGGAAATGTAATGAAATGGAAAGTTTCAAACCTGACCCTATACACAATGGGTGAGTGCAAACCAGATAAAAAAAGGAGGAAAGTCTTAAAAAGTCAGAACAGTAGGTTTTGGCAGAAAACACCATCTGTTAAGGGTATGAAAATGATACCCTAGGTACAGCTGTGTGTCTCAGAAGAATAGCCTAAGGAGATAGAAATGGAAGTGGAAACAGAAAAAGAGAGAGAGAGAAAAAAAACCCCATAATTTTAATAAAAATACAACTAAACTTTCAGGAACTAGAGACATCACATGGAATTACTGTCAGAGTATTACAGAAGTTACTTCTGCAAGAGAGCAGTGTTTTGGCTGCCTTTCACAGCACCTGGGCATGAAGAATCTTCCTGTGGCCAGATACAACACCTTCTGTTGCTCTTATTCAGAGTGGAAGACCGGTTGGAAGCAATTGCTGCTAAGCTCCTTGTGTTTCCAGTGTGTTTAAGGAAGAGAGAATTAATCTGGATGTAAATATTTGTATCAAATAGAAATGCTAATTTAAGCATACCATTTCATTATCCCAAAGCCTCACACTGATGGATGTGAATGAAATCCTTATAAAATATTCTGTAGACTTAAAGGCCTATGACTAGAATATAAAACATGAATGATGAAAAAAAATAAAACCTCCATGCTCTGACAGAGAAAGAGGACTCTGACATGGAGGTGGGCAGGGTAGACACAGCACACAATAAAGCATATAGTCTCCAAAACAATAAGAACTTACTTTAGCATACTTTAGCATGCCAAAACTACTAATCTGGTTTAGTATTATGCTGGATACTGCTTTTATTTATTTCTTCTTCAGATTTCTGCACAGGAAATTAAAGTCTGTACTTACTGTATGGCTGTTACTTAGCTGTAACTTTTAGGCTTCACTTAAAGTCTCTTTCTTTAGCAAAAGTGTGCTAAAAAATAACAAATCAATAAGCTGCTTGAAACATGCCATGAAGGATTGATTTGAAAGCCAAAGATTGTTTCCTACTGATGGGAACAGCCTTTCTGTAAATTAAGTGTTTCTTTTAAATAAATGCCAAATCTATGGACAAAGGAAATTCTTTTAAAAAAAACCACAGTAAAGAATATGCAGTGTATATAATGGGACAGAGAAGCAGTTAAGGGACTATCCCTCAGAGCAACTTATGTACTAGTGTCAAAAAGTAAACAATAGAAAAGAAAAAGAGTAGAGGCAGGAAAAGAAAAAGCAGAGAGTTAAGGAGAGGCTAAGGAGACGGAGTTTGATGCACAGTATATATTTTAATAAAAATTAAAATAAGGAGGAAAATTAGGGGAAGAAAAAACCCAAAAATAATAGAAAACAAAAATCAAAAAAGAAAGGGAAGAAGTATTAAAGAAAAATTGCAATTACTCATTCTAAAGGTGTGCAAAAAAGGGGGAAAACAATCTTCATATCCTCCCTTTATACAATGCATATGCCTTTCCTTTGCAATCCTTGCAGGCAAAAAGCCTTCCTGGCATTTCCTGAAGTCCAGGTGTATGGAGTGGCGACACTGTCACCCAGTGGCAGACTCTGCCATAATTAGTGCTGTTCTGCTGGGGAGGACCACGGTCATCACAACACCCTCTAACCTGGGTATTTCTCCAACAGCACCAAACTGTTTGGCTGCCATTTCATAAAGCAAAATTCATTTGACAGAAAAAGGGTTAAATTTAATACAGCTGGACAGCTGAGCAGCTGCTTTCATGATTTAAATAAAAATAAGCTGAAATCCTTGCTGTCAGCTCAATGATATATGACTTGTAATGGGATGTTTCCAACCTTTTCTTCCATATGGTCGCCTACGTTAGGTAATACACACAGCCTGCAGTGCAACAGCTTCTCAGAAAACATCTGGGTCCCATTCCTGCTCTGTTAGCTTCAGTGTTGCCTCCCACAAACACAGATGATTCATAGGACAACATCCCTTTGGTTACGGATCAAATTAGGACATTTCATTGATAATTTTATCTTGCATCCCAACTGGAGTTATGGGAAAATGGAACTAATTCAAACAAGAATTTCTCCACACATATTTCCCTCCTATCTGCAGTTGATAAAGTTAAGATTTCAGAAACAGATTTTAATGACTGCTTAGAAAAAAAAGAAAAGAAGAAAAAACCAGCCTATCTCCTGGGAGGAATGCATTTCCGCTTGATTTCATCTTCTCTCTCGCCTAGTTTTAGAGTATTTCCCCCTTTAAAAATGTGTTTGCTGACAGGAAAATCAAAACATTATACTTATTTCTAAAAGCTGAAATCAAAGCCAATTATTTCTTCTATTGATAAGAGATTAGGATCTACTTCAAGTAAATTTTTTCATGTTTAAAAAATATAATGGAATAAAGAGGAAATGGACAATCTGCCCTGGAACTCATGTGGTGAGTGACACAGACTGGCTGCTAAGGAAAGACAAAGTTAGCAAATATTGGCCAGTGATTTCTTTACTCCAGATCCCCCAAATATTAATTCAGTAGGCCTTTGCTGTTCCATTTCTTCAGTTTTTGTGGGCATGCTTCTGAACAAGAAGGACTGACAATGCCAGAATTTATGCAGCAATTCACTGATTTGCACAGTTGGTCGCCCATAGCAATTGGTGGTTTTGTGTGAATGTCTTTCAATTAACTTTTCTAAAACTTTAAATCACCTTGACTTGCTTTGGTGTGATGCACTACCCCATTAGTATTAAAAAAATAAGTGATCTATACTGCTTTATATCTACTCAGTTTTTCAAAATTCTATTTTTTTGTCCCTCACAATTTTAGTGAATGAAAGAAAGTGGATTAGGGACAGAATTTAATCAGTTAACCATTATTAAATAATAAGACAGTAGTTTGCAAATGCATCTCTATTATAATTTCATATTAAAGTCCATTAATTCAGATAAGTCAAAACAATATAAAGATACTAAATGGATATCATATTAAGAACCCATCAAAATGACTCTGTACTTTTTGCTTTAGTACATGTATACTTTGTTATGTGCAAACATAAAATTTAAAATGCTAAAAAAAGGATGTGATTTTTGTTCACTCTACATCCCAAGTATAAAATAAGATAAAGCATAAACCAGCAATAGTCTCCCAGGGACACATGCATACAGATGCACTCCTAAACTATTTTTCCAAGAGTCATGCAGGGTAGTGCTGTGCCACCACCATGCACATCAAGACAATCTGCTCACACCACAGATACACTGGGTCATGACCCTGCCCATAAGGAGACAGAGATAGACTATTTTAGGGCAGAATGAATCTGGCTTTCAAGACTTTCTAAATCATGCCAGGCTTGTCAGTGCAGGTCCCAGAGCAGACCAGAGTCAGTGCTATGAGAAACTTCCAGCTGCCAGTTATGTGATGTGCTCACATCACATACAGCACACATTCCCACCCAGTGTGTTACCAGGATTTACTGAAAAAAAAAAATCAAGGGTTACCTTTGTTTCAGAAATTCTATCTATATTTTTGTGCACAGATCTACTGGTGCTTTTGTTTTACTGACACTCAGAAACTGCTGAAAAGGTAAAATTGTGATTAGCTCTTTTAAAGAATCTCTCTGACACAACAGCATGTTCTGGAATGACTGAAAAAAATCCATAAAAGGACAGAGACAAGGCTAGATAGAAATGTGTTGGGTTTACGACTAACTTACTTAAGTAATTTTTCTCCCATTGAATCATGATTTTTCTGTCAATTGAAAGTGTTCTATTGACTTGCTGGGAAACAAACTCAAATTTAACAGCTTATACTCAGCAGCTCAACAAACTGATATCAAAAGTCATTGACAGGCTGAGCTGGGAACTGTTCTGCCTGGAGAAGAGAAGGCTCTGGGAAGACTTCCAGTACCTAAAAGAGGGCCTACAAGAAAGCTGGAGAGGCCACAAAGCTTTTACAAGGCCCCATAGAGACTGGACAAGGGGTAATGGCATTAAACTGAAAGAGAGTAGGTTTAGATTAGATATGAGGAAGAAATTCTTTACTATGAGAGTGGTGAGGCACTGGAACAGGTTTTCAGTCAAGAGTTTCGCCAAGAAGTGATGAATGCCCCATCCCTGGCAGTGTTGAAACCAGGCTGGATGGGGCTCTGAGTAATCCAATCTAGTGGAAGGTATCCCTGCCCGTGTCAGGGGGTTGGAACTAGAGGATCTCTAGATCCCTTTCCAACCTAAACATTTCTGTGATTCCCTGATACATATTAGACCATTTAACTCACACAGGAATGATAGAATGCCTTTCAGAATTAAGCTGAAGTGCAATAGAATTTTCCACATTATATAGACTGCTGTAAATACCAGAATTCATGGAAATCTTTAATTTTTCAGTATTGTAGGAAAGTATTTCATGTTTTCTCTAACAGGTCATTCACTACTAGAGACAAAGTGTAATTTGAATCACTTTTCCTCTATGTGATATTAATTTTTACTCATTTTGGATGTATTTCTCTTCTTAATAAAATGCAAGAGAGTAGGAAAATTTTAAAAATAATACAAAGCCTCATCAACTGTTCATTATCAAATTTTAGCACTGGTACAACATCAAAATATACATCATCTACACCAGAAGTGATTTATCTGGAGTGCTATAATGCACAAATTCTCTTCAGTGAATGTTTCCTTCTGTACACTAAGTGACTAAATTTCTGTGCACTTTATTTTGAGATTGAAAGCGGTGGAAACAGAGAGCAGAGTGATCATACCACTACTGGTGGAGACACCAAAAAAGAAAGCAATCAGCTACTAGTGCATGAAAATATCCTTGGGTGTGACACACATGCTCATTCCTTTGCTACTGATGCTTAGAACTGCAAATACTATAAAATTCCATAAAAGAAGGTGGCTGAACTGAGGCAAAGAGGTTTAGGTTGAGAAGAAAACAAGATGTCTGAAACAGTACATCTTCCTTGTTTTGTTTGATTTCTTTTTTTCTTGCTCATAATTAGATTTGAGAGACTTTGAAAAAGTGTAGAGCACAAAGACAATACATGAAGACAATGTATGGAAAATACCAGATACCTGCTGAATACTGGAGAAGCTACACTAAACCACAAAATATTTGTTGCCAAATTCTCAGCTTTCTTCAACCTGCCTCAGTGACTGAAGGGCTTAATGATTAGGCTCTTTCAATTTCATCTCACTTGTACTCTATGAATCTGAGTAAAATAATACAAACCTAATGTTTCAATAAGTTCTGAATTCAGAGATTGATACTTACAGATATTGGTATAGCATTTTTGCTGCCAGAGCTAAAACCATAAAAGGATTAGAGACTGCATTCTACTCTAAATAGGAAAAAATAATAATACCATCAAATTTCACCCAAGTGTCTATAACATGTTAAAATGGGGTTAATTCTAAGCAGGTGATATACTTAGGTTTTAGTTTTCCTTTCTCATGACTGCTTCATTCACTCATTTAATTTGGTCCTCCCCATGCATCTTTTTGATGGTGCTATTCATAATGCAGAATAGCATTCTGAATAGCAGAATGATACAAACATAAACAACGAAAGCAAAATGATGAATTTACCTAAGAATACTTTCCACTAGAAAGTCAAGCCCAAAGAATTGTGTGTAGACCCCAACAGCATGCATTTAGGGAACTGAATGTGTATGAAACAAAAAGTACATCAAGGTGATCTATCTTCTTTCACATAGTGGGGTATCCAACACATCATATATACAGAACTTTTCTCAACATTTTAAAGACTATTTAACTAAGAATTATCAATACTATAACTATGACCTAGCTTGAGTGAAGAAATACTCTCATGCAGCAGAAAGCCTTTCCATGAAGAAAAAATTTGTATTTGAAGGATATTTGAAAGACCATTTAAGTCAAAGAGGAATGATAGGCATGCCTTTCTAAAAAATACACATACATCTGCAATTCTTTAAGATTCAGCTAGATGCACATAAGCACTCACAAAACTGTAAGCAGATGACAGATTTAGAGTGTAGGAGAGTAACCAGAAGCACCAGAAAACTAGAGAAAATTCCATTTCTCTCTTGTGAAAAATAGTATGTTCCAATGGGTGAAATCCCAAGCTGTCTGTACTCCTATCCCCTCCTAAATGAGACAGCTCAATGAGGTAACACAGGAAGCTGCAGCTTCTGAACAGTATTCTCAATATCTTGTTATTAGGTACTGAGGTAACCAATTAAAGTTAGAAAATGTAAAGAAATTCTTCTAGTAAAATGAGTTCCAGCATTTTTTCTTCATCTGCTTAACAGACACTCTGGTGCAAGAGATTTCAGCAGGAAGAGTTACCTAATCTAAAACATTCAATTCCTGCCTGAACCGATTATCAGGATATACCCAGGTCATATCCCCTCATTTCTATTTCTTGAGATGAAAATCAAATTTTGGTAATATTTTTATTTTTAGGACAAAGATCTAGGGTGATTTTTCTTGTCCCTAACAAAGTTCTCAGCTTGAATATAGGTATTTTTCACCACTTAAGAATTTCAGAAAGAACCACAACTCACTATTGACCTTTAGACTTCCCATCCAGCCCTGAAAAGCAATTCCTGAAATGTCCAGGACCACAGCAATATCATTCTGCTATACACTGCTCTCAGTTATATGTGCAGTCAGTTAAAAACTCTATAGTTCAAGACATGCTGGTCATATTCCCTTCTCTAAAGGAAAATCTTCATGAACAGTGTGGAGGTTTTGAAGATGGCCTTGAGTCATTGATCATTAGCCTGTGATTCAGGGAAACATTCACTTATGTTTGCTTTTTTGGTGACACACAAAAGGTTTGAAAGTCCTCTGAAAAAATTAGGCAGAGGTTCAGTTATCTGTTCCATTAATTCCATCATGAAAGCCTAATTACAGAATTGGTTATTGAATTTCATCATCTTCCTTTTCTCTCTACACAGATATTTTCTCCCAGGACTCATTCAGCACATATTATTGTAAGCAAGATCCAGAATACATGAATGATTTTTTTTTTCCTTACCAGCCTTAATAATAATCATGATTCCTACTTTGAAGAAAATAATAACAACAGAAATTATCACAGAATAACATTGAATAATGAGAGTAAACTATGTACCCAGAATTCAAGTTAATGATACATGGAAAGAGAATGTGTCCTGAAGCCCAGGAGTTCATAACATTGCTGGGTGGGGGACCAGGATAGTTAGAGGAGGGAACAAAGCCTGGAATGTGGGAGATAATGCATGTCAAGGGACCTGCACGCTTTCTCAAGGGTGGATAAAGGCTTCAACAGGAAGGTCAGAAAGAAACAGTTGGCAAATAGGTGTGGAATAGCATTCTTGAAGAAGACTTATGTCAGAGATCTGGGTTTGAACTAAGGCTAACTTGGGGAATTCTGTTAATCAAGTTAGAAGTTAGAAGCATAGTACTGCCAAGAATATGATGCTTCAGTGATAAAAAGTGAACTTTAAAAATACATAAAATTATGGGACTAAACACTTCACTGATATCTAAAAAAACATAAAAAATTATAAGTTCTGGGCATAAACAAACAAGCAAAAAAACTTGTAAAGCTTATTTTGACTTTTCAGATAGATAGTCAAGGTCTAACCTTTGCAGGCAAACACCTGAAGACAAATACACCTTCAGATCTCTGCCTGCACTCTGTACAGGCTCCACAAAGTACAAGCAGAGTTTTAAAATTACCAAAAACCCCTGTTCACAAATAAAGGCAAAGGGAGGAGTGCTCCACTTAAGATACTTAATAGGAGGCTTAGGTCTGTCTCTCAAAGATGTAGGAGTGAAGGAAATTCTTTCCTACCCTTCAAAACTTTCACCTTTTCTTTGGATCTGAGCGCCTGGAAATGTTATTCATTTTAAAGTAAAAACTGGAGGACTCTTGCACCTTCTGTATGATCAGTATGATCACTGAAGCCGAGAGACAAGGAGCACAGCTTTGTGGCCTGAACACTCAGTTTAGCCCTCACAACTGAGTTCAATTTCTTAGAATGCTGAAAATGTTGGTACAAAATTGAGAATGTCAACCAAAATGCAACCATCCCCAAAAGGTTCCTTGGCCTTCTCCTTACCACTGGAGGCCATAATTTTAAAAGCATGGGCAAAATCAAACAGCAGAAAAGCATGGTGAACTTGAATCTTCCTTTCAAGTCCCAGATAGATTTGAGAGGGGCATGGCAGCTGCTACCATTTTGCTAAGTTTCATGGGTTAAACCAGTGACACCAGTAGTAACTAGGCTCACTTCACTGATACACCTAAGAAATGGGAAGAGTTGATGCTGACCAGATTAGAAGACCTGTAAATCAATTCACTAATGATGATCCTTGATGCAGTATTTGGGTATCTGTGCTCTGAACTTTGCCAAATTAGTGTATCCCAGCACAATAAGTTAGAAATAACATGTCTGAGACTGTGCAGCCTGACCAGCAGAGCTGTATCTGAACTTGTCTGGTCTGTACTTTGATGCTGTAATGCTGGTGGCTTAGGCCATCTCCCCAGCTGGCTACCTCAAAGCTTTAGGGATAAATTTTTCTGCAGCATCAAGTGTAGTGAATGGCAGAGGGGGAAAAGGGACAATTTCGGTGTGATGAAGAAATTGGATGCACTTGCATGAAAGGTTGTCAAGCAGGTATCTACCCCTATAGAACTTTGAAATTATAACTAGTAATAGTATGCACATGAATGAATTTGAATACCCTGAGACATATGATAAAAGCATCTTGTGGAAAGACAGTACATTAAGTGATCTTCTTTTAAGTGAAAAACAGTCATTTAGAAAGTAGTACTGCTTATAAAGGATTATTCCACCATCCAAAACTTACCATACATGCATGCTACACTGGATACAAGATACACTGATTTATTTCAAACGCACTTAAGTGAAAATTGTCCAGGAAAAAAAAACTCAGAAAAATTGAGCATAAGAACATATTGAAAATTAATTTCAAGACAATAATGAACGAACATGTAATGGAAAGAAAATATTTAAATCAATTTTGATATTTGCATATGAATCAAAAGCTGTATGTTTTAACAAGTCTGACCAGATAAAGAGTAACTATTAAATTTTAAATGCTATCAATTGCCCTTGGGTAATTATGAGGTGGGTAGCATATCTTATTTTTAAATGCAAAATGTATTGTAAAATGGCATAGTTTGCATTCAAAATACTAATATTAAAAATAATATAAACTGTATGACTGCAGCATGGTGGAATTTGGCTCAGAATTTAAAAGAGAAACTCTTTCCATAAGACACAGTAAAGAATATCATACTTAAATAAGTTTAAGATGTTTTCAGTCTATTCTGTTTTACTCAAGACGACAGTTTCTTCTCTAAAACAGCATAAAAAGAATTATATTTAAATAAGTTTAAGATGTTATCCAGCCCATTCTTTTTTTTCCTTAAAAAAATATAATTCATCTGTCAATGAAGACAATTAAATTGTTTCTCAAAGTTCCCTTCCATAAGTATAATGAAAATACCATTCCTATATAACCTATCAAAAGAAAGGAAAAAACCCCACATTCTAATATGACAGACAGACAAAATTGCTTTTAAAAATAAAATTAAAAGGAGGAAGCAATATGATACCTTCACAGGTTTTGCTGACCATCAACAGAAGTAAAATGAAATACAGTTTTTAAATCAGCTATTTTGAGCTATATGGCAGAATGACTCAGGAGAGTAACACCTTTACTATTTAAAAAAATACAAAGAACAACTGCCATTAGCACCTTCCTCCAGTCTCTCACCCACACAATACTTTTCTATAGCTTCTTTTATGATACATAATAGTGTTTTTAGATAGCAGTGTATTTTGTTACACTGCCTAGAGTGAAAATGTAACTATCATTCCCTGTTTTATATCTCCCTGCAAAATTAAAAAAAAACACACAAAAAACCCAAAAAACCAAACCAAACCAACAAACCAACAAAAACTCCAAACAAACACAAATTTTATAAGGCTAAGTAAAACCAATATGAAAATTTCTGACCTACAGGATGTTCTTTCTGTTTTGTCAGTCATTTTAAGTGTTATCCCTGCAGTTCACATACCTTAAGGTAATTTCATGACACATTTAGACTACAGCAATAGTCTTTTAGATCACAGGGGTGCTTCTAAGGAGAGAGAAAAAAACAAAGAAAAAGAGAAGATTTCTAAAGTTCCCTAGTTACGTCTGGTTCCATTGAATGCAGAATATTTGAACCTGCAGAGAAGCCAGTCATTCATCATAGCTGCTAGCCCCAGCCACATGGACTCAACAGGACACCGAAATAATCTCCACCTCATTCACCACCATCCATTTTTTTAAACACTTTGTATATCCAGAAATCATCTCTCATCATCTAATGTATACATTGATTTTGTCCTTTATTCTCCATTTGCTTGCAAAGTACATTTGCTATGCAGCCCTTTCACCTTCTGATGCACAACACAATCCGAGATAACCCAAATCTGCAAAAGTTCCTAAGATTTTTTTACATTTAGCATAAAGAGAATTTGTAATATTCTTTCTCGTCAAAGCTCTGAAAAAAAGTTGTTCCCATAGGAAAAGATACTTCAGCACATCTTCTCTTAAAGTTCAGAAAAGGAAAAAAAAATTTCTCAAAAAGTAGAAAAAACCAGGAAATCTTGAAGGAAATGCTCTTTTTAGTCAATTACATCTAAATCCTACAAAACTGTTTGACAACATGCATGCCTTGTGTGTACATGTCTTTTACTTATCAGCCTGGGGGAGAGGGTGAGGGGGGAACACAAATCAGCTGATTACTTCTATTTTTCACCTGGGATATGGAGTCAAGCTAGAGAGAAATTTAAGTCTATGATGGTTGCATGCTGCTCTAAACAGTGTTGGCAAGGGTTGGGTTTTTTTTTTAATGCCATGCTAATAAAGTGATTTAGCTGTTCTATCAATGCTGTTTGACTTGACAGCACCGTAACCCAGTGACAAGGGACAATCTTGTTGATTCTGAATAAGTGTTGATGCAGAATGGGCATGTACAGATGCTCTAGAGACTTATACAGGAGAATAGGCTTGAATGCATTAAAAAGCAGAAATTTTCTGTACAGAAGAAATGAAAGGGGTTTCTGAGGGAAGTTAGAGTGTCTGTAGCTCATAATTTGAGAGAGAGTAGGCTTGCCCCACCTTCAGATTAAGGGATGATTTATAGGCATCTTTGTAAACCTGAATGAGTAAGGAAATTCAGAGGATTATATTAAAAACTCACTGTCCCAGCAGAGATATGGAACCTTCTGCTGCACTGCTAGAACTCACGTCATTTGGAAGTAGTTTGATAGACTGAATGATATATTAGAAAGAAACATGGATTTATTTCATGCTCCTGCAGTGCTGAAACAGCGAATGGTTTTGTTAAGTAGGTGATTTTTCTACTTTAAAAGCCCAGTTTCATACCAAAAAAGGACCCATTTATGAACTCAGTTATACAGTCACAGACTCATTTCCTGTCTTTATATTTCCAGTTTGCTTTCAAAGTTATTCCCTTCTTCAATTTGCCTTTTAAAGGAATAAACTGCTATTGAAATTGTGGGGGCAGAAAAAAAAATCACATTTCCTCCAATGCACTTGTGAATTTCATTATATGTAAAAAGCAGTTTTTAGTTGCAGAAGCCAATATTGCTCAGAGGAAGTTGAGTGGAGGGGCAGCTGGAGGTGAATGGCTGGTCTATACTTTCTGTGACCTGTCAAGCTGAAGCACATGCATGTGCAGGCCACTGACAACAGAATGAACCTTGAAAAGGTGGAAAATTCCTCTGGTGTCAAGGGAAAAGCCTTGGAGGATTAGCTGAAAACATTTGAAACAAATTGCTGAAGTCATTTGAGTTCAATTTATGTCTTGTTGTGTTGCAAAGTGTGACAAAAGTTTCCTACACCCCACATCTTTAATTTCCTTTTTCTTCCCCTGAAAATGAGCATTGATAGCAATGTGAGGGAAGAGGAACAAAGTGAAAGGGACTGTGTTTTTTTCCAAAGGTAGAAAAGTATATTGAGACACTAATGGAAAAACCTCCGCCCTTCCAAACAAAAAACTTCCTATTAGTACAATGCTAAACCTCAAAAATACTGAATTTTCCAAACACTCATCTGGTAAAAAATTTACTTCTAAAGTAACTGATGTTTAATTAACTTATATCAGAAAGCAAAGTGATAGCATTCTACTTTTCCAATAATTATGTCATGTGCTTTTTACTTAATGAACAGTATGATACTTTATAGTTAGCAACATTGCCTTTTAATGCCATTTAATTTGAAAGAGGAGGATTAGAGTAGCATAAATTTATGATTTTTAAATTCAGTTTTTTTAAGGAGCTTTTATTTTTTTCTGGATATTTACTCAATTACTATCATAAGATCATTTGCCAACTTTTCCATTCTCTTCCCCTATTTTGCTTTTCTAAATGTGTTACAAAAGGGCCCCTAAAATATCTTGATAACCTCCAATTTTCATAGGTTACATATTATCTTGCAGACAAAATTTCATCATGCGACAAGTTTTGTGGCACTCAGTTGTAAACAAAAACGAAACCCCACATAGCTGAAAGATTAAAAATCAATCTATTCAATCAATATATATTTCCTCCTCTAAATCATTATATCTCTGTGGATAGCTCTACCCGAAATGACAATACAGATTTTTCTGTGATTAAGCTATCTGCATTAACAGACTGCCTTTCTATGGCCTTCAAAGCCATTTCTGAAATGCTTTATAACATATAACATGAAGAAATTATTCTCAAAAATATATGCAGATAAAAGCTCTGCAAATTTTGGATTTGAAATGTGTATTTTCATAAATTAATTTTAATATTGCTGGCAGAGTAACTATAGAAACAAGCAGATAAGAGGATTTCCTTCATGATACATCTATTTTCACAACACATTTATATTTTCAGCAGAGTTAGTTACACTGTGACAAACTTAATCCACACACACTGATTCAGTAAATAATATATGTGGAGTAATTGGACCATTCCTTCCTTGATTGATTATAACTGGGTTATTAATGCTCAACTGTACATCTGCATATTTTACAAAACTTTTTTCCATTCAGAATAAATGCTCAGGTGCTGAGAAAGCTACTAACAAGCATCAGGTAAGCATCAGGTTTTTGGGAAAATTTAGGCTTGTTTTATTAATTAGGGTGAAATAGAGTAGTAGAACTCGCCTTAGGGAACTGATTCATAATGCCTTTAGTGATGCGCAAAAGATGCTAAGTGAAAATAGAATCTGATTACAGCCTCAGAGAAATAGAAAATATGAGCCCTACACACACAAGAAAATAACAAGTAGTGTATAAAAATCTTGAAAATACAGCCAGAAATGTCAGGTAATGGAGCAGCAACATGCTTTTGCAGATCTGAGTACCAGAGTTTTGGCTTAGCTCCCAGCTTCAGAAGTTGGATCAAGCTAATCTTCATTTTGCCAAAGTTGATGGAAGCTCTAAAAATGTAAATCTGAGCTACAGCATAAAAAGTGAAAGAATATTTCTTGCCTTATACCATTTTTCAAAGCACATAAATTTTAAAATTAAGTACTGGAACTCTGCAAGGATTGGACTACACAACAGCCAAAATAAGTTACCAAAATTAATGGAAATAAGTCAGTAAGCTTTTTCAGTATTATAATGTGATGCAACTGTTGGGCAGAGTGATGACAAGTCTTCTGCTTCTATAGATATGTGTGCTCAATAATTTGTGCTCAATGGTTACACTGAGTTAATCTATTTAAAGAAATCATCAAATTCTTAGATTTTCACCAAATAAAATGATTTGTCAATCTACCCCAGAATGAATCATTTAACAAATTTTGACTTATATGAAAAAAAGTATTAAAAATATTATGAACCGTTATCTCTTCAAAACTAGAGAAAATTATATGCATATACATCCTGAACCTTGTGATTAAAAAAAAAAATTAGAAGATTTGGAGTTGAAATACAAATTGATGGCTTACATGTAAATGTGGCATTCAGGTGCAAAACCTGGGCTGAAGCAAAATGGTATTATTGGGCAAGTTTGACCCCTTTGCAACTTTTTGGGTGAAGTTAGAGAAGTGCAAAGCAATAAAGTCATACACAGGTATTTGTTCAGGAAGCATATATGTGAAGTAAGTATGGTATATAGCAGTGTTGTGAACATCATAGTTAATTCATATAGGGTATATCTGCACTGTCTTATGAAGTGACTGGTTATATAAGAACAGCTCATACCTTGCTTAAATGATAATATCCATTAACTATGTCTAAGCTGATAACCCCAATTCCAGCAAGACAGTTGTTCTGCTATGGAACACCCCTGAAACACATGAAATTCCTTGGTTTGAACAAAAATAATAACTTTCAGTACCCATGTAAATACTGTTTGCCTGGTACTATTAATTTCAACTACCCTAAAACCTAAACTATTCCAATGCCTTGCCAATGCATTGTAACATAACTATTGTGTAGTTTCTAAAATGAATTTGGATTTTTTTCTTTTGGTTGACCTTTTTTCTTTCTGTCTTACCTGCTCATGAAGTTCTGTGCTAACCCTGGACTGTGGAAAACAGACTCTTTCTAGCATGATTAACAGAAACCTTAGTATTACTGCAAGACAAACAACAATAACATAAGGTGGTGCTGTTAAGTCAGTGAACTGACTTTACCTAATTATTCTTATTATATGAGTCAGTAATTTTTAGACGTGGGCGCAGCTGTACTGTTGTTCTGGGTTTTTTTCCATAAGGAACATCAGCCTCACATGTTCCTTATCTTTCTCCTTTTTCACTTGCCTTCTCTGGGAATACACAGTTAAAGCATAAAATCTTGGCTCACCCAAAATGCAAACCCCTCGACTTGTTTGACATAGCCTTTAAAAAGGTGTAAGAAACTGAGTTCCTCATTGCCTGAGTGCAAGAAGGGATAAACCAACCATGACACAGGACATATGAGGATATGAGCTGGATCTTGACAAGGGAAAAATAAATGAACTCTGTTCTGAGTATATATTGCAAATTTTGACTGGGAAAATTCT
The DNA here is from genome assembly GCF_028551555.1 of Melozone crissalis. Classification (NCBI taxonomy): domain Eukaryota; kingdom Metazoa; phylum Chordata; class Aves; order Passeriformes; family Passerellidae; genus Melozone; species Melozone crissalis. The sequence continues at coordinate 29,544,903 of NW_026535794.1, forward strand.
AAGGTGCAAGGATGTTTACCACAGTGTTTTATTTGAGATCATAATTCAAAACGAAAACTCCTGATTTAGTCATCCCCACTTCCTGAGCTTTGGTTCACATTGCAGCCCTGAAGTGTTAGAACTGGATTCCTTTGGGGTGAAACACAACTGGAAGATGCCTTCTGGCAGCTCTCCTGAAGCTCTCCAGCTGCTGCTGGGCACTCAGTCTGAAGAAGAGGCCCAAGTAAAACATGCTCAGTGTAGACTTGGCACCGACCATTTCTCTCTAGAGATCAGCTTCTGTTGTGCTGTGTAACTTCTTGGTGGAGGCAGAGCACAGGCACTCAAGAGAGAACCAGACAGGCACAGTAGTTGTACTGATGCCTCAAAAGAAATAAAAAATATTGCTTTCTGAAGCAAGGGTACACAAGAGCTAGGAACATCTATTGTTATTGAAATGCAACAAAAATAAACACTTTTTAATAAGTGGAAGAAAGCATCTGAAATGATCAAACTTCTCAGAAAAGATTTGTTGTGGATTTCGTTGGTAGGTTGGGGTTTTTTTAATTTCTTATTCCAACTTTTATTTGTTTTTAAAAGAAACCTGCAAGTGTGGAGTAAAAAGAATAAAGAATGACTTATGTTCTAGGAAATGCTTATGATGTAAAAGTACCTAGAAGTGGGATATTGTTGACACATACTGGCAAAAAATTCAGTCATGCATGGCAAGATTACCAAGAGAATTTCTTCTGCGTTACCTCATTCTTCCATGAAAGATAAATACTTGGTAGTGAAAGCATAATTAATACCTTGTTTTCTTTTAGACTCAATAAAACAGAAAAATAATGAGAAATACTAATAACACTGCATTTCTAAAGCTGAAAAAATGGCAAAATAGCTTTGTTTACCTAGAGAAAACTTATCAAAAAAGCTGCAAATATTTTTAAGCAGCATAATTTAATTGAAATGTTAGGATCTTGCTCAAGACTTGAAAAAGAAAGAAATAAAAAGTGAATTTATAATATTAAATCAAGTTACATTAAAAAATATGACATCATATGCAAAAAAATATTCATGTCTCCATGAAAATCCAGATATAACCAGATATAACCACTTTCAGAATTTATAGTGGAGGCATCTCAAAATGCAACTTAAAAAATATGGAATTAACTTTTACATACATCACAAGTGCATTTAAACACACTGTGCTTTGCTGTTTGAATAACAAATATAACAAGTAGGATAAGTTATGGGTGATTCCTGCCTTCTTGTTTTGGAAGTTTACATGAAAAATGATGACAAACCATGCAGCAGAAATCCTGAACAAGGAGTGGTGAACATCTGTGGTGTTTCCTCTCTGAGAAAAAGAAAAGTTCACATCCCACCCAGGGAGAAGAAATGATCCTGATAAAGAATGTAAGTGATCTTGTTTGACCTATGACACAACACTAGTGCTGACCTCTGTGCCTAACCACAGTGCATGTTTTTTGTTATAAGAGAGAGCAAGTGTGCATTGCTAAAAAGGAATGCAAGGAGTATGAATGATGCTGAAAGTCAGAATGAATTATTGATTGTGGAAGTGAAAGTGTGTTTGTTCAGGTAGGTATGAAAGGCTAAATGGAGGAAGAAGCAGAAGAAATGCAAGAAGAAAATTAAATAAACTTACTCATAACCAAGCCATTTCTATTCTAGAAACAAATCAAAGAATTTGCCATTTCCTTTACTCTCCACAGACCAATATTGTGCTTAAAAACATATTAGAACTTCTAGTTATAAACTATAAAGCAATAAATAACTCCAGTATTTCCCATATGATTAATAAAGTACCAAAATGTTAATCCAACTCTATTTGGGAATGTTATTCATCAGCATTCTATATAATTTATAAAAATCTTCAAATTAGAAATTTAGGACTCTTAACTCATCACATGGAGAGCATGATTAATTGTTCTCATCCAGAAACCACCCACCCCATCATCTTTTTCTTTAAAAAAAGCAAACACACTTATTTTCCAATAGCTGGATGTGTAAATATTTCTAGTATTGGTATAAATATAACACACTGTTCCTGAAAAATGAGCACATGAGAGATTTTAACTTTCAAATTTCCCATGTGGCAACACTAAAGTAAAATAAAATACAACTGGCTGTTTACTGACAATGTCTGCTATCTACAGTTCAGGAAACAGCCCACTTAACATCCAGTCCTTATAAACATATTGTCTCTGTAGGTCTTTTGTTACATATGATCAATGCAACAGATGAAAAGCTGAAGTCAAAGTTAATCCATGCAATCTCAAAGCACAAGAAAAGTCAATGCATTTCTTTTCACATTCAAGAAAAAGGATAATTTATTAGGGGAACTATGGAAGGAAAGGAATTTATTAAAGGAATTCACTCCAGCTGAAAATTTGGCCTTCAATTATAAAAGTGAATAATAGAAAAATTAGAAATGCAACAATAAATCTCATTCTATTGCAGCTATTTTTTCTGGAACGCTTTAATTTAATCCTGATATATAAGCACAAAAGAATAACACTGCCAGGTCTGATGTACAAATCTTGGTAATACCTTAAACAATTGGACAAAGAGAGCCTAAGCTGTCAGCAGTCAACGTGCAGTACATTTTTAGCAACAGTAAGAATATGTTTGATGGAGATAGATGACTCAAAAGACATGAAATTTAATGGAATTTTACATCCCTAGGTCTCAAGCTCAAGGGCAGGACCCATACTGCAATGCCTAAACTTTAGGCACCTGCTATAAAATTGTAATCCAGATTCTACTCACTCTACATAGATGCTTAGATGCCTTAAAAATGTACATGGAAAATAAACATTTTTAAAATACTGTCCAAGAAGATTAGGACACCAAACAGAGAAGAACCCAAATCAATCCTCACAGAAAAATACCTTTACTCCACAGAGAATAAGCACTCCAATTTAGATTGCAATTGAAGAGTCCTGGATTTAACTGATCGTTTATAGTACAAGTTTATCTTCAGTCAGGCTTTCAACCTAAAGTGAAACACCAAAAAGAATGAGTGCCTCAAAGACCTGAACAAGATTCCCTTTTTTAAAAATGCAGGCGGAGGTAGATGCTGATATTTGCACCAGCCTTTTACAACATTGCACCCCCTTCCAAAATTTATTTATTATAAAGTAATTTGATAAGTTGTTTAAGAAGATTACATCAATTTCCTCCTTAGTCCAAGGGAGTTTACACACACATCCATTGTTTTGCATGCTCCAACTGCCATTCTAAAAATCTATACTGAAAAAGGGAAAACACCATTCCACTTCTGTTGAAATTATACACAAGAATACAATTAAAGACCCAAGAACTGAGAGAAATGTCAAAAAAAAAAAACCAAAAAAAGAAAGGCAAACATGATTCTACAGACCACTGACTTGAGAACTTTAAATTCCACTCCATGCTTTTATTGCTTTTTATGACACTTTAATTTGAAACTTGGTATCAAAAGGACAAACAGTAGATAAAATAAAAGAATTTGGAATGGTTTGGTTTGGAAAGGACCTTAGAGATCTCCGAGTTCCAACCCCACTGCCAGGGGACAGGGACATCTTCCATTAGATCAGGTTGCTCAAAGCATCATCCAACCTGACCTTGAGCACTTCCAAGGGATGGAAAAGTCTGCTGACTTAGGTACTGCTCAGGAAGGTATAAAATGTCATGGTACTTGCAGGGTCAATCTCCCTTCAAGATGCAGCAGCTGCTTAGTTATAGCTGTGAGAGCAAAGCAGCTGAAGTCTGGGTACTTTTATTGTAAGGAAGAATTTTTAATGACAATCTTAAGTGCTTCAAATAGTCTCTCCTGAGGTTGTAAATCCTTCAGCTACCAGATTAGTCTAGCTATAAATCTGCGTGTCTGGAGTTGCTGCCAGTTGATGAAACATTGGCAATGCATGACACGAACGTACTTGTATTTGCAAAACATCTTCATCAGCTGGCATCTCTTCTTCCAAAACAGGGTCTAAACAGTGAACAGTGGAATAAAGGAATACTTTCATCTGGCCAAAAACTAGGCACGCTGGCCAACTTGACAGTGTTTATTACACCTCATTTATTTCAGTATCATCATCTGGTAGGTAGTCCCACCATAAATATGCACACATTAAAGGGAAAGTATGTAAATACTTCTACTATATTTGCTGAATTTCCTTACAGCTTTGCTGATTAAATGAATTCTTTGACTACTATGGGGCTATGCTGTATAAAAACACAGATTACAATATATTAATGCCACCTGTTAGACATCAGAAATTCTTGTAAATAGACTGGTTGCAGGAAAAAAAATCAATTTAAGGAATATACTTTAAGTCCTTAGATTTTTTAGGTACCCATAACTGAAGGATTAATATTTCATCAGCAATTACAAATGAGTATTATTAAATTTAAATGGATGGCTGATTCATGAGCACATTTGAACTCTCAGATGTCCAAGTGACATCAGTTCTCCCCTCAAAACACTTTCTTTTATATCCCACTTTCTTTCACATATCCCACTTTCTTTTTCTATCCACAAATCACTAAGTAAGCACAAGAGTACAGCAGTAAATTTCCAGAAGTTAGCATGAAGCAATATTTTGTCCGTTTTGAAGTCACAGACATCAGAGGTAGACTAGAGACTGCATTGTTTTTCACAATCCCAAAGCAGGTCCTAATAAAGCATTGTATCATTTTAATTTAATCTAAAATAAAGAAAAGGCTTCATAAGAACTTGGTATGCTACCTTTTCCAACAATTAGATATCTCCTATCTCATTCTTATAGTAATAGCAGCAGCCAACTTGTTACAATTAATTAGTGTTCTTAGTCTGTTAAGGAGTGTATTACTCCTTAACAGAGCAAGAACAGTGCCAGAGACTTGAAGGCTTTCTCCTGATTTTATGGATTCCATAATTATTCAAATTTCAATATAAAGCAACATGTCTTTTTACATCATATTTTATAGAACATTATTTTTTCTGCCTTGGGGACTTGCACAGACACCTCAGCCTCATCTCCAACAACTGCAGTCAAAACTCTTGACATGTCCTGAGGTTGAATCCATTAAAGTGCAAAGGCTCTGACATTTTTGAGCATTCTCTTTATGTTACATTGACAAATGGAGGGGTTTTGTGTTTCATTGGTTAAGAAGGAGTCAGGTTTTAGTTATTTGAACCTAGGGTAGCTTCATTCATGGATCAAAAAAGACCTCTTGGGGCTTCCAAAGTCTTAATTATTTTAGAGCTACAAGGCATGATTTGGTAGAGATTTGGGTAATGGGAAACATATTCTTCTGGGATCACTTCACTTTGGGGAGCTTTCCAGCTGTGAAACAGGCTCTCGAACTTAAAAGCTCTCCAAAGCTCTACCTGGCCCCAGGCCCAAATTTCCCTGCAACAAAAGTTGACTCACAGAACTAGTGTAATATATGCAACCAAAAAACTGCAACATTAAAGAACTGGTAGGATTTATGATAACACTTAAAGTTGTTAAAGTGTTTTTAAAAGGTCAGCTTTTCACATTTAGAAGCAGAAGAATATTCGTTTTTATATAATCACCACATATCTAATTCCACAAGCAAAAGTGACAGCTATTTTATTATCCAAGGTATCTAAGGACGTTTGCACATGACAGTATTAACTTAAAATAAAGTGAATGTTCCATTTGTTACCATTCAGAATGATAAATATCATATCTCTTTTCTTTTACTTTGGAACTGGTTTTCAGGAAAACTACTTATATGATGATGATGATGTTTCATTTATTAGTTAATGCAGGCATAAATAAATAATAAATCCGTTGCAATGTCTGTGTGTCTAACATTACCCTGCACCATTTAAACAAAATATATAACTTTCAAGGCATATTTATCAACAAAATACATGTAAGGCAGGCTACTATTAAGCCCATTAATAGTAATTTTATGTTGTATGTATAAGCAATGGTAGATAAGAGCTGTCCTATACAGTATAGGATCTGAATAAAGTGAGATCTTCATTCAAAATTATTCATAAAAATTTTTACTGACATCAATATGATAAATAATAACTTGAATTCTACAATAGGAACTTGAAAATTAGAAACTTTCAACAGTAAATTAAAAAATCTAAACCCTGGAATTTTATGCACTCAACTGTACAACAAAATCGTACAGAAAACCTCAGGTCCCAGAACAGACCTTCAGCATAACGTTCAGTTTGTACTCCAGTATGAGGGTTTCTTACATAGGTCAAACTCAAAAATGTCAGTTCCTAACATGAGGACACTTATAAAAAAGTGAAAGAATTATGAATGCCATTAAAGAAAGCCATTAAGCTTGAGGAAATGACACATGCACAGAAATCACACACAGCAACCACCACAATTCCCTACCATATCAAAACATCAGAAAAGCATGCCATGAGAAAAACCCTTCCTCTGTTAAAGTGTAGAGAAAAACCCTTTCATGTTTATGGGCTCCATTTGAAGTCTGGAACCACAAATCTCCTGTATTTGAGAAAAAAAGACTGTAGATCAAAAAGTGTCTTTTGCTGTCTCTATGGCTTCTCCTCTAGTTGTACCCCAGAAAAATCTTGTACATCCTATGTTCTACTCTGCAATAATGATCCTTTTTTAAAAAAGTTCTGAGGGGCAATTATTATTACAGCTTCAATTCTATACCATAAGTGACTTTGAATAATATGCCTAAGCACATATTATTGCTTCATTCTGTCCCGATCCCTCTGTTTATATATTTACGACTCTTCCTTAAATTACAAATTCTTCACATCTCTGAGAGAGCATTCCAAATTTTTCAACCGAAGAGTAACACAAACACTGTCACCTATCTGGTATCTATGATCATGCTGGCCATCTGGAGTACCATCTGGAACAGAGAAATGCAGAGGAGTAGAAGACAGAGGCAAGCTCAGTCCAGGTGAAACCTGGTCTGTCCTTAGCCAGAAAAAAGAAAAGAAAAACTCTCTCTGTTTGATCAGCTCTCTGCAGAGACTTGAGACAGGTATTTTGAGACTATGATTCACCAAAAACAGCATTTAGGGAAGAGACAGGTTTGTCAACACAGGCACAAACTGAGATGTGAGCCATCTCTTTGTGAAACAATGGGGTAACAGTTCAAATAACAAGTGCTCCTGGAATTAACAGCACTATGGAATCCTACAGGCAGCCATGGGACCCCCAGCTCCACTGGACACAGGCAGGGAGATCTCAGATGGTTATGTCTGTGATTCACTGTGCAATCCATTTCTATTTTATGCTCTAGTTCATTAGTTTATGCTCTTTTCTGAGCAAAAACTGGTAGCCTGCTCTTGGAAAAAATTCTGTAGAAAAAAATATAATAATGTTTGTCAAATGGCAAGACTGGGCTAATAATACAGGTTGCAGTCATCAAGTTCAGCATCTCTGTATTTACCTAGGATGGGCATCTACAGCTTAGATAACTTGCCATGGATAACTCAAAGCAGACTGTCATAATAATTAATTGGCAATAAAACCAAAATCGCAAAACAGTAATTTGCAGCTGTCTAATAAAATTCTAAATGGATGACTCTATTTGTTAATTTTTATTTTATTCAAGCACACCTTTAGACACTAGGAATGAAGGATATTGGAATTGCTTTTCAGAAGGGAGACAAGTTCATTATAAATTTGAGAGTCTTTGAGAAGTATAATATAGAGCTTGGAAAAAAAATTAAAAGAAAAAGCACTTCAAAGTGATTTTCTTTGGGGGATTATCCTCATGTAGTAGCACTTCCTGATGCACTGAATGCAAGACCACACTGAAGGCACAATGTAGTATGCAAAATGATATAAAAATATTTTCATCTTTGGAATGAATTTACCTGAAAAAAAACAGCCAGGTTTTTTTTTTTGTTCCATTAATTTCTTGAGATTATTATGAAGGAAATACTTAGTAAAATCAAAAAGGCTGTTTATCTCAGTATCCACTACACAACAGTGGCCAAAAGCAAATACCTAATAAAAAATACTAGCATGGGGCAAGAATGCAGTGATATCTTTCCAGAACACTCTCCCAGTCTCCAGAGATTCCCCATTCACAGAATTAAGGGAAAGATTTATCTGAAAGAAGATCATTCACAATGCCTATTGTAGAGGCAACACCTCTTACTCAATACATCAGCTAAATTATATTCATTCAGTAAAAACTAATATGTTAATAAAACTATTATTTCAGAGCTTGCACTGCTTGAAGCCTAAAATGCCTGTGGTGCATATCCCAAGCCACAGGGCATGTTTTACATCTTCACTTAGAGCCTCCAGAAAGCTCACTGCCTGCAGGGTGGGAGGGTCTGACAAGGAGCCTCAGAGCTGCCCACAGGCAGCACAGATGCAGCTCCTGCTGGGCTCACAGTGACAATCGTGAGTGACTCTGAAGCTGCTTTTCACACAGGAAGGACTTTCCTATAACATGGACGAAGGGTCTGTTAAAATGCACTCGAGCCTTATCAAAACATCATATCCAAGTGCTAGGGGAGAGACTGTGCACACACACAGGTTTCCTGCAGCCTGCCACCAAGCCAGCAGCAGAACTGAGAACTGGAAGGTCTAGCTGAGCATCTGCCCCTCATCTGTGCCCCACAGCCACAGATACTTTTGAGCCCTTATTCCCTCCAATCTGTGGAGTTATCCTAAACATTATGAAACTGTTAGCAATGAGATTAACAAGCTCTTTAGACTCTATTTCCCAATGCCTTTAAGAGATGTGTTTTAGGTGTTTACAAGGAATTAAGCTAGAAATACAATTCCACAGACTAAGTTTTTTGCCATTAATGAGACATGGCAGAGCTGCTGGAAAGGCACTGCTCACATTGACCTGTCACAGGTGGTGCAAGGAAGAGTACAGCCTGTGCTGCTGGGCACTGCTTCTGACCCCTTAGGAATTAACAGAGGATCACCAAAAAATCTCCAGGAAAGAGAAAATGCACAAACTGCCCTTTTTTGGTGAAAGAAGTTAAATCCACATATTTGTTTAGGCAATGAGTGGTTGTGGTTAGGCAATGAGTATTTTGACTCAATTACTCCTTCCTTCTAAAGGAGTGCTGTGACTTAGCACTCAAATGTTCACAAGTTGAAGAGAGTTAGGCAGATAGTGCCAGTGTGCCCAAGAATTTATTCATTAACGAGTCAATACAATGTAATACAGTAACTGAGGGATTGGAAATAAAAACCAAAACCAGCAAACCAATCAACCTACTCTTAAACTTAAAAAAAAAAAAAAAAAAAAGTCAGAGAGACCAAGAGACCGCTGTCTCATCCATGAATAAGCTGTATTTGCAGCAGCTACCTGGGCTTGATATCATGCTGTAAAGATACATATTTCAAACTGTATAAAAATCATACCATGATTTGAACCAGGCTTAGATCAGTGGCTGCAACTTCTTCATGCAGAAAAACCTCCATCTAATACTCAGAGTTACCATAAAGACACAAATGAGGTTTAACCTTTGGCCATGCACATCAGCATCAGACCAGGGCAGGACTACAGGCTTTGTGTTCACAATCTGGCAGATGTTAACAGACAGCAGTACTCCCTCACCTTGAAAGACAGGTGCCTCAAAATTTCTCTTGAGTTTTGTTTCAGTAGTTATAGGTAGGAAACACAAGATCAGGGTTCCACTCCAGAAGTACTTCCTCCCATCACAGGCATCCCCTGCAGGAATCTTACAGACCCCTGCTTTCTGATGCTCTGCTGTGCTCTATAACTGCCCCTACTTCAAAGAGTAGCAATTAAATTATTTTACCTAATTCACAACACCCATCGGAATGTAATTCTGGGTAAGAAGTCTGCATAGTTTTGGTATTTGACATCACTTTTTTACCAAGAACATGTGGACAGCAAATTACACTATTCTGACAAAAATATTTTGCTGTGCTATTCATCATTTGGTACAGCTCAAGCCCTTAAAATAACGTGTATGCAGATTCACACACCCACCTCCTCCCATACAAGAAAATTTTCATTTAAATAGTGTTTATTGGTGATTATCTTGAATATATTAACGCTTCCAGTGTACCCTTTTTATAGTCAAAACTGCGAATCATCTCCTACACTTAAGTAAGTCATCACTCATCAGTTACACATCATAGTAAAATTATATCCCTGCTCCTTCTCAGAGTAATTATTTCAGAAGTATCTACAACAGGGAGCAGCTACATATCTGAACAACCTGGCTCATGTTTGGTGGATCAGATTTGGTTTTCATTTAAAGAAATTCTTTTTTAGTCCATAATGTTACATAAATAAACATTAAAAGCTTAAAAAAGCCAGAACAGTTGCAGTAAGTGATCAAAGCTGTGGTTATTTAGGTTCCCTTTTCTTACAGGTTCCCTTTTCAACCACATTAGCAATGGTTTTCATTCCTTTGTTTTCCCCCATTACAGCTGGATAGCACTCTCCAGGTCATTAGGGTGTGAATGACCTCTGCCCCAGCAGTCATGGCAGAACAGGTTAGTCTTTGCCCATTTATCATCTCAACACCTTTCAGCCATCATGATCCACTTACTAAGGTGATGCTGCACACAGACTTTCCATTTTCTTTTTTCTCTTTCTGCTCTTGCATGATTTCCCATTTGTCACCTAGACCTAGGAACTGCAATTACCTTATTTTGATGCCTTTATGAGACAACTTCAGGTCTGCTAACTGAAAGAATGATTAAATTTTGGGTTAGGAACTATGCTGGATTTTCAGCCTAATGGTTAAAGCATACCAGTGAGAAGCAAGTCTAAATCATGGACTCAAATGTGTAAGTGTGCTGAGATGAGACTGTCAAATGAAGGAAAATGTTGTGGCGTTATGAAAACAAATGACTACAAGAACATTATAATAAACAAACAGCAATGTCGTTGCTACAGATCTTTGAAATTGATTGTGCTTTTCATTCCTTCTGCAAGCTGAGACTTGCAGTCATAAACATGTTCAAATAACAGTGACCCGAGTGAGACTGACAGAATCTGATCCTCAAGGAATTACTCACGTACATAATGCTAATAACGTATGTAAACTTTTGCAGCACCAGAACCTCAGTTTGTACATTATGCACATCACATCATAAATTGTGTTATGCAAGCACCATTTCCAGTATTTGCACATCTTATTTTCTGTCAGCCTGTTAACATGCAATTGTGTTGGTATCTAATACAGACACTATTAAAAGAAAAAAGACAGACATCCACTTGCAATGAAGTGTAGGCAAAGGCTCCTAGGACTCTGCTGGGCTGCAATTTCCTTGGTTCAGTATGGAAAATATGGCTGGGTTAAAAAAATTTCATTTGGACTTCAGCCTGAGAAGTTTTGGCAAAATTCCTGGTTTATAGCATTCCTGCTGCCTGCTGCTTGTCTTCCAGGTAGTGCAATGCTTCAGAATCTTAAAGATTTTTGCTTTAGTAATTATTTTTACAGACTTCTTGATAATGCCAATTAATTGATTCTCATGTGAAATAGTTCTTACTGCTTTAGCATGTAATTTATAATTAAGTTCAAAATCACATGTTAATAGAGCTGCTTTGAATAATATTTAGTTTAGTCTACTCTATATATTTAACTTATAGATAATGCTAAAAATAATAACAAAAAAAATACTAGAGACTAGAAAAATATTCACTGTGATACCAAATCTTCATAAAAGTCTGCATTTCCATTTTGAGTCAATTTTACTTGACAAGATGTGACAAGTCCAAGCTAATATTATTGAAGATCATATCCAACATCTCAGCTGCTTAATCATTTATTTTATTGAGTATGAGGCTTTCTGTGAGCAACTGGCAAAATCCATAATATGAATTGTGGTAATAATGCAAAAATGTAACTATGATGACATTTTGTTCAGAAAAAAAAAAAAAATAAAGCTCTACTTAGCTTGTCCTTTAAACTTTTAAATTCCAATATGATTTCTTGAGACAGAAAGTGTAAAAACAGTAAAAAGGAATGACCCCTGTATTTTGTTCTTACTTTCAGGAATAACACAACGAGAATATCAAAACATAACTTGATAACTGAGGTCCCGTGATCACTAAATAATATCTTTAGATATTGGAAGGGCTAGGCTAGGAAAAAAGACTACGAAAGAAATGAAACCAATGAATTTCACTTCAGCAATGAAATTTTCAATGAACTTACATAATTGGTTGTATGTTTTTAGGAAAACTTATCTAAGGTGAAAAGGAATTAAGGAGTATTCATAATACCTTTAAAAAAACCCACAGTATAAAAGAGGTAAATCCTAAAAAGAACCCCTCCACAGCAAAACAAAAAAACATCATTAGGAAGAAAGAGTAATAAGTTGCCCCAAATTTTGAATTTTTCCTGATTCCAAAGACAATATAGAATGCACAGTAAATACCTGAAAGACGCTGTAACAAAAGGTCAAATAAACTATTTATAAAGAGATATATGTATGAAAATATCCTCTCAAATACATGTGTGAAGTTTGTTATTCAGTTTGTTTTTCAGTTTTGTATGAAAAACAAACTGAATAAAAATATATTATACAGGAAAAGAGATATCAAACATGATTCAGGCTTAGTATTTTTTTTTTACTTGCAAGAACACTTAAAAACTGAAATATATTGCCTGGGAAATGACCACTGTTTAAAGTGTCTGTAATAGATTAGAAATCCATCTGCCAGAAGGGCTGTTAGGAAGTGCTATTGACCCTGACTGGGGAAGGGAGAAGGATTAGAGGCTTTTTATGTGTGATTCTTTCAGCCATACAGTTCAGTGGCCATTGTCACTAACTCTATCAGTTTTGTGTGGTATTCTGTGCCCTTCAGAGCACAACCCATCATCTCACTAATCCTATTTCTATGAACCTGTGGCTCTCCATCACATTTGTCTCAGTATTATTTATATCAAGGGTGAAACTGGACCATCTCCTCAGTATCTGATAGCACTGTTGGTATGTTGGGGAAAGAACTGGGCAGAGGATGACAGAATGACATGGGTTACTACAGTCAGGGTCTGGAGAGAATTTCAAGGGGGAGGGAAAACAAGGAGGGAGTTGAGTTTCTGTGTTTTCTATAAGGGTAAAGAAGACAAATTCTTGGGGAATACATTCATTGGTGTAATATCACTGCTCACAAAAGGACTGTGCACCTTGTCCACTGAGCAGTGACCTTTTCAAATATCAGATCAAAGGCTTTATTAAAAGTTGGATTTTTTGCTGGAATAACTATGAAATATGTGAGGGATTTTAAAATTACTATTTACCGGAAATAAATATTTCTTGCAGTTTTTAAAAACTTGTCACTAAATAGTGAGCTTGCCCACAAGGGTAAAGGCCATGTGCAGCCTGAGAAAACTCAAGCATATTAGCTTAAGGCACCAAAGTGACGTAGCACTGACTACACCATGTTATCATAACATTCCACCAAGATAACAAGCCTTGCAACTTGTTGTTCTTCATTTACCTGAAAGTTATTAGGTTTTAATCCTTTTCAGAAAAAAACCCCAAAAAAACAAAACAAAACAAAAAAACAAAAACAAAAACAACAACAAAAAACCCCCCCCAAACAACAACAACAAAAAACACCCACAAGTCTATTGCAAAAGAATTTTAAACAGCAGCAATGGTTTTTGGTCTGTGGGGGCTCTAACTAAAAGGCAGGTGAGTAATGAAGAGACAAAATATCCCACTTATTTTTATAATGTTTCTTATTTATCTTACTGTTTGCAACGAAGTTCAGAAGTCCTTGAATCCTTAAGAGTGCAGCTGGGTAAAACAGCAACCCACTTCTTGATTAATGCAGACAACAGTGCAAGGTTAGAGGGTAATCCAAAGTTCCTTACATTTCACTTATCTTACCTTTCATCTGCTGGGCACAGTGGTGGCCCGAGTGCATTTTAGCCAAGGAAGAGAGCCAAGGCTGAAACTGCCAAGTCCCCCTCTGATAAAACTACTGAACAGCCTAAACTGTCTAGTCCTGGAGCAGCAGGGCCCTGGAAACCAGCAGAATATCTTGTCTTGCCTCACCTTTCCTTACTCGGGGCTCTCTGAGGATTACGGAAAATATCTCAAGACAATTAGACACATCAAGATTTTGGAATGCAGTCATGGAATCATTACTGTCACTATTTCCTAAACCATCTGCAGCTTGACAACACTCTTACAGTATCTATAACTACAGTTAAGTATGTGGAAACTTGTAAAAGTTTCTTTTACATGCCTGTCATTGACTTCAGGAAAAGACCTTAATAATCTAAAAGACCCCTTCAATAACAACGTCACAGCTTCCTACTCCATAATGAAAGCGTCTTATGCTACATATGCATTTGAAAGTTAAAGTACTTTATATATCTATATTCACCTGGGTACATACCATAAAATTTACTGTAAACATGCTAGTATGTGAAAATTCACATTTCTGTCTGAAAAGTAGGCTGTTTGGATACAAAACGAAAAGACAGTAGTAAGTTTTTATGTTTCTCTCAGTTATTCACTATTTCTCATTATTTTTTTGAAAATTCATTCCTGTACAAATCTCACACAGTCCTAACCCAAAATCTGTGATGCATTTTGTGCTAATGTACAATAGCTAAATCTGTCCATACTTGCAAGCTGGGCTCTATTATTATGACAATTCGACAATAATTTCCTAAAGAAATCAGACTTTTTAAATTTTATTTTTCTGAATCAGTGAATAATTTCTGGTTTCTTTTTAAGTGTGATCCCTGATCACTGACTGAAAACCAGAACTTTTCATAGAATACAAGTTATTACCAGCAAATATAAGTAGGAATTAACCATGCCATTCTTGACCACAAACCTATAAAATCAAAACAGCCAAGTTTCAGGGAAAGCTGACGTTTAAAATTCAGATAAGAAGAACACTGCAGTTCTCTAAATCTAGGCTGACAGAGCTTTCTTGGTCGTGTGCTGGTATAAAAATAATTATCAGGTATTACACAGAGGAATTCAAATGAAATTTAACATCACATCTTAAACTCTCAAAGTCTTGATTTCTATACAAAAATCTGCTTAAACATTTGTGAACTTTCAGGTTTTACAACATGATTCTTGTGAGAAGTTCAAGGCCAAAACCAAATTTTGTCATCAACTACATTTTTTATTGCTTTGTTTTGCATTCCATATTAGCTTCAGTTGATGGTAAGCAGTCAAGCACTTTTTCCTTTTTGTTCCCATGAAAACAGTGCACTACAAACTGCATCAATGAAGGAGAGGTCCACTGTGAAACCTGGTAATGAAAACATGCACAAACTGCATAACTAAATATTTCTCATTGCTACATTGAGCTAACATATGTTCCTCAGCTTTGGATTCCCTCTAACTCAATACATTTGTAAAGGGACTTGATAAAATGAACAGCTTGTGAATTTGACTGGGGAGTAGGGGGGTCTAATTAATTATTTTTAAAGTACTATCAATTACAATGCACCAAGTGTCATTTCAGGGCTTCCTATTTTTTTTTTTTCTTTTTTAACTGGAATACTATTCAGATTCTGCATCTGTGAAGTCTAAAGGGCATTCCCCAGTAGAAAAGTATGCTATTTGGTGTTGCCATTTCTGGCTGAACCATTCTCAGTTCTGTTAGTTTTTATGTCCCATCACTAAACCCAAGCACATGGTTCAGTCTGAACTTCTATGCACCTGTCACCAGATCAGTTAAAGACAACTAAGGGTGTATTCAGAGACTCTCAGCATTTCAGTACTCTGTTTACTAGAGTGCTTTCAAGAAGCCAGTCTAATGTATAAGTTTGAACTTAATTCCTGTCTAAATTTATTAATTATCCTGAGTTTGCTGAACATACTGCAGCTGATGGCTACAGCACACAGCAGTGCTGCAGGACTAACAGGTGAACTTAGAATCTAGAAGTATGAATCAAAAAGGCCAAATCAAAAATGCAATGAAATTTTGCTATTTGAGAATATTCCCTCTTGAACAGCTCAATACAAGAACAATATATCCATAACAATAGCAATAATGGTGTTGGATGGTGGAGTAAGCACTTGGTGGGTATTCTTTAAGAAAGGGGTGATGTCTAGTAAATGATGGATTAGACAGGAGCAGCAACAAGAAAAACCCTGAACATGAGTCAAAACAGAATAGTCAAATTTGCACATAAATTAATCAATATTAGTTTACCTTGAGGACAAAAATAGGACAGAACAGTTGGTGATTTCAGACTCACTTCAAGCAATTTTTTTTTTCATTTTTTAAAAAAAGGGATCAAGATGTTTCTTTTGAAAAACCCTGAACAATTTTTTAAAGCTAAGTGACTGGTTTTTTTTAAGGATTTTGCTTTCTCAATCATAATATTGGTGAAAAACCCCCCATTTTAGTGCCAAACTATATATATATATATATAAAATCAGTGCATCTCTAAGTGAATCAAGTTGTGGCCTCATTTCTGTTACTGAATTTTTGATAAGCAAAACCAAACTCAAAATATTTCAGAAGAAAGTCCAGAGGCAAGAAAAAGAATTAATTTTGATCTGGCTTATCTTCATGAAGACAAATACTAATTCATTCTGAAATGCATTTCCTACTATATATTGTGTATTATATTGCATACTATATTAATATATAAAATGCTTGTGCATGTGTATTGCTTAATGTGTTCAATAAATATATGTGTATTTTAATTTTTTTAATATATACATGAACACATAGGTATTAATCCCATTTCTAAGTTAATGTCCGAGTCCTCTTGTTTTCTCCATTTATCTCTTTCTAAAAATGGACAGAAGTGGAATTTCATGACACATAACATTCCTTCATAATCATTTCAGGGGGGAGTAAATAGCCATGAATGACCTCCTTGTCTTTACCTTTGATTTTTAAAATTTTTCTTGGCACTTTAACAAATGGTTCACCACACTTCAACTGAAAGGGAAGAAGATGTCAGTGACTTGATGGATGCTTTTTACTAGAATTGTGAGTAGAAATACTGCATTTAGCACTATGTAGTCTCCTTATTTTTTTAATACTACTCCTGAATATTCAATAGGTAGAATATATTGCTAAGAATACAAATTTTTAATAGAAATAGTTAACAGTAAGGTTAAAAAGGTTCTGAAAAGACATATAACATTTTCTGAGAAGTTTGTAATGAAGGAAATCTGACAAGATTTTGTTCCTAAATCTGTATTGGAATTTGCTCTTAGGCTTGGATACAAGAATGTGTCAGAGTTTCCTGATAATGTTAGGGAATACATGTTATGCTGCAACATTCAAATAACTTCAGAGTGATGACAACAGGAAACAGTTACTGACAGAAAGGGCTATGTATAAAGAAGTGTCATTAAACTTGTTTGTACTAAATAATATTTTTAAAACTTAAGTTTATAATAATGGCTTAATAATAATTAAGTTAATAAGCTAATTGTTAAAGGACATATTTTGGGAGTGGGAAAGAGGGGGTTTGATTTTTTTTGTGGAAAAATCCTCTGGTAGTTGGAAGCATTTCCTTTATTTTAGATCCAAACTTCATTTAATATTTAATCCACTGTTTTTTCCCACATCCTTTTGCAACTAGCACAAGCTAATGGAAGATGACAGACAGACTTATATAAGTCACTTAGGGACAGCTCCAAAATAAACATTGATGCCTTAAATTAGATGCCACTACAACAAACCATACCCAACAATCCCTCAGAGACGTCTGTGTAATTTTTTTTCCTTTTTGACCTGAAACCACATCCGCCATTATGTCTTTTGGCATTGATGCATTTGAAATTTCTCATCTTTCTGTAAGGTAGCTAATTAATTTCCACAAATAAAATAAATACAGGACTTCTCTGAAAGTGATATTTTACTGGAAGAAAAGATTAAGCCTTTCAATGTTTTCAAACCAGTATTAGTCTGCAAAGAACACAAAGAGACCTGACTAAATTCACAAGTGAAAAGCTGCCCCATGTCTTTGCCACAGAAGAAGTGTTACATTTTCTGCTCCCTTCCCTGCTTTGTTTACCAAACATCTCCACACAAGTTCATTCTCCCATTTTGTCCCTGGTTTGGTCAGTTCTATCTGTGCAAGCCAATCTCAGGCAGGTAAGAGTGCTGGCAAACCCCCACGGTGACCATTGGTGGCACGCAGCTGAGACAGTATGAGGTGCTATGACAGGGAACTTCTATGAAAGGTACTCCTGTGATGTTTTTTCATGTTTGCACTCTGCTCTCAGTTCGTACAACCTAATACAAGGCTGCAACACATTCCAAATGTACTATTAAGCCATTCTAATATAAAGATTGGCATTTTCAAAGAAGGCCCCATTTCTAGAGGTAAAATACCCCAACTTAGCGATTTTTCCTGCCATATTGCCAAAGTAAGAGAGGCACACAGCTACACATCATCACAGGTTTACATTCACAAACACACCTTCTTTACCACCCTTTGCATTCTGTTGCTTGTGCAAAATGAAAGGGTTACCTTAGCTTGTCCTGCAGTGCTGTCCACTTTCTCTTTTCAACTCTACTCACAAGCACTGTGACTTTATTGCTAATTTCCTGTTGAACTATAAATACTGTATTTTGGAACTTTTTGACACTTTTTTCTTTTCTTGTTTCCTTTGCTGGCCTATCCACAGCTCCTCACCCTTTCATATTTGTCTCCTAATTGTGGCTAGCCTTAAAAATATTTTTGAAAGTAGCTCCTTTTATCCAAGAGTGTGTGGGTGTTTTTTCCCCTGAACAAACACTCTCTGCCAACCTTCCCCTCTTTTCTGTCCTTACATCTAGGTTTAAAAAAGTTTGGCCAACCCTTCCGTTGCATTCAGTGGATAAATTCTTTTCAAATAAACACACTGCAGGAGTACAATCATGGCAATTCTCAGATGAGAACAAGTAAATTCTTTAATTCTCTTATTCTCTTATTATACCTTTTTCAGATTGACAATCTCTTTTGATTTTTCCAACATGGACACAGTGTACAGATTACAGAAATATTTTGCAAATACTCCCACATTAACACAGAGACTTTTACTTTCAATATGTAGGCTGTCCTAACCATAATAATGCAAAAACCTTTATAATTAATTTTTATTTGGTAAATTAATTAACTAACCCAAAGTTCTGCATTTCTAACCTATAAGACAAATGGTGGCATAGGGATTGAAAGATAAAATAAGTGGAGAAAAATATATTTTCCACTTTTATCAGGAGAGAAAAAGACACCAGACCTTTGTCTCAATAGCCTCAGTGTAACTTTAGTTCAATGAGATTCCAAGGAATATGGGAGGACTTATTAATCCCCCAAGGCCTGTAAACTGGCTATTTTTCCCTTTTTCAGGCTCTCTTGTAGTCAGGGTTCTTAATTTTCTACAATTCTCTCAAGAGCTGAGGCAGTGGAATTTTAGGCTTCAGTCTTAATAAAGGAATTCTTTTCCCTTGGGTATGAAGCAGTGGGAAGAGGTATAAGAAAGTTCAAACTCAAAATGAATAGAATAATTTCACATATTTTTTGATTGTTATCTAGTTCAGGTGACTGGAGAACACTGACAGTTCAATAACAATAACATGGCATCAATACAAGAATAAGTGCATTTCTGATATTGATGTGCATACTATCTCACTAATGAGATTTTAATTTAAAATGACAATTTACTTCCATACTGCCAAAGTGTATTGAAAAGATTTATTTATACACCTAATGAACCATAATGTAGAGAATTATAGAGTAGTATATTACTCTGTGGAGCTCCTATGAGTTCCACATTCCTGTCTAATCTTTACTTTACTGAATGGTAATTAATTCTGGTCATTTACTTTGCCAGCTTTCTCTCAAACTGCCGGGTGTAATGTGCAAAATACACAGAAAAGCTACAACATTGAGATTCATACCACTTTACATGTAAAACATTAAAGTAAATAACAGAAAATCTATTTGATTTATGACCAAAAATGCAAAAATAGAGGATGGTTTTTTTCCCATGAACTTATGCCTAGATTAAACTGATTTGGACACATAAATGGCAGTGGTTTTATTAGGCAGATCCAAGAAAATGCAATGATTCAAGAGGCTCAAGTTCAGTGGCTACCATTCTGTGCTAGAAGTTAGCTGTACACATAAAATTGGAAGCACGTTTCTTTACCAAAACTAGCAAAATTCTTATTTGGCTAACTGGTTAATGCTTAGTCATTGGCAATCAATTTCACAACTTTAAATATACAAGTTACCTTCCTCAGTGAGTCAGTAGCTATAAATTATACCTCAAAGGAACTTGCAGAGTGTCTATATACTTCATCATGACATTTCACTTAAAAAAACCAACTCAGTAAGTGTACATGGCTGCATTATTTCCTCTGCAGAAAATCTGGTCTAATTTATATCATCATAATCCAACTCCTTGCTCAAATCTTCCATCAGATGGCTTCATCAGGAAGCTTGAATTTGTCTCAGTGGCGACATAAAATTTTTAGTCTGCAAACACTGATTTAACACCTCTTCTTGAGGCCATGATTCTGAGCATCAAAGATCTGTGCCCCTGGGCTGCTATCTACAACTCTTTTCTGTCCTCTCAACATAAATGCAGCTATATGCTTCTCCCTGGGCTGCTAGTTTCCATTTCTAGTCTTGTACAGAGATTCACAGGTTTCATTATAACAATGCTCTCTAATACTATTTAAAGGATTCCCCAATGGCTTCCAGGACAAACTATACTCTGTAATTGCTTCCAGGGTTTCTCCCTGTCAGTCACCACAACACATCTGCTGCATGGCCCAGGACAGGGCCCTCAGAGAGGTCACATTAATAATGTATCTTTGGCTGAAAATTGCCTACTAACAGCACTAACAGTGCCTATTAACCTGCAATTCAGCAATTCATTTAGGGTAGCCTAGTAATTTTACTATTTCATCAAAGTCAACTTCTGCAGCTGAAATCAGGACACAGTTTCACTAAGTGAAGGGTTGCAAGCAAGCCTTAATCTGACTTTTTTCTTATGAGCTTATAACCCATAATGACAAACAAGAGCTCACAGATAGGAGAAACAGTTGTGAGGGATGCTTGTACCATGTGCCATCTTGAGCCAGCAGCCATCTAAAGGGGTTTTCTGGCCAACACTAACACACTGGTTCCCGTCTTTCAGAAGCCCTCAAATAAGCAGATCCTGAAAGGGTATTTGAGGGAGACATTAGTTAATAATAAGTTAAGAAATCATCTCAACAAATGAGAGGAGCAACAGGATAGACATTTAAATCATCATACATTGGCTCAAGTCTGAGTTTCCCAATGAAAGGGGAAGAGATAGGAGACAAGTCCATTCAGTCAGAAGAGTGGGAATTTGCATGGAAGATCTGAAAATTAAGACAAGAAGTTTGAACTCACTAGGACTGGAGTTGGTGAAAGTCGAATAAAAATGTAGGATGATCACAAGTTATCAGTCAGATAGCAAGTTATCTGTTATGTAGTATTTTCTTCCCTTTGAGGAAAAATAAAAAAATGGTGGAATCTTTTTTGGTATGGATTGGGGACTTGGGGTTGTAGGAACACGAGTATGAAGGGCTCATCAAGCTAATGACAAGAGCATTTTTTTCCCCTCTCACATTCTCCCTTTCATCTTCTAAAAATAAGCCTATCAACACAGCAAAAAATAAATACTAAATTGTATACAGGTTCTAGCTGAAAATATCTGCTTAATGTGTGTGATTACAACCATCTTTGTCTTAATACATTATTTTTATAGGAGTTAGTTGAATTTGATACTTCTCAGTCTAGATCCACTAAAGTTGATTATACACAGTATAGATAAACATGGAGCTGATAAATATGCTTCATGAGGCAGGGAGGCTTCCAGATAGAAAAGAAAAAGAGAGAAATTACCATACACATTAATGAAATTCCTAATATAAAAATTATTTCTCTGGATATTACACTTCAGTCATCTGAAACAACTGAGAGTTATCCAGCACGAGTCAGAGCCAGAACCTAGGTTCTACTGTGTTTAAGCACTGTGCAGCCTTTAAGTTCATTTAAATTCAGTTTTTGTCTCAACTTGGAAATAATAGAGGCTAGGGGAAATTCACTTTCAGTGAATTCACTTTCAGTTCTTGTCTGATTTGGCCCACTTAATCCCTTAAATGGATATTGAATGATCTAAGTATAAAACCAGAAACTGTACATGCTTCTCAAAGAAACACATGGAAAAACCTCTGTGTGTAGAATTGTTAAAAATCAGGGGATTTAACACTAGAAAAAAATTTTAAAGTTCAGAAAAACATTCACAAAGAGTTTTGCTCATTTTTTTTTAAGTACAAAACAGAATCCAGAAATACTTAGTTATATTATTTTATGCCTACACAGATGACACAGCTAACAACATTTAATGAGCTTTCCAATATTTATTTCAAAGTAATGTTTTACGGCTTGAAATGAATACCAGTGCTGGCAGGTGTCAAGACTCAATAGCAATTTACTTTCAGAGTAGCAATGCAAATTGCACACTTGAATTTTACAAAGAAAAGAACAGCAGAAAAATATGTAGTGACAGTAGTATGAAGTTTGTAGGAAGTGTAACAGCTCAGCTTCCTGATATATGTGGTTTACCCAGCAAAACAAAACTTTTGTGACTATCACTGACTGCAGAGTGTATTGAAATTTAGCTCCAGGATTTAACATTATATTTGCTTAAAAGCTCACTGTGTTCCAGAGCCTAAGTATTTTGCTCTGGTTCAGCATTTCTCTACATTCCTTTTACTAAACTGAACACTTAATAGGAAATCTTCCAATCACAGCACATGTTCACTCACTCCCAAAATGATAAAACAGAAGTCATTAAAACAGATAATTCCCTTAGTTATTTTTATATCAGTGTTGAGAGAAAGTCAAAGCCTCAGTTAAGAGTAAAAACTAGTAGAAAAGCTAGAAGCCTTTATCATTATTAAGAGTATTTTTAATTAAAAAATAATAATTGTTTGGGGATTTTATTTGAAATGAAATTATATATATGCTTGCTATGAAAAAGTAGCAAGTCTATACAAGTTATTTGAAATTTGTACTACTAACCCTAAATAAAAAAAAGAAACCACAGATATGGCAAGATTGAAATCCTATGGCAACTAGGGACGATCTAAAACTAAATTCAGACATATAAAATCTTCTCCATAGGCAGAGAGAATTTCTAGCATTTCAGACCAGTAAGGTAACTACCCTGTGTAAAGGCTCAGGTTAGTGGAAAGGGAAATAGAGACTACAATCCAGCAAAGATTTAAAACACATGCTTAACTTCATGCACCTAAATAGACCCATTAATGTGAAGTTAAGCATGTGTGCATGTTTTTGTAGGGTCATTCTCAAGTGATACCCCTTTGATGAATGTTTCTTCCTGTGTTAGCAGGGAATGGTGTTTGATCAGATCAGCATGGGGTTAAGCGCCCTTTATCTTTCTGTTCTCCACTTAGAGGACTCTACTATGTTGGTGTGAGGATGAGGATGAGAGGCAATATCCAGCCCTGAAGATATACAAATTCTGGTTATTTTAAGAGGAACCTCTAATATAGCTGAAACCAGAGGTCTGATTGTAGGATTTGTATCCTGTGAGTTCCTGAGCAGTTCCAGTTTGCAGAAAAATTCCTAACAAAATGTTCTAGATTTTTTTTTTCATAAATTACATTTAGTGATTAATAGGGAAGTAGCTCTGCTGATCTCCTGATTAATCTTGTTTTGCTAAGAATACACCAATTATTTTCATTTCTTAGCCACTCTTACTTCAATAGGAAGTCCATTTGTTTATATACTCATATAATTTTTTTGCAATTCAGATTTTGATATCAACAACAGTGATTGCAAAATTGCTGCATAATATATCACACTGAACAACTGTGAGCCTAAGCTAAGATCTAATCATACATGTCTGACTTGAAGTTTCTTTAGGCATATTCACCACAGTAAGACTAGTACAGCCATCTGCATGACAAGAGGAGTGTGTCACAACAGGCACAGAGTTTTGAGCAGAAAAAAGCAAACCAAGGATGCAAGGACCTGGTTTCCTTTGACAGTGTAACTTCCAGTTGTTTAAGGCCCTTGGATAGGGTATTTCTAGAACCCTTCTGCTAACAGAGTAATCATATCTAAAAAATGCATTTGAAAGTGGGCATTCTAATTCTTGGATTCATTTTCCACTCCGTTAAATCAACACAAAGAAAGATTCTGTGATTTGCCTGAGCAGTCACCAATTTAGCAATAGGCAGAAATGGATCCTCCAAGTTCTAATTCTCATTTTAGGAGCAGTTAAGGAGGTTTCATTTTTGCCCATCATTTACTGAAAATATACTTTGTTACACTTCTTCCAAGCAGAAGTTTATAACTGCATATAACTACTGCATTATAGACTGCCCTAGAAGGACATAGCTTGACCATATATGCCCACAAAGAGGTAGCCACTAATGCTTCCTAAAATTAAGGAGAATTCAAAACACATGAAGCATATCAGGATAGAAAATAAAAGAAAACATAACAAAAAGACAAAAGGAATTCACCCTAGATCTTTTGGTAAAGAAAACAAATTGAGGATTATTAATGGCTGTAAACAGTCAGCGGCTGAGTAAAAATCTTGTCAAAAGCTAAACTGATCCAGAATACAAAGCTGAGAATTTGTCTGGCAAAAAAATATTTTCCATAAATGTTGATTTAATATTCCATGTATTATTTCAACAAAAAGTAGATTTTGATATATTTAAGTAAGGAATTGCATTGAAACTAACATAATGCATCACTTAAGATGTAGCATCCCTGAATTATGATATGGGATTGCTTTGCATATTCCTAATTTTAGAGCTAACAACCCTTCCAGTTTTTATTATCACCTTGTTATTTCCATTTTTCCTTCACAATGTTATGGTGACTAAAAAATATGTGACTAGAAAATCGAAGCCTTTCATATTTCAATTCCCTGACTTTCCCTGGGGAAGCAGATTACTGCATCATAATACTGGTATCTTTTAGTTAATGCTGTGGGCTTCATTCAACTTCAAAGCAAAGATATTAAAGGCTCATTTTCCACTACAAGGCAGGTGTATTTTTATTAGCTCTTTCTCAAAATTGCTATGACTTCACTTGTGGATACCCCGCCAACAGCCATTATTGAAAGCTGGACTATAATTGCTACGGAACATGCAACGTCTGAAGCACTAAACCAGTGTTACTGCAATCCTCCAACGACTGACTGAAACCAAGTGTTACATCATTAAAGCTGAATTACAACACACCCATGGCGTGTTTTCCATGTGTGCTATTTTAAACAATAGTAGAGAAAAACCTGGCTATAAATTCACAGATCCCCAATTTGTTCAAAATCCATGAACAATGAGGGCTGTCTGACAGGATCTGTTGGCTCTATTTTAGTCAGAAATGTCACGCACCATAATTAAATGTCTGTTTGGTTTTTACTGGAGATGGAAATGCTAACTTTAGTTATAAATTTAAACAACCTGTCACAAGGGGAGACTCCACATTTATATAGTTTAGGAAAGTTTAGCAATTGTAATTGCTCCAGGAAAGACAAATAAACTAATGGAAACTGTTCTATTTTTTAATTGGCTTTGCATCAGAAAAAAAAAAAAAAAGCTAATGGGATTATGGTATAGCTTTCATCTGGTTTGAAGAGTGCTTTTTGCTTTGGTAGACAGTTTGTGCACTAGTACTTTCCAATGCTTAATTTTCATGCAGAAATTTATTCAAGAGTACAGTGATCACAGCTTCTAGGTTAGGAGAAGATGCCACTGAGAAGTGGCAACAAAATACAATCAGTATTCCAGAAAAATGTTTAGCTCAATTCTGCACTGTTCACCCTGCTGTTGTCAAAGTGGAAATATTTTGCCGTCACCCTGGTATGCAGAGACTATTATAGTTGAAGCAAATCCTTCAATTTTTCTACTCAGCTTCAGAAATTTTACTGTGCCCAGATTCCAGTGGAAAATATTTGATCACTCATACACTTGGATAGAAATTTGTCACCTGGAATAGAAATCAGGATAAACCTGCCAGCATCCTTATGCAGACAGGCTCTGCAAATATATACTAGGCATGGTCTGTGCCAAATAACTTGTGTCTGGCCAATACCGCCCTTCAAATAGTCTGTGAATGCCAGTTGCCAATAAAGATTCATTATGCCATGTATAGTTAAATATTATTTTAGCTTTTGCATCTACAGTTTTAAACTTACACAGTAGCAATTCATTTGCTCTCCACATACTACCTGTCTAAAAGTTTCTGTGCAGTAGCCAATCACAATATTCACACTTCTCACTAGCACCTAAACAATATATGTCTTTTACTTAAAATAGATCAGTCAGATGTAAACATTTCCATGTTTTTCACTCACACACAAAGTACATACTATTGCTATTTTAAATAGCAATATCAAATGCAAAACTTTGCAGTAGATGTTATAATTATCTAAGACTTTCTAAGACTCTGCACTGCTTTTCAAGAAGCTAATAATTTCTTCTGGGTTCTATAATATATTTAAATGTATGACAATGTGTAATGTTTTCTACTCCTGAAAATGCATGCATATATTAAATAAAAAAAATAAAGCAAAAAAAAATAGTAGCAATCATAGTGAAAAAAAAATCATAGTGAAATTTTAGAGCCATTGCCTCAGGCGCAGGAGATCATTCAGAATAGTCCCAAGTTATGCAGAGTGTTTAAGTTGTTAAAAAAAGAAAATATTTTCAAAGGGAGTGTGTACCACTTTCGCCATAAATACTTGACTATACATCTTCATTCTCTCTCTTTTAGAAAAGCTCAACAACTCAGATTATCTCAGTTCAGAATGCTATTTACTTTTTCAAAATGGCATGAAACTTGCTGTTATGATACTTCTCAAGCATTTGTGCTGATTTAACTAATTTTATCCCTGTTTTCACCTGCTAGAACTATATGAGAACATTTCAGTGGGTAGATATTAACTTTTGATTCCTAGAAACAAGTGATAGCAACACCATTTGTTATAATAATAATCATCATCATCATTTTTCCACAACATTTTTTACTTACCTGACAAACCATGTTGCTTTCCCTTTTCCTTCCTTTAATTGTATCACATCCTTTTACACAACTTCATCACTATTTTTCTTCACCTCCTCCCATCCTAGAGTATTCCACTGTCCTTATGTCCCACTCACACTTCAGTTATTTGAAGTTCACTACTGAAATCTTTCTTTATTGTTGTTCATATATTTCTTCAGATTTTCTAAGGAATTAATTACTTCCTTCTTTCTGGAAATGTTTTTAAAGACGAAGGTTTTATTTCACAGGGTCTTTTTCCACGTGAAGACAGCTAATAAAGTTTTGCACAGATTAAAGAGAAAAATCTATGTTTTTTCATGCACCAGAGAGGACAGTTAATGACAAATACTTACATCCTATTTAGCACCCTCCTCTTTAAATCCACTGGGTATTGATATGTCATAAACATTATTTACTGATTTCTCAACACTACAATCCATTTCTGCTTTTGCAGAAGGCACTGGTGGCTGAACAATCACTATGTCACGGATGAATCTCCTCTGACACTAGCAAAGTCTGTGGTGCTAGTGTTCTACTGCTACATACCAGGCAACATGTTTGATCCCAGTTTCCAGAAAAATTAACTTTCACGTATTCAAAAAACAAACAAAAAATAGTTTCATCAAATGAATAAACGGAAAAATCTATTCTTATTCTGTGTATCTGAAAAATTTTCTTTAATTAGATTTATTTCTCTAAGTTTTGTTTTCTTTCAAAAAGAGCTATTTGTAGATCTTTTATAAAGTTTATTTTAAGCCATTAGGAAGGGCTCAGTAACATCAAGTTTTTATGCTATCTTGTATAGCTCAGATACACCATTCTTGTGCAAGCTTTTTCCCTTTTCTGTGCTTCTCTATATATTATTAATCCCAGCACAAATTCTATCATCTCTATGCAGATCCCACTGTTTTCTTCAAGTCTCATCCTCCTCACCCCACCATAGAAACTTCATCTGTCCCAATATTGTTGTATGTTTGAATGTTACTTTAGGTTAAATATACTTTAAATTCTTTATCTCCTCTATTTTCAAATAAATCTTCTCTCATTTTCCCATAATTCTAGGTATCATCACTGTTTATATGTCATCTTAAATCCCACCTGTCTTGTGACTCCCCACATCCACAGATTCTTTTCTAACACACCAGAGATAATTAGTCTTATTCATTCATGGATCTAGAATTCTCATCTGGGCCCTTGTTTTCTCATCTCTCCAAAGCAGCAATCCTCTCTGTCAAAACCTTCGTACCTCACCAATGTCCACCCACAGTGCTACTGAAACAAATGGATAAATGATTACTTTGTATGTTTCCACTAGCTCCCTTTTCAAAAGTAAGATAATCTTCAACATTTGAAGGATCTTTGCAGCACATCTCTCTTCCCTGAGCTACTTCTGGTATCTTTCATTAGGAACATCCTCAGTTTCTGGACAAATTCTTTCTGATTGGTCGTAATATTTGTCTATTGGTCCAAAACATGTCTATTTTCATCTGCTGCCTTTCATCTCATGTTTACATTGTACATACCTGGAAACAGGACTATTGCTTTGTTGTGGGACTTGACATTAACTTGTACAACTGTTAGAATGCCTGGATGTCAACTAGTTTGACTTCAGAGTTCATAAAGGAAAATTTTATTCTTAAGTATCACATTGCAAGCAGAGAATGTGGTGATGAAGTGCTTTGCTACTTGCAGACCAACATCTCATTAATACATTAAAATCCTGATTTACTGCTGTAGAGCCAATGGACAGCATGATGCTTCAGGACCTCCTTAATACAGGGAAGATCAAAACCACACAAATGTTTTAAATGAGATTCCTAAAGCAATAAATAAAAAATTGAGAATATTTTCCTCTCTAAATATCATGAATCAGAAGTAATAAAAAATTCATATTTGGAAAGCAATTTTTAAACCACATTGGTCAGAAGAACAACTTGGAGGTATTTTTCTTTGCATGTAATAACAAATGTAAGGTAAATATAATTGTTTTCCCTGCTAGAAAGATTTGTTTACACTGACAACTCCACAGTTTTTTTTCAATTATGTTATCAGATAGTAAATAAACCATGAAAGCAAGTCACTAAACTACCAAATTTCATCTATTAAAAAGGCAATCTATTCTTCTGGTCAGCAACATACTTCAAAGTGCATATTCAACCAGAATTTTCTTTTTTTTAGCTCCCATTAAAATATAACAATGAGGTGTTTCATGTAATGCTAAGTGTTATTATTAAACTAAGCAGTAAGAAAATGCCGGAGCTCCAGAGAGCTGGCATTACTTAAAAATTACTGTATATGAATAGTTACACATGCATAATTATATAATTGCACTTGATGGCAGCAGTAGCACATAGAGAAGACTATTAATAGTACGTAAAATCTGCAGCAATCTCGTGAGGACAAATATCCTCCAGAAGTATGAAAAGGTGGCTCTTGGTACAGAATATATTTTAGTCTTACCTTTCAGTATGACAATTACCATGAAAGAAAGGATCAAAGGCAAATGGCACAGCTGGCAGCTTGAGAATAATTTAAGAGGTGTACTGGCAATAGCTTTTTGGTTTCAGTGAGATGGACTGCATTAGCTGTAATAGGGAAATGATGCTGGAGAACAGTCATACAGCACTCTTGCCTGGCATTAATACAACATTAGCTGAACCTGCAATTTTGACAACTTCATAAAAATTTCAAGGAAAAAAACTAATGCTAATGAATACTAACAATAGCAATGTCTCCTCTGTAATTCAGGACAGAAAATCCAACATCACATTTAGGCTTAAATCACTGATTCAGCAACTCATGACCACTGAGAAAATAAGATAAGTGTGTGCCTGTCTGTCTGACCATGATTCCATGACATTGTCACCAAATTACACAGATAATCTGCCTGCAAGGACTTGTCTAAAGACTTTAGAAATCAGGGCATATGGGCTGGAAAGATGTAAAATAAGATAATTAATAATTGCAGATAATGCCATACAAACCTAAGGTTCTTCTCCCATTTCCCACTCTGAAAAATATGAATTCTACAGCATTGTAGGACTAGGTTCCCATGAGCAATCTAATCATACAGAGCCTTAACAAATGAAGTAATAACAGAGTTTGGGAGAATGTACAGATCCTCCCTGCTTTACATCTTTACCCTCTCTCCTAGACCACTACAGGTACTCGTTGGACCAGGTGTGCCCTGCATGGTCTAGGGACGGTCTGTGCCTGCCATCCCTCATGACATTTCCTTTCCATTACACCTTTAATCTTTTGTCCGTTTGATAATATACTTGATAGGCACAAATTTTCCCATTCTTCTCCCAAAGGACCACACTTTGGACTAAAGGCACAACCGTTTTTCTGTTTTCCTTGAAACAGGAGTCATTCAGCAGAATTTTGAGGGGTATCAAGCCTAGCTTGTTTCTTAGCAATTAAGCTAACAAAACGGTTCCCTTTCAACAACAGTTTTCCAAAGAGATTTACATTCCAAAGACTCTGTCTAAGCCAAGAGGCAAACATTTGTCCACACATGAATAGTTCTGAAAAGCAGAATCTCTCCTGCCAAATCTATTATGGGTTCTCTGAAATTACTGGCATATATGCCCAAATCTGCTTCTGTGTAGAGTTTATTAGTATAAATTATTGCACAAAGCAAAATAAAATCATGAAGATCACGCAACTTAGTCCTCAAAAGATCAAAATAAAACAGTAGAGGAATCAAAGTAGTGAGGCAGATTTTATTTGGACTGTCTAAGAAAAATGGACCAGTTTTGCCTGCACACTCCTTCCACAGCTATTATTTTTGTTACTTTTGCAATCCCATGCTTTTGATTTTTATTTGATGCTAATAAGTTGTGAAAGCCAGAGAGCTTGCAAAGCCAAAAAAATAAACCTGGATCCACTAAAGAACCTGTTTCCTCCTTCTTAACTCTCCACTAGTCAGGAGTTCACTGGAATGAGCAGATTTGATTCATTTAGTGGATTGAGACTTGTTTATAAGAACTTGGCAGAAATTAGCGATTACTTAGAAGGTGATAAATAGTCCAGTAAGAGTCCTGAAAACATCAAATTATGATTGCACCAATTTATAATAAAATGATGGCTATATAACAATATTGGTTCTATCACTATTCTTAATCAGAGTACTCCAGAATTCCTTATCTGTTTCAAATGAGCTACCCTTGAGTAATGTAACGAAAAAAATCAGTGTGAAAAAGCCGACCTGAATCCAAGGCACTAAAGCCCTACCAATACCCAAGACCATGTTAAAACTAGATGTGTTTGCTTTTTCAAATATCTCTCTGTCAATGAAAAGCTTCTTACTTTCAACAGCAAGATCCTCAGATAGTCCCTTAGACAAAACACTCACTTATCGCTCTCTGCTCTTAAAAGTAGAGATTGGACAACTGAAACAAAGAATTTTTTTCTTGAAATGTATTATTTCAAGATTAATGAACTCAAAGCAAATTGAAGATTTTTGACTTTATTTTAAACCAAGAAGTTTGATTGAGATGTTTTTGTTTTAATAATTTGTTCTATTTGCAATAATGTGTTCTGCTATTTGACTATTGTTATTTTATAATATTGAGGTGAAAAAAACGAAAAAAACCAAAGTGAAATAAAAGTGTATCAACCCAGGTAGGATGAAACATTCTAACTACTCACCTTGAACCTCACACCTGTTCATGTTTGTTTTAACATTTTGTATAAAAAGTGATGACCAATTTTCATGGACCTGAAAATATTTTATAGGTTTTATTTTATTTTGATTTGGTTAGAGAACTAGAAAAAGTTTCCTTAATCCTCTCCATTTTCCTTTAATATCTTTTCATTTCTCACACACAGAAAAAAAAAAGGTAAAAGTAATAAAGGGGAAGAGAAGGAATAAGGAGTTCTGTATCCTTTTATTCAGAAAAGTCTCAGCTTTTTTCAGTACTTGTTAAAAGATATCAAAGCATATGCCATGGTTTTTTATTGAACTGTATATTTTAGACTGCTATCCAGAAGACAAGGCAAATACTAGCAAGTTGCTTCTAGCAAGAGGCTCTTTTCAGTTGTTGGTATCTTGGTAACACATTTTTAGGTCCAATTCACAAGTCTGACAGATGAATTCCTGCTTTTTACATGTTTTATGGTCTGAGGATGCAGTTTAACAAGACTCAGATAACCCCAAGAGCTGATCACCCCCTAGGCACATAATACAGAAAGATACATTTGGAATGGATTCACTTCAGGGCAACACTTTCATTAGAAGCAAAGACAGCCCAAAAAGATGTTGGAATTATAGTCCAGAACACTTCTCATTCTGTGCTAGAACGTTCTCAGCAGAAAATGACAAAGAACTTCAAAAGATTTGTATATATGAACCCCCTGTGACTTCCCTAAATAAGGTAACTTTTTCACTAATAGGTTTCACTTCTAAGACCATAAAAAAGAATTGACCAGGAATTCAGCCATGATGATGGCAACTCAACTCACTGCTTACACAGCAAGCAGAAGCAGGACAGGCCCTTTTATGTATGTGCAATGACAGGTATCTTCCTTACAATGTAATAAACTCACTAGTTGGCCTCAAAAGGAAGTGGGAAGAGCTATGGAATAGGTATAAAACAATGCAGTCAATGGCCAGACTCTGCCTCTCAGCATCCTGCTTCACTACCACTTAGAGCTGTTTCCTAGTGTCTGACCACTCTTTGTAGGCAAACTACATGAAACCAAAAACAGGATAAATTAATAGATGTAGAGAAGTAAAGTAATATGAAGATGTGAAATGAATTCAGGTAATAGCTAAGGACAAAATATAGCATCCCTTTCTCCATAAAACAAAATCTGGAATGTTCAAACTGAAACCAGGCATCTTCAACTGTATTAGCTTCCAACCAGCAAAATAAACAACCTATTCAAACATTTCATGGTTTCCACATGAAGATAAACCAAACAAATTCTGTCAGGACAGATGTGATCACTCCCAGACTCTATAGAGGGCTGCTGTATTATTTTGCCTTGGTTTCAAGTGATAACTAGAGCTTTATATTTACTTTTTTCTCATAACACCTATTTCCAACTTTTAAACATACAAAGTGTTTTGTGTGTTCTGCATTTGGTAATCAGTTGTTAAACACAGCATTTGCTAATCTTCTTTCATCAGGCAATTTTTATTTGGCATTGGCAAGAAAAGGAAATTTTAAAACATTCTCTTTGGGCTGCGTAATACCCACATAAAAAATCAAATATAGCATTGTTGCTTTCTCTATATTCTCCTATGCCCTGACTCTAAACATCATGGAAAACAGAACTTCTGCATGGGAATGATATAATAAGGCAGTAATAAAGGACATAAATCACAGCACATATAATGGCTTGATTTTATCTTACTGATCTATTGCCCACTTTAGACAAAAGACACTGGCTGGTTAGAATTTAGCATGCAATTGCCCAGATGTCATGAACTAGTTTTCAGTCTCTGTAGTTATTTCAGGTGCTGCTAATAGGAAAACAGAGGCTCAACTTTTACTATGCTTTTCTTCCTTTAGTGTTTACAAGAAGCTTCTGAAAAAAACAGACTGAGCAGAAGACAGCATTTATGATTTTAAAAAGTAATAAAAAATATTATAGAACATTTTGAATTAATTTCTGCATTCCTACACAAATGTATTGATTAAGATTTCCAGTGAGCTAAATTAAAGTCCAAATCTGTGTGTCCTACAAAAACATTCTGTTGCAGATATGTTAAGTTTTCATAGCTGCTCACTGTTCCAGATGTGGGGAGAGACATTTATGGGAAGAAGAGTCTGCTACCATTTCCATTGCAAGATGCAAATATTGAGTAATCCTGGACTGTATGTATTTTTAATATTTGGGGTTTCTCTATTTAAACTGCACAAGATAGAAATATCCAAAATATTTTAAATACCAGGTTGGTTCTTTGTGGTCACCTTGTATGTGCCAAACCCAGATCTTTTCCACATCAGAAACCGCTTGTTTCACTACAGCTTTCATCTCTTAAAAGTTAATTTGATCCCTCTGCCTATCATGTTTGAAGATAAAATTCAAACTAAGTAATTTGTATTTGTGGTCTTGGGAACAGAGATACCACTCTTCTCTCTTTAGGATAATTCCTGTAACTTCTCTGTTACAATAGTTTTGGAGGTTAGCTATCTAGTTTTGGAAAATAGTCTACTAATTTTGAGTATCAGGCTGTGCTGACAAGCCCAGACATGTGGGTGAGCTTGATGGCCTAAAGACAGCCCAGGGAACACACACACACACTGGCCATGCACAGTGAAGCTGGAGTTTCCCCACTCAGGGGTGTTCTTCATGCCTGGGAGAGCCCTTCTGCACTCCTCAGACCGCATATTCTGCTTCTCCCCACAGGACCTGCGTGGAAGGGGAATCTCCACAAGTAAGCCAATGTCTTTCATCCAGGACACACGAATTGCCCATCTTACCCTGCCTTTGACTCTTAGACATTGCAATGTACTTTACATGACATTTTAAATCAACTTGGAATGTAACATTTATGAGAGTGCAAAGTGATCAATAAGCAACAGCTCTGTCAACATGAGTCTTTCACATCTGTGGAAATACAGGGTATGAAACAAATTCATGCATTTGTGCATTAACAAAAAAAACCCCAAAAACAAAACCAAAAACCCAAACAAAATACTCTAGTACTTCAACTACAGTTACACAGACAAACATCTACCCATGTGGAATATGTCGGTTGTCACTAGGGACTAATATCAGTGAAGTGATTCGCTAGTATGGAGATCTCTATCATTATCCATGTGTTATTATGATGTAGAAAAGAATGCAATTTGACAGGGATTGTAGGATTACTGTCTTATAGAAAAAAATTGCTTTGACTTACAAACCACATTACATCAGTAACAAGATGTGTGAAATACTAGAGCTTCATTTCTGCAGACACCCTCAGATATACAACTGAACATTAATAATCTCATTGCCATGGCTGTTACTTTTAAAATGCAAACACTGCATACAGCTACATGCCAATCACTGACTGCTTTGGGATAAGAAGGTTTAGAAAATAAAGTTTATGAGAGCAAGTGTTGACAAAAGAAAACACAAAATTTCAGTCAGTATATGTGAAGATGTATTTTCTATGTTCAGAGAACTACTTTGCTTTATCTTTGGCTGCATGCTTCTGATTTCTATTAAGTATGACTACCTCCTTGTCTTGTCAAACAATTAAAGGGACAAAAGTAACAGCAGATGCTTCTTTCATAGGTAAAACTACAGCAAGCAGACCATAGCTCGCATTTTATTACAGCTGCTCTGTACAGCCTAGTAATTGCAAGGTAATTGAAAAGATCCTGATAATAAACTGCCAGTTTACTTTTTTTTAAAAAAAAATAAATATATAACCCAATTCAGGCTTCATTTTAACAACACATTAGATGGTTTCCAACTTGTCTTGATTTTTGTTTTATTTTATGATTGTAAATAAACCCTGGAAAATTCCTTCCCAGATTTACCACCTGAAACTGCAGCTGTTGGCTGACACTATCAAAGCCTCGCAATTCCGAACTCACGTGCAAATCTCATCAAGCGCAGACACTTCTAATTGATTCCAGAAGTTTTTCTTTTGCTAAGATCAGCGGGCAGAAGAAGAAGAATAATGAGCAGCTTTTAAGCAGAGGGGGAAGGGTGTTGAGCTCAGGGAGTGGAGATTTTAAAAGCTCCAGCTCAACTGCTCTGCCAGAAATGCAGAGCAATTTTACGGTCAATTGGCCAGAGCATCTGGAACTATACATCATAGTCCTTAGTTGATGGTGGTGAAGCCGACTCTCAAACTGGCTAAGTCTAAAATCAGTAATGACTCTGCTGTCACACCTAAGTGGAAACTAACTTAATCTACTGCCATACTTTACTGTGACTTTTTCTAAGGGACATTATTCCCCTTAGGGCAGTTGTCAAGAATATTAAAAGTCCAGTCCCTGGGATACACTGCATGGCATAGCAAACTTTTCTGAATGAAGCTAACACAGAAAAAAACTATTACAACACGTGTTTGTTTAATTCTATGTGTGTTGACAAGGCTTTTTATCATAGGCAGCAGAGTTTCCTTCCATCCCCAGCTTCACTTCTAAAATATATTTGAAATACACCAGCCAATCTAGTTATGGCACAGAGACTGCATAAATGCTGAGGTCATAAATCACAGCACAGGGCATGGAGCTTTCACCTTAATGGAAACCAAATATGGGACACGCGGCTCTTTGAAATGCGGCACAGATGATCGTAACGAGGGACCAAGAAAAAATGCTACAGAGCAGAAAACTATCGTTGATGTGGAAATAAGTTCTTATGAGTAAATGTTTGTTTTATGTCTGTACTCATAAGTCAGTATTCCAACACTGGTAAATTATACTAAGAAACAAGTGAGGTAAGAGCAACTCTTTGTATGATGAAAGGAAAAATAAGTAGTGTGATAATATATCACATTAAGAGGGACTTCTGTAGAACACATGATACAGTGTAAATTAGTTCTTTAATAAAGAGATATTTTATATTTTATCCAGACCAATTAGATTCTATGCCATAAGAAATACCAGAATTGCATCAAAGATCAGGAAAGCAGTCCATTTGGTACAGAATACTGTCTCCAAAAGTTTTTGGAACAGCTGCATCTACCATGTTTAGATACTCTGGAAGAGCAAATAAGCTATTTGACCACAATAAAGCTCATTTCTACCTTCATTAGTTAAGGGCTGAATTACACCCTGCAGCACAAGTTTCTGTATATCTTCCAAAGCTGGTTATATTTCTAATGTACCGCATGCCCACATAGAAAAGAAAACAAGTTATTAATTTAAAACATCACACACGTATAAAACGTCCCTTTTTCTCTCTTTTCCACCACTCAAGTTGCTCTAGATTTGTTGTCCTTCCTACCTGTAAATTAACACATGCCAGCCAACGTGGCATAGCCAGGCAGCTCATTAAGTTGCAATGCAGAAGGATGAAAAGATTAACTCTTAGATACAATGCCTTAGTTACACTAAAGGTAAAAGATAAACACATCAAGACAGACATCTATTTCCTCCTCCCTCTTCCTCACTCCTAGCCTCTTACTTTAAGTCTGAGTTGCAGCTACTATGAGAGTTGGTGAAAATATTTAAAACAAGAGTTCCAACAACATGTCAATGGCTCTCATTTCTACTTGCTCCTCATTAGTACTACTGTCAAATAACAGCCAGTGTTTGACCAAATTCAGCTCATGGAATATGCTGGCTGGTGCCAAACCAGTGCAGTTGGATGGAAACACTTTAAAGAGGTGGACCATCATCACAGATTTATTTTTACATATCGTGCCTGCTGAACTGTCACATAATTGAACACACAAGCAATGTTTTCTGCTACCTCCAGGTGGTTAGGAGGCTCCAGGCCCAGTCTGACAGAAAATGATTTGGCTTTAGTAATACACCCAATCATCACATTACGCAGGCATGAAGTAATCAGCCTAAAGAAAGCTAACTAGTATAGGATGTGGCAGCACAGATTCTCAAAAGAGGCACACCAGCTCTTCAAACCAGTCAAATATATTCCCCGTCACCGAGGTTTTTACTGACCTCCACCCAAGAAATAATTTTCTTAATATATAAAAATTTCCTCATATATCACCACTTTTTTTTTTAAATAAACAAATAACACATAAAACCTCAAACAAAGAAACAACAATAAAAAAATTCATTCCCTCCCGTTCCCACATTGACCTAATCATCCATATGAAATATATACAGGAAAAGGAACAGAAAATGCATGATGAGGAATGTACATTGTTCCACCTCCTCTGGTCACTTTTGTAGTGATGATAGCTTCAGATTATTTTCTTGGAGAAGAAAAGGACACTGAGAGAGATCCCCATAAGTATATCATATAATGAATTCAAATACAATAGCAGGGAGGAAAATATATTTAAATGATCAGAAAAATAACACAATTTTCATAAGGAACCAAGTCTGGTAACACACAACTTCAAAGCATTGATGGGGTCAATGCTGGTTTTACTTGACTGCAGCTTTAGCAAAAGCAGAAGCCTTTCTTTCTTACACAACTATCATTTTTGCTTCCTCCTTCCCTGAGCCCTAGCATTAAGAAACATTCTTGCTCCACAGCAAGTTGCATCACTTACCTGGAAAAAATCTTTGTCTGGCTTAGTCAGTCCTGCTAGCAAAGCCAGTTAGCAGGGCAGCAAGGAGGGTAAAAGCCAGAGGGCAGGACTTCTACTCAGATTACCATCTTCAGCTGCTTTTTTTATGCCCACCTGAGCTAATCTAATGACAAAGTGGGAAAGGCTTGCTCCTTGTTTCCTCTGTTCCTCTCCCCTCTCTAACTGGCTCCCTAGTTTTCTCTCATTTCTTCTTTATTTCCCATTTAGTTTCCCCGCAGAAGGTGTTCTTCCAGTGCAGTAATTCAGATAATTGTCAAGTCCCTTTATGAGCCTAACCAAGTAATTTTCAGTTTCAAATACCTATTTTTGGCAATTAGAATACGCTTCAAATAGTATTGCAAGGATATGTTCTTTAGAAATCTTAACTGATCCTGAGGTAGTCTGAGAAATAGGAACATATGAAACATAGTAGCAGAAAATCCCCCACACATATGGAAAACAGTAACATACTTTATCCCTCATTATTGAATACGCTGTTGGTAAAATCAGTCTTGTACTTATCTGCTGCAATGTGCACCGTTAACTTAAGAATTCTGAGAAAGAATTGTTTGTTAGATTCTTAAAACACTTCGTTATCATTAAGTAATCATGCCCTTGAAGGCTTAATTTATAGAAAAAGTCAACACAAACCCTCTTACATGATGTTGTGCTTTCATTCTTTAACAATGGATTACTAAAGAATTGTTAATTTGGTAACATACAAGGATGAAGATGTAAAGAAAACATCTTCGAGCATATTTCTGGTTATGACTACTAGAAATATTAGATTAAAAAGACCAAAGTCAGCTAAATATAGATGTATGTTAAAGACAAGATATTTACATGAGGAAAACAAAATGATTAATTAAATGTTTCAATTTACACTTAAAATTTGTAAGAGAATGTGAAAGTGAAACAGAGCAAAGGAAGTTTAAAATCAAGCAGATTGCCTAATTTATTATATTATGAAGGATAAACAACTTGGAATGATGAACAGAAACATTTTTTAGGATAAATTTTAGATCTAATTTCTGGGGAAACCATCTGTTTACATATTTCTTATGCTTTCTGGTACTGCTGTTTCAAAATGATCATGTCAATATTGAGGTAAGACACTACTGTTTGAAGACTTTTTAACATGAACTGAAAAATCTCCTGACAAATTCTATTAGACCCATAAGAACATGCCTACCATGCATATAGTACATTGGTAGCAAAAGTGGATCATTTATTTTAAAAGTAGGTCATTCATTTTAAAATGAGGGACATTTTGAAGTTCATTACAAATATTCTGACTGCAAAAAGGAGAACATTTTTTATTGTGAAGATGGTGAAGTACTGGAAAAAAATGTCCAATGAGGTGGTAGGTGCCTCATCCTTGGAAATTTTCAAGATCAGGTTGACTGGGGCTCAGAGCAACCTGATGTAGTTGAAGATGTCTCTGTTAATTGAAGGGGATTGGACTAGAGGATCTTTATACTTCATATCCAAACTATTCTATTATTCTATGACCACAAAAGCTGTTAATATAATGAAATTGTTGATTTGTGAGAAAATGTCAAGGGTGGAAATACTGGCATCACTCAGAAACAATACCTATTCTGGTTTGCCCAAGAGCAAATTATTTGAAAGACACTTATTTTTTTCAGTATTTTCAAAGAAAAATTGTGTAGAAGTAGTCCTGTTTCTTGTAAAAAATGGGCTACATAGTCAGTGTCAAACAAAGGACTAAAAAAAGAATTGTAATATGAAGGATGAAGGAACAAACACAAGGAAGAAAGTATAGGAAAGTACAGTAGAGAAGAACTCAAGATGACAATAAATTATTTCTTTCAATGACAGAAACATATAAAGAACAGGGCAAGAACCACTTCATTTTATTTTCTTCTTCGTGAAGGAAAAGGAAGCTATAGAATTCCCTATAAACAATAGGAATATTAATCTAATCTTTTTCTTCTACTCATTTCTTAGTAAGAGACATTTTTATATATGAATAAAAATATATAAAATAAATATATATAAATAAAAATACCAGCAGGGCAGGTATTGAGGGTGTATATAATGACATAATTCTCGCAGAGTTCAGTTAGAATAGCCAAATAATTCAAGTCTGAAAGCTATGTCTCAAGGGCAAGGTAAATTGTTCCAAAATTTCAGAATTTGTCACTTCAATCCCTTCTACTGTATTAGGCTACTAAGGAAATTTTGCAAGCAATTTTCAAATAATATTTAAGTAAACCTCTTAAAATACCTACTAAATTCTTGCAGACTCTTATCAAAGGAATTCAAGAACCATTTGATTTACACACCACAGCTTTGACAATGTAACAAGGGGGGAGGGGAAAAACTAAACAATTCTTAATTAGTGGCATTTATCTTGCTTTAAATATTGTCTAATAGCTATTGTTTTCCAACCCTTTCTTTCCAAGGAAGAAAAAAAAAAAAAACTAAGCAAAAAAAAATAAATCAGGAAACCTCCCAGACCCACAGCAGCAGTAGATTTTTTTTTTTTTTATTTTTCTAATTTCATTTCTTTTAGAAAAGCAGGAGAAGCGAGACCACTTCCAACTGGGAAAGACGCTATAAATTTTGCATATGTTTGAAGACAAAGGAACCATTCTGAACCTGAGTCTCAGTTCCAACTATATAATTTGATTTTTTTCTGATTTTAAGCCAAAAGAGTAACTTTCTGATGAGGTTCTACTAATCCAGCCACTCATTTATAACCTTGTTGGTTACGAATAACCATTATTTCCTGGTAACCAATAGTAAGTAGCTTGGTAATGTTGTTCAGATAGGAATACTAACAGTGATTATTGTTATTTCATTGTGATAATATTAAAAGAGATTTGAAATACCAACTGTACTGGAAATGAAAATAATAAAAAGCAAAAGGCATGAAGAGGATAAAAGTGACTGCTAAGACACAAAGTAACCACACGTATCAGACCATAGGTCTATTTTGTCCTGTATCCACTCCTTGCCAATGGCTAAAAGTCTGTTTCTGAGGCACAGGATTAATGCAGAGCAAAACACGTTATATTTAAGTCTTCTAGCCTCCAAGAATTTTCATATTTCTCCTATAAAAGGAGAATAAAACAATTGAAATTCAGCAGTACAATACTATTATTCACTTCAAAGCATGTGATCACAAGTAAATTATTTTTGCAAGAAGTGGTAAATGCAGTCCTTCATGACCTTTTTTCCAAGGATAACTGGCATCTCAGCAGTGAACTGGAATAATTTTCTTGCAAAATAATAACAAAAAGTGAAAAATAATGAGGTAAGAAAAAAATAATACTCTATTCAAATAGCATAATGAATAATAAGAAAGCAAAATGTAAACATTTAGTGTTTCTTTTCTGAAAAAAGATAAAAAAATCTAGAATAATCAGCATATATATTTTAAAATAAATGTCTTACCTCATATGCATAGCCCAAGAAGGAAAAATGACTCCTAAAGTTGCCAAGTTCGTAAGCACCTATGAAGACTAAACAGCGGATGATTTCCAAAATTCCTGCTTTGGACCTAGAAAAGGGAATCAATTCAGATTAACATCCAATCTTTTCCTCTTTGCTAAGTTCAGTGACAAAGAGAAAATAAAATTAGTTTGTGATGTCCTCCACTTACATCTAGTCATCTTTCTTAAACTTAAAGTTAAGTTTTTGGTATTTATCTTACACTGACTTACAACCATGAATTTGCTGTCGTGAGAATACCGGTACTTGCAAAATATATTTGAACAAAAATGGAGCTGTATATTTACTTACTGTCCTTTGATCTCAAAAATTACCACAACAAAATTCTGAGAACTGCTACATAAGTAGTTCAGAATATTTTCAGTGGTCTACTTCCATAAATTTTTACTAATGCCTCTTTATTAACTCCCTAGGTTATTCACATGTCTGGCATGTTGACAGATTTTTACCTGTCCTGAATTAAACTGTTCAGTCCTTAAAAGTGAAAGGTATTCCTTTCTGAAAACATAGTGAACAGCAGGTGCAAAGCAGAACTGGCACGTCAGTCTCAAAGGAAACTTCTACTCCACATTTCTTCTCTGTCAGGGCAAATAACTTCTTTGCAAGCAAGTGTGGATGCCACTTACTCTTCTTTAGCACCACAGTGCCCATATGGACTACTTCATAATGTATCTCACTGACCTGGTGTATTCAAGATCCAAATTCATTTGAAGGTATACTGATTACATTTAGTCTCAAGTCTACACCATCTTTCACATGATTTTGAGCCCACTCTAAGCTACACTGTGTGCCCTTCATATACCATCACGGTATCTGGCACTTATGGCCTGCTGCACAGGGTTCACACAATCCAACCTTGAACTGCCTCACACAGCTGGCAAGTCCCATTCACCCGCCACTGTCCCAAACCCAGAGGAATGGCCCCAGTATATGCAAGCACAGAGGAACACATGAAGAGCCCATCCCAAAACCTTTCTACAAGGTTTTCTACACAGATGTAGTCCCTTGCTATGGGAACAATCCTGGATTTAGGTGCTGGCTAGTCATGTCTTATTTTCTAGTAACAGCCAGCCATGTGTCTGGGTGATTATATCTCTTTATTGATATAATTTCTGAGATTTACATAGAGTTATAAATAACCCATAATGAAAGAATAAAGAACTCCACATATTTTGTATCTTACTTGTTCTCCATAAGTAGTCCAAAAGATGCCAGGGACAGAATGATAAAGCCAATTCTCACGAGAACTGCTCCCTGTGACAACATCTGTTAAAAGGCAGACAAAAAATTCATTTAGAGTAACCTGGAGAGAAATGGAGTTTTTACAGAACAGTAGCTTGAACTTACTCACTGAGTGAAGCAAGTGTCCTCTTTTAAAGTAATTTGCTACTTTGAATTTTAGGAAAAAAATCTCCTATGGATAGCCCTCATATCTGGAGTAACCCCATTCACAGTTGGTTCCTGAATACTGTATTAATGTTTAATGTTATCTCCTTCTGTCCTATGTGTTTTTTCCCAAAGTCATTTGTTTTCCTTTTGACTCTACTCAGGAGGGAACAAACTTACTTCTAGATAAAAATCCCAGCAGCTCTCTGTTCTTTAAACATCATATTATGTTACCAGGTCTTTACAATAGCCATCCTTGAATTCCACTGGATAAAAATGCCAATGTACTGATGAGAATAACAGCTCACATGACATGATCATGTTTAAGATGAAACAAAATTAATGTTTTCCCTTCATGACAGCTTGACACTTGGTTCCCAACTTTTTAGCTCATCTCATTAACTTTAATCAGACTTAAAACACTTTTAAACATTAACATGTGCATGAGTATTTGGATGAATCGCAGCATGAGGACTTCTGTGCTTAAAATTTACATCAGAATGACATAAACAAAATTCATAAAAACAGAAATTGTTTTGACTGTAAAGTTGGAATTTTTAAAATTTATTAAATATTTATTTTGTATTCTATACAGATGCCTTTGAATATCAAATATTTAATCAGTTTCATTTTTTCCCTCCCTGATTTTGTTTCAAATATGAGTTTTGAAAAGCTTTTGGTTTTATTTTAATAAAACAAAACACAACAAAAGTATTGGATCTGACTGAGTTATAGGAATCCTTTCTTGCTTCAGCAGCAAAAGAGTTTACGAACAGCATCTTGAGCTTCATTTGCAGGCATTGGAAAAATAAAACTCCACAAATGTCTGCC
Organism: Melozone crissalis; assembly: GCF_028551555.1. Lineage (NCBI taxonomy): Eukaryota > Metazoa > Chordata > Aves > Passeriformes > Passerellidae > Melozone > Melozone crissalis. Next base: position 29,588,735 of record NW_026535794.1, read on the forward strand.
CTGATTTCCATAAATCCCATTCGGTGACATGCCCAACTTCCTTCAGTCATGGCCCCAACCCCTCAAAGAGATCTAAGGTAAGTATCTGTGAGCATGGGAGGCCACAGGAGGATACTCTCAAGTTTTACAGCTGTGTGAACTTAGAGTGCCCATGTGTGCAAAACACATCAAACCACACACTCAGTCTGGGCGGGTTTCTGTTGTTTTACTGAAGCATCACAAACACCTACTTAGATATCCTCAACAGTTATTGAACAAAGAAAACTCAATCCCAGCAATGTGCAAGCTAAACAGCAGCCTCATCAGTTTACAAGCCAGAACACAGTTCTCACAAATGACACCTGTCAAGCCACTCTGCTGCACAAATTTGTACCAGGTGAGAATCAAACTTATTACTGCATTTCCACATTACCAATCTGCTCCATTCCTCCCTATGATAAACTTTTCATCATTAGCAAAAGGAGAAATTTGTTTTGAAGTGACAAAATGTTTGGAAAGAGCTTTTTTGTAAAAATCAGGCACGGATTCTATTGGAATTTAATTAAATGAGGAGTACTTTAACTACTCATCTAGCCGCACTGAGTTCTACTTCAGCTTCCTGTACAATCTGGTTCATACAAAAACTCAAGAAGTGAGCGAAGAAAAATATGATTTGGCACAGGCATAAGGGAACTCACCCATAAATTTCTTAGAAATGCTTTGACAGGCTTTTCAATGATTGTTACTTGTCTAATAAAGGGGTTTTCCAGGGAACAAAGACTGAAATTCAAGATTTTTCTCCTTAAAGACAGTCCTCACTTTTAAGCTGAAAAATTACACCTTTTTTAAAATCTACTTATTCTTGCCAGGTGGGTCTGATTTTTCTTTGTTTCCTCTGTGATGTACCGGGTCCTGCAGACTGCCTGAAAAATGCTCCCATAGTGGCAGAGCACTAGAGAAGCAAGGTTTTGTATCTTAGGCAGGAAAGAGAACTAAACATCAAATCCAGATTTCCATCAAGTCATGGAGCAGCTACATTACAATATATGGCTAAAATCACACTTTGTGGAAAATGAACAAAACTGCAATGGTTTTCATACAAGTACTAATACCTGTCTTCAGGAAGGATTCAACAGTACATGCTATGAATGAGCAAGGGTGTCCCTAGTTTCCACTTTTAAAGAGCTGCATGATTTCAAACTTTTCTGTCTTTCCAGTGATCCCAAACTTCTAGTTTGTCCCAGGCATCTGGGTTTCCTTGTGACTCCAGCTGCAGAAAACTGATAGCAGCAGATAAGATAATGCTGATTCATTCTACCTGCCTTTAAGTTCACTGAAGTGCCCAAAAACCCATTATTAACCTAAACTTTTGCTGAAACTTGTGGAGAGAGCACACTGGGAATGTGGGAATAAGCTAAGCACTTCAGGAATTCCATTTCTTGCCATTACCTAGACTGCAAGCCTAAAAACTACATTTGGTACTACTGCATTAAGAGTTGGATTTTAGTGGATGATGGGAACACTTCCCAAAAGCAGACAATTTAGGGTCATATTTTAGTGGTAGTTTTACCCATAACTTCTAATCAAGGACTTTTTTCTTAGCTTAAAGATATATTTTAATTTACATTACTAGAACAGGAAAAAGAATTAAAATTATCCCCCACATATATCTAACACAGAAGAATAAAGCACAGACTAAGAACTTGACAGGAAATTAATAAATTTCAGATCAGTTTTAAACACGGAGTTCCAGAAAAAAAATGGAAATATAAATACATTTTAATGTCTGTTCGTAAATCAGAAGAAGCAACCTTATAACATTTTAAAAAATCAAACTCAAATGTAAACAAGCCTTTATCTTTAAATGGTAAAAATGCTATAGGAGGTTCTATGGCATAATAACTACCTGAGCCAGGTGTGATCATATTTTACAGACTTGTTTTTTCAGGCTAATTTCCATTTCTCTTCAGACACACTCCTACTTGAACTATACTATTTTGAACACTGCCTATTTGTAAAACTCCTTATGGTGAGTATGCACTCTGGCCCAGAATGTGAGGGACTGGAGGACTCTATAGCACAACTGGCAGATCCTGGTTAATTTCAAACTGGCTATCATCAAATTCACACAAAACCATGACACTGTAATGCCTGAGCACAGTGTGGCACAGTCAAGGATTACCAAGAAATTTTCAGTGAAATACACCATGATGCTATTGGGAATAACATCTTTTAGAAAAGCAGCCATATAGTGTAATTTTTACCACTGTTAGTTTGCTTCACTAACTTTCTCTTACAGTTACAGTGGTATAGTAACATGCTGCTTTGATTCTTTTCTTTGCTTTCAAACATGTATCACCCTATGAAGTGGATGCTGGCAGCTGAGGCATCCACTTTCTAGGCATTACTCTACCAAAATCAACAAAATAGTCAGTGGGTTATATCACTAAACTAACATCATATATTAAATCTATGCACTGCAAGCAGCAGTGCAAAAAGAATGTGCCTTTTACACCTTCATTCGTGTTAGCATCCTTGTTCCACCTAAACATAGTATGCATGGATATATATAAAAAATAAATGAGTATTTATATACTGGAGTATTTGTATAAACAGAGAAGCATGTGGGACCACAGCAGGTTCCCCAATTACAAGTCAGCCACAACTTTGCAATGTGGTTATTGGCTGCAATCAAGCAGAAAAAAATATTTCTGTTGGATTTTCATTTCATTTAAAGCTTTAAAAATATCTTTGAGCCTTAGAAAAGTGGGGGGGGGGGGGGAAGGGGATTATAGAATTTAGTAAGAAGTTTACATGGCTTTGTAATCAACAGAATGCCATAGCATTATTATTTTATAGTTTTTTAGTAATGAAAAAACTAATTCATTTAAACAAAGGAAATGTTATTTCAAATATGTATTTAGATAAGCATTGAAATATTCAAAATTGATTTTTGTATACTGCAAAGAAGTAGGTTTTTTATTCCTTTGGAAGAATAACATGGATGCATTTTATCATTCTGATTTGTCCAGTGGTTCAAAAGAACTTCTAGGAATGATGTCAGCACATTTCATAAGTTAACAGTTGCCCTGATCTCATACATCAGATGATCAGATACATTCAAATTAGGAATGCTAATATGATCCTATGATTTTTCTATTGTTAGGTGTCATTAGCTGTATGAATTTATTTTAACTTAGAATTCTTAGGGAAAAAAAAGTTAATTCTTAGCAATATTACATACACTGTACTTGGTGATGTCCTACTGAATAGATACATTAGTTGTGTTCTTAACATTCAAGAGATCTAGCTTATTAATTTCCATCTAATTGAAACTGCTCACATATTCATATAATTATAAGCACAGTAAATGTTATAGTATCTATTAACAATAAAAAAAAGACACTGCAAAATGTGTTTAAGGTGCACTTCACTTTGATTTATATGATAACTGAAGTTCTGGAGCTATGAGACTTTTGCTTTGAATGTACTGCAATTTTACACTCCTAGCACTCTCTCTGGGACAGATCCAATCCCATTTCTTCAAGGAGCTTTGGATCAGATCTAGATGTGCAGAGCTCAGAAAGCAATTTTTATTTGCTGGATGTAGTGCAGATCACTATACAGAAAACAAACACTGTATGCTCTCTCCTGTGGAAAATATATATTTGTTCTTTCCTGTTTTGCTCTTTTCATAAGTTAAATGTAGGTCATTCAGACAGAAGGTATATGGTTGCTCTTTATGGATGGAGAAATTTAACACTTCTACAGGGCGTGAGACCAAACACTGAGCAACTGTAATCACTTGAGAAATGTAATAGCTGTGTGCTGTGTCTTATGGCTGTTATGAAATGGAACTTATACCTAAAGATGAGGAAAACAGTTAGTTTTCTCCATTTATGGAGCTATGCCACAGTTATGACATAATTCATAGCCAGACAGAACGTTCCAGTTGTATCCATAGACATTTCATAACTCAGTGTAGTGGAAAACTGATATTGAAGAAAGGTTTTTTGCCAAGTAAAGTTATTCATACACAAGCTTCCTTCTCATGACAGCTTCTCCACTGTACTGCAGAGCAATGCTGGAACTGTGCCTTGGGACCAGCACTTTCTACACCCACGCTGAAGGTTTATGTCCTGAGATGAGGTGCTCCCAGGCCCCTGCGCTCCCCTTATCCTTACTACCTTATTACCCTGCAGTTTTGTGCAGAGAATTTTCTAGTTGCTTTTCTACAATAAGTTCATAAATGGAGGATCCTCAGGATGTTTCCTCCATGACAGAAAGAATTTAGTGATTATCTGGGGCTTGGGTGCATTTTTCAACTTCCTTTATTACTTATTCTTAAACAGCCGCAGTTACCAGCAGATAAAATAATGTGGACCATTCATTTTTCCCTCCAGGACCAGAAAAAGGCCAAAAGAAAAAGAATAAAATAGGAAAAAATCAGACTCCTTAATTCTAAAAGCAGCAGCATAGAGTTTAAAAAAAAAAAAAAACCAAAAAACCAATCTGAGTGCAAAATGAAACAAATGGAAAAAACTCAAACACAGAGTTTGATTCCTATGCAAATGTAGGAACCTAGAAGTACTCTGGAAAATCTTGCAGAGGTTTTTCTCAATTCAGGAACATTAGCAATCAGGTACACTGTCTGACTTGTGTATTTTGGAGGTATTTACTCATACCTTTGGCTTAATTTCCTATCCTTATAATAGACTAAGCTTCAGATGATTTAGTAATCTCCTAATTCCCTGCAATTGCAGTGTGACCCTTTGCAGAAGTAAACATGGCACATAGAACAACTCCATACTAATCCAAAGAATATGCCTGAAGTAACTTTTATATTATACCAGGAATGCTACATCCTGCAGTTTCCAATGAGGTGGGCAGGGGGCAGTGACAACTGCTGGCCAAGGGCTGGAGACTGCCAGGTGAGCATGCCAGGACAAGGCTGAGGAACCCAGGGGGCCCTTTGGGTGTATACAGCGTGCCTGTGGCAATGTGGGTGACACAAACACAGCAAGAGCACTGCTCTTTAACTAAGGGGGTCTTAAAAAGGGTTTAAGAAGAAGACCAAAGGGAATTTTATCAAATTAATAGAGTTTTGTGGTGTTTCTGTACGTCTTGAGAGGTCTTTATTTGTGGGAATATTATAGCCATTAAATCCTGCTTCATAACTCTGAAATTTTAGCTTTAGCAAAGAGGGAAAAAGACAGAAAGAAAAAAGGGAGCTTGGAAGGATGTGCAACCCTGTAAGTAGTTAATGTCTCTTTTCTTTTAGGTGGACATGGCCTGGTAGTTCACCTTCACAGGCTGCCAGCTATCCATAGAGGAACCAGTCACCATGGAGATGCCACCAGGCAAGTCTGTGGTGATAAATACACACCTCTCCTGGCTGTGCTTCTATCAATGCTCTTGTATGTTGGAGATTGGAAGAAAAATTTGCCCTGACTTTGTGCTCCTCCAACTCTGAACTCATGCTGACACCAGCCTTGCAAGCACTGCAAGGCCATGGCAATCTTCCCTCTAAATCCTGGGCATCTAATGGTATGAGCAACCTCAACATCTTAAAACTGCATAGTTTCAAGTCTTATGAGGTACTAAAAACTGAAGCAGACACATACTTCTTCTAGGCAAAATATTTCCATTAAGTAAATAACTGATATGGTTATTAAAAACTGTTTACTAAACTATATAAGATGTATATTTGATAGCATGAATTATATATTCAGCCATTTAGGTGAATTCTTTTACAGAAACTAGTTATTATTTTAGTAGCTCACATAAGATATGAGTTGGCTGTAGAGCTGCTGCCCAATCCTTTAATATTTAAGCATGTTGTGTGTCATTGCTGTTAGCAGGAGATATTATTTCATAAGGGAAGGAATTACTTACAGTCACAGAAGCAAGAAGTTCGATGTACAAGTCCACTATTGCAGCAAAATGTACAAGTGCATAGCAATTAAGATAAGCTGGTACATGTGGGTTGAAGGGAACTTCCTTTCCAGTGATCTGTGTAAAGCAAAATAGTTACTTGCTTTCAACAGTGACCTGCTCTGGCCTGTTGCTCCTTAATATTCTTTATACTTAAAGCACAAAAGGGGTGACAGCTAATTGAAGAAAGACAATCTACTGTCAAACTTAGGTACTATCTAGTTTGAGACAGTTTAACTTTGTGTGTTTGTGCAGGCCTACAGCTGAAAAAAAAAGGAGAAATTACTATACTCCATAGAAAAAAATTTGAAAATCTCTTCAGGAAATGAATAATGAAAAAATAACTTAAAAAACACACTTTTTCCATCAAATAAAAAGAAAAAAAACCCCCACAGTTAAAACATTCATTTCCTTCAGTTTCTTTTCCCAATTCATCTTCCCCCATGCTTTATGACTGCTAATTTGCTAATTTAAAATAGCATGTGTAGAGTTTTTAACATTGATCCAGTAGCATTAAGAGGCCCAAGTAAATTACACACAACTGAAAGCCTGTGCATGTTCTATTTACCACTGGGATTTCCTCAGGAAGGCCAAGTCTAGGTTTGCCTGGTCCCCAGCCTGGCCCTTTGAATATGACAGAAAGCTTATTGCAGAATCCAGGTGTGGCCCAAAACGTGTTCCAAATATGAGCCAAGGGACGTAACTGAAAAAAAAAGGTAAGCAATTTTTCACTGTTCGCAAAATAAAGATTAATAAAACATTGTATTTTATTAATTTTTAGTTTTCAAATAAACGATTTTTCAAACTCTTTTAAAGAGAATAAATTAGAAATAGATGAAGACAGTTCAGAAAACCTGGCTGAAATAGGCAAAAGCAATATGAAGCCCTTGGTTAATTTGGTGAGGATTACAATGACTTCTGCTCAGAGGAAAATCTGTTTTTCCATCTGTGTCTCCTGTAATCACTCTTGAGTATTTAGTGGTATATTGTATAGCTATATTTATGCAGTATGATTTGGTTACTGGGACCTTGAAATGACATAACTCTCAGTAATGAAATTACTTAGGATCTGACTGAAATTAATATAATTGCACATCCTCCCACTTTACAGCCCTGACAGCCCTGATAGTAAAATATCTCTTTCTTTGAGATTCCTCCTTGGATGAACAATCATGAAAAGCAAATATGGACTCCACTGCTTCTCATGTTTTTGCAGAGAATTTTTACCTAGCTTAAGTGAAACCTGAACTAATAAATCTAAGAAGCACCACACTAATTAGTTTTCTTTTTTTTAATTACATGCTTTTGTCTGTGCTTCACTATTTATTATTGCACTGCAAAACACCTCATTCAGTCCAACACCTTATATATCACTGTTCTAATTATTTGCTAATTTTACTGTTATATATTTTCATTACTACTACAAGCTCTGCATATACTCAATGCATTGAGTAGAAATGGCTGTCTCATAATGGAGTACTGAAGAAATTGTAGATAATGTAATTGACTGGTCAGCAATGGAAGGATGGCCTCAACTGTGCCTAAGAGAGGAGTTTCTTTTGAATATGACTGAATGTTGAAGGTATCAGAATCAGTGATAAAAACTATAGCACCTGGAGCATGATGGGGTCAAATGAATTTACTGGATGTGTTAAGCCATATACAACTTTTGCATCTTCAGCCTCAAATGTTCCTGATGGAAGAAGAAAACAAAAGAATGACAACCAATCAAATTCAAAAGTATACATATTTTTTCCACACTGATTCAACATGACAGAGAACACCTTCTTTTACTTACCAAATATCCTGTCCCAGATAATGAGCGTGCCACCATAATTTTTGTCAATGCAGTAAGGATTTCTACCTATAATAAAAATCAATTATGAGAAAAGTAATAGGATAAATCAGAATACTAGGAACTGAATTATGAAGGAAAAAAATCATCATTTGCATCACATTATAATCTAAAAATAACTTTAAAAGACAGCTAACCCACCACTCCTTATACTTCTATATATATTTTTTTCCTTACTAGCCTTATTGCTCTCTTTCTGTTCAGATACAAACATACAAATCAAATGCATCATGTCCAAAATTTCTCTGAAATTTGGAGGCGAAACCAGGTCAAAATATATTTATAAAAGACAAACTTAGAAGCAAACAAAAATGATTCCATCAGTTTACACCTAAGAAAATATATACTAAATTCATATATGTGTAGTTATCTCATTAATATCTGTCAGGTGTCTCTATCCTCTATGTCATATGTCTGATCCTGCACTATTAATTTCAGTGTGAGGAAAACTGAAAAAATCCTTCTACATTCTCTAGGGAATATATTTATATATTAGCAGTCCTCTCAAAGTTATGAGTGAAGAAGCATTGGTTACACATCCCTAAGTTTATGGAGATAGTCTGGAGCAACTGTACAGCCCCTGATCAGCTCCATAATGATTTAGCTTGACTCCAATCAGGATGAGAGCATTAGTTCAGATTTACAGCTGAGCAAATAAGAGCAGAGTGTCTCCCTGAGGATTACCAGTAGTTGTGCAAATTTTAAGGACTAGACACTTACAGCACCACCACTGTGGATACAGTGATTGTGAGGATACAGTAAACATGAGTAACATCCTCTGAACATGCAACTGCATTTGAGTCTGTTTCAAACTGTTCTTCCATTCCCTCATTTTTTTTTAACGTACTATCTCTGCACACTGAATGAGCTAAGGACATCTGTGAAATCCAATTCTGTGTCTCAGATACATTCATGACATTTTTCAGTATGCAGTGGAGTTATTAGCACAATTTACACATGCAGTACAGTCTTGAAGGCCTCTGAATACTGATAAAAATCAACCATTATGCACTTCTGGGAAGCGAGATTTATCAACAATTCAAACAGGTGAAATCAAATTCCACTAAAATATTTAAAAGTTCTTCTAAAACCTAGCCATATTTTTCACATATACAGTGCTTGAATTTGAGTGCAAAAGAGTGTTTGTTGATGATTCAGTAGCCAGGAAAGGATGAAGTATTTTTCTATCACTCTTCATACCTAAAAACATTGAATTTTTTTTCTCAAAGTCATCTAACTCTTCATGTTATCCAGACTTAATTTCTCCTCAATAATTAATCTTAAACAAAAAATGTTTAAATTAAATATAAGTTCTGATTACATTTTTTTAAAAATTGTGAAATTTCTGACTGAACAGGGACCACTTCTGAAGTAGAGGTCAAAATTAAAATCTTTTTGTAAAACTGATTTTACAGTACAATTTTAGTAGATTACTATTACAATACAAATAGTGACACTGAGGAAAAAAGGGAATAAGAGGTTTCACTTTTATCTTACCATGATGAACTCTGTGATGACTGGGAGTATTAAGTATCCATTCCAGAGGCCCAAGTTTGGTGATAAGCTTAAAAAATATAATGTTTTAATGAACTTGAAAATACTGCGTAAGACCAAGAAGAATTAGGGAAATGAAAAGAAGAAAAAGCTAAAGAGAGAATGTTTATCTTCTGGAGAACTGCATAGAAAGACAGAAGTGCATTATTTTTTTCTGAACCATATCACTGTATTACAGTTACAAATATTTTCATTAAAAAACATTAAAATACAAGTTATAAATTAAATTTCTTTTGATCCAGAAGCAAATTTCTTTAGATCTAAAAGTGAATTGTTTTTATCTTTTTTCCATGAGAATCTTTGAGAAAACTGGCAGTCATAAACTGATAACAAGATGGAATCACAGGGAAGTGATTGTCCCAGTGTACTAAGCACTGGTGAGGCTGCACCTTGAGTACTGTGTTCAGTTTTGGGCCTCTCACTTCCAGAAAGGAATTGAGGTGCTGGAGCATGTCCAGAGAAGGGCAAGGGAGCTGCTGAAGGGTCTAGAAAACATGTCATGTGAGGAGCGACTGAGGGAACTGGGATTGTTTAGCCTGGAGAAAAGGAGGCTTGGAAGGATTTCACTGCTCTCTACCTCCCTGAAAGGAATTTCTTCTGCCATGTCCCAAATGAAAGGACAAGAGAAAATGGCTTTGAATTGTGCTAGAGGAGGTTCACACTGGATATTAGAAAAAAAATCACTGGAAGACTGTTTAGGCATTGGAATACATTGCTCAGGGAGGTGGTGGAGACAGTATCTCTGGAAAAGTTCCAGAGGCATCTGGATGCGGCACTTGGGGGATATGGCTTAGGGGTCATTCTGGTGATGCTGGCTTGATGGTTGGACTCACTGGTCTTGAAGGTCACTTACAACCTTGATGATTCTGTGATTCCATACAAATTGTTTCACTCATTTTTCTTACCCGTATCCAGTGACATGCTTGGGATTCAGTGCAACTCTATGATATGATACCAGTTTTGCAAACACTTTATGTCTGCAAATAGGTGCCATTGACCCAGAAACAAATACTCCTTCCCCCTTCAGTACATTTGACTGCTTTTTTCTTCTCAGTAACCTTCTTGTACCCTGGCACAAACACACTGACACAACAAACCTGACTGGGGAACTGATGCAAACCAAAACTGCTTTTGTTTTGTTTTTCTAAGTCAGTTTATCTAAATCAGTTACTGATTTTGGTCCAATATATGGTCACTGTCATGAGCTGGAGGCATGAAGAGACAGTAGACCAGCATAAATTCATTATGGAGGTACAATCTAAGGCAATGACTTGACAGTACAGAAAGAGAGCCTTGATCATTTTAGTACCAACCCAAAAATTATAGACAGTATCCATTGCCAAAAGCCACCTCTAGTGTTTCAAGCTTTGTCAGAAAACACTGACGAATTAAGTTTGTGTGGGCAGGCTTTCTGCTAAATTTGGTACTCTCAGCTACTAGGAATTAGAGGAAAGCCAGCACTGACTTCAAATTTGGTGCTTTGGTTAGCTCAACAGAAGTGTGTGGACAAACAAACAGACAAAGAAAAATTAATAAAATAAATAATAAAACAAAAAATGTTTCTGACTAATAATAGTGGAAGTATTTTCTTTGAACACAGCAACTATTCTTTAATACCAAGGACAAATCCATCTGTCACAAATTGATGCAATCACTGGATGATCAAAAAGGACATCTCTTCACAATATATCCTGAAATGGTATCTATTCATTATGTCTGATTATGGCCATAACGTTTTGCAATTAAAAGGGAGCAGGGGGCATTAAAGAAGCGAAATAAAAATGTTTAGACCTTAAGAAACAAATCCAAGAATCTATAATTTTTTTCCTTTTAGAGACTTTAATTAGTGAATTTAATACTCATACTGCCAAAAGGGGTGATCTGTAATATAATGATAGACATAAAATAATAGTGGCAAAAAAAAAAAAACACCAACATTTAGAGGGACAGTGATTACTCATGAGAGCAGGTACATTAATTAAAAAAGATTTTCATTCCTTTAAGGTTTACAGAACAAAGCCCTGAAATACAGCACTGCCATGTCTCCTTCATTTACAGTTCTGCAAGCGCAAGTAGATTTAGATTCAAGAAGCAGACTTAGGATATTCCTCAAATGCATTTAAATTGTTATCAATCAGGTAAAGATAATAAAAGGAAAAAGTAACTTTTTTTCATTTTTTCTCCTCAATAACTGCAAAAATAACATCTACTTAGTTGGTTAAGTAGAGAATTTCTGTAATTAAAGGAGTATAGAAATATGAAAATTCTTCACATACATAGAACTGCAATATTTGGACCATCTTTCTTAAAATCCTGCTCACACTTGACTGGAAAAATAGAATCCTGAGACAAGTTTGTTTTGTTTCATTTAACTCAGAAGCCAAGGACAACATAAGCAGGATCAGCTCTCCCTCAAAATAAGTTCAAGTCTAAAAAGACCACCTAAAGGCAAGAAACAATCCATCATTCGTGCTAGTTCCATTTTCTGCCTTTCTCAAGCAGAACATCCCACTGTTTTAAGATATGTGAGATGTGACCATTAAACTAATTTAATCTGAGATAAATGTTTTGAATTGAACTGCAGCCCAGCACCTGAGAGAGCACTGATTTATCTAATCAACCACAACTAACTTTGATCCAGTTGGTTTAATACAATTTTATTTAACAGTTTTTTGTAAAAATAAACCAAGTGTGCACTAGGAGAGCAGGGAATCAGTAAGGATTAGCAGTCTCCACATTTATCCTACAGGTGGATTATAACAAAATGTCCTCAGAATGAATGCCTTCAGGTCTCAATATCCAGCCAGTTGAATTAAAATTTTAAAACTAAAATTCATCCTTTTGAAATTCTACATAGTACATCCTTATGCTAAAGCAGAACTTTTTGCCTTGGGACTCCCTAAGGACCTCAGGGTATAACTTTATATAAATTTATATGCAGAATTTTAAATAAATTTTTCTGACTAATAATAGTGGAAGTATTTTCTTTGGATAATGAAACTGCTCTCACCCCTTAAAACAGTCTTTCTTTGAGTGATGAAATTTAAAAATCTACTGAAATATCTTCCCTATGTCTTAATTAGTGATTGATACCCAAGCCTATTTTGATTAATTATTCACTCAAGGTCACCTCCATTGCAAAGACATTTTAGTCCCACCCTGAGGAAAATATCATCTGAGACAACAATCATAACCACATGACTTTAAAGCTCAGTGCAAAACTCTCTACCTGATGAAGCAAAAATCTAGTACGTTGACATTAGCAATCCATAAATCAATGCTTTGTCTAAAACACATCAAAAATATTTTTTCACCATATAGTCAAAATAGTGCAGGGTGCTATTTCTAGAAACTTCCTTTGCCATCAGTAAGTTTACTTGTAGATATTTAACTCATTCCTAAAAAACCATAAAAAACTGTGTCAAAGGAAAAACTTTGGTGCCAAAAAAATTTATAAATGCATAAATGCTATAAATATAACCATATATCTTTCCAACATACAGAAATATATCACCACTGAAAAACTCAATTTTGAAAGCTCTTGCAGCACTTGCATGTCAAACAACATGGCTCTTTTGTTTAAATTTGTTGAATTTTTCTTTATTCTGCCATCTTACCTGGGGCAAAACTCCTAGAAGCAGATTTTTCACCTAAGTAAATTGGATAGGATAACAAGACAATTTTTACCAGACATGATTCTGACATGGTCATATCAAGCTGACAGGAACTTACTGCAGTCATATTGAAAGAAATTAATTTTCTAAGAACTGACTCATAGCAACATGTAATGTGGTGTAGCAACAGTCCTAGTTCAAAAGAATAATCCAGAGAGAAGAAAGGCAGTGGCAGGTATCCTGCTTACCCATCTACCTTTCATCTGTCAGTCTGTCCTCATTTCTGTGTCTTTATTATGTCCAGACATTTTCCTTGGAGAATGGCAAGTTTAAAGGAGCTCATAAGCATTCTTTGTAGCAACAACCTGGCTTACACTGCAAGTACAACCAGTCACCAAAGCACACAGATCACTAAGTTTCAGCCATTCAGAGAGAAAAACATTTTCAGCTTGCAATATCACTGTATTCAAATTGGTTTGTTAGAATAAGAGCTTTCATGATCACATATCAGAAAAAAAATTAAACTTTTTAAAGAACATCCAAAAAATGTGATAAGAAGATCAGCTTAGTTTTTATGCTTGTAATTGGGATTTTCATTTTAAAAAATCTGCTACTCTAATTTTTGTATCTGACCTTTTTATTGGAAAGTTTTCTAAAAAGTAAAAAAATAATAGCTGAAATGTCATTGTTCCATAACCCTGCCATCAGTACTTTAAAACTTATTTCATACTACTGAAAAGAAAAAAAGGTCTGCTTGTGAATATAAAATATTCTTAATCTATGCATCATCAACTAAAGTGATTTGGGGAATACAGCAAAATAGCTACCAGTACCCTAAAAGCTGAAATACTCCAACTGCTGTCCAATGATAACCTTATCTGTATTTTGACCATTATGACACTGGGGTTTACATTTGTGTTTGTTTCCCTGATACAGACACCTACTGTTCTAAATCAACTCCTGTCTGCAATTTTTCCTTTCTCAATTAACACATTATGTGCACCTAAACTCCCATGCCAGTGACCCCTAGATGAACTGCAACATTCCAACAAAACTCTTTTCCGGTTTCCTTCATTTTTTAACATCCCATTGCCACAAAAATAATTTTTCACTTGTCAAAATCCTTAGAAATGGACTCAATACACTACCTGCAAATCAAATATGTAGGCATGTCATATATATATGTTATAAAAGCTGTTCCCACAAAACATGTATTCTTCTTTCTTTCTTTTCTTTAAAAACCAACATATTTCCTCTGCTATACTTGGGTATCATTAAACAGTAAAGCAGAATTACTGACAATAATTGAAGCAACTCCAAAAGCATTGTAAATAAAGCATACTTAGAAATACTTTTCATACATTACTGAATAAAATATCCTGGAATTGAAATCTTCAAATATAGATGATAGAAACAAAATGGATTTTTTTCCTACAATAGTTGTTATATAAAGATGTTTCCATTGTGACAGCAATCCCTTGCCTAAAGGGAAAGAACATTATGGAGTATCTCTTGTGGCATGTAAGCACCTCCGTCTGCGGTCTCAGAGTTTGTCAGCACCAAGGGAAATCTTTATTGCCTGGTACCTGCACCACTTCAATGTAGTTCTTGTTTAAGTAATGAGAAAAAATTGTGACATGAAATCCAAGGGAAACTTTACATCTTGTGTAACAACTCCTCCTGTCACCACTACCACATGAATCTTTACTTAGCTCTGTTTCAGCGTCAGTGTTAGGAAGGAATGTCAACTGAGTAAAGCAGGCAACCTTACAGTAAAACTATTCGCATATAAATTTTTTTTTTAATTTTTTTTTTCCTTTGAGCATAAGGAAAGCTGTTTGTAGCACAGCATTACTTTCAATATCATGGTGTTACTGATCTGCAGGACAGAAGAGGGTAAATTCATCCCTGGAGCATCACTACGGGGCACTCTGAACTTAACTTTGGGCTTTCTGTTAGACTAGTTGGTAGTAAAACACATATTACAAGTCATTTCCTCATCAAAATCGAGGTAAGATTTTTATTCCTGGTATATAAATCTGTATTTCAGACAGCCTGGTGGGGAAATTTTAAAATATGACCTTAATTACATTCCCCAGTAGAGCTGCTGTGTTAATTCAGGACAACACACCCATGTATTTATACAGATGGCTCTGGTGACCAGATTTGCCATGTAAAATCTCTACAGGGAAGCTGAGGAAAGGCAGAACTCCTGGGATATGTGCTCGTCTGCCAGTTTCACACTTTGAAATCCTTGGCAAACTCTGATTTATACACCGCCAACTGTTTTCCTATCTGATTAGGCAGTTTTCTACTCCAGTAAGCATGTAAAATGGATATAGCTGAATTTCCACACTGAGGAGTGAAAAAACAATATTTATAGTTTAGAAATAAAACAAGTGAGAGGAATCAGGCATGTTGGGATCATAAAGAGTTTCATAGAGGGTGAATTTCTGATAAATCTGGATTGTAGGAATGGGAGATGAAAGCCTAGTTTTAATGGACAGTTTATATAATAAACACACAGACTTGAGAAATGTGTCTATAATAAATTATCTTGAAGGCAGGCTGTTGTCACTTTCCATTGTTTTACACCTCAACCAGGAGATAAGGTTTGAATCAAATTGGTATCTTACATGAATATTAAATTAACTGTTTCAACAATTGGATGCAACCTTTTTGTTTTCTTTACAGGTCCAATTAAGCTTTGTGGGAAAGGTGAGCACATACAGGAAATTTCAATCAATTTTTCCGCTAAAAATGAAAAAACTTGCAGTAACTGATTGGTTTAATTGCAGCATTACAAATAGCAGAGCATGGAGCAAGTCACACTTTCAGTCATACATCAAGTTAAGCATTTTAAACAAACTCCGGGATAAAAATTGCTATACAATTTCAGTATTTTTCAGCAGCCTGACAAATACATTCTGGCAATTGTAGGAAAAAACCCCAAAGTCATAAATCAGTATGCCAGCCCTGAAATAAACTAAAATATCGCCAAGTGAGGCTCTTCATCCTACTTTCTAAACAGATAAAAGAACAGTCAGCAGCCTATACTTTGTGATTTTAACAAAGAAGGATCTTTCAAATTTTCTGTTGGCTTTGAACCTATAACTAAATAGATTCTCAATGATACAAGCCATGAGAAAAACTCAAAAGCATTATGTGTAATATGTTAAGATGGAAAAAGAGGGTTTTTTTAAGCAAAGAACAGAATCTTTAACATTATTAATGTGATATCCTTTCATTATTACATTAAATTCATTTGGTAAATGTGTTGTTTAGATTATTTTTCCAGGATGCAGAATGTATTGAACTGTGTTTCATCTCTACGTAGCTCACCTCACTTTTATCCTGATAATTCTCCAGGGACCTAATAGACAGAAGTGACCTAAATAAAATTCTTTAAGTACAATCTTTAGTTTTAGGTTTTTTGCAGGCAGATTAGCAATAGTCAAGCTCACTGTTGCCGAAGTGAACATTTCACAGCTGTTGCCTGCAAGAGGTCTTTGGTGAAAGGAACAGAAACCAACACTCAAACTCGAGGACTTAACTACTAGGATCCAAATTGCAGTTACTGATCATGTTCTTGTCCCACAAACCTTTTATTTCTGGCCTCACTAGCGACACAGCTTCAATAGGGAGGATTCTTCTGTCTGGATTGCTGCCCATCAAATGCAAACCACCAACACAACCCTAATTATCATGCAACAGCCACCTTTGAGCGAAAAAGATCATGGCTCCTGTGCTGCATATTGTATTCAGAGCTATTGAGTGCACGGCATTAACAAAATAGGAGTTCACACAGAGGTAAAATAGGAGGCTCATCCTGATACTACTGAAGTGGAGCACTGGCATTCTGAATCACCACTGAACTTTTTGGTGCCAAGGAAGGAACTCCAAACTTCATCCTGCTATGTTTTTCCTGATTATACTGTGTTCAAGCACAATGTACACTTAGAAGGACAGGAACAGTGTGCTCTCTTATGAATGTTTTATTTTCTCTCTCCTTTGTTATTCTTTTTATTTAAAACAAAAAGCAGTTATATGCCTTATATATCTAGAAAGACAATACTTTTCTCCCCTCATGGGGCAAGTGAAACATGGAAAACTGGAACTTATTTTACAGTTATTGCAAGTATTTATGTTTAATGATAGTGTTGTCAGCTTTGCCCTTTTCTGTGTTCTGGCAAGTGCAATGATGACAAAACTTTGATCCTACAGGTTGGTCAGAAAATCTAATAAGCCCTTTTGGCAGACAGGCTGGATTGAAGCAGTGAGATCTCTTTGTTTCCTGGAATCATGCTTAAGTTTTGATGTCTGTATTGCATATATAGCCTAGCTGGACCTACAAAGCCACTGTCTGCATTAAAGAAAGCATGTTTATCTTCCTGGTGTTTTTTGAATTTGTCTTCTTTCACTCCAGAGTAAGCATGTGATTTGAGAGTTTGCAGCAAACAAATAATGAATTTATGAGTGATAAAAGCATCAGCTATCAGGAATGGGGCAAGAACTTTCTTTTGTGAACCAGAGTTTGGTTCTTCATGCAAATCAACAAACAGTTCTTTTCCTATTGTTTTAAAATAATTTCTTGGATCTTTGTTACAGTAAGACCGTATGCAATAGGTTGAGGATGATATCACCTGTTTCTAGGAATTCCAGTTAAATCATCATGTCATTGAATATTCACTGACACAATCTTGAACAACAGACTAGGAGAACGGCTGTAATCACCTCTAATTACCTTCATCCCTTTGATCACTTTTAGCAAAAGTCTTCTGAATGGTAAGTTTCTGATTCCTTGTAACCTGACAGGGACAGATGTGTGTGTTTCTAATTTAAATGAAAGGGAACATCAGACAGAGCTGGGTCTATTTTTGGCTTACATGCCCAAATTAAATGAAATTATTATTTCATTAAATGAAGCAATATACTAGAATGAAAAAAAATAAAGGTTTTCTTGGCATATGGTTTTTGAATTCAAAGTGACCTTCTAGAATCGAATTCAAGAGATACTGTAGTTTCACAATTCTACTTAATACACTGGATTATTACTGATTTTAACTTTTACAGATGATACTTTCTAGATTAAGAAAATATTAACAAAAAACCCCCAACAAACACAAACAAAAACACTAGCAGCAAAAAAAAAGTAAAATTATATTCCTTATCCTGGTGAGAAGATCAGATCAGTCCACCATACTCTATTTCCAATGTGATCCATTCAATACCATCTGTTTGCCATAATTTTTCAAATACTTTCATGAGTTAAATTTGACTCATATCTTACTGACCTTATAGGAAATATTCACACTCCAGTAAACTAGTAATGAATAAACAGACATACTTTGTAAATATATTACTATATAAACAATAAGTAGATGAATTATAAAGAATTAATATATGAGTTTGTAAACCAGAGCCAGAGATAGTTTCCCTCCCAACAAAGCATCACCTTTTTTATCGGCAAACTATTCAATACTTTAGCTCTTTACCAAAACCCTCCTTCAACTCCACAAATCAACCACAAGAATAAAACTATTTTCTTTCCAAGACAAACACTAAAACATGTAACAGTCAAAAAGTTTTTTAATGGTCAAATAAGTTTTGTTAAAATGGTTTTTAAATTCAAAGTCTTATTTCTTGATAAAATTTATGTTTCTGTTTTGAGAAATGGATTAAAAACTACTGCAAGTACTTGAAATAGATGAAATAGACTTTGTAACATTTTTGGGTTTTTACTCCTGAAATCTCTTCTTGCTTATTTAAATGAGATTACAGCACACAATGCAGAGAAAATAGGTCCAAGAAAATTGAAAAAAAAAGTTTGCAAAGAAATAGACCAATCTGAATTGTTAGGACCTGGAAACTAATAACTGAATATTTTGTCCATTGTTTCATACTGTCACTTATTTATCACAGTGTCCTGATTATAATCCTTTCACCCAATTCAAACAGCTTCTGCTTGAAAAGACAATTAAGTCCTCTCGAGTTTCAAGAAGAGCTTTTCCTACTGATATGATGATAATCACGGTGTACTGCTACTTAGAAGAACTTATGTATATTTTTTTTATGCATGCTTTTCAAGTATTTTCCTTTATTTTACCTGTGTCCTCTGCTTGTTTAATTTCCTCATTGGAAAATAAAGTCAAAAAAAAACAGGCTGGTTTTTTTCCTGAATCTGGCCATCTTCCTAGGTATGTTCTGATTGATGCAACAATTTAAGGACTGGGCCACAAGAGCTCACCTGAACTCAGGGAGCCCAGATGGGCTGTGCAGGGCATGAAAGCAGGAAGAATTCCCAATTTCTCTCTTCCAAAGGTTTTCCTTAAAGAAAACTGGGCAGAAGCCAAAGGTAAAAATAGACTTAGACAAAAACTTAGACCAGTACAGAGCGTGCACGCATAAGTGAAAAATATCCTTTTGACAAATACCATACACTTCCTCAGCAAGTTTCAGTTTTACTAATGGGTGTTTTCTGATAACACCAATTGTATTTTTCCCTATATCTGTAGCAATTTTATGCCTCTGCTTCCAGTCTGCATGAGGTGCTGCTAAAATTATTCCCATTCCTCACCTGTTTTCACCCATGTTACTTCTGGTTAATAGTTGTGGCTCACCTTTTTCTGCTCCCAGAGTTGGATGAGGTAAAAAGACTTATAAAAGAGATGCCTTAAAAAAACTGACTTCTGTGAGTATGCTAAAGGGCAGATCATATTCTCTCCTTAAATTAGAAAATTAAACAGAAACCAATACACGTAAAAGATCAAATAGGCAAGGACTAATCTGCTGCTGCAATTACTACCATCAGGGACTGGATCAGTTGATACTTTCTAAATACAGTTTGACATCTCATAAAAATTACAGCTAAAGCAACAGAAACTAATTTCTGTTTTTCACAGGTGTCTATCAGGTTATAAACACACCTAACTTACTGGTTGTAATAAATGCATAATGGAAGGATATAGTTTAATATAAGCCATAGACCTTCTGAATCACCTGCAAAAATAAACCGAAAATGAGTATTTCTGTCTGTCAGTAACAGTCCTGAAACATTCTGTGGCTTTTGAAAAATTCGTTTTTTAGTGCCCTTTGACTAAAGTTGTTTTTTGTTTTTTTTTTTTTTTTTACTTCCCTTATGAGCTATACGAGAATGGTCTGTCTGGTCACAGAAGCATTTCTCCCAGACTATTTAAGAGTAGATCTGAGCCATTCAATTGACCTGAACATTACTGGATAGAACAAAAAAAACCTTTTTTTGATTTACTGAGATCACAGAACCATAGAATCATTTAGATTGGAAAAGAGCTTTAAGATCATCAAGTCCAATAGTTAACCCATCATTGTCAAATGTTTTTCTCAGGGGTCTTCTTGGGTTGCCCTTTTTTTCCTTCATTTTTCATTTAAATTAATTACTAGGAGTTTATTTCAATGCTTTGGTGATACTTAAGAGATTTATTTTGAATCCTTGACAAAATCTTGTGATAATTTCAGATTGTTATGTACATGGTGCAATATTCATAGAATCATTAAGGTTGGAAACGACCTACTAGACCATCAACTCCTACTCTTGACTAAACACCACCACATCACTTAACAATTGCACTAAGTGTCATGTCCAGACATTTCTTGAACACTTCCAGCAATGGTAACTCCATCACCTCCCTGGAAGCCCATTCCAATGCTTAACCACACTTTCAACTAATAAATTTTTCATGATGTTCAACCTGAACCTCCTCTAGCACAGCTGGAGACCATTTCCCCCGGTTCTGCCACTGGTTGCCCTGGAGAAGAAAACGGCTCCCACGTGGCTGCAGCTTCCTTTCAGGCAGCTGTAGAGAGGATAAGGCCCCCCCAAGCCTCCTCTTCTCCAGGTTAAACACCCCCAGATCCCTCAGTCACTCTCCTAAGACTTGTGCACCAGACCCTTCCCTAGATCCACTGTCCTTCTCTGGACAGGCTCCAGCACCTCAATGTCTTGTGCTGAGGGGCCCAGAACTGGACACAGGATTCAAGATGTGGCCTCACCAATGCAGAGTACAGGGTGGAAATCCCTGCCCCGGTCCTGCTGGCCGCACTATTCCTGATCCAGGCCAGGATGCCATTGGCCTTCTTGGCCAGCTGGGCGCACACATCAGCTCATGTTCAGCTGCTGTCAACCAGCACCCCCATAGTCTTCCATGCTTAGCTGCTTTCCAGCTAATCTTCCCCCTGCCTATAGCCCTGCATGGGGTGGTTGTGATCAAAATGCAAGAGCTGGCATTTGGCTGCAAATCTTATATCTCTGGCCTTGGCCCATTGATCCAGGATGCAGTGAAAAAAAAATAGTTGAACACAAATATATGACATAAGTCTCAAAGTTGTACTTTCACTCTAGCATACACAACTTTATTAATTTCAGGCATGCCTTTCCTGTATCAATAGTCCATTCTAATAATAAACAATAGTAAAAGAATCCAGCACCAGAAAAATAGTATAATTTTTATATAAGATTTATAGAGCTTAAAATGCTGTATTATTCTATATAAAATTACAAAAACTAATGTATACCAAGCATGTAGGAAATACAGAAGTCTAAATGAGGTAGAACAAATGTGTACTTTTGATCTTTATGATACTGTAGTCACAAGAATATATGAGTCACTTGAGTTAAAATAAAATAGACCATGTCTGATCTGTTGGTAGTAAAGCTGGACAAAAACTGACATAACAAATAATGAGACAGGTTACAGTTATAACACAGGAAACATCTCCTAATATTTTTTAAAGCAACACTGGACACATGTAAAATTTAAGTACAGGAAAATACCAGGGATTCTATTTGGCTATAAACTTTGCTCTAGGCTGAAACATGGCACAGAAAGTTTCAGACGAGCATGATCATTCTTTTGTAATTACTGAATTCAATTTGTATTTCTCTCAAAACAAAACATCTTCCCTCAGAAGCTTTTTCATGTACTTAAAATCTTTCCTATTAATTATATACACCTTTTTCTCTTCTATAAAAGAAAAAAATTCTGCATGTACTTTCCTTTTCAGTCCTGTATTAAAAAAAAAAATAAAAATCACCATCTATTAAGGAAGAGAGATTTTTTCCCCCCTTAATCTTACTAGATTTTATTTCCCTTAAAGAGAAAGATGTGCAATCAAAAGTCGTGAAGTGACAATTTCCAAACATCTGTGACTAGTCAGTGTGGGCCAAAACTGTATCAGGAAATTGATACTGATGAAAAGCAACAGAAATTTGGGGGGAAAAAAAAATCAATTGCTTCTTCATTTTACAAGCAAACGATTACATTACTGTAAGATTACATTGGCAGAAGGGAAATAATGAGGTGTATCTCCCCTAGACCCCTAATGACATGTAACAGCACCCTCCACGGGCTCCCAGAGCTGCTGGGGGACGATAAATATCTGCTCTCAGAGCAAGGGCTAGCAGCACTTGCTGAGACAGGATGCTGTTTGCTATAGAACCCCAGGCTACAGTCCAGAACAAACTCTGTACATGACTAAACTGACAGAAACAGAGACTTGAAGAAAGGATTTTCATAATAATAAAATCTGTGTAAGAAAATTAGTATCATTAAAATTCAGAAAAGGACCATCAGAAAAAAAAAAGAGCAGCAATAGTTTTAAACAGTTAAATTATGATAGCTATTGCAAAGAAACACCAATATAATGGTGAAGCATCATATTAATTTCACCAAAAATACAGGGTAACATAAGCCTGAATAGTTGATACCATTTCCCTTCCTTTCCTTACTTTTTTCTGTCAATGCCTTGCCCTTGAGAACAGGAAATCTGCTAACACACGGTGTAACCCTATTTCTATTTCGACATAATTTTTGACCTTAGAGCATGACTCCAACATATTTCAACCGATTTCAGCTGTGCTATAAAATCAACAATATCAACATTAAGAATAACTTCCCTTGTAAGCAAAGTTCTATGAGTGGATCAACTGGACTAATACAAAAGATCTATTGTTTTCCTACCAGCACAATAATTTAATAGTAAGGAGTGCTTATCTTTTCATTGAGACTGAAATTCATTCTTGTTTAGACTAGTGTCTAAACTTGGCACATTGCACATATGCTATGGAAATTCTTTTAAGCCCTACGAAGGATTTAGCACTTTAGAGGGATGTAGGCAATTCATAAGCCTCTGAAATTCACTTTAGAAACTCTAGATGTGCACTGTGGCACCAGTGCTGAGATTCATTGAGTTATTGCTACACAGCAGAATGTTAGAAACCTCTCAGCCAAGTAGAGATGGCATCAAACACCAGAGAAGATACAGATGAGGCATATTATAATTTTTTAGTGGCAAAGCACACTAAAACTAATTTGTAGAACCTAAAGCATGGTCAAAGAAACTGCTACCATATGAGGCCTAGTATTCATTTGGTATAGTTTCAAAGACTGCTTGAATTTTTTCAAAATATTTTAAAAAGCTTAAATGTGTCTTGCTTCAGTTTATGCCACTTCTGGTGATGTGTGTGACATTTTATCTAAGCCTTTCCTATTCAAATGGTGTTTTACATCATCAGACATATGTTAATGATTTTAGAAATGTGTCCAACAGAAAAAAAAATGTCAACAATCAAAGGTTCCTATTGGTCCACTATAACTATGTGACTTTTATTTTTTTAAATTCTTTTTTTAATGAAAAACACAGAAAAAAATTTTAAAATTCCCAAAGAACTGTCCTATATATTGCATCATGAAATCAGAGAGGAAAAGGCATTTGTCTGGGCAGAATAAACAAACCAGTAAGTGTCATAGAAATAATTAGCCCACAGCCCACCTGGGGCTAATGAGAAATATGCTACTGACTTATAAAGTACTTTTAAATACCTCTATTGTACAATGTAAGGAAGAAGGCAAAGGCCATTGAACTACATGAGAAGTGTGGGAAACATCTTGCTACCTACAATGTGTTATTAACCATGTATGTATGTAAACTAGATATGGTCTATGCATTCACAAAACAGAAATGAAGTTGTGTAGTCATAAACAAATAGCCATCAGATAATCACAGAGAATTTTTCATCTGAGAATTACTTGCATTAAGAAAGAAACAACATCATAATTTAGTTGCAACTCTAAATTATCTTTAAGAAGCACCTACTTTTGGGTATTTTTCCCTAAAATATTTATCCTAGAAATGAAATCAGCTTCAGTATCTGCCAAAAATGTTTAATAAGCTGCAAGATAGGAAAATACAGTATTAAAATAGCAAAAAGTTTTGATTCCTTACAGTTACTTTTTTTTTTCTAAATCTAATTGGGACCAACTGGCCTCATTTCTTCTTATAAACTTAGCAATATATATTCAGAAAAAGGAATAAAAATGAACAGATGTTTCTCCTTAAAGAAGTCAGACAAAGATTTTTCTTACACAATAAATCAGCTGCTAGTGGATTTCCAAGACAGTGCTCCAGGCTAACTGTTTAGGTATGGCTTAAAAACCTGGTTTACCTCTGTATGTATCCAAAACTGGTAAAGCAGATTAAACTGTAAATGAACAGCAAACACCGAAGGGGGAATGAAAAGAGCCATGGGCAAGTTGAACATCTGAAAAATGAAAAAGAAAACATACATTAGATATTTAATTCTAAACTCATGATGATACAATGAAGTACTATCAGGAGCTCAAAGCACTGCACAATATACTTGCTTCTTCTAATACATCCATAATGCAGACATTACATAGTGTACATAGATAGTAATTATTATGTTACTACTTGATGTGCTATAGCAAATGAGACACAAATTGATCCAAAAGAGAATTCTCACAAGCCAAACTGAGCAAGTAGAAAATCCAACATAAGAATTCATAAATTCTGGTATTAGATGTTTATGCTGTGTACTATATGGAGCAGACAGCAACATAGCCTTGACATTAAGGGCTGCCCTATAGGGAAGAATTATCACAGACTAAACAAGGTGCAAATTTATAACACTATAGATTTTCCATCCAAACTCCCTACATAAGCACCATGAGGGTAAGACAACTTGCTTGGCTTTCCAAGTTAATTACAATTCTCACCTCAACTTTCTCATTGCATCTCCCATAAAGTCCCAATATAGTGCTTATTCCTAAAAACATGCTAGCATGAAAAAAGTATCAGAAAACTGCTTATTTGGGAAATCCACAACTAATTGTTTGACTGGCTGAGCGACAGAATAAAACTTCTAAGACCTTCATATGTTAAAAGTCAGTCTTTTTTCTTCAGAAAAAGGATGATCTTGAAAGATCTTATCTTTTTATTTTCCTTTTTACCTGACATTGTGTTATATCACCTGCATTGAAAAGTTAATACTTCTCTAGAATACGGAGATTTTTCCTAAACTAAACGGTAGCAGAGGTATCTTCAAAACTTTAAATCTCTTTAGCACTCAGGGAATATCTGTTTGGCAACAAGAGCTCCCTGTGAAGCACAGGAAAATTAGAAAAATATATTTCCGAATTACTACTGCCCTTTTCACAAAATATCAAATCTTTTGACATCCCAGAAGGCAGTCCAATTGCCATGACAGGCCTCCTGGACCAGGAGTTCCTTTAGTGTAGGTCTGGATATAGCATGTAAAACCAGGATTCTCTGAGTTTTACCCAACAGGGCTGCCCAACAGATTAGAAGTCACACTGAGGCTGTGAAACAGCTGCACTTCCACCCCAGTGATGTGACTGATTCTCTCCAGAAAGTCACCAGAGACACATCTCACTGTGACAAACCAATGGAGGAACAGGACCTTGCAATATCAGCTTTGTCTGCTGGCTTCAACACCAGACTGTCTGAAACACTAGGACAAAACCCTGAAGCCATTGCAGTATCACCTGGCAGGGCTGCGACAGCTGGGATTTCAAAATCTACATTTAAAGGCTTCATGGATCACAGCTGCCCCACAAATTACCTATGGGGTGTTTCTGTTTCTGTCTTGGAAGCTGTTTTCCAAGAAGTAAAGGAATTAAAAGGTAATAGAGGGGGACTAAGTTTCTGTCTAATGGCATGATAACAGCAGGATTTTTTTTAAAAAGGAATGGAGAGGAAATTGATTTAAAAAAGCCCAAAAAACCAAACCAGATGGTTTTCAGATTGTTCATGGAAGTGGTTACAGGATTGAAAGCAGGGTTAAAAAATTATATGCTTTTTCCCTAAAAGTATCAGAAGCAATTTGGTGGTATTTACAGATGACTCAAAGGGGAAAGAAGGATCATCTTCATATTTATTTCCTAACTTACTTTACACAAGAGTACTAGGATTTCCCTGCTAAGTGGTGGGATGAAAGAAATTTTATATAGATCTATAGGTAAATTTGAAACTGTCAAAGGAGAAAGCTTTACTAACTGCCTCACATTTTCTTGCAGTGTAAGCTTTATTTTGCACAGAAAGGATTTTAAAGATCATTTACAGAAGTGGAACTCATAGGGAGAAATGAAAACTTCTCCCATACCAAGATTTGACTTTTCCAATTTGTGGTTCCACTGAAACAAGAAGAGCAACGTCAGGGAAAAAAAAAATATTAAACAGTTCTTTGCTGGAAATGCCAATTCACCAAATCAAAAGATTTCATGGCAATGTACCAGCTTTAACAAGTTTGTATAGGAAAAGCTTTCTTGGCTCCAGAATGGAATTTCTGGTCAAAACTACAAGAAAACTTTTATCACACTGACAGATCTTTTCTCACTTTGGAATTCAGCAGCAAAGATTGGCAAAGTGCTACAGTAGCTGACGGGAAAAGCACCCAGAGTGGGGTGCAGAGTTATTTGCATCTGAGCTGCCGCACTGCAGCTGTGAACCCCCACGCCAAAGGCACTGCCCCTTTGAAAGGTCCATGGCCCACTCTCCCATGTGGGCAGCTCTTCCTTTTTCCTCCCATTTGCAAATAAAAGGTTATAACCACTTCCACTGCAGAAAAGGAGTGCATTGAAACGCCTGAGGTTTAGCAGGAATGCTGAGTTTCCATTCTGGGTCTCTGGGGCCACCTGCCGATGCGGCTGCAGAGGATCTGTGGGGCATGGGGGGCTGCAGGGCAGCTGCTGACAGCAAATTTGTGTGGGCAGGAGCTCCTGTGAGAACTCTGCAGCAGCTAAAGGCAAGGATAAAATTTAAAAAAAAAAAAAAGTCAAAAGAGCCTACCCATTTTTTACAGATCCCAGACCTGGCAGACTTGCCAGTAGACAAGAAGTGACTGCACTGAAAACTGTGTTCCCTATTCCATTTCCAGACTTGTATGTAGATGTTTCCATTGCTTTTATACCAAGGCATAGTTCAACACTTTATCTAAATGTACCATCTAAAGTGACCAAATTATTATGAATTTAATACTTGCATTGAATCTTACCCTTAAAGTTGAGAATGGTACTCAAAGCATTAAATCATAGCTTTTCAAAGAGCATGTGCAAATCTCTCACAACTGCACTCTGACTGTTTTGTCACTTTTACATTCATTTATATAGTATTATCTTGCTTTAGCTTGCTGTCTTTTTCTTAAAAATTTATCTACTTTTTTTTGACATCTTTTTTCCCACTAAATGGGGCCTCAACAGTCTCTCTCAGTCTACACAGTAGATTTGCTCCTCCATGGCCCCTCCAGTGGAGAAACAGAAACACTGTGTATGCAAGCAACATGAAGCATTATACATTCGGTTCCAAAATCAGGAGTACATCTCACACTACTGATTGTCAAGCATGTTTTTCTATTCTCTTTTATTTCATATCTTTTCAGTCATAGATTAAAGTGCTGATTTATTTATCTTACAATGTTTAACTTAAAACACAACAGAGCTGGCAACAGAACAGTCACATAATCCCACACCATCCACCATTAAGTTTCTCACACTCTCCACAAAATTGGATGTCAAACCCATTGAACAGTATAGTACACATTCAACAAGATCAGATCATTCTGAGATTAACTAATGATTTCACTGAGTTTCAGTTTCAAGGCAGATCCATCCATGGTTCTGGATAAAACGGTCAGTGCAAAAAAATAGCAGTTCTGTAAGAGTTAGCAAGAATTGTGACTATGCACAATAAGGCGTTGCAGAAAGAAAACTGGTGTATGTCTGAAAAGTTCAGGGAGGAGGCAAAACAGTATTTACATTAACCATATGTTTTGGTTAATATCAAATACTTGGTGAAAAGAACCTGGCACACAAAAGTACCATGTATTCTTAGATTCATTTCCCTTTGCACAAAGCATATGAATTTTAAATGCACACATATTATTTGCCAAGTGATATCAGCGTGGTCCTGAGGATGGCCTTTGGAATCCAAGGTGGCCAAACATCTTGGTCTTCAGAGTATTTTATGCTCTCTGAAGTATCACCCTCAAAATCATGCCATCAGACAAAGTTCTCATATGTACACCCATATGTATACACAGGCTTTTTGTCTTTTTTGAATTATTGTTTTTGTTAAGCATTTGCACATATGGTCCCAATGGGTAAATGGGCAAAGGTTAAATCTTTAACATAGCAGTATTTACAGAGGAAGCAGGGTTGTCACAGACATCCCTTCCGCTATTGTTCATTACAGTAATTTAAATTCTAGGTAATCTTGCTAACATCACATGATTATTTTCTTAATAAATAAACAACAAGAATTTATATAGAAGACATTAAGAAAAAGATCTAAGAAATAGTACTCCTTCATGATTTTCAGAAGAAAATTTCCCTGGAATGTAGCACTTTAACTAATTTAATGTCATGCACGTAAGACAGTTATGAACAAGAGACTAAGTCCATGTTCAGTTACATAAGCACAAATCCACTTTACCCAAGTTAATGGAGTTACACGGGATTTCCATGGGTGACCACACTCTTGACTTTGAGTCATTTGCTCACAGGCTGGATAGAAAGATTGCCAAAGGACTGTGGGTTTCCTTCACCACCCATATTATACCTCACTGGAGAATACATATAATTATATAATTATATGTATATGTAAATACATTTAATATCCCTTTTGAACTCTAACTCTGGAAATTAAATGTTGAAGTTATTAATTTTGAAGAATACACAACCAGACAAACTACAATCTGATTTTAAAAACCCAAAACAGTCAAAAGAGAACATGAGGGCTCAACTTAGGAAATCAGCAGTTACCCTGGGTGCAGACCTAAACCCTAAATATTGTTACATTTCTGAATGCATTTGGAAATATAATTTTTAAAATCTGTACATAGATACTGAATATGTACACAGCTCACGATTTCAAATTAATTTTATCTGAAATGATGCTATGTAGCATACTGTTCTTACCTACAAGGGTACTGATATGACATGAATGAGCAGAGACAAATAAATCATATGCATGTCCAAAGCAAATTTTAATGATTATTTCTGTCCCTGCTCCTTTTAGGTAGACAGACATATTCTGAAATAGCTGAATTATACTCTGCTTTTTTTCTGTATTCATGTATGAATAACTGAATGAAAATTCTCCATTCTACTCAAAAAGCTATGAAAATATAAATGCAGGATTATATAATTAGCCTTCTTTAACTTTTGTTGCTATTTTCATGTTTGCTGTACATTAGTGAACATATTTTAAACCTTATGATTATCAGATTCTTCCGTTTCATCTTCTGTGCCTTCAGTGTCAAATATCTTTTAAAAAATTATGTTTTTCTTTGAAGGAAAATAAATGCTATGCTTTAACTTTTACTAAAACTTGTTGATATTAATTTGTTTGTCAAATCTTGTGCAACTTACCCAGGAGGTGTATTTCTGCAGTACAGATTGTCTCAAGGCTGTGAATAAGTTGTAATCTTCTGAACTATGGTGTACTTGGTGTGCAGCCCACAGTATATTAACCTCTGCAAAACACAAAATTTCTAATGAGGTTTGTGCTAGAGAAGAAACATTTGTTTTGTAAGGCCCTTTTTTCTTAAGCTAGAAGCAACTAATCCTCCAATTTACACTTTGCTATTTTACATTAACATAAAATAATAAAACCTAATGCTCAAAACTGAGTTTGTGTAGGCAGGATTACATGTCTGTCAGCACACACAAGTCAGTGTAAATTTCATGAAGTAAGGAGAGGCTGTAGCAGGAATTAAAATCATTGCTGGAAGAGCAGAAGGATGTGTGAGATGAGAATTAAACAGCCAGAAAGCCTCATCCGACTTCTGGTAACATGAGTCAGTTGGAGCTCTGTATGGGATTCAGAGAGACAAAGACTGAGGATGCTCTCATGCTTTCACTTGACATATTTAAAGACTAGAAGGGCACACAAAGTGTTCCAAAAATTGTATGTATCTAATTTAAAGAACTTAACTGGTGTCAGCTTTTATGCTTACATTTTTCTGGAATGTGCGAATCTTCAACCCACTTGTGCCACAGACCACAAAACACAGCCACTGCCTGCCCACTAGTGACAAATGGAAAAAACAAACTGATGCTTGCTGGGAAGCCTTGACACAGCCAAAGGAGAGCAGTGGCTCTATTGTTACAGTTAAAAAAAATGCCGGAATATGGGCAAAATCAGTGTCAGCCACGTCCTTCAAAGGCATGATACCTCTAATGCCCTGAAATGAAGAATACTTCAAAATCCTGATTATATTTCAAGGCATTTTCTCACATAAGTGCAGACCGGGGTAGCCTGTCTGCGCTTTATCTGGCCAGTGTGAAGTGGGATACTGAAAATAGAAATAGTCATGGCCATCAGCTATAAGGATTACCTTAATTACAGAAAAAAGGGAAAAGCATGCAGTCAATGGAGCCCAAATAATGCCTGTTTATCATAATTCTTAATTTAAGGTCTCATGTACTTCAAGGGATGAAGTATACACAAAGCCTCAGCCGATTACAGAAATTAAAAGTTGAGTGGCTGTCTGCCAGCTGCACACCCCCATTGCCACTGACCTTGTTTCACCAGAGCCATTAGAGAAGTGCCTCTGGCAGACATTAGAATCACATTCAGAAAACTATTTTATAATGGCTGTCTAAAGTCCTGTGATTGTTTGCAACCAAGTTTACATCAAATAGTTTAGGTCTGGTGATTAACATGTACTTCTAGTGTAAAGTAAGTAAAAAAAAATCCTCTTAATGAATCTGAACGTACCTTTACCATTTAGGGGACTCTTATAACAGGAGGTAACATCTTGTATGCTAGCAACTAGGAGTTTTAAATCTAATTAATTTTGACAATTTAATAATTAATATAACAAAATAATTTTAAAATTATCTCTAGGGCCTTAAAAATACTTAAAATTGCTGAAACAAATGTGTAATTTCAACTGTCAAATAACACTTAACACTGAGTCTAAGAATTCTTTCTTCTTCAAATGCATTTGTTCCTGAAGGAACAAGTGTTCACTATATCAATAATTTGTGATGTCTCTCAAAAAAAGAAAACACCAAAAGAACACCAACCAAACTCATCTCAATGCATCTCTGCCTAATAAACAAACCAGGAAATGAATTATTCAGGTGAGCTTCAGTATTCAATAATAATTTGTGTATGAAATGTTTCTCAAGACCTCAACAGAAGCTAAATGAGTGAAAAAAGCATTTGAAAAGGTGGAGGTTAAAGACCTGTCTCCTTAGTTGTTTTAAAAGCATTTACTTCCTATCACAAACTGTGTGTAACACAAGCCTCCACTCAATGAAGTACAGCTGTGCAAACAGGGTACAGTAACTGGATCTTTCTTCTTTCCCTCAGTCATTTTTCAGCATTATGAAAAGTTCAAGGAAGGGAATCTATGATGATTTTTACAGTCTACTTTCATTGTAGTTAAGGTCAAATGGTTTTCAAAACGAATTACTAAAAAGGCGTTTTATTAGGATTCATTTTTCAGTTAAACTGCCTCTTACACTAACAAGTATATGGAATATGGTAACCAAATATTGGTAAAATGTCAGTTATTCAGATGTGCAAGCCAGCTTAAATGATCTGTCATTCAAAAATGCACCACAGGAATATTGGGGAGATAAACAAACAATTCTTCCACAAGTAATTTAACTGCTACAGCTATTTCTGACTTCTTTTATAGGTCAGTAAATTAAATCCTACTACTTAATCCTATTGTTGATGACACCAATGGCACAGACTACATTAAATTCCTTTGAGAAATAGGCAGACTCATTTGGAAAAAAAAATGTATTAACATTAATCTGAAGAAACTGATCATCAAGAACTTATTTGAAGCAGAAGAATAATATGAATGGGTGAAATAGATCACACTAAAACTCAGTTTGTAACCATTAGTATATTAAAAATACTACAACCATAATGCCAAAAAGACATCTCTCAAATCTAAGAAACAGACCGAGCATTCTTAAATAAATATGACTGCTCACCAACTGCCCACAAGAGAAATGAAATGGCATGTCTCTACAGAAGACTTGTGGTTTCACTTTTTCATTTCTAATGATGATAACTTAAAAGAAAATGAAAAAAATATTTGAATGGGGATAAAATTATAGAAGACTCTTTCACACAGACTTTCTCATATGTATTATTACATAATGACCAATAAAGAAAGCAAGGTTGAGCCAATACCAACACAGATTTAAAAAAAAAATCACGCAGAAAACAGGAAGTATTACTGCATTTTATAAAATTATCAAATCCTACTGTGAAGCCACAGGAAAAAAGTAGGTGATGGAATTGGAGAAGCCACTGAGACAGTGTTCTAATGGAATTTTTGACGTTTCATAATTCAAATGTGATTGTTAAATACAATTTAAAAAATAGATAACTTCAATTAACTATACACAAACCCCCTATCTTTGATTGAGGAGACTGAACCTCATGGAATCATTGGGTAACTCAGGTGGGACAGAACCACCAAAGACCTCTAATCCAACCTCCTGCTCACAGCAGAACCAGCTTTAAGTTCCTGAGACTCACTTGGGTCTCAGAAGACCTCTGCATCTGCTGCTATTATGAAGAACTACCTGTCAGTGAAGATAAAGGTAGCACTTCCTTTTCATGTAGCTGTGAGGAAAATTAAAACCCAGGACAGCAAGGGCCTCCTTTCCTGTTGTGGCTTTCCCCAGTTTCCTGTGAATGGATGGAGACATGATGAGCCACTCCCATCTGGGGAACAACAGGACAACTGCATCTTGGTACTGGAGTACCAAAAATTGGTACTTGAATTAACTGGTACTTAAATTGTTGAATTTATTACTATTATTATTACTACTATTATTACCATCATCTACTAAATCAATTAATATTTCCATCCATCACACAATTTAAAGAATCAGCATGTAATCCCAACAGAGAATAAATGATGCCATGTAGCTAGGTGACAAAGCAAAATTGCTGCTACACAGAAACTGCTGAATGAAGGACAGGTTATGATTTGGCCCTCAGTTTTCATTCTAGACCTTTAAGCGTCCTTGACGTCATCTCAGAATGATGCCTGCTAAAATCAGTGGGCTCCAAGCAGCTGAGAGATTTGTATCCTAAAATTTATTCCAAAAGAAAATGAAGATTTCTCATTTTAGCATTAGTCCAACGTACAAATTCTGTTATTAGAAGAAAAAAATCAGAGGCTGAGGGAACCAGCATGGAGAAGCACAGGCTTTGAAGGAACTTACTAGTAGCCTTGTAACAGCAGTGAAGCACTGGCTAACAAGAAGCTGAAGCCAGGCTTTTTTCAGCAGTCCCATTTATCTTCTTTTCTGGATTTTCCAAAATGAAGAAAGATTATTGATGTAATCATTCTTTTGTTCTTCTCCATTCCTTCGTCCTCCTAATTAATTCATAAAATGTAATGTTTCACACACTTTCAAAATCATATTGGTAAGGTGACCAATGATTTGACTTAGGCCTAATTTTTTTATTTAAAAATAATATTTCATTACTAATCAAATTCCATTCTATGAAACCCTAAGACAGATCCAATGTCTGGGCCATATTTTATTACTTCTGAAGTATTTTTTTTAGTATTGGGAAACATTCATTGTGCACATAAGATGCCTCTTGAAGAATACATAATCCAGTAAATTCCAGTAATTTTAAGTAATTTTCATAGCTCAACACATTTTGGTTAAGAACAGAAGAAAACATGTATGCCAATAAAAACTTATAGTCATTTTAAGGAGTGATTTCAATGGAAACAGCCATTATATGACATCCTCAGAATCAGTGAAATGGTAAAGATTTGATGCCTCTTTTTTATAAAAGATTAGAAATTAACTTTTAATTAAAGTATGCATACAAGCTTTATAAGACCTGGATCTTAAGTAATATGGAAAAAAATACATCTGATGAGTCAATTAAAGTTTTTCTCTCATAGTTAACACTGACTGTAGCTAGGAGAACAGGTGAAAGTTTCCCTTCAGCACCTACTTAAATTTAAACAGAGCCTTCAGTTTTGCTATGCTAGCCATCTTTTAGAAGATGTCATGGCCCCAACTGACCCCAGTATGGAATCTGCTGTTCCTAAACCCACAGGGCTTCAGAGGTAGATACTCTGTGCTGCGTTCACCTACAAGCAATCACAAAGGGATCATCTCCTGGGTCTAATTCTCTCCAGTCAGAATTAGTAGAAAGCCCAGGATGACTGAGGAAAGAAAAACAGCCTGGAAGGTAGAAATGTCAGTCACCTCCTTTCTATGCATTTCAATCCTACCTAAAAAGATAAAAGACAGGAAAATACATAGCATTTAAATAATTTATTTGCTAAACTATTACATTTTCTGATTCACAAAAAAACCTCAACTGTTTGATTACTCACTACCTTACTGCCTTCTCCTAATCGATGTGTTCATAGAACCATAGAATCATAGAATATGCTGAGTACCTACAAGGATTATCAAGTCCAACTCCTGGGCCAGCACAGGACAGTGCCAAGAAATCACTCCATATGTCTGAGAGCACTGCTGAAACACTTCTTGAACTCTGTCAGGCTTGGTGCTCTGACCACTTTCTGGGGAGCCTGTTCCACTGCCTGGCCACCCTCTGGGAGAAGAACCTTCTCCTGATATCTAACCTAAACCTTCCCTGATGCCTCATGACTGCTCACCAAAAAGAGGAGATCGGTGTCTGCTTCTCCACTTCCCCTCACAGGAAGTTATAACTGCAGTGAGGTCTCCTCTCAGTCACCTCTTCCCCAGGCTGAACAGACCAAGTGCTCTCAGCTGCTCCTCACAAGGCTTCCCCTCAAGGTCCTTCACCATCTTTGTTGCCCTCCTTTGGACACTCTCCAACAGTTCAAGGTCTTTTTTATATTGTGGCACCCAAAACTGTCCCCAGCACTCGAGGTGAGGCTGTCCCAGCTCAGAGCAGAGCAGGACAATCGCCTCCCTTGCCCAGCTGGCCATGCTGTGCCTGATGCCCCCCAGGACAGGGTTGGCTCTCCTGGCTGCCAGGGCACTGCTGGCTCATCTCACTGTTCAACCTGACATCAACCAGGACCCCCAGGTCCCTTTCTGTGGCACTGCTCTCCAGGTTCTCATTCCCCAATCTGTCTGTACATCCAGGGCTGTTCTGGCCCAGGTATAGAATTCAGTACTTGTCTTTGTTACACTTCCTGTAGCTGATGATCATCCAGACCTTTAATTTGGCAAGATACCGCTGCAGGGCCTCTGCCTTGCAGGGAGTCAACAGCTCTTCCCAATTTAGTGTACTATTGTTGCTTTTTAAGAATTTGAATAAATCCCTTCTCATGCAGAGCTTTTTCACAGAATCTTATTCCCTCTTTGATTCTACACTTGCATTGGACAAGCAACCCCTGCAATACAGTACCACTTAAATTTTGTTACTGGAAAGGACAATTACTGGATTTATTTTAATGAACATTGCCAAAAAGCCTGTATTTTGGGACCTGGTTGGGATCCACCTCACATAAAACCAGATTCAAACAGATTAGCTATCATCTCCACAACAGAAGTAGATATGAATTGGACTCTTCTGAGCCAATTTTGCTTTATGTTTTTTGTTTTAGTATTCTTCAGGCAGAGTTGCAGGATAACTGATTTTGCCAAAAAGCTCTGCTTCCTGCTTATTAGAAATATAATTCTTATAGGAAAAATTCTTTCCTCGGTTACGTTAGTGTTAGCACAGAGCTGTGCGGGTTTAATGAGAACAGAACTGGATCCAAGGAATTTATCTGGAAGGCTCTGTTATATACCACACACCAGGAAGCATGTATACAGGGAAATGTACACTTTTTTTTGGTTTATTTTGGTTTTTTGTTTTTAGGTTTTTTTTTTTTTTAATAAGACACATTTTTCTTAAATTGTGGCCCTGGCTACAGTGAGTTTCAGCAGTTTTTATTCTCAAGATAATCACATTTGTAAACCAAAAACTGGCTGTAAGGAGATCCGAGTTCAAGTGGTGAACTAGATTTGATTTACTATAGACCTTCAAACAATTTTCTTAACCTTTCTCTTTTTCTCATTTTTCTTGAGAAGCACCTATCTGTACATGTTCCCGACCCAGAGCAGTTCTCAGCCTTCAGAAAGTAGGAGTTCCACCACTGTTTAAAATATCAGCCATTGCTCATGAAGTTGGTGTGTCAGGACAAGGGGGAACAACTCAAAAGCATTTTTTCAGCCTCAGTATTACCTAGTCCTTGGTCATTTTGCAATGAAATGCACATTGCTCTACCCAGGTAATGCCAGGACAGGCAATCATACAGCCTGTCACAAAGCCAGTATCAAAAAAACATTATGCTACCAAGAAACACCCTGTGGACTATACAATCACAATTCAACAGTTTAATTAGTAAATTTCACTTGCTGTTCAGCATCTGATCCTTCTGGGATGTGAGATGTGCTCTTTCTGAGCTTTAGTCAGGATTATCTGTTTTTCAGCCTTCTTCTTATGTTACTCTATGTGGTCAGCAAAGTATTTAGTGAGTGGGCTAACTTGTAATCAAGTAATACATGGTATATACTCCCATGGTTTGTAAGCCAAAAATTTGAGCAACCTTCCACAAAACCTGCCTCCAGAATATGTGCACAAGCCAAAACCTCCCGCTTGATCTGCTGCCATACCAGTTGAAAACACAAATCTGCTCCCACACAAAAAAGTCCACAATAAGATCTGCAAAACTTAAGATGCAGAATGGTCTGGGGAAACGTGGGAAGAATCAAGATAAGCCAAAGTATTACACATGCTACCCAGAATAAACAACAGGCCAGATCCTATCCCCTTCTAGCAAGAATCCAGGGGACTGTGAATTATACCCAGATACGCTTCTGAATCTGTAAAATATTTAAAAGATCATGTGGTTAGGAAAGCAGAGGCTCGCCAGGTCAAAAATAATGGTCCTCTCAACCCATACGTGCCTTATGTTATTTCCTGGCGTCCTCATAAGCATGGGACATCAATGAAAAGGCTAGAAAAAGCCACAGCACACCCAAAGATTCAGTCTCTTGAAACAAGTAGGAGCAGTTCTCTTGGAAACTCAGCTACATGAGTCAAACTTCTTGCAGCATTGTTATATCCATGTAAATCAGAGTAAAAATCTCAGTTATTACACTAGGACAGTGTTAACCCATGGCCTGTGAGCTTTTCATACAGTTTCCAGGAACTGAACAGTCTGTTTCTACATACACCATGGAAAGCTACAAAGGAATAAAGGCTATCAGGTAAGATTCAGAAATAAGTAACAGTGACTCAATATCTGACTTCACTCATAATTCTAACAGAAAATGAACGCACATTCCTTTGTGTGAAAAGATACTGAGAAGATAAAGGATTCAAAGCAATTTTAGCACGCAATTGTTGGATTTGGACATTTCCACAAAGAAAAATAGGAAACATTAAAAAAATTAAGAAAAATACAATAGGGATTATGTCTTAGTACTGTCTATATAAGTTTACTCTGAAAATAGTGGAACATTTGCCAAGTCTTTCAGTCCACAGTAGGTCTCACAAAAATTCTGCTACAACAACGTGCCTGACCAGCCTCTTCCTCACACCTTCCTGAAGCCAATTTTCAAGTGCTCTTGTTGTCTGGAGCAGCTCTGCAGCTGGTCAAAGCTTTGTTTCCCTGAGCTCTGGACAATCCTCTGTAAAGACAGGAGTCTCTACACCATCAGGAACCATGATGGCAGTAGCTGTTGCACTTTCACTTGTCTCCTTCACATGTGTATAAAGCTTGATTCAGGTATTCTGTTTTTCAGTTGTTAAGGATTTCATAACAGATTCTTTAATGTGTAAAAGTGTTAAAACAGCTCTGATTTGTTTTAAAAAAAAAGAAAAAAATGGTGCCATGGCACTTTCAAGGATAACCAGATTATAGCATAAAATCCTCTTTGAGAACCCAGTCCCAAGCCCTATCAAGCATTTTCCACAAATAATGGCCTCAATTTTTACAAATACCCTTTATTCAGTGCGGGTTTCTCCTGGTTATAACAAGGTTTATCCACCTTACACCTCACAGCCTCCTGACTGAGCGACACACCATAATTTAACTTCTGAAATTCATTGATGTAGAAACTTTTTGTAGCACTTTGCTTTCTGCTCCTTTTTTACTACAAAGAGGAGAATATGGCTCATGAATTTCACAACCCTAAATCATCGTGTTGTGAAATTACACTTATGCATTAAAATAAAACCTGTAACAAATTTCTGTGTAAAGAAGATCCCCAGCAGCTGTTTCAAAATGACTTCTATAAGTCTGTGCCACTTTATACAAGCTGCAGACTTGACTTAAGCTTCGCCCAGTATGGGCAATGACAGCCCTGGCAGTCTTTAATTCTGAGCACTTGCCAACCTGTGTAACTTAGTGTTACTGAATACTGAGGTCAAACTGTGGCATGAACGTGTGAAGTGCATTAACTGTAACAGAATTAGCACTGTATTCATTAGCCTGATGATAAAAAGAGAACCGAGACATAATTAAATAAAACTTTAAAAGGAAAAAGAGAAATTACTTTAAAAAATAAAAAAAGTAAAACCCAAGTTTTACTTCAAGTCTTTCCATTTATTTTTTTTTTCTTTCCCCAAAAGAGTCTCAGCCACTGAAATGTCAGCTTATGCAACTTGAGAACATATTCATCTTGGAGGATCTTAGAAGGAAATTGCTGAAATGAAATGGGGAAAAAAAAAGAGATAATTCTCCTTTTGTTTTTTAGTGTGGGGGAGTGGGGTTGAGAGTTCTCCTCCGGTATTCTGGGCTGTCTTTACAAAAGATTGATGTCTGGTGTCACTGTTAGGAAGTGCAAACTGTTCAGCTTCATTGCAATCTATGTCCTCATCCTCTTGCTCTGCAGGATACCACATACTTTGGCAGGCAATATTCAGAAGGGAAGCACTTTAATGGCAAGAATGGATACCAGTGAAACCTTTTCCCACAACGTTCAAAACTCTGAATGTGCATACGTTAAAGCAACATAAAGCTGGAGGATATTAGGAAGAAAACAATAACTGATAGTAACTGAGACACATTAAACTTACTTTTTTTGCCTCTCAGAACAATATATTCAAAAAATGCTAGGGAAATACACACTCAAGGGTGAAAAAAAGAAAAAAAAAAAAGGAAGAACTGGAATGATTTCAAGTCTTCCAACCTAAAAGCATAAACATAAACATACTTTTTCAAAGGAAATATCCATGGCCCCTTCATGTATCCTTTACCTTTTAGGCTGAATTCCTGCATTCATTTATTTGGTTGGTCATTTTTTCAAACTAGATACAGTAAAAATTAACTGGTAAATCAATTTATTCTGGTATAAAAAAAGGAATTGGCTCTCCACTTTTCTCTTCCAATCTCTTCCAAAGTGTTTTAAATTACTTCTTCAGCTAAGCTTCTGAATGACAGATGTGTGGAAATGCAGACTAGATTTGCAAAAAATTCTCCAGAAATTTACAGACATATTGGGAAAGCCTTGTGCTTATTAAGCAGTGGCAATTCCATTGTATTTGGAACTTCATCCACTTCATTTATAGCATATGTGATGTGTGCTAAGAGACCTGTCCTTCCACAAACTACATTTGGACCAGTGTTGTCAGTACTTATTTTATGCTCCCTTTCCTCAGAGCATATAGTTGACCACAGATCCTCTGTATCCATCAAGTAATTACCTATGGCTGCATCTGTAATGGATGCTCTGGACACTATTAAGCATGATAAGACTTAAATAGCCTTTTTCATTTATCATTCTAACAAGACAGACATGGAATCCATTTAAATAGATTAGATAAAGAGAGCAGAACACAGTTAATAGTCAAAGCAGGCAGCCTCAATTTAAATGTGAAGAAGAAAGGTACAAATTTGTCTCCATACTCCATCAAGCTGGGATCTGCTTGGTAGAGTGCACTCCTAAGTGTGTCAGCTGGGATTATCAAGAGGACGCCTCTAGCACCAGAATGCTATCTTCAAGGTTTTGTCTCCCATCACTCCCTGTCCTGTCTCTTCAGCAGGGAGCAGACATGAGCCTAAATTAGGACTATACAAAAAGGTCTTAACATTGGAGCCATCCACAGGGATAGAGGCACTGGCAACATTCTCACATTTAACCAAAAGGCATGAAACAGCCTTTAAGAAAGCCTTTTACTGGGTGCCCCTTGCTACTTGTGCAAACTCTTGAACCCCAAATATCAGGAGTATCAGTATCCAAATATCAGTCAGAAGAGTAACTTTCTATTACATTTCCTCTTTCCCCAAAATATTGATAAATGATTACTAGCAGGAGACAGGTGAAACCACGTGCAGTAGAGTTTCATGTGTGGGGTTCATTTCAACGTGTGCTGTAAGTTCTGGTAATAAGTTTGGAGAGCTGAAGGTGCTCCTGCACTACCAGCAAGCACTGAAACAGATTGCAGGTCTGGGAGTGCAAAAAAATGGCTGGCAACACCAAGCACTAACAGATGAAGCCAGAGGTGCGGGGGAGCAGGAATACCAACAGACTCCTATGATGCTAATTCAGACTGATTTGTCAAAGAGCAGCTCTAGCACTTGACCTGTAAAGGCACTACTCCTACATGCTCACTGGGTTTGGCTGCCACATGTCTCCTGAATGATGTTGCATTTTCTGACTTTGAAGGCCAATAGCTAGTCGCTGGATAATTAGTACCAGAGCTAACAGAAAGAAAAGGATTTCAGAGACAGAAAATAGCAAGTATGGAAAAAAAAGATTTTTAGCTGAGCTGATTAATCATGACATTTGTACACTGTAAATTCATTCATTTTTTATCCTTTATCTGTTTGCTCTAAGCTACAGAACAAGCTTAGACTGAAAGCTCAATGCAGGATGCAACTGTTGTACTTTGTGCTTTCCAATCACACAAAAGTCAGCACTAAAGCTATGAAGTGCAGGATACTAGACTGCAGGCTTACCTCAACCACTGAAGTTGTATATAGGAAACAGATCTGCCTAAGAAAAATAGGCTCCTCTACTCTATATAGTGTGATTATTATCTGGCAAGGGTAGTGTATTTCATTTTCAATATAAAAACAGAAAGGTTTTTTTTTGTTGCTTTGAGATCTCTGCTTAAAATCCTTTGTTAGACAAAAGAACTGACCCAAAAAGAGTGTGCTGTCGAGCCAAACTCAACTCTAGTCTACCAAAAAAGTCCTATTACTCCACAGCCAATCTCCACCCACTATTAGCAGGGGAGGAGAGGGAAACAGAGAATCTTTATCTGAAAAGTGTTGATTTTTTTATGGAAAACATACTTGTAAGTACAAAGTTTTACAGTGTGTTAAGACATACTGAACAGTATGCATTTATGTATAATTTCATAGGATATTTTATATGCACTTTAGTATCCATTATCTCTATACCCAGCATGGGAGCTTTCAAACCTTTTAAGTTAAAGGACTACCCTGTGTTCATCTCACCACAAAATTAGTATTTGATGGAAGATCCCAGCATTTTTTTTTCAAATTCCCAGCCAAGAGACACTCAGTGATGGCAAAAGAGTGGCCAGAGGGAAGCAGAGCATAGCTCTGCCAGTCCAGGCTAAGAATATTCTTTAGCCAAAACTCCAGAGGTATTGCTAGGAGCTTACACTAGGGAATCAGGACATAGATAATCAAATCAGTAAAACTGGCAGGTTCCAATATCACAACATCTAAGACAGTGGCTATAGCACAGGAACCTTCTTTATTTCACCTCCAGGCAGAAAAAAGTGGGGGAAAAGAAGAATTTAAGAAAAAAGGCAGTAGGGGGGCATTGTAGAAACACAAGCAAACCTAACTTAGAGACAGCTGCTGAAATACATCAAAACAGTAAATTCACATATGCTCATAAGGAGCTTGAAGGATATAAAACAAGACATGATCTTTCAGAAACAGATCAAAACTTTAAGTGATTGTTTAAATAATTTTAATCCCACTTCAGTAATGTTCCAAATTATTTAATCACTGCTATAGATTAGAAGAATGTCAGATAAAGCAAGTGGGAATTGAGAGACATGGTCAGAATAAAACATTTTTTTGTTCATCAGTTTATACCAAGAAAATTTTACTTCACTTTTGTTCACTTCTTCCGCTACTAGCCAAAAAAGATCTGTAGTTTAAGAGTACTAAATACTCTTCTTATTCCCCCACCAACACTGCAAGAAAGACAGTATTGTCTTGAAAAAATTTGGCTCTAATAATAATAAATGTTTTGGCATAACATCAGTACAGATTATAAATAGTATAGGTGTCTGTTTCCAAATCTAAAAGCAAAACAAACACTGCATTTTGCAACTGGCTAGGGCAATCACATCACCACATAGATGGTAATCTAATTCTATTACAATAGGTTTCTAATAATCTACATACTTCCTCTGAAATTAGATTCAAACCCTTAGATCAGGAGCACTTCTTTCTGTGCATTTACTGAGCTTATAGAACCTAACAGCTCTGATCTCTTCCGAGACTCTGTGGATCTTCTGTGCCATAAGACGACATAAGGTCTGAATATTCAAAGCTATAAGGAAAGATTTATAAAGGTGTACAAGAGACAGATACATTTGTTTCTGGAATTAGATAGGGCTGGTGAAGTAGAGCTCAGTGGAAAAGCAGGTGGTTGAGATTATGATCAACCAGGCAAACAAACTCAGGCAAGCTGGACCAGATGGCCTTTTTTCTGTTACTAATATTACTTATGTTCCTATTCAGCTGTAAGAAATTACAAATAGTTTACCTGTTCAGATTTTTCTGACTCAAATGACATAAGATCAATGCTCTCACTTCATTGTCACATTAAAACTTATCATGACACTGTCTGTAATTCTATTTAATAATTTACAATGCTGCCAACCCAGAGGAGAAACCAGTAGGTGTAATGAAGAAGTTTTGCCTTTAAAAACACCAATTACATAGCAAACCATATAAACAAAGGAAAGAAAACACCCCAACAAAATTGCCAAAAACTTAATCTAGAGGATTAAGTGCTACTAGATACAAACAAAATCTGAAGTCAAACCATATTTCCTGCATTAAAAGATGAAATTTGGAAAGAAAAATTAATGGGCGTGACTAACCTGTAGTCACAGAGATTGCATGACCCATTAATTTACAACTGCACCAACCATGTCTAAATCTCTCCTTCATCTAACATGTGACACAGTTCAGAGGAAATAAATTTAAAATCAGAATGGTATTTCACAGGTGAACAGAAAAAAGTAACATCTCTAAGATTCCAATTTGCATTAATTTATTTCAAAACTATACAAGCAATTTTTGCATGTGAACTTTTTGAACTTTGGACTAATATGACTGTGGCTTTTCTGTGACAGCAGATCTGGATTACTGTTAGCAAAGCAAACTTTACCAGTTGTGGGGTATACTCTGATGCTGTAAAGATCCCAATAATCTAGTGAAAAAGTTAACTGAGTGAAAAGACTTACAGTATTATGACCAGCTTTCAGAGAAATCCACTATTTTCCAAAATAACACTCTCCATTGTAATTTGATATCATACATTGTAATACAAAGCAAGCTGTGCCTATCATACACTTTAGAAATCATTCTGCAATTATGTCTATTTACATTTTAAATATTATCTTGGCCAATTAAAGTCTAAGCTCTTCAGGCACTCCTGGTGCAGGCACATTGAGGCCACAAGAAGAACTGCTAAGTACCAGTTTACATCAATCAAGAGTCTTAGAAGACATCACAAAAATGTATAAACTATCTATATCTACTCTTCACATGTTTTTATTAAAGCATGCATAGAATGTGGTTCATCCCACAGCCACTGATATTCATAGTTATTGATTGCTGCTTAATTTCTTCATAATTATTTCAGAGGAATGCTGGAGGAAGAATTTGAAACTCACAATATGCTGTGGCTCCCAGTACAGATCATATTTTAGGGATAGCTT
Organism: Melozone crissalis; assembly: GCF_028551555.1. Lineage (NCBI taxonomy): Eukaryota > Metazoa > Chordata > Aves > Passeriformes > Passerellidae > Melozone > Melozone crissalis. The sequence continues at coordinate 29,632,907 of NW_026535794.1, forward strand.
TAACAACCCCACAAATTTTCTTGATCCTGGCTCTGCAGACATGCAAACATTTTAATTGACACATGGTATGGAGTTTTGGCTGGTATGTTTACCATTTATAGTAAAAAACAGAACACAGCACACTTCTTCTAGATATACCAGGCTGGCCTGTGAGTAGGATGATAGGTGAAGTGAGCAGAGCTAAAATCAGTGGAAATAAGGAGATTTTCCCACTAGCACAGGAAAAAACCCCTTGAGTGGTATTATTAGAATCAGGACGTGACTGTAAGCTTCTCAGAGTTGCATCTCTCCCTGGAATGTCACAACAGGCAGGCAATACATGGGTTTTGTCACATTTCAAAATTTTAAGGTATTTGAATTCAAAGAATTTTCTTGCTCTATTTTATAAATGTATCCACTGTTGTGGTAAGGCAAAACTTCACAGATTGGAAGCCTTCGCCATACTCCAGCATTCTCTCATTTTAAGGGAAATCAGATGAGCAGTTGTATCTTAAGGGTGTCCTTACTTTGGGACTTCCCCACATAGAAATGTGATTACTTGTGTATTCAAGTGTTTTGTTCAATCAGAATCACAGAGATTTAAAATGCCTTTGTTTTGCACCATGTACAGTATTAATAGCCTTTGTCTAACTATCTGAACAACTGAAACAACTCTGTTTATGATATATATTCCAGTAATTTATGACAGTCTCATTCATTCAGAACAATAAAATAAGCATTAATGCAAAAAACTGAGCTGAAAGAACTTACTGTGCAGCCAAATTGAGAGATGGATAGTCGAGGGTTTCTCCTGAAGGCCACAGCCATAATCCTGTGTGATCATCCAGCTAAATATTATGTTAGTGTACTGCATATACAGACATTTGTACAGATTCTATTCTGCCTTTGCATAATTTAATGAAAATTTTTACTGTAGACTACTTACTCTCCCCTGTTCCAATGCAGTGGAGAAGAGCAGAATGTTTGTACATCATCAGTATGAATATCAGCAGGACACTTAAAAATTGAATCATAAAAGCAAAGATAAAACCATCACACTCTATGCCAGCCGCCACAGTCTCTTCTATGACTCTTTGATCATATTTTCAAGTGTATTAATATCCTAATTGACTCTTAGATCAAGAGATGAACATGAACAAAGTTAGAAGCATAGAAAGTACATTTCCTCGAGAATTCTCCAAACAACTAAATAAATAGGATGGTTACAACCTCCTGTCCACATTTAATTCAACTCTCTTCACTTCCAGTAGAGAAATCAAGTGATAGACCTCACATTTTCAGGAGCCTAATCAGGGGACAAAGATATGTTAAAAAATAAAAAAAAAGAGAGTGATTTTGGTGTGAGCATTGGCACTTTTAAAAAGTATAAATATCTTTCAGCAGTCTCTTTTCATTAAAATTTCTTAGAAGCTTTCATTTCAATCCAGATTAATAATAAAAAAATAATTATTGTTCCTGTAATTATTTTTTTTATTAAAAAACACAAAATCAGAAAGTGATCTGTTTTACTATTATATTGATTATTTCTGTATTTTGCCTTATTTTACTTCAGCAGTTTGGAGACAGTTTAAGTAGTCTTACCATAATTTGTTTTACCAAACTAGATCAGACAAACAGCTTTTCAGTGAGGGCTTAATCCTGCAATGTGCTGAGGCCTCAGCAGTGTGTACATACTGTATACAGGCTGTCTTCTCTTGACCTGCAGTCATAGACTTGAGCAACAAGAGATACTAAAACCTGTGAGACAAAGAAAACTTGCTTGGACTATAAGCCCAGAAGAATTTCACACCATTGGTGTCCTATGCATATTAGGAGCTTATGTATAAATTGCCAACCTCATGACCTAAGAAGTATGCACTTTATGACCTCATGCACCATTAAATCCACAGGTGCAGGGGTTTTCTTGCATCTTGAAGAGTGAACCACAAATGGCAAACATTTGCATTACATTCTCAGATAAATCAGTATTATCACCAACTATAAATACCCAGAAGATTGTTCCTTGTCACTTTCAGAAACATGCTACATTAATTTTGTATTTCTGGATAGAAAAGATTTTGCAGATGGCAGAGTACTAGAAGAGTGGCTTTCCTCAGAACTTTTTGTTATAAGCCAAAATTCTGGAGGAAGTCTTGACAAGAAAAACTAGCCTAGTGACTAATCTTTGTTTGTACTTGAAAAGATTAATAAGAGTATTATTGAGAAATATATCTGCTCGGTCCTGGAATTTCTGGCTTTTATTTCCTCTAAAACCTTTATCCAAAATCTGTATAAGCTAACCCCTTTGGTATTAACAACTGTTAATACCAAAAGGATTAATTTATACAGATTAGACATTGATGTCCAATGTTTTGATCTCTGGGCGTCAACCACGTTTTTGGACTGGCCAAATTACAGCTCCAAGGCCTGTGGGAGCAAGTCACCAGCTCCAGCTTATACATTGCTGCTGATTTTCCCAGACATGGCTTTGCCCTACCTCAACAACATGCTCATGGGAAACTCTGGCTTAGAATTCACCCCTCTTATTCAATTGTGGCAACCAAAGCATGGTCAAAAAGCACCATCTTGTATTCATGACCATCTTTACTGATAAAGCCCTTGACAAAGAACAAGAATCCTCCTTTGTGCCATAAGTATTCAATCTATCTCTTCACACATCAAGATGGATTTGATGCTTCTTCAGCCCAGAAGATCAGTACACAATCACTTAAAATACAGGAGACAGGTGCCTATGTACAACACACAAGGAGACTGCAATTTTGACCTCTTAATACAATAGCTTATTTCAAGGTAAAATTATTCAAATGTTAAAATCAAGAAATCTGAGCAACAGGCACTTAAGATTTTGCATTCATAATCATCCCATACTTTGTGTACTTCTGTGTAAGAATGTAGCTATGTATTACCTAATGACATTCCCCTGCAGTACAGTCACATGCTGCTTGCAGCAGAGGTGTGAAGACAGATCCTACTCATAGCCAATTTTACTAGGCCAGTTTTCATCACAACTGAACGCTAAAACTTGAAGGGTGCATGTAGGGATTTGCCTGTGGTCACTACTCTGGATTAATGAATAAGCCCCAGAATACACTGCATGTATGATGAGATCTCCAGCTGCAACCCAGAATAACAATTTATCATAGACAAGATCTGCTGGGTTCTATTAGGAAATGGGTTTAGAAGTAAGGGAGTGAAGATGTCATAGGTCATAGCTAAGGGACAGCTGAGGAAGCCTGTTGTGATTAAGGCAGCCTTACATAGCTGCCATGAAAAATTTTCAGCTCAAAATGCAACATCTGTGCAACCAAATCTACGACAGCAATTGTGAAGACAATGGCCAAAACCCAAGGAAAATGATACTATATTCTCTCATAAAAAGTACTTTCCACAAAGAGAATTTTATAGGACTTGACTAAGTGAAATGTTGAGGTCATAAGAGAGAAGTTTCCAGGGGCAAGCAGAAGGGATAGGGAAAATTCTTGATAAATAAGCATCAGCTATGTAATTGCTATGTCTATCCTCAGTACTGCTGAATGAGCCAGGAAGGAAAGATGTTAGGGAATGTAACTTAAGAACAAAGAAATTATTAAAAGTAGAGAGCACTTATAAATTGATTAACCACATATATATATATACAAGCTACACTGGTGATGAGCTGATCAATCATGTTTGTCCATGGACAGCAGGAGTAAGTAAAAAAGCATATATTATCTTGCTAACATGAATCACTCCAATAACAGTATTAGGATTATCCAGATTTACTATATGTACTAAAGATACATAAGTGCCCCCAATTTTTAATACTATATGTATAAATGGACAGAGTAAATGGTCATTTATCACTTTCAAAAAGTATTAATGCTTCTTCAATAAAAATGAAATTTCATCATAGACATGTTGTGACTCTTCTCTAGTTAATTTTTAATTGAAATCTTCCCTTCTGTTAATTTCATATGAAAGATAATATAATGCAATGTATATCAAAATAAAAGTAAAAAAATCTTTTATTTCCTACAAAATTCTTGAAGATTAGCAAGACAAGATGTTTCAGAGATGTTCATAAAGGTAGCTTTATGAAACATTACTTGTGGATCAAGTATTTCCCATATCTCTGGATCTTATCCCTAGGAACAATTAAAAATATCTCTTGCCTTGACAGGATAGCGGATTAATAAATTGCATCAGCTCAAGGAAAGGACTGATGCACACCTGAGAAACAAAGCAGGCAGGGTGAGATGGCAGCTGGACTTAAAAGGGAAATAAATGCCAGGGGGGAGGGTGTGAATGGTGGAGGACAATGGTGTGGCAGAGAGCTCTAAGTGGGGCTTGATGTGATTAGAAAAGTGAAGCAAGGACAAGAGACAGTCCCTCCCTTCCAGGAACTGAATGTAATCACCTGACTTCACACAGGTCAATATTGATGGCATAGAATCATAGAAACATTTAGGTTGTTAAAGACATTTAAGACTGACAGGTAAATGTGCATGCAAGCCAAGGCAGCACCAAAGGTTGCACAGGCAAGAAAAGGATCATAGTGGGCTCAGAAGGATCCTGTAATTAGGCTAATGACATAGACCACAGCAAACAGAGCATTCTAATGGAAATCTGATTCACTTTGCAGGTGTTCCTGACACAGAGCAAGAAGTGTTCCAATATTTATCCTTAAATAACTGAATCTCCTCTAACCTGAATACAACTTTCTGTTAAGTAACAATCTGCTCTGTTTTTCAATCAGCCTTAACATGATTAGAGACATCACTTTGCTACACTTACCCAGGAGATTCATCAGCTGCTTTTACTACTGCTTTCAAAGTGCCACTTTACAGCACTCTACTGAACCCAGGTTAGATTTTTAGATCAAATTGGTGTCCAGATTCTACTGATGTATTTAAAGATGGACAGAAAAAAGAAATGGGACTTTGTTTTCTGTCCTGCCCTTAGATTTTTTTTCTCAGAGACCACGACAGCAAATTGATCTTTACACAGGTGCAGTCTTTCTCCTAGAGACTGACAGCCAACTTTCACAGTTTTCAAAAAATTGTCTGATTTCATCAGTTTCATTTTCACAATTAATTCTGATATTTAAATTTGAAAAAACCCACCCAACCTTCACTTAAAATATTGGGGGTTTTGTGTAAAAAATTCTTTAGATGGAATACATATATGGAAAAATCTGTAAAGTTTGAAGGTCTTAAATTAGTCACTATTAAATTCTTCTATTGCTAGGACTAGAACTTTTTTAAAATGATAAGTAAAATTGGAAGGAAACATATTCCTCTAAAATCAACATCAAAATAGTCTTATTGTTTAAAGTTAAAATTCTGAATACAGTTTTCTACAAGGCATAGGCATCAAAAAAAATTCATAGACAAAGGAAATAATAAGTATATATCTCCCCATTTCAAAATTTGCCTACATCCAAGAAATCTGATTCTTTGTTAACCAGAGAAACAATTGTTATGGGTCAATAACAGATTTGCATATTTAAAAAGCACAATCTTACTTTTGCGTTTCATACTATTCTCACACATCAGAAAATAAAGCATAGGTGTCTTTATTTTGTAATAAATTTTTAATAGCACAAAAATTAAAACAACTCATGGCATCAAAGTCCTACTGGCTTAAGTTCAGTATTTACTAGAGCTCAGTAAAAGCAAAATTTGCTGTAAAAAAATCAAATTTACATTAAACATTTCCAGCATCTTCATCACCACAGAAATTACCCCCAAAAGACTGAAATGCCATTGTGTATCCTGAACTCAAAATCAAGATCAACCAAAAGTGAGGAAACATGGTTGCTGCTACAATAATAATTTTTTAATAATAGCAAAGGATGGTGAACATATGGCTATATTTCCAAATAAAATCCAGTAGCAGGTGTTGGGCTGTGATTTATGGATGTTTTTGTAATTTTAAAACACAGCAAAGCTGTTGCTGCTGCAGAGAAGATAAGCATTTTTTTTCTATGTAGAGGGCTTTTTCCAAAAACTTCTTCAAAGGGATTTTTCCTAAATGAAGCAAAATTTTCCTTTCAAAATTTTATATATCTTTAAATCATGAAAATTAGTTGGCATTACCCTTATCAGTAGAAACTTGCAAACTTGCCCCATAGCAGAAAATAAAAGACTAAAAATCCCACTAAAATTAAATTTAAAAAACATAATTAAAAATAAATAGATCAAATTTTTCAAGCTTTGATTTTTTTATCCAGCATCACATGATAGTTGTTCAGACACTTTAATCCATCCTTGGAGACCAGTCCCAAATTTCCCAACTGATTTCTACCAGCCAGGAAAGGGCTGTCAAATATACAGATAGTACAAAATATTTTAGGATTTACATTCCTCAGGGTTTTTTACTTCCTGTTTATTGGGGCATACTGCAGAAGCATAATGAAGTGGTGAAGCTGATGTTTCAGCCCCCACACCACATGCTCACACTGACCTGAGAAAGCCAAGCCTCTGTAGGATTCAGAAGTTTGACCCCTTTTCTGCAGTACAGTGGCAAGGTAAGCAAAACCCGTAATATTAATGGCTTTCAAACTCTTTGTCAGCGCAAACCAGTTTCAGATTTCCAAAAGATAACAACCTGACTGAAAGTAGTGAAGTGGAAACTTGATGAAAAGGGAAATGCCTTTATTTTACCATCTTGCTCATAGGTACCACAGATACATTTAGTGTCAGACTCTATACCTGGAATTCAAATTACTTGAAATTTGTATCATTGACAGATTCTTGTTCACATCCAATCATTTTAGACACCCATTCATGCATTGGCATCTCTTTTGGCCAAGTTTATTGTATAGCCAATACTGTCCTTGTTAAATTGGTCAGCTATCTCTGTGCAGTTTAACTGGGAAAAAAACCCACCACCAAAACCACATCAAGTACAACAATCAGTGAATTTGTACAAAAGGAAACAAATCCAAAAACTGAGCTATTGAAAGAAAGTTGCAGAGAGGTTAATGTAATACATTGCATTTTTCTGGGAGGCTGCTAGGCAATTCTTATTTTGAAAAAAGATACTGTGTCTTCCCCAAATGGAGTCATTTGATGTGAACATCTTTATACTGAACTACTGATGGTTTGAACTTTAGATGATGAGCAAATTTCATTTGATATATTAATCATATGTGCACCCATATTTTACAGTGTTCTCTTACAGATTTGCAATGCAATCACATAGGCAGAATGATCCAATCAGTCTTCACATTGATCTGACCATTTTGGGAGAGGGAAGATTTAAGCTCTCAGGATAGCATACTCCTGCTTGAGGGCTATTCCATGAATGATGCTTTCACTGCACACATCTGAAAGACTTGTGCTGAACATATTAGACATCAAGCTGCAGTAGTCAGGAATTTTCCATTTTCAAACTAATGTAAATTCATCAGTAGCTAATAAAAAGATTATTTTGCAGTTGTGGAGATCTCATCTGTACAAATTTACTTATCTGTAAAAATTTATTTATCTTCAGAATTAGTAAGGTCATAAAGTTTTGCCTTGGTATATCTCAAGAGTTCAAGATGGCTTGATATTGATCCACATCTTTTGCTTAATTGTATTTCTTTCTTATAATCAACATTTGTTCTATTTATATAAGCAAACCTTTCAATTAATGCCTCCTCAGTTCCTATTATTTCATAATGCAGTAGGTCTTTGTGGGTTTATTGACTTACCACTTCCTGAGAAATTTTTCTTAAGAGTTTACAGTGAAAATTTCCTACTGTTCTACAGTTCTTCAGCAAGCATTTTACTTGATCTGTGAGCCTGCGGTTCTTCCATTTCTTTGCTCCTGCAGGATAGAGTTTACCTTTGGCAAGAATCAAATACATACTTGGCAGTATCAGCCTTGAAAAAATGAAACTTGGTGGTTATTAATTCATGGAATTTTTGTGTAATTTTCCCTCCATAACTTTGACCATGGTAAATGGAAACTGGATCATTTTGTTCTTTTTAATTAATTTTTTTTCAGAGACTGTAAGATTGTTGAATCAGGCTCAGGTCATCCTCTACTAGATGTTTATAAACTCTGACAGTTATCTACTAAAATAGGTTAGAGAATACAAAAAGTGAATGTTCACATCTAGATTCACCTTTTGATACACTCTTGCATAGCTGATGTGAAGATGAACTCACATTTAGACACTTGTAATGAACTACATTTTATCAATTCACACAACAACTATAAACAGTATTTCAGATATATCAGGTTTGCAAATGTTTCCATAATTGTAAATAACTCTCTGCTATCCAACTAGAAATTATGAAAGGAAAAAAATCATCTATTAAATACATTTGCTGAATTTAGTTATGTCAATGATAGATTAAACCTGTTACTTTTTATGCTGCTGACTTTAGCATACTTTGAAACATATAATAATTTTAGGTTAATTTTACTGTTTTGATTTTGGTCTTATTTTACTCCTTCCAAGTATTAGGACAGAAATTCATAATTATGTTTAATGGAAGATAAAATCAAAATCTCCAATCTAATACCCCTTCACTACAGTGTTCACTACATATGAGCTATGAACTATAAACTGAAAAAATAATCATGTCCCAGCTGCAACATATAGATTTTTTTTTAAAGGAAGAAAAACTGGATACATGTGCAAGACAATGTGCAATACAGTCCGTCCTGATTACAAGCCAGCTGTGGGAGCTTGAGCTCTTCATAACAGGGTTAACTTCCTGGGTTAGGCTAAAACTTAGCATGTCTTTTCTTTTTCCTCTCCTTAAAAAAAAAAAAAAAAAAAGATGTGGCCTCATGTAAAAAAAAGAAGTCCTTATCAGGGTCAACTTAATGCCTCTCTTCATCAAATACTAACTTTTTAACTTGCTCAACCATAATTCTTTTTATGGGTGAGTTTGCTAGTTACACATTCCAGATGTGAGGCAATAGGAAAATTGCAGTGCGGGGGTTGGCTTTGGGATCTGTGTGTCTGAAGCATTCTTTTCCCACTAGGAACTTTTCCCACATTTATAATAATGAAATTGTGAATAATGAAAAGTAAGTTTTAAAAAAAGAAGTTCCTGAACACAAGTGCCAACATTTTCAAATTATAAACAAGAATAAAGTGTGTCTTCTTATGATTCATCCATTCATTTTGGAAATTGGCAACTGCAGGTCACACCATCTATTCCAAAATTCAGAGGGAAATGTGGCTGATGACTTCTTTTATTAGAAATAATCTGAATCTTTGGAAATGCAGCCAGCAGGAATTTAGGATGCAATGGAGTTCAAAGTTTGTGTGGGTGTATGTTGTTGGGAAGTAAAGAACAGCAATCCAGGCTACTTTAACTTGCCAGATACAATTTCCTTTCTCAGCATTCTATGGGTTGCCTAAAAAACTGGAAAAATTTACTTTTTACTTGCAAAATTGGCTATAGCTGGAATTAATCAAGCAGTATTATCAAAATTTTAAGTTCTGTGTAGGAGAAAAATAGTGATATTGTCCTAGTGTTGTCTTTCTTATCAGATGCCTCCAGCTCAGAAAAACTGTACATGTTATATGTATGCAGGTAACATGAATGTGTGTGTATAAATACACATAGAGACAGTGTGGATACACACAAAAATTACATCTATGTAACCCAGAGTTAAGACCAAGATTTTCCAGTGTGATCAGTCTCTAAATCCATTGGCAAATAAATATATCCTGTTCCTGCAAAATACTGTGCTCCTGGGGCTTCTCTAGAAAGTACTTGGTGTGGCTGGAAACACCCTGGAAACAAGGGCTGGGCAGACACTGTCCTCCCCAAAGTCACAGATAATCCTCTGCATATGGAACAAAACCTGAATCTCCTTTTTTCATCTCCTGCTGCAGCCTTGCCCCTAATCAGGAAACAGACAAACAGTTCATGCCCCAGTTCAGTGGGAAGATACTTTGGAAGATGGGCTTTTCCAAATGACTACCTTATGCAGTGGGAGAAGCACCCTGAGCCCAATGTTGCCATTCCCAGGAGGCCTGCCCCATCCTCATAGACTGTTCTTCCAGAATCTTTCCACAGTAGTGGGATTTTTGGCCAAGTTCTCTAGCCCTGCTCTGAGGATACATGCTATCCTCAGGAAATTTCAATATACATTTTCCCTAGGAAAATGAAGAGAGCTGTATATTTTAGCTTCCTTGGTCAGCAGATTGTGCAGTACAAACTCCCTCTGCCAAAACACAAAAGGTGTTTAGAAGGCTAGCAAAAATATCCAGGATCTCAGTTGTGGAAGATTAAAATCAGTCTGGATTAACAATTAAACACTTGGTCATTTTGCTGGAAGTACAAACAGGACAAACTGAAACTCCATCTTGATTTGAAGAGAGAACACTTTGTTTGTGTATTGTCTGCATGGGCACCTGCAGCACCTGAGATGGCACAGGCCAGCTCTGCTGACTGATGTAAAGAAACAGGGACAGCTTTCTTCTCAAATCCAAATGTTTCCAAGAGCTTTTTGCAAGATTTTCTGTAGACTGACCCTCATAATGTCTTCTAGGGCATCACAACATTCTATCTGTCTCCAAAATCCACCACTCAGCACCAAACAACCTTCATTACTTTTAGACTTTATCAGAGGAGATATAAAAGCAAGCAGAGGCTTAAAACAGAAGACCTTTCCCTTCCTACAAATGGCTATACCAGAGATCCTATCTTTTTTATGTCTCTGCCTTTGGACTACTCAGAAATAACAAATACCTGGTTGTGAAGGAAAGGTTTTTATTATGTTCCATGTAAATAGTATTTTATGATGTATTGTGGTTTGGAAGAGTTATTGAGTACAAAATTGAAAGATAAGTGCAAAAGAATCCGTGTGTCTTTCTAGGAAATCTGAATTTATTACTGACAGAAAAAGCTTCACTTTCCTTTTCAACTTTAAATTAGAAACAAAGAGATAAAATAAAATATTTATGTCCTTTCTGAGTGTCTTTATATTATGATTTTTTTCAAACAGCTAGTAGATACACTGCTAACAAAAAACAGATTTTTTTTTTTCTATCCTGCTGGGCCACTAGAAGTACATTTTATAAGTTTACGTGTAGGCTTTTTTCATATGTTCCAAAAATGAATTTAATAACAGCATATTCTAGAAATCTGAAGCTAAATGTTTATTGTGCCTAAATGATTGAGATTTTTCAACTCCAATGATTGTCTGAGAGTTCTTTAATACTTCACTTATACATTTTAAATCTGAGATAATTATGGCTACTTACATATCTTCTGAGCCTTGAGTTTATTTTCTGCATTCTACTAAGTTTAACCTTGCACCAAGCATTTCAAATAACAACATCCAGAAAACAAACTAAGTACTCCTGCTCCATTGAGAGGTAAAGAAGAAAACAGTTCTAGAAAATGAACATTACAGTGTTTTAGGGTACCAGCATCTGTTTTCTGGAGCAGGCCAGAGGCCATTCCTTACAATCTTAAAAATTACAGAACAACAAGTCAACATTCTGCCTCCTACAGAATTAAAGTTATTTGTTTGTGGGTTGTGTTGACTCTGGCTGAATCCCAGGTGTCCCCCAAAGCCACTGTAACTCCCATCCTTAGCTGGATGTGGAAAATAAAACAAAAGGCTTGTGGGTTGAGACAAGGACAGGGAAAGATCACTCACTGGTTAGTATCATGGGCAAAGCAGACTCAGCTTGGGCAAAATATTATTAATTTTATTAATCAAAATGAGAGTAGAATAACGTGGAAAAAACCTAAATCTTGAAACAACTTCTCCCACACCTATTTTTCCCTTCCTAAATCTGCTATCCCAGAGGCACTACCACTGTCCCTGACTGGCTTGGCCTTGGCCAGCAGTGGGTTCATCTTGGAGCCAGCTGGCATTGGCTCTGTCAGACATGGGAGAAGCTTCTGGCAGCTTCTCACAGACAACACCCCTGTAGTCACACCCCACATCCCTCCCTTGTTATCTAGCTCAAGCTGTCTTCCTGTGCTATCATTCTCAGTTACTTTATTTTAGATTCACACAGACTCCCAAAAAGTGTTGAACCAGTCTAGTACAGAGGGGTTTTAAGCTAAAGGTGTTTTTAAGCCAGCGCAGAAAACCAACTTTAACTCATTCCATGTATCTGATGTATTAGAAATCAGCTTGTCCAAAAGTTTTGATGAATGTAAAAAGTCAAACATCACTAAAACTGCTGACTCTGAAGCAGCATACCAAATATAAGAGAAAATAGAAACATACTGTCAGAGTTGTCGCTTATCATTGGATCTTTTATTCTGAATTCCTCTCTTCCCCTCTGGCAGAATACCACAGAATTAAAGTACCAGTGGTGCATTTTTAATGGAGTAACAGAACAGTCATTGAAACTTTTTTTTGACAGAAAACAAACAACAGGGAAAAAACAAACAAACCACACAACTCACTCCTTAATTTCTCATGCCCAAAGGCCAAATGAGATTAAAAAAATCCAGATGAAATTCTGGAAAATGCTTAGCAACCACTGAAACTGTCTCTCAGAAGAAACAGGAAACAATAGAAAAACAAAAAGACATTTGGGTATCTGGAAAATTCCCAACTCCCACAGCACCTGCCAGTCCCCACTTTCATTCCCTCTTCCTACCAGCCCTATTGGGAGCTGCTTCTCTTTAATCAGCAGCTTTGGTGCAGGTACAACCTTGTCCCTCTCAAAAGCCTGAGACAGATCTCTTTCCCAGTTTGTCTCCTCCAAAGTCCTGCAAGGAGGTGGTGATGCTTCATCTCTGCCAGTGGTACCTGGGGTTAGTACTTGCCTGTTGCAGCAATGGAAAGCTAGGAGCTCTCTCCTGCATACCTGGTGATTCCCCTGGCAGTGCTCAATACTGTGCATCCATCAAAAACAATGGAAATATGAGGATTTACAGAGGGACAATTCCAGCTCCATAGGGATTCCCCCTGTGCTACCCTTGCTGTGCTGGATACTCCCCAAGTGGGAAGTCCTGCTTCAGTTTGCATCTGGAGGCACAGAAAGGAAATTTTTCTGTGGGATGGGGAGCAGAGCTCCAGGGAAAAGTCAGACCACACGGCAAAGGCCATCTGGTCATTTGCTCTAACCAGAGTGATGATCACAAGTCCCTCTTTGGCTGCTCTTTCCTTCTGTCCTCCTGTACACCCACACACACGCGCTTGCTCACTCTGGCACTCACGACAACTCTCAGCAGGGTAATTCAGCTCACTGGGTTAGTTTCTGGCTGGGAATGTAAAACAAGATAAGTGGACTGTCATCCTTGGCTCTGTGATCTGTTTAGCTTTCCTTTTAACCCCTGCTCTTCTCAGCATGGATAGCATTTGAACCCAGTTATAAAAATACAGTCCTAAAAGCAGTGAGCACAGAAACACCTAAAAGTCAGGCATGAAGTTCAGAGAGTGTTTTTAACCCTCAGCACATCCACAGGGAAAGGTGTGGGTGTCCAGAAGGCAGGCAGTGTTCTGAACTTAAAGCAACTGAAAGTAAACATCAAATAAGCAGTTTTGAAACCTATTTAATGCTTTATCATTTCCCTGCAGTCCCAAGATCTCCACCTTGGATGGGAAAGCAGGACCCCTCACAAGAAAGGCTGCTTCTTAAAGGACTTAAGCCATGCTGCTGGATACAGATGACTGACCTGCTGTTCCCTGGTGTGATGGCAAGAGGTGCTGGTCACAGCTCAAACAGTAACATTTGAGTAGGTGCAGAGATCTCTGGATTGTAAATCTTATCCAGTCCTAGATAAGACTGCAAATCCAGACTGCCTCCAAAATGCAACTTAAGATTTTAATTGTCATTGTAGAAGAGCTAATTTTCAACCATTTTGCACACTTACAGATTAACAAAAAATAATAGAACCATCTCTTGAAACTCATCACAGAAATGCAGCCAAAGATCTTGTACAAAGGAAGAAAAATTGTCTGAAAATAACAAAAAAAAGTTTGAGATGTGGATATATGTATATATTCATGCTCTCTGGCATGCTTTGAATTTTTTTTTTAATTTCTTGAACACATATATGTTTATGGTCATCTTTGAGTGACCATTCTCAGCTCATTTATCATCTGTACAAAGTTTCAGACTCTTAAAAATCAACCTAGGCACCTATACTTCTTCCTATGGATATTGGTATGGGCTTACTCATAGCCAAGTGTTCCTTACAAATAAATTAAATATGAGTAATAGTAAGACAGGTGCTCCTACAAAATATTTGTATGTTGAGTCAGTGCAAGAGGGGATAAAAAAAAATCACATAATCATAAAATGTTGTGCCTTGGAAGGGATCTTAAATACCTCTTAAGTTCCAACCTCCCTGGACTCCTTCCTCTAGACCAAGGCAGGAATATCTTCCACTAGATCGGGTTACTCACAGCCCCCCACAACCTGGCCTCGGACATTTCCAGGGATGGGGCATCCATAGCTTCTCTGGACAACCTGTTCCAGTTCCTCACAATCTTCACAGTAAAGAATTTCTTACTAATATCTAATTTAAACTCTCAGTTTGAAGCCATTCCCCACATTGTCCTATCACTACTTATCCTTGGAAACGGTTCCTCTCCAGATTTCTTGTACATTCCTTTGAGGTACTGAAAGGCTGCAACATGTCACCCCAGAGCCTTCTCCTCTCCAGGCCGAACAGCCCCAATTCTTTCAGCTTTTCCTTGTAGGACAGGTACAAGAGCCCCCTGATGAACTTTGTGTCCCTCCTCCAGACTCAACAGGTCTGTGTCTTTCTTGTACTGAGAGCCCCAGAGCTGGATGCACTGCTCCAGGTGGGGTCTCATCAGAGGGAAAAGAATCATCTCCCTCAACCTGCTGGCCAAAGGATGGCTTGACATGGATGTGGGTTTTTTGTTGCTGGGGGAGAGATGAGCAGGAGGAGCAGAATAACTCCCAGCACGCATTTGCTGCTCCCCAACATGGCTAGTAAAGATATTACGAGAAAAGGCATCTTCCTTTCACTACTGATACGCGTGTGGCACCAAAACATGCAACATAAAAACAATGCCTGGACCTTTCACAGTTAAGAAACCACTTGACATTCTTTGTCATGGCAGAGCTAAAAACCTCATTTTAACTGCTTTTACTGAAAAAGCCACTTTGATCTAACCAGTATACATGTGCCCTCGCTTGACAGTTGCTTTTTACACATAAATTAACATAAGAATCACTATAACAGCAAAACCACCATCCATTAAATGGTATTTCAAAATGCTTGTCAGTTTCCTAGGAGCACATTATTTGCTAATAAAGACAGGATATATAATGAAATTGGTTCTGTCTGTTAGAAGTGTGTTGTCTTTCAACATATAATGAAATGAAAGATGTATTTAAGTATACATAATTTTATTTTTACTCTGATGTTTGCAAAAGGTGCTGTGAAAAGAAAATGTCCCCTTGGGAGGAAATATTTTATACAATTTGTGAAGTAATGAGATATTCTAGTTGTAAGTGCCATATAAAAACATTATACATGGATCACTGTACAGATCAAAATGGAATTTTGGTTGCTAATGGTTGAGAATTCAACTCCAGTTCTCTGTCTCTTTTTCACAGGTGCAGACATAGAAGATCCAGTACATACGACTGGAAATTATTTTAAACAAACATGGGTCTTTGGGCAATTTTTTCAAACACTGAGAAAAAAAGAATAGGCCAACTTTTGCAGTAAAGAAGAAAAAGGAAATCTCTCATTTTACAGTGTAACATGAACAACTCACTGAGATGCTTTAGGGAGGAGATTTCACACTGGAATTGCAATAAAAAAAAAATACCCAAGATGACCTCTTGAAAACTCATTAAAATCAATGCAGGTCAATAAAGAGTCATATGCTTCTACTTTTAAACACACTTAAAAACCACACAAAGCAGCACAAAATCACCTTTTATAGCTGTCTAAACTTGTTCTGGATCAGAAAATGCAATGGTTACTACAAAAATAATGAAAATGGCTAATAAACCTTACGGAAAACAGTAGATTTCAAGCACATGCAAGCAATATGCTGAATAGCTGTTGATTTTCTGTCTGCTGAGTGACTTCAGATCTTGTCACCAGCACAGTCAATGGGGTACAAAATCCTACGGAATTTGCTGTGCGACACTGGCCAAGCAAAACAACCACTGGATCCTAGAACACTGGACATGTCACGTGCTGTCATCATAGATCACGCTGCTGTTCTCACTCCCATGCCAGCAGAAAAGCCTGCTTTTTATATTAAATGCAGACTCTCACAAATCAGTTTTAATAAAAAATTACTTGTGTGCAACAGTATTTAAATCTCTAGCAATTACATTGATTAACTCAAGATGGTCTCTTTCTTCATTCGGCTCTTAAGACTGGCTACCTAAAAGTTGGATAGAAAGCATATCAAAAGCCATTTTATTCTGCATTTTGTTTTGGTTCCTCATTCTAACCTCACCGCTTTAGTCACAAACAATGACAACTTGAAGAAACTTGTTGCTAAAGCAAGACTTGACATACCTGGTGTTTTCTGAATACTTACTAAATGAACATATACTGCTAGCTGAATATATTTCAGTATATATATTTCAGTAACATATACTGAAAGCTGCTAATGGGCCATGCCCATTTTTCACAGGATTTAAAGAGTCAAAGTATTTTGCAGAATCACACACAGTATATGTGTTATCTACAGCCTGCAACATAAACTTGGAGCAACTGTATATAAAAATGGTGTCCTCCTAAATGGGTCTATATTTCAGACCCCAATGTCAAAGCACCTAGACTGTTATTGTCAAAAGTGCCTTTGACTTTTCTAAGGGATGGTGGCAATCATTTGAGTGGTTTAATCCTGAAGATTTCTTAAAAAGACTGTAGTTTATTTTGCACAGTTTGCAATAGTAGGATCACAGACACTGAGGAAGCAAGAACACTGGGTAAATGGATTTTTCTGTTCAATGCCTGGCTTTGTTCCCCTTTGGCAGAAGGAAGTGATTTTTTTTTTTTTTATCATTGTAATTACTGTGAATTGGAACACAACTACCTCTAACCTGGCTTTGGGAACTGTACAGGTACAGTTCAGTATAATAAAACATGAGGACCTTCTGTCCTTGTTGGAAACTGAAATACAGAAATATGATGTGATACATGGAACCGTTGTTACTAGCACACAATTTATTGATTACTCTCCCCATAACAGAAGAGGTCTGTAGCTGGATAAAATATAGATCTCCCAGTATGGCAGCAACATACATGCCAAAGTGTAGGACATTGATTTTCTCTTAATTACTATAAGCTATCTGCACAGAGTTCATTAAGATCATAACATTTGACATATTTCAAATTTAATCACAATTTTGAAATACCTGTCAAAAATACAAAATAGTTTCAAATACAGTAAAGCTGAAATTCTGAAATGATTAGCTATCCCAGTATTAACATTATCCTAGTGAAAGTATTTGGGTTATTTCCCATCAAAATTTTCCATAATTAATTTCAAACACTAGGAAATTGATATTTTTTTGCTTGATACAGACTTGAAACGACAGGGGTGTCAGGGAATCTACACTGAGACTTATAGGGCTATATTATTTCCAGATCTCTGTGAATTTTGCCATAACATAGAAGGTTCAGACCCCAGTAATAAAATACCAACAATGAGCAGCATAAAAACTTCCATCTTTTCTTGTGAAACAATGAGGTTATTTATAATCCTGAAATACTCTTTCACTTTAAAAATCCAACTTCTCCTGTGGGCTAGGCTGTAAAAGATAGTATAAAAGAATGTGACTGGCTTCTCTTTAATGCAGAGAATCTTCCTGTCAAATTTTCCTATCTTTCCCACCTTTTTCTTCCAATTTGAACTTATTAGACTACTTTTCAATTTGTTGTCTGGTACATAATCACTGTGCACAGCAATGTAGATCTTCCTTTCCTAATAATGACAACTCAGTCCTAAGGAGAAAAACACAGTCTGATTTTAATTAGGTCTAATATATTGCTAGAAAATTTTCAACATCTACAGTAAGAATTTTCTGAACTAATGAACAAAAGAGCAAAGGTTGTAACATAAGGAGATAAAGCCTGGGCAGCTGTACAGTGGAGGAACATTAAGTCCACCTGCCATCAATTGCTCCTCATTCATTCCCTGCTCACCTGCCAGGGTGGTACATCCTTCTGTCAAGCAGGTAATTTTAGATCTTCCACTGGCTAGTGTTGCCTTAAGCTCACTAATCTACAACATGTCAGTAGCTTTTGTGTTTTCTGAGTACATTATGGACATGTATTAATCACACTTCAACTGCCCAATTATGCTCTATTTTTCACTCCTTTCTCCCAGTCTTGATATAAACACAGCAAATTAGCTCTTACTGACAATTCTGGTTTCTGTAAGGGAATCCTGAGCAGCCTCTTTACGGAATTTTAATTTCTTTTTGATTAAGCCTGTGTGAATTTAAACTCTTAATCAAAGCTCTTGCCAACATTTTAAGTAAATTGCAAAGCCAATCAAGACTTCCTCATTTGCTCTCATTATGTTTCACCTCATGTAAAGTTTCCACTTGGGAAATGCTGAAATGTTAAAATAGCAAATAAAGAAAGGAGAACTTGCCCTAGAAATACAACAGCACATAAACTCTACCAACATACATTTTGGTCCTGTCCCAGCTCCAAGTACAAAAATGTAAGAGTCTCCCTCTTCAATTTAAATGGCTTTCAAGCTGGCCCTGCATACTTGTCTAATTATTATACTTTCACTCCTCTGTCCTCCCTTTTCTTCTTGCACAAGAAATATGAATTTCAGGGTAACCCAAGTAATTTCTGCTTATGTAAAACAGCACAGAGGGATAAAAGAAAAGCTTCAAGTATAGCACAGAATTAAAGACCATGTCATCTCTAATACCTGCTGCAATGCAAACCCACCTAAATGGTACTGTAAGTTCAGTTAGCTCAAACAGCTGAAGTCTTGTGATTTTTGGACCTAGAAGTGTCCATTCCATTTTCAGTCACCAGTACATAGCTGGCAAACACACAGGTCTATGGCTTCAGTACTGATTGAATAAGAGAGGATATGTATATTCCATAGACACATATATTGTTTGAACAGGTGCAAGTATAAACCACAAAGAAAGTTTCTCAATTTCGTTCAAGACTGTGAGATTGGCATGTCATCAGTATGCTCCAAGAAGGCTTCTTCAGTCAGCTTTGAGAAGGTCCTGTACTGCAAAGCACCTAACTCAAATGATTAACAGATGATAAAAAGATTTAAAAGGTCCCTTGTAGGTTGACAGGTAATACATTATATAAAGATCTTTTCATCACAGCACGGCAAATGTGTGGAAAGTCAGAGTGAATCAAATATATTTGTATTGTAACCATTCTTTCTGCATTTTCTAATGTAATCACTATATTTAATTACTACTACAGCACTAACAGAGAAAGGGGAGCATTGTCTAAGCTGATATTTCAATGGTATTTAATTCTTTTTCTTTGTGCTAAAGAATCATTACAGTTTTAACATTTCATGTAGAAGGCCATGAGGAATCTAAAATTAAAACTGTTATTAGAAGTAGTTGAAAGCAGGCAGTGAACTGAAGCTGTGCCTTGCAATCTTGGCTATTGTTGTATTATTGCAGAGTCCCATAGGCAGCACTCACATGTACAGTACAGAGACTTCACATCCTGGCTCTTTTGATTCTTTTGTCTGCCCTCCAACCTGCACAGCCAGGAACTTTCACTTGAGAAAGATTTATGAAGCCTCCGCTAACAGGGTCAGCCCTGTTATATCACCAGAGGGCTTCTTCTTAAAAATAATAACATCTATCCACAGCTCAGCAGGGCGGTCTCTCTTGGCACTCGCTTTCCCTGTTTGTCCTAACAACCGGCGCACACAAAGCCCTCGGCTCCAGCGAGGATGGCCAGCGATTCCCCAAGGCACGGTAGCCCTGCTTCCTGCTGCCTGCCAGGCCTGTGTCAGCTGAGATAACCCACACCTCCAAAACCCACTCCAGGTTTATGAAGTCTTGACTCCTGTAGCTGGCGGGGTTACACCTTCACATACTAGGAAAAGTTTGCAAATCTGCAAAATCTATAAAAAGTTTGCAAGGTGGACTAATAAAATTATTTTAGAGACTCTGATTCTACTCAATTACAGTGCAAGACTATTTATTCTTATGTGCCAGTCACTACTATATCATTATGCAGTCACCCTGACTGAAAAACTCCTGTCAGTTCTAATAATTATGAGAGTTTTTTGGTACTATGTTAAAAGCTACTTCCAAGGCTCTTATGCACTTCACAGTGCAAGTGGTTTTGCTATTCATTGCATGTATTATTTTTAAAAGGGTATTTTTTTTTCCACTGCAGCTATCAAATATTAAAAATAGGTAAGGAAAAATTATTTTTACAGTCATTTTCTCCAAAGGAATTCATGCTTAGAAGCTTGGACAAATCCTCAGATAATATGTCCTTCTCTGTATATTTCTTAATAAAATAAAAAGTTGAACTTTTCCCCAATCTTCCCTTCCTGCTTAAGAAAATGCTCCTAAATTTATTTCATTTATTAAGATTACATAAAGTGTTTCTTTCACAGTAAGCATTCCTAACAAGCTTAGTCCCCTGTGCTGGGAGGAGAAAGACTCTTTTCATGAAAACTCAGCCAAGGGTTCCTGAGAGTTAATACTCCCACTCTTCTTCTTTGAGTGTCAAGGGATTTTTAACATCCGCAAAACAGACAGGAACTTGGGTTTCTGCCTTAAGAAAAGAACTGATTTTTTTTTTCACCACATAATAATATGCTGTGCAATTACCAATAAGAAAGGAATATTCTCTACTATAAACTGAACAATGTGCAAGAAGCATTTATGGGTCATTCACTGCAAAAGGCATAAGGAATTTAAATTAAGTTTCAGAGTGAATATAGAAAGCAAACAACAAAAAGAAATCCTGAGCACTATACAGTGCAAATTATTTAAATGATAAATAGAAGTCTGTAATATGACAGAATACTGAGACATCACAGACTAAACTGTTCACCTTTATAAAATCCTGATGACTAGTAGATTGTACTCACTGTATCAAGTGCTGTAAGATCTAAGTATAACATGTTCACATAAAAGAAGCATTAGTTTCAAATCAGCTCTGTGTGGGAGCATTTCCTTTCACAAATCCAGCTGGAGGTAAGGGTCTTTATTAAACTAAAGACTACTGCTTCCAAAGTTTAATAAGACAGACAGAATGAAGATTCTGTCCCTGCCATGTCCATTTACTGTGTACAGAAATGGGGGTTAACCTGTCTTAAATTAAAATGTGCTGCTTCTTTTTTTTTTTTTTTTTTTTTTTTTTGCTAGTGGGAGAGTAGATCAGCGAAGAAAATCCTTCACATGATGGACAATTTTAAGTCAGGAAAGAAGTCAAATTAACATATTAACATTGACCCCACACAAAAGCTGTTATTTTACTCAGAGGACATTACTGGTACTTTAATATTTCATAATAAACTCATCCTGAACACTAAGCAGTTGGAAAAATCATTCAGAAATAAATGCACACACTGCTATCAAGCAAGAACCTGGCAGTTGTAAAAGAACCTTCATGCTATACCAAACCGTATTTTTCTCTCTTTGACCCATTTTGCACATACCAAAATGCTTTTATAAAACCACAAATTCCTGAATCAACTTACCTTTACAAAGAGAATATTAGCAATTATGTATCTGCCTTCATTAATTAAAACCACTTCCAAAAGCTGACTCATGATTCTGTGCAACATAAATTTTGGAGGTTGCTTTAAGGTGTGTTCTCCTAACCCATTATCAAACTTTTCCAAAGGCAGTGAAACAGCAGCCAGCACAGGATGCTTTCAGAGGGGGATACATTCCTGCTTAAAGCAATATAAATCACCAAGTGTGAAGCCTTTCCTGGGTGACCATAGGTTGTGTAGAATTACACAAGCTCATTTGCAGTTAGCTCTTTTGCAAATTGCAAACAAAGACAGAAAAATTTAACATAAACTAATCCTGTTCTGTCAGAGGCTTAGAGTTTGCAATAAGGTGTTTTACCATGGCTATCAGAATCAAACCAGATAGGTAAAGGATGTATCCATGAGCAGCACTTAGTTCCACATGAGCAATTACAACAGGTCATAGTCATTCTGTAAGAGAGAATATTCTTCAGACCCTCATGGAAAGAAGTACTCTTTAAGTTCTTCCCTGAGGACATGAGAAAGTACTACTATTCTCCTTTAAATGCAAACCTTTTTTAAAAATAGCAGATATTGATGCTCAGGTCAAATCTGGGTATATAAATATTCTTTTAATCCTCACATTGACTCAGGATCATAGCTTGGGGTCAATCCAAGTGAATTAGAAAATTTCATCATATTCTGGCTTATCTCAGCATACTGATTTATCTCACCTTACAAGTTATGCCATCAAAAAGTAGAGACAAGTGATTCATAAGTTCAGGTCTTCCAAGATGGGTCCTGAATATGTGACAATTCATTTTGGTTTGGCAAATGGTAAGTTCTGGTTCTGGTTTAAGAGATCTTCATACTGAGGATATCACCGACATAATTAAAAAAAATTCTTGTTTCAAAATTAAACACAATTAAAAATATATTGAAAGTGGCATTAAAAAACTATAGCATGAATATTACCTACAAAAATTTTAGGCATTTTCTATGGCTATATTTTCATGTGTGCAACTCAACAGTTATGACATTTAGTAGCAGCTGAAGCTAATATACACACAGAAAATCACAGGGATGCTCTCAAAGTGTCAGAACTATCCAAAGTTGTTTGCCATTTAACAGCTGTATGACTCAACTTTAAAGATGTATTTTTAAGAAACAATACATTTTGTTACCCTAGTGGCCTCACCATTCATAGTGTCTAAAGGTTTTCATTTGTCTCAAGTAAACATTTTATAATAGAAATTATTCCATATATTTATAATGTCACAAGCATATAAAAATAGCCATCTATTAAATGTGCACAGGTTCAAGAACATTTTTTCCTGCAAAGATGACTTTTCCATACTTCCTCCACTATGGCTGGATGTAAAGTACATTACAAGTCACAGGGCAGTGAGGGAAAGGCCCTCCTTCCCAAGCCAGCAGGGAAGTGCTAGAGTCTCAGCACATCCCCAACAACATTTCCGTTGACCTTTTCCACACGTAAACGAGGCTCCAACTCAAAGGACACCCCTCATCTCCCAAGCAACAGCCATAACCCTCCTCAGTCCTCACTTTGCAACAGCTCACAATCCCTTGCCTAAAGATGTTAGGTAAACTAGAAACACCTTCTTAAGAAATGCAGCCTTTCTTTGCCATCCTTTTATTTTCTCCACCACCAGGTCAGCTATGTTTGTACTATTTCCCCAGGTCACCTAATTTTCAAATTTCCAAAGTGCTTGGAACTCTGAACAATGGAAGGGTTTTTCACTTGACCCATAGAACAAGGAGAGTTTCTCTACTGTGTCACTAATGTCACCGGCTCTCAGACACTAATTGCAATCTTTGCCAACGCACTGGCACACACAGCTATATAGCTAAAACAGATACGGTTAAATATCAGCTTTGTGTAGCACCTCCTCTCAAAATGGTGCTATTTCCATAGACTTACATACCTTGATAATTAATTTTGGTACCTTAAGTTTTAAAATCTAGGATTTGGTACTTGAATTATAGAAAGATTAACTACTATTTTAAAATTAATATTATGATTGAACATTTAATACATTCTGTTAAACCAATTTTGAATTCTACACGTTCTTTTAAAATGTCAGTGCCATCATCACATCCAAGACACTGAAAAACAACCATTCACTGCAGCAATTACTCCCTGTGCTGTGCTAAGGAATCATACTTCCAGCAAGCAAATTATGAGTTACTTCTGAGATAATATTTTTATTTATGATTCTTATGTTACCTATATTCAAAAAGGAAGTGTAAAGTGAATTGCCCAGTCCTTCATTTCTTCAGCTTCTTAAAGATGAAAAAACTGTCTTATTTTGTGCACCCTGTATGGAATTTAAACCATTGGAAATCATGCTCCTATGAAAAACTATCGCTTCAGTCAACTATAAAATTAAATATTCACTCCTTAAATGAAAACAATGAAAAACCTCTCATCTAAAACCCCTATACTCCTAAAAACAATTAATCTTATTTCATAAAAAAAACCATGTTTTCTATTGCCAGGACCGTGCCATCTAATTGGAAATTTGAAATTGTAAGAAAACTTTGGTTCTTTAATCCATCATATTTCCATAATGTAAATGAGGAACAGATTTCCTTTAGAAGTCAGCTTTGCATTTTTACCAGATACTCTGGAAAAAAATTATATCACAACAGTAAAAGAAGTATGGATTATCTTTTCACAGAACTTTAAAGCAATATATTAACATGTAATAAAATAATAGCATCAAATTTTGTTGCACTTTTGTATTCAAAACTTCTCAACAACAAATCTTTTTTATGTTACCTAAAGCACAAACTAATATTTAGTTCTCTTTAATATCTAGTAAAAATATAAGCATTTAAACATAGACACCTTCTCTGAAAACAACAGCTTTCACTTTTAAAGATTTAAGAATCTTTAGGGGAAAAAATACCAGAAGAGGGAAGGCATTTTGAATAAAAAAAATTTCCCTATTTCTCTGCTAATTTCAATTCTAATCACAGTAGCAGTCTTGGAATTTACAGTAGCAGTGAAGTTGTAACTCTTCTCCTGCACATTACACCTGTAGACTTCCCGTAGCAATTTGGGTTTTAAATTAAAAATATATTATAATATTCCTATTTTGAAAAGATTTCTCCTCGTTGGTCTCCCACCTTCAATTTTTAAATATTCTTTCTTCTTATAGGGTATTCCAGAAGTGTTTTGCTTTATGTCAATGATCATGCATTTGGATTGCAGCACTGCAGGCAGGGGTACCAATCAGAGGAAAGAGATTTTTCAAAGCAACATGAGACTTTCCTTATTTTTTGTACAATTCTACAGCCATGGCATATTTTTTTCTTTTAAGTTCCTAATCCAGATATAATTTCATGACCCTTCTCTTAATAAATAGTATGTCACCGTGTTCAATCCTCAATGATTTAGTAATATTATACCTCACATACACACAAAATTAAACATGGCTAGGTCAGCTGTAGTACTATCAACACAATCTGCTTTGAAAACATAGCCCTCACATTACTATTGTTATGAAATTTTACTATCCATGTCACACCACTAGATTTATTTGGCACTTGCTGCCATGACTTGTTCTTCCGGAGGAATTCCTCTATAATTGAGCATTAGTTATTGTACCATTAAAATGCAGCGTTTCCGTAAATTTTAAACAGATAACAGCACTTTCTAGCAAGTGTTTTTTTAGATACAAGTTTATTACCTAGTTACAGGGAGGGAAAAAAAAAGTTGGCTAAAAAAGTTTTTCCTTTTCTAGTTAAAATAAAATAAATGAGGTTAACAGAAAACATCCTGCCATTGCTCCCAAAGGAATATTCTCCAACTACAAATGAGTGAGGGCCATTTCTGTAAATGTAAATATTTTAAAATCTAATGTAATAATAAATAGTTATACAAGATACATTGTCTAATGTGATCTTTTGTATATTTATACTATAAGCATTGATACTTCATAAGTATTTTTATCTATTTCTTTCATTTGTGGGTTGAGGTTCTACCTTATTAACAATGGCAACGATCCAATGACCTGGTAGAAATATGCAGTGGGCACAGATTGCTTCAGCTCCAGGGCTTACTCATATTTCAGATGAGGAGTGGGCCTGTGCAGTTGAACTATTATTTTTCCACAAAAATGCCAAGAGACCGGGATGAATAGGCTCCTTTCATTAGGCTCTGAAGGAAGAGGAAGACTAAAAGGTTCATGGCGAATTGTGTCCTTGCATAAATGTCAGAACAAAGTAAGGCTCCATGTAAAAACATTTTCTTTACAGTCTTGGCAAGTATTTCCCTAAGAAATTCTGAAGAATTAAGCTCATGATGTCAGACATACTTTAGCGAGTATGAAGGATTAACATTTTGTATCTCTCTGCTGATCTGCTCACCACTATGGGAACCCAAGGCAGAAGTAAACTTTTGGTTGCTTTAACCTTTCCTTAAAGCAGGGTACAGAATCATCATAACTCAAACCCTGAGTTCAGGATGCTGATTGATCAGAAAGACTGGCCCTTATCATGTAATGTAAATAACACTGCTTGCTGAAATCTTATTTCCATCCAAATACACACGCCAAAAGCAGAACAAATACCTCAAGATCGTTAAGAAGGCCAAGGATTTACTGGGATTTTACCATGTAGACTAACTTAGTCAATATTGTAAATTAGGTGCAGAATTAACAATATTAATTTGCATTGCAAATAATATTCTTGTTTATATGAATATATATATATATGTATATATCAAGTATCAGATTGCAGTATTATAAGTATTTTTTACTAGATTGTAATCAGCATTACATCATGTCCTCTTTAACAAAATAATATTTAATGGGAAACATGTAAATGCAGTGCATTATAAAGAACTCATGGAGTTACTCTCAGTTAGGGATAGAACAGTAATTTAGAAGAAAAAACAACAATTTTTACTTTAAAATAAATACTAATCTCAAAATAGCTTACAACTGTAAACTCTTTCAAAGTTTAACATAGCACTCTATGGTTTAAATTTCAAATCCTTAGAAGTATTGCAAAAAAAATTGTATAAATAATAAGTAAACAAAATAATCAAAGGTGAATTGCCTTGAGAATAACATCAGGCCAACAACTAAAGCTGCTGTGGTTCAAGTATGGGAATGAATAGCTATGCTCTGGGCTGCACTCTCGCCATTTGACTGTGCTAGCATTTAGCATTCAAAGCCACTGCCAATACAGCATTTACCTGAGTCAAACTTAGGGCCCACAACACTTTGGCTTCAATTAGCATTCCAAAACTCTCTTTGGAACAAATCACACATACTGTGAATTTCTTCCTGAACTAGGCATCATTCCCTGTATTTGTATTTTAGTTGTCATTACTCAGTAGCTAATCCTGTTTTCTATTTCTTTCTGTGTCCTCTGGCACAGTTTATTTCTGACTTTACTTCTGTTACACTACTTCTGAACCACATGGTAAACACTTTCAGCAATGATACAGGTTATATAAACATTCTCTACCAAAGGGGTCTAGTAACCCTTTGAAAGTTAGAGATAACTGTGCATTTCACTATTAAACCAATACCTGCCAAGTGAACTTTCCTATGTCAATGTCTGACAAAACATAGACACAACAAGCACTTTCAGGGTTTTTTCCCTAAAATAAAACAGTTTTACTCAGTCATTTTCAATTTAACTTTACTTTGGATATACTGCAATCAAATTAATTCTGACAAAGTAATAGAGTTTGGGCTGGTGTTTGGATGTGACACCGTTAAGGAAATCTGTGCTGCAAGAAGGAAGTTTAACAGCTGCTTCTGGAGGAAGCATCTTTATCACTGAGTCAGAAAGGAAGCAACAGCTTAGCATAATTTTAAAGGCAGCTCCTCTGTCACAGGCATCATCACTCAGTTGACGCGTAAAAACCATTTATAAATATTAGAAATCATCTGGCATTTTTCAAAAGAACAGGAAAGTTAATCCTGTTTCCTGACTGAGTTCTGCATTGCATAATTACATTCTGACTACCTAAGTTCCCCTGCAATTTCAGTTAATTACAGCATTATTCTTACTTCCTGTCCTAAAATTATTTGTGTAGTAACCATATCCTACCAGAGTGGAAGATGAAGTAAGCTCTGTGAATTATTTTGATTAATATGCAAAATGTTGTGCTATCATCTCACACAAACCCCACTACATACTGGATATTATTTCCAGCTAAAAAATAAGTGTGAAACTTTTCAGCAATTACATTAATGCTCAGTAGCCCACCTCTCAAGGGATGCTTGTGTTACTTGACTAATAGATATACATCTGTACATAAGTAAAAATATTAGTTCAGCCTTTTAGTGAACATAAGAAAATTAAAAAATCTTAGACTTCTACATAGAGGTAAAAAGTATACAAGAATAAGACACATAGTATACATGAAAATATAGTCTTTTTTTTCTTGCCATTGCTTTTTCCTTTATAACAGAGTAGAGGTAACAGTGTAGAGAGCAATTTTACCCAACTCATCCAGTAAAAACTACTATTGCTAGTTCTGAGCATTGGAAAATCATCATATTTTCTTGGCAACCATAAACTTTAGAAGCATAACTATTCGGGAAGCAACAAGAATATTTTCAGCAGACGAAACAGGGCTGCCCAACTTTATGGCAAAAGTATATCTTAGCTATTACAGGTGTTAGATGCTATTCTTAGTCTCTAATATAAAAAGAAGACTTTCATTCACTTTTGGTGCAAACTCTAATTTTGTAATTAACAGCAAGACCTCTAACAGCTTCTATAGCACAGGGTTTTATCCCTGAACTATGCCAAGCAGTAGCCATAAATCAGTCCATCATAAATTTCCTCATTCCTCCTAAACTCATCCTGACTCTGCATAAATTCCTCTGTACTGCCTCAATGCCTACTGTTTTCTTTCACATCTCTCTTTTCCACCCAGCAATGCTTTTATATTCCACTTGCACATAAATTACTTTCCTATCTGAAAGTACCCCACTTTTCCTGTCCCCAGCTTCTCCTTCTAATTGTTGTGATATCCACAGGAACTCCCAGGAACACAATTAAGCCATTTCTATAGTCACTTTTTCTTCATGGTCAGTCTCCATTCCCCTTTCTCTTTTCTAAACAGCTCCCCTTCCCTCTTTGTAAGCAGACTCAGCAAGAATTGCATCTGGTGATACTTCCACATTCTGCACTTTTTAACATCTTTCTTTGTCCTGAGCACATAACAATTTCCAGCAATGTTTTGAGCATTACACAGAAATTGAGACACGTTATTTCTACATTCTTGCAATTGCCAATCTTCAGGTCATGCTCCAGAGCCTATTTGTTCTCATACATGACTGAGAAGAAATTATTAAGTCATTGAAGAAATTAGGTGTTGTAAATCCTGTGCCTTCAAAACAAGTATTTGAAAAGGTCTCTATGTTTTCTGAGGAGGAAAAGGCTGGGCTTCTGTAATTATGTGGCTGTTATATTTTCTAATGTTTATAAAATGGCAGAATGGGAACACAAAAATAAGTCTACATAAGCACATGAAAAAAAACTCTTTCAGGCGCTTCAATTTAAAATTGTAGGCAATGCCAGTTAAGGGAATTTACAGTGCTAGAACATGCTGCAACACTGCCTGCCCAGGAGAAGAACAACTGTCTTTAAAAGTTGGTAGGGGGTGTCTTTGGGTTTTTGTTTGCTGTTTGTTTTGGGGGTTTCTTGTTTGGGCTTTTGGTTTTGTTTCAGTTTGGTTTTGTATGTTTTTGTTGTTGTTGGTCTGGTCTGGTTTTTTCTTGTTGTTGTTGCATTTTTTTCTTAAAATTTCACTCTCTGCATGCTTGTTTTGGAGCTCCTAAGCAGTGGGGAGTTCACACAAATGAGTTAAACACCTCCCATGAACTGAAGCAGCCTCCAGCCCTCAGGAGATCTTTAGCCCAAGGAAGTGGAGAAATATCTGGCCGGCAAATTTTACATGCTGAAAGGGGCCTCCTCTGCCTCACTACTAGTATGGTGGCAAGACCCTCTTATCCCTCATCAGCAGAGGAAAATCCCTTCCACATTAAGTACAATTATAGGCGAAAATTGGCTGCCAATTTTTGAAAGTCTGTCACTTTAAGTTTTAAGGGAGGTGGTTTCCGTTTCAATTTTAAATATATCTCATCCATATGGGAATAATACACAATCAAATCCAATATTTTTCCTACTGCCTAGCAGCTAAGTTATTTACTTGACTTTAACAAGACGTTTCTTTCCTCTTCCCAAGTCTGAGAGCAAGCTCAGGCTGAGATGAGCTGTGCGGCTCTATTAGCAGGCAGCTGCTTCCAACTATTTATTTGAAAAGAAGGAGATCTGTATGTTAGGTGGGAAGGGAGAGACTTAGTGTAGGCTGGGGAAAGAGGGGAAAAAGTCAAGCTTTGCATTTTTCATTGTCATAAATAATAAGTTTGAAACATGGAAATAGAAAATAGGAAACTTTTAGTGACTTGACACACCTCTATCCTACTGCTGGAAAATTAGGAGAGGTCCATAAGCTGCATCTCCCTTGAACTAAAAACAATGCACAAAGGGTGCTAAGTTAGCCATGCAGATATAATGACTACTTAAAAAATGCCACTTGCATGCTGTGCCAATCTGCATGTTCAACCTACATCTGTTCTTAAGACACTACAATGAGGCAAAACGGAGTTTGATTTTGAACACTGCTTCCCCCCCTCCCCATAATGTGGAAATAAAAATATAGCATGTTTACTATTTACAACCTCCTTCTCAGGAGACACAGGTAGAGAATTCATGCTTTCCAAAATGTAACCTTACACATCTGGCCAGCAAACATCTGGATATTTATCTTCACTCATCATTTCCTTCAGTAAGTCCAAAAACTGTCAGTTGTTTCAGCTGAGATTCAGCCCAAGGGAGTACAAAAAAAAGTTACATCCTTCTTTTGTCCAGGTTTTATAAACTGCTTTTTACCTTCTTCCCTGGGATATCAGTAAGTATAAAAATAAGCAGTCTGGATTCCTCTGACTGTGGCTTTTATTCTGTGACTATGAACTTCTGTAGTCACAGGGTGCATACATATGCAATTGAAGTAATTATGCAGCCACATCTGCATTGCATGCATAACATCCTACACCTTTAAACAAGCTTATATATTTATATTTATATATATATGTATATATATATATATATATATATACACACACACACACATACACATATATTACATACTTCCAGTACATGCACAAATCAGAAGAATACAGAATTATTTGTGAATAGACTACATAGCAAAATTTATACCAATTAAACTTCAGACAGACAAAAATAAGGAAATGTATGATTAAGTAAAAGAAACCAAAACTTCACTTTCAGAATTATTGTAATGGAAGGACTGCCTTTGGTTTGAAGGTCCCAGCCTGAAGAACTCATCCCTGAGTTAGTCCCTTGCTCTGCCACTGTGCTAGAAGAGTCCTATCTGTTTATGCTACCCTCACCCTCTTTTGCAGAAGGGAACAATGAAAGTGATCTCCATTGCAAAACATTTACAGTTTAACTTCGAAAAAAAAGTACACTAAGGGACTCAATTGTTATCACTAGAGAAAGATATTGAGCAAAGGAAAATGTGAATAATTTATGAATCAGTTTTTCTTCTTGTTCAGTAATTTAGACACTACTGTATTTAAAGTTTCCATATCTCTGTTCTGATATCCAATCTGAAATTGCTTTGCAAAAATTTTCAGACAAGAAATGAAAAATTCAATGTACAGTGTCTTTCTGAAATTTTTTGTTTAGCTGAGGTTGCATGCACTTCTTGCCAAAAATTTCTCTGAACCAGCTTCATGTTTTCCAAATTAAGTCTTCTTGATGAAGTTGAAGTGCTTTTACAAAAGAGGTAAATGTAATAATCATACCCATGTCTAAAGGACAAAGAGCAAAAATTAATATTGTGGCCTCCTAAAATTCAATTATTTAGTATGAATTTATTGTATATGTGTACTGTGAACACTTTGCATGTTGTCATTTGTCCCATAGGAATGCTGCAAGGTGTTCATGACTCAGATTCATTTTAACCATATGGTCCAAGGGAATCTGCTAATGATCTAACAAGATTACTTACTAAATTCTGCATTTCTCCACAATACTTTTAGATATATTTTTCAACTTTAAATCAACCAAACCCCGCCCCCCATGTTTAAGTAGCAAAACAACATTTATAATAAAAAAAGTCATGTTAACATGAGTGGGTAAGAGACATCAGAAGAAGAGCAAATCTGGGAAGAGTAGGAAAGAATTGAGTGTTGGCTTTGACATGTTCGCTCATTCCTGCTTCACATCTATTCTAGCCAACGAACAGCCCAGGAAGAGTTCCTTTCTTATATTGTTTGGGGATTTTTTTTATTATCTTAGCTTGGGGTGAAAAAATTTATTTTTAGTTCCGTAACACAGTACAGGTTACCATATTTTAAAAAATACAAGATTTTTTTTTTATATCTACAAAATTTTAGGATCTCAGTAGCTTTATGTGTTAATAGTGACTAAAATTTAAAATAAAATAAAAGAAAGCATAAAAATATGTAAAATACATGATGCACATATAAAGCATATATTTTTCTTACACCACTGTGATGTAAAACCAATAAAATTCTACCTTTTTCCCTCAACTTAACAGACCAGTTTCCAGGTGATGGAAGCCATGAACATGAGATCATTGATGTCTGAAATGATTCCTTGTGAAAACATGTCACATGCCATAGTGTAACTACAGGCTGAGAGTTTGCACTTCCCTTTCCATACTCAGCAATAGCTTTGGCCCTCCTGAACTTACAAAAATGAAATGACATGGTATGCTTATAATAACAGTGATATTTACGATATTTTCTCATTAAATTGAAAGGAATTCTTCTAATTTTATAGAAGTTAAAAGTAGCACAGGCAAATCTCTCCTGTGTTTTACAAGGTCACATGTCCAGGTTGAAGTACACAGTCTGAAGCAACAGCCACACCATTTTACCCTCAGTGTGTGTAATGTCCTCATCAGAAGGGCTGAGAATGGCCACAGTTTTTTCAGAAGGAAAATTTTTAAGGGTTTCTGAAAAATTACTAACTAGATAGAATAAAGAATCATCCTCCTGGACCCCACAAAATCTTTCACTTCCTCACACATACATACCAATATGATTTGATTAGTCACAATTTTTGTTTCCCAGCAGCAAAAAGAAATTTCTTCTTCCCATGCAGCCCTCAAAATATGTAGCCCAGAGGCCATTATCTAGTACGTAAATGCAAGTACTTTACAAAATCTAACTATAAAGACCATAAAACAGCTGAGTGACTCCTATTCAAGATATCTGTCTTTCATACAGCTTTATACATGTGAACATTTTAGATATTTTCTTCCAACAGGATGCTGACATTCTATTTCATACCTCTCCATTTATAATAAAAAAGTAATTTTACTTTAAAAATAGTTAGCATTGATGAATTTATTCAGGCTTGACATTTACTGATCCTTGAGAAAAATTGAGAAATAGTGTCAGTTATTAAAAAAAAGTTCTACCAGAAAAGCATTTACTGATAATTTTAGCTACTAAAACAAAATAAAAAAGGAAAAAAATCTGGTTGATAATTTTTATTAAGTTATATCTTCCACCACATGCTATCAATTTAGATAGAGTGTGATGCAGAAAAGATTGCCCTTCCTACATTCAAAAAGCAGTTTTGGCAGTGTAAATACTTCATTAAGGCAATAAAGATGCATTGAAGGAAGCATACATGCAAAGAGCATTGCCCAGATACAACAATGTTCTTTCTGCTCCAGACACACATTAAATGCTAATTGCTAATCTTGAAAGGTAAAGTATTTTAAATGGTAATGGCCTCACTGGATTTTCTGCAAGCAAGGAAAACTATTACAGACATCGAGCTTCTGCAAACCCGAGTAATACCCTGAAAGCAACAGCTTGCCTTTCCGGGCTTGGGAGGGAATGCACTTTTATTCTGGGTTAAAACGGCATTCTAAATTTCTTATTGTTCTTGGTCCTAATACTGTAGAAATGGGATATTTTAGCCATGTCCTACCGGGGAACAGAAATGTGATTCCAAACCCTTCAGAGCAGCACATCTGCTCAGGAGGATTGCTGGGTCTGTGTCACGAACTCACATGTCCCAGCCACACAATCACATATGTGCCACAGGAACCACCTTACTTTTCCCTGCATGTAGACTGTCAAGAGGCTACAAAGCTAAATTCTGCACAGTTTGAAAAGAAACTTCAAAGGAGCTGTGTGAAGTTGCATCTTCACAGTGTATATTAGCTAAAGTGCTGCTTCAGGGTGGAAACAGAACAGTGTTCTGTTCATTTCTTTCTCCATGCTAAAACTATACAGACTGATAGAGCAATAATGACCAGGCAATTTTTACTAGCACAGAAAGAGAAAAAGACTTCTTTTCGTAACAGAGAAAGCACAAGCATCTCAGGTGGCTATCTGTTTTAACAATGCCTTTCATTCCCCAGGCCTCTGCTTCTACTTTTAAAACTGTGACAAAAAAAAATAGTTACCACTGTTGGCAGTTTGATGAATTATATGGAGTGTGCTTTTACTCAAAATCTAATTCCTTACAATCACAGTTTCACATCACACATTAAAAAGATGTGAGAAAGATGTGTCTGTTTGTTACCTTTTACTGCTGATGTGCTGATTTCAACAGATTGATGTAACATGGAGGTGACAAAGTCTTCTAGCAAGAGTGTGCAGAACTGATGTATCATAAACTGAGGTGGCATTTCCAAAATCACTGCAGTTGGTTTTGGTTTGAAATGAGCCTAGATTTAGTGATTTTTTGCAACTTCTTCAGGAAATAGATATTAACCTTTAGCTGAAGGAACTTGATTTCAAATTAAGTCAAGGGAAACAGAAATATATATTCTCAGGTGGGC
This sequence comes from Melozone crissalis, assembly GCF_028551555.1. Classification (NCBI taxonomy): domain Eukaryota; kingdom Metazoa; phylum Chordata; class Aves; order Passeriformes; family Passerellidae; genus Melozone; species Melozone crissalis. The sequence goes on from NW_026535794.1 coordinate 29,667,408, forward strand.
TTTCACACGTGAAATGCAAGTTTCTAGCATAAGATACACATTCAAAGTTTATGACAAAAAAAATTAAAAGGAAGAGAAGATAGACATAGCTGGACTTCTCTCCTTGAATGAGTAGTTGAACTATCAAACGTACAGTTCTCTCTCTTCAACTTACAAAGTCACCTGATTGCAGATGGTTCTATAACATTTAGGAAGCCAAACAGTGTACAAGAGAAGTATTTCAAACCTTTTTTCAGGCAAAACTTCAGTAAGATCTTCAAACTATTTAGAAGAATCAGCTTCTTCTCTTCCACACTAACTAACTATAAAAAGATTCACTTTAAAAATTGGATAATTCACATTTTACTTTATGTTCTGTAACACCTTAAAAAACACAAGTGTTTGCACCATTTCATTGGTTTTCAGCAGTACACTTGAAAAAGCATGTCAAATGAACTGTTTCCCTGCACAGTGAATTGGACACTTTCATACTCACATCTCCACTCAGATGAAAAGGATTATTTTTTTCTGTGTTTCGAATTTGAACACAGCCTAGAGGGCAGCAATAGCCAAGGATACAAATGTGTAAAGACAGCTGAATTTTTGAATGGCCAACCCATGCTAATTTATAACAAAGTTTCTTTTCCCACTTCACCACATTTTCTAATGTTTTACTGAAAAAGCATGTTGCAAACTTGTTTTTGTATAAGCAGATCCAGAACTTTTTCCTTAATCTGTGCACTCAGGAAAAACCCAGGCACTGCAGGTAGGAAAAAAGATGAAATTCTACACTCCAGACACCCATACATCTAACTAATGCATATCTAGAGAGAGAGCCTCTAGAATGCCAATGTATTATGTCAATCCTCAAAGTAGGAAAATACGTAATACTTTAAAAGATTATTAACCTTGCGCTGGACACTTTCCCAACCATAACATGACAAACAAGGAAAATAGAGGAATAGTTTCTTTTTCATTTTGTACTGGGGAGCTCACCAGATCTTTTCATGGTGGGAGCTTGAGAGAAGATGAATAGTGTTGAGAGGAGTTGGAATTAGCACCTGAATTCTGGCATAAAAATTGTGTCATAATATTGTCAGCTCATGCTTTCATTACCATGTATTTCATGATTTTTAGGATACATTTTGTCTGGAATCAGAAAAAAAAAAAAAAGATTGCTTTTGTACTTTATCAAGGTCTAATCCATAATAGTTGGGCCTTTCTCTCCGAGCATCCTGCAGGGAAAAAAAATTACCAGATATTTACAGAAAACCTACAAGAATCACGGCAAGTGTACTGTTGAACCCAGACCATGGAGTTGAACTCCTCACCTACAGCAACAAGCCATGTCGTACCCTTCACTACATTGCATTCCCACTCCAGACCACATCCTACAGCAGCTAGAAAGAGCCAAAAATCCACAGCCAATCACTTTTGTCTGACAAAACTATTGGCAGATTTGTTACTACCATTATTCTTAATTTTTTCTGACATTTAAAATACTTAGAGAATCCATTCACCCATAAATGTCTTTAGGATATTCAGAAACTAAAACTAAGAAAAAACTCTCTAGTGGATTCCCTCTTATTTCCATCTTCTGAGCTCTTCAGGTTACAAAGAATTTTCAGAAAGACAATTATTATCTCACCACATGTAAAGTAAAATAGGAAGAGGCTTTTAGCTATCTGCATATGCCACAATAAAATTAACTGACTAAATGAGTCAACCTCACCTAATATCAGGACATTATTCTTGCCACTACACAAGAAATCAGTCTTTCCAACAACAGGAACTTGTTATAAACCATAATAATCTGAAAACAATACAGGCAGGCTCCTATAATTTTATGGGACCCTAGACATTCCGTATCAGGAAGCCTCATTGCAGCTGATGGAGTTTTCAGGTGAACTTTCTCAAGAAAATGAATGTTAAAATATGAAAAGGAATGGCAACATCTTGATTTGATAAGATTGACTTTGGTATTCTACAAATACAGTAGAATACAGTCCACTCAAAAAATTTGACAGGCATATAGTAAAGGAACACCTCTTCTTGTAAAAACATAAGAGAATGGTAAAAGACAAGTTAAAAAAAACAGGAATATAAAAATAAAAAAAAAGTCGTTTATTTACAGTCAACTTGAATGGCAATGAATGAGTCAAAATCACCTGAACCATGTACTTATTTTCAATTCACGTTGTATTGTCTTCAGTATTAGACTAGAATTAATCAGAAGATGGAATAGAAAATATGACAAGCAGCTATGACAATAGCTTTTGCTATTTTTGTGAGGCTAGTAAGGACAGCATTTTACTATCCTGCTCTCATAAACCCCTCTAAAAAAATAAGAAAAAATAGACTGACAGAACAGCAAAAAAATGTTTTCTGTATAATTCACAAGAGGAAAATATTTGTCTCTTAATGATTGTGTATCAATTCCCTTTGCAATCAACACAAGCTGTGACAAGAAAAAGAGCAGAGCCTCCTCCAGTCACTTAACAGTTCCCAACGTTTTCTATCTTTCACTAGGGTAAAATTAAATTTGTTTCATTTTGGATAATCAATATGGTACTGAATTTCTAGTTAGGTAAACAACAATATTTTACCACATGCAGAAGTAAGCCTAAAAATACCACCACCAACCCTACCTTCTCCCCTCCTTGGCATGTAAAAGCTAAAAGAGCATCGCAATTTTCTGTATTTCTAGAGGAATACAGATTTTCCTGAAAAGCAAACCTTGTAAGAAAAGTCAGACATCATGTTATTATAATGAAATTCCCATAAATCCAAAACCCTATAAATAAAAAATTACTTCAATGTAGTATCAATTGCTAATATAACATCTACATAACAAGTCCATGCTAATATACTAAGTTCAGACAAGTAAATGACAAAATGCAGATGAAAGAGGCACTTCAAAGGCAGGAATGGATCAGATAAATACAGACAGTACAGTCATATGATTTCAATACACCCTTGAAAAATTATCAGTAAATATAGATGGTGAAGAGACTTTGAGCCTCTGAGCTGCATTTTCCTCTAACAAGGCTAAACTCTTCTCCTCAAGCAACAACAAACACTGTATTGCACTAGGATCCAGTAACACATTAGGATTATCATTACTACACAATACATACATAACTATCAGAAAGAACAGGACTGGCTTTTACTTTTGCACATTCCAGTTGTTTTAATGCCATCTGTCTTGAGACACTACCTGTGCCTATTTATCCACTCTGGCTCCTTATAAAACAATGAGTTACCTGCCTGTGCACTACTGACTCAGAAAATTTTCTGCTCTCTCTCAAGTCTCCACCTAATCCCATAGATTCTCAGCTAGCACATCTGGCTTATGTCCTGCTCTGTGGCTAAGCTGACCCCTATGACTACTGAGTTGAATTGTTAAGAAAGAAAGGCAACACAACCTTGTTTTTTAACATGGTTTATTTCAGTCATCCACACAGCCTCCATACTTGATATTTTTTTCAGGACTGAGCGGGTTGTGAACTGTAGCATGGTGTAGGAAAGAGCAGACAGAAACTTCTGAAGTCAGTTCTGCTGCTGAAGGAACTGTAACAAAAGATGCTCACTGGCAGAAGCAAAATAAGTCATGGCTAAGAGAAACACCCCTCCAAAAGAAATTCTTTAAAACAGGAGTCGAAAAGTTTACAAAACTTCCTATGATTTGAAGTCTTAGAGAGAAAAAATGTTTCTCAACATCCTCAGCTGAGACATTTTGCCACAGTCTGAGGCATGGTCTTTTGAAGGACAATGCCGACATTAGTTTTCAGGGTTTCCTTATTTGTCCTCTGACCCATCAGAAGCTGGACTTGGCCAAAAGGTCAGTTTTGTGGGGTGCGAGAATCTGAGAAGCTTGGAGTCAATTGCTCTACAGTACACCTGGTGTAGAAGGCTCATTTCTTATCCACTATAAATAAATTCAAAATTATTAAGAGACATGCCATTAACTCGAAATGTTATGTTGCAGCTGGGGAATCTACTGAGGATATACTCATCAGCTGAGGTCTATTTTATGACCTCAGATGTAACTCAAACCATCAGCTCATATTGGCTCGGCCCTTGGCTGACAGGGACCATGTCACGTATCCCACAGGGCGGCTGGAAGCCACCAGCGGACAATGGGGCGAGCGGCTGACACTGGCCAGCAGGGGCCCGGGCAGAACAATGCAGCTGCTGCAGGGCTTGGCCCTGCTGAAGGAAACTCACTTCTCCCAGGTTGTCTGAGGGGAGGGACGCCGAAGCAATGGAAATTCCCCAGCAGTAAAGGAGAACAAAAGAAGAGGTGTTGGAAGCTGCTGTTAAGAAGAGACAGCTTCTTCCAGGGCCTGACAGAGGAGAGGAGATTCCCCCAGCTAACAGAAACACACTCTGTTCTGCAGGATGTGATCCTCTGGGAAGTGTAGATTAAAAACTACTCCCTTACAGAGCACCAGAGCCGTGCAACCCCCCACTATGCCCCACTGGAGCACAGGGTTGAGCACACAGCTGTTGCCAAGGGACCTGCTCAGGCCAGGGGTGGCCCTGGATCCAGCAGAGCCCCCCACAGGAGAGCTGGGCATCAGACACCCTCAGCCGGGACCTGGGCCGTGCAGCAGCACCAGTTTTTTTGCGTGGATCTGGAATTCTCTAGATTTCCCCCTGTGATTAAAAGGTGTGGCTGCTGAAGAAATCAGTTTACAGAGCTTCCAAATTCCTTGCTGCGGTTGTTATTTGTCTGCAACAGGAGTGTCCCTGAGGCCAGGGCGCGGGGAGGGCGTGCTGGGGCTCAGCGCTGCTCTGGGACCACCAAATCCCCCTCCCTAGCAGGACTAACTCTACAAGGTCTCTGCACCTGGAGAGGAAACTTGAGGAGTAATCCATATATGCTAGATGAAAATACCTCGAAAAAATCCTTCAAACCCACACATATCCTTCCCTAAAAAAAAAAGTTTTAAAGTAAAACCTGTGATTTTATAGCATACATTTTTTAGTAGTACAGCCATTATGGGTGTTTTTACTGAAACAAGGGGAAAAGTTACATTGATTTATAAATTCATTAAAATGCCACGAGAAAGAGTAGAGTCTAAGTAAACCCGTTGACTGCCATGGCTTTTGGATCAGACCCAGAAGAATGCTGGAATAAGTGGTGAAGCATTTTATTTTCTAACCTTTCAGTGGCTACTGCAAACAATGGAAAATACAAGCACATACTTAGAATAACTCTATCCTTTGCAAAATGAGATCACACCTAAAAATACTTCCTTTTGTTGCTGTATAACTTCAGTTTAGGATAATAGCTATTACATGCATAGAGTGAAGAGGAAAAAAGTCTCCTCAAATGCTGGGTAAAAATTTTATATTCCATAGTAGGGTTTCTCCTACAGAAGAAACTTTAAAATCTGTAGTGATTCAAGACAATTTATGAAATAGAAGAATGAAAAATCTAGTTATTCATGGATAACATGAAATAAGGTAGTAAAAATGCCAGGGGACTGAGTTACCAAATTATTGCTTGCAGCCAGGAAAACCTACATGATGATGATAATTCTTAGTATCAAAATTATATCAAGTTCTAAGAAACAACTAAAAAATGTATCTGAATTTTAGTTTTTCAGTTTGAAACAATTAGAGCTAGCCCACACAGCTTGAACTTCCTGGGATATACATGTGCTATTAATTTTGAACTTTGCTGTAGGATCCAAGCCTGAATCACCAGGCCTGTCACTTTCTAGTGCAAAGGTGTGTTTTGTCTGCTTGTACCAGCAACTTTTCCAGTGCCCTTTCTTCTCAATTTGCAAAGATATTTTTCCTGACTTTTTAAAACCATCTCCTTGAACTTCCTCAGAAACTTTCAGTGCAGCTGACTTTCGCAGCTGTGTTGCTGTGCTACAGATTTCATCATTGTTTGACCAGAAAAGAGTGTTGGTTAAACTAAAATCCCCACTTAGAGTAATTTTCTATAATTTTTCATCAGTTCCTTGCTAAGTCGCACAGATATAACAGCGAACAATATTTCTGAAACCCAAAGAAGAGTAAATTACCATTTATTGAACAGCTAAGCACTGACCTTCTTAAGAGAAGAGCAGCATTTTCTTACAGCTTCTTCAACCCCATTACATATAGAATTGGCTTGTTTTTATTTCTAAAACACCTATTGAGATTAATTCCAAAGTATTCCATCAAAAACAAAAACAGAGAAGAGCAAATGCAAAGTTGCTGCAGAAACAGAAATATATCCATTTCTTTAGAGAATGCAGAGATGGCCCTGTTCCCTTCTCTGCCAGTGGGAATTTTACCACTGACTCCAGAGAAAGCACAGCCAAGCTAGTGATTTTTTAACACTTGAAGGCAATTATTTTTATTTTAAAACACAGGAATAGCCTCCTGCTCTTATGCAGTTCTTAGCCTGAGGCTGCAGCCCTGCCAGCACTGTTAATGTCATTGTTTGTGAAGCGTATTCCCAGTCTCCGTACACCCACGCAGGGCTCCCAGCTCCTGGCCGTGATGTCCCCCTCGACACATTGTTCCAGCTCCCCCTGCTTCCTCGCCTCCCGGCCCGTCCCCCACCATTGTTATCCCTTTACACCCACCCTGCATTGTTCTCACACCCGCCTGCCATCCCCACCTGGGAGGGACCCTTCCTCTCTCCCATTCCTCGCAGCAGCTCAGGCTCCTTTCTTACCTACTTCCATATATTCCACTGACCTACTGGCAGCAGAGCATTTTCCCTTTCTGAAAGCACATTACATAAAGTATCATTACCACATCCCACAGCTTCTGCAGGCTGTGGGCAACTCAGGTTAGAGAAGCCCAGTCTAAACCCTCTTAAAAAACAAAAATATTTTTATTTCATTGCTACAGACTTTAGGTCAGGCCCAGAGCTAGGACTGATAGAAAGTATTACTGCATTTTCAGATATGGTATAAAAGGCTAGAGCCGATATTTCTAGGGAACAGAAATATGTAATGAGAAAGACATACATGTACAGAAATGGCTGACATGATTTACACAGGCTCCATTATTTTGGCCATCTTGCTTTTTCCTGCTCTCTAGTTTGTACATCCACCAGATTCTTTTGAAATAGTTATCTGTACTTTGCTGGATTTTTCATACAAGTATATAGGGATATTGAACTCAATTTTTTATGTACTCACTCTTTTTTCCTTACTTTTTTTCCATGATACTTCACTTTCTCTGTTGAACTGTTTTCAAAATGATACTCCTTCCTTTCACAACATTGTGTTTATTGTATAGAGTATGAAGCATTAACCGTTTCTCATGCTAAAAGTTTATCTTTGGTAACCCTTGGGAAGAAGTGCAGCTATAAATGCTTAGAGCAGATCAAGTATAGAAACAAAAATGAATACCTCACTTTATTAATAGATATTAATGTATTTTGTATGCCGAAACACGAAAAACTTGTTAAGTCTTACCATGGCTCATGCGATGAAAGCAGTAGTATGCAAAGTCCACTCCCAGAAGTGTCAGATACCATGTCCATGGAGAGTCCCAGGGCAGTTCAAAGAGTCTGTAGTTATTCCACACGTATATGTAACTAATTAACTCAATACTTCTGAACAAAACACTGAAATAGAGATCCAGAAATTTTTATCAGTAATTCTGTCAGTTTTAATTTCAGAACCTTTTATATATTTACAATTTACCAGCTGGAAATCTTTTTACAACACATAAAATCACTCTCCAAGTTCTTCAACCTCTGTCAAGTGACACTACTATAGACTTCAGTGGAACCCTTGCTTAGTGTCTACAAGGTTTCTAAAACCAACTCCCACCCACTCACCACATTTGTTGTGGCATTAGGTACACTCAAAGGCTGAAGCACTCCTGTGCTCTGCACACATTACGGTATTCCTGTTTTCCCAAAACTCGAAGAAACCCATACTTGCTAACTAGTAAGTCAGAAGTGACTGAAGAGTAGCAGCAATTACACCAAAACACTAATGTATTACATTAAAATACCTTGACTGCTTCCATGACAAGAGAGAACATGCAAGGGGGCAGGACTTCTGGGAGCAGTGAAATGTTTGATCTGCTCATCATATCACTTCACTTCAAAAGAGGATAAATGCAGCAGGAGGAGACAAAGACCAGTGCCTTTGAAAAGAAGGGGAAGGGCAACTGGGTTCTGATAAAGGGAAAGAAAAAAAATAATGAACTTGCAAAGGCAAGGAAAGTCTCACTGACAAGTCTCACTGCCCCTGAGTTCCTGGACTACAGGGACATGGTGGCTGTCCCTGGCCTAACACAGGCTCAGCACTGAGACCAGGAGAAGGAGAAATAAAGTAGCTCTGAAATGGGCAGGCCAAACCTAGTAGTAACTCTCCATAGCTGCTCAGATTAATACCAATTTGGGTTGCCATGGTTGCACCCTCCTCTCAGCACCCTACTACCTCATTGCCCCAGTTGGGGCCCTGAGCTACCTCCAAACAAATTACTTTGATTTTGCTGGATGAGATTTTGGGTGAATCAGGAAGCATCAAACCCAGGTTTGAATGGTGAGAGGCTGTGGGCACTGGGATGGCCCAGGTGACAATTAACTTAAGTAGCTGTGAAATGGTGCGACAGATGCAGATGGATATATATTTAAACTGGCAATTTTGTAGAAGAAACCAGTCCACAGTAGGATTTGTAGCAGATTCCTCACACTGTCTCCTACCACTCTCCTCTGTTGTGTTGCTGAAAATGTAGTGAAACAGTGGTAAACTGAATTAAATCAGCCTCTGAAAAGCAGAAAATGGAAAAAAAAAGAGAAGTAGGGGAAAGATACTAATCATAGAAAAGTCACAAATATCCTTATTTTATATATCAATGGCTGACATTCACCTCAGTTTAGGGCCTAAGAGTAAGAAATAACACACACACAAAATGTGGTTCTCAGATGTTATGCTGCTGCTGTTCTGTGGGGGAGAGGTAGAAGAATTATCAGCAACACCTTTGTACAAAGTCATGCAAGACTTTAAAAACCTGTAAAACATATTCATAGTTGAAGAAAGACTCTGGGGTACAAATTCAGGGAGCTTCCAAAGAACATTGCAGATAGCACCCCTGTAGACAGTACTTAAAGAGAAGTGGCAACAAACTGCACATATGTGTTTCAGCCATGCAAAATCCCACCCAAAGGACAGACCGACATCTCTATTCCGCCTTAGTCTCATCTAGAACTTCACCTTACATTGAAATCAGCTGAAAGATCCCCTGTGCATCTCTGTCACATTTGCTCATTCTTGCCTCAGTACCACTTCTCAGAGATATTTCTTTCAATACCTTCCCTTTTTTGGCTCTTTTTTTTTTCAGCTAGATTATTTTTTATATAGTTGCCAGCATGGCCAGAAAAATACTAAAAACTACAAAATCAAAAAAGGATATATACTCCTTCCCCTTTAAAGACTTTTTTCACACATCTGGAAAACATCTCTGAAAACAGTCTGGCCATGCCCTGTCCTTCTGGGCAGCTGCACTGAAACAGAAGGGAAGCTCAGCAAACATGGTTGTTTCAGCTTGCAAGCCATCCCCCATGCTATAGCTGAACTCCATCTTTTTGCTTTATACTTTTTACTCAGAGCTTTTATACACCTGGCATCAGCACCTCTTCCTGTAAGTGTTTTGAATAAAGCTAGAAGAAAACACCTTGAGTTTCTGTGGTGCTAGATTCACTATTAATGAAGGAAAAAAGTCATGTTTTAAAAATCTCAACCTCCCAATAAGAGCCTGCAAGCATAATAGTATCACGTCCACCATTTTATCCTGAGAGCTGAAGCACTGCAAGCAGTTGTTGCTCAGAAGAAAAGAACTAATATTTTTTTCCACAGCCAGGTGCACATCTTACCTACAACTCATTCCCAGCTTTACTATAATCATACAAGTTTTTCTCTTGAATAAAACCAAGACACAACAAACCCCATGAAATTTCATTTCATTTTAGCATCTTGACCATGAAGAATTTCTCTTGACTAGCAAGGACAGGTGTATCTACCACTTCAAAAACAACTTGGCTGTGCCCAGAAGGTGGACCATACACACCTGGAACATGTTTAATTTTCATAAGAGCTGTGTTCTATAAATATTTTTAAAGAAGATTATATGTGTTCAAACAGATTTTTACAATTCACCTTATGAGGAATCTGTAAAGTTCAGTATGAATTCTCAATCCATTTCACAACAGGTCAGAAGGGAGCTGATATTATTGAAACACAAAGAAATGGGCATTTCTTAACATCTTCTCAATGACCAGGAAATTTAAAACACCTCTTGCAACAGAGAGTATCAGTTATTATTAGGTACTGTTTTCTTACTTTATTCTTCTGCTTTTATTAACATATAATGCCTTTGCAGTACATCCAAAGATATGTGACCTGGAAAATTTCCTCCATTTTTGTTTAGATTTCAGTATTTCACCCTCGAGTCCTTTTTTTTTTCCACAGGCTGAGGCCAAGGTGTAAACCTTGAGCTAACCCTTCAACACATTTTTCATATCTGCAATTTGCTCTGCATTCTTTCCTTCATGCTTGAATCACAACTCTACAGCACATAACGTTAGCTGATTACTGTAATTAATTTAGAGCAATCTATCATATTACTAGGCAGTGCTGGAGAAAGAAGGGTTGCTTAACTAAGTTTTTTTTTTTTAATTTACAGTGTGATAGGAAAGACCAGAGCTTGCATTCAATTACCATTCCTAAAGTTCACTTGGAGTTTTAAAGGTTTATATTCCCCCGTTTTTTCCCCTCAAGCTCCTTTTTCACTTCTTGAAAATACTAGGAGAACTTAAGAAAACTTTTTCCTCATTTAAATGTTGTAACCCCAAATGTGATAGGAGTGGACAGATAAGGCTTTTGTCATCTAGTCCAGTCCTCTGAATAAAGAGTGATAAATCCTCAAACAGACAGACTGTATAGAAAACTTTATTATATACATTACATAGATTTATCTTCTTGAATTCTGAACATTGCTGCTGAAAATTTTCTTATTATGTGCAAAGCATACTTAGGTAACTGTTATGACCTTGAGAGTTCTTGTCTCCTTGTTTCTAAAGATCATACGTACTTTAATTAATGGCAATAATATTTGTTTTTAATAAACCATTTCCCCCTTCACCTTCCACTGGGTCAGATTATCACTTCCTCTAATTAAAAAAGTCCAAGAAGGAAATTCTGGGAGATGAACTCTCCATGTGGAAATGAAGATCTACTTATTCTAGATCCCTATGGGATAATGAAGGAGGGAAAAGGTGGAAGAAATTCAATTGGAAGAAAAGGCAGCTGCCCATTTCAAAGAATACAAGTCCTGTTTTGCTTCCTCCAGCCATAGAGCCTGAAACTACATCTTTAGGAAACTTCTTCCATGGTGCCCAGGACAGTCACCAAAAATGAAAGGGGTCAGAGACAGGAGCTGTTGTCTCTTTTCCAAGCATGGGGAAGATCTGTGTACCAAAAGTGAATACTGCAAGGAAACTGCCTCAGCTCTCACCACTATTGCAGTCACCACCTCACATCACACTGGGAACTGACCTGGTGCCCCTGAGCTAAAAACACAACCCTACAGCTGGACCTACAAAAGCTGTGCTCTCAAGGGCTGTAACAGACTTGCATCCTTGGAGGTCAGGCACAGAGGGAAGCATGTTAAGACACCCTAGTCACAAGGTTATATTATCATTAAAAATAGTGAGATCTTACTACTACAGTTTCCCTGGGTTAAATAAATTCTGTTTTCCTAGCCTGATTCAAACTATATAAATGTAAAGTTTCAAAATGTTGAACAAAGGCAGTTTCTCAATAATTCGAAGTTATTCAGACCATTTATGTAACAGCAGGATACATGAATAATTAAATGCTCTGTAAGGTTTTATTTCAGAATGAAAGTCATAAAGATTTCCATTTCCAAGGATACTCATAGAGCTTTCTTTTACAGATGAAACACTGGCTCCAACCACAATTGAAATAAACATTTTGATAACACGATTTAAGTAAAGAGAAGAAGGGGGAAGAGGTAGAGGAGCCTTAAGCAAAGATCGATTTGTAAAACAAAGAAAATGTACTGCAACTGAAATCCCCTTTTATTTCCTGTACAGGTGCCAGGTCTTGAACAGACACCCAATTTATTACCTTGTCAGCTGACTTATTAGGGTTGACACAAATCGAGCTGAAATATGCCTGACACATTGCAGTCAAGGCTTTTTTCACGCTTTAGCACAAAGCCAAACTTTCCACAAGGTGGAGGGAAAGGGAGAGGGAGCTGTGGGAGTTCTATTCCCTGTTTTCTATCATCAAGATGAATATGATCTCCTCTCCCATTCTTAATATGCAAAACCCAAGGCTAAAGAATAATTCACCAAAATGATACAGCTGGGAAATTATTATCAGGCTCTGGAAAACCCTTGATTACAGGAAATAGCACCTACATTTTGAGAAAATGTTCCCACCAGACACAAAAGCTGAATCAAAGCCTCTCCTCTTCCTCAGTATGGCTTTCTTCTCCAGCATTTTAGCTTAAATAATACAAACCTCCAGTCTTCCTTGAGCACAAAGGAAAATATCAAATTCAAGTTGAAGTAAAAGGGAGGTGACTCAGGTATCCCTACTACTTATATTTTACACAGTACCGCACAATATTTTGCCTGACAGAGCTGCCCTTTTATTCCCCAAACCTATTCCTGTTGCACTTCACTTTTTATCCTCTAATTTACGACACAAATATTAATTTACAGTAGTGAGTGGCATAAAACATGGAACAACAGGTGTTGGAAGAAAAAATAGCAGTGTTACGCTTTTTTTTATAATTAGGTCCTAGTCTTGCTACATAATTCAACTTGTTTATCTTTGCTCAGAAATAAGTAAATTTTTAATTGTATCAGTTAAAAATACAATAGAGATATAGAGATATTTTCATGAGAAATTCCACTGCCTTCAATGATATAATCCACAGTAGTAACTCATTATGCCCTAAGTTTATGAAAGGTCTTCAGATGCTTTTAATTACATGGTATCTATAAAAGCCTAAAAAGCCTAGTTTAAAACCTTCAGTATAACTGAGCTTCTGGCATGGTAGCTTATGCCTCTTCTTTTATGAGAATGGAAGTTGTATTTTTTTATACCTATTTATACCTGCCCAGCACTGGGGGCAGTAAATTATATTCTAGTATCTTCAGGATACACCAGACTGGAATATTCTACAATGTCATCTCCTACAAGGCAATGCTCCTGATTTTTCAATTTTTATACAACCATCACCACATGAGTTCAATACAAATGCTTGAATAGGACCTTTTTCCAACTGAGGGTCTGATTTTGATCTGTCCTACTTGGCTGTTCCACTGAAATGAGCAAATCTGCATTACAGTTTGAGATAGGAACAAGCCTATAGTATTCTCAACGGTCACTTATAAACAAGTAATGAGAAAAGGGTATTCTATTCAATTCAGATTGTTCTAGATAGATTCAGAAAAACCAAAGAACTAGTAAGAGTTCCTATGGTCTATAAAAATATGGTGAAATAGCTTCAGTGAAACATCATAGCACATCAAATGATTAAATAAGGAAAAATATTTACATGAGAATTTATGTTGAACTCCTTTGGTCATACTTCTGAATGTTTTAAAAGTTAGTTTGTTTTTGTCCATGATACACAGTAGTGAAAGTCTATTCTTTTCAGATCTGTAACACTGATTTACAGAATCATTAAGAGACACTTTCCCCAATTTTCCTAACTCATAAGTGTTGACCCAAGATTGGCCAGCTCTAAAAATGCTACCCCTGTGCTCCATCTAGTGGAGTCCTGATTTAAGATTAATTCATTGTTTAGCAGAGATGTCCTTCAGTCAGAAGGGTACTCTGTACACAAGCAATTTCTTTGAGGTTTTTTCAAAATGTGTGAAAATGACACAATTTAGATTTATGAAAATACAAAAAATCTGCACAACATTTAACGGATTTGAGAAACCAGTATATTTGGTGAGCTACAGAGACTACTGAGCTTAATACCATATTTTCAATAAGGGTAAAATCAGTTCACAGTACCTTCACAGAAGAGCACAAGTATATTTGAACATGTGCCCTGACAGCTTCTCTTTGCTTCTAAAGACATGGGAGGTGTAAAGTTGGGCTCTGACATTTTGAATAGCAATCACGAAGCCACTTACTGGCCCCACTGTACAGAAAAAGACCATGATACAATACTAAGGATGTAGAAAAATATGCATTCTGTGTAAGAGGTTACAAGCTAAAAGAATAATTGGATCCCTAACAGGTTTGTGTTGCGAAATACAGCAATCTGCAGAACATTACAGAACATAGAGACTACCAGTTGTTCCAGTCAATTAGTTTGAGAATATCCAAGCTCTCCCAAATCCTAATGCAAGGTAGCTTATATGTCATTTCATTAGAAACTCCAGAGCTTAAATTCTGGCTCAGATCTTTCCTTAGTCATCATTAAAAAATCTCACTGGCAGAACTCCTGTGTTCTGCCAGCAGCTATGCCCACATGCGCTCTCCAGCCTGCTTCAAACAAATGGAACCAGAGTACCAAAATTCTACAGTTTAAACCTCTGAAGATAAGTCTGCTGATATGCCTGGGAAGGGTGTAGATGGTAAAAGGGGATTAGAAAGGCAGTGATGAGCATGAGAGAGCAGGCAGGAAGCACTAGCATCTTTACTGGGCACAGCTGGATTTGGATTTACTGGAAGGCATGGCATGATTTACACCAAAATTATAAACTGTGCTGAAGTGATACAGTAGGAACATAGGATAATCAATCCACACAGAAGTAACTAATTTACTAACTTAGTCCCAATTGTCTCATCAATGCAAGCCAGATTAAAAAAAAAAACCCAAAAAACAACAATCTAATTAGATTAAACAAAAAACATTCAGGTAAGATAGTCACTGCCATGAGTTTAATTGAACTGATTTTGAAAATCCCCTTCCAGAGTCAGGCTTATGTCCTGAAAATCCTATCAGATCCTGCTGCACAGCACTACTCCCTTACTGAAATTGTTTATCTTACTCTGACTGCTTTACCTACAGAAGATTAGTGAGTTAATTCAAAACCTGTTCCTTTGACAGAGCTGTGAGGGCTGTGACCTCTGGCAAAATGTGGGAACAATCAACTACGTATATAGGAGAGTGAAGCCAGGAGGGTGCTCTTGTGAAATATGTAAGTACCTAGTGCTACCTAGTAAGTACCTAGTACCTAGGAGAGTGGGAGGAATAGGTAGGTGAGCAGATTCTGTCTTTTCAGGCCTGTTACTTATTAAAAATTATATTTTTTGGACACATCTATTGACAGTGCCTTAAACTGCCATAACTAGCTGCTGCAGGCATGATTGTGACTGCAGGTTCTGTAGAGACTGAACCTAAAGCCTGACAGCTCTTGGCTGTCCCTTTTCCATTCCCAGACAATTTTCTTATCTCTCTGCCTAAAGCAAATACTGTTTTGCTCAGAGAGTGAATTAAAATAACTCCACTTGGGATCAGATGAGCACCTGAACCAACACGAGAAAGAGAGAACTATGTAAGTGAGTACAAGAAAGACAGAAGTGCAGTATCCAGAAGTTCAGTTGGTTTAAGGGCATGGCATGGCACAGCAGCTCCACTTCCCATTTAACCAGGTTAAGTGATTACCCTTCCAGTTTGGCCCCATCTGCTCATCACTGCCCTAAGTGTGGTGGTTACTAGCCCTGAGACTTGCCACCATAATTGCATGCATAGCTGCTCCCTGACCTGGCTCTGTCAAAATGAATGCAGCTGAGCTTAAACACCTCTTTTATAGTTCTTGGGGGGCTTTTGTTTCTGCTTTTAGCGAGATCACTTTGTCAGGACCAGGTTAGGGAGCAATTAAATGTGCAGTTATGTTGGCAGATCTAAGGGGGCAGCTGGACCAGAAGCAACACATCTGACCATACTCTAAACAAACATCTGTCCAAAGTCTTAGTCAAACAGATGTGGAGAAAAAATGTACCTAATAAGTCTTGAAGTGAAAATATAATTTATGAGAAACTGCATGTATCAAATTTTCTTCTAAGAAATGCAATCAGTAATTTATGAGATTATAAGTTTCTATAGTCACATACGATGTATCTAATAGATACTTCAGGAAACCAGCACATAATTCAAATGGTTAAATCCATGCAGGCAACTTTTTTCTCTTCTGTCAAGACACTCCTAGCTCCACAAGGTTGTGAATAACTTGCACCAACTTGAAGCAAGTGTATTCTAATCAGCTCTGCATTTTGTTCCTCTTAAAAAACTGAAAACCTTTGGTTTCAGATTGCAAATTTATATATGCTATAGAGCAGGTAACTCAGTAACACTACAAAAGCATTGAGTGTTTCTTGTCCTGTAGCCCTGGCTGCTCTTCTCCAATCCCATTTCTTGCTCTAGCACAAGACTGTGCACAGACATAGTAAGAACTGATGCAGGTTAATGTGACGGGGAGGGGCTGAACCTGCTTCCCAAGCCACTTCAGCAGAAGGCAACACAAATGCTGACGCCGGCCAAAGAGGAGTGAAGGTACAGAGGGAGGAATGAGCAACCAGAAGTATCAATCAAAGGTGCTTCATTTGGGAGCATTGCTGGTCTAAAATGTACATGAAACTGCCTCTTCAATCCAGCTTCTGAAAAAAGATTATTTAAAATCCAGATGATGTACTAAACTAAATACACTGGTCTACAGAAAAAAACAGATTTTTACTCCTTTGATTTAATTATTGCTGATGTGTAGATTCTTAACATACTTATTAGCATGAACTAATCAAAAAGCATTTACTCATTCCATTTTCATGTTCCACAATTCAGAGAACTCCAACCTCCTCTGATTCAAAAATCAAGCTAAATAATGTATACAGACTGTAATATTCTCTTTGGAAATGGAGAAGTTCATTGCAGACTTGACTGACCAAACTGTGTCAGACATTATATACATATACACTCATACACTGCACGACTGTGTTGCAGAGCAGAACACTAAAAACTGGCAACTGAGCACGACCATAAAGAACAAATACTTTCCCAACTAGTTTGAAAACATACCTACCTCAGCTATCCCCCAAACACTTTTTGACTTGATTTATGTTCTGCTGCTTTAAAAGAAGAAATGGGTCAATATGAAATAATGCACATACTTGTAAAATGGATATTCATACCCAAAATAAACTTTCTCTTGGGAGAATATTTTTAAAACAGCATTTAAAGTCTCTTGGCAATGGTTAGCTAGAAAAGTTATTTATTTATTTATTTAGAATAAAAGTTCTCATAATTTTTTTATTAACATTTAGGATTCTGGGAGTAAACTTAGTAATACAAGTTTCTCCGAAGTTAATTTTCATTCCATACAACATTTAGTATTTATACATGCAGAGGAATGCATAGTATGCATTAATGCAGAGAAAATTATATTTAAGAAATGCATGGGCTACTTTACAAGAGATGATATGTATGCACAAACCATTCAACTAACTGCATGCTGTTGAGTTTAATAAGCCTAAAAACAAAAAAAATTACCTTGTCTGATTACACTTTTCCTCTTGCACCTACATTTCTAACATTTGGCATACAAGTATCAAAAATTTATGATTTGCACTTTCTCAACAGAAAGTGGAAGTATGAAACACTAAATAAATACTCTTTGCTCTCAAGACATGCAATAGTTCTGTTATACAGACTGTGAAATGGAAAAAATACTTAGAGGCTGACTATGGTTAGTGACTCCTAATTTTTTGATTAAATGTAAAGACCTCTTTGCAATGACACATTTGAAGCTTCATTTTAACTAATAGACTGAAGCCACCATTTTAGACCCAACCACAGATTTTTTTAAGGAAGTGGCAAACCATTGCTGCTAGTTAAGAAAATGAAAATTAGTCCCTGGGAGAGGATACAATCAATGGTGTGTTAATCTAACCTTCAGCTGTTAATGATTTGCACTACTATTTCCCCTGATGCTGTGGGTTCTGCTGAAATATTGTTTTAGCAGTTTCTGTCAACTTTCCCTACCTTTTTTCTTCCTGAAAGGGACAGACTGAAGTGAAAATCTTTGCAACAGATTTTTGCCTGTGCTATTTTTCCCCTCTTTTTTTGTCTGACCCAGTTCTTTCACACCATGGAAGCACGAGACAGAAGGGTAAAGTGTTGTGTTTTTTTCAGTTAGAGCCTTTTTAGCCAGTCTGTTATTCACAACTCCTCTTACTTACAAAAGAAGTGTTACACAAAACAGTCACCATTAGGATTGCAATATTAACATGAGATTAAATAATTTAGGAAGTCTGTAGTTTGCCTGCTTCTTTCACATTCACACAAAAAGCTAAAAGGGTTACAGGACTCTTCTTTGGAAAGAACTGCTGAGGAGGGTCTGGTATTTCCAGTCATGAGAGCTGTGCAAGCAACCTGGAAGAGACTTTTTGTGCTGGTGTAACAATAAATAGGTGTGCCCATCTTGGAGATTTGCCTGACCCTGCAACTTTCGAGACCTTAAGGATCATTCGGTTCACTCAGTTGAAACAATCTTGCAAAAGAAAACTGCATAGCCCACATGCCAAATTCTGCAGCAAAGGACTGAGTGCCAAAATAATAAAAGTACTCAGCACCTTGCAAAGATGCATTCCACACACACAACACCAGTTTTCTTAGCAAGCACTTCTTCCAGGAATGAGTGTATCTCAGTCGTTTCAGTATTCTTAAAATAAAGTCAAAAGGACTTGCAAAACCATTCAAACTTACTTTACATGTATCTCAGGCCCTTTGTTTAACTTAATCAGTTCTGAATATTTGAGTCTAATTGTGGGATTCACCTTCTCTGAACAGAGAGACATAATCTTCTCTCTCTCAGGTTTTTCCTGGAGAAGCACAGAGACCAAAACCAATTCTTATCTCATTTGCTGCTCCTGTGTTTTGGAACATGTGGAATGTGTTGGAAGATTATTTACCTGAAGGAATTTGCTTCACTGGATTCTAGTGTGAGAGTTTTGTTTTCTTGACCAATCTGTGCAAACTGTCACACTTGTAAGTGTGTCCTGACGGTCGGTCAGGAGACAGTCACAAGATTTAGTTCAGTGGAGTGCTTGTGCAGTTTCAGATGTAGTGTAATATAGCACAGAATAAATAGTATAATAAAGTAATAAATTAGCCTTCTTATGTCATGGAGTCAGATGCATCATTTCTCCCTGCTACACGGATTGCCTTGCTTCACAATAACAAATAAAGGTAAATATTCAGCATGGTAAGCCTGTCAAGTTTAAAGAATTTGGGTTAAGTTGAAGAAGCAACATTTGATCTATTTTAATGTTAGCTTCATACAGACTACAGTAACCCATTATCAGGGTTGTGTGCTGCTGCACACAAATCTAATTTGTTCATAAATACTACATTAATTCATAAAACATACTGAAAAGTTTAATGTTGCTCCTTCAAGATCATGCTCACAATTAATTAAGAATTATTTGAATATAGGTACACTGTCTGTATAATTAACTTCACTAAATTTTCAAACAACTTAGGCATAACTTTGTTTGAAGACATAACTTTATGGTTGAGTATTTCTCATATTGAAAGCTCATGGCTCTCATTTTCAGACATTTCAAGAGTTTTGGATCGTGTCTTTAAAAGGTTTCATAGGGGATATTTACAACTGATAATTAACATAATCTATCAGAATTTGTCTTTGTACCTAATAGATCTTGTCAAAGACTGTATTGATTAGAAACTTTAAAAAAATCAACAAAATGACAAATTATCAATAGATTACGAAGAGGGTGATTTACACATTTCACAAAATGAGCTCTACTAGCCAGAAGGGATAATTTTTTGTTGTTGTTCTTGCTATGTTCTTTTAATGTATTTGATCAAGAATCTAGTTTGAAAGAAAAGATTTTTAGTAAAATCTTCAGTGACATAAACCAGGGACTTTTAGGTAACAAAGACAACTTTTCATGGATTCAGGCTACTTCAGGAGGACCAAATGTATAATCCATGTATTTCTGTGTGGCCAAATATAAGAACATATTGCCTATGAATGAGGAATGTAAGCCACAGAATCCAAGAAAGTATTCAGGGATGAAAGACAGCTCAAAGGATCTGGGATATATAAAGGGAGGAACAACAAGTAGAAATAGAGAACAAATGACTTCATTATTTGGCACTGATGTAGTAATTTCTGAAATATGGAGTGCACTTGAGACATCAACACTAAGAAGGCTGAAAAACTGCAGAGGGTTCTGAAAAAAAGCTGGGGGAATAACAGAAAGGATTGCAAATACCATATAGTAAAATTCAAATAATAAAAGCTTTTCTTCTTATAATGAAGAGTTTATATATAATTTGAAGGTCACCTGCCAAGTCACACGTGGGGAATAGAAATGTAACCCCATTTGAAAAGAAAAGATGCAATAAAATCTATCATCTGGAAGCTCATATCATGCAAAGGCATATCTAAAACATGATATTACTTACAAGTGGCTAAAAGTCCTGGAAACCAGTTAGAGAAATTCATATAAATAATTAGCTGGATTTTTTCACTGGGATTCACAGTTAATCCACAGTGGCTATTTATTTAAAACACAACTTTATTCACCAAACTAATTCAGGTAAATCTTATGGCATTTACATTGGAGAGTGAATTATATGATCATGTTTGCAGCAATTCTCCCAGGAATTAAAATCCATTGAAGTCAAAGGTAAGATTATGACTGTCTTCAAAGCACTTTGGATCACATGCATATTCACAATTCTATTGATCTGGTTATATGCACCCAGTTTTATTTTTAAAGGTTAACAAAAACCAATAGACTTGGTTGGTTGGTTTTATTTTGTTATCTTTCCAAATTTTAAGGAAAAAAACCCCAGATTCTAAAATCTAGTCTAACATAAGATATAGTAAAGTTGAAGTCCCAGAAATAGCAAAAGGTGACAGCAAGATCAATATAGATTAATATAATTGATGATAAATTGGTAATGTGGAGCTGGAGAACACCCTGTAAGAATCATATTTAGCCTTACAGATTAGAAAGATTTTATACACAGCATTAATATTTAATTGCATAAAAAAAGGTCCAGTTGCCTTGTTTAATCATTTTGGATTAGCAATAACAACTTCAATACATAATTATATTTTCTTCCTTCTTAGTCATTAAAACCCAAACAACCTCAAGGCTGTACTCATATACTCACTCTGGTAGTCGGGACAGGATACCCAAGGAAAGAGAACTTATCCCATCATTGATCCGACCCGGCAGCTTGCGCTTCTGAATCCAGCTGACAGCAAACTCCAGCCCAATGAAAGTAATGAAGAATGGAATACTCTAAAATAGTTTGCAAAAACAACAACAACAAAAAAAAAGTCACAACAAAATAAAATTAGATACACTTTCTCAAACAGCATTTTATGCAGTGAGATGCTTCTCAGATCAGCTGGCACTTTAATAGCTACTGTAATAAAGCTCATAGCATGGACCTTACAAATCAGAACAACCAAGGCTACCATTTGATCCAAAACACCAGCATAAATCTATTGCAGTAACCTCCTCCCACAATGTTTTCTTTTGCACATTCTGCACATAATCTCAAACATTATCAGAACAAAACACAAAGGTCTTTCCAAACCTATATTTCTCATATTTAAGTAAATCAGCGAGAGCAGCAATATCAGTGAGAGCAGCAATATTTGTGGACTCCTCCAACCACAAAGTAGAACAGAATCTAGTTTGGATTTGATATTATATGAAGTTTTTTGAGTGTTTTCAGCCACTGAATTTGGTATCCAACATTATTATCTGAAAGAAATACTAAAGTGAGTTTCTTTCTACTTGGCATTTCTATTGCCATGCTTTTCACTGCAGACAACAACAGCTCTTCTATATGTGCTTTCATCAGTGAAGGAAACAATTACACAGCCCGTTCCAGTTTGGGCCATACATCATGTTCCCTTCCCAGACCTAGTGACAATGATACAATGTTTCCCTCTTGCTTTTGGATTAAACTGACTGCAAAATAGTTTTCTGCCCTTCTGCAGAAAAGTATAATGATGAACAAGACTGGAACATTTCACACTCACAACATTGCTTTAGTTTGGGATTCAATTCTCACAGTCCATCTTCTATCGCAAGAAAAGCTGAAAATGCACAGCAACAGCACCCATTAGTGAAAGGTGTAACTGGTGAGGACTCTCAGACCCATTCTCAATTTTTTATCATCCCAGGCAACAAGAAAAAGGCTTGAGTAGCAGTAAGTCCTAGAGCATATTTTTTTCTACTAACACTGGAGTCCTAACAGTCCCTGCACTTCACGTGTGGAAGGAATTCGGCAGTGGCAGTTTTAGCCATCGCCACCAAAATCTATAAGGCCTGTGGCGAGGAAAATGGGAAGGAGTTATCAGATCTCTGTGCAAGCAAATGTTCCTTCAACAGCCTCCCTTGCTCTGTAGAAAACTTTTAGGTGACCTTTGAGACATTTAGACATCTGCTTTTTGGTTATATTAAGGCATAAAATTCCCACCATGTTGCAGAGCAAGAGAAATGCCAGAGCAGTTCTGCACCACTCTGGGAGGCACCACACTGCCGTTCTTGCCCAGTAAGTTTTCTGCTGCTTCTGCTCCCTTCCAATGGCCTGCAAACACCGACAGCTTCAGTGCCTGGAACCCTCCAAACTGCACTGCTGTAGGAGAGAGGCTGCTCCTGCCCATACAACAGCTTAATAGGAGCATGTTGTCTCTGCAAATACCACTGTATTCTGGAGGGCGCTCATTTTTGTTGCCAAGTGAGATATGATCTGGGAATTCCTACTAGGCTGGGACACTAAAGAGACTAAGATGGATACAGACCAGATTGCTCAGTCCAAGAAGAATTGGATGATTCAAACCATGCAAACAGCAAAAGATTTATAGTGTCTAGAAAATGTGAAAGTTCATAAACTTCAGCAGCACAGGGTTAGGTTACAATAACAGATGAACAGAGATTAATATCAACATGACACTTTTTAATTTAGGTGCCTAGCTTACTCTGTAACAGCATTTTAGGCATCTAAAAGCCTATTTCTGATAGGCACCAACTGATGATATAAAAATCTAGAAAGAAAGGGAAGACCTTGGGTGCCTAAACAGCACCCAAGAAAACCAATGTGGCAAGTCTTTCAATATTTGGAATAAGTAGGAAACCATATAATAATAAAATATATTATAAAAGAGTAAGGAAACCCTAAAGCCTTCCATTTGAAAGCAATGAAACATACAAGGAAAATATAAATACTCCTTGTTTTGCTCTCTATATCTGTTTAATTTTTAAGTAGATACGACTTTTAACATACTTTTCCTAACTGACATAATCAAATAACAGATTCCTAACTTACCAAACAAAGTATGATGACCACAGCTGTACACTCCAGCAGAGAAAAGAGAGATTTAATATGAAAAACTACAAAACACTTAATGGCAATATTAAAAGGCAGTTCTAGCACAGATGACAAGCAGTTTTAAGGTGTGGAACAGCAGAAGCTGCAGAGCAAATTGAATGGGCTCAGAACAGAGAAACTGAGGTGTTTCATTCATGAAATAAAAACAGTTAATAGGAAATGTACACTGTCTGTATTCCATGTGATGATTCATTTTACCTAGCAACCTCTGAAACAGATGAAATACTTGATTTTATATTAATGTACATTATTACAACTTCTGCCTTATTGACTTCATTGCATATTTTCCTCCCACTGTGAAGCTGCAAAACAGCCAGGCAGTTGGTGCCACTTTTTGACTCATCAATGGGTGGTGTCATAGCAAGGAGGATAAAGAAACATCCAGACATCCTTAACCTCCTGCTCATCAAGGAGATTATAAAAGAAAAGATTTATGGCATACTCCTTAGTATCTAAGAAATTCCTACATCTCTCTCACATACCTACATTAAGCTTGGTCCAAAACAGACCAATGGGATCAACTACATCTAGGCTAGGATGTATTATTTATGTAGCTGTGACAGCTATTGTCATGGAGGATGAAAAGGCATTCCCTGGCCCAAACTGCCCACAGAGTAAGGATGAGGTGTAATGCAACAGAAGAAGAATGCAAATAATTCAGGCAAAAAGGAGACCGTAAGAGAGAAAATAGTCACTAGCCTAATCACTACCTTTCTTTTTTCCTGGTTTTTTTTTGGTTTAAGTTAAAAGAACAATGAAGACATTTAAGAAACCCATTGAGTTTAAGGAACCCATTTGTGCCAAACAAAATGGCACAAAATTAAGAAACAGCCACTGTTGACATCACAGGTCAGTGACATAAGACAGATCCTTTTGATATCTTCTGTCCATAAATGTTTTACTCTCTCTGTCTGTTTCCAGGTTTTTTCTC
This sequence comes from Melozone crissalis, assembly GCF_028551555.1. Lineage (NCBI taxonomy): Eukaryota > Metazoa > Chordata > Aves > Passeriformes > Passerellidae > Melozone > Melozone crissalis. The sequence continues at coordinate 29,691,727 of NW_026535794.1, forward strand.
TTCACCCAAGAGCAGAAATACTCAATGGAGATTTGCATAAGCTTGTGGTTTAGCTGAATAACTGATCCATAACATGAAAGCCTTACCCTGAGTACTGTGTAAGAGGGTTCCATTTTAAGTAACCAACTCTACAGAATGCAAAGGACCATTTAAAATCAGTTTCCACGTTATACTGTTGCAAAGAATAATATTCTAGGTTGAAATTCAGCATATACTCATAGTTTTATTGCAATTCTTGAAACGGTTTTTGTTTCCTTAAAGTCCCAGATCTTTATAATATAAGAATCCCAACATTCAAGTAAAACTAAAAAAAAGTAAAACTATATATGAAGGTTCTGTGCCTCATTATTTAGAAGCAAACCCTAAAATCTCATTATTTAGAAGCAAACCCTAAAATGTGAATTGAGTTTAAATGTGAACTTTTTCTTTAGGGTCTCAAGAGAGTAAATTGAAAAGGAAAACAGTGATTACTAAAGCTTTCATTTTGGAGCTCTCAGCAGAAGGACTGTCTCTTCAGAAGTCTGACTCATGGAAGTCTTTACAGAGCACAGGTGATAATTTCAGACCATAGCAAGCTACAAAGTTACAAAGTAAATTTGTGGTTCACGAAAACTATGTTTGGCAAACAAAAAGAATCATTCCACCATCTGTAGATTGTAAGAGAACTAAGCAAGCAAACTAACAAAAAACAACTAACAGAGCATGCAGAGCCTAATCTTACACCCACAGAAAAGAGGATGCTCTTAAAATGAATAGACAAGCATTAGTACATCCTGTCCTGGATAAATGCAATTGACATACTTTTCAGATATACAGACAAATTTTGAATTCTACATGACAAAAAGTCTTAGAAAAATAAATTCTATGACAATTATCGAAGACCCACACCCCTTTTCCTAGAATTTTTGAGATATATATTGTCACCCTTTATTGAAAGGGTGACTTTTCCCTGGGCACTGCTGCAGAGCTTTGCTGCTTGTCGCTGTCAGCAGCTGATCAGCTAATGTTTTAAACAGGACTTGAGGCTCAGCTTATGTTTTAAACAGGACTTGAGGCCTCTCCACACAGCTCTGCCAACATACAGAGCAACAGTGCAAGGCCCATTGCTTCTGAAAACAGAAGTAATGTGACCAGAAAGTACACTGCACAAGTTAAGCCAAGTATTCTGTTCTCAGAACCAGAGCTGCTTCACCCATGCTGTCATTTCCCACCCAGATGTGACAGCACAGGTAACTCTAGCCCAAAGGTGCCTCTCCTGTGAAGTGCCTGTATTTTGTAAGCCAACAGCTCAATTCTGCAGATTGCTAGACCCATGAATATGTAGGGTGACTTTGGAGGTTCTGCCACCTGTCTAATGTTGGAAGGTGCCTATCCCCACAGCTGTAACCATGTCATCTAATGTCCTAGAAATACCTTTGTCCATCTGATACCCAAGAGATCACAGATCTGAGATGCAAATTCCACTAGAGTGTCTCAGAAAAAAAAAAAAAAAATCCCACTCCATTTAGAGACACTAATGTAATCAGTAGTTTGTTTCACACATATACATCAACATTATTGTCTTTTAGAGTGAATTATTTGAGCTGAGGCCTTCATTTGTTACCAGCTCTACACTAAAATTTTTTCTGTTCTGTGTTGAATTGAGTTCAGATATCCACTTGTGTGTCTGTACCAACTAAAGAACTTAGCACTCCCCAGACCTCCTCGAAAGGCTCATCAGGTCACTATTAAATCTACTGCTGATGAACCCAATGGACATACTATTCGTGTAATTGCTCCCTAAACAGTCAAGAATAGCAGCTGGAGAGGGAATAGATAGCTGCCACTTACCCATAAACACGGCCAGAAGGGGATGGATGAACTCTGCCTAAGCTCAGACCAAAGCCAAAGAGTTAAGACAGTTATGCCACTAAAATACTTTTATATGCCCACTGAGACAAGCATCAAAAGATCTGTTCTAGCAAAAAATGCACTGTCAGAAGGGAAATCCAGCACAGCTAACCTCAGATAGGAATTTAAGCAAAGCATAACAGTAATGGGAAACTTTTTCTTTAATGCTATTTTTTTTTGTGAGAAATATTCCTTTACAAGCTTATCCCAACACTGCTCTACAGAAGCAGGAGCCTACAGGTGCTTTCATAATTTAAAGTGTTAAGAATCCTTTCACCGACTTACAACTGTGTGCCTAGTAAAAGAAATTCGAGGTTTGGCTAACGTCTGACCTGAGTACTGCACACGGGAGAAGAAAGCCCAAGGATGTTAAGGTATGTTGCAGACAAGAAAGTATGCTCGTTGGAAATGTAGAAATGGTAAAAGGGACTGAGATATCAAAGAGAACTGGAAGGAGAGATCAGCTAACTAGGCATAACCATCGATCTTCGTTAATCATGACGCTGGAGCTTAGTTGCAAAACACCTCTGAGGACAGCAGTCCATTGACCAGACACTGCACACACAGGCTGGGCTTGCAGCAGCTTTCTGCTTACCTTACACAAAAGGGTTTACCTTTGCAGATAACACCCGTGAGTGAGGGACTGCTGCATACTACAATTCCCAGAAAGCTGCTGACAGCGCTGCACAGCCCATGGCACCCCCACTGCAGTCTGCCAGCACTGCGCTCCAAGGTAGACCTGTCAGAGGGGCTCATCAGAACTATCAAAACCCACGTAAAAAGTGCAGCTCTTCACTGAAGCTGGGCTGAATTCACCTTGACAAGGGCAAAATAGTGTTTATGTGCTGTCTCTGTGAGCAGCTGACATCGATCTGGGTTCAGAAGGAGCTGACAACCAAGATATGAGCAATAGGTAGGACAGAAGGGAGCAAAGGTATCTTCTTGGAAGTGAATAAACTGGCAGGGCGGGACGGGAGGATATGCTGCTGCCTGCTGACAAGGGAGTTCTCACCCACGACCTCTGTACTCTTGCCTTGGATATTTAGGACACAGCACTGTCCCAACACAAATATTTGTTCTAAATTCTCTTAAACAATCTTTATTTTTTATTTTAATTAGAAACCTTTTATTTTTCTGTCCTTGACTGAGCTTGACTTAAGGGCACAGAGAGACCTGACTTTTTGCTTGCTTTGAGAACCATAACAGCCAAACACAGTATCATATTTTCTTGTTTCCTCAGTTCAGTTTGCTGTCACTGTTCATCTCATCCGTGCTGCTGCATATAACACTAGCACCAGGAGAAATCATCACTTAAATACATGAAAATAGTGGGCACAGTTACACTGGCAGCTTACAGGCAGAAAACCTTTGAGGGAAAGACGGTTTTATCTTAATTTCGGTGCCCTTTCGCGGACATGGTTTCAGTGAGGCGCCCGCGGCTTTTGAAAACAGGCGCAGGTGGGCGAAGGGAAGGGCGAGGGATGCAGCCAGGGTGGGAAAGGAGGGGACTCTCACCTTCTCCACGTAGTCGGGCACCTCCTCCACCGCTCGGAAGGAGCTCTCTCCGGGCGCCAGCGCGTAGAAGAGGGCGCGGAGCTGCTGGCCCGGCGCGGTGCCCCGCGGCCCGCCCGCCTCAGCGCCCATGGCCAGGCCGCGCTGCGCCCGCCGCGCTCCGCTCCCGGGCCGGCGCGCACCGCCCGCCCCCGCCCGCCCCGCCGCGACCTCGCCTCGCCACCCCGTGGGCCCGAGGGCTTAAGGGCTGCCTTGCAGAAAGCTCACAATTTCTACTGCCCCGGCATCGTGCTGGTTCGGAGCTTCGCTTGGGTTTGGGGGCTCTTTTTTCTGCACGTGTCATCGCTGCCTGGCCCGCTGCTGGCAGCTGGGAGAAAGCTCTCGCGCGCCCCAGCTCCCTCCTCACCCTCAAAAGTCTCAGAACCTCAAAAATCCGCAGAGCTCAAGTCACCCTTTCTCAGTTTTAGACAGAACTCTACACAAAAATATAAACTATTGCTCAGGTTTGGAGTTCCATTGAAATAAAATGTTGAGGATTTTGAGAAACAAGCCAAGGTGTGCTCGGAGCCTCCTCTTCAGCCGTATGGGTTAGTCCAGAATTCTTCCAATTAAAAGCTTTTTTTTATTAGGACTTGTCATGGCTCCATTTTATATAGGTTCCATTAACATCACTGCATTGAAGGTAGCCTCTGGAAGCCATCGATTATGCTTTCATTTATGAAGGAATGAAAACTAAGGAAATAGAAATGGTGAAAAGAGATACATGTAGATCCTTTTAGAAAATTACTTTCAGAAATGCAAGTAAGGACAGGCTTTGTGCATTCAAGACCTTTGGTCTGAAGCTCAGGAGCATGTCAAATGTTTGTCAATCGTGCTTGATATTTGGTGTTAGTACAAATAATAACATTTCTGATGAAATGGATTAGCCAACAATAAAATAACACAATGTCTCAACAAACCCTTCATCTCAAATGCACAGTTCCACTAACAGTCTTTGCAGAAGAAATGAACTGCAAATCCTGTTGTAAAAGATTTTACCACAATTTAAATTCTGACAGTTATTAAAAAAGGTTTTTACTTTGCATCAGCCTTTAGTTTTGGAAAGGAACTATGCCGGGTAATTTCAGCTGAAATTTCTGTTTAGGAAAAGTGCAATGCAAAGAAATTGACATTTAAAAAACTGAAGTATTACACATTTGTGATGTTTGTATTAAATAAGTTTCCATTTAAGCAACAGCATGGAAGATCAACTTAAACATTTTGCAGTTTGAATAAAATATTTTGCAATATTGCAATATAATGTTGCAATACTGTAGAGAATGGCTGTCAGGAAATTACTGGAAATACTAATAAAATATTTGACTTTTAACTGAACAAACCAAAAGTATTGTAAAAGGGCATTGATGATGAAATAGAGTTGGACACCCTCTTAATATGTATAGTTTGTACAAATACTATAAGTAAAAAAGCTATTAAATTTATTTAAGTGCTTTAGAATTGTATCCTAGTGTTCTCAATTTCATTGATGATTTATGATAACCTGAAATTCTTATAAAACTCTAGTTGTTAAATTCTAAAATCTGAGTTAATCTAAATAACAATTGCAAATTTACTTAAAATCACACAAATCAACAGCATTTCGACTAGATCTTCATGGCAGGCAATGACAGAAAACATTTACTTTTTCATTTAGATTAGCCTCAATATTTCTGTGACATTACTCTCATGTTCAAGCTCCTTTAACTCAGCCTCACCTCAGCCGTACCATCTCACTCAGACACCTTCCTTGGTCTTGTGCTGGTGTTCATCTTGTTTTATCATCAGCTTTCAGAGTTAAAATGGCCTACACTTAATCCCACAAAAATTGCTATCAGTGAACTGGGGACCATTCTGGGCTAAGAATGTTTAGCAGGACAAGGGAGTCCGTGGCCACACAAGGTGGGATAGATTTTAAGTACCATGGAACCACTACATCATATTACACCAATCTGGGAAAGAAGACAGTCCATCAAGGACTTTCTACTTTCTTAAAGATTATTTTGGACCCCTGTGTCATTGTAAATTGTCACCTCAATATGACTGTACTGAAGCTCTTGTTTTCAAACAGGAAGGATAGAAATTGGGCTTGATCATACTTCAAACGGGAAGATAATGGATTGTGTTTTCCAGCTTCCCTGTCCTAGAAGAAATAGGAGATAGCACTACAATATCTGCATTTGTGGTGAGGGAAACAGTTTGAAATCTTGTCTGGAGCATTTATGAATGTTTTGCAAGCTTCAGTGGTCTGGCTCTGCCAATGTAGCTGCTATTGTCTACTTGTGCCTTGAAACTTAGCATGCAGTTTTCAATGTTCCTTCTTTCTGATGTTAAGAAAGTAATGGAAAATAAAGGAATATTGTTTCATTGGAGGTATAAGCCTCTGCCACACAATGTCCCTGTGAGTTAATTTTTTTTATGACTTTATTTTCCTCTTCACAATAAAATCAACAAACAGAAAAGTTAATATTTCCCATCCTACACTGCCATCAAAAATGCAGGAGGATGTTCCTTATGGAGACTGGGATCCTGCTGTTGACTAGTAGATAGTTCCAGTAACTAAGGCAACAAAGGCCTCTGTTCTGCTTAGAGGAAATTGGGGAGCTGGCCTAACATGATCTGTAGGTGGATCATATTTTGTTTTCTCTAAAGAACTTCATCCCACCCACTTCTTGAACAGAGAACGCCCAGAGTCTTCCTGTTTAGGTCTCTCTAAGCAGTAAAACAGCACTAAATAATAAAGTCATAAAGGGAATTAGGGCAGGTTGAAATTGGGATGGGCCATATAGTCTGCCTTGGCAGTCATTCACAGTAAACTAAATCATATCCAGAACCTAGCTGTGCTTAGTATGCTCTGTTTATGTAGTAGTATCTGCGAATAGAAGAACTTTAAAGAGTACACTTTAAATGAGTGCACAAGTAGATGTCAGAATTTTTGTATCACCACTCCAAGTATACAGCACCTACATTCATGCTTTGCAGGGGATGTCATCACAGAAGCACTAAATATAACAGCGTTATTATAAAACTGGTATTATAAAATATTTTCAGTGCTGCCTTTCCATTGATAAACCCTACATCACATTAAAAAAACCCCTACCATTAAAAAAAAGTCAAATGTTTATTTGCTTCTATTATAAGCTATATATATATATATATCAATGCACAAGTCTTAGTAAGAGCTAATGGCTCCAGAGACCCACAGATAGAGGTGTTCTTGAATATTAATCAATTTTGTGCCATGCATTTTGCAGTTTACTGCTAACTTTCCATTTCTTCTACACAGAAATAGTAGCCATAGAACAGGGAGCAGTCATCAGGATACTCAAGCAGGCTGAAGAATAAGGCAGACACTATTTTGGGGTATTTTTGTAATATTTTCCATCATTGTATGCACTTGAAATAATTTAACCTTTTGTTCTAACTGAGGAAAAATGTGTTTTAGTTTTTTTGTGTGAGAGGGAATGGGACAGGAGTTACTGGAAAAATAAATTCCATCTTCAAGGCAGACTTATCAAGGAAGTAACTTTAGAAGAACAGCCTGCCCACCTGTTGTGAATGTTTCCAAATTTTATCTGGCATGCTCTGCTGTGAAATTTCTTGCACTTTTATTTCTGAAAAACTTAGTTTAATTTTTTAGAAACAACAGGGTTCAGGCTGCTGTTTGCTGCATAATGCAAATCAGCATTATGTAACTTACAGATATCTTATACATCAAGATCATTTTATTAGATATGTTATAGCCTATTTAATAGCACTTTGTGTCACGTGCCCAGTGATTGTTATTGTTTGTTATCACCAAAACAGTCTCATTTTTGAATTAGGAACGGATGAATATCAACACTAGGTAGATCCAAAATTATAAAACATGAGAGGCACTCATGGGATTATAGCACATGCTACCACTTTAGTCCCTGTGCACGGGTAGGAATCATTTGAATTATTTCTGAGGAAGCATAGAAATTACAATTTTTCAAGCAAGGCTATCCAAAATGTTGATTCTTTTCTGTTTTGTTTTTAAAAAGAACAGTCATAGAGAATTATGAAGAGTATGCCTGCGTACATGAACTTCAACAGAAAGACTTTTGTCTGTTAACACTGGACATTTTTTAAAAATCTACTCTAGTATCAGCAGCAGATGTACTTTATCAATGTCATTGTGTAATATTTTAAAGCTTGAGACCTTCAAGAATAATTTGGCTTTAAATCAGCTATTTTTCTTTACTATAAGGAACACAGAATAATTTTTCTTTCCTAGGAAAACCACATAGCTTCTACTTCTTTCTAGCCTGCAAATCCCTAGTCCTTGAAAAACAGATTGTTTTCTGTGGATGACTCCTTTAAATAAATTACAGTGATTTATAAATGCTGAGTGCAATTAATGTGTTTGAATAAAATAAAAAGACTACAAAGCTTAGCTACCAAAGGCAGTAGAACACTTATGGAAAGGTGGAAATCCCCTTTACTTCCAAGTAATAATTTACCAGGGCCCCTGGCAGACAACAATCCTCCTGTGCCAGTAGGCCTGTACGGAGATGGACAGTGCCAGCTCCCCACCCTCAGCGAGTCCCCAGCCACTGTCCCCTTCCACTCCAGAGCAAACATTCACTTCTGGCCCAGCTGCCTCTGTGCTCCTGTTGTGCAGAGTCTGTTCTCCCTCCTCACCTTTAAGTCAGTGCATCAATTCCACAAATTCAGGTCTGAGGGCAAAGAAAAAGCCTTTCTCCTGCTGCCCAGAGACATAAGCTGACAGCCTTCTCCACTCAGGTCTCCATCCACCACTCGTCCACAAGTAGCCTCTTGCTCCCCTTGATCTGTTTCATGCTGCTGCAGGGACACTGTGAAAAAATTTCCCATCACCTGCCTGTCATCCTTGAAGCCACATGGTCACACACATCCTCCTCCTTCTCCTCTGACCCAGTGCCAAAGCCCACCTCCCACTGTGAGACCACCCCAGGAAGAAATATCAGGTTTTCCCTGCAGCCTAAACCTGAATCAGGATGTGTGTGCTTCACTGCTCCAGTTCTTTTGATACTCCAGGTTATTTATGTGTTACATGTTGAGAACTAAACCTTGCAATATTGTACAATTGCATCCTACCTGGAAACATTCCCAGCACACTCTCCACAGCTTGGCTGGCTCTTTAATTGCCCAAATATCTGCTAACTTAATGTCTGTTCTCTGCTAACTAAGTCCTGCTGACCTAAATGCATTCTTTCTTAATCAACCATTAGATAAGGACAGAGGCTCCTTTTTTGGAGGTCTTTTTTAATCAACAAGATGCATTTCAGAAAGCAACTGGCTGAAGGCTCCAGAAGGTCCTGGAAACTGACAGAAAGAACTAAATGTGGAAATGTGGATTAAAGAAGAATTAAAACAAGGGCATTAATAAATAAACCAAAATCTGCAAATAACTGTTAGCAGGAAAAGAAGGAAGGAAAAAAAATACTTAAAGGAAAGCAAGCAAGAGAAAATTCATTAATACCTCAAAGTTTTTTTGGCTATTTGAAATCAAGACCAGTAATATGGTCAGAGGTCCGAGTACAAGGTAGCATATGATGACTTAATTAAAGTCATCATATGCTATATATAAGGGCTGGAAATGTCTATTAAACTTACAAATAAATGTATTCAATCTTTGAGTGAATTTCATTTAGCAAGCCTGAAGTTCATTTCATGCTGCACACTTTAATATACAAAAAGCAAGAATAACCATTTAAGTTATTTATAAAAACAAATTATTGAAATTAGTATGATCAATCAACTTGCAGGTTATATATATATCACATTTTACCATAGCAAAAGCTTTTTTCTTGCTTTTATTAGTCCTCTCTTTTGTATGATGACTGTAAGTGAACAGCAGTATGAAATTTCATTTCTGGATGCACATCATTTTGAGGGAAGAAAGGACTATCCAGTACAAAATTCACTTAGGGAATGCCTAATTTTTCCTCCTTCATTCTAGGTTCCCATATATTCATGAATGTTTCTAATCTCTTTTTATGTTTGGGGAATGAAATAGGCTTCAAATTCATATGTCATAAGTATGGAATGTATTCCCTGATATTTAGTTGTGGGGAATCCTTTCTGTGTTGCAGAGTAACTTATACAGCAGCTGTGATCAAGATGTTTGTATGGTTTTCCTTGCTGTGCTGTTTACCTGTTCTGAAACACTTACTATTGCAACATCTGAGCCAAAGCACAACCAGAATGGTAATATTTGTATGCATAGTGTTTTGGGGGATACTTAGGGGTGTGTGGGGGTTTTGTGGCAGTTTTTCAAGATAGTGGAAGACACAATAGTGGAAAATTAGAAAAAGATCTTCAAGAGTCCAGATGCAACTGTCAAGGTCAATTCTGTCTACTTAGAGTAGGTTTGCAATGAATCAATTCCAGAATTTTGACATGAATAAACTCTCTAGATTTTAAGGGATTCATGAGGTACCTGGGGAATGTGTTCATAGTTAAAAGACTACAAAATCTACCATAATCTGAATAATTAAACTGGATCAATTAATAAAATCTTTTAAGTAAATTATATTTAAAATACATTTTTCAATTTAAAGATCGTACATTTCAATTTTAAAAAATGTACGTTGAACTCTCAACCTGTGAATGTGTGAAGATTTTAGGTCATGGTTCTCAGTCAGTAAAACTGCTGTTGACATTTTGGCAACTTTCATAACCTTCTTACTCCTTTGGGCCATGGATAGGTATGTTTTTGAATGTCAGTGAGTGGAAGAAATGGGAAGCAGGAAACTGAGAATAAACACGGGGTTACCTCTATCAACTCTTCAGAATTCAGAGGAGAAAGTTAATATTAACATCAGGTGCATTTTGAAAGTTCCACTGAATATGGGCGTGCCTTTTGAGCTCAGATGTTGTCACAAAGCTAAAGGAATTTGAAACATGTAAATCTGCATCTCCAATTTAGTCCACAGCACTTTTTTTCTTTTATAATTTTTCAGCTTTTTAACTGAAAAAATTCCAAATTTTGCTCCAAAGTAGGGAGAAAATTAAACTGCCAGTGTAAAGGCTTCTTAAAGGAACCTTTCCCTTTTTTCCATGGTTTTTTTTCCACAGGCATCTAATTTTACTGACAGTATCATATTAATAATGTCTTTGAGCTTATGCCAACTGGCATGCCAGAAGCTAGAGTTTTCATTTTATTTTTCCAAAATATAAGGGCAATTATGTCTACAATATTTTTCTTGGCTATTTTGGGCAACTGAAATTCTCTGAATTGCCACATTTCTTGCGTAAGTACTTAATCTGAGTTTGTTTTTCTGAATCATACCTATGCAGGATGCCTAAGCCACTGCAATAGAGAGGAGGCAGAGCAAAATCTTATCAATTTCATAATTGGAGCAAAAAATGAAATATGCAAGTAACATTGTAGCAAAGTGCAGTTGCAGGTAGATACATCATCATGCGTGTTCATTTCTTCCATTGCCATTCTCTGAATTGTTCTACAGCTGGGAAGTTTCTCCTCAGAAAAAGCTGCACAGCAGTGATAGACAAAAGCACAGATTAGAGATGCCTATGGTTTGCCTAAAGCTGCCTATACCTTTCAACATGATTCCTTAAGTGCCAATTTAAATATCACTATGATAATATAATCTTTTCCTGGCAAAATTTTCCAAGAAAATTACATGTGCCTTTGTCCTCAGAGTTTTGTCAGACTCATCAAAGTTTACTCCTTTAAGAGTGTTCAGTGAAGAAGCCTTTTCTGAAACCATTATGATTTTATGTTATTGTGAGGCAGTGGAAGGTGTTTTCACATATTTGCAAATATGTTAGGAGATTATAGTCTCCCTCTAGATTGAAAAGAAGTCTTTGTATTGAACTGTCAAATGCTCTATTCTCAAAATGATTTTAAATGCTGTTGTAGGATAGGTTTGATCACAAACTTATGGCTTCATCCTCATTTAATCTGTATTGTGAACAGGTACGGGCTGGGATTTAGCCATTAATGCAATACAACACAGAAACAATTTCAGCAATAATTTCAGCTTTATTTTCCTTTTTTTTCTGATGGGAATGTGTTTATCCAAGCCTCTATTCTGCAATGAAGAATGCTAATGAAGAACCTACCCTACAAAGTAATACTGGGATTTTGATAGGTATTCAACCTGGGCCAAAAAAGGGGTTTAGGGCTTTGTGGCTTTGTTGTGTAATGAAACTGCAATGGTATATTTCATAAATGTATTCATACAAAGTCTGCTTTTAATTTCATGAGAGCCTAACTCTAGCTTCATTAGGCTTATCTTCGTGCCATTGCTGGATCTTTAATTCTTCTTTTGTTAGTCTCTTAAGAGTCCCTATAACTTTTAACAGGAATCTGGCTGAGCCAAAAAGGAAATCATCTCAGTAATGCTGCATGCCAGTGCTTTGTGTACAACTCATTATCACAATATGCTAAGGCTGTTAGAGGCTGAGCCTGATATTGAAAACACGAGAGGAAGTCCTTATGGAAGTAAAACTGTTCTTCATAGTAGAAGACCAGTAGTTCAAAATCATCCAGATGTCTCAGGATTGATCAAAAATGTAACAGCACTACATTCTCAGTTACTTACAGGACTGCTCTTTATCTCAGCATCATATCAGTCTATTGTAAATATTTTGTCAAGGGTCTGCTTAAGGCAGGAGAGAAAGTGGATTACTTTCATCACTGATAAAGCAAACAATGCAAAGTCTTACTGTCAAAAGGAGTAAATGTGCCTGTGCTTTCCTCATCCTCATTTTTCAAACCACTAACAATGTCAGTCATTCTGAACACCAAGATTACAAATAGTAAAAGGACTGTTTATTCAAAAAATCTCCTGAAAATGGCATAGAAAATGGGAAGTCTTGCATTTATACTAGTAATCCCTCATCTCCTAACAACGCTCATCTGTTAGGGAGAGAGAAGTGTTGTAACATCTGGCTCAGTGTGGTGAGTTTTCCTCTTCAATTGGGAGGGCTGATGTCATGTAAGGAACAGAGCAGCACACTAACTGCTGCAAATGAGAGGCAGCAGCAGTGCTTATCCTGGGAGCTGGGGCTCATGGATCAGCTGAATGGCTGCCTGCAGCCCTCATGTGTTGATTCTGGCCCATTAACCATTCTATTAATCTTCAAAAAGCTTGAAAGCATGAGTGGTTTGGAGAGTGAACGTAGGTGAGAATTTGCAGGTGTCATTCACACAAAACAGCCATCTTCCACACTCTTTTCATCAAACAGCTTTTCCAGTCTTCCAGAGCGCAGAAGGAAATTCTTTCCTACACCTTTTACCCTGTCTGAAATTTCTGAGAATATCAGGATTTTTAACATTTTGCAACATGAAAATGCAAACATAAAGGACCAGTAAGAATCAGAAGGACATTTCTTTTGGAAAATTTATACACTTCATTCAACCCACATCCTTTAACTTTCAGTTTTTGAGTGTCACCACAATATATATACTGCTGCATGAGTCATCTCAATGCTGTATCAACCAACATTTCAATTCTCTCTTATATTCCATTCTATTCTTTTGGGAAAGAACAGAAGAACAGAGCAATTTTAGTCAATTTAAAGTTTATGCTGTGCTTGACACCTGACTTCACTTTAGTAACACCTGCCTGAAGAATAATTAGCAGGCCACTTTTAAAGAAAGAACTTCCATACACCACAGATGGCATTTTTCATACCAGACAGGCAACGATGTATGTTGGAAGTGAGCCAAACTGTCTGCAAAAACTGTGAGAAATTCAAGACAGACATCTGAATGGAAGGAAAGTTTTACCTTCCTCACCACCCCTACCCCCCACACCATTTGGGAACATCTGTTCAAACCTACCTTTCTATATAATACACTTTATTTTTCTTATCTACTAATACCACAAATTGCAGAATGAAAGCAACATGGCAAGATTGTTTCATATTGCTTATGGAACCTAAAATTTAATAACTTAATGTGATGATTTGCCAGCTATACAAATCCTGCATTATGACTCCTGTTAGAACCAAAACCAGAATTTTCATAACCCCATAATATGGGGTTCTCAACTCACATTTCAATAAAGTGGTCCTAATTTTCACTGTGTACTCAAAACTTTGTTGAAATCAGGATACTGTGTGTCATAATGGAGGCACAAAGTCAGCAGTCACTTTGGAAATTATTGGCTAATGTCTTAATCCTGTACTGTTCACTGATTTGTATGAACTTTTGTGTGTACTTTGGGCTAAGTCCAAATCCTTGTGAAATCAATCGTAATCTTTCCATTGCCATCTGTAGGCTTTAGATGAGGTCCTTTGCTGCCTTAGAAGAACCTTTACTTCTTTCTTGCAGAAATATTCCATATAAAAGGAATCCTGAGATCTCATCTTAAAATTGTCATCAGAATCAAATGTCTTACACAAATATGCTAAAATTAGAAAACTGACAGCTCTATGTTGTACCTAGTGCCACTTACGGAAGAAAAGTTGTGTATTTTATTTCCATAGTTCCAGCAAATAGATATCTACACAAGAATTATAGAAATATGTATACAAAATTATTTACAATGTGTTCTAATTCCAAATTTTGGGGCTTTTTTCCTCCCTTGCCAGGTTTTACTCCCTCAAATGCATTTCTGTGGTGATTTCATAGAATTTTTCTAAGTGCACTTTTCAAGATACATTTTTAATTTGGGAAAATGCCCATTTCAGTATTTTCTCAGCTGTGCATGTGACTTTTTTGGCAAATAATGTGGTAAGTATTCAGAATAGACATATTTTTAAAAACCCTGAAGTCCATAAGCAACCATAACTTACATATACAGTGTCTTTATGTTCATGGTGACACTAGGGATGAGAATCCATCCCTAATTACTATACTATTCCTACAGATATCTGCCACATTAATTTCTTCATATTGTTTTGGAACATGCTTTTATAACACAAATTTCATTATATTATTTTGTGGTTATGAGACAATAAATTCCTACAGAAAACAAGTCTTGTGCTGTTTACTTAAAGGATAAGTGAATCTCATTAATTTGTTGGTCACCATTGTAAATAACATTTCACAAAATTTTTCTTAATGGATAGTAAATTTTCAAAATTTTCCAAAAAATAATTGAAATATTAGCAGAAGAGAACTTGTGTCAAAATTTTTTCTTTCTTGAGAAATGTCAATCTGTGAGTTAGCAATCTTATTCTGTTAGACAACAGAATTAAATATTTGAGTTCAAGTATATAACCTTAATAAACATAATACACAAAGATTTTTAAAGTTTTTAGTTCACAAATTCCAAACAAGAATAGAAAAAATCATTTATGGAAAGAACGGGAATGTGACAACACACTTTATTCCTGTTAATTAGTCCTCTGAACACAACCAGTAACATTTTAATAATTATTTAATATCCTGAATCACATTCTTACACCTTATCTTAATTATATTGTTCAATTCTTCTTTGAAGAATGACATACTGCTCTTTTTTTGTGAATCCAGTTAAGGGAAGGAGTGAGGGTTGCAAGAGTTGGAATAGGTTGTCATAGAAGGCATTCAAGGGGCAAATAATATTTAAAAAGAACCATCACAGGACATTTACTAGAGGCCTGAATCTGATCCCACAAGGCTTACTTGGCCTGTCAAGGTGGCCAGTACAAATTTCTTGAGTGCCCTTTTAAAATCTTTGGAGTTTTCCTAAAGAAAAATGATTTAGCAAACTCTTCATTTACAATGCTTTGTGGGATCTTCTCTGTTTATTGATCTCAACCAAATCTACTGTTCAGGTGATGCATGCACAACTTGGACAGAGGTAATAAACGACCGAGAAACTGCTAAAACATTTGCAGTTTTTACACATGAATGTGATAACCTCTTGTTATGCCATATGGAGGCCCTGAATAACAGCCAGGGGCCTTAAATTACATTGAAACTGATTCCTACACCACAGCTCTCAGCCGTAAATGATGCCAAAAGACCACAGGCTTAAAATTAAAATGGAAAGAAATATATAAAAGCAAATGAGCTCCAGTGAGTCATTATTAATCTGAGGTTATAGTGCCCATCACTACTGAAGCCCTATGCCAGTTACTCCAAGTTATCTGTTATGTTGCCTTTTTTAAATGAATGTAGACATCAGGTTGTATACCGAATTCTCCTTTTTAATCCACACCCATTGCATAATGATATTAAATTACAGTTCATAAATAGTTAAATTATATTCTCTAAAATTTCTTGAATCTTGTAGTTTATCTTAAATGCTGCATGTACTTTCTTCAATACAAGCTGACCCAAGAGACACCAAATGACTGAAGCCAGGAAATTCTAAATGAGGGCTCAAGCTGACATTTTGTTCCTAATTTATATGTCTCTAACTTATAACTACTCAGAGTGTATGTCCTAATAGTGCTTCTTTCTTTATTTGTATAAATAATGTTATTGCAGCAGTCAGAACCTCCACTTAAAGCAGGAAACATAAACTACCTTGAAACTTGGCCTATGGTAGAAAAATATAGGTGTAGTCTCTTCTTGTGCTCCCTTTTTTCTGACTACTTTTGGATCAATGAAAAAGTCAAGAAAAGATGCTACTTTTGTACTTTTGCACAAAAAGTATTACTTTTTGTGTAGTTAAATAAATTCAGCCACCTTGCAATGGTATTATTTTAACAATATCTCAATATCTAAAATAATGAAGCTAAAATAAACAAAATAATGAAATAAAAAAACAGCAGTTATAAAGGAAGAGAAAGAAACCCTGCAATTGGTATATAGCTTTGTACCTGAGAAAAAAGAATTCTTATCATCCATCATGCTGAAAATTAAACTGTTAAGCATCACTGTCATTTTACAGTCAATTGTATTTTCTGTGTATATTTTCTGAGTACATTTTTATGTCTGGCTCAGAGACACACCAACATAAAATCAGAGATTGACTCTGGAGAAATACGATGTTGAAACTAGGGTTGCTCAAAATCCTCATGATTCATCAGAAGACAGATTCATTGACAACAAGTCATGAATAGTGATTATCCACTATTTAATAACAGTAAATAATAAAGATAGACCAAACTGACTATGTTTCATTACAGTTACATTTCACTCTATAACCAAGTGCTTGCACAACTTTGGGCAAGTCACAGTCTTAGGGGTTGATTTTGTCCATGTGTTAAATAGTAAAGTCTTAGCTATGACTAGACTGGTAGAAGACTTAACAGTCTGCAGACAGATATAAAACAAACCCTTAAGTTATAGTTCAAAAGCCTTTAACCATATCTGTTTTCAGTAACAAAATTGTGCTACAACTTTGATACAAACTCGTGGCATCTTACCACACATGGTTGATCCCAGGAGCTTCCCTAAGAGATTTTTTGTGTAATTGGTGTTTTCAGAAGAAAATGAGACACCATCTGCATTGATGAGTCCTGAGCAGACCTGCTGACCTGCAAAGAGGGGCTTACAAAGTGTGGGGCATTTCTTGCTGCTCCATGTGGCTTGAATAGGAGCTAGCTGAAATCTGGAAGAAGCATGGCTGTATTTCTGCGGGGCTGAGCATGCAAGGAAGTTCCTTCAAGAACATGGTAGCAATCACTGTGCCTTCCTAGGTCCAGCTGCTGCCAGTGCAGGATCTCTGCACCACAGTGTGAGCACCAATGGTGCACCAACAAACCGTGGTTAAAAGTCGAGAGGGGTCTTTAAGTAGTCTGAGAAATGAGAGTTAGCACCTTACAGCCATTTTCAAAGTCTGAGAGTTAGCACCTTACAGCCATTTTCAAAGTCTGAACTGCTTTTAAAGCATAGGAAATGTTAAATTTTTTTTAGTTGTCTCTTTGTTCTGAAATATAGTTACATTATTTGGTCTTTTGTTTCAAGTTTATTCACTTACCTAAAGAAAAAAAAACAAACACCTCCTAGCGCTGTAAATCAACTTGCACCTTTCTCTCTCTTCAACCTGTGCTCTAAATCTCAGCAGATTCAGTTAAAACTAGGAAAATGGAAAAATACTATCTTTCTCAATAGGAAAAGCTGGCTGCTCCCCTACAGCAAGTAACCCAGTCCAATCCCTGTGCCACTAACAGAGTAACACACCTCACAAAATGCCTTGGGCTAGGAACACATTGGTGCATTTCACATAATGTAAATAAAGCACTTCCATTTGTTTTGTAAAGTGTCAGCTCAAACTTGGTTGATCTGTTTTCAGATGCAGTTGTAATTTTTTCATGAATGGCAGCAAGAAACAATTCTGCAAACCATGAAATGTGTTTTTGGCCAACAGTACTTGGAAGACATCTTCTCTCCCCTTTACTAGCAAAACAAGTCACTTTATATTTGACTAAATCTCTGTGGTTAAGAAGTGTTATTTGAAAATTAATGATAATTATTTTCAACTTTCCATTGTAATTTTTCATTTTGAAATGTAGTTATATTTCATTTAAGGGGAAGGAAAAAATAGCCAAGAGTAAAAGCTTTAGTATGAATCACTGTAAGTTTTTTCTGTTCTCATAATTCCTACAAAACCCAAAAACCTTTCCCACCCAGACATAAAATCAAAAATATAAGTACTCACAATAGTTAGCTTACTTCTCTTATCTAATTCCTGTTCTCAGTAATTTTGTATGACAAGGACATTTAAAAAAGAGCTGAGAAAAAAATGCAAAGCCCCTTAAGCTGCAATCAATAAAATGCTCTGAAGTCTTTTAAGAAATTAATTACCCATTGCTTGGATATTTTAAACTAAAATGGTCAAGGCAAGAATTAATGTGCAAGAAAGATCAAACTTGCAGTAGAAAGGATTTGGAAAATAGACACAGATTTCTTGATTGCATTTAATTTTCATGATGCCCTACTGCTCCACATAGCAGAGTTTCAGTGAATGCTCACAAGTACCTGCTAGGATGTGCATATTTCTTGCTCCCTCTTTTTTTCACCCACTTCCTTCTATCGCACTACCCAGTCCAATTCATCTCTGAATTTTTGAGGAGATGCTTTGAGTTTTTATATTAAACAACTTTATTGAACAAAGGCATGATTAGTATAAGTATGCATCCCTTCCTTAAATTTATTCCCTTTCATCCATTTCAACAAGTTCTACAAAATAACCCTTTACATTTGCTTTAAATATGGAAAAATTATGGAACAAAGTCTTGTTGGTTTTGGCTGAAGACATCATTAGCTGCTACTTAAATTTTTCCTGCTAAAGGAAAGAGTTTCCCAAATGGATCAAGGTAGAAGGTTTGTCCAAGATTAAAAGCCTAAGTTTGAAAACAGCTTTGTGTTGTCCCCAGACGAAGTTCCAAAAGACACAAAAAGAGACAGAGCTGCTTAGGCAAAAATCACTTTTAGAGTCCTATGAAATCACTGTAGAGAGACCAGAGTTATTTAAAAAGGATTATTTATTAAACATATTTCTTTACAAAGTACAATCAATGGTTTGCATTAAATTTTGGGGTTTGGTATTTGCCTGTATGTACACAAAAGCTTATAACAGAAATTATGTCTTGATTTTACACATGGGACACAATACAGAGTTACCTTCATATTTTGATTTCTGCCAACATAAGCAGTTGATAATAGCTTTCAGTTTAGCTGCTGTTTTTTCAAACTGAACATGAAGCAACAACATTTCTGCAGAGTTTCAGCATTTATCAATGTACTCAATTATGACAAAGTAGAAATGATTAATCCTTTGGAAAGTTTCCACTGAGCATGAGTGGAACATGACATTTTTGGCAGGTTACTGGACTATCCTTATGATTGTTAAAATCACTTTTTGCAGTTATAAGATAGGAAGAATTGAGGAGCTAGGTAAATTTAATAATACCCTATTAGCAGCAGTTGATAGTAAATGCAACATAAGGTTTGTTTTGTCTGTCATACAAGGATGTGTCCTAGCAGACACTATTGTATTGTTCTCTACTTGAACAAAAGTATCTGCATTTATTGTATGTCTTTGGTAAAACAAAACAAAGATATAGAGACAAAAAGCCATTTATTGTCATGAGTGACTATTGCCATCAGCTAATATGAATGCATTGCTAAAAATTAGTGAAGACAGGAAAATGCTGTAAGGTAAATATATACAGAGTTAAAATACAATTCTTATCCACTAGATAGTGATTTTGTGGCACTGTGGTTTTCAGAATATAACATCTTTGAGAGCAATGTAATTTTCAGTGCAAGCTTAAGCAAAAATACCTGCCCGCTGTCATAAAAACGACAAACAAATCTGGAATGTTCAAAGTAAGTTTGTCTTCCACTTCTCCACTCTTGAGGCACCTTTAAGACACGGCACTTACTGTAAACCATCTAAGAATCGAGAAAAGCAGACACAATAAGCCTGAATTTTCCATAACAACTTTAAAGATCACTGCCAGAGTCACTTGCATAAGTAAACGATGCCTGTGTAAGGCTTGCCAGCAAAGCATCTTTCCTGAGAACGGAGCTGGGGCACTCTGTGTGCATCATAAGTGTGCGTGCTCGGAGCTGTGGTCGCTGTCGTGGCTGTCGTCGTTGGCTAGAGAGTCCCCCGTGTGCTGCAGCCCGGCGGCGCCGATGCCGGAGAGCTCGGAGGGGAGCAGCGTGCCCTTTTTCACATTCACCAGTTCCTTCTCCCGGGCTGCTGCCCCTTGCTGGCCCCCTTTTACACGCTTCCACTTCATCCGTCTGTTCTGGAACCAAACTTTTACCTTCACAGAAGAAAGAGAAAACAAGAAAATAAGGATAGGGTCACTGAAGGTAAAAGTCAACTTTCTACCTGTAGCCCAGCACTTGGGGATTGTATTTTCCTAATGTGCCTTTCTGTCTGGATGGTAAAGAGCTTAGCAAGATTTCCCTGAAGACCAGGCAATTCAGTTTTGGGTAGGATGTGAACACTGGGGATAGTGTCAGCAAGGGAGGAAAAGGGGCTAGTCTTAAGAAGACAGGCTATCTGCTACAGACAGTTCTGTAGGAACATCTCCAGGCCCTTTAGAAAACATTAAAAAGATCACATACTCTTGAAAAATATATTAATGCCATTTGTCAGAGAGAGAGACAAAGTCAAAATGTTTCCCATCAAGGAACTGTGCAAAAGAACATACAATTTGAGTAACAGAGAACCCTTCTTCAGAGGGTAGTTACTCTGCAAAACAACTTGCCTGAAATTTGGCATTGCTTTCTTCTTTGTTTCTGTAAGCTGGTGATGAGTTTCAGGTGCACCACTTTAAAGGTGCCTTTTTTTTAAACTTGCTGAAGTATCTGAAAGACCATTTCTTACTATAAGAGCTTAAGACTTCCCTATTTCACAAATGCATTCAAATTATTCTAGTCAACTGATCCTTTATTCTGCTGCATTTAACCATAGACCCTGATCAAATTTTTTAGACAAATAAATACTCACAGAGTCAGAAGGCAAGGCATTTATAAATTGAGTCAAAATTAGCAAATAATTTCAGATAAGAATGAAAAAGAAATTCATAACATGGAAGACTAAAAATGTATCTGTGTTTAAGTCATATTAAACCCCAAGATTTTATGCCAGCTGAAACTCATTTCCGCTCCTCCCCATCTCTGTATGGAAATATATGAGGGAAAAGTAAACCTAAATTATTTGCACTGCAAACCACAATATTTTTCAATAGCCAAAAGAAAAGTAAAGAAAAAAAAAGATGTGCATAGCAGCTGTCAAATATATTAGACCAGATTAAAGGCTGATTTCAGATCAGCTTCAAGTACTGTCACTGAGAACAGTATGAATAGAATATTGTTCAGTTTGATTCATTTCGAGTTAATGTAGCTGAAAAATCTCGTGTGTGTGTGTGCAGCTCTTCAGATGAAGGTTCCACAGAAAAATAAACAATGCCTGCAACATTTAACTTGGAAAAAAAGCAAGAAAGCTTGCAATGCTAGTATATCCTCTGCTGTGTTTAGCAGAATGTGTTTCAGAGTTTTAAAAGAATCAGCAAGCAACAGGCACAGCAGGACATATTGTTCAACATGAGTAATAGAGCCACAAAAATGCTGTTTTGCTGAATCTGTCTTACACATCCAGGAAACCTCACAGTTTTTAACCTTTACTATTGCTTTGAATTTTGCATTAAAATTTTACTACAGTTGAACTGATAGATAGCGTTGCACTCTTTGTGTATGTATATAGGAAGGAAGAGAGCTTATTTATTTTTTTAATACTCTATATTCCAGTTAAAGTCAAAGTGAGCTGTTAAAGCAAATCACTTGGGAACAGGGAAAAATTATTCCAGGTTAGTTAAGAGCCTTAAAGCAGAGCACATCTTTTCCTCTAGTCAGCTCATCAGAGCCAAAGAAATCTAGCTTGCCAAGTGAAAAAGTGTAAAAGGGAAGGTATTTATTCGTGGCTGCTGTGATGTTGGATATTACCATACTCAGAACTGGTATCAGAAGCGATCCTGGAAACAACATCCTCAAAAGGGTATAGCATTGGCAGCTTTCTGGGAGAAGTGATAATATTTAGTTTCATTTTTGGGGGGTTTTTTAATAGTGAAGTTGCCCTTGCAAAAGGCACTGCTCTACTTGCGCCCTTGTGCCAGGTAGTGCAGTAGATACGACTGCAATCATTATCTGAGCATCAAAAATAATACACTTTGGATTGGACCCATTATTACAGGATATTACCGCACTTCTTATGAAATAAGAGCCAAGCCATTATTCTTTGGTAAGAAAAAATTACAGGATTGGAGTAATTATTAAAAGGTCCAAGCAGTTCTCTGGATGTTTTTATGTCCTTGAACATTCACAGAATAATTCACATCACTTAAAGCCTAGAAGAGAGTAATAATAATTTATAGAAAACATGGTTTCAAAAAAAATGACAATAATGCATTTGAAGTAAAGGTTTCAGTGCACAGCCTGGTTGCAACCTACTTTAACTTACTGGAATAAGAGACATCCAGGCCTTCTGGATGCGGTCAGTTCAGTTGTGAATACTTGAGAAACTGAAGCTAATATTCCTGTGACCAGTCAGACACTGTCGTGGATGGGACAGGAGTGAACAGGATGATTAATGCCTGGCTTCTGTTCCAGGTGCTCATTTCTGTTCTCTCACAGAAAAAACTAATTCTCACATCTGCTAAACTGACATTTTTTGACTGTTTTCTACTGTAATTTAATAACTTGTTCTGGTTTTCATTTTTTATGACAATACGTTTTGGTTCTGCTTGTTATAATTCAGGCCATTTTGACAACAGCAGAGTTGAGATGAGTCTGTGTCCTTGAGCATTAAAACCAAAAGATTGACCCCAGGTCCAGGTAATGAGTAACTGAATCCAGGCTGGGGAGTACTTCTTTATTCAGATCACCAGCCTTCAGATCAGCTCATGAAATTATGCCTTTAAAGTGCCTCCACCAGGGATTAGTAGAGGTCAGCACCTGCATATTAGTTGATATAAATCAGTTAAGGGATGATGACTTCCCTTTTCAAGGATGAGCACAAGTTACATTTGCATATTCCTCCAAGGATCCAGCATGTAATGCTATGTCTGCAGGTGACCCATTGTACGTGAAACATGGCATTTTGGGAAAGTTGGGCTGAAATGACTCCAGCTCCCTTTTTGCATGAACTCACTTGAGTGTAGAAGGAAGAAAGTAACCCTGACAATCTCTTAGGAGCAAATATACTACTGAATATTACGAACATATAGCCTTCCCATAAAGAGAAAATGGTAACAATGTTAAAAAGGGGAGGGAAAGGCTTTTTTGTTCATTACTTTTAATAAACTGCATCTGATTTACTTATAGAATATAAAATGAGCAATTGCTTTTTTGGTATGTCAAAGATTATTCTCAAAAGCTAGAAATCATTTGTAGTCTATTCTCAAAAGCTAGAAATCATTTATAGTCAAGTTTATCATTGGAAATTTTGTGAGTTTATTTTGATGCCATTTACTGTGGCACACACAAAATATTTTTTAATATATATTTCTTTATGTCCTCCATTATGAAGTATTGAAGTGCACTTTTGATCTGATCCAAAGTACACTAATGTCAATGTGAGGTTTTTTTCATACATATCAATAGACTCTAAATGAAGACCTTAATGCTCATTTGCTAATAATATGAGTCAGGTACTTCACTTGTTATTTCCTCTAGAGATCAAATTTAGATATTGGAATTCTGAACTTCCTTTGGAGCTGAAGGTCAGTTATAGAGGGTATAATTGTTACTGATATGTGATCCATCGATATTTTAGTAATGGAAAGGAAGTGAAGCAAACTTTGTGTGAAGTAATTCAGAGCATCAGTTTATCTTGGTTCATGGAAAAGAATGCTTTTTAAACACACAATTCATTTAAATCTTCATGCATATAACATGAGTCAAAACAAAAAACCCTGAAAAACATAAAGGAGAGAGGACTAAGAAAGAAGATTGAAAGTAAAAGAAGTAGAATAGAATAGAATAAAATAGAATAGAATAGAATAGAATAGATCAAGAGTGACAGAGTGACTGAATGACTGAAAGAAAAATAAAGAAAAATTGAAATAAAAATAGAGAGAAAAATCCTTGCTGAAATGAACTTAAAAATTTTTGAAATTTCCCCCAGTGAAAGGACTAGTAGTGACATTCAAAACTTTTGCAAAAAATTATATCCTTTAAGAAAGCTTAAAGATCTACTGTGACAAACTTAATAAGATTTACAGAGCTTTTAATGCTATTTTTCAAGCCTAAGTTAGCTCCCGCAGGGTCTGAGTATGCTCACCACCTCTCAGAATCAAGTCCTGATTGCCTACTGTTTATGGAAATGCACTCCCTCGTCTCCACCCTTTGACTAGCACAACTTGACTGTATGGAGCAAGCATGTGTATGCGCAGCAAACAAAGGAAGTGGCGGGAAATGAGCTGCATTAAAGATGATGGTAGCATTAACAGCTGTTTCTAAATCAGCGCTTATGAGGCAGTCTATTGAGCACATCTGCTTACTGGCACGAAAGCCCTGTTTCTTTTCCCTTAGTCGACAAGTTGTTTAGCATCTGCATCTCCACATCTGATGATTAGACTGTTACTTTAGATACGAGTAAATTATTTCTCATCACATATCTCCTGATCTACAAGATAAATGTTTTGCTGTGACCAATTTATTTTAAGGTCTGCTCTGTAGGAATCATAGGAGGGGAGTTAAAACAATGAGGTTGACATTGTTAGTGTCTACATTGCCAAAATAATTATTACATACTTATGAAATATAGGTCCTTAGTAGTCTGAAGGACCACATGATGGGCTGTGTTGGATGTGTATCTTTAATATAACTTCCTTATGTGGACATCAACAACTCCTTTTGATTCAAAATGTAAATATTTCCTAAATGTCTGATTTAGTGCTCCTTCTTCAGCAGAGCCTTTCAGTCATGTTAACTTTAAGAATAATTGAATGAAAAAGTAATGACTGAATTCAAACTATCTTAGTTTTACTATCAGCTCCCTTTCTTCTTTTAAGAAAAAATACTTTCTCTTTATAAAAGCTATTTTCTGGAAATGAAAAATTCTTTCCTAAAATCTGGTTTTCTATTCCAGGTTTTAGTGGCATGAGTCCTAAACAAGATAAAAATTTGAGGCCTGATATCTAGAGAGCCTTAAAAATTAGAAAAAAGAGTGCTGTGCCAGTTGTAGCTATTCTTTTGTTTTAGGGGATCCATATTTCTAAGCAAGAGTCTTTGCAGTCAGTATCCTAAATTCCATGTTTTAATATACCTAAATGATATGCCATGAAGACCAAAGTAGCAAGCCTTTAAAGCATTCTGCCTCAGTCAGCCATTATCCATTTACATTTATTATTTTTAAATCTTTCCATTTACTTTCCTCTGATACAGACAAACATACGAATAATAAAAAATAACCCTAAGTTTTCAAAATTAGAAAAAAAATTAGTTTACTTCTAAACTTTCTTAGGCCTTGAAAACATTCCTGTTATTTTTAGATAGTACATTTATGCTGCCAAGTTTTAAGGAAAGTCAAACTCCTGAAATTTACAGAAATCTCTGGTGTTATACAGCTGAAGCTTGCCTTTTTTGCATGCATATAGATAATACTTTCATGATAGTTTATTCAGAAACTTATAGAAGTAAAATAGAAGTGTACAACCTATGAATAAATATAATTGCTCATAGAATATAACAAAGGAATTCAATTTTCTATTCCAAAGAAAATCTCATAAAAATCTCAAATATATTTTAGAGATTAAAACTAATTTAAATAAATTTTATTATTAAATGTTTTCTTAGGTAATATAAAATATTTCCAAAATCCATCACTTGAAGAAAATGGACTTATCTTTGGAAATTAAGGAGTGGTACCAGAGCCTTGTGATTAAAATTATTTAAGTCACCTGCTCACTTATTTAAAATGATCTGCTTCATGTTTCATTACAGAACTTTACACTGAATGTGTACAAGTACTTTGCAGCAGCTGTTGAGAGAAAGGGGAGGTTTTGGCAGGTGCACAAAGGACAGCTGGAGCTTTTGGCACCCAGGAAGGTGTAGGAGTGAGTTCTGGTTTATCGTTACATGAAAGTCAGTTGAGATTTTGGTACTGCTTAGGTGATACATTCTCCTTTCTACCTCCCACGTTTAAACAGGGATGGAATAGCCATTATATTTCAGAGGACAGCAGTGATAGCAGTACTTCATTCCAGTTTCAAAAGTCTTTGGGAGCACTCAGTTTACCTCCCTCTACTCCCTCCAAAGAACAGTTGCCTTCTCCACCAATGGTCTTCAAAATTGCTTTCATGATCAAACAGCTAATCTTCCTGAATCAAAACCTCTCTAAAGTAGATTTTGCAGTTAATATATCTTAAGCAGAAAGACAAACACTATTTCAGGCACCTTCCTCCTAGTGACTTGTTTTACATAATCTAAGGTTGTATTTTTTTGTAAAATTAGTCTTTCCTTTTTTTGGTTATAGGCAAAGAAAGGCAATCTGAGGGGCTGCTGCTTGAACTCCCTCTACCTTATTCTCCTGTAATAGATCTTTTAAGAGCATACTTTCATCCATTTCCTTACTATCTATAGGACCTAAGGGGGCTTACAGGGATAGAGAGTGACTTTGATGAGTCACTCATAGGACAAGGGGGAATGGTTTTAAGATGAAGGAGGGTAGGTTTATATTAGATATTAGGAAGAAATTCTCTACTGTAAGGCTGAGGTTGCCCAAAGAGGTTGTGAACTTTCCATCCTTGCAAGTGTTTAGGTTGGAGTGGATGAGGATCTGAGCAACTTTGTCTAGTGAAATGTTCCCTGCCCATGGGCAGTTGGAACTAAATGATCTTTAAGGTACTGTAACCCAAACAATTCCATGATTCTATGATCATGTGATCCAAACCTACAAAATAAACAAATGGTGGAAAACGAATTACCTTAAGCTAAAATTTCCTCTTCTTTGTGTAGACATTTACCTCTATGAATTACTGATATGTAGAGTATTTTACTTCATGATAAAAAAAAGAATTGTAATGTTTATCACTTTGCACCCATTTGGCACAGATCAACATTTCTCAATGGCCTCCAAAAGAAAAAAAAATCTCCTTTATTCTACATGTTCATTTTTGACTCTACAAAATAATTTGTTCTCCACTGATTTCTTCTATTTCTTAAAACGACTACAAATGACAAATTTAAAAGCTCCTCTCTCCCTAAAGAGATAACAGAAGAAGCCACATCTTTCTCAACTTGAGCTTAAGAAGGAGCAGGGGTAGGTAATAGCCTCAAACACTTGGTAAAAGCAGCTGTATGAGCTGCTAATATCCCTGTCTATATCACATATGCTTCTTGGCACAGCAGAGGTTTCTCCCCACCCAGAACCTCATGGGGTCTCTCTGCAGGTGTAGGGTCCATTCACAACTAACAGCTTGAAGTTCTTGGCTCTTTGCATATGAATTGCTTGTTTAAATTCAATCAATACTGCAAATTAAATATGCTGATGAATTTTTGCCATGTAATTTTTTTAAAAATAATTAGTGCACAAATCGAAATTATGCACTAATTATGTCTAAGTTTTCTAGCTGAATTCTTTCCTGAGAAAGAACAGAGGTAGCACAGTGACTCTTACTGTTGGTATTTATATTGCTCAAGACAAATATCAAAGTTTTATTTTATTAACAGTGTTACTTTAAATAAACAAAAAATCTAAAGGATTTCAAGCCATGCAGACTCATTATTATAGTGTGGATAGAGTGTGCTTAACACATGGAAGTGTGGAATGAGCAGCTGCCTTTCAAAGATGTGACAGCATGACAGACTGATGTGGTCAAGCCTGTCCTATCAATACAGTTTGATTTTTGTCTGAAAATATTCACCACCTAGCCTCAGAAAACTAGCCCCCTAAAGTAGAAAATTAGTTATGCTATTTAAGGCATGAAGAGATATTTACACTTCCAGCAGCTGTGCAGAACAAACACATGATAGAGGAATGTTGAATTCCTGTTTTCTTGCCTGGGTGACCAAATAAAGCTACTCTTACCTTATCAATGAAATCTAAAAAATGCAGTGATTAACCTCCATTTACCTTTGTAATGCTGAGAAGTATTTTAATCAAGTCACTTGCGAGGAAGTTTTGAGGTAACCAGGTCTGGAGAAAAATTTTCTAACGGTAAGCTTCATGTAGTATTTGCATGATTTGATCTTAACAATGCAGTGCTACAGTGTGGGTCATGGTACTATACCAAAGTATAATTTAAATAATAGGGCTGCTTGTTTCCATTTCTGGCAGGAAAAAGGCATCACAAAGCTTCTTTCTTTGTGACTCATTCCATGTTGGTACCACATGCATGGAAGTCAAACGCTTGGTACAAAAGCATTCTTCACTTGGAAAAAATTTTGTCCTTTGCCTATGCAAAATCAATGGCTTTAGGCTTTTTATAAATGATTGGTAGCTTCTAGGCAGATATTGGAAATTAAAGTTGAGAAGAAATAAAGCTGTTGTTGCCATCAGCAGAATTTAATCTGACTAGGTGGGATTTTCCGTTTGTGTTGGCAAACTGAAGCATTACATATTTGGACTGTTTATTCCGGTAACCTTAGCTAGCCTGAAGAACTGCAACATTACTCTTTTGATTAGCTCCACGCAAAAAGATCTTGTGAGATGGAAAGATCTCCTACTCTTTCTATATTTGGCAGGATCAACTCCGTAAAAATGTCCATTTTGCCACTCCTCTGATACCCCACTGCAGCTGCTTCCTCCCCTCATCCCACGGTGAGATATTAAAAAGTCTGCATGGAACCATCTCCAAGTTTATCTGGAGGTACAAAAAAGCCAAGAATGCGTTTGTCAAGGTTACAAATATCTAGGGAACTCAGATAGTTTTTAGTCTAACTAGCTCTTCAAAATATAATAGAGGCCTGCCAGCTGAAAATTATTAACTGCTGCCTGATCTGGGATTGTGAGTGCACTCTACAGGAGAGGGAGCAAGCATTATATGTACCTATATTTCTGGAGTTCTTACAATACCATAATAGAGCCATCCTACCACCAGATGTGCTTATAATGCTCTCAAAGTGCACTCTTTATATCTAGGCAATTGAGGCACTTATTTAATGTCATCCTCCTGTCTTGTAACTCAGGTTTCCTTTTTAGGGAGTGATAGGATTACTTCCTTCTCCTGAGCCATATGTAGGATTTTTTTCTTGGTTGTGTTTTTTTTTTGGGTTTTTTTTTTTTTTTGGTTTTTTGGGGTTTTTTTGTGAAATAGTCTTCCACAAGTCAATTATGTTTGAATTGATCTTGTAAGTTATTTCAAAAGTCAAATGAAGCCTTACTTTGATGACTGCAGAAAACTTTAATACTCTTATATAGGTTTTTAAATATGGTTAGACATATGTTCTTTCCTTCAGCTTGTTTAAATGCCAGAAAGGTAATTATGAAGTGTTAGTTGGTCAGTGCCTCTTTTCATCTGTGGCATATAGTAGAAATTATCACTATAGTCAAGAGGAAGATAGAGATTTTTTAAGTTAATAGGCTACATGATTTATCTCACATCTTGGGGAATAACTGAAAGTTGTAGCTTTAAGATGACCCAACAATACTTTCCCCAGATTATTTTGTTGTTCTTCTTTATCTGAATAATACATTTGTCTTTTTTAAAAAATCTTAACTAAAAAGTAATGCTAAACAAATAATTCCATCAGGGGTAAGGTCTGCTCTCAAACCTATTTTCCAAGCAGATTCATTATTTCACCCAATAGCCAATGCTACTATTTTACCATTGTACCAACTCTAGGAAGTTTCAATTCTCTGTATGCAAATTCAGTGTTTCATGAAAGATCAAGAAATCTCCCAACACCAAGGGGTCTACAGCATGAGATCAAGGCTATCACTTGTGTGTTCACTACTTTCAAACAAAGGAACTATCAGCTATTGCACTCTCTGCAATGCAGCTTTGGGGAAAAATAGTAAAGAGAAACAGTTCTGCAAACAGCAATCTTCTAAAAATGCTATATCATGGGAAAGGGGGGGCATGGCTGATAATGCCATCAATATATTTTAGATCATTTTTTTGCACCTGTTTAAGGTAGGTATCAAATATGATCTCCTCTGTAGGCATGGCTAGTTGAAAAAAAGTCATAACGATAGTAAGAATGAAAATAAGTGCTCTTATCTCGCTCAAGGGTAATGATTCATTTTGGTAATGATAGAAAGACAGGTCCTGAGGAGACTTCCCTCTCTTAACTGGAGAGAAAAGAAGTATTAATGTCCCACCATGTTCACTCTGAAGTACATTTTTAAGTCACTGGAGGAATACTGATATAAAACAAGTATACAAGAAGAGCCAAGTCTTTTGATTTATGGCATTCAGCTTCTGAAGTCTGCCATATACCAGGGAAACCCATACCTAGATCCATGCTATTTACACCAGTTTTCTATCAAAGCAATAGAATTGTTTTAAAAGAGACATTTTTGCTTTATAACATTACTTGGCTATAACATACATAACCATATGATTCAGAAACTGAAAAATATGTCCAGAATTTCCCCTCAGTGTTCACTTTTTGATTAACAATACAGTTTTTATGCTTTGTTGTTGTTGTTGTTTCTTCTTTTTCTCAGACCATTTTACTGTGGAAAGATACAGAACTGGATTCTATCAAACTAAAAATTTTAATGCTTTCCTTTTCTAAGGTGGTGTTAAGCAGGAAGGCAGGAAGGAAGGAAGAAGGGAAGGGAGTTATCTCTAGGAGCTCAGTTGTCACTCTGTGATAATCTGGGGAAGCAGAGAAGGATTAGATTACATAAATAAAAAGACTAATGACAATGCTATAGAAATTACCACAATAATCTGCAGAATGCTTAAAACTGATGCTTTGTGACAGTGGAGAACAGAAACTACTACCATGACTTAAATAAATTCTCTGTACTTATATAGCTGGACTGTCTTTTCTCCTCCTAAAACAATATTTAATATTTATGTTATTTTCAGTATGCTAAATGCTTTTAGATTAACTATTCCCTTCAGGATAATAAACTGTCTCTTCATTTAGTTGTACTACTCAACATGATCTTTGAAGAAAAGAACATAGAATTTATTCGGGGCAACACTTAATTCTAGACCAAATTCACCATTATTAAATGTAGAGCTATATCCAGCTGACTGATTCCTGTCAAATTTGCCATCAGATATTTTTTTTAAATTTATTTATCATTGTTCAGTTTCATGCCAACTCTACCTTTGTCACCAAGACAAGAATTCATTCTTTCTCCCCTTAGCTGTCAAAATCAGGTGTGAGTCTAAAAAGCATAGACAGTGGAAATGAAAAAAAGGCAAAATTTTATCAATTATTTGATACAAAATAATGTACTTCAAAAACATAATTACCATACATAAGTAACTGAAAATTACCCCAGTGAAACCTGGTACTGTGGTCAAATCAAACAAGAAATTGCTGTGTTTTTCTGGAAAAGCTCAAAGGCACAGCCATTTTCTAGAAGCTTTCAAAGCAAAAAGCTGTTGGATTTGCTTTTATGAGTAAAAATGTGTTCATTTTTAAAATAATTTATTATTTCATTTATTTGCTGGATTTGATATATGTACCTATGGCAGGTGCTCAAGAAAATTGCAAATCTTCTTATATGTAGACTTCACAAATCATTATGCTATTTTGATACCTACTTTTGACTATATCATCATCTTACTGATTGCATCTAAAGCAATCCCTAAATCTCATATTAATTCCTGAAAAAAGAATGACTGTCTATCAGTGGGCAAAAAGCTTTCCATTTTAATATTAAAACTGTAGGAAATATTTAATGAGATTTTGTGTACTTGAGGCCAGTATTCTAAACTTCTTTACTAAAACACATTTTCAAAATGTGTACATTGATGTAATTATTATTTGAAATGTGACTTCACTACCTATTTAGTGTATAGACATGAGATCCTGAAACACTTTAATACATGTGTAACATGGATATTTCCATTAGAAATCAATGTGACAACATGCATGATGAAACTTAAGCACATGCAGAAATGTTTCCTGGACCAGGGTTTGGTGAGCAGGAAACCAATAACAGTGATAAGAAATTCCATCATCTCCGCTGCTTTTACTAAGCAGGGGTTTAAAATGCCTGTATCCCAGTTTTGCTGGCGTTCCCATTTTTGCTGCCATCTGGAAACAGGATGTTCAGAAACTCTGCATTAATGGCCACTGCATATACTTAATAGGCTGAACCAAGTTGCTTGTATTTGTTGCATGCAGGCAAACCAACTCCTTGTGCATACAGTTTTTGGGACCAATCCCCTCTTCATGACATCAGTGTGGACAGATTAGAAAAGACATGCACCCATCTAACAGATCTATCACTCATGCTTCTATCTTCCATCTCTGCCTAATAGATGAAATTTATCTGTAAGTGGTACACATGAAAGTATAAATTACTTTCATAGCAGAGAGATAATAAATATATATAATTTTGCTTAAAACATTCAATCTGATGTATCAACATAATTATTAGCATAATAAACAGGAGCTTTACTGTGAGGAGCTACTAATCCCTGGTACATATTGGGCAGGCATTTAAAGTCCATTATTTTTCATCAGTACCTGTCTTTCAGTGAGGTCAAGATTTACTGCTATCTCATATCTTCTCAGCCTGGTCAAATAGTTGTGATGAGCAAATTCTGCTTCTAGCTCTCTGATTTGCTCCTTGGTGAAAGCTGTCCTTTCCTTCCTGGGTTTACTGTTGACCTCTGTCTTGTAGTTGCCTTCTTGGGAATCTGAAAAAAAAAAAAAAAGCAAAAAGTGATGTAATGTAATGACAAGTGTACAGCTAAATAGAAAACAAGCCCAAAGACAACAACAACAACAAGGTAAAGTTACATCTTTCAAACTTTCTTCTCTCTGAAACACACCCTTGCTTTCATTCCTATGGATCCTTCGCTGTAAATCAGGAAAGCAGAAGTAATTCTGGCAGACTTGATCTGCTGCTTCCATTGACACACATCAAACTTTAGCTTAAAACCTTGCAGTGTTTCATTTTCTAACAATTCTCTGAAGAATTTCTGCAAAGCTTCAATTCCTTCCCACTGCTGGCAACTCTCAGTGCATCCAACCAGTACAGGATGTGTATCATTTGATTACTGTAAATGAGTAATACCTCAAGAATCTCTCTCCCCTATCATTTCACTAATACCTTAAGCCAAAGCTGTTTTACAGCAGACACTTTAAGGTTTAGTGCAGTTACACTTTCAGGGAAAGCAACAGACAAAGCACAGGAAACTGACTACACGTCAAAAGGAAGTTGGTCCTATCCCATGTCCCATGGGATCTCCTGCTCACGCTATAGTGCAGGTAGGAGCTTTTTGGCACAGCTGGTATCAATATAGGAAATTTGCTACCACTGATGCTCATTACCTAAGGGATACTTTGGCCACAATAAGAGGAGCTTTGCTGAAAGTTTCATTATCACCCTCATAATTCCTTTTACTCCCAGAAACAGGTATATTTGGTCCTGACCCAAACTACTGAACTCAGTAACTCAGTGACAGTCATTCTATTGCAGTCAGTGAAGTCAGCTTAAATAAATGAATGTTCAAACCATAAGGAAAAAAAAAGAGAGTGGAAAGAAAAAAAAAAAAAGGAAAGAAGAAGAAAAAAAAGACCAGACATTTGTAAGTTTGGGTATGATACAACACCTATAAATCCAAAATTAGCAGGAGATCAGTGCAAGTATCATTAGTCAAATTCTGGCCTCACGAACCATCTTAAAAATGTCACAGATTAATTCACACTTCAGCTGTTGATTTAAATAGAAACGTGCATCAACATCCAAATGAACTGGCTCACAAAAAATCCCTCCCTGGGACTCTGTGTCAGATGAATCATCAGCATGCCTGAGCCTGTCCAACTGGCCAATGAGTCTGGTTTCAAATCTACATTTTATAAAGGTATAAGAATATTTTCACTTTTTGTCAGTCACTCTGTTACTTTGAAGGGAACTTTGGGGGGTATTGAGTTGTTGTTTTTTTTTTAATGAGAACTGTTGATTCTTGACTCAGTGCTATAGTCAATAATTTAAAATGTTTTAAAGCTACTGGCTGCATAGCACCAAACCTCTGCTTTTGCTGACATAACACACAGAACTTTGCTTCAAATGTGAAATGTAGTACTGGCTGTATGACTTAGAGTGTCCATCAAAGTTGTTGAGTGTATCTGGGAGTTGTTCAGCCACAAGTACAGCAGGGATTTCAGGACATTAGATGGCAGGCCCATTGACAATAGTGTGGGGCCGAGGTCTATTTCCAAACTCGACATAGAAAACTTGATGTTTCAAAACCACTTTACACCTAGAAATTAACATTTCTTCCTTTATACTAATAGGCAAAGTAGAGTCACTGTAACTTCTCTCCATGTTTTTCTGTTTCAGGAACATGCACGTTGGTTTTTTTCCTTTAAGTTTCTCTGTCTGCTATCCCATTATAAGGTCCAAATACTAGTAGATCACCTGAATTTAAATACTTAAACCCCTAAATCCCCATTCCATTGAATCACCGATGAGACACACCTAAATCATTATTCTTACCATTTTGGCTAACCATTCCTATACTGCCAGATGTGTTTCATACAGGTTTGAAAGCAGATGGGTGTGCATAGTCATTATGTGCTGCATGACACAGAAATTAATTTTATGTAAATAATTTCTAAAGTCCTCTTATAACTGTCCTGGTCATCCTGTGCCTGTGGGAGGCCATGAGCCAAGAAGTCTTCCCATGTCAGTACTTGCTGTGAGAGGGATCCATGGCTCACTGCTTTCCAGACTAGAGGTTGTGTCCTTAAATAAAATTAATGTACCTACATATGACACTGATACCATATCAAAAATTAAATACTAGAAATGAAGACATAAGTCTGGATACACAACAGAAAGAGGGATCAAGGCTATGAAACCTTGGTAGCTACTTCTATTGTGAATATTTGAAGGGAAAAGCTTAAGGAGTACCCGTCCAAATGTCTCCCAGGAAGACACTGATCTCTGTAAGTGACTGAGACTTGTAACATGAGCAATTTTGGCAAGCAGATGATTCCACGAGGAAAACAGCTTTGCTGCACAGCAGCAAATGGCTTTTTGTAATATTCAGAGCCAATGGTTCTTGGGATACTGAAAAGGGAAGGGGAGGAATACTGGGATAAGGAAAGGGGAATATAACTGCATTAGTAGCCTACGTCCATTATCTTTGCCAACAGACAGGATTCAGAACTGCTATCAGTGTTAGCCCATACAGATCCCGTGGAAATATAAGCATTCTTGGACTATTGGTTATTTAGACATTTCTTCCATTGCTGGATTCTACCTTTAATTCAATGCTGGATTCTAAATGCCTGACAGCCATAGTTTTGTTAGCAGTAAGATTCCACCAGCAGAGTGACACAGTGGAAAAGTTGCAGGGTTTTATTTGTTTTTGAGAATATTATTGATTGGATTTGTTATAGTGTAAAAACCACATGGTATATTCAAACACTACTGAAAGCAGAAATTGGAGAAGTACACAGAAATCTGGGACATGTACAGAGAGCTGACTCCCTCTCAATACTGAGGTAATGCAACGGAGCAACTGGAATCTCAGGAAATCTGTTTCAAAAAAAATACAGCCAGCAAGACAATGGTATTTTGCTTAATGCATTTGAGATATTGAAAAGATATCTAAAAAGAGACTTAAATGGATACTAGTTAGGTAATCATGAGTCTCTTGTTGTCATCCTGCTTGCTGCAGTGTCACTGTGATTCATGTGCAGGTTGCCTTTTGTGTCCTGTTGATGTTATACTGCTTGGAATTTTAGTTTTAAAATTTGGCGTTGTTTTAATTTCCAAGGAGAAAGAATCTAGGTTTTCTAATTGGCTGTTGTTTTTTTAACAGTCTCTATAAAGCCAAGATTGGGAACTCCCATCTCTTTCTGACCTTCAAGACTCTGTTCATATCACCTGACTAGCTTCTCTTTGGTGGAAAATGGGTGGGAGACTTGGAAGAGATTCTTGGCAGAACTCATGTCAGCCTACATCTGTTTTGCAGCTGTTGCAACTAAGGCAAGAAAAAGGTCCCAAGAACCTTAGTTTTCTTCTACTGGCTACATCTTATGCCAAGTGGTAGGTGTAGAGGCAGAGAACAAAGCCTGGGGGGAACTCAGTTAGACTACTTGCCTCTCAAAAGGCACACATAAAATACATACAGATGGTACTAACCACTTGATGAAAAATACAGTAATCTATATTGTCTGTCTTCCGCCTTCTGCCAGACCAATTCTGGCACACTTTCAGAAGATGTAGCCTACATGCAGGTATTTGTACCTTATCAGTCTCTCTTCTGGAAACCTTTGTTCTTTAGATGTCAAGTAATGTAGGCAGTTAAACACTGCTTTGAGGGATGCAGGTCATGCCTTTTCTTAGAACTGTTTTTATCACTTTTCAAAAACTCCAGGCATCATCTTTAATATCTCCTGTTAGACAAAAATACTTGTTGGTAACTGTTGTAAGAAAGTACTGTTTGGAAAGACATTCAGAGTTATAAATGGCTGTTCCACAAATCTTTGAAGACTAAGATTTTTGCCAAGTTTAATAACAGCTCAAGATTTATTTTTAAAAAAATAATTCCCAATCGCACTATTCCCCACCCTCAAAAGTTACTTCTGCTTTACTTTAAGGAATGGTTTGTTCTTAATCCCAGCATTTGTATTATCCCATCAGAGTTCCTATTTCCTTCTCTCTACATCAAGAGCTGAAGCATGCCAAGCAAACACAGGATCAAATTCCTATACAGTGATAACTTTGATGGTTTTACTTCTGATACCCACCTAAGGAAAAGAAAGACTGATCACAGAACATTGAAAGAGACTGCTGGAGGTATCTATGGTACAAAGATCTGCTAGTAACCAGGTAGGGTCAGAATCAAAGGTAAAATGTGCAAGAAACATCTATTTTTTTCTTGGATTAGTTCAACAGCTGGCATACCTTCATTTCTCAGACAGAAATGAACATTCACTTAATACCAGGAATGTAAATCCCCAGACAAAAATTTTCAAAAATTAATCAGATTGCTAGTGTTCTATTGGTAGTTACAGAAGGTTTTCAGATCCTGATATCCACACTGAGAGTGAATAGAGACAATGACCACTAATGATTTTTGACAAAAAGGCCGTAAGAATTTCACCTTTATTGCTCAATATTCAGGTTTTTGACTTTCACTAACAGTTTACAACACTTACCTCTGAAAAGCCCCCAGCACTAGCAAACAATTTCTGAATTTATTTCACTATTAATTTATAGTGAAGTTGGATAAATTATATGTACTTAATTGTGTATCTTCCTATAAATGATGATCAAGAAAACAACTACAACATAGGCATCTACTTTGAAATGAAGCTATCTATGCAAAGTATTAAAAGCAAAAATCTTGCTACTTCTGAGTATTTTAATGTTTTATGAAACAATATTTCTTTCAAACATAAATCTTTGACATTTGTTTAAATAACTGGTATGTAACAAAACCTTCTAGAAATCCAAAAACACAATAATGATATGTGATTCAATTCAAAATGCTTGCTTACTTTTTTCTTTTGAGATATGAACAATATGAACTAAGGAAAAAGTAGCAAAGAGATGGTGCAAAGGTCTCCATATGGTTCCTATTTTTTTGCCAGAAACTACGTGTGAGAGCAAGATTTACCCAGAAACAGTCACCTTCAGACATTTTTGACATTTAATACAGAGTATTATGAAGTTTTTATATGACTTTTATTTTCTAAATTTTCAATTCAAAATTGCTTAGAATTATAATGAAAATTTACCCTGTATCCAAAACACTGCTCTTTGCTTTGCAGGTTCCTAAGTTAAACCCTTACTCCCTGCTTTTGTGTAAAATCTTTGAACAAAAGAAAAAATAAGTCCACGTATCTATGGTTACTTTGATGCACCTTCTGTTATTTGCACCAAATGTTGCAGACTTTATTAATCTATTTTTGTTTCATAATTTTCCTTCTCTTCACAGTCATTTAAACAATGTTCTTAAAAGACTTTGCCAAGTGAAAAAGTGTATTTCCAAATCACTGAACACCTTCAGTCTGAGTGCCTCTTTTGAGAATGTCATTAAAAGTATTTCTGGAGCTGCAATTCACTAAATATTGGAACAGACATCATCATCATTTCCATAATTCACAACTCTGCATGTGCAAGTGGGCAAAACTGCACAGTAGCACAAGTACGATGTCAAAACTACATGAATCCTTCTTTTCAGTCTAATGAAAGCAAACTTTTGTTTGCTTATTGAGTTAATGCTTTCTAACAGTCTGTGACAATTAACAATTTAAAACAGCCTCATATCCACACCCAAAAAAAACACTGACCTGGCACAGCAAAACCTGTGGGTATTCTGAAACACACTTTATACTGTCCTAAACCATTACCTCCTGGCTGCTGCTGCCAACATTTTGTTATTATTGCCTTCTGAAAGTAAAAGTCTAGGAATTATACTGCAGTATCGGAAACACTGATTCATAACACTGTAGCAGCTAATGCTGCAGGTTCTGGAAGACACCTCTGCTTGAAAAGATATTCTTTTACCTTCTAACTATATAGCATGTACTGGTCACAGCTTCTTCAAACTGTGCAGATAGGGAGGACAACGTATGTATTCTCTCATGTGAGTGAGAATAGTAGTGATCTAGTGAGTAGATCTTCACTAATCTCTGTCCAAAGTCTGTGTATAATCACAGTTTATCATAGGAAAGGAGACACAAGCTTCCCCTGAAAATAACTTCTCAGACTGCATTTTAATATGACATTTTATCCACTGGGATTGACAATTCCCATTTGCAAGTACATTCTGCAGATACACCTCCTACATGCAGCAACAAATAACACATGCTGGGTTTTTTGCCTTTTTACCAAACGAGTTTTATAACTCGCTTTCATGCAGAGGAGATTCATTAAATGATGTCAGGACCATCACCCCAATAATTAGGAGTGAATCTTCCAGAGTAAAAGCTAACCTATAAAATTAAAACAAAAGATTTTCTGTACAGGAGCTTCTTAGAACAAAGATCAACAAGTGAAGAAAACACCTAGTTGAGATAGAAGTTTATATAATTTGTCTTTCCAACCAAGAGGAAGAGAACAAAAGTGAAGAGCAACCAAACCCAGCCCAAACACTGTACATATCTCAGTCATCATCGTTCTCATCAATCTGATTAAAGTTCTTCCCTGGAGAGGGGCTGTATCAGAACTCCAAGGAGGCATTAAAAGATTCATTTGGGCACTACATTATTGTATAAAAAATGATACTTGGGAAAAATTTACTTGGGAAAATAGATCGTCTCTGCTAAGATGGTATTTGAAAGATCTAAAGCACTATGAACTGTAGGGAAGTGGTTGCTTTAGAAGAGAAATGAGTGTAAGACACACAGAATTTACTTAGATAATCCCCTCTCAATAAGTCTTATCACTCTAAAATCATAGGTTGTAGTTTTTATTCTAGCTTTGCAAATCAGAGACCCTGGTCTTGCCAAAAATACTAAGCAGTGTCCTGGGACTCAGGTCAAACAGAAAGCCATATATAACTCACATCTAAAAAACAAACAAACAAAAAAAAAAAACCTTTTTAAAGGAAAAATGCTTAAATACTTAAGTGATAAAAAATGGACTATGGATCATTTAATCCTTTGACCAGTAAGCTGTTTGAAAAAATGCTTTCTCTCAAGTATGTGTAGATTTGCCTCTTAAGACAAAGTTAGATTGAGGTTGCTCTACTTTCTATGACATAAAATGCTATACATCTAGCTTAAGATATTGCCAGCAAAATTTGAGATGTGGGTAAGGAATAAAAAAAATGTTGCAGTGATTTGCTGCTAAGAAATTCACCAGTAATATACCAAAATACACTAGTATGCTTCCTGCATGTGCTACCTAGAATTTAAATATCATGAAAATAGAAACGTTACTTTTTTTCTCTGAAAAAAGACTGCCACTGTTGGTGTATTAGAATCCAAATCTCAGCGGGATGGAAACATATGTCAAGTGATGCATTTTACAAACCTTTTTTCATATAGTAACTTCTTTTTATAAATAGCCATTAGTTTTATGTGCTTTCACATTGGCATTAAAAGTCGTTTATATTTAAGCAGCAGTACATTCCAATGCAAAACTAGCCATGTTTGCTTCCCAAATGGCAGCCAGCACTTGATAATAATTCTGTTGCTTGGAAAGTGCAGACCTTGTGGATACTATTCTTTGAATCAGTGAGTAAAACATTTTTAATGTGGTTACATAGTTACTCTATGGAAAGCTGTCACTTATTTAATTTTCTGCTACCACTATACTAAATCTGCATTGTGAAATTCCAAATATACTTCTAATAAACGATTCTGTTTTACCTATAAGCAAATAGGCTTCAATTTTTTTTACACATTATTCACATTACCCATAGTTTGCAGAAATCAAGGTGTAATTTGATTACAGACTTCACCAAGTGTATAGCCTAGACCTCTTTCTTCCAAAGCATCATTTGAAATCTTGAGTTGAAATGATTTTTCATAAAGAAGAGCATTTCCTTAGGCTCCTTCATATATATTTTTTCAAAATATACAGGCAGAACTTGCAGTCGAAATTATGCTGACTTCTAAGTTTGCTTTTAAAAAAAAGTTTATTGCAATTGCATAACCTCCTGTCTGAACAAAACAATACATACTTTGCATATAAGCCAAAGAATCTAGGATTTTAGTTTTCCATACTTAGCAATAAAAGTTGAAACACTTTACAGCAGTTTAATACTGTTTCTTGAGGGCTCCATATTGCCTAACTCACTCCTCTTTCAAAGATTCAGGATACAGTTACACAAAGGAAAATATTAATGGGTACCAACAATTCCACTTTAACTCTTTCTAAGAATTATTTTGCTGCTACAGGAAACAGGAAGCCATTTCACAGTGGTATTTTTAATGTAATTCTTCCACGTGTGTTACACTAGCTAATTTTTTTTTTTTCCATTCATCACGAAACAGATTTATTTGGGACCCCTTAGTGATGTAGTGAAAATTTTATATATGTTGAGCATATGACAGAAAAAAAGCAGTGTCTGGAGCAAATCTAACATCCAATACTTCTGTTTAATCCTATGTTAGTGTGCCCTTTCTCAATTTTTTTTTAAATTCAGTCTGCTTGAAATATTTTTACTCTTTCTAAAACCTGTCCTTTTTAAACACCCATAACTGGCCTCTAAAGTGTGTGTAGCACCTTGCAGAGCTGCAGGATCACAAATCACCTTCCATTTCCCAGTCTTGAGGAGTGTCACAACCCCCACACACAATTCCATGTGGTCATTCTCTGCTTTAGTGGCTGTCCCTAGTGGACGTGGCTCAGCTAGTGTGGCATTACAGCTTTCAGCATGAGGCACAAATGTAATCTCTGTCTGGGCCTCTAAGAAATATAGATTTCTGTGCAAATGTATTTGTCTGCATATGTCTTAGTGACATGTTTTGTAAATCTTATTATCCCTCAGAAAGCATTAAAATGAAACCAACAGGCCCAGCTGTGCTCATAACCTACCTGAGCAGATATCCAGACTTTTTTCAAAACAGAAAAACACACACACACACACACACACACACTCTCCCTCATACCCAAAAGGGTGGATTTTCTGGGTATCTTCTATTAGTTCATTAACAGTTTACTTTACAGTACTGTGATGAGGTATAACACTAACTGTAAAACTGGAAAAACAGTGAAAAGTGCTTTCCCACACACAATTAAATGGAATTACCTGTCTTTCAGGGAAAGCCAAAATAAAAAGTATTGTAAAATAAAATTTTTCAGATCTTTTACCTATTTATACCATTGGCTTTCATGCCAACCATGAAAGTTTCATTTTTCACTTAAAACTATTACTGATGACTGCTTTGGAAGTTCTGAATATCAGCTGGTTTTGACTTACCCTAGAAGTTCCCGTATTTAGCACCATGCCACATTTTCCTTTCTTTTTGTTTTCTCGAATGATTATAGTAAATGGCAGAATTAATTAAAAGCACCCAAAGGATTTTTGGTGTTTGATGCTAACACAATTTTGTTTTCAACCTAGAGTACAGGTTAGTTATAGCTAAGAATTGAAAAATGCTCACAATAATTAAACTGAAAACCCAAAATACTTCTCTAGATAGAATT
Source organism: Melozone crissalis (assembly GCF_028551555.1). Classification (NCBI taxonomy): domain Eukaryota; kingdom Metazoa; phylum Chordata; class Aves; order Passeriformes; family Passerellidae; genus Melozone; species Melozone crissalis. The sequence continues at coordinate 29,733,747 of NW_026535794.1, forward strand.
TTGGGTGAAGGAAATAAATCTGTAAAAGAAATAAAATCTAGCTAATAATTCAGGTTTAAATTTTCTTCTACATATATTTTACTAAATATTTTACAGTCTGGGAGGTCTTTTTGACGGCTAATTTTTCTTGATTGTTAAGAATCAACTTACATAGTTAAAGCCTGTGATTCATAAATGGAAGCTCTGGCAGAGTACAATTTAAAAAATCCTTCAACTTCCATGTGGGCAAAAAGATGTAGTATAATTTCTGGAGGCCTTCCTGTATTTTAAGATTAGTGTACAAGAGAATACTATATATGCAAAAGAGGAAGTTACTTCAAGTATGCGTTCAAGTACAGCTTTTGAAATGGCAAAATTTTAATGCTGTACTTGTACTGCTCCTTTTTATATTATCTAGTAAGACTATAGTTACAGTAAATGAAAATTATAAACCTTCTTTTAACTTTTAAAATGGACTGCTACTTCAAAATGAGTTAATATTCCCTACAGAGTCTTAATTCTTTATTTAGAAAATACAGTAACAGGAGACTCATTCTGCAAACATATCAGTGTGTACGTAAAGTTCTGGTCTCAAGTGAGCCCATTGAAAAAAAGATGCTAAAAAAAAAAAAAAAAAGAAAAAAAACCCCACAACCCAAAAGCACCCAATAATTAAACCCTATGTCCACAGTATTTTAGTCAAATAAAAAAGTATTTTTTTTCTCCAGCTTTATTTCTAACTCCTTGTCAGTAATGCAAAGTCTTTCTGTGATCAGTAAACTCATACAAAAGTAAAAACTTCTAAAACTTTTGTTTTCTCCAATCAGGGAGACCATTTGGCAAACAAATGTTAAATAATAGGGCCTGTCTCTTCCATCACTCACCTCCCACAGCTTGCTGCCTACAAGCTGGAAAATAAAGGCCTTCTTGGTAAAGTACTGTGCTAATGAAATATTCTGACAGTGCATCTAAAGCCTAGTAAATCCTATATATTTTCTACAATCTTATACAGTATATGTTTTACTCTTCTTAAAAAAGCTCATTTTAAATACCTACCTCTACTGGGATAAGAAAATTTAGAAACATTCATAAGTATTCAACATATTTATATAAAAGTTGGATAGGTATAATGTTTTTTCTTCATCCTAGAAGTTATAAAACCAAAAAAAAATTAAGAGGTTATTTAATTGTACAATTAAAACATTTCAAATCAGTACCCACATTCTTTAATGTGATCAGTTGTCACCTCCAGTAACGACTGGCAGCTGGAGGTAACATATTGTCCCACTTTTGACTTTGATAAGTATTGAACTACATCTTTCTAGGAAATTAAAATTGGTGCTACATTTCTTTGCTCTTCTTCCAACCCCAGCCAGGGTTGGATCTCTGCAGTAAGAGTAGACACAATACTTGAGATTATCAGATCCCAGAAATGGGGGAAAAAATGTCAATAAACATATTAGCATACCTACTTGAAGGATGTGGGAGTACACACTAAAAAGCAGAGGCTCAAAGCAGCAATGAAATCCCAGTATGGGATTCCTGGTTGCTGGTAACCAGTAACTCCAGGGCTGGGCTTCATGCAACAGTAATGCCTTCTGCATTTGCCTGTGCTAACAGGGTGAGGAGGGGTGGTAGATAAATCTGCCTTTAAACTTCAAAAAATACCTCCTGAGCTCTGCTCTGGCAGCTTTGAAAAAGAGTCTGTAGCAGCTTTCCAATTCAAGAGGGATCTATAGAAGTAGAATAAAGGTCTGAAGCTTTTAAAAAAAGAAAAGAGTTATAGCAGTTAGGCACAAGCCCTGGGGTGTTACTCCTTTCAACGTAAAACTTTATTTCATCTGCTTTTAAACTACTCAGTCAAGGAAATTCCACCCAACTGAATAAAATTATTAGATATTACACTATTTTTATCAAGGGTATCTTATTTTAAAATTGCACATCTCTGAAAGAGCATTTCCAATCTTTTTTTAGTCATTGATAACCACCCTGAATACGGGCCTCTTGCTTTTGCTGCTCAGGCTCTGGAGGTGAAGGGGACACCTACGGACAAGGGATGTTTGCTTCTCATAACCACCCCTGCAATGGAATGGCTGAGAGTTTCTATTGATGCCAAACAAAACCTGAACCATCTGATCTCAACTGTCTGTTGCATGACAAAGTGTCAAAAGGCGGCTGTGAAGTGTTGAACGTCATTCCCTCTCTTACCCACTGTTCTGCTTAGAGCTCCTCAGCAGCACAGCACATTCAGGATTCATCTGCTTGCTGTTTGGCTGTTTAAAGGGTTCAACTAGCATGACTTGCATCTCCCTTCCTTTCTGCATTCCCCAGTGACTCCAGCCAGTAGAACAAATGTCACTAAGGCTTGGAGTTATCATAGAGGCTGAACTGAGCATGCCACAAAAATGTTTTTTGTTGAATAACTGCACTGGTTGTTTCACATTGTTGTGATGTTTTCCAGGGTATTTATAGGCCTCTAGGGCACTGAAAACATGGAGCAATGTCTACTCTCAAGATATAAACATTGGCTTGAGTAAATAGTTAATTTTTGCTGGTGTTAGAGCATTTGGCACATGTTCATAGTCATAAACAAGAATTCTCCATCTTTCAAAACAGAAAGAAAAATTGGATATTGACTTTCTCCATCATCCAAAAATCCAGCCTTCTCCTTAAGCAAAATTGGATCCAGTTCAGTTCACAAATCTGAGTCAAAAATCAAAAGGAAAGGAAGCTAAAATGTTGGTCTGTTATGGTTATAACTATGCTGAACTCATATGAAAAATCAAATACCATAACATGCTGATACATCTGATGTTTTTATGCAAGACTGCCTTGTTTCCATTAAACAGCAAAAAGGCAGCTACTGTTTAACTGATGAAAACTGATGGAAAATCCTCATTACTATATAAACAGTGGTATAAGCATAAAAAGTGTTTAGTTTATGCATCTGTGCATTTAGCTGAACATTAAGCTTTTTCTAAACACAATTTGGTGCCTTCCTACTCTCATATATTTTCACTTTCTTTTTGAAAGCAGGAAATCTGTGTCTTCTCATGCCTTGAAATATAGACAAACAAAAAAAAAAATTATTTTTGTATTATGTGTAATTTTGTGTCAACTAACCCACCAGAAAAACTATGCTAATTGATTCTAGAACTGTAGTTTTACTTTAAAGTCTGACTTTTCTCTAATTTTTGAGTTACTCTGCTTTGGAGTTTAGACTGCTTACTTATTTGATGTTGCTCAAAAATGAACCCGTTTTTCAAGGATGGCTTCCATTCCTAGTTCACCTCTTTAAAACTGATCTAGTCCTTTTTAAAAAATTCAGTATCAACTTCTCTCTCTTCACTCATTTTCATGATGTCAGCCCAGTAAACCCTTGACATAATAAAAGTTTTCTTGAGTCAACTGCCATGCAAGCTGATCTTCGGTTTCAAGGACAAAATGAGAAGACATCTATATAGACAAGGCTGAGAACATCAAAAAACTACCAGTCATTCCCTCTTGGATTGCACCACTAATGACCAGCTAAGAAGCTAAAATTAAATATCCTTCAACAGGACATTAATTCACCCATAATTTATCATGCAGGCCAAATGTGATTATTTGTGTGGACAGGGTCCTGTTTGTAAATGGAACCTGCCCCTCGCAAACTACCGAATAGACCCACACAACAGGTAATGGGAGCTCATTTCAGACAGTCTGTTACTACTTGAAAGTATTAATCATTAATTCTTAGAGAAGGGCATTATCAGGACCCTTATGCATAACCCTACCAAGACTTAAAGGGAAGTAAATTAATAAATATTTTTCTTATACTATGACATGGAAAAGACAGCAAGTCAATCAAAGAGTGAAGATAGAAATGTTAGTTCCCTAGGTAGGAGGACATTTTTTGTTTCAAAAACTGTAGAAAGAACCCAGAAGCTCTATTTTTGAATAAAGACATGTATGCCCATGTATGAGACAAAGAAAGTTCCAAATATATTATTTTTTTGCATTAGTGCAGCAGTGGTGCTTAAAGGGCTTCCTCATTGTACTGGACACTGCATGCTAAGGAAAGTCCATGCTCCCAAGAGCTGACACTGCATTTATCACATGCTGCACCCCACTTCCTCATGGTGGTAACAAACACATGAAAATGTTCATCAGTGTGTCCTAGCTGTTATCCTCCTGGGCATTGTACCAGAGAAGGTTTTAGGGAGAGATGGAAAAATCTCACAACCTCCTTCAACTTAGTCTCACAATTCATCAACAACAGCTCCCATCTTGGAAAGGACTTTGATCCTTGTTCAAGAAAGGTGTGGCAATACTGACAAATTTTTTATAATTGCATACTGTTTAACATTTTGTCCAAATACCATTGGACAAAATTCACATTTTAAATAACAGTTCGGAGGGAAAAAGGGCAAAGAGGATTCAGATTGTGCATGATGTAGTCAAGATGTATCAATAGGGCGTAAAATTATGTCCATGTCCCATCCTACCGAGGCACAACTACAGAAGCAACAGCATGCAAGTCAACATGGTTTTCTTAAGTGGTCTGATTCTGAAATTTCCTACATTATGCTTATGACTTATAAAGCGTAAAGTGTATTTTTCTCAAAACTTGAGGGAAATTAAAGAATCTTAGGAAAAGGTCAAAATATGCAGGATCCTCAGATTTAGGTTCAGCAAAAGCCTAAGGAAAGGAAACATGCTAGGGTCTAAATCAAGAATAAAAGAGGGTGAAATCAACATGAATACGATATATAGTCCTAAGCAAACCTTTTTAGATATCTCCAAGAAGGTATGCAAACCTTTTGTGAGAGCTATGCCAATAGATACCCAGATCTGCTGAGCTACACAGTAATTTAACAGCTGAAAGCACCAGTTTTTTTCGGTATAATCAGAGTATCTCCTACATGACAAATTGCTACTGTACAATGTGGGTATGATCTATTCCTTTAATGAACTCTAAGAATTTAAACAGATGAAGAGATCATTAGAGCTGGAAATCTGACTTAATATACCAGAAATATATTTAGGAAGCAGAAATAACAATTATCCAAAGATGGTTCCAGGGTGGCAGAAATTTCTGAAATTATACAGGTGTCATTGCAAATGCAAGATAACCTTTTGTCAGTAAGATAACTAGGAAAATCATACATTTATTTTTAGGCAATTCATATGTCAAGTTGCCAAGGAGTAAGATCACTGATCAAGTTTTAAATTTTCATCTTCCTAAGTATATTGAGAAGACAGGTATTTTGAAATTCCCTTTGCACACAGGAGATGTTTAAGACAATCAAAATAATTTTTAAACTTGACAAAAGAACACACATAGTGTACGAAATTCATTACCTCAAATCCAGTTTTCAGAACTGTTTACAAGTCACAATCCCACGGAGCACAAATGTAGGCTATGAACAATAAGTTGTTCCACATCTCCCAGTGTGTAAGAAAGGAAAGTAGTAGAAAGTGCTCAGAAAAGTACATTGCCTTTTGTACCCATTTTTCTAAGGAAAATTACTTTTGATGAAACAAAATGCTGTTCCATTTTAGTAATTTCTCTAGATCTTCTGCTGCTATTGATCATAAAATGTACCTATCCCATTTTTACTGGCTATTACAGAATTTTCTCTCAGATACAGAACCTTGTGAATCATTATGAGTACAATGTCCTGGACTATCTGTACCATTCCTTTCTCATTCAGTATTCAATATTTCTATTCAATATTTCTAAAAAAGCAGTTAAGAAGCAGTAAGGCAATAATGTTGAAATGTCAAAGATTATGTTCAGCTCCTCGTTTGCTCTAAATCGATATTAAGAGAAATGTAGGAAATGGCAACATTCTATCCGGTGCAAGTCATCACTTGGACAAAGCACAGCTGACCCTAGACAGGACCACAGTACTTGTCTGAAACGCATCCTTCTCTCTGGATGCCTTCTGCCTCACTCCCCCTCCTCCTGATGTTAGGACGTGCAGGCAGATGCCCTTGTCACTGTCTAGCCCCTGTGCATTTGCTTGGATTGATGCTCACCGTGCCTAACTCTCTCTCCAGATGATGAAGATTATGCCTTGTCCTGCCCGAAACAAAGCAGGCACCAATGAGCAGAATTTGCTAACTGATGTAATGCATATGCAGGTATTAAGTCACGCATCCTCAAAAAAAATTTGAGTTGCTCCATAAACACTCAAGTAGTCTGCTTAGCGTGAAGATTCACATGACCACTTTCCTTTCCTGCTCTGCACACCAGCTCCCCTTTGAAGTAAGGAGTCTGCCTCAAGGTCTCGCTCCAGCTGTTTAAAGACCCCAGCAGAAATAGAATAAGCAACCTGGCAGCTTTTTCTCTCCAAGATAAGACTTTTCCAAGACAACTGTGCTCTACTGAAACAATTCTAAAACTTAGGAGTGTGAGAGGTTCATAAATGCAGAGCCAGGTCTTTTTTCCTGCCAACACTGAATCTCCATTCCCATAAAAGTGAGGCTTCAGAATTCATAGTTTATAGCAGTAGACCAAAAGCTCTCTTAACTCTGATTTAGTAAATTATGCACATATACACAGCACAAAAAAAAAGTCTATGTGTTACACACAGGAAGAAGCTAATTCTTTTTTTGCCATATTAGTATATACAATTCATGAACATGACACCTTTCAGTTCTCATAAAGCATTTTAAAAACTTTACTATTTCAGTTCATCTCATTCTACAGGTACTCAACCAGCATAAATATAAACAGTGAACCAGCCTTGAAAAAACAACTGTAGTTTTTGTTCTGAACACCTGAACATTTTTGATGTTTACATGGAGCTTGTTCAATCATTCCAAACTTATGTTCTGTGTCTGGAGTAATTCTTAGAAAATAATCACAGAATCACAGAATAGTCTGAGATGGAAGGGACCCACAAAGTCCAACTCTTAAATGGATGTGTCTTTTTGACTGGATTTATGCTGTCTGCACAATAGTTTTTTTCAGGTCAATTTTTTCTGGAAGACAAAGTAAACAGGAAATTCATAACATTTAACTGTTACAAAACTAGCTATCAAAATAAAAACAGAAGTTTCAAACTTATGAGCTCAGTATTACTTAAAATGGCTTGAAGATCCAATTTTAGTGCTACTTCATCCCAACTATTTTTGATCTGGAAAAAATCTCCTTCTTCACTGCATTCATTACAATTTCAGAGACTTTAAATGAATCGATAGAAAAAATGATCCCTTCCTTGATCAGTAAAATGCAGAAATATTCTTTACAGTTGTCATATAACTAATATTCCTTGAAGTGCCTGTAACATAGAGCTAACTGTTTAGTGGCCCTCAAATTTTCTTTCATCCTGTAACTAAGTGCTTTAGCAGTAATACGAATAAATCATCTAAGGACATAATCAAAGAACCCTTATGCAATTTTATTTATATCTCCTTTAGCTATACCTGAGTTTATTTAATATCCTGGGGGTTTTCCCATCACATTTTGTCTGTAATACATCAAGACCTGAACAGTTGTGTAGTTTCAACAAAAGGGCCTTTCCAAGACTTAAAGCTACCAAAATCACTTCGGAAAAATCATCTGTAAGCACATTTTCAGTTTGTTTCTGAAATGGGTTCATTTCAGAATATTTTGGCAATTGCAATTTGGAAAGCAATTCCATTTTTTAAAACAAGTAGTATATTTTGAAGGAATTGAACTGTCATGCAAATGGCAGACATATACGTGCCTTTCTTTTCCTTGCTTTTGTTCTGTTACTCACAAAAAGTCCCACAGGATTAAAAATGAGCTAGAAAATATATACGATCAACTGGAGCCCCATTTTTTTTCCAAAATTGGATTTAGTGTCTCCCACTATAGCAAGTGCCATACTCCTTTTGGTGTAAGTTTACAACATTTTACTATGGGTCTGGTTTTTATCTCCCCATCATTAATGCAATCCATTTTTAATACAGACAAAAAGAAAGAAAGAAGGGAAGCCCCATCCCATTATCACATGAGGTTTTGTGATGGGGTAAGATCCTGGGTCAGGTGTGGTGCTACACATCTCACTGGTTCCACACAGCATTTTATCTTCAATTCCTTCCAATACTTCAGTATATTACCACTAAGGAAAATAGAGGCGCTTCAGCACTGTGCTGGGAGCTTGGAAACACTTGGTCCATGGCAGGAAAGGGACAGATTCCAGAACGGCTCCTTAAGTCACTTTTTTGTAACTTTTTTTTTAAAGGCCATATTAACTTTTAAAAATCACTATAAACTAAGAACATCAGAAGACAATCTGAACACAAGGGTTAGAATAAGCTTTGGACAATGTAGAACTGAAGCCTGTGGTTACACTTGAAGTAATTACAATAATAGTTTCTACTGTACTGTGAGTTCAAAATGTGAGGTATTAAGTTTGCCAGCAATAAAAAGTAGAGTGGAAAAATAAGTAGTTTAAAAGGAAAATAATTAGTTTAAAAGGATTTTTTAGTATAAGAGCAAATTTAATATTTTATTTATGGGACTAACAGCAAAATACAAAATACTGGCTGTGAATCTAAATCCAAGATAGAACTTTTACTGAGCACATAATAACACTGCTTTCCAACAATAACAGTATTCCAACAAAGAAAAAAAATCATAGGAAATACTGATGTCAAAACTCTTAACAAGATTTAAATTACTTAGAAAAATGGAATGGATAAAGAAATGTGAAAGGTTTTTCAATGCTATTTATAAACTACATTGTAAAACCGTCCCATTTAAAAATTCTCAGCTTCTGCTTATGCCAGGGGTCCACTCTTAACAAAGATTCATTAGATTTTCCTGAAAATGTTGGCTTTCTTCTATTAGTGATTTTTCCTTCCATGATTTCACCTTCAATTAGAAGCTTCTTGCATTTTTTATAGTCACAGACATTTGCACAAGAGTCAGTTTTTTATTGGCAAGAAAGCTTTAAGCTACTTCGCTGAAAGTAACTGCAAACATTTAACAACAGCTTTTTTCTTCAATTTTATAAAGAAGTAAACTGTGCAAGTTAAGTTTACCTAAAAATGAGTTACAGAAGCAAAAATCAATACTTTTTTTCCCTTCACAATGAACATACTTGTCTATCAGAACCTTATTTCCACAACCTTTTTTAGCAGAAATAGACCACCAGCTAACAACTAGATCAATTTAAAGACTTTACTAGCTTTCCAAGACTAATTTTTTCACATTGAAAAGAGGTTAAAGATAACACTTAAGCCATAGGTTGTTGGGAACACAGACTGCAATGAAATAAATTCCAGCTCAAGAGTAAAGAAAAAGCAGATGCAAACTTACACTTGAGAACACTTGGCACTGAAGGCAGTCAAGGCCCAGAGGGGTGACCTGTGGAGTGAAACACGAAGTGCAGCAAGCAGAGGACCATCTAGTAGAAAAATGGAGCCTGAGAAGTGTAGAAGTCAGAAATACAGGCCAGGAGAACAACAGCTAATGCAATGGATATCACAGGCCTAGAAGAGTTTCCTGGACTCTTTCAAATTTCCTCTGTCCCTGTGAAACTGGCTTGCTTTAAGTAGTTTCCAAGGGCCTGCAATTCATTTCTTGGCTAGGCAGGCTTACTTTCACTGAACACAGTGATCTGAGGTTTGTTTGAATTCCTGCTCTGTGGAAATCTACTGTACTTTCTAGCAGGTGTGAGAACGCTGAGGCTCCTTCAGTTGCAGCTCATTTCCACTTTCTAACTACTTTATCTCCGTGGATGAAGCAAAAGTGACTTTTGTGTTTCCTGGCAGTCTGCTGCTTCAAAGAACCTTATAGTGATTTGTTTATTTCAGAGGAAATGGAGACCAGTCAGTGATGACAGATTTATTGGTTAAATGGACATCACAAAAAAAATTTCATGAAGCACAGGCTGGCTCTAACCACACTGTGAGAACTCATAGTAAGGGGTGATGTGCATTCCAGGAGTCCAGTCCTATTTAATCCACGCCACTCTAATCTGTACATTTATATTACACCTTTCACACAATTTCCGAGAGCTCTGTACAGAAATGTAATAACCACTGTAGTGAAACATATCCACGTATGTTGATGGCCTGCATTTAGGCTTGACAATGCAGCAAAAGGAACCAGACTGTTGAATATCTCCTGGCAAAGAGTCAGACAGAGACAGACAAGAAAAAAATGGGTGCCCAACTTCTTCCTATTACATCTCAAGATAGAAGAGAATTTCTTATTTCTGGAGAGACAATTTACAATTTGGCAATTCATAACAGCTCCTATTAGGTGAGAAATTTACATTGGAGCAATTAAATATGAAACTTGATATGGAAGTTATTGAGACTCAATATTAAGTTGTACAATATAGTTGATCAAACACATACAAGAGGCAAAGGAGTTTCAGCAGTTGGTAGGTTTGCAATGCATGAAGGATTATGCCAAGGATTGCATAATTTCAATGTGAAAAAAAAAAATTCAAATATTGTAGAGAAAGATACTACCAGACTTATGTTGCTATAGTCTTCCAATGATAACTGGTTGTGATAATTGCATCTGTCAAAGAAGGTAAAACAGATTTATGAATAACATACAGGAGCTTGTTTTGAAACTCCCAAATAACCAGACAACTGCTGGTTCTCTGTTAGGGTGAAGAACACTGGTCAAAGCAAGCACTGAGACACAACCAGCAGGGCATTCCATTTGATCTGGATTCAATTTCAGAAAAATAGCTGGCTGAGGTCGTGCATCAGCCAAACAAACATACCATTTGGAAAGAAGCTGGAATATTTGTTGAGGCAGAGAAATATATCTGTAAATCACCTCAAGACATATGGTTCACTAAAGCACATCTGCCAATAATTGGCTCAAAAATTCATCAAAATGTTAAAAATGCCTCTATTTAAGATAATAAAATAAAGTGCTATTTATTCTTTGGAGACACATACCTTCTCAAAAATACCTTGATAGGTAAATTACTCAGCTTTTAGTAACTGGCATTGTCATTGCATTTTGAGTCCTCCTATTTCCCAGTCTAGTTTGACATCCTGAATGTTTTATTTCTGTTTATACATAAGGAAATGTAAGCTGGTTTTGTCCTGTATATAGACTGAAGATCTGAAGTATGGAGTAACTACAGCACTGTGTCAAGATTATTGAAGGAAATGAAACTAGAAGATCTACACAGGGATTCCTGTAGGGAGCACAGTCATGGAGATTTGCCCAAAGTAATGTACTTGCTTCTCTGCAGAGGCAGTTTGCCTGGCAAAATCATAATGCTAAATTTTTGGAAACTAAACTTCTCCTTGATTTCCTGACACTGTCTTAGTTCAAAGCAACCTATCTGCTCTACTTTTGGGTTGCAGGGTACTACAAGGGCTGCTTTTATTAAAATTGAGTCTTCATCTTTTAAGCCTACTACTAGCCTTACCCTTTTAGTAATTCTTTCTAAATTTTTAACATTTATAAGAATGAAGACCAAAGGTGCTTTTGAATCATAGACAACATCTTAAACACCCTGCAGCACAGAAAAATTTCAAATGTATGTGTATGTGAGTGTGCGTGTGCGTGCATGTGTTCACACAGAACTTAGGTGAAAATAAGACCTAATCTTTACTATCTTTTTCTTAACTATAAGAAGATATTTTGCTGGATCTTGATTTAACCCAATCCTGCTATTTTGTATTTCATGATCATCTATATCTTATCAACGCTTAAGTATAAGCACACTGATATACAACCATCTACACACTAGGCTCAGATGAAAAGTTTCCTAGGACTGGAAGCTCACATCATGGAATAAAGGGCATGCTTCTTTTAAAATATTTTGTATTTTACAGGATAGCCAGTCTAAAGCAAACAAAAGTATATGAATGCACAGCATTTTAAGAGTCCACACTCTGCTTGAACTCCTTGCAAAAGTGTTACCAAAGCATTAGATGCAGAGAATTAATGTCTCCAGGATGAAAGCAACATGAGGGACATGTATTTTTAAAATTCAGAACATGCTGAAGGGGTTGCAGCCTTGCAATATTCACAATAGACCTCATAACAATAAGCAAATGCTTAAAGGATATAGATGTGGGACAATTCTGGAATATAATGTTTACAGTTAAGTTCTATAGCCAAGAAGAGATAGGCTAAAACCTAAAAGCTGCCTCAACACAAAAGGATCAGCTTTCAAGAAAACTGCACACCCGACTGTTACCATTTAGGCACCTAAATGAAGAACAATGGGGGCTTCTGGGTTCTGAGCTCTTTCAAGCATCTGGTCCAAATTCTTTCCCTCCATATGAATCAAAACAAATGTTTAGGCTACTAACTTTCCATTGCCCTTTAAGTTTAATGCCAGCTTTTCCAGCTTTTAAATTCCTAAGCATAATTAGATGAATAAAACACTAACTTTGCAGAATACCCAGTTAGGGACTATTTACCGTATTTTATTTTTATTTGTAACTGGTGTAAATCCTGTATAGAGTCATTGTAAAACTGTATCCTTCAAAACAATATCTTTTAGAACAAAATCTTTTTCTTTAATACATTTAATGTTTAATACATTAATCCATCTTACTTGGCTATCCAAAGGTGGTCAAACATTAACTCACAGATTTGAGGATGCAACAGACTGAAAAATCAGCCTAAAGCAAAACATAACAGCAGAAACAATAAAATAACCCAAGTTAATTATACAAGAAAACAAAAAAGAGATCACATCATGGTGTGGAAATAGAATATAAGTCAATGTGTGCATCAGCACACTCTGCTAAGGGAAGTTTTAAACATACAGAATTCCTGCTGCTCAAGACAACTATGTCCAACTTCAGTGGCATGGATCCTGATACAGGAGCTGCAATGCTCTGCAAGAGTGCAGGATACATCATTGTGCCTGGACCCTGATACCTCCTAGGATGTTTAAAATCTGTACTAAATAATCATAAGAATGTATTTAAATGTTAGAGGGGAACTATTAAGACAGACAGGCATTATGGTGGTACCATACCTCTGCAACTCAAACAGATCACACAGGAAATGCACAGCACTACCTGATATAACCCTGGGGAAATAACAGTCCATTTCGAGTCGTCTTCCCCCTGTGGGAAACCTGGTCTGCAGAAAAGTGTGAATTCAAACATATTAAGAAAATCTCTGATTAAAAAACCAGAAATTTTGCAGGCCTGTTACAGAGAATACTGAAATATTCAACACTTTCAAGCAAGTTCATGACTGGACAAAAGGAAATAACACCTGAGTATCTCATTTTATTTTTACAGCACATACAGCAGCAAAGGACAGACCAACTAGTGAACACACAAAAATATGAATAGAAATCTGGGTTTTCTTCTGACTTGAAGCAAGAAGAACTTTTCTTCAAGAAGCACATAAACAGAGTTAGCAGAAAGCATCTTTGCTAATTTACATGAGTTAATTTAATAAAATACAATGTGCGGAAAAAACCATACAGTCGACTTTCAGCTTTTCCTTTACTGAATAAGAACCCTTCCCATCAGGTTTTCTTTTCCAAACTTGGTTCAAAGTTTCTGCTGCTCTATAATTCTTACAAAAATCATGTCCTCTAAATGATACTATCCTAAATGGCCATTGTGCCAAAGTTAACTCTGAACTTCAGTCATAGAAGGAGTTTTGATTAAGAAAAATAAACAAAAAAATTTGGAATTAGTGACTTGAAGAAAACAAATAATCCCCAAACTGGCTACTCCTGTCTATAAGAGCGTATGAGAACTGCCTTTTAAATCTGGATAACAAAGAGAAGGGATAAGTTACTGAGGGCTGCAGTAGAGTATGAGACAAGGCAGAGAAAAAGGAAATTCAGAGTTTTTTAAGATGAGTAGCAGGCCAAAATTCCTGCAACTGAGATTTATTACACCATGGAGTCTGATTCCCAAGATGGCTAATGAAGGCAAGCTATTTTTTAAAATCCAAATCAGCATTTAATAAATGAGTGCCACACTCAAAACCCATATATATAACCCATTTTGTCATACTGAATTGAAAGGAATCAACCCACACTCAAGCATTTTAGTCATCACTATTTCACTCTATCTGTCATTCGTCTAATAAAAGAATATTAATATGGATTGCTGTTTGGCAGGGGGTACCTTTTCCCCTATATATAAGATTCATCTAGATAAATCAGCTATACAGAAATGTAATTAATTATCTTATAATTAATTCTCTCAGGGGGGTTGTTCAACCACTACCCACTGTATTCTCTGACCATCATCCACATTCATTACACTGGAAATAATGTCATCACTAATGGACACTGCAGAGTCTGTAATTCTTCTTTGGAACCACAGTAAGCTTAGTCTGGCATAGACCAACATGGAGAAAAGAGGAAAAGAGAGGGGAAGAGATGGAGAGAAGGGTTTTAACTCTTCTGTGTAGATTGGAAGTGAGGTGAGGTGAGGGGTGATGAGAGTCAGTATGATTATGACCCTAATACTTTTCAGCTATGGCAGTTTTGCCGCATTTCCTGAAGAGGAGCAGCCTCTTGATCCTTTTTAATATCCTTATTAGTCTCTAGTTCAAGAAGCGTGTGTGAGGACGTATTTAACTCTCATTGAAGTCAATGGCTCTTAAGCATATGCTCAATTTTTTTCACAAAAATCAGGACTTTAATCTGTTCCTTATGCACATTTAGGATTACAGAGAGGTCTTCTGTTTTTGAAGTTGCTGGAAACATCAGCTTGCTGATGAGAGGTGGGGGAAGGGAGAAGGACTCCATCAGTGTCAGAAGCCTATAACTTTTCTATTTTTTTTTTCTAAATTTTGACCAGAAGATCATTTGTCTTTTTTTTTTTTAAAGTCTTCTCAAATAGGTAGATTCTTATGAGTGCTCCAGAAATGTGAGTTACTGACAAAACACACTTAGATTTGTTAGCATGTCCTCCCTTCCTCCTCTAAAAAGTTGATAGAACTTTTACCAAAATCCCAAAGAGATATACTCCTAGCAAGGGAAGAGAAGAGTTGAGACAAAAGCTGTAAAACTGTCTCTGTCCTACTCGGCAAATGCACCTCAATTCTGGCAACTACTGGTTTTGTCTACTTTGGTCCTGGAATAAAACCCTTTTCACTGAGCCTGAAGGTTGTGCCAAACTGTATGGTGATTTTTTTGATATGGAAAAAAGCCCACTGGAGACTGGCCCTAAAGCAGCCAATCTTGTGAACTGATCCTCATGTGAATTTATGTCTCTAGAGTTTAGATTCGATATTCTGTAATTTTACCACGAGTTCTATTTGCTGATATTACGCTGAAAACTCTAGACACTGAAAATAACTGAAAAATTACCAAACCTAAACATTCAAAAGGTATCATCAGCACTCTTCTTTTCTCTCCCTTCCTGAAGCTTCCTCCTCCTTCCCAAACTGGTTTTAAAACATGTTTAGAAATAAAATAACACAGTATAGCCAAATGCTGAACCAGTCAAATCACATAGACTATTCAGGTCCCTATCTACTTTTATTTTAGATTTTATATATATATATATATATATATATATATATATGCATACACACACACCCCAGATATATGTTCATGTCTATTATATCAGTGAAATGGAATCACATAAAAATATTTTACTGTTTTCAAAATTCTTCTTACAGAAAACTGGAGTAAAAGAACAATTTGCAAATGCTATTTAAAGATTTTACAGGCCCCTTCAAAATGAGACTTTACTGTCTTTGAACCACATTCCTTCTGCCACAAGTAATTACTTAAATTCTTGAAGTTAAAAGAGTGCATTTTAAGAAAGTTAATTTTTTTTTCACACGTTTGGCTTAGTTTCAAGTACTTTGTTTTTACACACAGCTCTGCTCAACACTGGGTACATCATTGTTATTTGATACTAAATGTCAGTATTGTCAGGTCTGGGTCATGTTTGATTTTTGCTATAGCTGTTTACAGAATCTTCTCTGTGGTGCACAACTCCTTTTGGAGTAAAAACCTCTAGAGAAGAGAGGGCATATTAAAGATTTTTTTTTTTGTTCTTTATTTTTTATTTTTTTGTGTTCACTTCCTGTCTTGCACACTTTTCTTACAGATCATAAGTCCACAGAAGAGCTGTGACGGACCTACAGTTACCAAAAAGAAGTTCATGGTAAAAGAGATGATAGCTTGGTGACAATGGGTAATGACAGAATATTGTTTTTAGATGTTTCTTGCAGGTATTTGAGCCATACTGAAGACAGAGAAAAGTGTGAATGGAAAAAGGAAGAACACAGTTAAGACAGCATGGAGAAAATGTTGAGGCAGGTAAGAAACAGGATCTGAAATATTGACTGAGGCAACACCTTGCAGTGAAATTAGTTTAACTCTGAGAATATAAGGTAGAACCAGAAGAATGATTCTAGGAAGGAAATTTCAAAAGGATGTGATTGAAATGTATGATCATTTCATCAGCTTTGGTTTTGGCAGGCTTAAAACAAGAGTCAGGAGAGGACTAGGGCAGAAAAAACAGGATTTAATTTCTGCTAAGTGGTGTAAAAGTCATTTGCAGAACAATCTGAAAACATGTTGGAAAGAGAGAAGACAAAAAAAAAAAAAAAACTTGCAAAGTCTCACAGCAAAATAAGTTCTAAATCATAGCTCTCAACCTGGTCAGAAAAAGCAGTAGCCCGTGGCCTTGCACTGGGGAAACCAAGGACAAAGGGTTTTCTATGCCTGTAAAAGATGCTTTGCGCTCACCCTAGGTCTCTTTTGTGAGCATTTTTTTCCCTACATCTGTGCATTCTTGCCCTGGAAGGAAAGGAAGTGCTGTCTGCTTTTGTAAAGAAACCAAACTTTACCGCATAAAGTTCGGCTTTATGGAGAGCGGAGATATATGAGCCATTAAATGACATGGCAGGGAAGGTGCAAAGGCTGACTAGTCAGAGAGACCTCCTTTTTTGTGCTTGTTGTCCAAGAGGATACACATATTCCCTAGACTTGTTTTTGTTCCAAAACTCACAGGAATACTCTTCCAGAGGTATTTAGGGAATATGTACTCCCCTCCAAATATCTTCTGAACTAGAAAGGCTCCATGTAGGTTTGTATTAACACCTCAGATAGGAGCAATATTTCTTGCATTTCCACCTCATTGTAGATTTCAGATCTGTTTTTTGTAGTAAGACTCTGCTGTTAGGTTAACAAAGTCCTTTTAATTAACAGGCCAGCAAGAAGATGCAGCCAAACTCCACTACATGGGTAACACCAAGCTTTCCAGTTCTCTACATAAGAAGCTCAACCAAATGTTTCCCAGTTAACATGGATGCATCTTTCAGTTTGTGTGTGAATTAAGACTATCAATTAGCTGTGAAAACATGCTTGAAATGCAGAAGATAAGCTGGAGCCTCCATAAATAATATTTCCAGCGTATCTACCCATACATGGTGGAACTACAAACATTTCTTAGCTGCGCAGCATCGAGCTGAAGGAATCAACAAGAGGGTAGTAACTCACATGCTTCTGGTTAACTTTGTCAACATTATTCTGTTAATTCCAGAAAAATTATACAGTAACCTAAGATGTGTCAGAATTAGAGTAACAGACGGGCAAAGCTGTGACTACTGCAGGAGGAAAGGAAGTGGCTTTCCCAAGAACTTTGAAGGACTCGGTCATTCTCTAAGTTATATTTCACCAAACATACTTTAAAATGGCTGGACATTTTTAGCCACTATACTTGAAACACACAATCTCTATCCAAAAAAAAGGGTTTGTTTGGGTGTCATGTCTGGCAAAGCATTCCCAATATGTTTGCAAATACAAAAATCTGAAATCTCTGATATTTCTCATGCCAGCAGACTGCACACCCAATCGATGCCTTCTGTCTTTGTCTACATTTCAGTTTGGAACCAGTGAAATAAATTAGGTTTATAGGGTTTGGATACTGTTAGATTTCTGTACATACCCTCATATTAAAGTAATAAAGATGTTTGCCTCATAAAGTTCTAGCAATGTATTGAAGTGTAAAAGCAAAGGAGTCAGAATGAGTGAAGTAAAAATTAAAATGCAAAAATAAGCCAAATTACAAGAAAGTTCAGCAGAATATTTCTTCATAATATGGAGCAATCAAAATTGTTTGCACTCCTCTCCAGCTTTTTCTTCTGTGCAAGTTCACATCATTATTTTAAATGTAGAATTTAAGACGTTGCATTTGCCAATATATTTTAATACCAATATATTATTTCATAAAAACAAATAATACAGATGGAATTGTCACTCCCTTTATTGACCCAATAAGCTATTAAAAATCATGTAAATTAAAGTGCTAATAATACAAAAAAAGAGATAATTCTGCAGATTCAAGATGCGCCATGAACAACTGCTAATGAAGCCTTCTATTTTTATCTGACTCTTAACTGTTTCATCTTGTATTGCCTAATAGAGCTAACATTACATTACCTTATTTAGCAGGTCACTGCAGTTCTTAGGTTATTGTAGGTTACATCTAATGGAAATCTGATTAAGGTAGAGGGTCGTATTTTTTTGTTTTGAAATTAGGAGAGTGCTCATTTTGCAGGGATGAATGGAAATTGAAAGGCTATAAAGTCACACAGTCCTTCAGAAATAGACTTGTGTAAAAAAAGAAATAGGCACAGAGAGAGGGAGGGAGAGGGAGCCAGGAGTGAGACCATTAGTGCGTATTGTTCTAATGTCCTCAGGAACGCAAAGACTTAAGACACAGCTGCAGCTTGAGGCCATTGTGGTACTCCCAAAATAAGAATATAGAAACGGGGCGGGGGAAAAGAGCCCAATATTACTATGTCAATTCTGAGTCAATCAAACCAAACTGCAAAGAACTTGTAACGTTCTCAGCTCTTCCTAAACCCTACATAAGGCGGTTATGAATTGCAGACTTTTTCTAGGTTTTAATGTCTAGTTCTGAAAATATAACTTTGAAAGGCGTGAATGTGCTTAAGCTCCAATTATACTGCTGCTTTCTTCTGGCAGAAATCACTATTTGGCATTCTAAGTACAGTTTTACAAGAAATCTTTGAGTGGTCAACATTGCCGTAGCTGCCTAGACTTCTATTCACACCATTTTTAGCAATTCAGCATACCAAAGCCTCGCAAAATATGTTGTCGTTTAGTTTATCAACACATCTGACTTAAATTCTTTTTTCTTCTGTAAATCAAACTGATATTTTCACAAATTTGGGAGACATCTAGTCACTGGTCCTACCTTTCCATCTACAGTAATAAGCACATTTTAATGAGTAGTTTTGACTTGTCCACATATTCTATGGGGCCTACAGCGTTCTGGTATTCTCCACCAGATGAAAGAAAATGAAAGGCTTGAAAAGCTACTGAGACCAATGTGCCTGAGGATCCTCACCCACCGTGTCAAAATCACCCCCCTGCCAAAGAGGCCCCCATGCACACTCAGGATATATTGCATGCATCTAGAATATGCCATTTTTTGCTTGGCAGGTAGAAAACCCCACAGTTCATTCAACTCTCTTCAGAGCTATATTGTCAGCCCACATATGTCCAACAGATTTTTTTAGTATCTATTTTTAGGAGGACCAAAGTGGGAAACAGTTTTTTCCGCTTGGTAAATTTAAGTGACTAATGCCCTCAATTCACCAAAATGTGTAAACATACACTTAACTTCAGCAGTGTTCATATCAAAGTACTACTTCATGACTACTTCAGCTGTGAAGTCCTGGCTCCACTCAATAGCTAGTTTTGACTTCAGTTTCCCGAGGTTTCATTCATCTCCAAACATACAAAATTAAATGCATACTACAATCAGCGTAAGATCACAGTCTAAGAATTAAAACTCACAATAGCGGCAGAGGATACTGAAGTGCATCTAACAGTTTATGTAAGGCAGCATTTGTCCAGACTTACTTGCTAAAAATAAGAAATAGCTATTAGAGATCTGAGAGAATGCAGAAGGAAGAAGGACTTTTAAAAGATTGCAGTAATCTGTTTCAGTTTTAGTTTTTCATATCCTATTTGCTATAAAATAATATTCAATCAACTAGTTTTTCTTTCGTCCAAGAAGCATCAAAGGAGAAGAAAGCTGAAGAAGAGAAGGAAAGAAAAAAAGACAGGAGAGGAGAGGAGAGGAGAGGAGAGGAGAGGAGAGGAGAGGAGAGGAGAGGAGAGGAGAGGAGAGGAGAGGAGAGGAGAGGAGAGGAGAGGGTGACAAATCAGAGAAAGAGCACAATAGAGAGAGAAAGAGGAAGAGAAAAAAAGAGAGAGAGAAAAAGAGAGAAAAAGAGAGAGAGAGAAAGAAAAGAAAAATCCACTGGATTTTATTTGTTTAGTAAAACTATTCTCTTCTATCATAAATTAAAGATTTGGCTCTTTGCTTTGAGAATTGCTTCCTTGGTTTCATCAATTATTTTTTTCATTTATTAAAGAAAAACAAAAGAAAATAGCATTGAGTACAAAATGAATTTCTTTCATATGACCATTAACTTCTCATAGATGTTTTCTTGTGAGGTTTGTTCAGCACAGGTAATTTTCAATACAAAGTTCAGACTCCTTTTTTCCATTGCATTGAGTAAGAAGCTCAATGCAATGGAAAAGAGTAGTCTGCAATTTCAGAATGCACACCATTCAGTGATTACATCCATCATTAAACAATAAAATTCAGTAGCAAATTTCCAGATATTATTATAGATTTCTCTTTTGGCATATAATAGTATGTCTATTTATTAATATGTACAAATTCCAATCAAGTGACCTATCCCCAAAACTATTTGTAAAAATTTACAATTCCATATAGAAAATCAATCTACATTCTGAATAGGGGATGCCTTAGTATCATCTGTAGGTCCAAGATCTTGAAAAAAAAATATATCCTTTCTAATCTACAGTGAGCATTACATCTTTAATATTACTGATGTTAGCAAGTAGAATTTTGACAACCTAATTAGTCTATTTATAGTGTTTAATAGAAGACTTCAGAAGAAAACTTTCGTGCATTACAGTGCAGTGTCTACTACTATATCCCGTTTTTTTAATGTGGGTTTTTTTCACTTTGCATCATTCATTGAATGTTAGGATGCAGTGATGCAACTCTGCACTAGTGAAGTTACAGATGGATGTATAAAATTTGCAGAGTAAACATCATTGTGATTTATACTATTGTCTATAAAATATTATTTTTTATGGATATGGTGTAGGTAAACTTATCAAGGGACATAGATTTTGTAATATGTATTAATAAATAACAAAGACAACACATGCTAGAAAGGCAAGACCAATGGCAGCAGTGGTATTTTAAACAAGCATTTCTCGGCCGTATTTGCCGTTGGAAGAATTCAAGACAGCGTATAACAAAAAAACTTAATCACTACTGTGGCTATCTGGTCTGTCTCCTTCTCCCAAGCTAAGCTACGTTTAGAGTAAGAACTCGCAACTTAAAATCTGGTGGTCCTAACAAAAATCAGTAGGAGTTTTGTCATCCTGAACTTCCTGGTGGAATTTCCCCTAGCATGTCTGTTCGTAAACCATTTATTTCAGTAACTTTCTTTTTACTGATTCAAATTCTTAAAATCTAGGACTAGACTGCATGTCCCCAGCACAATTACATCAGGCTATTTTTGAATTCAGGTTTTCATTAAGCACAATAGAAAAGCATCTACGTGCTCATGGAAGACCCCAGACACTCACCGCAGAAGTCAAATGACTTCTGGCTGTGCGTGCAGTCACACAGCTCATGCTGGTAAAGGTGATGCAATTGCCCTGCTGAGTAGCAGGAGGAAGGTTTTTTCTGCAGGGTGGCTGTGCACCATCTTGCTCGGGCTCTGCAACTAGCAGTACTGGAGAAATTGTGATGCAGATCTGTAAGTCTTTAAAGCCTACTAAAAATAAAAAGCATGTACGCACACACACGCACACAAAGCTTTTAGTTTCATAAAAGTTTACAGTACTTTCCAAATGGAAGGAAAGCACTGGTATGGCCATTATATAAGTTGGGCAAACAGTCATAAAAGGACAGGGCACAGGCTCGAGACAGATCATAGGACGGGGTTCAGTGCCCAGCTGTGCACTGATGTAATGAAGTAGCCTCCAGCACTGTTTATCAAAATTCTCTAACACCACACTATTTCAGTTAGAAACCTTATTAGCGACATATGCAAGTATTTATATTTAAAAAATATGACTTTCCTTTTGCATCCTTTCAAGTTGCATTCTTAAGTATATTAGAACAAGGACACAGGGTAGCATTGCAAAAGTGAGGGTTGAATCCTACCCCACCATAACTACATTTTACTGATGGGTTTAAACTTTGCTCAGTCTTGCAGATGAAACCAAATTTATTTTGCTTCCTTTCTGGAGACTTACAAAACGGCGTGGTGGAGTACATTTTGCTACTGAGAGAAAACATGCTACGGCGACTATTCATACTGCCAAGTAACAGTGTCTTTAAAAGCAATAATCCAGTGAGCAATATTAGAGCATCAGCAGACAGAAGCAAAGATAATGTTACCTGCCCTTGAATTTCAAGACACAGAGCTCAATCCTACTCTTGAGGAATTGAGATAGAGCATATGAAGTCATTGCATCACTAAAGAACAAGTATTTCCACACAGCAAATGATAAGCAGATTAACAGGCTCAATTAAAAAACATTTATTAAACAGTTGGCAAGTCTAAAAATGGCAAAAACACAAAAAAAACCCCACTCAATCTGATTACTTACATTAGTAAATACTACAGAAGTCACACTAGATATGTGAGGACAAATTTTATCCTAGGATATTAAAACCAATGTAGTTAAAATCCAATGTGTATATAAAATGCTTGACTGGCAATTTTCAAACAATCAGGCAATCCAAACATTTTATCAATAAATATCTTCAAGAATTACAAAGCATTTTTCTTCAATGCCCATGTAAAAGAATAAAGCTCTGATTGCTTAAAAAACCTTGAGCACTTCAGTGGTTTCACTGGAGTCAATGGACCTTCTCACAAAACCCTTTGTGATCCCGTGAAGGTCTGGATCAGCCTTCCAGTGTTTCTAAAAGGGTGGGTTGACGAGGAGGGGGAGAAGGAGAAGTGTAAATCCTCCTGAATCATTTATACAAACAGATAGAAATGCATAACTAGGAGCCACACATAGTTCTTTTTTTTTTCTTTTTGTCCGCACAAAGTTCTTCTTTGACTAGGGGCAAAGAATTTTGAAAATGTATCAGCAAAAGAGTCTTTCAAAATTTTAGTCTTAGAAAAGTTCCTGATTACACTTCAATTCAAAGTGAATTTCTTGCAAGTTTTCATCTATTGAAACAATTCAGCTAGTGGCTGACTAGTAAGCTCATCATTTGATAAGTGATCAGTCTTGAAGGTTTTCTCCTAAAAGTGTGTGTGTTATTCGTCGGATTTTGAAATTGTTTCATTTATGAAATCTACAGAGTTTTTGTTATTGTTGGTTTTTTCTTATGGGTAAGTGATGCTTTTATACAAGATACCAAACAAATTAACTCTTTCCAGTAAAACTATGCTTTATTATGTTTCCTCTTGTTTCCCTTTACAACCACACTGAAAAGCAGAGACATATTGATGAATCAGTTACACAGTGCTTTTTGACTACAAGCGTGCAGCTCATTTTTCTTACTGACATGTTTCAGAAACCAATCAAAAGTCCTCAAAACTCATGATTTCACAGTATTTATAATCATTTATCAAAATGACCTGCTTTTTAGAGACCATTTCAAACAAGTACATATGATTTATGATATTTAGATGTGTTTAAAATAAATTCCCTGGAGATACAACTTTTTGCTGCTTGCATCTTGAGAATAGATAGATTATAAAATATTAAAACTCAGGGGGAAAAAGTATTGTTTTTATTCATGTGATTTGTGAATGAACAAAACCCACCAGAACACACTTGGCCGAACTGTTGAAACAGTGGATTCCTGAAATGCTTTTCTAAATGCTACTATTGTAAATACATTCAAAAATATGAAGAATTTTTATTACCTGCTAGCCTTTTCTTGGAAACCTGTGCCACACAGAAAGCATTTTCCCATGGCGAAATTTGGTTTCCTTTTTTTCTTTTTTTAAAAGGCTTTTCATGCCTGAGGGCAAGTGTTTAATTACATTGGACTTTAACAGGAATGCAATTTCCTTATATATTTATCTCTTACAATTTAATGTTTGAATAGCTGTATTGCTTAGAAGAACTCCTTCAACTGTACTCAGCCTCCCCCTGGTCTTTTCAGCATAGTACAGATGTTTTTTTCACCATAGCATTTTAGACTTCCTTAAGGCTACCAGATTCACTCTTTTTTTGTATTTCTCAGTAAATCTAGATAGCACTTCCCATATAAGCATTAATATGCTTTTTTCCTGACTGAAGTCTTAAGAAAACTTGGACCTAAGTAATGTAACTTAGGAAATCACAGAAGTAACTTTGCATCTTATGTGTTTTGCATCATCTGAGAATCAAAACCTACTTTATAATAAACAGAAATAAAATGGCCCTGAAATTCACAGGCAAGTAAAAAGAAGGGGAGGCATTAGAAAAATCCAAAATATTCCATGCAGAACAACTCATACCACAAAGCAACAAAGCACTCCAAGAATATGTTTTCTATACACTCAGCATGGTTTTCATCCGCACCTCATTAGCACACAGATAATTCTGACCATTAGGGCACTTTAAAATAAGCTATTTCATTTGCAATCAACCCTCAGACTTAGTATTGTCTCTCTACTCGTACAGCCTTGACATCCGAAGAGCTGAGTTACAAAGGTGAGGATGCAGATGCCATTATTCACTGCAAAACGTTAACACAGAAAGATTTGTATGCACCACTCCTCAACCCACAGGCAGCTTTACCGACCCACTCCTGGGCCTGGGCAGGTTGGAAGGAATGTTCTGCAGATTATGAGAGAGCAGCTACAAAACCTGGAGACACTGACAGCTGCAGCAAGCAGGGGTTGACGACTACAAAAGCAGTATTTCCCAGTCCTTTGCAATGAGAACAGCTGAAAATTTCACCCTGTTCTGTAGCAGTCTTTTCAATATCTTCAAAGGGAACTTCCCAAAATGCTTAAATTCTGGGTTAGGGCTAAAGAAAACTGTAAGTCAGTTTATGTAACTATCATGAGAGCACATTTCACCTTGTTTTCTCAATCCCAAATGAAACTGCAACAGATTAGAGAAGAATGTTTCTATGTCCTCCCATTCCCTTGCAATACATGAATTTTGGGTAAAAAACACACAGTCCATCATACTAAATTCTGTTTGCCCTCTGGATTTTTGTTTGTAATTTTAAAACTTTGCACTCCCATCATCATACAAATAAGTAAAATGGGGTGTCCCTTCTGGTAAATTTTCAGAGTAGCTATACGGCTAAGAAACAGTTACTCATTTGGAAGGTAAAGGATACAAGGAATGATCATGTTTTACATTCTTTAAACTATCTACAAACTCAGCTTTGTGATCTTAAACACACAGAAACAAAAGCTAAGTAGTGGAAGAAAGGGGTAGCCTAAGGTTAATTCATCTCTGAAATGTGGAACAGATTCAGTGCTCAAGAAAACGCTGAGCATTCTGTGGTTTTAAGTGATATGCTTAAGAAGAGGAAATATATGTGTAAATAAGCAAGAGCATTAATAGTTGTCTCAGAATGCTGGCACTGAAACTTAAAGCAGTCTTTCTCTCTCTCTTCACCTCTTAGTTATTTACTATTAGGAGTTTTTACAAATGTCTATTGAAGTAGTTCCAAGTCTGATGAAGGCATGGAAGAAATTCTTTCAAGCACAGTCATTTGTTTAAAAAAAAAAGATTAATGAGAAATAAAGGCGATGATGTTTAATCAAATGAGGGGCAATTATGGTTGACAAATATAGAAACACAGCAAATTAAAATAATTCTTGCTGCCATATATGAGAATAGCATTAAATATCTAGCACCAGAGTTCAGGACTAATAAAGGGGTGGGGTTAAATATTCAGTCCAAAACGCAGGCTTTTCCCGAAGAAAAACCAAACATACAGCAGCTATGCAGTTGTTGTCAAAAGACATCTATTTTCAGTTTGAGAGATTCACAATTGTGTGAACGATCATATTTTTTTTCTTAGCGGAAGGGAGGAGGAAATAGCTACCTGCCTTGATCTTCAGAAAGTCTTAGAAAGTGAGGATCGAAGTGCATTGCAAGATAAACAAAACCGTGGCTAAAGGCTCAAACTCTTGTCCACTAATCCAGTGGAAGACTCCAGTCACTTCAGGGTAAGGTTTAGGACATTCCTCACTGGTGTTTTTTAGGTTTGCATTGTAGAATTAAATAAACAGAAAGTGATTCAGATACTTCCCTGACAGTGAAAGGGACCAATTTCCTTTTTTCCTTTAGCTTTAAATAGACCGACAAATACAATAAATCCTTACACCATCAGGCATCCAGTTATTTTCTCAGTTGTAACAGGGACTGTCCATACACCTCAAAAAATCAGATAATTCTTTTTCTCATTGAAAGTAAAGAAGACAAAACAAAAGATTTTACCAGCAGTGTTTGAACTAAATACAGCTTTAAACGCAAGAAGAGTTTTCAGCAACTATATCAGCTATGTAAGACGCAATTCAGATAAATACGTTCTGAGTTACTATAACTGTAAATATTTGCTAATATAATGGCCAGTGAAGGAAGTGATGGTATTCTTGAGGATCATTTTTTAAAAATCCTTTGTGTTGCTTGCTCTCTACCAAGCTTACAGCATTTTGAGTGAAAGAGGTTATGGTTTCAGTTGTGAACTTCATACGTATCTGGAAAAGCCTTTCACTTTCTCTTCTGTGATAACAAATAATTTGCTACGCCAGCTCTTGAGTTTACAATCTGTTGAGCCCCCTCTCTTTCAAGTGCCTCCTGCCTGTCTCTCTATATTTTTGGTGACCCCCCGGCTCATGTGTGCCCTAACGGAAGTCCCATCACTTGTGTTGCCTTCGCCGAATGGCTTTTGTCAGAGCAGGACTTTGACAGGCTTTGATATTTTAGAAAGCAGAGATAATGTCAAGGTTTTTTGCCCATTCATTGATGCCAAATCATTGCTCTGGAATGACTGCGGGTCTACATGTTTTTATGCTCGCCTTTAAGTAAGAATTACTGTAATTTTAAAAGGCAGACTGCTCCTTCCTTTCCTCTTTCCCCGCCACCAGAAAACTGAAGTGAAGCAGCTTTCTGAAACTCTCATTCACCCGTTTGCTTCACAAATTTTGCCCCTGCACGCTGAGGATTTGAGGCAGGCTCATTCAGATCCTACAGGGTAGCAAGGCATCAGCTCCTCTCCCGAATCCCCGCTTCCAAGGCAGAGCTTCCAAGCGTTGTGCAATCGCCTCGGAGCCGCAGTCAGCTCCACGGCGAAGGGGCGGAGGGGAAGGAGCGCGCTGGATTCTGAATTTTGAAGCAGAGGTGTCGTATCGGGCAGGGGGGAGGGGGCCGCGGGACCAGATGCTGAAAACCGCACCAAAACTACAAACGTTTCTCTCCTTGGCTGTAGGAAACTCTCCCCCACCGCCACCTTGATTTCATACTCTATCACGTGCTGAATTTTTTCCTTCTATTTCTCCCCCCGTAGCCTTAATAAAGCTTGCGTTAGTGATGGAGATCCCGAGAGCGCGTTGGTGGGAAGGAGCAACCCGGCAGCCCGGTGTCAGCCGGCGGCGAGAGCGCAGCTGCGGCCGTGGCCGGCCCAGCGAGCCGGGCCGAGCCGAGCCGGGCCAGCCGAGCCGGGCCGAGCCGAGCCGGGCCAAAGGAGCCGAGCTAAACCAGCCCAGCCGAGCAGGTCCGACCGCGCCGCTTGCCCGAGCCCCGCCGCCCGGGGATCCCGCCCCGCTGGGGAACGCGCGAACCTTTACCTGAGCTGTCGCTTTTCCTTTTGCCGGACCTCTTCTCTGTTTCCACCGGGGACAGAGCCTGCCTGCCATAGTCCCCTGGCGCGCACGCTGCCCCCGTGGGGGTGTTGGTGCCCAGGCTGGAAGAGTTCGAGCACAGGACAGGGGGGCTGCTGCCCAGCTCCGGGGGTCCTCCTGAGTCAGGCTGAAGGCAGAGGCTGTGCCTGGCCGCGGCGGGAGGAGACGACATCTGAGGAATGTGCCAGTTCGTCTGCAAAGCTTGGTGCTGCTGTTGCTGGTGGTGGTGATGGTGGTGATGGTGATGGTGATGGTGCCCCCTATGATGTTGGCTGGCAAACATGCCCTCCTCATTGGGGTATCCCGCTATTATGCAAGAGGAAGAAGAAGAAGACAGATCAGGGTAGGACATGTGGTCAGATCTTCCATGCAGGGCAAGAGAAGACTGGGAGAAAGGGTGCAAGCTCTGCGCAGTGGCATGGGGGCTGCGCAGGCAGCCAAAGAGTGTGTGATCCATGGCATGCAAGTCTCAGGCTCCAGGCAGGAGAGTTTAGGAAAGATCCAACTTCACCACCCTTTGTCAACTTTCACTGTAAACAGATCGGGGCTGGGATTTTTTTTTCCAAAACGGCACCGACAGACTCTGCAGCAGGCAGCTGAGCTCAGATAATCCAGGTCTTTAGCCCTAGTGGCCAGTCTCCGCTGCATAAACACTCGGACCTAGATGAGCCGTTCTCAGAGCTGCTCAGATGTCAAGAAGTGGGAGAGGTTGAAGCCAATAGAAGGTGGTCCCAGAGAACTGCTTGAAGGGGGAAACAGCTTCGAGAGGTTATAAATACAGTAGTGTGTAATGTGAGCTGGGGGCTGGCTCAGCAGCACAGCACTGACCACATGCAAACTCCCTCCAAAACGCCAGCGCCGTCCCCGCGCCGAGCGGCTCCGTCAGCGGGCGGCAGCGCTGCGCACCCGCGCCCCGGGCGCCCGCGGCCCGCGGAGGGAGGGGGGATGGGGGGCGGCTCCGCGGGGGCGCAGCGGCTCCTCCCGGGCCCGGGGCCGCGCCCCCCGCCGGCCGCCCCGAGCCCCCCGCCCCGGGCGGCCCCGCAGGGCCATCCCCGCCCCGTCGGGGCTGAGCGACCGCCCGGGGTCCTGCCGCCCCTCGGGGGCAGCGGGCGGGGCAGCGCGGTAAAGTCGTGAGGCGACGTGCGGGGGTGACTCTGGGGCGGGGGGCGCGGGGGCCACCGCCGCCCCGTTTCCGCGGGGGCTGAAGCGCTCTCGCCAGAGCCTCACCTGCGGGCCCAGGTGCGAGGGCGGCGGCGTGCGGGGCCGCACGGGCCGGGATCGGGGCCGCGCTGCCCCCTCCGAGGGTCCCGGTGCGGGTCCTGCACCCGCTCCGCCCGCGCCCACCGCCCCGGCACTCGCCGTGGGCCGCGGCGCTGCCCCGGCTGCCCTCACGCTGTGCCCCGGCATCGGCGGCCGCGTCTGCAATGAACCCACCGGCCCCCACCGTGCCAGCAACGCTGGCTGTACAGAGAAAAGTTTCCCCTCGTGCCCTCTGCCCCTTCAAAACAACAAGTCGCATAATGTTTATTTGCTTTATCTTCATTTGCTTCGTTGCAAATGTCTTTAGTGGATTGGGGGACAACCTGGAAAGTCTGGGCCTGTCTTTTTTTTCTGTAGTTTTTATTTTTAAAAATTATTTTTGACGTCCGTGTAGTGGAATTACAGTAGCCACCAAAGCGGCTCTTAACTGGTTTAAATCAGGATAACGCATTTAGCGATCAATGACCAAAGAGGTGCCCACTGCGCAGAGGTTTTATTCTTCAGCTCTTCCTGCTCCATGTACCTTGCTCCTCCTCCCCCCAAAACAAAACTAAAAAAAAAAAAAAAAAAAGGAAAACCATTTCTCTCAAGTCTAAATTCTTGGGTCCATGTGCTAAAGATAAAATGAATTTCAATTGCTAGTGGAAAAAATCAGCAATTGTATGACTTTTGCAAGAGCTAGTTTCTTAAACGGAAATTGAGTCCTATTTTGTGGGAAATTAGTTTTGCAGACTTTCTTTAAAAAAAATCTAAAACTTTTGTTCAGCAGCTGCTCTGCTTTTCACTGCAGTTTCAGACTGAGCTGGAACCTGCAGCAGTCTTTCGACGGTAAGATTTCCCCCCTTTTCTGACATCTAACTTTTTAACAACTGCCTTTAGATTTAACTGTAGCAACGCGGTCTTTACAAAGAGAGCGGCGTCCAAAGCAGAAGTTGCTGCCTCTGTGCACCGTTCAAAACTTGATATTTCTTCAGAATAAAGGAAATATACAGTTACAACACTGATGAAATATTTTGTGCTTTTCATTGTGTTTATCGTTTCAATATGTGTTCTAATATTAGAAGAGAGGGATACAAAGAAATCTCGATGGCTGAACCCCTCTGGAGCTCGGGAGCACGCCGGGCTGCCAGCGCAGGGGTGCTGCTGTCCCGCACGGACAGGCGCTGCCATGGGGCAATGAGTGCGGGACAGCGGCAGGCGCGGAGCAGCGGCCCGAGGGCAGCGGGGGCGGGCGGGCGGCCCCAGGTGCGGGCGGGGAGCGGCGGGGGAGCGGCCGCTGCGCTCCGCTCCTCTCCGCATCTCACCGCTCCGCATCTCACCGCACCGCACCGCTGCCCTCCGCCGCTCTCCAACCTGCTGCTCCCCGCCCCGGCCGCGGGGGCTGCAGCCGTCGGGGGGGCCGGGGCCGGAGGGGCAGGAATGGCAGCATCATCCCTCCTTCCAGGGCCGCCGTGGCTGCACCCCTCACACCGCCACGGCTGGGAAGAGGTCGGGGAAGTCCCGAAGCCAAAGGCGGTGTAAAAATGCCTTTTCTTAATTCTAGGGGGTGGCCAAGCAGGATTTCTCGCACATAACAAGAAAAAAAAAAGTTAAATAAGTGAAGCACAATGAAGAAAGTGAGAGGGTGCAAGGAAGAGAGAGAAAGAAGAGAAAGATAAGGTTTCCAAGAG
The DNA here is from genome assembly GCF_028551555.1 of Melozone crissalis. NCBI lineage: Eukaryota > Metazoa > Chordata > Aves > Passeriformes > Passerellidae > Melozone > Melozone crissalis. Next base: position 29,764,464 of record NW_026535794.1, read on the forward strand.
AAATAAGAGACAAGCCAAATAGGACATTTTAGGGAGAGGTAGGAGAAGTTCCTAAAGAGAAGAGAAGAAGAAGAAGAAGAAGAATGCAATAGCAACGCTATAATGGCATAACTCTGTGTTTTCAATAGTTTCATATCCAAATCTGACTATTCAGGAATGTGCTTCCCTGGGCTTCTGAGTTCCTAAATAAGATCACAAGTCCTACACCAAGTGTTCTTATTACTTCTTTAAAAATCAGTTTTAAGCACACATGAACTGGAAATGCAGTTCACTGCAGAGCTTTATGCTTTCCTTTTAAACTATGTAAGGAGAATGCAAATATAGGCAACTAATGTTAAGGCAAATAAACAGCTTCAAACACTTTCTGAAATAGTTCAGAAAGTTTTTGTGCAGTTACCAAATACCTATGGCTATATGATAGCATCCTTTGTAAAAAAATTATAACTTTTTAGTTAAAGCTTCAGCGCAAAGCTTCTCAGTAACAGCAGAATAATTACTGGAAAAAATTGTAAGCAGTTGCTGCCTCTCAATGTTAATGATTGAATTCTTGTTCGCATTGTACCTTTTCAGAAAGTGTGTTTAACCTACATGTGGTACAAAAGCATAACTTAAATCAATGCCAGCAAGTTTGCCCAAAGCTTATAAACATCAAGTGAAAAAAATAGAATGTTTTAAATATGTGAAAACAGTAAACTGTTTAACTCATAAAAACATCTGGAGCCAACACAGTTTGGAACATCCTTTATATTTTCATGTATGGGCTACTATTTGCATTCACTTTGTGTTTCTTGGTTTTGCTGGTGGGTCGTTTTTGGGTTTTTAGCTTACCATTTATGGGGAAGGAGATCATGTAAAATTGACCTGGACAAACCAGTGCACAATTCCTCCTCTTCAGGACTTTTGTAGTCTTTCTGATTTTTTGCGTTGGAGACTGAAAGAACCACCATCTCGAACATTTATCAGAATGTAAGTAGGATTCTTGTCAGTTCTTTCTAGTGTGTGGTTTGCATATTTGCAATATACGTATTACAGAAAAATCAGGTAGATAAGTCATACTTGGGGACCACCATTTGAGTGATATAAATTGTCATAACTTTGCTGAAGTCAGCAAAAGGATGGCAATTTACACCATTTAAGAATATTTTCCTTACTGTCAAAGGGAAAGCTTACAAATATGAATTCAGTTTCTTTTTGCCAAAGTTTTTATTGTACCCAAGAGCCTACCAAACAAGAGGACAAAGTTTTATTCTACTGTAATTATGATCAGTTCCTATTTTTCCATGGCAATTTGGTCAATGCAGGCATCATTTAACCTTAGAGTCAATCCAGATTCACAACAGATGTATATTTATTTTCAGCCTTTTCTTTTTTCCCAAATTTTTGCCAGTTTAACTCCCTCTGAAACAATATAATTCGTTTCTCTTGGTACCTGTGCTGCAATATAAACCCACAGATATAAGCAGTAATAAAGTCTGGGGATTATGCATCATTTCAGAGATGCTTGAATGCCTTAACTGAAAATCCTAGCAAAGAAAATGAATAATTGTTCACTGGCTAGTCAAAATACTGAATCCCCGATTAGTTAAAATTGACAATAATCACATTTATTATTCTAAACCTATGGTGTAGCAGTATCTTTACAATACTTTGTCATAAAACCATTTTTTTTCTGAGAAATTGCACTACCACAATGTGTACCTCATAATTTTAATACTGCATTTCTGTGGTGTACTTCCATTTCACTCTCTATAGCACTTACATGTGCCATGGTTTAACACCTATCAGACATAATTTTTGCTTTAAAGACAACTAGAGATCTGTAAAAACTTTTAAGTCCAAATTCATATTTTCAGCTACTTCTCCCACATACATATGGCTTCTGTTCTTATTTTCATGATCTCCAAGCATTACAAATTTTAAAGTTATGCCAGCAATTTAGTATACTACAGAAAAGTTGTGCTGAGCCATGAGGCCCTCACTGAAAATGATTTACAAGTTTGCATTACATCATTAAAAGTTATTCGAATTGCCAGCCCACTGCAACCAGTAAAATATCTAATTTAAATAAACTGATGAAATATTAAAATTCTGAATGCACTTGAGGCTTCACACCTGAACTATGATGTTTCAGGAATGCTTTTAGAATTTGGGAAACTCTGCATTTCATATGCTATGGGAAACTTGCATTTCACATTAGATACCCAAAAATCCCAGAAGTCATATTCAAAACTTTGGGGTGTGTTTGTTTAAAATAAATAATTTATTTGAAAAGTGAACCATCTTGCACAATACTATTTGTTTCCCAATCTGCATGTTGCTTTACAATTTAACATTTTTTTATTCTTTCTAGTATTATCTCCACTTAAGAATACTTGGACTAGAAAACAGCTATGACTAGCTTTGTAGGGCACTTTAATAATACATACATTTCATTTATATTTAGAAATGTACTCAATATGGATATGCAGGCAAGTCAATAATGCCTGAAAAATATGTTCTCCATCTTGACAATTACACGCTACACACAGTCCATTTTCCTCATAAAAATACTAATCACAGAGGGGAAAAAAGGCATGTATTTTACACTTCAATAATTTTATTGTTTGATACAATTCACATTGTAGATTTTGAACTGTATATGTATTTAAAAGACATTTCACTGGAGTTCCCACTGAAAATACAGACACTGTTGTGCACGGAAAAAAGGTGAAGGGCATTTTTATCATTCGGTATTTTTAACAGTGCTTGCTTCTAACTGTGCTGCAAAATTAATATTGTGCTGATTATACTTCAAGTCTGAGTCACTCAGAATAAAAATACAGATGATTGAAAACTTTGTGCATCAGAAGATTTACATCCATTAACCAGGTAAATAAAGAGTGAAATAGAGACAAAATCATACCACATATCTGAAATATTTATTGTCTTCTGGCTGACATTTCCAAGCCCTTGCAGGACCAGCAGCAGGGGGCATATTTCATAATTCTGCCTCCATCACTGGGAGAGTGATAAGTCACTAATTTTTGTCATCTCTTTTACCCATTAAAGAGTATAATACTACTACAGTGTGTGTTTGTAGTAGTTCCTGATTTTCTTTGCTCTGGAGGGAGAAAAAGACACATGGGCATGTATCTATGCAGCAAGAATAAATTACAAAATCTCTAGGTTTTAATAGCTGCTGGGATTATGTTATTTACTTTGCAGGTGTGTTTGCTATGATTTATAGTGTGATGAGCTCTAGACTTGGAGCAGAAACCCCTAACTAGCTAGTGTTTGGAACAGAAAGATATTCACTGCCCCGCAGAGCTCGGGGTCTATTCATTCTGCCAGTTTCACATGGAGAAATCCTGTGTTTTTGAAGAGTCCTATTTGTCTTCATGGTGATTTGCTTGACAGGAAACATTTTCAGGATTGCAACATAAATTAATAATAGGTGTAGGAAACAAAGACCTAAAAATTGCTCATGTATAGCAGCATCATGCACCCCAAAATCTACCATCAGATAATGCTAACAACAGACACTTGATAGGAGAAATTAATTACAAAATAAAATTTGTTTGGAATTAATATTTTAGACTAAACTCAGGGCATTTTTAAGATGCAGATATTTGGTCTTGTGAAATAATGAAAAGAATTTAAAAAAATACCAAGCTAGACTTCTCTAAAAAACATATGCCGAGAAGTGCTTAACTTGCAGATAAAGTCTCAAAGATTCAGGAAACTATTGTAAGGCATCAGTGACACTGAAAAAACATTGGTAAGTTCTTAAATGTCATGAAGAAGCGTCCAAGTGTCATACCTTGAGAATTACACCTTCCAAGGCCGTGTTTGCATAAACTAATTTTTAATTTTATTTCCCCAAAACAGAACACAGCTCTACTGATGAGCTGTGAATATATGATACTACTTGTTGAAATAAAACCTTCCAAGATATTTGTGCTTGTCATGCTTTATTAAGCATCCTGCTTGCATGTCCTTTGATACAATGTGATAGATCTTAGGTTGGGTTCAATAAAGTATTCCAGAAAGAGACTTAGGCACTTTCACACCAACTAAGGTTACATATTGTACTCCGGTGCACCGAATCACTTTAAGTAGCCACCTTCCTCTCTTCTTTGATGGATTTTATTTAAATTAGATGCCCATAATGAAAGTGTGAAGTCCATTTATTTGTATCCTATTTTTTCAAATGAAAAATGTCTAGCACTGTGGGCTCAGTGAAGGTCAGCTGTAAAAAGAGGTGTATTATTTGGCACACTTTTCAGCTGACTGAGACACATGCAATGTACAGCACGTGGGGACAGTCTGGATTTGTGCAATTCCCTCATAGGTAATTTGTCCATGAACTTTAAGCATTTGTACATTTGAGCTGTAGAACGTATCACTTAGGGATTTAGATTGTATTTAATAACCCAAGTATATTTCAATACAAGATGGTAAACTAAAAATATTTTCCGTTTCACTGTTTCAAAAAAAGCCATGTGCAAAAGAACACAACAAAACGAAATTAACTCATAACATATGCAACTCTTACTTGTGCAAGAGCGGTATATGCCCCTAAATCCCGACTGCAGCATCTGGAGGCATAGCATGTCTCTAATGGAAGAGAAAGGCACGAGACATGTCAGCTTCTTGGCTGTGTTACTCTAAAAGTCGTGCCTTTTCCCTCTCGGTACCCAATGCAACTCCAATTAAAACTAATAAAACAGACACTGTCCAGGTAAAGTGCCTTTTGAAGCATTTTGCCTTTTTTGTTTTGCTAATTGTAGGCAATAGCTTTAACCTGAGATATTTATTATATAAAAGAAAAAACCTCTTACATAAACCTCTTTTGCTTGAAACAATGAAGTTTGAATCAAAACTAATATCCCACAGTATGAATCATGTGTTCTTAGTGCATCCAAATGTACACGTTCCCATTTGTAGAAGCAAGTTTTGCTGTTACTAAGATGACTTGAAGTGCCTCTTTATTATTACTGCATTTTTACCCCCTAGTAATATTAGAGATAATGCATCCTTCATATACTTTTACTATTGTGATCAGCTTGGTAGAGACTCTGAAAACATTTTAAAGAAATGACTCACCCTTAAACTGCTTTACAAAAAGAACTGTCTTCTTCATACTTGAGTTTGAGGAAGTGCTGAGTCTTTTCTTCTCCCCAGCGACCTCACAGGATCAATTTCTTTGTTAGACTGTAATAGCAATTTTTAAAAGTGCAGGGAAACTTAGATACTATTCTTTGTAATTACAAAAAAAAATCATTTAAACAACCAACACTACTGAAAATTGTATTTTGAAACAAGCCTGGTGGAGAAAATATTTCACGAACTGATTTTCAAATTTTATTGCACTAAAACTGTTAAATGATCTGCTACAGAAGTTGAGATGTCTAATTGTAAATGTTCTTCCCTTAGTTTTTTTATCAGCTCCTCTGATATATTCATAATAAGCAAGAGAGAAGGTATGTATGTCTATTGTAGTTACTCTTATTTGCAGAAAATACAAGTAGAAACTGCAAAACTGTTGTTACAAAGCTACTAAACTTGAAAACCCCATGATGAGCAGCATGCTGAATGTATAAATCTACATATGTGAATGCTGAAAGAGGGTGTTCAGCTGTGCAAAAGTGCAAGCTTACCTCCAGGCTCAAACCCTTACTGTACGATTAGCACAAATCAGGTTAGTGCCCATTGTCTTTTAATAACAGGGAGAATTCTTAGATGCATTATATTAAAATAAAAACTTCACATAAAATCAAATGAAGGAGCAGAAAAAACTCAGCACAGATTACCAGAGAAAGTTCTGACTTTGCTTCCTAGCAGAGAAAAATGTTTGGGAATGTGTCTAATCTAACACACCCTATAAAACTGTACAGTAGTCCCTGCTACAACAGTGAGCTACATGGAAGACAGAGTCACATCCCAGAGCAAAATTCCAAGATTCCTGTGATCCAAAACTGCCTGTTTAATTCCTAAATTGTGAAGCTATGTATCCATTTTGGTAAGTTGGTAGATAGACTTCTCTTATACATGTACACTAATTTCATTACGTATGACCCCCTGCAGCTGTGGTAATGAGCCCTTTTTAAAAACATACCTTGACTTGATGATGAGCATATTTGGATCTAAAAATAAGTCATATATATAACTTCTAATATGGAAGGCATGGCGTGTATCCAGAGGTCCTGGCAATAAGTTTATACTGTACAATTTGTAGTCAATCAGACTTTCCAAAATGAAGTTCCATAAATATGAACATACATTGCTCGTTTGTTTTCTTTTCTCTCTTTTTTTTTTTTAAGTTTCCTTTATTGTTATCATAATAGTATGACCCAAATATAAGGGAAAAAACCCCATATCGTATTAAACACAGGAATACGCTTTCACAGTCGTTTATTGTGCATAGCTAGTAAACATTTCCTGGCAAACAATTTAGAGAGTCCATAAATTCCACCCTAACGCTACTTCCGTAGCTAGATGCAGTGCACCGTACACGAGGGTATTAGCTCAGTCTCTCTCATCCGGAATGGGTGGATTGGAATTGAAAAATCCCCACCCCCCCATTATAGCACCATATGTCTCGAAAGTCTATCCTCTCTCAGGGCAAACGGCTCCTCTCAGATCCGCCTGATGGATCACGACTGAAACGCTGCTGTCCCTCGCTATTTAATCTGACAGCATTTCTGAAGTAGCTATCGGGAGAGCACAACGAGCCAAGCATCCCTTTGGCATTAGTGGCAGCTCCCCACGCAGAGAATATCAAGGATATGGAATAGCAGAGGGAAAATCTACCACACCATGCCAATTTGTATGGAAAATTTGATCCTCAAGCTAGAGGCAGTGAAAAGAAGAAAGCCTCTCATTTCAGCAAATTGAGCACTGCTTATGACTCCCGGGTTCCTTATGTAACTAGTTAACCAGGGTTAGTAGACCAGCTTTGCAGCATCTTCAGAGGAACTGAGTCTATAAGAATTTCAAACAATTTTCTCTAGATGTCTTATTGAGGTGTTTATAGATTGAGGGATTACTAGGGGAACAGTTTATCCATAAAGATTTTTGGTGGATTTGATTTCTGCTCAATATTTTTCATATCTCTTTCTGTGTGCATGTCAATTTATAATGAGGAAAAAATACCTTCAAATAACACTCAAATGTTTGAAAGGATTTGTGTGAGGTGATCATGTTAAGATGAAGTTCATATTGTTATTTGAGAAGACTAAGCAGACATATTTCCACCAGTTTATGTACTTTTTACAGGTATACATTAATATCATTCATGTTACAGGTATTATTTCCAGATTATTTTGGATTGAAAACAAAGGCTTAGCAAAAATCTGGACTCTTTCCAAGTTTCCAAAATCATCTCAAAAGCTCAAAGGAATTCAGTCACTCTGTTGAAGTCCTGCTTTGTGATCTTTAATTTTACAGTATACAGCGTTAAAATCTCTCCCCTGTACATCTTAAATCAGAATCTGAGGAAGGATGGTACAGTAACAAAGGGCAGAAAGGTTTTTTTTTCACTGGGCATACAAGCATTTTTGATTTTTAGCCCCTGGTTTTAAAATCCTCTTTCATTGATTCCAATTGAATGGAACCACTATTAGACAAATAGTCCTCTTCTTGGTTAACAGCTTCATTATATATCTTTGATAGTCCATGTGAACCCCTTGGGGTACTATTATGTGAAAACCCAAAAATTTTGGAATAAAAAGTATGATGGGTTTTTGCAGCTTTTGAAACTAATTAAAATTACCAGGACTTCAAGGCTCAAGAATTTTAGACTTTTTCATGTGTTTTTTGCCCAGTGCTCAACAGTAGACATTGCACAATCATCCCTCATTGTCTGGCTACTCATCTTTACAGCCTCCCTGTACTTCCTCCTTTTAGCTCTAAGGCACCGAGTTCAGCCACGAGTCCTTCAGGGGTACTCTGAAGAGAAGTAGTTTGTGGTCTGCAATTTGCTCAACTTATTGTCTGATGATAAAGCCTCTAATTCTTTTCCTGGACCAGGACCTCTGCCAGCTTCCTTTCATTGTGCATATGGGCAAACAGAGCTAGAAGAAAGATAACACTGAGCTTGTTCAGCAGAACTCCAGCAATCATTTTCTCTTTTATGTTTTCAGTGAATCTGATTGCTGGCAAAAGCTGCCAGAAAAAGACAAGTCTGATCAGAAAGAGCATGAGCAGAGAAAGTCCAGTTTCCCAGATATATAGCCTCAAGGACTATTCTTTACTGGTGGTAGGGTGTATTAGCCCCTAGACCTCCCCCTAATCAGCCTGAACATACCCTAATAACTCCTTTGGTGTGAGCTCTTGTCTGATTGGTACAGTACACTATTTTCTCATATTTAACATTACACTCATGCATGGTTGCATGGATTTTTGACTCTCCTCATGGTAAAGAATACCAATAACAAATTAAATTCATGTGTTTTATGTACATTAAATCGAAGGAAATAAATCTGTGTAGAAAATGTAGCTAGTTCCTGTGTTTGCAGAGACTCTCTGGATTTATTGCATTGAAGCCAAATCTATTGTTAATCCATTTAATACTGATTTTATTCTCCAAATATGTTTGGTGTTTCCTTTCCGAACTGACATATCGTGATTGAAAAAGTCAGTATTGTACATTCATAAGGTACTGGCAAAAAAAATTGCTGAGAACAGGTAATATATTGTTTTCTTGCTGATAAAATATGTAAAACCTCACCAAATAAATTTAGGTGGTGACTGGTTGAATTAGCAGCAACATTTTAATAGGATTTCTGTAGAGATCTTTGCCCTTTTGTGTCAGGTTCTGTGCACTGAACAGCAGAGCTTTCCATCTAAATAGGCAAGATAAAGGGCCAAAGAAATTAAATAAGATAATTACATGCAGCTATACTTAAAATTAGAAATGTCTACTGCAGACATTTACTTCAGGTCTGTTACAAATAGCATGCTTGTGATCCAAATAGAAATGCGGTATTTCTTTTTTAAAATTTTTTTGCGGAATCACGTAAAAAGAATTAGGAGAGGGATTCCCTGAAAGCATTCTTATGTAATAATACCATTTTTAATAGGTTTCACCCTATTTAAGAACAGGATTAAATCAGGGTGAGGTAATTGGGTGTTATGGTCCAGTTAACAAACTTTAGCATGAGGCTAGTGGCAAGTTAAATCATTATAATATGGAACAGAGTTTTATGAAGAAAACTACTGGAAGTCTAACAGTTTGAGCGCTACTGACTTCAAAGAGCCAGGAACCTCAGACCTGATTTCCAGGATTTTATAATTTGTTATAATTATAGCTGCATTTTCAGTATGTTTTGTATTTCTGCTTAAAGCATTGAAGTGAGCAATCTGCATATGATATTGCAAATAAACAGAGAGAATGAGAGAATGCCGTGACTCCAAGTGAACATTTTACTCCTAACAAAAAAAACCCAAATGGCTTCTGTGCGCTAAATCTTTCACACCTCTCAGAAAGTGTCTCAATATTTCAATATTTTTAAAACCACACTTATTTTGAAACAATGATCCAAATTGTAGTTGAATCAGGCTGACATTTTATATCTCACTTTACGTGCCTTATTTTAAAGATTCTCATTGCTGTCAAAATTAAATAAAAAATTTTAAAAGTCTCGGTTTCTTTCATAGCGGTCATGAAATATCTTAGTAAGGAAAAATGCTTATGAGGTATGGAATTGTATTAACATAAACTGGAAACCTCAGTGTGTCCATAACAGAATACTAGCTACATTAAACAAATCAGAAATGACAATTTCTCTAACTGCATCCAGAGGAATTCTCTACTAGACCTCAGTCTAGTGACAGAGGAAACAGAGAATAAAAAATTAATTGCTTATTGTGAACATATCTAAAACTTGATTATATTTGTTATGAGAAAATGAATTAAAGTCTAATATTTATATTGGTTCATATAAGACAATTGGCTTTTACAAATTTGACAGTGAGGGTGAAACAGTTATTTGAAGAAAGTATTGAAGGAAATACTTGACTGACAACTTCAATCTGCTAAATGCATTGTAAAAGACATATCATAAAGAGTCACAACCTTCTACTCTTTAGCTGAAAATAATTAAACAACTTTGTATTTTTTAATGCAGCTACTAAAAAAAAAAAAAACAAAACAAAAGGGAGGTGTAGGGGAAATGTAGCAATTAATATGAATTAGAAGCTGGGAATTACAAGGCATTTTAAGTCAAATGTTACAGAGAGAAAACAGAGACAAGGAGAATATAAAGACATTTTGAAATTTTATTCTGCACAAAGAACCTTAAAAATTGTTTTGCCCCATTACTAAGTGGAAATTACTGTGACTTTTTGTAAGAACATTTAAAAAATAAAAGCCTCCTCTAATACTTTTCTTCTGTATTTTGGGAAAAAGTCAAATGATGTATTCATATCAGATGAGTATGAGTATGATGCTCTGTTTCAGTAGTTGCACAGGAGAATGTTAAATAGCAGCTAATAAAACTAGACATTCTTAAAATCAGTAGACCTAAATAATTTTCGTGGAGGTATTTTAATATATTTGGCAGAGAAGTCTTTATGGTTAATGAGGATTTTTACTATGTCTTGGAGAACTAGGGAGGTTCAAGAGAACTATACAAAAGTTTTTGTGAATAGTTAAATAGAATAAATGTGATGACCTAAATGTCTGTAAGCATTTCAACCACATATTGATCTCAAGCAAAACAAGAAACAGTTTCTAGGAATATTAGTTCATTTTAATCAAAGCAGTGAGAACAGAATTTTCTGGAAAATCATCTTGCCAAAATGAACTTGATATCATTTAATAGGAGTATAAATTTGGTAGGATAAAGGTAATTTTAGTACTATTAAATATGCAGAAGAATATTGGAAAATCTTTTAGTTTTTATTAATAGTATTTTGATAAAAATATTAAAATCAACATTGTACTTATTAAATAGAATGAAATCTCAGTTTCAAGCATGTAGCAAGTTGGGAAAAGTGATCAGTAGTGGTTATTTTAATGATGATCCACAGATGCATGACCCTATCTTTTTTTTCTATTGGTGATTCTTCTATAAGTTATAAAAAATACAATTTTTTTATTTATTCCATTTTAAATTATTGGAGGATTAGTAAATAAAGAGTAAGCCAAGTTACTGTAAAGTCAGATTGCTCAGGAAACTGGCCACGTTTAAACAAATGGTAAATTTCGATCCAGGGAAATGTAAGACCCTGCTCTATTAGTAAAGGCTGTGCCACTGCTACAAGGTAAAAGACCCTGCCCACAGACTGAAGGCAGCCAGAAAAAACCTGGAGAGCAGATAAACGGTGCCAGGGGCTCTGAGCTCAAGAGGGTAGACACGAATCTGAAACAACCGAAGAGCACATCACCAGAGAAACATACAACACGGTTGTGTTACCTCTGTCCTTGGCACAGATGCAACCTGCTCTGGAAACACTGTGCCCACAATTCAAGAGAGGTTGTTGAAAAATTGGAAGAGGTTCAGAGGAAAGCAACAAGAATGATGAAAGGAGTGGAAAACATTCCTTGTAATGAAAGACGCAAGGAGCTCAATCTATTTAGGTTATCAGAGAGATGTTTAAAAGGCTACTTGATCACAGCTTATAAATAACTCTGTGAGAAACAGAAATCTGATAATACTAGAGTTTTCAGTCTGGTGACAAAGGTGTAACAGAAGCCAGTGGTAAGAAGATGTAGTTGGAGACACACACTGGAGGGCTTAAATCAAGATGTACGGGTTTTTTTCTGTTAAAATCACACACACACACATACACAAAAAAGAGTAATTCAGAAAAGTTCTGGTGCCCCCTTCACAGTGGGGGCAGACTGATGACCATAATGGCCTTTTAGTTTTATAGGCCATGAATCTACAGCTCTACAGCTTCAATTGCAGGCTTCTCTGCTTCGTATTTTCTTACGCCATCACTGGGCAGATCCAACCAGTGCAAACTTAATCGGAACCAGGTGGAGCCTGCTTTTTGCAGCACAAGGGAGCTTCCCCCTGAAGCAACAGTGGATAAGACCAGGATTTGACTGGACCAAAGGAATTAATACAGTATGAAAAGCGTGTGTCTATCATATTGGCGCCTATCCTGTCTAGGTTTTGCAAAAAACACTGGTAGTTGAGTGAGTATAAAACACAGTCTTGGAAGGTGAATTATGGTAAATTTTATGATAAGTGATTTTAACACATATGCACACCTTGTCGGCTCCAAAGAAATAAAAGGAAATAGAAGATTACACATGGTGCACTGCTTAAGCAAGGCAGAGTATGGGAAAGAGAGCTAACTCATTTTGCCTGGCATTTGTTCTTTTGAGAGCCGTGCAGGTCCGAAAACTTTCCTTCGACCGCAGAAGTTTTTGAATTAACTTTGTTGTTGGGAGAGACTGCAGGAGGAGGTGGAGCAACAAAGGAAAGAGAAATGCTAACGGAAAAAACACATATAAACAACATACCATATGTAGGACACTCACCATATGCCAGCCTCACTTTTTTCCCTCTCTCTCTAATGTGGTCTAATAATTCCAGCCATCTAGAGGGTAATTCACACTGTCTACTTCAGGCATCTGACTTAGGTCCTTTGAATTGCAGCAGTTCCCCCCTTGCCTACAGCCCCCCGGCACCTCTGTCTTCCTGCCAGCTATGCAGGGCAGTACAAACACCTAGGTTTAGTTCTTAAAACTCTGCCTAAGTTAGATATCTAAGTTAGCCTAAAGCTGTTATATAAATATAACTCTTTCCTATTAAATTTAAAAAGAAAAAAGAAAAGGAAAAAATTATTGCTATGGAAAAAATTACTTGTTTAAAGTACAGGGATATAAAAGTGCAGGAAAGTTTACAAATTCAAGGCCAGCTCCTTAGCTGGTACGGCTCATATACCAGCATTCAAATAAACAGGCTGCCTTCCATTCGCCCTGGCAAAAGTGCAGCCTTCAAGCTGGTTTTGCAAACCTAGTCAGCCACCTGATTCTGTTGGGCAAAGAACATACGTTTTCATAAAATACGCAAAAGAAAGTTTTACAATGTAAGTCCATTAAAAAACACAAACCCCCTCAAAGGGAAAAAAACTAAAAGGAAAACTTTGTGTAGGAAATGGCAGCTACTGCAGTCTGCAGAAAGCACTTCTCTTACAAAAGCAGAGAAAAAGCGGTGAGAGACCAGCATCAGACTCAACGATTGTAAATAATACAAAAAACTATCTGAAAAAATATCTTTCTAGAGAAAATGTCATTTTATTTACAGAACCCCCAAATAGTCTAAATACTTTGCTGTCCCATATTAGCTTTACGATTAGCTCATTTTTATCTTGTGGTACTGCAGTGAGCCAAAGTAAGCAGAGCATGTGGATCTCAGCTCTGCACAAAGCTAGACAATTCACAACAGCAGAAAGGCAACTTTGCATAAATGTTGTTGAAAGACAGTGAAGAGAGAAGAGGAAATTCTGCATCTTTAATGCAAGGTTTTTAATGCTTATATATATCAAACTGCTGTGTGTACTCCTGGAACCTTTCTGTTAAAATGTCTCTAGCTCTAGGGACACATTCTACGAGGCAGTTATGCACCATTTAAATGTGAAAAATGCACACTTTACTTGGAAAAAGATGTGTGATGTGAAGTGTTTTTAAGAATAATTGAATGATTTTGTGATTCATTAAATGCTTTTTCCTCAGCAAGCAAGTAATGGCTTTTCCACTAAGCACCCAAAAGGTGAAAAGTCAAACTGTTAGAAGGAGTAAAGGGTCCTTAGGAAGATGATCATTTACAGTGCTTTTTGTTTTATTTCTTATCTCTTTTTTTTTATTCCAAGAGGAACAGAACAAAGAATGTTGGGGAGGGGGGAGAAGGGGGGGGGGGGGGAGTGAATAAGTACATGTAGGAAATTAAAAAGATTGAATGATGGAGACAAAACTGTAGGTAACAGTTGCCTATTCTTCAGTTTAAAAGAAAAGAGAAAAATTGTGACATCTAAGGTTTACTGAATATGGCTTCACATACATATTCCTCCTGAGACCATAGGATCAGTTCTTTTATGGGAGTGAAAAAAAGAGCTGTTTTCATGTACCCAGTGTATCTTTAAGGCAAAGTGTAAATCTTCAGTTTCTTCCCCTTCCTATTTTTATTTTTTTTTTCCTTTAAAAAATAATAAAAATCTAGGGAAACAATACACACCTTGACTCCTGCAAAAAAGATCTCTGGCACAATCACAAGACGCCTGCTTAAGTAATACCCAAAAGGTAACTCCATGCATTCCACTGGCCAGAAATAATTCACAGCACGATGAATCCACAAGAAAGTCAATAGCATATTATAACACTCTTAGGGGAGCTATAGCTGTAACAGCAATGTGAGGCAATGCCTTAGCATGAACTATCACTTTATATATGTGCTGTATACATGAGTATGAATTATATTACAACGTTTGACACGCTATGGCTTTTGATCTACTGTGACTCGTGACCTCTGTCCTATTGTGACCTTTATGCCTAAACCTGTAGGGAATAGTTAAAACAATAGAACATACATGATAGATAACCCTTAGATAGGATAAAAGTGTATAACTATTATGAGCACTCATGGTCAGAGCAATAGCTAGTCAAAGACTGCCAAAGGTTAGGAAGATAATTCCCCTGGGAAATGACAATATGAATTTTCCTGCAGCTTCCTCTGGGGCATCTGGAGCCAAGGATACTAGCCTAGATGGACCACTGGTTTGATTAGGTCTGGCAGTTCTAATATTTCTGTGAACATATGATAGTGTGGAAAAATACAGGTTTTAAGGTTAATAGAAAATTCTGCATAAGACAGGAAGGAGGCTTTGACCAGTGATAAAATCCTTGTAAGCTTTCAGCTGAAAAGCCAGTTGAACTTTGTGTAGTTTCTGTTTCCACCCAAATCAACTGTGATTTTGTGCTGATTTCAGTAGGAGCGAAAGAAAAACTGCAAAGAAGCCCCACATACTGTTCTGTATGGGAGAGCACTCGGATGCCACAAGCAACTATATTTTATTATTAATACAAAAAATAAAAACCCTGTAGATCTGGGGTCTCACGAGATTTTCCAGAAAGCAAGGGTTGCACTTACTTCCTTCTGCAGGAGGGCGAATTTGAAGAAAATCATTTATAGCTCATGTGCATCAGCCTCTGCTCTATTTTTTAACAGCTCCTATTCGTTTAGTCTGTTCCAGCAGCTTCCAGCTGCAGCCTTGGACTCCAAAGACTGGCTTCCTGATCCTCAGCTACCTGGCTCCGCAGAGCAGTCCAGGGACCAGGCATTCAAATGCAATTAAATTGCTCTCCAAAAGAAAGCTGGAGAGCAAGAAATAGTGTTGGCATGCTGCAGAAAAGCAGGAAGACAAAGAATCAACTGACAGCCTATATAGCATAAGTCTGGAGCCTTTGGCTAAAATGTGGAATTATACTGCATCTCGGAAAAAACGTATGGTCAAAAAGAGCAGGCATGGAATGAAGGTATTCTTAAGGCCTTGGCACACAAAGTTTTCAGCATTTCTCAACATCTGGATATAGACACATTGGTAAACTTTAGCCATAAATTGTATTTTTAATAATATTGTCATAACCTTAAGACATTAATTTACTTTATTTTTATAAAACATAGAAGTTAGAGCTTGTCTTTATCAGGTGTAAATGTGAATTTATATAATTAAACTGATTTTAAACCAAACAAGCAGAAAACAGTTTTTGTATGCATTTTTAGTTTTGCTAAGACCACATGTATTTCAGTACAGCCCTCATTAATTATTTTCAGCAAAACAGCTCAGTAAAACTGTATCCAGGCTCCACAGATGAGGATTTATATTCGTTCAATAGAAATCTATTTAAAAATCCAGGACATGCAGACTGGTAGGGCAAGGTCCTGTCACCCCAGCTGGACTGAACCTCGGCCCTGAGGGGACTCTGCTTGTGCATCACTGTCCAAAGGGCTGGAGCAGTGATCCCTGTTCAACAGGGGGTGTCTGCAGCTGCCACCTGCCTCGCTGCCTGCTCGCCTGGCTCTAGATAGGGACGCGCTTCTGGAGCAGTGCAAAGAATTTGCAGTGGGGAAAAAACATTGTGGGACAGAAAGATAATGTATTAAACAAGGCCTAGAGATTGGCAAACGGCCATTTATGGCAGAAAATGCACACATGCACAAGCTATTAGTAGTCTCTCCTTCTTATAGTGGAATATACGACCCAGTGCAACCAAGTGTCAAATGACACCTGTTACCTACACCTGCCCTCACATGTGGATATTCCTGATGTGCCACTCTTGATATGCTGGGGGAGCAGCATACAATGGTGTTTGAAAATGACACATTGCCCACATGACAAGTTGGATGGACAAGTTTTGCTGTTGTCAGCCTTACAGAGGCTAGATATAGAGCTTCCCAACGTTCTCTGCCTTAAAACTAATTGAAACAGTATTAAATAAGCTAGACAAACTACAGCTAAAATTTTATTAATTTTACCCTGAAATATTTCTGTTTCCAGGAGCAGAACTGGATATTGTTGTGCTGGCTAAGTAATACAGCAGCATTACTGGTAAAAAGATTCAGCATCCTGAACTGAGATTCACCTGTGTAACTTAAACCATTTGTAGCCTAAAGACAAAATACTTATACTTGGAAGAAACAGGTACTTCCAGCACAGTTCATCTGCCTTATTGCAGATGCCTGCTTTGCATAAGATTAAACCATTCTCTAAACTCCTGTGACTCAACCTCCAAACAGCTCTTGGGAGTTGAAAGAGACAACTAAGACACCAGTTCTCTCCACTCCCTTAGAGAAGTCACCAGAGTCCCCAGAAAAAAAACCACTTCTCTCACTCACTCTACACTAAAATAAACCAAATCTATAAATATGTGGATTGTCATTATGCCCTATTGATAATCTAGCTAAGAGACTAAACTGTGCTATTATCTATATATGTATTTAAAAAACACATGGCTTGTAAAATAATAGGCTGTCAGCAGTACATGCCAATCTATTTAGCATGAACAGAGACAGAGATGCATTATAGAGAGAAAGCTGACACCGGCGGAGTTTCCATTTCCCCTATGACACTGAGCACGAACCTTGCCTCCAGACCCTTCGTCTTCACACTTCTCTGACACTGTTCCTTTCCCTGTGTTCCTTTTGTCTCTCTGCTTGTCAAACTGTTGCTCAGACACCTGCATTTTTTTATACATTTCCTACCCAGTGCTTTGGAACAGTGCATTTTTGATCTTACAGATGTATGAACTGAGACATTGTACTGAGTTTACAGGGAAAAAAGTCAAATACATATTCAGAACAAAATAAAATATCATAAGCTGTTTCCTGAAAAGTATCCACTCTGTGCAAATAGAGATTTTATTTTTTCAAGACAAAGCAAAAAATTCCCCCACACCTGAAAATCAGAATTTATTCTATTTGAATGAAAATACTTTTTTTTAGAATGCAGAGCAATGTACAGAGCATTAAAGCAAAATATCATGATATGTAAAAGAAAGCTAAAGAAAAAGGGGTATGATTCACAAAGCTGAAGGTGGACCCACAGTCTTATACACAATCAGGGGTGCAATTCATGCTGGGTGAGAAGTGTGTTCAATTCCCTTTTCTTCATGTTAATAGGACAGAAACCTATATTAGCCCAGCTAAATGCCTTATCTTAAAAATTCTTTTGTACTGAAGGACAAGGCAGATAATCTGATACCAAATACCCAGAAATAAGAAATCTATGGATATATGCATGTCAATACATTGGTTCTGCAGAAAATGAGTAAAAGCTAAAATAAACAGTAAAGTTAATGGATAAATAAACTGAAATGACAGAGGGGATTCCTTAAAGCTAAGTAAAAAGATAGACCTTGTTTCTTTACACGATCTTTCATGAAACCTCTTTAAAAAACCCTAAACAGCTTGTGATAAGAAACAAGGTCTTCAGATCTTAAATTAGCTGAAGAGACAGGACACTTAAATGGCTAATTCTAAAACTAAAAGGAGGTCCCAAAATAAAGCAGTATAATAAATAGGGAATTCGCCTAGGGAATGATGAGTGGTGTGATAAGGGTGAATAAGGAATATTTTGTCCTCCAGTTTAGGAACTAGTGAGAATCAAATAAAAGGAGCAGGTACCAACTTCCAAACGAACTGAGAGTGGTATGTTCTTCATACAAATGGAACAACAGAAACTATTGGATGCTAGAAGTTTGCCAAGGTCACCAGCTGAACTCATGTCTATAACCAGTGACTATTAAACATGAGCCACAATGTTGGAGTCTGAGCAGTTTTTTTGAAATACCAAACGTGTTTATTTTGTCTTTTTTCTTCCCTTCTTCTTGAACTTCTGTCTTTTGCTGTCCATTAGCAGTGGTGTGTCACCAGCCTGCAGAATCTGCAATACTACGTCTCTCAGGGCAGAAATGGTACTGGATACCTCTCAGGAAGAGTTAAGTTATTAGTCCAGGTACATCACAGGTGAACACTGATATGTAGAGTAGGGATTAGCTAATTTTTTAAAGCATGGTACTTATAAAGCCAAGATTGTAAATTCAATCCCTGTATGGGCTGTTCACTGAAGAGCTGGATTTGATGATCCTTGTGTGTCCCTTCTATCTCAAAATATTCTGTGATCTGTATCACTTGCATGGCTGCTTTAAATCCAGGAGGAATGTGAGCTCATTTCCATAATGCTGCACCTCCAGAGCTACTCTGACCCAGCTCAGATGGCTCAAAGGCATATTTCTTATCTGGATGATATTCATAAACTATTAAAAAGAGTGTATATGTACTAGTCTAGTCCACACTGAGTCTAGGTGTCATTGCAGAGGAGAGAGCAGTGCTGTAAGAGTGAAGGCCTTGAAAGGCTCAACTTCCAAATACTGGCATTGCACATAGGAAGGAATGTTCCAGAGCTGGTGCTCTAACCCAGACTAGGGACTGTCCCCGGCAGTACAGGACACTGGGAAAAGCTTCCCAGGAGCAACTTCAATCCCAGGCTTGATTTCCATGACTGAGAGCTGGTGAAGATGGGTTTCAGCTGTTTTCCCCACTATCCTGTCCATCTTGGGCATTACATGATTCCCAATATTCATTTATGTATTTGTGAATAATCTTGAATATTTCAGACCTTTTGATGTGAGATTATAGGAAGTTGGTAACTTAGACTTCCCATTTTCCCTAGTCCCATTTTCCTTTGAATGCTGATAATCCAAAAGTTGTTTCAACACTTTAGAAGTAATTTTATATGTGGGAGAAAGGGACAAACTCTTTTCACATAGATATTTCTTCTAAGAGCAGCTGAGACAGGATTTTACTTTAAATTTTTTTTTTAAAAAGCAGTTCTGCTTGTCTGACCAGCATAGCTGATTCTAAGCTCACATGAGGGGAAATAGCAGAGTGCCACAAGCACCACATTTTATGCAATGTAAATGCTCCCAAAATGGAGGAAGTGGAAGTGATTAATTAAGTGAGAAGCTTTTGTTATGATTCTTTTAGGTTTTAAGGGTAAAAAATTGAGAATGGATCTCCTTAGAGAGGAAGGAGAGAGAATGGCACATCTAAAGGATGCAATCTATCATCCTAAACATTGGTAAGTGACATTTCCTTAGGCAGCTGACGGCTAAATATGTCTAGGTTTTTCAACTTGTGCTGGTAGAAGAAAGAAGGAGTCTTATGCACTCATTTTTTAAAGAGTATCCACAATTCAGTGAGCATAATCCGGTCCACAAGTTTCTTGTAGAGTTGTACTAACATGCTTAGCTACATAGCATTTTCCTGTGTGGATGCTTTGAAAGGAAAGTATTTTTTGTTTGTTTGTTTCATGTATGTTTTTATAGTTGTTTTTATAGTTGTTTTTTTTAAGAGGTCTGTGATGTATTAGAAAGCATCATGTGTACAGAGGAACTGCAGCCCTTCCTGTAAATTCAACAAACTGGTTTATGCTGAAAGCAACCTCTGAATGATTTACCTTTTTCACAAAGGGAGGTGAAGAGAAGGAGAGGGGTGGGAAAACAACAGATTTTTTAAATTATATTAACACTCACTACCTGCAAAAGCATTTGTAGAGAGTTACCCAAATCTCCTGTGGGCATTTCAGCACAAGTCCAATACAGAAATACACCAGAAAGGAATGACTAGTTGATTGGGCTACAGGCCAATCTCAGCTACAACTGCATGGTATCATAAAACACCTTGGCCCCTTCCACAAGAAGAAATAATCAAGTCTCCATGATACTGTATTCCTGAGGAATGTGGTTTTTCCAGATAAATTTCATTTTCTGAGTCACTGTTAATTTTCTTCAGGCCTACATACAGTTCACATTCCTGCTAAGGCAACACCTTAAGAAAGTATTGAGATGGTCAGAAAGCAATAGGAAAAGAATGCTAACAGCCATTACTTCCTCTAAAAGACACCCACAGTTGCCTGGGTGTTTTAAAAATGTGACAGGTTAGATTCAGGCAGGAGGCCCAGCGAGCCAACCAACACTCTCCTTGGTTTCCTCTCCAGAGCAGAGCCAGCAGATCCCCAGACATGTCCCGCCAGCAGCTCACACCACTGCCTCCCTGTCCTCTGCAAGACTGTCCAGCTGGGAATGAATATAGTGTCTTGTTACTGAAGTTATTGCTTTAAGACTCACCACTATAGACAAGTCAGTAAAAATCCCTTCCTATGACTTATTCTAAAAACACAAATTTATAAAAAACCACCCCAAACAACTATTTATTGCTACATGAAGTTGTTACAGAAATTATTTTAATTAAGTGATTAAGAATGGGCACAATATTATCTTCCATATGTTGTTAGAATGCACAGCAGTAGTTCAATGCTTACAAAGATTTACATTTGTGTTGGAATATTATTCATGAATTGGGAATTTAAAATACCACTCAAACGTGCCTTCACACAGTTGGCCAAATAAAGCAAAGTTGTTCAACAAGGGACTTCTGTGTTAGAGACCTTGAAAATAATGGCTTAACAGTATGCTAACTTGTTGAAAAGAATCTCATCAGAGGTCTGTCCAGCTATGACATGTTATGGATTTACTTTGGACTGAACCAATGGGCTGAGGTGCGCCACCGAGATGAAGGAATCCAGCTTGAAGGATATATATGTCTGTTTTAAGTAGGAATGTTCATTCATTAGCTCACTGCTCCATTCACTCAGCCCTGTGCAAACGGCTGCACCAAGGAATGATCCAACACAGACGCCTTTAAAGCACCACGCAGCAGCAACAAGCAAGATACATCGGGACTCTCTGGTGAGACAAGGAAGCAATTCCTTCCTGATTGCACTGGGAGCCTTGAAATGGAAGAATACAGGCTACAGTGCAAAAAATAATCTTTAACCAAATGCAATCCACACATTAATATGCTCACAATCCTCCCTCACATCTTCAATGTTTCGAATTTCTTTTGGAGGAGCAAGGGATAGACGAGGTGAGCTGTTTTGAGGTGCAGGCTGAGCAAAACTGTCCAGAACAGCAGCTCCAGGGGCCATTGAAATAATATACAAGCTTTCACAGTGCAAAGTATGCTAAAGTGGGTCATACAGTTTATTTCCAGATGTTCTCACCCCCAGTATTTTCTAATGAAATAGATGAAATCCATAAAGACTTCCTGCAGGAGGCTAAAACTGTGTAAAAAATGAACAAAACCTATTCAGAATAATTTATAAGGGTGTAAAAACAGAGCAAGTAAACAAATAAACAAAATCACATAGTCCCAGTATTTAGAACTGAAATTGGTAAATTTTTCAGGATTAATGAAATAATTTGTCAAAGCTCACAGAAAGCCTTTTTTTCCATCTGGAAAGTTTCCAAGCTCAAAAAATATTCTAACTAGAAGAGAAAGTTTAACAAATACTAAACACTGGCAGAAGAAGCATAAGAGGAAACAGAGAAAAACCAAGCAATATAAATGGTGAAAACTCTCAGGTAAAGTATTGTGAAATGACTGCCTACTTGAAGAAGCCTTCAATTTGTCATTGTTGAAGTAATAAAGTGTCTGTAATGAAGATTGTCAAGCAGTCATTTTTGTAATCAGTCCAAGAAGCACATATGTGTTTTAATAAGTGGGCTTGAAATATAAACAGGGGCGTTTTCTGAAAATTAAGCAGAGCATAAAACCATATATGGTTTAGGTCACTAGAGAGAAGCCTGCTGTTTCAGTAGAGAAGACAATGCATCAGATAACATTATATACAGATTTGAGCCAACAGTTGTATTTTGGCCCATATGTGTGGAGCACAAAATATAATGCACATTTGAATCTATGGGCCTTCCCAAAGATTGCTAGATGACACAAGAGGATTTATGTTTCTTAAATTAATACACATGCCATTGCTGCTTTATAAGGCACTTTCTTATTACCGACCTAAATGCTTTCTGTTTGGGAAAAACCAAACCAAACCAACAAAACAAAACCAACCAACCAACCAAAAAAAACCAAAACCAAAACCTAAAACCCACCAACCAACCAAAATAAGAAAACCAAACCTCAAAGTGTTAATACCTGTAGTCTTTCCTTGCTCTGTTGTAGCTTTTAATACACACATTTAGCATGGAGCAGATTGAAGTGCCTGTGGAGAACCTGTGTTAAGAATGACAGAAGATCATAAACACATATGTGATACATTTGTATAAGGGTTTTTCCCTGTCAGACTCATCTGCACTCCAGCTCTTTTTAGAATAGCTGAAGTAAAACTTCTGTGCCTCTTTGGTGCATACAACCATATATAAAACTCTGTAATTTTTGCAGTGTTCACAGTGTTTGATTTACTTACTTTAAACCTAATACAACCTCATTCATCAGTACAAATTGCACAGCAAATTAGACATGACTGTACTAAGCAAAAAACTACTTGAATTGTACAGAGTAAGGAAGTTAAGGGCAGGCTAAGTATCAGAAATAAGAAATATGGTCTTTTAATTGTTAGCAAAGCATTAAAACTAGTGATATTTTCTTTTCTTATTTAACATAATTTTCCCATCCCATTATGGTTTTTATTGTGATACTGGTAATTATAGTACATGTGTGTTTTCCTTTTCAGCCCTATGTATACCCCAGTTACTTTTTCCTGGCTGATTTTATACCCATGACATAACTTTTGGTCTTCTAACTCGACCTGATATACAAACTATAGACCAAGACACAGCAATTTCTGCATCAGATGTAATATCTGTTCTACCCTGGGTGTCTTTCTGGGAGATGTGTTACAGCTCAGTTAAAGAATTGCTACAGATGGAAAATTCAGCACATTGCTGTGTAAGAATTCGTTCCAAACATTAGCTACTATCACTTGATATTTGTGTTCTGTTTCCAGCTCAGAACTGTGAAAATAAATTTCCAGCAGTTCCATCTGTAACAGTAACTGGATTACGATCAAGCTACAACCATAACCAAAAATTTAAAAATTAATTTAAAATACCTTATTAGACTTAAATTGTAACAAAACTAGTCAAGAACATAATTTCCATGAATGGTCTTACAGATTATGGTGAAGTCTCCTTCTAGCCTAGAATAAACTGTGTTTCTTCAGTGTCTCAGGACGGAGCATATTTCCCAGATCTCATACCCTTCTTGCAGTTTTCTTCTGAGCCCCTTCTAGCTTGAGAAGGTCCTTGACAAAGCATAAATGCGAGAACTGGACAGAATATTCCAGGAATGTTGTCACTAATGACATACACAGATGGAGTATCACCATCTCCATCCGTATGCCATTGGTTAGACATAAAAGGATTGCATCTTACATTAAATCACAGCTTTCTTCTTGTATCTTACCTTCAAATTTGTATTTAAGTCTTTTCTAGAGGACTTAGATTCCCCAATAATAATTGCTATGTAAATTCTTTTTCCTTTGGCCTGTTTTGACCACACAAAAATATTGTGTTTTAATGAATTTATTGCAATGAGCACTCCAGACTAGCTCATTCTTTCATCATCATGAATTGTTCATCTAATGATTTTGTCACTTGTAAGTTTTTCTATTGATAATCTCACATTTTCCAGACTTTGCTAAAGATGCTGCATGACATTGGATAAAGAACAGATCTTCACAGGACCACACTAGAAATATTTTCCCCATTGTGATTATACCTCACCTATACTTATTTCTTTACTACCTCTGTATTAGTCAGTATTTATATGATTTTAACAGATTTTTCTTTTACAATATTGGCATTAATTAAGTTTTCTTAATTTCCCCAGCATTCTGTAATTAAAAAATTATTAGTATGCTGAAATAAACGACCTTAACTTGCATCAAATCTATTGTCTGATCCTACATATCTGAGAAAAAAAAATTGTTCAGCATTATTTCTAGCTACTGCTGGGGTATAAAATAATTCTCATTAGCTTTAAGGTGGAATTAGATCTTCCCGCCTTCTCTGACAAAACAGATATGAATGAGCAAATCTGCCTTTTGCACATTGTGATCCATGTTTTTACTATCCTTGCTGGGAACAGGATATAAACCATTACCAAGATCTCACTTTTTCTTTATATACTTCATGTATTGTTTCTTATTTCCCTCCATCCTCTGCAGAGTTTTCTAAAGATATTTTCAGCTTCCTGTATCAATTGTCCATATTTCCCCAGAGTCAGTTTTAAATTCATTGCTATTACTCTTGTTTTTAGTTGTGTGAATTTTTTATTTCTGTCTTCATTTTCCCCTCAACCAATAGAATATTTTTAGGTTAAAGATGTCTGTTAAGAATTGCAAAGTAGCGTGTCTTTTCACACTGAATTTATCAAATCTGAATTATATTTCATATTTTCATGTGTAAGTGTTTCCTGACATAATTTTGCTCACAGTTTTTCTCAGCCTTGGGAAAACAGTTTTCTAAAAAGCAAAATATATACATTACTAGTAAAGTACTGCCAAGGCAGATATTGGCAAAGTACACAGATGTTTCTGATGGGAAAAAAATAACAATCTTGCTCTTCCTTTCCACAAAATATACATCAAAATAAAGTTAATTCCAGACATACCCTGGGTTGCTGGGGTTTCTTTTACTCACCAAATTAAATTAATAATGTTTGGCTTGATTTTCAAATAAACATTAAGCAGTTTAATTCATTGCTGGAACTGATTTGTCCAAAGGAAAGCTGTAGAGTGCTTTAGAAGTTAACCATAAATTCCAGATCTTTTAGCCTGCTCTAACTCGTGTCCTCTGAGATCTCAGAAAAGTCCCTTTGTGTCTCTGTGCCTCAGTTTCCCATCAGGAAGACTGAAATAACAGTTTTCTAAAACAGACAGATAATTTGTACATAGGCACAAAACCAGGAAAGTATGCTGAGAAAAGCATATAAGCATCTCTGATTAAAAAACAAAACCACTTAATGGATCCATAATACAACTAAGAGCAGAACTGTGCTAAAACTGTAGCTAGTGTTCCTTTGCTATTTCCTTTTTGGAAAGTATAATTTAGAAAGGGCAATTGTGTCTCTGTTCCACTGCAGAAGTTCTGAACTCCTTTCAGAGTTGGTTATTTTTTTAATTTTTAATTTTGAAATTATATATTGCACACACATACACAAAGCCAATAATAATACATTTTTTAAATTTCCTTTCCTTCTATATTAAAAATCTCAAATTAGGAAAAAAAATGATAAGTACTTTCTATGGTTTTTTAAAGGTTGTATTAGCAGCATGGTAATTCATTCAGGCATCTTTAGACTTTTTGACTTTTCAGTGAATGGCACAAAAAGCAAGCTTAGTGTGTGCTGTCTGAATCTCTAGCTGAAGCATGTGTCAAACAGTTCATATAGGTAGCAGGTGAAAGCCTTGTTAAATAGGCTGAAGAACAGAACTTAGTTCATTCAAAAGCAATAGTGATCTGGGATTAGATTCACTTAGAATTAACAGCCCAGCAATAATTTACGTGCTTTGACAAAAAAGTCTGATCACTTGGGGCTGTACTGATACTTTCTCTTGGAGATTAACCAGTGGAACTGGAAAGAAAATACAGATTTTCACAGAATTAAAGAGAAATAGTTACTGTAAATGTGAAACTTGAAGGCTGCTACAAGCCTTCAATTTCTCAGTTTTGTAGCTGATCTGACAAACAATTTGGTCTTTTCACATTTAATAAAAGAGCATGTAGGACAATGATTAATAGTTTTGCTCAGGCCAGCAAAGATGTTTCTTTCACTGCTGCTTCAGAAGTGACTTGCTCACATTTCTTACATCATGATGTCTAAGTATTTTTTCCTTTACAAAGAGAGAACATTTATGGATACATCTGTTATACAAAGATTTCAGTTTTGAAAGGAAAGATTTTGTCTTATTTCCTACCAATTAATACTTATTTCAATTCAGACCAGAATATGTATAATCTACTTCTAAAGTACACAAGTTCAAATCCAAACATCTTAGACCTTAGCAGCTGATCCAGATTTTGAATGCTGAAGTGCTAGAGTCTCTGTTCCAGCTTGAGGTTATGGGCAACAAAGTACTGAGAACTTTAGTTCACAGGTGATTTTTGTATGTGTATTTATGTGTGTGTACACATTTTCACAGGTTAAATAAAAATTAACTTATGGAATCAGGAATTTGATTACAAATATCTGCACTTACAGATTTTTCTGCCTGGCTAAAAACACCTTATTAATTTTAGTTCACTAAAACACAACCCAGCTGTAACTTGACCCATTTTGAGTAGCTATACTTAAAACCAGTGTTATGCTTTCAGTACCAAAGACTGATAACTTGATAGCTCCCCAGGGCTTGTTGGTTACAGTTTAAGTACAGAGTTGACATTACATGCTATTTTTCTGAAAATCCCAGCAGTGATATTACAACTGAGATACTGGTAATTGAAGATATATAGTCAAAGATTGTTAGAGTGTGGATATCTTCAAACATATAGTATCATTCACTAACCTGCAATTTCACTCATTTTCAGGTCCTTTCAAACGTATGAAAATGGGACTGTAAAACCAAATGAAAACAGCAGTTCAGAAGTACCCTCTGGGCCAAGACAAAACCAGCCTGGATTCTCTCACCCTTACAGTGAACAGTAGGCTGCTCTGTAAATAGTTCTCATTATTTAAATATGAATAAAGGTCACCCAATCTGGTGCTTAGGGATTACATAATAATGTTTTTATCTGTATTTCCTCAACATTTAAGAAAATATGCACAGCTCACTCTTCTGGTTTTACAGTTGAGAAGCTGGTGCAGAGCTAGATCAAATGAGTTATCCTATACTCTTCAACAAGTCAAAGGAAGCCAGAAATAGAACTTAATTTATTTTTCTGAATGGATTTCAATGGAACGGGGTAGCATTCTATTAGATTTTCCTTCTGTTTCTGCACCATTTCCAGAAGGCTCTATTTCTAAGAAAATACGTCTACTGTATCTGTTTTTATTAGTCATTTCTTAGACCGTCCGTGGATGCAAGCAATGATGCTGTCTGATCCCAACAAACTCTTATTCCAAATGCAGAAGAAAAAAATTACCACAGGTAGCAAATCTATGAATCTGAATGATTTAAGGCTTTCATGCAGATTAATGGAGTGTTTTATTCTATTTCCCAGAATTTATGTGTTTGTTTTCTCATAATAAAGGAAGTTTCTAGCTTCTGGTTGTGAAGATAGCCTTGACAATGTAAACCAACATACTTTCATCTTGTGGAGTCCTCATCCTCACCAGCTAAAACAATAGCATCAAGCAAGTTAACTTCCCCCATTCATCTTGCCAGGGTGTCAGCCTTGAAGCAAAACATGCACATTTAAGTACCAACACAGTTAACCAATTCAGTGCTTATGATCAGATTAGAAATTACTAGTCAGCACAGTTAGACAGCAGGCAGACACTTGTGATATTCTTGACATGCAATCACTTGAAAAAGCTGAATCCGCTGTTGATAGGAAAATAGAGAACAGTCCACTAATTTTAAAATGTATTTTTCTAGAATAAGTACCTACATAAAGCTGTACCCTTGAGTTTTGGAATGCTTTCTAAACATCTTCTTCTGCATTTCTAAACCTCTCCCAAACAGTGACTCCTAAGATTTATTTTCTAATCTCTACCTCTAATTTTGGTGCTCCATGGCCAATTGCTGCCTGACTGCCAGACTCCTCTGCCATGACTGGGCCTTCAATTATATCTTCAAGTTCTTTGAGGGAAGATTAGGAAAGAAGCATTCTAAATTGACCCAAAAGGACACAGATGCACATTTATTCTGAATTGATTGAAACAACCAAGCAGAAATTATATAAAAAAAACTATACTAACACCATCCTTATAATATTGCAAGGATGAGAGAAGACAGTGGGACCATACAAAATGTGACATCTCTCCTGAAACATCCCAGATAAAACTAACTTCCAGTTATTATACACCACATTTTCTGTCTAGAAATAAAAATACATTACTGATCACTTCTGCAATGCTTACTGAGTCCATTTAACAGAATAAGAACCAGACATTAGGCAAAAACCATGATTCAGCAGGAAAGAAGTGGCAGGGATGGGAAAGGATGCGAAGTCCCAGGACAGCTCTCAGTTTATTAAATCATGCTGCCTCTGCTCAGGTAGCATCTCAAGCACACATTGCAGAGTTAACAGCTGTTAACAGCTGCTTGGAAAAAAGCTTATCTGCCCTCTGGCCCCTCACCTTGAATGACTGAATTAAAGCATGAGCCCAGAGCCACAGCATCAAACACAGAGGCTGCATCCCAAGAACATGGCTCATATTCCCTGTTACAGAACAGGACCAGGAGCAAGGTGATGTAATTACCACACACAGCAAGTACCTGATTCCTGGAAGTTTCCCACTTGCCACTTCTTCTTACTTGCATTCTTTCGCTGGGCATAAATTTACTGGCAGCTTTTCTCACAACTTTTTCTGCCTACATCTTCCTGTCTCCAACTCTGTCTTGAGGCCTCTTTCAGCTCAACATTTTTTACACTGGAAATGCAGAAAAAAACCTAATAACTTTTTTAAAATTCCATAGTATGAGGACAGGGGATGTGTTCTTTTCATAATGAAAGCAAGAACACTTGGAGTGGTTTTTTTTTCAGAATAAAAATGTATTTTTTGACACATTTCTGAGAGAACAGTTATGATGTTGTGTTTATTGACATTCATTTACTAGCCATCATGAGAGCACTTAATTAAAGTCGCTGTGGCTTTAAATTATGGGAAGCTTTTAAGAAACTTTTAAAATTTAAAACTGTGTGTAGTTGGCTTGGCAAATGTTTAGCTATTGCACAGAGATTCTTTTAAATTGCTCTATTTAGAAAGAGCTTTTCACTTTCAAAGCAGTTAACAAAGGTCCTGCTAGCTGCCCAGTTATTTAAATGTATGAATACATTTAAATTTCCATACCTCAGGGAGTGTGCAGAAGCTGCATTTGGAATCAAGAGCTCTAACAAAGGCGGAAGAAGAAGAAGATACCAGAGTGGCAGTGATCCCAGGCCGCTCACACACGGATGTTCAGGACAGCACATGTGTGTGCCATATGGGCAGGTGAAGCTGTGATTCTAGCTGTGTGGAAAGGCAGATAATAATTAAGCAATCAGATGTGCTAAGTACATCACGCTGGGACATCGCTCCGTTTCACATGGGTTGAGAGGTTTGAAACTGAAGGCATTAAATGAGGAAGTGGCCAAGTTACAGCTGTAATCCTAAGGTTTTCCTCGTGATCCCTGGAGCACCACGGTGCCAGTCTTGTCCTGACACACTCCGGGAGCATGCCAAACGCTTTTCAGCCTAAGGAGAGCGTTTGACATCTTTCAGCTGCTAAGACAGAAGGATTTGGGCTCTGGATGTATTCCAATGCTCCTCTCCCATACGCATGTACTCAGTGCGGCTCTCCCTAAACACCATCCCGTGCTGCGGGATTCCCGGCTGCTGCCTGCTCCGGGGATGTTGCCTTGTCCCTTGCAGCGCGGGGTCCCGGCGGGCCGGGATCGAGACCGGAATGGGGACGCGGACAGGGCCCGGGCCCTGCCGCCTCCGCCGGCCTGGAGCCGCGACCGCCGGGCCCAACCCCTTGGCAGCGGCGGCGCGGGGAGCCCCGGCACGGGGCCGCTCCACGCATTTTAATGGTAGCTTCATACAGTGTCAAGGCGGCTCATCGTGAAGCCCAAGAAGATAAAACCTGCTCTTGCAGGGCTGTAGGAGCCATGGGTTGCACATCAGCACACGCTTCTGCATCCCGGCCTGTCCTTCCCTCACAATTTCTGCTGACAATCTTCTCCTGGATGTTGTTTTTTTTAATAATGTAAAAGTTAAGCAATTATCAGCATTAGTATTAGTATAATTAGTATTATTATTGTTGTTATGGTTATCACTATTGTTATTGTCATTTCTTTTGAGGTAGACTCTATACGACCCGGAGAACACAGATTTAAGCTTTGCACTGTAAGTGAACTATTAACCTGAACTGCACGGAAATGTTACACCAAACAGCCACACATTTGTTCAGCTGGTTCTGGCCCTTTTTAAAGGCAAACCGAGGTAGTTTCTCAAGAGGAGACAGAGCAGGGGGTCACAGAGGGCAGCCACCCCTCAGCTCCCAGGCCCTGACCTGAGGAGCAGCGTGGGGCCCTCTGGATTCTCCTGCCTGACACAGGCACGGAGCTGCTGGGGACACCCGTGTGCCCACACTGTCACCCCGTGCGTGGCTCTGTGCTCCCAGACAGCCATTCCACCCACGAAAGAATGAAGGGAAAATAAACAAACCTACCCTCCTGTGGACTGAAAGTCACAGCTTGCACCATGGAGCTCAGCCTCTGGGAACACTCCTCTTTTCGCTGCTGCCACTGGCAGTCTGTGGCTTGCATAAATTGCTCCTCTTAAACGACTGCTTCCCTTTCCATCAGGTCTGAGACATTTTAAACTATAAGCTCTTCTGGGTGAGGATGATGTCTGTCTACACCCTTGCAGAGTGTTAAACACAGCAACCCCCATGTCTTGCATGACTTCTAAGACCTAAAGTCATACACCACTAGCAGTAGATGCACACTGGTAAATGTATTTACATCACTGGCTCCAGCTGAATACAAAGGAACTCAGCACTTTGCCCCTCCTGATAGAAATCTTGCAGAGCATGAGCTCATGCTATTTCACAAACCACCTGCCTTTTCTTAGCCATGTGTAGAACTGACTACTAGGAATCCCAATATGTTTTATGTGGTATTAATAAAGTTAATATTTTTATGAAATGCTACTCCGGTCTGGGATTCTCACACAATCTTGAGCACAATAACCAAGAAAAACACTTTCTGTCACATTATTAAAAGTTCAGTTGCAACAGTAGAGAAGACTCGGGTAGCAAAATGCCATGTTGACATCTTTCCAGTATGGGAAATTTTTTCCATTTTTTTTTTTCCAATTCAACTTATTGCAAAACAGTTGCTTTCTGTAATATCACAGATTTATGCAGAGTTTACAATGCAATCATTGCTCCTTGCTATTGAAAAAGATTTATTTAACCAGTTTTGGCCTTCATTCCAAAAGGCTGAATGCCAAATAATTACAGTGTATCTGGTGTTTTGCTGTCAGAAAATATGATCTAGCATTAAGATACTATTCAGAGACTCTAAAAGCCAGAGAAAATAATTGTGGTAAATCAAAACCTCATAAATACTTTATAAAGTTGTTTTTAATCTCTGTCCTCATGTGTGACAAAAAAGTACCAGTTTACATGCAGCCAGAATACATGAATTTTGAGGCTTCATTTCCTATACTGTCTAAGTTTTAAAACAACATTAAAATCCATTCCGTATAGATGCAAAAGTCAGTCAGTAGTTGTCACATTATGTTTTCTAGTACTACTGCAGTTTAATAGGCCAAAAAAGACAGCAAATCACTTCTCTAGACTTAACTCCAAATGACGTCTTTGCTTTTTTTTTTTTTTAAAGACAGTGAGAGGCTAAGAAACATATATATGGCTCTGAAGCTGAAGCCACAACTGTGCAAGCAGATACAGACAGGCAGCACTCTGTGTGGTTAAAGAAAAGCACATGCCAGAGACTTGGGAGCAGCTGGCCCCGAATTTTGGCCTCAGCACACCATGTAAAATTGAACATGTGCGTGGACTAGGTTTGACTCCCTTCAGATGCTTCTGAAACACAATAATATCTCACTGGGTAAGAAAGCTGCTCTGGCTTCCAAACTACCTATGCCAATAACTTTTTATTTCTCCACCAAAAAAATGCAGAACAATTTTCCTGTGCAGCACATCAGTGTGACAGATAACAGCGACTGCCAGAAACTTGGAGATGGCAGTATATCTGGGATGGATATTAAACTGAGTCTGTCTAGAGGCATGGGAAACTTGAGGGAACAACAGGCAGAAAAATAAACTCAAGCAAAGATCATGTCCAGATCTTACTTTGTAAAAATTCCACTTATTTTTGCAGCACCAGAAACTTATCAATAATTTACCTTTTAAGGTTGTAAAATGCCTAACCTGTGGGCCAAAGTATCTGCTACCTTCCATCATATTGCATACAAATTTAGAAGCAGTTAACCAATGCAATATGGAGGGGTGCTTTTTGCAAAGAGGAAACCACAGAGGCCAGAAGGGAACACTGGTTTGAGAAAAGGGGATTAGCTTGGAGGTAGCACTCAGCCTGATCTGACTCACTTGCCTCTGAGCAGTTTAAACCATGGCCATATTCCAAAGGAGGACAGAACTCATTAAATCACTGCTATGA
Organism: Melozone crissalis; assembly: GCF_028551555.1. Classification (NCBI taxonomy): domain Eukaryota; kingdom Metazoa; phylum Chordata; class Aves; order Passeriformes; family Passerellidae; genus Melozone; species Melozone crissalis. The sequence continues at coordinate 29,797,117 of NW_026535794.1, forward strand.
ATTGCTGGTAGAGGAAACTGAAGGTAGTGAAATCCTGCCAAGCTCAGCCAATATCAGCTGCCAAGCTGATATTCATGGTGAACTGTAGAAGCAATATTAGTTTTGCCCAGATGAGGGGTTTTTTTGCTAGTGAGGAAGGAGACTGATCAATATGTTATAAGGTGACCAATATTTATAAGTCTGGCTCAAAAAAACCAGCTTTTCCAAAGAGAGGTGTTGATAACTATGTGAGTGATAGAGGATTTCAGCAATGTTTCATGTGGAACACTCAGAATTTGATGAAATACAGAGTCTTCAATCAACTTGGAATAGTCTTGCCATCATATGGACCTGTCTTTAGGAACAACAGAGAGGGCATCTCACCTAGAATAGGGCACCAAACAGAGCCCCATAAAAAGCCTCTTTACTTATACCCTCCCTTCAGTGTCCATTCAAGTTCCTGTTACATCAATGTGCTTTTTGAATAAGTCAGCCCCTCTGCTGATGACTCTGCCTACTCTGCAATGACAGTCTTGTGTTTTAAAACTTCCCAGAGGTAGCAAGCCTTAAAAAAGCTAGAATCAAGATTCAAAGTTCTAAAAGTTTTGTTTTGATCTGGATATTTCAGTTTAGCACACTGCAAATGTGGTTATACATGTATTACTCCCATTTTACTAGTGTTATGGAATAAGAACACCTCATTTGAACACTGTCTTCAACAGTCTTTAAATGCCCTCATGGTTTGATAATAAACTTGAAGTATATAAGAAAACTCAGCATTGAAAATGGGAAAATATGCAACATAGAAGAAACAAAGTTATTTCAGTTAGATTCAGCTTCTGATAAATATAAATAAAGCTTGGTACCAACACAATAATTTTTTATTGAAAAGTATTATTCAGCATATTACTTACAAGCACTTAAATACTTACAGTGAAAGCACAATGAGGATTCATAGCAAAATAGTGAAAATACACAACTTCTAATACTGCTGCCTGGACAATGTTAATTCAGTCCTGTAGCAGATGTATGAAAATAAAAATTACTGACTTGCACTGATGTTGCACTGGGGATATTCTTATTAGGCATCTACTAATTCCATTTTATCTGTTCAGTTCAAAGTGTAAAAGCATGTCACATTGCGGTACACAGAAAGAAATCATGTTGATTCTCCTGGATTTCACAACATTAATTTTTAAAGCGCTTCCATCAGCTACAAAGTACAATAAAATCCATCCACATTTAGGGGAAATTGCCATCCACATTCTTCTTCTAAAGGAACAGAAATACAGACGTAGCTAGAGCTGACAGACCAATTTCACACACAGGAATGATTTTTTTTTTTTTTTAATCTATCACAGCAAGTATTCTATGGTTTTTAAAATCACGGTTCCCCATTCAGTTTATCTGCACATGTGAGTATTGAGATGTTCTGCATCTTGGTTCTCCACAGGCATCAGACACCCAGAAAGCAATGGCACACAGTTTCTGAATGCCATCAAGAAGTGAGTTTTAGTAGCCATGTGGAAGCACCTCCCAGGAGGCAGAGGTAGGAAGAGAAGCCAGATCATCAGGATGCCATCATCATGGGGCTGCTGTGCAAGATGATCTTTCTGTCTTCTGCAGCCCAGACTCATTCACCACTCCCAGCCTCTGCAACAAAGAATGACTCCCATCACTACAAAATCCTGATTTACCCTTTAATGAGGCCATCTCATATGCTGAAATTTTCTCCTGCTAAAATAGTAGATGAACATGTAAGAAAATCTTTTAATGATTAGAAATGCCAAAAGAATTCAGGTTGTATCTTTGTGTTCCATAATAAATCCTGTGGTTAGGAAACTTTGAACAGGCCCCACAAATCTGTACAAAAACTCCAAAAAACAAAACCAAAAAAACCCAAACAAACAAACAAAGAAACAAACAAACACACACACACAAAAAAAAACAATGAAAAGAAAGATCTCTGAAGGTCTCTGAAAGGTCTTTTTGTTCTTAATTTCAAATTTTAAAAGTAGTTGTAAGTATTGTATTTAATCCAAAATAAGAAACAAGATGAGAAGAAATGTCAAAATATTGAATCCTGGTGATGAGGAAGCAAAATCTTGCAACAGCAGCAGAGCCTCTTTTCCTTCCCTAGCACAAGGCTTTCTTTTACTTAATGCTTCATTCCTTCATCTTGCTGCTTTGTCAGGCTGCTCTGTTCCTTCACCTGAGCTGTCTCCCTAAAGTACCTCTGGCATCCCACAAGGTCCCAGGGAAAGATGGACAGTGTCTTACGTCTGAGCACAGTGCCTGGGCAGCTGTTCTTCTTTCTGGTGAGCAGAAATACAACATTATCCCTAAACACATCCCACTCTTCTGTATTTACACTGATATATTTCCAGAGGGAATATAGTGAAAACAGAGTTCAATTATTCAAGTTTTATGTTGTTAGTAGAGTTTACACCAAGAATATTCTTATCATCCCTGTCACAACAGTTACTAAAATCAAAACCTTAACAAAATAAGTGAGTTTTTCTATTTTACTTTTCAGGAGCCCAAGTTAGTTTTGACCGGCATGAATTCTTGGAACGTGGGGATTATACCATCCTATAAGTCAAGTTCCAAGCAGCAAAGTTTTCATAACATCTGCAAAAGGTCAAAATATATTTTCCCAGCTCTATCTCTTTTAGAAACTACGAGTAAAATTCATTAATTATCCTCTGTTTCCTCCTCTTTCATCTACTCCAGTCAGTGTGAAACCTTCAGAAGCACAGGGTCTTTCATATTATGGGAGTCTACAGTTACTTCATTTGGTTGTGATTTCTTGCTGATGTCTTCAGAACATGTAATTTCCTTGTGACTTTTCCTTAAAAAGTTACTTGACTTGAGAACTATTTTGTGTTTATGAAGAATCAACATCAAGTTCAATGAATGTGCTGTGGACTGAGCATTTGTGAAGTTTTCCTCCGCTGCACCTTCTCTGACATAGCTGACAGCAACTGGGCTCCAAGAGTAAAAGGCAAATGTGCCTTTCACATCCTCTGTGAAAAAAGATCCATTACTTAGAGCTATGAATATCTTACCCAATAGTAACTTCCAAAAATTTTTTTCTTCTAATGCTATGAAAGTTTCTAGGCTTTGAAAAATCTCTTTACATGTTAAAACTCTAGGTGGTAAACATTCAAAACCAATTCTAATCTTCTCAACCTGCATCACAACAACATTATTAATATTATTCATATTTTATTTAGTGAAGAAGGCTATAGCTATATAGCCTGTCCAGACTTAATAGAATTTATTTCTGCTATATCTGCTTCTCATCCAGTTTTGGGTTTGAGACTCAATTTCATGATAAATCTCAGTGTTTGGTGGATAATTTTATTTTTTATAAAGCGTATTAAGAGGAACATGACAAAAATCTCACTTAAATGAGATTTTTGTGCTGCATTGCAATGGTAACTCATCACTTTGGGAGGCAATGAGGAGAGTGCACACACTACTGAGGCAATGCATGGAAAGCAATGCAATGCTCCACTTGCCACGCTGCCCCTGGCCCAAGGCTTTCAGGCAGCACTGTTTGTTACCTGCTCCCCTTCCTGCTCCACCAAAAATCTATGGTGTAACCAGGGATCCTGCCCAGAGAGGGTAATTATTGGGCACATGGGACATGATGGTATCTGCCAATGAAATAATGCAAAACAAATTACATTTCAACTTTTTATTTTTTCTATGCTGCAGAGGGAAATAATAAGATAAAGACCAAATTACAAATTCCCAGCTGAGGAAATTCCCACTTTCTTTTGCAGTCATGCTTTTTTGAGTTTTGAATGTTTTACAAAAGCTTACAGGAAATGCTGATGAAGATAAAAATTGCTTTTAGTTTTCAATTATCAGTGAATATTTCACAGAGGGGGTGGATAGATGCTGAATGAAAAGAGACTGAAAAAAAGGGGAAAAGTTATTTTCAATTAACTCTAATATTTGTCTTATTTCAGCTAACAATATTTAAACAACTTCTGTACTCTTATGCATCATGCTATAGGATTATTATGATGATTTGAAATGCTTCATTTTGGTCAGGCTCCTAATTTTTAACCTCAGGAAAAAATCCAGCAACATCCTTCCAAATGCAATGCTCTCAATCCAAAAGAAAAATGAGTACTAACACAGTAGGTGGTCTTCCCACTGAATTGCTATCAATGCCTGCACCATCTGGGTTTTCCTTGGAGGCCTTGCATCCAAGAACTGACAAGACCCAACCTTACTTAATTTATGAGACAAGATCATAGCCAGTGATGATGTGAGTGCAAGTGTGTATTGTAACATTTGTATGCTACTATACATGCTTGCAATTGTATAAGGATTGCAAAGAAAAGGTCAATTGTATGAGGTTTACAAATATTTTATGAAACAACTGGTGTTTAAGTAGGATTTTAAGGTCATTATAACACCTTTATGGAGTTCTGTGTCACTGACCTTTCATGGCTTGTTCAGTTTACATTCTATGTGACTGGGAAAAGTACCTAGTAAAGAAAGCAAGTTTTCATTTTTTGTTGGAAATAATACAAAAGCTTTTTTTACTACACATGGACTATATTTTGAAGCTCTAGTACTTGCCCAATTTTTTTGTCCTCCAGGACATCCAAAACCAACAGTCAAGTTGCCTACCAAAAATAAGATGAGTAAAATAGAGTTCATGCAGAATTAAACAATATTTTTCTATCAAAAATATTACCTTTTTACTAAATTTAATTTCATCCTATTTAGAATTTAACAGAGAAAAAATAATTTTAAAAGGACTCTAAACAAGAGAATTATATTTTTTAAACCCTGAAACAATACATATAGAAGAATATAAATTACAAACAAAAGTATGTATTTATAAAGAACTCTAAAAGATAAGTGAGGGCAGCAAGCTTTTCAAATCTTTGAATGGTACATCTGAGCCATCAATATCACATATAACTCAGAAAGAAACTGATATATTTCATGATTAATAATTTCTTAACCTATAACCCAAACTATAAATGTTGTGGAAAACCTAGTTCAGAATTCATATCCAGGTTTAATACAAGCAGAGCTGAATTACAAGTCACTGTAGTCCTGACCTCCTACTCACTCTCAAATTTTTCATATTACCAAAAGTTTTTGTTTCTACCCTTTTATTGTTAGTAATTTAGCTGCTTACTCAAAGAAACATTTTTCTACTAGCCTAGATAGTATTTACCAGTATTTACCAGATTTTATTTCTCCTTCTTTGTTATTTTCTCAGTTTAATTATTTTGATTTCTTCTTCCTTCTTTTTTTTTTTCTAATAAAAAGATCCACTGCACAGACTTTTACAGTTCCCCATAATATGCAATAAAGAGACAAGATATAAAACTTTGCAGCCAATATCCAGCAACAATGGGCACGTATTCACTTAATTTCCTCTTAAAATCTGAAATACCGTCTGGCCTGTCTAGACAAAGACATAGGATTAACATTTCAGGCACCCAGCTTAGGAGCACTAGATCTCATAAAGAGAGGATAGAGGAAGGACAGGTTCCAAACTATCTGCAGTTTCATGGTGAGAAGACTTCCCTACAACTGAACCAGGCTTCAAGCTGTGAGAAACAGCTGTAACACCTGTAACATCCAGTGGTGTTAGAGATAATTTTGATGGCAACATAAGAACTGGGAATCTCCACAAGAAGCACTGCCATCTGCAGTATGCCTTCTTGAGGCAGCTGACCAGACATGGGTTTAGGAAAGGCATGAACCTGATCTCTTTCTTCGACAGCATGACCCACCTTGTGCATCAGGTAGGTCTGTGGATGTGTCTACCTGAAGTTTAATAAAGCCCTTGTCACCATCTGCCACAGCATTCTCCTGGAGAAACTGGCTGCTCATGTTTTAGATGGGAACATTTTGCCAGGAGAGAACTGGTAGGATGGCTGGTCCCCGGGAGGGGTGGTGCATGGAGTTACTCCCAGCTGGCAGCTGATCAGTGGTGCTCCCCAGGATCAGTGTTGGGGCCAGCACTGTTTAATATCCTTATCAATGGTCTGGAGGAGGGGATTGAGTGCCCACTCAGTCGGTCTGAAGACAACACCCAGTGGGCAGGAATTTTGATCTGTTTGAGGGTGGGAAGGTTCTGCAGAGGGATCTGGACAGACTTGATTAATGGGCTGAGGTCAGTTGTATGAGGTTCAACAAAGCCAGGGGCCAGGTTCTGCACTTGGGTCACCACAATCCCAGGCAGTGCTACAGGCAGAGTGGCTGGAAAGCTTTCCAGTGAAAAAAAGGCACTGCTCAATCTGCACTTTTTAAAAGCAAAAAAAGGCTATTCTTTTTAGTTTCAAATCTTTTATTGGCATAAAAAGCATAGCTCTTCTTCTCTGAGATACTTTCTTTACCTAAGAATTGATAATTAAATGTAAATTATTTAACCATTTTGAAGTCAATATCAGCCCACAGCCAAAGACCGTACAAATTTAATCATACATTTTCAGGAAGAGGTCTGAGCAGGAAGGCTGTTCTATCATTCAGAGGAGAAAGCAATACATAAACATGGGGTTCACCTTTTCACATGCAGGTACACAACGGGGTAAGCTTAGAGCATTTTGAAAAATACAGGATTGTTTTAACAAGAAAGTCAAATGCAATTCCCGTTACTGAAAACACATCTGTGCATTATGGTTATCATATCTATGTTGCAGAGAGAGTTGCATTATGTAAATTCATATTCCTTCCTTTTTCTTCAGTCCCAGACTGATTCAGACATATGGTTTGCAGAATGCTTGCAACTGTCTCATTTTTGGCACTTCAAATACAGGAAGCAATATGTTATTTGTATATTCTGTTAGGGACTAATACAATACAAAGCCCACTGAAACAGCTCAACTTTGGATCATACCCTTCAATTCTCTCCTGACTAGTCTACACTGTTTCCTGAAAAGGCATCACAGAATTTTTTGCAAAGGTAGTTTGACAGCTGCTCTACTGGTTATTACTAGTCTTTTCCTGCATTGTTCTGCGCTTACCCTGCAATTTTTTTCCATTGCCTCCGTGTTAGGCTCCAGACCTGATCTCAGTGTAGACAACAGCAATCTTTCCATTACTTCATTACAAACGGTTTAGATTGGAAACCAAGTCTGCTCTCCAGGGTGAGAAGTGAATTGCGTGACTTCCAGCTAGAGAGACTCCACTCTCCATCAGGACACTTGGCTATCCCACCACACCCTGGTTTCTGAGTGCTTGTAGGAAAGCTATGGATGTGCTGTGTCAGCATGTTAGGCAGCAGTGCTTGTAAAGACAAGACATAAAATATGTTTCTGTGATTCAGTGTCAACAATACTTATATGTCATTTCCAGTTACATTTTGTTCTAATATGGCTTACATTAGTGGCATTTAATCATAATTTTATTTTTGCTCTCCTTGAACATCAGTCCCAGTAAAGTTGCCTTTCTAAAAATCTGATTGATCACAGAGAATACAATGATACTGAATATTACACCTTAATCTTTTTAAGAAGTACACATGGTCATTAATTTACTCCTTGTGAAAGGACACTTTTTCAGTTCTGTCTCTCAAGGTCTACAGTAAGGTCTTTTCTTCTAGGAAGAAAACAGGTTAATAAATAATCCAGTCTGAGGTTTATTGGTCTTTTTTGTCATTCACCTCCAGTGGGAATTATAGCAAGGAACAGTTGCCCTTGTTAACCTGCAAACATTTTTCACTCAGTTAGGTCATTGCCTCTGGCTCAAGGGTCCAATTTTCCTTTCATTCATTAAGCACATTGGGAAGTGGAGTTCCTAACCCTTTCCAGTCTAAATGTGGAACAATCACATCCCCTCACAATCAAGTGCCAATGTGCTGGGACCTTTACGTTTCACTGTGATCTCTCAGTGACGCAAGTTTTTAACAATTGAAGGATATTAAGTCAAAAAGTTGTTTTCTAATTGGAGGAGCTCAGGGGATTTCAAATAATGAACTTTTATAAACTGGAAGCTGGTACATGTGCCTTTCCAATTATTTTTTGTTTCAAATCAGGCAAGAGGGCACTGCTAATCTCAGAAAGCAGATTTCAGAAGTTCTACTAGAAATTAAGGCTGTGAAGCATAACAGTTGAGCAGGCGTAAACCATTAATGCTTTGGGGAGATGAAATTACACAGTCTCATATGTCATTTTACTGGATGGTGTAATAGCTAAGGGACAATGTAATTCCAGATTTTAAAGTGTGTTTGATATAGCTAATTCACTCCTACAAAGACAGGCTGAGAGGGCTGATGCTGTTCAGCCTGGAGAAGAGATGCCTCTCGGGAGACTTAGAGCAGCATTCCAGTACCTAAAGGAGGCCAACAGGAGAGCTGGAGAGGGACTTTTTACAAGAGATTCCACTGATAGAACCAGGGGTAATGGTTTCAAACTGAAATAGAGTAGGTTTAGCTGTAAAGGAAAGATTTTTTACCGTGGGGATGGTGAGACACTGGCACATTTGCCCAGGGAAGCTGCAGATGCACAATCCCTGGAAGAGTTCAAGGCCATGTTGGAAGGAACTTTGAGCAAGCTGGTCTGGTGGAAGATGTCCCTGCCCATGGCAGGGGAGTGGAACTAGAGGATCTTTGGATCCCTTTCAATCCAAAGCACTCTGTGATGATTTTATGATTCTCTTTGGAGCATTCATAGAGAAAGAAGTGAGAATGAGTGTTTCGTATTGATAAAAAACTTTGCTACAGAGAATCTTTTGGTGGATGAATGGTGGTTGCAGTTCTGTAATTAAGAGCCAAACACTTGAGTTCTTCATATACAGATGTTTCTATACACATCATTGGCTGTGCCAAAATATAATAAAAATATCTGTCTGCATTAAGTTAGCAGCAGTGTCTATACAGCTCTAAAAGATAAGCAGAAAAATCACTAATCCTTTACAGCAGTATAATGGGAGATTTTGGGAAGTAGGATACTTTAAAATGGGAATGAAATAATGGGGAACCTCTGGAACTGCTCAGAAGTGGGTTTGAGACATGGCAAAGGAGAAGACACCTGAGTAGAAGAAATGTAGAATATTTGAATTTCATATGGTCTGATTTCTCTTCCTGCTGAGTGGTCAGAAAAAAAGTAGAGGAAGGATTTTTTGGGAGCTCTATGTAATGGTTTTAAGGCACAGCGGGGAGGACTAAACTGGAAAAGTGTAGTAGGACATGAGATAAGCACTGTATGAAGTATAATCCTGGCAATGGAAGATGAAGGAAAAGGGATGCAGGCTGAAGACTGAGCAGAGGGAAATAATACACAAGCGTCTGGATGTGTGGGATGTATATAACAGCTCAGCTGCAGATGGAGAAGAGAAAGGCTGACATTAGCATTGGCATTAAACAGGAAAAGAAAAAGGAGAAGGACTGATGGTTAGAGGCTGGCAAAAGAAAAGCTGCTGTGGGTTTTCATCTTGAAAATATTGAGCTTATTGTGGTCTGTATAAAGATTCCCAGAAAAGTTAGCAGGCATGTCAGGGGAAGTAGAATATTGTTCAGTGGGGAGAGATGGAAAGGGAAATTTGGGAATTATGTCTTGGCCAATTGTTGAAGAAATTGGAACTAAGTCAAATTTTCAGGGAGGTTCCCAAAGAGAGGGAAAAGAAAAACTGATGCTTTTCAAAAACACACTCATTCAGCTTCCTTGTTACTTGTACAACTGATGTGTCAAATGTCAACATTTTGTTATTTCTAAAAAGGAGAGGAGAAATATGTTTTGTTTGAACCCTGTGACTGCCTATATGCAGACAGAATAAGTGAAGACTTCAGCTGGAAGGGTGTAGGGTAACTAGACACACACATTTTGGGGTCTTTCCTGAAAAAGTTACTCATGCAGGCAGGCTGTTTAGCACTTTTTACACTCTCAAAGGCTCAGAGCTAAATTAGGCCAGAAACTGGTCAGCAAGAAAGCTAGTCACAAAAATTCAGCATCAATTTTTATTTCTATTGAAATTTTCCAAAATTAAATTCTTAAAGTTTACATGCATAAACACATATAAATATATATGCAGAGAGAGAAATTGAGAGAAATCTATATCAGTATACTGATGCCTTAGGTTTTAACTTCCATAATTCTGTGCTGCCTAGGAGTGTAGCTCTGAGCTTCATATTAAGTGTTTGTAAGCTCTCTTCACAGGGTAGGTAGACAAAACAATCCTTTTCCAGCTTGAGACCAAGAACAACCCCTACAAGCTTCAGGTCCAAATATACAAACATTGAAGAACTGAGGGGAGCAAACAAGGAGGATGGGACTTCATAGCCCAAGGCCATTACTGGACAATTAACTCCAATATGCAAATAGACCAAAACTTATAAAAGTGTGAAACCTCGTGACTGGTCATCCATTCTGTGACCATTTTATGTCCACCTTGAGTGTAGCCCTGGCCAGGCTCTTGTACTGCCCAAGGTGTGTCCTTTAAGGCCTTTTAATAATTACCTACTTTATTCTCTTAGCTCTGACTAGTCTCTCTTCCAAGTTCAGCCTCTCAAGGCATCAACACTTACAGAGATAAAATTCCCATCTCTCAGTATTGTGTAAGGTACTGGTAGAGCAGGCTCCTGATCAACAGAGTTTGCATCAGTCCAGCAGAAGTTCCCCTGGGTGAATCAGGAGCCAGAATGGGTAGCTGGAGCATCCTCACTACCCCACTTCCTGTCCCATAGGGTCCAGGGCAGGCAGACTTCCCTATGAGCTGGAGCTTCCCAAGGCTTTCAGACTACTACTGACCCCAGAAAACTTAAATTTTTTTTCTTCCTTTTTTTCCTTTTTTTTTTTTTTTAATAAAACATGAAAGTTTTCTATACTGGAATGAAAACAAAGCTGCTCAAATTTATATGTGTGTGTGGCAGATTTATGCTGGAGGAATTCAACTGTCTCTCAGATGGTGGTGGTTACAAAAGCCTGGGACATCAGAGATTCAAATTCTTAAAAGAATAGTTCTTCACGCATACAGCAAGAAAAAAAAAGCTGAGTGGGGCCTACCTCCTTTTTTTCCAACCTGGACCACAAATATTTTTCTCTTTTGTGCTGCTTCCCAAATGAAACCAAACAAATCTGATATATTGCTAAAAGTTTCCATTTGGACAGAACACCATATTCTTTGGAAACTCCAGTGAAGTATAGTTTTTTTAACTCCTGTACTCAAAAGTTTTTGAGAGCTTGAAGGATGCCATGTGGCTAATGCAGTTTTCTGAGGTTTTTCCTCTGACTATGACCTTCAAGCAAAGCAGTCTGAAGACAGCTTTATTTCAAAGGGAATATCTAAATTTCATTTTGTGTGAAAGAAACTGAACGTAGAAATATCAAAATAACCTGTGGAGTGGGATTGCTGCTTTCTGCCCAGTTCTGGTTACACACAGAGGTGTTACTGGGTCTTGGCTAGAGGATGAGCTGAAGGATAGAGAAAGAATAATATCACTGTCAGGTCTCCTCACAAAACCTGTAATGATGTTGTTAAGCAGTACACACTTTCAATGCCAGCACTTACTATAATTTTATTGGATGTCTGTTGTTATGTGGTGGTGTTTCTAAAGGCCCAGCTTCTGGGAACTTGCAAAGATACGTAAATTTAAGCACAATTTCTCTGTTTAAAATAGACTCAGGTTGGTATTGGCCACAGAGAAAAGTTTAAAATCATGAATCAAAATGCTCAGCCATCACAGAGCAGGCAGAAAGACCCTTCTCTTCACTATATTCCTTTTAAGTTCAATAATTTTAAGAAGATTTCTGAATTTCTGGGGCCAATTTCATAATGTTTGAATGCTCAGGTTTGGCATAATTGATTTTTCTGCCTCCCACACAAGCTGATGCAAGCAAGTCATTAAAAAGGGCTGAACATGTCTAGTTATAAGGCTCTGCCAAACCTCTGTTTGCTGACAAGAGAAGCATTTTTGAAAGTCCCAAGAAACACTGAAAGTCTTTTTGTCAGCTTTAAAAAAAATCTGAGTTGCACCTCTGTATTCCAGGCCACACAGACTGAAATAATTTCTGAAATGGAGATTGCACAGGAAGGAATGTCCTTATATACATTTTTTAAAGCTCTGAAATCCAAATGCAGTACTGATTCTTTACATTATAAGTCAATGTTACAAGACAAACTTTAATTCTCTGAGTGGATCTGATAACAACAGATTGTAACAGCCTGTTCAGGAAGAAACACTTGTAGGTTAACTTCTTGATCGCATTGAGAAATTATTTAAGAAACATTGCAAGAGCTGTTTACACTTTCCATGTATTATACATAAATATTTGTTTATGGAGCAACTGTGTGGTTCTTTGCCTTTGTCAGCAACTGGAAATTGTTACTAATAACAACATTTAGGGTTATAAATTCCATAACCCCTATCTGACTCCATGCTGTACTTTCCAAGAAATTGCAAAGTGAGAACTCTGGCCTGGGCTTCAAGCAAGAGTTATGCTGAGATGCACAAAAGTGTTCTGTGAGAAACTTCAGTGCTTTTTGCACTCCACATTACCCCCATCCCACAGCCATGCAGAGGACACTGAAGCTTTACACAAAATTGTTTTTACAATGTGAGCTAGCCAGAAGTTTGAGACCATTTTTAAAACCAGACCTAACCTCTACCATGCACTACATTATCACAGAATCACAGAATCATTTACGTTGGAAAAGACGTCCAAGACCATCAAGTCCAACCTTTGACTAATGATCATCTTGCCAACTAAACCATGACACTAAGGGCTGCATCCAGTCAATTTTTGAACACCTCCAAATGGTAATTCCACCACTTCCCTGGGAAGACATTTCCAGTCTGGTCTTAAATCCTTTCCAAAAAAAGAGTTCCTCCTCATGTCCAAGATTATTCCTGATGTCCAAATAATATCTCATCATTCTTCTCTGTCATCTGGTTCAAACTTGTCCCTTCACAAAGGACCCAAGCCCATGAGCTAACAAGCTCTGTAGGCACTAGTGTCATATAAATACTCTTACTAGACACAAACTTTATCCTCCATTCATATTTTCGTGTTTGACTATCAGTTCACTGCATTGGAAAGTTTAATTTTGATTAATATATCCCACAACAAAGAGCATAAACTTTGCAGTAAGTGTTTGAGACATGTTAGCAGCCAGTTTAAAGAATTTTGGGTGAGCCAAAATTGATCATAATCAGCAAAATTCCTTCCTTGCATTCCAGATAACAATATCAGACATTGGCCAGATACTTGGGTCCTAAGAGAAGAGCTTAGAGAGTTAGAATTTTTGTAATCTTGTAAGATATCTGGTTGGTGTTACTACGTTACCTTGCCAGTGGCATCCTGCTGGAGGATGGACGAATGGGCTCAGGAAAGTATTCTGGGTGTTCTGCTTTATGGCAAGGTTCTCTCCTTCAATGACCCAAATCCAAAAGTTATCCCAGAGAAATAAGTACAGTATTTGGCCCATTGTTAGCTTACTATGCTTAGCAATCTCTAACACAGAACAATACCCAGTGGATTTTGAGAGTCCAGCTTTCTTCAAAACTATTTCTTTCCTTCATACAAAAAAGGACAAAAAAGAAGAAAACACAGAAGCATGGGAAAGTAAGTTAGGCAGGAAACAAGTCTGTATTCACATTTGTTGCCCAGAAGAAAAGTAGATTTAAAAAAAAAGATACATATTTAAAAAGCTGAACATTTTAGCTTCATTTTAATTAGTATTTATTCAGAGTCCTGTGGGAAAAGAATGAATGCCATATAACATATCTGATGCTGGAAAGCCCTGAATATCCTCAAACTCATGTTGATTAAAGTAGGAAACATGGGAACAGAAGGTCCTATTTTACATTTTTTATTTACAATCTAGGTCACAGTTTGATAATAGTAAAGTAAAGCATTAGGGATTTTGGGTTTTTTATCATGTAAGAATTCCTAAGAGAAGGATCTTTTGAAGATTTATGTTTAAGGCTCTGTAAGAGATGAACCTCATCTGCTTTAACTGATTGTGTGTGTGGTCAGTATGCCTAAAGTCATCCCTTTTATAACTATTTTTTGTAAGGTTTTCCTTGTTCATGTGTAGAAGACCAATAAATGCAGATGCAGGGACTGTAGTAAATGTGTCTCAGTTAATCTTACCTGTCATTGAAAAAGCTGTTCTGTCTTCAATAATATAATTTTAAAAAATCAAGGAAAAAAAGGCAGTTCATAGAGTTAAAGTAACTCGATCTATTGATGTTCATTTTGTGCTTGTTATACTTCATGGGAACAAAGAGAATTCTGAGTTCTCATAAATCAATAAAAATCAAATGACATGTGGACTGACTATATATGAGAATAAAAGTAAAAAAATACTACTGCTAGACTCATCCATATTTCTTACTACTTTCCTAATAGCAGGTACATCGAGTCCTAGAACTTTAGAAAGTCTTCCAATGACAAAACATTCAGTCTTCTTCTCACTACTATATAATTCCCCAAATGATTTCTCATTCTAGTGTCAGAAATCACATTTTCTGACCACTGTCCTCAAAGAAAAGGTGAATAAATTATTCACAGTACCCCCTCCCTAAAAATTCCCTGGAGAAGAGAGGTTATCTCAACAGAAGGCATCATCCTCAGTTTTCTTCAACGTCTTCATCAGCAACCAGGACACAGGACTCAAAGGAATACGAAGTAAGTTTGCTGACAGCTAAATGTGGAGGAGCTGTCAACTCCCTCAAGAGCAGGAACAGGCTCCCCAAGGAATGGTCACAGCGTTAAACCTGTCTGAGTTCAAGAAGTGTTTGGACAATGCTCCAAGGCACATGGTGTGATTCTTGGGGTGTCCTGCCCAGCACAAGGTGTTGGACTTGATGAACCTGAATGGGTCCCTTCCAACCAAGCATTTTCTCTGATTCTGTGGTCTCTATTGGCAAAACCCTCCTGTTATTAAAATCTTACTTGCAGCACCAAATCACGTTTCTCTTAAGAATGATTGCTGCCATCCCTCAATTTTTTCTTTACCTTGTACCACAGGGGAGGGTGTTGCTCAATGGTGGCTGTGTTTTGGAGAATCACTACCAGACACTGAAGCTCTAGCTTGAACTTCCAGAATTCAGTGTGGTCTATAAAGTCCGATGCGGACATTGTACAAACCAATCTCCATTCTTTTTGCACAACCCAAAGTATGCAAAAAGATTAAATACTGTCACTTGATCTAATACAGTGGAGGAACAGTGCTATGCACACACATTTCAAACACATTGTTATATATTTTAGCACTGTGCACAGTAGATTTTTTCTGGGAGAGGTTACTGCACAGATCCTACTGCACTGTTCATGAAAAGACTACAACTGAATGAAATAACTTTCTCTATATCAGTGTGTACATATATATATCTATCAATATATATATATTTCTGAAAAGAAAGGAAGAACGGTTCAGTGAAAACCTGCTTTATGAAATCATGCAGTGTTAACAAGGCATTACTAAAAAAGCATGTTTGGTTCTATGAGAACTGGCAATTGTTGATGCTTAGTTGGAAACATCCTGGTTTTCTAGGAGGGATTTGTAAGTTGGAGGGTGTAACTATAAAGCTCAAAATATTTCTTGAAACACTTTAAATGTCTTAAAAATTAAAGTCACTTTCAGTGAGAAGGAAACTATTTGATAAATTTTTTCATTAAAACACAGTTTGGTGCAGAAAACAACATATTTATCAGCCTACAGATCCATTCTCCAAACCTTTATAAGGGTTAAAGGGTAGAGATTGTGAGTTTTTGTGGGGGTTTTTTGTTACTCTAAATTACGTTCTCCACCTAATTCTGGACAAATGGGAGGAGACTTTTTCAAATCCAATTTCCTTTAAATGGGAGAAAAAACAATTAGCAAACACTTCCAAACGTCTTTTTGCATGTGACCCGTAAAATTACCTATATTTTGGCTCTTAGATACATTTGCTGTTTCAGAAAGGAGATGCATTCTTCATTTAAATCTGCCTAAATCACTTGTAGTGAGCCTGCTGTGTCAGTAGCAAAATCAGTGTTCCCCTGTCCGGGACAGGATGCTTAATTAACTCCTAAGTTCCAAAAATTTGCTGAACTGACCTAGAATTCACACAGAAGACAAGCTCCCAAATGCCCATCTGTATTACCTTGAAAGGTAATTAGGTTTTAAATTAACACAAACTGTACACTTTCCAGGTTTTCAAGATCAGCTGCTTCAGGATTTCTCTCAAGACATCTTTTTTATTGCACTGATTCATATAATTCCAAAGGTCTGCATGTTTCCTTATCCTATTTCCCTTTCCAGCAGCTGTTAGCTACCTTTGATCTGGGAACATAATTTGATAGACTAGGGTGCTGTGTTCTGGCTCCTCTCTCCCAGTACCAGAGAGGTCAGCCTTCCACATGTGCTTACTTTTCACATGCCCAGAGGTAAATAGTCACACTCAGTCTCTCTTTGTGTTATCTTTCAGCTTTCCAACCACTGGTAAAGCATTTAGTTATTTTTAAGATCAGGAAACATTTTCCCATTGATGTCCAGAATTTTCTAAATTGCTGTCTCTACTTCACACTTGGTGTCCAGATCTCCTTGAACACTGGAGAGGGAAATGTAAAGAAGTGGGAAAAGAGCATAATTGTCAAACTTCACTGTGACAATCTTACAGGACTGTTCTTTGGGAATCAATCAATCAATCAATCAATCAATCCCAGCTGTGAAACACCAGGAGGACAGGTGCTTAGTTTCTGAGGTTTGGCATCCTATCCTGATCACATCTTCCCTTTTTCTTTCTGTTCTTTGTTAGGCTAAAACTGAAGTTTCTGTTTCTCATTCCTATCCAGTTGCCCGTTGTACAATATATTTATTTCTTGTCTTTTGTGTTTGTATAAGAATCTTGTAGCACTCAATTACACACACTGAAAAATAAAGATTAATCACATAAACTGAAAACTCGGAAGAAAAGAATCAACTGAGCTGAAAATGTTTAAAGTCCTGCAAGGGTTTAAAAGGTTACAAACTGAAAGGACAAAGGTTTTTGGAAGCAGGCTTACAAGTAAACAACCTCACTGTGACCTCATGCTCATATAAGGAGTGAAGAGGAGGAGATGGATCCGTTAGGCAGGAAGTTATAAGAAATCTGCTGAGCTAAAAAACACCAGAGAAAATAATATATGAAGGTCTACAGTTGAATCTGAAGAGGGGGAATCTCCAAGGACTAACTGGAGAGGAGAAACTACATTACAACATTTTCCTGGCCTATAAGCCTAAGTTAGGAAGTAAGCAAAGCCCAGACCCAGTGCCAGATCGCTGGGATTCACTGAAGCTCGCTGTGTGCCAGAACATTCTCCAAATTGAACAAGAGGGAACAGAGACAACAATGACCCTGTTTTTTATAATCTTTCTCAACTAGGAGCTGTAAAGCAACAAAACCTGGGGACTGATCTGGAGATGATCCACATGAATCTGCTTAGCTGTCCACAGGAAGAAAACTCCCTGAACAATGCACAACAGGGCTGAGACAAAAGAGATTTGGATAACTATTAAAATGTAGAAAAAGAGGTTCATCTTTACTACCAGACAGGACGCTCAAGGAATGTTTTAAAGGAATTTCTACAAACTGACCTTATTATTTTTTATTTGTAGTGTGAGCAAACAGGCCAGGTTAGCTATCAAGTGAAGAGACAATACCAGTTCAAAGAGCATCTGACCTTACTATGGCGTGACACCAGAAGCAATGACTACACAGACGAGTTACTGGAATGGCAGTCTGTACTTATTTATATTCAACTTAACTGGAAAGAGGGCCAAATGCTAAGGAAATGTGGTTAACTGACAAAGCACTGTGCTGCAGTCAAAAGGAAGTATGAAAGCCAGGTTAGGAAAGAATAGGAGTTGGAAGTGAGTAAAAAGCCTACATGGAAAAAAAATTGTTGTTGCAAGAAACCAAAAGGCGTTTATTTTAGAGAAAAAGCAAGGAGCCAGGATCTGGAGATCCAGTAACAACTCCAATTACTATTTTAGGATATAAAGAGTCTGAAGGTGTATGAATTTGTAAATAATTAATATAATTAAATAAATTTAGCATCTTCCTTAGCATAACAGATTGTTTTCATGTGGCGATCCAGGCATGTAAAGAGCGCTGCACTGCACCAGGTTCTTGCTGCACTAATGCATGGGTTAAGGTACCTATTCCTTCACAGTTTCAGACAACTGTACAGCAGGCATTACAGAAGGGCTCATCTAAAATATATTCAGTGCCATATATGTCAGTTATTTCCAAGCTGAAAAAAAGCCAATCTCCATCTTCATATAATTTAATTTGTCGGTACAGAAGGAAAGGAACGGACAGAAGACATTGTGGGGTCAGAGAAGCATTTCACACCACATACCTTTGTCTACTGACTTAGGATCCTCTCTGTCTCCCTGATATTTCTACAGTGAGTAGAGGACAGGCAGTTTTCAGGCAGTTTTTCAGAAATGGTCCCAAGATGTTTCTGTATACTCCACTGAGTACTTGCAAGGAGTTGTAAGGGGTTTGGAAAGGTTTGTCCATCCCGGTTGGGTGCTTCAGTTGAGTGTCCAAAGTCAGACTGTGGCTAACCTCAACTGTCCCTTATTATTTTACCTCATACATTAAGGTAAAAAAAGACTACAGGGGTCAACTCTCCCTCTGTATTAATGAATTCCTTAACTCTAGTCTGTACTTTGTAACATTGCTTTCACAAAAGGTTTCTATACATAGAGACCACATAAGGTCAGCATTTATGTCCTGCAAATGAGTCCCTTAAAAATTCTCCTGTGCTCTTGAATTGGTTTGTAGAAATATTTGTTCCACATGAACATTTGCCTCACCACACTTGTCCCAGCTTGTTATATATTTCTTTGTTCAAAGACTTGGCTTCTCATTCCACAGCAATCATTAATATAAAATTTAAAGGATACAGGGTGCATGATGTATAATTGCTTCCCATTCTTGAACTGTCAGGTTTCTCCCCCTCCACATAGTCATGGCACTCATGATAAAGAGAGAAATCATCTTCTTGGAACATTCTAATTGTCACTGAAGCAAGTCAAGCAAGCCAGAAGGACCAGGATGAGATAAGAGTGGAAATAATAATCTCCCAGAGGTGAAGCATGTAGAAGCTGAACAATGGAGTTCCATAGGAGCATGTTCAGTGAAGCTTTTTGGGGTGTGAGTGGATGAGGAGGTAGGTACAGCATATAAAGGCAGTAATGTGTGTGTACACATACACATGTGTTTGTTTATTGTAGATGAAGGAACAGAGCGAATTCAAAACTCCATAACTCAAAATAAAATGAGCTGAATTCATAACACGTATTTGTGTGGCAGCCTTTACTGCACATGTCACATCTGGAATAATCTGGGGTCCAGATGGCTGGATAATGAGAGCTCACTGGCCTGTCCTGGAGAAGGTTCCCAAGTCTCTTCCCACACATGTTGACTCAGGGAGCTGCAGCTGCTGTACCAGTAGGCACACCACGGTGCAGATCCATGGATGTTTGAAACAAGTGCCACCTCTGTAACATAATTCATCTAGGGCAGGTAGTAAGCCTGAAACAACACAGACTGGAGTAATCTTTGTGACGGTGACATTATGAGGAGGGGCTCCTCTAAAGGAAGTATTTCACTGTTAGACTACAGCAATCATGAGAAGCTACAATCTGAATTTCAATTGTTGTTTCTCTGTGAATTACCAATAGCTGACTGCTCAGCAGTCAAAACTACGGGGAGCAGTCATCAAAACAACGTATCACTACTTGGGTACTTTAACCCCATTCATTCTTTTTTAAAAGTGCTGTCAGGCTGTTGGCTCTGCTACAAAAATAGTATGAGCTAAGGAAAGACATGTGAACTCAAGCCTAAAGCAGCATTTAAAGGGAAACAGACTATGCAAAGTATTAAGGGCTGTGGTGGTGAAGGAGACACATATACACAAATGCTGTGTCTATTGGCCAGTCACAGAAAAGGGATTTTCTGGTTCCCTAGCCCTGTTATTAATGTTATTAATTTTTTCTGGATCATCCTTTGTGCCAGCTCCACCTATCATTCACACTTCATGGATAGTTCAATTAAAAGCACTAACAGCTGCCAGCTTTATAATGTTAAAAGAAAACAGTTGTTATTAAAATAGAAAATAGCAACAACCCATATCATCAGACCACCATAACATTGCACAGCTTGGCACAAGTCTTGAAGTCTCTGCTCTACTGAGGCCCTGTCCAGACCACACACAGAGCCTGAAATAGAATATAAATAATTTAAAAAAAAAATGTAAATAAGATGTTATGTCTTAATCGAGATTTGGAATATAATCATCTGCTTTGTCTAATCTGTAAGTGGCATAGATGATAAAATTTTCCACCCCAGGGGAAAGTCTGCTATTCTGATACTTATTTTTATAATTAACTGAGACAAAAGTTTAAAATTTTTGTTTTCTTTTCTAGCTTTTTAGTTGAATTATTTTAATATCCTTGGATCAATGTATTTTATCTGGTCTGTCAAATCCAAACTGAAATAAAAGGATCTATTCTCTCTGCTAGCATGCATCCCCAGGGATTAACTGCCATGCAGTATGGAAAACATAGTCCATATGCACAGCACCTTTTCTATAAGGAAGAAAAGATCCAAAGCAACAAATTTTATATGTCATTTCTAAGCTTATGCTTAAACAGAAATTAAACACTGGCAGACCTGAAATATTTCCATCTCCTGTGAAATCTTCAGTAAAGGGGAAGAGGAAAAAAAGAGAATCTTATTAAAATTTCTCTTCTGAGAAAGCCACATTTAGTGACAGAAAATCCTGTTCAGTTTTAATCATTTTAGATGTTAAAATTACTGTCAACTCTGTATGAATGTAAAGAACAGCTACTTCCAAATCTGTAAACACATACCTTACCAAAAAAAAAAAAAAAAAAAAAACCTAAAAAAACTCAACTACTAGAAACCACCTATTCTGCTATTCTGGTATTTTTGACATTTCACATGCAACCAATCCTCAAATCAAGAATGTTTTTTCAACTGTACTGAGTTGTCTTGTGCTTGTACATTATTATATAATCTTTAATTACACAAAATGCACGCTATTTTTTCCACAGACTCCCCCCAGCTCTTGTCCCCCCTCTCCCCCCCGTTCCATCCTCAGTGCAGAGTGAAAGGTGATGCAGAAATGAATCAGTGCTCTGCTCTGAATGAGCCCATTGTCCCCCGGTCCCTCGCCTGGCCTGGCTCGCTGCACGACTTAGAAGGTGTCCGGTAAATGAGGCAAAGGCTGCAGGAAGAGGATTGTTCATCCTGTGCTCACTGTGCCTCCCCAAAGTGCTGTCTGCAATCCTGCCGTTAAACAGGCTGCTTGCAGTTCTCACGTGTGGAGAGACCCAAGCCCATGTTAGCTAAAAAAGCATCATGATAATTTTCTGTGCTCTTGAATAGGAGCATTTGCTATGTTCTTTTGTGTACAGATATGCAGGACTTCTGCACTTGATATTAGACTTCAGCTGCCCCAAGATTTCTGCAGCAAAAGAGTGCATTCACTGACAAATTTAATTCACAGGCACTTTAATACACATACACAAACACACAAAAATTGAGGGAGGATTTGAAATAAACTCCTGTAATACTTGAACAGATGTTACTCGGCCATTAAAGAAAGCAAAATCCAGTTTATACCACTGCTGCTGAAGTGTGGCCATTTATTTCAGTATCAGAAAGCTTGTTATGTTGTGTCAAGCTGATGCTGCTGAAGACTACTGAAGTGCTGATATGTGAACCTAATTTGGAGGATTTGCAAGCTGTGGAACTAGTAAGATCACAGATAACAAGGGGATGGATCTATTACACACTTTCTCTGGTTTCACCATGACATAATGCTCCAAAAATCAGAAAGTAAAATACAGAGTTGGCCCCAGTCCAAGCATCCCAATATGTTAACTACAAAGTTGGATTTGTGCATGCAGCACAATTAATTTGTTTTTTAAAAAAATTTAATTTTTTTTTAAATTAACCTAATCACCAGTAGTTAAGGCTAGAATTCTTTGTTAAACACACAAAGCAGTCTTCTTCCTAGGGGTAGACTTCAGTGGAAACTCAGGAGGGATATAATGCTGTCTCGTTCCTTTTCCCCTCCAGTGAGCATCACTTAGCACACCGTGAACCCTGGGTCACACACAGTCATATGGTCTGCAGAGCTCCACTCCTCCTTCCTCTCTCCACATCACAACTTAGCTTAGCCTCTGCCTTCTGCTGCAACATACCTCTGCCCTGAAGAGAACAGGCAATCTCAACAATCAAGCAGGATATTCTGGCTCAAACTCCTTTCTGGCTTTGGCTGCTTTAGTAAAACTGTCAAAAACTAATGGAAACGTGTTGCATTTACTGTAATGGTTTTCGTGTTGTAAACACCTGGTCTTGATGGTTCAGATATTTTGTATAGGCTGTAGGATGATGATTTAGATCACTACTGGCTTTGAGCTTTGAACATGTTACTACCAGACTACTCAAGCATCTAAATTAGAAGCTGCATGAGAAAGGACAGTTTCATAGCAAAAAATACCAAAACAAAGTCCTGAAGATTTTTGCATGTGGTGTTTGAATGAAAAAGACATCTCTTACAGTTTTGAGAGAAGACACCAAGAGAGTGTCACCAGAATAACCAGCGTCCTCCAGAAAAAGATGAAAAAGAACCAGGCCCAAATCACCATCCTGAATCGATTCTACAGAGATTGAGCCTTTTTTTCCCCAAACCGAGGGTACCCCAGGCATCATCACATCCAGTGGTTTTGTGTTGGGTTTCTGTAACTAGAAATTCCATCTGGAACCTGCAAAGCCTCTCTTGAGAAAAAAATAATTGAAACTAGCATGCTTCCCTGTAAAGTTTGATTTGGTTTTTGCACTTTCCAATAAAAATAATCATACAAAAGCATGACTTGCATTCTAATTTACATCTCATTTATTATCTTGGCACCTGAATTACAAGCAAACTTACTTGTGAGCCTTAGGATCTCTGAATAAAATTACCCATTTCCTAAGAAGCCAAGCTCCTGAGGCTCGTCTGATTTTCAGTCTTGAATCTGATGTCTTGGGCCAAGGATTTGAGAAGTAAGACATTTGCCTTCTGTTTCCAACTCTGCCACTGAGTCTCTGTTGCAACTTGGAAAAGTCACTTAATACTGCTGTCCCACAGTTTCTTGATCCACTAAGTAGACACAGCAGTATGCAATCTGAGTGTGTTACAAAGCTAAATTAAAGGCCTTAAACAAAAGGTTCTAAGTGTCACTTCCCTTTTTTTTTTTTTTGCTAATTATAAGATCAAAGAGTGAGAGAGGGAGTGTATTGTGTTTATAAGCAGTGAACATCTGATAAGTTTTATAGACTATGCCATTATTGCTGTAATGCCTTTTTAAATCTTCTGTCCCCAGCTAGAAAAAATAGGAATAAAAACATCATACAAACAAATGGTAGTGCAAAAGGCACGCCAAGGTGCAAAGGACAGTTATGCATATTCATATCCCATTAACTGGTGTAACTGCACAGCAGGCCTTCCAGCCCCCAAAGTTTCATGATGATTAATGCCACGTAAGTTTTCAGTGTTTGATGTATACCCCCTGTTACAGATCAAAATCACTTTGCTTTAGCCCATTTTTATGTTTCTTAGATTCATTAATCCCTCCCAAAACTTAAGTCAAAATTAAGTTCCAAATGGAATTGCTTATACCATGCTATGTTGATGCTGCAGTTGTGTATCAGATCTTGTAGCTTTATATGCAGATGGATAACAAGGAACACTATTACTAAATCTGCATGGAGTTATACAGCTGAAAATTGTTCCCATACACATTTCCATCTCTGATTTAAATGTTTGCCTTATGTCTTTAAAGTGCATGTCAACAGAATATGGGATCATGTGTTTATTCACATTGTCATCAGACCACTATCATGTCAGGAATATTCATACCTCCAGTGAAATTACTGCACAAAATAACCTTAAATGTATTACTTGCACATAATTTCTGTCTTACAGAGCACTGCTACCTGCTCTAAAAGTTTAGATGTTTGTTTAGTTTTGTAGGTACAGTGTATTGGACAATTGAATAAATCTTTAGCTGGACAAGTCTTCTACAGTTTAGTTTCCTGTTGGTTTTCTATTCCTCTTGCAATTTACTTGCAATACAGATGCACAATCCACATATAGTGTTTCCAAATGTTTCATGCAACCTCTAAATCTATGGGGTTTCTTTGTCTGACCCTGTTGATCAGTTTGGTCCTGACTAACAGGGATAATAATTTCATGATTATCCACAGGTTCTGGGCTAATTACTATGAGATTACAATCTGTTCAACACTTTTCACTGATGCTATTCTTCCAAAGTTTATATGATTTTTTTACAATGCAACCTTCCTAAATTCTTTTTGTCACAAGCACCAATATTTCTGTATGCATAAAGACCTCAAATCTATGTTCAATCCAATGTGACTTTGCTTTGACAACCAGGAACTTTCTTCCATGATGCCCCTGTGTTTCCATTTCTTGTGAAAACACTGGTTTGACCTTAACCCATTTGTTGGACAAACACAATCTATAACACCAAATAGGCCTGGACTTTTTATCATGTCAAATAAGAGAGATGGATATTCTTCCAGCTGAACTCATGATGATACTGCACTCTTTCCACTACATTACATTTTGAAATACCAAGAGCTGTCAATAAATATAAAATTATAAGTAAGAATCTAGACTCCAAACTTTTATCTCCTGTCCTACCCAGAAAAAAAAGAAATGCTGAAGTCACTGCTGACTCATGAAATACTTGTTACCAGAAAACAACCTATGTCTTCGGGAATGAGATTTTTCACTATGGCCTGTATCACTGATGTTTGGAAACACTTTAAGAAACTAAATTGCTTAGACTAAAAAAATGGAATATAGATGATAGGAACAGGCTTAAAAGGAAGAAAAAATTCTTTCATTTTCTCAAATGTCAAAACAGTGTTCTCAAAGATGATACAGTTCTGTCTAAATCTAAATATGCAATAAAAATCCTGCCTTGGTTGGAGCATCAGCTTAAGGTAAATTTCAGGCACAGAATATGAAATCACCATGGGCAAACTCGTTATCTCAAGTCATTACATCAATCTCAGACTTGCTGTTCCAATGTCCATGTCTCAGGGCATTTATAAAACTGCTTCAAGTCTGGAGTGAAGACTGTATTTAAAAGCTGTCTGGAACAGCACAGCACTCTACAGTAACAAAAGTGTTTATCTAGGCAAAAGACATGGTTTTCTCACAGACCTTTCAAAACTGTGAAATGGGCCCAATCACCAAGTAATAAACTTTAGAAATCCCACCACCTTTTGCTCCAAGGTCAAAGAACATTTCTTCTAGATGAACTTGTAAAACCATAACTGTATCTATAAACACAAAAGAGCAAACCAAAAGAAGCTCTACTAAAACTAATCTAAACACAGTTTCCCTATGGGAATGAGATCTGAAAAAAAAGTACCTCATGCTATCTCTCATGGTTTTATTGAGGGTGCTCAGATACTAAATTAAGGAATATAAGAACTACATCTGAAAGGATACACATACAGAGGTACTCCTACAAGAAAAGCATCTCAAGGTGAAATATCCATAGATCAGAAAGGCCTACCATTTAACCATATTTATTGTTTGACCTCTCACCTCTAGGTCAAAGTTCTGAACAGTTACAGATTTAAAAGTTTCCAAGCAAAACAATTCTATATTATGTGTAAAAAACCCTTTTCAAATACTCTTACACACTTTTGTATGAATGGACTATCAGTCATTTTACTGACCAAATTATATGCCCTAGATTTCAGATACGACCCATCCTTCAGAGCTTTCTTCATCTAAAGAAGTATTGTGTGGCTTTTTTTACTGCACCTGAAATTTTCAGGGACCAGATATACCTTTTACTATAAAAAACCTACATATAAAATAGAAGACATCTAGTAAGCAAAATTATTGTGTCATTTTTATCTAAAGATTCATATCAACTCTCACTAACACCGTAAGTCCATCTGCTTCATTAGAATTTATGCCTTTGATTTGCTCTGATGGTGTTTTAAATCCCCTGTCATTTTTTGTTTTCTGCCACATGTCTACCATATGTATCGTATAGAAATAAAGGTTATTTTTCTACCACCCACCTATAAAGATTATCCTGCTACCAAAATGTGCTGAAAATCCTTCTTAGGAATTTACTCTAAACATAATATAATCAACTTGTGAAAAGCCAGTCTACAATACACAATAAGAATCCTAAAAGTTGCCAAACAGAAGACAGCCACTTAACCAAACAAGCGCATTATTTATTGCCTACCCTGGAATGAGAATCAGGTCTCTAGAGATGAAGGGCTAGGACACTAAGCTTTAATTCTGGGACTGGAAAAACCATTTGCCTCTCCACATTGTTCACTGAATTTAATCCATTCTCTGTTTCTTGGTTATCCAAAATTCAACACACAGTTTGGCTATACCAAAGGCCTAAAATCTTTTAGCTTCAGCTGGAAAAGTTCAGCCTTATGTCACATTTGTGGGCATTGTCATGACTTGAAACACTGGGTGTCCTCATTTTGCAGTGTTACTACAGCAACCCAAGTTCAGATGACACAAAATCAACACTACCCTGATGTCAGATTTCCTCTTCATTCTTTCCCTGGAAAATTCATACAAAAATGGAATTTAATACTCTGTATAAATACGAATATAAATTTTGAGCTTTTTTTTCTGTAAAGGTGTTTATTGCTTATCATAAATGCATTCAGAACATGCTACTAAAATGCATGATTTCTGTGAGTAACCCACTATCTGTGAGTAACCCACTAAAGAAATCTTTTTCTGGTTATGTCCTGCAGTGCAAGCTCAGAAGTGTGCAAAATCACAAACAGAGCAAATTCTTTAAATAACAAATGTGTACATTTTTTGTTTATATGCAGCTCTTCATGTCAAAAAATAATCTTCTTGCTTTTGTGAGATAAATCTGATGACATAGTCTTGAAATATATTTTTGTTCTATGCCACTTTTATCTCCTTTGTAACATTCTCTAACGTGACTGCCAGAATGCTGTTCTAATTTGGGGGATAATTTTCTATATGAGAACTGACAGAATGAAAATAAATTCAAAGTTCCAGGAAATAATGAGTTCCCGATTATGTGTCTGATTACTGTCAGCTCAAGGAATGTACAGGCTTCAGAAATGGAGGAGACCACTTTTCCTTTCACCAAACTGGGAGTCCTGTGTTGATTGCACAGGGAAAAGGCTTTCAAGTATTTTTAAATACTCCCTAGTTCTACATGAGAGTTATTTTGAGGTCATGTTCACGTTTCCAGACCGAATATGATTCTCTGGTAGAGACATCTGAGTCTTATCTGCCTATTTCTGGCTCATGTTTGAGAATGTTTATATTATTCAATGTGGGAGACTTGAACTCATGACAAGGAACATGATAAATTTTCTTAATCAAACTGGGTATCAAGAGGTGGTCTGTCATCATTTCCCTTTCGTTGCACTGTGAAAGAAAGCAAATAAGGAGCATCCAGTGTGATACCCACTTCTGTTTCAAGTCTCCCCACCAAGTCATTAAACATTCTCTGGCCTTTGTCAACAGCCTGGTAAACATCCAGAGAAAGAATCAGAATAAAATAGTTTATTTAACATTCCTCTCCTCCAACTGCTGATTAGGATAAATAGTTTGGATAAAAAGCCTATCTGTTCCAAAAATCACAAAAAGAAAGGATTCAGCTATCAGCGAAGTTTAGATTTGGTTTCAAATATTTTTAAACAGCAAAAGAGTTTTTTGTGCTCTTTGATATTTTCTCCATCCTCAGCACATCATGTTAGCACCGTGTCAAAGCAAAACATCAACATCAAATGATCACTGGGTAAACTCCAGTGAACTGGAGTGAAAGGCTGCAGGCCGAAATTCCAGGCACAATATAAAATTTGGAGAAATGCCAGAACAGAGTTCTTTTTAAACTGCCTAAAAGGCTAAGGAACTGATATCCAGCAAATCCCTTCATTGACCTAATAGTTTGGAAATTGCTAATTCTGGTCAGACTGATGAGTCCTTTGAGCCAGGATCATTTCCTCTGACAGGGAAAAGTGTCAAATGTTTCAAAGAAAAACAGAATCTTCTTCCTCTGACCACCATTGTGCTCATCCATAATGAAAACAAAGCCACACTATGCCTAACAAAAAGCATGTACCTAGCACGCAGAAACTTGCGGTCAGCTCAGGAAGTGAAACAGAAGAATTCACGACTGCTTTTTATTTTTATCCTGGACAAAGCAGTTTTATAATCCTAACCTACTTGCCTGAAAATACCGGGGGGAAGGACACTCTCCAATAATTAATTATGTGCTCTGAAAATGTTTAGGTTTTTTTTTTTAATTTATAGTAATCTTGTTGCCATTTAAGTTTGCCAACTGTCCCATTGCTCTTGTGTTAAACTACAGCAAACAGAAACAGCCAAATGCTCTTAGCAGCATTCAGAACTCCTTGTCAGATGCTGAGCCGGCACAGATTAGAATAACTCCATTGCGTTCAACCATCATTTAAAATATTGAATGACTCCAAAAATCCTAAATGCCCATTCTCTATGTTTGTATTCTGTAAGAAACAGTCCATCAACAATTATTTCTTTATTGTACCTCTGATATGTTTAATATCCTTTAAACATTGGGTCAGATCCTCAGTTAACATAAATCAGCAAAGCTGAATTTACGGATCAGTTTACACAACTAAGAATGCTGCCTGTGGCTTTCCCACAGTAATAATGTTAGACCACATACCCGCTTTGGCTGAAATATCTGAAAACATCCAAAGGATCTCATGCTTAGCTCCCTTTAACAGGAATTTGGGATAATCTTATCCATCTATCTGATGGGTAATTTCTATTTGCAAAGCACAGATCCCCATGGTGCACCCACACCCCAGAATGATAGAAAGCAAGAAAGTTCCACAAATGGGCTCCACAAAGGAACGCTTTATATTTATATTATTTTATCAAGAAACTCTAACCACAGAACATGTTTACACTTCGCAAGTGAAAACTGCTGCTGGAACAAAATGGTGAACTCACTTCTAATTCTAAAAAATATATACCATTAAATTTCTCCTGAGAAAAAGTTACACAATATTGGCACATTAAATAATGCATGGCTTTAGAGTTCATGGTTAATATACTAGTAAAACAGGAATAATAGAATAACTTATCAGTCAAAAAGCCATTAAAAATAGGTGGATTTTCATCTTTACTATTATCTATGAAAAGAAAATTAACTTTTTCAAAACCACATCTAGGAGGTGGCAACATACTTGTACCAGAGAAGAAGGGAGTTTATCCCCAAATTCACCACTGAAAATAATGTTCCCACAGTAACTCTGAATGTGTAGGGTGAATTATTGAATGTGCCACACCATAAGAATTGAGACACTTTAAAATCTTATTTTTTCAATAATGTCCAAAATATTCAGGATTTCCCATGAAACTACAACTGGTCTCTCTCATTCTTACACTTTAGGAGAGCTGGTTGAAAAGGTGATGAGAACAAATGGAACAAATGCTGGAACCAGAATGGGAAGCAGAGATGCCCTGTCCTGAACAGTGATGTTTGGAAGACAACCATCCTCACGGCACCAGGGAGTGTCAAGGAGCATTCCAGCAGCATGGAGGATGCAACACCTGTTGGGCACTCCATGAAAGTAATTCAAAGTGGGGCCTGTGAAATACATCTGTAGTGACAGCTGATTCTCTTGTAGTGAGAGTTTGCATAAAAGCCTAATTCCATTATTTTGACATGATTTCTGAAACAGACTGAAAAAAGAAACATTATTCAAGAAAAATGAAGTTTTTAACTGACGCATTTCAGAGTCACCCTGGCATACTTCAGCTTTTGATTTCATAAACTACTGCAAGACTGCTCTAAGATAGCTCAGCCACAAGAGCCCAGCATACCACAGGAGCATGGTCTGGGCTGGCAAAAGGAAAGTGAGGGAACTCCAGCTCATCCTTATAGCTTGTCCTGGCAAGTTGGAGAAAGAAAAACTAAATAGATAAGAAAATCAAACAAACAAGCCTCATTAATAAATGAAAAATATTCAAATTAGTTATCCTTTTGTTAAAAAAAGGAAAAAAAACTGACTCAAGTTCAACAGTAACATTTTGGTTTTGACTCCTCATATTCACTTTCTTACAATTAAGAATGAATTTTCTGTAGAAATGAAAACAGGATTAATAACTCATGGTAAGATAATTTGTACATTTTCAGCTAGTACCTTTCACAATAGTGGATCTCAGAGGAAACAGAAGCAGCAGCTGTATGCTTTCACTGAAGGTGAGGAACACAACACTAGAGCAGTAGCAGCCAGATAGCAGAAGAGAGGGGAAGCCAGATACTGTTTCTTATCTCCAGAAATTAGCCTGGAGCTGGATATCCCAGAGAGCATAGAAAAAAAGAACTTATTTTTTCTTTTTAATTTTTGCTCAAAATATTCAATGTGATTTGAGTACAAAGAGATCACTGGAACAGTAATACAGAAAATAATATTTAAATGTAGTTATTTTAGTTTGGAATGGATAGCTTGGAAAGAGTTTCTTTCAAATTGTTGTATGCCATCTGTAAAATGATTACATATGCATAAAAAAGCCTTGGGGGAAAAGGAAAAAGAGAGAAGAATTGACCAGTGGAATCCCTTGTGAAAGTATGTTTAAAAATACTGTGGTTTAACACAAACCAAAAGAAAAGCCAGGAAATTCTAACTTAAACCTAACAACTCCATCCTGAACCCATGCTGCTGAGAAAAATAAAAGGAACAATGCTGAGACTTAGAACAGATCTGCAACTTTAACTGAGCTTCCTGATTCCTCTCCTTTTGTTAAACACTTCTAATGTTAACATTTAAATAAATAGTTAACTGCATTTATCACTGCTCTTTATAAATAATAAGTTTTTCAGCCTGGACATAGGGTAGGTCCATTTGCTGCAGCCAAAGCACAGAGTTTAAGCACTTTTCATGATGTTTCTTGTGTAAACAAACATCACTGAAACCTTGTGAAGGTTCAATTTTATGGCGACTTCTTAATATGCTTCCCTACTAGAGTAAATGAGGATTTTTCTCAGGTCTTCCCTTTGGGATGATTTTTCATTTTGTAAAAACATATACAATTATTGAATAATCTTACATGTATGTCAAAATTATAATTCATTCCACTGTAAAAAGGATGTATTTTATTATTAGTTGCAATTGGAAATTACTGAATGTTGGCATTTTCTTTTCAGTTGTAAGTGATTTGCTTCTTGATCTTGGATACTCTACAGGCACATTTATTATGCTTCTGCAATCTGCTTTTTGGAATATATATATGATATTTGTAATAATACTATTTTGTGCTGTAGTTGTTTTCCTTTCTAGTTTTATTTCCATTCAGCACTCATAGAAATAAAAAATAAAGTTTAAAGCTTGCTCAGTTAGATGAAATGTGTATTGTAAAAGTATTTTGTAAAAGGGCTTGTAAAAGTGAGACTGTTCATGATTATATTCTGTTTCAGCAACACCTCCCCCCAGGTAGGAGATAGATGGAAGCCCATCTATTCTTCTGGCACTCAGAAAGAAGCAACACTGTCATGCAGTATGAGTTTCCAAATTCCAACAGCATACTGAATCTTGTATTTTATTTTATCAACTGAATACACTTACCTACATTTATCAAAATTTACATCATTTCCATCAATAAACTGAAATCAGGAATGACCAAATAATATTAATCTGAATTATCTGCTGAGTTTTCCCCTCAACATCATCAGTGTCCCTTCCCACAAGACATGGACTGCTTTGATGGCTCTTTCCTTGATCACATGTCCATGCATGCTAGTTTTTATTTACTCTTTGATCAACACTTAAGATCCTGAACATTTATTTGCTTCACCGGCTGATTTTTTTTAAAAAAAACTTGGTTTTGTTCTAATTTGACCACCTGTTTGCTATTATGCTGAGTTCAGCGTAGGTCTCAGCGAAAACATTTCTACTGTTGGCTGACCAAATGGACACTGGTTGTATAACAGCTGAAGTTTGATAGGTGCAGAAGATGAGCCTGTGGAAAATGTGGCAATGTGTTTTGCAGACTTAAAAAGGAGGAAAAAAAAAGACAAAACAGTGCTTTGTTCAAAAGTGGGTACTCTGTCAGGATTAGTATTATTATTATTTATAGTTTACTCTGATAGGCAATGTATGAATATTAAGCACAAGAAGGGCCCTTTACTGTAATCAAAGCAGAAGAGAGATCCCAGAATGCAGCACTGGGGGTACACAGCATTTCAGGTTTGGGAAGAACTGAGTTAAGAATGAGGCTAAGTAGGGAAATAGAACTGAACATAGAAAACAAAGCAAATAAAAGATAAGGGAATATGTGAAAAGACTGTCAGAGGATGGGAGGAAACAGGAGAAATTTGAAGCTAACAATCTATTTGCTTAGTGAGACAATCTAGTCAAAACCATGAAAGATTCAGCCAAAATCATCATCGATTCTGTTTGTTTTATTAGGTTTTCTTTGTCAGTAAGAATGAGCAAATTTGCTAAACTGCTGTACTGAAGAACAATATTTTCAGATACAGAAGGCTCACATATATCTGTTATACCTCCAAGTGTGGGATAAATATGATCCAAGGGTGGAGCAAAGTTCCACAAAGAGAGAGGAGAAATTATACACTCCAGAAGTCTTTCAAAATATTGCAGTGGCATCTAGTGAGCAAAGCATCAGTTTCAATTGGGAAGAAATTCAAATGTGGTCTTGAGTACTAAATTAGCTAGAAAAACAACTCAGATAAGTTAAAAACACCTCCAGCAATTAAAGGATGATTCAGAGTTCTGACCAGAAACTACATCACATGAAAGATTACTGTGTAGGTTTCACCATAATAAAGAATGTAAGAAATGGAAACATTCCTGGACCACATTACTTCTGCTCTGCCAGCAAATTAAACTAAAGAAAAAAAAATAATAAAACAAACTCCATCTCCTCCTATTTCCAGTGGCTTATTTTAGCAACTTCTCTCTGCCTACATTGAGAAAGAGGACGATATTTTCACAGATGGAAATAAGTGACTCTCTTGTGCCAGGATTTGGCAACTGCTGCCCCATATTGGAAGATCTGGGAACTCTTAACTGCAGCAAATTGTGCAAAATGTATATTATATATACAGCATAGTTTGTGTTGTAAAGCAGCAATGTGTTCAAGTGAAGGGAAATGATTCGCATAACAGTTTGGAGAAAATTCTACAATGGTGGCAAGTACTGATTCCGATCTCTTTCTCAAAACACCAATGTGTTACTACAGAGATTTGCATGATCTCAAAGCTAAACATGAAGCAATGTAGTGAATCTGCAGCCTTCCTGAGAATTTGTATTGATCCCTGGACATTTGGAGCTCTGAAGCTGCAGACCCACCCAGTTCTACACAAATATATAAAGTTATTCCTCGCTTATGTATTACAGCCTACTGATTGAAAATGCTGTTTTCAGTCCCACCATACTGACCTTATTATACACAGGAGAGAATTTTTAAAAAAATGGCAAAGCAAAGGCAAAACAGGTGCCATAAGAAAGCCATGCTGCAAAGAAGTACAAAACTGCTGGTGGGGCTTAGGACTTGCTTGAGGTTCAGATTGCAATTATGTTCCTTTTTGAAACAAATTGGAAGGATATATTGAAAATAAAGAAATACTGTTGTTCTGTGGCAAAATAATGTAAAGAAAATTTTGATGTGTATTCTCTCAGTGGTTCTCCTGGTATTTAACAAACAATTTATCAGCTGCCACTCACACACAGAGAATCTAAGACATACATCAGCTATTTCCTCAGGCTCATAACACAGAGTTTTGGCAAAGGTGGAATCAAGTCCCATTTCTGCTTTCTCCCTTTGTACATATGCATGACAGTGGCAGCTCATCCAAATTACCTCAGCTGAGTTGTGATATTGATTATTTTTCTAGCTCTCAGTTTTATGTTTTTCTTGCATCTACTGGGTTTCAGGCTTTTTTTCTTGGAGTGGGAGAAAAGAAAGCAAGAAAGTAATACAGAAAAAAAAAAAAGCAGGGAAACTCCAAACATATCAAGTTACCTTTCTGGTTTACATCACCAGATGTGTTATCATTTTGCTGAAGCCCTGCATGTGAAGGACCCCCTTTTCTTCCAGCCCTGGGGCAATGACTGAAATAAAGAGTACTTCTATGAGTAGAGAGCACCTTTGGAAGATGTGGGATAGGTATTCTGGGACTTCTCATTTCAATCCATTTTGAAGAGATTTCAAAATATAGTTAATGAGATTGTCTGTTCAAAGTAACAGAATCTCCAACATTCCCCAGGTGAAAGTGGGGCTGTAAACCTGAACTGCAGACTTGCTAACATATAAATACTAGGAATACAGTCTGTGCTTTAATGAGATCATTATGAATTTTTGTTACCACAAAAGATATTCTGAAAAGCTTATTTTCAGTGCTATGCAATGACAAAAAACCCCCAAATTTCTCGGAATGTGTAAACCTGAGAGTGTTAAGCAATGAGAAGGGAGTGATCCAGCTGCTGTTATTCTCAGCACTCCTAAGGCGAGTACTTGGCCATCCTCGTGTCTGTACTTTGGGGAGGATATCAGATCCTGCAGTTCAAAGGAGGGTCACAGAAATGATACAGGGCCTGGAAAACAAGTCTTCTCAACCAAGGCTTAGGGAGAGCTGCTTGTTAGATAAGCTCAATCACAGATTAAAGGCACACACAAGGAGAAATTCTGGAAAATAAGAAAAAGCCTTTCAGCCTTTTTGGCAAGGACTTAGCAGGAGTCATTTTTCCAACACTAACAGCAAAATTCAATTCTTAAACATGGCAATTAGTTTAAGAAGATGATTAAACATAGAGAAAGGCAGGGACTATGGTATTTAGTTTCCAAGGTTGAAGCAACTCTTTCTAATAAAATTTTTGTTCTCATTGAGCTTTAGGGAAATTTCTTTGGCATATTATTCCACAGGTTAATGTTGATGTTTCTTTAGCATATTATTCCACAGGTTGATGTTCATATAGATCAAGAGGTAGTGAGAGGAAATTAAGCCAAATGGAAATGTAGTTCTAGATGCCAAATCTGCATCTGTTTGACCTGCATCTGTAGGACCTGCATCTCCTACATCCCCTCATCTTGGGTACAGCTGGAGATGTTGCACCTCCGTGCTCAGAGGCTTCAATCCTTCACATTAAAGCAAGGAAGATTTATCTCATTTCTGCTTTACATAGCATATTTTATATTACCCGGCTAATTTGTCCAAGTTTTCAGCTTTCTCCTACACAGCAGGGATAGACTGTAGCTGAGGGCAAAGACAGCAGGGATGGGCAGGGTAGGGGAGCTCTGGGGGAGGCTGATCAGGGACAGGAAAGCTTGGCAGCGCCCTCAGGGCCCCAGCACAGTATCCAGCAGTAGTGTCCTGTGGCACTCTAACATGGACCCTTATGTGGCCCGTGGTTGTTTCAGTCCAATCAATTCTATATAATTTCAGGTGCAGCCCTACTGCACCTAACAAGGCCTACAAGAGAGCTGGAGACAGACTCATTACAGGAACATTTTGTGACAAGGCAGTGGATAATGGCTTCATACTGAAAGACAGTAGGTTTAGGTTAGATATTAGGAAGTAATTCTTTACTCTGAGCGTGGTGAGGCACTGGAATGGGTTGACCAGAGGAGCTACAGGTGCCCCAGCCCTGGAAGTGTTCAACAGCTAGATGAGACTCTGAGCAATCTGTGGAAGATGTTCCAGCCCACAGCAGGGTTTGGAACTAGATGATCTTCCAGGTCTTTTCCAGCCCAAACTGTTCCATGACTCTATGATTTGCTGGTTTTGCAGCTCCTCTTTCATGAAGCTTTGCTCCTGAGACTGAAAACATGTTGTGCCGCTGGTGTGAGAGAGCAGGTGAGGTCAGCATGACAGTCAGCACTGGCAGGGCAAGGTCAAAGAATTCCTTGCCCTGCTCTACTCCTTGGCTCTTTACACACATCTTGTATGTCCCACACAATGCAAGATATATTTTGAGCAGTGACATAATTGAGCTAAATCCAGAAATTTTCTCTCTGGATTAGTCAGACCATGTCCACATAAATGGGTGAGGTGCAGTAGGGCTGGTAGCAATTCCTCCATGGATGTTCTAAGCATGGGCTGAATCCAGGGTGATTCTGCCATTTTATAAAGCTGAGTGTCCGTTTGTAGCTGTTGCAGAGTAGCAGTGATTAGTGACTAACTTGCTTGATTGCAGAAGTCATCAGGCAAACTTTGCAATGCAACTGTATTCAGACCAAGTAAAGAAATAAGAAATTTAGTGAGTGAAAACATAGGCATCCCTGCCAGATGTTTTTGAACAGCCAAGTAAAGAAACAGGATACTAAGCCCCTCTAAAGAACAGATCCTGGCTTGTAAAAAACAGTTGTTTTCTTTCCTCCATTTTTTGGGTGATGCAACCTGCTTGCCCAAAAAACCACATTTTGCCAGAGACGCTTTACAATTCACCAAAAAGCTCCTGAGCACACGTCTCCCCTCTCTGCTCTGAAGTCATGCAGGTTGCAGGCCTCACTTTGGTTCCTTTAAACCAGAGAACCTGGACATGGCAAAGCTCACTTGTGTCAGCCAGTCTGTGTTTGTGAACAGGAAATAATAACTGAACAGTTATTGAAAGGATGTTGAAACAGTAAGGTGTAAATTTTTTGATTGTGAAACCAGTGATGGTCTGTCAGTTCTTAGGCAAACTCTGTCCTAGTTTACAATGCTCAGGCAGGTCCAAAGCATGCCTGCTGATTGTTGACCCCAGTGGCCCATTTCACTGTTTAAGCTAAAAAGAAATTGAATTTTTTAATAAATAAATAGATAAATAAATACATTTTAAAAAATCTTTCTCTCTCTGAAATCTCACTTTTAGCTTTGGCCTCGAGGAGTTGAAGCTGCCTAATGGAAATCCCACACAGGCCCCATCCACTGAGGAAGATTTCCAAACCCCTTAGACAACTGCAGTTTTCCAGGACCTGTTTTGATTTTTCAGAGTACCTGAAATCTCAGTAGTGTCCCTCTCTTTCCAGCCCAAGGATACAGACCAAAGAGCCTGGCACTATTACTCTGAGAGAACAACAATGCTTATGTTTCCTTAGCTATCTTTGTTAAAGGGATTTGTTAAAATAAAACATACATAAGGAAGTAACAACTAATAAAATAAACTAGGTTTAAGACCTTTTCTGTTCATTGAAAACTTTTCCAGACTACTGTTAGGCATCATTCAAGTTTGTAATCTCTCTGAAAAGTCAAATACTGTACCATATAAAGCAATTTACTTAGTGAAATGTGACAGATTTCACAGTGGAAACACTGGAGTTATTTTAATTTGGTTTTTTAATCTAATTTTCTATGTTTCTTTAACAGTCTAAGGAGACAAAACACAAAAAGGTCACAACTGAAGTGTGAGAGGGACTCATAACCAATAACTTTTTGAAAGCAATCACAGGGAGTCCCAGGAAGATTGGAAGTGCTGATAACTGTAAAGATACATATAAATAACAGTACATGACAGGAGATATCTCCTTAGGCTCCAACTCACCTTTCAACTTCTTTTATTAATTACTGCATAATATTCTCACTCCTTGGAGCACTTCCCTCACTCTTACAAGCATCATCAGCATAACTTCCAGAAAATGTCAGCTGAAAGCCAGCAAGGAGGTCACAAGACATGTAAATTCCTCACTCTGTTCAAAGCACAGGATAACACATTAATTAATAAATATTATGACTATTGAATAGTTTAATTATCCTACTTTCATCTCAATCTTTCAAATTTTTTGTCCCTCTTTCCTTCCCTTCATTTTGCACCCCCTTTTTTTTTTAAAGCACCGGGAAAATTTTAGAGAATACCACTCAAACCAAGATTGTTGCTTTGAAAAATCAATTTCATAGACTCAAAAGGGAAGATTGGAAAAGAAAAATGTACAAAACTCAATATTGCATAGAAATTTAGTAAAGTTATCCCTTTTCCCTTTACTTAATAGGGAAATCTTAATTTCTTTATTCCACACTCAAGATTTCAATGTTGCGCTACTTCATAACAAAAATAACGGGGGGAAATGAACATGAACAGAAGATTTCAAATAATTTTGTGCTTAAGTTGAAATATGGAGAAGAAGTTTCACAAGAAGTGACCCAAGATATTACTTATCACACTTCTGTACAATACAGGGATTTTCCTATTGTTAAGAACCAATAATTTGAGAAATAAGGGAGGGGTTTTATACTAAGTACAGAACCACAAAGCCTCTCAGTGTTAGCCTTTTCCAAACAACAGTGGGCAGAACCAAGATTAGACCGCAGGACCAACCATGAAATGATTGCTTGCTTTATTCCCAGACTTTTAATACGTGGGGATGACAGTCTCTTCACAAACTTATATGGTGCTACCAAGCCCCAGGGCAGTAAAAGAAAAAAAATTAAAGAATGGTTTAATCAATGGCACTAGTATTCATGTCTTTTGATATCATGACAGTTACCCACAGATGTTAAAATTCTAGGACTGTGTAAGATTTTCCATGAATTATCCTTGTGGTTTCCAGCAACAACCACATTCACAGGAGTCTCAAATAATGCTCCTGCTGGAGACCTGGGGTGGACAGAATCCATTGACTACTACCAAGTCGCTTTCTAGTTTTAGTTTCTGAAATATGTATTTTACTTTTCAGCAGATTGCAGGGTAGATTGGCACCAACAAAGCTGATAATTTAGTTCACTGATTGGAAATAATTGGAGGATATAAAATTCTATGGGTAAAAAATAAGACAGGAAACCAAGAGGGCAATTTAGGAAGAATATAAAAAAGGGCATTTCAGCAGACACTTAACACTAGGAAAGAGAAGCTACTACAGCATTATGCTGGGATTCATGGAATCCCCAGTTTAATTCTAGCCACCTATCTGGCAAACAACTGTTTTGATTGTCTAAGCTTCCGGATCTAAAATCTAGATCACAGAATAGAATATTTCTGTAAAGTGTTTTAAGATTTTAAAGTTATATTCAGCATAAAGAGTCCTATTATAGACAAAGCCATTAGATGGGAAATTCAGTCTATGCATAAATCAGTCACACTTTGCAAACTTTGAGGTTTTTGTTTTTGAAATTTACTGTTTATAGAACAATGCTGTGTTTGTAAGGTGGCTGAACAAGAACTTTGTCTGTGGTGTGTAATTTCTATTGTTCACTCCTATTTATTGTAAAGGAAATAGATCCTGTTGTACCAGGACCAAAGGTAGTATTAGCTTGTAGGTGCCTTGGCTATTGAAGTAATAAATTATCAGGTTTTTACATCAGCTTTACTAAACAAGCACCTCTAAATCAATAAGCTGAACAAATGAAACATTGTTTCAGAGGAGAGCTTCAAATTTCTTGCACAGAACTGATAAAGGAAACGCTTCTCCGTTTACTACATGATAATAACCAATTACACAGAGAAAAAGCACACAGACCTAGATATTTCCATTAGATTGTTGACCAGAAATGCTTGGGAAACAGCTGGAACATCTACATTTATACTGTCACCATCCCTTTACATTTCATTTTAAAATATATGTTCCTATTTTCATCTTGTTTACAGCCCTTAGCAAGGCAGTGGATGCAAAAAGAAAGTCCAGAATTAAATCTGCCACAGTTTACACACTATGATTCTTTTTTACGCTCATTCTTTTGCCAATCATTTTATTTCCATACAAAGAATTTGGCCCTTTGGCACTTTAGAGAGAATCCAAAGGACTAACCTTTTAGTGTTGGGAAACAGTGAATGTTTCTGCCAGTGAGCTAAAGCTGGAGTATCCCTTTGTCATGGCCAAATTTATGACATGGATCAAAAACTATAAAAAGCTATGTTGCATCCTGCCATTAAGGAGAATTAATATTTTCAGTGGTATGTTAACCAAAGATTTTCCAGTGTCTCTCGTTAAAAGCAGATTGTTGACTTTTCATCCTGGTGTGCCAAACATTTTCTCTGAAACCCTAACACGACTTTCATCTTTTAACCATTATTTCTTAATGGACTTGGATAGGGGCAGTGTACGGGAATGGATTTCCTTTTCAGCTCAGAGCAATGGCCCATCATTAGTGTGCTGGGTCTTGGAGAGCCATTACACATGCAAACATTTAAAGTATTTCCAGGGTAACTACTTTTCTTTCCTGAAATGCAATTCATGTTTTATCTATTATATTTAAGGAACATTTGGTCACATTTCACTTTTCAAGTATCTCTACTGTGATCACTTCTCATTCTGCTGTATAGTAAAAGTCATAATGAATGAGATCATGCACAAAAATATTTTTTATGGAGTGGATTTTCTAGAACTTTCCCCTCATCTTGGGCAATAAATCTGTCTCTGAAAACCACGAAGCTCAAATGCTGACCATTTGACAAGAATAC
Organism: Melozone crissalis; assembly: GCF_028551555.1. Classification (NCBI taxonomy): domain Eukaryota; kingdom Metazoa; phylum Chordata; class Aves; order Passeriformes; family Passerellidae; genus Melozone; species Melozone crissalis. The sequence goes on from NW_026535794.1 coordinate 29,837,522, forward strand.
AGTATGACGAGATCACTTGACACTTATTTCTTATTATTGGGTAGATAATAGTGTTCATATTTGGCAAATAAAAAGAATAATCTACTGTTTGCCCTTTCAGTGCTTCTATTTTTAATGATGTTTCTATTCATTCCTGTTTTCCTACTGGCATTGCCCTAATATATGTCATCAAACAGAGCTCACTAGCTTTGCAGGAATGTTGGTTTTGTTTTTTCCAAGCTGACACATGCAGTGTCAACTGCTTTCAAAAGTTGTCCATTCCTCCTGTTAAGCCCTCTCATTCCTAATATGTACTTCTAAAGATTCCTTAACAATTGCATACACAGATGCAGTTTTGGAAACTTTCAGCCTTTGACGGTATTTTGAATCACGGCCCTATTGGCAGCAAATGAACTCAAAAGTAACAACCCTGGAGTGTGATACCATCAGCTCTAGGAAGCTGTGCAATATTTATATGTCTTCATTCAGACTTTATATCAAATGTAGCAGGCTTTGCAACCTTCATTAAGATAAGCTGGCACCCAGAGGTTACCATATGTTCCTCTTTTTAGACTAGTATTCAAGTGCAGATGTATATTTATTTTTCCACTCGACAGTCCTCCCTGAACTTTTCTTACTGCAAAGCTAATGAAACCATTGCTTTAATCCCCGCTGGCCTTCAGGGTACATCATATGGTCCTTACTATTTAAGAATTCTTTTTTCGGTGCTTTTTATTTCCTTACTTCTGCAGTATTTATAACATCTCATTTTAAGAGGTCTTGCTTTTTCTATGGGCGTTGGGAAACTGAAACGTTCAGTATCACACTGAAGGTGGAACTGAAGCCAAACTGCCTCAGTCAGATGCTGAACAGTTCTTCCTCCATCCTTCCCCATTTACCCAGCACCTTCTCAATTAGTGGAGCTGTACAGGAGGGCCTTCATTAACAGGCTTGTCTGACATTTCTAGCTTGGGCTGCTCACCATTCTAATCCAATACCCGTCTTGTATTCAGCGATTGTTTAATTAGGCAACATAGCTACTATAAACTTCCAAATACTGAATTGAAGGTTATTAGGCTCTGCAATAGGCACTAGCAACCTTCTTTACAGCAGATCATTTCATGTGAAATTTCTATTATTTCTCATTCTGCAGTGTAATTTTTCCACATTTTCTTCAGGCCTGAGCCAGCCATCTGAATTAGTGAGAGCATCACCTATGTGATGGGTGATTTTTAATGATTTTTTTTTAAATAAGAAACGTACCTCAAATCCTTTGAACTATGGGCCCCTTTCAACTGCCTTGAGTCACTCCTGTAATTTTTAGTCAAAAGAGCAAGTGTGGACCTTGCCGGAGGCTTTAAGACCTCCAAAATATTAAAGCTACAGATTTGGCCCCATTTTTTTCATTCCCTTTCTGTAGTGGATGAATTCCTAGGTGCTTGATGCTAGTCTATAAGATTAGACTTTTATACTATGTTTTATACTTCAGCAAATCCCACTGAACTCATTCTGGTTTATGCTTCTTCTTAGAGGAGACTATTATATGTAAGCTGAATCTCTTAACTATATCAAATCCAATATAAACACCCTCTTTATAAGACACACCTCACTCTAATGCTCAGTGTGGAACTCCTAACAAAAATTATAAATGGAGTGCTTTGTTCAGGCATTTAACTCTTTCATTTCTAATATTAAATCACAATGCTTAAGCTGTTTTTATTTTTCACTTGAAAATAAATATTAAGGGAAGTCGTAACTTAACCCATATGATGTCTTTGAGGAAATCTGGGAGAAGATTTTAGCGAGAGAAGAAAACTTGGGATGCGACTTCACCGAAATTTTGAGGTTTTTAATCTCACTTTTTGAGGGGTGTCTGGGAAGGAGTGGGGGGAGGGGGAATGTGCTAAAACTTTGCTAATTGTTGGAGAATTCAAACCTGTTTTCATTTATTTGAAATTATTACATAATGGAAGTGGGACGCTATAATTCAACCCAAATGGATGACTTCAATAAGCGGGTGGAAATGATTCAGTACATTAAAGAGAAGCTGTTTCAATAACAAATCTTTATTATAATCAGGAGTGAAGTGGTTAATTTAAGTTTTTACTGAAAAACAGGCTGGCAAAAATGTTTCCAGGGATGTGGGGATTTTTTTCCTTTTACTCAGTAGGGGTTTGGAGAGGAGGTTTGGAAGGGAAGGAGGGCTTTGGTTCCAGGATCCCCGCATTCCCACGAGTTCCATTAAGGAAGGGGGAAGGGCTTCCTGCTGAGGCAGCCATCTGCAGCTTTCTGTGAACAGCAGGAACCAAAGGCCTGGTAAAAGGAGAGTAAACCCAGGGTGACAATTTTGTCTGCAGTCAAAGTCAGAATGTGGCTGATTTTTTTATTATTAGTCATGTTGTTACTTCTATTATTATTAAGGAGAAGGGAGGGTTTCTCTGGCAGAATTAGAAGGCCCATAATGGAATATTAATTACAAGCAAACAATAGGGTTACAGGCAGAAAAGTGTCTAGCACAAACACACCCTGTCAGCCTCTCCTGGAATGCACCATCGACAGCAAGCTGGGATTGTCATCATCCAAGCTACTGTCGCTCTGCTGCAAACTATCCAAAGTCCATGGATGCATGTCTGAGGTCCCTTAAGTTATTGCTTTCTAGGCTAGAGTAAATTAGACCTGGATTTTTGCAAAGTGCTGTCACTTAATACCCATTTTATTAAGGTTATTTTTATGCCCATAATTTGAGGGTAACACATCTGTTATTTCCTCTGCTGCCTGGCTTTGGTGAACATGGCCAATGGAAAGTAACAAAGAGTGACACTGGAAAAAATAACAAGGGTGTTTTAACTTCCAACATCTGGAGAAAACAATATTAAGGAAACAGGAACAAATAGGTACGGTAGCCTACAAAGCAAAAGTCCACTTTTTAACAACAGTAAATAGCTTATACAGTACAGTAGATTTTTATGATTTTTGTCTGGGCAAGCTAATACAAAAAAAAAGGTTGAAAAATCTCATTAAAGAAGCAGCAGTTCCAGCTCTTGTTTAGGTCATCCTAACGCCAAAACCCCAGGTACAAAGGGAGATAAAAAAAAAGCTACTAATATCCCTTCTAGAAAAGACTTTCAAAATTCCATCTCAAAAGTTTCCTGTTATGTAGTTTTCTATAAAGTTTTATCACTGCTACATATATGTCCCTGGCTGCTACCTACACAGATGCAGAAAATTCTACTGTATCATATGGAACTTCGAAACTGAATTAAGAATTCCTGCAGAGTGATAAATATCAAGATTAAGAGGCCAGTGGTCATTTTTTGAGGAAAAAAAAAATCTGTTATAAACCTCTTAATATTTGCATTCACAACATTGACTATAAAAAAATCAATCAAAAATATATCAAATAATTCTTTAGGGAAAGAGCTGAATTTACCATACAAATATCTGCCTGGAAATACCGCATTTCAATCTTAACTTTTTAAATTTGATAGATTTATTTTACAATGTACATTCCTAAACCCTCCCATTTGTTGTCTGAATTCCTGTTTGTGACCTTGGAATTCCAAATTTATTATGTCATCCTCTGCATTTTTTTTCCTAGTGCATTGTATTAGAAAATGAAAACAGCATGAAAATACTTCCCTGTCCCTGCAGACCCTCTCATTTTCTCCTGTTAACAAGTCCTGCCTTAGAAAATTTTGGTTTTAAATTAAAGGGTAACTTATAATACTTTGCAAAATGCAAGGTCTTGCTTTGTGTAACATTACGGGATGGGTGTAGCAGAAGCTGCTCATTTTTAGCTACTGTTTTGGGGTATAGAGATTTCTGCTTTTATTGAATTTTATTTTTTTTTTAATGAAACAACAGATAAGACTGTTGAAATAGTTCCTGCCTTTCTTCTTTTGACTCTCCAAAAGGAGGCTTCTGCTTTCAGTGGCCTGTAATTATTTTAGCAGTTTTCCTCATGTAGAGGCTACATGTGAGCAAAGACTGTTGCTCCTGCCAGGAATGAGAAGTAGGTGGGTGGTGGTTAGGAGCAGGTGCCTGTAAAGGCTGGATCATTGTTTGTGACAGCAAAAGCCAGAGGAGATCACTGCACACCTGAACAAAAGATGATTCTCAGTATACATGCCCTGTGTCAGTAAAGGGCTCCTGTATTGGAATAGCTTTGGTTTCCATGCAAAGCTAAAGGTACTTTTCTGAGTAGGTTTTCTGTCTGGATGCATAAAAGTGCCTCCAGGCACAGGTGAAATTTCTCCAGCTCCTGGCTGAATATCCCAACCAGGCTGCAGTGACAGGTTACAGTGCAGGAGAAATTCACTCATGAGAAATTCCACTTACAAATGATATCTGACTAAAACCTTAGGGCAATGTGAAAGCTGACATAATGAACGGCAGGCCAACCAGGGAAATCCTCCTTATTTTAATAGGTATTAGAAATGCTCAACACTTCACAGGATTAAGTTCAAGGGCAACTTTAAACACAGCTTTTCCTTCACAAGTACTAATCTTTCTAAAGAAACTTTGGGATCCAAACACACAAAAATCAACTTTAAAAAACTATTTATCTGCTTTTAACATTACCAACTTAGACCATTAGGTATGTTCACTCCCAAGAAGAATACAAGAATGTTTTTCTATCTTTAAATTATAAAACATTGTTTTCCTCTGATGAGGCTGTAGATGTAAACCAGTTTCCCAAAGCAGAAACAAAACAGATAACACAACATCAATGTTATACCATTTTACAATAGAAGCTCAAAAACCCTCAAATAACCCCAAACAGCTACATACAACTTTGCCTTAATAACTTTTAAAAACAAAGTTCTCACAGCCAACATGACTATTTTGAAGGAAGATGATTTTCCTACTTTTTGTTCCCAAAGTTGCTAACCCATATTTGAAGAAGTTTTCCTTCTGGAAATACATTGGACACTCCCACAGAATTTAAGATATTTAATGTCAAAATCTTGATTTCTTTCTTGCATATGTTTATGAAAGCCTAATCTGTGATTGCTTTATATCACCTGTTGCAGGAAACACCTTAAGTTTCAGTGGATGGAAAACACAGTAGGCATTATTGATGAAAGGTACAACATCTGTTTAAATGGCATCTAGGGTTTTTCAGCTGGTTAAGACTTCAATAGCTTTGGCTATCAGAGAAATGCAGTACCTACGTGTAGCACCTCTGAAAAACTTGCAGGCACAGTACATGCATTCATAAATGAATAAAATTTATCACTGAATATACGGGTCTCAGGAGACCTCTTTATCACTTAAGTCCTCAAAGTAAGGCTCCAGTGAGAATTTAAAAATGTGTGGGCTTTTTTCCAGCCCTGTGAGGTGAATTATACCTAGTGAAACTACAGATATGCCTGTGCAGACAGGTGCAAGCAGTTCCCTCAATTCCTCTGTGTCTCTGGTCCCAGCTGGCTGCAGCCCAGCTCCAACCCAAAAGCTACACAAGCACGTTCTCTGAGAGGTACAGTTATTGCCTTGGGCACTGTCAGCCTGAGAATCCACCAAACAGCTCCTGAAGTGAGCTTTTAGTTAAAGCTGTTTGCTATGCAGAACACTCAGAAATAAAATTGAGGAAAGTAATGACATCTTTCTTAATTTCTTCAAGCGTTAAAAAAGCAATCATAAAAACAGGTATAGCAATACAAATGGCCTTAAAAATATATTGCAGAATCATAGATAATCCACAAGGGTCGTGGAAGTCCAACTCCTGGCCTTGCACAGGATAACCCAAGCATCACACCATGTGCCTGAGAGCATTGCCTAAACCCTTTTAGAACTCTGTCAGGCTTGGTGCTGTGACCAGCTCCTGGGAGCCTGTTCAAGTGCCCAACCGCTGTCTGGGCGAAGAACATTCTCCGCATTTCTAATGTAAACCTTCCCTGACACAGCTTCATGCCACTCTCTTGGGTCCTGTCTCTGACCACAGGGGAGTAAAGATCAAAACTGTTCATTGAGCATTATACTAGAGTCCTAAAAATATGAATTTGTAAAAGAAATGACATCAAGTGACCAGTATCTTTTTTTAAATTCTGATATCCTTCCTCATTTGTAATATGTGCCATATAATGAAGTGGAAGAAGTAAATGAAGCAGAGAACATTTAACAGCTTTACTGACAGGTTTTGTACTACCTAAACATACTATCCTGCCCTTTTCTAATATATACCAGGAATTTACCAGTTGAAATAGTACCCAAAGACCCTAGTTCAGTAAAGTACCTAAACGTGCATTTAAGCATTTTCTGAATTTGTTGAATAAAGCAAAATCTTAAATTAAAGCATATGCTTAATTCCTGTGCTAAATGAGAACATAACTGTTCACATAAATTGCAGTTGCAAGGCGTGCAATTGTTCTACAAATTATTCTGAAATTATTCTAAAAGCTATCACAGCAATCTGAGTAATTCATAATATTAGAAAGTCAACAGGAAGACCAATATCTGTCAACTGGTGTTTGGAGCAAGCTATTGATTCCCAAGTGGAGCAAGGTTAAAATGTTATAGCAACATGATCTGGCATGATTTTTCAAAAACTTACAAGGAAGGGAAATGCACCAGGGAATGCACCCAGGGAGCATTAGGCCATGCTTCTGAGAAGGCTGGATTTAAGGGTAGAATTCTGAGGAAATCACAAAGAAAAAAGTCATATGTCTTTCAGTCCCCAAGGATCTGCTTATGAATTTATAGCCAAGGATGTGAACCTCTAGGTTACTTGTGCTTCAGATCTGTAAGAAACTTTTCCTTATTAACTCTTCCACACCACAGATAACAATTCTCTTCATAAGCTAGTACTCTTTTCTTTCTATCAAATGTATAGCAAAAAAAATAGTGATTTCAAAAAAGGGAGAGAAAATCAGTCTTTATTAATCATGAGGAGGAAGGAATAGAGTCAAAACATCTTCATTCCTCTTTGTTTTCCAATCTGATTTTGAAAGAAAATGAGATAAGCTAAGGGAAAAAACACTGAAAGGTTTCTGAGCTGAATCTCATTGGCTCAGCATTAATCAAGGAGAATTTTCAAGAGCTGTGACAGATGTGACAGCACTGTACAGTGTAAAAGAAATGGAAAATATTTACTAACCCAAAGACTGTTGTCCACTAGTGCTCTCAACCAAGACACAATGTCTCCCCTCTCATGTTTCAGTGTGATAAAAACTCATTTATGGAATAAACCACAAGAAAGGTAGGGGTCATTACTTCTCTGTTTGTATTAGACCTGGCTTCTTCTTAATTTTAACATATGAACCCTGAGACAAATATCCATTTCCTTTGTACCATGGGAAGAGCAGGCCTTTTCAAGCACAAAAAGTAATTGAAAAAAGATATTTTCTGGTTTTAATAAGAACTAAGCCAACATGATATAAAAACCATCTATGTTTTGCAACACCTGTCACAACTTCAAAGAACGTGAGAAGTGGCTATTGCAAAAAATAACAGGTGTCAGCCTAGAGATGTGAAGTCCAATATGTGGCACAAGCACAGCAATTCAGGCAATTGCTGTTAATAGAACACACAACCCAAACTTCCCTCAAAAAGTAAAACAAAAAAAGCCCCTTGTGACCCACAAGTCAGAGGGGATATTTTTAAAACTCTACATGTTCATATTATCTCATAAGTAATATATCATTGAAATATGCAAAAGGATTCAAAAATAGGTTGGAACAAAACTGAGGTTAAGAAACCAAGCATTCAGGGCCAGGAAAGAGAGAAACAAATACTAATGTTTTAAAATACAGCCTTGTAAATGTTGAAAATTGATGAAAACAATGCAAAATGGATCATCAGCTAAACACAGATAGAGATTTCATGATCTGGGAAAGATCTGCTCTCAAAATACTAATTTTCCTGGTCATAAGGGCTATAGATATGCAAAAGTCTTAAAACTGATAGATCTCTGATACAATCCTGAAAACTGGATAGAATTCTCCAGTTAGTCCAAATGAGAACATAGTGAGTGACAGAAACACTGGAGGCATTACAGAACTGATACTAAAAACAAATTACAAGTTAACTGCATACAAGGTCCTGCCTTTCAACACACTGCAGACAAAAGGACCATAGCTGAAATCCCAGGATGGCTCATTTATTATAATTTGCTTATGATTTTATGATTTTTAGTGGTTTTAATGCATTGCCACTAAAGCTCTGCTAAAAGCAGGCATTCAAATTTCTGAGGGGTTAACAATATAATTTCTTTCTTTCTTTCTTTCCAGCTACCCAAGAGGGACAGAGAGAGCAACATCCGATTAGTAAGCGTGCTTCCTCTGTGATGCTAACTGTGAAATATGTGGCTGGCCCAGCACAGTAACCAGGAGTATGTGCATGGAGCATAGAAACACACTGGGTTGTTGGAAACATAGCAACAGGCTGGGTTAAAGGGTCCTGCCTCACTGCTCCCTAATTTAGCTTATTGAGGGTTATTCATGGTCTGGGCTCCCTGAGGAGCTGTCGTGGTGACTCATGGCAGCCCCATATCCGGTGGGTTGCCATCATTATGCTGTTGTATATGGGAATAGAACATCTCTTGCTCTCCAGATAAGCAGATGTGCATTGGATGTGGGGATTTCAGGAGGGATTCAGGGATTTGGACATTTTCTCTCATTTGTTATTAACATACCTGGGAAGCCTATCTGAAAGTAAAGCAAAGCCATTGAAATGCTTTGGAGATCCTGGGCCTGAATTTCAAAAAATAATTGGTCTTAATTATTAGATTGAGGAGTGCGAATCTGTTCTGCACATGAACAATTGTTTGCTTCCCATGATTAAGAAAGCAACCAAAAACAGTGTTTGGGAGCAGTTAAAACCACAAAGGGTACATCTAGAATTAAGGTAGCTTCTTCTTATTTTTAATGACGCCTTTTGTCCTTCAGCGCTACTCCAGGATCTATTTTCAATTATCACCTTATTTGAGAGAAAATTCTAATGATCCTGGTTTGTTTTGATTATATCATCTCAGATTGTTGGAATTTTACTTTGGGAAAAATACATGAGGGCATTCATTTTTTTTGGTCTTACAGGTGGTACAGCATTGACTGCCAGCTGGATGAACACAAGTAGAAAGCCTTCCTAAGGTATCCCAATCCTGCCAGATGTTTTGCTTTTTTTGTTCCATGCAGCTTAAAGCAATAAAATTCCAGGCAATGCTTTTTACTGAATAGATAGTGTAGGATGATTTTCCAGAATTTAGGACCAATTAATTTTATGCTCAGACGCTGAGAACTTAAGGCTGTGCCAAATTAGTCAAATTAATTTTTTTCCAAATGTTTAACTGACAACAAAATAATCCCAATGACAACATTAAGTTCTCAGATGCTGAGAACTTAAGGCTGTGCCAAATTAGTCAAATTAATTTTTTTCCAAATGTTTAAATGACAACAAAATAACCCCATCTCTGAAATCCATATCTGAGTCAAGGTAGAGTGAATTTTATCAGTATTCTGCAGCATGCATTGCAATTCCAAAAGCATCTCTTTTCTAGGTATTTTTAAAAATAATATAGAAATCCATATGTTCTATAAAATCAGAAAGAGTACAGACAATGGCAAATTTGTTAAGAAACAGTGGTCAAAGTCTCCCCAGTTCCTTCAAAACCCGCAGTCAATGTTTTCCTTTAAAGTTATGTTACATGATTCAAGCTCTTGAGAATTCACGTTCTTTGCTGGCTTGGCCAGCTCAGTCAGGTCATTGTCAGCAGCTGGGAAGGACTGCAAGTACATAGCTACCAGTTCATTTAGGACCAAACTCTGGTACACTTATTCATGATGGGCAGAAACTTACCCTCCCTGCATTAGTTTAAATAGGAATTCATGGGGAGAAAATGCTGCAGAAGGCCGGGGCTTAGTTGACAATTTGATACATTTATCAAATACCAAACAGGATTGGACTCTGTAAAATACAACTCCAAAACAAAAGTTTCAGGTTTCATTGCAGTAGCCAAGAAGGTAACGTTTCCTGATCTTTTGAGAGGAATTCTTGGCATCATTTGCAACTTTAGCTTTTTACCTAATAGTACCCTAGAAACTGTAAAATATTCCAATTTAAATGAACAGAAAAAAATAGAGTTATGACAAGGGGATAACTGAACACCAACTCTCCTCTCAGCAGAGAAATACCTCTTGTAATTCTATTTTCCTTCATTAAAGACTTCCTTACTGTATTTTCTTTCTCTTTTTCTCATGTGTATAAAGAGGAAGATAGGCATAAAGAGAAACATTTTACAGAAGAATCATTTGACCCAGGCTCCTCCAGAGACCTCAGTGAACCTCCCTGGCAATGAAACACAGAGAGGAAACAGGTGTGGGAATGAGCCACGCACACACTTCCCTCAACAGTGGCCACAAACTTCAGACACAACAGCTAAATCCACTCCTGCAGGAGCAATGTCTGTGAATAAAGTCAATTAGTTTTGTGACAGAATGACAACAGTGTGAGGAACAATTTTGAAAAATAGGAGTAGTGGAATGTGAAGCAATAATTCTCTAAATGATGTCTTGGGAAAGAAAATAAGTAAAATCCTTCAGAATCAAAGACTGCTGCCTGATAATTCTCAAACTACTCAAAAAGTAGTATCTCACTGAGGCATCTACTGCAGAACACCTGTGATGTTGTATGTTTGTTAGTCTTCACAGAGGTGCTAAACTCTCAGTTGTGTACATCTCTAAGTTATAGAATGCTTTAAGGATCTTTGATCTGATGTAGATTTCCACAGCATCTATCAAAATGGAATTTTGCTTCAAGCCTGGGTCTACAAATAATGTCAAGAGCCACAGTCTATCGAAAGCTTTGCCTGTGGTCACTGACTCCTGGTTTTTCACTAGCACACCACAAACAGAAGGGTTTCACATCCATATAATTTATAAAGACACTAAGTGATTTTTAAAAAACACTTACTTACAGCTTTCTCTACTCATGCAGACTGAAACAATTTGCTTTCTAGTTATTCTAATAATTCTGTAACATTTTTTTTGCTTCAGACACCACACAATTTTTTATCACTGATAGTGTTTTTGTTTTGTTCAGTGTGCTTCTTTAAGTGGTATACAGACGCATAATATTTGCCCTTCACTGAAAATCATCCCCATCATCCATGGAGCATAACTCTTAGAAAATGTGTGTTCTTTTATCTGTATTGAGACCGACCCAGGCACACACTGCAATATTTAAAATTGGAAAGGAGATAGACCTTCTTGACAGATGCTGGTTTCCAAGCCATAAGAAATTAACAGATCAAACTGTGTAATATTCTCTGCATTGCAGAGTTCATTCCTTACATGATGATATTCATCACCCACCCTCTTCCTTCCTCCACAGACTCTCAGAAGATTCACACTATATCCATTTCCAGCACCGCTCTCAGATTCCCCAGGCAGATGCCAATCAAAGCTTCCTTTGTTGGTGATATGTACATTCCTTCATGAGCTATAAAGGGTAAGTATGTCCCAACTTTCTTCAGGCTATCATAGGCACGTGCAGTATTATTGTCCCATAGTTTATCTTACCATACCCTAGAGAAATCTCATCATCCTGTTTTCTTTATATGGGCTACAGATGTCTTAGCCAAGCTTCCTCACCACTGAGTCACCGACCAGGATTGTTTACGTCTTCATAATGAGTCACCTTCACAATTTGGCTCATTGTCAACACTTGTGCTGACAGCTTCAGCCAGTCTCTGCTTTGTCTCATTCTCCTTCATCTTGTCAGTTGTACCTGTTGAGAGTAAGAACACAAAATGGCTCCCTCCTACCTTCCCTTTTCCTTTATGTGTGCCACTTCATGTTCACTGATGTCACTTTCTATCTCTAGATTGACTGCTGCTCCAAAACTTTTACTTTCATGTTGTTCCAAGTTCCTGTGCCACAGGAAGTCCAATTCAAAATTCCTTTTTTGCATCCAAGAATACCAGTTGATGTGCAAAATCTTTATGTGCCATATCTTTGGTCACATATCAAACTGCATTCAATAGGTGTCTTTCATCCTCTTCATTTATAAGTAGGGATATTGTGACTATTCCAAATACCTGTGATGCTTTAGAAGTCATGTTACATTTTTCCATAAGATATCTTTTCACTTACTGGATTGTGTAAATGACTAAGAATTCTGATGGCCCAAGAACTTTCCTTTTTGCACTATCCATTGCCTTAGAGATTAATTTTATGAACATTCTGTATTTATTAATTCTTTCCTTTTCTAATCACTGTGTTTAGTATGGCCACTCAGCACCAAACTCCCCTTTAGATAAAAACTCCCTGCAATCAGGGGTTGGCTGGGCTCCCAGACTTAGTCTCATTTTCTATTTCACCTTCAGGGTTTCATGTGCTGCTTCAGAGCTATTATAGATACATTTCCAGAACAGCACAGAAATTTTCATATTTTCATTGTATCATTCTTTTCTAAATTTACACTTCAAATATGTTTTTATACTACTTCTTTTCTTAAAAAAATAATAAAGTACTTTTTAAGTTCCCTTTAGGAATCTTTCCCAATTCCAGTTCAGAATTCACAAGTTGCATTTGCTTTAATGCATAAAAAAACTCTTACAGCAACTGAATTGGGGTGAGAGGTAAAATACTGCCATGAATTAGAACAGGCTAAGAAACCAAAAACAAAGAGTCAGAATTAATAATCAGTTTTCAGGGGAAAGGTTAAGAGGAAGGTGACCAGAAGTGAAACCAGTTTGCCAGGTTTGGGGTGGGAAGGCTGGGGTGGGTGATGGTGTAGAATGTAAAGATGTGAATAAAAACATTATTGTGTTTCATTATTATTACCAATATAAATAAATCATACCTAAGCTTTTTGCAACTTAATCCATGGAAATGTCACTCTGAAAAGTCCTTTTGGGATTTGGCTAGTGACATCCAACATCAATTATATTTTCATTCAAAACCACACCTTTTGTGGATAGAAACATGGCCTTATCTTGTTTTTAAATACCAAAGTGGTTGTGCAAAGGGCAGAATATTTTGAAGAGCTCCAAATTCTGTGTATGCAATGAATCACCTTCATCTTCACCTTTAGAGTGTCTGTGTCTTGTATACAAGTCACAGATATTCTAAAACATAAACAAATTCCGTAATTCTTCGAGTTTACTTATTGATCTTACCTAGAGTTTCTTTGACATGCTAGCTTTAACCAGACCCATATACCCACCCAGAAAAAGAGGTTTGTGTCCTTCAGTACCAGTTCAGATTAATGGCACGCCCTATTATCCTGTTTATTTTTAAATCAATCTGGATAAACAAATCCTTCCATTTGTCATTATTGTTTCTCTTTCTGTAATTAATCCTCTGAGAAGTTACAAATTAAACAGCACTTACTCAGCCAAAATGGAAACTTCGTATAGTAGTTTCTTTCATAAAGCACAAATCAAATATAAATTCACATTTTTTGAATATGGAAATACTTGTAGTGATGAAAGTTATACTTAGCACATGTGGAATGTGTGCTTCATTTTTTTAAATAACAGCAAAGCCAGTGAACTTCAAGATGATGAAGTTTAATGGGCCCTGGAACCTGCTCAGATCCAGCTGCCTCAATCCAAATGCTAATGTCAAACTGCAAGCAGGAAAACTCAGAGTCTGAAAGACTCATTGCCCTGGTGGGAAATGCTGTTTGTGCCAGTGAGAGGAGCTGCTGGCTGGTTTATGTGATTGAAGGATTAAGAACATTGGCCCACATGAGGTGCATCTTCCTTGCAGACAGGATTCCACTATGAAGCTCTCCCTGATATAAAGATCATTTTTAGATGAGGCCAAGAATAGTGCTGTTTGTATTACTTGGGATGCCTGAGGTATTAATAAAGAAAGCAAATAGACACTGTGCTGGATTCCAGAGGTGAAGAATGATGTAATAAGAATTTTTTGTTTTCAGATGCTAGACCTAATTTTGGTGCTTTTCCATGTGTGATTTTGGGTAAGAGACCTAAAGCTGAAGCCAACTAGCTGTTTGTGCACTCTGACAGACATGACCATAAAACAAAGCAGACTCACTATGGGTGTGACAGAGCCAATATTCCAAATTCTGGAGGTTTTCTATTAAGCTGTCATTCAGTGATGCACTCCTGCCTTAAAATAACTCTCAACAACCAACAAACAGCAACAAAAAATTCTATTCAGATTAAGGAAAACCCAATTTACCCTGAACTTGGCTACTCAGACAGTATAGGATAAGATAGTCTGAGTCTTGCAGTTTAGTCAAGTGTTATGCTATCCATCAAAATCTGGGATGATATGTGACCAAAATATGGAACATCTGTATAGTGTTGAGAGCCTCAGCATAATTTTTAATTAGAAGATGTGTTTTGAATGTTTTCTCACTGCTAAATAAACCAGACATTTTAAAAACACAAACCCCAAATTATTTATGGGCAAACCAATGAAATCCCCATTCCAAAACCACAACTACCCCAGCCATGAATGCTGACCTCACCTCTGCTGCTACAACTAATAGGAAAACTGATGCACTACTTAAGCTAGGCATAATTAAGAACATAAGATGTGTTCTAGTGGATTTTTCAATTATTTTGCTAGATTTCTGCCAGGGAGAAAGATGCTCATCCTGATTCTATCGTTGGGTCTAGTAAACAGCACAATGTCTAAATACAGCATATGTTAGCATGAAGCCCAATGCATAAAAATGAAGATAAGGTAAAAATGGAGAAAGTAGTGTGCAAAACTGAAACAGAGGGCCAGGAGGGAATTAGCATTATGAATAATTTCACATGGGACTGATTTTGTTTGCTATTTTGATTTATGCACTGGGTCCAGAACATGGGAGTGCACTGCTGGCAATCCAAAGAGGCATACATAAACATACAAGAGGACAAGAAAACCCACTGAAAGAAATGAATATTTGTGAATTTAAATGACACATACAGCAGTGAAAAGATCAGGACTTGCATTTAAGGCTAAGAACTAAAATTTTCATTTGGAAAAGATTCAGTAAAGTTGCTTTGGAATCACAAGAAAACTGCAGGAGTCTACAAGTGCAATGTTTTTTAAGATGACACTAGAGGAAAAGTAGCAAATTCTTAGTGTCCAATTGTGCAAGGTTTGGGAGGCCTTATCTGCAAAATTACATAGAGCTTTTCTTCAAGGAAAATTATTTTATCACTAGCACAGGTATGAAATAACTTACTAGGATAGCCAGAGGACTTAATAACCTACCACTGGAGCAGCTTTATAAAACTCATTTGGGGCTGTCAAGTAAATATCAGGAAAGCAGAATAGTTATATAACCCAACAGACAGGATTGGCACAATAATAAGACAGCAGGCACTGGTCAGAAATTAATTCAGGCTGGAAACTGAAAGAGGGTGTCTAGCCATTGTAGCAATAACTTCTGAAGCATGAACTGCTCCAGAGTAAAGAGGCAAAATTCATAAAAACACTTTACAATCTATGAAAATACTGAATATTTTATTAAGAAAACTTGAACAGGCAGCTCCAGGCTTTGTTTGCATTCTTTTGTTTCTGTCTGATGAATTCATCTGGAAGGATAAATGCCCAGCTGGACACAACTCTTGGTTCTAGAGGCTCATCAATTTCTCTGAGAAGACCTACATCACACAACCAGCTTTTTCATTATGACAGAGAGGTCATCTGTAAATTAGAGGCAGGAATAAAAGAATATATAGGCTGACCATTTTCAATGGGATATGTACACACACTTACACAGGAACGGATGCCACTTTGCCTTCTAACCTAGCTAAAATTCCATTACCTGACAGCCAAAATCTGAGGACCAAAATTGGTCTCAGGCTGTTTGAAATAGTGCTTGACATGTCAGAAATTAAGGTGAACTCAATAATCACAGAATACACTGAGATGGAAGGGACCCATCAGGATCGTTGAGTTCAGCTCCTGGCTCCGCCAGGAGATCCCAAGAATCACTCCATGTGCTGTTTCCTCAAGTCCTGTCACTGGTCACGAGAGATAAGACATCAGTGCCTGCCCCTCCCATTCCCCTCATAAGGACGTTGAAAACCCCAATGAGATTTCAATAAAGAGTCATACTGAAAAAATGTTTAATTAAGGGCACAACTTTTTGTTTTATATACTCTTTGTCTCCTTAAAACATTCTAAAGACTCCTGGTAAGCTAACATTAGTTTTCTACTTACACTGACAACAGTGTGACATTAGTTTTCAACTTACACTGACAACAGTGTGACAAACACGATTAATAGGAAGCCATATAAATTAATTTGGCTATAGATAAGAAGCAGACTTACAGAAAAGTGTTCTAGAGGCATTTTCTTCCATGTTTACTTGATTCTGCATGGTGGGGCGTATGCAAGAAATCTCTTTGAAGAAAATAGACCGTAACAGCCATCATCTCTACTGAAGAATATTGTTTAATACAAAAAGATGCAAAAAAAGTCAACCAGGATACAATGACGTTTAAAACAGATTGCATCAATGATACAAACCATAACACAAGTCCATTTTCTTAACACTGTTAAAACAGGGAAGAAACTCCTTTTCGTTCCATACATTTTAACATTTTTCTGTGTCCAATTAATTCATTAAATTTAAGCAATAGATTCTGGCTGAAAATTCCATATTTTCATTTGAACTCCTGAAGAAATTCATCACAGAAGACTCCTTAGATCTTACTTCACTAAATTCAAGCAAAGTCAGGATTCCTTCACAACCCACAATTCCTTCATATGCAGTGAATCAAAAACGTAAACATTGGCTTGTTTCTGATCTTCTGATCTAAGTTTTGTCCAACATGCTCAGATCATTCATTCAAAAAAAATTTGCTTAGTAACTGTTCAAAAAGGGGATTAAATCCTTTAACACATTATTACTGCACTGCCTCAATAAGCCCTTAGTTTACCAAAAAGGATATTTACTGTAAATATGGTACTAGAACCAGCTGCATCACATTTATGCAAAAAGAAACCATACTGAATTGTTTAGAAAAAGAGGCATAATATAGTGGCGATTGCTTTCCCTTATACTTCTGAATTAAGAGTTTGAAATACTATGCTTGAAGTCCCATAAAGCTTGGTATGTCTTGGGAGCAGCACTCCTTGCTTAATTTGGGCCAGGCTCCTTTTTCCACTTTGAAGGAACAAAATGAGACTTTAATATTTCCAGGAGCCTCTAGGTAGTTGCAAACTGAGAGTTCTAAAATATTCACATAGGCAGAGCTCAGCCCATAGCATAAAGCATATTTTAGGGATACTGCCTTATAAACCAAGGTTGGACCATCTCTCCTCCTACTCACGCAGAAATAAAACCAAATCATTTTATTCCCCTCTCTCACTGCCTCCTATGCAATTTTTTTATGTTTTTATATGTATTTATATGCAATTATGAGACCCTTCTTGATTTAATAGCATGCAAGTGAATTGCAGTTGTGATCCTTTAGGGATATCCATGACTCAAAACAAGTCAAAACAGGTAAGTCTTTGGAAAACAGTCAAAGACAAGAGTGCAAAGAATAAATTTCATCATAAACATTTCAGAACTGTGTAGTATTTAGGTTCAAGAGGGGCTTTGTTACAAAAGAAATAAAATCCAGCCATCTTCCTCACTTACCCCAAAAAGTAATAGGATTTCAAATCCCCGCAATTTCAGACATTCGTGCCATGCAGAACTATGTAGCTCAGGGCTTTTAGCCAGGAAATTCTGCAAATGTGTCCTCAGATTAAAAGGTGCATGCAACCCAATCATGCTACAGCTTTATTTTGAATGCTTGCACTTGGCAATATCTCTGGATGAAGACGTCCTGTATTTTTTGGCTTCTGAATAGTTTGTACTAGAAAAGCATTTTGGCACAATTGGCATCTACTGTTTGACCTCTTAAAAGAGCATGGAAATAAAATCCCTTTAATTGGTCTTAGGTATGCACGTCTTGAAAGGTTTAAGAATAATTTTTATACCATGAACTAAATATATAGCCTTAACTAACTTCCTATCCAGCCAAGATGTTCTTTCTAGATCAAAGATGAGGATTCAGAAAGAATGCAATGAAATTGCATCAGAAAAAAATAGCTTACTGCTTGGCATTGCTATGCAGAGGTTAAAGACATGTCTGCATGGCAGCCAAGAAGTATGATTTAAAGCTTGTTTGAGGATGTGTGCACAAGCTGCAACTAGCTGGCCCAGTGATGATAAACATATAGCCTTAACAGAGCAAAGTGTGGACTGAAAACTTCATCTGAAAATTTGTGCAAATATTTAGGTGGTTAAGCTGCACTGAACTCCAAGCTGCCACAGCTGACATTTTATTTGTAGGATTTTAATTTCTATCTAGTCATAAGAAAAAAAGAAATTCTGACAGGACTTTGTTCAAAGCATTTAATGAATTCAAACAGTGGGAGTGAAATGAGGAGTGGGAAATGAGAGTACTACTGGACCTTTTCATCTGAAACTCCATTTCATCAATAAAACTATACTGCTTAATTTCTGGGATATTTATGCTTCCAGCAAAATCTCAACTTTCTATGATTTCTTGTTGCAGTCACTTAGAGTTATTCAAAAAGTGTTTCTGAAGTAGGGTTTTCTACCGAAAAATTCAGAAAAGAATTCAGACGTGCTCTTCCTTAGTTGACTGAAAAACAACCTTGAAAACCTGGAATAATAGTGCCTGCTTGCTTCAACAGACCCACCCATGATTGTGTGCTTTAATTTTTCAACAAGATGTGGAGGTAGAGCCCGAGGAAACCCATAAAAATGTTTGGTTTGGCTTTCTGGCAGATTTCCCCAGCTCAAGTGCATGAAAAGCACTGAGGATGCAAGATCCTGCTAAGTTTCCATAGCGCGCCTGACTTGAACACCACAGAACATTCTGTACATCCTGAAGCCGAGGATCGTATTGCTGTGCTCACTCTGGGGACAGCAACAGGCAGCAGCAACAGCAGGTCATCAACTGGAAACTGGAAACCTGCCATCTTCTAATTAGCTGCTCCCTCCTTCATGATAATCCTATTTAAAATCCTATAAAATGCAAGGTCACGTTTGCTGCACAAGCTCAGATAATGTCAAGCCAAATTTTAATCATGTCATTATCCAGAAACACCTTTGTGGATGGAATAAATATCATGTCCTCATTAAAATTAGGGAGTATAATACATGGCCAGGTTCTGTTCTTTCCTATTCTTAATCATTGTCCAGATGAACACAAATTTTTCATAACTGAACCAATTAGTTTTAGCTAAAGTCAACAGCTTTTAACAACACTTGAATAACTTACCTTGGTTTTGGTCTCAAATACCAATCTTTCAGATAGAAGAACCAAAATCTCACTCTTCTTTCACCCTCTGCAAAGGTATTTTTAACCACTCTAGTTTTTAGTGATTCCAAACAAACTCCTCCATAAGAAATCATAAGATGCATTTTAAAAGCAAATAATTCCACCTCATACAAAATGTACACAAGACCTTAAAGCAAAGGATATCAAAAGCATCAAAGTCTCATCACCATTTCACAAATTGTTGCAGAACTATGAAAGACACAGCAAATGTATGACTTAGTGGAACAGTAAAATCAATTACTGAATCAGGAGCTGAACACTGGTCTTCTGACTCCTAATCCAACAGCATGGAGGAAAATTATGTCATCTGGATCTAAAAGGAAGATTTCTCATATCTGGTCCCTTCCCCACCTTCCACACTTCCACCATCACACCATGTCGCTACTTGTTCAGGATGCTGGATGGAAATCTCCTCCTTGCTCGGCAAGGCAAGGCAAGGCGAAGCGAAGAGAAGAGAAGAGAAAGAGAAAGAAAAGAAAAAAGAAAAGAAAAGAAAAGAAAAGAAAAGAAAAGAAAAGAAAAGAAAAGAAAAGAAAAGAAAAGGAGAAAGATAAAAACAGTAGACTAGTTTAAACCCAAAAACTACTGTGGGTGTGTTCATATTAATACAAATTAATAAGGTTCTTCTGTAGATATGCTGCACTATATTGTGTAATATAATATAATCCAAGTAATCTGAGCCCTTGCTACAGCTACTAAATCATTCCCAAAAAAGTGGGGAAAAACTGCCAACTTTATGTGCAAATTATGAAGTGTGTAGATTCACAAGATTCTGCCTTATTGACAGAGGTAAATTCTTTTTGAAAGAGACTGATTTAGATAGCCGATTTCTTTAAATGCATTTATTTTAACTTGCAGGCGTCATCCATTTGGGCAGGAAATTAAATTTTCAGCCAGTGATCTTTTTCACAACACCTCTTAAAATTATATTTTTGTATGAAATGCAAGAAAACCTCCGTATGAATACACCCCAAGAAAAAGTTTACAATGCCTGACAATACCCCAAATATTTCAGTAGGCGCAGAGCATACAGGCCCTTGGCATTGAGTCAAAATTCCAGGTCCCAACTCACAGAACAGCACAGAGCTGTATGCAGGGTTTGACAGGTCGGGGGCTTATACCTCAGGCAGACAGGCAAGCAGCCAACCTTTCAAGAACTACCTCAGGCTGCTGTAGATTTCCCAGCTCTCAGTCCGGACCTTTCGTCACCCAGTGGACCATCCCTCTTCTCCAGTGGTTTCTGTTCGAAGGGAATGTCTTGGGCAATTCCTCTCAACACTCTTCTCACTCTTTTAGTCTCACTCCTTAGTTCCACTCCTCTCCAGAGGCTACAGCTCTCCCTCATTCCCTGACTCTGGGAAAAAAAATATGAGATTGAGATTTCCCATCCATACAACAGATTTCTTTTGCAAACTTACCTCTTTATCTGACCAACTAGACTTTAACAATCATGACATGTAGCATCAGCGTTGCCAGGGATGAACAGTATTGCTAAATAGGGAGGAAAGGGAGCTTGTTACTTTTTCCTAATGTCTTCTCTGATAGGGGCAAAATAGAAGCAGTTCTACACCTGGAAATGATCCCACACCAAGCTGCTCTCCTACCTCATTATCCTCTCAACTCTGCACTCAGTTTAAAGGATATTTCTCACTGTACAGACTGTGACTGTGACAGCAACTTCTAAATTTTCTAAAATGGAAGCATTCTCTGGAACAAATTGACTATCATTTTTCCAATGAAAAGTGACCAAATGGAATATACTCATGGAAAGTCATTCTAGTGAAGTGCTCCCCACACCCCATCCCTTTTGCCATAAAACAGTCGAGTTTTGGTAAATGCTGTCAGTTGTTTATTTTAAATGTTCTCCACAAGCCATTCGTAAACCCAAGACATGGCTCAGATTTCAAAATTTTTGGGAAGTTATTGGTATCTATTTTCACATTTCTCATAAAAGCTTTTATATTTGTTCTTCCCCTTATTTCTTATTATCAAGCAAAAACAATGACATAAGTAATTGTTCAAGATTCAGCTCATAACACCTTAAACACTTTTAAGCCTAAAGAAAGGGAAAAAGAATAAAAACATTGACAAAGTGACAAAGCAGTGATAGCATGTTTTACCAGTCAGTTCTAACAGAGTTTTCCCTTGTTCCACTGAGAAAAATACATTTACTCACCATCCTTTCTTGGTTTTAATACATTTGCCAAGAGGATTTTTTTCATACTAGAAATCCACCTTCTTTTTTCTTTTATAGTTTACTGTAAAAACACCTGTATTTAGTATCCTGAATTAGTCTGTGTGACCAGCAAGGAGCGCTAGTCTTTTGAGAAGTGCTTGTTTGGTTGTTTGGGGTTTTTTGGGAGATTCCTAAAATTTGTCTTACTAACAAACATATGTGACATCTGAACTAATGCTGCTTATGTCACGTGGTGAACAGAAGTTGTTAGATAAATATAACAAGTTTAGTAATTCAAGCATGCCAGAACAACCCTGATAGCTGTAAATAATTGCCATCTCCTGGACTGTGACCATAATGTTTAATTCTCTCACCCTGCAAGCACAGGGATTCTCGTCCCATTTGGAAACGGTCACTGTGCCCAGAATTTGTCTGGCAGTGCAAAAAAACCCAAACCATGCTGGGGCAGATGTAGGAATTTAACAGCACAGCTGATCAATTCCCACCACCCAGGAACAATGCCCTGACTTAAGAGTATGGATGTAGACAGTGAAGCCACACTGACCATTAATATTAAATGCATGGCATCACACTTCTGTTTCTACAGAACACACTAGAGATATTTCAGAGATACACCCTGTTGAATTACTAGAGCTTTGTTTTCTTTTTATTTGGTATATTCAGGGAGAAGGGCAAGTCAATTGTTGGAAAGGAAACAATAAAAAAAAGGAAGTAGAATTGAAAGCCAAGTTAAAGATGCCACTTTTCAGTTTTCTCCAGGACTGGCCTGGAAAAGTTTATCTTTAGGATCCTCTTTGTAGTCCTGTAGCACTTGAATGTCTTTGCTGCCTTTACAGCTATATATTAAACATAAAAGTACAAATATAATATACAGATTCCTCAGGCATTCTTTTGCAATGACGGTCATGAGTTTTCTTAGCTATCTCTATAATTTTTTGATTTGAGATTATTATAGGACTTGGGTAAAAATACTGGTTTTTCTTATAAAACAAGATAGATATAGAAAAAGTCATTTTTCTGGTTAACAAAAAAAAAAAAAGGAAGAATTTAAACTTACGGTGACATCATTAGAAATCTATATTTCAGGGCTATGACCTTACAGCTGCAAAATATAGAACTAGTTTTATTTCATGAGTATTTGTCCAAACATTTTCTTTCATTTTGATCCAAATACTTTCACACCCACTGAGTTAGACTTTGACTTTCTGGTTCGAACAAACTAAAAATTTCAATCGGGTCCTCAGCCACAGTAAATTGGTGCAGCTCAACAATGGGGCAAATCACTGACTTCAATGGAGCTACACCGATTAACACCGGGTGAGGATTGAATCCTGATCAAATTGAAACTCAATTGGAATTGCTGTGCTTCACCTGGTGTTTATTCACACCTCACATCAAAACCATGCAAAGCTATGAATTTTGCATGATTCTGATCCAAAGCCACACACCATATATGCTCAAAATTGAGTTCAGGTCACTCAGGAGTTGCACAGTGCTAAGCAAATCTTTTGATAAATATGGTTTGCGTTACTAGTTTGTAACGAAACTCCACACCAGGTGACTTTTGTGTGGTCTGGTGTTTCATTGTGAACATTTTGCACTGCTCTAATGAAACATGATTTCCAAGACAACCAGGGGATAAAAAAAGTTTCTATTCAATGTTTTACCCACGAGTTCTGCAATATGCACACAAACCATGACCACAACATTAAACTCCCGATGACTAGAATTTGAAACCTAATTCCCCATTAAAGCACTTAAATGATGTTGGTGTGGTCCTCTAGGATGAACTGCAGCTCTCATTATTGGAAGAACTGCAAGTCAAATCACTCTGCCTTAGCTCTTTTACATAGTCTGGGGTTTGTCAAGGTATTGAGACTAGCTTTTCAGTGTTTATTTATCAAAAATACCTGAAAATGCAGGTGGCCATCTAGGGCTAGAACAGGGTAGAGCTGGAGTCTTTAGAAAATGACAAATAAGACCCAGTGTCTAGAGCTTACCCACTCCTGGCCAGGAAGCAACAAGCTGACAGGAGCCCTTTATCTCTCTCTGGAGCTTTGGTGGCGCTCACATCTCTGGGCACGTGAGATCACAAGCCTGGAACATAACTTTCCTTTATCTAGACAAATGTTTTTGTACATGCTCACACATTTATCACATGTACCTAAGCCTGCTGTCTTGTCTTTTCCATGCAAGAAATGTGTATGACACATGCAGAGCAGGACAGATGCCTCCAAGAAACTTTTAACTTACTGTATTTGTCCTGCACACATGATTTGTGTGTGTGGGGTAGATTTAATATGCACAAGCAAAATGCACATCTGGGATTTTTGGGTTGCTCTCCACAATAATTTTCAGGTAGAAAAAGAATTTATAATGAGGACAACTGTGACAAAGGACAGCCTTATGCTAGTGAGGCTTACAACACTGCTCATCACTGCTTTGACTGTGCTCAAAAGAAAAACAACAAAGACAAGCCAAAGGTGATTATTTTCATCCAGATGACTCCATAATGTTGTGGGGCAGTAATAAATCCTTTCAAGTGAGGTGAATATAGTATGTGGATGCTGCCCCATGGTGATACTCTCTAAGATATAGGTTCCCACATGCTTGTCTGCCACACTGAGCCTTTTGGAATAGATCACAGAATCACAGGATATGCTGAGTTGGAAGGGACACAGAAGGATCATCGAGTCAAACTCTTACTTGTGCACACATCCCCAAGAGTCACACCCTGTGCCTGAGAAAATTGTCCAAATGCTTCTTGAACTCTGTTAAGATCAAAGAGGAATGTATTGTTTGATACTTCTGATGAAGTTTTCGAGGAAGATGAGTGACCACCTCCTCAGATGCAGCAGTATAGGCAACAAAATTATTGGCCAGGGAAAAATTAAAGTCTACAGTGAGAGGGCACCTGAACCTAGGCTATTTGAGGGTTAGATGGCACTAAGGAAGAGACAATCTCTAGCTTTCGCATGGCTCAGTTCCATGTAAGAAATTCCCTATCTTTCATTGAATGTGGTGTATGATAATGGAGTAGGATTTCAGAAGAGCTAAGGTACCAATAACTTCAACGTGGAAGATCCTTAGGCTTCTGAAGTTTTGTGGATGTAGAACACCACGATCTCACCATGGCTGAGCCATGCAGAATCTTTGTACTTGCAGCCCACCAAGCCACTTCAGCTCATCATTGCTTTCTAAAACATAGTCTAGCACAAGACTGAACTCCTCATAAGGCACATCACCAAGGCCATCTTCTTAAAAATCCTTATTGTAAGAGAAAACATTACATTTTATTTATAGTTCAGTGTTTACAGCATTCCCAAAGTACAGGAAGCTTAAGGGAAACCCTTTCCTAATCTGTAAAATGTTGAATTTATGCATTGCATCTTTTAGCAATGTGACAAGCTATGAAAATTCTGCACATTCCTATCTCTTAATTTAAAGATGTATCAACAAGAGGTTCACCAGATGAGAGCAGAAGGCCAAACAGCTGCATTACTCCCCAGCTACCAATAAAGATAAAATGCTGGGAAAGGGCAAACCAAGGGAATGAGTCCATGGACTTCTGCTCTCCAATGCCTTTCAAACAAGCCCTGTGTCTCCTTTACTGGAATTTTCATGTACACTCTTTTGGATTTTTGATAATATTTTCATTAGCACCAAATTGCAATCACATCCTGCCATTCAATAAGTGTAAGTGTATGCATTCATATCTTGGCCAATCTACTGATTGGTTCCATGTTATTACAATACTATGAAAATTTCCAGTAGTGATCTGACCATTAAACCAAGATGTAAATTAGACACATTGGATTAGCCTTTTCCTCTAGAGAAGTAGAGGAATGATCCTTTGTTCAGCATAAGGACTTCATGCTGGCATGCTTCTTTAGGCATAAAGACAAGAATGTATTACAATCAGCAATAGTACAGATGCTTGAACAAAGCATTATATATATCACTTATTTCTCCTGGAAGAATCCCCTGCTCTTTGGATTGTAGCCGTGCTGGTACTTGAATCTATTTGTTTCACAGAAGAAAGTGATGCAGGAACTAGAAGACAACATGATTAAAATAGCTAAGCTTTCCCCATTGGAATTTCAAAATGTGAGAGAGTGGAGAAAACACTTCCTCCATCCCTTGGGAAAATTAGTCCTACTATTGCCAGCTCAAAACCCAACATCTTGTCTAGCATTAAATATTTCTGTGGGTCAAATTTGCTTGAAGAAAATATTTCATTTTCCAAAGGCTTTCTATTTTGGGTTTTCAGTGGGGCCATTTACAGAGCGGGAGAGGCTTTTTTTTGGTCACAGTACAGTGTTTAATTTTACTTAGGCTACCACCCCTTCCCAGTCTCATAAAAAGGTTTACATACAATAGATCACAGAGATCATAAACTAAAGACAAAGACCTACACAATACTGTTGAGATAATCCTTTGTGCTCTGCACATACCGGTGCTGTATAATATTTGAGGAAAAGCACAATAAACTATTTCAGACATCTGTTTTTAAGGTTGCAGAACACTACAATGTAAAAAGCAGATGCTGCAAAGCATTCACATTTCCACCAACTTTAAATGATCCTGGGTATTCAGGGGAGATCACCAAACTGAGTAAGTGCTCTCCCAACTGACAACAGTAGCACAATGTTAAATGAGACAGATTCTCATGCTGCCAGTATGTTGTACTGTCATGATTTCTTTGTTCCACATGTGATGAAAAAGGTGGTAAGTGAAGTTTGACAACCATGCATTTGCCTTATCATATTTGCTATTAATTCTGTTATTAGGTACGATATGAGACTTCAAGTCCTGTTTCAAAAAGCACATCTGCTTAGTAGGATTTACACTGCTACCTCTCCTCATCAGAGAGTGTAAATTCTAAATAAAACTGCTTACTATAGATATAGTTTGGTGATTTCTTCCAATATATTATGTACTTTATCAAAAACCAATTCAGTGATCATAGCATAATGAAGCTGAGACAACGAAGCTTTCGGGTAGCTGCTCAGCATTGCTCCTTCTGCCGTGTTTTCTTTTCCTTTAATGAAAGGAAACAAAGGTTCCTGTTTGTTCTCTAAACCTCCTGCCAACCACACAGCATCCCCCATTGCAAGCCAAAGGCACAATGGCCATCAGCAACATAGGTGGGCTTTGGTGAAAGCAAATGCTTCACTAAAGTACCTTGTTTCTTTCAGGCAAGTAAAACATGCATAAGATCACCTGCACAACTTGTGACAGTCACTCAAATTCTTTATCATCTTGAGTAGGATGGCCTACTCAAGCCTTCTCAAAGTCC
The DNA here is from genome assembly GCF_028551555.1 of Melozone crissalis. Taxonomy (NCBI): domain Eukaryota; kingdom Metazoa; phylum Chordata; class Aves; order Passeriformes; family Passerellidae; genus Melozone; species Melozone crissalis. The sequence goes on from NW_026535794.1 coordinate 29,864,273, forward strand.
ACTTCTACAGATTCTGAAGAATGCATTGAGGTGAGGATAATTTGTGTATCTTTAATCCAATGTGTAAATAATACTTTTCCTTTAATGAGAAGGAGAGCTGTAAGGCCTTTCAGGTCCAAGACACTTGTGCACAGTCTAAAAACACTCTTTCATCTGCTACCACTTTCTACCACCTTTTCTGTACTCCAGAGTTTGTTCATTATAACAAATACTGTTGCAAAGTACTCCAGGACTTAGTGAAGGCACTCCTCCATCTACAAACAAAGATATTCTTCAGCTCCTTTGTAGTGCGTGGCTCAATAGTGGGCTTCATAGTGGGCTTCCAGCCAGGACTCTCCATAGTGATCTTGCTGCTCTTCAAATTCTAGCATGAAAACATTTAGGGGAGGTTTTGTTAGCTTTTTTGTTTGTTGGCAGTTTTATTTTTTTCTAAAGGCTTCTAAAGTATATTCTTCAAAAAATATGTTTACTTACTGCAGAATGAAGCAGTAATCTCCATACACCTAATCAGATGAAAAACATACTGCGGTTTTTTCTTTTAGTTGTCAAAGAGAACCTGTCACTGTCTGCTTGTGCTATAAGTGGTCAGTCAATAGCTGTCAGGAGGCTAAATCTTGGGGAGCTAAGGCTCTGCCCTACAGATTGTGTTCTTGAAGCTGAGTATAATGGCAATTAACTACAGCTTAGGTAATAATGCCTGAAACTTTGGCTCAATTCCCTCTTACTCTGGAGCAGGTAAGTGGGAAACTAACATCTGAATGAGCTCACCACATGGCAATACCCTGGGTAGTTTGGTAGTGACTAAAAATGTGCTTAAAGAGCCTGTTCTCAGGGCTCATATTCTCAACATTTAAATTACTTGGGACTTTATAAAATATTTCAGTAGGAATTTTCTCTGAGAACATTCTTAATTAATCCATATACTGATGACAGTGCACCACTACGGGGACAGGTCTGGCCTTGTTCACCACCCTTCTTCCAATGCACATACTCCTGGTGAATAACAGCTTGGAGGCAATACAAAAGTATTCTGAACAAACTTACCACTGGTAGGACTTGTTTTGATGAAAAAAATTACAAAAAAGTCCAGATGTCATGGTAACACAGGACTAGCTCAAAAAGGATCCAATGCCTTTATGACCAATTATGGTCAAAGAAGCTTTTGTTTTGATAAAAGCAGGTTTGACGATAGCTGTCTCCAGAAGGAGGATGTAATGTTTCCTATATGACATACCTTCTGTATTGTGTCTTGTTTTCCTGTGTTCTTTCTTTTCCAGGTTCTATTTGCCTCTCAAATATTTTCTTGGGTGTAATCCCATTTTTGTTTTATTGCTTTTTGTCCTTAGAATAGCAGACCATTTATACTATAAGTTGGAAAAATGTTGCTTTTATGGATGTTCTGTCTCCTGTGTTAAGGAGCAGAAAAATTAATTTACCAATCTGACAGGATTGAGATTAAATGGAAAGGAGTCTCTTAAATATCCAATTTACAAGAAAAAAAATATTAAATAAAAATGTACTAAATAAACCTTACATATTTGGCATTAAGGTTTTTCTGGCTTGGCATAAGTACATCTAGGGCTAATGCTTCATCATGAATATTCATATATGTGAGACAAGGATTAAGAATGCATGTTTTTGTTGTTCTACTTCCTAGGTATTTTATATTTATACAGCTTATATCTATGCAGAATTAGGACAGGTGAGAGGGGTATTCACCTACTTATTCTGGAGAAGGAAAGTCAAATGCACCCAACTATTCCCAGTAGGCCAGGTGAAGTTACCTCTGTGGCACCCAGAGGAGGTGCTGCAGGTTAATAAGAGTGGTGTGAAAAAGAGCAAAGCCTCTGCCCTGCAGACAAAATGTGTCTAGCTATCAAAGCATCTCATCACAGTTGTGCCTCTGCAGGGTGTATTCCAGGTACACAAACACTTGACAAGGCAATGGAAGAAAATCCACATGCTGCTGGATGCCTTTCAAAGTTCATGTGTATCTTTTCCTTGGAAAGGGCTTGTTTTTCTCTACATGACAAGCACCTCAAAACCTCTTACAACTGCACAAGTATCAGAGCAGACAAAACCTTCATCTGAGCAGAGAAAAGAGAAGGGGTGCACAGTTTCATGTATTCAACCACACCATGAGACAATAGTCTCCACCATCCTGCCAGAGCTTATGGATGGATCTTTAAAACACCTCTACCCATGTTACTAGATGTCTGATTGCACTCAGTGCAGTGAGGTCTGTGCTGAGCATGAATCCTCATCTACACTCAGCTGAAATTACAGATGCTGATGATTTGGAGGCAAATATGAATATCTCAGTAAAGAGAATGGTGTGTAAGCCAGTGAAGGTGAGTACATACCTCTGACAGGAATCATTCTGCATGAAGCTGGCTCACATGAATGGCAGTTGGTAGCAGTTCATTTCCGTCTAAGAACATAAATCAGTCAAACAAAGCTGCAATAAGGCTTTTCAGAGCTCAGACACCATTTCTTACCATGGCCTCAGCACCCTGCTCTGACTTTCTCGCTAGCATGGCCAGACTTGCCCTGCCATGCTTGCCCTTTTGAACAACTGGCAACTTCTTCCAGATGTTCCCACTACAGCTGTCACAGCCCAGAAACCTGGGCATGTTTGTACTCATATGACATCCTTTTTTATTGCTTTATTGAACACTTCTATCAAAAGAACATATTTGTAGGAATCAAGTTTCATTTCTGAATAATTAGATATATTAAAATAAACTAAGTGAACGCCAATGAATAATTCAAGCAGCTGTAATATTTGAATGTATAATCTGCTTTAGTGTTACATGATCTTATTTCCACTTGATTCCTGAAAGGAAGTGCCTTACAAGCAGTGGTACATAAAGTTGTCTCTAAACACAGACACCATCCATCGTAAATGTTTAATGTCCAATCATGAATTACAGCACCTGTTTTAAGTGATCAGCTACTAAAGGATATATAAAAAAAACCCAAGAGGACGGAAATAGGTGTTTCTTTCAAAGAAGATCATTTCCTGCTGTTGAATTTCTGCATCTCAATAAAGTACCAATTTCAGTCTTTGTTCTTGCAGCATCTACTGTATATATAGCTGAAAACTGAAACAAAGATCGTAGTAAGAATTTCAGTTACAGTACCAAGTATTTCAACCTCATTTTGCATGCTCTGTGAATCAAAGCGTTAACTATCTGTTTACATGTGATATACTACAAAACAGGGCCCACAAACCTTTGTTCCCTTTCTCAGCGGTTTTTTCATCAATCTTGTCTACTATTACAATTGCTTTTAGTGTTCCTGATAATTTGTAAAATGTCATATTTATTACACACACCCATATGCACCTGCAAAAAATATACTCCATGGATCCCCTATGAAAAATTCTCTCTAATAGAATAATAACTTAAGTGACAGATAATGAATAATGATGAATCAGCAATAACTGGTAAAAGTCAGTGCCTTACTAAAAATAAATAATATGGAGAGGGAAGTAAAAGTATTAGGATATAAGAGATAAGGGGGAAGGGGGAAGTAGGGCAGTTTTGGAAATATTCACATGAAGAAAAATGGGGAACAATTTATGGTGGATCTGTTTCTCAGGGAGTTTGGTCCAAGTCTCACTGGCAAAAGCGAAGAGGCAGACTTCAGAAATATGAAGTAAGGAGAAAGACATAAAAAAATTGAGTGAGGGGAAGGACTTCATGCCACTTTTTCATTTTGGCCTTTATACTCTACACAAATTTTCCTTACCCTTACTCATACACGTTCGTCTGGGGGAAATGTTGGGATTGGGAAGTGATCCATGAGAATGAAGCAGCTTGAAAAGCATTATATTAGTCTGTGGAATAAGTAATACTTCAACCAAGTGAAGTAATGGAAACCACTTCACCCAAGTCATTTAGAATTGGACTGAATAAGGCACTGGAGATTATGTTGAAGGGAACAATTCTGCATTGGCAGGAATATGGACAAGATGACTTAATAGATCCAGTGTCTGTGTGCCAAATCCTGAGATCCGGATCCAGTTTTTATTACTCTATCTTTACTCAAGTTGAACTTCCATTCACGTTATTGGGAGCTCATTCTGACACAAGGAAAAAATAACCAAGAGCTTCAGGATTTATGTGTAAAACTGTGAATAAAACTTAACTTGCTGCATAATAATTATGAAGTATGAGGGTAAAAATAATGGATCTATACAGAGCACTCCTTGAATTATTCCTAACAGTCTGAACAGAAAAATTACAGTTTAATCAGTTAAGACACACAAGAATCAGTGAAAACCCTACTGCTCACTTGAAATATGTCTCTGTGTGTATGTTATGCTGCTCCTGAAACTGGTGAAAATATCTGTGAATACCATATTACAGTGAAAACTAAAGTTTAATTATGCTTTGCTATTTAAGCATGGGAACAGTATTGGAAGCTTACATTAAAACACACATAATGCAAATATATGCAACAGCATTTTTTCCTTTTCTTCATTTAATATCATTGTGGTATTTCAATGCAAAGAGTAGAAGGTTTAGGTAAATGAAGTCTAAATGAAGTCTATTTTTCTTGGTTGAGAAGTGTGTGTAAAGGAATCAAGGGTCTTCAGAGATTCTGCTTAACTCTGTTTTGTTTTAGTTTTACAGAAAAATAGCACTAATTAAACCACAATTAGTCTATAAATGCTATTAACACATTTAAAATGAGAGATTTGAGTGTTCTCTGGGGACAGAGACATGTATTATGTACATGAGCGTTGGTTTAGATGCAGTTAAATAGTTCCAATTTTCACTTCATTCCCATTCACACCTGCTGCCTGCTTAGATTATTCCTGGCAGAGAAATGATGAATGAGTTCTCCCTGGCACACTATAGAATGATCACAGAAAGAAAAATCAAAGGCCATATTGAGTGTATTGGAGAAAAAAGATTCAGAAATATAGCTGAAGCAGCAAATTCTACATTTTTTAACCTACAGAGATACATATTATTCATATTAAAGGTTCCAAATTGAGGAGAGGATTGGGAACTGTAGGACAGTGGAATTTCTTCCTTCCCAATAAAAAATTCATGTTAATAGCTGGTTGGGATCTTATTAAAATTTTTATACCTTACTGAAAATTTTCAAAGAAGCTTTCTAATATTTATGGTTTTAAGAACTCTTGTTTATGTCTATACTGAGCACTAGTCTGTATGAAGGTATGTGATTTTTCTTATACCTTTCTGGACTAAGGTTATTGCCCAACACTATAAGGCTACAAAAACTCATGTGTGTTCTCAGAATGTGTTTTGAGAAAAGAAATCTTATCCGACTGTTTCTTTCTTTTCTGGTTGTTGTTTTTTTGGTTTTTTGTTTTTTTGGGTTTTTTTTGATGATTTGCTTTAGGGGTCCTTCCCTAGATCTACATAGAAGCTGTAAGAAAACTGGCACATTAGCTTTAAAAATACTATGAAATCAAAGTGAAACTCATCACTTAGCATATACAGATATGGGGGGAAAAGCTGTGGTGGACATGGGCTTGGGGAACAAGGAGGGAAGATGCCCAGACATAGTTATTTTATACTGTTTGATTGCAAAGACCAAAGCAATGTATCAAGTCTCCTGCCAGGGTCTTCGAGCAGAACACAAAACACATGGCTGACTATGGAGCCATGGTCTATACAAAGACAGAACTGCTGCACTCCTCCCCAGCTTCGACTGTGCCCTGTAGATGCACCTGATTTCTTGGACCATCATTATTTTTAAACCGAATAAAATGTCTCTCTGCTTCCTTAGGTATGGAAGGCATTGCTTTCACAGTATGCTTCATCTGGAACTGTATTTAAGTAAACTCAAGAGAACTCTATATAGGCAACGCAAAATCATGTGTGATTTTTTTGTTGTTGTTTCAATAGACAAGGCTTGAGTAATGTTAGGGTTTATGGCTTTTATTTTATTTGGAGGGACTACTTTTTAAGGGAAGCAGGAAGCAGTCTTTGGACACAGTAAGTCACAATGTATAAATAGCTCTACTGAGAGCATAACAAAGATTCTTTTGTGGTCCTTCACCAGCACAGCCAATCACATATGCAACTTAGTAACACAAAAATACCTCATCCTTACTTATGACACCTATATCTTACAAAAAAATTATTAAGATATCCATTCAGAACTTCTATCCAAAGCACGTTATTTTTTGCGCATTTCTTATGAGAAGTCATATGGAAGCTGAAATTATTTTCTCTAAGAATTGTAGAGAAATACAAGAAATTTGCTGTTGTTTGATTACAAAATAGAACATACAGTTAATTTATCTTAAATTGGAATACATTTGTGGAAATATGCTTCTCCATATGGTTTCATATTTATTTCTGCAAGGTGAATACAGTGACAGCATTTTTTTTCAAACCAGAATCCACGACTTTTTTATTAAATCAAAACCAGTGGAGTTGCTTCTTAGCAAGCATTTGGGACCTCATTTTAAGCCATTTTAAGGAGGTCTGAAGTTTATTGGATTTTAAATATATCCTTCTCTCCATCATGAGTCTTTTAAAGGATAGTTTAATCTGTCTAATTTACATTCAGGAATTTCATTTTACATGCCAGGCTCTGGGACTGTCAAATCCTTTGGCTTTTCATTCTTATCAAACATAATAAAGCAATCATATATAACCAGTAGGATGTATTTTTTTGATTTTTATCCAAATATCATTTTCAAATCCAATTTAGGTCATGTAGGATGCCAATTTTGTACAGTTGAGGAGTTAGATGGATTTTCCAAAGGAAGATTATCAGTAGTAAGTATAAACATATGTCAGTTCATTAACTCTTTAAATAAAATATCCAGCACATCAAAATTTATTCCCTCCTACACTTTCATATGATACAATAGGTCCTACTTGAGGCTCTGTAAAGTCCTGATAGAAAAACTCCCCAAGCCCGTAGAAATAATTGGCTTTCCTAGTAGGGTTTGTACGTGGGCAAACTCTAATACATCCAAACATTTTACTGAGTAGGCTTGATCACATTTTGAGATTTGGGACAGTCAAGATCCCATAGAGCCTATTCCAGCCACTGCTTAGAATGGCTTCCAGCAAAATATTCTCTAGCTGCTCCATAACTTCACGAGTCATTATGTCCTACCTACATACAAGGACAGAAGGCAAATTTGCCTATTTTCAGTCCATCATTCCTCTTCCCCTTCTCCCCTGCAAATATAACAGTGCATTTTTATCTATCTAAGAAGCTTTTCCCCCTTTGGTCAAAATCAATACAGGTGCTACACAAAGTGTCAATTTGTATTTCTTAATCATGAAAATTTTTTATCCCACTCTTATGTTCAGAGAATATTTTATAGAATATTTTTCCTTCCCATACTTTGAACATGAAAGGTTCTATAATAATAAATATAACAAAAGGTTCTTTTATTTCCAAGTTTAGGAGCAACCAAATCTAAATCCATGCTAATCCCGAAAGTTAAGTAAATACTAATGACTCTTTAGAAGTAGTACTATTGCCAATTATTTTCTTCCTCTGCTTAGTGTTATGCAAATTGATACTAACCAATAAAAGGGGGTTTGATTGCAAATGAATTAGATGGTAGCAAAAACCAGTAATAAACCCAACTTCATTTAAGTGCTAAGTATTTTATTCCTGGTACACATAGAATATTTTAAGATTAATAATGTAGTCACACATTTCTTAGGCTTAGTGACAAAAATGAGTCTGTCTTAGAGAAGCTTTGTACTCTTCTGGGGTTAGATGAGGATTCTACCAAATCCAGGACACAATTCTCATTAAGATAAGCCAGGGGGAGCTTTACTGCTACCTAGACATAAGTAAAAGCTGTTATGTAGAATTTCTTATCTGTTTGGATATACAAAAAGATGAAAATCCCTACTTTTCTCAGTCTTCAAACAAAAGGAAAAAGAAGGCATTGCTAGCTCTTCAAGAAATTGCTATATAATTAAATCAATCTTTGCTAATTTTTCAACCCCTCTTTTCTGCAGCCAGCCAGCCATATAGTACCCATTTGCTCTTGAGCCCAATCCACTCCATGTCTTATACTGATAATAAAAATAATTTAGAAACCTACACCACTTATTTTAAATGCAGGGATAGTATAATCTGTCAAACAGACAATAGTATTTCTCAGCACCTTTCCACAAAAATGGACTACAATATTCAGTCTTAAATACATTCAGATTCAAACATTCAAAAGCTTTAAGCAACCACATCTGGGGACTCAAAGAAAAATGTGAATAATAACTCAGAGTGGTAAGCCTGTCTCACTAGCATGGCCCTAAGTCAGAGGGACCTCAGAGTAGCCTTTTCCCTAGGGCAAACCAGAAAAGGAAGCAGGATTCACATCATCTTCCTGCATTGATCTATAAGCAATTAATCTGCTCTGACTTGAACAGTGAAGACACTAACCTTTATGTCAGCTCATTTGTAGCAGCTGCTTGTTATGGTTCTCCACTAAAACCTTTGCTCACCTCCTGTTGCTATTAAGCACCCAGGTGATGCCCACATGCTATTGTCTGGGCCGGCATAGATGTGGGGAAAACCTTGATATTTGTCCATCTCTAGGTCTCTCCCAGTGTAAAGGTGGAAACAGCACAGTTTCAAAGTCCTTTCAGAGCCTGTGTGCGAATATTCATCAAAGTCAAAGATATCACAGTAAGTAAAAGTATGCACTCACTTTGAGTGGTATGGAGTCATCAACAAACATACAGGGCTGAAAAGATACCTCGTCCCAAATATATAACCTGGGATTTTTATATTGCACCCCCTGGGTATAGTAGTGTTTGACATGATTTACAGAACTGAATCCATCAGAAAAAGAGAACACACAGGTTTAACAGCAACCAATGAGTCAGGTCAAAGAGACATGGAGGCTTGACTGTGATTTCAGGGTAGGCCATGTCCACAGTTCCTGATTGCATTTTCATCAGATATAATTTAGAAAGTCTTTATCACCCCCACCAGAACAGAAAATAAATATTTAAAAATTCACTTCAGTATCTCATAATATCTACACTTCAACAATCAAGTAAATAAGATTCATTTTACATTCACACTTGAATTATTGTTATACAGCCAACAAAAACAAAATATGAAGCCTTACTGAAGAGCAGTTTTAATTTGATAGCATTTCTGAAGTGTCTGGGGATATCTGCTGTCTATGAATGCTGCATAAATTCTGCCATTGTTTTCTACATTACTGCAAAATGAGAACTTCCAAGTGTTGTTCACAGCAGGAAATGCCTTCAGCCTATTTCTACCCACAACTAATAATTCTTAAGTTAATATCTGGTGGGCCCCTCCAAGCATTTCAAAATTGTATGCTTTCTGCAGTGGTCTGGTAAGGACTGTATGACCTACAAAAATTGGTAGTGTGAGTTGTGACATCTCATAATGGCATGTTCTCACATGAGTTTTGTTTACTGTATCAGTGGTGCAAATTTTGATTAGAAAAGTAGCACACAGCAATTAATAGAGATGTTTTTCTTTTTATGACTTCTTGCTCTTTCTTTGCAATTAAAAAAAATAGTACTGCAATCACTGCTATCCTATTTCTCCTCCATCATTTCTCAAATCCTTCACTCATAAAGTGTTGATGGTATTCACTGAAATTTAAAGTACAAAAATTCTCTATTCCATTTATCACTGCATTAAACTTGCTTCCCTTTCATAAGAAAGTTTCATACTACCTAACATATTATTATACAAGACCAGCCTTAAAATATCCTTGTATTTACAAATCTTTTATATGCCATAATACTAGAGTTGCATATGCAACTTTGAACTATAAGTCCAGTCATTATGTTAACAATAAATTAACTACTAAGGAATATTTACAAAGAAATATGACAAAACAAGGCATAAATAGCGTGTTTATATATTTAAGTGGATATATCAATCCAGACAAGAGACAATGAACCATGTGCTGGTCATCTCATTTTCATCTTGTCCACCAAGCTTTTGCACATTTCAAGCAGTCTACTTCTATTGCAGAATTTGATGTTCTGCTTATGGATGACTGTGGCTATTTATGCTAGCTGAGGAACTGGTTCTAAATTTCTAGCCACACTTCATATAAGACTTAATAATACACATCTCACCAAATAAATGTATCTGATATTATGAAAAGTGTATTCGGAAGCTAAACTAGATAATTTTTAAAGAATTTGGGTTTATTTTTTAAGGAAATGTGCAGGCTGGAAGATACTTCTGTTTACTAAAGTGCATTTTTTTCTATGAACTTTTTAAAGTTCAAAAGAATAGGAACTCAAAAACCACAGAGTAAAAGATGAAGCATTAAATTCTCATTGTGGTGTACACCAGAGTCATTTGGATGATTAGGCAAAAAATGAATTTTCAAGCTACTGTCCTGTTCTTTACATTTTAGCATTAGCTTTGGGATAATGCATTTCAGAAGCAGACAGTACCCACTCAGTTAGAAAGAGATTACCTTAAGTCTTCTTTATGAAAAAACAGGGATAAGCAGGAACCTTAAGCTCACAGCTATGCCTGTTTTAACCGTGCTGACCCCATTTGTGTTTCACTGCATTGATGCCGAGAGCTTTGCTCTGATTTGAAAGGTCAAGGATTGGAGGAGCTATTCCTTATAGACTGTGTTCTTATTTCTGGGTATTTGGTCATAGCACTCTAAATGTTCACCAAATAGACCTGGGCTTATATTTTTCAGATTCCATTCTTCAGAAAAGAGTTGTCCTCTTTCAGTCCATAGGGCTAAAAAAAATCAAGTCAAAGTACAAAAGTTACAATTCCTCAGTGTGTCTACTCTATCCTTATTTGTTCCATTTTTGAGTGACTGAGCATTTGATTCAGCTCAGGCAGCCACCACTCCCATTTCCTGAGCCTCAGCCAGGTCTCTCAGGCCCATTCACAATTCCAGCACTAACTTTCCATAATTATTTTATTTCCTTAATCTTCCCAATGGCTGGTTCAGCCCCAGGTGGGCCTCATTCCTCTCCAAGTTCAATAAGACAGTCTCTTACTCCCTCTGCTCTCCTGTCTCCTCCAATTTTGATTTTTGTTGGCAGCCTTACAGTATCTCCTGTCCTCTCTCTTATGCACACACAAACACACATATGCACGCACACACAATAGATGGGAAATACCATGTGGAGAAAAACAATGGCAAGCTGCAATTTTCCACACCTCAAAAAGAACCAAAAGCTGGGGAAAAAAAAAAAAAAAAAAAAAAAAAAAGGACTATGACAGAGAAAAGAGGACCAAAAATCTGTTAAAAAAAGGGGTAAAGGGGAGGGGGGGAAAAAGAGTTTGAATATATCAGTAGCAAAACACTGAAAAAATGTCCTTATATATATAAGGGTGAGGGGGCAAATAATGAGGTATAGTAGTGATGAGGAGAAGATAGGAGAAAATATAAAAATAGAAAAAACTGAAGCCCCAAATAACCTAAAGCTCAATGTAGCTTTTCAATTTCTATCTCTCTGGCCAAAATTTCTATCTCTAGGAGTGTTGAAAAAGATGCAAAAACTCCAACCAGTTTCATTTTATTGTCTCAGTCTTAGCTTACTGCACAGTATTCCCAAAGCTGAAAATGTTAAATGCTTGAGCCCTCCCTCAGCTTTTTCCACATGTTAACCTGGAGTGCAGTACATGTCATTATGCAAGTGTAATGCTGCATGCTACACCCAGGTGTAGCATCTAACTGCAGTCTTCAGAGACGAAGTCTGCTGGCTGCAGCTTAATAAACCATTTAAATACATGGCTGATTTAAAGCAACGGCTGAGTCTAACCTGCGGAAGCCGGGTGTGCCTCCCAGCCCCTGCAGCCGTGTGTCTGTGTGTCTGTGTGTCTCTATGTGTCTGTGTGTGCCCCAGCTGCACCCTGGCTTCTTGCTCACTCCCTCCAAGCCCTCGCCCCCACACTGCAGTTTCCGGCCCAGGCGGGTCCCCCCAGACAATCAAGGATTGGGTTATGGAGCTCGCCCCGCAGCTCAGACAGAGCCTCTGGGAGCCATCGAGTGCTGTTTGCAGCAGCCTGAAGCACAGCTTTGACTCAGGGTAATTATCTTGTGAGCTGAGCCTTGTCTGAATATTGTGCACTAATAGTTTTGCTGTGAAAGAGCATATCTTTTCTCACTTTCAAAAGCAGAAATAAGTTCAGTTCATTTTTTAAAGAAATTACTTTAACAGCTTGGGCCATATTTAGGAAAAGGAGTATAAGCACACACTGGGGCCAGTCTGGTAACAAAGGACACACATTGGTTTGGTAAAAGCAACCACAGCACTCACATGGCCACATTGCCATGCACTGAAAGTGCGCTCATAGGTGTCAGTAGTTCATGCTTGGCCATCTGTATTTTGTCAACAATAGCAATTCACTTTTTAATGAATGTTTAAAGTCTCAGTTCCCACAGGAGTAACAGCTACAGAGAGCATCAGCTATTGCTGAAAGAACAGGGATTCTAGGAATAAACAGAATATTGTGGAATGGCAAATGGGAACCAGTGACCTCATTATTCTGGAAAATGTCTGTTTTTGAACCAGAAGGAACTCTGACAATTGTAAAGGTTTAGTCATGAACAGTGGAGTTTTGCAGAGATAGAGTGAAAGCAAAATTGAGCCCCCTGTGTACTTATGGCAGTTCTTTATTATGTGCCATATATTATCATGTTGTGTTGTGTTTTGCTTTATCGTTGTTGCATCTTTATTAGAGGTGGGCCAGAAATAAAACACAGATGTAAACATACCTGCACTTCCAAGGCACTTGGCTTAAGTTAAGAGTGCAGCAGCTGAAAGCTATCCTCAGCATGTATTCTTCTAGAACATTTATATTCCTCTTCTCTTAAAGTAAATAACAAGGAAAACATCTAAAATAGCAAATAAAATCTTGCTGCTGTAAAATAATTACATATAATGTTGTTTGCTACATTTTAAAAGAATCTGACCATACAGGTATGGGTAATGATTCTGACTTTAAAGAGGAGAGCAGTTTTGCTCTCTAGTCTGCAGAATACAAAGAATGCAGGATACATTCTTGTCCTTAAATCTAGGGATTTCCTTTGTTTAGGCTTATTAGGCGAATTACAGACTGGTGTCTTGCAGTCAGACAGTGAGGTCTGCACTGGATTATTGAGTTGTAGGACACAAAACCATATAAAGAAAGAGATGTCATTATTCCAACTACAATGGAGGAGGAAAATATCCACTGCTGACAGGCCCACTTCCTCACAAGTCCATTGGTGTCAACATACATAGTAGTAGACACAGACTAGGTTAGGAAAGAGTTTGGAACATCTGGTTAAAAGGGAAGTGTGAGAGCTAAAGGGGAGCAAAATACTGTATGTCAATATTTGCCCTACTGAGGAACAGCAGACACGTATTGGAACTGAAGGACACCATATATAAAGAAGTAAGTAACCACATGCAGTATTTCAGCCGTGCCCCAGCTGTAAAACATTATTTGAAGTTATAATAGTTGCACAGCTGTGGGAAGGTGAGGGTCATCCATTTTACATACATATTCAAATTAAGAAAGCAAGGCTGCTGGCACAGAGTATCAACAATGATATGGCCTCAAAGGTAGGAATGTACAGAAAGACAGACAAAAATCTCTTTTTCTTTTCTCTTTTGGAGGTGGATGTTTACTTTTCACTCCTCTCTTGCTTGTGCATGGTTGAGCCTGAAGGTGGAAAATTATCAATATCCTGAGCAACAGAAGTATAGATATACAGAAAATTCAAGAATTTAAATTTAAAAATAAAGAAAGAAAAACCAATACATACAAAAAGGCCTGATTTTCACCTAAATCAGATGGTGTCTAAATGCTTTCTTTCTCAATATTCAATTGTGTTTCTTGAATCCCACATCTGGTCATGGATGCCCTGACTAGACTTTCCTTATGTTCCATCTGGATCAAGAAAATAAATGTTTTCCACATATGAATATGCCTGCAGAGCAATACACAGGTCATATGCACCTCAACTAGCTCTTAATGAAAAAGTCTGGGTACCAGAAGCTCATAATGTATTGTTCCTCACTATTTATCCTCTTTTGATTTGTCTTCACAACCTTCCGCTATGACAAAGAAAAACAGAATTGCTGAGGTTGGAAGGGGCCTCAGAAGATCATCTACTATGAACCCCTGCTCAAAGCAAGTTCAGCTAGAGCAGGCTGCTCAGAATCATGTTCAGCTGCAATTTCAAATATCTCCAGCTGCAATTTCAAATATCTCCAGGTACAAATATCTTCACAACCTTCCGCTATGACAAAGAAAAACAGAATTGCTGAGGTTGGAAGGGGCCTCAGAAGATCATCTACTATGAACCCCTGCTCAAAGCAAGTTCAGCTAGAGCAGGCTGCTCAGAATCATGTTCAGCTGCAATTTCAAATATCTCCAGGTACAGAGACTCCATAAACTTTGCAAGCATCCTGTCTTAGTGTTTGACTACCCTGACCACAGTGAAAGGGTTTTTTCTTAAGTTTAAATGTAATTTCTTCTGTTTGAGTGTAGTGATTGTCTCCTGTGCTGCTGGAGCTAGGCTGTGCAGGCTCAGGGTCTGCTCTAGGCAAAGCTCCCAGCTCTGGCTCTGCCCACCCTTCTCTTCATACAACTGGAGTGCAGGCTCTTGCAGCTACAATCTCTTGGACAAGATCTGATCAAACTCCTTTCCTTGTCTCTGATGCAATGCAGTCTGCAGCCTTCCTGCAGCTCTTTTACTTGGGGACACAGATCCTCAGTTAGTGCACACTTCCTGCAGCTAAGGACACCATCTTCTCCAGCCCCAGTGTCCTGTCAGGACTATCAGTGACTGCCAGGTAAACACCACACAGCTGCTCACCCAGCCCCACAGCAGCGTGGGGAGGGAATTCGGAGAAAAAGTAAAAATCATGGGTTGAGATAAAAACAGTAGGGCAGGAAGGAAGGAAGGAGGGAAATTAAAAATTAATAATAGTAATAAGAATAATTAAAATAATAATTACAATACACAAACAAGTGATGCACTTGTTTACCACCTGCCAACCAATGCCCAGCCAGTTTCTCAGCAGTGGTCCCCAGCCTGTTTTCTCCATAGTTTATGTGCTGTGCATGACACCATATGGTATGGAATATCCCTTTGGTTAGCTGGGTTCACCTGTCTTGACTGTGTTTCCCCTCAATTTACTGTGTCCACAAGCCTAGTGGCTGGTGGGTTTGGATGGGGTGAGCACCTGAGTAGTCCTTGACTTACTGTAAACACTGCTTAGCAACAACTGAAACTTTGGTGTGTCATCAACATTATTCTCATACTAAGTCCAAAACACATCACTGTACCAGCCGCTAGGAAGAAAAGTAGCTTTATCCCAGCTGAAACCAGGATACCTCAGTGGGGCACCTCTGCACCCATGAACCTCCAAAGCTCCATATGCCCTTGGGAATTCAGGTCAAGTTAAGGACAGAGTAAGATGCTTCAGTGGTTCTGCCCTATGAGAGGTCAGCACCCCTGCTGAGTGTGTACACCACACAGTTTCTGGTCCATAGTTTCTGGTCCCTTTCTGTGCTCCCTTCTGCTCAAACTGACACAGACTGCTGCATTCCCTGGTTGCACCTGTTAGCTGCACTCTGTTACACATCTGCGTCACACAGGTATGCTTAAATCTTTTGTGGGACGTCACCCAGTACAAGACTGGCAAGACAAGTACTCCCAAAAATACAGTAACAGGTGTGGTCTTCAACAGTGCCAACAGAAACACTTGGGAAATAATTCTTCTCACTGGGATTTGACATTCCTTGATGCATGTTGGTTCTAATGAAGTTCTAATCATGTATAGGAAACAGACATTGTTATCCTCTATTTTTACTCTTTTGAATCTGCTCATACCACTGGAAATAGTTCAGAGACATCACTTTATCTTCAGGAACTGGGTACTACTTATTCATATACTCTGGGCAGTTCATTGTTTTCCTTTTGCTTTTAGGTGCTTCCTTGGTCAGCTAGTCAACTATTCTAGATATTGGTTTGAAATAGTAATGGAATCTAGACACTTAACATAGGGGACAAGTTAGTCTTTACAAATCAGAAGATAAATATTTAAATGTAATTATGATTATAGCCTACTGAAATTTCTGGAATTTGGATCCAAAAAGATTGATGGCCGTAAATGCTGTAGCGAATATATGAGTTCCAGGTCCTCAAATCTCTAAAGACTAGGCATTTAGACTCCAAATAATGCCCAGATACACTTGGGGAGACCAGTAATTGTCTCAGGACAAAAAACTTGCAGGGGACTTTTCCAACAGTTTGTCAGTAAAGGCAGCACATTCAGGCATTCATAACATACTACAGAATACCATTTTGTAGTATAGACATGTCCTTAAAAACTGCAAAATCCAATACCATTTTTGCACTTGAACATATTTTTTTTAAAAATTTACATTCATTAAGATTCTTCATATTAGGAAAATGATTTAAAGACATATATTTTTGAAAGGAAAAATAGTATTTTAGTTTGATTTTCCAAAAAATAAAACAGTAGTAATAGTGCTATTTCCCCATTCATCTGTCTGTTCAACTTGCTTGCCAATTCTCCTCAAAAACTTTCAGGGAAGTAAGTGAACATCGAATACAAATCCAACGAGCAAGACTTTACTAATATTCAAATCAATCTGTATTTCCTAAGTTCAAGTTATTACATAAGGTGTGATTCTCAGTCAAAAGTTTCATTTTCTAGGATAATGCTAGAAGGTGAGGTAGAAATTGTTATTACACAGGTAATACACATTCAAATTGTGTTTCTGCAGTAATAACAATCACCCTGCAACACACACAGGTATCCAGACTGCTAACCTGCTCTGCCTCTTGCAGGACATTGTGGCCCTCACAGGGACACAGCACAAGAAGCATAAGTTGGAACACAGGAAATCTTGACTATGTGTAGAAAAACCAAAACCCAACAATGCTAAGAGTGGTTGGCCAGAGAGTCGGTAGAGTCCTTCCTTGGTGATACACCCAGGGTGACTGCACCAGGCCCTGAGCAGCCAGCTTTAACTGGAAGGAGATTGGACTACACAGTCTCCAGAGGTTCCTTACAACCCACACAATGGCTGCTTATGGCTGCCTATATGGAGCCTAATGAGCAGAAAAGGAAGAGTTGGTGAGAGAACTTAAAGCTAGTCTAATTAGCTCACAAAATAAAAGCGAGTCTTGAAATGGATTCATATCTCATTGGCAACTAATGTGTATTAAAGGATACTTGTATATCTTACTGGATTGCTTAAATAGTCTTTTTTCTTTGTTCAGCTGCTGGCATTTGACTCCCCTGTAACCTCTATTTTTAGTAACCTCTGGATTTCTGAATAAATCTTAAGAGATGAGAGGTTTTCAAGGCTGTCACCAATAGCCTACCACTGATGTATATAAAGTTTCTGGATTCAGCAAGTTAAGTGAAAGATATATTTATGTATAGACATACCTAGATACAACAAAATAGAATACCCAAGGACACAGGGAGGTCCTAACCCTAGTCAAAATCAATGGACCTAGAATCAAATGCAGGACTGAGCAACTGCCTTAAGACCATTAAGACCTTAAAACCAATAAGACAGAGTGTTAGAGGAAATAGTCACAAGAGTGTAGACTTACAAAGCAATGTGAAACATCAACCTGAGTGCTGAAAGCAAGTAAGTTAAAATCACTATCTGTTGTTTCTACTGTTTTTTTAAAGAATGGATTTTTGCACGTCTTTAAAAATGAGCAGAACTGTACCCAGGCCTGTTGTACCTGACTTGTACTACACCTGTAATTAAAACAAATAGGCAGGGCACTGACAGTGAAAACCAGAATGAAAGAAATAAGATATGGAATACAATTGCCAATCACATGTTTTCATGCTTTCTCTAAACCCTGAAGATAATTAGTCAGCTCACTAGCTGTCACTCCAGAAAAACACAGCTTCTCCTCATGTATGAAGAGGGAATCTGGAGTCCCAGGTAGCCTGTTCTGTCCCAAATGGTGCCCACCATCCATGTTTAGGAAAGTGAATTGGAGACAAGTTTTTCAGTCTGAACATAAAACTTGTGTAATTGTGTCTCACTTGTCACTGCAGAAGTTGGAGCTGGCTGTTTTGCCATCCAATAGTTCTCTTCTTACCCTCTTCACCCCTCATGCTATGGGGAGATGAAGTATAGGCCTTTCAAAGAGAAAAGCGAAAGAAAGCCTTGATTCAGACTGAAAGGAATAACCTGGTAATTCAGGCAGCTCAGACAGTCCAAAGATTTTTATTTCCAAGCCAAATGCTTTTGCCTATAGAGGTGATCTCAGACCCTGCTATCTTTTTTTTGGGTATTCAATAATAGTATTCTTTGTTTTAAAAAAAAAATCTATTGAAGCACTGAAAGGAAAGGACTATCCATGTCTTCTGTGACTGAAGCATTCAACTTTTCTAAAACCACAGGGAAAATCTTGCTTCAGATAACATTTAAGTCCTTATTTACCAAAAAAAAATCCCTCAGTAGCTTGAGGCTAGACCATGCACATTTGATATGATACAGACAGGAGACTGTACTGGAATTGCTTCAGATAAATTTCATTGAAGGAGAAAGGTGTGAAATAGTTTCTGTATGAAGAAGGTTGAGCAGATCAGGACTGTTCTAGTTGGAGAAGCAGTAATATAGGCCTAATAAAACACTGAATGGCAAGAAGAAGGTGAATAGGAATAACAGCTTGTGGATTCTTCCCATATAAGAACTAGAGATTATCAAATGAAGTAGCAATTTGCAAGTCCAATGTAGAGATCCTTAATTCAAGACACTTCATACAAGGTACATACAAACACTGTGAATCATTTTTACAGGATGTTGCAGGTGCTACAATTTTATATTGTGTATAAAGTGGCCAGAAATATTCATGGGGAGAAAAAAAATCAAGGACCATTAATTACAGATATGTGACATGACTGGCTCAAATTTGCACAGGCACAGAAAATTTCAGTATATGTTTGGCAGACACACACCACTGACTATTGAGAGATAGGCTGCAAGGCTGGAGAGGCATTTGGGCTGCCTGATGTGGCCATCCCTATATTCTTAAATCCCTCATCTGTATGAAGAAGAGCTGTGTTTTGCAATGGGGCTGCTTCCAGAGAGTCCAAAGCTAATATAAAGCTCTGTGTTTGAGCCGAAACAACATCCTGCAGCTCCAAAACTCCTTCTGAAACTTGCTCATCTATTCCCAGCATTATCTGATGAAAAGAACAATAAGAAAAGAACACTTTGTTTAAAAAACTTCCAACCACCTCCTCTGTGATCCAAACCAAAACTCCACACTCTTCTGAGGTTTCTCTTCCAGAACCACAAAAGACATTGGCAGTTTCTATAGACTCAGGCACCAGTAAAATCCAATATGTATTTAAAGAAGACTGATTGCCTGTCCTTACTGCAATGATTCTAAGGCCCAGTGCTCCACAGGGGAGAGATACAAGACAGCCAGGAAAGACATTGTGAAAACAGACAGTGAGCATATAAATCACCAGCGCAGCTCAGACATGGAAGCTGGAAAGATGACTCCTATTTGGAAGATAAACTACACTGTACATGCTAAAGCAGAGCAAGGAAATCTTTTGATACAGGCAAAATGCAGAATACTGTGGGGACAGGAAAGGAATCAAGCTTCTGCCCCCAGTGAAAACATTGGCTTTAGTGAGCCAGAAACTGGAAAGGGTTATTTTTTCCTTGTGCTGAAATACCTCCAGACCATAGCTGGGAGGAGGTTTGGGGCACTTGCCTACAATGATTCAACCTAATATGGAAAAATATATATGCTCTTATGATATTTTCTAACACCAAAGTATTTGTCTGCTTTAATAAGCCCAAAGAACCTAGGTGTCTGGTGATTTCTTGTCATAAATCAGGAGCTCATTAAAAGAAAAAAGTATTAAAAGAAGTCAAAGATTCTGGCAGGAGTCTTGAGAAAACAATTGAAAAGCATTTTTGAAGTTTCAGACATTTTGGTGCAATACTGCAAAGGCCACAGCTCTGAGCAGTAGTAGTTCCAAAGTCAACTTAGTCTGTCAACTAAGTACCTTAAAGCTCCTGAATTTACTGAATTTTAGACCACTGATTCTGCTTTCTGCCTGTGACTGGATATTGCCTGCTTAGAATGACGCGCAAAGCTGCGGTTGTGGGAGGGAGCTGAAGAAAGTCATGCTACCTGACCAACAGGAAATTCAAAGTGCATCAATTCTGAGTCCAAAGAGCTGTTGAAAAGTAAGATAAGGTTCAGAAGGGGATTACTGTGTCCTAAATGTGATATTTTTATTGAGAGGGCAATGCTTAAATTACATTTTTATGAGCCAGAGTGGCATACCATCACTTTTTCATTTTACTGGGAAGCTTGCTGGGACTTCTCTGGTTCACAGCTGCAGAACGGATTAATTTGATCCTCTCCTGAATGAGACCTTCAGTCCCAGTGTAACTTCTAACTTGGAAGCAGCGTGCAAGGATACTACAAGAGCAAACTTATTACGTCATGAGACAGAGCAAAAGAGAAACAGGAATAAAAATTAATAAAACACTAAGACTTGATTAAGCAAAACATTCATGCATAGGTTAGTCTTAAGCATCTCTGGTTAGTGAAGCACTAAAGCATGTTCTTGGGCTTAATCGAAGTTAATGGGATTTACACAAGTCCTGAAGGTAATCATATGTTTCACTGCTTCATTAAATCAGAATACAAGTATGAAAAGGCAAGGGTTATCCTCAGGGAATTCCACTGAAATACAGGGTGATACATAACTATAAATCATGTTAAGGTATTTTTTATTAAAATTCAAACACAAAAATGTGTTAAAGAAAGTGCAGGTTGCAAAAGAGCTGAGCCTCAGAATAGCACTTTGTTTAACAAGATATCTGAGACATAGGACCTGTTTCAGTGTAAAATCAGAACTACAGTAAAGCCAAGGCTGACGCAGCTGAGATCAATATTAAACCCCAGAGAAGGGGAATTTTTCTAAAAGTTTAGGGGGAGGGGAAGAAAAATGGAGAACAGGTCCCCAGAGAATGTGATAAATGGTGATGGGTTAGGCAATATAGTTCTGCTTCCAAAAGCCAGGCTTAATCCTCACTCAGGAGTAGACATTGTGCCACATATTTAATCTATCCCTTAGAGAGAGTCAAAAGGATCAAAAGCATCACACAGATACTTAAAGGGAAAGGTCATATTCCCATTGAGGACTAATGATTATATCCGTTCCTGCGAGCATGGGGATTTCTGGTGAGGGAACTAAAACTGCAGTGTTTCCAGGGTTAACTCTGGCTGTAGGGTGTCTGCAGCCACTACAGCTTCTTGAACCCTTCCCCTTTACTCCAAACCCTCATGCTGTGAACTTGCAGCTCCCTGTGTTTCTCCTACAGCTTTTCCATATCTTTCAGCAAAGGGATTTCTTTAACAAAACTAAGCTCTGTGATCAGATCACCCGAAGCCACTGCAATGTCTCAAAACTACCAAAGCCTTTGTGGTTACAGAAGAATTGTAGAGAACTGCTATAATTTAAGAGCAGGGATTTTTTTTTCCACTGTAGTGGTTCAATGTGTGTTGTGTGCACACATGTGCTTCAGCACAGATGGAGATTCAAATGAATATCAGACCCTTTGGTGTGAGTTCAAATTTCCTGAAGGTGTTGGAATGTCTGTAAAACATCAGATGCCCTTTTGGTTGTTTTTTTTTGTAAATACATTTCAATTCTCTGCTGATTTGACATTTCACTTTATTTAGGAAAATCAGGAAAACAATGACAACATATTGAAAAAAGTTATTATGGAAAAAAAGAGCATGGAAAGAGAAGGAGGCTTGGATGTCCCTGACAGCTACCTGCCTTTCTTACACAAAGCCACCTACGATTCTTCTACAACCACAAACAAGCCAGGTTTTCTTTGTGCTCTGTCCAGAAAGGAAGTTCAAAATATGTACATCTACTCCCAAGCTATCAATCTTTTTTATAAGATTATTGGGGAGTGTAGAGAACCATTGTCTTATTTCTTAAAATTAATTTTCCCCAAAGCTTCAGGAATCTTTTAAGTAGAGTTTAATATACTCTTTCATTTTTTGTTTCCGAACACATTTACCTCCTAAACAATAGTTACTTTATGGCTTTTTACTTTTTTACTGCTTATATCCATTTCTCTGTTTCTTCAGGAAAGGAAAAAAAAAAAAAAGGCAAAAAACCCCAACCCCTAAAACTTTAGATCCCTGCATTGCTGGCATTACTTTGTGCTTGCTACTATCAACCCAGACCCATATGGCTGGAGAGGCTGTGTTTCCACAAAGCCTGAAGGATATATTGCATGAAAGAGTTTCTAAATGGTCAGTAAGACCAAGAAAACAACAATCACTGAACCTTTCAATTCTTGAAAATGGTTTCAATTGCATATTGAAAGTAACATAAAGCAAAACAGCAACAAAAATCAGAGTCAGGCCCCTAAAGAAATGTCATCACTGCTTAGACTTCAGTGAGGGTGTTAATTATTATCACAAAGTGAGGAAACCACAGAATTGTTGGACCAAACACACGTTTCATGTGGAGAAAGTAGTACAAACAAACCAAAAACATACATCATTTTTCATGGAGTACAGAGAAGATGCGTCTATTTATTCAACAAGCCTTAGGGATCCTCCTCCTGTACAAACTATCTAACCTAGTACACTACAACTTGCATCCCAAGGCTGTTACAGTCTTTCCATATGCTTGTAATTTATTAACTATCTCAGCTATGAGACTACAACTGGAATAATTCTGAGTGTCATTAAGAGGGAACTTCTTGTATCAAATCTACATATACTGTACTGATACCAAGACCAGAGAACCAACCTTCTCCCATACATTCACATCCTCCTCTTTAAGATGAGATTGAAATTAACTTAAGAAATGCAATTATTCTATATGGGTCTAGGACATGGAATATATAAAAATGTGCATTCTTCATGCTATATATAGGTAAAGCATGCACATGGTGAAAAAATGTACTTCTCATTGCAATACAGCATAGAGAGCAGTGATGCAAAAAGTCATTTCAGAGAATGACAAACAGCAGGTATTTCACACTAAGATGGCAGAAAGGCCAGAGCAAGTAGTTTTTGGATATTCTGTCTAGAAGGTGTCCTTCCCCTCCTTTACTATCAAAATGATTTGTTACCTAGAGCTGAATAAAAAATCTATGTATATAATACATATATTATACATATATCGCAGTACGTATATAATACAGGAACATCATCTAGCCATGTCACAAAGATTTTGTTATTTATGAACCAATCTAGGAAGAAAATTAGTTAGAATGTTGAGAAAAAAATAGAGACTAGGCAGTTCACTGCCTGTACTCTCAGAATTAAGAAGGACAGATCCTTTCCTGGTATGCACTCATCGTGATGAGTAATTTTTAGACCATCTCCTTGTTATAGATAGATGTCATTTATGATAGATAAGCTAAGCTGACACGCTTATATTATGTCTCTATTGCCACATTTACCTGAATCATAGCCACACAGACTGACCTTATTTTTAGGCTGACAACCATCAACTTTGCATAGGTTTGCACAATGGCTGAACACTGGTTTCAGTAGGCGAAATCTAGGTTGAGAGAAGGTGGGAGAAAATCTCCAAGCACCGTACAAAGGTGATAGAACAACTTTCACCTATTGAAACTTCAATTCAACTTTATTGAACCCCTAGAAATTCCTAACAGCAGAATCCTGGAACGGATGTACTAAATACAGTTAAATTGCTTTAGGTCAAGTAACATTTAACTTAGGTCATTCACCATCAGCAATTTGAGCTAACTTACCTAGCGTGACTTCAACTGGGTTTAACATGGTCTACTTTTTCAAATGACCCATAACAATTCTATTCCTACATTTTCTAACTGATGTGCGAATAAATTTTTTAAAATGTCTCTTACTTAGAAATCTGCAAGCAAAGCCAGTCCTGCACAAACCACACCTTTACTTGAATTTACTACCATCATTTTAGAAAGTTTTTTTAAAAGAATATAACCCAAATATGTGCTTTTCTATGAAACACACTTTTCAAGTTCATTTTGCCAGAGAAAATACTAATTTTCCAGAATGGCGTATTTCATTTGCTACCAAAGAGGACTGACTGTAACATAAAGCGGGAGGCTCCTTTAGAAGAAAGGGAAAGAATTTGACATGGTAGGTCTGGTATCCTTCTGCAGTATCAAATGAAGCCCTACATTTTCAAAATGATGCATGGGAACTTAACCACGTGGTGCCCATTAAAGTCCATGCCAGCTCTCATGGTTTATGAGGTCACCAGAAGTCCTTGATGGAATTACACCCCCGTCCTGCACGGCGGATTCTCTTGTATCACAGATTCTGAATCAAAGCCTATAAGGTTAACAAAAATGTCTGCAGTCAGTTTGCTCAGGTTTGGATCACATATTTCCACTGGAAAGAGAGAAACAAGAGAGAAATAAATTACTGAACAATTGTTAGTGTAAGAGCATGGCATGGATCTTATGTTGATACATATTCCTGCATGGTAGGGGGGAAATAATGTCTTCCTGTAGTTGTGCTCAAGGCATCTGAATGAAAAGAGAAACACTGGGGAATATTCCTCTGAAAAGCAAAAGGACATCCTGTGAGAGTGTGATTACAAAGTAATTCTTTGAGCATTCCTAGCAGCTATCAGACAACATATGAGACACCGTATACTTGAAGAATAAATATTCTGGGCTCTTTGTGCATCATGTGCATTTTTAGAATCTACTGTTCTGGTGCACATATGTCAGTTTTGTATTTATTGGACCGAACCTTTTAAAATCTATCACAATAGCAATATTCAATGTCCAAAAGTGAAACCTGGCACTCAATTTGCACAAAGAATTTGCACATTGTTGTGTTTTAAAACACTCAGTAGTTAATAAAAGACTGTGGTCTATTGGTATATTGGTTTTCATATTCTCTCCACTGGAATATGATCTTGCTTTAGCAATAAACTGATATGTTGATTGAATACTTTCCAGTTCTCTAGGTTTCTAGGAGTGTTCCTGGGGTTGTATCATGTAGTAGCACAGTGACTGTGTTAGGAGAATCCTTATTGGAAAATGAAAAGCTGCAGTATTACTGGAGTCTCCTGAATCTATATAAGTAAGGTAAAATAATTTTATTCAAAAAGTAGATGTTTGTCAAGCCACATGATGATATTCATTATTAAAACATGGACCAGGAATCAAACACAGTCTGGATTTCATCAGATTATGATGCGTCATAGGGCAGTCAACAATTCAGGAGGCAATTTGTATGTATTAATATATGCATACCTTGCAAACAAAGGTGTGGAAAGAAGAAGACATGCTTCTTGAAGGAGATTTGCTCAGAGCAAAGAAATAATGTCTCTGAGACAAGCAGTAAATTAGGAAGCATAACAGCAATGCCATAGGGATTATCACCAGGTGTTTCCATGGGTGCATGGTGTCTGTGGTTTACTCAGGCTTCTGTTACCCAGGGCTGTGAATGGGGTACCCTGGCTAGCCAAAAACTGGAACAGTGCAGCACTTATTTTACAGCAACCAACAAGATCAGATCAGACAGGGAGAGAAAAAGAGCTGACACTTCATGTGGCACCTCTCTGCACTGGGGAATACAGATGATACAAATACAGCTCTACTGCTTCTGCATCCAGGTGACTTCACACTCACTGCCCCGTCTGTCTGCGAGCTGCAGAGGTCACCCACCGGATAAGTGTGAATTAACCATAAAGGGAATGCAGTGCTGTATCAAATGAATTTCTCTAGCAGCTGGGGAGGCTGTGGCAGAATTTCAGAGGTTTGGAAGGGCCGATCCCAGTGGTACAACAGCTTTTGATATTCCAAGAATGGCTGATCCCAATGGTACCACAGCTTTTCATTTTCCAAGAAAGATTCTTTTAACACACTCTGGAGTATACTTTCTTCTGTCTTTTGTTTTAGTTTCTGTTGTTACCATTCTTTGAAAAGAAAGAAAAGTCAGGCAACTTCAGAGTGGGGCAACTTTTTCATTACAGAGGATTGAATCAGCCAGTAAAGAACAAAGTTTACAGCAGGAATCCTGTGAAAGAAGCATTGTGTACTTACGTTCACATGCAAACCTTTTGATATAGCCTGTAATATTTTACCTTTTGCAGCCAGGCTGCCTTTCTTGCCTTTGCTTAAGTGTCAGTATACACATAGCTGGCCTGGGCTATCCCCCCCCTCCCATCATCTCTTCACCCCTCTGTACATCAAGCAGCAGCCAAATTTTACTGATAAAGCAGAAGGAAAAATATGCATTCTTCATGCTGTACAGCTGAGCAGGGCTAAATGGCCAATAAAAAGTCACAGGCAACAACTTTAAAAGGGGGAAAGGAAAGGGCTGGTGCTGTGGGTGGAACTGGAAAAGGAAGGAGGCTGGCGCGGTGGGCTGTGGAGGGGCACATGTCAGTCCTTGGGCTGGAGCCATTGCCCATCCCTCTACACAGTTTGAGCTGCACGACCTCAGAAGTGCATTGTTATTTCTGCAAAATTTTTACTTCCATCTGAGGGCATTTTGGGTGAGCTGAGATGAAAGGCGTTTGAATTAGTTTTATATACAGCTTAAGTCAGGTAGATACTTGACATGGATAAATACTTTGCCAGCAGCAAAGAAAGCTTCATTAACAATTTGCAATCTCTCACCTCACACCTATACTTCAATGCCCTATTTCTGAAGTATTCACAACCCTGATACAAAGATTGCAGAATTACACAGCCTAGGCTTTTAATTAGCTTTTGGAAGTATATTAAAATATGTATTATAGAATTTACTGAGATGGAAGGGACCTTAAAGATCATCTAATCCCAAGTCTCCTGCCATGGGCAGGGATACATTCCATTAAACCAGGTATCTCAAACTGGCCTTGAACACCTTCAGGGATGGGACATCGTCAACTTCTCCAACCCTTTCCAGTGCCTCACCACCCTCACTTCTTTCCTAGTATCTAATCTAAACCTACTCCCTTTCAGTTTAAAGGTTTTCTTGTCCAGTCACTACAGGCTCTTGGAAAAAGTCCCTCTCCATCTTTCTTATAGGCTCTCTGCAGGTACTGGAAGGCTGCAGTTAGATCACCCCAAAGCCTCCTCTTCTCCAGGTTGAGCAATCCCAGTTCTCTTGGCCTTTCCTCACAGGACAGGTGCCTCTAATCCACCTGGTGGCCTTGCTTTGGAGTCGCTCCAACAGGTCAATGTCCTTCTTGTGCTACGGACCCCAGAGCTGGATTCAGTACTTCGAGACCCCACCTTGAGTACAAGGGTTGACAGATTGAGAATTCCTAATAAATAAATCCATGCTGCTGGAGCTGTGAGAGATTGCGAATTCCTAATTAATAATTCCGTGCTGCTGGAACTGTCACTTAAACTAAAGCTGCGAGGTCCTTTGCCCTTGCCCTCCCATGGGGCCGTGTCAGGGACGGCGCGCTACGACCACGGCGCGCTCTCCTGTGCCGAGCTCCTCTTTTCCTCCCCGTCACCTACGGCAGGCTGGGGCGGTACAGCCTCCTGCAGCCCCTCGGCATGCCCACAACCCGGAGCCGGGAAGCGGCATTCCTGCATTCCCGAGGCAGCCGGGCCGGTTCCCGAGGCAGCCGGGCCCGCTCCCGGCCGCTGGAGCCCCGGCCGGGCCGGGCCGGCGAGGCGGGAGCGGCGGGCGCAGCGCAGCCGCCAGGGGGCGCCCGAGCGCGGGCCGCCCGGGGCCGCGCCGGGACCGCGGGACGGGGGAAATGTGGGAAGGGAATGTGCGTCAGGGAATGGCAACGTGGGGAGCACATTGGCGGCCACCGACAGGGGAGCGACCGCGGGGTGAAGTCCTGCCATCGGCCGGAGCGTTCCTGGAGAGGCAGAAATCAGGGAAAGCCCGCGACGCTGATTCAAACAGCCCCTGCTCTGCAAAGCCCTCAGGTCACAAACACGGACAGGAATTCTAAAGGAAAATGGCTTTGTAATTCACATGTAAAAGAAAAGTAGCACACAAAAGACTTACCTTTTTCTTGCTGCCATCCTAAATCCATGTTTCTTTCCAAAATGTTATAACCTTTTCTAATTTGGTGTGTTTAATTGAATTACTTTTTTTCCTTCAAATGATTGTGACATAATGATGCATGAAAATTGATGTAAACTTTGAGATTAGGACTATAAAATGGGAAAACCTGAATTAATTGTTTAGATAAAAAGGAGAAGAGAAGGAGAAGGAGAAGGAGAAGGAGAAGGAGAAGGAGAAGGAGAAGGAGGAGAAGAAGGAGAAGGAAACACTATAATTCAGAAAGGCATTAATTAATTTGAAGAAAAGTAACTCATGCCTTCCTGTTAAGTTATAATATGAATGGTAGCATTTTGAACTCTTGGCCTAAAATAGTTATATTGAGCTTTGATCCATGGGACATTAACAGACGGGAAGCAGAGGAGTGAATTGGGGTGAATTTAATAGTATCCAGAGATAGAATAATTAACTCTTGTGGTGCCTAGCAGCAGTTAGGGTCTGAAGGAAAAGGCTTAATAAAAATAAAACCAGAAAGGGTAAAGGGCCATTTCTGTATATTTGAGAGAATAATATGACACCTAATATGAGTTATGAAATGAAGGCCATGTTTGTCTTTGTCATCAACCAAAGAGGGCCACTGTGTGCAAAGAGGATTAAACACTGTAGACCAGCAGTTACTGTCACCACTTGTTTCTTGGGTTTTTATTCTCTTCTTATATTAGCAAGCTTTTCACAATACATGTGTGAGTACATGGATTAATGCCCTTCTCATGAGTCATAAGAGCTACAGATGCTCTCCTTTCATTTCAGCCTTGGTTATTAGCTAAATATCCAGTCCTGTTTGGTTAACACAGAGACCGGATCTGTGTAAGTTGGCTCAGCATAGGATGTAGCCCTATTATGCTCCCTGATTTAGTTCTAAGTGTCCACATCAGTTCACCCATGTCATTAATATGTATCAGTTCCCAATAGATCATGTTTTCATGTTGTAAAAACCTAAGCTTGGGCTATCTATAAATGCAAGCTGTTCAGTGGTATTAAGACTCCTCTAGGAAGGACTCTAAAAGTAGTTTATAGATGGGGCTTGGAAAGGGTGTGCTGACCACAGTACAGATAGGCTCAAGTGCTGATTCAGACCTGTGCTCAGACACAGGGTGTCTGTTCTCATGTGTACCTTCTTGTTTAATTGCTATGTTAATACCTGTTCCTACAAAAGGCATTGATGTGCCTGTAAAAATGTGCAGGACATATTCCATAGCTAACAGCCTATAAACTGAGAGGTAGAATAAAATGATCCAAGAAATACTGGAGAGATGCTCTTTACATCAAAAGAAACAGCACTTCATTTTTCAAAGGGTGAAACATCAGCACAGGTGACAATGTCTTTCAAAGTGTAGAGTAGATATTAACTCACTTCACTAGAACTATGCAAAACCTCAGAAAGATGTACTTCACATGATTATGTATTATACAGCAAAGGGAAAGGAAGGAAGGAAGAAAGAAATCTCCCCAGCCTTTCTGCAAATGCATACAATAGAACTCATTGAAAAGCCTCTCAGTATATTGCAGTACTGAACAGTAAATCAATGTAATCTGAATTTCTGCAGTAGCAGGAAACTTTCCAAATGATCGCTATAAATGGAGCACATGTTTTACGTATAGGTTACTATTTTTGGCAGTCCATCAAACCCCTTTGATGTGTAGACAGTGGGGTTTCATCCAGCTAGCAGGACAAGAATAAAAGGTCCATATTCTTCCTTGTGCCAAGATCCCCTCAGAGCAGGAGATGGGGAGCTGGTTATGGTCACACAGCTCTACAGCTGCTCCTGTGCCAGTCTGAGCAGAACTTAGATAAGCTCGTGTTTTAGTCCCTGAGGTGTATCCCCTGTTAAGAATCAAGAGCACTCTATTCTGCTTCTGTGAGTCTCTCAGTCATTCTGTGTGCCAGCACAGGGAGAAGAATTGGCACAGGAGCTGTTTATACCACCTGGCACTGGCTGCATGGCTCCTTACATAGGGAACATCCCCCGGGGGCCAGTTAAGGCTCTGTTACACCTGCACAATACAAAGTGACGGAAACCAGCACAGAGAGTCTGGCCCATGAGTCCTCAAAATGGAAAAAGGCAGATGAAAAAAAACACACCAAGGCAAGGGAAACCAGGCATTGCATGAGGATTAGAAAGAAAAGACCAGAATGAAAATTTGTAAAATGGAGTAAATCACTTCCTGACTGCAACAGAGCTGAACTTCAAAAAAGATCCACTAAGCCCGCAGCACTGCTGCTCAGGACAGACAGTGTCTGAGTGTCCTTCCTCTCCTCGGGTTTCTCATCAAAGATGATGTCAAGATTTATGTATCCCTTTCTGAATAGTTTTGTGAGTTTAAACTAGCCTCAGTCCAATACAGCTTCCATATAAAGCAGCAAGCAGTAAAATGTTTTGCTGCATGTGGAAAATGCACTATGGGACACGAGTGTCCAATAGCCATGATTTTGTGGCTGCCCAATTGCCATGATTTTGTGGCTCTCCAAGTTGATTCCAATTACAGAGAGAAGCCAGTGTTGACAAAGAGAATTATAAATGTCTATTTTGCCCGCTACATTCTTTTATTTTTAACTCTTTTTTTTTTTTAACTCATTACACTCATGGCATATACATATATATAGTACATTTTCATTAGCCCGTCATCAAAGTACACAAATACTAAAACCCCTCTGCTGTTCTGACTGACATATTTCAGGAATAACTACTCAGAAATAACTGCTGTAGATGTGTCTGGCTGCTGAACATGAAAGTATGGGTGCTGCTGACTGCCTGGCAGCTGGCCCAGCATTTAACCCTGCTGTTTTAAAATGTCGTAAAATAAGCACAATTTAATCTTTTGAAACCTTTTGGTCAGTGACTGTGATTTCCGCAAAAAATGACTTCAAAGGAAAGACAGGCACCTTTGTTGATGCCTTTTTAAGCAGTCATGAGTTCCAAATTATTTTAAAAAAGGGAAGCAAAAACCTCAAAGTGTGTAACACCTCCTCAGAATTAGATGCTGAAGCGATATGTAAACTGGGTTGTAAAAATCAATCCTCCACTAGTGATGTGGCTCAGAATGATATAATTAAAAGATAATGTCAATGGAAAAAGTATATCATCATAGACTAATGGGCTCCTCCTGACACATAAATACCACAGCAAAACCTCTATTTTAATGAAAAAATACCATTTAGAAGCCAAGATATTTGATTTTCAAAGCAGGATGTGTTGAAAATGTTCTATTTCTGTGGCTATATTTCTGTTTTGCCAAATATCTGACACAGAGTTAACACTTCAACCGTACAGTCCTCATGTGATACACAAGATTCCTCCATGCCTCAAAAGCAGCATGCTTTACCTGTGCAAAAAGCAGCTGACTTCTGCAAATAGGGTTCCTTTTTGTTCGTGAGTTGCAATCTTAATGCAGACTGAAGGTTTTATTTCCAAACTTAGATGTGAAAAAAAATTATCCATTTGTAATCATTTGACATTTATTCCATTCACCTTGATTTAAGGAATGTGGGCATTGCTGGGCATGGGACTGTTTAGGTGGTTGTTTTTCACTGCAGTAAAAGTGCAGTTAAAATTACCCTTTAAACACATGGAAGAGGAAAAACAAAAGAATATGAAGATACCCTGAATAATTAAACATATTTCCAATCTACATCATATTACCCTTTTTACATTCACAAAAAGACAAAAAAGGTACTCTTCTGTTCTTCTCATGTTTGGGTGGGAAAAAATGCCTTTTGACATTTCAGTATTAAAGCAGAATGATATGAAGAGCATTTGATCTATCATTGTATGCCAGGATGCTTCGAAAATGCCTACCAGATGTGGCCCTCAAAA
This sequence comes from Melozone crissalis, assembly GCF_028551555.1. Classification (NCBI taxonomy): domain Eukaryota; kingdom Metazoa; phylum Chordata; class Aves; order Passeriformes; family Passerellidae; genus Melozone; species Melozone crissalis. The sequence continues at coordinate 29,896,139 of NW_026535794.1, forward strand.
ATCTTAGGCGTCTTCTGCTTAGTTCCTGGCTTTAGACCAGTCCAAGGAAAGAACTGGCTGATGAGCTGCTCAGACCAAGCTGATCTGGACAAGATCTGGATGACTGTTGTCACCTACAAAACTTTAAAATCAAAAAGGGAAGTGCCTTGCAGGACTAGGCGCCTCCAGGATTAGGCAGCAGCCAAGCACGGGTTTCTGGAGAGTGCTTTTGGATGCTGTTCCACCTACATCCTGCCTTAGGTGCCTAAGTCCTTTACTAGAGCTAGCCAGAAAGGCTAGATTCCCATTGAAGTCTGGAGAAGGATTTACATTCATTTAAGTGGATTGGTTCAGGCCTTAAAATGAGAACCATGTGTACATCCTTATGAAGAATCTGGTCCTTTCTGTTTATTCATTGTGACTTCTTGCAGTATTGAACCATTCCTATGCACTAATCCATAAACAATATGTCAGATGATGTTCTGGAGGATGCGAGTTGTGACTTTGATGCCCATAGTCCGTGGCGCTCCCCCAGTGGTTCTGGCTGTAGGGCAGCCTCCCTGGCTAATGGGCCACTCAAGCCCCATACACCATTCAGGTCATATATAAGCTCTAATTGTATTACTCGTTTGGCTCGTCAATACTTTTCCATGGAGCTGAAAGAAAGGAGAGCATATGGAATAGAGAAGCAGGAAAATTAATGAATGAAAGAATATAACTTTCCGGGTTCTGGCAATGTTTTCACATCCATATTTTGCTCCACTCCCCTGAGGTCACAAAAAGCAAATGGCATGTTCATTTCCTTCCATCTGTGCTATTCTGAACAGCAAACGGGAACTTATATCAAACTTTCTTAATAAGCAGGGCGGGAGGAGAGCTGGGCAATAATTAGCTACTGGCTAGGAATGATAATTTGACTTTCAGAATGATCTTCATCGTAGACACATTTTTCTTCTTTCTTTTCCTACTTCGCAATGCCGCAACACTTTAAATTAAAAATTTAAAAAAGTTCAAACTCTTCCCAGTTCCTACGCATCGCCCATGAAGCAGCAGGCGCAGACCCACGCGGAGCCAGGCCCGCGCTGTCCCGTTTTCCTTTGGAGCGCAGGCGATTCCTTGTAAACAGCGGCCCGGGCTGGCTGGCCAGGCAGGCCCGGCAGGCCCGGCGGTGCTGGATGTGGGGCCAGGCCCCCCTTTCCCGGGAGAGGCTCCGCTCCAGCTGCAGCTGCTCCCCCCGCCGCCGGCTCCGCGGGAGGGGGCACCTGGCAGGGCCTCGGCACAGCGCTCCCCCCGCCCGGGCCGCAGAAACCAGAATTTAGTGACCTGGCGGTGCAGCAAATAAATAAATGAATGGAGCTGGAGAGCTTTCTGGAGAGGCCTGCGGGCCGTGCTTCCCAGAGCGAAGGAGAGGAAAAGCGCTTCTGTAGGCGTCTGGCTGGCTGGGTTCCTGTCAGAATAATGATTTCAATGTTACTGTGATTTCACCAAGTGGCACGCTGGGGCACCTGGGGTCTTGGTAGGCAATTTTTTACAGTTGCGAATGCAAATAAGGCATTTATTTAAATTGACCCTCTATTATACAGAGAAAACATAAGCTGGGAGGAAGCGTTGCTGCTTAAATGACAGCAGTGCACTTAAAAAGCAGGACAGATCTTGCACATCACCTGGGAAGCACTGGCCAATATTTGCCTTAAAAGTGGGGTTCAAGGACAATAGTTCTGCCACCAGCCTGGTTAGCAAGGCATCTCTACACCTCAGCTTCCAGTCTGTAAAATGGGCATAAGGATCATGCCTTTACATAAGCCCCAGAAATGACACTTGAGGGATATGAAATCACTGAACGCACGCTAGGAAGCAACCAGATTTCTGCTCCATAACAATATTCACATTTCTGAGGGGAAAAAAGACCACAGAAAAAACCCAGCTTGCAATCATGGGATTCTTCTTTAACTTAAAGTCTCCTCCTAAGCAGCATTGTACTTAATTACATCCTAAAAGATTTCTTGTGTGAGGCTATTTACATGTTTTATGTTTCAGCTGGTTTGGTTTCCAAAAGGGCAAAGTAATTTCAAGCCAGAGAAGCAGGACGCAATTTTACAAAGAAGATAAAAATAGACAGTTTTGATCAATGAAAAATTCTTCCAGATTTTAAATGTCCAAAAATGGATCCAAACTCTTTTTTGTGGGAAAGTTTCATTTTCAACCAACTCGCATTTTTATAAAGATCCATTTCATTCAAAGTTTTTCACCTAACCTGGTCCAGTAATACAGGTTTGTACCTGGGTATTGCCAAACCTCTGCTGGGTTTCTTTTGGGCTTGATGAGCTTCTGCCAGTTCCTTGATGCCTAAAAAACAGCACTTTACTGCTATGGCAAAGCCTGAGTTTAAAGTAAGGGCCATTCCATTCCTGCCTTTGGTTAAGCCCCTTCTTTTTTTTTCTTTTTTTTTTTAATTATAAAAACATTTCCCTCTTATTTTCATGGTAAAAGGTATTTTCAATATTTTACAAGAAAATACTGAATGTCCTTATTAGCTTTAGGTCATAAATGCCACAAAACAGATTTAAAAACTGGAATAAACCCAACATAAATGCTTACTATTGGTGAATATAAGGGCATAGAAAACAGGGCAGTAAAGTCACTATACAATATCAGTAAAACCATTAAAAAAATCTGGAAAAGCATCAAGATGGCTGGCCTCTTTGTAGTTTCAGCACAGAAAAAAAAAAAATTGAGCCTTATTTCTGAATATTTTCCCTAGTGGGAAATAACAGCTTGAAAATAATCCCAGATGTATTCATTTGTGCAACATTTTTCTGCTTGCAACATATAGGCATGGAAAAATTATTGAAGGTTTCAATTCTGGACTTGTATTTTAAAAATGTCAAGCTTTTGAAAAACAGCATAATTTTTCCTTAAAAGCTATTCATTTACCTGGAATGTTGGCCAGCAGGCGTACATTATGGACTTGGTTTAGCTAAGATTGAAAAATTGCCCAAAGGCAAAAGAGAAGTAGGCAATTTTTGTGGCTCAGATTATATACCAACACAAAATACAGCTGAGTTGATTTTTGAACTGGCATATAAAAGAATTTTGCAAGTATGTGATCTTGAAAGTGATCAAAAGGTATATGAGTTTTTTAAAAAGCTCAATAATTGTCATTTTCATGTTGTCTTTTTTTCAATCATGATCTGTATCCTGAGATGTAAGTAATCAGGAAGCTCTTATTAAATAGCTGCTGAAAACAATAAAAAGTGAAGCAATCCAAGCCTATAAGTAATAATTTCCAAAGATGAGCAGATTGGACATATTTCTGTTTGCTCTACAAAACAAGTTATTTGATAAAATATTTCCATTTTGGGTAGATATTTAAAAAAAAACAAGTCATCAGTTCACTCTAAACCTCAGGAGGTTGTCCTGTTAAAGGAATCAAACGTTTTCTTCTGTTCAATCTAGACTATCATCTTAAAAAGCTATTTGTCTGGATAGTATTTACAGCCCAGAATTTTCTGTGACTAATTTCTGTGACACACAGTAAGTGATGTTACCATGTATAGGTGACTACAAATAATTTTGGTATGTTAGACCTATTGGGAGGGATGTGGGGGGCCATTCTCCTCAATGTGTATAAAAGCGCTTTCTTTATGGAAGGGAGACTCTTTAATAAAAAGAAAGAAAAGTCAGTGAAAATTCAGGAAATAAAATTATTCCTCAAGAGCCAAAGGTACAGATATGGAAAAGGTAGAGTGGTGAAACCAGTGCTCAGTGCAGCCCTTTAGGGCTGAGGACAGTGCCTGTGCTCTGGCAGGAGGGCCAAGCTCCTGCTGAACCAGCCACCTCCAAGAGCAGTCAGACTGATGCTGTGTCAGCCCCACGCTCCGTGTGAGCTGAGCAAGGCTGGCAGTGTGGGCACAGTGCCCCAAGAACACTGGCTTGGACAGAATATCAGTGCACAGTGCTGATGTCCTGCAGAACTGTGCCAGTGTCACAGACATGTTTTATGAAAAATCCTTTTGCTAGGATTTTTTCTCCTGAGAAGCTGAGAGGCCTCAGGAACAAAATGTAAACAATGATTATCTGCTGCTGTGGAATGCAACAGGTGGATCTTTAATTGGCCCATGTTGGTTGTTTCTAATTAATGGCCAATCACAGTCAGCTGGCTTGGACTCTCTTACAGTCACAAGCTTTTGTTATAATTCTTTTCCTTCCCTTTCAAGCCTTCTGATGAAATCCTTTCTTCTACTCTCATATTATAGTTATAATATATAATTTTCTTTTAATATAATATATATCATAAAATAATAAGCCAGCCTTCTGAAATATGGAGTCAGCATTCTCGTCTCTTCCCTGGTCCTGGGACCCTGTGAACACCACCACAGTGCCAGTCTGCCTGGAGCCTGCCAGAGGGGGTCCAGGGCAGCACATGTCCAGCCATAAAGGAGCATGGTGATCCAAGGGCCACGCAGTCTATTCTGTTCCCACAGGAACCATTGCCAGAACTTTGCTGTTTTTCTATTTGGGGAGAGTTGAGTCTTTAGAGGGTACCACAGAGGTTGCGCTTCAGGAAACCAAGTTAATTAGGGGGATGGAACACCTCTCCTGTGAGGAAAGGCTGGGAAAAGTAGATTTTGTTCAGCCTGGAAAGGAGACTGTTTTGGGGTGACCTAATTTCCTTCCAATACCTGAAGGGAGCCTACAGGAAAGCTGAGGCAAGACTATTTACAAGAGCATGTAGTGACAGAAGAAGAGGGAATGGCTTCAAACTGAAAGAGAGTATATTTAGATTAGATTCTTTGAAGAAATTATTTACTTTGAGGGTGGTGAGCCACTGGAGCAGTCTGCACTGAGAAGCTGTAGATGCCCTAAACACTGAAAGTGTTCAAGGCCAGGTTGGATGGGGCTCTGAGACACCTGGTCCAGTGAAAGGTGTCCTTGCCCATGGCAGGGAGGTTGGGACTAGGTAATCTTCAAGATCCCTTCGAACCCGAGCTATGACTCCATGATTCTTTCATTCTGTGAAATTAGGGGTTGATGCATGACTGGCAATATTCAACTGACTGGTTATTCCATGCAAGGTGGTCCTTTTCCTTTTGGAATGCAGGCTGCTGCTACCCATGCAGTCTACCACAAATGCAGAGCATTAGAAGAAGCTTCAGACACAAGTTGGAATGAGTCAGAGTGCTCCTGGGCTTTTGGTACAACACATCAGCTTTGCCCTGCTGGAGGGAATGTCCACTCTCAGATCACAGGTGATACTGGAACATGGTCCATGTGCTGGGGAAATGATGAGCATTGTGTCGCAAATGGTGTTTTCTTGCTTCTTCACTAGATCCAGCACCTCCTTAATGACAGCAAAATTTATTTTTCGAATACTTCACCTTGCCCTCAGTATCCTACTAACAACAAACAGTGGCTCAGTCATACTTCTTGCCCAAGAGCTTTGAGGTTTATTTTAACTAGCCAGTCAGATGCAGGTGGGAAGAATGAGTTCAGGGTCAGAGCTTCTACACCTGTAATATTTTCTCAAAAAGAAAATTTGAAGAAGACATGCTGATGTTTCTGTGCTTCTGAGCTCTCCACCAGCAAATAGTGAGAAAAGAGGAAAACGCAGAAGAGGTGTAGTCACTAAGGTCTTAATGTACAGCTGGCAAAGCTGGCAGAGAGGTTCCACTTGATGCCCAGGAGACCTGTAAAAAAGCTGGGTGCCCCCAGCGTCCAGCTGCAGGTAATTAGCATATCTTAAAAGATCAACAAATATCTCATTGCAAATTAAAGAAAGACAGTTTGTGCAGATATCTTCATTGTCCTCCTGCAGAGAAATTGCAGGTGTCTTCACAGTTCAGAGAAATCAGATACGTGTCCTCTGGTTGTATTCTAAGTATAGCTTGGTTTATTTACACATATAAATAAGTACTGAAACAGAGAGAATCAAACAGCGTGCAAGGAATTCCCTTGTTAAAGAGTCTCAGCTCCTCAGTAAAATTGGGATTACAAGCAGCAATTCCACCCAAAGAACAGATTATAGTATGAGATCAAAGCAAATAGCAACCTCACCTGCCAATAACACAGCTCCCATCACACTACACCACTAGTAACACAAATTTTAAAAATTAGTGTAGCATTTCAGAAGTGAATATTTATTTACATACTTAAATTTAAAATAAAAAAGAAAAAAGTCTGGAAGATTGAAATGGCACCATCTGGTGACACCTGCCACGCAGCATGAATGGCTCATGGAGCTACTTTTTTTTATTTGAAGTTTTGTTGAACAGCCTTGTGTGTGAGCGTAAAAGCCTTTAACAGAAAACTCTTGATCAGCCACTGGGTTTTTTTTATATGATTGCTTCATCTTGCTGTAAAGACAATTGTAGACAGGCATGTGGATTCAGATACTTCCTTCAGAAATTACCAGAGTAAATCAAGTTATATATAAGACTCACCTCACTCTAATTTATAGTTCAGCTCAGACCATTGAACTTGTAAGTAAAATTTATGGGGGAAGAGCAATAAATTAAATTGCGTAGAAACATAATTTTTGTCCTGCAGTTACTTGTACAGTTCGATTTAACGCATAAAAAATGGAGTATAATACTAACTTGTTAATAAAATGTGCACAGCGCTGACATGTAAAAACAGTTTTATAATTGGTTGGTCCACTCTGTTAGCCTTGTTGACAACACTAAATTTTCATACCCCTACATTAGTAAGATTGAGCTAACATTATAAATGCAGAAAGCTCATAAATGCATACAACAGAAATTCATTTGGCCTTTGATTTTTTTTTTGGGTGTCTTTAAAGTGAAAACTGTAAAATTACCACGTAATAAAAGCCAGTACACTGAACACTAATTGCCCATTTATAAAATGCTCCTTTCCTCCAATCACGTAGGTGTGAGGCATAAACTTCTTGGGTTTTACGGAGCTGCGATTTATACTTTCAGTTTTGCTTCTCTCTGTTGCATTTCATCTTAAGCTTATAAAAGACGAGCTGCATTTTATTAATCTGCATCAGCATTCATTGGACATTAAATCTATGTAGATCCCTACAGGGTTTTAATTGTGGCTGAATTGCCAGCAATAATTGGGCCTCTGGCTAAGCATGGAGAGCAGGCCACCCTGGCTGCCGGGCACAAGCGCGAGCTCCCACACCAGCCATGATAGCCCACTTTGTCAGCCGCCCGAAGGGAAGTTGTCAAGTCTGGGACCCTGCTGCTTTATTCCCATAACTATGTTTTAGAAACACCTCACAAGTGGAATTGTGGTTGCCTCATCCAGAAAATGTGGAAAGGATTAATGTGGCATGTAAAACAAATCACTCCTGAGCTCAGCTGAGAAAGTGGGTATTAAAAGCACTCCAGTCAAAAGAGCTTTAGTGAAAGGGTCATGGTGATATACAGTCAGCACATGTTGGGCTGGTAAAGCTGCAGGGTGTTTGGAAATGGTAATGGTCCATGGGTGTAAATTCTTTCAAGACCTCTTAAAGGCACATGTGTTTCTTGAGCATGTTCTCCAAACAAGGACCTGTTATAGGTTAGCTTCACTGGAACTTTTAAACTTTATTGATTGGTTTGTGGTATTCCAGGTTTGCTTACTGTTTTTTGGGGCTTTTTTTAATGTTGTTGATAAACACTGAAAGCTATCATGACAATCTAAAACTTACAAATCTATAAACTATGTTGTATACAGATTTATTGCAATGTATTGCAGAATGTATTATTTATTTTCTTTATGCCAGTAATCACTGGATTCACAAGAGTTACGGGTCTATCAATATTTCCTTTATGAAAGCAGGTTTGTTAAAATGTCTGTAGTTTTGAGGTTAAAAAGGTCAGACCCTTAAGTCTGACATAATATTTAGTGGGCCTTTATAAATGTTTGTAACTTTGTAACATTATATTTCCTAAAGTTATTAAAAAGATGGCTCATGGCAGCCTTTCTCGTAAAGCTGGGAAGACTGCGAGTACTTAGCAAAGGCTTTATTTTACAAGTTGCACTATTCCTTGTTTTATTTTTTTTCATTAGGAATTTCACTGTGATTTAGCATAAAGAATAAAAATGTGATAATGTATATGTACCATATAGCCTTTTTTTACCCAATCAACTGTCACTGATGGCAATGTCCAGAAAGGGTCTTTAAGGAACAACTCACCCTGACTTCCATCAGAAACATGAGGCTTCAATAATTTTGTGCATCAGGCCTTTTGTGCAGGGATCACTTCACTTACATTTGAAGGGGAGCCATTTTTGAGAAGCATGTGTCAGGTGTTGAGCAGAACACATCCACATCTTTATACAGAATGAATGGCTGAGAAATGGAACTGAAAAAAATAATGGATCTACTTGTTACAGTACTTGCTGTGATATAATTAAAAACACTAATAATCACTTCCAACATGCACCCTTCAGCTGAGAACGTATCCCTGCAGCAAGTGGCCTGCTTTCAATTCCTGGGAAGCTTATTACAGTCGTGGTTCAAAAGCCAGTATTTTAGAATTTGGCCAACAGAATGCTGTTTTGGTCAAGTACATTAGAGATTAGGATTTTTCAGTCTTATTTCTGAATGTATTTGTTTTTTACACAAGGCCACTATTAATTATTTTATGTGGTCATTTAACCTGTGTTCACTATAACAGACTTGAAAGCAAAAGCACAGATTGCAGTTGCATGATGTGGTAGGTGAAAACATTTGTTCTGAATAACAATATTTAATTGAAATCACATTTAAAAACACCAAAGAGTTATTTTCTCACAAGCCCATAGAACTCTTACGAACAGGGGCCATGGTAAGATGATCAAAACCCTACTTAGTCAAGTTAAAACAAATAAATAAAATAACATGTGACTTTGGCAAGGTTTGGGTTCTATGTAGGTTCTGGTTCAGTGCCTCTGTTGTTGGCTCCAGCTACAGCCATGACTACAAATATTGTTTCACAAGCTTCAGCAATGACACCATTTGTTACTTTTGCCTGGTACAGCACTGGTGAAAGTCAAGATCAGTCATTCTCCTGCAACATTTCCATCATGCAATGGAGTTCCAGCCATAAAGCATGGGAACACAGAGTAGATATGATGTCACTGTCGGGAATCTTTATGGAAATCAGAAAGTTTCAGCAATGCTGACCTTTGAAATTAAGTTTCCTGTCCTCTTCTCCTTCAGGAGGATGAAATGTGATGTGTCTGTAAGCTATCTTGAAAGAGATGTCCTGTAGCTACTTGGATAAACAGCTGACACACTTAAATGTTTTGTGAAGAGACGCACAGTCTAAAAAGGCAAAAAAAAACCCCAGAAAAGGTCCATAGCAGATGTGGGGTGGTTTAATGGTATTGTTCCACGTTGCAATAACATGCAGGAAACTGGGCAACACTGTAATCTATAAACCAAATTATTGGTGTTCTGCCCAAACATTTTCAAAGCCAAACACCTGCAAGAAACAGCCAAATATTCTGACCAGAAGACTAATCCTTCTGGGATTTTTTTACCCTGCAAAGCAACAACAAAAAATAAAGCTATGTTTATGAAATTGTTTTCTTTAGGCTTGCTAAGCTACAGGGCATTTTTTTCCAACAGTTTCCAAGAGCTGCTCTGGTAAACAAAGTATAGACTTCTTGTACCTAGGAAAAAACTGTTTACCGTTTGTTTCAACTCCCATTTTATAACAGTCTTGGTAGTCTTCATACTACAACCTCAAATCAACTCTTTTGCTGAAGCCCTGTGGGGTTTTTTAAATTTAAATCTTTAAAATGCCTTAAAACCTTTGAAGTTAAAGTCCTAGGAGCATCAGCTCTCATGTTTAGGGTTTTTGGGGGTTTTTTTGGGAAAAGTCTGCTCTTTCTCAAATCTAAAATGGTAGATTCAGATTCAGAGTCATTTGTCAATACATTCATCATCAAGCATGCAAAACCATTTAAAGTTGGAGTATAAACTAGCAGGAAAAAGAAGAATATAGAAGGTTTTGTTTTCTTTTTTTACTTCTTTTTCTGTCAGTGAGGCAATAATGATTTGGTTTTAATTCACTGAATAATGAATAAAATAATAATTCATTAAAACCTCAACTTTCCTTTCTGTTAGTAGACAACCCAGAAAATATCCAATAAAATAATATAAACAGTAAGGAGACTCAATAGAATGTCACTCATTTACATCCTGCATATGACTTCTTTCTTACCCAGAGACAAAATTTAACTGTTTTTTGTCAGTAACCTGTGGACCTTTGGATAGTTGGAATTTATCAGACATTTCACTGTCTAAAAGTGTTAATTTGGACAGAAAATGAACCCCAAACCATTTGTGCAGCTCATTACTCAGCTATTTCAGCTATGGCCCACCATCCTCAGGCCCCAAAAGTGGTTTAATGTGGAGTGAGGCCTAAAACACCAAGTCTCTCTAAAATTATTCATCCTTTTACTTTTCTGCAGAATTGCCTCAAAGGTTAGTAAGGACTAGGGCCTTGCTATGCTAGGAAATGTATTCCCATTAATGAAAGAAATACTATTTGCTTTGAAGGTCTTCTAGCAATAACAGTCAGTGGACTTATGCCCTCTTAAACAGGAAAATCAAGTAAGGAGACAAAAAAAAAAAAAAATGTGGGGTTTATTTTTCTCTCAAGTTAGGAAAAATAGTTGGGATTGTTTTGTTCTGTACCTACTGAACTATATCCAGCTTGTTCAACAAGGCTTTGACATGGAAACACCAAGAGTCAAGGCTGAATTTTTCTGTACACCTGTGAGCAAAAAATTAGTGGTACTTAGAGAAAAAGGAATGAACAAAATACAAAAAGGAGCAGGAAAAAATACCTGGTTTGAGAAGGAAAAAATTATTTCGTAAAAAATATTCTGACTAAATAATTTACATTTCAAAAAAGTATGTTAGGAAAATAATCTACTCTGTGTATAATTTACCCAAGAAAATATCAAAATGCTGTGTTTCAGTAAGGCCTGGAACATTTTAACCTTATTCTAGAAAAACTATTTAAATATTTTGTGCATTTAATTTTTTATTTTTTATTTTAATATATTTGTTTGTATATTTCTTTTTCTTTCTTCTTAGGTTTTTTTAAATTCATAGAGGGAGAGAATGGCAAACTCAAGGAAGCCTTCATCTGGATTTTAAAAATATACTGTAATCCTAAAATAACGTACTTTTTTCCCTCACAAAGCTGAACAAAAGTTTTGTCATCTTTTCCAAGAAGCAAAAAAAGCAAAACTAAATTCATAGCATGACACAAGCAGCAAAGTATTTTCAGTTGCTGATGTGAGAGTGCCCTTGTGGCAGCCATATCAAACAGGGCATGGGCACCACCTGGCTACCCTGTGCAAAGCAAAAGAGAAGGTGAGAAGGAGGCAAATGTCCACTTTCTTTTTGCTGTTATGTCTCACAAGCTGCTGCCGTGCTGACTTTTCAGCTTTTCTGTGTGGTCTTTTCCGCACTTTCCGTGAATTTGCCACATTTTGCCCACAAAATCTTTTTACATTTCTGAAAAAAGAAAAAAAGCTGCACAAAGGGCATGAGCACACATCACTTTAGAAACAGTCTGATAATGTACACCCACGTGTGTGTGCACATGTGTTGAAAACATTTATCTGAGCCTTCCTATGTTACTCCTGCTTTCAAAATTCACAAGTGTCATACCAATCCCAGGCACAATATAAAAAAAAGTATTTGCAATTGAATTGCCTCTATATTCAGCTATGTGGTCCATATACATTGGTACTGAAGCAGTCTCAAAATGTCATTCTTTACATTCTGTTAGCTATAGATTTTTTTATCATAAGAAACAAAAGAACAAGGCTTTGAACAGACTAACTCTGTCTTCTAAACAAAAGAGAGCAGATACAGCAGGCATGTGTGCTCCCACTCACAACTTTGAGCAGCCATTTTCAGGCAAACAAGAGGAAGCACTTTTCATTACAATGTACAATTAAATCATGGAACTCCTTACCAGAGGATGCTGCAGAAGCCAAAAGTATAACAGGGTTCAAAAGGAGATTAGACTAATTCATGAAGGACATGTCTATCAATGGCTACTAAGCACTGCGATCCAGATGCCCTCTGGAGAAGGAAGTCCCTAACTTGCTGCCTACTGGAAGCTGGGAGGGATTCCATGGGAGAACTTTGGCATCGTTTCTAAATTCATATATACATAAATATTAGTTTAATTGAACACCTTAAAGAACTGTTTAGTTCACAGACTCACAGATCTTATTCCTTCTTGACTACTCAAATGTTTTCAATGTTCTTTCTGGGGAGCTTTTTTAGCAACTTCAACATTAGATTAGTCCTTTAGAGACAAAACAGTAACTTCTGTTAACATGTTTACCTGATGTTATTCCTGCAACTTGTAGAAATCTCTCTACCTTTGTAAAGCCGCAACAGCAGTTCCCAGAAACCTGGTAAGTATAACTGAAATAAAATGTGATATGTGCACACCTGTACAGCAGATGACTATGTTAAAAGTGATTAAATAGCACTTTTTTTGTGTTTGTTTTAATTTGAACCTTACTCCCTTAGAGGAGTAGCAAGAAAATGTTAGAGCCAGGACCCCTCTGAGCAAACCAGTTCACTGAGGCTGAAGATGCAGCCCTTGATTTTGCAAGCAGAGGACAGATAATTGTCAAACCCCAAAGAACACATAATTGCAAATCTCCTACAGTAACACAGAGTCTTCCTGTGACCTTCCATTTAAAATGTGTTTCTATCATTTACATTGCAATTGTGTTTTAATGTAAGATACATTTGGAGTATAAATATCAAGATTAAATCTACCTTGAAAACTCAGGCTGAGTCAGGTTTATAGCCTAGAGGCAAGTTGTGAATCCCATAAAGCATTGTTTGAGGGACCTGGTTAGTGTTTTGTACACCTGCTTAATGTTTTTTTTTTCATAGTCACAAATGTCAAACTGCTCACTAACGCATTGAGGTTTGAATGACAGCCATGCACTTGAGCACCAGTTATGTTTTTTCACTACCAAATTGGACTATAAATGATGAAAAAGAGGTCAGAAAGGAAGTATGGAAGCATACAAATTTGAAAGGGGAAACTGCTAATAGTCATAAACCGTGTGCAATCAAAGGACCAGCAAGTCATTGTGAATTACCTGCTCCATGAATTACTGATCTAACTGCAGTATGATATGGAATTTTCTAACTCCTTTCATCTGTGGTGCAACAGCTCCTAACAGCTCCCAGATCAAAAGCACAATTGCCAGTGAAACCATGGAGAAAAAGCCCACAACACTGACTTTCATTATGAGCACTTATTTGTTAAACTTTTCTTAATATACAGGTTTCATTATTTATTGATTCACTGATTGGATGTACTGTAAGTGTGCCAGCTACCCAATTTGAGGAAATAGCACAGGAATAATCAGCAGTGTGACACCTCGATGGAAGTCAAAACTTGTAAGCATGTGCACATAAAAACTCATAGCTTGTGTATTTCTCCACAGGTGGTAGCATGCAGAATACATTGGGACATTCTTGTTTGTTTGTTTCTTTGTTTACGCTAAATCACCCAAAATACTTGAGAAACAATTAATTCCATGTTAGTAGTTTTACTGACTGTATAAAGATGGTGAGACAATTAGCTTGCACATGCCAATAGAACCTACAAGAGGACACAGTCTGTGTGAGCAGTGATGAGACAACTGATTTCTACAGGTGCCTGCCATGGCCCAAAACAGAATTCTAAGCTCAAGTGATGACCATTAAGACAAAGCTCAAGTCAGCAGGCATACTAACCAACATGTATGGAAAGTTCTTTTATCTAGGCTTATAAATTTCTATGGTGTCTATTAAAATATACTAGAGGCATTTCTAAACAAACACTTTCTCTTTTCCCCCTAAATCTAGTTTCAAGGCTGGGTGAGACAAAAATGAGTTTAGTTATCCTCACCTGAGCAAATTCAACAGTAAATATATAATAAATAAATACATAAATAAGTAAACAAGGTGTGAGAGAAAAATATATATGTACACATGTGTATACACACATGCATGCACACACACATACGCACACACAAATATACACATTTTGTATAGATATCTCAATTTTGACAGATATCTCTTTTGTTTGGAGGGTTTCTACTGAGACTCTGTGTATGTCTAGAGATAAAATGTGAATTGTTTTCACCATCCTGAGAGTCTGCACAGTGACTTTTTTTGGACCTTATCTTAGGGAATAAATGCTTCAGGCACTAACAGCTGCATCGTTACTTCTGTGTGAATATACTGAATTCTTTCTACCTATGATCATATTTCTAATGTGTGTGATGTGCAAGCAAAAGGAAAGCAAATAGTGTCAGTATCACCTTGCTGGTAGATCAACCTACAAAATGGACTTCCTCTTCTGTGGAAAGAAGTGACTGTGAGGGGACCAGTGCCCCCCCACTTTATGTTTCCCTCCCCCAGCCACCCCAGTGCTGAGGCAGAGGCCTGGTTGGGGTGTCAGGGAGCTGAAGGAGCAGGGAGCCAGGGAAGGCCAGGCTGGCATGCAACCAGGAGCACAGGCTTCCTGGACAGCCTGCCTGCCTGCTTTCCATTGAAACTTTCAATGGAATCAATATGTTCCTGTGAAATGTTTCAATCCTGTAAAATCAGCTTTTTCCATAGAGAAGCGTTCCACCAGAAAATTTTCAACCAGCTCTAACAAATCCGGGCATCTTTAGCATCTCACACAGATGGACATGTTGGACATAATGCTGAAGGACATTAAATTTCCATCTCAGAGACCATGAGCCAAAAGCTCTCCTTGCCTGCATCCCACAGCACAGCCATGGACATCCCCAGAGCTGTCTGCCACAGCTCACAGGGTGTCACCACTGGTAGAGCTTGACTGAAAGTGTCCAACAGCAGGCACCATGAGTTCCATCTGGCCACACACAGGGCCACAGCAGAGATCATCTGTGACATGCTTGGGAAAAGTAGGCATTTTTTGAAGGTTTGAAGAAAGTTTAATAATTTTAATCTATCATAGGAACCAAAATGTTCTCAGCTCCAATCATGAGCAGAGGTTTTCTTACGCGTATATGTATATGTATATGTATATGTATATGTATATGTTGGATCATTTGAGTTTAAATCTCATTTTTTCCTCAATGAGTTATTTTACTGATTTTCATGTCTTTCTTAGGAGGTGGATTCATGAACTTGATAAAAAATTATGGATTTTATTTATACAAAAATTTCATTCAAAATAAAATGTTAGGAAAACAGCAGCAAGAATGTCAAGCAAAAAAAAGAAAATTGATAGTTCCTGACATCTGTCAGTTAGAAGCCGCTATTGATGATCACACCTCTTCATATAACCTGAGTGAGAGATTTTAGGAGCTTGTACTGTACTAAGAGTTAAAATTTAATCAGACAAACATCTACAAATATAAATCACTGTCAGCAACTATTCAATTAAGATATCTTACAAGTAAGTGAATCTAAGTGATGGGAAACTGATGCTTTATAGGTTGGAGGTTTTTTCAGTGTGTATAATGAATCCAAATACATTTCCTTACCACAAGACAGAGTTAAAAGAAGGATAATGTCTTTCTGTAGCTGATGTTGGAACCCAAAAAGACAATTTTGAATTTATTGTCAGGAAGCGTTAAATAATCAAACTACACGAAGGTAATCAGATCAATGCAGATTTTTAAATTCTGTTTTATGACTCACTTTTAAGGACTGGATTTCAAACTACTGATGTCCTTCAATTTCTGTTTGGTGAAGCTATAATATTTAGGAGCAAAAGTCATCTTGAAGCAAGTCATGCAATAGTCAAGATCTTCTAGGGTGCAATTTCTTAGTCTGAAATCAGCCTAATAAATCTCAGGAAGAATGTGCCTATTTCACTGCATTGGCCATAAAAGGAGGCTGTGGGGACAAGCTTTGGGTAAACATCTGCACAGTAGATAATTTAAGCAAGGTGAGATGAAATCAACCTAACTTTTTTTTTTAAGTAACTTTTCATTAAATAAATTGCCAGCCAAACTTAAAGCTGTAGGTGACAAATGTTTATACTGATCTTTAATTTTTCAAGAGAAAGTTTAGTAAACGTCATACTGATATCTGTGCTTTAAGTCCTTCTCATAATAGGGAAGGTTTTTAACAGACCAGACCCTGAGGCTCAGTAAATATTTTACTAAGTGACCTCAAATTCAGGGTGTAAGTATTAGGAGTGTCACTCATTTCAACCCTTACAGTAGCAAGGCAAAGGAAGAAAAGAGAAAATGAAAAAGCATGAAAGGAAAAAGAGAGATACAGACACACACACACACACACACACACAAAAAAATTAAAAGCAAAGCAAACAAATAAGAGAAGCCGAAAGACCAGAACAAAAAGAGAAACAGAAACAATCTACAGAATTACGAAAATCCTTTTTTGTGTCATAGAAAAACATGCATAAACCACAGCAGATAATCTTCCCATCATTAAAGAGGCAGCCCTGAAACAAAACTCCAGATTTAGAGAGCTGGGTGATTGGGGAAGCTGAACATGGAGCTGTGCCCTGTGTCTGGCACAGCCCCCAGACACAAACACTCCCCCACAAGCAGCACTGGGTGCCTGGCCCACCTCCAACCCAGCACCAGCTTTTCCAAGCACTCCTCGTCCTGCAGACACCCAGCCACTTGTATGTTGCAAGCCATACATCACATCCAATATATAAAGTGACTTTCCATCCTGCATGTTTTAGGGGTTTAGATGATTTTAAGTTTCATTAAATGACACATGCTCTTCTAAATTTCCCAGACGATGGCTCGCAGCTGACCCCAGCCCCAGCAGAAAGGGGGGTGGGGGGATTTTTCATACTTGAAGACAGAAAAGCATGGCAGCATTGCTGTCCCTTGGGTACTGTTTGGTGAAACAGGAACACCACATGCAGCTGTGGCTGAATACTGGTGGCCACTGCTGTCCCTGCCACACAGTAAGAGGTGTTCCTGGTCCAAGAGGGACACGCTTTGGGAAATACACCAATGCCAGCCTTAGAACATGTGAGTACACAGTACAGGGAATGCATAAGTACCTATATGCATATTCACACATACATATAGGTTTACATATAGGTGTATATATATATAATTTAAAGTGTGAGGTGCTTGGGAAAGATACCAGGGCACATACACCTGAGTTACACATGAGTGTGTTTCTGTGTAGATGGGAAAGAGGGCAAACACAGCATTGCACATGTGCTCCTCATGTGCTCCCACAATGCCTTGTATTTCTGCTGTTTTGGCTGGGTTACCTCAGTCCCTGAGTCTACACTAATGCCTGTCACCCTTTTGGGTACATTTTGTTATAAATCTAAGCAAGCAAATATTTGTGTCAAAGCTGTCTACACGTGCAACCAGTTGAGGAGCTGAAATGCCTTCAAGTCATGTACCAACTGTTTTCATTTTCTGTCAAATGGTGTTTCTGTTATTTTCTAATCTCTGCCTGGGTTTTTTTTATTGTCTTTATTCTTCTCTAAAGCTTAACTGCCTTTCTTTTCTTTGCCTAACTTCTAGGCAGTGAGAAGAATGTGTAGGAGCCATCTCCAAATTTTAATACAAAGAACAGCTAAAATTCCCAACTGTATCAAAACAGTCCCTTGCAGAGCTGTTCATCATTTCTTTTGTCTACATAAACCCCATCAGAGAAGCCATAATGCAGCCCTAAGAAACTACCAGAAATCCTGTAATAAGCACTTTCTTTCTAATGTGGCAAGGGCTTTGAAATTCAAGTTATAAATGTGACAGAAGGATTGAATTCAAGTTTGCCCTGTGGTTACAGATGTGGTGTAGCTGGGTATGAAGTTTGTGCCTGTGTGCTCTCCCAGTGCACTCAGTCAGTAATTGCCTGGGCCCAGGGCTTCTCCCACAGAGGTAAGGGCAAGGGAGTGACAGGAGAGCAAGGACAGGCTGGAGACATGGTAGAAACTGCAGCTGAAGGAATGATCCCATCTTCTGTGTGTAGTTAAAACAATTAGGAGATGTTCAGCAGGTAATGAATCCAATGAATCAGTACCAATGAATCGTGGACATGCTTAAGTGTCCTGTAGAACCACACTCTTCACAGTTTGGGAAGTCTCACCGAATACAGCTAAAGCTGTCACTGCAACACAGATTACAGTCATTACTGGATAGTGACTGATCATCTTCTTTGAGAGATTTGATTCCCTGCATGAGAATTACCCTATACAGATAAGACAAGACTTTTGGAGTTTGCCAGGGGGTTTTCTGGGAGTTGTTGTTTTTCGCGGGTTTTTTTGAACTTGTTTATTTGTTTTTGTTTTGTGGTTGTGGGTTTTGGGTTTTTGTAGTAAATAATCCAGGAGTCAGTATGCAACACCTTTTAAATGTAGGAAATCTCCAACAGAGATACTGGAAAGGGAGGTTTCTGGCAAGTATCTCTCTTCATAAGGTAACAGCAGGACAATTTGGACTATGGTGGAATTCAAGGAAAATAAATATGAAATTGGCAAGACTCAAAGTAAATCCACCTGTCTTAAGATGACTTCAGCTGTAAACACTTTGGGGAACTCAGACAGCTACCACCCACAGTGAGGATCACTGAAGGAACCAAGATGAACTCATCAAAACAGACCTGACCTTGCATTCTCTCTAGCACTAGTCCTAACACTCCACTTGCTTACTCTGCCTTAATCCACTTACCAGGTTTTCTGAAGTCAGTAGCCTAAAACAGCATGTTACCATGTCCTCCTTAGTTTAACTCTATTTACTCAGATAATAATAAGAAATAGTAACAACGACAACAAAAATAATCTTTCTTAGCAAGGTCAATAGCATTCAGTTACCTGCATGTTCATGTAAGACCTTTTTCTGCAAGTTCAGGGAGTTTATATGGAACAGATGAGCACTGAAGGCAGAATTATCATCCTCCTTTACTGCCATAAATTTGAAACAGCTCCATATAACCCTGAGGAATTAAATGAATTTTGCAGTTTCTAAAATGGGACAAGACTTTGGCCAATACCATGCACAGTAACAGACTCTTTAACAAACATACATTAAGGACACAGAAGGAGAAAAAAAAACAACAGCAGAAGAAAAATAAAGTGGCCCTTAAGTGAACATCAGTGGTTAGAGGAAGGATCTTCTATGAGCCTGTGAGAAGCAATATGCATTCATAAATCCTTGTCTATTGCTAACTGATGGATGGGCAAAATTTTATTTAGCCACATCAGCAGCAGACTCACATAAGAAACAGCAGGAGCAATAAAACTCATATGGATAGCTTTCATACATATGAAAGTTTCTTGTACCACGTATCACATATTCAGTTTGTAGGAATAAATATATTAACTATGTTTTTCTAACTGAAAATATTTTCCACATGCGAACAGACTTAAAAGCACGTTTAAAAAGAAGATGCAATAATCAGATTTTAAACTTTGGCTTTAAATTCAAAGCAGAACTTGAAGTAAGCCTTTGGGGATGTTCCTCTGTTTGAAGGAATGCACAATTCTTGTTACCTACTTCAAGCGATGAATGGCAACGCTCAGTCACAAAAATGCAGCAGAACTACTTGGGGGTGTGAGGAGACTACGTAAAATACATTTGAACACCAAGACCATAATAGTCAGCAAGATTTGGAAAAGACTGAAGCAAAAGTAGATTTGAAATCTTAAATAAAAACCTCAAATCTTTGCTTATTAACCATTACTTGTTTCCAAAGAAATAAATCATGTCAATTCCTATTCCCCAGCTACCAGAAAAAAATGGGATATTTGTTACTGAAAATAACTTCTCTCAGAAATACAGGGTCAACTATTTCATCAAAGACATGGCCAACTAGGCAATGTGCAGAATGAATGTTGTTGATTGGATTCCTTTGTTAAGGACTGCCAGAAAACAGTATCCAGTAGTAGTTAAACTGTGATCAGATGGCAAAAGAAAATAGCAATTGTTCATCAGTGCTGTGCCCTTGATCTTTATTTGAGCTTGTACATTGGGCCTGTGTGGTCATGGGAGCCAGGCAAACAGCATGGGGAAGAAATGGAATAAAGGAGCCCTGGTGATGAGCTGCACAACATTTCAGAGCAGTCTCTGGAAAACACCAGTGCAGACCCATTTATGAATCTCCTATCATTTTCATTTTGTGAGGTTATTTTGCACATTTCTGGCTTTGCTGTGGTGCAGGGATTTTCAGGAAAATTCAGTCTCTGCTCATAGATAGGTAGGGTAAAAAATGCACAGCATGCTGTGAAAAACAACAGATGTTAGAGAAGTCATTGCTACTGTTAGAGTAGTAGTTCCCACTTGCAAGTAACATTTTGTTCTTCTTTGATGTGGTCTGTGTATATCTCCTGTTGCAGGACCCTAGCTAGCAATAAAGTACCAACAGAAGTAGAACCAGGAACTATAATAGGATGATACAGGTACAAACTGAAAGGAGATAAATTAAGTGTTTTCCATCACTAGAGTGTTTGGACTGGCACACAGAAAGGCCAAGAGGTCATATCAAATCTAGGAAAACAGGATAGAAGAAGCAAGGAACATGCCAAGGACTTTACTATTGAGCCACAGTGCCAACATGCAATGATTTCCCTCTCTCTTCCCTTTGCACAAACACAGTTATTGAGCTACTGAGCCTCTTTGGCTCAGAGGAACAATACAACACCTTGCACCAGTAGTGCTGGGAAAATGAGCACCCTCCCCTCTCTTCTTCCTGTAAAAGAGCAGGAGAAGCTCACACACGTTCTCCCTACATTATGACATTAAGGAGTTCCTGAGGTAGAGTTTTTACTCTCATATTTCTTAGCTCTTGCTGGACTTTTCTTTCCTGAATGAGCTACTCAGGTTTTTAACCTGCGTAAAGTTTTGGCATTCTGTGATGATGAATCCCAGAGGCTGGTTGTAAAATTAAGCATTACTTCTTTCACTGATCCTGCACAGTCATAATGTTGTGTCATTTATTCTGCCTTTTTTGGCTGGCAGTCATTAAAAGTGTGTGCCTCTGAGTCATTTGGCCTCTAAGATAGTTCCAGTTATATGTTGACAGTTTTTAGTAGGATGCTAGGAAATATTATAGGTCTTGTGATTTCTGTTTCTTCTATCCTTTTCCAAACTGTTCTAAACTGAGTGAGAAAACTACTAGACAGGCTTTTCTTAATATAATAGGATGCAGAATATTATTGTATGCTCTATTGTTTGTAAAATCAGCATTAAAATGGCTTGTACACATTTGCTGTGTTATAATGAAACAAAACTATTGTTATAGTGGTTGTGATTGGTTGGGTTTTTGGTTTTTTGGATCACTATTAAATGTAGGTAAAAGGCCACAGCAAAATTTCCAAGTAATGTTTTCTTAATATAATTATTTATCTTGACTTTTGAGACACTTCTTTTCAAAACCCTCCTGAAGTGCATTGCCCTTAAGTGCACAAAACAGACAACCTGAACGAGTGCATAAGTGGGGTATAGTGAAAACTAAAATAAAGCAAATGCCCTTTGGGAATACATTTGTATCACAAATACCAGCTGGCGCTGGTCGAGGCAGCTCTTGGCAGTCTCTGTAGCAATGTCAAAGACACAGTGTTTCAGAAACAACTGATGAGTCAGCGGCAAAAGGTTGAGAGATTTAGTTCACAGAAGCCCATTTATTATATAATGAAATATTTCCGTCACATCCCATATTTGACATCCCATAAGAATACCAGTTGCAGGCTGAGCTAATAATACCACCTATTATTGAAACTGCATTAACTTACTCAGGATCTGACCCTCTTGCCACCTGCCCATAGACTTGTGAATCTTTAACCATTTGGAGCTGTAATTTTCCATGTTTTATTCTGTTGTCCTCTGACCCACTTCTGGAGTTTTTTTCAAGCTAACAAATACTGTGTTTCTTTCCAAGAAAAGCTCTTGGGAAGAAAAATGTTGTTTTGTTCCTGTGAAATAAGGCCTGATGAACATGTTGAGAAGCTTTCTGACATTCATGCTTTGGAACAGGAATATGAAATTTGGGCTATAGGGAAGTTCTGAGGAGATTATTTTGTAACTCTCATTATGGTCTTTTACAATTGATCCATCAATTGTTGTGAACTTCTAGAACTAGTTCCTGACATCTGCAAATTTTTCTTGAGCTTTACACAGAAAATGTTTGAAAGAACTCCCACCATAAAAAAAATCTCTCCTTTCACAAGAAAAAAAAATATTAAATAACTAAAGATGGTAAAACCTTCAGCCAGAAAGGATTTAATAACAAAGGGAAAGAGTATTGTTCACTTTTCACTATCTCTGTGATAAAAATAGAAATATTTTTGGTCACACATCACATACAGTCTGCTTCACAGGAATGTTTCCTAACCTTATGTGTTACACCCTGTGGAAGATGGGTTCCCTATTGCTCTGACCTCTCAAGTTTACTGCATTTTCACTAGCCAGGTATTTTCAGCCCTTTATGTAAAGTGTCAATTAAGGCTTCATTTGCAGCTGTGCTTCTGAAGCTGAAGCTTTCATTGTATCATCTCTGGAAGTTGGAATTTATTTGATCTGCGGAATAGTAAAACTATTTGAGAACATGAAAAGCGCATTAAATGTTACAAGCATAAGAAATAACTACTACCCCTGGACAAAAGCTATTGCCTCATGGCAAGATGATGAACACAAGCAGCAAACATAAAGGAACAGGAAGAGAAGCAATAGCAGTTTGTCCTTTTCTGGAAAGTCTGGCTTGCTTGCTGACTGCATGGAATGAGTTGCAGGGAAAACGAAACTAGAGAATATGTAAAGCTGGGAGATGAGATCATCCCCCCCAAAACAATCCTTCAAATTCATAGACACTTCTGGATTCATGAGGTGAGAATAGCCAGCACTGAGGACTGTAAAACTCATTTGTAGCATTTGGATTTGCTAACACACACTTGCGAACTGTCTCCTCCTAGAAGGGGGAGCAAGAGATGTCCTGGAAATCAAGGGTGAAGAAATGTAATTTTTTTAAATTGCTTCCTAAAATGAGAGTGACAATAGCCTGCATCCAGACAGCCTCTGCTAACAGTCTGCACCAATCCAATCAAGTGTTACAGCAACCTTTTAAGTTTTCATCAGTATATCATTTTACAACAGCCTGATCCTGCAAATGGCTGTTCCCAGGTGCATAATTTTTACCTGTGGAGTCCACTGAAAACAATGGGTGTCAGTGCACAAGTAACTACCTGGAGGACTGAGAGTCCTGAAATTGTTTCTACATATGATAGGAAAGTTGCATATTTGCTAGGGGATTTTCTTTCATATGTGTATTTGGGGCTTTTTTGTTTCCAAAACTAAAATGGAGATAGGCCCACGTCAAAATAACCAGACAAAACCTTTTGAACTTTAACAGTGGATAGAGTCCAAACCTACAGTAATCTCAAAATTTTGCATGTATAGTGGCTCTTTATAGTGGGCTGGATCCAAACCTCACATTGAAAAATATCCCCAAGGCAGCAGAACTTGGATCTGTGCTTTCCGGTTTGAACCCAAACTGAAAGTGTTGCAAGAAATGGCTCATTAGTTGACTCTGTAACATTTGCCTCCAGAAATCTGTCGTTGAACAAAGGCACATCAACATCTGAAAAAAAAATTATTAGTTATTTTTGGATAACCTGAAGGCCCTTTAAGTGTTGTAGCTCAATATTTTTTTGGAAATCAAGGTCTATTGCAGAGCTGTCTTAGATCTCTCTATCAGTGCAGACAAGGCTGACTTTTAACACAGTGAGAACATCAACATCCTCCTTGGGGTGGCCAAATTTTTAAAGACAGCATAACAGATCCTCCCTTGAGGTGAAAATGAGGGCATGATGAAAAGACTCAGTCAGATTTTCAGTGACTATCACTAAAAGCAGTAGCTCTTTTCTTTCTCTTTCAACCCTTCTCCTTTTTTAATGTTATGGTATACATCTACCCCACCTGTCATGATAGGAAGGGCCCTTCCTCTTCCTCTTCCTCCTGTGTAGCTCTTGCCTTGTGAGCCAGCAGCTGTGCCTGCAAGAGCTGGGAAGGAGCTGTAACTTCCAATCTCTGTCATTTTAAGCATAGGCCAACCCAGACCACAGATTACATCAGATAGGCCGACAAGTGTGTCCTTCTCCCCCACCTCCTTCCTAGAGCCATGGGAGGAAAGTGAAGGATTCAGCTAGGCCCTAGCTCCTCATGGGAAAACAAAGTAAGTGAGAAATCAAGTACTTGGATGATTTGTGGTCTTGTGAAAGCAATTATAGATATTTATGTGATCGATTTTGTGCCTTTGCTTGGTTCAAAAGCTGGTTAATGTCACAGCCAGACAACACCTTAGAGGAGTAACATACCCCTACAATATTCATGTCTTTAGCTCTGTTTATGGACAAATGTATTGCTTCTCATGCCTTGATGATCACACTGAGAGACCAAAGCATGAAAAGAAGGAAGGTTTTGGTAACTCATATTTTTGCCTTCTCAGTGCTAAAACAGGCCTCTCTGAAATACTGCACTGATCATGGTCTCTGAAGCACTGAACATCCTCTGAACATCCTCATAGTGGTATGCCAGCATGGATTTGGTCATACTGATCATAGAGGGTTGATATTCTGACTGGACACATGAGTTGTGTGAAGAGGTTGTTTGTTTTCTCTCTTTTGTCTGTTTGTTTTGATTTATTCTATTTGAAGGGAACCTTAAATAGATTTTCATAAAACACAAATTGCTTTTAAGTTTTGGATTAATACCTACAAGTGTTTAGAACTTGTATAAGGAAGTCATCTGTCTTAACCAGTGTGAGGTCAAACTTGTTTTCCATATTAATTAGACATATCGGATCTGATAAGTCAATGACAGTGCTTCATTTTAATCAGCAAAGAGAGGGCTCTTAACCGACACAATGCATGTGTAGCCTCTCCCAAACTAAGTGCAATGAGTCTGGAAATTAAAAAATCACAGGCACTCATTCCAAGGCCATGGAGATGCTGGATGCTGTTTTCCTCCATGGGCCCTCACTTGTGGTAATAGAACATTGGAATTCTACAGAGTAATTATCACTAAATTATAATTGCAGTAATGGATGTGTTAAGTCACTCTAGCAAGACCAGTCTTCTGAATATAATCACCTAAAAAGGATGTATAGTTATTTTTGCTTTGACCCAGTGGAAATGTTGAAAATATTCCCGTGATTTTTTGAAACAGCTACATGCAATTTTTGGGACTTTCCAGAGCAGTTCTGATTAACCCAGTAATAGCCAGAAGTTTTTTTATCCTGTGCATCTGGATTATTGCTCTGTGCACTGTAGTCTCTCCTTCTGAGTCTTTTGCTGCCAGATAAAGGGGACTTTTTGGAATATATTTGTGGAAGTAAATTCCCAGTGTTATGACAGCTGTTCTGGAATGTGTTGCGACAAAAATAGCCACAGAAAATGATTTTTTAAATACATTTTCCAGTTATTGGAGAATAACAGCTGGAGTGATTTCTTTGGAGCCTGTACATTTAATGTCCTAACACACATCTCTTATATTTGGTGTGTCCATATTTATACACATTAGCCCTTTTTAATGTAAATTCTACCACAGTGGAGAGTTAAACTCTAAAGATCCAAGATCAAAGACCCTTCTCAGGACTGCACTGTGGCAGGTCCAGCACTCAGTTCAGCAGCTCAGCAGGTCCCAGCATGTCCCAGCTCGGTGCCCCTGGTGTCCCCAAGGCTGATGCACCTCTGGGGTGACAGCTGTGCCTGGCTGAGCTGGGCTGTCGCCAGCCTGTCCCCTTTCAGCCCCTTTCACCCACAGTGCCCCTCTGTGAGGGTCAGGGCTTCCCCAGCTGCAGTGCTTGGGCAGAGTTAAAGGGCACACCATGCTGTGTCCCTGGCACATTCCACACTAGGGCTTCCCACTCAGGAGTCCTTAGGGATGTGGCATAAACGCTGCTCTCAAAGGCTTCCATCTCAGCTTATCCCCCTCCCAACTTTCCAAAGGCAGCTGTTGTGTTAGTCAAGAAAACATCACAGGGGAAGGGTTTTAGACCATTTTTAAATGAGACATCATCTCTTAAAAGGAGGTGGAAACAATGGAGGTTGTATTAAGCCTCTCCAGATGCAGACAGGCCTTCTTTTGGTCCTTCACACCTATAGGTCTGATTCCCTGATGCCTTTAACTTCAGTTGCTTACTGACATTACTGCTAAGTTCTGTTGCTTCTATTTTATACTAGTGTGAGCATTAAGGAGCCAGAAAAACCTGAATATTGTTACTAAGGGCAGAAAACCCTTCAACAGATGGGAAAATGATCCCACTTGGCAAGAGGCAATGTTTGGTACTTAAAAAAAAGGAAAAAGCTTTTGGATTTCAGCCACCAAATCCAGTCCCAAATCTCGAGCTGTGCAGAGTAATTCCCAAAGCTCAAAAAATGCACTGTACTGCTGTGGATCATCCATTAAACTGTCTATTGAATGAGGTATAATGCTAAGCAGGCTGAGGAGAGCCTATCATTCAGATTAATGCAACTCCAAATCACAAAACCTTCAGAAAGTATTTTTGTAGGTAGGGCAACTTGGTGCAAAATAAGTTTGTTTGCTGTGAGATCCAAGATGTTAGAGCATTAGAAGCCCAGAAGAATATGTCTATTTCTAGGGGCTGAATCATGGCACAAGTATGCAGCAAAATGGAAACAGAGTAAACATTAACAAGCAAAGAAAACTATATTGTTTTCTACCTCTATAATAAAAACTTAGCAACAATATATACAAAGCATTAAGAAAATGCCCTGTTTTCTTTCTTTAAGGGTAATTTTTAAAAAGGTGTTTTAGTCCAGTCAGTGGGTCTCTGAGAAGCCTGCTCTTGCTCCGTAACTCCTTTACAATAGTGTGAAATGCATAATTTTGAGCTGTTGTCTGGATAAAATTTTATGCAGCCACTGAATGTGTTCCTAATGTTGTCATCCCAGTATGAAATACCATACACACAGTATCATAGCAAAAGCATCCTAAAATATTGTGGAAAATGTGGGTTTACTTAAAAATTAACAAAAATACCATGTAACTCAAGATTCTTGAGCATCTAGAAACTAGGAATGTTTTGGTTTTAACCAACTTAGCCAACCAACCAACAATGAAAAGATTATTTTTCCCCCCAAAGACTTGAACTCACTATCACTGGAATAAAATAGCATCATTAATCTGGCTGCCCTGCTTATAGGTGAGACACACACATATATGAATATATACATGTCTATATCTATGTGTATCTTCAGTTTATAGGTACCATTGGCAAAAAATATAATAAAACATTTGTGCCATGAAACAATTAAGAGATGTGTTTCTCTATTATTTGCATTGCTCATGCCCTCAAACTATTTAACTATTAGGTGAGTTAATTTAAATTTAAGTCAGTGTTATCAATTTGCATCAAAATACTCAGAAGTATTGTTTTACTTACTCATAAGTGTTGACAGTCTCTAGACAGGGAACAGAGAGGGAGGGACAGGAAAAAGGAAGGAGAATACATAGAAGTTTTTATATGAAGTATTTTCAGTGGCTTTATAGTGAAAACTCAATTATATTCTTCTTGGTCCACAGACAATCTGTGACCACATAGCAATGCAGCCATCCTCACTCATCTTCCATGGTTCTGTTGAACTCAATTTTTCAACATCCCATGACACCTAAAGCAGAAGGGACACTAGAAAATGTGTCTTAAAGAATTGGTTCACTCCTTCTCTGTATTGGACTATACAACTATCATTTATTATAATATTGTTTCATAATTATGCCTTGAAGTGGGAAACATGTGGGACCCAAAGATTGTATGTATGTTGATACAAACTTTTTTCTTTTTTCTTTTTTTCCTAGTATTTTAGGGAGATAACCGAGTATTGGGAGTATACAGTGGCTTCCTCAGTCTCTTTGTACCTCATGAGTCTCATTCTATTTTAGTACAGGCTGAGATGTCTGGATACTGGGTGTTTGTAAAACACTGAAAATGAGCGGTAAACAAATGGGAGTTCTGGTCTAGATTCCCCCCTTCAAAACCTAAGTTGTTCTTTCTGGATGATGCTGAGAACCCTTGAGACAAAAATTAGAGGAACTTGTATCTTTGCCCTAGTTGAAGGAAATAGTAACAAGACAACCTGAACCAAACATGGACATAAGCAGCCTCAGCCCCCAGTGGAGATCCACATCAAGGTCATCTGTCAAATAAGCAGCAGTGAAGTACGTGTTCAGACTATTTCTTGTGACATATGCCCTTTTCTGGCACTGAAAGTAAGTAGTCCTCATCAGACTAGGACAATTTGTTTTAAATTGCAGCTAAAATAGATACATTGAATTTAAAGTGATAGGTCAAAAACAGAAAAAAAAAGGTCTTACAAACATGATTTGTAGGTTCAGTGCACTGAAGGGCAAATATAGAGTCTTTCTCAACCAGCATGTGGAATCACTTAGTTAAAACTCGGTGGTTTGTTTGAAATTGTGAAGACTATCCCTCAGCTTTCTGAAATACGTTCAGGCAGAGAAAACTTGCATAGAGAACACAGTGGCCAGTAGATGTGTCATATCTACACCTCTCCTTTCAGCAACTCTTTGATGCAAACTCCAGTGCAACTAAAGGATTCCACTGTTACAGGTGCAAACCAGAGAGCAAAGGTAACAAGCACTCTGTCCAGAAGCAAAGGGTTTTGCACAAAAGAACTGACCCAATCCCACACCTGAGAAGAGTAGACCAGTAATTTAGGGGCCATTTGCCCTTTGCCATTTGCCATATATGACAATCGCAAGAGTCCTCTGTTAGGACTATGCACTTCTGTTTCACACTGCTATCAGGCACATAAATTTCTCAGACATGTATGAGATAATGAGAAAAAAAAAATCAAGGCTTTTGGTGTGTTTTTTTTTTCTTTTTATCTGTAAAATTAGAATGATACAAGCATTAATATTGACATTTCATAGCTGCTCCTAAATATCACATTATGAGAAACAGATCTCAGGACTCTAACCAAGAAAGAGTGTTTTTACTTCCTCTAGGAAAAGGTCTGGCTAATGCAATATTTTATTATGTCTATAGAGACATTATTTTTATAATACTCTCTTTCAGGGTCTTCCTCACAAAGAATTCAGAATTTGAAATTATTTAAACATCACTAAAGTAATCCTTCAATTTTTAGGTCACTGGATTCAGACTGTGCTGTATAAAAGTTTTTAGTAGCTCTCCAAAACAAATACCCTTGGTCAGTGAGAGCTATTCAACACTGAGAGGGAAAACCTGATTACTAAAAGTAGGTGTCTGCTGCCAGCTTAACCCTGAGATTTCAAAGACATACACATTGCAACAAAAAAAAGAAAGGTGAAATGGCATTAGATATTTATAGGTGCATGCATATCAGATACACATTTTTTAGGTACCTGAATTGCTTCCTACATACCAGATCCCACTGAAGATCCACAAATTATTCACAATCTATGTGTAACTGATTACGTGTAGGAGACTGGGGGCTGATGCCTTTCTGTGAAAGGCATGTCATGCTTGGTCTGCCCAGCAAAGATGCTCCCAGAAGACTCGGAGTTCACCACTGTGCAATTGCTTCTCTGCTACAATAAAGACACCATGGGATAACAGCTCATGGCCTTCAGCACTTCCTAACAGCACTGGCTACTGCAGATGGTTTGAACTAGCCCAGGTGACCTTGCCCTGGCTGGTCTCAGAACTCCAAGTAAAGCTGTGCAGAGCTTTATGGACAGGGGCCCTCAGTAACATGCGGGCTGCAAGCAGCTGGGGATAGTAACATCTTAAACTAACACAGCTGTCTGCAGATTGAACATCTGTCCACAGGCTAAGTATTCAGCTGCATAATGAATAGAACAAACTAGATTCACTTTGGATGACTTGAAAATATGATTCTTACTAGTAGATATCCTCTTAAATATTACAAATCCCTAAGTATTTCTTGCATTACAAATATGGCAATGATCATTTTCCTACTTTGTGTCACAATTCTCTGTCAACTTGAAGAGAAACAAAAGAGCTGCAGAAGTTCTACAAAGCCACTTGTACAGGATATTACTTGCTAGGGATTAACACCTTTACTTTCAGAACAATAATGACACATACACACATATATGAATATATGAATATATCTTCAGAAAAGTCCTCCTAAAACAGAGCAGGCTGTGTTGGGCTACAGATATGGAATAAGCAGTAAGTAAATTGAATGGATTGCTTGCTGAGACATGTTACTGAGACTGACCTAATCACAGCATCACAGAACCAATTGGGTCGAAAAATACCTCCAAGATCATTTAGCCCAGCCAATGACTGAACACAACAATGTCAACTAGACCACAGCACTAAGTGCCACTAAGTGCCACATCCCTTTAATGTCTCCTAGACAATGACTCCACTGCTTCCCTGGGTGGTCCATTCCAATCTCTAATCACCCTTTTGTGATGAAATTCTTCCTGATGTCCAAACTAAACCTCCCCTGGTTTGATCTCCTCAGCACCCACAGGTTCCCTAGCTCTGCTGGCCACTCTATCCCTGATCCAGGCCAGGCTGCCCTTGGCCTTCTTGGCCTCCTGGGCACTGCTGGCTCCTGTTCAACCACTGTCAGCCCCATGTCCTTTTCCTTGGGACAGCTTTCCAGCCACTCTGCCCCCAGCCTGTAGCTCTGTCTGGGGCTGTTGTGACCAAAGTGCAGGACCCAGCACTGCCTTGTTAAACCTCATGCCTTTGGTCTTGGCCCACGAATCCAGCCTCCCCAGACCCCTCTGCAGAGGCTTCCAACCCCCCAGCAGATCAGCTCTCCCACACAGCGCTGACCCAGCTCCCACCTGACTTGGGCAAAAGCCTATG
The DNA here is from genome assembly GCF_028551555.1 of Melozone crissalis. Classification (NCBI taxonomy): domain Eukaryota; kingdom Metazoa; phylum Chordata; class Aves; order Passeriformes; family Passerellidae; genus Melozone; species Melozone crissalis. Next base: position 29,926,890 of record NW_026535794.1, read on the forward strand.
GCAACCTCAATATGGATCAAGAGTTTGTAACATTACAGTAGTGGAACAAATTCTCAAATACACTGAGATAAAATTTATCTATAAAATCAGGAGCATCTTTTGATTAATTCCACTATGTGTTTATGACACACAAATATTCTGCTCCTACCACACTGTATGACCTGTATTTGAGATTAATACCAGGAACATTAATACCAGATTTCATCACACACTCCCAGAATAGCATTTACAAATAAGGCATTTTGGCAGATGTTCATTAGAATGGTGATGAAGAGACAAAATTATTAAATATCCGTTTTTTAATCATAAACCATCAAGTATTCTTATTCATTGCTACACATACAAATCCCAGTGAAAAATGAAAATTGTGCAACAACAAATTCTCCATATACAATAACCATATAGAAATGCAATTATATTTACAACTGTATAATAATCAGTGATTTAGTCACATAACAGAAATAGTATTCTTCGCTGGATACTTTAAGGACATCTTTGATCTGACAAATACATTCACTCACATAGATCATAGATGATAGATAGGTAGATAGATAGATAGATAGATAGATAGATAGATATCTCTACTTAAATTCCTCCTTGTCCTACTGAAACTAAATTAATTAATACCATTTGGCCTCTGTCCCTTTCTGAGTACTTGTGAAATATTCTTAAGGAGAATTTCATAATACATAATGTCTAATTACTTATTAACAGTAGCAACACTTGTCAAAAGGATTTCTCTCTTCAGCATTACAGTTGTTAGATTTTGATGCAAATTTCTCACTGAGTGTGCAGGAGACTGAAACCACCACAGAGTTTGCTTGTGCAGTTCTGGAAGAACTCATGGTGTGTAGTTTCTCCAGTTTGGGTTGGTGCCAACCAGCTGGACAAGAGGCAAATGGCAGAAACTGATGCACAGGAAGCAACACCTGGATGTGAGGAAGAACTTCCTTACTGTGAGGGGACTGAACACAGGAACAGGTTGGCATGAGAGGTTATGGAGTCTCCTTCCCTGGAGATATTCAAAATCCATCTGGACACAAACCTGAGCAACATGCTCTAGGGGATCAGGCTTGAGCAGGGAAGTTGGACTAGATGACCTCCAGTTATATTCTCCCACCTCACTCATTGTGTGATCCTGTGAAATCTGTGGTACCCCAGAGATATCTGTTATCCCCAGTGATGTCCTCCTACCTCGCCCACTGTGTCATCCTGTGAAATCTGGTACCCCGGAGATATCTGTTATCCCTAGTGATGTCCTCCTACCTCGCCCACTGTGTCATCCTGTGAAATCTGGTACCCCGGAGATATCTGTTATCCCCACTGTCACTGCCTGGCTCAGCCTTGGCCAGTGGTTGGCCCATCTTGGTGAATTTAATAACAGTCCTCATCCTGAAAAAGTCCTGTAGGAAGAGTCAAGGAGGCCAGTTCCTGGTAGGATCAAAGTGGGGCCTTTTCTAAAGGATCTAAGGATCTATACTTTCTCCAAGGAGAGGCAGAAAGTACTGCTAGATTTCCCATAACTAATATCTGCTATACAGTTCCTAGACCTTAAGGAGCCTCTACAGGGAACTGCCCTAGAAAAGTAAAGAGTTAGAAATAAAGAAGATAAGTTCTCATAATTTATCTCAGAAATGGCTGAATTATTTTTCTAATAAATGCTAGGCTTTTTGTTTGAATTATGCAATGTTAATTGTTTACTTGTACCCAACACAGGAATAGATCATCAAGACCAACTCTTCTGTGGCACACCAGGATGGCAAATTGCAATTTCCTATGGCAAATACTGTATGATTTATTTTTATTAGCTATGGCATAAGTGCATATTAAAATGCAAGGGCTATGGCCCCCTTTTACTATAGATTTATACAATACATGCTTCCAGTCACATTACAGAGAAATTATTAGGCAGCTAGATTATTTTCCTCCTCATCCCATCCCTACCTTATCCTTAAAGCACAATTGTGTCCAATACTGAGACCTCCTACTGCCTATTTTTCTCCTATTTTAAAAACAGAACAGATAATCTCTTTTAGCTTGTGAGCAGACACACACACACACACACACACACACACACACACACACACACACACAAAACAAACAAACAAACAACAAAAACAAAAACAACACCCCATGTTATGGAACCCTAACCAAAAACAAAACAAAACAAAACAAAACAAAAAAAAACCACAGAAAACACCATGAATCCTTCTGTAAATGTAGGGGTGTAGGGGGTAGCTTAAGGAGGAAGATAGAAACTGGTTGAAACCAGAATTGAGTGACATGATTATTCAGTGCTTTAGAAATTGTACTTTTAATACAATAGACTAGCTGGCTGGAATGTTCCTAGATAGAGACCAAATAGTTCAGCCAGTGAAGTGAAATAGTAACAGAGATCCTACAAGTTTCTTTTAAGAAACACAGAAATATAATGGCTCAACATGTCACATTTTTGCCTTATTTTGAATTTAGCTATTGAGGAAAATAAGAAAATCAAGCATTTTTACTACCAGAAAACATAATCTGCCTGTTTTCCTTTTTTGTGCTTCAATCTTATTGATTAACCACAGGAATGGAAGAATCTTTAAATTCATCCCAAATTGTCTGAAAGCTTTTCTAGGTTTCCCAAGCATGAATTCCACTTGGTAGAAAGAAAAATATTAACAATCTGGGTGATAGGAGACACCTGGGGGGAGTGAAACTGATAGTGGGAATAGAAGTTTGACTCAATTGTAGGTAGAGTAAGATGTTTGCCCAGAAAATACAAAAGATAAGCCATCAACAAAAGCTGCAGTCTTGAGATTCGTTCCACAAATATGATAGTACAGTGTGGAAATAGCATCAGCAATTCCAACTGGCAACACAACAGAAAAACAAACATCAGCAGGGTATTAGAAACTAATCTAGGAGAAAAAATGTCATTTACAGGTAAGATATATTGAGTAAGATTTGTCCTGTGACTGCAGCTCTTTCATGCAGGAAATAGGCTCATGTAGTGAGAGGAACCTCTGGAAATTTCAGAAGAAATCAGCTGAAGGAGGATTTCCTTTGGCAGCCATGAGGAAGGCTTGTAGGTGTCCCTCCAAAAGTCCCTGCTGACCTCAGGAATCAAATGGGCCATCCTGTGGAGATGGGGCCATAGAGCCCAAACACATGCATTTCAGGGACCTGGAACCACACTGTCATCAGCAGAGCACTGGCCCAGGCCTCTGGGCTACGTAAATTCCACAAAAATTTGCAGACTGCCTCAGTGCTTGCAGCAGCCCAGGGTAGAGAGAGGACTGAAATGGGTGAAAACTGCCTTAACTTCTCCCTCCCATGTGAGTGACACAGACCGTCACCCCTCACTGCCACTAAGCTCCACACAGAGTATCCTTTAGATTTAAAGACAGGCATATTTTGAGAAAAGAAGTGAGAATAGTGCAGCCAGGAATTGCACCAGGAGAAATGCTCTGGTACCCCATGAGAATGCCGTAGCACCCACCATGTATCTCCTTGCATTCCCACAACAAGCCAAGCCAGAAGGAACTGCTCCCTTTGGGCCAGGTCCCAGCACACAGCTTCTTCCAAGTGCAGGCTGCTTCCACCATCATTGGGATAGCACAGAGTCAGGGGCTTCAGAAAGAAAATGAGGAACTCTATCTTAAAATCTCATATTTTAAGACTTAGTTAATGTCAAGCCACTTTCCATGACCATAAAACAAAGCCTAAACAGAACAAGAAGGAGAACTAGAGGGGTATTCTTATCCTAATGAAAAAATTAGTAGGCACACAAGCCCAAAGGGGCACAAGGGATATCATAAGCATTTCTTTGCTCTGAAAAACTGTCTCAGCAGTGAGAGTGCCAGAGAAGAGGCTGTCAGTGGCTAAAAAGAAGAAATCCCCAAAGTGGCCACAACATTCAAGGAAGTGTTCAGGCCTGAGTCAGCTGTTAATTAGGTAGCTTCAAGTGGGAGAAACCATTTATAGGAAGCCTTGATTCTGAAGAAAACAAAATCTCATGTACTCCATCTGGCATTATGATGGGTCAGTGAATGTTAGATAGAACAGAGAGAAAGAAATGAAGCAAAAGCTTTAATGGTGGCCAGGAAGAGTCTTTAACTCCTTGTGACCATCACGTTAACTTCTGTCCTCTCCATCATTTTCAGTTCATCTAGACACTTTAGATTGGCTCGTGGGATGATTCACTCATTGAGGTGAATGAATTCTTTCCACCAAAAAAGCAGAAGGTGACATAATGTTTATCCTAGTGGCCTTCATAATCATTCCCCCCGTGTCCCAGCGACAAGGCAGAGAATCAGATGCCATGATGCAGTTTTGTGGTGTTAATCTAATTTGAAACAAACATAAGTAGGGAAAACAATTCTCCAAATCTCTCATTTTAAATTATTTAATTTAATGCTACTGGTGTGATCTCATAATTCCAAATTACTGGATTAGATAAATAAACTCCTCTAAAATAAAGCTGCATTGATAGTTTCTTGCATTCTGTTGGCTTGTGTCTAATTTATTTTATTCCTATTAAATTTGTAGTACAGACTCTTGTAAGTATTTTCCAATAACTTCTAAATTTCTACAATTGCTGAGATAGTGTCTCAGACAAAGACCTATAGGGCTGAAATAAAAATAGTGAAGGGTTCAAGATGACATCATGTTTTATGAACACAAGACGTGACCACAAATAACCTACAATAACCTTCAAAATTAGTTTTTTCCTGACTTCATAAAACAATATTTTATTTGGCAGGCCCTTGTTGGCAAGCACTTTGAACAGTTCTATTTGTTTTCTGTAACCAGGAAGACACAACCAGTGTTTTCACATAGGTTTCCTCAGTACTGTGGTTTTGCCATTTTTTGCCTCTTTATTACTGCCTGCTGCTGTTGAATATTTTTCCTTGGGATGTTTATTAAGAACAAGGATATGAATTTTAAAAAAACCCCAAACTTTCTTTGTAACAGCACTGGTGATTTTCTCCCACTGTAATATTACTGTATCAAAAACACAGAAATAGATCATGGTATCTAGAATGATCTGGTTGCTTTAAGTCTAAAGTTATGTAATAACATGCAGCTGGCTACATGTATATTATGAGAACTGAAGGAAATCAGCCCATATGTCCTTTGATGCATTAACCAAGACCAAGATTTAGAAATCCACCATAGCTTGTAACACCATATGAAATGGAGGAAGGGGCTTAGCCAGTGACTGAACTAAATTAAAAAAAATCCCTAAGCATTCCAGTTAAAGTAAATTAGAAATGAACATCATAGAGTGACAGAAATACTCCTGGTTTCTTAGAGGATTGTACCTGGGATTAGTTACTATTTCATTCCACCATCACCAGTGGTCCTGGTTATGAGAGCCACAACTTGGGAGCTGTGTGCTCACAGAACCTCCTGCAGCTGGATGGGATTGCTCTCTGAATTTGACACTGTGCAAGCTTTTCTTGTTTGAGTTGTGCTGCTGTGGACAAAATGGACAATTTTGCCACCACATCTGTAGGAGTAGTTATGCTTCTCCCAGTGTTTTAAATATGTTAATTTGGGAGTTTGTGGTAGCTTGGATTATTATATATACACATACTTAAATATAGATATATAAAAATGTAAATCTCTATAAGATTTTAATTCAGAATAGTTTTAACTATGGTAGAAATTTTGTCTGCACTCCCAAACAGCACTATTCAGCAAATCCCATCTTCCCTACTGTCCCCACACAAAAAAAAAAAAAAAAAAAAAAAAAAAAAAGAAGAAAGACAAAAAAAAAAGGGATTTATATGTTTGAGCAGGGGCCATGCAATTAAGAGGAGCATTTCAGCTTCTGTGCAGTTTGGAGCTCCTAGAAATCCCTCTTTCTTCTGTACAGTGTGAAGGTTGAGTGAATAAGGTAGGTTCCAATAATTAAACTTGCTCTATTGACATAACCAAAATTAACTGGCCATGCAGCAATGTAGCTGTCCATGTAAAAACAGGAAGTCAGATTTCCCCAAGTAACCCTTATTCACCATGAGAAAAACAGCTGGTGCTCTCCCTTTATATGCAAGTGTGTGGGGCATGGATAAAAGATGTATACTTCTGATATCCTCTCTTTTAAAAGGCTGTGTTTTTTTTTCCAGTGGAAGTCTTCCAGCACTCAGTTCCTGAGAGGTAGGGCCCCAAGATAGTCTGGTCAAAATAGTTAGAATCATATCTTTGTAAGGAGAAGTCTGTGAAATCGAACAAAGAAGCCACATTAGTATAACAAGAATAATCCTCCCTGACCTCCAAAGAGAAAAATAATAAAGGATTTATTACGCTTTTTTTTCCTCCCTAAGAAAGAGTAATAAGAAAAATCCTCCTTACAACAACAATAACCACTGTTTCAGAATCAGAGCCTTTGTGTCACTGTTTTTCAGTAGTTACGCTACATTTCTCCCAGTACGCTGCTGGGATTTTTTATTTTTTATTTTGCTACGCATGCTCTCACATCTGCTCCACATGTGTGATCAGCGACTGGGTTTTCTGAGCTGAACGTCCTGTTAAATGGACAGAGTGGGCAGATCATTCCTTGGAGAGCAGAGAATCTGCCTCTGGTGGATTGCTGCCAAATGCAATGGTGTAATAAAGAAAAGAAAGCTGCTCGTTCGGATTGCTCTGAAATGAACTGTGTCCTCTCCTAAAATTCCATCTGGTTAGGATCCCTGGAGGCGCAGACCAACACACCTAGGTCTGGCAGTCTGTGCATTTGATGGCTGCAAACATCTCTGCGTGGGCTGGCTGGGGGAAGGCAGGATCATTAAGAATCAGAAGAGGTGAAGCCATTGTATTCACTCCCTTTCACCCACCCTGACAAAATTACAGACGAGGGTTGTGGAGGTGAATGTACGTTCTGTCACTGACGCTGACAGATAATCTTTAAAATAGGTGTTGTAGGCTTTGACTTGCCCTGAATTGTCTAAAAGCTTTGTTTTCAGCTGGTGGAAGCCAGCAGCAGTCTGGGCTGATCGTCCCTCCTCAGGTTCGGCCCTTTCTGCATTAATCAAGGGCTTCGTAGTGAGCTGCACGAAGGAGATTGAAGTGAGCATTTTGGTATGTGTGCAAGGAAATCCAGCTTCCAAAAACACCAGGGACTGATAACAGATGCTTCCCAGTTTGGGCCATGATCGCTGATGAAACCCATCTCAAATGGTTCTTAGGTCACATCAGAGTCTGCTGCAGATTAATTTGGCTCTTTGCTGATGCTGGCAAAATTAAGATTGCAACTGCAAAGTGCTGGATACAAGCTGATTTTCTGAAGTAATACCAGTGCTACTGAAAGGATTCTTCTGTGAGTTTAGTAGTTAGTTCTGCACCAGGCAATAGTAACACATTGGTTTAATCCATCTCTGTAATAGATGTCCTGTAGAACATGACAGTTCTATACTCAACAAACCAAATATTTCATTTTCATTTTCTTCTCAGTTCACATGTATCCTTGTGAAATAAACAGGGCCTGGGAACTGTCCTGGGCATTAAATTATGATCATTTATGGTGTTAAAGAGTGAGACATCCCTAGTAGCCTCAAGGCTGCTGCCAACTACCCTTCAAACCATTCCCAGGCACAAATCAGAAGCAGGGGATTTCCACAACCGTTCCCAAAAGACAATTTGTAAGCAGACACATGGTTGTGAAGGATAAGAGTGTTTACTAGAGCAGAGCTGTCTGCCCTGTACTCATTGGCCTCAGCTCCTGGGAACACTCTGGGAATGTCTCAGCTGCCCATCCATAGGCCTGGACAACTCCCACCAGTGGGACATTATTTTAAGGAGAGGCAGAGTCTACCACTTTTTGAGACAGGGTTGCGGGTTTGTGGGTTTTTTGTGTCAGACACAATTTTCTTTGTAAAAAAGCACAAATCATAAAGTTCTGAAATTATTTTCAAGACTCCCCTCTGCAGTTACCACTGGACAGGGTTTTGTTTCTGTGATTGTCCTGAAAGATGTTGGGCAACTGAGTGCCTGCAGTGGTGTCACTGGTGGGGTGGATCTCACAGCCTCTAGCCAATGCAATCACACTGCCCCACTGAATACACCCTAAAAATCTTTTGGTTTGTTTTCCCTTTACCAGAGGTGTTTTAAAATAACTAGCTGCCAGTTAAATTGTGAATTCCCATTGTCCTTGTTTATCCATCTGCTTGTAATTGTGCTGGTTTTGGTTCAAGATGATTTTGAACTAATTTGAAATCATTAATTTGATCATTGCTTACCACCCAGAAAGAAATGGCCGAAATCCAGGATTCTGCCTTTGCAAGACTTTTCAAGAACTTGGATCCAGCTCAAATACAAATGATTACTTTTCAAATTTCTCTTGAGTCAGATATTATAAAAAATTGCATTAGAAAGAATTACAGAGGGAGTGTACCTCAAAGAAGTTTCTCCTTTGGCTTAAATTGTTATTTTAACAACTGCAAAACTGAGAAAAACATCACTTTCACTAATAACTGTGCTGGCTCATCAGGTCTCAGGCCAGGTATTCCAGGGAAAAGCTCATGTTTAACTGGTACTTTCTGGGCTTAATTGCAAGAACCTGCAACCTGGTGGGAATTCCTGACCCAACCAGCTTCCAGTCCATGGAAGGCTTTGTCTGAGCCAAACACTTTCAGGCTCTTTGCCCCCAGGCACTGGGGACAAAAAGCAGAACCAGGAGGGTTCCCAGCCATCTGGGAGTAAGCTCTGATGCACAAACCTGTGAAGCCAGTGACTTTTCCACCTCGACTTTCTGCTCCTCAGATTTTGAGACATGCAAGGCCTTTGGTGTTCAGTGTTCTGGAGTCAATGAACCAGCTTTCTTCAATTAGCAGTCTGGGACAGATCATTCCATTAGATTATTTCTGATATAAATTAGTGAATAGACGTAAGGTAGAAAAGAAAGCAGTGAGGGGAGCTTTTATTAACTAATCACTAGGATTAATTAGTGGTATGTGAAAAAGTTGAACTCCTAAAAGCAGATGAAGGTTGGCCAGTTTGGCTGTGGGAGATAGCTGGGGAGGGGGCTTAAATGTTTTCATCCAGACCTCAGATTAAATTTAGAATATGGCAGGATGAATCTAAGGAAATCATACTTGCAAAATAACACTATTTAAATAGCATAAAGAGCTCTCCAATAGTTTTGCATGAAGATCCTATCTTTATCAATTATGTACAAAAAGAGGTTTAGCAAATAGTTAGTTGAAATGGGACAAGACCATTAAGACAAATGCTGAAAAAATATATTCACTCATTATCTAAATCATGGTGACAGCATAATAACTACCAAGGAAGTGAATGAACTAGATTTCAGAGCCCACCATTTGAACCATCAGAACCATTTAGCCCATTCTGAAGTTTCTGTAGGTTCACTTGTAGGTTTTCAGTATTTTCTTGTTTTCTTCCTGCCTTTCTGTGTCCCCATTTGTGCAGAGCCTTCCCCTCTGTTCCCCTTAAGCTGAAATCTCCCAGGAGTGCATTTTCCTTGCCGTGGCCACAGCAGAGCAGCAATGTGGCTGCTGCCAGAGGAGGCTGGGTCACACCACTGTGCTAACAGGGTCTGCAGGACCTCCTGCAACCAAACCTGAGGGGAAAACAGGGGCAAAGAGTCATCGGGAAGCGTGCATGAGAAATACAGAGTCAGTTTAAACACAAAGGATTCCTTCTTTGAAACTTTTTCAGCCGAGCGAGGCACTTTGTCCTAAGTGACTTTTCCTCGTTGTAAGACAGTAAACCTGAAAATCAAAGTTTGTCTGCACAAGAACATTGAATTTGAGGCTAATCATCTCACCCACCCTGTGAACTGCTCTGCTACCCTCTAAAGACCTGGAAAGTGTTCCCACTGGCTTAGGTGGAGTTTTGGATTGACTCTCTCATATAGGTAGAGTAAAAAGCTCCTGATCAAACAAATAAAGCTTTGTGAAGCCAAACTGTCCTATACTTTGCAGTTCTGCTAGAATGTATTTAATATAATTGAAATATTTGTCATTTTATAAATGAATGGAAAGGAAAATAGAGGAAGACATAGTGTGGTATATGATAAATATGCTTTTTTTAGCATATATGGGGGTACAGAGGCAGAGCTCTTCAGAGCCATGCAGCTGTTCACTACTGTACCTGGCATACGGCTTTCTAGATCTCATAAAACTTTAAAAAAGACTCCATAATACCATAATAATACCATAAAAAAAAAAAAACTTCATAATACCCGTGCCATACCACACCACACACCTCTTCATTTTGCAAACACTATGACAGTGTTAGGGACTAGTGAGAGAAAAAACAAAACCTACTACTGGGGAAAAGTGTTTGCCATCTTTGTCTCCTCGGTGTTCAGCACTGTTTTTAAATGCCTCAGCAAGTTGTTCTTAGGTGAAAGATAACAGTCTGCCAAGTCTTGAGAGTAAACATTTTGTGTTGGTCCACCCACAATGCAGTCAAATAAGAAACTGGATCTTATTCAGTGTAACTCAGGTTTAACCATCTAATTTTCAACATAGTTCACTCTTCATGGCCTTTCAGATCCTTCTCTTCATGTTTGCTCTCAGCCTCCTGAAGCTTCCTGCCTGCTCTTTCATGTTTGACATCTGGCTTCACCAGGCTTAGGTTATCAGTATATTTGTGAACATGTCTGATGAAGGTGCCTCTTTTATTGCTTACCTGCAGTCTGGTTTTAAACATTAACATCTTAAATATTGACAGGTTTCATTCTTGTTCCCCAAACTGCATATTGTTTACATGTGTTTCTCCAAGGCCTACGGACATTAAAATGCAAACAAATATATATATGCATATATTTGCATCCAGACACTTTTAATATGTATATTATAGATTTTATTTATAGATAGATACAAGTGCATATGATATATATATAACATAGGCTACCTATATATATAATATAGGCAACTTTTGAGCAATTTTTTTTTCATGAAGATTTAGCTCCAAAACTGAGTATTTCTGAATTATAACAGCACCTGTTGATCTCTCTGTAAACTTAACATCAGAACAGGCTTCTGTTGACAGTAGAGCAGCACAGTTTCAGAGCACCATGCACTTGAGGGCCCTTTCCAGTTGGTAAAGTTAGTGGCTGTACCAGGAGAAAGAAGATAGTATAAAAAATGAGAATAAAAGCTTTGTCTCTGATGTTATAGAGCAGGAGAGGAAAAAAAGAAAGGGTGTAGGTAGTATATTTCTAGGAAACAGAAGAGGGATATAAGAGATTTCTGGTCTCCTGTGGAAAGCAAGGTCAATGAAATTTTTCAGTTCAAAGAAGACCAGGAAAAAGTAATCCAAAGTAGGAAAGAGGCCTTCCCCTGGAAAAGCACGTGTGAAGCTCATGATATTATGGCTCTGGAGATACTGGATTTGAGGCTGACAAAAGCAGCCCCTGAAGGGAAGAGAAGCTCTGCAGCCGGTGTAGCAGAAGGGAGCCTGTCCAGCAGGACACGTGGCTGAGGCTGAGATTCAGGACAGGAGCCTGACCTGGAGCTGCCAGAGGGCCTTGGCCATTCTGAGCAGTGTGTGCAGTGGGAAGTGCTGGCAGTGGGCCCCAATTCTGCCCCTCCCTGAAGCTGCTCTGGTTTCTACCCCTGAACTGCACACAGATCACTAAAGGATAGAAGTCTCTACAGTGTGGCAAGACAACCAAAACAACACATGAGCCTTTATCTTAAGAATTGTCCTTATAGTAACTTCTTGGAGATTACCACAGGTTGTATATGTGACTTAAATCCTGTTCCACCTCAGAAGATAAGAGTGCAATGTTTTTTCTGGTGACTACTGAGCCATATAGTTTCTTGGTCTCTGTTCCTCAAGAGAAATCTGATAAAGTACCTTGGACAATTTGTCAAAACTTCTGCTCTTGTTATCTTTGAGGAATTGGCCAACATTTAAGGAGTCTGGATTGTTCCAAAGAGGAGAAATTGGTCAGAAATCAATACTTCTCTCAAACTGTTTGGTATATTTATAAGGAATGGATTGAACCTTTTTTCCTAAGAAAGCCCACAGTTATTCAGTGTATCAGTGCCCTTCTGAGTTACCTCCCCCACAAGGACTCTCCTGAGGCTTTTCAGGATTGTGCAACAAGCTGTTTGTTGTCATCTGCTCCTTCTCTTTCTACACCATGAAAAGGAATATATTGCAGAGGAATCACAAGTAACAGCAGCCAGACTAATAGAAGAATCAAATTAACACAGTCATGCCAGGCCTGGGTTGCAGGTGAGATGGTAAGATTTGCAGAAGGCAGTGCTTATGAGTGCAAGCCCAGAACAATGCACAGGAGGCTGATTTTTGGGGGGGATAATGTTTACAATGTTCAGAAGCAGCACCTTGTAAAGTACGGCTGGACCACTAGGATATTGTGGGGGATATCTAGGCAAGTTTTTTTCCTGCCTCCATTTATTTTTCTCATTTATGCAACCATTGCATTAAATGATACCCTTTTTGGGCTTTCACACAGACAGCTGAGATTCCTCAGTTGCTTTCAATGTGTCCTTGTATCAACGTGGAGACCAGTGGCACTCCATGAACAATTTGTTTACTTGATTCCAGGTGGCCAAAACTGCCAACTTCAGGGGAGCTTCCCTGGGCTGTCCGTGACTGAAGGTACAAGGAAGAGTTGCAATTTCAACAGCTGTTTTCTCTTTCTGTGAGCAGCATACAGAAAGAGATAGTTAAACCACATGCTGCTTTACAGTTCTATCTGGAGCAAGCTCCTGATCTTCAATGTGGACACTATGGATTTTAGTTGGAGTACCTGCAAACCAAAATTAGTTGTGTTAGTTTCTTATGCAATACCTAGCTAAATCTTTTAGAACAGCTGGATTGTCACAGTCTTCCACAGAAACAGCCAATGAACTATTATGGGAAGGGATCACATTTTAAGGAAAGGTGAGGACAGAGGCAGCAGCAATTCTTGGTAGTGTGCTGCTGTCAAGAAGTGTAATTGCACTATCTCACTGTCAAGGCTATGGGTAAATCAAGACTCAGAAATTGTCTCTCAGCAAAATAGGAGCAGCCCTCCCTGGCTATTACACATTGCTTGCTGTCACCTCTAATAGATGTTTATCAAGTACTTGGGGACCTTCCCATGCAAAATGTTACGTATGAGCCACTGAAAATTAAATTTTATTGTGTGCTTGTTTAAGCAAATGCTAACAGTAACTAGTGGAAAACTTCAATCTCTGTCTCAAATAGATCAGAATTGGAAAGGGCTGACTGGATAAAATATGTGAAATCTGAAAAAAGTCTATCTGAAAAGTGTGATGTGCTCACAGATAGAGAAAGGGAATCTGTCATTTATTAGCACTTGTATTTAATCTAATGAGAAAGATCAAGAATACAGCAAGCTGGTGCAGCCAGAATATTGTCTAAGGATTTTGCACTGATAGCAGTCAGCACTTAAGTTGGATAAAGTGTGTAAGAAGATCTGGTATGTGCAGGATATTCAAACATCTTACATGTAAGTGGTCTTTAGACAATTTTGACATTGAGCAAAAGAGTCCAATTAACTTGGAGCTAAGAATCTTCCTGAGCTGGGGTGAGGCACTTACTAACTACACCTCTAGCACTAGTGCCTAAAATGAGGGGATGCAACCAACAGTGCAAAAGAATAAAGAGATTGATGACAACTGAGAGTAGCCCTGACTGGCCCTGGCTGAAACCCTGGGGCTGTAAATCAGCTCATGTGCAGGTGCAATTCTGAACGTGCCTCTGTGCATGTGCGTGTGCTTTCGGTGTCTGCCAGAGATCACAGGCAGCCCTTGCAGCTCCCTCAGACCCTCTGGCACTTGGTGAGGAGCTGGGAATTGTTTCCCCAAACTGCATACCAGGTGCAGCTCCCTTGGCTCTAGGCTGTCATTCACAAAACTGCTCTGGACCCACTTGGGAAGTGCCCACACGTCCTGCACACACCATCCTAAAGAAAGCGGGCAAGTGAGAGCCAGAGAATAGGTACTTTGGTATGGAACAGATATTTATCTTCAGCCTTCGCTGATTCTATCCTTAGCCATTAATATGTGATTGTATGACATTATTTTTAGGATAATGAATATCACAAATGTAATTTTTAAAAATTCTGTGCAGGATTTGCCAGCAATATACTTTCTTCTTGTAAACTTTAAGTTTCAATACAGCTTAAGTTTGATGGATGTACCCGTGAGCCTGGGCCTGACTGACTACATCAGAGGGCAGAGATTTTAGGCTGTCCTTCCTTAGCTGGAAATCCACAACCTGAACCTTGGTGCATGCCAGGAGGCCGCACACGCACATCCTCCTCATCGTATCATAGAGCTGAATAAGCTCATCCACCTTTATAATATCATAGCTTTGCATTCACTAAACCCACCGACCCGCCTTTATCACTTTATCATTATGTTTATCACAAACATTATGTGCTTTATCACACAGAGTACCTCAGTCACGCTGCCAGGGCTGAGCTGCCAGGGCAAGGCTCTCGGTGGTTGCGGAGCCGCGCTCACGCCGGGCCCGGAGCGCCGCGGGAGCCCCGGGACTCGCGGCCGCTCCCGCCGCTCCATTCCCGGTGTTCGACTCCCCCTGCAGGGCGAGCCCCGCCGCTCCTGCCTGCCTCGGGGCTGCCCCGACCCCCGCAGCCGCCGCGGGCATCGCGGGCTTCCCGCTGAAATGCTGCACGTCTGTCCCAGGAGCAACCTTAACCTCATCATCGCTTACTTTCTCTCCTCTTGCTCATTATTTTAGGGTTTCAGCCCTTTTCTTTGTGGCTCTCACGTGCTTCCAGAGATGCTGTTTTCTACATCCCTCCCTTTCTGGTACAGCCCCCTCCTCCTGCACTGCTGCCTCCAACACATCTCTCCATCACCTCTCTCACCACTACTCTGTGGCAAAGCTGAGGGGAACAGATTTTTTTTTTTTTTTTTTGTCCCTCCGTGAAGTCTGACATTTGAATATCTTCAACCTATAGAAAGGCCAGAAAATGGCATTTTCTTTTTAATTTTGTTATGAGTAGTGAGAGTAAAAGGAAATTTTGAAACATCTATCAGAGTATTTTCAATCAAAGTAAAACAGTTTGGCATCCAAGTGCAACTTGCTCTAAATGCTTTGATTTGTTTGGGTTTTTTGTATTATACTGCATTTCCCTATAATAATGTATTGCCCCATGGGAGGAATATTCTGCTGTTTAATGCCACATCTTGCCAATGGAGTAGTCTTCCTTGTTGAACATCTTTCACAAAGACTCCAGAGTCGTCCAACTTCCTCCCTGTGCCTGTAACTTGCTTCAGTGCCAAAGGAGAGGAAGAAGAAGAAGAAGGAGAAGAAGGAGAAGGAGAAGGAGAAGGAGAAGGAGAAGGAGAAGGAGAAGGGGAAGATGGTTGTCCCTCTGGCACTTGGCAGAGGACAGCTGCAAGATGGGGACAAGAGCCTGATCTGCTGTCCTCTGAAGCCAGCATAGAAATACAGAAATTCTAGGCCATGACTTTGGTGAACTGATTGAAGCTTATGTGTTTTTAATGAGCTAAAACCCCTGACTTATTCCAATTTGGTTCCAGAGATCACTTCAACTTTGTAGACAACATGTTTTCTTCCCAAGATTCATTCAGGTGGAATACTCCTAAGTGTTGTCTCCTCCTCATCCTACAAAATGTCAGCTTTAGCCCTAAGCAGAGAGCAGTCAGCAGTGAGGAGGGTTGGGGGTGTTGGGATGTTTCCTGCTGATGTTTCCACCCCCAGCCCTGTTAGGATGGGGAGGGGCTGAGCTGGCAGCCGGATTGGGCTGGGGGTGAAGGGCACCTGCAGCAAGGTCTGCTCAGGGATTAAGGAGAAGTCTCTGCCTGGGAATGGATGCCAAAGAGCTGCTGTCCCCAGCCCTCTCCTCAGGTCCCCCAGCCCGCCCCACCTCTGTTTGTGGTGGCACAGCCTGGGCTGGCAGGGTTACACACACCTGTGTGGCCAGCCCTGCTCCCCTAGTGCTGCACTCACGAGTTGGAAGTCCAGTCCTCTATTAAATGTTTTAAAAAAACACCAGTTCTTAACAGCATAGTATCAAATGTCTGTCCAAGAAGGATTTCAGCTCAATTCATGTTGCTCATAAACAACATAAATAGGGATGAGCATTTGTAAATCTACTGCACAACATCAAATGAGTCAAATGAGAAACATGGCTGAGTAAATTCAATATACTGACAAATTCTGCAGTCCAAGGTCCTTGCCTGTATTTCAGGCACATGAGTAATACCACCTATTATCTCTAGAGCCACTGAAAAATGAATGCAGGCAAAACAAGATTTCCATTGTTCAGCTGGTTAATCAAGGCCTCCCTAATACACAGAGTCGTTTTCAGCACTTGAGTATCATCTCAGCAGTAATAAATTTTACAAGACAGCTCCTTCAAGCATTTATGGTTTTCAATTTACAAAATAATTCATAAATATGAATTCACTGTAAGAAATGCTGCTGTGAAGTAGCCATTATTCATATTGCATAGAGAGAGGGGCTGAAGCATAGTGAAGTTTACCAACCTGCCAGCTCTCAGTTTCCCTGGGCAGGACTAGCGCCCAGGAAACCAGATTCCTTGCTCTTTATTGAAACATGGGACCATGTGCACCACACTCACTTTCGTCTTTAATGGAGAGAAAAGGGGGCAGAAGGACAGTGGGGGCCTAAGGGGTCTCTGTGATCTGGCATTGGCCTCACCATTGTGGGGATTTGTGTTTCATGAAGCAGTGCCTGGGTTCTTGGCTTTCCCCAGCCTCCTTACAGCATCTATGCCCAGCCTCACTCTTTGCATTGTTAATTTAGGCTGTGGAATTCCTTGGAGAGCAGTCACTGTTGTAAAAGTGGTTGGCACATTAATGTCTCAGTGAAGATCAGGAGCCCAAAGCAATACATTCAGTGTATAGCAATAAGTTTGTTTCTTTGGAGATCCTTTCACTATACAAGTGTCTGAGTTCAAATTTTGTTTCTACTAATGAACACAGCAGTGACAGTGAGAGCCTTATCCCAGAGAGCTTGCAGGAGTTATCCTTTTTTCAATTACATGTATAAAATACACCTGTTTGAACCTGTTCTAGTATATAGTGGAAGCCCATGCCAGAATCAGTAACCAGCAGTCACTCTTGAAAATGTCATTTCTATGAAAAATAAGATATCTTTGATGTTTTAAATAGCAGATCACCTTCTCAGCATTTCTGACTTTTGCATCTTTTAATTCCTTTAATCATTATTATTATTATTATTACTGCCATTGTTATTGTTATTCATTCTTTCACCTAATTATATCATACTTATTCTTTCCTCCCCAAGAGTCCTGTCCTAGATACTTCAGGACTGACCTTTAGCATTGTAGAAACTATTTTTCTTTCATCCAATGAAATTTTTATGCACATTTCTCTTCAAATATAAGTAGAAGGGCTATGGTGCACTATTTCACAATTTTTTATGTCCAAAAGTTAGACATGTCTTTGAAATGAGTTCATTGTAATGGAGGTACAATCAATTGAAATAAGACACTTTTTCTCACCTGCTTTTATAATTGTTTTGGGTAGGATGAGTCATTTCAAATAATTCTATGCAAAAATATGATCAACACTTTCTGAAAGCGATGCTAAAAAAAGTCACATGAAATGATGAGACTCACAGTAGCTTTTAAGTAGTTTATACAGTCATCTGTACATAACTCCTACCTGACAGCAAATATGCATGAAACTCCAGATCTGAGATGGATGGCCTGCATGTGGAGCAAGGATCTCACACAGGAGGGCACCTCTGTTTATTTCTGTGCTCTCAGCTCTTGCTGTGTAAGAGGCACCTCTGTGGAAGCACAGGATCATCTGCATTTCTGCAATGCTTGTAAAATATGAGTGGATAATAAAAGTCACAACCTAGCCTACAGGCAAGCCAAAAAAAATTGCAACAGTGTTTACAGTTTTCTTTAACCCTTGGTACTGAATTCTGCAACCAGGAAAAACAGACTTTGACTGCATAGATACAAAACAGAGTTTTAACTGCAGAGGGCGTGAAAGAGCTACTGAAGAGCAGAGCGCTTTACTTCCAAGGCAGTATTACCTGCAACATAATTTTATTCGAGTTTATTTTTTTTCCACACTGAATATCTACAATATGGCATTTTTGTTTCTAAAGGTCCTCTGAGGATCCATCTGAATCCTGCAGAAAAACACAAACCTAATAAAGAACATAAATTATTAAACTCATTCTAAAGGTTATTTCTTTATGATAATCATTCTGTTATCCTCGCTGAATCTAGTGGATCTCTCTTCTTACTGAGATTTCTTTCCCATTTTACTTCACTTTCAAAACAGGAGTTTTTTAATTTGCATACAAGATTGGTAGTGTAGGCTGTGCTCACATTCATCTGTTTCCCACTTACTGCCGTTATGCCCAGCCATTCATTAATGCTCATTTGAGTCATGGACCACATCTATCACAGTGCAGTACAGATAATATTTTATAGGTTTTTTCTGATGCTTCTAAGATTTTTATCAAATCTGGCTTAATAATTATAAAAATAAAAAATTTTTAAAAAAAGAGGAAAAGACCTGAGGTTTTCACTAAAGTACAAAATAGAATTCAAACCAACCACTTGAATATTCATAATTTGAACACAGAATTGTTCAAATGTCCATTTCATCTGTAATTTAGGGTTTTCCGGAAAGCTGAAACGAATCTTACTCAGTGTGTGTTTTGAGAGGAATGAACAAGGTCTGCAAAAACCACTACCAAAAATTCAGCCTGAGGCAGATACCTGTTGGCAGGAGGCGTCCCAGACAGTAACAAATGCTTTGCCATCCTCCACCCACACACCCTGATTAGCATAAATCCCCATTTTTCCATTAGCCCACATGCCAAGGGTGTTTTCCAGCCTCCTCTTGAAGGTAGTTGCGTCTTTGTTTTTCACTTTGTAGCCGACACCATGCCCAGAGTTTTTTCATCCCATCTCAATACCTTAGCTTATCACTGCTGGGAGGGAATCTGAAAAGATGGAGAGAAAAACATTGACCCTTCCTCTGCCATCAGCAGTATTTGTTGGTAGTTAACTTGGGGAAGATTTTGGATAAAATATTGATGGACACCAGCAGAGGGTGCATTGCTGCCGCTGTACTGACCATTCTTATGCTGTAAGTAACCAAAAGTAATCATGGTGCTGCAAAGCTTTGGACAAATCCTGCACATTCCAAGGCTGTGGAGCTGCCTACACAAAAGTGCATAATCGGTTGCAGGATTAAAGACCAAAGTCAGTGAAGCCAGTTGCTTTAAAGATTAAGTAAAAACCAAACAACTAAGGAGAAGTAATCTGTATTTTCTGCTCTGCACTCAAGGCATTTTGCAGCTTTTCTTGAAATATCCATCATAAAAGTGCTTCTTTGATCTGCTGTAAGCAGCCACTCCCAGAAGGGGTGAGAGACACCTCGTTTCCTTCCTTCCTCTTCTTATCCTGACCTACCAGTCTGGAATGCAGTTCACCTCTGAGCATTTTCAGATTTATCATTTTCAGAGAGGTTTGCGTGTCACAACACACAGCCAGGCTTCCTTTGCTGCTCACAAAGGCTGCACTGACAGCCAAGGAGCGGAGCCACATCCAGCAGTGCCTGACCCTCCTGCACTTCACCCATGGATACACGTCCTTGTCTGCCGAAGGGGCACGACACTGTTAGCGTAACACACTCTCAACTTGCCCTCAACACAGGCAGGAGCTGCAACTGCAAAGTTAGGAAAACACTGCCCTGCAGTTGAGTCACTGTTTAGGCAAATCTGTGATTCCGCAGCTGCAGCCCTACAAGCCTCCAGCACATCCCTTTTCAGCAGGAATTACAATGAACCTTCTCCCAAAAAGGCATCCCACCTGGTGACTCTGCTGAGAGCTAGCCACTTTTTGCAGGGTTAGTTTCCAGACAGGTAACAGTTTTTCAGCTTCCTTGTCTGAATTTCTACATAGCAGAACAGCCCTAAATGCCAGAATACAGGAGAGAGGGACAAAATACAGTGTCCAAAAGAGGCCAAGCCTTTTTCTAGCCCTGCACAAAATCATTGTTTTAGGCTTATTGTGCTGTCATTGGATTCAGAGTGAGTGCTCAAAGACAGACTTTAAATTCTGAACTGCCCTTCAGAAGTGTCCCTATAACCCCATGTACCACAGGCCTGTGGGTACTTAAGCTGGAGTCACAACTGAATTCCAAAACATAGTGGGCATAATGAAGACCATAATGTTCCCCATCAAATGGCAAGGGAGTTGAGCACAGCATAAATACACACTTAGAACTGCAGCACAATAAAAATAATGATGATGATGATAATAATAAGCCCCTAGCATAACCAGCATGTTTATGTGTGACTTAGCTGAAGATGGCTGGAGGGAGGGGATGCCGTGCATTCTTGAGTGCACTGCAAGGAAATTTCAGTCCCACTGACTTCGGTGGTGCCTCAGTGAGGCCACGTCTCTGCTGTGGAAAGGAGCTGCTGCACACAGCATCGTGGGGTTCCTTGCTTTTTGTCTCTGAGAAACTCCTGGCAAAACCACTGGTTACTAAGTGAAAACACACTTTTTCCAGTCACCAGGACTGTAAGCCATACCTGGATTTGGCTTTTTTTTCTTTCACTTTTTGTTGCTGTTGCCATTCTGATAGATGTGCAGATCTGGCTCCTTGACTAGGCGCTGACTTTACAAACGCCGGTTTGGCTACTGAGGCAGGGGAAGGGGGGTCTGGCCTTGGGGCGGATTGTCCCCCCTCCGTGGGATGGCTCTGCTTGCAGCCTGGCTCGGGCTGACAGGCAGCTCTCAGTGTCAGCCCAGCAGCTGCCATGCAGGAGGTCTGGCCCTGGGGCAGCTGCTGCTCATCTGCCCACAGCTGGCAGCGGAAGTGACATCTGTTTTCAGTCCCAGCTGTGAGCGGCGCGGAGGTGCCAAAGCCCAAGCGCCTCAGTTCTCGATCCAGGAGCGAGGAAGGGTTTCTGATGCCAGACCACGGCCTGGCTTGCAAGGGAAGGGAGGGGGGGATCGTCCCTTTCGACCATGGTGGGCTGGGAGGAATGGAAAAAGAGTGACAAATACAGAGAGAAAGAATAAGCAACAGAAGTAGGGGAAAGGATAGGAAAAGAGCACAGGAGAAAACAGGAATGACTGAAATGAAAAATAAATTTGAAATTTGAAGTGACTGGTGTGAGGAACAAAAACAAAGGAGGCAGAGTCATGAAAGAGATGCAGAAGTAACAACAAAGAAAGACTCAAGAGAGACAGTTATCTAAAATGGCTGCTGAAGAGAGAAATGCCTTGTTGAGCTGCCATCTGAAGCGCTACTGAACCTGGAGAGCATTCCTGCCTGCAGCCCTTAGCCCATTGTGCCATTCAAGGGGTCTCCCCTACAGGTTTTACCATCTGGTGGAGCTCTGGTATATTCTCCCTTGCCTCCTTCTTCTCTATGCTATTTAAATTCACATCACTTTTTTCTTGTCCAAGTCTCTTGCGCTCTCATTTATCTTGGTAACTGTGTTATATAATTCAGTGTTGTGGCATTTTAACTGAATTATAATTTTAGTTTCTGAGACAGGAATAGGTGCAGGATGAAGGACAAGATCCATTTCAATCTAAATATTGAAAGCATACTTTAATTACCCTTAGAATAAATGTATTAGGAAATGCCACTTTGCTCCCCAGGTTTGTGTTTGCAAGAGAAGTAACTTTATCACAAAAAGTATCTTCACAGTTGGGACTGTTTCCTCAGCATAGGTGCTGAAATTGTGTTTTTTAGATCTCTAAGCTAATTGAGTATTCCTGGAAGAAATAATGAAGGAAAATGAATATTTAACAAGTGCTTTACAGCCCTGTCAATCAAAATCAAGCTACACTGGGAAAAAATGCAGTGTCAGTGACTGCTTCTTTTCCTTGGTGCTTGCCAGAAGCACAAGAAAAACTGAATTCTGGTAAACAATTGGGCTGGGAAATGGGCTGAGGGAGACAGATGTCATAAAAAATTACCAGTCTGAAGCTGAAAGTGCAGGCACTGGGGCACAAAGATTTGAACCCATTTTCACTCTGCCTTTGGTATCTCACTGTAGGCACCCAGTGCAGGGCATTAGTCATCAAACTGTGTGCCTTTACAGACTATTCAAAATCAGGTGCAAATTGGATTGAGTTGGGCAGGAATAATCTTGCTGCAAACTCTGGCCTACAGGAACACTGTTAGCATCAGCTTATTCTCGAACTCCCAAACCTCCCTCGACAGCAATGAAGGGATTGTCTGCACATTGGTGGATGGTTGATAAGCTGAACTACAATTTTTCATATCAATGTTATGGGTAAAGAGGAAGGAGATACAAAATAAAGAAACACTTTTGCAGGTCTCAAAGTGAATGTGCTCGTCTTCAGAAGCAAAAGCCAAACAAAAAGCAGGGAGGAGTGGCAAGTGTCTGAGGCAGGGAGAACAGAGCAACCAAAGTGTGACCCTTCTCTGGTGGAATGACCTACAGACAGGAGAAGTTGCTGTATCTTCAGAAATTGCCAAGTGATTGGAAACTTTATGTCTTTGGAAGCTTCTCTTTGGATGGCACATAGAACGGCACTGTGGGGATGATGATATTTTGATGTCACATAGAAATACAAATCTGAATACACCAAAGGCTCCATGAGATCCAAAACATTTTTGTTCTGCAGCCTACATTAATTTTTAAGATGAGCTCAATGAAAGTTGACTCTATTATGCCACTTATTACAATAGGTAACATCTCACTTTCTTTCTCTTTGCTTTTTGGTATAGTTTTGGGGTGTTGGGGTTTTTTTGTTAATAATGCCACCATCTTCTATTCTTTTCATTTCTTTCTTCTTCAGAGGACCATCAAGCCTTTTTTTTTCAAGCTAGGTTGTCTGAAAAGCTAAAAAAAAAAGACTGAATAGAAAATCTTCTACCTAACTGACTGAAGACAAAGTAATACAGATTTCAGATTTTGCATGAAGTGGATTAGTTTCAGTATACAAATCTAATTCACTCAACTTTGCATTTTTGAAAAGCAAAAACTTTGCAACTTTGCATTTTTGAAAAGCATTTCTTGGGCCACATTTTGCATTCTCTTTTCTGATGAACACTACCCAAGGAATACTAATTAGAGTGCTTAAGGAGTAAGGTAAGCAAGGCTGGCAGAGTCTGAGCTTCTATTTACTTTCTGTTATCTCTGTCCAAATGTTCAAAGCAATATGGGTGGTGACTGATTCACTAGTTAAATTCAAAACAGCATGTGTGTACAAAAGGCTGCCAAGTTTCTCATGTATACTGCTATTTGTGAGAAGCTATGCACAGACAAAAAACAATCAGCCAGTTTCCTTATTTCATTTTATATCTTTATTCCCATTGTAAGTACTAACAATCACCCAAAAACCATTTAAATTTGGTTTGGATACACAATAGCATTAATCACAGCCTAGTTTCTTTTTTTTTTTACTGCAGTTTTAGTATTTTGTGTTCTGTTCTAGTAGTTCTGTTGTTGGTGTATTTGCCTCCAGCAAAATGGACTTCTCAGTGTTTGTAGATTATTTTAAAAGATTGCTAAAGATTAAAAAGCCATAATGCAATGATTAACAGTACATTAATAAAGCTTATTATCTTCCATTTAGGATTAGTACTAAGTATATTGGATGACCCAAAACTTACTTTTTCTTGTGCATTGTCTGTTCTCTTTTCAAAAACAAATCCATAAACAACTAAACAACCATAATATTTTTTTTTATTACAGCACTTCACTGCGGTATCATTTTTAATTGGATTGAAATCCTCTTAGGAGAATGAGGTAAATAAAACAACCCTAAAAAATAAAAGCTCTGTTTAAGCAAATGATGTTGCACACAAACCAATGTTAATGAAGTAACATGGTGTATAAATTAGAGTGGATAGAAAACATGAAGGGTTTTATAAATTCACCTTCTTATTACTTGTGGAAAACACATCACAGATTGCATTTTTGTCTTCAAGCAAACAAGAATAACAAAATACAGTCAAAGAGACATCTTTCATCATGTCTTTTAAAAGCCTGTGGGACAAATTCCTTCATCAAATTTATTAATGTAAAAGCACATTCAGAAAACTTATTTGTGAGAGCTGTCCTGTTAAATTATGAATACCAGTAATAAATTCTTTAGTTCTTCATTTATTTGTGTGCTCTGCATATGAACAGACATGAATATATGTATGAATAAAATATGCCTATTGTATAGTCATACACAGAGCTAATATGAATGCTTATGTTGTACAATGTCAGAAAAGGACAAATTATTAATCAAAGCAGAGAGAAGAAAGAAGCAAAGAAGAAAGCAGATGATGCACAAGAAATTTGTTAGTTATCTTTGCATGACTTGTGTGTGGAAGAAAATGTATGCCTTGGATATAGAACCATCAGCTGACAACTCTTTATTTTATTTTGGAATGAAGGAAGTTTGGGACCAAGATCAGCTTCTAAAAGGGATTTAAACCAAAGATATAAATAGTCATGTGAAGGGAAAGGGACCAAGCAGGGAGCTTGTTATCCTAAGTTTTGTCTGAGCACCAGAGGGAGTGGAACATGGTGGGAGTAAGGGGAGGGATGCTGTTTATAGAGGGAAACTTGCTGAACTGACAGTGATAGACTGAATCAGGGACACACTGGACAATTCTAGTGGGGATACTTCTCCAAGACTTTATTCATATCAAATATGTAAGACACTAACCTAGCCCCTTCATAAATTGCAGGAGAGACAAAATCCTGGGTCTGATGCATAGGGAAAGACACGTTTTCAGGGACGCTGCTTGTATTGCTCTTAGTGGTTGTGATACCTGGAGACACTCCACATAAAAACCATTCACCATTTCATCTTCCTGTCCCAATGGTCTGTACTTGACTATCAGTGCTGAGTATCTTTGAGTTCATAATGCTTGCTCTCCTTGCTGCTATTTACTACACACCTCTGCTAACCAGCAAGAGATGAGAATTGTATTCTTTTGCATGAAGTAACAGACTCTTCCTATTTCAGTGGAGCTACAGGAGCTCTGAACGATGGCACACGGGCCTGGAAGAAGTGCAGCACCACGAAGGCTACAGCCAGAGCTCACTATATCTGGAAAACTGGGGCTTAGCACTTCCTTGTACCCATGTGTATCTTTTCTCTGATTTGAGGTTACCTTCATTCCACAGAGAACAGGCACCTGACCTTTCCAATACTTCCTGCAATTTGCATTTCTCTTTATGGCAGGAAAGCCACACTCTGTAAGGAACTCTACATTCACTAAGAGGTATTACAGCAGCAATTTTAAAATAATTTCATGTAAAGTAGATGAGCTGTTCTTTAGGATTAATTTATCTGAAATAAAACTTAATTAATGCAGTCCTAGAGTACAACACACACACATACTTAAAGACCATTTTGCATGAATGCTTTGGTGTCCTCTGTGCACCTTTAAAATGATCAGTACCTTGAAAAATATTTCAGTATCATTCCTCACAGTATATACCCAGTGTATCTCAGAATTATTTGTATTTCCTTTTACACTTTATACATAATATTAGATTGTATTTTAAATATAAAAAATATGCTATTAAATGATCTTAATAATAAATGGCATAAATACAGAGTTTTCAACAAAGAATAAAATTACTTAAGACCTTTGGTGAACAGATGATGAAAACTAACATTTCCAAAAGCTACACATGATTTATGGTCTTATGCTACCAACAGCTGGCCAATAAGCTCTGGGTTTCTGTCCTTTATCAATGCCATGATAAGAGCAGCAGCAGAATTTACTGTCTCCTGAAGCAGCAAAGGGTCCTGGAACAAAAAGAAAAGGAAAAATGAGGGAGTAGGGAAAACAATGTATTTACAAAAGTGTAAAAAGTAAATATTTAAAATCAATTTTCAATTATGCCAAATTACCATATTATTGCTGAAGAAACAAAGCTCTTTATTAGAAGAAGAACTTCTAAAACTTTTATTTTAAGAAAGTGCAATTTCATGATAATAACTGTTTTCTCCAATCTTCTTGTTGCAAAACTGCTAGAATTTCATCTACTCAGAGACCACCAAAAAACTTGATTCTGTCACTGGCTTCCTAACTGAATTTTAAAATCTAAAAGGCAGTAAAAATTTTGGGGTTGAAAACATGGAACAAAATACAGGATTTAATTGACTGGCAGAGTTAAAAACCTGCAACTTTAGGCACCTACTGAGTCCCATCTGTAGTCTACCAACTACTTGAATTCACAAAGGCATTCAAGCACTGTGATTTCAATGGTTTAGGCTGATTTTTGTATCAAATAACTTCAAAAAGTAGTCTGGTTTTGATAGGCAAGTATAGAAACCAACACAGGAAACAGCAATAAAATGAAACACTGATTATAATTGAGCACTCCAGTTCATATTTGAAAGATTCCTGTGTCTAATTACCAAGTTTTCTTAAATGTATGGACTATAAAAGTTGGCCTCTTGCTACCAGTAAGATTTCCATTTGTGCACTGAGGAAATATCAATAGGTGTAGTCAGGCATGGACACATCCCTGGAATGAGAAATAGGAGAGAACAATTTCTGTGAAGCAACAGAGAAAAAGAAAGGTCTACAAAACTCTAGAGGTAGCGGGAATCTACAAAGAGAAATCAAGAGCTGTTCTCCATGGCCATGATGGATAAAACAATAGGTTTTATCCATCCATTTATTCCATGATGGAAGCAATAGATCAGGACGAGTATACAGTGGAAGAGATTATTGGACACATCAAGGAAACTCATCAGGAGAGTCCTATAACATAAGACTCACATCCATGTAAAATGTGATACAGATAGATCTTCCTGCCTGGGTTAGGAGGATGGAGCAGTTTGATTCCACATCTTTTCACCTCTTTTTCTAAGATGCTGCACAAAGGAAGAATTTGTAGAGAACACTTAAGAAATTTGGACTAACGGACAAATAAGAAATTGTTTCCACAACTTATACAAAAACACAATATCAAAACTTGCTCTTTAATAAATAAGGCAACTGCTGAAGGGACCTGCCTATTCAGCTAGCACAGAGGGGAACTGGAGACTAAGAAGTTGCAGGTGAAGAAGAAAAAACTGAATGGGAAAAGGTGTCCCTGGAACATTCTCAGTGAGGAAACAGGTCCAGTGGAGAGTCACAAAAAATGATGAGAGGGCTGGAGCACCTCCCATCCTATGAAGAAGGGTTGGGGTTGTTCTGTTTAGAGAAGGGATGGCCCTGGGGTGACCTTGTTGCAGCCTTTCAGCACTTAAAGAGGGCCTACAAGAAAGATGGGGTCAGACATTTCATTAGGGTCTGTGGTGACAGGACAAGGGGCATGGTTTAAACTAAAATAGAGTCAATTCAGACTAGATATAGCAAAGAAAGTTTTTATGACGGGCGGGTAAAACAATATAACAGTTTTCTTAGGGAGGTGGTGGATGCCCCATCCTTTGAGACATTCAAGGACAGGTTGGTCAGGGCTCTGAGCCACCTGATGTAGTTGAAGATGTCCCTGCTTACTGGAGCAGGGCTTGAATAGGCAACTAACCTTCCAAGGACCCTTCCAAACCAAACTATTCTATGATTCTACGATAATGCTCTTATTAACTTTTTTTACTTATGTAAATGAAATTAAACATGCCAGAGAAGTAACTGGAGTGAATTAGAAACAGCTAGTTTATAACTGATTTTTTTATCATTCTTGAAAAAATGCTTTTTGTATTTGCCTAGCATTTTGTCATAAATATAATCAAATAATTAAATTTGTAACCTCGCAAAAGATTACACTCCTCACAAATTCATGTTATATATTTCAATATGTAGTAAAATTTTTTATTAGAGTTCTACAAAACTGTGGTAGAATAAAAACGCTCATGACATGTGCCTTGCTCAAGTGACGCCTTTTCAGTTAAACAAGGAGTGCAGAAGGCTGCTGAGGTCCTGCTCCTTCAGAACCCTTTCTCATGGGCCAAGGGTGCAAAGGCAAACTCAGACTTCACTGCTGTGGTTCAGCAGGGCACTCAGTGCCTCATTTCCCATGGGTATGGAGTGCTGGATAAAGCACAAGGAGAGCGGAAGTCTCATGCACACCCACTCAGAGCTGCAGCTGCTTTCAGAATCCAGCAATGCAGCTCTTGCTATTCAGCAATGCCAAATCTCCTTGTGCCCTTCATCACTTTTTGTTCAGTCTATCTCAAGAAGCACTTCACAATTACAGACACTGTCTTCCAAATGGGCTTCCAGCCATATCTGAAGTTGGCTGGAGGTGTAAAGTATTTTTTTTCCATTTCACAAAAAGAAATAAAATACACCTGGCTCAGAATGCTCCTAATGTTTCTCCCAATAAATCTTTCCACATCCTCTGTTGGTTACTGGATTCACCACACATTCCTTTGCAGTAATAAATTATTTAAGTCTCTGAACATAAAAGGAAGCAAGAGAAAGAAATTTAACTTTCACAGGAGAGATTGAAAGTGACACCCTAAGATTCCTTTAAACTGAAAAAAGCCTTTTCTAAAGCTAAATCTAAGGCTTTAGTGCTAATTTCCATGTTCTTAAGGAAAAACATGCAAAGAATTATGAGTAATATTTGGAAGGCAGGCAATGTGGCAGAATAATGTGCACAGAAACCTGCATATAGAAGTTGTCTAAAAACCACTGAAACTGACTGCTGAGTTGAAATTGGTTCAAAACCAGAAACATAGTAAGTAAGCAGCACAAATTAGAACTGCAAGCTTTACAGTTACTTCACTTCTAATAATCTGATTATTAATACCATCATTATAACTCTTCAGGAAACCTACTGGCCCCTGTGTAGGATTGGTCACTCTGTGTCTGTTTTTTGGAAATAACCATAAGTGGTTTTCTTTAAAGGAATGTATGTCATCTCATTTAGGAAAACTATGTAAAAAAATGTAATAGAAAATATATTCTTATTTTAAATACAGTTCCAGTTGATGGTTTAACTGCCTCATGAAGTACATACTGAGGATTTCAATAAGGCGATCCTCTAAAGTATTTATCATAGGGGTTATTAATTTTAGATTTGTGCTAAGGGTCCTTCCCAGTAACATTATCTCATTCTGATTTCAGGGTCACCCATTCACTGAAGAGTGTCCAGCACCTGGGCCCAGGAGCCAGCCTCTGAGGGCAGGAGAAATCAGTGCCACAGAAATCAAATCAAGTATGTGCTGACTTCAACTTGCTTTACTCTCACAGCCACAGTCTCACTGGAAGGAGGTAGTGAATAACACGATGAACTGGACTCCTCCAGGAATTTCAATTTGTCTATCCCGTATCTTTCTGAGAATCAAGATTCACTCTTATGATAAGAATCATTATCGTAGCATCTCATGGTCACTGCCTGGGCATAACTTAAAACTTTTGTTCATCATTTCTAGTCATTATCACAACCACCCACTCCCAACAAAATAAAAACAAAAACCCCAAACAAACAAACAAACAAAAACAAACACAAAACCAGAAAATAACTTTGCAAAAATTTTAGCTACTGAATGGTAACACATTATTCAATGACTGATGAAACAGTTAAACTATATTTTAGGTATTTCTTGTTTCAAAAATCCTGCTAGGACTCTCTTTATTGTAGGCCATCACTCTGCCTGTAAGCAGTTATTTTCAACATAATTTGAACACCAGAAGCTGTTCTAAAGAAAATTAAAAAGAAATAAAATAACAGGACTTAACAACAACCCAGGAAAGGAAAATAATCCTGTGGGCCCTTATTAATTTAAAGTTAAACAAACAAGTGAACACTTCAAGTCCTCTGACTATATCCTTGAAACACTCATGGTTTTGACACTGCAATGTTATTTCTGGCAACAATGCTGATTACAGCTGATAGTGCCTACAGGGAAGCTTCAATAAGGATGCCAGGACAAACAATCTACCACACCTAACTCCATTGCACATACAGGCCTCCAAACTTCTTTTATATTCAATGGCATAGCACTAAATCATTCAAAAATCTCCTTATTAGTTGCAGGAAGTCAAATAATCAAGCAGAACCACGTCCTCACATGTTTAATTGCCTGACATGTTTGCCTATATTGTAAGCAGGATAAAAGCCAGGATGTCAGAGCAGGAGGATCAATACAAATCCTCCTCCCCTGCAGCCCGAGAGCTCTCACACGTTCCTGCCCACCCACTGCTCAGCACGGCCAGTCCCAGGCACAGAGCACCCTCCAGCGTGCCAGGCAGTGACCGCACAGCCCTGCACACACTGCTCTGAGAAAACAGGAATGGTTCTTGCCCTCATTAAAGAAATCCTTAAAAAAGACTGTGACCTTTGAAGACTTGGAGGCAGTAATGACTTTAATGGATTAATAACTGAAGTTCCACATGATCAACTGGTGTGCCACGAACTCCCCTCAAACCATTGTGATATTCACTGTCTACTCATTTCATCCAGTTGACTGAAATGATTCTCCTGTAAAAAGAAAAACCACCCCCACCA
The DNA here is from genome assembly GCF_028551555.1 of Melozone crissalis. NCBI lineage: Eukaryota > Metazoa > Chordata > Aves > Passeriformes > Passerellidae > Melozone > Melozone crissalis. Next base: position 29,957,310 of record NW_026535794.1, read on the forward strand.
CCCCCCAACCATTTCTTGGCCATTAATAAATAGCATTTTTTATTGTTTGAACGGATTATTAACTACATTTATAAGCTAAAACCAAAACTTTTACCACTTTATATTTATGTACTTTGGAAAAAAAAGTATTCAGAAACACTGCCAATGTTACAAACCATAAATCCACATAACAGCACTTTGATTCCAAAATAAAATATCTACTTTGTCTGTTATTAAATAGTGAAAATATTCCAATGTGACCATGTTGTGTGATGGCTGTAACTCATACTCAGAATTTATTTGATGTATAGTTTCTGACTGTAGGGGTTCTCTGGTCTGCAGATTAAGACTGGGAAGGGCTACAGGGACAGAGTTAAAGTTGTGTTTGGAATATGTAATCTGATATTTTACAAATGTGCATTTATTTAAGAAACTGTTAGGATATCTGAATACTTACTGACATTTCCCTTACAATTCATTTCCTTGCTTCAATCTGTTTAGGATTTAGGTTTTTTCCCCAACTGAAACTTCACATATAGGCATTTCAATGTACATATGTACTAGCTTTGTTTAAGAATAGTTTGAAAAACACACCTATCCTTTTCAGCTCAAAAAAAAGAAAGCCTCTGCAGGTATCACCTCTGTCTTGTTCTGCTGAAAGAATAAAACTGCTGTGTTCCATTATTTGCACTCTGTCTTGCTCTAATATTATTTGACATTCCATTAAATAAAGTTTTTTAAAACTAATAGAATTGTATAGTCCTGATTACATGGCTGACAGAAAGCCTGAGAATAGGATTTAAAGACACTGCTAAACTTAGGCAATATCAGTATGAACACAGTTATGTTTGCACCAGGAACACAAAGAGGGCCGGAGCATGTGCTGGCATGCAGGCATGCTCCTGCCCTTGCTGTTCCATTGTAAGCCTGCTCCCTGGCACAGTTTTGGCTCCTGACAGCTAACATGTTTCCAGACAATGGCTGGGCATGGTTCAGGGGACAGCACAGGCCAAGGAATGCTCCCAAGGGACAGGCTGAATGAGGCCACCCTCTTTTGGGAATGAGAATGTAGCCATATGGAGATGAGGCATGCTGTGCCTTTTAGCCCTAGGACAACAGAACCATCCCTGGCCTGTTTTTCTTACCAGTATGGATACAGCCTACATACCACTGGGAAGTGACACTTGAGCCTTTCTGTCCCTACCAGATGCATCAAGAATATACAGAGCCACAATCAAACAGTGCCCCCCAGACTGAGGCGCAAATTCCATGTTGCTACCACAGCCAAGCACAGTCATCAAAAAAACAAAAACTAACCACTCTGTAGACACCTTCCCCACTAAAACAGAGAAGGAAAGAGGGATGAACAACACTACAAGACAGTAACTGCGCTGTACTGCACATTCTTGCTACCTTAGGGAAAAAGGCTGGAGCCAACAGAAGGAACTCGTGCCCCCTGCTCCTTTTCACAGTGTGGATATGGGTGCACAACAGGAGACATGGGCAGAAAAGTGCTGAAACAGTCTCTGTTCTGGGAAGCATCTTGCTAAGAACTATGATGGCTGTACAAGAGGAGCTGCTGCTAATTTAAAACTCCACAGAATGCTGCAATTTATACTAAGGCTATACCAGATCCCTCCAAAACTCACCTGACATCACATACTGAGTGTTTCATCTGCTCCAAGAGAAACTGAGTGGAGAATCTAGCCTCCAAAACCTCAGCACTTGAAATGTTCTTCCTCAATTAATACTTTCAATTGAAACAGTTGTTCTGAAGAGGGACTGAGGTTCTTCCACTACCAGAAATCAATGATCTAACATGGTTTGTTGTTTAATCACACCAGGAGGAATTAATCTGTAGATTCACAAAGAAGTATTTTTTCCCCCTCAAGATATGTACTGGCATGCATCTACACATTAAAGAAACCTCCATTTCTGTAATAGTACACATTATCTGAGGTCTCCTTTCTTCTTAAAATGCTTCCAAATCACGTTTTTAATCCATTTGCCAAAGGATCTATTGATAAGTGTCATCTCATACATGATATCAATGCAACAATTTATCTCAATAAGAAGATAGCTATGCAGATCATTCTAAAAGATAAGGAAAGTATTTCTGTGGATATTTTTATGTTTTCTTTCAAGTAATACATAAGTAATTAAGGTAGCACTTGAGTTCAGCTAGGTAGCTGGGATCAAAATTACTAGAGCAGGTTCATAATTGAACGTCTGTACACACAGCCTTCCTTTCTGAACTAAGAAAATGCAATCAATTTTTCATTAGTGGATACTCCTCAAAATAGAAATAATTTTGAAATCTAGATACTGAGGATGCAATGAGGATTGGAAAAAAGTGAGTGGCACAGGAAGAACCAAGCTGTCACTGTGCTTATGAAGTTTAGCAAACCACTTAATTAGTGAACTCTGATAGATCTGAGTTAATTCCCTGTAGTTAAATGGGCATACATTCACGATAATCAAGCCAAATCTGGATAAATTGTGCATAAATACTGTACTGTAACTTTCTCTCACACTTTTGATCAGCCATGCTTCTTATAGTTTATACAAAGAAAATGGAGAGCCATCAAAATTTAAAATGACTGTGTGAATCTACTGAGAACAAACAAATATTTTAAATCTTCGGGAGTCTGTGAGGATTAAGTCTCCAGTGGTTTTGCTTTTATCTTTTCATGTAAGATTCACAGATTTAAACCTGAAGATAAACATTACTCATTTGTTAAAAAAAAAAGGCCAACAAAACAGCACAAACAAATAAACAAACTAACAAAAACTCAAATAGGATTCCTTTCTCTAGTATGATAAGAATAGACAGATTCACCCTAGATCAGCAGGCTTAAAACAGCTCCATTATCTACATATTCTACAGCATGTAGGTGACCAGGGTTCAGTTCCTTCCTTCAGTTCTCCAAATCTTTTTTCCCCCCTGTAAAAAGCACTGCTTGTGTGATCATGCCAAATGATCACTAAAAATTCCTGGACCAAAAAAACTCTGTGAAGAGCTTGTTATGAAGAACACTTTCAGTACATTCAATCACTGCGTCTTAGGCAAGAGTTTTCATTCAGCACTTAGCCACTATCTGATGGAAGCTCTTTACAAGAGTGACTGTGCCAGCAGTGACAGCACAATGCCTGTGAATCATCTTGCCCTCTAAGTTGCTTCAAAAGCTCCCTAATCCTTGAGCTAGCAGCAGGTCTGCCACCTGTATGGGACTGGTACAAAAGTACTGGCAGAAATAGGCCATTTAACAGATGTGGTTGTCTGCAAAACTATATTGTGTGTTTGAGGTTTCTTAAAGGTGGTCTCTTAATACAGTATGTTACCAAATATGAAATATTAATATTAACATGAAAGGTATTCATGTTAATATATGTTACTGTGCTACCTACAGGGTCTATGAGGTGTCTCTCTGGTAACCTTGAAAAAAACAACACAACCAGGGTTTTTAAGGGGAAGGAAAAAATTATTCTTGTCATCAGTACAGGAAAGCTGAAATGTTCCAGAGGCACAGGAACCTTGCTTTCTGCTCTGAAAAACTTGCTCACTGTGACTTGCTGAAAACCTAAGACTTGTCTGAAGTCGACTGAAGCTGTAGCAAGTCATTCCTCTGTTTTCAGAAAGTTGTGGATCAATTTGATAGCACTAATAAATTCAAGTGGAAGTAGGATTTAAGCCTTCCCCACAGCAGCAGGACATAGAATCACAGAATATCCTCAGCTGAAAGGGACCCACAAGGATCATTGAAGTCCCAACTCCTGGGCCTGCACAGGACAGCTCCAAAAATCACTCCATGGGCCTGAGAACATTTTCCAAACACTTCTTGAACTCTGCCAGGCTTGGTACTGTCACTACTTCCCTGAGGAGCCTGTCCAAGTTCCCAGCCACCCTCTGGGTGAAGAACCTTTTCCTGCTGTCCAACCTAAATCTCCCCTGACACAGCTTCATGCCATTACTTGGGTCTGTCACTAGTCACCTGAGAGAAGAGATCAGTGCCTGCTCCTGCACTTCCCCTTGTGAAGAAGTTATAACAGCATTCCCCTCAGAGTGTTTGTGTCGTGGGTTATCTGCTGTCTTGTCCACTGTGAGAGTCCATCAATACTTCAATGGGCTGCAGCATGGAGTTTTGCAGCTAGCCAGGAATACAGAGCAGACCCACCACAGAAAAAATGAGGTAACAGGTGCTGGCCCCCTGCAAAACATAACATCCTAATCACACAAATCATTTACAGACCGCTGCACTTCTCCAGGCACCAAGCAAAGATGGAGCAGCTACAGATCTGTATGACTGCATTTGACATATGGGGGCTAGTTGCAAAGCAAAAGCAGCTCAGCACAGTTTAGCTGGTTTTCTCCTACTACAAACAGAAAGGCAGCAGTTTCAAGCTCTGTTTCACTTGATGACTGTTGTTTTAGCCCTCGCTGGACTTTTGCTAGGAGGAGGGCAAAAATGAGATCGTAGAGAAGACAGAGAGAAGTGGTAGGGGAGCAAGTCAGAAGGGGGAAAAGGAAAAATCCCAGTTAAAAGTTTTAATAGACAACTATCTCGCCCTGAAAATATTTTAAAAAACCCACTGCTAAAGATCAGGTGAGATTATATCAATGTCAGAGGCTCTGTCTGACAGATAACTGTGCCATATACTGCAGGTGAAATCAGTAATTTTAAAAAATCTTCAAAGAAGCACAGAGGACATTTCTACCCAGTGAGATCTGGGGTCATCAGTGTAACTGTATTACAAAAGAAAAATAATAAATTACAAAAAAATTCCAAAAACTACCTATTGGGAATAGAGGAAACAATACAGCACTTCTTCAATAAACTTCTAGCACAAGCAAAAAGTACATATTTAGGGTATATTCAACACAGTATATTTCACTATTAGAGGTTTTTCCTTTCTATACCATATTGCATTGACAAAATTGATTGGTTTTGTCACTTATCAAGAAAAAAATGAACACAGTAGTTCACAAACATCTAAGTTGATAACATTGTACAAGACATGAAATGCTTTCACTATCACAGATAACAGAACTTGGCATACAAATGTGCTGCAACAATTTCATATACTTTGTGACATATAATTTGTGATTGTGACTAGCAGGGTTATATAAAAAGACTGGACAACTTTTAATTAATGACTAACAAAACTGTAAGGTTTTTGGAAAGAATGAGTGATGCATTTGAATCTCCTGGGGGGATGCTAAAAATCAGTGCAGAGGAAATGTGAGCGTTTTTTTTTTCCTTTCTTCCAGTCTGAAGCACATTTTTCTTCCCTTCTATAAGTGCTAACTTTATATAGAATATAAGCATAATAGACATTCAGCTCTCCAAAATAAGAAGAGGCATGTGTCCATTCAGTCTTTAAAATCTTCATTATACCACTCCTACAGACTGTGAATAATCTGAAATACAAGCACATGGCTGCAGTAACGAATTGACTGGAAACATTCCTTTTGATTACAAATATTTTATTTGAGATGGCTCAGAGGAAAAACCATATGGCCTTCTAAAAAGCAACAACAACAGAAATTCTTCTTTGGGGAAAGAAGTAAACAAAACCCAAGAGATACTGAGGGACAAAGTATGCGTAGACATGTGCTGGGCTATTGTTCACATCCAGCCCTGTGGCTTCCAGACTTTTAGGATGATAAAATCAGTTCAGTGGGGTAAAGGCCACATTCCAATCTTGGTTACAGAAATACAAACCAAAAGCAATGACAGTATTACAAGCCTGGTTACTTTGCAGTTGCAGAGACTGAATTTCAATTTTAAACTCTGTATTTTGCTACAGGAGATCTAATATGCAATTGGTTTTAAACTGTTCTCTCAAAATTTCAAAAGCAGTTTTAAAGTGACTCAGATGTCAGTGTTTTGGGCAGCAAGACACAGTGAGAGGGAGTGACTGTTCAGAAGCTCATTGCTAATCGTTTGATATCACAGATTTCCCTAATTTGATACTCTTAATTGAATCTAGCTAGTTGCATACAAAGTGGCTGTCAAGTTGCATCATCTCATCATTCTGTGAGGAGGGACTGATTGCAGCATAAATCATAAAAACTTTGTGTACAAGTTACACACTGAAATATAAAAACATCTTTGAATCACACCTGAATGTCCATCCTACAGCTTTCATCTTAGCACTCAGAATCTACTTCTCTGACTACATGTCCGTGATGTTAAGGCATAGTTTATGTCCGTCTCTGTATTTTCCTGTCTGTAACTGAGGCTCTACACCCTGCTGAAATGCAAAAATATAAATTCCTTGCAATTCAAGACTTTCATGTAAGGCCAAGCTAGTTTACATTTAACAGAAGAACACAAACTACATGAAAAAAACTCAAACAAAAAAACCCCAAAAACAACGAAAAAAACCAATACAGGCTGATGAAAAAGCATCCAGAAATGAGACAAAAGTTACAAGGACATGAGGTGACATCTCTCCTTGGAGAGTAAAAGGAGAGGAGTCAGCAGGAGTAAAACAAGTTACAACAGAATTTAGTAATAAGATTTATTCCCTTTGTCTCTCACACCAATATTAGGTTTTAACACATCAATTTTGCAGTAATTCTGATTGTTCTCAACATTCTTTTGCACAAAACACAAACTTGTTCCAGCTCCAAAGCAGTCTTCATACAGTGAATGTCATAAGCAGAAAAGGAACTTAAATTTCTTGCAAGCATGAATGATTCCATAAGCAAAGTACCTCAAAGCACAGGTATGTTCAAAGACACTCAAAACTGCTGTGAATGGAGAAAATGCATTTGCACTCTATTGTTTTCCTTGAGGTATTTTACCTACACAATGTTTACCTACTCACTTAAGACAGGACAATTTATCTGACCAGCACTCTAGGACATGAGCTGAATGAATCCCTACTCAGAAGGCACAAGGAAATAATAATAATAACTTCTGAAAATGTTGATCCAAACTCTCAGTTTCTCTATTCTTTATTTCTTTGTCATCCTTAGTCCATAGTCTAAAGTCAGTGCAAATAGAGCATCTGTCCTTTACTTAGTTTTCAGCTAAGCAACAGTGGGAGCATATGAATTTTGAATGATTAATCCTAGCGAGAGGATGAGTCTTAAAATCTGGTGTGAGCAGAGGTTCAGAGAGCAGCAGTGAACAGTCTGCACCTAATCCAACAGACAGGGCAGGAAAGTATAAAAACACACTAGGAAACCACTGTGGTAAAGTGCTCTGTTTTCAGTGGGTAGCCAAGAGGAATGGCAAACACCTCATACACTGTCTCTTCCCATGGTAGTGTGGATGGATGTAAAGCCATTTGCTCTCTACAACTCCCTGAGAGGAGGATGCAGCCAAGTGGGGTCAGACTCTTCTCACGGGCAGCCAGTAACAGGACAAAGAGGAAATGGCCTCAAGTTGCATCAGGGGAGGTACAGGTTGGAAATCAGGAATAAAGTTTTAACAGCAGTTAAGCACTGGAACAGGCTACCCAGGGAAGTGGTAGAGTCACCATCCTTGGAAGTATTAAAAAATTAGTAGATGTGGCACTTCGGAATATGATTTAGAGGGGACTATGGTATTCTATCAAAGGTGGAACTTAATGATCTTGGAGGTCTTCTCCAACCTTAATGCTCCTGCTGTGATGGCTACTCTGAGTCTCACCCCCACTTGATCATCCCTCCACTGTGAAATCAAATGGAGGTCTCTCTCCTGCCATAGCTACTGATTAAACCATGGCACAGCTGGAGGGTAAATAGCCAGCGTCCATAAAAACCCCTTGAGTGAAGCCCAGTGATAGGCAGGCAGAAAAGAGCACATAACTTGCCTTGCAGCAAAACCATGGCAAACAGATAAAGCAGTTAGTAGCATTCCTCAGGGTTCACCAGTAAATCCTTATCCTTCAACTCACAATGTATAATCCTTATAGCTGTAAGGGGACAGATGTGCTTGCCTTTAGATTCTAGTTTTCTCTTAGGCTATGAGGGTCCAGCTACACCACAAAGACAGAGCTCACAGATGTTCTTTTACATAAAAATCAGTTTGCCAAGACAGACTTCTCTCTCTTTCTGCCACCAAGTATCAGCCCAAATCATGTAACACAATAGCCTGTCTATATACAAACAAAAGCACTCAAAATGAAAATATATCCAAGTGGTAAAACTTGTAAAATAAAAAAAAAAATTGTGCTTTTAGAAGAAATGCTATTTTAAAGATTTTAAAAGAAACAGAAAGAAATAGAATAAAAAAAGAATATAAAGGCAGTGTGTCCTGTTTTAGCAGATGGATTAATTTTACCCTATAATTAAGATATTCTATTAAAAATAAGGCATATTAAATATTTTATTAGCTATGAACACATATGTTTTTATGGGATTATCACTCAGTGTTAATCCTATTCTTCGGCTATGTTGTATCTTGAGTTGCATAACAGAAGAGACTAAGAGACCTTTGACACCTTCAATTAAACTGTTACCAAAGTTTTCTTTCAAAAATTCTAAAACCATCTTGTGCCTACTTGCAACTTAAAATATGTCTGTGACTGACTGCACAGGCAAGTTTGGTTCTCCCTAGTACCTTCTGTACTAGGCATTGAAGAAACTATCTACAGAAGTTTCCAAGGGCATGATTAAACATGATATGTAAGAGTTTATCACATCACTCAGTCTTCACTTTAAAATGTGGGTCATCCAAAGCTAATTGAAATCCATGGGCTGAACAAGTGACCAATGTTATTTTCACGGTGATAGATAGCATTATTATTTTTCATAAGAAAATGGACTGCCATTTTTCCAAAATAGTAAGGTAGAAGAGGTGATATTGTAGACTCTTGTAGACTACCTGCACGTGAAATGTTTTTTTTACCTTTCCCTATAAAAACGGAATATTCATCTAAATTGCTGTTGCCAGTATTTAGAAGTGATGCAAGAATCATGATTATCATGAGACTTGTATAATTCACTTGCAAAATGTCTAAAGTATTTTAAAATATGCTAATTTTGAACAATATTTAAAACAAACTGAAGAATAATTTAGAGGGTTTAACAAAATTGTTGGCTTATTCTCTGAATAGAACAGTCAAAAATGAAAGCAAACAGAACACTAAGTAGCCTCCACTCTCATAGCAAAAATCTTGATAGCATCTAACCATTACAGATCCTGGATGTAATACTGCTGAGGAATTTTAAACTCCTTTTAAAAAGTCAATACTTTTTTAAAATAGAAACTGTATAACAATTACAACATTTATGTTTAAGGGAAATGTAGTGGCTTAATTTTGTGGAGTTCTGGTCTCAGTATCCACAGTTACCGAGGAAATAATACTCATGAAAAGGTCAGTTAGTCAAGTGGGAACACTGGATGGCACAGATATGAATCCCAGCACTCACCCTGTGAGCTCAGTTATGAGAGCCTGCAGAGTTATTATGTCATAGATTCATTTGGTAAAAAAGGAAAGGAATGTAGCTCTGTTTAAGCCTTATCCAGAATTAAAAACCAGTTCTGCTGTTCAAATAATTTAGGTGTTAGTTCCAACTAGAAAGCACAACTTTTACTTTTTCTCTTACTTTGACTCGCTTTTATTTTTTTTCCTTCCAGCTTCAGTATTTGCTTCCAAATTCACAGCTGCATTTAGCAGTGCATGTATCCTTTTACATGGGCACTGATTTCACATTGTTCATCTCCTCAGCCTGTATTGATTAGATAAATGTGTGGTTTGGCTTTTCATGGACATGCTTTAAAAGTTTCCTCCGGACAAAAGAAGTAATCTCTGACTCCATTTCCACTAAATCCTCTCTTGATTCAATATCTCTTTTGTCTTCAACAGACTGTATTCCCTTGTGCCCGCTCTTGGCCTCAGCTTTTACCCTGCATGTTCTGCTTTCATAAATCTGCTGCCCATTCAGTCAGCAGAACTATGTCTGCAGCAGTACAGACGTGCCACAGCCTCTTCTCTTGACACTCCAGCTTGTCCTCAGTCACAATGTCCCCTTCACAATAACTGCTGAGATTCTCTTTCTATTACTTACTTGAAGCTTACCTGGTAAGAACTTTAACTTTTGCTGCTTAAAACCCTTTTATATGCTCAAAATATTCCATTCCCCCGGTCAAATAAATCCAACAGCAACATATTCCCTTCAAGGTCCATTAGGAAAACACAGGCTATCTTTTGCTTGAGGTTGTTTGTGGACTTGTTCCAGTCCAAAGATGGGAATTAAAAATCCTTTCTAAGTTACTGCACTTTGATTATTTTGAACTGGTGTCTGTATACCCTTTCCTATAACCAGATCAGACACTAGCAGAAAGGATTTCCTGAACTGTTTAGGCTAATCTTCACCTAAAAAATATTCTTCTGTCCATGCCTCAGTGATTTACTCTTCTTATAACAGTGAAGGTGCAGCACACATTTTTACACTATATAAACCAGACAATATTATAGAAACATGTAGTAGAAAAAAGTTCCTGTCTTCCACTTCCCTGAATTTTTTTTCAAATATTTGCTCTCTTACCAATATCCTGGACAATATAAGCAATGAGTTCCATAATCTAAACTTTCAAGACAAAGGTCTTAGTTTTATAGAGAGAATCATTAAGTCCAAACTCACTACTGAAATCTTTTTTAGTGGCAATTCATATATATGCCAAGAGTATTATTCTTATTGAGAGTAAATTATCTGACTTATTCTTCCTTTTAAGTTTTTCAATATACTTTTATACGATTCTGAGGATGGAAATTTGAAGTGTCAATTTTAATTGTGTGTATTTCTTCATGACCAATCTCAAAGCTTTATGAATGTACACTAGAATTAATTTGTTCAAACAAACTTTAAAATTAAAAAGGGCGTTGTACAAAATGATAATAAATATCAGTTAGGGCCATTATAATTTTGCAATGACATTTAAAATGATTAATCAGGAAATCTCTAAATATCAACCTAAATATCAGAAAAAACATATTTTAAAATTCAGAGCTATTTATAAACTGTAAATATGCCAAAAATCATCTTTCCCAAAGCATTTCTAGATTCATTCCACCTCATTAGGATGCATTTAGGGAAATAATGAATTTTAAAAGCATAGCATATGAATCCTTGTTTCTGCAACTACCATCATACTAAGTAAACAAATCACAGAATCATCAAGGCTGGAAGAGACCTTCAAGACCAGCAAGCCCAACCATCAGCCCAGCACCAGCAGAATCATCCCTAAGCCATTTCCTCATGTGCCACATCCAGACACCTCTTGAACACTTCCAGAGAGTGTGACTCCACCATTTCCCTGGGCAACTTATTCCAAAGTCTGACCACTCTTTCAGTGAAACATTTTCTTGTCTAATATTTAAATATATGGCAATCAAATTCATATTCTGCAGTCAGTAAATACGTGGAGCTCTAAAGCCAAATCAGTAAGAAGAAGCAATCCTTTATTGTCTTAATTGATAATGTTCTGAGAAAGCTGCCATGGACCCCAGACATTTCTCTGTGTCCTTGTGTTGGCCACTGTGATGTTATATTCTGCTTTGACTTTGGTATGTGCTTAAAGGAACCAATACTGTATTTACACAATAGATAATACATAAACTGTAATAAGTTATGACAAGCATTGTATTTCAAGACAATTATAATTTGCCTCTAGTAGATTTATAAGGCATGGAACTAAATACCTATTGAGTTTTACCACCCAAGAAGTACTGTTTTCGACTGAAATGCCTGGATTATATTACTGATATAAAATGGAAAATAAACATCAAAATAAGGAAACAAGAAATAGACTAATTTGTGAATGATGTCATTGCACACCAGTTCCAGGACATTAATTTTATCTAAAAGACTGAAGCTACTTATAAAAGCAATTGCTATCAGTTACTTTTCAATTTCTTAAAAGTGTTAGGCAAAGAGAAATACAGTTCAGATGAAAAGAACTAGAAAAGTCTGATAAGCAGCATTACAAAGCAGAAGTATTGCATGATTGTGAGATTCTGCCTGCACCCACTGTTTACAGTTAAATATGATCTGATTTGATAACTTAGAATCTGAAAATAATACTTTTTTAAAGTTCAGATATACAGAATAGCACTCATTCATGACCAAACAGTCAAAATTCAAGAAGCTTAATGGCTTTCATTCATTAAAAAAGACAGTCCATGAATCCTTGTATTTAAGTCAGGTAATGCAGGCTGCTGTGTCACTTGCAACTGCACTTAAAGTTTGTAACTTGTGGAATCTTGTTTATTTTGGAATCAGCTCCTTTTCTTGAAAGAACTGCAAAAACATAAAAAGCATCACAAATCACCAGAACAGATTAGTTAGCTACTGCCCAGGTTGCCAGTCCCACCTTATGTAGAGACACATCCAAGATTCAACATCAACAGATCACCAAGACTTGGTTTTGTTTATTTCATTGGATGGAACCACGTCCCAGCAGAGGCTGGGGGCAACAACAAACTCCCTCAGCCTTACAGTGGGTAGATATGTACTTTCTGATATCACACATAACAAACACCATGTACTTCAGCTGCAATAACTGAGGACGGCTTCTGGCCAGTGCATTGCAAGGTTCTGATGGCATCCTAAGAACAGCATCTTTCTTGGAAAGGTGTGAAAATGGCTGATATGAATTGCTCATTTGTCACAAATTTATCCACGGTGTACTTAATCTGGGATTCTAAATCTCATTGGCTTTAAGACAAAGCATTATTGACAACTATCTGTACCTCAGATACAGTTTAAATCATTCTTCATAAAACATGTAAAATGCATACCTTTTTTTCTACAAAAAAAAATTTCAATTACATCTTCAAATGCCAGCCATCAGAAGTAGAAATCAGCATGAACAATGTGTTCACCCAAAGTACATTTTGTCCACTTCTGCTACCTGTCTACTGCTTTCACTCTTTGGCAAATTCTGCTTTTCAGCTGTAGCTTCAGACATTACATGAAAAGTAAAGAATGAAAACCAGAAGGTTTAACACTATTGTGAAGCTTAAATGAGCAAACTATAGAAATCCATTACATAAAGCAGGAATCAGATTCCAAAGGCAATGTAAAAAAAGGGGAGGAATCTGGCTTGTATATGGGTCAGAGTGTTTTTAAAATGTCCTTCTGTACAACATTAACAGTTCTGAGTGCTTATAGAGATGAAAAAGGGATGTAGCTACAAAAACTTACTTTAAATTTGGACAACCAGATTGACACAATCCACAAAAAAGTCAGAATTACAAAACTAGGCAATAGTAGAACAGCTTTTAACATAGCTAGTAAAATTCACTGCTACATCAGATGAGAGAATCCAAAAATATATCAGAATTAAACACAGATTCACAGAAAAACTTCATTATTTTCAATAGATCTTGGACAGAAAAAGGGTGTGTGAGTTCAGAAGTATAACCTTCAAAATCCAACAATACTTGCAAGTCAAGTAGTTGATGTGTTTCACACTATGCTCCTGACATATTCTGCTTTTGGAAAAGCCAAACTGCTAAAACACAGAATCACTAAACCTAAAAAATCTATAAAACTCTCTGTATTAACTTGTCTGACTTACTCTACTCTAACATTACCTCCAATAAAGTGGATGGCTAAATCAGGAAGCTTCTTCCCCTCATGCCCCTTCAAAGATATAAATGAACTTCTCCTTTCCTACACAGTGATTCAGATCAGGAGCCTAACACCTACCATTTATTTAGATATCATAGCTGGATGTAATAATCAAATAATCCATAATATGAAAAGAAATTATTTTCTCCTTTTAACATTACATAGAGAACTTTGTATTTGTTAGGAAATCTCATCTAGCAGAGAAAAATTCTTGTGTGGAAGAGGGGCATTTTAAAAAAATCTATTCTAAAGGCAAATATGATGTCCTGATGTATATAAGCAGCAAAACACCAAACTAAGTCCCACAGATTCTTATTTTTCATAAATGCTGCACTTTGTCTGTTGTGATAACTTATGAAGTTATTATTACTTGAATAGTCACTGAAAATAAAAGCTATATATTGTAAAAAGTATTGTTTCATAATAGAAATATATGTAATTCTGTGCCTGCATTAGCTGTCAGTCATGAACTGAAAATTACAATAGAACTTGATAGAATTAAATTCCTATAAATGATACCTAAGAGGAGGTTGGAGTTTGTTCAAATTGTACTTCAAAGCAGTTGCTATAGCTGCTCACTCAAACAGCCTTGCATTTTCTGCCTGCCTTTCTCTTGCAGGTTTATTTCCAATTTCCCATTTACTGAGTGTCTGTGTAAAAGTTCCACACGTTAAGTAACAGATATATTCCTAAAGACCTGTGATTGTCTGTCTTCAATTTAATTAATTTGCTCAGAATCTTTGTATATAATGTGAACATAAGGAAATTCAGATTCCAGGCATCTTGATTCCATAGTTTAGTGTAGCAAAGAAGGTTCTACAATGCAAAGCATTAAGTTCAAATATACAGTGGTTTAGTTTACATTAAAAAAAATGAGAATTCTTAAAAGCATTTATTTTTACAATTATATTGTGCTGTGTTATTTTTACAACTTTTGTAACCTGTATGTAGAAGATTTTGAAACTGAAAACACCGATCTAAATATTCATATCTAGTAAGAATTCAGCAGAATTGTAAATATCCCAATATCAGGATGGAGACAAAACAAAATCTTTAAAATGGAAGAAGTTTCCGTTCTTCCTTGTGGTCAGTAAAAAGAGTGGCTCTGCACATTAGAAGTCTCCATTTGCAGTATTTAATACACCTGTCCTCTGAAGTAAGGTAAACCAATTAAACATGAATATTTAAGAGCCCTAAGATCAAACTGAGCATAATGGAGTTGAGAAGTTCCATAAGCTTCAGTGAGGGTCAACCTAATATTAATTTCATCTGCATTTGCTAAATGCCTAGATTTATTAAACAATTGACAGAGCATATCAGAAAAATGAAATATGCCTGCCAGATACTATTGCTTAATTCATGGAAGGTATACAGTGAAACAACAGATAAATGACACATACTGTATGTAACTCACAGATACTGCCAGTTCACCTAAAAATTCATTTTAACAAATGAAGGAAGGAGCTCTAGAAATGCCCCCTGCATTATCTGCATGAGTTTACTGAGTCCCAAGCCATACCTATCAAACCCACTCAGTTAGGCAAAGACAATTGTTAATGAAAAAATATTTTCTAGTTCAATCAGCTCAACCCCTGCTACCAATCAGTATTCAACAGTGCACTTCCAAAGTTGCCTGAAGTCAATTTGACTTCAGGCAACTTTGTAAGCAAACATGCTGGAGGAAAGAAACTCGACTCTTCCTGTGCCATACCATGTTTCCCCATACTTCCAAGTTTGAATCATTTCTCAGGAAGTCTGAGAATTTTTCACATCCCTTGTCAAGTACAGTTCAATCTGTGCCTTAATTTTCCTGATCCTATCCTTACACATCCAAACCGCATTCCTCTCCAATGCCAAGGCTACTTGTCCCTGCTTCCACTGGCTATGCATTTCTTTCCTACTCTTCAGTTTAAAATCCTTGCTCAGATCTCAAGACATCCCTTCCAATCTGATAAACATTCCTGACAGTGCTGTAACAGGCATCAACCTGGAGGCATAACTGTCAACATTTATCAGCATATGAAGCAAAACTGGGGGCAAAACACCAAAACAAAAGCACAATGTACTTTATTATCATACTTTCTAAGCAGTGCTGTTCTCAGCTATACAACACATCTCAGTGCACCAGTGAAATCACTGCACATGCATATCCTCAATGCTCTCTTAACATATCTCTTGGAATTGCCTACTTCTCTTATAATGTCTAGAATGTTATTTTGCATAGAGGTGTTTACTCTTATATGTCATATCAAACACAGTCCTTCTTGCTTAAGCTGGAGTGTGTGTCTCAGCAAAACTTTCAATCAACAACAACAAAGTTTAAATGGCATTTATGTAGAAGGTGCTTAACAAACACTTGACAGAACACATTATCTGCTTGTTACAAGGTTATTATTGATGCTGGCCTGTGTCAGCAAGAGTGTGGCCAGCAGGAACAGGACAGCAACCATCCACCTGTACTGGCGAGGCCAGTGCTGAGGTTCTGGGCCCCTCACTACAAGAAAGACATTGAGGTGCTGAAGTGTGTCCAGAGAACGGAGCTGGTGAAGGGTCTGGAGCACAAGTCCTATGCGGAGCAGCTGAGGCAGCTGGGGATGCCTAGCCTGGAGAAAAGGAGGCTCAGGAGGGGCCTTATCACTCTCTACAGCTGCCTGAAAGGAGGTTGTAGCCAGGTGGAGGTCAGCCTCTTCTCTCAGCCAACCAGTGACAGGATAAGAGGAAATGCAGTGCCAGGGGAGGTTTCAAGCTGGACATCAGGAAGAATTTCTTCACAGGAAGGCCTGTCAGGCATTGGAAAAGGTTGCCCAGGGAGGTGGTGGAATCACCATCCCTGAAAGTCTTCAAGAAACTGCTGGTTGTGGCACCTAGTCCCATAAACTAACTGACAAAGTGGTGTTGGATCACAGGCTGGATTCAATGATCTTGGAGGTCTTTTAACAACCTGAATGACTCTGTGACTATTCACAGACAAGCCCTACAATTGTTCATCAAACCAGCAAATCACCAGCTGCCTTGGATACCTTTGCAGATAGATGTTTACACTTAAGAGAAAAACACATTCTGACCTCTGAGCATTAGAGCTGACAAGCAGACTGGGTAAAACTGTACAAAGCTGCTATGTTAATGCCAGCTGGCTTTAAATGTCCCTGCACACTGTGACAAAATGCTTTTTTGGTAACTGCATTCTCACTACTTCACATTTTAAAACATTCTCTAGTTAATGACCAAAATACTACTGAGCAATAACAATGCTTATTGTTTTCACACTTTTTTCATCTTCAGTCTATCAAAATAAATTGCCATGAGTAAAGCAGATGATGAAGACTGTTCCTACCAAGACAAGATCCTTACGTACATTATTTTTTTATCAATTATGAACTGAACTTAATGAAGCATTTCCCATCACAGTGTGCTTTGCACTCAATTTTAGGCACACAGTACCTTCACTATCTGTACTGTTTTCCTCATACCCAAGCACAATCCTGAATATCCACGAGGCAGCTCGGGTCTGTGTAGTCTGCTCATCTCACTTTAAAAGCACATGAACAGCACTTAAATAGAACCACCAGCTCCACTTAGGATAATGCTGCTCTTGCAGAATGATTCAGATTACCACACATACCCAGTGGAGAGTGTTTAGTGAACTTTGGGATATGTCAGGAAGAATTTCTGATTATCAGTATTTGAGAAATACTACCTGCTTGGGGCAGCCTGCTCAGAATATTCTCATCTGATGAGGGACATGAACAAAATAACATCTGGAAGTCTTTTATATCACCCATCCCTGTTTAAAAAAAAAAAGCTATTGTCTGAGTTGATGATTCACGGTTATAACGTTTCTAGTAACTGTCAACTTTCTCATGCCAATTATTTAAATATCAAAATAATATATTTGCCTGAGGCAATAAAAAGCAATAAAATAAGAGTTGGCAGTTTTACTTACATTATAAAAATCTTGATTCAAAGAGTTCATCCAATTAGTAAAAGAAGAAATTGCATTGTGTACCTTTTAGCTAAAGTGTTTAATGCTGTTTTCATTTAGATTGTATTTGTGTTTGAGTCCAATAACAGTGAGTGAGAGTGACAGGGATCCATTTTGTGGATCCTGCCATCTGGCACAGGATCCCCTGAAAGAGTCACAGAACATCTGTTTAAGTACCAGATGCTCTTGAGGCAGACAGACAACTTGTGTGAGGGGCACGGAGGGTAGAAGGTCAATCAGATGGGTGTCTCACTGGGCTGGAAGAGGTCTCCTCCCGAGCACAGCCTCTATACTAGCTGCATCCAGGCTTTTTGGGTTTCACTTGAGCCAAACACCCATTCCAGACCACTTCTGCTCCATACCAGTAGCCAAAAACATAGGAGCTGAGTGGAAACTTCTGGACAGAGGTGGGAAAATAGGGGAAATGAAAATAATTTAGAGTAAATAATAAAACTAACGGGTAATTCTGTTGCTGAAGGGAGTAAGGGACAGGGACTATTTGATTATAAAAATGATGCTGCTGCAGGTGAAAGGAGAAGAGAATTTCCTGTACCAAAAAGATGAAAGGAGAAGGGACGACTGCCTGGCAAGATGGAAAGGCAAGCAGCTGTTGTAGGGAGAGGAGAGTTGCTGCTACTTTCCAGTGCAGGAGGGACAGGAAACTGAATCTCAGGTCAATATTTTAACCCAAAGAACCCAGGAAAAGAGTATCTTCTGGAGTTTCCTAAATTCAGCTGTCTTCACCAGGTAGAGCAGCACAGTAAGAGCAGACCAATGAAATGATGCTGCTGAGGACCTTGTAATTAAGCAATACGCATTTTGCAGATTTTTACTTCAGTCTAGTTCAAATCTGAGGTCCAGATCAAGTGTTTCCACTCCAGCAATTCCAAGGATAGTTGACTCACAAATCTGGTGAAGAGCAGATATATCAGGTGGATACTCAGTGAGGCACTTCATCATCCTTTTGTCTGTCAGACATGGTAACACCAGGTGGCAGAAGCAATGGCATGAATCTCCTTTATGAGCCTCATATATGGAGTCAGTCCTTTCTGTTAATCTTTGTTTCCACTTTGAGTCTTCCTGTTTTTTGTTACACTGCCACCATAATGCCATCAGGAGTTCCCTCCTTCTCCTACTCTTCCATCTGTAGCAAACACTCTGTGACAATACCCCAGATGAACAGAATTCACGGAGCCACTTGAGTCTGAGGAGAGAACGTTTTCTAGGAGTCTTTAGCACCACTGCTGCTTTGACTCTAGTCTGGTACCAGCTGGATGAGACTGCATCACCCTGCGACATGGATAAAGCACACAGCATATGCAGAACTTGAAGATGCAGAGGCTTACAGTCAAAGCCTTCTGCTATGAGTTGGCATTGTGATTTCACCATGCTCATAATAAATTTCAGGTGCCTATAATTTTTTCAGTTACAGTAGGCAAAGATATAATCAAGACTGCCGGGGACGTTTTTCAAGCCGTATTTTTTGAAAGTGTGTACATAACTCTGTATGGAGAACATCTTTCCTCACATGAAGCAGTATGATATGATCAAGTCTTGAACCTAGAGATGTTCACATTACTCATGAAAACTCCAGTGGAACTGGTACTGGAAGGACAGTGACCACTGACAGGGATGTCAACAGCAAAGACTATGAGGTTTTATTAGTCTATAGCACGAGCAGAATATTTCAGTAGTATATTCCACATGGAGCAATACAATCTAGTATGATTCCACGGAGGTTCCCTTTGTTATACTAGTGTTACAACTTCACAAAAAACAAACAAAAAAATGAGGCAAAACATTGTAAACATACTTAATATTTGTCAGCTATGCTAAGATACTACAACACTAATACCAGAGGGTTACTTTGGGGAGATCCACTTGGGGCTCTTCCTTCTATACTGTTTAAGTACTGACACAGCCTGAAAACATTTCTAATCTGACAACCTAAAGCAGCAATACATAACAAAAAGGCTTCTCCAAAGCTTGTTCTGGTGAATCACAGTATAAACCCAGAATTTTACAGTTAAAACATCCAGAAAAGATCTAAAAGTCTTATGGGAGAAGTTTCTTATTCTTGCAAGTCTTAGCAAATCTGTGTGTTTATTTTGGGGGTTAAATTTTGCAATTCCAAAGGAATAAAGGGCCCTACCATTGCTTTATGTCATTTTTATAATCTTACTTTAAAATGCTATCATCACTAATACTAAACTTTCCATTGTCTTTCAAAGTGAAAGTTTTACTTTGCTAATGTTAAGTTTTATAGCATCATCAACCAGTCTTCAATAACAGTGGGGTTTGGGGTTTTTTGCAATAGGATATACCAGCATCACTGCATAACTCAGTTGATTGACACTGAAATTATTTTTCCCTCAGCATCTCAGACAGTAATTGGGTCTCTACTGAACATCTTCATCAGTCATTAAGGAAAGCTTTTTAACATGCATATGCAGGGAAATATGATGAGTAGTCTGGCACAATTATTTTCATAATTGAGTAGCTGTTATGAATTCCATTTTTGTAAACAGAAGCATAAAATGAGGGAATCTCCACAACTTTCCTGTCCAAACTCTTGCTCCTGAGCTATCCACATGAAATTGAAAAACAGAAGTACCATTACTATGTCAACATGGACCATAACACTAACAAAATCCTGCTTCTCACAACCAGACATGCAGACAACCCCTCCATTCTCCTACAACTCACAGGTTCCAGGCTTCTACCCAGTCTACTTTAAATTCAGCTTCCTTGAATATAATTAACCAAACCCCACATTGTTTATAAACATATATAAATACTAGAATGAGGTATCAAAATAAATTCTGAAATACTGCATAATTAATTTGCATGCCACTTATTTTTAAATGAATGTTTTTCTTAAACACCATAATTGTGGAATATCAAAGCAATGGAATAAATCAAAATCTTACAAGGTAAAAAACAGGCAAAACAAAACAAAACAGAAACCAAACCCCCATTATTCAGCCTTAAAGCTCAGAGTGAGGTAGAATATTTTCTCTATTCCAAGCTTATGATGGAGAATTCCTCACCACTTTTTCTTTCTCTCAAATCTGATCCTGTATGTTCATTCCTCCCAGATCTTCTTACAAAGGATGACAGAGACTAAGATCTGTATCTCCAGATCTGGCCAGACACAGCATTCCCTAGAATGTGTTCCCCCACACAGAGCATAGCATCCGTGGTCGTGTCATCAATCACAGAAGCAGAGAAATGAATATAAATGTGCTTATTTCTAAACCTGATAGCTTGTTCATACTTGAAAAGAGATAAATCACTCCACAAGTATCTCATAAATAATGTTCACTTACAATGAAAGCATTAATAACTGCAATTGTATGTATGAAGAGCTATGCAGAAGGCTATTCACCTATCACAGGGTGTGGAAAGAAAAAACTAATAGTATGAACAGTTCAAAAACTCTGAGACACAATAGACTTAAAAGACATAAAATGCTGTGGGGAGGAAAATGTGGAGTCACACAAGAAACTTGTAAAGTAAAGCTGTGAATCCGTACGCATTCCACTCCTCCGCAGATACTGGCCTGGGGCTACTATACGTCTGGAAGAGGGTGTCTGTGTGGAGATTTACGAATTAACTGCACTTCATGTCCAAAAACTGCTATTCATCATCACATGGTGTTTTCAACAAGGGCAGTTGAGCTAAAATGCTTCAGCTGAAGCCACTAAGTATTTGCTAACTTGATACTGATGTCAATTCCAGGGTGGAGAAAAGCACAGAAATTAAGGATCGTGGTAGGCAAATTTCACAGGAATTTTACAGAGAACCCTATTTTCTGACTTTTACAACTCCTTTCTGCTACTTGAATTTTTACTACAGCTCACTCTTCCTCTTAGCTTACACTAAAAACATTGCATCCTAGTTTCTTTTCTACCGAAAGATGCTGATAAACTCTGGCAAGTGAGAAAGATGGAATAGCAAGAACATGATCTGTATCACTGGTACTTTCATTTATATCTGACTGATCGAGCAAAAAGAACAGTTTTGTAGTTGCTCCCACTTTAACACTTTAGCCTTCTCTATGCCATGATGAACAGATACTGTTCATCAATACAATAGCATGCCATGTTTCAGTGTAGGGTGCATTTGTAACTCCTGGTAGGCCTTGAGTGTTCCTGCATGGATGAGCATGTTTAGGAATGTCTTGGTTTAAAATAGACATTAGAAACTTGAGTAATAAATATATAATTATCATCTGGATAAAGATGCCTAAAATCCTACTGCCTCTGACTATAATTATAGTAATAAAAGTATTGCTGACTGATGAAGAAATGTACTATTTATGCTGCAGGGATTGCAAATCAACACTTTTTTATACTGGGTTAAGAATCCAGTTTGCATTATAAAATCTCATTGGTATATAAAATAATTACTCATTGGTATATAAAATAACTCACCTCTGGACTGCAGTGATTAAATCTTCTGGCCTTCTCCTCCTGTATTATCTTTTTACTATGATCTATATTATTTCCATGATAATAAACTCATCAATTCAAGACAATACTTGGTCTTTACTGGATAAAACATGTTTATGTAAAATGTATGCTCATTGTCCTAAATCACATCTTCAAGATATCTTTCATATGTAGTAAAATATTGTCTCAGTAGATTAGAGAAAATATTTCCAAACATGCCTACAAAGCACAACCCTCAGAAACCTCTTATCTTATTTTAATATCATATCTTTAATCTTATTTTGCTCACTATATCCCTGGAGTGAATATTAAAAAGAAGACCTATTTTACAGTTGCCAAGTGGGGATACATCATCTGAACTGCAAATTTAAATTTAAATGCTTTAGATCTTCTAGAAAGATTAAAAACGTGAGTGATATTTTCATCTATATTTATGAAGTATGTATTGATAGAGTTTCCAAATTCTGGCAGTAGGAGTGGAAGAGCCTTCCCTCATTCAGAGATGATGTGGCTATTGCAATGCTTTTCCTGTTCTCAATGGAAGAGTTATGGACCATGGTCTACATTCAATGAGCCAGCTTACAATTAATTTTACATTAGATGCCTTTTTGAGAAAATAGCGAGGAAATAAACAGTTCACTGTATCAGTTTTCAATTTTAAAATACAAAGATTAACACAACTCAGAACTCAAATAATTAAGGAGTTTCTGTGCAGACTATTTCAGGATATTTTTGCATAAAGCATTTTAATAGCATATGATTATTCACTTTTCAATCCACAAGACACATTGGGAACAGCACTAACAAGTGTGGCAAACTACCAAGACTGGTAAAATGATCATGGACTCCACTGTCTACTCCACCCATGCCATAAAAAGCCAAGTTCATTGCTGCTGCCCAATTCCCACCTTTTTTTATTTCTTTCTCCTGCAACATTCCCTCCTGTCTTGCCTTTTTTCTCCCCCCTGCCATAAGGGAGGTGTCTCTTTACCCCTTATTCTCTCTTCTTGACACCAGGTGCCCAAGCTGAGGGTGGTTATGAACACACGAAAATCCTATTGTAACTAAAACACATTGTACACTACCACCAAATAGGAGCAATGAGCTGCAGTGTATTCCCTGGGGAAAAAAATGGGGAAAAAATGCCAAAGCCTCTGTGGGGTATGTTCAAAGTCTTTGTGGAAAGGGCAGCCACAAAGAAAGCTGAAACCCATGGACAATAATCCATGACGAATACAGAGGAACGTCTGCAAATTTCACAGCTGTAGCTTCCACTAGCATCAACAGTGTATGTACAAGAGAGAAGGGTTATAGAGCTGAATCACTTGGCTAAATCTGGATTAATCATCAAATCATATAATATCCTCAGCTGGAAGAGTCTGACAAGGTTCATTGAGTCCAAATCACAAGACAACCCCCAAAATTACATCATGTGCCTGAAAGCATTGTCTCACAAGAAAACAGTAAAAATTGTTCCTAGTATTATGTTGGCTCTCCCTACCAGGATGCAGCTTACCTTCTTCAGCAAAGAAAAGTGGGAAATAAGAATTCAAAATTAAATTTAATTCATTTACTGTAGCTTCCAATCCCACCTGGGTTCATTGTTCTGACTGGACAGTCTCCAGTAGCAGGAACTCTAACAAGGATCCCTGTGAATGGACAGAAGCTAGGACACTATAGTGGCTGCACAGAAGGAGGAGTTCATCAGATACATAAGAAAGCATGCCTAATGAATATAGAGCCAAGACACTGCTCACTTTTCACAAAACACAATGTTAGGACAGGCTACAAGTATTTTTAAGTAAGTGAACAAATCACACTGCATAGAGTAAATCCACCTTCATCTACTAAGAAAACTATATAAATAAGAACATTCTCAATTTTGAGAACCACCTCTATGCACAGCCAAGAAAGTTTTTCCTAATGTCACCAAAAAATCATTCTATTTTTAAGTGGAAAGCTTTTGTTAAATTTTACATTCATCTTGTTTTGACCTTGATTACCAAATAAAGTCAAGTCCTACAGATAACGTGAATTTAGAATAAACACAATTTATAAAGATATCAAGTTACAGTGCTTACTAAAGCTTGTAGAAATAATAAACATGCTGCTATGAATGATAAAATCACAGGAACAAAAAGAGCCATTGGACTAGTAGCATTGAAGTGTACTAGCTTAACCCAATACCAAAGTACACAATCATAGGATGACAGCATGGTTTGGGTGGGAGGCACCTCTAAAGGTCATCTAATCCAACCCCCCTGCAATGAGTCTTCAACTAGATCAGATTGCTCAGAGCCCTGTCCAACCCGACTGTGAATGATTCTGGGTTCTGGGCAACCTGTGCCAGAATTTTATCACTCTCAGTGAAAAAACTTCTTTATTTAATCTAAAAAACTCTCATTCAGTTAAAAACCAATAAAGTTTCTAGTGCTTCTCTGCAGTAACATCACTTTTGCCTGTACACTTGAATGGGTGTATTCTTTGGCTGAAAAACATCAGCAAGGAGACACAGTTGCTACATTATCAGGATACAGAGGGCTTTTTTCTGCAAAACACTTGCCCTAGGATTAAAATTAAACTTGTTGCTGCACTTCTGCATGGAAACAATGTTAAGAGCCATGTGCAAATGTTCCATTTCAAACTAAACTGATGCTGTCTCAAATGATTTAGCATTGTTTTAGGCTAGACACTGAATATGATTCTGATTTTGGCACAATTTGGTGCAAGCTTATGCTATAAATTAGCACTCTAAGGTACTCTGACCAATGTTCCCATCCCAAGTGAATCTGATCCTTCACATCCTTAATTATACTGGCAAGTTCTCTCTTAAACACAGCTGTACTGCTTCTAGCAAAATGGAATATTGATACAGAATCTTTGGGGGGGGAAAAAAGCCAAAGACAACCCTTGATAGTTTCACCAGTGCTTCACAGTTTTTAAGAAGAACTTTTTATTTTAAAACAAGTTTCCCACTCTCTTTTTCTGTAAAGAAAAAGCTATCTTAGCTCTGCCCCATTGTAGCACTTTAGTTTGTGGTGGTCTTGGTTTGTGGATTTGAGGCAAGAGTGAACATTATTTTCAAAAGGCAACATGAAGATAGATCCTGACTTACAAAAAAAAGAAGTGTGTTACTCTGATTTGAGCAGTTGCTTTTTAATAATAACCCTGAACATTTCTATATGTCTCTGTGTTCAAAAGGATGTTGCTCATGTTCCCCTTAACCAAGAATATGGAGGTGGTAATTAGGCATGGAGCCAGTGAGTCTCCAAGCAGTTTGTCTTAATGCTATAATATCAACTAGTACAAAATATGCCCTTTTCAAACAGAAGGAGAGAATGGCCTAATTCATACCATAAAGAATTAGAAAAGGAAAAATATACAGAGTTAATCACATAACAATGTTTGCCAAGCAATGAATAGCTGAAATAGATGGGTATACAAGACAAACACGTTTCAGATGAGATTTATCAATCTTTATCAATCAAACTTTATCAAAGATTGATAAAGTTACTAAAACCAATACAGAAGGAAGGCAAAGACAACAATGTTTGCTTAAAGGAACAATCTTGCATGTAGAGCAAAGGGGTTGGATGATGATTTTTTCTGTCACTTAATTCCTATTTTTCTATGCGTGAAGAAAAAGCAACATTATCAGCCACTCAATTTGTTCAGCACTGACATTGAAATCCATCTCCTTTAGAAGCATACTTGTCTCAAGCTCTTAGAGACATGGCTACAAGCAGTTGCTGGCACATGAAACCACAGTGGTCCTTCCACTAGAAATGCAAACCCTGTTAACAAGAAAAGCAGCAGTGCAGCTCACAGAACTGCCATCCTCCCTTTGCTATTGCTGTGACTGACACACAACCTGTCTAGGAAAACTTTCAGTGGCTGTTTTCTTACACCACTAAATTTCATCCCCACTCTCACTCTTGGGATAAACTAGTTCAGCAAAGAGATTATACTGTTTAGGAGAGAAATAGGTCTTTTTCAATTCACGCCTGAAAAAAGTGCATGAATTGAAAAAAACCTATTAGTTCAGCAAAGAGATTATATTGTTTAGGACAGAAATAGGTTTTTTTCAATTCATGCCAGTAAGAGTTACTAATACATTAATCAACAAAATCTTACATCAACTGGATGTAGATGCATGGTTAGCCCTTATTTAGTAACAGCTAACTACTTAAAATTGGGTTTGCAGTAAACTTTAGGAAGTGGAATTTTGACAAACAAACATGCTTAATGGAACTTCAGAGTGCAGTAAATAACCCCAAAACATTTTGAAGCTCTATAAACAAAGCAGATTAATCTTCTCTCCAAAAGATTTAGAAACAGTACATGCAGAGAACATATAGTTCCATAAAAAAATAACTCTTCACTTCAGAGGAAAAGGCACATGCTCTCCCTTTTGACACCATCAATATTTTGGTTTATGAACTTAAGAGCTTGTAAACATAGTTATGCCATAGTTCTGTGGAAGAATCTCTGTGCCTTGAACATGGCAAGCATAGAGCACACTTGGATGACAAAAATCAAAAGCTGAACTATGGAACTGGTATCTGGCCTAGTTGAAGGAAAGTTCTGAACCCATTTTATTTCATTTTGAATAATGAAAGACCTTGCAGGAAAAACATCTATGATTGCACAGTTCTGGGAGCAAGTGACCATAGAAGTTGCTGTGTAGTGAGCCTTACAAAGCATACTTCATTATACTGCTGCTGTTTAAGTAGAAATCACACATTATCTTCATCTTTCATATCATTTGCTACAATTTTGCCTACAAAATTCAACACCTGGTCTACTCAATTTAAGCACAGAACACTGGAATTAAATAAAGAAGGGAAAAACACTTGAGCTCATAGCTGCATAAGAATGGAAAGACTGAGTCAAGGAAAAAATTGAAGGCAGAGGTTCTGCCAAAAATGTGCATTCATGTTGCTGCCAGTACCACACAGGTTGAATAAAACTCAAATGTAAACAATCCCCTTTTTTAAAAGATGCTGCTGAGTAGAAACTTCAAAGAGCAAAACAGTTATAAATCAAGACAATTTATATAAGTACATTGCAAAGCAATGGGCCATGATGCTCAATAGAAAATGTGACCTCTGACCTGGTGAGAAAGTATACTGTAAGGCTTGGAATATGGTTAAAATATTAGTTTTGAAGATGAATAAAAATTGGCTTAGGAAAGCAGCTCCTCAAAGAATACTTTAAAATCAAATTTAATGAGTTCAGACTGAAAATGCTGGAAAATCTATAATGTAGACATTTTCCACTTTTATTCAATCCAAGTATTCAGCTGGAAAATAACTTCCAGGATATACTTCACAACAAAATTCAGATGAAAATCACTACCCAGTGGAGGCTTCCTATGATCTTTCTCTGATTTCTGTTAAGCCTCAATCCACACATTTCCACGTCTTAAGAGAACAGTTTCATCTAACTTCAAACACTCTGCATCTCACAGTCTTGAGATATGAACATATTTTCATATTCAGATGTTCCAAAACATATTTAGATGAAAGCCAGCTGAAAAGTTTAGAAACTTAACATTGGTGAGATGAAGATGCCACGAGATTTGCTCCTGTTATCTTTGAATGTTAAAATAAATAGCCGTCAGCAACCACAAGCCAGCACCAGAATGCACTGTGATTGTTCTGGCCTTATCACTAATGAAAAGAAGCACCAGGTTCCTAGTGGTGTGCATCATCTCTAGTTTAAAAATTGCCTTAGCAGGCACAAAAGCCTGGTAATAATTTCCAATTTAAAACAAGAAAATTCTGACAAGATACAGGAACTACAGAATGGAAAGCTGTAACTCTGTACCAGAAAATTTAACAAACAATTAAATACTCAATAGTAATAGCAGGGAGCAATTTAAGATTATGAGAAAGTCAACATGTTTTTGTTTTTAAGTTTGAATGTGCATTCTCACTGTATTTCTTCAAAGGAGTGGGTGACAATTGATTGAATTTACAGGGATTTCCAAAACTTTCAACAAAATTCTTCCCCAAAGGTTTTGAAGAAAACTAAGGTTCCAGGACATAAGACAGAAGACCTACCAGAGATAAATCCTTGTTTAAAAGACTGAGTAGAGTGGGTAGGAGAAAATGCTTAGTCCTCAGAACAGAACCCACATAGTTCAGGTGGGATTTGTTATAGGATCTATGTTGTTCAACACACTAATAAAATAACTGGAAAAAATAGAAGTAATAATATGAGTTTGCTTATGATATGAAGTCCATTAGGGTAATGGCTGACTGGCATGGAATGCACGAAGTTGATTATGAACTGAGTAATTAGACAATAAAATTATAAAGGAAGTTGAATGTAACTGAATGTAAAACAATTCATCTGTATTTCAAATTCTAAATTATGAGATCTCAGCACACCAGTAGCAAGCTCCTGTGCTTAGGAGGAGCAACTATTTTGCAAAGAACCACCTCTTTCTTTGTTTTCTAGTCTATGTAGCTGCTCGCTAGGGGACACACTGGAGGCTAAAAGTTTACACAGATCTCAGAAGACAAGAGCATGGAGCAGAAACCCATCAGGGCTAATACCTCCACAGAAAACCTCTCTGGCTCAGGAAATACTTAGGAATTACTGAGTGTAAGGAGAAAATTTAGGGGTGTCATATATGCTTGCCCTGGTCTGATTCTCTCCTAGGGATTTCCTTACAGCTACTGTTGGACACAAGAAAATGACCTAGATAAACTTCTGATCTGGTCCATTATGGCCATCTTTGATGCTGACATTTTGCAGCATAATAAATCCCACTGCAGCAAAACCCAAACCTGGGATGTATCAGGACAGATACTTCCAGAGGAGATGGGTGACAAATCTGAAAAAGGGCAAAAAGGACACAAGGGCACAAAGCAGCTACTAGGACAGATCAGGTATCACTGGGATCTGATGGCTGTGCATGCTGGGGCATTTTTCATTCTTGGGCCTTTGCCATGTGAAAAATCACATTTTTAAATACTTCAGCACTTGGTGTGATGCATAATGGATGACTTTCACTGAAAAATTGGACACAAGCAACAAATAAGTCTTGAGGCTTAGTGTCAAATACATACAGAACCCCCAACCACCAGTCTTCCAGCCCTTCCAAAGAAATACCCCAAAGTTAGCCTGAGGATGGATTACTTGACTCCTGCTAACATATAGCAGGAGAGGATGAAAGAGGAAATTAATACTCCCAATATAGATTTGATGGTTACTGTTTCTGCTGCACAAATTTTAGGAATTACCACACTATAAGAGCCTGAAGATCTGTTACAGCCACTAAAATGTACAGCTTGAAGAGAATTTTTGTGTTTAAATGGTTGAAGAACTTCCTAAGTTTTCCTTGTCCAATATAGTGATGCAAATTGCTACAACCTTTACATACTTTCACTATAAAACTAAACTTTGCTTTGAAACTGGAAAAAGTTATCTGAAGAATTTCAGCCATATTTTTAATTGAAAAAGTGCACTCAAAATACAAAACTCATTTGGAAATCAGCACAACAGCGAGCTGTTAACATTTTCAAAATGCCTCTTAAGCACACAGAACAATTTTAGAAAGCTTCTTTGTTACTGTTGTTTCATGTAATCAGAGCTAAGCTAGAAAAAAACCAGAAGTATTCTGTAATATAGGTATTTTAGTCACCTACTAAATGATGCCTCTGGGAGACAGCATGGAAGCCAAGTGAGAAGATTCATTTTTGATGTCCAACTTAGACAGTAAAAGAGTACAAACACCACTTGAAGTGGAGAATTGCAGCACTAACAACTCAAAAGTGCAACTGCCCTTAAACAGATATAATGGTCTTCAGAGGTTTCTGTCAGGCAGGCTAGCAATGGAAAGAAAAGTTAAAAGGCATTTGTTTGCAAACAAAATTTTGTGTCAAAGTCCTTTCATCTTAAATGTTTATGTTTCCATTAAGAGATAAGAGGTCAGCATCAAAGCTTTAATAAGAAATAAAAATCAGAATAACTCATACTATCAGATTTGAAGATGAAACTCAGATTTGATGCTCATAGTATTTGTTTTTGCAAATGGTTCCAATTCAATGTTTATTTCCTATTACAATAATGTATCCAGAATAATTTAAACTAACATACTTTTCAAGTTCCTATATTGTATATCACATATTTTCCTTTTCACTTGAGAATCTGGTAGTTCACCTCAAATCCACTTGTTCCCCAAAATTCTTCATACTAAGGAGCTATTTTTAGAGGAATATGTATTATACAATTAAAATGTCCACAAAAGAAACAACTGGCAACCTTTATTGAATAACACTGTCAGAATGGCTGAACTGAGGTAAAAGAGCAAGGATGTTTAAAGGGCAATTTATGAAGTCACGACTTTTAGGATATGCCTACATGCCTTAATCACTTTGGCTGACAAGTTGATGGAAGAACTCTGATTTCTCCAATTATAAGTTCAATAGCTGAAGCAAGTCTAAAAAGGTCATGTGTAAAAGGCATAAAATATTAACCTCATAGTTTTCTGTGCAGCTTGTTAAACTCCCAGAACTTGTAATAGCGGAGACAAATTGAGCAACTTTCTGACCTTTCTGTGATAAAAACCTACAGTTATTTAATGAAAGCCCTAAAGGTTACCAATTATTTTTCTTAAAAGCCCATCTTCCTCAGACTGGGAATTTGGTACTGCACTGAGAAATTAGTTTGTGGAAATATTAATTTGAGTGCTTTTAGAAGAGTTGCAAATCTGGAGAAAATCTGCTGGTTTGTTACCTGTTTTGGCTAGAAGAGGAGGAAGACTTGAGGGGAAAAAAGAGAACAACAGAGAAAGGTGTCAAGAGAAAAAAGCAAGGAAATAAAAGAGCACGTATGCACGCATTCAAGGTAGACACACCAAAACTCTGAAATAAAAGAATAGCAATCCCAATTTTTTGATCAATATTATCCAGTATCAAGCTTCAGGATATCTACTAAAATGAGCAGCCAAGCAGCTGTGCTTCCCAAATTGTCATGCACCAGAGTGTTGCAAGCAAAAGTGAGGTTGCAAAGTTCTGTGTTTATGACCTTTCCTGACTCAAAGCCCAAAACTTCACCAGCATTTTGGTAAAATTTGACCTAATACATTTCTTAATTGACTAATGTTCCAGAGACATGTTCTTTTTTTAATTTCTTGACATCCTGTGAATGGTACAAAAGAGATACAAAAGTCCAGCTTGATCAAATAGATTTCAGTTCAAAATACAAAGCCATGTTTGTAAATCTTTCTCATCATGTCAGTTTAACTTATTGCAAAATACGCATCCATGACTGATTGCAGATAGCACTAATAATTAAGAATAAAAATGTGTAAAGCCTGCATAAATATCAGTTTCTGGTTTTACTGGTGAATGACTGCCTATGAGTTTGTATTGAGAAAGCTACAGATTCTGATTTTTATGAGCCTATTCATATAGAAAGGTTCAGACTCATTTGGTTTTCCTTTTTGTCCTAAACTCCATGGAAACAAGACCACTCTGGCTCATCACATAATTTGCACAATTTTCCTTGGTGAAAGAGTGAATAGTGCATAGGATCACAAAATTTAAAAGTTCGACTTCTACCTCTTGAAAATACTAAACAGTAATTACTTGGCCTTAAGGATTTCTAGGAATAAATGTAAGTAAACAAATGCATTACAATCTATTACATCATTGCAGCTGAAATTTTTAAAAATGTCATTTTTGCTGTCTCCAGGCAGCATCCCAATCATTTTAATCAGATTGCAATCATTTGACCAATTCTATGCTGATTATTAAGTGAATTGAGAAGCATGCAGGGGTCATGTACAGCAGAGCCTATTTGTTTTTAATGAGTTTCCAAAATTTTATTTTGTTATTTTGCTTCATTTGCCCTCCAGGCTCATTATCTCACTACTGGTTGCCAAACCAACTTCTAGTTTGTGGATTATCCCATTGAGGGGTGTGTTCCCTCTTTTGAGAAACACTGCCTTAATGTTTACCCATAATACTATTTTAAGGGATCTTTGATGAAAAAGAAATCATAAATGTTTACCTTTGGGGCTTACCAAGACAGACATAAAACACTTCTAGCACACTAAGTATTTCTTGAGCCATCAACCACACTGCAGACGAGCCTCTTGTCTTCAAAAAATCTTTAAGGCTACAGTAAGTGTTCAGTATGTTTGCATAAGAAAACACCCACAGTTCAGGTTCCTTTAAGTTTCAAGCAGCTTCATAACAATTATTATATTGCATCATTTGTCTCTTTTTAGTGTAGGTACTGTGATTTTTCTGGCTGTCAGTGAATAGTTCCTTTATCTTAACCCAACAGAAGTTTCAGAGGCAGAAGTACTTGGGCCCACTGTACCCTAGGCAAGGCGCAGCACATATTTGCTGCTCTGACACAACATTCTCTCAGTGCTTCTCTGAAGTAGCATTATTTTGAATTCACACAGTTCTATAACCAAGATATATTAATGTTACTTTCTTATTTTAAAGCTTTCTGTGGTTTACTATGTCCATCCAAATGTGCTTTATTTTGGATTATTACTGTTCCTTTTTAATCCCTCCAAACAGTAACAGTCTTTAATGAAACTTACAGGCCAAGATTTTATTTCTGTAAACATTATAAGCTGTTGAATTTGAACTCCCATGCTAGGAAATGCTTTTACTAGTCTCTTTTTATTATTTTATTGATCATTTTTGTCATTCAGTCATAAGACTGTTATTATTATTACTATGAATATTTTTAAAGGGAGAAGAGCAGTAAATAAAGAAAATAGGGGCTTTTTTTAAACATTACTGTCATATTCAAGCATAACCCCATTAACTACCTAGCACATGTTTAAAGATAATAATGTGTGTGTGTGTGTGTGTGAGATCAAGGCCCAATTTCAGTATAATTCCATTGTTCAGAACATAGAACAACAACATGCAGCTGAGGTATCTTCCTAAATCTTGTTCCTCCAATGATAGAAATCAATAGTTTTAACAGATATCCATCCCTGCATGGATGCAATGGTTTGACATTCGCTTTCCTTTTCTTCGGGGTTTTAGCAGTTCTTAAGTCTCCTTCTAAGTACAACTTTGTTTATTTAAGAATAATTTGGCTTCTTTTTATAGGTTTTCCTCCTAATATTCAGAATTTGCTTTCTCCATTACATCCTACTTGATATGATTATTAAAACAAAGATTCTTATTCTAATATGTAATACCATGCCCGTCATTGCTATTTTCAAGGTGAACTCATTAAATTAAGGAGTTGGAATTTTACTAACATTTTCATCAACACTTGCCAGTAATATCATCCATAAAAAAATCAACCTTTCTCCCTATTTTTACTTCACGTTACTTATCAGCTATTTCCTTCAAATTATCTGAAAAGTGGTCAAAAACAAATTCCCTAAGTTCAGACTCAGATACTGAATACTCTTTGGCCCTTTGTATTTTGAATATGCAAACCACTTCTAGCATTGCAGAACTGTTTTAGAAAAGAAAAAAAAACCATAAATGCAAATTAAATTAACTGTATTTTCAGCATGCAAACTAGAGATTTGATGAAGTGGATCTGTATATCAATATCAGTAATGTGGTATTCTATGCATGATGTTTATAAGACAAATAACTATTTGTGTACCATGCACTTGTTATAGGCAAATGAAAGGTTAAAAACAGGTCATTTATACAGCACATTAAAGCCTTTTCCTCTCATTCTCCTGATTAGTTTCTTGGTATATCAAATAATCATAAAAATACTTCGCATCTTTTTCTACATACCAAACAAACACTGCTTTTAAGAAGTGAAATTAAGGCTCATACTTTTTCTTAGGGCTGCACAGCTCCTTCAATACCATCAAAACTGAACTCCATGATTCTACAAGCATTTAATTTCCACTTCCAAAACATAAAAAAGCTATATTTTCAAAATGTATTTATTTCAACAAACTTGCTTTTCTAATGCAAAATCCAAAAGACTGCCCCCATTTTCTTTTATATCAACATATCCTTACACCCACTTAACCATATAGCCCTATGAAACGTAATATAATTTCACCTGAACATTACCATGGCCTTGTCTCAATAAATTCCCCTTTTTTTAAATTAGGAAATGTGTACCTATCAGCTGTGTATGTCTGGTAGTGATGATATAAACCTGTCAGCTAGAGGAAAGCTCCATGAAGTAACCTGTCATCACTCTTTTCCTGAAATAAACTACAGCTTTCTGGGACTTCTAGAACGCATCTAGTGACAGAAGTTATTGCAATAATAGGGTATCCTGCATTAGCACAGGTGCTTTTTTGTGTTTCTACTTCTTCTGGACTCCTCATCATGCCTATATGAATAATGGAACTCATGTACAGGTTCATCTATTAATGGCTTGTACTAGAAGTAAAATACCTTGGTGACTGAAATCATGAAATTATGCTTTGGACTTCAGAGTCAAAAAAAAAAAGAAACTATTTTAAAAATGTTTTTTCATGTAAAAATTTGCTTTTGTTCACAGTCTCTCAGTCCCACCCAGACCAGCAATAAATTTGGGGCTATGTAATTTCTAGATTCATACATCAAATCTTTCCATAGGCCTTTACCTAGAAACAATAATGTTCTATATAGATCTGCAGCCAAAAGTAAACTTGATACATATATCACATATCTACAAATTATGTGTACAACCTATTCTTTTGTTATTGATCAAAGTAGACAGCAGGAACTCAAGACTATATTCCTGTCACTGTGAGCAGGGACATGTTTTAAAGCCATTCTAAAACAAGACAGCTAGAAATAGTTTACTTGTCTTTTGCAGTGTTTTACTCTATATAAGATTTTCTCCATGCTAATAAGTGATGATTCTCCCTGCAATGATCTTACATAATGATTCTAGCTTTTTATTTTCAAAGAATGGAGGCAGCAGTCTGCTGCAATCCTCTTATCACCACAGATCAAGAATTCCCACTCAGATCTCAACTGCTCTTATATATGTCCATTAATATTAAAATGTCTTGTTGCCATGCACATCAAAATCCACTGAAGATTATAAAAGATTTTTCTGTCTTCCAGTCAGGTTTACTAACTGTTGCTATCCACATGTGTCTATTTGATTCACTTGAATATAAAATCACATACACACAATGAAGTCAAAAAGGCAAAAACTGCAGTTAGACCACAGCAATATCTGAAGCATTCCTTTTTACCATGATAAGGTGACTCTTAGAGCTATATTTCAATAGTTATTCAAATTATTTTTATCAAAAGAAGCCAGAATTCAGCCTGAAAAAATGGGATTTGATAGCAGCAGAAAGAAAACTGATCAGTTGTATGTCCATTGGTGTTTTACAAACAAGAGATGAACTAATGTCGTATAATAGCAATGTTCATATTTTGTTGGCATTAAAAGTCTATAAAAACATAAACTGATAGGTATTGATACTCACAGCTCTTAATAAAGCAACAGAATTTGATGGGAAAAATCAAGCGCTTGGTATACCAGAAAAATATTTAAAATGAAAGCCACATTTAATCAATTATATATAAACCCAAATATATAATTTAAAAAAAAAAAAGCAGTTAAGATTACATTTATTCTTCTTTATTAAAATTTCTAGTTTGCTTCTTCCTTCAAACTTCAGTTTGCTGAGTTAAAAAGCTGAAAAATTTTATCTGCACTGGAGGCAAGGCAGCCCACTCTTCTGGTTGACAGAACATGTTTCCCAGGCAAAGGGTTTATTTTTAAATAGCTTTTGTGAGTACAAAGTATGTTGGAGTGCAAACTCTTTTTGCCTCCAGCTGAGGCAATTTGCTGCTATTACAGACACTGTTTCAACACCTATACACCATGCCCTTTCTGTCACCTGAGTACCAAACTCATTTTGATGAGGGACATAAAACACTGCAGAACCACTGACTGAATGTATTTCACTATTTTTCTCTTTTTCTAATGCTGAGAAAAAGTAATTTCCTAAGCAGAAAAGCAAAAAGGTTCCTGATGTTTTCATGCATTTCTAAAAAGTGTTTATCATTTATTCCTCTCTAATCAAAAAGCTTACATTTTTGTTCATAACTACAGGCTTGTCTGAATTTTGAACAAGAACAGGCAAGAATCTTCCCAAAAAATCCTTTTTGTGTCATTTTTATTTCCCTTTGATTTTGTTTTAAATGAAGATTCTATCATTAATCATATGAATTGCAAAAGAAGATAATTTGCACACAGAAAGATAATTACATACCTTATATTGGATAAGGAGACCATAAACTAAAATATTTTTCTTTTTAGTTTCTCTTGCAAATTTCTTGATTGTAGTTAGGTCTTCCATCCCAATGCTGAAAGAATTATTTTCTGGAATATCCAAGTGCACCTGCAAAAGAACAGATGAGGAAAAAACAAAATCCACTTTTTCCATAGTGTGCCAGTTTAGACTGATGGCTTTTAGTATCTGATTTTTATGTGTTAAGCACACATAAAAATACAGACTAAAAAAGGCTTTTCTTAGCTTCTATTTACTACTGAATTCCACTGCTTACACATTTAGGGACATGAAAACTATTTTTTTCAAAGCAGAAGAAACCAATATGCCAGAACATGTTGTGCATCTTAAAAATATTCAATTAAATTTGAGAACAAACAACATTCTTTTATAAGCTCTAGATTAACTTTCAGAGGAGTTTTTTTGCTTGGGTTTTTTACTATCAGAGGACTATAGAATACACGTGTCTTTCGTAAGTATCTTGAAGGTTTTCAAGACAAAACTAAATTCTTTAAAGTTTAATTGGAAATGTACTATCCTTTCAGTATAGCAAATTAGTTGCTTTTATTGGGTTAATTTCAAGATAATACTTCAAGTTTAAAAAGCAGAAACTACCTCAAAAGAAGCCTGAGCCCTTGGGCAGGGAAAGGCAGGTCTCATTTCCATCAAGGATGCTGCACAAACATGGCAGGTCTTACAGGACGTGAACTGAGTTTAAGAAGTGTTTGGACAACACTCTCAGGCACAAGGTGTCATTCTTGAGGTGTCCTGTGCAGGGCCAAGAGTTGGACTCAATCATCATTGTGGGTCCCTTCCAACTCAGAATATTCTGTGCTTCTGTAACTGGTATTTCAGGGAGGTATCAACCAACTAGCTCAATCCTTTCCCAAGTCTTACATATACCACATTTTAATCAGCTTCCCTCCAAAACTTCTATTAGCTGTAGAAATCAAAATTAAGTATGATGATTTGTACATATAAGGTTTCAATGTCTATTAATAGCAGAAATACCTTTACTCCTAAAAGGAAAATTATTTCAAGTTCTATTTGTACATTGTGTTCCATTTACACTGACAGAAAATAGGTCCCCAGTCATTTTCCCTTGGAGCACTTTTTTAAAAAAGCTGTTTATTTCCTAAATGCATACTTACCAGAAGCAAAGCTATTGTCTTCTACTACACAAGCAGAGATTAATTTTCACACACACTCATTATTTCGTTATTTTCTACCCAAAACAAGGCTAAGTAAGTACTACTCATTTACAGCTATTTACAAGAAATTATTAAACCTATTATTTTGAGAGAACTTCACCTAGCTCTTCTTTACCATTAACCTCTTTAACAGCTTTGAAAAGAGATTTTTCTTAAACTAACTTTGGTACTGAAATGCAAATAATTGCAACTACAGAGCTGAAGTACTAGCATTCCTTTCTTTCTAACCCTAAGCAAAGCAACAACATAAAAATCAAATCCATTCATACCCTTTACAAACATGAAAATGTATTGCTCAAAAAAGCAATGTCAGTTTAAGAATACGATTTGTCAGGTTACAGCATAATTGAAGATACTGCCTTGATGCAAACGAATAATTGCCTCAAGTTTACCTCTGTGATGCCTATTTCTCCTGCAACATTAATCTTCCCTTTTGTCCAGATAGAGTGATCCCATTGCTGCTTCAGCTTACAAATGCCATGAAACAATCCAGTCAGGCACCAGGATAATGGATAGACTTTGAATCTGGGGCAACTGATAGGTAGGAATATGAAAAAAGTCATCGTGTCCAGTGCAAGCCCATCTTTTCATTGGATCAATGCGCACTGGGCTGGTTAAACAGAGAGTCTGGCACAATAATAACACCTGTCATTTCTACAACTAAAGAAGATGACTATTGGAAGGGAAAAAAAAACCTTTTTTCCTTAATTATCATATTATTATGAAGAAATTGCTTTTTGTCATTAAATCAAAGAATAGACAAGAACTTTCCAATTACCCAAATACAATTGTATTAGACTGTTCCTAGTTATGAGTTTGGAATAGAAGCAGTTAGCTGCTCTCCCCATTTATTCTTTCAAGAGTTTTACTTTTGAGAGGAAAAAAACATGTTTCCCTTACAGCTGGTATCTAAGACCTATGCATTTAAATGTCAATATACTGCTTAAAATTCTGATTCACATTTGTCTGAGAACTATTAATATTTCCTTTTACATTGAAAGAAAGTGTACTACAGGATTTTTCATGAACAATTATTTCAGTTATTATGTTAAAAAGGTATATATACAGGAAAGAAGAAAGTTGATGAAAATCCCCCTCATGAGCCTTAGAGAAGAGGACACCCAACACTGAATTTAAATTAAGACTGCTGAAGGAATTTTCTATCTACCATAACATCTGTAATGAGTTTTAGAGCTCAGAAGTTTAAAGGACTTCAATACTTTCCAGTGATTAATAGGAGACAATTATTTGTTAAGCTAATTCTTGGCACTCTAAACATACCTCCAAGATCTCCTCTTCTTCCCTTCTGGTATTTCTAAAAGATAGTGTGGTACATCCACCAGATGCCCAAGTGCAATTAGGCAACATAATTTTAACAAATGTATTTCTATCAGTGTTTTAAATATTCACAACTTTTATGAAGTTGTGAGATTTTCTTCCAATGTCTAGTTCTTAGAAATTTCAAGTAGTTGTCAGAAACAACTGATGCATGTGGAGTATAATAAAGGGATTAAATGTATTATTTTCTCCTACACCTCTTTTAAAAGGAGTCTACCTAAATAATTCATGCATGCTTCAGGCTGTTCAAGCAACTTTACTTTCATTAAAAATGGTTCTGGGTTCTACAATGACTTCAGGATCTAGTATCTCAGGGGCAAAACCCGAGTTTCATGGGGAGATAGCGTAAGAATTACTTGCATTCCTATTTCTTAGGAATATTTATAGCTACAAGTATTAAACCATTTTCACATTCCCAGCATTACACTCAAAAAAGTATTTAATTGAAAGTCCTGACTGGAAAGTGCTATCAATTGGGCAAAATAAGTATGCTTTTGACACCTTAGCATTAGCTAGTTGATAAATAATTCCAACTTTATCTTCACACTCAAAATTCAACAAAGACAGAAATGGTTTTGTATATTCTTGCTAAAGGACTAATGAAAACTAATGGAGTGCAAAAAAAAACTATTTTACACATCCAGTGGCTTTGTAAATGACCAACAGAATTGGAGATATGTAATTGCTCTGATTATGAAAGGCAGAAGTAATTTATCTTTGATGATTCAGTAAAATAAGGTTTTACCCTGAAGTTCCTCAGAAACAGGGTCAAGAAAATAAGAAGGTCTAGAAACAAAGAGCTAAATATTGATATTCACAGGATCACAGAAACTCACTCCAAGAGAACAGCATACAATAGGTGAAGCTATAATAGGTATGATAGATTAGGCTCTACAGAAGGATCTGGCCAGGCTGGATCCATGGGCTGAGGCCAAGGCTAGAAGGTTTGAGAGGGCGAAGTGCCAGGTCCTGAACTTGGGTCACAACAACCACACCCAGCAACACAGGCTGGCAGAGTGGCTGGAAAGGTGCCCAGTGGAAAAGGACGTGGGGGTGCCGGTTGGCAGTGGCTGAGCAGGAGCCAGGGTGTGCTCAGGTGGCAAAGAAGGCCAAGACATCCTGGCCTGTATGAAAAACAATGCAGCATCAGGACCGCACATGCATCGCAAAAAGGAAAGCCACTTAATTCTGTTCCAACTGAGCATCCAAGCACAGCACAAGCTTTGCAGCATCCCCACAGAGATAGAGTACAACAGCTAGGCAGGAGTTAACAGTTCAGTACAACCAGCCAGCCACAATGAGCCTTTCACAGAAATATATAACCAATAAACTGTCATTTGCTAGTGGCAGTTTGTTTTCTGACAGCATGCAGTACATTTGTTGAAGTGAAAATGAGTTTCTTTGGAGACCAATTTACAGTTTGATTTTACAATTTTATTCTGAGTTAGCAGCAGTGCAAATCTAGTCTAATTTTAAAATTA
Organism: Melozone crissalis; assembly: GCF_028551555.1. Lineage (NCBI taxonomy): Eukaryota > Metazoa > Chordata > Aves > Passeriformes > Passerellidae > Melozone > Melozone crissalis. The sequence goes on from NW_026535794.1 coordinate 29,997,543, forward strand.
TTTATATTACATATTATTTATATTTATATTAAATAATACTTTAAAAGAATTAATGAGATGCTTTCTATAGTAACTTACAGGAGTTACCTACCAAAATAAGGACAACCGGATATAAGAGAGGAATATTTGATTTTTCCAACACATCTACTAGTTCCTGGGTTTCTTGAATAGCCCACCTTTTATCCTAAATAAAAATAAATGTTTAGAATTACTGAGAACATTTATTTCATAAAAATGGAATTTGCAGAACTGTTATTTACCAAAAGAAGATACATCACTTTTTTGCTTTTGGGGTGGGAAGGGGATGGGGTTTGGTTGATTAGCTTATTGTTTTTAATATGTTTTTAATATATACTTTTATTATATTTTCTGGTGAAGTTAGATGTTTGAAAAATAATGAGATTAATAATATTAATAACCCTTTATATACATATATATACACAACCAAACAAAAAAGATTAAGGGTCTTGATTGGTCTCAGATATGGTTCACCTAAAACCAACCTGTTCCCATACATGGACCCAAATACAGATCACAGGCATGCACATGTGCAGAATAGGAAACACTAATTCAGACCACAGTAGCAATGAATGCACAGTTAGGTGACTTCACATATCACAGGCCTCTCCTTATAATAACTCACTTTGATACAACAGTTATGAGAGGAAATTTTAAACTACTTCAGATTTTATTCCTCTTGTTCAAGAATTCATGTCTGGTTAACAACACAGTGACAGAAGTGTGGAACCAGAGGAGAATGGACAGACCAGTATCTCAAAGGTCAAGATTAGTGCACATTAGAAACACCAAATATCAGAATGAACACAGTGCATGAGGACAAAAATAACAAACAACTTATTACTCAAATATTTAATTTTTTATTTATCATTACTAGTAAGTTTAAGTGTAAAATAAAAGCATGCATCCTCACTACTTACATTTACACAAACAAAATTGTAGCACTGTCCTGAAATGATGTTTTGTAGACAGCTATCATTTTTGCTTAGAGATACTGAAATACCTTCAACCTGATTAGACAGAAAAAGAAAAAAAGTCAAAAATTTTAAGTCAGCCTTAACTATCTGCTAAAGCTTCCATCTCTGTAGCAGAAGTTGTTCATTTAAATTATTTAAAACTGGCAGTTATTACTTCCACTACAAAAACTGAAATTTGCTCAAAATTTTGGGGCACTCAACAGTGAAGCATGGAGCCCAACATATGTTGAAGTATGCTGCTCAGGGAAGGCATTCCAAAAACAGCCCTGGAAGCATCAGACATGAGTGCTGCTGCCTGGGTTCGGATGTTCAACTGTTTCGAGAGATGAAAACACTGTCCATAAAATGATCTAATTATTTTAGACCTCTAATTCTGAGAAAACCTCTACAATACTCAGATATACATATTTTGTCTTCATGAAGTTAAAAATAAAATAAAATAAGTATGCAAGAAAGACCAGGTGCACTGGTATTCCAGGATTCTGCCCAGAACAAGAGTACAAGACTTATCTAGAGTTTCTCCTTGAAATAATTACCTCAACAAATATTTTAAAATACTTTCTTAGGCACAGACATATGTATTTTGCAAACTTTAACACAAGCTAAACCAGGTAGCAGAGGGTGAATCTGTTCCCTAAGAGAAGATAACACTTTGAAGAAAATAAAAAATCTTGAAATTCAGGGGAAAAAAATCTTCATATTACTTCCATTAAATCCACAAATCCCACTGTTTCACAGTACAACTGACCATTATTTCTTCCCAAAACACATGTTAAGTATCATAGCAAGCAACAGAAGTAATACACTGCTGTGCTCCCTTAAAATGCCACTTAATCCCCAATCCAACAAAAGTACCAAATACAACATTTAAAAAGGCTTTGCAGTGCTATGTAAAGCTGTATTTGTTAATTTTTGTAATAATCAGGAGCTAACTTGTTTGCAAAGGAAGATAGTTTGAAACCAAGAAGTTGATAGTGATAGTCTAAAGATTTTAGAAACATTTTGGGCTCAAAATTTGATAGCATAGACACAAATAGCTGATATTAAATATTTTAAGATTAATTTTTTTAAAAGTCACAGAAGGTATTAATTACTTTGAATTTCTAAAAATACTTGGAAAATCCAACACTCCAGGGCTCACCTGGCTTGAATCTCTGAAGATGTAAAAGCAGAAATCCCTGGTACCTTTACCACCTTGCACATACTTCAATGAATATGAGCCTACTGCAAGCCAGTGTCTTTTCAGAAGGTATTTGGAACACGACCCAAGGCAGAAGGCCTACTTTTATTTTTTGCTTTGAGGTATTACAATACATGACACTTAAGTTTTGCTGAACATTTAAAAATTCCTTTAGTGTATAATTTTACTCAACAATTTTATTAAGTAACACACTAGCATTTTTTGAGCCCCACATAATCCAGTAAAAATGAAATAAAAAATTTTTGTTGGAAAAGCAAGCACAATTGCCTAGGTAGAAGCTTCAATAAATCATCATTTAACTAAAATTAATTATTATTCTATTTGCCATTTAATATCCTATGCAATAGTACTTTTTTTCAAATTATAATTAATATTAATCAATGTTACCAGCTACATTAGAGAGGAAAAATTACCTAAAAATACCACCTTGATAAAAAGTGATTCTCACATAATGTTTCAGTGTTTAAATAGAAAGGAGTATATGGATTTGCTTAACTACTTCTGGTCCTAATAAAAACTGATATTCTTTAAATTTGTTTAGTTACCAGATGCCCTGTATTGAATTTTTAACTTTATTCAACATCCACTTCCATAAAGTCAAAAACTAATACCAGAACATTTGGAACCTGCAAATTTATTTAAATTATATCAGAATTTAAAATCACAATTAACACCAATGCCACAGATGGATAATTCAATCACTAAAAAATTGGTGAATTTCTACTAGTGAAATGCTAGCTCTTTTTCTATTTGAAAGCAACCTAATTTTTTTAGATCCTATTTATGGATAATTATCCAGTCACAAAAATGGCACACAGCTTCATCTAGTTGATTCCATTTCATGTGACAGCAGCACTTTGTCACTAAAGAAACAGGAGTACATGATTTCCAGTCACAGAAGAAAATACCTTCAGCTCCCATTTAGGTTTGTTTGCTAAAAAGAAAGGGCTAAACAACAAATGTAAGGGAAAGGGATAAACAACAAATGTAAGGGAAAACTCAAGCTATGTCTTTCACAGTATATCTTTGACAAAACATTCATTCATTAGTCATACTGTTTACAGTAACACTGACTAAAGTACTGTTAAAGTATGTCATAAGAAACAGCTGTAGCCTTAAAAATTTTTTAGAAATTATTTTCTTTATCTTATTGGTTAAATTTATAGGTCTTTTTCCCCCTGCTATTTATATTATCATGTTAGTAGAGCCTCTCTCAGAAATCCCTCTAAGAAAATTTCTTTTTAATTCTTCTTTAAGGACATATGTAGAAGTTAACAAATATTCCACAAATAAATACAGTTGCTACAGAGAACTGGAGTGTCAAAAGTATCTAAAATGTTAAAACAGTGGTCCCAGATAATATGTACTCAACAGACTGATTCCCTGTTGGTCTCTTATTTAGATCAATTACCTTCCAATTATACCTTTGAAAAGCTTTCAGTGCAGTACACCTACGTTGCTTAAAATAAGTATTTTGCAAAAATCAAATCTCTCTCACACAAGGTACTGTGCTTCACTGGAGAACAAATAGGCTTGTGCATATATTCTTTCTAAGGTTTGAAATTCTGTATATTGGTAAACTTAAAAATTAACTCAAGAGAATTTACTGTTTAAAAGCATAGGGATAAGTGATGTCCTCCTACTAACAGCAGAATAGTTTACACAGAGATGAAAAAGAGATTTAGCAATGCATCTGGTGTCAGTGAAATGGAGACATACTTCTGCCCCATCATACAGCCATTCAGACTTATTCAAGTCTGCTAATTTTTTTCACTTTTAGATGTAGACAATTAATAGATATAAAGCAAGATTCCATGCTAAATACAGTTCTTCCTGAACAAAAACTTTCAGTGCAATGTCAAATGACACTTGCAGATAAAGGACAGCAATACAGGTTCACAGGGAAACATATCCTTCTAATAATTAACAAACCATGCAGAGGATCAACAGACATGAATAAAGCCATTGCAGAAGTAACATTATGCAAATCAGAAAACTTGAATTTTTGAACAGTTATTCCTGTCTGTTTCTCTGGGTAACAGGAACATGTGATATCATCACATAGTATATAATTAGGAATCACCCCAACACCAGTCTAAGCAATTACCAAATGTTAATCACCTTTGGAAAATGGAAATATGATAGCTCTAGTAGAAAGAATAATGAAAAAGGAAAAGACAGTTAAATGCCAGTAGAACATCCCATCAATATCCTAAAGCAAAGACTCCTAAGAGCATTCACTGTGAGGGAAATGTACCCCTATTGCTCTACAAAAAGGCTGATTAATTTGATTTTGCATTCACAGCTCTGCAGGAAAACAACCTACTCTAATTGGCTCGTACTCCAAGTCAGACTTCAAAGTAACAAAAGCATTTCCTCTGTAACATATTTGTAACAACTTGGGTTTACTGAAATCATAAAATCTAAAGAAAATTTCCTCTCTGTTGTCTGCATTCAATTTCTCCTCTAATCTAATATGGACATTTTAAGTGGATCTGTAAGATGCCCCTCTACAGCACAACTGGAGAGAAGATGCTTCTTTCTTGGTAACTTCCACACCTGATGTGAATCCCCTGTGATAAATACTACAGTGACACAGGAAGTCTCAGTTTCTGTTTTCACATTATTAAAATAATTTCTTAGGAGTAGTGACAACCAGAAACATTAAATTAATCAGACAGTTGAGAGCCATAGAGTTGTACTTACTTTTATTTGGCTTTTCAGAGATTCAGAAAGGAGGAAACCTACTTGTGCAAGAGTTTCCTTCACATTGGTGATAACACAAACTTGTTGTGATAGGTTGTCTGTGATAAAGAAAAAAACCTTAGACTTCATGCAATAATAAATAATTAATCCAAATTACTAATGTGCTAAACATTACCTTCAATCCACATATTGTTGTTTCTTGACAGAATATTATCAACAGCTGTAAATTTAAAGGCTACAGGGTACAGTTAATATAATTATATAATTTATATAATATACATCTCAAAATTCAAATTATATTTTATATTATTTTGTACAACATGAAACCATTACATTAGGTCTGCTCCCAAAGCCCATTTAAATTTATTAAAAGATATTTGTTCAGGTCCACATTGACACTCGATGACAACCAAGAAAACTTTTTGAAAATTTTATCTCTCCTATTACTTCAACAGATAACTAAATGCAGTGTCAGTAATATTGAGTAAATAAGGGGGGGGGGGGGAAACCAGGAGATAGCATAAGTCCTATTCTCAACAATATATACTAAAAAGTTGCCAAAAAATGAATTAATGATACTGTTTAAGGAGACAGCAGATGTAACTCTTCACCTCAATAGCAAAGAAGTTGCAAAGCTGTGACAAACATCTTGGCCTGGGGAATTTCCTAGATCTTTTACTAGGGGCAAAATACAGTATTTTGTTGCTATGAGGAACAGCAGTTGCAAGTTATTGCCTGATTTGTTCCACAAATCCAGTATTTCACAAAATTAGTAATTTCTCTGGTTATTGACATCAGGTTTTAGATTCAGTGAACATTTTCCTTTCTTTAAGCCAACAAATCAAAACTCAAGTCTGAAACTCTCAAGTCTATTTAAGGCCTTTATCTTTTAGATGCTGAATTAACACACAGAACAAACCACAAGTTTCCCAATACTTTTGGGATAGCCATTCCATAAGTGACTAGAAATTTCATACATGTAAAGTCTAATTATTTTTAAAGCAGACTTCAATGAAACTCCAGAGACAGAAATATACCAAACACCACCACAAAATAAATTAGGAGTGAAAGACAAGAAAAATTATAAAAAGATGGGGTAACTGGTCTTCAAACAAATCTGGATATAAACAATATGTATTTGTTGCATATGGAAAGTTATTTCTATAATTACATACCACACAATAAGTTCAATCAGATGCATAACCTCAGTAGTGCAGAAACATCTCACTTTCTATTGTAAACTCACAGACTTCTTTATAAAAGTAGACATAAAGACCTGAAATTTAATTTTAAAACTGCTGCAGAGTTAACACTATTGGAAAGTGACTTGCAATTTTTAAGCAATTTTCTGTGACCAGGAAAAGTGATTTAACCACTGAGCATTCCAACAGATAATTAGAATGATTTTTTGAATAATGGATATTTATTATGTTCAATATTTATAATGTGACAACAAAAATACTGGTGGCAACTGAGTTTGTATTAAGTTAGCAAGAAGGGGAGGGAGGAAGAAAGGGAGAGAACAATAAACATCTGCTTATAAACCATCACAACCAGATGGAAGTGAGAATTAAAAAAATGCATGGCCAGTTCTCACAGGATTGGAAATCAGAGGATACCACAACTCTGGGAGAAATTATCTTCCCATAGATTCACTGGGCAAAAAAAGTATACTGAACATGCATCACAGTTGGCTTCTACTTAATAGAGAATAACTTTACAGTCTGAAAAATGGGAAACCATATTGAATTAATTTCTTATCAGCAGAAAGAAACTAATGGGTAGATTGAAATCAGAGCAAGAGCCACTTGAATTTAGTACTGTACACAACGTGCAGATACAAAATAGATATACATAATAAACCAGACTAGCATATCAGATTTCAAGAACTCAGACTCCATTGAACTAAGTAATTTAATGAAGAAGGTCAGATTGGAGCTATTACAAAAATTCACATGTGGAAGAAGGCTGTGGAATCCAAAAAGGGACCATAACTTAGGCTCAAACAGTTCTTTTTAAAAAGAAGTTTGTAATCAACAGCAAGTGTCAGAAGTATTCTCACAAAAGACTGCTCAAAGGCTGCAGCTATAAAAACCCATCTCACTACTCTCTCCAGCCCTCTTAGATCTCTAATTTCCTGTAATATAAATGAGAAAGGAGAGGCAATTACAAAAAAGCAGCTGAGATTTGCAGGCTGGGTTTAATAAAGAAGAGAGAAAAAAACAATGAAGTGTGGAAAACTGTATTTTTTATCCAGAGAAGAAACAAAACATTGCAAGGGGAAAGTATGTTAATAAAGTAGGAGAACCTTAAAGTAATGATAATACAAACATTGAAAAGATGCTGCATGCTTTTGAACGATCAAGGAAATGAATGAAGGAAGTCTGGAAAACCATCTTTATAAAATCATCATAGTAAAGCAACAGTTCTGTTCTAGTTGAGGTTTGAAACTCAACTACCATTTAAATCCAAGCTATTTTAAGTGGTCAAAAAAGATCCATATGTTAATTTAGACTGCACCTTTGCTGCACTGAGGGAAGGAAGACTGAGTGGAGTTTTCCTCCCCAGGACTGCCTGTGTCCCACTTCTGCTAAGGTGATGGAGCTCTGTCACTCAGTGTAGACAGGCTGAACCCAGTGAGCACAGCTGGAGTGCTGGCTCGTAACTCCAGGGATTCCATGGGCTTTGCTGCCTGCCAGTGAAACTCACTGTGTGCAGCATTTCATTCCTGGTTTTCAGAATTCTGTTTGGGTGAATGAAATATCCATTCTGGAAAGCCATGACATGGCCATGTCACAAAGAATTTTAATACTCAGCTAAAAACATTTTGTTTTCCAATGGACCCCTGGATAATTGAGGCTGGAAGTGCCATCAGGAGGGTCCCTCATTCAAACTCCTTCTCAAAGCAGGATCACCCATGAGGTCAGGCCTGGTCACTCAGCCCCTTACTGCTCTGCCAACCTGTTCACTACTTGATTGTCTGTCAAGGGTGAAAGATGTAATTCTTTTTATCAAGTTGGAACTTCCCTTGGTTGAGTTTTAGTGCTTCCTTCTGTCCTCCCACAATGAACCACAGTTCTACTTAACTACTTTCTGCCATAATTTCTTTTTCTTCATCTGCCCAACACGTTTTTAGTTGTTTTCTCTCACTATTACATTACATATCAAACTCTCTACCTTTCTTTGGCTTCCTCTACTTATTTAACCTTGCTGTTTTCCTGGAAAATGCCTCTTGCTAACACACATCACCCAATTATTGCCAGCTTCATTCCAGCTGTACCTGATAATGGAGTAGTGTTCCCTATTCACATGGATCACATTTGATCCCTTACAACACTTTTAACATACACTCAGAGCATATTTTTTGCAATAAATAAAAAATAGCTTAAACTTTGCACTGTCAAATTTAAATATTAAATTTCCCTATCAGGGGTTTTCTTCATTAAAGTTAAATTTGATACAAGATTTCACAATTTATTCCATCAAACCTTTTTTTTTCCTACATCAGAAAACCTAATTTTCAATTTCTTCACACCCTCCTTTGATATGCTGAAAGCTTTAGATCACATAATTATGCAGCAACACCTGCCACAGTCTTTATCCTAGAATCATACACAATTATAAATTAAAATGTGTTCATGTTTATGGAACTACCATAGTTAGATGGTATATTAAGTGTACTCTGATGGGAGACTTAGAAGTTTACCTTGAAGAGCATGCCACAAACAAGCAGCAATTAAAATAATACTTTGTTTGAATAAAGATAATAAATATAATATCCTAGAGAATTAATACCATAAGAAAAAAAATGCATCTGAATGGCAAATAGTTTTTAGCCTACAGACATAAATCTTTTTCTCTTAATTGCACATATACATGTGTACATACACTTGTTTTTGGAAACATGCTTGTACCACACCATTCTTAGTTTGGTATTACAATTCCTATTATTTTGGAAGCACATCCTAATCATCAAAATGCTTTTGAAGTTTGTAGTGAATTCCAAGTAGTAAATTAATTTATCAGAATTCCATTTGCACTTTCTACATAGCAATGGCTTGACTGGTCAGGAAATTCAGGATGGTTTCCTCTGGCATCTTTAGAAACACCTTTGTTACGAAATGCTGCTACTGTAAATATAAGAAAAATTAAAGAAATACTGCCAAGCATTCATTCACACCTAACAGAATAGTTGAAGTTGTTATTTGAATAATATAGGTAACCAAAAATATCTAACAAATTTTTTTTTGTTATTTACCCATTCCCCATGTCTCTGTAGCCACAAAAACTAAAAATCAAACTTGACACTGACCCTATCAATATTAGTACAGAGGAAAGAAAGGAATATTTTGTGGTAGAAGGCAAGAAAAGAGGGTTGTTTTCACCTGACAGTAGCTATTCCAAGGAGTATTCCCCACCTGCCAGTCTATTTCTTTGGCTCAGAGCTTAGAACAGCCATTTGTTGATGAGCATGCTCATGAAAATGCAGATAAGATCTCTGTCTTTGCTAAACAAGGCTTATCTCAATTTTTATTTTTATAAACAGTCACATAGTTTCTTCACAGAACACAAGTCATAATATGTAGCTCCCAACAGCCATAAACACTTTGAAGGCATTACAATCTTTTTCTCGGCAAAAAAACTTGCAAAAATCATCATTTTATCTGCCTCGACAGATACTTTTTTAGCCAAATGTGATGGCAAATTATCCAATCTGCAAATGCATGCTCTTGTGAAAAAGTAATTTATAAAGTAAGGCCCTTGAGAAAAGAAAAACAAGAAGGAGGAGGACAGAGAGTCAAACTGTAAGTTACAAACTTCTGAGAAGCACCATTTAAGTTTACATGTTGGAACTAGAGTTCAAAGTTATCTACCTTGAGGGCAGTAATCCTAATGGAATTTTTTTAGGATGTTTTGTATTAGCCTGATCTTAACTACATTTCTAGATGAGTCACCCTTATTGTAAGACAATGTTTTCTTACTTCAAGACTATTAAAAATAGGCGTGTACCACCTTGTCTGCATACTCTGCAAGTTTATACCTGCTTAATTAAAGAAAAGCATTAAATTTGCTTTTTACAGAAGTTATAAAAGAGAATTGAGGAAGCCAGGAAACTAAAAAGAAATGTTTTAAGAAAACAATCTCAAAAGAAAAATAACTCATTAGTCTATTTACATCAGTGAAATGTGTCTTTGTGTTGCCTTGAAGAATGATATGCATGCATATAATATCTAAGGTAAAACAAATGCATGTAGGGATGTATATTTTTCTTACTTCCACCTGAGTCAAGTTTAGCAAGGGAGAATTTGTTGAATTCCTGAGGAAAACCAAAATTTTTGATCACTAATAAACTGCAGATGACATAAAATTTGGAATCGTAGTCACAAAATTAAATGTGTACACCCAGAAGTTCTTCATCACTACTGAACTCACCCAGAGATAAAACGTGTATCCAGCACAGTAAACAGGTAACTTAATAATAAACAAATCAGTGTGAAGACTGAAACAGCAGTGGGGAGCAGTGTGAGGTCAGAGCCCTTAGTACCCAGCACCCTCCCAGCCCATGCATTCAGTTTCTGGGCCATCTCTAGAGGACCTTGACAGTATGCAAGGCAGCATTTAGCGAGCTGGTATCTTGCAGCTCTACTTGACAGTCATGTAGGACTTCCTCCTGAGGCACTCTACATGGCACAAGAAGTGATAAGCAAGAGCACATCACTTACACAAGAGCATGTAGTGATAGGGCAAGTGGGAATGGCTTCAAACTGAGATTAGATTAGATTCAGATTAGATATTAGGAAGAAATTCTTTACTGTGAGGCTGGTGAGGCACTGGAACAGGTTGACCAGAGATGTTGTGGATGCCCCATTCCTGGAAGTGTTCAATGCCAGGTTGGATGGGGCTCTGAGCAACCCAATCTAGTGCAAGGTGCCCCTGCTGATGGCCATGAGCTTGGAACTAGATGGTCTTTAAGGTCTTTTCCAACCCATTCTATGATTCCATGATTCTACAATATAACACCACATAGTGGGTTCTGAACTCTTAAGAAAAGCAGACACAGTGATATAGTCAATTACCCAGCTTCTAGGAAAAGCCTAACTGAGCATGCCTAGGCTTGTTGGGATGGTTGCCATTCTCTAAGGTGACCTGTCCTTGAAGGTTTCCCACAGGTGCAGCACAACACAGCAGAATAGAGCTAATAAGATTTCTTCTGTAAAACTAACAACCATAAGACAAAACAAGGCTATACAGGGGTACATCAGGATGATGCTCCAAAGGACAAAAATACATTCTCCCCTTAAATATGATTTAAGTGTGGAATGAACTGTGCATAAATCATCTGTCTAATATTAATTTACATGGTTCAAGTGTCCACTACCAAAATAATTCATGCTATAGTCACCTGAAGGTCTGAGATTTTAAGCCTTTTGAAGGGCACAAAATAGATAAGGCACAACTTTCAAACTGCTGTCTTGGAGGACTAACAGTGCCAATTCAAAACTCCATTAAAGATAATTAATGATGTAAGATAACTCTGTTATGCAGTGTCCTAATTCGCTATGAAGGATTCATTATACTACTTCCATAATGAGTAAAGAACACGTACAGCTTCTGCTTCCTGAACTCATGCAATGCAGCAAGAAGCAAATCTAAACTTCAACAATCTTAAAGTACAGATTGTCATAGAGAACACCATAATAAGACTACTGTGGTAACTGAAGCAGATATATTGCATGCTGCCACAGCAAAGGGACATTAGATAAGTAAAGGGATTAGCCTGATTGACTCCCATGAAGGTCTTCATTTTTACTTTCAGCTACAAAAGTTTTTTATTATAAGCATTAGCTGAAAAAGATTATACTGGCTTTAGGAAAAAGAAAGCTGATTACATAACATATATATATATGTGTGTGTGTGCGTTTGTCTATATACATGCATGTATATATATATATATATATATATATATATATATATATATATATATAAACTAATGTAACAACTAATCTCCTTTAAAGACCTATGAGATTACTGAAGCCCTTGTATACACAGGAGCATGGAAATTCATTTGGATAAAGGTTAGTTTTGTTCCAAGTCTGTAATTTTTTGACCACCGAGGAAGAGTCTTGCTCCATCTTTACTGGAACCCATTGCTTCTCAGAACCAGAAATTTCCAGGCTTCCCAGTTCTATCTTTTTGATTTGTGCCTGAAAAATTCAGTTAAGTAGTTGTAACAATGCATCTAATATGAAATATTTGCCCACTGTAATAACAAGACTGAACAACTAGCCAGTCACTCTCTGTGACCTCAATAGCACACAGGTTTTCCTCAAATTTCCTTAAATATTTCTTTGGAAAGGAAATTTTAATCCAAAGAGAAGTCCCTTTCTCTTCATCAGTTTCTGGGGTTTTATCCCTCAGTTCTCAACAAGGAGTCAGGCAAGGGTCCCCTGAATCACTGCCTATCAGTTTACAATAACTATCTCATTGTACAGTATTTGAGAATTCTTTCTTCCTACATTGTTTTTAGAGCGAGTCTACCTAGATAAAGGCTAAATCCAGTCTTAATGTTAAACCGGCATGAAACCACTGCCGCCAGGGAAAAAAAATGGTTAACACACTGTTCAACAAAATATTTAGAAATTAATGAAATACCTCAATATCACATAACTGCTATATCAATTTAGGCAACAACTGCCTGTATGTAAAACAGAGAAGAGCCCTAAAGAGTTAATATTTAATTTTCACTGTACCATGTAGAATCGAAAGACTAAATATATTCAGAATTGACGTGCAAATGAAAGAAAAAAAATTGCTTATTCCTTATAAGGCCCTTCAAAATTAATCTCTATTTGGCTGTAATATACACAGTCTTTTATAAGGTTCTGTATTCTGAGAGAAGTAAATAAAGATAAATATGCCTAATAGAAAGATACCAGTAAACAAGCCAAAACAACTTGCCTAAGCACATTTTATCCACCACATAACTTTTCTTAAAGACATTTCAAACTATCACACACAAAACTCTTAATTAGAATCAGGAATATGCAAACTGACAGTCACAAGGACAAACACGTACCCTTAATGATTGATTCAGCTGCATACAGATCTCGCTTGTAGGTCACCTAAAGGACAGACAAGCCTCATTAGATTTAACACAGCAGGAAGGAATGTAAAACCAATAAAACAATGCCCTGAAGGCAATTCTTTACATTTTAAATACCATAAACGAGTGATATTGTCAATTTCTTAATTTTGGTAAAATATCACCAGCAATTTATGAGAACAGAAGTTGCAGAAACTACTGGAGACTTGAGAAGACCTCTTTCCCAAACACTTAGATCTGCTTAGAACTCATTTAAAATCTAAAAGTATTTTCAATACTTTGAAAAATCATGAAAACATGATAATGCATCTATTTTTTTACACATCCATTGTACTGTAATTTTACTGCAAATAGATTAATTTTTAACAGGACTTGGGAACAAATTTTTAACAGGAGTTGGGACACATTGACAGCCAGGGAGAAACCTTGTTATTGCTTTTACTAACAGAGGTGCAATCCTTCAGTAGTGCAATACCGTTACTGTTAATGAGAGTCCAATTAACCAGTGGGAGTCAGTGAGACTACAAGTAAACAGTGTGAGCTTTCAGAGAATTGATAAACATCAAATTCTTCTTGAAGATATTAATCAGATCAAGTTAGATGAACAATAAGATGCTGAATATTTACTTGATACTTGCAAAAACACCCTTCATAACTGTCTTTGTACCCTCATGGAGGCTGACAGTCACAAACATAGGCTTTGCAAATAAAATAACAGAGCATTAAAGTCAGCATCTACCCAGGACATTAGCAGTCCTTGCCAGCAATGTCTTCACAATGACAAGCAGTGACTTGAACTGACATGAGTATTAAATATTTGTATTTGTTTTTACCATAAATTCATTTTATGCTAGATAAAATTTTACTGGACTTTCTGAAATTTTTTTTCTCTTGAATCGGAATAATATTTTTTCTTTCTTTTTGAAATGAACTGAACAGGATTCCAAAAGCTTTAGTGCTGCAAGGTAAATCTTTCAGCAGGACACCACTAACAGTAGCAGCATCTTCGTCTCCAAGTGATTACTTGATTTTAACATAAGGATTCTTGTAATCACTTTCCTTTCAATCTCATAAATTAAGCTCTGGATTATAGTCAGACACAGATGAATAACATGATTTCCCCAATGCATTATATTATTTTAAAATGAAAAACTAACTTACTTCCCTACAGTTTGTCCTGGAGGAGGAGGAGCCAGAGAATTAATCTACCCTGATAAATCTTTGGAGTCTGACTTTACATACAGACGTGCACATTACTACTTACTGTTGGGAAGAATCAATATCTTGAAATTAGATTTAAGGCTAGAGTGAGCAACTGAGTGACTGACTTTGCTGCAAAGTTTCTATTCATCAGATTCTCAAGGGCCTTTATACTGAACTTTCAGTAAAGTGAATCAGATTATAATATCAAAACCTATCAAAAAACAAGACTAAAGTCTGTTAGAAATGGTCTCATACCTTAACATTTAGTCTCTTTGAGGTGCAAAAATATTTTTCAGCAGTCTGATCTAAAAAAATGATAGGTGCTGTCTCCGAGAAAAACAACACAGGAGAATAAAAACTTAAGAATAAACCTTTAAAAAAATCTCTTCTGAAATTCTGAGACAGATATCAGTAAATGGTTTGTTTTGTAGATAAATAAATCAACAAAGTCCATATCACATGCTTCATTTGTAATTTTTTCCAAATCTTTAATCCTATAAGATAATTTCAGATACAAGCTCCTATAAGTTTCATGAAAATTGGAGAGTTCACAGAAAAACCCTTCCAGATATCATCTGCAACCACCCCTAAGCAGTCAAGGAGGGAGAATTTCTCTACATCTCTTTCAATTTGACTAAGATGTTAAATTCAATTCCATAAATGTTCCCTATTTATAACAGTTGCACAGAGCTTGAGCCCAGATTTCTCCATAATATTCTAGATGCACTGGTAATACTTGAACATCTCTTTTTAAATTTCATATTTTTGTTTCTCTGACATACAGTATTTTGCCCACACACAGTGTAAACTTCCTGTCCTCTGAATGGGATGCCTACACTACATTTAAAGTCACTGCCTTCCAAGAACAATTCTCTAAATATGACCTACACTTCATTTGTTTTTAACATCAGTTCTTTATATTTAGCTGCAATGAAAAGCATACTCTTTGTTGAAAATATTTTCTAAGTAATCCTTATAAATAGGTTACTTCTCATCAATTACATTTTTATTTACAGATCCTTAAATATTTGTCTTCAAACTTTATCAGACAACTGTTAAATACCTTAGCGACAATAACAGTTTTTGCAGAAACTGGTGAGAATTATCTTTCGAAATATATCAATTATCTAATTTTTCATCTATTTAATAAGAACTAGTACAATTACAGTCATCCTATTTTTAATTAAGACATCATGCAGTAACAAGTCAAACTTCTGCCAGTTGTATGTTGTATCAGCACTACCATCTTTATCAGCCAAGATTTCAGTCTTGTAATAAAGTCTTGAAGTCAATTTCACAAAATAAATAAATTCCATGTTGGCTGACATTAATTACTTTAATCCCCTGACTCTTTATTGATCAAGTTTTGCCTGTAGCAGTGCACCCTTTTGTTTTGTTGATCAATATCAAACTCACAGGCTCCCAATTACTCAAATTCTCATTTTTCATGTGAAAATATTAATTTTCATTTTGTCCTCTTGAACATACAGTGATCCAAGATTTTCAGAATGTTATTGCTGCAATGCAGCATATCACTAGGCCAAATATTAAAACTCAACACAAATACCTCACATGCACAAAATATGAAAACATGACCTGCTTAAAGCAAAGTCAGAACAGTCTTACTTATTAAATATCTCTACTTTTCTGTATAATTAACAATCTATTGTACCTTAATAAAGCCTCAAAAATCAGCAGAGGAGTTTGTTTCTGTGTGTGTCTTTTTTTGTTAATTGCCAGACTACTAGTTTTCACTACCTAGGAAGATGTTGTTTTAGAAGTTATTCCCCAAAATTACTTCCATGTGATGTTTAAAATTCTTCTCCAAACTGATTTAGTTTGATGGATGGTTCAGACTTACAAAAATGTACATTAAATGCAAAAATACAACCCTTTACACAATAAATACAAGGTTATGATCACACACACACAAATGTACTGCATTTCAGTTTAATGAAGTTTTTCCCCTCTTATACTACAACATCGTACAGAGCTCCTTTGTATGAGATAGTTTTGTAGGATTAGAAAATAAACTGTTGTTTTTTAAAAATAGTGAGGAATTTTCACTCTGTCAACATTGTCTATAAATCTGTCTCAATTTTTAAGAAGTGTTATTATACTGAATTTTTTATCTACAATACACACACACACACACATTAGAGTACAACCAACACATTCTGTCAGTTAATTTTTAGACTATTTAGAATATTTAAAGTAATTTTACTTCCAAGGTATCAAACACAGAGAAACTGAAAATGTGGTGTCGATAGAGACTTTATGTTTCTTTTTTTTTTTTGCCATCCCGATCCCACGTATCTTATAATTAGCTATATAATAATTATCTTTAAAATAAACTTATGAATATTTATAACACTGAAGTAATTTGAATCACTTGGTTGTTTTCACTACAAAAAATTATTTTAATTTTGTAATTTGTTCCCAGAAAATAAAAAAAAAACTATCTCCTGCTTTAGCTCCAACAATGACTTTGAAATGTTAATCTTCCTAATGTACAAATGCTCAGGTAGAATAATTAACGTTAATTCAAGCAGATTATATATAAACACACACAATTTTCCACACCTTTGAGTCATTTAATGTTATGTAGGTTGTGCACCTCATGCATAAACTGAATTTTTACAATTATCTGATCTGCTCTTTAAAAATTCATGGTCCACATAGGATGAAACTGGTTTTCAATACACAAACTGTTAATTGACTGCAGTCCTTCTGCTATGCATCCTCTGAAACCTCAACTGAACAATGATTATTTATTTCAGTTTTTATTTATCTGGATGGAACATCTCTTTGCCTTGTCTTGAAAATATAAGACTGGAGCCATTGAGAGAATATCAGTCCTTGGCATATGAAATTTCATTTAGCTCAGGTTTAAAAAACCTATCAGAAAATAATAACAATATATTACAAATGACAGTATTATGACAGCTAAGGAAAGAAAATTGTGTTTCTGATAGCTGATTAGTAACAACAATAGTTCCAAATCATTTTTAAGCAAGGACCACTTGAGGTAACTGTTGTCTTCTGCATTTTATGAAACTGCAGACCAAGCATGACTGTTCTCTAATGCTCCTGCTCTAGGTCACCTGCCAAACACCTCAGAACAGAGTGACCAACACCAGGTGCTGTTCAAGAAGGAGCTGTATTACTCTGGAGGCTCTAAACTGAAATAAGTATTTCCTGCAGAAACAATGTAATATTTTACAGACCTTGTCATTTTTATGCCTTCCATTTTTAATGTCTTTACAAGCCACAGAAGACATCAACAAGTTTTAGCTACAAAATTAGGGCACAGGATGCAAGAAGGTACTTCAATGGCCTGGCACCAGCACCTTTGTGTTCATGTAAAATATTCACTGCTCTGCATTGCCTGCAGCACACTGCCTGCACATAAATGGGTGCTCTTGCTACTGTCACACTGCACAACACTGTCAACACAGAGACTGTGCTGGGTTGACCTTGGGTGGATACCAGGTACCCACCAAAACCGCTCTGCCATTCCCTTCTTCAAGTGGACAGGGGAGAGAAAATATAACAAAAGGCTCATGGGTCAAGATACTGGCAGGGAGAGATCATACAAACCAGATTCAACTCAGGGAAATTAGTTTAATTTAGTTTAATTTATTACCAATCAAATCAGAGTAGGATAATGAGAAATAAAACCAAATATTAAAATTTCTTCACATCACCCCTCCCTTTTTCCCAGGCTCAAATTTACTCCAAATTTGCCTCACCTCCTCCCCTCGAGTGACACATGGGGATGGGAAATGGGGGTTGCAGTCAGTTTATCACACAATGTCTCTGCTGCTCTTTCCTGCATAGGGAGAGGACTTCCCTTCCCACATGTTATCATTTTCCAAATGTTTATAGGCCTCTCTAAAGTCCAGTGCTACTGCAATGGATCCCACATGCCATAAAGTTTAGAGCAACAGGATGTTTAACTTTTTCATAAACAGTGTTGGAGGTGACACTGACACTTCAACAAGTCCCTTTTATAACAGAGATGTGCACAAGTTCAAGTCCAAATTAAATCGGGGACTGGTTACTAGTGCTATTCCTTGGGGCCTGATACTGGGGACAATACAAATATCTTTATTAACAACCTGAGAAAGGGGAAATACCCTCAGAAAACTAGTAGATGATAACAAATGAACAAGTATCCATTCAATATGCTCGAGGATCCAACAGTAACTTAGAAGGCTCCTGAAAGCCTGGAGAAAGGAGCTGAGAGAAACTTTGTGGTCCATAACAAACATAAACACAGAATCCTGCATCTGGGACAGAACTACCCTGGGCAGCAGCAGTCCATGCTGATGCTGAAGTACAGAAAACAACTTTAGAGAGAAGGACCTTCTGAACTGAGCATGAGTCAGCAGTGGGGAGCAGTGGAGAAAAGGAATCCAACAGGGCTGTATCAGTACAGAAGTAGTACTTATTACAAGTAATATAGGGATTATTCCCGTGTATTTGGCCCTTCAGAGAACACTCCAGAGTACTGCTTTTAGCTTTGGGCTCCCCAGTACAACACAAAGAGGAACAGGAGGAAGCCAGTGGAGGGCTGCTAAGATGGTTTGAGAGAACTTGGCTTATCCAACCCAAATTACAGAAGATAGAAGGTGGGGAAGGGTAAATTAATGGCCATAGGGAAGAATATATTGGACTTTTCTTGCAGAGCTTTCTGTTGGCCTTTCTTCCTTTCCCAGTGCAAGAGGGATTAAGGGAAATGTTGATAAAATATTATGAAAAAAGTCCCCATACAAGGTGATACATTAGAATTGTCTTCCCCAGAGAGCCTGAGAAATCTCCCTTCTTGGAGATATTCAAAACTTAGCTGACCAAGGCCCTGCACTGCCTAACCTGGTCCCACTTTCAGCAAGGTGTAGGACTCAATGACATCTATCTATTTCATTCAGACTTTAAATTATTCTGTCATTCTAAGCTACATTTATCAGCTGGAAACCAGTAGTACCTACAGATAACAAAGAACCAGATGAACACTCTAATGAGCTAAATGAGCATTAGTGGTGCATTTTGCTGCCTTTCACATAAGTACCATGCTTTGCAATGCAGAAGATGAAACCATCCAAAAAACTGTGTCATGTAAATACGCATGACATAATCTGTCCCTCAGAAGACTAAATAGCAAAACAGACCATATTCTGTTTCAGGATGACTATATATCCCCAACAAGATAGCAAAATAAGTTCTGCATGCAACCAATGCACAAGTAAATTTTGCTGTTGAAGTGCACAGGAAACTTGCACTGCAGATTCAGGAAACTGCCTTTCTTTTTCATGAAAGATTTGAAGATTTATGGTTATACTATTAGAAATAATGTCTCATTGGAGGAAATTAACTGTCAAAGACAGATGCAGTGATTTAAGCTGCTTTCAGCTCCTTCAATGTGGTAATGAATAAAATAAAATAAATAAAATATAAAAAACTTTAAAACTGCTTGATGCAACAGCTACTAAAAATGAATAATGTCCCACCATCCAAATCAATGACATGCAATACTTTGAAGTAGAAGGGACATATGCTTAGGCGTATGTACACACAGCTGCTTTGTCACTCATCAGGAAACTACCAGATTACCAGACAAGGTAAATAATGCTTAAATATATGTAAAAGATTATTTGAAGAAGTCTTAAATATTACAGTGTTACTGAATGTAATGAGCCACCCTAAAATTAAAATTGTTGATAGCCAGATATTTGCCATGAGAAAAAAGAAAGTGATGTCCTCACAGGAAAAGTGGAGGAAAATAGACAAAAGATCTAGAAATAGCATGAGAAAGCTCATATCATAAAAGAAAATTATTAGTTTTGGAGATTACAGATTTACAGATTCTCAGGTCATTCAAATACCTAGATGTTTTTCCTATTTACAGGAAAATGCTGTCTTCATTGATTATCTCAAGTAACACCTGCCCAAGTCTCTCTACAATAATGAGCTCTAAAAAGAGCCGAGACAAAACCAATTCTGAAAAATGAAATATAAAAGCCTAAATTACAATTGAAAACACATCTGAATTTTTATGGTAATACGCAAATTTTATTAATTTTAAATCATATATATATATACATATAACTAGATATTATTATTGTCTTTACCTTCCAGAGGTCAGCTGTTCCTTCAACAAGTTTGGCATTTGTTTTACAGTATTTCAGAGCCAGATGCAAACATTCAGTTCCATAATCCAGGTCATAGTCTGTACACTGTAGTAATTAAAAAGAAAAAATATACTAAATTAGTCTTAGATACTTCTAAGCAATAACACATTTTCTTTCATTAATGAAACCTTACATCTCAACAGTCCTATCCACAGTAACACATCTGTATTAGGCACATAGGTTAAGCATGGATCAGAAATAAAACCATTCCAAGAAGCTTATTGTGGATATTCAGGAAAGTCCTACAGAAGTAAATAAACACTTTATAAGCACAGATTAATTCAGTTAGGTGCTGCAAGTACTTTGCTAAACCTTTACTTTGTTAAATAAATGAATGAGAAGTTACATGAATAAAAATATTCTTGATGGAGTTGAGAGAGGCCTCACTAATAGACACCACTGACCTTCCAGCGACACAACTTCAGAGTAGAGGAACAATTTAATAGATGAAGAAACATGACTCTTCAAATGCTGTTTTGGTTATTGCAGCATCAAAAAAGGGATGGTAGTAACTAAGAACCTCCATATTCCTTATGTGATTCCCTCTTTCTCCAGTTATCTGCACAGAAAATAGCAGTCCCATGCTGCTACATGAGCCTTACTGATTAAAAAAAAAAAAAAATCAAACCACACCAAACAAATGTTTAGCTATCTTTTAGTCATCTAGAAAAGATATTATTCTCTTGACACACCATTCCCAAGCAGTTTGGCTTCCTATTGATACTGATTATAAGAACCTCATTAAGGAAAAACTGAGTAGGGAGAAGAATATCCTGAGCCAAAACACAGGTGAAAAAGCAGGAACTGGGAGCTTATCAGTCAGGACTACCTCAAGATGAATTAGCCTAGGATAAGGAAGTTCTACTCTATTTTCATATTGCTAAATTAGCAGTCCATCCAGAAACACAAATTCCATGTAACAAGGAAAACTTAAGATAACATCTTGTATTTAAAAAAAAAAGGAGGAATTTCAGAAGATCACAGGCTGGCTCGCCCACTGTCCAGTCTCTATTTCAGAGTGAATTGTCAACAATAAGTAATAATGAACAAGGCATTAATATGTTCTTACTTTCCCAGAATGCTCCCTTTGCCTCCTATAAAGCTATTATTCTGCCTTCAGAAATCCCTATAATAAAAAGTCCCTGAGGGATACACTGAACCAGAAGCAACTGCCTTAACAGCACTCAGTGAATTACAGGAAAACTAAATTTACCCAATTATTTTTTGAATAGCAGTATTTTTTAGCAACTGCAGCAGGGAGTATCTCATTCATCACTCTTTTCATCACATGCTCTGATATTCTAACAGAAAAACCACCTTCTCAACTCTTCAAAATATTCCACCACATCTCACATCTTTCCACAGATAAAGACATCAATATCTATTCAGTCATTTCATGTGTGGAAAGTACTTTAAAACTTTGATCAACCCTTTTGCCCTTTTACACTTAACTATGAATTTTACCATAAACAAACAAAACAAACAAACCTTCTCAGTTAGCCCTCATCACTACTATGAGGAAAAAAAAATGCACACCTCCACTGCCTGTTTCAAATTGTTTATGAACAAAATAACTGCAGAAGTCTCAGTACAGACCATCATGCAACTCCAGTGGTGATTTACTGCAATGAAAACTGGTCATGCACTTGACCTTGTTTCTTATCTTCTAACAAATAATCTCCTCTACTAAGTCTCAAATCTTTAAATTTCCTTCAAGAGTCTTCAGTAAAAGCTTCTGTGAAACGTCTTATTAATGCACTTAGGTTGTTATCACCTCAATCAACCTCAAACAAGATGCCAGTGAAGTCCTTAAAGAATGACAATTAGCTCTGCAATACATAATCTTTACTTTACAAACAATTTCACCATGTCAAATTTAACCACATGTCTACAAATTCATGTTTCAAAGATACTGTGCTCAATAGTTTCCAGTCCCCTCCAGGATTCTAGAAACCAAAATCGTTAAGCATGTAAAAATTTCAGTGGATTAAAGAACCAAAGTTCTTTAGAGAGAGTACTGCAATACAACCTGTCATTCTATTAATTCCTGAAGAAGTTTATTAAAACAGATGAAGAAAATTTTTAGTTTCTATTCTTGTTTTATAATGTATCAGTGAAATTCAAGAAATTCATTGGCATTACACATCTGAATTGCAATACTCATACACACAGACATCCTAGAAAAAAACATAACTATCACTTTTATGTTATTTAAATCACTGAATTCTGACATTTTAATTTGCCAGCCAACTTAGAAAGGTACTTTAAATGTTATTGCTCTTTACAGTTTTTTAGCTTGAGTTACAAAACATAATGGACACAAGAACACAGAGTAACTTAAAAAGGAAAGAATTTCAAAAAACCACTTTGGAACATTTTTATACTAAGCAGAAATTTAAATATACAGGATACAAAAAAGGTCAATAAAGAAGACAAAAGAAGAGGGAACTCTATCTCCAAAATACATAAAAATGCAGTGATCCCTTAAGTAAAGAAGAGATAAAGTGCCAGTAAAACCAGAAATGGCCTACTAACTTTCAATTCCAAATATTTATTACCAAAATTATTCCTTCTTCCACTTTTTTTAAGAAAAATTTTCTGGTAGAACACAAAAAAATTTCCACTAATGTTAACAACATACAGACTAAAAAAAAACCATGCGTTTTTATTTTTGCTTCAGAATGGAAGAGAAAATTTCAGGAATAAATTCAGCTGTGAAGAATTTACTTGAAATATAACATTTTTAAATATACAGGTAATTAATGCAACTAGGACAAAACTAAGCAATTCCAACTTTTTAGCAAAGTATTAATCACAGATAATTAGTAGGGAGTGGAGAAGTTCCATAAATGGGCTAAGGCATCTTGAGCGCATTGCTTGCTTCAAGGGATGAAATATGACACAAAGCAAAGTAATAATTAAAAACATATTTCACTAACACTTGTATATCATGACATTTACCACTCTAATTATCTGTAATTGTTTCAACCTAAACATATTGTCAGAGTGTACTGTTCTCCAAGTCTGATACACTGATGTCAGAGGAGAACAATGAAATGAAGTAGCAGCACAAGGCCAGCTGTTTATATACCATCTCATGCTGAACATCTTCATATGTGAAATTTTAAATCCATATATTTAAAGTGCAGAATTCAACAGCTTCTATACTGCCCTAAGAAATTCAGTTAACAAATTAAGCATTATTAGAGAGCACCTATAAAAAACATCCTGCAT
Organism: Melozone crissalis; assembly: GCF_028551555.1. Lineage (NCBI taxonomy): Eukaryota > Metazoa > Chordata > Aves > Passeriformes > Passerellidae > Melozone > Melozone crissalis. The sequence goes on from NW_026535794.1 coordinate 30,021,177, forward strand.
CAGGCACAGCATCACCAGCCAATCAAGGGCAGGGATTGTCCCGCCCTGCTCTGCACTGGGGTGGCCTCACCTCGAGTGCTGGGGGCAGTGTTAGGGCACCTTAATATAAAAAAGACACTTAACTATGAAAGAGTTTCCAAAGGAGGGCAACAAGGATGCTGAGGGGCCTTGAGGGGAAGCTGTATGAGGAGGGGCTGAGGTCACTTGGTCTGTTCAGCCTGGAGAAGAGGAGACTGAAGGGAGATCTCATTGCAGTTACAACTTCCTTACACGAGGAATCAGAGAGGCAGGCACTGATCTCTTCTCAGTGGTGATCAGTGACAAGACCCCAGGGAATGGCCTGAAGCTGTATCAGTGCAGCTTTAGGTTGGATAGTAGGAAGTGGTTCGTCATCCAGAGGAAGGAACAAACTCCCCAAGGAAGCGATCCAGCACCAAGCCTGGCAGAGTTCAAGAAACATTGCAACAATGCTCTTAGGTGGTGGGACTACTGGGGATGTCCTCTGCAGGGCCAGGAGTTGGATTCAGTGATCCTTATGGTCCCTTCCAACTCAGGATTTTCTATGATTCTAAGAAATCCAGAATACTTGTGAAGAAAATTCTTACTGACCCAGGTATACAATCATTCTCATTCCAAGTCTTCTGTATGTAATTCGGTGTACATCTAGATTGAACTAACAATACAAAAATCTTTTTAAAACTCTTACTCTTTCTAAAGCCCCTTTATTACTGAAAGCCTTTTTAGCATAAGTTTGACAGTGTACAGTTAACTGAACTTGACATGCACACATAGCTTTGCGAAACAATAGACATAGTTTAAGTTTCAGACCACAGATTTGAAATGATGGAAACAGCTGGAAATATTGGCACAAAACATATCCACAAAAGAAAGAAAACATAATAGTTTAGCTCTTTAAATGACACAGAAGGAAATATGTTACTTAAAAATGCTTTTGTACTGTTGAATATTCAAAGGCATTCTAATAGGTAGCTTTGGGGACACTTTTTTGTGGGTAGTTTTTTTTGTTTGTTTTCCAAGAGTGGATATTTGAATAAAGTGCTACGAGTGGAATGAGATACAGATTTTAGCAATACACAAAGTCTTCTTCCTCTTCCCCCAAATTTGTTTGAAAACATTTTGAAAAATAGTACTACTTCCTAAAATGCAAGGTGTAAACATAGAATAAGAGGCTAGAGAAAAGAGCAGCTATGCAGCCTGTGTCTCCCTGGTATTTAATTTACTGTATCTTTATATGGGAACTGGCAATCATAAAACAGAGCCAGCACAGATTAAAAAAAAGGTTCAATACAGGACTGTTATTTTCTTATATTTTCATCATTCCTTAGTTTATAATGACACAAAACAATATTCTTTTATGCATGAACTGAAAGAAAAATTTCAGATATGCTCCTTTATACAGGTATCTTTAAAGCCTGTGTAGAGACAGTGTTTTCACTTCCCTAACCCTTGACTGTGCAATCTTTAGCACTTTTTCCACTGTCAGCAGCCTATCCATTTTATTCTCCCATGTAAATCCATTCAGTAACAGTATCAGAACACTTGCCCTTAAAATGCATAACTAATCAACAAGAGCAGAGCCTTAGGATTTTTCCAGATCCTGGCAAATCAAGTTTCCATGGCTGAAATGCCAGAATACATCATGAACATTCATCATCAGGAACATTTTACTGAGTTGAGAAAAGAAGTAGACACAAACTCTCACTGAACCTGAATTGGCCCATTTTTATAATATTTTATAAAGATTTTTTTTGCCATGCTCATTACCATTGAAACCAAAAATTGCTAAATCCAACAGTGGATTTGCAGAAAGTAATCAGCCTACATCAATATGCCACAGCTAAATGAGAGACAGCAGAAGCAGCAAACAGAAGGAGGAAACATGAATGAGGAAACATTGAGATCAACATAAACCAGATTATCTCACCTCTGAAACTATTTTTACTGTAGTTAATTATTAAAACTGTGGTGACAAACATCCAGATGCAGTAGTAGTGAGGAGAACAAAGATAAAGAAATTTGCTCCCTAACAGAATTAAGCAAGCCTTTTTTTATACGATCTGTATATATATCCCAAAATCTTTCAGTGCAGTAACTGCAAGTGCCTTTCCTGTACATGCCATGATTTCATGGCAATCTGCCATTAAACCCCTGAACACTTCCTGATTGCTCATTGCCATATTTTGGTACTCATGCTGCTTCCAAGTACACTAAATATATACACCCATATTTTAGTTACAACACGAAGAAATAAGAAAATGGCAAAAATCCATGTGACAAGAGTAGCAGTCAAAACACTGTGTTAGGATTCATTGTTTACACTTTTTAAATTATCTTGCAAATTGGAAAATACTTGGGAAGCAATTATTTGGACAAGACAAAGACAAGAAAAATCTTGCCCTCATGTAGAAAATACAGATTATTTACATTATTCTAAGAATATTTGAAGACATAATTTTTCACATTCTCCCAATAAAGAGATTTTTAAATACATCACATTATAAAATTAAGAAACCAACAGATAATTTAATCAAGGCTGGAAGCAAAGGTGAGCCAAATTCAGGCCAAGCTAAAATGCACTTTTAAATTTTAAAATTTTTTAACAGATAAGACTGTTCTTGGAACAATCTACTTCAGAAAAATCACCTCTTGAATTATGCAAGATTTTAAATGGTCCTTTTCCTTGCCTTTCAATACACCAAACTGTCAATAACAAGAGTTTAAAATCACTAGCTTCACTACCTTGTCTTCTTTGTTACTCTCAGAACAAGCAGCAGATGACAATTTAGGTGGGTGGTCTCCCATACACGGGGTACCAGGACCCTCACTCAGTATTCAGCATTTTCTGAGCCTGTGCCAAACAGGTGATTCTCATGGATACAGGATACTTACCAGGATAAAGCCAGTAACACAACAGTATTCTCATAATCCAATCTAACTTCCAACTTGAATATTTGCATTGTGTCTTCTTAGCATACACCTTCCAAATTATATCTGAAGACAAAATGCCTTTTCACTGCCATAGAGATGCCAAATTTCACCCATGGAGTGGAAGCTTTGCACCACTGCAGCAAACAGTTCCAAGAGCTAATATGTGAATTTGCAAAGTTCTTTGAGATCCTACAGGATGAGGAGTGACATAAAATGGAAGTAATTATCCCATTAGCAAAAACCCTTTTTTTTTCTTGTGCAAGGCATTAGAATCTCTCCAAACATTCTTGTGGCAGAATTTAATTAGGGCAAGGTGGGGATCCAGACAATATCCTGGCTCTACCATTGTGCCAAAGAACTAATCAAGTACAGAGCTATCTAAACTAGCTTGGTTTTCTCCAGACCACCAATCTAGCTTCACTTTTTGAATAAAAGAAAGCATTACTAACAAAATTTATTTTAGCACATTTACCCTGAAAAGTATTCTTTAGAATTGGGTAGGCTTTAAGGATAGGAAAAATCATTTATTCCTCCCTGTTCCTCAGGGTAAAGTTGTCAGGTTAAGAAGATGCTAGATGGAATAGCATATCTCTTTGGAAAACATCTCAGTGTTACAACCTGCAGAATATAAAAATTAGGATATTCATTTAGGTGAGGTTGACAGCACTGTAGTTAAACACTCTGCATGCATCAGCCTGACAATGAATGGAGAAAGGCAGAACCTCTGCAAAACTGACTTATTAAAAAAATAGCGCCATAGCAATTTTGCATCAAAACAAGACAAAAATTACCAGCTTTCAGTGTGCATTAAATGGAACAGGACTCAGGTTCTACTGAAGTTCCAAATAAACAGTTCTTTCTAAATGTGACTATAACAAATCACAACATCAAAGCTGAAATGGACCACAACAATGAAAGGGTGCTGTTGATAATGTGAAATTTCTCATGTAAGAAGAAATAGATTACCTAACATTTAGTAGTACACAGATTTCCTTGTCAAACCATTATATCTGAAATCCTAATGACCTATGAAAAATCAGAAATGCTTCCTTTTTGTAAGATTATTTCATCTGCTTAGATTGTACATTGGAAAAGTCACAGATATTTGCCATCTTCATACAAGTAGTGCACCAATAATTAAAACCAGGGTTAGGAACTTCAAAAAACTATTCTGCTGAGTATTCAGCTAACTTGGACCAACCAAGTAGGTAGTTACACTAAAACTGTAAACAGATGGAAGAATGATGCCTTTAAGACTGCATATGAATACATTGGTTTGTAATACTGCCTTCATACAATCATACTACAAGACAAGTCTAGCCAGCTCTTACCTAATTCACAAATCACTTCTTGATTTTGTATTTCAGAATAATGAGAAGGAAGAATACCTATAGACACAAACTAGAATGCAGAATTAGGACAAATACAATAATGGTGTTACATGGCATATATTTATAAGACCTGAACATATAACTATAAACTGTAAAAGTAAAGAGGGTGACCAGAGCCTGGGGATGTGGAAAAGGAAGTGGACCTACACACACACAGAGCATTCAAAAACTGCAAAATCACTTTGAATAAGAATGAATTTTGAATATAAATTATCATCCTTACAAGACAATACACTCAATAAAAGATTCCTGATTTTTTTTTAAAGACAAAGGCCAAGAAACAACCCAGTTAAAATTTAAAATAAAACATATATTCTATGCACTATTTGTCATATGTTTCCAACAATGGTGATCTCTTTTTCGGGGCTTTAACACTACAAAAATGAACAGCTCTGACCCATACCACTAACTCAGGATGGAAGAGAATCAGACAAAAAAATGATCCCCAACTGAATGCTTACAGGAGATAAAATATTAAGTTGGTAAACCTTCGTGACAACTTACATGCCTTGATATATACAAAGTTTCATGTCTGGTGTATATTAAAAATAAAGGTTGAGGTGCCTTCAGATTCAGATATCTTTAGTCTTGGTAAGCAGATGAGCAGCAGTTTTTTCAGAATTCCAGCACTAGAATTAAATGCCCAAATTTTGTCTCACTTATATCTTGATTCTTCAGTCCTTTTTCAGAATCTGACCCTTTCTCCCAAAGTTGCCAAGGTTTTAGTCAACAATTTGTCTACTACCGTTCATCTAATCGCTTCTTGCTCCTGGCAATAATAATTTGACAGACATTGATGTTTTTAACAAAGAATGAAGCCACAGGAAAATCCCCAAATCAGTCTAGACATTTTGCCTCGAAGGACTTTGCCTGACCTCTGCCAAAATATTGCTAAACTGCTACAGCTGACTCCATTTCCCTGCTACAGAGGATACTAAAATGCTTCACACATGTTTGAAAAAGAATGCCAGTAATGGTGTGCCCTTTCAAAAAGTACTTTAGAAGTTTACAAAATCCACATGGAATACACTCCCTATTATTTACATACAGAAAAGACAATACTTTGAGCAAATACTTTTACAATGGCCCTAACAATAGCCAACTTCCTTTCTTAGTCTGGCAAGATCTTCCCTGAACATTTCTAGGGGTTTGTTAGAAGAGAACCATTTTAGGATTTCCTTTTTTTCCACTAATGACCAGGTTGGACAGTTTGCAGACTATCTCTTTCCCCATCTCCACCCAATCCATGGACATCTTGCAATGATTTTTTTGGGGAGTGGAAGAACATCTGCCTCCCAGAATTCAGCATCAAAGTATGTGAATGATTCTCTCTGACACACTATTGTTGTGTATCTTGTCATTACTATGTTTATATATAGCTGTTCTCTCCTATGCAGGCAGATGGCCCATAAGTAAATGTAATTGCTTAATATTCAAAGAGTGCTTAATGTTGGCTATGAAGAGTTACACTAATTCAGTGTAGCCCCAAAAAGTACTAATCCCTACATATTTTCTACACAGATTAGATAGAATGCCTAAGATCACACTGATCTGTGTGGATATCTGTAAGGAGGTTACAAACATGAATCAGAGAAACGTCTCTAAACATGTTGAAGCTCATTCTCCTTCAATGAGTATTCCTGCTTCCTGTTCCTATTTTTTTTTTCACTTCAGCTTCATTGTTCTGATTAGCTAAATATAAACTTCCATGCTCTGCAAAAGGTCTACTATGGACAGATGATTAAACTAACTATACATGTAATACAAACACCCCACCCTCCCCAAAAAGTATGTAATTCCTGCAATAAATTTCCACAGATATAGCAGATCTTGAGGAAAATTGTAAAATAATGTATAAATTATCAGCAGAACAAAAATGTGTACTTTTTAAATAAGATTCTTAAAAAGCTAACCCTTAATTTTGAATTAGTGATCAGACTTTGCCATACCACTCACATATCAAGGATTCCTGCACATAGCATTCTAACATATCCTGCTCTTTTTTCAGCTGTTGGTAACTATTCCCTCTCACAAGGTTCTTGGCTTCCCTGGACTGGTGGCACTGGGGAGCAACTCTGATATTTTCCACACCCATGCTGACAACCCCTTAACCACTGCATCATCTTAGCAGAGCTGTTTGTTTGCATATCTGACATAGAAGCTAGTCAGAATCTCCCACCTACCCCACTCCTCTTCTGCTTCCATTTTTGGTTATTTCTCTTCCAGATCATGGAAGGGTAATGCTTTTTTTAAATGTTCCTGTTACCTTTCTTGCTTTAGCAGATATATTTCAAGTGTTCAATGCTTTGAGTATTTCAGCCTTTATGTACAGTAGGTGCATTACTTTGTACAGAACACATGACATGACACAACACGATGCTTTGTGTAAAAGACCAAAAAAAACCTTTGAGATCTTTGTGCATTTCACAATATGTCAAAAACAAGTATTACAAAAATCAGTCTCAGCCTATTCTGATTAAAGGAAAATGGTAGTCTACCTGACTTCCTGATACTCTAATTCTTTTAAAAGGTACTGCTCCAGGGAACACTTGACTTCTGGTAAGTGAAGTCTTTCCCCCACCCACCTCCTCCCAGGCTTGCAGGCTCATACTCCACATTTGTTCCTATTTAAATTAAGAAGTGGAACAGAAACATGAAACTACCTTAAGCAAAAATGAACAAGTCTGGTCTAAGGAACCTATACCTTATTTGCTATCTTTGGACAGGATGGATTTTCAATTAACACTTAAACTTTCTTGATTTTCCTTGGGATTGATAAAAATAGAAAAAAAAACCAAGTATTTTTAAAGATTAGGAAATTGTTATTAACATAATAAAATAAAAATTATTTTTAAAGAGTTCAATTGGCTGATTTTGCCCCAGATAGTTGAGAACTGAAGTAAATCATAGATTCTGCCAATTTTTTGGAACTTTTCCAGAGGTTTTACTAGTTATTAGAGATTTGCATTTTTTGTTTTAAATTTTTTTTATTTGTCCATTTACTGTGGTTCATTACATTGTGCAGGAAAGGAGAACTCACAAATTAGGACATAGCAGAACTAAGAGTACTGATGCAACACCACTAAAGAAATTTATATGTCCTTTTTATTCCCTAAACAAATTTATATGTCCTTTTACCTAAAATCCCAAGGAAAATCCCAGGCTAACATAAAGCCTCCCACCTGCAAGACCCACACACACTATAAATACAGTTCTTTCTCCCCTTGCAGTTATTTGCATTGGTCACTTGTCCACCCCAAGCCAGATACACATTGTACAAATAAAACTGGTAACTTTTATAAATGTTATAAAGCTTATAAATTGTATAAATTTGAAAGTTAATAGTTATGAAGTCAGAAGTCTTGACATGATAACAGTTAAAGCAGAAAGTAATATGTGTCTGAACAAAGATCTGTTTGGAACACTTGTTTTAGGCAACAGGGAAGATGTAAGACTGAAAACTAAATTAAAAGCATCACAATGAAATGCAGGTGAACAACCTGACTGAATTCCTCAAAATCTGCCCTGAATTTTTGTCACCAAATGTGAAGAGGATTCCCTGTAGTACACATATATTTTAAGATACTAGTGTAAATCAAACTTTTGATATTTGTACCTAAAACTAATTAGAGGAGATTCAACAGGGCATGTATTTTTCCCCAAATCACTACTATCCTTTTTTTTATTTGAGCTAGAAATGGAAAATGTTTTCTAAGGAAATTACCTAATTTGTTAAAGATCATACAAATATATTTTTCCATATATTAATAGTGTTAATATCTTACTCTGTTCTAGTTCTAGATAAATTTAAAACAGCTATAAAAGGAGAAGCACCTCTAGAAAAATTTAAAACAGCTATAAAAAGAGAAACACCTCTAGACTGCTCTTCCCAGATTGCTATCAGAGAAGAAGAGCCAAAACACTGCAGATAGCAAAGCTGTAAGGGTCAGGTATCTGACCTCTAACTAAATTTTGCAACTTGTGGTAAATATATTCAGATATCTAACACTCACAAACATATCTGGAAGTCAACATTCTGAACCTACCTACTCACATCTGACAGTGCACTTAAATAGAGATGGAGTTTGAAAGCAGTATTCCACATTACCACTGTGTAACTGCAAAGCTTGTGTTACTCAAAGCACTAATTCAAATGGACAGTTTCTTTCCAAGGAATGCATGTTTGACTGTTGTTTTTCCCCACACTGTTGTTGCATAAAGGTCACAACTGTATAAAATACACAGGCATGGGATCATGATCCCAGGCAGAGTCAGCCAAAACAAATTCCATTCCCAGCTTTGTGAATGACCTGCAACATGACTAACAAAATTAGTTTCTCGTCTTTGTTCATCTGTACAATGGTACTTACCTTCACCAGGTTATGGGAAGTGATTATGGATACCTTAACATTTAGAAAGCATCATAAACTGCACCCATTCCTACAAAAATCTGTCCTACAGTAGCTTGACTAGGTTTTTCAGGACAACGATTATCTGTCTTTTTTTATTTGTTTGTACAGTTCCCAGAACAATAGGGTCTTAATCCTTGACTTGGACAGCTAGACACCATTGAAACATAAATTATTAGGAAACAATATGAGTTGAGAGATTTTAGCAAAGTGTTATACTTCCCAAGGGTCCAGGCACAGAGCATTAAAATGACCAGAATTTAGCCAAAGCAAAGGAAACTGGGGACAAGAAACCATAGCCTTGGTTGCTTCTAACAACTTTGGTGGCTTATTCTTGAAAGAGCAGGGATACAAAAGAGAAGACTGATGGAATGCATATGTGAGAAAAAAACTCTATTCAGAGGAGCACAGGAACTGCAAATATAGTTGTCTTTTTAGTGAGGCATTTAGGACAAGAGCTTTTTATGTATTTGCCAGCTCTACCGTATTTGCAAATTATAAAAAAACATGGTAGAAAAAGTACTGGGTTGTTTGGGGGCTGGAGGGGAAGGTGGTTGCAAGAAACAGCACATGAACATGAAATTTGCTAAAAGATACACACATCAAAAAGGGTTGTATAACCAACAGCAGCAGTGGTTTCTTGAGATGTGTTCTTATGCACATAGAGGATACATTTCTTATAAGCATACCCACTACATTCAAGGTAGAATCTCAGAAGTATCAGCTGTGTGTCATATACTAAGAACAACCCCCTGCCTCCTGTCAGAAGCAAAAAGGTTGAAGCCAGTCCAATCTCTTGAGTAGTTCTTCATTTTGGATAGGCCTTCATCTTCAGCATTTAATATCTTCAAGTATCAAGCATAAAAGGTATGACATAGAATTTGTGCCAACATTAAGTAACAGCTTCTTCATTGCCTGTCCTCACATTCTCTTGTTAGTGATTTCTAAGCTTTGTACTCTCTGAAAGTGAGTATCAGAAACTTGGGCTTGTTTAGAATTGAAAAACTGATGGGAAGCATGACTGTCAGCATGAACACGAAAAATAATTGCTTCCAAGTGACAAATGAAGAAATGCTCTGCTTCCAGTCAGTCTGGAAGATACCTGGACAGGCAATTTCCACAAGGTGATGAATGAAAAGGAAGCAGTGCTGAGACGAAAGCCTGGAATGTTTCCAGTAAACTGTGAATGCAGGGTGGGGCAAATGAAAGCAGTCTTCAGGGCAAATTAAGGCAAAAGAGTCAGGGTTTAATACATTACACACAACTTTAATTTTCCTGAATAAAGTTAATTTCAAAGTAATATATTAGGAAAAAATGAAAAATTACAACAGAGACAAGTAAACTATTTTCAGCCACTAATCAAAGTATGTAATACACATGCAACAAGAAGCAGAATGAACATTTACCTAGATATAGCAAGTTATATTATCTCAGTATTTTAGAACAGCCTGTATCCCACTAAATTACTATAAAATGTCATTATTACACTGTGCATCCAAAACCCTTTGATACTCTCAGTCAACAATATTTTATACAGACACCTAACTTAAAACATATAAACCACTCATTTAAGTATTTAATTCACAATAATGTCTTTCCAGCCATTTAGACCTGCCACCCCCTCTTGTATTTAAAAGGTAACTAATCAAAAATTTTAATAAATTAGAATGATAAGCCTTTTTTAAAAGACTCAGAAGTAATAAGCATACAGTTTGATGTAATCTGAAATAGTTTCTGAAGCTCTATTCTTGAAAGAAGAGAAATTAAGTTACCTTTTTCTTTAACTGCAGTAAATGGAAAAAAGGTCTTAGAAAGCCTTAATATCTTACCTGTTGGTATGCTTCATAGATTATATCAAACAAGAAAGCCTGAGGCATTTCACTTGCTCTGTACCTGGCACGTTCCAGTGAGTGGTCCAAGCAGCCATCAGGAGCAGAGGCAATAACAGTAGAAACTAAAGGACGAATTGCTCCTGCTGCCTGTGGAACAGAACACAATGAGAGACTTAAATGTTATCAATATTAATTTATATCACAAAGCTTTTGTCAAAAAAAGCTTGAAAATTATTTTTTTCCTTCTTTGTCTTTTCCATTTGTCATAATCTGCAAGTCATGCTACTTAGTCTGTATGAGACTTTCAAGATTAATGTAGCAACGGAAGACTGTATAAGAACACTTCAAGGGAAAATTTACCAAAAAAAGAAAGAAACCATAAGCCCTTCATAAACATCTACTGCAAATACATGTACAGATCTAAGATGTACATTCTTCAGACTTTCTTCTCTATACTCTGTAGGCAGTTTCCATGAGGACAGGTCTAGGCCTATTCAGAGAGCAAACAGCAGCAGACACAGCTGAGAAGTCTTGACAATCCACAACACCTATTGCTTTCGCAGATCTCAACTTGATCTAAATAGATCTGAATTGATCAGAACTAACCTGCAAGAAAAGTTTCAGAAAATTGAGCTTGTTCCTCTGTGCTGAATTCACCCTGTGAAATACTGAGTAACCACACTTACCAGTGAAATCAGAGGGAATTCTGATACATCTGAAAGTACTCAATATCCAGCAGCACAGTGCTGCAGAGCAGATATTTATATACTTATATTTCAGTTTTAGTTTGCTTAGGTTTGAAATAAACTGAACATTTATTTACCTTTGATTTTTTTATCAATATATAATATTAAAGATCTGTGGCATCTCTAAAACAGAACTCTCCTACATGGCTTTAGGCATTTTGATAGCAGAAAGTTACCCACACTTCATCAGTAACTTATCAAATGCTCATGTGCTTTGGATGTAGCTTAAGACACTTGGGACAAGAGTGGTCCATACAATAATGAAGAAGAGAATGCAATGGCAGAACACTGCTTACCAAGTCACAGGGCAAAAAAGCATGCTCTCCATCAATGATAACCACTGCTCCATGATGCTCTCCATCAATGCTAAACACTGAGAATAGCATCTTCACACTATTCTGCTAATTATGAATTTTTAAGATGAATAAAAAAAGAATAATCGATGCTGTTTCAAGATATGTGGATATATCCAACATCTTAAGAGTATGCCTAGAGAATAATTCCCAGTGGTGAATTCTGACACTCTTTACTGCAGACTCCTATTTTCTGAGGTTTAGTGAATTTTGACACAGAAAAAAAATAGGTCCCTTATCACAAATGAGCAATTTTACTTATCACTGTTGGCAAATCCTGCTCTAATACGAGTCCTGTCCATTTTTAGAAGATTTCTGACCTCAGATAATCATAAAATGGCAGAAAAAGACAAAAAAGTTCTTGCAACCTCAGAAGAGAAAGAACAAGTTCTCTTCCCTCCCCCTTTTACACTACTAAACAATAAAACAAAGGCAAAAGCAGTTTGCATGTTGAGCACTTTATGAGCTCCTAACTACAGTTTCTCAGTTCATTTTTTTACAGAATGAATACAGAGATGTGAACCAATTTCTCATGCCCAAACAGTTCTGATATGCATAACCAACCAGGGCAGGGTGAAGGAAGAGTCAAGATTCAAAAGATAAATGTGAGAAGAGAAATATCTGAAGTACTTTCTCAAAATCTGAAAAGCACTTTTCCTTTCTAATACATGGAAAGAGATACCTATACAAAAGCTACATGGAGCAAAACACTATCATCCAAAGACAAAATGTGGTACAGAAAGGTCAGTAAAAAGCAGGCAATCACATTAGAACGGTCTGTAAAGAATCTCAAGAAGTCATCTAGGCCACCTGTCTCTCCTAGCCAGGATGAATTTTATTTCTCTAATAGAAAAGACAAACTGAGAAAACTAAACACCACTATAATTTTAGTAATATGTCAGTGTATTAAATGAGGTGTAAATTTAACAGATGTACTTAGAGCAAAAGCTGTGCATGGCAGAAGCAGAGTCTAAATTATCTGCAACTTGTCCCCTCTCTATTTCCTATGATTCAAGGACATGGATTATTACATCTATATCCCAGCTGCTGGGCATTTGGACTATGTTATTTTGCTGTGCCGTCATATTTTAATTGGTCACACACACACATACACATAAAATTATAAAATTAGAAGGTCATGGGAAAAGAGAGAGAGCAGCATGTTACTCACAGTTTTTCTGTAATTAGCTATATATTTGAATTTTTTTTTTCTGGAAAAGTTACCATTCCAGAAAGCCATTTAGCAAAAGAGGGTTGCTTAGGCTGATCCAATATTTTATTACAGTTTTTAACAATCCTGTCATGTTACATTTTCAGCATAAAACAGGCTGGAAGAATACAATGTGACTTGCGTAACCAAATCTCACAAGTGAAGCATGCACTCCGAGGAACAAAAAACCAAACTGCAATTCTAAATAAAATTGAATACTCAGAATTATGTTCTTAAAAGAACTCTGAAACACATTGTTTTCTTGCCATCTGGTTTATTGCACAATAAAAAATTATGAATATCTGTATTGGTATCTTTGTGACAATACTGAACCACAACTCCTGCTCTGCTGAGGCCTAGCTCTTCCAAACAATTCAGAATGACCTAATTTCTACTAAATCCAAATGCAATATTTTTTTTTAACTCTGCAATTAACTTCTCAAGTAATTGAAAGCTTCACGGCACTTAACATTTAACAAGTGCATTTTTTAAACAACTAGAGTTTTATTTTACAATACCCCATAACTGAGTCCAGCGTGGCAGGGTGAGTTTTTCCCCCTCTCCTCCTGCCACTTCGATAGGAAGTCACAAGTTGGGCACAATAAGATTTTTTTCTGCAGCAGGTCCCCTCAAACTATACCTGACACTGATTGAAAAAATGAAATTTAATACAAAGAATAAGATTCATGGCTGACTTCTGATCACACAAAGGAGAGAAATTCCGTGTATGTAAAAACAGGATAATAAGCAGTCATTTGATTTAAAAGAAAGCCTCAGCTTTTACTCCAGAAAAGGACAACTCAGTCCATGACTGAAAGCAGAATGGAGAGCTGTGGTACCTAGTAAAGCCAAGAAGTTTCAACTGTTCAGAAAAACTTCAGATGATAAAGAGCTGCAGTCCAAAACCCCAAAAGCTGAGCTTGAACACACTTGCTAAGATGCAGCACTGAGTCAAAATCTTAAAATCTTGAGACAAGGTACAGATACTGATTCTGTTTTGCTCACTACTGGCTCGCTTTCCACAGGACCTTTTTCTGTCCCACAAACACACATGGGCTGTCTCAGCCAGATGATGTGACCCACCACAGGGCTGCATTTGCCACCTCAGTGACACATGAACTACATTAATTCCTAAGGCCACTTTCAGACTGTGTGAAATTGGGACCAAGCAAGAGAAAACACTGGCCTGTGGCCCTGCACTGTGTCATGAGGCACAAGAGAGCTGAGTCCCAAATACAGGAAACTTTGCATCTGCAGTACTGCTGGCAACACCCTTGAGCTGGTATAAGGCAACAGAGCTGCCAAACCCATGCTGGCTTACACAGACCTCACCACTCGTGCTTCTGCTTCCAAAACTGGCTCATTGCATCTTCATTCGTGGTCCAGGCACAACATTTGGCATGGGAAATCAAAAGAATTGAGCTGTGAGTTTTGTCTTATATACAGGCCAAAGAGGGGCATGTTTTAAGGATATATGCCTCATTCTGCAGTACTTCTTTCTGGTTAGCACAAACCTTCCCACCACTCTGAAAAGCACAAAGCCTTTCTGAATTCCACCTAGCAGCCTTGCAATGAACTGAATGGGGAATTTAGGAATTTAAGACAGGGCTACAGACTACATTTTTTCATTCAGAAACTTAAATATTAGGGCACAGTAGGGACAATATTACAATGAGACAGTATTGCATCTAAATGGACTTCTGTCCCTGATAATTGTGGGGTGTAAGTGAAAAACACAGTGAATAGTCCACATCTATTCAGTTACAACAGCAAGCATTTTAATCTTGACAGGGGATTGCCAGGTTGGTTTTTTAAATCAGTAATAAAAAATTATTTCCATATTAGTAAAAGACAATATATACTGAGTTTCAGGTATTTGAATTTTATTTGTTCTAATTTGAGAAGTATTGACTTGCTCTTTATGTCAGGAATGCACTTTCTCAGTATTTAGCCTGGCTCTCGGGTGAGAACTTGAGTTCAGACATGAACTTAAAAATTAATAAAACAAAGAAAACCTATCCTCATTTAAAATTATAAGTACTTGCTAATGTCACTGTAGTTCTAAAAGTCTTTTTTGCACTTTGAATTACCATAGCACAAAATACATACGATATGTGAGTCTAAAGCAAGTGCTTGGGTCTTATACTGACATTTCCCTACTCAAGAGTACTTGTCTTCCAATTTCTAATAATTCTAAGCCAGACTTCAAGTAGGCTTTCTTTCAAAATCACACAGAAAATGCATCACACACCCTTCCTGAAGATGAAGTGGATAGTTAAACTGAATTTCTTTAAATGTGCACTTTACAGCCTTCAAGCCACCCGACTTCAAACACATTCAAGCACTAACCTTGGCATGTCCAGGAAATGCATTTCTTTTCCTTGTTTTGGCACATTTTGTTAAATAAATCAGTTAAAGTATCCAAATATGAGTGACCAAGCTCTTAAAATACTGTTTCATAGCATAACATTGAAACAAATACCACTAACTTATTTTTCTTTTGCAAATAAAATACTGGAAGAAAAAACCAACCTTTTAATCTATAACTTCCTTAAAGCAATGCTAAAATGTCCTAAGAATGCAGAATTCTATCAACTTCAGGGGAAGGGACAGACTCCTGTCCCTCAGAGGCAAGCTCATCCATTGATCTGGTGAAACTGAACCCACTTCCAGATGCTTTTAGAAACAACAGGTGTCTTTTAGGACTCATTTTAAAATGCATAAATCAAAAACATTTACAAAAAGGTTCTGAGTCTTGTGTTCATTTTTTTGCATAATTGCCTGGACCATAACATGCATTCAAGAATTAAAGATTCAATGGTGACTGAAAAAAAGGTAGAGAATGAAGTGCATGAGGAAGGTCAGTATAACAAAGCATCACAAGTGTTTCCAGTGGATCCAAGGTGCATTAACCCATCTTTTCACTAAAGAGTAACATATTGTTCTCAGTTTATCATACTTCCACTCTAACAAGATGTTGTTTAGATGTGTGTATTCAGTGAATCCATAACCAGGATGAGCTTTAAGATCAGACAGCAAAATCAGCTCAAGGACTGCTGAATCCAAAAAGTATCAATGACATCTTTTATTACAAAATTAAATATGAATTTTTAGATCACAGAAGCTGACACACAACATAACAATTTGGCTAACATAATGAAGTACAGCTTACTTTTACTGAAAATTCATAAATAATTAAAATCCTCATTTTATTTATAATAAGGTTATATTAGGTAGTAAAATCCAAACAGAACCCATTAAAATTTTCATAAGGATTAGGGAGGGAGATGGAGCTGTTATCAAAAGCAACAAATTATCCAGCTTACAGATATCCAAAACACACTTCAGTATTCACCAGGGACCAGCACTCCCCACTTACAGCACAACACACCAAGAACAAGCTATCATGGAGCCAAAAGGTCCAAAAGAGCATGATAACCAACACACATCGCTGATTTGGTCATTCTGGGTAGCCAGTGCTGAAACAGAACAATGATAAATAGCTGCAAATCTCAACAAATTGAATGACATGGACTAGGAATAAAAAAAAAAAAAAAGTTGCAGTGGCACAGAATCCTTACAAAAAATGTCAGAACTACAATTCCTTTTGTTTTAGAACAGTGTGGTAACAAGTTCAGACAACCACAGATCCTCCATGCTAGCCTACTAAAACAAAAGTATGCTGTGTCTTTGGCATACTTACCTTGTCCCCAGTAAGCCCCAAGTACTAACACAGACCCCCAAAGTCCAGCCACACTGCCAGCCTGGAACCCTCAACTTCAAGACAGTGGGAATGACAGCTTACAACTTTACAGAGTCTAGTCATAAATGAGCAAAGCCTTCCATCTCTCTAACATGACTTCTTTTCACTTTTTGATTACAGCAAAAATACTTTTCTTCACCATTCATAGCCTCTGCCTCCCCTGAAATTCATTTTCCCTATGCTATCTTCTCAGCTGTCTAGTACCATTAAGTGTATATTTTATGTTTTATTTCTTTAATATTTAAATCATTCCAACTAACAATTCAATGTTTTAATATTACTTAGGAATAGGCCTGATATGAGACATAGAAAAACAAGCCTTTGAGTGCTAAGTTTAAAAGAATGTTCCTATTCTTAAGCTTTTACATGTTTTCTCAATACTCATATTTATACATTTTAATTCTTTATTCAGACTTGTTTTCAACTCTGACAAGCAAAATAGAACTGAAGCAAGACTCACAAATAATTTAGCTACCCTGCCTTAGAAAAAATAAATTTGGCTCGCATATATACACTGAAAATAGAAGGACATTACAAATACATTTTCATAATTTCAAAGCAGCTAACTTCTTTGAAACTGTATGCTGGAGATGGTGGGGCTTGTCACACTTAGTAAGGCCACTATATCTATCTTGGAACAACATTAAAGTCAGTTTTATAACTGTAAACTTGGTAAACATACAAGCAATTTTATCTTGCTTTACCATGAAGACAAGAATTGCATTAGGACACTGGTGAACTACATAACAATAACAATCAATGTTAATTTAGACAAGCTAGGTATCTAACAGTTTACAAATATGTCCTGGAATGGTTTTTGTTGGGTGAAAGACTGTTTATATGTTTCCAAACACTACCATCTCATAGGGATTTCAATCTAAATTAGGTCTGGCTATGAACCAGCACAAGAAGCTCAGAATAACTATGATTAATTTCTTCTCATTTTTTTTCCATCAAACTGTTTCCACATGTTACTACAGGGAGAGTATTCTTTTACACAGATCAAACTACTTTCCAGGAAGGGCATTCACAGCCATCTACAGTACGAAAAAAATACAGAAATTAACACAGTATCTCTGATACATGAAACAGGTAGAAACCTGCACTTCTATTCAGACATTTGCATTCAAACTAATTGTACCTACAGTAATCAACATACTTCAGACACAATCAGTAATTACCATTTGAGTTAGAAGAATTGTCTCTACTGAAAGATTTCCTATTTCAAATTTATCAAATAGAACCTTCAAAGCAAAATTCAAAAAGTTAATTATAAGATTAAAATATTTCACATATTTAAGAGGATTTTCTTTTCAGATTCCTTCTATATCTAATAAAACACAGGCATATAACCTTTTTTGTAAAATAAAGCAATTAGAGAATTACTTCTAATAAACATTTACGGTATAGCATTAAAATAACATCTTTTAACCTTTTCTTCTTACATTTCTTTTTTTGGGGGGTTTTCATTTTCTGTATTTTGTATCCAGCTCTTATCTAGGACTACATTTTTTTTTCTATAACCAAAATTTTAATCTATGAGAAGTTATATGATTCCAGTGCAGAAATGGAAGATTTAGGGTATTTCCTCTTCCAATCTATAGAAATCCTAGCAAAACAACTCTATTTCAAGGGACAAGATGGAGGCAGAAACGAAGTCATGACACAAGCCATAAGCCACCACGCCTTTACAGAAGTGCAGTTGAAAACAATCGCTAAACCACGCGAGCAAAGTTTTCTAAACTTGGATGTGAACACTTGTTCAAGCCCAAACTAGCCAAGCTTCCAAACTGAACTAATACAAGCCTGCACATAGTCCTCAGAGTTCATAACCTCATTCTGCACCCAGAACCCACCTACTTTCTGGATAGCAAGGCAAGGCAGCAGCTTGGTCTTAACTCAAAGCTGTCACCATCTGCCCCCATAACTCATTTTGTAGATGTTGTGTCCAAAAGATGCCCCAAGCCAGCTGCACACTTCTCTTGAAGGACCAGATACAGCATGGAGTCAGTCAGGACTACAGGACAAGCAAGATGACTCAGTAAAGAACAGTGCACCACAATAAAGGTAGAGGTGCTCTCATTAGCATGCAGAAACGTAAATTTGAGTCCAGGGCATAGCATACTTTCACCCACACTCACACCAGACTCTCCCATGTAGCACAAACATAACTTATGTGACTGTGCTGTGCTGGGGCCAGGATTCTTTCTACCTATTCCTTCTACTGACAAACAAGCACAATCTGCAACCTGAGTTGTGTATCCATTAGAAATTAGGTCTGAAGAAAAAGGATTACCTTCTTTCTGCAAGGGTATCTTCTTTAACAAAAAGAATAATTCTTAAATTACCTTATTTTGAATTTTTTGGGGCAAAAGAAAAAACCAAAAGACAAAATTCATAATCCTTATGGCTACAGCATATTTGAGTCTCATTAGTGAGCACTAGAATTTCCTTTATGCAGGCAGTATCACCAGCCAGTGCAATTTCAGCTATCTTGACACATTTGCACTGGCAGCTTTTAATTGCCCAAGGACAGAATTGGTTGAAATGTTAAACAAGCCTAGTCTTACACAGATATTAAACCTAATCATCAGCCAGACAAAAAGAAGGTTAATTAGAACACATGTAAGGAGTTTTAACACTAAGAAAAAAAGAGTTGTATGCTAAACTTCACCTAATTTCCTTAAAGTCTGTTTACCCAGCTGGCTAGAAGCAACAGTCAAACTCACTAAAATTGGGCACATGTTAATCTTAAACCAACACCAGGAAGGAAGAAGTTATAATTGTGTTTATTCCTAGCTGAAAGAGAGGGGATGTTTAATCAGAAATTTAATATACACTTTGATTCAATGTTAATGAGCTGACACTATGTTGTACATTGAAATGACTTCAAAGACATAGGATGCCTTAAACAAATGTAATGTATATTTATGACACTGTTTAGAAAAAGAAAATATTTCTTCTAATGAGGTCACCTTTATCAGAATATACTATCTGAGTAATTGGTGATAGCATATGTACATCAAGACATGTCAGAGCCCCAATTAGCTAGAGCAAACTAAGGAAGATAACAGCAACTGTTGCTCAAAAATTAGCAAAATGTTCTTTTTTACTTTACATAATTTCTGTTCTTTTGTATTTAAAGCCTTTACTTCTAAGCATTAGCAAATATTGTTTTGGCCTGATCAACCACATGCTAAATTCTAAATGTTATTCTGTGGAACAAATAAGATTTCTCAGAGAAAATAGAAAAGATTCCCCTCAAAAAGACCGAATAATAGGAATACATAAATTTTTAAAAAAATTATAGATATTTAAAGCAGAGGAAAGAAGCAGAACTAGTGTATAACAGGCTACAATTTTTCAACACGCAGCACTGAAAACAAGCTCAAAAATGTACCATAAGTGGAGAAGAAGGAAAACCAAGTACATATGCACTAAGGAAAAGGGAAGAGTGGTACTGCAAACAATGATGCAACAGTTATGTGAACATTTGATTTCATATCAAAATTGGATTTTTTTTTAAAAACAGACTGAAAGTAAGTCATAAGAATGTCATTTATGTTGTTCTTGTATCATGAATTACTGACATAAAATTTTAAAATAATAAAGCATAAAATAGAAAAGTTCACAGGATTAAACCAATATATACATTTTCAATGTGTCATACAAATAACATAGCATTTCTTGTAGTGCATTCTTTATCTGTGCATTCCTTGTGAGAATCCAAGAATGGTCAAGGAAGTTAGTGTTTTCCATTGATACAATAGCACAGTACATTACATAAAATACCTTTTGTCACATTATTAGCCAAAAAAGGTCCTACTACCTTAGTCAACATATTTAACTTTTTCTTTTAGTCACAGCGCATTAACTGGAAATGTTTAACAACATGCTCTTGTTTAATAAGCATTTTTTCTTCTAGATACATTTTTTTAAAATATGTTAAAGTTTGGCATAGAGTCTGTATAACACTACTAACAATTTATATTAAGTATACGATACACACCTCACATGGCATCCCTCACCTGAAGAGCAGCACATGCTGGTGCAGAGTTTCAAGATTTTCTTATGACCTATTATTCTTTTCAGTTGTCAGCAATAGTTGTATACTAAATACAATTACAATGGATTCCATAAGATGCATAATTCCATCTAAGCTAATTCAAATATTTCAAAGCAAATCACATGGCCAGTAACTCACCATCAGTTTTCAATAATTTTTGAAGCATTTTAAATCATACTTACAGCTTTACATTTTGGCATTCATTCAACATAACTGACAATAAGATGAGCTACCAGAACTTTCTTGTTCTAACTCGTGCTGTACTGCAAATCTAGGTGGCAAAATTTAAACAAAACATCTGCTCTAAAAATTAATGAAACACAAACTCAATAATTGTTGCCACTAAAATTAACAAAACTGTTTATTTTATTTTGACTGCATAGTATTACCTTGCACTAACAAGTAATGAAGCACAACTTACAGTCAGCAAGATATCTTTCATACCCCACATACTGATTTACATTGCAAAAAGCAATCAGTGAGCATGCACTCTGCCACCAAGGATTTTGCATATTACAGTAAACAATATAAGGACAAGTTAGCACTTGTATTCAGTGGAGCAAAAATCTTGATGCAACTGCCACAGGAGTTTAACTTTTTTTTAGGAGGTTTATACTTTAAGAAGGATATTTTACCTCCAGACAGCGTGCATCATCACAAAATCAACATCATGAAGGATACTGATCCACTGCATATCATTTAACACATGATTTGCATCATTTTATGTAGAAGAAAAAAGCTCAATGTGTTGTAGGAAGACTCTTGCACAATTTAATCAACCAAATGCAAAACTGCAATGTTTAATTAACAACTCTTTTCCCACGCATACAGTCCTGAGCAACCAAACCCCGCGGGCACTGAAGTTTGTGGTCACACAGTGCCCTAAGCGACTCTGCACATGCTTATCAAATGTCTTTGCCTCATGAACTTGCTCAGCTGCTTCTCTTAGAACTCCTTGTGCCTCTCCTTGCAGCAAACCTTGGATTCAGGTTTCTCTCCCTTAGAATTCATTAAATTCAAAATTTCAAATCACCTCTTTATACAGGCTTCATCTAACACTTTCTGTTACAAAGGGCCTAATAATATGGATCACTACACCTTGCCATGTCAGTTTGGCTCAAACAGTGACTTTAATACATGTATGTGTGGATTTGATACCTCATGAATTCTCTCCTACGTGCTCCAGGGCTCCTCAAGGCAGTTTTAGTTCTTTCTGTACTACAGCCCACTGACTTCTTGGAAACAGGAGCATAAGCACAGAACCAGTCCAGCAAACGATTACAGCACATGAAACAGGCCAAGTTGGCTTTCAGAAGCTCCACCTAACCTGCAGGGCTGGTGTTGTCCTGCCACAACCACCTAGATTACAAACTCAGCCAAAATGCAGCTGAGAACATATCTGCTTCAAAATTCAGATAATCTTTCTTTTCAATGCAATATTTGGTGAAAAGGAATAAAATTTACATGCCTAATCTTTAGTCAGAGAAATATGGCTAAGAACCTCTCCCACATCTTGGAATGTAGGAGTTGCTAGAATGATCCAGGGCCTTTATTCAGCTTCTCACAGATGCTGGACAAGATGATTTCCTTATTTTAAGGAACTATTCTTTAAACCTTTTATCTGCTGCAGGAAGGGGAAATCTGAGTGCTAAATAGACTTAATCTTTGCATAAGGCGGCTTCATTTCCCAAATGCAATATTGTTTTCTCAGATAAAGCACACAGATTTTAACTAGCCTCAAATAAACAGCAGTACCATATATGCTGTTCCTCTAAATTTAAAGGGGGTTTAAAGGGGGTACATCTCTAAATTTAAAGGGGGTACATTTTATAGACATTACAAAAAAATGACCCAAACAACCATTTAAGGAAAGGAAACTATGCTCAGAATTTATTTTCAGAATAAACTAACCCCATCTAAAAAAAAAAAAAAAAAAAAAAAGGAAGGTAAAAAACAATGTGTGTAGACTTCCAGAAACTAAAAAGTGGTGGATTAAGCCACCTTTTAGAAATACTGGTTGTGTTAGTACTAGGCTGGTTCTATTAGTGCAACACACAACTAATGCCAAGAAAAAAGGGAGACTGCAATTTGAGTTTCTGTCTATGATTTCTGTATTTCAGTTGGGAGAGTTGCATCCTTCATAATAAATGTGATTAATTATCTAAAACACTTGAATTGAGACTGGGAAATGACAGAGCTGTTTTTCCCCTACCAATGTCCTCCCACCATCAAACATTACATCTTGTTAGGACTAAGACTACAAGTATTTACTAACAATGCATTAGTTCTCCATTTAACACAGAAAACAATTAACAACTTGGTTTTAATTTCTTTGGGACCAAAAATGCCATAAGCCATGGAAATATCATTATACTTTCAATAGTTATCCATTAAAAAGGAAAAATACATTGTATACCTGTTTTTTGTATAATAACATATATCACACTTTGTATAATAGCATAATCACACTTCATTTCTTCATACAATCAGGGCTGCTAAGGAGCTCCTGATCTTTACAATAATGTAGAATCATAAAATAGTTTGGGTTGCAAGGAACATTTAAGGGTCATGTAGTCCAACCCTGCTGCAATGAGCACAGATGTCTTAAACTCTGAGTGAGATCAGGTTACTCAGCCTTGTTCAGCTGGACTTTGACTGTTTCAAGGGACGGGGCATCCATCTTCTCTTTAGGAAAACTCTTCCTGTGTTTTACCACCCCCCTGTAAAAAAAGTACTTGTCTCTATCTAGTCTGAATGTACTCTATTTTAGTTTAAAATCATTACCACTTGTCCTATTTCAATAGACCCTGCTACAAAGTTTGTCACCATCTTTCATATAAGCCCCCTTCAAGTACTCAGAGGCCACAATAAGGTCTCTCTGGAGCTCTCTTGTCCAGGCTAATTGACCCTAACACTCTCAGCCTTTCATCGTAGGAGATGTTCAATCCATCTGATAATTTCTGTGGCCCTCTGCTGGACCTGCTCCAATAGGTCCACATCTTTCTTGTGTTGAGGCCCTCAATGCCAGATGCAGTACCCCAGGTGGGTTCCCATGAAAGTTGAGTAGAGGGCCATAAACACCTCCCTGGACCTGCTGGCCACAACTCTCCTGGCCCAGAACACAGCTGGCTTTCTGGCTCTAAGTGCATACTGTCACTCATGACGAGCTCTTCATCCACAAGTACGCACTTTTCTGAAGAGTCCCCTCAATCCTTTCATTCCCCAGCCTTTACTGATCAGGAGCTTGCACTTGGCCATGTTGAACCTCAGTGTTCGCACAGGACCACTGCTTGAACTTGTCCAGGTCCCTGTGCATAGCATCCACCCCTCGGGCATATCAACCACACCATTCACCTTGGTGTCATCTATGTATTTGCTCAGAGTGCATCTGATGCCAGTGTGTCTGCATCAATGATGAAGGTATTAAAGAGTACTGGTCCCAGCAGGAACCCCTGAGGGACACCACTTGTCACTGATCTAGAGCTGGACATTGAGATGTTAATCATTACCCTCTGAATGCAGCCAGACAACCAATTCCTCCTCCACTGAACAGTTCACCCATCAAATCTTTCTCCAATTTTAAGAGAAGGAGATTGTGGATGACTGTGCCAAAGGCCTTAGGGAAGATGAGAGAGGCAACATCCATAGCTCTTCCTCATACCACTGATGTAGTCACTCCATCATGGAGGGCCAGTAGGTTGGTGGAGCAGGACTGGCCCTTGGTGAAGCCATAATGGCACTCTCTAATCCCCTCCCTGTCCTCCATGTGCTTTAGTAGGCTAAGAGCATGTAGGTCTTTAAATGCTATTTTATTGATGAGTAACACCCCTACAATTCATTAATAATTACTTTTACACTGATGTTAGTCACTCTCCGAAAGTACAAAACTCATTCCATTCAGTCAAGATGGTAATAGTAGTATGCCATCAGTTCTTAATTCTGTTTTTGCACAGGGGTCTGACAAGACAGGGAGAGCACTGCAAAGCACCAAGCATACAATGAAAGCAGAACTTCTGAGAACACAGCAGAGGATAACTTCAGATGACCCAGTGTATAAATATGAATCAGAAACAATCTTGTCACTGATGCAGCCTTTGCAGCTGGCTAAAATCAGTCTTTGAATATAACAGAGGACAAAGACCAGGTGTAAAAATATTCTATATATGGCAAAACCATAAGGAGATCAGAAAACAACAAGATCCAAGAGCAAAAGTGCAAAGAAAGGTCAGAATGGGGACATAGCATTCTGTCCCCATTCAAGTACACTACACCAGCTCATCTTATTTATCCACCCAAATCTTCCTTTACTGTCAGTGAAGAAAAAGAGGTGGTTTTTGGTTTGCCACCCACCAAGTTTTGCTAATGTAACTCAGCAACCATAGACAGCAAAATCAGTGGGTGAAACAGGATCCACAGGGGTCCATGTTTTCTGCTCCAGCCTTCTGCTACAGTAAGAGTGAGGAACAGACTGAGCACAACACAAAGTGTTTTCTGTCTGGGGGTATTACCTTCACCAACTGCCTCTAGGTAGGAGTCCACAAGACTGAGCAGCACTGCACAGCTGTATTGGCATGTAAGCTTTGTTCAGGTCCTTGCTAAAGCTCAGAATAAAGTAATGATGTTAGACAGCTTCCAGAAACCAGCTTTTAAGAGTGCCATTTTGACTTAGTCCTTTCAACATAACATATTGTACTTTCAAATCTAGTTTATGTTAACCAGAGGAAAAAAAGTCTTTGGATGTGCCTACTTTTTGTAAACTCTCAATAGCAGAACTGACAAGTTCCCCCCGCCATCTTCCTGATTTCTTTTCCATGTAAGCATTTTTCATTTTAGTTTTGTTTAAAATGCAATGTTGGCAATGAGATATTGCTAGAGGCTTTGGACTGATGCCTTCTGAGGCTTCCACTTTTCCCAACTTTTACTGGCTGCAAAGAATTTGTTTCTAGAAACATATAATTTTAATTGCAAAATTACTCCAAAAACATAAATGGAATTTAATTGCTTACAAAGTAATATTTTGACATAATCAAGGAGTTGTTTGGGGGTTTAAGGCATAATTTATTAGTTCTGGTTAAGGTACACATTTTTATTCCCCCAGGCAAATAACAAACCGATTAGTAAGTGCAATAAAGCAGTTTATTTGTCTGACAATTGGCAGCTAGAAGTGAATAACTTACTTGATCAATTGCCATTTTAAAGAACATTAAAGCTTCTCATAGTTATGTTATCTATCTGGTATGCAGACATATAACAATACAGCATTACCCCTATTAACATAAGTCATTTAATGTGATGTTTCTGCCAGGTTTTGTACCTTTCTACATAATGCAAGAGGAAGTAATTACTTTTTGTACTGAAAGATTGAAGAACTGACATCCTTTTAGATATGCAAAGAATTTGACCATAGGAAGAACTAAACATGATATCTGCTCTCAATCAGTTTTTTTCTGATATTCAAAACCATGCATACCAATTTTGAGAAAGTCACAGCTTTCCATTTAGTTCCTCAGAATTCTGCAGTTCTCAAGTAGAAATAACCACCTGCCTCTGGTAAAGTGGTTTTGTGGTTTTCCAATTTGTTACATAAAATGAAATTCTTCTCATGTCCCTTAATTCAATTACTTTGTCACATAATATCAACAGCAGGCAGCTTTTAGAGACTTTGAGCACACATCTCTCTGATGGCCCAGCCTTGCTGAAGCCAGTGGATCTCAGCTGACACAGAAAGCCACCACACACATTTCAGTCAAATGTCATGCAGTGGAATAGCCTACTATACATGTACACAATCACCTCTTTGAGATCAAATGATACTTCAGTGATCCAGGTTAGGAAATATTTACTGCTCAGAAGTTCCAGATGAGCTAGAATACTGACTTGAGAAGGTCCATGGAGACTGCCTTGGTTCCCTCTACTTTTTTACTTTAAATACCTTACATTCAATTAAAAAGAAAACCAAGAGAAAATATTATACTAAAATCACAAAACTTTCAAGAAAAGTTGAATAAGTTAAATTCAAATGAGATATGATTTACCTTAATATGAAAAGACAACACAAACACATTGAGAAAAGTTATTCTCATTTCAACCCAAAACCAGCATAATTAACTGCATTCTTCTACCACTCTCAAAGAGTCACATTTAAAACTGATTTACAAAGAGGATTTATTTAGAAATCTTTGGCAGAAAATCAAATCTGAAATTCTATTTTGTGCTATATGAGAAAGAATTTTAATAAATTTTTGACCTAACAGAATTTAGGTTTTAATAACTGGAAATCTATGTTCCAGATCACTGAAAACTATAGAGCAGAGTCTCACTTTTCTTGCCATTTCTTATTAAGTCTATCTGAAAAACTACAGGCCTACTAAGAAGAGGCTCAATATATTTAGATTTGCAACATAATGTTTTGAGAGACTAATGTAGTTTGATTTTCATAATGATGCTTAAGGCATCAATAATAAACATTTTAACAAGCTGTATATTCCCCTTCTACACTATGAAAGTGTAGGAGCACTAAGGAAACACCACAGTTCATTCTTTGGACTCATTAATCCACTGTGCACATTGTGAACCACCTGTCAACTATCTTTTCCCACATTTTCTGGAGGAAGACAAGCAGTGGTATTTTTCAAGTTTTCTAGTACCCAAACAATCTGCTGTCACTAATGACTTCTACCTCAAACCATGTCCTTGAAGCAGGGAAGCATTATGCATCTCATTAATGGAGAATTCAAGAACAAATTAAAGATAATTAAATTTTGCAAACAAGCCTGTGGCTAAGTCATGATTTCTTACATCTCTGACTTGGGCAGTTCATCTAACAGTTCCTCTTGTTGCTAGTGCATACCTCTCCTATCACCTTGCATAACACAACTTCTTACCAACTCTTCTCTTTCATATATCTTACTTTGTCAGAAATCTTTTTGGTTTCTGTGAGTAATCCCAGTCCTCAGATGCAGTGTTAAACAGGAGAACACCCAATCTACAGCTGGAGGCTTCCCACATACCCTGTTTTCCAGCAGTCTGCAATGCTTACACATTATAGAACAATTTGGCATTAATACAGAGACAGCTCTTTTGCTGTTTATTCAGGATTTGCATACAAGTTTGAGATGAAAGCACAAAGTCTGCACAAGTACTGCAAGTCAAACAATGCAGTACACACACTCTTTGGCTATTATTAGTACCCACTAACAGAACTGCTCTAGCATTTAGAGATAATTCTGCATGGAAAAAGGGGTAAACTATCATTACATAACCTACCCTTCAACTAACAAATTGCTGATTGATTCAATTGCTTACTGACAGTCTCCATGGCAACAATTATTCCCTGTACCAAATAATACCTGCAGTATTTAAAAATGTCAACCTCCCCCACCTGATCTCTCTGTAATAGGGAATCTGGATCTGTTCTACTTTAAAAAAACTCATCACACATTAATAAAATCGCTAGAAAATTCCTGATTTATCAACCATGATTTTAAGCTGTACAGTATAAAGCACATTACAGAGTTCCATTGCTGTATAGTACATACCCCACGTTCTTTAGCAGCCATAACCACTTTTGAAACAATATCTTCTTCAACAAAAGGCCTCACAGCATCATGGATAATCACTACTTCTGGCTTCTGGAGCAAATGGCTGGAAAATTCATTCTCTGCAAACGCTTTCAGTCCATTGAATATTGACCGGTGACGAGTTATTCCACCTTCTACTACTGTGACTCTTTTGTGGCCATATTTTTCAATGATAGTCTTCATTGTTTCAATATTTTCAGGAGAGACCACCACAACAATGTCAGATATCCAACTTATCCTAGAAAAATCAGCACAAAACCAGAGAAAGTAGACATGAATGACTAAATAAAAGTGAAGATATGTGAAACAACAAAATTCATAACAATAAAAAAATCAAGATGGCTACATAAAGCCCTTCTCAATATACCCAAGTCCATGTTTTTGTACTCCACCCCTTAGGGGAGAGCTATAACAGAAGATTTATACCAATGACACTGGAGTTCTGGGAAGGGACTTGCTTCCAACAACCACTTTGCAGAGAGGCACATTCTGATAACTCTTCAAAAGCCTTGAAAACTTTTCTTACTCCAGCATCATTCCTAACTTCAAACAGAACTTCTAAATCAAACAGGAATAGTTTTCTAGTCAGTTTCTAATAAACTGGTAAATCCTGTGGCCTGGAATATTCCATGTTCCAGTGAAGCACACAGCGTACACGGGAATAAGACAATCAAGAAAAAGTCTGAAATAAAGATCAATATCAAGACAGGCATAAGCAGTAATTGACAGAATGGTAATGAATGAAAACCATAACACTTTAATACTGACAAGAAGCATTACACTGGTGGTTTCACAAAAAATATATATTTATAAACACAAAGGTTTCTGCTGTAAGAAGCTAGAAAATGTAAAAATATAGTTGTGTTAGTTAATAATACCATACAAAAATACATTTTCAGAGATCTCCAAGATTTTACTGTTGGCATCAGCCCTGCTTTAGAACTGAGGGGTTGTACAGGGGGAAGTGAATGACCCACAGACCACAAAATTAAAACCAATCACAAGTGAAACTAGGCTGAAATCATACTTCTGTCAAAGTAATACAAATTCTAGTAATATGTGGCATACTGTACTTCAAAACAACAGAAATACCATAATCCAAATCCATTGTAGTGTCCTATTTTTTAAATACCTACATAAAGAACATTAAAAAAAGTAATTGTGTTCCCTGTGTCCCCACAGATGGGAGAAGAGCGTTTTAGCATGTCAGACAAGAAACTCACCAGATGAGCAATGATTAAAAGAAAAATTACTATGTTAAAATTACTCATGTGTAACTTACATGCCCAACCAGGGAGAAAGAGAGACAAGTACAATACACTGACTAAAACTAGTAAAGCTACTGGAACTAATATTGCAGACACAAAAAGAATGAAGGTACTAAGAACTGAATATCTGCAGTTAGAAAAATAAAAGTATGAAATTCACAGTTCAGAAATACACAGGCTCAAGACACTGGTTTCTGCAATGACACATGACAAGACATTGCCTGGGAACCATTCCTACTTCAAAAGCAAAATTAATCTGTGTTACAAAGCAGTTGCCTAGAACTATGTGAAACAACAGAGCATCTTCCACCTTATTAATGGGAGTGGGGGTTGTAATTAATAATACTCCATGGGAAACTGTTTAAATGAATTGTAAAATAACTATTTAAAATAAAGTTCTATTAGCATTCTTCAAAAGAAAAATACTTGTCCTTGTGTTCATTTTACTATTAGCAAAGGCAGAAAATACAGCCAAACTAACATATTCTCAGCATTCTTTAAGTATTGAAGTTGCCCAAAAGCAAAATCTGGAATCACATGGTTTCAAGTTTCATTTCAACTTGTCACTCACCACAGGTCCATCAAAAGGCATAAAAATCTCTCATATGATTTCTGGCATACTCTTATATTTAACTACAAAACACAGCACTTCTGTATGACTTCAATTTGGAACTAGGGCAAACTAACTGGATTCATCTCAGTTCTTTTAAATACAGAGAGTCAGTCATTTAAGAAAGCAAAATTCAGAAAGAGCTATTTCACACTAATTGAGAACAAGAGCTCTGTATTTTGATTTGCAGAAGGACTGAAGCCTTACATAGCCCCCAGAAACTGGACAGTCACTGCGACTGTGTCAGAAGAGCACTGACACTGCCCTTTCTGGAGTCAAAGGAAACAGATTTTGAGGCAACTGGGGAGTACACAGCTGCTCTGAGAAGCAGGGAGGAGAACACAAGTACTGGCCAGCCTGTGATAAATCTCTGCACAGAGGGGGTGGAATGGCTCAAGGCCTCCAGTGGTACAATTCACCAAAAAGTGACAGGATGCGGTCACAGCTCCACCCTGTGTCTGCATAAACACATTTGTAAACTTGAGTATGTCCTCCTTAAACTCATTCTGGACCCACATTCTATAATTAGAGCTTGGATTCAGGAATGTAACATTTTCATTTAAGAGCATAAAGGTATCCTCCAGATTAATTACATACAGAACAGCTTAGGGTTTGTCCCACTAAAACTCATGAAAAGTACTAATCCAGTAAAGTACGCTACAAATTTTAATGAATGACAGCTGTGCACCACACAGGTTGCTAGCACTTCTGAAGATCTGCTTATGGAACTTGCAAATGTTTTAAAGAAGGAGAAAGAAGTAGTATACACTCAATCTGGCAATAAATGAATCCCTTTTCCCTCCCTTAATTTGTCACATCCTTTCCTTCAGAAACATTTCATACTAAAATAACAATCTCTGCGTAGATTCCAGTTTACTGGATTTTCCAGTCTACTGCTCAAATCCAGTTTAAAAACACCATTTCAAACACTATTTCAATTTCATAACTGTAATATTGGATCAAGCTTCAGAAAGAATCAGCATGACCCATGAAAAAGATGACAATGCTGTACTCAAACGTGCTTTAACAACGCACAAGTCTACTGCTACCATACAACACAGGCTGTTGTTCCAAAGTGGAAAATCAAGTCTGACCAAATGCCCAGTTACAATCACTTCACCACTGCCTTGGGAGGATCCCAATACTAGCAGAAAGCAAACAATGAGGCAGAAAGGACTATATATTTCTTTCCTGCAGCTGTCCTTCTCCTCATCACCTACATACAGACTTACTGCCTAGTAAAATATAGTATTGTTCCAGTAAATTTCAAACAGGAGTGCAAACACTTACAGTAGTTGAGCTAGAACTGAAACTAGGGGAGCTCTTTAACTCTGCAGCAGATTAAGGTATTCCTTCAAAACACAGGCTGCAGAGGAAATGAAACAAGCCCACTTTGAAACTGGATCACCTAAATGGCACGCTGAGGTACAAATGTGACCCAGATTTAACCCTCTACCACTTGACTCACATAGAAACCAGCGCTGAAATCTGATCCAAGACTCAAATACCCACACTCAATCTCTTGCAACTCTTACACTGCCACTAAAAAACTCTTCAATATAACTCACCAGCAAATAAAGGCCAGAACCAGGCAGTCACTGCTGAGATGGCTTTAGCAGTGTTAGGATCTTTCACTGTCACAGAAACTTTCAGAGGTGCAAGATAAATCATTGTATTATTTTTGCTAACCTTATTAAAAACCAAAGGAGAAAAAGAAGCATCAAGAACAAAATCCATTTGCCAAATGCAAGTGTAACTTCTTTTTGCTCCATAAAAGCTTCATTATGAATTTATTGATATATGAAAAAACACATTCAAACAAATGTATCTCTTACAGTACAAAAATGGAAGCAGGAAGCTTTTACAGTAGATTAAGAAAGTTTGGAGAATCTCATCTACAGAAACCACTCAAGTTTTTCCAGAAATAAAATGCTCCTTATGAGTCAGACATGATAAAAAAGATACCTCCATAAAATTTGTTGTAACTATTTTTTGCTCATAAGCTATTTAAAAAAAAACCTAATGACAACTGGACAAAAAGAAGCATTAGAGTAGATCCATTTAGCAAAACTGCAATTGTGTGACTTATAGACCCAGTGAATATGCACCAGTAATGGAGAAAAACACTTGGCAAATAACTATGCAAGACACTTCCAAAGAGGTGCTTCTCTGGGAGCTTCCCCAGAGGATTTTAAAAGACCCCCCTCTGCTTTAAGATACTACAATAAAGAAAACAAAGCTGTCTAAAACCTTTATGGAAAATTTTAATTCTGACAGTGAAGATATCAGCTCTGCTTTCCTCTTTTATAACCACTCATTGTACTTGCAACAACTGGTGAAATATGAGCACAGCGAGAATACATTAAAATCAATCTTTACCTTAGTTTTTTTTCCTCTCTAAAGATCAGTAAAATATGCATGCATGTGTGCATACAGAGCTAAGATTCCTCCCTGCCTAAGAGAAAGAACTGAAAAGGCTCTATTCTAACAAACATACTTACACCAAAAAGAAATCAAATGAAGGAAAAACTCTGCTAGTTGTTACAGAAGCAAAGACAGGGAATGTCATTCTAAATCAGTGGAACTTGTTGCAAAAGCCTTGCTTAGTTCAACAAAAGCAGGAACAAATTCAATAGGAAAAAGAGACCTTTAAGTTTTCTAACACATTTTAATTTTAGCCTGAAGGTGAGGCCTGACCTTCCTATCAGTGCCACTGCAGTGACAATTAAAACCAACAATTTCTTCTTACCCTAGTTTTGTTCATCTCCTCTTCCTCAGGGTATCATCTGTGATTACTATTGGCAGGCCAATGTCCTGCATTATCCTATACAATAGGATGCAGTGCTTATTCATTCATGTCTGCTCTTGTCTCAGCTGCCCATTTTTCCCACACTGATATTTAACAGTCTCACTACTTTCAACTGAACAGCATAAAAATATTCTTCTACTGATCTTTAAAAAGCACGTGCAAAGATAGCTGCACATCCTTGAACTGCTCATGTGTTTTTGTCTATACAATGCTACCTCTTTTCTAGATTTAAAAAAGCTCCAAAACAGACACACCAGCCCAGATGTCCAGTTCAACAGAAGTTATTACAGGCTAATGAGTCAATGACCCATTCAGTTACATCAGGTAAACAACAAACATAAGATACAGTATTGAACTAAACACAAAATCTGCCATTTCTGGGTAGATTATAGATTATGTGATAAACTGCAGTTCCACAATATTACATGCTTGTGCTTACATATGCACAAAGTAAGAACAAGGTACATCCTTCACAGTTTCAGAGCCAGAAGTGTTGAGATGAAAATGAAAGCCATTCCTAGCTTTGGATTAGATCTGTTCCAGCTCCTCATACACATCTATACCAATCAACACTCCAATTCAGCAGAGGTGGCAGGAAGCTCTGCCTGACAGAGCACTGGCAGGGGTTATTGAGCTTCTGAGAAAAAGCACCAAGTTGTTACTGTCACAATCAACTTGGCTGAACTGCACAACAATTTTTTGCATCTTTAGGACAAATATAATACTGCTGCTCAAAGTATGGTTATTTTCTCAGAGCTTACTGGCAGTAAAAATAAAGTGTGTTGTTATTTTTTGGGTTTTTTTATGCATAACATTTCCTTCCCAAACCTCACTCTGTTCTCTTTTCCAGGTCTCCAATACACTGAGTGCGGATATAATTCTTCTCTGTAGATTCCCATGACATTTTGGCAGAAATTACAGCTGTGGCAAGCTTTGGACTGGATGCTTTGCTTACTGATGTGCTTAGCTTTGCAACTGGCTGCTGTTGAAAATTAAATAAACAAGCGGTATTTCTTTCATAAAGTAACAAGTGACCTGAGGGAAGCCTCCCTGGGTGGGAATGGAAAAAGAGGCCCAAATTTGAAGTAGTACAAGTTTCCATGTGCTAAGAACTTTTGGACATGCTGGCAACTTTATTTCTTTTACTAATCTCCAATCCTTCCCATTTATTCTCTCTAAAAATCTAAAGGTTTGTTTTCCTTCGGGTTACTGCAACACATCCAGAATTCCCCTTGACACTCTGCTCCAACCTGCAGTGTTTCAAGTGACACTTATGTTAACATTAGACAATAACTTATTAACTGTCAGTCCCATTCCTAGAACTCAACAGCCTTATGAAAGAAAAAGCCTGGCTGCTAAGAAATCCTATTACTTTAATCCTTTGCTCCAACACAGAATCATAGAATGTTAAAGGTTGGAAGGCACCCTAAAGATCATTTAGCCCCAATCTCCCTGCCATGGACAGGGACACTTCCCCAGACCAGACTGCTCAAGGCCTTATCCAGCCTAGCCTTGAATGCTACCTGGGTTGGGACATCCACAGTCTCCTGGGGAAACCAGCTCTGGCTCCTCACCACCCTAACAGTAAAGAATTTCTTCCTAACACCTAACCTAAATTTCCCATCTTTCAATTTGTACCCATGACTCCTTGAGGTATCACTACAACATAAACAAGGAAAAGTTACACTTGCACCGTCACACTACATAGGCCACCAGCTTCTAGCCCAGCAACTATAACTTAAACATTTTTCTTTCAAACATCCTGCTGATGTCCGTGTTTTTCCACGGGCAATAGTGGAGCATAATGCAGTGTTGGATATCAGTGTGTTTATTCATCCCATAGTGAGGAGTGGATCATTTTTCGAAGCCTTTGGACATTATAAAGACCATCTCCAATGGCAGAACAGATGCCTTTTCAGGGCTGATGGATAGTCAGTCCTGTGACTGTCCCCAACAGCTGCGGTGGCCTCACAGCTCACCAAACCAGCCACTGCAGCTGCACAAACCCTCAAGCTTCGAGGCTGAGTAGGCTCGAACAGCTGATCTACCAGAGCCAAGGAATGCGGCACAGCCTCGAAGCATGGACAGGCTGGGGAAGGAGGGCGGAGAGCCACCCGGGATGGCGGTGCTAGAGCCGGCTGGGGTGGGGGAAACGCCAGCTCCCGCCCGGGACTCCGTCCCAGGTGAGGGGGCCCAGGCACATCTCGTTCCTTCCCGGTGTGACCGGGCGGGGAGGGACGGAGTCACCGCAAGGCAAACTAGACCCGCTCGAGTGCCCAGGGCCTGAGGCGAGGGTAGCGGGGGCTGCCTGCGGCTCCCCGGGGCCCGTGGACCGGCAGGAGCCGGCGGGGCGCGGTCGGAAGCCGAGCGGCGCCGGGCTCGTTACCTCTCCATGGCTCGCACCGCGTAGCTGACGAGCGGCCTCCCCTGCACGGCGCAGAACTGCTTGGGGGTGGCACCGCCCAGGCGCTCCCCGCTCCCGCCCGCCGGCAGCACGGCCGACACGGACACGCCGCCGGGCGCGGCGCCGCGGCCGCGGGGCTCCATCTGCGCCGGGCCCGGCAGCGGCTCCGCTCGGCGCCCCCCGCGGCACCAACAGCGCAACCGCCCGCCCGCCTGTTTTATTCGCCCACGACGTCCGCGATCCAAAGAATCCAGCGCCCGCCCGCTCGCCTGCCCCCGGCGCACACCGGGCCCTACCGCTCGTCCCCCCCGCGCTACGCGAGCCCCCGCAGGAGCTCCCCCGGGTCCCGGCAGCCCCGCGGGAACCCCCGGACCGCGGCGAGGGAGGGGCCGGGGCAGCGCGGCAGGGCCGAGGCGGGCACACAGCGACGCTGCCCGGGCACGGCCGCCATGGGCCCTTTAAATGCCCGGTGCGCTGGTGGTCGGGGCGGGGCTGCGCTGAGGGGCGGGGGAGCCGCGTCCCGCCCGGTCCCGGCGGGAGCAGAGCCGGGGTGCCTGTGTCAGTGAGGAGGTAAACACAGCGCCAGTGGCGCTCAGGGAAAGGCAGACGGAACCCTGGGCCCTGCGTGTTCGCGAAAGCCCAAGAGGCTGGCTGGGTCTTAAGTCATCGAGTCCAGTCGTTGACCCAGCGTGGCCGTATTCACTGTTTAACTACATTTCCCAAGTGTTACATCCACGCACCTTTGGAACACTTCCAGGGATCCGGACTCTGCTGCTTCCCTGGGCATCCCGTTTTAATGTCAGCCCTTTCAGTGAAGAATTTTTTCTCAATATCCAACATAAACCACCCCTGGTGCAACTTGAGGCAGTTTCCTTTTCTGACCCTCGCTACCCGGGAGAAGAGGCCGATTCCCACCTGAGTCCGGCCTCCTTTCAGGCAGTGCAGAGTGATGGATGGGGTCTCCCCTGAGCCTCCTCTTCTCCAGGCTAAGCAGCCCCAGCTCTCTCAGCCACTCCTCACAGGACTTGTGCTCCAGACCCTTCCCCAGCCTCTTTGCCCTTCTCTGGACTCACTCCAGCACCTCAATGTCTTTTTTGAAGTGAAGGTCCAAAACTGGACACAGCACTTTAGGTGTGGCCTAACCATTATCAAGAATAGCAAGAGTACCACACGCTATTTCTGATACAAGCCAACATGCCATTGGCCTTCTTGGCTGCCTGGCTCATCTTCAGCCACTATCAACCAGCACCTGCAGGTAAAACTCGGTGGTAGTCAACTCACTGCTAGGATCTGGGATGTTTCAGCTCTTCTCATGGTGTTACTGTAAGCAGTGATGGCTGAGACATGTTTGGAAAATTCCCAGAACTGATATTCATTAAATGGCAGAGGAGGCACAGCCTGGTGATCACCTGTCAGGACCTTAGTGAGGTGGCAGGTGCCAGGCAAGCCAGGAAGCTGTGCCAGGGGGTGTGGGTCAAGGTCAGGGAGGCATCAGACCAGGTGCAGACATTGGAGGCCAACAGTAAAGACTGCTTAAAAGCAGCTCCCAAAGCACAACAAGGAAAGGAGGGTTGAGAAGAGGGCTGCTTCTAGCTTTTTCATTACAGTTCTTACTAGTGGAAGGACTGTGTTTGCACTTGACAAGTTGGACTCCTTAACTCAGTCATCCAGTCTTGAAAGTGGGAGTACTCAGGGCCCTGGCCCTTGCCTCTTTGATGTTACTTTTAGGAAAATTTCAGTGTCTTACATGCACCAAATAAGCAAAATCTTTAGAGTCTGCAAAATTTCTTTATATCTTTGAGAAGATAGGTTATTTACAGCTTTTTAGGGTTCTCTTAGATGTGTTAAGAGGAACCTAAGAAAATCACATACAGAGACCTTTCTGAGGAGTAAGCATGAAAGTTTATGTGCCAGCTGGGCTGCTTTGCAATGCCAACAGTGGACTGGAGTAAAATGATCATATGGGCTTGCAGAGGCATCAAAAGCAGGAGCCATACAATAGGAGTGCAGTGATCCCTCCTAGCAAAGGGAAGACTCCACAGGTATTCTTGATACTTGTAGTAGCAGGAAAGTCATGCACAGCACAGGCACTTTGCATGCTAAGGTGTCAAGCTTTTGGAGTGGAGACTTTTCACCAGAGAAAGAATTAGCTAGAAATTGAACTGCCTTCCTCCCAATGAGTGCTGGTCTCATTGTCTTCAGGACAGTTTAGCATGTGGGATTTTTTTTTAAATCCATTGGTTCAGCAACTATGTTCTTTTTTAGCAGGTCTTTTGTTTTCTTTTCTTGGAAAGCATTTCACTACCTAATTCCTGACTGATGACATATATTTGTCTGTTGTCTCTTGATGACATATATTTGTTGTCTCTTTTAGGACTTCCAAGTTTGCACCGTGAGTTCATTATTATTAGATGCCCAAAATTAATTTTTCTTCTTAAGTTTGGCACCTCTTAATATCCACGATGATCTTAGATTCTGATTTTTTCTTGCAGCAGTTCTATGTGTTCATGGAAGCTTATTCTGCAGCATTCCCATTTTTCCAATTTTTTTTTTGGTGTAACATATTCTGAATTCCTGCCTCAGGTCTTCATGCATTCATTCATAAAAAACACACCTCTTGTTTGACTTTCTGTAAGGAACAAAATAAGTTCTTTTTAGTTCCATGACTTCTCCCACTGTACATGAGTTCTGAGGAGTAGGTAAGTAAGACATTCCCAACA
This sequence comes from Melozone crissalis, assembly GCF_028551555.1. Lineage (NCBI taxonomy): Eukaryota > Metazoa > Chordata > Aves > Passeriformes > Passerellidae > Melozone > Melozone crissalis. Next base: position 30,059,287 of record NW_026535794.1, read on the forward strand.
CCAAAACAGCCTTCAGAACCACTTTCCCCTTCCTTCTTGACACTGTGGTTTTGTATGTCATCACCTATACCCACAATCTGTTGTGCCCAGTACCTTCTTTCTTGTCCAGCCAATGTTTCCCCACTTCATCTCATTCATTAATATTAATTTCTGTGAAGGAACATGTGCCAATTTGATTGTGTTCTTGCTCTGAAGTCCATTTCCCTTACTATGCTAGGGGTATTACACTTGATCAATCCAGAATAAATTATATTTGATGGGTGGACTTTGGTGCATGCAGACTTCAGTGTCATCAAATCTGTTGTATATCATGGTGAGATTTTACAATCCAGCCAAAAAACACTTTGAAGCTGCTTTTGGCTGCACTTGAACATGAAATGTTTCTGAAGTTCTCATGCATTCCACAGTCCCTGTGGAGTCAAAAGATTCTTGACTTGTGTTGATAGCCCCTGGTAATTTCTCCAGAAGCCCATCAGATTCTTGGCATCTTGGTTATACTGAACTTTCTACTGCTATTTCTCCTTTTTTTTTCTGTTTTCTTAGACAATGATGTGGAAGGAAGAGCATATAACATTCTTATATATTTATATTATGTTTTACCATGAATTAAGAAAACCAGGATTTGGGGGTTTACATTTTTTAATATTCATTTGTTATTAACATGCAGTGAAGCACTTTGTGAATGCAGCCACACTTTGTGAATACATAATTTATCTTCAGTTCCATTCCATTATACATTTTGTATTTAATCAATATAATATTTTAGTTGCTGTGCATATATATGCATGCTCATACATAAACATTGGAAGTGGGTAAAATGTAAATTCACACATATTGGAAGAACAATTTTGCACAGTTTTTTTCTGGATAAAAAGGGACAGAGGCAGCATTTACCTCAAAGCAAGTAAAGAGCAGGCTAATCAATCATTTCTGTGCAGGGGTATAACATCTGAAACCACAGTTGTAGTTTGCAATTATGCAGTAAATATGCCAATCATATCTTTGAAAAGAAAAGTGGGCTTTTTTCCTTTTTTTTATTGGAGAAAGAAGATATGTACAAATTGGAATCAAATTACAGTAGTGAAATGCACCTGACAATTTGACTGCTGGGAGAAAAAAATCATCTGTTTCTATGACTGAAACTCATAATAGGGTTTTTAGAGAACATTAAGTTATGGGAGTGGTAGATATCATTCTGAAAAGTTTTTGTGGAAAAAATAGTGAAAGAATAAAATTTCTTGATTTAAAATTGCCGTTGAGTCTTCTGTAGATGGGGTATTGCTGAGGAATTGTCCTTTTTTCAAAACTCTTGAAGCATTTTGTTTTTAATGCAGGTGAAATAAGATTAGTTAGATTGCCTGTTCCTGACAAGCTGCAAAGTTCACTAGCATTTTAAAGGGAAATGCATGCAATTGAAGAATATTTTGCAAGTTAAAGTAAATTGTAAAAGCAAAATTACAAAACCCCATAATATACTGTGGAGGTGCAAGATCTTTTCTAAAAGACAGCATAAAGATAAAAAATATTACATATCTGAGAGCTCTTCTTGAAGCTAACATGGTATCTGTAGCCTTCTGAGCAGTTGTGCAGGCTTTTAACCAGAACCTTGTGTTTGCAGGATTGTATTTCACTAATTTTATCCAGATATATACATTTTTACTTCAGTGGTGGCAAGTCATAAAATGAACATCCAGAGCTGTAAGGAAGGAAGTGGGATGCCAGTTCTCTTTAGACAGGTTTTGTGTTCAAGTGGGATAGCAATCTTGGCTCTCCTGAAACCGCCAATAACTGTCTCAAATCCTAGAATTCACTGTTTACAGAAACTGACACAGGTTCCTTGCCTATTTAAAGAGATTAGGAAGCCTCTCAAAGGATAGAATTTCAGTTTTTATCTTGCATGTCCATTGCTGTTTGTAGCACTTTGCACAAGATCTCCAAGTCTTGGGCTTCATAGAAAGCATGCTTATTTTTTTCCAGATATTTTATTTCGGTTCTGACTGATCACTAGAAAAAATAATCATGTTATTTTATGCTCTTCACAATTTTCTAGCTGTTGCCTGAGTCTGAGGGCTGATCAGCCATCCACATGTTCCTTTAAGACTGACTTACATCTTCACAATTTCAATCTTTGTTGCACAGCTGCTGCCTTGAAGTGTTTGCTCTGTGGTGACAGTGGTTTCCAAGCCAATATAGTGTCATAGGAAACACAGAGCTTGAGGCAGTATAATAGATGGGGCAATGTTGAAAAGGGCAAAAATATTTTCTTTCCAAAGTATATTTAGCACCTTTAGAGAAATCTTATCTTATTTCACATTAGCATATATTTATAGTTGTATTTTTAGAAATATGACTTTTAAGGGTTATTTCTTGGTCTGAGATTCTTTGATGAAAGATGCTATAGATGTGTGGAATACTTAGATAAAGTGTTGTGCTATTGATTTGCTCCTATTGGTATGTGGAACTGAGATCAAACCAGCATGTACAGCAAGGGAGTTACACACATGCATAACTTAAATTATGTGAATGTTGACTATCAAATATCAAAGACTGCTTACATGCCTTATATACAGTGTGTGTAGAGCCACCTATAGATCAGATCCCTAAGGGGAATTCTGAGTGCTATTTCCTTCATAGGCAATTCTGCAAAATATATTTTTTTAATAGTTGAAGTGTAAATAGAGAATATTAATGCTAGAAATGTAAAGGAAATGTGGCCTTTGAATACAAAGGAGTTTTTTCATGCTTCATTTCATTGTAGGTATGTTGAAAAACATGCATTGCATTTCACCTGTTGTGTCCTGTGTGCTTTACATGTCCAAACCCCTTTGACATGGTTTTACATGGTTTTGATAGCTAAATTTCTTCCATGAATTCTTGAGACATAGAGGAAGCACCTTGCTTGTGTGCTGTACAAGTGCTAGGAAAAAATTGACACACATTGATTTTGATGTTTGGCATACATTTTAAAGCTTCACCCTAAAATGTTATATTTCCCCTGAAGTGTTTATCCATTCTCTATCTGATAATAATCTAGGCCTCTGGGATGAGAAAGGTTATTTCAGGAGCTGATTAGTATTTTGTATACACAAAGTAAAAGAATTTAAAGATAAGAGAATTACCCCATAGTATGTAATCCAGTAATTCATAAGAGTGAAATTCCCTGACTGCAGGAGAATTTTTGAAATTCAGAAATGTTAAACACTTGAAAAAAGACTGCTACTGCTTTGGGGAGTGCCTGGGCAGGTAGGCAATGAGATGGAGGCCTTGTAATTTTTCATTAGAAATGGCTGACTAGTCTTAGACACTTGGCTCTGGAAGGGTCTTTGTAGACTGTAGGTGTGTTGGTCACATGCTCAGTAGTGCCAGGCTTGGGTGGGCCCATCTCAGCTTTAACATCACCCTGTAGTGTGCTGTGTACAGGAGCTGTGGGTTGGGGTCCTTGGCTGTCACAGTGCCCTGGATGGTGACACTAATGAAGACATGCAAGCTGAGGGGTGGAAATCACTGTGGCTGTTTTCCTCTGTCACTGGGACATGAGAGCCACACCAGCCATGAGGATAGTGCCCTATCATGTCAGTAAAAAGGAAAATGTTTATTTTTGACAGATGTCCAGTCATGACTGAGGAAACAGTTACCTCTGAGGAAAGACTGATGGTAGTTTCCTTTCCCCAAGATGATTCAAAGCAGACATAGTTTATGAACTAGTTAAGTGGTGTTGAGCCACAGATGTCAAGATGCCAATGATATAGAATGATGTAATCAAACATTAGAAAATATATAAGAGTTGAAGTTAGATTTGGAATAAAGTTAGGATTTTCATGGCTCTGAATCTTTGTTTTAATTTTGATCTGTGTATATTATCATGCTATGTTTTATTCTTTACCATCTTCTATGTTATTTCCATGGAATGTTTGTGAAGGAATATTAAACAATTTAGCATTCAAGTGATTGAGACAATCAAATAACACGAATGAAAATTTGCAGATTTGTTATGTATAGGTATACAAGTTTTACTGTTTATTGCTGCACTGAAAGCATTGTTTCTGCATCCCTTGTCATGTTAATAATGGTCATTACTTTAAGAATACCAGGAATGTTACTCACTGGCCCTACCTCTAAGAAATAAAGGTGATGTCAGTTTGCCAGGGTTCATATAGGGGGGATTGTGTCCATGTCAGTTTTCACTCAGTAAATGAAGACTGGTTCTGACTACTTCATTGGGGACTGAAGTTGCAGCCGATAAGGCAAGGTACAGTCCAACACAAAAACTGGACTTTGTCTTCATTGTCTCTTGATATGGTATACGTTCGATAAAACAATCATATGCAAGTAGTCCTTTTTCTCCTCTTCTTTTGATTTTTTAGTGCTACTTTCTAACCCTTTTGGTAGTTGGTAAAGGGATGTGCCTTAAAATGCAGTCTGCCTTGTGGTAAGGTTTGTGAATCTTTTTTCTCTTTCCAAACAGTTGCTTTATAGTGAGCAAAACATGCAGGATGGTAGTCCCTAAAAACAGTTATTTTGTCCTAGTCCTTTGCCTTATCCTTTGCTGACTTTTGCAGTTCTAGCATGAAAATGTCAGATTGGAAAGGGTCAATCCTTTGATCCTGTTCAATTTTTAGAAAGATCAAGATTACAGATTTTTCCCAACTGCAGAAATGTGGCTACCTGTTGTCCAACAATTTATACAGAGACTCAGCTTGTTTAGGATACACTGCTGAGCAACCATCAAAGGTTAACTATTTTCCAGCATACCAATCTAGCTGGATGCAAACCAACCACTTGATGAAAAATGCTCTATATCATGCTACTGTTTTTCTGAGTATTGCAGTCTAACTATTTTATTTTAAAAATTCTTCCTGGAACTTACCTGTGCCAATACCATTGTGTTTTTTCATATTTTGTTTTCTTCAGTACCGAATGCTTCAGAAAATGGATTAAGTAATGCATCCTCCTGTGCCTGTGTGTGTGTGTGTGTGTGTGTGTGTGTGTGTGTGTGTATGTGTGTGTGGTGTGTGTGTGTGGTATGTGTATGGAAAGGAATTGTGGGACAGGTAATGTCAGTATTGTAAAAAAACGAGCCTGGTCATTGAAACACCATGGGAAAGAGGATTTGATTTTGCTAGAGCCAGGAGTTTCAAAGGGAAGGGCAGAAATGAACAGATTTGCAAGGGACTGCAATATTTGAGATAAGACTACCACAAATTACTATGTTCTGAAGATTCAGACAGTGGCTTGAACGGTGTGTCTAATGTGGGCTTTTATGGAAGACGTATGCCAAGAAGTATTAAATTAAGTAAATTAGAATGGAAATCCTTAATATTTACTTTATTCTTGGCAAAAGATGTTGCAAACATTTTCTTCTGGGAGACATGTCAAGATTCATAACTGATTTCAAAAAGATGAAAACAAAATATGGGGACAGTAGTTGCATAACACCTAGAAGAGGTTTTATGTATAACTCACTAGTATATTCTTGATTGTCTTGTTTACAAAATCAGATTATTGCAATTTTATACATGTATACGATATTTGATATATTTTATGTAGGTGGTAAGCAAGATTTTGAGCCAAATTCCTCAACAAGAAGTCCAGGTGTGTGGCAGACTGATAGCTTTCTAAGAAACCTGTGCATGCATCTTGTCAGCTTAGGCAGTATTCATTCTCCTCAGAAACAGGAGGTTGTGGTCACTCACCATCAGAAGATATGGACAGTGCAGTGGAATGTGCATTTCTGTGAAGGTGGCAGATTCTAAAGTCTCCTGGTTCATTGTGGAATAGGACAGACACACACTGTGCTGTGCATTCTTCCCTTTGCATGGGAAGTGAAGGCACAGAGACAGTCAGACATGGTTTTCTGCCATGTGTATTCAGACTTGACAGTCTGCTACATCGCAGGGGTAGCAATGTTCATGGGCTAGTGGGCTTGGCAATCTGCAGATGGAGCAAGTCTTTTGAAGACTCATGAAAAGTTGTGAAGACAGAAGAAAATGAAGGACACACAGCATATGCTGTCCTCCATGTGCCATTTTGTTCCTTTATTTTGATCCATCTTCTTTCTCTTCTTTCTCCTCTTCTAGACCTACCCAGATTCAGGAATTTCAATATCTGAAAACAGATGCAGTGCAGTGATACAACCAGTTCCCAGGTGCTATAAGCTGTTCTGACTAGTGTCCTAAAAATTGCAATAAAGATGCAAAATTTTTTGCAACAAAAGCAAAATTTCAGCAGGCATTTCAATGAAGACAACAAAAATACACCAAAAGCAAGTGTTCCTTGCTGAAACCAAAATTTTTGCAGCTTTGCATTTTAGAAACACTCAGACTCTGTTCTCCATCCCAAATTAATGGCCATAGGGAATCTAAAAAGGCTTTCTCAAACCCATTTACTTATCCCAAAGTAAATGAATAAATAAATAAGCAAATAAATATAATAATCTAACAAGCCACAGATGCTTCAACTTGCTTCAGCTGCAATTCAAACAAAGTCTGTGTGCTGCAGAGTGTTTTTGCATAGTCACTCCACTTCTCAGTGGCTGTTCTTGTGGTAGGGCTAGGCAAGTACTTTTCTCCTTAGGCCCTCTCTCAATTCTCCACTGTTTTATGTAAAAGAGTTTTAATGACTGTGCCTGGATAGCTCTTCTTTATCCAGCCAAACACCAGACTTCACAGAATAGTTCATGCTTTTGTTAAGTTGCTTTACAGCTTCTTCTCTAAGTCGCTTCTCACTGGGCCTAACAAAACAAATTAAATGTGGAACTCCTAAGCCAAGTCAGCATTGCTTTTCCTCCCAGTAGTCAAAATTTAAAAATAATGCATCCAGATATTCTAAAAAGAGATTTTAAATATTTATGTATCAAAAAGTAAGTGTGCTGTAGTAATGTAATTCAGAACAGCTAAGAGTTTAAACAATGGGACAATTATACATTATTATACAACTACTAAAATAGAGCAGGGGACAAGAAGTAAAGCAAGTGTTCAAAACATTTTTTTGTGATTTAGTATTTTTTACTTAAGCAGGTGGTAGTAAAAATCACTTTTTGACATGAATTACCATTGCAGTTTAGTAAACAAAACTATATTATCATTTCAGGGGATTTTAAATTAAGCCTCTTTTCTGGTAGCTGAATTATTTTATTTTATTTCATTTCATTTTCCATTGCATTCAAGAAGTACCATATTCCACAAGCATCCCTATAAAGAAGTTGTCCAGATTTTAATTTCCATTAAGACATCCTCTTTGTTTGTGGTTGTAAAGAAGCATTAAGAAGATCTGAACTTCAGATAATGTAACATCACCTCTTTTCACTTTTCATGTCAAACCAAAGGGAGGTAAGAAAATGCAAACTCCCAAAATGGACTTACAGCCCAGTGTTTCTAAAGATTTCTGTCAGCAATCAGTAGAGACTATTTATTTTCATGGCATGTTGTTCAATAAGCCTTAATTAAAAATTAAGAGTATTTTCTTGTCATGGAAGTACTGAGTAAGGTAGATCTTTGAATATTAACTCAGTGGTAGGCAATACGCTTGTAAATCACACTTTCCTAGTGTGTCAGTCCACATAACTCACAGAAGGAGTGAGCTGAAAGGCTGGATGTCTTTCAGAAAGATGCATGGGCAGGCTTTTTTTTGTGGGGGCGACGTTCAGGCAAAATTAGCAAATCCAGTGACAGAATGTCTGCTTAGCTCATAAATCTCTAGAGAATTTTCAGGTTTAGCCTGGAGTGATGTTTATATGTATGTTAATGAACTTAAAATCAAAGCCCCTTGCCTGGCCTCCGGGAAAGGAAATGCATCATGAGAATAGGATACCTTCCAACTCTAAGGATTCCTTATAATTTTCAACTGAACACCTCCAGGTTAATACTGTAGCAACAAGACTCTCACAGTGGAATGTATTGAACAGTCCTTTCTTGATTAATGTTGTACCTCTTCAGGAAGGATATAAAGGTCAAGGTTAGAAGGACTAAAGTGATTTACTAGCAGAAATCTGTTAGGTATTTTGAAGGCTGTTATTCAAATGTCTGCTTTATTTCCAAACAAATGACTGAGCTTGGATTGGGTGATTTTGATTCCAAGGCTATTGGAAAGGCGAGAGCAGCAGATTTGTTACTATTATTAAATAACTGAATAAATAAACTAGTTAAGGGCCTTTCTAGTCTAGATTGCAAATGTCAGGCCCTTATGACTTCCACAGTTGATAAATGCCTTAATGACACATACTATCTACCACTGCCTCTAAGAAGTGTGCCTCTGAGTGCCTCCATGCTATCAAAACAATCAGCATCTGGCTAAGTTTGTTTCTAGTAATGTCTAAGGAAAATTGATTTCCACTCATTATAAAACAATTTACCCCTTAGCTGGGAGCAGATTTCATCAGCTCAAAAATAATGAAATAATGATGGCAGATTAACAGATTATTTTTAATTTATTCACTTTTAGTTTTCTAAAGAAGCAAGTATGAGAAATTATAAACTTATCAGGTTCTTTTTTAGATGTTTGAAATGCGTTATAACAAAGCATTTGGAATTCTGATCTGCCTATATTATTGAACATCACTGAGAAAGTCAACTTCTATATAATTTTAGTGTAATCAATCTAGACTATTTATAGTCTAATGTATGAAAAAAAAATCTAATCTGCTTCTACACTGTACTTTTTCAAAACATTTACATACTTCTTGTACCTGTTTGACTTAATACTTTAGGTGAAAATTTTAACATGCTTTCTCTCCTTTTTAACTCAGAAGCAAACTTGAGATGTATAATGTCTAAAATTATTTCATTTTAAGCAATACTCTTCCACTGAGTCTTTGAGAAACTTTGGCCACTGACCTCCACAAGAGCAAAGGCCCATATCCTGCCCACTGCAACTTTACCTAGTAGAGATTCTCCGCAAGAAACCAGTTAGATGTACTTGTGTAATGCCTTTTGTCTATCCTTAGACAGACCCCTGTGGGTTCACATGTAACAGGATGAAACAGAAGGCAGACTGTATAGGCCACATTGAAACATTCAGAGCTACAAGCTGCATCACATATTAACATTATTCCCTCAGAAAATTCTACATTAACATATTTCTAGTGCTGCTTTCCTGCAGATCTCTCCCACAAAAGCCACTCGAGGCCAAAGAAGAGACCTTAGCTAACTGAAGTGACACGTCAAAATTAAATTGCTGCTGATGGACACAGCTCCTGCTGGCTTCCCTCATGTTCCCTCAAATATACCAGACTTAGAAATGGGCCCCATGGCCTTTCTATAGCAAGTCCAGCAAAATTTCACAAAGTCATTTTAGCAGAAGTGTGTCAGATTATTCCCCTTTGGGTAGTTCTGCAAAAAAGGACAATCTAGAAGTTATTATCCCTATTTCTAAATGTAAACTGATATTAGACATGTATTTTGTTCCTACAGACTAATTTCATTGACTGAAGAAGAGTTATGAGCAAGATATGCAGTTTTTTACCCTTCTTATTTCTGGAAGTTAAACACAGAACAGGTAGAACAGCTTTACTGATTTTTAGTGACTGTTGGCATTGAAATTGGTTATATTTCAATCCATTATCTCAATATTTTATGTTTTATCATCTTGAATAAGTAGCTGGATAGCAATTTAAAAATAGATAGATGTTTGGCATTTGGAAAAAAAATTCTGTCATGAAATGATTGAATGAGACTATAATGTCTGTTAAAATAATGAAAAGATCTTTAAGTCTGCTGAACTGATATGCCTAGCAGCAATGTCATTTCAGTTCTCTCCCTGCTAACTCCTTTATTCATCATCTCTCCTTTTATGCTTAAAAGAAGCACCTTTAAGATCAGAGAATTTAAGTATAAATGGTCTCTGGTCTCATGATTTTGATATTTTCACAGTCAAAATTGAATTTGGAACAATTAGTTCATTAATGCCATGGGGGTTTTTAACTGTACTACCATGTGAATCGCTTAAAATTGAATAAAAAAGTGTATCTCTCTTTTACATATGGCAAATTTAACGTGAATTCTTGAAAGTAACTTTGAGGGAAGATCATTACATTTTGTCAATAAAAATTAGGATTCAGTAAGTCAAGTCAGGCAGCAGCAGTGGTTTTCAAACAGTTCTACATTAATGACTAAGATCTCTGCCAAGAACTTCATGATGAATCTTTTGGAATTAAAATGCAAAATAGGATGAGATAAAAAGAAGGTCAAAGAGAACTTGGGTGAGACCTTATCAGGTAAGATTTTTCATTACTCTCCTCTTGTGTAATTTTTACTTTGGGTGCAAATGGATTGTAAAAGTTAATGATTTAAGAACAGCAGAACCCCATGATGAAATCTTGACCAGTGTTTAAATAGAGCTTGAAAGATTAAGAACAGGTGATTCATGCACTATGTGTTGAAAAGTAGATTAATTACTAGTTTTCTGATACATTCTATAAGAATTTGTGAATAAAAGTGCAGGACTCTATTGGTTCTATAGAAAAAATGAAACCATATGTAATTTGCACCATTATACTGACTTGATCATTACTAATGAAAAGAAAAAAACCGTGGTGTCTCACTAGCTTGTAAAATTTCTCAAATACACACTTCTTCTGAAATCTAGAGCTTGAGAATTGTTAAATATGAACCCGACTTGGACCATTAATAAACACTATCTGTTAAATGGTCATATAAGATTTTTACATTGAGAAAGATGGTTTCAATGCTAGATTTTATGGATAGACTTTAATACCAAATAATATTCTCCCTTTTTTAAGTTTAAGTGTTGTGACTGGTTGAAATGTGTGCATTTTCATAGAGAGAGCCAGACAATACCATTTTTAGCCGTGTTTATTTTTGTAAAAAAAAAAAAGAAACCAATGAATTTGAAAGGAAGTCATATCTGTCTTTTGATTGCACACTTTTTAAACAAAAATAATACAAGATGAAGAATGAAAAATACAGGTTTTATGTTGCCATGTCAAAATAACACCTAAGTCTATGAATGTTCAAAATTAAAATATATATACCTAAATGCTAAAATGTCTATTTTACATTATCTACAAATGTATGTTCTAATCCAGCCCCAAATCATAGGAAAATACTTTGATACATATGAAAAGCTATAAACATAAGGAAATTTTGAAGGGAAATACACATAAAAGCTCATTAAATAATTACAACAACAAATAAATAGTTTGTTCAGCTTTACTTTTTGATTGCTGCCATGCATATTTTAATTTTTGGTATACTGAGATAAGAGAAAGGTGAGCATGCAAAGCACTTTTTTTAGAATTAATCTGAAAGCAGATACACAGTGTTGTATTTTAAACTGTTGTCAGAAGGTCATAAAATATGATATAAAAGGCAATAGATGTGATAAATGTTCTCAGGAAAACACACAACAAAGCATCATTTTACAAAATTTACTTCAGTGAGTACTCTTGGAAACTTTTCTTTTCTTCCATGGCTGGAGAAATTGTAAAAGTTTATAGTGTGGTTTTGGAAGGCTTGTATTATTCCCCATCTTGAGTATTTGGAAAAATCACTCAAAAAGTCCATATGCTGAGAATGCCCCTTTTGATTTTGGTCAAAGCAATAAGCATGTAGTGTCAACTGAGAACACAGCAATGGCAGACTTGTCTTTAAGGAGTCAGAATGGTAAAGCAAATGGTTACAGGTGAGTTCAATTTTGGCACAAGGAGAGGGAGATGAGAGAGCAAATGTTTGACTTCTAACTTGTACTATGTTTGCTGGATTTACTGGCTCTTTTCCTTTCTTTGTGGTGCTGGATGGGTTTTGCTTGAGAGGTCCCCTCGAAGTTGTGGCTGGACTCATTGTGCTGCCTGGTGTATCGCTTGCACTTGCAGGCCGTGACCACAGTTATTTTGTAGGTTCTTATACTTCCATCCTGGCACTGCAGCTGGATCCTCTGAGTGCGAGTTTTGTCGTTGACACATCGCCACTCCTGCGAGCTCCGCCTGCTCCAGTACTTGGTTCCGTAGCCTCCTCCAATCCAGTTGGGCAGCAGTGGCAAAGGGAGGCATTCTCCAGCACACACCAGTTCTTTCAGGGGGTTAATGCTGGTGCACTGGCCGTCTGAGATGTACTTGGTGGATCTCAGCTCCCGACAACCAACCTGAACACGATCTGCAGAATGCACAGAACAAGAAACACTGAGATCAGAATGGAGTGATTTCCTTAGCCAGTCATTTTCACATTAACCAGGTATGTTTTACAGAAGTTAAAGCAGTCTGTAATCTTTACAGGACATCTCTTTATTGCTGTGTCCCCCAACACAAGGGCCTCAAGTGCTGATGGTATCTCTGGATAATACCACAGCATAAAGAAATCCTAATGACATGCACTCCAGCAGTTGTGGTAGAAGAGGCAATTTTATTCTCTGTACTTCTTCTCAGGGACATACCTTTTAGAAGAGAAAAAATGCCCCAAGGGAAGAAATGTTTCCTGCTCGTTCTCAGTCTAGGGAATCTGCTCTGTGATGTTTACAGCAATTATGTTGGATCATTAGCAAGGGGGAAAACACTGCTTTGGAAACAGTTGAAATGCTTTTAAATTAATTTCAAACTGTGTGTTTCTTCTTGTTCCATTGTTAGAGTGGACTGAACTCTCCCATGAACTCTGCGGCTCTGAGCAGGCACTGCAGAAGTGGTAACAGCTGAAGTTACCACAGAATGGGGTTCTGCCTATGAAGTTTGAATGATTAGCAGTAACAGTTTCAGAGGGGTGCTTTCGCCCTCAAGAGAACACCGTCTTTGTAACTGTAGTTACAAAGTCTGTATATTATATGCAACATAGAGGATTCTGCAAATTCTCTCAGGCAGCTGACAGAGCCAACATGCAGAGCTTCTCACACAGGCATGTTTGTACCCGTCTCTGTGTGCGGCTCTGCACCCTGCAATAAACACAACTGTTTATTTCAGTAATTATATTTTGAAATAAACGCCCACGGTGTGCTTAATTTTAATAAGCAATCTTTACTGTCTGTGCTCTCCCTCTTTCCGAAGGACAATTACGGCACAGATTCTACACACAATGCAATTAACTAATGCTTTTAAAATAGAAGTAATTACTAGAAACATTTCAGAATGAATCATAAAAGGCTTTGAAGGTGCATCTACATATCACAGCTACAGGCTGCTTCTGTTTCTACTTGGATTTTTGGAAGCAAGTTCTAAACTGAGGCAGTGCGTTAAGATTGCTTCACCCTGTCCTCTGTGTCTCAGGGTGGGCAAGAAGAGGGGACTGTAAATCTGCAGGCTGATCCCAGGGAATATTGACAGGGCTGCTTTACTGCCTGCTTTGCAGAAAAGATCCAAGCTTGCCTTCCTGCAGCTGCACTCAGGAATGTACCTGGAAGCATCTGGTCACAGATCTGAGTTTGTCTTTCCTTCTGTTTTTCTGTCTTCCCCGGCTCAGCTTTTCACCAGTGACAGCTCAGTGACAATGAATACCTACTGGGCTGTCCCAGTAATCTCATAATGATGAGATGTTTCCTGTGCATTAAAACCCTCTAGCATTCATAAAAGCTGACACACCTGGCTTAGCTGAAAGGTATCGGTGTCACTTGTTGCCTTCACTTTCCAGGGATGACTCTATTTTTATCAAGTTGCTGTGGGTGGGTTGGTGTGTGTGTATGTTCCTCTATCTGGATTTCTTTCATTTAAAGGAGGTGTGCAGGGTAGGGAACAGATAAAGTCAGCAGATTTCCACATCCCCACATATCTGACTTATATACATAAAACTCAGAAGGAAAAGACTGGATATAAAAAAGGCAAGTTAGAGCAGAGATCATAGGTAAATTACGAGCTGATTTGTTTACTTTTGCTGGAGGTGTTAAGCGGGTAAGTGCTACGGCAGGAAGTAAAACTAAACAGCGGGAACAAAATTCAGAGTTTTTTATTGCACTTGAAAAGTAGCCCAGACACCTCCCCTGCCCGCAGTGGGAGGTGAGTCAAAAAAGCGAGCGCTCTGGGAATGCCTCTCTCTCCTTTTTCTTTATCTCGCTTCCCTGCCGGATAGATGCCATAGAGCCCGGCGTTCCTGGATGAGCCTCGCTCAGGAAGTAACCTGCCCGAGCGAGCCGGTCCTGCAGGACTTCCCAGCACGGGGGTGGCAGGGCGGCTGGCTCGGAGCCGCCCGGCGGGGCAGATCCCGGCCCGGCCCCGGCACCGGCAGCATCTCCCGTGCCCGGCCCCGCTCCTGGAGCGCCGCGCTCGGGCCGGGGCCGGGGCGCTGCCGGGGGTGCGCGGCTCCGGCCGGGGCTCGCTGCCGCTGCCGGGGCCGGCCCGGGCGGGGCTGCCGCCCACGGCCGCGGTGGGATACTCACTGTTACGGTCTGATCCAGCGCTGCTGTAGTGCCTGCCTCCGTTCCTGGCTTGATTCAACGTGCTGTTGCTACTTGGGCTCGCCGCAGCGGGTTTAACGACGTGAGAATAAAGTATCTCTGTGGCATCGTTCTTGAAAGCCAAGTAGCTTCTCGTGGAGATGCAAGCCAGGAGAAAGCCGTAGAAGTGAATAGCAGGGAGAAGCATGGCTGGTTCAGGCTGTCTGACAATGCTGGATGAAATCTTTTCCTTCTGCTCCTTCTGTGTAACTGAAATTGCTCTTGCAGGTTTCCTTTATATATTCAGAGAGGTTTGGCATTCATTCAGGTGTAAAGTTGTGGATAGCTTCAGAATGAAAACCCACAAAAGGGGTGGGGTCCCTACATGAGCTGCGAAGACCTTTCACCAATAGGAGAGAAGACTGCAGCAAAGGAGGAGTTTGATGCACTAATTGCAGGATTCCTATTTGGGGCTTTTGAGGGTATCAGAAAACTCTTAGGAACCGGCACACAGCAGCATTCAGGCTGAGACCTAGAGACTGCCGGCTCTGCCCTGCCATTCCGCGTGGTCCTGCATGCTCTGGCACTGTGGCATAATGTGACTAAGACGGTGTCAGAATGAGTCTCTCCTGCCCAACTCATGCAAAGTTATGTACCCTCTTCTCAAACTCAGCTGAGCTCTATGTGGATGCAAATTTATAGAACTTATAGAAGACTGCTAGTTACACAAATACTGTCTGCAATATACCAAAATTATTTTTAAAAAAATATCGTGAATAATTTAAAGCTGCCTCTAGATGCTTTAAATTATGCAGCTTTGATCAACAGGGAGTACTGCAAGGGAAGTTACTTGGTTTAGGGGAATATTCTCTCCCTGGTGTGCAGCGTTATAAGTCTGTATTTCTGTATCACCACACATAAAAAGTGTCTCCTCTAGGCTCCTTAGTACAAAAGTATCCATATTCATAGCCTTACACCATGCTCGTTCACCAAACTAGTCTTTTTTAGTTTTTTACATTGCCTAGAGCGTTCTTATATTTGAATGTATTATTTCGTGTCATAAAGTAAACAAAGAGAAAACATGTAAATCTTTTTTGTTTTTCAAAATTTTGGAAGAATAATCCTTACTTTGGCATAATTTTTTGTTGTGGCATGCACTTGATTTTACATAAAATTGCATAGCCCAGATCCAAATGCCAGTGAGATAAACTGAGATATTACCAGTAGGCCAATGCCTGTCTGCATCATGGTGAATGCTCCATAGACTTTCGAAATAAATAAAACACCAGTGATCAACACTGAAAACTCTAGTGTTCTAACTAGAAAGGAAATCCTTTTCTTGGGAAAAAGCACAGCCTTGCAGAAGGCCATGTTATGTAAAGATTAGACTGTAATCTCATTTACACTCTCTGTAACTGAGTTGGTATCTAAAGTCACACTGAATTTTATTGCTGTAATAAAATCATAAGTGGAACACAGGTTAGTTCCATCTATTGTCAGGATCAAAATCTGTAATTCAGAGAAGACAACTTTGTTTCACCCTAGTCACAAGCAGACATTTTTCTATTTTAGCAACACTTTCCTCTTGCATCACTAAGAAAGTTATCCTGGATTTCAGCAGGAGTAAGGACACATCCTCAGTGAGTGCCAAACTGATAGCTGCTGCTTAAAGGACACAGGAAGAACAGGAGTGTTGCAAGGTGAAGTGAGTTTTACTGGCAGAGCTGCGTGTGGGGAAGTTGAGTTGATTGCCTGCATCTATTATGACTAGCCCAACCCAGTTCTGGAATAACAAGAATGTTGCAAGGCAGAGTGAGATCTTTCAGCAGAGTAATGTATGGAGGAGTGGGATCACTGCTAACCCCTTACAAAATGCCACGTTCCACTCTCATGGAGAATCTAATCTAACCCCAAAAGCAAAGATGTCCATTTTACCTTCCCTTAAAAAAAGTTTTCTTAAGCAAATAATCAAAAAAGAAATGTACATTGCAGATCATTAATATTTGAGGGTTTTTTTCAACAGCAGTGAACCTTGTAGATGTTCAAGTCCTACTTAATTTTTTTTTCAAAATTCACAGATCATAGAGATTTTTACACATCTCACCTACCCTGAAGGTAGTCTCTGTGCTGAACTGAGCCACTGTAATTAAAAGCATGGAACCAGTTTTCCAGTTATCCACAGTACCTGTGTATACCAGTCAGGATATCTCTAGTAGAGAGATTTTCCCACATTAGACAAGTCTTTAAAAAGTCATAGGTTACCTTGAGAGCTGTTTTCTTTGAAATAAGTTATATAATCTTCTCACAGGGAAAATGAATGGGACTTTGGAGTCGTTATAGGGCTGGGTCTACAAGGAGCTTGCTGGGCCTCAACCTTTTCAGCTTTCAATGAAAGCTTTCAATGACAGCATCCTTTCAAATTTAGTCTAGATTAAACCATTAGGTTTTCAGGTACATCTCTTGGACTTGTCACTTAGAGAAGGAAGACCTCAAGAAAAGCCTCTTACTGCCTTTTTAAAGGAAAAGTTTGGCCCTGAACTTGCCACAGAAAGATAATGCAGATTACCTAATTTTTCTGTGCACTAGACACAGAGTAGACATTGTTTTAATTTTATTTATGTTTTCCACTTGTTACATATGTTGCATGAAAATATTGTGATTTCAGTTTCTTGGTCAGTAGTGTCAGCTTCCCTGCTTTGAAAGATAAGCAAGCTTCTGAGGAGTTTGTCAGTTAGTTTGTCATTCTTTCTTTATCAAACCTAGAACTTGCAGTCTTTCACTTTTTCTGAGTCTCCCTGAGAGAGATTAGAAGTTGCTTGACGGAATTCTGATCAGATAAATTTGATTATTCTTCCTCAGTGAACTTCAGAATAAAAAGGTGTTTCTTAAGTCAGAATGAATTTCTAGACTTAAAATACATTTTGCTATCATTAGTTAAATGTTGTGATAAGTTCTCAAAAGTGAAGGCTCTAAGTTATCCTCATAGCCTCCAAAACAGACATACAGTGTATGGTCTGTTCCCATTCTAGCCAGATTTGATGGCTTGTGTCGAACATTGCTCTGCTTAATCTGTAATATTGGCCATAAGGAATATATTACACAAGGTCTTTGAAGTCTGTGCTGGCTTCCTTTTTGCCCCTGGGCATAACTCAGGATGTTCTTATTGATCTATAAAACTCCATGAGCTTTGAGTCCTAGGCAGTAAATTCCCTCTCCTTTATCTTCCATTATCATGCTTAAGATTAGCTGGGGCATACTGACTATACCTGAGTGTCTGGAGAGGTTGAGTGCTCAGTGTGAAGGGTACAGGAGTCTGGATTTCACTGCTCCCAAGGATACAAGAGAGCTTCATTCTGCTGCTTGGCATAGTGCAAAAGACCCTTGTTTATTCAGGTAGTTGAAAAGTGACTGTGGGGAAGACACAGGGCAGAAACCCATTAACCAGATTCATTTAAATGCTTGTACATGTAGCCAGGGATAAAGTGCTACATTTAACTACATGCTTTTTTCAACTTATCTGCTCCTCCTGTATTAACAGCCTTGCTTCTGAGTGAACCTAAAAAGAGTGGTAAAGCCATCCATCACTCTTCAGAGAGAATGGTATCCAGAGTTATCTGCACCTTAAATCTTGCTTTTTGCATTTTCTGTGATGGAGAAACCACACTCTCTCAATGGATGTGGAATAATATAAGGCATACGTTCCATAATGATCCCAAAAGAGAATTCCCTTCTTCATGGTCATTTATAAGTCTGTCAGGATCCCATTCTCCATGTTTCTTAGACACTCTAATGATGTCCAAAGGGCAAAGTTTTGTGCAGAGTGCACACACCTGTCTAGCAGCACAAAACAGCCACAGGGAATAGAAGAGTATGCACTGACAAGTACAAATGACTGCCAGAGAGACTTGCAAACCACATGATCACAGAATGTTCACAAAAAAAAGAGAAGGAATCCTCAATTTTTCATAAAACTTAGGCCTGCCCAATGTTAATAACGACAGAATAGGGCCCAAATTAGAATGAAGGTGTCTTGGAAAGAAAGGTTCAAAATTTGTGTTTATATTTTTATTGTTAGTTCCAAGAAGAAGACCACTGCTCTTTTGACTTGTTTTGAAGCCAGATACTTTGAGAGTAAGCCCAGGCTCAGACAAATGATTGCAAAAAATAAGCTGACATTTATTACTTTGCACCTTAAAACAGAAAGGACTGTCAGGATATTTTCTGTTAAGCAATAAGTATATTAGTAATGTACTTCAAAGCTGCCTAAAATGTGATTTGGAGCTTGATAAGAGAACTTGTCTGAAAGTGAGGTAAAACTGTAATAAATGCAACTGTTGAGAACTTGTAAGCTGTTGTGCAACGTTAGCATAGTTTTAAAGCTCATACAGAAAACATGTTAGAGAACCAAGATACCCTCCCATGCTGCAAATTCTAAAACCAAAGATTTTTTGGATACTGAGGTTTTTCTATACTGACACTTTTTAATTTTCTCAGTAAATTACATTTCAGAGATTCAATGGAAAACATAACATATATTCTCATTAATAAGAATTACTAATTAGTTCTGATTTATGTCTTCTTCATCTCCCTGAATGCCATATTACAATTTCTTTTTTCTGCTTGCTCTTATACATAATGTAGACAAAATAATTTAGGTCAGGCTGTGGCTTCAAAGGAGGTAAATTATACTTTTATCAAAAAAGACATTAAATAGACTGAAAGGGGGGATTTAAAATTTTTTTTTTATTCTAGGAAAATTCACAGCAGAGTGAAAAATCCTTCTTGAACATTTGCAGTAAGATTTTAAGACAAGTTTGAAGACAATGTGGCTTATCATCCAAACCATATTTTATGATTTCTGCATGTGTTGAAGAAGAAAAATTACCAAAACATTTTACAAATTAAAAAATAATGAGAATAACAGCCTGTTCATTGGTGATAACATTTCGGAAACTCTTAGATGACACTGAAATGTAGCACTTTTCTTTTAAAGAAATTTAGGAGAGGAAAGGTGGATTTTTATTTTTTTTACCACACATAGACACTGAAGTGAACTGGACTTTGGTATCTACATGTTTTGTAAAGTGTTGCCCTAAGGAGTGAAAGTCCTATTGATTTTCAGTGAGCCAGTCACTTAAATGCTTTTGAAAATTTTACCCCCAGGTTAAAATTCTGAAACTCCTACTCAGTGTTAAACAGGCAAAGTCCCATCAGCATGCCCCAGTTGCAAATAAACCAGAAACTGAGTAAAGGTTTTGAAGTCTGACTTGTTTCTTTATGTGTAATTAACTGAACTCTTAATATATCACAATGTTTCAGTAAACTGCTTTGTGTTTCTAATTATGTGGTCTGAAATGATTACAGTGTATTTAAAAAATGCACACTCTGCTACAAACCAGCAAAAAAAAATCTGGCACGGTGTCAGGATTTCCAAGGCAAACACTTGCCAAACCTGTTGTTAGATCCAAAGTCATAATTTAAAAACAAGCCTACAAGGTATCTGGAAGAAGATCCCTCTTTCCTTCCTTCTGCTCCATCTCCCACTCCCTTTACAAGGAAATCACTTTAGGTTATCAAAACAGAACACTTGCTGACATTTGTCTCCTGGTAGGAAACTTGTCCCTGCTACGTTCAGATTTTAGTTTTGACTAGTGCACATTCTTGTTAAAGAAAAAAGTTACCTTCACCAAGAATGATAGTGTCCAAATTCTTCAATCAGATAAACATGCACAAGTCCCTGCTGAAATTAAGGAAGCTCCTGAGGGCAAAACCTGGCCCCAAATTAGAATTTTAATAATTGTAATACTGTATAATCCTTTCCCTGCCAAGAGACAAAAATGGCCCTACCTGCAGAAAAAATTCACAGGTTTACCACACACTCAGTATCAGGGTTTCACCCATGAACTGCAATACAGTTGATCAAAGTCTATAGAGCTTATTTTATTAAAATTAATCCATCTGATAGATATGATGGTGCATTTGGACAGTACTGAGAATTTCTTATTTGCAGATGTGGGATCTGCTACAATCCAGCAAATGTTTTCACATTTTCACCCCAGACACAGTTTTAAACACTGGAAAGGAACCTTAATTAAAATGGAAATCTGTCTCTTTCTTAAAGGATCTATCTTGATGTACTGCTTTTAACTCTTGGCTACTGAGAGTATTTCCTTCATATCAGAAATTAGTTTTATCTAATTTTTTTTAGTTCACCTAGTTGTTTTTTTTTAGTCCCAAGCTGTTTCATGCAATAAATTAATGAATCAGTCTGAATGAAATTAAGACACAAGGTTAAGTATCATCTGAATACACAGACACTACTGCCCATTCCAGACTTCTCTTCTAGAAGAGAGAAGAGAATTTTCATTACCTTGAATTCACATGTAAAAAGAAAATTAAACAGGAAGAGTTGATTGAGATCTCAGTGGAATGCCCTCGAATCTCTTTTAAAATTACATTTTTACTGAACTAAAGCTTAATAAAACTTATTTTGACTACAAAACCTTACCTAATAGAGTGGAAAGATGCACACTGGGAGTTAAGTTTCCAAAATTCTAGGGCTAAATACCTAACAGTTTTTTAGGCATTTTTACAGTGAAAACATTTTGTTGTTGCAGTTGAATCATGCCAGTCACAAATGTAACACATAGAAACACATGCGCAGTCTGTTTGGTGAAGAGTGTGAAAAATGTTATTGACATGAAGTTGAGAGGTGGGAATGAATATTCAGTACATTCCACCCATTCTCCAGGTTCTATGTAAAATTTAATATCAAAACACTTCAGGGAAGAACAAGAGTGGCAATTCTTTGCAGCCATAAATGTCAAGATTTCAAAATCTTTTCTTCAATCCAAGTCAGAAAAAAATCTTCCCATTCTGAGTCTACTTACAGAAGAAAATTCAGAGAAAGAAGAAAATCTAGCCAGATGTTACTATTCTTATTTTTCCTTTGATTAATCTTGACTTTTAATAGTTGCAGTTCACCAGCAATAGGATAATCCTTGCCTTAGATTTTAAAGGATTATTTATCTCATCTTATCTAAGCTTAGAAGTCACTTAGTATTCCTTCATGGTAAAAAGTAATTATTAGCAGTACTTGCTTCACAGAGTTTTAAGCAAAACAATCCTCTGGCCTGAAGTGCAGTGGGATTTCAGTTTTCATCTAATGCTCTATATATCTATATGGTCACAATAGATCAGCACTTTGAATTATAATGTAGTTAAAATTATATGGTTACAAAACAACTTACTGAAACTGCTGTCAGCAGAGATAATCAGCAATGGTTATTTTAAAATTACTACTTCTTTGAAAATTAAACTTTGTCCATTCTGCTCAAAACTGGCCATAGCAGTAGTTCTTGTCACTGTTGCACCTCACATCACTGTCCAGGAACTAAACAGGCTCAACAACAAATGCATGTTACACAATATTCAAAATCTTGACTCTATTTTTGCCTGTAACCTTCAGGCAACTAAGACATTCTTTTTCCAATGCAAAGGCTGGTTGTTGTGGCCAACATTTATTTTGGGACTTCAGTCTATAGTCGTTGGAATGGCAAACTGGTTTAGATGACTTATAAACAGTATTCAAGAAAGGAAATGTCAGAACATTCTGTTGGTTCAATTGGTCTTTCTGCAATTCTTCAGAGCTTTTCAAAGGGTTGCTTTTCTAAAATGTATCCTAGCATGGAAATGTTAGACAAATAAAGCCTTCATAACTGTCAACATCTGAGTTTGTTTTTCAGGAGGAATATCGCCAATAAATTTTCATTCTGAAAAAAACCAGAGTAGTGGCCTTCCTTCTTGGAGTTTTCATCTAAAATGTAGCTCTCATCTCACATATTCATGCCTGCCTGATTAGAACAACAAAACACTTACTGCAAGTGGAAAATCCTGCAGGTGGAAATTCCTGGTCTGATTCTCCCCTGATGGTAACCAGACTGGCCTCCTGTAAGTCTTGGAGATGCCATTTACTTTATAGGGCTGGATGTACCAAGCCGCCTTGGTATAAACAGTCAGTAAGAGATGGTATTTTGCTTAATTTTTGTTTTTTCTCATTACAGGGTACCTTTGCTACTTCTTAGGAGGGTAGGATCATGAAATCTTGTCTTCCAGCCTCCCTTCAGAGTTTTGCCTCACAGATGCTCATTTCCATCCACCTCTTGCACAGCTGAATGGAATTAGCGCCCTGTGCCGACTCCCTTCTTTTCTTTTTCCATTGCAAACTCTGGCAAGCTGTTGGAGCATGAGAGGTGTGATAACAACTGCCTGGCATTCCTGTGTCTGTCCACCTGGTTCCTCTGTGTGGGAAGCACATTTAGCAACCAAAAGAGGAGACAGATACGCTCTGGGAGCATATCTCTCCAGAGGTTTTTTTTCACAATTGAATTTTGAAGGAAGGAAAAGCATTTGAAGTACCTGTAAAAGCTGCACACTTGCACAATGGAGGAAAGAGCAAGTAGATTAGGAACTGCCCCTATTAAAAGTCAAGATTAATCAAAGGAGGCAATTTGGGGACATATTTTATAGATTTGGTATTCTTAGGAGATTTTACAAGTTCCTATGATTCTGTGAAAGTACCTGTTGCTATAGAGTTCCTTACAACAGTGAAGAAACATATTTATGATGGGTTTCTTACTTTATGCAAATCACATAAAGGAAAACTACTTAAAAATTACTTCTATATGTAAAAGAAATTATAGCATAAGTTTTGTATTTTATAGGTGTAGAGGATGCCAGTAAATGTTATAGCTCAAATGCCTACCTGAACTTTGAGGTTTTGCCCTCTCTAGCTTAAAGTTTCATGACTGCTTCTTATTTGAACTTTACCACATTTATATATGTAGCCTCTTACAAATTGTGTTTAGAATAGAACTTTTGCTCTTTCTAATAATGTAGAGAACCGAAAAGAGGATCTCCTATACAGAATAAACTCTTTATTCTGGTCAACCCAATCCATAATTCTTGTAGACATAGTACCAGTATAAGTTCTGTTAAGAAAAGAACCAGATCTGAAGTACTGGAGCGAATTTTTTCATTAATTCCTTTCTCTGTTGTAAACTGAGGAAAGTTGTTATTTTATTACAATTAATTCAATCAACAAGTATAAACAAAACCAAAATAATATGATGGTTACTAAGGACAGAGGAATGTATGGCCATGAAATGCATTTTATTGTGCATTCTAGAAAACATTTTTTAAAAAATTGTTTGGGTTAGATAATTTGTTTTCTAAACTGTCACAAAAGAGCCATCCATGCTTTTTGCTTAAGCATTAGGGATCCTTGCCGAAGTCAATGAAAATCCTTCAGTCATCTCACAGGAGTTGTGTTTAGAGCCTCCATGCAGTAAAACACTCACCAAGAGAGTAGCTGGCCAAGTTCTGATGATCTGTGTTCTGAGGTTCTGAGTGTGCACTTTAAAATAACCCAAAACATCTTTCCAATAGGTGGCACATGAGATTTCATAGTCTAAAATGTAAATACAGCTATGATATGTCACCACCAGCCCAGAAAGCTCTTAGGTAACAAGTTTGGACTTAAAGGCCAATATGAACTTTAACTGTCTATCAGAATGGTCTTTTTATTAGCTTTGGCTCAATTAGCATTAGATCCACATTTCCATGTTAAAAAGAAACATTCATCATATTTATGAATAGCATGGTTATAAACTTTTTAATTTATCCAACTTGTTTAAATAGTTTACATCTTTTCATTGTTTCCATTACTTTATGTTTATTACTAGTGTCAGCACACTTGTGCTAATTATGTGATGGCAGTCCTTCCCAAGTACTCATTCCAAACATCTGAGGGAGGACTTTATTCATTCTTCCTGTTAGAAGTGTAGTCTGTTTTGAGGTCATTAGTGAATGTATCATATCCATCCCCCCAATATGCATTGCTTCCTATGGGCACTCAACACTGAGGCTCCAATTTCAACCTCATGCCACATGCAGTAATGCCACTATGTAAAAAAAAAAATAATCTGGGACTGTCCTTGAAAGAGAAGTTTGGGAATCCTCCCATTCCCATTTGGTCCTTTTTGTATCACTAACAGTTCTTTATTTTGATACAATAGGTAATATAGCAGTGACTTAATGCCACGTCACCACATAAGACTTACCACAGTTTGTGAAGCTATAATACCTGAAAGAACTTGAAAATATCTTAATTATCCCACACAGAAAGATTAAAGGAAGGAAGAAAGTCCCAGGAATACAGAGGGTGCTTAATGTAATCATACTTCAGGATTACTCTTGGCTAGGGGTGTTGCAGAGGATTGAAGTCAGTCATTGTTTGCCTTATTACCTTATTACCGTGTGAGGAGCAGAAACACTGAGTGCGCTCTCCAAATCTAGCCTTCAGCTTTGTGGCACACATAATCTTTGCATGGTAAAAGTTCAGACTGTATCCTGAACCTTAATTGATTTGGGCTCCAGCATCAAAAGATGGCGGCATACTTGAAAATATCTCATTAATCTAATCTCATGATTTTGGGGCCATTACAATGCATTTTATGTCTAGGATTTGCCTCTCTACTGTCAGGCATGTGTGGATCTCTGAATATTCTCAAGACTTAACTCTCCCGTAACTCACACCACAAACCCTTAAACTAATACCGAGGCGTTATTCAGATGAGTGCCAGGAGGTGGGAAAACTCTCACTCCTCTCAGAAACGTTGATTATACTCAGTGGCTTTGTGTGGGCCAAGCTTTTGTTCAGGCAGCCTGCCTGGCCCACACCCAGGCAAAATCAATCATAGTAATGGTTCATCAGCTAGTACTGGGAGGTTGGTTTTCCTTGTAACAGTGTAAATTATTTAAAACCAAGCTGCGAGTGGGCTATGTACGAAAGTAGAGATGGAAAAATTGTGGGACATGTGGCTTAGGGTGCCCATATGTGCAGTCAAACCCACTTTTCAGTTTGTAGTCTAGACATGGCCTTATGGCTTGGATTTGGCAATACTGAACCTCACAGAGATGAAAGTAGGATTTAATACCCTAAGGCAGATAGATTGGAATGTGGAGAAAACCTAATAATGCAGGTTACTTTAATGTCTGCAGTATGACTGTGGTCAATCCCTCTCTTTTAAATGGGGAGGGGGAATTTCATGTCATCAAAATTTGGCAGGTACAACTCAAGACAAATAGTTTGAATCTCTAGTGAGTGTGGTTTGGAAGCAAAATTAAAGTTTCTAATACATTTCTGTAAATTTTCTTTCTGAATGTTCAGCTAAACACAGCTTCTCTCTTGGAGGCAGCTGTAATAATAAAATGTTTTACATTTATAAAGTACTTTTTATGCTGAAAAGTCCCAACAGACTTTGAAAACTGCATTCAGTCGAAAATTCCCTAAATATGACTAAACTGCATGGGGAGCAACAACCAGACATGGAGGCACAACACATACCTTGGGCTACAGAAGTTTTGGCCATGAACATGAGACTAAAACTCTACCACTATTGAATGAATGCTACAGTTTTTATTTACATGAAATGGTCAGGACTCTGGATTATTCAAAATACTCAGTTAGTTGTAAATTTTACTGGTCCACTAAGTACCTGGAAGGGTAGAAGCGGTGAAATTATTTGGTTGGGATATGAACAGTAAAAGTCTGTGTGTCTTAAAGCTAATGCTTAGAGTGTTAGGCTTTGCTTGACAGATATATCTGGATAATAATTCCTATGTTTTGCATGCTGCTGAGACTCTTGTCAGGTACAAAGCCTTCATGAGGCTGCAGACAAGCAAAAGTTCTTTCCCACAGGAGAGTGAACTGAATATTACCAGCATTCATTTGCCTGATTGATATGTTTTGCTAAAAATAAAAAATACTAAAAATAACAGTTACTTTGAAAGAAAATAAGTACTTCATGCAAGCAACTAATACAAGTAACAATATTGGGTGAATGCATATATTAAAATCACAGGCTTTTTCATGAGAGTGGAATTAAAATGGAGGATGTAGTGAGTGCTCTTTCTGTTTGCTTGCAGAACTGTTATGTAGCATTGTATTTTGGCATCCAGTATGCTGGAAGATCCAAAAATGCTCGACACAAGTCAGGACTGAAATGTGTGCTTCTTTAGAAGCAGGAACTCTCACACAGTTCAACTGCAATTGTGCATAAGTAAGGCAGGATCTAGCTTGCTGAAGAGTAGCTTGAAATGCTGTTAGTTAAGACTGGAAAAGTAAAGGATTTACTACATGGCATCAGAAATACTAAACCAAATTGAAACTGCACTTTTGTGTATTGAGGCAAAAGTCTCAAAAAACTAAAAGATGTATTTCACCCAATGAAACAGATTTTTGGTTTATGTACTCCATGCTAGCTTACTCCTGCCAAAGGGCCCATCCTCATCCAAGCATTTAATGTAAATTATCAATAGAACACTTAGGGACAAAACACAACTCATATGGTACAGATAATAAACATGTATATAAAACATTTCAAAATATATATTTTCTTCCCTTTCAAAAAGTAAATTATAATCTACATACTTTCTTTTTTCTTTTTTTTTTTTTAACAAGTTTTTGGAAGAATTCTCTTAAAATTGGGCCAAGTTCATTTTAAAAGAAAGTAATGATTGCAATTGATGTTGCTTTTTGGGACCTGTTATTCATGAAAATTTTTTTAGCTTTCTACACATGGTCTACCGGCCAAGTTGAGTACATTGTTCTGTGTCACAAACTGTAAATTCCTTAACAGTATAGCTTTGTTTCAGGGATAACTGTTAAGAAAAAGAAGATAAGTACTCTTTTTGTAAGTGCATGAAATGCAAATTTTTCTTGTTTCTGATTTTGTGTTTGTAGGAGAAACACAAAAAAATGGAAAATTGATTTTGGAGGAAGTCTTTAAAAGAGATTCAGAAAATCAGCTGTCCACTTTAGCTGGTTTACAAAGATGGTTTATTTTCTATCACCTGGACATTTATCTGAAAAAGACAGTCATTAAACCACTGTTTTCCATTACAGCCCAAGAATCTGGGACTATGAAAGCCACAAAAATATATGTAAATTATTAATTCTAAAGGCTACAGATATGGCAAAATACTTGATGAATACACATAAAAAATATTCAAATGTTATTTCTTAAATGGAAGAGTAAACAGAACATAAATCAAATGTTATTTCATTTCTCAAGGCTTGTTTAAGATTGAAGGGCAAGAGGATATTGCCAGCTGATTTTATACAATACATCCAGGTTCTTTTGTACTGAAATTCATCACCTGTATTGACCAAAGCATGTGTTCCAGAAGGACACTGAAATGTGAAGGAAAATTTCTTCAGAGTTATGGGATCTATCCCTTCTGCTAATCTGGACCTTCTCCCTTGTTATTAAGAATATGTATCTTATCTGCAGCCTGAAAGTTTGGGATTTCATTTTTTGACCACAAAGACTTCTCAACTACAATACTACCTAGAACTTTCCCCTGTAAAGGTAAAAGCACACTAGGTCTCAGAGATCTCCAAGTCTTCTTTATTTCTCTCATTTATCACTGTTCAGTCTCTCAGACAATGCCAAGCTACTCAGCTGAACACAAAGGAGTTATTTTTGTCTCTAAGAATATGCTATGAGGCATGCTATACACAGAGTACAAAACATCAAGGCATTCATGACAAAAACCTAATATAAGAACAGTGCTGTCAAATTCTGAGCAGTGTAAGAGTGAAGAATACCTTAATAACAATAGTCATATCTGTCTTGATCTTTTACAAGCTTTGCTTCATCATGCAGGTAGGTACTTCTAGAAAATGAATTCGTTGAGGTGGACTCCCCTTGCCTCTGTTTCTTCGGTTTTTTTAAAAGATCATATAACCAGAACTGGGCCTATTTCAGGCTGGCTGCTAATTTTGCACTGAATGCTGGTAATTTGTACCTCTGCACAATCCAATTCTGCATTCACTCTAGAATCCTCTTGCAGTATAAATTCCAGATTCATTAGACTGATCTCATTGAACTGTACTGGTTTATGAATAAGTTCTACAGACATTGTCTTAGATTCTAAAGCTGTGCACAAATTGGGAAGTTGGTGCTTTCATGGACATGAAATAAATGCCTCTCTAGAACTTGTGGGATGAAGGTTGGTGTCATTTGATGTGAACTGGGAGCAAGGTTACATGTTCAGGCGAGCACTGTGGTTTCAGACCAAAATTTCCATCCCCTAGAGGTATATTTCTATATTTCTTCTGTATTTCATCAGGCAAACACATGAATCTGCAGAAGGCCTTAGCAATTATACTGATGCCCCACATACCAGTGGAGTGTGACAGTCCAGGAGCATACCAAGGAAGAAATGCAGTGAATGCTGAATTTTAAACCATATAAGGGTACATGTAATTGTTCCTCATGCTTCATAATTGCTATAGAAAACACTGAGAAGTAAAAACCCTGGAAATTCTACTAATGAACAAGGATTTAACACAAAGATTGGAAACTAATTAGAAAATCTGAGACAGAATATAGTGAATAAAAGGATGGGGCATACTATTAAATAGGGTGCCAAGTAGCTGCACATCATCACTAAGCACTTCATACCAAATTATGAGCTCTATCTTAACCATTTCATAGAAATCTTATGACTTAAAAGAATCCTGAGTTCTTGGGCTTTTCCTTTTTTTCTTCCCCCTTGTTTTTTTTTTTTTTTTTTTTTTTTTGTTTTTTTCTTTTTTTTTTTTGTTTTGTTTTGTTTGTTTTTTTTTCTTTTTGTGTAACTGTTATTTACTTGTCATTCTGGGCCAGTTTTCTACATAGGAGGTCACTTCCCCACAAATCATGCTGCTTGAGAAGTGGCTAAAAGATGGATGAGGACACAGCATAGAGCTGTGCTGGGGGAATTTCTGCTGGGAGGACTGCACAGAGCAGGGCCAGGGGGAGACCATGAAACACTGAATCCACCTCCTGAACCATGACAGCTCCAGAACCTACCTCCTCATCCAAAGCAAATGCTGGAGAGTACACCAGGAAAAGAAATGTTGATGCCCTTCAAGGTTAACTAAATCAATCACAACCATGATTGTGGGATCTATGTGGTGTGGAGTCAATCTCTTTTTACCCATATTTATGTATCTACTTGTCTAACAAAGAAATTGCCCTTGGCAACAGTTTAGTTTAGCTGACATATAGATAATGAAGGACACACTATAGGACTCATAGATTCAGTTTTTATTTTCTATTTGGTTTTTCCTGACTTAGTGTTTTGCGAGTAGGGCATTTAAAATGATACGGTGTTCTTTCATAAACACAACCAGATTACACTCAAATACATACCTACAGCTCCATTCAGTAAAAAACCTTCAATTCTCATCTTGTGGTTTTCTGTGAAATTTTTTCAGTCTGTCACATTTCCTTTCTCTATTGTTACTACAGACTCCATGGGGTACCATAAGTGAAGATTCAAGAGAATGCTCTATTGTAAGATCTTCCTTTTGTGCTGGCTTTTGTCCTGGCAGGAGATAAACCATCTTCTTCACTCTGTCTGGGACACAGATGGGTATGGGCAACATTCTTCCACAACTGAGTCATTATTCAAAAGGATCTATTTTTCCACTTTTTAGTGGCCTCCCTTTTTCAAAATTTTGTCACTGAGTAGACTGTTGAGTATTTTATATTTATATAAGTTTGGTCTTTTCCTAAACCAGCTTGAATTGATTAATTTAGTGTCAATGTTCTCTAAACCATGCAAAATTTCTTCGGTTGTAATAAAATATGGACACTTTAGATCTTTCTGACTCCATTGCTTGTTGAAAGATGAAAATGGACAAAATGTTATGCAGCGATAAAAAGCACTGTTTATCATGGGGGTTTTTTTCCAGATATGGCAGTTTAATAAACTGTAAAATTTGTCCTTGAGCATTCAAGTGTCAAAATATGTTTGTGACTTTCAAGAATCTGTTGTTGGTGTTTGTGAAATATGCACAAAACTGTTCTTTCCTTCAGGTGGGTCCCAAGACCTATGTTGTGGGCCATCCATAAGGTAGATAAATGTACTTAAAACTAATGTTTATATTTTCAAATACATATTTTTGTACTATAAAATATGATTTTGCTCAGGTATTTTACAGTTTTGTAGCCATATTCAATCTCATTGTAATGGTAAGAAGCAGTATTCTGATGAAAATCCTTCTCAAGCATGGCCTCTAAGTAACTCAGACCATCAGACCTTTGTGTTTG
This sequence comes from Melozone crissalis, assembly GCF_028551555.1. Classification (NCBI taxonomy): domain Eukaryota; kingdom Metazoa; phylum Chordata; class Aves; order Passeriformes; family Passerellidae; genus Melozone; species Melozone crissalis. Next base: position 30,089,757 of record NW_026535794.1, read on the forward strand.
AAGCATTGATTATAACAAAGTTCAAATGCTGATGATACCCAAGGCAGCATTTAATCATTGAAATTTTAGCTTGTTCTTCTGCAGTATTTATCATGCTTTTTTTCACATCACAAAGCAATCTCAAAGCATAGAAACCAGGTAGCTTCTAGATAAATTTAATCTAGAATATATGCTCCAAAAGCACAGATCCAGGCTATCTATCTATCTATCTATCTATCTATCTATCCATCCATCCATCCATCCGTCCATCCATCCATCCATCCCAGAAATACCTTCCTGAAGTATGTGATGTGGCTGTTAAGCTCTCAGCACTAACTCATGCCAGAAATGCTTTCCCATTAGCCTACACTGTTCACTAAAGCAGACATCAATCATTCATGTGGCTCACCTCAATCTACCTGCAGAGCAAAGATTACCAAGATGGGCATTGCCAATCTGACCGGATATTTCAGCCCATCCAGCCAAGTGAACTACAAAATGGAAACACAACTGGGGCGGGCTCTTCTATGCTCGAGGATTCATTGCATATACTTAAGTTGTGTTAGGTAAAAAGCCTTGGATCAAAACTTTTCTCTTTAGTCGAGCGCAGAACAATTAATTTCTAAAATATGCTTTTTTTCCTCCCTTGGTGTCATAGGATGAATGTTTTGAGATGTCCTTAGAAACAGAGCATTCAACTGAATTTTCTATCAGCAAAAAAAGAATTTTGAAGACAGCATTATTGACAATGTATGTTATGCATTTGCCTGAAAAATGCATTTTGTCTGCTGTGTTTATATTTCTCATGAAGCATGCAAAGAGAGAGATAGAGTGTCTTTCTTAATACTGAAAAAAAAAATGAGACAGAATTGCATCTGTGTATAATTATAGCTGATGTGCTGAAAATTTGCAGATCTATTGTGAGCTCATCCTCAGCAAAACCTCACACAATCACCCCTTTTTGTGCCAACAAATGAGTTAAATAGCCTGGACTTTTCCACATTGCAGTAGTGTTGGGAAATATTATCAACATCACTGTAATTCTGAAGAGGTATCATACATTTTTTATGCTGGTTTCTAAGTTAAACTTGGCAGTAAATCTGTAAGCACTACATGCAACCATGTAGTACTTTCCTATTATATGATACATTAAAGAATCTTAAAATACACAAGTTGTATCTGTAAAACTAAGTAACCAGAAATTCTTACTCTTCAGAAAGCAGCAATATTCCTGTAAAGGGGACGACATAATTTACTGAAATTACTTTTATTAGGCAAGCCCAATTTTGACTTTTATGAGGCCAAAATAAGTAACATGGATTTCTTAAGTTATTTTAACAACTGAACTATCCAAGCTTTGCATTCACTTTTAGGATTAATAATGCTTAACAAATTGATCCTTGCATTTACCTAAAGCTCTAAATTTAATTTAAAGAATGTAAGAAAGGTTTTACTGGGTCAGACCAGTAAAAGAATGTAAGAAAGGTTTTACTGGGTCAGACCAATGGTCTATCCAGCCAAGTTTTCTGTCGTCATCAGGGGCAATAGGGAAAAAAAAACCAACTTATTCAGAGATTAACAAACCCAGCAGTTCTCAGAGGTCCATTCCTCTTTCTCTTTGCATGACACACCACTGTTGTGTCAGGGCTGTCAGAGGTACATCCTCACCCTGTTGTGATATTGTCCATCCATTTGTCTAATTCCTTTTGGAACCTCTTCATGTCCTGAAATCCCATGTGATAGCAAGTGCCAGAAGTCCACTACTTTGTGCTTAAATAAATGCTTTTTAAATTTTGTTTTAGGCTGATATTCTTTTATTTTCAAGTTTTCATATTATAAGATAGAATGAACAGAAATTTTGTTTCTACCTTATCCAGAATTTTCATGACATTGTCACTTGTCTTCCCCACTTTCTCCTCTCATTACTGAAGACTCTCAATCTTTTTAGTCTCTCCACATAATGTATTGTTGAATTCCATATTATTTTAAGTTCCCCTTAGAGCTACACATTTTATACAGAATGCCAAGACATTTTTTAATTTTTTGAGAGCTTCTCATCAACTTTGTGATTCAACTGCTATACTGGCAAAAAGAAAACTGAAGCTTTTCATATTATCCATCTGTATCCATTTGATTCTTGCTTTTCTAGCAAGACACGTAAGTTTTCCCTATTGTTTATGCATAGAGGTCCAAAAATTACTTCTGGAGAATACAGTTTGACTTTCCTCCTTACTAATTTCCAACAACTATTTTATAGGTAATGCTATCCATTAACCTAAAATTTAATATTTAAACAGTACCTCATTTTTGCTATGGCAGGCTAATATATTTAGCTGTGCTTCAGTAATACTTACACTTTCCTCCAGTGTGCTATTTGCTTATTCCTTTAGTGCATTTATCTCTATCTACTGCTCTTTTAATTATGTTAGGCTCTCCTGGAATGTCTTTAAAGTGTTGCTCAAAGACTCTGAGTCATGTATATTCGTTGCCTTCTCTGACACTCAGTATTTCTTCTGCTCTAGCAACTTGGACCAAATACTTTTCACTTTCATTTGAGGGGGTTTTTTCCCCCCCCTTATCTGCTAGAGAGTTAATTTTGCATTAGTAACAGGTATTATGTACAAGCACAGAAGCTTATGGCCACAGGTAGCTATCTTTTTTTTCCTCCCAGGAGAAAAATACAAGCTTTGTGCTGGCTGTTAGAGATTTATAGAACACAAAGGCCTCATTCATTCTCATTCCAGGGTCATCGCTGTGTGATCTTCTTTGAACAACTTGCAGATAAGCATCAAGAAGTCCTCATGAATAACAATGACTGGACTGTCATGGCAGTAATAGTATGATTGAAGAAAGCATCCTTTAAATGCAACACATAGTAAGGAATGTGGAGAAAACTTCCATGCCTTACAGTTGTGATAAAATGCCAAGTGCCATTTTTAATATAACGGGGAATTGGAATATTGATTGGAATCAAGTATTGAACAAATGGTTTATTTAACCAAGAAAAGAGGGGGGTTGTGTTTTGGATAAAGCAGAGTGGTGTGCGGGAAGCTCAGAGAATACGGTATCTTTCTCTGGCTCCTTTATTCCTCTGTGGGAGGCCACTTTATAGCATTCAAGGAAATGCCCTGATGGTGCTGCTGAGTTTCATATGAGCACATTGACAGTATGCACAGTTTGGCACAATTGCCTATTTCTAATCTGAATTACAAATAGCGATGGTGGCAAAGATCCAAACTGACCTATATTGGTGGAGTAATTCAAGTAATTATTCAGGAAACTGTAATGCAAACACATTTAGTTGTTTATTTTCCTGTGAGGTTCAAAATGCTGCAAGAATCTCATAGTATGCTACACAATCATGAGTTCCATGCAGCATTACTTTGATTAATAATATGGTGAGGTATCTCATGAGACTGAGACAAGAAGATATGTACAACAAGGTTCTAAGGAGTGGTACACTGGGTTTCTTTAATTCCTTGATAACTTTCATAGAAGTAGGACACATGTGAAAATTGGATGGTAAAGATTCCCATGCCCAGATCAACTAGGGAATGTCATGTATACTAATTAAGCAAACAGAAACAAGAAAATAACTTCTATGAAGTTTTGAGGTGCATACAATTCACAATAAGACAGGTTTCCAGTCTCAGTGCCAGATAAGCCTAGTCAAAAAAGATAATTGATTGGTTTTATGCACCATTGCACAGTGTCTAAAGGCATTCATAATCTATGGTTGATTGCATTTTGAATATTGCCAAAATGAATACAATCCCCTCACTGTTGGACAAGATCACAATATTTATATTGACAATTAAGAACTTTGAATAATACATGGTCCCATCATCTTTTCTATAAAATTAAGGATCTTTTATGTCTGAAATCAAAACCAGTCCAAATAGTTAGGATTCTGAGAGCATTTTTTAATTACAATTGCTTATTTGTATAAGTTGTGCCTTTGTCATATAAATATGAAAATACATTCTCACAGTATGGACTTGGATTAAATTAAATTTACAGTTTTTCTGAAATGTTCTTATAGTAAGCTGTCTGCCCTTACAAAATGAGATATAAAAGAAGTTCTTAGATTGTGAAACCGAGAGAAAAAAGCGATCTTCCCATTTAAAAATTCTGTCCCAAAGGTAGTGTTAAATACAGAGACATCTTTCAAGAATAGTGATTCACATTCATTTTGCCATAGCACAAGCTGAGGGAAGAGTATGTTCTCTCTCTGAAAAATGTCCTGCTTCACAGTCAAAATTTGGAATAAAAAGCTATTTAAACATTTCTGAGAAAACATGGGAACCATCACTATAACCTGTGAATGTCCCAGTCAAGAATGCTGAATCGGTTATAACATATATATAACACAATAATAATAATAATAATAATAACATACCAATAACATATATATAACATACCAAAAATGATAACATACCATCTTATAATAACGTACAAATTGTCAGGCACTTCAAAGAATTATTCTCAGGTTCAAACTTCACTGTATGTATTCAAGTGCTTTAAAAGTTTTTTAAACTATTTTATTAAAATATCTTTCAATCCACTTCCTTTTTTCTCCCTTCTAATTGCAGGGATTTCTACTATTTGGGCATCACGATGAGAGTCAGTAGATCTTAATTTTGTTTCCACTATTACTATTTTGTGCTTTGAATTTCACACTGATAAAAATAAATTCTTTATTAAGCTTCAGGATTTATTGATGGAAATAACAATTCACAGAAACCAGTGAGACTAATTTTGGTTGCTGGCTACCAAGAAAGGCTCTAAGTTATCTAGATATCCTAGAACAAATTTGACACCTAAAACCAAACCAAAGCCGTAAGGGTAGGTTCACTATTGCAGTATATCCAGTGAACAAGCAGTTACATTTTGCTCATGGGAGCCTTGAACTGAAATTGCTGCCACAAATCTGACAGAGGAACAATTTGGAGTCCTCTACACACATTGGACTTGGGGCATAATACATTCCTCCTTCTCAGAGGAAAGTACACACAGAAGAACTGATGGAACTGACATGTTGTGCTGATGCTGGAGAGCCTCTGACACTAAATCCCTTTGGGAACTGGTGACACTGCCCAAAAATTACCTCTTAACGTTCTCATTCCATACAGGCAAGCAAGAGAGTGCTGGGGTGCTTTGGCCACCTAGCAGATGTCAGAGCTGCAAATTGCATTTTCTGTTGGCTACTTAGTGTACAAGCTGCACTGCACACTGATTTCAATTAATTCCCTTCTGGACAGCTAATTTTTCCAGCATGGCAAGTTCACTGAAAATTATGAATTTCTGTAAGTGAGACAGTTTTCATGAGTCAGGCACAGCAATACTAAGTTTTATAACTCTTATGTTTCCCTTCCATAAAAGTCTTCTGCTTGTGAGTATTGAATAAAGTTGTCACACAATTACATGTCATAATGGATTATTAAGCCAGGGACACTTATTTCTGGTAGGTTTTATCTTATCTTCTATGTCTATTACTTTATTTTTTTTTCTTTCTTCTTATCTACTGTTTCTCCAATATCCTTGTGATACAAAATAACATGGGCTGTACAACTTAAGTGATAATGGATTGCTGATGAATATGCATTGCTGAGAGTCAGGGTATAATGAGAAGCTGCACAATTAAGAATTTTAAAGCCCCACAGTGAAGTTCTGAAGGCCTTCAGAACATTGAAGACAGAGGTGTCACACCATGGTGTTATCAGCAAGGCTGCAAAGGCACTTGTCCATGCTGGCTGTTCTGCGAGGGCCATGAGGTCAGACTGCCTTGATGAGGGGGATGAGGATGCTTTGGGGTTACAGAACACCCATTCATTTCACCATGGCAAATCTCAGGTGCCAGTTCCATATATTAATTTGAATCACTTTTGAAATTTAGTGAGAATTCTGTAGAATTGCCTTCTACCTTTGTTGACACTGTTTCCAAAATATTAATTGGGACTCCTTTGGTTCTTTGAGGCAGTATGGGAAAACATCACACAAAATTGTTCAGGATGTACTGTTTAATTTTAGCACACACATTGTATGCCAGAGTTGTTTATATATGTGGTTAGCATAGCAATAGACAGGGGGGAAAAAACCAAAAACCCCAACAAAAACCCCAAACCAGAAAGCCGGTTGCAATGAATGGCAGTTCAGCTTGTTCTTATTTGTGGTGAATTTTTTTGTTGGTAATTATTTTGGAAAAAAACTAGTCTTTAACTACAATCCCATCTACTCTGGAGTTAAATATTCAGCACTGCTTACTAGTGACCTAACATTAGCACTAAAAAGTATAAATATTACTGGCAGTTAATAATGTTCTAATGGTACATGGCTTAGCCTGTTCTGAGAGCTAAGATGATATTGTGTAAAAACCTTGCAGATATATATCCAACTCAAGCAAATTCCCAGCAACGCACTGACAGACACAGGAACTCTTGTAGAAAACTATCAGATTACAGACTAGGCAGTATTTTATTCCTGCCCCTGTTGAACAAAGTATTTTAAACATGTGAAATGCTTTTTTTCCAAAGGAGTGTTTCTGAAATCTGAAAGTTCTACTGTTACAACTCTCCTTTCCTTTCTGAAGTTACATGTTTCCTGCGTCTCTAGGACTGTCTAAAAATATTCCTTTTTCACAAAACAATATATTTGTTTATATTTTGTATGTATTTATTTATTTATATTTCATATATTTTATATTTATTGTTTGTATTTTTAGGTAAAAATCATATCACCTTGAATGAGCTTAAATAAAAAAAAGCCAGTGCTCTCTGTGTGTGTGTGTGGTGTGTGTGAGAGTAGAATTCTTTTTATTCCATGAGACATATACTATTTAATGGAAAAATATTTCTAATCCTCAACCCACACAAAACAAGGAGCTCCCTTGTATCAATAACCTTTAACTAACAGCAAATCTTCTGTTCCCTCAAGGCAAACAATCAGGTAGCTCTGACACCTGCAGCTACTGTAAACATTCACCTAAGAAGGAATCAAACTGGAGCCTGGGGAAATATAAACACAGTAAATGCGTCAAAAATACTTCAGCTGGTGCTTAGAGACTCTGCAATCATGAAGTACTACTTTTTTCCAACAAAACAAACTCCTATAACTCAGGGGTTTAAAAGTTAGCCTACTGTGGGGTTGGAGCAACTATCAGATACATTGAGGAGAGGAGGTGTAGTACAGATTAAAGACATCTTCATACACCAGACTATTTGAAGGTAGAACAAATGTCTAGGATGACAATTCTTTTTAAGATCTGCTGGCATACTTACAGAACACATCTAGCACATTTTTAAAAAAACCAGACTTTTCTGTAGAGGTGGAAATGGGATGTATTGATATGTGATTTTATAATTTGTGCTGGTCTTTTAAAAAAGAAATCACAAATTTATGCTGACAGACAAAATGTAAAATTCTCAAAGGTGCCAGTGCACTTAGAATTCCAATTGTCTAAATGTTCTTTATAGTTGATGTATTTTAAGCAATTCCTCTATGTTTTGCAGATTTCTAAAGGGTCCATATAGGATTCAAATTGTGTTTTGCTACACAGAATATTACTTGCTCAAGTAACAGAATTACTCTCAGTATTTTTCTTCCCAGTGCAGTTTTGTGAACTTGGACATGTATCTTTGTTACTCATGGGCTTAAATAATGCCATTACATATCAATATACATACCATACCCGTAGATATCATTGCACAAAATCACTGTGAAAAATGAGAAATGGGCAAAAGAAAATTTTAATCTGAATTTATAAAACTATTCCTCTGTGACAGGGAAATCATCATGCCTACCACCTGTAGAAAAACCTCCTAAATCAGTAACAATTATGTAGTTTGTGAAAAACATTGAAGTTCATGAAGCTGCTCTTCAGGCCTCTCCTCCAGCTTTTCACCATTCAATGTTACCTGCTCCCTTCATTTCCAACATGAATGCAAGAAAGAAGAAACAAAATCAGAAACATAATTATGGTACTTTCATACTGCTGCAAATTGACAAAAATATGACAAATTTATTAATGTTAGTACATAAACCTAAGAGGAAAACAGTGGACTTGATCCTGAAGATCTGGTCCAAGTCTAGATCCTATTTTCTGTGCAGGACAATGCTGCAATAGTGGCTTTTTCCATGTACAAAAATTTAAGAGACAACGGAGAATTAATTCATTACTTGCCTTTGATGCACTGCTATGGAGTCCATAAGTCACTTGTTGCTAACTCTTTTACTAGGTTTAGCTACTTTTTCAAAGCTTTAGCCTAGGTACAGTACTGAGTATATGGCAAGAGTTGTAGAATAAGAACAGTAGCAGTAACATAGTGTGTAAGTAATTCATTCACACAGTTCAGGTCAGTAGAGCTTTGATAGGCTAAACACAGTCACAGGATAACAAAATCTCAAATCAGTGAGACAAGTTGGAGTTTCTCCCAAGGCAGAACACAGGAAGAACCAATTTCAGTGTCAGGTAGCCAAGACACACAATGTATCCCATATTTAGATAAGGATGTATGATCAATATTATATAAATAAAGATTTTTTTGTAATTCAGATAATAATTTTAAGAGTCTTGGTACTAAGATTGCACTCATTTTCCCTTGAATGAATGTATATGCAAGTTCTTTCATGTATAAATTCAAACTCTTTTCAGACTTTAGTTTTATTTCATATTGCATATAATCATTTGTATCTATTTAATATTACAGCATGAATTCAGCACAGGACATGTATCATCTTCATGGCATTAACTGACAATGAAGTTATTACACTTGTTATTGGGGATGCTTATGGTCTCTGAGCACTTTCTCTAAACCCACCTGGCTCCACAGAGAGTTTAGGGGTCAGCAATGGATACGGAGCCTCCAACAGCCAAGGAAATTGATTCAGAACTGCTTTTGTGCATCCCTCTGTGTTTCAGTCTTGCACCACATAAGCACAGTCTCATTGTCAGCATATTAAAAAGACAGAATACTGAAAGTTTACATCTGATAATTACATTGGCAGATATCACAATTAAATATTATTTGAAAATGAAAAGTTAAGGGGTTTTTTCAGTATCTGGAGGTTACAAAACAGCTCACTGACAGAAAATTCTCTGAACTAAGAGACACCATATCAGTCATCAGTAAGAACAGTATTGACTTCAACTTACAGAGAGCTCTGCAGATATTCTTCTAGAAAACAGTTATTACTTAGAGGTTAAGGTAGTAAACTTCATTAGGAATTCATATTAAAAATTTTAAACATGCATAAATGTGTTTTATGAAAAATACCATCAATATTACTATATATATTTATATTTAATATTTATATAAATATTAAAATAGTTATAAACCATAACCATTGTGGAAGTGCACATACAACATTTTGAAAGATTAGGATGCAAATTTCTGAGACTAGAGTAGCAGGATCATTTGCCATAAGGATGTTCTTTGCAGAATGTTGTTTACACACCCATAAAATAGCTGCAGCAGACAATAATTTCTTTTCTAGCTGTTGATCAGACTTGGAAGCCAAACTGCAGGAGCACTCCAGCATGCAGAATGGCCAGGGAACAAAGGCAAGAGTTGACTACATTGAAATGAAAGATATGTCCAAATTGTGCTGATAGAACAATAAGACAATATTTATGAAGCTGTTGGACCTCCTCTCCAGAAGCTTGTCCACATCAGTGATGGTGGTCTTTATTCTCCAGGGTAGTATTCAGTTGTCAAGTCAGAGTGAAGCTGGATTCAAACAAGGTGATTCATCCATAAGATGCAGTCTACTGGGACAATTTTGTCATAGGTTGCATCTGGACTGTTTTATCTTCTTTCTGTACACCCGCCATTGTGTATCATATATGAACTTATATCACACAAAATACTAGAAAAATTTAATAATGTTTCCAGGCAGCAGCCTAACCACTGCAGTTAACCATTACCTTCAAACTGAAAATAGTCTGACCTGTTTAGATATAGGATCAACTTGTACTATTTACTGGGGGAAAAAACCAAATCACATCCCAAAATTTTGCTCCTGAACCTGGTAAAGGGTCACTGGGATGTTATCAGTGCCATCAGCAAGATTAATAGCATGAGTGAGAGAAGTGATTCAAATTCCTGAATGCTTTAGACAGTGCTGAGTATTTGAAACATCTGCACAGGGCTTTCAGCTACTGGACCTAGGAGGTTACTGCACTCTTCTGGAGCAATAGCTGGAATGCAGGTGGGATATACTACTGATATTTCCTCGGGCTTCTGGCTTTCACCTGATAAACACTGATAACATATTTCCGGTTACAAGAAGAAAAAAAGGAAACCAGCATTTATCTGCAATATTTTGCATTTCACTTTCCAGGTGAAATGTATTGAATAACCTCAAAAACAAGTTAATTGTACTAATTTCTATGTATCATTAGTATAACACAGGCAATTTTAAATTCGTCCATGATAGTGTTTTTATTCTTTGATGGATGTTCTGTAAGTAGCAGAATTGCACAAACATGTGAGATGGAAAGTAATTCTCTAGTTGAATCTACTTTCTTTGGGAGGCTGGACTCGATGACCTCCAGAAATCCCTTCCAATGTAAATTAAGTGAGTCTATTACATATAGATGCAGTTTTTAAAAATAGCCTTGTGAAAAAACCATACAGCACAGTACGTTTTCTAATATCATTGGCAAAGAATAACTGAATTCTGAAAATTATAAACTTTGGTGATTAAAAATATCACATATTAGGCATTGGTTTTAGTATATTTCATCTTTCACAGCCATTGAACAACAGGTTAAATTACAAAGAGCTATTGTGCTATTGGCTTTTCAGTAAAGTACTGTCAAAATCATTGAGAAGTAAAAAAAAGGCAGAATGATTTAGTAAATCATTATGGTCCAAGTGTCAGTTGCTAGACTGTGATAAAATTCTTCCACAGAAGAGTTTACCTCAGAGATGGTGAAGCATGTGGGCAGAACATGACAGCATCCAACAGAAACAGGTTTAATCTGAATTTTATTGTCCCTAGCAAATCTGTGTTTCTGTAACGTGGTTTTTAAAACAATACAATGACAATCTCCTATATCTGTGGTGTTTGGCCAAAGCATGGACATACCAGGAGGCCTCTGAAGTAGAGAACAAAGGGTGTCATTTCCCAAGGCACCTGCAGCCTGATCATTTACAAAATCAGCAACCTCCTGTTCTGCCCTATCACCTTTGTCAGTAAAAGCAGATCTGTCTGTGCTTTCCCCTATTTCTGTGTTCTGTTACCACATTCTATAAAGTCATGTTGTGTTGTTGCAACTGCTTATCCATGCATGAGCGCCTAAAATACTTTTACTACATAAATATGAAAAAATATGTATAACAAATCAGCCATTATTCTGTGTAACCCAAAGGAAAAATGATTGTTCACTTATGGACAGCAATTCAATTCAGGAATAGTAATAAATAGGTGGTAGGCTACGTATTTTGGGGGGAAAAAAACAATACCAAGCCACTGCAAAATATGGTCACAGTTCAGTCTGAATAAAAAAAAATCATTTTCTTCCCAAATTCCTTTAAACTCATTGGGAATTTTAAGAGTCGATTTGCAAATGCAGAAAGAAATAGATATTAACTTTACTGAATTTGAGACAGTCTCTTTGTAATCATCCAGATTAAGTCTGTAATACCAGTTGCTAATAGAGACAAGCACCTCAAAACCCCAAAGCATATCAAGTGAACCCCTCACCTCATGTACATCACACCTCTGTGAGGGAATACAACAAAATACCTTCCAGAAGTTCCCTCTCTCTCTCTCTTTTCCCTTATTTAATTACTGAATTTTCTTGTCCTGTCATGTTAATTGGACTAATTGATAAGTCACTTTCATTATTAAACATGACTTTAATAGCTACCTTGCCTTTCACAATTCTAAACTGGTAGCTCGATCTTGTTGATTGAAAACACTGAACTTGAATGTAGAATGAAAAAAAATACAGAACTCTTGAACCAGTTTCTTCTTCTCCATTACAGTCCCTCTCTTCTTGATTTTAAATACCCTAGAGATATTTTTAGACACTAAAATAAGGGATTAAAGCAATTCCTCTTGTCAGTTTTATACCTTTAACATGTCTAGTTTTCTTATTTGAGGTTTCTATTTGTTTAAAGCTACCTAGCTGAAATGGAAGCCACCCACAGAATTTTTTCTATGAAAATTAGATATTTGCAATATAATACTTGTACTGTAGTTCCATTCCTCCATCATACACACTACATCTAGCTTCAGTGGTCTGAACAAGCAGAGGCATGCACATAATTAATTCCATGAGGGACAGCTTATTCATATATTTGCACACACAACTCTTGTTCTTTGTATATCAGTTACACATAATTTACAATGACTATTTCTGCTAACTTGAGTACTCGGCATAAATTAAATTCTAAATAAAGCTCCAAGTTTTCAGACATATTTTCGTTGTAGCTTGATCAAACATTTTCTTTTGTCCTACTTGCACATGAGTGCGTGCACACACACACACTGGAAATGGCTTTTTCTATTCTTCAGCTTGTGCTATGCAGTAAAATAGTTATAAAAATAGCAACATGGCAACAGTTGCTTGCACATGTGGATGTCATAAACATTTTGTGTTCCTTTACAGCCAAACTCAATCCAAAGCACTGTCACAGCAGTGGGCCCACTCCAGGAGCCGGCACGGGAGAGGAGCTCTCAGGCACCAAGGTGATTTGCAAGTTGCAAGGGAGTAATACATACGGTGTGAATTAGCTGTAAATTAAATGCACAAGTGTTTTCTTTATAAGTGACATGTATTCTGGAGGAATTTCTTCACAGAATGGGTGATTAGACATTGGAATGGTCTGCCCGGGGAGGCGGTGGGGTCTCAGTCCCTGAAGGTTTTCAAGGAAAGACGAGATGTGGCACTTAGTGCAATGGTCTAGTGGGCATGATGGGTTTTGGTCATAGGTTGGACTCAATGATCTCAGAGATCTCTTCCAACCTAATTAATTCTGTGATTCTGTGATATACGTACATAGACACAGGATCTGTGCTTAAAAATAAAGAAACCATAGGAATATAGTTTAAAAAAAAAAAAAAGCAAATATGAGTTTTGAGCAAATGTGATCCAGGAGACAGCCCAGAGGTATCAGAGGTCTCTCCCAGTTCCCCCTACCCACTGCCCACCACAGTCTCTCACTGGCCCACCCAGGACCCTTCCCCAAATCCTGGCTCCCAGTGTGGGCACCCCTCGCTTGCCATCAAGCTCCTTCCCCAGATCCTGGCTCCGGCTGTGGGTACCCCTTGCTTGCCATCAAGCTCCTTCCCCAAATCCTGGCTCCTGATGTGGGTACCCCTCGCTCGCCATCAAGCCCCTTCCCCAGCATGAAGCCCTGCCTTGATTCACGCCCAGGCTGGGGCTCCCATTTCAGTGTCACACCATTGCTACTGGGTCCAGTTCTGGGACTGTCAGCTCAGGAAGGACATTGAGGTGATGGAGCATGTCCAGAGAAGAGCAAGTGAGATGGGAAGGAGTCTGGAGCACAACTCTTATGAGAAGTGGTTGATGGAGCTGGGGTTGTTTAGCCTAGAGGAAAGGAGGCTCAGGGGAGACTTTATTGCTCTCTACAATTCCCTGAAAGGAGGCTGTGGCCAGGTGGGGGTAGGTCTCTTCTCCCAAGCAACCAGTGACCAGACCAGAGAACAGTGTCAAGCTGTGCCAGAGGAAGAAATAATTTCTTCACAAAAAGCGTGGTTAGACATTGCAATGAGCTGCCCGGGAAGGTGGTGGAGTCACTGTCCCCGGAGATGTTTAAGGAAAGACTAGATGTGGCACTCAGTGGCACGATCTAGTGGAGGAGGTGGTGATCAGTCATAGGTTGGACTTGATTATCTCAGAGGTACTTTCTTAAACCGATTCCGTGATTCCAGGTGCGTGCCGGGGGTCCTAGCCCCGAAACCCCACTCCAGCCTGGCCCGGCCGGTCTGGCCCGTCCGGCCCAGCGCAGCTCGGCCCGCATCTCGCGATCCTGGCCAGCGGCCGCCCACAGCAGGGCTCTAAGATGGCGGCGGCCGACACGGCCGGCGGGCAGGTGAGTGGGGCGGCCCCTCCTCTCCCCTCGGCCCGCCCTGCTCGCTCCTCTCCCCGCCCGGCCCCGCCCGGAACGGCGGCCACTCCGGCTCGGCTCGGCCCGGCCCGGCCCGTCGCACCAGCCCGGTCCCAGCGGCCTGGCCCTCGGCCTCTCGCTCTGCTCGGCACCGCCACCGCACCCCGAGGCGAGGCGCGCTCCGTCCTCCCCCGCGGGGCGGCAGCGAGCGGCTGGGATCATCCGAGAGAGCCCGGGCAGCCTTCCCTGTCCTTCCCGGGCCCGCGTGGTGCTGCGGCGCCGGGCCGAGGCTGACAGGGCCGGGGCTCCAGGGTGGGGAGAGGATGAGCTGTCGCCTAACGGAGCGTGCGAAATACGGATCTTTGAGCACAGCCTTCCTGTGAAACGCTGCCCCGGGTTAGTGCTCTCTGCCGTAGGTGTGCCCCGTTGTCAGGTCGGCACTCCCCATCGCTGTGTCCCTCAGTGCCTGACTTGGGGTGTCTCACAGCTGCTTTTCTCCAGAGATCACCTGGTGTTCCATGGGCGCATTGTGCACGTGTAGTAACAAAACTATGGCCATTTTTTCCAGACCTTCCCGACACCCGCAGTTGGCAGCTGGCCGTGCCCAGTTCTGGGCAAAAGGCAGGGTCCCACAGGCGCTGTGGGGAACAGGCGGCCTGCGTGTGCCTGGCTGCCTCTGGCCGGAGACTGCCACACGTCTCACTCATTAGCAAATTATTTTGTGTCGGTTTAGCACACCCAGAACACGCTGCAGTGGTTATGCAGCCAATACAGGCCACTCTCGACATGCCTGTCGGTGCTTCCAAGCCATCTTGTGCTTGTGAAGTTGTATCAATTTTGTGTTTTAAACAATAGTGGTCATAATGATGTTGGGCACAATAGCTTGTGTATTAAACCCACTTTTTCTGATAGGCATTTTAGTTTTTATCAACCACTAGTAAGAGACATCCATAATTCTTACGTTAATGGATTTTGTTGCTTTTGCAAGTTATGACACAGGGATATACTCTGAAAATAAAAATCGTGTCTGCGTTTTTCAATGTTAAATGTACAAGCAGAGTTTTCTAGATGTGTAGTTTTAAAAGGTCACGTGCATCGTTTAAAGTAAAGCTGCATAAAATAAAGTTGCAACTGTAGTGCAAAGTAAGCAGTTTCCTTGCTTATCACAAGTACTGGGGTAGCTGACCTGAGCGAGAAGCCCATTCTCCAGTTAACATATGTTAATTTCTCGTTTCATGTCTACCATCTATGATTCTCCACAGGAAAAGAAAATTAGTGTGAGTGTAGCCTAATCACCAGAGTATTTTTATCAATTTAAAATACAGACTGGAAATTTAATACCGCTCTATCTCTTAGATTATGTTACGGTTTGCTGTAATAAGGTGCTGTGATACATGTATTAATTTTGGTTACTTTAAACACTGAGTTCACATATGTTACAATGTAATGACTCCATAGAGATGCAGCATATTATACTGACAAATGTACTGTGTACTGTCAGGCAATAGAAAAGCAGCTGAAGATTTGTGGCTATAAGAGCAATGTGGATGTCGTGGCACTGTATCTGGCTAGACAGTAAGTAAAATGTTTCTTGTTTTGACTTTTACTAAAAGTAGAGCACGCAGTAAATGGAAATCTCTCACAGTGCTTTCTGTACCAGGAACTCTGAACATCATTTATATTTGAAATACCAGTAAATCATGTTCTTACATAGTCCATACATGTTGTGAATGAAGAAATGGTAAAAGTGCACAGACACACAGCAGCACTGTGCTCACAGCTAACAGCCTCATCCCTAGATACACAATTTGTCTCCAGCAGCCCAGAGTTGCTTGAGGGTCTGTGAGTTCCCAGAGTTGTACCTGAATTTCTGCCATGGGGAGCAGAGGAGGGCGAGCTGATGGGCTGATCTCTGCCTGTTCCAACAGGCACATAAGTCTGGGTGGAAGGAGTATCAAGAAGGCAAATGAAAGAACACGGGACCTGCCCAGTCTAGGAACTGCCAAATTTCTGACCTCCCTGAAGAAATGTGTTACTGCAATGGCAAAACTCAGTGGTACCACCCTTGAAATTACCTGCATCTGTACTGCTGAGAACTGAAGGGAGGGCAGGGCAAGATAAAGTGAATCCAAGCACAAGAACACTTCTTTTGGGCAGGCAGTACTGATGAGAGAGCTGATCTCCTCTGAGAGCTTAATGAAGCAGCTTGAGATGTAGGGCAGATGAGAAGACATGCTGAGTGAAGGAAGGCAAACTTTCATGAACCTGTGGGTGATCTGGGTTGATAGAGGTGTGTGCTGCAGCATGAACACGCTGAGAGGCTGCCATAGAGGGATGGATACATGACAGGACATACTTCAAAGTTTTGGGAAAGCGTGCTTGGAATTTCTGGCCAGGGCACAATTCCAAGTGTTGCATACCTGTCTGCAGCCTCCCAACTGCATCCACTGCTCACATGGTTGATGGCATATAGAAAAACTAACCTAGTTTCATAATTCAGGGACAGGGTTTTTAAGGTCTCTTGGTCCAATGAGTGAAAAAAAAAGTCTTAAGGGATTAAGGGCTTTCAGTATTGTCTAGTCTGTTTTTAGTGGAAATTATATGGTCTTGAAAATCTAAATGTGCTCACTAATATGTTTAAATTCCTTATCACGTCTCCTGATTTACATCAAGAAAGTATTTCATGCTTTGTGAGGTAAAACATATAGTTACTGTCAGATTTCTTAAAATGTGCATTTTAGAAAGAAGAAAAAAGATAAAATTTAAGGGAGAAGTTTCAATAATGAGAAAATTACGAGGGGCATATCTACATACTTTCTAAACAATACAATTATTATACCACAGATGTAAAGAATTAAGACTGTGTATACAATCTTAATTGGCATATTTTCTATTTTTAAATGCTTAAATGTGTGCCCTCACTAGCTTTCAAGTATTTTTTTGGTATAGAATAAAAAGAAATGTTCACGTAGCATATAAGTAAGTGATCTGTCTTCCCATTAAACCATTTTGGTAAAGATGATGCCAGATGGATTCTTTCATGATTGGATAGAAATGAACTCCTTTTATTCTATATCAGTTTATATAAACTTGAACCCCAGCCAATCTCAGTATCAGATCATGCCTCCTTTAGTGTTGGTTTGGCATATTTTTCTGATAGCTGAAGTAAGAAAATGGAAAAAAAATTGAAGTTAATCAAATAAGAGGGAATGAGTTTATATTTTTAAACCACTACCATTAAAGGAACATGAAACAATGTATTTTGGACGCTGAAAGCTGTCATCCCCGGAAAACTGATTAACTTAGCAGTAGGTAGAAAAAGAGTGCTGCAGGCCAAAAAGGATCAGTTTATAAAAGACATACAAAGTCTGGAAGGCATGTAGAAAAGGACAGGCTCTTTTAAAATGTTAGAGGAATTAAGCTCTACCTGGGGCAAATTAAATGCCTTAATATGAAAAAAAAAAAAAAAAGCAGCAAACCAAAACGAAAAAACCAACAGATTGAGCCTTGGAAATAGTGAAGATGAGGCTGTTACTAGACAGGGAGTAAAGCCAATTAAATGTAAATCTATATCTAGTTATAGAGTGGCAGTGACCAAGAATATAAAAAATTTTGGCTTTTTTACCTGAAATGTAGTTCAGGGATGCACAGGAGAATTAAACAGGAGCTCTGTAGGAGCTCTGCATGTCCTGTCATCAGCCATCTGCTTGTCCCTGCCACTTGCAGTAATGTCTTTTTCTGTTACTTGTGACAGCAGACACATTAAGTATGTGTTTGCAGGGTTAGTTCCTATGGCTTATCTGAGGAAGCCAAAGAAACAGTTTAAAGTAGCAACATGAGAGGATAATCTGATTTGCAGTAATACAAGGGACTAAAAGTACAGTGCCTCAACTTTGTAGGCTTTGCTCTTGACAGACTTTTCATTTGCAAGATGAGAAAAGGCATCCACCCTCCCTTTGTCTGTACCTGGAGGGTGTGTTGGAAAAAAAACAACCCAACAAGTAAAAAGACAGCATGGAAAGATAGAGACCAGACTATACAGCTGGAAAACAAACATGCCTTCAGCCTGATGATATGAGGTAAATTTTTATCAGTCTTTTTACCTTCTGAAACACTGGCCTTCATCTTGCAACACATTAAAATCCACAAGAAAATTTTTATTATGGCGATTAAAAATTGTCAGGTAAAAGTAATCTATAATTTTTCTACTGGAAATTAAGAACATTTATTTATAGCAATGAAAATAAAGAAGAGCAGTTAGTTAAAATCACTTGGTAGCTCACTAATATTTTCTGGTCAGTAGGCAATTTTTTATTTATAGCACACTAGCAAGCTCAAAGTGCTAGATACACAATGGAACACAAAACCATACTAGCACAGGGGAGATCATTTCAGCCTCAGTGGATGTACTAAGTTTCCATGAGAACAGGACAGGAATGGAAAAAGGCAAAATTTCACAATATACACTAATATGAAGAATAATAAAAAATGCACATTGACATGCTTGATGTCTGTCTTCTGTTGGCTCCTCTGGCACTGTGGCTGGACAATCCCCACTGCACCTTCAAAGCAGTTTTGCTTTAGCTTCATGTCCCCAGGGTGCCAAACCTCTCCTCCTGTGTTCTGAGCAGGATTTCTACAAAGTGCAAAGTACATGTGACTCAGACTCATAACTCATGCTGTTATGGAAAAGCAATTAATGTATCACTTATTTTGTTCCTGTTTCTTTGCCACCTGCTGCCTTGTTATGTTTGCAGGTGTGCAGAGTGCTTACATTGTCTCTGCCACCTTCTCTTTGTGTCTTTCTGTACTATACATTCTTAGGAAGTGTGTCTTTCTGGTTCTTGTCTAATATTATTTATGGAAAATAAAATATTTATCAAATTCGTAAGCATTATTAATGTTAAGAAATTTATTACTCTTTTGTTTTTCTCCCATCAGAGGACTGAGAAGTATCCCAAGTCTATCCCAGTTTCGCAGATTAAGGTATTTGTGGATTAACAACAATAAGGTAATTAGATATTCCTTTAAAGAGCAGAACAATGCATCTGTACTCCCTGATTATTATTTTGTGGTCTTTTCTAGCATAAAGTATTGTATCTATTGTCAAACAAATAGATTCTTTTCAATTTCCAGGCTAATTTAACTGTCAAATATAACAGATTTGAAGAAAACTCTTTTTTTAATTTGACATTGCAGAGCTATATATTTTCCTTTAGATTCACATTAGATTTATAAATTCTATTTAAGGAGATGAGGTTTTGTGCTAATTCCTGAGCTCCCAGTGTAATTGGAGCAGGCAGTTCTTGGAACAGGCTGAGGAGTGATGCAGCTGTGGGACAGGAGTGGAGTGCAGAAAATGCAAGGCTCTTCTTTTATATTCTGGCAGACATGCATAGTTTATTTCCTGGCAGGCTGGTGGCTGAGGTGAGGCTCCTTTTTGATGTCATGCACATGAGAGTGACATAAAACTCTGTGAAATGAGCTTCTCCCTGTGCACAGGAAGCACTCCTGCAGGTCTAGGGATGACAGGGTATGAATATTTTACTGTACTGTAGTTTACATGACTCCTACAGTGTGCCCAAATTCTTCCATCT
The DNA here is from genome assembly GCF_028551555.1 of Melozone crissalis. Lineage (NCBI taxonomy): Eukaryota > Metazoa > Chordata > Aves > Passeriformes > Passerellidae > Melozone > Melozone crissalis. The sequence goes on from NW_026535794.1 coordinate 30,109,411, forward strand.
CCAGAATTGCTTGCTCAGGTAAATAAGTAGAGCTGCAAGCAGCAGAAAGAATAAATTTGCATTCCCTGTCACTTCAGAGTACATGTATATCTGATGCCCCAGGCTAACATCAGTTATATGGCATCTTATGTCCAATTCATCAGAAGATCTCTACTAACTATTTATGAAAAGAGAAAATGCATAGATATATTAAAGTGTTAAACTAAAATCACAGGTATAATAGGGCTTTTCCTTGTATAGTGGAAGGACATTAAAGAAAAAGAAGAAATGGCCTGATGACTAAGCTGAACTGCTCTTGATGATCAAAAAAATAAATAAATTGGAGTTTTCCACAACTCTCACTTTTCTTACCTCAGCAGTAACAAAGAACATTCTTTTGTTGTTCTATATAACTTATGTGGAGAAGTCACTCAGTGGCTTTTCATAGAAGTCTTACTGAAATGCCTCAATAGGAGCAGCATATTTTTCTGTACTTAATGATTTTATCAGAAAAAAAACAAACTTCCAATGATTCTGAAAACAAAACTTGCCAAACATAGGGAAAACCATTGTACAAAGGAGTGGAAAAACTTCTGTCTTGTGCTCTTCCTTCCAGCTTTTAGGTGCTGTTAATACACAGAGCAAAGCACATTGATTTCAGAGTCAGTGGCAAAATTCAAGGACTGAAATAATTCCTTTCCTGACAAACTACTTTTTGTCACAGAATTCACAGAGTCAGGAATGAAATTCTGTTTGTTGTTCTTGCATTTAAACTGTAAGACAAAAAGTTCAGCACCATTAGTACTCCCATTTCTCAGTGATTATAAAGGTCAGCTTGCTGTCCCACTGCAGATACTTTACCCTGCACTGGAGTCAAAAGTGTGTTGGAATTGAGCTTCTCCAAACAAGGAGTGATTCCATAGGAACTGAAGATAACTCTTTATTTGGAACACACCCATATTCATACTGATTTTTTATTCTGTAACTAATTGATTCTCTGAGTATGATTAGATGACATTTCTGATGAATAAGAACCATAAGAACCATTTTGTGCTCTTTGAGCTTGCTGGTAAAAAAGCAATTTAAAAACAAGATGCTGGGTTTATTCAAATGACATATTTCAGGAATATTCTTAAACCAACATAGAATAATTATGCTCTACAAGGGTCTTTTAACAATAAAAATTATTTCGAATATGAATAGAAGGAGAGAAAGTGTGGAGACCAGTCATTTGAAGAAATCTCTTTCCAAATACAAATGCTAAATGTGTAGTTCAAAAAATTAGGTAAGGCTCTACTGCTTATATTTGATTTGTAATTAGTACTTCTAATGAAGGTTCAGTTGTCAAGAGAATCCTTAAACCAAGAGTCTTAAACAGAAATATAAGGAACTACCTGTGGTTAAACAGTTTTCCAGAGGCCATGTTTATAATTCTCCAACACCACATTCAGAGTGACATATAACAGCTTGCTTAACTCTAATTTCAGATCCAAGATTTAACCTTCTTGATCAAAAACTGTTACTTGACTGAACTCTATCTCAACAATAATGAGTTGACAGATATATCAGGTACCAATCTTCCCTTTTTAAGTTGTTGAACAGAGGCCTATACTTGCTTTTTTCTGTATTGGCATTCAAATTTATAAAACTGGATTACAGCAAGTAACTTACTGGTTGAAAGATCCTATGTATGTATAATTAATACATGTTAATTATTAGATATTTAATTTTTCCAACATACTTGAGTGACAATAAGGTGATCTGTTTATTCTGGTTTAAGGGATGAAATGTCATTCACTTTATGTCAGGCAATTGTGAAATATTTTTGATCTTGCATGATCATATTTAATATTGAGAATTTATAACCAGAAGTATTTTGCAAAGTTACTGCCAAACTTGATTTATTTTAAAAATGCATCTGTCTTATACTTGTATTTTAGTTTTGCTTGTCCTTGTAGATTAAATGGCTTTACCAGACTTCTAAATTTGTGAGTGAACAGGCCAAAGCATAATACATTTCAAACTATTTTAGACATATAAAATGTTAATTTATCTTTTTTTCTGTCCCTATGAAATGCTGGATGAGAAATGATGTTGATTTGTTTCTGTGAGATTTCAAACAAACTTTATCTTTGAAAGACATAAACATAGATACAAGAGACAATACAGATGATAACAAAATATGGATAAACAGAAGGGTATCATTAGTAAAGAAATGTGAACAAAATGCTGTATATTATTTGGAAAATGAGATATCTTGATCTGCGAGGATGTGAACACAGTCTGGGTCAAAGCAATATTTTGTAACAGCTTTTTAATACATCAATAATTACTTGAGACAGAACTATTTTCTAAGGAATGCACTATTTACTACTTGTCAGACAAAGGTCGTATTAGGCATACACTGTTCTTTGTCAGGCAAAGGGAATATTAGGTCAAGGTAAAAGGAAATTAATTAACCAAAGATTACGGAGATATAGGAGGAGTGAAAGGAGGTAGAAGAGAGGTTGCAATTGAAGCTGATTTGTTGATGCAAGGTAATGTGGACAAATGGAAAAAATTGGAATAAAAAAAGGCATGTGCTTAAAGGATGTGACTAGAAAGATGAAAAGGATATTGAAATATTTTTAATTTATTGTTTAATTAATATTGAACTATTGAAATATCTTTAATTTGTTGCTTAATTAACACCTCATGCAATGTGTTACTAAAAGACAGGCATACATAGATAACTAAAATACCAAATTCAGTGTACAGCATAGCAAAATAATGTTCTAATAAAGGCAGCTATGGTGAGAATGATTAATTATTTTTCATTTTATTTCAGGTGCTCTGAAACACCTATGTTCCTTACAGATTCTGTTTCTTCACAACAACGACTTAAGAAAACTTGGCAAAACAGTGAAGGAATTGAAAGGAATGATAAGCTTGCAGACTCTAAGTAATACCTTATTTTTATTTTGCAGAATAGCAAGTAGTAGCTTTTTAGTGTCTTATCAGGATGTTTCTTGTCTATTTCCACATCATTTGCCAATAGCTTTTGAAGCTAATTAGCAATTTCAGCCAAATTGGACAGAAGAAAGAGATCTCTAAGACATGAAAATTCCACAAAGAGTACCTCAACTGAGGAAAAACTGCTAAGTGAGTTCAGAAGTTAACTTTTTGGCTGCTGGCTGCCAGTAGCTTGGATGGTGTCTAAGCAGTTTACAGCTGCCTCTCTGTAATGGAACCAGGAGTAGGGTGAGATTATCATAGAGGTGAAAGGAGTTGAAAAATGGGTGTTAACTGCTGTTGGGACTGTGAGTGATAGCTTATAGAGCCCAGATTCCTGCCTCATTAATTCTCTTGCTTATAGAACTTCCTTTCTGCATCTTTTTGGCAGACTGGATTTCTAGAGTCTAGTAAATGTACTTTAGGTATTACTCATAACAATGTCTGTTAAGGAGCATACTTTCTGATACACTGGCTGAAAATGAAAATTGCACCATCTCTGAAATTTCAAATGAAGTCATGCAAGACAGTGTTGGTGGCCACTAAGTTACAATATAAGAAGGTAGGATTATATGCTAATAAGGTATTGAAAATGAAAATATAAGCAGTGTTTTTCCATGATTCTTAAAGGAATGTCAACGTAGGTCATGCCAAATGCTTAGTGCTTGGAGAAGACAGTAAACAAGTTTTGTGCCTTGGTGACATGGTTAAGGAGGTGAATGTCAGAATGTCACCAGGCCATAACACCTCCTTAAGCATTCAGAAAACTGAATGTGTGATTGTGGGAAAGGAAAATATGAATGAAAAATTAAACTTTTAATTGAACTTGACCCTGAACTGAAACTAATAAAAACAAATCAAGTATTTAGGAAGACAACATGCCAGCCAAACTATTGAAATTCTTGTCATTATATGCAAGATTGAAAAATGAGTCCATTTAAGAGTGCAGTTGTTTGAAGTGATTAGGCAGCGTCTGGAGAGACATCCTATGTATGAATGGTGCAGTCACTTGAATTTAATGTTAGCTCTACAAATTAATAAGGAGCTTCAACAAGCACAGGAAGTTTGTTGTTCTTGTTGCAACCATCTGTGGGAAATACAGAGCAGATAGTTAAAGTGCTGCTGAGTTATTATAGATGGCAGTTACAAAGGCACAGTGAAAATTGTATGCAAATTGGACCAGCCACCACCACAGAAGTGTCTGAAAGAACAATCAAACAATATATATAATATACTGATCTACCCTAATTTAAAAAAAAAAATTGTTGTTTAGTTCAAATATTTGTACAAGAATAAAAAGTAATCAGTGGGAGAAACTTAATGACCTTAATAATCATAACTTTAAAGTCATTCCTTCATGATCTTTGCAGTCCTGAAAAAGATTGTCAACATGTTTACTTCAAGGGGATTTTGTAATGATGAATTCTCAAATTAGCAGGTCTCTACTGGGTTAATAAAATGCTCTCTCATATTTGAAGTAAATTAAATTAGTAAATGAACAAAATAAATTTTAAAAGTCATATCCTATTTATTGTATTACTATATAATTTATCTGCCTTCTTGCAATATTAATAAATATTGAAGGGGTGCAGAATTTGCACTGTGTAGCTTTGCAAAGGGCTGTGTCCACAACTCACTTTTAGAAAACAAAACCTCACTGTTATGAAGTAGATCTTTTTTATGAAGTAGATCTTCTCTTTTACTAATTTTACTACTTTTATGAAGTAGATATTTTACTACTTTTACTACTTTTACTACTTTTATGAAGTAGATCTTCTCACTGTTATGAAGTAGATCTTTTTTATTGCTAATCTGATTTAAAGAAAAAAAGTCACTTGCTAACCCTCAATAGAGCTTCTGGATACTTAACATTTTATTATTTTGTAGCTCTTGGGGACAATAGAACTATTAAAACACACTATTATTGTTTGCTTCAGGAGTGGCATCCAGCTGCCAAAATGTTGCATTTCTCTTGCTGAAGACTCTCTTGTGATTTTAGCCACTGCCCTGCGCTGGATGTGTAGCATAAGAACCATCCTTCAGCAGGTGTCTAGGGAAGACACTCAGCTTCAGAAGATTTACTGCACGTGCTGCCTACAACTGCAGCCTTTTGGGAGATTCAGAGTGCTGCCTTATGGGCTCACCCTGTGCTCACATCTCCCTTTTGGAATCCAAGATTTTTGTTACGTACTCTGTAAATTGCCTCAACTGATTTATTGTCCACAGCTGATAGCATCCTGCTGCTAGACCTCAGGAAACTCTGTTGTTCACTATGTTTCTGCCCCATGTGGCAGAGGCACACTGTTTTCCTACACTCCAAATAGAGAAAACAGACAAAACTGTGGAGGAAGAAAGCATTATCCTAATTTGTACAACTAAAATTGCATGACCTTGACAAGAAAGGAGATAGCTCAGCCAGAAATTGATCCCAGATGTTTTGTAAAACAAAACCATCTTGATCTGTACAAGGGTTGAATTTGTTGTAAAAATGAGTAGTAGAAAAGTGCACATTCTCTAAAACAAACCTACAAATCAGTGTTGTTGAGCAGAGACATAATCCAAGCGGCATCCAGATTCACAAGTTTAATATCAGACCTGTTTTGTGCCTTGGAAAATATTCTCTTGAATCTTTATTCTATTCCACTTCCAAACATACCTGCTTTTAGAGATCCTTCTGAAACATTTTTCTCTTTGGAGTGCTGTGGTATATTTTCTCAACTCAAGAATAGACTTATCAGATACATACATAATATTCTTTCTGATTAACACTTTCTAGGGAAAAAAAAATCATTCAGTTAACATAGAACTTTCTTTTGCTGCCACCTCGTGGGTGTTTTACTAATTTTAAGTACAGCAATTTTTAAAAATATGTTTAAGAATTAAAATCAAAAGTTCTCTGAATACATGAACAGGTGTTTTCTATGAAGGAGAGGACAAATGCTCATTCCAGCCTTGTTGCATCTTCAAAATACCTGCTAAATCCCATCAAACACTGAGCCCTCTCAGCAGTCCTGAAGAACATGAAATTACATCTTGTACATTACAAATCTCTGTGGAATATTTTCTGACTTTTTTCTTCTACTATCTCTTACTTGCTTCTCTAATACCATCCTCCTCTCCCTAACTGCTAAATGACATATTTTTTTTTACCTTAGAGCAAGTATTAGTCACAGCCTCTCCTCAGAAAGAGAAAAACAGATGACTGCAGACTAGCAGTAGTTGTAAAGATGATTAATTTAGGATTTTTTACCCTGCTCTCATGTCAAGGTGACAGCCTCCTGATTATTTTTACTGTCTTAGAAGAACAGCATTTGTATAAGGAGATAAAAAGCATTATAATGTTTTTTATTTAGAAAAGAGGTCCCACCCTACAACACTTGCTTGTTTATTAGCTCATCTGTGAATGAGCCAGTTTCTATTTTAATCAGCCTCAGATATCACTGTCACTAAACAAACTGATTTGGCATGTGAGCTAGGCTCATGTTCCACACCTGGCCAAGCAGCAGCACAGGGCTGATACCTGTCTGTGTGTTGAAAAGGTTTGGTTAGACAGGTAGTGTGAACCTGAACATAAACATTTTAGCCAAGTTGCTAATGAGCTTTTGGAGCTTGGTATCTCCAGTGTCAAGGAATGCAACTAGAACCCAGGTTCTTAGGAATTAAGGCCCTCTGAAACATTATTCTCTTATGATTCTTGAGTTTTCAAACTCATCATCTGTCAAAATATCAGAAGGCTGTGTATTTGCATTTTATATTGTATCTGTGGGATACAGCCTCTTATCAGCTCTGATAGTGTCCTAGGTGATCATCTGATATTAAAAACTCCTTCCTCCTACAAAATTTGTGTCTTACATTTAAGCTGTCACACATAAAAGACCGTTGCTATTTAAAATAGGGATTACCTAACACTACATAAGAAAATCAAAGGCAAACACATCAGTGTTTTTTGCTATAAAGGTTTGGAGTGCACGATGACACCTTTGCTCAGATCTTGCCTGTGGTATTTTGCATGCTCTGCAGTAAGTCAGTTCCTGCAGTCCATGTTTAGATGAGTAATTTCACACGGGTAAAGTGTTTATGCAGCCTAAGAACAATCTGAATTTGATATTTTGTACAAAATCTTTGGCTCCTAGTGACCTTTAATTGTCCTGCCTTGCAAAGTTGTTGTTTTGCTGGATTTGCTTTTTTGTGACATTGGGGCTTTTTTTCTGTGTTTTTTTGCAGACCTATTCCATAACCCTCTGGAATACGATCCAGACTACAGGCTCTATGTGATTTACTTCCTTCCTTCAGTTCAGCTCCTGGACAGGAAGTGTAAGGATTGCTTTCCTCTCTCACAAAGCACTGTCAGTTGCTTTTGGTTCTAACCAGTTTGGAAACATAGCTGAAATTACCCTGTCTGTTGTTTCACATGCATTTGTTGATAGAGAAGGGAACTAATGAACCAGATACCTGTTTTTTGTAAGATTTATCAAGAAAAAAGAGTTTGCATGGCATAAACACTGTCAAATGTTTTTGGTTTCTTTTAAAATTATGTTGGTTTTTCGTGTAGCTTTGTCTATTTGAGTAAAGATAAAAACTTGTGCTGAGAAATGTGTACCTATCTCTGTGCATTCACTGGTATATTCACATGGGTGAGTGTGCTTACTTAGGTTTGTACATGTTTCTGTACAGTTTAAGTACATATATGCACATTTTTTGATAAGGTAAATGCAGAACAAGCTTTCAAATATAATAAATATCCACAAGTTATCAAGACATCTTTGATAGCTTGTCTACTGAAAATTCTGGAGAAAAAAAACTTCTTAAGAATAGCCAGATTTTAAATCAGTGAATCCATAAACATGCCACAATGTACCCAGAAAATCACCTTTGGTGATTTTTATCTCTGGTATAAGGAGAACTGTGTGACTGACAGGACTGAAAATTACTGGGGAGCACTGAGAAAGTAGCTGATTCCTACCTCAGCTCTGTGAGAAAGCAGTAAGGAAAATCCAACACCTTGAAAAGGGACTGAGCAAGGCAGGTGCAGGACGTGTGCAGGTGCTGGGGAGCTGTGCAGCTGTTGTGCAGCAAAGCTGCTGGATGGGCCCCAGCAGGTGCCAGGGGCTGATGAGGAGTTGCTGGATCTGACCAGGTGCCCATTTGCTCACAGAGTCATCATTCTGCACAGGTACCTCACTCTCCTGAGCACTTGCTCTGGTGTTACACTTGTGCTCAGCACATCTGCCAGGCTGTTACTAAAATAGCACTTTTTGACTGGGGAGCGATGACTGGAGCTTAATGTGCTGAAAAATCCTTGTTGCATTTACATGTCTAGAAACACTTCCTTAAAACTTCCTGGACTTCATCTCCTAACTACAGTTCTACTGTAATTAGTCCTGGATTAAGACTTGAGGCAGTAATTTGTATCAAGCTGTATCCTGGACTTTCTATTTAGTGAAATATTTCTCTAAAACATTACAAAGCTCCTGCACCATCTGTAGAACATTACCAGCATAGTCCTGGCTGTCTCCTTCACACAAGACATATGCTCATGTTCCACTACCTTCAGGCATGACTACTGCAGTTCCTTCCTAATTGGTCCCCTAGACACCATGACTCCAAAACTTCCCTGAACTGAAAATCCTTCTGCCAGTTACTTGTTCTAAAAGTTTAGCTGACTTCTGTTCCATAGCTGAAGTACTAGATTAGTATAAGGTTCATAAAATTAAGCCACCATCCCCAATTTGATTTAACACCCTCAAACCATTTGTTTAAAAATTAAAGTTATTTCTTTTAAAATAGAAAACAGGAAAAACTTAAATTTTTCTTCTGATTGCACTCCTAGGATTTTCTCTGTAATTGACCAATGGGAATTGAACTGGTCTTAAACCAAGAATTGTTTTTGCTATTCATAAAGACACTTCCAAATCTTTACTTACTTCTGCAGGAGATCTCATTTAAGCAGCACGAAAAATCCTGCTTTCCAGCATCTTCATTTAAAACTTCTGATCCTACTGCACTCAGAAGAAAATACTTTACTGTATAAGGCTTCACCCTAAAGCCTTAGAAAGTATCACTCCATGTTCCCATTTTGAATTGCCATGACATTGTGTAATTAATATTATTATTGTTGTTAAGAAAACGTACACCTTTTGTATGCTGCCTTTTCAACGGATAGAAATAAAATTATTTTTTTCATATCCCTTTTAACAGTAGTTACCCAAAAAGAAAGGGAGTCAGCACTTAATCTCTATAACCCCAAAAAGGCTTGGATGATGCAGTCAGTGGCTTTTGAGAAGAGAGCAGACACAGCCCTGGGGACTACGGTGGGATCTGGCAGATGCACTCAACCAGCCAGAAGACCAATAATGCCCTCAGGTATTTATAATGCTCGAAGGAAGGCATGCATTTTTAGGTCATTTGAATTAGAAATGGTTTTTTTCATTCATCTGATAAAACATTATTGGTTTTAATAATAAAATATAAATGCATCGAGAACTCAGCTGGTTTGCTTCATAAAGTAAGTAGTCGTGGCAGCAGCAGGCAACAAATGAATCCTTCTACTGAGAGTATTGTGGTAGATAAATTCTAGTCATACCTGTAGTTACAGAATTGTCCTTAAAGATAACTGAAAAATTTCTGTCAGTAAGAGTCTTGTGTTTAGTTTTACTTCTATTTAAAACATCTCAATCGACTTCTGACTCTCAGTGCTCAGCATCATAGAGTTTTGATGCCCTCTAGTGCTTTTACAAGATCATCTCCTGAAGAAAGTATTTTCTTCCAGTATTCTAAATTTTATGTATCTGGTTTTGTAAGCAGATTCCTCTTTATGCTTTCCAAGCTGGGAGTATTTTAATGATGTCTTATAACAGCATATAAAGCAATTTTTAGGGTTCTTAAACCATTCAGATCTTGAAGGCAGCATGAAAGCAGGTGAAATACCAGCTGGAACCATGAGACTTGTATCACAATCCACAACCAACTTTGAAATCCCTCACTACCCTGTCAGCTTTTGATGTTCTAAAGATAAAAACCTCACCATTGTGCATAGATAACTGAAATTGTAGCACTTTAAATAGTGTAGATGAAAGTTTAGAAAGTAATCAAATACCTGCAAGTTTTTTTTAATGTATATATCACAATAGTAAAACTGAAAGCAGTGTATTTAACAATGATTTTGAAGAGGTTGGGGAAAGGAGGATAGTTTAAGCATATTTAATAATTTGTTTTGCTGATGATTTTCAAAGCAGGCAGACAGCTGTCTTTATCTCTGCCCTGCAATCTTATACATCTACAGTGGCATCATTTTCTGTGAAGGAAAAAAAATCCTGGATGTGTATGTCTACAGGAAATAAAATACAAAAACCTTAAAACTACCTACACTTAAAACCCAGCAAATACTTGCTTCCATAGTAATTGAATAAAATATTATCTTAAACATTTGAAATCATGTGCTAGTTTTCAATTAATTTGAACAAGCAATTTAGGATCAGGATAGCAATCAATTCTCAGCTACTCAAATTGCTGTACAGCCATTAACATCATAATTTGAACTTTCTCTTATAGGTCATGAATTTGGAAATAACACTAATAGGTAAGTAATGTTTTCAGTGTCTTCTTCCTTTTGCATCTCTGAAGCATTTAAGTTCCTCTTCCTCTTCCTAACTAGAGAAAATGTCTAGTAAAAATGAGCATTTGAAACAGTTTCAGGTCTTTGTATTCAATGTAGGTGCAACTCTACACTAGGTTTGTTTCTAAATTTTAGTATTGAAAGGTATTCCACATTTGGGAATGGGTACATAAAAGTGCCATTTATTTGTAAGATCAAACACTGATCACTAGAAAAAGCATGCTCAAAGTATTAGAGCATCAGAATAGCTGTTCTGTATTATGTCCCAGAAAATGTTCTCCTGACTAGCTGTTCAAAAACACACTCTCTGGAAAATATTATGACTTGGAGAATGAAATTGTTTTATTCTGTATGTGATGTTAATTTTATTCTGTTCAGTTTCAAAATCATAGAAATAAATGTAGAAGTTTTATCTCTGTGTCTGGATTGAGACAGGAGAAAAGTTGCATTTTAATGTGATGACATTTTAGATGCAAACTTTGTAAGAGCAGATTTAGGTATCAAAGAGCAAACTTTAGGTATCGGGCTTGGCGTTACTTTCTAGCTTTACACATGAGAAGATTTGAAAAAGGCATTGAAGGAAACAATAAGAGCCTACATATAATATCCTTTAACAGTACTCTGAGCACAGCTCTTTAAAAATCAAGTTATTTCTGTTGAACAATTAAGTCTTACCTGCCTTCAGTGCAGTAGGCTGTCCTCATTGCTAGAATGGATGTACAGCTGCCTGGAGTCATTTATGGAAATGCTGAGGCTTTGCAAGGTGTCTTTCCATGACAAAGTGCATGACACTCAGTGGAGACAGTCCTGTGGCTCCTATGAGGTGTGTTAGTACCGGACATCTTGAAGAAATAAGTTCTTGTAAGACAAAGTTTTAACACTGTATGTGAGTTGGAAGGTTTTGGTTCCTTGTCAGTGCTGCTGTGATGGTGTGGATCTGCTGCTTTTCTCTCCCAGACAGCAGCTGTGGCAGGATACACCAACACCAGCTCACAGTGATCTGCATTCAGAGCTTGGAGAATGGATATTTGCCTGTGGGCTAGTTAAAAGATCCACAGTGAAATAAATGTGCATTTCCAGTAACGGGTACCAAATCACTTCAATCATGTCCATTGAATCAGAGCATTAAAAGTATATAAGTACAACTTTTTTGGGGAAAAAAATTGAAAACAAAGAAACATTTTTAAGTCTACTATAAATACTTAAAAAATAATTTATAGCATGATTTTTTCAAATAGAATCTCATGACTCTGACCTTTTTTCATTTTGTTCTGCTTTATTAAATTTGGTAGAAGAAAACCTACTGAAAATTAAAAATTTTTAAATCCTCCCTCTTTAGTGTCATCATGACTGCTACTTTAATTTTCCAGAGAGTGTGTCTTGTGAATTAGTTCTGAAGGGGTTTGGGAATGTTCAGGTAATGGACTTGCTTTGTTCTTTTTGCAGAGTACCATTTGAGGACCCTGAAGATGCAGTTTTAGTGCGGGCAATGACAAGATCTCTAATGGAATTTTCCTCTGTGGACTGGAACAAAGTAACCACCTGTCCAGAAAGGCGGCTTGAAAACAAAGCAGAAGAGCTCCCTGAGAAGCTGACAGTCCAGTTTAGATGAAAAAACCCTACTTTTCTCTCTCATGTTAACCCCATAAGTAGGTTAACATAAAACAAGTACACAACAACACACATCGAATTAAGTGAAATTCCAGAAAAAAAATGTTAGTGTAACATTTCTTTTTTCATATGTTGTATAGAGAGTGAAGAAATTAAGATAACAAATGATAAACAGTGGCAATGTTATAATAAAAGTTGGTTGAGATGAAATCCTTACCATAATTTTGTTATCCATAAGTACTAAACTGCACACTAATTTTTAGGAAACTAAGGATAAATACTTTTATTTCTTATAATACGCTTCCTCACATACTTCTTCCATTCTGTCAAGGCTTAAAGTCAATGGTGCTTTCTAAACATTTCCAAGCCCTTCTTTCAGGCTGTAGCTTGTCTGCTGAGTTCCTTCCTTCTCTCCTAAGTTAGCCCAGAGCCACAGGACAGTCTGTGCTGGCAGGGCTCTCTGGAGCTTATCTAGTCCAGCTTTCCTGCAGGAACCAGGGTGGAGATGAGGTCTGATGGGGAATCAAAGATTTCCAGTGAGCAAGGCTCCACCACTGGGAGAATGAAAGCAGGATTGGTGCTGGGGATTCAGCACACTTCCAAAACCCTGACCCTTTTGCCCTGAAGGGATGGATTTCAGAGAATCCTTGAAGAGCAACACCCCTGAGAGCCCCAAAGGCTGTGAGTGGAACAGGGAGGCAGCAGCACTTGTGCATTCCCAGACCTCAGAGTGGAGGGTGACTGCAGCATGACTACACATCTGAGTTCCAGGCAGGCATTTCTTGCCTGCCAATTGTCCAGAAGTTAAATTTGTATACTCAAGCTACAGGAGTCCCCTGCATGTCACAGGAGAATGTCACCATGTTACAGACACAGGAAACATAATTGCCACATAGCCCCTTTCTTTTAAAAAAATTCCCTTTATTCATCACAATCTACTAATCCTTGAAATTAAAACACAAGTACATTCCCTGCACAGGTGGATTTATGTATTCTCATTCTTACAGTTTTCAGAATATTAAACAAAAACTTTCAACATATTAAATAGTAAAAAAAAATTAAGAGTGTTTTCTCTGTTTTTAGGATGGTCCTTACTCCTCTAATTAGAAGAATACTGCTATTTTTAAAACACCTTTATTCAGCTGACAATAAGTCTCCAATTTTGCCATCCCTATGCAGCAAGTGATATTTTCAGTTGTGGCATTCCCATTGATGTCATGAGACACAGAAATAAATCTGAGTGAAAAACGAGGGGAGCTATTTTCTAGATCTGAAAGCCAAAGTGAAATCCCAGTTGTTTCAATGCACACATGAATTTTCTTATCTAATTCACTGTGACCAGTTCAGCATGAAAAACACTTAGCATTTTTTGTTTATGAAATAATTCACAAGCAACATCCCACTGTGCTCTAAGGCATCTTTACCTGAAAAATTTAAAATGCATTATTCTTGTCAGTCAAAATATTTTGAGTCATTCTGGTCTTCCCTTCATTAAACTTTGGAATATTTCTAACCAAACCAATAGTGAAATACACATTTCACCATCAGCTTGAGACACCTGGAACAGCAGTTTCATTTACTACAATTGCCACAAAATAGACATTATTTTTGTGCTCTGACTAGTCAAAAATATTTACAGTAATGTCATGAAAAACTGAGAGTTCAGATGAGTATCTTCAGAAACTTAATTGCTACTGAATTCCTTCAGATAAAGCTTCATAAAGTGCTGAAAAAAAAAAAAGCAATTTAATAGTTGGCCCTCCAGTGCTTTTAACTACAGGTCTATGCACTTGCAGAAAAAAAAAATTAAACTACAATTAAAGTAAGTTTTAAGTTTGGAAAACATGAATAATCCAAATCAAATGCTGTTCATTTTTCACTATGTGGCTCATTAACCACAGAAACTCAAGAGTTTCACTGGGCTTATTGTTGGTATACATACAGATGGATCTATGCCACTAATTTTTAGCAGATAATAAATACCTATCTTGACAATTTACGACAAAACCTGGAGTATTTAGAGATAAAGTAGCCAGTATTCTATCTCTTGATGAACAGAGACATTCTGTATTTTAAAAGAAGTCTTGCATAAGCCATGCTCCAAGAACTCAGACATGGTCAGCATTAAAAATTCTTTAGTACCCTTGAGAACTCTCAGTCCCTTCCTACCCTCTTCTTACTCCTCAGAATCTTGAACTTTTTGAAGATCAATGTCATCTAAGGCAGTTTCACTCTCCAGTGGACTTTCAGGTTGCAGGGCTAGTGCCTCCATCTCTTTGGTAAGTTCAGGTTCTTCTGTTCCATCAGTAGGATGATTTGGATCCTCGTTTTTTGTAGGATCTGGACCAGGATCTGACTGTTGTTCACTTGTAGAACTACCCTCTACTTGTTGCATTTCATCTGAACAAAAGAGAAATCACACAATTAATAAACACTGAACTCCTTTAAAAGCAAACATTTTTATTGTTGAGAAACAATAACACTAGGATACTTTGCATCAATTACAGAAGTGATTTAATTAGAAAATCTTAATTGAAAAAACCCAAAACACTAAAGCTTTACTTAAGTTGCTATAAGGTTACTCTGGAACTAACCCTATACAAAGCTCTCATTAATTTATCTTCCATTTTTGCCAGACTACCTTTTTTTATTATAGAGAGGAGCAGGGTAGGGCACTATAGTTATTTTAACTTTCAATTCAAACATGCTTTATTGACACTATACTTATCACCAGCTTCCCAAAGAATGGCTGCAAGGCAGTTAAACACTGAGTACAGGTGGGGTTTGTTTTAAATGAAAAAGACATGGGCACAACTATATAGGAAGCATTTCTGCATAAAACAGACTGAAGAAATGATGTGCTAAAAACCATTGAACTTTGGTTGAAATGAGTCATCCTAAAATTCATAACTTGACTGCATGGAACAGAACAAGCTATTGCACCTTTACTCTTCAAGCAATGTTTTCTGAAAAAAAAGTAAGTGTTAAATAACTTTTTTCACCTGATTCTACTAAGTAGGGCTTGCATGCTAGGACTTCTGAAAAGAAGGAGGGGAAAGCCTAATTGGGAGAAGTACTTATATCCTGGTTTATTGTTCTGTGCTGTGATTGATATCCAGCCAAGAACAGTCACAGCCAGCTAGCCACAGCCCTGCCAAAGCCTTACGTGGCAGTGAGCTCAGAGCCTTCAGCACAGGCTGAAACAGGCACTTTCTTGACACTCACCCCTGTACAGCAGAAACACTTAAACTTGTAGGTTTGCTTGTAGTTGCATTTGTTTTTGGTTTTTTTTTTTTTGATTATTACTTTCCTGATGTACAGGATTTGTAGGGGGTATTACTAACTTTCTGAAATTAAACTGCTGTTGATATGAAATGCTCTGATACACCACCATTCACAAGGTGACCTGAAGCTCAGATGACTTCAGTGTCTTACTAACAGTGCATAATTGGATAAGGTCTGTAATGTGCTGGCTGTCTACTTGAATCAGTTAATGAAGATTAACATGTAGATAATGGAGGAGGAGAAACATAACACAAAATGTTAGCTTCCCTTTTTAGGCAGGAAGGGAGAAGAGCCATCCACCAAGATCCTGCCCCTCCCTCTGAAAAGGACAGCATGTGAGGCATCACTGCTCACAGCCCATTATCTTTTGGTGTACTGGTATGCAATATATTCAGGGATTTCTAATATCCTTGTCTCCAATTTCCACAGTCATCCTGATCTCATGCAACAGCAGCTCTCATAACAGGATCAACTGAGGAAACTGTTGAAAACTTTAATTATTACTGATTCATTACTGATTTATATCCTGCTATTTTGAGTACAGCTGAAGTGAACATTACCATTGTAAGGCAACATGATTTGTGCAGTGCACTTCTACAATCCTTAAAACAAAGGAAGGGAAATCCAGTAAGTTGTAAAAGAGAAAAAGCGATTTCATCCCCTACTTTCCTATTATTTCACTTGGAGAAACATGGGAAGGGGCAATACAGTGTTTATTAGGTTATTATGTTTTAATTACTTGTTTCTTGAAGGGAGAAGACCACCATGAGCAGTTTAAAGACTACTGCTTGCTTTCCTCACATTCGAGGCACACAACACAATTAACTTGATACTGTGATTATGAAAAGAAGTGTTATGGGAGATTTAACATCTATGTTAACCTTTGCAACTGGAAGGAGCAGGCATGCTTGCTTATTATCCAACTTGTCTTAACACCTCCAACAAAACACAGAGCAGCATTCAAGTTCTGCACTAGCTTGATTAAAGATCTGGATTTTGAAACAGTGCAGTGTGAATCAAAAGGTTTCCATTGTAGAAATCTGTGTAACTGCACCATTAAAAACCACATTTGGAAAGTATACAGCATTTGTAAATGTAAAGGCCAGAATCCCAACAAACTCAGCTTTGCTGTTATGTTTCATCAAAGATTTTTCTCCCAACCTCAGCTGTTACAGTTTTAAGACCTGTTAAATTGCTCTTTGTGATGCAGTTAACACAGCATTAGTTTCAGCAAGGGAACAACAGATCCTAACCTTTCTTTTGCTTCTTTTCTTGTTTCCTTTTCTCTTTGGCAGCTTCTAGTTCTTGTTTCTCATGAATTTCCTTCAGGGTCTTGCAGACCTTTTTGTGGGTAAACCAGTGTATTTTCTGGCAGTTCTGGTCACAGTACATCACCTAAAAGTTACCAGAGTTACCAATTAATTTTCATGTATGAAAAGAATTTCTTTGCATTTCTTAGTGCAGCAAGTTAAATGTCTATGTAAAGTACTTAATGTTATTTTTAAGCAATTTTAAGGTTATATGGAGTAGCTCTAACCTATATAAGAATCTATAAAGAGCAGTTTTTTATTAACTCTAAACATAGGGAATTTTTGCTTCTTCTTCATTCTTAAGTGTACACACTTGGAAATCCAAGTACTCCTTCCTAATTGTAAATTTCAGGCATCTTTCCCAGAAGTAGATGGCCTGAACGTCTTCAGTGCAGGCATGCATGTCATTCTTCCTAAGTCTACACACACAGTGAATAGAGAAGCATTCAAAATCCTCAGCACCTCAGTGCAACTATTTTTTTTTATTCTTACCATTTTACAAACTGAGCATCTTTTGTCTGCTCCCTTTCCCCCACAGGTTGTACAGAATTCAGCATCCACAAAACCCACTTGGCCAGTAATCGCTTGTGTAAGCACAGAAAAAGCTGTGGGGTCAGAGCCCTGAAAGGCAAGAGTGGAAATGAGATTAAAAGGCAGCACTGGTGCAGAGAGGGAGTGCAAGGGAAGACCAGAAACAATGAACACGAGTGTTGGTCTCACTGAAGCTGCTGCAGCAGTAAAAAACATAAAACCAAATCAGAGATCTTCAACTAACATGCACAACTTAATATTCGTCTTTAGATTAACTTTTGTATGTGAAGTTAACGTAAGCCCTGAGCTTCTCTAGTATTTCCTCTGTAAGTCATTAATAAACTCCACATTCTTTACATCTGTAGATCCTATGCAGCAGATTTTTGCAGCTCAGTCTCTGTGCTGGCACACAAAATAAAATTGCATCAGTTTTCTTTAAAAGCTGAGGTGCTTATGCATTTGTTATGGGCACATGAAAAGAATACTAGTTGAAGTACTTTAGAGCATTTTCCTGCAATATAAAAAGTAAAATCCAGATCCAGAGAGTTTAGGGACATCAAACCCTTTGCTTAAGGGTTGCAGGGTTGTAATATGTTGCAGAAGTTGAGGACAGAAAGATGTCTCAATCTGGATTTACTATGCAAGTCACTGAGAAAGGATTTTCTTGACAGGAGAAGGTCCCTACTCAAACTACTTACTATTTCAACAGGAGCAATACTTCTCACAAGCTGCTGGAGCAACGTGGCTTCACAGTAAGGAAACTTCCGGATACTTTCTCGAATTAGCTTCTCTTGATACACAGGGAAACCATCTTTATCTCTCCCTTTCAAGAGGCTAAATTTTATAAAATGCATGTAAAATCAGAAATCACATGGTAAATATTCAAGAACAAACATATACAGCATGCTATACTCTGTCCCCTTTCAGATTATAGGTAAGAATTCATAATAAATTGGCAACTTCATATGTTAAGTTCATATGTTAAAATGCAAATGGAAGTGGTTTTATTCTAATGCACAATCATTATGAAACACACAATATATAAGTGCTCTGAAATCAGGACCTACTAATTCAGCCACAGAGAAAGTAATAATCTATAAGTATACTATCTACTATCTACATCTGACTGAAATATCAAAATGCTTTGTACTGTTTAAAAATTATCATTGTCATAATAAATGAACTGACAAATGAACAATACCTTAAAACACAAATTCCACTTTATTATAATAACATATAGTCCTTATGCCTCTTTGGCTACTGTTTTTTTATATGGATCACTGATAAACTATTTGATTTCAGTATGTGAAAGCTGACTTCATAATTTATTTTAAGTCTCACAGAGGCTTTCTGTAAAAATCCACAGTGGTGTATGGGGAACATGATCCTTCTAAAACTCAGGTCGCTTTAATATGTAAGATCAGGCAGCTGGTTTGTAACTCAGTAGATTTTGAAGATCTAAGTTATTTAAGAGGATAAGTTTCGTTCCGAGTCTGTGGGATTTGCAGTTCTCACTTGTTTAGGTGTTTTTGAAAAAAAAATCTGACTCTGCATGACTGCTGGAGAGCAAAAGGGCACAAGAAATGTTCCCAGATGAACCATACTGGACACTGAGTTGTTCTTTTTTCAAGCCTATCACTCCCCTTTTTTTCAATCACACATTGCTGTCTGCTGCTTCATGGTGCATATGTAAATACCAAGTTCTAACCAGTTAAAGCAGAACTGAAATTCCAACCAGTTAAAGCAGAACTGAAATTCCAGGAATGTTTCCTTTCTACCCTGGAAAGGACAGTGTCACTTCAGACACAGAAAAAAGGCAGACAGTGCCACCCTGAACTAAATGCAGCTGGGATTACTTAACAAGTTATTTGCCATAGCCTTTATCCAAACCAATCCAATCTATTCCTTCAGTTGTCTTTTTCCTGGTATCTGTAACACCAGGGCACACATGTGCTTTGAGACCTCTCTGTAGAAATACTCACCTTTTGATAAACCCATCTAGTTTATCCTCTCGCTCTTTTAAAAATGTGATACATTTCTGGAAGATGCAACTGATATAGTGCATTTTCATAGCAAGAACTTCATTCATGTCTTTCTGCTTCATGCATTTCTCACAAATGAGATCCAGAACCCTGTAACATTTCTGCAGTGCTTCTACTTCAGCCAACAGAGGGTTCTCTTTCACCAGCAACACAATCTAGAAGATTGAAGAAAATGTAATCCAGTTAAGACTTGTGCATTGGTATTAAAGCTTCTTTAGCTCAAATTTCAGTGGAGTTTCTAATATTCTTCTTTCTTATGCAGTCTTCTCTTTCTTTTCCCAGTCCTTATTTACCATTCTTATTCAACATATTGTATTCATGGTTCCCATAGAAGAAAACATTTGCAACTAAGACTGGTATTAAAAATATCAAGTTTGTTTTGTTTTGGTCTTTTTTTGAATAAGAACCTGAAGAATCAAAACTACTTCTAAAGAAAGTTATAGAAACTATATACACTATCCTAAAATCTCTTTCCTTTTGAACACTACAGTCTTGTATGGTTTAAGGACTTGTATGATGTAAGCAGTTTCACAGAACACATCAACCTCACATAATTGTAGAGTACTTCCTGTAGCTTAGTAAAGCACTAGATAAAATAGTCTAAGAGGAAACTGTGTGCTCTACTCACTCAGTTAGCTGCCACTGCTGCACTACTGTCTCTGTGTATTGTAGATACCTGGCTGGAAACTGTTAACAAATGCTGGACTTTGATTGGCAAGCCCAAGGAATTTTTTTTTTAGTTTAGGTGTATTCATTTCTCTGAACTACATTGGAGGAGCAAACCATAAAAGACATTATTGTCAGCAATGTCCTGGGAAGTAAAATAAACATTCTCTTGCACATACTTTCAGAAACAGCAGCAGTGGTAGATGTTACTGTGGCAAACCAGTGATGAAGGTAGGAAGATACATGCTGAGAAAAGCACTGAGAGAACAATGAGATTTTGTTAAGATTGGAAATTGTTATATGTTTCCACTTCAAGTGGGGCTGAGTAATAAAGCCAAAAAAGACAGCTGTTTTATGGTTACTGATATAAGAAGTAAGAATCTCTCCAATCAAAGATGTTAGTTCAAGATTCTGGTGTATACAAACACTGAAATAATTTTTTAATCACATCTGAACATTGAGCCTGCTTATTTCTCATTTTCAGAAGTAGCTGAATTAGCAGATAATACTTTTGATCTCAGCTGAACTTGCAGAAGAGCAGAAGGCTTTCTGACACAAAGAAACTACTCCCCCACCAACAAATACAAATTTACATATTATTCCACCTTAACAGGATGCATGTTGGTAGTAGTAATAATTTTATGCAGAGGCCCAGCTAATTTTACTGGCAGTTTTGGTTCTTTGTCTAAGCCTTGTGGCTTAGTGTAGTAGTCCAGCCTTTCACGTGGAAAGAAGTTGTTGATGACAGTCACACAGTCATGTTGACCTAAATGCACACAAGAAAAAAAAATAACCAGTGAAATAATAACAAGGAAAAAAAAACCAAAACACCTAAACCCAAATGTAATATAAGCAATACAAGTGAGAATTACCCACATGCAAAGGAGCTCTGCATTATATATTTTGCACTGCAAAGAGGCAACTCTTGTCATTCTCTTGTGTGTAGCTCTAACCTTCAGTGTTATTAACTTAGTGACTCCCAACAGGGAAAGCCCTCATGAAAATTAATTTTGAATATCCTGTCTGCTTCCTACATTCTCTTTCCCTGGTAAGCCACAACTAGAAGAATAGTCATTTCTCCCCAGATTATACTATGCTAGTAGTCTCATACTGGTGCTATAATTTTTCAAGATAAGATTTTTCCACTTTGTAGTTTTGAAATTAATGACATTTGCATTGAGATTCATAAGCTTTCAGATCTGCAAGCAGGTATTACTGTATTAACCTAAGGTGGGAGAAGTTATAAGAACAGAACAGGTTTAAAGTTTACAAAAAATAAAAGGACTGTAATGAAAGTAACAAGATAAGAAAAGTTACACCCTCTTCTTGTTTTCTACATCTGACAATACAATGGATTACTTGACTAAAGGGAAAGTAAAACTTATCTTTTCTAGTTCAGGACCACATTCTTTAAATTGATTGATTTGTCTTATAATCACCAGAAGACACAGCCAATCAAATTCCAACCTTTAAAATCCTCCACTGTTTTAGAAGAGACAGTTCTGAGCTAATAGAGCACAGTGTAAGACAAATGACAGGGGAAGAAGTATCCTCACTTCCCACACACAGGCAGATGAATTAATGTTGATTGGACAAAGAATAAAAAAGGAACAGGAATAGATTCCAATGTTCAGACTTTTACAGAGTACTGTATCTCAGTATGCCTGAAAATATTTATGCTACCTTGGTGATGTGATCAGATTTTTACAAGAATTCTCAAAAATTATGTTGGAGCTGATATTCCCCATTCACTCCATACAGCATCATATGGGAAAGACTCTCCAAATCCAAAGGAGAATTAATAGGAATAGATTTCTCAGATACTTAAATGAATAGTTAAGGTTTGGCTGCTTGAACCTCAAGTGAGCAATGTCAGCCTTTTCTTCTTTAAAACAGCAGAATAAGATAATGGAAAGTGAAACAGCACTAAATCACTATTCAAGGAAGTAAATCTAAATGGCAAAGTAGCCTTGAATTCAGACCACCAAAAGGACTTGAAAGGGAATTCTCAGGCATTCAAACACCATGAGAAGGTTGTGTTTGAAAGAAAATACAGGTCTTCATTTTTGGGAAGCAATAGCTGTGCCATTGAAAATTACTCCACTTAACCTCATAATATTTTATTAATTCTCTCTGCTAGAGACGAAGTGGGACATTAAGCCAGAAACCTAGTATGGTCAAGGAGGGTAAAAAAATTGAAAAGGGCGTATAAAAACAAACAAAAAAAGAGCAAAAAAAAAAAGAGAAAAAACAACAGCAAAAAAGCCTATTGCATGTTTTGCCAGGGATTACTTCACATGCTGGAATGATAAATCTTTCTCTTATTCCAGTGAAGTCCAGGTCAGTAAGTAGCGAGTGCCTCAGAAGAGGTTCCAAGACTTTGTCCCTCTCCCAGAAGCCAAGGGAAGGGCAGGGGGTGGCATGCTGCCAGCACACAGCTGCAAAGCTCAGCTGAGCTCCTAACTCCCGGCACTACAGTCGTCCTTTCCCACAAGAGAAGCTCCAATGGGCACTTGGTGCTGCACTCTGGATCCCTCCAGTGCAACCAGCTTCCTCTTACTATTTCCAAAGCAGTGACATTACAAAAACTTACACAATTGTGTAGCACCTGTTCTCATAGGTAAGATCATATGTGTTTTCAAGAAATCAAACATGGGAATAGGACACAAATTGACTCTTACAGGATGAGATGTGGAAAATAAAGCTCAACAACATGTCAGTTCAGAATAAGTCATTAAATAATGTTTCTCCAAAAAAAAGCATCAGACTCTAACACTTCACTTCTTTAGGAGTTTAGAAAATGATAATAATTTTCATCTTACCCACAAAAGCAGCCATCTGAGCAGCTGTCCTTCCCACAGAGTTGACAACATCAGTTTCTGCTCCAGCCTCTAACATCATCCAGGTGATTTCTTTGTTTCCTGAATTTGCAGGAAAGATATGGGGAATGATCAAGAACAAATCAGAACCTGTAATTCTCGATGCTTCAGAAAAAGACGTACTAAATTTCTTGAAGACCAGGAACAACACTGAGGAAAATGAATGCTCTTAATGTCACTATTTTAAGCATGAATTAAGAGAAAGGCATGTGCTTATTTAGAGTTCCAGCAAGTGTACTCTGCTCTCTGTAATGCACATTCAGCTTCCTGTGGAGCTCATGGGAGTCCTACTCATGTAGCTACACTAGAGGTTGGTCCCTCAGGACAGCAGTATAGAAGGAAATTCTACTAATCTAGTTTAACAGTTCAACTACATTTGCTATTCTAAGAGGAAAAACACATTCAGGACTATGATGTAGCAGGAACACAGTGAACAGAACAGATTGTTCCTTTCTCCAGTGGGAACTGGGTGCTCAGACTGGGCTAAATACCAAGGAAAATGGAGCTAAAATTTGATGGGAAGATTGGATGACTTAATTGGTGCCCTTCAGAGACTAAAAAAGGACACTTGTCACCACTCCTGCTGGTTCTGCTTTCAAAGGTATTCTTACTTTATCCATTCTTGTGCAGATGCTAAGTACAGAAAAGTGAATACAAAAAGGGGATGGTGGATGAAAATGAATGTTTAAAAACAAAGTCACTGCATCAGTAGTGCTCATGTACCTTTTGTGCTCACAAATAACAGACTCTAAAGTCAACACTTAGAAGCTTTCACACCCAGGATGACAGGCTTTTAAAGCTCAGCTGTGAGAAAATGGTAAAAATACAGCATTTTCTATAAAATTGCAGTCATTTAACAGCCTCTAAGAGTTTGTCCTCATCTATCTGCTGCAGCTGTGATATTGCTCAATACCACAGAACACTGGAATTTCACAAATCTTTTTACCAAAGTTGTAGCTGAAAAACAATCTGATGATCTAGTTAAGGCTCATGCACACACATAAGCCTCTTTAATAGTTATGATGAATGAAGGCAGTTTAAACTCTACCTGCTAAGAACCCTGACTCCCCTAGAATTTAATTTTTGGTAAGACATAAGTGGCCTAGTAAAGAAAATACTTAAAATAACCTAATATTCCCAAATCAAATATATTCTCCAAAAGGAATAATGTTTTAATGTAGTGTCTTTTTCTCACTCAAGGAAATTACTGTACCAGCCATCAGGGGAAAAGAATAGCAAGAGGAAAACTGCAAACCACCACTTGAGACAGGAGAAGATATACACAGCTGTAAGCACTCCCACAAAAAAAAAATAATAATGTAAGATGAGAGTGAAAATTATTTTGGGAAAATATGGTTTTAAAACTTACTAAGTACATTTTAAAAAGCCCATACAACAGTTGGAAAAATAATGTAGGAGAAAGACAAAATTTGAAAAATACTGGATTGAGTAGTCTCAATGTTTTTATATATTACCAAAAGCTACTGGTTCAGCATCATTTTCAGTGTAACACAGTCTATGTAAGAAGACTGCACAGTTTTCTTTTTTAAGTAAGAAAACTGTCCCAGGAAAGTGAATGCTGAGATCTCAAACAAACAGGACAAAGTAGGTACAGGACAAGTAGACTGCATGCCTCAAAATGCTGAACAAAATAAATTTTCATATGAGTCTGAACAGAGGCTTTCCTGTTGCACTGCCCACAGGGTTTTATTGAACATAATGTAGTTGCATGGTTCATATAAATAACAGCAAACCTGAAAAATAAAAGCATGTCAACACTTTTAAATTACTAACTGATGGCAAATTGTACCCATTAATGTCATAGAAATCAGTGATCTGAGTGTAGTAAGGAGTTACCTGAAAGTCCAGCAAACATCAAGGCGGTGTATCCATGCTCATGTTCATTGCAGTTTACATCAGCTCCGTGTCTCAACAGCAACCTGCACATGTCCACCTTCCCTTTGTAGGCTGCATGCATCAGAGGGGTCATGCCATGCTGGCAAAAGGAAGGAGAAGCAAGTAGCACACAAAAAAGAATGTTACATCTCTTGATCTTCATACCACTGATCATTTTCACTTGGCCATACATATTCAATATAACTACCAAAGCCTCACGTAGTATTTTATTTACCAAAAACCCTCACAAAATCTTCATGATAAAATATGGTTACTAACATGCAGCAGATTTCCATGTCAGTTTTCTTATTATGCTGTGCTATAGATCTGAAAACAGAGCATGGTTTAACAAATGAAAACCATTTACAGTCAATTTATCATTGTCCTTTTATGAAAGACATTAGTGTTGAAGACTGCTAATGTTTCTGCCAGTTGGAAAAGCTTGGTTTAGAAAATTTCTTAGCTTCCTATGTTACTCTTTTCTCCCCTGCTGTGGCTGATATGATAAGCAGCAAGAAAATTAGAAATAGGCTCTTGTTGTTTTAAACATTACAAAGATTTTCAGTCTCTGAAACCCATCTTGCTCATTTTTAGTCATGATTACTGATAGTTTTGCCATCCACCTCTCTCTCACTTCTCCACCCTTTGGGCATTGTGTCCATGATCAGCCAGGGCTCTGACAGCCCTCATAAGGACACACAGCTCTTGTCAGACTTGGACAAACCTGGCTGGTTTGCTCAACTGCCCCAGTACAAAAATGTTCACTTCAGCACAGGAGGACTGAGGTGGGATTATAAAGGTAAAGCTGGGCACACCCCTGAGGAAATGTTCAGAACTAGGGTGAACTGTTAGTGCAGGCTCTCTCTCTATCTCTCTTCCAGGGCAGGGAGAAACACACTGCTGGTTGATAAAACTACATGATACTCCATTTTCAGAATATAGTATGCTTTTTCCAATATGCTGTTTGTTTTCACTTAACATCAGGTCAGGATTCACGTTATCAGCCAAGACACTTCAACTGTCCAAAAACACACTCCAGCACTGCATACCAGGAGAGTGCTTTAGTCAGTTCCTCAAGAAAATCAAAATGGCATTCTGTTCCTTTATTTGCCAGTTAAGGCTGTGGGCTTGAGTACATTCATGTACAACATTACTGCAGCTCTGTAAATGCCTGGTAATGTGATACTCTGAAATAATGTAATTGTCAGTTTGAACCTTAATGTATTTCTTGTTTCAATTTATGACTGAGTGAAACCCAAGTAAGTCTGATTTACCAGTATAATTTTCAAAAAATTTCTAAAGGTGAGGGAAGTTGGAAAAGTTAAAAGTATAATAATTTTAAGGTATTACTGTTTCATTACTCTCCATCCTAACTGAAAATAACACAAAGTACTTACTTGATGCATAATATTTTAGTAACCCACAAATTTTGGTAAACTGCAATATAAAATGACATTGAAGATCCAAAATACCTAAAGAGATCCCTTCATGAATATGAAACAGACTGCTTTTCCTAGATTTCATTTGGGGTGTCTCAAATGTTGAATAAATACTTTCTGTCCTACTATAAAATATATTTTATTATATTACATTTCATAATGTCACATCAAAAGCAACTTTACAGGCCAATCCCAGCCTGGAGTCACAGTAGGGATTTGTCTCCCTTAGCAGCACAGAAAGGTACTGCAGTAAGGCAATACAAACACAGCACAGTTTTTGATGGGAGAAAGATTTTTAAAAAACAATGACTTTTTAGTTTGGTTATATGTTGAAAGCCAGTTGTTTCAATTAAGATCTGAAGATTATATGACAAAGTAAAGAACTGGGATTGTTTTATCCTCTCCTCCCAGAAAACTGTTTTTTAAAATCCTTTGATTTAATTTTGGAAGTGTCAGGCTGTGGTGTGGATCAAAAAAACGTATCAGGCAGAAAATATGTGGATGGTTGCTATAAAATTGGATTTGAAGTCACATTAATATCAGTTTTTCACATTCACAGCAAACAAGAGGGTCAGGCAAGACATAAATTTATCTGGAAATGCTGGGTATCCTGTATTATGTCCCTACACTGAAACTGGATTGATTGCAAATACTTTTCTCAGCCTGAATGTCAAAGACAGGTCCAGCAACACTCTGTTTTCTCACAGATAACATTTGGATTGTCAATACAATGTACATTAAAGACAAAACTTGCAGATGGTTTATTAAGCATACAGATGAAACAAATTTTTTTTCCACTACGAAACATCAGATGAAGGATTCTTTTTCTAGCTGTTACCATGCAACATTCTTCTGACCAAAAAAATCAAACTTTTTAATCTTACTCCCCAGGACAAAAGTAAATCCTTCCCAGCTTTCTTTTTTTTGCAGGTATGTTACATGGTAACTTCTCTTCTGCGGGGCTGCAAGTATTTCCTGTATGTCTCACCATTCAAGAGGAATAGAGTTTGCTGGAGAGGCATTTTTAGAGGCATTTTAGGGGCATTTTTAGTGCCTCTAAAAACTACCTGGCACTTCTCTTGACTGGGTTCTCCAGCTCACCAACCGACAAGGCCCCACTGGCACAACAGGGCTCAGCCAGCCTGGCCATTACAGACCATCCTTCCCAGTTCCTTATGTTCAAAATAGCCCAAAAGCAGACTGAGGAATGGAATTCCAAGAACTGATGCCATGGAGGGGAAGTCAGTTGATAAAAAAACCCCAAACAACGAACTATGGGGTCAGTGGAGGGGCAGACAGATGAGTACCAGAACCAGGGAGGGGTTGGACTCCACCACCAGCTCAAAGGAAGAAGAAAGCAGATCAATCTCTCTTCAGCATCCAGCTGAGGTGTGCTTGAACAGGATGAATAACAACAAATTTATGAAGATAATGAAATGGAAAAGCAACCTTCTGCCTCCTAGGAACTACAAAGGAAGTTTCCAACAAAACTCCTGCTCAACCTTCATCAACCAGAGGAACGGAGAAACACAGGACAAGGGAACAGGAAGTGGGACAAACAAACAAAAAATACACACTACCTCCCACTCCAGTGACATGTGCATATTTGGCATAAAAACCTCTCAATTCTGTGAACATTTAAACACTCATTATGTGTTAAGAACAGACATCATGAGTGTATTGTTTTGTGGCTAACATGACAATCCACCACTGAAGCAGCCACATAAACCTGTGTTACTCAAGCAAAAAGTGCAATCCAAGTGCTCCCAACATTCCCACGCTCACTTCACCCTTCTTCTCAACCATGGAACCTTGCCAAGATGTGGCATGCAGGCTGGATGACAATGGAGCAGTCCCTCAGCAGCTACTGGGGTACACTAAGGCATTGCACATGTGAGCACCAGCTATTTAAATAGAGTGGGAAAAGTAAAAAAAAAAGAAAGTGAAAGGGCTGTCAAAACCCTAGCTGAAAACGTGCTGTAGACACTTGTATGCCAGCAATATTAAAGCATCCACCTCTCCCTTCTCCAGGGAGAACTGGAATCATTCCTCCAATGAGGAATGCAGCCCCACATTAGCACAGAAGAGTGTCTCATTTTACCCTTCAGGTTCAGGCAACAGTTCAAGTCAGAAAATTATAAACAAAACACATAACTCTGGGTTTGGCTTTTACTTGAGACAGTATTTGGGGAATGGTTAAAAATGATGCAAAAAGAACAGGTGCTACAAGGCAGAAATACTTGTTGATGTATCTCTTCAAAAATCAGCTCTCTTGTACTGAATGCTGTTAGTCTAGAAATACAACTTGACTCTTCACTGGATGAAAGCCTCTAGAAATTTCACCCTTCAAGCTTTTCAATAAGATTGCCTTTACACATCTTAAATTTCCTAAAAGCAGGATTTGGAAGGAGGTCAACAGCTACATGCACAAATAATTTTAGCTGTAGCTAAGTATAGACTAATTAGAATATGAAATACTGCTCAGTAAGTGTCAATCACAGCTATAGTTCTCCTTTACAGTCATCCTGCTCAGCTGTTGGTTTCACATATGTAACAAATTAGATTCCTCTGATGATCTTTCAGTTCATCTGTAGTGATGAAAAGTTAAAGCCTACATCAATCAGCAACCTGAACTGAAACCAGATAATTCTTACTGGCAGTGGAATTTTCTTTGGTTTGTGTATTTTGAAGTATTATGTAAAAAACATCAAAAGACAAACCCCTTCCTCCTCAACAAGGGCCAAGGATCTGGCATTTTCTGCTAGCACAGGATTTTCACACTAGAATAGCAAGGCAGATTACCTGAGGACCCCTCCACTGAACACACTCACTATGAGTGAAACTACTCACATCTCAGCCAGGAATAAGCAGGCTGCTGCTTTAATTCCCAGGAACTGTTTGGTTCTGTAGCATAGAGAAGTGGACTGTTTCTAAATGATCTATTACCAAACTGAACAGCTCAATTACCAAACTAGAGGAAAAAAGTAATGCTGCTAATGCCATATGATAGTTCTGTAAGAAGATTATGAACAACCTTACAGTTACTTTAAATAGAGAAAAATGATGTATTTTTCAGGTCAAGTCTGTTGGCTTGATCTGTAGAAAACAGGGGATGTAGAACTCCAGGACTCCTTTGCAACCTTAACTACCAACATGACCAGAGGAAACTTCCACAGCTGGAAAGCTCACGTGCTTCCTTGAGCCTGCCTTTCTATAACAATCTGAAATATTTTAGCCACATGCTGCAGATGGAGTTCAAGTCAGCAAAGTGCTGACAAAAAGTCACAGTATTTACAAGCTCTGTGCTCTCAGAGGAAAGAAAAGTTCTGAACACTTTCTTCAATACTAAGTTTCCAAATTATCAACCACTCCATTAAAAAATGACTAAGGTGTGCATTTAAGTTAAATATATTTGATTTTATTTTACATCCATTTCTACAGCACATCTATTTGTTCCAATGTTTGAGGACACCTGAACTTAAATGTCCCTGAAGTTTTAAAGTTGCCAAACTGTTAAAGACCAGTTTTGCAGAAAAGCCATTGCACTTGTTTTCATAAAGACACTGACTAAGACACAACAAAACAATTGATTTGGTCAGAAAGGGTGCTGAGAAAAAACAGGACTGTATCTGCTGGGTATCTCCAACCTTCTGAACATCTGGGAAACTTGTTTGAGTGAAGGGATCTTACTCTGTGCTGACACTCCCAGCAGAGCTCGGCAGACAGCAGGAGGTGAAGGATGAGGGAGTCTTGGAAAAAGGGCAGGAAAAGCAAGCAGACTTAGAAAGTAATTTTTTTTATTTTTAAATACATGTACCAACAGCAGAAGCAATGCTGAAATACTGCATCCAGCTCATATGTACATTTTTAAAGTAAGAAGCCAAAACAACTGGAAAGGATTTGAAAAAGAGCCACTATTATAGCTCACTTGCTGCAGAAACATAACTTTAGGCAAGATACTTAAAAGGTCACTGCATCTGAAAGATGTTAAAATGTGACTTGGTCCTTGTCTAAAGGTACAGAGAAAGGACAGCTGATTGTTAGTAGTTTTTAATCTATAAGAAAGTAAATCCAAGTAATTAGAATATACAGTCAAATCAAAAATGAAAGGAACAGTTTATGTGTGGGTTCTTTTTAAATTAGGAAGTGCACCATACAACAACCTGCTTCTGATGCTGTGAGTTCTTCAGTCCAAAATTATTGAATTGTGATTGCATGCTTGCTGTACCACAGCTGGAAGACAGAATTACATTCAGCCTGGGCTCATTCTGTGAATTCTTCATGTAAAAAAAGTCCTCAAGGATGGAAATGAGCTCCTAACTGAACTGAGCTCCCACTTTAATACCTAAGTATTCCATCTTCAGGGCATCCTTACTTCTTAACATTAACAAAGTAAGTAACAGTAGTAATGTAAGTGTGAATTTCAAGATAAGCAACTAAGGCAACAGAAAAAAAAATAAGACCTGATGCACTGAGAGCAGTCTCCAGTTGTGGCAACAATGAATAACAGACTAAGCTGATGTTAACTGGGATTTCACACAATCTTACTTATGTATGGATATTAGAATAACACATTGGAGCAAAAATGGGTTATAAAAGAAAAATTGTGACACTAAAATAGCTGATGGATTTAAGAAACCTGAACCTTCTCCTGTTTAATGTGCATGATTACACACCATGTTTATTTCTTGGGAGTAAAAAAGAGTCTGCAAGAAGCCCATTGCATAAAGTTTTATGGGCCTTATTTGTATTTAGTCAGATAGGAGCCTTAGGTAAATACTGTTAATACAATTTCTTCTACAACAGTAGCCTGAGGCATAACTCAGACATGTTTTTTTGAATAAGCCACATCCTTTTAACACTAATCCTGGATGTTGCACTAACACTGCAGCAATGCTGCCATCATTGAGCACAACCAGCAACTACACTTAAGGAAAACCTTTTGATGTCCATACAATAATGCACACTTACAACCAGACTTATACTGTGTCTTGGGTTCCTCAAGCTCATTGTAAAGCTTGACTAGTTTTACAGAAACTTGTTGAAATTCATACAATAGAAACTCAGGTTTAGTATTTAACTTAAGAACAATCAGAAAATTGATCTGTTGGGAGAAAAAAAAAGGCTAACAATACCCCATGAAGATACCTAGTAGAAGAGGCAATTTTCCTCCATTCAGCATTTATGAGGCCACATCTACAATATACCCTGTCCCATTTGAGCCTTCCAGTGCAATAAAGACATGGACAAACTGCAACAAAATCAATGCAGTACCACCACTACATGGTGGGAACCTGAGCACTTGTGCAGTGAGGAGAGGCTGCAGGAGGGGTTTGCACAGCCTGGAGAAGAAATGGCTTTGTGGGACCCAACAGCAGCCAGCCAGAGCTGACAGGGAGAAGACAAACTCTTCCCTTATGGTGGTAGGAGGGCAAGAGACACTGAGCCTGAGCTGAGGTTCAGACACAAGTGAAACACTTTTTCATCAAAATCACAGTAGGAGAGTAGAACAAGTTGCCCAGAAATATTTCACAGTCTCCATCCTTAGAGATTTACAAGGCCAGACATGTCAAAACTCAGAGCAATCTCATCTGACCCTGGAGCTGAAGCTGCTTTGAGTCAGAGGCTGAACTAGACACATTCCCAGAATTTCCCAGTGATACCTATGAAATTATAAAGCTGTGAAAACAACCACAGGTTAACACTTAAATGGGTAAATTACACATAGATTTAACGTGCATGATGGGGAATTAGTTTTGCTTGCATGCTACATTTCATATTAATGTTGCATGCTTTAAAAAAACATTGTAAAAATCAAAATAAGAGGAAACATGAACATCACATAAAGTTCCTTTCTCCACAACCTTATTCCCACCTTCAGGCAGCACTTCAGGATTTAATCTGGTACATGTTTACCACACCCATTTGTATAAAAGGCTGTGGTTCCATTTCTGATTGAGCTACTCACCCTCCAACTATGCCCATGAGACCCAAGCATGGGATGGGGACTGGACAGGTGCTGTGCCTGCCACAGAGGGACAAGCACAGGGACTTCACTGCTTGTGAAGGTGACAAGAAGCCAGGGAGCACCCCCACGTGTTTTGCTGTAGCATTTACCTTACCTTACAGACAAAGCTCAGGCTGGAACTTGAGACAAAATACATTCTAGTACTTTAAGTAACATTAATCTTCAGCCTTTCTTTAAAACATAGTAAAACTATTCAAAGGTTCATTACTCAGCTGCATGCTGGAAATATCTTGAGAGTAACTCTGATTTTCAGGGCTACAGCAACTGCTGTTAGAGAAATGTTATTTAACAACAGGAAGGCCTTCACAGCTAGCATTCTCCTTATTAAACTCAGCATAATGCTTGCACAGGTTTGCAGTACCTCATCCAGGCAATTGACACGGACATTCTTGCTCCCCAGTAGCCTTCCAGCCTCCTCAGTGTTTCCTTCAAATAAAAAGACACAGAGAGAAAAGGAGATGAGAAACAGAATAAACTGAGAATCTGGAGGAAAATGGTCATTTCCATTTCTCATTAGAATCAAAATCTTTGTATGTTACCTGCTTAGGATGTAGATTAACCACCAATAAATCAATTGCCCTTAGTGAAGAAGCTCAGGAATGAACAGTGTTATGTTTTAGAAGGTAAAAGCCAAGAACTCACAACATCAAAGAGCAGTTGGAAAGCATGAACTACACGTAAACATCCATTTTTTGTGAAGTAACTGACCTACACACACAAAAATGGGACACTCACATAAACAGCACATGAACAGCTCCAAATGAGCATCATGATACTGAGCATTTTAACAAATTTTGTGCTTTCATCTCTTCTGGAGCCTCTTTTGTCTAAAAGAGCAGTCTACATTCTCAAAAAAAGAAAATACCTCACTTTAAAGACTTTTTGGTTTGAATGAAACATGCTTCATCATTTACTCACATCATTTTTCCTGTTTCAATTTGAAATTTGCAATCTAACACACTCACAAAAGTGGGAAGAATTTGCTTTTTGCTAATGGAGAATAGAGATAGAAAGGACAAGGACCCAGGTAGTTTGATCACTGACATTTCTAAAAATTGCCTAACACATAAGTAGACTGAAGTCTGAAAAAAACGTGCCAGGAAAAACAGGCTGCACCTGGTTTTTAATTCTACTGTCCTACTATTTTTCAATTCCCTACCAAAATCCTTTTGGCTAAGCCACAGGTGTAAGAACATGATTTAAAGTCCATTGGAGGACAATTCAGATATTGCCAAGACAGCTTCTACAGGAACAAAGAAATAAAAGAACGTTCCAAGAGTCTGAGTTTGGAGAATATTACTGCAAATTAACAAACTTCTAATTACTGATTCAATCATCAGCAAAGCTCTTTCAGAAGTGATGTGCTTAATAAAAATAGGCACTGCAACACTTATTTTAATTATTTTCATGTTTATCTTCACTATTTCAGAAGTCATCCACCAATGTTTCAGCAAAACAGCTCTTGCAACTTCAGTTTTGGCTAAAAAATCCCATTGAAATACTGGAAATTATTTATGGAAATATTAGAAGCCTTGGAAATATTTTCATAAGGCTTTTTGATGTGGTTTAACTACACCTCATGGACTTTTACCATTTTTCTTTTAATTCATTAATTTCAGGAAAAAAAGACAATTACCTGAGTCATCTCACACACTTAAAAAAGACTGGCAGTCAGGGAACCATGAACTAACTTACTCCCCCAGA
The DNA here is from genome assembly GCF_028551555.1 of Melozone crissalis. Taxonomy (NCBI): domain Eukaryota; kingdom Metazoa; phylum Chordata; class Aves; order Passeriformes; family Passerellidae; genus Melozone; species Melozone crissalis. The sequence continues at coordinate 30,143,387 of NW_026535794.1, forward strand.
CATACATATATTCTAAACATGTTAGAAGCTTCCTAAGAACTGGATCAGTTTTCAGAAGAATATCCCAGCCAAAGAACAAACATCAGTAAGAGAAAGTCTTCAAGGGCTGATCTCCAAGCAAATTTTAATACAAGCAAAGCAAAGTTGCATTTAGAAACTCAGAGTTCTCTATGACAAAACACTGAAGGATTTTCAAACAAGACACTAAACTGATGGAAGTGTCAGACTTCTAGAATTGGCCAGAGGTGAAAGCTGGAGCCAGGCTCCTCATCGTGGTGGCATGGTAGGAAGCCAGGAGAAAACAGGCAGAAGCTGAAATGAAGTTTCAGACTGGAGACAAGGAAAACCACTTTGATTATGAGCCCAGTAAGGCAAAGAGATTGCCCAGAGACACTGTGCAGCATTCCTCCTTGGAAGTTTTCAAGGCCTGATGGGATAAAGCCCTGAGTGATCACACTTGACCTCACAGCTGATGTGTTTTGAGCAGGAGGTTGGCCTAGAGAACTCCTGAGGCCTCTTCTAACCTGAATTATCCCATCACCCCAATCAGAAGCACCAGGTAAGTTAGAGAGAGATTCCTCCAAGACCAAGGTCTAAAACTCTTATTAAAGTGAGTCAATCAAACTGGTTCTGGTCCACAATAAATTCACTGCCCATTGTCCTTGTCCTATGCTTGTGTCTCTGACACAGAGGAACATTTTAATACAACTGAGAGTGAAGCACCAAAACTGCAGTAAAACTTTCATGGGTTTAAATTGCCAGGAAACTACATCTAGAAATGCATAGAACACAAAATGTTTATAGTTTGCCTCCAGCTAATGAACGTTGCTCATGATTTTCAAAATACCAGTTGGAGGGTAACTATTTAGTTGGGGTTACGAAATTCACATTGCTGGACCAGGAAACCTAAATGACAGAAAGTACCCTGGCAACAAGCATGTGTGACAGACAATGCAACAAAACTGTGACACTCACACGAAATGCAAAACCACAGAATGGGTCAGGTTAGAAGGGACCACAGCAGCCTGGTATCTGATCCAACCTCCCTGCACAAGCAGGCCCAGAGCACATGGCACAGAATTACCAGAATTCCAGACAGTTCTGAGTATCTCCAGTGAGGGAGACTCCACAACTTCCCCGGTTAATCTGTTCCAGTGTGTGGCCAACTACACAGTAAAGAAGTCCGTCCTCTTAATCAAGCGGAATTTTCTGTGCATCAGTTTCTGCCCCTTGCCTCATGTCCCGTTGCTTGGCACCACCAGGAAGCACCAGGCTCTATCATCTCGACACCCTTCCTTCAGAGAGACATTGATGCCCTCTCCTCTCCTCTCTCTAAGAGGACAATATAAGATACTATAAGGAATAGTAAAATAGAACATTATAAGGGATAAGAGGCGCACAACACCCCAAACAAGCTCAAGTGCTGGATATGTGAGAATAACGTGTCTGCAGAGACGCCTTGGTCTGACAACAGCACATGGGATAAACCTCACAGCACGCTAGAAGACTGGATTACCCCCAAGAAAACTTTTTTTCTTTTTGGCAGTGGACATTAACACCAATAATGAGGCAAATATCAACAGACACTGCCGGTAAGATGCAAGCTTTCCTCGGCAGAGTTAGACCCGCCCAGCTTCCCCAGCCTCGCAGCGCGCCCCCCGCTGCACCGCCCGGGTGTCGCGGGCCTGCTGGAAGGGGAGCGCCGCTCTCCCCGCCCGGGAACAGCCGCTCTCCCCGCCCGGGAGAAGGAGAAGGGTGACGGCCCGCAGGCGGGGCGGGACGGCAGCGGCCCTCAGCGCCGTGACCCGAGCAGCGCGGTGGGGGCGAGGGGAGCCCGCGGCGAGCGGCCGGTAACGGCGCCGCACCCGCCGCCCCCAACGTGCGGGGACACGAAACCCCTCCCGGGGCACGGCCAGCGGGGCCCGTGGGAGCTGCGGCCCGGGGCCGCGAGCGGCGTGGGCCGGGAGGGCTCACCTGTGGCGATCACTGCCAGCAAGTCCTTCTCCTCCGCGCTCAGGTCGCCTTTCCTGGGGGGAGCCATCGCGACCCCCGCGCAGGGTAAGGCGGGATCAGCCCGGGACGGCGCCCGAAGCGCCCCCGCCCGCGGCACCGCCCCCGCCCCGCTCCTCACGGAGCCTTCAGCCCGCAGCCCCGCCCAGCCGGGGCCGACTGCGGGGCGAACCATTCCTGCCCAGGGATGGGGGGCACTACGTGCCAGCCTCTCGCCCTCCGCCAGCTTCCCGCGCGGTGCTGCCAGAGAGAAGGAGCCTGTCCGCTTTTATCTCTTGTTTTCAAGTCGAGAAACGCGTTACGCTTTTCTTTTTTCTCCCCTTTTTGACTTCTCCGCGGCTCGTTCGTTTCTCCTCCCCGGGGAGGTGCCGGCAGTGGTGCGGGCGGGCGGAGGCGCCCGTGTGTCAATGTGTCCGTCCTTCACTCCTCCATTGTCTTCCGCCGTCGCCGCTGCCGTCGCGCTCGCTCGCCCTCCCCGCCCCGGACCGCGCAACCACCGGACAGGTGCGGCCGGGATGGGGAGAGCGCCGGGCGGGAGCCGTGCCGGAGCCCCGCCGGAGCCCCGCGGCCGCGCTGCCCAGGCCACGGCGGCTGCTGTGGGGCAGCTCCGGCCGGGCGGGCGGGCGGGCGCGGCGGCCATGGTGGGGCAGGGCAGGGCGGGCGGCGGCGGCACAGCCCCGGTGTGGGTGCTGGAGCCCGGCTTCGGAAATGCCGCCGTTCGCGGGTTTGCGGAGCACCGGCGGCGCCGGGTCCGCTGCAGGAGGGCGGCGGTGCGGGCTCTTGTGCACGCCGGCCCTTCCTGCCGTGCTCCTGCTTTCCTGCCTTTTTATGGCAGCGGTTGGTCGGGTGGTTGGGCTTTTTGTTGTTTCGTTTTTCCCAGGCAGGAAGAGCGTTTTGTTCGGCTAGAGCGGCCGAATGGAGCCGTGGTGGTGCCACGGCATCGTGTCCGCAGGAGGAAGCGGGCGCTGATGGACCGGGAGGGGAAGGAACGCGCTCAGCGTGGTCAGAGCGATGCCTTTTGTTGGCGCCTTTCTAAAATTAAACTGTTGGTGGAAAAATAATCTTTGTTACAGATCCAACTTTCCACTATTCCAGTGGAAGCTCGGGTAGGCACAGGGACCTGTCCCCTCCAAGGGACAGAGACTGAGGTTTAACATCTTTGATTTTTGTCTGTGTTTATACCAGAGAAAAGAGCAGGACCCTGATACTTGATGCTGACTTTTACCCTCTTTTGTTCTACTCTTAAATGTGTATTTTCTGTATCCTTCCTTTTAAGGAATCCATTTTTTTCCTGTAACTAATTTTTGAAGGCATGGCTTTATCAGCAAGCCGAATTTTTCCGTTCCTTAGTACTTGAGGTCTCATACTGAAATATTTAAATACGTTTTGAAATTTCTCTTTCTAATACTGATTTTGTTCTCTATTTTGATACCTGTAGATGACTTTTTGACTCACTTTCAGAAATGGTGAAGTCTCTCTCATAGAAGAGCGTGCTCTCTGAATATGGTGTATCTTTGTAACCATTTGAGTAAAAAAACTCAAAATGTGTTACAATTTTATTTTAACTAAACAGCCAAATTGTGTAGGTTGCCATGATTTTAAAAATCATGGAAATACAGGGGAGTACCACCATCTAGTTTTACTTGCATCAACAAGTGTAAATAAAAGAAATTGATTTGGACTTCAGATTATAACAGATTCCCTTGACATTTTTTGTGGGAAACCAAAAATGTCTTGAAGGAAATGCCATTGAAGCACAAGTGCTTTTAATATTTTGATCCAGAAAACGATCCCCATGTAGTGCTAACAGAAGTATGTCACTGGCTCAGCCATGAAGGCTGAAATTAGGATTTAAGTGGTCTTTTGTTGGTTCACTGCAGGGTGCGAATTTTACCTGCTGTGAACAAATTTTGTGATACTACAGTGCCGCAATAATCTCTGTGGCACTATTAAATAACAGCCTTCAAGCTTCCTTTTGCATTTGGAAAAACCCACAAAAACTGTCATGCATTCAGCACAGAAAAGTATGCATATGACATTCCTTTTATTTAATATGAGAATGTCATTATTGCCATCCTGCCCTTGTTCACAGAGTGAACAGACAGTTTTTCCTTGGCAGCCTCACTGGATCTTGCTTGGTGACTAAGGCTACAGGAGTGTTCCATCTGCAAGGGTAATAAAATACTTTCAGTGCTAGTTAAAACATGTTTCTCACTCTTACCTGGCTTCTGTGTGACCTTCAGTCTTGTAATGTGCAGATATTTCACAATCTTCAGATTATCCTTGTGAGAGTGTGAGGAAGTGGCATTGCCTCCATTTTATGAACATAATTTGAGGCATGGAGGCAACAAGTGTTTTTTTTTTTTAAGGCAATGTAGGGAGTCATTATCTCAGCAGAGCACTGGAACATGAAATGTAGGTTCTGTGCCTTTGTGTCTTTCCCTTTAATGCATTTTCTTTTATCTGCTGTATCTGTTTCACATATTTAAGACATGTGCGTTACTGCTTGGTAATTAATAATATATGTTTTGGGTATTACAGAGGGAGAAGAAATGTTAACCTCACTGTGATTCAGAATATTTTCCTGATTTTAAATAATATGTTTACCTATTAAAAATTCCCTATTTCCTCATCAGGTGATACATCTGGTACTTGTGATTTGTGAAGCAGGAGCCAGTGGTGACATTTTTCCCCAGCAGTTTGCTGTTTTTACTGCATGGAGGTGTGCTCACAGGGATTTGTGATAGCTATTGTTACCAGTGTGTAGCTGATCCCCAGTGCCCTGTGCAATTGTCAGGGGTAAGATTCCTGCAAGAAGATAACAAGGATTTCTTTAATTAAGTAACATTCATTTTGGAAGAATGTACAGAGCAATAACCTTTTTCTCAGGACAGTTTGGGGGGAGGAGACTGCCCTATGCCTTGGAGAGTGCACCATGAAGCTCTCAGTCTTTGGACAAGGAAGAGAGGGAGAGGAAATGCTGAACTGGTTTCACTGTTTTCTCTCAAATGACCTACCTCACTTCTGTCTTGGAGGGTTGCCTGAATTCTGGGCGTGTACTCTGCAGAGGTCAAAGATCCCATAGTCAGTGCCTGGGCCTGGCAGGGTCAGAATCCTGTCTGACCCACTCCATTTTGTCTAGGGGAAAATAAAATAATAGGTCAAACAAGTATACATATTTCTGTGACTTATTTCCTAGCTCCCATCTCACTGGTTCAGCTAGGGATTTCCTCAGCAAGAAGTGGTGTCTTTGTGTTTACCTTTATGTGTGACAGCCTAAAGCAGGCTGGTAGGCTTTTTAAATTTAGATAAATTGTGTGTGTGCAGCAACCCATGATTATAACTTCCATGACTGCTTGAAAGAGGACTGCTTCTTTCCTGTTTGTGAACCTGCTGCTTCATGGTTTTGTTCAATCCCCAGCCCCTAGTTCCTGTTCTGGGAGCCGATGAGGAATTGGTTCCTGTTCAGCCTTGACAGACCTGTGGTGACCCCTGCCATTGTCTTTTTGCTGAGCTGAAGTGTTGGGTGTATGTAAAATCCATTCCATATTATTGCCAAGTGTATTTTTGTAAACTAGCTCTGTCTTCCTGCATGCCCTGGGCAATAGGAAATCTCCAAGTGCAGTTGAGCCTTGCAGACAGACCCCCACTGGGTTTTGGTCCTGCTGTCTCCAATCCTTATAATTATATCCTGGCCAAAGTTAAGAGGATCTAATAGGATTATTCATTTAGATCAATTCAAGTTCATGCAAGTTCAAGGGGTTTTTATTGCTAGAAACATCCTCTGTTTTTTCCTCTCAGATCTCACAAATAGTAATCTGTGGATAAGTTACCTCCCTGGCCCCCCCAGCCCAGTTGATTGGCATTGTATAACTCAGATTTCTTGAAGTGCTTTTATTATATTGTAAGAGATGTTTTTCAACTTTCATCTGTTTCTGGATCTCAGGGCAGCCACTCATCTTTGTTATGATCTGTCAACGTTGCTAAGGCCTGTTTTATACCAGAGGGTAGATTGTAAAACCACGGAAAAATAACTGAAACTGGTGAGCACTGATACATGTTTTTGAGCACAACTGGTGTATCCAAAATAGCTACACACAAGGTATTCCTGTGGATAAAATGCTAATCTGGGACCTCAATAGAGATCTCCACCTGTTACTGATTCCTTGTGAGACCTTGCACAAAGTTAGGCTTTCTCTTCACTTTGACCTTCAGAAGCAAATCTAGGACTTGACTCCAGCTGTATCCAAAGTCTGGCAAGATGAGGTTTATGCTTCTTTCATCTTCTCTTCAATCCTGACTTGAAGGAGTCTTACATATATGGGACAGAAGGACACCAAAGTATTTTCCAGAAGATTGTCTGGTGCAGACTATAGGATGAGCATGGTTGAGGTGAGCAGTGTTCTCCAGCAGGAAATACAGGTCAGAGCAGTGTGAAAATACCAGTTTGGGGCTTGAATGTCTCTGTTATGGTAATGCACTCCTGTTTGGGCTTAGTGGTCTGATTTAACTTAGGTGTTGGTTTACCCCAAGACTTGACCTGATTGAGCAGAGCCAGCTTTGGTGGTTTTGCACCTAAAATATATCCAGAATAGCAGTCACCTATAGAATTTTCTTCTAAGAAAACTGTTCAGCTGTTCATCTGTATATGTTGCAAAGTGCATTTTTGAGCATATGCTTTTATTTTTGTGTGTCTTTAACTGCTAATCATGCCAGGGCAACCAGAATCTTCCCACAGGGAGTGAGGATTAACAGACCAAAGAAGAAATTTTGAGGTGCTCAGGTATTGTGATGATCATGGGCAATGTAAGTGCCTTAGATGAATGTGTATTTGTACTACCTGGTTAAAAACTTCCTTTGAAAAAGTCAGCATTGCTTTCACAACAAAATCAGATATGCATACTTCTTTCTTCTTTTATATACCCAGCATAGGAAAAAAAGTAAATTACTCTTTTGCAGATTGAGTTCACATTCTCTTAATTGTTTTTTCTAGGTGGCTCTTGTATGAGTGGCTTGCTCAGACAATACTTGCTTTGTGCTTTTCACGTGTAGCTCTAAGTCACCGTGGTTTTATTGAATTAAAAGCAATCTGAGCTTTAAACAAATTGTTTCATGCCTATGAATTCCACGTAGTTAGGTACTTGCATTTTTTGGAACAGATGGTGTGCAAGCAGCTTTTTGCTGTTAAAGACTGAGATGTGTTTAGTGACAGCAGAGCAGTATGTGTCAGAGTACGCCTGGGCACCTTTGCAAGACTAAATTCTTTCCCTCTTAAGCTTTGCAGGTGGTAGCAATAACCCAGTAATTCATTAGCACAGCTTCTGTAAGAATTGGTTTGCAATTGCTTTTCAGATGGCTGTTCCTAAAATAAATTCAAAATTTCAGAAATATAAAGCAAATAAAATTGCATCAAGGTGCAAGGGAAATATATCTGTGTGTAGGAGGGGATTGAAAAATTACAGCACATACAGAATTTGTACTGGTTTTAGGGATTCGTGAGTGCAGTACTGGGAAAAACAGCGGTAGCAGCATTTAGTCAGTGACAATCAAACCTTTCTTTGGTGAAGAATGGTGGAGGCACTTGGGTTAAACATTTAATTAGATCTAATCAGTGAGTAATTTTTTTAACCTCCGGACAGGATTATTAAACTCTGCTTACAGTCATGTGCAGATATATGTACCTCTTTGTAGGCTTAAGGTTATTGTTTAGGACAGAGGAATTAGATCATGCATTGAATGGCTGTGTGCTGTTAAATTCAGATTGTTTTAAGAGAGGCATCATCTTTTATTCCTCATTTTCTGTCCTCATTCCTCCTGTGCAAATTCAAGAATTCCTACATCTGTGTGGCTCATAAGGCAATAGGCAGTCACCCACATCTGTCTCTCTACTTGAGCTTACAGGTGAAGTAATTCCATTTTTATATTTTATGAGCAATAAATCACCTGTGAACTGCGATGGTTGCCCATTACATTTTAGATTTAATTTCTGAAATGGTTTACTTTTCCATGTGATTCAGTGTTGATTAAAAATTACTCTTCTCCTCAACTGCAACAGAACTTACATATTAAAGTAGTAACTGTCTGTTGAAAGATAAATAAAATACTCAAGGATCACTCAGAGGTAATGCTGGTGTGTGAGAGGAAGATTGACAAATGGAAAAAATCTATTTTTTCTCCCTAGAGAAAAGTCTGTGGAGTGCAATAATCTTCTACCATGCCTGAAAACCCTTTTGAACTCACTGTACCATAGTTCTTAAATGTAGCTGTCGATCTTGTAAGAGACTGCAAAAGTCAAAATAAAAAGCCAAGCAGAGTTCAGTACCTATGTGCAGTGTTGTGGTGGCCATTTTACTGCACTGAAATGCTCTTTACCATTCTTGCATGAATGAAACACTTGTGTTTCAGGGTTTAACAGCTTTGGTCTTCTGTAAAGTGTGGTTGTATAGTGCAAGCACAATGCAGGGAACTCATATTTTGGTAGCAATTTGCTGGTAAAACTTCCAGCTTGGGTCGCTGTTTGTGATAGGGATGGCTAAGTCCAAGTGTGGCGGCTCGTGTAGATCAAATTGCAGGACTGTTCTCCATCTTTAGATTCGTTTTTGTTGGCTAAGCTGGTTTTAATAAAGAAAAACGTCTTCCTCACATGTGCTGTATAAAACAAATAATCACTGTTTTGGTTTTTAAATTGCAGCAAGTCAGGAAAATACTTCCAGGAAGTAAATCAGTAGTAATTCCTACTTTTTCTGTGAGAGCTTTTAGTTGCTATGTGTCTAAGAGTTTTTGAAATTAGAAATGAGGTTTTTTTCTACTACAGAAATTATGGAAAGAATTTTAAAATTCACCAAGTCCTTCATACATCAGTATGTTTTGTCATTCTGTATAAGGATTTCCTCTGCAAAATCTGAGCTATTCTTAGGTTGGATGGAGAAGTTCTGTATAGAGATCACTTACAGTTTTTGCAGGCTCATAGTGGCAGACAAAGATTACTGCTTTTATTCAGCCTGTAAGATGATGGATTACCTCTAGTGAGAATTAGGACTGAGGACAGACAGATCAGCAAAGGAAATGCTAGACACAGTCTGGGATAGAGGTTGGCCAGGGACATTGGAAAGGAAGCATCTTCTGTGATGTCTTGAATCTCAGTGAGTTACACCCTTCTACAATTCCTTCAGATACTGCAGGGAGAACAATTAAATATGACTTTGGGGTTGTACTTGCTTGTAATAACTACTCTCTCATGTGTTTTCCTTAGATGTGTTTTCATGCAGAAAAGAAGTCTGAGCAGTTCAACGGTTTGTAATTTGCAAGCTAAAGTGATCCTTTCATTTTAGGTTTTGTTTCCATAAATAAAATCCTCTAGTTCTCTAGAAATGTTTTTAAGAGGGAAGATACATTCAGTGCATTCAAGTTATACATTAGTCATTTTCTTCTGATAAGACATGGGTGAAATCTTGGGAAGATATTACTGAGCATTAGATATAGGGCTTATAATTTATTTTCACTGCTATTTCATGCCTTGAGCAACAGAAAATTAGAAAAACAAAGTACGTTACTTCTTTTAAATGCTTGAGAGGAGTCAGCCTTTTAGAAGAGAGGTTGGTGAGTTTCTTTTCAATTTACAGCCTTCTCTGTGTGCACCAATATTGGTGTGAGTTTGGTTTGTCTGGTTGCTAGTTTTCTCTATGTCTCTGCACCTTTCTGAAGCCTGTGTTAAGTCTTTTTTGTCTTAGGTCTGCTTTGGTGTTTTTCTTAATGTGACTGTGACCTGAGGATCCCCAAATCATCAGCCAGTGCTATGAAAACCCAATGTTATGCTGTTGAATACCATATTCTGACAAGATGTTTGTGGCTTTCTTTCTCTACATTTTGTATGAGAAGAGGCCCCAGTCAGTGTGCCCTCTGGGCCATGTGAATCCTTGGCTCTGCCCTTCAAATTTATCATCCTGCCCATGGGTCTCAGCTGCTTTCCCAGCATGAGGAAACACCTACTTCTATGCTCAAGCACATGCATGAGGTCTTTTGCCAAGTTTTGACTTCGGCTTTGTCCTGTTTTGCGGGGCCTTGTTAAAAGGCTTCCTGAATTAAAAGAAGGAAAGGATGCACATAGTTCTCTTGAGGAGCCAAGGGAAGGGATTTACTTTGTCAGTTTATTCCTGTTAAATTGTTTATTGATGTATGCTGAAAAGTGCCTTTTTCCCAATGTGTTTTTCCCTTGGTATGTCACTTTGCATTGCTGTTGTGCCTCTGAGATTGTTCGTGATGACAGTGGACTGGTTGGCTGGTGATTCACACTGCTAAATTGTCAAGGCATCAGACTCTCAGGTCTCTCCTGTGAGGAAGTTGTGTGATTCTTGAACTTTTATCTGTGAGCAGTGGCTCCCAGCTCACTGAAGCCAAATGTGTCAAGCCAAAGCATTTCATGGGTAGCTTGTTGGATGCTAGGATTAGTTTAGTATCTTAGTGCTCTCCCTAAGCTGTATGTTGTTGAGGTATAGGAAGGCCTCATTCTTTCCCCATTTTCCTTTGTCCTGTCAGTTTTAGTAATTGTTGACCTTTTTAGTCAGTATTGGCACTGCAAAAGCAGTGTTATGGTATGAGGAGACAACATAGTCTTTTGAAGCTGAGTGAGAGCAAAATCTTGGTGATGGGGACAAGAACTCTAGGCCATGTTCCCCATTTATTGTTTTCAGCGTATTTGTTGCAATTTTGTAATCCTAAGATAAATTTCTTAAATTATGTTGAAATCTAGACTACTAAATTACTGACTAAAGTACCTTAATTCACGTTCTTAACACTTGGTTAGTAAAGGTTCATATTGACAGATTTTTATCTGAAATATCAACTTTATTTTTGAAGCATTGTCAAGAATACCAAAAAAAATACCAGTTATTGCAAAACCTCCAATTAAAAGTCATGTTGAGTATCTGCTCTCTTCTGTTTTAGAATTGAAAAAAAATTAGTTTGTCACTCCTACCTTTGCATTTTTATCCTCCCTTAGCAAAGAACATATGCTAACTTTACTAGTTCAGCTCTACAGAGTGTATCAAACTATGCAGAGCAACGTTTGAGGTGGGATACAAATGTGTTGGTTTGCCTGGCCTTCAGCAGTCAGTTCTCTGACTTGGAGAGTTTGACTGTATCCAGTCACTGAACGGCTCTGCATTCTAGGATTTAACTGCCATGTCTTTCTGAAGCCTCAGAGGGACCAGCCAAGCCTTTCCTTGTGGTTTCTCAGTCCAGCAAAAAAAAATCCTCTAGCTGTCTCATTAGTAAACCTTTTAAATTATTCATAGTTTGTATCTTCATAGGAAGTGGGTTGTAGAAATCTAATGTAGCTTTTACTGGTGTTTTTTGCTCTCTTGTACAAATGTATGTATGCATACACCTACAGATACATATTCCATGGAGCCCTTATTAGGTTATCTGCAGAAGTAGGTTGCTGATATTGGTCTTTCCTGTGCATGAACAGTGATGTAAACAAGAAAATAGATTTCCCTATTAATAGTGTCAAATATCATTGTGCCAAGCTGACGTTGGCATAGGCCAAACAGCCACAAAGTGGATGCATGCTTTCTCTGAAGGAAGCAAGGCTGTCTGGCATAGTGATGCTTTATGCCCTTTAAAAAAGATACTAAACATATTCTGGTTAGAAATCCATAACTCCTGCAGCAGTGCTTGGCTTCAGAAACTGGGTTGGGAGTGGGTGGACGGCTGTGGTCTGATACTGAGGCTGTGCTCTCAACTTATTTGTGGTATGCTGCATTTTGGAACTTCTCAGCCAACAATGAAAGTTCTGTGAATTATTTCAGGAAGATGAACAAGCAGGTCTAATGAATTAACTACAGAACTGAATAGGATACAAATAGTAATTGCCTTATTGTTCATTTTGGGTGGGGAACTAAATGCCTATCTCTGCCTGAGATGTTTGTAGGTATCACTGAGCTATAGACTTTCACACAGATGGCCGATCTGCAGGTGTGAAGTTTGATCTGATTCAGATACATAAAAAGTGACTTAAATCTGAAGCTGTGAAGCTGTTCATCCATCTCACTCTAAGATGGGCAAGCAGAACATTTCAGATAAGCTATTTTCTGGAAGTGTTTGTGTTTTTTTCTTAGGGTGAAAATATGCAAAAATTGCAGATTTACACTAGGTGTCATAGTTAATTTTTAAAGGCAAGTCAAATGCACCCCATATTTGGGTTCTGCCAGTTGGCTGTTCAGTCAAGAAAAGTCGATAGGAGTTTTGGTTTATCTGATTGCCTTCTAGAGTGATTGACAGCGAAACAGGGAGTGGTGCTCACCACCAGCAGTTTCAATTAAATTGCTGGGTTTGGCATTGAGCTGAGCTGACTGACAGCTCTCTGTGCTTCCATTACCAGTGCGTGGGCACAGAGCACTGCAGTGTATTCAGCACTGCGTACTGCCTCTGTGGTGGGGCAAAATATTCTCTACCTGCTCTGATCTACATCTGGATGAAACAGATGTCTCACTAACTTCTACTAGCTTCTTGTAATGTGATTAAGCTGTTAGGAGATGATGCTAATACGGGAAAAAAAAGATAGAAATTACTGACACAACAGGCTAGTTGCTCTATTTTTTTCTACTTCAAGTGATTTATATTGTGGCTTTATTTGACTTCCTTTTGTGGCAGTGTTTCTTAGTTCTGTGATTTTGGCCACCTGTATATATAAATGTGGTTTTGAGAACTGAATTTTCATCTGATTGCAATTATGATCAAAATTGCGTATAATTACCACTTTTTGAGCAGCAAAACTTAAGAAGCATTCATAATAGCCATTGCTTGCAGTGCTGTGTTTATAGACAACTGTGAATTCTTTGGGTTCAGTTTGATGTATTCCAGAGTCTTCTGAATATAGGTTACCATCAAAGACATTATTGGTTTTATTCATTTATATTTTCAGCTAAGTCTTACATTTAATGTCATTTATGTTTAAATACAAGATGGAAGAAGATCAAGAAAAGCAAAGTTAAACTGTCAAAATTAAAAGAAGATGCAGCACTTTGAGAATTTTCAGGACTGTGTATGTGTATGATATTCCAAAATGAAGGAAACTTTGCCATAAATGATTGCTTGGTATTTGAGCTTTGGGTTGCCAAATCAAAACTGATCTCCCATTTCTGATATGTGCAAAGTATCAGAGTCCAATACCCTAAGATCAGCATCTTTTAGATATTCCACATATGGAGGGTATGATGTTTAATATCTAATTTTGCCACTTGAGGATTGTTGAGATTATGTGGGATTTCTGATTTAGCAGAGTAATACAAATTATACTGCGAATGTCATACAAATGTAAATGACACATAAAGTAAAGCAGTTGCACTCACACAATTCAATCACAATAACAATGTGATTCACATTACCAGTCTTGACAATATTCTCTCTGGGCACCCCCATTTTTTGGGAAGAAATATGTGGCTTGAATCACAACATGTCTCAAAGATTTTTGCTCTCTGAAGAAAACTGGTTTGAATGTACTCCCTCATCTTACAAAAAGCAACTAAAGTCCTCCTGCAAAATTAGTAATACAACAGCCTGACCCAGGATAGTCCTCTTGGGATTTTTGTTTGCTTCTCCTAACCTGACCTACTCAGGTGCCACCCAACTCTCAGTGCTAGTACTCCTGGGTGGAATTTGGTGTCATGAGTGAGTAATGTGAGTAATGCCTTGTGTGTTTGTGGATCTAAGAGACAGCCTTCTCATACCAAAGCCTGGCTTACTGGGAGAAATTTGCCTTGGGTCTGTAGTCTTATCTCTGGAAGTAGCCTGTAGTGTTGGTAGGTGAAAAACAAAGAGAACAAAACAAAACCAAAAAAAAAAGCCAACACACAAAACCAGTGTAGATAGAATGAGTGCTACATTTCTCTTTCATGTCCTGTCAAACTCATAGCAATTTCTCAGGTTTCCACACAGAGGTGAAGAGATGCTGTTCTGAAGTAAGGCTGAGAGTGCTGGTATGGGAGCTGCCCAGCAGTGGCTATGATAGCAAGTGTCTGCTCAGTCTGTAATTGCTGGTTTTCTGACTCACCTAGCATAACAGTTGATTGTGTAGGCACCCCATGAGTGGCCTTTATTTCTTTTTTTTCCCCCAACACACAACTTGGATGTAAATTGGTATCTATTGCCATGGGATTATCTTAGCTTGATCTCAGAGGAGTTGTACCCACCATTGCCTAGAAAGTAACTGCTTGCAGGTTAAAGTCCAAGTATTGATTGCTTCTGTTCCCCACTTCAGGAATTTATTTACCAAAACTGGTGTGTTCTGTCAAAATGTTCACCTGCTCTGAGGAGGAAGAAGCAGCCTCAGGGAATATGGGACTGCTTTTGGGATGCAGAGTGACACAAGTCAGTTACAGATTCCTTTTTTTTGTCCAAGTGAATACTGCTAACATCATAACCAGTGTTAGCTGGTATGTTTGGAATACTAGATATGGTGAAAAGTGTTGTATGTTTTCACTGCTGGCCCTTTGTGCCAGAAAGATCAGAATTCAGATACCTGGCAGCTGATTCATTTTCCCTCAGGTAAAAAAAAACACCCCATGCATTATCTTGGTGAACTCTGCACATGCTTTGAAGAAATAATTAGGGAGTTCTGAATTGAAACTTGCTTTATTGCTTAAAGCTGTTGCTCTATTAAAATCAAGGCCTTCACCAATTGCAGGTGTGTAGGAGGTGCTGGCTATTAATACATCCCTCCTCCCATTACTGTATTTAGTTCATTAAATAATGAGCTGCTAGCATCTGGGGAGCATTGCTTTCTGGAGAATGCACAGATTGTATTTATTTATTTTTAACCTTAGCTTCTTAGTTTATCAGTTTTCAACTGTTGCAGTGCTGTGTCCTGGAGGCAAAAGTGATCTCCAGTGCTTTTGCTGCTTCTCAGAGCTTTGAGGTAGCAAGAAGAATGGAAGAGGCACATCTTCTGATTTTATTGTTGATACTGAAGTTGTATGAGTAGGATCAACATTATAAAAACTTCCAGTGGGCTGATACATTAAAAAAAAACCGAAGCAAGATGGACTTGAACAGAGGAGTGGTACTCTATATGAGAAAGCTGATCTTCCTGCCTTCATTACAGAACTGTTACTGTGTTTTCTTGTGTCTCAACAGGCTTTGTTTTTGGGAATGAAGCCTCTCTGGTACTTTTTGAACATGTTTTCTTCCAAATACCTGTATTTATTGGTTTATTAGAGAGCTGGTTCAAAGGAACCTTATAAAGTGACTTCATTAATGATTTCTTGCAAATATACTGTGAGCAGTGGCTTCTGTAGTTCTCCCCCAAACATTAATTAAGGATTGAACAAAATTGCTGCAGTATCTTTACAGTCATGCTTTTGCAGAATTTCAGCTACACCATTTTCCTGTAATAAAATCATCTCTATAGCAATTGCTAAGACAGTTGAATTTTTCAGGATGATCAGGACATGTAATGTCTCCAAATTTGAGAGCCCTGTTTTAGCATTTACACAATCCATTGAAAGTGGTGTCTTGCGTGAGGAGAAAACTTTGTTAGCTTTGGAAGAATTCTCTCTTCCATTGTTTTATCAGTTCATCTGACCCTGATCTCTGCCTGATGCTGTTTATCCCCTTCTTTTTCTAAGAGGTTTTCCTATTGGCAAGGTATGCAAGCTTGGAGTTGGCATTTTACCTTCAAATGAATGTTAACTGGATATGAATTGATTTGTAGCAATACACCATCTCCATTATCACAGCCTATTCCAGTTAAGAGTATAGCACCTAAGAGAGCTTTCAACAGTGAGAAAAGCTCCTGCTAATACCTTGTTCTTAAAGAATTACATCTAATTCCTCCTCTTTAGTTCCTGGAAGAAATCTTGTTACTGAATGACAACATTTTTTGTGTCACCCTGAGTGTGTGATTGAATTTTCTTAACTTGCATGTCTACCTGCCAGTTATTAGGAATTTTTTTCTTTTTTTTTCTTTTTTTTTTTCTTTTCTTTCACTGACTGTGCCATGACTCATGCACTTTTTATATGATTCCTGATGACATGACAGAGAAGTCCATTGTCTCAGTGCTCAGTTTACAGTCTCTTGACACCATGAAGTGCATTTGAAAGTGCTTCAGTGGTGTTACTCATCTGAGCCACTTCAGTAGCAATTCCTGGTTAGTGACCTAAGAAATACCTACTGTCCTGAAATAAGTGCAGTGAGGTGGCTCTCTAATGCAGTGTGTGGTTGTGCATTTATTGGTGGCAGTGGAAACTGGGGCTTTTTCTGACTGTTTTTCAAGAAACATCCCAGTTTAGCTGTTAGGTGATGTGGTTTATGGTGCAGACTTCAGTGAGTCTGTCTTCTCATTTTTTCTGGGTTTATCATGTTCTTAAGTGCCATCTGCATGTCTACCAAGTCCATCTACATGTGTTTTAAATAGTGACAGTGACTCTACCACTTCCCTGGGCAGCCTATTCCAGTGCCTCACAATTCTTCCAGTGAAGAAAATTTTCCTACCACCCGATTTAAACCTCTCCTGATGTAAGGTGAGGCCATTTCCTCTTGTCTTGCTGCTCCTTACTGGGAAGTGACCAGCTCCATCTGGCTCTGGCCTCCTTTCAGGTGGCTGCAAAGAGCAGTAAGGTCTTCCCTTCCCCCTCCTTCTCAGGATAACCCTTCACAAGCTGCATGCCCAGTTCATTCCTGGAAAACCTTGCATGAGCACAGGTTTTTATTTATTATTTACCGTGTGGTAAGTTTCATTCTCTTCAGGTATTCATTTTGCTGCAGAATTAAATCAATTCCTTCTGTTTCATCTCCTTGTTTTCTCTCTCCCACTAAGCATGCTAATAAGGAACAAATATTTTTATTGAAGTATATACACTTTTTACTGCGGACCAATACTGTTCTGTGATTAAAAAATAAACATTTTTTAAATATTTAAGTGCCTTGAGAGCTTCTGGGAGGCTCTTTAGGGAAAGACAGGGCATGTGGTTCAGCAATATTCATATTTCATGTAAACATTAAACCCCCATGTGAATTGTGTTTACCCTGCAGATTCTTATGTTACTGTTTTGTCCCTGCATGTTGCTGCTGCGGCTATAAAACCAGGGAAGGGATTTTAATGTGGCAGGAGCCTGGCTGTGGCTTTATTGTTCCTAATGAACAACACCTTTGGGCTAAAGGTTTCATAAACATGGCAGCTGTGCTGGTGCCTCTGTGGCAAGTCTGCAAGATAAGCCTGGTTGCTGGTGCTGCACTTCCTGGTGATTTGTGCCATGGTTGAATTTATGGACCTCCAGCTTATTAGTCACTTCTTAAAAAAATCCCAGTGTTTTAGGAACAACAGGCACAGTGTCCCAGTGGAAGGCAGGAAGCCTGATGAGGATTTGTTGAGAACCTGTGTCTGGATTGCATCTGCTCTGTCTTCTTGTCCCCTCACATTGCTCTGTTCTCTCTACTGGTAATGATTTATAAGTTTTCCACCTACAGATTTTGTTAGCTTATGATCTAGCTGTCTGCTGCTTTTCAGAGAGCGGAGACAGCTGCTGGCTGCATGCTGACGTGTTTCCTCTCTGGCAAAAGTGCAAAGGCAGCTTTTCCTCTATGCTGCTCAAGTTCAGTAATTTGCATTTAATGTAACTTCTTGGCTTGCTGCTGAAAGGGGTGGAAAACTCTCTTTACCCCAAGCCTAGAACTGTAACTGTGAGACAATGAAAACACCCAATAACATTGCTGGATAAAAAAGACCCAGTAAAGCTTTTTAATGTCCTGGATATTCTTTGGTGGGAAAGAAAAGATTGCCTTTGATATGTGGGTTGGGATGTTTCCTTCATAGCAACTCTACCCACCTATGCTTCTATTTTACTTGCCTTTGTGATGAGTTCTGCCCCTGTCTTACACGATATCTGAGCAAGGGAAGGAGATGGAAATAGCTGCTGCCAAGGCTGTGTTGCTGTGCAGGCTGGTGGTGCAGTGTTGGTGGTGTTCTGGCAGCTCTCTCCATCGCCCTGTCAGTCAGACGCCATCGGCGCCAGTCCCCACAGCAGCAGCAGCAGCATCCTGTGCAGCTGTGCTGCCTCCCCCCTTGCCTCCCCAATCCCCTGGGCTGCCCAGAGGGTCACTGCCTGCCCTTGGGCTGTATTTTGTGCCCTGCACACCAAGAGCCATAAAATGCTGGTCGTTTTTATTAAAATGTTGTTCTTTTTCTTATGCTGTCTGGCACTGATTCCCTTCTCTCTGTAACTAGGGCAGTGAAGTTTTGCTGCTGTGAAGCAACTGTTCCCAGATTCATCTGAGCATGTTAATGTTTGGAGAATCTCAGATGATTCTGATATTTTGGTCAAAGGAAGTGCAAAATGATGCTTAGAAAAAGAGTGTTGCTTTGAATAAAGGTTTTCAGTTTTTTTTTTTTTCAATTTGAGCAAAATGTTTCCAAGAACAAATGGTAGAAACTTCAGCCTTACCAAGGCTTTTAATAATTCAGGAGTTAATCATCATAAGAATTTCCCTGTGGTGTGGATAAAAGACTACATTTTTCTAACCTATTAAGTGAGTTCATACTTGCTGAAGTGGTGAAAAAACTTTTACTTTGTCTGTTGCAGGTTTTATAAATGTATTTTATTAATTAATGCTGGATTTATTAATTAAAACGGTTACAATTTTTATTAGTTGTGTGAGAAGGATTGCTTGATTAGAGTAACTGCTGTATAATATGTATCTGCATATCTACAGCTGTATATGTCCCTCAGTTTTATTTTAACTGTTTAGGGTCTTTAGCATGAAAATGAGGAGCAACTGTAGAGAAAGCTTAGTTAGCTCCTGGATTTCAAGCAGTCTCAGGAGAATGTGCCAACTCACCAATTTATGAATTTTTAAAGTATGGATCTGTTTTATACAAGCCTCTTAACAATAGTGGGAATGGAATTTGCTAAACTTTAAAGTCATGCATTTTTTTATTTTTCTGATTAATTTTGTAGCTGCAAGTTAGCAATTAGCAGGCTTAGATATTTTTTGTTTGTATGAAAAATGAACCCATTGTGGCGCGTAGTGCCAGGTTCTGTACTGCCCTGACATCTGCTTGAGTACTGAGCAGTAAATTGAGAGGAAAGCTTCTATTGCTGAGCCTCTCCCATCTTCTGCTGGAGAGTGGAGTCTGCGAAAGGAGAGAGCTGACATTTGCACATCTCTTACTTGCTCTCCTGCTGACAATCCATGTAAATCCTGGAGGATGTTGGGCTGCAAGATACAAGTTTGGCTGGTGGTTTGGGTTTTCTTTGGAGGCTATTCCCTTCCTACCCATGTCTATCCTTAAGATCCTTGCTCCACTGAAACCACTATGACTGCTTTAGCTGCCATTTCAAAACTGGCCATTGGCTTTGAGCCCAGGTGCTGTACCTTTCAAAATGGAGAATATATGTAATAGTTCAAGGTCTTGAATGATTTCAAGGTTTTACAGCTATCTGACACCTGGGAGGTAGGCTGCACTCTCTGATGCAATCAAATGTGCTGTGCAAGTTTATATGCTTCCACCCTGAATTTACAACCTTCAGGCACCACTTTTGTACTGTTGTTGGTTTCTTATTGATTAAAAAAAAAGTTTTTGCATTGCATTCACTTTTGTAAATTTTATTATCCAGGCATCTGTTGTGGTAGCAATAGCACTTTAAAATCTCGTTTTCAGGACCTGATGCCATTCTCAATTGTTGTATAGATGACTGGGTTGGTTTTGCTCAGTCTCAAGATTCTGTCTCTTAATGAAGGATCCTGGGCCATTGCTTCAGGCAGTGCCTTATAAAGCCAGACCCTCACTCTTGCAGATTAAAGCACAGTACATTTAAAGCTAAATATAGAAGAAGGCATATCCTGTGTTCCTAGTAATTAACTATTCAAGAGTCTCTTCTATTGCACTGAACGTTTAGTCATTAAATCTGCCACAAGTTGGGAGTCCTGTTTTAACTGTTTTTTTTTAAATCTTTTTCCCAGCTGCCTTAAAGGACATATATTTTGTTCACAGGCAACAGTTAAAATCCATAGTCAAGCTTCAGGTGCATGCAAGTGTTTTTGCAACTTAAAAATACACTGCATCCAAGGAAAGAAGTCTGGTGTTAGAAATTCAGTGTATGCATTTCTGTCTTTCATAGAAACTGGGAAACAGAACAAGTGTGCTGGGTTGAAGGCTTTTGTGTGTTGCTTAAGGAAGTGGGCACTGTGACCCCAGCCTGACAGCATGTTTGTGCTCTGGAAGAGCTGTGAAAAATGGAGTTCTCACCTGTTGTGTGCCTTGCTTGACATTTTCTTCGCAAGCCTTTTGGTTTCCTCTTGCCATGTCTTGAAATGGATGTTTTTGGAATAAGGCGTAAGGTGTCCAGGCAAAACATAAAAACAAGTCAAAAATACCTAGGTGAATGTTATAGATCATTCTCTTTACAAATAACTGAAGGACAGAAAGACAAAGCAGATAAGTATGTCAAATCTAGGCAGTCCCTGGCTAGAGGCTGGGCTGTTGCTCATCCCTGTAGATTGCTGGATTATCTGCCTAATTAACTTATAAAGCATCTCCTGTTCCTCTAACACAGAGCTGTCTCATCAGGGGAAAGAGCCTTTGGAGCTGTGCTGTGAAGGCACTCTTGGATCCTACAGCACTTTGAAAGATCCCATGATACCTGGTTGGCCATGTTTAACTCTTTGCAGATGAGCAGAATGTTTTTCCAGAGAGCTGTTAATTGTTGCAGTTGTTTTGAAATGCTCCTTGGTCTGTTCTAAAGAACTGCAGCTTTAAATCTCAGTGATGAGTGTGAATCTCAGTTGAACTGCTTGTTGTGTGTTTGTGGTTCTGTGACTTACAGGATGCAAACCTTGACTCTGAATTCCACTGGCTATTTCCAGTTCATGTGCCTGCATGCAGAGTTTTTGACTGTGGATAAGTGGTAAACCTAGGCTAGAAGGAAGTGATTTGCCAAGTAAAACATTTGAAGTGCTGCAAAAGTGGCCAGCTAGGGATGCTGCCACTAGAATTCTGGTGAAAGGGAATACATTGTACACCTGGAGCATTGTTTGTTAAGAGAGTTAAATGAACTTTCAGGGGTAGAGAAAATACTACTTGGATAGTAACATGTGATTGATGGCTTTCTCAGCCATGGAGCTTGAATTTCTTTTCATTTGTGGCAGGAAGCATGTTGGCAAATCTGTGTACTTCTAAACTAGACCTGCAGAGTCCACAATGAAGAAATACAAATAATACAGATTTCTGTGAAACTAAAGTTATTAGAAGAACATGCTCAAAGTCTTGCATGAGAAGGCTTAATTCTGGACAAGCAACTCATATGTAACAGTGACCAAATGGCCTGCAGGCTGTGAAGTAGGTGGCCTCTAAGTGTCAGGGCTGGCAAGTGCTGTGGGCAGGACAGGGTGATGACCTGTGGTGACTCCTAGTGCTGCAAAGCTTCCTTTTAATTGCTGCTGGTTGCATTCAGCTCTTGGTTTAGCTGCTCTTTGCATAAGCTGTTTTGTGCGATGAAACTGATTGTATCCAAAGCTTAAAAATAGTTTTGTTTTCTTTAGATAAAATGACATTAATATATTATCACTTCCCGATTATTTTGACATTGTGTGTTAAGATTTGTTGTAAAGGTCTGAAGTAATACATTAATATATTATCACTTCCCAATTTTTTTGACATTGTGTGTTAAGATTTGCCGTAAAGGTCTGAAGTAATAGAAGCTCAGTATTTTTTACTGTTGTATGATGTGCCATGTAGGTCCTTAACTCTGTATTTATGCTCAAAGTTGATGGGGCGAGGGATTTGTTTATCTTCTATTATTTTTACAACACCCACATGCTTTTCAGAACTGAAAGTTGCTAAGATACAGTGATGCTTGTAAGAAATGTTTGATTAGAATTTGATGATTAAAACACTGTCTTTATGGTTAGACCACAAAACCTTGTCTTGAGCTGGACAGTGCATAACCCTGGGCATGCATCTGCCTGGTGACTGTGCCAGAGGGTGGGACCTGTGCCATGCTGAGCCTCACCAGGATGGTTCCCAGCCCTCTGCCTCAGTGGCTTCTGTGCCCCCAGCATCCCCACGGGCTGCATGGGCAGTGGTTGGGTACCCCTGCCCCAGGGTAAGGGCAGTGGCTCCATCACCTTCCCAGTCAGTTCTGAATCTTCACAGTTTTTTACAGAGATGCCAACAGCCAGGTTTTATGAAAAACACATCTTATTGAAGTTATCCTTGGATTGTAGTGCTCTTCATCTTAAAGATAATGTGAATTACTCTTGGAAAACATCTTAAGAATTTTCTTTACCTGTCATATGTTGGGATTTTGCTACACTGAGTCTTTATTTTGCCTTTAGATTAAATTCTTGCTGTAAATGATAGAGTATAAATATTTTTCCCTTTCTTTCTTTCTTTCTTTCTCCAGAAATTTTATGAATAAGAATCAGAAGCCGGTGCTAACAGGCCAGCGGTTCAAAACTAGGAAGAGGGGTAAGTTGCATTGCAATTTTTGCTTTATTTTCTTTGTTAAAATGACTAGAAACAGAGCAGGTGGAATGGTGGAAAGTTCAGCTAAAGGATTTTTCTCCCCTTCTTTTCAGCCATGTTAAGATTGAAGATGTTACTTTTAACTAAGCTCTATGAATTATATTCTTTTCACTATATACCCTAGGAATTGATACAAATTTGAGTTTATGAGATATGAAGTCTTGTGGAGGCTTCAGTTAAAGATTAGATGCTAAATGAATTTATAATATATTTGCATATGATAAAGAGAACTTGTTAGATGTTTGGTTTGGGTGTTTCTTAAAATGTCCTTTTCAACTAAGAAAGCAAAATATGAGCTTTTATTTAAAGGTTGTGTAAAGAAAACTACCTGGGCTTTTTTGGTTTGATTTTCATTTTTACTTCATTGACTCAGATTAATGTCATGTAAGTGAACCTTTCTTATCTAAAAAGGAATTTTCTCACCTTCCTTCTCCATGAGATGGTCGGATCATTTCACTGGCCCTGCTTTCAGGTCAGAAGGAGGTCAGGAACTTCCTCTTTCACAAATATTCACAAATATTTATTTCTCCTGTGTTAGTGTAGTCTTTTTTTTTTTTAATTGTTTAAATAAAACAATTGTTCGAGTCTCAATTTACTCATTGTGATACTGATTTTCTGTAAACATGACCAACACTTTGTTAAGTACAGTAGAGCATCCATTTTTAAAGAAAGCTGAGTGGTGCTGATTGTACCATCCAGGTATCTGGCACAGCAGATATCATCCTAACATGCTTGCTTATACCATGCTCAGAATTCGTTTGTTGCAGTTTAGGTGGCTGGCATGAATGCTCAACAGTCTGAGGCAGAGTGACAAAATACATCTAATTGTTTATTTTATTCCCTTCCTGATCCCCCACCAAAAAGCCAAGTCTGGTTTGTGAAAAGAAGGATTAGATTTTTTGGTGGTATAATAGTAGATTATTACAGCAGACAGGTGGGGTTCCTGTCTGTCATGAAACAGCCATTTTCCATCTTGACTTTCCTGTTTCTGATCAAAAGCTAACATGTCTTAAAAGCTTATCTAAATGTCTTGTGACAGAAAATGTAAATATGAGCATTTTCTTAGTGTGGATGAGAGAAACAAAAAGAATTGGTAACCTTTCTCAGAAAATTTCAAATTCTGTCACAGCTCTGAAGAGCTGAATGAGTGTCTAGAGATCTAGGATGATCATGAAGCTTAGGTAGGAATTGCAAAATAGTTTGGTTTCAGTCATGTTAAAAAGCAGTGCCAGCTTTCTCTCATCTTTCCTGCCTTGCACCCAGCACTTCAATTTGTTTCACTAGTACACTCTCTTAAATGCAAAATGTCTTTCCTATGGTGCATATGCAATGTTTGAAAGGATAACTAATTAAAAAAGAAACCAGTGTTGTTTGTAATTAAATATCATGGTGCTCCAGTAATTAGTGGGATTACCTTTCTATCAGTGTGGTCGAGAGCATTATGCAGTGGGAGCTGTACACTGCAGTAACTCACAACCATATAGATGTGGCCAGAGGAGTGGAATTAGCAACCCCTAAAGAAATCTGTCTGTCAGATCAGCCAGTAGAAGCACTCAGATGTGCACACTGCTGGATGGATCCCATGTATTTTTCAGTCTAGGCCAGTCAGTTGTGGTAAATATGTTTTTTGATAAACTTGTCTTAGAAAATATTCTCTCTCTCATAGAGACTTTCACTTTGTTTTCCACTGAGTTTGGCATAATCTGTCATAGTACAGATTTGGTCTTTCACTCCAATTTAATGCCAGCAATAATTAGAATAAATAAAGATACTTGATTTGCAATTCTGTGCCTGTCCCTTGGATTACTGTTTTCTGGAAGTAGCCCTAGATAACTCACAGATTACATGGAAGAAAGAAAAGACATGGGGGGGTCATCTGAAAGATTGGTTGGGGTTTTTCTTTTGAGAGAGGTTTCTTAAATGGGATTGTGGATATTAAGTGACTTTAATATAGAAATTTTAACATGCAAGCACTTTTTGTACTCAAAGCATAAAATCTCTTCTTCAAACGGGTGCCATCCTTGTTGCCTTAATATTTTAATAGCCTGCTTGGAAATTTGTAGATACTAAGTTCTATCTAGAAGGCAGAGTGTTTAAGGAAAAGAAATGCTTCCAAGTATGTTTATTCCCGTAGGTTTTCAAATACTTTTGTATCTCAACAGTGCCACAGGTCATTAGGTCTTTGGCTTAAAACTAGATGATACTATTGGGGTTTTTTATGCTGAGTTTCAGTATATCAGGGAGTCCTGAAATGTCACCCAGGTAGGACAGAGTGCAGTAGCTGTGGTTTGACCGTGACATTTTGGTTTTTGCAGACTGTACTGTGGTGTGTAACAGGCAGGTAGGCAGGGGGTCTGAAACATGCACATGCTGGGGACAGTGAGCTGCTGCTTGTTTTTACCCACTTGTGTCCCATGGTACTCCCTTTTCCCTTCTGCAGATCCCTGGAGCACTGCTGTTGGAAAAGGAATGAAATGTAGCAAAATGTTTAATTGTAGTTTAGTTATAAGTTGTGTGTGAATTGGTTTGTTAAAAGCAATTTTGTAGCCGTTGATAGTGTTGGGTTTGTGTGTAACCTAGCAGGTAGTCTTAGTAATGTAATAAATATTTAAACTAGCGCAGGAAAGTAAGAATGCTAACCTGTCTGGAGGCAGCATACAATGCTCTTAGAATAAGATAAGCAGAAGATTTATGATCTTGCTTGTGAACTAAGGAATGTATCACAAGGGGACTGTGACTAGGCAAGGGGAACTCTTTCTTGGAGACCTTGTTATGAATCGCATGTATAAAAAGGGAAGCACCCATATGTGAAATTGGGGGCTCGGACTTGGGACATTAGTCCGCCGGCACCCCCGGGCCCTTAATAAAGCACCCACAAAACTTATCCGAGTTTTGCGTTATTTATCAGTCAGGCAACACTGCCATCTCAGCAAGGTGTGACACTGCAGTCAGGCATCCAGTAAAATTATTGCATATGTGAGCTCTTACCACTGGTCAGCTAGCTGCAACTAACCTCAGGTTGTAAAAAACTTCTGAGCTTTCAGAAAGCAAAAAAGAATAATACAATGTTTTCAATGTAAAGTTTGAAAGTATGCTTAGTGTGTAAAATATCTTTGAGTGAGGACCATGGAGGAGGAGCTTGTAAATCTCTCTCTAGTTATATTGATCAACCAAATGAAAGAAATAAGCCTTGCATGCAGCATATATAGTGGCAGACATTCAAATCACTTTAAAAAGATTTGAAGGAAGAAAAATGATGCTGTTAAGGGAAGAACCTTGCAAGGGAAGGAGGCATCTCACAGTTCCTATCAATCTAGGCAAATAAAATAGTTTGGTCAGTTCTTGCTATAATCTCTGTACCTGTTGAATATCCCTTTTTCAGTGAGGGTCAGCAGTAGTTGGTGTCTGGCCAGTACTTGTGTTTATGGAGCTATATTTGTGGAGACAAGAAAATTATCTAATAAAAAGTCAATATTAACACTTTTATGTTACCTTGTTTGGCCCCTCTTCTTACTTCATGTTATCTTTTTTCTTCCACAGAATTACAGTTGTGGGCCCTCTGTTGAAGTGATAAAATTAATTAAGGACAAACTATGAATGTACTTGGTGATTTTCTTAGAAGCAAAAGATAGGAAATAAGGATCTAGGAGCATGCTGAAAATGAAAAGCTGTGTATAGCACTGCTGCAGTGGATATTGTGTGCATCACATCTGCAAGCTACACCTGCCTCTGCCAGCCCATGATTGGATCTGTGCTTGTTTAGTAATTGTGCACTTGACAGCTCAACAGACTGTCACCACTTGTTGGTGATGGCTTCTTACTCACCCTCTTGTAATACATCAGCATATTCCTCTTCAGTACATTAGCTTGGTAGGAAAATGTTTCAATAAAATTATAAATCATTTTTCATGCAATGAATTCACCTCTTGTTCCTGTGTAAATTTTTAGATTGTGATAGACAAGAAAATAATAGGGTACTACAGATAAGAGGAAGACTTCTGGGGCAGGGAAAGAATCTATTTTAAATAACTAAGAAATATTAATCATGGTATTTGTGTTTGTACTGAGCACTGTGTACCCATGATACCAAGCATATAATACCTTCTAGTTTAGATGAGAACATCATAAATTTTTACATAAAATATATTTTAAAAAGTAAAACAGGATTTTTTTTTTTCAGCTCTTAAAAAAAAAGTCTGTCTTCTTGCTGGTTGATGTGTCATCAAGCATTTTAAAATTTTTTTTACTCTTCAAATAATACATACTTACTTGGCAATCCCAAAGAGAATAATTGCACTCAGATGCTTGTTTATGGGTGGAACTGTGTTTCTTGTGCACAAGTAAAACTGCCTGAAGTACACATACTGAAGTACTTATTTCAGTAAAAGACTGGTTTGTTTCTTGGTTGGCTGGCTGCTTTGTTCTTTGGTTTGGGTTGGGTTTTGTACTTCAAGTTGGAGGAGAGCTGCAACTGAGTGTTTGGTAACAGGTCTGGTGGCTTGGGAGGGATTCCAGTAGCATG
The DNA here is from genome assembly GCF_028551555.1 of Melozone crissalis. Lineage (NCBI taxonomy): Eukaryota > Metazoa > Chordata > Aves > Passeriformes > Passerellidae > Melozone > Melozone crissalis. The sequence continues at coordinate 30,170,441 of NW_026535794.1, forward strand.
CTTCTCTCTGGGCATTTTTTCCTTGGAGCAAAGGCACATACTTCAATTCTCCTCTCAACCTCCTGGTTTGTCCCTGATGGCTGTGCCCTGCAGATAGGAGAGGTGGTTCCTCAAAACAGACTTCAGGGTTTCATCACAGCCAAGGTCAAGATAACATGGCTGAGAGCCTGAACATCTCCAAGGTCTGGTGTGAAGTAAAAGCCTGGGAAGAAGTCATTTGCAGTCCAGAGAAGGGGCATTATTGAGTAGTGAGTGTATTGGGTGCTGAGAGCGTGTTGGTGGAGAGTCTAGGCTGGCCCTGTGTTTGTGTGCATCACTTCAGGGGGAGCCAGAGTTGGGAGGAGATGGTTGCTTGAGCATATGTATGGATGTCCATGGAGTTGTCTCAGTTTTGGTCTGAGGTCAGGTTTGGGGGATGGAGAAGCAATCCATGTGGAGATAGGTCGTAGACTCAGTCATGAAAAGCTCAGGAAAAAAGGGGATCCTACAGTCTTCCAGTGCTTAGTGCTTGAGAGACAGCCCTTGAACTGCAGCTGGCTCCTTTCAAGACAAGTGGACTGATCCCCTGAGCTTCCCAGTGGCTGGGACACTGAGTGGAAGGGACTGCTTTGTGCCTTCCAGGTACACTTACTGTGGAAGAAGGGGGTGCATTGGAAGTGGAAGAGAATGTGCGAGTGAGGTACTGAAGGTGCTAGAATGAGTGCTCCCCAGGTACAGGAGAGGAGAGAGAACTTTGCTGGATGAGAAATAGAAAAGTATCAAAAGTAGGAATTTTCTGCGAAACAGTTATTCAATTGCCATTAAAGTACCGTGGCAGGAAGGAAGAGATTAGGGAAGAGAGGCTGTTAAAAAGCAAGGCCTCTTGTTTAAGGCCTGGGATGAAAAGCTGCTCTATGAGTAGCAGGGAACAGAAGCCTGCAGCCAGAGGATGCATAAAGGCCAGAACCTCTCACAAAAAATCTGCAAGAGTTGCAGCTGGCATATTTCAGACTGCATTAGCATATGTTTAGACAGAAATTTAACCAATCCTCAATTATCTTAGTAAGTAAAAGTCTGTGGATTGATCCTCTGGATATTTTCCAATCTTTCAAGAACTTGTATCAGTGTTTGTGTCAGCAGGTGATAACAACCCTGGGTACGAGTGCATAGAACAGCTCGCAATTTTGTTTCTGAAGTTCAAGTTATTTTAACAGTAACAGGCATTTCATTTGTGCCCTTTTATAAAGGCAGGGCAGGTTTTCTTAAGAAGCTTCAAGTGGCCACAGTAAGCTGTTAACTGCGTGGGCAAAAAGGCAGCAGGAAGTATGGGTAAATCTACATAAGAGTTATCTGGAGGTTGCACTTGTTTCTGTTGTGACTAATGACCTTGACACACAGACTTTGGGGGTCAGGCTATGCCTTAACTGAATTCAGCAAGGGACAGCTGTGCAAAAAGCAATGTGAGTGCTGTGTTCATAGTGCTGCTTAGGTCTGTGAATATAAAGGATAAATTCTTGGTTGCATTGTGTTGCCTTAAATGTTTATTCAAAAACTAGTTTTATTAATAACTCAGTCTCCTGTTTTTCCTGAAGACTCTTTTTGAAAACATTTTAGTTATGTGACCATAGTTATTAGAAGAAAAATAGCAAGAGATGAAAAACGAAGTGTTCATACATTGATATTATGTACTTATACCTTGGCATTCCCTTTATTCTGCTCTCAGAACAAGAGAAGAGTGTGAAGTTGAAAACAATAGTTGCTTTTCCTTAATTTATGTTCCCATATGTTTATGTGTGTTTTGGTGTTGGGAGATGATGAGGAGAGGGGAAGCAAGGGTAAACACTGCAGAATTTCCAGAAATGATAAAAGCCAAACAAACTTCTGGTGTGTTGACCAGAATGAGAAGAGTATTTTAGGTGCCATGGTCCTTTAAATTGCTGACTGATACAGGATTTTAACAAGTTTTAAAACTGACACTCTCTCTCCTTCTCCTTCTTTCTCTCTGTTTCAGATGAAAAGGAGAAATTTGAACCCACAGTCTTCAGGGATACAATTGTCCAAGGCCTCAATGAAGCTGGGAATGACCTGGAGGCTATAGCCAAGTTTCTGGATGCAGCAGGCTCCCGACTTGATTATCGCCGCTATGCTGACACACTCTTTGATATTTTGGTAGCTGGCAGCATGTTAGGTAACCTGCAGAATATCTGACAGAGAATGTTGATGATCAGCCTTGCTTGCTTCTTTTGAGATGCTGTCTTCCTCTACAGAGGAAATTATAGCCTGTATTACAATTTCAGTGCTTGCATCTCATATCATAGCACTGTTTGTTGTTTGTCGTGCAGTAATACCTCGGTACTTTCTGGATATTGCTCTGAGAAGCCTTCAGTCTGAGCTAAACCAGCATATAATTGCAACAGCAAAGAGAATGAGACATGCTAACTAGGGGAAACAGAAGGATTTATTAGCATAAAAAGATGCACTCCAGGTTAAGAGCTGCTACAAATCTTGCTTTGTAGATGGTGCAACAAAAGGTAGCTCAGAGAAGTGAAGGATAATGAGGTGTGCTTTGTGGATGTTCATGGGACTTTTCTACAGGTATCAGTGGCAGCTTCTGGCAAAAACCATACTTTTCGCTTTCCTCTTTATTTTGAGTAAGTTGTCTCCTTTTACTGGTTACATTGCTTTGACTCCTGCTTCCTGCTCTTTGGTATGTAAGAAGAAAATATGTTTTTGTAAGATCTGAAGTAGTGCAGAAAACAGCAGCTATATACTTAGAAAATACCTGGGGAAAAACTCTCAATGAAATAAGCCAGTGTTTGGAATGTTTACATGAGCTTGGTAAGCATTAGAGGGAGTTAGCAGGATATTCCAAGTACTCAGATTGCTAACACAGTGCTAATACTTTTCTCTTTGGGAAGGATTTACATTATTGTGGTGTTTAAAGAATTAAAGTAATGTGTAAGGGTTATGCTCCAACCCATAGTTGTTTGATCACACTGTGTTCTCAAGACCAGCTGAGATTCCTTAGGGTGAGCTGAATCACTCAGCTCTGTGAGGACTGTGTGTTCTGCAGTGCAGCATATCAGCCAGGTGTTCCTTCTGTCGGGTGCCACCACATCTCAGCAAAGTTAGGTCTGTCTCTGTTTCTCCCTCTCCCCTGCTAACTGTTGCTGTGGCCCTTTGCCTCTGTGATATTAACATAAGAGTTACTAGTCTTACTAAATCTTACATTCTTTAAAGTAAGAAATGATTCCTTGCCTTTTTTTTTCTCCTTTCTCACAGCTCCCGGAGGAACACGCATAGACGACAATGACAAGACCAAGATGACCAACCACTGTGTATTTTTTGCAGATGAAGATCATGATGCCATCCGAAATTATGCTCAGGTCAGTAAAGGCAGAGCTGATTACTGTTTTCCATTTATGTGTCAAAAGGGATTAGAGTGGAACATCTGCAGACTGTCTCGGCTGCACTAGGCTAGCTACAGACCAATTGAAAATCCCGTTAATCATTAATCTGCCCTAACACAGACATTTTAGGTAAGAAAATAGGATGTTTGAGATAATCTGATCACAGCTGGCAATGCTTTCTTTACAAAAAGCAGGCTTGCTTATCACAGTCTACCATTGGTTGAAGCTATTTCTAGACACCACCCTTACTAATTTTGTTGACCTTTTCTGTGTGCAGACTGAAATATTTATATGACCATATTTAAAGAAACACATGCACTGTATCAGAAATTCAGCTTTTATAAGCAGTGATGTGGCCAACAGGATCAGGGCAGTGTACATCTCCCTGTACTCAGCGCTGGTGAGGCCACACCTCAAATCCCGTGTTCAGTTTTGGGGCCCTCACTACAAGAAAGACATTGAGGTGCTGGAGAATGTCCAGAGAAAGGCAGTGGAGCTGGAGAAGGTCTGGACCACAAGCCCTGTGAAGAGCAGCTGAGGGAGCTGGGGGTGTTTAGCCTGGAGGAAGGGAGGCTCAGTGGAAACCTTATCACTCTCTACAATTCCCTGAAAGGAGGCTGTAGCCAGGTGGGGATCTGTCTCTTCTCCCACGTAACAAGTGACAGGATGAGAGGAAATGGCCTCAAGTTGTACCAGGTGAGGTTTAGATGAATATTAGGAAAAATTTATTCACTGAAAGAGTTGTCAAACATGGTATTAGACTGCCTAGGGAAATGGTGGAGTCACCAGTCTCAGAGATATTGAAGAGATCTGTAGACATGGTAGCCTAGGGCCATGGTTTAGTGGCACTTGGCTGGGATAACAGTTGGACTCTGTGGTCTTCAAGGTTTTTTCCAACCTGTGCATGAATGACAAAAACTAGAAAGCTCACGCCTCCAACCTTTAGTTGCATAACTTGTTAGGAGTTAGGCATATATTCCAAGAGCTTTCATTTCTCCTGCATATGTGATGTATAATTTCTTCCTGCAGGAATAAGGCTTGCATAAATGGGCCTATGTGAAATTAATACAAAAAGCCAGTGAACCCTAAAAGATTCCTGAATAGAAACTAACTTTGCACAACTCCTTAATGGAAGGTAGTAATTATATGAGAAATTACAGTAAAAATTCTATGGAAAGTTCAAAGCCACCATGCAATTCTGGATACCAGTAGGATTGCATAAAAATGCAATACCCTTGCAACTCCCCTATGTCAAAACCCTTACTGTTAATTAAGTATGTATTTATCTTTTTAAATCACTGGATATTATTGGAATGCTGGAGACAGTGACTAAAAGAATAAAAGCTGCTGTCCCTGCTAAGGTGTTTGGGGTGATAAGTTCCTGGAAAGGTGCATAGCTGATTTAAAGAGTGCTGAGGTCAAAATCTGCATTGGTAAAAAATGTTTGCTTAATAGCAGAAAACTCCTTTAAAAATATCTAAATAGTCTAAATCAGTGAAATATACTTATTTTTGGAAAGGGAGTCAATATTTGTTACGCATCAGCTTTATCATCTCTTGAAAACAGGGTATGCTGCTTCAGGAAAATCTCTGTTACCAGTAAATGCATTGATTCTGTCTTCTTGAATTTTAATATTTTAACGGTCTTTTGAACAAAAATTGGCAGTGCCAGTCCTCCAAGGAGAAATTTAAAGTGAAAGATTGCATATTGAAAAATGGAAAGGAAGGCTTCACCTCAGGATTTGAAAGAGCGGAATTTTCAATGGATTCTTTGCACTTCAAACTAAAAGCCACGAAAATAAATCAACATTTTGTAATTAATGCCTGAAGAGTTGTGTCCTTTTATTGACCTTGCCATTTTTTCGTACATCATGAAAAATAGAGCTCTTACTGTATTATGAAAATGTGGAGTTAGTCTAAAATAGTGTTAAGATCTTTTTTTAATCTAGAAGATACCTAGAAGGTAATTTCTTACTCTGTCTCCCAAGTAGTATGGCTGGTTTTTTATGGATTTAGTTATGGAAACGATTAAAAGTGAAAAGTCTTCAACTCAAAAAACTGAAGTTAGTATTGATATTTTAGCTGATTATTTGCATATGAAGTCATGCTTCTGTCATTTACAGAGACTTAAAAAATATGCAGAATTTTGTTTGGAAATACTAACAAGAATATTACTTCTTCATCTTTATCTTATTTTATTACGATTCTGTGTGTTTCTACTTCTCAGCATGGCCACACTTGATTTTCCACTTTTTCTGAGGCAAAATACTACCAGTTAGGATGTTTGGATGTATTTTATATTATGAAAACTGAATTGGAGCTTTCTAAACCTAATTTTCCTTCCTCCCCCATCCAGTGTGGCAATAATGTCATTTGTTCCCCACATAAACCTTTTTATCTGTGACAGTGAGTCATATGCTTTGTGCCTTCGTACAGCAGTGCAAGTGATTTGTTTATTTAATTTCTTATCTCTTCCTTCTTCACATTCAATGAACTCTGCACCTGTGCTGTTTCTGGTTTCATAGTCTGTGGTCACATGATGGGAAACAAATGGTCAAAACTGGAGAACAAGTGGTTCCAATAACATAATTGTTGTAGAAGCTTTGGCAAATGTTCTTCCTCTTTCTCTGACAGTAGTGTGTTTTGTTGTAAACATTAATGTTAGTTGATTTGCCAAGATATTGCATCTTTTGAAGATGCCCACCACCCTTACTCCATCAGCTGAGAGCTTCCCCAGGGCTGCATTATTGGAGGAAGGGTGTAGTTACCCTCCTCTTCCTCCTTCTCTCCCTTGCTTTTATCTATGGATAGGGTGAAAAGCAGAGAAGGAAAAAAAATTTTGAAAAATATGAAAGTATTCAAACTGCAAGAAATTCTCCCATTCAGGCATTCATCTATGAAGCAATTATCACAAAATTGAGAGAAGGATGTTTTGTGCTCTCCACGTGGCAGGCAACACGAGAGAAATCGTTCTGCAAGCTGCGTATTTCCCTTCACTTTTTTTTGTAAAGAGAGATGGCTGTAATTGTTACACTTTTTAAGTTAATCTGTGTTTATCTCTAGGTCTTCAATAAACTTATCAGGAGATACAAATATCTGGAGAAAGCATTTGAAGATGAAATCAAAAAGGTAATGTTGATGGCAGTCTTTACTGTAATGATAATATTTTGACTATATTTCTAATATAATTGTATATCTACAAATGTGATGCTGCTAGGTGTTTTATTTAGCTGTACTGCAAAAGAGGTTGGAATCTACAGGAGGCAGCTTTACTCTGCAAATTCAGCTCTGTGGGAATACTGCAGGAAGCACTTGATGTAGCATATTTCTGAATTAATGAGTCCTTTGGTTGCTGTGACCAAACTCACTTTCTTATTCCAGACTTTTTTGTGCAAAAGTTTGGTACACTTTGGAATATACCTCTTAATGAGAAGTGGTATTACTGTCATGCAAATAGAACATCTTTCTGGTTTTTTCCAAAAAATAAATGCCAGTCTGCTTTGCAGAATGTCTCTTGGCATATGAATATTAAACCAGTCTTGCACTGTGAAACGAATCCTAACCACAAGTTTTTTGTATCTGAGGCCACAGATACGTGTAAGAGAAAGTCCTCACCAGTGGCAGAGTGCTCAGGATTTGTCTGTTAGACTGTAGTGGCTATTTGTGGATACTGTTTTGTTTTGTGATGCTGAATTCTAAGGAGACAGGAAAAGCCAGGGTAAAAATGTTTGAAAAACAACATACAGATTTATTTTGTGTGTTTTGAGTTCCTAGTAACAGATGTAAATATCTTTTTCTAATGGCCTGAATAAGTAATAAACACTGTACTGTTCTGTAACTTAACAAGCATGCTGGTAGTGGCAAAACTTGTCCCATGACTGAAGTGTCATGTTTGTTAAACATAAAAATGTGTTTCCTTATTATTTAAACATTAGAAAGGTTGCTGCAAGGGTCAAATGAGGGCACATTTGGAGCTTGGCACCTCACCAGCACTTCTTGTGCCTGAATTAATTTGGCTTTGATTTATACATTCTTGCTCATACAGGAAATTATTTTTACACTTGTGGCCAGCATGCCTATCAACTGATGCTGATTACTCAGTACATCATTCTAAAGACCTAAATTTACCTCTATCCCCACACAAATCTAATGTTCCTGCTGTTAATTACTGTAATCACTGACATGAGAAGCGCTGACTCACGGCATTCAAGTTTCAGAGAGTGCTCAGCATATTAAGTAAATGCCATGTCAATTCAAGCCGCCTCCGCTCATTGCTGTAACTTGCTTGGCTTTGCATCCTCTTCAGCTTCCAAAAATTCACTTTGCACTCTTAGTGACAAGATGAGACTATGGCACCCCCACTGCCATTGCCTTTAAAACCGTTGAGGACTACTTGCAGGTGCCTTTTGCTTACCTTCTCCCTCCCCCTACTTGTGTGAATCCACAAAGTGGCTGTTTTCTCATTTATGAGGCTGCAGGGTTTTTAACCACTTAATCCTTTAATCCCTGCATGGTGAAATTTGTACAGGAGTAGCTGCCCATGGAAGTCCAGAAAATAGATACATTTGCATTTCCAGAAGGTGTTTCTGCTAGACCAAAGATGGCTGCAGTTAGTCAGCGGTTTAATATGTAAGAGAGTGACTCGTTGACGTTCTTTTTGTGGGTCGTTGTCCCAGCAATGAAAGTGGTGTTTCTGGCAGACTCATTAGGCAGATAGAGCACTTGGGGGAAAATTAGCTCTTCTCATAGAAAAAGGCATGCCAAAAAAACAAGGCAATACCAGCAGTTTCAGCTAAAGAAGCAGATGCTGTCAGTGGGACTTTTCTTTCAAGGGAGATTATTTTAGATAGCAGTATTTGCACAAGTATTTGCTTTATGTCTTCTAGATCACAACTTCCTCATTGGGACATTGTTTTCTACCATCTTTCCCCTTTTTGTCTGCTTCTAGCTTAGAGTTATTTTATTTCTTAACTGTCTCCCCAAAATTGCCAGTTACTCATTTTTCTAAAGGCATCAGCAAACCATATATCCAAGTTTTACGTCTAAATTATTTTGTGCAAGCGATTTCAACAGATGTTGTTTAGATGCATTGCTCACTTGCTGTGTTTTGATGTAGGCACCTTAAATTTATATGAACATGGCCCAATGTACTGGTATAGACCATGACATTTTGCAATAATTTCAGTAAAATTCTAAGTTAAAAACTTGTGTTCTTCTTTCTCTACATAGGTATTTCCTTGGATGAAGAATGCAGTTATTATCTGTCTATTTAGGATGTTTGCATGTTTGGGCAATTTTCTATATAAACTTTTTTATATCAGATTGGGAGAAGGTGCAGATTTTTTTTTTGTCTTAACAGTGATAAGTGTTACCGAGTCCTAACAGGATGTTTGAAGTGCTGGGAGATGTTGTGACATCCCCTATTTGTGTTCCTAGTTTCCCAATGAAAGAACTGTAAATTAAGCTAGGAATTAGGAACTAAGAGGAGAATAACATTCTGAGATTGGATAGGGAGTGAGCAGAAATGCTTTAAGTCAGCCAGATGAAAGGCAAGACTCAGTCAGCAGGTGTCTGTTGCTATATTAGCTGCCTTCTCCATTGCTGACAGTTCAGTGCTGTCTGCAGATGTGACAAACTGTCAGCAGTAGACCAGATAATGAAGACATAAAAAGACACCATGCTCCTTGTTGGGTAGAGTTCCTTAATTTTCACCATTTAAGATTTCTGGATCGCAAGAGGTGATCAGAAGCACTTGTTTTTCTTGTGTGCTTTTTAATGTTGCATGAATGTGTTTACTTGGGCACATCTTCTGTACCCAGAAATTGTGCTTAAAAGACTTTTTCTTTAATGACAAAAACAACATGGAACATCACATAATGCCTGGTCTTGTGCTTATTAAGTATTCTGAATTTCTGTTTATGTGGTTGGGAGTTCTTAGAGATATCACAGAAATACAAAATAATGAGGCAGAGCTGCCCTTTTTATGCCTGGAATGAGTTTGTATCTAAGGAAAGCAGTAATGTCTGTGCTTGGCTAGCAGCAGGGAAGCATTAGCTTGGAGAATGTTCTGTGGGTGGTTGGGAACTATCCTGAAGTGTCTTGGACATTTTGTGACTTCCCTGCTGAGGTTTGTAATAGTGATGCTAAAAGAAGAGTGCTTAAATTAATCAGCAATAAAAATCTAAAGTAACAACTTAGAACTGAAATTTAGGTTCTGTTTCATGGTTTTTAAAATGGGTTTATGAAAGATTTGGGTTTTCCTATCACCCAGTCTCCCCCTAAACTGTTTCACAACTGCTGGAAAGTATAGAATAGTATCCTTAAGTAGCAGAAAAGGACAAGTCTAGGTTTGAGCTGCTTTTGAAAAATATTAGTAAAACAAAAATTAGGCAAGTAACACCAACAATACTTTAAATAGCGAGGGATGTGTAGAAGATAAAGGTTCTGTTTAAAACAGAATTTTACACGAATGGATATATATATAATTGTTCATGATCTACACATTACTGATAAAAGGATGGAGGTTGGAGCTCAGAAGTATACCAAACCTGGTCTGTTACATTAAAGGGGTCAGTGTGACCACTTTCTAATCAAAATCCTCATCTATTGGTTATTTAGAAGCAAAAGAAAAAAGATTTAAGTGGGGTACCGAGAAATCTGAAGCTGTTTCCTCTATATTAACAGTCTCAGTACTTCCAGGAAAGAGATCTAATTCTGATTTTTTTTTCTTGTGCAGATCTCATTTTAGTACATTATTATTGATAAAGCTTGTATAAAGAGAGCTTTAAATCCACAGGCTTCCAGTTTACACTAGGATTATACTGAAATTCTGTAAGAACGTTCTGTTTTCCATTAAATGTGGCCCTGGAGTTCCTTTGCCTACACCATCATACACACCAGTTAGTTGCTGCATTTGGAAATACAGCACACCATTTGTTTCTCAGGCATATATTTAGAAACAGTAACTTCATTCTTCTGCATCCCAAATTTTCATGCATTTTGTGGTTGAGCCACAGTTTGCTGAAATAAAATTACACCTTGAGATTTGGTAGTTTCATAATTGTTCTTTTAAGCTAAAAGTGTGTGTTGCAGTCATTTATTCGGCTGAAGCCCACTGAAAAAAATAAAAATTCCCAGTGATTTGTCTGTGGCTGAGTCATTCAGTCCTGTGTAAGCTGTAATTTAAAGCTGATGTTATTATGTAAGTACTGTATGAATGAGGGTTTTTTTCAGTTCTGTTCACTGATGCAGAGCAGAAATATTCATAAAACACTGCATGAGATTTAATAACTTCGTTAGTTACCTGAATTTTTAAAACATCACTGCATTCAGAAAGTTTTACATTTGTTGATAAACTGTTTGGATATCTCAGAGAAAATCTCTCACTGTCCATGGTAATAAACAAGTTCAGGGACATGTGTCATATTCTGTCCCTTTGTATGGATAGAATCTGATAATTAAGAAATACCCTAATGTGGAAACGTGGTGAGAATTTTCTATCAAAACAACCTGTTTTGCTTTAATTGCATTTGTTGGTCATGTAGAAAAGAAAAAAGGGTGTCCTGACAGCAGAAGGTCAGGACATCGTTTTGGAGGGGTGCCATTTGTTTTTCCTTGTGAAGAAAAAAATGAGTATTCTTTTTAACTGCAGAAAATGATATCTTCAGTACTTTTTTTTTCCCCTTCCTCTGTGGCAATGGTACATTTGTAAGCTAGCATCTAATGGAATCAGCAGCTTTTTGCATTGAATGAAGCTGTCCTTTATTGTCTCAGCTCTTTTTTTCCCATCACCCATATTGTGGTAACTAACAACACATTAAGAAAACATTTTTGTTAACAGTAATGCCATTGACAAAATCTGATTCTGCATGGCTTTTTTTTTCTGCTATAAAGGAAAAAGGGCATAAAGTACTTCAACAATGCACTCTCAAGGCAGTAATTTTAACATATGAAATTAAGATTTTAAAAATAGACTTAATTGCCAGTTTTAGAATTAAAAGGTGTACATATAGCTCAGATCTTCTAAGATTATGAGATTTGTAATTTTTTCTCAAGCTATTTGTTTTCTCTTGTAATTTGTACTGGGAATAGCAAGGTCCTAAATCAGCCTGTGTTCCTGTCTGTCCTTTGTCCGCTTTATCAATAGTGTCTGAACTTGAAATATATTTCTTATTTTAGCTAGTAAAAAAATCTGTTGTAATTGTGCTGTGTTCCCTAAAAGAAAACCAGGAAATTTTCCCATCCTTTCATTGTTTCCATGAGCAATAGTTTTCGAAAGCTAGAAAACAAATTGTAACTCTGCATGGCTTAGCTGGAAGTCTGAAAATGGGAATAGGGAGGCTCCTGTCTGTGATCCTGTAATTGCTGTGTGTGTCAAGCCTGTGGCAGGTACTTTTGTCTTTACACATGCACACATATATTTGGAGAAGATAGGTGTTTTATATCTAAGGTTGTATCCTTCACGGAATCATAGAATGATTTAGGCTGGACCTTAAAGAATCATGGAATGGCTTTGGACCTTAAAGACCATCTAGCTCCAAGCTAGATGGGCCAAACTGCTATGGGCAGGGTCATGTTTTACTAGACCAGGTTGCTCAGAGCTCTGTCCAACCTGGCCTTGAACACTGCCAGGGGTGGGGCATCTACAGCTTCTCTAGCAATCTATCCCAAAGCCTTGCCACCCTCACTGTAAAGATTTCTTTCTAATATCTAATCTAAACCAGCTTTCTTTCAGTTTGAAGCCATCCTCCCTTCTCCTGTGAGTATCTGCTCTTGTAAATAGTCTCTCTACATCTTTTTTGTAGGCTCCCTTCAGGTACTGTCTTGTGTTCTTAGAGAAAGTGAAACTACAAGAGATCAATGAAATGACACTGTCATGCTTCTGGGTAGATTTTGATGTGATTGCTGTGATTTGTATTGAGACCTCTCAAGAAATAAGAAATAAAGCTGTTAATTACTGCCTGTTGTCTATCTGTGCCTCAAATAAATACTTTTTTTTCTTGTCTGCCCCCAGCTCCTGTTGTTTCTTAAAGCCTTTACTGAGACAGAGCAGACAAAACTGGCAATGCTTTCTGGCATCCTGTTAGCCAATGGGACTCTTCCTGCTACAATTTTAACAAGCCTCTTCACTGACAATATAGTCAAAGAAGGTAATGTTCTATATCTTATCTTAGCTTTCTTATAGGAGATGTATTTTATTGCAATATATTATATATGTTGCAATAAAATGGAAGTTGGAAACTTGTGAATGTACAACAGAGTCAGAATTTTAAAGCAGAAGCACAAACAGACAGCAGTGCCCAGCATACTTTTTGAAATCTTGTAAGAGGCCAGTCAGACAGAAAAAAGCCACAAAACAAAAACCCCAGAGGATTTATGGTTTTTTGGAAGTCATACCTGTGAATGCAAAGTTGTAGAATTTGTATTATTGTGGTACTATAAAGTTGTGAAGTACAGTATCTGTTCCTGAGATAGATCTGGCATTTCTTCAAGTGTTGCTAATATCTTGTGAGTGAGAAGTGAGACAGATCCCATGTAGGCCAATGGGATACTGCAGAAGAAAAATCAATCCCTCATTTGACCTTCATACTAGTAGTGATCAGTGACTGATAAAGTTTCTCATGGATTTGTGTTTATTACATGATAAGTGAGTTCTCTCAGTGTTAGGGTACAAGGCCTTTTAGAAATTACTTTATTTAAGGATTTTGTTATATATTTATAGGACATACCTTGGAGACCTGATTTTAAACTGCTGGCTCAACAGTTTCTTTCTCTGACAGTTCTGACTACCTGGCACAATTGCAAATGTACTGGTTGTGTTGAACAGTTTTCATGACCTTTTTTTTGTTTTGTTAAAGAGTTATATACAAGCTAAAATGTATTCTAATTTTCATTAAAAAAAATTATTCTAACTTCATGTTCTCATTTGCAGCATGCTAACCATTACATTTGTTTTCTAAATGCTGCAGAAAGAAAAGCCACAGCTGCAGCTTTGCTTTGTCATCACTCATGGCTTTTGAAATCAGAATTAAACTAGGAAAAATCTCAAACAAAAGCACTAATCCATGTGTTTAGGATGATTGTCTGCAATGCATTTAAATGAAAGTCTTCCTAGTTATGGGAAGACAAGAGGCATTGGAAAACCCAAATTTTTAAAAATAATGCAAATTGAGCATTTTAAATTTAGCATTTTAAGCATACAGTTCTTATTTGCATTAGTAACTTAAGTTGCTGGGAGCCCTAAACTTTTGTCAGAGCTTACATGTCCTTTTAGTTCTTGGTTTATATGTACTAAAAATGCATTCGTGACAGCATTTGAGGAAAGATTGTTCAGTCAGTATCCTGGGGTAGATATTTTATGCAAGAATAATTGAAGATGCAAAGTTAGTTTAAAAATGGGGATCAAAGCAAGGCAAAACAAGTAGATCATAAATGAATAAACTCAAAGATTTCTTTGATTTACAAAAAAAAACAATGCTGCAGGCAGGTGAGGTTAAAATACACAAGGAAACAGGTGAGCTGAGGGACTTGTTGATCAGCATGGGACTTGTAACATTGGCTAAGAAATGGCTGAAAGTGAGATAAGGGTAGATTGGACAGGAGGTCTGTCAAGTTTGAGTGCAAATAGCTAATTTATTTTTAGATTACCTTATTTCAGTGTTGTCACTACTTTTACTGTTATATATAGATGGAAAACAAAATATACTTTTGTGGATTGCTGACATACTTGTAGTAGAGACAGAGAAAGGTCTAGGTGGTGGTGCAATCTTGCCAAGGTTAAGTGTACCCTTCTTGTCCCCTGTGCTGGCAAAGTAATGCAAATGCAAAGAGCAGCTAATGGGGCTAGTCAATAAAATAAATGACTGAAATTACTTTCTGCAAATAAGGGGGAAAAGAATGAAGCAAACATAAAGAGAAGAGCTATTTAAAGGAAAAGAGTGGCAGCATGTGCACAGAGTATAGGAACAGACCAGTGATAAATTTGGGCTGTAAATGAGAAGTAAGTTTGAAAATATGTGGGTAGTGAAGCCCTAGGACAGCCTCCCCGTGTTTTGGTGTAATCCCAGCCAGCAGTCAAGCCCCACACAGCTGCTTGCTTACTCCCACACCAGCAGGATCAAGGAGAGAATGGGAGTGGTAAAATCTGGAGAACTCATGGGTTGAGATAAATTTTAATGGGGAAAGCAAAAGTTGCACACACAGGGAAAGCAAAACAAGGAATTAGTTCACTGCATCCCATGGACAGATGTTCAGCCACCTCCAGGAGAGCAGGGCGCCATCACATGTAATGGGTGCTTAGGAAGACACTTTAAATGTTCCTCCCTTTTTGCTTCTTTTCCCTACTTCATATACTGAGCATGATGTCACATGTTCTGGAATATCCCTGTGGTCAGTTGGGGTCATCTGTCCCAGCTGTGTCTCCTCCCAACTTCCTAGCCAGCATGGCAGATGGAAAAGCAGAAAAGGTCTTGGCTCTTTGTAAGCCCTGCTCAGCAATAACAAGAAGGTATCTGTATTATCAATTCAGTGTTCAGCATGAATCCAAAATAAAGCCCCATACAGCCACTGTGAAAAAATTACCTCTACCCCAGCTGAAAACAGCACATCCTCTAATACTGATACTGGCATAAAACTTACTTTGTTTGAAGCTAAAACTAGCAGAAATGTGTAGGATATGTGTGTTGGGGCAGTGCCTAGGGACAGAGACCGTTCCATTCAAGTTTGGTACTGGGCACATAAGCTCATGGATAGGCTGAAGGGTGTTTGCAGTAGGTGCCTAGGTCACCTACTGGTTGACCAGGCTTTGTTAGTCTTGGTTAGTCAGCTTGCAGCACTTAGGATTGCTGCATCATGTCCAACATGTAAACCAAGCCCAGGAAGTATTTTGAGGCCTCTCTTGGTCTGGCATGCTGCATCCCTGGTTCTGTACAATATTTCTCTAAGGATCATGTCTGACCACTAAGCTCCTGAAATAAACTTGCCAAAACTGCCACAACAGTCAAGATGTGTAAAGTCAGTGAACTTTACAGTGGTCTGGGAATAGTCTCTTCTGTTCTTGTTTGGTGACTCATTTAGTCAGAGTATCCTAGAAATAAAAATAATGAATATCTATCTATAAAGTGGCTAAGAGTGATGAAGCTCCTTCTCACCAGTAGGTCCCATGTAGCTCTGAGAGCTTCTGGACTACCTGGAGGTGAGACAGAAAACCACAGTGGGCAGCTGTAGCCTAGGATAGTGCTATTGGTTATGCATTACCATTATCACTGCCTTCAGTAGCCCTGGTGTTGGTGTGAGTGTAGGATGGAGAATCATAACTGACCTACAGGCAGCATTCCTCACGGATGAGCTCCATCTCCCAGACCTTTCAGCTTCCTTCAGCTCCCTGCCCTTGCAGTGGAGAACCTGGAGCAGTTGTGGTGGTGCTGCTGCTCTAGGAAGTGGGACATGTGGGCTTAATGGTTTATTAACTCCCCTGGGAAATCCACAGCTAGTAGAGGTAGAGTTAGTTTGATTTAATACACAAAATACTAACTTTTGCCTCGAGGAAAGAATTTTTTCACTTGAACTAGTGTTTGTGCCTGGTAAAACTGGCTACTAAATGCCTCCTAGGAGAACATTGTACAATCAGTCACCTTGAAGTTGCAAAGTTATTTAACCCTATTCCAGGATTTGCTAAGAAAAAATCTGAGTATATGTTTTTTTTAGTTCTTGTTCTTGATTATTCTTTATTGCTTTATGCCTTTGTTTCCTGTCCATTTAATGCATAATTTTTCCTCTTGCATTGTACTTCCTCTGTGAATTGGGAATGTATGAAAAATAATTGCAAGGAAAATCTTTGAACAACTAAATGGAGATGGGCAATACCAAATGAAAAGATTTTCAAACAATCTAGCATAATTCAGAAAACTAATTTTGCATTAAAGAAGAAAATAGGCATTTCAGCTCTATATGTTTGTTTCTGTTGTCAAAAATGTATTTTCATTCCACAGTCTTGTAACTTTTTTGTAACCTTGAACTTCTTATAGTCAGCTCTAAGTTATGTTGAAAATTGCTGAAACAGGTTTTGTGCTTTTCTCTGATAGGGATTGCAGCCTCTTTCGCTGTAAAGCTTTTTAAAGCATGGATGGCAGAGAAAGATGCCAATTCTGTTACCTCTGCTTTAAGAAAAGCCAACCTCGATAAGCGATTGCTAGTAAGTACAATATATTTTCAATAATCTTTATCTCTCCCAGGGAGAAAGAAGGAAATGAAATGCAGATGGTAGTTTGCTGTAAGCATGTTAACTCCCCCTCAGACTCTGCTAGCATTTCTAAAATGTTTTGAAACACAGCAATATTGTTATGGCTGTAGCACTGATAAAGGTTCAGGAATATTAAGTATCACATGGTTTTACATTCTGTCTCTGTTTTTCCTGTAGTCAGATGCCTTCTGAGAGACTGTGTATATGGGGCTTGGGAATTAAATAAATGGTGTTTTTTTCCTAACCACTGCTAACAAAACATACCAGCATATGGGCATGAGAAGCTCTATTTCTTTAAACATGTTTTCCTTTTGCAAATGGTATCTAAAGTGTAAGGAGTTAGATGTGAATGTAGCTTTCTGAAGCAGCAGTGTTTAAATGGTATAGTAAATGAATAGTAAGCTCATTTTCTGCAGTGGTAGCCATCTAGGGAGCATAAATGGTCCTGCAGTGGTGGCAGCAGACCTAGTAGGTACAGTGCAGAAGGCTTTCAGCCTTAGGACTCAAAACCTGTGTTCTGGTTTTGTAGCAAGGTATTCAGTGAATAGATGAATATGTAGCAATTTCATGTGCCTTTTTTCCCACGTCCTTCTGAAGAGCATTTGGGGTTTTTTAATCCTTCAGAAAGATTGCTGCTGTGATAATGCAGCAAATATACATCTTGTGTAGCAGTGCCTGGAGACTCAGCAGTATTTCCTGTTTCTACCTCAGTAATATGTAATTAAGCAAGTATCCTAAGTAAGGAGCCTCCCATGCCCCTCCATCTCTTCAATTTGTACTTGATTTTAAGTGTCCAAGTCTTAAATAATTTGCCATTAACTGGGAAAGGGGCTAATTACACTGGTTTTTGTGTGGAGAGGGCAGGGAAGAAAACTGCATCTTATTTCTATTTCAGGCTTGACTGACAAACTTTCAGTTGTTGGCTCTCATTACTCTGCTCAATTAAACAACTGGAAAGTATCAGATGATGTTGCCTAGCATAGATGCCTTCATGAAAGTTTCTTAATTTAATTAGTCAGTAAGTAAATAGATGGAAAGTCTCCAGCTTCTTCGTTAAAAAAAGTGTTATCCATCCCACAGATCATTGTTAAGACACCAAGAATGGATGGTGAGCAAATGCCATTAAATGCTTCCCATGATGGTGCATTTGCTGTAGTGATTTTTAAGAATAATTTTAACTTTTCTAAGCAGCTGGGCTTTAATAAATTGACAGTGCTTTTTAATTAGAAATGCTTACAGGAGTTAATGTTAACAGTGCATAGTGGATTTTGTGATTTTTGTTAAATGATGCATTAGTGGTAGGTCAGGGTGCCTGGGCCACTTATGTATTGTTCAATATGTATTTTTCTTAAGAGATAAATGTGTGGATGCACTGGGAGAGAATGATAAATGTGCTTTGCTATCTGTTCCTTTGTACTTTCCCTACAAGACCCTTGGAATCTGGAAAAAGTATGGTTCCTCTTAGGACTGCTTTGAGCAACATGTTAGGCTCGTGGCTGTTCATAAGTACATGCACTTCACATGGAGTGGGTGTTAGCTTATTTGTGTAACTGGACATCATTTTTTCCCTCCACTACAGTGAAACACTGCAATGTGAATGAAGTGTTGACTTTTCAAGTGTGCATACAAGCAGTGTTTTAAGTGAAGTAACAGGTTATTCCCACTGTTCATTCTTAAAAAATGTTCTTTCCATTCTGTCAAGAGTCATAGATGGTTATTTAACAGACAGCATTCCTGTCTTTTTAGGAGCTATTTCCAGCCAACAGGCAAAATGTGGACCATTTTGCCAAGTATTTTACTGAAGCAGGTCTGAAAGAGCTCTCAGATTTCCTTAGAGTTCAGCAGTCACTGGGGACTCGTAAAGAACTTCAAAAAGAACTGCAAGAACGTCTCTCTCAGGAATGCCCAATTAAGGAGGTAAAAACTTTCTGTTTATATAATAATCAAGGACTTAAATCAACATTAGGTAGAGAGGAACAGATTTCCTCTGTTTTTCTTTAAACTATTTTAATTTATTCATCCGTTCACTCTGTGCTCAAGACTAAAGCAACCAAATATCCTCTATATTTCCAAATGTGGTTGTCTGTGAGATGAGGGTGGTTTTCCTTCATTTATCCTTGAGAATGCATTTCCTTTAACTGCATTAACTGTTAGGTTGGAGGGGAGGGTCAAGATCTTTTTCTGATTTTGTTTCTTAATGCTTCTGCACCATAATGTTGTAAATGACTACAAGTGTTTGAAAAGTCAGCATCATTTCTGATTCATTGGAAATGTCCCTTATTTCCTTCTCCAGGTAGTGCTTTATGTAAAAGAGGAAATGAAAAGAAATGAGCTGCCAGAGCCAGCAGTGATTGGTCTCCTTTGGACCTGTGTCATGAATGCTGTGGAATGGAACAAGAAAGAAGAGCTGGTGGCAGAGCAGGCCCTCAAACATCTAAAGGTGCGTGCATGGGTGAAGAGGAGAAGAATGCTGTGAATTCACAGAATACATTCTTTGGCTGTCAAAGTTTTTTACCTGTTTAAATCCAGGAGACTGAGATTTTTGAAGGCTGATGCTGAGCATACCAAGCGTTGTGTATAGTCTGACTTCTGTCAAATGCATGCTGAGGGCTGAGGTAGTTCAGATCATTGAGTGCCCTGAGTCCCACAGTGCCGGGGCAAGCCAAGGTGGTCACAGCCTGAGCCTCTCTTCCCTGTGCTTTCCCAGGGTGCCAGGGCCCTGAGAGGCTCCTTGCACTGGGGCAGGGTTAAGTGACTGCTGGGACTCAGCCTGCTCAGACCTGACTAGTAAACCTGCAGGAGCTACCTTTGCAATGTCTTTGCCAGGAGCAAAGACATTTGGGGAGCATGGTGGGGCAGCACCTGTGCTGGCTGTGCAGAGGGCTGGATAGATCCAGGCAGGAATGCCAAGGCCAGAATCTGTGAATTGGTTGTTGCCAATGTTGGCTGTGGTAGCCGGATGCTCAGTGACTGGTCAAGTGAGCTGGCTTGGACTGTGTGTACATACAGTGTGGTTATCTCTGATCCAGCTACTGTCCTTGAGGATGAGGGAACTGTATACAGAGAAAGACAGGCTGCAATATTGCAGTACCACCACTCCATGTTGGTACAAAAACTCTGAAGACCTTAGGATAGAAAAGAAACACCAAACCAATGCAGAAGCATCAATCACTGCCATCGTTGGTATTCCTCATCTAAGTCTGAAGTAATTGTGCAGTGCAAGACACTGGATGTGAGAGCAGAAGCTTTTCAGCAAACTTAGTCTTTGAAGCAGGTAATCTGTGACCAGGAGAATGCTCCCTCATAGCCAGGGCTTCAAATATTTGCCTTGGAACAGAAGCAATCCGGGATTCATTCTTTGCGGTAAAATAGATCTTTCTTCATATTGGATGTCTCCACACTTGGGTGTTCCCATGTTGGTTTAGCTCCTATTGCTGCTGTCCTTTTGTCTGAATTTGGTTTCCTAATCAGTAATCCTAGAAATGCAGTCTCTTGGGATATTGTGTAGTCTTTGATGGTAAGAATGAATGCCTTCAAGTTTTCTCAAGTAATATCTGCTCAAATAGCAGGAGAAAGACCAGATAGTTTCCAGAAGGAGGAGAGACGTTGTTTTTCTTGTTCCTTTGATGTAAATTTGATTATCTCTCTCTGAGTTGTAACGAAGTATCCATTGAGATTTATTGTCTAGTACTGCAGGGCAAATTAACAAACACTTTCTGGAATATTTGAACTCTGGGAAAAGAGAAACATAGCTGGCTTTGTACAAATCCTGCTGACTGGATGTTTAGTTCTATGCATCACCCCAATGAATTAGGTAAGGCATTTTGCCTGCATAAGATAGGCATCTTTCTAGGTACATCCACTTTCTAAAAACTGAGGAAAATTTGTTTGGGTTATTTATTATTTGCACTCAGGAGTAAGATTTTAATAGAAGCAAGAGAAACAGAAATATAGACTTTGATAGCTGCTTCTTTACAGTTCAGCCTTCGAAAATGAAACAGCATTTTTCACATCCTTCCTCTTGGGATAGGTGGAGACATCCTGGATCCTTCTCTTACGGCTCTCAGCTACCTCAGTGTATGAGCCAACCCCAGAAAGTGGAATAGCAGTGTTAGGATGGTACAGAGCTCAGTTCTGTGCCCTGCTGTGTGTCCATGTCCCAGGAAACAGGGAGTTGCTTTGACCTGGTGCTGTGATTGGGATGTCTGCGAATACATACTTGATGTGTGACATGTCAGATGGTGGGGTTTATTCTTGTGTGGCTCCATTCTTGTATGACAGGTAACTTTCACAAACCACCTTGCCAGAGCTTTCATATCTGTCTCTAACCAGTCTCTAACTCACCAGATTCTTTCAGTCAGTTGTACACAAGGCACCCCTGGTGAAAAGATGAGATGGGTCAGAGCACAGAGTATTATTGACTTAGTTCACAGGTCTTTAAAAGCCTTGCTGGATGGGTGGCCATGTGTGCCATCCATATGGCAGGACCAGCAGGAGCTGACCTCAGGAGGAGACAGGGCAAGCTGTTCAACCCTGGATGTCACAGAATAAGCTCCTCATTGTCCCAGTAACCTCACTGTGACACTGGGGCTTAGTGCCTCGGCCTCCTCCAGTGCAGAGAAGAGATGTTCTCCATGGGTGAGAATCTTCCAGACAATTCTCACTGCAGGCAAGGTTCTGGTGAACTTCACAGCAAAGTGGGTGCTGAGCCCCTGCTCCTTAACATGACACAAATGGATAATATTGCCACTTGCTCAGCCAGCAATTAGAAGGTTCCTTAGTCATTTAGACGTCTGTAAAACTCATAACTGTGAGCCTGTACCAGTTGAGAAGTGAGGGAGGAATGTGAAGGGGCTAAAGTCAGATGTGGCAAAATGAAGACAATTTACTTCCAAACTGAAAACCTAGGATTTTTATTAGAAGTTATTGATGTTTACAGACAGCAGCACTTCGCAAACATGTAGATGGGGGTGAGTTCTGCTGAGAGTATTAACCCATCTGCACTGTATATTGCCCTGCCTTCCTACAATTTGCCTAAATTGTAGGATTAGCTCAATGCTAAAAGGGGAAAAAGAGCTACTCACAGCCTGCACAAATTTTTCAGTGCTCTAACCAAAGCACTGACATTGTTTCTAAAGATGTGGCTGTACCTGCCAGGAGTGGAAAAACCTGGCCTCTGGTGTTAGCTATATCTGGCCATTTTAAGGGAATTCCTTCCAAGAGTAATAAATACCGTCAGCCTGCTGAGCTGCTTGTGGCTGTTGTGATTTCATGCTCTCTTAAACGGCTGATAATTATTGCAAAACCCATTTTGGAACAACCTTTCAAATTTCAGTTGATTTTCATGTGTTTTACTAATTATTTCCATGGACCATTTTGGAGAAAACCCTCAGGATTAGCCCTTTGTGGAGAGGTGCTGAAGTGTACTTTTAAATATGCCCATCAGTGCTGTGGGTGATGGGTGGTTTGTCACCTAACACCAGCAGCAGCCCTGGTCACCTAGACCACACCTCTGTGATCTCAGGCCATTGCAAGTCCAGCTGGAGAATGCCAGACTGGGGGTTACTGAAAACTTGGAAGAAAGGCTGATTAGTACAAGAGCAGATGAAATAGTAATATGCAATGTATATTTGGCTGAGGTCTCTGAAGATCAAAAGTAATTAAACTTCATCTCTGAAAAATGCTCTTAATATTATCTTAATTTTAAGATTGTGGTCTTAGCTGAACTCATCAGAGGCTAAGATGGCAGAAAATTGGAGAGATATGGATATAAACACTAGCCTTTAAGGAAAGATGGGGTCCTTCCGTGTAATTTTTAGTTTTAAGATCTGAAATAAGAGGGGAAAATTGCAAAACAAGTTTTTGCTTTTTTTTATGATATTAACAAACACCAAAAAAAGACTATGATATGTACCACTACTGTCTTGTCAGAGTAACATGAGCAGTTAATACTGTGCTTGGAAAATGTTGCTGTTTACCAAGGGCTGTCATGATATTCTTGATTGCGGTAATGAGAAAAAATAAAGACAGTTGATCACAGTTAACTTGGAATGATTTACTTTATTTCAGTTTCTTGGGACTTCTAAAACCCCTGTGAAACTAGAGACTTTTTTTCATGTATTTCATCCTGGGATGTCTTATGTTATGAACATCTGTAAAGCATCACTCCTGAATGAACAGAATGTTGCATTGTGAAATGTATGACAGAAGTAATGCCAGATTGTGGGCTTTATAAATTGATTTTACAGAATTCAGTTACTATCTGGTACTGAATTTTAGCTTTAAGCGTGCAGGACATGCTACAGAAAATCATGGATATTTGTGTATATGCATTGTATGTGTTTTAGAAAATGCAGTGTACAAGTAAATCTAAGATTTCAGTGAAACATTTTCAGGGATGAAATTCATGATGTTTATTCTAAAAAAGTGTATCTATTTTTAAGTATACTGACATGCATTTTATTTTTTACCCTCTCTTCCTTTCAGCAATATGCCCCCCTACTTGCTGTGTTCAGCACTCAAGGCCAGTCAGAGTTGATCCTACTCCAGAAGGTGCAGGAGTACTGTTATGACAACATCCATTTCATGAAAGCCTTTCAGAAGATAGTGGTACTCTTCTATAAAGGTAAAAGTGTGGGATCCACTGTTGTAGTCTGTGCTTGGATTCTCAGTGTCAACCACTCTCTTGTGATGTTGAACCAAGCAGTGCATATGAGAAGGCTGTGTTGGTGTTGAACTCTGGAATGCTTTGAGAGTTCAAAGGAGTGTGTGGCAGCAGGAAAAGCCAAAACAAGCCCTTGTCTCCCTCTGTTGCTTTCATCCCATTCAAGAAGTGTGAGCAGGATCAAGCACTGTCCAGTCTTTTCAAGTGCAGCTTAGTCCTTGTATAAAATCAGCTCTAGGAAGACATTTCTATAAATTTCTGGCAGATTTCAACAGATCAGAGCTTGGTTTTAAGAAACGTTGAAAGTGCAAACCCTCCTAGCAGGAAGATTTTTCAGGGCTTTGGAGTTGGAAGTTTTTTTCACTCGCTCCCTACCAGAAGGAGCTTTTCTTATTCTTTTCCTGCCAATTTTTTGCAGGTGCTATAGTTTTGATGGATTTCATTTTTATTGTGAAATTGACTTCTTCACAAGTTTATTCTGATCAGGTTGTCATAGAGACTAATGGTCTTGCACCGTGTGTGATGGGTGGGTGCCAAACAGTTTGTTCTTGCTATAAATAGTTGGAGAAGAAAAATCAGCAGGAGTAGAAACCTAAGGTTGATCTTTGTTCACCCTGTTGAGTCCAGGTACATGTTCAAGGCAAATGAGTTCCAGTTGTTACAGTAATTTCATGGTTTCAGAAGGCAGAAGGAAGTGAGTCATGTGGATTTATTTCTATCCTTCTTTCAATATAGTGTGGCCTCCATGATAAATGAAAAAGCAATGCACCTTGTCCTTCTGCCCTCAAATCCTACAGTTTGTAAATACTATTACTGACTGTAGAACAACTTGAACCTGCAAGCTGCAGCAGTCACTGGATTCAGTTTTCTTTGGAAAAGAACATTTGCTTTGGACATGGTGAATGAGAGGCACAATTGCTGTGCACTCAGAGCATAACTGATGGTCAAGCCAGAAATAGTCTTGTGTAGGATTGCTTTCAGAATTTTTGTAGATTCATTACTGTGTTAGCCTGCAAGAGCAGTCCTGAAATTCCAAAGCATTCTAAAATCAAAAAGAAAGTAAATCACTGAATTGAATATTAAACTTAATATGCTTGAAGAGTCTAGTTCCCATCTACTCTGCTCACCCCATGTGCTCTTGTCCTGACTCAGGAGATTTCTTGGGCAGGCTTGTTTGGAGGGCTGAGAAGACTTCAGCCTCAGCATACAGGTGCCTCAACACTGTTTAGTATTCACATGATGTCTCGAGGAGTGTTTGGAGCTACTGTATGGTCTGTCCAATATGTGCTGTGCCTGTATTCCTGCCTGGAATACCTAGGGCAGGCATGTGGAAGCACCTGCTGCCTCTGCCATCTGATGCAGTCATGTGGAAGCACAGCTGCCAGCCCTCCCTGCCCCTGTTTAGGCTGAAGTTGGATCTGCTCTGTTGGACAAACCTGCTGCCTGCTGGCAACTGTTTGCCTGACCCTACAGCCACTGCCATAGGGCCCTGCTGGGTGCCGGATGCAGGGAGCATCAGTTCCAAATGGTTTTGGCAGCTTTGGGGTTAACAGTGTCCATTAGGTGAGGACATGCTGCTTTGTCAACCAGGGAAGATTCTGGGAGCACTAGGCCTTCAATTCCTGTTTCTTCTACATGACTCTGTCGAGCTTCAGTGGCTCATGGTGTGGTTTGTGCAGTGCTATGCTGCCTGCCTCTTCTTTGTTTCAGTGCTGGTAGATTTCACCCTCTCCTTCTGCCCAGTTCGTATCTATCCACTAAAAACAAGCCATCGAGTCTTTTGTAGACATGTGCTTTGTTTAGTTAATTCCTAGTTACAATGTATCTTCTGTTTCCTAATAGCCAGGAAAAAAGCCTCTAAAGCTGATGCTGGCTGTGTCAGTGGTGAGGGAGCAGCAGACACCCCTCTTCCCCTTCCTGTTGTTCTTAAGGGTAACATGCACAAGGTCTGGAGAGGTTTCAGGGTCCCTAATGAACTTCATCTAGTGACAAATAAAGGTATCTGAATATCTGAATGAGCAGATAAAAATGCAGCTTTGTACCAGCATGAATCCACATTCAGTTTGTTGCTTGTTACTCATTATGAGGTGGGAGTGCTTCCTGGGCATAAAAATAGCCAGCAGTGATGATAGGCACCTAATGCCACTCACACTTTGACTAATTTAGAGCTATGACTACTCTCATCAGGATGTCCAACATCTTGCATCTCAATGCTTTCCATATTTCCATCATGAAATAGCCCTTGGATTGCTTTCCTGTGAATTACCTGATAATACCTAAACATGTTGACAGCTGGGGCTCATTAGCACCTAGAAGATCTTGAAAGTCTGTGGTGTTGATTTTTTAAAATTTCTTATTCTGTCTCTAAACAAGATGGAGCATCCATTTTTTCCCCAATGTAAACCCAAGCCCTATTTTCCTTTAAGTAACAGCAGCTTCTTACTGGCTTGTAGGTGTAATTTGCAAAAGCTACAGTTCTGTAGTTGGTTAAAGCTTGTTAACATTATTATTATTATTATTACTCTACCCTTGTGTTCCTGAGACAGTATAGACAAAAATAACCTGTGCAGTTCTGTACTGATCCCCAGCTATGATGTTGCTCCTCTGGTTTTCACTTTAAGCCAGTACAATTGTTTATCAAACAGCTGCATTTTGACCAAGATCTAAAAGCCAGCTGCAGAATAAGAATTGCTGAATTCTGAGTGGCACTCAGTAAGTTTGCTGGCTTCCTTGCTTGCATTGTAAGATGTGTGTTGTTGCTAGTTCCTTCTGTGTTGCAATGTGTCCCTTCACTGTGGGTAAAATAAGCACTGTTGTTATTGGAATACATGCTATATATCATATTCACCTGTGGGTCCCTTTCCTTTAGTTTATGTATAGCCTTGAAATTTCAAGTGTGAAATCTTGACACTGTTGAAATTAATGATTGTTCCTTTCATGAAGATCAGAATTTCACCCTTTGAGTGGCAAACACAAAGCCTCTGTACTTTTTCATTAGAATTCAAGACAAGATTTACAAAATACAAGAAATAACTGATTGCAAGTAGGACTCTGGTTTGAGGCATAATTAGACCTCAGAGATATTCTTTTGTAGTACAGAGATACAGCAACCAAATGATGCAGACTGACAGAGATTCTCAGATTCTGCAGGGAACACTTAGAAGAAAGGAATCTTCAAGTTTCACTTCATACAGTTTTTTGATGGATTACAATTATCTTTAAATATCTTAATTAGTCAAGTACTTTTTGTGGTACTTGATGCAAAATTTTCCTGGGAAAAACTCAAAACAAACCAGAAGGGCCTTAACTGTACTGTGGGTGACATTCCTTGCATTGAAAGAAGCCTTGTGTGAAGGCTCTGTTCTGCCAGCTGAGTTAGCTGCAATAGAGTTGAATTTTGCAGATTGATTGACTGTGTTGGCAGCTGCCAGGGTGTGCTTTTCCCTTTACTGCCCCTGGCTATGTGGTTTGAGTTAAAAGCAGGAATTCATTTGAACCGGGTGATTGAGTGCAAAGCTGAGACCTGAACTTCAAGTAACTTTCCAGTTAACCCTGAAGAAAAGAGACTGGGCTGTTGAGTGTCTGTGCTCTGCAGCTTCTCCCTTTCATGAGGGACATCCCTGGAGGCTCTGCTCGTGGGTGGTTTGAGTGGCAGTTGGCTGCACCTGCAGGAAAAGCAGCTCTGTGGGGCTGACATCACCTGGCACTGCAGTGAGAATGATGTGCACACGCCCACAAACTGCAGTGCTCAGCTTCAGCCATTAAAGTATATCTATAATCAACTTTAATGAGGAATAACTATATATATACAAAATGAGTCATTCCCTTCATCCTCCTTCCATTTTCCCTTCCTCCTCCTTCCATTTTCCCTTCCCACTGCTTCAAAGCAACTTAGAGGTATGATTAACTATACCCTGTCCTGCATGATTGTTGAATTGAGCAGCTTTGTGCAGGTGGGAGAATGCCATCCCTTATGAGCACTGGAGACATGAATGTATTACACATAACATTTCTTAGAAATTAAAGGAGCATTGCAGTTGCCCTTTTTGTAGTTCAGGACATTTTGTTCTTCTCTGTTAGGGTAGGAGGTTTATTGCCATGGAGTTAAATACAGGCAAATTTTTCATCTTCCAGACTTGAGAATGTTTTAATCTTTGAGGCACACAGTGAGAGTGCATGGTGCTTTTATCAGATGGGGGTTTTGGGAAGGGAGGGAGAAATTCCACTCTCCCTTTTGGCTACAAAATCATTGAGCTTACAGGCTTCAAATCAAAATAAAGACAAAAACCAGACTTGAGTCTCATTACTTTTGAACTGAGCTATGTTCCTACCTGAAGGTGCTTCCTTGCACAGTATCAAAATGTCACCTGTCATGAAGCAATGGGATTCAGCACTTCTATACAACAGCTTCATACTTGTCAATGTCCACAGTGCCCCAGAGCTTGAGCTCAGGACAGGGTTGCTCTACTTTAGTTTTTTTGGGTGTTGCTTTTTTTTCTGAAATCTCTCCTGATTTTCTTTGCCTGTCCTGTGTGCCATACCCTGAGTAATTTTGCAGATATAGTTGTGTGAACCTCAGGACTCTGAGGTAAATGTAATCTTTTCACATGCACTTTTACATTAAACTTCAGGTTTATGAGTCCATGTGAAATATTTCAGGTTTGCTAAATTAAAATCCAGATTGATGAAATACTGTAATGCCTTTGAGCTGCTACTAAGGACTACCAGCAAGAAGTTAATGCAACATGTTCAAAACCTTATTCTTCTCTCCAGTGTTTCTGTAACATTGGAGAAAAAGTTCCTTGTGGCAGGTTGTGATTTCAGGAAGATGGTGGAAATTTTTGGTCCCTCCTGTAGGTTCACCAAGCACAATTTATATATATGGAAAAAAGCCTAGAGCCAGCTCAGTCCCCCTTTCCCTGCATTTTCTCAGCATTACTGTCAGCTGCAGTAAACTGCAGAAGAGGTTTTATTTTGGAAAAGTTCCTGAGAGACAAGGTAATTTCCAGTCACACACTCTTACTAAATTCCTAATTTTCAAGGAGAATTCACATTCAGTTACTGTTGAATGTCTTGGAATAGTTTTAAGTTCAAATGTATCCCTGGTTGCTTCCATCTGTTTATTATTCAGCAGCATATGTGAAATGTGTCTCCTCTGTCTCATTTGATCAGATGATTTGGGGTTTTCGTGTCATTTATTTCAGTTTGTCTGCTTCCCTTCCCTGCCACATCTGCTCTAACTTTGGGCTGAAGCAGAAGGTGATGGTCAGGGTTGGTGCCTTGGCAAGCAGATACCCAGGGGGTGGGCCAGCCCCTAGAAGCTCTGGGAAGCAGTGAAGTACATAAATGTGATTTTGAGCAGGGAGGGTAGTTTGTTCAAAGACAAAAAGAATGGAAATTTTAATGAGGTGTAGAAAGCCGTCTTTAGTCTTTTTATAGAACAAATACAGTTTGATTTTTTTGTTCTTGTTGATGGTGTTGTTTGTTCTTGCCACTTGTATTACATAACTGCCAAAATGCCATTGTGGATCCCAGATTTTGCCTTTACAACCATCAATTACTGAGCTACTTGGCTTGGCTGGATCACAGGAGCTTTGTCCTGGGGCTAGAGGTCTGTTGCTAGACCTACATTTGCATATATTGGTAACAATAAGTGTCCTTGCTATTTATTAGTATTTCTTTATTCTGAATTGTACTCAGCCTCATGTCTCCTCACTGACAGCTGTTTTGTTCCTGATTCTTGACATAAAAATGTCAGCTGTGCTGTCCCTCCAAGCCAGTCCCTTTAGATGGGTGGTCAGAATAGTGACCTTAAAACTTATTAGCTAAAAACAATATAAGACCTTTAGGGGAAAATAATTGCGAAAAATCCCTACTGGCTGTCTCTTAAGTGTTCCGTCAGGAGGAATCTGTCACTTCAGACTTCTAGAAACATGCACAATTCTGTGATACAACAGCAAGAAAAAGCATGGTAATTCTTATTGTGGTAACTTCCAAGATGTGCAGGCTGATAATTATATTTCTTTTATCCAGCAATCTTATGTGGTATATTTAAAACAGATGAAGAAAGAACTCTTCTTGACAGAAGCACAATATTTGATACTTTATTTTAAGCCTAATACATTACACATTTTATTGCATCTGGAACCCATTATATGCATCAAATATTCTGTATTTGAAGCCTAATATAGATGATGCAAAGCTTATTCCACTGCAATCATATTAGCTGTATGCTGCCTTATAAAAAATCTTTGTCCTCTCATGTTCAAAATCTGCTAATCTCTAAAAAATACATTTTTTTACAAACACTGATCTGTATTTCAGCTGATGTTCTGAGTGAAGAAGCTATCCTCAAGTGGTATAAAGAAGCACACGTTGCTAAAGGCAAAAGTGTTTTTCTTGACCAGATGAAGAAATTTGTGGAGTGGCTGCAAAATGCTGAAGAAGGTATGGGTTCATTTGAAGAACTATAGTAGTCTCTTTGCAGAACAAATTATTTTTTCACATTTTAGTTGTACCAGGATATGAAGTATTCAGGACTCACAATACAAAACAGCAGGCATGACCATCTCAATTGTTTCCAGTCATGGCGAAGCCTAACACCACTTGCTCCTTTTTCAGTGATTGTGGTGTCCCTGTGAAGTCCTTTATTCATTGGGTACCACTTGTCTATAGATAAACTCTTTCAGCTTCTGCAGGGAGGAACTCTGCACTGCTGACAGCATCGACTACCTTGGTGCTAGCACCTGCAGCCAAGCAGTTTCCTGTCTCAGTGCCTTTTTTGCTCTTGTCATGTTTAATGGCACAGAGCATGAGCTTGCCTGCACCCTGGCTCTTGCAACTGGCTTTGGCTGAATGGTCAGGTTAACATTATGTGGTCTGTATTTTCTGCTTTAAAATGGTTATTTAGAAGGGGAACTAGTTTCTTTAGTCCCTAACTTGGTTTTCCTCATGTTCTTGATAGAAAAATACTTCTACTTCTAACTTGAATAAGTTACCTTTTTTTGCATAGAAAAAAAAATTCCCCATCAGTTGGGAAGGTAAATCCATGTGTAATAGATATGGATAGAATTATTAGGGTCCATTTGCATCCATTTAATGTAATTTATTTTATAAACTTGGAGGAAATATGCACTAGGAACAGAAAAAAGCAGCAATTCACATGTTCAGGTGGCTGTATAAAAATGGCAGCTGCTTTCACACTTGGATTTTGGATGGGCAAGCTTGGTTTAATTAAGCTTTTCTAAAAAATTTTCTGCTTGTGTGCCTCGGCTGCTCTTTATTTTTATCCTTTCCTGCATGTCCCCCCTGCCAGATGTCCTTAATTACAAAGTCCAGTACAAACGGAGACAAAATGTTTCTGTAAAAACACGCAGCCCATGTTTGCCCTCAGAAATCTGATCTGTGGTGTAATGTTTGCTGGCAGTGAGCCCTTTCCTGTCAGGTGAGCACAGAAATATAATATGATGCAAAGTAGCTTTAGGTTACAAAACAAGCATGTGTACTCCTGCTTCTAGGTTACTTCTTCTGATTCTATTACTAATGAACTTTATCTTGTGCCATAAAAACAATTTAAAAAACCGATTTGTACGTGTTTCATACCTTCTGTAGGGTAGCCTTTCTAGATAAGCTGGATGATGATGCTGATTGATATTTGCAAAGCAAATAGTTTCAAGGGTGCTTCCTGGGTGAGAGTAGTACAGTCTACTCATAAAGATTAGCAGAGTGAGCAAATAATGCTGATCCTTTATTAAACTCAGCTCCAGTACACATTGGGGCTCCGTGGATGAGGACCAGAATCATTCATAGCAACATGTTGAAAATTTTAGTGACAGATCTGTAAATGAAGAGCTCCACCATGGAGGGCAGCAGAGTAAATCTTCATCTCCTGAAGCTGTGTGTTTCTTTCTTGTTTTCTCTGTTTGATCTACCAGCCTTTCCTAGGAAGTACTAGGTGTGGTGAAAATTTTTATTTTTGTTTTGGAAGGATATCTTGTTATTTTTATATAATTACTCACATCAGTGTCCTTGTGCAACCTACATGAAGTGTTTCACTCTCTTCTCTTCCAGAGTCGGAGTCTGAAGGGGAGGAGAACTGAGGTGGTTCCACAGAGCACAGTCTCAATCTAGGTTAATGCCAAATGCGCTTGGGAATGCCGTACTGTTCAAGCAAAGAGGCTTTACTTCAGTGTCATACAGAAAACTATAGACTAGACTTTCCTTTTGTTTAGAAGAATAAAGGTTTTTAATGGAGCCCTGAGGCATTAGATGCTTTACTTGGGACTCTACCTCTGGCTCAGTGTACACTAACTTAGGCAAAGACATTCAGCAAGGAGCCATATAGAAAAAGTGAAATGAAATACTTATGGACTCCTTTTTATTAACGGTCTTTTTCAGGTACTATGGTATATGAACACTCCAATTTCTGTTTATAGAACTGTTTGGTCTGTGTTTGTAGCTCAATATTGGCTTGTGTATGTGATTTGACACCACCACATTTTTTTGAATAAATGGCTTTTATATCTTAGTTTTGTGGTATTAGTGTGTATGTAAAGTTCTGGCTTGCCACAGTTTTTATGATTCTCCAAGTAAAAATTACCCAAGAATGCCAAGAGGCCATTTTCATACTTCTTCCTCAAAAAATCAGCAGCTATAGTTAACTGGTGTAGGGAATCACTGCCAAATCTTTATTCCCATCCTTACATTCACCTTTGGACAGATTAACCATATTGCATAGCAGATATTGATCAATTCTTTTCCTTAATTCAGAGAATATGTACAGGAACAAAGCTGTGGAGTCCCAATTTTTCAGGTACGGTTTATGCAAATGATATATAGAATAATATGTTCTGCTCATTTCAAACTACAGTCAGTTATTGGTGATTGCTGAATTTAGAAAGAGAAGTTGTCTCATTTTAGAAGGATTAGCTTCAAAACATGCACGACTAGAAGTCATTACGTGTGAAATCTGAAATTTATTTACGTCAGGTTTAAAAAAGCCAGGCTTGTATTCTTACAGGGGAAAAGCATGGCAGGGCATAATCAATTAATGGAGTGTTGTATTTTGTCATTAGAAACCAGTAAGCTAGCAGATAGTACAGATCTTTCTGAGGGAAAGTCAACACTTCATATAAACCACAGATGATTCTCAGTATGTATCTGGCTTTACTGTAAACAGCAGTTAGCAAGTGGAAATCAAGTGCTGTTGAGTGCCAGCTTTCCATCCAGTACAGCATTTATTTTCCCAACAGGCATCGATCTTTGGAAGGGGAAAAATGTCATGGTGATGTTTCCAGTAAGTTTGAGAAGACCAGAGCCAGTCACATTAAAAAGCAGAACTGATGCATTAGCTGCATACTTTCCATTTTGGTCCTTGTTATTACAGAAAATAAATTTGCTGGGCATGAAAACATATGCACAAAACGCTGCAGCTGTGACGTGGTAGTACTGAGTCACTGATACGCAGCCACTATTGCTAAAATCATCTTAAATTCAAATTTGCTGTTTCCTGAGATACTAAGGAATATTTAGTTTGGTGTACATAAAACCACTTTTCTGTATAATGTTAAACTTGGGCTGATTTTGAAGGTGCCAGTCTGGAGTAGTGTGCAGAGATCACAATCCCCTTTCCCTGCTCTCAGACTGCCAGGGAGAGCCAGGCAGGGCTGGCTGGGCCACCTGCTGGAGACACAAGTCATCTGTGCAAGAGGCTCTGTGAGGCCAAGGGCAGCAGATCCGGGGTGCCTGTGCCCCTGTGCCCCAGCACACTGCAGCTGCAAGCAGAGCTGGGTGGGTCACTGCACTGAAGGTCAGGTGCCTCCAAGCCGGGCACCTGATGATGGTTTCAGGTCCCTGCCAAGTTGAGATACTCTGTGATTGCTGACACAGTTGTCCTAGCTCCATTTATAGACATTGTGTTGGAGAGAAATGGGTGTTTTTAGCACAGGGCTGCTGGCCAAGTTGAGACTCGTGATTTAGAGCATGGTGAGGAGTTGCACTCTTGGCTGACAGGAGTTGTTCACTTTTCAGTCACACTGCCCAAAACCCTGCATCTTCTGTGTTCATATCATGCCTAATGTGTGGTTCCTGGGAGCCCCTCTCAGCTTGCCCTCCTGCAGGAAAATTATTAGGCACTAACAGTTTCTCCGTCTAGTTTTCAGGACTTTTCCCACTTAATCTCTGATATCAGATGGGAACTTACATGTGTATTTTTTCATCCAGCATTTCACACATATGCTGGTAACTGAGCTAGGTAGGGGCACAAGTACAAATAGATCTGGTTTGCTTCAGACTGAGTATCAGTACAAAAGTGTGCAATGATAAGGTTTTCCAGGAAACCTGTAGATGAGAAGCTGGGCAGAGCTTTTGGTGTGACTCCCTTCAGGTAAAGTGCCCATCCCTTGAAGCCTTCAGAGAGTCTACATTTCAGTTAAAAATATTCCCAACCCAAGGCATTTCTTCAACACAGCTCTTGAATTAGTGTTTCTCTGCTGGAGAAATCAAAGCTACAAGTCAGCACCAAATACATGTTTTAAATATGGAATCAGTTGTCTTGCAAAATTAAAAAGATACTTCATAGAAAATGTGCCTCACATAACATTACATTCAATTTTGAAACTGCAATTTTAAGGTCAGAACTAGACATCTTTTACTTTACAATAAATTGCAATAGAGTGCACTTTAAAATGGGGATTGCTGAATTTGAAGGCGATTCTTCTCTTCTGGCCTCTCCCTGAGGTTTTAACTAAGAAAGCCAATTACATTGCTTTAAAACATTCCTCTGGTGTACAAATGCTCTCCAGGAGAGAGACCACATCATCCTTGGGATGATGCAACAGTGAGGTTGGTTAAAGGGCTGGTTATGAATCTGACAAAGTTCCTATTTCTTGCTGCTCCAGCTACCTTATTGCATTGCAGGCATGTCTAACTATGCCAAGCCCTGTGCAAAGGGAGTTTCCAGCCCACTGCAGTCAGTAACCCCACAGATCACAAACCATTATTGAGCTGATGCTCCCTCCATTGTTTTCAACAGCAATCCTGCTTCACCCTTCCCATGCTTTGGCTGATAGAGATTTACCCCCAAGAAAGCAATAACCTGCTGTGCTAGCATCCCCCTTTTCTGCTTGGCCAGCACATCCCAAACCCAGCAGCCAGAACCATGCCAAAATGAGTGATGGAAAACTCCCCAAACTCATCCCTATGGGAGCTGCAGGCTGGCTGAGCATTTAACACCCAGGGAAACCAGCATCTGGCAGGTGAGAACCCCTACAGGATCCCAGGGTCCACTCCATGACCACACCTGGGAGAGGGAGGGGTATGTAGGTGGTCTTGTGTGTGTACACAGTTTTTTCCACAAAAGTGGCTCTTCAAGCAATATGGAGCCATTTTCTCAAGTCTTGAAAAGCCTTCTCCCTCCCCAGTCCATTTAGTAACAAGGTAGCATTAAACAATGTCTCATTAATGGGTGTGGGAGTGTGTTTTCCTTCAGTGCTGCCATAATCCCCAGTTTAACAGGCAGAACTCTGATAGAACAAGCACCCATGTGTTGTCATCTTATTGTGAAAGTTCCATACCTTCTCAGCAATTTCTCATAGCCAGCTCCTCACAGCACTGACTCCTCCTTCTTCACAAAGCAACCAACAAACTGCAACTCTCTCCACAGCACAACCAATGAACTGCAGCTCCCTTCTCAACCAGCTAACCCATTCTTCTGTAGCACTGTTCTCCTTATTGGACACAGCTGTGGCCTGTTAAGGGCAGGGCTGTTCCTAATCTTTGGTGATTAGCACAGCTGCAACTCCTCAGGTGTGAGATTACCTTCTGCACTATCTTTATTTTCTTACATTTTATCCCTCCACACCCATGCACTGAGTGAGCAGCACTGAGGGGCTGATGGACCAGGAAGTGTTGGAGGCCCTTCCTCCCCACTCCAGGTTACACTTGGGCTGAGGGTGGCTGCTGCAGCTCTTCGTGGGGCTCCCTCTCCCAGCACAGCTCCCCAGGGGTGATGCCTGGGTCAGGGCACTGACAAGCAGCTTTGGTGTTTCATTAGCAGCATGAAACAAACTGCTTTGTGTCTGTATTTGAACAGCACAGCTTTATTTCAGGGCAGCTTGTGCACTTCAGCAGGGACAGACAAGCACTTCAAGGCAAGCAAGGGGCAAGAAAACGTGGCCCAATCCTTTATGTTCACTAATGTCGGTGTGTTCACTAATGTGAACTCTGATTTCTGCTTTGAACCTCTTCCTCAAAATGTGACCTAGCAGAACCAGAACCAGTGGGTTCAGCCTAGAGTGGCTGCAATGGGGGGCAGGTGGTGAATCAGTTGTGCCAGGTTTGTCTGAACAACATTTGGAGAACAAATGAACTGTTTCTCCCAAGCATGCCCTTAACTGAGGCACTGGTAAACTGAGGCTTTTAAGCTCAGTTAAGCCTCAGGCTTTTAAACTCCTGTCATTTTCATGGACAAGAATAACTACCTTTAAAATCACATTTGCACTTAAAAATGGTGATTATCTAAAATAAGTCTTGTGGGCTGGGACAAACCAGTCCTTTCTCAAAAAGAGCTACAAATAACATTACATGGATTAATTGCAGCAACCATTCAGCTCTCACTGAGCTATGCTGGTTATTAAGAACCAAAATTAGGACAAATTACATAAGTATGTATTTTCCCAAAAAAGCCACATCTTTTGACTTTGAAGTGTGGGGGGGGAAACCCCCAAGATCCCAAGAGTTGACTTCTTGCACTTTCCCACCAGGCTTTTGGTTTTTTTTTTGCTATGATATTTTAAGTAAAAGTTAGTTCTTGCTCCTTACCAGCCCCATGGGCCTTTATAGCTTCATGTAAATGAAAACAAATCCCAGGAGGGGAAGTTATGCCAACACCTGCAGAAGACACGATTCAGGCAGGCGAGCCCTCCTGGGCTGTGCATGTAATCTATATTTGGTACATGTCACAGAGCCACTGCACTGCTGTCCTGGATGACTAAAATAGCTCACTTGCTATTTTTTCCTGGCAGGAATCTGATTAACACCACGGTGACAGCCTCAGGTTCCTCCCACAGAGGACTGGCAGCTCACATCACGCCACACACTAGCAGGGGGTTCAGATGCTCCTTTCCAGTTTCCCAACGTTATTCCCTGATAAGAAAAGTCCTGAGCTTACAAAAGCTCAGCAGGAGCTGTGCAGGTTCAGCCTCACCTCAGCACTGCTGCCCTGGGGCCCCAGGGGCCATGCTGGGAGAGCAGTGCCCTGAGTGCTCATGGCAGGAGATCAGGATTAGGGAGTGAAGGGGATGTGCTTGTTTTCCTGCTGCCTGTCCCACACGGGGGCAGGACAGAATTGCACTTGTCACACTCTCAGCCATCAGCAAGCAGCACCCACGTGTGGCTCTGTTCCAGACATACAAGATGTGTCCCCACCCATGGACAGGCTTTGCTGGGCAGTACAGAGAGAAGAGGCCAGGGCTGGAGCTGCTAAAATGACCCAGCTGCAGGCTGACAGGTAACATTTGGGTACCTGGATCTGTCCCTCCGTGGCTGCCAGAAACTCAATAGCCTCAGCCCAAGTGTCTCAGATAAGTGTTCAATGTTAACAATTGCTTGCTGTGCCCTGCACTCACCACAACTCTCCTACTGATGGTGTTACAAGATTCAAGTGCTACTCAGCACCCTTCACCCCACAGGACTGCAGGAAACTGCAAACTGTTCTGGAACATCACCAGCAGGGAGAAACACACCCTCAACACCAAATTTCACTGATTTAGGAACACACATGAATAAAAAAATAAATTGATTCAATCCACAGTGAATAAAAGACTGCATCATGGCAACTTCATAACAAGAAGATAGATTTGTTTTGCAATGCATCTCAAAGTGCATCGATTGCCTGAGATTTTTCTGTTTATTTTTCCCTGATGAAATGGGCTAACATAGCACTCTCCATATCATTACTACTTACTGCTGGGATATTTGCATAGCACTGACAGCCATAAATTATGCTAGAAGAAATAACAAAACAGTATTGTTGATGTATCCCAGGATATGATCAAAATAAGGTTTTTAGCCAGACCTATGTTATTAAACGCACTAGTCTAGCTGGGAAAAATCAATAAGCTTTCAACTACACTTCCTTGCCCAGGACCAAAATAGAAGCAGCAGCCTTGAAAAAATAAAAACTGACTGTGAAAAACTGATCTAAAATTTAGTTAGATTTGTATCAGTAAGACCACCCGAGAGAAAATAGATGGCTTCTGTGACACTAAAGGAGATTCTAAAGGGAAATGAGAAAGCAGATAATTTACAATTTGTGGAGTAAGTAGGACAGTCAGTAAAAGAAAAGGTAAAAAAATTATACAGAATCTCTCTCTTTTACTGATGACAGAGAAGGTGAATTTATCATGAGGCTTGCTGCCCATCCCTACATCAACTCTGTTCCCTGCAGTCCCTACGATCCAGGCCCATGGGATAACAGCAATGCAAAGACATCTGAAAGAGCCTGGAGATGACACTCTGCTCCACAACCAGAAATTTTTCTGGTATCAAGAAATGGAAGCAGTGGAAGATCTGGAAGATTATACTTCTCCCACCTTTTGAAAACAAACCCCAGTTTTCTGTGATTTTATCAAGACAATGGTATTCTGTGATCAATAGAAACAACCTTTTGTTTTTTCCTTCTTGTTATCAGACTTTGTATCTTATGCATTTTGCTTTAAGAAATTAATGGATCCAGAAAATTGAACCTGTAAAGCTTTTCCAGAAGAACCCATTAATGCTGATTTCTAATCAAAGGGTATCTCATCCTGTTTCCAGCTGAGAAAGTCCTGATTTCTCTCTCCCATCACAAACCACACATAATTCAATAAATCCAACATGGAAATGTCTTCTGCTCCCAGACAGATCACCTCTCACTTACTGTGGTTTCTTACCTTCCCTCAACCTCACAGGTTGGCCCAGATTTCCAGAAAGAGTGGGAAGCATTTTGTCACACTCAGCTGAACTTCTGGACCTGCAACCAGAGCTGTCTGCTCTGAGCCTGTGCAGAGACACGTCCTGAGCCCCTCACCTGGAGGAAGGAAAGGGGATCCCCCCTTTCCCAGGGGCTGAGGCAGGCACCAAAGCCATGGCTTCAGCCCCCTCTGGGTGTCCCTCCAGCTGGCACACAGCCTCCCTGCTGGGCCCAGGGGAAGCAAAGCACACGAACCACATCTGGCACTGCTCCGCAGGGAAATGTGCGACGGTACTAAAACAATCACAGCAGCCAGACTTGTAGGGATGCAGTCCCTAGGGATCCCAAATAGGCCAGCAGCTTGTCAGGGGAAATGCCAGCAAGCAGTCCAAAGACAGAGACAGAGAGAGAAAGAGAGAGGTAGCATTCCCAATATAAGTATAGGACACAAAAAACAGGGCAGAAAGATAATTGAGGATACCTGCATCATTCAAGGCCATGTGTTGTCCCTTCTTGCACTAAACAGCATTTATGTAACACTCCCATGTGTTGCTCCTCTTACAGTCACATCAGATCGCTGTTACTAATGGACAGAGACTGCTTTATTTCTACTTTTTTTTTTCCTACTTCAGCTTTTAACAGCATTTTATGCATAATCACATCCACATTTCTCCTTACATCTTTTTTTTTTTTGTGAGGGTGAGTTTTAGTATTTTCATAATAACTGGCTACAATTTTGTGAATTTTGTAGCATTTCTGTCATATTTATGCTATAATTTAGTCGCTGTAACAGCAACTAATTTATTTTTTAAGAAACTTTCTTGAAACAGCAGCTCATGGTAATCCTTTAAACTGAAGGATTCTTCAGGCAAAATGCAGCTCAGATGATACAGCCATACATCTGGATGATTTATTTAAACATAATAAAACTATCCTCCCTTCAAGTACTAAAACCCCAAATGTTTGTTTATGCTCTGCCTGTGTGCAACTTCACCTTACTAAACTTGACTAGGATGGATGAAATGCAAGAATCAGATGTAGGCAAGAAGAATCAGCATGGATAAATCAAAGACATGGATATATTTACTGCAGAAGTTTTAAAGCAACTGGTTCTCATGACCCCAAACTCCAAATGGCTTCACCAGGGTGTGGGAGAGGTCTGAAAGCTGTATGGGCAACTGACTGAAGAGAAACACATGGTGGTGCTGATGCTGCAAAGCAACCCTGCAGTTTTAACTTGAAAAAGGCACAGAGGAAAAGTGTGGTTTTCTGGGGAACACTAATCCTCAGAGAGGAAGCAAAAGGACAGCAGCTTCCCATATCAAAGGAAGAATCCACTAGGGACAATTTTAATTGTATAGATAGGAACATAAATGTAAACTAGAGGAAAAGCACAAAAGCATGGCCTTCTACAAACAGACAGCAGAGCAACAACCTGCCTGTCCTGCAACAGTGGGAAGTCTGAATCATGCTGTAGATGACCTTTAAGCTGGAAATTTGTTTCCATACTGAAATTCATGTTAACTTTTCTCACCAGAAGTCACTTAAAATATCAGGAACTCAGAGATATTCTGAATTCCCAAGGGGTTTTAGTCCAGCCCATAAAATGGAAGAATCCAGATAACTGCCCCAAGATGAACAAGATTCTCTCATCACAGCCAGAGACACCTTCCTGTTTGGAGACAAATCATTTTATTACTCAGACACCTCTTACCAATCACTTTTTACTGCTGTGCTAGTCTGTAATAGACAGAAATATATTCTTCAGAGGGAAAAAAACCCCAAGAAATCATCCAGCTCAGGAAAATAATATTAAACAGATAAAGTGATAAAGCACTGTGGAAAAAAATTTACTGCTGAATAAAAATATCAAGTGTACTCTACCCCAAAGGCAGAGGTGATTTGGTTAGTGCAGTGTTTGGTTATTGAAGGGCACATGCCTTTGACACAAGAGTGCAAATAAAATACTGAAATGAAGAATTGTCTTAGTAGTTAAGGATTTATCCAGCATTTGGAGTAAATCCTTTAAGGGATCTTTGTTCTGTCAGACCTGTGACCTTACAGCCCTTTGACTCAGAAATGGAGATGACACTTTAGGAAGACATTAAGATGCCTGTAAATGCTGGATGAGTTCTGACAGCACAGACTTAGCAGGGTGACGTGGTGCTATCTCAGCCCCAGCACAGGTACAGCAATGAGAAGCAGGTAAGAGACCTGAGCTCCATTCCTTTCTTTCTCAAAGAATAGCTTTTTTGCACCCATAGCCAGAACTGAGACTAGAAACAAACTCTGGCCTGCTGCTGTTGACAAGAGGACCATAAAGTCTGTCCCACTTTTGTCAGCATGTTTCTATTACCACTTGTATTACCTAATAGCAATCCTTTGTCCCTCATGCCAGCAATCCCACTGAATGGGTGCAAGGCAGCACCACAGCGCACCCAGAGGTGCCAGTGCTCCAGATCTCCCCACTCCTAACATGACTGACTGCTTGCTCTCCCTAAATCACTGGAAGAAATATTTCCTGGGGAAAAGGAGTCTTCAAGAGCACTTTATTCAGAGTAGGTATTAATTTAAGACTGAGTCCTCTAAAAAGATTGGTTCATATTTAAAATGGTTTCCTACTGCTGAAGCAGCCTTGTTTCCCATCTGCACCCAGGTTATTGCTTTGTCAGTGTCTGTGTCTGTCTCAGTGGCATCAACAAGGAAGCAGCACCAAGGGCACTGCCAGCTGCCAGGACTTGGGCTGCTCCAGAGAAACTGTGCCATCAACTTTTCTCTAGGAGAAAAGCCACCTCTGTGGCAACAGGCTGGCAGCTTCCCGAGCTGCCATCTCTCACT
Organism: Melozone crissalis; assembly: GCF_028551555.1. NCBI lineage: Eukaryota > Metazoa > Chordata > Aves > Passeriformes > Passerellidae > Melozone > Melozone crissalis. The sequence continues at coordinate 30,211,521 of NW_026535794.1, forward strand.
CATATATAGAAGGTGTAAATAAAACACAAGATGGTGTCAAAACTACTTTCCAACTGATACTAGGAAGTAAACTAATTATTTTAAACTTGAAATTCCACCATCACTTAAAATTGCCTGCAGAATTAAGTTTAGATTCACCTTTAGATTTCAGTGTACATTCTGTAAAGCACAGTAACTGTAAATACTCTATTTTAGGATTCTTCACTTACATTAAAAAAAAAACAGAACAGTATAAAACCCACTTTATTCTTCCTTCATTCCTGTTTGCTTCTCCTACCCACTTGCAGAGGGGTTCTTGACCTCTGTGAAATACACAATTAAATGGAAACTGTATTACCACATTGCAGAACAATTCTCTTTGTGTAAACTATAGTAAAAACAACTGCATATCAAAAAAAAGAACAAACCAAAGTTAATAGCTGGCTAATTAATATAAAACCATTTCAACTGATGGCTGTCTTGATTAACATTGACAGAAACCCACAGTTTCAAAAGGGCAAAACCTAAACTGGGAAGGCAGATGGTAAAAAGAGACAAATCTTGTGACGCCAAGAAGAAACTTTGGTGAAAGATAAGCCATGACCTATCAGCTTTATCTTTATTTTAGAGAAATTGTACCAAGACAATTCAACTGACAGAAAATTCCTGTGTGCTTAAGGGATTAATTACTTATTGCAGATACCCATATCTGACTGTCAGCTTGGGTAATGTCCCTAATGCAGATGTTTGGGCACTGATAGCAAAAAGCACTGGCAGTAGACTCCATAAGCAGCTAACTTGTAAGATAAAATAGGAAGCTAAGTTTAAATGTGTAAGCCTATATACTGCTCAGCTTACATAAAGCCAGAAATGCACTCCACACCAATACAAATGGGCTGATTTTCACAGTGATATGTCTGCCACTGTACTGGAGCTGGATTTATATAGATCAACAGCAAAGCAGAGAATTCAGAATAAGCATGAGAATCCAGGGTTTCACTGTCAAACCCTGGGCTACCATCTGACACTTCCAGTAACAAACAAGGTTTGTTTCTTCTATTTCCATGTTACTAGATACCCATTCTGCTGTTAGTGTCATCTGCTTACAAGAAGACTACTGGAAAATAAAAAGCTGCTCTTATAGATGAACATACTCCTGAGCTCTCTTGTTGCTTTAAATTTTTATGTGAGGACCTGGTACGCTTTTAGTGCCGTCAAGGGAAAAGACCAGACGAGGAAATTGCTTCCCAGCTTGTCCCCAGCTTGCACACAGATGATGGTGGTGATGCAGCAGAGCTGGCAGCAGCAGCAGGTCGATTCCTAACTAAAGGGCCGTGGCTTTTTCCATACGCTCCTCACGCATGCTCTGAAGGGCTTAACTCACATTACTGGCAGCTCACAGCTATAGGTCTTCTGTTTGCAAGAAAAGAAGCCAGGCTATTCTAATGAGATATTTTAAAGAAAGATGACTTGCTAGAGGCATATAGCATTATCACTGAACCAACTGCTTCAAAATGTACGCCAGGTGTCTAAATTACTTATGACACTGGTTTAAGATTTGCTATTAGGAAAGAAATTGGGTTCTTTAAATTTAACTTCTGAATTTTGAGCCATTTACTGCTCATGATTTCAAGGTTTTGCTCATAACCAAATAATCTATTTCTGTAAAGTTCTCACCTCACCAAAGGAGCACAGCAGCTCACCTTTACCACAGTTAAGCCATGCTAATAGAGCAGGGTGAGAACACTGACTGTGCTTTACAGAAAGCACAGAAAGATATAACAGATAGACAGGATACCAAGTTCTGGTGTTTCTGGTGTTTCTCTTTGCCCTGTGAATTTGTTTCACTGGGGGATTGCTGATTTGGATGAAATGTCTCTATTTCTCTTCTGTTCTTTAGTAGGATTTTAAAGGAAAGTACCAGTTGTGGTATCACAGGGAAAAAAAAAAATCACTGTTCTGGCTCCTGGACAAATGAACTAGGAATGACAATGGAGCTGTGTTTATTTAGCCTACAAAGAAGAAGGCTGGGGCTAGATTTTACTGCAGTCTTTCACTCCAGAAAGTGAAAAACTCTTCTAACTCCAGAAAGGACTTAAAATGAAGACGGAGCCAAGTTTCTCATTTGATACAGCAGAAGAGCAAGACAGTGGCCACAAGTTGCAACAAGGTTAATCCTGATAATGGAAAGGTTTTCACAGTGAGAGTACTTAACCACTGGAACAAGTTGGGGTTGCCCTTCATCCTTAGGACCATTCAAAATTTGACTGAATGCCTCTCTGGGAAAAGTGCTTTGGCTTTCAAGCTGAATGTTGGATTAGATGGTCCCCAGGAGTCCCCTCCAACCTGTGCTCTCCATGGTTCTGTGATAGGCACAACACAGCTCTTATCACGCAGGTCACATGCACAGGAGGAACAGTGACACAGCCAACACACACACCAAGTGATGATCACTTAGCAAACCAACTTACATCAGAATCTTGGTGCTCAAATTTCCTTTGTGCAGCTTTTCTCCCCACCCTTACACGTCCAGCATACAAGGTCCTGGTCAAACCGTCCTCTTCTGTTCTGCTATGCACTTAATAAAGAGTTAGGATCTCTGCTTCTAAGAATTTCTCCCAGGGAATCACCTGGAAGGGTATTCAGCAGATGGTATCCATTTTCCCTTGATGAAGTGATAGTTCCCACCTGAATGTGATAAATGGGAACTCTTCAGGATGCAATGGTAATGAGAACCCACAGCAGACATAGCATAAACCCAATAACACCTGCAATTAATCTGAAAGCTATTTACTCTCTCACAGCTTACACCCCAGTGTTAGTCCACAAGCATTAAAATGTCCTGTTAATCACAGAGTTGTTAACTTACATTTGCTGTTTAAGTTTGCTGGGTTTATTTCAGACCTGAAGAAGAGATGTGGCAGTGGGTCAGGTACCAGCACATTGCCATGATCCCCTTCCCATAAAGGGGAAATAAAGGATGATACACACAGTCTCCCAGAGGCCACTTTCCTGCTAGTTATCCACCTCTCCAGAGAGACACACAAGTGCCTTACATGTAACAGGCCAAGTAAGTTTGGATTTGTCTGAAGGAAGCCCTAGACCACTTCACTTTCAGGATCTAGAATTCTGCTTTTTTCTCTTCCAGGCTTAACTAAAAGCAGCCCCATTTCAGAACATTTCTGAATCCTGGTCCTGAATAGAAGGACTGGGTTTTCAGTCAAGTATTTTATATACTACTATTCAAAATACCATTATACTGCTATTTTCAGCTTCTGATTGTTTCTTTAATACATTGGGTGTAACAAACTGTCCTTATCCTAATCCTCTATCAGCTTAATTCAGAATGGATCTTAAATGTGATGAAAGACAATTCTTACAGTTAAGATCTTTAGAAATCCCAAGGCATAGCTTCTGAACTTATAAGTATTTGCCTCTTTTACTATTTTAGCAGGCTGGTCTCTGAAATACACTTTGCCTTTAAAGTCTGTGTCCTGGGGTTATTTTAGTTCTTTGTTTTGTAGTTTTGCTTTTTTTCACCCTCACCTGTCCACAATCTTTAGAGGGACAAACTTCACCAAGCCTGTCTTCCCTGGCAAGCACTACCCATGAGACAATTCAAAAGACACAGGCAACAACTGAGTAAACAAGGAGACATGCCATTGTTACACTCCACTGTTATTTTCCACCATTGCATGGTGTATCTGGTGGGAATGGTAAAGAATGGCTCAAAAAGCAAAGCTGGGCATCCAGGACAACAGTTTTGCACTTGCCTGTAGCTGCTTCTGCTTGAGTAAGTCTCCCTTCTAGGTAGTTTCCTAATAGCAATTTAACTTTTAGGCTCGATCCAAGAGGTTTATGCCATTTGGATTTTGCTCAGAAGTTTGTCAAAGAATACACTCATTATCTGTCTCTCCAAGAGCAAAGATGAACAAACCATTACTTCCTTCGTAACCACTTGTTAGATTTATTAAACTGAACAGGAGCTATGTCTTTGTGCTTTTGGAGGAGCTAATTTCTGACCTAGTTGTGGGTTTCTCTAGCCACACTACTTAAATGGCCTATTTTCCTGTCCTAATTTCCCTTTCTCAATCTACAATGCTCCACTTCACTAAAGAAATAAATTAAAATGCCAAACAGTTTTGTACAATTTTTCTCTGCAGAGAAGATTCCAAAGAACACAGACAAATTTATTCTGTATGCCAGGCTCGCCTCTCCACCGTGTCTGGCTCGTAATGATCATTGACAAGCACCACAACACCTTGTGTGTCAACCTGTAAGACAGCAGAGATCCCTGCAACAGCTATGCCTACTCACGCTGCTCCTCACTGCCTGGTGCCAGAAAGGGCTTCTTCAAGGCTGCTGATGGAATGGCACAAGTGTAGTAGCACTGCTGGGAACTGGTTTTGTTCCAGGAAGCAGGGAGAATTTCATGACTGCAAGCAAACACCACAGCACAGCCAATTCATTACTAACACCTCAGGAAATAACTGGGGTATGTCCACAGGACATTTGCGTTGAATTTGAGAAAAAATAATCTTGATTGTTATAGCAGATAACATTTTAAATGTATGTTTAATTGATTCCATATGTTCAGTCATAGGTTACAGCTAAGGTGACTAACTGACATGACTCAATAACTGAGGCAGTTCAGGTGACTGAGATGACTCAGATTTTCCTGCCCAGTGACACAAGAAATGACTGGACACTGGAAATTCTACATCCACAGAGAAAAACGGGTGATGATAAGCAGCATTTTACTCCACAGCCATTTTTGACAGATTCTATGGTCATGACCAAACTTCAGGCATGCATGACTGGCACGGGAACATGCTTTAATGGTCAGCTGCCAAGGCAGGAAAAGCACTTTATTTATTCCAAGTAAAGCCAGCTGAAACCCTGTCTTGTTGTGCGTGTACACTATTCACCTCAAGACTAACATCTAAATATGTCAACTGTACACAATAAATATACTCCTGGAAACACCTGGCTTTCTTAAACCCTATTTTCCCCCTCCCTGATTTTGATGTGCATGAGAGACTTTATACAAATGAAGGGAAGAAAAATGACTTTACAAGACAAAGAGTGAAATGAAATACCTAAAATGCTGTCAACAACTTATTGAAAACCTGGGAAAAATAAAGTGATAAAAATCAATTTCTGCAAACAATGCTTCACTCACAACATTTAAGACACTCCATAATAGTAGAGAGTAACCAAAAAGGTCACACTGCCTTGATTTTAAGACAATAGCATACACTTTAGGAGTACTTTGTATATACTTGAGCCTTCTCTTCTCAAATTTGTGCCTCAGAAGTGGCACAGGCCTTTAGATTTCAGGCACATAATAGGTGTGCCTGTTAGAAATAGAAACCAGCAGTACCACATGATCCACAGCCTACAGACACAGAATAGATTTGGGTATAGGCTGAGTTTTCATTTAGTGTGTTACAGTAAAAGGCTTCATGCAGCAATCCTCCAGAAAACAATCCAGCTGATGTGAGTTTACTGGGAAATGAAGAGTAAACCAACCACCCAAACAACTTCAGTTTAAGCTTTTTGGACTAGTAAGAAGTGTACCAGCATTGAGCCTCAGTAATTCAGTTGTTTCCACTCCCCTCTCCCTTTGCAGAAGCATTTACTGTTTGTACTGTCTTGTAAGTGCACGTCAGCAGCATTGCAAGTGCCCAGTGTAGTCTCTCCCCACTGCATTTTCCCATGAAAGAAAAACTAATCCACGCTGTTTGTAGCTCCTCCTGCTGCCAGCACTGCCATTGAAACACACCATAGAAGGGCAGGAGAACAAAGACTGTGCAAGGAAGCGGAGAATAAGCACCAGAAAGACAAAATAGTGAGGAAAGAAAAGGAAAAGGCAAATTCTGCTCTTGGTTATGTCAGACAGCTCAAGATTTGTGTAACAGATGGGAGTGCAGAATTTATCCCCTGTAAAGACAAGGGCAGAGAAGACAAATACCTAGAATCCTCACTTGGACCAGGTACTTAAACAAGCTTCAAAAATATCAAAGTGTTGCTATCTATATTTTCCCAACAAAAAATGACAGATTTCCCTCCAACTGCAGGAGAGTCTTTTCACAGCTAGCAAGTCATAATTAGCCATTTAAGAGAATTGAGCCAATTTAGTTCTAGCCAGAATACAAGCTGAGTGCTGAAGCCTGATGTGAAATGGGAGCACAGACACACTGCTGACCACCATCAGAAATTACAGACATCAGCACAGCCAGCTACTGTATCACCAGGAGTGTTATTTTAAATCCAAACCATATTAGTCCAAGTTTGTACTATAGCCTGTGAACAAAATTGGAAGAGGGATGGAGGAAGGACCCCTGCTACATTTGTCATAGATCTATTTAAGAGATTTATTTTATCTCTTAATTGGAGCCTTTGAGTGCTTACATCAGCTGAACTGTGCCCCAGAGTCTATGGTCAGAGGTGGGTATGAACACGTTGCATCACACATGGTTAGATGCCTACCTGAACACGAAGCAGGGAACATGCAAAAGTTCCTCCCACCCATGACAGGCTGCAGGAGCTGGGTCCTTTAAAAAGAAACACCTGCATTAATTAAGAAAGTGGAGGCACAGCTTTTAATAATTAATAGTGTAAGAGATCTTCTAAAATTAAGAGCAGTGGATGATGGTACTGAATAATTCAGCACTATAACCAAAGCAACAATGGCACAGTAACTTTAGATGTTAGCATTTGCAACAAAATCCAACAAAAACATTTGATATGCTGATGGCTGCTTGTGTTCAGGAAAGGGCATACATCCAAAATACACTTTTCTATCACGTGGACAATTTCTGAAACCAGTCTTTACTGGTTGGTAAAGCTGCTAGTAAAGTTACACTGTAACAAGTGATTTTTACACTGGGTTTATGCTCTGCCAGAGTTGGGCCCAAAGGATCAGAAGCATGGCCCAGTAATCCAGTAGCTCCAGTCAGTAAATATGCATCCCCAATAGGCCAAATTAGCCACAACATTAAGTCAGTTTAATTATCAGAGAAAAAAAATCTCCACAGATTTTTAACGCTTCCTGTCACTTCACAAAGCTTCAGCAGGGATGTCAAGTTTAGAACCAAAGAAAGATAAAGCTCCAGCAGCTGTTGAGCATTCAGGTTTAATTTGTGGTCACAAATATTGCAGAATTTGAATTTGATGTCCATCTAGCAGCTGAAAGGTAGATCTATATGAATAGAAAAGCAACAAGTCTTTGTTACTGCATGAGAAAAAAAATGCGTATCGTATTTAATTGGAGAAGTCTAGCAAAATACCAAAGAGCATATAAAAAAAGATGTTTAAAACTCAAAATAAAAGATCTGAGCAATAGACTAGGAAAGACAAAGTGTGCTGCTGTTCAATGTCTCACTGCTGGCAAGGATTATTTGCCTGCTGGGGCTTCCTTAGCAGATGAAGGGCAGCCAAATTACAGAAAAAACCCCCACTTTTGGAATTTCGTCCCTGAACTGTTTTGATGACAAGTTCCTACTAAGAATTGCCGTGAATTCATCAGAAAGTAGATGCAGCTTCCTTTGCTTACTAGGAACTGACCATCACAAGTTCTGTGGCACCAAAACCTGATAAAGTAAAACTGCTGTGCCATGTACCCTTATGGACATCCCAAGGGAGGAACAAGATGTCCTTGTCTCTTTGTAAAGCCCAGCAAAAAAGACAAGAAGCTATGTTGGACACTAATCCTGCAACACATGTCCACACTGGAAGAGCTGGCAGATATCAGATCTGTTGTATTTATTATAAAGCAGGCTGCAGCCCACAAGGACTGTGAAGACAGGATTTTGGGTGGCTGGAGTGAACCAGGACACCATTGAAGCCAAGCACCAACATTTAACAAAATCTAGCTACTGAATAACAGGAAAATATCAGTACAGGTGGAAGGCTTTGTAAAGTAGAATGAACGTAATTGAAAATATTTAACCCTCAAACTAAGGAAATATACAAGTATGTAAGGAGGTGCAGTAGAAAGATGACTTAGTAAAAATAACTAAATAGATAAATAGAATATGTTAAAACAGAAATAAGATGACAGCAGCAGTGCTGACTTGACGGTTGGACTTGATGGCCCTTTCCAGCCTTGATGATTTTATGAAATGCTGGCAGAACTACCAGCACTCCGAACACTTTCACGGTCTGTACAGGTAAATCCCCGCATGTTTTCCTTGGCATCACACAGGCCATGGACTATAGGGGCGCGCCGCCACCGGCGAGGCGCCGCCGCTCGTGAGGGGAACAGGACGGGGCCGCGGCGGCTCCGGCGGGCGGGGGCCAGGCCCGGGCTCCTGCCGTCACAGCAGCGGGAAACGGGGAACGGGGACCGGGGCTGGTGTCGTCACAGCCACGGGGAATGGGGCTGGTGTCGTCACAGCAACGGGGAACGGGGCTGATGTCGTCACAACAAGGGGGAACAGGGATAGGGGAGCGGGACTCGTGTAGTCACATCACGGGCTACGAGAACAGAGGACCGGGGCCGCTGTCGTCACGGGAACGGGGCCCAGGGACGGAGCAACGGGCCCCGCCCGCGCGGCGCGAGCCGCCGGATAGCGGGTGACGGCGCCGACGTCACAGCCCTCATTTGCATACATTTACCTTTGCGCCCCGCGGCGGCCAATCAGCGGGCGCCGCTCACCTGCTGCGGCCGCACCCGCGCGCGGCCGGGGGCGGGGCCGCGGCCTCCTGGCGGAGCGGCGGCCGCGCGGGGCGGCGGTGGCGGCGGAGCGATGGCGTGTGGGGGCTTCGCCTGCTCCAAGAACTGCCTGTGCATCCTCAACCTGCTCTACACGGTGCGTGCCCGCCGCGCTGCGCTCGGGGCCCGCCCGCCGCCGCGGGCTCTGCCTCGTCCCGCCGCTCCTGCCGCCAGCTCGGCTGGGCTGGGCTGGGCTAGAGAGGGGAGGTGGCGCGGCGGGGCTCGCTGCGCTTCTGCCGGCGGGATGTGGCCGGGGGGGTCCGCGCTGCGGCCGCTGGGCGGTCGCGGCTTCCGGCTCGGGAGGATGGGCTGGGAGGGGTGAGGAGGTGACAGCAGCGGTTAGGCCGGGCTTTGTCACCGCGCGGACGTGGCTGCTCGGGATCAAAATCCAGTGAGGCCCGGGAGCGCTGCCCGCCCGGGGCGGCCGCGGCGGCGGCTGGCTCGTCTCCTGCGGGGAGCGGCCCCGGGGCCCGGCCCGCCGGTGCTGCCCTTTTTGTCCGGCTGCGAAGGGCGCCGCACCAATCCAGGCGTGAAGCAGGGAAGGGTTTGTTCTGTTGTTTCTCAGCCAAGCATCAGCGCCCAAAGGAGTGCAGTTGGGTCAGTGACGAGGGCCCGGCACCCCCGGTGTTCCTGGGATAAACCAGGGAGTCACCAAGTCGGGCTGCCTGCGGTGCGGGAAAGATACGTGAGGAGGGGGAGAAGTAGGATGTTAAAGTGAAATAAATGACTTTGCTGGGGAGCTGCAGGCAGGTGCCTGGTTCTGTTCCAGAGTGTTGGAGGGCCTGTTTTCAACAGACAAGAAAAAATCTCCAATTGTGGTGTAGCTACAGGATTTTTTTTCCTCGATATCTATTTTTAAAGGGCTCAGAAATAACACGAAACGGGAGTAAGGGTAATGGCTTCCTCTCACAGCATCTGGAGAGGTAGAATGTCCTCTAATGTTTCAAGTTTAACAACTGTGCTTGGGGATGACTTTGAGCAGACTGAAATTGGGGTCACCCAGTGCTTTTGGACAGTGTATCTGTGCTTTTCCAAAAGCAATGCCCGATCTGGGCTGAGAACAAGACTAGAGAACAAGCAGGTCAACACTGTTCATCAGAACAAACAGTACCTGGCAGTAACTGGACCTGATGGAGCGCAAAGGAATGTGCTGAATCCAGAGTTGGTTGATGTTCTTGGGTGTGCAAGGTGACCCAACCTTGCAGAAGACAAACCTTTATGTAGGAAGAGGCTGCATAATTACTTGGCCTCCATCCTTGGAGGAGCTTGAGGAGTGAAATACGTCCCCGAAAAAGTCTGGAGCACGCTAAGGCAGCCCAGCCTACCCACTGTGAAAGTTAGCTTGGATCCCTGTGATGCCTCCTGTTGTTGGGCTACACTTAGTCAGAACAGAGGGGAGCAGATAGATGTTTGATATCTGTAGTTGAAGGTAAGTTTAATGGATGTAGAGTGTCACAATTGAACTAAGTTAGAATCATAAAATAGCCAAGGTTGAAAGGGTCCCCAGAAGATCATTGTGGTCAACTTTTCCTGAGATTTTCCTGTGCCAGGAGGTGGTTTATGGGTGCATTATCCCATCCCAATTTTGCTTTTCAGTTAATGCAACACTTCTTTTGTTATTACTGCTATTATTTCTTGTGTGACAAAAGAGTGAGAGAAATCTGGATCATTCTCAGAGGGATGCTGTAATTGGTCAATTAGTAAGTAATTGACCAAATGAAATTACAAGTAATACTGTAATGTCATGTGGACAGCAGGTGTTTTTTTCTGATGACTGCATCATTAATTCTACAGTCATATAGCCATATATTAATCAGGTGTAATGAGCCTGGTAGGTCTTTTGGGCATATCTGGCCATAGCAAGGGTGGGTTGAACTTTTGGACTTCTGTAGTTCTGTCTGTGGTACCTGTACAGTGTATTTACCACTTTAATCTCTGCTGTGATGAATGCTTGAGTAGACTTTACTTTGTGGGTGTCACTTTGTCTTCTGTCACTTGACCTATACAAAACATCTGTTTTTGCTGAAGGGAAGGAATGACGTCTTTAAATCATAGTTACAAGAATGTCCAGTTGTTATTGCTAGTATTGTTTATTAATAAAACAAGTTACAAGACTTAATGCTTTTAAATTCCTAGCTGGGCAAATTACGCTTAAAGTGCTTACTTGGCGTGGTACAGTTATAAATTGTGTGGGCTTCTCTGTTCCTTGGTTAGACAGAAACCTGAAATAAAGGGTTGAAGCAGCAACCCTTTGAATGATGGACTTATTTTTTCCCAGCTGGAAAAAAAATACAGAAGACAATCAGAGCAATAACAGAATGATTGTCTCTTTGAAATAGTGTTGATTTGCTAATAAATGGTGAGAAGGGAGTAGTGGTGGTAAGAAGGGATAGGTGACACTTCTTGGATGTTTTTGTAGCCAGCACTGATGTGTCTGTATGACATGAATTAACCTTTAAAACTGTATATTGGAGGTTTCAATTTACATTCTGCCTTTCATTAAAACACTCTAGATAAAATATTATATTGGAGCTTAACTTATTTTTAATTTTTTTAGTACTGCTTTTTTTTTTTGTAGTAGTAGTAGTATGCCAAGAAAAATATATATGTCCTGGCAGTAATAAATCAGTTACTGGTTTAAGGCAAGAAACCAGAAACCCACTAACCTAACTGCTCACTTGATCTCCTTTCAGATGTTACTTTGCCAATGACTTTTGGTTCTTCTCCTGACTAAGTTAGGGTCCTTAGGCCCTGATTCTATTTTTCAGTCAATTTTATATGAGTAATTCTGGCATCTATGCTGAGTCTTGCTGACTTCAGTATGGTTCCTTATGGGTAGAGGAAGTGTAGGAAAAAATAATTGAGACTATTTATTGACTCGGAGTACATGATGATATGTATTGTCAGAATAAAACCCTACATGAAGAACTGAATACAAAATACTGATTTTGGGTATCTGGCCTATTTAGTTTTCATTCAGTCAGTCATATTTTAGTTTTTATTCAGTCAGTCATATTTACGTTTCCCATCAAATGGCAGGTCTATACAAACTGTTTAAAGTGCCTGTCCACAGAATTAATCCAAATTCAGGGATATGTTTGTAGCTTAAAACTTAAGCTTCCGAGGAAGTCTTCAATGTTTGTGTCGAAGTGCAAACAGTCAGTATCTTTGTTCGTATCTGATTTTCAGAGAGGAAAGGGAAGTTCCTAACTAGTGGTGAAAGGCTGAAGTGGTAGGTGAGCCACAAGATAAATATTCAAATAAAAAAGCAGTACTTACAGTTCATTTGGGTGATGTGGGCTGATTTTGTCACCCAAGCACCTACTTAATTATTGCTGCAGCAGGAAACATGAAATGTTTGTTGGCAGTATGTAAGCATCTCACATTTTGATGAGCAGGCTTTATGTTTTCTTACACTTAGAACAGCCATTTGATTTCAATTAAACCATACAGTACCTTTTCCATTAGAAGGGTGTATTTTTAGTAGCACAAAGCTTATTCAATAAAAGCATCCACATTTACTTGTAACACTAGAAAGTACCATATCAAAATAATTCACTTTTTATATTATGTCATTCTCTGAACCTCTTTTTTAATTGCCTATTAAGTGGTTTTTGCATCCATTTTCAAAGCATTGTGTTTGAAAGAGTTTTTGGGCTTGTTTGTTTTGTTTTTCCTATCACTGTCTCTTGTTCTCTGGGTGCTTTAATTATTGAAGTTGCATTTGGGCTTTCTGCCCTCTTTATCAAACTTGGTTTCCCTGTATTATGGAAATAGCAAAGATAAGTATAGAAATTTCAGATTTGGACAGTGTGTGCTTGGTATCATAGAATGATTTGGGTTGGAAGGGACCTTCAAAATCTTGATCGTCGAACCCATCTGCCGTGGACGGGGACACCTACCACTAGACCAGGTTGTTCAAAGCCCCATCCAACATGGCCTTGAAGATTTTAAGAGGGTTTTTAATTACTAAGGTATTTTATAATAATGTTTGTCTTGCTTTCAGAGTTCCTGATGCAGAGAAATCAGGATCATCTTCCATGCAAATCTGTCTGCTTCATCTTTTTGCTGCATAGGGAAACTTAGTGTCCGAGGCAGGGTGAACATCTGGATTTTCCTCAGGAAAGGGAATGTGTCTTTGTGTTCTCTGATATTTCCTGACTGCTGTAGTGGCTACACAGAGCCAGGTACAAGCAGACAGGAGTTAGAGAAGCACAGTTCATGCCTCAGGTGACAATTTCTTTCACATTTATTAGTGAACCTGCAGTCTCTGAGTGCAGCTCCATTTTGGTTTGTCCTAAGCTTGTTTTCAGCTGTAAGGTAAATAGGATAAAATACCCACTGCTTGCTGTGTCTGACAGGCTCTGGTCAGCATTTAGGTGTGCAGCATCCAGAGTTTGCCCCAGCACCAGCCTGTTCTGTGCTGGTTTCCCTCACTGTCATGCCTGGATGCTCAGCAAATGGGACCGGTTGCCTTGGGGCCATTTCTGTTGTTCTCAAGAGCATTTTGAAGATGGCAGTACAAGCTGGGCTGTCTTGTCTTGACATGTAAGTAAAAGTGCTGCAGAAGCTGCCAAGTATTGGTCAAGGAAGCTAATGTTGGTCATGTCAGTCTTGTGGCCTCTTTGTTTTCATTGGCATTTTGGGAAGGTTTCTATGCTCACGCTTGAGAACACACAAGAATACAGCAAAAGTACAGACAGATATTTAAAGATGTTTTTCCAGGGCTTGGAAAGGCCCTGGGCTATGCTGTGTGTCAGTTTATAGCCAAAGTGACAGAGGTCTGTGGTGGTGTGTCAGAATCTAGATGTATGCTGGGTCCATAGACAGCCAGGAGAGGGTTTTGGTTTTCCATTGTACTTTGCAGAGTGTGCAGTGGCATGAGGAGCTAAGAAGGCAGCCTGTCCTTAGGGAAAGCGGAGAATGACAGGGCACAGAGGAGGAGGGTATATGGAACATGGTGTGTTCTGATACTGCTGGCCTTTTCAGCAATCCTGGTGGTGCAGGAGGGCTCTTTAAAACCAGCACAATTATTGAGAACCCCTTTGAGTGTCCTGCAGAAGCCTTGTAGCTTATATCATTATTTGTGGGGTTTTGTACTCCTGGTTTTGTGTTGAAGAAGATATTATTAGTGTGGAAGAAGGATCTGTGGGCTCACCTGGCTTTATGAAAACATTTTGTAACCTCTTAAACAATGAACAAACACACAAGTAAAAGTAAACATTTTAGAACATAATTGTTCCTGCTGCTCAGCAGAAAGCTTCCATTTCCAAAGACCAGAGGGTATTAAGCAGGAGTTAAATCTAACTGACATTTTAGTGTGTAAATAGTTTGTTACATGACCAATAAAGTGAATAACTGTTTACAAGGCCTGAAACTTAAAGAACAGGCTTTTGTGATAGGAGCCAGGAATGCTGCCTTTCACATAAATTGCTTGTTCCACACTACCTGTCTCAAGGCTGTTCAGTAATCAGACTGCTGATCACTCTTCATTTAAGTAAGTCTCATAAAGGTGGAGGATTTTGCTATCTGTTAGAAGTCCTTTGGAGATACCCAGAGCTTTCCTTTGCTCTCAGAAAAGCTGAAGTAGTACTGTAAAGAAATAAAATTGTTTACAGGTTGAGTAGCTTACAGCTGTGATAGAAACCAATTTAGCTTCATTTTAACTTGCTAAAGGTTTTGTTTACACCACTATGCACTGCCTGTTGTTTTAATGTGGTGTTTTTAAATTAAGTGCAAGGAATCAGAATTGTCTTCTAGATTCTCTGTGGCTGTGCAGAAATGGTTGGAAGGGGAGAGTAGTGGAAGCCTCTAGCTTAAGTATGTATGTTTGACATTTAAATTTTAAAGCACCCTTTAAAGTAGTAGAATATGAACTTGTATGTGGGGAGAGAGGTTAGGGAGGATGTATTTCATAATTTGTGTAATCTCTCTGGTTTTAGTTCCTGTTCCATATCCACTTTGACAGCTATTCTGTAAATATTTCCCTTGCTGATATGAGAATAAATGATATATAATCTCTTTACCTAGGAATGGTGAGCCAGTAGTTCGTAAAATTTAAATTCTGAAGTGTGGCTTTTACCATCTCCTGTTAGCACTGAGGTGGTAAGGAAGCAGGGGGAATACCAGCTTCTGCATATGACTTCCTTCCTAGCCAGCAGTCCAAGCTAGTTGAAATACCAAAAAGTTGCCAGTTAGTCAAGACAGCAGATTTGCTGATGGCTTGGTGTTGTAGGAAGGAGGAAGTGGTTTTAGCATTTGAATTGTTTCTCATGGCATTGTATAGAGAAATAGTTTGTCAGTATCTTTGTTTCTTTTTTGTAATGCAGACTATAAAATTGCACATAAGTACGGGAGGGGCACTTGTGGAAAGAAATATGTTTTTTCCAGTACAGGAAGGAGGGAAATGAGCAGCTGTGTGCATGGGAGAACTTGGATTTAAAGGAGAGAGAGAATTTGGAGATTTGTTAGGGAAACTCTTAGATTTGGAACAGCTCTGAAGTTCAAATGTGTGTGTGTATGTATGTATGTTAAATAAAGGGAAGTTGCCTAAACTGGAGTCTGATCTCTTCCACTGATCTTGAACTTCAGTCCTCCCTAAAGTTTTCCCTATACAGATACTGACGTTGGACTAATGTTTTGTCTACTGACAATATGCTTGAATTTTTTTTCTATTTGTTTTACTCCAAAGTAGAAATACTCTAATCTCATAGGGAAAACCACTGATCTTCACCTAGAATTTGTGCTACCTAAAGGTTTGTTCTGGTAAAGCATTTACTTAAATTTCAGAATTACTAGTTTATATATTGAATTGTGCTAAGCCTATATTTGTGTGTGTGCCTTTAAGTAAGGTAGCTAGGGTTTGAACTGGTAGAGAAGATAGTCCTTGGTCAGTGCTGAATCCACCTCTTATCTATCTGTTAAAACTTTGGTTTTTGGTTTGGAGAGAGTGGCATGGTCAAAGTGCTGGCTGTGGTGTGTGGCAGTGTTGGTTGGAAGGCATTTTTGGGGCTCATCAGTCCAGGCCCCTGATCAGGATTATGAGTAACAGTATACTGTCTGTGGCTTAGCCTGTGGAGTCTTGGACACACCTGAGAACAAAGATGATCCCCAAACCACCTTGCAGGTGTGTTTTCTCATGTCCGGTGAACCTCCCAAGCTGTTACTTACGATACCCAGAAGAGTTTGTTTCCATGTTTATGTGATGTGCCTTCAGCTTTAGTTAGTATGTGGTTAGCCCAGGCAGCCTCTGTCATACTAAAGAAACCCAGCTCCATCCCCTCTTCTCACACCTCTCATTAGCAAGGCTCCATGCTATTTTACTGACTCCTGCCAGGTTCTCAAATTCCTTTTCTGCCTGGGGGACTTGAAATAGAACACAGTATTTGAGCTACAGTCTCACCAGCATTGTGTTTCCTTTGATTGCACTCTTCTTGGTTTCCCTGTTTGCAGTGAGAGCTGACTCCTGGCTTGTGTTCAACCTGACAAACAATCTGATCTCCAGATCTGTCTCATTAAGGCTGTTCAACTGGTCTGATCCCAGGCTCCACTGGAGCACCCAGGAGCACAATTTTTTACTTTGTAAGGTTTCTGTGGTTGGCTTATTCCTCACGTTTTTCAGGGTATATCTGAGTTAAATCTCTTTTTGGAGAGTCAGCCACTCCTCCTTGTTTAGTATCATCCACATGTTCTCTGAAAATTAATTTTGTGTTATATTCAGGTTGTTGATGAAGATAGTGTGTGATATTGGCTCCAGCCTTTGCGGTGGTGCTTACCTGCTGCCAGCAGCATGCTGGGCCATCAGTTGCTGCTCTTCAAGTTCAGCACTCTGGCCTGTGGCTGTTCAGTCCTAGCAAGTCATTTCTCCAGCCTTCCTGTGGGCAATTGGATTAGCCCTAATCACTAAAAACTGGTCTGTGATTTCAGATATTTCTGGTAAATACATCAAGCAGATATTTTAAGTGTTACTAACCAAAGCTAGCTTTGTCTAAATAAATTCATATAGGTAAAATGACGTTTCACAGATAATTTAGTCTTCCAAGGATGGTACTGTTTACTTTGGGAGGCTTCTGCTGCTGTGAAATGTGGTCTCAGTTAAATATAATGTGACATTCAGAAGCTCTATAGAGAGTCCTTCCTCCTTCATTGAACAGAAATACTTGGCCTTTTTGCATGTAGGTAAAGCTTGTTGGTTTAGAATGTATGTGTTACTCATTTGAAGTGGTTAGGGCCACTGATTTTGTTTCAAGTACATTGTACTATAAAGCCATAGCAGCTTCAATTTTAGATATATTGCATTTAAATCCTTTCATCTCAAAATACTGGAATAATCACTGTTGAGTGGTTATTTCTAGTGGCTAAACAGTATGTAGCACTATGGGCCTTGCATTGTTTTACAGACTTTAAAAAACTCTTTTCAAAACAGCTATTTTTCCTTTTTGTAATAGTGTGCTTTTACTGTAGTTTTTTACATTATGGCGCTATAAAACTACATAGAGAAAGTTATTCCTCTCATTCAGATGGTCTGTGCCAAACCTGAATATGAAGGAACAACCACAATTTCATCTTTCAGTAAACATGTGGAGGAGACAGAAACTTAATACTAAATCAGTTTCTGGAGTGATTAGTAAATCTGTAGTCTCCATTTCAGTTTTGAAACAGTCAATTTTCCACAATTTCAAGTGGCAAGAAAGGAGTGGCCAGTAATGATTTTGATCCACATCAGATTTTGATGTGGATCAAAATCATTGATCTGCCTGCCTGGATGCAGCATTTTCTTATAGTTTGTCAGCCAGAGCCCAGTAGCATGGATCTGTGATCACACTGAATTTCCAGATGTTTTAAGGAATTGGACAATTCCTAACTTTGTCAAGGAAAATAGAGCCTTGGTATTATGGAGGTAACAGTTAAAAATGAGATTGATAGCTCTAAAACTTGAGCTCAATAATGGGTTTAAAATTCAGAGAGACTTCTTTTCCTCACTTGATCGAAAACCAGACCTTTTCTAGATTCAAAATGTGGCTGTTTCTACCAGAAAAGCTTTTTGTGCCAGGGTGTCAGGACAGTTCTGGTGTCATGCAGATAATTTTATGCATGCATCATCAGATTAATGTAAGATGAGATCAGTAATGGCATCAAGAAGCAACTGGTACCCTGCACTTCACAGACTGTGTTTATCCAGGAGGTCTTAGAGACACAGATTTTGTCTCTTGTTTTGATTTCAGTATTTTAAGAATGAACTAATTTCATCTAATGCTTTTGGACCTGTTATGAACTGAGCAAAGAGCTGAGCAAACACGTATTTTGGTATCCTGGAGGCAGATTGGTGAAAGGTCAGACAGAAAAGTATCAGTGAAAACTATTAGAAACAAAGTTTTATCTGCTCTTCTTTGTGAAATGAGCTTTGTCATTGCTTGTGAGATTTGTTTTTTAAAGACCTATGTAGTGGAAGTGTGAGTTCAGTATTGAGGAGCTGATGCAGAGCATGGGATGTCAGACAGCACTTTTTGATTGGAAATTGGGTTGTGGGGTTTCTTTAGTTACTTGCTTCTGGTACTTACATGGAAGAATCAGTCTTTCCAGTGGAATGAGACAGTGAAAAAAGTAAGTGGCCATAGATCAGAAAAGGTAGGTCTTGCAATAAACTGTTTGATTGGCCAGGCTAATTTTTAATATACTGGTATCAGGAAATTTATAGCCTTGTGCAGCATGGATTCAGAAAATTTGTCTGTGTAAGAGCCAAGGTGTTTTATTTTAGTTTTTTCTTCAGTCCTCTCTGTAATTTTGATTCATGACACCTTGGCCTGTTATTTTGGTTTTAAATAAATGTGGTAATTTAGGCTTTTTGTTTAAGAGAAACAAAGACAAATGTGAAATCATGCTAAACTCTGCTGGTACTGAACAATTCCTTTGAATTTTATATTGGCTTTTTTATCTTTATGTGTTAAGAGAGAAGTGTAGGTATGACAAATACCCTGCTTTTGTTCTTGCAGGCTCTTGAATTTTTTGTATGGATTACTGGCTTTTGGTAAAAAGTTTTTTGAGATATATTCCTGTGTGAACACAAAAAAAATTCCACCTGCTGTGTTTAGATCTTGATGAGCATCTCTAGTTGTTTTAGTAGCTTTCTTGATGTTATCTTAGATTTCCATGTTTCAAAAGCTGCATTACTTAGGTAGTTCTCTAAAATGTACTTAAATGGAAGAAATATACAGATGTATTTGGCATTAATACCAACAAGAATTCCCAGATGTAGGGTAAGTGTACTAAAGTGATAAGTTGGAAATTATCAAATTACCTTTTTTTTTTTTTTAAATTCTTCCTGCCTCTGGGTAAGCAGTAAAATGTGCTTTATGAGAATGTGCCCTGTTTGAATGGAAATGGTGAGCAAGTGTAAGTGCTTGTTCTATACCTTTTGTTAAGCGAAGCCAAGTAGTTGAACTAGACTAAGTGCCTACTCTTTTATATTGTTGGTTTGGATTTTTTTTTAATAGCTATAAAGCTGAGTATTTTTTTGTGAGATCAGAGTTTTGGAAAGTTAAAACTTGCATGTTGAATTAATGTCATTTAACAGAGAATGTAATGAGCAATATTACACATAGGTCTGTTTCAAACCAGAGAGTCTTGGGCATCTTGTGCCTTGCACATCTGGATTGGCTTTGTCTGCTGCTTCCCTCCTGCTGGACTTCATTGCAGATTTCCCTGCAGCTTTTCATGTTGGAATTTCTTTTTTCTTGGGGTTGTGTTTTTTTGGTGTGGAAACAGGAAAGGCTGGAGCTTCCTGCCCATATAAACAATAAATCTCGGTGAAGTAACTGGGACAGATTCCTACCTTCCTTCCCTGAATACCATGTTTAAAAGGAAGGAAACAGCATAAGTGTTTTGGGTATTAAAATAGGATTCACTTATTAGTAGAGCTATTTTCTTGAAAAAATATGTCGAGGAGACAGGATACCTTTATTGTTTTAGTACTGTATAAAGTCCTTGCAATTCAGATCTGAAATGTGTTTTTTGTGACCATGTTAACTATTGTGTTACATTATCAAGTATGTAGAAACTTCTTTAATGAATTAATACAGCTGATTAGAGTAAGTTTTGGCAAAGTGCCCTTTTTTACACATTCAGAGCTGTATAGCTGTATATTCTATTTTCTTTAAATATACTGCCACAGTTCAACAAAAGATCCGAAATTTTGCTTCTGAATTAAAGCTGATGATTTTTAGCTTATTTGTCAGTTATATTATGATCTACAGTTTAGTGTCTCTAGTCAGTCACTGATAGTACAACATGGCTTGACTTACAGGTGATTTGAGTTGTAACAGTTCCACATTGACAGTGTGGAAGAATATGAATGCCTTAAAACATCTGGAACTGAAATTACTTATACAATTATGTGGAGGATTGGTTTGTTTAGGGTTGTGTTTCCTCTCTTTGCACTAGCAAGAAAAATTGTACCTTTTTAAAAACAACTTAAATGCAAAAAAATTACCTGTGTGTGGGAGCCTATTTTTATATGCAGTCTAACTTTGTGTTTTCTCTTCCCTCCAGCTGGTGAGCCTGCTGCTGATTGGAATTGCAGCATGGGGA
Organism: Melozone crissalis; assembly: GCF_028551555.1. Classification (NCBI taxonomy): domain Eukaryota; kingdom Metazoa; phylum Chordata; class Aves; order Passeriformes; family Passerellidae; genus Melozone; species Melozone crissalis. The sequence goes on from NW_026535794.1 coordinate 30,231,805, forward strand.
ATTGGCTTTGGCCTCATCTCTAGTTTCAGAGTCGTTGGAGTGGTAATCGCAGTAGGAGTCTTCCTCTTCTTTATTGCCTTAGTTGGATTGATCGGTGCAGTGAAACATCATCAAGTATTGCTATTCTTTGTATCCTTCTGATGCACTGCGGTGTTTGATGACAGCGTGGTTCGAGCTGTGTAAACAACGTCCTGTGTCAGCTGAGACTGCTGGGGGAGGGGCTTCAGAAACAGAACAGAAATTCACAATCTTGCTTTGGACTGCTTTTGCAGTCTAAATTAGACTTCCTTCCCATTTAACTTTATTTTAGTTTCCTTTTTTTCCGTTCTATTGTTTGTGCTCTGAAGATAGAAGTATTCACATCTCTTTTTATAAATAAGGCTCTTTTAATTCTTTGAGAGCTGCTTATGGTAGCTCACTGTGTCACAGGTGCCTCTTATTGGGTGCTCAGCCCTACATGGGGCTAAAGTAGGTGAACTATTAATGTTTAACTTTAGTGGTCTGTGAATAAGAACTGACCTCCACTTTACAAACAGCTCAATTGTGTGAAGTATGTGCCTCTGAAAACAGCAGCCACATTTTGAAAGTACTCCCTGACTTTCAAAACATGATCTTTTGTGTCAAAGTTTATTCTTTTTGTTTTATACCATCTTCAGATGCAGTAGTCCAAAATTGTGTGAGGCTGTGTTCCAAGAGCAACTCTTATCTTTTTTTGTTTTTAATCTACACTAAAGTTTTTTTTGGTAATTAATTACAGGACTTTGTCATTGAAAAAAAAGCAACCTGAATATGCAATACTCCCCCAAATATCTTCTCTACTGCTTTATTTAAGTGAAGTATAATGAAATTACATGAGTCCCTAAAGCTGGAGCAGATGGCTGGCGATCTTGCTCTCAAGCTCCTTTTATTGACCTCTCTGCTCAAGTTTTCTTGCTGGGCAAGAAACACCTAACAAGGAAATACCACCAATGTATAGTGGTAGCCAAAAGAGATAATACATGATGATTGGGTTTTGGGAACATTGTTTAGGTCATCTTTTCCACATGGAGTCAGAATTTGCATCCACAGTTCTTTTGTTTTTGAGGACTTACTGTTACCCGGTGAAATAAGGAATACCATTAGGTGCATATGTTATAAAAGCAAAATTAATTTGGGAGTGTATCCTTAACTATTGATTGTTTCCAGTACATGATTATTCTTCTGCTAGTCTTTATTGTCCAGTTTTCTGTCTCCTGTGCCTGTTTGGCACTAAATGAGGAACAGCAGGTAAGAAAAGTTTCCTGCCTTCTCAGTTAATCCATAGCATAACACTAAAAATATTTATGTACACAGGCACATGTATTTGTATGTAGTCCTCCATAAAATGGGGAGAGCATATTTTAAGAAAATCAGCATTGTCCTGTTTATTAAAGAGTGGACCTTGGTCAGTGTTTGGCTCTGGTAGCTAGAAAAGAATACATTTGGGTCCTAAAATTACTTTTTAAAAAAAATTTAATTTGTTTTTAAGCTTCCTTTCTAGGTTTATTGTCACAGGTGTAGCAGCATGATGTCTTGATTATATCTCGTGTTTAGCAATTTCAGATAAACTGATGAAATCTTATCTGAAATATACAGTAATCAGGGTTGAATTGTTCGTGTGTAACTGGAAAAGTCATAACTACATTAGGCAGTTACATGTGAAAGTAAAAGAGTTTTCCATGTGGTATGGAGACCAGTTCTTAGTGCATAAAAGGTGGGTAAGGGCACAGTGACTAAACAATAGGTTTCTGCATGTGAGGGTGCTTTTTGTGTGTAGCCTGGGCAGTCCCAGCTAGATTAGTCACATTTCCCTTTACTAGTGATCTTGTTGGGTTTAGCAAAAACAAAGGAAGGAAAGGAATTATACCCATGAATGTGCTGCTCTTAGGTGCTGTTCTTTCTTTAGCTACACAGCCTCTTTGGACACTCCAGTTGTTTTTAATATATTTATATTCTCCTGTTAAGCATCAAGATCTGAAGGCTTTAGTTAGGGCATTATCAACTAGATTTTGTATGTGGGCTTGCAATGTAAAACAGTTAAAAAATTAATGTAATATGTATTTGCTTATGGCTTCTAGAGTGAACTTCTAGAGGTGGGATGGAGTAACACCAACAGCGCAAGAACAGATATCGAGAGAAATCTGAATTGTTGTGGATTCAGAGTTTTTTATCCCAATGAAACCTGCGCCGCTGTAAGTTCTTCAAGTGGGAAAAACCATAACTTATTCACACTGTGTTTGTTCAAAAATGTTTCCATAGTTACAGCAAGCAGCATTTTAACAGGTGTGTAATGTAGTTGTTACAGTGACACTAAGCTCTTAACTTACTGGAAAGACAGTTTCAGGGCACCCTGCAAAGTTTGTACTCCACTGTCATTTATTTATACACTTGAGCTCTTGAAGTCTTTTAAAACTGCTGTAATTTTGTCCATGGGTAGCAGTCTCTTCTAGAACAAACTAGATGCTTTCAAACAACAAAGTGTCATCAGCAAATGGAAAGCAATTCTCTGTATCTGTTGCAGGATTGTCTTAGAAATCTCCACTGTAGACCATGTGCACCAATAATGGAAGAATATGCTGGAATGGTGCTGAGATATGTTGGTGGAATAGGACTCTTCTTCAGCTTCACAGAGGTGAGTGAGTGGTTGGAAAATTGAGTGCTTTTCCCCCAGTTTTAATGCTTTGCTTTGTGAAACACATTTTTAGGGGGTTTATTACAGGAAACCTCGGTGCAGTCTCAGGAATCAGATAATTAATTAGGCCCAATTTTTCAAAGCTAGGCCTTGATGACAGACCTGTGTCTGTCAGAAGGAAGGCTTTTCTTGCAGCTTTGTTATTTAGACAACAAACCTCAGCATTAAAATGTGGTGCTGTAAAGTTCAAGCTTTTCAGAAACTTGGCTGTTCAAGTCTACCATTCTCCATCAGTATTAAAAGAGTGCTGTTGTTTTACCTTGTTCCCTTTTCTTCCCATCTATTCCCCACTCTAGCACTCATTAGGTCTTTGAGGACTTTTTTTTGGTGCCACCTGTAGAGCAAAGATAGAGTTGCAAAAGAGTGAACTGTATTTTAACCAGTATGTTAAAATTAAGAAGGTCTTTTGGCTCTTTGCTGTAGTACCATGATGATGCATAATTTGCTTTATTGATTGGAGCATAAAAATCCTCAGAGTAGGCCTTTTCTAATCCCAGAGAAGAGCATGTGAAAATGCTCTTCTTGCTGCTTAGTGCACTTTTGAGAAGGTTGGTGAATAAGACAACAAGAAGAGAGATACAGCAACTTGAACAGTATCACACTGATCTCAGCCATCTCGGCTAAAAATGTGAAGGTGCTGGGGGGAATGACAAGATTTGAAAATGCACAAGAATAGCTGTATAGTTAAGTGGTAATGGTAAAATGAAACAGTTCAGAGGGTTTTTTTATCATTATATTAAAAGCAGCTTTATGAGTATTTATGATTTGGGAAGGGGGAAGAATAATTTAACTTATGTTATAAAAACAATGGGAAATTTTTTATTGCATTGTGAATATGAATTTGGCTTTTGTTGTTCATAGTTTCGTGGGTTTTGTTTTGTTTTTCTCTCTCTTGCTAGGGTATGATTTTTCTTAGAGAGAGAGGATGCATTCTTTTTTCTAATTAAGAAAGATGGAGTGTGGTTGTACAATTTTAGCAACAGTAAAATATCCTAAACTTGTATCCTACACTGAAAATTCTTTGTCACGATTTTATGTTTAAAACAAATTTTGTAAAACTAGAAGATGAGATGGAAACTCTCTGCTTAATAATATCTTCGTTTTTTATTTTCAGATTCTGGGAGTTTGGCTGACTTACAGATACAGGAACCAAAAGGATCCCCGTGCAAACCCTAGTGCATTTATTTGATGAGTTTATAAAGGACTAAATCTTCTCTCTGCACCATCTACTTAAAAATACTGATTCTCCATAGTTTGGTATTTCTCCATAATAGGTATTCTACATGTACTCAAAATAAAACACAAGTCCTGTAAGAAATGTGTAGTTTTCATATTTAATTTCTACTATTTTTCTTCCAAGAATCTCTATCTTAAAGTAGATGGGTGCATTCAGTAGCTGGGCAGAGTTGAACTGCTGATTAAGACTTTGTTAATTGTTATGGTAAACTCTGTACAATGAGTTTTATAGCACTACTGGGTTATCTGCTGTAAAAAACCCCCTAGAGGTATTTTCTGCTGTATTCATTGATTACAGAAATTCACATGACTTCTCATTAAAATGATCAAAATTTATGGTGGATGGTTGGGTATGATTTACTTAGGTTTTAGGATGTATTCTAGTAAACTTTTTTGTCTCCCACTTTCCTGTTAAGGTAAAAATAGAAGCTAGAGATGTTATTTTCTATAGTGCACAAAAGTGTATGTTAATGACTACTGTAGTCTTCACCCTTCCCCTTTCCTGATTGTTTTGGTTTTCTGGTAGCTTTAGAATTTTGTTGAGAATAAAAACGATGTTAATGAATATTGTCATTATCTGAAGAAAACCAGGAGAATGTAATCTGCAGCTGATTAACTTGAAACTTTTTTTCCCTTGACAATGAATGAGGTTTGGTATTTGCACAATCAGTGTCTGTCATCTCTGATATAAGAAACTTGATGTCTGGAAAGTTGTTGTACAGCTATTTTTTTTTAGATGGTGTTAAGTCATTGTTGTAATAACTCAGCAGTGTATAGTTCTGTGTCATCCAGATAACAGTCTTGATTTCATGAGAGATTGAATGACATGTAAAAAAAAACAAGAAAGAAAAACGGCAACAAAACCAAAAATGCTTTCCAGTAGTTTCTTTTCTGAAAACAAAGAATTCAAGTTAGAATGGTATGTTACTCATGTAGAAAGTGTTGTCTGAGCTGAAGGGAAGCGTGGTCCCTCTTGCTGCCTTTGAAAAAAGTGGTGCATCAGCTGAAACAGCAGACATCTAAACACCCAAGGTGCACAGTGTCCCATTGGTTTCTAACCACACTGAATTGCAGATCTGCACTGCACCTTTTCTTCATTCATTCTTCACTCAGTTGCTGCTGCTGTCAGGGTAGGCAGTTGCTGTAGCCTGAAAGACAAATCTACAGGCAGAAAAGGGGAAGAGTATTAAGGCCCTCTGCCAAAGAATACAGCACCTGAGCAAGGTGGAGAGGAAATCTGGAGGCAGACAGAAGTAGATTCTCATACAGTCGGTCGCCCTTTACTGGAGAAATCCCTGCTTACTCCTGCAGAGGAGGCAAAAAGAAGTTGAAACACATGCCCATCAAAGCACTTTCAAACTTTCATGAGCTGAGTGCTTCTGAAAGAGGAATTATCTTGAGGTTTTGAAGGGGGAGAGCAGAAACTGAAAGCAGAGGGATGTCAAGAACTTGCTATAGAACTGCTCCTCTTCAGATGTGGCTGAATTTTCAGCATCTGTGGTCAGCACCTTCTCCTGGAACTGCTCTGGGAGCTGCTACTGTGCATACCCAGCAGCTGTGTCTGGCTCAGACACAGACCTGGAGATCCAGGGTAAAGCCCACTCGTGTGCTGAAACACCTTAAGAGCCTTCAGGCCTGCTGAAGTCTCACAAAATGTACACAGTGCTTTTCTTCTCCCGATTGCTGTTCTGTTGCCCTCAGTTTCTCTCTAGCCATTCCCAAAATGTGTAAGAGGAGAGTGATGATCTCATGGCTGCCTTTAGGAGCAGTTAATTTCCTGGTCTACACAGGCTCTGTGTTTTGCGCATTACATTAATAAATCCAAGGAATTGTCATATGGAGAGGGTTAATGAAGCTTAAAATAATATCACATTGCTGCTTCAATTTTGACTTTTTTCCTAATTGTTTTTGTAGTGCTTAGTTTTGGGTGGATCTGGTTTCATAAATGTGGTAGATTATACTGGAGTGTAAACGTGCACCAATGCAAAAATACTGAAAATCTACCACTTCCAAAACTCTCATGTTCTCATAATGTGAATTTGTTTTAGTAGTCAGAAGATAGATCAGTAGATAGTATGGAATGAATTAAAAGTTTTTCTATTGTATTAAAAATACATTGTCTCTTTGGGATTGTGGTTGAACAAACCCATCCAGCCACACAAACCTTGAAATCCCCAATCAGAGGTGTGATTTTGCTTTCCAAACCTGATCCTGAAGGGGGATAGTAAAACACAATGAGTCTGACTTTGTTTTTGGAAGGTGAAGAGTGTTGCCTCTCAGAGAAAGTCTGACTCGTTTGAGTATCCAAGAAATGCCATACTATTCTGACATGCCAAACTAGAGCACTTAAAAAAGTTATTTATACCTATTCTTTGTGGGTTTTGTCATGGAACTTCATTGCTTTCTCTTCTTGAAAAACGTTTCCACCACTCAAAGATTTTTTGTTGTTTTTAGAGATGCATTTTAATTTTCATCTGACTGCTTGAGATTTGGACTTCATAGCTTCCAGATTTTCTAGAAGCTATTTACAGCAGTACTGTCAAAGTAATGGAGTGATTTAACTTGGAGCATTCTTACTGCTTTCATTAGATGTCTTTTGGCTTTAGTTTACTGAAATGCTTTCTTGCAAGTTGGTTATTCTGGAAAAATGTAGAAAGATGTCTTCTTTCAAAATGCACACGGATTTTTATCATATAAAAACAATTGGCTATAAAGCAATGTAATTCTTCAACATTTGTGAGAAAGTGAATCCAGATAATGATTAACATCCTGATACTACTGCACACCTTTCACATGAAAGTAACTATTACAAAAGGGAAGGTTGTGTAACTTGAAGTGATACCTGTAAAAACATACCTTAAACTATAGCTGACAAGTGAATAGGAATGAGTTAGTGTTCTTAACTTGCATTATTATTTTAGACATAATTAATTAGAAGATTGTCTGCATGCTAGTGGAATTCTTAAAACCCCCATCCTGTGTACTTTGGGATATCTAACAATCATATGTATTTTAGCAGTGATACCCAGGTTTTCCAAAGAAATTGAAAGAGGCTTTTTTAGGTATCTCAGCTTGGCTTAATGCCTCTTTAAGCCCCCCAAAAAATACATATTTAGAGGAAAGGATTAAAAGAGCAGGATTAAGTTGGCCATTTATTTATTAAGATTCTTGCAGATTTGGTTGTGGTGAAAAGTAGATGAAAAAAGCATAGCCTTGAGTGTAATTAAGAATTTCAGTTTCAAAAGCATTCATTGATACTTGCAGGCTGGACTAATTTGTGTTTGCATCTAGGCATGTACATTAGTAGACCTTTATAGGGTCTCTGTGTGCCTCATATCTATTTACTGAATGTTATACATAGTATCAGCACCTCTGCTTAAAAAAATGATGCTGCTTCCATAGAAGTGTTATAAAAACAGTTTTGTAAAACATGATGGCACAGGCAGCCCATGTTTTATGTCACATAGCTCTAGCAAGAGTACTTTGGGTTAAGTAGGTGAAGATGATTCTGATAACCAGCTGCTCTGGCCTCCCTCGGTGTTGTTCCTCTGCTATGTGATATGACCACATTTTTTCTGACTGATAAGTGATTCTAGAGACTATTTCTGCCCCCCACTGCATCTCCTTTTTCTCTGTCTACTGCATGCTGCAATAGAAAGTAGCATCTTACTGAAGTGCTGAAGGAATGCTGAATTCCATGTCTGGGACCCTTTCCAGGTGCCTCCTTGAGGTTTTCTGGTAGGCAGGGTTCACACAGCTTGCCAAAGACCTATTAGCAAGTACCTCCCTTCTGATTTTGCTGAGAGATTCCCTCGAGCTGAAAGCCTTGCTTCTCTCACCTGTCCTGCCCTCCCAAGTGTTTTCCTCTTGTAGTTGTGGCAGTAATGGTAATAGAAGTGGTAAGAATGGTGCTATTGCCAAAGAGCTGAGAAAATAATGAAGGCATGGTCCTGGCCAAAGTGTTTCTCACTGATCCTGCTCCTGAGTTCAGAGATAGCAGATATTTGGGGCTGGAAAGTCTTCTTGTGTAAGTCTTTATGAAATGTATACTCTCGTGGTGTTCATCTGCAGCGTTTATTTTAGTTCTGACTTCTCTTGTCTCTTTTGGGCTTATTTATAAGCAATCATGAAACCAGCCAATAGTCAGTGTGGTATCCCTTTCTTAATCATCTCAAGGCTTTACTGAAATCTGATGTAAGCAGGAACTTTTTAAGGGAAGCAGGCATATCTTAAATCACTTCAGAATACAGCCAGTTCAAAAGAAAAACAAGCTCTGTATGCAAACAATCCCATTCTCTAGTCTCAAGTACTTTTCTGTGAAAGATTTTTACTTCTTGCTCTCATAGCTGTAGAGAGAGGGCTGATATTGAAAGCTCCACATAGGCTGGTGCTACTAGAAAATAATTTGAGACAAAGTAGGCTGAGTAATAGAGAGCTTAGCTAGCTTCTGGAACTGGAGATAAAAAGCTGCTTTCCTCTGCTGGGTTTGGCTGAGTAAAGTTGATTCTCTTCACAGCAGCTTGTGTTGTGAATTTGGATTTGCAGCTCTGGATTTGCAGCCACAACAGTGCTGATAACACAGGTTGTTTTCTGTGGTTGCTGACACAGAGTCGAGGTCTTTGCTGCTCCCTCACACTGCCCTGCCAAGCAAGTAGACCTGGGCTGCAGGAGAAGTGGGGCAGAGTTGATTCCAGCTGAATAAGGGGATGCACCACGCTCACCATACAAACTGGGAGAAGAAGCAGGAAGGGGGGCATATTTGGAGTGAGGGTGTTTGTCTTCCCAAGTCACCATTACATTTGGTGGAGCTCTGCTCTCCTGGAGGTGGCTGAACACCTGCCTGCCTGTGTGAAGCAGTGAATTAATCCTGTGTTTTGCTCTGCTTGTGCACACAGCTTTTGCTTTACCTATTAAACTGTCTTTATCTGAAGCCATGAGTTTTCTCACTTTAATCTTCTGATTCTCCCTGGAGAATCATCTCACTGGAGTGGAGTGAGAGGGCAAGTGGCTGTGTGGGGCTGGGCTGCTGGCTGGGATTGATCCACAGCAGCCCTTTTCTTGCCAAATTCCTTGAATGTGAAATGCAAGCTGTGGTCCAAAGCAAAATGGTGATTTTACCATTTCTAATAATGGTAGATGGAGATAAGAGGAAAAAAATGAAAACACAGCAATGTTTTGTATGTAAACACTTGAAATGAATTTATTTTTTAAAAAATCATTTTTACAGTTGAATCATACAGTATTCTTCTGTACGCCTTAAAATAAAAGCCTCCAGCTTTTAAAAACGCTTCCCAGTACAAAAGTGCTAATGTAAAACTGTAGTGTTTATGTATAGAAACCATCACTACACATCACTAAATATCACTCTAAATAGTCTCTTCACCAGTATCAAGGTGTGGAGAAGACATGGAAGATAAGACTTCATAATATTTAAGGGTTTTCTTCTTCCCCTTACAGTTCAGTCTTCAGGAGCTTCAGCGCTTTCTGCATATTTGAATACACTAGAAATAAAATATTCATGCATGTTATTTTTGCTGCAACTTCCTCTGCCAGCAACCAAAAATGCTGCAGAGAAAATGTCATTATTATTAAAGCTTTTAATCACATGCCTATTGCTGTAGGGATTCATATGCACTTAACTCTTCCAGGCAATTTGTGAACATCATGGGTTTAATTTTTACTGGTGAGAACATTCATTAATGCCAACACACGGGCAGAGGCTGGAGCTGTGCAGCAGTGAGGGATGGCTGTAACAAACATCTTTCCCTGCTCCCAGAAGGTTTCCTGACCTGGCCTGTTGGGACTGGTGTGTGGGTTCTCACCATTGCTTGCAGTGAGCACTGCTGAATTATGCAAGTTCCTACTGACTTATGCTTGCTTTTAAAACAGATGGATGCGTAAAGCTCCAGGGCTCTGCCATCATTTTCTTCACCTCACCGAGTTTAAGTCTAGCATCCTGTTTAATTTTAATCCTGGTTAAATGTCTTTCAGCAAGTACTGACTGCAAGAATCTGTAATGCCTGGTGTTATTCCTTGACACATGAAAAATGCCACTTTCAGAATATTTCCAGAATGTGTCAGAACACTCTACTTACACAGCGAAATGTCAGAGGGCTCATATGCATAGAGACGGTTTGAGTATCTCCCAGTAATATCTGCTCTCACAGTCAGGGAAGGATCTGGGGGAAAAAGGGTGAGAGAATTTGTAGAGGTTAACCTTCAAGCAGAAGGAAATAAAAGGAAACAAACCTTTCTGCACCCCTGCTTGCTTCCTGAATGTTCCTGTGAGACATGTCTGCTTCTGCTGACTAAGAAATTGTTCTAAAAGGGGTCACTGACATTTCAGTTTTAAGTGTTGTGTTTGCAGGTTTATTAGGAACAGGATGAGCTACCCATTCCAGTGACTGTGGCATCAGCCATTGAGGGAGGAATGCTGGACTTGTGAAGATGGGTGATATTGAGTCAATATTTGATCCACAAAACCAGCTTGAACCTTTGTATTTGTCATGAAATACATTCCTGTTAATCAGCCCGAGGATTTGAGATGCATGGTGCAGCAGGGGCTCTGTTCTGAGATCAGCTTTGGTGCTTGAGGTACTCACCTATGAACAAAACCCGAGGGACGTACTGGCCATCAGGGGCAAGGTTCTTGTCTGTGGTTTCATACTTAAAGAAAACAGAGGAGGTTCCTAGTCAAGGAGGGCACGTTACACGAATATTTTTTTCCTTCACCACACTTTGTACTATGAAATACAGCTCAAATAATACATTTTGCAGTCTAAGATTCACTGTCTGGGAGGCAGTTTTTTAACAGCTGGGATTGCAAAGTGGTAAGAGTTTATGTTATTATTAAACTTCACATTCCCCCACATTCTGAGTTTATGATAGCTACAAATGAAAAAGACTTACTTATGAAATATATTATGCTTCAGCAGTGGCCATTTTCCTAGCCAACCCTAGCTATTAAACTCAAGTTAGAGAAGCCATGATTAAAATCAGAACTTTGTAGCTTTCACTTAATTAAGTGTAATTGGGAAACTTACCACAAGGTTAAGGAGAATGAATTTTTCAGCCAGTTTCTGTATGTCTTTGTGTTCAGCAAAGACCTTCTTGAGGGCTAAAGTAGAAAAAAATGGGAAAGAAAATGAAAAAGATGACCTTGAAATATATTGTCCTCCAAAAAGAAATTCAAACAAACTGATGAAACAAAATGAGAATTTCCAGTTTACAACTGCATCAAACAAAGATTTTCGTGTTTCATTACATTGGAACGCATTTCATTAATTTTTATTCTGCATTAAAGAGTAATTACGATAGTGCAAAATGTCCCACCTTTCTTTGGAGAGTACAGATTCTCAGCTCTAGGTTTGAATTTGAGCATTTGACCCTTCAAACCTCCTGTTCTACTATTGTGACTTCTGGCCCCAGATCTTAAGGCACTTGATAATACAGCATGTAGGGCTTCAGAGTCAAATCTTTGGAAGGATGCAAATGCTTGTACAAAGACCCTTGTGCAGTTACTGGAGTTATGGATGGATGCAAAGATCTTGCCATGTGGATTGACTTGCAGGAGTGGAAGACCCTCAGATAAATTCAAAGACACTGGGAAAAGAGCAGTCCCAGGTACCAGAAACCCTGGAAGAGCTCAGTTTCAGCCTGGATTGATTTAGTCCCTGTCTGGATTCAGTCTCAATCACTGATGATATGGTTGGAATATGGTCTTTCTGACAAATTGTTATTTCTTGCTACTGGTCATGCTATTGATTTTGGCTGATTGTGCTGTGAACCAAATTCAGATTTGTCAGAGGTCAAACCCTACTGACCTGTGCTCATTTCCATATCCATTTGGTATCATGCAGTAATGAATTACCATTTTTATTTTATTTCTACACATTGGAAAACACCTTTGTGGTACAGCAACTTCAAAAACTCTTTCCATGCTTATGCAAGATAGTACTTCACTATGGTTTAAGCAGAATGGAGGCTGATTATTTTTTGTCAAGCAGAGTTTTTTCAGAAAATTAGAACAACTTTTTTTTTCCCCCTCCTGAGTGCAAAAAGATTACCTTGGCTGTGTGGGCAGTCCTCCAAGTGGTGGATGATCATCAGGGGCTTCTGGCTGGAAAAGAAGAGCCCTCGTTAGGAGCGGGGAGGCACGGGGGGCTCAGGGCGGGTGCGGCAGGGTGAGTACCTGTGCTTGGAGCGGAAAAGCGCCTCCTCGTAGGTCTGCGTCCAGATGAGCTGGTCTCCCCAGCCTGCGGGAGGGACAGACACACAGACACACCCTCAGACAGCGCCTCACAAGGGGCTGGGGACCCCGGGTGCAGGTGCTGCACCTCCTGATGTGAAGCCCTCGGAACAAACCCCTGCCAGAGGGCCTCACATCAGGAGTGGAGGAGGAGAGGGAGCTAGGAAATACTAGAAAAGGTTTTGCAGAACGAGTTGCAAGAAAATTTTTTAGAACAGCACAGTAGACGAAATGTTCACAAGATTGCACTTGTTTAAAAATTTGGCGGAGGTTTTTGTTCAGTTGTGTGTTTTTTACCTCTGGAGAGTGTCTGGGGCAGTTTTGGCTTAGTGGTAGTGTCCTTTGAATCCTTCTTGCCCACATCCTTTGCCAGAGCACAGGAGATGACGATGAGCAGCAAGAGCACGGACACGTAACTCCTCTCCATGGCTGCCCCTGGAACAGGAGAGAGAAGCTCGGGTGGCTGCGGTGCCGCAGGTGGGGACAGGCAGGGTGGCTAAAGGCACGAAAGACTCAGGTCACAAATATGAACAAACGGGGTGAGGCTGGGCTGGAAGGAGCAGCTCCAGGCAGGGGCCTCAGGGCATGGGGTGAGGTTTGCTCAGCAAACGCCCAGAAGGGTTGGGCCATGGCCCTTTGAGGATGTGCATGTCTGTGTTAATTTCTCTCTCTTCTTGTTACACATATTGAATATGCTCAGTAAAATAACAGAGTTACAGCAATTCCAAAAGTCCTAATAAGTTCACAGTTCTACCTGGATCTCCCAGTGCTAGAGTAACCCAGCTGAAAGTTAATTTCAGGTGCTGAAAAGTTAATTTGTCTCAGCTCTTCCCCCATTTTGCTGTGGGAGTCACTCAAATGAGAAGTCAGAATGTTTAAGCTAGGCTTTACAGTGAACATTAGCATAGACATAGGTTAATGGCGTTGTTGAAGCTTCCAATCCTAGTTTTTTCCCTTAAAGATATCACCTAATCCTTAAACCCAGCAGAACATATAACAAAAGGAGTTGGGAGGAGTTGATGTGCTGCCCAGTAAGTGGAGTTTGGGAGTGGAAGCAGCACAAAGCAGAGAGCTTTTCCTGAGTCAGGCTGGGACCTGGAGATGAGACAGGTCTAAAAGAAAACTCCTCATTTCAGCATTTCAGCTGAAGGGGAAAATCATTTCAGCAACATGACCCTCTGTTTTCTCATTACATTTCCTCCTAGAAACTAGAACCAATATAATGGGTACAAAAAGAAAGTTTAAGATGTTCTAAAAGTGGTACAGAACATTGAAAAGATTCATTAGACAAAAGAAAAAAAAAAAAAAAAAAAAAAAAGGAAAACCAAGCCTAAATAAAACCCCCCACCCCAACAGGCTGATTGATTGTAAAGTTCAGACAATGAAAACTAACAGAAGTGTTTTTCCAGGTAGGAACTGCAGGAGGAGACATTAGCTGCATTTCCATGAGTGATACAATGCTCTGTGCTACTGGGATATCCAATAGAGCTCAAACATCCAAAGAGTCCCTTTTTCATGGGTATGAAATACAACTTTTGTGGCAGACTGCATTTCTGCCCCAAGAAAAGCCTCCTTGGCAGAGAGGAAAATTGCATGAAGTTCAGTTAAGCTCTGGATTGTCAGGGTTGCCTCAAGAATTGTTTTGGCCAGAGAATTGTATGGCGGAAGCAATGCCCCTTTAAAAAGAAAAATAATAAAATAAAAAAGTAAGGGACAACCAGGAAACTGAAGATCAGGCACACTAGGCTGTTGTGGAGGCAGCATGCAGAAAGCAAAGACAGAGGAACATTAAACTTGCTCCTTAAAAACTTTGCCTCTGGAAGACTATGTGCACTTTTTTAAAGCTTTCCAAAAGAGCCCCTCTTCCCCCCCTTTTTTTTTTTTTTTTTTTTTTTTTTTTTTTTTAATCTGCAAAGCCAATCTTTCCCTAGAGATTTCCCTTCCCAACAAGCTGTGCTGGACTGTGCCTGCTTTGCTGCAGCCTTTCCTTTAGGCTGCTCGGGTTCCCCATCCCGGCTGGCTGGGGCTCCCAGCTCCCCGGGTGCTGCTGGGGCAGGGACCGAGCAGTGCCTTCCTTACCTTGTTTGCTCCGCCAGGCTCCTGCCAGGATGTGAAGGTGTTCCTGGTTCCAGTGTGAATGCTGCTGTTCCTACTGCCTATTTATGCACCTTCACACCCCAACTCCACCCACAAGCTTTGAATTTGAATACCACTTTCAAAGAGCTAAACTTTCTAGTTTTTCCCCACCAAAACGTTCAGAGTTAGTTTTGTAATGAAATAACATTACTGTCTGCTGTCAGATACTGTATCTAAAGCTCAGAGATGTTTCTGTAGACTCTTTGGGTATTTCTTGAAAGGTGATTTTAAAAAATTGGCAAAGATCCAAGTACAGGTAAGCTTAAGTCAAGACTCCTGATTTGCCTGAAGAGTGATTTGTCTTTTTTTGATTGGTTGGAAAGTCTGTATGGGTTCCTGTTCTTTTAGTCCTTAGAAAAAGTTAAATTGATGACTCAGAACTGTGAATGTTAATTAGATAAATAACTGTGCACATTATACAGATATGTGTGCACACATGCGCATCTAATAGCATATAGAATTGTAATCAAACCTAAAAAAGAATTTTTAAAGGTGTCCACAAAATGTATTTGGTAGCTATACTAAAATACTGTGTTCATGAGCAGAGATCCAAGCCCACATTTAATTTAAATTCCACAATTAAGTAGTTGTGTAGATTTTTTTTTTTAACTACAACATGAACCCTAATCATCTTAGGTTTCAGATGCCCCTATAATACAGCGCAATGCTCAGGAAAATGAGATGTGGATGCTCATTCCCACTGCTGCACTGACTGCACACGGTCTTTCCACAGAGGTCAGTGCAAGTCTGTCCTCAGCAATAAATGCTGAAACTATGGTATGTTCTCCTTGCTGCATGCCTCATGTATTTCAGTGAGATTAAAATCATGTCTTCATGGGCAGTGAATGCTTAACATTTCTTAGCTGGGTAGATGAAATCCATCAGATATGGATTTTCCTGTTTGAAATTCACAGTGCTGCCTGATGGCTGCTAAAAGCACCCAATTGTTACAAATATACTTGAGAGAATTAAGAGCTTTGGATCTTAGTGTGGATTTGGTTTGTTTTTTGTTGTTGTTTTTTTTTAATGAATAGGAATCAGGAAAACAAAGTGCAAAAGATGGTGAACTCAAGCAAAACAATGTATTGAGTTCTACCATGCTTTGCTTAGCTGCTTGATATATTAGGAGGCTGAAACCAAAGCTTCCAGGCATATCAGTCATTTTAAATAACTGCCCTTTTCTATGTTTCATGAAATAAATATGTTTTCCTGAGAGAATTTGCATATGAATTTCTTCTTCTCCTCCAGTACTTGTCCCTGAAGATTTACAGATGTAATTTGTTTGTTCCTATATTGTCTATTCAAGCTACATCCACTCAGTTGTTTTCCAAAACATACACCAGAAGAAGTCTCCAAGGTCCTTATTTGGACCACTCACTTTGGACAACTTAGAGGTTACATTCTTAATCCAATTTAGTCCAGATGTAGAAGTTAACCTTGGGTACCCGTTTTGGTCTCAGACAATTCAGAATTGTAATTTAACACACTCTTGCTGACTGTCTGCTCAGGTCACGTGTGCATTTGGTAGTTTTAAAGCCCATAAAAGAAGTTGTAATTGCTCTCTGGTGCTGTGAAGAGATAATAAGCAGGTGGGTTCTCACTCACACACCTTACAAATAAAATTGTATTTTGTCTAAATATGCATCCCCAAAGCTTAAGCTCCTACCTGCCCCTGGCACCTTAGATGTATCTCCATTTCACTTGCACCTTTGCTTTCTCCTGTTTTCAGGGGATGGATTTATCTTAGCTGTTTCCACGTAGCCTTGTTCTGCTCTGACAGAACAGTTTCCTGTGAGAGTCTCAGTAACTCAAATACAGCCGCTCACAGGGGCTTCCCTGCCATCTCAACCCCAGTGACTCGATGCAGACAGTTACACTTGTCCCCAGACCAGCTTTGTGCCTTGTCATTGAAGAGAGGGGAGCTCAGTCCTTCCCACAGCTCCCTGCCTGGGCCCTTGGACTGAGCAGTACCCAGCTGCCAAGCTTTCTTCTGGCCTTTATAATGGGCTACTTTCTCTGCCTCAGTGACCAAACCCTGCAGGACCTGCCCCAGAGATCTTCAAATCAAATAGGGCTGTTCCAGAACGTTTTTCCTCTTTTCCTATAAAGATCTGGTAGACCCTGTTACTGTTAATATTTAACTTTAATTTAGCTTTACAAAGCTAGTCATCAGATTTTTAATATATTTTTGTTTCCCCTGCTTTGAGGTGCCTTTGTTCATTGTTATACAGAAATTTGCACAGATTCAGGTGGCTGATGTTACATCTGTTCTGAAAACATTCTCTGATGTTTTTGCTTTGTTTTCGCTTGTATTTTGTAATACATAAGTTTTAGAATTCAGGCATTTCTCCTAATTTCATAATAAACATGTTTTCAAGTCTTATAATAAATAGAATAAATATCAGAAATTTACATGGGAGGAATGAGAAGTAATGAAGGAGATGTGTACTCAGTCCCAGTCTAGCAATGCTCTGAGAAAAAGCCAAAGACAGACAGATCTGGAAATCATCAATCTTCCAGTGCCCTTAAAGTTGAAGTGTATTGTAAGATACAGTAGTTGAAAGCAAACAAAATTTATTTGAGAACCGGTCAATTTCTGTTGTCAGTGCTTTAACCACATACAGGTTTGTTATCACCTGAAAGCTCTTTGGATGAAATTTGACTAAAATTTTCAAGAAAGCCTTGTACCCCAAAATTTAGGAGCTGAGACACCCTCTTACACCTATGAGAGGTGCAGGTTCCATTTTGTTTCCTTCCTGCCCTGAAATAGTTCAAACCCTTTTCATGGCTACTGTAGGTAGGTGCTGTCTGGGTTGGGATATGCCCTGATGATCGATGTCCCTGGTCATGCATGCCAAGACTGTTTATTTGGGTAATAGGCATTTGTGCTGGAGCAGGCACTGGTTCCCAGGCCTGCTCTGTTAGGTAAGAAAGTGATTTTTCTCACATTGGCTCAGGAAATATTTGCTAACACTTGCAAATGCATTACTAAAGGAGAGCTGATGTCTTAGAAGTCGTCCAGACATTCTCTTGAGAGCTGGAAGGCCACGGTTCAACCATCTCCTGTCTACTTTATTTTCATTACAAAGCCACGTTTCAATCTATGCCTGGAAAGACAAAAGTTCAGCAGATTTCTATTGCTAAACATTTAAAGCTGGTAACTGGAGCTCAGATAAATTTTTGCTAGGAATCTGATGATTTGTCCTGACAAATGATGGTTTTCCAAAATACATCAGCCCAACATTTTCCTCTTTTTAGTTGAATAAATTTGCATTATCTACAGTTTATTGGTAATATTATTTCAAATTGGCTAGCAGAAGAGATGCTAAGGATTTAAAATAAGATAATCTTTAATTACTGCTTGCTAAACAAAAGAGCAATCCGTGAGGATTTTGATACCTCTGGAGGCATTTTTTTTCCACTTACGTGTGGATGTTTATAATACAATTCACTTGATACAGGCTGTCATGAAAAGCATGGAGCATCCCTTACATGGTTTTAGATGAAGATGTGGGTTTGTCATGTAGCCAGTTCTTATCCCATACTTTGTTTTGAGCCTTGATGGGATGAGATGTCTGGAAGGCATTGCTGAATGACACATTTTAAAATCACTAAGTCATTTGAAGACCCATATTAAATGTACTTGCTCTTGTATTGTTTAATGCCCTTTTCACAACAATAAGGAAACTGTCATGGTCTATTACACCAAGGAGTTTTCAGCATATGTGGAACTTAATCACTCAGTTGCGTTTGATAAGAGAAAGCCTGATCCTGGTAGGATTTAGATTTAACTTTGAAATGTTTTTTTCCATCCCACAGGGGAGCAGTGAATGACTGAAGAGGAATTCTGTGATGAGGAGGATTGGAAAGCTGTGGTTGTACCACAGCCTTAGAAGAAGACTTTTTTTCTGGTCATCTTAAATGGGCAAGTCAGTTATGATCAGCAATGCCTTGTGTCTGAAATTCTTATACTGAAATAAATGCATTTTAATAAATTAAAATCACTAGCTCTGTCTAAAATCAGAAAATTTGCTGTACTGCAAAATTAAAGCCAATGACTTCTTCCCTGTCTGAGTAACTGATACCCAATTTTCAGTACAACTTGAAATCTGTGAGCCAGCAGTTTACGATTTAGTTATACTGTAATTGAGAAAGGTGGGGGAAAATTATGTTTTGAAGAGCTTATTTTTGTACTTAGCATCACATGGGCATTTTTTTCACAAGCCCCTTTCTATTAATTAAACCCCCTTCTGTTTCTGGCCTGCCTTGGTCCTTGGATGCTAAACTCTATTACACACAAGTGACTGAGCCACAATATTCATAATTCAGCCAGTCACCCAGAGCTGCCACCTTGCTGTGCTCTCCCTGTAGGCCTCCTTTGTATTCATTGTTCTTATTTTGAATTTATGTCTGTATATCTGTAACCCAGATCCTCTTAGTTTTCCTAATGCTTTGCCTCAAAGATCAGAAACCTTTGACTTCTAGTGGGTATCAGTGACATGATGTCCCAGATCTGACTCCAGAATTCATGGTCCTTAAGTAATAATGGATGGGTCTCTCTTTATTCTCTTTATTCTTGCTAACTTATCTGAAAGTTTGCAAAGATAAAGATGAAGGATTCCATCCTCTCCTTTTTATTTTTTTTCAATGAGCATTAAACACATCTCAGTCAAATTCCAGCTGAAACCACTGACACAACTGCTTTCTTAGCCCTGCTGTTGCTTGTGTGCTAATGTCTTTTTTTTAACATTGCTTTTGCTTTGGGGCCAATATCCCAATCAGCATGAGCTCTGCAATGGAGTGTATGCATTTGTTCTGCTGAGTTTCTCTCTTTCCTGGTAGTGTTGGGCTTTATCTCCAAGCTGTGCTGACCCTCATGGTGTTGACACTCTCAGCCTGCATGATGTGCTCCATAGAACCCTCCATCTTCTCCCAAGTTCTTGACATTGCCTTGGCTTGTGTATTCATCACAGAATGTGCAGGCTTAATCAGCCACACAGACTGCACACTTTTAGTGGATTCCAGAGCTGAGTCCTTTCTGTGGCATCTCTCACGGCTGCCATGTCTCAGATGTTCCACCACATCCTCACTGTGTCCATGCCATGGTACCATTTTTCTCTCTGCTTCAGTCTGAACTGGTGGGAATCTTTGCTTGGGCAGTTCTAGTTGCCTTGTCAAGGTTAAATCTGGGATTCAGGCGTCTCATTTCTGAGCTGGATTTTCCAGCCCCTGAATATTATATTTTTTTCTGTATCTCAGCTACAAAGTTGTAAAACTAACTCTCCAAATGTAGACCAGGTGTAAAATCCTCAATGGTTTCACCTTCTTATTTTACTTTTTTACCCCCTCTTATTTTCTTTTTTTGTGAGGGGAGTATGGAGATTGTTTTTTCATCTTTGTGAGGAGAATAGTTTACCACAAGTTACCCAGAGAAGTGCTGGGATAACTCTTCTGTCAGGTTTCAAAGAGTTGTTCAACGAACTTCTTGTTTGATTATTAGTGCCATTATTCAGTGCTCATGCACAGGGACAGGGTTGGAAAGAATACTTTTATCCTGCCTGACCTTCAACTGTTTGTAAGATGATCTTTGAAATGAGACAGTACCCAGTTCCAGCTCTCATGCTGTGAGGTGCTTCCTAATGCAGAATGTTGTGCATGCTTCTGAAAGCTTCTCACTACAATCCTTGTCTTCAAATATTGACATAATGTAATTCCTTTTGTTACACAGTATTCTAATGACGTGTTGCAGACCGCTGTGTTACCAGCAGGACAAAGAAAGTGAGGGCACATCCACAGGGCTGGGCCCAGTTCTGAGCTCCCCAGTGAAGGAGATATGCTCATACTGGAACAAGTGCACCAAAAGGGTTCAGAGGTGGTGAAAAGATGGAATGTCTGTCATTCGAGGAGGGGCTGAGAGAGCTAGGAGTGTTCAGCTGCAGAAGAGCTGGCTCAGGGGGATCTCACACCTGATTGTGTCAATACCTGATTGTGGGGACCTCCTTGTTCAGAAGAAGGCCACAGCGAGGACCAGAAGGCTGGACCATGTCTTCAAGAGACTGATTTGGGCTTTTAGCCTGGAGAAAGCTTTGGGGAGACCTTACAGCATCTGCCAGAACCTAAAGGGTGGGGCTACAAAAAAGCTGGAGAGGAACTTCTTTCAAGAGCATGTGGGAATAGGACGAGAGGTGATGGCCTTAAACTGAATGAGAGTAGATTCAGATTAGATATTAGAAAGAAATCTTTGAAAAGGGTAGTAAAGCTATGGGACATGCCCAGAGAAGCTGTAGATGCCTGGAAGTGTTCAAGGCCAGGTTGGATGGGGCTTTGAGCACCCTGGTGTAGTTGAAGGTGTCCCTGCCCATGTCAGGAGGGTTGGAACTAGCAGGTCTTTAAGGTCCCTTCCAACCCAAACCATGTCATTATTCTTTGACTGTAAGTAAAGACAGGAAAGCCAGACTCTTCTGTAACATCAAGCAACAGGATGAGAGTAAATTGAAATTCAGGAAATTGCATGCAAATATAAAGTAGAATTTGTTTCCTTTTGTAATGTGAGGACGATTGAAGACTGGAACAGGCTGTCCAGAAAAGTTGTGGAATCCCCATCCTTGGACATATTCAAAACTCAACTGGGTGTAGCCCTGAGCAACCTGCTGTAGGTGACCCTGCTTTGAGCAGGGGCCTTGGACAAGACAGTCTCCAGAGGTGCCTGCCAAATTCAACAATTCTGTTATCTGGTGAATCTACATATGTAGTATATATAAAAGAAAGGTTAAACAGTACAAAGGTGAGCTTATAACTGAACCCACACATATGCTACTCTTAGCTACACCAGATCTGTTGCCCAGTATAAACTAAATAAATGGAAAAATGCCATACTATGTTCACAGGTTGGAATATTATTGCTGGAACAGTAATGAATGGTTATTAACTTTTACCCATGAGGTGCTCATGTTTCACCATGGTGTGGGTCATACACTGTACAAACACAGTTGTAATGTCCCTGTCAGGATTGCTAGCTGGCTGTTCAAGCAAGTTGGAGTGACTTTAGGCAACGTGTCCTTAAATTTCTGTTTAAACGTCATGGCCTGGAAATGGTGAGCACACCCCCACAGGTGGTGACACTAAACAAGCAGTATCAGTCACAGGGAGCTGATAGAGGATGGGTGTTCCCATTCTACTGCTGGCACAGCTCCAGCTGATGGCTTGATGATAACGTGGCTCTATCTAGGCAATTAGCTCTATCCTTTCAAATGCAAAATGCTCATTTAAAATTGCTCTTTTAAATTTTTTTTTTCTGGAAGTAGCATAGGTAATCCTATCCTAAATCTTGTGAAATGCTTAGTGGTCAAAAGGCTGATGTGTGTTTCGGCAATGTTTGGTGCAGAGGTGCAGGAGCTGGGACAGAGCAGCCTTCTCTCATTTGCCCTCCCTCTCCACGAGGTCATTCCAGCAGCTGACAATGACTGAAATAGAAGCAAGATTAAGCAGTGTGGTCTTTCTGCATGCAGCTGTTCCCTGTATCGAGCTGTATCACTTGGAGGTTCCCTGGGAGGCAGGGAATTCCCACATAGTCAAGTCAAAGGTAGTCTAATCTGTGTGTGCCAAAAAATTGTGTGGAAAAAGATGGAGATGTGAGTGTGATCTGAAAGCAGATCACTTAAAAGTAGATCACTACATGAGGAGCCATACATAAGTAAAAATGCACATACTAGACTTCCTGTGTCAACTATCTGTTAGGAGCCATTTCTGCTTTTAACATGTCTGAATGAGAAGAAAAATGAAGGTGTAATTTCTAGTTTTGTGTTGAGAGACTTGTACCTATCCTGCTAGGATTTCAGAGCTGGATGCGTTGACTCATTACAAACACCAGCGGGCTGGGATTTCAGTTCCTGCCCTCCGCTTCTGTATTGTGCAGCTGCTGGAGCTGCAGAGCAAACAGGCAGCTGGTGCAGAGCTGCCTACGACCAGCAGCCTCCCACATTCTGCAGGTGTTGCTGGGCAGAAGTAACCAGAGACCAGCTGGTATCACCCACCTCCTTTCTGGAATGAGTGGAGGGAATATAAATCAGCAGCACAGGAAGAATGGAGGAGATGCCTGTCTTTGCTTGGCTGTTGTGGAGCTCTGCTGTTTGCTGCTTTGGTGGGTTGGCTAGCAGGGCTGAATCCAAGCTGCTGGTTCAGGACACAGTGTTGATCCCTCCAGAGATCCTAAGTTTTAAATGTCAAATATCAAAAAGTTAAAAAGCAAACTGAAGGTAGTGGGTAGCAGTCATGTAGATGATGTCAGTTATTTGGAGAGAAGCAATTGTTCAATGCTATATTCATGTGGCTGCAACATGCTAAAAGACCACAGGCATGGGAGTCACTAATTATTGCTGTTATTTTCATTATAGGTTTGTGTGGTAGGCACTGCCTTCACCTGATTCATATGAGGATTGAATAATAAACTGTAGACAGCTTATAAGCTCTGTTATCTATTCTAGCTCTCTGTACTTTCTAACTAAAGATCCTGAAATCTAAAAATTGTTTGCAGTTTTGGATGAGCATCATGTGGACACTTGGATATTGCAAATGTCACATTGTGTGTGTGCAGAGCTGTTCTCTATGGTTATGAGCTGAGACCTTTGGCATGATCGCCTATAAAATCTTTCTTTTTTCCTCCTCTTTTAGAAGAAAAAGAATCTATCAGACGATGGGTTCAGCTAAGGATGCCTTCATAGCTTTGAGAGGTGTTCCTTATGCTTCTGTTTCTTCTTTCTATTGACCAGTAGGATTGTCACACCTGTATTTCCTTGCCAGCTTCCTGGTTGATGTGTGCATGAGATCAGTACCTAGTTTGCTTGACTGTGTTTCTCCTGTGGCTGTTACACAGAACCAATCCTATGTTTTGGTCTTAACTGTCCTGGCTCAGCCCAAAAAATAAATAACATTCTTATAGCTGTTAAATAAGAGTAGAGTAATCATAAAAGTCTAATAAGTACTGTAATAAGTAGCAAGCTGCATCTTGAACTTTGAGACCATCCCTTTGGTGATTGACACTGCTATGTCAATGAAACTTAAGCATGAATGCACCATAATAATAAGAAATTTCCAACTGTCTCCTTGACTCAGTCAGATTGGTTGTGAAATAAAACCACCCCATTTTCTTCTGCTAAATACAGAAAATGTAGGAATTTAAAGCTCCTGATACAAGTAGCTCTACCTTTTAACTATTTCAGTTGCAGGCTGTAAGAGTTTCTGGGAGATGCCATTGTGAGACACTCCAGCAAAGTTAGTGGGGCCATTTGTTTTTGAATGTGCATTTGTCTATCAGAGCTTGGGTCTACATTACTCACAGGCTTTTTAGTTCCTTTGGATTTGGGAAATGAGAAAAAAGAATTTAATTTAACAAACCTTTTTCAGATAACTGACACATGCCTTGAAGACTAAAGATGCTTAAAGGGGCACATGGTGTGAGTTTTGGGGAACACCCCCTCCTCTTCGAGGACAGGAATTGAACTTTGATGATCTTTGTGGGTCCCTTCCAACTCACATATTCTATATTTCTATGGTCAGATTAAAAGAATAAAGATGTTAATTTAAAAGAAGTGTTAAATTCACAAAGGTCTGAAAAAATGAAACTGGTACTTTGTGCTCACAGGTAATTTAAATTGAAAAGCAAAATTGTTCCAGGGGTGTTATTCTTACTGCACAATCACAAGGTTTTCTTCCTGTCACTAATGTTGCTCATGTAAAGAAAATTACTCCTTTTGCTCTGCAGCACCTGATTCTATTGGCAAGGTGAATGTGTTAGCAAAGAACCCTTCAGGAAAGTCTCAAGAGTTTTGCCTTCATGAGAATGCACCATGTTGCCATGATTCTTTCCTGTGGCCTGTTTGTTGAGCAAACAAATCTTTTGTAAGTTCATACAGTGGTCTGGTTCACACTCAGCAGAAAGACTTCAGCTTCCAAATTCTATGTGCATCTATCTTACTGCTATTTCTAAAAATTTTTAAGTAAAGCTTGGCCATTGTAATTTAAGTAAATTCTTGGCCACTTGTCAAAAGGTCATTGTTTAATTTTTGTACAGTGATGTTAAAGTTAAGTCAGCCCTTAAGTGAATCTCAAACTGAACACCCTTTGCTTTTTCTGACTGCATCAGCTGATATGATAAATTCAGCTTGCCTTGCAAACTGCTTTATATAGAAACCTTGCTAGATAAAATGCTTTGGTTGAAGTGGAAGATACATTATGCTGGAGTTGAATTCTGTAAAGCCTTCTGACCAGTTCCAGAACAGGGCTGCTCTCCAGTTTGCTGGGTTTCAGTGAAATCTGCCTTGTGTGCGAGTCTCGCCCAGGATGACTCGCAGAGCTGGCGAGCAGGAATCTCTAACAGCAGTAGCCCTGGGTGTTGGTTCTCTGCTCTGTGGCACCTGAGCAATTGGGAGTGGCTTTGTTTAATTAATAATCAAAATATCCTACTTGCTACATTTAGTTTGACTAGGGAAGTGGAGAGGAGGGGAGAGAGAGAGAGAGCAAACTTACCTGTGGCATATAACAGTAA
Organism: Melozone crissalis; assembly: GCF_028551555.1. Taxonomy (NCBI): domain Eukaryota; kingdom Metazoa; phylum Chordata; class Aves; order Passeriformes; family Passerellidae; genus Melozone; species Melozone crissalis. The sequence continues at coordinate 30,256,678 of NW_026535794.1, forward strand.
TGAGGTTTAATATTACAACAGATAAATGACAAAGCTTATTCTATCCATGAAGGAAGATACCTTTTTACTTTCTCCTTGTGTGTTCTGTGCAAGTGGTATTGCATTCTGAGTGTGTTGGAGACAGCACTCTCATGCAGGATTGCAGCTCTCAGTCAGCAAAGCTGAGAGGGATGAAGGTTAATGCTGGTTTACTCTGCTGGTTGAACAGCAGCTTGCAGCTAACTTGTACCAAAAATATTGCTGCGATTCTTCTAACAGGAAATTAATTGAATATAAAACTAAATGCAAACAAAAGCTCCACCCTACAGTTTTGGGGGGTTTGTTATAGTATTCTATGTTTTTAAAATTGTGTTATTCACCAGCTCATGCTATGTCATGAATTTGTCAAAGATATTAATGAAAGACCCACCACCATCTCTTTGCCCATTTGCTACAGGTGCCAGGGTTGATATTTTGGAAAATAAACACATATTTGGAGGCTAGAGTAACACTTGTTCTTTGTTTTGGTAGAGCTATCCCTGCCCTTGGGTCTATTCATAGGTTCTGCACCATGTGACTTCAAAATAACAGTGGAGTCAGATTCAGACCATTCTTTTTTCATTAATTCATTTTAAATCTTCTTTTCTCAGGCTTCTGCAGAGGGATGAAAACTATGATTTAGGCAAGCTTCTTGGAAGGGTTGATTTGGGATCCAGAGTGTTATTTGTTGTCAACCAAACGTTTTAAACAAAAAAGTAATTAAAAAAAAAGCACTTGATCAAACATGTGCATTTTTGTTTTGACAAATTGTCATTTGCAAAAAAAGAAAGAAAGAAAAAAAAAAAAGAAAAATCTGTTTGGATATGAAAAGAAAGATTTTTTTGCAAAATTTCTCATTGAAGTAAAAATTTATTTAGAAAAAGTAATTATTTTGGCTTCACTTCCCAAAATGAGTCTGTCACAGGGAATTGCTTGTGCTGTTTCTACTTGTGAAGATCCACAGTGTGAATAATTCTCTAAGTGAAAGCATGAGTCAGTTATAAAGTCTCTGTTTTAGAAAGGACTTAACCAGTTGAACAGTCTGGTGGGAGACTGGTAGGATGAAATAATTTTAATCATAATTAGATGGTGGGGTAAAATGTAGTATAACACATGAAATTTGTAATTTTCCATAGAGTCTCCCACTCCTGGTAGAAAATCAGATAGCAGAATTTTGCCTTATAGAGTAAAATGGAGAATTTAAGTCCTCCTTGAAGCATAGGCAGGATTTTAAAATTGTTAGAGCAAGAGATTCAAGTTTTTGAAATTGCTATTCATTCAACCTGCAACTTCAGGACAAAATGAACAAAATCTGGACAATATTGGACTCAACACTTGAATCCATAACCCGGATTTGCATTTTGTGCCTACCATTACTAAATTGACTTGTGACTTTCTACTAAGTACCCTGATGTTCTTTTTGATTAGAAACACTTTGTTAAACATGGTTTAGGAGCTTAGCACTGCACAATGACAACAGCTTTTACCATTCTGAATGAGTTTGTTTTGGATATGAACTTGGGTCATTCCAGAGCTCTTGTGGGGTATCTTAATATGACATCTACACTTTGAGTCCAGTTTTTCACTGGGGCTCTACCATTTATACCTCCAAAGATGAAATCAAATAACCAACTGTAAAGCCCCAAAATTATTCACATAGATCAATGCAGCTATGGAACGGTGTCAGTGAAACTGTGTTGGCAAACTGTTACTATTATAATAACAAAAAGAGAAATTGTATAAATGGAGAGGTGAGAGCACAGGGTGCTTGTGAGGTTGATGGAGTCCCCTGTGCCAGAGCTACTGGAGCAGAGTGTTGTTGTAAGCACACAACAGTGGAGGAATTGGCAGGTCACAGCATAGCCACACAAATGTATGGAAAAGTTTTTCCTTCTGAGTGGTAAATCTTAGCTTATCTGATATTACATTGTGCACAAATTGGCCCAAGCTCTAGGGGGGTTATTTGGGGCAGAGAAGTGATCATACTGTCATTTTGACAGATGAAGTGCACTGGGCTCACCATTATGTGTAATCAGTTAACTGCTTCGCCAAGTGCCTTCCTTCCTAAACTCCTTTTCAGTCACTGAAGAACTTCCCCTTCATTCTTGGGTGTGCTTGGCCATGGTGCTGGGTAGCTGTTCCTTTGCCAGCTCTGTATGAAGAGTTTCACTTCTGTCAGATATGGTTTTAGGGTTAAGCTGTCTGAGGTACAGCTTGTGTGTCATGTCTGAGTGCTCAGTCGTGTCCTGGTTCCGGTCCAGCTCCTGGGGACTGGCTTTGAACAGAGCACCAGCTTAGAGTGAGATCTCAGCCCTCTCCCTGAATGACCTAGGAGCATGGTGATGTATGTGTTGTGATTATAACTCCTGGTTTGAAAACAATGTGGTGGGACTACTTTTTGCTACTGACTCAACTTTTAAAATTAATCCTTAGTTTTTTCCCAATTATAGTGATGTCAATATTTAATAATCTTTGAAATATTGTCCCTGTGGCACAGAATATGGAAATATAAGTCAATATAATGCAGGGGTGTAGCAGGTGTGTGTTCAGGCATCCTGAACAGGATGTGCTGGCGGAAGTGTCCTGGAACTACCTTCCTCTTAATTCCTGCCTTTAGCTCACTTGCAAAGCTAATTGGATATAGTTTCTTCGTGTAAGCAGTAGCTTGGCTTGTACTTCTACTCTGTTTAATGACTAATCTCTTCCAATCTATATATATTTAATCAGGAGATGACCTAGGTCAGACAATAAGTCTGCTGCATGTTCTATTTGCAGTATGTTGTGCTAAGCAATAGCAAATCTGTTGAGTATTCTTGTAGTGCAAATCCCTTTCAAATCACTTTTACTGATGGAGAGAAAACGTGTCAGCTTCTGAGTGGCTGCCTGCTTATTCCTGACTGACTTGATGTTTTCAAGAAGAGTTTCAGGGAATAAATATACCCATGCTATATTTATCCATGATGGTTTCAATTTGTCAAACCGCTGCTAATTTAAGTTGCAAAGAACTTCCTTGAGTATTAAGTAATTATTTCTAGGTTGATTAATCTTAAAAATTTGTCCTAAATCTCAGACCTGTCCTGAATCCTGTGTACTTTTATACCTGTTGTTTACTGTTTTGATAAATGCAAACCTCTATATATCATTAAAATCTGATCCATAGATTTCAAATTGCCATGTCTGTCTGTCAAATCTACATTTTAAAATCATCTATCTATCCATCTATCTGTCTGTCTGTCTGTCTGTCTGTCTATCTATCTATCTATCTATCTATCTATCTATCTATCATCTATTTATCTATCATCTATCTCTATTCACATGCAGACTCCAGAAAGGACAAAGGATCTTGCCAGAGCAGTGATGCAGAAGGCCTCTTTTTCAATTAATATTTGGGAACAGGAAACAATCTTCTTTCATGGTCGTCATTTTAAATATTTGGTCTCTATTAAGACCACAGCTCACTGTTGCAAAATTGAAAAGTCTTATGGACTTTTCTAGTTTTTTTTGTGAGGAGTGACATCAAGTCTATCAGAGGGTCTTTCCATTGTGGCCATCAGGCAACCCTGCCCCTCTCTGTGTGAATTTATTCTGAACCAGTAAGCCATGCCTGGGACTGGGCACTGCCAAGCTGGATGACTCTGCCCTTGACAAAGGACAGGCTGTCTCATTACAGTGCCTAGCGTGGTGTCAGCAGTGTGGTTGGTGCTCTCTGAGATCACTGCCTCTCTGGGGAAGGGGAGGGCAGGAGGTCAGCCCTGCCAGCCCAGCCTGAGGAATGCCTCCGTGCTGGCTCCAATTGTGCTCCTGTGGTGAGGAGCTCAGAAATGAGAGGCTAAACAACTGCACTAAGCTGCTGTGCTGGGAGCACTAGTGGGAGGTTTTTCACATGGTAGCCTGTTCAACAAAGCCCCTAAATACACCCATGCTGGGGCATGGCTGTCATTCTGACCCAGGCTATTTGTTTCCATCTTGCCTGATTATTGAGGATTAATATTCTGCCTTCTTGGCCCCTGTAATATTCTGGTCTTGAGGGAGCATAGGAATCGCTTATTCTACCTAATAAATTGATAGGGAATGATTCTTGAATGCTTGATCATTCTTGTCATATTGTTTGACAACTCTTTTTGTGTTGTAAATGTGCAGTAAGACCTTTGATCCCTGGGCTGGTCACATTAAGTTCACTGCTCAGGCTGAGGCCCTGCTGTGCATTCAGTGAAGGTTTTGTATCTGTGGAAAAGAATGAAGGGACACAGAGTGCTTTGTGCAAACCAACCTGGGAGGATGGATGTGTTCTGGAAATGAAGTTTAAGCTGTGTCTCTGCCGAGGGAGCGGCATTGCTGTGCAGGCTGGCAGCTGCTGCAGCTGAGCACAGCTCTGCCTTGCCCTGTTTGCGTAGCTGGGTGGATGTTGGAGACAAGGGGAAAGCAGATAGGAGCGTGGGCTGGCAGGGTCCTCAATGAAACACAGGAGTCATCATGTGGTGGAAAAGGAAGAAAGCTGCCCTGTGCTTTCTGTGCCAAAAAGGGAGGGTTCACTGGCAGCTGCTCTTCCTGCCTGGATGCACTTTTGTGCTGGGGGAGGAAATGAGGAGTGAGGGCGGTGATACAGGCACTTATAGTGTGAACTTCTTGCAGTGTAGGAAGGGATGCTGTCCCACAAATCCTCCCACCAAACCCTGTAAGAACAGCTGCAGCCACAACTAACCCTGAGCCACCGCTTAGCTGAATCCATGGTGAATATCTGCATTGTGAAGGGCTTGGCTCCCTTCTCTTCTCACAGGTGCTTCAGAAAGAGGGATCTCTAAATGAAGATAAATAGAATCTGTGATATAATAAGCCAATGACAAAGTAATGTTGAGCAACCATCAAAATTCCATGCAGGAGCTGGAAGTTTGCTGTCATGGATACATGCGTGTTTCTGGGTTACTTTAATTGTGCAATTGAATTTATATTTAAGAAAAGCACAAAGTGCTGTTTTTGTGAAAAAAAAACCCCTATAATACCTATAGTTTTTACCTAAAAGTAATTATTTCAATTATAACAGTTTTTCTCTGATTGTGAAAATTCCTTTGATTTATGACTATTACTAAGATTATATGCCTTGATGATAAAATAATTATTTAATTGCTTATGAGAGAAATTCACTGGAGAAGAACTTCCTTATTTATACTCTTTGCTATGGAAGCTGCATTCTTGACTTTTTTGATTAATTTACCAGCTCAGTTAATCCAGGTGGCCTTCCTTTGGTCATGCCCACAATCCCTTTCCTTCTCCCTTCCAGGAAGGACCAGGACATAGGCACAAACTGCCTACAAAGGAAGCTGCATGGCCTGGAGATAGGAGAGAGAGAGAGGGCAATGTGTAATTCCTGTAAATGGGGAGGCCAGATTCCAGAGCTCCTTCCCTAGGAAATCCATGCTGGGAAATGGCAGTTTAAAGTAGCTCAGACCAGCTCCTCTTTGATGCCTTTTTTTTTTTTTTCTTCCCTGGAGGAAAGAACCTATAAAGGCACATTTTGCACTGTTATTCTTTACGGCCTGTGTCACTCTATCTTCTGTTGAGTAGGACAAGACTGTATGTTACATTATTTGTCTTAAATACCTGTCAGGAATGACCCTCCCTTCCCCAGGCAGCCACTGACAGCTGACTCAGGCTTTTTTTCCCAGAGAATGACAGCCTCAAGGGTTTAATTTTTGGCTTAATTCTGGCTCAAGTTCAGGAATATATCATTTAAGATATACTGAGGAATTTTTCAGTGAAAAGCTTATCCTTTCTTTCTCTACTGTCTTCCAAATTCAGTCTTTATTTTGACATTGCTTTCTTTCATGTTTTTCCTCTTAAATCAAGGGAGGATAAACATTTTGTGCTGACAAGGTAACATGACCAGGAGAACTGAGATGCATGTGTGATGCATGGTACACGTTTTAAAACAAATTAAGGAAGTGCATCACTGTTATATTCCTTAGTATGCAAAGTTTTGCAACAAATTAACTCATGGTTTAGTAGCATGGGTGGTTAAATTACCATTCCCACCTAGAGTCCCTTTTGCTGTCTTATCCAAATAATTGGTTGAAGCATAAAGATGAATTTTAGGTCCATATGGTATAAGTGGTCTTGTCAACATGAAAAGGAAATAACATAGCTATAGAAAGAGAATACATTTTTCAAGTTTAATGTGTAGAATGGCTACATTTATATAAGCTGCTTATGTAAGTTATCACTTCATCAATTTGCACCTAAAATTAGCAAAGAAATCTGCGTTTCATTCTACTCTTGCCTAGCATTGTCACTTCAACTGTGTAAAAGCTGTCCTTTCTCTATTAAACAAGTTAATTTCTATCTGCTGTTCTACTCTGGTTTCACTAAGTCTAAATTATATAGGAGATGAGTTTGAAAATTTTCTGTAATGATCACACAGAACATGCCTTGGTAACTTTGAGGATAATTAGAGATGATTTTTTGTTGCCTGAAGAGGTGCATAAAGAAGTGATTAGAACCAACATATGCCAGGAGGAGGCAGCCTCTCTATGTCAAGCTTTTTATAACAAGAGATTATAACTGCTCACAATGTAACTGTAGAAACACACTGGCAATATGGTTGATGTTTCATATAGTAAGTCTGTATCCATCTTGTAGGTAATAAAATCAGTCATTAAAAATACTACCTAATACAGGAGAGACAACATGTTCCAAATACATACTAGCATTGCATGAGAACACTTGATGTGTAGGTAAATCACAGGAAGTGATTGTGCACACTCCCCTTCAGGTACCAGTTGGGAATTCGGGCATCTATTCAAACCAAAGCACTTCATGCTAACAGTTTGTCTGATTTTGGAGCAACACTCCCAAAATAAGAAAAAATAACCTGTAAGGAAACTTCGATAACAAGCTGCACACTGGAGGCCAAGGCTCTGCTCTGAGGCAATTGTTGTTCTCCAAAGAGAAGTGAGCTTCAAATTTGGTAGACACAGTGCCAAGCCTTTATTCCTCCTGCCACCTGCCTTAGGCTGTAGTGGATACTCTGCCCCTGAAACATAAGTTTCTCCCCTTAATTTGTACAAGGCTAACTAGCAGTTACCTACTAGTTAAACTTCAGATAAGTTCATAACAGTCAAGGGATTATGATTAGTCTTTAATCATGTGTCAGAATGAACCAAGGAGAACAATGATGACAGCTGCCATTGCTTCCCTTCATCAAGCAGAGCCATTATTGTTGAGTAGGAGCAGTGCATTTTACTTGTGCAGTAATCACTCACCCCAAGTACCATGAGAGGACCATAATGGCCAAAAAGGGAAAATGTGTTCTTGTCAGCAATATGCGCTGCTCTTGGGACTGAGTTCAGTCCTCACTCCATGGAATCAGAAAATTGTTTGGGTTGGGAGGGACCTTAAAGATTGTCTATTTCCAAACCCCCTTCCATGGTCAGGGACACCTTCCACTGGACCAGGCTGCTCAGGGCCCCATCCAAGCTGGCCTTGAACACTTCCATTAGAGTCCCAGTAAATCCACCAACTGCATGCAGATTTCTCATTCCTCTCATTTGTTCCCTGCGCCATGTGTGTCTGTGGACAGGCAGTATAGAGAGGCACCCAGTTGTGTTGGTTACCCATAAAGGAGATGGGAATGATCCTGCCACCTGTCCCCCCACCACCCCTGTATCAGCATGCAAAGCAATCTACCGTTTCATAAGTGAAATACTTCTAGAAGTAAATTTTTTATTCCTGATTTAGCAAGCATAGCCAATACCTTCACAAATTGTGTATACAAATATATAATATATAAAATATCTGAGATTTTTATTTTTCTCTGCACTGTTTAAAATTATTATAATTACATTTATGGGAGATTTTGCTTGTTTTTCAAGTTTGCTGTTTCAAAATGTGGCTATGAGCCTGACATGTTTTTGGCAACTTGCCCCTATAGTCCCTATGTAATTTGAATATTTCCATGATTTATCAGCATACTGCCACAAACATATTGAGCTTACATGACTAAAATATACATCTAGTGAAATGCCAAAGTATTTACAGGCACTGGCAATGCTTGCTGTTGTCAGACTTGGAACCACAGTTTCTTCTTTAAATGAATTTCAGCTTTACCTGGAGACAAGGTAACTACTAGAAAAACCTCTAGCACTGCAGATAGAACTGTGGAATTATGTTTGCCAAAAGTATTTAGGGAATTCACTCTTTCTCAAAGACATTGTTTCTTCTAGGTTCATGGCTCAGTAGACCATGTTATGAAACTATATAGCAGGAAGACTTTTCTTTGGCTTTCTTGGTGAGTCATCCTCTCAAAGGACACGTATCCTTTGATTTGCTTCAGCGCAGGAAGGAAATGTTTTGTGGTTTATGTGTTGGTTACAAAATTGTGGATGCTCTCTTTCATTTATCTTAGCACAATGCCTTTTCTCCCAAAATTTCAGGAATTGAAATGACTGATAGAACAGATTCCACAGTCAGAAAGAGGCAGTGCTAATTAGTTGGTGCTTTTTTCCATTAATATTAGCTAGCTCAAGGCACCCCCAGTTCCTTGAGCTGCACATGCTTTTTGTGTGATCTTAACCTGCTTGTGTTTTAGTTCCTTCTCTACAAAAACGTGGAAAGCTAAACATCTTTAGCTTCTGCAACTCGCTTCAGGGTAAATAACCAAAGGATCTGTCAGTCTCCTTAATGCTGCCTCCATATGGCAGGACACCTCCAGGCAGCACAGCTGCCTGTGGATACAGCTTTGCCTGGTGCTCAAGGTGTTTGGTGCTTGGTGCTCCAGAGATGCCCTGTGGCTGCACCTAGGGCTGCACAGCTCAGCTCACCATCTGTGCAGCCAGCACACTTGGTCAGGAAAGGCAGCCTGAAGGCATCCCCAGTGGTCATTCTTGATGGTGTGAATAAAGTGGCTGCCACATAAACACTTCAGATAGGTTCACATTTGCACTGTTGCCTTCTAGAAATAGCCTATGAAATAAGGCTTATTCATTTAAAATTCTCTGTGAGATATCCACAGAGCTGTTCCTTGGCTTTTATAAAAAACTACCAAACAAATGCTAAAGGTTTATTTCTCTTTAATGGAGTTGTTCCACATCTCATATCTTGAGCCCAAGAATGCAGGACAGCCCATAATGCATTTTTACTGGACTATGACTCCCTCTGTAGTAATTTGTTTGGTCAGTAAATAAGAAAGGGCGTTTTTCCAAGGAAGGAAAAATTTAATCTCCAGGTCCAGGGCAACTGCTGCTCTGCATCTTTGAATTCCTTTTTGGGAATTCATTATGGAATTTGGAATTTGTTTTTAATTGTCAAGGTTGAGAGTATACGAATTACTGAGAACTAAGCCAGTGAGGCCATGAGGGAATATTTTTTCAATTAGAGCAAGAATGCTCCTCAGTAGGAATGTATATACAAAAATGTTTGAGAATACAAATAATATTGAGAATAACATAATAATTTGGTATATTGGTTGTGAAGTTGTCTTCCAAGTGAAGCAGTGGAGGTCTGGAAGATACATGCTCTTCTGCTGCTCTTATGCTTTTATGAAAATGCTCAAGAGCTGTGTAAAATCACAACCCCAGCTACTTGTAGGCTTGAAGCAAAAAAATCCCTTAGCACAGCAAGGGACTCCTGGACTTTTCTCTCCATCCTGTGCAATATTCCTCACCATGGGGTGTAGCTTCTCCTCCAGGCAGTCACTGCTCTCTTCCCTGCATGTGAACCCAAGCAATGAGGCTGCTGGTTTTTATACATCTGTGCACTTGTCTCTCTGCATCTGGCTGAGTGCTAAATAGCAGGGTGGGTTCCTGTGTGCCAGCCCTTTACAAACAATCACCGGGGGACATGCAGCCAGGGTGTGCTAAGGAGTAACGAGTGATACCTCAGAAAGGTAACAGAAGGCACAGTAGATCTTTTTGGGGCCATTTTAGGCTCATTCCTAAAACAATAACACAGTCTAAGCACCAGCACACTCCACATGGAGTGCAGTCTTTTGAGTCTTATAAACTTGAAAGCTTATTGTGTGTGGTATCTTTTCTCTTTCTCACAGGTCAGACTTAGAGGTGTACAAAGGGTGACTTCATTAATGTCTACTGGACTTGGCATTATTGGGAAATTTCAAAATGCAGTTCTTGATATGGCAGTGTGAACTAAAAGATGTTTCTGCTTATTTGGTTTTTTTTTTCCATAAAAATAGGAGAAGTAGTAGTTACTGTAGCTGTGGCTACCCTTCTCTGGTTCTAAAGGGATCAGAGATTGCAGCAAATATCTGATACCTCATAAAAGAAAACAGTCTGCTGAAATAGATGCACTTTTAGTGATGAGGGGATCAGTTATTTACAATACATGGTAGCAATCAAAGATGGAAGTGATGAATTGCACACATGTCTTAAGGAGAAAGGAAAAGGAATTAATAGATAGACTGCAAATTCTGTAGATTTTCTGGTGAAAAAATAAATATTATTTTCCTTCTATTCAGTGGTTTTGGACTTTTTAATTGCCATGGAGACTATTAATTTCCTTCTGACTTGCACTGTAGATCTCTACATCTATTTGAAAAAAGGAACAAACAAAAGGAAGCAGTCAGTGACTTGGTTGATCCTGTGGAGGACACCTCAGCTTTTGGAAATTTCTCTGTGTCAGCCTTTGGCAAGAACAGGTGTAGTACACAAAACAAGCCTAATTTTATCAGCCTTATTCTGCAAGATCAAGCTACTTTTGCATTTTAAGTGCTGAGGTGTCCCACAGTCTCTCACCTCCACGATACACAAAGGTATGGTGCCTTTTCTTTTGTTCTGGTCAGGTGCAAATATTTGCACATGGGAAAATGTTTTAGCTCCACAGACCAATGGATCAGCCATCTGCCTGGAAAAGGGAACGCCTTTCTGTGCTGAGACGGATACACAGGGGAGGATCCTGTTCTGTCACTTCTCAGATTCCTGAGCCTCACCTCACTGACGTTAAGGCCACGTTTGTTTGTCTACTCTTGGTCTGATTACACCAGATAAGCCCAGACAGTAAAGCAGAGACAGGTATGTGAACAGGTGGCAGTAATTTTTCTTCCCAGAATTTGCTGTGTTCATACCAAAGGCAAAACTCAGAGAAATCTTTTTGTATAAAACATGGATTTGTACAGGTGATACCACATTGTGCCCATGTGAATGTTAACACCTAAACATAGAGAATAAAGGCTACGAATTCTGTACACAGCCTACACAGATAGGTTTTCTCATCTATTGGTCCATTTACTGTGAATGAATTTATTCTGTGTAAAACAACTTCTGCTCTCACGTTCACATTTTCAGTCTTTTATTCTCTTCCTTCAACTCTAACCTCTTTGGTTTAATTCCAGATAAACAAGGAACAAAAGGAACAGTTTCCAAGTCTTTTCTTAAAAAAGTTGAAAGCAAGGAGTGAAAACAAAAATCTGCCCACTAATATAGTGAGTAAATTTGTGCGGTGTGCAAACAGAAAAGCAAGGAATAAAAGAGGGAGCAGACTATCATGCCATTCATTTCAGAGGAAACGATGGGAAAGAATCAAATTCAGTCTGTTATTGAACAGGTTACAGGTTTACTCTCTTATCTCAGAAAAATGAGACCTTAATCTGAGATCTGAGTTTCTGTTCCATCAGCAGAAATATTACCTGGCAAAAAAGTCTTCAAAGAGAAGGCAGAAATGTAGTAACAGCTCTAAAATTAGGGATAAGTGTTGAACTAAGTTGTGAATAAAAAATATATGCATGCAGCGTGTCTTTTACCTGAACATCTAGCTCCACCAAAAGGACTTGATCTGAGTCTTTAAGAATCTCAAAGATTTAGTCCCATTTCTGAAGGCGGTGGCTGGGAACAGATTTCAGCATGGTACTTATTGGGATTTGAGAAGGGAAAGAAGAGGGTGAAATCCTCTTTACTGACTTTGCAAAGAGATTTCATCTGACATGTCATAATTCATGTGCCTGTGGCATCTCTAGAAATTGGCTATTCTCTGCTTGAATGAGTGGTTTGTTAAAACTGTTACAAACTTCCAAAGCAGCAAATACTGTTCAAGGTTACAGATGCAATCATTATCAATAATCCCTTTGGAAATGAATCTGGATTTGCTTCAAATGTTAAAATAACATTCACTGCAGTGTAAATCTAAAGGCTAGCTTTTGTCTGACAATTGAGTCAGTGATCATTGCATTGTTCTGAAGATTTGGTTATTTATTTTGTTTAATATACAGTTTGTTTCCTGTCTGCAGGCTCAATATCAAATGCCAAAAAAGAGCAGAACAACAGTAGCCTTCCAGGACCAAGGTTTGAATTACTTGTTTCTTGCACAATTTCAATGAGTGGTAATTCTACCATTAATTTCCTTTTGCAGCACTGAGGTAATATGAAGTTAAGCTTTCCTGAGATCAAGCAAGATCTGTATCACAAATCTTTTGAGATTCCAGCTTTGTGCATTCTTGACAGCCACCTCTTTGCTTATGGATGGATCCACTAAAGGAATAAAGAACTTTAAACTGGATTTGAAGAGGGAAGGGGGTAAAAGCAGCTCCCTGGAGTTAAGTCTGGTAATGTCACACAAATGTTTGAGGGACAGTGTGCTGGTGAGATCCTTTGGTCAGTTCTCTCAGTGGAGGTAGGGGATAGAGCCATGTGGCAGAAGAAACACAAGGGTTATTGATATTAGAAACCACAGAGTGCCTGGGAATGGTCGTGTAGGAATTAGGGCTTCTCCCCTCAAAATGGTGGCAGGATCAATAGCCCAGCTGAAGCACATCTGCACAATGCACACAGCATGGGCAACAAACAGAAGGAACTGGAAGCCACTGGGAATCAGGGAAGCAGGTCTAGGGTGCCATCGTGGAAACCTGGTGGGCTGGCTGACACAACTGGAGTGCTGCACTGGATGGCTTTAAACTCTTCCAAAGGGACAGGCAAGGAGGGGGAGGCAGTGGGGTGGCCCCATATGTTAGGGATTTGTCATGACCTAGAGCTTGGTGATGGTGATGACAGGGTTGATGTTTATGGGTAAGGGTTGGGGCAAGGCCAATAAGGCAGGAGTGCGTCCAGGGAAGGGCAATGGAGCTGGTGGAGGGTCTGGAGCACAAAGCTCCAGGAGGAGTGGCTGAGGTTGTGTATCCTGGAGAAAAGGAAGGTGAATGGCTGCTGTGGCTACCCTCTGGTAGCTAGTTTGCATTCCTTCCTCCAGAATATCTCTGGCATGCTCAAAAGCGGGTATGACCACAGACAGGGAAATCTTGCCGAATGTGGAGCAGATAAAGATAGAAATGAGTAGAGGTCAGCACAAATTAAAGGAATGAGATTTGCAGTTTAATTTTACTTCCAGCATTTTCCCCATAGGTTAAAAAGATCATGCTGATGATTGTAAAGACAATACATTTCTAATTACTGAAATAATTTTTTTTCCTTCATGTAGAGGCCATTTGTCTCCACTCTGTTGGAATATATGCTTATATTCAAATTTTACATAGTTATGAACACGTGGATATGTGCCATATAACTCACTCATGTCATATTAATACTAGGTATTGTGAATTAGCAAAGCTTTCCTGCAGACATCTTTCTTTCATCATATGTACAGAGGCAGCATCAAGCAAACACAGGTGGCACAAACAAATGACACAGGTGCTTTACATGTAACATAACATACATGCTCCTGCTGAAGGTGGATTGCTGACTATTTTGCAATCGTCAGCAATCGACAAAACCCCACATTGCTGGGATAGTAAACCATTTCAGCTGACTTTATCTTTTAACTCAAAACAGGTGTCCACCCTTGCATACAGTAATCCTGTGAAAATTTTGCCAAGATTTTGTATGTCCAGATTCCCTCAGTAAGCTGCCAACTTTACGGCGGAATGCTGCAGAAAAAGAGGGAATGACCTGGGATGAGCTTCCCATGACTGAAATGACATTTAAATGCCGAGAGCTAGGATAGACCTCCTCATTTTTGTCATGCCAGAATTTACAAACATCACTTAGCCTCAGGTTTGGATTTCTGGGTCTATCTCCTTCCATCTCTCTTGCTTCATTGTATCTTTATTGCAGCAAAACACGTTGCTGCCTTTTGATTATTATCACCTCACTGAGACTGCGTGCTCAGTCTCTTCCATTTTCAGCTACCACAACAAAAATTAAAGGATTATGCAAAAGAAAGCTAAGCCCGGAACTCAGTTGTTGTGGGGTGGTTTTGTTTATTTATTTGTTTGTTTTTTGTGGGTTTCTTTTGGGTTTTTTTCCCCTATGTAAGCTATTCCAAAATTTGTAGTATGAGCTTTCCAGTCTGATTTGACAGCAAAGTTTCCTTTCCTTCAATGAAAAATGACTGTATAAAGCAGGGGTACACTAACAATTAATAAGCTTCTTGCAATAAAAGTTAAAATGGGAAGGCAAGATGCAAATATTAACTCATGTAATAAATTGCAAATAGACGTCAAAAAGATTGTTTGTAACTCCTCTTCAGTAGTCATAGCTCACCTAACTGAGTCATAATTGGATTGCTAAAATACAGCTTGAATTTGATGCACTTAAAAACATAATTTTCAGTTATTTAGATAATTAATTGCAAAGTGTTTAATATTTCTCCTCACGTTTTCCAAATGGGTGCTTTAGTCATTCTATTTTTGTTCTCCAAGTTGCACATAAACATTTTTTATGAAATCTGATATACCAAATCTGCTTGGTAAAAGTTCAGCTTGCAAGTAGAGACAGAGAGGTGCAGCTTCACCTCGTGGAGGTTCTGGTCATTTCACTGTTACTGGTTACAGTTCTGTCTGAATGAGGCGTAGTGCTTTCTTCATGTTCTCTATTACTGAAAGAAAAGAAATAAGAACTGTGAAAATGTATTAGAAGTATATTTGTACAATTAAAAAGCTCCACCTAGTTTGATTTAGTAAATTATTCACAATGAAATTGTTTTATGGTCACACATTTTATTTTAGAGATTTTTTTTTAAGACAGAAAGTAAAAAATTTCATTAATCAAAATGTTTAACTTAAGGGATTTGACAAGAATCCTTTCAACTCGCCATTTCTCAACACCAAGCTGGTAATCAGATGTGAAGTGTGTATTTGTGGTGAGATACTGCATTGGTGTCAAATAGATGGCATAGAGTAAGAACTGGCTCAACCTGAAAAATCACATTCCTTTCTGATATATGACTCTTAGGGGTACAGACACAACCACCTGCATTTCTTTGCTGGTTCCCTCCCACCACTGGCTATTTACATTCTACAGGCAGATACTTTTGAGTGACTTTCACCATTCTCCATAAAACTGCTCAGATCTTGATCCTGAAGGTTCTCACCCATGATCTTTCAATTTTTCTTACTTGAATAGTCCCAATAAATTCAACGGGACAATGCGTGCATTTGTTTTGCTAGAACAGGTTAGACCATTATAATTTATTGCAAGTGCTCTCACAAGGAATTTATTCTTTGAGATCCTAATGGATTCTCAAGCACAAGTGATCAGGATGGGGCGATCTGGCTGCTTACAACGTGAAATACAAAGGGAAATACTTACGGAACATCATGTCCTGCGGCTCGTACGTGTACAGCCGGTTGGAGTATCTTCCTGTGATATCAGCTCTTACCGTGAGAGATGGGTCTGAAAAAGGGTTTGGGTTAAACATTGCCTTCCATTCCCACCCAGCAGCTGAGGGTGATGGTGTGGCATTACTTTGGTAGCCCTGTTTGGGATTTCATTGGTGCAGCAATTATGAGGCCGTTACGCTCTGTTCCAAACCACTGCTCTTTACTTGGAGAAATCCTGGACAAAAGCTAATGCTCATTTTCATAGTACACAGCTATTTTTAAGTGCTAGGTTACACATTCATATTTAAAGAAAAACATCCTGTTTTACAGGTTCTGAGTTTACAACAGAAGAGATTAATCTGATTGGATGCACCCATAGTGGGGGTCATGCCTGTGTATGGCAATAAATAGCATGACTTACCTAGAGCCTTCATAATGAAAATCTTCTGATTCCTAATGTTCCCAGAATGGGAATAAGTTGTTGTGAACATCTCTTCTCTCAGTTACCCTTCCAAGTTTATTATTAATTTACTGGCTGCTGAAACTACACTGCTCTTTGTCTGAGTGTGGGCTGAACTCTGAATGCCATCACGGAGTCACTCCAGGCTCCCTGTACAGCGAGTGACAAGGAACAGGCACTCTGGGGCATAAGTAATTTGGTACATTCCAGAAGTCAGCTTTAAAATGGAATAAATCCTTAGATGCCACTGACTATTGATTTATTCTGTTGTAATGTCCACTTTATAGCCATCTACATTCAGTCAGATATTTGACTTTTTCATTAAACTTTGTCTTGTAACAGCACTAGAAAGAAGCATGGAGAGCAAAAGCTCAGATAATAACAGAGTTTTAAACGTCCTGCTCTCAAGCCAAAATTAGTACCCTCCAGGATATATCTGTAATCTGAGGAAGTTTACATGAGTCAAAGTGTACAACAGAGGCAGAGAGATTTTCTTTTGGCAAAATGAATTACTTTGATGTCCCCACAGGACAATAGTGGCATAATTCAGATATAACAACTTCAATGATATATAAATATTTTACATACCTACAAACATGATTCGAGGCACATACTGTCCATCAGGTGACAGGTTTTTATCTGTAGTTTCATGCTGGTATAAAAATTAAGGCTAGTTGTTAAAATGTTTCTGTAAATTTTGCTGAAATAGTGCCACCTGTGAATAACCTTGTATACCAGAAGACAAAACCAGATAGGTACTGCTCATGTGTGAATACACATGCATAATTGCCTCTACTTAAATAACTAAAATGTCAGATAAATTATCTAAAATAACATGAAAAACAAGGCAAAGAAAGAGAAAACACAGACCATGAAACGATACCAGTCAAATCGCCCCAAACCCTTCATACCATGAGATTCAGCATAATGAAGTTATTTTGGGCCATTTCCTGTATTTCTTCGTTTTCTGCGAAAGCTTTCTTCAGTGCTAGAAAAGACAGGATCACTTTGAAATCCATCTCAAACGCTGCCTTTCCATCTGTGCTTGGGCACCACACTGGCCAGAGACTGGGCCACATTGTTCCTTTCTCTGCTGATTCACATTCCTGAGGAGGCACTTCAGGCCTCTATCTCTGCTTTTGGGGGCTTTTTGGCCTGTGGCACTGCAACCTCTGGCTATGAAAATGGAAGCTCTCTTCTGTTATTTATGAAGCCTGTTGTCTCAATGGATACCATGTCTTGGCTTGACAAAAGTACATTATTCTCAGAAAATTCTTGTTAGATCAATTTCAGCAGCCCTGTCCTTGCTTCCTTCTTTAGTTACCATTTCAGGAGAGCTAAACAATATTAAATCTGTTCAATGAGTCAGTAGCCAATCTGTGCTTCTTAATTTAAAATGAATGCTGTATTTGGGATAGCAGTACAGCAGCAGTGAGAATTTTTCATGTTCATTATTCCGTAGTTTCATAGTGGAGTTTTTGTAAACAATGGTAATAAATTTTTCACTTTTCATTTAGCTGTTTTTCTGAATAATTTTCAGTAAGTGCAATGTAAATATATAGATAGGTTCAGTTTCTTATAAAAATATTCACAAGATTTTAACACACAAAAAATCAATATTACCTTGGCAGTATTGGCAGTCTTCCAAATGATGAATTACCATCAGTGGCTTGTTACTTTATTAATAATAATAAAAGATGTAGTTAGGTCATTTGACATGTATTCAGATGGATGATTTTACTAGCTGACTGAAAAAAACAAATTGCATTTAATCTTATGTTAACCCACAGTAAAACTATATA
This sequence comes from Melozone crissalis, assembly GCF_028551555.1. NCBI lineage: Eukaryota > Metazoa > Chordata > Aves > Passeriformes > Passerellidae > Melozone > Melozone crissalis. The sequence continues at coordinate 30,274,490 of NW_026535794.1, forward strand.
AACATTCTGTAAAATATTATGGAAATTTCTGAGCAAGGGAAAAGAGCATAAGCACTTCATAAAGGAAAGAAATAGAGAAAGAGATTTTCTATGTCTAAATGTCTACATTCTGCCTTTAGTAAGAGATTCTAGAAGAAAGAAATAACAGATCCACCATAATTTCATTCCCAGGTAGTAAATAATCAGGTTGAATAGGTATTTAATGTTGCTTAGATGTGAATTTCTCCAGGGTTAAGAGAATAAAAATAATGTATATGAATTAGAATAAAATAGATTTTATAAGATTGGGTTTATCAAATACTTTTCATGAAAAGTTTCTTGTTTTTTAAGATTTCTTGAACAGCTATATAGGATATTACTTATCTTCTGTAAATAGTTTGATAAAGTGTTAAAATTTTATATTTTGGATATCAAAACATAAACAAATTCTGTGCATTTCCTCCCATACTTTTTAAACTATATTTACTGTTCAGCAGGTCAGTTATTAGTGCTGGGTCTGCTTTCAATATCAGGAGTTGTTAATTTCTAACCATTTTCAGACAGGGTACATGAAATTAATTGTCTTTTGTTTTACAAATAATTTGCCTTCAATTGAGCAATAGCTCATGCTACACTATTATGATCTACAATGAACTGTAAAAGATATTTAAATAAGTATTGTTATGAATTCTCAAATATATTTGCAGCTGAGTCTCAGAGAAGACAGCTCAGAACTTCCATTTCTATCAAGATAGTGAGAAAATATATCATGAACATATTCCAACTAAGAAAGTGTTGGGGGAAACATCAAAGGCAGTAGATCACCATGCAAGAGTAAATGTAACAGATTTCAAGGAAGTAATCAGAAGTACATGATATTAAAACACAATAGATGTAGTATAAAAATTATGGTATCTATTTATGATTGATAATTTAAATGACAACATCTCTTTTGTGGCAAAGAAATGACAGCATTACATTATTGGCCCATGTTATTACTTCAGAGTCATGAGTCCTAGAAGTCCTTTTGTTTATAGACAGAGTCTGTTTTATTTAACTGGGTGGTCGGTCTGCAGATCAGCTCTCATGGTGTTTCTTTCCTCTGTCTCATTATTGTGTGTTCTGGCAAGACCAAGTAACAACTTTGTCTTCATGCTACTTTTTAATCTCTTACCTTTTCTTTGCTTGATAAAGTCCTTCTTCATAAGTTTGTACCCATGTAATTTCATCTCCCCACCCTAGAAATAAAACAAAAGGTCTAGCTGCTGGCCAGGCAAGTAACTCATAGCAAATTTCTTTCTCTTTTTTCTTTTTTGTTTTTGTGTATTAACTTTTGTATGTAAATAAGATTTGGGGGTTTTAGTTGACAGTTCTCTAACATTGTGAATATGTTAATTTCACATCTCCTGATAGACACACTAAAAGGTCAAAAAAACCTCAACCAAACAACCCAACCCCCCCAAAAAATATCATCTGGTTGCATGTCCACTTCAAGTCCTTTGACAGATTTTAAGTTATCTTTCTAAATGCTCAGAGGTCCCTAAATCAGCACCCAAGTCCTTTCTATCTTCACATTGTCTGCTCAGTACTTCATGTAGACCCTGGGGCTTACAGAGAACCTGGCATATAATGAGAGAAAAATAAAATATGACAGCTCAAATAAGATCAGCTTTAATATGAATATCATTAGAACAGTCTTGGAATATACACTTAACTCCAAAGTAACTTTAATCCCTGAAGCTGCAAGCCCTTCATTTAATTAAGAATTCAGTAAAGGAATGGCTGTTAAATAAAAATCTCCACTGAAACAAAATCCTAACAAACATCAGCTCCATAGCTCATCCATAGCTGGGGACATACAGATCTCAAAAACCAAATTGACCACTTGGTTTTATGCCTTCATCTCCCAAGGATGCCAGCCCTTGCATAGTAGATCCCTGTATCCCAGGCAGTGTGGCTCCATTCATGACAATTGTTCTACAATCCTCATGGGAATTGTAGAACAGTTTCTGGACCAGGACCAGGTTAAAGCTCTGTTTCTTCTGTGCTGTCTGGACAGTGCTTTGCCCAGCCCAGATCTGCTGTTGGATTTCTCACAGGACAATTGCTTGTGGTGCTTCTAGACCATGTCCTGTTTCAGTGCACAGGTCTGTCTGGGTGATGGTGGGACTCTGGCATGCTGACCAGTGCCTTCCCAACCCTGGCTGCTGGCAGCTCCTGATGCAGGGAACTGCACACACGAGTCAGCAATCTGGGGGCATTTTGCAGCACGTTCAAGCATTTTCCCTTGGTCTGTGAAAATTACAGGGAAAGTGCTCAAGGCATCCCAATAGACCTGAAATAGAAAAGTTAGATCTGTTTTCTGTGACTACTTTGTTTGCTGGTTTTTTTCTGTTTTGTTTTGGTTTGTTTTGTTTTTTTCCAAATCTGACAATAATGACATAATGCAAAAGATTTTGTTATCCTTTTTGTTCATTTAGGCTTACTGGGAAAAAATAAATCCTGATCCAGGCAAACTAAGCAACATATCCCAGATTGATAATCAACTTTCCCCAGGGACACTGCTTGCAAAAAGTGGTTTGAAATTTCTCTTAGGCTAGTCCAGGTGGTGCATGATTTTGTTAAATGATCTCTGAGCAATTAGGCTCAGATGGAATGTCTGAGAGATGTGCAACTTTGCCAGGATAGGGAAAACTCAGATCCTGTAGGATCCAGGCATTACATGGCCTGCAAAAGAGGTTAGGAAGAGAGATGAAGATTTTTTTGCTGTTGTTGAATAGTCCCAAAAGGAGGAGAAAGATGGGGAAGGGGAAAAGAGCTTGCTAAGCTATTTTTCTGCTTGGATTCCTAAGGATTGATTGGATATGAATAAATTAAAACAGAGTCTTTATTTAACATACAGGTTGAAAATGATGAACCATAAGTGAATTACTGACAGTCATGCTTTGCAGTGGATATCTGATGAAAAGCAAAAAAAAAAAACAGTCATGCAGGAAACCTCACCAATGGTTAAAACTGTTCTGTGTACAAAAATGAGTCTGTAGAAAATTTGTTCCATAGCAACTGATGTTATGGTAGGTTACAAAAAGAACATATATTTCAAATGGTCTGTCAAAGAATATTTTTTCACTGATAGTCCTACATCTTGATTTAGGAGACTCAGTTTAGGTTATTTGCTTCTGTTAGATTACCATGAGATATATAAAATATTCAGGTTATATGACACTCTCAGTCATATGCTTAATAAACTGATGGATTCAAATGATCTGGAATGAGAACATATATTAATTAGAGCATCACTTATCACTAAAGAAAACACACCTCAGTAAGTGTATATGTGCATTCTATGTATGTTTTATAAATAAATATGTTTGTACATTTATAGAATGTATATATAGATACAGATTCTATAAATGCACATTCAAAATAAACATATTTGCTGGTCTATATGGTGAGGTGAGGAGGTAACTACATTCAGTGAACATACAATACCTCTTGACAGGGTCTGAGGTGCTCGTTTTTCCTTTTTAATTGCCATGGCAAGGTTGGAAGTGACTGCAATTAGCAGGAGGGACAAGGCCAGTGTAGAATGGAGCATTATTTCCCTTCCAATGCAAGGAAACTGGAAAACAAAGAAACAATTTCAGTCACAAGGATTTGTCACTTGGTGCAGTGTAGATCAATATGTTAGTGGCATCCTAACAATCTGTACTTCAGAGACACTTCTGGTTTTTTTCTAGAAATGCTTGCCTTTGTGAGGAAAATGCAAGCTGGAGATGCTTAATTTTGCTGTGCAATGCTAATTTCAGCAGCAAAATGAGGCTGCAGGGTACTGTTCTCATGTGATTCTCATGAAATAGTACAATGCTGTAATACTGGATCACAGCAATTTCAAGACACTGCTCCAGGTTTTTAAATTTCAGCGATATGTAACAGCATGGGATTTTTATTTCTTTTTACATTGGAGCTTTTTTGTCAAAAGATGTATCATAATATCCTTCTTAATGAAGTAGGAAGATTGGCAAGAATTTGCCCCAAGTATAATACTCCTTAAATTGTCAAATCCTTCCAAAACTTTGAAATTGTGGTAATTTTTTAAGTCTCCACTTAAAAAAATTCCCATTCTTTGTTTCATATTTTACACTGAAATTCAGCTCAACTCCTTCTGAATAAAACAATTAATCTGTGTTTCTGGCTGGTTCAGTACTCTCTTCCTGACCAAGATCATTATAAGAAATTCAGTAACTTCTTACCTTAATAAAAATCAGAGAACAAAAGCAAGAGTTGAGGAAAAGCATTACAAAGCCAAATTGTTTTTAATTGATAAGTTTACTTTATTCCAGTACAATCACTTCTAGGCATTAAAAATCTGATACTCAGGTAGATATCAGATGGTTTCAACTGAGTTAAAAAATGGAATGCATGTAGGTCAGGATACCTCTCAGTCATCTCACTGGAGATTCCAGTTTTCAGAGGTTGAGCTTTAGGAGCTGCCAGGATGTCCCACTGAGAAATTACTTTGACTTGAATAAAAAATCCCCAAACCAAATGAATAATAACAACAATGACCCTCCACCCCTGCTTTGCAAAAAAGAAAAAAAATATCCCTCAAGACATTTGTGCCTGTATTGATAAAGAAAATCTATAACTTGGATTTAAAATTCATGTTAGTATGGAATTGCAGCCCTGAGCAATGGCAAAAGAAAATGCTTCATACATTTTAGGACTGAGAGGCATGAAAAGTACTATTTTAACGGATTTCTCCACATCACATAAATCACTGTTAGCAGTTAAATTTCTTGTGAACAAATTAACATTCCATTTCTAATAACTGGCAATCTCAATTAGAGAAATTCATTCTATTCAGGTGGCTGGAGAAAAAGTTTTACATTAAAATATGCAAAAGCTAGGAAAAAAGAAATTTTAATTTTGTATTAAGAAGTAGTCTTTCCTGATGTATTAATAAAAAAAAAAATCAAAGTGTTAATCTCTTTAAATCATAGGTAAAATCATCTGAAGCTTAATAATTGATTTTCTATTGAAAATTAAGAGGGATTTGGAACTGCAACTGGAGGCAGTTAAAATTTAATATTCCCTATTTTTGATGCTGCATATTCCAATGTTATTAATTGTTTCAGGTAAAAAAAGGACAGCCAACACCACACAGATTGCCTTCAATTCCCTGCCAGAACAAACATTTCCTAGCTAACAAACATTTCCTCTATGCATCTATCACTTGTCCTTTTGTATACCTAGGCTTGTAAGGCATTTGTGAACAAAACCTCACTGCTTTACTAAAGGAGAGTTAAGAATGAGAAGTACTTGCTCACCACAGCGACCAGTTCTCCTGATTGAAGGTCCTTTTCCTGGAATTTGTTAGTTAAAAATCAGCTATTTAAGCACAGAACACCTGAGCTGCCCAGGTCTCTGTGTAGCAGCAACAGCACATTCACCTGGGAAAAAATGAGAGGAACCTCTGAGCTGAAAACCAAAATGATGTGTTTCCACCCTCCCCCTTGCTTTGCTGCCTTGCCTCCAACTTTCTCTCTTGCAAGTTCCCATGCTTATACACTGAATCCTTGCATTTCTCTTCATCTGAGCTTGTATCAGGTGTCTTGTATGAGGACTGGAAATAAATAGTGGCTTGTGTGTGTCTGCTAACACCCCCTCCAACAGTTTGAGTCTGGCTTTTGTCCAGTGAAAAAAGAAACCACCAATGAAAGCTGGAACTGGAGGTGCTTTTGTTCCCAAAGAATGGCAGAGTTCACTGGTGCTTGAAGATAGGAATGAACCTAATAGGAAGACACAAGGGTTACTTTGTGTAGAGAAGTGTAATTAACAAATAAAACAAACTCTCTTTTTTTTTGAGAGGAAAATAAAAATTATTTATTTAAAAACTATGGTTTAAACTGCCTGATTATTGCTCCTGGGAGTTGTAGTTTTAAAATATCTGTTTTTATGGACACGCCGCTTGATATAATTTTACTGAACTTCATGAATACAAGCAAAGTCCTTTATTCATCACTTTTGCAGAAAGAAGGAATGAGCTGGATCACCTTTTTCCTCCTCCTTGAATAGCTTTTGCAGGGGAATCAGAAGCAATCCTCTTTTGTGTCTTCTTCTCCTGTGTATTTGTTTATATGGACTGTATGGTTACTGTTCTTAGAAATATTGAATTTTTCCAAAATTATGGAAATATTTTTGAGATAATGTGTTCTTAAGATCTGAGGTATTGTGTTTTTCATGGCACAGGTTTATTATTGTAAGGCATAAAGCAGTAGACAGTCAATCAAATAGACTGAAATTAGTGCTGAGCTACCTGAGAGTTACCTTTAGCAGGATCATGTTCAGCAATTCATCTCTATATTTGAAGGTCAGAATTTCAGCCTTTGTCAATCTTGCTGGAGAGATTGGCAGCCCTGGTAAAAAAGATGTTGTTAAGGTTTAATGCTGAAAGAAAATGACTGTAATAATTTGTAAAACCAAGCCGGATGCCTTCAGTATTCCTGTTCAGTCCCTGCTTGCTAAGTGGGTCAGATTAGCTGCCTGTCCTTGATTTCTTCTGCTCAGCATCTACACATGAGTGGAGTGTGAAGCCAGAGCTCCATCCCAGGCACAGCCTGGCAGTCAAACCAGTGACCTGTGCAGCAGCAGCTACCAGCCAAATATTCAATTCAATCTCTGCAATGTAGAGCACATGCTTCTGCACCCCTCATTGAACCAGTGTGCTCCCACTCATTGAGCTCAGCCAGCTTAGTCTGCAGAAAATGGTGGTGGAAAGTCTTTCCATTTTTCTCCCCCACTCTAAAGATCAGTTTTGGAGATACAGCCATTGGTTAACTGTGTATACACTGTTAAATCTAAGTCAAAGTTAGGAAAAGTAATAATTATCTAAAAGTAGGGCAGAATAAGGCAGCAGTAAAGTATGTGCAAAGACAGGTTTCTAGAGAAAGAAAGATGTTGCAGAATAACTGGCATTTGGAATCTCAAGCTGCTGCTTTTGTCTGAGTCATGCAGCAGCAGATCTAAGTATTCATATGTGTAGCCTATTTATGAAAAGTGAGACTGACTTTTAAATTTTACTGTACAGAATGCTGCACAAATGAGGTTGCTGATGAAGTTCTTACTCTGCCCAACTCTGCCTTAGGTTCTGTGTGAGCAAGGGATGAGATCACAGCTCCTGTGACAGCTGCAATTCAGCACCAGTCTGCAACATCTATTGGCAATTCTGCCAAAGACTTTTACATGTGATCAATGTGCCTCTGCAAATCAATACAAAATTAATTAGGAGATCACAAAGAGAGGTCATAGTGTGGCCTGGAGGGGGGAGATGCACCACCACAAATGCCCAAATAAATTTACAGTAAACAATGTGGAAGAACTTTGCAGAACACATATTTTCATGGATGGGAGGTACTTTTGGCTCCTAACACTGGTATTTGGTGTGGACTGAGTCTGGATCTCAGTGCATATTCAAGCAGCACATGGTACCAAGCAGAGAACTACTCTTGGAGTTTGTAGTGCTGAGCATTGGCTTTCACTGCCAAACAGTAAAAGGAATAAGTGGAAAAACCCTGAAAATGTCCATTGGGCTTATGTCTAGACTGACAGCCAAAAATCAATGTCTGGATCATTTCAATAAAATAATTTAAAGAAATGTAGATATGACATGGTGGTTAGTTTCTGTGTGTGTGTGTCTTTCAAAATAGTCATAATTGTGGAAATAATTCTTCTGGTCCTAGAAGCTGATTCACAGCAGATGTACTTTCCCCCACCCCCTTCCCTAAAAGCAGAGCTCTAGGTACTGCTTAAGTGAACAAACTACTCCCGTGTTATCTGCATGCCAGTTGTTTGCTTTTGCTCCACCATTGCACCATTTTAGCTTCGTATTCCTGTAAAGACATTGTTATGGAACATAAGCATAATAATATAACTGGGAAAACATTTACTGAATTACTTTTTGCAGTGGTTTGTACTGGCTGCAAACAGGCAAATGCCCATGTTTTCACTTCTAAGCCTTCAACTTCTTCCAGTACTGTCACCTCCAACCCCTCCAAGGTTTTTCCCACATTTTTTGGAAGCTGGCCCCTCCATCCTTAAATTGCCCTGTGGTACAGCCCCTGGCAAACTTGGTTCCAGGCTTCACTGACACCTCACTCTCAGCTGCTCTGCAGCTCTGTGCCTCTCTGAGTCACTACAATGTCTATTGGCTCCTATTTCTCAACAAGATTATTTTCCTGCCCTCTAGGCTTCTCGGATTTCCCAGAACTTTTTATAGATACAAAGCTTTGAAGACTGTAAGTGGCAAAAAGTAATTTATTATTTTTCATGGATTTTGCTGAGATTTACGGAATAAATGTGTTTTGGTAAATAAAAGGAAACCAGCTCTAGATGTTATTGGCTCCTTCCTTCAGTCCAAAAGTATGAACTGTTCTGGACTGTTTATTTATTGCTGTGAGAGCCCTGGCAGGCAGGACTTTATCTTCTTTCTCTTCTACCAGCAGATCTTTCTCTCACAGTGTGGTTCTAGCCCTGCCAGAGGAGGCCTGGGAAGCCACTCGGGCCCTCCAAGCTGCCGGTGCAGCCCAGGGCCCTCACTGCCAGAACAGAAGAGTGGTACAACAGAGGAGTCTTTCCCTAAGGCTTTGCTGGACCTGGGCTGGCATGAGAACCTGCAGAAGGTCCCTCTCCTCCATTCCAGCTCCTTCTTGCTGTATGCAGTGCCCACCTTGGGCTGCTGTGCCTGACCATCGTGGGCAGGGCAGCACAGTGGGGCCCAGGCAGCTCCGCTCTGTGCTGGGGCACAAACACCCACAGCTCTGCTCTGGCCCCTCTCACACAGGGAATTAGCAACCACTGGCATGTCAGGGAACGACATGGGACAGGCAGCAGCTGAGCTTTCTGGTCAAGGACATGTTTTCTCTATTTTCAATATTGCTCCTTCAGCTGTGAACAAACACCATCCTCGAAGTGTATGCCACCTGACAAAGCTGAAAACCTTTACAAAAACTGTGGTTCAGACCACCTGAATAGACTATAGTTTCTTAGACTATTGTTTCTTTAGAAATAATAAATTATGAAGCCTCATTGAAATTATGAGTTTAGAAAGTAGCTAGAATTTAGTTTGCTGTGAAAGTTACAAATTTTATTTTTTTAAAAATACTTGCAATGTCTTGTGGAGGTGTTAAAAAATACCTCTTGTGGAGGTGTTCCAAAAGCTCTTAAAGTGTCTCCATAACTCTTCGAGGAACCCAAAGTAATTCGCTATCTGACTTAGTTTTATTTGAGTTTCTGGATGATGTGATGTGGTGCTTGGATTCAATAAATGATGTAATGAAGGAAATTTTATGTAAGTATGATTGTAGTTTAAGGACTTGGGTGGGATTCCTTTAGTGAAAATATGATTTTTTAATATTTATAGGTATACAATCCATTGAAGTTTATCCATGCGGTCCACAACAAAAATTTGATCATTACCAGTGCCTCTAGTTGGCAGTGTTGCATTACTAATAGCAAAAGGACAAATCTTTCTGTTTCAGCTTTGCTGTATTCTACTGATAAGCTCAGAATACAGATAATTTAAACATAAAAAATGACTGCACATAAAAATTCACAAAGTTTGAAAAAAACAAAATCAATTTTGAAAAAGTTTTTTTTTTTTTTCTTTTTAAATATATGTGCTCACCAAGTAATTTGAGAGGTGACAGGGGTAGAAACCCAGACCAGATTTTAAGGAAGAGAGCCAGGAAATTCAGCATGTGTTTTGGAAGAGATTGAGAGCTCAGAAATATTCAATGAAACTTTCTGACTGCCACAAGAAATGAAAAGCGGCTGCATTTCCCTGCAGTCAGAGTGTCCCAATAAAGACTTCACAAGCAAGAATGCTCTCCAGAAACACATTGGACTACTTTGCTGCAGCTGTGGGAGTGAGTCAACCAGGCCTCTGTTGAAAGAAATCCTGTTGCTGCAATGTTTTTGCAATGTTTTCCTGCAGTGACATCACAATTTCTGCTTTAAAATGTAACGCCATCTAAAAAGCAAAAGACACTGTGTGCTGCAAAATGAGTTGCAGTTTTGGCTTTCTGCACAGGTATTCCTTTTGCTACATTGAGGGGTTTATTCCAGGGCTTGCTTCCTTGAAGGACTGACACAAGAGGGCATGAGAGCAGGTCGGTATCTCTCAGCTTTTGTCTCCCCTTGTACTCTCTGTTCTTTGGCCAAACCTTGATCCTGCAAGCTTCTGAGTCCTTGGTCCCATTCCAGGACAGCTCTTGATACATATTTCACTTTAGGCACATTAGCAACCCCATTAATGTCCATAGGGCCACTCATGTGCTTAATGTTAGGCATGTTCTGAGTGTCTCTGCTGGGACTGAGGTGTCTGGCAAGGGTCCAGGCAGACTTCTCCTGAAGAAGCCAGACAAGCCTCTCTTCTGATGTGGACATGTCACGCTGCAGTAATGTTTATCTCCAGCAGCCAGTTGCTATAAAGGGGCTCCAGCAGATCATTCCTCACAGACCATGCTGCTGCAGCCACAGAAAACTTCAGCTTTGGCCACCTCAATGCAGAACTGTTCACCTAAGCCTGAGGTGCCTGCACTAACCCCTTTGGTGGTGCTGACCATTCGCCTAAAGCTGAGCTCATTCACTGCAGTCCAGACAGATATTTTTATATTCAGTATTATATTCAATTTATTTATATACTTAGTATATTCAGAAAGCTTAAACAATAGTATTTATAAAACCCAAAGCAAACAAAAACTATGGCTTGCTATGGTCTCCTCTTCCAACAATTCATATCTGAGAAGCAGGGTGAAGTTAGCATCACCTAACTAAAAACAATTTCACTTTGAGTGCCACAGATGGAGGTGGTAAAGATTTTAAAAGTACATGGGACTATCTTTAAATGCTGACAGGTATCCAAGGTCTTGCCTTTCTTTATCTGCATGGCCATTAAAAACTGGTAATTATCACAGTATGGCTTCCACTGAGTAGCAGTTTGCTTTTAGTGTGGAATATATTTTTAGCCTGACCAAGCATAACCTTTTGCTATTTTGTTGTTACATTTATAGCCCACATAATTGATGCAGAAAAAAACTTAGCTTGAGATTAGCTTCTAGCTACAGTATTTTCTTGCTGTTTCTTTTATAAAGCCAAGGATTAATAGGAGACAGACAGAAACATAGAACTGAGTCATCAAGTTCTGTCCTCCACTCCTGGAGGCAGCCACAGCATAATATCCTGCTTATATATGCATTGAAATGACTTAGGAATTTTGCCATTCTTCTTTCTCAAGTCTGCCTTTGGAGAAACTCTGATTTAACTAGCCTGAACTTACACTTGGCAACTTCTGATCAAGTGCTCTTCTGCCAGCATTGCCCCAAATGCTGCTTCTCCCTCTCTCTGTCTCTCTTGCTCTCCAGTATGTCTCCAGGGAAATCATATCTCAGCTGGATCTTCTTTCTTTTGGATGGAACAGAGAAAGATTTTGAGTTTCTTCCTTTACCACATCTAGTGGTCCTTTTCTGCATCTATCCTGGCAGGAGTTCAGAATTCCTGAGCAGAGGTGTACCATTGTGTTACAGACATGGTCCCACACATGGCCCTGTGCAGCTACTGTCTCTCTGACAGTATGTTTTCTTACTTCTCCCTGAGTCACATTTGACTCTTTTACAGATTTTTTTAAAATGCATTGATTACTAATGATTAATCTTAATATGATCTATCCTATGACATCCACGTCCTTTTTCTTCCAGAATTGTTTCCAATTTCTGAGGCTCAAACTTTGAGCAGAAATATTTGTCACTGGGCTCTGTGAAAAGAATTTTCTATATGAGTGCTTTTTCCATCTTATACAATCTTTATAACATGTGGATGAGCTGGCCTTCAGGCCAATGGGGAAAACTGGAATATCTTGCATTTTCCTCTCTAGGAGTATGGCTAGCCTAAAGCAGTTGGTCTCCCTAAAGCCACTTCTTCAGGCAATGGAGAGGAGCAGAGATGACTGCAAACATATGGATTAAGTCTACTCTAAGTCACCATCTGGAGAATCCAGATGGGCTCCGGATGGGAGGTACCAGATAAAGACACCCTAGGAGATTGGCTCCCATCAGCTGATGTTAGTTTCCTTAGATATCTTTCCAGTCACATCTTTGGAAGATCTCATTATATCTGCATTCTTCTTTAGAACGTACATCAAAACAACACCAAAATGTTAGATCTCAAAAAAAACCACCAAAAAACAAAAAAGAACTCAAACTAAAAACCTACTTAACAGATTTTAAGCCCAAGGATCTAGACATCTGAAACACAAAGTTCTATGTTACCAGTACTGAAGCTAACCTTAGTGAATCTATTATATGCCCTAGCTATCACCATACACTTGTTTAACTGATATTCTCCTGACAATCATTTCCAAGGCCTGCATAATAACTTCCAGCTGTGGTACATTCCCACACATTTTTTTTTTTTTTCAGAATAAAGGATAACCTTTTGCTTGAATTAGTGAGGTGTCTCAGTCGACAGGTGTAACCCAACAGTTCTTTGTTATTTATGATGGTGATGCTGCACAAAGAATGATGTTAGAGATTCCAGTGACTTCATCTTTTTCCCTTGATTAATGAAAAATATGTGATTGTTGCATATGTATGTAAAATACTGTAACTGGTATTTGGCTGAAAGATTTTGGTGTGATGTGCCAGGAAGTGTGGTTTGTGGTGCCGTGTGGGTTCTGCTCAGCTCCTACCACGTTGCATTTTCATGATGAAAAGGAAATTAGTGAACTTTTGGAAACTTGTTGAAAAGAATGTCTGCTGTTTGTCATAGGAGCACAAACTACATCAAAGGCTGAGCAGGGTCTGCAGTGTGGTGTTACTGCAGGAGTAATGGGCAGAGCCCATCATCAGTGCGACCTGGATTGTGTGAGGGAAGGCTGGTGGCTTACAAATACTTTCCCCTTCTCTTGCATGGAGATTCAATTCTAGCTTAGCTTGCCAGTTGCCATAAATTGCATGGGAGTGCTATATGGATGCCCCAGCACAACTGACCATGCACTTTTATTCCAGGTGGGATGAAAACCTGTGTTCCAATATGAGCATGATGCAAATTTCATGGGGATTTTCCCTCTGGCAAATGCACTCTGATTAGGTGCCTTCTAATAAAGAAGTCTAAAATAGGTTTGTAAAGATCTCAATATTTTGTGATTCCACTGATAATGAGGCACTTTGGTGGAGGTTGACCAGCTCAGATATGGAAGTGTGCACTGTGGACATGTGTACTAAAGCTGTGCAGGGAAAAACTATCCCATCTGTTTCTGTAGTGGATGGCAGAGGGAGAGCAGGGTGGAGGAGCCTCTGAAGCAGCCATCCACCAGGATGAAGCTTTCCTCAAGGACAAGAAAGTTGACCCTGGGCTCTTGCTGAAGGGAGGTCTCTTAGATTGGCAATATCCACCAAATTGAAAAGGAAGTAAAGGCAACAGTCATGACAGCAACAGCAAAAATCAGTTAGTGCCTGTACCATAGTGAACACGTTTCACAGGGACCACATTAGCTACAGTTCTGAGATTGCATTTGGGTAACAGGATGGTGCTCTAAAACCTAGCAATTTCTTGCCTGTTTATCTTCCTCCCATCTTTATGAAACTCTCTTTCTTGGCTGTGAGGTCATGGTATTTTGACTTTTTCCAAAGCAGGCTTTTTAAAATGGAGAAATCAATGTTTTCTTCAATTATGTAAAGAGAAATGTGTTTCCTGTTTCCTAATTTACTCCAAATTTTTTAATAGCGTTTAAATACAGAAACATCCAATTTGGAAATGGCCTTGGGAGGTCCTTAGTCCAATGTCCTGCTCAGGGCAGATTTAACACTGAATTCAGACCACATTGTTCAGGACTTTGTCCAGTTGGGTCTTGAAAACCTTCCAGGAAAGGGTTTCCATTACTTCTGTCAGTAACCTAATTAAATGTTAAATTATCTTCAGAGTTTCTTTTTCTTTTGTCCTTGAATCCAGACAGAACCTTCCCTGTTCCAGTTTACATTTTCTTCCCCCAATTAATATCTTGCCTCCTTCTTCCAACCCCTCAACAATTTCTGTTAGGTTCCTCCTAACACATCTCTTCCCTGGGCTAATCAAACCCAAATCCTCTTGATTTTCCTTATGGGTCAATTGCTCCAGCTCCTGACACTTGGCAGAATCTTTCTACATAACCTTGACAAGGTTTGTCTTCATCTTTCATGTAGTTGGGGGTACAAAACTGGATCCAGGTTTGCATATGCTGTCTAATAAATGCCATGCAAAGGGGAATAACCAGAAGCAGGATTCTTATTAATTCAGTCCAGGATGCTGTTGGCCTTTTATTCCTGCCAGAGCACATTGCTGGCTCAGGTAGAGCATATTGCCAAGCAAGACCCCAGTCTTTTTCACCCCAGTCTTTTTCACCAGAGCTGCCATTAAAGCTGCTCAGCCTCCAGACTACCCCACTGCAGTCTGTTAGCTCATCCCAGGTTCAGCAGCTTGCTTTTATTTTTGTTTTTGAATGTCATGAAACTCTAGAAATGTAACTACACTAAATTATACTCAGAACAAAGCATATCTAGTTTCTCACCCCACAACAACCAGCAGAAATGCTCAGAGTGGAAAAGCAGAAATGGTTAGAACAGGACAACCACAGAATAAAACTATGCAATTAAAACCAGGCAGGGACCTAGAGGCAATCTCTCAGTTTGATTTAGCAGTTCACAATTAAAGATTTAAAGCTCAAGTCGGCAACATCATGTCCACAAACATTCTTTTTCACAACCATGCCCTAAAGGTATGAAAAGTTCTTGGGTATGAAAAGAACCAAACTGTTTTTCTGTTTTGTCCATGGCATAATCTGTAAGCAACTTTTAAAATTACCTGTGAAATTCTCATGTCTCACATATGGAAAATGAGTTTGTGAGTAAATCTCTCTCTCTCTCTCTCTCTCTCTCTCTCTATATATATATCTATCAGAATTATCCCAGACGTAAATCTCAAAAGCATTTTTAACGTGAAAAAGAACAGAAAACCTGGAAAAAATCCCCTCAGCAGTCATAATTGAAGCTAGTAAAACAACTGTACTGAGAGAAATGAATTGCAAATGTATAAAATGTATAAATGTATTATAAATAAAAAAAAAAGGAATTTTATATAGAATTAGTCATCTCAGACTACCATAAATATCCAGTTGGTCTATTTTTGCAGCTGTACTGGTCTCCCATGGCATTTTTTCATCCAGTCCACTGCTGTCTTGTAGTAGATTTTGCTTTTTATGAAAATACTGCACATAATGTCTTTGGTGAGCTTTGTGTCTGAATTTTATTTATTTATGCATAAAACAGGGACAATAATGTAACTTGATCTGTTTCTTAATCATTACACACAGCAAATATTGAGTGTTTTCAAAACCACTGAGAAATTACATAAAGGAAAAGTAAACAGGGGAACATTTGGGCAAAGAAATTGTGTGAGGTAAAGAGCAGTAGGAATAGTGGAAGGTCTTGAAGAGAAAAAAAAGTCAAATACCCCAGCCAAATTTCAAATTTCACAGTGCTTTGCTGCCAGGAGGCCAATAACCTGCTGACAACCTGATTGTCACAGAGACTCCTAGACAATTCAGAAAACAAACTCACAGTACCTAAATGCAGTGTTGAAATAACACAACTGCCCCGTGAAGAGCAGCTGAGGGAGCCAGGGCTGCTCAGCCTGGAGGAAAGGAAGCTCAGGGGGACATTATTGCTCTCTGCAAGTGTCTGAAAGGAGGCTGGAGTCAGGTGAGGGTCAGTCTCTTATCTCAGGCAACCAGACAGAAGGAGAGGATACAGCCTCAAGCTGCACCACGGGCAGATGAGGCTAGATTTTAGAAAAAATTTCTTCACAGAAAGAGTGGTTCAGCATTGGAATGGGCTGCCCAGGGATGTGGTTGAGTCACTGTCCCTGGAAGTGTTTAAAAAAAGACTTGATGAGGCACTCAGGGCCTGGTTTAGCTGGTAAGGTGATGTTAGGTCACAGGTTGGACTTGAAGAGCTCAAAGGTCTTTTCCAACCTAGCTTATACTGTGATTCTGTAATTTCTCTGTTCTGGAGGCATGAATAATAATATTTCCTCCCTAAGTACAGTAATTAATTCAAAAAATGATGGTTTAGGTTAACCTGACTCAGGTTATTCAAGCCATCTCTCCAGGCCTATCCAAAATGCATACAAGAGAAGTCTGGAGTGCAAAAAGGTTCCAAGTGTTCTTTATGCTCTCCCAGTCGCATTATTTTATGCACAGCACTCCCAGCTCTGAAATGCCTGCAATACCACAACACCCAAGCACAACGCCAGGTTCCTGTTCCCCAGTCTCTACCCATGTCCTCTTTCTTTCAGTATGAGTTTCATCCTGCACCAGGGAGGTCACCTGTGCTGGGGAGGAGGCCACGAGGTGGTGATTGATGAAGTACATGCAGTACTGACATATTCACCATCACATGACACTGTAGGAATAACCCAGACCAGGAGAAGCTGGTGGGTTGAGGGAAGCACAGGTGGTGCAGTCAATTGCACATCAGGCAGAGATTAGGCTCTGCATCCCCTTTGTCTCTGGGCAGGACTAGAAGGGGGAATTTTTTCTTTTATTCTCAATCTGAAAGGATTACTACATAATATGATATCTTTTATAGCTGTGATTGCAGACACGCGACCCTCTTCTGTGATAATTATCCCTGAAGAAAGGTGCCTACCTCCTCTGCTTACCATTCTTATATATTTTGCATCAGTCAAGAAATGATTGAGAATGTCAGTTTCAGAATTAAATCTTTTTTCCTGCATCTTCTCTATAACATCTTAAAATTCATGAACATCTTGATAAGGCTTCATCTTTTCTACGTTAACAGTAAAGATCCAAGGTAGGTTACTTATGACCAACTTCTATGAATTAAAAAAAAAAAAATAAAAAAGTTATGTAGATTTCTTGCAATCTCTTATTTCATTCACTTGCCTAATATATTTCATGGTATTTTATCATATTTACCATTTGCTTCACATGCTTCTTATCCTTGACATCTGGAAATGCTTCTTGAATCTCTGTCCTTGTGACTTTGATATTTTGCTTTCCAAGAAATTAATTAAATCCTTCAATATTCATGTCAGATTTTACCAACTAATCAATATTTTGTCATTTCTGTGGGTATATATTCTGTTGTGTAAAATTGGCTTGAATAATTTCCCCCATGTTTGCCTGAGCTATCATTTCCGTGACTCTGTGGTGATACTTTTTGGTTATGCTCATGATAAGTCTCAGGAACTGCATTTTCCACTGCTTTTGAACTATCACTTTCATAAATTATTGCAGAAATACCCATTTATATGTAATGATGTCACAGTATTTTTGGTATGTTTATGCCTCTGGGAAATTGTAATACATTCATAATATTGTGTGTCATGATGATAGTATCTATCAGTTCCAGTTCTAATTTTGTTTCACAGTCGGTGTTATGACCATCAGAGCTTCCACTGAACAGTTCTGACACAGAGATGTAAAGTCCATGGGTGTTTTTATGGAACATTATGTGGTAGTACAGTTTCAGGGAAACTCCTGGAAAGTTGAAAAAACCAGCAGTAATATTTTCACTATTACTGTTTATTATAACAGATGAACTGTAATAGTAAATTTTCATGTGAAATGTTTCATTGATTTAATTTGTCTCTCATTGTGTGAAAACCTCATCCTGTATGATTGTTTTGTATTTTTGTGACTGATGGCTGTGATAAAAACAGTTGTCTAAATACAAACTGTATAAAAAAATGTGCTTCTAGCATACAATTCATGTAAGGAACCATACAAGAAGACAAAGAGACAAGAAATCACTTAAATTAATGAGATGGAGATTAACTGGCAAAGTATTTTTCAGAAACCTCTGGAAAAGAGTGCTGCCTGGAAGTTCTGTGCGCAGTCAGTTTTGCCTCACCCCGGACAGAAGTACACTTCCTACTACAAAAAGTTAACTTGTTTGAAGTTCTTTGTAGCTAGCTTTGCTTCATTCTTCTTTGGTTCAGAGAACAGGATGTGCAAGAGAAGTCTTACAAACCACTACCTGTATCAACCAAACTGAATTTACCACAAGGTGCCCTAATTTTTTTTTCAGCGATGAATCAAGTGTAGGTATGTCTAAAAATGCCTCGACAGTACTTCTTTTTCAGAACTATGGCAGTATTGTGATGCAAAAAGCAACATTTTCATGGCTCTAGAAAAATTCTTATTACCAGAGAAGGAAGAATTATTTTAATTTTTAATGGAAGAATTCAAAGTTTGACTTGATTTGAATGCCATTGGTCACTGTCAGCTCTCCCACATCCTTTCACGGGAGAACGAGATCCCTGGTACTGCTGCTGGTTTAGGTCACTGTGTGAACAAATGAGCAGTTTTAAGGGAACCTACAGAAGGAGCTCTGTACCTGCTCCTGTGGGGCAGATTTCAGCTTCACAGAAACACCTTACATTTAGGCAGGGTCAGAAAGATTTTGGAAACAGGCAATGAAGAGTTCTGCTTGTGGGGTTATTTGGCTAATGAGAAGTCCACTGTGGGTCTGCAGGGAATTTAGTTTTGAGTAAGCAGGAGAGCCTTTGTTCATGGATGTCCTCAGTTCTGTCAGGGCCCACAGGCAGGAAAAGGAGCCTTCCTTCCTTTCTGGCCACCTCACCAGCAATCTCTGCAGCCAGGCTGTGTTATCCCAGTTTTTCAGGAGGTTATTAATGAGCTAGCGAAGGTTAAGTAATACAAATCCATGCCTGCCTGGCAGATTTGGTTTATATGGTGTACCTCAGCAAGATTTCCTAGCTCTACCACACTGGTGTTTCATGTTTCTAATATGATGCATGCCTTATAGACCCTTCTGACTCCAAGAATGAGCTTTTTAGATTGAAAGGGAAGAAACTGAAAAAGTAAAAGTACATGTACATGGCCATCTACAAGGCCTGCTGCTTACATTTTCTTTAAGTTCTTAGCTAAATCGCAGAAAACAACAACTTCATCCTAAATTCTTCTTTGTCCTTGAGACTTCACTGAATTTAGAAGGTGCTGCCTTTGTCCATGAAGAATTCACATCTATTAATCTTCCCTTGACTCAGCTGGGAACATTGGCATGGTGTAACTGCAGATCCATGGAGCTCTAGCCACAGTGATGCACATCAAATGGAAATAAACTGTCCAGTACAGGGATATTCTCATCAAGACTTCCATCCTCTCAGTGATAGCCTATGTGTCTGAAGTAATTCTCACAAGGAAATGCTCTTTTATGTAGACAGTGTGGTTTTCCTTGCCTTCTGAGGCTTTACACATAGAGAAAATTTCAATAATCATGAAGTCTGCCTCTTGAGGTGTAATGTGACCCAAGCAGCTGCCCTTTAAGTATGAAGTTGTGATTGAAAAGGCATCTTCTTGAAACAAGTAATTGAAACTATATGGCCTCACTCTTGACATTTGTGGTAGCATACTGGATTTTTATAGGAAACATGAAGGGATGACAGGAAACATTTTCACATGTGGTCATGGAACTCTGAAGGCATTTAAAGAAAAACAGTTCATAGAGTTCTTGCATATGGAAAACAAACATTTTTTTCACATACTTCTCTATGCACAGAAAGTATAATCATCTTGCATCTTTTTTAAGACATGTGACAGTATTCACGAAACATAACACGACAGTGTTGAATAAATGTAGAAATTTCCAGTATGTACTGGGATGTTACCTGTACAACCGATTCAGTCTCAAGATCTGGGTCTTAAGCTCAGAAACTTGATTTACCTTGAAAAGTGGCAAAGACCTTGTGCCAGTCAGTAAGTCCATGTCAGTTCAGATGGAGAGCTATTTCTCCTCACATGAAATTAAGGATTGCTACAGGAGTGCAAAAGAGGAGGCATCAGGAACAGAATAATTTATGCAGGTCATAGCTTCATAAGGGGGCAGTGCAGCTGGCATTAAGTACAGTCACATCTGAATTTCCAAAGTGATTGCCAGGTAGCCAGTGCTAATTTAGTTTGCTGTGGTCAAGGTGTGAAGCTTTAACTCCTGTCTTAGCTCTTGCAGTGAAAACTAAGTGGAACAGAGACATATTGAGTGTGATAAAAATGTTGAGGATCTGTCCTCCTTTCTGTGGGTATAAAGTCTTCAGATGCTGCAGATCACCAGAGCTTCCCAGCTCTCAGCTCTGCTCATGAACCCTGTCATTAAACAGAGATCTCAGCAAATGTGTTTGGCCAATATGCATCAGTAATTAGCAAAACAAATAGGATGCTTGAATGTGGTAAATTATGGCTATGAAATAACAGAGAAAGTGTTACGGACTCAAATAACATGAATTCATGTGCTGACATGGAGTAAATCACTTCTCAAGGCTTGAAGACTTTGCTAATTAAAGCACATTTGGAGGGGAGGAAAAGAAAAGAAAGACACCCTTACTCCAGATTTTAGTAATATCTAACACAAGGCTGAAGGCTGTTCTTTAGGGGATGGCCAGATAGTGTGAAATACATGCAAAACTTTATTAGAGTTGAAAGGAAAGTGAAAACTAATGACATTAATTCATTTTTTGAGATGATTTCTTAGTACTTTAGCTTACACTTTTGTGGCTGGCAGAGACTGAGAAGAGATTTATGTATGAAACATCTTGAATAAAGGAGCTCATGTTTTAGCTGGAGCTTTGAGACAGCCATGCAGTGCAACTGATAACCAGTACCAACAGAAAAATGTTCAGTTGTGGTGGGTTGACCATGGCCAGCAGCCAGACACCTCCCACTCACTTCTGCTCACTCACTTCCTCTTCTCAGCAGTGCAGGGGGAGAAAATAGAATTAAAATTCTTGTTGAGGTATATCACTTCCAGCTAACATACAGCTAACATCCCAGGCAAAACAGACCTTACTTGGAAAAAAATTAATTTATTCTCAATGAGAATGTATTTATATAATGAAAAGCAAAACCAAAATATAAATCAGTATTTTCCCCCCTGCTTGCCCATTTTTCCCCAGACTTACTTCACTCCTTCATTTCTACCTCCTATACCTCCTCTTCACCCCAAGCAGTACAGGGAGGATGGGCCATGGGAATTTGTGAACAGTCCAGAAGATTTCCTCTCTGCTGCTCCTCTTTCTGCTGCTTCTTACTCCTTACAATTTTCTCATTGCTCCAGCACTGGTCCTTTCTGTGGGCTGCAGTCCTTCAGATAAATCATCTTTTGCGTGGCCTGACCACAGACTGCCGTTCCTTCGGAAACTATCCTCTGACTTTGGAATTGGGTGCTCCATGGTCTGCAGTGTGGACACCAAAAAAACAATCCAACTGGTAATCCTCTCCTTCCAAATAAGAGCATTTCTAAAAGCACACTGATAATTGTCACCCCTGTACCTGTCTGAACACATTCAGGAAACTAGGAGTTTAACGTTTCTGCAAGTGTGTTTCACTTGTTGAAGATGGGTCAGTTTTGTGTATGTGGTGCCTTCCATTGAAGAAGGAAACGGCAGAAAATCTCAGCAAGGTGATCCTCCAGTATTTCAATGTTTTTCACAAAATTGACTGCACAGACAAAGGAAGGATGATGAAGGGGAATTCTTCAGGCTGTCGTGGGTGTCCTTGTGTGGTCCTCATACATGTGTAGCTGACCAAGGAACAGCTGATGCTTTCTGCTTCTGCTCAAAGGTAGTGTTTGTTTCAGATCTGGCAATCCTGCCAACATATTTGAAGACTTTCTGAGTTTTTTAGACTCCATATAGTATGATTTCTGCACTTCTGTAATCCACTCATGTACAACATCAAAAAAAGCAATAGAGAGAGGAGTTACTTGCTGGGACAATTAAAAAAGTAAGAGAACTGGCTAAGCTCTCTTCCTCTGGGATCATTTGTCCTCTCCTTCTGGTAGACATCCAGCTTTCCAGATGGGCCAGCTCTCTGATCTGATCACTGTATAACTTTCCTGCACCCACCTCTACTTCATGTCATTCCATGTATTTGCTTTCCAGTGAAAAATAAAGAAATGAAATTAAAAAGTTTGGGGGATGGGTGAGATGAAATACATTTATGTTTAGCCTGCTCTGCCAGAAAAGAAAAGCACATAAATGAAAGCAAGGAGTCCCAACACAATTTTGCTGTTGTAAAGAGCAATTTTTCATTAAAAAGCAATTTTTTATTTAAAAATGATTTCACTGAAATAAGCAAAAAAGCATTTTAATTGCATTTTTATTGACTCAGACCTGCTGAAGCCAACTGGGAGCTTTCCCACTGATTTCACTGGTTTGGATGGGGTCTCTCATGAACTAATGATGTGTTGTTGAATTGATGTTTGTTAAAGAGAAGCCAGAACTTTCAGAAACTTTTCCTGAGACTCGTTATCCTCTACTCAGTTTTTTTCTACATTTCTCTCATGAATGTATGTATGACATTAAAAGGGACAAGGGAGAGATGAGTATGAGTTTACATTTCCTTTTTCCAGAACTCACATGGAAACTTCATTCCTTGTCTGTTGTTTTAATGTGCAGCAGGCTCATGTTGCTTTCAAGATGGAAGCAGCAATTTTCATTATTCTATAGGAAGCGTATTCATGGCCAGATCCTTTGAACATTTTCCGTTCCAGACTAATGGGGAATAAGAAAAAGCCATGGGATACCACTAGAAAATCAGATTTCATACAATTTTAAAAAGAAGTCTGTCTTCTTTTTAATCAGTTTCCTGGGATCCTGCTGAGGTCCCCTCCTGACATTTTGTCATCTTGTCAAAAATGAATTTTCTTTTGCCTTTGCTCTGATGGGGGTGGGGCCATTTTTACAGATGGCTTGGTAATGTGAGTAAGAGCCAAGAATAAGGGATAATTATTCATAAATGACATTTCCCACTTCTGTGGGTTTTCTTGAACAGGACAGATATTCTAATATTCAGTTCTAATGACAGGGAAGAATTTATAGTCTCTCTGTCTTATCTCCTGGGAGTGTAAATGCTTTACTTTCAACTCTTCAAGATGTTTCAGTTTTCTTTAAAAAAAGTCCCTAATGCATCTTACTTCAATTTTGGCATTTAACTCCAGTCAGCGTTCAGAATCCGTAAAGACAGAATGTCAGATAACTGGAGAGCTGTTCAGCTTTCTAACATGCCTTTCATAACAATCTCCAGGAGCAATAATTTCAAGGATATAATTTCTTAAGGTTAAGTTGTCCTGGGTATGAAGGATTAGGTCATGCTGCCTGTTTATTTTCAAACCCAGGAGGTGTGTGAGGGGAAGTGGTCCCTTCTGGGACTCTGTGAAGCAGATACATGGGTAGGGCAGGGCAGACAGATGAGTCATAGGTGGGAAACCATCGTGATACTGAAGAATTTGACTGCAGCCACTTTTAGAGTTACCTCATTTTGAGGAGCCTTTCTCTGCCCACACTGTGCTGTTCACTTCTGACTCATCCTCAGACAGATAAACCTGGGAGCCTGTTGAACTAGAGCAGAGAATATTTCACATTTCCAGGCACATGCAGGTCTCAGGACTGAGTACAGCTGTTTTCTCCTTCAAGATGTGTAGATTTAACAACCAAATTAGACCATAGGGAATCAGATAAATGAAGGTTTAACCTCATGACTTCATTTTGTAGCTCATTGACTGGACACACGTTGGGAAGCCAACAGAGATTTTTATGATTCTCTAGGAGTTTCTTCACAAGGTCTTCAGGAAAGACTTTGGGAAGCCTGGAAGGTCCTTGCAGGCTGAGCACCTTCTCTGTAAACTGTCAGTCATGTCTCATCTATTGCTCCAACCAAAAGCCTGTCTTTTGTCTTAATGCATAACAACCACTAATAGGTTGAGAATGGTCTAAGTCTCAATGATGATAAATAAGGGACAGGAACCAGGGCACTGTATAAGCTTGTTGCTGAAAAGTGAATTCAATAGAAGAGCAATCTCCACCTCTCTCTTTCCTTTAAAGGAAATGGTATATCTGGAATTGAAAGACCCTACGACAGCTACAGAGTGACTTTTCTTACTTGTGCACAAGGAACTTGAGATCTCATGTGAAAATGTTATCTCACCTGGCAGACCCAGAAAAGTCCTGAGAGTTTCCAGTAATTTATAGACAGCATTGGTAAAATTGACTGAAGAGCCGTGGGAAAATGGATGAAGTCCTGTGTGTCTTCAAACAATTTCAAAGAAAAACACAGGGTACTGTCACTTAATTTTGAAGGGGAACTCAGGCAGAACAAGAGAAATACCCACTTCTCCATTCCAAGGCATGACTCATATAACTTTCTTTTCTGTCCCCTCTTTCTTTTCTTTTCTTTTCTTTTCTTTTCTTTTCTTTTCTTTTCTTTTCTTTTCTTTTCTTTTCTTTTCTTTTCTTTTCTTTTCTTTTCTTTTCTTTTCTTTTTCTTTTTTCTTTCTTTCTTTCTTTCTTTCTTTCTTTCTTTCTTTCTTTCTTTCTTTCTTATTTTTATTATTTAATGTAATCCTTTCTTTCTAATATAAAAAATAAAACTCCTCTACACAATTAGCTGCGTTCATTGCACTGTGATATTCTTTTAAATGCTGAAAATCCAAGGCACCCAGAATGCCCTGTTCTCTTGATTTAAAATCTTTTTCCTACACAAAGTACCTGTACAGAATGCCCTGTTCTCTTGGTTTAAAATCTTTTCCCTACACAAAGTACCTGTAGAGTTAAACTTCTGTAATATAATCATCCTGCTTCATGAAAAATGCATACATGGTGCTCTACCAGACATGCCATCTTTTATTCTGTAAAAAAATCTTAGAACTATTTTCAAGGAAAAGGATATGGCTGAAAAAAAATAAAAGACCCAGAGAGTCATGAGCTACATTATCTCTGTGAGAATGGGGATTTTCATCACTCTTTCAAAGCCAGCTTCCTACAGAATGTGATATCACCACCTGCTAAGCACATGGAGATTGTATGAAGGAAAAGTTTATTCTGTGCTTAGTGAATTAGCTGCTCATGAGAAGAGGCACAACAAAGATGTAATTGCTCAGGAAATATGTGTAGTAAAGACAACCACAAAGGAAGTAAAGGTACCTACTCCTCTGGTGCCCATAATGCCCTTTACTGCTAAGGGACAAGCTCTGCTTCAGTGCTCACTATAACTCTGGCCCTTTAGCTGTCCCTGTCAACCCAACACCCAATTATGGAATTCCCTGGATTCATGAAAATGCATGTAAAAGAGGCTGGATTTCCCCATAGCTACCTTTCACATAAATCACTTTATTACCAACAAATGCCATTCATTGTTGCCATAAGACAAAATACCCATCAATAACCCAGGTCTGGTTAGCACTCTGCAGTGTTTCCTGACCAGTTACCTTTGAAACACCAACAGGCTCATTATGGTAGAATGGACTATTTTTTGCAGAAATGGACTATTTTTACACTCATTCTGAAATTGAGTTGTTTTAAATGCAGGCATTAAGAAAGGCTTTTCCACATTTATTGGTGAGGTACAGTGATTGCCTTTTTGCTAGACTATCAGAGAAGGTTCTATTGTACAGGTTTGAAGTAACATGGCTTTTAAAACAACTTAATCTTGTTGTAAAAATATTTACTGGTTGTTCCTAAGAAAATACCTCTGCCCTAAGTGGTAGTGTGCTTAGTATAATATACCTATAGGTAACATTAATCTCAGTACTGTGGCTGCAGTAGACAGCAAAGCCAGACCACATCTTTGTTCCTGGCAGTCCCTGAGACAGCTCCTATGTCTGGTAGCCTTTTTCAGGTGCCCTGTAATTTTTTTCAGCTATATCTGTCTTGATTTCAGCTGGGACTGAATTAATCTTCTTCTTAGTAGAAGGCACAGTGCTGTGTTTTTGGGTTTGATATGAGAAAAATGTTGATAACGCTGTGGCTGTAGTTGTTGCTAAATGGTGCTTACCCTCAGCCAAGGGCTTTGAAGTTTCCCATGCTCTGCCAGTGAGCAGGTGTATGAGAAGTTGGGAGGAAGCATAGGCAGGACTGCTGGCTTGAACTGACCAAAGGGATACTCATGTCATGGGATGTCATGCCATGTCAGTATATAAACTGGGAGAAGTTGGCTGGAATGTGCCAGTTGCTGCTCAGGCACAAGCTGTGCATTGGTCAGTGGGTGGTGAAAAATTGTCTTGTGCAGAACTCATCTTTCTTGGGTTTTATTTCTCTCCCTCTCTTGAGTTGTTATCATTATCATTATCATTATCATTATCATTATCATTATCATTATCATTATTATCATTACCATTATAATCACTATTATTATTATTATTATTATTATTATATTTTATTTTATTTTATTTTATTTTATTTTATTTTATTTTATTTTTATTATTATTAATAATGTTTTTATTATGTTACTATCTTTGTTTCAATTATTGCACTGGACGTACCTCAAC
Organism: Melozone crissalis; assembly: GCF_028551555.1. Taxonomy (NCBI): domain Eukaryota; kingdom Metazoa; phylum Chordata; class Aves; order Passeriformes; family Passerellidae; genus Melozone; species Melozone crissalis. The sequence goes on from NW_026535794.1 coordinate 30,300,862, forward strand.
CCCCGAGTTTTTACTTGTGTTTTTTAAATTCTCCTGCCCATCCTGCCGAGTGGGAGAGGGTGAGTGAGCGGCTGTGTGAGCTCAGTTACTGTCTGGGGTTAAACCACGGCCCATCCCGTTTTCGAGAAGCTGCGCACGGAGAAAATGGAGCAGCCAGCAGAGGGCAATGAAGGTCAGTTTTTAGAGAAGTTACATAAAACTATCTCAAAGTGGTCGAAAATGTAGGGCAAAAGGGTCAAACAAGAGCATGTTGTGAACGGCTGCTATACATCCATTTCTACTAATTACTACGAGACCCAAGTGAACCCTTGTGGTCATGTGATCCATAAACCTCCTTTTTAACAGCCACATTAAACAATGCAGCTCCTTATTTATGACAATGGAGTTAATAGTCATTTCAACAGGGGGAAAAAACCCAGTAAAATTATACTCTTCTAAAATAGGACAAACAGCTTAAACCAATAGCCAATAAACCCACAGTTCCTCATATAAATTCTGTTTTATTGGTCTGTTCTGGACAGCAGTTGTTTTGTTTAAGTTGATAACAGGTCGTTTTCCCCAAGACAATTAGGTGCTTGGATGAAAAAGAGAGAAGTCCAGAGAAGTCAGCTGTTGCTCAGATCAGACAAAAAAAGAATGCTTCTCTCAGTCAGACTCAAAGCTCTTTATCACATCTCTTAATCCCATATGCTAGGAATAATGTGAATTTATAGTAAAGAACAATCTTTTTGACTTGGGTGACATCTGCTAGGGATGTAATTTTTATCTAGGCAGTTGGGCAAGCCAAGAGAAAGCAAGCTGTGTTATTTGCCTCTGACAATCTGGGCAACATCTTTTTGAGCTTGATCGTGGCTCTAGGTGCCAAAATTTTTAAACTGATCTCTTGACATTGCTGCGCTAACCAAAGAACAGCTTAATAGCAGGAAATGCCTGGAGTGTTAGTGGGAAATTGTGTTTATTTATTCTGTGGAAGATCCTAAAGGAGCCCTTCAGGAGTGGGACCCTGTTGCAGCTCTGCTGTGTAGCAGAGAAAAGCTCCTGCGTGCTGTAGGTTGGGTTTCATGGCTGTCACACCAGCTTGGCTATCCTGGGCATGGGGCTTGACTTTTCTGCACTGAGCTTTCCTGCACTTCAAAAAAGGATTAGTAATTCCTGTATGTAAAGTGCTGTGACTGAAATGACTATATAAAAGCTAGGTTGTGTTTTTGATACAGGATAGAAGAGAGAAAGCAATACTGCTTGTATGAATTTTATGAATATTTACGAATGTTGTGAGTCCAAGAGAAAGGTCGTGGGCTGTTTAGGTGAAATTAATTATCTTTGCTTCCTAAACTTTCAGCAGAAACTGAGAGCTATAATTGTCTGGGTAAAATTTCTGTCTGACCATTCAGATTAACAGAGTCTAGCAAGTATACTATAGGAGGCAAAAAAAGAGAAAAGAATACTCATTGTAAAAATGAAAAAAAAAAAGAAAAGCAAAATAGAACCTTGCAATGATGACGTGATATTTGAATAATCATGAGAAGGAAGAACAAAGTCCTAGAGGAAGAGGAGGGGTGAGCCACCCACCTTGTGTTCCCAGCAGAGGTTCCCAGGTGGGATGCAATTGGCTGGTGGTAAGTGCCCTCATGTTCCTAGCTATTAACAGTGATGATAATTGGAACAAAAGCTCTCAGTGCCTGTTTGTGCTTAATTCAGAAAGAATACAGGACATGTTCCACTGTGTCAGACACAGGCAGATGCTAATAAGTACCTGTTTGTATATGAGATAATTGCTGCTTCTGGGTTTCCATGATGTCACATCAGCTGATATCCAGAAGTCTGCCTGGCGCCAGATTGGGCGCCAGGTGGGATGTGCCTGGAAAGATGGCAAATATTTGACTTGGTGCTGATGAGGTGGATTTCAGTCATGGCTCTCTGTCCTCATCAACAGGATTGTGGCAGAGGTAGTGGGTGTGTTTGAACCCTGTCAATTCTTCTTTCAATGCCTGCTGTGTTTTGCTTGTTCACTTGTCTGATCATTCAGATGCAACAGAGAAGTTCTGTTAATGTGGGCCCAACTGAAGTGGCTCTGCTCAGGGCTAAAGATGCTGTTCCCAGGGGCGCAACACCTCCTGCAGGGTAGGAGCCAGTCCCCTGCAGGAGGAGTTGCTGGGGCTTCTTTTTGACAAATGGAGTCTCCTGCAGGTGTGCAGCGGAGGGCAGCCGGCCTGCAATTTCCCTCTGCTGGGGCTGACTCCTCTCCTGGGCCATGGGGCCAGCTGAGGATTGAGGAGGGCAGGGCTGGCTCTTCTCCTGGGCCATGGGGCCAGCTGAGGATTGCAGGAGGGCAGGGCTGGCTCTTCTCCTGGGCCATGGGGCCAGCTGAGGATTGAGGAGGGCAGGGCTGGCTCTTCTCCTGGGCCATGGGGCCAGCTGAGGATTGAGGAGGGCCGGGCTGCCCCAGTTTAGCTGCTGTGCAGAGCTCTAATGGAGTCAGTGCACCGTAATGCAGCAGCACTTCTGCCAGGCTGACGTACTCTGCCAGCGCACATTAAGTGAAATCAGTGAGCACAATAGTTGTAGGCAAGTCACAAATAAATTATATTCATAGGCTTTAAATATTTTATTATTTTTTTCCTGAGGCTAAGAGGGGTGGTAATTCAGTCTCCGATGCCTCTCCCACAACAGAGACTTTCATCCAGCTACTCCTAACAATTTGAGGGCAGATTTTAGACCTTAAAGAAAAATGTCAGCATTCATTGTTGCCTACTTAAGTTTGTAAAATAAAAATCCCTATATACTCACCCATTAAATTAATCACTATTAATACTTATCCTCACCCATTAATTAATCATTAATTAGGTGGTTTTATTTCGCTTTCCTGTGTTGAACTGTAGGAGAAAGAGGAAATTGCTGAAATATTTTCTCTCTTTTTTCTCCTTTGTCTCGAGTTGTTCACATATTGGAGTGAAATGAAAGCGCTGATCTAGGAATAGCCAACCTTCCTTACTCTTTCTCCCCTCACACCCATTTTTTTCCACAGCCAGACCAGCATCAGCTATTTGGAGGATGGAGTGGACCAGCAGCTCCCAGAAAAGTGGTTCATAGCCAGGGGAGTGTGGCAGTGGCCTCCTGGGACCCCTGCAGCAGGGCATGGGTGAGATGGAGGGCAGCTGAGCCCTGCACAGGCTCATTGTGTGGGCATTTAGGCACAGCAGCACTCCAGCAGGGCTTTGTGGCTGGTATATATCTCATCATATATCAAATATGTCATATCATCACCTTTGAGCTGCATGCAGATCAGATTCTATGGCCAGGCAGTCCCTGTGCCCAGCTTTTCATAAGAGAGCCTGTAATAGTAAAGTAGTGAACAAGATTTTGAATTCCTTCGAGTTTATGACAAAAGTGCAAGTGTGGAAAACATTGGGAAGCGTGCTTGGAAGAAAGTGACAGTTTGAGACTTTCCAAAAACAAGATTAAAAGTTTTAAAACTTGTGACAGAATCACAAATTCTTGAGGTTTTTTGCTTTCTCTACCATTTCTGCTTTGACTTGGGTGAATCATGCCCAAACCCTATTTTCTTGAATAATTTTAAAAGCGATCACTTAGCACTTACTTTCCCTCTGAAATAAAATATTAAGATTATTTCTTAGCTCATAATAACTAAATTATGCATTTTAAAGAGAGGAAGAGAAAAATAAAAGAATAAATAATAATAAAATATTTTAAAAATAATGAATTGTTGATTATTTTTGTATTCAAATACCTGAAAATGAAAGCTTAATTTAGTTCTCGAGCCATTTTGTGCCACTGCAGCCACAGTAAAAGGCATTTGATTGAATAAGGTAGAATAACAAAAATACCCAGAACAGTTGATCACAGATATAAAAAAAGATTTTCTGTTCTCTATATTGTAGAAAAATTAAGTTGAGAGTCGTGAAGGAAAACTTCTTAAAGGAATGGATTTGTTAACATTGGAAGTTAAACTTTTAGAATGTTTTTCAACTTTAAACAAAAAACGCTTACTGCTGTGCAAGAATCAGCCACAGCATTTTTACTGTTTTCAACAAGAAAATTGTATGGTTTTTAAGTGGAAAAAGCAAGATATAGAGAGGTAAAAATATTTTGTAATCATGCCACAATAGGAGCTAAGAAGTGAATTGGAATTTTTTTAACCTGACAATATTCATAGTCAAACATAATCATTTTATTTGCAGTTTATCAGTAACCTCCTACAGAAAGCAGCAATGCATACATTCTTTAAAATGAAACTGCATGCTCTTGGTTTAGGCTTATTATGTCTTACAATGTACCTTTACACTGAGAAAGTTTTGTGTTTCTTGATAGTGAATTACAACACGTCTTCTTAGCTGAGAGAAATTGCCCACTTTCTGCTGAAAGTAAACTGGAAATTTCCATGTTGATAAGAAAGCCTGAAAGCAAAAAATATTATACATGAGGTAATGCAAAATGCATGTTGCTGTGACAGGCTCTTAGCCAGAGCTGTTCTGAGCTGATCCTACCTTTATTCTGCCCTGCTCTCTCCTTTCCCATCTTTTTCTTCTTTCCCATTCTTCATTGCTCCAAACCTAAAGATGGCCAGATATGAAATGCTGCCAGTCACGACTCCTAAGCCTCAAAAGGTTCTCTCATCAGCAGTGACAGAGGCTCTTTTGTGCAGCTTTTGGAAGTGGCTCTGGCTGCTCCGCGCAGGCAGGGAGCTGCGGAGCTGCTCCTCACTGCAGCCTCTCTCTCCATGCACCATCTGGATGTCGGAGGGAGTTTTGTGTATCCTTCCCCCAAGGCTTCAGGCGAGGTAAGGCTGCAGTCAGTGCCGTGGTCTGCAGGGACACATCATTCTAGATGAGTGAATACAAAGAAATGGGCCTCTGCATTTCAGTCCATTTCCCCAAAAGGTACTTCTGGCCGTGTGTTTTGCCAGCTGAGTAGTCTTAAAACTACAGGAAACATGCTGAACTTGTACTGAGAATTCATCACCAAATGGATGCATCACCATGGGTACCATAACAGAAAACTGTGAAAAGAAAATTAAATAGAGGTAATGCTAAAATATTTAGTTTAATACCCTTGTCATGGGTTTCTAAGGGTCAGGAAATAGACTGTGCTTTCTGAGAGGGGATTTTATAGGAACTGTCAGCTTCATTTCACAAGGCTTTGCTATATTTTTTTGTGTCTTGCTCTGTGAAAACGTGAGTGCAAAATTCTGCTACACTGACAGGTCAGTTAATACTACTTAGCAAAGGGCAGACAATCTGTCAATTGCAAGAGCCAGGGAGAGGTGACCCTTGTCTTTTGAGGAAGTGATACAAATTGGGTGAGAAGGCATCATAAGAGCAGCCGCAATCAGTCAAACCTCTGATCTGCTTAACTCAGTAGTTTGTAAGCTAAGGTGGGTAGCCGGGAATGCTTGGCAAGAGGATAAAGAGCAGTGTAAATACAGAAACTGTCTTTCTGTAACACAGCTCATGAGCTGGGAGAGAGGGCAGACAGTCACTGAATGAGGCTGTGAAAACCCTCACATGTCTCTTGCAGTACAGAATTCTATATTGCCTGGGATTTACTCCTATACAGAAAGATAGCATTTATCAATGGCTAGGCCAAGGGAAAGCCTTGCCTTTACCTTCTCTCTGCTTCCTGGCAGCTGAAGTTCAGCTCCACTGCTCTCTGGGGCCAGGGGCTCCCCGAGGCAGGTGCAGTGCCTTTGTGTGTGTCAGCAGCAGAGTGCCAGCTCTCCCTGGGGCTGTCACACACCCCTGTTCACCGCTGTTCCTTCCACTCCACAGCTCCAGAAGACCTCACCCCTGGTCAGTGGCTCATGGTATCCATGCTTCACTAGATCATGTCACTCAAATTTTTGGTTTTGATGTCAGCATAAGGGACTGGGATTGTAGGAGTGCAGTGAACCTTCTGTAGTAGGAGTGTGTGATTACTGATCAATAGATCTAATAAAGCTGGGCATACATTTTTGAGAAAGAAGCAACAATCAAGGAAGAAAACTCTCCTGGGGAACTCTTATACCCTTCCTTGTGGACCTGAGGGATCTGTGAAGCTGTAAAGCTGGTGACCACTTCATCTCCCCTGCTCAAAGAAGAGGTATACAGGCATGGAAAGTTTCTTGCACAGTTTATTGGGTTATTATTACATTATTTTCACAAGTGTTTAATGAGTGTAAGCAATTTGGGATGTACTTTCTAGTATTTTAAATAAAGGGGAACCTAAAAATAGTGTGCTGTGAGCTACTTTTTAAAAATAGTTTTAGATGCACTAAGAAAATGCTCCTGGAACATTTGACCATTGAAAACAAAAGATCATACTGAGTCCAAATCATCAGAACCTTTTTACACCTTGAGCTAAAAGATTTTAAGGGCAGACAAAGGCACCAGTGAAGGCAGAGCTGAACAGTACAGCAAGGAGAGGGTTTGCTGGCAGTGCACTGTACAGTGGGTACAAGATGGTGCAGCTCTTTCCCCTTCCCTAGGCAGCACTCTAGCATATTAACATCCTTTATTCAGCATTTAACAAGACCATTGCTGTGTCATGGCTGCATTTCTGGGCAATGCCATTCTGACACTACCTCAGGGTAGAAATGCTTTAACTGTAACACAAATGTACCTTACAATAATGGAAAATCCTTTTGCAAGATGGAGGGTAATGCACTCCAAACAGAGGAGTTCTGTGGCCCCAAGCTGATATCTGCCAGAGCAGCCAGAAAGATGAATTCACAACAGCAATATTTTTACAACAGTATTTTACAATAATTTACACGAAAACCCCCAAAATAACAGAACTAGAGGTTACTTTGAAAACAGACGAGATTCCTTTTTTTCCCTAGCACTAATGATACTGAAATATTTTGTATAAGAATTTTATTGAAACTACATGTTTCCTGGAGAAAAAAAAAATCCATTTTTTTCCCTTCCTTTTTCCTCCATTGCCATTTGGAGGAAACTCTTCTTCCTCAGGAGGCTCTATGCAAATGGTAAAGTTACCACATAAATAGAGGATACAGAAGGAATATTAATTTTCCTTCTGATAGATATATCTCACTGGTCAAAGCAGTGGAGAGATTTCCCCCACTGCTTTCACTGTGACTGAGATTTGTAGGTGTACGTATGCAAGAACTGATGGATGTGTGTTACCTTTATAGTGTAAGAGGCCTGAGGACCATTTTGAAAGGTGCTTGGGGCCACAATATTTGTTGTTCAGCAGCACCTTGAAGCCATGGAGTCTCTCTTTCCGTGACTCAGCTCCTCCCAGGTATGTGCCTTGGCTGTCCTCCCACCCTGCAGCAGCCTGGTCATGCACCAGCCCCAGCAAGGTGTCCCTGCTCATCCATGGGGTGCAACCATGGGGACAGAGGCTATGGGTGCCAAGGCATGTCACATGCTGTCTGCACAACTGAGGAGTCTCTTGGAGGGTAGGGATCTGGGGAAGAGGGATACTGCTGAATGCAGTAGCCTCACATTTTCCACAGTCTGAGTGTTCCTGTATAACAAAGGCTCGGGTGCATCATACACGTGGCTCCAAGATCAGAGCCTCCTGAGAAGGTACTCTTCCCCCTACCTTCTTTTCTCTCAAAAAATAGAAAAGGATTATTAACTAGAAGGGGATGTTGCTACGCAAAGGAATTTCAAATACTTACAAGATCTCTATGACCCAGACCAGGGTGGCCCAGCCCAGAGCTGTCTGGGAAAAACCCCCTCTGGATGCCATTGCAAGGAGATGTGGAAGGGCCATTGGACACCAACAGGCAGTACCTTCATACGCATTTGCAAATAGCCTGAGACAAAGCAGCCAAAACTATTTACTGCTTTTGTCTCCATGTTAAGGGCACTGAGTGGGAGACTGGAGGCATGGAATATCTGGTGCATGTGATGCCTCAGAGGAGGTAAGAGCTGTTACCATCTCTGTGGCCGAGGCAGCAGAGGGATATTCTGGGAACCAGCTCTAATGGCTCATGTGGTTGAGCTATTTAGACTTTGGAGGAGTGAGGTTTTCCTGATTCCCGGTGTTTTAATCCAAATTTGTGGGTCTTTACAACAGTGACCTACAGATCTCTACCAAAACTAATGCAATCCCTTCTGCTTTCAGGCAAAAGAGTATTGTGGCAATTTCCTACTACAATCTTGCCCTTTATTATAGGAGTAATTGTCCTGACCTAGCAACTCTGATGAATTTTGTACTTACCCAAGTTTTGCATACTTGAATGGTAATGCAAACTCAGGCACAGAGATATAAACTACGAAGCCTCTTGCACTTTTTTTCAATCATCACATGTCATCTTGCTGTCTGCTTTTGCTCTAATTTGTGGGACTCCTTGTGTGAGAACAAGGCCTTGGACATTTTTGCCTCAGGTCTCTGTGGTATATTTGATTCCTCACTGTGTTCACAATGACAGAGTCCCTTTCAAGATTCAGTCTGAACTGGTGAATTTTTTGCCTGCAATATTCCAGTTGCTTTGTAAAGGCTGACTTCAGAGACTTCCCATAGACTAGCAAGGTGAGTATTTGCCCTCAGTTCCTAGGAATTATTAACAGGGTCCCCTCATGTCTCAGCCACAAAACTGAGCCACAAAAATGATTGGATTCCAGTATAGAAGAACTCCTTTTCCAGGTTATGTGATAAAACCCACATCTCAACAGGCACAAAGGAGCCCAGGGACATGATGCAGGCAGGAGAACCCCATAACCCAGTCAGGGAAAGGGACATGGCTGGGCCCCACACCACTCTTTTACTGCTGGAGACACTGCCTGGGGGAATGGGACATGTTACAGGAGGCAGGGGAAGAGCACTTTGGGATCATTCAATGTTTACTACGGGAGGTTTAGGGGAGGGAAAGAGAGGGATAAAGGCAGGCTGGGGAGGAAGAAATGTCTGGGAAAATAGAGTCAAGGCTGTTTGTAGGTAAACAGGTTGACAGCCACTGGCTTTTCTGGCCATCCCCTGTTCCTGGCTAGCTCATTCTGTCTTACCTTCTTATTAATTCAATTTCTAACCATCTTTCCTTGTGAGCACGTGTGTTGGGAGATCTGCATGACAGTGGCTGGATTTGGGCCACGGTCAAGTGAACCACGTGACTATGGCACCACGGTGAAAGTGTACAGTGTTTAATAGCTTACAGATACCCAACTGGTCTTGCCATTAAGTTGAATAACTGTCTTGGGAGCCAGATATCAGCCTTTTTTCCCTCCCATCTTCCTTTGAAAGTGATTCTCACATGGAGTTCAGTGCTCAACTTGCTGCAGTATAATCTCATAACCAGCTCCTTATTAATAAAAATCTGTTGAAAACTTCATTTGACAAACAGTGTTGCAATAAAAAGCTGCCTTTGGAGTCTTTTGGACTCTTCCCTGTTTTGAAGGCACCTGCTGCTAGCGAATGAAATGTGAAACCTATCTTTGACACTTTTTCTGATGTCTACACTGTTTAAGTGTTTCAACTGGCTTCCCAGCATGTTCACTGCCAGTTTGGTCCCAGCAATAGGTGTTGATCAGCCATCGGTTGAACCCTAAGTGTGACAGTTGATGCACACACGGTGATAAGTGTTGCTAAACTTCTGCATGAGAAAAAAAAACATTTCTAGCTGGCTTGCACTAAATCTTTTTAAGAAAGTACCTCCTCAGAAAGTGCCTTTTCTTGCATATAAGCTTTTCTTGGTGGAGCAGGTCCAGGATAAAGCACATAATTAAAACTTGTCAAGCTTCAATCACTTCAGGGCAAATGATCCAGATAAGTATTTTGGTTTTACAAGTGGGAAAGTGGGTAAATTTGGTATTTCCTGTGACATAATCCAAATTTATGGCAGCAGGCTTATTTGTATGCCAGATCATATACAGGGTGCAGTCAGTTTGGTGCCACAGCTTTTCTTGAAGATGATTCATATCAGACTTATAAACATAACACATTATCACATCAAACGATGTCTAATATCTATTCTTGGAAATGAACAAGAGTGATGAGATAAGGACTGTAACAGAACATCATGGTTTTCAGGAAATTAGTTCTTTTTCACTTTAAGTCAAAGCTGTATTTCTTTAGGCCTCTCTATATATGTCTCCAAAGATCTCTCAGAAAATTATTCTCATACAGTTTCGCATTTAATGTGATTGTTTGAAGCAATAACCTGTGGTATTGACCTGTCATACCTGAATGGAAAAACTAAAAAGACTTAACTGCAGAAAACTTTTATCTAAGAAAGGTACATGATACGTGGATCCCATAACAGTCATGTGTGGGAGTTAAAATACAGACAGACCTGAAAAAAGAACTGTACCTTGTGGAGTTAAAATCAAGCCAAGCATTACCTTGATTCAATGGAATTGACTCATTTCGAGGCAGACATGGGTTATGCAAATAATCCTGGCCAACATAATTTCTGAAACTGTCATACTCTAACTAACTCATGATAAGGCAGCATTGAAAGAGGGAAATTGCTTTCATTTATTTTAGCTATTAGCTGATGCACTGCTATTCAAATAGGAGTTCATCCTTACCAGAGTGCCTTCAACTTGTTACGTGCACAGAACCTCTCTTGGAAGACCACTGTTAGCATTTCATTTGCTGTTCAGCAAGTGAAGCAGTCTTTGTCACTCTACAGTGTGGACTGTTTTTATGGAAGAGCAAATTACTTATGCTGTCAGATTTCTGTTATTGTTCATTAAGTGCTTCCATAGGAAGGGTTTAAATACAGGTTAAAGTTATCTGTATTTTTCCATATTTCCTAGTACATGACTTTGCTCTATTTGTAATATTTTGAAGTGATTGTGCCTATGTGAGCGTACTGGGGGCACTGGGTTCCAGCAGATATCCTTGCTCAGGCTGCATCCAAGACAACTCCAACTATGTCCAAATTAACTTTTAATGTACAATATACAGCTGGGTGCAACTCACCTGTCATGTCAAACTATAAGCCTGAACAACTGATTCTTGTGATTGAGAGAAAACTATTACTGAGGTTGGTGCAAGAGCAATTTATTGTGCAAATTATTTGCTAGATGTGCACTGCAGATATGAACGCTTTGCAAAACAAGAACAGTCAAAAGTGGTTGAAAGCTGTGTAGTGTTGGCTTGGGGGTCCATTCTCATGGAAGGGCTGAGAGCTTGGTGAAGATCGCACTTTGTGGTTCTAAACTTCTATAAATAAGAACCTGTCTGGCTAGAATGGCATCTTTATTATTTCCTGTTATATTATTCCCAGCAAAATCTTAACTTTTTTCCCTCTGCATGTCTGAGCCATGCAACTAAAGTGACAATCAAAGAAGAAGCTGGAACTACTCTTCAGGCTTTCCACACTAATGTGTTACTCTTAGAATTTATAGTAAAAAATTAATCCCAGCCCTGAAAATTGTTCTCTCTTTTTTTAGATATTTAAAAAACATTACTGAATCTTCTGTTTAGATAGTGGATGTCCTCCTTTGAAAAGCAGGAAAAACTCCAGTGTAGAATGCCAGCTCAGTCTCTAATTCCTCCTTCAGAGCTCTCACAAAGTATGCTGCCTTGTGTTTAAAGGAATAAATTGGAGTTTTGTCCCCATAAGATTTCATTGGAGTAAAGGCTAAATCTGAGGACTTTAGTCCTAAAATTAGAAGCATCTGCTCTGATGCAGAGGTAACATGATTATAGAAGAAAACTTTGATGACCAAAATTCTCAAGACTGAAATAAAATTAAACAAATTTGGTTTACTGCCCAAGGTATAGCTAAGCAATCAGATTTCAAATGATTGGTCTCAGCCTTTATTCAGCTTAAAAAATTGGGGGGATTTAAAGGTCAACAGCTTTAAGCTAAAACATAAGTTTACACTATTGATCATTACAGATGAAATGAGTAAATATGAAATATTTTGGTATGTGAAGTTGTATTAAGTATTATAGTATTTTTCTGAAGTTCAGGGTCATGAGTGCTTCAAGTTCCTATATTATATAGCTCAGAAAAGGCAGGAACAATCAGGTTAGTCTCCTCAGTACTACATCTTGAGCAATATGTGATGTATTTCTGTATCAAAATAATTTTCAGATTGTGTTCTTAAACATTTTTGTACTGTCAATATTTGAGACATTGAAATATTTTTAATTACTAAGATATTTCAACATGACAGTGTTATTAGGTTGATCCTTGCTACATCAACTCAAGGATGAAAAACAGTCCAAAAATATGTAAAAGGACAAATATTAAGGATAGAACAACACACTATTACAGTTGGGCAGTGTGTTATAAGGTGTAGTGGCAATGAGATTTTGGGTGAAACAGAAACTAGTCTGTACCATGAGAGATGTCTGTGGTTAATATGATGAAGATAATCTCTTTTGGAAAAAATATTAGTACTTGTGCCAGTGAAGACAGGGCAGAATTTTAGAATTGTGTCTGGAGAGTTGAGAGTTCTGTTCAGAGTGGATTCTTTCTGGGAGGTTTCAAATATGTGAATAGAGGCAGTGATTCTTGCAGATGAACTTTCACTGGAACTATTTTTAATTCTCTAAAATTGTTCTGTAGTCGCTTGTGAGAGAGATGTCTCCAGATGCTTGTCCGAACATCCCAAGTGGCTTTCTCCCTGGTTTTGCCCATCAAAAATCATGAGTTTAGATCTGTTTTTATCTGCCTTTTAAAATGTACAGGTCCTGAATGAAATTCAGTCTATTGTCTCTGAAGTAGTGAGCCAGGGTACACGTGGTGCTCACAATGTATTTTACATGTTTGCAGCATTTAAATATTTGTTCCTTTAGTCTCTGCCCTGAAGATATTTCTCACCAACATCAGGACTGTCTTAGTCAAGCTGGGATGGGCTGTGGCCATAGGTTAATAACTATGTAAAATTTGATTCATTTCTTATTAGACAATATGTCAGATTAGATGAGTAAGTGCATTATCCCCACAATTTTGTGAATTGTTTTAATAATAAAGAGCAATATTGTTGGTGGAACTGTGAGAAAGGATCTGGGAAATAGAATTGTTCTATATAATTCAGTGCATACTACCAGTCCCAACAAACAGAAAATGTAAATCTGCTGCACGCCCACTGCATAGCCCAGAAGTTTATCCTTGTAAAAGCCCAGTCCCATTTCATATATCTACACATCCAGAGTTCATCCAGACACCAGTCCTGATGAATCTTTGGCTCATTGCTAGTGCTGAGTCCCGCTAATGCTAGTCAGTGCTAGTCACTGCTGGCTTTCTGCATGTGGCTACTCTCCCTCCATTGTGTTATAGGGCCAACCATGCCTGTTCCCTGTGGGAACACCCCTAGGGTGCCCAGATAGTTTGGCACTCAGTGAGAGGTGCTCACCATCATGTGCTGTTCAGACTGCAAGAGCTGGATGTGCTGGGTGAGCCCCCATCCTGCCTTGCTGAGGAGGAAGCTCAACTTCTGCATTGCACAGGAGTTTGCAGGCACAGAGGTGGCAGCAGGAGCTGCCAGAGTATGGGTCAAGAGGTTAATGGTCTGGACGGCCCAGAGGTCAGGGCTCAGCCTGACTAGTCTAGGCACAAGCCCATTGTAACTGGTAAACAGAGTTCCCTCCACTGTCACATTTATTTATATTTGGGCAAATTCTGCCAAGCATTCTAAACCAGCATTTTATACTTGCCTCTGGGAAGATGTTGAAAGCTTTCAGCTCCCATTAAACTCATGCTTTGCATAGGTATGGGTAAACCTTTAGTGCACTTTTCACTTCTCCAGTCTCAAGACAACAGGGAATAAATTTTCTCTGTTCTATAAAAGCGTGGTTTCTTCTTATGCCCTGTGTAGGATTTGGGACCTGGGTGTGATCCACAGTGGCAGGTGTGGGTGAGTGCACCAGCCTCCCTGCTCTGCACCTTGGTTTCCTTGAGGAATAAGCTCTGATAGAGTGGCCAGACCCAGGCATCATGCCTGAGGCAAGAGGGATTGGGACTGCAAAGGACAAGACCACCCATGCCTGCTCACCCCAGAGTCCAATTCTGGCACTTTACAGCTGACTGGCACAATAATTGCATTTTCCAGCCCCTCCTTTGTCCCTACCTGTGACCAACATGCTCTTCCTGAGTCCTGGAGATAACTTCACGGTTTAACCTACCTTCCTGCAGCTTTCTGCAGCAGGCAATGAAATTCATATCCACTCTTCACATCTTGTATTCCCAGCAATTCCCCCACAGTTGCTGGCTTAGGGCAACAAGTCTACAGAACTTGTGTAGCTGTGTTCTGGTATAGCCAGCATAAATTGCTGTTTCCCTGTCAGTGGACATGCTTGGACATGAAAGTATTAAATCTATGGGAGAAAAACTCTGAGAATGCTGTTTGTGTCTTTTGCATTAATCATCATTACCACCCACACTTTTAAAAATATTCCAGAAAATTCTGTGTCCGATAACACCATATGTGATTAAGATATAAATTCCTTAGCTTTGAGCATAAATAAAGAGCAATGTATTTACAAAATACAGTAATAATTTAATTGTCAATCATGATTTAATAAATTATTTTGTCACTGTAAAATATTAGTAAGACAATAACAAGAAAAAATGTTTTTTCTTTAACTGCAATATCTATTATTCCAGAAAATTTTTAAGCATAGAAGGGAGAATTTTGTTATCTTAAGTACTCTTGAAAGACAATTTTTACTCATGTGAAAAACAGGGCAGAGTGTAGTGACAGATTGGATTATTTTGATGAAAAGTCTCGCAGATTGCCAACACAGTGATAAATGTTCTGTGCTACTGAACTGATTATTTTTGCCTTTTGCCTTTTGTTTTCTCCTCTCTTCTTTCTACTTGGACTATTATTCTGTTTAACTGGCATTTGGAATGAAACAAGAAAAGCAGATAATTTACAAAGGAGATTAAAAATTACTGTCCAATTGAAAATTTCTGTCTGATTCTAAATTCCCAAAAGAACCCATCCAACGACTTAGATCCAAATAATATTTGAAACTATGTCAACCAGATTTTAAAATTCACAGGTAGTTACAAAGTTCCCAGGTAAGTGAAAATATCTCTCATTTCAAAACACAAGCAAAGAACTTAACTGATTTGCTAACCTCACAAACCCTAAGGAAGTCTGTGCTGCACCTCTCTGTTCCATATGCTGGGTACACTCTTGCAACTCTCTCTGGGGAGATGCATCGTTCCTGTATCCCCCAGCAGGGAAGAAGGAAAGTTAACCCTTCAAAGGGGAGCTCTAATTACAAATCCTATATCCTACCAAGAGCAGAGACTAAAGAGAAATAAAAAGACTTTATTTTCCTTGGCTCCGCAGTAATGCTGTTCAATGATACTCCCTGCTCCCTCAGTTGGGTTTTTACAATAGTATATAAAATGAGAAACTAGACAAAACTGAAAGTCACATGTGACAAGAAAGAATTTAACACCCAACAGTTGCATGTTTTAGGTCTTTTCCCCTCTGTTATGAGAGACAAATCAGTTGTGTGCAACACATTTACATTGTTAACTTTTGTGTCTATGGATGACATCAAGATAATATTTTTGAATCTTGTAAGACATAAGGAACCTAATTCTCCATCTGAGATCTTTTTCAGAGGTGAAAGTAGGGAGTGATAATTTTTCTGATTCCTGTAAGAGACATTTTCCTTTCTCCAGAAATAGCTCCTTGCTTTTCTGCTTGTTCAGCTGATCTGAATCTTATAGATTTTTGATGAAGTATCTATTCAAATAGGAAGTGTTTTGCATAGGCTTTATTTTATAGCTTTGTATTTGTGCCCTTTAATTTTTGACTTATTGAAATTTCTTGGAGTACATAGCTGCCTGCAAGCAGATACACTATCTTGTCCAACCACACAGTGCTTTCACAAGAAATGCTTTAAAGCTGTTTATGCAACATCCTTGCATACTATCAGTTAGTTATCTTATCTTTTGATGTGTATTAATAAGAAGACGCTGAATAAATAATTTCACCCCCTTGAAGTTCCTGACTTATTTCCATTCTGCAGCTGGAAATCACCAGAGCATAAAAAACAAGCACTTCAATTACAGTGTAGCAGTACTTAAAACACAAATCTTTGTGAGCAAGAAATGTATTTCCTCCATACCCTTTGCAGTTGAGGTTGTAGGGTGCTCTCAGAGCGCTAGCAGCATTGTGCTGGCTAGATACACAGTGTGGTGTGCAGAGGACATGCCCACCCCCAGAGGCTCAAAACCTTTTTATTTTTTGGAGCAATGGCATCTTGAGCAAAGAAAGCAAAATTCAGCAGCACACTTCTAGGGTAAATAAAGGCCTTTAGTTTAATAAAAGCAACACTGCTAAACCAGAAAGTAGGTTTTAAATGTATATTCTAGTTATAAGTTGCAATAGGTGAATTTTTCTTGCATCTGCACTGCTGTTAAGATTTTTGTTTCAGAGGTTATGTTTAGAGGCATGTTTGTTACAGCTTAAGAAGTGGAAGTAAACCTATTACAGCAGCCTGATCTGGCCTCCTTTGCTGTCCATGATAGGACTTTCATTGCCTTCAGTGGGAGCTGGATCATGCACTTAATGCTGTGGTCATTTGCCCTGAGAGGCTCAGTTCAGAGCTTTTCAGTCACCTTTCTGGAAGCTTTCAAACTGTTGAGTCTAAGAGTTGGCAAGAGGTTTGAAACTGAAAAAAAATCCTGGCATCAGACACCTGGTAGCATCATTAATCACTGGTGGGGAAAAAAAAGAGATCAGGGACACAGTGCCAAATCCTTGTTTGGCTCCATCCATTTTTATATAATGGATGTGCATAATGCCTTATCAAAGAACAGAACTCAGCTTTCTTTCGATATGTAGACATAAAATGCTTCAAGCACTAAGAAACAAATAGCAGCATGAGTTCTTTTAAGTGCCAAATGATTTTTTTTTTGTTTTGCTTCCTTCCATAGCAATTCTAAAACACATTACAGGCTGTTGCTGTTATGTGGGGAACAGGTCTGCTCGGGCCAGAAAAGCATGTCTGCCTCTAGGATCTCTCTTTTGTGATAATTGCCACGGTATTACAGTTCTCTTCTGCAGTGACAGGAAATGAAATTCAAATTTTGCCTTTCTGCTTAGCCCACATAGATACTTAGCCAGAGATGTAAGTACCATACTCTGCAATTATGCTAGCTGAGAGTCTATTATCCCTTCAAATCCATGGTCTGCACAGAGGGGAAATCTGAAAGGACCATTTCAGTCCTTTGGGGTGTATGTTTCTCTGGCACACTCATAATCTGACCAAAGCCATTATTTGGAAGTCAGTTGCACTCAATCATTTTGCCTGCTAATGAGGAGTTACTGAATCCTCCAAGCATTAATCCCATTTAGGAAAACACAAAGGCAATCTGTACCTTGTATCAAGCAATTATGATTGCATTGAGCTTGAGGAATTCGGTTATTTGTTGGAGGTTGTTTTTCCCACAACAGGCCCTGTAAATAGAATTACCAAGCCTTTCAAATGTTAATTTGTTAGGAAAAATATAATGGCTAATAAAGACAATTAAGTTTGTATTGTAAATATTGGACTGCAGGACGAAAGCTCCCATAGCTGGTGAGGAAAGTGTGGCACAACTCTATGGAACTGCCAAGGCTGGAAATTTTCTTCCTAACTGGATAAAGAACAGGTAGGTATAAACATCAGTCACAAAAATACGTTTCATGGAAGATAAATATATCAGGTTCAAATAAAATGTGGCCTGATATGAGAATTTTTTTTTCATACAATGGCAGTTGAGCAGGGAATACCGAAGATCTGAGACTGCAAATTGAAAAACATGGACAGAACTTTGAGTCAGCATGCAGCTGGAAAAATACATCATGCAACGGATGAGCAGCTAGCTCACAAGTAAGGTGCCAAGAGTTACAGTAAATATGGTTAAATCAGACTGGTGACTGGTCACTAGTGGGGTTCCATAGGGCTCTATTTTAGGTCCAGAGCCCTTCAGAATCTTCATAAAGGACTTGGATAGAGGACTGGAAGGTAAGTTTGCCAAAGACACTAATTTGGGAGGAGTCAGTGACTCCCTCAAAGACAGAGAGGCCCTGCAGAGACACCCCAACAATTTAGAGGGCTGGGCAATCACCAACCATATGCAGTTTAACAACAACTAGTGCTGGATTCTGCACCTAGCATGGGGCAACCCTGGATGTACAGACAGGCTGGGGAATGTCAGGCAGGAGAGCAGTGCCAGGGGAAGGTTCCTGGGGGTCCTGGTGAGTTGAACATGAGCCAGCAGTGCCCTGGAAGCCAGAAGGGACAAGGATGTCCTGGGGGCATCAAGCAAGGGAGGGGATTGTCCCATTACTCTGCACTGGGGTGGCCTCACCTCAAGTGATGTCTCCAGGTGTGTTTGGGTGCCGCAATGTAAGCAAGATAGAAAATTATTAGAGAGGAAGGCCAAGGAAGGCCAAGAGGAAGGCCAAGGAAGGCCAAGAGGAAGGAAAGATGGTGAAGGGCCTTGAAGGGTGGCCGTCTAGGGAGCAGCTGAGGCCATCTGGTCTGTTCAACCTGGAGGAGACTGAGGTGGGACCTTATTCCAGTCTACAACTTCCTCCTGAAGGGAACAGGACAGGCAGACACTGATCTCTTCTTCTGGTGACCAGGGACAGGACCCAAAGGAATGTCCTGGAGTTGTGTCAGGGGAGGATTAGGTTGGATATGGGAAAGGTTCTTCATCCAGGGTTGTTTGGGCACTGGAACAGGCTCCCCAGGGAAATGGTCACAGCACCAGCCTGATGGAACTCGAGGTATTTGAACAATGGTCTCAGGCACCTGGTGTGAACTTGGAGTTTCCTGTACAGCACCAGGAGTTGAACTTCAATGATCCTTGTAGGTCCCTTCCCACTCAGCATATTCTATGATTTCATGATTTGGTGATCAGTTATATGGCACTGCTGGAAACATAATTCAAATATAAGAGCATTATATAAATAAAAGATTGGAGCTTGTAACCCTTTATGTCATGCTCTTTGTGACTCGGCAAGAACCCAGCTATGTTTATTTGCACCAAAAATTAAAAAGAAAAGTGCACAATTTTTAAGTCTGAGTTCAAGAATGTCAAAGTATGTCTTGGGAGGAAAAAACTGACAGATCTTTTTCCTCCTTAAAAAAAAAAAGAAAAGAGATGATTGTAGTTTGTGATTTATTCCCTTTTAATATTTTTCATTCAGAAGACAAATATTGTTTATAAAATTGAGAAACGGAGGTAAAATGTAATACAGTGTGTATAAATCATGGAGTCTTTGATGTCTGCAAGTTTGCTCTCATATTGGTAACTTCTCTGGTCCCAGCTATGTTGCTATAGAAGTTGTTTACAGAGTGCAAAACAGGACAGACTTCCAGTGTTCGCTGCTTCCGCTTCATCCAGAATTACTGTGAGAAAAGTGCACAGCTGTTTCAGCACTTCCTCTTTCAGTCTCGCTTGGAACAGGAGCTCAGGGAAGTGGGCAGAGGAGAAGTCAGCAAGAGAAGGGCTCTGTTACAGCTGGAGAGAGGCACTTGAGAGGAAAATACTGTAATCTACAGTAAGAGTATCAACTCAATGCCTGTCCTTCAGACAGCCAAGTCCAGTTCAAGCGAACCTCACTCCCTTCTGGCTGTCCTTACTCCCTGCTGCCTTACTCCCTAAGTGAGACCATTATAGGACAGAGAGATCAGGAAAGAGTAACTGGAAACTCTAAAATCGTGGAGCCTGCCCTGTAATCTCATGTGTCTTCACTATTGGTTTGTGTTAGCAGAAGAAACACCAGGCCCACTAGATTCCTTAAGCAAAAACCACAAGCATGTGTTTTGAAAATTCAGCCAAATGTGAAAGGTGCTCTACAAATTAACCAGATATAAATCACTTGTCCTTTTTTTGTTTGGTCTCCACAGAGATCTGAGATATTTTTGAAGTTCTCTGGCTTTTTCCAAGGCCAGATTTATGTCTAGACAAAGCAGAGCAGAAATACTGCCAATGTAGCATGTACTTATTTCCAACGTGAATGACAAAAGTCAGCTTCCTCCAGGTTGTGACAGACTTCAAACTGCTCTTCTTGACCATGAGCACAGGAAGAGGTGAAAAGGGCTACATATGTGTCATGAGGCCACTTTAATGATAAATAAAAAATTGAGAAAAAACTGTTGTTGGATCCAGATGTCCTTAGCAGGAATATATGTGAGATGTGTGTCTGAGATGTGTGTCTGAGATGTGACTCCCCTCTTACCAAGAGACTGCTGACTCCACTTTTGAGCTCTTTATTTCCAATTACTGCTCCAGGTAGCTCATATGCACAACTCTCACTCCTTACTGGTTTTTTTTTTTCTAATTTGCTGCTCTCACACATGCTTCCTTACACAGCACACTCTGACTTCCAAAGACGTGAGCAAGGGTCCACTTTATCCAAACCCCATTTGCAGAAGGGTACCAGCTCTAAATGTTACTGAGACCCCATGCTGGGGCTCACACTGATGATCCAGCAGTGCAGCAGGAGCAGACCTTTCTCAGGGCTGTTTGTGTTTTCACAGCTGTGCTTACCTGTATGGCTTCATGCTCATCTCTGTGGGAAAGACTCCTGAGCTTAATGAATGTAAAAGTCCAGCATGAAGAAGGAAATTACTTGGGTCTTTCCATTTTTCCAAGACCAGAACCAGCCTCGAAGGAATCCCTCAGATTGAGTATGGATAGCACAGTTTAATTCTGTAAAACTTGAATTCACTACAATAAGCATCCACCAATAATAATAATTTTTAATCTCCTTCCCTGTCTATATTCTAAGGCAGATCCCAGTGTTGCTTGTGTCCACATTTTACTCATTTTATTGTGTTCTTGGTGTTGCTGCCACTTGTTCACAGAATATTTTGATTAAAAATCATATGTAAATGTTCTGGGATGGGAATATGAAATGCATGTGTGTGTGTTTAAGTCTGCATCTCCTATTTTTTCTGAGCTCCAGAGATGATATAATACTGGGCTGGCAGTTAATATCTATTCTGCCACTAAAATAATGCAAGGAAAAAATCTGAAAAAACTGAACTTTCAGAACTGTTAAAAAAGCATACTTTTGTTTGCCAGTTTTTTATAAATATGCATCTAAAACCCTTTATGTAGATAATCACAGTAACTAAATATCCACATTTTAAATTAAAATTTAATAGTTTCCAGGGCTGGCATATCAATTTGAAAATCGAGTAAGACTGTAAGGAACTTATTCAGAAAGAACAATAAAAAAACAAATGTCAAGAAGATGTATGCTATAAAAACAAGATGGACAGCACAGTTAAGAGATTATAACAGAAAAACGTTATATCAAAACAAACTGAGGCAGTGATTGGATGGTCTGATTTTTATGAAACTAGAGTAAGTAAAATGTGAGATAAGATCTTTCAAATTCTGCATGACCTCAGATGTGAGTGCAGAAGTATTCAGTTGTGGCACTGGAAACCCAGGAGATGTGGTCTCCGATGATGCAATTGATAATTAAATTTGTGACACGAAGCTATACATTTTAATGACTTTACAGCTCCTCTCACATTATTAAAAAACAAAAATTTTAAAAATCATGCTTATTATGGAAGTGATTGAGCATGACCAGGAGCAGAGCCAGGCTGTGGTAGTCACCCTGTCAAGAGAGAGTTTGTAGGCTGAAGAAAGTTACCTGAGAAGAAATAACACTGGGAGCCATCTTAGTCCCCATGTGATGGTGAGAGGCAGCAGCTGTCAGCATTCCCTGAGTAGGAGCAGGGATGTTCCCTCCCTAGCTCAGTGATTAACAAGACCTGCTCAGCCAGCGCCGTAGGAGGGTCTGTGGGCATGGTCTGCAGTGAGAAACCATGCAGAAAAGAATGAGCTGTGAACCTTTTCTTTGTGCCTGCCTCCCTCTCACTCTGGGCTGGAGGGAGAAGGACTTTTCCAGTTGTGATCCATGGCTGGGGCTTCTCTGTCAAACCTCAGGGCCCCATGTTGTGGCTTTTGAGGGAATCACCTGACCTTGTCTTTTTCTTCCTGTGTGTTTGATGATGGGGTGAGTACAGGCAATAGGATCCTGCAGTACAGTAATGCTTAGGGTACCTGATGAAATGGAAATCCTGGGATTCAGTAATTTTTCAGTTGAGGAATTTCAACCTACACACTTATAGATCCCAGAAAAGTCTTACTTTAGAAGAATGATGTTCTCTGTTCCCACTGCTGAAACTGGGCTTTAAGCTAAAATGAGAGAGTCACAGCAGTCTTTCTCCAGATAGTATTTATTAGAAGGTGATGGCTTTCCTGACATTTTTTAAGCATCCACATCAGCTTCATGGGCAGTGTACTTGCTAAACCCGAGTAATCCCTTGCCACAGCTGTTTGTGTGTTCAGAGGAACATTTGGATCTCAGAGCTGGGTGCCAGGGCAGACTTAAGAGACTGATTCTCTTAAACCAACGTGCTCTGGAGGATGAACGACAGCAAATCTTTTAGGCAGATAGGAAAACTTAAATTGAAAAAAAAAACCAAAAAAACCCCCAAAAAACCTCAACAGTAAATGCTTAACGAAAACACATCAAAATGATGGGAATTGTTTCAACACAGAAATGTTTTCCTAGATCAGGGCCTCCAAGAATTTACAGACAAGTTGTTAAAACTTCAGGCAAACTTTCCCTTAAGAGTCAGTAATCAGCAATCACTACACACAATCTATTTTTCTAATAAAGTCTTTATTAGCATTCATATGAAAAAAGCAAATTGTTGGACTGTGCACAGTGTTATTTTTAAGAGGGTGAAATGGGGAAACAATGTTGTATGATACAAAGGGTAATGCATATGGATTCTGAGGCAATTCCTGGAATTTCTGGCTTATGAAGCATTTACAAACACTGAGTTACAACTAACTACTAGAATGGATACTGAAAATCACTATTGTTTTACTGGTGATTCTAACAAAGAGAGGAACTACTGTAGAGGGCTTATTTCTAGTCTGATATAGTCTCAGTAAATCAGAATATGATGACAGCCCCTAAAGGAGAAGTGGTCACTTCTTATAAATTGCCAGATCTTTAAGTTCCTTTTTACAGTCAGCTCCTTCTAGCAATCTTACAATCCCAGAATAGAAGTGTGATCTCCTTTTTTCCATTTTTTCTTCTCCTCTCCATAATGAATAGACCACAAATGCTTAATGTTCTTATTTTACTTTCATTGCTGATGCTGGAGAAAAAAAATAAGCACATATATTCAACTTTTTCTAAGGCACATATAATGGCAGTGAGAATATTTGTGGAATAGTCAGTATTTGGCTCCAAGTGCCAAAAGAATATTTATTCAGCCTTTGTCCATCATATAATCTAAAGATGGGGGAGTGACATTTCAAAAGGTAAGACTGCTTGCTCTCCCAAATTTCTGCTTTTAATTAACTGAAACTCAATGTGAAAGTTTCTTTCATTTCCTTTCCCCCATTTTCCTGTCAGTCTGGGAGCCTGAAATGTGGTACTAGCTTTGAAGAAGCTGTTTGTCATCAGGCTTTGTGGAGTGCTGCCATTGTGTCTAGTAGCATTGGCATATTTATCACACTTGGCAAATTGCTTCTGTCATCACTGGATGCTGTTCACCTTCATTTTAATTTGTTCTTTCCACTTAGCTCTAAATAAACAAACCAGCAATTTTATGATGTCTGCTTTTCTTGTTAAGACACAAATGTCCCAACCTGCACATCAGTAGAAATCCCTGGGACACCCTTTCTAAACATACCTCTGTTTATCACAGGGGTTACCACATTTCCAAGAAGGAATTTTTCCAAAATTTCTGTCAGAAAGTTTTGTCTAGTTGGCTTTACTGATCCAAAACATTTACTGAAACAGAAAGGCAGAAGGTCCTTTTAATTTCATGTCATTTATGTCTGGGTTTGCTTGTGGTTTTCCAGTGTAATCACTAATGGAGAAGGTAGGATTTACAGTCCCAAGAGTAATGGAAATAACATTTACTACATGTGGGCTAAATGGTCACCACTCTCAGCTCTGCTGCCTGAGTTTCCTCTACTGCCTTTCCATCAATATTTCATCAGGTGGTGCTTGTAGGTGAGACACACCAGCTCCTTTCACACCATGCAGGACAGGAGCCACCTTACACTGCTTAGTCACGTTACAGCTACTAAACATTTCCTTGCAATTTATTTTTCTTGGGACAGATGAGGAAAAAGATCTTCCACAATTCACAGAGGAAAAAACAGTGGGGTGCAGGTACTCAGGTGTTTCTGTGCAACAGATTTATCCCGTGGCTCAACTGGACGCTGCTCCCAGGGGAATAGGCTGCGTCTCTCTGCAACCTGCTGGCATGGCTCAGTTGTTTCACCTCACATTTGGTCTTGGTTTTGGCTTCTGATTCTCACTATCCACCCTCTAACTCTGAATGTCTAAATGCTACTTTAAAGTGCTGATTGCTTGAATAATTTGGTAGTAATGGACAGTCACACAGTCTACGCACACACATAAAAAAAAAAATCACTGAAAACAAATATATTAGGAAGATCTGGCAGGAAAAAGAATCAATTTTAACAGTAGTTTTAAGAATGTCAACTAGATCTTCTCTGAAGCTAAAATTTGATTGAACTCTTCCTTACCTATGCTGTCACTGCATATCCTTGTCTGCCCCTATATATTTTCTAGTGGTGATCAGAAACAGAAATAAAATACTGGACACTGAAATAAGTATTACACTGAAGCATTCTCCCCATGTTGTTGCAGAAGAAAAAAAAAAAAAGGAAGTACAAAAAATTAAATTTGAAATACAACTGTTGCAAAATTTCCAACACAATTTTGCAGACCCAGGAGATTAAAGTACAGAACTTACTGATGAAGAGCTAATGTTTGTATGTTTGTGAAAATATCCCAGCCTAGACAGAGTATATTAACGTTACAAGTTTTGGAAGTTCAGCTTACTTTGGTAACTAATTATTAGGAGGGAATACAGTGGGGTGTTTCCTAAGGTAAGATGTGAGGAAAACAGGATAGAAGGGAAATCTTAGACCAGCTAAAAGAGGAAAAGGAAGGATAATTAAGGCTAAGATTAAAGAGATTAGCTCAGTTGGTTAGAGCATGGTGCCAATAATGCCAAGGTCATGGATTTGATCCCTGTGCTGTCTATTCACTTAAGAGCTGGATCTGATGCTCCTTTTCAGTCCCATCAAACCTATAATATTCTGTGATTCCGTTAAAATGAAGATCCAGCCTGGAAAGAAAAAAGGTGCATATAAAAGATGCACTGTTCATGTGAATGAGTGGGATTGGCTGGTGTGAGTAGTGAGCACTAAACCATGGCTGTGTGCAGTCAGTGGTGTTACTGTCAAGCTGATAAAACCATGCTTGCTGGCCTCCATCCTCACCAGATAATTTATTTGCTGCCAGTGCATATCATGCCATTTTTAAACAAATTGTGGGTATTGTAGATACAGACCTCAGCTGGATAGTGTCAGCCCTGAGGGATGGAAAAAACCACAGCTGATGGTAGGGATCTCATTTTGAGGAAAGTCAGACTGGTCCCAGCTTTGCTGTGTTACATCCTTCCTGGCATTAAATGAGGTATGAGCTCTGAAACTCATGGAGTTAACTAGTGTTTTGTACCTTCTGGAGAGAATTTAGAGGCAAAGTTATCTGTATGCAGCACCTGGATGCTGGATGAGTGAACACTTCTGGTGATCATGGTGAGAAGAGCTTTATCAGTGGAGAACTTGAGTTGCTGAATATTTGTTTATGCAGTCAGTACTAGACAGTAGATGAAAAAGAGCTTGTTTGGTTTGTCTGCTTTATTTAGGCCTCTTTGACACTAGTGAGAAATCCCTAAAGCTTGGCTTGAAGCATATTGTGAATGGCACACATATAGAGATGAGAACTCTTGGCCTTTGTGATCTATTTCCTTTACTAAGTCTTCCAATCTACCAGCTGCATAGGCAAGAAGAAGGAAAGGGATCACATTTCATCAGCACTGACTGTGACAGGTCTGGCTCTGGAGCTAGAGGTAAACCAGTGCATGTCCCAGTCAAAAAGAGCTGGGAATGAGGTACAGTGTTTCTGTCTTTCACCTCATCTGAGACACAAAATGATGAGGAACAGATTTAGCCAAAATCACCTCTTTATCCCATTCTTACTTGAATACAGTTGTGGATCAGTGCCTTTCAGCTACTCCATTCAAGGTGTGTTTTTGATGATAGCCAGCATTGCCTGGCAAATAAGAAGCAGTATATTGTTATTGGCTCTGCACATAGGCAGTTATACTTTCCATACACAAGGAGCAGCACAGATGTTTTCAGCTCAGTCCCTGGACTTCCCTTAATGCTATGGGAGAAATAAAACATTTGATTGCTAGCAAGTGTTTATTCTAAGGTTTGAACACCTTACATATTTCTTCAGGTGATTAATTTCTTATATAAAAAAGTGAAATGCATAGAGCCAGAATCTAGCTGTGTAATCATTTTCCATGAAAAACTGGACATTTTGTTCCTGTAATTTAAAAATCTGCATATAAGAGAGTATTTTTACAAAGGAGAAAGCAAATTTTTTCTTGGTTCTTTAGCTTGATGAATTAAACAAATAGCTATTACATATTCTATCTTGAAGTTAATAAGTAATTTAGCCTTTTTGTGCATCTCCTGCAACATATGTTTTTCATTTGTATGATTTTACTGATTCAGAAGTCAAGAGATAAGTGATAATAATTTTACTGATTGTAAAGTATTATTCAAGCTGTATTAATAGTTGCTGAATTACTCCCATCCCAGTTTGGTAAACAAACCTCCTTCCGCCTTGAGTAGAGTGGTGCGTGGCTGTACGAGAGTGTGTACACAGGGAAAGAAAATATTCTGATATAATGGACACTTTGCTAGGCAAGAAAGAAAAGGAGGTTTAGAATGTGTTCTATGATAGTCAATGATCTGCACTTGTAGTCTTTTTTCTGATATTTTGGGTGAAATATTGGGCATTATTTTTTATGATGCTCTAGTACTCTTACACGATTAGAGGGGTTAGCTCTGGAGTCCGGGGCAGATGCCAGTTGGCACAGCAGGTACTGACACTGCTGTTAAATGGGTGTATTATTTGTTCTTATATCCTGCTCTGCACTTCTCTTCTATGAAATGCTGTTCCAGAGGTTTCACTGCTAAGTGATATTATCCCTCTGACATGCAATTTATAAATCACTTTGTAAAAAGTGGTGAGTGCCTTGATCTGTGGACTAGAGATGGTCTATAAATAACCACCACCTTTTTATATCTTTCTTTTCTTATTTTTTTTTTAATTTCACAGATAGAATTGTCACAGTGCTAAATTAATTACTGTTATAGCTTATTATTTTGGAGTGCCATATCTGAGCATTTAAATCCTCTGGGTCTGCTGGATGGGCTTTCTCTATGGACAGAGAAAGGAGGTGTGGCACAGCAGTTCCAGCAGCTTTAGCAGGGGCAAAGCACTGGGGGTGAGTTACAGGGACTGGTCAGCATTTATTGAGGCAAATAACAACTCTTCCACTGACTTTGCAGTAGTTATACTTGGTAGTGCTTCCCAATGTCTTCTTATGTCTGGCTATGATTTTACCAGGAAAATTATTGTGAAGCTGAAAAAGAATTATTTGAAGATATGGGTTCATTTAGGGTATCTAGTGAAATCTCTTCTATGGGCAGGTCATGTTTAACTCTCTATAAACTGGACATGACTTATGTAGACAGTAATAAAGAAAAAAAAATCGGTTTCTAATTGGCCTGTGGCAGAAAAAGATGTTATTTTTATGTGCACATTCCTAACATTCAGGCATATAAAATAACAAACTTTTACTTTTGCCTCTTTAATTTGCAGTAGCCCAATGATTCTCCAGCATAATATACAAGATTAAATCTAGGACACAAAATGTTACCAAAATAAACCAACACAAAACCCAAAAATTTTAATTTGAGTATGTAAATCCAAGTATAAGATATAATAAAATGGAGTAGTTGCACATGCCACAAAATGATATTCTTTCTTTTTAGTAATTTGCTTCTTATTCAGTATTTTTACTCTTCAGCAATTACAGCTAAAATATGCCTTTTGTTATACTGTAAAGAAATTATTTGTATTGATCAAGAGAGATATTTCTTCCTTTTTTATTTGCAGTGTGCTGAATGGCAGGTCCTGTGGTTATACTGACCCAAATTTCAATGCTTATCATCTTTTTATTACTTCATTTTAAGCATCCGTGTTGATGTGGAGCTGGGTGTACCACCTGTTCTGAAAACTGTCATCCTCTTGGACTCTCAAAATCAGACTCTTTTTTAAAATGCAGACCATAATTGTGTTTTTTAGAATATTTTTACTGACTGTGTGCTTTTTGAACCTTAAGGGCCACTCCATTAGATTACACATTTTTAGTGAGATAAACATTGCTGGTGAGGCACATAAATAAAATGTGAGGAATGATCAGATGGGGGTCTAATCTCTCAGGTTGTGCAGATTTATTATATTAAAGGATCTCTGTATCCAAGAGATTAATGTTGGCATTCCCAGGAAATATGTGTGTTAAGAAGGAATTGAATGAAGACTGTTAGTCTTTCAGAGGAAAGCACTGAGAGAAAATCTAAAAGAAAACATGGTAAAAGAGAAGCTTAGAGACAAAAGTGAAAGTAAGTTTTAGAAAGATACTGAGAAGAGTATGCTTAAGCATATTGCTGGGTACAGGAATTAGAAAATGTAAAAAGATGAGGCATGGATAGGGTTTCATTGCTCTGAATAGGGAACAGAAAATTGAATAGTGGTACCATGAGTGGGAACATATCTCTGTTGCTCCAAGATCTGAGTCAGAAATCTGTATGCAATCACACATACAGATTGTTAAATATGACAAAAAACATTCAATGGACAATACTGCTGGATTTCCTTCTTGTAAAATCATCTCTATACAAATACATATATGTGCATATATATGTATGTATATATATATTTATATAATACATACAGACATTAATACATGTAAGCATATTTGGAAGTCTGACTAACCTGAAAAAATATGTCACTATCAGATCCTCAGTATCTGCTTTCTTTTAGAATTTTCCTGAAACATGACACTTTTTACTACAGTATGAATTACACTTGGCTGTGAGCAATTACCTATAAAACTGCATTTAACTACTATTTCTGCATAATATTTGGCATTTTTTGCTTTGCAGTACTTCCTTTACAATTTTTTGATAAAAAATAAAAAAATTAGAAGACCCCCTATATTGCTGCCATGCCCTTCAGCAGCAACACTTTCCTAGAAAGGTGTTCACTAATTTATGAAAACTAAATAACAGCATATTGTATCTGCATAACCATTTTTCTTTAAAAAACACCTATTTTCAGCACATGGTTTTCAGCATGGTAACTTTCAAATTCAGCATCTTGGAAGGGAAATTTTTCACTGGGAACATGACAATAAGATTTTTCTCTTGTAATTAAAGTCTCTGTAGCTCTATTAATCATAATGAAATCACTTATTTAATAAGTGATGACCAATTTTTATTTTATACAATCTTAATGCAATCATCTCTTTTATGCTTTTTCCCTCACATTTGTAATTGCTACTTGCTGCTGAGCAGAGTCCTATACATTTTATCAATTTTATGCTTTAGAGCAAAGTGCAGAGGTTCCCTAAGAAAAAGTGTCCCAACCCAAATAGTATTCCCCAATAGATGGGGAACAAAAACCTTTCATCCTCTTTTTTTTGAGGTGTTGTTTTTTTTCTCTTAACATTCTTCAAGACTGCAGTCTGTCAAGTTATTCAAGCCAAATGTAGGAATCCAGTCTTGATAAAGCTCCTGCTCTAATGTGTTGTGAGGTGAGCTATTAAAGCAGCTCTCACAGATCTTGCTTCTGGCCTTGAACCTGAGGCTCCCAGTTCAGTAGAGCATGGTTATACTCCTGGAGCAAGAAGCTGGAAGCAGCCATCAACAGTATGAAGTAATTGCTTATTATTTTAATCTTCAGTAAAAAACATCATAAAGACGAATTTTGAAGTGCAACATTCATAATATCTCCGTATGTGCTACCGAAATGTTTTCAAGAACTCCAAAAAAGAAAGCTTTTAGTACTCTGAACAAAGAAAAATATTCCCCCAAACATTCAGAAGTTATGGAATCTGTGTTTATGTTAAATTATGTAACAAAACAGAGACAATTCTGGGAAAGGGAGCTTTAGCAATCTTTCAGGCCTCCCACACCATGTGGTACAGCCCTAAGGCAACTCCAGGCAGCAGAAAATAAATGAGAGCCCTTGTCAGAAAGAGTTTATAATCTGTGGGCCTTGCCCAGAGCTTAGCAAACACAATCAGAACATCACCGGGAGCCCAAAAGGGTTGTTGAGAGAAAGTCAGTCGGAAATTTTCTGAAATAGAACTGAATGAATGATAATTTTTTACTCCATTTAGTTCACCAGCAGTTAAAAGGAGAAAGCAAAGTAGTTTCATGCATGTTTCTGCTACTCTCTGGCTGCATGGGCAGGAGAAATTGTGAGCTATTTTTACAGTTGGTAAAATCCGTCCTGTGAAGGATTATCCAAAATAGAAGTCCTCAATTTTCTCAAGGAAACTAAGTTAAAAATAGCTCCTGGTCAAATTAGAAAAATAGAGGGACACTTAAAAAAATATTTTGAACATTAAATAAGTACATACAACTATCGAAATGGAATATTTTGACTTTTGGGGAAAATTTTGTTGCCCATTTCCCTCATGTCTAGCATGTGCAAGTCACATAATTTATCAAACTGGCATAATCACAAAGCTTTTTTTCCACTTCCACAAAGCATCTCTGTTTCTGATGTTTGCAGTGGAGAAATTTAACTTGTAAGAGTGAATTCACTGTTTTCTTGAGAAACTGAATGTTTTTCAAATTACACATCTAAAATATATTTCCTTTTATTTCTTCCTTCTTTGTTTTTGGAATTGTTTTCTCACCATTTGGGTGTCTACCTCCTTCCTCCTATCTAGTTTTTGGTCTCAGAGAAAAAGTTTGTGACTCACACCCTGTTCCTTTTTCTGTGGCCAGCTTTTGCCTCATCTGATATATTTGCTGCCTTTACTATTTCCTGCGTTCTTGTTGTTTTGGTCTCAGCCCTTGCACATGTGTCATTTTAGCTGTCTTTGACCTACAATCACCATTCCTACTTGCTCTCTGATGAAGACTTGCAGCTCTCAGCTTTCCTGCTTTTCTTGTGCTCTTTCTCCTCGGCATCTCTTTTGCTCCAGTCCTCAACATTTCAGCTGGAGGACCTGACAGACAGTAGAAACAAGGATCTGTCCTGCATCCTGACTTTTAGTCTTTGTTAAGAGAAATTACCCATCACTGTAAGTGCTGCCAATGTCAGAACCAAGGTGTCTCTCCAACATTTATCAGGGCATTATCTGTGAGAGGTGTGGGGCAGAGATGAAGAACAGCTGTCAATTAAAGTTTGTACTGATCTGACATCCTGACACATCCTGCTTGAGTTTAAGCCTTAAGTTCTTGGCATCACGGTCTAACATGACTCCAGAGTCCCTTCTGTGATTTGCCTGCTGAATTTTGGACAAGTCCATGTGTCCCATGTGTCCAAAAATAAGGGAATATATCTTCATTTCAGCATTTGTCATGGAAAATCCCACTGAATGTTCTGTATAAGCAGTACTAACAGTATTCTCTGGTGTATTTACTTATATAAATACTATATCAAGGCTCATAAGAGCAGATGACCTTAAACTTAAGTGCTGCTGTTGCTGTACTGCAAGAAGATTAAAGCACTTTAATCTCAGGCTATTGTCTATCCTTTGTGATCTAATGAGTGTATTTTACTACTGATCTTAATATGACTGGAATGGTGAGTTTATGAGATCATTTTAGGTACTTAATGACAGCACATCATTAATCATGTGCCCTCTTTTTGACTTAATTAAATATTGATGTTTTATGGTAACCTGGCATGTATAAGCTTTTCAACCTTGACAAATTTTTAGAGGGAAATAAAAAGCTGTCATGACTATAACCAAATAATATATAAGGTGCAATTCTTCAGCAAAGATGCCAATTGCACATTCAATCCAGTTTCTGACTAGATGATGATTGGACAGAGGATATCTAATAATTTCAGTTCCTTCATTCACACAATACAGATGGTATGTTCTCAAGAAAAATGAAAGACTATTTCTTCACATATTCACCTATGAGGGAATGTTTGACTTTTGCCAGGTCAGTTTTTCTGTGCTTGGTGGAGGTATAAAAAAGTCTGTGACTGCCTTCTCAGCTCTTTGCTGAGGTTTCAGTTCTAAAATTTGATCCCAGCTACTGGACACCAAATTTAGGAGGGAAGATGAAAACTCTGCAGATGATGGGCTGTGCATGGCTGGGTGGCTACCAATAGGAACACCCAGAAAAACAACAATAAAAAGCCACTGCAAGGGAGGGATTGAAATTCAAGTACCTTCTCCCTTCTCTAGTCGCCCCTTGTGCAGCTAAATATCATTTGTCATCCCACCAGCCATGTTTCTGTTACCATGTGAGGAGCCTGATGTTGTACCTTGAAGGAAAGTAAGACTGTCTGGAATCCATCTCAAAGGGAATATGTTTGGACATTTTGATTCCTTTACATGGAGGTATCACAGAGGCAGAAATGCTTACAGATGTGCTCACAGATAGATTTGCATTGTGTGCCAGTGCTGACTCTGGCCCTGAGTCTGGATTTTCACCCCATGTAATTGATAACCTTACCTTGGAGCTCTGAAAGGCCAGCTTATTTGTCTGAAACAGTATTTCAGGTCTTCCCTACCCAGGTATTGACCAAAGTGGCCTATAGCAATGTATGTGACTTCTAGAGAAGATATGTTATGGGATTTTGGTTCTTTTTGGTCCTTTCCATCATACAACACCCACAGTATTTTATTTCCAATGTAAATATAAAACTGCCAGAGTGTTTTACCATTTTGCCTCTAGCTTTAGCCAATATTAAATGAAATATATCTTGGCCAGCACAGAGCCAACAGGAAAAAGGTCAGTTTACACATTAAAAAAAATTGGAAACTGGTCTTTGTAAGATGAACACATCAAGCACATTTCACAACGTAAAAACTGCTATCACTGGAAAGTGTAAGTTTAACAGATGTGTTTATTTAGGTGACTTTCAACCTAGTCTGTGGATATCTATTGCAAGTCCAAGAAGAATAGTACAGATAGTATTTTACTTTTGTTTAGTTTACCTTGACATTTCTTATATATAATGACTGGTGAATCAAATGCACACATAAACAATTTGAATCAAAACAGAATCCTTGATTATGCTTTTTTCCCCTGTTCATTTTGAATACTGAAATACTTAAGATAATGCTTAAGCCCTTTAAGCAACAGGCTGCAAGTATGGCATACAGAAACCCTTGAGCACTCCTAAACTCCTCCAGCACCAGACCACAGGCACTGCTTTATGAGACTCAGACCTAGGAGCCAGGTTGTTTTGCTTCACGTTTCAGTGGGCAATATCAGATTATTGGTCCTGGTATTCTAGTTTTGCATAGATACCAAAATTGCTGCTATCTGTAGCATATTTATGCTACCTTGGGGGAAAAAACAACAAGCCATTTTTCTCAGACATGCTGTAAATGCCTTCAGACCGAACAGACTCAAGTATTTCTATTTTTTATTTGTATTTATATATATTTAGTAGTTATCAACATGCCATATTTGACAATACTTTTATTTATACATATTCATGTTTTATGTTTCTAAAAAAATCAATACAGGTGGATAAATTGGTGATAAAAGGCTGGTGTGCTAGCACAACTGAAATTTTATTAAGGAGGGCACTTTTACATTAGCCTTATTATCCTGAAATCAGCAAAATATTGACCATGACTTTGGGGGACACTGGGTCTGTGCCCATTTCTTGTTTTACTTATGACATGGTCTGATTTAATGCTGGCATACAGCCTAGCAGTCCTACAAACACTGCAAATATTCTTCTTGCCTACAGGATTTCTATATCTGCTCTTCAATGTTCTTGCCTTTCTGATGTTAAATTTGCACAAACTTAATTTTATTAAAATCTTTGGGGATTTTTTTCTTGTTTTGCCTGAAGTCTCTTTTTGCATAGTAGGGATCAGGACTCTCCAAAGGCTATTTCATCACATTGTTCTCTTCTGTCCAGACCACTGGCTTAATTTCTAGGGCCTTTTGTAAATCTCTGTCCACCCATCCCATTCCCTCAGAAACTAGAGTTGTGCCAAGGCAAAAAGCCATGAGAAGAAATACTACCCCGTTGGTATGTCTGTAAAATAGGAAGCCTCCATCTCAGTATAAGACACTGTAGTAATTATCTGTGTCTAATATTTCACTTGTGTATGTTCTCTGGATAAGGCATTTTTGCTAATTGGCATTTCTTGGCTCATGTGGTTAGCAGTTATAAACCATGGACTTTTAGTGAACAAGATGTGTGAAGAGATTCTGAGGAGCCTTCATTAAGAATTTCACAATATTGTTAGAAACTGTAGCCAGGGAAGCAGCTAATTTAATTTTCCTTGATCAAATATGTTAAGACAGGGGATTATTCTTAAATGTAATAGTTCCCCAGGGAAATGAGGAGAGGAGAAAAAGACAGGGATGGGGTTACCTTCCCAGAAGCCAGTTTAATGGTGTGCATTCCTACTCTCTGTTTTTCACTCTCCAAGTCTCCAGCAGAATTGTATGTAGTCTGTTTTCATCATGGATTGTTGTCAGATGCACAGAGCAAGTCAACCACAGAGGAAGTGGAATAGGAACCAAACTGAGCAAAAATGAGTGCAAACACATATTGATTCCTCCAGGGTACCTGGAAGCAAAGTAGTGCATGTCCATCACACTCTACCCTCATTACATCAGCATCTTTGAAGCTGGGTGGTTTTTTAAATTAGAGGGTATAGTAAGTAAGGATAATTAAAATAAGTTTTAATTATTTGGAAGCCAAAGCTAGGTTAGTAACCTAGAGTTAAAACAAACAAACTGTGTAAGCAGTCTGTGCAGTCCAGTTTCCCACAGAGCTTTACTTCAGTGGTTTTTATATAGCCATTCCCTTTGCCCCATTCTGTTACATTCTAGTCTGCCATGGCACTCTCAAGCTATGCTTTATGGGATTGGTAATTTCATAATGCATGTGCTGCATGCTAAAACTTAGACCTGAGTCATATAGGCTCCAATCCAAAGCATTTTGCTTCTTATTTCTTTCCCCAAAAGCTATGGAAAAATTTCCAGTTAGCAGCTCTCCAAGTCAACAAGGAGGAAAAAACAAAAAGGCTCAACAACCCCAAACTCTTCTTCTCAAGCAGAAAATTTCTTCCAGAAATAAAATGCTTAGAGATTTTTAGTGGAAGCTAGAACTAGATAATGTGTATCATCTGAAGAAATCTGAAAATTCACCTGTAAATTGGTGCTCAACTAAAGATCGTGTACAAGTTGTACTGCAAAGTCTTTCAGTATTGGCTTGTTTCAAAGCAAGTGTTAAAGCTTTTGCTGAATGAGAGGATCAAGAAAATATTATAGCAGAATATTTTTTTGCTAGAGAAACCTAGCAGAGCTAAAAGAAAGCTAGAGGAAAAGGTTAGGTAGAATTCCTGAGAGCTATAAAAAGTCCCCAAATAACTACAGAGACATCAAAATGTCATCAGGTTGTTAGATTTCAAATTATAAACAGGTGATTCAATGATCTGATGCAAAAGCAGTCCAAGTCCCTGAATTTCAGACCAGGAGTCTCTTCATTATTTACTGCTAATTATGCTGAACTGTGAACTAGATTTAAATTAAACTTGTCCTGAACTCTGTCTGCTCTGAAACTTTCTAAGGTCATTAATCAGATGCTCCACAAGCACAATATTATCAGAATTATAAGTTGCTTTTGGCTTTTCTTTTGCTTTTTGAATCTTTTCCCCGCACATCTGTAGGTGTGTGGCTCCCTTCCAGCTCAGCTGCCGTGCTGACTGGAGCTGAAGGTGGAAATGCTCCCTCTGGAGAGCAGCACACAGGGGAGCTGCCCACACCCTGAGGAGCAGCAGCCCTTCTCCTCAAAGATGTTGGGAAACTTGAGCTGCCTGTGGAGAGGACCCCTTGCTTGGGTCATCTAGGGGATGGGGATGTGACACTTCCTGATGAAGAAACAAAAAAATAATTTACACTCAGTCATTCCATTTGTATCATCAGAAACCCCTTTTTGTGCCTGGCCCTCAATACCAGATGTGGCTAAATTGCAGCTTTTGAAACTTGTGCTGTATTTGAGCTGTTCCTGAGCAGTTCCTCATGGGAGTTGCCTTATGTTTCTGGAAGCAGGGCTGTGGGGAGGAAGGAAGCCTGAGGCATCTGAAGCACAGATCCCTAACTGTGCTGGGACACAGACACTTGCTCAGTGAGATGCTGAGGACACCTGGAGAACCACTCACACTCCTTGCCAATTAATTTCCCCCAGAATTTCCCCATTTTGAGCTTTTTAGGATATGCAGAATGCCTCCAGGGCCTTTTGGCCTTGTGAATATTTTTGTTATGAGCTGCAGCCCTGGGACAGCAGGCCATCCCGGTGTTAGAGATCTGTGCAGATGCTTCCCAACTGTGACCAAATGGGAGAACTGCTGTGGTTCTGTACAGAACTTAGGTGTAGTCCCACTGACTGAAATAATTTTGTGAAAAGACTGAAGGATTATTTTCTCCTACCAAAGCTGTCAGAGTGCTGCTATGTGTTGGCCATTGTGAGGTGGTCAGAATTACAGAAGTCACTTGCAAGTGTGGCTGAAGATTTATGAACTCTAGATTTGTAGCTGAGACAACTTCCCTGAATCACAGGAAATTTTCAAGGAGAGTTGAAATAAATTCTTCCATCTTCTTTTGTCTTCCTTCTACCCTATTAACCTGACAGCTGAAACTGCCAAAGGAGTCAGAATTAGAGTGGCAAGATCCTCTGGAAACTGCTGTTTCCATTTCCTACTTTCACATGTGCAGAGGCAGCACTTCGAGGCCAAAGAAAAGAAGGTTTCACTGTTTCTCAGGGTATGGATCTGAGAAGTTTTTTGTGAGTGACTGAGTAATGAAGTTACAGTGCAAATATCTTAAGAATTAAGGAGACCATGTGTAAGGAAGGAGGAGAATGCAGGTATATGGCAAACAGTGGTAGTGTGCAACAAAACACTAATATTGGAAGGAACTATTGCAAGGAAGGTGTGACCAATATGGAGGTTTCTAATCCCTAGAGTATAGTGTAGAATAGCCTAAATTATGTTTTCCTGGTTAAGTTGTGGAGTTGGATGGCCAGACCTCTCAGCTGAACTGTGTCAGGGTCTTTGCCTGATGTTGGAAAGCCCACCTAGGTCAATACTTTAATTCTGTCAGTTTTTTTGGTCAATACTTCAATTCTGTCAGTGTTTTTGAGTGCCTGTTCAGGTAGTCACAAAGGTTGTTCCTTTCATTTCCTATAGGGACAACCTATACAGCTCTATCTGGCATACAGCAATCTCTCACTTCTTGAGAGATACCTCTTAAAAATCCATATTGGAAGGTTTATAACTGAAGAATGTAACTGAGAAGTCCTCTTGAAGAAAACAATGGTTCTTGTCTTTCAAAGTGAGATACAGCCTGTGTTATATAATCATCATGAAGATTAATTCAATCATCTTTTACCTGCTTTTGGAATCTCAGAAGGATTAATAATAATTCATCATTTTTGAAACTCTGAGATACATTTTAACATGGTGTTTGACAGGTTTGCATAATGTGTGATTAATCAATTAGAAATTTTGTACATATGCATGACACTACGTGAATATTTCTCTGATCTTTCTCCAATACACTTGTAGACACAAGGTTCTTGTACAGTAGTTAAAGGAAAAAAAGAAAATCTCTTAATTCAGCTCCCACTTATGAAAGGTTTCAAAAAGAAATAGCTTTGCATTCACTAATGAAAGAAAAAACCAGAAAATCCATCTATCAGGAAATCTGATATGCACTACACTTGCTAAATCCCCTTTTCAGTGAAATGGATTAAGAGACCTTATAGAAAAATGTAAGTAAAAAAATGGGATAATAAACTGCATGCTTTAAATAGAAGATAGGATTATACTTACTGCTCAGGAAAAAAAAAAAGTTAATTGTACTGTGGAATAAAAAGCAGTTCATATATGCTTCAAACCTTTATTCTGGACATGAGCTGTCTACCAGTTTAATGTTGTTACTTAAAATTGCCAAGGGATTTCAATGGACAGAGCTTACACTTCATTTTTGAAATGTGGATGAAACTTCAACTGGCACCAGTGAGAGTCACACCAGTATACCAGAGGGCAGGTACTGGGCATGAATGCCTCTCATTAGTCATAATCTGCAAGTAAGATCCTAGATGAAAATTGATCCAAAACCTAGAAGTACTCAAAATGGTTCTGGATCCAAGATATATTCAAAGGAGTTTTGATCCAATGAACTAAAATCTGTACACTAGATCTTGTAAACAAAACTCTCTTTCTACTCTGAATCTTTACTCATTTCAGTTTGGCATGGATGGAAATGCAAAAGCAAACCATTCATCTGATACTAATTCTTGTAGAGTAGCTCAAGATGGCTGACCAAACACCAGCTAATGGAAAAAGGAATGTGATTTGTTGACAAACACTTCAGTTAACACATGCAAGGTGTGTGCTTATGCACGCCAGTTTAGTGGACTCAGTGGTCCAGTTGATGGAGAAAAGGCAATAGGGAGAAAATTAATCATACTGGTGCCTGTCTACCTGATCTTTCTGGTGTATTGCAGAACTTCATCTACAGCAAAATTTGGCAAGTGATTCTGATTTTCAGTGAAATCGTCTGTTTTGCAGCATTCTCTCCCCTATCTTATTTTTTGGCATGTAACACACTTGGAGATTAGAAGGTCAGATAAAAATATTCATTAGTTACCTAAAAATGGTTACAGTCCCTGACAAGGAAGAAATCAAGTCACTAAAATCCTTTCCAGAGCAGACTGTGAAAGGCTGCACTTGGTGCCAAATATGAGGCTGGTCAGACCTATGTTTAGAAACCCATGATAAGTTCTAAACACAGTTTGATGAAAACCTGATGCAAGCCTCTCCTTTCCCTGTCATCCACTGACATTAAACTGTGAAGTTGCCTGTGATGTCAGTTCTGAAGTATTCCCTCTTGATTGCTGACTCAAAGGCTGGATACTAATGGAGAACCAAGATTTTTAAGGTTCATCAGAGAAGGCATTATAAATCTGAAAAATATGCATAATTCTGGCTGGAGTATGCTCACATGGCTTTTCTGTACTTTGTTAACTATTCTTTAGCAATAATTTTGCAAGAGGTCTTTTTTTTCAAAGGCTGATTTCTTTTTGGTTTTCTCTTAATGCTCTCTCCATGGAGAGGGAACATTGTCAGAAAAACAGAAATTCTTTGCCTGAGTTTAAGGGAAATTTCATGTGGGAAAGACTGGCCACTCTACACTAATAAGAAAGCTTCAAGGCAATGCAAAATCTACTTTAGGGAACTTTGAAATATTTTAAATATTCAGAGGAATAATTCAACTGAAGTTATGAGATTTTACTCTTGAATTGTGTCAGTTGAAATCCATAAAAGTCACTGCAAAATAACTCTCTGGTCCTGTGAAACACGTGTTCTTAGCTTTGACTCAGTGGTTGCTGCTTGACTAAATGTTAGCAACAGTGGGGTCCTGGCAGTCCAGCCTTGTCTTCTTCAGACAGCTGAGGGAAGGGTGCCTCTGCCTTAGCCTTGTTCCCAGGATGGTGCTCTTATTTGAGAACCTGCTGCTATTAAAACCCCTACCCTCCCTTGCTACCCAGGCTTTTTCTTATCCTGTTATCTTCCCTTTTAAAGAGAAAAGAGATTCATCTGCCCCTATTTTCTCCTTTTCTTGCTGTTTGTTCCAACTGATAAACAAAACAAATCTATCTTACAGTGACTATTCCAATAAGCAGGTTAGCATTCAGCATTTGTAATTATTATAGGGCAACTCCAAATATGTTCATGTTCAGCCCACGCTTTTCAGTTTTGGCATGCTTTCTTAATGCTGGAAGCATTTCACAAATATTAGCTGGTTATACTTTCCAAGGAATCTGGTACAGTTAAAATAGTATCAATTCCATTAAAAATAAACCTTTATTCTTTTTTTCTTGACTTTGTTATTAGAAGAGGTAGTACTCTGTGGGATTTTAAATACAGGTGTGATGTAATTTTGGAGGAAAGGTACCTCTTTAAAACTTCTAAGTGTCTCATATACTGTGATAGGGTGGTGATGTAGGAGAAAAATATTGGACTAAAACCCAGAATGAGGATTAGCCCTTGGAGGAGTGTGTAGCATTGAATAAGTGGGATGATGAGAAGAAGCAGAGAGAGATGCAAGGAAAAATGCCAACTAAGAAATCAAATGCTGATGAACTATGAGAATGAAACCAAATCTAGGGAATTATGAGAAAAGAGAGCAGCAAAAATACTCAAATGCTAGAAAAAACAGTAATCCAATTATGCTCAAAGAGTGTGGAGGAGAAAAACAGAGATGGAACAGAAGTCGTCAGACAGACTCTGTAGAGTAACAGGACCACGACAAGAATGGAGTGAAGTAGAGGGGAGTAAAAAGTTAAAACAAATGCACATGATCAGCATAGAATGCAACTGTCTATCAGGTTTTATGGGAAAATACTCCTAAAGATCATGGAATATATAGTATCCCACAGGGTTCTTATTGCATTTCTTGGTGCTTTCACTAGTGTAGTATATCTACTTGACTGAGTAAAATGGTTTCAAAATGAGGGGAATTGAATGATCTTTTACTGATTTTCTACATGGTGAGAAAGAGTGGCCAAATGTAGAACTTTTCCATCCTACTTTCCTTCCAGACTCCTTGCATGCAAGCAAGTCTCAAACTTCCCTGGCTGTTGTTGGTAGAAGCAAACAAAACTTGACAAGATTTTTTGTAAATGCTAAATTATCCTTGTTTTCCCATTATGTGGTTAACCCAGTCTGAAAACTTACTTTACATCTTGAACATTTCATAAACTAAATTTCCGGTCCATCTCATGATGGAAGTAAAAGCAAGGTACAATCTTTTGAGGTCGTCTCTTTTTAAGGATGAGGTATTTCTTGATATTAGTGTGTGGTGGAGCAGCCTGCATTATCAGAGCCACCCACCCAGCACGAATTTCAGTCCTTTGCATGGTGAAATACTTTGTTGGCAGCAGTGCCCAAGTGTGGGGGCAGAACCCCATGGCCAGGCTGCACAGGCTTCCTCAGTGTCTGTGAGAGGAGGAGATGACTGTG
The DNA here is from genome assembly GCF_028551555.1 of Melozone crissalis. NCBI lineage: Eukaryota > Metazoa > Chordata > Aves > Passeriformes > Passerellidae > Melozone > Melozone crissalis. Next base: position 30,342,019 of record NW_026535794.1, read on the forward strand.
GGCTCCTGAGTTTTCCCACATCTGAGCCCCTGCCTTTCCAGGTCCATTCCAGAGGGTGAGTCAATGTGCAGGTAGTGCTTATGAGCACACAGCTGAGTCTGAGCCTGCTCAGTTTGATGCCAGCAGGTATTGAAATTAGTTCTTCACCCTGTTTGCATTTACTGAATGAAGTCTTTTGCACTTTATGAGATTGAAGCAGGCAATGCTGTGTCAAAACTGTTGAATGGGTTAGTGGGTCAAAGTCTTCTGCTGGTGGAAATCCACCCAAACCAAAAATTGCATCAACTAGAAACTGAACTCAGGCTTTCAGCCTGTTTCAGTCAGCTGCTGCAGAGATGGCCTTGGAAAGTGAGGAGAAAAAAAACCCAACAAGATTCTCAACTTCTGGCAAAACTTGCTCTGTCTCAAGGGCTAAATGTAGAGCTTAATGAAGCCAACAGAAATTTCAGTAAGCATCAATCAGCTCTGGATCAGAAAATTACCCTTGTGTTCATTTACAGATTCAAGAAAAATCCAAAATAATGATGTAGTGATGGGTAAACCTTGCCTCTTCCCCTTTCACTGGTGTCAGGGCAGGCTGCCCTTTACATCTACTTTATTTGGTGCTTAAAAAGTTTAATAATAGTACACATATTGGGCCAGAAATTAATGATTTTTTCCATCATTACTGCCATAGAACACTCATAAAGGCTTCAGTTTTAATAGCTACTCTTTGGTGTGGCAATGTAGTGGATTTTCAATAAGATATACCCAGAGTATTTTATGAGAAGACTGACACATCATACCACCACTATGTTTGAACCAGAAATATAATATCTTCTCTGAGATTTTTCAGGACTCTGTTGCTGGATCTTTGAACTATATTATGTCCAAACTTTTTGCAAACAAGTTCATTGTACTCCAGTTCAGCCTGGCATTATAAGTGTCTTGAGGGAGGGAAATAGGATAGTATTATAGCACAATGATTTCCAGATATATTTTTAGTCTATTTTCCTCACAGCAGTGTAATTTGGTGTAGTGGTGTGCATGTGTCTGGAACTTTATTGTTCACAGCTATAAATGAAAGATACTGTTTTAAAAAGTCATAATTTACACGGAATGTCTGAAATTCATATTAACTTCAACATCAGTGAGAAGATAAATCTGCCACTTCAAATCTTAATGGTTATATTTCAGAGGATTCTAAATTTTACATTTACATTCAGAGTATTAGCAACTTTTGTCATCATCAGCATGAGAGAAGTAATTTTCTTTTTGCCTTTGTTTTAATTTTATTGATTAAGCAAAAGTATGAAGAAATTGCACTTAATTGAAAAAACCTAATGAAATTGATGTTTAAATATTTTAAGAATTGAAAATATTTATGATATGTAAACAAGGAATCATACAGAATCCCAAACTGCATGATGTGATAATTGCTGATAAACTGGGAGAGCAATCAAAAAGGCACATGTTGTCAGAGCAAGCCACAGGTTCTCTTCACATTCTGAGATGACTTCACAAGAGTAATGCTGCTGGATCCACGTGCACTTTACACATGCTGGTGGCTCAAATGCAACAAACTCATGCATCCAGGGCCTAAATGGACCTTCCTAAAATGAATCACACTGAAGATGTGGAAAGATGTTTCCACACTCAAGTCCAGTTGCAGATTTTAATATCAGAGGCTAAAATTTCTAACTTTCCTGCCAAGAATGTATTTTAAAGCTGTAAAATATGAGCAGAAAATCAATGCCAGATTACGGGCAGCGGGACTATTTTCAATGAAGAGCAATGCTTAAGCCATGGTTTACATCATAAACAAGCCATGGTGGAAAATGTGTGCAGCCTTTCCATTTAGTCAAAAGAGGAATCTAAAACTTTTCCTTGCAATTGGCCTGTTAGCTTGCAGCCAGATCATCCTGGGGGCTTTTGCACAGAAAGGGTTCTTTGGCACACATAGCAGCCTATGCCCAAGCAAAAGAAAAGGAAGAGAGGAAATAGTGCTTCCATGGTATATTTTGTCCAATTATTTCAGGTTTCTAAGACATGTCTCTGCTGCTTTTGTTCATTAAAGATTTGATTTGAGAGATATTGGATTAAGTGGAGTTACTAGCCACCTCCAAGGCTGATGGATCACAACCTGGCAACCTATTGTGCATAGCATTGCTGACAACAGAAGTAGCAGGAAAATCAAAGGTGCAGTGCTATGGCAGCTTGCATTACAGGATAACAAAAAAAAAAGGAATAAATAGTCTTCACAGTTTTACTGAAAACTACCAAAGCTGCTGGTTTAATTACAATCTGGGCACGATTCATGGTGCTTTTTTACAACTTGTTTCATGCTGGCAGTGCGATGTCCCACATTAGATTACCTCACAATTCTTGTGCCAATAACTGAACTCTGTATGTATTTGAAAATGTTTTGTGTTTGGGGTACCTAGAAAAGAGGAGTGAGTGACCAGTTTGCTTCATCACAGATGTGTTGGAGTCTGTAGATTCAGTGAAGGGTAGGCAGCAGGCCTTCGTTTCCTGTTGTTGTTGTGGCAGTTTACTGCACAGCTGTTCTGAAACATCTTGGCACAACTGATAAGGCAGAAATGTTTCCATTTTTGATGTACTGAAGTTAGTGTGTTTTTGATAAAGACTAGTGGAAGAATTTTCACTCACTAAAATCCAGTACTTGTTTAAATTCCCTGGTAAAAGTCAAGAGTTTTCTTTAATATTGAAAGTCTGGCTGGATCAGGGCTGGAGGGTCCTCTGCTGAATTATGCCTGTATGCCTTACTGCTACATGTGATATAAAGGAGAAATCATATCTGCCCTGGGGAGATTCCAGCTCTCACTAATAGCTGGCATAAACAATCTCATGAAGTAAAACTGGTCTTCTCTTGCAGGGGTGGTTAAGACAGAGAAATGAAGAAAGGAATAGTGAAGTACCATACTGCACCATGAGGATCATCTCTTTCAGAAGATCAGCAATATCTGATACCTGGTGAAACAGTCTCTTATGTTGTTCCTTTCTTCTGCTTCTTTGTGGCTTAAAATTCTGAATTTTGGATTTTGTATTTGTCTTTTTTACTGTTTAGTGGATTTTTGTTCAGATTGCTGAATTTTATTTTTAGTGAGGAGGGAAGGACTGGCTTTTACTCTTTTACTGTAGTTGACAGAACTGTGTGGTAATGTCCTTTTCTTTGATTCCCTTGGTGTGTGGAGGGAATTGAGCCCCTAAAAGGACTACACAATTTTTTCTGTCGTTTGTTGTTCCATTGGTTCTCTCTGATGCTGATATTTGGAGGTTGGCTGGAGGTCAAAATATGGAGGCTGAACCACCAATGAGCAAAACATAATTACAAATAAAATTTGGGAGTAGAGAGGTTGAACCTTCAAGATTTTCTTCAGCAAAGGAAAGAATGATGATTGGCCAGGGATGACTCTACAGCCAATGTGGCTATTATGTAATTAACAGTAAGAAAAATGTCTGGAATACAACCACGAAGAAAGATTATCTGCATCCAGGCCATGTTCAGAGACTAAACCTCCTGAATTGACTTATAGTCTTCACCCTATCCTACACTACTGAGCCTTTGATGTAAGACCAATCTAGGTCCCTCTGAAAACTTGACTCACTTTCTCCATATCTCCTCAGCACCTGTTAGGCGTAGGTGAGAATGACAGTGAGAGAGTAGACTGCACCCTTGCAGAGCCCTGGGGGCTGTGGTATTGACATGCTTTTATCAGCAACCTGATCTCATACAGAGTTCCTGAAAGTCTCTGCATTGTAGGAAGGAATTGAGTTCTGCAGCAAAGAGATGCGTGTTTTGTCTAAGTCTCAAAGAACGAGGAAGAAAACCACATCTGAAATACTTCACTGCATAGCATGTTTCCCCTCATGCCTTCAAATCAACAGCTAACATGAAAATGTGAGCATACTGGAAACACATTTTCATGTCAGCTCCAGAATTTAGCTTTATTTAGAGTTATTAAAGGCTTATTTGAACCTCAACCTTCAGCAGAATGAAATATTTATATCGGGAAAGTGCTACCTTTGTCAGGCACTTTAACTGAAAATTGGCACATAATGAGTCAGGTCTTTAAATACGAGTATTTTCTAAAGCTAAGTTTACTAGAGCTGCATCATGACAGCCTCCCAGGGGTTACTGAGGTGAGAAGAAGGGAGCTTCAGGGGCTTCTCACATCAGTCACTGATGGTCTCTCCCTGGCCAAACAAGGCGAGAAAAAATTCTTAAACAGAGACATGACTCCTGCTATTCTGGCCAAAATCAGAATGAATGGATTGGAAATGTCACCAAGGGCTGCCTTTTCCTTAATTTACTTCATTTTTTACCACTGCATCTTCCTGAGCTCCCTGAAACATTGGTTCATTTTGTCCTTCATAGCTCCCGTTATCATTGTGTTTGATGCAGATGCACAATGAAAGGAGTCAAAGGAAAGATTTTGTGTTTGGACAGAGTTTATTGAACAATTCACAGATTAATATGTTCCTTGAAATTTTGCTGGAGCTGTTATATAATGTAAGTAAGGTAAGTAAAATTCTATTTTAGGAGTGATTTTTGCTGCTTAGGGACAGCTACTTAGGATCCTGAATTGGAAAAATTATAATTCCAAAGAAGAGGGGGAAGATGTGTCATGAAATCACAAACCAGAAGAAATCACATGTTAAATATATTTGCACACATATTGATCATGACAGAATTTATCTTTTGCCTTATTAGGCTATAGCTACTTCTTTTGAACAATTTCCTCAATATGCCAGAATGGCTCATAGGCATTACCAAAGTGTCTAATATTCTGCTTGTGACTGCCATTTTAATGTAGCTCTTTGCCCTCATAAATGTAAATTTGCATATAAGCGCATACACATGATTTTTAAATGTCAATGTTAGAAATGCATACAGCTGTGTGGTATCAAGCTGGCACTTTGAGTCACTGAGTCACTCAACTGTTTTCCTCATGGAAAACATCAACAAATACATAGATGTTGAAAGTGGCACTTAGAATAAATGGCAGAGTTTATTCTTCAAAATTAGTTCAAAAAAACCCCTCAAAATGCTTTGACAAAATGCAGCTGCTCTTTGGAATTTGTAGCACTATATTGAAGTACTTGAATGTGAGTCTGGGTGGCATCACAAACATTTGTTTCCCATTGATTTAAAGCTTTAAGTGCAAAATCCTTTGAAAAACCCTTCTATACCAAGGGTCTAAAAGAATGGCTTGAAAGATCCAAATGTCAAGATAGAATCAAAAAAAAATTGAGGAAGCAGATCATTGAAAGTAGAAAAAAAGAGCATTACCATTTCAAGGCAGTTCAGATATAGTCATGTTTATCTGTGCCATTCCAAAGCTGGTTTATACTGTAAATGCTAATCCTGTGTAGGGCTTGGTCTCCCAGCAAACTGGCTGTGGAGTATGGATGGACTGGGCAGTGCATTCCTGACATTACTGCAGTGTTCCCCTCACCCACTGCAGTGGAGCAATCTGCCTTTGCCCTGGTTCCAATCCTCTCAGCACACCAGAGGCTGCTGCCCTGCTCATGGTTGCCTGGTCAGTTTGTCACTCTCCAGAGCTCCTAGGAAAGGGCAGCACTGACTGCACCTAACACCTGAAGCACAGCACCATGTTTCTTTCCATTCTGCAGCACAACACCTTCCCTGGTTGTTTTCTTTCCTTCAAATAAAATTAGCTTCCAATTATTTCACAATTTGGCCATTTCTTGGGCCATGCCAAGACAAAGGAATACTTGCCAGTAAAGTTTGTGATTCATCTCTCTTTTCATCATCGGCTTATGAACCTGCTTTTTGTTTGACTGGAAGCTCTCTGGATTAAGCAGATGTGGTTTAGCAGTGCCTTGTGTTAACAGCTCAGAGCCAGTAACTGACTACATCTTCTACCTTTGTTTCATCTTACTAAAGAGCTGATTATTATCGTGCCACTGGTCTCTTGGGAACCACACTCCCTGTGTTCAATTTTCAAGTGTGTGAAAGAAGATGAGGGGAACCCAGAACAGCAAATAAGATGCTAAAAAGCACCTGGCACTAACAGCTGAAGGTGCTGCTATTCTAAAGAGAAAAGCACAAAAGGCTGCAATGCCCAGAAGTGCTTACAAAATGACTTTTTCTACTGTTGCTGAATTAGCTAGTCATCTGGTCATCTGAGTAAAACCACAGCAGGCTACCAGTTTATATCTCACAATACTAAAATGGGAAAGAACAACATTACATAACTGAGGAGTTCCTGTACCTTAGCTTCCTATCTCTATGTTTAGTATTAAACTTGCAGTATTACATTTCTAAATCAAATAACTATAAAATCTCATCTGAATAACAGCCTAGTACATGTTTTATAATGTTACCTAGTAGCTAACAACTGGTATATCAAACCTTGGCATTTCTTGATTGATTGAGAAAATAATTCAGCATTGAGTGATAACTAATGCAAATCCACTTTTGGGCTTGGTAAAATGCAGCTATGATTAATAACAAGATTGGTAAAACCCCTGTGAACCAGAGCCAGTGCTTACTGTTCCCTGTTAGCCCTGCTAACACAGGAATGCCTCTGAACAGGAGGAACCCACTTACCCAGCTCCTGTAGCCGAAACCAATTTCCCACTGCTGAATACCAAAATGTCACTATCATATAGGAAGCTGCCCTTTTGTACTGCATGCCTTTGACTCCTTGGACTGCAGAATTGATGTCATTTGCTATTTGCTGAAGCTTTGCTCTGCTTCAGGGATAGCCATCAGAGAGAATCCTGCCCTCTGTAGAGCAGAGCTGTGTAGGCTGGCACTTGCTTTGGCATGCCCCTGAAAATGAGGAGCAGACTTGATTCTTGCTGTGCAAACATGTCAGTGACAGCATAAAATCTGAGTAAAATATTTATCTGCTAGGTTCAGTATATGCTTGTCAGCATGAATTTAAAAAAGAAAAAGAACTTGTAGAAACATATCTGAAATGAGGAGACATTTTGCCTGCTCCTCATTCACCTGGACTATGTTGTCCTTTCATATCTGTCACTAGATTTAAAAATATTTCATCTCATATTTGTCATCAAACTTCGGGACAATTCCCATCCCTTCTCTTTTGTCATTGTGAGGAGATCATTAATTATACTTACCAGAATGAATATATTTGAATATTTTATTTCTTTAAATGGTGCAGCAGACACAGGAAGCACTCACGTCGGGTTGTTCAGCAGTCCAGATCTTAATGGCAAATGAAACTTTGACTTTGGGAAGTCAGACATGGTAGGTCCCAATAAATAGTTGCAAAGAAACTACTCGAAACTTCAAGGATTTTATTAGGCGGGAGTATCCACACTTTGCTTAGTTTTCAGCTCAGCTGAAGAGTGTTTCTGAATGGTTTACACATCCTCCAAACATAGACAGAAATTCACAGAGCTATGGAACAAGAAAAGACTGGGAGACTCTAAACCAACTCTGCATGTGCTGAGGCATCTCTCTTCAGGGCACAGCTGCCTCACAGGGCTCCAGAGTGCAGCAAGACAAAATAGAAAGAGGGAACAAGAGGGAAATTTGGATTAGCAGGCATAGTTTTTGTGTTGGAGGAGTTCATTTGGTCTACTTTTGGTGGCCTCATTCTCAATATGCTTTCATCCATGTATTCCTCTAAAGTTTTTTTTTTTTCCTTTAGTTAAGACAGAAGATTATGAAAAGTATAAATTTAGCATGCTGCTTTTCTTCCAGGTTATTTGTGTATTTGAATGGTTTTGAGCCTTTATTAAAATGCTAACAAAAACCAAAACTCCAGAACTTCCATTAAATTGTTATTATCATTATCCCCACTGTCATAAATCAATTAAAGGATGCTGAAGCACAGTCATTTTATTCTAGTCGTATCTTAACACTCTCTCAACTCATGTAACATTTCACAGACATAATTGCCTCTTGCTGCCTAGCTGAAATATTCTCCCCCCTTGCTCTCCAGATGTCTGGCTGCGTTTTTCACGTTTTGTGCTCACCTTCACTGGGGCGGCTCCTGCAGCAGCGCCGGCTCCGGGGCTGCAGCCGCTGTCAGCACTGGGCGCTGTGTGGGCGTGATGAGCACAGCCCAAAACGCTCTGCCAGACCCCTCCTGAGCATGCCATGCACTGTGCAGCCTGCACTGGCACTGTGAGACCTTCGGGGTGATCCTGACTTGCTGTGAGCGAGCACTGCTTTGGTATTGATCCGCCTGAGACTCTCCAGCGCGAGACCCTGGTGCCTGCATCTCCCAATGCAGGCTCCCATGGTGGACCCTACCTGGACACTCAGACATGACCAGAGCAGACACTGATTCTGGAGAGGGTGCTTCTTGCCCTGGAACTGTTCAGAGGTCAAAGAGCAACACATATATTATATTTCCCAGGAGCAGGCTGATGATGCCAAGGGCTGCCCAACCTGCTGATGCTTTTGATACTAACTTGCCACCATTTAGATCCACTGAGTCATGGAGGTGGCAATCTGAGGAATGATACGCTGTGATGGAGACTTCCAAAGTACTAAAAAGCTGATGACATACAGGCATCTGAACCTTCTTAACCATTCTTCAGCCTGAAAGGCCAAGTGGGCTACTCTGAGCATACAGGCTTTGGATAAAAATCTAAAAGCAAGGAAAAAACAATCAAAGATTGGAAACTCATAAAGTGTCTTTCTATTTACACTATAGGCACTCTCCTTCATTGCCACAAATCAGTTTTACAGGTACTTCTACCATGTCCATGCAGCCCTCTTTCCAACTTTAAAGAGGGAAGACTGAATTAGGGGAAAAAAGAGCTGAAGCAGCCATAGTTAAGCAACTGTAGCTTCTTCAGGACTGTCTCTTTTCTTTGCCGCTGTCACACACAATTAATGTTTGTAAGTAAAATTAGGTCAGTATTTGTTACACTGTTTTGGAGTGAGGTGTCTGGTAACTGTGTATTAGAAATATGCATTTGAAGTAAAAAAACAAGTGAAGGTATTAGAGTTACAGCACAAGTCTTACAGGCCAAAGTACTTACAGAATGTAGCCCAAATTGTCTCAGCTTTTAAATATGCATAATTAGTTTGAGTATACCCTTGCCACAACATCGAATAGATTATCAGTGCTACTCACTAACTCAAACAACATTTGTCAGTAATTTTAAAAATCATGTTGTATGTCAATTTGGCTCAAAAATTCATGTGACACCTTTAAAATCCAGTTTCCTTTTTCCAATTTGAAGAGACAATTGTTGTCCATAGCATGTTGGGAAAGTGAAGTCATTAACATTGTAATGTCTTGATAACCTCATACCTATAGAAAAAGGAGAGGAAAAAATGTCAGCTCTGCTCAGTCTGCTCAGTTCCTGTCCTATTGGCTTATAAGATCCAGATAAACCCATAATAGTCCAATTCAAACTAACCATAAACCGTAATAAAGGTCGCATATTTTTCTTTCAAAATGAAAGAAATAATAACTTGGAGTTGTAATGGAATTGAAAAAAGAGACTTATTTTTGAAAACCACTCAGGTTTGCATTTATCAGTATAGCATGTAGCAGACAAATGAAACCCTTTCCCTTGGAATTCACTCAGGGACCCAAACTCTTATTTTGCTTGGTTTTTTTTTCTATAGAAAACTCAGACACACAAAAGTATACTACAGTATAAAATTAAGTTATGGAAATTTACAGCAAGTGCCTTTCCTGAAATAACATTCTGGGGTTTTGTTTGTATTGGAAACTCTGAAAAATTAAAACACAAAGTCTTCACAGTTTCTTTATCTCTCAATTTCCCCTTTCCATCCAATAAACACAAAAGGAAAAAAACACAGAGAGAAAATGATGTCATAGAATCAGGAAAAAAGAGACTAAAACCTGTTTTCCACTCTGCTTTGAGCCAGTTTAGCTCAATTTACCTGCTTGGAATTCTGTATACTTTAGAGGAGGTAAAAAGCATGACCTCCTTGCTTTGAATAGGGTGTGCAATGACCATTTTACACTTTAGTCTCCTTCTCTTTACATATTCAATCTGGTATTTCCTTTCTATCCATTATGATGTTGTGTATTGGGGAGCAATGAGCAAGACACAGACCTCCCAGCCTGGCTTTCTGTTTTGATCTGAGTTAATTCACCAAGGCTTTGTTTTCTCTCCGTGGCTTTCCCTGCCTCCTTGGCTGGCTCTGCACCGCGTTCGGAGCACAGACCACGCTTCATTGAGCAGCGACCTTGATCTGCACTTGTCAGAGCGGGCACACTCTGCCTAGTGTCTGATGGGCCCTCTTTTGTTGCTTTCACCGTTGTCTAAATATTGTGACAGAGGAAATCTTCCTGCAATTGTGGATGCCTACAGCCAGGCCTGAAGTTTTGAGCAGGTGGGAACGTGGCAGCACACTTTTGGCTTAGCCTGGCTGCATGGCCAAACGTCTGGAGGCTGCTGCCTGGCCATCAGAGAGGCTGCAGGGAGCTGGTGAGTAGCCAGGGGGGAACTGGTTTTATGCAGCACTGCCAGATCTTGTAGGCTAGTCCTGAGTCACTGAAGCATACCTGTGATCTGGGACAGGTACCTGGAAAATATAATATGACAGTGGCTATGAGAAGAATAAAGAATAAACAGGAGGAAGGAAGTGGGGTCAATACACATCTTTGAGGATCAGACAGACTGCTTTACTGGTTGATTTCTCAATAAAAAATGGCTGGATAGCTATTTCTTACCAAAGATGGATACTAGTTTTAATACTAATCCTAAAGTTAGGCTGAAAATGTCAGGCAGCATTTCCTTATAACTGTGTCTCCTGCAGAGGCCAGGGCTATAGCACAACGGAGAGGGGACAGATTTTTCTGCAGTTAAATGCATACAGATGCTATTGAGATGGCTGGCAATGTTTCACCTTCTTCATGGTGATGAGCTTATTGTTTTAAGATGGAACCATGTGTTGGAATCTCAGTTCTCCACACAGAGGATCTGTGGCAAGGTTTCCCAAAAACTGGTGTTTCACAAACCGATCATTTAGACTTCCTGTTATTCACAATAGCCACCAGCTCGATAAGACATTTTCACAGCTGTTCTAAAGATCACATTGCAGCCTGAAGTTGCACAACTTCTCTTTCCAATAAATGACATACAGGCTGCTATGCCATAAACCTGGCAATTAACAGATCACCCCAAGGAAAGCTCTATCACTGATGGAGGATACAACAGTCTTCACAGGTTAGCCTGCTGGCCTGGCTTCCAGGCTAAAGATGGTGACACCACTCTCCATTGTGTTGGATGTCTCCCATTCCTCTGGTATTCAATTCCAGCTTTTTTCCTACTTCCAGAACTGATAGGTGAAATTCCACTCCTCACATCAAATCAAAAAATTATCTGGAAGCTCTCAATCCCAGCTGAGTCTCATGGTAACTTCACAGCCTCCAGACTCTGGCTGCCTGTTTTATAACATCCACATAGATGTTATAAAAGAAAAGAGGCCACTTGACCTCTGAAAATCTTTTGTGGCTAGAACAAATGTTGGGGAAGAGGAGAAGAGAAGGAAATCATGGCTTTCTTTCATGCAGCAGACTTCTGAATTGCTTACAAAAAACCGATTGCAGAACCAACATTTCATTTGCATTTGTTATATTTCTGATTTATAAGCAGCACTTGCTCAAGGCTGTTATGGTGTGCAACCTAATAGCTATCATATATATTTTAAAAAAGGAAGAAATCCTGAATTAGAAAACAGGGGATGATGAGGTCATTTACCAAGGTCAGTCAGAAGAACCCCTGTTACTATCTGAGGAGCAAAGCCTTGTCTACAGTTTGAAGGGCTGCTGATTCCTCCTGGAAGGGAGTGGGTGAGTGGCTGAAATTTCCAGAATTAGTTGCATATTTTGCCACCTGCTCTGCAATTACTGTTGTTTCTGAAGAACTGGCCTCCCTACTGGGGTTTTGTAAACTTTGTTGAGGTTTGACTGCTTCATTTCTCTTAAGAATGAAAAAAATAATAAAGAAAAAACCAGAAATACCTGTGCATTTACACTATATTTAGCAGCCAGCAAGAAATATAAAGACCTATTTACATATATGTAACAATCAAAGGGTCAAAATCCACATTGTCCTACCTTTTAATTACTTGATTTCATAATGTGTAATTATGCAAAATAACATATGCTTCCCTTACTTTCCCCCCCCTCAAGACAGTTCAAAAAGTGGTCTTGTTGTGTAGCCATAGTCACTGCTAGGAAATCTTTTTCACAAAAAACATTTTCGTGAGAGTCCATAGATTAAGAGGACATAAATTCATGAACGGGAGGAAATATTAGAATAAAGCAAGAGCTGTTTGGTGCAAAGCTTTTAAAGCCATTATTCCTGAATGTTTTAAAAGCCAGTATTCCTGAACTTTAGAATTTCTTGCTCTTACAGTAGTTCAAAAAGTGTGAAAAAGATCATACAGTCTCAAAAAATGAGCTACTGTGGTATATGTTCCAAGGCATAAAACATCATCTAGTCTTTGTAGAATAGAATAAATGGGTGAAAACTTTTACATAAAATCTAAAGGCATTGATGTGACCCAAACAGGTGACCTGGTGTTATCAGAAGAGGTTTAAATACCCTGCCTATATCTTTTGATGGCAAAAAAGGACTGAATAAAAACTGAATAGAAATTGGACTGACATGAACCAGGTTTTTTTACATTACATGTCAGCTGCACTCAGAGGAAGCTGAGACCTTTGTTCTACAGCAAGATGAAGAGAGTGCAGAGGATTGTCTAGCAGTTCTTCTTAAAAACTGTAATTCTTTTTCCTAGTTTATACTTCAGACTGGAAGCCATTCAACAGGTCCAGAATCTTGGGTGTGTTTAAGAAAACAATTGAGGAAGTACCATGAGAATTTCAGCTTGAATATGCAACTTTTGGTGTATTAATTTTGATTCTAAATTATTTTTTTTTTTAGATTTCTTAGCCATAAGGTTTAGGGAGAAACCTTTTGAATTCCTATCCCATAGTTAGCTCTTGACTTATGCTTAAATTGCACTGGATATGATGGCAAAATCAAAGTGCTTGGTTAGCCAGAATACCGTGTTAGCATGGTAGTGACTGAAAGACGGAAAATGCATATTTAATGACTGGTTCAGATTATTAAGCATGTTTTATGCATGTCATTTATTTGTATGTAAAATAACTAATTTGAAAATATATATCAAGAGCAGGATTTGGAGTTGGAGCCTCACTCAGAGATATTCAAAAGCATAAAAATGTGGCAATTTCACAACCAGCTATTGGAAACAATGGGAACTTGAAGTGATAGGAGCAAATCTTGCAAAATGTGCCATAGACAGCAGACTGCCAGAAAGGGAGAGCACAGCTGGCAGGAAAGAATGTTTTGGTTTTCATCTGAGAGAGACTCTAACTAGAATGAGAGGCATACAAACTTTGGCCTATCAACAAGACTTTTCAAAGATTTTTAGAAAAATAGCAAGGGGATATTCCATGGCAGAGATGGAGGGAGCCCTTCCCAGCATTGGTATTGCCAGTCAGAGCATTCACCTCACTGCTGACAACAGCAGATCAGGGAGGTGAATATAAGGCAATTGCTCCAATCACTGCTCTCTCCCCAGTCTGTATGAATTACTATTAATAAAACATGAAATGCCTTCAAGAATAGTATAGCCAAGAGCCTAGTGTCAAGTTGAAGCTTGCTCATTCTCATAAAAGGAGCTGATTTAGAAGAAATGGCATTTTCTAGCAGGAGCACTTTATAGAAAACCTCTCGGCCAGCTCTCTTTTGAACACAACACAGTCTGTGAAAATGGAAGAAGAAACGATCTTATCAGAAGAATCAAAATGTCTCTTTCCAAGAACAAACTTAATGGGTGCAATTCAACAAATATCAGCGCATTTCAGATTAGATCTGCAGAACTGAACAATTTCATTCTATAAGAAACTAACAATAGACAGAAAAAAACCCCTTTGCTTTCCATTGGCTTTTATATTGATGTTTTTCTTTCAGCATATCTCTTAATCTTTGCCCCTTGGTTTCTCTGTTCCTTGTTTTACTCTTTTCTGTCTACAGTTTCTGTCTACAGAATGATCTTTTTTTAATGAGAACTTTGTTACTCCATTTATGCAGTGCTTAACTCAGTAGCCTAGATTTCATCACTAGCAACAAATAAGAAATATATATGTATGTCTTGGCAATGCTCTGTCTGGCCAGACACTGTAAGGATGGAACTTGGTTGCATACATTTGCTACTTTTTGGCCTTAACTTGTAGTTCACCATTAGTTCTACTCTCTGCCAAAGCTCTACCTCCTCTTCTATCTTCTAAGACTTCTTAGTTATCATCACAGTAAATACTGATGACTTTGTGATTAAAATCCAGCAAAGATTTGTGAAGACATGTTGATTTTATCTATGTCAGGAAAAGCAACAGGGAGCACCAAGTAATGAGAAACAAGGGCCCATTAAGGACTGCATCCCCACAGATGGCCGGAGCTTCATCATTCTCAGAGATCAAAAGTAAATAAAGAATCTGCTGTTGGCATAAGAACAGGCCCAGATGCTTGAATAAAGAGAGAAGGGGCACCATGGGTGGAAGTAGTCTTGGTGGAGATGGTTTATAGTAGCTGTTCAGGAAAAAAGATAAAATTTCAACTTCTGCTTAGTATAAATCAGACAAAAATGCTGTCAGAAAAGATCTGGAATTCTACAACTTGCTTTGATTCTTGTTTTCTTTTGTCATTTGAATACTTCTTAGATGTCAAGTATAATTTAATTTCCACCTAGGAGGCAGATTCTATTTTATCAAAACCAGCTAACCTTCTCTGTCATTTTTGCGCAACACAAAAACTCACACAATGATGGCAGCTGAACCAATTTTGCAGAGTTGGGGAAGCTATACAAGAGTAAATCATCACGTTTGGTTTTTATTATACAATCTTCTGTCATGAATTTCAGCCCCAGAAGTGCCAAATCTTAACTTCATCTATAACCATATTATTCACATGAAATCAATAACAATAGCCTAACTAAAGCCCTGCTCATTTTGTCAGAAAACAAGTTTCCAGATTTATGATTTACATAATTACCTTATTTCAATGCCTTATTTCAGTGCCTTCCTATGCCATTAGATTTGTGTTTCAAGTTCCTCTTCAAAGAAGAAACATAATGTATGAGTGATTCTGTATCTTCCACTGTCTCTGAAAACATTAAAAGATCAATGAAGAAAGTATAGGAAACTTCTTCCCAGGCAATTACAAAATATGCGTTTAGCAAGTCGGGACTTGTATGCGCTGTGTAGTAAAACTTGGTAATGTGCTAAAAATGTGTGGGACTGTGCCTCTTTTGTCAGCCTCTGATTATGTTTGGGGCTGCTAATGGTAGGATAGGGAAGCTTCCTGCCACTCCTTGTCTTTACAGTTCTCCAGGGATATGGAGCTGCTGAGAGGCCTAAACTATATGGAACAAATGCATTACTCATTATAGGTCTGGCAGGGAATATGCTGGAGAATCGCAGGTTTTGGCCATGGAGTTGCAAGTGACAACCAGATACTAACTTGAGTATTCTTTTTATAGTTTATTCTTTGATGAGAAATTGTTTGTGTCAAAAGTATCCGAGACATGAATAAACCCACTTTTTTTTCTACGTGCTGTCAATTTTTGTCTGATCCTCATGGCACAAAAATGCACAAGTGTTATCTCCATTCCCTCATATCCATATGGAGACATTAGTCACCCTGCTGGTCTTAATGCTTACCTAGCACTGAAAGCTGTGAGGCTTGTGACACAAGCTCCCCAAGCTGATAGTCATCTCCTTCTTCTCCTCTCCCAGGCCCTCATGGCAATCTCTGAGCTCTAAATACACTCCTCAGAGGCCTAAACAGTGCTTGTTCTTCTCCTTTCCACTTTGTCAGTTGAAGAGAGAAACCTGAACCAACCTACTGCTTCCAGTTCCCTGCCCAACACTTGATGTATTGAGGATGGAAAATCTGTTTTATGAAAGGCTGTTGGGTTTCAACTTTTGTTTTTGGTTACAGATTGAAACAGATGCTCCAAAATTTGAAATTCCTCATGTGGTGGAGGCAAGGGAGGCCAGTAAATAAGTAAAAGACAGTTTCCATTACAATGTGCAATATGGGTAATTACCTCCTACTTAGGCAAAAAGTCAAACATTTCATCTTGGAACTGTAGAGCATTCATTTTGACATTTTTCAGAACCCATTTCTGTTTTAGCAAAAGAAATTATAGTTGGAGTGGTCATGATAACAGGAAGCAGCTCTCTTTTACCAAATGGCTCCTTCAAAGCTTTTTTAATGACTTCTGGTTATGTCACTTGGTGGTCTTGTTTTTGCCCTAGGCAGGAGGGAATAAACTGTGGCTCAATCGAACACAACAATGGAAGGGTACAGAATGCTCATAAAGCTGCTTCAGAGCCATTACAGCAGTAACAGAAAAGAGAGTAAACCTTCTGCTCTTCAACCAAATAACTGAAAAGGCCTCCCTATTTTGAGAAAAAAGAGGCAGACACCTGGTTCTGTACTACCTTTGAAGTGCCATAATTAGAAATTATCTGAAACCAGAAAATAAGTGTTCTGAATCTAGAAAAAATCATATTAGTTTCTTTCTGTGGAAACCAGAGATACTTCATTGGTTTTCTCTGGAAGTAACACCAATTTCTCAAAGTCTCTCCCTAGTCCAAATCAAGGCTTTTTGATATTTTTATCATTAATTTTTAAAGCTACAATAAAAACATGAAAGATGCTTATTTTCAGGATGAACTAGAATGACTCCTAGAGGGTTTAATTGGTGGTAACTTATGATGCAAACTCATGCTTGAAGCAGTGTTTATAAATATCCTACTTAATGTAAAAAATAGTTATGAGTGATGATAGAAATCTGTCTGGAAAAAAAAAAAGCTATCTGCCAGCAAGTGCAGATTCTCAGTACAACTGCAACGTGTGTCCAGCTGTGTTAAAAATCTATATATCAAGGATAATTAAAATATTATACATTATTACTCAAAATTGTTTTCTCCGGAGGTAGCCTACTGAGTCAACTGCTACTGAAGCTCCTTTAAAATTATTTCTTAAAGGCACTGATTTTTATCTCCTAATAAAATGACAAAGCCAATACCTAGGGTGAAAATGTCATCAAAAGAGTACTTGCAGCTGATCCATAAACTGTATAATATGACTTCAATAGAGAAGTTTTAACTTTCCCAGACATTCACAAGTCTGCCTACTATAGCGTAGAGCTATAATTTCCTGCTAGGAGTATGCCTCCACAAGAATTTAATTATATTCTGGTTTATTTACTTCTGGCTTCCCCACACACATATATAAATATATGTACATATTTATACATATTGAATGAAAAGGAGCTAGCACTAACTGAAACATATCTGCAATATCTGTCAGCAACAGTAACAAGAGTTAAGTACAAATGAATACCAAAAAGGGATGAAACATTTTCTCATTTTGGCAAGCAGCACTTTTCCAGGATATTTGATAAGCAATATTATGCACTACAAACCACAGTCAAAGAGAAACAATCGGTTTGATGACATATACCACATCTGGATCATAGGCAACTTGACAGGGTTTTTGCCTTGAGCCACAGCCATGTCAGCTTTAATGTGACATTTAGCATATTTAACCATGAACATATGACACATCTTTAGAAGCTCTTATTGTCTAAGTAGCTTATTTTTACATGCATAATTGTCAACAACAGTAAATAAAGTTCAGTGTGAAGTGACATTTCATAAGACCTTATCGGTTTTGTCCTGTGGCATTAGTCTAGCCTATGCTACAGAACATGAGGCATATCCTCGATGGTATTTCTGAAGTCCTGCACATTAACATTATCTCTAATATTCAGTGCTAACTGTAACAAGGAATGTGAGCTTTCCCTGGAATTTCTATCCTTTCTTTTCCTTTGTATTTTCCAGTCCTTTGGACAGCGACTACTTTGTAAATTCCCTGTGACTGCCATAACTTAGGGCCAGGAGCAGGGGGTCCTGACTTGGAAGAAATCAGTAACTACACACAATATCATTGCATAACAGTGTGGGAGTAGCTGGAAAACATATCTGGTGATGCTTAAATCTCTGCCTCTGGAGTCCACATAAACCATTTTTTAAGTTGATTAATTCATTACGTTTAGGAACTCAAATGGATTCTCTGAAGAGATTAGAAAATGACATTTTTTTCAGTTTGTGGTGACATTGGTTTTAAACTTAAAACACAGTATGAAGCTTCTGAGGTATTAAACCTCAGACGGTGCCAATAAAAGATGTAATTGCCATGTATTTGGCTTTAGCATACTGATATTCCTGTTTATCAGTTCAGGATGTACTACTACATAGAAAATCATACTTTTCATATAATGCTCTAGATAAATAATAGTATGAGAGCACCAAATCCAGACTCTGCAAAAATTTAGAATTTGATTATGAGAAAAAGTTAAAAGAAACCTGTTTCTTTCTTCAGTGTTTATCTTCGTAGGATTCTGGTATCAATCTTCAGTCTTGGAACTTCTAATGGATATGGGTGATTTCTCCCTGTTCTGTGACTAAAACTCATATAACATTTTATAAAAACTTAATTTTGACAATTCTATTTATTTGTACAGACCTCATATGAAAACATTTCCCATCCTTACATCTGTAGTGTTATAGACAACAGAAATATGGTATTATCATCCACTTGCACACATATTTTTTTTTCAATTTTTGTATATATATATAATGTATATATTTAATTTATATGTGCATGTATATATATACATGCATACACATATCTAAGATCAGAAACCATTTCTGAGCCAAAATTCAACCAAGTTAACATTCAAAATCAAGAAATTTTGAGCACTGAGGTGCAGAACCTTTTAGAACTGAGCCATGTGTTATATGTCAGCTCAGTGATTGATATTTTATAGCTTAATTCTGCTTTTTAGGAAGACTGATCATTTTGGCAATAGTCATTAGAACTGGAAGCAGTTATACAAGTATATGCTGAGTATATTGGTATTCAGGGCCTGGCAAAGGCAGAGGAACAAGCCCTCCCCAATTTCTCCCTAGAATGAGCTATATCTTTATTAGAAAGGGAAGTGCCTAAGCCAGTAAAGGATGTAGTGATAGAAATTCAGGGATCAACGTCTTAATCAAAAACATACTTGGCTACATAGGTTGAATTTTATGTAAAGTAAGAACATATATAAGGGGGAATGTATGGGATACCTCTATATGGAGAAGCTGTTTAGTGAACATCTTTGACAGACCTGTTATTGCAATATGCACCAGCCCTTAATAAAGATACCAACAAAAACAAATTATTAGCAACAACCAAATATCTCATCGTCCTTAAGCCTGTGATGTTGTCTGCATTAAAAATGAAATGCTACTACACAGACTTTATTGTTGTAGAGACTGAAATTCTTGTCTGTCCCTATGAGATAGAATAGTGGGATAACATGCATAGCAGTAGCTGTAGCAGCTGATAAAATTGTTAACATGCTGATATTGTCAACATTGTCTCTGTGTCATGCTTTGCGTGGCTCAGAATTTCATCTTTCAATAAATGCACTGGTTGAAATACCTTAAACGCACATGATTTCATACAGAATTATTTATCTGATATCCTGCCACATCTTCTGCTGTTATAGAAACTTCTTTTTTCATTTAGTCTCCGGAAGATTTGTTAGATTTCTTCCTCCATGTGAATTTAGAGATGTTATCATCAATGACCACCTGATGACCCCTTTGTTCACAGACTTTGGCTTGCTCTTTGCTGCTCCTCCTCTTTAGATCGGCAGAGCCTCTGGAGTCCAGCTTCACAAAGAAGACAGCAAAAGTGGTAATTATTAGTTATTCACATTTTTAAATTAATATCTGCCTTCTGCCTTCTCCTCAAGCTTCTTTATACACATGAGGTGGATTAGGAATTTGTTGAATGGTTACATCCAGAGAGCAATGATCAAGGGCTCAGAGTGTCAGTGGGCATCAGTGATGAGTAGTGTCCCTCAAGGGTCTGTACTGGGACCAGTGCTATCTTCAATAATGACATAGACAGAGGGACTGAGTGCAGCCCCAGCAAATTTGCAGATGACACCAAGCAGAGTGGTGCTGTTGGCATACCTGAAGGATGGGATGCCATCTAGAAGGACCTAGACAGGCTCAGAGGTGGGCACATGGGGCACATTAACAAGACCAAATGCAATGTACTGCACCTGGGGTGGGGCAACCTCTGCTATTAAACAGGCTGCGGGATGAATGGGTGAAAAACAGCCCTGATGAGAAGGACTTGGGAGTGCTGGTGGATGAGAGGCTGGACATGACCCAGCAGCGTGCACTCACAGCCCAGAAAGCCAAATGTGTCCTGGGCTGCATTCAAAGCAGCCTGGGCAGCTTTGGGAGGGAGGGGATTCTGGCCCTCTGCTGAGACCCCATCTGCAGTGCCACATCAGCTCTGGGGTGCCAGCACAGGAAGGACATGGACCTGTTGGAATGTTTCCAGTGGAGGGACAAAAGCTGAAAGGGATGGAGCTCCTCTCCTATAGGAAAAGCTGAGAGAATTTGGATTATTCAGCCCAGGAAAGAGAAGGCCTTGGAGTGACCTTATTGTGGCCTTCCGGTACTTAAAAGGAACTTATAGTAAAGATGCCAAATGGCCATTTACAAGGGCTTGTAGTGACAGGAAAAGGGGGAATGGCTTAAAACTGAGAGTAGGTTTAGATTAACAGTAAGAAACAATTCTTTATTGTGAGGGTGGTGAGGCAATGGAACAGGTTGTGGATGCCACATCCCTGGCAGTGTTCTAGGCAAGGTTGGACAGGGCTCTGAGCAATCTGGTCTGCTTGAAGGTGTCTCTGTCTATACCAGGAGGCTTGGAACTAGATGATCTTCAAGGTCCATCATAAACCCAAACCATTCTTTGATTCTGTGATCTAGATCATGGGAATAAACTCTGTAACCTGCATCTTTCTAAGTAGTTCTGACCAGTACTTCTGGGCTTTTTGAAAGAGCAAAGCTAAAATGTTGCAACAGGGCTGTGGAAGACACAAGGCTTGATGATCATGATAACATATTCTGACCTGATGAGAACGGGGTTTTTGTGTAGAATGAAGAGGAGAAAACAATTCAGCTAAGTAAGTTCATTTCCTCTGTTATTCTTGAACCAGATGACCAGATAACTGTTGTACACTTCAATTTTACAAACACTATGGAAACACTATTGCTTAAAAAGTATCTGATGCATTTTACAGTTTTAGAGTATTCTAAAGTTTGATAATTTTTTTTTTGTTAATGAAATACATAGTTAAGTTTTGAATAATAAAAGAACTGAAGTTTCCCAGGCACAGCTTTGTGCTAAAACTGATTTTAAATAAAAAGAACTGAGATTTCTTATATGGTTTGATGTCTTTAACATGTTTGTTTTAAGAGAATCAAGTATGGAAAATCAGATCTACCTGATAGAGTAAAAAAAAGTAGGCTTTAATCTTTTACACAAGAAGTTACAAGTCTCCAAACTGTCATCTAAAAGTAAATTTTTTTTTGTTCCATGATATATATTACCTATAAATATGATATCTGATGCAACACTTAATAATACTTATATGCTGGGAACATTACTTTCCAGAAAAACTGATAGCAGTAGTAGATATCAAATAAGAGTATATATGCTGCAAATTATTTCTGTTTTCTTCATTGAGATTTAATGGATGTTTCTTTGTGGAAGATTTCACGATAAAATTGGGAACTTTTCAGTGTGCTGAGAGACATCTGTGAGTTGATCAGGCCTTGTCAAGGTATCTGATAAAGCAAGAGGAAGCCTCAGTCAGGAACGGTTAGCAAAATAAAGTTGGGATAAATGATTCCTCCAACCACATACATATATTAAAAAAGAAAAAGAAAGAGAATTGAAAATTTATGACTAGATCAAAAGGTCAAAACCTGACTAAGACAGTAATTTTCAAAAAGGATAAAAGGACTTAAATCTTTTGCAAGAATAAAAACTGATGGACTAGAAGGAGAATCAAAGGACATGTTTGTATGGCAGAAGACACTTTTGGCAGTTAGACCACTTGAGATCAAAGGAACACTATGTGGGACGGAGAAAAAAGAGAGATTGCAAGCAAAGTCATGCACCCTGATTTGAAACCGAGCTTCTGGCAGGAGAGGAGATGCTCAGGAGCACAGTTGCCCACAGGAGTGGCAACAGCCTGGAACTGGGGCCTGATGTGCCTCAGGCACTGCGCAGTCCCTCCCCAGCACGGGGGCTGCCTCACAGGGACACAGGGTCTAACCCGGCAGGAACAGAGTGCCAAAGCTGCAAGCTGAGGAAAGGAAAATTTGGCTCACTGATCTTCCCATCCCCACCACAATGTGCTTCATTTTTCCAGGTTTACAGTGAGGATAAAGATGTTTGCACAGCAGCATAAATAAAAGGACAGAAATGGTACTTGCTGAGTGTCTCTGCCACAGTATACAGCAAAAGGCCCACAAGGAAACATTTGGCTTTGTATTGTATGTGTGGTTTCTCTCTTAGTTTGCAAGAACGTTTGAGGATTTTGTTGTACACCCTTTATTTTCTACTTTTCAACTAATGATAGAACTTAAGCTTCTATTAATATCTTATCTATATTTCCTTTATTAATGTGTTTCAGGTACGTTCCTTAATTTGCTTTGTCCTGCTTTCCCAAAAACATTTGTTTTCCCTTCTGGAAGTATATGTTCATGAAAGAAGCAATAAAGTAATTTACTTTTTAGAATTAACTTGCTTTATTACATCATCTCTGTGTGTTGTCTCTTTCTGTAATTATATTAATTAATTTTAAACTGTTGATCTTATCAAGCTAAATAAAATTAATATGAACAGTCAAACAGCAGATTTCAAAAGTGGATTAATTTAATGTAAATTTCATGTTTGAGGTATTTTTTCACCCTTGTTTAGCCTTAGGTTTTATTTCAGTCAGTAAATCATTCTTTACAAGTGACTTCTTAATATCTGTCTATTAGAAAAGGAATAATAGTTTCTTTGAATATTCATGCTGTTGTAAACTTAGAGAGGTTTATCTTTTTTTATATAGATTTTCTTTTTATTGAATACTAAGACTTGTTGAAAAATTATTTTTTTCCCAGGAAGGCTTTCTAACAAAAATATAAAGTTTTCTGTAAGTCTCGTGGAAATGTATTTTATGGGATAAAATGGTCTTATAGGAAGCCCAAGCACTAACCCAACTAGATTAAATAATGAAACAGTTTTTTTCAAAATAGAGACTTGGACCTCAAGGAAAGTATGGCCAATAATTTTAATAACTATTAAATTTTTAATTTATTTAAATTTCTGGAGTTGTAACTAAGCATAGAATGTCCATGAGCATATTTTTTATTTTCTCACATTAGTAATTTTTTTCACTATCCATCACGTTTTGTTGCAACATGTCCATAGCTTCTCATTTTTATGGACAGGCATTATGGGGAATACTCTCGTGAGGTCAATTTCCGGTTAAAATGACAAAAGAAATATCTTTCAACATACCTACCAAGCATTAGTCACTGAGCTGCGTGAAACTGTGCAAGCCCACACTCTGACTGTAGCGAAGAATGAGGAAATTAAATGTTGAGAAAATTCCCAAACCTTAGTATAAGAAAACATTCCTGTCTTAGTTTGATTCCTGTAATCTCCCCACATCTCCCTTCTTTGCTGAAAGTCACACCACAAGTTTCCTTACTTTTCAGTTGCTTTGGCACTACATCTCTCTGCCTCTGAGGACCACCTCATTGGCTTACTGGCTTTCACCACATGAAGCTCCTTTCCCAACTTATTTGGCTTTCGAAAGGGTCTAATTGCCTGCTTTTCCATATTTTTTTCATCTTTCTTCTGCTGTGCAAAAAAATATTGTAACCTGCCACGGGTAAGCCAGAGCAAATAAAGTATTAATAAAAAAGTCAGCACTAATAAATTTCCCCAGGCTGTTTGCAGGCAGGAGCGCAGCAAGCCTGAATTCTGCAGAGGGTGAGGGGGGCAGTGCTGCCCTCCTGAAGCCCAGCTCCGAGCCTCTGGTGTCCTTGCCTGAGACACAGCACAGCGCCCTGGGCCCCAGGCCCCCAGGCTGAGCCACCCCAGAGGAGCTGCTGGCTCCTGCAACCAGGGGCTTCATGGACATCAGCGTGCAGGAGCTGTGCCTCATTTCTCACACGTGGGAACACACCACAAAAGGAAGCTGTTTGAGAAGAATGGGCTTCAATCAGCTTTAAATCAGTATGTATCCGTTAGAAACGGAAAGTCTTATTCAGACTGATGCAATCTCATCTCCCTTATTACATAAAAGTACATCCCTGCCTACCTTGGGATGTTATTTTGTCTGTTCTGTCCCTCTGTGTAACCTCAAATCTGTGGAAATAGAGAAACCAGACAATATTCTGTGTTCAAAGAACTACATAAATACTAATATACACATGTGGTTTTTATGCCTAGAATTATACACTTGTGGAATATTTCATACATTTACTTCACAACAAGATTGGAGTTGTTGTCTCTGCTTTCTGATATTTCTCACCTTGATGTTAGTTAAATGCAAAACAATTGTGGGTCTGTGTATTTTATATACTTCCCCATCACTTTTGTTTGCATTCATATGATGTAGCCATCACAATTCAGCTGATAATTGCCTACTTAACCTTTAGTTTCAGTTCTATAACTTTACATGATGGGGACAACATCAAGGAAATTAAGTAATTTTATTTTATTTGTGCAATTGAGTTTCTCTGTACTATGGCTGAACCAGAATCCAAACCTGAGTAGAGAGGACTAATCTATGCTTGCAGATTAGTGTTAGACAGAATGTTTTTTTGGACCATAAATTAATTTCATACCAAGACTACTGGGTAAAATTATATTCCTTACCCCTCTGAGCAAGGAGTATCCAGAGCTTTTTCTCAGCCAACTGACTGTGTGATGGACTCACTGCTGCTCTCCTGTGCTACTTCACCCTCCATCCTCTCGGCAGCAGCCCAAAATTTCCATGATTTTTTCTTTTCTTTGAGGTGCTGACGCATGTCCAGAGAATGGCAACAGAGCTGGTGAAGGTTCTGGAGCACACGGCTGACAGGAATCAGCTTAGGCTCAGGGGAGACCTTATCTCTTTGTAAAACTGCCTGAAAGGAATTGCAGAGAGGTGGGAGTCAGTCTCTTCTTCCAGGTAAGACAAGACAGGACAAGAGGAAGCAGTCTTAAGTGGCACCAGGGGTGGCTTAGATTGGATACCATGAAAAATTTCTTCAGAGTAAGAGTTATCAGGCACTGGAACAGGCTGCCCATGGAAAGTGGTTGAGTTGCCATCTCTGGAGATATTTAATGATGTGTTGATGTGGCACATTGGCAATGTGGGGTAAATAGTTGGACTCAGTGATATTAGAGATCCTTTCCAGACTAAATGACTTTATGATTCTATGATCTTCAAACATTCACATGGTTTTAGAAAGCAAAAATTATTGTTTCATATTAGACATGTTAGAACACATTCCTGGACTAATGGCCATTGGATTTGTAATGGAGTAGCATGGATCAGTGATGGCAAACCTTTTGGCATCTGTTGCCAAAATTTCTTTAAAAAGCACTGTAGTTCACTGCCAGTAATGCCCACCCAAATCTGTCAGTACAAAACTTGGCATCGGTACAAACTCTTTGTGATCATTGGCTTGGACAATGGAAAAGCCCTTTGTAATTTGAGCTGCCTGTTGAATGTGTGTGCTATACCATACTGCTAGCCTGCCTGCCATCATCCTTCTAAAGGATTATTTTGCTTTCAAAATTGCTACACTAACACAAAGTATTTAGCTCAAAAGAAATGTATGATGTCTACTGCATTTTTCCCCTGCTTGTTGAGGACAAAAAAGCTCTTAAGCTTCACAAATCAGATAACTATTCTGTGCATCCTATCTTCAGCCCAACAGTCTCACTTTTCATTTGCCTCAGAAGAATAAGATTGTACTGGAGCTTATAATTTTTCATCCATGTTAATTTCTTACTGACTTCTGTTAGTCTGAGAATATTTTATGCTTTCAAGCATGATAGTTCTCATGCACTCCAAAATTACTTAGTTGACACTCATCCTCAATGAGAACAAGGATTGGCTTAGAAGATTTAATTTGTAGACAGTATTGCAAAAGACACTTCAGTGGGAAGGATGTTATATTGCCTAGCAATAGATCTTTGTAGCTGAGTTCCAATTATTTGTTTATGCATTCTGAGGTTTTGTTTGTCCTTTTTGTTTTGTTTTGTTTTGTTTTGAATGCAGACATACACTAAGCTTTATTCTGCCTTTCAGTGTTTTTTTTAGTGCTTTATGACTTATCTATTTATGCATACTTGCTATTTTGGTTCCTTGTCCTCTAAGTGTATGCAGTATATTTACATTAGTGTACTGGTTGCATTTTTGACTGCTGAACCATTCACCTAAAAGCGGGATGTGAATGCAGGATACAGATTAAATGCTGTCCTTCTCCCTACAATGAAAGAAGGGTAAGGTAAAAGGATTGGCCAAATCTGCTCATGAATGTGTGCCATTCCAGAGTAGTGTGAGTCCAAAGACACATAACAAGGTGTGCATTGCATTTAGAAACTACTCTAAAAATATTTGAATCAGTGTTGAATAACACAACAGCCGGGGTAATATAGTGAATCAAAATCAGAGCACAGCCCCTTCATTTCAAGAAAAGTGACAATTGTTGTCCCATGTACAAATCTTTAGAGTCGTGCTGCATGATCTGGATTAATTACTTTGCCTCCTTTCCATTCTCTTCTCTTCTCTTCTCTTCTCTTCTCTTCTCTTCTCTTCTCTTCTCTTCTCTTCTCTTCTCTTCTTTCATATTAAGATCAGTTTCCCATCAGCCTTCTTATATGCATGGCATTGTCCCAAACCATTTCCTCCACTTATGCATTAACTGTGAAAGACATGGTCAGTCACAAGACCTGACAGAAGCTAACCACAGAGAGAAATCAGGGAACTCTGCCCAGCCATCACTGCCCTGACTTCTGACATGAGAGCAATGTTACACATGAGTTTGTGATACCACATCAGAAAGCAATGAGCATGCTACTATGTGATTTAACACCATCACAGCAAAGAGTGCCCAAGAAAGCAACCAAAATCTGAGAAATGGGGCTTCAAGGGCATTGCTATGCTGATTAGGTCTTCTGTATTCTTTTCTGGGCTACACGACAGATTTCTGATATTAGCTCAGTTGAGCAGTGGGGTTGAATGTATAATAATTTCTCTTTTGTAAATTCAGACAGCAAAAAGAAAAGATATTTTTTCCTTTTTAAAATTGTTTTCCTTTTTTTTTTTTTTTTAAAGTACAATGACTAAACACTTGCCTTTTTAGAGGTGTGTGAACATCTACTGCTTTTCCCACAGATATCCTGCAAGGAACTAGGAAACCGAGTAGATTTACTGCTCTTTGTTGTTAGACTCAAAGCATAATTTTGCATTTAGTTTGTAAAAGGCAATAATTGCCTAAAGTGGTAGGGGAGCCAGTATTTTAGAGATAGTTAAGACAATACAAACATTCCACACACAGTTGATTAAATGAAAAGCAACACTAAATAACACTCTATCTATAGTACATATTTCATTCATTGCGCAGACCTGGCCTGAGGCTTGTTTAAAAAAGCACCAGATGTTTCTCTAAGAAATGTATTTGTCTTTGTGTGATGACAGATGCTCTTTGAAATCACAAAGTATGTAATAGCAGAGTTTGCCATTTGAAATCAGGAAATTCAATTTGTTTTCTCAGAGGCATGACTGAAGGGCAAAGCCCAGTAAGAATTGCTGTATAAACTAATGCTTTTCAACATTTTGTACTTGTCTTGCTACTTTGAAGCTCATTTCCAACACTGTTCCAAACAGAAATGGGAAAATCAGCTTCCAAATATGAGACCTCTGCCAGTAAGTATTTTTCCTCTGTACTTAGTGCGTTGGTTTACTTAAAGTCAAGTTTGCCTTTTGTATTAGTCACCTCACATGGTCAGTAGTCTGGGCTATGAACTAATAGAATGGCTCATAGGGAAAAAACGTATTCAGTAGAAACTAATTAAATAGAGGAAATGTACTATGCAACATGTCCTCTCAGTAATTCTCATAAAGTTGCAAATGGAAAGGACAACATGCAGCAAAAGATAAATTCATGCCTAAATTTGATAGCAGACTGATTTTCTTTCAAGGTTTTCAAAAACCTTGGCATTCAGACTGGCATTCAAAAAATCACTGCTGTGATAAGCCCAGTATGTGGGTTCATGGCTATGTATTAATAATGCAGAGAAAGTGACAAGTAAGTAGAAGTAGGAATTTGACTGAAAATAAATGTTCAACCAGACGGGGATCAAAAATTGTGGAGAGAAAGAAGGTCCAAATTTTCCCTGTTTGGGTTTCTGTTACAAACCCGTAACTTCTGCCTCTTTCTCATGATGAAGTCTGTTGACATTCAAAACCTGGAAGATTTTCATTGTCCTTAGTTCATTAGAGTTATGGCATACAAACTGTATAGAAAACCCCCGTGGTCTGGGCAAAAGTTGAAGCATACATTTTAGGCCACTCATCCTTAAGAATACAAAGCATACTGTCTCATAACATAGATGTCCTGCAACATGTCTGAATATGCAGGACATAATTCTTGTCACATCGAGAGCAGCAGAGTTGTTTCAGGCTATTGCAATTTAATCTAGATTACTTTGAAGTGTCTAAGAATAGGTTTTTTTAGGGTTTTTTCAGTCTTTCAGTGGTCTCAGTGCTAAGAATTTGTTTTGGAATAAGCTCATAAAAAATGTCAAACTCCTTTTGCTAAGAAATAATATTTCTTGTAGGATGTCTGGCAACCACTAGTCTGAAGTAAAAATAGCACAAAACCCCAATTCCTTGACATATACTAACTTGGGTGCAAGCGTGATGTATGCAAATGTGTTGGCATGAAAAACAGGATTTTTTTATTGTGGTTTAACTACACTAGTCTACAGCAATATAAATATTCATAATTCTCTAATAAAAAAGATATGGATTTTTCCACTGCTATGAGTGGACACAGATTAGGTACATCTAATCCTTTTCTTACTTATGCGACTGGGTTGTTCAATGACAATAGCCAGGAGGAGAGGAAATTCTGGGCCAAGACTTGTTCACACAGGAAAATCAGTGTGATTAAAACTTGGATGTCCAATAAAATGCCCCTGGAAAAGGCAATCTTGCCCTCCTGCTCCTCTGCACCTCTCCCCTCCTTGTGTCAACATCAACACGTGTAGGGCCACGTGCTAAAGTAGATCCAGGAGCAGACTGAAACTGAACTGGCACAAGGGAGGGAGGGACATTTATTTTTTGGCTGGCACGGTGAGTGTTAGGCTATGATGTATGAGGAGACAAGGGGAGGGCTCTGCCCTTAGGCCCCAGCCTTTGATAATATAGAGGGCCTTGTGAAAACAGCTTCTTGACTTGGGCATCTTGTCCTGCCTTTTGTTTCTCCCAGGCTCCTGTCCATGTGTGCTGAAGGTGTGGCACACCACTCAGCCTCCAGATATCACAGCAAGGCTGAAGTAGCTGAGAGCAGCTACTGGGCTGTGTGTCAGCTTTCTGGTTTACAGGGAAAAAAAAAAAAAACCAGAATAAAGCCTCCCTGCAGCTCTGTACAGTAAAAAATCACGTCGTTCTTTTAAGTTGACTCGGTTTAATCAAGTGCTGAATGAATACAAAAGAAGTCCAAATCTGACTCAGAGATTCAGACTGCAGAGCCAGTGTTGGGGAATTCCTGAATGTAGCATTTCTCCAGATTTTATAATGCATACAAATAGTGGTACATTTATGCCTACTTCCAGTAACAGCTTGCCCATTACTGAAAAAGCATGCATTTAGCTAAATTATTTTAGGAAGCAATTACTGTGTTCTTAGCCCTGTAACTGATACACGAGACCACTCCTGAATGCTTTGCACTTCATGCATACATGACTTCCATTCCTTTATGAGCTTTTCCTTTGTTTTTAATTATTGGCAACATTTTAAAAGTCTTTCACTGAAAAATTTGAATCCTCAAAATTAGATAATATGCTATTTTTACCTACTCTTTGATCATTACTTAGAAATATATCCTACTAACTCACATGTGGTATATCTGGCTTTTATGGCAGGATTTCTCATATCATGCAATATACTCCTGGGAGTTTCACTTACAGTACAAAAAGACACGTAAGCCTGTGTGTAAGTCTTTATGACACTGAGGTCTTGTAAGTCCTAATTTTTACACTGTGTTTACTTTTGCATTTTTTCCCTCAATAATAAACACAAAATCTTAGATCAAGTTTCCACATATCAGACTTGAATTACATGCTGCATTCATGTTTTTTTCAGCATCTAAGTCATTAACTCAGGACTTGAATTACATGACCAAGCCAATGATGGTTGCTGTGGTGCCACTTTATCTTGATCAAGACATTTCTGCTCGTCCCTTTGCACTCCATTTACTTTAATCTCATTAAACCATCAGAAAATGCCACTGCCAAAAGAAAAAAAATAAAGTGATTTGCTTCCTCCTATTTTAGCTTGCTGCAGTGGTGTGGCACAGGGTGTGGTGCAATTGCTCCTCCAAATGCTGGCATGGGGTGGATGTATGGTGGCCAGATAGTGGAGGTGAGGCTATCTGTCACTGGATGAACTTGAAATCTGTAAAGCCAATGCAGAGAAACATATTCTCCCATGGCTGCTAATTTCGACAAAGTAACCAAGAAAACTATCCCACTCCTTTAGCTTTGTTACGAAAACTATATACCTCATAAAATCTGTGTGGGTAACACTTCCCTGTGTCTAACATCTTTATCACTGGAGGAGTAGGGAAGCCGGCATGTAATTCCCACCAAACTCCAAAACTCCTCTGTGAATTTTGTCCTTGAAGAATCTTGCTGGCAAAGTCTGCTGGCTGAGTCATGGATGCAATTCATGAAGGTATCTGAAGTTAATGGACAAAAGCAGAGGTTAAAGCCTTGGTGAATCTCTGAGAAATCTGAAATGTAACTTCAGTGAAGGAAGGATTTCTCTCTAAAAGACTTGTTTTGTGCTTAAAGATAGACATGTGCTTGCACTGCTTGCTGAACTTCAGTTTCCAAGAGAAAAAATTTTTTCCCCATTTTGCTCCAGGTTTCCCAGGGCCACTTCAGGACTTCAGTTTATCAGGTGCCATCAAAAGGACTCTAAGAATTTCGTACTGAAAGAAACATCCTGGTTTATAAACTCACTTCTCCTATCAAATCATAGAATCCCTTTCGTTAGTTCACCCTCATCTACACATTCAAGACATTTTCTGTAAATTTAGTTTTAACCTTGAAGCTTCCAAAATATGTTACACTTGTATTGTTTTATTCTTTTGATACTATATTTAAGCAAGAAAATTCCACAGGCTCATAACAACCATCACATAAGGACCATCAGCATGGAACAAATACACACAAAATTGTTACCAAATGTTCTTAGTATATACTTTTCAATAAAAGAGAAACAAAAAACATGAATAGTCTGACTTGTCAACATGACTACTTAATTACTTACTTGACAAACATTGAATAATAAAATGCAAATGAATTCTTTCAAGATTTTGAATTTTTATAGACATAAAAGGTGCAGAAGATTTTGCTGGGTGGGTGGTCTAAGAATTTGCCTTTTGTTCAACAGTTTTTCTTGGGATGTGAATAAGTCTCTGTTTCCTAAGTGAATCAGTGCAACAGTGATATATTATCAGATAATTCCAAAGGCAAATTGGTGGGGAAAGGGAGAAAGCATGAATGAGCATCTTTTGCAAAAGATTGACTATTGAAAGTAGAGGCTACTGGTAATGAACTCCAGACATGGCTGTAGGAGTGATAAGAACAGGAAATGCTTTGGGCAACATTGTTCTACAGAAATAGCCCTTTTAAAATGCAACATGGCTGGCCTGTCTTTAGCAGCATAGCTGTTGAAAGGATTGCATGAAATTAATTGTACCATAGATGACTCTTGACATGCTGGGCTCCTCCTTGTTTCAGATTCTACTTTGTGATCTTGTTAAGCTCTGGAACTGGAACAGCAGACTCTTTCAACAGATAACACTAAGTTCAGCTACTCTTCTCTGTAGCTCCCTGTTACTTAGCATTAATGAAAAGATTAAGAATATCAGCTTATTTTCAGTTGATGGGAAAGACTCTGCGGTTTTTTTTACAGTTATGAAAGGAGTGTCTGACACAATCTGGGAAAGCACTGGCATTCAAACAAGTATTCTTCTGAACCCAGACAGTTATATAAGTTTTACTGGGTGCCATTGCCAATTTACTGAAAGCAATTTCTTTTGATATTACATATCACTTCAGTGATGTTGTAAAGACACTGAAAACTTGAATATTTGCTACTTCTTTTCCTGAAGACTTTATTTGTTTGGGAATGTCAGATTCTAAACAATGTAGTTATTCATCATTAACTTTTTCCCACTCTTCCCTCTGGAATAAAGTCCCTTTCAGGCCAGGCTTGTTGGGAAACTTCAAATGACGGGGAGACCAACCAGACACCAAACAAATGTGGAAGTTCTGTTGTCATGGAAGTATTTTTAAGTCATGTCCTAAAAGCATTGCTCATACAAAGGTATGCAGATGTGTAAGCATGATTGTAGCTCCTGCAATACAGCATATCTATGCCTAAGGACTGTGTTGATGGCAGAAGAAAAGAATCAAGAGTTTCAGTTAGCAGTCCACAATTTGGGCACAGAAAATTCATAGCAGATGTTTCTTGCAAAAGCCTGTCTCTTCAGATGGAGGTAGGACTTTTGGATAGAATCTTCTACAAAGTACCCACTACCACCCTTTCAAGACATTTGTTTGCTGCTTGGATAAAAAACAAAAAGGTTTTCCCTATTAGTTGTATAATTATTAACTCCTTGCAGAAACTTATGGCGCTTTTTTGAACAATCTTAGTTGAGGGGCCTGGCTCCCAACATTTGAGTTGTTCTGAAGGGAATTCTCAAGAAGTGAGAATTGAGGCACATTTTCCACACTTATTTAACCACAGCTGAAGTCAGTTATTTTTTTATAAACAACTCTATATTAGTAGACTGAAGATATATGGAGTAATTAGGGTGTCTGTCTTATAACTTTTTTCCTAATAATGAAGTGAAATAACTTGAACATCAATTTGTATAACAAATGAATTTATGGAAACACAGAAAATATCATCTTTGTAAGCACCAGCATTTGAAAAGGCGTGTAGATACATTCTTACCAGACGAAATGGCATGGCTGAGATGGACAAGGAGGTGACATGGCCATTTTCCGTTTCTCATATCCTATCTGAAGCCTATGAGAAGCAGAATATCATTCAAAATGGTGCAGATTTTATTTCAGTTGAAATCAGAAATACGTTGGCTTAAAGGTCTCTGCAAGCCATTTAAGATCAAACATAAAGAGGAATTGAGGAAAATTTCACTTGAATAATTTGATTACTCCAATGAAACTTACACGGATATTTTGAACTTTTTGGGAAGACAGAATATTCAGGCACCTTCAGAAAATATACAGAAGTGACTAAACCAAAAGTAGCACAGGCCAGAAAACAATTTTTGTTTTCTGACTTGGGGTTTCAGGGTCCTAAGCAAAGTCTATCTTCTCACTTTCACTAAAATAAGAAGCTATTTTCTCTTGCTATTTTTTCAGATGAGATTAGTGGATGTCTGATGCCATCTGAAAATATTCAGTAGATCCCATTTTTTCCTGTAGGCTGGGAGGTCTCCCAGGTTGTACTTTGTCATATTGTAAGCCCTGGGTTTACACTATGGGATGTCTAAAATGATGCCCTATGCCTATGCTTAAGGACTTGAGGCCTTGATGTGTTTGGGCATCCAGGACTGCTAGGAGGATGTGAAGGAGCTTTGATGTCTGATCCTGTCAGGTCAGTGAAACTGAGGGCTCAGTCTTTGCATCAGTGTTTAACCTTTTGAAAGCCCACTTTAACACCCTATGAAAGGAATTAACCAGGGAGAGTCTTACAATTCCTCTGCTAAAATTAAGTTTTGAGTAGAGCAAAATACCAATTACAATTGCAGTTAGAAATAGATTTTTTTCCTCCAATCATCTGAGTATTTTTTAATGAAAAATTAATAAAAGGAAGTAATTTTCTCTTTTGAGATTAATAATCTATTACTCTGATGTAAATTGTGCCTCAGCTACCAGCCAGTTTCATTAATTGTGGGATCTGCTTTGCAGTTTGCTGCTAATTAGTGAGTAATACTCCATAAAAGCAATTGCGTGTGAACTCTTTCCTTTAAAAACACAACCCTCAATGGGAGTTGACTTCCTCACTCTCCTTTGAAAATTCCATCCCTGGTATTTCTTATTATATTAGTAAGCAGTTATTATTCAGAAATTATTACTGGCTAATTACATTCAGTGGAGAAGGCAGATAAGGAGGAAACCTCAGGAGTAATTATAGTGAATAGCATGCATGTCTTCTTAATGGTGGAGATACAGAGAGTTCTGCAAGAAAATCTGCTTGGTAGCTGAAAAGGATACAGAAATAAGCAATTCCTTCTTCTGAAGACACATAGCCAGCTGAAAGAGCTCTTATTTTTCACATGATTGCACTTGCATTTTGTCTGCCAAAGTCCTACACTGTTGAGAGATTGTGGCTTCTGAGCACAACGCTGAGGTTGTCACAATGACCAAAAATGTCAAATTCATATTCAGAATCTTGGTAAGTACAGGAAGAAACAGCACTGTTTATATCACACAGACATCTATTGGAGTAAATGCTTTTTCTCCCAAAACACACATAGCTGGGCAGAACTACAACATACTGAACTACAGCAAATAGTCTCAGCCCAGTCAGGAGGACTTGAAACGTCCTAAAAAAGGTCATTGAGTCCCAGAATGACACAATAAATGGGTGTGAGTGAGCATTACATACCCTCTGAATATACTTTAATGCTGTCGCTCCTAATGCCTGCTTGGATATTTTTCTGATAGTTTTTGGCAATTTGTCTTGGCATGGGACTATGATCTGTGTTGAAATGATAAAGGAGACATTGTTACAATGGAGTCTGAATCATAACCCCCTGTATAATTGTTTCTGTCTTTTACTGGCAAATTGCTAATACTGAGGATGCTTTTGGGTGTTTATTCTCTGTTACTGAGGTATTTACCCTGTGGTAAGCAGTCTCATGGAACAGAGAGTCTGAAAGAATGGTCTCTTTAAGGGACTTTTCTGTGGTGTCTGAGGATAATTGGAAGATAAATTAATTAATATCTGCAAGTTGAATATTTCTACAAGCCCATTAAGTGAATTATTCTATCTTTAAAACTAGTTCATGGCAATATTAATGAATGATGTAGTAGAATACAACAACAACCATAGGAGACCAGATCCAAGGCTTTTGCAGCTCAACATGTTCTTTCTTGTTGTGATCAATAGCAAATGACATTATTCAGGAGGGTATGAAAGGGAAAAGCCTCAGATTCAAAGATCTGGTGGCCATTGTCCTGTATTGTGATGGCCAAAACTGAATGACGTATTCTCTACAAAAAGTAGAGAGTAGTACTCACGTTACATATTTGCAAAACAAGAATAAATTTTCATCACATTTATGCAAACTTCTGGTTTAGCTTGTGTAAACTGTGCATTCCATATGCACAAAGAACGATTTTATTACATTAGTGAAAATAGGTTGAGCATTTAGAAGAAAGTATTACGTATTCCAACTCAGTGCAAACATATAAAAAACCCCAAAATTAAAGATGATAATGTTTGGATCCTGGGGATTAGTTGGAGAGAAAAAAATCCCATGAATGTGAAAAAAGAAATTAACCTTAGATCCATTGCTGGCATCCTTAACTTGCACATGTTTGGCAAACATGCAAAACTTGAAATATAGAGACCTAGCAGTACCATGGTGCCAGACATAGCTAGCATTAGAAATATTCTTCCAAATTATTAAAAAGTGTTCTGAAACTGCTGCAAAAACAAAGTTCCTTATCCTAAAATATACTCCTTACATTGAGCATATAAGTGTAGTACTGTACTTTGATATTAAAATAAATTGGAGCATATTTACATATCCAGGACTGATAAACTTCCATCAAATGCAAGTATCAAATGGCTCCAGGTTTCAAAATAACTTGCAATTTTACTTTGGAAAGCTTTTGTTTTCCCTCGTGGTGCCATCATATAGACAGCTACAGCCTATAGTGGCCAACAAAGGCTCCTTGTCACTCAGCAAGTCTTCTGTGTCTTCTCTTTCCAGAATTTATTTTTATTACGTTGATCATAAGAAAGTGAGTGGGGTCAGCATTCATTCACTTTCCATAATCTTATCAATTTTCTAAGTGGTGCTGATAAATAAGGTATACTTCTCAAGGGATTAAATTACTGTAATTATTTTATTTCAAGTTTAGATGATATCAGTTCCTCTAGACACGTCTACCCAGAATGTGGTGATTACATGAAAGACTGAAGGGCATTTAGAGGTAAACTTTTCAATCTTTTTGTAGGATTTATATATACACACTTTGCCATTTGCCTTCTGCAAGTATGGTATGGTTTAAGAAGAACTGCTGCTTAATCAAGGAAAATAAAAAGGCTGAAAAGTGTACTGATTTGAATGAAAATGAAGTTTGCTTTAAAAAAAACATAAGTTGGGAAATCTGAAAGTGAGAAATAATTTTTTTGAGTGATGTATCAAAAAAGCTTCTTTTACCCCTTAATGGAATGATCCTTATTTTCCATTACTATTATAACTAAGACAATTCAAAACTCTATTTTTTAATACTGAAACTGGAAAAACTTGAAAGGTTCAGAACTGGAGCATGGGGCTTTATTTATTTCTTTCTAAAACTGAATAGCCTAATGTTATGTGGGGTTTTTTGTGTTTTGTTTTGGGTTTGTTTCTTTTTTTTCCATGGGCTATTCCAGCACTTTCATTTTATGTTCTCTTTCAGAAATCAACAAAACAGAAGAGGTTGTTGATGAGATGGACAGGCTGGTTCAAGTACCTTTATTAAAGTGTAACTTGAGGTAGGCAAGCCAGGTGACTTCCACCACATTATCATTTACTGGTAATAGTCTACATGCACTTCAATAATTCCAGGCTAATTCATGAATTCTACAGCTAAAACGTGCTGTAGAGAGAGATCCATCATGCCACAAGGTGCTCCATATATTCTGCAAGAAGTTAGTGTGAATAACATCAAGCAAAGAGAAGCCTACACTAAACTAGGCTGACAGTTTCCACAGTTATAAAATCTTCTGGATAAAGAAGTACCCCAAGTTCCTGATATAAAGACTGTTCAGCATGAAATGGAAATATGTCCCTCTGGTGCCTTCTGTAATTTTAACCTGCCCCTCCTTTGGCTCACTCACTGGGCTTTGCCTGTGTTTTGAATCCTCTGATGATTTTAGTTCACCGTACTGTTTAGCTTGGTCATTTTGTGAGAAATTACTGCAGCTGCTAATCTGCATGATCCCTGCAAGGGAGGGTGAGAACTGTGCAGACCAGAAGCACTTCTATCTGTATGGCTAAGCTCTTCTCTTTATACAATAACATGGTATTTTCATAAATCAAAACATGAATGTTCCTTGGGAATGTAGCACCTCCAGTTTCAGGCAATACATAAATAAATGTTCACCTGCTGAGGCTGAAATGGTGGAATTTTGTCAGTCTTCTGCAGTCAGTCTACTGGGATGTTGGCAACAAAATCCTCAGATCAGCAGACCACAGGCTTGATGATTCTTCTTGATCCCAGAGTATTTGTTACGTCCTGCAGTTGTGATGTTTTGCTGATCTGTATAAGTTCCTTGAACATTCCCGCAGTGACATGATCACCAGTGCCCAATGCCTTATGCACAATGCCTCAAAAACACGATTCTGGGTTTTATCCAGTTTTGCTAAGTAAGATTCTGGATAGAACTGTGATCATTTCCACTTGTCAGCCAGAACTGCTCCTTGCACTCGGCCTCCAGCTGCACAGCACAACTCTCTACGAAGTTATTTGATGAGATCACAGGGGCAGAACTAGTGTATGCCTGTGTTACAGGAGCAGCACAGCCACAGCCATGTGCCTTAACTATCCCAGAACTTCTGGGCACTGAAGAAATTATCCATGCTTTACCCAAGATTTGCTGTCTGGTGAAGCCTAAATGAACTCTACTGTGTGTTGCAATCCCTTCACCAAAAGCATACTTCTGAAAGTATCTGCTTGTGTTTGCAAGGAGGGTGGGTCTTCAGTTGTCCTTAAATCTGTAAAGGCAGTTCTAAGAGGCAGCCAGTGTCTGCAGATTGAAAAAATTTCTCAATATTTTCAAAAGAAAATGGGGCAATGAGCTATAGAAATGCACTTTTTCTCCTTTGTCCTAAGACATTCTAAACATGCTCCAGGGAACAACAAAATTCTCTGTTACAGTAACAGCTCTGTCTGTAACCAAGAAAATTCTTCCCTGTTTATAATCCTCTTTCTTCTATGCTAGTAAAAAATATGGTAGAAAGAACTTAACAGCTGATAGTGGATTAGTAGGGAATCCACTATCAGCTGTTAAGTTCTTTCCACTATATTTTTTACTATCTTTTTTACTACCTGACTTTTCTTCAGAAAACTTCTCAGAGTTCTGGCTGTCACAAATCATTCAGTGTATTGGTCCTGGTTAACCACACCCTGGATTTGAAGATTTGATGACCCTTTTTCCACAGTTGCCTTATTTTTAGAAAATTGGTGTGAGTAAGACATAGCCCAAGCTAACTGTGCCCAAGCTGTCTGGCGTGGCGTACATGGAAAATAAAGATTAAACATTGAGTTTAGTGATATAAAACTTTTGAAGAGCAAATAGGAGTGGGAATAGCAGAGAGAGAAGCTCTAGGTACAGAGGAGAACCGAAAGGAAATGAATGCACCATTACTGCCACACTCCGTCAACACTGCAGAGCTGTCATCCCAACCCACAGAAATGCCTACACTTCTCAAATAAACTTTTCTGCTCTGCCCAATTCTGTATGCTTGTCGAGCTGTGAGAACTGGTGACAGACAGATGTGGTCAATGTATGCCAGAATCAACAAAACTCCAAGTATAGCCCAATCCTCATATCCTCTCTGTTGAGAGATCAGCCTCCAAGTCTCCATTCCTGACAGGGGGACATGCTTGTGTCAGATTGGGCACAGATTTCAGAAGGAGAGACAATACTCATGACCACTAGATCTGGGGTCAACTATCAGCCATTATTCTATGGAGAATTGATTGCAAAATAAAAAGGGCAATTGGCCAATCTACTCTATAAAAACATATACAAAAGAGTATCTTAAATTCCTTGTTCTGCATGTTTTGCATTTGTAAATCTCTCTAAGGCTGTAAGAGCATTTGTGATGTGGGTGTCTAAATTGTTGCTAATTTCACTGGAAGATACCAGAATATAATCTGTGTAAAGGTAGTTGGCGGTTGCTTTAATTTTAAATTTCTTGCACTCTTCTGCTGGTACATCTTTCTGTACACCTTTCTATTCTAGTTCCTCAGAGTGTGATTTTTAACAGACAGAATTTTAACTAAATCAATCAGATTTAGAGTGGCTTGGGATAATGTGCATCCTGAGAATTGGAGGGACTTTTAAGACTCTTTTAGGCTTATCTAGAAACTGGGCACGGAGTTTTAAGGGCAGATCCTCCAGCAAAGAGGGCATGAAATGTATCTACTTCTTCATCTTAATTCAATGAGAAACTCTCAGACTCAGTGGAAATTGTAAGCTTTTAAAGACCAGTCTGCCTTTAATTACACAAATAAACACTGTAGGCCTATCTGTCTCTTAGGGAAAACATTGCTGGCATTGTTTTTAATATAATGTTTTTAATTTACTTAAAGGATAGGAAAATAGAGTTAAAACCATTGTCCTTCAAACAGGACTTGGAGGAGAATTAAAAATAAGTGCTGGGTTTGCCAGTGGCTAAGAATGGATTTTCAACAGACTGACACAAATTTTTCCTTCTTTTTCTGCCAAAATAATGTAATAAAAAGTAGAGACATAAATGAAACACATGTTAAAAGTAACAGGTCATGGGCCACATCCTAGAATTCCAATTAGTACCCAATAAGTTCATAAAACTGGGAGCCCTGACCATGGAGCACTTGGATAGGAGCTCATTGCAACCTTCTGGAAAACACAGACAGGATTTGGGGCTCCGAACCGGAGAAAAAGAAGCACAAGGGGCCCACCATCAGCAGCCCCTAATAAAGGTCTCTGGAGGAGCCAGGAGGAGATTTGGGTCATGCCCACTGTCACTGTGCAGTAGCTGAGGAGCCCCTGGTGCATGGACTCACTCTGAGCTCCGGGCCTTGCTGCTGTGCCTGTGTTCTGAGGGAAGTTGGGGACGGTCCCCAGCTGCCCATGTCACCCTCAGGGCCGGCTTGGGGCAGCCCCAGGCTGTGTTCCTACATGTGTGGCATGGCTGGGAGATTCAGGGGAGAGGAGTGCAGGGAGGAGTGAGTGTTTCCCAGGTGTCCATCATCGTATTCTCCTCTCCTAGAAACAGACTGAACCTAGGGAATCTGCCCTGCCCAGGCTTCATCCTGGAGAAATGAGCACTTGTCACTGAAGGTTATAAGCAAACTTCTGGTTGTGTCTGGATGACTTACATCTTCTTACAGGGCAAGAGTTTTGGTGCCCTGAGTGCTCAGGATACAGACAGTTGCAGTACAGGTTACACTTTGTGCCTTTTCTTGCTCTTCCCCAGCTTGCTATTTTCATTGTCATGATAAATATTCGTTTTACTTCTTATGTTTTCAATGTTTTCATTACATCAAAAGTCTTTTGCTTCATGGCAAATTCTGGGTTTTATTAGTTCAAAACTTGATTTATCATTAACTCAGTAATTAATTCTCAAGAGTTTATACTTTTTGTACTCTTAGTATAAGTAGAGTATGAAAGTTATATACTGTATTAACAAGACATCTTTTATCTTATAAAAGGCAGAATTACTGAAGGGAACATCTTGAAAGTCAAGTCCCCTGGAAGATTATTCTGTTTGACACTACTAAAAGGCAAAAGTCCCAGTTAAAATTAAATGACAGTTGTTTATATAAGCAGATCATAGTTACTTTAATTATTGCTTTTGGCAGGATCCTAGAAGTTTAATCTTTCTTAAATCCCACATTAATGTCTGCTGGCTATAGGGATTTAGTTACCCTGAAAAAATATTCAGCCACTACCTAACCTAAATACAGCTGTACACTAGGGCAGTGTTACCCAAGATAGTTTCACTTGGGTGAGATGGGAAGATTGTTCTCAATTACTAATTCAGTTAGAAGGCTGAGGAACATGAGATACATATAAATCTAATTTCTTTAGCACAGCAATTTAGAAAGGCCTTCAGGTCTTTGAAGTGAAAAGACCTTATTGGTATGGCCTGATGTAGGTCAGTCATTGCAGAACAATTTGCTCATTTACCTTTTTTAGGGAAGCCATCATTTTCAGAACAAAAAAGAATGCATTCATAATATGGATACAAGAGTGAAAATGGTCTGCCATGTGGGAAGTGTGCACTGAAGATTTCACTACAATTGCAGTTACACCCTTTCAACTTAAAATCATCATACAAAGAAAGAGTTAGATTCAGTGGATTGTGATTTCTGGGGCTGCCTGGTGGGTGCGGGTTTAGGATGGAGAGGGCAAAGTCATTCCCTGACTAGTGCTTCTCAAGCTGGCTCCAACATTCTTGGTCATAACCAGAAAGGATATTTCTGCACAGTTCAGTGAGGTTTGTTTAAAGCTCTGACATATTAGCTTGAAAATTTATTTGACTGAAGAGTTAGCTGAAATAAGTGCTCTTTTACAAGGGACAGCTTAAAGCTGTATTTGACGGTACTTTTTCTTGAAGCCCTTTAGCAACACCAGACCTTAACAACCTTTCCTATTCTCTTGGCCTTGTGATTCAATACAGATCCGTTAATTTATGAAAAGCAGTGCCATGACTCTTTTGTGTTAACTGGTGATAAAATTCCCTTTTATTTTTTGCTACAACTCAAGGTGGACTATATCTCTACTTCTAGTTCTCACAACCCAAAGAAAATATTTCTTTGACACCTTTA
Source organism: Melozone crissalis (assembly GCF_028551555.1). Taxonomy (NCBI): domain Eukaryota; kingdom Metazoa; phylum Chordata; class Aves; order Passeriformes; family Passerellidae; genus Melozone; species Melozone crissalis. Next base: position 30,384,061 of record NW_026535794.1, read on the forward strand.
AGAAATAAAGATTACATGTGCATTTGAGACCTGTATTTTATTTCTATTAGAACAATCTTTAGATTTTGCAAAGATGATTGAAATGTAAAAAGCAACTTATGGTGTAGTTTCACATATTTTCAAAAGATGAATGTAAGTTTATATTGCACTTAAAGGTATTATATCAAAATAAAGAAATGAAATTAAAAAATCTAAATATTTCTGTAAAGATAATAATCTTACTGGTGGGAAATTTCATTACTGATAAACACTTATTTTTTCTAAGATTTGTAACTGAAAGTAAAGGTTTCAGTTAAAAAGAATCAATCAGATCCTACTCTATCAGAATCTCCAATCATTCAACAGCGACTGTGTGCGGCCAGGCCACATTCACACAATTCTGTTAGCAAGCAAAGCAGCTGGTCTGTATGCAGCTACATTACACTGAGATCGTGTGTCACGACCAAATAGGCATTTTATTAGTTTAACATGAAGAAGGGCAACATCAGGAAAAAATAAATGACAGCAAAATGTTTGACAGTGACCCTCTGTGAACAGCCCTTTTATCCCAGGATGATTTAACCCATTCCCTTGCTATTATAGTGCTGAGAATTTTTATTCTTGGAGGAATCCTTTTTCAGATAAAGTACAGCATTCATGTACTCAGCCCTTGTGATAGCTGAACCTTGATAACACATCTTTTTACTTTAAAAAGTCAGAAAAAATAGAGAAAAGCATGATTTGAAAGCAAAACAGTGGCTGTTTATAGCTGTCTTCTAGAATGAGTAAGTGTAGTATACAGAAAACACAATACATTTTTACAAAAGCAGTGATCTCAGCCACATCCAGAAGAAAATAATGCTTGAATAAAAACATTAGGCAATTTTTTAAACTTTTAAAAATTATTTAGTATTGAGTAAAGCAGCCCTTAAATATATCTTTGTTCCAGTACATGTTGCATTAATGAGTGTTTTTGAATCATTTTAGTGAGCTCTGGCATAAGAGAGTAAAAAGTACAAAAAATTTGTTCCACACAAAGTTCTGTAACAAGAACTCTTATGCTGTGTCAGAAATGATGTCATAGATAGTGCTGACATTTTTTTTGGTAATGAAAGAGAAAAGGGAAAAGTGTATGGAGGCTTATTAACAAAACACACTTAGTTATTTCTTGCACATTAAAAATTGAATCTTACTCATCTCAAAATGCCTTTTGGGCTATTGGATATAGATCTCCTGACAGCTGCAGATGTAGTCAAAGTAGTATTAGAAAAACAGAGATTTTTTACTTCCAAAGTTCAAGACCCGAACACTGCCTAAAAAGGGAGACATGCCTTTGAGCACTGAACTTTTGATATTTTTCTGACTTAAGTGCATACCAAAACTTCAGTTGGAGTTCAAAGCATGAATTTAGTAACCAAAGGAAAAAAAGTTGATTTCCACTGTGATTACGTAAGAATGTAGTTTTACCTGGGAAACCCTGAAAATATCTGACTATTGTTTTGTTTTTCTTTTCTTTTCCTTTTGGGGTGAAAATAGATCAGGAGAATAAAATGGTGCCATCCACCATTGTCTGAAACATTTCAAAGTTAGCAAACATTTCTGACATGTGTAAAAGTGGAGATCTGTAGCAGGCAGAAATATGAATGCCTTCTACAACAATATTATTTGGTTTCAGGCTGAGGTGGATGGCCAGGAATCCACTGAACTCTTTCACTGGGGCTCCTGCTGAAGTCAGACGTGTTTTCTGGCCAGGTGGCAGCCTGGACCTCAGAATATACTACAAAAGTTCCAAGGCACTCTAGATTTCAATGAACACCGGCACTACAACAATTGCAGCTGTACTTTCACCCAGCCACAGCGCAGGTTGCTGGATTTGTTTTGTCTTTGCTTTCACCAGATCCCTTTTCAGGCAGTCCAAATCCCTGATCCAGTTCCAGACTACAGCTGGCATGCAGGAGGGCATCAGCCCTCCTCTTTTCAGGGGTGGTGCAGATTGTTGTTGAATTGATAGGTCTACATAAGAAGAACCTAAATGTAAATGTTCCTGACAATGAGGATTTGAGAAGATGCCAAGGGACAAAAGATAGAGCTAGTCTTTCAAGAAAAAAACCATGTGAGACTTTTTTCTTGAAAGGTGTAGCAAAACTGCTACCTCTCATTGCAGTCACCAGGTATTTCTATAGAACAGAAAACTTACTTACCAAAATTTTAATATTCTTTATCCACCCTGACCCCCCAAAAATTTAGATATGGGGAAGGATATTTCGGTAAAATTATGACACATAATAATCACATGGCTAAAACCTCTAAAACATTTCATCATTTTACTGCTTTAAAACAAATGCCACATTGTAACACTGTATCTATAAATCCTCCCAAACACAGAAATCTTTTGCCTTACTCAGCCTAATCGAAACACATTCTTTCATGGTTTTAAATTGAGCTTACAAAACCTGATGCTTTGAACGTGGAAAAATCCCCAAGGCATTCTTTCTAGTGGCAACTGAAGGGAAGTTTCACAACAATGATGCGCTGTTCAGCCTCCCTTCTGGGCATGAAAATATTATTGAGAAGACTCAAAGGAGTGTGGTCTATTTCCTCTAAAGTAATATCCTTTTTTTTTGTGGGTACAAATGTCTTCCTTCTGAAGACATCAATGAGAAAAGATTTCAAGTAACCTGATATCAAATGGAATCCTTATCTACTGTGAGAAATGTTCTCAGGTAGTGGATTGCCGTCAAATTCTGTTCTCACTGAAGTCAGTGAGATTGTCATTGTTGATTTCAATGTGAACTAGTTAAAACTCAAAATATGCTTGACATTTGACACAACAGGAACTTCAAGGGACCTTTAACATGAAGCAAACAGAGCTTGGCTTCCAGCTGGACCACTGACCCTGCTGGCCACATTCTCAGTTATAATTAGGTTCCTTTTTGCTTGTTGGGCAATATAATGGGCCTTTGAAGTCTGCATTTCCTTCCTGCGTTTCTCTCCAAGGCACTAAGGACTCGTGACTCTGCTCCAACCTGGTCTTTCACACCACGCCATTGCCAATGCGTCGCACACTCCTCTGGTTGCCAGCATCCACCCAGCTGAGGCCCCAGGCTCCTGGATGGGGCAGCCAAAAGCTGGCTGAGAGCCACTGGCTCTGCATTCTTGCCACAGATTCTTTAATCTGCTCTGGGGATGGGCAAATCGCCTCTCTCTGCCTCAGCTTCCTGACAGGTCAGAGGAATACCCTGTTGTGTGCTGTAGGCTGTGGGGAGTGAGATGTTCTGCATCAGCACCTTGGGAGTGGACCCCAGCTTCAGTCCCTGGCCCCAGACAGCGATGTATTCCATGAAAAAGTCAGTAAAAATATCTTCTGGTCCCAGAGATAGACTATATTGGGCCCTGAAGGGTATAAACAGATAATCTAATTTTTTCTCACATTGCAGAGTATCTAACAACAAATGCTAGGTTTACAAGGAATTTTCTTTGTTATCTCTGCTATTGGTTATCATCTTGTCATCTGCTTACCTATGACTTTATTATTCATGATTGTATGGCTTTTTATCTGAAGTGTACTTAAACACCAAAAAATGTAGTACTTACCTATTTTTTTTGTGTGAGAAACACTTGAAGCAAAAGTAGCCTTGAAACCTTTTGTTGAAATCTCTTCTATTTCCCTGTATAGATATACATAAGGACATGTATATGACTACAAATAACTTATTTGCACAACTTTGATGAGACAGAAATAATCCTCTCTGGTCTTTGCACGGCCCTCATATTTTTATTTTCATATATCTAACAGTTACAAATATGTACAGCTTCTCATTAAAACGCAAATAAGTTTTCTAAATACTAGCACAGTTAGATATATTTAGTTTTCATATTGCAAAACCATACAATACTGTACATTATGGTATTAAAAAGAAACATATAAAATGGAGTTATATTCCATCTCCAGACTTTTGTACTGCAGATTTCTTCTTTTAATTCTTAAAGAGTTAGACAAACTATAAACAGAAAGTTCAAAAAATATTTTCCCAGTTGTTTTCTAATTGTTTTTTACAAGTTAAACCAAAACACTATAACTTTAATGAGTCCCTAGAACACGGCTATTTTGAATCATAGTATGTTTGCCTTAGAATATGTTCTTGTTAGGTTCCTATCTCATTATGTCTCTGATGTTAAAGGAACATTACATAATTTCAAGTAGCTGAAAGAATAAGATTTAAGTCTTTGTTTAGAGCTAAGAATGCAAGTGCTCTCGTGGACCAAGGCCACCATGCTCAACACTGAACCAGGTTTGCCAAGACTTCTTTCTGCCAAAACACAGCATAGAGAAATGCAAAACCTTCTGGTTTGGCAAAGAGAAATAAAAAAAAAATATTGAGAAGATGCATTTCTAGTGAAGAATGCCACAGGGCACAGATTAGCCTGGGGAATAGGATTTACTCTGTTGCTTGAAGATGCAGATTTTTATTACTTTTCTCATAGGCTTGAAACAAAGGTTTTTGTCTCAGGTCACTCTGAATTAAAAAAAAATGTATGGACTTTCAGAATTTCTAAACTCTTAGTTTGGAATAATACCCTTCTTAGCAGAGTGTGGAGCTTTCTTGCTCTTCCATGCTTTTCTTGGATTCATTCTATGTTAATACCAAAAGAGATGAATTTTCTCTGTGTGACAAAGAAATTATCCTAATGCAGATCCTTCCAGCAATTTGTAAAGCTTAGGCCCCAGTGAGAACAGGAATTCTGATAGGCAAACTTCCAAAGAAACCTTGCAATACTATGATAAGTTAAATATTATGATACTTAAAATATTTTCTTTTCAAATTTTTGTTGTTTATTTTATTATTTAATAGCATTATTTTACTGTTTCTTAAAAAAAGGATGTTCTTCAAACTTATTTTTCTTCTACAGTGATAGAAAGAGAGCTGTCTGAGGAAGGTGAAGGAGGTTACTGAGTGATTCCACAGGCGTGTCTGAAGTATATGTGGGGCTTTATAAAGCATTTCTACTGGGGATATGAGGGACTGAAAAAAATGTCCCTAAAATTTCAGATGAACTGATTTAAAGTTAGAAAATATAGGTCAAGTATGAATTATCTTTACATACATAAAATCTTCATTAAGTTGTTTTCTTTGGAGGTCTATTGTTCAAGCCTGAAAAAGTTCAGTTAAAACATATTGGGTGTCACTTCATTTCCCTGTCCTCAGAGCAGACATATCTGGTGATAAGAATGTTAGTCTCACTGACAGTGAATAAGATAAAGGAAGTTTGCAGTTCATTGAAAATATTGAAAAAGACCAATTTAATCTATCTTGAAGGTAAAACACATTGAAAATACAAAGAAAAAAGCCCCACACCAAATCCACAAAAAATCAAAACCAAACCAACCAAACCAAACAAAGAACATTTTTTACAAACCAGAAAAACACTTTCAAGTATCTCCAATTCTAGCTTATTTCTTGTTGAGATGGTTTCCAAAGTCGAGAAAACATTTCAGTAACACCCCATAAACCTCCTTACGCAATTTAAGATTTGCAGTGTACCAAGGTTCAAATGACTGAGATGAACCAATTTAAAAGTATCCAAAGACAGATTGGAAACTGCAGATCCAGAGATCTTATTTTTCTCTTCCTGTGTGCTTTCTAGCTGGCCACTGATAGGCTTAAGACATAAAACCTAATGAAGATAGTAAGAAAACCTATTTTTTGCGGGTTTTTCCTTAGAAGCTGGCATTTAGCAACCAAAAATGACAACAAAACACTATTGTGGCTTGATGCTCATGGTTGTAACAATGATGTGATAGGAAGTGGGTGTCAAGTTCCCTTGGTGAGAAATAGGGAATGAATGAGACACTCTGAATCACCAATGAATCACTAATAGAGTTCTGCTTCTGTTTTTTGGCTTTTATTTCTAGACCCTAAAACTATGACAATTTTAAAATGATGGATGAAGGTGAACACTTCACAGCATTCACAAGTGTGTGGTAAGGTCTGATGGCCATTAGACTTCCTAAGACCATGAAAACAGGAAATTTTAACAGCCAGCATTTATTGTTTCTTTTGGCTAATGTCAGAGTTAACAACTGCTCAGGTTCTTTGTAGAACACGAGAGGATGAGGGTAGAAGGACAACATCTTTGTGGCCAGCAGCAAAACCACTAAGTTCAGCAGAGTTCAGGGAGTTCTGGATTTCTCTTGCAAAATTTACAAGAACTCACTCTCTTTGAGCACACACTGTACTACATCTTATGCTGGAAAATGAACTGCAGTAGCTTTTACTGTGAGTAAATATGTGCATTTTGATAGCCAATAAAAATAAACTGATAAGCTATGCTAATCTGAGAAACTGGGAGCTCCCTCAATTTTAAAACAGGATGACACAAGTGAGAATAAGAAATATCAGGCTGTTAAAGGGAAAAATAAAATTGTCTAGGTAGAGTGTGTGTATGTATACATGTACATATATGGGTTCATTATCATCAGTATCAGCACTGAAATTATTTTAAACAGAAGTTTCATAAGCAATATCAGAGTTCAGATTGTCAGTTTTGAATGGACTGAATCACACGAATTAAAACGTTTACTATAAAGGTACACATAAAGTTTATTCTGCATTGATTCTGAATTCCTGTAGGAGTTCAGTGAATAGGACTAGGTCAAGGTACTGATGCTTTGTCACACCAGATGGAACCAGACAGAGACCAGGCCCACTGGTGTCAGAAGACTTAATCTCCATTTTCTTTGTTCTGTTCTATATGACAAAGTGCACACATTGAACAGGCAGGACCAGGGAAAGCCTGAGCAAATTTTGGCAAAGCAAGTGAAGAAATTGATCCTGCAGGTTTGTCATCTGGGAATCTCTAGATTCATATATGTATAACAATGTTTATATTTATTGAGAATTGTATTTGCTGTAGTTTTGATTTCTACCATGAAATGATTGCATTGAATTAGCAATGGCCAGGTGTTATGATCTAGCCAGGTCTCTGGGATGACTGTTGCACACATTTCAACACTCTTGAGCTTATAGTGCACTGAAGTTACACTGAGAAAATACTGAAGGAAAAAAACATTAGGATTGTGTAGGACAGTTTATGACAAAGTGACAGGGTAATGGGTGTGATGAAAATGAAGTGTGGCTTTATTGAGTCACAACATTATGTGCTCTGTATTAATGCTTGCATTTCTACTGAGAGAAATTTCCTCAGAAGGGAAGCACTGTGTTGCATGTTAGGCTGATTTGTATATTTTTTTATCATCTGTGCTCTAGCAAATGCTTTGTGAAATGTTTGTCTCTGGTTGAAAGAAAATTAACAAATTTAAATTGGTTCTGGCTGCCATCTCAGAGCAGAATAAAGAGTAAGTTTAGGTTAATGTGTAGGCTATTATCTTGGGAACAACACCACCACTAATTTTTAAAAAATGTATTTTCTGGTGCATGTTTTAAATTATAGAAGCATATTCAACTGTGAAAGTTCTTGTTGGGTCAGTCCATAGTTTTTCTTTCTAAGTTGAATTAAATCATAAAACTTAGCTTCCAGCAAAAGCTTTCAAAGCAAGGACACAATGTTCTTAACTATTACTCTTTTCCTGTTTCATGAAATTGTACATACATCCTGCCTACTTGGAAATCAATATTTTTAAGTAAATCAAAGCTTTTTAAGTCTTTAATGGAGCTAAATAGCTTCTTTTTTTGTAGCTATTACCTTGAATAGTGGTCAATATATCTCTCTGCAGAGGTGAAAATTGAAACCCAAAACTTCCAACATTTTTTCCCACCTGTAAATATGTATTTGAATGTTGAGATTGTACAGTGAAAAGCACAATGTAATCCACATCCAGTTCATGGTATTGAAAGTAACAATTAGGAAATTTTAACATAAGAATATGAGAATCTAGTGGCCTACTTAGACCGAGATTGAGTCTAAGCTTAACTTAATACAAGGTTCTTGACCAATTTGATTTTTGTAGTGTCAGACTTATAATAAAACCTCCATAATCTTTTGGAAGACTGAAGCCCATAATTATTGGCAAAGGGCCAGACATCTCTGAGCTTGAAGTTACTGATGTAAGTGCAGTTGTGTTGGCTCAAAGGTTGAGTAAGAAAGGCTATGGTCAACTGAATATATTTCCCTGGTTCCTAATATATACCACCATCTATTCAGGATAGATTTACACTTCTCATAGGCTTCAGCCAGTCTAGAGATTACAATGTGGCTTCACTGGGCGCTTTTCATGGTCTGCTGAGCTTACTTCTCCCAAATACAGACAATTCTTCCATGTGCTACAGTTTCCTACTAAATCTTCACAGAGCAGAACCCTAGTGAAAAAATTAATGCCTGTTTATGCTGTAGATTCTGTCTTTATTTCTATCAGTAGCAGTACCCCAGATGATCCAAAGTATTTGAGGTTGAAGAACTATTTCCCATTTACTGAGTCATGTTGGAAGATGTCAAAAGAAAGCTAAGTCAATTGACCCATGAAAAGATTGATTTTTCTAACATTTTTTTCAGTCCCTTATACCTAGTAGAAGAACTAAGATTTCTGTCCAAAATTAACTGTAAAAGATTTTATAAATAGCCTGTGCATACAAAGAGATGGAAACCATCTATGGTAAATGGAGTGGATTTTCCTCTCCCAGTCTCCAAATATTTATCCTTCTATCTAGTGGCTGTACAGGAAATGAAGGAGCTGGAGGAGTCTCCTCCATCAGAGAAAAATTTACCACAGGTAAGTGTAACTATAACAAGACAGAACTAAACTTAGGCTGTGAGCTAGAAGAGTGATTCCTCATAAAGATAATTCCTAAAGCTGCACACAGTGAGTAGGAGTGATTGACACTGTCTATCTCAACATGCCTGCAGTTCATCTGGACCAGGCTGGGGAGCCCATGGTTGCCCCAATCCACACTGAAGTAAAGTTGCACCGACTCCAGATCAATGGTGAGAAAAATTCCATAAGTTTTGATAAACAAAACCAAACATATGTATCCAGTGTCCACATGTTTTCAAATATACTAAGTGCTTATGCTGACATTTAAATTTCATAAGTACCAAGTTTCTGCTTTCACAGACTAATCTGACCCCTCTCTAAACCAGACAGAGTCTCTCTTTTGTGAGGTTGAGCAATTATTTTTCTCAATTCTTGGCTTCTACTTCCTTAGTTAAGGAGCAAAATAAAAAGTATACCTTGGGAGTTTAGGAAGTTATTAAGAAGAGAAACTTATCCAGGAAGGGAACTTCTTGTTTCTCATAGATGCCAGACTCAGACAGAAGATGTCTTTTTGTCTTCTCCCCTCCCCATACACATCCCCACCCTTCCCTCCAGCTACAAAATGCACTGTGGGTATTTGACTCATTATGTTTCTCTACAGAAATCATAACTGAACACTGCCCTTTTATCTTCTTCAAAGAAAGTCCTGTGTCAATACACAACCTTTTCCAGACAGATGTTTTTATTTTACAGTTTCCACCTCTACAGTTTCACCTGGCCAGCTCCACCTCAGAATTTCATCTGTGTCACAGGTGGAGATAATTTGCTATGACTTCAAGGTTATTATTCTTTGTCTTTGCAAATGAGATAAGCTATTATTGTCCCTGAGGGCAAACTATTTTCTCTCGTACTAGCAATGAGTCAGCAAGGTGTTATAATGCATGTGATCATCTCACTGCATGAATTTGCGCTGAACTCTATACAGGGTGTTAGCTTGCTAGCTATGCATTATCCATGTCTTATTGAAGCAGTGCATTCAGAGAGTCCTTCTGTGTTGAAAAATACTATGGCTGGATAGTAGAGAAACTCACCTGCAGAACAGTTTCTTCCTTCTTATTCTTTCTACTTCAAGATTGATGTGAGAACTTTCAAACTAAGAGCTTTCATCTGAGACCATGGAGTTGCATATTTTACAGAATGATCCTTAAATACTCATTTTGAATCTCTTTTAGTCAATACAGTTAATTACCAGATGAGAGCTAGACACAAAGGATATTTACACCAGGATTAGTAAAGTACTGCAAGGCAGCAGAAGCAGCAGAGGTGTTTTCAGGAGAGCCTTTAGACTGTGACATACATAAAGGACAGAAACCTGGTGGAATTCTGTCAATGATATATTGCACTTGTGAGCATTTACTCTCATCTTTTAAATGCTTGATGACAGTAGATTTGGGGGAGCAAAGGCTATTTCCTATCACTCATGTAATAAAGTAAAGAAGATGTCATCTGCCTTATCTTCATATTTTTACTATTAACTGAAGAGAGAATGAAGAAAATATATTTAGCACATACTTTTTGAAGAATGCTTATGTTTTGAAAAGTTTTAGTGCTTGACACAACTGTATTTCATATACTTGCCATGGGATTTATAGCTAATAAACATTAGTATTATGAGGTAAATATAACCCTTGAACCACACTTCCATAACACCCCACTGTGTGCCTTTGAAAAACAGGACAGCATACTGGCAGCAGTGGGAGGCTAGAGGGAAAGAATAGGGTCTGGAGAAGGAGATTTGGCTGGAAGGACAGCTGTGGTAAGGCACGGGGGGGATCCCCAAGAAGTCACTGGCTGATTATACTGTGCAGATGTTTATGTTGCCTGGAATGCAAATATTAAAAAAAAATTACCAAAGGGAAAAAAAAACCAAAAACCAAAGAGGAGGAATGACATTTCCTGCAATCAGGTAAAGCACAGTAAGCAGAGTTATTTAGCCATGAATTAATATGTGAAAAGGATTTAGTGTGAAAAGAATTACCTGCATTGACTACAGGTCTCTGCAGTAAAAGAGCAAAAAGGCAAAAAAATGATTGCAGTAGCTGGTCCTAGCCAGTGCCTGCATTCAGATGCCAGTAGAAATGTCCTGGACTTTGCCAGGAGCTTCACTGAAAGTCTCAGGCTGGTTTGCACAGTGAAATGCTAAACTTCAGTATCTACTAGTTTTTGCTTTAACTACCTGTTGTGTTATACCTCAGGTTCCCTTCTGAGATATGAAAGAAAACAGAGGAACTGGATTGATTTTTTCTTAAGGTTGGGGGTTTTGGGGATTGGTTATGGGGAGCATTAATGTCAACTCTTATGGGGAGATTGTCATTGATGAAAATTTAGAAACATCTGTAAATAACTTGTTCTTATTTTTCCTCCCCCCCCCCCAAGACATCACATACTTTTGTCTCTTGGATACATTTGTAAAGCTTGTTGCCTTTTGTTATCAGTTCCTATTCTTTATATTTCCCCTTCAGAAAAGAAAACTTCTCTTCAAATGAAGAGTCAGTCTTAAAACAACAGGAAAAAAAGAAGCAGGTGGACTACTCATTTTAGATAAAAAGCATTATTCTTGAAAGTAATTTGGGTTGTCTGTTTCTGTTGGTCATGTCAGGACCTATTTACTTTACCTGCAGAAGCAATCTGACTTCAGTTATTTCCACACTTTGGGCTGAAACTCTATCAAAAGACAAAGGCACAGATGTGTCTATAGCAACTTGCACCTTAAACTTTGTGAAAGGCTCAACAAAGCACTGTATCAATGTGTTTAGCTTCCAGAAAACAAATTTTTATTGCTTTAAGAACAAATGTTTCCAATATTAACAATAATATAATTACAAAATGCACACTCATAAGCTTCCCCTTTAAAGATGATAATAGAGTACTACTATTCTTGTAAAAATGTGATTGTAATGTCTTGGTTCTTACTCCCCAAAAAAAATTTTTTTTGCTTCAGTGGAAAAATTATCCTTTAATGTAAAATACAGACTGCTACTTTCTCATTCCAATATCTAAAATGTATGCCCTGATCAATGAGTTGCTTCAAATAATAATTGTGTCACTGAGAAACACATTGCTGGGATGTTTTCCTTAGCAGTGTTAGAACTTCCTCTGAGCACAGAGTCTCTTGCTTCTCATCAGTCTGGAGACTCTGCAGACAAATTACCTGCCTTTCATCTTTCTGCTAGAGGGTGGGAAAAATTACTAGAAGAAAAAAAAAAGGTTTAGTAAGAGTTTTTGTGTAAGAGAGTTGGAATCTGAGACAGAGACAGATAATTTCAGGAAAAAAGACTTTTTAAAAGCAGAAAGGAAAAGGAAGATGAGAAGATAAGCTATGCATTCTTTTACATTTACCTTTAAAGGTTCAACTTTACTTAAAAACATTTAGTTTTTATCGATAAAAAGTGCCATTTATTAAATATACTATTGTTACTATTAACCTTCTGGTAGATAAACAAGTGTCAGATAAGAATTGTTATTTAGCTGGAGAAGAAGGAAAGGAACATATTAATCTGCTTTTCCTTTCTTTTGAAGTAAATTAGAGAAGTGTGAAATTATGGCATAGGATACAGTTCCTCTTCCTCAATACAAACAAGACTTCTTGTCATTTTATAATAATGTAAAGCAGAATCTGTCTGAATGATGCTGAAAAGAAGATCTGATAACTTGAATTTTAATTCATCCATTTCAGGGACTGCAAAACTTTGAATATGACTTTCGTAGATTAAAAGTTTCAGAACTGTCAGATCTTCCACCCCCTGACCAGCATTTCCAGAATTGAGAACATTTGCTCACAGTGGTTGCCCTGGAAAGAGCTGCTTGATCAAAATCTTGTAGGAAAATCTGAGAAGTATGATATGAGGTTAAATCTGATGAAGATTGATACTGCCATAGAAAGTGGCTAGTACTGGACTCTTCAAACTGAGGAGAATGGAACCTGCTTTATCAGTCCCTCCTCATTGGGCAGGGCAGGGAGAAAATAAGGTGGAAAAAACTCATGGGTCAAGATAAGGGCAATTTAATAAAGCAAAACCAAAGGTCATGCATGCAGAAGCACAGGAAACACAAATAGTTTATTCTCTGCTTCCCATCATAAATGGATGCCTTGCCACTTCCCAGGAAGCAGGGCTTCAGTACACATAATAGTTGCTCCAGAAGGAAAATTATGTAAATAACAGATCATCTCTGACCCCCCTCTCCCACCCTCCTCCTCTTTGCTTTTAGCTTCTATTGCTGAGAGGACTCATGGTCTGGAATATTATGGAGTCTCCCTTTGGTCAGTTTGGGTCAGCTGTCCTGGCCATATTGTCTCCCAAGGTCTTGCCCACCACCACCCTGCAGGTGAGGGGGGATGTTGGGCAGAGCTGATGCTGTGCAAGCTCTTCTCAGCAGTAGTGCAAACACTGCTGGTGTGTTATCAACACCTTTCCAGCTGTCAGGGCAGAGCACAGCACTCTGAGAGCTGCTATGGAAAAATTATCTCCATCCCAGCCAGAAAAAATACACCTGCTAAGGGACACAAATAAAGTGCCATGTGTGCACTTATATTAAATCATGTCGATGTATGCATTCATATGAGATTGTCACTGAAGAAAAATCAAAACCATTCCTGGAAGCAGGGACCACTACCCCAACCTTTTGCTGAAGCTGCATCTGAAGCAAGCATATGGATTAAAATGAGTTCTATTCACTGTTCATTTCTCAACAACTGTGCTATTTGAAATCTTAAAGAAAAGCTTATGTAAAAGCATGTAAACATATGTCAATATGCATTGAAACATGCATGAATAAAAAAGTAGTAACTTTCTTTACAGAATCATCTGCTAAGCTGTTAAGTCCTCAATGATAAAAAAGAGGAAACAGTCTGTTTGCTCTGTGCTTTATATCTTCTCTAACTGCTCCAAGTTTTCTTGAGAAAACCCTTGCCAGAAACCTGTGGTTTCCTTATGTCTCAGAACTACATTGCTAGTTACTTGTATAATTTAGTGAGATTTCATTTTGATTGTCAGATTCCAGCACTCCTGTGATTCATTTTTACTAAAAGAAGTCACCAATTCCCCTCCCCTAAAAATCACTTTCCTCTATGATTAAGAAATGCAGTTCCATACTATCACAGGACTTCCCGAATTCTCTTTCTTCAGATACTACATCCTGAAGTTCCTTTAATGCTGTTCCCAGAAAGTGACTCATGATTCTTTATTAATTATAGACTATGTTAACTTAATGAATGCACTGGAAATGTGTTTTTCTAGTCTCATTATAGCTTGAAGGAAATATCATTGACAAGATATTACCTCTCACTGATCTTGTACTTGTAGCGTAAATGTAACTTTTTTATGATTGATTCTTTAAAATTTAGCTAAATTAAAAAGAAAAAGTTAATGTAGACCTGATTTCTATGGACTACATCTTTAATTGCATGAATAAATGTAGACATTTAAGGTGAAACACTAAACAATTTCATGAAAAATGAGGACAAAACCTTTCCTACTCTAGGCTGGCCAGGATTTTGCTCTGCTCATGCATAGGTTTATTGCTGATATGGCACATTGCATCTTTATTGTTATTGGGTTTTTGCACTGTAATAATCTGAATGATACTAACCCACTTTTGTGGGTTGGATGGATAGGCTTATCTCAGTGTGAGGAAATAAATGGGAATATTCCAGTGTTAGCTTCAGATACATTCTCTGGTATCATCCAGGGCATGTTTGGAGAAAAACCTTGTGTTTGTATAGAGATGGTAAGTGGAGCAGTTCATATTCTTAGTTATGTTGTGCCCTCTGGCAAGCCTGCCAGGAGAGTGCTGTGCTTGTTTTGTGAAGAAAAACCTCCTCCACATTCCAGCTTGAGCATATCTATTGTTTTCAGACATAAACAGATGTCTTCCTTACCTAAGGGAAGCTCTCAAAAATCTGGAAGTAAAACAGAAGAAACTGATGTGAAACCACCACAGTGTTTGACCTGTCTGCATGCATTAATAATCTCAACTTTAGCTGAAGGCAGAGTTCTGTTGCATTCAGTTTTATTATTTGCATGGTTTCTGCCCTGCAGTATGGAAGAACAATATAGGATATTAGTATTAATTTAATTTTCAAAATTTCAATTAGGATTTTTTAAAATATATACATGTTTATTATGTTATTCAAAGTCTTTAAAATCAAGATAATTCAGAGCTGCTTAAGAAGAGCTGGGAAAAGGGGGATAAACATATTCTTCATTCTGCCAAACTGCCCTCTATTTCACAGGCCAAAATTTCAAAATTTGTGGTGAGATCAAGTCATACATTCAGAGCACAGCTTTTTCTAATAATTCTGACAGAGTGAATGAATTTTATTTGCATCACTCTTGTCTGACTACTACCAAAATGCATATATTTGGGGAGGGTTTACATCTATACATTTACTTTCTGTGACAGGCTGATCTATCTTTCCCAGCCTCATACAAATATCTGTAGCACATTCAGACGTGTTAGGGTTTAGCTGCCTGTGGGAGGTAAGATAACAACCCCAAGTAGGTCAGGTTTGCAAATCCTTCATGAAGACAAGGCATACCAAACTTACTCTACATTTGGGAGTCATCTCCTCGAGGGCCTTGTCTCTCTCCTCTCTCCTCACCCACCTATGCCATGGTTACAACACAAGCTGTATGATGACGTCCAAACAATGCTAATATTGAGTAACTACCAGGAGTAGTGAGAAAAAGTACTGTGTGCTCAAGGGCAGCAGGATAAGTGTATTGGTGAAGGGGAACTGAGGGAAGTGTTGAACACAGTGCGAGAACAAAGGGAGTGGAGAACATTTCAGTGAGGTGCAGAGCCCTGTGCTGGAGCCAGCTCTGCAGCTGCTGGGACAGCAGCCACATGTCCCAGCAGAGCAGGGGCTGATCCAGCAGCTCCCCAGCAAACCACACTGCAGAGACACTGCAGTGCTGTAGTGCAGACACAGCTGCACACTGCAAGCTGCACACTGCAGGTGCTGCCCTTGCTGCCTGTGCTGTAGTGCAGACCCAGCTGGGTCAGACCTGGGTCACACACCTCTCTGCAAGGCTGCATCCATCTGCAGAAGTAGCACCTGGGATGCAACAAACCTTATGTAATAGTAAAGATGCTCAGAAATTAAGATTATTTTAATTATCATTTTGTAATTCAGAGGCACCTGATGGTCAGATTAGAATCAGGTCATGACTCCTCGCTCTCACTTTCCCTGCAAGAAAAAAAGAATGATAATCTAGAGCAAGATATGGAGGGAAAAAAAAAGTGATGGAAGGATTCAAGAAATGAAAAGCAAATTTACTCTTAATTCTTGTAAATTTTAACTGCAAGTAGCCTCTAATGTCCATAAAGCTCAGTGAGTCATAATTTAAAATAAGAGACTAAATATAAACGGAAACTACTCAGAGGCAGAAGAATTTAATCAGTGTCGTTCATAAGTAAACTATAGAATTTGATTTGTTCATAAAGCAGACAAGGTTTCCAGTAGAAATTCTTAAGAATTATAGCTATCACAATGAACTACTATCTTTAATTTTATTTGTTGTTTCTGAGTGTGCATCATCTTGGTTTCCATGCTACGGTAGTGTGATTCATATCTTGTGGTTAGGAAGACTGACTTTTTGTTTCCGAAATTTCTGCTGTGAGAAAACATCTGCTGAAACGTAGATAGTTTGCGGTGTGTGGACGAAATATGTATTCTTCATACCCTCCTCCTGTAAGGACAGACTCATCACAAGTAACAACATTATTCTCACAGTTGCACTCTTGACACATTATCCCCTAATAAATGATCAAATAATTTTTCTGTTTAGAAAAAAAGGTGTCGTGATATTTATATATGTGTGATTTGCATCATTTCCTGGTTGCAGATGCATACATTATTCTTGTTGCAGGGAAGACTATTTTTACTATTTAACACTTTATAATCAAAATTGATATGCCATAAAATCTAATAATTTCTATTACATAGAGCAAATCCTCCTTACAGTACCAAGAAACACTTGTTCAACTGGAAATTCAGTTTTAAGTCATAAGAGCAGAGAGGTTTTCTTATCCAGTTGCAGTTTATCAGGCTGAAGTGGGAACTGCTTATCAAGTTACAACATGAGTACTCATTGGCAGGAGCTCCCTACTACTGCTGGCATCTCTCAAGATTTCAAATAGAGTTCATACATCCAGACTGGAAATCCACACTTTTGCATCCTTATGCTTCTCTGCTCCCTTTCTCAGCTGGGGACAGCTCCCAGAAGGAGTGGCCCCCTTCAAACCCTTCATGCGACCAAGATTGTGTGAATTCTCAGAAAAAAATAATTAGCATGGTGACTCCTAGAACATTACAAACTTTTCTGTGTATAACCATTGTTCAGCAGACACCAAGGCCAGCATTTCATCTGCTCCACTGCAATTATTGAGACCAGAAGCATAATGCTGCAATATTTGCAACATACATCACTCTAGATAAATAAATACTAATCCAGTGAACTTACGTGGGTAATTTCATACTCAGCCTTCTCTTTTTCCTGTTTCTTCAGATTCACACACTTAACAGAAATTTAACAGGTCTTCACAATCCCTCCCACCCCAAATCCTTCAGGTGTACATGCTCTCCATGCTAAATATATAATATAAAACACAATTGAAAATAAATTTTCCCCACTATAGTGATAATGTTTTGCAACATGGGAGAAACTTCTTTAACCAGAAGAGAGAGAAAAATTGAGTGTCTGAAAACAGTCCTTTTTCATTTAAATAAGTTTTTAAAATCAATGCTACATACAGTATGCTCCCTTGTCCATAGAAGAGCTCATCTTCATTTCTTAATTCTTAAAATTAAACTGCATTCTAGTTTGTAGAGAATATGGCATATTAAAATGTGCATATATACCCTGTCTGGTTCTTTAAAAGATGTGAAAATGTATTCCCACAGCTAAGTACTTAATATAACAGATGTTTTATCTCCTTCTAGACTGATTTTTTTTCTTTGACTGCTTCCTACTATGAAAAGCAGAAATCTGCATTATTTTTGATAAACAGCATGGTACTCAAAGACTGAAGTATTCATTCAGCTGTGATTCTAAGAAATACTATTTCATCATTGGTTATAATTTTCATCAGTGGTGGTGTACCATGATTTTCTCTGACTACTATTCTTTGGATTTCTTTCTTTTTTCACAGTTAGAAATGGAGCTCAGTTTTGCACAGTTTTTAGGCGTATCCTATATGTTTTCTTGATATTAGCCAGCACTAAAAGAATGCTTTTGATTTGAGATGCTTTAAGGAAGAAGTCATAGAGGGAAAGTGGGTGTTCCCCTGTTCTCTGACATTTTAATAAGCTGAGCTAAGCTTGACATTCATATATTCCTCCTACCTCAATGGGATTGCTCTTTCATGGAAGTCATCAGATGCTCTTAAGAGGGAGGCTCCCTTGGACAGGGAACTGACACTCTGCTCAGCACTGCTGTCTACATGCAACTGTGACCTGATTCAAAGCCCTTTACAGAGCTTACATTGCTGGTGACATTTTGAGAAGTTGTGTTTCTTTGTTTGCTTCTAATTTTTGTACAAACTGCTCCTAATTTTAGCTGGGATAGAGACAATTTCTTTCGAAGTAACTGATGCTACTGTGTTGTGCTTTTTTCATTCAGTGTGAGGATAATGTAGATAACACACTCATATTCAGTGCTTGCTCTTAGTCAAGGCCTTTCAGTGTCTCATGCTCTGCTGTTAAGCAGGGACATAAGAAGCTGGGAGGAACTATAGTCAGAACATCTAGCCTAGGGAAGTTCCGTACCACAGAACATCATTCTCAATACATAAATTGGGAGGAATTGGCTCAGAGGGGCTGATAGCTGCTCAGGGATAAGCTGGGCATTGGTCAGCAACTGGTGAGCAATTGTATTGTGTATCACTTATCTTCCTTGGATTTTATTTCTCTCTTTAATTGTTATCTCCCTTTCCATTATTATTATTACTGTTGTGTTATTATAACATTCTATTTTATTTCAATTATTAAGCTGTTTTTATCTCAGCCCACAAGTATTAACTCTTTTCTGATTCTCCTTCCCATCCCAGCATGGGTAGGGGGTGGTAAGCAAACTGCTTCATGGTATTCAGTTGCTGACAACATAATGGCTAACACTCCAGTTATTCAATTTTAAAATATTTTCCTTTTTTTTTGATCAATATGGGGCTAGTTGGGAAGGAAAATGATTCATTAGTGTCTCTGTGTGGAGACAAAAAGCCTCTTAAACAGAGGAGTCCAGAAAAATATAGTGGGAGGAGAAATTACACAGAAGATTTTGTCACCTTCAGAAACAATTGATGTAGTTTCAGATCTATATTTCACTATTTGGTTGTATCCATACCTGGTATTGAAATAAAAACATGATTCTTCAGTTGTGGTTGAATTTCCATCGTTTTATCTGATTAACAAACATAGAAAGGTCTTGTCTATCAAGTGGTTTGATATCTCTGTGGTATAAATGTCAATAAATGGTAGAAATTTTCACTTCTGCACTGATGTACCTGAGTGTTTAACTCTGACAAAAATGGTAAGAGAACAATCCCTGTGTAAATTCAAGGGATGAGCAGAACACAAGAGTAACGCTTAAGGTATTACTAGATGCCTTACTTCTCTGATATATATGCAGCCAAATTCACACTGTGCAGTGGCAGGGCTGTATAAAAAGGAAAGGAGGGAGGGTGGTGTCAGCTGCCCTTTTAGAGATGTTTTAGAACCTAAGAATGTCAAATTGAAATGTCAACACCAAAACAAAAGTGCTTTGCTGCAATAGAGAGACTTCAGTGTCAACATGATGTCAGTGAATGCAAATTTGTCTTAAAAGATTAACAATTTCTGCTCATTATACATCCACTCAAGTGTTAATTTTAATGTAACAATAATAACCACCTTGCCTCCCAAAGAAAGGGGACATTTGTTTTAAAGAAGGAAGCTTTATAAATAAATGCTTCTCTTATTTATGAAGTCTGGTAAAACAGGGTGTAATTGGAAAGGTGAAGGAAGAATTCCCTCAACACTCAGGTAGATTTCTGGCAAGAGAAAGGAGAAGTCTGACTTTCCCCCTCAGGAGGGCAATGGAGTCCCCAGCACAAAGAGCTTCCCGGGGAGCTGGGGCAGGTAAACAAGGTCCTGGACTATGAAGGATTCTGACGGCAGGGAAAGTCTCATGAACCACAGCGAATGGTAGTTTCTTTTCTCTGTGAGGTCTAAGCAGCTTCTTACCTTTCACCAGGGACCACGGTGCCTTTTAGCACAAACTAAACCTGACAACTTGAAAGTAGCAAAAAGCTCTGCTCTCTGAATCTTTTGACCTGGCCCTTTACACTGCAATGTCCCAAGGCAAAATTCCTTTTTTCTTTGCCACTAGAAAATGTTTTGCACTTCAGAGAGACCTTTGAGTTCCTTCAACCTGTACAGAAGCTGTGGATTTGGGGAATGACTGAACAAGACTGTCTCCCACATCGTCATTCTGTTTTCATTTTTTTTTTTGTTTGTTTGTTTCTTGTATATGTGAAGCCACTGACTTGTGATCTGACAAAATAGAAATAACACCTTCTGTTTTTGGCAGATAGGTGAATTTCTGAGATGAGCATCAGCACCTACCCAGTGCAAACATGCAGGGCAATGTTGATGTGCCAATGCTCAGACGATGATGAGTGAAGCAGACATTTTCATGATAAGCTTAAGAAAATTGGTGACCGTAGGATTAAGAGGCTAATACTAAAACCAGAGGCTGAGCTGAACAAAGAGTTGGAATGAGAAGGTAGAGAACTTGCTCCTGCTAAAGCCAAAGGAGCCTTGTATACTCATTTGGCAAGTGCATCACCTCCTAGAGTGTGGTGGCAGAGGCAACCCAAACCCAATGTGGCCACAGGACTTACAAAAGGGAATTGTGGGCCTGGTCACTTGCCTGTGGTCAAAGGTTCTCTAGCAGAGATTTAAGGATGCACAATTACAAGCAGGTCAGGCTGTGAAAATTTTTGTTGCCTGCAGCTGGGAAAATATAAAGTCATGTTTCCAATTTACAATTTGCTCCTGGCATTGCTGATGATACTTAAGTAATGGCTCTTAGAATAATTTATTCATCATGCTCAGATTTGGCTCAAGACTTCTCTTGTATTTGTGTATATTGAGAGTTGCTCATATCTAGAGTTTGTTAATTACAGCTTTTGAATCTGTTTGCCTTTGAATTGCAGAGACCCTTTTATTTAAAATATCAGTAGGAACATAATAAACAAAGAAAGGAAAATAATCAAACATAACTGTCTTTAAGCTGATCCACATAATGTTATATTGGATATCCCATCAAAATTAAAAGTGCTTAGAAAAGAGTGATTCTATTATGAAAGTGAAAGCCAAATGCTTTCAGCTTCTTATTGGAAATAATCAAATTGCATCATGTTGCTGCCTTAATCCCATTAAGGCTTAAAGAATATTAGTTTATTCACAGCCTTCTTTCATCTAGCACTAAACAAAACCCTGTAGTAAATAATTTTTCAGAGTAGCTTTATTATTTTAGATTCCAGTTCCAATTTTCTCACTCACACTGAAAATCGCCTAAGAACTGACAGATTAATATTAGTATTTCTAGAAAATTAAAAATAACATTTATTTTACTTGTCATGTAATTAATTATATATTAATAACCTCAGTTGTTTTCATTTTTAAGAGACGTGCTTTTAGCTTTTCTGGAAACTAAGGTTTTGGAAAGTGATGCTTAGGGTTCTGTTCAGTCATATTAAAAGTCATGCTTATTTTGTGGTTCACCCTTTTCCCAGAAGCCTCATATTTTATCTTTTCCTTATTGTTATCAACACAGAATCTTTCTTAGTCCCCAGAAGGCTTGTTTTAAACTACTTGTTTCCAGTTTGTTTCAAATCTCTTCCTACAATGTTCTTCCACACTGTACAGAGCAGCTACTGACCAGATGCTAGATGCATGAAGTACTCTTCAGTTGGCTCCTTTCCTCAAAATTACTGATTTCTATGCCAAACAAATTTCTAATTTTTGGACTTCATAACTGTTGATTGTGCTGTTACCTCAAGGCAGTTGATACTGGAAACAGTCCAGGCGACAGTGACTACTGTCACAAAATTTAAAAAAATTCTCAATCCCTTTCTCATGTATTTTTCCTAGAATTTCTAAGGCTGAGCAACCAAACCTTAGTAGCAGTAGGTAACTGTGGAAGCCAGAACTTGCTGCAGAGGTAGTATGTGGCTTTCATAATCTCTGAGACCTACATTTCAACAGCTTCTTTTACGTCCTAAGTAATCTTCTTTTATTACATTTTTCTCAGAAATTATTTAAACCTATATGATACTGTAAGTATAGTTCATGGAAATTTCTTTCTTGGCTTCCCTATCAGGCCCTTTAACATTTTATCTCAGAAGATGAAAAATGTATGAAACAAAGCACAGTTTCAAATTCTCTCCATAGCCAAGGTGTCTTACAGGTGACATCTTGAGGGCTCTCCTACACCTTATAAGTCATAGTACTGAAAAATATGAAGATAGGACTGCTTAGTGTAAAATGCTACACATTACTGAGTCTAGAGGAAAAAACTCTATAGTGCAGAAAAAGATACCAGTAATGTGTTGCTGCATTTGTATATATCTATTACAACACTGCCTTCAATTACATGATCATGATCTCTATGTTTATTCTGATCTCTCAAGAATTACATACAAAGGAAGATTTAAAGTTTCTCAAACAACTGTAAATGCTAGAATTTTTACTGTCTTCTTTACAGTAAGCTACAATTTATCATATTTTTTGTATGTAATAGACAGCAGATATGATGGAATTATCTTTGGTAGTTTACAAATTATTAATACTGCTTATCAGTTTTCTTGGATTCATCTCCCTTATTCTAATTTAGGCCTTTAAAAGCCTCTTTTTTCCAACTACTTCATATCCTACAGCAGATGTTTTGCTGATCCTTTTCTCGGAAAAAGCAGAGAACACAAAACAACTACACCCCAGGAGCACAATCTGATCCCTTTAAAGGTTTATTTTAAGCCTCCCATCTGAAGGATTTTGTGGGAAAGCACCTGAGGAGTGAATACTTGTGATTTGCAGGGAGCTGCTTTCTCTTGAGAAGTGATGATTAGAGCAAGATGCTGGGAAGCTGGCCATCCCTCCTGTGGTTCCAGCCACGGGAACTACACAGAAGGATTGATTAAAGGCCAGAATATAATATTTGACAGTATTCATTTAATGAAAAGTTCATAGAGGAATCCCATAGGTGATGTACATATACACCTGTGTTGGGTAAATCATTGAATAATCCCTAAAATAAGGATCAAGGTAGAGCTTGCCAAAAACTACTATTCATTTTCCTGTCTGCATTTCAATTCATTTTACAGGAGACTCTTCCTAGTGTGAATTTAATTAGAGTTAACATAGAAATCTTATTTTTTATCTGATGCAATGCATTAACACAAAGTTGGATAATCTAATCTATAACCAGCTCTTTCTGTTTCTACACAAAATTATCAAATAAAGCTCCTTTAGTTTATATGTTGATTCTTCTGCTTTAGGGTCCAGCTTCCTCAGTGCTAACAGGATGGCTACAGGTGTTCAGTCTTCATGCCAGCCCTGCACGTCAACTGCATCCAACTGTTTTAGACACAGAGGAGAAGAAGAGAATTTATCTGCTATTTGTATTGTTTCTTATGAAAATACAGAATGTTCTTGGGTGGTGGGAGAAGAAATAATGTTTTCTGTCCTACATATTACCAGGCATGACAGATAAGATAAATGACATGCTCGAGACATTTCATCTGCTGGAGAAACTCCTCAAAATATTTTGAAATCTATCCCCACCTAGGAGTGTAAGTTCACATATAGATGTTGGTTTTTTTACAATGCTTCTTCTTTTTCCTCAGAGGTCAGTGTGTAGAGGATCAGTATTCCTAAATGGACGTATTGTTTCCATTCACAACTTTAGAAAGATCTGCAAAGAAAAAAGATTAATTATTTAGATTCTCAAATGTATAATAAAGATTATTAAATATAGACAGGCCTTAGCCAAAGAGCCCACCAGTTTTTTTGGTGTGAGTTTTTAGGTCAGAGCCAGTAGACATACAGATGTTTTTCTGTCTGGATTTGAATGTGTGCAAATCCTGAGAGTGTTTGAATCTCAAGTTTGGATCTTAATTTTCCATCTTTACCCATCTTTCTAAATAGATTTTTTATCTTGCTGTCTTGCTGCTCCAAAAAAAAAAAAAAATTAAAATTAAAAATGGCCTTCATGAACTAATTGTGAAGCAATAGTACAGACCTTTTCAAAGTTAAGAAAAAACTACAGCTATAATTTAAAAGTGCATGGTCAAACTTTTATTCTTTACACCCTAAGTATTGCTTCAATTTCTTGTGAAGTTAGTGGACTATAAAATCTTTGTTATTCTTGTTATGATTTTTATTATCTTAAAGGGAAAAGAGAAGTAAACCTGAACTGAGTGGACTTGTCAGCACTGTGAGTGTGTTTCTGTGTAGATTCTGTGCGAAAAAGATGAAGAAATTCTGAGAATAAAGAAGTCTGACAAAGTGCAGGAAACACTTTACCTCACTATTCTTCCTCTTTCCATTTTTTCCCCCAAATCTTTGTTTGGTTTCCCTTGTTTTGGCAAAAATGATAGAATGACCATATGTGTCAAGTTGAATAGAGGAATGACTATTTATAGTGCCATTTGAAAAAACAAATCCACTCCTTGCTGACTAAAACAGTTAAGAAAACTGAAGTCTTAGAATAATCAGAAGCATATGTTTGAATAGAATAATCAGAATAATCAGAATAATCAGAAGCATATAGAATAATCAGAAGCATATGAAAATCTATGTACATGAAATACAGAGGTACTATCATGACTACTAAGGTGGGACAGTGTCTCTTTGAAGAAGAGGCAATTTTTCATGATAGTGCAAGCCTTTGCTTCTTTAACCTTAACCCTCAAGAGAGCTGACACCCCTATGCATGGCATTATTCTTACACCCTTACAGTGATCTTAGGACTATATTTTGGTTCATGTCTTCATCCAGTACTTCCTCAAGTATATAATGCAAAGAGGGATCCATTTCTCTGCTTCTCTCCCTGGAAGAACCTTGAAGCTCAATATTTCTCCTGTGTATTAAATTTAGTGTGCAATTGCTGCAAAAGCAACAGAGGGGAGACAACTGGTGTCTTGCTTGGAGATGAGAAGTGGTTGAAGTTTGTCACACCACTGAGGCAAATCAAAAGGTTTCCATAGGTTCCTTCTTTTGGGAGTTCTGGGAATCCAGAAGTTTTCACCAAAACTGGAGACCGTATGAGTCACATGTATTTTTCAAATGTCAGTTCAGTAAGTTACATAACCATGAGAAACATACAAAAGAGTTTCACATCCCTGGGAAATAATTCACACACACACAAACTTAAATGAATACATCATGGCACCAAATCCTGAAATGCTGAGGTCTGTTCGGAACTCTGGTATTTTCTCCTGTATAGGACAAAGAAAACAAGCTTTTTTTATGTTTGTTTGGGGTTTTTTGACTGTTTTGTTTTGATTTGGTTTAGAAGACATATTTTAATTAGAAAAAAACCAACAGCAAATACCACAGAGACTGAACTGTAATTTTGTTTCTAATAACTCACATGCTATGTCTTCACTTAGCGTAAGAAGCAAGTTTTTTAAAATTAATACTTTAGGTAGTTCTGCCAGGAATGATGTTTTATAGTAGTCAAGCAGAGGGGACCCTCAATTTAAAGGAAATTTAAGAAAACATTTTAGGAAAAGAAATTTGGATATAAAAGATACTATGCATGTATCTTAATAATAGTAGCTATACTCTAAAAGAAATAGCTAATTTAATCATATGATATCAATTCAAATATTGATCCTTATGGTTAAACACAACTTTAAAACTATATTTTATATAAAAATATTTTTCTATAATTTAAATAGGAGGTTGGCTGCTTTTCCATAGGAGATTTGTCTATATTCAGAAGTCACCTCAAGTTTAAAAAAAAAGATAATCAGACCTACCTATACTTTGTCTTTTTATATGCCACATATCAGCTACAGACATAGCCTTCAGCATTACAATAAAAAGAGTCTATGATATGAGGTGTCTTCCTTCCCCCATCTTGCTCCCAGAAAGCATTATTATTCAGAAATTTTCACAGCTGTAAAGAGAGTAAGGAAACATTTGAAGGCAATTATTTTCAAGTAATTGATAACTCATTTTAATTAAAATATTTCTGAAACTGCATCTGAGCATTCAGTGTGTGTAGAGTGCAGTGCATATTCTGCCATAATGTGAAGACTTTCAAAATGAAAAAAAAAGAGCATCCATGCTTTGTAAATACATTTTTAGTGGCAGGAAAATTCTCTTGCACAAATAGTTTTGTGTTGTGCCAGGTGCTGACCCCTCTGAAAGGGTTCTTGCAGGTGTTTATGGCTTTGTCTGAATGGGGGTGATTGCACACAATGGTTTATGCAATGGAGGATTGCTCTTTGCATTTACAGGACTCTGTGCACTTGTTAGGTTTAGCACTGCTATATAAAGCATTAAGCTTATTATGCCCAAAATAATTAAATTATACTGACACAATTTGATTACTTGTGTCCAAAGGAAGACACAATTGCAATGAGGTAAAAGCTTGACGTGAATGTTGTTAACATTAATACTCTGCAATTAAAGATAAGTATTTTCTTAAGCATTTTCATTAAATCTATTTTCCCTTTTATTCAGTTCATTTGCCATCCCTGTAAAAATGTCTCTTGACCTCCAGATGTTTCAAAGTATGGAAGCTGATTGAGCTTTTTAACCTTATTTCAGTGTTTATACACATTACACAAGATATTGTGTTCACAATCTGTATCAGAAATTCTGGATTTTTTGCATTTCTTTCAAATGATAGGCATCTTAGTTTAATTTTTTCTTGAAACATCCAGGTCTGTGTATGAATTGTGACAGAAAAAATATGATAGCACTTACTAATTTCAGTCTGCCAAAATTAGACCTATCATGAATGGAAGCTGGTTGATGTTTCATTAGCATTATTTTCAGTTGAAGCAAATGTAAAACATAAGTGCCTCATGGTGGTCTGCTAACTGCTGGAGAAGAGAGAAGACTGCTGAAGTAACGAAGCAACACTGGGCAAATGAACAGGTTCCTGCAGAAGCAGGTTATTCAAAATCAGCACCTTGCCTTCAGAAGCAGGTAGTGATGCAGTGATGGCAAGTGCTGTCTCATGGGCAGCCTTCACATCACAGCTATTTTCAGCAATATATAATTTGATAATCATTTTCATCTCAGCACAGTTTAGCATATTTATTCCTCCATAAGTTTTAATTCCGCTTAAGAGGAATTAAGGATCCTATCAACATAAAGAGGTCATAAGGATTGCGGCATGATCAGATTAACCTCTCTTCGGCTTCATTGCCTCCAGGCTTTACATCAGTTCTACTTGATTTTGGAAACGGTTTGTGTGCTATTTCCAGGCTAGTCTTTCTAATTTATTGTCATTATACTATATTTATTTGATATTATCTATTGTTTTATTTATCTCTATTAATATTTATAGGCCCATTCCCACCATATGTCTTGATTCCATGAGGATAACATTACCTAGACACTACATTTTAAGATTTTTCTCTCCCTTTATTTTTGTAACTTTTTATTTTGCAACTAGCTGGTTGTACCATTCATAAAAAGAATTCACATTGGCATTAATAATGATCTCTTTCCTTCTCCACAAACTGAGGTGAACAAACAGCTGTTAATAACAGGGCTGATTGCAGAACCAGAGCCACTGGAACTTCCCTTAAGACTAAAGTGATACGGATTTGTGAATCTTAGCTTACTGTTAGGGAAGTTTTTAAATATTTACTACAGTGCTTGAAATTATAGATGTGAATCTACTACTGTGGTTTCTTACAACAACCCTACACCCTCATTCTTTCTCATTGCCTCTGTTGAGCTTGAAACACCTGATTCCTGGAAGTTTTATTTGGAGAGTTGAGAGAGAATGTTGTCTTCGTTTCCATCCAGGATAAAAATATGGAATGAAAGAAAACAGGGGTGACTTAGGGTTTTGCCTAACCAGGGCTTATGCAGTGTGTTTATGCTTCATGACCTCCTTAATAGTTTTTTAAATTAGTGCTTTTTTTATCCATATGCTTGCTTGAGACATAACCATGTAAGAGCAACGATTCCTTAACATCACTTCCCTGGGAACTCTTGTGATTTGTATTGTTTTCCAGAGAGCAACAACAGTTCTTCAGAAGAAATTTGGTAACTGGGTATCAATATATTGCTACTAGGTTTTGATATAGTTATTACCTGTATTGTTGTTAACTGTGTTTGTGTTTGTAATATGGTGTATTAAGGAATGCACGGTATTCCATAACTGTTAGATTTCAGGCAGGATGGTCAATTTAATTCTGAATTTTCAAGGCCCAGGTTCTTAGGATAATTCAAATCTTTGTATTAATTACTATGCAGAATATAAACTGATGTTTATTTATTCAATCTGGATAGCTTCAAGTGGAATATATAACACATGACAAATCTGCCTGAGATTCCATTCAAAATCTGAGCCTGAATTGTGTTGTATTCATTGTGCATGAAGCAAATTTATGACCATTTTGAGTAGAGTTGCATCCAAGGAGTATATTTATATGTGAGACTCACTTATTTTAGAAAATCCACTGAGCACTAATCCTGACTTTGTTTCAGTTGACATTGAAAGAAGAAAAAAGATTGCAGTGCTTTCTGAAGTGTTTACTCCAAAGGCTGGAAACCTTAACCCATGCTCAAATGAAGGAATTTTCTTTTGTAGAAAAAACTCAGAGATGTGGAAGTGCTCATTTTTTCTAGTAAGTCTGAATTGTTGCTGTTTCTGTTCAACCCAAATAAATAATTTCTCTTATTCTCTCCCACCTTTCTTTTTCACCTCTTGGAAACTAAAAGAGTCTATATTTAAGAACAGGTCTCAACTTACACACTAAACTTGCAATTTTCCATTGTGTTTCCAAGTCAGAATGATTTATATCTACTAATTTCAACCTCTGTGTTTGTCTACCAACACAGTAAGTGTCACTGTCAGTAAAATTGCATGTAAGTATTTTCAGATGAACTATTAAAAAAAAAAGTACTTGTTTTCATTACATCTCATATCACTTCCCAAGTATTTGGTTTAGACATCCTGAGCATTTTCTTGAAGAATATAATTTAATTTCAGTATGAAAGCAATTACAGAAGATATTTCTACTTCTGGATTTTTTGCTTGTTTTTCTCCTGTTCCTTGTTTTGTCCATGTCTTCAAAATAATCAAAGTTTTGTGTGATTTCATGAATGTGTCTTTATGTAAGATACAGCTGCAGAAGAAACAAAACAGATTCTGATGAAGGGTGAGGGAGGTACTTTCAATGACTAATGTGTTTGGCTTTGTATTGTTGCCTGTCTGCTCAACAGCAAGGCATTAGATAAAGGACAGCAATAAAGGAAGACGTTAAAAAGTGAGATAGAAAGGTACAATAATGGTACTGGTACAAATTCCCTCTACCTCTTCAGAGTAATAGACAAAAGTGTTTGAATATTGCGTAGATTGGGATAAGGGTTCTTGGCAGGAATAAAACATAGATAAGTCAGTAATCCCTGATCAGGGGAAACCACAAATATCAAAAATCCTGTAAATAGCTGGAAGCTTGAGAAGAAAGAAGAAGCCATCCAAAACGTGCCATTGATATCAGTTCAAAACAAGAGGACTATTTTTTTGTTTGTTTTCTTTTCAGTGGAGGGATTTCCTCACAAAGAGGATTTATTTATTTATTACTTTTCCCAAAGGCTTTTTACCTTGCAAAAAGTAATATAAATTACTTTGTTTCTAAAACCCTGTGTCAGCACAAACACGCTGTGACAAGTTCCCCCAAGGAAAGTCCTGTAGGGTCCAAATCCCAGCTGAAATTCCTGAGTGAGCCATGCTGAATGTTTGCTACCTGACTACTGGTTGGAGTGACTAGATTGCAGAATACTGACTTGAAAGGTAGAAAAGCCTGAGGATCTGTACATCTGGCAGTACAGGTGGCTGCTCATTAACCAAGGAGCACCATCAGAGATTTATTTTGAATCCTATCACTCCTTAAAAAAGTATGATGAAATTGGAAAAGTAGCCTTCACTGATTATATTCTGTTCAATTTATATTCATTAATATCTCTCCCTGGACTGCATTTAGACTAACAGTCTTGAGCAGTTTGTAACTGATCCTGCCGGTCAGCTATCCTGATGCACAGCACACACTGACTTTACTCCCTAAGGATGTTTCGTCTTCCAGTCTAAACTGGAGTACAGAAAATAAAGATAAAGGAAGAGAGAAAATTATATTGAATTGCAGCTCACCTTATTCCACCACAGAATGCAGCCACTGCCTGCACCTAGGCTCAGGGTCTAACAGCACCTGCAGTTTAGGTGAACCATTAATTCCAGCAGAAGCAGCATGACACTCAGAACTGAGTAGGACAGCCACGTCTTTTGAGCTGGAGTGATTTCTGGGAATGACATAGGTTGGATATTAGATAACCAACATGAAATCCATAGTTTTCTAAAAAATAATACTCTTTTCTTCCAATATCCCCACTGCAATAGTTTCAGTTACAAAAAACACAAGGCATAGCATCACCAGCTCACTGCCCTGATTATTTTCTTGAGCATCAGGCTTGAAAAAGATTGAGTTGTTTCCACCTGTGTGCATTCGTACATCTGTTAAGCTAAATAGATGCAAAATACTATCAGACAAAACACTGATTTCTCTGCTTTTTATAGATGGAAATGACCTAGCTACTCAAAGTAATGTTTTATTTCATAAAGAAAACAGAGGTGATTTAAAATATGGAGTACTTTCCAAAGCTTATTCTTATTCTATGTCATCCTTATCAAGTATTTCAGAAAACACATTTTATGTCTGCTGTTTGGATACATGCAAGTATATTGTGTGAAAGAACCTCAAATAAATAAACATTTCAAATGCTACAAATACTAGATGTTCTTACACCATGTGAATACCAAAAATTTCCATGAAAGGCCTAGTCTTAACAATATTAACTCAATAGCAAAAAGGATATAATAATAGTTCCTTTCCTTTCCCCATGACACACTGTGGTTTAAACCAGAAGTTGTTATTAATTTATGTAAAATTCTGCTCTGGGTTTGCATATAGCTTGGTGTAAGAAATTATTGTTTTATCTGACTAGGTACATATAAATCATTGTATGATAGTGTGATGTATATATATATATAAAATGCAGCTGTAATAAGCTTGGAGAGGATCACAGAAGGTGGTTCTAGCCACCACGAGCCTAAACAATCTAGACCATCATCTTCAGGTTTAATGCCATTCTGTGTGAATTATGTAAGGGAAGCAACTAAGCAACTATTTAGCTGCTTGTGGATAGAATGTACATAGGTCTTAAAGGAACAAACTCTGCCTTGTCAGATCATCAATTACCACAACAGGAGTAAAATGACACAAATATATCTGAAATTCTTGTTATCTTCATTTTTATAAATGCAGTTCAAGTGACCTGCAGTCATGATTTTAAGGTAACCATGTTTCCAATCATCAGGAACTGTACTGTTTTAGGCTTAAAATCCTAAACTGGCAGTTTTCTTTATTCTTCTCTGCCTACAATAGAAAAAAATGAAATGAAGGGAAAAAACCCCACTGAGCTGTGATTCTTCCATCTGTATAGTTACAGAGGGAAGGAAAACAAGGGGAAAACACACACAGGTATCTACCAGGTTCTGCCCTGATCAAGATATTTGCCTCATTGTGTCTATTGTAAATGTTGTCATGACTTTGGTTCAAATTTTGGCCTGAAAAAAATGGAGACCAAGAAATATACATTTGCTACTTATTGAGAATGTTATGGGAATAAAATAAATATTTTATACAAGGCTAGCAATACATCTTTAACAAATACTATCTAGCCATAACATTCTGGCACATGGATTGCTGAAAGAATTTTCACTGAGGAGACGTTCTGACATGAAGACTAATATACCAAAGAAATTTGTTTTCAGGTCTCCTTTTAGAAAGGCTTTCTTTTTCAGTTTATTGCAGAAGGATCATGTGATGGGGAATGTGGAGGTTTCCCTGTGTGTGCCTTTCCCTGAGGGCTTCACAGAGGAAGAATAATTGCAAATCCACAATATGCTCTATGGAGCCAAAAGGCACAAGAAGATTCTATGGGGACAAGATGAAGATTATTCCCATATCATTCCCTTTCTTTGTTCATTTCTTTGGACTGGCTAATTCTGGAACATGAGTGTAAAATGCAAAATACCTAGGAAATTAAATAGAGTTTAGATGTTGGCAATGACCCAGACACTGCTGCTCAGACATACATACTCTGTTAAATTTGTAGAATTTCTTGTATGGTTCTCTGCCACTGTAACTACTGGTATAAAAGCTCTAAGAAATTTCTTTGCAATGTAACAACATATTGATCACTTACAGTGACTTTTCTAAATGAGCTATTACAAAATCATAGCTTCCATGCTTCTATGACCTACTAGTGGAACTCAAAGATTTTCTCTTATGTCTCTTTTTTCAGATTTTTTTAATGTCTTCTTTTTGATCTCAAGTTGCTCCGTACCCATTTTCAGTTTTCTCTTCAATACCCAGCTTTTTAACTACTGTCTTATTGTTATTTCTGGATTTCCTTATTTGCTGTCCTTATTCTCTTTGCTTTTCATCAATTTTACCTTTCTGTTCTATTCTGGTTGCGTTTCTTGAAAAGTACTGTAGGAATCCCACCTTCAGAAAGTGAGACTGAAACATTTCTGTGACTTTGATAAATTGTCCCAAGACTTTTTGTTATTAAACATCTCAAAATTGTATAGAGATGCTTAATTACTTCTATCAGATGAGGAATGAATAAATGCACCAAGAACACAGTGTTGTCTTATTATTTAGCATGCAAAACACTATGCCAGATATCCTGATCTGATGGAATTAGGGAACTGAATGCAACATAGACTCAATTCACTTCTTCTTATTATAACTATTCATATTTTTAGTAGATATAGTAGGAATATTTACCAGGGAAAAAAGCAAACAAAACAGAAAATAGAAAATTTGACAGTTGCTGCATTTCATTCAATAAGATAACTTCAATAACTGAAGTAACCTTCAGCTGCAACTCCTGATTCTTTAGGCTTGAGGTAGAAACAAATACAGGAATTACTTCTTTCATCTTTGGAAACTCACTTAAAACATGTCACACTGGCCTTGGGACATTATGCAGACCACAAGCCACCTTAAGGCCAGCCGAAAGGCTCAGACACACCAACATGCAGCTGCTGGTCTTTCTTAACATAGATGAGGTCATCTCACCCTATTTCTGTGCTTATTGCTTGGTTTCTTTTCAAACCCTACTCTACTCCAAAATATTGTCATATGTGCCTTGAAAGGATTGTCAATGACTTTTGAAGGATCATCTATCATGCTGCACACTACTAGGGAAACCTCACCCCTAACTTTGTAAGATGAAAGAGCCCAGATTCAAACTTACCAAGTATGGACTCAGGGAATTCCTATAAAAGGAATCCTGGATGAAAAATTAATGTTTCCTGGAGTTTTGCTGCCTCTAGGACATCCCTTTTGTTAAGTCTTCCTTATGAAAGAAGCCGTGAACTGGCTCTGGTAACAAGTATTTTATATCTCTGAAATGAGGAACTTTTAATCTCTGGCAGACAGTTTAGATAACAGATCCATTGACTATTTAGGGAAAATGGTGAACTTCTAAAACTTCATGGTATCTTGCTGATGCAAGATGCAATCTATTGTAGTGTCAGGATAATAAAAATATTTGTGCAAAACACTGAAGAAACAGTTCTGACACTATTGTGCTGAGATCATCAGAATTGCTAAGAAAACTGACATAAGAAACTGGTAATGAGCAGGTTTCAAAGTTGGTTTAATCTAGTGTTTTTTAGAAGATTAAATACATAGACTAAAACCAAGCACTTCTCTTTAAAAGACCTTTTATTGAAAAGAATTATGTCTTATCCACTCCAGTATTTTGCCATTTATTTACAATTATATATATATATATATATATATATATATATATATATATAAAATCCAAAATACAAACATTCCTGAGAAGAAATAGAACAGCTTTCTTTTTTCTACTGGACAGATAGTTTTCTAATTCAGTATGTTCATTATTCAGTATCTTTATTTTTGTAAACAGAAAAATACTTAAAGAATGTTCTGAACTGCAAAAGAACACACTAGACAGTGGTCTGTGGTTCTTTTGCATGTGTATAACATTAAAAATATTTAAGAGACAGCTTCTGCATAGCTGAGATTGTTAAAATCTTACTTTTCAGACAACACCCGAGGCCCTACTCTGAAGCTGATGGTAGATAGCTAGTTGGAAAATGAACATGCAGGTCACTATAGCTGAGGAGCTAAACATTTATCTTGCATGCAGGGCACACTGATTTAGAAGGCTTTGAGAAGACTCATTGCAAGCAAGTGTTAAATACTAAAAGTTAGTCTGTGAGCCAGACAGAATTCAGAGATAATGAGACTATAAAGATGATATGTAGCTAGCAACAGTTGTGGCTTGCTTAGGGATACATGTAAACACAGTCTGGTTAGGACACTTAACAGGATAAACGTGGAAAAAATAGAAAGGATAAAGCAAACAATACATCAAATGGTTTGTGAGCAGTTTTCAGTACATGAATGTTCTCCATGAATGCTGAGAAGAAATAACAAGCCATGACTACTATTTGCAGAATAAAAGCATTCAGGTTTTTCCCACTGCAAAGATTCCTGCTCCTGTTACCCTTTCTCCAGTGTTATTGTTTGTTCTATGTAACGTGGTAGCTCTCACGATCCATGCTGGCTTTAATTCTTCAAAGGCAGTTGTTTCCCTACATTCCTGCCCTAGCAAGATGCATTGTCTTCTCTCCTCTCTTCACTTCCTCAGGTGGCTCAGTCAGAGATGAAAGTAAAAAAAAATAAATATTGCTGGAATAACAGAAAACTGTAGTCACTCTGGATGGGAAAGTATGTTAGGTGTCTAAATTAGAAAGCTTATAAAAATGGAATTGCTCAATGAGAAAAAGTCTCTAGGAGTATGCATGAGCACATTAGCTGGGGAGGCTGCAGTGTCCTTGTGACAGAAGGCAGTAAGTGATGGGTAGGGCAGTTAACTGATAGGGATGACACAGATTCAGTTCACTATGCCTTAGAGAACTATGGACTCAAGAAATGACTGCATTTTGTATCATGTCAATGAAAATAATTTGAATGAAACTAACACAGACCACAGTTTTATTCTCAGGAAGGCTATTTCCTGAGCAGGTATTAAAATCACTGTGTTTGGGCTTTCTTGTTTGTTTGCTCTTGTCTGTTATTAATTATACAGTATGTTTGTGGAAATCTCTGTGTAATTATACAGATCTCATATTAGTTTTAGCCTTGGTCTTTGGCTTTTAGATATCTGAGTATCTATTTGCTATTTTTGTTATATTCTTGTCTTTGTGTACCCACTAGATTCAACAGGAAGTCCCCTAGAATGAGAAATAATACAATTGCCCTTGATACAATACCTGTAGCTCATCTTAGTCATGGTAAGGTTTTATAAGGTTAAATTAAAATGCATGACACCAAAATGTATTTATTAAAGTTAGCTCAAGTTTCTTTTCAGAGAAATAAAACTCTGGCATGGAAACAGCATTGTCATGTCTAATTTAGATAAGTTTTTTACTCATTAGTCTTACTTTGAGTATACCCTTTCCTCTTAATGAGAACAGAAAGAGAATTTGCAGCCTACTGAGTCAGCCATCATAATTGTAAGCTTGTTTTAGGACCTCTCAAACCACAGGTTTTGTTAAAATTATAAGCCAATTTAGCAACAAAGCCCTGTTAATGAACAGAGTGCAGTAGTGTTTGTAAAGTAGAAGTAAATGATCAGCTCTTCTTGTATTTGTGGTGTGTGTAAGAACAGAAGGTCTCGGAGCAACAAGATTGTATTTGTGGTGCAGCTGGATCATATGCTGCCCAGATTTGCTGATTGTCATGGTGATTTATTGTTGTGACCAAAACTTTCCTGCTCCTGCATCCTAGTGGTTGTAGGCTATTTGGAACATTCACGGCCAAAAGCATCACAAATGTTTTCTGAGGCTCAATCTGTACTAGTAAATTTAACAAGTGTTGTGGAACTTCCAGGATGCTAAAACAATCACTGGTAGATTTAAGTTGTTAGAATCATCATTTAGACAGCTTCAACATGTTCCCACATGATTCCCAGGGGCAGTCCACGGGTTAGCACAGGCAGTTTGCAGTTTGCATGCGATCACCTTAATCTGGAAACTAAGAAAATTTAATAGTCTGGATCTGATTCCTTTTGTACCAGCGAGCCTCAGTGGCAGGGAAGGATCCTGGGAACATAATGTATTTGCTGATCCTGGTGCTTTGACTGCAGGAAACTTAATATAATATGTGCAAACCCAGTATTTTTCTCTTTCTAGGTTTGTAGTTGCAGACCTAACTCTTTGTATATTCATGTAACAAACATAAACTTACTCCATCAACGAGGAAGGAGGGGAGGAGGAAGGAGTGGCTGTCAGTCATACTGGTGTCTAACTGCTGGTGTCTTGCTTAAGAGGTTCTCTGGGGTCATCCTGACTTGCCACTGGGAAAGGATGACTTATTATCACTGATTGCTATATGTCTTCCTGTACTTGATTGGGAGTGATTATGTTGGATGAGAATGAGTGGCTCTTTACTTTTCTGGACAAAAACAAAGGTCCTTGGGCATAATAATGGAAGAATATTTAGCTATAATATAGAATTTACTTTCAATGCTTGTGGGAAAAAGAGGATTGATGAATGTTTTAGGCAGGCAACTTTCATTTAAGTTGCTTGCTATATATCTATAGCTCTTCAGAACCTCTTGGTTTCAGATTAAAAAAGAGTTATCTTGAGCAAAGAGGCAGTTTCCGTATAAATTTGTTCTCTTCTGCTTGTTTCTGCATAGGAGAAAAAGCCCTGAGAATATTAAGACTTTTATACTTATTTTATACTAATATTGTTCCTTTATCGCTGTACTAAGAAGTGCAATATGCTTTTTTGGTTTACATACCATAGGATCTGGGTAGAATCATGATCCTGCCTTAAAGATGATTCCTACTAATTTCCCAAACTTTTTCCAAGTTGAAAAATCTTGAAAACAGTCTTAAAATGTGTTTTTCATCTACTCAATAATTTTTGGGGCTCTGTTGGAACAATTAAGATTATAGATTACATTGGATTAGTGCAAGTCAATGAATTTAAAATAATTAAATATTTTAATTATTTTAATTGTTAACCAAGACCTATCAGCAGGAATCTCTATGTAAGGATTATATTCTCCTTTCCCAAATAATTATATTTCATATTTTTCATCCTTCATATGGCACTTCAACGTCTGGAAATGCTCCCCAAATTAAACATTCAATAGAAACTGGGTGTGATTTTAAACACTAACGCATCAGAAGCACCTGCAAGGGTAGTGGGAGTGGGGAGGAAGGTCTGGATGGGAGCAAAAAATAAGAATGTGGTGTTTCTGTCTTATGTTGACAAAAATATAAATAGCAGGGTGGGGGAGAGAGAAGTTTATTGTCAATCCCATTTTCTCATTAAAACTGTAGACAGTTCAATAAGTACCTGAAAGTGAGGCTTTTGTAATATTAGTCCAAATACTGAATTCCTTTGTTCTCTATATAATTACTTCTGCTAAAGTTTTAAAAAGTGGGGTAGAATCTCCTACAACAATCCTTGTTTCTTGCAGTAATAGGTTTGTATGTCCCTTCCAATCATCAAATAATCATTGCCTATATAGATAGGCAATTCACTAACCCTCATTCAACTTCCACAGATGATTACTTCCCTGAAATGAGTAGGACAAGGCTTATCTGAGTTGGCATAGATATTCCTTCTCAGCAGAACACAGAAAATAACAGCTAAATCAGCAACAGTTCTGTATATCAACAAAACCTGAGATGCATAAATCACAATTTTAAATCCCAGTCTTCTTTCCATGTCTCCAGGGAAGGAGAGAAGAAATCACAGACACCAGGACTAGATTTCTTCTGTGCTATTTACACTGCAAACAGCCAGAACAAGTCAGCACACAGAATTAAGCTGACGGAAGTGAAATTTTGGCCACGGACAGAAAGAGTAGGGTAAAAGCTAGAAATGAGTCAGAGATGACCCTAAGATAACAAGCAGTGTTTATAGTTCTTATAAATTCCTCCCAAATGACAAGATTTTTGTTGGTCTCAGAGTGACCCAGTGAATCTCCAGCTCACTCAGGAATTTCTGTCTGTTTAGTAAAAGTGCCCTCTTCCAAATTGCCCCTACCCTATGAAATGAGTGAGGGGCCAGGAGACAGAGCTTAGGAGGGAACTGTTCAGGGCAGGAGATGCAGAAATGGGGCAGAATGTGGAATGGTGTGGAAGAAAATGATAGAGCTTATTTTGGAGCTAGGGCAACAGGTGTGACTGCTGACAAATGAGGGCTCTGGAAGTTCCAGAGGATGATAGCTGCAAAGTTTACTGGATACTGGGCCTCACACATGCTGGGGATGGGGAAAGGCACAGCTCACTATGTGCACAAACATATTTCTCTTAAAAATCTCATCACTGATTGGCATGACAAGTCATATCTATAAGGGCAAAAATGCTAGCTTTGAGTAGGAGAAGAAAAGTGATTACTAGCTGTTTGAGAGAATTTATTCCAGGAAAATTTGTTCCTTGGTTTAGAACTAGTAAAACACCTGGGTAGTAGCCTAAAGATAAAACGAGAAGAAATGAGAGTACTATATGCATGAATGTGATCTCCATAGGAATTAAACCTTTTTTTAGTTGTCCACATGACATTAACCATAGTCATCCTTTGCAAGACCAAACCTGCTGTTAAACATGACAAAATACAAGTTCAAAAAGAAAAATAATAAAAAGTCCAACAAAAATAATACACTATAAAGCAGTGTATCTAAGACTGCTGAATCACAGTTGTATAGTTTTTCTTGTTTTACACTCAATATGAGGCAACATCTCTACTGTACCCAAATTATGAAATAGAAAAGAAAATGAGACGGTGCATTAAGGAAAGAGACAATAAGAACATCAGATGATAAATGATTTGCAGAAGTTGTGAGTAATTTTTAAAAGTGTTAAGTGCCTAAAAGGCCCCAGGGATGTATAAGGACATTCTCCATGCATTCTGCAATTCTCTGTGTGCTGAACATCTGAAATTTCATATTTGCTGTTAAATAGTTGTCTCCTTTATTGGAGAGGATTTGTAGCAATAGGCAGTGGATTTGACTGCAAATGTACAGAAGATGCAACTTCTGCCTAGCAACATGAATTTACCTTATTCCCTATTTCCAAATTAGGGAGCTAAGAGTACCCACAGTATCCTGCTAGTGCTATGCAATTCCCATGGCCTCAGAAGGGAATTGGGAGATACAGCCCATCATGGGAGGCCACTTCCTTCTTCTTGTAATGCCCAGAGATTTGGAGGTAGCATATGAGACAGCATGAGTGTCTCTCTGCTACTTAGGTAGCACAAGAGATCCAGCATTGTGATCTTGAGGCCAGCGGAGAATAAGAAATCTTTGTTCAATCTCAAAGTGAATAAATAAAGGACTGAAAGCAAATAATTAAAAATTAGAAGAAGAGGAGCCATGAACAATGACTGTAACTCAACACAAAGATAATGTGAGTGAAGAGAAGAACGAAAGCAGAGCAGCAATTTATGTTGTATGGAGTGATTACAGCCCACTTGTGTTGACAGAGAAATAAACCAGTGAATAGGAAGAGGCTCAGGCTGAAAAGAGCACTGAAAGGGACTGGGAAGTTTGGGCTGGAAGAAACTGAGTGCTTCCATAGGTGAATATGTTTGGAGTGAAGAATGTGCATGAATTTCAGTTTCAGCTCTAAAATCAAAAGACTAAAGGGGCTGGAAAATAGAAGGTAGTAAGACATATAAAGTATTATCCACTTGTTTTTTTCTAGGATGCTGGTATGATCTTGTGAAGAGAGATGAGAGTGAAGAGGAAAGGGACAGAGGAATGAAGCTACCAAAAAGTTAGCGTCCTCTGCAAAAATGTTAGGTCAGAAAGTTGGCCGGACTGCGACCGCAAGGCATTGACCTCATAAGGCATAAGGTCCTCTTTCTGTATTTTTCCAAAAATGTTGTATTCTGAAGACTTATTTTTTTCAAAACATAATTTGACAAATCCCTGGCATCTGACATGCCCACTAGCATCGTTAAGGTTTAGTCAAATTAATTTTATCTGCCTGTTGTGGCTTCAGTGCACTTTGCCCCTGGCACAGGATGGCAGGGAGCTAAACCCGAGCAATTAACTGATAACCAAGTGCGCCTAATGCCCGCCGCCCGCGGAGGGACCCGCGGGGCCCGGCCCGGCCCGGAGGGACCCGCGGGCCCGACAGCAGCGCCCCGAGGAGGTCGCCGGGCCGCGGGGTGGGCGCCACGCTCTGCCCCAGGTTTTTGCCGTACACCGGGACCACCGCTATCTCCTCCGTGGGCAGGGCGCAGCAGAAACACCGTGCAAGCGGGGCTCCTCTCCGTGTAAGCGGCGGAGGAAAGGGCGAGCCCCGCGCCGGGGAGCGATGCCGGCAGCCCGGCCGGCCCTGCGGACGGGCAGCCAGAGCAGCACCACGGACACTGCCTCGGCCTCCCGCCAGCGGAGCGGCGGCTGCGGGACCGCGCCGCGGGGCCGGGGTCGGGGCCGAGCAGGGAGCTGCGGTCCCGCTCCGGCGGCGGGGCAGGGCCGTCCCCACAGGGCGCGGGTGCCTCGGCAAGGGAGAAAAGGGTGCTCTTCCCGACTGTCATCTCAGCCTGACCGCGAACAACCTGTGTTTACACAGGGAGACTCCTGGGGCTCTCAAGTTTAGCGCTGGGATAAAATTTATTGCGGTTATTCCAGGGGAGGGAAGAGCTCCGATGCTTGAGGCAGCGGCGGCGAAAGGGACCGGAGGGAGAGAACGGGCGGGG
This sequence comes from Melozone crissalis, assembly GCF_028551555.1. Classification (NCBI taxonomy): domain Eukaryota; kingdom Metazoa; phylum Chordata; class Aves; order Passeriformes; family Passerellidae; genus Melozone; species Melozone crissalis. The sequence continues at coordinate 30,424,880 of NW_026535794.1, forward strand.
GAAGCGACGGCGGGTCAGACCAGCACCGGGGTCTCCTTGGACAGTTTTACTCGTCAGCAATTTGGCAGTAACTTTCCCATGCAGCTCGTTTCATTTGAAACTAATGTTTAGCCGAAAATATCAGCGCAATGTCTCAGAGATTCGTCACCTAATGGGACATGAGCCGCGTCCCCGATCACCGAGACGCGCCGGTCCTCCCGGTGCTTGGCGAGCGACAACCTTGCCCCCAGTGGTTCCCGTTCTGTCCCCAGGTGTCCTGCTGTCCTTGTCCTCGGTGGAGCCCGGTGCCTTTCCGCTTCTCCCCCAATAACTCCCTATTTTGGGCGGTCGCCTGTTATTCTGGGCTTCTCTGCTGGGGCGACCTGCGGCTGTGACGGCGTCAGTCCGGCGGAGGCGGGAAGAGGGAGGGAACGGGGGACGTGGAGTGACAGACACGGACATCACGGTGCCACTGAGATGGTGTCATTTGTCTTTCAACCTTAACGCTGTGATTCTCCCTCCCTCCCCTTCCCTGCCCCGATTATTTTCTGTTATCGGGGCTACATGACCGCTCGGAGCTGACCTTCCCTCCCACTGGCCGCGGGAGCCCCGCTCGCATCGCTCCCCGGCCACCAGAGGCTCGGGGTTTTTCCGTCTCCCATCCCCGCGCCCAGCCCGGAGCGCTCCCGCCGCCGCCGGGCCGGTCCTGCCTCTCCCGGCGTGACCTTCCCAACATGGCGGCGCGGCCGCCCCTGCTCCTGCGCCCGCCGCCGCCGCGAGGGGCCTCCCCGGCGAGGGGGCGGTGGCGGCTGTCAGCGGGCGGGGCGGGGCGGGACGCGGCCGGGCGCGGGCGCGGGGCCGGGCCGGGCGCTGCGGGGCGGTCCCGGCGCCGCGCACTCTGACAGGCGCTCGGCCAGCAGACGGCGGCCGCGCCGGGGTGCAGAGCCCGCCGCGCACCCTCCCACCGCCGCAGAGGAGCCGACGGGGAGACGGCGTCGCCTCGGCGGGGAGACGCGGCGCGAGCGGCGCTGGAAAGCCCCGACCGCCCCCATACCTGTGCCCTGCGGGGGCGGCGAGTGGGTGTAGCCGCCGCCGATCACCTGGGAACCCGCCCCGCAGCGCCTCCGCCTCCCGTCCTCGCCCGCCCGGGGAAGGCGCCGCCGCCACAGCGAGCGAGCGAGCTCCGGGTGGCCGCGGGCAGCAGGAGCGGGGCCCGCGGGCGGAGCGAGGCGAGGGCTGCGGCGCCGGTGGGGCTCGCCCGCTCCCGGCAGCCGGGGCCAGGCGGGCAGCAGGGGCGGCGGCCCCCGGCCGGCGGCGCCCGCGGCGCGGGGCGCTAGAGCCGCGGCAGGATGAACCCCAATGTCACCTACGCCAGTCGCAAGCGGCGGAAACCTGTGCAGAAAATGTAAGCGGCGCCGCGGGCGGGCGAGGGGCGAGGCGAGGAGGGCAGAGCGAGCGCCGGGCTTCCCGCGGCCGCACCGTCCTGCCCCGCACCGCGCCGCGGGGCCCGGCGGGGGCGGTGCGGGGCAGGGGCGCCGGGAGCGCTGCTGCTGCTGCTGCTTCGGGGTGCCGGCAGGACTCTTACTGCTTTTAGGGATTTTCCCCCCACCCCGATAAAAAAGAAGAAGGGAGTGCCGGGGCGCGGAGGGTCGGGGCGGCGGAAGGAGGGAGCGGTGCCGGCAGCGCGGCGCAGCCGGCTGACCTACATTGGGAGGCATCTGAGGTGACGGCTCCGCGCGGTGCCGCCGTGGGCGAGGGCCGCGCTCCCCCCGCACCGCTCCCGGCCCGCTCAGGTGTCTCTGCGGGGAACGCGGGTCGGAGTCGGGAAAGGCTTGGCCAGTTCCCATCCCCGGTTTAGGGCCTGCCTGGGAGGGCTGAACCCCTGGCTTGAACCCTCCTCTTGAACCCTCCGGTACCGCGTGAGATGCGCCTATTTGTGCAGAGTTAAAGAAACCCAAGTGCTGTACACCAGAAGGAAAAGTTTAAAAAAACCCACCCTGGCTATATAGTGGCTTTTTGTTTATTAATTTATATTTTTGAAACTGTGGGAACAGTTTAGTGCCGGAGTAATTTTGTTTGCTGCACCTGCTTTAGGTTGGCATGCTAGGTTTTATATGATTCACTGAAACGTTGCTCTCGGGAGAGGGGAATTTTTAGGCTAGAAGAGATGCTTAACTTGCACTTTCAACTGAAAGTCAAGAATCTCTAGGTCATAGAAAGTAGCAAAGGTAAACTACCGAGTTGCAAGAAAAATAAGCAAAGCTCAAAAAATCCAAGTGCATTTTCTGGGCTACTTCTGTAGGTGTAAAATAACTGCAAAGGCTACAAAAGCATAGAAGGAGAGAATGGAAAATATTTGATGAAATTGTGTTGTGAATGATATGTTTTTAGATTCACAGCAGACAACTCAGTCTCGGGGTGAAGGGAATTAGCTTGAGTGCTTGCTTCTTTATGTTTGGAGTTGTTAGAATGAATGCATGTACGTAGCTTGGGTTTTTACCCACAAATTAGGAAAAAAAGCCTAAAAATGTGTGGATGTGTATATATGTGTATATACATGTGTGTATTTATGGATATAATTCCCCTGCTAGAAAATGCATTAATTATGAAAACACCAGTGCCTGCTTTTTTGACTGTTCATTTCCAAATAAAAAATGTAGAGGTATCTAATTAAATTGACACTGTTGTTTTCGATTTTTAAGAATGAAATCAGTGTTTGTTCATGAGGAAATGAAATGTACCGGTGGCATTTGTAGCTTAGTAATAGCTAAAGGCAAGTGGTACTGATTGTGAATGGTGAGTTGTTCTGCCTTGTTCTATCTTAATAATAAGATCTCCTTATTATTAAATATTAGTTAGCCTTGGATAGAGGATGTAAAATCTTTTTGTTTTACCTTACTGTAGTGTCTACGTAAGTAGTCCTTTTCCCTGTATCTTGTTATGTAAGTTGGCTGAACTGCTGTGATTAGTTGAACTTGAAGCTTTATTACTAATGGGAACTATTTATCTATTGGCCTTAGGATCAGAGGGAGAACTTTCTTCTCAAAATAAACGCATTCATATTGAAACAGTTTGTTCACCTGCAATTGAAGCGGAGGCTAATTATTAACCCACCTTGCTTGGGTTACTGGAAATTATTTTTATGTAAGACATTTATCTTGCTTTTAACACACTTATCAGGTTCATGTGGTTTTTTTACTCTCAAAATACCTTATGCTCTTTGGTTGCTGCTTCTGTTGGGCCAGCCTTGGAGAATGTTGCTAGTGGGTCAGAGGGCTCTGATTTCTCAAATAACTACATACAGACCACTCCTTTAGGCCAAAAAAAAAAGTGAGACAGATAAACCTTTTTTAACTGATTGCAGAAGAGAAGAAAGATGTACTTGGTGCTGGCCAATAAAGGTTTGACACTACTGTCATTTTAATCTGTTTGAATTCAATTTTTCCTCCCCTCAATAGAATTCAGTTATTCAGAAAAAAAAGAAAAAAAGAGAAGAGAACAGAAAAAGGTAGAGGTGATACTTTACTGGGACTAATATCTTTTGTAGAGGAAATTATATCTGTTAATAGTTCTAATGTTTTATTTGTCATATATGTACATCTTAATGGAGCATAATTAGTAAGATGTTTGTGTAGACAGCTTATAGAAATGGAAGAAGGTCTAACTATGCTACAGTTGCCATGGGAAAAAAATTAAACAGAAGAAATAGTTCTTGTTTCAGGTACAAATAACTCATGAAAGCCATGGTCATAACTCTATAACAATTTAAGAAACTTCCTCCTTACAACTCAGCTCCCAGGTTCTACTATTGCCCTGTAGAGAGCTGAATTTGAGAGGGAATCACAGGCTGTTGTCTGACTGTGCCAAGTGTTGAAATGTGCTTTTTTTGATTCAGTTGGGAATTACAGTACTGCAGCTGAAAAAGAAACACAGTTGTGGGGGAACATAATAGGCAGTTGTTCCTGCAATTCATCTTGTTATCTTGTCATGTAAGGGGAGAGAAGAAAAAGATGCTAAACACGTGCACTGCAATCGCTTGTGATATGCTACAGAAATCACTTTCTCAATACCTTGGAGTCTTTCAATTTCCTCCCTCTTTAAGGTTTAAACCCTGTGAGTCCCCCTGGTGGCAGCAGGGCTGGGGGATGTTCCACTCCCCACTGAGGCGTGGGGGCAATGCGTGGCCCCTGCTTTCTGTTTTTGTCTTTTTTTCCAAGTCTTCATCTTCTTTTGTCTAGTGATTAAACGTGAACTAATATAGTAGCATTGTAGTTGGAGGGAAAAAAGGCAAGTTTTATGGAAGTGGGGTTTACTGCAGATAGAGTCTAATGTGAGATGAAAGGTATTATATAAGTACAGCTCCAGCTTGCAGTTTTTATGTCTTTTTGCTTACTAGCTCTGATTTGGTTTGTTTTTCTTTTTTTCAGTGTTTGGATAAGAATTGTTTTGTATAACTGGATGAATGTAATAGACAAGGAATGGGGTGGGGAGTTCTAAATGTTTCATGCTATGCAGAGGCAAAAAGCATAATGATTTGTTTATCTAGTAGATCAAATTTTAAAAAAATATGATAGGGTTTTCTTCTTTGTTATCTTAAATGTATTTGGGACATTAAGTACTCCAGAGTTGTGACTGATTGATCTTTAGTAATTGATCTTTCTAGTATTAGAAAGCAGAAAACACATTTTAATTAAAAAAATTGGAACTATTTATGTGTTCATTCAAGGCAAACAAACAAAAAGTGCCAGAATAAGCTTTCAAAAAGGAAGTTCATCAGAAAAGAAAAATAATCATTGAAATGTTGCTTTGTGTAAAGAAGAATCTGCCACAAAGCAGTCTGCACCTCTTATTTGAATTGGAGGTAGTAAAACTGTTGTCTTACATAGAATAAACTTCTTATATATATATATTTGTCAGTCTTGGGGTAACTCTGTGTTACATGTTAAAAGTCTCTTGTTTTAGGGTTTTTGGGGTTTTTTGATTGGTTGGTTTTGGTTAATGTTTCTTGCAAAAGAATGCTTTTTAGCAAGAGAGTCTACATCAAATGGAGGTATACATATATAAGTAACACGGTCAGTAGGCAGGAACATATTTTTTTGTTTCTTTTTTCCCAATAAATGCTGGCTTGTTATCTTAGAAAGTTGTGAAATATGTTAAAACTGAGCATCAGACTTTCATCCTTGATTAGTGTTTTGGATGTTTCTGTCACTCTGGTTCAATCCTTAATGCACCAAACCAACCTGAACTATTTGCTACTGGATGAAAAATAGTAGCCCAGCACCAGATGAGTAGCATGTCACTGAGGTTTTTTTTAATAAAACAACTTTATACCTTCATCAGTTTGAATCTTGACTGGTTTCAGTCTCTGCTAAAGAGCCATGGAAAGGGTCTCTGCTCTTTTAAGATTGGTTGACAATAACTTTAACAGGTTGATAGTCTGTAATTCTTATCTGTTGTTTCCAAAGGAACCATCAGATGAATTTTCATCAATTGTAAATTCAGTGTGGGAAATAAAACAAAATGCTTAGAAGTATTTTTTAGTCACTAAAGTAAATAAAGATGTATTTTTTAGGATTCTCTTACTTGCTTAGTTTCATAACTGATTTTATATACCTGGCCTCCACTGAGTGAAAACCTGTGCATAGGAAAAAGATATGTTATTGCATGTACTATTAAATATGAGATGAAAAATATTCAAAGCTGAGAAGATGAAATCTATTAGTTAGGCGGCTTGTATGTTTTTCCTTATATCCCTCTTTCCTAAGGAATAAGATAGTTCTAATGAACTAATAATTAGGATTTTTTAACAAATTTAATTTTTTAAAACATCTCTGTAGTGTTCTTTTTCCACATTCATTTATTCTCTGATTTCATTTCACACTTCAGTCTTGTTATTAAGGTATCATGCTTTTCAATGTTTGGCTTTTTTACTTTTTTCCCCCAGTGTTTTATGTTGTTATGAACAAAAACTTGTTCTCTCTTTGCATTTTCTCAGAAACTACTAAAATTTCCCTCTAAAATAGTACAAATGAGCATGTAAATATTGAAACTTAATTTTGCCTTTTGATAATAATTAAGACTAAGGTAATTGTGCACTTTTTAAACATTTGAGGTTAATGCCTATGAAGGTGCACATGATGAGCATGTGTAGTGAAAACTTCTAATTAATTATGCTGTAGCAGACCTGTGAAAACAGCAGTCAGCTGGTGTTGTGATGGAAATGCATTAAAATTGTTAAATCAAAAAATTAGGTGTTCTTGCTTGCCTTGCAGCTCTTGGGTGACAAGGGTTGTAGATAAGTCCAGAGGCATGGAGTGTACAGAGACCTCTGGCCTTTGTTAGAGAATACAGATTTTCTATGAGAGGTAGAAGATTAAGAATGGAAAGATCAGCTTAAATACATTCCTTCTTTTAGTCTTTTTCTTCTCCTTTTTTCTTTTAAATAAAGCACATGCATGGATTTAATCTTGACATAGTACGTAATTTGCCTTGAAGACAATTTTCTGCATTGAATCTGGGCTGCCTTTAGCATCAAGGGCTTATATAAATGAATGGAAAATGGTTAAGTTGCTGCTTATGCCCCCAGCATTTCTGCCCCCTTCCCTTTGTCACTGAAGGATCCATTTTTATATAATGAGTTTTAGTTGGGTGACAAAGGGGAAAATTAGGGATAATCGGTGTTTGATTTGGGGGAGAGAATATGGCAAGATTTATGATGCAAATATGGGTAATTTAGTATTCAGAAATGCTTTCAGCTAGATTAAAGTAAGATAAATCTTTAGAAAGTAAATGAAAAGTAGAAAAACAATCACATCTAACTGACAATCTGATGAGATGACTGCAAGTTGAACATAGTTTTAGCTGCTTGGTCAATTTGCAAGTTTAAGGCAAAGCAGGGGACAGTTGTTAAGATAGAAAAACCTGTTACTTAGTGCTGATATGTTTTGTAAAGTTTGCATGTCTTAAATGGTTTCTATGAGGTGCTCTGTTTTCAGAAGCAAACCACTTTGATTTGATAGTAATTACCTGTTTGCTGGTTGTTATACAACTGTTACATGCTTAATGTTTGAAATTTGTTATTTTGTTTCTACATTTAGAAACAGTCTAATACATAAAAATATTTAAGAAATACCCTTTAATGTTGCTGCTAATGTCTGATGATTTTTTAACTTTTTTTTTTTTAGGGCTATATGTAAGTTTAGCTAATTACATGGCTTGTACAAATTAATTTTCTACCAGCATAAGAGAATATGAAGGAAACCTTGCTAAATTATTTAATGTTCACTTGGGAATATGCTGAACTGCTGGTGTCAAAGTCATAATTTGTGACCGAAGCACCCATTTAACCAAGTAGTTAGTCATCCACTGACACTGATGATGAACCTATGGTTTTTTTAAAGAGGAAGATTTTTCCTAATTCTTGATTCAACTGTTTTGCCCACTTTTCAAATGTTTTTAGGCTAAAGCACTACTAATTTACACTATTGATTCTGCAACAAGTTTAACTTTATCCATCTGGGAAGTAATTTCTGCTGATATGTTATATTTCTGTCTGTTATCAACATTTTGCATTATGGTGTCTCTGCATTTCCAGGCTCCACATAAGGCTCCTTTAATGTGGAAAAAGGGCAGTTGTAGTGCTGGGGAGCAGGCAGCCAGGCTGAAGTGCAAGTTTTTGACAAGTGACAATTGAATAAGCCAAGGCTGTAAAAAGAAGGGCTTGGATTTAAACTAACAGGAGGTGTAATTGAAACATCAAGTAAAAGCAAGCTAAAAGTAAGAATGTCCACTCTATCAGTACTCATTTGATTGAAAATACAAGATGAAATTACTTTTCTGTAAGGTTTACTTCCAGCAGTGGCAAAAATAACTACTGTAGCTTTTGCAATTGCTCATCATGTAATTGATATAAGGATGACAGTTGGGAGCAGATTAAATGAAATACTGAAGAAATTAGCTGCTGAATGTCTTTCTGCTCAGTATTTTTGAGTGATGCCTCTTGCAGAACCAACATTTCTGTGAGAGCAGCACAAATTGATAACTGCTGTAGATCTCACGTAGAGCTGCAGTACTGGAAAAGTGACAATGACTCACTCTCTAATTAGAAGACTGTTTAATAAAGAACATAGAATGTACTATGGCTTAGGCAGATAAATTATTTGTTTTCAGTATTGGCTTGTAATGACTAGTTGTCATTTAAATGAGCAGGGGTTTAAACCTTTTCCCAGACTTCTGGTATGTGGGAAGGAGTGACTATCCAAGTATCTGGAATTGGAGCTCAGAGTGGATGTGAGTGGAAAATAGCAAGTTTACAAAAACTTCATTATGTAATTCATAACACAAAGATTTTTAAATTGTTCTTTGTACTGTACAAAGGCGTGCTTTTCCCGTGCTGTACTCAAATGAAGTGCCTTCAACTGCGAGATGATTTAAGGGATGAGCTCACAGTGTTTCCTGCAAAAATTTTACCTGCTGGCTGAGCTTTTTCTCATGGTTTTTAGGATAGTTTTGGATGCCTAGGAAGTTACTAAAACTTTTGTTATATTCAATTAATACTAGTCTGTTGCACACTGATAAAAATTAAGGACATCCATGAGAAATTGTTATTGAAGTGAAAAAGTGTACTGCCAAATTTATTTGTACACAAATACCAATGAAAGTTATCGGTATATTTGGAATTTGACATTCGGGAGAACTCAAGTGATATGTGACTGAAAGCATAGGAAGATTTTTATAAAAATTGCTGAATCTAAAAGGTTTTGAATGTTCATTCAAAAGTTCAAGTAGACATTTTAGCTCAAACTGCTTCATTTAACAAAGTGTGTGTTGGAGGGGGGATAAGGCCATTTTAAGTTATTTTTTTTTTCCCAATGGGAAACGAAGTCGCTCGGGAAAACATTTTGGTTGTTACAGTTTGAGACAATGTGTAACATTAGGCACAGCAAATATTTGCCCTCATTTTGGAAAGGAGCTGGCGTTTACATCACGTTTGTTTTTCTGCCGCAGTGTGAAGCCGTCCCCAGCTGAAGGAGCCAAATCCAATCCCTCCAAGAGACACAGGGACCGCCTGAACGCGGAGCTGGACCGCCTGGCGAGCCTGCTGCCCTTCCCGCAGGATGTCATCGCCAAGCTGGACAAGCTCTCTGTGCTTAGGCTTAGCGTCAGCTACCTGAGAGCAAAAAGCTTTTTTGATGGTAAGCATTGGGAATTTATTTGAGTTTGAACTGCTTGTAAAATTCAGTTTATACTGTATGTTGATTTCAGCTGTTTAAGTGCTTAAAACTGTTAAATTTATCTGCATTTTAATGGAACCTCCAGTTGCATGAATATATACAATGTAACTGTTTAAAGTAAGCTTTCCACTTTCTTGAAACCAAATGTAACTACTTATGTTTCACTTAGGTCACCAGTCATTCAAAGCTTTGCATTTGGAAGCAATATTGCCCTTAATGAGTCCTTCAATCCTTTTCATCAGACTGTCAAAGATACCCAAGAGATTTCTCTTTTCCCCCTCTGAAAATTGCCTTAGTAAAACTATTACTGTTTCAAAATATGTCATAGGACTTCCCATCCAGCTGTATTTTGCTTAATGATTCATCAAAAATGACTTTGCTTTGATACAAAGTAATTGATAGTGCCCCTTCCTACAGTTTATTGCAAAGGTGACTGGTAAAGGATAGAGACAAAATCTTTCCCATGTCCAAGCCCTGATTAATGCACGACATGAGGCATTAAAGCGACAGCTAAGGTTCTGCAGTTATGTGGGCAGGTGTGCACTGACTCCAGTCATGGCCAGGGCAATACAGCAGCGCTCAGAGTAGTCATGGAGTCAGCAGTGTGTGTCCTTGGTCACCTCTGAGCTGGCCAGGGAGTCCTGTCCCTCTCTCTCCTTCACTACCTGAGCTGCTCTGTCTGGTGGGGTGCACTGCTTGGCTTCATGCCTGTATCTTAAAAGGCAGGAGTAGTCTGATCCTATTCATTGCAGGAATGAAGCAAGGAGCTTGTATTTAATTAATTGTTCTTTTCTTTTATCAGTCACTGAGACTTTACAGTTATTATATTGAAGATGAAATCTTATTGATCAGCTGTAGCTAAAGAATCTTGATTGCAATGAAGTTGATAATAAATTTCAACTTTTATTTGACATTAAAATAAACTCGGTCGTCATCAGTTTAAGATTATCTCAGCCTTCAAAACATGGATGAAAGGATTCAAGAAACTTGTCTAAAACAGTTCCATGTTTTCCTGCAGGAATACAGAATATTAGTTTTCATTTATTGTGTCAACTGGCTTCAGTTTATTAGTGCTTATGAATTTATATTCTGTTTTATTGTTTGAAGAATATATCCAAGTGTCTTGATTTCTGTGATTGTTCAGGACAATTCGTAGTATGAAGTCGAACTTCTAAAGCTAGAGCTGGCAAAATATTTCTAGCTGTGCTTTTTTCAAATGCAAATATTTTCTCCCATCAAATGAAAGTTCTCTTGGCACCTCAGTTTCATGAAAATCTTTGCAAGAGGTTATCTCAGGTAGACTGCTGTAAAAGAAATTATTTTACTTGTCTATGTTCTCTTGCTGAATTGAAGAAGTTCTCATCTCATTGAAATGTGTTTTGTTGTGGTTGCTTTAATGATGTTTTTTGAAATAATTGCAAAATTGCAAGTTTTTGTCTTACTTGGGAGGGAGTGATAATAGTAAATCTTAATTTCTCATTTCAATTTCTTGTGGAATGGCACTGTTTGATTTTTATTCTTCCTGCTTCTTTCCCTCTAGTTTGCACTTGAAAGTCCTGGAAAAAAGCTTAAGGCTATGATTTAGAGTTTAAGGCTATGATTTCTCTACTGGGAAAAAAAGAATTGATACCTTCAGTAGAAGCTGTCTTAAATGATTTTATTAGCAGAAAAAGTCTTTTTGCTACTTCTTTTCAGATCTTTGTGTTGCAGAACTACAAATCAGGTTAGTATCAGTCTCCATCTGAAGGTATTTAAAGACTAGCATCGATGACTTCAGTGAAGATAAACAAAAGTAACCAATTTGTGACTGACAGACAGAAGACTGAAAATTAGGTCTTTATACTATTTTAGTTGTCTTAAATAACATGGAATCTATTTCAGTAAAATTCACCTTCCAAAAGAAAAATTAGTACTTTCAAGAACAGAATTAGCAAAAAAGCCCTGAAAGCCGCAGGTTTGATTTTCATGCTCTCTCTGTGCAGTGCTTCTCAGAATGATTTTTTTTGAAAGAGCATTTTGTGTGGTTGGATATATGTGGAAAACCCTGCAGAATAAATCTGACAAACGTAGGAGGGAGCACTGATTGTCACCTTGAGTGCCCAGGCTGAGCCAAGGCTCCACTTTATTAACGCAGCATGCTGAAGTGAAGGGAAACGCTAAATGAATAACAGGATGCAAATGGGGGGTGTGTAAATTCCTGCGGAAAGTAAAATATAAACGCGTAATCATATGATCTTGCTTGAAAGGAAACCCAAGGTTTTGCTGTAACAATAGATATTTTTTTCAAAGAAAACACTTGCATTTTTCCAAGTTTAAATAATCTACAGTGAATGTCTGTTTTCTGAAGGCGGAAGTCTGTGGGGAGAAAAAGAACTGTTTTGTGAAAGACATCTCAAAGAGTTACATCAATTTGAATAAATGTGCCTCACTTAAATATCTACAGAGTTTTTCTGGTGTTACTTAAAAGCTAAATGTGTGTGTGTATTTATATATATATAAAATAAATGAGTAGGGGTTTCATTTCCCCTAGTTATTAAGATGGTAGAGTGGTACAGAATGTTCTCTGGAGCTAGAGACAGGTGAGTTTTTCTATAGTGTCTACTGAAATATGGTAGACCTCTGCATGCTTGCAGTATTTCAGGTTGTAGGAAATAGTTGCATGCATTTTACTCTTCCACAACCACAAAAGATCTTAGTGTTGGTGATTGTATTCTGTTGAGCAGTGGCTTTTGATTGTTTTTTTGTTAATGAAGTTATTGTGCTGCTAAGTGACTCTTTACATACACTATAGTTTGGTGTGATCGGGATAGTTTCAAGTCCACATGATATCAGCAGGCTTTCTGTATGCCCATGTCAGGCACACTTTTATATGTACAGATTTCACCTTACTCAAGGAGGAAATTGTAGTAGTGGATTAAAATAGTGAGTCTCAACTCTGTTTCTTTATAAAGTCTTGTGTGGCAAGTCAAAGCTAAAAATGGTTTAAGGTGGTGTCACTTCTCAGCTGTGCACTTCTACCTGCTGTACTGAAGTGGATTAGCAGTCCTCAAAGTCAAGCAGGTTAGCTTAAATCACTGCTGCAGTGTTTATTTTGTGCATGTAAGATACTTTCTTGAAAGTGGCTTAAGGCAAGCTTTTTATATATAAGAGACTGGGATGAATCAGGCAGGTGTCTGCTGACAATCACTAAAGCCTTTGTGTGTTGTCCTGGTATTATTTCAGTTCATTTTGCTGTTAAGTGCCCATGCATGTGTGCATTCAGCAGTGAAAAATATAAAGTAGAATGTGGGACAACAGCTCTTTGTGTGGATGCAGGTTAGTGTGAGCTCAGCATCTGGAGCACAACTGGAAAATCATTTAGGCATAGCCTGTGTTCGCCATGCACACTAGAGGAAAAAGCCCTTTTGCCTCTAGCTTTGGTTGTTGGTTATATGATTAATTGATAATCATTAAAGTACTCTTCTGTGGTAAAGAAAAGCATTCTTAATTGTTTTTGTGATTTTGGTTAAACAGATTAAAGGGTTAAAAGTAGAGTTTATATGACTGATCACTTTTTTAATGTTAGGGGCATGATTTTTCTTTTTAAAGGTGTACTGAGTATAAAGGAGAGGCTTGCAGAATCTAAAATGAAGTAGCTGTGCTATGTGTGTGTATCAATACATTAGAAACAAAATTCAAGATGTTGCTTATTAATTGTCCTTTCATCCATTTCGCTAAGAATTCCTGTGGTTTAAAGTATTTGGGTTTTTTTCCCCCTCTTGCTTATTGGGCAGTATTTTGCATTTATAGAAGAAAGTTTCCGCTCAAAATTAGTTTAGAATTGGTTTCTTATGTGGGATGCTAGGGATTCTGGCAAGAACAGCAATAACAAAATAATTAAGATTTATTTTTTCCACTAAGTTTGCATTGCCTTTTTTCTTTAACTTTGTAATATAATTAACATACATTCCTTGGCATCGTATGGCTTAAATTTGCAGTGCAGCCATTGTCATCACATAGAATATATTTTTTGATAATGTATTTTTCCTGTCATGCCCACTGTTCTATCATGCTATGTGCTGGAGAGAACAGACTGCATGTGGTTCCTGTTCTGGAGAGTATGGCTAAGATGCAGAAATGGGAAAGACAGGCAGAGTGGGAGACAATGTGTTTATTCTGCCACACTGAGAAGGGCAGCAACATTTTGCCAGTCTAGCAGATATAGATAGGCCTTCTACCAAGTGTCAGATGGTGGTCTGGAACAGAAACCTGAAAACAAAAAAATGATTAAAATGCAGCCCAGTAAGACCAGGATAATACAGTAGCTCTGTCCTGACTTGCTTGTGTTTTAGACATTTACCATCTTTGCCTGCTGTGTGTGTCTAATGCAGTTTTCCTCGTGTATTATTTGAAGGTGTGACTGCCCTTTCATGTTATACCTCCTTTCCCTGCTCCTGTTGCTGCATACATAGATAATTTATCTCCACACCAGGAAAAGCTACTGCCCTGTAGAGCAGTGGAGTTAGGCTGCACTTACTGCTTTGGAGTGTTTATGTGGATGCTGTGTAGGAATTTCCTGCTGCCAGCAGCTTCTAGTGGGTCTGGCTGGTTTTACTTGGTTCATGACTGTCTTGAGCCGTTTTTCTACACCCAAGGTAGAAAACACCCCATAGTTTGGTTGTTCTCTAATTACTTTTCTGTATCTGGTATTTTATACCATGCACATGAAGGAGTTTTCACAGTTTTGAATGCAATTCTTTGAATCTTGTCTGAGAGTTGGAAGAAAAAAAAATATTGGGGAAAAAAAACCCCGACCCAAACAAACCAACTCTGTTTCATTTTTTCTTGTCTTTCCCCTGGCCCAGATAAAAAATTAATACAAAATGTGAACCTTGGAATTGTATAGTTATTTCAGTATCAGACTACAATACCATTCATCCATTCATGTTATTTCCTAATCCAGGCTTCTTCTTTCACTGCTTGTCTCTTTTTTTTTTTTTCCTCCTCCAAACCTCCCCCCTTCCCTCCAATCCCCTGAGATTCACACTGACCATTTGGGACTGTCTGCTACGGACTATTTTAGCCTGTATTTTACGTAACAGATGATAAGTAGGGATTTAAGCTTTGAAGTCCTAAATTCTGATCTTCAAAAATGATGATTAGAACTATGTAGCTGTGACATCACTCTAAATCTCAAAATATGTATGTTTCCACAATCTTGGCTTTTATTTTTGGGAGTGCTGTGTCACTAAGCATCTGACGCAGCTGGGCAGCTCTATACTCCCATGGATTGATGCAATTTAATATAACCCAAACGGAACATCTGAGATTGAAAATTCTGTTTATATAACAAAGTAAGAACTTAAAATGTTAGTGTATTTGTAGTATAAGAGGAGAAACCAGATACAAATGCTAAAAGTTAATATATTCTTTGGATATATTTTTATTTTCCTATTACATTCTGGTATTTCAGTGATTGATGTTAATCATTGTTAGAACTCCCTTTTTAAGGAAGAGAAATCAAAGGTTATCTCTTCTTCTCTGCCTTATGCGTACTATTTAATCAAAGGCATATGAAAAGTCACTGTAGGAGCCTCTTATGTTCCACAAAGCTGTTGTAAAATTACTTAAAAACCCTGTCCCAGTATGCAGAGTATTTGTTATTTCTCTGTAGGCCTTGTTTAATAGGGAGATCAGTTTTAAGCATACTGTTCTGGGCTTTACTCAGGATTCCCAACTCCTGTTTGCAAGGTCAGAGCCTAAAATATAATTTATCCTGTTCTAGCAACATCAGTGTTCTGGAGATTGACACTGTTGTATGACATTGAAATGTAGAGCAGGTAGCAAGATAAAATACCTAGCCTGAGGAAATACCACTGCTTCTCTGGCCTTGTATATTCTAAATCTTGTAATGTTTGCTAACGTTATTGCTGTACTGTAGCACCTAAAGATAAAGGGATTTGGAGCTTTTTGGTTTTATAATACAAATCACCACAACTGTTGCTCCCTCCTCCAATGACAGCTTGAGCGGAGAATTATCACTGGAGCTTGCACTGGGCTTTCAACATCTGTCTTCCATGGGCTTCATGATTCATCCATCTGAATTTGTAGAAGTATGGTTTGCTTGACAATGACCTTAGAAATATGTCCTAGTTATTTAAGGCTTCAGTATGAATACAAATTAAAAACGTGTACAAATAATCTGTTAATACTGGAATGGTTTTTGCTGCTGTCTGTGCTGTTTGTGACTCAGCAGTTTTCCTCCTGTGTGTGTTGGCCAATGGGACAAATGCCTAGTTTTGCCTTATCAGAATACAGATACAGTCCAACAGGAAATAAGACATGTATGATTGAGTTCTGTAGATGTTTACAGTTCTAGCTAGTTCTAACACTGTTTGCTTTTCCTGAGTAAACAAAAGCTTCACCTCTGTTTGAACAGTTTCTGCTGCATACAAGCGTTCATAAACTACTCCCGTAAAGAATGGTTGCTTTGTGAATGGTCTTGGAGATCCAGCTAGAAGCTAATTCTATTTACCAGACCTTGGTCATTGTAATTGTTTAATTTATTAATTTATTGTAAAAAATAACAAATTAAATGATTTACCTCTTTTTAAAGAGGTGAAAAATAATGAATTTCAAATGTGCTCTTCAAAGTTTCAGGTAATGTGTTGATAAATGTTTCCTGGGAAAAGTCTCTCAGGAGTTCCTGCTCATCAGTGCTGTGTCCAATCTGTGCATGTTTAAGAAGGTATTATGTTAATGATAAAACTTAACTATAGTTATTCTAGAAACTTAAATGAACTAAACTGTAAGAACTAGAATGAGCAGTTATCTGAAACTCCTTAAGAAAATGTAGGTTTACTGCCTGCCAGCTGTGAACATTAAAAGGGACCTACAAATAGGAATTAGTTGTCCTTAGTGATGCATGCTAAACTCTATTTTTAATTGAACAAATAGATGCTCATTTTTTTTCCACTGAATAATTGCCTCTTGAAATTCAACCCATGTGCTTTTTGAATTGCACAGTACTGCACACTTTGTGCATGGCATTGTACGACATCTAATGAGCTGAAATATATACATCCTTGGCCCCCCAAGACAAGTTCTAACTGATTGCATAAAGTAGGGATAACTGGAGTGCATCCACTGCCTGAATGGTCAAATAATCTGACTGCCCCATCAAATTCTGTTGTCACATATTCAGCAGTACAATTCCTGTGGGGCCACACAAGATTTTGTGAATGAATTCCCTTTTTCCTCTTGGTGCCTCCATCTGAGCTACAAACTGAAGAATGATGTCTTTCCTTTATTGATGCTTTTCTTTATGCTGCATTTTTTAGCATGTTGTATTTTACTTATTTAGAGGAAAAAATAAGGATAGCCCCCTGTTTCCTCCTTGCTTATACAATTTTTGTTTGATTTACTTTTACCAGATCAAGGACATGCATGTAGCTTTTAAGAAGATAAGCCCATGGGCTCTGGCAGTGGAATAAGCTGTGAGTGACTCCCATATCCCAAGCAGAGAAAAGACAGTCTTGGTCTGCAAAGGAAGGAATCCTCCAAAAGCCCACTTGATTCCCTTGCTATAATTCAGTCATTTCCGAAAGCCTTCTGCTAAATTGCTGGGAAGTTATGTGTTGGTATAAAAATACAACTTCATCTCTTTTGCTGAAATGCATGTCTTCTCTCAATTTAAATAAGGGATAATTCTGTTAGAAAGTGCCTATTCACTAATATTTTTATATAGCAAGGTTTGTAATTGAATGGTCTTGTAAAGAAATCTTCCAAACTCACTTCCATATCCTTTGAATGCAGTAGTTGCAATACTCAACATTACCTTTTGCCAGTAGAATAAACTGTCCTCTTTCATGTATGGAATATAATTGACAGTTTGTTTTATCAATTAAAATGGTAGAGAAATTCCCTAGGCAAAAATCCTATGAAGTTGCTGTTGAGCCATCAGTTCAGTGATGGTAAAGTTAAGACACTGTTTCAGTAGGAAAAAAAAAAAAGAATTTCAGTTAAAGTTTGAGTACCAGGTCCAAGTTTGCGTGAGGTGAGTTCCCTAATAAAACTGATGGATGAGAAAATAACTGGGAACTGTAAAGGGAATTTAAAAACCACTTTTGATTCCTAGGCTTTATAATAAAAATTAATACTGATGTATAAAAAGAACAGTTATTTCAATATGATTTTTTTCTTAAAGAGTTTAACCATTTCAGAACTAGTGATTTATTAAAAAATAAAAATCTATGGTAGTAGATTGTCATTTTCTAGTTGTTATTAACTTGTCTTCTTTTCTATAAACCAAAAGCCTAAAAAATGGCAGTTTAAACAATATATAATATTTTATTAGCTTTTTCTTTGTTCTAACATATTGAAAAATTGTTATAGGAAGAAAAAACTCTGATTTTAGGAACCAAAGGCTCAGAAGTAGGAAACTATTAATCTAGGTTCAACTTCCCACAGATCTCATTCCACAAGGAATTAAATTACTTCACTTTCATCTTTGATTTTTTTGTGCCTCGCCTCAAAAAAATTAGGAAGCCCTTTTTCCATCCCTTTTTGTGGCTAAAGCCACAAAATTGATTTCACATCAATAGGTCTGATGATAAGTTACAATTTACCACCGTGCACCTCTTGCTGATCTTTTTTTTTCTGAAGAAGCAAAGAAGATGTACCAAGAGAAGCAACTCAATGGGAAATAGCTCAGAAGAAATGTGTGTATGCCAGGATATGGTTTTGGTGATTCAGCTGGTGACTGTCACCCTGTGATAGTTAGGGGACAAGAGTTCATTGCCTCTAAGTCTTGAAACCACAAGCAGTATACAGCTTGTTATGTGGTTGCTAAGCTTCAAAGCCCAAGTGAGAGATTACAAATTTGAGCAACTGTATGCTTCCTGAGATTTACTTTTCTGTTTTTAAGTACCAGATAAAAGCAAAAGCGAAGTTTTATTCCTTGTGTATGTTTAAAAAAAAAATCTGAACTAAAATTTTATCAGGTGACTAGGTGCAACTGGCTAACCATAAAAGCACTGCACACTTATTTCTGTTCCTGTTGCATTTTACATATTCATATGCAGTCATTCTTGAGACTTGTTTTTTTGTTTTTTTCTCAACTTTAAGTTGAGAACTACCACTGATGCCTTAAGAGCTTAGAAATTCCCACCCACTTTTGACCCCCTCTGACAAAGACATTAATAGTTTACTCCTGATCCTACACTTACAAGGTCCTGCAACCTGCCCACTTCTTGCTCTCAGAAATGGCAAACTGCCTTTCATCTCCCATAGAAATCCCATTTTGCCTTCCTTTTACCTTCTCTGAATCTGGGAGGCTGATGGGGTATTGTGAGCAAGATGCATACACATGCTTTTAAGGGAATGAGCATTTATTCCATAGTGGTTGCAAGTATTTATGACTCCATTTTTATTTTTCTATTCTTCCTTATTTTGTCTTTGTTCTCACACCCAGATTGGGAGCAGTGGCTCCTAATGCATAGCACAGTTTGGGAACATCTGTTACAGGGAGTGCAACTGTATGGGCAAAGGCTTGAGTCTTCCAAATGCAGTGACTGAACTCTCATTTTTGAAGGCTGGTGCATGTTGACTTAGTGTGGGGTTTCTGGACTGATTAATTATCACGCTGTGAAATAAGTTCAGTATCAGTCACTTAAGGAAAAAAAAATACACACAGCTTAGTTGCTGGTTTTACCTTCTACTTAAGAAAACAGGGTTGTGTTAAGTACCACTTTGTAGGACTGAGGATATGTCCCTCCTTTAAGGGAGACTACTACATAAACACTTAACATTCCACCCTTAATAATGCTGTTAACTCTTTCTTTAAAAAGCAACATTAGAAAGGCTAAAAACATATAAAAACCTGAGTTCAGCTGACCTGTGTAGCAGAGCTTGGGTTGGTTTTAATCAGTGTTGTGAGCAATTCTGTGCTGTATAATGGTTTTTCAGCTCTTTAAAATCATATATTTTGTTTATTTTAATCTTTTATTGGTCTTAAGAGAAACACCAGTCTAGTTCAACAAGCAGTTTAGGGCTTGCTGAGCTATGCTTTGGGAATGGCTCAAAAGAAAGTATATTGTGAAAGCTATGGAAAATCATCCCACACACAATCTGGTTAAACCTCAAGTTCTTGGGTTAAGTGAATGTTTTAAAAGAAATTATGGTATATGTTAGGCAAATCTAGTGAAATCTAATGTCTTCATTTGGTAAAATGTTTCTAAAACTAGTAAGTGTATTGCTTCAATATTACTACTTCAGCCAAATTTAAGAATGTCATAGCTACTGTTATTTCTTTTAAAAGAAATATGTTCTGCATGGGTGTGATATTGTAGGGAAAAGGGTTCAATTTCTGTACCACCAATATTTTGCAAAGCATTTTGCTCTAAGCATGCAGCAAGCTTTTTTTCCCCATAATTTTTCTGTAGTTGGCAATGCAAATTTACTGTTTGTTAGTAGTAAATTTTATGGACAGTAAGGACTGTGAATTGAGGAGCGAGATTTAGCCAACAATTTGTACATTTTTTGGGATGGGAGGAAAAATAGGACATTAAGAGCTCCGGCATGAAACTACTGCTGTTCATGCTAGCTTTCCATTTTAGTGGGTCTAGCACTAGAATGTGTCTTTCAGACATGACATTTCTACTACTTGAAAAGTCAAGAGATCTTAATTAAGAAATTTTTTGAGGATAAACTGCTTATGTTATGAGATATGCATGTTTGAGCTGAATTAGGAGTAGTTCAGCAGAACACTCTTGACAAGATTTACAATTGCATGTAGTCTGATTTGTACAATTTGAAAACATTTTATAACCACTGCTTACATATTTAACTCACGTCAGAATTCAATAGCAAAATAGACATTTGCTTCTCTGAAACCCTACTGGAAGAAAAGGTTGCTATGCAGTTTCAGTTCAAGATAAGGTTGGGTGTTTCTGTTGCTGTTTTAATGTTTTTGCATTCGTGATATAGAAAGAAATACAGATTGAGAAAATGCTGGGAAAAACACAGGTGGTTAATTGTCTGGACTTATGAGTATTATGCTGTGCTAGGTGGTTTCCTTCTCAGACATAACTTCTGCTTACTTAATTAAAAGTGCTTGCTGTAATGAGAATAGGCTTAAAAAAGAAAATCTGGTTTTGCTGGACAGATCAAGTACTTAGGCTAACTTTTGAAAACAATAAAAAAAGCTTGATAGTTTAAAAAAAACCCAAACAAAAAAATTCTGAGTGGGCCTCTGTGTGCAAGCAGATCACCCTTCACCAAATGGTTCTGAGCTGCCAACTCATCATAATGAGTGGTTTAGGATATGTTAGAAATCAAAAGTTGTGGCAAACTTTAAAAAAGTGATGAATGCATGATATGGATCAGTTGTATTTTTGACCTCTTCCTAATTTGTTTTCCCAATAAAATAGAGTTTAAAAAACATGGAATTGCATGCAAGACTGGATGAAAATAGAGAACACTTACAAAATCCTTAGAATCCATATCAGAGAATTAAATAAGACGCACATCTCATAAAAGAGAGAGAAAGCTATAAAAGCAATGGGCAAAAATGAGAAGTTTAAAAGCAAAGTTAAAATAACAAAGAAGAACATTTCACACTAAGCAATAAGGAAGCCTGGGAAACAGTGAAATATTGTAATAAACATTATAAACTATATAGGAAAAAATAATTCGAGCAAAGGATTGTATTACTAACAATCAAAAGAATGTAATGGACAATGAGAAAAATGTAATGGGTCTTACATCTTAGTGCCTCTTGTAACTAGAGAAGAAAGCATTAGAGATACTAATGACAGAATTAGGTTCCACCTGTTGTGTGCAAGAATGCTGGTTCAGTCTTACAAGCTAGTTTCTTGCAGAGTTTGAATCCATCTGAATAAGATCAAAACAGAAGAATACAACAAAAACTTGTGCAAAATCAAGAAACCATGGCTGTGTTTGAGAGGAACCTTAGCAAGTGTTTTCATTCCATGCCTTACAACTTCAAATTACGTTGTCATCATTTCACATCACCTGTGACATCTATGCCAGTTTGTGTTTGTATAATGCAAAGGACTTGTGTTTCTTGTGCACATATTTACTTACATTTCCATTCATGGGGTCAAGTAGCAGTGCTGAGGGGCAGCCAATGCTGTGAAACGCATCTTCTCTCTGGAATACTATGGCCTAAGTGAGTCACTGCTTCTGGGTACAGTGACATGTTTTTGGAAGGGCTCCCACCCTTGCACTTCAAATAGTGTCTCTCTCCATGAAGGCAGTGTCTCTCTCCATTAAAAGGCAGAAAACTGTTGAGAGAGTAGCTAGGAATTAGAAAAGTACAAGGCTGTGGTTAATTCTAAGTCTTGCACTTGTAAGGATGCTGTCTTTGAGCATAGTTGTGTTACTCTAACAAAGTGCTGTAGTTGAGAGACTAGAGACATAAGAAAAGAGAGATGTAATTCTTAAAGAATAGAGAAGAGCTAATGTTGTATTGTAACTAATAAATAGTTTGTTACAGAATATTCATGAGCTTATTACTTGCTGTATAAATGTTTAATGCTCTCTTCAATAAACAGAGCTTGCTGAACACTCGTATTAAAAGTCTCAAGCCTTCCCTGCACCAAGACAAATAGCCTACTACAACAGAAAACTATCTGCTGTCCTCTGTGCCTTCCTCTAACTGAGGATACCCGGCTGTTGGTGACTAAGCTGGTCAGACTAACCTAAATAGCTGAGACTGTCCTTCAGTTTTAACCCTTTGCCTTATTTTAAGCTCTAAGTGTCCTAGAAAAGAATGTAACCACATTCATTTTTGCCTCTTCTCTCCCAGGAAATCCATATGTAAATTATTTTATAATCTCTTGGAGAGGATTTGTCTGAGTAAGAAACATAAATGAATGGGGAGGGAAGGCAGTATCAAGCGGAAGGGGACAGATTCTGATGATACACTATTAGGTGGTGTAACTGTTCAGAAAAGACTACTGCTCTAAACCCATCTGGGAGAAAATTACTTGTGCAGACTCTTTCAGTGCTGTCCAAAGCCATGTGCTGCTTTTAACTCTTCTGTGGGTGCAATCATACAGGAAAAGATTTGTCTCTCTTTGGATTTGGTAATGCCCCCCAAGCCCACAGTTGCTCATTTCATAAAGTGGGTCATGTTTTCATTCAAAATGAAAATAAAACACAGGAATTTACAGTGTATATAAATATTTTCATACTTGAGGTATCTTTAAAGTATTCTGAAGATTCTTTGTCTGCATGGGCCAACCCCACCCCATGGCTGTATTAAGAAGTAGACATGATAACTTCAATGCAAGAGACTTTTGGAGAAATTGCTTTAGTTTCTTTCACTTTTTTTATGAAGGTACTGAAGGGAGAATACACTTACATTTCAGATATTTTCAGATATTCTGACTCAAGGTTTCATGATGGCACTGTCTGCTCAGCTATGTGATTCTTACAGGGATCCTTCTAGGACTCCCTGGTGGGAATCCCTGCCTTTGTAGAGGTGTTTACTGACTTTCATATGTCATGACCAAATTCTCTCCTTTGTTTGCCTTCTCTGATGGAAGAACCCAGTGGGTGCTATTATGAACCTTCTTTGCACCAAAAATTTGAGCTCTGCATTCAAGGAACTTTTAAAATGTGCAAGATAATATTTAATGTGCACAGATGTACTTCAGGCTTACAGGTATTGGAAGGTTCTCTGGAAGATACGTACTCAAGATTATCACTTTCCAAGATACCACACCGGACAATTTAATCTCCCCTAATTAGAAACTTAATGCTTAACAGGATGTAGCTCATGTGGCAGCCCCTGAGAGATGTTTAGGGAAACAATTCTGTATTTCAATAGCTTCAAGGTTTTCTTTCTGATATTGAACATTGTAATCAATAGGGAGCCAAACCACCAACAAGTTTCCCAAAATGCCACTTACTTTTGTAAAAACAACCTAGGAAATAATAACAAAACAAAAAGCCTATCTAATGGGATATCTGCTTCATTTAGATTTTATTAAGGCCACTGAACTTTCTTCCTCTTAAGACATTGATAATAGCCTTAAGAAATTTACACTTAAATGATAATTGTGTAATTTCTAATAACTCAAAAATTAATCTCAGCCTGGTAAATTGTTAGTTGATGCAGTAAGTTCAAATATAACGTTGCTGCAAGATCACCTTTTCTATGTACATCTCTGAAAATAAATGTTGCTGTCTACTTTCAGAATGTGATAATAGACTACATGTTACTCGAATTTAGAGATTGTCACCCCACTTAAAGGTTCTGTATAAAAAGTTACATGCATAAGATAAATGCAGCTAAGAAATCCAAATAATAAATAATTTTATAGAAGCTGGTTATTTTTTGTATTTTTATGCCAAGCAACAGTGGAAGTTGCAATCACTTCTGGTTCTTTTTATAAGCAGGATCAATTGCTTATAGCAGAAGCTTTTGGTGTTTTGCTTGCAGAGTGAGTTGATTCCAGATTGAATGTAAAATATTTGTTACTTGAATTTATTCTGCAAGGCTGGCAGCTATATATTTATGTATGTAAAGTGTAATACTACTAAATGTTTGGAATGAAATAGTAGATTTTTGTTGGCACTAGGATCTAAGAATGGAAATGCCATTTGGTACATAAAAGCAAAAAACTGTAAATTACTACAGTCCTAACTGGACTAAACATCCATAGTTTCTTCCATGAGAGCTACATTACTGAATTACATAGAGTTTATTTTTAATTCACCCCTAAATTATTCCAGTTATGCTTGAGGAGAGAGATGAATATCAATACTTTTCAAAGCCTGCATGAAGAGTAGGAAAATAAATCTGATACATTAACTACTACTTTTTTAATAACTTATTTTGTTGCTAGAGCTAGAAATAGAATAGGAAAGCTCATAGAAATATTAACTTTTTATCTTCTCTGCAAAGCCAAGCTGTCCTGAAGAAGGAATGCCTGGCAATTTGGTTTCAGTCTTTTTGTGAGACTGAACAGGATCAGTTAAATCTCAGAAGCGGTGTATATACTTTGTGCAAAACAGACCATGTCTATCCCACCTGTCTTTTTATCTTTGTACAGGTCAATATTGTTCCTCTGCTCATACATTAGTATAGTCATCACCAGTAATATGCCTTTTTAATTTCCTTTTGCACTTGAGGTTTTTCAGTTTAAACATACCTGAGAAACCAGTTATGCTTTTAGCAGGGTGAATTTTTTTTTATTTTGCTGAGTAGCTCATGCATATGTACCACAGAGCTGAAACAGTATAGACTCATTTCACTTTTCCTATAATGGTAAAATAACATAAATCAAACTTTTCCAATAGTCTTGCACAGCCTTGTTGTTTTAGTTGAATGTTTGGGTTAGAAAGAGTTAAGAACTGGATATGGAATATTAAAACTTGCAGTGAAATGATAGTAGTGATAGTTTTCTACTCTGTTAAATGTAATGTTAGATTCAGTGACATTTAGTAATTGGCCATCACATTTGAAAATATTTGATGTATGCAAAGGAGGCTCATAAAATGGTGAGGTTGCAGCTATATGTGTTATCATATATGTTCCACTAAACTTTACTTGGGCTCCAGGTTTGTTTTAGCTGTTGAGCTTGGCAGCCCTGGCTGAAGCTGGTGGTGGTGAATGTTGAGCTCTGGTGATTCACTGCTCACTGTGTGGAGAGGATCACTGGGTTTGTTTTACCTGAGCACTGTAATTCTGTGAGCTGTGGTAACTCATCCAAGCTGTAGAGTGAACCGTGTCCTCTCTTGGCTTGGAAGGCAAGCTGGGGGAAAGTGTTTGAGGGCTGGCTCACCTTTCTAAATCAAAGTCTTCTGCTCTTCAAACCATTGCATTTCTTGCCATCTTTTTACTTGTGTTTTGCTGCAAGAATGAGGGTCACTCAACTTTGTATTCATTTGGAATGCAGATATCTGAAGCTGAGCTGCAGAATTAATAAACTGTATCCAGGATATGTTTGTAAGCAAGCTCTTCTCCAACAGAGATGAAAACTGCTTCGAAATTGAAACATCTATGTCCTTTTATAAATTTATGTATTAAATGTAATGGCAAAATGAAATCCTTAAATTATGATTTGCAGTAATGTTACAAAAATGGTGATGTGCAAGGCAGTGAGGGAGTTTGTGTACAGCTTTTGCCAAGAATGCTCATATTGCTCTTCCTTCTTTTGTGCTGTAAGGTCAGGGAAATTAGTATGAAGTTGTGCCTGGAATCAGTCTGGACTTATTTCCACAAAACAATTCATAGCAGCAGTATATTTGGAAAAAAAAAAGTTATTATCAGAATATGCCATAATTTATAAACTCAAATTAAAACACTCTTGGTGAGTTCAGCATCCTGCTGCACAAAGGGCTGGGATGCAGGAAGGAAGTGGGGTTTGTCTCACTAACAGTCACCATCTGAATCCTGCAGGGAGTTCCGTGTCATCTTTTCATCTGTCCTATATGCATGTCCCTCACTAACACATTAAAACTAATAATAGATTCTCATTCTGGTTTATCAAAGCTTTTATTCGATGGATTAATTTTAGAACTGAAGTAAATGTGGAAGCGAAATTTAGTTTCTATTTAAAGATTAAACAAATATGGTGAATAGTTGCAACTGGATTATTTTATATACAAATATATTTGTCTTTAATGACAGCTGTCAAAGGAACATATTTGTAAGTGGTGTTATGAATAATTCAAATGGCTTAGTAGAGCAGATGGAGTCAATTGAGTGAAATTGTCACTAGAGTGCTTCAAAGTATTTTTGCACTATTTTAGCTTACATTTTAAATTGTTAAACTAAATGCATATATTTCTGTAACTTTGTGTTGTGTTTTTTCTGATGAACATAGTGAAAAAAATTGCTAATGTAAATTTTTTAACCTAAGAATCAACTGCAAAAGGATAACTTGATGTGTATTTTGGGGAGGAACTGCTCAACTATGAGAAGTGATTTTGCTTTTCTTCTTGGCTAAATCCCAAATATTCTAAGCATATGGAACATTTTAGCAGAAAATATGTAATTATCAAACAGATCTGTCTTTGCCACCTTGAAAATTATTTCTTGTGGCAGGGTAAATGAAACCTCATGTTTAGGTTTTACTTCATTTGATCTTTCGCTGCTTTGGCAGTAGAATACAAAAAAATTTGACAGATGGCACCATCAAAATATGAGTTGATTTGTGCTTACTCTAATATGAATCTGAATATGCTTGATAAAGGCATGGCACAAACTTGAAACTAAAATTTTGAAGCAAAGTACATTTATCTTGGTAAGAACATAAACAATCTATGTAACTGTAAAAACAAATTTAATATCATGCAGGTGTTCACAAGAAAATATGTGCACATTATTCCTTTTATTATAAATAAAACTGCAATCAAATTTTGGCTTTAAAATTATTTCTATTTCTCTTTTCTATGGGAAGGCCAATATCAGTGATTGCCAATTCTCCATTGCAGTGTCCACTCTGTGGGCAGATAGCCTTAATGATATTGTAGCCTACCCTATAAAAAACGCTTTTTACAACATAAAAAATGTTCTGTCAAGATTAATTCAGTATGCTCTTATTTACTTGACTTCTGATTTTTCTTTATTACCTTACTAGATCTAAAGTCTTTTGAAATTGGAATTGTCTGGACTAGATTATGCATTTCCCATGAAACATTCATGCCATAACAGAGTGGTCCCTTATCAATGGGGACTGGGTCAGAGATTAATCTTGCCCTTTTTTGTCAGTGTCCCAGATGTAGCATGCTTTCTGATTGGATATTTCAGACTTGAGAAACTGTTTTTCTTTTATATATGGTAGATATTTTTCAGCAGGAAGAGTAAGTATTACCTGTACCCCCAGCTTTCAGACCTCTTCTGCAGTGGAAAAGGAAGGAGTGGGAACCACTTGTAGCAGAGGAGTGAACTAAACCTGGGTTTATATCCTGACATTGAAAAAAAGAGCTATGTAATTTTCTTCAGACCTATAAAAGAATCAGTGACTACCAGCTGCCAGAAGAAGCTGGATTTGTGCCATATGGGGGAAGAGTGAGGAGAGATCCATTTCTGCACCATGCTTAGGGTCAGGGTGACATGAGTGCCAAGCCATTCTTACCCATCCAGAGGGAGGTGCAGCAGCTATGCATGGTGAGGTTACAGTGGAACTTAGGAAACTGAAGTACATGTGGCATTTAAATTGGGAGTTTTCTAAACAGTATGTTGGGTATAGAACCCCAAATTTCGTGTATCAGGTCCTTTATATGGATTTGGCCTTCTGGAGATGCGCAGTACTCTGGCCTATAGCCATATCCATCTCTGCTGCAATTGTCCACGTTAAAATAATATTTCCTGTTATATGACTGTTTTCAGAAGTCTGGGAGCCAGACAATAACTGTCCAAACTGAAATGTTGAGAATGCTTTTCACTTCAGTAGCTGCAGTTAATAAATACTGATAAGTATTTTTGTAAACTTGTAGTCGTTCTCAAAGTCCCAGCTTTTCTGGTGGGACTAAAACAAGTGATGTGGAAGACTTTTTATTAAGCTGGACTTAGCTTAATCCCTTCTGAAGATTTTGGTAGATTCTCTTGGAGCAGTCTTGGCGCTAGTATCGAAGGGTACATTCCTGCAGAACAAGGTTACTTCATTTATCAAAGAATGTAAAACAACTGAGATTCTCCAGAACATCTGAGATTGTCATTCAGTTTGTCAAATCAAGTTAGGGTCTTACAAATATCACAGGAACAGGAACAAAGAAGCCCTAGAGAGTACACATTAGAGGAGATGACTGTATTTGTCATGTTTAGCATGGCAGAATGCAGGCTAGGGGTTATGATTGCTGTCTGTGGATGTACCAAGTAGGGTAATACAAAAAAGGGAGAAGAGCTGTTGAAGCTAATGGGCAGTGTTATCACAGGAGGATATAAGCTGGACATGATAAAATGATCGCTGGTGATTAGAGGATTTCTAGTAAAATAAGCAAAGAAAGCCTTACTAGAATGTCAGTGAGGGGAGAAAGAGAAAAAAAAAAGAGGAAGAAGTAAGTATTATTCAGATTTAACTAAATATTTGCTGTGGTGATGCAGTGTAGCAGCAGTTATTGCCTTAAAGTGTTGCTTTGTCGCCTTTAAGACATTGCATCTTCCAACTTACCTTTTTAATGGTGTTTTAGGTGCAGTGAAAGTTGAGCATTTTGTGAGGAAATGGTAATTACTTATGTACAGCCTTTCCAATGTTGTATTTTCTTTAGAAATAAGAATTTGTGGAATTCCCAAACAAGAAAGGAATGCATGTGAAATGAAGAGTCAGTGAAAGGAGCTGTTCTTTCTGAGCATCTAGCAAAGTCTCATGTTTACTGTAAAGCTGTGGAACTAAGTTATGTGGAAGCAGATGGAAATCCCTTTTAAATTTGCTGTAGTATTGTTGACTTCAGTGATTCAAGATACTGCAGCATCACACCTTGGGCGTCTCTGAGCTCCGTGGCCAGGTAATGCCACAGCTCAAGAGAGGTCCCTTTTACTGTCAGATTCTCAGAACAAACTTTGTATTTCTAGACAGTTGCAAAACAAACAAAATTTCTCCACAGCACAAACAGAAAACAAACAAAAACCCCCCAAACTCTCAAGACCCCCCAACCCCTCTCCTCCCCAACTGAAAAAATTCTGCCAGTCCACACAAGCCACATAGTTCTTCTAAAGTATGAAACTGAAGAAGAAACTGAACAAGCAACAAGAAACTGAAATCTTGATACGGTATTATCACTCATCTTTCTTTGTGTGTGTGGTTGCCCTCCAGGGCAATCTCATCAAGGCAGGAGCTTTTGTGTTTATGTGTATCTGTGGGTAAAATTAAGTGGTGATGTTTAATGAATAGCATTTAAGTATCTCTTGATTTCTGAAGCAGTTTATTAAAAGTAGAATGCAAACATTAAAATATTAAGAAAATTTTGCGTACCTTTTGTTTACTAAAAGCTTGTGCTATGAAAGGGACATATCATTTCTGTATTTAGTATTGTTGGGAATAGAACCTTTACTAGAGTATTTTTTTACAACAATAATTAAAGTTTTCTATATTAATTTTATAATCTTAAAACCATAAAATATGTTAAAATATTTTATGGTATTGAAGAAAAGGTTCTGTCTATGAAAGCTTGTAGACATACCTAGTAAAATATTAATGAAAATATTGTTTTGCTTTAGATTTACTTTTATACACGTCTGACTGAATTGAGCAGTTGTTTCTGAAAGATGAATAAATAAGTTGTTCCAGTAGTAAGTTTTTGTTAATGCTTGTTGTATCTAGGGTGTATTTTAATATTTAAAGTTTTAAACATTTAAAGTATTTACTATATAAAATCCTGCAAGGCTAGAATTATTGGAATAAGCTTTGCAAACTTACACCATGGTTTTTCTGTGGTTTTATCAGACTGTTTCTATCAAGTTTACTTATGGACAGACTGGAACAGGCCCTCTGTGAAATGGGTCCCTGTGGGGCAGAGCAGATTACAGAGGCAGAGGTTCCTGTTACCCAAGTCCTCTTCTTCTAAAGTTTGTCTGTGTGCTCCAGTTCCCCTTCTTTGCTGCATTCCTTGCCTTTCTATTTGCCTCCTCTTTGGGGCTGTAATGAATAAAATATAGTTTTCCTTTGCGTCACAGCCAAACCCTTAGCAACATAAGTTATATAACGCTCGCTGTTGCTATTTCTGTATTTCTGCTAGATCAGAAACACAGACCTCTGTCCTGTGTGACCTCCTAAGCACAGTCTTCAATAAAAGTGTCTGGGAAAAAAATCCAGTCTGACCTTTTTTCCCTTTTTGTTCTTTCTATAGGAAGCCATTGAAAAGTTTACCTTGTTTGTTATATGGAGACTATAACCATTCATAGGTCTTTAATTCATAAACTTTGTAGTTTGACATAGCAAACCAAAATTGTCAGGAAAGACGATATTGAAATACTGTGCAATTATAAGCTTTAAGCTTTGTGTCATCTAATGTGATTTTTACATGGAGCACTGAAATCTCTCCCAGTTGTAGAATCTGAACTTCCAAGTCTTTACTGCATTTATCCTTGCAGTGCTGGTGGAGCTGAAGTGCTCCTGTTCTGGTTTCATGGTTAAGGAAATAAAGTGTACAGTGCCTGTATAATTTCCACCACGACGCACAGGAAGGTGATGTCAGAACCACAAAACCATTCCTCCTCCCTCTCAACTTTTAGTCATATTTTTGATAACTTCCTCATTGTCTTCAGCCTCTCAGTCTTTTTCTTTTTTGCCTGCCTACCACCCAGCCTGCCCTATGTATATGCTGTAGTGTATGTTATAATTATGTATTTGCTTGAGAAGTATAATAGTGGCTGGTACTGTGTGAAAAATACACCTAAGCCACAGACTCTGCACTTCTTATTGCCTTCCTCATTTTTGGATGTAAACTTCTGCTGTCTTAAAGTGCTGCCATGATTGAAGCCATGGAGAAAGACAGCTGCCACTTTTGCAGGCTGTTGCAGTTAAATCATCATTCTTTTACGATATTAAGATGAGGTTTTGGATATTTCTCCAAAATAACAGTGGAGACCCAGCATCTTGTCCAAATTCTGGCTCAGGAAGTTGTTACACATTTAGCCCATCATAATAAACTCATTAGGTAAGATCTAATTCCTGTCCTGGTTACCTGCTGTTACCTATTCAGCTTTCCATAGGAGACTGAGGTTAGAGTTCATTTCTTCTAAGAGGCTTTTTGGTGGTATAAAAATAATGCCAGGAAGAGTTAGAAATGTTTCATACAGGCTTTCCCATATTTCAGGTGCTAGAAAGGAAATGTTTATGGTTTTCTTCCTCCTGTTTAGAATTTACACATGTAGTCATGCATTTAGCAGAACATAACTTTTCAGTACAACCAACTCTTAAAATATATCTCCTTGTTTTATTATAAATGAGTTTTAGGATTTAAATTGTGGTCCACTAAACCCACAACTTGTAAAACAGCAGTTAAGTTACCAGCTTGCTAGTTCACCATTTGTAACTACAAGATATTTTGAAAAGTAGCTGATATGGCCTTGTATTATTTTTTCTATGTATGTAGTTTAATAATTATTAAAATGAAAAAAACCTGCAAATTTAAATTAAAATCCTATTCGCTGAAATATACATATTTTAATAGTATCTTCAAGTATAAAATATCATAAAGTAAGGGGAATTAAAATACTACAGTACAGTATTTCTAGGATATAGTGGTTTCTCAGCAAAAGCTGTAGAATTTTGAAACTTTTAAAAGGTTTTTTCTGCTTTTGTTTGTTGTTAGTGTTGGTAAATTTTACTAAGTAGCAAAATTAGATTTAGAGAAAAGATTGTTTCTTTTTTCCCCCAGTAGAACAAATGAGTGTACTCATTTACTATCTTATAAATAATCTTGTGATTCAGAAATGTAATTTCTGGCAAATTTGTGACTCCTTTTGAGTCTTGGCCAATGAAATTTGATTGAAGTTTAGGTAGGAAAAAAAGTGACACTCCTGCCAAGTTTTTGTCAGTTTTATGATTTATAACTCTGAACATTGGAAACTATCCTTGCAATAGAACTGGAAACCAAGTAGAACTGATCTGAACTCCAGACATGTCAATTTTGAAAGGGCAAGCAACAGACTTCCTCATGCCAAAAATAGATTTCATGCTAAATTATTTAAGTGTATTATTTGATCACACATAAATGACAAATAGTATTTTTCACTTTGGACCTTTTTTGTATGGTAGGGCAAACACAAGGTCATTTTAAATTTAGATGGGTTTTGTTAGGTCAGTCTGAAATATCACACGCTCAAAAATTGTGGTATTTGGTGCTGAGAAAAATGTTGCGTGCTGCTTTTATTCTTCGTGTATATTTGTTATATATTGATTGCAATGAAGAGACTATTTTAGACTCCTGCAGCAATTCAAGTAATGTGTACCACTTCTGCACTTTTCTCTTGTAGAGTGTAAAATATGTATGAAGACATGTCTGAAGTGTAAGTACAGCAGGGCCCTTGGGAAGCCTTCTGGAGCTGTACCTTGAGTAATTTCAGTCCAATGCTGACAAAATATTTACTGGCTTATTTTTGTTTGTAGGTCCGCTTTTATCCATATTCTCTGAAATGTTCAAGTAGGATTCTTACTAGAAACTTAATATTGAAATTGCTTTATCTTGATTATGCCAAAAGTATAAATATTTCCCCATAGTCTAGCAAATACATATGGCTATATTGTAGTAGGTGCTTTGGAGACAGCCACTATAGGTTCCCAGCAATTTCTATTGAAAAGTTTTGTATTAAGGAACTTTTAACCTTTGGAATCATCTGCTTTGGAGATGAAAATTTCCTTTTCCTGTTCTTAGCCTAAGCATTTTTGTGCAAGCCATACATTTCTTCCTCCCTTAAGTAAAGTTTGTTTTATACTTGAACATTGTCACAGATGGGTAGACTTGTGCTCTCTGCTCTGTCTGATTGTATAGCTGATGAGTATGCATTTTATATGGTTTGAATTTGGGCTCGAAAGAAAGTACTGGGTGACTGAAAATGGAGGGGTGCACATGCACAGAGCTTGTAGTGCATCCAGTGCATCTGTGGCACTGCTGGGCTCTGGTTGCAGTCACAACATCTGCACACCTGGAAATGTTTGATTTCTAGGGATTTGTAACATCATTAAGCAATCTGTATCTGTACAACAGTTACGTTATTGACTCTCAAAACCCCAGGAAATGCTCAGAACCTGACCACGTACCCACGTTCTGTTCTCCTTTTCTAAGTAGTGGAAATAATTTTTCAGTTAAAACTTTAATAAAAGTTTTACTTCCCCTGAGTCTCTTTTTTTTTCTTTCACCAGCCATAACCTACTAACATTTCTTTAAAGTATTCATGGTGGTATGATTTATCCTGTTGTGATAGCTGCTTCATGACATTTTCTCTCTCTTGAACCATGATTAATTTCTTTGAGGCCGAACCAAGAATACCTGTCTTCTGTGGCTTATTGGTTCTTTCAGTAGCTTTTCCTAAATATGTAAACGTATTTATATGCTTCCACAATAGCTGAAAATATGCTTATTAATCAATGTACCATGGCTTGTGAAGCTGAAGTTTGGTTGTAACTAGTTTTTAAACTATATTGGGCTTTTTTTTTGGAAAGTAAAGGCAGCTCCTGAGTATGTTTTATTGGTAATTTTTCTGCTTTAAAATATATTATTTGAAAGCAGTTTCAGTATTGTCATAATTAGGTTCATTCATTGATGCTTAAGGGGTAAAAAATGTATCCTTTGTTATTACCACCAAATGTACAATTTCATCCTCATTTTGCTTATATTTACAAAATCTGGGTATTCAACTTCCATGACTACTTTTGTAAGTTGTTTTCTTCTGCTATTGCTCTGAAATCTTCTGATGTCGCTCTGCACATTAGAAAAGTTATGTATTTTTAAATTTTTATTAATGTATTTATTACATTTTGGTGTTTCAGTAGTAATGGAGAAGACAAGTTGTTATACATTGCAGTTTACTGTAATTTAGAAGCTGACCTGTAATTTATAATACATTTACCAGGAAGACTGCTCTTAAATTATTTCATCTTCAGACATGTAAGCAAGAAGATCCACTGCAAATCTATCTTGACAATTATTCAGAATCATAAATGAAAAGGTAGAAAATGGAAAATTTAAGGATGCAAAACACAGCAAAGACTTTTTCTCCCCTATATGTAATGTGTTTTGCTTGTAAATGGAGCCTACACAGAAGTCAATCTTGCCTCATGTAACATAACTGACTTTAGAACTAGTTATGATAATTCTGAATTTTATTTTCTCTTGTATCTCTGAATACAGAGCAATCCTTCACAAATTTTATTACTAAAATGTATGGGTTTTGCTATCTAAAAGTGCAGCTATTTACAAAATATGCAGTCAATGCATCTTTTATCTTCCTAGAAAAATAATTAGTTGCATTTTTTCCTTGTGTTACTTAACTTTCATAAACATTTTTGCCTTGACAGTGTCAGAGGTGGCAGGTGCAAAATATTTTATATATCCTAAATAATGGAAATAGATAAAGTTGCATGGAGATACATGGGTGTGTATATATAATACTTTCTCCCACTTAAAATGGATCTTTCACCAGTATAAACAGTTTAGCTTATGTTAATGATTTAGGCAAGAGTTTAATATTAAACTACTGTTTTCTCAGTAGTGCCCTCCTTGTCTTGTGTTAGCTGGTGACCTTCGTGTTGAAGCTTAGCATTTGTTGCTGGAGCAAGACCACCCCCCTCAAAAGAACTGTTGTTTTTGTACAGTAATCTAGAAGAGACAAGGAGAATTTATAAATCTGCTGAAAAGGTTATGAAACGGTCTCAATTGGCTTTGACTGCAAACTTTGACCTGTTTGGCCGGATTTTGGAAACCGTGCCAAAATTTGATTTAAAGCAGTTCTGGGAAGTTCTTTAAGATTAAATTCCAGCACTGCATGACTGATGTGCTAGTGATATACTTGCAATATTAGACAAGTGTTGCTTCAATACATGTTTAGCCTTGTACGGATCATTCACCTAAAAGTAAAAATTATCTCAAGTCTGATTCAAAGAAATTTGTTGACTCTCAGTATGATTTTAAAAGGTCTGTTTAAAATTTGGCATCTTGATATTCTGTTCTTTACGCCTCTCAGTAGTGAGCTACCCCTGCTCCTCCAAAACAATTTGCTATGCTTTTTCTTTGGGGAAGAAAAGGTAGGAAAAAGTTCTAAACACATTGTACTGGGGTATGGTTTCCATAAAGCTTTTCAGCCAGCAGTTGCTGAAATGGTTTTATTCAGCACTCTAATAACACGTGGCTGGATTAGATGAATTTTGAGATGGAAAGCTTAATCATACATTTTTTTCATCCCTTTGATAATCAAGAGACATTTGGTGTGCGAATGCTCAGGTTTCAGTGGAGAAAAATCTCTCCAGACTTCACAGCTGAACACCAGCAAATGTGTATTTGTGTCAGAAAAGCTTCTTTATTCACTCAAAACAGAAAAAAAGAACTTTTAGTTATTTTTCTTATTTACTTAGTTCTTTCTGATGACTTGGAAAAAAAAGAGTACCTTTTACCCAATTTAGTAGTTTCTAGATTTGAGGAAAACAGTATAATAAACTTGGTTTGGCCACGTTGAGTAATGACAGTGTCCTCATACCCACTATGTTGGATGGATGCTGCTATGTTGTTTTATGGTCAGGCAACTGATTATTACATAAAATATTAGTCACATTGAGGTGAAAGGTATTTTTATTAGATTTTGTTGTTATTGATATTTCTTTTGAATATTTGTATAATTGCTGTAGGTTTTCCCTTCTTTTATGAATGGGGGAAGTGGAAGAGTTTTTGAATCCTTTGTCTTTAAGTAATTTAACTATCTAAACTGTATTCTTAAAGTAATAGTAAATTCAACAATTTCAAGTATGTATGTCTTAAATCAGCCTTCTGCATAAATGTTTTTCAGAAACTTAATAATTATAAAATTGCTAACATGATGCCTTATGCCTTATGATGAATTCTCTGCATCTCCACTTACTTTATTAACTTTGCAACAATTAGCACAAGTAGGGCCCTCTCAATTACATCAGTTAGAGTCTATTTGCACTTGCTCTGTGACAATTTTGCAATTCTCTGCTGTTGTTAACTTCTGGTAAGAGAATATGGAATCATCATTTACGGGATTCCTGTTGAAGGTGCTCTGTAAGCTACAGATGGCTGCCTGGTCATTGAAGTGGGTGAAATAATGGAGCTGGGACTTCAGAGCAGCAGCCTGTCAAGTGAGGAAGTCATGGCAAGGGCTCTTATTGAGAGCAGGAGTGACAGACTGGAAGGAAGAGGATGTTGGTTGTGGATTGGAGCTTGAGGAGAGCATACCTACCAAATATAAACATTAGAGATCAGGTATTTGAAGGTGAAAAAGACATTTTTCATCTTGGACTGCAGGCAGTCTTTAAGAACAGCATAGAAATTAAATGAGACAGTAGATAGAATTATTTTTAAAATCATTTTCCTCATATTAGATTACTTTCTAAATATCTTAGCAGATAATTAATGAAATTAATCTATCATGAATTATTAGTTGATTCAGCAAACTGCTTATAACTCATGCAGTTTCTCATACTGACTATTGGTCCTTGGAAAGAAGGGAGGCTACCTAATACCTGTTCTCCTTACGTAAATGATTTTTTTAATGAGTACTTTTATGGTTTTAAAATGAAAGATGGCTTTTGTCAGCAGTTAGAACTCAATTGCTAGAACTGTTTCAGACCTGAAGAAATAGTTGTATGTCAAACATTTTTTCCCCCCACTCCATACTGTTAGTCTAATAAAGTACACTGTATCTCCATAGAAGTCTCTTATCACCTGAATGTAACGGTTAAAATCAGAGATAAGAAGCTGGCAAATACTGAGGTAACCATTGTTATTGAATTTATCTTTGTAGATGTAAGGTAAAAGCAACTGTCTTTTACATTTGCTGGCTTGTGTTCTAAAGCATTTCACAATCATAAAACAAATGTATCAGAATATATATATATATATTTATATCTAGAAACATCCATTAAATGTCACTATCTAGTTGTCTGTGAGATTTAACTTGTACTTCAAATCAGGGAAGTCTAGGCAATGGAAATAATACTTATTGCAGGACATAGGATTAAATGACAATCATTAACCTACTTGGAAAGCAAGTGCTTACAATCCAACCCTCCTGCTCAAGCTGTTTAACAGATATTTTTTGATTTGGGGTTTTTGTTTGTTTGCTCATTTGATTTTGAGTTTTTTTACAAGTATAAGCAAATTTGCTGTATTTTTGATGCTTTAAAATTATTAATGGGAAATTCTGAGAAGTAATTTGATGGTGAATATAATCTAGAGTATGTGTACAGATTTTTCCTCTTTACTCTGTGGGGTATTCATGTTTTAATTTCCTGTGTAGGAAAATTAAGCAAGGATAGCGCATAATGCATTCTATTTAATTCAGATATTCAAAGACTATAAAGTAATGAACTACTGAGATTATTTTGTCTGATGACATGAGTAAGACAGACTATGAGAACTAGCAGAACACACATGGCTGGTTTTAAGCTGAGTGATGTTGACTGTGATATTACTTTTTGATGAATTATGCTTTGTAAGATTTAGTTCTCCTTTCCATTACCTATTAGTATATCTCTAGCTGGTATTTCTGAGACCACCTGATTGTCTAGATAAGTCTGTTCTGAACTGCTGCTTAGCAAGGTGCTCCTCCCATGATATAAGGCTCCTTGTTTCTGGTGGCCTTCAATTGACAGTGTAGAAGCACACATTACAAGTGTGCATCCTGGTATCTGGGATTGTTCAGTGCCAGGCACTTGGGTGGCTTATAGCAGGCACTGGCAGGCCTGTGAGTTATCTGTCAGAAAAGGGAAAATTTGGATTTTTTTCATTTTTTTTTCATTAATTGCATACCAAACTATGGATATACAGCTCTAATTTCCACTGTATCTTCCATTTTCTCTAATCTCAATTGTCAGCGATTTTCCATGTGCCTTAGTTGGAAACAGCTTGATTCCATGCACATTCTGATTTCTGCAAAAGGTGTAGATACCAATTCTGGAAAATGTTTAAAATCACACTTACCTCTTGTGCACCTTGAAAGTTAGGAGGAATATAGCCACCAATGCATTGGCTATGTTTGAGTCAGGAACCCTGATAGATTTTATCTCTCAGACAGTATTTAACCCTACCAGACATTATAAAAGAAAAAACTCACTTGTATTTAATGACATATAGTATTTTGAAGAATGGCAAGGGTGATTAGGCATCTTTACTTGCAGCTTTCACAGCTGAATTTGGACTTGTTCAATAATCATATAAGATACATTTTAAAACGTTTTCTTCTACTGCCTGTTGGCTTCAGGAATGTTTAATGAATATTCTATATATATACTTTTGAAATGATGCTAGAAAAAAAATTGGCTTTGTAATGTATTCACATGAATTTGCTGTGACTGTACCTCCCTGTGGCCTGTTGCAGGACATTTTCCTACCTTGTAGGAAAAACAGCATTAGGGTTTTCATTTCAAAGCAAACCTTTAGATGCCTTCTGATCTGATTAATCAGTTAATGTCTCTTTAAAACACATTTTTCCTCTGTGGTGCCTTTGAGGTATATTTTAATGAAAACTGTCTGGCTTGAAAGTTCTTAGCTACCATGATAGCTTCAAAAAACAGGAAAGGCATCACTTATCTTTCAGGTAATATATATAGTGTAAAATATAATTTAATGTAATTTAAAAGTGAGTGAACAGAAGTTCTTCAGGATTCTTGAATAAAGTTCTGAACAGTGTAAAAATGAAGGTTTTCAGCAGATTCAAAAATCATTCAAAATTTAGGCTGAATATCCCATCATTGTGAGAAACTTGTATTTTACAGAAGTGCAGTTGTCTTCATAGGTTTTATTCTATTATAAATTTCCCTTTGCATCATAGACATTTTGGGGCTGGGATGTGGTGGCCTTTAATTTTATGGTAAAGGTTTAAGGTACAATTGCTCAAGTAATTTGAAGCTGTTTAAACACACAGACCTACTCAGACTAACTTCAGATTTGAAGACTTCTTTCTTTTCCTCCTCTTTTTTGGAGCAGTGAAGAGTAGGGAAATTCTGAGTTATGGATGATCTTTGAGTATGTAGTTTTATTTGACAGAATCCTTTTTATTAGAAGGATGCAGAGATGGGAATGTCTTTTGGGAACTTCGCAGCAATATGATCTGATTCTTCATTTCTTAGTCATTGGGTATTTTTTTCTTTCAATTAGATATATTTGTGATCTGAATAATGATGATTCATTGTTATAGTATTTTATCTTAAGTTGGGAAGAGTTGTTTAAAAGGTTAAAATTTAACTATGACAGAAAATACCCACATCTTTTTGTTTGAAATACCTTTCTTTGTTTTGTTGAGATTTTTTACTATGTGCCATGAATTTAGGGTTCATGTTTCTTTGCTTCCTTACCCTGAAGAGAGCCTTAGGTCTAGAGCAGGCTTTACCTGTCTGATGAACCATAGTTTGATGTCTGAAATTAGGTGGGATAAGAATAAGTGCAAGTGTTTCCCTACCTTAACCCAGAGTTGTTGCCGTCATGGGAGGATGGTCTATGAAAACAAAAATGTCCTTTATTTGTCACAAGAGTGACAAACTAGAAGTGAGTCTTATAGTAAAGAGAAGGACAAGAAGGAGAAAAGGTATAAAATTATGACACTTGGGTTGATTGTAAGAATAATGATTTTGTTATGAAAGTATTATATACAGAAAAGAGAAAGATGACAAAATTGGAGGGCTCACTCTTAAGGTAAGGAAAAAGTTTGATATGAAAACAAAAATCTTTCATTAGATTGTATTTATAATTTATAAAAATGCATATATTTAAATCCATTTTTTTCTTACACAAAATAGCAGATCATTACCTAAATTTCTATAGAGCCTTTCAAAGATCACTCAATTTTTTTTCTTTTCTTTTTTCTAGTTGCATTGAAATCATCTAGCTCTACCAGACCAGAAAGAAATGGCATTCAGGAAACATCTAGAACAGGAAAGTGTGGAGAAGGGATGCAGATCCTGGAAGGAGAACTCCTATTGCAGGTATGTTTTGCAATAGGCATATTTTACAAAGACTTAAGTTTAAAAAACCAAACACCTGTATTTACCATACTAGATGCCCAGTGATGAGATAGAAAAAGTTTTCTTATTGTAAAATTCTTTCCTCATTTTCTTTAGGGTAATATTATCTTGCCTTTTTTTTTTTTGGTAGTAGAGACTTTAGAGTGAATGTTAGAATATTGGCTCCTCTTCAGTGTTTCTAAGTAATTTATTGGGGAGGTTCCCATCTCTTTGCATCTGTTGTTAATAAAGATGTTAATATAAAGGAACAGTTTTTATAAGGGACAGATAAGTTACTGATTTACTGTAAATTTGGTGACTAATTGTCTGAAAGAAACAATTTTTAACTTCAAAGACCTTGGGCTTGCTGAAAGATCATGCTTTCTCAGTTTGAAAGAACTCAGCATGCAGAGTGTAGATTCAGGACAAATTTTAAAATACTTTGAATAGCTTTTATATGAACTAATGGAAAATATTTATTTAAAAACTGTAGTTTTTTTTTAATTGTCTAGCCTGTTTTAATATCCTAGAGTGTCAAAGCTTATGGATAATTCTATACTACCAAGTCCAGATTGAACTCAAGAAATTACAAATATAGGTATTACTATGTTCTAACTAGTTTCACAGAATGGATTTTATGGAGACCCACAGCTCCATTTGAAATATGTTGTTAGTCTGTCTTCTACACAGGTTCCTCACTGATGTATCTACCAGAAGTGGCAAATTGTTCAGTCAGAGCCAATTGTTTCCTTCAAACAAAATGAATTTCAGAGTCCAAAGACTAAAAATGAAAACAAGTTCTTAGAATCCCACAAAACAATTGTTTTAAATTGCTGCTAATTGAATTTTTTTTCCTAACCAACTTAAAAAACTAGGACATTTATTTCTAGCCTTAATAGAGTATGACAAAGAACTGCTGTGGAGTTACTGCCAGTGAGCAGGTTTTTTTTAAACATAAAAGAACCTAAAAAGCTGAAATATATGGTTTATATTGGAGACATCTATTTAATCTGAAATATGAGGGGGGGATTATGACTTCTGACTGGAAATGATATGAGGAAACTCTTTTACAGTATGAAAATGAGGTGGGTGATATAGTTATTACTGAAAATTCTGCCGCTCTTGGGAAGTAAATGAACCAAATTTCTTAAATGAATTTGTTTTGTAAATATTTTATATATATGAAAAAATTTATGAGAATGAATATGTAGATAGAGTTTTCTTAGGTTATGTAACAAGTCATGAGTGTGATGAAATTAGGAATTTTCCAGAAGATAGTGGGAAGCAGTAAGTTGTAAATATTGGCAAAGTCCTTCCCTTCCACTTATGCTCAGAAGTGTTTTGCGTTACACAGGTGAATAAATGATAACTGATGATGAATGTTTTCCTTTTATTATCTCCCTACTTTTTTTGGTTTTTCCAAGGTGATACAAATAAACACCCTATTGTTTGCAATTGCTTTTATTTGTTCATCAGTTGTTCTTGCTTGCTTCTTAACAAACAGAAAATTGTCTTTAATTTCCAACATAGAAACTGTCTTACCAATTCAATATATTGTGGAAGCAGAGATCAAATACATAAATGTGTCTTTCTTAAAAGCAAGCTATTTAAAATCATTTAAATTATTTCAAATTCTTATTTTAAATACAAAATCCATTGCAGCCCAAACAAGTTTATTAAAAAAAAGTGAAAGAAAAATTATAACCTTTAAGAAATTTTAAAAACTTAATTCTCAACAGTAATGAACAACTTTGTAATTACCTCTTTATTAGGAGCATTGAGAGTATTTTTAGAGGCACAAATATCATCTTCAGTTCTCCAGAATAATGCACTCACTGAGAAATTTCATTATGTGTTTTCAGATAATTATTTTTGGATTGCATATTGCAAAAACCTCCATTAGAACTCTTCTCCCACTTACTGGTCTATCCAGATATATGCATTTTACAGAATTTTTGGCTTAAATAATGCTTATTGCTATCTCAGTAACAATCCTGGTTCGAGATGACCTGTGTACCAGGGCCAGTGCAAAATATGATTGAATTCCAGGCACAGAAAGTGTAGGTAGCTCTGTATGAAACGGACCAGAATAACCAATTTTAACATTTGAGACACAGTTAAATGCTGTGCAGCTTGCAGATGTTTTGTGTCAAGCAGCTGAGGTGAAATGCTCTGCAGAACAGGTCAGCAGAGGACACCTGCCACTGCAGCATTCTGCAACCATGGAATTGTTGCGAGCTTCATCAAAACCAAGGATTCTGTGTAACCACTCAACATTTCTTGGATTGGCCATGCTATTTAATTCCAGATTATTATTGATTTTTATCTCATTCTTTATTCACTTAAAATTTACTAAACCTACGAGGAGTTTTTATTGAGCTAACAATTGTTTATGAGAGCAGAATAATAATAATATCTACACATAAAATTCGAGCGGTTCACAGCAATTAAAGACCAGTCATTTAAGAAGATATTTCATTTATATATTTTTACTTTGTTGCAGTAGGATATATGATATCCTTCACCTACTTTGCATTTTCTATGTACAAAAATTCTGCATAAATAAAGAGGTTTTTTAAAAAAAATAGTGTTGAGTATGCTGGCCAAATTTGCCTTTGAATGCAGCTGAGGAAATTAAGTGGCGCAATATACTCAATCCAGCCCCTAGAGACTGCCTTTTGTTAAATCTTGACTGAGATCCATAGAAGTAAATCGGCACCTTTCAGATGAGCTGCCAAGTCACAAATGTACTTTTGTACAAATGTTTGCTATCACAACAATTGCCATGGACCCTATTGATTGGAGTGCAGATAAATGCCCTTTGCGTGACTT
Organism: Melozone crissalis; assembly: GCF_028551555.1. Taxonomy (NCBI): domain Eukaryota; kingdom Metazoa; phylum Chordata; class Aves; order Passeriformes; family Passerellidae; genus Melozone; species Melozone crissalis. The sequence continues at coordinate 30,467,553 of NW_026535794.1, forward strand.
TGAGTGTGGAGCCGCCTGGTCTGCTGCTCCACCGAGGGGGAAATCTCTTCAAAAACATTGTTTACTTGCAACAGTCTGCTTTTGCAGAGGTTTTCTATTTTAAGTAAACTATAAAATGTTTTCTTGGACTATATAGGGGATCTTGATATCTTGATTTCCTGTCCACAGTGGGCTGTCTGCACTATGAATGGATTTTGGGACTGGGTTTGTGACATGGCTCTCGTTTGTGCTGTGGGCAGCTGGGGGTATCCAAGGCTTGAGCCACACAAACATTGTGAAATGTGTTTGATGTTAGATAAACTTATAGTTCTTTATATATGTCCCTTGTCTTCTTCAATCAAGGGTATTGAAAAATCATCAACACGGATTGTCTTCTCCGCTGAATTTTAAAATAAAGTTAGGGTTTTTTCGTTAAATCCAGTTTTCCTCATTTTAACACTTACACTATAGAGAGATGCAATGAGGAATCCTGTTTGTGCTGTCAGATAATGATGTGCTTTTGCATGCTTCACATTTTATTGGGGGACTACAGTATAGGTAAACATAGAGACACAATAATTATCTGGAATTTTATCTCTGAAGCTGACAGATTGCTGTGTTTCTTCCCCAGGCGTTAAATGGATTTGTGTTAGTCGTTACAGCAGATGCTCTGGTGTTTTACGTCTCTTCCACTATCCAAGACTACTTGGGATTCCAACAAGTAAGTTTATTTTTGCTTCTATTTTTTTCAAAAGTTTTGCCTAATTTCAGGGAACATCAGTGTTCATATTTAGGGCCTTAAAATTTTTTTGTAATAAAACTCTCAGTTAGGTACTTTAGGTTGAATTACTTTTAAATCATATTTTCTGAAACCATATTTTCTATCAGCTTCCATAGCCAGGGTGTCAGGCCAAGCACAACAGGAATATAATTTCCAAAGTTGAGTTAGGCAAGATAGGAAATTTTCACACCTAATTATTCTTTACTGGAACAACTGTTTGAAATTTATACTGTGGTGTTACCCAGTTTATGATGCTGAGTGAGACATAATTCAATGGGAAGGTAATTATTTTAATAGAATCCTTTCATGAAAAATTATTTCCATATGTCTTGAGCTTTATAAATATCAAGTGACTGATTTTGGTATTTTTGGAATTTGTTCTCTTGCTCATGTTTATTTATTCAATTATTAATTTCAAGTCAAGCATTTGTTTTTTACTATTTATGGTGCAGATTACATATGGCCGACTTCACTGGGCTTGAAAACCAGGTGCCAAAGTACTAAAGACTGAGGCATAGCAGGCAAATTCTGCCTTTGTTAGAAAACTCCTGGGATTACTTTATGTGAAGATGATAGTTATAGTTCTCCAAGTATATCCATGAATACTGCATATTGATAGATTCAGCTGCTGTCTAAACATAGCAGGAAACCTTGCTTGGTCCTCAATTTCACGTAACTGATAAGAGATTGGGGAAAGTTTGTTTAAAAGAAAATATTTCAAAAAACCCCATTTTTATTCCTGGGTTTATATATTACTTCAATTCTGGGGAATAAAAAAAGAAAAAAGCTTGGAAAACAAATGGGGTGTAACATTCATGAGGTAATGCTAGTAAATCAAGTACATGATATAGAAGTAAAGTCTTAAAGTTACAAAAAATTAGCATTTCTGGCAATTTATTCTGGAAAATACTGATTGTTTTATGAAATTCGTCATAGCGAATTTTGACCTAGGCTTCTGCTTCTGCCAGTTCATCTCAATTACATTAGATCTATGTTTTATTTAAGTATTTTCTGCTTGTATAATGGTTGAGTTTTTGAAACATGCCAAGAAACAGGATCTTAACTCTTGTCAGTCAACTGAGTCTTTTCTTGACTATTTTGGATGGGTTTTTTCCCCTTAAATTCCTTTAAGCACTAATCCTTGCTCTTGAGCCTTTGCCATTTAGATCACATTCCTAACCACACAATTGGTATTGGAATAAGGGCTTTATAATTACATGTTTTAATGCATCCTTAAGAAGGGACAAAGCTTTCAGGCAAATTCACTGTTTATAATCTGCTTGGCTTAGTTTTGTTAGTTTGGTTCAGGGTCTTTAGCTCCTTTTGTATTCCTGTAGCACCTATAGTGGGTCAAGTCAAATACTATGTGGTAAATACTTTATTTACCAGTATATGAAGTTAAATAACTTAAACACAACCTAAGCATAGCATTTCCAGGTCTTCTTAGGTAGAAGCAGGTAAAGAAATAGTTGACATAATGGAACTTCTTTTTCTAAGGCAATATTTTTTATTATTGTTTCCCATGCTTATAGTCATGTGTGTAATTGAGCTGTTCTCTGCGCTGCTAAAAATTGTTTCACGAAGCTTTGCCACCTGCATGTGGTTGTATGTATTTATCCCTGAGAAAAATGGATTTTGCTGTATCCATAACAGTGTTGTCAATGAGACAACTTGTACCATATTGTGATATAATTTTCTTATTGTTGTTCTCTCTCACCTTTCTCCTTTTGTTCACAGTCAGATATTATACACCAGAGTGTATTTGAATTGATTCACACAGAAGACCGACCTGAGTTTCAACGACAGCTACATTGGGCATTAAATCCTGCTCAGTCAGGAGATTCTGGACCAAGTGTACAAGGTGAGAACAGAATTTATTGTTTGCCTGTCAGATTAGTTGTTTGCTTTTGGGCTTTTTTAATTTGTTATTAAAAAAAAAAAGAAAGATAATTTTAGATTAATAACAGAAGAAATAGCATCTTTCAAATTTATTTTAATTTTATGGGCACATTTAGTCAACAGTGACAATTACTATTTTTTGCACTTTAAATATGCACTGTTATTCATAGCATTAAAGTACTAATTATACTTTAAATTGGAAAACTTTATTTGGAGTATAAGTGACAATGTTTCTTAGACTGATCAGTCCAAGGATATGCTAATTACAGTGTTACTATAGGGAATAGTGCATTCATTGCCACATAGAGCAGTACTTCTCTTGGAGATAAAAGGGGAAGAGAAATAAAAAAATTAAATAGATGAGCCTTTAAGATCAAGAAGTGTGCATGTTAGAGCAGAGTTGTCACATGTTACTGGCTGATGCTTAAGTGAGCTGCTATATTGAGAAACAGCTAAGGTGAAACATATTGCATGTGTGTCAGAGCAAAGATCTGTAGGTGCAGGTTACGTGTAATCCAGGAAGCATGTGCCTGCATCACAATGACAACAAAGCCATTGAGACAACTGCTCCATTTTAATGCTCCCTTTGCACAACAGTTTTTTAAACACGTAGATAAAATCTTCTGTTACTGTGACATGATTATAGGGCATTTATTAATCCATAACAAGTCCATTTTTAAAAATAAATCTTTAAGTAATTGAAAAAAAAAAGAGTACGGAAATGCCATGATTTAGTAGAGAAAGATTACTGTGTTTGTAACACACCTCAGTATATTTCAGTGTTTCATTTAGCAGTCAACGTTGCTACATCATCTCTAGATCAATCTCCACAGGTCGGCTGCACAGCTAGGTAATAGCAGAATTCAGTAAAGCAAAGAGTGCAGTTCTCAGAAACCAAATTTTCATCCTGCTTGCTTCAGAATGAAATTGTGTTCTATGGACCTTAAGCAAGTGCATATGAATTTAGAAAAAGTTATTTGAAAAGAATGACACCAGGTTGGATTGGCCTCAGATTTGACTGAACATTAGGATGTGCTGAGCAGGATTACAAACAATTTCTTGTTTTGTATGTAGTGTTTCTAGGTTGCTAAAAGCTGCTAATTGTGCCCCATTCCTGGAAGCATCCAAGGACTGGGTGGATGGGTCTTTGAGCAACCTGGTCTAGCTAAAGGTGTCCCTGTCCATGGCAGGGGGGTTGGAATTAGGTGATCTCCAAGGTCTCTTCTATCTCAAACCATTCTATAATTCAATGATGACTTTTGAGCCTCAAGTGGCCTAAAAATGTTTGGATGTTGAGGATTTTAAACTGAATTCAGAATTATAGCAAAGGATAGTGCTATGACCATAAGGATCCCCTCCATTTTTGCTAATTTAATCCATTTCTTTTTTAATGCATTCAGCAGGCATTATGTAGATATTTATAGATATCTCAGACTCAGGCACAGATTCCATCCTGAGTCTGGGAACTGATTCTGCTTCAGTTAGCCTGGGCTAGTTATTTCTCACTCAGTACTCTGGTATGCTGCTAGACCACTGGTTTCCTCAGCTGTTACTGTGCTTCCCAGACATGCCTCCCGGTCCTTGACTTGTTCCCAGAGAAGTTTGCAAAATTCTGATTTTTTCAGTCCCAAATATCTGCTTTGGGGCATTAAGTCTGGATTATCTTTTGAACTTGGTGTGTTGTGCAACCATATGGTCTTGAGTTTAAAGGCAAGCACTTAATGCACTGCATGTTCTGCACGTTGCTCCATGGGACTGATGAGATCCAGTGGGAACTTTGTGAGGGATATGGCTTCTAACCCCTGTAGTGTTAACTGGTAGTTTTGCTCTAGGGTTTGTAGGTGCTCTGCAAGATTCTTTGCCTTCTTACAGTGAGTCACTTCAAGATCCTGGCAGTAAAACCTTCCTGCCTTCTGTCTGCCTGGAAAAGTGCAGCAGTGTCGCTTTCACAAGTGTAGGAGGCTCAGTTTTGAAGCCCGCTGCCTCCTGTTTTGAGTTCTGTTCCCCTTCCTGTTGGGAGCCACTTCTTTCACAACAGCTTTGCTCACTCTTGAGAACTGTGCATTTTACTATGGAACTTGACAAACTCCACAGCATCCAGCTGGATTTGCTGAACCTTCAAATTTCAGCTCTATACTTACCCAAAGAATAACACCGAGATTCTCCTGTGGCAGAAATGCTGAAGGTCACACCTAACTGTGCTGAGGATGCCAGCAGAAACCCTGGCACTGCTTATTGGGTACTACATCTGCACCCAGTCAGAGTTGGCATCTTTGAAATATTATTTAGGATTTGCATACTGTTTCCTTGGTGCTCTTTCTTCCTAATCAGTGCTTCTTCAGAGAGCTTCCTAGAGAAGGACCATCTCAGAAGGGTTGAAAATTATCACTGTCAGTTAAGCAATTTATAATAATGAAAAAACTGCAGCTGTAGCAAGTAAGGAAGTTTGCTTTGTCTGTTGAGAACTGTCCATATGACAAGTGTGGGAATTTCTTATTTTGTAATTTCAAAGTTATATGGTTACTGTCTTGGACTACAAATACCTGAGTTTATCTGCCTGTGGGATCTGCTCATAATGGTGACTGGCCAATACAGTTCTTTACATGGCTGTAATTTCAGATTATCCCTTTTCATCACACTACCAGATGAAAAAGGTTTCTTTTTCTCCATACCTTGAAGTTTATTCCGCAAAAATTGACCTTGCATAGCAGTTCTTTTAAGAAAAAAAAAAAAGATATCTCTTCATTTTATCTGAAAAGCTAGATAACTCAGCATACTTGTAGGATTTAGATGGCCTTAGGTTGGAAGGCCTATTGGTAAGGTATCAGCAATTTCATTTGGCTCCAATTCAGTCCCTTGAATTCATAGGAGATTAAATAGAACTGGCTTTTGGTAATGATTTGTTTACCTTTGGGTTTGTTTTGCTAGTGTACTAACCTCTGAGCCTATCTGTAAGTTTTTCCAGCTGTTCATGAGACAGAATTATATTCCATAAAATAAAATGTGGTGTGTTATTAAGTGACATGCTCTCCCTGTCCTCATCTCCATGTCTGGAAAGTCAATATGGGTTGTTAAAATCTGTAGTATTATTTTTGTCCATACTTGATAATCAGTTCTCTAAGAGTACATGGACTATTTTTTTAAATTAAAGATTATTTTATTATAAAAATGTCTTTTTAAGCTGGATTTTTCTCAATTTTCTGCATGTATGAATTCCTAGGGTATGACTGGTTTTTTATATGTATTGCAAACAAGATTGCTTTGCTAAATTTGCTGTGAGTAATCATGCTCTGACATCTGTGTATATGTAGTCTCATGTAGTACATATGTATTTTATCAGAGGTTTATTGATTTACCTTCTGTTTTTACTTTATATTCCAAATGTTTAAGTCGGTTTTGTAAATACCACTTAGCAGCAAATGCTTGTCCTGACAAGGTGGAAGGATACCATGTTGGTATCCTAGTTTACAATCATGGTTTTGAGTATTTTGTAAAACAAACAACTGCAGAACACAAGTACTCCAGGTGTACCTGGAGAGGTAACTATGGTGTTTTGATCAGCAGAACCCAGAAATATTTTCACTATTTAGTAGGCTCATTTTGCCTTCATTGTAGAAAAATGGTGATTTTTTGGTTTCCTAAAGTTGCTGATTTTTATTTATTGCTACTGCTTTCACCTGGCTGTCTGGAAAGTAAGTTTCACAGTTTGATACTGAGTTTTTCAATACTCAGTTCCTGCAGTTGCTGTGCCTTTTTGGAGATCCTACCATTGTAGAAACACCGGTGTGTTCTCTGCTGAGAGCTCTGCTCTTTGCAACTGATCCAGAATCTAGGCTGTGGATAAAATAATGAATGAATTCAAAACCCAAACAAACAAAAGCCCCAATGTAAAAAAAAAACCCCAAATCCTGAAATTATATTCAGTTTTCAAATCCCATAGCCTGTAAAACATAATCCCATCAGAAGAATTGGTGTTTAACCTCAGTGTTGCAATAATAATAGGTTCTGAGGATGTTTCCAGTTTACATTGTTCTTGCTCAGGTCACGACCTAACGCATTGTTTATGAGAAGGAAGATCGTTTGTTATAGATAGCCTCCTCTAGGTGTTCTTCTAAAAATAATCCTTATAAATAATCCTTTCCTGCAGGAGATAATGGCTTTTCACAGCCAGCAACCTATTATAACCCAGACCAACTTCCTCCAGAGAATTCTTCCTTTATGGAAAGGAATTTCATCTGCAGGTTACGATGCCTCCTGGATAATTCATCTGGATTCCTGGTGAGTATGGAGTTCCATAAAAACCTCCACATATGCTTAAAAGTTGGAAATCTGCGCCTCTTAACAAGAGGTGCAGTAACTTAGTTTATTTGTAAGTCTCCAAAGCTATCTGGGCTGCTTGAACCACAATGTTTCAGTTAGTGAACTGATTGTCTCCCTTTTAAGACTGTTGTCACAACCAGGTGCAGGTTCTCTCTCATGGCCAAGTTTCCCCAATTAAATGCAAATAAGCAACTGCTTTTGTAAAATGCTGTGTGATTAAAATGCATCACAGGAGTATTTTCTTGTAGCAAGTTGAGTATCTTGAGATGCAATAAATTATGATAATTAAGAGGACCATAGTTTTTCCTTAATTGGAAAAGTTTGTGCTTGCTCTTTTTAATGCATTTTTTGTTAGTAAATTATTTATATTTTAAAACAAGTAAGGGTTTATCACCCCCTATGTGGTATCTTATAAAATAGAATTCTTTAGAATTGCAAAATTGAACATACAAATTTGCAAGAGAAATAATGATATAATTATATGCACGAATGTTCATTAGAATATTAGAAGCCCCAGTTGATATGTGATACTATATGTTTATTTTTTTTGTTTTTTACAGAATAGTCTTCCCATTAATTAACTTTTCAGTGTCTTTATTAGTAGATATTGAAGTGACACAGTCAGGGGTATAACAACATGTTCTGTACTTGTTAGCTGACTTTTTTGTATGCCATCCTATAAAATGGATGAATGAATTTGATGGATCTTAAAAAAAATGAAAAATACATATTTACATCATAACAAAAATATCTTGCTTTTAAATATCTCCAGCATTTAATAATTACTTTTTTCCTCATCCTAAGGCTATGAATTTTCAAGGACGATTGAAGTTTCTCCATGGACAAAACAAGAAAGGGAAGGATGGTGCTGCTTTGTCTCCTCAGCTTGCACTGTTTGCAGTAGCCACTCCCCTGCAGCCACCATCCATCCTTGAGATACGAACCAAAAACTTCATCTTCAGAACTAAACACAAACTGGATTTCACACCCACTGGCTGTGATGCAAAGTAGGTGTAAATTGTTCTCTGTAATTGTCTAATAATTTGCTGATGAAATAGGTTTCAGGTAGGTATTTGAAATATAAAGCAGGCTACTCTTTTGTTATATAAACTGTTTCAGTGATGGCAGTTTAGAAGCTGATGAAGTTTTTCTCTGCAGCCCTGCTATCAGGTAAAGAGAAATGGGTTTGCCATAGTCTATTTCCTTGGAATGGCATGCTGCTCTCTGACTCTCAGTTGTTAGAAAAACAAAGCAAAAACCTGCAAAACCAATGCAAAATAAAAAACTGAAAGACGGCATACTAATGAATTAGGGAAGAAGAATAGTTTCATATTAAATCTGGTTTGAAATTTAGTTTTAGAACTGATAGAGCAAGTATTTAATTTCATTCCACATTTCTCCTTCAGTTCAAATACGTGTAAAATACAATGGAAATGTATTTTCCTTCAACAGAATTTAAATACTTTTTTTGTAGTATGATGTTACCCACTTCCAAACCATTCTTTTTCCTATGTAAAATTTGGAAACACTACTGCAGTACTAGATCAAAATATTGTTTCAACACAGCAAGAAGCCCATTAGGATGCTTTTTTTATCAAAATAAGAGCCTCTGGCCTCCTTCCTTCTCCTCTCCCTTCTACTTTTGACTGAGAATGCTTTGATTTTCAGTGGAGTCTCTCACATGGGTTTCCATGCCTACTTACAGGACAGAATTGAATTACTTGGTGTTTCGTCTACTGAGAGACCAAAATGTTTTATTTCTCTAAGCTGATACAAGTAAAAAACAACAAAATGTTAACACAAGTGTTTCTTTTCTGTTTGATGTTTTTATTCTCTTGAAAAAAATACTTTTATGTATATTGTTTCCCATCTCTACTTTCCCCCTTTTTTTACCTTTCGTCTTTGCATCTCTGTGTCTTTGTTTCAAATCCTGTTTGTCTCTCTTTGACCATGTATTTTTATCAGATATCGCACAGCGATCACATGAATTCTGTTAAGTGTCTCGTCTCCCCAGCCTCTAGTAAAGTACTCTAATTTTAGCTGCAGGGTCAATCATGACCTCTGAGTCATATCTTCTTTAAATGCAAACACAGGGGTCTCATACCACTCAATAGCAAAGGGGATGTAGCTCTGAGATACATTAAGCTACTAAAAATTCTAATTTAGACAAGAAGTTTTAGATGACTGAAATTAAACTCCTATTTAATTCTGCACACAAGCACCTATAGGTAAATGATAAGAAGCAGGGCTAAGAAAGCACTGTCTTTCTTTGGAAGTAATGGGAGCTGCCTGCTAGGAGTGAAAATGTTCAGTAGTATGGATTTGAGAGTCTGGCTGTAGGCATCCACTCTTTTTTATGATCTAATGGTTTTGTGAACCCAGTCCTAGTCACTGAAGGCAACCTGGCAGATTTGGTTAAAGTTTTATAATTTGTTGACTCTATGTTTTATTGGAACTGTTCCGCTTCCGTGTATAATTGATATAGCCACAAACTGTAGTTTGCATCTGAAATACTCTAGCCATAATTAACTTGCTGATGTTCATTCTGTGAGTTGCTCCATCAGCTGTGTTGCAATTTTTTGGTTTTATCTTCCAGAGGAAAAATTGTCCTGGGATACACTGAAGCAGAGCTGTGTATGAGAGGAACAGGATACCAGTTTATTCATGCAGCTGACATGCTCTATTGTGCTGAAAATCACATCCGAAGTAAGTTTCATTCCCTAAAAAAGGCTGTAAAATCAAAGCATGGAGTATTTTTTCAGTATGAATGCAATATTACAGAAAAAAAAGAGGTTTTTAACAAAAAGAACACTGTTCATTTCATATGTTCTACTTGTACTTCTAAAAACTTACACTGATTAAAGAAATGGTTAATATTCCTATTTAGACCCTTTTGGGATAAATATTCTGGTCTCTGTCACATCTTGCTCTTCTCACTTGCTTCTCTGCTCAACTCAACTTCTGCTATTTCAAGAACTTTCTTTGGCCAAGGGGACTACCAAGGATAGCTTTCCTGTTAACAAGATAATTAAAGCATTTTCTTTTGATACTAGTGTAAGATTTTTACCACAAATTGATCTCTGATTTAACATCCTAGCTTCCAAACATTTCTGGGTTTGGTTCTTGGCAGCTTGATCTAGTTTAAGTAACAATTATGGAGAGAAGTAAAGTGTTGAGGAAATAAGCACCAGCTACCTGATGTATAACTATTTAGGGGACTCTGTTTTTTACTTTTGCTGTTAGTTTTAACAGAGTTATCTTTGGAACTTACAGAATCATCTTCAGAATATTATGGTACTTCTTTCCACTTACTTCTCTTGAAAAGTTCAAATTTTTTTCTCTCATCCCCTCACAGACAATTGGATAATGCCCCTCAGCAGGTTGTTCTCAGCCTATTTAAACATGTTTTCTGCTTCAGGTGTAGCTCAGTCCCTGTTGCTTATCAGTAGTTTTGTTTCTTTCATAAAGAAAAAGAGATGGTTCCAGAGTAGAAGGGGCTGAAATTTGAATGGTTTGAAACTTTCTCTTAAAACTGGTTTTGCTACATTTTTAATGCTAAGATTAAAATAAAGAAAATAGGTTTTGTAGCAAGCATTTTTGGTTAGCTTCTTAGACTTTCCTAATACATTTTATTTAGTTTTTCTGTCTAGAAGTGCCGGGTTTTTGAGCAATTGTATTACTTCCACTCCTTGCCTCTGTGAATCACATATTTAAGAATTATCTTTAAAATTCACATTCATCACACTACCTTCACTTAAAACAAAAAAACCAACCAAAATAAACTAAAACTCCCCACACAAATACCAAGATAACTTCATCACAACACAGTACAAAATTGGAAAATTTGCACAAAATATGCCCCTGTCCCTTCACCACAATTACAACAAAACTTCCCCATGATAATTTTACTCTCTAAGATTGTTCAGTACTTGTTTTGCCTTTTACCTCTCCTGGTTACTCTCCGTATCTCAGCATCCTCATGATTCTGTGTTTTGGCACCAAAATTACTTTAGTGGGTTGACCCTGGCTGCATGCCAGGCACCCACCAAAGCCTCTCCATCTCAGCCCTCCACAACTGGACTAGGGAGAGAAAATGTAATGAAGGATTCATGGATTGAGATAAGGAACAGGAGAGATCACTCACCAAATACTGTTACAGGCAGAACAGACTTCATCTGGGCATATTAATTTAATTGATTACTAGCAAAAGAGCAGGATAATGGGAAGTAAAATAAGGCCATAAAAACACCTTCCACCAGGAAACCTTCTTCAGTATGGGCTCCTCTCTCTGTGGGTCTGCAAGTCTCTGCCAGGAGCCTCCCCCAGCACTGGCCTCCCATGGGTTCAAGCCTCCTGTAAGGCATCCACCTGCCCTGGCAGGGGTCCCCTCCACAGACTGCAGGTGGATGGATCTCTGCATCCCCATGGCTCTGCATGGCACAGCCTCTGCACCATGGGCTGCAGGGGAGCCTCAGCTCTGAAACCTCCTGCTCTTCCTTCCTCACTGACCTTGGTGTCTGCAGAATTGTTCTTTCCATATTCTCAACCTCTGGCCACAACTATATCTACACAATAACTTTTTTTTTCTCAAATGTTATCACAGAGGCATTATCACAATTTCTAATTGTCCCAGACTTGCCCAGCAGCCTGTCCACCTTGGAGCTGCTAGGGATTTGCTCTGCTGGAAATGGAGGAAGCTTCTAGCAGCTTCTTACAGAGGCCACCCCTGTAGCCCTCCCTGTCACTACCAAAACCTGGCCACACAAACCCAAATTGTTAGTGGTAGTGAGAATGAAATATAAGGTTTTTAAGTACCTCTGCATAAACCAGTTAAAATGTGAAAGGATTGCATTCAGAAGTAATGTGTTTTCTAAATGTTAAAGTAATAGCCGCTTTATGAAGGCGAGAGAGACTTGGGCTTTTGTCATTTACGTGTTCTAGTATTTATTAATTTCTGTTATTGAAGAAATAATGGACAAAGCCCCATATAGAATGCTGCTAATCTGTAGCAGATATCTTGCAGTTTTGACTTCTATTTTATGAGTAAATTAGACATCTTGAAGTGATCAGTCATCCTGATTCACTGGGGATGCGTTAGTGCCACACCAAGTTGGGCGATTGAGGACATGAGATTTGTAAAATTTTTCTATAAATGAGATTTCTTTCATGACATACAGGTTTTCATGATTTATTTGCTGGACAGTAAACAGTGTGCTTACTCTTTAGTGATGAAGACAGGTGAGAGTGGAATGACTGTATTTAGGCTTTTAACCAAAGAAAATCGATGGGCCTGGGTGCAGGCAAATGCACGGCTTGTCTACAAAAATGGAAGACCAGATTACATCATTGCCACGCAAAGACCTCTTACGTAAGTCACTGGTTCATAAAGTAGTACACTTCCAAACTAAAACGTAGTTTGAGGCTGTTTATGTTCACAAAGGAATTTCTGGTTTTAAATTATTACCCTTTATATTCCAAATTCCCCAAATTCTTTCTTGCTAACAAACATGTAGAAAATTCTGGTATTTCAGAACTTGTGGCATAGTTCTTTTGCATAAAACTTCAGACAAATATATTTCTTAGAAAGAAAAAGGTCTAAGCATGAAGTTATTCTATGCACTATATTCAATCCCAATGAGCAAAACCTGAGAAATCCAACTGCGTTTGTGTAGAAGGAGTAACAAATAACAAATTTAGTCCTGAATTTTAGTACCGAACAAAGTTCTGCATAATATGGAATTCAGCCTTGTTAAATAGATTAAATAATTTTTGCTAAGGAGTCTGTAAAGTGGAGAAAAACTGATACTTCAAGTATTGATTTACTTTCTATACCAAGAAAAGCTTAATGCATGGAACAAAGCCCACTTGTTTTCATTTCGGCCCATAATGCACAGAAAATGGTGTATACTGTCTAGATTTAATTACAAATGCAATATGTAAATGTGGTATTACAGTCATAAGCTCCTTATTTCATAATCTGCCTCTTGGTTTAACTCAGCCAAGTTGAGCTGGAGTAGGTAGGAATTCGAAAAATGCCTACAAATCGAATAGTTCATTTTTTATGTTAATTCCATGGGACAAAAAGATTAGAATAACTGTTTATTACTGCAGTACCATGCCACATATCTGATTTATTTTCAGAGATGAAGAAGGGGCAGAACATCTACGGAAGCGTAACATGAAGTTGCCCTTCATGTTTGCCACGGGAGAGGCTGTGTTGTATGAAGTATCTTTCCCTATGTCAAGCCTTATGGACCCCTCTCAACCGAAGAGTAAAAGCACAGTGGGAAAAGGAGCCAAAGCAACGCTACACGATGACTCTGTGGATCCAAACTCCCTCCTAGGTGTCATGTTAAGGCAAGACGAGTCTGTTTATCTCTGCCCTCCAGCCTCACATAAACTTTCTTTTGAGCGGAACTTCTTTGCAGACAGTAGGGATGAGCTGGGTGGTGTTGTTAGCGGTGGCTGGACAGACAATCTCCTACCTGCTGGAAATCACAACATTCTCAAACGGGAGCTGATGGAGTGTTCCCAGGACAGTACTGTTCCACTTCCTGAAGACAGTGCAGCACTCTTTCAGGATAACAAAACCAGTGATTTGTACAGCATCATGAAAAATCTGGGTATTGACTTTGAAGATCTAAAGTGTATTCAGCAGGATGAGGAGTTTTTTAAAACTGAATTATCTGATGTGGATGATATTGGGGACATCAACATAACTGACGAAATCCTGACTTATGTTCAGGATTCCTTAAATAAATCTGACTTCTTATATTCAGACTGTAACCAGCAGCAGCCCTTGGTCCAGAATGAAGGTTGCATGGTACAGCAAGACTTAGGTCCACATCAACTTCATCAGCACCAGAAGCAGCTTGTGGAACAGCAACAACAGCAGCAGCAGCAACAACAGCAGCTGTGTCAAAAGATGAAACATATGCAAGTCAATGGGATGTTCACAAATTGGAGCTCTGGCATGCCTCTTAGCTGCTCACAGCAGCAGCCCCAGCAATACATGTTCCCTGGCATGCATGCCAGTACATCTGAGTTCTCTTACAAATCAGAAGTTAACACTTCCCCTTATGAGTGTAGGCAAGACTTTGTTCCTTACAAGCAGCCCACAACGATGATGCCACAGCTCTCTAATTTTTCTCAAATGGATTTTCCTGCAGCAGGTTTTGATGGATCGACCTATTCTGCTTCTTCCAACTTTGAGGATTTTCTCAGTTGTTTGCAGCAAGTCCCTGAAAGCCTTGAGTGTGGGATAAACTCTGAGTCAGTTATGCTGACTCCTCAAACCTGCTATGCAGGCGCCGTTTCCATGTACCCGTGCACGCAGGAGGCACAGCCCAGCTGCATGGATCAAATGCAGTATGATCCTGTGATGACAAATCAACAGCAACAACCCTTGGGGAACAAGGTATGGTAAACAGCATTGCTGCACTGCTTGCACTTTTAATCGAGTTTATATTGGTTTGGGTGACTGCTGGGGGGCAGAGTTTGACTGAATTGCTGAGTTTGACATGGATGGCTTAGCAGTGTGTGGATGTCTTTGCTTTATTTGTTCATTAGAGTGAAGAGAATTGCATTTGGTCAAGTTTATATATACGTATACCTGCAGTCTGATAACTCTCTTTAGCAGTATTAATCAAGAATGAATTGTCTAGTCTGTGGTACTATACCAGTAATTTTCCTGATAGGAGCCAATATATTAGCAAATTCCAAGTCTTGGAATTTGCTAGTAAACCCTTTATAGAGGAATTGAGTTTGCTTATTTCATTTCATTTTCATTAAATATGTTGTAAGGATCAAAACCAAAAAGGTTTTGAAATGTGAATATTGTCTAGCTACTCATATTCCTCAATGATTTTAGGATTAGTGAAAACATTAGATTATAGTATCATAAAAATGGCCTGAAATATGAACTGTTTCACTCCTATACACAATGTTACTGCAAAACCAAGTTTTTATATATTGCTATGAGTGAAAGCCAGCTTGTTCCTGAAGCTGCTGTCTAAATTAACTGCAGAAGAAATAAGAGTTGGAAAAAGTTATAGCGGCAGTAAAATAATCTGGTCCTTTTTCACCAAGGAGAATGCACAATAAAAGTCATAGAAGAGAGGATCCCAGCTGTAGTAGAGACTACAGTTGTAAACACTGTTCTTCATTGGTAAAATTAACTTAGAAACAAAATTCAATTGCTAGTTCCTGATTCTGAATAATCTTTGTTACAGTACTTTCTGTTGTAGCCTTTATTTCTGTTAATGCTTCTACAGTACAGACTCACAATTCTTATTTTTTGTTGTTGTATCTCAATGAGTTAATGTTCTGAAGTACTGATCCTGCAAGTGCTTATGCACATGCATAAGCATTTACAGAATTAAAGTATTAAAGTGGCATTTAACCTATGCAAGACAAAGGTAAGGAATGCAATTAGAGCATATCCATTTTTTACATGCTTTATACAAGTATGAAACATTCCCTTTTTAAAACTGCTTCACTGCTGAAAAGAATGCAATTGCAGAAATTTACCTAAATTATAGCACAGTTCAGCATGATGAATGGATTCTTCCTGAGGTTGAAATTGCATGAAGTGACTTTGAGAAACTGCAATGTGCAAACTAGAGCACGACTTGGCTGTGCCTTGCCTGGCTGTGCTCAATGTTTAGTCTTTCACAGTGCTTCTTAATAGGGCTGCAGAGCAGCTCCAGGGCCATCCAAGTTTGTCTTTGCAATAACAAAGCATTACTCTTTACACAAAAGCTGTACTAATGCGATGCATCGGTTTTGAACAGCCATTACATTTGCAATTCCTTTTTTTTATTTTTAATGGCTGGTTTCAAATGCATTTATTTTGCAGATTATTTTGTTGTTACACTTCCTTTATAATTTTTGTTATGACCCTTCTTTTTATATTCTTCCCTGCATTTACTTCACATCTATCTATACAAAGTTTAATGACTAAGACAGCACCTCTGAAAAAATGATGTCGATTACTTCCTATTTACTAGAATGCTGTGCTGCAATAATAATAGGACTTTTAGTTTGTTGTAAAGAAAAATTATCAAAGGCCACTTTGTGGAAATATTGTGCTTACTTAAGCTGTTCAGAGGCAAATTCAGCCCCTCTTGTTAAGTTCCTGTGCTCCATGGGGCTGAGCACCACTGCATGAGCAGAAGCCTCATGTGACTAAGCAGATAGGATACTGCTGTCTGAGCCCACATTCACACAGACAAACCAAAGCAGGGCAGCCTTGGTGGCTGGGTTTAGCCCACTCACATCCCTGTCAGTGGTTGGAGTCCAGAGAGAGGACAGATGTCACTATACAAGCCTTGATTGTTATCTTTTCAGACTTCTAACTCCCATTGATTTCTCCATGAAAAGACTATGGAATTAGAAAGTCAGAAGACTCTATTGTGTTCATGTGCCTTGACTTTCTGCCTATCTTGTAACTGTGGTAGGAGCATAGCCAGTGCAGTCTGAAACCACTTTTAGTGATGGAGAACAACAGAAAGTCCTGTGATCATTTGGCTGCTTGTTTAGAATCAGTATTCCTTTATTAAGCAGGAGAAACCTTCCTAAGTACTGTGGTCATCTTATTATTCTAATTCCATAGTCTTTTCATGGAGAAATCAATGGGAGTTAGATTCTATTGTTGTATAGTTAGATCTATGTTCTAGATTCTATATTTTTAATTCTTAAAAATATTTATGAGTATGATCATCCTGTTAATGAAGAATATTGAAATAACCTGCTTCTGTCAGAAACAATCCTTGTGTGTACTCTAAAAAGTATGTCAGCTTTGATTAAAAACATAATTCACATGGCTATAGCCTTGTTGTTAAAAAGTTAGAAGACTTGTGCACAGTTAGTCAAATTTCAATGCTTGCATAGAAGGAAAAAAGAGCTAATACCCAGCATAATTTGATAGATGAATGGATGAATGAATGTATAAGACATGTTCTTAAAGACAAACCTTGAAGGAATGAGTACTTATGATATAAGCTACTCCCAAAGAGATGATGGAAATGTTTAAAATACTTGGTTGTATTTTCTTTGCATGACCGAATGGAGTATTTTGTAGATAAAGTCCACAGCATGACAGGAAGCATTACATTAGGTGATTAAAATAATCCTATGAACAATTATGTTAAGACTGATGAAAGCCATTCGTTGCTCTTACTTGGCACTGTCAATATGAAGACTGTCAAAAAGCCCACCCTGCAACATTTCAGCCAGTGGATTGCACACAGTGTGCTTCAGCTTATGGACAGGACTGCATGTGCATTCCTGGAGGAGCTGTTATGTCTGGATCCCACTGCAGACACGGAAAGATGTAAATAGGTTGCTTTTAAAGTGGAACAGCTGGATGTG
This sequence comes from Melozone crissalis, assembly GCF_028551555.1. Lineage (NCBI taxonomy): Eukaryota > Metazoa > Chordata > Aves > Passeriformes > Passerellidae > Melozone > Melozone crissalis. The sequence goes on from NW_026535794.1 coordinate 30,484,903, forward strand.
ACAATGAGGAGTTCTCAAACTGTACTTTCTAGAAATAGAAACTCTATTGCACTTTAGATAATAGAATTATTTCTTTGCTTAGCCAGAAGTAGGGCTCCCATTGACTTCAACATGGGTAAAGTTCACTGATGATTCAATCCCTATTTTAATGCAAATGACATTATCATTAATCATTACTAAAAAAGCAAGTAAAGCTAATCAATATATTTTAAGATTATTTTATCCAGTGTGTCTTTAGGAGGATTTGTAAATACTTATTAATAAATTAGTTTCCTATACTAACCATTTATATTCTCTTTTTTTCCTGCCAGTTCCAAAATGGTTTCAATGGAGGAAATGTAAATGAATCATATCCCTCTCAGTTAGATGTGATCAGTAATGCACAGACTGCCACACATCTTCAGCCTCTTCATCATCCAAAAGAACCCAGATCCTTCTCAGATTTGGCATCTAGTGGATTTATGTGATTCAGACCTAGAGCTCCATCTGTGATTTTGTCTGGGCATCAGGTTGCTCTGAGGAAAAGCTTGATATGTCTCTCTTTGAGTGTCAGACTTGAACAGCTAAATTACATTTTGAGAATATGAGGCTGGTTGCACTATATACGGGTGGATATGTAATTCAAGACCTGGCTTCTTAGAATGACAGGTGGAATTAAATCTTCTGATTTAAAGTATGCATGTGCTGTTTTCCATCAGGCTGACTGTGTCCTTGCAGTATGGATTGCATACATACTACAGACTATGTCATGCTATACAACATAAGATAAGGCAAATGGTTTTGTTGTTTAGAAAATAATTGGGCACTTTACAAATAGCATTGATGGCACAAGGAAGGTGATTCACATGTGGATTATTTCCAGACTTTATTTTTTAAAAACTATTAAAAAGCTCTAAATTCATGAGAATCAAAAGCACTTAGTTTTAATGCATACTAAGCTCTGTAATCACTTATTTTATATTTGAATCCTTTTGTTTTAAGTCTCCATTTCTAGCACTTTAATAGAAGGCTTAATACAAGGATATGATATGCAACTTCAGGTTTCCTATGAAACAGACCCCTTGCATTCCTCCTTTTCATGTCAACCTTAAGTGCCTCACAATTTAGCTACCTTGTTTCTGATGGGAGCTTATTTTGGCAAAACTCACTATAAATGTCATCTCTAGTATGTGAACTTTTAGCTAACATCAACAGTGCTACTGGCTGCATCTTTTTTTCTTTCCCTCTAACAATTATTTGTTTAGAAAGTGACTTAATTCATCTGTGGATTTGTTACACTATTATCAGGAGTTGTTAATGTTCTGAATTTAGTTCAGCTAAAGAATTTGAGTTTATTCTATACTGCTTTTCTGCTTTCTTCAGGTAATACAGGGTATATTAAAAAAGCAGATTTTGCTGAGGGGGAGGAGCAGATCCTCAGGATTAGTTTTAGATTATTAATGCTGAAAAACATGTGCCTTATCTTGTGTTAAAACGCTCATAATGTTCTTTAGAGATAATACAAGACTGCTCTATGCAAATATTTTCATTAAAATGGATATTGAAAAGGATTGCATTTTCAATAATAGGGGTAAGGGAGTCTCAATAGTGATTGGCATTGACATATATTTTGACTGCAATTTTCAATGTTAATAGTGGGGAAAGGGTCAGTTTGGTTTCAGTTTTATCCCTGGCAAATTGCACTGCAAAGAACAGAGAGGTTATTCTTCTTGTGTATGTTGATCCATTTGGAAAGCTTTGTGTAAACTATGAATTTGGGGAAAGAAGAAAATCGTTAGAGAAATTCTCCTTGCAATAGGTTTTATTTTCAGGAGAAAAACCCAAACTAAACATATCCACTAAACATTCTGGGGTTTTGTTTTGCTTTTAACTGAGGACTGTAAAATTGCAGACACCAATGTTTGGTGCAAAATAATAATCTACATGAAAAATACAGAAATGTGTATATGTTCAAAATATGTCATACTTTTGTGTGTTGTATAGTTCATATATAATAAAATGTCTTTGTAAAATATTTTAAACAGCTAATTTTAAAGTATTACATCGTTATATGTTAAGAACAATTTTATTACATTTGTTATATATAGCGTAAAATTGCAATTTAGCCAGTTTGTTTGAAACAGGCAAAAGTAAATTGGCTCCCTCCAGATAGTTGTTAATATTAATAAAGGACAATCACTTAAAATTGGAATCCTTTCCTAGCTGAAACATGCTTTCTTTGAAGAAGAGCATATTTTCTTCCATTCTGTGTGATGTGATACATGATGCCAAACTTCTATCTCAGTTACAGCTTTTCAGATTAATAAATTCAGCAGTTTTTTTAAGTGAAATTAGCATATATGAAAGGGATATTAAAGAAGAAGTTCCTATTCAGGAGAAGCCCATAAAGACATTGTGGGTTTTATTATAAGGTCACTTTTTTCCCCCCGTGTTTCAGATTTTGTCTTCTGCACAAGACAATAGTAACAAATTCACTTTCTATAATTTGAATTAATCCTTGATTCTGTCTTTTTTTAATTGAAGGTGACGTTTTAAGCCAACATCTGAAACGTCTTCCATATCTAGCTAGTGTGTCATGTTTGCATTTGAACTGGAAAATTAGAAAAATGCTGTAAAACCAGAAGGTTGAAAGGGATAATATATGTGTTTCATCTTACAAACCATTATATATCCTGTTTATGAATTTAGTTAAACCAAATACATGTTGTCCTATCACTAAGTGCCAAGGATGCAGTACTACAACAGTGCTGCCCTACTTAATGTAAACAAGTTAGTTGTTTATATGCATATCAGCGTATTTTGTGCATTATCTTATGCGTACAATGTTGACTCTATTAGTGCACTCTTGATCTGCACCAAACTGTACCTACAGTGCACAGGTGTTTCTGAATTGGATCTCTATTAGCCCTTCAGGTCTGTTATAAGTAAGATTATAACCCAGTGTTAGTCAGTATTACTGTCCATTTTTGTACAAGTTTTCTTTCCTTGTTTTCCTTTCCAGTTCTCCTCTCTCCTTGGCTATGCCTGCACATACCATGCAATACACCTCTTGCGTTAAGGTATGGTTCTGTAGCGCTCTTGCTCATCTCCACTGAAGTTTGTAAGACATAATACGTGGTAATAAAATATTCACTTGAATGTAGCTGATATGTATGTTCTTTTACTACAAAAATGTTTGATTTCAGCAGTATACAAAAAATACCTTATCGTATGGTTACTAATATCTTTTGAGAGCTTGTCATCTAAAATAGTTTACAAAACTTGTTCTTTACGTCACTGTGGACTTTGCACTTCTCTGAATATTAGATGCAAATACAATGTATATAATTTAGAGTGGTGAACAAATGTGTATTTGTCCATGGAATTAGTATTTTATACTTGCATGAAAATGAGTTTATAAATAAAGTTTGTAAATAGCAAGCCACAATTAGTAGTTGGAAGGCTCTTATATTCATTGCTTACTCACAGTAAATTCACAGTTGAGCAGTACTGAGGCAGGAACAGATTTCTGCATTGATGCTGCTGAAAAGAAGCATGTTCTTTTTTGTGATCTGGAGATGGCCATTGGTACTTACATTACACGGGTATTTACTGTTTATTGCTAGTTCAAAATGACATTAGGTTAAGAAAACAATTTGTTTATTTCTAATAATATTTGCTAATATTACTGTTTCCTGTGTGCTCTTTTGGCTTTGCATGATAATCTTTTAAATTGTTTGTAGTCCTAAAGCAAATGTTTCACTGTAATTCCCTATGCAGTTTACCAAATTTACGATAGTTTTTCAGTTTAGTGACATGATGGGCAATAATTTAATTGGCTGGAACTACACCATTGTCTTGTAAAGTGTATTAAGACAAATGTCTTATCCGGAATCAATACGAGGCTATGAACTCTGTATGTCAGTACTATTGTTTACTTTTCTTGCACTGCACAAAGAGACGTGCTAAGGTACAAGTATAATTCAACAAGACTGCAAATCTATAAGGTAACATCTGGAAATAATCAAGCAATAATATAAGCAACAGTGGTTATCCTTTTCTTTGTAGTCTGTTGCATTTGTTAAAAGTACACCTTCAATCCACATATCAACCTGTTCCCAGCAGCATAGGACCTTACTGTCCTTTTGTTTGAAGGAAGGAGATACTTTCTTCTGGAGAAAGCCATTTTCTTGAAGATTTATGAAGTTTTTTCTTTGCTCTAATCAGCATGAAAGTTAACAGCCATGGTATACCAAACCAGCAGTAGGGCACTGCATCAAAAGCTCAGGCAATTTGTTGATAGAAGTCATAATCTTACTCAAGGCTCTGTCAGAGGAGAGCTTTTCCTAATAGCTATTTTGGAGATCTTCCTGGTGAGGAACCATGTTTCCCACTCACACACTTAATCTGAGAGCTGTTTTATTCTCAGGTGGTTTTGTTTATCTGAGAACTGGCCTTTTAAGTAGAGTTAATTCTACTAGCTAGAGTAAGAGTCCGATTCTACTTCTAAAATTTTTATTCTGTCATTGATTAATTTAGCAAATTATCTTCCTGCCTTCTTTCCTCTCTGCCCAGGCATTCTTCCCTACTAGCTGACACTTGTAGTTCTAACTAAGTAATACACCAAAACATCTTTAGACATCCAAAATGTATGCTGACATCTAAAACTAAAAATGAAATGCCCCCCATTGTATACTTTTAACAATCTCAACATGTAATTTCCAGTGTGGGGCTCCGTTCAGTTTCACCCATTTCATTCCTGCTCCCTTCAGGAAGCAATGCTTGCTTTGATTGCTTGTCAATGAATCTGAGCCAGGTCTACAGAGAGACATCCATTCTTTCAGTCTAGTAAGTTCTGGTGCATTGATTTTTCTGGTAAACCCACATCCTATAAATCCTCTTATCTCTTGAAGTTTGTCTTCCTGACAAGTGAAGAAGAACTATAGTAGTAAGGCATCAGTATCTAAGTGGAAAAATTTTGAAGATCCAACCAAATATGTGAAATCAAAGATGTGATGAATCTTATGAGATAATAAGTTTTCTTCTTAATAATCTGACTTTTCTATTTGATGTCCAACACACAATGTTATTAGTATTAAAAAAAGGTGTATACACTTAGTTTCCAAAGTAGGCAGTCTTTGAGAAAAGGAGAGCTCCCTCAAACTTAAACTTTTTTATGATTTATGCTGAAGGTAACAGATTCTTATCTTCATTTGAATCTGGCCTGGATGAAAATAAAAGTATAAGCAATGTTGCTTATAGCTTTTATTAATTACTAAATTAACTTAAAAATTAATAACTTCAACATATATTTGAACACATTTTGAAGGCTGTATATGATCATAATCATCTGGATGTCTGAAATCTATAAAAAGTAAGTTTGAGAAGTTTCAGTATTGAAAAAAATATCATAAAAACAGTAGAGGATGCCTGAGGGATGTTTGGACTAATGGGAATCCTTCATGCTGCATAACAGGAATAATAAATGTAAAAGTTCCTCCCATTTTTACAGAATGAAAATTTTTGATCAAACTTTCTCATTTTTGCTGGTTATGGACATTCAGACAACACGCAATACTGGGCATCTCTTGGTACCTGGTATGAACAACTTGAAGAACTCAGCTCCTTGTTTGTAAAAGTAAGAGCTAAATTAGAAGAAACTATGAAATTAATTAATGACACTTGTCATTAAAGTTTTGAGGGGGAGGTTTAGGAGGAGAAAGGATGGTGTCATTCTCAGCGGACTTAAAAGATGTTTGAAGGTATTTGTATTCTTTTCTACTTTCTAAATGATAATCCATGCTTTTTTAAACAGCAAAATTTAAATCTTCAGCGTCCTTGCTTGGCTGCCTTGATTATTCCATAACTGCTCAGATCCTGGCAATGCCAAGATACTTGGCTACCAAGCCCTCAAAGTTGCACATCAGGTGTTTCCTGCATCTCTGTGGAGCCCAAACCAGTAAGCATTTTCAGAACATACCGAGAAAAATGGTCCAACAGAAAGCGGCCAGAAAGTCTGTCAAAAGGAGCTAATGTGCAACCAAACATGAATGTTAGCTTCATCATCTACCTTGTTTGGAGTTTGGATGTGAAACAAATGGTCTCCACAGTGGTTTGTAGGATATTCTGAAATGAAGAGGTCTCTCCTTTAAAGTCATTCCACTTGGAACAAGTAGTTCATGAATAATGGAGAGAGTGAGAGAGCAAGGGATGTATCCTTTGGTCTAGCATCTAGGACATGCACTTAAGACAATTGGATTCCTCAGGAGGAGATGCTAGATTCCCAGGATAGTCTGTGGCCCAGCAATTAGGACACTCATTCAGCTCTTCATCAAAATCTTTTTCATTCTCTTGAGGGGAGAAATGTAATCAATTTTGGATGGAGGTTTAGACATAAAAGCCTGCAAACAAAAAATCCTAGCTTCATACTTGGTTTTACAGCTGCAGTAGATGAAGGATCTCTGCAACTGAAATATGTTACAAATGGCCTCATTGGAGAGTTTATTCCCTTTGATTTTAGCTGTCCATCCTGACATACATGTTTTTTAAAGCGCAAATATTGAAAGTTCTCTTCAGCATTATGATCATAACTGTCTCCCAGAAGTTTTTTTTACAGAACGTGCAAGTTGCTCTTCCAAGTTATAAATGGAACTGTAGAGTAAGTGCAGAATGATTTTCTGCCAGTGGAGCTCCAAATACGGTGCCAAGAGCTGGTCAGGACTTCACAGCACTGCCAATCACTATAAAAAATAGAGCAGTCCTTTGTTGGCAGAAGTGCCCAAAATTGCGGAACAGAACGGTGCAGCATTTGTGAGTCCCTGGTGGTGGTGGCAGCAGTTCTCTGTAACATGCACATGCATGCACACAGAGCAGCCTGTGATCATGAAGGCACATGATCATGTGCCAAGGAATGTTTTAATTATACTGGCATCTAATCAGAACTTGAAAGGCTAATAAGAGCCTGTGACACCTCGTTCAGTATAAAGAAGGATCTGCGTTAAACTTCAGACCTAGACTTATAATCAATACATAAGCTTTTATGTACTTAGCTTTGTGACTCAAGTCTACTTTCAGTCCCTCAATAGTTCTTAATAAAATAAATAAAAGGAAGTTCTCAGGCAAAGAAAAGTTTTGCTAACTTTGTATTTCAATTTTAATATTGCAAAGTAAAATAACAATCATAGACCTTCAGACCAAGAATATTATTATTAAGCAGCAAAAATGTGGAAATGATCAGTTTAAAGAATGTAGATAAACCTCATCAAATGCTTCTAAGCTCTGGCTTTTTCCCTCAAATATAACTCTGAAGTGACTTTGTCAAGTTTGTTCCAGTCCTTCCTTTTTTTGCAGAAATCTAAAACCAGCATTTAAAATGTTTTTTGCTACAGATGAGAAATACACAGATTTTCTGACTCAGCTGTGACTTCAAAACTTGTGGAAGTTCAAAGTGCTTTGAAGTCAGCATGCCCATTGCTAGAATCTGGACAAAAGTAAACTATGTGGCAAAAGATTCAGATCTGAGTAGATTTACCACTGGAACATTTTTCATTGCTTTTATTTATTTTTAGAACTAGAGTATTTTTGTATTAATGGACACACTTACCTACCCACTCTCAGGGGTCATATAAATCTTACAGAACCTGCTCCAAGAGATACCAGTAGAATGAGACTGATTTGATGTTATTGTTTAGATATTATTTAGATATAGATATTAGTTTTTAGTCACTGCTGGTTCTGAAGAAAGACAACTGTGTAGCTCCTGCAGTAAGGGCTGAAATATACTCTTGAAATCACTTTGACAGATGGCAGAGGCAGGTGAAGAACATAGCCTGTGGGAGTCTGTAGAGCAAGAACAATTGCTTCATGGCTGGAGCAGTTGCCTGTTTCGTCAGAGAACAAGGTATCCAGACTCCTGCAGCACCGCTGCACAGTAGCTGAAGTTACTAATAGGATATACAAAGGACAAATATGGCTCAGAATTGCTGCCAAGTCTCTTAACTCCTGTACAGGCACTGCAGGGAGATCTGCAGTGCTAAGTGTTCTTCACACCACAGGGCCCAGAGCCAACTGTAAGCTCCTAGACCAGACTTGTCTGACTGGTGACTCCTTCTTATGCAACAGCCTTGTCGTTCTAGGATGAGCCTTCTGCCAGGGCCCAACTGGCAGCAGGAAGGACTGCATGCAAATGGATCCTTGCAACAAATACACCAGCTGAGCTTCCACCCAGGAACTTGGAATAACTCATGGGAATTATTCGCTGCTCCAAATGAGCTGACTCCCATGCTGGCAGACAAAGATCACCAAGCCGTTGTTATTCAAGGGGGAAGGGGGAGGGGAGGTGAGAAAGAAAATTCCAACAGGTTGGTTAAACAGGATGATTTATAACACCTAATGCCTAAAGCAAATACCACACTATTTTAGAATCTGTTTTCTTCTGATGTGGCAACTGCTAGGTCAGTTCTCGTCCACTTTGAGGTACAACTTAAGTAGCAGCCCTCAATTGATAAAATCTGTTGGGTAACATGACCCAATTTGAACAGCTGTTAAGTTGCTTATCTGCTTTTTGTAGTTTTTCCAAACCTCTTTGCTACCATTCTTTGCAACTTCTCATTGCTCTCTGTTCTTTGCTCTGGCTGCTGTCTTTACCCATGGCACATTAGTGAGTGGTTGCTGGTACAGCAGCTCAGAGCCCTGAAGATAACATACATAACTAACATACATGTTTATGTGTGTTAGCTTAAACAGCTTTTCCTGCTTTGCAGCAGGAAGGGAATTGCTTCATGTCAGTCCTCTATTCTGCTTTAGTGGAGAGATTTATTGTTTTTTTCTTTTTAGGCCTTGATCATCTGTCTTACAGCAGACTTGGCAAGTAGGATACCTGTCTTGGGATTGTCCCTTGTCATCACTCTTCCTCCTCTGCCCCCTGCATGCTAAGAACATGGCAGTAGTTCTGCTCTCTCTTTTCCAGTTTCTTCTGAGTCACATCTTCCCTCAAAGCAATCTTTCTCAACATTTTGGGCTGTCAATCTTCATGCAGCCCTGAGTCAGTTCTCCTGCCCAGGAGAAATCAAGCCACTGCCAGCAGTGAGAGGTAGGTAGCAGTTCCCTGGCTAAGATAAACATACCCAGCCAGGTATTACAGCCCACTCATGTTCCCTTGTCACTCCCCACATTAGAGGAATAGAACTTGTACATACTTCTTCCACCCATTATGTCTTTGGAGCCTTTTATAACTTCCTAGTTGTAACCTAAAACTTGAGAAACGCTTCTTTAAAAATTGCATGCAATAAATGATGAAGGAGCCTTCTTCCATCCCTCAAGAGCTAGTATTTGACCTTTCATTTACCATACTATATTTTTAGTGGTATAATTTCAGATACAATTACCTACACTCAGCTTCTTAAATCATGCATGAAATGCTTTTTCAGTGCCACATTAACAACTAGCTGCTCAGCTTGCTGGAATTAGAAACCAGATATGTTGTTCTATTTACAATAAAAAATCTGACTGTGGTTTTCTTGTAGATTGCTATAATAAAGAAAAAAGGTCCCTTTGGTGTTCTTTAATTTATGACACACTGTAAAATGTCCAGGCACATTTTGCCTGGTAGCAGAAGGAGAAAAAATAGTAACTCTTGGCTGGAGATTAAAAAGTCTCACACACCATTAAAGTATTTTGAGATCCTGCACATTTGGGAGCAAATCAGCTACTTATCTGCTTCTGGGATCATATTCATTTGTAACCACAGTGAAGGCTCTGTGGCTTTCAAGATTTTTTTTTTGTTAGTCTGCCTAAATAAAATCATTCACATCAGATGAATGTCAGTACAGTGCCATTAAGATCACATTAAAGAGATCTTTAGGCTAACATTTTTGGCCTCGCAGGATAAATTGCATCCTGTTCTGATTTTTTTGATTCTTAATGTCTCAAAGCCTGCTTTTTAAGCCCTAGAAACTAAAAATAATCTAGTGCTGTGAATTACAGCTATATTATGCTCTTTCCCCTGCTCGTGAAAAGTCATGTCATCATTCTGCTGAGTGTTTCCTGGGGAGCTGCATAAACAGCTATGAAACTAGAGTTTTCCATAGCTTGTGATCAAACTGTTCAATCTCTTCTTATCAGTCAGGAACCTTCAAAATGGCTGCTTCACTGCAGAGCTTGTAGTAGAAGTACATAATCTGATTAACCTCAATCAGCTGCATCAGTAAACAGAAACATTACTAATGGATCACAGAATGATGCAAAGATCTCTAATGTCATCTCTCTCCTCACACTGACAGAACAGGGTTCCTCATTGTTGTAGAAGAGCTTCATCTGTCTGATTAGGGTGATTGTGGTACATCCTGTTCATGCAAGATCTCAGTAGGCCTGTAAAAGCTCTCCCTGTGAGAAGGATTTCCCTTCATTTGTCCTATATTTTTCTCCTTTTAATTTCTTCCTTCTAGTCTTTACATAGTTATCTCAAGAAGATGCCTTCCAGAGAGGCTCACGACGAAATATTTCTTGATGATCACCCTTAGTCAATTGGAACAGTTTGTATTCAGGGACTGGTATTTCCATATACCATGCTATAAAATAATTTGTATGAAGAGAAAAGTAAAAAAGAAAGAGAATGATCCAGCAGAAGTGGTGGGTCACCGGCTATTATTTTTTTCTTGACAAGACAATTCTTCAATAAAAACCTCCCTTTGTAACACAAACCCATTGTTTTTATTGGGTTTGAAGTCCTTTTCTTTCAACAAGCTGGGTTTTCAGGGGGGTTAGGGTTTTTGTTTTTATTTTCTTCTCAAAGTGAATGTAGTCCATTATGCCAGCATTGGACAAAGAGACATTAGTTGAATTTATTGTTTATTATATTAGAGGTATACATATATGGGAAAATCTCTTGCCTCCTTTTTGTATGAGATAATTCTTTATGCATGCTAGATTTACATTGGTTTGATTTTGCTAAACATTATGTTGAAAACTCATGTCAAATGCCTATCCAATGTCTCTTTTTCCATCACTAAGAATTCCTTGTTTTATTAATACTTTGGAAGACTTGCCAGTCTGCATTTCCCAAAAAATGAGATTAAAAGGGAGATCTTTTCTGACTGAAGAGGATGCAACAGGGCGCTGCTAGATAACACTGTGGAAGAAAGACCAAAACATTAAGGAAGCTTTGGGAGTAATAGGACATCCAGCCCTTGGGAGTTAGTTTGAGGTGCCATTGTGTCACACACTCAGATCTAGACTGAGCTAGCTTGTACTCTGCAAACAATTTATATAACTTACTGGATTTCTCCCATCTTTTATTCATGACTCTACTTGGTCCATGACTGGGGCCTTTCATTCTGTGGGAGAAACATGTGTGCACAGCTCAAGAGTGGATCCTCGCTCATGTGCTTTTAAAGGGCCCATAGCTGCCTGCCAAACTGAGTTTTCATTTTGGTTTCATGTGTTTTTGAAATTCATACAAAACCTTTGGAAATGACTCACACAAATATTTCAAAATCCATCCAGAAGAATTGGAAAAGGAAAGTGTTTACTCCCTAGCTGACAGCCTTTGTGTGTCATATCTCAGCCTGCAGCAGGTGTTCTCAGCTATCATCAAGATGCTTTCACAGCAGCTGAACACACATATTTCTTTGCTCATGATATTCGTTTACCTTATGGAACTTGTCAAATTGCAGCATAAGTTATCTGGGCTTGTTTGCAAAAACTGCAGGGAAATCCTGTATCTGCCACTTCTAAATATTTCTGACAATGTTTTGTGGAATCCTTTTGGCCTATGGGAGAAACAAACAAAAAGATAAGTATATATTTACCCTCTCACTTTCTGTCTTCCTCTCTATCCCTGGCAGTGTCTGTACCCTGACTTCTTCCCCACCTGGAGGCCCAGTCACAGTGGATTTAATTCAGTCTGCAAAGTAATAAAATTACCTTGTTTAAAGTTGTCAGGTGAGTTTAGAAGTGGCCTACCATACTTAGGAACTCTGTGCCTCAGGATAGAGATCACTTCTACCTGTTCATGTAGAAAAATACAGAACATATTTGCAAAAATAACTGTACAGTCCAAATACACCTAAAACAATTCTGGCAGTCTCTGGCTATGAATGTCATATCTGGGTCTCCTCCTACATACTGAGGAATGGCAGTAACCATTCCTCCCATCCCAGCAGGAATGGTTACTGCCTCTGAAGCTGGAGATGATTGTCATTCATGCAAAACAGGGAAAAGCTCTTATGCCTATTTTAAAAATCAATATTTATAACTTTGAAAACATTGACTGTGGGGTTTTTTTTAACCTTAGTTTTCTGACCTGTGCTGTAACTATTCTGGCATCAAAGAAGAGAAGGTAGAAAATAATGACAATAGCACAAAACCAGAGATCTTTCCACATTTCATTCCTGCTACTAATTGGCAGATGTTTTTCATAAATGATTATATACTATTTTAAGAGGTTGAGGCAATAGAACAAAAAATGTAGTTTATCTTCTGAACACCTTTGGAAGATTATTTTTTCTACAGGTGGAGAAATCAGCTTTAGTGTTGTCCCTCCTTTCTATTTTATTTTTTCTTAACCATTCAGCCTCTCCTTGGCATCTGTGTAGTTTCAAAGAATGTAATCCCTGCCCTTCACTGAGAAACTGAAACCTTTGCAATCTACTGACACAGCAATTAGCAATCCACTGACACAGTCTTACTGGTATGCATCTTTTCCTCCTCGCTCAGCGATAATGTCATCATCCATTTTACTCTTAACTCAGAGTAATGAAAAGTGACTATTTGAAATACTTCACTGTTGGAAATGGAACAGATCTGTTACCAGATGTAATGCTAGATGTATTTTACAGAATGGCAAGAGCATGACTACAGTGCAAGATCAAGATCAGCTATTTAATTACTCAGAGTATACATAGCTAGTGGTTACACAAATCTTAAAATTCGGAACTCTTAAATTCAATCTCCTATGCATGTCAATGAATGACACACTGGAAGATATTCAAGGACTAAAGCACAGATATCTAGTGCCAGTTTAGCTATGGGCTATCCAAAATATCTACATAAGCAATTCCATGACTTTTACAGAAGCAGCTGGTAGGCCAGGGGAGATTGGTGCCTATTCCAGATATAAGAATCACCACCACATTGAGGCATCTGCATGTTGTTGAGAAGCACTTAGGAGGAAAAAAGTTGATAAATAATTACATTCCTTTTTCATTCTGACATGATCAGCATGTGGATTTTTTTAACATGTGAATAAGCAATCAGTTTGATTTACAAACCATCTCATAGACATGGAAATCAGGAGGGCAAAACTGAATTTAATTTCTTATTAGTTCTAATCCACCCCCAGGTCACCATCCTTTTTTGCTTATAGCTGGTCAATATTGTTGTGATAAAACTTTTTAAAATTGGAAAGACTTAATTGTATCACCACAGCATCTGGAATGCAGAAGCAACATATATTTTTATGTACAAGAAACTGCCAATCTCCTCTTACTACAGAAATTGTAGAATTCATGTACAAATGTGACCCCACGACAGCGTGTTTGTTCTGGCCTCTGGTGCTCAGCCTTCGATATAAGCTCACTCTGTCAATTATCCAACACATTCAGCGAGGTTGCATCCTGCTTCTAAGTATTCTGTGAGCAGAAGTCCTTGGGAATCACCCATTTGTTGCTGCCAGTGGCATCTTGCCTGTTCCCTGTGACAGGGGATATGAAAGTTGAAAGCTTTCACAGTGACAGGGATGAGGCTGTCTGCCAGTACCAGTGGGTGTTACAGCAATCAGCACAGGCTGCCCTAGGCAGGCATGAAAGCCAGATGCAGTGATCCCAGCACTTCAGCTCTGCTGGAACTGCTGGCACTCAGCTCACTTTTCTGTGCTTACTGTTTTTTCTTCAGATCTCTGGCCTGGTGAGGAGGAAGAACATTTTTTAAGAGGTATTTTTCAAGCTAAGTATTTTAAAGCTGATTGCAATCCCTTAAGAATATGTCTTGCATGTTTCTGGGCAGCATCAGCCAGCTGGGACAGCGCTGGATATTTTTCACATATGATGCATCCACTTCTCCAATAGAAGCTGTGCCATAACTGTTCCCCTCTTATCTCATATTTCTCATTCTAAAGAGACTTTCTGTTTGCAGATGAGGTAATTGGCTAAAGACAAGCTTGCTGACCAGGCCAAAAATTCTGTGGACAATTCCTCACAGTTTTACAAACTAACTGATCTATGACTCAAAAAATTCTGAGAACTATTTGAAAAGACTCACCTGGGACATGTGCAGAATGGAAACTCTTATATTAGCTGTTGTAAGTGATTAAATCATTCAGACTATCTATCCAAAAGAAAACTTTAAATAAAACTAAAATATGAGCAGAGAGGTTTCAAAGAGTGTACTGAGAATCTCCACCATGAAGTGAATAGGGCCAAGAATTATCTTTTACCTAGATCTGGGTCAATAGGGGAATCAGGCAGTTTTAAATAAATCGATAGATACATACATACATACATACATACATAAGAACCAAATTATCACTGAAATAATCTTGTTAGAATAGTTGCAGTAAGAATCAACAAAACCAAAGAATTGTATGCTATAGAGTTCTAATCTTTAGAAAATCCTCCTATTGCTTCTTCCAATAAATCTGCTCCTTTTATAGATTTCCTCCTGGCCAAATGTCTGTATTGTCAATAAAAGAGGTATTTTATTTTCAAAACACATGCAATTTACTTGATGCTTTAAATTGCCTATGAAAAAGTTTGGCTTCAAAGAAGCGCAGAGCAATTATCCCACACCCATGAAGAGAATAATAACTTCACTTTCTCTGAAAAGCAATGGTACAGCATGTTTCTTTGGCTTTTTGCCAAATGCAGAGGCATTCTATAAAGTTTTACTGCATTTTTCTTTATAAACACTGTCTGATTTACCTGAAATACCAACATGATCTTTTCCAGAAAGGTCATTTGCTCAAGGGTTTTTTTCCTGTACAATATACTTTGCTTGGGGATGACTGTCATTTGAAGTCATAGAGCCACTGACCACTTGTGCCAGACTCTAAACATTGCAGAACATTATAGATATGTTCTGACAGCTGAGTCCCAACAGATGCCAGGTATGGTCAGGTCTTCTGACTCCTTCTTTATATTTAGTATATTTTAGCATAATATTTTGCTTTATTCCCTTGACCCATTTAGTAGTCTTTCTCTATTGCTTTGATTAGTTTTGGGGGAGCCCCCTTTCCTACTTGAATATATGTTTATCATGATTTATTACGTTTAATTGGATTCGGCTGTATGTTAAGAGCCACTGAATTACATTGAGGAAGAAAAGAATATACACAATGTCACATCAGACAACGTGCTAGCATGATTTCATTTAGTTTCATAGTCTTCTTTTAGGTACCAAAAAGGGAACTAGAATGTATGGTCACTTCCTCTGCTTACTGCAGTGGAAGAAGTGTACTTTGTCCACAAACAGGAAAAATGAAGGCTTAGGGTACAACATAATCCTTATGGGTCCCTTGCAACCTGAGATATGATATGTTTCTATGATCTCCTGCATCCAAATAATTTTCAGTCCCAGACCAAAATAAAATATAAAAATAAATGTAAATTAGTTTGGAGTCCTATTTCCTATATTTCATTTTTTGCTACGTATTTCCTGGTTTTTCTGTTTCAGCAAATATGTCAAAATAGACTCAAAGAAATGTAACATCTTTGATGTACTCACAGAAGAGCTCCAGTCCATTCTCCTCTGACACAGTCAGATGCAGTCATAGAAGCTGCTAGAGATGGACCTTTCTGATCTGAGCATGGACAATGAGTGGGCTCCCATGGAAAAGGTTGCTTGTTTTCTTGCATTGCCTTTGCAATGGCAGATTTTGTTCCAAAGTGATCCATTCCCCTTCTCCCATAATTGTGACTAGATCTCGATGGAAATGGAGACCTGCACCCTTGCTTGCTCACTTGTGAAGCACTGAGTCATCTAATGGGGCTGGCCCAAAGCAGGGGAGATTACCCCAGTGATAAAATGTAATTCCTCTCTAGAGTCCCTGCTTAAATATGCATCCCTTTCATTTAATTAAAGTTGAGTTAAAAAAAATGTTTTCATATTCTATGTATGCAGACCTCAGCATATGAGTGAGACTATTTTATTGAGCATTTAAAACTTCTTTTGATTTACAGATTCATGGGTGAATCAGAATGATCTGTGCCAGCTAGTCTGCATGGCCATTACTTAGCTCTGTCTTGACTCACACATTGAAAAAGTGCAACAGAAACAACAGCAGACTTAAAGGGTGTGGAGTCAGCACTAGCCTAATTTTAGAATCTACTTGTGAGCTCAATGTCAGTACTTCAATTATTATTATTAGCAAAGATCTCAACCTCAACAAGTGAAGTCTGGAGAGTGATTCAGACACTGGAGTCTGGTCTGGTGTAATCAGAAAAGCTCTCTGATATCAATTGAGAAGGACTTCCAGGTCACCAGCACTAGATCTTTGATGGTAAAGGAATATGGTCATGTCATCCCACACACAAAGTTATCAAGCACCACTGCATTTTTCTGATAGTTAGGTCAAATTTTCTAATTACTGGCCTAATTGTGGTTGGGCAATGATCATTTATCCTCCAGAGCAGGGGAATCTAGATCACACACTGATGGAACAACAGGACCTAAGGGCCTGCTCCTCTCAGCATGCAGTCCCACAACCCCAGATCAGTTCTATTTTGGCTGCTACTGATCTTTCAGGCTCTTACCTGACATCAGCTCTGGATGAGTTCCTGCTGTAGTACTGTTGCCTTGCACTGCATGGAGCAAGCCTACATTCTTCACCAAAACAGCAGAAAGCTGCACTGCTGACTTGTATTTACTTTCACCTCATTGCTTCATCCTTTGAACTTTCTTTGTGCTGGCTGGTGGTCACTTTATGCTGTAGATAATGTTTGCACAGCTATATGCTTGTGTAGCATTATGATCATCACCACATCCATGCTGCTTTTCTGACAGTTCCTGATAGTTAGATTTACTTATATGTAAAAACAGGTTACTAATTTCTTTTAGAAAACACTTGTGAGCACCATGCTTTCTGTTTGTTTTGGGTTGTTTTATTTTGTTATGAAAGTCCCATTCCAGAAATCAGCCTGACAATTTTTACTAAATCCAGCTATTTGTAAAGCCTAGAAAAGTTTTCTGTCTTAATCTATTCTTAAAAATCTGAAGTTCTGTACATTTTTTCCTTAGTGTTTTAACTAATAATTTACTTGGGAAAAAAAGCACAGAACATGTCCAGCATTTTTCATATTTCAGAAGATAAATATATCTTCCAAATATAAGAGCTCTTTTACTATTTTATTATCTCTAAAGCAAGAATAAAGTGAAAGTTTTGAATAGATCTTTTCAGTGACAGCTGAAGATGGCCAACTGTCAAAATGGACAATAAAATAAAGGGAACATGACCAAGACCATTCTGAAACATTCTTTCAAAGTGAATTTTTGCAGTTATTCTGTTTCATTCTCCTTGTATTTTCATACCTTGAAATATTATACTGGTTGTTATATTCTTAAAGAAGATATTTGAAGAATGGTTCACAGTCCATTTATTGTTATTCTGTACAGACATGTGATGAAATCAATGTACTCTGCACCGCAGGCATAATGTAAAGCAGATGGCTTTTCCTCAAGCAATGAGTACATTAAAATCAAAACTATAACACAATGTATATAGTGCTTCTAGATTAAAGCTCTTGCATGCCAGATTTGTAGCTTTGATTCTTTCTGATTTTAATGCTTAGTAGGATTTAGCCCAGTGATTCTGCCCTTGGGCCAAAGTGAATCAGCTTTTATCTAGGATGATCATATATTTGCTAAGCCTTGTAGCTTTTATTTTAATAAACACATAACTTTAACCTACCATTACATGTACATAAAACACTACAACTCAAGCTTCCTCACAACACTATGGACAAACCAGAATCCATTAGAGTTCCCAAATGTGGTTAATTTGGAGCAAGAACAGTTCTAATTTGTGTCCTTTTAATTGTTCTGATTGCCTTTTAGTCAGCTTTTTTATAATCAAATTCATACTTGCCAAGGTTAAGCTTCTCATGGTCACAATAAAAAGGCATCTTCAGACTCCTGCCTTCAGACTGAAAAGTCTTCATCAATTGCAGTTTCTTGCCAGAAAGTGACATAGTCTTGTGTGCAAAGTGACTTTCTGATTTTCTTATCTTTTTTGGTAGCACAAGAAGAAACTTTCCAAAAATGTTTCTGTATCAGTTTGGCTTGTTTTTTTAGACATCTTTGTTTCTCAAGACTTTCAGGGCTTTGCTTATATTCCAAAAGATTAAATTTCTTGAACCTGGAGTTATTATTATTCTTTTCCCAACTCTCCAAAAATACATTTTGAACTTTGAAAGTAGTCAAGTAGATCATCTTTTCCAAACTGTTCTTTTATTACTGTTCAAGGGCAGAAGTGAAAATCTGTTTCTAAGGCTCCTACCTTTGATGCTTGCAAGATATATATTATTTACAGAATTAACTTTGTAGCTGCCCCCCTTTGGTCATCAGGGCACATGGTGTGGAGTGACACAGACAAAAGCAAAAGGGCAAGTTGCAGTCTGCTCTAGAACACTGTGATTTTCTCAGCACATGGGAAAATCTTGCAGGGTCATATTCAAATTGAAGTTGGAGGGCAGAGTGTCATAAGAGTTCTTTCCACAAGTGATGTTTTACAGTAATTCTTTGAAAGCATCCTTAGATCTGTGGGAATACAAGCTTGTTTTGTTTGGGAAGATATTTACAGAAACTGAAGCTAGAACAAAATGAGTATCAGACATGCAGCCCAGAAATGTAACTGATTGGTTCCAGAACAATTAGAAAATAATTCCCCCTCACACCAAATTGGTTTTATATATCTCTTTGTCTAGACTACTCAAAGAGGCAGGTTGAGTCTGATCTGCACTCTCTCTGTTGCATTGACTATATGCTTCAGTTTCCCAGATTTAACTCATTAACTCAGCCATTGCCTGAGCAGTCCCACAGAGAAGCTCTCAGTAGGAGCAATAACATCTACATAGCCCTGGGCGATTCAAGATCAGGTGGAAAAATTGTTTCAGTCAGTCCACCATGCTGAAGACTATATTTTACTGAGGCAGGAGTCCTGTACCTGTTTGCACAGGGATCTGCACTACTGCCATCCCTCTCTTTGCCATCAGCTCTGTAGATCTTTGTAGATCTGCCTAGATTCACTACAGTGTCATTTCCAAAACTGGATCATCAGCTCCTCAATGAGACTACCTCGAGCGCTATGCAAAAGAGATATACTATCATTCATACAAACAAATTAGAGGGGTTTTCCCTCTTGCTTTTTTCTCCTGCATGTAAAGCAGAGGCCTATTTATCATTTCCTGTAAGTCTGGCAGCTCCTGACTCAGAGCAAAATCATTTACATTAATAAAGAAAGAAAGAGAGGCTTTCTCTCTAAATATAGCACAGACTTTTTCCTGACTGGTTCAAATTCAGACACAAGCAGTATAAGGTTGTCACTGGGTGTTAATATAACTCTTACAAAAGACCAACCAATAAAAAGAGTGCAAAGATGCAGAGAAAGCAGAGTCCTCCTACGCTTTGCAGTTTGATGTTGAGATCATGCAGCATATGCCTTAGAGTAAGCACATTTCCTGCAGCCTCTAAAGATGCTC
Organism: Melozone crissalis; assembly: GCF_028551555.1. Lineage (NCBI taxonomy): Eukaryota > Metazoa > Chordata > Aves > Passeriformes > Passerellidae > Melozone > Melozone crissalis. The sequence goes on from NW_026535794.1 coordinate 30,504,570, forward strand.
AGCGGATCTGCAGCAGCTCTGTAGCAGGTGTCAACACATCAAATTAAAAAAGTACAATTATTTGAAACAATTTGCATATTTCACATGTTAATTTACCCTGGGTGACTTTAATGTGTCTGTTCCTTCACACATTCCCACAGCAAGCTCTCCCAACCTATCCTTCAGTTGAATATTCCTAGGGGTGAGGTCTAAATTCACAGTTCTGAATGCTGAATTCCTGCTAGTGTGTTGGGACAGCCACAAAGTCCCTGATGACAGTGGGAGCTGCACTGGCACATGGAACTGAAACTGCTGCTTCATTTTGCCAAGAAAACAGACCAGTAGATCTTTATTCAGGACTATAAAACCTTTGGGTTACTCCAGCCAGCTACAAAAACATGAAAGATGCAGTACGTATCTACTGAAACCTTCCAGCTCTGGATTGAAATATGATCAGTTTTAATTACCATATTGTTAGAACTTGTTCACCCTGCCACAATTAATGCAAGGAGAATGCATCTGCGCAGCAAATTGTTTGATCATTATTTCATTTTAAATGGGGGATATAAAATTACTGCAGTGCAGATACTCCCTTTTTTTTTATTGAAGAATTCATTGTTCTTCATGAGATTAACTGTGACACTCCTATATTTTGTTAATATTTTCTTTTCCAGTTGCAGAGTGGTGGTTTCTGTGACTGGTAAGAAGTCTATTAATCTACATTGAGCATTTCGTTTCAAAGGAGTAATTACAGCTAGGGTAAATGACTGATATCTGCCTGCATTAATAAATCCCATGTCAAATGTTATTTTAACCAAAAAGCATTCTTTTTCTAAAGTATGGAGTTCACTTCACACAGAGATTTCCCCTAAATTTAAAATCTAAGGTAAAATGTGGGATTATCTATTTTGATCTTGTTTGAAGTGGATTTTTTTTGTTCTACATACAATTTCCAAACAATTCAGAAATATGAATTTTGGACATAATTATCTGTTTAGTTCAAAGCTACAATACATAATGAATATTCTTCTACTTCTGAAAATTTCAACACTCGTTGAAATTAGGTCAGTCAATCTTCCCACATAAGAATAATTTTTGAAACAAAAAAAAATCCAGAGATAAATACAAAGTAAAGCTTTCAATATACAAAGAAAAAATTAATGGAAAACACGCTTATTACAGAGGTTACATTTAAGATTATGATGGTCTGACTGTCTGTAAGTGGTAGGTATGCCTTTTCTCATTTGGATTGATATAAATAAAAGGTGATCACTGTGTAAACAAGGATATTCTAGAGAGGGATAAAGTTCGAGTGATATTAGCCAATTTTATGTTACACCTATATATTGATATATGTGTCTATAAATATATTTATATCGTGGTTGTCATTTTGCTAAAAAACATTCATGGAGGTTATTTTCAGTTTTATCCCACCACACAGTCAATGTAATGATTCTGTGGGGTTTCATCTGGAAATATGCTGTGGTTTAGTACTGAGTTCACTTCCTTTTTGTTTAAATTCCCTTTTCATTTTTTCACTACGTAGTTATACATATATTTGAATTACAGAACAGTTTCGTTATGGTGGCTTCTATACTCAGGGAAAACAAGGATAAATAAAGCTCTAAATAAAATAAAACCATATGCCAAGTATGAATGCTTTGAACCTTTGCAATAACAGAGGAAGTGAAATGTGAATTCTTTCCTGTGAAAACATTTGGGGGAAGTATGAAATCTGGGAACTGCCGGGGTTCTACACCCTGTTTGTTTACCAGATCAAACACATAATTGCACCAGGTTATGCATGGCACCGTTGTGTGTTACCTGTGGGCACCTTCACAGAGAAGACTTTCAGGAAGGAAGTAATGAGGAAAAAATACTTAAAAAAAAAATCTACAGTTCATGCATAAAATCATCCTCTTCTTATGGAAACTAAAGTTTGCCCCACTGTTTTGGTGAAGAGCAGCTGTTGTCACTGGGACTGGTAGATCATGGAAGGACCCTGACTACAGCCTCAGAGAAACTTGGAAATATTTGTGGAATGGTCTGTGGCAGAGCAGCCTGGCCAGAGCCAAGAAAGGCCCTGGAGAGGGTGACTGAGTGAAAAATCTGGGTTTGGACAAGGTGCTGGCAGGCTGGACTGGGGCCTGTCAGGATGGGACCAGACCTGCAGCTCAAAAGAGGAGGGCCAGTTTAGGGGCTGGGTGAAGGGTTGGAGTCAACAAGAGGTGAGACAAAGGAAGATAAAAAGACAGAGAAGAAAAGACCCATTTAAAAAAAACCCCATTGTAGAAAGAGCAGGGATTACTCTGTGTGCCACTTAATGCACCCCAAGTGGGATTCACCCTGGGGCTCTCAAGCAGGATTTGAGTGGTGAATGCGGCACTGAGGCACCAAATAAGAGCACACAGCTGCTGCAGAAGCTGCAGACACATAAACACCAGAGCTGCTTTCCTCTTTTGCCACAGTTCCCTGGGGCCAGGGCTCACATCTCAGCACGTGGCCAGAACGGGCCCATTTCTGACAGGGCTGAGCAGCTGGGAGCTGGGGATGCAGGCATTCCTCCCCCTAAATTCCATGGCTGGAGAGGTATTTGCAGAGTAGGCTGAAGGCCCTGGTGACTGACAATTCCCCTCAAACCTTGCCACAGCAGAGGGGCCCTTGGCAGTGCGCTCGTGCTCGCTGAGGGGATAAAGAGCTCACCCCAGCTGCAGGGCAGCACCTCTGCTTCCCCAGCAGCCATCTGCAGGATATGGGAACCCAGACTAGACCTACACTTATCTTTCCTGTCAGGCCAGCAGGAAAACTATATTTCCTGGAACAGGTGCTGGAAATAAGTTTGAATCCAGTTTGTAGGAGTATATGGGCCCTACCGATTGTAGGAGTAAGTGGGCCTCACCTGGAGCAGTGTGTGGTACAGGCCTGGAGGAATCTGGACATCTACACCATGGTGGAGACAGGGGAAATTGAGGGTGAACCAGGCTGGCAGCATGGCCTGCAAGCACTGCTGTGAGACCATCTTCTGTGCAGCCTGCCAGGATTCTGCTGGCCTCCACACACAGCCAGGGACACTCTCCCTGGTGCAGGTGTCAGGGTGATGGAAGATGCATTAATATAAAAAAGGAGACCTTTACTAAGTCAGAGCACAGCTATGTTGGCAGGGGTAGACCTTGGCAGCAAAAGCAAAGATGTGGGTGTGTGCCCTACCTGCTATTCTGTCCCATGCAAGCCAATTCCTATTGCTATGTATTTTTACAGTAAAAGCATGAAATCAGTCTGACCAGTACTTTGCACAATGTTGATTTATAGCCTCAGCCTTTAATTTGCTTTTTTATCTCTTTCTATATTGATTTTACTCCCTTCAGTGGCATGCCATAAATGAGAGCATCCTAATATTTATTACACCAACATATCTTTGTTATAAGTCAATGCATAGTTACAAGTAACAGAAGGCAATAAAAAAGGAATAGTGTGAGAACCACTGTGGGTACAATCACTGCAATAGCTCCTTGATTATGTTATAAAGTACGTGCTTTACTTCACTAAATATAAATGCAATCTGTATTTCACCACGTGTTGTGATCTTTAAAAACCTGCGTCATCAGGTTGATTCCTCTAGCTCTGAATTGCTGTGCATGTCTTGCATCAGGCTTTTCTTCATGGCCAGATTCCTCTCCATGTGCCATGTGCCTGCAGATGTGGCTCCAGGCATACCTGGAGCCCATAATCTGGGGTGCCTGCCGCAGCGTGCTTGGGTTGAACAGTGCCAGGTATAGCCAGGCAAGCTGCCTGGGAGACATGGCTGTGGTGGGAGGATGATGGAAACTGGGCACCACTCAGCCTCTGCTCACTGTCATGACTACTTGGAGAGAGTATTTTTCCACTAGTAAAATATTTCCCTACTTCCTCTCAGCTCACATATTGGACCATGCAAAATGGAACCTCTTCTCTTTGACAAGCTCTTTAATAAGTTAGTCATTTATTTCCTTGTACTTCTATCAGCCTTTCTGTCCTGAGATAAAAGTGAACAAAGAAAGAAATTTTTTTATCCCTTTTAAAGGCTTTTAATTATGCTTAAGCTACTCTTCCTCTCATAGTGATATACAAGTGGAAGGTAAAAAGGATGAAAAAGTCACTGAGATGGACTTAAATGATAGTTCACCATTTTATTTGTAAAAGGGAGGAAACACAGAAATCTCAGTGAAACTTTCCTCAAATTTAATTTATGTATACCAAGTTAGGAATTACCACTGGGAGAATACTGGGAAATTAAGAGATCTGGCCCATGGACCCCTGAGAGAGTTTGTATCTCTGCTGTAACCTTTAAACAGAAGCACTTTGGTTTTACCCTAATAATCCTTGCAATCTCATCACACTTGGTTTCATTTTCAGCAAAATAGAGAAGGAGTTTCTGCTTCTCCACCCAGCACAGTGGATGCAGGAACAATCCTGATTTAAAGATGAGAGGTAATTACAACACAAGTGTAAGAGCTGAAAGTACTGGTGAGAACAGTGTATACAATCCATCAACACTGCAGTGGTAGCCTCAGGCCACCTTTCAGGTCTCCAGGTAAAACAGGGCTCTGGTGCAACTCTGATGGACCCAGTGTCTCTGTGTGAAAAACTACTCAACAAACTTCTCGATTCGATTCCAATTAAATGTTAAGCACCACCTCTATCCTGATACTACCCCTCGTATCTCTCTGTACATTCAGTGTCCACAAAAAATGACCTAAGCCATAAACACTGCGATCCTTCTCAATATAAAACCTAGTTCTGCTGTTGCTGTTGCAATCCCACAGAATCAGCACCCATCACACACCCCTGACATAATTTCCCTTCTAATTCCTTTTCTTTATTCACTTACATATCTATTTACTACTTCTGTGTGTGTCTTGGCATCAGACAGTACACACACAATAGAAAAAAAAAAGACTGTGGAATTCCATTCTCTTTTATTTATTCAATAAGTTTCAGAAAGGGAAATATTTTTATAGGTAGGAAACCTTCCTTAAGGAAAAGCAAAGTGAATAAAAATTAAGTTAGCAAGTAAGAAATCAAAAGCTGGTACAATAGTCCATAAAAACCAACAACTTCTGGGGTGGTGTAATGCATTTTCATTGTATTTACTATGATATAACACATAACTCTCTTAATACCATAGGAGTGATTCAAATTAAACTGAGTGGAAAGTCCACCTACGCTTTTTAAGGGTCTTTGAAAAGGTACATAAAAGCCTAACTGTATGAGATGTCTGTAATCCATTGACAAAACAAAAATACAAAAAGTGAAAGTGTGTGCCTGGGAGAAGCACTGTATATGCTCTGCAAGCAGCTTCCAAACCACAATATCTTAGCAGCTTTCCGTTTCCAAAACAAAAAGCAATAAACTATATAATGCACTGTAACACGGCCAAAATAGTTTTAACCATAGTTTATGGTTAGATAAGCACAAATACAGCCAAAATGAATAAGGTTTGGGACTTTATCTGTGTGTATATGCTTCAGAACAACCATATACATTTTTGTCTTATCCAAGAAAGTTATTGGCGTAGTGAACCACAAGTAGGGTTTACAGCCAAAAACTTAGTTCATTGTATTGCAACTAAACTAGTTCTGTTTTGGTTATTAGGTTTTGTTTTGTGGGGTTTTTTTCATCTCAAGAAAAATAATAGGGCTAGCCAGTTTCTCATTTGAGACGTCAAAGATTTAGTAAGATTTACTCGTTTTGAAAGTAAATGGAAAGAGAGAGGTGTCAGTTCCATTTGAAACATAATCTGAAGTGAGAGTGTGTATGTTAACCATTTTGGGGGTTTCCAAGCATGATCTAAATATGTGTCTAAAACACTGGTTGTGCCTATTCATTCTTTCAATCAGTAACACAGACCAGGCCAAATCATAAGGTGCTACTGCTAGCAGATCCTTGTCATCTGGAGCTCCAAGTTAGTGCTCTATAATTATTAGTTACAGCTAAAAAAAGTCCCTTTTTATGGGAGAGTGTAGGCTGAGTAATACCATAAGTTTACATATGACATCCTAGCGAACCTAAGCACTAAATTTAATGCAGTAAGCAATACATTGCACAGCTTGCCCTCCTCAAAAAGTTTTGTGCTAAATGGCAGTGGGAAGACTCATCTCACACTCCTGCCTGCAATCACCAAATTTATTCTCCCATGGAAGTAATTTGCCCTCTCTACTTCAGACCCCAACTTCCCTAAGCAGTGTCTCTTCTTGATTCCAAGATTCAGAGGAACAGCTGGAAGAACACCTTTATTCTTTTAGTCTTGTCCATCCACATGCGTTGCTAGCCATTATCAGGTTCCAGACCCTGCATCTCCCACTGCCCTGGCCAGCACAGTTTAGGAGAATGGTGTTTTAGAGCTTTGAAAGGCACCACAAACTCGTATGCAGAAGGCTGTTGCAGTAACATTCCAGATAGAAATGCCACAGATTGATTTACTAAAACTGGCTAAAATTGATATTAAAAACCACCTTCTTTTTTTTTAAAATACCCAAGTCACAGGATTGCACAGTGCCATGTTTTCAGCTAAAAGAAACACTTAAGGATTCACAAGGCCATGTCAAATGAAAAAGAAAAATTGAAGGCCTTTTGTTATACAGTCTCTCATGTTTAATTGTTTAAACTAGTAATTTTCTCATTTCTATCTCATCCCAAGGTTTTTTTAAGGCAATTCTTGGTGGATGGGCAAAACATCAGTAACATGTTCTAAGAATTTATGCTATTAACACCATTACTGAGGTGGCAGAAGCTGACATGTTCACCCACTGACCATGAGGTTTCATCTTTGATATCCTTATTCTGCTCATATCTGTGATTTATTAAGACAGCATGATGTGAAAAAAAAGGAGATTTTCCCTGAAACAGGATATTTCTTCACATTGCCTTGCCTGGAAATTTTTTATTAATGGGTGGCGGCTGGAGGTCCAGAAGGGCGGTGCTACATGCAGGCCATGCACTTCTCATGTTCTTGCCTACAACAGAGGTCTCAGGTCAAAACTAAACCAAGAGTTAGCACTACAATCTGTAAGGAGGTAACTCTGTAACAAAACATCTTTTAGTCATAATATAAATAAGCTTTAGGAGCTTTAGGTGTCTACATTCCACTTTAAGCTGGGTCTTTAATTCCTCTAAGTTCTTCAAAAATCCTAGGCTCTGTTCATGCAATGATCAACATCATCACTTTCCTTCAAAAATTTGCAACTAACTAAGCCACTTAATTCTAAAATTAACTTTCAATAATGTAAAGGAAGACAGTAGAAAGCCTGATCAAATTTAAATCTGGGCCATGCGATAAATTCACAAATGATCTTCAATTGTTTATCAGAAGGCTGTTCCTGGATTTCTTAGAAATGGTATCCAGTTATTAGCAGTGAGCATTAATTTCCCACAAAAAAAGCCAAAATATTGTTTTTTAAGAACAAGCAGAACGTGCTTATAAATTTTATGTTCTTTAAAATTGCTTAATCTCAGACTTGGTATTTCAAGTCCTAGAAATAACTACATGTTTGAAGCTCTTTCTTCAACTATTAAAGCATGGGGAAATTCAAACACATTTATACATTTGTATTTATCTAATCCTTCTGTTTTCTTAAAATAAATGGCATTTATGGGCCCAAAGAAATCAGTACATATTGGGTACCTACATTACAGTTCTCTAAATGAAAATGTTATTAATTCCTAACGCAGAGAAAAAGGTGTAAATACTGACATTTACCAGCTGGACAAGCTGAGACCTAGCCTTCCTTTATCTTACAGTAGAACCTGTAAGCATACACTCACAACGTGGACTCCAGTGCAGGGTTACAGAAAGTAATAATTTATGTAGTCTAGCAATTCAGTTCACTTCTTCCAGGCAAATCCATAAGTTCCTTTGGAAAACACATGGCAGATTGTCCAAAACTAGCTACTAATTGCATTTGGAATGGAGTTCTGAATTCTGTAGAATGGAAATATTTTTAGCCTTTTGCTCAGTCACAGGGTTTTGGTGTGTGAAACTTTTTACACTGTCTACCTACCATGTATCCAGTGCTTGATTGATATGAAAAAGCAGAATTTCTCATATCAATAGGCAGAATTTGTTGTTCTGGAACTGCTGATGTAAGAGAAATAGTATAAATACAAAGGATGGAGAATAGTTTTCATAAAGGAATGGGAAAATTTAGAAATAAAATCTACTCTTTATACAGACTTCCATATGATGACAATTCAAAGAAAAAGGACAAACCTTTTCTTGTTAGAAAAGTTAGTGATCATGGCAGGTTTAATTATGCTTTTTATGGCCTGGAAGAGGGTGATGCTGATCTGCTGAAGTAGTTTGACTCTCTGAACTTGGAAGACAGTTCCAAATTTCTGAATGACTTTCCACAGATAGCTATGACTCCACAGAGACTCCACTGTCTCTGGTAGTGAACACCATACTGCATACAAATAAAAACCAAATAGACATAAAGATCTTGAAAATTATGCAAACAAATATAGACAGAAAATTCTTGTTCCAAAGTTTACCCTAGGGCTCCAGATGACAAAAACATTGAAACATTTGTTTCAAAAGGATTAAAATTATCATGAATTCTGCTCAAGCATCAACCTGCACCATGTTTCTATTGGAAGCAGAGTAAAGTCAGGGAGAGGTCACAGTCATCTGTTCGTATATTTTTGGAGGTAAGAAGGAGGATGGGAAAGGGATTGTGAAAAAAAAAAAAGGCAAAGAATGATACACACAAAAGGAGCAAAGGGCTAGCTAACTGGCCATTGAAAGGTTAAGAGGACAAGTTTAGAGAAAGACTGTAAAGACACCACGAGGAAGAGAAATTCTGAGGTTCCCAAAATTTGTGGGATTTCTTGTTTGAGTTCTGCCTCTTCCCACAGGTTGCTAGCAGTTTTCTACAATTAGCTGCAATTTGTTCCTCTTCACATTTGGTAAGGTTTCTAACTCCTGACTCAAAAGTGTCAATGTTTTAGCCCTCCTGGTGGATCAGGACTGAATTTCTTCTGTATCCCACCTAAATGAGTTAGACTTCAGAAAGCCCACAGACTTTCATGGAGTGCAGCTAGGGTGAGGAGATGAACAGATGGGCAGCAGACAACAAGAGTTTGTTGCATAGATCAAAGTACTCAGAGTGGCAGCACTAACTCCAAGTTATTATGACCCTTTGGTATGAAAAAGGGAGGTTTTAGCAAGTGTTTGAGGCATCATTTGAAAAGAGTTTAAGTGTATGTTTAACTTACAATGCTGAAGTCACTCTTGAATCAACAAGATTTAAATGTATCTCTTTGCATTTGCAATATGTGTTGTGAATATTTTGAAAATACTGATGTACTTGTGCCTATATAAAAGCTAGCATAGGAAAAAGTATATCCCAACTATACTGAGTGGGGTTCTCCTTGAAAATTTATTTTTTGAGATTTGCTTTCATGGGAGGAGACATCAAATAAGTAAACAAACATAGCTATAGAGAACACATGATAAAACATTGTGCAAATGGAAATGAAACATGATTTCTCATAAATATCTATTCTTTTGAAAAAAGTCTCTATACTGCATGAAAAGCACCACATGTCAGTTTTATACTCCTGCACAACTTCATTTCCTAGAGGCAGTTATTGACTGAAGATCTACAGAGAAGAGCTTTTTTCCCATGTTTTCAGAGAGATGAAATATTTTCTCAGTGGAAACTTCTGGGCACCACAATGTCTCCAGAAAAGTCTTAAATGTTAGTTTCTGCTTGGTGGCAAATATATCATGAAGGCTCTGTGACCAGCTAACAAGTGATCCTGCTGCTGCTGGAGAGGAACAGGTGGACAACACACAGCTGATGTGATGAGTTTAAATCAGCACTTTGCAGACAGGCCTTCCTCTGCAAAAGAAGCACAGGCCAGCAATACCAGACAGGCCTGAGGTGATGTGGGCATTCTTCAAGCCAAACTTAAGAAGTCCCTACTTCACATCTGCACTACTGATGTGTCTCCCACCTCTTCAGTTTCTGCCCATTCCCCATCCCAAGTCCTCCTTCCTCAAACCATTTCAGTCATAGAGCATCTCTAAACTGGTTGCTCTTTATACACCTGTGACATAGTCCTAATTATTTCTGTCCAATCACAATCTTCAAGCCCCTCTTGAGATGCAAAACAGTGCAAATACAGACTCAAAAGTTGTTTCTGTGGGCAGGATGTGACAGAAGAATTTACTGGGAAAGGGGACTGAATGGGACAGACTAAATAATCCTGGAGCCCTCAAATACATGAGACCTATGCAGCCATTTAAACTGATTGAGCTTTAGCTCTGCTTTTTGTCAGCATTTCATTTTTCTCACAGAACAGATGCTTGTTTTTATGTTGCATCTTCCGTATGCTCTCAGTTTTGAGCATTTCACAATTAACTCCATCCATGACAAACAAACCCTGGCAGAATTCAGTGCATGGGAGGCAGATGTAAATGAGCAGCATTGCTTTGACCAGCTGTATCTGGCTGAACCTCAGCAGCAAGCTGCCTGTCAAACTCTGCCATTAAAAGACAAACCCCTCACATCTTGTGAGCTGGTGTGTGTGTTTGTGTGTGCTGCAGAGGCCTGAGCTGGAATAGAGATCATTCTAAATGGGGAAGAAGAGAATCTGTGGTGGAGCAGCTGCTGCAACTCAGCACAGCTTCATTTAGATTTTCCCCCCCTCCCACAGCAAATGCTAAATCTATCCTGCTAAAGAGGAGTTCAAACCATGAAGATATTCTGCACAGAAGAGGATTGTAAAACCCTGATATGAGCCTGAAATGAAATTAAATATAGCCTGTGAAATGAATGTACTTTTCTTACTCTGCTCTGGGAGGTTTCATAAAGCAGATTTTGCCTCTCAAATAATCTCTCATGGATAGATCCCAAAATGTCCACTAAATGTGTGACAAATTTAGATGACTGTTAAAAAAGAATGCACTTGCCTTGTCTGGGGTCTTTTTTTTGGTGTTTTTGGAGCAAGGGGAACGTGTGTGTGCATGTGAGTATGTGTGTAGGAAAAGGAGGGCTCAGCCAGTCGATCAGATTTCATTAGGTTTCTAACTGCCAGCTTTAGGCTAGTGGTTTTGGAATATTACTTGGGATCATTTCAAGTATTTTCAGCTTTGAAAAGCAAGTTGTTGTAGTTTCTAATTAAAACAGAGGAAAAAAAGGCCCCTTTGTCAGTTAATAAATAATGGTCATTGACACTTCAGTTCAAAAAAACAGGAAACTCTGGAGCTTTCCTTTCTCCCATCTCAGCTAAGGGCTCTTGGCAAGAGACAGTGTCCCCAGCAGAGGACCACCTGCAGCTCAGGAGCAGCCAAGTTCTCAAGCTGAGATAGAGGAATTTTTTACAGGACCATGATGTCCACTTCCACTCCAGCCCATCTTGAGACCAGATGCATCCAGATCCAGAAGTGGAGGGTGCCAGATTTACAGTATAAAACACCTTCTTTTAGCATTACTCAGTCTATGGGATCCCTGGCTGCTTATTTTATCCCTCATAATATTAGAAAAGAATATGGATCCTGCCAAGTTTAGTAGTTTCATGTAAAGCAATGACAAAAAACCTTAAATGGTAAATTCTCAAAGAGTTCTCTTATGTCTGCAAAGTACCATGAACACTCCTGCTGAAATATACACATATTTATTTATGTATATAACATCATCTCAAGGATAGGGAAAAGGTATACTCAGCATTTCTACTTGCCTCATTCATGTCATTTATTTCACCTTGTTGTGACAATTTTTATCCTTGCCTAATAACATCAAAATTATGTCATGCAGCTGTTTTAGTATCTTCAGAAACTTTTGAAAACATTTTAATATCTTCTCCAGATACATGGAGTTGAGTTGACACCCACTTAGTGCTCAACTGAAGCTACAGATGACACCAGTGCTGGGATTAGTCAAGGGAATAGGAAGTTGATGGGACTTAGGTCTCTGTTATGTTTGTGCTGCACATTGTCCCAGAAATCATTATATGTAGATGACTGGAAGTTTTATGTGTAGAGATCTTCAGACACTACAGGTGAAATTAAAGCCTAGCTCTAAAATTAGTCATGGCTACAGAACACCACACTCACTGATATTTCTGTGGCTCATGTGAGTGTAAGGATGGCCAAGAACAGCTAAGCTGAGCCTTGTACCTCAATACGAGGAAGGTGGGTTGGTAAAAATTCCTCTGACCTCTCAGAAACTTTTGTTCTTGATTCTGTTTCTGTGATAATGATCCAAAAATTTTTGGAAGGGTCCCTTCATATAAGTTTTACATGACATCAGCTTTCCCTATAACCAGCTCAAAAAACAGCTATAAGAGGTATATATGGAAACAATAAAGACCTACTGTTTTTATGGAAGCGTAATGCCATCCAAATAAAATCCACCATCTATGGAAACTTTCATTAAAAACATAACTCTGAAAGACTCACTACTAGTAATTCAACAAAAAGAACCCTTGTTTTCTAATGTAAGTGGGAGTCCTGTAATGTCAGGTTTATCAGAGAAAAAAAGAGCTATTCACAAACACATCAGAGGGAAGTCTGTATGTGAAGATAATGAAAGACAGATGTTATCTCATCTGAGATAAAGATGAGATGCTGATCTTAGAATTTTATGCAATGGAGTCTCAAGAATAGGTGTTTTATGCATCATATGCCATTGAAAATGATGCATTTTTTTCATTATATTTGGTATTATGCCTGCACCTTACAGGGGACACAGAATTCCTTGGGCAAGATCAAGCTTTCCATCAGCTGCTGACAATGTGGTAAACTATCCTCACTCTATTCTTCTCTGTCTGAACATCTTTCAGTTCTTTGTGCCCAATCCTCTGCCAGTCCCAGAGCACAAACATCTGTGTGAAGAAATACTGATTAGTCAGTCCCAGCTCTAAAGGGTTACAAATGCTGTAGAAAAGGCTCTGACAATTCCTAGGACAGCAGAAAAGTGATTTTACATGAGTCTGATCTCTTGTGCATGCCCCATGTCTGTCCACTATGTTTAAACTATTTTGTATCTCAAATACATGGAAAATTAAACTCAATTTATCAGACAAAAATATGATTGCTGAATGATTGCTTTTTCTCAGGTGGCTGAGAAAAATCATGGAATAGCCTATAAATAATCAAATATCCTTTGAGAAATATTTTAAAGATAATGAGTTAATATTAATTCAACAAAGGGTCAGCAGCATAAATGGTAAAGTTCTATCGTGAATAAAGATTTGGTTATAAAGCAAGAATAAATACTCAACTTTCAACATGTAAAGTGATTATTAATGACTATTTTTAATTAATTTAAAAAAAACAGTAGAGTGTATAAAAAATAAGTGTTCCAGTATAATTTAGATCAGAATTAAACTGTCCAACTGAGAATCAAAGATGGCTTGCATTCATTTTAGATTGCTAACTTGCCTTTTTTAAAATGTTTTAAATTATTTTATTGATGCAAATGTTTTTGTTTTAGTTTGATTGAGTGAATAGAATGGCCACTGTGCTTTTAATTGAAGAGTTGTTTTAGGTCTCTCTCACAAACCATTATCTTTCATGCTTTTCAGTGCCCGGTCCTGCTAAAACTGTGGCTGTGGCATATCATCTGCTGAAGTTATTTTTTACTTTTTTTATACTGGTGGGGAACCCTGTGAAAGGGTCTTTAAAACATTTAACAGGGCTTTAGATAAGTAAGTTAGAGAATATGATGATCATGTAAGCCTTCAGTGCTTACATGATAGGCACAGGGTGTTTGAAAGGTAACACTTTGTACCTACTGTAATTGCTTGTTCTTGCAGATTGCAGAGTAATCCAAAAAGAATTCTATAGTCACTCTACATTAACATAGAACAGGACAGGTTGTAATGTGTACATTCCTTCTCCAATTATGCAGGCATAACAAAAGAATTAAGTAGGTGTGCCACAGACCTGTTTGTTTCCCACAACACAGGCTACTTCTTTCAGAGCAGAGAGACCAGACATAGTAGTGTGGAAAGCAGCCCTGGAGTAGCAAGTACAGCAAGTTCAGACAGGTACAGATAATAGCAAAATATTTTTTCTGCATTTCAGGTGCAACAGCTGAAAGTTGAATGTTGACACTACCCAGCTCTTTTCAAGTCTGCTACAGAATAGGACTAAAATATATTTTGGTATGAACAAGTTATTATCAATTTTAATAGTTTGGAGAAGCGGAGGTGGAGTGTATAATTTATCTGCATTTTCTTTAACATATGTTCATTTATGAATTCATTTGTTTAATCTGTGTGTGGTATTTTATCAAAAACAAATCTTTTTTTCATAAATAATTTCTCTTAGTTCTTATTATATAAGCAAAGTTCTTACATTTGCCTGTGAAAGAGAAACAGGATTTATTTGAAGAGAATGAATCATTGTTAGCTTTGCTCACTGATGTTGTGCATTTAGCAACTTTAAAAGTTCCAAGTCAAATTCTCAGAAAGATAAGGTATAACCTGCTCTGGATTAGAAATTCTTAGTTTGATGTATCCCTTGGCAACAGTCTTCCTTGTGATATATTTATAGAACATAAAGCAAAGATAAACCAGGAAGCAAAATAATGAAAGCCTGTGCAATATAAGCATGGATGAAATCCCACCAGTAACTCAGTTGAAAAAAAAAATAAAATCAGTTAATTGCATGCTTACAATTTACTCTACCCCAAAACATTTTTATGCTTTGAATGATGACTAACAATCATATTCAAAGAAGGACACTTCCTCACCCATATTTGCAATAAGCACACAGAACAAAACATTCATGGACACAGGAGATGGCTGTGCTTGCCCATGTGCCATGAACAGCACACTGCATTTGCCATCCCTTATTTTGCCAGGGATCACCATAAAAGGTGCAAGACACACTGCTATAAATGATAGGTCAGCAAATTGTTTTGTGAAGAACTTAATTCAGGTTCAGGTGTACTGCTGTCTTTCTGCTGTACTGTGATGGGGAGCTTCCCTGGGGCAAGACACATGGGACACATTCCTCTCACTCTTTAAATAAAGGGAATGAGAAATAACAAGTGAAACAGGGACATAATATCCTGACAGAGTTTACCTGGGCTGAGTTGAAGATTTCATATGGAAAATTATTTAGGAGACCACAGTTTGTTATGGGAATGTGAAGGGATGGGAACAGGAGAGGAAACTGTTAATACCTCAGTTCTGAGGAATCCAAATTATTTTTACTAGATTTATCAAGTGCAAGAAATTCTGGAAGTCTCACTCCATTTCTTAAAACTCAGCCTTCTAAAATGAGAATATTGCAAGTGTACCAATCTGATACTGGTTAACCATAACATTGCTAACAACTACCTCATACCTCAAATCTTTGCCAAGGGTTTCTATTTGCACAGAAAAAGGCTGGCAGTACCCACAGCCTTTGCTTCAGGCCAAGCCTCTCAGGTTGTTTTCCATGTTTTTCCTCTTTCTAAATGCAGTCTTTTTATAAGGTTCCCTGGTTTCATTCTTTCCATATGTTTTCTTCTGGACTTTTGCCAATTGCCTGAAGGTTGAGGGCTGGGTTCTGCCCCAGGTGGTGTCACAGAGAGAGGTTGGCTGTGCCCATCCCCTGCCTGGGACCCAGTGGAACTTCCCCAGTGTCTCCAGGCTCTCCACCCCACCAAGGAGGCAGTTTCCCCCTTGCTGTCCCCACAACTTTCAAAGACTCCCTGGAGCCATCACCCTTCCTCCTGTTTGGCCTGAGCACACAGGGAAATGGATCCCAGTTGCACAAATGGGCAATTCTCAACAGCTAAATTAGTGCCAGGCAATTGATAGAGTGCACTTAAGTATCTGAAGCCAGGAGGCTCAGAAAAAACACCCAGATGTATGTGAGGTAACTTAAGCTGGCCAGCAGGGATTCCCAGGCAAGAGCAGGGTTTAGTTCTCTTTTAAAAGGTAGTTCTTCTGCAGATTTTTTAATAGAGGGGCAGAGGACTCTGTTAACATACACTTCACAGCTACAAATCAATTCCAGAAGTAGGGTAGATGCAAAAGCAATGTTAAAAAAAGCCAAAAAAGGAAGTCTGTTATTCCAGCTGAATTCAAAGCAGTGACTCCTAAAATTCAAGTCCCCATAAATTTGATTTAGAGCAGCACCTTGAAATAAAATTGCTTTCCTCCCAAGAGAGCTGCCTTACACTTAGAATAGGCTGAGCAAAGTCTGTGTTTGTTGAAGGTGATCCACTTGACACAAACATTAGTAGATGTATGAGCAGAGATTGTGATCTAAATATAGTAATTTTTACACTCTCTCTAAGCTCAATGAATAATTAAGTGGTTTTGCACAGTAGGACAAGAGAGACTGAGAGGATATCAGAACTGAACACATCTAGCTTTGCTTTGCAGTGGTTAGATGACCTAGGTTTAAATACTATGCATAGATCAGACAGAGGAAAGATCTCTAGCTGGATATTCCACCCTGCCTAAGCCCTCCCAACACTGATTTCTCAGTGGTGAACGACAGGGGAAGGCATGGACTTGAATCAGAGTGCTTTGTTTGAAAAGAATCACCCATGGTCCTAAAAGCAGTTGAGACAGAAGGCAAACCAAGATATTTCTGTAACATGCTAGAGGCTTGTTGTGAGTTACAGACTCATTTTATGATGTCAAGATTTAGGCAGAAATATGAAAGAACTTATGCCCTGGAAATTGTGAGTATCAAAGGCAAGTCAAGGAGGAGTATGAGGTGAACGAACAGAAAGGTAAGTTTAATCAATCTCTCCAAACTTTCCCAGGTTGAAGATGTAGCAGAAAAAGATGTCTTGATTTAGTCATGTTCTCTAGAGAGAAATTGACACTGAAACAAATAAACAAAAATTATGGCAAAGACTCTTGTGCATTTCAATGAAGAGAAAAATTCTCCATAGGTTTATAGAAAGGCTGGATCTGTTCATTTGCATTCTTTGGCAGCTCTGTAGTAAAACTTTAAACACACAGCCTATCTTGGAAAACCAAAATATCTAAAGCTAGATAATTCAGAAGTTAGGGAATAGACTTAAGAGCTATCTTTGTGACAACAATCTAGCTTTTTTGTGCCTATGCATCAAGATAGGACCCTGGACCATCCTTGCCCTGTCCTGTGCTCAGGATGAATGGTAAGTAGGTTTATAAAAATCAGTTTCTTCAGTGTTTTTACTCTAAACTGTTTAAATTCTAGTCAAGACAGAATTGGTTTTTTCTCCCTTGTTTTTTCCTGTACTCCTTAGGACCACAGTGCCTATGTAGGATCCCTCAGTATATTTCCCAGCTCTGTGGAAGCAGGAGCACGCAGGCAGCTCTGTGCCTCTAAGTCTCAACTGACAAGATATTGGAGGATCTGGACTTCAGCAGAGCTGTTTCATTGCTATCCTGTACACTTGTCAAGTCATCAGTTCTTGGAAGCAATTAAGCTAGTTAGTTAAAATCCCTACTACCCTACTCAGTGGTGATGTGTGTGTTTTGCATTATATTCTTTTGCATGATTCATTTGGCGTCCTTAATAACGTCACAGCTCAGTAATTTTCTAGCTTGCCTGTTTTTCAGGACAAAACTTTGAGACACAATAACCCCATGCAGCACTACAGGCTGGGGGCAGAGTGGTTGGAACATGGCTCAGTGGAGAAGGACCTGGGGATGCTGGTAGAGAAAAGGTGAACATGAGCCAGCGTGTGCCCAGGTGGCCAAGATGGCCAATCTCATCCTGGCTTGTACCAGGAACAGTGTGTCCAGCAGGACTGGGACAGTGATGGTACCCCTGTACTTGGCACTGGTAAGGTCACGCCTTGAGTGCTGAGTCTGATTATGGGCCCTCAGTTCAGGAAGGACTTTGAGGTGCTGAAGAATGTCCAGACAAGGACAATGAAGCTGGGGAAGCTCTGAAGCAAAGCTGGATGACAAGCAGCTGAGGGAGCTGAGGGAGCACTGACAATTTAGCCTGGAGAAAAGGAGGCTCAAGAGTGATCTTATCACTCTCTACAACTGCCTGAAAAGGGGTGTAGCCAGGTAGGGGTTGATCTATTCTCCCAGGTAACCAGCAACAGGACAAGAGGACATTAAGTTGCACCAGAGGATATTGGAAAGAATTTCTTCACAGAAAGAGTGATTGGACATTGGAACAGGCTGCCCAGGGAGATGGTGGAGTCACCATCCCTAGAGGTTTAAGGAAAGCCTGATGTGACATTCGGCCGTGGTCTAGTTGGCACGGTGGTGTTCAGTCATAGGTTGGGCTTGATGATCTTAGAGGTCTTTTTTGACCTAATTTATTCTGTGATTCTTTGATTATGTGATATAACAGATTCAGGATGATACTTTGTTTTAGTTATTTGAGGGTCATTTTAGGAAAATTTTCAACACCAAGGTCCCTCCAAAGGAAGGTCTCCACATATTACCTTGGATAATAATGCTTTTACAATTGGCTCTTCCATGGAGCTGACTACAGCAATGGGGGTAGACTCACAGAATCATAGAATGGTTTCATTTGGAAGGGGACCATGAAAATCAAGTTCTCTGCTGTGAGCAGAGACACCTTCAACCAGGCTAGGTTGCTCAAAGACCATCCAACCTGGACTTGAACTCTTTCAGGGATGGGGCATCCACAACTTTTCTGGGCAGCCTGTTCATGTGCCTCATCACACACACAGTGAAGAATTTTTTCCTAATACCTTATCTAAACTTATTCCCTGTACATGAGAAACCCAGATTCTTTTCTGTCTTTATGAAGGTATTTGGGTTTTTGCAAAGCTTAAAAACAAGAGCTGAATTGCATGGTGCATCTCATTTTAAAACAGAAGTTTGTTCATTCTTCAGAGTTCTCCCAGTAAAAGCACAAAAAGACTTGTTTCCTCAGAGCAGAACATCTCAGAGTACAGCTGGAGTGGCATTTAGGTTAGACAGGGTTTTTATATCTCCTCTGCTCCTCTTTTTAAGGCATGATCAAACTTAAGACAAAAGCACAGTGAATATTCCCTTGCAAATTACTTTAGCTTGTGGAGTAACAGTGTGGTCTGAAGAAGGGATGACAGTGTGGCCTAACCAGAGATAGTTTCTCTCTGTATTTCTGTCTGTCTTCTGGCCTGAACTAAGGTATCACAGAGTGTGTAGGAGTATGTTGGATGGGTTTGGAAAATTTCAGTGTTATTTTCTTCAGTTCAAGGAATTTGCCTATTAACTCAGCTTTTCCTGTGGAAAATGTTGTGCCAGTGATTTACAGAACAGACAGTGAGTGAAGGGATAGATTAAAATAAATATGTTAACTGTTCATTATCTACCTGTGCTATCCTTTTCCACGATAATTAATGCTTTTGTAATGGAAATGTGGCCAGACTCACATAGGAGAAGATCAGTGCCCTGCTTTCATGTGAGAAGAAAGTCAGGTACACTTAGAGGGTTCAAGAACAGTCTGTTGCCTGTCACAAATCTCAGCTCTGCACTGGTAGATTTGTTGGTGCCCAATAAATTTCCACTTATTATGAATTCTGTCTTCTGTGTCCTACAGTGGATCAGATGGATCAGCCTAAAGCACTGACAATTGCAACCAGTTGATTTCTGCATCTGACTGAAGTCTCTCTGAGGGATAAGTTCTTTCCTTCCTTCACCAAAGCCCTGAACACTTGGAGGAGGTTTATCACCCTTACAGACCCTTTCCTGAGAGCGGCCATGACAGGAAAGAACATATTCTGAGGGTCTGGGCCTACAAAGCTTGTTGATTATCTGTGTTCAGTATAAATCACTGCTTAGTGCTGCAAATTACTGACAACTAAATCTAGAGTCCTGTAAATTTTACTTCTTGCTATTTATATCTAATGAAAAATCAAGCCATGTTTCCTTGCAAACGAACAGAGAATGCAAAAGCAAGCCAGAGTGTGAGACTACAACAATTGTGTGTTATAACAGTTTTGGAAAGCTGGTCTTAATCTGTAATTTTCCCCACAGTAATTCAAATTATTTTTCTAAGTGATTGCAGTGACCTTTTTGTGGCAACACTCACGTTGCTATGGCTAGGCTTATATTAATATTAAAAGGTACTCTCAGACCACATGCCTCCTCTGAGACATACAAATTCTTGAAGGTGGGAAATCTGCCAAAGTATTCTTTCTACACAGTTAGGAAAAGGAATGTATGGTTAATCACCGTTTTACTCAGAAGCAAGGAAGGAGAGATACATTTGTACCTTATGTATGCACCATTCCTCAACATCAGAAAAGAGGGCCCGAAACTTCACAGAGTTGTTTGCAACTATTACAAAAACATTTGAATATACAAATAGTTTGACAGGAATTTTTGATAATCATGGTTGTCTATGTTTATTCTCAAAAGAGAAATCATGACCAAGCTCAAAAAGATTTATTTTCAAAAGCAGTTATAACTGAGAAACTTCATTGACTTCACTGGGCTTGCAGAACTCCTGGAAGTGTGTCAAAAAGCCTATGAAACCAGAAGATTAAATGAAAACCTCACACCATTTTTGTAATAGATTATATGAGGCTCTTTGTAATATTTCAGGATCAAATTCTGCTTTTTTTAACTCTGTCTTCCCACATGTAGGAAAAAACATTTTTCAGCACTACAGCTCTTAATCTGAACATTTTCTGCACTCCAATTTCTTTTGTTTACATGAATATCCATCAGTACATGTGATTTTGTTCATCTACGGACACATTTCATATAAGATCCATAAGCAATAAAGGGTTAAAAAATACCTATTTCAGTTAATTATTTTTGAGAGCCACAAAACCTGATTTTGAGTTTGGCCTGCAGACATTTCTCTGGGTACTGCCCAGACCAGTGGTGTGATGGATGGCAAACACTTCTGTATTTACTGTGGCGCAGTGCCCAGCCTTTATACTGTCTGCTTCCTCCTCTTTGCAGCCCATGAGGTCTCCAGTTATTTTTCAAAATTGCAGTCCTCAAATGATACCAGAATTCCAGGCTATAGCTGAGACATACATGCCTCCAGCATACCCTCTTATTGTATGAGAAATGTCAGTCTCTACCTAATGAGCCCAAATAAGCTATAATTAGCAGAAAGCCTCTTTATACCCCTAATAACAGAATGGACAATTGCAAATCAGTGGATGAGGTCATTATTTTCAATCAGAGTCTTCTGTCAAACACCAAAATTTCGTAGCTAAGAAAGCAGAGACTTTTTACAAACCACTAATCCTCATTCACTTCATAAGTAGCTTAGCAGAGTTCACATGAACATATGAATCACTCTGTTTATCTTTTTAAATTATTTTATAACTGTTCCAAAGAAAACTCTTTTATAACAGCAATTTATGGTGTAATAAAATTCCCAGCATATATTCATGCTGTTATTGTTGCAAAATTAAGATTTCTTTCTTTGTTATTCTTCTTATTCTTTTTGAGGAAGTGAATATTTGGATTGTGAATATTTCAGTCCCATTAGCAATAAAGTTCAGAATCACTTTGACTAATTCAATGAACAATGCAGCAACTTTATGAACCAGAAATTTCTGCAGACATATGTTTGGGTGGAGACAGAGATGCAGATAAAGGGAACAAACCTATTTGGTGTTCAGGTAACAAAGTTTAACCGCTTCTAACATGGAGAGAGGATTTTTTCTTGACTCTTACACTGTTGGGTGAGAATGAGTTTCCTCAAAAGTTCACTCAAAATGTCTGTCACCTATAGCACACTGAGGATGAAAACTCTTCAAAAGCCAGAGCAGAAGCAACAGAGCCACTGATTAGTGTGATCCAGCTGTGGTTTATGGAGAGCAAATAGATCTGTCATAGCACTGCTGTTCCCACGCTTACCCCATCCTCGAGATTTCAAACAGAAAGGCCTACTGGCATCATCTGCTGCATGATTTCTGTTATACCTTGGTAGGAATTGAAGCAAAATCACAAAAAAGAGTTTAAAAGTTAGTGAGAGACAATATAAATGAAAGAGAATGGAGGGTGAAATCTGCTGGAGTTTTTATGCGTACAGAGTGTATGTCTGCACACAAAATACCCCTGTAACAGTATTAACATCAGAGTTTAAGCAGCTTTTAAAATTTGTAAATAATCAATTACTTTTGGTTACCTACAGATTGTGAGGAGTAAAAATGCTTTTAATAACTTACAAGGAGATTCATTGTGAGATAATTACTTCTAATATGTGTGTGGGGTGCAGTTTTGCAGCAGGATTTTGCATTACTGATTAATAATAATGTTATTCAAAAAATTTATTGAAATTACTTTTGCTGACTGGTAAACTCTATTGTACTTAAATTAATTTCATTGTACTTTTCTATTGCTGTAATGATGGAGGAAGCAAACTTACAAATTATTTGTTTTAAATAAGAGCAACAATAAAACTGATATGCAGCAGCTCTTTAAACTTTCACTTAAGCACTATTTTTAAATTATATACAAAACATCTGTTACAGATACTAAAATATCTGGGACTGTCTTCCAGATGTGAAATAATGTTTATCAAAGGATGGAACAAAAAGCAGCTATCACTGAAGTAGGTCAAGAGGGAGGTCTCTGGATTACACAGCTCTACCAGTGCTACACAATAGGCAATGAGTAATGAAACAAACACGTGGTCATAGTCAATATAACTTTATTTGCCTTATGAATAGGGTACTTAGCAGGACACATCACTAACTGAGACAAGCTGGGATTCAGAGGAGTGCACTGTAAATAACAAGCAGCCTTATCCATACAATTTGTGTTGCAGGTTTAACTTAAAGACTATCTGTCCTGTTCAGACAGAGATTAATTGTTGTGCTTAGGCACAGCTCCATCTTGAGTTACACCTTCCCTGAAGGAGTTTGGCGAGATTAAAATGCTTTCCAAGACTCCAGAGCTTGTGGTGTGAACTTGGAGTGTGCACCAGCTGCAAGCCTGTTCTTTGTCCCTCTTAGTGGGCTGGTCCCTTCTCAGTGACACCATCAACACGTTCTGTGAGCAGAAACCAGTAGACCCCAAGACTGAACACAGCTCCTACTTTATAGCTATGCTAACTAATGTCACCCTTTCTACAAAGGCTTTTTCTTCTAATTTGGGCTTCCAGCCATGTCTTTAAACTGCCTTTGTATCCCTTCCTCTAGAATTGACTGTTGCCCTTTATTTCCTGATTTACTGATGCATCTGTTTCTTCTGTGCTTCTTTTGTGAACTTGCAAGTTATAGAGTATATGTAGTTTTCTCATAGTGTGTGTGCAGGCATTTATTTTACTACCATTCTTACGGAGTTTACTTCTCCCAATAAATGGATGTCAGAATTTTAAGAGGCCCATGGCATCAGAGATATTTTGGTATCCTGAGATCATCCTCATTTATCTATTCCTGTTCAGAAGTTATTGCAGACTTGGTCCATCAACTGACCCATTAAGCTCACAAACCTTTCATAATGTATTAGTAGTCTTAAAAGACATGTGCAGCTGTAAAAATGTCACGGTTTCAATGTAACCTTTGCTGATCTTGAAATGAAATGTGAAAGCTAAATAAAAATATCAGGAGTGATGAGGAAAAGGCTCCCTTCACCAAAGTTAAAGAAAGAACTTGTGGCATCCTGAGAGGGAAACTCCTGACCATGCACTGCCTTGCAGTGTGTCTAAATAATGAAGAATGGTAGAATGTTGCATTCCAGTCAAAACCCCTTTGATCTTTGCTTGCAAGCAGAGATATTGTGTTTCCAGATACATAAAACTGAGGTTATACTAGAATTCCTGTTATACTCCTCCAAAATTTCTCAGTCTGCATTGCAAACAACTAAATGCAAGACTCAGCCTCCTGGGATTCCTCACTGTTTGACAGCTTCATATAAATTGAATATTCAAATGCCTCTGCTTTGCAGTAAGGTACTTTATAATGAAATGCCTAAGTGATATAAATCAAAAAGATGAGAGAAAAACAGTTATAAACTGTCCTTCTGATGGATTAATAGATAATGTACTCATTTTTCCAGTTTGAGGTTTCAAGCTTTACTGCTTCCACCTGTGTTGCCAGGGCTTTTGATTTGAATGACTATCATTACAACATGGTATCTTTAGTCCTACTTCCCATGGTACTTTAGTAAATCCACTCCATGATTTGGCAGAGCAGGATGATTATTAGGTATTGTTGGTATATTGAAGCAGCAAGTAGAGCTGGTTTTGATGTCTGAACAAATCTGCTTTGGCAGAAGGCCAGAAAAAAGGGAAGGAAACAAGCTCATGACCTCCAGGCAATTGCTGGCAGCTCTTTGGGGAGGCTGCTGGATCATGATAGCAAAAAAGTCATCACTGTAGATTGTGGCATCTTGACTCTGAGAAAAAATTGTATTTTCCATTTTTTAAATTGTTTTATATGTAACAATAATTCAGCTTCTAAATAGACTTAAAATAAGTTTTGATACATAAAGCAGATATCATCTATATGCTAATACTTCCCATGCAGTGATCCTGTGACCCAGTGATCTGAATAGAAGTACAGGATATTGCTTCAAATCAAAATGTGTGCTGCTTTTTCTTATACAACTGCTGACCTTTTAAAGATGACTGCTGGACTGTGAAAATACATTCTTGCAAAACAGAATCTGTGTACCTTTGCATATAATTAGATAAGCCAAACTTTTATTTGCCCAAGGAGGAAAAAAAAACAACAATTCCCAAAAATGCCTCCCTCCCTGGTTCAAATGAGTCATATGATTTCTAGCAACATCCTGGTGTTATTCAAAATTCCATCTGTGTTGACTGAGGCACCAAGAGGTCAAGTGACTTCAAGGGTGGCTTTCCCATAAAGGCAGATCCAGCAGCTGTCTAATGGAGAAAATATAAAAGCAGTATAATATTGCTTGACACTGGAACATTTAAATAACTGCAGGCTGGGAGGGGATGGCATTTTCCCATTTCCCTGGAGCAGCTAAGACTTTACAGAAGTTGCTAGTGAGATGGCTACAAGCAGTGGGCTTTTCACTGAGCTGCCAGCAGGGGTTTTGCATTCCCTGGCACTGATTTCTGATCTCCAGGCAATGCAGTTATGTCCATAAACATGTACCTGGCCTTGACCTACTCTCCTGATGACAAAATTACTTGAAAATCAGTTTAAAGAAGATGATAAACTCATTACTCCTTATAAAGTTTATAGTTCACACATGAAATGTGAAAAATCATGACTGTTTACAAACTTTTATTTAGACTTATTTTCTCTTTGATTCTTAAGAGTAAGGCTAGGCACAAAAATCAGTTATTTGCCAACACCTACTCTGTGGCAGAGTGTGGGATAAAACATAATCACTTTAGTCTGAATAGAGGCTTAACCTCTGTGTGAGTGATAACCTACAGAAGGTGCTGAACCAGTCTTTGGAGAGCCCAGGCTCCTGGCAGATGCAGAGAGACTCTGACAGGGCTGCTCACACAGAAACTGCCCTTCTGCCTTGCCAAATGGCTTGCTATTGAAACAACTTCCAAAATAGTGCAGTGCTTTCATCAACAGCACTGAGCTAGTCACCACCTGAGGTCTGGGAAAAACACTCTTGCTCATGTATCTTGGCCTGATCATGCTTTTTTATAATGTCTACCAGCTGTGGGACACATTCTGCTGTGCAGCCAAGATGCAGCTGGGCAGCCCAGCAAACACTGGGCATGGGGACATGCCCTTGGTGCAAAGGTATCCCAAGTGTCCCCTGCAATAAACCTGGCCTTGTCAACCAAAATGTCTGATGCTGTCCTGAGTTATTCAACCAGTTTGAATAAAGCAGGGAAGGAAGAAATCAGCTGTTAGCATCTCTCATAAAGTGGACTGGTACTGTCATGCAAGCTGTGCCCTTCCTCCCC
Organism: Melozone crissalis; assembly: GCF_028551555.1. Lineage (NCBI taxonomy): Eukaryota > Metazoa > Chordata > Aves > Passeriformes > Passerellidae > Melozone > Melozone crissalis. The sequence continues at coordinate 30,530,320 of NW_026535794.1, forward strand.
TTGCAGATGAGACATCACACCAGAGTCCAGCACAGCTCCCTCTGTTCCCTGGCTGAACCAGCCACACTTCTGCCAACTCTGCAAAAACAAAACTTCATAATCTGTTTCAATTTCAATGAATTTCTAGAGGGACCAGTGTGGGTTTTTTGCTTCTTTTGTTTTTCTTTTTATTTTGGCCTTCAGTGCACTCCATGCCCAGGCCTCTGTCCAGTACCAATATCCGAGGCAGCATGAGGTAAGCAAGAACTCAGATACTGATGAGAGAAATTTCCCCCTGTAAAACAAAGACAATGATGTCAATTTATTCAATGGCAACAATACTTAGAAATTCCCATTAATTCCTGCAATTACTGGCAATATACATAGGCATCAATCCAAGAGTAATACTTTTGTTCTGGACACTTTCACTTTTAAGGGTCAAGAAGGAAAAAAGTATTAAGCAGGACAAAGTGGATCTTTGAAGCAACGCATGAGAAAGAAACTACATTATATTCCTTGGCTTTTCTAGCACTTGTTCTCTGGCTGTCCTATTCTGAAGCCATTTATATAATTAAGATAAAGAACAACTTTCTGACAAAAAAAATGCAACTCCTTTGTTAGCTGAAAATATGTATTTATACAGCTATTGCCTTAGGAAGAAAGATTTTTTGGGTAAATGGACTCCTCTAACAATATGGAGTGAATAAAGACAGGGAAGAGAGAGCCCAAAATTATCTTAGGGAGCTTGTATAGTTGAAGAGGGATGTGTATAAGAAAAAGAAAAGGAATTAAATTTTTAAAGGAGATATAGACATAGTTTCAGGATCTGTACCCAAGATTGCAGCCTAGAAGCTTGTGATAAACTTGTTCTACATCCACAACTGCTTTGCTCTTTAACATTCTTCAGGTACTCGAAATCCAACCTTGCTCTGCTTTGAAGAGTGTTTTGTCTAATTTCTCCCCAGATTAATTAGGGAGATCTTTTAATTTAATTTTCCTGAGAGTAACAATTTCCCAGACCTCCTCTGGCAAAACCAGACTTTACTTCAAAAATAATGGTGATGTTGCCTAATACTAGTTTAGAATGTTTCCCTGAAAAATGGAAAGAAAGGTTAACATTTTTCCTCAGCTTGAGGCGTGCGAAATCTGTATCTTCTACCTCATATAAAAAGGCTGCATAGCAACTGCTGAGGTTTTTAGGCAAATACATTAAGGAAAAGTGAAGCCATTGTTTGTTTATACTCATGCTAGACTGAAAAGTAACATTTTTAGTGCATATGGTCAAATATTCTAGTGAAGTGCATTGGGTGGGAATATTAATTTTTGACTCCAGCGTTTAAAACATTTGGTTCAAAGATACTCATTCCTGAAACATAATCTTGGAAACAAAAGTGGTTCATGCACATTGAATTTTTCGCTTTAGAAAATGCAGACATAAGGGATCCAAAGTTAAGATTCAGTACTTTAATGCTTTTGCTCATCTTCTCTGCACATGAAACTGCAACCCTTTCCTGACTTTATCAGAGCATAAAACCAGGAAGTTCCCTCACCCAGAATATCCCATATCTGGTTGCAAAATTTCTCTCTTGATATGTGGTTTTGAAATCTTTCATCCAGATGAAAGATCTGATTTACTTCAGCTCTCAGTTTCTGTTTGTATGCTTTAGATATGGGGTCATTAAACAGGTCATACATACCCATTTGTCTTTCAAAGAGTACTTTCACTGCTGCATTTTTTGGTGTCTGCATCCCTTATTAGACTTAACATAGAATTTTAACATGTAAGTCAACTACTGTTGATGCAACTTTCTGTTTGCCATTTCTCTTACCCCCTCCAAGAGAGTTTCCTTGCTCTGTCTGTTAGCTACTTCTGCTTAAAATAGATCCATTAGCCTGTGCCAGGCAGATGTTTACAATGTGAGGCATTCTGAGCAAGAACTACATGAAAGCTCTGATTTTCACTAAATTGTTCCAGTTTAATTCATTTTATATCTGCTAAATTATTAAAGAAATCTTGTTAGCAATACTGGAATATTTAAATGAGCATATAAAATAGTTCAGGATAGACACTGTATCTCCAGTGTCCATCCTCCTAATTAATGGGGATTTCTAAGTATTGCTGCCATTGAATAAAGCTTCATAACAGTCAAAATGCTTATGTACAATTTTATGATATCACACATTTACAGGAAGTATGGGAATTGAGAATAAGCTTTACTAATTCCCTCCTTCATTCTATTGCTGTTTGTGTCTGCAGAGGAAGCTTCCCCTCATTTACAGTTTAATATATATGAGACTGACATACAGTAACAAGTATTATATAAATACACACATTTGCGGAGCTGGGGTAGGTTTGTCAATTCAGAATTTGCTTGAAGATCTTTGCGATTTTTTTTCTTTTGGTTTGATTTGAGGTTTTGACTGAAATCACTGTATAAAGGATGTTCAGTGAGTAAAATTTCATCATTCCACGACCGTTATTCCTTATTCTGAATTCATCTGTTTCTCAGAAGTTATAAAGTTTCTTTAATTTTTAGTGATTTGTGAAATGGTCTAATTCAAAATACTGGTAAGTTCAAACACCAGCAAACAGATGTGGTGTTAACAGTTGTGATTGTTACAAGACATGCAGTGTGGTCAGTCATCAGGGAAAGGGTTAAATGACATTCAAAATCAAAGTTTTATTGGTTTCTGCTCTGGTTAAATCACCGTAAATGCCTACATTTAACAGCACCACAAGACAATGAAGTCTGAGTATCAGCTGGTGTCTGAGTTTCACCTTCCATATGATGGAAACACACCCCAGAAAACATTTTAGACCATACTGCATATGGAGAGCCAGAAGTGACATGGGGTTCCAATTATAGTAAAATGAACCATATGTCTAATTAAATATATATGTTTTCTGTTGATCTCCACACTAATTGCTGAAAACAGATGCACATGTTTCATCTAAACAGCACTTAGCTATGGGTAGCTATAATATGTGATTCTCCCTCATACATTTTTCTCACCTGCTGCTCATCTTACCCACTGTGGAAATATTTTTTTTAGGCTATAGATTTCTTTTAACTTGGAATATGCATGAGTTCTCATGCTTGTTCATATGTCACATATAATTAGCTTTCCCTGAAAGAAATAAGCAAATATTTTAGGAAGTAATGATATGATATTTCTCCAGTTTTATGTGAGACATCTTAAAAGATTTCCTGAGGGTGGTGCTAAGCACATTATGAAAATCACCCCTGCAAGGACTGCCAAATTAGGAATATGCAGAAATGCTGCAGATGTTTGAATGGAATTAATTTTCTTTGTTATTTCTTGATGAGAAATATTTCTATAAAATTATTTCCCTTAAACTGCACAGAAGTAGGCACAATAAAAGTTCTCAATGTGTTTCCAGTTTTAGCAAAACATACATAAAATTATCATCTGAATAAATTGCCCTTTTTTAAGAAATGTAAAAGCAGAGCAGCAATTCTTTTCATTCTACTAATCTAAAAAAAATATATCTCATTCTTAGACACAAAGGCAATGAAAAAACTTTTTCAAAAAGAAATTCTCGAAGTAAGGATGAAATTTTTATGCAAATTTTTATGAAGTTTAAATGAAGACTGAAATTATCCTGCCCAGCTGGAGTCTTAAATGCATTCAGTTGTGCAAGGAGGACTTTAACAACAAAGTAAATTGCATTGTGAATAGCATAACATCTGTAGATGCAGAGCTCCAGCTTGAAGCAAAGATAAGGTATCAGAGTTTTTCTGCTTTTAAACATGACAGCACATTAATGATTTGTCACATAAAGTTTTTCCCAGGAATTTTTAAAATCATTCTCGTAGGCATTATGCTGTTGAACATGCTCATTCTCTGAAAACATTTGAAAAGACATACAGCATAAATAAGTAAATCCTTTTGAAAGTTTTCCATTAAATTTTCAGTGAGGTCTTTTTATAAAAAAAAAAAAAGCTGCTTGGAAAAATTGTCACAATGAAAGAATTCTCTTTAGGGGACCAGAGAGAGAGAGAGAGAGGGGGAGTTGAGATATGAGAGAGATTTATCAGTTCTCAATGGTGTATTTTTCCAAAGGAATTGCTATGCTTTTTTCTGTGCTGGTTTTTTACAAAAAAAAAAAAAAAAAAAGAGTGTATTTTCATAGCAAATGATCATTGTCTCATTTTAAGTGTGCAGCTTAGGTGTGTTTCAGAAAACAGAAGATTTTCTTCTCATAGTGAAAGGGAAAAGTGTGAAAGCTTTCAAAGGGCAGGGAGAGGAAAAGGGGCAGGATGAGGAGTGGTACCTGTTAGGTGTTTGAAATAGTTTAACCACTGACAGTGTTCAACACAGCCAAATGCAAATATCCCAAGAAGGCAATACTAAAGATGAAACACAGATTGAAAGCAAATTTAAGCTTATTATGAACGTATTGTGCTCAAAAAAAAGCAGTTTACACAAACCTGTAAATTTGCAGGTGGCTTGCACATTTGTTGAGAAGGTTTCTGACATTTCAGAGGAGATCAGAATGTCTGGGAATGTTTCACAAACAGAATAATGACTTCATTGGTCATTATATAAAAGGGTGTTGGTTGGTTGTAAGTTTTCCTTGTCTCTCTTTCAAAGTCCACAAGCTGTTGTGCCAATCTAGGCAGAGGTGAGCCCCACTGGTTTAGCACTGCTTTGAATGCAATCCTTCATGCACTTCAGCTGCCCTTGTGTTTCCGGACTTTGAGTTAGTCTGTTTTTTGGGAATCAACATATTCATAAAACCTCAGTCAGTATTGCTGAAAAAACCCAAAAACCTCCAAAAGATTATTTACTCCACCTGACATGGCCATTCCCCATTGATAATCAGTTATTTTGGGAATTTTCGAAGGAATGAAGTCTACACACATCACTATAAGGAAAAGTAGTCACATGCATTTCATCTGGTGTATTCATACAGAGAGGCATTTGTAAAATGAGTGGTAAATGAGTCATAAATTTGCTAAAGTGGATTCTTTAAAATTACCTTTTTAAAGGAATAAATTATTTAAGTTGGTAATACATATTAGTTTCACCAGAAGAAACTTTTATTACAGACCTGAGAGATAGAATTTGGGAAGGTTTGGTACATTTACTCTTATAGAAAAGACTTGAGTTAAATCCTGCAATTACAATTCACATATTTTCCTGGAAAATTAGTTTCCTGCTTTACATGACATAATACATTTCAGAACCATTTGATTCTCTTTTGCCTAACTTTTGAAGTGGAATTTCCAAAATGAAAATAGATCAGATCAGTTTGTTATTTTACTCTGATGAAGACTTCCTTTTCTGAAGCAATCAACCTCCTTTTGTTCTGTTTACATTCATGGGTCGTGTTGAGTAATGCCATCTGCTGACAGAAATATGGATGAGTGACTCACACAGCACAAAAGCTAGGGCAGGAGATAAATACTTATGCTAAAGAAAGACTAATGGTCAAAGAACCTGCCTCTGTCAAGGTCTGAAGCTGATATTTATGAAATGGATGCATGAAAACTGTAAGAATATATGTCTAATGTATCTGCAAAATGTCTGTCTTTGAGACGCTTAATATGTTTCATAATCCTTGATAGATTTTTCTTTCAAAATACTCATATAAAATAAATCTTTATGATTTAGCTAAATCTGGTAGCAATTTAGGATTCAGTACTGAGTGCATCTTGTCTTACAGAGTACCACACTGTAATCATATGTGTGAAAAATAATGTCTTTAGCTAGTTTTACATCTATTATCTTTGAGTATCCCCACCCCATCCTTTCTTATGAGAAACTGTTAATAATTTGTTGCTCAATCATTCATGAATTTTCAGAACACATGTAAAACTTTTCACCAAGTAGAATTTATATTCATTCTTAGGAAAATCTCCCAGGTCCTTCAAAAGAACAGTAACTATCAGAACTACAAATTCCCTACTGCTCAAAACTGCCCTTTTCCCTTATGCTAAGTGAAAATCCCACTCACTTCTCTTCTATTGGTGGTATGCTCAAAATGCAACAGCAGTAGTGTGAGAAGGTGAGGTAAAAAGCAAGTTCAGTAAAATTTAAGATGGTTTTTCCCAGGTCTTTATGAAAATTCTTCATCACATATGCAGAGTTTTTAGCAGTGGTTGCCTTATCTCTAACTAGATGTGCAGTCTTGCATAAGTAAAACCAGCAGGGTTTTGGTTGATAACATCTGACCTTAAAAGAGTAGCTGGGGTTTCCATTGATTTTTCTGCCAAGACTGCATTTACAGTTGGGCTGATTGATTAATGAATTTCTAGTTTCAGAGAGATTATTGCTACTTAAACTGATTAGCTAGCACAGACGTATTTTATGGCTTTCCAGCAATTAATCTTTATAGCTAAACTGACGTAGGAGTATCCTTTTCACTGTACCATTTCTACTTTGTGCAAAAAACAGTACAGAAACAGTGGCTGACTGTTAATCATATCAAGAAAACAAAAATACAGTTGAAACAAAAATGCAGTGTGAGAATGTCACGGGACAAGTATAGGATTTAGTAATAGGAGAACATATTAAAGGCACTGTGAGTTAAATACGGAGCTCTTTGTCATATCCTGTACAGATACAACTTTGTGCACAGTGTGGTGTAGGGAGGATGGTCACTTGCTGCCACAAGGTACTCATTTAGACAGTGACAAAGCACTTAGCTGAGCTCAAATACAGTCTCTTCAGGGCTGAGAGAAATTCCATTGATTGCTGGTAGCAATAGAGAAAAAAAATATTTTCAAGAAAAATAAGTTCTTTGGCTCCTGAAAAATAAGAGAAAAAAAGAAAATGGGAAAGAGAAATTGGAGTTGAAATGTCGCCAGGTTCTATTTGAATAATCATGACTTGCTGCAGTGCTGTGTTATATATACAAATTAAATGTACATTACACAACATTGTTTGTAGGAACCATGCTATATTGGATAACATCTCTGCATTTAAGAAAGAACAAAAAATTCTAAAAGGCTCTGCCCTTGGGAAACCACCTCGCACTGACCTAATTACTTTATTAAGCTTGGATTGAATGGTTGATCCCAAAGTAGATAAAGCTGAAAGCAGGAAAACAGAAAATTCTCCCTCTCTCCCTCTGTCTCTCTCTCCCTCTGGGAAGAAATGTCATTAGGATGATGCTCTGTATCATAAAAAAATCCTGCTTTGTGTCTCTGTTCAGGAAATTGTCCTGGGTAGCAAATGCACTACACTGTGCAGAACTGCAGCAATTCATGAAAAAATTAATGAAAAAAAGAAATTGGCATAATCTTCACTTTGGAGAAGGTGCTGCACACAGGAAGAAGGCTTGTGTTTTGTGGGATGCTTTGTTCTTCAAGCACAAAGGAAAACATATAGAAAAGGGGAGAGTTGAAACAGGAGGAAGGGAAGGTGGGAGCAAGTGTTTGGGCTGTAAAAAATGTGTAGTGTGAAGGAATGTGTGAGGGAGCTTTCAAGAGAAAAAACTGAAATTTTAATCTCATCATAAATGACATAGAAAGCAGTGAACAAATCTGATGAGAAAAAAATTCCCTCCCCTAGGAGCAAAAGTTGAAGAAAAAAGCAAGGGGAGAGCATGATATTTCTGCTGTCACTGACTAACTATAGTGCAAGCCAGTCCCCTGTGAAAACCAATTCCTTCTGTGATCACTCCAGTATCCCCAGAGTGATCTGAAATCCCTTGACAATTTTGGATTAGCAGAACAGCAAAGGCTGTCCTCAGCTTTTCTCAGTGTGCCAGCAAAGTACCCAGGGTTCTTTGGGTACAGTAAGAGGATGCACAAAGAAGGTGCAGAATGTCTTTCAGGACAAGTTCCAAATTTATTTTTAAATATTTCTGGGACTGCACCAAACCAGTATTGTGCCAGTCTAATAATCAGTCTTAACTACAAGTTTCTTCACCTTATGTTTGAATTGTTTGTCCTTCTCCTTGCAGTCATGTGACCTTGGTAAGCTTTCATCAGCTGTACTGGAGATCCCCTTTGTGTAAAAAACCTGATTTTCACAGATTCATGTAACTAATTTATCTATTAACCTTTGCTCTGAACTAAATTGATAGATTGATATGATTATGGTCCTCACAAGAAGCACTTTTCTGAACTCTGTCTCCCAATATAAACTGAAAGGTTAAAGGTTATAGCACTGTAGTCCTAATCTTACTAACACCATAGAAACTTGGGATTCTTTTGTCCACATATCTTTGTCTTCTCTCTTGCCTACAATGTTGGAGTGAAAGCTGACATGCAGCTGTCTTTTTTCACATTTCCTAGTACATCACGTCAAAGTTTGGAATTTTTATGTAACGAGAAACTTTGAAGTTTCCATAATTTTTTTTCAAAAATTGAAATTTCATGAGAAAATTTAAAAAATGTTTTCACAAAGATTATTTTAGAATAAAGACTTTTCAGAATCTCCAAACTTCATCTCAAATACTGTTTTTGTTTCTGTATTGAGCGAAATATTTTAACTTCACCTCACACCATACTATGTATCTTACAGTCACAGCTCACCACCTCTATACTGAGATGTTAAAGATGACACTATGTAATAGTTGAAATAGTCTATTCTATCTTTAAAACCATTAAAGACAGCTGTTATTCAGTGCTGATTGAAACATCTTATCTCCTTTTATAGATCAAAGCATATACTGTGACACAGTATATGACATAGTGTGGCATTTGGATATTTTAAATAGATGGTCTTCAGATTTCTCTATGGATCTCAGATTAAAATTCCACTTGGAAGAAAATTACAAAATTTTGAGGTTTTTGAGTTTGCAAATAATTATAGCACTCATTTCTGATGATAGGACCTTCCAGGAAAATGTGAAACATTTTAATGTAAGGGCTTCCTAGCACAGAAACTAGAATTTTAATGGTAGCTGGAAAGCCCAGTGAAACAAGAGCTTGAACACAGCCCTGGAGAAAACTCTCAAATGTGGAATAAAAATGGACAGTAGAATAAAAACAGACTGTATCAGTGGATTAATTTGCACATGGAGGGCTTTCAAATATAATCCTCAGGCTGGACAAAACTGCCTTGACTGAATTTCCCCCATAAGGCTGGTACTTTCTAAAGATCCAGGAAAGTTTAAAATAATTAAGTTCTACATGTGGAGAATAAGCTTCACTTTTGCTTCCAAGTAAAATTAACATTTGAAACACAGGCTGTATTTAGAAAAGTCCATGGGGTTAAAAATTGAAGGAATATCAGAATACTTTCAAACCATTGCTGTGCTAGGCAACTTTACACTATACTTAATATTCCTATTAAGGACACAGATAACTCAAGGTTAAATGGAATTTAAGTTACATTACTTACATCTGAGATAGAAGTGAAAAGGAATAATACTGTATTTTAATCTTTTTATTCAGGACTTTGCTGAGGGATCTGGTTAGGAATAACCAGTCACCAGACTCCAGCCTGGCTGGGCATAATATTATTGCAAAGGGCTGATGGCTGCAAATGCTCCGGAAGAATGTGAGTAAACAACCATATTAATTCAACTTGTATAACTGTATATTCAGGATCCAGATGCTTGAGAGTGAACTATTAATGGCCAACTTGGCTTGTATATTTAATTGTATGTTGCATGTTTCATTCTCTGTACTCTGCTATCCGTTTGGACTTGAGGCACAAACAAAAATGGGACAGTTATTTTAATGTAATAAATGAATAACAAACATACTACAGTCTCCTGCTTCCCCACTGTTTTCCAAGAACAGAAGCCCCTTAGAGAGGACACTTTTCCCTAATCTTCTAATCAGCCACATTTGTGGTTAGTTGAACTGTTTCCATTTGCTACCATTTATTTTTATTATTCTTGTCCCCTCACACAAGAGAGAAATTCTGGGTACTGGAGGATGGGGCGAGAAGGAGAGGGTGCTATGGGGGAGAGACAAACAAAAAAGACAATATCATATTGCAGAAATCCTGGCACCCTGATGTCACAGCTTAAGCTCCAAACTAGTGCCATATCCTGAAAACAGATCTTTTTTTACTGTGTGAGCAAAGTAATGAATTTAGCTCAGACAACAAACAAAAAGCTTTCCACTGTGGCAAAGATTAAAACATCTTTGAAGTATGCCCACTGTGTTCAATGTTACTTCTAAGATAAAGACAGTGACATTGAAACAAGACTTTGTGGTTTAAAAGTCAAAGAACCACTCTGAAGTCTATTTTTAAAATTTGATTTGCAAGATTTGGCCACAATAAGAACATTTAATTTTATTACTTCAATACAAGAGACATTAACCAATGCACTCTCCTGTGCTGTGTGTAGACATGGACATTTGCAACTCCACAACATCCCATTTACTCTTGTTGACTTGAGTAAGTTTTGGATGATCCTTGTATAACTATTTTAGTATTCTGTAGGTAATAAACATCATAAATATCTGTGGAAGGAAAGCTGGTTAGATACAGGCTGCAATGGAGTCCGTTGCACTGAAAGTCACTTAATATTCATTTCCTCTAAAACTTTATGTTCATTTTATCTGCAAAGTTATTTTGGGGATGAGAAGCTGTCATGATTACGTGCTTACAGAAATTCTCATGCCAGAGGTATGCAGTAGTTATTAGAAACACTTCTGTGGGTTTGGGAGGCATCCAGCAGGGTCCAATAGGTAACTCAAAAAGAGAAAATAGATACATTTGCTGAGTCAATTGCGTAGTAAGAATAGTTCTCCCTGCTCTAGGAGTTTATCCCTTCCTTTGCATGTATTGCTGGCTGGGCTTGGATAACGCATAAACACAAATTTCATGGTTGTGTATATTAGGATAGCATCTGAGAAGACACTATCATAATGAATTTCTAGTTAAGGATCCGCTTCCAAATTGCCTGGTAATCACTGACAAAGGTATAGGTACATAGATAAGTAGATTGTTGGTGGTTTGAGTGATTAGACACAGCTCTGTCGGAGTACCCAGAAAAAATTCACACAAACACTCACTCAGTATACATAGAAATACCACACAAGTCTGAACATGAGTTCTTTGAGGCAGCAAACCTATTTAAGGTGGCAAAAAAGAGGGATGTATAACCTGGAAGAGTTTGGGAGGGCAAGAGTAATGAAAAATTTATCATTTGTCCTCAGACAACATCAGAGACAATTGATACACCTCAAATAGTGCAATCTCTCTGTAAGAGGAACAATACTCATCTTTATACACAAAGAGCGCAATTCTGCCATGTTAAAAAACATCAAAGAGTATAAATGCAGATCTAAAGAATATTTAATTCAGTTTTTTCATCTAAGGAGCATTGAACTGAGGCAGATGTTTATGGGGCATAGGGTTGTGGTGTCTGAGAGACAAATGGTAGACCATGTTCAGCTGGTTACTGTTATTACATCATTATTGTTCATTCCAGATGCTACTATGCAGACAGTTACACTGAGTTAATTAAACAGTTTTCCAAGTCAATCCAGAGGTATTAGAATAAATGCTTTCATTTACATTCTGTTAGCTTTAATATGGTTCAAAGCAAAACTTTGTGATCTGAAAAAAAAGCAACAGTTCTCAAAGAGCGTCAGAAATTCAATTGTGGACATCTTGAATGAGAAGTGGTACTCAATAATGATTTATCTTTTTTTTTCCCTGAAGGCAGTGTTGGCATTGTAAAAGCTCTATCCCTGAAATGAAACTAAGACAGATAGTGTTTCATGCCATCTTGCTTTTTTAAAAACATATTACTGTCAAAATACTTCGATAGTCCCACAATCCCTCCATGCATAGCAAAGATTGCACTGTAGCAGAATACTATCAGGATTCCGGCTGGCACCTGAAGAGATCTTCTGTGTAACCCTGTGCACATCTCTTCAGCTCACTGATTTCTTTCTTCAAGATTGAATTTATACTGAAGGCTCTGAGAGAGGAATTATTTAATTATGAAGTCCTAATTTCTACTGGAACTCCAGGAATTACAGTACCCTATAAAGTCTCTGCACAAAGCAAATCTTAGCTGATAAAAAAGGCCTTTGTCTGTAAAGAAAGGCAAATTAGATTTTAATATACTTAGCTTTTCATAGTATGCATTTGAGGAAATACATCACATGTAGTCCTCATGTCAGCTATTGCTCTGCCATTTTCCAAAGACAGGGGAAGGATGTTGGTGTTTTTTTAAGCATGGCTTTTTCTTTACAGATCTTAGCCCTGCAATTTCAGACAAGTTCTGAGATAGGGTGAACTTTTAAGCCTTCCACACTTGTTGGAAAATGAGAAAACATTTTCACCAGTACTAAGATACCAAGGAAACATTTATGTAATTTAAAATGTATGATAATATCAGTTCCCAATTTTTATTCAAAAATTGTTCCAAATATTGTATTTCTGTATCTCTATTGTCTGTGCCAAACTGCTTTTGATAAAATATTTTTATTGTTTGAAGCATGCAAAATCCTTTAACAAACATGCAGTTTTGTCTTGAAGAAAGAAAAGTGTGGCTATTTTATCATATTTTAGGGTAATTTAATCCAGAAATGTTATGACAGTCACAGGGGAATGGAGAGGGTCTCTTTTAAATTCAGGTTGGTATTCTGTGTTTCCATTTCTACTGATGGTGCAACAGCTTTCCTAATGTACTTAAGTGACAATGGAAATATCTGAACTAAATTTTATTCTTAAATTCAGGTGTAATCCCTTCTAGTGTCCTATAGCCTATCTATCTAATGTACAGTTTTTATCAGGTACTGTTACTCAGTATTTATTTATCTGTGCTTCTTTTATGTGAAATTCTTCAGCAAAACTCAGAATTCTGTGTCCTAAATGCACTCTTATAGCTGACTAAAATGCAAGCCACTCTTTCTGTAAAAGTTACGAATTTGTGTTTTTTCTACGTGAGTTCAAGAAACATTAGAGTCTTGTAAGGGACTCATTGACTCATCAGGCATTAGGAAACAGCACAAACTGGTAGGAGTGGGTCTGTGGGTCTGCTGAGTAGCTGATCCCCTCATCTGGTGACAAGGACCTGATGCCCATGTTAAATGTTTTTCCACCTTTTATTTCAGATTATCTCTAGTTTGTTTCAGTGGACTGAATACTAGTGATGGCTGGATCCCATCAGCTCTGCTCCTGGAGCATATCATTGTTTAGTTTCATCCAAAAAGCGTCCAGTTTCAGAAGTCCTAGAATTATTGTTCATCAAAGTACAGCAAGAGGGAGCAATCTGGAGATTGGCTTCAATATTCTTAATGTGAGTAAAAAATTACTGTGTAAATATCACAGTTTTCACATACTGAGAAAAAACCAAACCCAAACCAAGCCACCCTACCTTATGAAATCTCTGCTGGTAAGAGCAATGCTGAGAGAATTGCAATAAATCTCCATACTGAAGAAACAAAATAACCTTTTCCAACATCAGAAAAGGCAAACAGCTTTCTGTGTCACTTACTTGTTAGCTTTGAAGAAGATATAAACAAAGCATTAAACCAGACTACCAGCTTCCCCAAAAGGTCATACCTGCCAGCAACATATCTCAGGGGGTGAATTTCACAGCAGATCATAAGCAAACCTGTGCTGCAAACATCAAAGTCCCTCCAGATCTTAAAACCAAAAATTGTTGTGGATTCTGTGGAATTATGTACACCTAACAAGAAACTGGATTTCATGCCTGGCAGATTAACAGTGCATCATGTTACTAAGTCCCAGTAGTGCTGTTCTTGCTGTGCTCTCTCTGGTGTACCCCTAAAATTCCAGAGATTTTAAGCTAAGCCCACTCACCCTGGCCTGCAACCTGTTTATGCAGGTTGTTTGAGAATACCCATACCACCTCTGCTTGTGATGCTCTGCATTAAGGAGCAGCATCTGGCAGGGCCTTGCTTTCAAGAAAAATGTAGGAGTGCATAGATGGATTGGGGCTGGAGGCCTTAGACAGCAGGTAGGAAAGCTGCATTCATCCTCTTGTTCTGCCATATGCAGGTCCTGGATCCAAAACATGAAAGAAAAGATTCCTTTCATCTTCACGTTAGACCTTTTTTCTCTTCTTGAAGAAAAGACCTCACTCACATTATTATTCCCTGGTAAAAAGACCTCACTCACATCATTCCCTGGTAAAAATATGAAAAAATAAAAGCTGTGCAAAATTCATTTTTGAGGACTATTGAGTGTCACTCCTCCCAAGGAGTTCCTTCGTATCTCTCCAGCTTGTCTTATATAGTTACTGTCTTTTTTCAGAGGAGATTTTAAGCTGTCACTCTGATAGTCGATATCTGATAACTCTTGATTTTAGAAATTTTATGCAATTTTTTTACAGAATAAGTGGTGTAATTTGTTCAGTTGTCTTATTTACAGCTCACAGCACTGTGAATCATCACAAGACACTCCAGGCTCCTTGAAATCTTTGAGGAAATTCTCTTTGCAGAGACCATATTGAGAATAGGGAGCAAGACTAGAAAAGACATCTGAGTTTTCAAAGAGTTTAGTGTGACAGACAATATAAACGCATGAAAGGAAACGATTTATCAGTTGTCAAAACTCTATTATCTACCTCTTTCTAAGCTAAGGTTAAAGACTCCATCTTGACCAGCAGCTAAATAGTTACTATATAAAAAGTCTAACTTCTGGTTTGGCTCAGAAAACTAGAACTTATTTTATTTTTCCATCCAAATTTCTCATAATAAGAAGTTAATGTAATTTACTTTCTCCAGTCATACAGAAGAAAATACTGAAAGACACTCAGACAATTCCCATTTTTCTCAGTGTTTCAAGGATATGTGCAGTTTCCTAGGCACATGGTGAAAGAGGTTATGCAGAAATCTTATTATAAAGCTAGAAGCAGTAGCTTTTCTAGTCAGTGTTTAACCAATAGCTGGTATTCCTGGGATACTTCAATTAAGAGAAAAAAATAATAGACCTGAAGCAGTGCTAGTATCTTTGAAGGAGTTCTAGTTAGAACAGAAACAATACTGCTAAATTCCAGCAATGAAAACCACAAATGTTATGGAAGTGTTGCACCTCTAATGTGGTTGGAACAGCAAGAGAAGTCCTTGCCTCCTACCAAGTTCTGAGCTGACACATATGCCAAAAAAATGTGGAAAATCCTTCTCTCTTGGATATACAATGAAACAAACACTTACTCTGAAGCCAGCACCTCCATTCCAAAACCCACCATCTCCAGACCTTTGTAGTTTTCTGAAGCTCCTTTCTTTATCTAATTCTCTATTTTCCAACTGAGAAGCTTCTTTACTGCATACACAGTTTAGCAAAACAATTCTAAGCCGCATTTTGCCACACAGATCATTTGAATTTTATTTGGGTTTAAGTTTATGAAAGCATAGCCGTAGCTCTCTCTTTCAGCTACCTCAAAAACAGGGAGAGTTCCTTAGTTCTGGTGAAAGATAAATCCAGCACAGTCACATACTTTTGTTCCAGTAGTCCTAAATGGGACATACCTAAATTATCTATTGAAACAAAAAGAAAGAGAAATAATTTGACAGACTATCAATGCTGAAAAAGAACCCTCCTAATATATATACATATATGTATATATACATATGCAGTCTTTTTTGAAGTGTTTCACTTTGTCAAGATTCAATTCCTGTCCAAATCACTTTCTTGAATGCATTCCAAGCACCATGATAGTTTTTCTTTGAGGTGTCCAGGGCAGGCCACACTCACAGAGCCCTGATGAAACACTACAGTTTCTGTAAAAATTGCAGGCTGGAAGGTATTTTTTCCCTATCATTCACTGTTTTATTACTCTTTTTATCTTTGCTAGAAAATCCTGCACAAATATTTTCAACTTTCTGTGGAGAAGAAGTAAAAAAAAGAGACGTCAAGACATCACATCCTACAAGATTCTTAAATTTGGGATTTTTTTTCTTTAGAGATTTTCCAAAAGGAAAAATGAGACGGATATTTTTAGTATAAGCCCAGATGTAAATACTGGACTACACTTCATATAACAAATGCCTGTTTTCTACAGATTATCTAGGAAAAAAATAGCATAACACTTAATAGGCAGTGAAAACTATGATCATGGTTAATATTTCCACTATTCAAGCAAAGCCTTGAAAATCCAGGATCCATAAAACCTCACAGTTTTCAGATCTGTGCTTAAATTTAACAGACGTGACAATCTCTGCAGATTTCACTCACTAGTGCCAATTCCAATTCCATAGCCTTTTGGTATCTGAATGGATAAGTAGCAGCCAATATTTGCATGTAGCTGCAGGCCAGCATGCCCCTTCTCAAAAATACCTTTGCACTTTGACAGCCACATGTTGCAATAAAACTTAAAATGGCACTTTGTATGGGCCCTCCCCCCCTAAACCACTCTGTCCTTGGCAACACAGGTACAACAACCCTTCCTGCACCTAAAGCTGGACCTGTAGGCTTCAAACCCTATAGATATCACAGAATATTCTGAGTTGGTGGGGACCCACATGATCACTGAGTCCAGCTCTTGGATGAATGGCCCATTCAAGGACTGAACCCACAACCTTGGTGTTATCCACACTCTAACTGAGCTAATCCCAACCTGAATTTTTCCTTTTTGGGGACAAGGTTTTATTTATCTAGAAATATTGAAATGTTTTAGAGCCATTCTGTCAAGGTTATCTATTTTCAATTTGTCACATAAAACAGCCAACTGGTCTGTCTGTTAGCTATTTTTGCTTTATTCCTTATAAACTTAATTTAACTCACACTTCCCCCAGATACCCTGACATCCTGATAGGATGCTGAACTTCATGACAATTCCCTGAACCAAGAAATCTCCTAAGTTCACACAGTCTAATTAATTATATCAGTGTCTTTAAATTTATGTAGGAAAAAAATCCACTTCCTGATATAAGTGCTCTGTCAGATAGCCTTAGATGCAATTCTGATTTGCAGAGGTGATGGCACCAGTGATAGGTTGTAGCCAAATACAGTCATCATGCTACAACTTGGCAGTACTTAATCAAACACTGGCTTTATCACTCTGTGAAAGCAGCACAAAATACCAATCAAATCAGGTGTATCCAGGAGTAGCCCTAGATCAGAGTTTGAATTTTCAAGGACATCTAAAGAAAACAGCTGCAAAAGCAAGGACATCTGTGAAGTAGATTAGCTGGCTTACCATGGGGTGCCTAAACACAAACCTTTCTAACATCCATACCAGCCATCTGTTCCTCAGCCATTCCAGCCCGCTCCTGACTGTCACACACAAAGCTGGAGGGTGGCCAGCTCTATTTAATCATGCCTTATATCATAAACCTTCTGATCCAACCTTTTCCCATCTCTGCTAGTGGTTCATAACATACCACCACTGCAGGTGTGCTGAGAGCATTTAAGAGCCAGCTCTGCAGAGAAAGTCCCAGAGCACCATTTAGCGGATCCATTTAGGTATGGATCCACCCAGCTCACCAGAATGCCCCAGGACATATCTGTGGAATCTCACTGCTAACAGGAATGGTCTTCATTAGTGGTAACTGATTTGTCAGTTTGCCCAGTAGCAAATATAAATCTTCTGATTTTAACCTGCCGCACATCACCCTGGCAAATAAGTCATGCCAAGAGTGTTGTGGAGCCTACATTAATTCTTTTGTGGTCCTCTCTCAATGCTGGTGACAATGACTACAATAAACCAAAAATCTTTCTCAACAAGACATATATTAAGCCAAAAAGAACATAAAAGTTGCTTGAAATCACACAGAACCAGCTTAAGTAACTCATGGAAGATGCAAAATTTAATTTATACAGATGCAGCAATCAGTTTACATTTTCTTTATTAAAGACTGTTTTTGCTTCCAATGCACTGCTACAGGAACACAGGTTGTGGACAATGGTCTGAACCATCTTTGCAAGCTGTTTGATCGATCTTATCTCAGTTATAGCAGTGCCATTACACTAATGGGGACTGGTAACAGGGAAGTATTAAAGCAGATAAAATGTTTATTTGAATGCAATGAAAAGAAGTTCAATTGCAGTGAATGTAAATGTAACCCACTAGCTAGTCTGATTATCATATACTGGATACAATCTTTACTTGATTGTAAATTCCTCTAAATTCCTCTTATCTCATAGGGATCTCAAAATCCAGTTGTAATACAATTGTGCTTTCATGTGCATTATTATAAATAATGCACATGAACGAGGATTTAGAAGTGTCACACATTAACAGTTAGTGAAGTATCAACAAGATAATACATGACAAATGTATTTAGATCTTGTATATGTGAAAACAGAGAAAAAGTGGTTTTTACCTCCTACATTCCTGTTTCTGTATACAATCTGAGGTGCCACAAGCCTGTCCCTGATTTCAGGGTAAGCCAAGGAACTGAACTGCCTGTATGGGGCTGATATGAAGATGTAATGTCCTTCCCAAATCCATGGGTTATGATTCTAGACTTGATGTAAAGATGCATCTGCACCCAGAGAAAGAGGGAAATAAAATCCAGAAAGATTTTACAAACTTACAAATTTATGGGAAATAAAACTCGGTCCTCAAGGTAAGAGCCTGAATTGATCCTTACAGTTATAATTTGGAGTTATCATTTGACTTTATAGAGGGGCAGCCAAGTTAAGTCTGTAAACAAAATTAATATTCAGTGTCAAATGAGCCTTCTCCAGTACAGAAATGTCAAAAAAGCATCCCAGTATCATAATCTGTTACAATAATATTAGCTCTTTTGGAAAATAGCCTGGAGAGGAGAGAGGTTTCAGGAGAGATGCTTCAGAAGGCTGCAGATAGAATGCTATTTTCTGCCAATCACCTTTGCAGATCTGTTCAGCCCTGCTCCACACTTCTTTTCCAAGCTGCATGGCAGCAGACACAATTTCCTGCCTTTGACAACTCCCCCTCCTCACACGTTGCCCTTCCCTGACCCACAGACAGCAGAGATCCCAGCTGTAGAGAGCTGGTCCTCTCCAGCATTTGGTTGGACAGGGAAAGGGGGGAGGCAGTGGGGAATGAGGTCTGCCTTGAAGGAGTGAGCAGTGTGTGTCCTGGTGTTACTCTGGGTTGGGGGCAGTGGAGGCTGGAGCATTGCCAGCTGTTGGGACTCAGGTCAGGGATTTTCTGAATCACCTGGAGAGCTGGTACCAGTGAGTTCCATGGTGGAACAATTGTGGTAGAACTGGCACCTTAAATTTTTCCCTTTTCAATACTCCAAATGCTGGCATTCCACCAAACATACTGCATTCTCATTTTGTTTTGCCCCCCTTCAATTCATTATACACACACAAGCAGAATGCATATTTATGGATTTTTTTGCAGAGGACTGCAACCCCAGCTGAGTATTACAGGAGCCTTTGCACTTCATGTTGTCCTCGGAAGCAGAAAAAGATCTCTGATGGGTGGGTAACACCACTTTAGGGAGTGTCTTTATAAGTCTACCCTAAAGACACAGATCTGCAGTCTGACTGCTGATTAGACCTTGACAGACGCTGAAAGAACATTTACTGCATATGAAGATTAGATAAGATGTTTTTTGTCAAGGTTTTTCTTTTCTGTTTAAGTGGATAGGATGAATGACAGGAAGTTTCTCTAGTCTTATATTTTCATACAGTAGATTAGAGAGGAGCTAGTTCCGAATTTCCACTTAAAATGTCTCTTGGAATGCATAGCTAATTTCCTGCAGACATGATTCTTGGGCTTTTATGTAGACTTCCAATAAATCTCTCAAAAATCTGTCCAAATAACTTTCAGGCACAGGATTATTTTTCCTTCCTTTTTTTATTTTCTCTTTTTGAATATAGACATCAAGGTAAATTCACAATGAGGAACTTGCTGTGTTGTTCTAGATAATCACTTTCTACAGAAATTTTCTGAATAATGTTACACAAGGTAAAATGCAGTCAATAGAATGTAGCAGACCTCCATAACAGCGCTCATTAATACTGAACTTATAAGAAAAGTAGATGAGCTTACATACTAAACAACTGCATTAGAAGGTTGGGAAGGCTGTGGTTCTAGACATGTTAATTTTGTTCTGGAAAAACATAATGGAATGGAGCTACAAAATGGAAGTGTCATGAACCATCTACATAGCTTCACTGTGTGAATCCCATGATAATGTTTTTCTTTCCACACATACATCTACTTTTTATCCTTTTTATTTCAAATTTTTGACCAGTAGGTATGAAGCAGACTAGCAAAGCTCCTGTAAAAGCCACTTGTCACAGAATTTCAAGTTACATGTTCACAGGTCAGAGACTCTTAGTGACTGAGACTAATGAATAAGGTTGGTGGGGTATATTCCATGCACCTTTAAAGGTATGTGCATGCTATAGGGTTATAACCATTACTATTCAGAATTTGGGTTTTTAATCGCTTCTTAATATGACCCTTAAATTGCAAAGTTATTAAAGCTGTACATGTCCAAATTGCTGAAATATAACTTGTTCAGTGAATCTGTTGGTGTCCTGTGGCTGGAATGTTGCAAACATCCAAAAAATAAACCGCTGTTGAACCTTTGTTGTGTGCTCATTAATTACTTGCTTTATTAATGGACAAACATATTATATTTTCATATAAGCATTTGCTAATCTGGGCCTCACTGGGTGTGAGCTATCTCCAAAAAGGAAAACTACCAAATGGCTGTTATCAATCAGCTTTTCTTGATAGACTAGATGGTCAAAAGAATAATTTTCCATGGATCAAATAAGGAACTGGCAGAGGTGTTAGTGGTTGTTTTATGACTTAATTTATCATTTGTTATTTTAAAATTCTGATTGTGTCATTTGTGTGCAATGATGGTGATACGAGAGTGGCAGTGGCAAAATTTATTCCAGTTGTGTTTGACTTCAAAGGAAAATTTGGAAATCGCCTATTTACCTTCCCAGGTCTCTGAGAGGTCAACTAATTTTTTCTCAGATAGCAAAGTATTTTCTCATCTCAACAGTCTCTAGGTGCTAATAAAAAGTAACTTTGAGTCACAAGCAGCTGCTTTAATTGATCAGGAAGGAGCGATTCCATGCAGATGGGAACTGGAGTGAAGTGTACAGACATGGAGGGTTTCTGCCATTGATAAACCTCCAGAATGATCCCAGTTCCTTTCAAAGCCATAGATTATTGCCTTGTCCTAAATTCTTGGAATATCTATTGGAACCATTTCATGTTTTGCCTTTTTCCTGGGATACTCCCAAATTGATTGATATTCTTGCATACCAGATATGGCTGCATACTGCACTACAATGTTTTGAGAATTCTGTCTTCTCTCTCTGTCCAGGCTGGATTCCTATTCCAAATCAACAAATTTTAAAAATAAGGTTTGCTTGAAAAGTAAATGTAGTTCTCATGTGGCCTCACAGGAATTCAGTAATATTCCCAACTATAAGCTTGTTCCTGAAAGGATAATTAATTCAACCTAGCTACAGAGATGCTTGATGCACAGATGGAATATTCCAGTGCTGAACCAAAAAAATATGCATTCAGTGATATGTCCTTTTTGGGAAACTGACAACGATTATATGATACACTGATAACATGGTCTCTCCATGAAACACATGGCAAATCTGACAGTCATTTACCTGGCCATGGTAAGGCATTATGCCATTATGTTGGCATACAGAAACTTGAAATATCCTCCATTAAGTAAAAATAAAGGAAAAAAATACTCTTAAAAGCAAAAAGCCAGGAACTTTACCCTTTACCAGTGACCTTTAAAGACCGAACTGATAAGCAGTTCTGAAAGAGCAGCACTCCGGTTACCCCAGTGATCCTCTCTTTTAAATGTCATTTAAGGAAAAAAAAAATCACAGTATATTTCCAGGTTTGTAGAATAAAGCTACCTCTAGTTCTATGTTCAGGTTAATTTGTTACAGAAATACGACCATATTGCTGCTGTAAATACATGTCTGATTCCAGAGGCCCTCTATATTTTCTAATTTAGAGGCATCCTTTTCTATATATGCTCACTCAGAGCAAATGCTTTTATCTTGGAGAGTTTAAATGTTACTTAATTTCTTCTTTGTATAAAAATGCTGATTTTTTTTCTCAGATGGCCAGCTTTTAGCTTTTAGCTTTTAGCAGCTGCTTGTAGATTTGATATTTGAGTTATATTACTTTTGTGTAACAGTCTAAATATTCACCTGTACCACCCAAGGGAATCAGAAAGTGAAATTTGGATTTTTATGATGTGCTGGCTGCTCAGATAGTGACAATGATTCCTCATGTACATTAACACCCACACTGTGTGGTGCTTTATTTCAAACTGGGCTTAAACTATGACATGAAGTCGGTAGTCCTTGTATCCTTAAATCCTTCAGAAGCAGGCCTAGATTTGTATTGATTTGCTTTCTCATTTAGAACCTTCTCTGCATAAACACATTTCAGTCAAAGAATTGTCAATAAACTCTTTAGAATTCATTATCTGAAGGTTGGAATTGTGACTAAAGCTACAACTAGTGATGATCTAGTTCAGTTTAGATTACAAATGCTCTTATAAAATCACTTGTACAGTTTTGCATTTTTTTGTGCTTTCATTCACAGGCCAAATTGAGATCATCAACTTCTAATTTAGCTTCATTAATAAGCACCCCTGCTCAGGCACTGGGGTGCTTATTTATGAAGCTAAATTAGAAGTTGATCAGGTGCACAGGAAATGCAGGCTGGCTGAAGCATGAGAAGTGCTCAGAGAGGCAGATTTTATTTTTCCTTTGCAAGTTTCCCAGGAAGTACAGAGGTGTGCCATATTCTGGGCACTTGGTCCTTCTCTTGGATCCTCCAAGTAATACATAAAAGTCACCATGAAATATGTCCAATAGAAGCCAGTGATGGAGATGTAGGGTAAATAAAGGGATTTTTTCAACATCTGAGTAGCTAGGGAAGAAAACAGAACAGCATGTCTACCCATCTTATGTTCTACAAGTACCAAGGCCACAAATCCTTTAGGCTTGGAGCTGTAACCATCAAAGAAATTTCAGACACATTGGTAAAGAGTGAAAAAATGTTTTTGTTTGGCAGGAACATTGGTAAGGTCCCTGCTTTAGCTGAAGAGAAAATCTTGTATTGTTTGTAAAAATTTTTGGCCTGGATTGCTTTTGTTTTAAGGGAATAAGTAGCCCCTAGAGTAAAAGATGTGATAAGAGACTAAATTTGGATCCCCAATTGCAGACAGCTGTTAAATAAGTCACAAGTGAAATGACTTTGGCATTGCTAACTCTTGAAAACAGATACAAGCTGAACATTCAACATGCCTGACTTCAGCACCTAATTTTTCACTCCATCTCTGTTTTCTGTGAGTCCTTAAACAGAACAACTTCAATTTTAAATCTGTAGTCTATTGCCAGGAATTGATTGAAAAAATATGGTTTAAAAATAATGCTCTCTAGGTATATTTCTAACAGTAGAAAGTATCTTGAAAGTAAAGCAACTATTATAACATGAAGTACATTTTAATAGAATTCCTCTGAATATTTTTGAAAATGAATATCTTCGTAATCTGTAGAAATTATTTTCTCTTAAATCACTTTTTATCTATGTCCCCTATTAGACATATTTTGATGCTTTCTGAGCTGCAAAAATTCCAATTTTAGAACCATAAAAGATAAAATATAAGCGTTTACAAATAAAATTATATTTGCATGTACATAATGTTTTAATTTAGGTACCTTGAATTGCTACTAGATCCCAGGTTGGGAGCTGAGCACCACCACCACCATTGGCTTATGACTTTTTATTTGGGTTTTCATCTTTCCTTTGTCTCTCTCTTTGGTCTTGCTGGCCTTGAATACTTCAGATATATGTGAGGCTGAGTAGCTCCACATACTCAAGCTCATTTTCAAGTCCATCTTGACCAAATTCTTAAGCACCAATCTGACAGAAGGCAGTTGAGTGTGCAGGGAATTTACTTAGGATCTGGGAGATCTCTGTTCTACTCATTACTCTACCCCAGGTGGCCACTGGAAAAATTGTTTGTTCTCAGTATGAGAAACAAGGACAATAACCTTTCTTACACACCAGTGGACATGCAGACAGGGAAGATATTCAAAGGCAGTTGCCTTCCCAAACCCAGCTTAGAGTCCTTTACCCAACATAGTCACAGCCAGCTGTGGTCACAAGTGGGAACAGATAACGAATGCTGCGCAGGACAAGATCTGGGAATCAAGGTCTTTGCAAGTTCAAAATATGTTCCAAAGCCATGAAAAGCATAGTTTTGGTATTTCAGAAGACATAGGTTTTAGGACAGTGGCAGAAATTCAACCAGTGCACTGGCAGTGCTATCCTCTGAGGAAGTGCCTTTCAGAGCAAGTGAATAACACCTCTGGCAGTGGTTTGACACAAGAACACAGATGTGGCCAGATGCATTTTCTGAGTGAAACCCACTGAGGAGCCAGGAGCCTTGTCTGCTTCAGTTGTGCCCACTTGACTCCTTCTTGTCAATGAATCCCTTTCCCTTATCAAACTTGTCTTGTCTTTCAGGGTATTTGACCTTTCTGAATTATTCACAGAGCTCTTGTGTAACAGCCCTTATATCAGTGCGTTTACCA
This sequence comes from Melozone crissalis, assembly GCF_028551555.1. NCBI lineage: Eukaryota > Metazoa > Chordata > Aves > Passeriformes > Passerellidae > Melozone > Melozone crissalis. The sequence continues at coordinate 30,554,713 of NW_026535794.1, forward strand.
TCTGTTCTCCTTTTCTGAATGCAGACATGTGTTACTGTTTATCCACTATGTGTCACCAGTTTACTACAACAAATTCATTCAAGTGGAAATCAGGTCAAGGTGAAATTTATTTCAGGCACTTTTGTTCCACTTCATTTTACAGTTCACCACATGCTAATCATATGAATTCTGAACAAGGATAAAAAAAAAAAAAACAAATAAAATTACGTTTCTGGCTTCTGACTGACATTTTCAATGGATTGTTTCATTCACCTTTTGGAAAACCTCATCCGGTACTTGGCTTCACTGAAAAACATAGCTGCTGGAAATTTTAGCAGATTGTTGGACAATATGGAAGGTGAAAGCCGAACACTAAATGCAAAACTAAAAAACAAATGTATATTTGTCTTTTAACACTGTATAGTGGGGAGGGAAGTTGTATAACTCACATCCTTTCCTCATGTGTACTGAATGAGAGGAACATAATGCAAAATCCTGAAAAAAAAGTCCATACCCACTGTCTAAGAATTTGCCACCACCCTAAAGATTATGCAGATTTTAAGCTGATTCACTGGAAATCGGTCTGCATGTAGCCTTTGTGTTATTGAATGATACGATATTGTTACATAGAATAATTATTACCAATTATAGTTCTGTGAGAATGGAGCATGACTATGGGTTCAGAAGTGAGATGACGTAGGAGGATGTGTAAGAGCAGACACTGATTACCCCGGGCCTCCACGACTGCTTGCTGGTGGGATGAGGTATGTTGGGTGTACTCAGCCCTTTAGACCTCAGAGAATAACCCAAGACATTTACTTGGATTGTGCAAATTGGCCTTAGCTATGGAAATTTCATAAACTGCTTTCCCCAGAAAAAGCAATTTTGCAGACCTCGAAGTGCATACCAGAGCTATTACCACTGTGCTTGTACAAAGAATCCCTTCCTCTTTGCATAAACATAAATTACTTGTTTCTGTGGACCCCTGAGAAAGTTTAAATCTAGTCAAGATTCAAGACATGGAAATTTAGTGAGTGAACAAGCTTTTGCCTTAAAACATGCATTTCTTTCACATTATTATATTTCTCAGTATTAACTTTTCTAAAGCAGTCCATTCTTATCAAGGAAAAAAAGGATTCTCGCAAAATGCTTGCAATTTCTGCTCACTCATTTTATTACCATTTCAAATGTGTTTCATGACCTTTTATTAACACAGTCATGTTATAGTCTGCTGGTCAAAGAGCTTTTAGCAAATAAAGGTACATGGTGCCAACATCAATAACAGCAAATGGAGTCCTCAGCCACAAAGACAGATGCACTTTTCTCTCTCCTTTTCTTCCTCTCTTCTCCATAAGCAGGCTGATCTATGGTAAGATTGGGCAAGGATTCATTTCTCTAAGTAAATTTATTGCCACAGATTAGTTCAGTGTAGAAAACTAACTATGGTTATAGAAGGTGTTGATAAACTTACTGGGTCAAAATGTAAATTAATTGGCCATATGGGTTAATAATATTCATTCATATAGCACAAAGACTCCCAGTTTTGCTGATTTGCACAAGTGTTGAATACTTTCGCAGAGCTGTGTCCTGTTGTTTATAGATATGACCTGTGATTCTGATTCCATGTTGCTGTTTTTCAAGAAACTGATAAAAAACCACATGCAATTGAACATCATAACACACTAGAGATATTTTACTTGTGGCTAAATATTTATGTTCCATTAATCTGGACAAGAATCAGCTAGCATGGGGACCCACTGAGCTAGGTTATGTAAAATATGCAAAGGAATAGTTAGTTCTGGCCCATATGAACACACAATCTATCTTTATATGATGGGACCATTGTAATTCCATTGAGGGGGTGGAGGGTGGCTGCAGCATTTGGGGTTGTCATGGTAATTCCATTTCAAAAATATTTTAAAAGTCTTGAAGCCAGCTGCTAACCTCAAGGGATTGGCTGTGCCAGTGGAGATGATGTCTCCTACAGGACGGAGCAAAACAAGAGCCCACACATCCCCTCTTGATTTCAAGGTGACACCATCCAGACTTCCAGGTATAAATCTTCCATAGGAACAATAATCTATTGCTGAGCAGCTTAAAAAAGAAATGTAGGTGCTTCTGCAGCCAACAGGGTTTTACTACAATTCCAAGAAGGACAAAACTTCTGTGCAGGTTTTTTTCTGCTCCTTCCTGTGTTCAAATATTCCATCATGACCTTCAGAGAAACATTGCCTGTCATAGTACTCTGTTTACTACCTGGAAGTTGAGGATTTAAATATTTGTTTCCTTTCTCTAGTCTGGATGCAACTTACTAGGCGACTTTTCTCTGAGCTGGGGAGAAATGGACAGAAACTCATAAGAGCATGTGTTGGGTTGCCCTTGACAGGACCAGTTGCCCACCAAGCTGCTGTGTCACTCTTCTCATTACGGCAGGGAGAAAATAAGATGGAAGAAAATATATGGGGCAAGATAAAAGGCAGTTTACTAAAGCAAAAGAAAACACTGTAGAAGCAAAGAAATCCAAAATATTTATAGTCTCCTTCCGCTCAGCAGACAATATCCAGCCATTCCACGGGAACCAGGGCCTCACTACATGTAGCAATTGCTCCAGAAGACAAATGTCATGATAAAAAAATGCCCCCTTCCTCTTTCTCTTAGCTTCTATTCTTGAGCAGACATCACATGGTGTGGAATACCCCTGTGGGCTGTTTGGGTCAGCTGTCCTAGATATGTTGCCTCCAAAAATCATGTCTACTACCTGTGGACTGCTAAGGGGAAAATGTTGAAGAGACTATGTTGAGGCTGAGTGAGAACTTCTAAACAATAGTCAAAACACTGATGTGTTATCAACACCTTTCTAGCTACAAATACAAACCACAGCACTGTGAGGGCTGCTGTGGGAAAATTAACTCTACCTCAGCCAAACCCATTACAGTTAATTATGACATTAGTTCTATAATGTTTGATGGACAGCTGTGTTTTTATAACTAGATATTATCTGACTGTGAGGAAGAGTCCCTATAGAGAACCAAAATTCCTGTAGATGTAAGCAATTTTTCTAATCAGAACAGAAAAATGGCTCTATGCCCACCACCAGGGAAACCAGAGCAACTGCAGTAGCTGGAATTGGTTCTTCCCTTACTCCCCTGAATGCAGTGCACTGCAGCATAGATGTTTAAATCACAATTTTATGTTAGGTTGTTCAGTCAGGAACATGGCTGAACTCCTCGAGGCTGTAGTAACACAGTCAAAAAACATAAAACGTCCAAAATCAAAGAACAGCAAAATATGTGTTTCTGCCTTTTCCTTATCAAAGCTGGATTCCTAGGCTGCCTTCACACATGGAATAGAGCTGTAAGATAAAAGAGTGTTATTAAACATTTGACCTTTGTAACCTGGCACCGGTCTCTCAGCTCAGTACAAAGGTTCACCTTCCCCTCCCTCACCCTGCTCTGCATGACTGAGATCAGCATCCCTCAGCTCTCATCATGACTGCCATAAAGCTCAGCCCTGTCCTCTTCTAGCCAGTCCCCCAATTTATCACCTACCAGGCACCTGGCAGAAGGGTTCTTGCAGTGGTGCCTTCCTTTGTAATAGTCAAGCCTTAGATTTGTGGTACTATGAGTCATGCTAAGTTCCCTCATTAAATCCATTAAGGATTTACAAAATTAGTAAGTATTTTTCTTGTATTTGTTAAAAATAACAGAAAACATAAGCAACTCTCTTAAAATTTAGACACAGTTGTAAAATTTTCTGCAGCTTTATTAAATATCTGATTGACTTTTGTAAAATTGTGACAATTGCAAATAAATAAAAACTCTTATAGCTCCGGTCTGGAAAGCTAGGAATCCAAGAAAAGGGGTAACTTTGCACCATAAGCATGATAATTAATTTTAAAATGACCCAAGACACAGCATAAAATTACATGGCCTTTTCCACAACAGGAGTTCTTTGACTGGGCTTATACAAAACGCTTCAGTATATGAAAAATATTTGATGATCCTAATGATTAGAAAGCTTAACATTATCTATTTCATATATAATTGTGGAAAATGCCTGTCATGTCCATGGCAACATAAATAAAGCTAAAAATTATTATGGCTCAAGAAAATAATTTCTTATAATAAGAAAAAGAATGAATTATTTGTCCATTATTTTAAAATTTGATATAGAATTACCTTATTAAAAACTTGCCATTCATAAGATCACAGAACTTTTCATATCTAAGTTGTTATATTTATAAGATGGCTCACAGTATTTTAGTGGCTTTCTGCAATTTTTCAGCATTAGTTATTTCACTGCATACAATCCAATTTGTTCATTTTTTTTCAATTGCTGTTTTTACAGAAGATACTTCTCTGTAGTATAAAACAAATCAGATTCTATGAAGCATAAGAAAAATGCCTAATGGAGGAATTTATTCTGTTTCTGAAAAATAATAATATTCTGAAAAATGTTCCATCACTCTCTAATCTGTTTCCCACTATTCATTGCTGGAATTTTAAACTGATCATTTCTCACCTTTTCCTTCTTTTACCTTCAATAACACCTCATATCACAATTATGTATGGCAGAAAATAACTGCAATTACTAATGAACAAACATCTATTGAAAAACCATCATTTTACATGTGAATTGAGTTTATTGATCATCACTATGAAGAGACATTAATTATAATGATTTTATTGGCTACATGGGGAAGAACTTGGTAAAATATGTTGGCACCATCATTTGGACATTTCACATTTAATATGCTTCATTACTCTTATCATGTATGTATATCAATCATGGTTGTCTCAACTTCATTCACAGATTTCTCCTGCTTTAGCAAGAAAGTCCCATCATGTGAATCCTTTCCTCTTTCCTTTCTTTCACATTATCTGCACAATCAATCCAAAGAACAGGGTTTCATTTTCCCTCTACAAAGAGTGAAGGCATTTGTTTATAATCCTGAGACATGAATCTGGAACAAGAGAGAGCTCAACTAGTCGAGACCTCCCTGTAAGATTTACTGAATCAGGTCTCTGCAACAGGCCAGAACAGATATTGGTAAAAACCAGAAGTTTCCTTTCATGTGCTTCAGTGACCTTCAGCTCTGATTTGCAGCTCAGGAGGGAAGCAGCAGAGGCTGTGGTTGTACTCTAGGAGATGGAGTTTACCAACATGGAGCTGGAGTGCAGAGAAGCACCAAGCAGGTGTTGCACCTGCAGGACATCACACAAATCTCAGCAGGGATGTTCCCTGAGACCCTGAATGTGGCAGAACAGTTCTGGTATGTGGCACTGGAGCCATTCCCAGGGCAGTGCCAGAGCTCTGGTGTTCAGACTGCCCCAGGGTGTCCCCATATCTCTGCTAGGTGCCGTGTGCTCCTACGCAGGGGTCCCCATTTCCATGTCGCACTTGGAAGCAAATTCAATGCAGTAAAGATGCCTATTAAGATTGATGAACTATCATGGGTGGAACTGGAAACCAATGGACAGCTAAGGTAACAAATGCACACTGATACTGTACTATTTTTGTGAAATAAAGTAATGAAAGGACTTGATAAAACTCAATATTGAAATAAAAAGAACCCTACAAGTGAGCTTAAATATTCTTGATTTGAACAGCAGCTCTAAGCTTTGGGGTTTTTTCTTGCCACACTATTCTGTTCTGTGTATTTCAGAAAAACTTCAACCTACTTATAAAAGAGGAGAAATAAGGAAAGTTGAAAACTTCTAAAAGACCATTGATCAGTCCATGAAACAATAAAAAAATAAAGAAACAAAGAGTGCTTCCATATAGGAAAAAGCCAACGTAATGAAAATGTCTGTAACTATGGAGATAATACACTTTGAAGCAACCTGCCTGTAATAAAGTTTCACTTACTGGATTACTGCAAATATTTAATAACTTGTAGTACTGCCAAAGCTCAGACTAAACTATAGTTATTTTCCTTGTCAAAAACTATTCAGCTGTGCAATGTCAAGCCACCAGAATTGGTCTTTATTGCATCCGTATGAGAAAAGCTAACCACATTTCATTTTTCTAGAGTAACAGTTTTCTTTTTGTTAGCATGCTATGAATGTACTGGGAGATCAAAAAGTTGTTATTTAAAACAAAATGTTAGAATGGTTCAAATGAAAATTAAATCATATTCATTTGTTGAACTGGCAAGACTACGAGCAATCTGGTCATGTGATTGTAATTAATACAGACTAATGACGCGACAAAAAGCCTTTCGAAATATAGGTGTATTTATAAAAATTTATTTTTAATATATCCATTAACAGTAATCTTTTAGCTTTTGGTACATCCCAAAGTCAATCAAATATTATGATAAATTGATCACAGAATAATATAGTCTGCAAGTTTTGTAGCTTACATATAGACCTATGCAGTTTGTGCAGTCAGGTGCTGTGGTCGAGGAATTGCACTCCCCAAATTAGTGGCTCCACCAAAACTCTCCCTTACCACACACTGGTCTCCCACTCTCCCTTTCTGCTGCAGTGGTATGAAATTGAGAATTGGAGGCACAAAAGGTGAAGACCATGGGTTGAGATAAGAACAGATTACTGGAAAAAGCAATGAAATAAGAAAATTAATAGCAAAAGCAAAAATATTAATAACAAAATTATACAAAAGAGACAGCTATTCACATGCAAAAAGGCTCACTTTGGACCCCAGCATTGAATAATGGTGGATGGCTTCCCCCTTGTTTATGTATGAAAGTCTAAAATAAAATCAAAAAAAAAGTGCACAGACACACAGACAGTACCATTATTTTAATGCCCTTTATGTAACCCTTTATGTACCTTTATGCTTAATTGTCAGCCATTGCTTAGTCTGTCTTTTTAACAGAAATTCCACAGATGGCGGATTATATTTAGCCAACCATAATTAGTATTTTTGTTGTACACAATGTCTTATGCAATAAAAAATATGGAAAGTAAAGTCTACAGAGAAAAAAAAAGGACAGAAAACACCTTTACAGACAGCAGAAAGAGGATTGGAAGGACTTTAGTAACAAGGAAAGGTAGAGATCTTTGTTACTGAAAAGAAAAACACCGCAGGGAGTAGTCCATGCATTGCCACACAAAACCACAAGAAGAAGGCATCAAGAAAAAGCTAACAGAAACATTTACAAGGAACACATGGATTGTAGGGAAGGCAAAACACAGAAGGAGTACAAAAACTGCAGGAGAAGCTATAAGAGCACAGAAGTGAATGGAAACTCAAAGGAGAAGGTAGTACCACTGATATTTGTTGGTATAGATGGGCAGCAAAAGACCTATCAATACAGGGATTTTTAGGCAGAAAATCCATCAAACCTTTTACTACATTCAGATGTAATGAAGTTCACAAACAGAATTATGTAGGTATGTATTAGTCAGTAGTTCTTTTAGGTTCTGTTACACTTGTCAAAAAGCAGATGGCCCACAGGTATCTGGATTTGCCATGAACCTGCTTCTGCATTAATATTAGACATCTCCCACACAGTTCTCAAGAATTGCTTCTTAAAATTCTGCTCTAACTGAATTCAGTAGAGAAACTCGCATCAGTTTTAATGTAGGTTTTGGCCTTTTTTTCTAATTAGGATATAAAAAAAAGTCTCTTTCCAGTTCATCTTCTGGAATACATTTATTTTTAAAATGTGTTTTTGGAAGACTATTTTAAACACATGGGTAGCTTATTAGCTTTTTATCTTGCTGGGTTATTAGCAGAGAATTAGCAATAGAAAAATCATCTATTACATATTCAGTATGCAGCACAGACTTTTGCTGAGCCCTAACGGAACATAATCCAGCAAGGAAGGAAAAATATTCCTCTCTTTTTTTTCCACAGGGTTGTTTTCATTTCCTCCTGCCTTCCACTGGAAGACATCAGACCTTCCCAAGAGGGGCCAGCCTCAAAGTCTAAAAGACAAATGACCTAGAACAGCGAGACCTCTGGCATTGTTCTTCCTTTTTATATCCATTCTGCATGTAAAAGCTATATAAAGAAACTAAGGAGAAATATTTGTTAATTATTCAACTTAATTGCAGGCAGAAGCTACACTGTGAGATTGTATTTATTTTATTGTGCATGAAGACCTGTGCAAATGAACCAAAATTAATGCAGGTAGACAGGAAACAAAGGCAACTGGCAGGTCAAAAGTGCAGTAGACTTGCCATGCCTGTCTGCATAGCTTGTCCTCAGCTCAGAAGACAGGGAACTGTGCATCACTGGGAAGAAATGAGAGGAAGCAGACCGCCCTTGAGTATGATTATTAAATAGCCCATCTAAATGTTATAGCTAAGCTTTTGAGTGTTTCAAGTAAATGTTTAGAATATTTCTCTTTTTCCTCCCTGTTCTTTTGGATTTCTAGGGTACTATGCAACTTTATTTTACTTCTACATCCCTATCTAATGAGAGGTCACATGAGTATAGGATTAATTGAATAGTACATTAAATCAAATTATCACAAGTTATTTTTATGTATGCTGTTTTTATAAGTTCAGAAAATGAATGTTTAAAAACATTACCAAAGGCAATGCTATGGTCAGGGACAAAAATGCAAATGGTCCATGAGAGCAGAGAGCAGAGTCTGGTGCTCTGGGATCACAATTCCTTTAATGTTTTCATAATAGAAAACAATTCTTGCATATCTTCTGGCTTCAGAGCTTGCCATTGAGAACAGGATTTATCTTACATATTTTCCACTATTTAAAAATTGACTTTTAGCTAAATTCACTGCGCTAATTAATAATGAGCTCCTTACACCCAAAGGATTGATTTAATCTCAGGGTAGGAGCCATAAATCACTAGTTCCAGAAGCAAAGTCATCCTACTCTTTTCTCCACGGACTACCTAGACATGACATCTAGATGTGTAGTTCAGAATACCAGCTTCTGGACATCCAAAGTGGGATGAAACTAAATCCCTTACTTAAATGCATAAATGCAGTTAAATGGCATGAAAATGCCCCTCTGACTTCCTTGAGACTATGGCTCATGTCAGCAGACATTAAAGGATGTAACAGGGCATGTGATTCTCTGTGGCTATTTATCCTTGGAGCAGATAATGGATAGTTTGGTTGTTAATGGCTGAGACTGTGATAAAATCTGGGAAAAGAACTATAGATACAATTCTGAAAAGCAAGTAAATTATTCTGAAATCTGGCCACAGCAAGGCAATTTTCTTCCTAGTGTTCAGTAAACTAGCTTGCTTATTATTTTCCACAGAAGAAGCTATCACCATGAGTGAAAAGTTTCAGAGCTTATCTAAGTACAGCTACAAGAAAGACACAGATAATTTAGAAACAATCATCCCCCCTGTGGTTGTGGTTTTTCAAACTGATAAGAGCAAGACCTATATAGCAAAAGGCTAAAGGTATTCCCTCTCCACACAGGACAGGATACATTCCAGTTCTAGAAGACTTTGACCTTCTTTAATCTAGGTATGCCTGCTGCTAATGATCAGAAGTGTTTTCCTGTAAAGTGCTTTAAAGTTTATCTGTTTCTCAAGCCTTTTTGGGGGGGATAAAAAGAGTTAGAGTTTAAGAAGATGGATTAAAGACAAGGCAGCTGCTCATAGTCACATTACCACAAGCCAGGATTTCCTATTTTATATTCAAAGACATGAATAATTTACCCAACACACTTTCATACTTCTTTGGACTGTCAGTTATTACCTGACCATTAGATCTGAGCGTAAGGGGTAAGGTAAAACCCCTTATGTACGGGGTTTTTTTGAAGTATTTTATAACTAAATTTAGCTGCAGTTAATTGGGATCTCTTCTTTCTGGGCTTGTTTCACAGAAGTGGTTTCAGCAGGGAGAAAGCATGCATATGAGAATTCACTCTTGTGTGTATCATAAAAAAAAAATGTCTGGATAAAAGAGTTAATAGGACTAAGAAACAGCATGGGCCCCTAGAGGAACAGGACTAGGAAATTAACAATATGCCAAAAACATTTAGAGAATTTTTATTAATATTCACCATACTTTCAGTCTTCATGGTGTTTTTAGTGAGCAATTAAGAGCCATCAAAGTATTCATGAACTAAAATTATAAGATATAAAAATCCAACCAAACCAAATACAACAATTGCTTGTATTTATGAAAATATTTCTGAGTTCTCTAGGATATCTTGAAGTGATAACCAGTCAACAAAGCTGCTTTTTACAGATATTTTTCGCAAAGACATTTAATACTAAAATTGCTACTGTTTTTAAGCATCTACCAAATGGATGGAAAGAGAGGAATGATGATGAGCAAAATGTTAGCATTCATTTTGCCTCTAGTTATGCTAAACCATGCCTTGTGGGCCATGAAATCACCCTGTAAGTCTCTGAAATCAAGGGTTACTTGGCCCATAAACAGGAAATTACATTGTGTAAGTCTGGGAAGTTGTATGGGTAAGGAATCCATAAGCAACTGTTACCTACAGCACATACAAGGAATGAGAATATTGGCCAAGTGACAAAGTTAAACACACAATTTGACTATTCCTGAAATATTACAGATAAAGCACACAAAGTAGGTGCATTTTCTGCATTCTCTAAATTACAAGAGTATTAAATCTTTCAGAAAATTCTTCAGCATTGGTTTCTGTCCCAAAACTATGTATGGTTGTATAATTCAAAGTGAAGTGTTTATATGTATCTTTATGATATAGTTCATGAGATATGGACATGTGATTTTATATATATGCATACACATTTATAGTACATAAACCTCTCCATTGAAAGTGTTCACTAATTCCTTTGTCACAAATATTTTGGACTCCATGTGAGCCATCCCAAAACAGCCCCACGGTGTGAGAGAGTAGACATCCCTGAGTTTTCCAGGAAGGCCGGTAGACTCTGGAATTTGCCTGTCATATCTCTATAAAATTTATAATAATAAGCAATCTAAAAGAGTAAAAGTTCATGTTACTGACCACAGAATTATGGTCTGGTAGAAACCAAGGTCAATGATAGATCTCATGTGTAGATCCCATGAGTTTACATGGGGGACATAAGTTTGATATACAATGCTCTGCTTGAAACTCGATGCAAAGGTGTTACTTTAGTCAGGAAGGCTCAAAATTTTCTACATTATGTTAATGACATTCATCCGTGAGGATTTTTATAGGAAGAAAGCACAAAAATTTAAATAACTGTTAGTGAGCTGTTGGAGGCCATCACACACAGCAGCACACAGCTGGAGGCACAGAGAGCAAGCACAAAGTCTGGACATCAAAGGAGGTGGAGTGGCTCAGCTGGTCTGAATCAGTCTAACTGACTTTATAGAAGGATTTCAGTTTGGACCAGATGAGATCAGAGCTCTAATATTAAACAATTTTTTTTAAAAATGGTGAAAGGAATTGTCACCTTCAGAAATTAAGATAAGGAATCAGCAAACTTTACTCCTATAGGTAATGTAATGTTTTCAACAACATTCAGTTTTTGGGACTTTGATGAGATTACTCGCTAATCTTTCAATGAGCAGATCAGGACTAGTGAATTTTAGGCTAATAATTTCCATGGTGTTTCCTATGGTCAGTCTGCAACTCTCCAGATAAATTTGTCCAAAGCTACATAGATGAATGAACTCAGAAAATAAAATCTGTTCTCTGGCTACCGTAAGTAGGTGAGGTAAAACCATAGATCACATATGGGAACAGAAGTAAGGAAATAATTAAAGATTTAAGACCCACTATAATATGCAAAACGCTAATTCTTCCAAGACCTATCTTCCAAGAACAGCTCAAGGAAGCAAGACCTATTTCAAAATAAATGTGAATTCCTTAGCTAGAAGCAGAGAAAAATATTAAAGAGGAGACAGCAATTGGATTACCCCACATTTTCAGAATTACTGGTCTTGTCTGCCAGATGAGTAATTGAAATGAATAATTAGTTGTGGTCAGAATGTAATTTTTAAATAGTAAGTCTTAGGATTCCATTTCTTTACCTTAGAGAATGCATTCTCTGTTTTCTTCAAGAAAAGCAATTTAGACCGATCCCTTAGCTTATCTTGGTTGTGAACAGAAATGAATTTACATGAGCAAGACCAAAAAAACATACTTTGAAATGGTATGTAGAAAAATTCCATTTTTTTCCTTTTGTGGATCTAGGGTTTTACTGAGCTCCCAGTCATACTGATGAACATCCCATGTAACTCTAAAAAATCCCACTCCTCGAGGGCAGTGGAAGCACCAGTGGGAGAAGCCAGGGTAGAAGGTCATCCAGAGCCTTGCACCAACAGCTTTCCAAGACTCCCAGTACAGAGACCAAGTACATACAGGTAAAATTTTTGAGCAAGCACTCTAGCATCCTGAATAGAAATCTTCCTCACATGGTTCTCAGTCCCCGCTCCTAAACCTGTGCCATCTTGTAGAATAACCTAAATTATTTTTGACAGAAGGAAATCCAGATTTCCTCGTTCTCTGAATTTTGTGACATTGAGCATCTTTATGGCAGTCACTTTTGTGAGACCACAAATGTCTAATCAAAGTAAAACAGCCTCAACAAGAGATTTCTGTTCCTTTCAGTCATTGCCTGTCCCTTCCTCTGCAGCTATGTACATTGGTAGAATTACTACAAGCTCATTGCATTTGCTTGGAAGCTGGCAAAGACTCAAAATTCAGCAAGCAGTAGGAGGAAATGAGTTTGGTTATCTTACATTCACAGGAGTGTCCAAATCACTGAATTATTGAGTTAAAGATGGGCAGTGTAGTATCATGACAGCCACTACATGAGGAACAGGTACACAAGAAAGGCTTTCCAATAGTGATGCCCTTCATCCTCAGGGCAGTTCTCCCCTATATCTAATAGCCAGTATTCTACTCCTACTTTACTCCAGGTCCTGCAGTTCCACTGCTTCAGATGTTAAATCTACCATAGTAACGATTTTTCAGATTTTCTATTTTCCTATAGATTATGGTGTAGATGTACTTGGTGAAGAGATGACACATCTCTTAGAAAACATAGGTCCATGTTTTTTCTAAGTAGAAGATGGCTAAACAGTTATAGCTTCAAAGAAAGCAAAGACAGGCCCACTATCATCAGAAAACCCAGTTTTGATACTAAATAATTCAGGTACTGCATCATGTTTATTGAGCTACATTCCTGCTGGAACCCAAGGTGGTTCCTAATGACTGAGCAAGGTGGGGCATTATGCCACAGCCTCATACCAACTAGTTTGGTGATAGCTTCAGCTTTCTAACACAGCATTGAATTATTTCCATCTAGCCATATCCTTGCTGATGTAAACAAGTACCAGAGACTGTGTTACATGAGAATATTTTTATCAAATTCATAGTCGTTTGAGCTATTCCCCAGAGTAAAAGTTTGATCCTGTCTTTGCAATGCTGGAATAAAAAATTTGCATTTAAGTCCTGCATGGTAAGAAATCACCTTCACTCAGCACAAGCAACAGTCCATCCTGTCATAAGATCACTGTAAAAATTAAACAACTCCTCAGGACATAACTGTTCAGAGAAATGATGAAGATTTTAATTCCCCCCTTACACAAGACAAAGAGTTCAATTTTTAAGATTTGCAATTCTACTTACATAGAAATCATTAAAAACCTATACTGCACAGACTTATAACATGGCATGGACCAATTTTGGAGTTAAAGGAGACCATGCAGATTATCAAGTCTAATCTCCTGCGGGGTTTTTGGAAAAAAATGTTTCTTTAATAAAGGCATAGTTTGAACAACTTAAAGAAAATCAACTTTTGTTTCACACAGTGATGTTAAAATCCAAGAATAAAGCTAAGAAAATTCATGCTTTGGGTTTATAATTATAGTTTGTGGTTCATATAAGACCAGAATGATGGCTCTCACGTAAACTTGGTTTTTTTTTCCTAATTAAAATGGCTCTAGCTTTCTCATAACTCTCTGCTGGTGGTCTGGTAATGTGACCACAAACCCATTTTATCCTCTTACCTCATTGCTGTGAGTGCCAAGTAAAACTTGTTTGTAGGTCTTCTGGAATACATATTACATTTACTGCTGGACTGCACAGTTTTTTTAGTGATTAAATAGATCTCACAAAGCTCACTGAACCTGGCTTTGCAGACAGAGGGAAAGTGAGGGGATGGCATGTAGCAGAAAATTAGAACGGCATGCAGGAGCCCAAAGAACACGATGTAAATCAGGAATGGGGGTGAGGCTAAAGTTAGAAATTGAGAGAATATTCAGAACAGCAGCTGGAAGGAAGAGTAATCCTAGAAGGCACAGAGCTGGCTGAAGGGGATGAGAAGCAAAAGAAGCAATTACTCCTTGCTTTGAGGGATGTGTACCTCCTCCATCTCACTAGGTGCTTCAAAGGTGCAATTTAAAAAAGAAGAAATAGAGAGAGATTTGTAAGAAGAGGGGAGAAAAGCTGAAGTCTAAAAACAGTTAGCTGTGATAGAATGGAACAAGCCTGTTTCAGCTTAGCATGTGCAATATAGTATACAAAAAACTAAAATATATTATTGCTAGTGTAACAGAAGATGGTTCCTTCCCCATTTGGGGGAGCATGTTTTTACTCCTTCTTCTTTTTTTTTTTTAAAGTCACATAAGTTTTGAAAACATGCAAATTTGCAAAAAGGAAAGACACAGGTAACATGTTAATAGTAAGTATTATAATAGTAGCTCTTGGGAATATAAAGTGCAATGTTAAATAAAATTTGGAAGCATCAAATGTAAACATGCTTCCGGTAAAAATTTAGCTTTTTTGACTGAGAAGCAATGATTTAAAACTTAAAATAACTGCAGGAAGTGAAACACTAGATTTCTATGTTTCAATATCTATTTGTAGACAGAAATGTTGGCTATTTCTGGAGTTTATAGTAACAAGATCAGATACTGTAGAAGAGCTCTTTTAGGAGATCATCAGCAAGAAATATTTAGATCCAGTGGTTGAGATTATGATCAGGTTATTTCTGACATCCAAATCCAAGACATTTGGGGATTGCTTTCCAAGGTTCTCTTTGCAGCTGTAAAGTTTCTATATTAGAAATATCAACATTACAGACATTCCTGTGATACTGACAAGACTTTGCAGGAAGACATCTCTTTTTTAAAATACAATTTTTGCCTTGGTAAATTTCATCTCACATTTAGAGCTCTGAAAAGGGAACATTTTCTCAAAGGAGAAGGAAATGAATTCTAAGGTCTCATCATCTCTGCCACTTTACACTTTCTGAGATGACACTTGTTCAATAGGGTCTCCACAAAATGCTCTCTGACAAATTTTGTAGCATTTGCCACCAAGTTTGGTATCTCTGTGCCTTAAAAATTTGGTGCTTCTGTTTTTGCATTGGAAAGTGAGAGATGGAGATTTAATCAATTGTGTTTGCAGAAAACTTCAATGACAAAAAAAAGGTATTTTTAGATTTCTGTTACTATTGAAGCAAAACACAGCAGCACAGAGTATGCTGCTTTCTGGGTCTGACCTCTTCAAAGGCTGCCCTGCTGTTTCCTAGAGCTGCATTTCTGGGTTCCCAGCCACTCCCAAAAACAGATTTAATTTTTGTGCCTTGAATAGAAAGCCCTCCGTATCAAAACCTTATCTCAGCTCTCTGTGACCTGATTTCCTTCAGTGCTTTGTGTTGTCACCACTCAAGAAACAGCTTCTAGCTTTTGTGCTCAAAACCACTTAAATCTTATTTGGCTTCCACAAAGGGATTTCACTCTGTGCTGACACACTGGGCACAGTCACTTCACATATTAAAAGCACAAATCTTAAACTCTTGAATTTCTAAACAAAACCACTCTCGGAGGAATTTTTAAGATGTTCACAGCCTCAGCAGTTCGGGAAGGATGGACCTCCCATCAGCTTCTCTCTCTGGCTGGGACACATGGGGGCCAGCTGGCTGTCCTTGACAGCAAGCATCCACTTTCTATAATATTGTGTTGGATATTTGTCTGAAGGACATCTTGGCATCTGCAAGTAAACATCCCATTCAGGAAGGCCTGTGTGTACACAGTCCTAGTCATTTATAGAAGAGCAGGATGCTTCTGAAGAAAATGCTAAATTTAGATTGAAAACTCTCATTCACCAAAAAAAACCCCTATTCATACTAAACTCTTTTCTTCCCCTCTCATTTTAAAATATTTCCTTTTAAGTTTACCAAACCAGTATGATTTTCCCATTGAGCATAGTAACATATTTTTTCATCCCAAACCAAAGAGCAGGTAAGCAGGAAATAGTTATTTATTAAATTTTTTTTCCTCAGCCAAGATGTGTCTTTGATTAAGTACTTTCAACTTTTCTATTGAATGCTAGAGTGTCCCATGTTCTTTTAACTAACTTTGTTATAGCTTCAGCTGAACATTGGAAACAAAAGCTTGCTAAACAGCTCAATCTAGTGCCAAACTCTAAAAAATAAGTCATTAAATGTACTAGTAGATATGCATAGCTAACAAAGCAAAAATGTTACTTTCTTTCAAGTGAGCTTGTGTTTTCATTTCCCTATTGCACTGAAAATTTGTATTCTTTTACAAAAAGCTTTCTGTTTGATGTAGAACTACAGCTAGATATTATTATATTATGTGGTTATACTATTATAATTAGATATAATGGAGAATGCAAGCATAAATAAGGACAGACTTTATGAGGAGAAACAGATTTTGGAACAACAGGGAGAGGATGGAACCAGGGTAAGTGGAACAAACCTTTCTTACAGGAGAGCACCCTTTGGAAACACATTGTTCTGTTGGGAACTTTCATGCTTCAAATAATCGGTTTTTAAATCATGCAAAATGTGAGTATATGGCATGCCATTGAAAACATTAAATTTTATCTTCTTTTGTTAGGATGCAGCACCACACAAGGAATGCCAGCAGTGAGTTAAAGGAGATATTTGTGTCAAAAAGCAGAAGAGAAAGAGCAATGCAGTGCACAGTACAGAAAACATCAGCCCTGAAGCTGTGATGGGGGAAGAACTTTGGGCAACCACCACGACCAGGTAGTGTTAATGCTACTGTACAATGTTCTCCTCTTGCTGGACAGGGAACATCCTAATTACCAACACAAAGTCCCTTCTTTGAGGTCACTACACGAGCCTGTAAAGCAGAATAAATAGAAGTGTTTGCTGGACCTGTAAACAGAAGATATTAGTCCTGAGAAGTTTCTGAGGAAAGATTTTTTCATCTCATTGAAGGTATCACAGGAAATTTTTGTGTGTATCATAAGGCAGGATTCTATCAAGTCTGATTTTTATGGTTTAAAGAAACCATAATAAAAGTTAAAACTAGTATTCCTCTGTCATATGGCTTCTTTTTACAGATGATTTTCTCTAACTGTATGTGTAGTAAGAGCTCTCAGCAGCTGATGTGGCATTTCTCTTCTGAATGGTCAAGCCATCTGTATATTAATGCCTTAGGCAGAAGCTTTAATTTCATTTGGCAAAAAATAATTTAGACTTGCTGTCGTTGACAGCTGAGAGTAATTCTAAAGATAATAAATAGACAAGTTGTCCCTTAAAAATGTATTTTTGTGGTGGAAAGGGTAGAATTAAGCTGACAGATGACATGAAAAATACACTGATTTCTTTGGCTAGTGCAAAACCTTTGCCATCCTGACTATTCTTAGTTTCATTGTTCTGAATATGGTAAATAGTGACACTGCTTCTTCTGTAAGAACATTCCTTGGAGAAAAACTGTGGGTTTGATGGGAAGTGGATGGGGAGGATGGTGCCTTAGTTGGCTTACAAGGTGGAGACACAGAGGCATTGGCTCAGTGCTGTGCCAGAACAGTGGGCAGGGACGGGAGGCAGGATTTTCTGTACATGCCCTCGCTGCCACTGCCTGGTGTGGTCATAGCCTGCTCAAATCCATTTGCCATCAGAGCAGGGGAGCCAGGAGTGCTCTGGGCCCAGCTTTGTGGTGTGATGGGCCAGCTAAGAACTCCTTTGCCCTTGTCTTTCCATTTATTCTACAAATATTTCTGAAATAACCTCATTTCTTGCAGGCTTTGTTCCCTTCCTCATCCTAATCAGTCACTGTGATAGAGATCTGCTTTGTGTTCTCAGAGATTATTAACAGAAATTTCATCTCACTCAAAAAACTATTCACTTTCCCCTTTACACCTCCAGAGTCTAGATAACTTCTAATTTAAAAAATTAATAAATTAAATCTAAAATATAAGAATATAAAGAAAAATAAAGTCTTGACACAATTATCCTAATGCTAGTATGACCTAATGGTATCATTAAACATATTACAGAATTTCACAGGTGTTTTTGCTTCTGGTGCATGGTCTTGATTCCATTCCTTGAAGAAACGCTGCTCTGTTTGTAGTTTGGGATGCTAGACTTTTAGAAAGGCCATTGTATAAAGGGGAGCTTGCTTTCTGCTTTCATTCCTCCAATGGGAATTTAACTCTTGAGGCAGAAAGGCTTGCTGTAAGGCAGGCATTGCAATACAGGGTAATAATCCTGATTTTTTAAAAAAAGTGTTCCATCTGTCTGGTTTCACCACCTCTATCTTGGTCCCAGCCTGTATATGCATAAAATATATATGGCTGACAAAGACCAATGCTCTGTGCCTTTTGCAGTGCTAGAATGTAGCTTCAGGCCCTTTATAATCTGACACTACTTAGGAAGGAGGGACTAATATAAAGTTTAATTGTGGGTAAAGCCTATAGTAAATATTTGCAGTGTTCTTTAACTCCCTTCCCACAGCTCTGTACAACACACAAAACCTTGGCAACATCAAGTTTCAAACCAGAAAACAAAAGCACTGTTGCTGAGATAAGTTAAATGTTATGTGTACCTAACATAGTGTCACCTGGGTGAAATTCTCTGGTTTACAGAGAGATGGCAAATTTTCAATTTACTCTTCTGTTACCAGAATCAGAATTTGCTATCCCAGTGACCCTGAAGGAAGAAGGGTTCAGCTGCCCTGACTTGATTCTCTATTATCATGAGACCTGGCAAAACTGTTATCCTCAAGTCCTCATATGAGGTGTTTCAGTCTTTGAAGAAACTATTCAGCATCTTTGGGGGCAAACACAGACATGTTTTTTGGCAGCTAGATGGAGAAGCAGCACATGTATTAGGAACATATGGCCTTGGCAGGTTCGTATTTAACCATTTTTACTTCCCAGAAATACAAGATTAACTGAGTTGGTAGAGCAGTGAGTTGTTCTCTTTCTTTTTTTATTTTGACAGACCAGGAGAGATCCATATTTTTTACTCTCTGGAGGTATTTTTAGTCACACTTAGAAGCCCCAAATAACACAGGAATCTCGTTCTAGATCAAGATGTGTAGTTAAATGTGTGAAAGGATATTCAGATCACAGTCAAGGCCTGCAGTCCTGTGCCCACAGTCTGGAAATGTCTGTGTGTGTGTCACCACACTGAAGTTAATGAGGCAGCTGCCCTAACAATGTTATGGACGTGCATTTGAGCCTGACTCACCTCTCTGATAGAGAGGTAGGAGGGAAAAAATGTCCTGCGTAAATAAGTCAAAAGGCTTTAGAGTTAAAGGCTGTGGGCCAGCCCATCCTGCAGGCCCTCCTTCCCTTTGGAAAGCTGTCATCATTAATTACAGAGGGGCACCAGGAGCTCTGTTTGAACGGGCACAGCCCCTGATGAGAGAGGCTGGGACTGGTACCTGGCAGGGCAAAACAGGGATGTTGCAACTGCGTCAGTCATCGGGAGAGAATTGGTGAGCGGAGAAGAGAAGAGGCAGCGTGAAGGCTTTTTGTGCTGTTTTGGACACACACATGGCTCTTTCTCATCAGTTAAACTTAGGCTCAGATTGGAATCTCACCTTTATAATCTCACCTTTATAATCTCAAATACCTTTCAGGCTGAAACTTCCCACAATGCATTTCATTTCATAAAAGCCACAATAAATAATAATTTCTTACTGTATTTTCTTGAGCCTTCCTAAATACAAGGAATGTGGTTGGAAATGCTCACAAAAAAGTTTTAAATCACATCTTCATAAAAGCTTCTTTTGTTCATCAAATATCATATACCTTACTAAAAAAACCATATCGTGTAGGATTTTTCAGAGGGAGATATTAAGTGATTGTGAAAGTCTGTTTATGAACCCCTAATTTTCCTTTAAGACAGCCAATTTATGTACACTGTACCAGAACAGGAGATTCCTCTGGTGTTTTGTAGTGAGCGGATTCTCATTTTGTGGGTGTTTTTTGTGGACACAATGCAGAAAACAAAGCTCTGGTGATTTATTAAATGTTTTCTGGGTATGAAGATCTCTTGCCACTCCCTTCCTCTTCTTCCTCTGGCCGGGCAAAGGTCAGGAGGAAAGCAGGCATGTAGTGGAAGAAGGAACTGTGACAGTATTGGCTGGATCCTCAAACAAAGGCAGAAACAATACAGTTGGCCTCAAAAGCCCAAAATAAAGTCAGCTCCCCCTCAGATATGCCTCCTCAGCACCCTCCATGCTAGTAGCATGACAAATGTTGTCCAGCCATGGCTTGTAGGGCAGAAAGGACACATATTTCATTAAGAAAAAGAAGTTTGTTCACTTCCAAGAAAAAAGCTACCAAAGTTAGGACACCATTTTCCCACTGAGAGCGGGAGAATGCGTCATTCCCACACCCAGGTTGCCCAGGTACTTACTCATACTCACACAAGTTCATGTCTGTCCCATGATATTAGTAGATAATAGAAGGGTGAAAAAAACCAGACAGCCAGACAAATCCCAGTTTAGCAAGCAAGTGTTTAATGCTCAGGTGATTAAGCCATCAAAGCAAAACAGGTGATATAAACAGCCTCCTGCAAGGCACAAGGAAAAGATTTTGGTGAAAACTATTAATTTCGATCAAAGCCTATGTAATTCTTGGGATTAAAAACAAACATTAGACACTGATTCTAAAGTTGACATATGGGAAATTTTAAAAAGGGAGCACAACACATTGCTTTCCCACATTTGCAAGCAGTAGCAAGCAGTCCCTCCCACATTTGCTGTACTAGGAGGTCACACAGTGCTGCCAGAGGGGCAGAAATCTGTGCTGAAATGTGAAAGCTTTCAGGGATGGACATTTTCCATGCAGCAGTCGGTCCATGAGTGACTTTGGGGAGCTGAGGTGGATGCATTCTCATTTTGATGGGATACATGACAGAGTTCCTTCTCTGGCTGATAAGCTGCACACACCAACAGAACTGGAAGCTCTCCTGAGCTGTCATTTTGAAGAAAAATAGAAAGATCATCAATGGCCCAAAAATTCTTTTTTGTGGGCCATTGTTGTTTATGTTGGGCTGTTCTCTCCAGGAGTTATTTTGGAATGTGTTTGCACTGGGGTTTGAGGTTTTTCAGAAGAAAAATGCTGGTTTATATTTATGTTTAAAATATACTTCCAAGGAAGAAAAGACAGAATCTTTTGTTTCATACATTTATCCAAAATGCACTTTATAGTTAAATTTTTAGTTCCTTATCCTGCTGTCCTGTATCTTTTTGTTGAAGTCTTTGACCTAAAACATAAGGTTCGAGCCACTGAAATATTCTATTTGTCCTTTTCCTACCTCACCTTCTGCTGCCCTTTTGCCCCCTGTCAAATAAATAGCAGAGAAGTTATTTTGTCTTGAGCAAAGTTCCTAATCTCAAGGAAACGATAAGATAGTATGATAAAACCCCAGCCACCTACAGAATTGGTTTGGATCAAAATACTTTGGAAAACAGTGAAATCAAGTTTCCAAACATGTTTATTAGGTAAAGTTATTTTAAATTCCCTGAAAATGTTTGTAACCTTTAAAATTGTAATGCCATTTACCCAAGAGTTTATACATCCCACTTCTCCAGCAGTAAGGGAGCTGTTTAACCCATGGGCTGCAGTGTTAAGTGTAGCTCTCTTAGTAAATAGTAATGGAATCAGTGGGCTGTGATTCAATAGAAATATATGATATTGTATATCAACAATAAGTAGAAGACTTTTTAGCCACTCTACAGCTTCTGATTCCCCATGAAATAATTTTATCCATATATAAATTCCATTTATTAATGGAAACAAAATTTTGACTCTAATACTCATGAATTAATATATCTAACTACCATATGTAAAGGCTACCTGAACAATGAAAATAGTCTTAAGAGTCTAAGTAATTACAGGAGACTTATGATGAAATAACATCTCTACCAAATGCTTCACATTTCTACTTAAAAGATTAAAACTGAGAAAATGTGAGGGTTAAATCTGCTATACTACAGCTTCTGTAGCATTTCTGGTGCTGCAAAGGAACAAAATCCCAGACAAAGAAGAAGGAGCACAATACCTCTGTGCTGCCCACTCTAGAGACCCAGTATAGAAGGCCTGCCATGATGATGCTTATGGAAGATCCAATGTGTGGGGAGATTCTTCTGCTTCAACATCTTCTGGAGAAAAAACAGTGAAGCAAAATTTTAGCAGAGTCCTGAATAAAGATGTACTTACGTATACTATGGGCAAAATAAGGTGGATTAAGTAGACAAGAATACTCTTTCTTTCTAAATCCTCTTCCACTTTTAGACAGAAAATGGTTTGGCCAGAGCAAACCATAGGGGTTGGTGTATGCTTTTATTTTGACACAAAACATCATGGCCCGTTTAAACTTAGGGAAAAGATATTGCATTCAGATGGATTTTTAGCACAGACCACAGAAAGGCTATTCTGTACTTTAAATTAAAAAGGACATGCATTCCAAGTCGTGCTCTGAAGGGGACTGGCTTTGGTGGGGAGGAGATGTTTGTTGCTCCCACAATAAGGACTTATGAAACATTTTAATAAACAATAAGGCTTTGTCTGAAGAGAGAGCCTTGACATCCAGTTTGCAGTATATGCACAATACATCCAAACTGAACCCCTGTTGTATTCAGAGAACCATGGCAGACTAGTGGATGAAATCCTTATTTGCACAATCGTGCACTTATTGAAGTGGCCTTTCTCAAAGTACTTTCACAGGGGGTTTAACTCCATGCCAGTCATGTTTTCTCCTGTCTTCTATCCTGACATGAGCATTTTTCACTCTCTCAGTAACAAGGGATCTTGTGTGGGAAAATGTTTTCCCTTTATACCTTACAAAGAAAAGTCTTTTCACTCCGAAAAATTATGTTGTTAATTGCATTAATCCCATGTTCTGTGTGTATGCTTATTCCAAGGAATTCTCTCAAAATTTTATGGACCATAGTTTTTCTTTGTTCAGGTTACTGAAAAGCTACTTAGGAAACATTTAGAGTATAAAAACTATGAGTTTTGTTTCTAGTTTTTTTAATACAAGATAAATCAATGGAAGCAATCATAGTTTTGCCAGACCTCTGCACAATTCTAGGCTTTGAACATCCACATCTCTGACCATACAGGAGAAACATCAGGCTCAAAAAGGCAGGAATGCAGACTCAGAGTTTTGGGTACAATAGCTTGGACCTTAGCTTAAGGGTTCACATATATGAGTGTGCTACACAACTGCTCTCCATCTCAGCACTGCTGGAAAAGAAAGAATTCAGAAGTTCTGCTTTGTACATTTACATGGAGGCTGAAGGAGGTGGAGACTGCAGGAGCTTGATTCCAGATTTCATGACTCACTAATGGCAACGCTTTCATCTCGTTTTCCAAACTCTCGTTGTTTACTTCCAGTAAAATTGCAGGCAACATTTTCATTGACTTCAGAGAAAGTTGGATGGCGCCAGTGAGGTTCTCATAGTTTTAGAAAGTTATCCAAATTTGTCACTAACTTCAAGAATTTGGTCTGAAAAGTCCTTTTATATGTGGCCTAATTACTGTGGGAATAGATACAGCCATTGTATGTACCAAGATATTTTAGCTTCCCTTCATACTGTAATTATATGTATTATCTTACATCACTAATTAAGTTCAAATGTTCTTTTCTTAGCACTGTCATTAATAAATTGTAAAAAATATCTCCAGAACAAAACTAATTTAAAAATCCACTATACAGGCCACTTATAAGAGAGCAATCTGGTTGCGTGTTTTTAACTACTGGCTTTCAGATACAGCCTCAGGGACTCCATTTGGGCGCTCAAGTAATTCTGTCTGATGAGTAATAAACAAATAATTCTACACCCAATTCTGTTTTATTCCCACTGAGTGGTAGCTCCTTATGCAAGTAGTTCCCCTTCAGTATTTAGGCATGCACTTAATCCCAGCTATTTATATGGCTAAACACCACTCCCTGAAATAAGGGATACAGTATTAGGCCATGTGTAAAAAGCAGACGATTGCCCAATAAAATGCAAAAAATCATATGTTGAAAAGAAAGACATTATATTCAGGACTCAGTCATCAAACTAATTATAATTTTCAGTTAAAAATAAAGCTTCTCAACACCATATCTTAATGCATATTTTTTTCCACAAATTTGAGATGAGCATTCATGAGATGAGCATTCATAAGTTTCACATACCTGGTTTTTGAGTGGCAGTGATTTTTTTAATAAGTGGAATGTCCCTACTCTCTTGATCTTTTACATGGTCAGTGCTAACGTTAACAATAATTATTTTGGTGCTAAGAGTATTTCACTGAATGTTAAGTATTGTTTTATACTATCTTTGAATAGCAGCTGTCAGGTTTTTCAGTTTCAAGGGAAGAAGATTGTTTATTTGAAAAAAAAAAAAAGACATCACAATACCTTCTGGGCACCCCCACCAAAACTCTTGCATGGAAAATATAGAACTATTTTCTTTATTAAAGTTTTAACTAAAAACAAACTTTGGCAGCTAATCTTCTAAACATCTAAACCTCATCAATTACTTTCCTCTGCTGTTAGAGCAAAAGTATGCCATTCTTTGGAGAGCAATATTCAGGATGTGAAATATGCATGCATACATTTTCGTATATATGCATACTCTGGCAAAGATTTTAATAGAAAAATGTCACCACAGCTCAAGCTCAATAAAGAACTGAGCAGTCCAGTCTATAGATTTTATGTTTTAGCCTTTAGGGGTGGGATTCTGACCCCTTTATTCAAGCTAATAATCAGAATTTTCAGTGAGGTTTATTGAGTATTGGTGAAAGCTGCAGCAACCAACAGAGGTGTGTGAGTCAAAACACCGCGGAAAAAAGGCAGCTATCGTGGTTTTTACCCTTATAACTTTGCTGTGTTATAACTGCAGGTAGAAAACACAGTCAACCTCACTTTAAATTAATATTTAAGCATCATAAAAAGTGCTACACCTGAGGATTATTTCCAAACTCTTCTCCATTTCATAGCACAGGCAGGCATTAGCTCATACACAGCTACATGTCTGCGTGCAATGATACACAGCACAGACTCAAAGGGTCCTCCTGCAAATCTCCTTCTATCTACAAGAACACCTGTATTATTTGTTTTTCAGATTTCAGTTCAGTCAAATCAAAGAGAAATTACTTAAGGAACAAAGAGCCTTACTGACACTTCTGGCAGATTAGGGAACAGCATCTTAACCTCAGATTTCACTTACAGCATAAAGGCTTGATTCAGGCAGCTGTCTGTCTTACTGAACTTCAGCAACTACATTCTCCTCTGCCTATTCTCAAGTCCTTTAAAAATTAAATTCAGAAAGGCTTGTGAAGCTGTGCCTGGCACAGTTTTGGCTCTGCATTGTAAGGGTGAGTTCTTGGGCATCTTGTCTTGGTTGCTTCAAATCAAAAAATTCCCAGAAGAAATCTCAAAAACTGACAGCAAGTACAATATAAAAACAAAGTGTATAAAAGCAATGATATAAAAGGAAATGAAGTATGTTTTTCTATGCTTTATGGTAACTTTCCATCAGTAAATTTTTTAATATTCTTCTATGTTTTAGGTTGACAGAAACTTCTGAAAAATATACTATTTTTAATCGTAATAATTCATAGCTATAATTAAAAAAATCTTACAAATAAACATTAGAAAGGACAATTTTAAGTCAAATAGGAGAAGGATAATTCCTAGGATGCATATGCATTTGAGGACAACTGTAGTACCTGGCACCTCTGCAGTAGCTCTAGAGATGCCCTACTTGCCACAGAAAACACACATTAAAGAATTGATGAAGAACCTGTTCAATATTACAATAATAAGAGAAGATAAAGTAAACCAGTGACTCCCCATTGCTTCTGGACAGGCACTCTCTTTCTGTAGCATAATTCTACAGAAAAACATTTTTTCATCTGACAAACTTAATGGGACATGGGAGAGCACAGCTACCATGCTCTGACACATGCAAGACAAATTCCTTGGTTTGGGATCTGCCAACAGCACCTTAAACTCTTGTCCTGAGACTTTGGCAATTAGCTTATCCAGTGTGATTTTTATCATATATTTAGTTGAAGCACAGATTATGAGTTATCTTGGGGAGATTTTTTGCTCTGAAGTGTGAGCTGAGAATGGGTGTGGGAAAAATCTTTTCTTCTCTGGTGCTCTGTTTTCTTGCTGAATTTACTGGGAACAGCAGAAGTTTAGAAACAGTGAAAACAAGCCTCTGTTATTTATTCCACCTAAAGTGTTGCAACTCTGAATCTTCTTGTCAAAGTGCATTAATTCAAATTATTATAATAAATTATATGTTGTGTGGTTTGGATCAAAAGAGCTTTAGAGCCTATTTTGCCTATGGATTTCTCAGATGCTATTACAGTTTGCTTTCTGCTAAGCAGTCTATGAATAGAACAAATAGAACAAGAATGAGAATTGTTTGACAATTAGCGTAAGAATATAATACAAAGCACTAAAAATGCTCACATCCTCTCTCACCTCCACTAAGGGTTTCTTTTTTGTTTTTTCCCTCACTCAAGAAAGAAATACTCTGGAGCCAGCATCCACAGCCTGCCTGTAGATGTAGTTGCTATTTATTTTAGGACAGAGAACAGAAAGACTTTTTACCCAGATATAAGCATAAATCTCAATAGAACACATCTCTTCCAGCTCACTGTGACACAAGACTGGTTTTTGAATTTCATTTGTTTCTTTGAAATCATCTGAGCAGGGAAGGGATTTGGACATAGCCGTGCCCTCTGATGTATCCCATTTTTTTAGAGTTCTGAAGGTTTCCTTGCAGAGTGTGAGAACCAGGCACAGCCCTCTTCTGTTCATTTCAGACGATGCTATTTCTTTTAAACATGCTACTAACATCTTGACCATCTATTATTTTTCCTAAAGAAAAAGGTGCAAGGCATGAAATTATCTGAATTTTGATGCCCATGCCTATTATATAGTGCTGCTGCCATCTCCAATGGAAATGCAGGTTTTTTAACCACTCTGTTCTACAAAAGACAGGCAGCTCTGCTTTAATAGAAAGATACAGGAACACAAAAGCATGGCTATACAAAAGAAATAATGCCCCACGTCAAACCAAACCAGCACAGTTAAACTACAGGTACCATGGAGCATTTTCATCTTCTGGAAATTCACTTGAAAGTTCCTCTGGAAACTAAAACATCTCATGATATGGGTACTAATGGAACAGGATGAATGAGACTTGGAGAGATGCACAGACCCTTGAACAAGCAGGGTAAAATCCATAATTAGGCACCCAGCAAGGCAGGTGATGTGTCATAATGTCCTTCTTTAATAAACAGCAAAGGAACAATTTGCAGCACATTACTAAGGACAGTCCTGCTGGGTTGCCTGTCCAGGGAAGTGGAAATGTACAGTGTTAAAAGTTCACTTAACTATTACACACCTTCTTAACACAAATTGTTATCCTTACACAGAGATATCCAAAAACAAAAATGAAGGAAACATTTGTTCAGACACTAAGATGATCTGTATACTTGATAAGGAAGAAAGATCTTCTATCCTTCACGTAAATAAATAACCAAATAAATAAATAAGCATTACAATCCACCACCTAAAATTCTGTCAAAATTTTAAATATTTTATCCAAAAACATTTCAAAACGGGTGGTGTTGCATCTAAAAATACAAAACACATGGGATTTTATTTCAATGAGACATAGAAACATTATTAAAGACATTAAATTAAATGTAGAAAATAATTTTGGGAATCTGGTTCAGTTAGAAAAACATCAAAGAGCTTATTACTGTATCTTGAGTTAAGTAAGCATGTTGTCACTCTAACAGACTGGTTTTAATTTGTTCAAACCACTCTGTTGGGATGATTTATATCCCAATATTTCTGGCAAACACATTTAGGAGAGTTAATTATCTTTTCTGAAAGGCACAACAGGTTTTCGTTGACTCAACTGTGGCGCAGAATATCAACACATAAATTCAATAACTTTGAACAGGCTGTTA
The DNA here is from genome assembly GCF_028551555.1 of Melozone crissalis. Taxonomy (NCBI): domain Eukaryota; kingdom Metazoa; phylum Chordata; class Aves; order Passeriformes; family Passerellidae; genus Melozone; species Melozone crissalis. The sequence goes on from NW_026535794.1 coordinate 30,582,810, forward strand.
AAATTCAGTATTCTAATTGAGCAACTCCAATTCAAATAAAACCATACCACTTTCAGTTTAAAAAAAGGCTTTCTAACTTTCTTTTTTTATGATCTTCTTAGTTCTGGGGGCAATTTATGGGATGAAATGAGAGCCTCAGTGACCCCAAAGGAACTCTGCAGTAGTTCTTTACCCCTTCAGCCTCACCAGAGCAGCCCTTTACGGGAAGGGGGATTTTGATTTGGGTTTTTCTGGGGGTTGCTTGTTTTGTTTTGCTCATGTCAGTAATTCAGCTCACTGAGTAGCCCCATATGCTGCTATTCTTGTGCAATGGGGATGAGTTTTCTCAACAGCTTAAACCAACTTTGCCACCAACACCTCTGTCTCTCCCTTGCCATCTCCACCCCTCTGCTGCTGGCACTGGCAGCTCCCAGTGCCTCAGAGCTGGATCAAAGGGCTTCACAGAAAGCTACCAGAAACTTCTGTGGGCTGGCACTCTGCTGCCAGGAGCAGTGCAGGAGAGGAGGGGAGGGACACAGAGCAAAGTGTGAAGATGGGACCACGATTGTGGATTGTGCTGACTCAGCTTTGCTTAATTTGTCACAGAAGAGTGACCTGAGGGTATGGCAAACACCAGCAAGGAGATAAAAAGCATCAGGGCAGAAGGAGTGACTGGAAACTTATAAAACCAACCTTCCCAGCAATGCCAAAGTCTTGAGCAATTTCAGCCAGAGGTCTGAGATTGACACAGATGGATCCTGTGCTCACAGCATGTCCTGGCACAGCTGGCCCCACTTCAGTCCCTGTGCTGCTGACTACTGTAGGGGAGGGAGGGGTGGGAAGCAGAGAATCAGCATATTTAACACAGCTAGGAGGCTGTTCCCTGAAGGAAATATCTACAGGACATATTCAGACAGTTTTTAAATTCTTACCCTCTTTCAAGAAAAATAATTATTAAATGCACTGCCTGTTATATCACTTTGCAAGTTGGATTGGTGTTTGTCTTTTTAGTCTTCCACTCTTTGCATCTTCAGTATTAACAAGCATTAATAGTTTATAAGTTTTAACAAGCATTGTAGCTAATTCTATTGCTCGGATTCTTTCTTTGGGTGATTTCTCACAGGGATCATTTTTGTGTCTTTTGTGAGCAGAACTGCAGACCAGAGTGAATACTTGCAACCCACATTCCCTAGTAAAGTGAATTCATGTTGAAGGAGAGAAAACACAATCAGGTCTGCAAGGATAATGTCATGCCTGGTCAGTGGAGGAAGCCCATGTACTCCCCTTAAGAGTGCATAGCCCCATTAGAGGAGATGCACAATGAGGTTTCTAAATTTTCTTTGCAGCACAGCATGTAAAAATAGAGATTGCCCCATACACTGAATTTATGCCTTCAAGGGAGAGTGATTTGAGCATTTTAGGATTGGAAGGGATTCTCAAAAATTTTCTAGCCATCTCATCAGGGAGAAAATCAACAATATCACTGAGGGATTCAATTGTGTTCTATATAAATTAAAAGTTCAGGGAAGAGAAAGAAAAAAATTTGGCGCTTATAAATTGTTTGTTTTGGCAAGCATCCTGCTCTATGCAATTCCATAGAAACTGCCAGAGAGTTTATGGAAGGTTCAACATTTTTATTTAAATCTTTTTGGCCCATTTGGGAGGACAGTGACCTGTGGGAAAATTTATGCATGCTTACTCAGAAAAATATCTGAAATACCACTGTAGACTCCAGCTGTTCAAATAAGAAGGAAGAATGATTTAACTGCTGGCCATGACCAAACTTGGATGACAATAGTTAATGTGGGATTCCCATCTCAGCAGACATTTACTTCAGCATCTGCTACATTCAACAATAGCAGGAAAGAGTGGGAACCAACAGCAGGATTTCCTTTGAAAATTCACTTTTATTCCTTCTTCCCTTAAATCCCTTTATTCTTGCCTAGTAAAAATTGTATGCATAGTAGGAGCTGGAGGGAATGCAAGGTCAGGCCTGCAAACACCTCAATCCATCAGCAGAGAGGTGTGGCAGCTGGTCAGCGCTGCCTGGCAGGAAGGAAGCTGCAGCCTTCGCTTTGAGTCACGAGAAGCAGCCAAGGAGCTCCATCCATGCTCAAATCGTGGATGTGCCTGGGTCAGGCTCTGGGGGAAAGCTGTGCACAGAAAACACTGTCAAGCAAAGCTGCTTTGTCATCAGTTTACAGCAGATGCCAGTGTATGTCTATGTTCACAACAAGAAACTGAGATATGTCTGTGTCTGCCTTGGCAGGTGATGGATTGTAATAGGAGCTGACCTTTAGAGAGACAAAGCTGCTCCTGAAGAGCCAGCTTCTTCACTTAGTAGAGAGGATTTTACAGCAGGTTATTTCCAGTCTGGCCCAATTGGCCAGAAGGGTGTAAGCACACCGAGAGCCAGCTGGATCTCTTCTCAGTGAAAGCTCTCCAGTTTGGTCAAACAGTGTAGTGTTGACCTGGAGTGCACAAATTGCAGAATGTGGGCATAGCAGGGGACTTGTTTCAGAAGCAGCCTTACAGCAGCTGGTTTTCCTCTGCTTCACTAGGGAATGAGTTATGAGATCAGCATCCTGATAGCAGAAAGGAGCTGGACTGGAATTACCAGCAATGATCCTTGGAAGGACAGGTCCTATCACTCCCCCTGGGGTCACATCAGAGAGATGACTTCTGGTCAGGAGCTCTGAGATCCCAGCAGATCCACTGCTGGGAATACTCAAGCAGCTATAGCATAACACAAGACCTCCATTACAGCCAAAACCAACTGTGCGAGAGGATATACAGTTTAACCACATGATAAATCTCCCTTGAAAGTCCCTCCTATCCATCACCTTTACAAGCTTTCTGAAGTTTCTTAAGAACGAAAGCTAAAAAATTTTAGCCAGACAAAAATATAATGTTCAGAGCTGGTGAGCACTCTTTCTGTTCCTTTTCTTTTTCAGACATTTTCATGGCACTGTGTAGTAGCACAAGCACAATGAACAATGCTTGGTGGCACAAGGTGGTTGAGGGAACTGAATCAGCTCTTGGTTGGCTGCCTGGCTTCCTCTGGGTTGGCAGCAGGCTCCCAAGGAAATGCCTTGAGGAGCTCAGAAAGACCACTCTGAAGAAAATTATTGTATGCAATAGTGTCTTCTAACCCCTTCTACACAGCAATAAGCACAAACCTTTGTAAATGTATGTGGTTTATCTTCAGAACATACAGGAGAGCGCATTCTGCTGACACATGCCATATATGAAACAAAAAGGAAGGGAAGCTGATCTCATTACACTCTGACTACTTGACTCAGATTGAGTTTTGACTATTTTTATCTTGAGTTTTGACTATTTGTATCTAATTGAAGTCTTTGTATCAGAGTACATTCTGGGTATTTGACTACATGCTGAACTAAATGTAGTCAAAGACAGAAAAGTTACAAAACCCAATGTTGGTGTTCTTTCTTATATACATGCAGGCACTAGAAATCAAGAATTATGGCTGAAACTCCACCATCAACTCATACTCAAAGAACTCTAGCATCAACTCATACTCAAAGACTTCTGTGAAAAGACAGGGATATTTATATATTTAGGAATATGTGGACCCAGTTAATGATAAGAAATCCATCTAAGCCTGCTTTTCCTTATTGAGCAAACTCCTACAGTTGCAGGTGTTTTTAATTTAATTTTTGAGTGATTTTTCTCAGATTATCACCCGACTAACAAACATCAGGGGATTTGCTACTGTCATAATTTCTTCACTGAATGTGTGAAAATACAGATTTAATTCTTCATGGATTACACACTGGGGGTAAAAAAAAAGAGAAAGAAAAATCCAATGATCAACTGAATTAATATGAATTTATATGAAACCACATTGATTTTATCAGAGCTGAGATTATCCACTGGTCCAGAGCAGGGAATGAGACCAGATCTTTCTTTTAGTATTTTCTTTCTATCTTGTCATGCCAATATGTTGCTATTTGACTCTGTTGTTAGTGTCTAATATGGTTTAACTAACATGAGATTCATTATAATAAAATTCATAATTTTAGGAGATTTAAAAATGTTTTTATTTATTATTATTCTAACTAAAAATTTAATGAAATATCCATTTTGCATTGTCTATGAAATTGTATCATGGTTCCCTGGCCCTTGGTAATTCTTGAATGATGACTTCTGAAAATTTTCAAAGTAGGATTGAGAAACAAAAACCAGTGAACTTTTGGTTTCGATATCTACTAAAAGACATGTCCTAATGTCTTATCAACTTCAATCTTTAGAACAGAACGAGATGTTCTTGGGTTGAGAGGAAAAGCACAGGGAAACACTGGGGCTGAAACAGGGGTGTGAGCACTGAGCACACACTTCACTGCTAAGTCATCATCTGCATCCTAAATTTGAGTAAAGAAAACTATTTTCTTCTATCAATGATCAAAGCCTCCATTAAAACTGCGTGGCTTGTGTAGGATTGGATGAAATCCCAATTTGTAGCCTCAAAGGAAGCCTCCAAAGGCGTGTGTGTGTGCACACATTCACACCTATCAGCACCTGCCAAAACGCTTCCAGCTCGCTGATCCCAGAGTGCATCTGAGGCTGCCTCAAATCTGATATGATTGCACTGAAATTGGACACTTCATAAAAGGGCTTGGAATGAGCAAATGGAAACATGTGGCCTAACTCTCCTCTCACACTCATATCAGGGCAAATTAAGGCTAACACTGGATTAGTCTTTTTGACAAGCTGCAGAAACTGTATGAAAGCTTCTGGGAAACCCAAGGCTTTTGCAAATTTGTGTTTAGCCTGACCAAACATTTCTAATAGAAAAGGATTTTTTGGCATTTTGATGAGAAATTATTTTCATTTTGAAGCTAATTTTTTTAACATAAAGTGTTAAATTAATCAAAAATAAACTTAACATTTATGGATTATTTCTTTGTACTTTCTGCAAATGGGAAAATCTTACGTGAAGTTGTCACTTCCATTCCTGTGGTGAAAAGAAGGCAAACAGTTTCATATAGTGCACAAGTGAATTCAACATATGACTACAAATAGTAATAATACACTCTCCTTCCATGGATCAATTTTGCTCAAACATTAAAATCAATTAAAATTTTCAGACTGCTTCATTACAGATGAATAATGGGGTCCAGAAAATTTGATCAATTCCTTAAATATTTCTCTCATTTAAACAGAGGAAATTTCAAGGAGCTTTACAGAAAAATTATACTCCCAAGTCTTAATTAAAGACAACAGATTCCCACTTGCAGAGAATACTCTTTTCACTGTTTGGAAAATGTAGCAATGTAAGGTGTACTCAGTTCACTCCAATCTATCTTCACTTTCATTTTCCACGTCCCTTCTGGAAAGGTCCTAAAGGATCTTAAAATAAACTGTAAATCTAAGTTATACTGACTTAAAACTTCTTTCAATATTATGGTAATGATAGTTTTGTAGCAGGTAGAGTTCAGAACACCCAGCCAGACTGTGTTGGCTCCAGCTTTGACACCACCTAGTGCTTCACATCTGGCCAAAAGGGAGTTAAAATGTCAATGCTTGAGCTAACTCCTTGTGATTTGGAATGACAGTGCCTCTTCTCTCCTCAAGAACAGAAGCAGATTCCTCTACTGAAAACTGTTGGCTATCAGGGCAGGTTTTGTGATGAGTTCCTCTCTGCAACTACCTTACTCCTGCAAACTCAGGTTTTTTATTCAAGTTGACAGCTTCCAGAACTTTTCAGTCTAATCCTAATTTGAATTGTTAACAAAATTAAACTGCTGGATATTTAGTTTTTTCCAACCAAGATTTTTAAAAACTTCACAAGACATGCATACATTTATGCCCTGTTTGCCTTGTGTGATCTTCAACACTATTGTGAATATTTATCAGTATCACTTGACAGTCTAGACTGCAAGATGTGGCCAGAGACCTGTCCTAGTCTCCTCAACAGTTAAGAGAAATCTTCCCATTCTTTGTAGGTTAACTTCTTGATTTCTTTTTTTCTTTGTAAAGTATTTGGAACTTTATTTTCTGTTCTCAGTCTTCATTGAAAGATAGAATTCTAAAGGTTAAATATCCCCTTGAACTATAACATGAACTGCTGTCTGGGATGTTTTGAAAACTGCTAAAATAACTCCTTCATTTTCTTAACTATATATCAATCTATATATCTAGGTGTTGCAGGAAAAGGGTTAAAAGCAGAAGATTTGGCAAGAGAGGAAAGTAGAGCTATCTTCCTTCAAGATGACCTTGCAGCTGGGAGACACCAAGAATATCCAGTGTGGAAAATTTTGTGTATTGTGCTTGCTTTGGGTTGTTTTCTGTCTGTCTTGAGAGGTGTAGTTTTTGTAGAGGATTACAGAAAGCTATCAAAGGCTTGGGGCACTCTTCATGGGCAGGCTTGGCAGAGAGATGAGGAGCTGGGGTTTATGGAAAGCACGCGGAGAGCACAGCACTGTGAGGTACTGCACGTGCCCCGGGCCCTTGGGAATGCTGAGGGTGGGAATGTGCTCCCGGCTTTCTGCCCCTGCCAACACAGACTGAGCATAGCAGTGCATGTGTTTCCTCTTGCTTTTGGGGTCCTCCAGCCAGCAGGGTGATGGAACAAATAAATCGACTCTGCACCTCAGCTGTGGGTCGTGGTGGCCTGGGTTACTTGCATCCATCAAAGCGCACACGAGGTTGGACTGATGGGTGATTATCCTGATTAGACAAGTACATGCCTAGGACAGAGGGAGGGAGAGGGTAAAATTAGCAGTCTAGATGGATATAGTGCACGATATTTTTGGATAAATGTTTATTTGGGGCACAAAAAAAACACTTCAAAACCCTCTCTGTCTTTCATGGGAAAATTGAAGAATACACACAGCTTCAAGATGCTACTTGACTCTTATGAGGCAAAATGCCTTTTGAGTGTTGTTGTCACATAGATAAGGCGCTGGGGAAAAGCAGGAGTGAAGTCATAGGGATGAGTTATGGAGTGCCAACCCTCACAGGAGAGAAAGGATATTGCCAGGCCACCACCACGAACAAGTTCTCAGACCTTCCCTGCATGCTGTGAAGGACTAAGGCATTGTGTTGGGGCTGCAGTGCATTTCCTTCCCAAACCTGAGCAGGAAATGGGAGTGCAAGGAAACAAAAGAAGAAAGAGAAGTCCAGAGATAGTTCCATTATAACCACATGCGACACTGCAAAATACTTCCTCTCTTCTATAAGAAAAAAAATCTAAATTAAACTGATCTATGAACCTAGAAAAGAAATGGTCTTCATTCCTCCTCTTACACTCCCCATGTTCAAATTTTGTCACATGACTGGCAATACTTATTCTTTCCTTTCCTGCCCAGCAAAATGCTTAAAGTGCCTGACTAGTCAACCAGGAAAAAGACACAGAGAGACCCTTAAGTTACCAGAAAACCCTCCTGATTATCCCCCTCTCAGTTTAAAAGGGATTGAATTTTTTTGCTTAAAAATATAATCCTTTTTTTTTAATTGCTTTTCTTTTCTTCCTTTTCCCTGAGCAAAGTATTACTGTTCACTTTTTCCTGGAAAGATATCCACTCTAGTCTAGCAAGTGAAAATTAATAAGTCACTGTTACTGCTAAATCAAAAGCACTGGAGGAATGCTTTCTCTCCAAGCCTTCATTGACTCCAGGAGACTTTGTACTGAAACCTCTAGGGGAAACATAATATGAGACTAAACAGGTTTTCCAGTAATCATATTTATTCATTCTTCCTAATGCAATAAGATACACCCAAAGTTACTCCATGTTAACCAAGAACATTTTTATACTTCCAAATATATTTTGCACTGTTAAATGCAAAGATAAACAGCTTGAGGATACAGTTTAATAGTTCCTCTCAGTATTAATCATCAAAATACACACACACAAAAAATAGTATTCATACTTCCACTGAAATAGTTAAACGCTGAAATTTTAAAAAGATCTTTCTGTAACAGGATAGGGAATATTACCTCTGGGCTAATGTGCACAGTAAAGGAAATTAAAAGAGGCTGCAAAGCAAAAGTAAAAGTGGAGCTGGCCCTTACTGAAGTCAGTGACAAAATTCCTTTAAACTGCAGCAAGACAAGAACAAGCCCCAGCAGACTGGACTGACTACAAAGCCAAGGGAGATTTTAACATATGAGTAATAATAAGAAGGAACAGTACAACAATTATTAATACTAAGAAATTAGGAATCATGCCTTTTAATATTTAAAACAGCTCTCCAAATACACATTTTAATTCTTCTTTAGGATTAGTACAATGTTATCAATAAAAAAAAGAAAGGATCTATCGTCTTAGTCTAATTGGGTTGGTTTTCCCTTCACAGTATACATGCAGTGTAAATGCATTGATATTTCTGTATATCTTTACCATGTGTGCCTGCAGAGAGGGAAGGACCATAGTTACATGGGCAGGAAACAGAAAATGTTCCATTTTCCAAGCTTATACTTGCCTTCAAATCATCGCAATGCCAGATTTTATCAGGAACGCTGCTTTAAAAATATTAAAGAGAATTTCAGTTCCAGATGGAGCCTACAGTGATGTTACAAAGATAATATAAGAAACAGAAAGTGGAAACAGATGTGTCATTTTTAAGGAGATGGATTCCATTAGTGTAAAACTCTCCAAATGTTCTGTGAGCTGTGACATCTGCAGCAGTATTTTCAAACCTGCGTAGTTCTCTCCCCTTCCCTCTATGGGTTTCCTGGTTTGGATGGTCTTTTCTTCCTTTGTAACTTCATAGATTGTAAGGGACCATCTAGCCTGACCCTCTCAAAGGCTGCAGGACTTCCTACAATTAAGTCCTAAAAGAAAAAGTTGCCTTGAATAGCAGCAGTAGAAAAACAATAACAATACTTGCCGGCTATACTAATGAATTTTTTGTAGATAGAAAAGCAGAAACCAAATGTCTCAGGACAGCCATCCTCTAATCCTAATCACAGGATTGTCACCTCTTGCCCTCAGTTATTATCTCCTCTGTTGCATTGCTCCTAATGTTTCATACTTTGATGAATAACCTTCCCATACAAAAATAAATTATTCTCTTTCTTTCTGCATTGACACATCATAGGACAGGAATCACCTGTCCTCTGACAGTTGCCAGAAATAGTTGAAGTGTGAGCTATCACAATGAGGTTTTAGTCTATGTTATATTACCAATTGCCCCTTTCATGTCTTAACCAGAATTCCAAATGAAAAACACTTCACTGCAATTGTCTTTAACAACCAAACATCTCAATTTATTCAAAACAAGATAGTAAAAGCTGTTTGCTTCAAACCTATGTCAATTGATGGTGACACAAGGACTTTCATTTTTTGTGTAGAAGTTCTGCAGCAGCTTCCCACAAATCCTCCACCTACTGCAGTCACTGTCTTGTTCCTTTAAAACATTGGTACAGTATTAATTTTCCCAGATCTATATTAGAATAAATGTTTACAGGGAGACTTATCACACCAATTAAGTTTAAAAAATCTAACTTGAATGGTATGTGTTTGATGTCCTTAAATACTGGATGACATGGTTACTTATAGAGCAGTTCTGCCTCTCTGGGTTATTATAGACAATAATAGCACTTTCTTTTAGCAATGGAACAAGTATAATTGCAGCTTTTCTTAACATATTTTAAAACTTCCCTCTTACACTCTACATGTTCTGTCTCTGTGGGGCTTTTTATTCCCTTAACAACTGTTGAAAAATTCCCACCTTCTGTAAGGTCCCTTCCAGCCCAAACCATTCTATGATTCTACAATTCTGACCTGTACCACTATCAAATTTACCTTTCTTCCATTTCTGTATAAATTTTCATTCTTCCTGGGTTTATTATGTTTGTTTGTTTCATATCTGTTTCCACTTTCCCTTTGAGCCAGGGTTTCGCTTTGTTTTGTTTTGTTTTGTTTGGGTGGTATTATTTTTTTTAAACCAATATGGCCTTCTCCTCATTTGTGGTTTTTGAAGCGTTTGGTAAAATATTCCTAAGCAGTTCCCAATTATCATTCACATTTTTCTGTTTAAAAGCTTTTTCCCCAAAGATTTCGCTCCTAATTGTTTTCAGCTTTATGAAACTGCTCTTTCAAAGCAGTAAGAGAGGGGGAATGTGAAGTTGTTTTTGACATTTTTTGCTTGTTTGAACACTCTTTTACTTTGATATGCCTAATATAATTTTGCTAAAGATGTATGGCTAAGCATTAACAGTGGCATTAACACTGAGTTTGAAATTCTCTTTTACCTAACAAGGTAGGTTCAGTAGAGGGCTGAGCATTCCAGAAACATTTTCTGACCCAAGAAACAGGTAAGAAGAAATTCCTATAACTTTTTTAATGTTTATAATAACTATTTAAAGAACCAATTGTCATGGTCTGTTCTGTTACTTTGTGCTGCAAAATTCTTAGAAAAGCAAAGTTAAAAGCAGAGTTTGATTCATCATTTGGTACTAGGTAAATAGAAAAATATTCTTCCTGCAAGACTGGTCAGATCTCAAGAGACACATTCACAACTGCACTTCAGATTTTCACCATTCCTCTTAAATGTTCCTCAAGTGTCTTGACTTTTGCTAGATTCTTGGTGATGAGTGATACAGGCTTTCCAGTAGAAAAACCTCTAGTGGACGGGGGAATGGGGTTTCAGAGAGAAACCATACATCAGTTTCTATATTAAAAAGCAATGAACTTTATATATTTGATAAAAAAATACAACTAAATTTTGAGTTTTTGAATGCGCTAAGAACAGGACTACATCTATGAACAGGTGAATAATTGCACTGTCATCCCTCTAAGTTAGCAGATGCTTCATTTGCTCAGAAGAATTACAACTGGGTGACAGTTTTTTTAGAACCCATCCAATCCAAAAATTTTTAATTAATTCAGAAGTGACATGGACAAAAATGAGAAACGGTGACAGAGAATAACATCTTTCTTTATACTTGTATTCAAAGTTTAATATATATAAAACTGATCTTCATTGCTGACCCACTGAAATAATCACAGAAGTTTTTCTGCAGTGTTACAAAATTCAGTTATTGTTTAATGATTCAGAGCACAATTTAGATAATTTTTTCCTCTGAGCTCCTTAACTAAATAATCACTATTCTCTTCTTAACAGGATTAAAAGATATGTAGTAACTCTTATGAATTACAAAAGCATTAGTGGCAGTAGTCATTTGAAGAGATCCAGTGTGGAATAGGCAGAAGTAATTTGGATGCCAAGATCAATTTCCTTATTACTGTAAGAGAACTTATGCTTCCAAAACTAATGAATTGAAAGTCAGTCAAGATCACACTGCAAAATCTGTTAAAAAATTTAGTTGGAAGGGATTAGGGGTGGTCAATTACAAGAGATTCAAAGACAAGTAGTCTTCAGGTTTAGTGATACATCAAAACTGTTTCCAGACAACTTTTAGGTATGTGGTTTGACTTGTCCCTTTGGCATAATCAGCTCCATCTCTCAGTGCTGACTTTTCTGTGTCTGGTCAGTAAGGAAGATCCAGAGGGTACCTGGGTAGTTGGGGCAGGGAGAGTTTTATTTCCAGTGTAAACATAGAGACATTTATTCCTGAGTGGCAACACACATTGTCACATCAACCACAGTGCTGAATGTTCCCAGTTGAGAACTATTTAAAGAATAAGAGCAGACTTTGGTCAGCCACCTCTACTTGTGTACCAGAAGAAAGGACCAGGTTTTTTCAAAGCAGTCAGTCTTTGCTTCACTTACTATGTCCACAAAGCGAGTGATTTAAGCAGGTAATCAGAAAAGTTTGGTAACTGATTTGAATAAAATGGAACAGAATTATTAGAAATAAAAATACTGTTTTGGCTTTAAGAAAAAAACTTTTCAAAGAAGGCGTCATAGACTGAAAGAAAATTTTGATTTGGAGAGTACACCCCCCAAAGTGTCTCTAGTAAGAGTCTTTGAAACAAAACCTACATTTTAAAATGATTAAGGCTTTCTCTGAATAGTCAAAAATAAAATAAAAAAAAGTTTAAAGCTGTAGGGACTTTAGTTCCATTTATTAAGGAGTTTTAAATCAACATAATCTAGTTCCTGAACAGGTTATAGACTGGTTTTGAGGGTACCCTCAAACTCCTATTGCTCTTCCTCACTTCGTATTAAAACTCAGAACAATAATTGGAAATAATCACAGGTTTGAAATTTATTTTCCAATGTCCTAAGGCAATGAATCAAATTTTGAGGCTAGAAAGTAATTTTTTCTGTGCTCCAAAAATATTCTGATAACTTGCATAAAGCAAAACTCCACTGATAAAATGGGTCTGGCTTTATCAGGATACTTAGACAAGATCAGTAGAGCACTCTTTTACATCTACAGTGCTGTTAAAAACCTCTTGAGTTGAAATAGAAATCTTCCACTTTCTGAAAAAGCACTCTGCCTATTCTTCAAAAGACTGCTCAACACACACACAATGTGTTAAGATGAATCCTTTATGATCACTATGTATTAGGAGCCCCAGAAATCACACAACTAGAAACAAAACTTTCTGAGAACTAAGGCAAGAGGAAGTCTAATTTCTTGACCCCAAACCTCATTAAGCAGAAGGCAGGCTACTGACAGGAATTCACTCAAACCAGATGAGCTTCTGGTGCACACTCCCGTCACCAGCTGAAGAGACTGAGATTGTCCTTCTCCAGTCCTTTCTGGGAGCTGTTGCATCAGGTATGCTCTTGGGAACTTAATCATATTTCTCGTTCTCCATCTTCTACATATGCACCAAAATTGCACCTTTCCTTCTACTGCAAATCTTGCTCACCATGTGCTTATTTACAGCTTTGGAGTTACCAAAGCAAATCGCCACTCTCTGCATGCACAAATGTGTTCAGAAAGGCCCAGTAAAACCATTCAATACCCTCCCAGGCTTCTGCTGGACTTCCATGCCCCAGGTGTCCCCTGGAGTTCCACCTTATGCTGAGTCTCCCCCCAACTGAGGCACTCAGTTTTCCAAATGAGAGGAGTAAAATTATGACCTTAAGCATAGATTTGAGGTTCTAGTCACTTCCTCAGTATGAAGGAGCAGAAGCATGGACAAGCTCATAGGGGAGGGAAGGGAATGTAGACTTCCAATAATGGAGAGATTACAAAGAGCTAAAGGAAAAAAACAGATACACACATATAGATATACATAAGCAAATAAAAACGGAAACCACTATGAAGACAAAACAAACTGCAATAGAAGGAGGATTCTAAGAAATGGTGATGGAAAAGAGAAAAAAAACAACAAAGTATCAAAAAAACCCCCCTTCAATCAACCATATTTTTATCAGCCAGGCTGAAATTAAACGTGAAAAAACCCAACATTTTCAATTAAAAATTCTGTTTAGAAAATGCTTATATTGGGGAAAAAAAATCACATTATGAACCTTTATTTTTGTTGTACTTAAAAAGAAATAAGTGTTTCTTTTCCTTCTACCTTTATCAATGAGTATTACAGTATATCTGTTGACACCAAAAAAATTTCTTAGCTCCACTGAAGTGAACAGAAAAACTGTATATGATAATTTAAGTACAGAAATAGTATCCATGCTTTTACAAAAGATACAAGCACAATATTTCTAACCTGATCAGGCCACTAAACTTGAAAAGTTATAACCAAAAGGGAAAAAAAATATGACTGCTTGAAAGAGTTTAACTAGGAGATCCTGCTGGATTGTGTCAGCTTTCCTTCTATTCAGAATTTAATCTGGTGTAAATCTGAAGCTGACATGGATAGACTAATAATGATTAGGGGGAAATATAAAGCAAAAGCCCTTCTCACTTAATTCTAATTTATGCATTGTTATGTTGCTCAGCTGGTTCTCAAGCTGGGCAGAGGGAAAGATTTAAGAGAAGTAGCAACTCATCTGAATGCCAGCGGTTTTCCAGAAGAAAGAGGAAAATGCATTTTCTTTGCAAAAAGACTCAGCTGCTTCAACGTGGCAGAATATGTCTGCGAGAAAAAAACATCTATGGTGATTATGGATAGGAGACTGAAGTTTTGCAGTTGAAAAAGGCTCCCTTCTAAAAGGATGAGACGTATGGGAGATCTCTTTCCTCGGCTGGTAATGGGCGCAGACAGCGGTGCAACGTCACGGCTGCCCCTCTCCCCACGCCAGTGACAGCACTGATGAAAATGAGATTTCCCTGGGTGCACACAGTGTCCAAAAACAAATAGGAAGAGACAGTGTCAATGAGTTTTTTTATTAATCATAGGAATGCTGAGGAGATTGTCAGGGAAATGAGGGTTATGAGGAGAAAGACTGCACTGAAAACTGAAGGTGATGTCTTGAAATTTTAGAGTGAAAGGCAAAACTTCTCCTGGCATCTACAGGGCCAGGAGCTCATCCTCTATGTGTAGAACAGTGAATGCAAAACTTTCTAAAGGGAATAAATAATTTCCACCTCAGAAATGTTCTGTTAGGGATTCACTCCCCCTGATGAACATACCACGAAGGTTGAAAAGCAAATATTTTCATTGTCTACAAATGGTGTTATAAATTAAGCTTAAAATGACCACGAGAAAGAAGCTCCTAAAATTATTGTATGCTTGATACACCAGCATAAAATAATTTTAGTTAAGTTGTGACAAGATTCACAATACTTCTCCCAAGGCTGAAAAACTTTAATAAACTTCAGAGCACAGCAGAGGTATGCCAGTTCTGGTATATCAAGCGAGTTACTTTGAAAACCTCTGTACACACCCAGGCACCAGCATGATCTTCCTAAGATCCAACACAATTGAATAATGTGACTGCAGGCAGCCTTGGTCATAATACATGTATTAATCATCTTTTTTTTTATCTAGAAGCAGGAGAAATATTACTAATGAAATGAAACATTAGAAACACCAATAACCCAGAGGAGAATTAGCCTGGATGAGAAGCTTACATCCTGGTTTCCAAAAGCTAAAATCTTCCCCAGCTCCTTCTCTCCCTGCTCATTTTCCTCTGCTGAAAAGTGACAGTGATTGATATCTTCTCCCACCCTAAGTATGCTGTGGTTATTTCTCCTTATGGTTGGAATTAAGCTAACAGCCCAGCTCAAACACTCACCCATTTAGATGAAGTATTTATTAGCCATGAATCCTTCTGTTCTTACACCACCTCAAAGTTCTTGTGTACGTCACTGAGAAGCACAAAGGGAAGGATTCTGGCATTCAGCACCAAATCCTCTAACAAGACGAGCAGGCATGGAACGGCTCCCAAAGCCCAGATGTTTAAACCATATGAAGCTGCAGAAGAAAATAAAGAGCAGCTGAATTACAAAGGAGGGGAGGATGCAATGTTTGTGTATGGTTAAACTACTGTAAACTTTGAAATTTGCATTATGGAATCCATTAGCAAACCCATAACTTTGATTTAAAAGTAATAGTCGTAAGATTCTTACTTTGCCATTATTTATGGTATAATGAGAAGGTACGTTACTAGAATCCCACAAACTAAATAGATGGATTTCATTAAAACTGTCCTGATGAAGAGCAAAATCGAAGGAAAAAGGAAACAACAACTTTTATTTGATGCCAATTTATTTTCATAGGCTGCTTTGCACAGCAGAAACCTAGGAAGATAAAAAGACAAAGAAAACTTTTCCGTCTCTTCCATAACAGAGAGGAACTTTTTAATGGTATTTGAAGGGCGGAAATGACCTACTTCCAGTTGCTTCTATATTAAGAATCTGGCTACATATCCAAGAGTTGCCTGAAGAATCAAAGCAGCGTACAAATTCAAATCAGGATTTATTTGTCAACACATTGGTTAAATAGAAAATTTGTTGCTAAAGAATGTGCTGTAAAAATGAATGCTTGAAAGTCTGCTCCAGTGGGGTCCTTCAGGGACAGAACTCCAATATTTGCCTCGCCTCCCCTCCAGCTTTCTCCTGCTCTCCCTTCCTCTCTCCACTCTGATGACTGTCCTGGGGAAGCAGAAATCACAGGAACATCATGAGCTTTATGCCCACCTCTCAGGTCAGCTTTTTTCTCCAAAGGACCCACAAACCAAGTCTGCACAAAGTGCAACTAGGACTGCTGTGGTATCCATTGGGGTTTTTTTGCAGAGATCCCCTTCCCACTCAACGAAGCCCCAGGAGTTCACCAATCCCCCCCCCCCCCCCCACCCCGGCACAAAAACTGTTCCTGCTACAGGGTTTTTTCACAAGACAGAGCTCCTCCAGGAAAACTGCCAAGACCAGAGCAAAGTGACTGTCCTGTCTCATGGATTCTATTTTGAATAAGCAACTGGGGAAGGAGACTGGCAGAAGCCTGGAGGGCTCATATCCGTGCTGGTAAACCAGCACAGCACCGATATCTGTGCGGGGTGCGCACGGAAAGGCTGCTCTCCTCTTCCTGCTCTCCCAGAGCAGCCCACAGAGGTTTATGTTTGGGACAGTGTGAAACAGATGATAGGTCACAGAGCATCACATCTGGGGCTGCACCCATCCCCTGCTGGGAGGAAGAGGAATGAATGATCCAGCATTTGCATGCTATTATCTTGTGAGGAAACAGGAAGGACAACACAGGCAACTCCAGAACTGTTACCTTTAATCTTGAGTTATAATTATGGACACCAATCTATAGTCAATTTTACAGTAACCAAGGGGTACTGTCCACAAAATCTATTTACTTGTCTACTTTACAGCTCAAAAGGCCACTATCCCCAACCAGTCTGTTGCTGCCACGTTCCCACACCCTGAGTTGTGTTTCTGGCTGCTGCAGTTGGCCCCCAGGCATGCCAGTGCTCTTTGCATTCCAGCCCACACACTCACCACCTCCCAAGGCCAAGGACTAGAGCTGGGTGCAGCATTCTAGGTGAGCACTCAGCCAGCCTCAGGTCAGAGGTGCTAAAGCTCCTCCAGCTTCACTGGAAACTCTTCCCCTTGATTCTACACCTGGACTATAGATATAGATATTCCAGTGTGACTTGAGCCTTCTCCTCATCTTCCCTTGTAGCCTGCAGACAAACTTTTGGCTTGTTCTTCCTAAGTCTGAGCCTTTGCATTCCATTTTAATATGTGCATCACCTTCAGATGGCTGGAGACCTCAGGTTCATTTATTCTTGTAGTGCTACCCTCCACTTCTTCTACCCTCAACAGCATCCTTTCCAGATCTGTATGGGCCCCAGTGTGTTGTTCTGAGCCCCCAAGACCAGTGGAAGCTGAAACCAGCAGGCAAACCACACCACTGAATACCTGGAAAATAGATATTTTTGTTTCCAGCTTTTTTTTTTATGAAGTTATATCCACTGGTGTGCACATGTGCTCATCAGATGTACCCATGTCTGCACACACATAATATGAACATTAAAAGAGCAGGCTTTAAAACTGCTCAGTCATTTTGGTACTTTTGCACTCTCAGCTATTGAACTAACAGCCTGAGCAGCTGAATTTTGTTTGGGATGATAAAAGAGACAGGTTGTAAATTCAAACTATGGAAACTTCGACACTCCCAATTGCTGTTCTTATTCTAATGTTTTAAACTATTTTTGTTGATTTATTAGGAGTTAAATAATAATCATTGCAAGAAAATTAGAGCCATTAAATACTTCTCACTCATTTAATTTTAAATGTATAATATACAGACTTTTGACCATCACTGCCTTACAGTGACACCTTCTGGAAAATCTTGGAGGAGAGGGAAAACTTCTCCATAAAGAGAGAGTGTGTAGGGGACAGATGTGAATCAATGTAGATCAGCCTTGGAGCACTTATTCCTGACAGACTTTGGATGTTCAAATACATGTATAGTGCTGTTACAGACACCCTACAGTTCAGTTCTCTCTAAGAAAACAAACCTATTGCTGTATCTTTAATCTGGTCATGTTTGTTTTCTTCCATAAAATGGTGTTAAAGTGTAGGTCAGTCATAGTATCATTCTTCTTAGCATCTCACAGAGATTTAAAAAAATAAAACTAGAATTATTTGTTTTTGCTGGATTAACATTTATTCTGTTTGCAATACTGTCTAAAATATTTATGTATGCTAAGAGAGACATTTGTGTCAATACCAAGTCTTTAAGGGACAACAATAGCTGCAGTACAGAGGTTCAGCTGATTAGGCAACTTGCTTGATCAGGCAAGAAAAGCAGGGGGAAATCCCCTCAAAATTCACTAGAGAAGACTAGCAGAAGATGTGAAAACACAGTTTCCACTTCTAGAGAGCAGTTCAGCTGCTGACAACTACTGTCATGGCAGAGCTTCCAGTTTCTGGGAAGCTCCCTCACTGTTTAACACACAAAGGAGTTACACTGGCATCAGCAGCAGTTTCTGAGACCACTCTCACTGTCAAAAGAGTGGCTCTGTTGTGTCTCACCAGACTTAGAGGAAAGGAAGGCTTTGAGGCTGGCTGCCATTTAAGCAAATGAAAGTTTTACAAGGAAGATCTGGGATCTGGGGATGGCCACGTTTGGTTCATTAGCAGAGTTACAGTGATGAACAGCTTGTGCAAGAATGGTGTAGGAGTATAGACAGTTTATTATAAAAAGCTGAAATCTAACTGAAAACAGAGCTGCTAGGCCCCCACAAAAAGTATGGCAGGGTGATTTTCCAAGTTTGCAATTCTTGACATCACAAGAACCAACTCCAAAATGTCTCAACATCCTTACTCACGTTGTCTCTGATGACCCTTGTGCCATGAGTCTCCATCCCTTTGTATAACAGTGCTCACTGTAAATTTCCAGCTCATTAGTTATATATGCAAGCATGAAATCAGCACAGCCATGATTATTTAAACCAGATGAGGGTTGACCTTTAGTTTGGACAGAGGACCATGTGGGAGAGGGAATTGTATTGCATGGGAAAGAGTCATCACAATTACCAAAATAATTCAGGTGAGCTCGGCTGTCCTCACAGGAGACAGACCCTTGTGCCCAAAGCCACCAGGGCTGGCTGGCACTGGCCCAGCCCAGAGCAAAGCACACCTGGGTGCTGCACGTGGCCAAGCTCTCCTCCCTAGGGATGGAACAGGCTGATGGCGTGGTGGGACCTGCCACCCAGCAGACAGGCTGTACCTGAGGTACCTGGCAGGGGCACATCCCACATTTTCCACCTCCAAAGCAACTCAGCCAGCATAATTCATCTGTCTGGTCCCAACAGGATACCAGCATGTGGACAAAACCTGCATTCAGTCTCAAGAAACTGAAAATTTTCCCATTGCTGCCCGCAAGAGAGGACTCCAGGAGTTGGAGGACTTTACAACAGAGATCTTTCCAATGCAGATTAGCTCAATTTTTCATTTATTTCTAAAGATTTCTGTTATCCTTTGTCTACTGGTAGTTTCTTTATTTTATTACATCAGAAAGGGCAGTTAATGATTCCCAAATAAAAATATTGTATTTAACATCACAAAAAGGGGACTTTGCTATGGAGACACAGTTTCCAGAGGAGAAGAGGAGAAAAATCCACTGAGCAATAAAAAAAGTTATCATATATTCAGGACTGATCAATCCAAACAGATTTTGTTTAAAATCCATGAAGTTTCCAAATTTGTGTCTACTAAGCCCTAGAATTTATTTAGTTAAATCCTCCAGCTTCAACCAGATGAGTTCTTTAGGTAGACAAACCTGCAGCAGGTGGGGCTTAGAAAATACCATGTACTGTAGGATTTTCAATAAAGCAAAGAATGAGTAAACCCCAATTGTATTTCTATATAAATGTAATCTCTCTTTGTCCATCTTGTTATTCCAAAGGCTGTGCTCTTTTGTAGCAACCCACTACAAAGGAGGCCAGAAAGTGGTGCACAATAGGTGTAACATGGAGAGAGCAAGATGGAAGGATACAAAAGCCAGGCTCACTGGAACTCATGGGAGCAGAAAGGGAAAGGAGGATTATCTGCAGGTGTGATCTATGCCCAGTGAAGAGACTTCACCACAGTAACATAATTTAAAGGGGCTTAGTACTGGAAAGCAAACTGGTGGCTCTTAAAATTTGATTTCTTTTTTAAAAAAGGGGAGCCAAATTTGTCACAATAAGCTCAGAACAGCTTGCAATAGCTGCCCCCACTGAGGGTCTAGAAACACCACTGCAATAGAAGCATGAGAAACTGGGAGAAGAAAAGGCTTTTGCAAGGAACATCTTAAGACAGTGACTATGAGGTCTTTTTTCCTCAAGACCTGCTGAATTATAAAGAAAAATTATGACAAGACGTGCATGCACTTTTCATTGATAACTATGACAGTCACATAGCTATAACAAGGAGTTTATTTCAGCCTGGATGCAAACCACTGGTCTTGAAATTTCAATCATGAAACGAAGGAGAGAAAGAGAGAAGGAGACTGAGACACAGAAAGAAAAAGCCTGTGTTTTTACAAAAGGACACAATATGCTGCCAGGTAACCGGACAGGGAACCTTCTGTGCTGTCAATGTAACTACTATAAACTGATCCTGAGAAAATATTTAAATGTAAATTTCTTTTCAATTCAAGAAAAAACCTTCAAAAGGAGCACTTTAACAGTAATCCATGTTAATTTACTGCAACAATAACCAGAAGTCAGTTTAGCAGTTGAAATTTTGCTTTTACTACAAAGCTTGAAATGGAAACTGTGGCCTTGATGAAAACTGTAAAATTCCAGTAAATGGGATTAGTCATCCTTTTGTGTGTCCCAGTTCCACATATCAAATAACAAGCAGTGACACCCTCAGCTAGCAAGTGGAAGTAAATATACTTCAAAAAGGGGGAAAAAAGCCGCAGAGAGGATGAGTAACATTTGACATTTTCATGTACGGAATTTCTGTAGATGTCTCTCTCCCAGAGGAGAAATCTCTTCCAAAATATTTAGTTCATTGTGGTATTTCTCTTTGATAGAGTACTATGAAATCCAGAGCGTTGAAATCCTTAATGAAAACATCGTAATATTTAACTCTTTGCAACCTGGGATCATTTAAAGCTTTTCAAATCAAGATTAGTATAACAAGTGGCAAAGAGAAATGGATTTCAATTTTTGAGGTTCCTGCAGATTGTGGAAAACTTCACTGCCTGATCTCTCTCCATCCAATGCTGTGAACCTTTAATTCCACCTTCAAGAGAAGAATTCCATTGAAGAAATAACTACTCCATTGAGCAAGCAGATATTTCTCACACTAATACTTGTATGTCTAATCACTGGTTTTGATGGAATATGGCTAATATTTCCAACCCAGAGCTCGCTGTCCTCAGCAGAAACCTCATATATTCACTTTCTGCTGCCCTTGGTTACACAGTGTGTTTTGTCAAAGCATGAAGCATGCTGCTGCTTGCACAAGTAAGGAAACCCCATTGGAAAAGTTGCATTTATTAATTTTCTGGGTTAATTGACTGTTGCTATTGAGTAAAGCACAATTGTTATAAGAATTTAGCATACTGAATGGATCTTAAATAGATTTCCAGTCCAAACACGCTGTCAAGTACATGGAATAATAGGTATAATTCTTTTGATCCATAGTCAAATTACAGGACAATAAAAATCCTTTAAAATTAGTTATAAATTTCAGTAATTGACAAAAAAATCAAAACAACTCTAGCAAACCCATATTCTTGCAAGTGCTTACTGTTTTTATCATTCTAACTTCATGTCATGGATCAGAAATTAAAGTCCTTACAGAATGCCTCACCAGCATTGCTTAAAAACTCACAATTCCTGGAAGCTCTGCAGCTTTGGAAACGCCCTAAGTCATTTCTCTCCATCTTGCAAGAAAGCCATGCTCCACAGCAATCCCAGCCTTCAGCCTAATAAAGAAGGGCCTTTCTCCAGAAACTCAGCCCTGGATGTCTTCCTTTGTCAGGGTTAGTTTGAAAGTCAGACTGGGAGAGCTCCAACATCCAGGACATCCATGGCCCATCTCTAAATGGATGGGTGAAGGTCAGAGAGTGGAATCTCTTCTGCAGTGGCAGGATATCACAACAAAGGGCCACATCCCAGTCCTGCCACCCTTGCCAGCTGGCCTGTCAGTGGTGTACAGGTGAAGAAAGGACTGAAGTCATCAAAAAACCCACCTGCTTGGCTTCTCTTGGACACCTGCAGATTTACACCTCAAAATGCTTTGTTTTAAATAATAGTCCCAAAAAGGAAAGGATCTTTTGTTTATTGCTGTTACAAACATCATTTGTGTCACATTCCTATTTGAAAGAATGGAAATTCACTTTGCCTTTTAAAAAGGGGGTAATCCATACTGCACAACTGGGTAATTCTTTGCACATTGCATACAAGCATTTCTTAGATTTCAGTTTGGTATCTACAGTATTTCAGTGTTTAGTTTTCATAAGTTAATATCTTACCTTTGATAGCAGCTTTTTACCAAAGTTGAATGAAGATAAATATAGCACCTTTCACTACATTCACTGCAGGCCATGGCAAGCAATGCCTGTGGATAGATGAAAGGACAGCTGACACAGGCTGTCCAAGGAAGTTTATATAACAGTGGGAAAAGGCTGTGCTCTGCAGGCTCACAGGAATTACAGCAGTTAGGGCACACATATGCTGCACAAAGCCCAGCAAACCCAAGTGGGGCTGCAGGCAGAGCTGGCCTTACTGCCAGCAGAAAATCACAAACGCCATCAAAATTCTCCTTTTAAGCTGCAGCTGGCTGCCAACTGTTTAGCAGCTGCAGAGGAAAGGAGGAGAAACAGGGAAATTTTACAGTTTAACAGCATATAGCTTTGGTACAGATAAGTTCAAGGAGAAATAGAAGAAAAAAGCAAACACATTAAACATACATTCTCCCCCTTGTCCCCACCATTTTAAAAAGAAGTAAGAGAATTGCAGGGAAATGACAGGGAAATTACATGGCCATTTACAGACACCAAATTTCTGTACCGGCTGAGAGATCAATGATAACAGAACAGAACAGATTATACCCTTAGCTAGATAGGAGAAAGGCTGGAGTTTAACTGCTCTACAAATATCTAAAGGAGACCCTTCTAAGTCTACAAAATACAAATTCACAAAATGCACAAATTTTGACATTTAAAGAAAGCTAAGGAAGGTGAAGAGATGACTCAGGACACCTGAATCAGAGCATGATTACCACGTGAGACACAAGGGACACCAGTGCACTGCTCCAGGCTCATGACATCCGCTGATGAGAAGATGCATCACCCACTAAGCTAAAAAAAGATGCACAAAGGAAGAGTGGCTTCTGGGAAAGAATTTCCAGTAAAGCCACCCCTGCATAAGTAGCACAGACCACATAGTCAAACACAGCAGACCCACCACAGAATAAAAATTAATATCAGAGCTACATATTTCCTTAGGCTGCCTGTTAAAGAGGACCAGTGGGAGACCCCAGGGAGAAAATTCATAGAAAACCAGCATAGGAGACCAATAGGAGACTACAGAGGAGAAAACTCGGAGTAACATATTGCTGTTTTTCCAAACATATTGATATGGGAGATTTAAACTCATATGCTAATTATTTTCTCATTAGAAGAGTGCTGTTGCACTATTTGCAGACTGAGTTACTACTCAGCATTGGCATTTTGTCCCCAGTCTGTCCCTTAGTGGGGACATATTGATACACACTCTCTCATATGGAACATATTAGACATTAAGTATAAAAGCTGTTTTTGTTTTTATATAACTTCACACACAGAGAAAATAATATCCCACAGACTATATATTAATCATGTTTACTGATCTCTGCAGAGTATTAGTACACTTTGAAGTCAGCCTGTTGTGCCAAACCTCTGTCAGCTGAAGCCATAAATTTTCTGCTTTACTCCTTGTGTAACTTTTCCTTTCTCTCCCCACCCCAGCCCTCAATGAGGCAAGGTTAGTTTTGAGCTAGATGCATTTCTATGTTAGCCTGCCAAATCATATGAAATGTGTGAATGGATGACTTCAATTTGAAGGTACATGTTCAAGTACCCAAGCCATCTTTTCCACCCAGTAAACTTCTCAAACAGTCATTCTTTTTGAATTGTTCTGCAACAGAATGAAGCTTTCCAAAAGCAAAACTCTGCCCATCAGCACACTGTTAGTTAGCCACATTTCAAACCTAAGGCTGTAAGTTACCTTTAGAAAGTGATTATAAATAAATCATCTGAGATATGGTTTCTCCCATATTGTGAACCACAGCAATAACACATATTTAACTGCATAGGTATTTTGCATCAGAATACAAAAATATGTTCCAGTTTGGAAAAAAACCCAAACCAACAACAACCACAAAACCAGCTGCTAAAACAAAGTGAAAAGATGTGCTGATAAAACTAAGCATAGAGTTGTGCAGAGTTTTCTGCCTTAAGACACAAGGCTATCTAGCAGGGGAAAAGGAGTTATCATCTTTCAGCCATCAGCAGTGTAGGCATGCGCAGACATGCATCCACAGGATAATGGTAGCAGCCAGTGGCTGATATTCCCAGCACCTCTCTGCAAATCCTGGTCCAGTAGGAATAGCTCTTGAGAGCCTCTCAGCAAGAGTCACTGACAATTATCATGAAGTGCAAGTGTATGTATCAAGGCACTTACTGTATTCCAAAGCAGCAGCATTGCTTGATAAGAGCAGCTCAGGAAAATCAGGCTAATCTTTACATGCTTCCACCATTAGCACCAGCTTCAGCAGGGCAAACAAATGCAGCACTACAAAAATAATAATTCTGTTCCTTCACTAAGAATAGAAACACAGAGTGCATATAAACAAGAAAGACATACAGAAATCTTGGCTCTAGTTGGCTTACAAGTCAAAGTTAAGGAAGCAAGACTAATGTTCCCTGGAGCCCCATCAGCACTGGTGATTGTTTGTGGCTATGCATAGTTAACATCTGTATGCATCTGCATTGCATTTGAAAGTCTAGGCTTCTGATTTTGACCCTCTGAGAGTCTGAAGCAAGCTGCCTACAGTAGCCTGAAACCAGTGGTGAATATACATGATCTTCAGTATATTTTTCATAGTAAAAATCATTTCAGTCCCTAGTTGCCATTTGACTACAGTTGTTAAGGACTAAAGAGAGCTATCTCAGCTGGCAGGGGCAAAAATTAAATGGCCTTGAGATCTTATTGACAGTCTCCTTCTTTTTCTTCCAAAAAGACAGCCCTTACACAGCTAACCAAACAGAAGCTGACAGAGTACACAGAAAGCTGAGGTGCCTCTGAAACTACTGCTAGCACCAAAAGTAGCAAAACTAGTAAAATACAGGAGAGTACCTCAAACATATTAATTTACTTCATTTAGTAATTGATTGATATAGTGATTTTGGTGTGAAGTGGACTTATTGCAGGGCCAATGTTAAAAGCCAAGCTGCTGCTCTGGTGAATGAACCTGTTTCTCCAGGATGGACCCAGAGCAGCAAGCAGGGAAAGAAAAAAGTGCCACCACATTAGGTGGGGAATCATGAAGGAACTTGTACTTGCCCAGTGAGGTCTCCATGCAGCCATGATGAGAAGCTGCTCAAACACCATTTTTCTTGATGGTTGACAGGGGAGATGTGGGAGCATGCAAGAGGTGTTTAGGAACAGGGATGTAACACAAGATTCTCTTCCTAGCTCTGGGAAACTGTCATTAATTCAACAACACCTGGAAAACCAGGGGTTTGGCTCATCAATGGACAAGTGAATGTCCTTTTTCTGACTATGCAGCCAAACAAATACAGTCTCACTGAGAATCTGAACTGTGTAATCCCACACCAAGGCCTGTGCTGACTCTCAGTAAGAACAGGCTTGAAAGGAGTCCATCCCATTGGAGCTGCCTGTTCCATGCTGTGTGTATAAGCATTGAGTGCCAGCACCTTTCCCCAGCCTGAGACCCTCACCATTTTCTACTTTGCTTTTTTCTGACATTGTCTAGGGACTAGAATCTCAGATTTCAGTAAAGCATTGCTTCAATATTAAAGAAAAATGTTACATTCATTTTGAAACTCTCAAAAAAAACTTAAGAGCTTGAACCCACTGTCTTCCTATTACACCCTAAAAATACACAAGTTGAAGAAAAAAAATTACATGATCATCAGTATCATCAAATATTATAGTAGGTGAGGCTAGTCAATGTTACATGATTATGCCATGAAAGATTCTGACGTTAAAACAAATGCACATTATTCACAAGGGAGTTATTAAAGTAACAACAAGCTTCTAAATTCCCACGTTTTAGTTTTATACCTGAAATTTAACCTCATAGGAATTTGATTCAGTGCATTAAATAGAATGGCTTCCTTGAAAATAAGTACCTGCCAGCACACTCATTGCATCCCTATTCATAGCATGCCCAGAGTGCACACACTCTTTTCACCACAGTATGGATAAAGATAAAAGATCAGAGGTGCTTTTGAATGTTTTAGAATTTGTTTCTACTCTGAAAGAGTTAGTTATCAGGGCTGTGATACAATTCAGAGGCAGTTTTCTGACAAAGCTGAAGTGGCCACTCTCTAGGGCTGGGAAAGGATGTTACTGCAAGGGTTCCATTAGTCACCAAAGCATTTTTCTCTTAAATGTGCCAGTTTTTGACCTTGGAGGTCAGCAAAAGACTGTGCATCTGTTGTTGGTTGGTTTTCCTGAAGACTCATATCTAAGAGCTTGGGCTGATGTTTCCCTAATTGCATTTCCTTTCTACAACAATTTGCCATGGCCCCATTCACAAAGGGGTTCATCCAGCCTGGAAGTGCTTTTTGAGGCACCTGAGGACAGGGTCTCCTCCATCATTTCCAAGCAGAGCAATCACAAACCTTTACATCCTTGTAAAGTTAACCCAAGTGTTCTATTCAGAGCAGGGGAGGGGGAAAAACCAAAAATAATATACAACTAAATCAGAGCTATCCCACAACAGTGAGATACAAGGAAGCCACAAGGGACCTTTAATTTGCAATCAGCTGCAGGCAGGGAGCTCCTGGTATATGGACAACAGTATGAGGGAAATGATAGAAAATGTTACTAAAATAAACAAAAAATGCAGGAATGAAATGCAGACTTATTTCTTCCCAAATAATTCAAACAAGTGGATGAAAACTACAAAAAAAGAATTTCTTCTTTAAGAATCTCTCTTTTTGCAAAAGACAAATAGCTCAAAGCAGGAAACAAACACTGTGACACATCAAGGTTATTGATGGTAAATGTTCTTGTTTCCAGTAAGAATTTAGTGTGTTTCAGATGGCTTAAATGGAATTTAAAAATTACAGAAAATACTTCTGCCAAATACAAAGAGGCCATCTTTTTTCTTGCTTTTCTTTCCCTGTTACTTGAATTGCTTCTTTTTTTCTTAACATGTTTTGAAGCAAACAGCTTTTAAAACCTGTTTATATTCACCCAAGTAGTGATATACAAGAAAGGCAAAACACTAAGCATCCTAAGTATCCTTCCTATATGTCTTGTCTGTGTGTAAGACCAAATATTTACAGCACACATCTCAGTGAAAAGTTCCACAAAGCAGAAAGCAATCACCATGGGATTGACAGGCATGAAAATATGGATTAATATTGCAAATCAAAATCTAACATCTGAGAGTTCCCCTTTCAAATAAAAAGAAAGTTGTTTCCAAAGAAACAACCAAATCTGCAGCACAAAAAACAAATAAACAAGCAACATAAAAACAAAAAACAAACCCTCTCAATTAATTAAAGAGAAAAATAGTTCATCTGCTCTTGATTTCCTGATGTCATATCCTTAAATCCTAGTTAAAATGTCACTTAGGAACAATATTAAATGTTCAAGCTAACTACCCCTGTGACCAGGATTGAGCATAAAACAAGTTTTCACAGACACAGCATGGGAAAACTTTCAAGAGGCTGCAAAAAAAAAAAAAAAAAGCCAAACTAGCCCAGGCTTTCTGGGAAATCGCATATCTGGGAAAAGTCCGTTACATGATATATATCACCCACTGGCAACACTTTATCAAGTAAACAAGCCTTTTCACAAGGCTAAATACAACATGTATTTAATGTCCCAACATTTCTAGCTTGGAATCCAATGAAAGTGTATTTACTCTCAAAGCTGCTCTTTCAAACTTCCTGACGTATTTGTAAAAAATGAATTCATTTAGCAGAGGATTGTATAAGGTGGCTAATTCTTCCCTATTCACTAGGTGGCACTATGAGTCCACCAGTGAATTTAAAGCTCATCGGTATTTTCTATTACAGTTGTGCAAATGTCTGTCTGAAAAAGCAATATTATCTTTTAAAGCCTTCTTTAAGAGCTCTTCTGGGGGTTAACTTGACATGCTTTGTCCTGTTAAGCAGGAAAGAAATTTTTCCATAAGATATTAAGGCCACAAAATGCACCATGTAAATCACTTTCTATTTATATTGTTCTGAATGGTGCTCAAACTTCATAAACTGAAAGATCCAGCAAGGGGGGGAGGAAGAAACCAAAAATTTATCCCTTAGGCTTGACATTTCTAAATGTTTAGATAGAGAATTTGAGCTGCAATAATAGTAATAATAGATGGTACTTATTTTTTTTTGTATTTATTTACTTACTGATTACTAAAACTTAAACTATATTTAGTTAAAACTACATATAGTAGGTTTGCTGATTTTTATTGAGGAAAAAAACCGTGAAAATTATGGGAATTGAAGTTAGAGCCTGACTTTTCTTAACCTGAAGAGCTAATAACTTGGGACACAACATCCAGTGCTTTCCAGTGAAGGGGACACACTTTCAGGGAGGGTGGATGTGCCAGTCCAAGGGTTTCTCACAAAAGCCTGCAGCAGGACTGATGGCACAGGAAAGCACACTGAAACCTGCTCTGATCCCCAACACTGGTTTGGCCAGCAGGCCAATGATTCACTAGGCTGGTTAACAAGGGAAAGGGGGAAAGAAAAGCCAATTTTGTTGTGATAGCAAAGGAAAGCAGCAGGCCCTGCTGTGTGCCTGTGCTGTTTCTCCAGTGGGTTACTTTTCCTGAACACCCACCCAGCCTGTCTGTCCATGGGCTGTGGATGCAGTGGGTGCAGCCAGGAGCTGGCATGGTCCGTGTCCAGCACCAGCCCATGGGGAGGAAAAGCAAAGAAAAAGCAAAGCCAAAATAAGGAGCAGCTGTGGCACTGCTCTGTCAAAGTGAAGAGCCAGTGGTTGCCCATGGAAGGCCAGAGCCCTCTCCCCTTGGGCTCCTCTCCCTGATGTAAAGGTCATGTCCATCAGAACAACACTTTCCAGTGGTCTGTGATCTAGCTACAGAACAGAGCTAATGGCAGCCATGGATGTGAGACATGGAAAGGAGGGGGCAGGATGCCAGGGCAGGTCTGGCAGGTGCCCAGGACACAGGGCAGAGGTGCACAGCCTCTTGCAAGGCCACAGCTCCTGTCTCAAGGCCACAGCTCCTGTCTCACTTGTGTGCCACAGAAAAGAAAGGCCCATTCACATGTGTGTCCCAGCCTTCCTACAGGACAAATTCCAGCCTTGCTCAGAGGGTAAATCATACACAGGGTTTCCAAATGATCAAGAGCCCTTTAGAACTATGTTTTCAAATACACTTACCAGTTTGACTACATCTGAAAATCTGGATCTCAGGTGATGAAATAGGAGATGGGGCAAATCTGACTCTTAGAAGGGGTCAAAACCATAAATAGGAAAGAAGAAAATCCCTCCCTCCTAAATCAACCCTTCTGTATTGAGCATATCTTCAATGTTCCCAAGGTAGGATATTTTTAAAAAATCTCATATATTACCATTCACAGGAACATGGGCATATGAGTAATTCCTGGGGTCCTTTAAAAGTATTTATTTGAATGTTTTTCTTCTTCCAGTTTGTCACGTGCTCGCATATCAAAAGTTCAGAAAAGGCACAGAGCACCACTGTGCTCCCAAGCAGCTCCCTGAATAGTCCCTTGGCAGCTGTAACTCAGCAGGAAAGCTCAGGGGCTTGGATGTGTTAATTAGCTGGCAGCTCTCCTCAAATTTTCAGCAGCAATGCTCAGTGCTGTAGCTCTGTCTCCAGGCATACACTTTCATTTTGCTGTTTCACCAAGCAAACCCTGAAAAAGGAAGAACAAGTGCTGAATTTAATAGGAGTTAATGCATTACTTTGCAAGTGCTTCATGGCTGAGAGTCTAAAGTCTTCCTCCCAGCAATGTGACTGAGACAGCTGCAAATCTCCAAGTGATGACCTCTGCTAAGGGACTCAGTTCAGCCCAGCTCCCAGCAGACAAATGACTCCAGATATCTCCCTTCAGCCACTTACCCAGGCTTGGGGAGGCAGCAGGGCATGTGAGCCCTGTGCTGCTGTGGCTGCACACAACCAGCTGTGAGGTTCACCCTGCAACTGGGACCTTGCAGTCGCTCTGGGACTGGATGTTCCTGCCACACAAACCACCCAGGAGCATCAGCAGCCTCCAACATCCACTTTAAACACATTTTAGAGTATTGTGCTCAGTTCCTCAGCACCAAGGGTTCTGTCAGATAGCACATTACCTGGCACCTCACACATTGCAGGAGGATATTTCAATTTCCACAAAAAAGTCCTGGACAAATCAGATTCACCTCTGAGTACTGGAAGGGCCCAGTTTTCAAAACCTTGGGAATTCTTTCCTTCTCTTCTCTATTTCAGCAATAAGCAATAATAAGTAATTAGCACCCTCAGTATTATTTCAACATCCATTTTCTGGACCCCATTTAACAAAATGCATGCTAAAAGAAGTTTTTCTAATGGATAAGTTTTCTTGTGCAGCTTTTCCTTATGGCCAGGTAGCATTGTAAGATAATTTCTGTCGGCTGTAGGGAGTAGAGACCAGCTCAGTTAATCTGAAAAGAGGTATTGTAATCTACTGCCATATGTCAATATTTGTACTTGCTCAAATTAAATACATGAGGTTAAAGTAGAGCACAATCTATCTAACATATTTAGAGGGGGGTTAAGGTAAATGAAGCTTACTTAGTTTTGTTTGGATGATAAAGCATTTAACCGCTGCTCATACACTTGGAATAAGTGGATTTATCCTTAGTTTGGTTATATGTCTATACAACTTCCGTACAGTCTGTCTGTTTTTCCTTTACAGTTGAGAAAAGGTCAAGGAACTAACTTCAGCCTTCATAAATAACTTTAAATTAGGGTGTTCTAGCAAATGTGCCATTTCAGATGCCATTTGTGTGGCAGAAAACAGCTGACAGTAAGTGTGGCCCATTGAGAGGACAGGGCAAGACAAGTTCTATCTTAATGAAAATGGTGCAAAGAACCAAGAGTGCTGCCTGTCTCTGCTATTATTGTCCAGAAGGAGACCTCAGTGACAGGGAGAACCAGTAGCCAGGAGCCAGCACACACATCACTGGGCAACTGGGGAGAGCACTGGCCACTGCCACCCCTGCACGGGGACAGGCAAAGGCACCTGCCAGCAGAGGGGACGCACAGCAGGGCCCAACACCCACAGTGGCCCCAGCCAGACAGTCCTGAAAAAGCACTCCCTTTGAAATCATTAGCGATATTGTTTGTTTGTAAAATATTGTGTCTTAAGGTCCAGAGCTTCTGCTTCTTTAGACTGACTTATGCCAACAGTCAAATATATGTCTTTAAAAATAGTATGTGGAGTAGGAATGTAAATGTAAGGTTACTTGTTCCACTAGAAAAATACCAGATCAGTGAAGTGATTCAGTTTTGATATTGCAGTTCCTGCTTGTTAAGGAAGTCATTCTTGGTTTGGAGCTCAATAAGCCTGCAAATGGCTATCCATACCATTGTACATTAAATATGGAGATATTTAACAGTGATTAAAACAATATTTGTTAGCTTCATTTCCAGACATCAAATTGGGGAATTAGTACAAAATTCTGAAAACAAAGTGCTGCTTTGGTAAACATCTACATTGCCCACCACTGTTTTTTCCAAGAGATAATTTAAAGAGGTCTAGTATTTAAATATTTGCCTTGTCTTGTCACCACAGGAATACCTCAGGCCCTACAATTACTTTTCCATTTTTAATGCAGAAAAGACAGCTCTAACTGGTTGGATTCCCATAGCTATAATTACCTAATATCTCTGAATTTTTCATTATGTATTCCCCCCTGGATTCTGGGGCTTAAAAGGGGCCACAGAGCTGACTAAAGGCAATAAACATGACTGTGGTGGTTTCCCTGTGTGATACCTCTCCCAGGGATCCTGACTCATCACAGCCCTTGACCAGGCATGCAGTTAGCTAGCCAGAAAAGCAGGCATTAATATTGTGGCATAAAATCTGTTTAAATTTGTTGCAATCCATCCAATTCAGCTCAGTTTCCAGCCAGGAGGTGGCAATCTTGTTTCATACTTGTGCTGTTTTCAGCTAGACTCCAGCATCAGGACTTGGACCTGTGTGTGCCTGCAGAATAAATAGTGAAAACCAACTCAACTTTAAATTGGCTGCTACATCTTATTATAGGCACAAGATCAAAAGAGAAAAGAAACTCCTCATCTCTAGAAATAAAGATATATTAATGTTGAACATTCCAACTGGAAAGAACAATTTTTAAAAGTCGTTCTTGGTAGGTAGAATAATTTTGCAACAGGTCTCCTATTTTTGATTACATTTAGGGTGGAGAAAATGATCATGGGCTTATTTCAGAGGCAGAACTCTTAAAGTGAAAGTAGATTCAATGGAAAGGTCTTTCTTTACAGGAGGTGGGATTTGCTTTCCTCACAAAATAACAACAGAGGAGCTCGGTATTGGAAAGATGCTGTAAATTTGGTTTCCTGGAAAAACCTGGAGTAAAATAAAAATTGATAGGTATCTGGACACACAAAAATGATATTTGAATAGATACTAAAAAAAAAAAAAAGCATACACTACAAAGTAATTCAGCTCTGGTCTGCAGAAAAAAATGAAAACAATTTCCTATAAATAAAGACGATAAAGATGAAGGAGCTACTTCTTATACAGGGCCTGATCCCACCCACCAACACCTCACTCACTGAAGGAAATGGAAGATTTACCACAACAAACTCTGTGATCACTATTGAACAGGAGGAAACACAAGTCTGGGATGATTTTTTCACTCCCTGAGCTCTAGCCTTCTACCATAGCATTTCTGGCATTTTGGGACAGTTTGGCCCTTCTGGCTTTTCAAGGTCCTGGGTGTAGACAGAGACACACCAAGAGACAGAAGTGAATCCCAGAGAACAGTTTTACTGGGAACTTGCACAGGCATCACAGCTGGGCTTCTGGTCTCCAGAGGCAACATGACATAACTTGGTATTTTTCACCCCAGAAGTGTTTCAAGAAGTTATGTGTTTGGAGAAAAGACCATCATCTTGCAAGCTGTGTGAAAAACCAAGAGATCAGCCTCTACAGAGGTCTACCATTAGTAACAAACCACTTCATTTCAGATGTTGCAGATTCCAAAACATCCAAAACTAAGGGAAGAGCTTGTTCACAGAGAGCACCAGGAGGTGGAGCTTCTCTGCAGTGTCCCATGACATGCTCAGTGTCAGGATCCTCACCACTGCCAGGTCAGGTGCTTGGTGCACCAATGCACGGCTGCACCTCCCAGACCAGCACCTGAAATGGGCTCTTTTCTCTGGGACTCAGCTGTGCCTTCCAGCAGATGTTTTTTCATCATCATCATGTACATTTTTTCAAAGAACCATCCTGATAACTCTCAGCAGTTCTATATTAAAGGAAATAAGAGCACACAAGAGTGGAATTAAGGAATTTCTGGTTCTTCGAGCCACCATCCATTCAAGCCATGCTGTGGCTGCTGAGGCCCAGGGCTCCTCATCCCTGGCTCCCATAGTTCATGGATTTGTGGATCTGTGCCTGTTACAGCATCACCCCCTCTGTCCTCTGCAAGAGGCTGCTGTTCTCTGTTCTGGGCACCAGCACAGCACAGTGACTGTAAAGGACAGAAAGCAAGAATTAGGTCAATAAATTATATGTTTCAAAGCACAACAATAATTATGTTGTGCACAGACATTTGCAGTTCATTTAATGAAATGAGAGTGAAGGCCCCAAGACCAGAGGGTGTGGAAACCTTCAATTCACAGACATACACTAGCTGCATACCAATGCAACATCAGACCAAAATAAATCACTAAGATAAGAGAAGATTCTTCCTGGAGACTGAAAAACACTGGAACATCTGGAAAGAAAAAAATAATTTAGTTCAAAATGTGTTTTGGATGCTTCGTAGGAAAAATATCTGCAAGAGACTTGTCTTTAAACAGTGAACATTGAGATCCAGGATGTTTCCTGGGGATTAATGACTACCTAGGAGAGTTAATGACCCAGAGAAAAGCTGAGGGTCACTAAAACCAGTCAGTCACCAGGTCATTGGGAAATTCTCTCTGCTCAAGTTTGTTATGGTTGCTGACAGTGCTCCTCCTTCTTGGTAAATATAAGAAAAGAAAAAAGCAGCAGCATACTTCTTTCTGCAGCCATCCCCCTGTCAGGGGAAATGTTGGGAGGACACCACCACTGTGCTAAACCTTGTAAAAAACCAAATATAATTTTTCCCCTTGAATTTAGATAATATTGCTATATTTCAGTGTGTTTAGATTAGGCACAGTTGCATATGAAAAATCTAAGTCCCCTTTCAATAAATTCTTGATATCCATCAGTTTGAGTATTACTTAAGAATTTTTTTACATAAAAGATTAACTTTTTTAATAATGCAGTTTCAGTTATTAATTGCACTTTTAGCTCACTAGATTTCTGTCTAAGGCACCCAAACGTTACCAGTTATTAAACCCTGATTTGCCAATGAACATTGGGAGAAACACACTGCTCGGAACATTTCATTTGTCTGAGAGCTTGTCAGTAACAAGGGAAGTACAAGACAGGCAACAGCTATAGTCATGTATTTCCTGTCTTAGTTACACACCATGATACTGGCACAGGAGTCAGCAGCTAAAAGCAAAGTCACAATTTTCCTGGAAAAGATGTTCCTTCAGGGAAACCTGCATCTGTGTTCATGTCAGGCTGGTCAGCCATAAAAACCAGAGGCAGGAAAGTTTCCTTTAATGAGTAAATTTGATAGTGAAGCACATCTAACCTAAAAATGTGTGCTTACAAAACCCAAACAGAAAGAGGCAGGGGGGCACAATTAACAAAGGTAGCTTGAACAAACAGCAGCTCTCAATTATTAGGTACTGCCACCAAAAGACCTTAAACACCAATTTTAATGCAAAAGGATGCAGGTGAACACAGATGGCTGAATCAGTGAAATATTGCAGGCCTGGAGTCCTTCAGGCAGAGACCAATGAGGGAGTGCCCAGGCCATGTCCCTCCAGCAGCAGAGGCTTCAGACAGATTTAGCAGAGAATCATGGAATTGTTTAGATGGAAAAAGATCTTTAACATCACAGAGTTCAAACATTAACCAAGTTCACCACTAAACAATGTCCCTAAGTGCCACATCTACACTTCCTTTAAATACCCACAGGAATGGCAGCTCCACCACTTCCCTGGGCAGCCTGTGTCTGTGCTTGACAACATGCTTGGATAACACATTTTTCCTAATGTCCATCTGAACCTCCTCTGGTGCAACTTGAGGTCATTGCCTCTTGTCCTGTCACTTGAAACAAAAGGCTGACCCTCACCTCACTGCAAGCTCCTTTCAGGCATTTGTTGTGAACCATAAGGTCTTTCTCCCCTGAGCCTCCTTTTCTACAGAGTAAGCAATCCCAGCTCCCTCCTCATAAGACTTGTGCTGCAGACCCTTCCCCAGCTCTGTAGCTCTTCTTTGGCCATGCAGGAGCAGGTTTACTGCCTCCTTCCCCAACTAGGCTGGGCTGGGAGTGGAGCTGTATGTGAGCAATTTAAGAGACACAGGACAAGAGCTGTTCAGGTCTGACAGAAAAGGTCTGACATATAAACACTACAGTTTCCATAAAACAGGGACCTTCTAAAACAGATAATTATTTTAAAAGTCTAATTTCATCAATTTGAGTCAGTTATTCAGAGCTGATAAAATAAATCTCTCTCTTTTCTTCTGTAGAGAATGTTGCTGCACTTTCAGCCAGGAAACCTTCTCTTGACTGAACATGCAGCTCCTCTCAAGAGAAGCCTCTTCTTCCTTGCAGGAAAAGAATGCACCACTTTTCCTTACAGACTTTGTTTGGATGTTGCTCCTCATCAAGGAGGATCATCCTTTTCAAGATGTGTTGGGCCTGAAATATTCAGAATAACAACTTTTACTGCAGGAAAAGTGGAATATTTATTTTTAAGTGGTCCTACTTTAAAGCCAAGTGCCTTAGCCTTTGTTTTATTGTTAGGGAATTTCTCTGCACTTAGAAAAATAGAAGTTTACCAGAACCCAGAAGGATCTTAGGAAGTTCAACTCCACCTGTTCCCACAAGGCATAATTAGGCAAATAAAATTTCCAGTGTTTACTTCTCTTCCAAGCTTCACTTTTTCCCTATCTCAGTTTGACAGTTTTAGGCAGCAGTAATCCTTCCTTAGAGAGAATGGAACAGAAATTCAGCAGCTTCTACAGATTAACCTGAAAATGCTCAAGTTTAACCTGACATTTCTGCATCAGCAATAGGCACACAAGTAAAATTGTTTGCCATATCAGCCCTATGACACCTTCTTGAAAGGCCAGGGTTCAATGTAAGGGTTAAAATAAAGATGGAAAAGTGAGGCAAGAAGAGGGAAGACTGCCAGAAAGTCAGAAATCTCTTCCAACATTTTATAAAAATCTTCTACTTTCTGAGTTTATCTGGAAATCTGTGAAAATCATGTATTGCCATCTGCACATTTTTTACTCAAAGCAGTGGCAATCAGCACAAAAAATAAGTAAATATAGGCAAAAAAAGAGGAGAGCCTAATAATTTTATTATGGCAAAGCTGCAGACTGGGAGAGATGAAAAAGAAATATGGAAATTCAAAACAGAGAAACTTCCAATTTCTACGGCATAATTTTGCTGAATATCAGGCACAACAAGGAGAGTAAACATCAGAAAAATCAAGAAAAATTAATCTCCATTGCTCAGTGGATGTCTCTATCTCATGCATTGCACCAGGGTGATTAGGAAGGTGATGCTATGAGCAGACCCAAGTCTCATACCAGTTGCAGAAGCAGCCACCACACTGGACCTGGGCACCAGACTCTTCACATATGCTCAAAGTTATTTGCTGTGCACAGGAAGCAGGTCTATGAGAACTATAAAGTAGTACAGCTGGGACAGTTTCTTGGGCGGAAGAAAAGGACTATTGCAATTCCAAATGGGCATGTGGAGGTTTTTAAAAATATCATTTGCCAAAAACTGCCAACGTGCACTATTCTGACTTTGTTATGGGATCTCTCTGCAGCTGAATTTTTCCTGTTGCTGCTCCTACAGGTTCTGGGGCACTAAAAGATCATGTACTCTGAAAACAGCTACAGCAGGAAAAGCAGAAAATTATAATAGCTCCTGTTAAAAATACAGTCTTTGTGGCAGTCCTCTGGAGAGGTAAGATTGCCCTTGTCAAGGCTGGGGGACAAAGCAAGCTGCAATAACCTATATGATGATAGCCTCAACATGTGTTAAGTTTCAAGCTTCAAGTAGTCACCAGCTGTGACAAGAGTGACTTTTCCAAAAATTCCTCTTTAGTCATCATGTGCAAGCAGCGACTTACTAAAAATCAAAACCTGCAGACTGAAAGATTGTTTCTTCTCAAATATCCATCCCACATCCATGAAATACATGCAGAATGGGGGTAACATTTCAATAGATGTCAGATCCTTTGCCCACCAGGAGCTTTTACACAAAGCCAAGAAAATGATAGAAAAGGGCAAGAGAGAATGACCTGCTGAAATGTAATTCAATATTGGGTCATCCTTAATACAAACACTGCAATTATTTGGGGTTTGGGAAAATTAAAAAGAGTTTCTAGAACCTCATTCAACAGCCTCTGTGAGCTGGCAGGGCTGACAGCCACTCCCACAGAGGTCTTTGCCCTTTCCACCTCCAAGACCATGTGTCTGATGCCTGCCCTGCCAATACCACCTGTAACCACAGCCTGTGCTGACCAAAACTGCACCTAAATAAAAGAATTTCTAAATTTTTTTTCCATCCAAATCCACCAATGCCCCCAAATAAAATCAACAACAGACAAACTAAAAAACAAACAAAAATTGCCAACAAAAAAACCTTTCAAACAGCTCTTCTGTTTAGAAACCATTTTCATAAATACATTTTCAATCTGACTACTTATTTAAAGACAACTGCTAATGTATTCACTCTGGACCAACTTGTGGAGAGGAAAAGAAGCAGTATCATTTAAAACAGGGACAACACTACTATACAAGACTTTCCCAAATTAAAACAGGAGAAATTGGTAACAGTAGTCAAAGAAATTGTGACAATGATTTTTGTAAAAAAAATGAGCTTATCAGGATGGAAGTATCCTTAGCTAGCAGATTCCAGTGGTAGTCAGAGCTGGTAACAGATTAGCATCTCTACAACAAATTAACAGCCCATTTAATAATATGCATTACAACATACACACACGATAATTTTAAGAAATTCAGAGTTGACAAAAGACAAGAAACATTTGCTCAGGGAGAACAGGGCTGGGCAATTTCCTTCTCTCTTGACCTGGAATGCCAAGATCCACACAAAGAGAAGTTCTGGAGAGAGCTCTGGCTTCTGTATCTTACAAATTCATCATCTCTCAGTCTGTCTGTTAATTTTGCAGACAGTCATGCATCTTATTTTTGAAGATAGCTGTTCTGGAGAGGAAGGATTAAGCTATCATAGCCTGAGGTCCAAGAAATTAAATTTGCTACTTCTCTGAACGTCACTCTGGGGCTGCCTTAAACTTTTCTGGGGGTGGGTTGTTGGATTTCTCCAGCCCTGCTGTTTTTCATGTGCTTTCACACGGGAGAGAAGGAGAATGCAGCCCTGAGACGTGACACACTCAGAGTGCAACTGCCAGGCAGCCTACCCTTCTGCAAATGCCATTAGGAACCTTCCTCTTCAAAAAAACAAACTTAAACCAACATTGGCACCACAATTATTGCAAAGCTGATGAATGGGCCACTCTGTTACCTAAAGTCCATTTTAATCCCAAAACAACATAGTTAGGATGGGAAAGACTTTTTAAAGGTATTTGAAATATGCATATTCCATTTCAGGTCCAGGGAATCAAATTACCAGCATGTAAGTGAGATAAGGCAGCAAGAGAGCACCCAGGTCCTGGATGGCTGCGGGACTTGGGTGATTTGCTCAGCTCAGTCCTCAGGCTGAGCAAAGCCCCCGATAACACCAGCTGGAACGTGTGCCCTGCAGCCCTGGACAGCTGGAAGGAGAAAAGGCTAGTCACAAATTAAATTAAGAGGTGTAATATGGTGTGAGAAGAAAAACAAATTGAGATTGTGAAAACAGGTGCCAACTGACATTTACTCAATACTCAGTCACACTTTCCTTTCTCTCTCTGTGATTAGCAGCTAAGCTGAATTAGGATACATTTCATGCTTCTGTGACCTTCTAGAACCCCCTTACAGAAAAAGAGAAACACCTGTAGCGAGAAAGTTTTTTTTTTTCCTCGAGGGTAAAAGTGCCAACTACTGTGAAGCTGGGCTGGCCAAGACCGATACCCTAAAGCAAAAATATAGTGGTGCAACCAGTTAAATTCTATTTTTTAATAAAAGAGCATTAAAGACAGGGCTTTAAAGTAGTGATCCCTTTAGTTTTAGCTTTCATATTTTCCAGATTCTGTACTGCATTAGGATACAACTCTGGACTTCATATACAGTGTTGGCAAGTTCTCTTCACAGTTTAGTCAGACAAATCCTTTTTCAGCCCAAGAACCAAGGACACTGTTGCAGCTTCAGGTCCAAAAAGTGTAAACAGCGAATTGATGAGAGCAATCTGCGAGGATGGGACTTCATAACCTGAAGCTGTAATTGGACAATCAACCCCAGTATATAAATGGACCCAAACTTATAAAAATGAGAGAACTCGTAACCTTGTACTGCCCAAGGTGTATCCTTTGAAGGCCTTTTTAATTAGTAACTACTCTATTCCTTTAACACTGTCTAGCCTCAGTTCTAGGCATGATGCCTCTCAAGGCATCAGAAGCACCAGGCAGGAAAAGTCATGGATTTATTTATCTGCATCATTCAAGTCTATCCTACTAATTATCATTCAGAGAATAAGCTGAAACCCATGAGCACCACCCTGAAGCTCCTGGGAAGACCTAAAATGAAAAGCAATGGACCCAATTGTTCCCTGCAGAGCCCTGTGTTCTTTCTGTGCCCCTGAAAGCAGAGTCATAATTTTGTATAGGCTCAATCTGGGGCTCCATGAAAGAAAGGCTTTACCTGTGAGGGTGCAGGATATCACCCCAATGCCACTATACCTGAATGGCATTCCTCTGGTCACACCACATTTTGGGGTGCAAAACTCTTCTTCCACTGCCTGGGTAGTCTCTCCTGTTCAGACATGGAGGCTCCCATGGGCTCAGTGCTGAGCCTGGCCCACTCTCAGCTGGGGGACTCTCCAGATGTCCCTCAAGGCCTCTGCTCAGCGCAGGCTCCACACAGCATCTTCCTCAACTCAAAGCTTCTTTCCTAGGAAGGAAACTATGGCAGATTTTCATCAAATGGACCTGCAAGCACATGACTTAGATGCTAAGGAGATCCCTGACTTTTGGCTAGGCAAGGTTATATAGAAGATATGCCATATCCAACTGCTAAATCCAGGACAACCCCCTTGTACACCCACAGCCCTTATAATTTCAGAAACGCCTCTTCTGACACAAAAAGATCAGCAGGTCTGTGGGAACAGAGAACTTCAGAAGTGCAGCTTTCAAAGCAGACCTTTCCCTCTTCCCAGAAGCACCAGAATTATCAGAATAAAAGCCTTCAGTGGAACTTACCTCTGTCTGTGTGAGGCTGTGCCCATCTGGCATCACACCTGGCTGTAGCAAATATTCAGTCCTATCCTGTGTGGCTCAGAAACCCAAGTTCCTGCACTCCTCAAACCAAAGTT
Source organism: Melozone crissalis (assembly GCF_028551555.1). Lineage (NCBI taxonomy): Eukaryota > Metazoa > Chordata > Aves > Passeriformes > Passerellidae > Melozone > Melozone crissalis. The sequence goes on from NW_026535794.1 coordinate 30,623,538, forward strand.
CAAAGCATGATCGCACTCACAAACAACCCCAAATGTGCTACAATGCACAAAGATCAAGTGCTTTGGAAGAAAATACTTCAAATGACACCTTCCACTAATTTTTAAGATTAGACTTTTGTGCAATAACATGAAGTTTTGGGACTCTATCAAGGACAGCAGCATTGAATTAATATTTTTTTCTAAAACCCTCCACAGCTGAACAGATGATGGCAAGCGTGTACTATAAGAACACTTTATGAAAATGTCAGGGGTCTTAGAAATAGTTGACATTCTCTGGCCTCCAGTTTCATGATCTTTATCATAGTAAAATGTTTTTGCTTACTCCTTGCACACCTGCTGTGTGTCAGTTTTCCCCCAGTGGAGCTCCCTTACTGCATGCACTGATCATACTGACATACATAATCATTTTCTTTATACCAAGATGATCTCAGGCACTATTGGACCATCACACACTGGTAAAAACAGAAATAAAACTCTTTGTGAAGAAAGAGGAATGTAGACCAGGAGCATGGTTTACTGTTAGAATAAATGAGAACAGAGGCCTGGAATGAGCTGCCATGAAGCTTTGGATGAAAATTCATAAATATTTCTGAAGTATTTATTTTCATCTCATACAACCAATTATTCTCATGAAATGTCAGCAGTAAATCAGGCCAGGAGACAATCTTCTTGAATTTTGAAGCCATAAAGCATAACCAAAACAGTGCAGGGAGTGGGAAGGGTGGACAAGAGGAAGGGATATAGATCCAAGAACTTCAGTGCCTGACCTCTTTTTAACCTCTACAGTTCAAGAGTTTCAGCTCCTCTACTCCACTTCTTTTAACTGAGCTCAGTAACTTTGCTGCCTGCCCAAAAGTACCTTGTCAAATACATCATTCAGCTCTACACATGCACTGTGCAATCTCCTTCAAAATACATGTGCTTTTAGAAACATACTATCCTGTGCTTGTACTTTACAACAAAACAGCTTGAGGAACAGCAACAACAACAAAAATGGTGATTTTTGACTACAGATTTTAAAAAGAGCAGATTTTAAAAAGTGTTCTAGCAGGTTTAATTGTATTTGGAAATATTTTCCAATTTTTGTGAGTTTACATTTGTTTAACAAAAACCAGTCTTTCAAACTTATTCTACACTGAGTAAACAGTTGTTGATGTAAAACCTACTGAACACAAACAATACTAGAACTGTCTGGTTTACTTCAAATATAATTAAATTAAAAAATCAAGAGTAGAATATTTTTAACTTGATGTGTTAGGGTAATACACTTTGGAAATATGGAAAATCTCAGGTAATTATCCTTGCACAATTTTTTATTAGGACTTGTAAATTGAAATTACCTAAAAGATGCAGCAGGCTGTTAAGAATGGAATTTAGCTTACATGTGGAATTGTTAATAGGAGAGAGAAGATTCATTTAAATGAAATTATTCCAGGCCAATAAAAAATAGGCACAGAAACAGAAGTCCTAACTGTGGTTTCTCTCTTATTTAATGTAGAGGAATGGCCACCATGTAGAAGGCAAAAGCATTGGTCAAAACATTGCTCATACAGCAATTAATGAATCATACAAAAAAAAAAGGCATTAAGATAGGCATATCTTATATTTGAATTTAAAAAAAAAAGCATCATTTTTCATTTCCTCATATTTGATTTTAAAACTGCACAGTTCCCCCAAAATGGTCAGGAGGGTGGTACTTACTTGTATACTTTGCAACACAAAATATACAATTATGTATATATATATAACCTATGTTAGACTATATAACCTATATATAACCTACATGCTAGACTTCCTTGATTTAGGTTTCCTTCTACGAAAGAACATGAGATTTGCTCATTGATAAAAAATATTCAGAAGTAACAAACATTATCTCTGGCAATTCCTAGTAGTAGCACTTAGTATTTTTTGTCTTTTAAAAAAAGAAAAGTATTTTCTAGTTGAAAAAATTTTGATGTATCTACCAAAGCAATTTGCAAAGGCTAGGCAGTTTATTTGGAGAGTGCTTCCTTCATCTGTGATAAAAGCCTGAAAGTAGCTAATGGGAAAGAAAACAAGTATTGCAGGTGAATTAATATTTTTCTGGTGTGAAATGCTCAATACAAAATGTGTAAGTCTCAGAAGCACAAGTGCACACAATATTAGAGATCCACAAAAACCCAATTATGCTGCAAACTTCAATCAATTTCTAATTTGTATTAACACTGTAAAAGCTTAAAGTATTGGAATGAGATATCAATAGAGGTTTTATTTAAGTTTTCAAAATAAATCTGAAGTTGAGAGATGTTTCTGACCTACCAATCTTTCTTCTGCAGTGCTCTCTTCTCAGATTATTCAATTCTCTCTCAAGTTAATTAACTGAGAATATTGTACTGTTGCTAAATGACTACAAAATATTGCTGTTGCTAAATGAGTACAAAATTTTATTGTTTGTTTTCTAGAAAATGGGTGAGTAGACACACTATGAGAGCCACATCTTTCTCAGTTAGGTAAGTTATCACTTGACATGGCATTGAATAAATAAATAATCAGTAAAAAAGTTTCCAGTTAAAATAATTTTAAGTTACTATTCTTAATAATTAATTGTAATTATAATTTTTAATTTATTTAATTTTTATTACTGCTTCTTATGGATTCTTTTCAGCTGTAGTCCACAATACTAGGAGAAAAGTATTATGACTGTTAAACCAAGAGTCCACCTACCCAAAGAGTCCTCTATCCAGTATTAGTACACTCCTTAGGCTCAGGATGACACACCCTCTAGAGACCACAATATTCTTGGCAACAGCAATACCATTGACAGAAAGTAAAAAAGGATGGATTTTACAGCAAGTAGAACAGCACAAATGTTTCTGTGTGGAATCACTCGGTATCACTCAGGTGCTTCAGCGAGTTCTCTCAGTGCTGACACCCCCATGTGCTGGTTCTACAGAACTCCAGTCAGTTCTACAGATTTCTACACACTGCACTTCCCTCATGAGCAGAACAGCGAGGCTCCAACGCATTCAGAGGCACTTACCTCACCACTAGCCTCAGCAACACTTAGAACCCACATGCAAGAAGAAGAAAACTAAAATACTTTTCCTTGACATCCACAGGAGAACCATGAGTCCATGTTTTCTTTACACGGCACTGTAAAGTCAGCAAAACTGGTGAATTTCCAAATGCATGACATCCCACTTTCACTTTTGCACTGATACAAAACAGAAGAACATTTCATGGAGGTCCTATCCCTTTTTTCCCCCCAGATACCTGTGTTTCTACATTAGACATAAGCAGGTCTTGTTTCTTTGCAGAAATGATGTTTGGGATTAATGGGAAGCCAGTGTTTTAAATCAACATAGATAACATAAAATTGAGTAAGATGTGAAGCCAATTTTTCAAACAGACTATAAGGGAATGCTTTGTATGAAGTTCTTAATAACAAAAACATTGCCTTTGATAATCAAATTCCAACTTCACTGTCACACTGAAAAAATAACAAACCTGTATGGGAGATGACATCTGCAAAGTTTTGTATTTACCCTAACACAGGCTGGCTATTTTAAGAAAAAGAACAGAAAAAGTGAAAGTTCTGGCTATTCTGTGCAGGGAATTACCAGGTAACTTGCAGAACCATATTCCACATGCTCTAAATGAAGAAGAATGTTCCCAATTCAAATAATTTTTACAATCTCTTACCTAAAACTCCCAAAAGTTGGTAACAGAAAAATTTCATCATTATCTCTCAATTTAATTCAGAAGTAACATGTTTTCAGAGCTCAAGCTGAGAAAATTTCAGCACAAAAACCTCTAAAGACTACTTTGGACCTGTGTTTAAAATGTTATGGTTAGAAAAAAAAATACAGTTTTTGAAACCTACATTCCTTGTTTCCATTTAATATGTCTTGATTGCCAAAAAATTCAATATAATCTTGTTCTTTATTTAAACCCAACCTCAGAATTAATTTGCAGACTAGTCCAATTCTAACGTGCCAAATGAGAATTCCAGTTAGCCCTTGCTGAACCAGGTATCAAATTATTTAACTGACCCATGCAGATTATCCCAAGCCCAACGTGCCATAGTAATTCAGTGACATGGCAAATATCTCAAATAACTGGGAAACAGTTATTTGAGACATCTGAATACAAAAGAACTCAAACATATTTTGGGGAGGGACACACATGTAGTGGTGTACATGTTTCAAGTGTTTACTAAAGCTTAGTTTCTTTTGAAATACATAACAAAAGTGGACTAATTGTTTTCATGACATAATTTCCCTTCTTCCAAGGAAGAATTCCGAATTATGGAACTTGCAGTCATGTCAAGGAAAATTGACGCTGACAATTGAACTCCAAAAAAGCTTTAGCAATCACACTGCATTAGACATGAAAACCAAAAATTAAATAATATGATAGACTGAAGATTTAAATAAACCACAGAGACATATAAGGCTCAGTTAGCAAAGGCCAGATAATTTTAAGATGTTTTTCAAAAATAAGCTTATTATGGAGTGTATTTTTGCCATGAAATTACCCTAGGATAACAGGTTCAACAAAAAAGAACTTTCAATCAGCTAGTAAAATTCCTGATATGTGCCTATATCCTGCAGCAAAAGTGGTAAACACTTCACTCAAGGGTCAATGAACTAACATCTCTCTAGCTCAGGACATCTTTTTGATGAATGTGAAGCAGCTGGAATAAACAGATCAAGGGTAACAATTGTGATCCCATGGTAGACCCAGCTGCTGCAAAAACAAACCCAGGGGGAAAGAGCCGAAGATTTAAAAAACCTGCAATATAAACCCCTCTTACATCATACAATGCCATTGTTTCTGCTTCTTTTTAGAACACAGGACTCTCTGCAAACACTGGTCAAAAATGAATGTAGAGATTATTTTGTTAGAAGCAAACCCAGTTTATAAAACACTAAAAAAAATTCAAAGAATGGTTGTTTTATTTAGACAGTAATAGTTTTATCTTTAGCGACCTTTCGTACCTGCTACGAGAAAGTTATTTGAAAAATAAATGGAGACTCATACTATTCCTGTTAATACTTTATTAGTGTAATTTTTTAGCTTTCTATTGGACAGAACATAAATGCAAACTCCAAAAAAAATTCAGAGTCCTCTGCCATTCAGTAGAAGTGACCATGGCAGTCCATTTCATGTTCATTCTTTGTTACAGAAACGAGAGGAGGGGGAGGGGAGGGGAAAAGCATCAATAGAACAATTAGGCACACAGCTGACACTTACTGTACAATGATATGCACAAGTAATTTATAACAGCTCTATGAGTTTATGAGATGTGTTCTTCAGATTCTTCCCTTGTAATACATGAACTTTGCTCGAGAGCAAGGATCATTGAGAACAAAGGAATTAACAAAGGAGTAACAAGTAAGACTTTTAAAACAAGTCCTTAAATAAACTAAAGTAACAACAGAATGCAGAATTGTTCACCTGAGAAGACATTTTTAACCTAGACTTCAGAACATTAAAAATTCATTTATTTTACAGCTATTCAAATACACATGCATTAAATGAAAATATTGCACAAAATTAAAATTTAGATTGTGGAATTTATATAGTTTCATTTTGGTACACATTCTGGTAGCACTTAAAATTAACTGGTTTAGTTCTAGCAAACACCAGCAGCACAAGCTTGAGGATGAACCAAATGAAAAATTCAATTGCTTATTTTCTCTTAAAAATAATTAAGGCTAAAACAAGTGCATTTGTTGACAGTGGCACTATTTTCAGCAGCCAGTCACAGCACCTAAAGGCCAGAAGATACACTCAGACACTTAAGTGCTGTATATTAACATTCAGTTTTGGAGACTTCCTAGGATAATAGGCTGCATGGGTTGACAGCGTGGGTACTTCAAATTGTCGACAGGAAAACCTTTTAAAGAAAGATACATACAAACTTGCTTTAATAAAAAGTGCTCATTTCTGATGGTTCTTGCCAGCCAACAGGCACCACTGAATTAGGAAGCCACATTCTGTAATTAAATACAGAAGACAAAACTTCAATACATATATACGTATGCACACATGCCTATATAAATGTGTGTATAGGTATATGTAATAAATTCATTAAGTAAAACATCTAGTAAGTATGGTGTATTATGTTTAGTTCACATTCCTAGAGATATTATTTTATTTTTGTACAGAGATGTACCAGATAACTAAACAATAGAAAAAAGCCAAATTTTTATATTATCACTATCTTGATGAAATTTTTCATGGTACCTACAGATAAAAGGTTCCACAGATTTGACAAAACAGTATTTGAACTTCCCAGTTTCATACTGCTTAACAAATTCAGTGACTTAAAAGACAGAAATTATATTTGGTAGGATTAATGAGATATTTACTGTTTCACCAAGAACAACTGCTGAATGATCTTTCATCAGTCAGATATCAGTTATGCATGAGCACCCTGACAGAGGAAGATACAGGCATGTAAACAATAGGAGCTGGCTATGTTGATTACTTCACACTGAACTCAAGAATTTTGTTAAATTCAAAAGCATTTAACCATCACACTTCCACAGAACCTGCAGAGAGGAAGGGAGAGGGGTTCTTCTATATTTACCAAGTTGTCTTCCTAGGGATTACAAAATAAAGGGATTTAATTTACAGCATTTAGTTCTGCAATAAAGAAAAAAACAAGTGCACTTGAGCCCATGCATACTGTATGAGAATGTTAACAGTACAATATGATCATCATTAAGTAGTATGATAAAAGGCTACATTTCATTAATAGAGTCCATGAGAAAAATTATCTATATAGAAGTGTCAGTCAATTTAACGAGGTCCTTTGAGAGCCTTCTATCTTGTCTCAGAACGCTTTCATCAAAGGTCTATGTTTCTCTCTTGCATAAAAGGACCATTTGCTCCCATTAAGACACAAATTACAACAAGGATCCTTGGGATCCTTGATCCATAACTGTATTTTACCCTGTGTTTAGTGTTCAGAAAAAAAAAGGGACTCTAAAAGATTACCTTCTATTCACTCAAGATAGTGCTCAAACAGTCGGGGACTATGAAAAACAAAACACAAACTGAGATATGCTGTGGCCAAACAGGATTATTCAAATGTTACTGTATTTTTAATCGGACAGAACTTCTTCCATGAAACTAAACAGATGGATGTGGGGCCTTGATGTCAAATTTTTATTAAAATTTTACACTATGCAAAAAATAAAAAAATTATTTAAAAAAATATTGTAGTTTTATTTCCTTTTTATTTTCATATATACACTGAGATGCATTCAGAGATTTCCAAGTGTTTGCATATGACTAATGAAATCTTTTACCTGTGAGGAACCAAGTAATTCTAACATTTTTCCATATGAGGCTTACACACTAAAAGGTAAGGAATCTTTCAATTAAGTAGGACATAGTTCTTTCACATCCCAAAAATGCTCCAGATTTTAGTGGGGAGTTGTGTGTAAACTGTGTCTTAGTGCAACTTCCTCCTCTTCTAACACAATATCTATCCTCTTAGAAACATATACTCCTTTCCTTCTACAACTACCAACTTGGACTTATGTTCCAATAGACCAATTGAACATAAATATGATGCTCCTTCTCCACTGAAGTTACATGCAAAATGTATGCCAGGTGCTGTAAGAGCAGCATATGGCCTTTAAATGCTACAGAATAATCAGAATAAAGGGTTTGTTTCTACTGCACCTCTGCTTTTACTAAAACTCCCATTAGGTATAAGGTTAGTTTAATTTTCAAAATATGAAAGGTGATGCAAATGTGGCATAAAAGCCACTTACCTCCACTTTTTTTCAATAAATGTACTTTTACGATGGGGCTATAGCTATTCTCCCTGCTCCTACCAACCTGTTATTCCACAGACTGCTTTCCTGGTTAATTCAGCCTTTACAGGAATGTTAAGATAGCCCTACAGAGCCTCAACACTTGTAACGCCGAACAATTCCACCTGACTCTCACACATTGCACCATCTCCCAATGCCAAAACACCCTTTTCTTCAATTGTATCACCATAGTTGTGCTTTACTTGAACAGTCTGGCACTTTGCATTGCTGGCAAAACATCGACTCAGGAACGGAAGGGATCAGCATTCTGATATACTGGGCCAGTTTTCTTCCCAATGTTGCATGAAGACGCACCAAATCATTTAAGACACACAAACCATTCTGGTCGTGGTTGAACTACAAGTGAAGATGAGAAGATCCACAGGTCTTACAGATGCATTAATAATCTAATATGTGACACTAGAAGACTGGTGCAGAAATGATGGCATGTGAGTTTGAAGCCCCAGAGAATCTGCCCAAGTAATTAATCCTGGACAAACAAACACCAGCTTAATGGATTTGAAGTGTCACCTTTTCTGTAAAGAAGGCGCTTGAGTAGAGTGTAGTCTCTGCTTATATCTCTGCATTTGCTTTGACCTTGAATGCAGTTTGTGGAACAGCTCAGGGAACTTATTTTGTGGAAATAAGGTTTCTAGGAATCTCTCCAGAAACACATACACCATTCTCTTATTCAGCTGACTATGCTGGAACATTTCGAAGACCCGAAGAATGCCCTTCCGTGTAGTCTCAGCGCCTATGATGTGCTTCAGTTCATCTACAAAAACAGAAGTCACACAGAAGTTTAAGCTAAATTCTGCTTCCATGTTAACAGCAAACTTAAACTGAATATTCAGTCTTTCAAACCATGTAGTCTGAAATTTAAGGTAACAGTACCTCTGCACAACATTACTAAACTAAAAGTTCTCTTACAGAAGAAAGCATTTCTGAAAATGACTTCACTCTTACCCTATACATGTGGAAACCATGTTTGCAAGAAATCGTACTGGTTTGGAATATACCCACTTCAGCCACAACTTAATCCTCTAGAAACTTAATACTGGGACAGTTCCAAGAGAATTACTCGCAGTACACGTGAAAATGTCCAATGCTTTAATAATTAGAAACCTTTTTATTTAAATACAGTTCATATATCAAGGTTTCTTTACAGTACTTAAAACAACCAACAAGAATACTGACATTAATTTCAGTAACAATATATCGTATGGATCATTAGGCTTTAATCCCAGAGTCACTTACCTGGCATTACCTCCAGCAATTTGGTTTTCCCTGCCACTCTTGTTCTCATTCTAATAGCTTTGTCCCTTCGTGGAACAGTTTCTGCTAAAATGCCATTGGGCCAAAAAGCGTCTCTGTAATAAAAGCAAATCTGTCAAAATACATTAACATTTTATCAAGCGAAAAGCTCTTTTAAATCTCTCAAGGCTATCTCATAAAATAAATATAAGACAGTAATTTGCACAACCTAACACACACTTCAAATATCAGAAGAGAAAAAGAAAATGAAGAATGATGAAGACAATCAAGAAATCAAAAGCAAGTAGTACGATATACTCAACGTATCAGGAGCTACCATATACTTTTTTAGTACAGGGATCAGAAGAAATGACATTTTAATAAAACAATGCAAATCAAAATCATTCAAAAACCACATAGTTCTTACATAAAATAAACCTAAGTCTTGCTTTTACCAGGCTTTATTGCTACTGAGACTCCAGGTCTATTAATTGCTTCATCAAAATTTTGACACCAGCAGTTAGCTTTCCAACAAGCTAAAGCTGAGAAGAAATAGTTTCAGTGTAGTCAAAAGTCCAATGCAAAAGACATGCCTCTGATAAGCTATTCTGCCTCAGTGAAAGATGTTTTCTTTTCTGAATAAAAAGTATGCATTACAGTTTAATCAAAGAATAACAGTACATTTGTAAAGTATGACCCTTTGGAGAATAAATTACCCTACTTTGACTTTCACCCCAACAAAAAAAACCCCAAACTATATTGAAAGAAAAAAAAGTGTGCAACACTTTCTCAACACCAATTTAGAAGCCATTAAAATTTTCTGGAAATTGATAGTTTCAAATTCAGACTTTAGTTCCATTGTATCTATCCGAAGTGAAACATCATCTTGGAGCCAGGGCTCTTTTAGCACTAATTGTTTGCCTTTAAAAGCAAGGCATGTACATGCCTTCACCAAGGCAAACAAGACATTACATCACTACAGTGATAAATTATGAAATTTCTAAGCTCTTCTAGATGGCTTGACAAATAAGTTTTTGAGGTAGAGGAGAAAATTTTAAAATAGTTTTTAAGAAATATCTTTTCCATGTGACAACTGCTTTCTCTCACTTAACATGTAAAAAGCAGTGTATGATCCAACTGCATTCTGAAGAATAGTAATTTCCTCATGTAAGAGGAGAAGGAAGACATACAGATATTAGACATCAATTGGTGAGTGCTTTGTATTTAACATCTGTGATAAAAGACATACCTGAAGCGTTTCACTGCATCTGCTACTTGCTCGGGAGATGTCATCCAATCAACGTGATCAACTATTTTTCTAAAACAAAAGCAACAAGTCTCTTGTTTAATTTTTAAAGCAGACAACCCAGAAGTGAAGCATTTTAATGAGCATTCTAGGGAAAACAAAGTATAATTTTAACTTTCTCCAACTCTGTAAGTAGGTTCTATAATACTGCACATAGGAAGGCAAACACTGATTCTCAAGATAAAAATCTAAGCTCACTGATCACTCCCTAAAGCTATAACTTTTTTCTTTTTTTTGGTAAATATACAATAATGAAGTTGGCTGCAAAGCTGCTGTTGCATCACCCATCAGCATAAGATAACTGGTTTGCTTGTAGAGCACTCCATGTTTTTCATGGAGTACTCTTAGGTTCTGCTTCTGTAAGCAAAATCAGAATCTCAAAATACTTGCTGCAATATGTACTGTTACTTCACAATACTTAACAGGAAATACAGACTGATAATTCATCAGGCCTTCAGTCACCAACCCATACATACAGTTCTATATCCAAATCTAGGATGCTTACAGAAATGATATATGCATCTGTGTATCACCACAATCCCAGAACTGTTTCCCCAACCACAATTTGAATTTAGTTTTCTAAGAAACAGAAAAAGATTATTTTTCTGCAGAATACTATTAAATCCCAAGAACCTGCCAGGACAAGGTATGACTGCTGACCAGAGGAAGCCATGAGTATTGGAAATGGCTCTAAATGCAGAAGCAGACTAGCACTACACTACAGCCATCTCTGCAATAAGGAAGCAGCAGCCTGTGCAGAAACTGTTGCTTATACTACAATCTGGAAAGAGTTGTTCAACAGGGCAGCATGTTCTTGGAAGTACAGTTCTCAAGACAGTTTTCAACTGGCCAAAAGGAATTACTTGAGAAAAACCCCACGCTACTTTACCACATAGCTACCTCATTACTGCTACCACAAGTCTGCATGTTTAACAGTGATGATGAAAACATCACAAATATAATTGTGAAGGGTAAAAAGAAATGACACAGTGAGGAATGTCCTGAAAAAAAGTAATAGGAAGCTATTTCTCACCATCTAGAAATCAAATTTTTGATTCACGGTACAAAAGCAAAAGTAACAATGCAGTTGTTGTTTATATTTTCTCACATTTCAGAAACAAATTATTAGGAGGCAAGCCTGGAAACTGTATATTTCTCAGCTGAGGGCAAGAAATATTACTTAATTAGCACCATTAACTGTCTTTGCATTTGCATGGATAAGTGTACATGTGAAGTACAAAGAACATGGAGCGGCCAAAACAGACTCCATAGGAGTCCTTTTGCTTCCCCACTTCCATCTTTTAAGTGTGAGAGCAAAAACTTTACACAGTAACTCAGTATAGTTCACATAATTTGAAAGTGCCAATGTATCATTTGTGTCATGAAAGAGATGTAAGCAGAAATAGTGCAGAAAGTAATAAATAATATTAATAAAAAAAGGTATAGTGGTAAAACAGGGCAAAAAGCACAAATATTTAAGCTACATTCACAGAAATATGAACTCCTACATGTGAAATCTATTTTGTAAGTTCTCTGACTTGTAAGAGTTACTGGAATTTTTCTTTCAATAATATTTTATGTTTATCGCCATTTTATACCACGTTTGCACTCAGTTAAGTGATTTTCTCCAAGGAGGAATGCATGCAGTTTTAAAGCACAATAGTTTAGTATTACCAAGAAGGATGTATAGACAGATACTGTACAGTCTCACATACATGATTGCTCTATAGAAGAAAAGCAGTACCTATTAATTGTGTCACCATATGTTGCTCTAATAAGTTGCTGAAGTAGATTTTTTATATTTCTTCTTAACCACTGATTTCTCTCCTTTAAATCAAAGACTTCATCCATAAGCAGAAGCATTACTCTCAGCGGAATATTGTCATCCACCTGATCACCAAGTAAAAGAATAAACAGTAAACTTTTATTTCAGTTCAAGAAAGCTACAGTTTTAGAAGCTACTTTAGCTGTCAAACACTTCAGTATCAGCACAACAATGACAAAAACTTCACTCTGAATTTTACTGAAATATGAAATCTTCCCTAAATCTTCGGTAACATCACAGTAGCAAAGAAGGACTGAACATTATATATAAAACCACATACATTGAATTTTTAAAATATTACAAGAAGTAGCTATTTCAAAAGTCAACAGTTATTACAGAAGTTGAATAAAATTAATACATGTAAGTATGTCCTAAAGAGAGACCTCATCCCTGATCTCTTCCTGGTTGCTGTGCCTCCAGCTGCCTTACACAAAAACTCAGGAAGGAGATTTTCTTGGGCACCATTTTCTTATGGATGCTAAAAACAGTGACATTTCACTGCAATGAACTGCTTTTTATTTAGACACCATTGTAACCTGCATGACTATCCTGTGCTTTTATGCCTGAAGATTAAGAAAAATATAATAATTTTACTTTTTTAGCAGATTATGTTACACAGATTGGCTTACAAAAATATGTTGGAGGGAGAAGAGAAAAAAGCCCAAAAAAATTAAACCCCCAGCCATAAAACACAGAAACAGTAGAACATGCACTCTTCACAGTTATTCCAATGTTGTGCAAACCATTACAGTGCTAGCAAAAATGGTAATTTTAAAAGGAAGTATGCAAATTTCTTTTTAAAAAGCTTAGAACTGCTTTGAAGTGCCTGGTATAGTGCCAGAAAAGAACAGAAGTGTAACTCAGTGCAGAATAAGTAACTCATTTGTTTGGTTTTAGAGGTGTCAACTCTGAAAGGACAAATGTCACTCACGTTGTCATCGATTGGTGCTGCAACACGGCAATGGTCAGGATCTGAATAGGTTTTCTGCATCAGAGGTGGCACCTACAATAAAAAATGCTATGTTAATGAAAGAAAAAAATACTTTTGAGTATGAACAAATCAGAAAAAAATTCATAAGCAGTCTGATTATGAAAATATAAAACAACAACATTTGCTCAAAAGTAACTGCAAACTAATATATACACAGCTGTGGATAAGTAACAGCAGTTCTTTCACCTTCCAAAACGAAAAATCAAGTCTACATATATTTCCGTATAGCTACCAAAATTATCAACATCTTTAAGACTTTCACATCTAATTTATCAAGTGCCTAGTGCTTCACCTGAAAAATACCGGAAAACTCTTATAAGAGACTGATATTTCTTTTGATATTTCTTCCTGATCTTGACTCCTGCCTAGTCACAGGCTTCCCAGCAAGTACAGCTGCAACTCTATAGCTAGTCATACACCAGGGAAGTTACTAGCAATGATCAAGTCCAGAGACAGTCACTTTGCCCTGCAAGTAATTAAGAAACCTCATATATCTCCCCAGGCCCCAATTTATTATTCCCTTTCATGATTTAAGGATTAATTCACCCATCTCAGTTGCTGTTCTACATCTGCCATATATAGCACAAGATGGAACAACCCCTGACCACAGACCTTACAGCTACACATAGAAAGAGGAACACCAGAGAAACGAAGGGAAGATGAACATGTTCTGAACATAACTATTTAACTATTTTCATAGGACTTCCAAACTGCATATCAAGGTACTCCTCACCCATAAAGTATTATATTTTATAAATGTAAGAAATAAGGGAAGATGGCAGTAAAGGCAGGGAAAAAAATTTAATTCAAATCAGAATTCAGCAAGGAATAAGTTGAAAAGAGGCTATATCCTTATTCTAAGTTTCAAAATATATGGGTTTTTTTCCCTAACAAAAACAGCAGATGCAGGAAATTAGCTGACTGAGAACAGTTAGTTAAAAAATAAGCCATGAATCTCATGTTCTTCTCAAGTTACTTCACTGAACTAAGTGGAGAACTGTAGTAGTCTGTAGATGCCATCTTAAAACATGTTACTTAACTGCAAAGACCTCCATTTTTGCAGTAAAATCACTGCTTAACCTTATTAAAAGGTGCAGGTACAAAACAGATTGGTCTTCTGTTTAATGACTTGATTCTACATAACATTAGTTTCAGCGAGTCAATAGTGACTCTTCTGTTAATTTACTAGTATGTATTAACCACCAGTATTTTCTTACCTTGAAAAATGATTGCTTTATGTCTTGTCCCAATCTCTCTGACATTTTACCCATGTTGTCTGACATTTTAGTCATTCCCTCTGCCAGGCTGTCAGGGATAGACTTGACTGCATTTGATACATTTCTCATAGAGTTACGCAGTGGATTTACAAATGTGTCCATCTGAAGGGGAAGATGTTTAACCAGAATTGTATCATCTATGAGGACACCAGTATATTAATAAACTATGAGAAACATGGCACAGAGAGCAATAACATAATAGTTGTTCTTACAACTCAAATTACTTAGCTTCCTTACAGAATGCAGAATACAGCTCTAATTTTACTTCCATTTATATTTCTCATTTGTTACAGCCCTACTGCAGCTATTTACATCTTTCAACAGATGTGTTTTCCTGAGTCATTTTCATTTCCCATCCCTTGGCTTTTCTTAGCTTAAATTTATTTTCCTTTTCTTCTCCATTCAATACCATTTCTCCCTTCCAAGCTTTCTACTTCCAGATGTTTCAATTCTGCTTTCAACTCTTCATCTTTGCAACATGCCTCTTCTAAACAGCACTGCAATAGTATGTATCATGGCAAGTATAATTAAAAACATAAAGTAGATTCACAGAAACTGTTACAATTTTTCTTTTGGTATATACTCTGAACTCAGTCCAAACAGAAGCACAAATACCAGAGTGATGCCCTTTAAAAAGTTATGCGTATAAAGAATCTTGTAAGCTGGAAAACACATCTTAGTCATTATAAAAACCTTGATAAATATTTAACTATTTCACTGTTAATTATTTAAGGAATATAGGCAGGACAGTAACTTGAGGTGACAATAGAGTTGCAGATGCTTTTTATATCTAAATTGCTAAAACTTTAGAAATAGCTACATTTGCAAAGCAGATGCTCACACAAACTGGTCAATGGAACAAAGAACCACTTGTCTGAAGACAGTTCTGGTGGCTTAATAAAAAGGATGTTGAGCCCAGAGCTCTGAATTTGACCAATGACTCTGGATGGTTACACCTAAATGCATAACAGGTGCTTTTGAAGGGAAATGCATATTGTGTTTTGGGCTGAAGAGTGGAAAGCAGTAAACAGTAATAGCAGCAAATACAGAGTAAAGAACTGAAAAAAGAAATCAGAAGGAATAAGACGATAAAAAAAATCACAGATGTTTGATAGAAAGCAACTTGCAACAAACACACTTTTAGACTAGTAGAGAAGTCTCAGTGCAATTTACTGTGTCCAATTTCAAAAGTTTATTTTATTGGCATACAAACAGATTCACCTATTATAAAAATGGTAATTTTTTGGTTCTGTATGTCCTTAGATACTTTGCCACTGAAAGTTTTAAAACAAGCATCATTTGCAAGATTTTCAAAGTGCTGTATAGTTCTTTAATATCAGTTCAACGTGTCTATTTAATGCAATCATTGCATTAATGAATGCTCTAAAGTTCCCTTGACTGTACTAAACATTCTTACCTTCCGTGCAAAATCTCCCTTCCCTTTGCTGTAGGCTTTATTCTCCAGGAAGTCATACACATAATGGGCTAAAGCTGGAGAAGCTTTCATCATTTCAGGATTTAACAAGAGCTGAGTAAAATAATTTTTAAAATCTATTTTAATACATAACGAACAAGAGACAATCAAAGACATCACATGTAGCATTATATTTTTTCATTCCTAATTTATATTCCAACATTAAAGTAGTCTCAGGATGGAAACAATGGGTTTCTTAGTAATTACCATAATTTTAACCACTATGGTAATTATAGCAACTCACAGAAAAATATCACCAAACAGTCATTTTACAGTGTTTTACTCATCTTCATTTATTTACTGTTAACATGTTCATTGACTTGGCCAAGAAATTTTAGTGCTAAATGACCAGAAATCCTATGAAGGAAGACAATTGAATTTGTTTGGGCTGATACAGGCCTTATCTGAAAAGAGGAACTGTGTGATTTGCTACACCGCTGGAGTGGGTGCCACTGAAATCCTTACACAGCAGCACAAGAGAAAGTCATCACAAACATGTCAGCAGGAGAAGGTCAATGGCATAAAGCTCAAAACCAAAATATCTAGAACCTCATCAGCTCAGAAGAGCTGCGACAGAACTGGCTGAGAATAAACTAAAACACCAAAGAAAATGCAAACTTATGAGACAGTATCAAGTTCTTACGGTATATTATTCAGTTTTGTGTACCACCTACAACACAACCTTTTTTTTTTTTTTTTACAAAAGAAAAAACCACAAAGACAAGCCACCTCTGAAAAAACCATTCCAAGCACAGAGCTAGAAAAACCCCAGTAACAGCTTACCTGCAAATAAGCATTTAAGTCTTTTTTCCTCTTTTCCAAAAACTCTCTGTCCATGTTGTTAAATGTTTTTTTGCCAGGAAGTTTTAGTATATTTGCAAGGTTTTCAAACTAGAAAAAAAGAGAAGGTTTTTTTTTTTTCTGTTTTCAAGAGCTTCAAGTCTTCATATAAGTCTTCATATATAATATTAACCTATTCTTATATATTCTTGATATATTCTTATATATCATCTAACACCTGACAAAAAGAATTCTCCATCATGCCTGGAACTGAGAATTCTTGGAGAAGCCAAAGAGAGAGGTATGGTGTAAATAAAAAATGCATGAAAATTCCTGGGAGACTATTAAGGATAAAATTTAATTTCTTGTGAAACTCTCTTTTGAAGTACACTTTTGAAATACAAACCAATAGAGTGTGCAAAAGGCTTAGGCTCAAAATTTACCATTATTATTATTTGGAATGAAGTTACTACGATTATAAGACTACATAAAGAGTAAAGATTTTCAAGAGAACTTGTAAATCTTTCTAAAATCTCCCTCCTTTCCTATCCTGATCAAGTCTATCAAGGAAATAATTAAGCTTTTCTCCCTGGAGAGATAGCAGCACCCAGTTTGCACACAGGTTATCACAACTTGGTCTAGATGTCATGATCTGTGCCTTTTCTCCAGATAATGACAGTGGTTGCCACTGTACTCTTTGACACTACATGGTTGACATGCATCCTGATCTAGTTTTGCAGGAAGAATGGCAGTCTGAGGGAAGGAGAAGGGAAAGAAGAGGCCCTAACACTTAATAAGGCTGAATATATTTGGTAAAATGCACAAAAAATTAAAAAATTACAAGAATAAAATTTGAAGAATCAGGACTATCTCCATACAGAATGCAGACTGCCTATAAATAATATCCTTAAGGTGGTAAAGAGAGAAACATACAGTATTCTAGGCTTTAAGAGACAATCTGGAAACAGGTTGCATCCTTTTCCTCTTTAGAAAAGACCACAACATTACAGATTTAAAGATATGGATTCCATTCAGTCCCTGCAAGATCTCCTCTTGCATCATTAAACTTCAGAAGGCCACAAAGCTCCATATAAAATTTATGGTCTGCAGGAAGCACCAAAGAATAGCACTTTACAACTTTAGAGATCCCATTCCCTTGCAAGTAGGTCATATGGGAAAATAACTGAACAAAAGATGGTCTAGTTTTCATTTGGACTCTTAGATCTGACCAGAAGCAATATAAGCAACTAACAGCCTCTATTTTAAACATAGGTATCTACTTCAAATGGTATTTACTACATGACTCACTAAAGGAACTGGTGTGAATCTACTCAGTGCTCTAAGAAAAACCCTTAGACACTTTGAACTGCTAGTTTCAATTCCATTTTATATCAACTATCTATTTTCTCTGAAAAAAAATCCCTGATCATCTTACTAATTTTAAATCAATGATTCTAACTTTTACCCTTAACATGTCAATAAGAATGTCTTAGACAAGCACACAAGACAGTAAGAATGTCTATTTTCTTGTCAAGACTAAGCAAAACTGTTGGGAACATCTGAGATGCCACAGTGAATCACAGAAATCTGTTTACTTTTTGCAACCTTAGTGCTCTAGGTTAACATTTCTATCTCTGTAAATTCAATCAGACATAGCAACCAGAAATGTTGAGCTTTCATATTTTGAACAACTTTGCTTTTGCTATTTATTTCTATTAATTTGAAGTTATGTTAGTTTTAAATGATTGTCCCGAACAGCAGAATGTTCATTCACTCTAAGATTAAGAATTCTTCAAAACACTGAATTAATTTAAGAAAATCAATCTGAAGGAGTGCAAAAATTGGTATTTCAAATTTACTGACAGCACACTAAGACTATCAGAAATTTGAAGGAAAGTCAGACTTCATTTCTAATTAATCCAAGTATTAAACATGTTTTCTTTTTTAATAAAGCCTTTTCAATTTTTATTACTGCTGTAACTTTAAAATGCTAACTTACCTGCACAGAATTTGTTCTCTATGACTCTCAATTAATAACAGAGTAAAGGGATATAGTCTGACACTTCTGACTAGTTCAAAGGTTATGCAGTTAAATCTGACTTCTCCAAAGGCTTGGTTTAAAAGCACTTCAGCCTCCGTTCAAAAGCACCATGTTTTCATCCTTTTTTCAAGTCAGTAGGTTCTACTTTGTACCAGGTGGTGAATTACAACTCTCTATTTCTTCCTTCTTTCATTTTAGGAGGGTTAAGAGTCTGAGAATACAAGTACAGCAGTAAAAGGCTGCTAGTACTATTAGTACTAGATTGCTAGTACTATAGTTAAGTGCTACCAGCTCTTCCTTTTGCAACCCTACCAATTCTTAACATTCACCTAAAACCTAAATACCTATTTCCCAACCTCAGCTTTTATTTCTTAATCTCTGAAAAATACAACTAACTCTCTTGGAGACCAACAGCACTTCCATACAAAGATTTAAAGTAAAATTAAGCCGTGTGGGAAGAGGAGGGAGACTTTTTAAGTTCCATTTCGTTTCCAAAGAGCAATCATACAGTCACCAATCACAAAACTACAGAAAAGTGCACCTGTAAAGGTCTTCATCAGATGGGTTACCTGCTCAGTGATCCTCATGTGGAAGTCGTGGAAGTCGCTGTAGCGCCGGTATGTCTTCCACATCTCCTCGTTGTTTGCGTTTCGCCGGTGGACGGTGATGGCGTACAGGGCGTACGTCTTGCCGTGGTCATTGCACACTCCTGCCACAGCATATGGGTCAGAGTCAGCATAGACTAGCAGTTTTAAAAACAAAAATAAAAAGGGAACAAACAGAAAGAAGGAAGACGAAAGGACACAAATGTGAAGTGAAAAAATGTCTGGAATGACAGACTTAAAAGACAAAAATGGACATGCAAGCAGAAGATTAAACTATCCCTTTAACTTAAACATTGTACAGTACCCTCCAAAACTTACTACGTAAACTTAAATAGAGATTAAGCAGCTTTAAAGCTAGGCAGGTTTCAATGACATGCAAAACATAAAAAGAAAAATTTTCAACTTTTAAATAGTAAATAGAACTTTAAAAAAAGATATTTTAACTTAAAGAACTCAAGATGAGAGTGAAAGACAACTGTGAAACCAGAAGAAATTCCAGTCTGCAAAGTAGTCTAATCACATTGCAAGTGTCTGCCCACCAGAAAAGCCTATAAATACAAGACAATGATTGCAAGCTGCAAGCATTCAGTTTTGTTATTGGCATCAGGAGTTTGTTATTAACTCAGTTATTAACTCTAGGATAAAAAACACTCCCCATGTTATTTTGGTCAACCATATATACAGATATGTGTACGTATATATGTAATGCATTCTCTGTGTGCGCACACACACGGTATGGAAAAGTCAATTCATAAATAAAAAGAACGCATATAGCTATCTGAAATAGAAGCAATCATCTTTTTGATCTCCATTAAATATTGAAGTTTTCTAGGACATTCCTCCCTCACAGAAATTTTCCCAGTACAGTATTCAAAACCTTCCATTTCATTCAGAGAATAACCTAGAACCACTATTGTTTACACTGCCATTTAAATTGGCAACATGTAGTATTTCCAATTATTGAGCCAATACCCAGTATGTACAGTTTTACAGTGGCTAAATGAAAACATTTTTTAATCAAGCCCTCTGAATTTTTCTATGCACCCATACTGCATAAAATAGAATCCTTCTGAGAAACCATCAATTCCATCCTCTGTAGTACTTTCAGTCTTGATTTCTCTGAAGTATAATACTTTTGTCTAAGCGCCCAGAGAGCGCCTCTAGGATAGTGGCAGCTGCTGCCAATGCAAGAATTACACATTAGAAAGGTGAAGAGTGGGCACAGAGCATCTTGTCTTTGCCATCCAGCCTCTAAAAGAAGCATGTTGAGCGCTGAATCCCTAGGGGAATGAGCAGCAGTCAGGATGGAGCCAAAAGACTGCCCAGAGAGCAGAGCGAGGAACCCCCAGCACCACAGATTCTGCACAAGCCCTGTCCTCTACATGCACATTGACCACTTGGTCCTGCAGCCACCAGACCACATCCCAGGGGCACTGCCAAGTGGCACCTTCAGAACCACTTCAGGCAGAAAAAGAAAGAAGTTGTCCTGCTGCCCCTTATGTCAAAGCCACTTAATTAGTATTTATTTTGCAACCCAAGACAGTGTGAATCCTGAAACACACAGAGATAATCCTGCCTGTATATAACCCTCACACACAGGCAAGGCCAGTAACTGGGTGAGGAAAAGGACCTGCTCACAGATGCAACTTAATACCATCCTGCAATATAAACCTGTACAGATCTCCTGCTACAACTGGAGCATTATGTATTCAAAGTCAGACTGGCAGTTATCAATACATGCTGCCCTCAAGATTATAAATATTACAATTTATGTGGTTCTAAGCTTACCTTTTTTTCTTAGGTTAGAATGATGAAACTTCTAAGTTTAATTCAGAAAAAAAGTACCATATGCCATTTTAATTAAAAAGCAGAATTTGGTTCTCAACTTTCAACTCATTTTCCACTTTCCCTGAGGACTGACTACCATTACACTTGGATTGCATACTGCCTTCACACTGAGTTGGAATAGGTTTAATTAAAAACTAAAGTAGCTGAATGCTTGCTGACAGCATGTGTCCACTACATAAATGCAGAGATTTAAGAGCATATTGCATAGTAAAATCTACCAAAAAATATCTGAAAATCACAATTTAATTTCCCAGTGTAATTGCATTTAAACAGAGTATTTGTAAATAACAGATGAGATTTTTTTGTTATTTACCCTCATGTAATAAAGAAAAATAATTTCATTCTAGGCAAAGTTTTTTAAAAGATAACCAAAAATGCCACCACAACAACAACAGAAGTTGCTTCCTGAAACTAAGCTAAGTCAGTAAGGAAGCACAAAGAATAAGGGAAAAATATTATACTAAGAGAATGAAACAGTCAAGAATTATAATTCTGTGACTAGAAAGAGAGATGTCTTTCAGAATTTCTTTAAGTAATTGCTAAAATAAATCCTATTCAACAGCAAGTTTAATGAATGATTGTCCAGAGATAAAAGCAGTAATAATAATAATAATACCATACGAAATAGAAATTAAATCACTTTTTAAGTACAGATATATAGTCTGTGACCTACAGAACAAATACTGGAAAGATTTCCAAAAAAGACTTAATGGAAAATATGAATTTAAATGTTTTATGAGGCCAAAAAATGAGACAATCAGGATTTCAAGGGCCTGTAATATTACAAAACTCAAAACAAATGGTGGCAAAAAAGTCAGCACACATCCTAAGAGATTCACTTACCAGTATCTGAGATGTATGCATGGAGCTGAACAGTCTCATCAGTGGGGACATTTGAAAGGTCATCTAAGGACTGCAGGGTGGGGAGATAATGCAGGAAGAAAAAATGTGGAAAAAAGAATAAGATCAGAAATACATCATATTCGAGATGTGTTTTGATTTATCTATTTAATTTTCAAACTTTCAGTTCACTATACTAAAAGTTTAGTGCACTGTAACAACTCAGGTGTTTGTACTACTTGGTTACCAAAGCCATTCTTTTGCACAGTATAGAGCATTTCATTCCCCCATCATTTTCACACAGTTTTGTGACCACTCATATTTGATCAAACATATTTGCCACTTCAGTTTGGTCTCAATTCTAATGGAAGTATGGTCTTTTACTGAGCATTGGGGAAAAAACCAAAACAAAACCAGAAAATCTCCCAAACAACTGGGGAGATACAGATGTTGTGTAACAGGTCTTCTGGCTTTTACCTTCATAGCATTCTGCTTTCTTTCAAATATCTTTATGCCCTACACAAACGTTACACAGCAGTAGAAACTAAAAGTTTTTCTGCTGTATGTAAAAAAAAAAAAAAACAGCCAACATTCTTTTCAGGAATACTTTATGTCGTAAAAAATGAACAGGTACATCCTCAGCTGGTTAATGCTCTGTCTGAATATTTAATAATTACTGGGATGAAAAGAAGCCTAATGGGTCTTTTAGAGAAGCCTTTGTTTAAATCTGATTACTAAGATTTAACATAATCAAGTTCTTCAAGACTGCTGAAAGACTTGCTTATACAACTGACGGAAATAGAGGTTGGCCACTATGCATTCTAATCTTAAATTACCAGATTAAAAAAAAAAAGAGTTGGAGCCACCTAAGTAGCATTCGCAGACCCTTGGATCACAGTTACTTTATGTATTTTACCCCCTAATTGTAAAATTCTCCAAAGAAACATACTCAGAATGAATATAGCTACTTGCTATCTTTTATAATTTAATCAAGCCAGTTTAATAGTGACTTATCATGAAAAGTTACCTACAATAGGACTTATTGGTTAGCAGTGCCATGCCCATATCAAATTAAACCTCTACCTACATCAATTCAGTTTCTAAATCTCTGTTTCCTTAAACATAAAACAATATACAAGATTACAATCAAAAGACAGGCTGGACTTAAACATCAACTATTTAAAGACTCTGCTCTTGCCCCTTCTTCATCTGAATCTTTATCAGCTCCAAATATCCCAACATAATACTCCTTTCCTCCTCTAGTTCTCTTCAAGGAATGGCTCTTGTCTGCCTCAATGACCTCAATCAGTCTCTGCCTAAATGTCTACTACTGAAGGCAGCTTTTCTGTTATAAAGTCTAGACACTGAATAAAAGGCAGCTTAAAAGTGGCTGAGTAACATGTGTTGCAGTAGGGAGTCTCCTGAACAATATGCTTGTAGACTTGTAGTACCAAGGTCCCAGACTGAGAAAAGGTAGAAGAAAGAAAAACCCTTCTGGGGAAATCTGTTTTGCCACAACATGCTATAGTGCTGGAAGTTTATGTCTGTCGAATGGTAGAACAGATGAATTTATGCAAAAATATTTTGACAGCAGACATCATCTTTACCTCAAGAATCTATAAGTTACTGGATGCTGGAGAGTTATTCTGGTTAAGTATCACCACAAGTGGGTTGTTCCTTTAATCTTTATGCTTGCTTTTAGTCATTGCTGGACACAACACTGTGACTTAGTCCATTCTTGAGCAAGTGCCTTGGACAGCCATGACCCTGTCAGGTGTGCTGCTCTACACTGCAGTGTTCAATTCAGGAGCAGAGTAGCAGCTGAGACTGGCTAACAGAAGACTTTTGTGGAAGCCTGGATAAAGTGCTTGATATTCTGAAAGCTCTAGGATTTGATTATCAATAAGATGGAAGTGATGTGATGTTATAAGAGAAGACAAGTAACTGCCAACTGCTCAAATATTTTGTTTGCTACAAAATACTGGCATTAAGGTACTGTTGTATTGTTAAAGGCATAATTATTTCTTGTTTTCCTGCATCCCTTCACTGTCACTCAAGTTCAGATTTCTTTGTGACTACTGAGTGGGGTTCAAGCTGACATATGCTAATGACTGCCAAAGTTCAACCCAACCACTTCTGCTGCCCTTCAAGGTCTTGGAACACCTGTGTAAATCCTTCTATTTACTCAATGCAAAGCTCCCATTAGGGATCCTTCAGAGGAAATCTGCAAGAGTCTATAAATATTTACAATAATTTTATACTCCCAAAATGTGACCCACTGTTTTAATGTAGCAGATTAATGTATCAAAACAAAAGGCAGCAATTATGATATTTTTGTAAAACAACTTTTCTTCAAAACAGTTTTGAGCCCCTCTTCCAAATTCTTACAGTGAAAGTTGGAATTGCAGACAATATATTTTATAATAGTAACTTTAGGAAACACTCAACTACTGTGGCAAGGCACTATACAGCAACTATTAATACAAGTAAATTAAAAGTTTGAAACCTGAACAGATAACACAACAGACAGACATTTAATATGAGCTAATATCTCCACCATTAGATACATTCACAGGAACACAAGTTAATTAAAAACCTAAAAATACCACAACCAAATCTTATTTAACACATTGTCATTAGCTGCAAGTACAGAAATTCCCTGACCTTTGAAGTAACCTTTCCAAGGTCTATTTTTCTTATGTAACAGACTAACACAAGGGAGCTAAACTATGAACACAGAAATTTACTCTTGACATGGAATTCAGCCAGCAAAAACTAATATACCAGTATCCAAACACCTGTAAAAGCACTGAACACCCTGAACAATATGGACTACAGAACAGCAAAAGTAGTTCTGCATAAAGAGATATTTATTTATGTATTTCTCCCAGAATGTTCCTAACTCTTTATAATAAATGTAGTATTCTATAAATACCTTTGTCACAACAAAACCAAAAATCAAGTCTTTGAAGAGTCCCATGCAAATACCTATTTGCACTGCAACAGTGCTTGGTAAAGGCTTTAGGACTTTCTAACTTAGCTTGGAAAGTCACTTCAAATGAAGCAGGAGATAACCACAGCCAGATAAGCCACCACAATGACAAATCCTAATCCATAAAACATAACTCTGGTATGTCACAACATTGTTAGAAAGAGTACTTAAAAGACATTTGAAACATCTTTTAAAGAAATCAGTCAGTTAAAAGGCTCTTGTGAAAAAATATGGCTGAATTAAGTTTTTCTTCTGCATCTACCAGGAGTTTGCATTAATTGCATAAGCTAAACATCTCCCCTTTTCTTTACATTTCAAAATGTCAACAATAGGAAATAACAGGAAAGAAAATCCCAGTTTAAATTAAAAAAACATCCAAAACCTACAAAAACCCAAACCCATAAACAACAAAACACACAGACATTAAAGGTATGTTTATTTCTTTAGAAAACACTCATTCCTTTTGATGCAAGCATGACCTTACCAATGCAATGGAGCTGCTAAGGAGCTGCAGCACCTTCCCAGAACAAACTAGAAGGGCCCAGGCATCACATAATCCAGGAAATTGCATGCAGACTGTAAATCTTTATGTAAACCTTCATGAAACTAAAAGGTTTGGAAACATACTCTCATATGCCAAACTGAATTTTGTGTACCTTGTGCCTCAGCTACACACTGTCTGCAGAAACACAGGAAGGATATATACCAAACTTCTTATGATTTCTCCTTTTTAAATAAATATATTTGCATTTTTGGTTTAGGTACACTAATTTAACAAAGAAAAGGTTTTGACAAACTGACGCAGGTCAAGAATTAAAAAAAATAAAATTGAACTTGAAACTGGACAAATAAAAAAAACAAAGACTCATGGCTGAAATAAATTCCAGATACTTAAATGTTTCCAAATCGAGTCCTGAAAAAATCAACCAACAAAAATATAATTAAATGCCTCATTTTTCAATCCATTTGAATTTAATCCTGGGAGATTTCTGTTTCAAAGGATTTGTTTTCACCTATTATTATGTAACTCCAAATTTCTATCTATTTATGAAAAGCAAGTAGGGGTAAGAAATTATGCCTTCCATAAATTAACTGTTTCTGTGAGAAACAATGCAAAATGTCATTAAACACAAGAAAATACAAAAAGGAGAAATTTTATCTTACAGAGTAATTAATAACTTGTGTGTTTCAATTTGATTCAAAAACTTTTTTAGAAATTCAACTGCAGTGAAGTGAAACCTGTAATGTACATTGTTAAACTACTTTATCACACTTTCTCTACTTTTGAGGACAAAAAAAAAATACAAGCACTTACCAGATTTATGCTGCTAGTAGGAGACCCATTAAAAGATTCTGGGAGCAGGGAGGAAAATGAAAGGAAAAACCAGGTTAGAAAATTTTCCCCCATTGTAGGGCCACACATAAATAAAAATGCATCCACAAAACATTATGGAAAATGAAAGAGAACTGTGGCACTGGGCAAAATGCTGCATGCAACATGCAAGTGTTTCAAATTTCCAACAAAGACACTTAAAGAACTGTAAGTTTATAAAGATTCTACATCAATACTTCAACATTTTTTTAAATTTATATCCCCACATGGTACTCCTTAAGGAGTTAAGGAGCTAGTTAAACAGTGAAAACAATTTCCACTGGATTTGTACTTCAGTTAACAAGAACAATGATTTTATTTGCTTTAAAAAGCCACATTTCCTATGTACTTTCAATTTCTATTTCCAGAGAGGAGTATAGTTATGTATTAAAAGAACCCAATACATTGAAGAGTTTTAAATATCTTCATGAAAAAAGTAGAATGGAAGAACTGCATATTTTTTTAGTGACAAACTAGTTACCAAGATCTGACAAGAATTTATGTAAGATTATTAAACTTACTGCAGTGAAATCCCTATGTGAGTTTACACACAAAAGCATGAGGAGGAAAATAAATTTAAGTATGAGACACCACAGAAGTATTTAACTTCCTAAAAACAGTGCGGATAATTGTTTTATTTTCATTTGAAAACAGAGAAAAGAATGGTCCCAGGAAATACCCCTTAGAGATACAGAGCTCACCTCCTTCACCATCATCTGATCCTCTGAAACTAGGATCCTTCAGCATGTCCAGCTCAGCTAACATACGCACGTACAACACATTCTGCTTGAACGAAGGGTAGAACCTCTCATCTCGCAGCATCAACTCGTACACCTTATTGAAACAAAAGTGCCAACTTCAGAGATACTTACTGCATTTTTTAATTAATCAGACTAGTTTTCATAAATTCTACTTGAACAAGAAGTACCTGTGCATACATGTCTCTGACTTACTCTTAATGGAAAGGTTATCAGAAAATAACTAACTAATCAGACATGCACATCTAGGAAGGGAAGTGGCACAATAGATGCAAACATTTCTGTCCTCTGCTCTGAACCCCTCCAACTGCAGTATAAATCTATTTGGTCTTTATCCATTTTATAAAAGGTTATCTCAGTCCCTCCTTGTGGATAAACTATAAAT
This sequence comes from Melozone crissalis, assembly GCF_028551555.1. Taxonomy (NCBI): domain Eukaryota; kingdom Metazoa; phylum Chordata; class Aves; order Passeriformes; family Passerellidae; genus Melozone; species Melozone crissalis. Next base: position 30,651,100 of record NW_026535794.1, read on the forward strand.
GTAGACCTGCAAACACTTAGGGCAAGAGGTGAGAAGAGGGAAAGGAGGAGGGAAGACACCATATGTCAGAAGACCCTTCTGACAATTTCTAGTTTAGCCAATACGATATAGCCACACCTCACAAAGATTTAACCACACCACCTTAAACAATTCACCTTCACAGCATATACACAAATATCTATACATGTAGGAATTAATTCATAATGTTTGGATACTCATGTCAATTGCAGAATATTTTAATTTTTTTTTTCATGGACCACTGTTCAAGTACTTTCATCTAGTAAGAATAGAAAAAAACTCAATACATCCAGGTTTGAGGAAGTTCATTTATTTTGTAACATATGGGAAACTTATCCTCCTCAGCAGAATTCCCAAGAAAGGCCCAGATTTCCCAAGGTGCTTTAACTAGTCTTAAAGGAAAGTCCCATGTATGATAGTGTGATTCTAAATTCAACAGCTCATATCACTAATTTGTAGCATGAATGAGAATATCAAAGTAACAATCTAAAATAAAAACATTTCAGACTGGGTATGTAAGTTATTGCCAGAATATTAATCATTCACTTTTCCTTTTAAAATATATATACTAGACTTGAATAATAAAAGTCTACAGGTAGTAAATATACTGGGTTTTTTTTCAGTACTTGTTACTTCTGAGTGCTTCACTGTGCAAGTTTGCAGAAAAGGACGAGTCAAAATAATTTCTGAGAACAGCTATAGGATTTAAGATGGGACCATTACATTTACCTTTGAAAAAGAGAAGTAAAACTGAACAAAAACTGTATGTCTTAGTCTAGTCATGACATATGTCTTAAATTGGTGCATTAACACAAATTAAAACATGAAAATTTTAAACTGTGTTTCATGCTTAGATTCACACAGGAAGGACACCTACCCCTTCTGTCAACTGCTTTGAAAACCATGGGCTAACGAATGGAAAAGCAAAAGTTGATAATTTTAAAAGAGCATGATTTTCATAGGACAGAAAAAGGGTTACACAGGTTTTAGAGTTTAGATATTTTACTTTTTTCCTAGGATCTAGAGTTATGTTTTATACTCTATAGCATTTACAGGTCTTATGAAATAAAGGACGAATAGATTATACCTTTCTCTGAATGTCATCAAAGATTTCAGGTGTTGGATCCTCATGGTTCAGTGTTTCTGCAAGTTTTGCTACTAAGTTGTCATCAATATTAACTCTTGGAGATGCCTGTCATAGAGATCTAAATCAACTTTTGCAGCATAAAAATAAGAAAGCTCTACTTTATCAAATAAAATCCAATACAATGCTGCAACTCTCTAAGTAAACTAAATTTCTTTTTCACAAGTATCTCTGTAACTGTCTAGAACATATGACAGGAGTCAGATCCCATCCACCCCCAAAATTAAGTTCAGAGTTTGTATTAAAACCTGGAAGTTTCACTATTAAACACTAGGAATAGCCTCCAAAACAATTTATACATACATTGTGAGGCAGTACCTAAATCAGATTTACTCAGACTTATAAACAGCTTTTATTTATTCATGAAAAAGATTAGGATTCAGAAATCAAGAACAAGCCAATAAAAAAGTAATAGGATGAAGTTCTGAAATATCTGAGGAAAGGCTAACAGTTTGTCAACAGCCCATTTCTGAGTGAGCAGTGATTTTTATGCACACACAAATTCAAAACAAAGATGCTTTGTCAATACAAGCTGATGAGTGGTTTCTTCCACAGAGGAATCCTTACTGCCTATTGAAAGTTACCCAATGGTGACATTTGAGCAATTTACACAGAAAATTGTAGAGAGGCACAAGAAGCTACTTCATTTGATAACCCAATTTAATCCAAATTTGGACAAATACACAGTTCCATTTTTTAAATAACACTTCTTAAGGGGGCAGGCAAGGGTGGAGGGCAGAATAGAAGGAAGGAAAAGGACAGCATATGCAGAGGGACTTTTTTATTCTGTCTTTACATTGCCTAGTTTGCATATTCTAGAAAGCCAACTTCTGAGGAGCACAGTGCATCTGACAAGGCAGTCAGTGGCAATATGAGCCTTTATAAATAAGGGGGAGCACAAAAGAGGAAGACTTCCTTACTGCTTGACATGAGAGAGAGAAGATACACACACAATAGCTTAAATGTCAACACGTAAGCAACTTGTACTACATAACAACCGTTTTATATTAACTTAGCCATAACTATATCAAAGAAGTATCAGGACAAAGAATAAACAAGCTGCAGAATGAAGTTATTCCTACCTTTTCTGATAAATATTGCTCATAAACTCCAAATGCAGCTGCTCTTAATAGACCCTTGGTCTGATTAGTCTGATGCTTTCCATCTTTCTGCCGACTTTGAAGTACCTCCAGTTGTTGCTGAGCTGTAACCCTGTATCCTTCCACTGTCATCCAGAAAAACAGATGTGCTTGGCCACCAGTTTGCTGCATGTAATCTGCAGAAAACAGGCACCACATGACCTTAGTTACTGTTGTGCATCTTGGAATAGCAATTCTCTATGATGTTGACTACATATGGAATACCAGAATCTGGTTATACATCTGGAATACTTGCCATATAGAGTCAATTAAAAAAATACATATACATATTGGTGATAAGTATGTGTATATATGTATACATATATACATATTTGTGATAATCATAAAAAAGAACCTGAGAGCAAAGTCTAGGAACTAAGCACTGAATCCTCAAATGCACATGTAAAAAGTGAATCCATTTCTACCGTGTGAATATAAGGCTTGTACAGCATGATACAAATGGAGACAAAGTTCAAACTGAATTTCTAAAAAACATGTTCATAGAATCATGGGATCATTTATATTGGAAAAGATGTTCAAGAGTGCCAATCTAATACTTTCAAGTCCATCACTAAACCATGTTCCTAAGCACCACATTTACATGTCTTTGAAATACCTCCAGGGATGGTGACTCAGCCGCTTTCCTGGGCAGTCTGTCAAGCCAATGCTTCACCCTTTTGGTGAAGAACTATTTCCCAATACCCAATCTAAACCTCACCTGGCAGATCTTGAGGCAATTTCCTCTCTCCCTGCTGCTAGCTGCCTAGGAGAAGAGAGCAGCCCTCTCCTCACTACAGCCTCCTTTCAGGCAGTTATAGGGAGTGATAAGGTCCTCCCTGAGTGTCCTTTTCTCCAATCTAAGAAACCCCAGTTTCATGGGACACTTCATACAAGACTTATGCTCCAGACCTTTCCCCAGCTTCGTTGCCCTTCCCTGGACATGCTCCAGCACCTTAATGTCTTTCTTGTAGTGAAGGTCAGGATTTGAGGTGTGACCTCACCAGTGCTGAGTACAGGGGAGCAATCACTGCCCTAATCCTGTTGGCCACACTACTGCTGATCCAAACAAGGACACCATTGGCCTTCTTGGTCACCTGGACTCACTCCCGGTTCATGTTCAGCTGCTGTCAACCAGTACCCCCAGGTGCTTTTCTGCCAGATAGTTCCCCAGCCACTCTGCTGCCAGCCTGCAGCACTGCCTGGGGTTGACACAAGTGCAGGACTTGGCACTTGGCTTTATTGAACCTCATACAAATGATCTCGGACCATAAATTCAGCATTCTTCCCACTAGAGAGCCTTCCTGCCCTCCAGCAGATGAACACTCCTGCCCAACTTAGGTGTCATCTGGAAACCGACTGAGGGTGTTCATTTTATGCCCAAGATGATGATGATGATGATGATTATTATTATTATTATTATTATTATTATTAAACACCACCCTGTTTGCAAACAACAGGTTCAGACAGGTGCCTTTCTAGACTGGCTGCCTCACCAACTGTGTCAGGAAGTACCTCCCATGCACTCCAGGAACTTCCTGGACTGTTTCCATCTACTGCATTAAAAGGATTATAGCCACCAACAAAACTGATGGATATTCTTAGTACTGACATTTCGCCATTCCAAGCACACAGTCCTGTGAGTTAGCATATTCTTTATAAATAAAACAGATCAGACAAATTAACACTTACCCATAAAAAACTGTAGTGCAACATTGTCTACCAGAATATGGTCCAAAGGGACTGTGCAAAGTTTTCCAAAGTTTGCTGCCAGTTTCACAGTATCTATTTCCTGTAAGACACCGTTCAGTGTGTTCATAGGCCTTTTTTGAACTAACTTTTAAAACTTCTACTTACAAAGCATATAGGTTAAAAAAACTTACATACAATAAAGTAGCAGCTCAATGATTAACTATGTGCATGATCACTAGTAAATGAAGGTCTAGATTAGAAGGTCATGTTTTCTTAATTATTTGCCTTCAAAAACAGCTGCAACTGTTCTGCTATATGATAAGCTGGATTTTAATACTGCTGTTCATGTAATACTCTACAGGTCAAATTAATCCCAAATACCTCATCAGCAGTGACAGTAGCAGAAAATTAATTAAAAAGAATTAATGTCAGCATTTGATGGGCTGCAGGTCACTACAACTTAAATTCATCTCTGTCACATTTTCTCCTGCTTATATGACACTTCTTGCTATTACAGCAATACCTTCAGGTCCAGCTAGAGAATGCTTAATTATTTTAATAGTCAATACATGCAGAATATTACACTACCTTGGAACCACATCAAGGTCAAATTAAGAGAGTCAAGAAACTAAGTAAAGTCAAACATACCAACTCTATCAACCCTTAATTATAAAACAAGCAAAACGAACAGCTCGTCAGTCTTTTGCGACCTCACTCTTTTGAAATTAAAAAAATTTTAAAACACTTACTTTTCCTGACTGCAACCTCTGAATTCTTGAATCACATACTTTAATAACATATAATAAACTGTTTATTTGATTTTTTATAGTGTTGATATCTGCAAGCAAAAACAAAGACAATTAAGCAATGCAAATGACTAAATAAAGTCTAGGTTGGTTTTTCTTTTTCAGTTTAAATACCTTGCTAATGAAAGTGAACAAGAAGAAATATCTTTCTTTTCCCTTTTTAAGATTAATGTTTAACTGACTACCATTAATACCTTAAATATTACTGAAATTCAGAACCACCAGTCAGGCAGTTTTGATTTAACAGAAACACACTTAGCTAACCAAATTCTCTGTCCTTACAAAAAGGCATTAAACACACACCAACCAGCAAAACAATTATGAAAATGAAAACTCGAGTTTTAGCACTTTTTATGCAATTTTTAAAAAATAAAATACTTTGTACTGTGTTGCATCAGAGCTTTTAATTTTTAATTGTTGCAATATTCTACAGAGATCATGCTTTTAAGTGCCCTTCATATTTTTCAAAACAATGCAGCACTAACCATCTCCTGCTGTATCTAGAGATCGAAGATATTGCAATTCTTCACTTGCTTTATCTTTCACAGCTTCCAATTCGCCTATATTATCACTTAATTTAATAATATTCATAAAGGCCTCATAGTTACAGTTGGAATCACGAATCTGAAACACAAAGTTTTACAGTGTAAGTAACACAAAACAGCTATAAGTACAAGACATGATTCTTCTTCAAATGAATTAGTTTGATACAGCACTGCAAAGTGACATTTTGAAAGTTCTTTGATACTTCTAAGTTTTCTTTTTGGTACTGGAATTTTACATGGACTAAAACAGAAAAAGCATGCATAGTCAAAAACTATTTCACACCATCACTTTCTGTTTTCAAGAAGTACAACACAGACACATGGGAAGTCCATCAACCTCCTTAATGAAGATCTCCAAAATCCAATCCACCATCTTCTGTTATTATCTTCTTAGCTAAGTAGGCAGAAAATGGTGAGACCACTGAAAGGGTTCAGCTTTACCAAGATCCCCTGCAAGTACACATGCCCCCAGAGTAGTGGCTTCTTAAGATACAGAATTACAAAAAGAATTAAAACATTCTACCATGTAATCATAACCTACTGAGGGAAAAACAAATCTACATGACTCCCCTCTGGAACCCTAATTCAGATACCCTGGCAAATAGTATTAAGCTATTTAAATACATACAATTTTACCAGTACTGGCATAGAATGAACCTGTATTGGCATAGAATGAACCTGCTTTAGGGACTCAAAGGAATTTGTGCAAGTGAAAGAAGCCTGCTGTGGTGCCAAGACACTGTGCTGTGAATGCAGCATGGAGATCAGGGAAAGGTTGGCAGCTTTACAACATGAGGACACAGGTGCTGAGGGTAAAAACAGCATTAGAACTCAATCAGATGAAGCTTAAAAAGTCACTTCACCCACATCTCTTATAAATGCTCACTTTGATATGGAAATGTAATACTTGGTCTGTACTGAAGAAGTGCATTGACATGAGCTGCATGAAGCAGAAAGAATGAAGACTGGATATCATTGATCAAAGTAAATGGGAAAATTTCCCTAAAATCTGCTTTTAAAAGTAATCGTACAAGCAACGCTTGAACTTAAAACATTTTGTAAATTTGTGAAGAGAGAAGTTTGAATTAACTTCTGATTTTGCCTTGAATCTTTGTATTTCATTGCAACAGAACTAGTATTGGACTGTGGTACACCAGGAATTAAACTTCTCCTTTCCAGAAACTAATCTTTTCATTCAAGTGTGACTTTATGTCAAAGGTTCCAAAAGGAGCCAGGATTTATTTCAGTCATCTCTACTTCTGACCTTAATTTCTGCAACAATCTCCATTTCATATGACTTGTATTAAACTTTTTCCTTATCTTTTGCCCAGCACATTTGCTTCTTCAACTCAGAAAGCAATTTTGAAAATCAGTTATTTGGGACATCACTATCATAACAGCAAGCTTTATAAAAAGCTCAGAATCCTATCTCTGGACACAGCCGGGGGCAGTGTGCAGTAAATAAAGAACGAGGCCAAGTTACAAATAAAGAACACACGTAGGAGGAAAGGGGAATTGAAAATTGAAAATTCTGGTCCAGATGAGCACTATTTTTTTCTTACTAAAGCTAGGTTCCTAGTAGAAAGCTAGTAGAATGTGTGCAAACTTTTACATGAAATGAAGGAGGCTGGAGTGAAGGAAACACTGTACATATACCCTTAAAGCCATTCCATAATTCCATACATAAGAAGAACTTTGAAATGCAAGGGTGTTTTCATAGAACTTGAAAGTACACTATAAGACTAAAATATATGAATAAAAAGAGAGAACTTGGGGGGGAAAAAAAATTAAACTTGATCCATGAACTATACAGGATAATAATGTATAAGAGTAAGTTTTAACTTGCTTTGCAAAGAATCAAGATCGTTAATTAAAGCACAAATATTCTATTTATGTTAGCTTTACTATACACTACTACTTTAAAAAGTTTGGGGGCGTTTCTCACAAGTGCATTAGAGAGTTATCAAGATTAAAAAATTGTTTCTGCCCATTCCATTGAATTATTTAGGGTTAACACAAACAGTCCTAGAATAACTGCCCTGAAATTCCTTAGCAGAAAATAAATTTTTCTTAGTTTTCATTCTTGAAGCATCTTAAGCTTGAAAGGCGAAACTGTAAACAGTCAGGGGAAAACACCTCCACGGGTACTGCCATGCTTTCCAAACAGCCAAGCAGAACAGTCAGAGGATTGAACTTTACATTTTGTGATACATTAGTCCTCAGTCAGGCAACTTCTGCTGAACAATCAAAATGAAGAGTGCAGATATATAGACTCCATGTGTATGTATGTATAAAATTAAACATAGCAGCCCAAAGTTCATTATCTCTGCCAACATATCCATTGGTAATGTTTATACCAGACACCTATCCATCATGATTATAGGGAATACAATTAAAGCTTTATATGAAAACGTTCTGGAAATAGAAATTATTTAAATAATTTTGTGTCTTACCATCCATATGACATACTGATTAATATAATCAGGATCACTGAGCTGGTTTATTAATGGAAGAAGAATTCCTCGGGAGAGGATTTCCTAAAAAACAAAGGATTTTTATATCATCATTTTATATATTTATTCATAAAGCTAGTATAACTGCAACAATTTAAACACCACTGTGTAGAGCTTAAAACACAAAAGTGTAATTACAGAAAACATTTAATAGGCACTACTATATTTTCCTCCAATTAACACTACAAATGTAATTTGCAACTGCAAGAAATTACAAGAAAAGCCTCCTCAAGAAAAAACAACCTCAAAATAAACAACATCCACTTTCTCATGCTTTTGTCATGATGGAGCTAAAATCACCTTCAAAAACATCTCAGACAAACTGTTCTCTGCTATTAAATACTTATCAAGACTCTACTGCTTTTAAATACCCTAATATTAAATTAGATCAATTTTAGAAAATAAGACCAGCAGTTGAAAAAATTTTTATGACATTAAACCAAAGAATTGGAATGGCTTTTAGAGTCTGTACTTACCCTGACAAAGTATCGCATGATCTTATTCTGGAAGTCTCCAGGAGGTAGCAATATATACAGTAAAACCTCACACAGATCCCTTAGGAATCCTAGAGAAGGAAAACAAAAACCCTTCAGCACAATTTTACATTATGTTACTTCTCATCTTACCTGATATCACCAAATGCCATACATAAATCCTTAATTCTGAGTTCAAACATACAATCATGTATCTCTTACATTCCAAGCATTACAGTAACACCTTTGAGATGGAACATAAGCAACACTGATGAAAAAGATCTACCTCAAACCCAAAACAACAAAAGCCAAATTGCAAGATTAAAAAGAACCCCAACAACCTAACTCAAATGCATTTTCCTTACTTAACATATTCTGTTTTTTTTTCCTCTCCTTCAACACCTTCCCTAAAACTATAGTGCTTTTTGCAGAAAGACTACAAAATAGTGATAAGGAAGGCACATCTACCAAAAAGCAGTAAGAATCTGCAAAACCATCCCCTCCCTCCCAGGAAAAAATATTTTTATCTTAAAATTTTTCCAGTGAAAGGAGGAAGACTTACATAGGTACATGCTTCATTTTAGTTATCACATTAATATGTACAAATCAGAGGAAATATACATGTATGGTAGATCGCCAAACTTTGAAAGTCATATGCTAAGATTTTAATGCATTTCATATTGTGAACACAATTGTTAGTATTTTAATTTAGTTTCCCATACTAAAAGATTTACTCAGAAGATAATATTGAGAGACCTTCTTCATCTTTGGGAGAAGTGCAGACTAGATCACGACAGACTTCTTTTTCCATTTCAACTTCAACCTCAAAGAATGTATCTACAAGTTCCTCAGCTTGATCTATGCAAAAGAAAATTTAAAAAGCATGTTTTTGTCAAGACTAGAAACTTGAGAGAGAACTTGAATTATAAAATAAAGCTAACTATATTTCACACACATAAGATACCAGCCTACTTAGACAAATAAAAAAATACTTCAGATTACCTTTCATCTGATTGCCTTTCTCTGCTATCCTTTGCTGAGCTTTTCTGAAAACTCGAAGATGAGTGCCAAAGTCATCAACAAGTCGTGTAGTGAAATAAGGCTGCCAGTCTGTTTCCTTTGACCTATTAGTAAAGGACATCCATGGAAAGTAATTATTTTATTGTGAACACAAAGAACAATAATAAATTCCTACCTCTCATTCCTTCCTGCCAGAACACTGACAGTAAACATGGAAAAGCAAAGAAATAAATCAGTCTCCTAATTGCCTATCCACTGAAAACCTAAATATTGAAAAATACCACTCTTACACCACATTAATATTTATGTTTGATTTAGTTGAAAGTCAACATTTGCATCTAGAATAGTGTTCTGATTTGTGACACTGTCAAATATCTGTGAGAAGTCCTGATATAAACAGTTCAAAATGCAAAACTAAAATACTCTCCAGGTCTTTTTCAGCCATACTTTCTACCATTTTGGAAGGCATCTAGTCACAAGAATTTTCTTCTGAACTTGCAGAATACGTACCAGTGAGAAAGCACACACTTGAAACTAAACACAGTCTAATCAATCAACAATTGATTCCACAGCTTATATGAGGTTCTTAGCATACTCCTCTGACAACACAAATAGGTTTCGATCAGAAAATAGTCACTGTCATAAAACTACTTCCTTAGTGGTGTGAAAAGGACAGAGGCATTTTTAGGATATCTGTGCCTTAATAGGCAACCTAGCAATCTGATTGTGAATTATAAGTTTAATGAACTTTGATGCCAGTAATAGCTCTTACACCACACTAAGTATTTTATTGCCTGAACTCTCAAGATGTTAAAACAGGAATCCTTCTACAACTCTTCATTCTTTTGTCTTTGTTCCCTTACCTACTCTTTCTTTTCTCAAGGAGAAAGAGACAAGGAACTCTGGAAGAAAGGGAAGACTACTGCAAAATCTAGACATGTAAATAGGAAGCAGAGCTGTCTCAAAAGGCCATTGATCAAACAATCCAGATCCCCCACCTGCACAAGACAGAACCACACAAAACCTCTGGATGGCAGCCTTACCACAGGCTCCCAAAGCTGCAGCTCTCAGGGAATACTCAATTCCCACTGAATTCATTCTCCCCAGAAGCTGACAGGCTGTATGAAACTACAGGTGATGGTACTAACCTAAACTGCTTCAGCTATATCTAACTACAGGCCTTATAAATACACTACATCATTTTTTCTGCAGAAGAACTGCTGCAGGCCTGTGAAATTGATTTGCTTTCTACAGCAGAACACAACTGCACAGGAAATGTGCCTATTTTTGAAGAGCTATAGTACTGTAGGAAAGAAAAATAAACCTGAAAGAATTTGACCTACTTTGACACAAACTCAGTGCTCAACACTGTCCAATGAAATGGACAGTGCCAAACAGACAAAAACACTGAAACTGGGTAGTCAGGTGCATTTCATGCATACATTTGGTTGTTGTGACAGTTTATTTAGCATCGTTTTCACCATTTCAATACTGCTTTCTAGGATTTTTATTATTTTACTATATCATATATTATAATTATTTTTCCTAGTATTAAACCCAGCTCTCCATCTTTCTCCATCAGAAAAGCACACTAACCTACATTGTCAAGTCAACAGAAGGAGGGTACTACACCTTAAAATTGCTAAGAAGTTACTTATATTTAGGTGACCCACAAACTCTTTTGCAGAGAAAGCAAGTAACAATAAGCACAGTGGGATAAACACCAGAAGTAAAAACTTAACAAACACGTATATGGATATAAAGGCACATGGCATCTGGACTAAGAAATCAGCCATACTCAAGAAGTGAATTTCCAAAACAAGTTGCTAATCAAGTAGCAGGAAATCAGGGAACAGCAGCAGAAATAAGGGGTAATTAACAAACTATCCATTTTTCCTCAATCAATCCTGCTTTAAAAAAAAAAGTTTGCATATATGACATTCTATTTCACTTCACAGACTACTATTCTTTCTAAAATACCCATTGTTCTTACATATGGAAGAGCCATACTGCTTCTAAAAATTATCTGAGGTGATACATATGTTGAATTCAGACTTTTGGACTGAATTCAGACTTACCTTGGAAGTGGCCCTACTCTTTACATGAAGAACACAAAGAAGTAATGATTCACAAACTTAAGCATTAAGTTGTAAAAAAGGAAAAAAGATAGCAGTTCAGTGATTTTAGACAATCTGAATTTTGAAATGACCATTTTGCAAAAAATTATGACTTAAAACACTGCCATCTCCATTATTTCCCTAGGGGATCAACAAAAGATCATATTTCTTCTATTAAAATTTTAAATTTTTATATGTTCTTTCTGTAAAATGCAGTGAACTACTCTAGTAGATAAACCTAACCACTTACCTACTGCCATACAACCCACAGTATATTGATGTAGTAAAAAGAAATCTTACCTGGCAGAAAACTGAACAAGAGCATACTGAAGAGCCTGCCTAATTTCCAGAAGAAAGGATTCATCATCACTTAGTGTGTAATACCAATACTGCACATAGTCTCTCAGGGAAAACTGGATTACCTGTAAATTGAAAAAAAAAAAAAAAAAAAAAAAAGAACTAATGAAAAAGGACAAAAGAAATATGACAAAAAACAACAGTTTTTTGTGCCTGATAACACGATAGCAGTTTTTCTAAAGGGTTACCAGAGTGAACAATACTCCTTTTCCATTATGAAACTGGGAGTGAAACCATAAAATTCACACACTGAAACTTCTTTTCAGACTGGTTTGCAAACACTGTTTTTATCACCACTACATTGTGAAAACAAAATATAACAAAAACTCAAATACTCAAATATTGCCCAATATCCTGGCCCATCTCCCATGGGTTTTTCATTTATCACTCTCATATATGGTAAAATTTTGAAATTCTATTTGTCACTCAACTACTTCTGTATTACATAGTCAATACTTTTAAAGTAATAAAGTAAAAAGTAATAAATAGTCCTGGTTAGAACTTACCTGTTGTAAAGGCTCATCAATTATATTCGCACCTGTCAGTCTTCTGTCAATCTTAATAGGTCTGGCTTCACGTTTCATTTCTTCTATGCACTTGAAAGAGATTGGGAAATGTAACGTTGTAGGCTTTAGCTCTAATTAAAAAACAGCTCTACTGCTTATGATATATATGTATACACCCACTAATGACTTTATATATTTTCTATATTATTATAATTCATAGAGAAGATATAATCATAGAATCAAACAATTAGTTGGCTTGGAAGGTCTAGTTCAACCCCTCCTGCAATGATCAGGGACATCTTGAGTGACGTCCGGTTGCTCAGAGCCCTGTTCAACCTCACCTGGAATGTTTCCAGGGACGGGGCCACCACCTCTGTTGGCAGCAATATTTTCTGTATTTTTCTCTATATAGTACATAATGACAACAAACTCCTGAAAACCTACTTCTTGCTAAATTTAGCAAGTGTTTGCTAAATTACTAAATCAGAAGGAAATAAAACTCAAAGGGTCAGGAAAGGAGGGAAAGGGGAGACACAACAACAGCACAAGGTAGTTTTTGTGCAAGGCTCCAGTTCCCCTCCTGCTTGTGAACTTGACTGTACAATCTCAGACAGATAATTTTCAGTTGGGTTTTTGGTTTCTTTACCCACCTCAGTTTATTCTATATGCCAGAAGAGAAATTACTTTATTTGTACCATTGCTACTCAACAGATGAGCCTTTGGAAAGTAATTGATGAGGAGGGAAAGAAATTACTTTATAGAAGGATTTGCATCTCAAAGCAGTTAAGGCCAAGAATGACCTCATCAGAGCTGACTTTTGGCAAGCGACATACCGAAGAACTCCCTTTATCAGTGCTTCTCTCAAGTGGACTAATGCAATGTCTTTCTACAAAATTTCAATGCAATCAGCAATAAACTCCTCTATTTTCACAGAAATAACAACCCAACAACTTACACTATAGTTCGAATAAGCCAGTAATTTCTTTGATCTAGAGAGAAAGTTATGACTATATTGGAAAAAAAAAAGAACTGCCAAAACCATAAATGAAGGAATTATAAACCATATATCCAAGGTTTTTATTCTATGTGAATAAAACTCGCCCTAAGTATGTCTCATTCCAATCAGTTAACAGTGAACGGCAGTGAAACACCTGAGGCCAGAAAAAAATCATCCTCCTATTAAAGCAACTCTGTATCACAACACAGAAATATTTTGTTGCAAAATTCTGTATATTTTTTAACTTTCAAGGCAAGCAAACCTTCAATGCTACTTTAATACAAATAACAATGAGGCACATTCAAACAATTAGCATATTCCACCAATGAATTTGCACTAATCCACTAATGAATTTGCAAAGTATTTTTGTTTTGATTGTGTCAAAACCACCAAAATTATGCAGAGCCAAATAAATAAACATTTTTATTAAGCACAGCATAGTACAAATTACCAGACAAAACTGTCAAAATAATCTTGAAGGACTGCATGCATAAAATCACATTTGGAAAACAGAGAGGAAAATACAGCAGTAAAAACAGCACAAGAAAGAGAGGCACAACAAAGAGAGTGACAGAGAATATTCAAGATTACTTGGTAAAAAATTTGAATGTTCATATGCTCACAGGATCCAGGTTTTGACCTGGATTTCAGAAATTCATCTTGTCCAACCTTCTGTTCAAAGCAGAGCCAACTACAAGATTAGACCATTTTTCATATTCTTTATCTACAGTGAAATCTTTATGCGCCTGCAGTATAATTTAATTTGCTTTTGATATGTCTGAAAATATCTAGATTTTAGAGTATGTGCTTTTATTCCATTATAGATACAACAGCTGACTCTAGTCTCACTTGGAAAGCACTTTCGGTTTTACTTCTGCCTTGCAGATGCTGACACCGAAGACAGACTTAAAGGAAGGACCCAACTCACATGACAACTGTCCCATTTGACTGTCACTTCACTCACAATTAATCTGATGCACTCTACCAGTATTAAATCATTGGTTAGGAAAAATGGGTATCACTTGTTATTATTACATTTGACACCTCTCCTCGCTTCATTTTAAGCAGGGAGGAATCACCTGGGAGGAACGCAAGAGACAGACTCCACAAAATGAGATGCAGCACAAACAAATCCAGGCTCCACAAGCATCTAACTGCACTGACTGAGTTATTTCAGACTTTTGTTTCACTGCACTAATGGGTATTTTTGAAGTCCTCTTTGACACTGGTAGCTAACTGTCAAGTATGAAATATGCCTCATTTAGACTACGCTATTTCCTCAATTGCAGGGTTTCATGAGAGAACAAGACACAGGGCATTTACACATCTGCCTCAAATCTGTGACATAGGATATGACCCACTGACTCAAAGAGACCCCAAGACTATGTAGGGATCCAACATACAACTACTGCTTGTGAGTTGTTATCACTATTTTCTTACTGTACTTTGGCAACATTGTACCAAGCCTACTCTTGGTCTTTTGGGTAAAGCTTAGAGACATCAACTATCATAACTAAACATTTCACACTTCTGTTGAAGTTGGGGTGAAACTGTAATTTCAACTGAAAGTAGCATTCAAGTTAACAGTTCAGAAGGTTATAAATTTACCTTTCACTCAACATTGTTTTAATACAAGCCTACAGACAACTGTATATCTTGCAGAGCCAGTTCATTATTGCATCACCCTGTAGGTTCATGACACAGAAGTTAGATGTGACTTGCAAAATGAAAAGCAAGTCTAAGCCTAATTTTTAAGCCTCCCTGTTTGTATGTAAGCAAACAAACAAACAAATTGTAGAAAGGTACACAATCTTCCATCAAATGTACCTTAAGTATTCTCCTTAATGTGAGGTATTCACTATATATTTGCTAGTAAGTATAACCTGCAGCAATCAAGGAAACCTATCAGCACCAGATCTGGTGTTCCAATGTATGGTACATTCTACACATTACACCCAGCCTCAACTTTGATGTTCTGTATTATTAGTAATTTCTGTAAAATCAAGCATTTGAACATTTATCCTAGACTAAAGAAAATCTCTAAGTACCAAAAATGCTCCAAAACTATCAACAAAACTCTGATGAAAAGAGCATCTTATAAAGAACCAATATCACCAGATTACTCCTCAGACTACCAGAAAACAAATTCATGTTCAGGTGAATTCAGCTTGTACTTGGCTCATGGAAAAAGTATAATCTATACACACCAGCCACTAGAAAGAATATTCATTCTTCAAGACCACTTAGGTCCAAAATGACTTTAAACATGAAATAAAATTCAAGTTAAAAACATTATTTTCCATACAAGTCAGCAATTTAATACAGAAATAGCAAATAGGAATCACAAAACAACATGTTTGGTTTTGGCTGCGACTCATCTCTACTAGCTACTGCAAAGCTTACCTACCCTTGTTAATGCTACTTTATTGCAGTGGCAAAAGAGAAAACACAATTGTAGAAGACAAAAAGATTTTATTTGGTGAACAAATTCAAATAGCATTTCATAAGTCAGCTAAAAACAAATATCTTTGTATTACAAAACTTAAATCCAGAGATTAGCTGAGACAGGTCAGTTGAGGAAAGTGCTGTGTCAATAGTCCCTACCCAAATCAGATGTCAAACTACTGAATTTGC
Source organism: Melozone crissalis (assembly GCF_028551555.1). Classification (NCBI taxonomy): domain Eukaryota; kingdom Metazoa; phylum Chordata; class Aves; order Passeriformes; family Passerellidae; genus Melozone; species Melozone crissalis. Next base: position 30,667,058 of record NW_026535794.1, read on the forward strand.
AAAGAGTACACAAAAAACTCCACAAGACTTTACTCTTTGATACAGCAACCAGTACATACACACTGAACCCAAAATACAACATTAACATAAAAAAAAGTTTCAGCATGTAGAGGAAATCTAAAAAAACCAGAAAAACTTCTCTAAATCTGCTCCCAAAACACAGGACACTAAGTAACAACCTATGTAACAGAAGCACTAAAGTCTATGTAGCACCAAGAATCTTAGCCATCCAAAATGAGGTTTCATTAACAGAACAGAAACATTAACTGACTGCTGACTTTTCTTTTTTCAGCCTTAACCTTTGTACTTTTCATCTGGAGCAGTGACCTTACTTTAAAGTTTAGAGTATATTTTCAGATTTATTTTAAAATATTAAAAGACTTAAGCGAAAAGGCCACTCACCAAACTTTCCATAACTTATTAAAAACTTGTATTTCATAAAGGAAAAATATGTCATTTAATTTACACATTGCAGCTGACTCAAAAGATAAAAGCAGTCTCTTTTACCTTGAGAAATGGGCATAATTCTTACATTAAAACTGATTATTTCTAACCAAGTTATAAAATCTCATCTGTAAGTTAAGACCAGAAAACCTTCCTTACCTTAGGGATCCCAACCGATGTACAAGGGAGAAATGAATGTTCACACTGCTCAAGGTATTTTTCTGAATTGCTTTTTCCAAATAAAAGAGTAACCACAAAACCCCTAAAATGGAAAAACAAAGACCAGGTACAACAATAGCCACATTTTCTCACCTCTAGAAAATATTTAACAGAAAGTTATAAAATGACAAAACATGATAATCCTCACTGTTTACTCTTGTGCTTTTTCACACTGTAACATGCTTCTCAAAATAACTGACACAACCCTAAGTATGAAATTTCCCAGTCTTGTACTGTCTGTCTTGATATATTCTTACCACACAGAAGATCTGAGTAGCATTGTCTATGCTACAGTGTGCCTGCTGTGATGGCACACTGCCTGTGCTCACAAATATCAGCACTTGGGAAAAGGGGTACATACAGAAGTTGCTTTGCTTGCTTTTATATGAAGAGTCTCCAACATTATGGAGAAATAGACTCTGAAGGTTGCTCCACTGTAGTGTAAGCCACAAAACCACAGTCCAGGAATAAACTGATGCAGCAAGCATAACTAACCACTGCACATGTTTAGACATTGTGCTTACCCTTCTAGAACAGCAAGAATCTATTTACAGCTTATGACACTAGGGCACAAGAACACATGAACATCAAGCTGACTTTACTAAGAAATAGATGAAAACGTAGTGTCTGTCCCAATTCTAGCATAAGCACCTTTGAAATACCAAGCCAAGAAAAAAAGGAAATAGATTTATCTTGGGATGGCTAAACACACACAGTTTTTTACACAAATTTCAAAGCATTCCATTTAAAGGCCAGCTGACCAGTATTTGTGACCACAGGAACTTACAAAGCTATTCCAGGCCAGAAATGTGCTGAAGTAAAAGTTCTTTTAATATAGATTGCTGTTGATATATGATACTATCACTTAGAAGATTACAGAAAAAAATCCTATCCAAGCTAAAATATGCCATTTAAAGGTTTTAATTCCCAAAATTAAAAAAATTCTTTTTAAGTCTCCCAGAAGCCCAGTAATTCAGAAGCTCTGTCAATAATTCCATGAAAGAGGGAAAGAAAAAAAAGCTACTCAAATTATTATCAGTAACTTGACAATGTATAAAAGGAGTTCACTGGATACTCTAAATCCATTACAGCCATCCTTACCTGCCATATGACAGTAAGAAATAAAAGCAGGTTCAATTGCCCTCCTGCTCCCTGCAACTTTAAATTCATAACACCTATCAGAGTTCACAGACAAGAACTTGCTTAGAAAAATCACAGTATTAGTTTCATTAATGTTTTGGTTTGTTTTAAACTATTTAAGTTTGGATATTCTTTTGATTATCTGTGACTGCTATTAGAAACTTCAGTAGTATTTTAAAGAAAACAGTATACTCAAGTTTGGCCTAAAATCAACTTTAACTTCAAACACCTATCAGCCACTTCTCTTCTTTTATTCAAAAAGAATGACACCTTGGAAATAACTACCTATAGATTATATCTCTGTTTTCTCTCAAATATTTTAATACTTTTAAAGTTAATGACTCATTCAAAAATACTAATACCACCAATATGGTTTATAAAAGGCTGATCTTCTTAGATGCCTTGAAGTATTATCAGTTTTATGCTTGAAATGCTAGGAGCTGCTTCTTCTCTGGCAGAAACTAACACATTTTATTCTCTAATGTTTAATCTTGTGAGCATTAGAGAAGGATACATAGCCTAAACATACAGGACATCTGTTAGCTAATCTGAATCTCCTAGTGTAAATGCTTATTTAATTCATCAAGAGGATTTTCAATACATGAAAGAGAAATCTTCTGTAAATGAATAGACCAGAAAAAGGAAAAGACTGAATTTTGCTTTATTTAATTTTTTTTTCCAAAGATTACTGGATGGCCAGCTTTTTCAAGGGTAGATTAACAACAGAACAAAGGGGAAAGCTATAAAAAATGAAGACCACAGATTTATCACTTTCCCCTCAAGTCTGAAAAGTAACAGTCTCAGCTGAATGCTTTGTGAAAGTCAAAAAGCAGCTACAGAACCATTCCTGATTTGGTCAGCAGTTACAATCATTAACGGAGCCAGACAGTCACATACACATGGATGTAACTGAGTATCAATAATGATGGGATTTGATGACAGAGCAAATATTTTTAAATGGCAAAGCAATTGATTTCAAGAAATGTCAATTGAAATTTCCAAGAAATTTGTATTTTTATATTTGGCAAAACCACAATTCGCATCATTTTTATTTCACCTCCTTAGGGCTGAAAGAGGGAAGGAAAAAGATAGTAAACACTCTTAGTAGGAAAGGCAGATGGTAACAGACAGGCTCAGCACTCAGTTAAAGGGGTCTACACCAGTACTTGAATGAGAAGGAAAAAGAATACCACTCTGTAATACTCTACACAGGTTAAGTAAAGAGTATCTATCTTTAGCCTCCTGCTTTTGAGCTCAGTTCCCTAAGTGAATGATCACTGAATGGAAAAAGGCTAACATTTTATAAATCAGTCTCGAAACAAAACAAAATTAAAAATATAGAGAAATTGTGATTTTGAACTTTTACTCATATATACAAATGGTTTCAGTATTCTTCCATCTACACCAAAAACAACAGTACATTTACTACAAGTCATCTGTGCAATCACAGAGTTGAGTGCATATTAAAAAGAAATAACCAGCATATTATAGGAGTTAAACAGTATAAACAGATTGATTACATTGACACAGATACAGCATCACCATTGTCTTCCTGCACAGCTCACTGATATATTATTTAAGTGCTTCGGCCAATACTAAGACTGTGACCAGCTGTGATTCAGTATTTTCTTCTGTGGAAACTGCAAAATGAGACAGAAGCTGGACTTCTGGCTACTGGGAGTCAGAAAGCTTTGACACGGGCCACTTCTTTTTTGAACAAAATATAAAGACCTAGAAAGACTGTGTGAAATTCAAGTTTCAATAAAAAAATTCAATCACAAAAAACCCATATCCAAAATAGCTATTTTACTCCAGAGAAGTGTACAGTAAATATTATGGAAACCATTATAATCATAAACGAAAACTAAAGTTTTGTTTTCTAAATGTAAATATATGATGTTATGACATATAATTGCTAATTACAAGTGCAAAAATTATGAAGTAACAATTTCTGTTTGTTTCTTACAGAAGAATGACCAAGCATTTTGTGAAACTTCAGGGGAATTAATTAAACAAAAAAACCCCCCAAAACAAACAAACAAACAAACAAAAAAAAAAGCAGGCAAGAATAATTTAGATATAAACCCATTTGGCCTAGTTAGCACTCACAGTTCTGTGTGCTGAATGTTAAAGTAAGTGTGTCACTCTGAAAAAGATTAACATTGCAAAAAAGGGCCAGATCACAGCCACAGCCAAGATGTATATAATGAAGTAATGAAGTGATGACATTCTACTGCAAGGGCTTAGACTTTCCATCTATATACGTAAGTAAACACTCTGCTCCAACAGATACACTACCACTAGATGAATTTATCCTTAACAAGATCAATGTTTACTGACTAGCTACAAAAATGAATCAAAACAGCCCAATAACCACAGCAAAGAGATATGAGAGCTGACTTCAGAATGAAAATGCACCACATGCAGTTTAATGGTGCCAAACTGTGGCTGACTTCAGACATGCTCTGAGACCCTGCTTTGACTGTTAGCTTTGAAAAACCAAACAACTGAAACTGTGCAAGAATGAAGGATAATGTCTTTAGAAATTATTATATTCCATGTCATTTCCCAATACTGCAAGTACTAAAGAAGTGGAAAGACAAAACAGCAAGCAGATGCACTCTTGCCCTTTGGATAAACTCTGACTTTTGCCCTGGACAAACAGGTAACAAAATATGCAAACCGTACCTGTATGAAGACTTAACAAGATAAAAGTATTTCCTTCAAGTTAGTTTTACCTTAACTAAATCCTTTTTCTAACAGACTGGCTATTCTGATTTCTCAGAGATGAAATACCAAGCCTAATACAGTTGAAAACCAAGTGTAGCAGTTCTCATTCTAGCTACTACACTCTATTACATTTTTATGAGATATACAGGAATATACATACATTCTGTATGGTATCAAATAAGAAGGTAAAAAGAATATCCCACTAAGCCATTCTAACTTGCCATTAAAAATGTTTTAATGGTCACAAAAGCATTTTTGTGAATATAGGCAAATATAATATACAATGTAATAATGGTGCTAAGCTTCACATTTGCTCCTTTCCTGCCTATATAGATAACATAAGAAAAGTCTACAGCTGATGAACTGATCTACTTGTTCAAAGTGTAGCACTATTTCCACACACACAGGACAACATCCATTCCCATTAATCAAGTGTCTTAGATAGGAAAATGAGATTGTGATAGTAAAGGAAACGTAAGTACACAGAAGTACCTGGGAAAAGAACTGACACTAATAAAAAGTACGAACTGAATTTACCACTGTTTTTATGTGAGCATTTGTCCTCTAACATCCACTAAAAATGGCTAAATTGGGATTTCAATTACAAAAATTTCGCTCATAAAGAGGTGCTCAAATGGGGAAACATTAATTACATAAAGCCACTTCAGATGTTCAGAGCAAGCTCTTTGCTAACACACGCATTAAAATTTTACTTTCACAGCAAATTAAACAAAACACTAAGTAATATACTTACCCACCCACAAAGCAGAGGATATAAAATGCAAAGTAAAATATAGCGAAGGGTCCAAAAGTTACTAGAAAAAGCACAAGGCCAAGACTTCCCCATCCCCATATGGAAAGACTGGTCTGTAAACAAGAACATACAGAAAAGCAATAATTAATATTATATTCATACAACTTTAATAAGTACAAGTAATACTTGTACTTTCTATAATGTTTGATACATTTTAACCAGATACAAGCTTTGTTTGATGAAACAAAAAATTACCCTTGTTTTTAAGAGTATATTGCTATCAAATATGTCCCCCATTATACTGTGGGCCACTAATCCAGCTTAGCCAACATTAGAGCATTTTTCTTTCAAATACTGTTCCTTATCTCTTATTTCAGATAAAACTATCATCCTTTAAGGTGCCACCTTTTTCTTTTCTATTCTCCTTTAGTGCATTTTTTTTCTTGAGATCTCTTCCTCCTCACTTCTTCCCCTATCCCCACCGTGAGAAAAGTTCTCCACCATCTCCTAGGAAAAAGCAGACTTTGTGACAGAACAGGAAGAGACAATACAGCTTTGTTTTATACATCTAAACATGTTATTTTCTACAACCAAGCAATACTGTTTCCTCCCTAGATCAAACAAGGTGCAAGACTAAAAAGGCATCCCTTTTTCCAGTCGAGCCACAGGCGGGTCAATGAGTGCACCAAATAACTGGCACAAGTATACTTTTCCACATAAATCAAAGGGAGGGAAACCTCAGCAACTGATACCTGGGCAGTGGAAGGGAGGCAAGGGTTGTTTGAAACGCCCATGAAGAAGTTAAAGTCAGAGCACATGTGGGACTGGTGGGATTTTGGGGGTTGATGTCTGGCATAAATGCAGCAGGCAAAACTCCACCTGCACTGGCAGCCACCAGGAGTACAAAAAAGCAGCGAGATTCCAGTTACAGGTTATAGTGTGACTGCATTTACATATACCCATTATACACACATACTTGATCTATCTATACAGACAGATGTGTGCCTGTACATACCTGTACATACATGCATGGTCATCTAAAAAATCAAGGCAGTGAAAACATGACTGATCTGAGTGACAACAGTTTTTAGACCATCACAATGCTGCAATGCAGTCAACAAAGCTTATATAAATTTAATTCAATCTAGTCTCTAGTTCAATATGGAAAGCATGCTTCAGCCAAGACCCAAGAGTGTGAAACACAACGATGACAAGTATTTATAGGCCACCCAAACTGTTCCAGCTCTAAGGTTCTCAAAATTTTTTTCTTGGTTGCTGCTGTTGTCTAATTTACACCTTTCCTAACAGTGATCAAATGACACCCTGATGGGAACCCAGAAAACTGTGTCAACAAGTAACACTAAGAAAGTATTCAAATAAACTCGTCTTGCAGTTTGACATTTAGAAAACAAACAGAGTTTGAACACCAGATTTGCAGAGAGCCCTTTTTTAGCTTTTAATATGAAGGAGCTACAACTCATTTCTCTCAAGGAACTATTTAGATTTCATCTTTTAATTTTAGGCATAGGATTAAAAAAAAATCAACTTTTTTTGAAAAAGTTTTTAAAATCCTATAGAGAATGAAAAAGAATATAAATTAAGGCTCCTATATAAAGCAGCTTTGATTATTTTTTGAGAGCAAGATCAAAAAGCAAAAGCACAGCTCTGAGGAGACTTTCACAGATCTAAACTGTAATAATCAGAATTATTTAATTCTTCCTAGTTGAAAGTTTAAACCTTATGATGAAATTCTATTTTCTTCCTAGCTGAACTTTCCTAGCAGGAGATACGAGTTGTACTGGCTTTGTTCTGAGTGTTTGAGGCTGGGAAAAATTAAACATACAAGTATGTAGATAAGCGTAATTAAAGTGCAGCAATTAAAAAAATGCATTGCAAGTTATTAAATTCTCTTTAAGTTGAGGAATTGCTTCAATAGATAATATAAACCACAAAATCCACACTACTAAAATCACAACCGAGTAGAAGATTTTGTTGTTTTGTTGATTGATATTAAGTAAGTGCAGTAGATAATTGTGGCTTCCAGTTCATGAAGAGAGCCCATAAGAAAGAAAGAAACTATTCACAATGTAGTGACAGAACAAGGGGGAATGGCTTCAAACAGAGACTAAATTTAGGTTAGATATAAGGTGATGGTGAGCACTGCTGAGTGCACTCTGGGCTGAGGCTGCCCAGAGAAGCTGTGGATGCCCCAACCCTGACAGTGTTCAAGGCCAGGCTGCTTGGGGCATTGAGCAACCTGGTCTAGCAGAAAGTATTCCTGCTACATGGTGGGGGTGTTGGAACTACATGATCTTTAAGGTCCTTCCCAACCCAAACCATTCTAGGACACACTTTTTTCTAATTGAAAAAAAAGAAACAAAAAACCATGGCAAATGCAAGAATTAACTAAAACATGAGCCCCCACTGCACTCTACATTCAATACAAAAAGAAGATTCAGCATATTCATATCCTCAGAAACACATTTTAAAACTTCTGCAGAGCATTACAAGCATGATAAAGAAGATATGCACACAGAAGACAGCATTTAATGATGGTCTTTTTATGTCAAAAACCCATTATGCTTAATCGCATCATTCCAAAAAGTTTAAGTTCTAAATATGGGATAAGCACACTAAATGACTTAATTAAACTAGATGGATGTATAGTCAGAGTTGGATGAATGCATAATTAACAAAGAAAGCTCTATAACTCTAATAAATAAAACAGTGACCTTTTGTCCTATGCTCCAGTTTTGCAATTTAGCATACGGGTACAGAGATTCAAATCTCATGTGGTATTTTAATAGGATTTCTTAAAAATCGTACAACTTGGTACACTGCAGGAAGCACAACAGATACTGGCCCAATTCTCGTATATTCTAATGAGTGCTTTATAATCTTAAGGATTTTGAGACATTCAAAGGGATTAAATCATCAGGATGGTACCCTTTCTGCTGACTGTAAACAAAACTTTCCCTGACTCCACACTTCTTGAAGGGACTTCAGCAGTAAGACTCCTAGGGAAAAAAAATGAAAACTTAGAAGTTCTTTATACATAAAACCCAACTGTTTTTGAATAAAATGGTACACAGATGTGACTATACAGCTGGTCAGTATGAAAATAGTTCAGGTATTCCAACTCGAACTTCACTTACAGCTTATTTCCAAATTCTATTTATAATGTTAATTTTTAGAAGATTTACAGATTTAGTGAAGCTCTGTTAGTCATACTAAAGTTGGTTGCAGGGTGAATGCTTACCACCCCTGACACAAAGAACAAACCAGTCTTCTGAAGAAATGGTGTGATTGCTGGTGCTTAAGTCACAGCTATCCAGACCCTTTAAAAGAAGCCGACCTGCCCTATATCGGCAGGGCAAACTTCCAAGCTGACCTGGCACAGTGCTGTTCACTGACTTTCAAGGAATTAGGGACAGTTACCTAAAGCCTGAAGAGATACACAGGCCTTAGTGCTGTGGTAGGCATGGTGGGTTATATACTGTGTGCATACACATGGGTAAAGGATGTTTATTCCATGTCAGCAGCTGCTCCACTTCATCAGTTTTAGCCACCACTACAGATACTCTATGTTTGTCTCACCATCATCACTTCCTAGTTTTCAAGTTTAAGAATTTGCAAAGACTTCTGCACAATATTACCAAGGCCATATATATATATATATATATATATATATATAAAATGGGTTAACGCAGCATTGTGGTCACACACAGTAACTTCCTTTCCACAGTTGGAGTTGCTTCAGCAAAACAAACTGCAGTTGAAGTACAGGGGTGTCTGTAAGCTCCAACAGTACACTGCAGAGGCTCATCAGGTGTCAGAAAACATAAAAAGGTGAAAACTCATATGTGCTTGATTCAGCTTTTACAGCTAAAAAACCAGGCACCTCAATGACATCTGCTTGTTGGTTTTTTTTAACTAGGTTTTGTTCATTTTTCACATTGAATGTTTTTTCCACAGTATACAGCCAAGTACTAAAAGCAGTACATAAAGAATTTGCTTTCTTATGCATATTTTCTTTTTCTTTCTTTAGTTTATGCTTCCTAATCAAGGCAATATTTTGATAGTTAAAGCTGCACGCCATTATGGCTAGTAGTGCTGAGCTAAGCCTGATTACATCACTTAACATGACTACTCAAACAGAAGTTTCTAGAAATTATTTATTCCAGAAACAAACAAAATTATGTCTTACTAAAAAGTGCCTTCAACAGGTTTCTTATTTGTTTAATCCATTTGACAATCTTTCAGACCTTTGCCCCTCACCCATTTTTGAGCGAGATCTTCGGTCTTGACACATCTTCCTCTAGAAATGATTCACCAAGGTAATGTAAATTTGTTGTTTGGATTTGAGCTAGCGCTGTCAACTTTAGCTTGCAAGTGGCAGTGCTACCTTAGGCTTAGGGCAAAACAAGTGTTACTCCACAAGTGCAGATGACAGGGTCTTCCTAGCCCCCTCTGCCACTGAACAGAGGACAAGCATTTCCACTCATGCAGCTCTGGGTGCCACCACGCTCCTACTCCAGTGAGAAGCTCCTGTTCCAGGCACTTGTCTCTCGTCACAATTCCCACACACATTGGGTGGGAATTGTGGCTTCAAGTTTGGAGACACAGTTCAAATGCCATACAAGAAGGCCGGGCTCTGGAATCATCTGCTTGTCAATCTTATTAAAGCTGAGGCAGAAGACAATTTAAATCTTACATCGGCATCCAAAAGACTGATTCCACCTTGGAAGATTATAATTTGTGATTGTTTTCACATTTAATGGTCACAACAGAACAATGTGAGCTTTTAAAGAACAGCAACATTTTAAAACAAAAACATGTTTCTTTGCTCACAATTCTTTCACTCTTGTTGATCAAATTACATTTTTCCATTAATATTTTAAAAGTTACAGTAACTGGCCTGTTTGTAACAGACACTGTAAACTATCTTTTGCCGTTTGGGTAGTTTAAATGATCTGGGGTTGTTTCTTTTTCATGCCTCTTCTGGGCTCACATTAAAAAAATTGTCAGGGATTGCATTTACAGTAGATGTCAAGTTTAATTTTGTTAATTCCACACATCTGCCTTTTAATTTGACTTCCATTTTGAGTGCAAATGGAACATGTTCACATATAAGCTTTTCTATAATTAAGGTGAGTGTCACTTTTGTCAAGTGATTAAAAAGATTATTTTAGGTTTCAAATTACTGTCTCTTTCACTAGCATGACAAGTAAAATTGGAAAGCTGTACCAACCAGAGTGCCAATTTCAGTGCAATGAAATTGTTACGTTACACCACTCAGAGAAATATTTAACAATTTTGAAATAAACCATTAACAACTTTGTAGTTATATCCTCCTATCTGCCAAAGTTAAAGCAATCATCTAAAATATATGTCAACATGGTTTTGACTTCTGCATATAATGATTTCCTAACAGCACTGAAGGTCTTTTTTTAACCTTTTTCTTCTTATCCTTTTGCCCTTTTCCTTCCTTAGCCCGAAAAGGCAAAGGAAAAAAACACCCTAAAGTCCACTCCTACTGCATACTATGGAAAAATAATTGTGGTGAATCGACACAATAATTTACTGCAGTACTCCCAAAGAAATTCTTGGGATTAAAAAAAAAAAAAAATTTAAAGGATTTTACATAGTCTATTTTGCTTTTATTTTTCTAAGTTTAGACTGTTTGGGGTTTTTTCCCAAAGAAAGCTTAAAATATGCTTTAAAAATAAAGCATATAAATATACACTAAAATCTTTTAAATAAATAAAGAAGGAAATGTTAACTAATGTTAAGAGTTAAGAAGTTTGGCCAATGCAGTTTTTTCCAGGTAGAGTAGCGTTCCCGCTGGTCCCTCATGATTGCACAGGCTGCAAACTCTGCTGCAAGCAAGAGTCCATCCGTCCCCTCTCTACCTCACCTCCCCTTCTTCCCCTAACACACACTTTGGATGTCAAATAGCTTAATTACTTATTAATTCAAACACAATCATGTCTAACTGTTCTGAGTTTGGGTTTTCCTGCTGTTCCTCACACTGCATGAAACAGCAAAGCTTTTGGGATCATTTTCTCCTACTCTCCCCGAGGCTATTCAAGGCAGCCAACAGATTAGGCTCTAATATCCCGGATAGGTGACAATTTTTCATCTGTATTCACTATTACTGCAATTTTATTGCTGAAGCTCATGTTCAGAATGAGTTAATGCAGCATTGTGGACACACACAGTAACTTTCTTTCCACAGTTGGAGTTGCTTCAGCAAAATAAACTGCAGTTGAAGTAGTTTGATTATTGCAAACATTTAAATGAAAATACATGCTAACACTTTTGTTAAATATGCAACATTACAGTGTGTAACTAGAAAGATTAAAAGTTATTGTGCACATTACTTCAATTTTACTATTTATCCAGAGAACAACAAATTCCCTTACTAAAACTTTACTGTTTGCAATAATCAGAATATTACTATACAACTTGTAATATAATTAAAAATAAAAACATTATGTTTTATATTTTGATACAACTGGGTTTTTTGCAAGAAGAAGACCAATTTTCTGTTTAACACTTACAGTTTTATAAGAAATGATAAATATTTTCAGTGTCATATTTTCTTCTCAAGAGAACACTCAAGAGTCAAGATTATTTTTTCCTCCTCTCTTACACCTGGCTTTGCCACCATTGCTCATCATTACATGAAATTCGGAAGGAAAATGTTAATTTTGAACTGACCTTCATTTTACTACCCTTTATTTCCAGTGCTAACAGTTACTTTATTAAATAGCAGAAGTATCAGCAAGGGACAGAAAGTTTTGTTCATGTAACCTTTTTTTGAGCGGCCCAAGTACTTAACTTTCTGTGAAAAATAAAGAGGCCACCTTCACAGATACACACTCTTTCTGATAACATGTTTGCATCAAAACCCAGTCTGAATCATGTTGTAGTTAAAGGACATGGAATTTTGGTCAAATTTAAAAGAAGCACTTGAGCATCTTGGATAGCAATGGGAAATAAGAGATACAAGCCCAAATTTCTGCTACTTTCTTGAATATAAAAGTGACATACTCAAACTCATCTTTAATACAAATTCCAAGGAAGTGATCCTTTTCCTTTGTAACAATCCATTTTGACTTGTATCCAAGCTAATTTATTTATTTGGACAGAAAGCAAGACAAAAAGATAAAAGCATTTTGGCTCCCCTTAGGTGACTGAAACAAGGCCAGGCTTGACAGGATTGCCTAAGGTGATGTAAAGTGAGAGAATAAAGTAATCCCTCTAACTCCATCTTGAATGCAAGCCAATGAGATAATCTAGACTGTTCCACATCCAGCCTCTGGATAAAGAGATTATATCTACTTCAAGTTTTTCTGGTGCAAAATAGTGGCAAAGGGGAGAGAGGGGGAAGCCTCCAAAATCTTTAGCAGGTGAATAAAACAAAGGCCTGTTCTCCTATATGGCTCAAAATAATGAGGTCACAGGTGCTAAATCAAGAAAATGTTATTGCGTATTTTATTTGTGACTACTGCTCAAGCAGCATCTCAAGCTTTTTACTTTCCTGCAGCAAGGAGTTACCTAAAAGTTCTTGTCACCTTTTTTTTCCACTGCTTAAGAAACCTGATACCACTGAAAGAACTTTAAAAATCATGAGCTTTGCTTTGAGAACAATTTCTACCACCTCAGCTTCTAATATTTATCTGTATGGAAATGTATCTGTATGCACTAAATGAGTCTCTCTCCACAAGAATCAGATCTAGTGGTTATCTCTTTATGATTCTATTAAAAACATGCAGGCAGACCTCACAGATACAATTGTATGGGACACATTTTTAAAAAGGTTTCTTCATACCTTAAGATCTAAGCTTTTGGAAGGTAGAGAAGAAATTTCTTTAGTTCTAAGCTGTTCTTCCATAGCAGTGGTAATTTCAACTCAGCATCCCTTCTACCAAGCAATAAGCATCTGCCTACTCCTGGAACTTAAATCTCTGTTACACTTGCCCAATTTATACCATTACTGAAAAAAATATATAAAGATTACTTACATAAACACTGTTTTGCACAGAGTCTTTTTTTTCAAAGGCAATGCATTATTGTCTATGATCTTTACAGGGAGAACAAAGTGGAAAAGGTGGGCTATAAGAGGTCTGATGAACAATGATTACTTCTCCTAAAATAAATTCATTCTTTTTTTCTATAGAGATACCACACAATTTCATAGCAGTGGCTGTGTATAAAACAGTGCAGTCTTAAATTGACAGAATCAGCTCAAAAAAGAATAAATACAAAAAAGATACAGTTTCTGCTTTGGAAAATCTCGCTACCTTTAAACAACAATCCCACTACAACAGAAATGAAGTAAAAGCACACAGTTTTTGCAAATACAGAAGTGTCAAGGACATAAAGGTACAAAATAAGACAAATTATATAAAATTTGGAACATTTTGGAACTGCACATTGCAGCAGCAATCATTGAACTTTATTGTTTTGCTTTTTCCTAAACAACTCATCACATGCAAACAGCAGACAACACCTTCAAATTTTATACTCACAAAAATACTAAGATTTTTGTTTCTATCACTTGATGACTTGCTTGAAAGCAGCAATAAGCAAATAATTATTTTCAAGTAAATTCCTTAAAACCAGTAGTTTCTTCTACACAGACTGATAAACCATACATTTCAATACATATCTGCAGGATGTGTGATTTTTTTTTTTTTTTACTGAGAGTTAAACATTTTATATGTGTTTATACATATTTCACAAATACACGAATATATACACACACAAAATCCAGTACTGTGGTAAGTTTACTGCAGAAAGATTTAGTAATTAATTTCTGATCGACCTTTTAGTACTCTGGCTTCATCAGGCTATAAAATTAGTCATCAAAGAGTTTTGTTAAGCTCTTTAACCCACTTGGTAATATTATGTTGCTATTTGCAGCAAAATTTTCAGCATTATTCCACTAAAGTTAACGTGCAACCACTTTGGTCACAGTATCCTTTGCCAGTACATACCACAATTTAATACATCCCAAATACGCAACATTCCTCATCTAGATGAAAAAGTTACTTTAAAAATACTAAGCTAAAAACATAACTTTCGAATATTTTTATCAAGGACTGTACTAAATATAAAGATTGACCCTACTTGCCTTATTAGGTCAGGTTATAAATCTGAAAGAATACAAGCGGAAGAAGCCAATTCACATTATCTATCATAATTGCTAGGAATCCTCCAATAACAAACATACTCAACAAGACTGAAAATTTATTTCCACAATGTCTCTAGTCATAAAGGCTGTTGTCTCTAAATACAGTCATACCACCTATCGCTGCAGAATTATTTTGGGAAATGAAATATTGTGGTTAAAACATTCCTATCCTTTTTACTACTCCTAAAAAAATGTTTGTTGGGTATTTTTGTTTTTTTTTTTTAATTTACTAAAAAGGAGGAAAAAAGCTGTAAGTATTAATGCAGTGTTCATAAAGGAAAATCATGTTGAGTTTCTCACCTGTAATGCAAAATGTCACATTTACTGAAGACAGTACTATAATTGCTATCATGGAATTAAAAAAAAAAACAAAATTTAACAGAAAGCCACCATAAATGACTTCCCAGAGTGTATCGGCAGCCAAAGACCAGCAGCAACAATGAAGGTGCAGGCCAAGGAAAAAGGAAAAATATGTGCCAGGCAGCATCACCTCAGTCCCTAAGAAGGTTGCGAACAACCAAAAGATTTACCGAGTGCAAATCATGCCTGACCAACCCAAGTGGTTTCTCTGCTGAAACAAGTGATGCTGAGGACAAGGGTGGGGCCTTAGATGACGTGCACTTGGCCTTTAGCACAATATCCCACAGCTCCCTTATCACTAAGTTGGTGAGGGACAGGCCAGATGAGTGCATTTAAAGGTGAGTGAAAAATGCCAGATGCAAACACATGATCAGCAGTACAGAGTTCAGTGTGCAGCCAGTGACCAGGTGGGAACCTTCACGGATCAACAGGGGACTGATGATGCCTGAGCAATGTGGGTGATGTGACACAGTGAACTCTCACTAAAAGGGTGCACAGAATCCCTTAGTGGGGCGAGCACTCATTACACTGTAGAGTTCTAAGGTGTGTCAACAGGCTGGAGAAAGGGGCTGACAGGAACCTCATCAAGTTCAACAAGAACGAGCACAGGTTGGCATCCGGGGTGGACTAACCCTGGGCCACAATACAGTCTGGGGCCCACTCTCTACAAAGCAGCTCTGCACAAAGACAGGTGGGCTGTAAGGTGAACACAAGTCAGCAGCATGCCATTGTAGCAAAGGTGGCCAACAACATTCTATCCTCTGTCAGCACAAGTGTCACCAGCAGAGACAGCAAAGTGAACCTTCCTCTCCATTTGGAACCATTCCTCTCCATCCCTGGAGTACTGGGTCCAGGTTTGGTCTTCCTGTTACAATACAAATCCATCTGGAAACCAATGGACAAAATCCAATTCCATCACAAAGGATTTTGTGCTAAAATAAAATATATCTATATTATGAAGTCACACACTGGCTACACTTGCCACCAGGAGAAGGGTAGATTTAGAAAGCTTGTTGGTACACCTAATTAACATTCTGACCCCCTTTTATGTGACTGAGAAGTAACACCATTTTTAAAGTATTACCCCCCCACCCTCTCCCTGGTGCTCACCTTTGTCTTCAAACATAAACAAGTCGTCTCTAGACTCTTACCACCAAAATAATAAAGAGCATCTACTGCCTAAACACTGGATTCTGAAGAAACAGCTACCAACAACTGCATTCACAGATTTTACTATTTTGGCAGATTTGTTTTGTTCTTTTAATTCCAAGACCTCACTCAGTGCCAGCATCTGAACTAGTTTCAGTTTGCACTCCTGCTTGCAGTGATCACCCCTTCACTGTAACTGATTTCTTGTAAAAAATGTACTGATAGTTTCACAACTGTTCTTAAAACTATATAGTGCTTTTTAATCAGCATCATAATCTACAAGCTGGAAAATGAAATGGATACTAAGAATAGAACTCCAAAGATCAGAGTATGCACCACAAAGAATTTGTTGTCAGTACACAACAAGTAGGATCCTAAGGTGTAAATACAGTCCATTTTTAAGAAACTTAAAACCACTGACAGAATACTAGCACCTTCCTTTGAAGATTGTGATGTTACTCTACTGTTTTCTTCAAAAGTTTAAATTTTATGCAGTTCTCTGAGTGCCACAGGTTTTCTCCAGTTATATAAATAAAACACAGAAACTCTGATACAACCACTATTTCACTACAAATTCCCAGTGGTCTCTCTGAGAGTACATCTGAACTCCTACAGGGCCAAATTTTGCATGAAGCATGCTTGCTGGATGAAGACAAAATAACCATGGAAACAGCTGTTATACAAAGTGACGCAAACCTTTACAAAGCTAGAGTAAGCCTAAAAACTTACTGCTCTTCTCAACTGTTTTTCTGGACAGAATATCACACAGTTAGACAAAGTAAAGCAAGAGAAAGAGATCAGTTCAGTGTCAGCAAGTTTTCCAGTAGTTCACAGTATACGAAATTCTGCAACCACTTTAATAAGCAGCTGATGCCTAACTCTTCACAGAATGGACAGTGCCAACACAGAAAATCACCACTCCAATTTTGCTTTGAATCAGCAAAGGAGAAATTGTTTCAATATTACTGTCTTTTTCTAATGGGACAAATGTAATAGGAATGTAACAGAAACAAATAAAATCTTTCCCCTTCATGTATTTAATATCCTCCTTTTCCAATCCCTCCTCCAGTCTTTATTGTTTGTGTGCTTTACCTGCTTGTTTTCCAAAGATGTTTGCGCCCCATCCCTTTCAGGAAGGCTTGCTCACTCCATGAATCTCTTTGACAGTCCTCTCTGCACCTTTGCCTTTCCCTTCACACCTGAGAAGGGAAACTGCTGTTTGCTGCCTGCACAACCCTGAGCAACTCCACAGGTTTTATTCAGTGGTTTGCTACAGAACGCTGCTGGCAGCACTGCAGGTAAGTGTAAGCAGAGAGAAGCTTCCTACAACTTCTTCCAAGACTCTCCCCATGACCTCTGTCCTGGCCTCTCTGTGGAAGCAAAGAGCCTGTTGAGTATCCTAGATGAATCCTCTAGCCTCATGTAGTCATCTTCTTCCTTGTACCAAATCCGGGCCCAGAATCAGCATGTCAACTATTTCCTGGATATCTCCCAGGTTCACAAACTTCCTCTCCCACAGAACAGGGGAAGGGAAGTGTGAATACCTACAAATAACATCTATATAAAGGGACAGTTTTTTGAACTTGCTGGAATACTTCATTCTCCTACATAAGGGCATGGAATATTTCCAACAAATTTCAATGAATTCAGAGAGGAAAGGAAACCACAGAAATGGCACATCAACTCTTGCCACTTCAAGATTATAGACTGAAACTAATTATAGATTAAACTAATTGAGTCATTTGAATATCCAGCTCCCAGGGCAAGTTTAGAGAAGATATCTAAAAACTTCAATCATTGTCACATGGCCAAGAACAAAAAAAGAAACCTAGCTGGAACTACCAAACTCTATTTGTAAATTTTTCTGGAGGCAGAGATGTGCTCAGAAGTCACAGAAGAGATAGTGACATTCCCTGTTTTCAAAAGAACAGGAATTATTTTGGGTATTCACTCATTTCAGATCTACACAGAAGGAAATGCAGACTGATACTATGCACTTCCTGAGCACCAAAGCATGCAGCTGTTGATTTGGCAACTTATTCTGTGTTCCCACCCTCATATCCCTCCACAAGACTGGTTCACCAAGGCAAAAGAATTCTTCGTGCAGTTGCTACTTAGCTGCTAGACCTGAAACAAGGAGCTGTCAGAGCAGCTTGTGTCTGGTGGAGGGGAGAAAACCACTTAAGCAGCAGCCAAACTAGATCCAGTGAAGTCAAACATGAAATGGCACTCCTAGTATCTTAAATACCTTTATGCATGGACAACATCTAAAGGAAAATATATGGCCATCCCAGTGACAGCAGCAGGAAAACAAAAAATATATAAAGAAAATAATAAAGAAGAGGGAAATACATGAGAAAAACAAAAGAACAAACAAAAGAAGAACAACACAGACAGCAAGGTGGAAGCATTCATAGACCAACCCAGGGACACAACTCTACACAGAAACAATGCAGCTTCTTTTATCATTGGAAAACAAAAAAACATTTGGTATAATGCATCAAAAAACCAGAAAATAAGGGAAATTAGAGTTTGGGGCAATTCTCTAGAAATCTAGAGAGAAAAATAAGAAGACTGCAAGCATTATGTTATATTGAGATTGTTAAGAGAGAAAATATATTTCAAACAAAAAAGGTGCCAGTAAAATAAAGTCCAATTAAAAGAAACAGTGATTGGCAACAGCCAATCATCATTAATTGGAGAATTCAATAAATGAAAATATCAAATAAAATAATGTAAGAGCTTAGAAACATTCATAGACACATTGTTTGCTGTTGGTGTCACTATTGCTAATTCACAATCTTAAGAATTTTTGAGAAGCTGCAGTAGAGCAGCTGCCAACTAAAAACAGAGCAGTACCATCTAAAGCCCAGACCTTAAAAACAACTTCAAGAAATAAACAAAATTTATTTCAAAGTTTTAAGCACACATGCAAGTCAAGCATGAAGCACTAAAGAAGAAATTAAGTACATAGTTTTAAGACCATAAAGCAAGGTACCAGTATTAAGTGCTTGTATACACAAAGCAAGGACAAATTATTTTTAACACACCTACTGCACTCTATTAAATTCAGGAAAAAAATGCTGACTGTGAAGAGAAAACCTTTGGTAAATGTGAAAATTTTAAATAAAACATTATTCTCCTAGCCTAATGTTATAAGTAAATAATTCTTATCAAAACAATAAAAATTATATTCACGGAAACCAATTTGTTCTCCACAAGATTTTTTAAATTGTATAGAAGAAATAAACAAGCATAAAAAGTAATTACCATTTCATTATATGTACCATCAAATTAAATTTGTAATTCAGGCATTAAATTACAAGATTGAAACTTCCATAGTATATGATTTTGCTTTACTAAGTTAATGAAATTTCCATTTGTTAGTATTATAATACTAACACTCAAAAATACTAATTTGAGTATACAAACTATAAAGAAAAGTATTTTTCTTCCAAGTATGTTAAAAGAGGTTGGATACCTCAATCCCCAATAGGTTTCATTAAAAATTAAACTATCTATCAGTAACAAATATACCATGATATACTAGGGAGAGGGGAACAGAACTACAACCACTTGCATAGATTTTTAGAAAAAAAATAAAAAGCAATCAAATACAGATAAATAGAGATATGATTTGAAGCACAAAGAGGTCCTTCAGTGAATAAAGAAAAGATATAATTTTTACTGATCCCATTATTTTCAAGATATCACAAAAATCATTACAAGGCTTCAGAAAAGTAAGGTGATAGAACAGTATGAAACCCAACCTAAATAAAGTTTTTATTTATTATAATGGACATGGAATGTAAAGGTTTAAGTGGGTCTCACAAAGGAGAAAAGACTCAAGACTCAGAGATATCCCAGCCTGCATCAGCCATTGTTAGAAGAGCAGCAGGGCAACAAGCAAGGCCTCCTGATCTCTCCAAGTCAGGCAGCTCCAGGACCATTCTGACAATCAGCAAGACTTCAAAGCAATCACTCTTTCTGCAGTAACACAGGTTGCACACTTGTTTCCCAAGGCATGTACATCACCAGATTTTCAATTCATCCGTGCAGACTGGAATGCCAAATCCTGAATAAGGGGTGACTGGGAACACCATGAACATTTGCTCCCCATTGCTTTTAGTATCACTTAAGAGGTATGTGAGAAATCATTCCAAGTCTGAGGCACTGTTTCATAATCAGCTGGACAGCTGCTGCAAGAATTTTGCTATTCTAGATCATTTTCTACTTGGCCTTGTATAAGAGCGCTGACTGAACAGTGGAAATGTAGGGTGCCCTACAGGATATGTGGCAATTCAAACTTCCTGCTCAAGTTCATTCCCTCATATCACAAGAGATAGCCTAACCTGCACTGCCTTAGAGGCACCAGCAGAACTGCTGAGTAGGCATTCCCTAGAATTGCAAAAATTTACTGATGAACAAGAATCTTTCAATAATGACAGCTCTGAAATCAAAACATTCCAACACAAACACATGTGATTAAATTAGAACCAGGATCACCCCCTTACTCTAAAAAGCATGAGATTAAGGGAAGAACTGCAAAGGAACAGACATAAAAGATTAAAAAATAACATTCTAACAAAAGCAAACTGCATTTAAGCAGTTAATACTCTTCAAAGAATGTTCCCAAACTTATGAATGCCCTTGGAAAGAAAATGCATGCAAAGCTCATCCTCCTACTCAGAACTCCAACCACAATGGGATACTGAATTAAGCATTTCAGACATCAGTGGTATCTGTGAACTTTTAATTAGGCCATATGAGCCCTCACATGAACAAACACAGTGCCATTTCCACCTGAAATAAAGAAAAAGTTCTTAAAATTTAGCATTTCTAATTATCAAAAAATCCTTCCAAGTGAAGTTGAAGAAAGGACATCATACAAGCCATCTGATGCATGAAGGGATTTAATGGGATTCAAGCCAGCAGAGATGATTTTATTTTCATCTCCTGCTGGCAACTAGTGGACTGACAAACTGGTGAGGTTCAAATCAAATTAGTCTTGTGCTCACTGTCTGAGAAAATAGGCAAAACAACAGGACTGAAAAGATTTCACTGTCACTGGTAAAAAAGCTTCAAAATAAACTACTGTACTAACCACTGTGGCCAAATTCCATATTCCATGCTAGGAAATCACGAATTTTTCATAACATCCCACTTGAAAAAAGACTAGTTAAAAATTGGTGGCACTTTTTAAATATTTGTAAAATGCCAATGTTAGAATATAGCAATAAATTTGGCTATTTTAACTGCAACACTGAGATCACATCTCATTCCACACAGAACACAAAGTCAATCAACATTGCAACTTCTTCAGAAATCCATCTCTACTCTCTCAGGATTTTACAGCCACTCCTGTTTTAGAGCAATAATAATTTTTAACAGATCCTCTACAACTGTGACAGAGTAGGAATTGACTTCTTGTCCAAAACAAATGGTAGTTATAAAAGGAGTCCCCCTGGCTGAACATACCAACTATCTGTGCTTCCCACAGTACAAACAAACACACATTTCACCTCAAACTTGTAAATCACCATCATGCCATCATCATTTTGAGGTGTGATCCCACAGAAATTATGCAAACAAGGCTAGAGTGCTCTTATTCAAACTAGTCAATATGTTTACATCACAAAATAATGCCTTGTTTAATTAATTCAGAAATCAGAATATCAGGCCTAAGCTTACAATGCCTTGCACTTCTTGAAGCTTCTCGCTCACATAACTGCAAGTGCCAACTGCAATAGACTTTGCTGTCATTCCAGCCTTGGCATTCCCAACCAAGCAATGGGGAAAATACCATTGCAAATAACTTAGATACAATATCAATGACTTCTCTTTTCTAATAATAGCAATTCTCCCAATGCTAGCTCAAAGCAAACATGCTTTGTCATCTTTGTAAGGGTGGAGAGAAGACCACAAACATATTTAAAAGAGAGATAATTCCCTAGAGTGCAACCAGACAGAGGAAATCATCACTTGGAGCTCCTTCAGCTATCTAACCCAACAAGCTATTACTATTTTTGTTGAAGTAAGGAACTTCATGCTTTTCTTCTTCCACACTCTTTTGGGGAACGGTCCAGACTGACATTTTAAAGTTGTTGCAGAACTCTGCACTCAGCCTCAGCAATTTAGGCCCAACTGTACACTCTAAGAATAGTCCTGAGTGTTTAGACACTGTTTTACTAGTAGCCAGCAAAATATTTAAAATCAAGTACTTAGGAATATATGATAACTGTTCTTTGCAAAAGGTTAGTTTTCTTTATATACTTTCAACTGACACTTCATCAATTATAAGAGTTATTAAAAGAGCTCTAATAGGAACAATTAGGGACACAACACAGACCAGCTGTAGGGGAAACCTCATTGACAGAAAACACTGAAGGAGAAAGAGGCATTCTACCTCCCAAGGGCTTGCAGCTAATTCTCCAACTAGATCTCATCTAGCAAAACACTGGCACTAAAGAAAGCCCCAGCACACAAGTTCCACAAAAGGACAGAAAACTTATTTATTTCAGCACCCTGGTAAATGTCTACACATTTGAAAATGGCTCTACCAGCGGAACGTAGCTCAGACACATAAAGCACTGGAGCAAGCTGCCACTGACATGTATCAAGGAACAGAAAAAGTTAATGCTACAGTACATCAAGCAGTTAACTGTGTTCTGCCTCTTTCAGAGCTGTACTAATATACTTTACAATGTGCTACTGTTGCAGAAGGGCTAATTCACTATTATTCTGGAGCAAGTTAAGCTGCTGAGTCAACCTTTATTCTTAAAAATCGGGCTAATTTGCTTGGTTTTACTCAGAAACAGTTCTCAATGGCTAGTAGTTAACAAAATTTAACCAAAAAAAGAAAAGGTTGTTAAATCTCTCTTAAAAACAAAATGTAGATTGTTTAATGGAAAGGAAATACTGCATGTAGTTAGTGAATTATCTTAATCAGTTGGAATAACAAGACATACCAACACGTCAGAGCTCATTTAGTATGGCTTGTTCTTAAGTATGGCTTCATTCTTTGAAAAAAAAAAGTCAAATTTCAAAAACCTTCTCAACTGTCACTAGTAGTGCAACAAGTTACTCTTGCTAAGCTGAGAATTAAGTTGTCAAAAATTTAGCTGCTGATAAATTCTGAAGTCCTCCCTAAGTATCTCAAAGTATTTTAATGAGTAGCTGGGGAGGAAAAAAAAGGAACCTACTTCTCAGCTGAGATAAAGTGCCCTCTTCAGAGACAACACAGCCTGCCAATGCAGACAGCACAGACTATCAATTTGAAAAACATCTAAAACTTCTTGGAAATTAAGTCAAAATCCTACTGAATGCTTGGTCCATCAGAATTTAAGACACTACTGACCACCAAGAGCCAGAGCTGTAAAACACCAACTGCTTCCCAAAAGCTTCTTGTCCAAAAAGACAAGAGAAAGACCAACTTGTGTCTGTCATGGCCTCTCCAGACGAGAAAGTGCTGAGGCACTAAGTCACATGGGAACAGGCCACACGGGCCTGGAAAGCAGAGGAGACATCTGATGAACAAGAAAAGGGGAACAAGTGAAAAGGCACTGAATGGCCAACATAACAGACCAGGGAAATGATCACCACAGCAGGACTCTAAACACATGCCAACAGAATGTATTCAACATTACTGCAGAAATAAGTTTTATGGTGAAAAATTTGGAAATGCCATTTGCCAGTTAGGTAAATAAATGTATGTGCTTGGCATCCAACAACATGAGTTTTGAAAGCAACTAAAATAAGATGGGCAGAAAGGGACAAATAAAAAACAGGCAGAGTATTTTTTCCTGACAGGAAGTGTGATCTTCCCCTGAAATTACTGATTACAAAGTCCTAATCCTAACTGCATTCAACAAAACTGAAACAAATTTGCTGGGGTCTGCATATACCAATACAGCCGAAGGATGTAGGAAACTGACCTTGAAAAAATCAACACTTTGTTACTGCATGATAATGATACATGTAAAATCCGATCTGCCCTTCTTTCATTCTTAAACTTATTTAAGAAAAAATATTTTCTATATCACTAAGTTATAAAACCAGCAGTTATAGTAGGGGAAGTGGATCTAAATTTTTAATGGCTAAAAACAAAATTACAGTGATTCTGGCCACTCTAGACAGTAACAGACTGGACAAGGCCATAAATATCCAGCATCAAAAACTAGTGCAGTTTGTGCTTCTAATGTCAGTTCACCATACAGTCAATCTCAATTTTCATATAAAAAGAAATCACATATCAGTAGACTTGAAACAATATGCATATTCCTCCAAAGAGTGGTAAGGGTTCATGGGTGCAACTGTGCACAGCTTCCCCAGGCTGTTGTAGCTACCAAGACATCCTTGGAACACCCAGAAAAGCTCACAGGGAAAGGACTCCTCCAGTCCACCTTAGGTGGGCATTCCTGATAGCCTGAAGAACTCCCCACAACTGCTTTTCAGGCAGGCAAGGCCTGAACTTTTGCTAGACTCCCTTAAAATTTACTTTCATCTCAACACTGGAACGCTTCACCTTGAAGCACCTACAAGCAACATATGTACAGGAACTAGAAGAAGAGAACGTCAGAACCCTCTCCTCCTAACACCAAGGATAAGTGTCATAACTGGTCATCACACATGAAATCATTAAACTTTATCTCAAAAAGCCAATGGATTGTCATCCACATTGCTGTTCACAGAATTTCAACACTGTTAAAAAAAAAAGAAAATTCAGTTCCAAGATAACATGTCTTGGATGGGCACACACAGCCACCAGCAGAAGGAACAAACAGTCCAGAAGGAGGCACCGACCCAGAACGTTCTATGCTGCCCTTAAAATAATCTAAATTACTATGGCTAAGAGTCATAGCCATCACACTCACCAACTCTCTTTAATGCAGCTTATTAATCCTGACCACCTACCAAATACTCTCAATTCAAAAACAGGTCATATATTTTTACAGGTTTAACTCATTCTGCAAATTTTACCCTCCTGGGGATATCTGGCTCTACAGAACTGCTTTCAGAATACCCTAAAACTTTGAACTGATGCAAATGAAAACATGGAAGACACTGTTTAATATCATTCAGGAAAGTAAAGCTGAAAAGTTCAGGTGTTCGAAAGTAAGCCTTTACCCTGCAAGATTTAAGACAACTCACTTTTGGATGAATAACCTCCACTGTAGAATAATATGACAAATTATACAACATGGGTATCACAGTCATTGTATAGCAGAAGTATCTGCACTCAGGACACCTTGCTGGCATTAAAAATAGAAAATCAATTGCTCTTTGTAGACAAAACAGAATACGGGTAAAGTCTAATTTCCAGTAACTGGAAAGCACTGCCAGATTCCACCTTTCAGAATGCCTTTGGACACAGCAGACATTTATAGCCCACGCTGATCCTCAAATACCTGCCCGCCTCACAGCCCAGCTGCTTCGGGACAGAAACCCTCCACCAGGCAGAGGTGAAGCCAACTTCTAAGGATTACCTACTGACACAAACTCCGGCAAGCACAGCCGAACCGCTCCGCTTAAGCCCTCCAAGAAAACAAACACGGAGCCTTTACCAAGCCACCGCGGAGAAGGAGGCCAGAGGGGCTGAAGCCGGAGCGGGGCCCAGGCGGGGGCACCTCCCCGGCGCGGCCCAGGGCCGAGGCGGGTTCCCCCTCCCCAGGTGCGCTCCGCTGCGCTCCTCCAGACACGGGCCCGCCGCGGGGGCGCGGCCCCACGGGCCCTCCCCGGGCAGCGCATCCCGGCCGTCGGCGGACAGCGTCGGAACAGGGACCGGGCCCAGCCGCCGCACGGAGCGGGCACGGCGGACCGGGCTCCGCCGCGGAGCCGGAGCGCCCCGCTCCCGTCCCGCCCTGCCGGGAGAGGACGGAGGCTGATAAGAGGGGCCCGGCACTGCCCTGGGCGAGCCGGCCAGCGGCTCTGCCCTCCGCGGCCAAGGGGAAAACTGCCAGCCGCCGAGACAACTCGGAGGCCCCGGCGGAGGGCTGAGCCACGGCGCTGAGCGCCCGGGCGGACAGCGAGCCGCTCCCCGCGCTCCCGCACCTCCTCGGCAGCGCTCTTACCTCTGTTAACATTATTACCCCGCTGCGCTGCGGCGGCGCCTCGGCGGCTCTAGCCCCGCAGCATGGTGAAGCCTGGCGGCCGCGCGGAAAACTACCCCGCACCCCGCGGGGAGGCGAGGCGAGCGCCGCCAGCCCCCGCCGCCGCCCCGCTCAGCGCCCGCCCGCCGGCCCCGGCCCCGCTGCCGCCCTCGCAGCCCGGTCCGGAGCGGCCGCCATCTTGGGACGGCTACGTGCGCCGCCGCCCCGCCCCGCCCGCCCAGCAGGGCCGCGGGACCGCCCCTGCCGGGGCCGGCGCTCCGCTCTGTGCCCGGCCCGGCCCGGCCCGGCCCGTGCTGCGCCTGCCCGGCGCCACCGGCACCGGCACCGGCACCGGCCCTTGGCGGGGTCCGGCCGCCAGGCACGGAGCTCGAAACTGCGGGTCGGGTTTTTTCCCCTCTCTCCCTTGGTGTGACCTGTCTTAGAGCTCTTCAGTGTCAGGCAACTGTGCTGCGGGCGCTAATCGAAATATTTTGTTAAATTTCTGACCAAGCAGCGCATCTCTCATCCCCCAGTGACGTGCGCGGCGCTGCGCGTCTTTCCCTGTTCTAGATGCTAAGGAAGAGCGCATGTCCTATCTGGAGCACAAGTCCTTTGGGAAGCGGCTGAGGGAGCTGGGGTTGCTTAGCCTGGAGAAAAGGAAACTCAGGGGTGACCTTATCGCCATGTACAAGTGCCTGAAAGGAGGCTGTAACCCGGCGGGGGTCTCTTCTCCCAGGCAACCAGCGGCAGGGCGGGAGGACATAGTTTTGAGCTGCACCAGAGGAGGTTTAGGTTGGATATTAGGAAGAATTTATTCACGAAAGTGCGCTTAGGCATTGCAATGGGCCGCCCAGGGAGGTGGCGGAGTCACTGTCCCTGGAGGTGTTTAAGGAAAGGCTGGATGTGGCACTCAGTGTCATGGATCGTTTGGACTCGACGATCTCAGGTCTTTTCCAAGCTCAATGATTTTGTGAAAGAAATTTATATAGCCTGTTACCTACTCTATTGCTAAGTAATGGCATGAAGTATGGAACAGAAACATATCTCCTCAGAAACAGAGCCATGTCTGCCCCAGCTCAGAGAACCCTGGGGTGATTTGCCCCCATCAGTGTAGTATTTGAATACACAGAAATATTCCTGTCTGAAACTTGCTCTTCCTTTAAGCACAGTTCTGTAGGCTTTGCTTTTTCACTAGACTTTGGGTTACACAGTTAACCTTAGGTGCATTAGGAGAGTAGGAGAAAGATGGGATTTTTTCCTGCATTGCCAGTAACAACATGTAACTACCAAAGAAGTAGTAATGGTTTGCAGGAAAGATGCAGGAAAAACAACTCTACTATTTTAATGTGAAGAAAACCAACCTTCTTCAATTGCAGGGTTTTTTCTCCCGCAATAAAAGCAGAATGTGTTTTTTTGTAGAAATGTGAAGGGCATTAAGCAGTTCTTAAGGCTGATGGATTTTGCAGAAGTTCTGTAATTTTCCCAGGTATTGTTAAATACTTAACATTTCACAGTTGACCACTTCTTAGTTTTATTTGTGAGTATTACTGAGTTTCAGTTTTACTCATACAACTGTTTTTCCCCTGTTAGACACCCATCTGTTAGTCATGTGAAGCAAAAAGAGCAAACTCTTGATACTAATAATTGTTTATTTGCCTTTTATAAATAATAAAAAATACTAAGTTTTCTAAGTGTCTAATAAACTTTTTACTTCAGAGTCTGTAATTTTGAATGTTTCATGTCAGCAGTACTCTTTCCCCCAAGCTGATCCCTCAGGGAAAATCCAAATCTTGCTGCACAAACAACTCTTCTTTAAACCATAGGCTTGGCAATAACAGCACCATGCAGAGGTCTTGCACATGGTATTTCACCACCTTGATAAATTAGAAATTGTTCAAAACCATTGAGAAATGGGAGTTGTGAAATACAAATTCCAGTGTATTTCTTTGGTCCCCTAAAATTGTGTAGGTGCTTATTTGGCTGATGTATATGTATACAACTAGGATCCATATTTGTGGCTTTTACTGTGCATCAAGTCAAGCAAATAATGCCCTGTGCTCACATCTGTGCTACAGGAGATCCTGAAGGTACCCATTAAATAGCAGGGTGATCAGTAAATGATCAGTAGTGTGTAACTATGAAAAAACTTCAGCGCATTCTTAGGTAGCAGGAAATAGAATGAAAATACTTAAAGCACCTACTGCTTAACATGTCATTGAGTCAATAAATATGTACTTTGGGCAAGGCACAGTATCATAAACTGATAAGATAAATTACCTATTTCATAAAATGTAAGGGTTAAGCAGGATGTAAAAAATCTCATTATATTGATGAATATATATAAATAATAGTGATTGAACCAAGGTAATAGCCTAGACAAACAAGCTTTCTAGGCACTGTATCTCTTTACCTTGTGTTTTTAGGTATAGCAGTTAAGGTTTTCAAAATAAATAATCCCTTTTGAAAACTTACTGCAAAGATGTATATATCCTGAGTGCACTGATGGAAAAGAAAAGCAAATCTTACACAAATCTCCCAGCAAGATGAAGTCCTAATTAATACTTTGTACTTGAATTTGCCCCTACTTCTGCTTGGAATTTGGCCACCCAGCAGCATAATAGTCTGGGAAGCACCTTCTGTTCTTGCACTGCTGGAATAAAACTTCCAGTACTTCTGCTGAAAACTGTTATCTGATTTAACAGCAGTCAGCACAACCTTAATACTGTTCCAAATTGTTACTAATGCTAGAATCCATTGTTCTAATTTTTGGTCAATACATCTCAACTTCAAAAGGGAAAGGCAGTGTGTAATTGCAACAGCAAGGAGTGATGCTGTGAGGAAGGACTGAACCACATAGACTCAAGGCAGATGAAGAAGCAGCCTTATAAAGGAGAGGTGAAAAGGAGCAACAGCTTGGGAACAGGATGATATCAGGGAATTCTTTAAAAACTGCTGGGAGGAAGAGAAAACAAACAAGCAGTTATGTTGGCAGTTCCCATTCTTATAATAAACTGAAAAAATGTACAATTTTTTTTTTCCTTAGGAAGGAGGGTGTTTCTAAATTAGCGTGAGCAGGTGTAGAAATGAGGCTTCAACAGAGATGGAAAGAATTATCAGTGGTAGGCCAGAAGCACTAGAATACTTGTTTCCCTGAGCCCATCTTCCAGTGACAATAATCCCAACAGACTTGATGAGTCATCTGTAAGAGAGTTTTATCTGTGTCATCCTTTTGTGTTTGTTACACACAGCTCAGGACCGGCACTGCAACAAGCCAGCATTTTCCCAGCAGCAGGGCAGCCACGTTAGCACCACGCTCATCCAGGCAGAGCAGCACACACCTTATTTTCATGTCACTTCCACAAGCCCACAAGCACGGTGTGAAGTACTGTGTTAGGGCAAGTATTTATAACTGCAGTCAAAGGCAAACCTGGCAGAAAGTTTGCACTCAGTCCTTAAAATACTCACAGAGTTTCTTTCTCTTAGACCTAGACAAATGCTTAGCTCATCTAGAAGGAGTACCTGAAAGCTGATGGCTGTGAATACCTTCATAGTTATAAAACAACTCTGACCTGTTGCCAAACATCTCACTGTTCTTTGCACTCATTACAGTTTTCACTACAAGCTAAAGGAGTGGTCTGATGCTCTAGATCCACATTTTGAAATTCCACGGGGGACATTGGGAGCCATGGGGCTGTCTACTGAAATGATGATGAATGCAGCATTAAAATCTGAAATACAGAGATAGCACCTTCAGGCTCTACATCCAGAAGTTTATAAAGATTTTGAAAAGTAAAACATGGAAAATGCACTAAGTAAAGAGACAAAAATATAGTCATGAGGGGGAGGACATGACACGCACAGAAGCAGGGGCATAAGCAGGATTTAGCAATAAAAGAGCAACTGTGCCAACTTGCAGCAAAGCACAAAGGAGTGCAAATTATTTTCCAGCCCTGAAAGGAGGGCAGTTCCACAACCTAAATAACTGTTAGCTCACCAGCTTATGAAAAATGAAATTGGTGACCTAATTGCCATCATGATAACCTCTGAAAGAGCAGTAGCCTGCATTTGGATAGTAAAAGGATATGTTGTCATGACCTGTACAAGAAAACAAGCGAAGACTAAGGAAAGGGGAAACTACAGGCAGGGTTGGGGGAGGGACAGACTGAGAGAACAACAGACAGATTTTGCTTTGCAAAGCCGTTTTATGGAAATGGCTACAAGACTGTTTCTAACATCAGTAAGCCTGAACTTCTGTACCTTTTTGTAAAATCTAGAAAGATCTTTTACAGAATTATTTCTGAATGCTGTAATTAATTCTGATTGTCCATAACAACTGATGCAAACCAAAGTTTGGCTTCTGTTCTCTTGTTTAAGTTGTTTGTAGCTTAGGCTGGCAGTATGGTTAGAGTTTGCATAGGGTTGTTCAGTTTGAGATTCACTCTTTTTGTTGGAGGAGAAGGTGAGGCAGAGAAGATCAGAAGAATTTGTAGTTATTAAATATTTCAAGTGTTAAGTCTTAACTGTTTAAGTGCATTTCTCTGTGATTGCATTCCATTCCATTTCAAATAAGGTCACATGACCCTGAAAGTCTACATAGCAACATGATTGAAAGGGGAACTCAAAGTATCTTTTAAGTGTAAAATTTGAATATTCTGTTATTTCAGGATGTTGCCAATTCTAAGCTCTTTGGTCTGAGTGGCCTGATCAGAAGTTTTGTTTCTGGTCAGGATCACAACTGCATAATTTCCAATTAAATATCTCCTTCACTTTAAGCTTTTTCATCATTCACCTGAGATGCAGCACAGACAGAAGATGCAAGGGTGTATGTGAAGGGGCCACTTGAAGCAATATGATGTTGAGCATTAGATTAATAGTTACTGAAGAAGCATCAGCTTTAATTTCTGCTTCATCCTTTGCAATAAGGACACAATATCTCCCCAATGTTCATGTTCTCAGAATTGTTTATGGGAGGCTGAAATTTCTTTTCAAGCTTTTGCCAGCTTACGTCTTTGCTATAGTGCTTTGAAGCCACTTTGGGGATTGTCTGAATTCTTCTGCTCGTTTGTTTTGCTGCCCACTTACAGCAGTTTGTTCTTAGCAAACACTGATGCAACTACAAAATGTAGAGATTAAATTTAATCACTGGAAACAGCTACAGTATGTTCAAACACCTGAAACAAATATACTGCTTGTAGTGCATTAGGAGGAGGCAGCACAGAGGAGTGCAACAATCTTTGCTTATTTGAGTACCAACATTTCCTCTGGTCATATCGGACGCTCACAGTACTCTCCCCTGTGGACTTTACAACAGAAATCTGTGTCTGGTCCCCTGAAGGAGCATTAAAAACTCCTCCTATGTCAATGCCAAATTGGTTTTCATGTATTAGAAGGACTACCAAGTTCTTCCTTCACCAGAAAAACCTGTTCCTCAGGCACTCCTCTTCCTCATTTTTGCACGCATAGTCAGAGGCCATTACAGAGAATTTCATTAGGGTGGATTTTATATATATGTCCCTGAATAAAGATTTGATCCTCTAACTGTTTCCATGGTTTGTTTGCTTTAATTTTGACAGTCTGTTTTTCTCCTTAAGTTTTTTACAAGTTTGGTTTTCTGGTTTTGGGGTTTTTTCCCTGATGTTACAATTTGGAAAAAAAAAGAAAAAGAGAGAAAAAAAATCTCTGGTTGTGTATGTTCTTCCTTCACTTTTCCAGGAGGACTAAATGCTACTAGTTCTTTCTCATAATTAACATCCAGTTCCCAGAAAGACAGACCCTTTCTCCACAGTTTATTGTGAAAGAATTGGAACCATGTGTGCCACTACTGCTGACATGAGG
Organism: Melozone crissalis; assembly: GCF_028551555.1. Taxonomy (NCBI): domain Eukaryota; kingdom Metazoa; phylum Chordata; class Aves; order Passeriformes; family Passerellidae; genus Melozone; species Melozone crissalis. The sequence goes on from NW_026535794.1 coordinate 30,698,979, forward strand.
ACATCAGCAATACATCTAAGGTCACAAAGGATCAGCAAGGGCATCATCTTAGATAGGATTTTGCAGAGTGACTCACACGTCTGAGTATTAATCCTTGCAGCAACGACATATCCTAAAGTAGGACGGTGAAATTTTCCATGATAAATCCCATAATTTCGTGATAATTCCTGTTCTTTCTTAAAATAGTTCCTCTGGAAATGCCAACTTGAAGAGGATTTGTAAGCTTAAAATGCATGTGTAGTCTTTCCCTTTCTCCTTGATGTCAGTGGGTTTAACAAAGGATATCACTTTTTCTTCAGGCTGACAATACAGTACTTCAGGCTTACTTATGTCCCATATCACAAGCAGTACAGATGCTGCAGTCAAAACTGAGTCTCAAAGCAAAAGTACAATCACAGGGATTTTGTTTGCAAACAATGAATATAAACAATTGAACCAGACTACTCTGGAGTGAAAGTTGATAATGCAAAGTAAAAAACTAAGCTAAAATCTCTGTAACAACTATGCACAGGAGTCTGCAATGTAGTTTTGAGTTGAAATTTAGATTTGCTTAGTCATCATAGTGATGAAGATTTTGGATTTACACAGATAACTGCCAGAAAAAGCCTGATTTACTCCAAACTCACCAGTGCTTTGGAGGTGAGAAAAGAGAAAAGATGTGTTCTGTCCAAGCCTAATACATGACTGATCTGAACATTGTTATTTTGAATTTTTATCCACCTATTAAAAACTTGCCAATTAGAAACAATTAGGTGCATCAAGTTCTTCCTCAATACATAATGCAATTAAAAACTTATGTAATGCCTTCAGATGTTGCCAGAGTTAAAAACCAAACAGCACCTCTAATTTAAGTTGCAAATTATCTGACAGAAGTGACGAAGAGTAGGACTGGAACAAATATTTTGCAGTTACAAAACAGAAATCAGCTGCACTAGATCTTTTCTTGCTTTTTTCTGGAGCAGTGCAATGAACACACAGTTAGAAAGTATATCAGGAGAAAGAAACAAAACTAAGTTAGAATAAAATACTTGTTTAAAAAAAATAAAGATTTTAAAAAATAAAAATAGAATTACCATCCCATTTACATCCAGCCATGGAAAATGAACATCTTCCTTGCAAAGGCTAGTGTTCCTTGCAAAGTCTATCCATCTGTAACTTCTCTGCTCACTCAATGCCATTTTAATTTTTTCTTTTGTTCTTCACCCTGCAATATCTGGTTGTAATACTTTCTTAATTCTATTCCTCCAATTTCACAGGGGAAATATGCTTCCTTTCAGTTCCTAGGCCCCTGGTGTGGCAACAACTCCATATTCCTTTCAGAAATGCCCCTCTTTCTCACAGCTCAGCATGAATGTGTCTTTTGCTTGCCACCTGGGCAAAGTGCCGTCCCAGGGGAGTGAGCAAGCTGCCAGGGTTCATCTGTCTTCTGCCCCTCCCTCAAACCAAAGAGCTTCTACCTCTGAGAAGAAATGTGCTCTGGGATAAGCCTGATGGTAGCTACCAAAAGCATTTCTGGATAGAATGGTCTCACTAATGGGGAAAGGATATGTTTGCTCTGTAACTTTAAACTGCATAGCTTTTCAGTAAATGTGAAACAGCTTTAAATGGAAAAATCAAATAGAGTTCATCACTATAGCAGGTTCTGGGGTTGCTTTTGTTGCTTGACCTAAAGCTGCCATCTGTGAAGACATGTGCTTTAGCCATGTGATGATGAAAGATTCTGCTGTAGGCAAGCAAGTTTTTGTCCTTCCTCTTGGAACAGAAATGCCTATGGGGATCCTAAAGTCTTAGAAAACTGGGTAAGTAGAAAAAAAAATGCATTTCTAGTTTGTGATAGGGGTACCACTGAATTCAAAACCCTACATTTTGGGTACTCATAATGCTTTGAATCCTCAAAAACTTTTGCATATGTTAACATTACTACTGGAATAACTTTTGTAATCACTCAATGCACAGAACTTATATTTATACTTTAACACAAATATGTTAAAGTGTCTATAGGACTGTAACCAAAGAACATTTAGGCATGTTCTGCTACCTGCTACTGACAGAGGTAACTGTATTCCAAACAGTGTTCCACAAGCAGATTAATATTTAAAAATATGTGATCAGTCTTCTTCTCCAAAATTTGGAGATTTCCAGGACACAGAAGACCTCTTTAGCAGTCTTTATCCAAAAATAACTATAAAGAGACGGAGCTCTGTTCCACAAGAACATTTATTTCTGTGAGGATAAGGAAAAATACTTTCCTTCCCTTAGGTGAGAGATGTGAATAGAATTCCATTCATTCATCCAGGCCCACATAGCTGGGCCTAGGCTGGCTGCACAGAACTTTGCAGAGCCTTTGTAAACAGTTTCTTAAACTTTTATGTTATATAGAGGGAAAGTTCAATTGTGGAATGAATTACAATGAATTGGAAAGAATCTAGAGTGAGCTGGAGTCCTGCATTCAAGCTAGAGAAAGCAAAACTACATTTATTTCCATGGAACATTTTCCTTTTTTTTTTATTTGACGTTAACACACTCATCATGTATGTAAAGTACACAGCTGCTGATTAAAAGATTGCAAGAGAGATGCAAAAAAAACTTTTTAAACATACAGAATGAAATAGTTTGAGTGGCATTTTGTGATGTGTTTTCCAATTAGGAATGACATTTAATTTTAAGAGTTGAGCTGTTTTTAAGGTAGCATTTTATTGGCTCAGGTGCATGTGCCAACTAGGGTGATTACTGATTGGAACTCCCAGGGTTTTAGGCACAGATAAATGGTCCCTTACACCTTTTTCCACTAGTCTCAGTTTTATTGTGTAGGGCTAGACTTACTGTTGTGAATGACACAACCCCAAATTTATTTTTGCTTCCAGTTTTTATGTACTGTGTATGTTTCTAGATTATTAAGGAAGCAGTAGGTTTAAGATCTTTACTGACTTCACCAATATTGGTGGTATACCCTTCTCTTCAATAACAAGGTAAAATAAAGCTTGCCATGCAGACCACAAACTGTCATAAGGCCAGTTTTGAGGTGTGTAGGCATTAGGACTGATTTGACAGTTTTCACATTAAAATCCTATGGTTGAACTAATAAATAACTAATAATGTCCTTTCTTAATAATAGAGATTTTAAAGTTGTTTATCTAAAACTGGCAACATTTACAAGGAAAATTCACTTTTTAAAAGTAACCCCAACTGTATGAGATGCTTCATAGAAATAAGCAAAACTACATCTATGCTGATAGCTTGCAAATAAGAAGCTGCAGTGATGGCTCACACATTAACCTGACACAAATTGACTCTGTCTCCTCACATGCCCAGCTGCTCGCCCCCAGCATCTTCCCTAGCGCTGCCACAAGCAGGGAGGCTTTTGAGCAGGCACAGTCAGGCAAGTTAAAGAGCACATGCACCCATTTTTGCATGTAATCAGCAGGATTTAATCACATTAAACAGACTGTATAATCATGACCTGATTCTGCAAAACTGTGAGTTTGAGTTTTGCATCTTAAACAACTGCACATCTTAATCATGTTATAGCTTATATGATGCTAAGCACAAAGCTGGAGACCTGTGCTAAGGAAATCTATTTCCACTTCAATTGGGTGCAGGTGACAGCACTACTGAAGGAAAACTGTGATGAGGGAATTAGTAGCTTGGATATGGGCTTTTTATATAATATCAAAAATAGGTGTGCCACAAAATAAAATGAGGAAGGACAGAGAACCAGATTATTTCCTGTTTTGCCTTTAGACACTTGTTTTCTTTGAAATGCTTGCATGTCTTTAAAAATGCTTTAAGCAAACTGCCTGGATTAAATCAAAACAGTAATTATGATTTCATGAGTTATTCTGTATCTTTTAGGACTGAGGCTTTGATCTCTGACATGCTACGTTATATTAGTATTTATTACAGATCACCATGCTGTTACTTGACAAATAGGAAATCTTTCACTATGCTGGGACTTACATATAGTTAAAGTATCTTGCTGGGACTATAAAAATAATCCTTTTTTCCTATATAAGCTTAATTCTATAGTTCAATTTTGGTTTTTATGAGCAATGGGGAAATTTTCCTAACCAAACAAAATGTCAGCTGTTCTTAATGTATTTGTTGTTGTAAAACATGTAGATTACTGCTGAAGGGTGTGTTTTAAATTGTATTTTCAAATTGGTTTCTTATAAGACAACAAAAATCGCTGTGTGGGCTCAAATGTATGTGTGTGTGTGTGTTGAATGTATGCACACATGCATAGTTATCTCTCTGTTTTCCATTAATGCTGTTGAGCCCTTTGGTTAATTCCAACCAAATTAACTTAGGACCATAGTTCTAAAAATAAATATGTTCCTACAAGGCTTGGAAAATGGCCAAGAGAAATAAGGAAATCTTATCAGTGTTCTTCTTAAAGGAAAAGTTGTTGTGCAAGTGCACACATGATTAGACACTAGGGAAGCTACCTTGAGGACACCCTGTATAATTATCTCAGCTGAGGGACTTCTTGCCTGATACCTAAACGGGGTGATGCACGTTAAGATGTGTTCAAGATGCATAGCTGTCTGATTTTATGTCTTCTTTCTTTACCAGCTTTGGGAGTGTTTCCAAGTCTTTCATTCATGTGCAGCCTTTGATGTTACAGCTGTTAAGCCCCTGGAATTCCCAGCTCCATGAAATTACTTGAAGAATTTTAAAGGGTACCTGTTGCCTGTGTAGGTGTTTGCTGTCTGCTGGTAGCAGCACCTGTGTCCTTCAGGAGCACACATCCAGCCCTGCTGCCCTGTTTGCAACACTCTGGGATGCTCTGTAGTGCATGGCAGCCAGATAATTAACTGAAATATCTAAAGATAGATTTGCAGAAGCTTCTCAGCTCCTTTTCACCTCTGAAGTCATAGGCCAATCTCCACAGACTAGCAGAGACTCGGTGCTGCCAGCCACCTGCAAAGGTCTCCAGAGCACCAGACTTAATTGTTTAAGGAATCGAAAGTGCAAGAAACTCTGTCCCCTTTGATACTTTACAACTGTTTTGTTGTTGGGTTTTCTCCCTATTTTTCTGATGCTTCCAATATTCAAATACTGTATGGCAAAATAAAAGTTGCTCATTAATATCACATCTGGCTATGGTACTTTTGTCAGACTTCTGAGACTTATATTATCTTGATTTTCTTGAAACCCCCACACTCACATAAAGTTTCTTTGTTAGTGGTCAAAGAGAAAGCTGTAAGAAATAATGTAATAGCATAAAAGCAGATCAAAAAAGAAAAAGGCCCACAACTTCACATTTATAAAAATAATTTAGGAGTTTTTAAATTTTGATTAAGGAATTTGTATGTCCTTATATTGTCCTTGTATATTAATAATGTATCTTAGCTAGATAAAGATGTTAAGGAGGACATTCAGAACATCCATAGCAACAGCAGTACTACAGTCACGTACTACTTTTAGACTTTTTTTTTTGTTTGCATAGAAAAGATGCTCTCCATTTGGCATTGGCTATAACTACTATAAAAATGTGTTCTATGTTGTAATTTGGTCTTTTCTGGTTATTCTGTATGCAAATATATTCAAAATGCTTGATGAAGTACTAAAGCCTTCTTCTATATGCAACTATGTTTAATATAGAAATTAGGAGAGAAAGAGATTGATTTATTCGTATACTTACTTGAATTGATGGAAATTTCATTTTGCAATAGATTTTCCAAGTTCTAAAAAAATAAGAAATATAAGGACAACTATTTACCTCTTTTAAAGTAATTATTGAGGACGTTTGGGAAAGTAATCATCATCCATGCATGAAACTATTGCTTTAAAGGCAAACATCAGTAGCTTTTTCATGTAATGGTGCATATTCGTAGCAAGAATTTTGAAGATTTTCTGGAGTTTATGATCTTTTATGGATCTTTTTAATGTAACTTTTGGGGAATGTTGGTATTTCTAAAATATTTTGCCATAGAAACTAGCATGGAAGACCACTGATAGAAAAACCAGAGTCTAATTTAAAATTTTAAATATCTGTGGATGCATTCCATAGTTCAATCATAAAAATTTATTTATAGCAAAACTGTTTTATAGCTCAATATGTACTGACTTATACATTACAATCAAAACACACAATGGAGAAAAGTTATCTTATTAAAGATACAGTTTCTTCCTACTTCAGTTAGGTATGAGATTTCAAAATAAAATGGTGGAAGCTCCTGTAATCTCTTCGTATAAGACCCAGAATTACAAAACTTAACGTTCATGGTAATTTTAAGTTAAAAATTTACTTTTAAAGGCTAGTTATAAATCTTAAGGAGCAGAATAAATTGTCTTAAAAACTGAAAATTATATTAAAGTTTGGTTTTCTGTGATTTATGATGTAGCCATGAACACTTGCAATAATCCCGTGTTGCCATAGGTCCATATAACACCCCCAGTGCAGAACTCCAATCTTCTCCAAGACCTTTATTGGCCTCATCCCTAACAGTGTCTCCAATGTCCACCACACTTGCAAAAAAGAACCCAAATAGTCCAGCACTCAGCATATCCTAAATCTACTTTAATTCTACCTGCTGCCTTTATGGTATGGCTAGCTCAGTTACATCTGTGCTGGCTGGCTGGCCAGTGTAAGTAACCCAGCCAAACAATTCTGTTAAATAGGATAGAAATGTTTCCATTTTATTCATTCTGTTTTTCCTCTAATGAACATTAGTAGCAGCTCTTTTCTCTCTATAGGTGTAATTTTCTTTTTCACTGAGTATGAGGATATATATCAACTGTGAAACCTTAGTGCTTTTTGTGGTCACTGGTGCTACCAGCTTCCAAGTTACCAGGAGGGGAGCTTGCACAAGGAGAACCATTTCTTAACTTCTTAGGGAAGTGCACAAAAAAAAAGCCAAATTCAAGTTTTAAAAAGTCGCATTATCTTTTGGCTCTCTTTTGCATTTTTTTCACAGTGGCTTTAACGTAAACCCATGAGCAATTATATAGAAGAAATTCTGATTGTGATCTTCTTGAAATCCATGCAGTCAGTTTAATGCACAGGGTCCTAAAGTGATATTGGGTTAGGTGATTTTGAGTTGCAAAACAAGTGAGAAACAAACTAAAGCTCAAGAAAAATGAGCCTCTGAATCAATGTATCTCACGTGAAGTCACATCATATTCCCTGGATATGTATTCAGGGATGACCCTTTACTCTGTGGTTCAAGTGTAAAATGGACCCAGCCTGCCACTTCCACGGTAGTTTTGCCATCCCTGGATTGAGAGTACAGGGTGTCACTGAAGAACATTTCACTTGTGAAACTCGTTCTACATTGTCTGTCAATCCAATTAGAATTATGTTTATTCATGAAAATCTGTAGTAGTTTCTGATGTTCTCCCAAGCTTCTAACATTAATTCAGGAATACCGTAAGATTCTTTATTTTGCCAGCTTCATAACAATCTGTCTGAATTTCCTTTTAATTGCATTTCTTTCCTTCTTTCTTCCCATATAGGCCCCAGGAGACCTAATTTAGTGCATTACATCTTCCACAATGATGGCTCTGCATTTATGCTTAGCTGAAGAATTGAGCCAAAATTAAAAATAAAAACCTCTCCAATCAAAGGACAAAGCTACTGATAGGTATATGAATTCACAGAATTTTTTAAAAGTCAGAGCATATCTCTAATGCAGTTCCTATCTGTCAGACACAGACAGCCATGTCAAAAAACACATTTCTTATAAATTTGGGACAAACTGTTTTCAAGAATTACTGTATCTTATTCTTCACAACAATTGCTTAGTGCTTAGTCTCTTGAAGATTAAAAATTGCATTCTCTGATGCAAAGCAGATCGTTTCTAAAGGGTATTTTCCCAAGTCTTCCTCCCATCTGGTGTTCTAAAGGTATACCTATATATAATGACCTTTTTAGGATAATTGTCTTTCTGAGAGGATTTCAGACATGATCTGATTGTTTAATGTTAACAGTTGAACCACTCAAAGCAAAAGTTTGGAGTTACTTTTTTCATCATGTTGATTGTAATTCCGGAGGAATTCTCATGATGAATGAAGACATATGGTTCATGTCAGGGCCCTGAGTGCACAGAGAGGGTGCAATTGCTGTGAGAATCCTTACATGAGACCTGGACCCACACAGCTTCTGCCCCTGCCCAAGACCTCCATTTAAGCTCTATCTTGTCCTTCGTTTGAAAATTAAGTTCCTTACCATTGATTGTTATTGGGTGCAGAACTAAGCCAAAACTCTCATTTTTCCATGTGTACTTTAAACCTATTCCTTCTCAAGCCCCCTTGCTCAACATCTTGGAGTAGAGTTAATAAAACAAGTTCCTTGTCTAAAAGTCTGCAACTAATTTATTGCTTGATCAGAGTTTCCGCAGTAACATCTGAGAAAATAGAGGAAGGAGTGGTGGAGAAAGCAGTAGGAGTGAAATAAGCAAGAACATGCTTTCCTAGGACAATCAAAGGTGCTGGATGCTTCCTTATGTTTTCAAAGGGCTCGTGTGGTGTTTCTCAACATGTGCCAGGTGACGTTGGTTTTGTACTGGGTTATGACTTTTATACTGGGTGGGGCTATGAATTATGCTGATCTGTTTGCCATGCGTAGCTCTGCAATAAATGTTGGAGAGCTGCAGAATGGTCGGGGTTGAAAGGGCCTTGGGCATGCCCTCCTGCAGCTCCTGGCAGTGCCCCGGGTGGCACTCGGCAGGGCCAGCAGCGCCGGGGTCTGGCTGCGGGATGGGAGCTGGGCTGGGGCTCAGCCTGCTCCCTCCAGTCCTCCCACCCCAATTCACTGCCTGTATCGAGACTAGCCATTAGTTTTACTTCCTTTTTGTTAGAAGATAATGATTCTTACTGAAAAACCCACCAGCCATTAACGGGTATTACTTTACTGATGGGTGCTTGAGGAAATAGGACTTAGCCTGAGAAATTTAGATGAAAGAACTTCTTTCCTCGAGGAAGGACTTTTTCCAGACTAATCCTGCCTAACTATCAGTACTTGGTGTATTCATTAATAGTGTTAGAATTTCTGAAGAAGGTCTGTAAGGAAAATTTTATATGTGTTTGGTTTCTGTGTTTCTTCATTGGGAACTTTATCTCAGCCTGTTCAGTGACAACAGATGTCAGAACAGGTTATTAACTGCTGCTATTTGCTAAGCTCTGCAATTTGACTTCCAAATTGCAAAACAGAGGGTTCTGCAGCCAGAGGCATACTTGGAGTGTAGCTGCAGGTCTCTTCTGTGCAGCACAATTTCCAGTGTTGCTCACATGATTTCAGTGGTCCTAGATGAAGTTGGCAAAGCATGTGACTAGTGAATCAGATCAACTGCAGCAAAGCAAGTGTGTTAGGCAGGTAGAGACAGGGATATTTGGCCCTTCTCTTGTCTTCCAGATGGGACTGAGATTCAAAATTCCAGACTGTGAAGGTCATAGGTTGTGTTTGTTCACATTAGAATTGGGTCATTGCAGTTTATTTTTACACCACCTTTTTTTTATCTTGCCTGTACTTAGGCTGCTTATTGAACAAAGGCTGCCTGAGCTACCAGCAGAGTTAGAGCCCTTGCATAGATCTAATTAAAGGAAAAAAAGAAAAAGGTGATCAGCTAGAAACCTATATTTTGAAGGAGTTAAGTTGTCTGAATTAAAAAAGATATGTTTTTTTAAAATGCTTTTCATTGCTTTGATAGTTTTCTGTCATTGAACTTGAGTACAGAGATGCACAAGTCCTTGAAGAAACCTGTATGTAAATACTGCAGATGAAAGCAATTTTACATTTTAAAAAAAATTGTCCTGCTTCTAGGGAATAATTATACATTTATGGATAATCCAGGTATTCACACTGCTTGTCCTAGGTATCTGAGGCCTTCAAGACTGATAATCTACAAGGATAAATGTACTTTTAAAGCAAAATACGTATTTCTAACTTTTTGAAAATATCATGCCATGTCCCTTTCAAACAATACTAAATGAGGCTCTGATTCTGAACATCTCAGGTATGCTCAAAACAAAGAACAAGATCTTTAGCTACTGCAGACAAGCTATTCCCCTTATAATATTCCCTCTTTTTCTTTTCTTTTTAGAGGATTTTAATGATACTGAAACGTCAAAACCTTTGTTTCAAGGTCACCCAGCTTAAACAAGGTTAGGTGGATGAAAAAGAAAGGAATTGCTGTCAACAAAGCAAAAAACTTATAAGCAGAGTAGACTTACAATGTAGGGAAACAGTAATTTATTACATTACAACTATAGCTTGATAAACAATTACTTGACATGGACTGAACTGCACAGTTTCCCTGTAGAAGCAATTTTTAAACATTTAATGGCTTTGTGCAAACTTTTTCACTATTTCTGTGTCTGATGTGAGAAGTCTTCACAAACCATGATGATGATGATGATACAGCATGGCTTTTACAAATGCTTCTAAAGTGTTAGTGACAGACTTAATGCTGCATGACAGCCCTGTAACAGGGAGTAACATGGTTATATCATATCAGCTGCTGAGATAGAATTTACTGGTGGATTTGAGGCTTGTTGTAAGTTATTTCAGAGAAGCAAGGCATTATGCTTTTAGTATATAGTGACAATACAGTGAATATGCACAAACCACCACTTTTTTGGTTTTGTTTTTATTACTTGTTTTACATTTGAATTTTTTCAGGAGCTCACTATTCATCCATGCAGGCCTTTGCTTGACCTCCTGCCTGTCAGCTGGAAAGATCTTGAAAAGCAGCTAGGTATTTTAGACCCCTCATTCCTCTGGGACTATCTGTGGGATTCTTCCAAGTAACCCCCTGAAGAGGCCTGAAAGTCAGGGTTGTGATTCTGTTTATTGGATTGGTTTCCTTCTCTCAGGACCCTGAACTCCACAATGTTATGTGGAGTCACTGCAGCCAAAGCTACCCTCTGTCTGTTCCTTACTTGCCCATGTTAGGGAGTGGCCACCAATGCCCTCCAGAAACCTCCTGGATTGCTTGTGCTCTGCTCTATTGTCTATCAGATAACTGGTGGTTCAAGTAATTCCTGATGAGTAATTACAAATGTGACGGTGCTTCAGTTGTCTGAAGAGACCTCCTTGATCAGACAGCCCGTAGGAGACACCCACCAAACATTGTCCATCCTGATCTCTCCTCTCATCCCAGTCCATAAGCTTTGAACTGCATCATTGTCCATCCCAGGGCAAAGTTCTGGGCATCCCTGTTGCTGTCACACATGAAGAGCTGTTCCCCCTCCTTGCTGTCCTGGTTCTGTCCATCTTAAAAGGTCTACATCCACCCAAGACAGCTCTCCAGTCATGAGCTGTCCTAACATTCTCCTTCCCCCAGTCCATTCCCTGTGCTGTGGATGTTATTGCCTGAAGAGGCACTCAGCTCTGCTGATTCAAAAGAAAAGGTATTGAATATTCTCTGTAATATTTTCCCTCTCATCAGTTCCTTCTTTCCCCTTTCTGCCTTGTTTTGGAGGTCTGCCTTATCCCTCTCTTCAAGCAAGTTTTGCTTACCAAACCTGATCTACCACTTCTCCACTCTCAAGCTGATCAGTTGGTTGCAAAAGGAGAGGGGACGGGGAGGTAAAATGGCTTAATCTTGTTGGCCATTCCTTTGTATGTGTTTACTAATTTTTTATTTTCTCTACTCAATCATAGATTTCTTCACAGCTTGTAGGATTTGAAATCTGATTTCCAGTTTGATTTGTAGGGAAAAATGCATTAAAATCTTACTGGGAGGAGGCTTCCATACATGTGAACATATGGCATGACTTGGTCAACCACATTGTGTCAGAATACTAGCTCAAAAAGAGTATGTAATAGGTTTTTCTGCATTAAAGGACTGAGAGGTGTTAGTGTAAGGGAACGTATTAAAGGGGTCCAACTTCCATCCCCCTTTCTGCTATAGATTGCACAGTATACATCTCTTATGCACTTCTTGTTGTATCTCTAATGAGGGGATTTTTTTAAAATACCTGTGTAAACTGCTCTGGGAAATCAGATTACACAAACCATCAATGTCTGGAGAAGATAACTACTCAAAGGACTGGTCAATGCCCACCTGCAGTATTCACTGCTGTCCTCAGCTGTCACAGCTGCCTTAATGCTGAGATCACTTTTCTACAGGGCAGCAGAGGACTTGTCAGCACTTTCAAGTTATTGTTGGGATAGAATGAACTTTCCCCATAGCAGCACTGTGGTGCTGGGGCCTGTCTGTGTAGCCCAAGCAGTGTAGATAACACAGCAGTGTTTTGGCTATTGCAGGGTGATGCTTGCACCGCATCAAGGCTGTCTCTTCATCCCCCCACTGCCAAAGGCCAGGGATTTGCCATGCTATGTGATATCCTGTCCAGCGATTAAAGGTAAGGGATGTGGGGGAGGTGCAAATGGGCAACTTGGTTTTAAGGTATTTGTGTTCTGAAGGGGCTGCTATAAGTATTGAGGCTCTGCTTCCCAGAAAATGGCTGGACAATGCCCGCTGATAAGAAGTAGAGAATAAATCTTCCTTTTTCTTTTGGTATTTGTTTTTCTTCGATGTGCAGTCTTTGCTTCTTTTATTAAAGTGCCTTTATCTTGACCCATGAGCTTTTAATCTTCTTTTCTCTCTGCCTTGATGAGGAGGGGAGCTGAGAGAGCAGCTTGGTGGGCATCTGACAGTCAGACAAGGTCAATTCACCACATTTACTTAACAGAGTTAATAATAGTTTAAATACAAATTAAAAAATAAAATTCAGAATTCTTGCGGTAGGTATAGGGGGCAGTAGATATTTATTTACTTTAAAATACATCTAGGATGAAGTCAACCAGCTAATGAATTTGCTGAGGCAAATACACAAGCAGTACCAATGGACTGAAAGTGACTGCCAGATGAAAAACTGGCACCCTGGTTTCAATTATACTTGCTCACTCTATTGATCACCATTATCAGGGTGAGAATAACATATGCCAGTAATGATCTCCTTACTGATTTTTAAATGGATTTATGTCAGTCAAGAAATTAGGTACATCATCAGATTCCATATGTAATCTATATCTAATGTGTACTTCCTTTGCCAGTGTTCAAAGACTGTGCTGACATCTGGTACCTGGGTCCTGAATATTGTAATAGTAAAGCTGTCTATCTTGAATATAAATGTAACCAATATTAACATCAAGGATTTAACTCTAGGTGGCAGCTTATTCCATATTTTTAAATGCAGTCTTAGCAGAAGCATAGTAAACAGCACCTTTTTGTAAATGCAACATTAGAAATGCTGAAAAAGAAAGCAAATGAAGTGGTGGTGAAGTTATTCTGATTTTTAAAATATATTTCTTCCTATAACTATGCCACTGAACAAATGGATCTTAGAGGCTATTAATTGAACTTTCCTGGATTATTAGTTTTTCCTTTAATTCTGAGATGGCCAGGAAGAGCCTGATACTGATTTTAAAACCCCTCTGCAATTCTTCTTTTACCATATTTTTGGCCAAACCAGTCAGTAACTACTAAATAAATAGTCTCTAGTAGTCTTGCTTCTACTGCTTCAGGTATTTGATATTAGTTGCTGCTCCTGAGCAGTCTGCACCCTTTTTTCAGCCCCTGGCTCCATTAATAATTGTTAAAGGTTCTGATGTTCAGGATATGAAGTACCATAAAATAATTAAGGCTGGAAAGGAAGAGCCCTGGAGGGTTCCAGTCCCACCTTCTGCTCAAGGCATGGTCAGCTGGGAGTCTCTCTGCAGAGAAGTTAATTTTGCACACTGATGACTTCAGTGTTCAGTTACACACGCAAAGAAAGCCAAGGGAAAGGAATGTCCATCCTTCATTTTAATAGGAAGTAATTACTGGGACTGACAGTGTAACTCAGAACTGAGAGACTCAGTGGATACTACTGAGTGCAGGAAAACTGAACAGATTTCCTTTTCATCCTACATAGACCTGAGCTAGATGAAGAATTTTAATAGAGGCCTCAAATGACATACCATGACATTTCAGGCTTATATTTGAAATGCAGCAATGATCAAGAGCTGTGTCTTTCTGTTGGAAAATCTAAAATTTAAAACTCCTGTAGTTATTGCTGATGGACTAAACTCTGGTTTAGTAATAGGATGGCAAGAAGTACAATTAAAAGAAAATGTTCAAAGTTAGGTAGAAGAGTATTAATTTGGTATATTTTGAAAGTAGAAGCCAGAGAAGAAAGTAGAAGAAAGTAGAATTATCAAGAAAGAAACTGATAACTGATGTATAAGCTTTTTTTGTCTTTTTTTGCCTTTTTTTTTTTCTTTGAACTGATTCAATAGCAAACAATCCCATCCTGCTGTAACCAATGCCAGTGACAAAATATTCTCTGACTTCAGCTGTGGCCACATCAGACTCACTAACTACAGCACCATTTACTGAGGTGGGAGCAGTATATTCTACCCAGCCAATATGCAGGGTTTACCATAGGTCAGCTGCTTGGTTTTAACTGGGAAAAGTCCTTGGCTTAGCCTGAAATTATACATTTCTTTTTGTCTTAAAACCCCTGTGGGAAAGTAATTCAGACTTAATATATTTTGGGTGATGTTCAGGATTTCTAAAATTAGCTACATATTCCAAAGCTAAATATTGCTTTCAAAAGCGACTGAAGATTTTGGGGTTAGGGGAGAGTCTAAGGAACTATATCACTGCATTGCAGCTGATTCAAGCCTGTTATATAACATGGGTCTTGCTGATAAGACTGAGAGTTTCTAAGCTTTAATTTAAATAGATTTATAATGATAATTTGAGTTTTTTGATAGATATACCTATTTCAAAATGCAGTGTTGCATATTCATACATATCCAATCCCAAGATCATCTCTAATTGAGAAGAGTGTGATTACTAAGGAATATAATAGGTTGCTGCAAGTGATGATAGGAAGCAGTCACAACAATTTACTTCATTTTAAGAGTCAAAAACTCTCTGTGGATGACCACTGCAATCCTTGCAGACAGTCTAAGTTCTTTAAATGAAGTAAGGGAATTTTAAGTTTTCACAGTAATGAAAGTTTTCATTTTAAGTATTACTCTATTTGAAGCCATGTTAGACTGTACACAATATAACTGGGGGCATCAAAGTGGCATGTGGGGAGCTTAAAATCTAACCTAATTTCCTGTGTTTATGTAACTCTTGGTAAGATGCCTAAAACAAGTTCTAACAAGCCTAAAACAAGCTTTCATAGATTTTTTTTTTCACTAATGACAATTTAAGTCAAGGCAAGATCCCTAATCTACTTCAATCATCTCTCTTCAGAATCCCCATCCTTTTTCTGCTCTCTTGCCTACTGGGCCCTGACAGCACCACTGGTTCTTGAAGTGCTGCCATTAAAAAAGTTTGGCAGTTTGGTTTTAATTCTGTTAAACTTTTCCATATGGTATAGGAGTCTCTAGAGGTTCAGCTTTTTGGTTTTATTTTAATTGTGAAAATATAAAAATCCTGATCTCTCAGGCTTTTGGCTTGAAAGGACTTCATTACCAGGATTTCTTCCATCTCTGTTTCCAGATTCAGAAATTAAGTTAAGTCTATTTGATAAATATCTTCTTGCATGGGTAGACATACTGTCACTCATTTTTTTCCTCAAAAATACATAAAAAAAAAAAAAAAAGATGAGCCAGCTTAGGTTGTCAAGTACAAGCTCTAGGTGGTACTTTTTCAATTTTGGAACCTTTGTGTCTACATGGGAATGCGTTAGAAATGTTTCTCCATGAAATTAAATTTATGGAGAATTTAAGGTATCCCGAGCTGGTTTTGCTTAAGGCACTCATTTTAAAGCTTTCAGTTGTAGGTCAAAACTACATTACTCTAAGCGTCAATATTAATTAAAATTATCTTGCTTTATCATTACTATGACTCATCAAAAGAGTGTCAAATTCTCTTGATTTAATTGCTGAAATTGCAATATTTCTATTACTACATGAAAAACAGAATGAAATTATCTTTTAAAGAAGCCAGATAGGAAAGGTACAGATTTCCATGCAAAACCAAATTGCTTTAAGGTAACTCAGTAGTTAATTTTATGCTCTTCTGCAGTTTAAACTTTCATGCTTATTCCCTACCTCTCGTATTCTGTTAACTCCATGAATTCATACTACTACATGTTAGAAACTTGTCAGTAACCAGAAATAAGCAGTCAGAAAGGTAAACTAAGCTCAAGTCAATAGAACAAGTATCCATCTTTCTCTCATTCTCTCCTTGCTCAAAGCATTTGTTAAAATTTTATACACTCTGTACCTTTTCCAATGCTGCAGAATTCCTCCAGAGGTGCACATCTTCAAGTAGATTTCCAAATGTGCTACTAGGAAGCCTCATTCTTTGAGAAGACTCATTTTCCATGTCTCTGAATGAAAATTAGGAAAAAAATTTGCCTCTGTTCTGAAAGAACAAATGAGTTTTATAACCTGAAACAGCTTTCTCTGCTCTCCTTTGAACAACAGTATAGAAACCCTATGCTGTGTTATCTTCTGTACAGATCACTGCTCTTAGCATTAGGCTATCCATTGCATGTAATCCTGTGTTCTCTGCCATGAAAATAAGAAATTGAGACCTTACCTGCCCATTAGTTGAAATTATGACAAGTTTTATTTAGACAGAATAGTTTTGTATATTGATTCTCCATTGTATTTGTTTCTGTGATTGATTGATGATTTGTATTTATAATTGCTATGAAATGTGACTATTTTTCCTTAAAAATTTAGGCTCATAACATGTCTAAGGGCTATTTTAAAGATATGAAAGTTTCTTATGCATGAAAATTCAAAGATTGTTTGAAAAACAGATTTGATTCCAAAGTATTCCTTTCGAGCAGTAAAAAATATTTGAAACATGAGAGAATTCAGCTGTTTCAATAAAGATGGCCCTAAGTATTCCTTGTTTTTGAAACAGAATGTAAAGAGAGGTGGAAATGTCTCTCTGAAGCATTGGGAGTTATCAGAGAAACACAGGCCTGAAAATGAGAAAAATCCCCATCAAAATGCAGTTTGTATTACCTTTACAGAAAAGCAAATGTGGATTCCCAGAAGAGAAGAATCTGTGTTGTAAACTGGGCAGCCACAGTCAATCACAAATAGAGGTAATTACAAAAAAAAATAATCTCTGAGCTAATTCAAGTATTAGTTATGAGGACATTTTGACTCACTTTATAGAGTCTGCTCAGTTACCATCAGCATCCAAACCTTTCTGAATTCTGTAGCAGCTGGGTACTTAGGTCTTCTGAAAATTTCAACCTTAAATCAACATCTCAATGGTTTAAAGGAAAGTGATTTTTCTGAAATAAAGCAAGTATTGTAACAGTGCTTCTGGCAGCATTATAAAGAGGAATAGATGCAACCTTGGGAGGTGATCTAATCAATCCATGTGAACAGAACAGGAATATTGTGGCAGGTCTCCTGCAGTCTCTATTGCTGTTAATTGATTCTAGTGTGATGTTTGGCTTTTTCATAGCAGCATGAAACTGCTAACTCATGTTCACTTTTTATTAGGATATAACTCTTAGCTCTTGTTTCAAATTACCTTAACTGAAATACTGTATTTTTGTACTCTTCTTGCCCAAACATAGTACTTTTACTTTTGTAATTGTATTTTATCTTTTTTTTTTCTTTTCATGTTTCTCTGCTAATCTCTCAATAGGAATTTGAGTTCTGATCTTCTGTTTCAGCATACCTATGGTTCCTTTTAGGTCTGTTTTTTCCTCAGATATAATAACTACATTCCCTCAGGTCCTTTCACTGGTCCCCACAGAGAAGAGAGCAGTGCCTGCCCTTCCTCAATGAGGAAGTTGTAACTGCAATGAAGTCTCTCAGTCTCCTTCACTCCAGGCTGAACAGACCAAGTGCTCTCAGCTGCTCCTCACAAGGCTTCCCCTCAAGGCCCTTCACCATCCTTGTTGCCCTCCTTTGGACACTCTCTAACAGTTCAATGTCTTTTTTATATTGTGGCACCCAAAACTGCCCCCAGCACTCGAGGTGAGGCTGTCCCAGCTCAGAGCAGAGCAGGACAATCGCCTCCCTTGCCCAGCTGGCCATGCTGTGCCTGATGCCCCCCAGGACAGGGTTGGCTCTCCCGGCTGCCAGGGCACTGCTGGCTCATCTCACTGTTCAACCTGACATCAACCAGGACCCCCAGGTCCCTTTCTGTGGCACTGCTCTCCAGGTTCCCATTCCCCAATCTGTCTGTACATCCAGGGCTGCCCTGTCCCAGTTGCAGAATCTGGGTCTTGCCCCTGTTTAACCTCATATGATTGGTGTGAAGCATTCCCCACCCAATTCAATTTACTTATTTGAAAAGCCTTAACCACAAGAACTGAACTGCTTGCTTATTCCTCACTGCATCACTTATTCATGTGTGTGAAACACAATCTTTAGACAGATCTAATGTCTTGTGGAAAATGCACATTGGATTACTGCAGTGTTGCTACATTCCTGTAGTGTTCATTGCAGAATGTGTTTTACTTTAGGTAAACTCGCCTATCCCGAGTTATTTTGTTCATGGAGCTGAACATTACAGCAGAAGCCTTCTGAGAAAACAACAATGAATGGTACCATTTAGGCAAATGGTTAATTTTATCTTTGTTTTGCCAAGTCACAATTCATTGTCCTTCTTGATGGTGCAAAACTAATTGGCTTTTATCACAGTTACATTACCTCCAAAGGCACATAAAATTAATGCAAAATAAACATCACCATGATCAAAGGCGGACTGATTAAAAAGGAAATAGATTCACATTAAGCTGATGTTGAAACCTACAACAGGCTGTCTCAGAATTATAAATCAAAAAGTTTTTCAGGTTATAAGCTATGGCTCCAATTTATAATTTTGCATTTGCTTTAACCTTGGAGCACCCTTAATGCATCTACTCTGCAGTGATTGATATGACTGATGAAAATAAACTATGGAAGAGCAACGTTACATTGCATGACTAATTACTGTATCAGGTTACTTGTTTACAGCTTTTAAAATGTTTTTGTTCATATAAATAAATCGAAGCCTGTTGAGCTCTGTGTTGTATGTGAGACCATGTATGACTGTGATACTTCCAAGGGGAGTCTGTCACTTCCAAGAAAGGTTACTTTGAACTGCAAAATCTGCAGCCTTTTATTTTCCTTTATTCAGCCCCTCTTATACTTGCTATGCTTGCAGGAAGATCCTGTTTGAATATGTGAGTAATGTAATTTCTCTCCTCAGAGGTCACATTGGAACAAATTTGTATATTAAATTCCTTTGAAAAAAATCTCAAATAACTTTGGCATTTGCTATTGACTCTGAATGAAAGAAGGCTTATTAGGAATGACCACTGAGGGGCCAGGATCATAATTTCACTTTTTAAATTTAAAAATCAAAATGCCAGTGACTTTATGCAATCCCAGTCTTCAAAGAAGAGTGCAGAAACATTCTTGGAAAAACAGACATTTCAACATGAAGGAAATAAGTCATATTTAATCAAAAGAGGCAGTTTTATGTGAAGCAAGTACAATTCAAGAAAAGTTGAAGAAAGATATGTATTTATATGGGATTTGTATTTGAAGACTTGACAGTTACTCTGTATAGGATAATTGATTTTAGAAACTATGATTCTTAATTAAATTGAATGGCTTAGAGACTGTTATTGGGGAAAAATATAGAAGAGCTGTTAAACCCCACACAGAAGTAGGATAAGTTCAGAAAATATTGTGGTCTACAGATTCAAACACTGACACTTAACAACCAGACAATTATGTAGACTACAGCAAATAATTAAGAAATTAATTATTCTTCACATGCACTGGTGATTGTACAAGGAGTCTGAAACTTAAACTCTGAGAGAGGGTGCTCATAAGAATGTACTCATTCCTGGAGAACAGGGGAAAGAGAAGATTCTCTTCAAATTATTCCTGGAGAAGTCAATAAAGTCAAAGACTTATCACCTTCAACACAGAGGATCCAGACAGGACAGGTTGTTATCCAGTAAATAATATATTTGAGATTACAGGCTTAATTAGATGCATTTAAATTTAATATTTTCTATAATATTTAATATGTGTGATATTAAATACCTCAGAGGGAATTGATGTGGGTGCCTGAGTGAATCCAAAATATTAGGCAAAATGCAGATTTGGAGCCTCCATTATATGCGTGACTGTAGGGAGCAATGGGGAGAAAGAATCAGGGGAATAAAGAAGTTACACAAGGAATTCCAATATCCATATGCAATTTTCCAGAAGAACAGCCTGTAATTATTTTTAGTGAATTCTGTTTTCTTTATATACAGTTTTTCATTTTCAGTGCTTCAAACCACAACTGAGGTATGAGTTTTTAATGTTGTTTTACCAACAGCTTTTTCTATTTTCATATAACAAGGTGGGTGGTTATGTTGCCATCAGTAAACCAATTGTGTTCTATATTAGCAAAGACAGAATTAATACATAAATTGTGTGCAGACAATCTGGACACAACTAAAATGTAGGGGTTATGCTTTCTAAGCTGATGGTCTGCTGCACAGGATTGTCTCATAGTTCCCAGAAACTCAGCATAGAGGCTACATGGTCAGATAGTGGCTTTGAGGTTTGTCTAGTTTTTTTTTTTTTTGCTAGGCAAAAAGAATTGTTCCTTTTGTAGGTAACAATGAGTCACCAAACTTCCTCAGCCCTTCTGCAAAGCAGCAGCAGAGAAAGTTTAAATTAGACAAGGCCACTCTTGTGGTAAGGATTACTAAGTACTAAAATAGATGTCATGGGAGGTTGTGTAAGCTTCTCCTTTAGAGGTTTTTGAGAGCAACGGTAAAGTAAAATCTCTCTCAAGTCTGACAAGGCACAGCTGATCTATTTTTCTGTGATAACTATTTTATTTTCTAAAATCCATCACATATAGCATTTTATAGAAAACAAAATGCATTACATTTAATATTGGTAACATGGGGCATTCAAAATGCTCACTTCCAGTTTATTGCCTTTCTCATAAAACCCTGAGCATGTGATAAAGATGAACTGAACTCTTGTATCCATTTAACTATTTTTCAAATAAATAGTCTAATCTTAGAGGGGAAAACTGCAGAACAGAATTAATTTGTTGCCTGTGTATTTTTACAGTCATCTTTTTATAGCCACAGAACACAAACATCACTGTCTTTAAGAACAATAAACAACCACAGCTGCATTCCCTGCAGTTGAATTAGTAAACGGAAGGTAAAACTTTTCTCAAACAGCATCTAAGTCATTTAATGAGTGAATTAATGTGGAACAAACATAATTGAGAAACATAGCCATTTGAGATAAATATGTTTTCATCTAAGTGCTTGTTAATCTATTGTTGGCCCATTCTGGATCTGAAAAGATTATTGCTGTCTTTTTGACATATTTCCCAGTTCTTTTGCTCTTCTGCAGCACATTTGTAAGGACTAGAGAGCAAACCTTTCACTCCCTTTCTATCAAGATCAGCTCTTTATCTCACATAGAGAATCTTTCTTGCAAGGACATTCAGCTGAGGCCTCTGACAAGCACCAAAACAAACTTTCCCATAGCCCTCCTGACAGAGAGCTGAAGGCAGGTCCTCTGTGCTCCTCTGGTGGCCATTGGCCTGCTGGCACCATTTCACTTGAAGGTGGCATCTCTGTATCATAGCAACACAAGAGCATGCAAAGCACGAATAATACAGCGGTGTTTTGTTACAAAGAATAATTGGAGAGTTCCTGAATTGACTTTTATGTTTGAATGATTTTATGTACAAATTCATGAAGCAAGTTTCCCATCAGATACATAAATAATGGCATTCCAGCATTAAGGCAGCTTGTAGATGAGAGAAACGGCCTCTTTTTTTCTTAAAATGTATGGCTATGTCACCTGCTCCTCAGTCACTCGAAGGAGAAACAAGTTCCACAATGTTATTGTGATGAGAGCAGGTCAGCTGGTTATTTTTAGCTTGAGCAAACTCCCACAAGAGGGAACATTCTTTACCTACAGCTTATTAGCATTCAGAGCTGCACAACTCCATCCATTTGAGCATCAAAACAGCTATTTTAGTCTTGTTTTTACAACCAAATGCTTGCTGCTCAGTATTAAGGAAAAGGTGACTCAGAAAAAAACAGCATAATATGTTTCTGATCTCAAAAGCAAAATGCAAAAACTGATTACTAAAGTCTCTGGCAATGGAGTAGCACATAAACATAAGGACAGCCACTAGCAGATGTTAATGACTATAGCCATTATACTAAATAATTAAAACTCCCCTGGAGTAGGGAATGGAATTTTCACTGTATTTTTTAAAGGTTTCTTTTCATTTTTCATATCTATATACTCAAAATTTTGATGAAAGCTAGCATTTAGGTTCAAAGCCCTTAATTTAGGTCTAGTGAGGATGATATTTTAGGATAGGCAGGATCTTTTCTGTTGTGCTCCTTGACCTGGCTGCATAGGTTCACAGACCTTGGAGTTTATCTTTCTACTTTGCTAAACTAGACACAGGTACCCCAGAGGGAATTCCAAATTAGCATCTGGAAAGGTTTGGAAGTATGATCTACATTTCAACACTAATTGCATACCTACAGAAAGTCAAGTGTGGGGATGTTCTCAGAAGGAACGGCTCAAAAACTCCCGTTTGCTGTCATCTCCTAGATGTATTCCCACTGCAAGGATAGATACTGTCTGATTTAGTAGACATAGGAATCATAAAAACAAAAAGACAGAGTGAAAAAACAATGCTTTCTTTAATTACTACACTGCACTGGTGTTACAGTTGATTAGAAATGGAAACTTCAGTCAAATTTTTAAGTTGTTCATTGTTTACCAGTAGAGAGCAGAACTTTCCTTCCTTCCAAAATAAAGGCAACTTACTTAAAATTTCTAAAATATCTCATTTTTTAAAAAAAATTACTTTCAATTCTCCTTGTAGATATTTGTTGATAATACTTCTGACCATAAATTCCAACCTGACATCAAAGGGGCTCTGTCATTCAATTTGAATTTGCTGAAAATTCAGCATTGCATTTATCACAGACATCTTGAGGTCCTAGGTGATTTTTTCTTGTCCTGATCCCACAGAAAAGACTTCCATTGCCTCCTCTTATACTAGGATTTCTTTTTTCCAACTTCCCTCTACCACTTTTTATTTTTTAGGTCATTCAGGATGCTAGTGTTTACAAGCTGCATAGTACAGATCAATAGAGAGAGGATGAAACAGTTTCTCTGGAAGAGTTTACTATCTGGCAAAACCTGAGACATCCCTCTGTTTCCAGCTGCAAAGGCATTTGGAGCTGGTGGAATGCTGATCACAATGTCAGTATCTAAATTTGTCCTTTATTTCTCATATTTTCTCCTCCAGAATCCATTGACCCTGATAGCCACTCAGGGGCAGAATTTAAAAGTTCTGTTACATTATGTACAACAGGGGAATCAGAGCATGTAGATAGGAGACTGGCTTTGCTAAGCAAGCAACATCACTGCAACACAAGAATGTTGAGAAGTTCTCAGCACATAAGGGATATACAATCTGAGACTGAAGGAAAAGAAAAAAACCCCACACAACACCCTCATTATTAATTTCTTCAACTGAGTCTGATTTATGGACAGATATTAACTTTAAGTAAATCTAAATGAACCAGAAGTAGTAATTTTGTATGCCCACATAAATCGATCCGATAAACAGGTAGAACTGAATCAGTTACTTACTTTCTTCCTGAAATCCTGAAATCAAATTTCCATTTTTTAAGGAGATGTACTGGTTGTCAGTATTTCAGTGTAAATTCATAAAAGCTGATAGAGGCATCAGTTGGTTTCCTTCCTTTAAGCATCTGATGTTGTATCGAATGCCTCGCTGCAGTTGTAGATGTTGGAGATGTTGGATTGTCCTTCTCAGTCACATTTAAGGAAATGCATTTGGCTAATAGCAGTTAATAGTTTGTGAGGCTTTTCCTGTTTCTAAACTGACTCTTTGGTGTCAGATTATTATTTTATGAGTTTTTTGATCTGAAACTGAGCTTTAGATTGACTACAGAGTGAGGCCATCCTACCTCTCCTTCAGGACTGCTGTGTGGCATTGCTGTGGACACCCGTTATGGCCAATTAACTGTGTAAGAAGGAACCAGTAATGGTTGTGAGAGTAAGAGACCCTGAACTGACAGCTAAAGAATTTAATGTGTAGGAGTCTTGCAATTAGAATGGAACAGGTGGAGAAAGTTACTCAATGCAAGCTTGTGCTCTTACTTGTCCAGCAAATCTTTTTCTTTTGGCTTCCCAATCCATTTTTCAGACCAGCTCCAGTCAGGAGGAAATGTTTAGAACATTATTGGCCCCTCTAGCTAACAGAGGAAGACTTTACCATGTTCTTCCTCAAAAGCCCCGTGACTGCACAGCACAGATATGCCAGGTGACCAGCAGTTCTCACCAACAGGGCACCTGGCAAGGGCAGGCTGGGCAAGAATGAGCAGGTCAGGACTGAGGACCCCCAGGACTTCTCTGCATGCAGCTCTGCTGTCTCCACTGCAGCCACCATGTATGAAAAAGTACCAGTTCTAGTAACCACACTCTCCAAAGCACAGATTGTTGTTGAATTTTGTCAATGTTCCTGTTAATAAAACTTGATTGCTGGTTTGTTTTTGGTGAATAAACACAGAAGAGCCATATATGCTGCCTGAGTGACTTGAAGCAATACTGCTGGGGAGTGTTCACTGTAGCAGTGGGGAGTTTTAGTGCTCAGTACTTCAAGAAAGCACAATTTAGTCATAGACCTGGTAACAGCTTGTGTACTACTGATCCATTAGGGCAGTTAATTGGTTATGCATTGGTTGCAATCCTGACTACATGGGTTGTTAATGCCCAAGAGACAGGCCTCATTTCCCTCATCCAAAATGTTCTTTCAATTCTCAGGCCAACAGTTCACATCATGATGGGGGCATATCATCAATAGCTCCCATATCTATCTTGTACAAATGTTTATGGTCATGTTAGGATGACTATATGCACAGATTAATACCATGTAACATTTATCCAGAGTAACAGAATGCCAAATATTGGGGTACTCTTCCCCCTTTTTGACCTCAGTTCATGTTGTCATATTTAGAAGGGTGCTTATCAAAACCAGTTTGACATTCAGAAATTTTCAGTGGTGTCAGTAAACATCCTTTCTGTTAAATTGCTACTGGTTTCTTCAAGCTAATCATTCTTTTAGTCTGAAAGTTCTAACTCCTGTCACTGGAAAAAAAACTGAAAAGAAAAAATGAACAAAAAAAATCCTTAAATCTGACTTGCAACCCCTAATGAGAAAAGAAAAAAAAAAATAAAAAATCTGTCATCTCATTCAGAAGAAAGAAAAAATGCTAGCTTTTTTTAAGTGAAATAAATGCTTTCTCTAAACATGATCGCAGTTGACAAAATGCTGGATGTTTAGGTGGCAATTATAGCCCTTTCAGAGTCTGTCAAATCTTGTCACAACACATGTTATAAATGAGGACAGATTTAGACATCCTTTCTGACAGTTATGTGTAGGATGTGGATGGTTGGCAGTTAAATTTCAAATGCAGGGAAATTTTCCTTCCAATAAATCTTTGCTTGTTTATTAAGAGGGAGTTGCCGTGCACTGAATCTTGTATCTACCATGTGCAGCTTTTCATCCTTACAGCTTTTGACATTTCACTTTAACTTTCTTTGTGACAGCCATCTGAACATTGTTTTAGGTAAAAAGTAACCTACGGTGCTCTGGAGATGTAAGAATTCTTTTGGTGTTTTCATACTGAGATGAGAGTAAGAAATGTGTTGTATTATACACGGATGGATAGATAGCAAGAAAGCAAATAACTGAGATTGCAACTATGCTAATTGAAGGGAGCAGCTTCATGATGCACACAGAAAATGGGATAATGCACTAGCCCACATTCATCATGTGATGTGTGCAAAATGTTGATGAAGTATTAGTAATAATACTGTGCATCACAAAGCACAATTCATGTGATGACAAACTGCTTCATGTGTCATTAAAGGCCAGACCTGACGTGGATTTCAAAATGTTTTTGATGGTAAGAAGACAAACAGCGTGGGGAAAAGAGAGGTAAGAGGAATCATATTTTCATGGGCTAGAATCCTGGCTGGGTCAGAGAGAACTTTTTTGGAAGCTCTGCAGGTGAGCATGCTGGAGCAGCCTCAATGTTGCAATGAGTACAGCATAAGCCTTGTCAACTGCCACTGCCTAAACCTGCTAACCAGCACAGATACTGAAAAGCTATGCATTCACCCTTTCTGCAAAGGCTGATAAAGAGGTGAGAAAGAGAGAGGCAACATCTGTCAGTTAGGTGATGTCCAGCATACATTGCATTATATACCATTAATGGAGAGAAGGCAGCTCCTTTAGTACCTCTTTGAGCTCCCGAAAGCATCTCCTCCTGGAAGAAGCTGGTAAGAGGAGAAAAAAATCTACTTATCCTTTTTGTAGTCCTCTCTCACTGGAATATGACACATTACAGACTAACTTTTATGAATGGTGGTGTATAAAACCCCAGTGAATTAGGTAAGTGTAAAGCTAACATTTCATAGAGACAGTGAGGAAGAGATGTAATCTATGATATCAGGACCTTGTGATTCTCTTATTTAGCTGTAGTAGCAGTTTAGCATAAGACAGTTACTCACGTGCAAGCTGTTAAGCAGATCTATGAGTTGTTTGCTGGACCAGGACCAAAGTGCTCGTTGCGTTGGAGGATGGAACCCATAAACTGGAACACTGTGGGCAGCTATACCTTTTGCAGAGCTGAAGTTTTAGCACTTTCTATTTTCATAAGAGTGACAGTGTTATGTAACTAGCATATAGATGAACTTGTGCTCATTCCTAAAGATCATAAAATATTCAAGAATATTTGTGAGATTCTATCTTGAGTGATACAGCTTAAGTCCTTGAATTCTGAATGGGTTGCTCTCCTGTTTTTGTCTGGTTACAGACCATTCACTTAGCCTTAATGACATGCATTCAAATAAATGCTTGCTATTTCACAAATGTGAAAATAAATTTACTGTTTCTGTGCTCCAAGACATCAGCATTTATTACCTCATTTGGGAAACAACCGAGTTATTTGGTTCATTTATACTCTATTCAAATACTGCTTTGAGAACAGGGACCATCATCTTGCTTCTCAGAGCTCTTCATGAGTAGGGATATATATTCCCAGGTATCTTCCCTTCTATTCACTTGTATGAAAAAAATCTTAGAGGGTAAAAGATTACAGGATGTCTCAGGTATGGATAATTAATTTGCTCATAAACTACTGAAATGTAACAAGTCAACTTTTTTTTTTATTTGTTCAGTTCCTTACTCAGCTGTTCTGGTACATCTCTACTTGACTTAATGGGTTAATTTACTATATGTGAATAAATTCTATCTATCTGACTATATGTGTGAATAAATTACAGTGTCTCTTCTCCACCATCATTTAACCCATGAATCCTGGTTGGCAATAAAATACTGCAAAATGTTTGTCTGTTCAAGAAACATTTCTGACTCTTTTTAAGGAAATGTCATATTTGCATGTATGCATTCAGAAATAACAACAAAAAAAAGAAGAATTAACTACTTCAGAAGTAATCTTCTCATTATTGGACTGCTATGGGAGTACACCATCTAATTTTACAGCTTTAGGCAGTAGTACTGATGGTTATGAAGCTTATCAGAAAATTAGAAGCACCAACAATTTCAACTCTTTTTAGTGTCAGAAAACTAATCTTTAGGATGATAATCTTTATAATTGTTTGAGACTTGTTCTCCTATATCTACTCACATATTTCTAATTACATTAAAAAATAAGGAAAAAATAGCCCATCGGGGTAAAACAACCAACATATTCTCAGATAATGTCTATAAGGGAGCCATTGACTGGACCTAGGAAAAATTGAAATGCAATAACAAAATATTCATGTTTAGATGGAAGCACTTTAGGGCACCTTTTAATAAATGGCTTTTCTTCAAGGCAAATAGATCTTTCACTTCTGAGGGATATAGGTATTTCTGTACTGTGTCTGTTCAAAATCCTGACCTCCAAATTCTTACATTAGAGAACCACATACACCAGTTAATGACACTGCTGTTGATGCTGAGGAGGGAAAAGGATATTGAGCCATTCTGTCACTATGTCTGCTCTGAGTGTCACAGAGGCCACATGGATCAAGATGGTATTCTTCAATGAGAGGGAAAAACAACCCATGTGGGTACAAGTTCCTTGGAGTTAATGCTACCAAAATTAAATGCACAGGTGTACGGCAGTCCTGTTCTATTTTCAGGCTGCTGGAGGCAATACCAAGCCTTACTGACTGCCTTCCCTCCCGTGGAGCTCACCTCAGCCTAAACATAACCTCATGTCAGCTGCTTCTGAGGCTGCCATTCCTTTAATCCATGAGGCTGTTCCCATTCCTTTAACCCATGCTGTTCTGTGCTGCCAGAGCTCGCCATTAACTCCACTTCCCCCAGCTTTATCCCCAGGAGCCTACAGTCCCAGGGAGACCTCAGCCCATATGTCCATAAGGTGCCCTCCATTATGTAAAGAAATCTGAAAGGAGAAGAATCACATCTGGTCTCTGGCAAGCTCTATGTGAACCACACAATGAAATCATAAGAAAAATGATCTGAGCTAAAGTCACTGTACTTCATTGACATCAGACAGAAAAACACATAACTGTAGATTTGGGTGCTCAGTTCTATGTTCCTGTATTTGAAAGGACTTGGTATACATCACAAGACCATCATTCTGTATTGAAGAAATGACTGGATACCTCCCCCCACTCCAGCTGCTGACAGCTGGAATTTGAAAGCTGCTTCTCAGCCTACCATTCAAAGCTACCTGAAATTGCAGGTAATCTGCTTCTGCATCACTGGCCAAAGCACTGGGCCAAACTTCCAGAGAATGTGTATATTGTAAGATATTCATGTCCAGTATACAATCAAATGCTAATGAGTTGCTGGTTAGTTTTCTGCAAGATTTGGGTAAAAATGTAGCAGCCATTCCTTATGGTATACAGGGAAAGGCCAACAACATAACATGATGGTTCTGGGTGATTTCAGGTAAAGAGAAGGTAAAAAGTAATAGAGAAAATACCAGAAAATATGGTTGGGATGATTTGGTTCAGACAGACCAAAGAGAAAAAAGCAAATTCTATGGACCTAATGATTGCCAAAGATAGCCATGTTTGATTTGTTCTATTGGTCACTGTTTGAGGTGTCACAAGCAGATCTGACACATTTGGTATATTTTTACAGGGAGTATTGCTGATCAATTTTCATTAACAATCAGATGCAGTCAATAATATGAAGAAGCACTGAGATGCTAAATTTGATACCAGTCCTCAGTTTCTGCTAAAAAAGCACATTTCTACATATACAAAAATAATTCTCATTCAGATGGCTCTATTGCCACTGGATGGGGTTCTAAAGAAAATGATTTTTGCATGGACTGATGATAAGGATCACCTCCTTCAAACTCAGGAGTGATGCACGCCAACAAAGAGGAACTCAAACAAAAACACCCGGAGACATGCATGGGTGAACAAGGAGCTCCTGGACAAACTCACCCCACAGAGGGTGGAAGCATGGACAAAGAACCTGAGGAGAATACAGAGAAACTCTTCAAGCAGACAGGGACCAGGTTAGGAAAACTAATAGATTTAAAGATAAAATTAAATCTGGCCAGGGGCATCAAGAACAACAAGAAAAACTACTATGGGTATGTCAGTGATAAGAGAAGGACTAGGGGAAAACATGCCCTACCACATGGAAACAGGAGATGTGGTTACTTGGCAGACGGAGAAGACTGAGGTACTCAATGGCTTTTTTTGCCTCAGTCTTGACTGGCAAGTGCTCAAGCCACACCAGCCAAGTCACAGAAACCAAAGACAGGGACTGGGAAAATGAAGAACCACCTGCTGTAGGAGAAGAGAGGTTCAAGGCCATGTAAAGAACCTGGAGGTGCACAAGTCCATGGGACCTGATGAGATGTCTCTGCAGGTCCTGGCAGAACAGACAGATTAGGTGACCATGCCACTGTGCACCATATTTGAGAGGTTGTTGCAGTCTGGTGAAGTTGTCAAGTCTGGAACAGGGGAAATGTAACACTTGCAGCCTAAGAAGGAACCAACCTGTTGGAGTGAGTCGGGGAGGGCCACAAAGATGACCAGAAGGCTGGAGCACCTCTCCTAAGAGGAAAGGATGAGAGAGTTGGGCTTGTTAATCCTGGTAAAGAGAAAGGTCCAGGGAGACCTTACAGCACCTTCCAGTACCTAAAGGGGACCTACAGGAGACCGGGAGACTGATTCTGTACAAGAGCATGTAGGGATAAGACAAGGGGTAATGGCCTTAAACTGAATGAGGGTAGGTTTAGAGCAGATATTAGGAAGAAATTCTTTCCTATGGAGGGTGGCAAGGCACTGGAAATGGGAACAGTGAAACAGGTTGTCCAGAAAAATTGTGGAAGCTCCATCACTGGAAGTGTTTAAGGCCAGGTTGGATGGACCCTAAGCAACCTGTTTAGTGAGTAGCATCCATGACAAAAGCAGGGAGTTTGGAACAACATGATCATTAAGGTCTCTTCCTACGCAAACCTTTCTATGGTTCTACAATTCTATGATTTCCCATTCTTTATCTGCTACCAGGAATAATGCTTCATCATTCTGTTTCAGCAGTGCTGACAGTATTTAGCTTTGTACTAAATCCTGCCAGACATCAGCCATGGCTACAGGCACAGACACAGAATTATAATAGCATGACAGCTTTTATAGGATACAATAGTAAAAAAACTCTTTTTAATTCAAGATAATCAAAAGTTTGGTCATTGCTGAGCAGTACAACACCTTTAAAGACAAAATGGGTTTGAGTCATCATAATGAAGTAGTTTCCTCATAGATTTTTATTATGCCAAGAACTGTCTGTACTACAAAATTTTAATGGTATCATAGTATCAGAACATGAAACAACCATCAAAAAATGCACAAGTACCTTTGTGAGGCATTGGCAAATGACCAAAATGTGGCATTCTCTAGAGAATGGACAATTATCCTGCATTGCATCCTAGACAGGAAGCTGTACAAATTCAAACTTACGAGGTTTGGAGAGAAAAACTGGGAAATAGAGTACTCAAATTTTGTCTTACATATATGCTACTGACAACCAAGATAATACTTGTTCTATATAGTAATACCTTTGACAGTTTATGTCATATATAGGCAGCACATTCACATAGAAATATGTATGTATTATTGTTGCATATAGGTAAAAACTTAGAAAAGGAAGGCCTTGCAAAATCAGCTAAGCAGAAAAGGACTATGAGAAAGTGACTCAGCTGAATTAAAGGTAGAGAAACAAGTAATGTAACCACTGTGTGTTCAAACTGGTGTATGGTGGTTGGTTGAACCATGTTTGTTATGATTTAAAACTGTGTAACTGATAACCGGCTAATTGCTTAAAAAGGCCAGGTTTTGGGAAGAAAGTGGCTCTCCTTTACACCTGCCTGGGGACTCTGTGTCACTACAGGCCCTCAACTAACATATTATGTTTTGCAAATAACAGTAAATAAATCAAAACTTTTTAAGTAGTCAATTCTTGCCTAATATGAATCTTTATAGGTGAGTTTAAGATTTTCTAGAGTTTTGGTTATAGTAATTACTTATGCTGCATGGTCTTAACCCTCAAGAAAAAATGTTATAACACTTTTGATTTGAACAGACTTACACAAATAAACATGTGTGTTAAAGGAATTCTGTAACAAATAACATTACTAATATTTTATTAGTCTCGCTTTTTAAAATAGCTGAATATTTTTTAGTGGCTACATTGTATGCAGAAAAGATTTAGGGCAGAGATCAGAGTTCCTCTCCCTTTTACATAAAGACAGAAATCCAAAAAGAACAGCCTTTGTCTACTTCTCTTATATAATTCTAGTACTGTGACTCAGTGGAATAGGAGGAGTTTCAAAGGTTATGTACAGGTGAAGTTTGTTATAATAATGAATTCTTTCTATACAATAAAAAGACTGCAGGAAGTTGAGATAAAATTTTTCACTTTGTGTAGGGGAATGAAGAAGTAGCTTTCAGCTATAACCTGGACTATATCTGTATGTTCATGCTTAAATATTATACATACATTTATACATACTTATGTATAAATATGAGATATATGGATTTATATGCTAAAGATCATGTGCAGGTGTGCATATATATTAATATTTATGTATGTAAGATCTTACACTGTACTGCATAATTTTTTAATAACCATTAACACAAAAATTTTATAAGACTTTAAAATGTAGAATGTCACTCCTACAGAATAGGTGGTATTCAGTGAACAAGTACATTTTTTTTCTTTAGGGTACAACAGATTGTGTGAAAGCTTTCAGAAACTGGCAATTCATTCACTAAAGTGACCTCAACAAAGTTATTCAGTTATATGAGAAAGAAATAGTAGGCTCTTTTCAGCAGCATTCCCTGAATTTCTGTAGCTGAGAGATAATAATCATAATGATTGATCAAAAAGAAAAGAATGAAACTGTGGAGGACACATAAAAAACCAGAGTGGAATATTTGAAACTGACTAATTACTAAGAGGATTTTTTGCAAGTAAAAGTCAACCCCTTGTTAAATCCCATTCCTGACTCTTCCCCTGAAATCATCCTTAGATTTTTCAGGACCCTATCAATGTCTCTAAATTAAATGTGTTAGTATTGTTGATGTCCACTTCATCCTGTAGTGTTAAGACTGCAAAACACTACAATTTTAGAAGAAGTATCTGTTTGATATTCTTGAGCACACTACATCACCTTGATGGCACATGAATTTGTAAACTAATAATAACTACAAATCCAGAATTTATGTAAGGGTAGACATGTTGTCTACAAATAAGATTTTTTTTCTGGCCACTTGACTGGTGAAAACTCCCCTGTAAGACATAATGTAATATAAAAGAAACCTGTAAAGACTGAATAATAGACAGCAGACACTGCAGATGTGTTTAGCACCAATAGTTGAATGAAAAGTTGTTCCCTGAAACTATTTCTCTCTATTGCTTGAGCAGGGAGCTGAGGGCATGCAGTCACCTAAGTTAGGGCAAAAGAGTTTCACTTCTCTGAAAGCAGGATGCCAATCCATATTGTGGTTTGGAGGATGCATCTGTTGGAGTATGTGATAGAGAAAAAAATGGGATTTTGCATTCGTTGGAGAATGAAAGGTTTGATGCTGCAGGCACCAAGACTCTGTGACTCCCATTGGCTTGGATGAGTGTGGATGGTGCTTTCCACCTCACATGATTTCCATGTCACCTTCCTGGGGTGCTCTGAGCATCTGCTGTGAGGTGCTGAGCAACCTCAAACCTCATTAAAGTC
This sequence comes from Melozone crissalis, assembly GCF_028551555.1. Lineage (NCBI taxonomy): Eukaryota > Metazoa > Chordata > Aves > Passeriformes > Passerellidae > Melozone > Melozone crissalis. The sequence goes on from NW_026535794.1 coordinate 30,732,228, forward strand.
ATTGGATAGAGCCCTGAGCTATCTCATGAGATGAAGTTGCACTATTTATACTCTGAGAACATATGTATACTGTACTATTAGTGCTAATATTTTTGTCAGAACACTTTCTTAAAGCAAAATGTGAGAACATTTGTGGGCAGTAATCACAAAACAGGGTTGACAGCTCCTTCCTTCTCTTACTCAGTCACAAACGTTTTTCCTTTCAACAGATGATGAAACGTAAATGGAACTGGTCATTTTCAGAGACTGGTGTTATTTTATTGATAATACATGAACACCAAAAGAGAGCTGACAAGGCTGTTGCCAAGTAGAACTGATAATTGTAGGGTGTCTGTTGGCCCTACCTTAAATTGAAAGAGGAGTTACACAGCCTGACAGTAATACCTGTAAACAGGAACTGCAGACTGCATTTGCAAAAGTTCATGAAAGACAGCGGGACTAAGCTCATCTCTTCCATTTCCACCAGATTAGCAGTTACATGTCAAATTTTATTTTACCAATAGCCTTCCTTATCATGGAAGTCTATCCCTGAAAAGCCAGGACCTTTCCTCTTGGCTGAAAACTGCAGGAAAAGCTCTCTTTCTGTGAACATCATGGTTCATACTGCCCTGGTACTAAGCTGTGAAATTTCAGGGAAGAAACAATACTGGAAATTAGCAATTCAGAAGAAGAAATTACAGGAAGGAATAATAATATCACCAAATTGTTTTGTACCCCAGGAAATGGCTTGCTCAGATACTCTCATGGAATTGTTTGCTGCACTTGATCATCAATGAATCATCATCAGGTCCGGGCTGCTTGCATCAAGCTTTTGACAAAAGCTCCCAGCAGTAACTTCTGCCTGTTCTCCATCACACCTCTGTCATCCATGCACAGCGTGGGATAATAATAACAAAAAAAAAAGATAAATCAGAAAGCCAAAACAAATCCTACCTGATGAATCATTCCTGTGAGGAAGATTTGTGTGATTTCAGACTCACTCTTTCATTCAGAATCACATATTATCTGTTACTGCAGTTAATTGTAATAAATGCATAACCAAACCTGACACAAGCATCCATCTGAACAAGCACAATCTGGACAGGTTTAATGACAGGATGTTTCCCAAAGAGTTCCTTTTCTCAACTTAAACACAGTTTGTTCAGTTAGGAACTAAAGAAAAACACCTCTACTCTAACATTCTTTACCCTCCAACAATGATTATGAGCAACAAACTGAACACATCAAGTGCAAAGGCCAGTAATTTTGTTTTTGCAATTATTAAGCACTTTTGCAAAGGCTACTGCATCTGGAATTTTATAAGCTAGATATATTTACAATCTGTGGGCATTTCTTGATGTAGTTGTGATCTATCCTTCCATCCATGTTTTGTTCAGGGTAAGTAAAGAAATCTTTAATGCCTGCTAGCTTAGTAACAGCAAAGAATACAAACCACCTTCCAAACTGGGGATCAGCATGAGACAGAAAAAGGTGCTCAGTCTATAAGTCAAGATAAGGTGTGAATACAAATGCACTCTTTTGCTGGAACTGTACATATTTATGCCAGGAAGAAGCAAGGACATCAGAATATCAAGGAGACAGCAAGAAAACGACAGGAATATGTAAACAGGGATGGAGTGACAGAATTTGCTGCTCTCCCTGAGCAAGACTCCAGATAAGACCATCACTGGAGTCTACTGCCAGATGACTTTGAGAAAGGCACCTGCTTCACAATGAGCAGAAGACAAGGTCAGAGATCAGAGCAGGGTTAGGATAACTGAGGGGTCCCTTGCACCAGTATGATGGGACATACCAATGTCTTCAAAACAAAGTGCAGATAGTTAGGCAACATCAAAAGTGGGAAAAAAGAATTTGGACAAAAAGCAGGCAAAACTGCAACAATCAGAGGTGTTTATGATATGGGCAGAAGAGGATTCAGGATCAAGAGTAGTATAGGAAAGCAAGGACAGGACTCAGCTTCAGCTCCAATTAGTTCAAAAACTGATGGGAAATCTTTCGACAGACACCCAAACATTGTATTTAGATCCCCTTTTCATATGACTGTGAGTTCTGTCCTGCTTACCACAGCATTAGGGGCACTTAAGCACCCTTGCTTGTGTGATTAAAAGAACCACTTTGGGGGCATGGCTGTGTGCAGGGTTGGCAATTTGAGTGAGCAGATCAGTATGGTCCCTCATTCCATGACTTGCTGCATTCACAGGAACAAGAGATGTCTGTATCCTCTGCATACAAATAGGTCAGGGTCAAACACCACTTGATTTTATCATGTTTTTTAAAAAAGCCCACAAATTTCCAAATATTGGCTAACCCCTGGCACTAAAACAAATGTGTAATAACATGTTTAATTTTAACCACTTGAATAGTCTTGTTGAATGTAGGTTTGTGTACACATTCCTGAAAGCCCAGGCACTGAAAGACCTAATCACACATTAAATTCTCTCTGGTGTGTGGGAAATATATTATCATAAGACATTTAAGTATATATAAAATAATTCTTTTTTTTAATGTTAGTCTGAAAAATCCTATTATCTTCAAAATGTTGGCATCTGTGTTAATTTACTTAGATTGCAATTAACTGTGGCAGTTAAGAAGTGATTTAGAAATTGTGTAAAACCGATCAGCTACATGGCTGATCTTTTCCCAGGAAAATACCCAACCACTTTCTGTAAACAAAATCAACAATTATACCCTATCTAAAACACATAAAAAAGGTTTATGAGCTACTGAGCAAGGTACTTGCTAAAAGACTGGAAGACGCACCCAAAAGAAGAGCTATTAACTAATTCTCAGTCTAACAGACATCACAAATAAGTTACACCCTTTCATCTCACCAAATTTTGATGGTCTTCTTAGGGAAGACAAATCTTAACATTTTAAAGAAGGACTTAATGCAATTTTTTTAGTAAAATAATCTTACTCAGACCCACAATTTAACAAGCACGTGTACATTGGAAGTTCAGTTTGGTCTTGTTAAATGTCCAAGGGTTTTTCTGTTCATCTTGATTGGTTTAACTTTTTGTGAAATAATGATTTACAAACTGTATTGGAAAGGGATAGAGCTGAATATCATCTTAATTTTTAATGGCCACACAGTACAGAACATTCTAGATGTTCCCTTTCAGTAGCATAGTGAGAGAATTGCTCACCACTTTATGTGTCTTGGGTACTGCTTGATGAGCTGTTACACCTCAGGGCCTTTTTAATACCTAAGTTAGTTTCCAGTGGAAGCATGGAATTTCCAAAAGCTATTTCTCCACAGTATCAACCATACTAAAATATGTGTCAAATGCTTTACTGAATGTAACAGTGCTTTATGTATATTAGTTTTCAGTATTTTCAGTGTTTCTATTTGACTGGGCGAAAAAAGAGAAAAAATGTTCATTTCTGCTAGTGCTTTCACTCTATGGCACTATGTAAAGTAAGGAAACAGGAGAAGACAATTCTTCTTTTTCAGTGTGGTTTCCAAAACTGTTTGTGGCCCTCCCAAAAAATGGCCATTCTAATGATCTGTGTGATAAATATGCAAGTCTTTTCCATTCAAAAATCCAGTAATTATTGCAAATTAAATTACATTTGAAGGGCATTGTAGCCTTCAAAGTCAGCAGACACCAGTTCACAATGTGGCAGAGATGAAGCTTCAAGGATGATGTGTGTCTCTTTTTAGGGATAAAAATCTTTTAAAGATTTCAGCACCCCATCTCAAGTTTTATAAATTAGGCTTATAATGCAGGCACAGCACATTCTTTTGTCATCCCCATGACTTTCAGCAAATGTTTGTAATAACTCAGAAAGACAGTGATAACATAGGGAATGCTACATTTGAATGAAGAACTGCACATTTTCACTCCAGCAAGTCAGTCAAGCCTATAAATCATTTTTTGGTCTGTAGGATTAGAAGTAGATAATGAAGAAATGGAACAGCATGAGTAGATATAGCAAAAGCAAGATAAAGACTGTTGAATAAAACTACAATGCACCACCACTTTATTATACTTGTTAGCACTGAGTGGAAATAAGTGGGGCAAGCACAGCAGTATCCAAACATGAAGGGGTCTCAGAGATGCCTGTTGTTTTCCAATATAAATTCAGGAGTTCCCAATATAGCATTAGAATGGTGACTAGTCTTTTGAAACCTAATTATAATGCTGATGCTTCCTTTGAGTAGACAGAGGGCAAGAGTATATAATGAAACAAAAGTTATGGATCAGTTTGAAGTGTATTGATCTGTCAAGGAAACAGTGCTGTGTGATTTCATTAGCCAGGCTGGACTTGGATCTGTCACACGGCACTCCATGCCTTAACAGCCAGCAATTCCACTGAAACTGACTCCCGAACTAAAACACAAACCAAAACAAGCTAATGAGATTCCTCTCCAAGCTGAAACATACTCAGACACAGTTCTATTTCTAGTTTTGAGAAGTGAGATTTATTTTGAGGGTCACAAAAACAACTGCTTACCACAGTTGAGTTTTAATCTGTTTTATTCCTTGAGCAATAAATTCAGGCCCAAATTCCAAACCTCAGTTTTTAGCGGCTTTACCTTTTTTCTAGCTTAACTAGTTCTTCATCAGTCTTGGAAATAACAATTTGAAAAATTTGTTTCAGAAAAGCACATCTGAAAGTGATACAATCTAGAAAGAATAAATATAATCAATCTCAAAAAAAAATCAATTAAAATGCAGCATGAATTTTCCAAAGACGTTAGGTAGAAGACAGCTTTATTTTTTTTTTTTTTTTTTGATTGCTTAGATATCCAAGAACTAAACTCCTAATCTTTCCCATCTTTCCGGGAAGGGGAGAAATAAAAGGAGACACTTTCTTTCCTGAGTAATGAAGAGATCTATCAAACAATTTAGATTAGAAATAAACGTGGCTAAGAGAGATTCAATTGACCAAAGTGTCATATGCTGTATAAAGCCGATTTAGGAAAAGAGAATTCTGGAGACTCTTGATCGCTACCAGGGCCTGAGTGTGCATTCACAAAGGTGGGCATCGTCTAGTTGAAGATACTAAGAAATACTGAGGCTGATAAGAAGACCATGAGAGGAAGGCAGCTCTAGAGAAACGTGCAGTCATCCTGGGCTGTGACAGGGGATCAGAATCACATTCACAGCCTGTTCCACCTTTCTCCCTGCGCCGCCGAAAGCCGGGACGCGGCGGCAGCAGCGCGGCGCGGTCCCAGATCCGCGTCCCCTCTCAGTCCCTGCGGCCCCGCCGTCCCCGGGCTGGCAGGGCTGGCAGGTGTGTGTCCTGTCCCGAGGGCTGGCGGGGCCACCAGCGGGAGGGCGCCGTGCAATAACCGCGGGCTCCGCCGCCAGCCGTCCCTCGGCGGGCCGGGCCCCGCAGCCCGCGGGCTCTCTCTGCCCCGAGCCCGCCCGGCGCTGCGGGCGCTGCGAGGCCCGGCCCCTCGGCCCCCAGCGGCCGCGGCGGGGAGCGCTGCAGCCCGGCCGCCTCCCCGCCTCCCCCCGCGCCGCGCCGAGCCGAGCCAGCCGCTATTTTTAGCAAATCCTCCCCGCGTCGCCACGGGCGGCGATCGCAGCGCGCAGCCCCGCGCCAGCTGCCGCCGCCGCCCCGCCCGCCCGCCCGCCGCGCACGGCACAGGCTCGCCCCGCCGGCGCGATGGCCACCGAATCGTAGCCTAATCGCCACCTCATCGCCACCTCGTCGCCACTTAATCGCCACCTAGTCGCCGCCGCTGCCGCAACTTTTCCTCGCCGCGCCGCGCCGCTCGCTCCCCCGTGGCTCCGGTGGAAGATGGCAGTTGGGGGCAGCGCTGGAAGTTGCAGCCCGCGAGCCAAGAGATAAGGCGGAGCAGCGGGAAGGTGAGTGGCACCGGCCGGCTGCCCCTCCGCTCCGCTCCGCTCCGTCCCGCCCGGCTGCGGCGGGCAGCGAGTGCGGGGCCGGCCGGTCCCGCCGCCAGGATCTGCCGGGGCGGTGTTTTTGGGACCTTCGGGGAGGTTTCGGGAAGTTGCACCGAAGGGCTGGCAAGGTGGCGGGGCAGGGAGGACACAGCCGCCCCTGGCAAGTTTTACTTGGCGGGAGGGCGAGTGGAAGCGCAGCTCCCCAAGCGCTCGCCCTGCCCGGCGGGTGGTGCGTTTCGGGCTCCGGGGGATCCTCTGCGACCCCCGCGTCCGGCGGGGCCGCGGCAGAGTCGGGGTGCCGGCCGGAGAACGGCTGCCGGAGCTCGGCGGGCGCTGCCAGCTCCCGGCTGGGACCGCGGGGCTCCGGAGGGCGCCGGGGGAGCTGCCCCGAGCAGGTGGGCGACGCCGGGTGCGCCCTCCTCGGGCACCGCCGCCGGGCCCGTGTCGGAGTGCCCGGAGCAGGCGGCAGCCGGAGGCGGGTGCGTCCCGTCCCGTCCCGTCCCGTCCCGTCCCGTTCCCATCTCCTCCCGTCCCGTCTCGTTCCCGTGCCGGGTGGGTGGCCAGAATTCTGTGTAATTGTATTCACGGTGCCAAAGCGGTGTGTGCATCCCGGCCGGCAGCTTCCCGGCTGGCAGCGCAGGGCGTGAGGAAGTAGCTTCCAGCAAAGGTACAGTTATTTTGACTCATCTAAAATGCCTGAGTTTTGATATGAAATGGAACATAATAGCAATCAGTAATCATTCATGCTTATCACTCCTATAGAAAAAAACCCCAGGTATTACTTGTAATGCACAAAATGCACATTCATCTTTTAATACCTACCCTGAGCCCACAGCAGTTTATATTTTCAAGTGCTCTGATGAGGTCTAAACCCACTGTTAAACAACATAGGAATTTAAGTGTGGACAAATATTTAAAACAAGCTGATCTTTGAAGAAGAAGTGGTGAGGTGGATTGTGGAGACCTTTTGACACATGAAAATACATGAATGTGCATTTTTGATGCAAAAGTTGTTGAGATTTTCTGTCACAAACAGCATAGAACAAGTGCTGACACAGAAACTGAGGAATTTTAAACATTTGTCTTTCAACATTGTCGGCTTTAGTTCCTTGACATTTTGTTTTCTGTGACAGAAGAATAGTTTTGTGACAGTTATTCAGGATTTAATTTGCAAGCTCACAAAGGCCTGTAGCTGTGATGAGAAATCATGAACAAAAAAGGAAGGTATTTCACATTCAGGTATTTCAAATGTCCTGTCCTACTCAAATGTTTTGTCCTGCTCCTATCTTCTCTCCCCGTACACCCTACTCTGCAACAGCATCCCTGTATCTTTTGAACTTATCTTGTTGCTTAGTGTCTCTAAATTTTCTGTCATGTCCAATACATTTCTGTATCAGTGGCCCCAGCTCATATGTGTTTTGTACCAGGAACACCTACTTTGTTCAGAAAGAGATGCCAGCTTGTTCTCTGTCATAACACCAGAGCACTCTTGGAAGGCAATTCCATCCTTTCATACACTTAAGTTGCATTGTTATTTGTGTAAAATAGCTATGTCTCAAATGTATAGAAGTTTCTACCATGAATGATGCAAATAACATACTTTTTAAGGCCTCTTTTTCATTGTCATGACAAAGATGTGATCCAAAACACTGGAAATAAATATGTCATGGCTCCAGAGAAAAGCTGCAGTCAGTCGTGTTTGTGTACCACTGGTGCAAGTTTCTTCATATAAATATTGAAATAGCTGTCTTTTTAACAAAAATGTAATTGTCAGTTCAGAATTCCAAAAAAGACAAAAACATGCCATTTTACTTCTTGGTGACCAACTTGATGCAAACCCAGCACCATAGTTAAGCCTACCCAAAGCACTGAGTCTCAGTGTCAAATTCCTCTGTAAGTCTGTGTAAATGTCTAATGCACCCAAATGTTTTGAATCTGACTATAAAATGTTAGTTTTGAAAACAGTAGTGTTTGGTTTTCCATTAAATTGCTTTTCCACAAATGAAGCTTGGTCTACATGACTAAATGGGAACAGTAATTTGTAAGCTGCTGTGTATCTCCAGTTCACCAGCATCGTCCTGCTCCCAGAGCAGCTTAAAAACAAAAGCGAAATAGTGTCTTCACTGCTGGAAGTCAGTACATGCTTCATTTAGAGCAGTTGTTCCTATTAGAATTTATTTCTGTGGAAAAAAAAAAGAAAATACTATAATTAAGTGGCATATGTATTTTGTAATTTTGGGATGAAAATAACATTAAAAAGAGATTCAGTTATAAAAACTATGTACTTTCTAAAAAGCATGTAAACTGGAAAATGAGTTTCAGTTCTTCTTCTCACTACCTGAAACAGCCCCATAGAATTTGCTGTTAGAGATATTACTTGCATACTGAAAATATGTATCAAATTTAAGTTTACCTGTCCTGAAAATTGTATGAATTGCCATGAATACTGATGGTACCTGAATGTAGTTGCAGCAGTTAGTTTCTTAATATTCAGCTAAATGTTAGTAGGCAAAACGTAGCTTTGAAAGTAATCAAATCCAAACTATACCAATGAAAAATGGCAAAAGAGTTGGGATGTAGTCTAATAATCTCCAAATTGGTAAATTAAGCACATATTTATCAGAGTGTTTGTAATATTCTTGGCTTATATTCACCAGTATTCAAACAAACTAATTTAAAGTTACTTAGGGTATGTGTGTTGAAACTGCAATAGAAAGTATTGTGGCTTGCAGCATAGTCATAGCTGAACCATTTAGCTGAGAGAGCTTAGTGCATCACAGAAGTGAGCCTTTTTCCCTTTTGCAAAAGAGTTCTGGGCCAGATTTTTTGAGGATTGTATGTTGTTTCCTATAAGCATGCTGTTTACATGAATTTTTCATATTAATTCAAATTAAAGGAATGACTATCCATCAGTTTTCCAGTCTCCTCAAAAGTAAGAAAATGTTCTTTAAGTTGCAGTCTACAATTAAGTAGAAGGTACATAATACATCTGTTGAGTTAAATTAAAGATGGCTCTCATGTAAAGACTGAACATTAGGCTATTCTATGATAAAACATATTTTTCATGCTTCAAAGCTTCAGTAATGATTTCCAGATAAATAGGCAGAGAATATTGCATTGCTGAATCACTTAATGTTATACTGTTTGTTGAAATGGATAGATGAGTAAGGCAATTTAGAGCTAACATTACTTGATGAAATCACCTTTTATTTTCTCCTTTTGGTTTTGAGTTTTTAAATTAGGATGATCATACACGACCAAGGAATTTTTTCCTTACTCAATGGCCACCTAATCGCCACCTACAATGTAACTTGTAATGAATGTGTTGTGAACATCAGTGTGTGCTGGGTAAGACTGTGCTAGTCTTGAATTTATCGTTACAACTTTAATAATAAATTACAAAGTTTATTTGTGCTGCTAATCTATAGATTCATCTTCAAGCAGCTAAAAAAATTAGAGTGAAATAGTGCTTAGCTACTGCTCAAAACTATGTTTCAATACTTTGAAGCCAGCTTAGACCTTTCCTGTGAGGATATACCCACACTTCTCCATACTTCTCAATTTTTGTACAATATATATTTGTATAACTTTCTGCCAAAGAAGTTTGTCAATGCAAAAAGTTAACATGAGGTCAAAAAAAGATTTAGACAAATTCCTAGATAAAAAAAGAAAGAAAAAAAAAAAGACCAAAGGCTAGAAAGCAGAGGTATAATGCTTCTGAATCAGAATGTCCCCAGCCAGCAAATACTCTGGAGGCTTCAGAGTATTTCAAGAAGATACCATTCTCATGGTTGCATTGCACTTCCTCACTTTTCCTCATCATTTGCTATTGAGTATCTGGGGAAAAGGTGTTGGATTCTGAACAGGTCTTTGGTTTGGTTAGATTTTACTGTTCATGCATTTTTGCCCAGTCAAGGTGGACAAAGTGATATGCAATTTAGACATTCCTTTATAGGGAAAAGTGATTGAAAACTTTTGGTTACACAACATTCAAGCAGATGTTTACTTGAATTAATTAGCATTAACTCAATGTATGATGTTGATTATGAGATGGAAAAGTAATAGGAAGCCAATATTTGTTCTTATTTTCCAGTAATTTATTGTTAATGGTATTTTTCAATATAATGTTAACATTGGTTATTCACAAATCATGATACATTGCTGAAGTTTATGATATGTAGCAACTATTAGGATAGTTTGTTTTAAATCTATTGCATAACTGTAAACTATGTTTGTTTAAGAAAATGAAATGCTTTTCAGCGAAGGTTGCTCAGTAGTGCCAGTAAGAAGATGATTCCTTACAGTATGTCTTTTATTTGTCCCCAGTTCCTCAGTTTTGGAGTTGAAGATGATGGATTCTATATCTCTTCATTTGATTTCTGCTCTGAGATGCTCAGTCTTTTAGCTCATTTCTGTTCCAGGTACAGAGTGCTCCTTCTCTAGAATGGATGATTGTCACTCTTGGCGTTTTATTCAGACTTGAGTCTGGTTTTCTGGTTTAGTCTGAGCATGCATGAGCCTCTACTGTCATGTTCACTGAGTCCAGATTTTGTTTCCATGCTCTATTAACCTGCAAGAGAGGCAAAGACCTGGTCTAAAGAGTATTTTGAAGAGGTGATGTCCAGTGCACAAGAGAAATTGGCAGTCCTGAAGGATGCCAATCTTGTGTGCATACAAGATACGTGAACACTTGAGCCTGAACTTATTCATAATGGAAGTGGTGCTGCACTGTGCCTTTGGTGCCTCAGCCTTTTACAGTGCCAAGGTCAGAAAGGCAAACACTGCTCTAGAAGCTTTGGTGAAAGGTGACACAGCTGCAATGGAAAGGCAGCTGCAGATGGCAGCTGCACATAGTAACTATTTGGTGCATAAAATGTGTAAATTATTCATTTGTTTCATAGATAGATAGCTCTTCAGTTGTCCATATATAAAACTGTAGGTTAAAACTAAAGGAATATGTGGACAATATAAAATACAAACGGTTGCCATTCCAATCTTTTTTGTTTCCCCTTTTGGCAATCAATACAACCAACATTGATTAAAAAGTCATACTATTAGTTAAGCAGATTTTTGATATTTCATTTGGAGTTGAACCTGTTTTACTTGGGATATAAATAATTACTCTATGTATTCTCTGAAAACATATTATAAATTGAAAGATCAGTGGGTTGCAATGGAAAATAATTTTCAATACTTGAAACACATCATAGTCCTCTAATGTGGTTTAGGTCTGCCCTCCTGACTGCCATAATCAGCACCAGGGATCTAGCTGGAGGTTGCTATAGGATTCTTTTTGGCCTCAGTGTACTCAGTTTTCCTTCCATAAAAATCAGAGCAATTAGGAAGCAGCAGGGGACTGAAGTTGAATCTCAACCACAGGAACAGAGTAAAGACTTTGTCAAGATGCAGTCCTGTGGCAATCAGGACCACAGCCTACCAGAGTGAATAGTTCAGGGGGTAAATCCAAGTCAAGGTATGAATCAGAGAAAGGCATTTTCATTTGTAAATTGCATTTGTAGGTTTAATTTATGGTTACCCACTGCAATACCAGCCTAGCAGTCCCTTCCTCTTGCATGTGTACATTCCATGCCTGAAGGTGGGCAGTCTGCACAGAACACCAAGTACTGCTGAGCAGAGTGTGACAAAGAAAAGATAAGTAAAATCTTTAAGGGGTGCTAGCTCTCCTATTTAAAACATTAGTTTCTTATGAAGACTGTGAATGAAGAAGCCACCTAAGAGAATATTTAACTGCTCTCAGTACATCCAGGTTGCTTACTTGGAGTCTCTTGGAAGACTGTGAAGTGTTTATATTTGTTCTCTGCCATCACATACACCTTGTCTTCCACTCCATCTGGCTATATGCTTTCACCTCCCTCCAAAAAAAGAAATTCTGTTATGAAAATGTAGTTAGGTATTGCTATCTTTTGAACAGTTGGAGCAAGAGTTCAAGGCTTCCTTTTGACTGGAAAATGAAGTTAGTAAGCGGATTTTTTGTTGCAGAGGCCTTCTTCAGAAACCAATGATAACAGGCACAGGTTTTATGTCATTAATGGGTGTGTAACCTTAGGTTTTTGTAGCATTTTAGTGAGACACGTGACTGGATCAGTATCAGTCTATTAATGTGATGAGACTTCCTTTAGGACTTCTGAGAGCTGATCAACCATCCTTCTTCCTTGTGCTAATGCATGTCATTTATACTGATCCAGATTATGAAGAAAATGAAGATTTCAAAAGAAGGTGAAAGGAAATGACATCTTCTAAAAATTTGCTGAAGGTGACACTAATATTAACAGTACTAGGACCTTGATGGAAGAGGTCAAGGATTTTACTTGTCTGTGAGGAGTTTTGCAATTGACTATAATGAGATCAGGATGTCATCTTTGCAAGTGAAATTTTCTTTGATGGGCTGTTTGTTGTTGAAACAGATCAGATTAAGAGGAGAGCTTGTTCAAGGTTGAGATCTACTGAAGACATGCATGGAAGACTGTAGTAAACTCATTTTCTTCCCAGCCAGAGCAGAAATGGCACGGAGCATGGAATCTGGGACTGGAGTGAGCAGCAGTGGATTGTTCTTTGATTCATTGGCACAAACCATAGAAGCTGATTCAATTTAGACAGGCAGTCAGAGAAGTAGAGGAGCTAGAAAAGTGTATAAAAGATAATTCCTGATTATTTTTTGCAGCCATCTTTTCCAAATTACCTTTAAATAAATTTAGCAGATTTTGGCATGCACTCTGGGTACATTTTCCCTACATCAAACTGTCTGCATGCTTCTATTCCCTCCATCACTAGTTTTCCTTAGTGATGCCTAAATATAAGTTTGTAGCTTCTTCAGTGTACTCTGATTACATGCAAACAGAGCATGCTGGTATGCGTAGGAGATTTTTCTGGGCGTCTGGCAAATGAAATAGTTTTTCTTTAGGCCACAGAGTAGCAACTGAGCTGCTTCCATAATTTCACTGCAATTTTTATGGGGAGTCTGTATACAATGCCTGTGAGAAATCTGGAAGGATTTTGTTGCATTGACTTTGTAGTGACAAATTGACTGTCATTTCTGACACAGCTTCACATGTACTTATCCTCAGAATGGTCATCCATACTTTTGAAGAGAGTTGCTGGGATGTTGGTTGCCTGTGGAGTCTGTATGCATCCTTTCTCCTCAGTCTTTTCATTTCTGAGGAGTGTTTGTATTGCTGTTTTTGTAAAGAGAGATTGAGCTGGGAGAGACAGCAGGAAACAACTGAGAGTCTTTTTCAGCTGACATTTGGACCATAATTTAGGTTTTATGCATAGAAATGTCAGCTCTAAAGACACTTTTGTTAGATAATGAAGCAACATAATAAATCCATTATCATGTTAAGACAAAAAATATGGATTTTTTCAGTGATTTCAGCCTAAGTATTTCAGGAGAGACAATTTAAAAAGGCATATTTTTTGTATTTTAAGGACATAAATGTAATCAAAACAAATTAAAAGTAAACCACATTTAAAAAGGTTTTAAATTCTGCTTGCTTACTCTGATTGAGGGTGATTATCTTGCATAAAACTGATTAACTATGTGATATGTAACCTAAAGTAGTTTTCTTAAAATATCATAGGATTGCCTCATCTTTAGGTTGCCATTGCTATGTTATGTGTATGGTCATTTTATATTACTCACCTCTGTGAAAAAAAAGCACTAAATAGCTTCCTGCTCCAAGTATGTTGAAATCAATATGATGAAAATACCAACATCTGTCATTTATGTGAATGAGAAGAGTCAATTCCAGAGTGAATGGGAAATGCACAGATAGGCAAGGCCAGAAATGAAGTCCAATATATGTATATTTTTTTGTTCATAATTGGGTTTTAAGTCCAACATCATAACAGGATGTGGACTATGTGCTAAGCAGACATAAAGCAAAGCAAAGACAATTATTTTTCACCCTTAAAGCAGTTACTGTACATCGGTGCAATGATCCGTCAGATTTTTGTATGCAGGCTGTTATCCTCTTGTCTAGAGACTTCTCCCAGTAATGTTGCTGCTTCAGTTAGGCAAAGGAATAATTAACTATACTGATCTTAACAGAACTGTTATTGCTGGCACATAGCAAGGGAAAAAAAAGAGAAAATCTGACTTGCGTCAAATTGAAAATGTGTTAGCTATTGGCTCAGTCTTATTATACTGAATTACATCTAATTGCATATCGTCATCCAGGCCCCAGAATTTTAATAGTAATTAAATTCTTGTAAAGTTGTAAGGGTGCTTTAAAAAAACAATGTAAATTCTGTGGTACTTTCTCTGTAAAATTGAAATTTCTGGAAAAAACAAATACTGTTTAACCATTTTGGTAAGGAAGTTTTTGTCAGAAACCAGTAATTAAATATAGGGGATTAACATGAATAGAAAATAAACCTCAAGGTTTTTCACCTGTTTCATTTTATTATCTATTTGTCATTTGTTATGAAAGAAGGTACTACTAACAATATTTCTGTTTTAAAAGATGACTGCTACAGCTGAATTCTCTACGTTTATCCTGGTATAGAATAGTACTGGCTGTGGCATTACTAGAAATAGAAATGTAGATACAATTTTTGTGTAGTAGATAGAAGAAAAAAATCCTCTCTGAATGAGGATTTCATTTGGTTTTGACCATTTTGCAGCTGGTTAATTGTTTAAAGTGAAAGTAATTCTGTAATGCATGTTGCAGTTGGTACTTGAAACCAGTTATGTTGCATTCTACATCAGTCATTAAAAATTGTATTGATTAGACAATAAAACCAGTGCTGCTAGAAGAAATAAAGGGTAGGTTAGGTAAGAAAAGAAATAAATTTAAATTTGCAATAGATGAGGAGACTCTTTAGCTTGGTAACTGCAGTATTACTCAATGCTGTAGTTCTCATTTCCTAATAGTAATAAATTGAAATTCTGTTACTTCAGTTTACATTGATTTTCCTTTTGCAATTCTTCTGAAAATTAAAAGAAGCTTTGCCTATTTTACTACAGTTCTGCAAAAAAAGGAGGAGAAATAAAAATGCATGTGAGGATAAAGCTAGTAAAATCTGAATGTTTTAAATGGAAGTATTTCTGGGAAGCGAGTGGAAGCTTTGGAGTTGGATATAAAGGCTAACACAGACAATTGGATTTGGCACGTTCATCTTGGCTGATGGCAGCTAGAATCACTGTCTCTGATAGAGAATTATCGCTGGACAGCAGTGGGAAGTGAACATGTAATCAAAGATTGTTCTATCTCCATCCTGCCTGCCATGCCAACACCTTTGGTACCATAGAAGAAAACATCCCTTTCACATAGCTAGGAGATGTATCATGAGTGAGAAAAATACTGGAAGATCTAATAAAAGCAGTCTCAAAGTGAAAAATAAGAAACTCAAACAAAAAAATCACATTTTTGTTACTTGAATACCCATATACCAACTGTGCTGGAAGTGTATACAATAGACAGACTTGAATATTATGCTTGGATAGACAATTGCATCAAATAACAGCAAAGCCTGATTGTTTCACGCTTTTTTTGAAGGTCCACTCTATTTTGGTGCTGAGTTCCTGATTAGAAGGAATCATCTTCCATGTTCCAGTAGAAGTAAATCAGTTTTAGTATTATAATAGAATTTATTCACTATTGAGTGCATAATTCCTGGAACAAGAAAGCATCAACAGGAGAGCCCTCCATTCTATGTAAGGTTGTAAAATTTGCCATTTTGTTATAGAATGGGGTATGTTTCCCTTTTTTTTTTTATTTTTGGCCCATAGAAGGTAATTGCAGATTTTGTGTATAAGCCTTGGGGACTGTTTGGATAACTGTATTGAATAATTGAAGTAAAGAAGCTGAAAGAAAGATGGCACATTCAACACTTCACTTTTAGGAATAGTGAATTTGAGAGAAGCTGTGCCCTTATAGAACCAATAAGAGAGACCTAAACTCTTCATTCCTCTCTAAAATAATTTCAATCTGCTGTTTCAGCAGCATGATTCATGCAGAAGTAATGTTTGTTTCTCACTCAGATTCCACTAACCCTCTAGTTACTGTGTCCAGTGGGCATAAATTCTATTTAGGTAAAGTGGAGTACTGTGACTGTGTTTAAGACATAAAATTCTATGCATGATTGTTCATAAAGACTAGAATTCATTTTCCTGCATGGAGAAATGTTAGATGACACTCTAAAATTATGAATCTGAGTTTATTTGTGGGAAAATTGCCCTTGATTGTAACACCAAGTAGCAGCTTTTGTACAACTTCATATCCTCTAGATGCTCAGGCTTACATCCCAAGTTATGACAGCTTCCTGTAGGCTCATCAAGACGGCCAAACATTTTTAAGAATGCAAGGTGCTGACTGTATTGTCCAGCAATCCAATTAATTTTCTTCTGATTTTCTTTCTTCTTCTGTGCCCAGAGAACACAGCTGGCTGTTACATTGGTCTGGGGACTATGAAGCCATGGGTAATCACAATGGTATACACATACACATTGTGATGTGTATTACCCATACACAATAAGGGGACAACACTGAGCCAGTATTGATACAGTCTGTGCTGGTATGAGACCTTCCAATGCATGATGGTGCTTCCTTTCATGAGTAAGGATATTCTTCCTTACATTTTTTCCTCTAGGGGGATAGAATAAAAGAAAATGAAGATAGTGTAGAAAGTAATCTTACCCCTAAGGAGCTACAGCTGAGCCAATTATCAAAGATTGGGAACAGGCCTGACTTTAACAGGCCACAGCTGTAACCAATGAGAAGAAAAGTGCTATAAAAGAGTGGGGTGGCTGGTTGAGATTGGAACTGGAGTCAGTTGGCTGCTTTGTGAAGAAGAAGGGGTCAGTTCTTGGAGGAGCTGTCCATGAGAAACACCAAGAAGGTATGAAACTTTTGTGATAAGAAGATAGCAGTATGGAACCCCTGCAATAAGGTGACAGCGTTTTCCCATAGCTTTTCCCACTCCCTGTTGCAGCCTGAGTTCTAGTCATTCTCATGGCTCTGAACAGAAAGTCCTCTACTAACCACAGACAGCCAGCATGGATGAGTCTTAGCTTAATTTTTTTCCTTTTGCTGGCCTGAATGATGCAGAGTTTTGAATTACAGGCCTCTTAGTTATTCAGAATCAAGAAAGGCAAAGGCAGAAGGAAAAAAGAAAAAAGTTCTTTTTTTTTTTTTTCATGGGACAACTCCTGCTATGCTCGGCACCCAAATCACAAAAATCTGCTGGATAAATGGATTCTTCCCAGTGGCAAAGCATGCACCAACCACCATTCAGACTGCAACTTCTAGTGCTTCTTGTGTAATTTCTATGGAAGTCCAGTCACAGGGCAGGTGAATGTCTTTTTGTAGCCAACCTTGGCTGGCAGGAAGGAGGTGACAACCAAAGGAACCCTGTCTTGACAGACTGAAAACAGCAAAGCTTGAGCAGTACCCTGCCATTGCTCAGCATGCAAGTGATTACTAGCTCACAGCACACAATTCTGGACCAGACAAGTATAGAATTTGGGGACAATGAGAGGCATGAGTTTCTTCTCAAGTGCCTTCCATACTTGGTGCTCCATCTTTCACCTTTTATTGGTGAAGGATGCTTAAGCAGCATGAGTATGTGCTCCTAGCATGGACAGTGAGCAGTTTTGGCCAGGTTCTGCTCATGTTACCCATTCAAAACCAGCTTAGATTTCCTCTTTAATCCTCAAGCCTCTGTTTCTCCGGGCCAATAACTTCCTACACGAGTCTGATCCTTTTCCTGCTCATGACCAGGAGAATAGGTCGAAATATTGTCTGAGGTGTTTAAAACATGGGGAAGTGAGCAGGTGTTAGGAGACAGTAGTTGTGATGTTTGGCTTTTCAGACTGAAATACACACTGGATAGGAGATCTAGAGAGAAAAATAATTCAAAGTAACTAGGTAATCCATCTTTATTGTGTTTATTCCTAGACGGAACTGAATAAGTGGCTTGAAACACTCAAGTTCCCTCCTTCGCCCTGGAGTGGACACTTGAAACAAACAGTTATGTGATCTGTTTGTTCATTACAATGCTGCTTCACTTGATAATCTGTCCCAGTCATAGCCAGGAGAGAGCTGACATAGCAGCACCAGTAGGATGGCTGTGTTTGGCCTGAAATCAAGCCTGGATGTCTTGCAGTGTAAAAAGTTTTCAGTTTTTTCCTTTTTAAGTAGCTAAGCATTTACTGAGCGACAGAAAACAGGAGAGAACTAGAATGTTGGAAGGGCTGGAGTCTCCAGAGGTGTGCTCTAGAGGCCATGGTGGTACCTGAGTTCAGGACTTACTTGCCTGTCTTGCATGATAGAATTACAAGTTGTTATTTGTAGATACACAATTTGTGGTAATTGGGAGTGGGGCTGTGGCTGAGCCCCATCCCCAGTGCGTGCAGCTGTGAGGAGCAGGTGAGCAGCATTGAAGGTAACGAGCCCGGGCGTGCCCAGGGGCACTGACCAACCACCAAAGGGAGCAGAGGGCACACATGTGCAGTGCATCAGCATGAGGGTATAAAAGGTGGGGCTGAAGACCAAGAAGGGCAGATACCTGCAGCTTTCTGAAGTGGTATGTTGTTACTCTGCATGGGCAGATGCTTGAAGTCTTCTGGTGAGATATGGTGATATTCTCTTTATCATGGGCATCTCAACTGTGATATATGCTGCTACAATTATTTTCCTCTTATCTTGAAGCTGGGGAAAGCTTGTGTCTTCTCCTGTTGGATACAGGTGCTGTGATAGATCTGAATTCTCGTAATTGTCAGGGTGTACATAGCTTGTCACATCTGGCTTTTTATTCTGCTGAATCAGATTAAGTTACTTTTACATATATCTAGCCTAAAATTTTGGTATCTCTGAGATGATTTTCATGTACGAGCAAGTCTGAGAGCGATGAGTGGAAAGGGACTCTTCTTACTTCCAGTGTCAACTTCCATGTTTTTACTGCTTGGTCAGGTTCTCTAGGATATATCTAAAAGAATATGTGTCCTCTAGGCAGAACATATCTATCTTTACCCTTGAATTTCCTTCTTGCCTAACTGGCAAAAATTAGTATCTGTAGATGCAAACTTGTCTAGTTCTTCCTTGGTCTCTTAGGGGAAATCAGTGAGATCTAGGATCCAGGAAGCTTGTCTGATGTCTCTGTGAATTTGTTTCTAGGCTGTGCCTCTGGTGTGGGTCTGGAAGAAGGTCCTGAGGCAGGAAGAGGTTATCTGAAAGTAATTCAGGTGCTTCACTCAAGATGACCCCAGGATAAACTACTAGAGTTTGTGGCAGCCTCTCCATGTTCTTCATAGAAGGGGCAGGTGTTACATGAAGTGCTCACAATTTCTGAACACAGAACTTTTATAAACTTCAGTTTAGAATGTTTGCTTCTCCTGGAACACCTGACGTTATTCATGATCCTGATGTATGACCATGAAATCTTACTGTTAGCAGAATTATGAATCCACATGTGGCCTTCCAAATGTGGTCACACATGGCTCCCAGACCTCCCATTGCTATATAATCTGCAGTACCCAGACCTGTGCCAAGGGATTTCCTTTAGAAATGAAGTGGCTGTTTGTCCCATTTTCATACATAACCTTTGGTAGAGGCTTCTGAGGATGGGGGTGAAGTATGATGGCTTGGCAATGTGGCAACAAACCTTTTAAATCCTGTTCCTTGAATATTTATTTTCTAGGAAGTTGTCTTTTAAGTGATATGTAGTCTCAAATTGAATGTCTGAGAAATTAGGGCAACACAAAGTATTTGACAAATGCTATGGAAAGTCTCACATCCATGAGAACATCAGTGAAGGGCTTGTTAATGTTCCTTCTGCTTCTCTGTAGCTCCAAGGGGGTGGACATTGCTATCTTGAAGAGACCACTTCTTTTCTTTGTTCAGAGTTATCATAACAAGGAATCCTTTCTCCTGTGGCATTTATGGATCACTTCTGTCAGCTCTCATTTAGATTTGATATGCCATCAAACGTTGATATGCAGGTTATGATATGAAAAATGACCGTAATTTAGCCACTAAAATGGCATGCGTAAGTGACAGCACAAAGCTTTCTGGGCTTAAGTCAGACTTTTGCATCTAAATAATTTAAGACTCTTCCTAACAGTTTTCTTAGTTTTATAAGAGAAGATTCACCTACAGTTGCTGGGAAATTAACAGTAAGCATATAACCAGATTAAAAAGAAAAGTGCTTCTTTACTTCTTTCCTCCAAGTGAACTTTTAATTTTCTGGATGAATGCTTTTTCCAAAATACAACTTTTGTCTTTCAAATTCCTCTTTCTAACTACCTGTTTTAGAAAGTATCTTTCTCCCAAGTAATTTCTCCTTTGTACTGTGTCCTTTCTTGAAAGGATTGTAAAAGAACCCATGCTGTGGTCACAGTTCCCTAGGGCAATTTCCACACCATTTTGCCTTTATATCACAGTTGTTTCTCTTTTGAGTTGTTGCACCAAGCTGGATTACTTTTTCAGTATTTGTGGCTCAAATACTCATAGAGATTTCATTTTTCTTCTTGGGTGCTCCACAAGGGCATGAAGAGTTTTTTCTCTCATCATTAGTAAAGCCTTTTCTGTATTTTCAATACAGAAATTACTGTATTGAATTTTCTGTATTTTCAAGTATTTTCTGTAAAAGTCTTTTGATATCTGCACTTTTGAATACTGCATCTTTTTAAATTGATTTATAAAATCACAGATTTACAAAATGGTTAGGGTTGGAAGGCACCTTAAAGATCATCTGTTCCAACCCCCTTGCCATGGGCAGGCAGGGACTCCTTCCACTAGACTGGGTTGCTCAACCCCCATCCAACCTGGCCTTGAACACTTCCAGGGTTGGGGCATCCCCAACATCTCTGGCCAACCTGTTCCAGTGCCTGACCACCCTCACAATAAAGTTTCTTCCTAATATCTAATGTAAACCTATGCTCTTTTTGTTTGAATCCATTCCCTCTTGTCCTGTCACTATGTGTTCTTGGGAAAAGTCCCCAAAAGTCTTTATCTTTCTCATAGGCTCCCTTCAGGCACTGGAAGGCCACAGTTAGGTTGCCCTGAAGCCTACTCTTCTCCAGGCTGAACAATCCCAATTATCCCAGCCTTTCCTTATAGATGTCTTCTGATGCCTTAAGTTTTAGCTTTCACATATTTCAGATTCTGTGTTACCTGGGGGTGTAGCTCTGAGCTTCATATAAAATGCTAGTAGGTTCTCTTCACAGGGTAGATAGACAAAACAATCCTTTTCCAGCTTGAGACCAAGGACAACCCTTATGAGCTTCAGGCCAAAAGGTATAAACAACAGTGAACTGAAAAAGAGAAAACAAGCAGGATGGGACTTCATAACCTGAAGCTATGATTGGACAATTAACTCCAATATGCAAATGAACCAAAACTTACAAAAGTGTGAGACCTTGTGACTGGTCATCCATTCTGTGACCATTTTGGGTCCATCTTGGGTGTAGCCCTGGCCAGGCACTTGTACTGCCCAAGGTGTGTCTTTTAAGGCCTTTTAAGAAATACCTACTTTATTCTCTTAGCTCTGTCTAGTCTCTGTTCCAGGTCAGCCTCTCAAGGCATCACTTCCATCCTTCTAATCATCTTCTTGGGCCTCCTCTGCAACAGATCAATGTCCTTCCTGTGCTGAGCACCCCAGAGCTGGATGCAGTATTTCAGGTGAGATCTCATGAGAGTGAAATAAAGGGGCAGAATCCCCTCCACTGACCTGCTGGTGATGCTTCTTTTGATTGATTTCACAGACCTTTAAACTCAACTTTCTTCTTTCTAAGATGCATGTCATACCTGTTAAAAATCAAATTAATGTTTTTGAAAGTAAGTCTCAGTAGTAAAGTATGCCTAAAACCGTGTACATCAAAGCCACTTTTGCTAAATAAAAATTTTAAGCTGTTCTTTATTAAACCATGTGGTGAAAAGCATCTTGTGGAAAGGATTAAGTACATTATTACAATACATACATGCAATATTTTTGAATACAATGTATTTGTTTGTATGTACAGAACTTAATTTCTTCTCTGCCCAATTTATGTTCATATGTTTTCACATTTATTTTAAATGCTCGCATAGATGAAAGGTGTCATACACCTAGCCCCAGAAAATGGTATGCAGTAAACAAATTATAGTCAGTAACTAAATTTCTTATATACTGTGAGCTGATGTTATCAGAAATAAATGGTGGCATATACTCTGAAATTTGATCCTTTAAAATTTCAACTTCATAATTTAAGATCTCAGTCCTGCTTAGCGTACATTGAAGTAGCACAGAGACAAACTACAGGCTGGTGCCTTTCAAAGTACCTGTGGCAGATACTAGACTTCAGCTCTCTGTAGAACTATACCTGCCTAAATTTAAAGATGCTTACCCTGCTGATTTTGATCTTTTCCTGTCAGCTTGATTATGGTGGTATTCTTTGAAGACTTACTCAATGATTTCAGTTTATTTAACTACAGAGAGATTAAATGCATTTTCTCTAATACTCTTGGTAGAAAGTGAGTGCTCAAAGCAAAGACTGCACTGTTTGAGAATTTTATCTGTTTTTTCAAGCTACAAAGACCTGTTGAAGAGAACAATGATGATGCATATCTAGATGGAAAGTTCTTAGATTTGCTTTTTGAATTGCAGTTTTCTTTTATGCTTTTTATTTTAGTTTAAGTGACAAATGTGACTCATGTGGGATGAAGGAATCCTTTTAATGTTCCTATGTTTTGGCAACAGTGGAAGTACAGTAGTCAGTGAAGAGAACCATAGGTGGGGCAAGATAAATCTTAATGTTTGGTGACAGCAATGGGCTATGTTGAAGTGAGAGGACTTTTAAAAATCAGAGTAACAGATTGGCAGCTGGGAAGCACATCTAAAGGGAACCATCTTCATATGAAGTGAGCTTAATATGAAGATGAGCTATTAAGTTGTATTATTAGCAAATAAATAGATGGACAGATATCTGAAAATGTATTAGAGGAAAAAAAAGATGTGAATATATAGATATACTCCTTTGCCAAGATGGACATAAGTTGACATTGATAGCCAGGAAAAATATTATCATGGTTGAAAAACAGATTAGAGAAGCCCAGGTAGAAAGTGATGCTGGATGAATGCCTGGGACACTCAACAGTTTGGATACATATCAACTATAAATGGAAATGTGCCAGTAAAGAGGAATTAGGGAAAGCTGTTAAAACGTGACCTGAGGAACAAAATTATTAAAATTAATTATTTGTGTATAATGCCAAAGCTCTTTCTCACTTTGAGAAAGCTGAGCTGTAGCTTTAAATGCCACTTTTTCATGATGAAGATGTTATTCTGGCCAGTAATAGTAAAATAAGAGTAATAGTATGTAGTTTTCATCAAAGCAGCTGCTGTAGTCTATAATGCTCTTTCTTTGGCACACGCTGACATTAAATTGTGACTTCTGTGCCTAAACAAAGGTAGCAAAAACTTCTTCATTCCAAGGAAAAGGTGTCTTTCTCACTGGCAGTACTAGCAGATATTCCTGACTTGGAAAAGGTCAAGAAATCCTATCATTTTTCTTTCTGAACCTCATGCTTAATTTCCTTGCTATACACAGTACATAATGAAAAAAAGCCCATGTTTCTAGTATCTTATCAGTATCAGGAGGAAAGAGAAAATCTTCTTCCTGGGTCTTGGCACAGTGACGGTGTTTTTTTTTTTTTTTGGTCATCTGCATATAAAAATCTTTTATTTTTGTTAAGGTAAGAATAAAAAACATGAACCTTTGAAAGAGGAGACAAATACTGCTACTTTTTTTTTGTTGTCCAGCATTTGAGCTGTGTCAATAAATATTAAAATGTTATTAAATGGAAGCAGAAGGACACTCTTATAGATTTCAGCAGGACTGAATTTTTATTATTACCTTGATAAATATATTTGGCACTTTCCTCCTGCTGAAATGGAAATGTTTGTGATCTTGCTCTATTTCAACTTAAAAAAGTACATGAAACTGATAGTCCTTTGATTTGCCTACTTCATGAGTTACCTTGCAGCTCTTTTTTTATTTTATTTTTTATTTTTCCCAGTCTCCTTGCCCCAAGCTGATGCTTTCAAACTTACATTTATTTCTGAATGGAAGTTCTGCTTTTCTGTAAAGCATTCTAACTTTATCTTACTGCTTCTTTTTCCTTGCCTTTCTATCATAGTAATTGGCTATTTTAGCTGAAGGCATGTCTTGGGGTAAAGTTCAGTTCCTTACATCATCTTCTGGCAGCCTGGCAAATTCTCTTAACCTTTTCCATGTCCTATTCTGTCTCCCGTTCTGTTTCTCAGCTTCTGGGCAATTTTCTTGACTGGCTATAGCTGAACCTTTTTACCTGCCTCTAGAAAACTGATATTCTTCCCAGCTCTACTAAAAAAGAGGGGTTGAATGCATAGCATGACAGTTTTATAAGGCTTTTTCAGTTATGGTGAGAGAGAAGCTTCTTTTTGATTTTCCTAGGCATTAAAAAACCCCAAAAACTTTGCAAGGTGATTGAACTGGACAGTATTCATGGGACAATGAATGTGCAATGCATGTGCTGCAAAGCTGCAGCATCTGCACAGCTTTTTCTTAGCCCTGAGAAGTGAAAAGGCTGTGTGCTGTTCACTTTCATCTGCATAGGTTCAGTTGTGTGCTTATGGAATTTCTTGTAACAGTACAGAAAAACAATAAACTACTGATAAGGCTTTTCTTTGCTTCACATTGGTAGCTATTTTATCAATACTTAGGTGTTTTTCAGTACTAAATCTCAAGCTAACATCTATAAAAACTTCAGATTTTTAGTGGAAACATCAACTTTTCTTTCTTTTGGCATACTCAAAAATGTATGTAAGTGTGAGCTTGAAATCATTGAATGGTTTGGGAAGTGGATCTTGAAGATCATCTGGTTCCAACACCTGTGACATGGGCAGGGATATCTTTCACAAGGTCAGGTTGCTCAAAGCCCCATGCAGCCTGAATTTAATGATGAGGCATCCACAACCGCCCTGGACAACCTCCTCCAGCATCTCATTACCCTCATCGCAAAAAATTTCTTACTTATGTCCAACCCACCCACTTTCAGTTTCAAACCATTGCCCATGTCCTGGTAAAAAGGTACATGTCTTGGTAAAAAGCTTTTTCTTAATGTTCTTTTAAGTTTCCCTTATATGTGCTAAAGGTCTACAGTAAGGTTTATCTTAATTTACTTGTATGTGATATCAATTCTGTGAAGCCAATTCTTCATTTACTGGGAAGTCACGTTGTGAACTAGCGCTAAAACAGCAGAATGCTCAGTAATTGTCTCTCTGTAGGCAAGCAGAAGGTAACTTTTCATTATTACTTTGGTTGCGATTTCACTACATCATTCATTTTCTCATAATTGATATAATAATCAGAAAAATCTTCAGTCACCAATGCTGGATATTGCTTCCTAGTCTTACTCAATGTTTTGCTAGTCTAGAGATCCTTAAAAATAAAGCTACATTTGCCTGGTTGCTGTTTTTGGAGCCTGAAATGACCTGAGATTTGGCTCAGGCAAAATTTGAGTGGGTTTTGAAAGGAGATGACGTGACTGCACTCATTTTTGGGAAACCTCATCCGGTTTTATACAGGGTATTTTAGCCACAAGTTTATGGTTAGGATTTTTATGTTCATGAGGAAAGTAGGTTCTTCCAGCTGTGGGACAGTGTGGAGTTGTTCTATATTTACTTGCTTTAAGCTCAAATTTTATATTGCCAATAAAGCATAGTTGAACAGAGAGCTTTCTTATTGTGAATGTCTGTACCTTTATTTGTCTGTCTTTATTAAATAAATAGTTTTAATCATCTAATAACTAATTAGGTTAGGCATTTTTTACTTGGCACAGTAGAATTTTTTTTCTGTTTTGTTTTCTTTCAAATTTTGTGTTAGGTTTTACTTCGCATAGCGCTGTTTAGACAAATCTAACCATGAGGATGTTTGCGTATCTGAAAGTCAAAAGAAATTTAATGACCATGCTATTAAAGTTTAAAAATAAAATAAAAATTTTAATTGTATCTTTATACTAAGTAAAAACCCCCTTGGTTATGCTGGAAAGTATTTCAATGTGATGTTTATTTGCCAGTCTGTGGTAGGGCATGCATAATGTCCTCAAGCCTAATGATGCAGCTTGTGTTGGAATTGTTTCTAGTTGAGTTTTCAGTATGATTGGTGTTGTAACTAAAAAAAATGAATTGGGTATCTGCAGTGAGGGGTCTGCAGCAGGAAATATGCAGCTGTATGAGCAGTCGTGGACTGTGGACAGGTTGTTGGGACTCTGCCAGTAAAAATAACATAAAATCTTTTCCTGTTTGTGTATCTGGAATTACTTGCTAAAAGAATTTGGCAGCAAATCCAAATGTAACAATATAATTTTAATTATATTCTCTTATGCTTCTTGTTGTGGGAAGAAATCTGCGGCTGCTTTCATTATCGTCTCTCTTACTATGGAAATATGATTACCAAATGACTTTTGCTAGAATGGGAGGGGACAGTTCATGTGGGTACATATGTGATTTTTGTACAGAAAAAAGAGTGAAAGTTGTACTTCTCTCAGTTTAAAACCTGAGTTTTCTTAAAAGTGGACTGTTAAATTCTATACTGAATCTCTTGTAAATTCCTAAACCCCCTTTACTTTCTGGTGTACTCACAAGCTCTGTATATGTGCTTCTCTCTTAATTTCAGTATGTTCAGAATGTACTAATATTTGAACTTGGAATAACTATAACTCCTGTTTTGGTGGGATTTTTTCTTTGTTTGATTGAGATTGTGGGGTTTTTTCCCCTTACTACTGGAAGATCCTTCTTGCTCACAGTTACATAGAAAATATAGAAAAATTGCCTTTCACATTCCTTACCCCAGCTATGTGCTGGAAGCCCAGTTCTGTTCCACTTCCCCCATTTATTGTGTCCCTTCCTGCCTCCCTGCCTTTGCTAAACCATCTGTGCACTTTCCTTTGAGTCCCAAAGGCTTAAGAAATGTCCTATTTTGTTTGACATTAGTTTTATTTATATTAGTTTGACAAGTGATGGTTGGACTTGGAATTGCTTCTGCAACCTGAAAATATTTTTTTAAGGATGACATATTTGTTTTTCAGTTTCAAATTCTTTTTGCCTCTTAATTTTATGCAGCAGTAATTAAAAACACTGCATTATCTAAAGTTTGTGATTAACATGATAAACTTGAATAAGTCACAGACTTAGTGCTATGTAACTTCTTTGATAAGACAAGCATGAATATTCATTTTTATGTGTAAAACAAATAGCTTTTGCTATTCTTTTACCTAATTTAGAGGTAACAGCAAGAGAAATGGTCTCATTGAAGCATGAAATGAATTCTGTGCTTCTGTTTGACTTGTTGACATCTGCATCTTCTCCAAGCTGAACAAACCAAGTGACCTCAGCTGCTCTTACAAGGCAAGGCTTACAACGTCTTGCCCTTGAGGCCTTTCAACATCTTGGTCCCCTTCTCTAGACGCATTCTAATACCTTGATGTCCTCCTTCTATCGAGGTACTTAAACCAGCACAGAGTGCAGAGCAGAGTGGGACAGTCGCATTCCTCAACCAGCTGTTGATGCGATGTTTGATGCTCTCCAGGAACCTTTTGGCTTCCAGGATATACCATTGATTTATCTATTGTCCAACTTGCTACTAACTGGGACCCTCGGATCTCTTTCCTGGCTGTTCACAAATGTGACCTCTTCCATGGATATTCAGAATGCTGATATTTAAAGAATAGGGAGAAAAATAACCAAGCTTTTAATGTATTTAAGCAACATCTTTATATGTTTTATGCATTTGTGATGGCAAGTGCAATGTCCTGTGTTGCAAGTGCTTGCCAAAACCATCAAGTTTTAAATGCAACTGTTTTCATCCAGTCAGGGTTGATGAAAAAGCATTGAGTCATCCTTAGCCCTGGTTGTGCTTGTTGTACTTTTGCTTTCACTGAAATCAAGCGGAGAATTTTTTTTGTATGGACATAGAAATTGTTTAGGGTTTTTTGTTTTGTTGTTTGTGTATTTACTTGTTTTTTTCTTTTTTTTTTCTCTCCCAAGTACTCAAGAAATCTGGTGATTTTATCTTGTGGTGATTTTTCTTGAGGTCTTGAAATCTGTGATTCAAAAGTGAATTTGAGTGTTGAAAGAAGAGGCCCACCCAGATGAAACTGATTTGATTGTGCATGAGTACTTTCCACAGTTGTAATCCTACCAAGAAGGGAAACTGAGTCAGTTGATAAGAAGTCCATTTTTTTTTATATGGATGTAGCTAGATGAAAAAGTGCACACATACAGAATTCATTTTATTAAATTGGGAGATTTACCTGTAGCTTGTTTTAGGTGTAAATTTCAATTTTTTTAAAATTTGTAATGCTATTTATGCCTGATATTTACAAAGGTGTAAGCTTCCTTGTAATTAAGTGTAGGTACAAAAAATTCTGCATTGAAAAGCATTGCAAGTATATGTATTTCCATATATCTGATGAGGACAAAAATGCAGATGTTTGATTTTATGTGTGTTGAGTCTCAATTTATTTGCTAAGCCCTCAGACACTGAGTAAGAGTGGACGAGAACTTCATCAGAATTTTTCCCCCCCTCCTGCACAAGCCTTACTTTCTATGAGTGTGGCAGTGGAGTTTTGAAGTTTATTTGTTTAGAAAATTGTTTAAAATGTTGTAATGGTTTGTTCCTATTCACCCCTTTTCAGTTTTCCTAAGAGTGTCTCCCTAAAGCTGCTTACCACATGTTTTCCAGCCTTTCCCCATGGTAGTCCTGGTATTTCCCGATCCTTCCCTGTCCATCCTCTGAACCCTGTCCCTGCAGCTTGTCTGTCCTTATTTGCTACATACATTTGTGTAGAAGCTTCGTTGTTAGTTATGATATTTCCCTTCACTCATTAGTGTGTCTGGGGACTTCTGGTGGTCAGTGACCCCGAGACGTGTTAGAAATCTATTTTTCACCCCGTGACAAGTTAACTATTATTCTACTTAGACTTTTGTGGTGTGCAGATCCTCATATAAGGTTGGTATTTTTTTCCATGGGTTATAATCAAAGTCACAGGTGTCTTGGGCTCTGTGCCAAGGTCTCCGAGCCCCCTGGCAGGGGTTCGAGCCATTCAGGACAACCAGAGCGATGTCCTGAATTCTGACAGGTATACACTCTTCCCTCCCCCTTCCCTATTGTTTTTATGGTTACATGTATCCCCCATACTCTCCTATCTAGCCCTTGATTTGTTGTCAGGCTGTATCCTCATGGGGGACAGCGTTTCTGTAAAAGTTGCCATTTTTCTGTTTTGCGCCCTTTTGCCTCTGCCTCCCCTTTGAGCTGCGACGCTGTGGCACCTGTGCCCCTCCCTTCACGGGGAGGAATAAAGACAGTTGGGAGATGCAAGCAAGGGCTCCTTCCTTCTTTCTTTGCCTCAATACATCGATGTGGGTCCACACATGTAGGCTGCTTCTGTCATTCTGGGATGTGAGCATGTGGCTGAACCACAACCCTCTGCCTGCTGGTGGCTGAGCCGGGGAGCGGCTGAGGGAAAAGGGGATTGGAGCTCACCGGTGACCAGCATCACCCCCTCCTCCTGCAACTGAGGCAAATGAATGTCATCAACTTTTCCCATTATTCTGTCCTACTGCTACTACTAAATGACAATAGGCACTTGCAGTAGAGGTCAGAATTTTCTCAAAAGTTTTGATTTATGAGTTGAGTTCAGTGCATTAAGAAGTCTCTTGCATTGCTGTCAAGTTCCGGTCGGAAAGATGTACTATAATATTAATTTATAAATTATCAAAGGTATGTTTTATTCTTCTCCCAGTGACATTGGGGAAATCACAGAAGACAAATTGAGTATGAAAATAATCTTTGGTCTTCAACCTGTGATCCAGTTTGACTGCCTGATACAGGGAGTCTGTTTTCTTGGTTTGTGTTCCACTGCTGAAAATGCCAAAGTATCAATCAAACTTCCATGTATCATTTGGTCTCTGCTGAATCATACTCTTAGAACATGTCAGCTTAGAATTAATCCTTGTCTTGTGAAAACAAGTAAGGCTCTATGGTAAAGAAATCTGTTGTCAAAGGACATTCAGTGTAAATGTTCTTCAAAGTATCAGCTGCAGTGAAAGGTTTATTTTCTTGTAAGACAAGCTTTACAACATTTGTTACTTATCAAACACTGCAAATAACTATTTCAACAATTAAAGACTTTCCAGTTCTAAAGATCTATTATGACAAAGACAAAATTGAAGCCTAATGTATCTAAAAGCTAGTGTAAAAAAACTTGTCAAATCTTATAGATTTTGATGGCAGCAAAAAGTAATTTTTCTTGTGGGGTAAGTTTTCATAAAATAATTCAGCTTATCTTCGCCCATCTATATGCTTTTGCTGAGGAAAATTTTAAGCTTTTTCTTTAATGAGCAGAGAACTGCTTGGCTGTTTAGCAACAGAAGCTTAAGGAATCTTGATGTTTATAAAGACAAATCATTTTGCTGCTAAGCAGATAAACCCCCTTTTCTGTCATAGATTTTAATGGAAAATTTTGACTCATCTCAGTTACTTTTAATGCATGAAATAACATTGGACATCAGTCATCTCATGTAATGAATCACAACTATGAAAAATTTACGTGGACATGTTGCTTCTACTTCCTTCTAAGCTTGTTGACAGCTTCTGTATACCTATAAACCTTCTTCTGTATCAATTCTTATTAATGTGATTTTATCACTTTGTAAAAATTTTAAATATGTTGATCTCCACTCATCATTGTGCTTGGTGCCTGCACTACACCCTGTGTCCCTCTCTGTCTTGTTTGCAAGGTCTTTGCAGGAGGAGTTCCTTTAAGTGCTGCATAAACACAAGATGATGTTCTCACATCCAGTTCTCAATGGAAGTAGCTGACTAATTCCTGTCAGTGATTGCCATGATTCCTGGCCTGTGCTTTACCTGTTTGTAGGTGTGTCTGCTTCTTTGTATGCTGGGGAGGGATTCCTGGCCTAAAATTGTTGTGAGTTTGTGTTTCTGTGTATTTACTCCTGTGTAGTATTTGGTTTTGTGAAAAATCGTCCATCATGTACCGGTCAGAATTACAAACAATCTAAGTATGCCTGCAGGTTTGAAGTTCCCTACTTAATTTCTTCAAATATTTGTTTCTCAGATTAATATTTTAAGATGAATGGGTGATAAACTTTAGAAACCATTTAAAAATACTTTTTTTCCTAAAATGATGCCTCATATCCTAAGTGGCTAAGACTTTGCCAAAATCAGAAATATGTGTGTGTATAGAAGAGCACAATTACTTACCTGTAAATGATGTAACACTTCTACAACTTTTTGACAATACCTGTGTCTCAAAGTAATGCATCTGAGACTGAGTACTCTTTCTTTAGAGGAGAAAATGGTACACATGAGAAGGTTGTGTTTGAGACCTGTTTTTTGAAGTCCATAGAAATTTACTAATTCAAGGCCACTGAGGCATGCTGTTCCATATTTGACATTTAAAAAAAGATTCGAAAACTTTTAGAAGTCAGTTAAATAACAGAGCATTGAATGTCTTATTAAATGGTTTGAATCCTGGATGGGACATCTAGGTCCTGATTTAATGGAAGTAGCAATAGTGGTTCAGAAGAAACCAAAGAGTTTTGGAGCCTCTGTGGAAGGGCTGGAGAGCAGCAGAATATTTTGATGATTCACCTTGACATTTGTCTGGATTTATCCAAACCAAGTGTCAAAGCAAAGCTTACAGAGACATATTGTGTTCTAAAAATACAAACTATTTGCAAATCAGGTGCTCTTGAATGTGATTATCCATGCTAATATCTATGTATAAGCATACAATCTAACAAGAATATGGGTTTTTCAAGGGTACTTTATTATAACTTCACTCTAGCCTTTTTAAAGGCAGTGATGATATTCCCAAATGTTTTTTATCATATCAAAATGATCAATCATTGCCTACTAAGGAAGGTTTCAGTGAGGGAGAGTATGTCCTTTTGTTGTAAAATGAGAAAAAATATCCTGAATTCAAACAATTTACTGAAAGTAATTTTTTGGGGAATCTTAATTAAATTTTTACAATGTCAGGGGAAGTGTATCTGTGAAGTTGTTCTTGTAAAATTTTATTATGTTTTTTCCTTTTAGCTTAACCATCACATAATCTCAAGTTTTCTTTACGAGCTGGAAAGGAAAGCAAGACTGATTCCTTCAGAGAACCATTGAGATCACAGGCCAAGCATCTGGAACTGCCTTTGGAGACTTTCCCTTCTAGATACCTAGTCTCTTTGAGGATGATAATTCTTTTTGCATGAGAAGTGTTCTGTTATTCTAAATTAGTACAATGTTGCAGAAATGCAAAAATGGTTTTTTGTATGAGGGAAGCTTTGATGTTCTGATAGGTTCTAGTGACAGAGTCCTGCTGTGGGAAATATTCAGGTGCTGTGCATCTCATATTAAATTCAAAAACTGCCCTTCATGTGAAAAGATAGAGTGAAAAAAAAAAAAGGAATAAGAGGAAATTGTGTTGTCTTTAGCTTTTTATGGGTGGCTATATGTCAGTTCCTACACTGTGCAACTAGGTCAGTAACAGCTGAAATAAAATTCAGTTTAAGACAAAAGGAAGGGGGAGTGGTTGGCAGAAAGTTAGTTTTCATCTGGTGAAAAGGCAAACATAAACCAAAGCTGAAGTACTGTGAACTGCATATTATAGGCTCAAAGGGTTTCAGAAGTGCTCTGCCCGTGGTCTACTTGTTCCTTTGAAAGAACAAGTTTGTAGTTCTAGTGCACTGGTGCTGGTTTACCTAAACTCATGAGAAAAGTTATATTCTAATGTAATGTTTACCTACTTGTTTTTTTGTGTACAGCTATTTATTAAAAATGTTTTGTAGCATTTTTAAAAATTATTCCATGTGTATGCAGACATAGAATAAACAGTCCACCTCCTTCTCTCCTTCCCTCTACTGTAACACATTGTTAATAGTTTTCATGGGTTAAAATTACACTTTATCTCAAGCATTTTTAGAGAAATGCATGTTCTTAGACACATAGCAGGCAGAGATGGGTAAGAGTATACACAGCAGGGATCTTTCTTTTCACATTACTTGAAAGCGTGGGTTTCGGGGTTTATTTCTTTTTTGTTTTAATTACCAGTGGCTAAGTTATTAATGATGATTGATAATGAACTGCTGATGATTGAAGTGTGATCTCCTTGAAATACTCCCTGAATTATGCACAGTATAGCTCCATAGTGCGGAGCTCACAGTATTCCTGTCTGTACTCCAATTTTGCTCACCACAGAAGTTCACTTGAATTTTTTCAAAGGCAAATTGAAGAATTTAGAAAGCATTTCTGAATTGAATGCATGAGTTCTCTGATGGTTTCTTACTTGGATAGTTAGTTTTGATAGTGCTGGGTAAGACAGTCAAAAGAAACTTAGAATTTGTGATTTCCTTCAAAGTAATCTGGACTCTGTAATTTCTTGTTGTGGCTCATTTGTCCAGCTTTTTCAGAAGTTTTAAGGGATTCTTTCTTCCAGTTGTATTCATCTGGTGGAAGTTTCTCCACAGTCTTGCATGAGGAGAGAGGACCGTACCCATTTTCATACAACCTACAAGGATTGTTCTTTGTGTGTCTTGTGTGTTCTTCAGAGTCTTGTGGCAAAATGGCTGAGGCTGGAAAGTGTCTCTAGAGATTTTCTAATTCACTCAAATGAACAAAGCAAAGTCATCTACAGTAGACTGGCCGAGGCCATTTTCTTTTGGGTTTTGAATATCTCCAAGGATGGAGATGACATCTGGACAACCTGTTCCAATTAAAAAGGGTTTTGTTTCTTTCCTTATGTGCTTCAGTGAACTCTGAATTTTATGTTTGGTTTTCCTTATAAGAAGTTTTTATTTTCAGTACTGATTGAAATCTGGCATAATTAAAAAAAAAAAAAAATCAAAATGTGGACCCAAATAGGCCAGTCTCATATTTTCTTTTCCTACTATGAAAGCATCATATAGGCCAGTCCCTTACCTGCTGTGGTATTTGCTACTGCCTGGTTGTACTTGATACAGGCCAAATCTTGTGTATCATCGCTACTTTGGGAGGGCACATCTGGACATGCACTCTTTATAATTCAGACAAGGGACTGGCATGGAAGAGGAAGGCAAGACAAGCTGCAGCAGAAGTATTTCTGCAGTATTTCTGTGGTGAACAATTTCCAAATCCTGACTGAGGCTGAAAGGAAAAAGGTTATTTGGCTCTTTTTTTTTTAAGCTATATTGTATTTCTAACTGATTTCACTGGGAAACAGAGCAGAAACTTGTGCCAATTTGTTGTATCTGGCATAGCAGAAGTCCAGCTAGCAGCTTAGCAGCACATTATTTAATCCTGTTAATTGAGGCCCTGGATTCTTTTTTGGTGGAAGACATCATCTCATCTTGATTTTTAGAAAACTTATTTGCTTCATCTCTGTAGTAGGCAGTGAATGTAAAAGAGGCTGTTGAAATAGCTGTATGGCTTTATTGCTTGCTTAAAGAGTTTGAGGAAGGAGGATTTGTTTTACTGGACAGAAGTCTGAGGCTCCCACAACTGTGAGCCATGTGCTCACAGCATGTGTGAGGTCTAACACTGCTTAATGTTGCATATGAGTAATTGCTGAAACATAGTGGTTTGACTTAATGGTTGAAACAAATATTTGCATGTTAGAAGTATAGCTGAGAATTCTTTACAGATTCTGTAAGATGTACTTTTCTGTTAGGCACATAAAAAATTACTTTGTTGGGGAAATATAAAGAGTATGAAATTCCAGTACTTGCTGCTGGAGTAGTTCTTTAATACATTACCTTCAAAGGTATGTACTGCAAAATTGTTACAGACTTTGAAAAATCTTTGAGTAGATACCTAATTAAGAATAAGATGCCTGAATACCTCATGATAAAATACTTAATCCTGCACTGAGCTCTGGATTCTGAATGCTTTGCTGTGAAACCACTAAATTCCCACTGAAAGCAGTTCTATACCCCAATGTCTATTGGACTGGGCTTTGGTCTTCTTACTGCAAGTAAGTCTGCACTGTATTTGCATATAAAGATCACTGCATAATTGCATGCACTGCTAATGTCCTGGTTTTGCTTTAGTTTCCACTTATTGGACATTTTAAAACTAGTTATAACAGCCATTTGCTTTTTGAACTGAGGTCTTTAAGTACTTTGCCTTGGAATTCACACCTTTCCTTAACACCTTGCCACCTTTTGCATATGCTAGTTTACTTCCTAATCAAATTTAGAAGTTTGATACAAGGCTAGAAGGGTTTGACTTGGCACTCTGGGTTTGGCTTACATCGGTGCAAGTCACTTCAGTAAAAGTCCTTTGTGATTTGTCTTCCAGTCATTATGTTGTAGTGGATTTATTATTATTTTTTCTAAGATCTATAGCTTGATGTCTTTTTAATGCAATTTTCTTTAGATACTGTAAGAATACCTATTCAACAATTTTCTTCTGGAAAATATCTTTCTAAATGAAATATGTATTTTTTTTAAGCATCATGCTGTTCATATTCTAGAGAGAACAAACATTGTTCTTTTGTTTTTTGTTTTATTTTTAGCATTTCATATTTCTGTTAATTGACCTTTTTTCTGAACTGTTCATTGGACAACAGAATTTGTACTAATTCTTACAGCTGTTTTGTATGTTTGGTTTTTAACACATGAGCTGTTAAGTGTGAGAAGTGAATATTTCTTTCTTCTGACACTTGAGCACTTGACTTAATGGCCTCCAGCATTTTCATCTCAATTCCAAAAACAATTTCGTTTCTAAGTAACTGAAAGCTATTTTGAAACAATATATGCAGCAGAGAAACAACTAAGTGTATTATTAAGGATACTGACCTGTCATGTTCAGAATTTAATGAAGCGTATAATTCTATATTTTTATCTGCAAAATCTTTCATAATGATTTTCTATACCCTTTTGCAAATAGAGGTATTTTAGGAAAAAAATCCTCCTGGAAGAGAAAGATCAGGAAGATACCTTCAGGATGTAGTTAAGAAAACTATGCATTCATTTCAGAAGTTCTCATGAAAAATTCATCTTGGGTACGGGAAAAATAGAAGTAGAAATATATATTTCATCTGAATTCTGTTAATTTGTATTCATTGCATCCTATCTCAGAAACTCAATTCCCAAAAGAATTCTGAAGTATAGGCACAAGATAGAAAAAATGTAGTAGTGAATATAGTCTTGGGACAACATAGTGAGAGATGACAGTTTAAAGGCATAGTGTTAACTTGAAGTTATTATTGGTGTTAGAAAATACTGTACCTACAATGTAGTCATGAGAAACATACAGTTTGTGGTGGCTGGTGGGCAGGAAAACCTACATTCCATCTTGCATTCTTGTTTTGTAGCCATTTCAAAGGTGCATCAGTTGTTGAAGCATATGAGCTGTTGAATTTCCTTTGAAGAAAAGGGGGTAGGTTTATGGTTCCTGGATGGGCAAATACAAGTTGTTAATATGTGATATGCATGAAGGTAGAAATTAATTTGCTGTATATTGTGCTGTAGACTAGAATTCCAGCTTGATAATGAGTAAAGGATGAATTCTCTTTCAGTTAAAATGTAGTAAAACAAACCAAAATCAAACCCTTAGAATGTTAGCGTTGAAATGTTAAAGTGTAGTGCCTTAGGAAGTGCACTTAGTCTATCCTAAATCCTGCAGCCCCTTGCTGTACCTGAGCTTTGTATCTTCAGGGTCTGACCAATCAGGAATTGTGGGCTGTTTTTTGTGGGTGGAGGTGGAGCACAAATTTGTCTCCCAATGAGCAAAGCACCCCTCATGAAATTTTAATGCACAATTGCCTGTGCTGTGTTTTTTTAATTTTCAGAGCTAACATTAAAAAAAAAATGCGGTGCTGTAGTTCATGGTGTCTAACTTGCACTATGACATTCCTTCAGAAAAAGAAAACAAATGAAGAAATGTCAGCTTATCAGTTAGAAGTGTATTTGAATGAGAGTGTCTGTGTTGTGAATATAATTCTCTACATGGTGATATGGAATTTTTCATGTTCTAAATGGGAGCTTTGACAATGTGAGCCTTGTATCATATTTACAAGGAGTTGTTAAAGCTGAACCTGAACAACATCATTCAGCGTAGTGAAAACTTTGCATTTACATGACATATATGGAAATAGAGTATCAGGAAGGATGCCAACTGCCACCTCATTAAATAAGACTACCAGTACAGTTGAATTTACAAAACTCCTTAACAGAAATCTTTTTATGGGAATCCCAGCAGAACACTTTCTTATACTGGAATTATTCTCACTAGGTTTAACTGCATTGAATATTCAATGCTGATGCTGTCTTTGGTGATCTTGAAAAGGAAAAATCATGATATAACAAGAGCATCTCCAGACCTGTGGAGGAGGCACCTAGTCCACACCCCTCTTCTTGGCTAGGTCAGCTACAGCAAGTTGCCCAAGGCTGTGTACAATCTCCAAGGATGGAAACTCAAAAATACTTACTGGGAAGCCTATTTCTTAGATGTTTGGCCTCAATAACTGGGAAAAGTACCTTCTAATGTTTAAATGGAATTGATCATATTTCAGTTTGTGTACATTGCCTCTTCTCTGGGGATCGCTGAGAACAGACTTGGCCTGTCTTCTTTACTGCTTTTTACCTAGCTACTCTGCAATAAAGCACCTCCTTTTCCTCTGATCTTGGGGCTTTTTCTGTTTCTCCCTTTGCTCCCTGCCACCCACCCCAGCCTTGGCACACACATTCAGTAGATCCAGTTTCTCTAGCCCATTGAAGTCCCTCTGAATGACAGCAGAACCATCTGCTCTGTCAACCGCTCCTTCCAATTGTGAATTGTCTGTGGAATTGCTGAGGTTGTGCTCTGTGCCATGAGCCAGGTCCTTATTGAAAAGCAGGATTGGCGCCAGTGTTGACCCCTGGGGGCTCCATTGAAGGCACAGGCCTCCAGGCGGACTTTGGCCTGCAGATCACAGCCCTTAGAGCTTGGCAGCACAGTCTGTTTTCAGCCACCTTGCTGTCCACTTTCCCGTCTTTCACAGTTTGTGAGGGTGTTCTGGGGAACAGTGCTGAATGCTTTTCTTTATTCAAGATAAACAACATTCTCAGCTCTCCTCCCATCTATTTTCTAACTATTTAATTGTAGAAAGCCATAATGTGGCCCATCACCTTCCAAAACATTGAGTAGAGGTGGACTGGCCTTTGGTTCTCTGCATTCTCCTTGTCCTTCCTGAATCCAGGAGAGATGTTTGCTTTCTTACAGTCTGTTTGAACCTGCCTTTGTAGTCATGACCTTTCAAAGCTGTTCTGGGAGTGGCTTTGCTGTGATGCTGTCCAGGTCCCTGAGGACTTGTGGGAGCATCCATCCCCTCAGGTCACATGAATTATGTATGGCCAGTTTGTTTAAATCTTCCCTAACCTAATTCTTCTCCAAGGGTAAACGTTTCCTCCTCCAGAAGAGCAGGAAAAACTAGGAAGTAGCTTGTTTCTAATTTCACCACAGCTGGTATCCAAAACCCAAGATAGGGTTGGTGGGAGCACTGTTTTGGGTACAGATTGTCACTCAGATGGAATATTTGCACTGACAGAACATGGCAGTCGTATCTACTGATCTCTCTGTCATACACACACAACCATCCTATTTATTTGAAATTATTGAGTAAAAAAAAAAAAAAAAGTAAAGCCTTTTTTGTGAGGAGAAAGCTTACCCATTTGAGAGTGCAGTCAGAACTGACCATGTATTCTCTGATCTCATATGAGCTTCAAATGTTTGCTTAGATGGGAGGTCTACAAGAAGCAAACTTACACAAAATTATAGTTTCATTTATGGGGATTATAAGTGAATTTCAAATATTAGAATATTGTCAAATCCTAATGCCCAGAATTTTCCTAATGCTCAAAAATACTAGGTTTACCTTCAGCATACCTTAAATGTATGCTGAAAATTCACTCAAGTCAAGCCCACAGTCATGCATCAATAACCATTTTCTATTTTCTGAGAGAAACCACATTATCCCAGCTGCATCTGGATACTGGATGAATGCATGTTGGATTCACTGGAAAATATTTTTTCATGACTGTGTAGCTGCTAAGATAATAATGAGATCAGTGAAATTAAATAGAATCTTAGAACTCTTGAATTGTGTATTGGTTGCACTTTTATTGATAAATCTTGCAGCTATATGCCTGCTGCAGTGGAACCTTACTAATGCAAAGTAAGGATCTGCCCAAATACTCTTTTGGATAGGGCTTAACAGTAGAGTCTGCTCATTTTATAGTGGCTCCATCTGATATTTGATTAATTTTGCTGCATGAGGCAAGCAAGGGAAAGTAGGATTTTTATAAAGTATAATGAATTTTGGTTTTACAGGTGCTGCCTGCTGAAGTGCTGGTAATGTCCAAATGTCATGCTTATTTGAGCAGTCCATGTCCAGCTTGCTTTAGGGGGCATAAAAGCTGAAGTTAGTTACCTAAATGTGTGATTTTCCTTTCTTGAATGATAATGATGCTAAACTTAAATGATTATACTTGGTTAAAATGTAATTTACTATCTTGAATTTGGCTGAGCTCAGCTTGAAACTAAATGTGCAGTTGGTAGTTTAAAAAAAGTGACAAAAGCTGTTAAAATATTCAGCACTAAGAATATCTTTGACTACTTAGATACTTCAGGAGCAGTGGCTGAATAGAATAGTCACAGTCGTAATGCACTACAACCTTCTCTCTCATTATGCTGTTTATATCCTGCTTGAATGAAAATATATTTTAGTTCCCTGAAAGCTTCTCTATAGCTTTAAACTTTCAGCAGATGGGAGTATTAGAGGAACATTTTTGCCTCTGCTTGTGTATGGAACTGAGAACGCCACGGGACTGTGAAAGGATTTCAGCCAAATTGCAGAACCCTCCTTGCCCCAGTCTGGAGCAGCCCACGCCATTAGCAGCTCTCTCTGTGGTGTCAGGGATGTCATTAGCTTGTCATGGGAGACCCCTTCAGCTGAGCTAATTATTTCAACAAGCTCTATTCATGAGCTGTTCAAATATTGGAGCTTTAGGAAGTAGTAGCTACTCCTGAAAGACTTTGGAATGCAGATCAGTTTCTGCACGTTCATGTTTTGATGCTGACTGCAGTAAAACCGAGAGTTGGCGACTTCTTATATATAAGGACGCAATCCAGATATTTATGGAAGGACACAATTCATCCTTTACTTTCTGGTGATCCTATATGACTGTATTTGGGCCATAATGCAAATTTCTAGTTGATCTGCTCTGAAGCTTTAGGATTTCTGAATTTTAGTCTTGTTTTCAGTGGTCATCAGTGCTTGAATTTGGAGCAAAAAAGTACACTTTGGGGTGAGAAATTCCATGTTCTTCTGTTTAAGTGTGTTTGACATAATGATATTATCTTAAAAATATTATATTGTCTAGAAATACTCAAAGGTGTTTTTTCCTTCTTTATTTTACTCAGATTCACCTCATCTCCGGAAGAATCTCAAAATTTGGACAACTTCTGCCAGTTTACTTTACACTTTAACGAGATACCATTCCATTAAGAACAATGAGCTCCACAACACCAGGTCAGTTTGTTTATATTTATACCTCACTTCTGCATAAAACTGTGCCTTCTTAGGAAATATATAATCCTTTGTGTTATGAAATGAATTTGGCAAATGACTGATATGCGCTGCTTCTTATAAAAGAGGACAATGGCAGAATAGGCAGAAAAGGCACTTTTGGGGGTACCTTATCACAGCTGAATTTCAAAGCCAGGATAATCTTACAGTACACTTAAAATATTTTTTTGTTTTTCTTAAGAAACTGATTAGTCATGATCTGACGTGAATAGGCATTTTGTAACATTTTAGTTCTTAATATATGTAATTAGACATTAATTTATTTTCTGCTTTTGCACAGAGGCTTCTTTTAAAGAAAGACTTCAAATGGTATCCTGTTATTTTTCTGTTTAGCTCCAAAGTTATCTTTACCCATGATAGGCATTCTTTGCAGAGCTTCCTCCTTTAAATGTGTAATTAACAATGGTCTCTGAACCTGCTTTATCCAATGC
Organism: Melozone crissalis; assembly: GCF_028551555.1. Lineage (NCBI taxonomy): Eukaryota > Metazoa > Chordata > Aves > Passeriformes > Passerellidae > Melozone > Melozone crissalis. The sequence goes on from NW_026535794.1 coordinate 30,773,121, forward strand.
CTGCAAAATGAGTCACTGAACTGCAGCTTCACTTGATAGAAAGCGAACTATCAGTAGCTGTTTAAACTTCCAAGAAAACAGAATGCTGCATATGGAACATGCCTTGACTTCAGTTCTTTTGAGGAGTGAGAGTCCCCAATTCAAATCTCTGCAACGTCCCATATGGTTCACACTTTGATCACCCACACTTGAAGTATCTATTCCTAGCACTGTTGGTAAAATAACCCTTTACAGGTGGCTTATTTTATGACTGCTTTGGTTTTGTGAGAACAGTCTATAAAAGCATCAGGGAAAACACTGTAATACTTTGTGAGCTGTATTTATCTGTATATACCCTATTGCATAGAAATTTAATTCAGTGAGCATTTTTTGAGAATTGTTGATTGTAGTATTAAAAACTGACAACAGCTTTTATATCAAATGGAGTCAAACATAGCTCAGTTTCACACTTGGCCTCTTTCTCTTACAGTGCAATTTGGTGCATGCAGTGAATTATCCATACAGAGCACAACAGGGCATTCAGCAGAAAGGCACATATTTGTCTTATCACAGTGGTGCTTAATAGGAAATAATCTTGTACTTCCCTAAACAAAGAGTTCAAATGCCGAGATACTCCAGCTGATTTGGTATCTTTCTAATGTTTCTTCTTTTGTGTTAAGTGCAGGCTGTGGAAAGAACCAAAAATTAAATTGGCTCACACAAAAAGAAAGTAAAATTTCCACTATTCTTATTGGCATGAAGAAAGAAGATAACTAACGTGAATGTGTATTTGTCTGTTTCTGTGGGCTACATCTAATGCAAGAAAGGGGACACATTCAGTATAATCAGATTACATGTAAATGTTTTTAGATACTTCAGGAACATCACTTTTGGTAGGAGTTATGTGCCTAAATATTTTCAAATCTACTCCTTAGTGTCCCCCAACATTAGTTTGCCTCTGAAAACTGAGTTGCTTCACCAGCCATTTCAATGTACCTCTGTGACATGTACAGAAATGTGGTATTGAAGGGCAGTGTCAGCCTTGGGATCCTCATTTTTCTTTCCTTCAGTGAAAGAGCAGTGAGGCAGGATGTATTTTTACTTTAGTCTTGCATCCTGCTTAAAGTTAATGCCGTGAACTGGAGGAGGATGAGCATCTCCATGTGGCATCTCTTCTGTCCCCCAGCTGAATGAGGTTGAGATGAGTTTTGTGCAGTGTTTTGTCCCCTTTTGGAAGACACTGAAATTTCTGGTTCCAGTGTAGTCCCAGTAATAGTGGTAGGAGAAGCCTGCCATTTCTCTGAGCAGCTAACATTTGATTGGAATTTCTTAAACATTGGTAAATTTTCTTATTGCATCCATAGTAACTGAGTTCCCTTTTCCAGTCCTCCTCAAAGGTGCATATTTTTTCATACATGGCCAATGTTTTTGTCCCATTGCAGTTGTTATTGCTACTTTTCCTTTCTCATGGAGTCTATTTTCATGAAGGTTAACCTTATGAGATAAAGAGATGGAAGGGCAGTTCCATCCGACTTTAAAGGACCTTTCCAACTGAAACTATTTTATGACTCTGTGATTCCAATGATTCAGCTTCCAGCTTAGGTGTAAAGTATGTATCAGGTTGTAATTGCTCCACCTGTAAGATGCTCCAGTAGTTGCAGGCATCCCTAGTATTCCAATAGAAAAATTAACGAATTGCCAGCTTCTTACTGTGGTGGTGAGCCTGTGGTAGGCAGTTCATGTATTTATCTATGGCTTGTAATTTAAATGGCAAAAGCCTGGGTGTTCAGTAGTGTAGAGTTGGGGGGTTTGTGCTTTTTCTTTTTAATTCCTGATAGTCTTGAACTTCTTCAGGGAATAGGTTGCTATATTATGTTACACCCCGTGGTTAGGGAGGTCTGAAATAATTTTTAAGCAGGACACTTTAGGCACATACAGTATACAGACAGTATTTATGACCCTTTTTTTATATGGTGTAACACCGGGATGCTATCTCATTTGAATACCAATCTGTATGTCTTGTACATAAGAGCTGTGAAAATCTTCATAATATATGTAAATGTTATTTTGGGTCATGTTTTTAAGTTACAACATAATGGTGAATGTACTTTTTTTTACAATATATCTAGCCTGCATATATATAGCTTATGTATGTACATTCATACATGCTGTTTACGCAGAAGATAAATGTATTAAAAAAAAAGAAAAAGCAGGAGGCAAACTGGTAAAGCAGCACTACTCTGTCGATGAATGGTATAGGCCAGCCTACTTCATGGATGGCTTGTTCTGTCTATGAAAAATTCTGAAATGCTGTAGAAAGGATTGTGTGCACTGTGCTAAATTTCTGTGGTTTTATGATGAGATGTGCTAAGTGGAAAAAGAACATATTTCTTTAGAGTTGCTTTCCCTTCAAGCCTAAATTGTCTGAAAGCCCATTGAAAGACCTTATGTGGAACAAGCGAAAATGATGCAAGTTTTATTCGACCATTATCTGAGGAACCTCTTTGGATTGAGTTTGCCTGTGGAACCAATTCACATGGGTATTTCCTTATATCACATCATGCAAGAAATGTGGAACCTCTAGCATAGCAACATCTACTTGCACCAACTCTGTAGCCTTTTAAATTGGTCCCAGCTCTTTGAACCTTCAGGGACCAGGCTCTTGCTAATCTGTGAAGCTGTTAGGTGAATGCTGAATCTCAACAGGGAAATGTTTGCTTTGCTTGTTATGCATGGTTAGATCATTAAGGAAATGTTTACATTCTGCAGCCATTGGATGTTCTGAACTGATTACTGTGCATAAAATGTGCTGGTCAGAAAAAGAAAATATTTTTGTATCACAGAATTAGGGTTGGAAGGGACATCTGGAGATAACCATTGAAATCCCTCTGCCAAGGCAGGGTCATGTAGTTAGGGTAGAGAGACCAGTGATATTAATACATGACACTAATAAATTATGAAGAAGAAAATATCTGAAACTTTTGATCTTTATGGGAGTTTTTCAGTTGCTGCAACTATTGCTAAAACAGCAGTGTTTGGTATCACAGTTTCCTGATGGAAAACCACACATCCAGTTTACCCAGTTTCTTGCTTTTAATATTGCAGACAGGTGAAATGCTGTTGTGGAAAGCTGGTCAGAGAGCTTTTTACTGTCTCTGGTTTTCAGCAGCATTTCAACATGCCTGCTGCTGAAGATAACAAGTTCAAAAGGTGTCTGTGTTACTTACATGCACCCAGGTGAAATCAGCTCTTTTATCTATCTGTAGTTACTGAACTGAAATCCAAATGAGGTATATAATATTTTGGAAATCTCTGTCCAAACTTCTTTCTGCTCTTCAACAACATTATGTATTTTTCCAGGTCTTTGGAGTCTTCTAAGAGCTGCTATAGTCAACAGAAAGTGGTATTTCTTAATAAACTGAGTGGCAGAGAAAAAGCCATATGCTAAATTCTGCCAGCTCCTACTTTTGAATCACTTTTCTGTCATCTTGTTTCTGAATTTCTTTGATAGGCATTTGTTTGTTCCTCATGAGAAATAGCTTGTTTTTCCTCACTGTAAAGCTGACTCCCCCTGTTTTCTCATTCTGCTTTTCTCTGCATTTTTATAAATAATTTTCCTCATATTGGTGAAGACTAAATATAGAAAAAGTTCCAAAATGTAATTTTCACTACTGTTTTAAAAGGAAAATGCATTGAATGTTTATATTGCTGTTCCATAACCATATCTTCACCAGCAGTAGATGCTGTGAACAGATGAATATTTTGATGAATAATCATGTATCTTATTTTAAAATGTATTTTGTCAGCTTTTTGGTAAAAATATGTAAGAGAATTTTGAGTCCAAAACAAAGAAGTAAATTAAATACTAAAACCTCTTCTTCGTACATAGGTCTGCTTTGGAGGTGTTTAAGTTCCATTGAAGTCAAGTGCATGGATCTTTTTCAGATTTGACTGTAGACTGAAGGAATCAAATACAGTTCTTCCTTGGGATGACTTTGTGATGAATTTTCTTAGATTAAAAAAAAACTGTGTCACAAGCTGGATTAGATATATATGGAGAATTCAATGAATATGGGCCAATAGGATCTAGGATTAATAGATATGTTATCTATATCTATCTGTCTATGTATGACAGAGTACTGCAGCTCTTTAAAAATCTCAAAAAGAAAAAAAAATAAATCTACAAGCTCAACCTTAATGTAATATGTGTAAAAGAAGGATTCTTGCCTCACAGCACTCCCTGCTCTTCTTAACTTTGAATGCAAAGCATGACTGAGATGTGCAGCTCAGATTTTGACCTCTTGAATCTCCTTACAGAAGTCCAAAATAGCTTCAGTCTGACATAAATCTTAAGTTTACCCTTATAAAATGTAAAAGATGTTGCAGTTTAGAGACACACTCTGTATTTTTCTCATAATAATTTAAGCCTGGCATCTTTATCTAGGTATTTCTACATAAAATCCCAACATGCTTGGTTGGAAAATTTAGATTCAAACTGTGTTCTGCCACTGGGGATTTAATGTACGAGACTACCAAATAATGAATAAAATGCTCTGTGCATGCATTAGATAAGAAAACATCATCTTGTTCGCTTGCTATAATTAAAGTTTGTAAATACATGGAGCTACTTACTATGCTTTTTTTCTTCCTCTTATAAGTAATTTGCACCTTTTACAATGAAAATTGATAATTAAAGCATTAAAGTGTCATAGTTCTAATATGTGCTTTCATACTTGCGCATGTTCGTGAAGCTTTAGTATTTTGAATGCGAATTCTTCAGAATTTAGGTCAATAAATAATGACAACTACTAGACAGTGGTTTGTGGAATCAGTGACTTCTTTCAGCAGATTCAGGTTAACTGAAGAAAACAAATCTGAAGGATATTTTTTGTATAACTTTGTGGTACTTTAAGATTATATATACATACAAACTTTAACCTATACATGCATAAAAGTTGCTATCTCTTCAAAAAGATACTGTGCTTGACAATTAGAACTATATTGCTGTTTTCTTTCAGGAGTCAGTTTTTAATGTTGGCTGCTGAATGTTTTTATTTTTTTCCCTGGGAATTGGTATTTCAAAATAACTATTTTTTTCCATGTAGCCAAAGCACAGGTCTGACTTTTTGATCATTAGCACCTTAAAAGATAAATTAGTTTTCTGGAAATAAATCTTGAAAGGTTTATAAAGCTTGTAAAGATCCTTGAGAGTGGCTTTTTTAAAATTGGAGGTGAAAACTTTCTCATTTTAAGTATGTAATTTATCCTCAGTGATCGCTTAGAACACACACCTCTAGAAAGAGCCATCAAATTTATCGTCCAGTGGCAAAACACAGAATTCCACTGTCCCTTTTGCTTATTAGTAGCTCATTATTCCAAGGTGGCACAGTTATACTTTGGTTGGAGTCTAGTGAACTTTAAATAGGTAAATGTGTATAAAGTTATATTTTCAGTGACCTTAGAAAAGCGAATCAGAAGATTGCATTCTCTGTGTAGAGTGAATATATGCTGTGTATAACAGTGTTGATAATTAACAGTGGAAGATAGTGGAGAGGCTGATTCCTCATGTGGCTCATCATTGCAAACAATGAATCCCAACAGCCACCCGGAAGATGCTTTGATTGTCACTAAGTGTATGACAAAATTTTAATGTGTTGTTACTGAATAGAAGTCTGCCATCACTCTAAGGGAGTTTGGAAAGCCTCCAAACTCAGAAGTTTGGATTCCCATCTCACAGGAAATATTTAACCAACTCTGCTTTTATTACTTTTCTGTCTGTAATCCTGAAGTTGTTGTGCTTGCTGGAAGCTTACACGGCGGGAGCATCCTGTGCTGCCTCATGAAAGTTTGCCTTTGCTTGAAACAAACTCTCTAGCATAACCTGTAAAACCTTTCCTAAGATTAGGAATTTTCTCTAGGAACGAAAATATTGTGTAATTCTAAATCAAGTCAAAATCTGAACGTCAGCTAAAGAGATGTCCCCTCCCCATCTCATTTCAGCAATTGACATGTGTCTTCCTCTGCTCTAATTCCATATGGTCCAAGGCCTGCATTTTTATAGTATTGGAGGAAGAAGGGGCTCTGAATTTCCAATCTAAGCAGCTGGACTGTCATATATACAGAGTATTCCTTGGACTGTGCCAAGTATCCTAATTCTTTCATGGGTGAGACCAGTCCAAGAGAATTGCATCTACTTTTGTTCCTTTTTATTTTTTTGACTTCTTTTCAATTTTTTGGTTGTTTTTACTTCTTTCCCTCTCGTCAGCATCTGAATTCCATTCTTAGTCTTGTCATACAAAATAATCTGTTTGTTCTTCTACAGCTGATATTTGCTTTAATGTACTGTCTAACATGTTGTTTAAGGAGGGTGGCATTGGGGGGGAAAGTTCAGGGTTGTGCTGTGTTTTTGAGAAGGTCAATATAGCTCAAAGACTACAAATAAAAAGTTTTGCCTCTCCAGGTGGTTCATTGTTGTACTCTATTTGGCAGATCAGTTGGTTTTCCTAATTCTTGTCTCTGTCAATTCTGACATTTCCGCGTGGAGAATTGATGTTGTGACAAGAGATCTTTTTACAATGTCATTAGCAGGGTTCTTTATATCTGAAAGCACAAGTAGTGTGGAAGATGTTCATGCTTCCTGCTTTGCTTCAAACACAATTTACCTCCTGAGTGGTCTGGCTCATCACATAACTCTTTCACTTCAATCACTAAGTGATGTGGTGTCAAGACTCATTGCTGTGTGTTTGTTTGTTTTTGTGGGAGGAGAAGACAGGACAGTGTCACCTCCAGGACAGGAGAGCCAGTGGAGCAGCATGGTTCAAACAACCAGGGGAATGTTACATTTTGGGAAGTCTTTTTCAGTGGCAGTGCCAGAATAAGCAACTCTAGTGACTGGCTGCTCGTTGTTCTCACTCTTCTCATGGACTGCTCAGCTGTGCCAGGTATACTTATTTGTGTGGCCACAGGATGAGATGGATTCAGGAACTAATCCAGGCTCAGCTGTTCCCAAAAGTAAGGGTTGTTTTTAGCCTGGATTTGTTCCTCAGTGTGGTTTACTACATAGCCACACAATGGTCCTGGCAAAGTTAGGAAGGAAGAGGGAAGAGAAAAAGTACATTTAACTCATGTCCTACATTGGAAAGTAGGATCACGAGTCATTCTTGAACAAGAGAAGCATGGTCAGCCTCCATAACTGTGGGACTGCTTAACCATAGTAAAGCTGGAGAGAAGTACTAAGGACTTCTTCACACTTCTTCATTTTACTGGTCATTTCTAATCTATGGATTTTAAGAATTACCTGTTCTATCTGTACAGACTTTGGAGGCTCAGTGAACATTTTTATAACTGAATGAAATGACCAACCAAGTCACATTATACAGCATACCACTTTCAAAGTGATAGTTTAGCATCTGGCTGCCAGGCATTCTTTCATATTCATCAACACATATGCAATGCAAAGCAGTTAGGAGTATGTGAAATGTGCTTTGTTAAAAGATCATAGGTTTAATATTTACCTATATGAATTTATAACATCTACAATTTGGTAAGGCTATGTTTCTAAAATGTTGCATAATACAGAAAGTTAGATTAAACTTCATGAATAAAAAGTTTTTGGTTCTTCATTAGGCTAGCTGTATGAATACTGGTTATATTGAATACCTAAAAAAGGCATGTTTGCCAACTTTTAATGTTTTCACACTCACACACCACCTCCTAATTTTGTCTCTGGCAGATGTGTTTCTGCAGTGATAATTATAACACTTTTAACAGGTAATTTGCAGATTTGGTAACTCACAAAAAGCAAGACTATTTTGTTGCACCTTAATTTTGAGCCTGGTAGTAATTTCAAAACTTTATTACAAAATCTAAAATGTTAGAGTGTATAGAATATCTTAATCTAGAAATAAGGCACTGCTTTGTAGCATTTAGCAAATTAATGTATAAAGGGAGCCCAAGGTATGATTTAAATTGAGGAGGGGTGTACCTCATGCTTTACTTCAGATGATGATGTACACATTGTGGGTGGATCCAAGTCCTGCTAGACCAATGAAACTGATGGTTTGAACCTGCCTCAGAGTTTGAGTTTTTTTTTTTTTTAATTATCATCTCTGAGAAGACAAAATGATTTTCAGTTTTAAAAGCTAATACCACAGTAAGTTCCCCTGTCCCCCTTGATGACCTGTTTCTGTGTGTGATTTAGAAAAATACTTTATTTATATTTCTACTAGTTAAATCTATTTCTATTTAGTATTATAGTTTAGATATGCAAGATTTGTAAACTCTGAGAATTTCTTTTGAAAGTTTAATCAAACCTGAAACAGATTAACACAAACTATGTGGTTTTGGACTGCTATTCTCTGCAGAGGAGGATTTTGATGTCATGCAATACCTAGATTTTTGTTCGTTTTGTTTGTTCTTTTAATAATGACAAAGCTGGGCAGCTCTCAGAGGTCCTGAGGTAATACCTAACTTTTGTGATGACTATAGTTGGGCTGTCATGTGGGATGTTGATGTCAACCTCAATGTCAACCTCTGTTCCAGCAGGGAGTCTCCTTCAGGTACTGACCTCTGGCAGGAAATTCTGACAGAAAGGAAGACAACTTGAGATGGTTTGACAAAACTCCCATTAGTTAAACATAAGATATTTTGAGTTCAAAATTTCTGGTTTAACATTTTGGCTGTTTCTGCCAAAGCAAAGCACTGAGCTATTTTAGGATCCCTGAATTCCTGCCCAAAGTTCCCTTTGTTATCAATTGTGGTTAACAGCTGACCTGAAGACAAGAGAACTAGTGACCTCTGCCATGCTATTTTATCCTCTAACTTGTTCAATGTTCTTCTCCTAGGATATCATTAGTTGTTCTTTCCAGTCTTCTCTTAACTAAATTGTAAAAATCTGTTACTTTAACCTTTTTTTTCTTAGATAACAGTTTTAAATCTCTTCATGTTTTTTCTCTCGGATTTTTAAGGTGCTACCTGGAAGTGAAAGTTTCTCTTTCATAAAATTAAAATGATGCAAAATTATACTTATTGTTTATTAATCTCTCATTGCTTTGTAACCCTCAATTTGCAGAGACAGTCATTCTTGATTGTCTGGATTATGGATAATAAGGATTTGTACCCCTCAACGCTTGACTGCAGGATATTGCCTTTATGAGTAATGCCGATGACAATTCCTTGCACATGGCTTCCTCTGTATACTGCTCTTTAAGGCTGCATGTGTGTTTTGCAGGACTTTCAGAATTCAATGTTGATGTCATTCATTTACACAAGCTTCATGTTTTCTGTATTCTCAATTTTTTCCTGTGTTGGGAAATGGAAAATTTTCTGGGTGAGAAATTCACAATGGATTACTGATCTGGGGCATGGTAGAGCAAAAAAGAGGTTTTCTGTAGGTATAGAGACAACAAGGTGTTGTTTGCTCTGTGTTGTGTGACTCACATCTCTTGTATTATAAAAGCATCTACTGTGTACTTTAAAAGAGTGCTATTTTGAGGCAGTAGCCCACAATAAAGGCCAGTGCACAATACACAAACTTTTAGGCTTCATGAAGAAAGCAGACATCAGATATCTTTCACAGCACCCCCAAGGTGCTTGCAGCTGTTTCTCTAGCCTTGAAGTATATCTGTAGTGACTTAAAGTGAATACAGCTCATTTAGATATCCCCAACTCAGCTTTCAGTAGTTGCTCTGGGTGCAAAGAGCACTCTTTTATATTGCTCAAAAGCTGCCTCAGATCCTGATGAATATCTTTTTTTCTCTATTGAAGCATTCAGCAGTTGCCCTAGACGATTTTTTTTGTGGACAAATTCATGAGTACGTGTAAGCTAAGTCAGGGAAATCCTGAAATAGCTACTGACTACTTTGTCTTTTCTGTTTAGCTATTTTTAAAGAGTAGAAGAAAAGAAAGGAACTCAAAACACAGTGCTTCTACATGAAATACTGCATCACCTTTCCCATGTGTTATTTCTGTGACTTCAGAAATGCTTTAGCTTTTCAGTCTGGTATATTAGAACATGCCTTTTTCACCATGTTATTGGATACATTGGATACTATTTGCCTTTCCTTACAAAACATACAAGAAAGCTTGTTCCTTTGTGCACTCCTTAAGTCATTACCATCCAAGGAATCTGTGCTAGATGAAAAATGTTTTGATTTCAAATAGCTGATAAGGAGTGCCTATAGACTTGTGGAGGCACCATTCATTTCTCTGCCAGGGAGACTGAAGTGCAGTGGCTGTCCTTGGGGTGCAGACCCCCAAATGTATATTGGAATTTAATAAATCAGTATTATCCTTTATAAATCCTTTCAGTAAGAAACTCCCCAGCCAGGAAACTGAAAAATTAAGCAAACCCAGCATTGGTGTGCTGAGGATTTGGAAGAAGGACAGTGACACAGGGGCTTGAAAGCAGGATGGAGAAGGGAAAGTGAGATAGAGTGAAGATGTTAAGAGCCATGGAGGTGGGAAGCACTGCACTTAGATTAACAGAATCTAAGAACAAGAATGTAAGAAAAAGGTATATAGAGAAGACGTGCAGAAACCTAAGAATACATGAGAATAAGTGTGTCTAAAGTGTTGGTGAGGAAAAGAAATTTTTTGAAAGAACTTCCTGGGGAAATAGCCTCCCTTCCTCTTGGCGCTGGTCCTCAGTGTCACAAGGGAACTGGGACTAGCTTCAGTAGTGCTCTACATGCCTAGATGCTGAAATGGAGATTTGTTTCAAAGTTGACTAAGATTTTACAGCTAGTCAGAACTTTATGGTGCTGAAAGCATTCCCACTGTTAGGTTTCTAAGGTGTTTAGCTGGCATTAGTTTCAAAGTTGGTTATATTAGTGATGTAGCACAGTGGATATGGACTGCAAGAGCAAATTCCTTTAATTGCATGCTAAAAGGAAATCTGGATTACCTTTGCTGTGCTTTGTGTTTTCTTACCTCTGGGAAGTGTTTCTGCAGAAGTAAAAACCTTTTACATTTGGGATTAATAGTCCTTTTGGTATAACTGCCCAGAACCAGTCCTGGGAGCACACACTCTGGGAGCAGAGTGCCAGCAGGTCCCTTTGACGGCTCACACTGGCTCTCGTGCAGCAAAGCTGCCTGCTTTGGTGGGGAAGAGCAAAGATCTGAGATGGAGGATATCACTTGTACACAGTGGTCTGTGCAATACAGTAAATTGTGAGTTCATGCAAAATGGAATTAATACTATAAAATTGAGCGTGAATTATCTTTAGATTAGCTGCTTTTGACTTCATTTTACCAGTTATTTGTCTTAGCCTCCCTTCACTCCTCAGTTATGATGTGGCACTTCAGTTATACCATGGAATGAAAAAATAAGAGACCTTAAAAATCAGAAAGCATATTCTACATTTAATCTTTCTGGTGCATGTCTTTACCATCCTTTTGAGAGGGGTGTTTTAATGGTGCAAGCATTATCTGGTATTTTCCAGTCAAAAACCAGGTATAAAATCTGTGTAGATGTGTGTCTATGAAAGACAGAAATATGATAATGCTTCCTGGATTTGCAGCATGCACTGTTCTGACATTTTCAGGGCTTTAGCAGCAGATTTCAGGAATTTTGAATTCTACATTGATAATTATTCCACACTAAAAAAAAAAGATAAATTTTTTGGTCAGTGGTTGGGTATGCCACCCAGTGTTACTTGAGAAGTAAATCATCCTGTTATCCATCACTGTCTTCTTCCTGCCATTCCAGCTGTCCAGAGGTACTTTCTGCAGTCCTGCAGAGAGGCAGGAGGTGCACAAGGTCTCCTTAGTTGGAACACATGATGTTTTATTTAACCATCCATCCATGTTGAGCAGTGACTGTGCCACAAGAATTGCACAAAGATTTTAACTGTAGGTGGTTGTTCGTTTATTAATGTAAACACCATGTGCCTTGGATGTGTGAGCACTAAAAATAAAGTTGCAGAGTTAAAAATAGATCTCTGGGAGTACTGAGATGCTGCTTAATCAGAACCAGCTGCAAGCTGTCTAGAAAATGTAAGTTATATGGAGCCAGATGGCTTTTGCCCTTTTTGCTTTAGACAGCGTGTAATTTGGGTAACTGCAGCTACAGTAATGTATTTTCCTAGTCAAACTGTTTGATAAACATATTTGTTTCGAAGAGACACTTCCAATTACAGAGCCAGTAAAATGTTAATTTATTTTAATATTTCTCCATGTGGAAAAGCCAAAGGACGGTTACATAATGACAAACTCCAAGGCATGCACAATTACTTCTCACAGCTGTATTCAGCAGGAGCTGGATTATGACTATGCATCTTTGTACAGGAAAGCTCTTATTCTGGGAACAATCCCACTGAAAGCTAGGGAAGAAGGATATAAATCAAATTAATAGTGAAGTGATCAGTGGGAGTTGTGTGAAGTCAGTTTGCAGGAGTAAGACAAAGTACAGGAAGTGTGTCAGAATGATTTCTGGCAAGTGCACATCAAACAAGAGCCTGTATGGTTTCGGAACGCTTTCTTGCACACTTGCTTAGCTGACAATATTAAAACCAAAACCTCTTCTAAGGCTTGGCGGTTTCCACAATTCACCAGCCTGTTGTTAGGGTCCTGTGTTCAGACCACATCTGGGCATCTCCGTGACTAGTCTAGGAAGTGGGAAACGGAAGCTCAAGTCTGCTTTCTTTAATTTGGAAGCACTTGGTGTGGGAGGTGATGCTTTGATTGGGAGGCTCAAAGGCAAATACCTCAAACTGCAGGATCATCCCAACTCTGCTCTCAAGGTCTCCTGGTCTGCATCTGGGGAGCTTAGTGTGAAATTGGGGAGTCTCAGACCATTGTAGCCGTGTGGATATAAATTGCTGGTCAGTCTTGTCCTTTCATAGTTGGACTGGCGTTATGATTATAGGAGAACCTGGGGGAAGCTGGTGGGATACCTTTGAGGAAGTAGCCTCTTTTAGGAATTATTGTAACAAAAGCCAAGCCCTACAAACCTCTGAAGCAAGTGACCACATTGCATCCTTTTTAAGCAAGGATGTCAAATGAAGATGGTTATGCAGAAGATCCAGAAAATGAGTCTTGGTTTAAGTGAAGGCTTTTGATAGGTGGGATTTATTAAGGTGCATGTTTTACAGGCAGATGATGCAAATTACTTGCAGTTGGCATAAAGTAGTCATATTGAGTGATTAAATCTCTCCATGTCCTTCTCCCATCACTATTTTACATTTTCTGTGAAAACTGGATTTAGTTACAGTCTTGATGTTCCTTTCATATTCTAGGTTTCCCCCCTAGTCTTAGCACTATTAGGTGTAATTAAATGAATAATTGAATTTTCTGAATGAAATGCCTTTTTCTCTATAATGTTTTCATTCTATTCAATAAAAATTTTACTTTCTTTGCTTTATACAATCTCCCATAATCTTTCAGCTTCAGTCTCTTCTATGCAAATTGTCACCATCATACAAATTTAAGCCTCCTGTGAGGAACCACACAAAAATTCCAACCTGCTTCTGGAGGTAGCACTAGCTGCCTGAACTAGCTTAGTAGTGGGTTGGTAACATGTGTTTGTTTTATTTTCCTAAATGCTTATATTTAAATATATTTACAATGCAAATCTGTCTGAAATTGGTAGTGTGGCATTCTCTCCTCGACTTTAATTCTTTTGCACCTGTCACACCCATGAGTCATGAGATTTTTTTTTTAGCTGCAAGTAGTTTAATCGGTTCTTTGTGGCCTGTAATTTTTTTATACTAATTTATGCAAGCAGAGTTCTGGGTTACAAGGTTTTTTGGACACATTTCAGTAAGAAATTATCTTTCAAAAATGCTTTGAAAATGCAATTATTGACTTTATTAAAAATAATTTGCTCCTGTTTGGTCTGTTTGATTATTGGCTGAAGCTACTAGTGATTTAAGAACTTGCAAATCTGCCCTTGCCTGAGCATGATTGCAGGTTCAATTTGCAAGTGTTTCTTAAAATAGTAACACTTAGAGTCAGTTTCTAAGATGTTTTAGACTGAAATCAAATTATAAGAATTTACTAGTTTTTGACAGCAGAAGTGATAAAGCTGTGCAGATGAATTTTTAAGTAGCTGTATACATGACATGCAGTCTTAAATTGATGAGGGCCTGGATTTAGATCATCCCAGCTGTAGGAAAAGCCCTGCGATGATCTGATTGTTCCAGGCTTTCTGACTTAAATATTTTGTCAGTGACCTAAAAATGGTTGCTACTCTATTTGCCTTGGGATAATTATGACCCGCTCCTAAACAGGAGAGCAAGAGAGGAGGGGGAAATAAGATTGCCTGAGCCCCTTGCTAAGACTTCAGGGCTTCCTTTGTTAGGAATCTGGTAGAAGGGAGAATGCATTGCTTATCTACTGTTTTCCTCCCTTTCACACCTACATATGGAGGAGATTAAGATTGGACACAGAATTAGCTTTTTGTTGGTTGTGCTGTTCAGCAGAATGGGTATAAGCCAAGATGTATGTTGTTCCAGTAAAGATATTTGCAGTACTTAATGGGAGATAATTACTTTTAAGGGGAAGGAAGAGTGGAAGGCAGTAATTCCTTTTACCAAATTTAGAGCATATAATTGACTTCTGAATTTGGTGATTGTGCTCTAACTTCTAAAATTTCAAGTAATTTCCTTTACAAATGCCTCATGAAATATCGAAATATTTCACTTAAATGGCATCACAAGGAAGAATTTTTCATCCCAATGTTTTTAGCACAGGAGACACCTTCTACTAGACTGGAAAGCCCTATCCAAGTTGGCCTTGAACACTTCCAGGGATGGGGCATCCACACCCCTCTGGGCAACCTGTTCCAGTGCCTCACCACCCTCTCAGTAAATAATTTCTTCCTAATACCTAATCTGAACCTGTCCTCTTTTGTTTTAAGCTGTTAACCCTTGTCCTGTCGCTGCATGCCCTTTCAGAGGATTGCTGTCAATAGTTTAAATATTAGGGTTTTGCTAATCTGGTGCATTTTGAATGGGAGACCCTCAGGAGCATTTGCAGGAGCAGCCCAACATGCACCCAGTCAGGGGATGGAAGCCCCATCCTCAAAGATCCTGCCTGGTGCCCAAGTGCAGATAGGTCACTAGGATGTGGTGTTATCCTTCCTTGCCGACCAGAACCTTCTGTGCCTCCTGTACTTCTTGCTGTGCGTGGTCTGAGAGTTATTGTGAGCCAGGTAATCTTGGTCTTCCCTGTAAAAGATGGATAATTTCAGAATATCTTACTATTTGCTTGAATTTCTACATGAAATGAAATTAACCTATTAATTTGCCGTGTTTGAAATTGTTTTCTGCCTACATATAAACAAGGGTTGAATGCTGAAAACAGCAAATGAGGACAAGCTTCACATACTGCATCCTTTCTTTTCAGATTTTAAGAATAAAAACCTGTGTTTTCCTGGAAAATGCTGAATTTCCGATATAAAAATAAACTTTTTTAAACATGGAAATGCTAGTTTATTATGAAAGTTTCTAGGCTTAGTTGCAAATCTTCCTCTGTGATTACTTTTAGTATTAGTCTAAAAGGAGATCCTTGTCCTCATTTTAACACTGCTACAAGAGGGAAATTGGTTTACTACAGAAAAAAAAATCCAAGTTTAATAATTGAAACGCAAATGTCCCCTTTGAAAAAAAAATCAGGCAGAAAAAAAAAGCTGTAATAAAGGCTCACGCTTATTATAGAGGGTCTTGCATACATTATGGAGTGTGCTCTTAAACCTGCCAAGGTTTTTCTGCAGGATAACATTTTCAGGGTGTTTGGATTGGTTTACACAAGGACAAGCAAAAAATTAATATACATTAATCAGATTTGAAGCAGATTCATTAAATTGCATTGAATCCTTGTTCAGAATGCTTTTAAATTAGCTTCATTAATTTAATTAGTATTAATTTTTTGGAGGTGACCTAAACTGTATGGAGTTAATTTAATCCTGAATGAGTATCCATAATGGGGTCAAACTAGTTTAGCCAGTCTTTTTAAAAAGTAAGTCTGGATTGTTTTCAAATATTTTGATATTCCTTTGAATTTCTTCTTCATTTAAGATGAGCATCTAGAGCTGCTTTTACACATGGGGTTTTTGGTGGTTGTGTTGTTTGGACTTTTTGGATTGTTTTCAACTGTTAGCAAAACCATAATTTTTTGATTTAAAGTATGTTGGTATCTGTAAGCAAGAGGACTCATTATATCTATTCATAGCTAGTGACCAGGAGACAGATGATATGAGAGTCTCAGGCTAGTTCTTGGAAAAGTGCTGAGCTTTTTAGTCCATCTGCTAATATATTCCCTCCTCTGCAATGTATGTGAAGTGTATGGTTATCTGCTTTTTTCTACCTTTCCTTACAACCTATAAAGTAATACATTTCCCTTTTTGTGTTTGAAAGGATGTTGATCTTATGTCAGAATTTGTTGAGTGATTTTCATATAATTTGTCACAAAAAAAAAAATTAGGAAAAGAAAAAGTAGGTCTGTGAGGTTCAGTAAATGAAACTATTTTAATACTACTTAGGGTGGATATATAGCTACTAATTACTCTCCAAACTAATTAACATAGGAATAAATTTTTAATTAATCAGAGTTTTCCTCAAATATGTATCTTCAAGCAAAAAAAAAAAAAATCCCCATACTTCTTTAATAGTATTAAATTTTTTAAATAAGGAAATACCACAAAAAATCAGTGTGGGCTTTTTCTTTGTTACCTCTGAGAATCAAGATATGTTTGTGTGGAAGAGGAAAATGTTGTCCCTTTTCTGGCCTTTTCTTTACATGCTAAATAATTTAATTTTCAGCAATTTTATTTTGGCATTTTAATATTTGATTTGTAGCTAATTTCATTAACTGTGGTGGTCTGTGTGAACATATTAATTCTGTGTGTAAAAGCAGCAGCTTTTAGTTCTAGGTCTGCTTCTGAGTGCTCTTCCACTCTCTGTATCTTTATATGTGTAAAGCTTAACATGTGTGAATAAATGATTGTTGCCACTTTTGCTGTCAGACAGAAATAAAATGTCTGATGCATTTGACAGATCTTTTTTCTTTTTTTACATAAAATATCTCTATGAGGAAAGAGAAAAAGGAAAAGGAGGGTGCATGAAAGGTCACACAGTTGTAGCGCACACAAAGTCTTCTCAATCCCGAGTAGCACTAAGACATACCTGTGGCCCTCATCTTTCTTAAATCATAAATATTTGATAATTTTATTTTTTTTATCCCATGTTAGTGTATCTGGCTTGTTGAGGAAAAAGTTGTAATATTTTGCTTTATTTTCTGATATTTGAAAATTATTGTTGCTACTCCTGGACAGAAAGGCATTGTGACCCCTGTTGGTGCTGATCTGATGCCTGTATCCTTAGGAATTCTCATTTCCAAGCTGCTACACTAATACTTCTCTACATTCTCCCTCATGTTATAATAATCATATTGAAGTCTCATTGCAATTTTCTGCGCTCAGTATGTGTTCAAAAGATTTATTTGCATTTCTATCCTGAATAAATTAAAATAATTTTGTTGGAAAATGGTTTCACAGGGCTTGAGTTTTCATATCTTTCAATTCCTGCATACTTATATTTTAATCTCCTGGAAATGCCAAAAATTTAAAGGTAAAAGAAATGCAAATACTTCTTAAACATGCATTTAACTTCTCTCCTGGATGCTTGAAGAGATAAACTACTTATGTACTCATAATCAAACTCAAATGTTTGAATTTTGTCACACCAGTGTACTATTTTTTTTTCTATTGATAGAAGATTTCTTTACCAAGAAATGCAAGAGTTGCAGAGATTAACAGTATTGATCAGGGTTATATAACAGTAGGCTGAATATGAATTTACAAAAAGTTAGTTTTCTCTAGGTGGACAACTAAATCTAGTTTGTGATGTAGAAATATACACTTAGAATGAATATATTCATACTTTATCAATAAATGTGTCATTCAAACTCCTAATACTTCTTTGCATGCCAAACTATGTTTCTGGTATCTGCTGAATAGTTTGTGATTGACAAATTCTTGGATTATTTCAATGTGAATGTAGGACTGTGAGAAAGATGCTTTCCTTAATAAGAAATATTAATTTCCTGAAACATTTGTTTTGCATTACAGGCTTTTTTAAAAAATATATGCAAGAAATGTAAAGTACGTTGGGTTTGTGCTTTGTTTTTTTTACAGCATAAGAGATGCAATCACAATAATGTGTAACCCAGGGATTGAAACAGCACATATTTTAGATATGTGATAGATCAGGCTGTCATCTGAAGAATTGTTCATTTTCATAGCAGGCCAAAATTTGTGTAAAGTCAGAGATCCTGAAGTGCTGTCTTATAAGAATCTGAAAGTTTTGCTGTATTTTCAGAATTTTAAAGAGCCAGCAGAACTGAACAACAAAATCACTGAGGATCAGTTCTAGTGAATCAGGAGAGTGAGTCCCAGACAGGTGAATTAAATAATGATTAAAATAGTCTAATGAGTTTTCTTTGGGTTTTTTGGGGTTTTTTTGGGGTTTTTTGTTTGTTTCTTTTGTTTGGCTTTGTTTGATGATTCAAGTATGTGGACTTGAAGTACATTAGTCAGCTCTGGAGGTATTTTACAGTTTGCTTTTGGCCAAATTAAGGTTTTAGGTGTCAGATGTCAGGGTTTGGACTAGCACCCATGAACATAGCCAGGTCTTTTACCAATTGTGATGGGTAGATCCTTACTGGATACCAGGTGCCCACCAAAGCTGCTCTATCCCTCCCCTCCTCAGCTTGTCAGGAGAGGGAAAACACAGTGAAAGGCTGCTGCACAGAGATAAAGGCAGGGAGAGATCACTCACCAATGCCTGTCACAGTCAAATCACACTCACTTGGAGAAATTAAATTATTCCCAGTCACATCAGAATAGGATAATGAGAAAGTAACCCCCAAACCTTTAAAACACCAGTTTGTTGTCCCTCCCTTCTTCTAGGCTTCGTTTTACTCCCAATTTTCTTTTTCATGTGATTACCTTGGCCCTGGGTGCTGTCCTTCAGGAACAGGTGCTCCAGCACTCCTGCTCCAGCTCAGCTCCTCTTTCCTTGGCTCCAGAGGTGCTGCCAGGAGCCTGCTCCAGCCTGTGCTTCCCGTGGGTACTTCAGGGTGTCAAGGGAAGCTGGTAGGAACAGGTTCAAAATAAAGGGAGGGATGAGGGATGCCTTTTTTTTTTTTTTTTTTTTTTTTTTTTTTTAAATAACCTGAGTCTACAGGGATTGTAAGTACCTAAGGAGAAATTCCTGAACATACCACAGTCATATCTGCCTCAAAAAATTCCTTGGGAAGGGTTTGGACTCTTGAAGACTATTTGGAGGAGCATCATATGTGTCCTGTTGTTACTTTTCTCTGGACATCATCTTGAGAATACTGATAAAGCTAAGATATTGGTCTTGCCTTATGTTTCATCTAACAACCAGTTGGAGTTGTAGCAGGTTTTGTTTTGAACTTAAGCTAAGAAGTTTTGTAGTTTATTTATTTATTTATTTATTAAGAAAAAAAACTATGATCTTGGCTCATCTTCACTTTATGGAAAGTGACAAAGTATTATCAAGGTATTTGAAGGCTCTGTTAGATGCACAGCTTCATCTCTTTTGAATAATGAATCGTTTCAATGACTTAACATTAGCTCTTTCAAGCTATGGACCAGAATACTTTTGAAAAAAATGCAGTCAGAAATGTCAGTCTAGAGGTTTTTTGGATTGCTTTATTTTTTCAATCAAATGCACTAAATTCAAACTAAGCTTTGATCCAAGCATGTCTGATGTGTACTGAGGTAACATTGTTCAGTTGTTTTCCCTATTTTTATTCTTTTATGAATTTAAAGGTGGACCCATTTCAGTCTACAAGATCAGCATGTACATGAAGACAAATACCTGCTCCTAAATGGATTTTTGAGTTCTCTTTTTGTTGGTAAAGTATTTCTTCATCATAATGTGACCATCAAAGACAAGAGTGTTAAACAAGTTTTTCTTAACTACCTATTAATGTCTAGCACTGAAAAGACTTATTCTGCTAGCAAACACTGCTACAGCAGCAAAAACATACTGTGTTAACCTCATGCTTCTGTGAGAAGAGAACAGGCTGATTTCCCACTGGGAGACAGAGCAAGGAATGCTCCAGCTTAGCCATGTCTGTGTGGCTGCATGTGGTTGAATGATAGTGATTAAGTGATAGTGGCCCTGCTGTGCTGGGACGTGTCGCAGCTGACTCCAGGCAGATAAATTGCTACAATAGGTTTGTAGGAGAGCGTGGATTTCTGATGACTGAATCGACATGGTGACTACACTTTTTTGCTGTTGTTCTGATGGCTTTAAGTAAGCCAAGTAATTTACTTACCAGCAGCATGTGGAATGCTGTGGAGTATGGAAAAGGAAAACAGGAGGTCAGTCCATTACTGCTGTCCCTCCCTGCCTCCCAGTGAACAGCTTCAGCTTCCTTCTGAGAGCTTCTTGCATCCACGCTGTGTAATGTGGAGCTCTCCTTAGCAGGACTCATGTAACAAATGTGGAAAACCCTGCAAAAGTAGCTTATGGAATAGCTAATGTTGATAGGACAAGCTAATGATAGGAGACGTTTAAAAGTATAGTTGTATTTCTGGCAAATGTGGACCTAACACCTACACTGGTCAGACCTTCTAATTTTATGTTTCCTGGAGCACTTGAAGACGTATTCCTGCTCTCAGGCCTTTTAGTGCTCCCTAGCTGGTGGTTTTTTCCTTGCACCTCATTTGCATCCTGGCAGTTTTACTTAATGGCCACGAACAATTTACGATCATTTTTCTGTGGATAATAATTGCCATGTCTGAGGATTACAGGAAAAATAGATTAAAAACCATTGACATTAAAAAGTGCTAAGTTGTGCTTGAGGAAATGTTTTGTAGATTGCTTATTCATGTTGTATATCCAGAAACAACACTGTGTGATGAATCAGTGTCATTTGCACTCAAATTTTAGACTTCCAAAACAATTTTTTTTTTCCTGTAGCTTTAAGCAGTTCTTGAAAGTAGTGTGTTGCCTCTCAGAAAGTCCCCAGACAAATGGATTCATCAGGACAGAGATTTTATAGCTTCCTGAGGGAGGAGTTACAGAGGAAGGTCAGTGGCCCAAAGTCACCAAGTTTAGCAAGTCCATTTTTGGCTTAAAATATTATAGAATTAGGATTCAATACATTTCTAGGGTTAAAATAATTTTTTATTTTTAGAATTTTAATTTTTTTTTAGATTAGAAACTATTTAAATCCCTGTGGGATAAATTTCTGGTTCTGTGAGCTTTAGCATTATTGAGTAGAATACGTACTAATAATATGATTAAATGATATTTTTTGCATGAATGTATTACTTTATATGATTAAACTCCATGTAATGTGGTGTAAAATAGTTTTCTAGGACAGAAGAGAAGGTAACAAATGGTTGGTAAGAAATTTATGCACACTTAGAATGAAAATCAACTAGGTTTTAGCCAGACTAAGGTATCCTGCTAAATTCCTGTTTTTTCCTTATCTTTGCAAATTTGAATCTATCATGATGATCAAAATGGAGAGGAAGACTGTCAATTTGTTTTTTACAGCTCGTAGGAAACAAGCTGCTGCTTCATTTTGAAGACTACTGGAATATTTTATTTCTATATGAAGTGTGTGGGGTGTCTCTATTTTAAGAAATGCATAGCAAACCCCACATATCTCTATGATTGCAAAAAGTTACTTCTAAAGATAAAATAAGACTTTTTGTTGCTGAATTGTATGTCTTGTACAGTCATATTTTTGATTGAGGGAGAGAAGTGGCATTGGTGTGCTAATGATAACAGCTGATGCAAAAATGTTCTGGAAGAGGCAGTACTGTAGCATGGCTAAAAAAGTAAAAAAATTTGCAGAATCTCTGAATAGCAATTAGGCAATGGTAATTAATCGAAAACATTTCAAATTTTAAGTTTTTGTAGCTGAGTGTATCATATCAAAGCTTAGAAAGATGCTTATCATATTTGTGAACAGTGCTGTTAAATCTTGTGAATGTCTAACAATCTCTTTCATCCACCCTTTGATGAGACAATTGTATAATTCGGACCACTACTATTTTCCATTCAGAAATACTTAAAATAACAGAAGAAGTCATCAGAGTTACTAAGAGGTAGGATATGATACTGTTCCTGTCTGAAGGACTTATACCAGAGGGGAAATGTGCAAAAACTTGTATTTTTTCCTCTCCTCCATCCCCTCTAGTCAATTGGAGACTGATAAACGACTGGTTTTGTTGCCCTCACCCAAAGCAAGCCCAAGTTCAGTGGAGGAGGTACAGGCTTCATTAGGTAGTCTTTTTCTCTGTCATTAAAGTAACATGGAAACTAGCCAAAAAGGCTCTAAGTTTATCTGAAGTAACACTTGCAGCTTTGTGGAAGTATGCAGCTGAGTAATAGTACAAAAATAGCAAGTTATTTTGAGGAAGAGCATATGTTCTGTAACAATGAGAAATTGGTATACAGATAAAAGAAATTATGTATCTAAATATAAATTTCAGATGAGAAAATCTGTGGCTTAGTGCCATGAAGTTTTCTGTAGATGCAGCCATTAAAAGTTGTTTAATGCTCATTTTTCTAACGTAGTTATTTAAAGATGTGCCATCATTGGTAAATTGCTGTACTGCCTTAGGGGTGCATATTTTGTAGTCTGTAGCAGTTCAGATAATAGGCACTTTTTATATTCCAGTGCACACTCAGATACAGGGTACCACACAGTGATAATTGCAGGGAGTTTTTTCTTACAAGAAAGGTACATTGCAGAGCCATGGTGTTTGCTTACTATTTAAAGACACTGACAGCCAAATGCAGCTGTCTCCTGTTAGAATTAAAGATTAAGACAACACTGAAAGAGATTTTCAGGTGACTTGAGGAAGCAGTTAGGTGTATATGCTTAGACACTGGAAAACGATTGCAGTAACATCACTTGTGCAGCATAATTTAAAATTTTTCATGGTTCGTCAAATAATAGAAAAGTTTGTTCAGAAGATAGAAAGTACTGTTTTGATTATGAAAACTTTTCCTCATAGAAGTTGCTCTATTTCATGGAAGAGATTAGCTTCTTTATAGAAATATGAAGTGTGCACCAGGTCCCTCAAAGTCTTTACCTTTAAATGCTTCTGCATCTGCATTTTTTGTTTAAGCTTCCCCTTAAACAATTAGAGATTAGCATATGTAAAAGTCATAGAGATGAGCAGAACAAGAGATTAGAAGATTAAGCTGCAGTTAGATGTTGAATAACTAGAACCTAAGGCATTACCAAATAAAATCTACGTCAAGCTCTACATAATGTAAAGCTGACTGAATAGACTGAGCTGATTGAGCTTTGAAAGCCTCAAAAGTATTACATAAAATAAAATCTTCATTGCTAAAATTCTACTTTCCAGGAGGTACCAGTTAGAAAATATTAGACCTTAGGATAATCTTGGCAAAACCAAAATCAGTTCTTATTGGGTTTTGGGAGAGTAATTTTTGTCTTTTCTGAGCCACTTGCACATCAAAAATCTGCATACTATTTGCTGTCTGTAAGAAAGACATGATCATGCTCAACTTCTGTTTCAGAGTTGTTGGCAAAGGAGGAACATACAGAATTTAGGAGTCATATAATCACTCAATGTATGTATTTTTAACCTGGTTGTCTTCCTCTCTCTCCTAATCATTGAATAACCAGCCTTATCTCAATGTACTACAAAGTACCTGTGTTGTTATTCCTGTGGTGAAATGAGGAGAAAAATTGAGACAAAAGATTATTGAGAAACTAGGAGAAAAGGCGAAGAAAGAAATCCTTATGAGATTTTTATTCTCTGGAATTTTTTCCCCATATATTTTCTCTGTACTGCTGAAAGTATTGAGACAAAGTAAATATAGTAGCTTTAGCTCTTGCCTTTACAATTCCCTTAAAAAGAGGGATCACTTTGCTCTGAGCCAGCAGGCATCACTGCATCTAAAATAGTGCCAAAAAAGGGAAGTATAGGAGGTAAGATAGTATTTCTGCTGTTAAAATTTTAACGCACAAATTTGTATTTGGTGCTTGGAGCTGTTTTCTAGAAATAAAATAAAAATTATCCTAGTGATTTTCATGATCTTTCTGTATGTCTGGGATCTGTTTCATGGGCACTTACTGCTATGTTTTGCAGTTTCTGGCTGGGCTGCATACCCTGGTTTATTTTCTGTGTAGCAAAGTATGCAGAGGAATAGCTCATATATATCCAGATCTCATTCTAATACTTCAGATGGAGCCTGGAAACTTAAATGATAGGTAAATTATAGTCAAGAAGACAAGAGAATACAAAAATATCACCAGCCACTACAACTGTGAAATCTGGCCCTTTAGGGAGCAGTCCTGTTGAGGCATTCGGGCCAAAATCAACAGTTGGAATATTGAGTTTGGAGAGAAATTGGAAGATAATTTTCTTTAATGAAGGAGAACAAAGTGTTTTGTACCATGCTCCCTTTGTAGAGACATTCCTAGTACTCTATTTTACTTGTTTATTCCTGTGATTTTAAAAAAAGCTCCTCACAAAATGCTTCTCATTTGGAGCTTTGTACATCCATGCCATATGTTAAAAACATGATAAAGAGTAGTTGTAGAGTCACTTCAGCAACACTTATCCTTTATCTTTCTTTGCACCCACACTGAAATAACAGACTTATAATCTGTTATTTTCTGCACCATTTTTTCCTCCTGCAGACATAAACTTTCTGGCTATACCAGGTCAACACTTTTCAAATTGACCGGAGAGTTTATATTTCTATTTTATTGTTCTGACACACATTTTGAGAATCTATATTTAGGTTCTTTAAAACACTGGACTGGTATAACTGGAATACATAAACTAAGAATTGAAGCTTTAATTGTGACTAAAAGTGAGTACAAAAAATCACTATGAATTTTTTGAAGCACTGCCACAAGCACCAGCTCTCTAACACGTTCTATGCAGTTTTTCTTATTTTCAGTGTGTTATTTGGAAGTGAAAGGAAATTGTAAGAGGATTTTGGGAGCCAAATTAATACTTCTGAATTTTTTTGAAAAGTGTAGTCTTCAAGGAGAAATAATAACCAATTTGACTTATACATGCTAATATCTTGCCTTGTTTCCATATCTGCTGCATACTCTGAAATGTGAAAGAGGGAAAAGGTTCTTATCCTTTTTGATCTAATTTTGTTTAAAATATTTTCACTTTGAGCATCCTGTGACAGTCATTTTTAGCAATGGAATCAAAGGTGGATATTGCTTGATTTTTTTCTTCATAATGACATAAAAGGAAATGTCTAGAAGTACAATGTGTGTTTAAGCATGGAGAATCCAGAGCTGTTGCACAAAATGTTATGAAAGGTGGTATAATTTCACATGAAAATGCCTGTGGGCAAATATGAAACTCATAATTTTCATTGCAAAAATAATTATCACATCATGTTAGATAGAACATGTCATCAGTGGTTTGTTCTTGTGCATAAGGTGCTGATCTCTCTGTGCTTTCATCAATGTGTGAGAAAATTTCCCCAAAAAAGTATGTTTTGTAAATGGGTAGTAATTTTCACTGAAGAGTTTTACTTCAGATGTCAATCCTTTGTGACATCTTCATTTATCTTGCTTTGGTCATCTCTTCTTTAAGTCAAACTGTGAACGATGGCCCAGATCATATTATCAAAGGCAATGGAATATTGGATTGTAAGCGAAAACATTATCTAGGAAAGATCACTTTGAGAGTTCCAGCATGCTCAGAGTCTTTTCACATAGCAAGGATCCATGAGGTAAGATCAAATATGTACAAAATGAGTTTCTTTTCTGGCTGTGGAAAATGGGTAACATAAGAACATAGAGAGACGCTGCTTTGTGACTATCACTCATGGTGGAGGCAGTGCTGAACCTTCTTGGAGTGACTCCATCCAGGAACAGCTTGAGGGGCCTGTACCAGCAGTGATCCAGACATAAGATACATTCGTCTCCTAGACTCTGAAAATAAGCCATCTTTGTGAAGTAAATTTACTCCTTGTGTAACCCTACACAGGATAAAAAGCATTCTCATTTAATTTAGTGCTTGTTTAGTCTCGGAGTTTTTGTGTGCTGAAGAAGCCTCAAGGTGTTCCCAAAAAGGAAAGCTGGCATTGATTTTTCTCTGATGTGTATCATTCTGAAGCTTTCCTCTGATGGAGCTCTTGGTCTCGGGATGCCTGGACTCTGGGAACAGGGAGACTGGAAGGGTTTTGCTATTCATAAAGCAACTTTGAGAAAACCCAAGTCCTCTGGGTAGCTGAAGGACTACACTATAGCATGTACTACAAACATTGGGGTTTGCAGTCCTGGCTTTGTAAATTTAATTAGGAATGGTTTCAGTCCATTGAATAGACCAAAATGTTCAGGTCAGTTTTTTAAAGATGCCATTTCTGTTTTGTCCATATGAAGACATTTTTTAGATTCTGCTCTTCCCACCCCACCCTTTATGCAAAGATGTTTTAAAGAAACAGCTTAGGGAAATGAAACAAGCTATCCATATTTGTAAAAGTTACACTTCCTCATGGAATTTCAGTAATGTGTAACAACTGGTATAAATGGGGATCATCGCAGTTTAGATTTTTTTTTTGTTACTATTTTATGGATTCATATTCCAATAATTTTACCTACGAAGAAGGACTGTAATGATTTCCCACGAGAGCAAGGATGACATAGTTAACAATCATGCTGGAAGAAAAATAGATACCTAATGTATAAAAAATGTGAGTTTATAATGTTTTGTCTTTTAAAATGAAACATGTAGCTATTTTTTCTGCTGCAATGGTGTCCACCTAGTAGAAACATCTGACCAAACAGAGCAACATTTGAACCCCATAGAAGTAGATTGACTGGAGTGGTAGACCCTGTAGTTAGCTATTCCAAAATTTGTGAGTTGCCTGGTTGTTTGCTATGCTTGCCATGTGGTATACATATTAGTTATGCATATTGTGACCAATGGAAACAGCTCTGGTACAGTATTTTTTATTTGCTATCAATATTTAAAGTTTACTATTTCTTGATAAGCCACTGTGCGAATGAATGCTGAGATTTCAGCAGATACCAAAAGTTTTTAATTAATTCTTCTAGAGCTGAAGGTAGTATTTTCTTTATATGATGCAATCTGGCAATTTATCTCTGTTTTGTTATTTAAGTAGCTGTCTCATGCTGTCCTATAATCTGCAGAAAGGCACAAGCAGACTGAGAGGAGACTCACAGTGTGTGCTAATAGAATTTCCAACATGGTTTCTCTGATGAGTTCTAAGGACTCTGAATTTGTGGATTTTCATGAAAAATGTTGAAGGCTTTTCATGGAAGTTTGAATAATAGGTTATTTATTTACCTAAAGACAGTTGCAGGCTGAGAGTTGGAGCTGTTCAGCCTGGTGAAGAGAAGGCTCCAGGGAAATTTTAGAGCAGCTTTCCAGCACTTAAAAGAGGGTTGCAAGAAGGCTGGAGAGGGACTTTTTACAAGAGCATATCGTGATAGGACAAGGGGGAATGATGTGAACTGAAGGAGAGCAGATTTGGATTAGGTAAGGAAGAAATTCTTCACTGTGAGGGTAGCGAGGCACTGGAACACGTTGCCCACAGAAGTTGTGGACCCCTATCCTGGCAGTGTTCAGGGCAAGGCTGAATGAAGCTCTGAGCGACCTGATCAAGTGAAAAGTGATCCTGGATAACAACACACCCACCTGCCCACACCCAGTTTTCCTTGAATATGTGTAGGGAAAAGCTGTCAAAGCTGCTCCACAGCCTAAGATTCCTTTGCACCAGTGCAGTCATCACAAGTGAGGGAAAATCTGTCCTTAAGCTAAAGGACAGTTTGAGCATTAAGATGCAGGAGTTACAGATGAGCTGTGAATGGTCTGTGTGAACTACTCCAAGGTATATGTTGAAATTCCATAAATGTTTTGACCATCAGGTGAGTGAAACTATGGGGACAGTATCTTGATAGAGAAGTGTGGGAACCATACAGCAGTAATAGTGTGATGTGTTTATCAACATGATGTATTTGCTTAATATACCAGAAAATTGCAAAAAAGCAGGTAGCATCACCTAGTCCACATTTCTACTCCTGCTGAGTAAAGTATTTTTTAATAGCCTCTATGAGTTACATTTTTACCAGGTTTTGGAGGATCCTGTTTTCTCCTGTCTTTTCTGTTTTGTTTTCCTCCCAGGAGAAGCAACATGATTCTACAGAGGCTGCTTAATAACTAAATATTGTAGAAATTAATAGTATTATTACTATTTGTACTGTGATAAACAGTACTAATGCTGTTAGAATTGACCTGTGGAAGAAGATGGCACTGTATGTGTGATAGACTTTTGTGGGTGCATTCAAAGTTCCTACAAAATGTAGCTTCTCTGTAGGGTTAGATGGACAATCCCTATGGATGGGAGAAAGAAATTTGAAAGTGAAGTATGGCATGTTCTTGCTGCCATGTGGCTGGGTCATTCTTCCATGAAAGCAGGAGAGCTTCTGTAGCCTGCTGACTGGGAATGGTGTGTGGATGGAGAGGGACACAGAGAGTGCAGTTCCTTCTGGCATCAGTCACATGTTGACTTTTGGATGTGAGGGTTTTTTTGGGTAGGGAGAGAAGTGGAGCTTTGGTCTAGTTTATGATTTATCTCCAGTACGCAAACCTCTGGGTGTAGGTACTGAATCTCTGATGTACTTTACAAACACCACAGGAAAACACTGAGTAAACCATAAGACCACAAATGTAAAGATAACTTGAGCTCTTTCTGTGGCTCAGCTTTAACCAACTCATCTTAATCCATTTTATTTTATTGCACAGAAACAAAGAGAAATATCTTGTTTATTTGTTTTTTCCACTGTTGCTAAAAGTGGAAATTCTTGGTGTTTAAAGGAGCTTACTAAAGGAGGACACTGAGATTGTGTTAACTCTTTCAGAGTTCCTTTAATGTGTGGTATTAAACATCATATATTAGAAATAAAAAAAAAATCACGACTCAGCAGTGAAATTGAAATTTGAAATAAATTCTGCAGAACCTGATTGTAACTTGAAATGAAGAAGCATGCAGTATGTGTATGAGAATATGTTAGCAAATATGGCTTTAAGGTAAAAATTAAGCATATTAATTTTAACAAAGTACATAATTTTTGCTTCTTTTCTGTCTCCTGTTACCCTTGGTCACTTGAAGTGACTCTAAAATACAGATTTTTTTTGTAAGATATCATCCTTTATTCAGGTACAGATGCATAAGTACCTGAATAAAATCTCCTGTCCCTTAATCAAAAATCAGGTTGATTGTGGCTGTTAGTAACTTGACTAATGATATATAGAAAATTTGTCCTTCCCACTAATGCAGAATGTTATTTTCTTCAGTCAAAGCAGCAATGAGAAAAACTGCTGTTAAGTAGATTTTTGGTTGTGAGGGTTTTTTTAAATTTTCCCTCTAAGTAAACAGACATTGCTGCTGTTTTGATATGGTATCTAGTATTTATTATGAATATGAGTATTGAACATCTGGTTTGAAACATGAATAATCCTGCAAAGGTTTTGTCATACTTCCTTTGGTTTTGTTTTTTAAAAAATAAACAAAATTAAGAACTGGAATAGTGAGCTGACCTACAGAGGTAGGTGCTGCTGTAAAAAGTGGGAGGGAATAACAGAACCAGCCAGTTCACTAACCACTTCCCTTCATTGTTGCTTTTAATATCAGAACAGCCTTGCTAGCTTTCTAAACGACCATGAGTTACATTAGAGAGACCATGTACACCCTAACTGGTAAGTTCCTTTCATTTTAGATCTAAATTGAAAGTTGAGTTGAAAGCAACCCTCAGTGGCTAAAAATGGAGTAAGATGTATTGCTTTGTGTTATTATATAATAACCATTAAAAAATTATCTTCTGTGTTGTTAAAAGTAAATCTGGACTCATACCTGCTTTAGCAACAGGCTTCATGCAGGGTCAGAAGGATATATTCACCTGACAAATGATAAGCTAATTACCAAAATAATAACAGTTGGTAAAACAATGTAAGTTTGTAAAGTCTGCAAAGGGGGTTAATTGATGTTTTTTTGAATGAGTTGAGAAATGAACATCCATTTCTCTCACAAGTACTATATCTTGTGCTCTGCTGTCCTTCACAGGCTGAAGCCATTTATGTTCGTTGCTATTGCTCTTTGGAAGATTTGTCTTTGATGGTTTTTGTTACAGGTTCTGGTAGTAATAATTATTACACTTTAAATGAACAAGCAAATACATTTTAATATGGTATAGTTTCACTTTTAAATGCACTAAATAACCTGAAGCGAGGATATCTTACAGTGGAGATATAAAGTCATGGCTAAAATAAGCTTGGTTTATGATTGTTGTGCTCAAAAAACTGTCAAACCAGCATGAAGTCTGTATTAAGTCCAAGCCTGGTATCTTGGCAGCAGCACAATGGAAGGTTCTAGCCTGTATTTGCTGGTCTGAATGGGAATTAGATTGGGTTCTTAGTATGCAGCCAAAAGTTGTAACAGGGGTTTTAGTTGCTACAGCTACTTCTTTTTGTCATACTGATCATGTGTCTGATGTGGCTAAATATATCCCAAGACTAGGGAAGGGCACATCAGTTCAGAATCTGTTTTATAGCAGTCATTCAGTGGGATGAGCTAACTTCTGTTGTCAGTATATTTTTTTACTTAATAGCTTTATTTGAAATGCATTAAGAGCTTTTCAATTATGATTTTCCTAGCAATAGAAGCCCAAAGCCCAAGTCCAAGCAAGAAAGCAAAACAACCCCATAATGGCTGTTTTTCCTAGGGAAGGCATAAAAAAAGTTGTCAATATATCTTGGCTTCTTAATTGATATATTTTATTTTATTGCAAGCTGTCTATCCACATTAGCACTCTATAGTTTCGACAGCACGCATTTACAGAATGGCTGCTATGTGTTCTTTTAATATTTGGATATTTACTTTAGAAAGATGAAAACATTAAGTCAAATTTTTGAGGAGCTTCATGAGGGTAACAAAAAGTAAGAATTTGAAATGATAGTTTTATTTATAATCTCACACTGAAGAACATTGCAAGTAATTCCATTTGAATCTCACAGAAGAAAACATGCTGAACTGTGGATCATTCAGTGGGAGTGACCTTGTGGCTGCCAGCCACTTGTGCTCTAAGATATGGCTGTGCTGTGATGGAAAGTCTTCCACATAACTCACCTTTAATGCTGATGCCTTTTAACAGCCATCAAAAAATAATTCCTTTTCTTTTTAAAGAACTTACTGGATGTTAAGTCTAACAGTAGAAAAAATGTTAGAACAGTAAAAGCTGCAGGAAGTGTTGCTTTTTGAGGCTGTCCACATTCCTTATCTGAGCAACATGAGCATAATTAGCAAGTAATTTTGTCTTAATAGGTGACAAACAAGCTTGTTTTGCGGGCATCTGAACGTTTGATATTGTCTTCTGCTTCTGTTTACCAAATTTTGTTATTATTCTTATTCTTTTACCTGGGTCTCCAGCTACAGGAGATCCCCTTGGAATTTTTCAAATGTTTCCCTCATTCAAGTCATTAACAAATTTCACCCCTTGTTTCAGCCTTCACTGTATTGCAATGCCTGCTGCTGGATCCTCAGGCTCTCCCTGATTGCTAGCAAAGGCAGCTCCACAGTGGGAGCACTACTGACATTCCCTTTCCTCTCCCAGCTGCCATTTTTGGGAATCTAATATGTTTCACACCCTGTCAGACCTGGCAGAAATCACTCCATGAATTCAGAAGTTATTGTGATGAGGGCCTAACGGATAAGTTTCATTTCCTTAGGAAACCAGGCTAAAAATATCTTCTTAGCTCTTCTGTGTGCAGAGGAAAATTTTTTGAATGTTAGTACCAAGTTTGTTGCAAAATATGAGGTAAGAAGCGATTAGAAAAATTACATTTTAGTCAATCAGTGTGAGGAATCTTTTGTTGAATTTTTAAGGGATTGGGTTATAATTTCTTTTTCCTTTTCTCTCTATCACTGAAATATGCTTAGTGCTATTCCTGAGACCATCTATTTTTGGTCTTAGGAGAAGCCGTCATGTAATTATATGTGTTACCAGAGCCTAACCTCAGGGATCCTAATTCTGTCCAGTGTTTCAAATCAATGTTCCCAATCCTGTATTTAATCTGAAAGCAGTTGTTCTTTTATTCATTCCAGAATTTGTGGTGTTAAGTCATAACAAGTGTAGACTTGTTTTGCATATTATTAACTGTTCAACTGACTATCAGTGAAATTAATGAACTTCATTGGATCCTGAGTCTTGGGGTAGAGGAATCCTTTCAAGTCAAGAACCCTCCTTTTTTGAGACCTGTTTTCAAGTATAGCTTTCCCTTAGACGATTTTCCTCCTTTAGTTCAATTTTTTTTTCTCTTGCAGTTTGTTGTAAGTCAAAGGGTGTGCCATCAAATGTAAAATAATTCCAGAGAAACTTTCCCTGTGTCATTTCTGTGCTATGTGGTGTTAATGTTACGGAAAACATTGCTGCACACCCCCACCCCTTCCCAGATACATTTTTCTAGTTAAAACAGTACTGTTTCTGTATCCACAACATAGGCAAAATGAATAATGTTGCAAAAAGGCAGGTCAGGCCTTAAAATCAAACTTCTGACTAGAAAATACCTAGTGCTCAATGAAGTTTTCAGCTACATTAAATGCAGTGAGAGTCACTATACTTAGTATAAGGTAAAGTATATATATGCTGGATATTATAAATAATGTTTTTAAAATCTGATCCTATGATACTTCTGTAGGAAAGAGAAGGTCAGAAGGAGGAATGGTTGAGGGAGTCTTTGGTATTGCACTGTCAATGTAGTTGTTTCTGGAGGCATGTGGAAGAAATGAAGCTGTCTCAGATTTCACAGTTTATAGGAGAAGATACTTAGCAGCTCCATCGGAATGTGTCCATGGCAGTTGCACATTCCTTCATTTCATCTGTCTGTAACCTCCCTGCCCATCATAGGTACTTGCAAGGTCCAGCCTGCATTTGTCATCTTCTGTAGTTGTTGTGGAGAGCAAAGGACACGTGGGAAACAATCAGAATTTTAAATCATTTCCATGGTGCCCTCCCACCTTTGGTGTCTGCGTGCTTGTAGGAAATGAAACTTCAGCTGAGTTTAGAGGAATGGTGGGGTTTGACGGTTCCCAGCACTTCTTTTTTAATCCAAAACAACGGTTATGGTTATGAAGCCCAAAATAGACAGATTTGAAGGGCTTGGAGCTTATAGGAAATAGGAGCATTTTAAAGCTCTTCTGACCCTTTTAAGTTGCCTCCTCTGTATCTCAGATAATGGCAACATCATTCTGACAGTGTAAGTTTCAAGAGTTAATGGAGAATTTTGAAGAATACAATTCACTGAATAGTATTATTAATTTCATTCAGTCTAATTGTCTACCCAGTATTGGTGGAAGATGAAATGGAATAGAATTGGTTTGAAGAGTATACGGGAATTTTGTAGGAACACAGCTGAAATTGTCCAGTAACAACTTGAGAGTGTTTTAATAGAGGCTGGAAAACATTTGCCCTATTTGAGTTCTGTTTAAAGTACCATGTATCGTGTCATAAATATTAGTAAGTATTTTTATTTTTAATCCTCATTTTTTCATCAAATATTCATGTATGAAGCATGATTATCACACAGCAGTGCTTGAAAGCAGAGGAGGCAGGAGAGTGTACAACTCGGAGAGAAAGCTTTAAAAGCCCTATATTTTCAGCTGATTTGATGTACTGTTGCAGTGAAATAGCAGATGCTGCCAATTATCATCACTCTGATGGCTCTTTAGTGTTGTTACATTTTTCA
This sequence comes from Melozone crissalis, assembly GCF_028551555.1. NCBI lineage: Eukaryota > Metazoa > Chordata > Aves > Passeriformes > Passerellidae > Melozone > Melozone crissalis. The sequence continues at coordinate 30,806,866 of NW_026535794.1, forward strand.
AATTATTCTCAGCTTGCTAATTTGATACTCTTACCAAGGCTGTTACTAGAGCTCTCTTATTTCATTATTTATAATTACTTCTGGCTTTGTAAATGAAAACAATCCTGCTGCTGATTCTGTAATTTATAATCTGAGTAATTGTAGATTTTCATTAACTTCTTATTATTTGCCAAATCTTTGTTGTGCAAAAGACTGTTATTGCTGCCATTTATTTAGGAAATGGTCTTATGTCTTTGGAGATGTCTTTCTTTCACCTAGGATCTATTTGCAAACTATATGCATTTTTTAAGAAATAAAACACAAAATTGCAGGAATTAATACGTTGTTTCCATACAGAAGAAAATACTGAATAAAATTTGGGAGTAAACAGTCCAATTCATGGAAAAATCATGAACAGCATTATTCATTTCATATGTGGTATTATGATTCCAGTTTCTTTTGTATCTGTCTTTATAGGGAGAGGGGTGAAGAAAAGAGGTCCTCAAGCAAACTATATTAGGCAGATGAACAGAGTATTTAGGAATAAACAAAACACTGAATTTTCGAAGTGTGAGGTCATAAAAATGTTTGGGAGATCACAACCATTTTTTACTCTTTTACAGATTTCTGTTTGCAGATATTCTAGCAAGATTGTTAGCTGAGTCTAACATGATGATTTGAAAGGATGAACTTTTATATCAAAATGTATAGCAAAGTGGGAGTAAAGTTTTGAAGTTATGCCAGGAGAATCTTTGACTGACAGATGAAGATTTTTTTTCTTATGAGTTTTTTTCCCTGTTGTAGTGTTTTCCCAGACTGTGAAGAATATTTTAGACTGTGTGAACCAGATTTATCCTTTCATGTACTCACTCACTCAGAATTGCTGCATTTAGAAATGTTACAGACAGTTGAATGCTGTTTAATAATAAATTGGCAAAAGCTCTAAAGAAGATAATCTTTTCTCAGACATGTATTTTTCTGAAAAGGCCATGCAATAGTTCCTTAATGAATATTTATGGTTTATAACCAAAACCTTCTCTCTCTAATGTCACGCATGTCTACTAAGAATACTTAGTGTGAAGATTGAATTAGGAAAGCTGCTTTATTTTCCATGAAGGTATGGCAAATCTCTGAGTATGTCTGCGAAGACTGTTCTCCCTTAAGTTAGTTATTTGCTAATTAGCTTAGGTTATTTTTCTTGCTTGAACACATACTTGTAGACCAGAACAAATGGAAGACTACATACTATTTTACAAAACCACATTTGGTGCCTTGAATTAACTCAAAATAAGTTAACTTGAAGAGGAAATAAGGAATCATTCCAGACTTTGACTAGGTCTTAAAAATAACATTTTATGTTATTGCTGTGTGACTCAGATATGTAGCCTATAGTCAAGTACAGACTGCAGGTTATGTATGTGAAGAATATAAAGCAAACCTTCACTTGGACAGTAATGTTGAGTTATGTGTGTAGGTAGGATGCTGTTCTTTTGAAAGAACCCTCTTCCTTCAAGTACTCTTTTCTGCAATAATCTGTTCCTTCTGCAAGATAGCATTCTAGACTCTGTCTTTAATTTGATGTGGCTCTGTGAGGATCTTGCCTATCTACTCTCTGATTTGTTGGTAACTACATTAACAGAGACACAGGATATATGCATGAAAGTGTGGTTTTCTATTGCATTTTACAGAAGACATCTTATTTGACAACCTAATTTCCTGTCCAGAATTTTTCTTTATTCTTGGAAAGAAAAAAAAAAAAAAAACAACAAAAACCAAAACCCTGAAACCCTTTTGAAATAATAGAGCTATCTTTCCAAATTATAGACCAAAAAAATCCCTCCAAACCATGAACAGAGTAAAAAATATCTTTCATTTATGGGAAGCTCTTGTTGAAACACAATTTGAAGCAGTTTGGCTGTAGCACATTGCTGAATTGCTTTTTTTTTTTTGGGTGATAAATGTGCAAACTCCTTGGGCCTTTTTTAAATCTCACCTGGCTTAGGAGATACTTTGGCCCTATTTTTAATACTAAAATAGTCCTCCACTCCCCAGGAAGTTACCCACTTCTTTCCATCCATCCTGTTTTAACAAGTCATCCTTGTACATATTTTGTCTGTTTTCCAATTTGATTCTGCTGCTTCCAATCATCATTCCCCATTCAGCAAGATTTATTTTTCTGATTTATTATTCTGATTTTATAGCTCTAACATCAGTAAGTCAATATGTCCTTTTTGGACAGATGCTAGTTTACTGTTTCCATGCTGCAAACAGCTGGTAGATGATTCTTGCTGCATCCTGAGATTACAGAAAGCTGTGTTGGTACCATGCCCAAGCTAATTGAGCCTATTTCTTAGCAGCAAGGGTTCCATGGTGTCCTAATTGCAGTTAAGCCCCTATCTGTTAGCCCAGGAGGCACACAGAGATTTATTGCTATGTCTTCAGAGAAGTTAATGGTATTCCCATTTAAATCCATGGCAACTCCTCTCTTCTGTACCCATCCACATCTATTCTTTGATTCTGAATTTTGAAAGAAGGCATGGAGATGATAATGGATAATCATCAGTTAAGCTTTAGAATAATGGCCAGAAAACACACTGTACCAAGGAGATTCTTAATTTGGGAATTTGCAAAGTTATGTACCGGACATACAGAACAGTGTGTGACTGGTGTTTGCTGGAACCTGAGTCAGAATTGTCTGTTCTGAAGTTTGGCAGCAAAGCTATTTCTCCTTTTGTCTTGCTAGTTCCCTCACTGTCCCTCCCCATGATGCCTCATTCTCCATCAAATATATTCAAAGGTGCAATATACCTGTTGTAAATGAAACCAGAAAAAAAAAGGAAACCGTGTTTTGTCTTAATGTTCTTCTAAACAAAGAACAAAATCTGAATTCTAAATATGCCTGACCATTAGGAACTGGGGATGTTTTGATTTCTGAAAAAAAAAATTAAGCAAGTCAAACTAAGTATGCAAATAAAGGCATTTTTCTAATTAAAATACATTTGGTTATTACAGACTGAACTAAAATGACAGTGAAAGAACAGCCTCAGGTGTATGACTGTGCGTTTTAAAGTGCTACATTTAATGTTTATGCAGAAGGTTTTTATATTTTAGAAAGTGATTAGCACCTTGGCTGTACTGCTTTTGGTGCTTTTGGGAGATTTTCCTTTTTTTTTTTTTTTTAACAGTGCATAAGATTTCAATATTTTCTTTCAACATTTGACCTACTTAGGAAAGAAGTTCTGATTAGCGCCATGTAATATACTCTCTCAGTTTTGGAAGTGCCTTTGGGTAATGTATTGTAGAGAAAAGTAATCTCATCTAGTAAATGGACCCTATCACATTTTAAGATATAGATTTTTTTCTCCCATCTATTCCCTATGCCTAATTTAGTCCTCAGATTCAGCTCTGTTTAATGAATCCACATACACCTGTCGTGCTTTACTGATAGCTTAATTCTGTTTGCATACAAATTCTTTTCTTCCATGGCTGATTAAAAAGAATCCCTCTCTTTGAAGTCAGGTGGCACAAAAAGAGCCTAAAAAGTTTATTAAAAAATTGGACTTTTGGGTATTTTTTGTTTTCTGAGTTCTGTAAAGCACTTTGTAGTTAGCAGGGCCTAAACAACTGTGTCCCCAAAAGGCAAAGGTGACCCATGACTGTGGATTATGGTCCTAGTCAGGGAAAACCTGTGGGCAAACAGAACACAAATTGGATGTAGCCTTCCATCTAGACTGAAGTGGGAGCAGGAGAGTTTGGAAAGTACTCCACACTTCCCATTCCTCCTTTTACCGATTTCCCATAATGTGGAGCATTTGTTAATGAGGTAGTCAGCATTCATCTGGGAATTGAGTGAGTTCCTAAATGTTTCTCATTCCAAGTAGTCAATAACTGCAGGAAGGACACTGCTTCCCTGGAAATAAATTTCAGCACCAGACATGGGCAGTTATTACCTTTCTTTCCTTGAATTCTGGGGCTGACAAGAGGAGTAACTAATGACTTAAAAAAAAACCTGAAAAAAGATATCTTCTGCACTGCTTTGCTGCTTCAGCTGAGGTTAACAAATGGTCATTGGTGGGTGAGAATTTGACTATTGCCACCAGAATTTGCCCAAGATGAGGCTGGGTAAATCCCTGTTAATGCGTAGATTACGTAAAGAGTCATAAAGTTTTATGTAATGAATACTTGATGGTTCCTTTTGCAATTAAAGGTAACCTTTGTGGCTTTAGAGGCTTATGAAGCTACAAAAGTGCAAACTAACTTTTTATGGTATGGGATTCTGCCCAACCCCTTTCTGAATTCAGGTGCCAGATGTACTTATGACAACATGGTGTAGGTGTAGTAAAGGATGAACGTGCTTGATACCAAAGCCAGAGTGAAGGCTTGGCAAAATGGAATAAGTCAAAGTCGATAATGTAAAATAAAATGCTGCCCCTTCAGTCCTTGGTCTGTTCAGAGCAATGGTTCCCAGTTTTCCCTGAATCATGAGTACCAGTTTTGAACACATGTTTTGTACAGCCCTGGGCATTGCTCTCTGTGTTGAATTGGTGGGGAACCCTGGGCACCTGCAAGTCTTGGGTTTGTGTCCTGCCAGCTGAAGTCCCTTTTCTAGGCAGCGTCAGGCTTGATTATATTTTCTCGCGTATTCAGAGTGGTGCATGCAAATGTTTTTTCCATAATTATTTTAGTAATAAGTAGCTTTTTAATGAGACATTAATTATAATTTTTAACATTAAATGTATTTTAAGTGTTGTATAGAGTCAGTGCTTTTATAAGTGGGTCAGAAAATTGTAGGTTGATTTATTTGGACTTTTGGTCTAGCTGTCTATTTGTGTAAAGGAATACTTCTAAAAGTTTCTAGGTCATGTTCCTGATGCAATGTTTCTAAGGGTATAATCTTTCAGGTTTTTCAAGCTGGTTGATAGCAATCATACATAGATATATTTCACAGTTTTCCTTCAAAGTTGCTTTTTGCACCTCTGTGAGTCAGATGGCAGATGTTTGGAATGCATATTACAACTCCTTAGGAGAGCTGTCTTAGTCACAGACGAGGAGTAGCAGCCTGCACAGAAGGGTTTTTATTTTTAGTTTGGTGTCTTTCTCCTTTATTCCCTTCATGTACTAAGGTGAATAAGCAATGCAATACAGGATTACGGTTATTCATACATCTTGATAGATGACATCTGTGTTTAACAAATATTTCTCTCTGCATTGTGTTTGTCTGCTCTGAATCCCAGATTAACATTACAAATTTGGTCATTCTAATGATAAAGTAGGGAACACTCTCTCCTATGGGGCCTTTCTGTCATTTCACTTTGCCCTAATCGTTTTACCATACTCGAAAATGCCACTTTGGTCATAACTACTTATGCTTTCTTCCTCAGTTTAATTGCATTTAATGGGAATTGATGTTCTAAGTGACTGTCATTTGTTCATAAACCTGGCAGTAAGCAACAAAAGCCTTATCTGGTTTGGAGAAGTTAATGAGCACAACGTCAAAGCATTTGAAATAGCATTACTTGCTTCATGTTTATATTACAAAAATATTCTGAACAATGTCACTACTTCCTGGATTTTCCTGACTCTGACTATTTGTCAAAATAGTTTGTCATTTAGTAAAACTGCATTTTCCTTAATACAATAACTAAGCTCATGCCGAGAGCACTGGAATGCCCGAATTGGTGTTCAAGTCTTGAAGTGCATCTGAAGGACTATCTAATTAATTCTGTTGTCTTGTAAAATCATGTTCAGCAATAAATGTCTAATCATTAGGCTTTATCAGAAAATTTTTGTTTTCATGTGCTAGGTAGAGGTTTTTCTAAATGTGGATCCATGCAGCTGTTTCAGGGATGTAAAAATAAAAACAACACTGGCATTCCATAGTTATTTATTGTAATGTCATTTCAGTATTCAGTTTTAATTTTATAAAGCAATTTGCATAACTGAAAAAGGAGTTGAAATATTATAAGAATAATCTGAATGCTGCCCAAACCACTAATTTTTTATCTATTTGGGTTGTATAGCACAAGATAATGAAAGAATTGGAAGAAGGTGAAAGAATTGGAATTTACACAAATATTCTTTATACTGCTTGTATTAAATTTGTGCATCTCTGGATTCAGTGTGTGTGAACAGTAATTTTGAATCTTCATTATCTCACAATGTAGCTGGTTTGCCTTTTTTTACATAGTTTTTTTTTTTTGGCTATAATTTCTTTTGAATTCAGGTTTGTGAAGGAAATTTTAGATTGATACCAAATTAATTACTTCAAGTAATATACTAAGAGTATCAAGATAGATTGCTAGAGTAACATGTTCCTGATTTATTTTGTAAGCTAAGTTACTACTCAGATATTTTTCAAAAATGGAGACCTAAACTTTTATGGAGGGCTTTTCAATAACTTACTGAAAGTGAAATACACTAATTGGGAAATTTTAAATGCCTACCCATAGCAACCCATGTTGAAATCTGTGTAGAAATACGTGTGGAATGTTTGCAGAATTATTTGTTAGACAATTTTTTTGTGTGTCAGCATTATCATGAGTAGAGAAAAGGATGAAAAGATACACTCATAGAAGAAGTGGCATTGTATGCAGAACTACGTATTTTAAAGTATATATTTGTGTAATAATTGCAGTGTTTCTCTAGTTACCTATTTTCTTCAGATTGTCACATATCAAGTTATTAGTCCTGTCTCAACACAGGTGCCATATTGGTGGCTGTCTGTGGGGCTTTTTATCAAAGACAGTGATCTGCTTATGTTCCCTCATTGAAAAATTAGATTTGAAGTATTTAAGTGCATACTTTTGAAGTGTATATTTAAAGTATTTTGTATGCTTATCTTGATTTCCACATCAACATAATAGTGTAGTTGTATAAATGCATAACAGAGAAGGAAATGTTACTTTAGAAGTAGGTATGTAATTAATTAATTATAGATGCAAATTATAATCACATTAATTTTTTTGTGGCTTACTGACACAGTTGCAGTTTCTAAATCAAGTGGCTTTATTTCAGTTGCTTTGTTGACATTACAGGTGCCTACAAAGTATTGCTAATGGTAAATAAACAGAAATCACATAATTATGAAGGATTTGTGATTGAGGATGGCTTTTCAAGTCATGGACTCTCACAGTGAAAAGAAACAAATAACCTTTGGTAGTATCCCATAATAGAAGAATGCTACACAGACTTCCACAACAATTACATCTCCCGAACAAAGTAGTCAGGTGCTGCTCTGGATGGTGGGTTCTTGCAACAGTGTTTTCATCTGGATTGCATGAGACTCCCCAAACCATAGTTCTGCTGCATTCTTGCAACCTAGCTGACTCATGCTCTTGTGTGATGTCCCTGGCACGTGTGTGGTCATTGCTAGAGAGTATCTTAAACTATGTACAAATCATCTCCTATGTAGTCTCAACTTTAGAAAATATTGTATGTGACCATTTCTACATCCAGAGGAAAAGATTACTATTTGCTAAAGTGTCTTGTTTGTGTGCATTTTGGTTAATTCTGCTGCAGAAACTGCATCCCTCTGAAATGGTTAGAGACTCCATTCAGGATGATAATCAGCACACTGAAACAGATGAGTTTATCAAGACGCAGCAGGACCTGCCTGGGGGAATAATTTGAACCATCCAAAATTCCCACGTGGCAAGCTCCTTTGGCAATTAGTCAAAATACATATTTGCAGCTAGAGTTGTAAATAGGTCTTTTTATTTCATCCCTGTAGAGAGCTCCCTGGGGAGCTCCTGAGCCACACAGGGAATTAAGGACTTGTGTGCACTGGATGTGCACACAGGCACAGCCCTGCTACCAAGCTGTGCACAATTAGAATAGAAAAGGGCCTGGAGAGGAGAGGCATTGAGAAGTGCTGGTTGATTTCTCAAGGATCTCCCTATGCAAGCTCCATCCTGATGTGTAGACAGTCAAGCAAAACTGCTGGGAGGCCTACATGGATAAACAAAGAGGTCCTAGCAGAAATCTGGCATTAAAGGGAAGCATAAGGGAAGTCAAAACAGGGTCAGGGGATTCTAGAGGAAAAGGGACATACAGCTTTTGCAAAGCCAAAGCTCACTTGGAATTTAATCTGGCAAGGGATTTTAAGAGCAAGAGTGATGAGAAGTGCTTCTGCAGGTGGATCAGCCACGAAAGGGAGACTACTGAAAATGCCAGCCCACTTTTGATTGGCACGGGGGATTTGCGGACGGGGAACATGGAGCATGCTGAGATGTTCCATATCTTCTCCATCCTGTCTTTTTTGCTGACCTTCAGGACTCAGGTGCATGGGTCCTGTCTGGATTACAGAAGACTTATCCTCAGTAGAAGAAGATTGAGGCACAAAAACTGGACATGCAGAAGTCTGTGGGAGCTGGTGGGGTGCACCCATGAGTGTTCAGGGAGCTGACCAATGTCTTTGTGAAGGCCAATCTTGATTATCCTTGAAAGAGTGTGGTATTTGGGAGAAAGAAAATGTCATTCCTGCCTTCATGAAGGGCAAGGAGAAGAATACAGGGAACTGCAGTCCAGTCATCTTCAACTTGATTCCTGTGAGAGTGAGGGACCAAACAACAGAGGAAATCACTTCCAGACATATGAAAGAAAGGAAGGTAGTTGAGAGTAGTCAGTGTGGACTTAGAAAGGAGAATCCTGCTTCACCAATCTCAGAGGGAGGGGTGTTGTATATTCCATACTGCAGAAAGCTTTGCAGCACAGTCTCCTATAACATTCCCATGCATGAAGCATGAGTAGGTGAGTGACCAGGGAGGTGGACTACAAATAGGCTGAGCTGCCAGCCTCAAAGGTTTTGTGAACAGCAGCCCATGGTGCAGCTGGAGGCCAGTAACTAATAGAGCTGCCCAGGGGATGATAACTGGTGCCAGAACTGCTTAGCAGCTTCATAAGGCCCTTGGCAAATTGGAAAGATGCACCAACAGGAATCTCATGCAGGACTTTGCATCTCTTGGTTGAACATCACTTTGGGAGGAATAACCACATGTACCAATTTTGACAGCGGGCCAAGTGGATGGAAAGCAGCTTTGCAGAAAAGGATCTGGAGATCTTGGTGGAAAAGTTGGAAGAGGAGCCAGCAAGTGTGCAATTGCAGCAAGGGAGGCCAGCAGCCTCTTAGGCTGCATTAGGCAGTTTGCTGCTCAGATGTCTCCCTTTGGAGAACAGTGCAATACATAGTATTTTTAAAAACATATAAATATCTATATAAAGGGGTTTTTTTCTTAATATAGCTGAAAAAATGAACATGATGGTCTGTATGTTGTTTTAGTCCTGTTAGATGCTTTTTTAAAAAAATGAAGTACATAGCTATAAGCAGCTTTTCCTAGAGCTTAAAAATCTGCTTTCAGGGAAATTGAGCTTCTTGGTTCAGTCAGTTATACTTCCCATTCCTCTTCTTCCCTCAAATATTATTCACAGAAATTAACATGTAAGAATTATTAAGTTTAACAGAAAAAACAGTGTTTGCTGTAAGTTGCAAAAACAGATCAGCTTTATTGCGGTTCTTCAAAATCTGCTGTATTAGATAAGTTATGCGTCAGTAGCAAAACTCCTTGTCATTTCTTGTACTGGTATAGTGAAATACTGGGAGAAGGCTAATCTAAATGACAGCTTCCATAGCTTGAAGGTCAAAGCCTATTTCTATGGACCTTTCAGTGTGTGGGACAGATTCTGTTGTCCTACAGTCACTGAAAATGAAAGCATTCTTGGGCATGTACAAGCTGCAGTTCTCAGAGTGCCTCTTTGGCATGAATAACCTCAGCCTTGTTTTGGCTTTCTTAATTACCATCCTTCCCCCATACCCCAAATGTGAAAGAAAACCCACTAATCCATTCCCCTGGCACAAGGATTGTGTGGAACAGTGCATTTGGAGATATGCACCATTAGATATATTTCGGAAAAAGGGTAGTTTATAAGTTGTATCATCCAGAAGCTTTTTTTTGATAATGCAATTAAAGAGAGAATTTCTTCTCAGTAGTGTTTCTCAAAGCCAAACCTGAGAATCCAACCTTTTTTTCTTGGCAGATTTTTCTTTACCCTTCAGGTACTTTCACAGATGCTTGTTAGAGACTCTTGAGTATGTAACTATAGCAGTAAAAATACAGGGAAAGTTTAAAAATTATGCTTCTAAAAGAAGAAAAAGATTATATGAGAAATCATACTGTATGAAATGGCCCTGTGCATGGAGGTTCAGGGAATGAGATCCGCATCTACCCTGCTTGTCTTGACACATGGAAAAAGCTTTTGTAAGGTCCAGGCTTAAAGAGATGGCTGAGGATTTCTTTGTCTTCAACAAAGTTAAAAAGTAGCTCTTCAATGACCATTTCACTCTCCAGTTTAGTTCTGAGGTGAATTCAGTTAAGGTATAGATGTTTCAAAATCTGAAACAGGACTTCTATACAATTCTAAGATGTAGGAAAAAATTGGGGAAATTTCTATTTCTTGGAAAGGCTTTTTGAGGCCCATTTAAATGGCATGCAATAACTCCCAACCCTGCAGTATTACACAGGAATGAAAAGGTCCTGCAGGATCCCAGGTCCGTGCAGGACCTGCTTTAGACATGCTGAGCAGTCTCTGAGGTGGAGGCCAAGCCCAGCCAAGAGTTCATAAAGCACTATCTTGGTAATGGGGAGCAGTGTAGTTTTAGGCCTGTTTTTGTTTTGTTTTTGTTTTGTGTTTTTCTGTTGTGGTTTTTGGTTGGCTGGTTTTTGTTTTTTTTTTGTATTGGACAGTATTTCCCATTTCTGAAATAACTTGATATTTGGAGAAACAGTAGCCTCAGCTGAGTAAGATTTTAGTGGAAAGACTGGCAGGCAGAGACTTGCTCTGTTAACTAGACATGCTAGCATAGTATCCATAGGGAACTGAGGCAACACCACATGGATAATTAAGATTTCTAGCTTTGGAAGCTGGTGGAGATACTGGCTAGACATGGATATTGGCACAGGATAGCATTGTGGTGAAACTGGGGTTAGTGGAACTGACCTGCAAAAGGGAGAAAACTGCTCTGCAAAGGAAGGTGGTCACTCCTCTCCTTAGTGTAGAGGATTCTCCCATATTGAGGGGATGTTGAAAAAGTAAAATGTATCTCAAAGTGATTTTCTTCAACATTTTGGGGAGTTCATTGAAGAAGTGAATAATTTTGTTTTCAAAGGAGGATGTAAGTAATGTCTGATAAACTGCTTTTGGAACCTTAATCAGTGGATAAGGGGAACAAAGTATTCATTTAACAAAGCTTTTTGTTAAATGAATAACATTCATCCCTTCTATGAGGATCCTAAGAAGCTAGAAGCATTTAATTAAAATTTTTGCTATAATCCACATAAGAACAGCAACCAAATTAATATGTCAAAGGCAACCCTAATCCAAACTTTTGCAATTTCAAAATGCTGAATTTTGTAGCCTTAATATTCTTTAAGAGCTTTATGTTTGTAAAATATGTATATCAAAAGTCTTAAAGTAGAGTCATGAAACTGTGTAATTCTGATTTTTGCTTTTTCCTTGTAGATAGCTGTTGAAAATGGATAAGTTAATGGATAAGTTTTTTTATGGTTTTGTTTTCTGGGATTTTTGTTTCTTTTGGTTTTGGTCATGGGGTTTTCTCTGGCATCTGTGAGGGTTTCCTGTTGTTGTTGTCAGGTAGGTTTTCTGTTTGTTTGGTTTTTTTGTATTCTTTTCCTCAGAGATGTAAATCAAGGGAAGAAGTCTATCTAGAGGTATATATAGCTTCCACAAAGCACTATTGTAATTTTCATAATGCAAGTTATATATGGTAAACCAGCTTTAGGCACAAAATGGGAACTCAGTTTTAACTCTCTATACGTTTTGCTACTTGCATTAGTCTTTTGCTTAAACACTTTTATCATGAATGTAGCTAAATCCTTCAAACTCTTCTGAAAACATTTTGTCTCTTTGACAGCATATTCTAAGGAGCTCAGGGAGTTGGGTTTGATTTTAACATCATTTTTGCAATTAAATATTTTGACAAATTACTACCAGCTTTATTCTGCTGGCAATATTTTGACAGATGGGAGAAAACGTTTCAATTTTTAGAAAAGCATTTTAAGGTAATAAAAGAATTGGAAAGACTTAGAGGTACCATCTTTGAAGACACTGCATTCAGACTTCCATAATACTGGAATGAACTGGAACTAAGACTCAATATGCTCATTGTTTTGTAGACATATATCATTTACTCAGAATAATTTAAAAGAGAGAAGGAAAGTAATTTAAAAAAACTTAGATCTATGTGAACAACTTACAAAAATCTGAAAGGTTGATCTTAGAGATTCCTCTGAGTGAAAAACCTTTTGATTTTTTTTTCTTTTGTGACTAATACCTAGAAATGTGTACAACATAGAATGCATATACAATATGTAATACAATACAATATAGCCTCTGTAGGGAAAGAATGTCCTGTGGGATGCATAAAATTTTATTTGCCTTAGCATTGCTAGAAGCAAAGCCCACTGTGTCTGTGACATTTTGTTAGTAGCTTTGAGCATTAGATTTCTTTTCTCAGGTGGTAGCTATATTAAACAATGTAGTGAAAATTAGGTCAAAAGAGGCAAGAAGCTGATGCTTATTTGTGGAACCGCTGTTGTTGACAGAATGAGCTTCCTACTCGTGAAAAGTAGATGGTGTAAGACTCTGCTAAATAAATACCTCTATCCAAAGATCACATTGTTGTCTTATTAGTGCTTCTCAGCTTCTTTTGCAAGGTGCTAAAATAAGCCTTTTAAAGTGGCCAGTTTCACCTGGCAACTGCTGAAAAGAAAAAAATCTCTCCTAAGTAGTATTGCTACAGAAGTTAATGAATTAAAGTGTATTTTTTTTTCTTTCCCCAAGAATCAGTATTTCTGGATTTAATTTTAATTTGGTTCATAATCCAAATTGGTCCATTTCCATATAGTTGCTAGGATTATAGTTTCACTATCTTGATGAGAAAGGCAGTAGATGGAATGGGTTAACAAGCCATTTGTAGGGCATTTTTTTTTTCTTGGGCTAGGAGGGCAAAGCTAAGTGTAATATTATTGTAAAAGACTCCTGAGACAGGTTCTCACCTTACCACTTCCTCTAATATCAGCATGCTCAATAGTTTTCAGCAATGAAGATATCTTTGCAACATCTGGTTTACAAGTTGTATTATTTCCCGGGCTAAAAATCTGTTTTACACTCACACACACACAAAAGAAAACCCCAAAAAAACCCAACACCATCATAAAGCAGATTGCTTTTCTCTTAATACAAGAGAAAAACATTTCCTTCATTTACCTTCCTCTTTGATCACATTCTGTATCTTTAGACAGAATTAGGTATTTTCTTAATTTAAGTGGTTGAAACCTGCAATAAAACGTTGCAAGGAACCAGCCAAGCCTAAAATAGGTCTGCCACCAGCTCCTTAATCTGTAACAGAACTGTTTCCCAGTACTTTTCTTCCAATGCTTTTTTGTAGTATTTTGTTTCAGAGCCACGCGTGGGTGTCTGAAGCAGAGTCATTCAGTACTGCCCTGGTTTAGAGGAGAGTATTTAGCTGCTTCATAATGGGCAGACTCTGATTCCTGTAATACCTAAGAAATGAAGACAGCATTTACGCTTTTGTAACATGGTTTCTTCTGAAGCTGTGCCTTTGCTGAGTGGCTGTTTGCTTCCAGGCAGCTTTCCAAGCACTCTTTGGGCTCTCGCTGCTCTGTGAGCATGCCATGTAGTAGCAGCAACCCATACTTGATGCAGTATTCACAATATTCTGTTAAATCCATGGGCTTTGTGAAGAAAAGGGTTAGCTCAGTCCCAGGAAAAGGGATCTGATTAACAAAGTCCAGAAAAAGAGGAATTTTTGAAGGACAGATTTGAAAGTTGAGAAGAAGATGGAGCTGGGCCTTGGCATGGCTGAGGGTCAGCCTCTGTGTGCTGGGGGGACCAGAGAATCAGCGACAGGAACAGATGGCCTGCTATAACTTACTTTTCTGTACAATCTAAAGAATGAGAAAAGCAGTCTTTTCTTTTCCTGATCGCTTGGGTTTTGTTGTCCTAAGTGATAGTGTCCTGCCCTGGTGCCATCCTTTGGCAGCAATGATGTTATGGTGCACTAGAACATGGTTCAACCTGCCTAAAGGTGTTGGATCCTTGCCCAGATCTCTTGAGTCTTCCTTATTTGATATGACAGTAATTCTCTTCAGCTGGCTGTCCTTCTGCTCTCAGGTGGGCTGTCCTCACATCCTTCTTGGGTATGGACAAGGAGAGCCTCCAGCCTAGCTCTGTTCCCTCAGTGCTGCTGCTGTGTGTGGGATCAAAGTGTGCTAACTATAAACAAAAACCGCAAACCAAAGCCAGATTTTTTTGTGCTTTATTTTTATGATCATGGACTTGAATGGCGAAAGCAGAGGAAAGAGAAAATGTATAGTTTTGTAAGTATTGAGACTTCTTTCTTTCTACCTGAGCTGACCTTTCCTTACTACACAATACAATTGAATGGTGTTGCTGAAGCAGCAGAGGCAAAAATGTCCTTATATTTGCCTTCTAACTTAGAAATATAAATCCTATTTTCTAAAAAATCAGGTTGAAATTGGTGTTTAGTTACAGAACATTCTGGACGTTATTAAAAATAATAATTGAATAGCAGAAATTCTGGGGAAACTGTCACAAAAATACTGGCCTGTATTTTATGTATGATGGGGGAGGATGTGTTTTAAGCAGTGCATAAAAGTCATTGAGTCTTTTAGATACACACATTTGTGGAAATCAAATAATTTAAGCTTGTTAAACTTTTATTATTTTAAAACTAAGAAGACAAGAAAGTGACTTTACTGGCAAACACCCTTGACCTATGGCTAAAAAAACCCTGCAACAACCACCAATGCTTTTTTAACTGCAAATTTACTAGTACAACAAGAAAATGCTGAATGCATTTTTTTTTGAGTTCTGAAGCTCCTTTTATGTAGGTTTTATCAAAAAGTAGGATATATACGTAAACACTTCAATTTCCAAGGGTATTAGCCTAGTTTTAAAAGAGGAATTTACATTTCCAGCTGGTAAGATTAGTGTATATCCATCTTTACGCTTTCTCAGAAGCTATGATTTGTCTCCAAATTTTGGGTTGAAAAGAGCATTTAGCATCTGACTTTAAGTGTCTTTAGGAATTGCAACACACTTGGTTTTAATTACCAAAGTGATCATTAAACAGAGAGATGCTTTCTTGCCAACAGTAGGATTAAAAAATCCCAAACAAACTGAAGTTAGACTCAGCATCCGAAGAGCTGGGACAGTAATAATTCTTTGGCCACTATTCTGCCTAATTCTAGCCTACTATGACTAAAAATATGTGCTGGTAGTGGTGCTTGTATTTCAGCTGCACCTAAAGGTTTTAGGATGTTATGCCTGGTGTTAGGTGAGCATAGAAATGAAGTTTTCAAACAGTGAGCTCTTTAAGCACTTCTGACTGCACAGATCTGGAAAGGTTGGCTGGAATTGCCATAATGTCAATATCTCTATTTACTGAGCATTGCTTTAGTGTAAAAAAAAAGGTTCTGAAAGTGGAATAAATGTACTGTTGCTCTTCAATAAAAGTATTTGATGTATTTATTGCATTTATATGCCATGCAATTAGTTGGTATGTCTACTGCTTTGCCATTTGTGCTAGATATACGATCAAATACTAAAGTGAAAACAATTCATACTTTTCATCATATACATACATACATATATATATATATATACACACACACTCTCTTCTCACTTATGTTGCAAAAAGTATCTGGAAGAAACTAAAGTTTCTATTGCCACTCCACACTAGGAATTTTAAGTATGCAAACTGGAACTGTGCTAGGAGCCGCAGATCTCAGCAGTGCTGGCATTTTCTTCAGCAGAGAACATGAGAAGGAAGAGTCCTGTTCTCTTTGAGATGCTTGCTCCAGACTGATGTAAGAAATCACATAACCAAACAGAAATCCCAATGCTTTGTATCCCCATCTCTTACTACCTTCAAGCCAGGGCAAGGCAGATGTATTTGTTGCTGTGTAATGATACATTTTGAAAGTCTTGGGGCTATGGCACTCTTCCTTAAGCCTCGCAGATGTTTTTGTGTGAGGTACATTAGGCCATGTCAATGTCCCTAAGCACGTGAATAACTCAGGAGATCTTAATGACATTCAAAGACAAATCTATGCTTGTTTGGTCTGTCATTTGAAATTGGAGTGTCTGGTGATCATGGTGGTATACCAAAGGTGTAAAAAACCAATTTGCACAGGAACTTGCATAGCAAAGACAGTAAAAGTATATTATTTGGGATGTCAACAGTAGGTGCACTGGGCAATACTCAAATATGTCTAAGTTCAGTGCTACTCGAACCAGTTTTGGCAGAAGTATTATGTATATGTCATGAATCAGTCGCTTCTAATGAATTTTCCCATATACAGACACTTTAATTTTTATACTAGTTTGTCCAGTGCTGGCTTGGCGAAGGATGAACCATTGTGTGAAGAATGAAGGAACTCCTCTGCATATCAGCTTGTAAATATTTGGGAGTTGTGATGATGATAGGAATTTTTACCTTTCCAGCTCCAAGCCTTATATTGACTGGCTCTGTGTTACAGAGAGAGAGACAAAACAAGTTGGAACATTTGGGACTAATGACTTTTCCTCCTTAAAATTTCTCTCATTCTGTTGACTTTTTATATCAACCTTCACACCCCAAGTATTTGCAAAATAATAACCAAGAACCTATTATAAAGTATCACCTTTTTTTTTTCTGTTGGTTGTGTTCTGATTCCGCAAGGAATGTTGAAACAAAAAAATGTCTCTGAAGAAATTTAGATTGTGGTTGTTAGAGATAATATTGCAAGTGGTTGTGGACATGTGTACACACCAGATACAAAAAACATCTCCAACCTTTAACAGAAGTATTGGTATAGAAATTGTGTTAGTTTCTGCATGTATTTGGTGCACTGTTTCTATTATTAGAGCCTTTATTTCTATGTAGCACGTGGATTTTAGCACTATTCTGGAAGCAGTCAGCTTGTGTAACAAAAGACAGATTGGTGTGTGGTCTGAATGTGAGTTTGTCTATAAGTAAATTCTGTTTGCCCTAAAGGGAGACTTTGCCAAATCTAACCCTGAATTCAAGAGTTTCAGTCTCTATAGCTAATGTGTTCCTGAACTTGTTTTGTTTTTTGCTTTGAAATTCACCTACTGTGTTGTCATAAGATAATATTTGAAAAATCTGTTTTCTGTGTCATATCTAGCTAGACAGAGTTTTGTCAGCTTTTGATGAAAATTGTGAAGTGCCTTGAGACTTGTAATGTGACAGACTCCATTTGTGTTGTACTATATTAAAAACTGTTGTTTTTTAGAAAAAAATAAATCACATTTTAGTTCCAGATCTGCTTGAATGCTTTTTTAGCAGAAAGCAGACTAGAATTTTCTTTAACTTATTTTCTGGATTTAGAAGTCATAATTCATAAGCATTCAGTGCTGTCAAAAGATGTGCATATTCCAGCAAGAATGAGTTCTCCCAAATGTGCCTTTGCCCCTAATGGGTGCCATAGATGTATGTTGTAGTCATGTGAGTCTGCATGAAAATACATAAAAACCAAGTGGATTGTGAATTTTGGGAGGGAGATAGGAGGTGGTTTTGAGATATGTTAACTGAGGGGGTAGCATATTAGAATAGAAGAACAAATTCGCTTTCGGAAATAAGACTGGGAAATTATCTGGGTCTGCTTTTTCTGTTGTGTTTCTGTTGTTGAGTAGGGTATGTAATTTTGGAGTAGATTTTCAGTACTTTCGTGCAGTATATTCAGTACTTTATCAAAGGGTACAATTTAACATAAATGTTCTGTACTGTGTATGTATATTTCATTTGCATGAAGCTACATCAAGTTTCTGTATTCATTTCTGCATTATGGAGAAACAATTTTTCATAGCTTAAAATCATTCACTAACCTAAGAAAACTGAAAAAAAAAAAGCCAAACCCAAAACTCCAAACCAGACTGACAGCTGTCAACTTTTACTTTCAACTTTTTCAAAGAGATTATTCAGTTTTTTTTTCCTGAAAACCAGGCCTCTAACTGCTATAATTTTCATTCACTTTAAAATAACTTGTCAAAATTACTCATCTTCAGACTGCTGGAGCTTTAGATTAGAAACTGATACAATATTTTTGCACCATCATTCTGTCAAGCCTTGTAGGACAAAGATTCTGTGCACTCACATGAAATCCAGACCAAAAAGAGAGTTTTTGTAATTTGCTAATTTCTTAATAGCAGGATCCTTTTACTGAAATAATTTTAAGTTCTTTTTGAAATGAGGGTTAAGGACTAGACAAAAACAGAATGATTGGCTATTATTAAAAAAAAAATATATAGCATTTAATTTGGATCACTAAAATAATAATTCTGGCAAGTTTTAAAATGCAGAAAAGAGCAAATTTATTAGTAAAATGAAACATTTGCAAACTTTGTTTAAGGATAATTCTAAAAGGAAGAATATAGAAAAAAGTGAATTTCAAAATCTGAACATATTATATAATAAGATGAGAGAAAATAAACTATAACATTGTTATATTGTATTGATAGTGCTTGGATTATATGATTTGTCTTCATGTGTTTTAAAATTAGAGTAAGAATGTACCAAGTTGCTTCCAAAAGTCCACCCAGAATTAGGGCTTTCTTCCTGAGGCCATAGGGAAGAATGGACTAAATATTAGTGTAGCCTTAGCATCAAACTAATTTCCTCTGCCTGCTTGGACCCTTGTTTTTAATATCAAATTCTAATACTCTACATAAAAGTGAACATAGCAGTGTTGCAATTGTTTGATTTTTGTCATTTTATCCGGCTGGTGGGGCGGATTTATCAAGCCAAATGAAAACAACTGGGTTTTGTGCAGTTGCCTTTTAAGCTTTGGCTGCTGAGAATGGCAAAACCATTTTCCACTCACGGAGAGTAAGCAGTGTCATAGGAGGAAGAGGAGTAGAAGCAGTTTATCAGTACAAGATCATTTATTTGTGGATTAAAATTGTGCTGTGATATACTGCCACACTTATGAACGTTATGCTTTGCTTCAATTTTATTCTTAAATGTTTTTCAGATCAATTGCTGAAACTTCAATTGAGTCAATCTTTCAAAGCAGTCTCTATCATACATCTCAGAAATACATTTTTATATCCAAACCTTTCAATTTCATCAGTTTAGGTCTGTTTTCAGGAATTTGTGTTATACATGCAATTTTTACATTAGTAGGGAAAGATATTCATGTGTCTGTGAAAACACATCAGTCCTGCTTTTTTTAAAGCACTCAGTAGAACTTTTCTGTCCTAATTATTGCAATGCTAGCGGTTGAGGAGTACATTCAGAAACCTGTAAATCTGCAGTCCAGCTTACCCTGCTTTGCTCTGAGCTAAACTGACTAGAAACTGGTGTTTGTGGCATTAAATACTTGAAAATTTTCCCCTGGGTATTTGACTTTAATCTTTCTGGCCTGAGGCTTTCCTGTGTTCTCTGAGCTTTCCAGAAAATACATGACTGAAATCAGTACGAGCTTTTCACTTGCCTTCTTGGCTTAAGCACAAATACCAGTAGGTAAGTAGGTGGGTTGGCATGTAAACATTTATTTTGAGGATGCTTTGCAGTCCATGTGAGCTAGGAATATTTCACACTTGAATGCTTGCTTTTTTTTTTTTTTTTTTAATCTTATGGCTTCATTTGGGAGTTTAAACCAAGTGTGTGTGAGAAAGTGATCACACAAAGTTTAGTCTGAATATCTCTGGTTAGCTTAACTGAAGATGTTTGTTTTGTGTGAGCTTACTACACAGTCTTGTTCTTATTGCACAGAGAGATCTTTTGAGAGCCAGGATGATTCAATATTAATTCCTTTGGGGTTTTTCAGTTTGTTTCCAGCAAAGGTAGTGTTTTTTGGTATGAAGAATCAAAATTTCCTGTTGTCCTACAGGCCTTAAAATGGAGAATCTCTATCAATATGAAAATCCTACCAAGAGTTTCCCTTGTACAAATAACAGGAAAAATAAATCCTTTGTGAGAAAAAAATTTGTTGACAAAAATGTAATGCACCAAAGCTTGGAAACAAATGTTACAAAACTATTTGTGCACACCAGGAAATACAAAGAAATAGTTGTACAATAATAATTTAAAAGTTTGGTTTCAACCACGCAGAAAATCTATTTAGTACTGAAAGCTTTTTCTTAAGGTATTATGCTGCCAAACTGCATAAAGTTAAGCACTGCTCAAAGTATCAGATATATTCCATTAACTGGGATGCAGTGGTGGTGAGTCTCATTCTTTATAGCACTTCCCTAGTTATGTTTGGTGTGTTAACTGCTACTGCTAATAACTCTGTAGTATATTTTTCATGCTTTCAAGTATAGGGTTCATTTAAAACATCTTTAGTAAGGTGTTGCTGGTGAGAAGGTTATTTGCAGAGGATGTGAGAATTGTATGTAAAATCTTAGAGTTGACAAAGTTGCTTGCCAAATCTAAAGTATTAGACTGTCTTGAAGCTGAGTCAGTTCAGGCTTGACATCACACTGGCATAGTTCAGAGCAAAGAAAGTAGGAGGCTTTCCCATATTATGCCATGTGAATGTAGCCTGGGATTATAGTGGAAACAGTTGTGTCTTTGTAGAATTTTAATGTTGTGTTCTAAATGTGCACATTGCAATCACATCTGAATTATTTACCTTTCTTTCAGTTTTCCCGCTATATATGTGCAACAAAACTAGTAATTAAAGTAATCTTAATTTCCATTGCTTTTAGGTACAGAGTTAGATCAAGGCCTATGAAAATTATAAGCAAAATTTAACTTTGCACCCCCAAGGCTGCTAGAGAGTAAGCATTTTTTGTTTTTCTCAGTGACAGAAAATGTCAGAACCCTTGAGCTCGTTGCCTGTGCTAGGATCTGTCTGCCTGAGCTCAGTGCCAGTTTTGACAATGCAGTTAACCAATTTAGTGAAGTGATAGTGAGTCTGGAAGCCTTGCTTTGATGTGGGAGGAAAGTGAAGTTGGTTGGTTGGTTGGTTTTCCAGGAGTCTTTCAGGGCATCATTCCTCTTCATTGATGCCCATTCCTTTCAGTGGCTGCCCTGGCCTGGCATCAGAGTGCAGGCTGCCTTCGGGGTCTGGTCAAGGATTAAGGGACTCAAATCACTTAAACTAGAGCAACAAAAAGGTTGTGGAATTTTAATCAGTGGGAGTTAGTGTCCCTGTATATTGAGTCTTGGCTTTCCTGGGACTGATGAACCTTTAAGATTGTGAGGCATGAAGATAATTCAAAAGGTGTAGCATATAATAACAGATGAAAAGTCTGTATGTCCTTCCTCAGGAATGCTCTTAGGTGAGGGCATCAGTTATGACACTGATAATGTTTTAGATTTTGTAATGTCATTAGTGTGTGATCACTGGCTAGGAGTTGTGAAATTAGCAAATTTTTTAAGGGACAAATCCCTATAAAATAACTCAAATGCTTAAAAAAAAAATCCTGGTTTTTTTTCCTCAGTATATCTAATCACAGAAAACCAACCTTTCTAAACAAAGTTAATTGTCAATGTCAGTTTTTAATTCTTAAGCATCCCAAACCCAAGGACAGAATATGACATGCATTACTTCCCTAAAAATAAACAGAACAACCAACAGATTCTTAAGCTCTAAGAAATGCTCTAAAAATGTCTATCTTCTATTTGTGCTTTGCATTGCTATAGGTTAATATAGCTCAAATGATTTTCCTCCTGATGTTCTGTTAACTGAATTTCCTCTGAGGCACTGTGTTTTGGTATATGCTATATTTTATCTCAGAATAGATTTTTATATGCAAACTGTAACTCTCCTAAGCACACTCCGTTGACACCACTTTAAGTACAGTTGCACTGGCAGTAATATATCTACATGGGAAGAATCCACTAAACAATAAAATTATGTAAATCAGACTATAGGAAGATTATTCATAAGCAAATGCCTCGATATAAGCTTAGCATCTCCTCTGTGGTTCATGGATTTTGTTAAAGTATGACAAACAATCCTGGCAGAAATCACAAGAGAAATTAAGATCAAAGCCTAAGCATAAACTAAAAGAAATGAAGTATTTTCCACTGATCAATTAACAATGTGCTTTGCTGCCAGCCTGCAGTCATAAACCAAAGAGGAAATCACATTAGGCTGCTTTTATAATCAGGAATAGAAACGGCACTTATGTACAAAAAGAGAAAAACTCATTACGTTTATCTCTGTATTGTTTCTTAATTGTTTTTTTCCCCCATCATTGTTATTCCTCATCATTCATATTCAGATTAGATACCTAATTTTAGATGAGCGACCAAGTGTGTAATAAATGCATGAATTCCATTTGGTTTAAATATCCCCATCTAATTACCCTGTGCTTTTGTTATCAATCTCAGATGTTAACAGTCTAATGGCAAAAGGGGTTTTAGTAATTAAATTGTTAGTAGAATTATTGTAGAGCATGTTGACATACCAAACACACGGAATCATAACTATAAATAGTCCGTAAAGGCTCTCAGTGGGAGAGAGATTAAAAAGCAAAAGAATAGCAATCCAACATTATATTTCATATCCTCTCCCTGTATTTGAAACTGCCTTATTCTTGTGTCCAGCATTGTTTACCATTTTATGGGGTATTGAGCTTTTTCTATTCTGAATTTCTTTAGCATCTCTTAGATGCTGAAGAATCGGAAGGTCCTGCTGGAAATTGCATAGTAGAGCACAGAACACTCTTTTGCATTTGCTCCTGTAAACCAATGCTACAATAGTGGTAAATACAAGTATTAAGTGACAATTGCTTTCTCAATATGTCTTTTTTCCTCTCAGAAGATAGATGTGGGAAGCAATGCTGTTGAAAGGACAGCCATGGTGTCCTTTCATATAGGACAGTAATGTCAGTATGTGTTTTTGAATGAGATGTGTGGAGTTGAACCCAGTTATAAATGGTTGTATTGATTTCCATAGCAGCAGGGGACAAGTATGTTCCTTCTCATCTTCAGAATGAATATAGTGAGTTGTGTCTTAGTTTTCAAGTAGGAGGTGTAAGGAAAGAAAAAAAAAAAATGTCTTCAGGCCAATGTAATTAGGAAGGTTTTTTTTTCTCCCTCTGCTAGGCTCTAGCAGGCAGCTCTTCTGCTTTCCCTGCAGTTAAAAACAAAGAAGAGAAAGAGAAACAAAGGGTAAACTTTAGTGGCCACTGTTCAGAGAGTGATATGAAGTCACCTCCCTATCTGCTGTGTAAATGTTCTGTAGGTGAAACTGGATGTCTTCTTGAAGTGCAGTCTTGCTGCTGTCATTTCAATCTCTGTGCCTGCCCCATCCTGCCACTGCCTCCCCCTGCCCCTCTTCATTGCACACCTTTTTCTCCCAGGGCTATTTCATTGTCTCATCCCTTTCCCTGCCCTGCCCTTGGTCAGTGCACAGCCAGTGGCACTGCAGGGCAGCCCAAGTCAGAACGCTCAGCTTAGCTGCACATCTGGTCAGGAGAGGTTAATGCCTAGGCTGGGTTTTGCTGGATGAGAACTGATGGTGTAAACCCTGTGAGCCCCTGTGTGTCCTGTTGAGTAAAACAGATAAGCTGAAGGACTTTGCCTAAAGAGAGAAGGGGAGGAAATGCCAGGATCTGAAGATACTTGGCTGAATGGCAAGTCAGGATAGACTAATATGGTTTGGGTTTTGGGATAGGAAGGAATTTTCCTCTGAGTCATATTAGCAGAAATGAATGTGGCTCTTTTTCCTTCCTTTACAGCATAGAGTCCTGTTCATTTGCAAGATTCACCAGGTTTGTTTTACCCAATAAAATTTCTTCAAGGCTACTGCAACTTCTTTTTTTTGTCCTTCCTTCCCTCTCTTGCTCTCCCTCTATCTCTCTTCCAGTAGTTTCTTTTCATGTACCGCTGTTTTGAGGCGCATGGCTCTATCCTGTGAAAACTCTGGCACTTGTTCTAAGTATTTTGAGGAAAATTCTGAAGAAAAAAAAATTAAATTACATTTTTTTTCTGATTTTTGGTGTGCTGAAGGGCTAGCATTAGTTTAGGTGTGCACCTACTTGGAAAGAAACTTTCATTAAATCAGACATTTTAGTTTTAAGGAACTGAATCAAGCCACCCAGGTGTCTATCTTGGATTCCTGTTAGCTACTTTTAGGCTGTTTCTTGCTCACTGCACCAATTTTGTGGTTTGTCCTCTGAGGTGACTAATTTTTCCATGACCTGGAATGTTCTGTAATGAGAGAAAAGGGACTTAAAAGTGTATTTTGCATTTGAGCCTGTTTACTACACAAAATCTAGCTGTTACAACAATAGTTTTTTAAATTGAGTTAGTCCTTGAATTTACTTGGTGTTTTTTAAATGTATGTGTAAAGTGAAATCAGAGAGAGGTTGCTACAATACACATGGGGTATCAAAGGCTTTTGATTTTGGAGACTTTATTTCAAACAGGAATACAAGAGTTACACTTTTGTCTCCTTTTTTGTTCAATTAAAAAAAATCTGGTTGACATGGTAGGAGTTGCTTCTCGGTGTGTACAAAATGTACTATAGGCATAAATGTACAAGGCATAAATCTGTCATAAATCCTAAAATCACAACAGCTGTTGAGTTGATTGTAATGCTCACTTCATGTTTATTAGGACCTCTATAGTTATATTTCCTAATTGTTCATTGTTAATGAAGTTCCCACATCTTGTAGAGGTCACTTCAGTGCCTGTATCAGGAGATGTTCAAATGGAGTTAGATCATGTTTTTCAGTGGGCTTTGAAATCTAATTAGGCAGTTAAATTCCACAGCTCAAAATAAACGGAGCTCCATCTTTTCTGTGAGCTATTTTCAAACAATGAAACCTGCTGAGTACAGACTAACTACAACGTGCAGTGCACAGATTTTGTTCATCAAGAATAAAAATGGTGCTGAAGTATGCTGTTACAGCCTGAAAAATGTTAGGGCCGTGTTTCAAAAATTGACATTTAGTAGTAAAATGTACTCTATATGCACAATGTAGATAGGGAGGTCGTGTATTTTGCACAGACTGCCATTTATACTTGCAAGTGAATTACTATCATTATTTGCTGTGAAGAATGGCAAAGTTTAAAAGAGTGTTTCACTTGCTCCAAGCAGGTCTTTTGAGAGATTCATTTAAGAGATTAACTGCTATAAATGAAACAATCTGTCTTGCAGCAATGTGAAGTAGGCAATTGCCTTGCCTTGACCTGTAAGTACACAGAAACTTTAGCCTCTGAGGATACTTTTTAGCACTTTTTCTAAAGCTTACTAGATTTTTAAGGCTTTTTAAAGTGCTAGAATAGACAGATGAAAAGTCTTTTAGATTATATTAATGTTTGGGGGTGTGTGTACTGCTCTTGTGAAGACACTGCTGAACCTTTGCTCGTTGTGGTCACAGGCAGGCTTCACTTGTAATGAGCCTAAAATTCTTGCTTACATTTCGTTCGTGTTCACCTGTATGACAAAAGATGTGTGCTAAGCCCTGTGCTAGAGGGGTGGATCTGTCTATAGCACAGTCCACTTGGAAACTACTGCTCAGCAGTGAGAACGTTCTGCTCCCGGGCTGGAAGATATCCAAGCTGCACCCAGATGCCAGCTGTGTTTCCATGTGGCAACACAGAGCTGGGCAGGCTCTCCTGTGCAGAAGCAGCAACTTTTGGTACTTCCCAGCTGGTAACCAGAGTAGCCATTGCAATGAAGTGGCGTTAGAAATTTCTCCTCGTCCTTTTGCGTCTAGAATAATGTCAAGGTGCACAGCTTTAAAATAAAAAAATGAAATGTCAGGAATAAATCATTAAAGATTTTTAGTTCTAGACTAGATTTGCATTGGCCCTGAAAAATCCCCAGATTTTTTTTCCCAGATGATGTTGTGCAAATTTGGATGAGGGACAGTTAACACAGCAAGCTTTCAAATGTCCTCTTTTTCATAGTTCTGTGTAATGTATTTATAAAATTGTTTCTCACTTTTTCCTTTGCTGATGGGTGCCACTGAAAATGACCAAAACCAGCTTGGTACAATTTTTGTTACTACTAACCATGTTGGCCTCTCTCTTTTCTGACAGATCCTGCTAGATTCAGCTGAATGCATTACAAAAGCAGATTTATTTCTAAAATAAAATACACAGAGGAACAGATATTATCCAATATGGAGTTTCAGTGTATTGTAAAGCTATGCTAGTCCAAACAACTTCATTATCTGCAAGAAATTAAAATTGTGGGCTTTATATTTCTTCTTATTTAAGGAATTCTATGGGTTTTAGTTGTAAAAAAGTGGCCTAGCCTTTCTCATTCTGCCTAAGTGCTCAGGTCACACAAATGAGCTATTCCTTTTGGATGTAATATCTTTTAAGAAGAAATTCCTCACATTTTTACACTCACTTGCATATTTTAATCACCTTTCTCTTTCTCATCCTTATTTTCTTTGATTTTTGTTTCCTATGGTACATCATTCTCTCCCTTCTTTGAACGTCAAAGAAGTTCTGCCTCTCGATTCCTCTTTAAAGTGTGTTGGTTTAGTCTAGAAATTAGCTGTCTATCCCAAACCTCTCAGCACTGACTGTTACAGTATTACACTATGTTGGATGTAGCCATGTAGATGAGTGATTGGGAATTAATGCATCTTCAGTCTTCAGCAAAATTGCCAAATAATGAAGAGAAGCCTACAGATGGTGCTTTAATTTAGTATTGATATGATATTGAAAAAAAAACCTGGAGCACTGAGACTACTTTTGAGACTTCTCATTATCACCTAAAATCTCCAAAATTATAAAAAGATATTTTCTTTCCCACTTCCTCCTCCTCCTTCAAATCAACATCCACACAGATAATCTGAAGGTGAGGCTTAGTGCCCAGGTGGCCAAGAAGGCAGCTGGCATCCTTGCCTGCACCAGCCACAGTGCGGCCAGCAGGACCAGGGCAGTGACTGTCACCCTGTGCTCGGCACTGGTGAGGCCACACCTCAACTCCTGTGCTCAGTTTTGTGTTTCTCACTATAGGAAAGACTTTGAGGTTCTGGAGGGTGTCCAGAGAAGGACAATGAGGAGCAGCTGAGAGAGCTGAGGGTGTTCAGTCTGGAGGAAAGGAGGCTCAGGGGAGACCTTATTGCTCTCTACAGTTCCCTGAAAGGAGGCTGTAGCCAGGTGGAGGACAGTCTCTTCTCCTAAGTAACAGGTGACAGGACAAGAGGAAACAGCCTCCAGTTGCTGGACACAAAGTTTAGATTGGATATTAGGAAAAACTTCTTCACTGAAAGGGTGGCCAGGCCCTGGAGTAATCTGGATAGGGAAGTGGTGGAGTCACCATCCCTGGAGATATTTCCAAGATGTGTAGATGTGGTGCCATAGTTTGATGGTGGACTTTGCTGCTGGCTGCTATTGACAAACGAATGGAGACCAAAAACACCTATTGCTATTGCATTTCTAACACCTAAAAATGTGCCTCCTAATACCTCAAGTCCAGAAGTCTTCTGAGTACAATGCTTAAACCGTAATCGCCTGCAACTAACTTGTAGCTTAACTCACTGTAGTAAAACAATTTATGTTACAAGTATGCCTAATACTAGTGCAGATGTTACTATAATTTCTCACATATTCTAACCCAATAACTAAAATTTAGTAACTCCTTCAAGTTCTCTTTCAAGAATTAAAAGTACTACTGTTTGTCTACAAAGTGCATCCATAATTAACATTACAAGTCCTAAAAGAAAAACTACAACAGTGCATCCTTTTGTTGTTCAAAAACCTCTCACTGTCTAAAAGCGAAACATCCTGTCCCAATAAAAAGCAAAACTAGAAGTAAGCCTATAATAAAAGTCATATAAAAACCTGCAACTTTAAAACTCACCTAAAAAACTAATCATCCTGTATAACAATCAATAACCTTTGACAGAAAAAAAATTTAATATTCTTAATAAACTACTAAAAAACAATTACAGCAAAGTCACATCACTCCCACAAACCGTCCCTAAAATTCTCCAGTCTTCATCAGACTTTGCAGTGCTGAGCTAACTATTGGACTGGATGACCTTAGAAGTCTTTTCCAACCTAAAAAATTCAATGATTCTGTGATGAATTCATGCTAGTGGGAGGCTTTGATTTTAAATGTTTAGAAGCAGATTTTTGACTGGTCCTTTCTATGGCATAAGTTGTATGTGTTACTTCAGTTATTCTGATTGACTAAGTCAAGTATTTGGTGATGGCATTTTTAAGCCTCTTAAGAATGAGTGAAATCATGTTTACTAAATAGGATGTCTCCTGCTTAGCTTTAAGCCCATCATAATCAAAGATACAGTTTCTTTTTCTTGCATAGTAAACCCAGCAACTATCTTATTTTCTTTCCTCTGCAAAAATTCACAAACACTTTTCTAAGTAGCTTTCATGTTCTATTGAAATTTTGATTCCCTCTGAAATTACTACCGTGGATATAAATTCTTAGCATATCTCATCTTGCTATGTTTAAAAGAGCTTAATATGGAAAAGAAAAGAAAGAAAGAAGTCCAAAGGTTTTGTGAAAACTCCTTCCAGTAACTTTTAAATACCTTTGCAAAATAAAGTCATAATATGGTAATAATAAATCAAGAAAATTATTGTTCTTTGAGACTGTGTGTTTCAGCATATTTCCGTTTGAAAAATCTTGCCTGTGTTAACAAGTTGCTGAAAAGAATATTATTTCCCCAGCTTTTTTTAGATGAGCTCACTGACATCTATTATTGCCAAGGTATTTTTCATTTGTTTATTTAATAGTTTAACCTCTGACTTTTAGGACAGAGTTACTGTCATGCCTTACACTCTCTGGTTATCATGACACATTTAGAGTCCCCTGCCCAGCCCCAGAGAATCTGTGGCAGGTTTTGCCTCCAGTACTCTGGCTGCTTGGGCCAGTGGTGAAACAAGGGACTGCAGCAATGCCACAATGGTAGGTATAGGCACTATTTTGAGAAAAAAGGCAAAGATATGATGGTGACAGAGTGATTGATGTCTTCCTCATAATTTTGGAAAATATTTATTGGAGAAGCTTTTTTCTCTCTTTTCCTATTTTTAGGCATTTTTCAATGTGTGTATAAGTTTTACTTACCATTTCATGTATCAAATAAAACAAAGTCAAACAAAACCTGCCCACCTTGAAAGACGACTCTGCTATCTCAATGGCCAAGTGCCATCCACTTTTTTGTATTCCTCTGCTTGTAATTTGTTTCAATAGATCTATGGCAGATACTATAATGTGGTATTTTTTATCTCTAATGTCTCCAAAATACCTTCTAATACAGACTCCATCCATGTCATAACTTCTTCTAGAGAAGGTATTTTAATAGTGCCTGAAGTTTTTGTCTTGCTTGATCTGCCTGCTTTTGATGCTATCATTATTCTTTTAGAATTAATAGTCATATGTTTGTATGCAATGTGTTCTTTTTATTCTTCCTCTCTTCATTTTTTGAAATGTCATTGAATATTCACTGAATATTTGCATTTTATTTACATTTAGTAGTTATACCTGGTTTTCTTGCAAAAGAAAATTAGACACAGCCACAGATCTGAGAAAATAGTGCAAGTAGCATTGGACAGAAATGTTTTACGGGTGAGAACCCTCTTCAGATTGTGGATTTTCAATATATACTGGTTCCCTTTGCCATCTCCCTGATACCATGGCCAAGCAAAGTGGTAGCAGCCCCAGCTGTGGTGCTGACACTGCCAGATGAATTGTTTGTGTACTTAACTCCAGAGAAGAGATGACAGAGCTCATTGAGGAGCCCCAGAACTGTTTGACCAGTCTGAAGAGTTCTATGATAGAATTCAGAGATATCTGTCAGCAAAGAGGAGGTAGATAAAAGGGACAGACTGTATTGTTCTATAAAATTAAAATAATTTTTCAGAAGTTCCTTGTGCATTAAATGGCATGAAAACAACTCCTAAAACAGCAGCCACACTTGCTATCTCATGAATTGCCATAGGAACCACAAGTATTAATTATAATTGCCATTCATAGTGTTGAATTAACTGACAGTATCAGAAATCACAAACATATGAGTTCAGTGTAAATGCAAATGTTGTGACCTTGAAAAATGCATCCCCCTTCCCTCTTCCCTCCAGTCTTTTTAACATTTTTTTAATGTTGACCTTAGCCATAGGAGCATATACTTAAAATACAGGAGGGAAGCTCAGCAGTCATTCTGCCTGCTGCTGCCATCTCCCGGCTGGAACCAGCCCCACTACGGGCAGCTCCTTCTCCTTCTGCACTGAGAGAAAGCTCACACAGTTCAGCCTCGTGTGCTTGAGGAACTAAAGGCTGGATGGTATTTCCATGCCATATGTATGTGGGCAGCTGATGCTAATGGTAGAAGTGCAGCCACAGAGAGTTAATTTGCTTTACATACCGATAGATCAATTCTGCATTTTATTAAATATCCAAATTTTAAAAAAATTTAAAAGCAAACAAAAAGCAGCCAGATCCTTCCAATTTCTTTGCGTTGCTGTAGTCTTTTCTTTGAACAAAAGCTGTGAGCTTTCTAAGCAAAATGCTGATTTTCATTTCTTTTTTAATTTCCATGGTTCTTGTTCCCACCAACAAACTTTACCAATTCGATCTGAAGAGAAGGTCATCTTTATCAAATATATGTTTCTAAAATAAATATATACAACCTTCTGTATATTTATAACTATGTATGTAGGAGTGTTTTTTGAACAAAATCCTGTTGAGGCAGATGTCTGGAACTTTCTTTAGTTTTATGTCAAAGACACATGGCTCATACCTCATCTAAATTTGCTCTATCCAATTTACATTGAGCAAGGATCTGGTCAAAAGGTGTTGCTAGAACTCACAATCGCATTAGTATGGGAAATTTCTGATGAATACTAGTCGTGGGATCACAGTGGGGATTTAGTTCAGCCACCCAGATATTATAGAAAAACTACAAATTTATTTCCAAACTGGCAGTGTTGCTTCCAGAAGAAATTAAGATAAATGCTACTTAAGCGCTGTACCATAAAGATCCAGTAATGATTGCCACAGTAAAAAGGGGACACCAAGTTACAAGTCAGTTGCAACAGATGAAAATCATAAAGGAGCCTGTGTATTATTGCTGCCCTCTCTTTGTCATTCACCTCTCTTTGGCACAAAATTGAGGAGTTTTCTCTAGCATGGCCTGAAACTGCAAACTAACTTTGAATTCGCTGCCAGATAACCTAGCTTTTGGAGACTCTGTTTGAAGCACTTTGTGCATGGCTGTTTGCTTAAATTCCAGTGTCCAGATAAACTGCAGTGCAGGATGCTGTTGGCAGTCAGTATTGACACAAATTAAAAACTTGTCTCATTAATGACATTTAGTGGTCAAGCTAGGAGCTGAAGCAGCAAATATTACCTAATGCCTTGTACTGAATTTCTCATAATGAAGTGACAAGTCTAATTTTGTAGCTAGAGATGCAGATTTTTGCCCATTGTTATAATAAAATAAAGGAGTATTAAGGTAGGGCCTTTTCTTTCTTAAATGACTTGATCTGATTAGGTGGTGCTTTGGCTTCATGGGCTCACTCAGTCTTTCTACTGTGCTTTTGCCTTCTCATTTCCTGGGATGCTACCGGGGAAGCATCAGGAGAAAGCCACTGTGTACACAAAGGGAAGCAGAGGAGCAGGCGCTGATCTCTTCTCTGAGGTGACAGGTGACAGGACTCTAGGAGACAGCCTGAAGTTGTATCAGGAGAGGTTTAGGTTGGATATGGGAAAGGTTATTCACTCAGAGGGTGGTTGAGCACTGGAACAGGCTCCCCAGAGAAGTGGTCACAGCACCAGCCTGACAGAGCTCAAGAAGCGTTTGGACAGTGCTCTCAGGCACATGATGGGATTCTTGGAGCTGTCCTGTGCAGGGCCAAAAGCTGAACCTTGATGTTCCTTGTGGGTCTCTTCCAGCTCAGGATATTCTATGATTCTATGTGAAACTGATGTTTTCCAGCTGCTCTCCTGCATTGACCAGTGGGTAAGAAATACCAAGGCTGATCAATGGAGATAAAACGAAAACATTATTCTTTCAAAAGCAATTTGAATGGAGCCAGTTTAGAGAGAGTGACCAACCATCTGACATCTCCTCTTTTACCAACTACCCTCTGGTGGCACAAGTCCTTTGTCCTGCTGCCAAAACTGACACGGGACGGCAAGCTCACCCTCCAGCCATCCTTGGTCACCCTGCTTCCCAGGCTGGCTGTAAAGATCCCTGTACTGGGAAGGGCACTTGAGGATCTGCAGGCTGTGGGAAGCCCTTGGGAAGGGGGCACAGAGTGAAAAACTCCTGATGACCATCCTCAGACTGCCCTCTGAATAGAAAGTTCTTGCAATTGCAGAGCTGTGTGGCTGTTCCTGCCTTGTGGGTCCCTCTGCTGGCCTTAGGTGTTTGAGTGAATATTTTCAAATAAAACATCAATTTCGTCTTCTGTACATTGTCATCATTAGAGCTCCAGGCATGGTCAGAACAAACCCCAGCTGTCAGTTCCCCAATCTGTTCTCCAGGTTCAGCTCCCTGGGTAGAAGGTTCCCTGCAGGGACTTTGGGAATCAGGGAGGAAACAGCAGGTCCCCACCAGTCAGTGGTTACATGATGGAGGGCTTAACAGTGTTGTTAACATGACACTTTATTTAAGTACTCCTGTGTGTTAGACTAGGAAGAAGATACCATTTTCTCAAACCAGTCCAAATGAGCTTCACTACTACATAGAAAAAATGTGAAATACATTGGAGTTATTGTTTATTAAAGTTTAAGCTTATTCTGTTTGCCAAATACATATTTATGTCAATGCACAAATGTGTGTGTGGCAGAGAGGGATGGAAATATTCTTTTGGAGCTAATTAAATTCCGAAGATGAAAAAATGTAGTACACAATCTGTAGATTTTTTCTGGTAGGTTTCGGGGGGGTGTTGGGGTTTTTTTTTTACTTCCTTCTGTTCTCTTGTTATATTGATGATTATTTATTCGTTTTACATCTCAGTTCAGGAGTTGTATTGCTTCTTAATTTTTTTTCAAGTTTATATCTGAAGCTAGTGTCACAATTCTAGAATCTTCAGTTTATGAAGTTTTCTTTACTCTTTTTCACTGTCAACCTGGATTGCATTCCTCTTTTCTACAGCTGAACAAACAGAAGGCCATATCCATCAAAAACAGTCTTGTACCAAGTGAGCTCATATAAACTAGATACCTACACAGTACTGAATTAAAATTGATTTGTACTTATGGCATGAGAAGTCATTTCAGATTTTCTATTCATCTTCTGGGATATTTTATTAGTTACTTAAATTTAGCTTATGTGAGAATGGCCTTAGCAAACTAAGTTATAAACAAGAAATTCCTGGCAGAAATAGTCATGGTGTTTTGGTATTTTGTTTTGGTTTATTTGGGTCTGGGGGTTTTGGGGGGCTTTTTTTTTAGTCTATGGGTTTTTTCCACTTTTGCTCTTAAATCTTTCTGTAAAACTCAGGTGAGGAAATCCTGTCAGATATATCTTCAAATAAGAGCATTGGGAAAAATCCAGAACTCAATCCCACAACTTTTGCCTTAGAAAACCTTTTGCATGTCTATCACTTTTTTCATTTTTATCAGTAAAACCACCGGCTGAGCTGATTCATATAGAGTGCTGCAAATACATTTCAGTTGCCAAATGCTGATTAAAACCCACTCATGCCTGAAGGTAGCTCGAGATTTTCAGGTTATCAGCTATCCTTGTGCTTTTCGTTGCGCTACTTTGCTTTCAATCTAATTTAAAGAAATCTTGTAGAAGGAAAAAAGAAAAGTGGAAAGAAAAAACCTGTGACATTAAGGTGGTTTTAACAGAGCAAAGTAGTGATGTAATGACAAGTCACATTTGACATATACTGTTTATTTATCTAATAAAACAGAAATATCACAGCATGTGTTTAAATCCAATATTGCATTTGCATTCCCAAAAATGCTGCAGTGCAGAAAGATCTCAGACAAGTCATTTTACCTCTTTGTACCAAATCTCTCAGGATTCTGATCATGCTCAGGTTTGGGTTCTCCTCCTTTGTCCTGCTTGTGGGGAGGATCTGGGCCTTTCCTATAAGCCATTCACTGTCTGCTGCTCCTCTAAGCCAAGGTATTGTGCAAGTAAGCATTGGCATTTCTGAAATACAGTGCAGATTTCTAAACTTCAAAGTGAAATTAAATCCCATGCACAAAAGAAACCTGAATATATTTCACTCCAGTCTTGTTTCACACCTGAATTTTCATGAGAAAACAAAATTCTCATTGGTTAATATGGGCAGTAAAATGTATTGATTTTGAAATTAATTATGGTAATCTTACATTCACCTTGCTGCACTTTCATTTATGTAATTATATAGCATATTCAAGATCTAATTTTTACACTGTTATTATATAGAAATGATGAATGGCATTTATTTCTTAATAGAGAATTTTTTCCAGTTTGAAAAGCTAGCATTAAATTTTAAAGCAGCCTTTTAATTTTATTTCTAATTATTAAATAATTTATTTGCTATTTAATGTATTACACATTTTGTATTATTTATATTAACTTTCCATAAATGTTCCAGGCTACGTGAGAAACACACTTCATCAAAGCATATTATGTGTTCATTACACATCAATAGTGTTGATTATTAAAATGAATGGATTTTTTTCCAGTTCCTTCTTGGCTTAGATATCTGAAGTTATTTAGAATCTCCCAGATGTCATGAAAGGATTCTACAGTTAGCTAGGGCACCACACTGCGTCCCTGCAGCACATACAATATAAATAACCGAAAAATATCAGATTAGTTGGTGTATGTTCCCCCACCTCACCCAAAAAGCTATTTTTCTAGATGCAAGGTTAACAATATACTGATTGACAGAATCTGTTGTAAAATTATAATTCAAAAAACCCGGATGATTTCAATATGAAGTTTTATTTCTATACTCCCCCCATTAAGATTAAGCATTTCTTAATTTATGAATGATACCCTCTAAGGAGAAAACATATTTAAGAATTTATTGCTATTTTTACCGTATGCTAAATAGTATTATTTCTAATAACAATTCTAATAATTTATTAAAAATACTATAATATATATATATAATACAAATATGTTTGTATATTTGATATTTTCAAGTTTATTGTAAAGAATTAATAACTGTTTTTACTGTATTTTCATATAGACTGAACCCGCAATTGGGATCTGAGCACGAGTTTAAAGGAAATGTTAAGTAGAATATATACAAGCTGGGGCAGGCAAAAATTCATTGTCTTGTATTATAAAGAAAATGAATCTTTATTATAAATAAAAATTCTTGTCCTTGTATTATAAAGAAAGATGAAAAGCTCATATCCTTCCTGAATCAGACTTATGGTTTAGAGTTTCTTGGTATTACACCACAAATATCTAATGAGGCATTTCTTACTGTAGTTCTAGCTGTGTAATCCAAAGATACAGTCTGCTATATTTTTTTAAGGTTCCTTATTTCACACTTCTTTAAGTCCCTGCTACTTCTTAAGGATTAAAAAAAATAAAAATCTTTATTGGTATAGCAGCTTTGAATTTCATTTCTACTTAAAACAGTAGAGAGGCGTCCTACCAGCAGTGGTTAGCTGAGCGTGGTCTATTGCCATAAAGATAAGCTGCATAGGTTTCCCAGCAATGAAGGTCAAAGGACACATGCACAGCTATTTATTTGCTTTTAAGGCAGAGGGAATATGATTTATGCAGGATATTAGCCAATGTCACAGCGCTGAGCTTTGCAGGTGCGGCCATGGGAGCCTGACCCCCGCTAATCCCTCCGAGCGCAGCGGGCACGCATGCAATGGCTTTGTTGTTGCCCTGCTGCTCTGTGCCTCACTTTGTTCACTGCTTTGAGGGGTGAGGCTGCATTTCCCTGGACAGGCTTCCAAACTTTTAGTTACATCTGAACTAAGCAAGTTGCGGATATTTGGGCAGCGCATTTGGACAGAAGCGCTGGTACCCAGAGTTGTTTTAATCTCACTGTATGGGTCGGGTTTGAGGCTGCTTCTGCTGAGTTTTGTACCAAACTTTTGCTGCAAGTGCGTCACACTCACCCAGCCATCTGCTGATACAAAGCCTGCTAAACAGCCTCAGCTGATGGGCTCCACAAGGGATTCACACAAACGGGCCGGGCTTGATCCACACACAGTCGCTCTTCAGGGAGCTGAGCCAGAGCTGACATCTCCCAGAGCTGACTATAACTGTCAGAAACGCCCTAATAATGCATCTAATAATTGAGATTTCTTTTAATGATGCATCGTTACCCTGTCTTACTTGCATTCTGTAAGCTGCAAAGCATAGATGGCCAGCCCAGCACAGGAAAGCGGCACACAGAATTTTGGGCCTTGTTTAGCATATAAATAGAAATGTTTTGTAACAGATTACAAGCAGCAATCTTATTGCTTCTCTTTAAAACTGTTTTTTCTTATGTTACTCTTGGGCTTAATTTGAGGTGGTGAGCTTATTCATTGTGTGCTAGCAGTGTGTAAAGAGTCTTTAGAGTTTCAAGCACAGAATAAGCTGCAGTTTTACTTTGAAAGATTAAGTAAATAATGATGTTTTAACACCACTCAGAATAATAGTATTTAAAAAAAGTAAGTGAAGAAGTGCCTATGACTGATGATTTTACTTAAAGAAAAAATAATTAATGATGGTTCACATCAGAGTTTGTCAGAGGATTATTATTATGAAGATTTGGACATAATTTCTTTGGTATGAAATATTTTCTCAGAAACGTGTAGGAGATTGCAGTAATTTAAGAACAAGTGCATGCTGAATTTCTGCACTTAGGACATAGAAAAAGAGGGCTAATTATATGTTTTGCCTGTCCACAGAGGGATAGAAGAAACATCCTTCCCCAAAATGGTCACATGTATTATTTGCATGTGTAATTATTGCAGAATTTTAAATATTGCAGATTTCTCCCTTACCAGATATAAGAGAGAAATATTTTTATAGGTTATGTTTAAAAATGTGTCCTGTAAAGACACATGTAGAAACCCCTAGAGGGAGCCAGAAGCCTTCCTTAGAACTGAAGCAGCAAACTTTTACATGGAGTTGTAGAGTAATTTTTTATCTTCTTAAACAGTATTTATTCCTAGTTGTTTAGTCTGAGTTTAAAGCACACTGCTTTGTGTGCTACTCAGAAATATATTTCACAGTTTACATGTTGGATTTCATAGCTATTAACCACGATGTTTAAGGAGGGGAACGTGCAGCAGGAATATGCACTGAATGATGGAGGGGACTGTGAATGTGTCCTGCTATGCTGGCACAGCACTTATTGGTGGGTGTGTGCTGCTTTGGATAGTGCTGAGGGAGATGTTCCCCTTCCTAACACAAAGCACATCTGTTTCAGTTTTGAAATACAGGACTAACACCTTTCCTGGATTGCCTTACTTCTCTTTTCAAAAACTAAAGGTAGTATGATTTGTGAATGTTGATGTTTTCTGTTTAGTCCAGCAACAATGAAACAAACATATCTTTCACCTTTTCTCTCTCTATATAAGCAGAAGCAGAGGAGGACAAAGCAGTTGTACTTTTCTACTTCTCTCCACCTCTTGTAGTTAGCACCCCAATCCTCACAACCTGTCCACATGCTCTTGGTTGTGCCAAGAGTTTATCCCATGCACAAGTTTGTTGACAAGTTCACTGTAAAACGTGTCTCCTTCTGGGAATGCCATGCTATGCACTCAGCAAAAGTCTCCCAATACCCTAGCGAATCAGCAAAATATTTTAATAAATGCTTTGCTTCTATGAACTGAATACCCTGATGGTTATTTGATTTGTTACGGGATATAGGATTTCTTCTCTAGCCATACTGGCCTTCATATGCTATTGTGTTGCAAACCAAATCTTAATGTAATCAAATAATGAAAAAAAAAGCTTAATTAACAATAAATGACTCCATTTTCAAAATCAAGTAACTGATTTTGTGGACCATCATTAAAGCTTGCCTTTTAAAAATTGGGTTGGTTTAGCATTTTCATCATGTCTTTTGAAAACACAACTGAACATTGAGCCATTTTTAATCAAAAAGTAATCAAACTGCTTTCAGCAGGACACCACATTTATGACCAGACTTAGATCTTGTAACTCCTGATTGCCACAGAAATGAGCAGGTCATGAAATGCTTTTCACCTGGGAAAAAAATATGTGTGCTATGCAGCCATAAATTCTGATATACTCTCATTATAGCACAAAGAATTAAAGAACACTAAGTAAATTACTTTTTCTCTCCTTCTGTGTGCTCTGAGTCATGTTGTAAATGCTGGATTCTGTTGGTGAGTGATGCAAAAATCCTGTCACAGCCTTTTATTGCCGGGGTGTGAAGCAGTCCTTTGCAATGTAAACAAAGGACATCAATGGCTTTTTTTTTTTTTTTCTGTATAATGCTTATCAAGGGAATAGAAGCAGGGGGGGGATGCACAGAACCAGTAATGTTCACAACCATTGTGTGAAGGCTCATCTCAGTGAAGATTTAAGTAATTATTTCGTTTGGTTACCTCTTTGCACTTTTATAGTATTCTTCTGACTATCTTTGTATAATGCTTAACATTATACAGTCTGCTTCTATCCTAAGCAAAGTAAAAATTCAAGACTTAAAAGACAAAAACATATTTCCAGAAGTGAGTGAGACCAATATAAATTCAATTGAATTGAGTGTAAACTTTAACATGGCTTTATATATGGAAGAACTATTTTTAATAATTTGTACATTAAAAGTTCTTTATCTTGCACAAATTCCTTCAGATGCTTGATACCAATTCTGAATTAATAGTGCTTTGATTCAGTGGCTGGGCTCTGCTCTTCAGCAAACAAACTCACAACATGTGATGTGGATGCTAAAGGAGAAATAGCCAGATTTGGAGTATAGCAATATATTAGTCTGCATTTCAGGTATATGAATTATACTTTTAGCTTGAAAGCACTGTGTAAATGTATATTTTATAAAGACAGATGAAAATCTACCAGATAGTAAGAAAAAACAAGACATAAAAATACCCCCAACGAGAAGAAAATACAATGATTTATAAAGCATGCTTTTAGCAGCATTTCTGAGTTTCATGTGCTAAACACCTACTCTTGACCCCAAATTGACCTTGAAGTTTATGAGCTAAAGGTAACAATTATGCAACTGCTAAAATATGCAGACAGGACTTTACAGCCTAAAAAGAATTGCTGTCCTGTGTTTCGTTTGAATTAGCACGCTTTGCTGTTTATGAAACTCTGTCCCTTTGGGAAGCCAGGGGGAGAGAAGCACCAGTAGCCAGAGTGCAGAAACCTCAGAACAGAGTGGGGCTGAGCATGGGAGGGTGGCACAGGCATTGGGTTAGGTCAGTCCTGCAGGAGAAGTCACCATCTCTTTCATTGTGCCATTTCTGGAAAAGAGAAGTTATCCCCGGGAACGTCTCCAGACAGAGATTTAATGCTGGAAAAGCTCAGTTGCAATGTAAACTTTCCAGCAGGGTGAAATGGGCCTTTTTTTATCTAAAGCACTTGCTCAGAATAAAATGGCCTTGTCAAAGGCTTGGCTTTATTAATTTTTATCACATCTTACAGCTTCTAAAAGTTGTCATCAACCTTCAGCCTTTGAGTCCATTCATACAGCAGTAAACTGACTGCATTGCATTTGCTGTATGTTGCAGCTCTTTTTCTGAACATGGAAATTAGGTATGAAAAATAATGTGTTTAGACTCTTACTTGCACAGTAATCACAGGTATCCCTTATAACTTAAATGGATGTCTCTGGTTTTTAACCTTTTGTAAATAGAAGGCACATTTTTCTGTTTAAAAGGAAAAAAATAATCCCCAAACAAAACCACCTTCAAATCTACTGCTTTGTTCTGCTGTTCCTTTGAATAATGCAATAGGCAATGATGTGACATTTGGAAAGTAGAGGCACCCAGACATACATGCATAGTTTTACAAAATAAACTTTCTTGTTTTTCCTACTTTCTAGCAGCATGAAATCTCCAAGCATTACAGGCTGTTCATGACATAGATGCATGCCACTAATTTTGGCAATAAATTAAGGGTTCCTCAGATCCTGTTTTACTCTTTGTGTTAGCCACAACCATCTCCTTTGTCATGAGAAGCATGAAGATGCAGTTTCAATTTTACTACTGTTTTACATCTCCTAAGACCTTGGAGCAAGTCACACAGTGTCTTCATCAAGTGCACAGTGACATTTTTATCTACTTTTCTTGCAGATGAGTTTAGGGAAGATGCTGCTGTTTGAAGAGTATTTGTAAGATACAAAGGGCTGGAACCTTACATTCTTTTCATCTCAGGTAAAATCAAATGTACTCTCTGCTGCTCCAGCTCTGCAACAAGGAATGAGAAAACTAAGGAAATTCCAGGGCGTTGCTTTGAACAGCAGGTGTTAGGTTGGTGTGTCTTTCTTAAACAGATGTTTTAGCTGCAAAAGAAAAGACCCAATGCACACACCTCAATTCTGGAAAAAATTAAATCTGTATTTCTAAATGCATGGAGTTATTCTATTTATAGTAAAAGTACATGAGAACTAATTATTATTGAAGCTGTGAACTCTCTTGGGCATATTACTTATATTTAGTGACAGATTTCCCTAAAAGCATTGGACAGCATTTTCCTTCATAGTTTCTTTAATGCAGAGGTTTCTAATGGCTGTAAAATCCTCTAAGTAGTAATGAAATTCTCTCTTGTTATATTTTCTGAAAAAATACTTGTAAATTTGATTATTCATTAGAAAATTACAGTAAAATGAGTGTCCCTTTGCCCAGCTGGCTTTCCTGGGAACTAAAGGAGGATTTTTTAAAGAGAATAATATTGTTCTCTGCACTAGTACCAATGCGCAATGGTGTTCATCATTCTTGCTACCCTAAAAATTTGTTATAATTCTGTTCTAGTCTTCATAGAGCTTGAGGTAAATTATGACATATCAGATACCATTCTTTTTCACAATTCCTATAAAAATATCTAGTTAACTATGCATGAAAGAATTTTCAATGGGAGCAAAAAATTTAACCTTTTTTTCCTAGGCTCCTATTGGAGTGTGGTCTAATAAGCTATGAGACCATCTCTGACCACTGCAGGTTAAAGAGAC
Source organism: Melozone crissalis (assembly GCF_028551555.1). Lineage (NCBI taxonomy): Eukaryota > Metazoa > Chordata > Aves > Passeriformes > Passerellidae > Melozone > Melozone crissalis. Next base: position 30,847,928 of record NW_026535794.1, read on the forward strand.
TCCTCACAGCACAATGGGCATGCTTTAAATCAAACCCTGTGTGACAATTTTACTCTGGGGGAGTACCTAGGAAATAACTTCCTTGTTATATAAGATGTATCTAAATGCTCTGATGACTCTCTGTGTTGTTTTCATGCCTTTCTGCCTGCATCTCTTATTTGATAGATCCAATAGGTGACTTTCATCCAGTGCTTCAGGTCTTCTCATGGATCCAGTACACATTTTTGTTGGAAAAGATCCAATTTAACTAACTCAAAACAAGTCCTCAGTTGGAAAGGTTTACGTTGCATAGTGGAGAAATGAACATTCAGGAGTCCCTCAGGCTGTAGTTACATCTGGGGCTGGCACTGCAGTGTCCAGCTGTGCAGCTACTCAACAGTTTGGGGCTGATTTTCTTTTTTTCCCTTTAAATGCTTCCATTTCACCCCTGGAACAAAGTGGGAAGTTTTTTGAAATCTAATAATTTGACAGTATGGCAAAATGCTATTTTTCCCCAGGAGAAGGTCTGCAAGGCTCTTCTCATTTGGACAGGATCTGTGTTTCAGAGAGGACCCCAGAGCCCTTTGCTCAGCAGCATCTGGCAGGCTTCAGTGAGGTTCAGAAGCCATTCTGCTGAGCCTTGGTTTTGTAATGCATCACTTATGCTCTTCAAGGCAGTCTCATAAATTATTAGTACACTGTGTGTCAGTGGTGTTTCTTGTCCTTAAATCTTTAAGTCTTTTGCTGTACTGGCTCTCCTGAACACATCATGATTTTTTCATAGTTGAGAGTGGGGAACTTAGACATAATGTCAGTATGCTGTACTGGGTTTTACTAATATTGAAAAACTGATGTACTGGACTAATATTTTAAATTAGTACTATCTACAGTAAAATGCAGAACTCAGGAATTAGAGTTGCCACACTTGTGTTTTCCATGTGAACGCTGCAACCTTGGCTTCATAAAGCCAGAAATTCCTTGCTGTCCCCAGAGGTAACTCCTTCAGTTTGATGAGCGTGATGATAATGAGACACATCCTGCAATTCCTTATTGAGAGTGCCGAGGGGAATGGGCTAGGCATTGGGAATTAAGATCAATGCATCACCTACTCCAAGTAGATTGTAGGGGTATACACTTCTGCATGGGAAAGACAAGAAAATGCTTGTCAAGACACCACCAGGTATAAAAGCATGTAGACATGAATAGCATATATAGCAGCTATAGGGTTTTGCACTTGTGTTCTGTGTTTTTCACAATATTTTCATCTTTAGAAAAGCAGTAATTTCAGTGCTTAAAATGGCACTTACGAGCATGAATATAATTTAGGTTTTGGGGTTTTTTTTTTTTTAACTGTGTATGTCAACTTGTTTTCTCAGCTTCACATATGATATAGCCTTAGTCTCTACTGCATATTAATATCACCACATGCGAGAAATGAAAGCCAGAGAAAGGATAAGAACCTTTTCCAAGACCACACAACAAGTCAGTAGCAGAACTGGAATGAAACCACAAGAATTCCTGGCTCCTTATTAGATTTTTAAGGCATTTTGGAGGGCCTCATCTAGACATGTAGAGAACAGTTTATGTAGAAAAGTGAATTTTAAACATGTCCAAAGGGTGATTTACATTAAGCTGTGTTCTGTGCTATGGTATAAACAGGTGTTTGATGGTGCTGTCTACCTGCTGGCACTCTTCTAATTGATTTTTCCAGCCATTTGGTGGTACTGTGCTTCTGGTAATAAAGAAATCCAAGGTAAAGAGGTCAGTAGTAGCTACAGTAAATGGTTAAAACACATGTCCTTAGTAGCATTCTCAGAATTTGGTTCTTTAGGGGGGTTACTGTGAAAGACAGAACACAAAGCCCAGTGGTATCAGGTAGGTGAAATAGAGAAAAAGTTCTTTCAGCAAGTAATGGACATTGCATCTCAGAAACAGAAATGAACATAGATGCTGCTGGGGCTACAGTTTTTTTTGAGACAAAAGATGGTGAAAACAACTTGTTCAAAACTTTTAATCATCTTTGATCTTCTTGAATGGAAATAATAGATTTGTGGGTGTGGGCTAGAGTAGAAGTAAATGCTCAGCATCTTATGCCTTAGAAGAATATTTATTGTGTTTTCAAAAGCCTTCTATTTTTAACCCAAAACACTTGCATTCATTTATATCAGCACAAAATAATATAAAAAGTGATAGCTGTGTTTTATGTCCACTCTCAAATGGTATAATGAACAAACTAAGGAGTATTAGCCCTATAATTTCTTTCTTTCGTGCTACTGAGTTCTTAAAGCAGTGGTATGCAGGAGACTCTCCTAATTAAAAGCAAATAAATACACAGAGAACTGAATTGATGGCACCATTTGGAGTATCCCTGTGATTTGGAAAGCAGATTGTTCGTAACCCAATGGAAAGTTTAATGAGCCGGCCTCTTCCTCAGTCTGCTGCACAGGCAGCCTGGGAACTGGTGTGCTGTCACGACAGAACCTGGCACTGTTGTGTGCTTGGCCAGATTCACTGAATACTGAATTTATGCCTTACAGCTTCTTCTTTTTTTTTTTTTTTTTTCCTTTTTGTAACAGCAGCAGCAAATTTAAACTGCATCCTAAAGTTTGAGACAGTCAAGCATGAGATTCTTCCTGCTGCACTTTTTTACAGACTCTTTAACTCAGAAGCCTTTCAGCTGGGAAAAGGAAATCGTATGTTGTTTCTGGCCTGGCCTACCTGGCAGCAACCAAAACGAGGTCAGAGAACTCAACATATATAATAATAGATGGATTTTAAGTAGTTGATACCTACTTTTTGCTTTTTAACTGAGTTTTGATTGTTAATAGAGCAAAATAATTTAATAAAGCTGCTAAAAGCAGTACTGCTCCCAGGATTTTTAGTTTATCTATATTTCACATAGGCATTTTAATATGCGATTTTCTTTGCTGTGCATAGAAAGAGGACTTTTTTATCCGTGCCAGTCTTTTACTGGGAGAACTCTTAGCCAGCTTCTCTTTATTCCTGAAAGACTGATTCCCTTCCCCAACTGCGTTAGTCCCAGTGCAAACGCTGGCTCAGCGCTGGCGGCTCCCCTTAGCGGGAACGCATTCTTTCCTTTGCGGGATTTGACGCTGGGAGAGCAACTGGCGCTCTGGGCTCGTCCCAGGGGATCAATCACTCTGTCAGGGGGATGCACTTTGATGGTGAGAAAGCAGCCTGCTGTGTTAAGCTGTCCAGATGATCTGGTCTGAGTCTGGACTGCTCAGCCCACCGTTCACCAGGCCAAATACCTGTTTCTCAAGACCCTAACCAACTAAAGAGGAAGAAATTTTTCCTGTCAGAAAAAATATTCAGAGGGTTATGGAAAATTTTGCTGTGAGAAGTTATTTGTATCCATAAACCTAAGCTTTATCAATATCTCTTCAGGAATTAGTATTTTTTCTTGTTGGGAGGTCATGATCTTTTATGCCAACAGTAAGTCCTGTGAAGTGAATGATGGAGATAAGGAGCTGTGTAGTAATACAGATGACAAAAAATTAGCTTTCATGCATTTGGAAAGTTTAATCTAATTTAATCTAGAAATAAAGGGAAATTAGAGGAAGTAGAAGTAGCTGCTGTAGCTAAAATGTCAGTTGTGCCAGTTATTTCATTTTAGAAAAAGAAAATTTCATACTTCCTTGACTTCAATACAGAAGTATGTATCTGAAATATTTTTTTTGTTGCTTCTTTTTTTAATTGGAATGTCAAGTCAAGAGTCTTGTATGACTGGAACAAACTGTTTCAGTATAATCACATTGCAAGCTATATTTATCCCCTTCTTTGACTGTTGAGATTTTATAGCAACCAAAGTTTCCGTGCTCAAAATCCTAACAAATGTTCAAAAGATGTATGATACAAGATTTTGAATCTGTGTTACAATTTTTTTTTAAAGAAAGAAAACTAAAAGCCTGTTATAGGGCTGTGACAGTTTTTGAACTTCCTATGAAACAGTAAAAATAAAATAATCTTGAGGTTAGTCATCAGGACCTAGATCTTCCCTTACCAGTCAGCCAGAGCAAGGTGCCATTTTTTGCTTGCTTTTTACCTTGTGATACCCAAACTCTCAAGCTGTCTGAATTCAAGTAGGTCAGAAAGCAGAAGTTTGGGACATTTGGGACCTCCTCCAGCTGAAAAGCAAACTGGATCTAGGTCTTCTGCTTCCTGCTAAACTGGGCTTTCAGGGGAAGCTTGGCCAGGATCTGGAAGTTGTATTTCTTTTCTGGGACACCTATGCTTTGAAAAGAAAGCTGCTATGTCTGCATTTTGAGAGAAACCTAATTTTGTTGGGGCAGCTTAGTTATGCACAGAGCACAGCTACCCTAAGGGTGACTGGGGTCCTGTTCTGCCTTGTCTCCAGACTGGCCAGGGGTTGGGAGCAACTGAAATGCTGCAAACCTTGGACCAAATAAAGTGTGGTTTTCACAAAGACTGACTTTTGTGCACCTGCAGCAGCCTCACCCAAAGGAAAGCACTTGGTGAGCTTTGGTGCTGCTTAGACTGTATGGGAGTTCAAGAAAACTTGCTTTGGAGAATTGAAATTTGAAAAACTTTAGTTAATTATATTCTGATCTGTGACATGGCTGAGTATTGGATTTCCTATGTTGTACAAAAAATTACTTGTGGAACCATATCCTGAAGTACTGTGTACCCCCTTACCTCTTAAGTAGTTTTTATGTCAACCTGGGGATGAATGTCTGCAATTGCTGCCTCTTCATGACCCAATATTCTTACAACAATAAAATCTCCATGAACTGTGACTGCAGAGTTCAGAAGTTTTGCTGTGCCTCTGGAATGCCTCTTAAAGCAGACTCGAAAATGCATCATATGATTACTGCAATTTCAATTAATGGTGCTGTTTGGGATATTTTGGATCTGATCCTTATTTTCTATGGATTCGTGAAGTTCGGGGCTAGAAAGGGCAAATTTATCACCACGTTCAACTGCACAAATAAGAAGGTCAATATATGTTGCTTAACGCATTTTCTCCAGCATGCCTGTAATTTTCAGCACATATTGTGCACCATATTACCTTTCATTATGAGCTAATGCTAGTTTTGCTGTAAGAAAATTATGTCACTTTAAAATGGAAAGAGAGGTAACCGTGAGGCTGGGGACAGATGTGCATTGTGGTCTTCAATATTGCTGCAAACATACTGAGAAGGCAGGCTGGACTGCAGTAGGCTTTCTTGCATTCCAAGTTGCTTTGATATTTGTTTTTAGAGTGAAGCACGGAAAGACTTTCACTCCCAGTTTTTGCATTTTAGATAGGCTGGATAGAGTTCTTTTTAAAGGCAGGCATAAGATGTTGTCTTGTACTCTGTGGGTATTGAGAGACATGGGTCAGCTGTGATGGAGTACATTGCTAGACTTACTTTGCTCTTGCTGACAATATATGTGAGGTTGCATGGCACATTTTGCATAAAGATTGTATTTAGCCCATAATGGTTTGGCTAGAAAACCATTAGCCCTGTGATTGGTGATGCTTTAAACCCTTTAGTGAGATGTCAGGTGAATTGCAGTGGTTGGCACTGATGGATGGGGATGCTGAAGCACTGGTGAGGTGCTGGGGCAGGGCTGCTAAGGGAAAGGCCTTGTTCAGAGCTTCCTTTCCTTTAAGCAACAAAGCTGTAATTACATAAACAGAACTGCTTCAGACAGCACAACGTGTCATTATGGATTTTCCAGCTAATCTGTCCATTCATCTTAATGGTGCAGAACTTGTGCTTCGTGTCACTCTGTGCCTTTGTTCCACTCCTTCATCTCTTGAAACGTCTGTCATGAAGAAAGTGTTTATCTTGAATTATGTGTTGAAGAAGGTTAGAGAGCACACTTCTGAAGCTTGGCATGAAATTTCCTAAACAAACCTTGCCGGTTGCTTTGTGAAAATAACAGAGGTATGGATTTCAGATTAACATTGCACATTAATGTTTTTGGAAGCACTTAAAAATAGCGGCTGTGGTGTTGGTGACTAAAGGAATCCCGTTGAAGTGCATGTGACATACGCATTATTAACAAATCAGCTTATTCATTGTAATGAATATTATTATGATAAATGTTATCTTAATGCCCAATGATTAACAGTTATTACAGAGACTTTTTATTAACTGAAACATTTACTTGTATTACATTTAATTTAATACAGCACAAGATTTAAGCACTTTTCTACTTGGATGTTTTTGTATTGGGCTAATGCTGGTATTGTGTTGCTGTACAAACACTTTCAGAACACACGTATGTGGGGAAGTGGAGAGTGCAGTGTGAAGGCTCAGGGACCTGCTGGAGCTTGAGGCATAAAAAATATTATATTAGAAACAGCAAAGAGTCTCTGAGTCACAAGCAGCTCACAGCTGTGGAATGAAATTATTTCACCTTAGCCTCTCTGCTTCTCTTTTTCCAATAGCAATCTTCAATTTAGGATGTGATCTTTTCCTTACCCTTCAGTAAGAGATGATCTCTGATAAACTTCTTTGAGTTACATGTAACATTTCAAATTTTTTTCTGCAGCCAGTTGTGCCTATTCTGTGACACTTTTTTCCCTAAATTTGATATATATATTTTTTTTTTTTTAAAGTTTATATTAGCTATATATATATGAGTATTTTTAATATATATTTTGAATTAAAGTACCTGGACAATTTGTTACAGGGAGTGAAAAAAACAGCTAAATAAAAACTGAAATTTATTCAGGAGATCGTTTGGATTCTTAAGGTTGTTTTCACCATATTCTTGCACACAAATAAAAGAGAACAGATTTATTATATGCATCTGCCTAGTTTACTTTCTTAGAATTGAGGATGCTGTTTTTCCATGTCTCTTAAGATCTCTGCTGTTCAGTTTTCAGCATTTTATGGAAGTATATACTAAATCATAAGAATATTAATACTTCTATATTAATCAATAGTATCACTCATGCTCAGAACTGAAACTCTGTCTATGCACCATTCTCACAGGACCCTAAAAAGTATAATCCAATTAGTAATCATCTACTTTTTTTCTCACACTTTGTTTTTTTCATTTCAGAAATAACTTTATTTTTCCAATGGATTAAGGATTTCTGAATGGTTATTATCAATACTAAAGTGAATTTGGAAGTGCAGGTAGTAATTTGTAATTCAGCTAGATATGGCAGAATTAATTTATATAATTGATACAATACTCACAGTTTAAGTTTGGTTAAAATCTAATCGACGATTCCTCTTTTTGAATAAATTTCTCACAATCCTGTTAAGTTCAGTGGAATTGTCATCTTATATTTGAATTTAGACAGAAATGGTTTTCTGTAGGGTTCAGTTTTAAATTAAGCAGAATATGTGTAAGTTCTGCACCTACTCTAAAAATAATTTCAGAGTCTTATAAATCCTCATTAAATCAAAAGAATTGATTAAGCATTTGTGAGTTTTGAAATGTTCATTCTTTTCCAATCTTGAAATGTAATATTATGCAAAGCATGGAGTAAAACCAAATCTTTTTTATCAACTCCCTCTTTATATATAACTAAACTGCATAAACAGCAGTGGAAGGCATAAATAATCACACTCCTTTTTGTCAAAGGAGAAGCATTAAGAAAGACAGAACCAAAATTGTTTTCTGTAATGAAGAGTAGTTAATCTAATAGCCAATGGAGCATTGCTAATATCTACATAGATTCAGGAAGTATAGTCATGTACTACTTTGGGATTTTTAGGTTGATTTGGATCTTTATGGGGGACTTCTGCTTAAGAGAATTAGAAGGGCATGAGCAGATGCTTTACAGGATGCTCAGGTGCTTGTTGAAAGACTTCATAACAAGATTTCTCACAAAAATTTGTGTATCTTTGTAATGTGTCATATGATTATTTTTGCTTGCTTTTTATTTCTTTGAGGAAATCAGTGAATTGTATAATTGCTTAGGAAATACAGTGCTGCTGTAGTATTTGAAATGTCAATTTTATTTGGCACTAGACCTCTTGTAAGTGAAAAGTAAGAGAGAATTAGGGTGCCATAAATGACATTTCAACAATCCAGGTCACTGACACAACATTAGCTCTGAAAGGGATGTATTTGGTACCGCTCCCAAACTTTGAACTGTTGAAGTAAATCTCTTTTATTGATCATTAACATTCCTCAGCTGTTCCTTGAAATTCCGGTTATCTCTGCGTGAGAAAGTTAGGAAATACATTATTTCTATTTTAGGATTCTAGAACTTGCAAATAAATTTCAAAAATTGTTACCACATTTACTGGTGTCCACTGAGATTCACTGGGCTACATTTTCAAATGGAATTTATTTGTCAGTTTAAAAACTTCTTGTAAATTAGCACTTTTAATCTTTTTTTATTCTCAGTATGAGAATCATTCTAAATAGTTACAAATCTGATATAAACCAAAACCTTAGAATTAAAAAAAAAAGTAGTGGAAGGCTTTGGCAGACTTCATGCTGCAGAATTCTTCACCATTCTGTCTGTGTGCTGCAGCACTTATCATTGAAATCCTTCTCTCAGCTGCTGCTGCATACCAAATTAGATCTTTAACATAGCGCTGAATTCAATGTTTATTAGACTAGATTTTTCCCATGGCAATTAAGCATTGAAGCTGAAATCCTGACCATTAAAATAAAGGCCTGTATTTTGAGCAAATTTTAGACTTAGTAGGGTTTTTTGCATTCTATTTTAGTCCATTTATTTGTGATTTCATAGTAAATATGTTAGTGACAAGTGCCAAGTCTGTGTCATGAATAGCATATGAAGAAAGTGCTAAGTGCATGATGTTTGTTTATTAAAATACCTCCTGTACATGAAAGCAGTTCTGTTGAAAGCTAGCTTACTAATAAAATCAAGCCTGTTTATAGCAGCTATCTTTCACTGTCTTTGCTGCACCCTCACCCAGTGTGGATGACTTCACTGATTACCTTGGATGGGGAGTTCCCATGTCTTTAGGACACGGGAATTTAGATTTACACATTTTAATTGAATAGACACCAGTCCTTACTATTCCTAGTCCAGCAAATATAAACACTGTCCCATCGTTGACTTAGACTAATCATGTTCACTTATTCTTGAGAATTCTATTTTTTAGAATGTATTTCAACAAAACATGAATGTTCACTTTAGTTTATGTTTTATCATAAGATGAGAGCTGCTGTGATGAAATCACATTTGAGAAATGTGATGAAATCACATTTGAGAAGGATTGGGTGTGGTGAGCAGGGACTGAGCAGAGGGCACACAGGGCACAGCAGAGTCTGAGTGCTGTCAGTAGTGCTGTACAGCTGTAGCAGCAGTAACCCAAGTGCTGCCAGTAGCTGCCTGATGCTGTCCAGGTCCCAGGTGTGAAAGTCACCAAAACAAACCTCTCCTGTGGATGGAATGAGATCTATTGTAGTTATACCCCAGCCAGCAACAAAGCCCCATAGAGCTGTTTGCTCACTCACCCCGCAGTGGGGTGGGGGAGAGAGCCACAGAATCACAGTGGCTTAGGCTGGAAAGAACTTTAAAGAGCATCTCGCTCCAAGCCCCTGCCATGGGCAGGAACACTTTGCACTAGACCAGGTCACTCAGAGCCCCATCTGGCCTGCTCTTGAACACTTGAATGTGGGGCATTCACAACTTTTCTGGACAACCTGTTCCAGTGCCTCACCACTCTCACAGTGAAAATTTCTTCCTAATATCTAGTGTAAACCTACTCTCTTTCAGTTTGAAGCCATTCCCTTTGCCCTGTCATTACATGCTCTTGTAAATAGTCCCTCTCTTTATCTCCATTCAGATACTGGAAGGCTGCAGTTAGGTCACCCTGAGGCCTTCTCTTTTCCAAGCTGAGCAATCCCAGTTCTCTGAGACTTGCCTCAAAGGAGAGATGCTTCATCCCCCTACTCATCTTTTTGGCCATTCTCTGGACTCGTTTCAACAGGTCAATGTCCTTCCTGTGCTGGCGACTCACAGGAAGGACATCAGAAGGGTAACAGTGAGAAAACTTGTGCCTTGAGATGAAAACTTGTGGCTTAAGATGCTTTACCTATTAGAAACATATCTGTTTTTAAAAGGTAAAGCAAAAGCCATGCATACACAAGCAAATCAAAACAATTACTTAATTCACCACTTTCTATTGTCTCTCTGGTGCTCAGCCATCCTCAGGAGAGCAGGACCCCATCAAGTCACAGGAGGCTGTGGATCTTGGGGCTCCCAGGTGCAGGGAATGGCAAAGTCAGGCTGTGTGGGACAGCTACTACTGAGCATGTGGGCTGGGACAGCTTCTGCTCTTCACAGGGCCCTGAATGTTTGTGCTGTGGCTGGTTCATATTTACTGTTTGGAAGTGAGGGACTGCTAATAAAACTGCATGGCTAACAGTGGTTTATTTTTTGCATGTTTAATGCATGAAAGTAACTAGCAGGTGACTAGAAAGAGTTTTGTTCTGTCCCTCATGTTGATTTACTATTATGAAAGCAAACAGATATTTCCTCTCTTGTAGACTTGGTGCTTGAGACTGCACACAGGGTTTTGTACAGCATTCCTGAGATGCCTGAATAAATGTGTGGACTCTCTTATATAAATAAGAGTGCACATACAGTAATATATGCATATATAAGAATTTTTCTTTTGAAGTTTATTTCTGCATGGATTTTGTGAAAGGCAAATACAACACAAGTGGAGAACTTTGCTTTTTGGTGGGCAAGATGATCAGAAGATAAAAGAACGTCTAATTAGAATAGAAAAAAATTGTTTCTCCCCGTGATGGAGTTTCCTAAAAGATAGATTAAATGGCATCTATCTACAGATACATGATTAAATATCTATTTGTAGGAATGTAGAATATTCTTGATTTATTGTTAGTAACTAATGAACTGATAAAGTTTCTTTCCGTAACTGTTTTTGAGGCCCTGTATTTGACCAATTTACAAGTTAAGTCAAAGGGCAGTAAGTTGTTGTCAAGTGTTTCTTGGAAAAGCCGAACTGTAACACTTATCAGTGATTCACTTACAACAGTGAGGAAAAGGTTCTTCTTTAGCTATGTTTAAAATTGGAGGTTTTCAAATGCTGTGGGTTTAGCCACATACACCAACCAAAAATGTTGTATGAGCTGAAGGAAAAAGTTACACTTAGAGCAAATTTCTGAGTCCAGTTGAATGAATTCCAGCACGAACATGCTACAATATTTAGGGGAAATATGCTACAATATTTGCTCATACATGGGACCCTGGAAACTGATTTCTTTAGGGTTATAATTATATGTCAGTCTGTGCTGTGGAGAAGTGGCATGTGGCAGTAGACATGAATCCATAATTTACATACAGACTACCTATGAGTTGTTTTGGAGCACTAGTTTCAGGTATAGATAAGCTTTTTACAAGAGCGAAGGCAACAAACAAATTACATACAGGTTTATTTTTTTTTCTTTTTATCTTCTAGAAGGCTATTAAAAGCTTTAAATCACTCCATTTCACTATTGAGTATTTTATATACTCACCAAGTATTAGGGAAACCAATAAACATTTTAGAAGGCTTTAAATGGTATTAGAGGTATTATTTTTTTGTGCTTATATAAGGTATAAGTACCTCAGTTCAAAGGTAAGGCTTAAAGAGTGTCATAAATATAATCCTAAAGGAACTAAAATAGATTTCTGACTCATAAGTATATAACAACTTTTAGAATCAACATAGTCAATCTTCTTAAGCATTAAAAATACCTATTTGCACCTTTCACTGAGAAGTTTGGGAATGTCACATTTTCAGATGCAAAATTCATGCTTTGGGCCTGCTGCTGTTACACTGTACTATTAATACATCCTTTTAGAGTCAGGACATATAACCATATGTGGGTGGATAAAGGAAACAGTTGGTGGAAAGCACAGAAAAACATTTTGATTAAACATCTGAGTGTTTTGTTGGGCTTTGGTGATTTTTTTTGTTGTTTTGTGGTTTTGGTGTTTGTGGTTTTTTGTTGTTTTGTTAGCTTTTTTTTAAGGAAGGAATGCAAATGGCTCTTTGAAGCTGCTCAGAATGTTGAAAACTATTTTAGAACTGAAAACCCCTGCACAAATCACAGATGAAATGCTTACAAAACACGAGATGCCCTATTGGTATGCTGACTAGATATGTGTGCACAAGACAGGTAGATTTATCTATGTACTGTGTAACATGCGAAAGCCAACTCAGACGTCTGGAGATGTCTACGTGATGGATCACACAGCCTCATGATAAATGAGTTCTCTCTCTGTGTGCAGCTGAATGCAAACAATGTGTGTGTTGTGTGTCCAAAAAAAACCATTGTAAGTCGCCCTTGAGACTTACTTTTAGTTAAATGGATTTCACAAAGGTAGGAGTAAAAGTGGGAATAGCAGTCTTCTGATACATCTAAAGAAGATGTTGCCATGAAGGTGGAGCTAGGATTTTTATGGAGATGTCCAGCAAGATAACAGGAAAGAGTTGTCATAAATTTAAAATAAAAGGGAAAAAAATCTAGATGAGGATAATTAAGCAGACAGATTACTCAGGGAGGTTATGGAGCCTCTGCCCTTGGAGATGTTCAGTGCCCGATGGGACAAAGCCCTAAACAATGTAATCCAAATTCAGTGTTGATCTGGCTGAGCAGAAGGTTTCACTGGCAGTGTCCCAAGGTCCCTTTGTACCCAAGTGCTTCTGGGAATCTGCAATACTTGCCATAAACTCAGTCATCATCTGCCTCCAAATATATATAGTTTCCAGCTGCAGAAGCTGATGACTTAACTTCCAACACAGCTTAAATAAAATTTAGCTCTCATATTATAAAACAAAATAGAAAACCTTTTTCTTCTAGATTTAAACTTCACATTGAAGATAAATCCAGTATTTTTTCAGTGACTTGTCACATGCACTCCATTGAGACATAGTCTGGGGTATAAGGTTCTTTTTCATCACAAAAATATGCACATGTATTAAAATCTTCCTTATGTCACTGTACAACTTACCTTTTACTTCACAGTGCTTTTGAATCCTGAACTTCATTTTTTGCTTCTCTTGATCTTCTTTGAATTGACTGGTAGGGGGAGCTGTTGGTCGGGGTTCAGTCCATCCGGTTAGTATTGTTTTTCTTTGGCATTATTATTCACTAGAGGACGGACTGTTTAAATGCTTGAGCGAAAAGACCATTTTTTCCAGTTACTGTGTTCAGAAAATATTCATTTGGGTACAGAAAATGAGAAACCAGGAAACATGAACAAGAATCTCTGATGTTCAGCTCCAAACTGCTACAACTTAATCCTTGGGAGGAAGTCATTACTAGCATGTTTACCTAGTATTATCGCAGCCCCTGAAAGGCTTGAGTGCTATATCTGTAAACAGGGTGTAGCATTGAACTGATACCTTGATAAAGTTCATTGTGCAGATCATAAACCCAGCAGGGTTCATTTGTGTTTAGGATTGTGCTCTGTTCCAGCATTTGGAAAGTGTTTGATTTGGCTGCACTATCCTTCCCTGATCCCACCCTGGTTTAAATTGTGCTTTTTCTCCTTTTTTTTTTTCTGTGCTGGATAGTGCAGCTGAAGCAGTCCTTCGCTTTCCATGCTGGGCTGAGAGCAGAATGAGAGGGTTGTTCCTTCCCTTAGGGCTGGTGTGGGAAGAAGTTAGAAATGCCTTTCAAAGAGTCTTTCAAAGTCAGGAGTAATTTATGCTTTTTGAATTCTCCAGACTGTGGTCTGTAGCTTACCAGTAGACATGTTATGTGGTTTTGTCCCCATCTGCTTGTTCCTGGCAATTTCTAGGAGTTTATATGATCTTCACAACCAAGAAGTCTGTTGTCTTTTATGAAAACCTGGAAACCAGGAGAAAATGGCCAAGGAATGCCAATATTCAGGACTCATAATACAAAACTTTCATTCAGCTCCTGTTCTGGTTCTGTTTCTAGTGTCTATCATGGTATAAAGGCAGATCAGGAAGAAGCCTGAGTGCAATACCCAAGAAAGGAATCTAAGCATGTTAGATGTGCCTCACCAGACTTGTGCCATGAAGGGCAAAGGGGGAACAACTGATTTTCAGGGTGCTGTGGAAGGTAGCTTATCTTATTCATTCACAAACTATTCATGCCACAGTCAAACCACTGGCCTGTTTTAGAGTGCAGATACTTCTTAATGTACAGGGTCTTCTTTATGGCAAGGTTCCAAAGTGCTGCCAGTTCAACACTAAAAATGCAGGCACTTGAGCTCAGATAACGTAATTAGGTTAAAGAGAAAAAAACCCTAATATAAGAGATTTGTCTCAGATTCATTTCTCAGCCATTAGAAGTGATCTGCTCTCTTGTGCATTTGTTTCCCACTCAGACACAGGAATTACATGCAATTATAAGCTCCGAGGGTGAAATCTGCTGGCCAGAATTGCAGCCAGACCCCTGCAGAGGGAGCTGGCGCAGAGGACTTAACGCACTCTCTTCCCGGCTACCTTGGACTGCTGGAAAGATTTGGACTGTGAACAGATGAGCCTTTTCTGTTCCTATTTCCTCAGTTTGAAATGTTGATTCTTTGCTTGCAGATAATCTTTCGATCCTTTTTTGTCTGGCCCACAAACTTGTAAATCATGTCATTCATGTCCTCATGGTTGCCAACGGTATTAATCTTTAAAAATAAAGCAAGCCACTATATTTTCTTATGGCAGACATCCTGGAGCCCTCTGTTTTGGATGTTACAGGCATCATGCTGCACAAGGGCCAACAGAAAATTCCTCAGCATAAAACGATGGAAACAAATTTTTATATAAGATATCCAGTTTAAAAAAAGGGAGAAAAAAAGAGAATGAAGAAGAAAAGAAGAGTTTTGCAAATTAGGAGGCATTTTTGGGCAACAGACCTTCAAATAAATGGCCTTGATTCAACCAAAACTGCAGTGACTCATAATCGCATCAGTATAACATTTCTGCCTCCCACTGGGAGGTTTTGGCTTTTCCAACTGATTAATAAGAGTATCTGACAGTCGTCTTTATTTCTGACATACTGGAAATGTACTCAAAGATTTCCAAAAACATTTTTAATACAGGCATAGTATTATCAAAGAGCTCATGGGACCCAGATGCTATTGCTGAATTATTTCTTTTCCCTGCTGTTTAAAAAAGAGCAACAAAGTATTTGAAATTAATTTCAGTCACTTGAAACTATTTGACAGGCACTCTGCTGTTGAGACTCAACTAATTATTGATAATTTATTTTTCAATGAAGGTTTATTTTCAGTTCTGGAACAGGTAGGAAAAAATGTAAGCATGATACAATAGACACATTCCTCTGTGTCTATTTATGCATGTATGTACAGACGTGTAATTCTGGATTGAACTGGTTGCCACCTTTGTTGGGTTGCCTTACTCTTCCCATTGAATACAATTTCACAGTACATTTTGCTTTGAAAAACTCTTACACATCCCTTACTTGTAACATTCTTTAAAGCTGTGCCAGACACAAACATACTCATTATTCTTTTAGCATTATTGAAACTCTAAAGTATCAAAAATTACCGCTTGCTTTATGCTAGCTTTAATGCCAAGGAAAACTGTGGCTGATTGAATAAATGGTAATGGCATGTGAGCATTCCAGAAGCCGAAGTCCATGCTGCTCTAGCAGTAGGAGGACCATGCTGGAAGCATCTAAGAGCATAGAGCCACAGAAGTGATTGAGGAAAGGGAAAGACAGCTGGCCAGCCAACTTCTCTTACTGCCCTCAATACCTGAGTATATCAGAGGTCTGCCTCTTCTTGGGGAGAACACTTGGGACGTGAACTCTCCTGATTTCTGGGTTGTGAACAGAAAGCCATAACAGGCTTCCTGATGATTGTCCTTTCAAATTTAGCAAGTCATGGCTGTGGTGCATCCTCTTCGACCTGTGAAAGGACAGTTTTTAGTTGCAGGGCAGTTTTCTGCTCAGCATCAGTGCTGCTGCTTAGAAGTGCACTGAAGGGCTGACTACTCATTCTTCTTCAGCTGGAGTGGTATTTAGTGGGGTAAGGTAGCATGGCTGCATAAAACAGGGTGTTTTTTTCCTTTTATTTCTGTAAACACATTCTTCCACATTTCATTTTGCTGTTTTAAAATTGTGTTGTTTGCATTGTGAACTCATGCGTGCAAACTCAGGATATGCAAGTTTTCAGGAGCTGCCAGAACCTTATATATGTTTATATATTAGATTGGTCTTTAAATGTGTAAATATGCACTAAGGTTTCTGGAGGAATTATGCTCTGTTCAGAGCACAGGGGAATGTAAATAGCCGTTACACATCCTTACATGTTGTGGTAATTTCACTTGCATAAATATGTAGTAGTGGACTCATAATTAACAAGATAAACTTAACCAGAGTGTGCAAGTTGTTCCTGCACAAGTAAGTAATTGCAGACTAAGCTTACTAAATGTGCATTTAATTTAACTGTTATATGGTATGTGAGTAACTGAGAGTTGCAGGAGAGAGGAATATCCCTGTGAAAGTTTATTTCAGAAAACCAGGATTTGAAGGATAACTACTTGGTTGAATCAATCATGATCTCATCAGATCAAAAACATATTTGTAGGATGTTTTGATTCACTGAGTGCATAGCCATGTGCAACAAAAGTTGGAAAAATATTCCTAAATTTACTGCAAGTTTTGGTGTCTTGGTAGCTTGTATTTGGATTTTGGACTACAATTCATGTACCCAGAACAATTAGTAAATGCTACTCCTAGGACAGTTTTTACACAGCTGTAAAAGTTGCTTTTTCTGAAGTGGCATCTTCCATTCTGTGATAGGATGTTTGGGTAGAGAGGAATGAAAATTGAATGTTATTAAGTGTGATATTGTAATTAAAACAGGAGAATTATCTAGTCCACTTCTACTTCCACTTTCAGGTACTTTCTCTTGCATCAGTTGAAAACTTGGTCCAGCCCTTGGCCTAAGTACCCCTGTGCCCTCTGTGGATTCTTACTACTGCTTCAGTTAAGCCATCTCATCTCTGTGTTTCAGCTCTTTGCTTTTACTACAGAGCTAACATGCTGCTTCTCCCGTTCTTTGACTTTCACATCTGTTTTATCTCCATTCAACAGGGGCCTGAGTTTTCTGCTCCTATTCTATTTTATAAAGAGCCTTTCTTGGTGGTAATCGCATCTCAGGTGGGGCCCCTAACTATTGCCGTAATAAATCGATCTAACAATAAATAATCATATTTTAAACCCACAATCCCCTAAATATCTACAGGATTTTACACTGTATCTGTGCACCCTACAGCGCCAAAAGAAAAAAGATCCTGCCTGCAATATTTCAACTAACTCATAAACATTTAATCATAATTTATGATCATAACCATAACCCTGATGTAGTCTGAGACCTTTCTGCTGTGAATTCATTCAGTTAAGCAGTATTTCATTGTACGTTTTACAGAAGTCTTGTATGCCTTAAAAATTAATGATTTAAAGATGAAAATAGATGATCTTCACCATATTATATTCAGTGTATTTTTTATGGTTTTTTGGCTTTTTTTTTTACTGCCCCTGCATTTTCTGTTCCCAGTATGTCGGTCTTTTCTGTGGCTGGGCGTAAGCGCTGCAAATGCATTGTTGCATTTGTTGACAAAGCCTTCAGCAATGGGCCAGGATGTGGTTGGGTGTGGTGGCTGAGGCCTGAGCCTGTCCCGGGAGCGAGGTGAGGGTGGCAGGTGTCTCCCTGCTGGCCACCTGCGGAGCAGGGCACCATGCCAGCCTCCAGGGGCATGGAAGGTGCAGGCTGGCAGGGGTGAAGCCACAGCAGCTGCCTCAGGCACCTCTCATGCTCAAGAACATGCTGGGGAATTTCCAGATATGCTTTCAACAGGTGAGGCAAGTCAGCAAGTTAAAAATATTTATGTTTTCGGTTGAGCTCTGCCTGGAATGATGTGTCAAGTACAGAATCCTGCCCACTGGTGGGCTTTCTGCCAAGGACAAGCTGCACAAGTACAGCAGATAGATGAGCTTGGTCCTTCCACAGAGAAGGTAGACATGCTGTCACCCTAAGGCTCTTGTCATCCACATGACTCCTGGTCAATCCCAGGTGTCTGCTCAGCCAGGCTGGGGACTTTGTGTAGATCCTTTGGATCAGGATTCTTTGCTGATCTGAAAGAATGACTTATCAGGACTCTGGAGCTACACTAAAGTCCTTCTCTCCTCCTTCTGTCAAAGGCAGTTTGGTTCCTGTTTAGCTCAAGCTCAGAAGTTGTACACCTGTCCCTGCAGAAATACTTACAGTTGTGGTATGATGGGGTGGACAGTTGTACTCAAGGAATTCTGTGCATGCCAATTTATTTTAAATTTGCTTCTCTGATATTAGCTGCTGAGTGCTTATTCATTTCATAGCACCATGATGAAGGCAGGTTGCATTTTTACCAGAGAAAATCATACTTAATAGTGCAGCTTTCTGAGATGTGTGTGATGAAAATCAGCATGAGGGCATCATCAAAGTTGGGGGGTTTTAATTATCACTAGAAAATTGAAAGAGCAACTAATAATTCTCTTTTAAATTAATGATATTTTTATCCCCCAGGCTTAATTAACCAATCAAATCTAACTGCCATTTCATTGGTGGTTTAATCCAAAACAATGACATGGAGATGCAATCTGTAGGGTAGATGAATTCTGGTTTCCACTGGCATCAGTGAAACTCCTACTAATTTAGTGGAGATACCATATGGTCCATGGCTTTGCTTTCCTTCTTAGATAGGATAATGTAATTTTGCAAGAACAATGGGGATTTTAAATGGATGGAAGATAGTTCAGAAAACTGAAGGAGTGAAGAGTTTAATGAATTACAATGTGAAACTGAAGAAAAATAATAAGCTGAGCATGCATCATAAATGAAGTTTCTTTAAAAAAAACCCGTTTTCCTAAATTATAGAAAAGATATATAAAAAAATTTGCAATTCTATCCTGTCAAGGGCAACCAAACTAGTTTCAAATACAGGAATTTTGGCCTTCATTCTTGAGACAACAGGGCTAAAATGATAACACCCTCTGTCTTTTCCCATCAAGCTTTAAATGTCATTGGAAAATTTCAGCCAGATTTAGCAGAAGAGCAGAAATCTTGAATTCACAATAGAAAGTCTGCAGTGCAACGACTGTGTGACAGCTTGTCTTGCTAATTGTTTCCTGAAATCCTTTGGATTTATAAAGGTATTAAGTGTTAGTTTTTCCTGTAAGATTTCAATTAGTGTTCTTTTTTCAAGCAGAAATCAATTTTCCCTACTCTTTTTCTAAAGTCCATAGATAAACACAAGCCAAAGTAGCCCGTACAGTTTGGTACAATTAGAAACTAGCCTGGAAAAGAAAACTAGTAATTTTATGTATATTTTTTTCTTGCAAGTGGGGACCTGTATTCCTTTTTTGCTTACAGTATTGTGAATATGTATATTTTGACACCTAAAGGAATATGCATGAAGAACATAGTAAGTTTGTCAATTTGTTTTCATGAATCTTTGATAGATAATCATCCTGCCCTCTGTTGACACTGAAGCATACTGCAAATTCACAAATTCATACCAGGTAGCAACTTGAGTTTTTCTTTCTTAAATTTATAAGTTCTTTCTTGCTACTTCCAGCTGCTGAGAGCCGTGTGCAGATCTTCTTTCATGCTAATCATTAAAGAGAAAATAATATGTTTCATTTCTTTGGACCTAAACATTAGTCAATGTGAACAACAAATCACAATTGTATGCCTAGCTTCTAACTCAATTTTTAATTCTCCTCATTCTTATCAGTAACACAGTAATACTTCTTGAAGAGCATTGCTTTGGGTTTTTTTTTGAAAGTGCGGTACCTCAGTCTACAGGAATAAATCTTTATGTCATTATGAATGAAAACTATTAAACAAAGGTTTTGAAGTATTTTTCTCTGATATTAAAAATTTGTTTTTTCCATTTAAAAAAGTATATTTTTTTTTCACTCAATAGACATTCCACACAACATGTGTGTTATAAATATATCCCAGTACATCTAAACAGACAGTTCCAGTCACTAATTTGCATAGTTGCAGTCAAAACATTTCCCAATTTGGTACAGATATTACTAACTAGTATCACTCTCTCTTATAAAAATATTTTGTTTCTATCAACTGACACACTCCTTTTGCTGTACATTTGCATTCTGAAAGCCACTGTCTTATTTACTCCTAATTGTATGGTGTTTTTCTAAACCATTGTTTATAAACTGCACTTTATTGAAAGATTTAATGACTTCTAAATAGTAAGAGATAGTAATGCTTTGTTAATATCCTCTAAACTAGTTTATACTTGTAAATTTTTTATACCAGTGATGAACCACAGAATAACTACGCTGATGCAAAACAATATACAGTATGAGGAAGTACTTATGCTTTATTTTTACTTCTTACATGTGTTTCTGTAAAGCTCAAATTATCCCTTGACTAGTGGAAGACAATCTGTTAATTGAAGACTAGGGTACTTTTCTCTTTCTAAAGGCCCAATTTAGACTAGATTTCAAAAACTAAATAAACAACAGTCTGCCTGCCCATTAAAAAGGAGTGTGTCAGGTTTCTGTGTAATTAAGTCTTTTAAATAATCTCCACTTAACCGTTCACAAGGGGCCATGTAATCTTTAAGGATTTACATTGCCATCCCCTTTTGTCCCAGAATGATAGGGATACGTTTGGGTGTTGCAGGGTGGGAAGGATTTGCTCACTGAAATACAGCTGCAGGTAAATCATCAGCATGTACTGCACGGCACCAGCACTATGTGCAGTAGGGAACATTTAAAAATGGTGAGGGAGAGGTTTTGTCTACATTGACATTTTAGTTAATGCTAAACAGCAGATGCACTGACTAGTTAAACACAGGGTTTAAGTGGGAAAAGTTGTCCCTCTGCAATTTTTCTCTATTGCAATGGTTACTTTAGTAAAGGCATTGCAAATGCTGGTGCATAGAGGATGTGTGTGACCCCTGTGCATTACAGCTCTGCCCTGCTCTGTTCCCCAAATCCTGGGGGTTGTCAGGACTCTCCTGCCATTGTGCTCCTGCTGCCTGTGGTGACCACTTCGGTCATCTGGATGGGAAATGAACCTAGGGGTTTACAGGGAGAAAAATCTGTACAGGGTGCCTTTCTGAATACACTGAAAAGAATCTAGAGCAGGGAAGATTAACAGACCTCACAGCGCGCAAGCCGAAACCCAAAGGGTTGGAAGGAGCAAGACATTTGATAAAGGGGAGCAGAGGTGTCACAGTGGTCTCCTGTGCAGGAACACTGGCACTGTTACTGCAGGATTGCAGCCTGGGACTCAATGGATGAGGAGACTGGGACAGAAGAAAAGTCCACTGCAACATTTCACTGTATGTGAAATGAAGAGCAAGTGTACTTGGACTGCTGTTTGTGCCATGCAATGCTAGCCACTGCTTGAGGACAAAGGAAATGCCATGTATCTCGTCCCACATGGGCAACCAAGTGGTTCCTCTTTATTTTCAATCTTCTAGTGCTGTACTTCTGCTTCAGTGGATCAGTACCCTGCTCCACATCTTATCAGACTTCACAACACTAAAAATTGAGCATGCTGCTGCAGTGTGAATTGGAGGAAAACTTGTAAGGAAGTGTCAAGAGCCTGCAAAAAAAGTTTTTATATCTGCGTTGCTGTTCCATGCAAAGAATAAGGTGTGAGTATAGATTACATAATGATCAAAGAGGAGAGAGAAAAAGGTGTGATAGAGCAATGACTGCTGTGAGCAAATGTGTCAGAAGTTCTGTGGAAAAAGCCAGAACACAGAGGTATGGTTAGAGGTTTGGTTACAGCAGCCATGCACGAAGATGTTAAAATGAAAGTTGTGCCCTTGAGATTAATCTGGTGCTTCCTGCCTTTTTAATCTTTAATCAAGCCTTTTAAAGATTGTTTGGGTTACTGTGTATGTGTGGTCACATACTGGTGCACATGCATATTGCATTCTCTCAATGCACCTGTACTGAATTATTATGAATCATTAGCATTTTATGTGAAAAACCCAAAAAATATATTCACAGGATCAAAATTTCCAGAGAAAATCAGTGAATTTTTTGCATGAAATTTTAACTCTTGCAATGGTTTAAATATATTAGAAACACTGGCTCAAGGAGTTGACCTGAAAATAGTTGAAGGCTGGGAAGACAATGTGTTTGTTCTATTCTTACCCTTCTGTATGTGCACAAGAGTTACTGCATCAGGCTGGGTGCAGAGCTAAGCAAACCTGTACTCTGACCCAGGACTTCTATTCCTGCATCACTATAACTTAATCATGTAAATTAAATCATGACAAGTTCATTGAAATAGATTTTAAGCTTAAAGGCAAGAACTATTGATGTCTTAAAAAAAAGAAATTGTGCCATCAAAGTGGAACATGCATTTCTTTTTCTGTAAACAAACTAGAAAAGTATGTTTTAATTTAATTGCAGTTTTGAAAAATATGCACCTAAAATGAGGCATATTTGAGAGAAGATATGAATATTCATGAAGGTGACTGAAAAGAGCTGTTTTTGGAGATAGTGCTGTGGGGCTTAGGCTGCCATATTGCTGTTACTGGTTCTGCTTTGTCATGGGGGAGTACTGGGCTTGATCAGGCAGATGGTCACTGAAGAGATTATTTAGATTATTTTTGGCTTTTGGGGTCAGTACTTCAAATCCAGACTCAAATCTTTGCAGGTGTGGAATTTCTTTGAATGTCTAAAACGTTACTAAGTTAAAAATAGCTAACAAGAGTGTTTGGTGGTTATTTTCCCTTAAATATTCATTAAAAAAATGCTTCTGAATTTAGTCTTTACATGGCATATTCCAAGCAGATCTTTATGGCTGACTAATAAACCCCTGGAAATGGCGGTTTTAATGGAAAATACAACTTAACCTCTAATGGAACAGCACCTTACAAAAGCACTTTTTTGGAATCTACAGAATTCCTTGCTTCCAAGGGTGGTGCTACAATGAGAAGGAGTTCAATAACAGTTTAATTTATCATAAATACATAGCATATTTTATGATGATTTAATTGTTAAAAAATTTCACCTTATAGATTTCAATAAAGCAACCTACTGGTAAACTTATTGCAGTTGCTTTTCATTGCCTTTGACTCAGATTCTCAGCAGAGTGAGGCATAAATGACTTCCTGTTAGAAGCTGGTTAATAAAGGGTAGATTTATTTTTCCTTTCACTTGTTTATGAAGCTGAAAAATGACGAGGCACATCACTGGTGTGTGGTAAGCTAATTTCTACAGTTATTAAACTGGCTATGTTATGGTTAAGCTGAATAACCCATTTTCCTTTGAGAACATGAAATGCAATAAATCATCCAAGATATGCATATCAAAATCAGGAAAATCCCCATCTTCAGCAAGACAGAGGAAACACACAAGTGTAGAAGGTGCTACCTTTTGGGCAGACTGATCCCTAGGAGTGACCCATACCAGGCATGGATCAGTCTCTCTGCCTTAATTTGCAGTTTTACATCAAGAGCTGCATTTCTTGGCCATACCCTGCCTAAACTGAAGTGGTATCAAGGACTGCCACAAATCAAACCAGAATTCAGGTTGACAGTTTCCTTTCCAAGTAGACAATTTAACATTCATGATATCTTCCTAATGAAATAAGGATTATTGAATTTTCAGTTTTGTTTACCTTCCCATCCTCTGTAATGTATAAATTAGGAATTGAGAAGTAGAACGTAGAAGTTAGGTTTTTATTTTACTCTGCAATGTTGTATATCACTACTGTATTGGTATTATCAAAGTTGTTTTAATTTAGAGGAAATAAAGGTTGTTATTTGGCATACTTTTTCTGTTTTGTTTGGCAGACATTAGGATTATTTCAATTGAAATTGGGAAGACTTCTGAATGAAACATAAGCTGTACACTGGCACTGTAAACTGAAAATGATTAAAATAATGGTAATGCTTTGTATGTAGAATTATGGTGGTTACAGGTGAAGCTTAGTACTATAGGCTAAGCCCTTAAAACTTGAGAAAAATGATCTAAAATTACTTGAATAAGCAGGGTAGTTCTGAATTAAGACTCTTATTGAACATCTAGGGAATCAGAAATAAATAGTATTGCTGGTTCCTTTTTAATAATCCTTCTGAGTGCTCTTTCCTGAGATGCCAAGAATCTCTCCAAGAAATTCTTGAAATACCATTCCTACAAAGTGGGAATGCAAAGTGATTTTCTTTTGTTTTTACTGGAATGTGAATTGACCTGATGACTAGTAGTGGAGTATGTGATTGATATTATGGTGTAGATCTAGAATCAAGTTATAAATTAGATATTACCAGAATGTCACTCCCTTGTATTTTTTGTTGTATTGTTTTAAGCTGCACTTGTAAATAATTTTTATCCCATTTTCTCTATATTAGCGAAACTAAAATTACAGTAGATAAAAATAACATGAAGTCAAAATGTTTTCAATTAGGGTTTGTAGCCCATGTCTGAAAATGTTTGGTGTATGGGCTTTGATAGAGATTTTTTTAGTTTGTTTTGGTTGGAGTTTCTTTTCAGTATAAATATTGACTTAATTTTAATCTTCACAAATACAGACACAAAGAATTAACTAAAAAAGATATGTGACTGGTCAGGAGTTAGATTTTGTTGTAGTTGGTTTTTGGTTTGGTTTGGTTTGGTTTTTTTTGTCTTAAAAAGCTGGATGATGCTTTGATTATGCAATAAAGACCACAGCTATTTCTCCTGTTAGTTTGTGATCAGGTAAGGGAACACAAATTAGTTTCTGGGCAGTATTTCAGTTAATATTTCATTTCAGTGGTAATGGATGGCATTCTTCAGAGAAGTGATCTTTTAGAAGTCAGTGTACAATAACCTGCGGACCTAGACTGTAAATTGGCCTGCCAAAAATCACAGAAGTTTGAAAACTACTAACAATGCAATCTTTCAGATTGCTTGGTAGTTCATCATTGCCAAACACTTATCAAGTTCTGAAGCTTTATATATTTATTTTGTGCAAAAGCAGAAAAATGGAGAAAAAGGGATAGAAAGGGGAAGAAAAAACCCAAGTGGAGATTCCTGTACAGTAGAATCAGTTCACAGCTAAAACTCTAAGAAAACTGTTTACCCTTGTCCCAATACAGGACTTCATGGAAAAAAATAATTGCACCTCTTTCATGATGTAAATTTGCTATTTTTAGATTAATAGTGTTTATGTAAATTCTATGCGCCTCTCCTTCCTCAAGTTGACTGGAACATTAGAAATCACATGAACTTTCATTCAGGGTGTTTTCCAGGACTCGTGCAAGGCTATTAATTAGTTTCTCTGCATTGCATATGCTAATTTTGCATCGTATCAACATTTTTGGCAACCTGGATTCAAGTAATTTTTGACCCAAAGGCAAGGTGTAACTGCAACATTTGAACTTGAAGATCCCTTGTGAATGCAGCCATGTGCTCTGTTGTAACCCTGCAGTCATTCTGCAGTATCTGCATCCCTGTGGCAGGAGGATGTCCTGTAAATGCAACCCCTTTTCCATTTATTGTTTTGTTTCATACCATTGCCTGTAGGACCTCTTTTTTTTTTGTTTTGTTTTGTTTTTTGGTTTGGTTGTTTTTTGTTTGTTATGTTTTTTGTTTTCTTTTGCTTTGCAAGTTATTTCACTTATGTCCTAAGCAGTCTATGGATTCTTTCCTCTCTTAGCTCCCTTTTTCTCATTTGTTTTCATACTCTTTTTGGATACCTCTCCAAATAATTTGTGTTGATTTCATGCAATTCCAGGCTTGCAGTGCTAGCCACATCCCACTAACTTAGACTTTCTCCTTTTGTTTTGTCCCACTTATTCATGACAGCTGTCCTCCAGTAGCAAAAATGTATTCTCACTTTGTTCAACAGCTTTATTTACCAACTTGTTTTGCTTCCAGATGGACATCTCTATGCTGTCTCTTTATGCTTTTCATATATAGGAGATGCTGTATTCACCTGGAAAACTGTGGAACCTACAAAAATTTAGCACCAGTGATGGAAATGAGTTGATGCCTATTACAGCTGGTGAACAATACTGTCTATGACCTCTTTCCTGCCAATTTAGAATTTCTTACTTTATCATTAAAGGTCTCAGAGGTGGATCTAGGTTTTTTTGGGTTTTTTATTGGTTTGGGATTTTGTTGTCTTCTAGCCTTATTTGAAGTATTTCTCAGTGCTAAAGATCTGTGATTATCAATGGTAGTGCCAAAATATGTATACCTTGGTATGTACCTTCCAGTCCAGATCCACATAAGTGTAATTATTTTGCACTACAATTTGCATATTCCTGAAAATTATTCAAAAGCTGATACATTCTTAGCTGTTTTTTAAAGAATTCCTGAAAACAAAGGTAATGTTATTTGATGTCATTATCTTTTTAATGGAGTGTCATAAAATACAATGAAAACTATTGGGCTGTACTTCTCACCTTGATTAACTTGTATTGAATAGATGAGTTCTGCCCTTACTTTCTCACTCCCCCTTGAGAGGAAACATTAGAATGAAAATGTCTAATTTTTTTCTTTAATCCCCACCCCTTCACCTTCTCTTAACAAATAACTGCTTTTTATCCAGAGCTGGATTTGATAGGTCTACTGTTGTATTAAAAAATTGATGATTTTTTAAAATATAAAATACATTTATATTTTTCTCCTACTACCCAATTTTTTTGTAGATTAGATTAAAACTCTGGCTAGAAATTTTGTGGAAATATTTTCTGTATTTTGTGAAAAGCTCTTGGAAGTAATCAAAATATTCAGCGAGGCTGGAACTTTACCCAGTTGTTAATTGGCAGGTTAAACTTTTATGGGTTTCTGGTACCCTGGCGATACATGACTATTAAAAATTGCAGGTGGTTCAGGGGAAGGGGGAGGTGAGTTCCTGTACTAGTAATATATCATAAAACTATATATTTCATGTGCCTGTTGTGAAAGTGGAGACTTTAATACTTTTTCACAATATAAGCTGATTAAAGAATCTTTATGGATCTCATTAACTGAAGTTTTTCTCTGTGAATGCTGAAAAATGTAATGCTTATGGATAAGAACAGCAAAAATAATTAGCCTCTGTGGTACTTCCTTTGGTTTAACAAAAGCAATGTGGTATCACATGTGCTTATTTGCTCTGAGCTTAAGTTTGCCCTTTTACACAAAACGCTGTCAATGATTTGGCCATTTTCCTTAATGCTGGCATGATCAAGCATGGGAAGTGAAAGGGTAGGATTGTTGCATGCTCCAACGACAATAAAATACTGCAATGTATTTCACAGAGTCACAAAATCATCAAACTGTTGAGTTTGGAAAGAACCTCTGGAGATCATATACTCTCACCTCCCAGCTCAGAGCAGGGCTGGCTACCACAGATTGGTCTGGGCCAAGTCCAATAAGGTTTTGAACATGTGGGGACTTAATAACCTCTGTGGGGCACCATGTTCCACTGTTTGGCCACCTTCACAGGAAAAAAAGTGTATTCTTGTCTTTAACTGGAACTTCCTGTCCTTCCACTGCTACTACTGAGAAGAGCCCATCTCCATCTTTACAACACCATCCCTGCTCAGACTTCTGCAGACATTCATGTTTCCCCTGAGCCCTCTCACCTCCAGGCTGAGCAGTCCCAGATCTCTGCCTCCCACAGGAGAGGCTCCAGGCCCTTCATAGACTGTTGCTGGATTTGCTCCAGTGTGTCCCTGTCTCTCCCACACTGAGGAACATTCTTTATCCCCAGAACTGGACAGAGTCTTCCAGATGTGTCTCACCAATGTGGAGCACAGTGAAAGGATCGCCTCCCTCAACTTTGTCCACCTCCTTCAGGGCTCCTGGGTGTATCCTGTCAGGTTTTATGGTAATGTTTGGCCTTTCCCTATCCTGATCCTCTTCTGGGATTGGTTGATCTTTGCTCCAGACCTTCCCAATGGTCTTAGGGGTTCTTCTCTCCTGAACTCCATGATTTTGTGGTCACTGCAGCCAAGGTTTCCCACGATCTTCACCATCCTGACCTTGTCTGTAAGTACAGGGTCCAGCAGAGCCCCTGCCTTTGTCCATTCCTCAATTGCCTGTGTTAAGAAGTGACCACCAGTGCCCTCCAGAAACCTCCTGGATTGCTTGTGCTCTCCTCTGCTGTCCTTCCAGCAGATTACAGGTGGTTATAGTCCTACCCCTCGAGGGCCAAGACATGGCAATTGAGGTTTATTCAAAGCCCAAAGTTGCCCAAAGATGACCTTATCTACTTCTTGAGCTGATGATTTTAGAAATTGTTTTGTTGTGCTTTAAATGAACAGAGTCGTAATGCCTCTTTCAGCTTTGTAATTCAGATTTTATATCACTGTCAGTGTTAATGAAGGATAAGAATAGTGAATAGCATTTGCAATGATCCTACTGGACCTCTTTTATATAAAATACTGTTTCTTAATATAGTTTAATAGCAATTAAGCTTTCCTCTTAAGAGATGGTTTTGTGTCTGTTGCACAGTGTTTAATTAAATTAATGTTACATTCAGTCAGATATATAGATTCTAATTAAGATAGAACAAAGATAGGCATCCTGTTTTTTGCACTCACAATTTCATCTTATCTAGTATATGGCTGGTAGGTTTCTCCTCATTTAAGACAAATATCCTTAGAGATATTTCCTCTACTGTGTAGCATAGGTATTCAGTGGGAAGAGTCAGTGTTTGGCTTTGTCTCCTCCAATAGGGAAGATGTCTTTGAAGTCAGAAAAAGTGTTTCACACATGTCTAGATAAGCATACATATCCATCAGGACAGCCTTTTCTATAAAAAATTGTGGGATTTGTACATGTATTTCCTTCTTCTCTCCCTAATTACTTTGAAATAAATACACACAATCCTGACACGAAAACTTGAAATCCTGGTTGTTGTTTTTACACATCACTCTGCCCATCATAACTTCTATGAATTAACTTACTGTTCTGAAGGGTGTCACAGGACAGTTGCTGGGAAAGCTCTTTCTGTCACTGAACCAACTGTGAAATTCAGTTTGTCTTTATTGAAATTCCTTTTTGTCTTTACTGCAATTCTGATGATGAATATTGGAAACAGTAACCTGGAATGTGAAGAATCGCAATTCCAGAATGAAATAAGAATATTTTGATGGAAATATCAAGATATTTTGGTTGTAGAAAAGATCTTGATCTTTCTCTACTTTTCAAAATTTTTATTATTTTAAATGCAATAAGGACTTAACCTGTATGTCTCCAAATACCCTTTGAAAACAACAGCAAAAAAGAAAAGATAATTTATATTTAAAAATGACTTTACTTATAAAGCATAGCTTTTCTCTTGTTCAAATTCAAATGCAAGATTAATATTCTGCTTTCATAATTTTAATGTTACTTAGTAATTTAAAATTCAGTGGCTACAAACCAAAAAGCAAGAAATCTATTGAAACATGTCTGTGAGCTGTCACTTTATTGGAAAGAGAGTTCTCATGCATTAGCACAAAGAATCTATACAAAATATAGCTACATTTTTTTTCTTGCTCTGTGATCTTCAGAAAAGCATGTGCAAGGAGTACAGTTAAAAAATTAAGGAAACCAACATCTCAGTGCAGAATAATATGCTTGTGAAACACCATCAAGATACAAAAATACAAAGAATTATCTTGAAACAAAAAGATAAGTCACAAGGATTGACCCTACAGGTTTGTGTTTCTTAATGCAAATAGAAATTTGAGTGTAATGCTTTTCCTTCAGAAAGAAATTACATACTTTTCATGGCATAAATATAACTCCCAATATTAGGTGAATGGGTTCCAGAAATTTCAAAGAGTGCCACCAACAAAGCACTGGCTTTCATACACAGAAAGAATCAAAAACTAGATGCTTCTCAGCTATATTTAATATTAGAAAATAGAGTAACACTTTCACATTTATTCCGTAGGGCCTCATTCCAGAAAACACTTCCATGGAAAGAACTCAAAGGCATTGCTTATAGTGCATAAAGGTGCTTATGAGTGTTTCCAAGAATTGTATTTACTATCTCTGTATTGGGAAAAGCTACAAGAGTTTAATTTATTCCATTTGGAATTATTATAAAAGCCATGCACCTAGAGCTTGCCTGGCTTAATTAAATAATTATCAATGCAATTTTAAGTTTAGAAAAGAACTTTAAAGAAAGCCTTAAATTTATAATTTATTTAATTGATTTAAGTAATTATCAGACAAGTAATAAGTGAAAATGTATTATCTTTGTTATTTGAGTTCAACCAGATTTAAGTTAAAAGATTTGGGATTTTTTTTCCTCTCTATAATTAGATATAAAATCAGGGTCTAGTAAGAGAAACATGTATTCCATGTACACTTGCTTTCACTTAATATATGTTGAAATTATAAAAGAAATGCTGAGAATTTCGAATATGGCTGATGTTGGAACAGGAATGATAGTTCTAGGATCCTTATAAATGCTATTATTTGAGCAGTAAAATTTCCCCCGTGAATGATAAATGGCTGCAGAGACTATGAAGAAGGAACACATTTGTATCTTTTTCTTTCAGTAACAGCTTTCAGCTTGTTGTCCTTCAGGTTGCTTTCAATAGCAGCATTATAATTTCAATAGTATGGAAAATCAGTCCTTCATTACAAAAAAGCTCTTAGGCAAGTGCAATGACACCTGCACATTACAGCAATGAACACCAAGCAAATTTGTAATGAAAGAGAACTTCTTGTGCTGCCACACATCAACGATCCTGGCTTGTTTCCCTGATTTGTTTTGCTGTTTAATTTCTCAGCATCAAGTCCTGAATGCTTTTGTTTCTTCATACCCATACAGAAATTACTCTTGTTGTTCCACATCTCAGTGCTGTGAATTTAAATGGGCTGTGAACTAAATTCTTGGCTCCTTAGTCAGGTGATTTCACCCTGTTCATAATGAACTGTGCTATTTCTACATGATGGACTGCAATACTGGGAGACTGGGGGAAAAATAATGGCAGTCTGAGAGAGGGCTTTCTGTCTCCTCTGTTTTGTCCTCTGATGCAGCAGGCTGTGTGTCTCAATTTTTACATCTGCTTATCCATCCAAGGAGTAGGAATTTTGCTGTCCATGCTGCTCACTATTCCCCTCTCTGCTGAAGTGCTGGAAATGGAGGGTAGTGATTCTCTTCTTTGAAAAACTAGAATAGGTAAGACACAGCTGGCATGCAGCTCATCACCAGTGTAGACTCAGTCTAAGTGAATTGGACATACATTCTTTGTGTGTAACGTCTTTAACAGTAGTCAGTTTTGTTTTTAATATTGTTAGAAATCAGAATTTTGTCTTCTGAGTCAGAAGAACGAGTGAAAAAAGTGGCATTAAGATTCACAGAGCACAATTCAACGTGCATCACTTTAACCATCTAAAAATCAGGCATCTGCTCCAGGATAGCCTGTTACGTTTTCCTTCACTACTCAGTTGAAACTGGGAGTCTGAATCACACTCTGAGTGTGCCTACCTCATCTGTCTTTTTGCTGTCTTGTAGAGGCACTCGGTGAGATTTATGGTCACCCTTCAAAATGGTGTATATGTAATTCTCTGGTAATATCACTGTAACTGGCATAGTGCTTTGCTTCCGTCCTTTTAATTATCTGACAGTGCAAGGTTCTTTGTTAGCAGCAGAGCACATACTGACTCCTAGAGATCAGTGTTTTAATTCTATGCAATTCATTAATAACCACTGGTAACTCTATGAAGGAAGTAAAAAATCACACAGACTTACTGTAGCAGTCTAGTCCTAAATGAGATTTTTCAAGCAGATTGGGCTGCAGTCTGCTGTGGAAAGGTAAAGGAATCCTGAGTACTTTAAACAGAAGAATGCTTTGCAAGAACGTGGCTGTGATGGAGGTCTCCTGAGTCTTAGAAGTCTCAAGTTTTCATAATAAACTCATGTCTGGCATTCCTATTTATATCTTTAGAAAACCACCCTTCAATTTCTGCCTGTATTTTGGCACCTCTAGGCAGTTATGTATAATATTATATGTTAGAACAAATGCTGGATAAAGCCATTGACATTCTGACAATCTTGTAAGAGGAGAGCTCTTAGGAAATTTAATCTCCTCACCCCAGAACAGGAAAAGTAATCTTCCAGGTTTCAGGAGATGGATGGCTGTATACTCTATTTTATTTTTCTACATTGAGCTCAACAGTCCTAACTATCATTAATCATTTCAGAATCTCTGCATTGCTATTTTTAGAAGCATAAAGAATTTCAGTATTATAACATGATATGTGCTAGAAAGAGGTCAAATAAATGGTCAGCAGTGGAGATTTTCTGCTAAAAGTACATTAGAATAAATTTGAAAGTAACTTTATAGTGCAGAACTACTGCGTGAGTGTAAAGAAATTTACTAAATTACATATTTCAGCTTCTGAAACATTTAAAAATAATATTCCTATTTAGTTCTTTCAGTCTGGTAACCTCAGAACATTGAAGTTTATTCAAAACAGGTATCCTGGATTTAACTTCTAAAAATATTTTATAATTTTCATGCATGTTTAAAACCCAGGTGCTAAAAATTATATATAGGCATTTTATGGCTTTCTCCCTCCTTGTCACCTATTATGAGACTGCACAAATTATGTCAGATCACTGAATGGAGGCAGCTCTGATTAGGTAGCAAGTTGTACTTTGTCTGTGGGAACTGGTCTTTACCATGTACAAGAGGACTTCAGCTGATGTCCCTCATTTGCATTCACATGTCCATTTGTTAAGAAATTAACATCAGCCACAGATAAATTTAGAGCTCTAGCTTTCATGAATTTACCTAAGAGTATCATGTGTGTAAAACACATCATATGTAATATGGTGAGACTAAGCATGTTCTTATGGTGTCTTAAGACCAAGGGTAGTTCATTAAAAACTAGAGTTTAACTTTGAGTGTAAAGACATCTTTGCAATGCAGAAGTTAACTGAAGGAAGCATGTTTTTAACCAGGGCACTACAAGTTTACTAACTCCATGTACTTTTTGTGCAGTTTAATAGTCAGTAAATATAAAAAACCAAAAAATCACAGGGGTAAAAACCAAAACAAAGCACCATAAATTTCTGCCTTGCTAACAGATATTTTTTGGGCTTGGATTAGGTCAACTACCCAGCTTTCTTCTCTTCTTTTCATCTAACTTTTTGTTCAGTACCAGTCCTGCTGCTTGTATCAAATTGCCATAAGAGATGGTAAAGTCTTCTAGACCTGCAATGCCTTATGCCTGTGTGAGTTGAATACACAATAAGATTTAGGATGTGCATGTTGTTACTATTTTTATCAACTTAAAAATACAGATGGTAGCTAAGCATACAGATGCACCTATTTTCTTCAGTAAGTAAATCAAAAACATTTTCTCCTTGAATACAGTCCTTGAAGAGTCTGTGCCTTTTTCATGATGTAATGAAGAACAGAACAATACTGGGAAGGTAGCAGATACACTTGGACAGGGATATAGAGAAAGTTTTAATTTATCTTGAGTTGGGAGCTAATTTTCTTGAGTAGCTTATATTCATAATGACTGTAAAATTAAACTAAAAATACATAAATACACACTTGGGCTGTGATGCTGTTAGATGTCCTAAGTGGAAATGACTTGGGATTGTGTTCAAGTTCAGGGGCTGATCTAGGGATGTTTTTCTGAAAGATGGTATTTTGCTCTTTTGGGTCCTCACTAAAGCAGCATTTGATCATATCACGGCTGCAGTTCTGGACATGCTTTTAGTTCTGCTGTGAAACACAAACAAGGTGATAAATGTTTGGGGCAATTAAGTGATCTCAGGAGTTGAAATCCTGACATAATAAAGTCAATAGCAGAACTTCCATTAACTATAATGGGGCCAGGGATCTGAATCATCATCTTGGGACTTTGATCAAGGGTC
Organism: Melozone crissalis; assembly: GCF_028551555.1. Lineage (NCBI taxonomy): Eukaryota > Metazoa > Chordata > Aves > Passeriformes > Passerellidae > Melozone > Melozone crissalis. The sequence goes on from NW_026535794.1 coordinate 30,881,673, forward strand.
ATGACATTTAACCCCATTTTCATTGTAGGTAAAGCTACCAAGAAATAAGGTGATTCCTCATTGCTAATTGTTCAGAGCACGGTGCATAGCTTGGAAAAGTAATATATGTAGGTGTTTCATGGATCTATCGAATTCTTTATATATGTCATGTTTTGAGATCTGCTGAAATGTCTCACAAGGGAAGAGAGGTAAAGCTGTTCATTGTTTCCCATATTGTTAGCAGCTATAGCTGTTATCATATGTATACATTAACATTCAGAAATAGTATTCTAGACATAAGTGGATGTGTTATATTTTTTTCCTTTCCCTCCTGTTGTAATATGACGTATTTAGCTTTCAAGCTCAGATATTTTAAGTAGAAAAACAAAAGTGCATCACCAAACCTTACTGAAATGGTAACTCATGGCTGCTAAAATGTTTAAGATGCTGGGAATTTTAGTTCTAAAAACAATAAAAAAGCTCTTGCTATTGCCTTTGTTTACCACCCATGTCTTTATTTTAACTGTATGCTTTATAAATCTACAGATTATTGCCTTTATTGAAAAGTTTGCATGTTATTCAAGATGACTTGTAAACTTGACTCAATCTTCCCTAGCAAGGGAAACAGGAAATACCAGAGAACACTAGACTCAGTAAACCTATAAAATTTGAGAATGCAGCCCATTATTTCTAGAGACTTTTCACATAACACTTTGGGAAGCAATGACTAATTAGTTTTTGGCTTTAACAATAACAGTTTGAGGGGATTTTTGGTTTTGTTTTTATAGCTTTCATATTAGGTAGAGGAGGGAAAGTGACTGAATGATGAAATATTGGCAGTGTATACACTTGCTTCTCAGTAGGAGCTCAGCTCTTTGATCCCTAGTACAATTACATTCATTGCCCAGGTTTTATTGCCATGCCGGAGAGTTAACAAGCAGCCGCTACGCTCATGACAGCATCCTAATAGATTTTTGTTCAATAGGTAATTGAATATTTAAAATTAATGTCTTAGATTCTCTGGATTCTTGGTAGTAATTAAATGTTCACAGCATTTTTTCTTGACTGCTTCACAGCAGTAAATAGAGTACTTATATTGATCGGATCCATCCAACACTTCAACAATTCCTCTGCGTGTTAACTGCAGCTAGAGAAACACTTTAGTTATTATTCCTTTTTTCCTGTCTGAATGCTTTGTTGAGTGTTATTCTTAGAATTGATAAAAAGGCAAACTCAACTGACATAAAGCTCCCCGGCTTCCTGAAGAATATTTAAATTTGTACTCATTTTGGGTTCTTCCTGTAAGAATGGACTTCTTATCAAGTACTAGTGAAATTTAAAAGTTACAAATATGATGGAGGCATATGCAAATGACAATTGATAATTTTCTTTTTTGTTATTCACTTCTGTTATTCATTTATTCCTTAATGATCCTTCAAGATTGTAGCTGATAATTCAACTAATTATAGGAAATATGCTATGGGTAGCTTTCTGAAATGGAGTGGAGGAATTACCTGTTATCCAATGAATAGAACAAATGGCTGGAAATCAGAAAGACCTGATTTCATTTGCATTTTCTCCTATTTTGCTAAATGATCTTGGGAAAATGGAAAAAACTACAGCAGTTTAACTACAGACAACATGCAGTTTTGTTCTTTTTAAATAAAGCTTTACATTCCAGAATATCTTAAAAAGTTTTCATTATTTCCCTTTCTATTATAAACTTATAATGGGATAATGTAAAAACATGGACTAAAATATAAATAATTGCTCATGAACATGAAGGGTTTTATCTGCCAAATAAATTATGTAACTTCATGAAGAATAGGGTGCTGGAATTTATGCCACTAGATATAACTTGTATCATAAGTAGAAATGCAAAGAACTACTGTTGTGATAGAAGATTTTTAAACCATCCCAAACCAACAACACTTTCTTGTTTCCAGGTTCAACAGGCCTTACTGAGATAGACTTCTCTGCAGATGGTTTTCATTTTCAGGGTAGCCCAATAGATTGTGCTTTACTGTGCTCTCCAAATCATCCCAGCATGATTATCATACCTTTTGGGGAAGAAAAGTAAAAATAATATGCAGGATGGCATAATATGCATCTCATTAAAGAGATGCACTTTCTATTACAAAGCTAAATCAAGCTAAAGTGGGACTGAGTAATATTCCATATGTTCTATTTGATCAAGATTTGTTTGATCAGTTGACAAGAAGGGATTCAAGGAAAGCAATTAGCATCAATACAAACTCCTTTCTCCCAGATTAAAGAAAGTGATTGTGTAATGTCATGTTTCTTTGTGTTTTGATTATATGGAAAATGATTGCTTGATTATGACAATGGAATTATAAAAGAAGGCCTTGAAAAAAGGCCTCTCAGAACATTTTCTTTACCTATCCTAACAAACCTTCATTATGGCAAGTGAGGAGGATCACTCTGTGGTACTGAATAAAGACTCAGAAGCTGCAAGAAGATATGGACTACAGCTAATCAGCTGAGTCCATTTAAACCTGGGTAGGTTCAGAAGCAGTTTCTGATCAGTATATAAATCAGTGACTTCACTGCTGTACTAGATAGTGTTTGGAGCAGAGCTCACCAGCTGTGAATGCCCTAAATTGGTGGTGCCTAACCTTGGTCACCTGCAGGACACAGGTAATGGGCTATTCACAGTTTCTGCTTCCTGTTGGCTTTAATTTTAAGGTCTTGATTTTTTACAAACAGGTTTAATCAATTTCTTAGTCAGGATGTTGTGCACATAGTATGACTAAGTGGAATGACAGAGGTGGTAAAATTCCCAGTAGCACTGTGGCAGGCCTTCGAAAAATTAATGCGCTCAGATTCAGTGATCGATATCTGCCTTACATTTATTTCATTCCTGTATTTTACCCATTTTAAGATAAACACTTGGAGTGCAGCCCAAGTAATCTTTGTCCTGATGACTAATCCAGTAATGCTGTTACAAATTACAAGTAGTGTTGAAATACTTTGTCACATGTCATAGAAACATAAAAATAACAGTTTTTGGTGATGAAACCTTTTCTGATTTAGGATACCGTCAAAACGAGGTTCTCTGAGTAACAGCAGAGGTAACTGAATAAGTAATAAAACTGAGCAATGCCTGTTTAGATGTATATTGAGAAAGAAGTGATTTTAAAAAGCCTTAGTTATTTAAAGATTCCTCTGTCTGGTTTTATGTTTGTAATTTTCCTGTGGAATTACAAGAGCAAGAGTACAGGATATTTGAAGTTTCTGAACTCCTTTATGTTTGTAAAAGGATGAGATACCCCCTGTACTGAGAGCATGTCTATCTTGTAATTCAAAACTTAAATGGTTGAGTTTAGTTTCTGGATGCTGTGTAAAAACCCTGTCCTGTTTGCTGCATAAAGTTATTGAAATGCAGTCTGTTCCTGTGAAACCTGCTCCATATCTAGAGCAGTTTACTTAGGGAACTACTGAGGTATTTATTTTTGTGGAATGTGAGAGGTAAAGCTGACGAGATGGAAGTGAGTGGCTCCCTCATTCTGAAACCTTAGACCAGTTTGTGCTAATTCACTGATGGATGTGCCTAAACACCATTAATAAGGCTAAAATAGACAGAGGCAGCAATGACGCATGCTGGGCTGGGGATAATGGACTAGCAGAGGGGTTTACTGAGGATCTGTTCCACTGGGAACAGAGCCTTTATATCCTAATTAGAGCCCTGTAAGCTTCCATTTAGTACTGGAAATCCAGTATCAGGTTTACTGAGCTGATTTTAATTAAAACTGATGTTAGCCTCAACTTCATGTGGGTTTCTGACCAAAATAAACTTGTGTAAGTAATGTGTGTGTGCATATCTGTGTGTGTGCATACATACATGTCTGTTGGAGAGTACTTGTGCTGGTGTTTGTAATCTGTTGTGTTGGAATCTTCTGTAATTAAGAACAGATCGTCCCTGTTTTTAAACTAGTAATTGTCTGACTTTGAAGGAAACACTGACAAGTTATTTTTACTTCTATGTTATCACCTGTCATGTTGAATCTAGTACCAGGTGAGGGCTCTGTGACACACTGGGAGAGGTGGGAGGGACGTTTGTGCTTCCCTGGTCTATAAATAACAATCTTTGTGTAACCATTGCAGAGCCAGGTGTCATGTTGTAGATGAATAGAGCACTGCTCCTACATGTAGAGAGGACCGTAATATCTCAACAAAGGAAATGGGGTTGGGGGTTTTTTTTCAGCTTGATTTTAGAAACCTGGTGTATGAACCAGATTTTAAAAAAGACTGAACTATAAAATCTAAGGGAAGACAGCTGCTTTTTAATTTCTAGTTAGGTAGAAGGGGAAATTCTTAATTAGAAAATGTATTTTATATATTTCAGTATTTAAAGTGTGTGTGAGAGATACCCACATGGAACTGAGGAAAAAACAAAAGGGAGAGAAAAAGACAGGTAAAATAGTGGCATGTTGAAACAGAAGAATAAGTGTGCAATTAGATTGTCTATATACCCTTAATTTTCCTTCCTTTCTCTTTGTGTATAGCCATTTCACTTTCATTGTCATGACTCTTTTTTTCCTCCCCTATGGAATGTTGCTTGTTTGGTAATACTTGATAGATGATCTAGCTGTATAGGTGGTTCTGTAAAGATGTCTCATTCTTTCTTTTTTGGGCAAAGCTCTAACTTTATTTCCCACCTTCCCTTCAATCCTGCACTGGATACAGAATTTTGTGTGTTTTCTAGCATTTTTGATAGAGGCTATTGACTTTTTATCGAAGTGTTTCACAGATTGTTTTTGTCACATAATGGCCCTAAAAGATGAGACTGTGTTATTTGTATATTTCACTTTATAGCTAGATAAATCAAACTCAGGGTACTGCTGGTAAGTTATTCTGACTAGTTCTTGTTGAGCTAGGTAGTCTACCAAGAGCTGCAAAATGAGATGTTCTGCATTGTGCTTCCCAAATTGTCGTGAGAGAAGAAGATGGTTGTGCTGTATTAAGACAGGGTAGCTCTGACTTGCAGAGCATTCTGTTCAGACATATCCTCAGAGGTTATCTAAAATAGCAATATATCTACCTAACTTAAAAAATTCTGCTTCTCAAAGTACTCAGTAATAGTATCACTATGTATTCAGTCAGATCCATTCTACTTCCATTGCAAATATCTCCTTCAGCAGAAAATCAAAGCTTAAACCCCAGGGAAATCATACCAGAACATTCAGTTGGAAAAAGCAAAAAACCCAGGTGCTGCTTGGGATAAATTTGGCTTAAACTTTGTGTCCCAGAGAGGTCCCATGCTGCTAAAGCTGCTTACTGTGCTGTCCAGCTCTGGAGCTCTCACAGCAGCATCCTGGGCACCCAGACTCTGCTGTCTCCAGGGGGGCAGGAGTCCCAGCACAGGTTGCTGAGAAGCAGGGAGCTCTGTAATGGGCTTCTCCCAGTTACCCACTGAGAAATACTAGTGTTAGTGTGCAATATCTGTTCCTCTCTTCTGCATTAGCACCTTACTTGATAATTCAAAAGCCTGCACCAATCCACTGGGCAACCACAGGTAGATGAGGTAGATGTCCAGACTGTCCTTCCTTATTGAGGATAATTTTGTTATTTCAAAGGAGAACCATGGTTAAAGGCTGATATCTCACATAACAGAGGGGCAGCTTTCCTGGGGAAACATGAACTCCCTTCCTGCAATCAACCTAAATAATAAACCCAGTGCAAACCCCAACAATTAACAGCTCAAAGGCAGAGCTGTTAGTTACTCTCTTCTTGCTGTGTGTTAATGGTTGTGCAAACAGCTAGCTTAAACCACCTTTAATTTATTCTAGGAATAAGCTTGCTCTGTTAGGAAGCCTACCCTTAGAATTTGTTAGGATGGACGTTACATTGTGGTGGTGCCACCACCAGAGAGACAGCTGGCAGCAGGGAGGAGACCTGTTGATCCTCATTGCTCATCTGGAGAGTATCAGCTGTACATCACACCAGATTTTCACTCTGCTCAGTGCCATTCCAGTGTAAAGGGAATGGAAAGATCATTAATTTTCCTTTGCCTCCCGAGAGAGAAGTTCTTACAGCCTGCTCCAGTCAGCAAATCTCAACACGCAAACACCACAGGAGAGGCTCCCTAGGCCCTGGGCAGAGGCTTGGCCCAACAATCTGTGTCAATATACCTTTAGTCTTTTGTTCAGAGGGAAAATGTCTCACATGGAAGCCATGGGGTGCTGACCCATAGTTCTCTCCTTCCCTGGGACTTCAGGAATCACTGGTCAATGACTTCAGCAGGATCTGTGTAAAAGGGCAAGGAGAGGATTCAGATCTCAGGAAGTGTTCAGCTTCTGTAATCAAAAGAAAGACTTGCAGTTTCTTTCCTCATTCCACAAAACTCCCTAACTCAGTAAAAACACAAGGAAGTGTTCCTTCAGGTGACATTCTCCAAGCTGAGCATGGGTGATGTGGAATTTGGAATAGAAAAATACTATCTGGCACAATGCTCTGGCTTCAGACTGCCTAGACCCTGCCAGGGCCTATGTTAATTTATCCTTGCTGAGCCCCACCAACTGAAAGCCAGTAGCCCACAGACATCCTTATGGTCTGGTTAACATTTCTGGCAGCATTGCCAAACAGTGAGCTCAAGGAGAGTCCCACTCAGCTGTGGGCTAGGTGGGTTCTTTTCAGATAACAGAAACAGTGAAAAATACACATTGGAAGAGACCTCTAGAGGTCTTTTGTGCCCATATTTGTCTTAAAGCATGTCTACTTTAGTATATGATCAAAAAACAATTTTCTTATTGGCCCACTGAAAGCAGGTTTTTTTCCCTTGCACCATATTTAAATAGTGCTAATCCATAATTCAAGAAAAGATTGATTTGGTGGGAGCAGTAAAAGACACTTCTTTGGTCAAGTAATATCTTTTCTGGCAAGTTTTGTTATCTATTTCTAAGACTGTAGTAATCTTGATTCTAAGGTAGTAAAATTGTTAGTGATAGAGATTTTATCTGGGCAAAATAATTTTTCCTTTTGTCCAAATTTTCTCTCCAAAATAGCTTTCTTAGCTGGCTCAGTTGTTTTATTTTTTTGCTCCCCCACACCTTGAAAATTATGGGAGGCAAACAGCTGAGGTAAGGAACAGATAAAGTTATTTTGCAACTGTGAGAGCTAAGTACAGGATAATATAGTGAAACCATTGGATAACCTGAATGGTAGGTTCTTCACTCACTCTGTTCCTATTCCAGAATGTTCAACATCCTGGTTTAATTGGAGTTGTAGTCAGCCTCTGGTAAAGTCATTGGGAGCTGAAGGGGCTGAAGCCTCTCTTTGTTGACAGGAGATCATTCTGAAATGGCTTAGGAAGAGAAAAATCTGTTTTGATTTACTGCAATCTACATCATGCCTGTAAAAATGATCCTGAAATCTATTACTCAGAATGCATTTTCACATGACATAGCATGTACAGACTTTTTTACAGAGGACTGTAAGGCATATGGATAGTATGGAAATCTCAAACTCTGAAACTTGTTTTTGACTCTTGTTTTAGAAACACATAAGAACATAATGCAATAGTCTGGACTCCATTACAAATTGGTACATCTCAGATAACTTTATGAACTACATTATAATAATTGGCTATATATTGTAAAAAAGCATGTGGACTAATAATTTTAATGTTCATTTATTGAAAGGCCTGGAAGAATTTTATCTATGTGATATGGAATGCTGACCTAACTGCTACATCCAAGATCAAAGCTTGCTTGCTGTGCTAGATCAGCCTGATAAGAATACAATATTTTTTATTATTATTATATTATATATCCGGTTTATTTTGCATAATAAGAATAATAATCTGTAGATTTTGAATGTTATAGTATGTTATTTTGGGGTTTGTATTGTAAGGCTCCAGCAGATGGCAGAGGAGACAGACTTTGTATAGGTGAAGGTCTCAGGTACCCTGTTAAATTAGTACGAGAATATAAGTTTTATTTGAGTTCAGCAAACCTGCCAGTTTCCCTTCATTTCACTCAAGTGGAACTAGTGTGTAGGGTTTATGGGGGCTCACACGCCCTTCATGGTTGTTGGACCTTAGTTTGTGAAAGTAAAACATGCTGTAATAGGGGTTGCCCATTTGGGATCTGGAAAGATTACAAAGGTCTTTTTTCTCCTGTAAACTTCAGTAATTGATTTTAGATTCAGCACCTGAAGGCAAAATAGCCTATAGGGACAGTTCTACTCTCTAACTTAAAAATATTTCATAAAAGAAGCATAAACATAAGGGGCTCTGATGTTTGTAGGCAGGAGCCAAAGCCTGTCTCTGTTCTCATTTAAATCACAGTAAACCCCAAACAATAAAACTGAAATAGTCCATATGCATTTTTCGGAGACTCCATTTGGTCAAGATTCCCTGTCTAATCCCATAGAACACTCAATAAAGCACCTGTAAGGTAAGTAAGAAATTGCCACGTAAATTTGTAGCCCATACACAGCCCTAGGTAAAACTTAGAAAAGCAAAGTACTTTTCCTCTTTTGAAATGGGTTTGTAACATGTTCTGTGCTCACCTGAAGGAGAACTACAAACCTCTCACCTGTAGGAAGAACAGCGGAGACAGAAGTGTGAACATAGAGCTTGTGAATTGTGGTCTAAATTCTCTGAAACTTAGCATGAGGAGATGTGAAAAAAAAGGAGAACACAGAGAGAAAAGAAGAAATATTGCAACAATTATCATATTTTTCTGGAAGAACTATTTGTCAGTGAGATAAGAGAATCCATATTAGGTCATGCTGATATAAGAAATTACATCCTCAATCTATCCCCTGGTATATCTTCACTTTCTCACTTAGCTTCCTCACTTAAATAACTATAAATGGTTCTGCATCTCCTGTGATCTTTTTTGCAAAGCAACATCTGTGGCTGCAGCAGTGTTTTTCTGGAGGGCGCTCCCTTCCCAGGGAAGTTACTTTATTTATCAGCTTGACAGCTAAGTTAGCAACTTTGTCCTTGGGATATTCTGTGCTACTTTAAAAAGAGAACAACAGAGCAACTCTGTTGAATTCCTTCAGGAACCATGGCAGCCTCAGTTAAATAGGAAGTACTGTTCAGAAGAATAAAATTGCTCCCCCTTATGTCAAGAGCTGAAATTAGTTTTATTATTTTATACTATTGGTAGGAACTCTGAAATAAGTTGTTAACTTTAAATGAACAAAGAGGGGACTAACTTTTTCTGATGCATGCTGCACAAACAAGGCAGAGCTTGCCTTGTTTACTGAGGCCTTGCATTGTAGTAGCCTTACATTGAGAAGAGAATTCCTGGAAATGTTTATCTGAAGAATTGTTGTGCTGCTGGTAACTATATAGTGGAAAAACAGCATAGGCACAAGCAAAAAAATTAGTTGAAGGAACTACAGCTGCCACCTTTTTCAAGAACATAATATCTTAGTTAAACAATTTCAAGTCTTTCTTTTCCTCTGTTAATTTTGATGAACTTGTTAGTCCTTATTCAGTTAGTAAAACCATTTGCGAGGAACTTTGTTGAATGTTCTCAATGGGGAATTGCTATCTAGTCACTGTGGGATGTCAGGGGTTTGTCAACTTCCTTTGAACAGGAGATGTCATCAGCCCTTCCTGACCTGCTCTAAAGATCCATCTGTCTTATTTATCTGCTGCTATGTGTAATCTTCATTCATGTTTCAGTCTGAGCAATCAAATAATTTGTCATGGGAGTGAATGAAATTAAATGGAATTGTGTCTAGTAATTTCACAGTTAGCATATTTGCCTACATCTTTCACAATGTTTTATTATCAAGGGAAGCTTCTGGTAGTTTTAACTTTCACATATTTTTGTGGTATTGTTGACTGGGATTGTGAAAATGTGAGTTTACTTTATAGTTACATGTGCTATGTTTGAGAACATAGATCCAAAATCCACAGTTTTTCAGTCCTTCACAGAATTCAGTCCACACTGAACAATGACAAAAGTTCCTGAATTCTACACAGAATATTTGCACATTATAGGAGAGCATAATAATGGATGAGCAATGGAATGCTTGGCAACATTGCTGACCATACCTGTTAAACAGAAATCTGTAGCTGCAGCAAAACTAATTAGGCATTTTTCACAAAGACAATAATCGTGTCAGAGCCAGCAGATAACATACTTACTTCTAATCAGCTTTCACTAATCACAGAAGGTAAAATTAGTTATTAGTGTTGAAACACAACTTTCCTTAATTAGCAGTCTAAATCTAATTACCGTAAGTTACTTTACTTTCCACTTAATACTTTATTGTTGTCCACAAAGGTTTTGGTGAACCAGAGTCTATTTATACCTGAATTGATGATGTGCTGTCTTTTTCTTCAGTAAATTTGTCCAATTGATGTGATCAGATACTGATTTTGCAGCTGAAAAGATCATGACTCTCATTAGATGGAAGTCTGGTATCTTGATTAATCATCTGATGTATTTTGAGGTTGGTTTCAAATTTGTGTAAACTGGCATGACTTCAAGAGTTTCCAAATTCAGTGAAACTCTTATTTACATTTGTAGGAAAAGAGTATTAAGCAAGAAGGGAAGAAAAGAAATAGTATTAAATTACCCAATTTTATTTCAGCAATGTATTTAATTTTTGAAATATTAGGGTGACACAGCTTAAAAGAGTATGTCACCTTCTACCAGGTTCCTGTTGTCTTCAATAATACTATGACTGTAGGTTCTTCAGAATAGCAGAGCTGAAGTAAGTGGAAATAGAATTAGACCAATGCTGAAATCTTCCAAAAATTCTGTCCTAAAAATACTTGTGGCGTCTTATGAGTTCATTCATGTGGTGAGGTCATACATTTGAACTTGAACTCAGTGCTCAGTGCCCTCAGCTCTCTAACTGGGAGTGTGGGAGAGCTCACAGAAGAGGCTGCCTGATGGAGCTGTTGATCTCCACCACATGCTCACACACAGCTCACCTGGCCTGGAGATCCTCTGTACCTGCAGTGTAGGGACTGCAGTGTGACCGGGCTGGGAGCCTGGGCTGGCCCTGCAGCAGCTGCTGCCCAGCTGTGGGGATGAGGGCAGCTGTGCTGTGTTGGGTTCTGCAGCATGTGCTGGACTCCAAGTGGCATCCAAAGCCTGCAGTGCTAGGGAATGGAATACAAATAGACAGATCTGCTGCCAAGTCTGTGCTGGGGATGGAAACCAGCTCCAGGCCTTTTAACTTTGGTGGTTCTGGAGCAAAATCAAGATCCCCAGTGTGGAACAGAGCCATGACCATGCACAATTCTGCTGCTGACACATTTGGACACAATGAACAGGTCTAGTTCAGGCTTAGGGGTGATGTGGCAAAGGGGGATGACAACAGTAATGAGGTTTTCAGGTTTCTCCTACCTTAAATCTAATGTACATCACTTCAAAAGAACTCTGTATGTATATGTAGTTCTGGCAGCAAGTGCACAATCTATCCCTAGATGTTACAATACTATAAAGTAAATAAAACAATTTTGTGGTTCTTAGGGTGGCTGTAGTAAATATTTGCTGGACAAAACCTAGAAACAAATATAAACTTAAAAAAAAAAAAAAAAGAATTTTCTCTACCCAAAATGGAATTATGTATAGAAGTTCCAGAACAATTTAAATTTTTTTCTCCCCAAGTATTTAATATAAATTTGTTGGGTTTGGTTTTTTTGGGTTTCTTTTTTTTTTTTTCCCTCCAGAAAACAATATATACTTTACATTTGAAAATTACTGGTGCCAGCATTTCTATAAAAGAAGGTTAATATTGCTCGTAAGTTGTGAGAACAGATTCTCTGCATCAGTTCAGAAAATTGCTGAGCTTTTCTCCTCCAGTCTTTGTGGACTTCTTATGAAGTTGTATTATTGTAAGATTGCAAGCTCTGATCCCCACACATAGTTTACAAAAGCTTGCTTCAGCCCAGCTCAGGGAAAGTGATTATCCATGAGGCAATTTCTACACTGAAGTGCAAAGGGTCTGGGTTTGGGTCTGTAGAGTACAAAGGGTCTTTAAACCTGAATTTAGCCTGAATTTAAACCTCTGAGAGATTGTTTGACTTGAGATTGTTTTGGTTTACCTGATGCCCATGGTGTCTGTGCCTGCTCTACAGAACACTGTGCTGCTTGAAGGGCACTCTATCTTTGCCAGAGGTGTGTAACTTTGCATCTGGGGCTCATTAGTTCCAAAACTTTGCCAGAATAAGGGTTTGTGCTACTCCTGCACTGAAGGCAAAAGCATCTAAGACATTCCAGTAGATCATGTGACTGGTGTTCTCCTCAAATGAAAATACCTTCTGCTAGCAGAGTTCTGCAGGCTGTGGACACCAGTGGCTGGATTGCAATGGGACCAGCAATACATCAGTACCAGCAGGTAGTCTGTCCCTGGCTTGAATTTATTAGCTATGTGTTTAAATGCACCAAAATATCTGCTTAAATAAACTTGTCTGTGTTTGACCCAGCATCATAAATTACTGATAAAATAAAGGAGAAAACCCATGAACTTGTAAGTGTAGATCTCAGGCATAAGTCTTGCACTGAAAGGTGTTCAGATGATTTCCTGACTCATGTGGGGCACCACAAAAGATGGAGAATCTCAGTGTGAGCACAAAGGACCATTCATGCATGGGATGTCTCAGTAAATTCTGACTTCACCATAGAAGTTTTATTTTTCCAATGAAAAAAGAAAAAAGAAAAAAAAAAGTCAGTTGCAGCAGCTTGCCAGGAGTGTGTCCAGTCAGGTTTTGAATATCTCCCCAGATGGAGAATACACCAGCTGTCCTGCCAAACTGTTCTACTGTTTGATAACCTTTTCAGTATACAGGGGATATTTTTTTTCTTATTTCAAGACAAAATTGGCTGTATTTCAATTTGCGCTCATTGCCTCTTGTCCTTTCACTGAGCACCCCTGTCTCCTTCTTTGCTAAGGTATTTATACACATTCACAAGATCTCCCTAATCCTTCTTTTTCTCCAGACTAAACATTCCCATCTCTCTCAGCCTCTTTTTGAATGACAGATGTGACCCAAACTGTACTTGTAGACAGCAGACAGTCCATTTTAATCAGCTACTAGGTAATAGGGTTTTACCTAAACTCTGCTTGAAAGGACTTACTATTTAAAACTATTTAATTCAGTCAAAATGAACTACATTCTTTGAAGAGTCAGAAGAGTCCTTGTGCTATTATTTCTGGCAAATTTTTTATTTGTTCAGTTTTTCTTGTTTTTGGTTTTTGGGTTTTTTTCATTTTCTTATTATTTTATTTAGTTTTACCTGTTGGTAAAAATGTACACTAAACAGGAGAAAATTATACCTCTTTTGCTAGTCCTCACCTTCATTCCTGGACAAGTGTGAGAAAATCTTTCATTGCTCAGTTCTGACTTCATAGTGCAGTTAAGGAAATGCATGAGAGACGGTGAAGCTGTACTGCCACCCAGAATAAAAGTCATGAGTCAGTCCCCAAAACTCAGTCAGCTCAGAAGCTATTTACTGAATAATTATATGTTGTTTGAGTATCTTTAGGACAGTCCTATGTTTGCCTTCTTTTTTTTAGGCTGAAGATTAATGTCACATTCTCAAGCATTCATTTGGACTTGTGAGATTGAAGTAATTATGCATATTACAAACAACATTTTTAAGCATTGCATTTTTTATTTCCATATGTTTATATATGCATATATGCATACATATATGTGCATATGAGGAAGTAAATTCTTAACTAAAGTTCTAACTGTTCAATTTAGATATGTGGGGAAAACAGAGATACTATGCAAGGAATCTGTGATAAACTTGTATGACATTAAGTACTGCATGATGGATGCAGTTTTGTCAGCCAAAAGATGGAATAGCCAAATATAATTATTTTGCTTCAAGATTATTTGTCATGGGACATTTTGTGGAATTTCTCTCCTTTTTAGATTAAGTAATCCACTAAGTACAGCTTATTGGATTTTATTATTTGAGAAAATCTTGTTTACTTTCATGTTTCTTAGATTTGATTATATACAGGTGTATATGACGCATAATTTATCCCTCTAAACTCAGTAGTACAACTCTGAGCAGAATAAAACCAAGTGATTTCTCTGTCATAATCTGCACTTATATCCCCTTATCTCACCTCACCTAATATGCTAATATTTTGCAACCAAGAAATGCAGAGTAGAGAGGTAATTCTTTACTAACACCCAGAAGAAATTCAGCAAGTCCCTGAATTACATTTAAGGGATTACAAAGGAGCTTTTTTGGTTTGTTTTATTTTTCTTTGGTCTTTAATATTTTCCCAGTAATTATTTTGCAGCAGATGTGAGCATCCTTGCTCCCAGGCAACTACTTTCCTGGCTAGAATGTAAATGCATGATTCATTGTCCCTATGGAGCCTCAAGTACAAGCCTTTAATAGCATCACAGTTAATTATTAGTATAATGTTATGGTGACATATTTTTCCTTTTGTTGGTTGGGGATGCCATTAAATGAATGGGGATGGCTCACTTAGCAAAACTTGTTAAATGTTAATTTACTTTGTCTTGGGGCATAGCTTATCTGAAAGGTGACATTGCAAACACTTCATTCAGATTACATTAGATTTAATATATTTGTGAGGTTTTGAAACTCTAGAAGGATAAAACCTCTTTACATACAGGTTGAACAAACAGTGCCAATATATAGCTGTATTTCAGAGGAAAAAAGCATCTTCCTTTCTGTTTCTTGATTTACACACACACACATATGTGTGTAAATATATAAATATATTTTTAATCAGACTGTAAATATTAGGTCATTAGCCCAAACACTTTTTATTTTGCATGTGCTATACATCTGATTTTTTAGCTCTACCAGATTTTGCAGCATGTAGACCTGTCTAGAGCCCACTGTATCCTTGGGAGCAAGGAAATAAGGCAGGTGGGAGTGGACAATCCCTAATGGATTAAGTGATGTATGGAAAGGAGCTGCTCCTGTTTTTGAAGGCAGAATTCATAAGTCAGTATGCTAGCTGATCCTTATACTTTTTAGTGTGGGAAGGACAATTATTGTGCTCCTATATATAATTTGCTCTATGATTTTCATCTGGACACAACTTCAGCTTACTGAAGGATGTTTTTGAGTTCTCAAGTTCACCTTACTAGGTGAGATTCATTAGTAGTGTGTTTTCAGGTGGGTGTTTTTCCATTTAATCCCTCTACAGCCTCTGAGGATTTAGCACTTTCTAGTGTCTCGTTTCTGTTTCATCTGTTCTTATCCTTTAACATAAATATCACTTTGGGAACAAAAAAGAAAAAGGAAGAGGGAGAAAAAAAGAAATCTACCTTGTTGCCTTTGGCAGTAGTGTAGTTGGATCAGGTCCAGCCAGGACCTGGCTGCTCAGATCAGACAATTACTGTTTGTAGTTATATCTGCTTTTGTGAAGTTTTGGTGCATCAGACTTTATACGTCTGCCTTTGCAAAAGACACAGCTTTTTATGTTTAGGAATTCATAATGTCCTTACATGGTGTTCTTCAACAAGGGATTTCCCTGCAATGAAACTGTTCATACGTGCAAGCAACAGTGGGACATTTTCATGAGAGGTGAACTCTTAGATTACTTGGATGAAAGATGGGTTTTTCAATAACACAAGTTTAAATGGTGCAGTGCCAGCTCCTACTATGGCATTTGCAGCTATGCTGTATATTATGGACTAAGAAAATAAGTAGTGTATACAAGAAATGGCAGAAATATTTGATTCATTAGAGATGGTGAAAGGCATGAAATTCAGTAGATGAGTCAAATGGTGTGCAATCTGTACATCCACTGCTTGGTTTTAGAGGCCCTTTTCTTGTACCTGGATGGGGAATTGTAAATTGGCTGCATGGTAAAAATATGAAGAAGAGCTAGCTCTGTGATCTGGCAGGTGTTGTAAGCCTTTGTCACGTTTTTTCCACTTTCAGGGATCCACCTGGTACTGAACTGGTGATACTGAGCTTTGGCCACTGGCTGCAGGTGACTTTGGCTTTCACCACACATTGCACCTCCAAGCCTTGTATAGCCAGCCATGTAACCAACCTGAATGCTGCCAGGATGCAGTGCTTTTACCCCAGTGGGTAACACAGCTCAAGCCCAGGGCACTGGGTGCATGGTCACTTTTTATGGCTTGAGGCTATGCTGCAGAAAATTTTGGATATAATTTTAAGGAAATAATATATAATTGGAAAAGTTTTGTTTTCTTACAACAAAGGAGTATTGTGCCTTTTGTTTGTGTTATACTTTCTTATAGTAATAAGATGATTATACCTGTTGCAAACAGCTGTTTTACCCAGACACATATTTTCTATATGGAGTCCTTTGTCCCCCAAGGAGGACTTGGGGGTGCTGGTGGATGAGAGGCTGGACATGACCCAGCAATGTGCACTCACAGCCCAGAAAGCCAAAGGTGTCCTGCCCTGCACCAAAAGCAGCGCGGCCATCACGACAAGGGAGGGGATTCTGTCCCTCTGCTCTGCTCTGGTGAGACCCCACCTGCAGTGCTGCATCAGCTCTGGGGTCCCAGCACAGGAGGAACATGTATCAATTGGAGTGAGTCCAGAGCAGGGCCAACAGGATGATTAGAGTGATGTAACACCTCTTGTATGAGGAAAGGACGAGAGAATTGAGATTGTTCAGCCTGAAAAGGAGAAGGCTGCGAGGAGAGCTAATTGTGGCCTTCCAGTACCTGAAGGGTACAGGGAAGGTGAAGAGGGACTTTTGCATGTTAAAGTTCAAGGGGAAATAGCTTCACACTGAAAGAAAGTAGGTTAAGATTAGATATTAGGATGAAAATTTCACTCTGAGGGTGGTGAGGTGCTGGAGCAGGTTGCACTGAAAACTTGTGAATGCCCCATCCCTGGGAGTGTTCAACACTTGGTTAGATGGGGCACTAAGGAACATGGTCCAGTGTTCCTGGTCCAGGAACCTGTGTCTCTCTCCATGGCATGGGGGTTGGAACTGGATGATCTTTAAAGTCCCTTCCAACACAAACCATTCTACGATTTTGAAATGCCATAACATGGCAAAATCAGGCTCATACAGGCCTTCTACTTAGTTTTAATAATAAATTGTCAAGTTGGGTTTTAGTGGTTTTGATAAGCTTCTGAAACAGCAAGAGAAATTCACTTTTTTTTCATTTATAACAGAACTGTTTATGTGGCAGATTTTTATTGAAGCAGTAATTCAACTAACAATTGCACTGTCAACTCTTATCTCTAGGTAGGAAAACAAAAGCAGGAATTTGTATTGAACACATATTTCATTGCTAAGTGTTATGTGAATTTTAATTTGTAACCTCTCAAAGGAAATAAATAACTTTTTTTCTCTTTCTCTTTAATGATTCCCTCTCCCAATCAATCACTTTTTCCCTTTGACATCAATTTTATTCTTTTTTGGAGCTATCAATTGTAGGTGGCAGCAGGCAATTTCCTATAGACTCAACCGATGTGAAGTCTTTATCCTTCAAGTCAAATTGCAAGTGCAGGGACGAGACTGAAGAATTTGCACTTTTGCTTTGGGAAAGCTCAAATAGTTAGTGTTTGATACTTGATTCCATCTTGTCTGTACCACTTTTAAGCTGGAACAGAAACATCTCCACCAAAGCTTCTCTCCTGCAGGTTCTTCCTCCCTAGCAGTGAACACCATGAGATAAATTCAGATAAATCCCCAACATTAGTAGAAGAAGCTTTATAATTTGAATGAAAGCTCAGATCTTGCCATAGTTGTGAGCCACATCCTTTGGGAATATAGTTCATATAACATATCTTTATGAAATATGTATTCTGATGAGTAATTAAATTTGTCGATTTTTCATGTTTTCCTTCTTTGTCTGTATTCCAACAACTTTCAGCACTTTTCACTATTCACTGTGATAACAGTTATCATAAATGTTCACTAAAGTGAAATATAATAGAGATGTCTCCTGATTTTTCACTGGACCTTAAGCTGTGAGACAGACATGTACTTCCCCTGGCTGTACATGCTCTTTTGGATGGGATGCAGGGGTGGACTCCAGAGCTGCTTCAGCCAGTGGCAGGAAAGTCCAGTGGCTCTACCAGGAAAAACAACTCAGGCCATGTACTTTACTTTATTGAGAAGTATGAGATACAGTGGCAACTTTCACAGTCTCTCCTGGAAGTCAGACATTTTGAGCTTTGGACATCTGATGCTCAACTTCTTGTCAGAAAGTGTATAATAATTACATTTGAAAGGTTTTGATGCAGTGTAATCTGAAGTAAACAAACTTTATAAAAACAGTGATGGTAAGATGTGTTGCACATCTTATATTTGGTAGAAATGTTGTCCATCATAAATGTTCTATCAGTACATGTTTTCAAAAGAAATTTCATGCTTCATGCAACCACACATCCCCACTTGAACATAAGTAAAGAAAATTGCTTTCCACACAACTGCAGACAATTCAACTAGCTTTAAAATTTATACTGGTAAAAATTTAAATTTAGTGAAATATCAGTCTTCCTTGCTTAACGATGTTATGGTTATGAATTATTATATTTATTTTTAATCTGGTGAATTGATAATACTGAGTAATTTGCAAATGGGGTTAGTTACTGAGCTGTGTGTAAAATTTCTACTTGAAGTGGAAAGACAAGAGAAAATAATGTGAAGTGTAATTCAAGCATTTGCAAAGTAGCTGGAATTAGGAAGTGTTTTGTTAGTTGCATAGTTTTGACTTAGGTTTTTTTCATATTTCAGTGTTTCCCCCTCCCCCCCTTTCCTTTTGTGCTCTGGGATAATTTAGAAATAGCTAGTGATCTCATCGATCCTGTCAGGTGGTGTAGTGAAGTAAATAAGGTCATTTAAGGCTTATCTTTAATATGCAATGTCATTATTTTTTCTGTGGGTCAAATCTGCAGGGCTTAATATAATTTTAAACAGGTTTAGTCCTGTCAGCCACTGGCTTAGATTTTGAATAGAACTTTAAAACTGAGTACATTAGTCTTTAGAAAAACATTCCCTAAGTATTATATATAAATGGATAGCACTAATCCTGTCACTTTCTACCCTGTTTTTCCACAGTACCTTTCCTAAATTAATCTCTATTTCTTTTTTTTCCCTTGGTTTTTGAGGGTTTTTTTTTGAGGGGGGTGGGATGGCATGTTTGGGTTGTTTTTCTGTTTTACTGCTTTTAATTTGCTATCCTGCATGCAAAATCTGTTTATTGCCAAAGACCCTCAAACTCATTTTCCTGCACCTCTTGGAAGGCTCTCAGCATTTCTCAAGGTTAGACTCAGTGTTAAAATCATCACAGTTGAGATTTGTTTCTAATTTTAAATGTGACACCATCTTTTGTGACATGATGTGACCATATATGTGAGGAAGAGGTTAGGACAGCAAAACGCATATCTTTAGCTTTGTATTTAATATAAAAACAGCGAAGATGAGAAAATTCTCAAAAGAGGTGATTTTGCTGTCTCTTTAGTCTCATATAAATAAGAAAAAACAAAGCAATCCAGGAACTTTTGCAACTGAACTGTCAGGATTTTCCCCAAATAAGGATAGAGTGGAAAATCGACATAATAGTTATTAATACATGGAAATATCGAAAACAAGGGGACAGTTGGCTTGACTCCAGGTTTAGTGATGATGCTTTTCACACCAGCTCCACTAGTGACCTTGTAGAGCACATAAAGGAGATCTTACAGCTGAAGGCAATGGTACGTTGTAGGCATGACCCAACCTTCTCTGCATACCTCTAACATTAGCTCACTACAGTTATTTTAAGCTTTTCTTTTTATATAACCTAGTCATTTCTTTGCTATTTTTTACTTAGTTGTTATAAAGCACCTGTAAACACCAGGACTCAACGTCCTGGTAGAATGACAGAACTCACTCCCTTTTGTTATTGTTACTTCTAGAAAGTTTATTTTATCGTGAAAACAAACTGAATCACTCAGATGAGCTTTTTTTAAATAAAACAAACCTTGCATGCTGATGTTATATCTTCTCCTTAAGCAGTTTAGCCGTCTACTGCTTGATATTTGTCAATATTCAGCTAATAAAGGAACACTGGTGCCAGTCTTGAGATCCATGGGTGACAAGTTCAGTGAGTTCTTTTCAGTCGTGTGCCAGGGTAAGTGCAAAGTTGTTTCAAAAGAGTCTCCAATTGTCTCCATAGCACCATCCATGCACGTTGTCCTTAAAGTAAAAATAGAAAGTGCCCATCCGTAAGAAAACACTCTTAAAATGAAAATGTAAGGATTTAGTGGATTTTGATAGGAAAGAATCGATAAAAAATGATGAAACTTGAAATTCGGAGACCTAGATATGTTCAGAAAGCTTTGCTGTATGCTTTGCAAGCTCATCCTGGTTTGGTGACGTTGAACATATGCTTTTAGGTCACTGTATCTTGTTCAGTCTCAGACTGATAAACAATGTGGTTTTTCCCAAAGTGCCATTTTTCTGTGTTTGTTTTTCTAGACTTCCAAGTTGCACAGTAACTGTCTCTCTTCTGCAACTGCCTTCCACTCCTCCTTTTCTATTCAGGGTGCAACTGCCTTTCTGTGCACAGTGGAAAGAATGTTTTCTGTTATGGAATAAAAAGCCTTCCTTTGTTTCATGTTTGCCAAAAATACAGTTTTGTACCTCTCTGTTTTCCATATAATAAAGGCTAAAGCTGCCTCTGGAGAGATTACAAATGGTGAAAATTAAGTATATAAGCCTTATAGTATGTTGTCAGTGTCCTTACATCTACTTTGACATGGTGAGTCAAAAGGAAATTATGCTTTTTGGATGCTTTCCCTTTCAGTTGGGATTGCACCAATTTATGACATGAAAATACTGAATTCAAGTATCATCTCTGTTATTTAAGTGGGAAAACAGCAGAGGTATCTACCAGTTTGTTGGCTTTTAAAGAGCTAGACATTTCCACGGGAAAAGAGACATAAGGTTAAGAGCAATGAAACTTAAAATGTGAAATGATTTCTGAATACTGTAGCCACTATTGTCCTCTCAAAAAAAAAAAAAAGAAAATAAATGAGATGTGAAAAAATTGTCTGTGTTTGAAGTTTACTTTGAATTTGAGGACTCAGAGGGAGAATTTCAGTAATTGAGAGAACAAATCCTGCAGCATCTCTACAGACAGAGGAAAGATGAAAGTTTACAAGTACAATAAGAAAACAAGCAGTAAAGAACACATTCTGAATTAGATTTGATGAAGAATGCTCAGGCTGTTAATAAGTAAAGAAATTGCGGTGCACAATGACTATTAAAGGATCAAAGAGGAAGAAGCAAATGTGTGAAAT
The DNA here is from genome assembly GCF_028551555.1 of Melozone crissalis. Classification (NCBI taxonomy): domain Eukaryota; kingdom Metazoa; phylum Chordata; class Aves; order Passeriformes; family Passerellidae; genus Melozone; species Melozone crissalis. The sequence continues at coordinate 30,902,879 of NW_026535794.1, forward strand.
ATAGTGATAAATATAGACTGATGAAGATTAAACCAAAAAATTAGTGATCAGAAGCTTTTGGGAGAAGAGATTGTGGAACGCTCTTTGCAGAAACTATAGAAAGTAAATACAAGAAAAAAACGTCAATGAGAGAGGCATTCATCTATGCATGAAAAGAATGGCAGAGCTGATAAATGTTTGACATGAGCCACTTTTCAAGGAATGCTTTGCATCTCTTCTTGAGTTCAATATTCAGCAGAGATTATGGCACTTAAAACCTTCTGAAGTGAATTCTGAATTACTGGGTTTGGAATAAATATGAATTATAATGCTTACAGAGTATTTTCTTAGCTGGTAGCAGACCAGTGGAAGAATTGTTCTTGCAGAAGCACAGGCTGTTGGCAAATCTATGAAATATCTCCCAGCACCTGGCAGTACAGGAAAGGAGCAATGGCAGTGGTAGTACAATGACAGTACAAAGCCACAACTACTCCTTTTATTTGATGTGAGGCACTTTACGTTTATCATCACCACAACAAGCCTCTTCCAAGTAATTTTTTCAGCCTGGTTGGAAATATCTTGGCTGAATGTATAAAATCCATGCTTTGTCAGATTGGGAGGAAAAGAACCATATTACCTGGTAATGCCAGTGTGTTTCTGAGCAAAGGAGTTCAAATCCTTGTATTCTGTGGAGGAGAGTTTCAAGTCATCTTTTGGGAGACTTCTTCACAAACAAGAGAATAACACGGGAGAAACCTCAGAAGTGTCTTTTGTCTGAGATTTTACTAAGTAGAGCGTAGAGGGAGTCACCATTTTATCAGTGAATGAAAGGTGGGGTTAAAGGAGAAGAACAGGACAGTCGTGTTTGTGCAATAATGAAGAAAGACTAATACAGAGAAGGAAAACTGTAGAAGAAATGGTCCTCAGTTACTGTTTTTTCCCTTGGAAAACACTGGCTTTTTTGATGGAAGTAGCAAACGAAGAAGGAAAGGATTGCATTTATAAATGGGTCCCACAATACAGAGACTGTTCTGAAAAGAACATCCTAACGGAAATATTTACCCTATTTGCAAATGAGGTTTCCAGACTCATGAGAAAGGTATCAAGAGGACTGGTTAATTTAATGTTGATGAAAGCAGAGAAAATTTATCATCGTCAATCATTGTTTAAATATTCCAAAAATAGACCAAAGCTATCTGACCATGCCAGGTCTGGGCTGGAGATGAAATAGAAGGAGCAGGGTGTGTATGGTCACAGCTTCAGCTGAACGGGAAGAAAGGTCCCTCAGCTGATTTCATTAACTCGTCAATGTACAACAGATTGAATGGCAGAAATGTTTACTCAAAGGCATATGTTTGGTTTTTAGGTATTTGTTGCCCTTTTTTTCTTTTTCAATTCATTGTCTTGAGCGCAGATCGATGTTTTTTTTTTCTTTAGAACAAAGCATTTCATTGTTTACATGAGTGAGATTCACAGCTTGCCACAACTATTGCTAAGCTGTCTTGTTTCTCCTTGTGAATGGAAATCACAGTATCAGTAAGTGGTAAGCCTGGGAATCTAGAGAGACATAAAATTTTTTTAGTTGTAGTCTTGGTTTTTTTTTTTGCAAGTGGCAATGTTCTGTAGTTTACAGAACTACATAAAATGTTCTGAAGAGAAGGACAAGTTAAGGGAGCACAGGTAAAACCAAAAAGCTTTTGAAATATGAAAACAAGCAGAGCCTTTCTGTAGCTTTTGAAGAAAAACACCTACTCTTGTGGTTTGGGGAAATCTCTTGCAATTTTATTTTGGTAGTAATCAGCTATCTGAAGTAATGTAGGCTCTACACAACATTGACAGCCATGGGTAGTAATCAGTGTTGCCAATTCCCTGTGGAAGGATGCAGATTCCTAACTGACTGTGTGCTGTAGAAATAGTTTGGCAAAAGTATTTTAGCCTAAAGAAAGTGTATGTTCTCCACTTCCATGATGTTTGAGCACCCTTAAAGCACTTGTGTTCTAAACAATAATGTGAAACATACCGCTGCTTATTCCCTTTGGACGGATGGGGAACTGAAACATGGGGTGTATGGTATCTCCAATCACAGGAAATCTGTGATCAGCAATTGCGACTCAAGATGACTCAATCCTAGTCCCCTAGCAATTCTGGGGTTTTTTAAACATTCATTAACCATCCCTCATGGTCACTTTTAACAAATATATGATGAATAAATACATAGATGTAAAAATGTCACATTATCTTTTTGAATGCTACCACAGGAAAAGTAGAAATCTGTAAGAAAAAAAAAAATAGTAAAAAAAAGACCACTAGTGTTTTATATGTATCTCGTAGCTATGTGAATGAAAAGCAAATTTTCTTCTTGGCACTGCCAAGCTAGGACTGCTACAGGTCTCTCTTTCTGTCAGTGAAAAATTACATTGCTTCAGGTAGAGGAAAAAATGTAACTTTTCAAATATGGGAACTGGTCATCCATGAGAGTCCAAAATAGATTATTTCATGCTCTGAATGACAGTGAATGGGACAAGCCATGTTCAGGCTGGTGTGCTGTGTTGTATGTGAAATCAGGTAATGATGCTGTACTTTCCATACTGTAGCCTCTTACAGATTGGGTAAGATATATCTTGCCAGCAAATTGAAAATTTAAAAGCTATATTATTAATTTTGATTTTAATTATGAACAAAATTAATTCTCTTCAAGTCTGTGTGTTGAGCAGAGTAGTACATAACAAGCCTTCCTGTATATAATTTTTCTATTCCAAAGACAATAAAAATAAATGTGAGCTTTATCAAATGGGGTGACCAAATGATATGGATTGTTTATCAGCCTCTCCTGTGATGCCAGCAGTGTTGAGAACGTCCCTTTTTCTGTGCAGTGCATAAATGGCACACTGATTGCTGCCTCCTCTGAAAATTACAGGCTGGTGGGGGAGTTTTGCACACAAGCATTTAAAGATGCGGAGGAAACCAGAGTCCATTAGCTAGTCTAAGTCCTAAGGTAACCCAAATTTTATCTGAATTTCTATGAAAAGTAAAGGCATCTGCTGAAGTCTTGTAGAAATCGCCTAACCCAGTATTTCTTTTTCTGCATCATCAGAAAATAGTGTGTTCTGTATAGAAACTAATTAAAGAATACTGTTCTCCTTTTCAAAGGAGACCTTAATTGTTTCTTTAACTAATGCGGTTTAGATCTATACCAACATAGCTACAAATTGTTAGAACCCTGAGGCTCTAAAGAAACCTGTTTTGAATTCTAGGATTTTTTTCTTTTTTGCCCCATAATGTCCAAAAGGTATCTGAGTGCTTTTGGCTTTGTGCATATCTTTAAATGGTGTTGGCTAGTTTGAGTAGTCAGTTATGCTGATCATATATATTTTTACATATATATTAGCATGGCCATATAGGTTTTCTGTGATTCATCAATGTCTTTGATATGTAAATCTTCTTGAATACCTGTTGTATCAGTTAGTAATAACAGTTCTGCATTAGTATAGCACTGTCAGGAGTCCTTTGAACTTCTGTCACTGTGCTTGTGGCTTGATGAGGCAGAGAGAGGATCTCATAAGGATAAAAAGTTCTTGCTTTTTGTGCTTTGGCTTTTGGGGTCTTACTTCTTTGGTTTGTGCTTTTTGAGCTGTACTGGAAAACTGATCTGATTTCCATTCAAATAATGTGTATAAATACATGTAAAATCCTGCCATCAGAAGAAGGACAGCACAGTAGCAGGAGCACAAGAGGAACTCCTTAACGTGATGTTACCGGTGAAACCTGTGTCCCATCCAAGTAAACACCATTCTACTGATCAGCACTGCAGCCATGCCAAGACTGCAGAAATAGCTGTTTTGATTTAAATGTTCCAAAAATATATTGTTTAGCACACATAGTCTTTAGAGGATGGTCATATTCAGGATACTGGAGAAATGGCTGTCCTTGGATTCATGCATGAGAAACCCATTCTTTTCCAATGCCACTTGAGAAGGAGTAACCATGATCATTTGATCCAGCCCTCCACAGCTGCAGGTCACTCTGAAGGAGGTACATAGCCACTAATGACCTACTGACCACCTCTGTCCTTTCCTTCCCTTCCCACTGCACAAACCCCTTTGTGGCATCCTTGTGCCAAGCTTGTGGTCTTTGGATTAGAAGGCAAAGTATCACAAACCAGCTGATTTCCAGAAAAAGCATGTGAGAAATGAAGGCACATCCCAAACTTGTATGTTGCTGGTGCCTGCAGTTCTAAATAACTTGGCAAAAAAAATGAAATGGGAGCCATAGGACTGTAAAAGATTGACTGATGAAATATTTCTGTTGGCAACCATCCTGGTGTATTTCCAGCCTGACATTCTTTTTGGTAGGTATGCCTTGGAGATTTCCCCTTACAAATATAGTTAGTTGCTCAACTTCTCAACTTATTCATTCTCTGTTGGGTCCTAGAATAGCATACTGTCTCTCTGAATTGCTGGAGGCTTTCTGCTGCATCTGAGAGGACACTAAATGAACAAAAGTACATACAATGATGTAGGGCTCAAGTCAATAAAATACTCGATCACCACATGTTTTAAATGAGACATTTACTGAGATGCCTTTTAAATTTTTTGTTGTTGTTGTTTACATCAATGTACTTGTGCTTTAGTATTTCATCTGTGGTGTGTGACACCAATAGCTGAAAGTGCTTTAAATCTGTTTAAATTTTTACACACACACACACACACATAAGAGGTTTATACATATAATGTCTTTATGAGAAATGTGCTTTGTATGCCTGTAAATAGTGATTGAAAGAAAACTGTGTGATTAAATAGCTTACAGTAGCAAATTTTTTTTTGAAGTTTCTAAATAAAACCAGCTCTGCTGCATTACTTCAAGTAAATTATTCCTTAAATGCAAGGCTGTCATATTTCTGTATAGACTAAAATTGGAGACAAGCATTTCTTTAGAAGGAAAGGTAAGGAAATTAATATTATAAAACACAAGAATGTTATTTTTAGAAACATTCTTACTGGCAATTAAAATGAAAAATAAAGCTTGACCAAACTTAAGCCTGTTTCATCACACTGGTAATTAACTTATGAGGATTTTTTCAGACCTATTATTACAGCACATCTATTTTTAGTTAAGGTGGTGCCCAATTTTGCTGCACCCCTTTTTCAGATAACACAAAACCAGTCTCATGGTTTTAGTTATCATCCTTTGTCTTCTGAGATGTGGAAAGCTGCTAAGTCATGGCAAGTAAATTATTTGGTAACTGTATGTTCACTTTTTAGCTGCCCAAGTTTTCTGCCTCCACCTTTTTAGCTTTTTTTTTTTTTTTCTGGAATTCCAGCAGAGGTAAGGAGAGAAGATGGAGAATAATATTAAAGATAATCTGGGTTGTGATTTCTTTACTCATTCCTGTGGACTCAGTCCATGCATGCCACCTTGATCTAACTTTTGTCCGTGCATATTTTTAGCCAAGACTGCCCTTACCCTGCATATAGCATTATTTTGTGGGCTGCTGAAAATGCACTCATTTTTTTCATAGACTAATCATAACACTTTGTTTGGATTATATTCAGCTTAAAAAAAAATACAAATCTCAGTACTGAAATGTACTTAGCAGTTTATTTCACTGGCAAGTGCTTTAACAAGAGGAGGCAGGACTGGAAATAAAGTGCAATCATAGCATGCACAGACCAGCCCATCTGTGACTGACAACTTGTGTGAGACCTGGCTTGTGATAGTGCAGATCCTCAGATTGTTGACTGAAAGGAGTTTGTTTTCTGCCATTATCACCTGCCCTGTCACCCTGTTCTCTCCACTACCAATCAGCAAGGTATGAAGTGCACAGAGGACTGCTATGATATTTTTAGAACAGGCCTGGAGCCCAAGTTTGATCCCATATTTTGAATGGTCAGAAGCTTAAGGTAATTGAAAATAGTCTATCTTCTCTGCTCATGGCATTGGGATTCCAGCACTAGCTAGTTAGTTTTCACTTACTACTTCATTTTTGGACTGCCCTTTCCCAGCAGCAATTAGGGTTGAAGTTATTACAAGAGCATTCCCCTCCCAGATTCTTTGCAAGACATAAATATATCTGATTGAAGTTGATTAGAATGGGAGTATTGTCTGAACCTGGATTCTGTGTATTATCTTCCTACTTCCCCATGCTTTTAAAGCAGATCATCAGTTTTGACCTGTGCAAGTTTTTAGCCATTGCACAGTGGTTTGAGGCTCAGAAGAATCTGGCAGGTTTTTTTGTGAACAGTTCTCATTCTAGGAAACTACGGATTGGGACCAGCCCGGTCCCTTTGTCCTAGAGAGCTTGAGCACCCACATCTTTCTCCTTTAAGCCAGAGATGGGGCAGATGAGGGACATGTGGAAGCAGGAGCTGCCCACATCTGCCTGCTGAGGTGTGCCTTTGCTGGGCATTTGCTGTGGCTTCCCTCTCCATTTGTTCCATCCCTTCTGTAGGATCAAGTGCCTAGCAAACGGAAAATTGCAAGATTTGGCTAAATCAGCTTGAAGGATGGATAGAAGCCTTCTTAGGGGTGGTTTGGCCTTAGGATTACCAGCTGGATGCCTGTATTTACAAAAGTCAAGTTTGTGACACATTTTGGCAGTGCCACTGTGCATATTGTACATAGTAAATACTGCCTTTACATAGTGTAAAGGTATTTTCAGTTGCAGCAAGTGGATGCATTAAGATTTTCAAGGGATTTTCAAAGTGGTTTGCTTAGCTAAAGGAAGAGGTTATATTTACTTGGAATGTGTTGCAATTTTCATTTCAGAGCAATGAAACCTTGCTTTCAATTGTATTTTGATTTTCCTCTCCTCTTTTCCAATCTATATAAATTTGCTACAGAAAATTAAGATTGTATTGCTCCTCAGAAGGAATGCTGGTTCTACTGAAGTCAGGCAAAATATTTACAGTTTACCCAATGAAGTCACAGTTTCATCGTTTTAACATTGCCCCAAATTCATCAGCAGTGTAAAATCAGCTCCCAAGCTGGTGAATATTGATTACATCTTGGGTTGCAGATCTATTCCTTATCAAAGTTCAAGAGGATGAAGAAAATTAAATTAGATGAAAACTGGATCTGGGTTTACTGAAACATTTTGATAAAAGCCCAGCAGAGGGTTGCTGCCATTCTGGCCCAGCTAACCGTGAGGATTTGTGTGGTTTCATAACAGCACTATTGACCAGTGTGAGATATGACCTTTTCAGAGCACAGCAGTGGTCAATTTGTTACTGCTCTCAAGGGCATGTTTGTGCATCCAGCACTGTTTCTCCATGTGCTTCAATGCTCCCCTGTGAGGGGTGGGGATGCTGGCAGAGGAAGGAGATCCAAGCAGGCAGCACAGTGGGAGAAACTGGTGTGTGCCCACAGCCAAGCACATGGACTGGCATCTCAGGTCCATTCTTTGGCCCACACATTAAAGGAGGCCCTTTTTCGTGCTCTATTTTTTCTTGGCCAAGCTTCCAGTGGATTGAAGTGACAGTTCGCTGACTTAATTTCAACTTTTTTTAAATTTAAAAAAATGTCTTTTTTAAATTTAGAAGAGTAATTGTTCCAATCTACATTGGTATCTATCTACTAAAAATCTGCTTTAAATCTACTATAGATTTATAATCTGCTTGTAATATATTATGTAAAGCCACCTCATCACTTCATGAATCCAAGCCTGTATTTAGAAAGACCCTGTTTTTGAAATCTAATTATTTGATATAAAAGGGCAGCTTTGAATAGCAAAATGAAGCAAACATTTTGTGGGTTCTTTTTTTCCTCAAAGGCTTTTTTCCCCAAGTTATTTACAGTGCACTCCATTGTTCTACTCTTCTAAAAGCTTTTCTAGTATCATAGGAAAGTAAACATAGTTTGGATTAAAAAAAATAAAGACAAAAATTAAGCCTTTGTTTTTCAGAAGAGGATGATTTCAAAGAATAAAATTATTTCTGAGAGAGGAATAATTAGTTTAGTTTAGTATATATGACTGTGGAATTTATTATTCCACCAATTCAGCAACACTTAGTAGTTCTTACTAGTGTTGAAGGTACCTGAAGTAGGAACTGGCTGGTGGACTTGGATGTACTTACATTAATGATGGGACTCAGTGATCTTAGAGATCTTTTTCAAGGAAAACAATTCTGTAATTCTACCCCCATGATCTGACCTTTTTAGACTCATGAGGTAAGACCTATCTTGGGGTTCTACAACAAAAGTTGCCTTAAGCTTGACATACAGAACTGCTAAAGGTTCTTTTCAGAGACATGATCAATACTGATGTAAAGCTCATTTGGAAGTTGCTGCAGTGTTTGAAGCATGCTTAAAATGCATGTCCACCTCTGGCTTGAATTTTTCTAATAAATGGATTTTTCTTAAGGCCTTATTTCTTAAAAGAAAAACCATTTTACTGTCCCACTGGACATCTTGCCCTGCGTATTGTAGACAATGCCAAGCCGCCCCTGAGCTTCATCAATAAATTTAGTATCACAGGTCTTGAGGTTTCGAGTTTTCAAAGGTTTTCCAAATCTATTTTATGCATGTGGCGTGTCTAACCATCCTCAGTTTATCAGCATTCTTTTTCAAGTATTTTTACTGGGAGAAGTTACAGTACCCCAAGATATTCTGTAATATGTATATCATCTTACTGCTGTTATTCAGTACAAACTTGTTATATTTCCAAGGATTTTATTAGCCTTTTCGGTCCTGGTGCAATCCTAGGAGCTTGTATTTGGTTGGCCAGCTTTTGTTATGATTTCAAAAACCGTTGCATGGCCATTGGTTTCCACAGTTCAATTCTCCAGGCAGCATGCATGGCCTACATTTCTTGTCTTAAACCCAAAATAAATCACTCAAACATATATTACAAGCTAGAGATGGTGTTTCTATTGGTTTTATAGACATAAGGATTTAGAAGTCTGTTGTCCAGGAACAGTGACCTAGTGATCTGACCTGCCAGCCTACCCATGATTAGGAGATGCAGTGCAGAACCCTGCATGGAGGCTCAGATTATCTGCTCATTAGGTGTGCAACAAGCTTGAAACGCCTGGAGGATGCTGAACATACTGGCAGCTGCCCCAGGTGATGTGCTCCAGGGTTCCTTTGTGCAGGTGCACCCAGGTGTGCCTGGTGGAGCCAGGAGCAGCAGGCACAGCTCTACTGTCTCTCTAAGGAAAGTGGGCATAGCCATGAAGAGCCAGGAAATCTCATATTGCTCACATCTCCTCTAAACTCATTAATGACATAAAGGCATAAAAGGGAGAAAGTGCTTTGCTGGTCTGGGGCATTTATTTGTCATTTATCTGATATTACTTGGGCTTGTGTTGTTTATGTGCAATGTACCTCAGTCTTGCCACAAAACATAGAGATTTTAGTTCCAACCTGATAAGTGACTTTGTCAACAGAATAAATGAATTTTGATGTTTTCGCTAACCTAAATATTTACTTGCTACGTAGCTCTATATTAGTATTAGGGTCTTTTTATTACTTTAGTGAAAGTTGAATTTATGAAGCCCTTAAGCATATGCTCAACTTAAGTCTTGTGCTTATAATCAACTACGTGCTGTTGAGGTGTTGTCCTGAATCTAACACCTAATTTCTAGTAGATTTATTTATGTGAACAAAAAATTGTATTTTAAGAGGAGAAAGAAGTGATGTCATCAGCTAGTTACAAAACCCCTGAGCTACTTTGCATGAGAAAGATGCAAGACTCTTTGTATTCTTATACAAGAGATGATAAGAGAGCCGTGCATTTATCTTACATAGCACTTCTTATCCTCAGAACTTTGTAAAGTTTTACTCTCCCATTGTTTGTCACAAAATCCCCTAAAGCTACAGATATGCCTTTTTTTTTGTCCCAGAAAATTCCTTTGAAGCTTGAATTGAGCTAAACCATTAGAATTGCAGTTTTCTCCTCACTTAAAAAATGCCCATCACATGGTTTCCCAGCCCTGCAAAGAAAAGCACCATGTATTCCTGCACAGGCAATGCCAAGGCTTGCTGCACAGAGAATTGGCTGGAAACATTCCTGTACTTTGTATTTCTAACCAAAGCACATGGATTAAGCAATCCATTTGAACTCCTCCAGGGACTTGGAATATGGTCCCTTAGTTCCAAGAGGGAGCAGGACCAGACCATTACAGCATCTCCCCTGATTTCTGGCTGCTCCCAAACCATCTGCTTCTCTGTGGTAATAGTCTTTAGCTGTTCGTTAACATGGTTAATCCTCTAGCATAAGCTGCAGTAATTTATGCTGGATGTTTGGGTTTCATGTGGTACTAATGGTATCTAATGAACTGTGGCTTCAGAAACATCTGTTCTATACAATAGTTAATTTTTTTCTTCCTTTTTTTTTTTTTTTTTTTTTTTTAATCCCAGTGATTGGGTACACAAAAATAGTTAGAAAGTCCTTAGGCTGCAAAGATTAGTACTCTAACCTCCAGTACTGAAATAGGCCAAATTTAATTCTACTCATGCAACCTTAATTTAGCTCCCACTTGTTTATGAATTGTTTGACATTGATGCATGCTATTACTCCCTGCATTTTCACTTGCCAAATGAAAAAGGGACTGAAAAAAGGTTGAATGGGACACCTGTAAGACTGCAATGTCCTCATTTAAGCATATGACTAGATGCTAGAGAACATCTCTTTTTTTAATGTGTTCAATATTTATGTGATGCAATTGAGCAGTATGATAAAAAAGTCTCTGCACGTATTCATTTACAAGTAAGAAAACGGCAAAAGTTGAAACTAAATTATTAATATGAATGAAGGCAATGCTCCAGAATAGCATGTGAGAAATAGGATATGCTAAAAACAATCAGTAATATACTGTTTGTGCTTTGAAAGGAAAATAAAAATTTAAAAAAAGGACAAAAGTATTACTTAATTATAATATTGCAGAGTTAATAACACAGTAGAAATCCTAGCTCTTTCCGATTTGAGGGCTTCATTTCTTAGTCTTCATGTTGCAGTAATGGGGTTTCCAGATTTAATTTCCTTATATTTATTTGTTTTTAACAACTCAGAGGAAAAATAAGAAAAACACATTGTGAAAATGCTATAATGAGATCACAGTGCTACTAACATGCCTTAAGTTTTCTATAAAGTGGCTGATTGCATTTAGAGTCACCTCAGCAGCACTAAATCATTTCAGCAGTTTACCTTCACTGCCAGCATCATTAAACTTCTCCAAGTTTAGGAAATGCATTTGAAAAAACAGAAAAAATCCCCTCATGTTCCTGTATGAAAATGTCACCTTATAACATCCATAGCTTTAAAAATAAAAAACAGATTTTCTTCAGGCATGAACCCTTTATCCTTCCCCTGTGGGACTCTTAAGGAGCTCTTTAAATTCACATGATTGCGCAGTAAAAGTCTGGGCTGACTCAGCAAAGTGTTTAACTATGTGCTTAAATTCTATTGCAATCAATAGAATTTGACCATGTGCTTAAATATTATGTTGAAAAGAAATGGATTTACACATGTATTTTAAACCTAAGCATGAACCAAAGTAGGCTTATACTATGTCAAAGCAAGTTGGAAGAATTCAGGCTGTAAAAACCCTACCTTTGTGGTGACTGATTTCATAAGTAAAATATTTTTATATAGTTTTTATGTATCATCTAAAATGTATGGCATCATGCTGTAGTTATTATGGTCTGTGAATTAGTGAACATAAGACAGTTTATGTGTCTGTCAGTTTAAAATATGTACGTCGGAATTAAGAACGCAGCTAAATATCTAAGTGTACATTTTCTGCTCTTGAATATAGTTTGCTTTTAGTTTGTTACTGCAGTATTTTAAGTCATTTAGAGCTGTGAACACTATCTTTCAAAATGCAGCTGCATATATAAGAAGTTATAAACACATATGGGTACCTAATAACAGATCCCACACTCCACAGTTTTCCATGTTCTGACCTGTTTTTAACTTATTCCTCCCGTGTTTCCCTGTAATATGAAACTTGATTATTTTGAGGCGCTGAATCACCAAACAGCGTCATATTCTGTTTGGCTGAAGGGCATAAGCAATTCCACTTTTTCTATTTACTTCTGTCTATAAAAAGCTTTTTCTGCATTAGAGGAGATTTCTGTTTCTGCCGGTGATGCTTCTTGCACTGTGTTAAACTGCTCTGTGCTCTGGAAAGGCCACATATTTCCCACAAAACATTTGAGTATTTTTATTTTTCAGAGAAAATGTTTATAATATCAAATTGTCAGCAATTCATGATGCAATGGCATGTGTTGTGCTCACCTGAAATCTTGCACTGTAACATCCTACCTGTCACTGCGCTGCCAGTGCCCCTGCTCATGGCCCTTTGCAGAGCTGGCTGCAATGCCATCTGCAGGGCTTCACTGCTTCCTCAGTAGGGAGAGAGATGCCAAGGAGAGTAGGGTAGCTAGAAGTGATAGCTACTGGCTTGAGGATCCTGCAGGGAAAACCTCAGAGACCCCAGCCAGCTGCTGCGGTCTCTCCCTGTCCAGGGGGCAGGCCTTCACTCTCACCAGGACCAGGTGATTTGGCACATTGAAGAAGAAAAGGTTTGGGATGATGGGAAGACTTGAGCCACAGACTTCCTAGGTGCCATCAAGTAGCCAAACTTTGTTCTTGGGAATCTTTTCTTTGGTAACACAACAGTGAGAAGTATATTAAAAAATATACTGCCCTTAGCTATGATCTGTCATGTAAGCATACAGAAGATTCTTCACCAAAAGGCAGAAGAGAGCCCTAAATATTTGGCAAATTCTTGCGTCTTTAGGAGCAAAATATTATATTGATAGTTGAGAATTCTGTGAACTTCTAGAAAGCTCCAACATGGCTTCTGTGTTGGCTTCTTGATTTATGGTGAGGAATTACATCCCAGTGGCCACTGCTGCTCCCGCGGAGCAGGAACATGGAGCAGACTTATATTTTGGTATGAGAGTAGTCAAGCTGCTTTACAATATAGATAGCAACAGGCTTTGGTCACCTGTATAAAAGTGCAGCAAGGCAGAGTAGGGCTCTGAGAAGTACTGTCTGTAACACTGAAATGAAAGTTATCTGTGTGTAGGTATATTAATGATCAAATGAGGTGCAACTTTTGAAACACCAGTATGAAAAACGGGCTTCACATGTGTGAAACTTGTCAAACCACAGAGGAGCATGGTGCTGTTGTCTGATACGCTGTCAAAAGCTGCTCTTCTGAAACCACATCATCTTGGAGAACTGAAAAAGACGCTGTGTAAATTGCCTAATCTTTCTAAAAATAAGTGTGAACTACTCAGCCTCTCTCCAAATTTTAGCAAGTCAACCAAACAGTGCATAGTCCGTAAGCGTGTCTAACACGCTGTGCCACAATCGGTGACTTACTATAAGCATTATATGAAGCATGCTAAATACGGAAAGGCCGCTTATAGCTGCACGCACGAACCCCGGTCCGCATTGGCATGTGCCCCCGCCTGCTGCTCCCCCCGGCCCGCGGAGCTGCAGAAATCGCCTCCCTCTCTCTCTCCTCTCTCCGGGTCCTGCCGGGCGCTGGCGGCCGCCGGGCTCCCTCCCCTGCCAAAGCCAACTGTGGCGTAGCCAGAGAAACGGGCAGCAAAAATAGAACAGCAGGATGGCTGCGCGTGGGCGAGGCAGAAACCACATCGCCAGCAAAACCTCCCTGCGTTATTTTAGGACCGATACGGGCAGAGGCCGTGGCGTTTTGCTCTCTGTGCACAAAACACTTCCCGGGGGAGGCGAGGAGGGAGAGGGGCGCAAGTCCCGGGCGGGGACCGTCCCCGTCCCACTGCTGCCTCCTCCCTGGCGTGTCCCCAGTGGCACTGGGCAGGGGGAAGGGGTTAATTGAGCCCGAGGCCGGGCGGCGCGCAGAGGACGGGCGGCAGTTTGAAAGACGGAGACCGGACAGCTGTGTTTGCTGTGGTATTTTTAAACGCATTAATGCAGGCTCCAATCACCCGGCCATGCTTGACCTATTTTTGGCTCAGGCCGGCCATTGTTCTATTTCTGCCGCCGCTGGGCCACGAGGGTGTCAATTGAAATGCAAATGAGTTGTCGCTGCTGCTCCCGCCAACTTCGCCCAGCCGCCTGGCCGAGGGACAGCCGGCCGGCAGCGAGAGGGGCGCGGGCACGGCAGCGCGGGGCTGGGCTGGGGTCAGCTCGGTTAAACCCTCCGCGGCTCCCGCTCCCTGGAAAGGTGGCTTATTCCGTTTGACGGTTTGTTAGAGGCAGTTCCCCCCCCCTCCCCGCCCTGCCAGGAAGCCCAAAGCGCAGAGATATTTCTTCATTTCTTCTTCCACCTGCCGCTGGCTGCCCGAACGCAACTGCTCCAAGTCGGCAGCGCTCAGCCCCCCGCACGCTCGCGGCTCCCTGCCTGCGGGCGGGGGCTGCCGACGGCGGGTCTGGGCTTCTCCTTCTCCTCATAGATACTTGTGCAAATGCTTAAACACTGCTAATTGCCGAAGCATATTATCCTACGACCCTCGCTGAAGGAGGTAGGACCGCAGAGGGTCGTGCCCGACGCCTGTGTGCAAGTGCAGTGATGAGTCTCTTGTGTAGCTGAAGTGCAGACCAGTTGGAATATGCTGCAGACAATTTACGAGAGTGAATCGTGTTTTTCCTCAGATGGGGTTTCTGGACGTGAACAGCTCTTGGCTCAGCAAAGAATGCACAGTATGATCAGCTCAGGTAAGAGACAGCTCCGTGCCTTAGACTCGAGTGGCTGACCGGGAACATACAGCCTAGCATGACAAGTAAACACCCTTCCTTTCAAGAAGTGACTTGATTTTTGTGGGCTTTATCCAAGTTGTTGTTATATAATTCTGGAAGTATTTTGGATTGCAGCTGCTGCTGCTTTTGCGAGGAGTTTGTCTCCTTTGGTGTGCTGCTTTCCAGACGCAGCAACATGCTCACAACTGGAGTCGAGTTTGGGTTTCCTTGTTTGTTTTGTTGCGTGATTGCAAAATGGGGCTCATGGTAGAGGCTTGTTCACAGGGAGAGGCTTCCCAGACAGACCTTGTCAGGAGGCTGCATTTAGAGCCCCTCATAAGCAATTCTAGTCATATATCTGTTGTAAACAGGATTCGCTCTTTCTGTGAGTTTCCTTTTCTCTAGTTTGCACATGAAGGGGGCTTTTTACCAATACCTTTCTCTTTGCATTACAGTGCTACCGCAAAATGTCTTTAAACTGCATGGTTTATTTTGTTCCTTTAAAAATATTTGTGAACCTGGCAATGCTAGTTTCAGGTAAGGGCTCACTGAGATGTAAATTGGATATGTTTATTCATGAAGGTATTTCAAAGCTGCTCAGAAAGAACACTGCATGTTTCCTCATGTATGTTTCCTCACAGCTACCCCTGTGTTTCTAGTTTCCTTCCTAGCTCTGTATGAGACCTGCTACTGAGGATAAATTAACTTGGAAGAATCATTGCCATTCAATTTAGATGGGCTAAAAACGTCAGCATTTCAGGTTGTCTACCCTTGCCTATTCTCTCCTAAAGTTAATTCCAGTACAGTTTTCATTGGGATGAAACTCTTGTCTGTTAAGGCACAGTGCTTTCTGGTTTATATCTATTTCAACCTAGGTTTCTTACTTTGTTTTTCAGGAAGTGTGTTTTATAGAGGATCCATATGTGGAATACAGGATTAATTATTTGCATGTATTTTAATCTTAGTTGTGCCCCCTTTACTTCTTTTTGTTTTTCTTTTTTCTTTTTTTTCTTTTTTCTTTTTTCTTTTTCTTTTCTTTTTTCCCAAAACTTGAATGACCTCAGTTTCTAAAGATAATTATATGTGTGGACCATACGTCTCTTCACATATTACCTCTTTCAGTACACCTGTTGAGCCTATGTCTGTTTTTTTTAAACTGTTTATTTTCCTGCTTTGTAGAAAAAGAGCTAAAAGTTTTACTAGTGCTCCATTCTTACTTACTATTTTAGGTTGTTGATCGTCAATTTCAGCTCTTTTGTCAGGGACGCAAATCACGTGAAGGCACATTTAAAATTATGAACAGCAAAGCTCTAGCAAAGACTGTGGGTAAGAGCAAAAGCTTTCCTGGAAGTGTTACAGTTCTTCTGCAAAGCCATCTACAGTGTCAACCTCTTGTTCAAGAATTGTTGCTTTGCTTCATTGCATTTCCTCAGTTTTCCTGAACAGCTCAACAGGTGTCCAGCGCTTTTAAATTGGTTAGAGATAAGGCTGACTGTGTCCTCTCCCTACCGTTTTGCTTTTTTTTTTTTTTTTTTTTTGTTGCTGTTGGCTTTTTTTTAGTACCAAGTCAAGTTGAAATAAATGGTTCACAAGTGAAAATTTGGGGGGTTTATCTCTCTATGCTACCCTTTAACTGCCAACTAATATAATAGCAATTTTTTCATTTGAAACTCAAGAAAATAAGGTGATTTTCTGTAAGTTTATAGCTCTACTTGTCTTCATTGGAAATAAGAATATCATATATATGTTGATTTGTATCTGATAGTACATTAGGTAAGTCCCTATAACATACACAATTTTCCCTATAGTGGCAAGTAGAGTAAAAGGGGGGGGGGGGATTTAGACTAAAAACAATCCCTACAAAAGCTTATTCAATAACGTTATCCAGATAAAAGATGTGTAAGTATATATATATTCTGTGGAACGTAAAATATTCTTCTGTGTTTAAGATGGCCTTTAAAATATGCAACTAGATGACAAGTAATTGACATTATACATAGTCTGCAGTTTCAGTTCATGTCACATGAAACCTCAAAGCCTGGTGCTGCTCTTGGTTATCTCCATCTCCCGCACGTTCAGCGTCTTGCAGGATCAGTTCTGGTAACTTTTCATTCTTTCCATTTATGATGCATGTAGGGAAGAAAGAAATAGCTGGGGTGTGACAGTATGCGCTAGCATTTGGAGAAGCCAGAAACAGTCATTTGAATTTTCCTTTTCACAATGCCCTTAACTTTAAAGTTATCTTCACTTAAATGTATGTGATTTATACTAAGGTTAAAAAGTAGCATGTAGTGAAGAAAATAACAGATCCATAAAAGTTTGTGCTTTGCACCCTTCATGTGCTTGCTCCAAAGACTTCAAGAATAACTTAAAACAGACAACCACAGTCAGATTTTTAGGTTTGCTGGTATGCAGATACAATGCACATATATTATGCAACTGATTTTAAGCTGGGCTGGAGAGATCCCCCAAAGAGGACAAGTTCACTGGTCAATGGATTGGATATGCAAAGCAAAATGTCTAAGAAATTTCTGACAAGAGCAGGCATAGGAAATACTTTAACATGAGAATCAGTTCTCCTGGTATTCCCTCAATTACTGCCTTGCCTGTCTGTCTCCATCCTTGCTTGTAAGTCATACTATGAATGAGATGATCTGGATAGGTACCAATCAAAAGTCTCATTATGAATGGAGCAATCTAGATCGGCACTGACTAAGAAGCTGTGTAATTTGCAGACACCTACACCTTACTGCAGAGAGCAGTTTCAGCTGTCTTTACAAGGCAGAACTAAATTCTTCCATATGGTACTGTTGCTCTAAAATGCAGCAGCAAGTGCTGTGCATCTTTATGTGAGAAAATTATGTTGATGTATTCTTCTTTGGTACCATAGTTATTTTAACTTCACATTTACAAAATAAATCTGGGGTCTAAAGCCTCTTATTTACCTGGAATTATTTATCTATTCTGTCCCTTTTACTTTACACAAAAAAGACTCAATTTCCATGTGTGTGCAATGCCACAGTGGATCCTAACATTCAGCCTCTGGCTCATGACCTCTGATCTTTTCACAGTACAAGTAATAAACAGAAAGTCCTTGAAAAAAAGCATTTGGTGCAGCGCAGTCCATGGGAAAAACACTCATTAAAATGTGGTTAATAATAACCAATGCAGGACTACATTTCTTAAATAGATGGTACTTATGTGAAGGAGAAGGAAGGACCTACCCAATCCTGGTATCTGTTGATGTGGGACTTCAGGAAGTAATGCCAGCTTTTGGTGATTTAATAGACAGTGCTGGTTTTCCGGAGGGTAAGGTTGTCAAGTCCTCCCCACTGGCCGTATCTTGATGCACAACCTTGCAGTACCCTGCCTGAATTCCACCTTGGTTTTTATTGGATAAGACATCCTCTGCTTCCTGCCCAAAGCTGTTCCGCTGAAAAATCAGAGTTCAAGGAGATAGTGAGCTTAAAGCTTGGCTTGTCAATGAGTTGACAGGTGACCTGAGCAAGTTACACAATCCTGCTTATGTCAGCTAATCCTTCTGTGAAACACAGTAAATGATACCTGTCAGGACCAGGAATCGATAGAGCAAAACTGTTCTAGAGGGGATGTAACGGTTCAGAATGATTAATTTGATTGGCTTCACCTACCTACAGGCTTGTAAAATACCCGCAATTTCACAGGTGTCGCAAGTGGATGTAGTGAGTGTTTATTCTCTGCCCCAGTCAGGAAATGTAAACTGTGTCACTTGAATATAAATGACAGAATTACTGCTGCATGCATCGTGCTGTACGTGGGTTGGCAGGAGCTCATGAGCAATCTTCCCTCAGTAAACCCCAGTGTGCACAGTTTGTCCTGTATGTTGTCTCTGTCATGTGTCTGCATGACCTTGTATACATGGGGTTTGCTTTACACATGGATTTATATTGCCTTCAGGGAAAGTTCTTTGATATTTGCCCTCCCATATTTTTCTTCTTTTTTTTTTTTTTCCTGAAGAAAACTTTTATTTGCTCACTTTTTCCTGTGGAGAACCTGTAGAAAGCAAGTTCATTTAAAGTTTTGCTCTGATACTCATTAGAAACTTGACATATTTGTGTATATCAATCAGGTAACATAAACTTACAGATACCAAATGTCTCATTGATGGTGTTTCAGGCAGTAGCACTTGGGAGAGAGCAGAAAGAATGAGAATAGATATGCTGAGCTTTGTGGTTCTCTTCAGAGCAATGAAAAAATTGAGTGTGGAAATTCAGTACAGGGAAGTTCTGGATAACAACCAGCGTGGCTTTTTCCATGCCTTTTGTAAAGGCAAGGTATAAGGTAACCTGGTTCTTCATAGTAATAGCAGAAATATTTTGATTAATTTTTAGGGAAGTGTAAGGCCTTAGCCATATACAGTTAATAAAAAGAGAAGAAACAAGCAACATAGACCTGCAGGTTATATGTAGTTACAATCTCACTGATTTTGAGTAGAGGCTTTGCCCTGCAGTGTATGCTGGGCAAAACATTGGTTGGGAATTCAGTTGAATAAAAACATGGGAAAATGGAAGTAAGCTGCTTTTTCTGTTTTGCGTTTGAGACGACATTGAATACGGACCAATGTTTCCAATTTCGTGTGTCTAATGCTGTAAGAACTAATGCTAAAACATTGCCTTTTCCTACTTTTGTTTTTGGTTTGGTTTTTTATTCCAGTTGTAGCTTCTGATGCTATGTGGTTAGCTGATGGTCTTGCTTTATATTAGGAGGTATATTTATAGGTTGTGAGAAAAGCCTGAAATTCAAAGTACAAGACTGACAAGAATAGCAAGTTAGAAAAGCTGGAAAGTAAATAAAAAACTATGTAAAACATTACTTCAAACCCCCTTTCGGTGCTTTTTAGAGACCATTAAACACTGCATTTATTACAGATGTTCTCTAGTACTGGTGCTAGGACACTAGCTCCCCTCTCTTCAGCGTATTGAACTAAATCTCTTTATTGGAAAACAGCTTTTTACTTCAGTCCTTTATTGCTTTAGCTGTTTGGCTTTATAACATGTATTGGTTTGCACTGCACTCAAACACAGCCCCAGCCAGTCTTCCCTTCTACAAAACTATGAACAGAATACATTTAGTTCATTAGGGTTGCACTCGATATGTGGAACGCTTGTAGTTCTTCTACTGCCAGACCCATGTTTCTGTGCTGAATGCCCAGCCCCTCTCTTCTGCATTGTCTTTTGCAGAGAAACCAAAAGCTGGGAGACAGCAGAATAGACAGCCTGCAAAATATGCACATTCATTTCAGGTTTTGGTGTAGATGATGGGGGAGATTTCAGATGTTGATGCATTTTAACCTTTCCCAACTACTGGTGGGGGGTAGAGAGATGGGTAAAAATGCTGGGTAAGAAATACCATAGAGAAGCCAGTCGGCAGATATTATTGTTAAACACATGAAAATCTAAAATGCCCTGTTCTGTGGATCTCTTTAACAGGCTGACTCCTCTGGGTCAGTTATTCTTAGCCTAGTTATTTTCATCTTATGGCATTACAGGTCTAAGATTAGCCTGTTAGGCGTTATCATGCCATCTGAGTTACCTCCTAATATAACTGTACACCGGAATGATTATTTATAGACAGAGCATTCTGTCATTTTTGCTTTATTTCTGGTAGTTTAAATAAAGAAGAGCAACATTCAAGAAAAACCACAGATTCCTTCCTGCTGCCAAAACAACATGATAACTGCCTGCTGAGGGGCAGGGATATTGTTTAAAATGTGTGCTCATAGCAGATGCAAACATCTTACCTCTCCTACAACAAGATACCTCAGGGTACCACTGCTTCTGTCTGTTGTGGAGGAGGGAGAGGGGTGCCAGATTGATGCACCAAATGACAGAGCTGAGACAAGCTTGTGGCTGCTGATGAGAACAAGGATAACCAGGTGCTATTTTTAGAGGTCGGCTCTGTCAAGCTCCATGTTCAGTGTGAACATGTCACATATGCACAAAGCTCCTCCAAAATGGACTCATCTAGTTTTGTTACATAAAAGTGATATCTGCTGTACAAGTAGCCTTTTATGTGATTTTCACAGGGCATTACAGGAAGCTTCAGCAATTTGACAAATTTTATTCAAGTGTTCTTCACGATTGCTACACAAACATTTCTTCTCAGTAGAAAAACTTTAAACCTAAAGCAGAGTTGTTGTTCAAGAACACAGTGAGGCTTGTTCTCTCCTAAGGAAGTTGGCTGGGATTTTTGTGTTTGTATGTGTATAACTAAGAGGAAGCTTTTAGCTTTTAGTGGCAGTTTAGTAAAGAGCAGCAAAAATAGGAAAGTAGCAAATCTTCAGCTGGGTGTCAGAGCAGCCTCTGCTGCAGTTGTTGCTCAGGAAGCAGGCAGCTGACAAAAAAGGGAAATATTAAAGGATTATAATTATCTAATGAATGCCATCTCTTTTAGCTTTCTGCTCTAAATAAATGGCATGTTTCTGCCTTCGTGCAGATTTTGTGTAATCAGGGGGCACCTGATTTGTTCTACTTTAAAATGTAACTGGTGGAAAAAGGCTTGCAAAATCGGTGGAAGCCTCTGCATGGTTGAACCAGTGCTGCTTTAACTCCCATTATATAATAAGCAGCTCAATTTTTTTTGTCAGCCTGGCAGTTCTCTGCATGACTGTAAAGGTACTTTGGCATTTAGTATAATCTGAGCATAGCCAACACATCTGTTTTATTTGTTTGATGTTTCATGGTTGCAAACTCCTTCCAGCTTGTGGAGTATACAAACATGATGAGCTCCAAGAATTCAGGCCTTTTGCAGATGAATGTGCTAAAAATGCAGGTTGCTTTTTTCTAATGATAACATGTTCTTCCTAGTAATAAGACTGAATATCATCAAAGGGAGACAAGAGAAGTAACGGAATTAATTCTTTGAAAATGTCAAATATATAAATCATGTTTTTACAATCAAAGACTATTGTTCCTCTTTCATGATCCCTGTGGTCAAAGGTATGCATGCCACAGGGAGGAACCACAGTTATTCGATTTCAGTGAAGCCTGGAATGGAATAATGAGCAGGCTTAATGTTAATTTAATAATTTCCCCCAATTGTTCTGTTCTTAATCCAAGTTTCCTTTTTCTTTCTTGGCGCCCAAGGCCACCTCCTTGTTGGTGTTGTGCAGCAACAGTATGAGAGAAAGCAAGGAAAATGGACTGTTAGTGCTTAATCTCACATAGAGACTCTTTATGGAGTTTTGTACTCACTTAGTAAAATGTTAGTGTTGGTCTTTTTATATACCTGCTCATAACTCAAATTTTTGCAGAGACAGTAAGTTCTTACTTCTCTACATCCACTTGCTTGATCTCTAGATAAATATCCTGGTTGAAAATGTGTATTTTTCCTAAGCCTTGTCAAGTCTTTTTTTTACAGACAGAAAAATGTAAAACTCCTGAACTCTTCAAAGTTTTTATATTCTGATTTGAATTTGACCTTGAAGTTCTGAAGTGCTTAAAAGAATATGTGTTGCAATATAACAAAGAATCATAAAGTAAAATACCTAGATTTTTTGAGACTTTATGCTGGTATAAATACTGATGGAATTAGTATGAGGCACAGAATGGTGTTAGAAATAGCAAAAGTAAAATCATCAGTATTCATATTTTTACTGTCTTTGTATTAGCATATACTTATTTCATGTAGGCACATAATGTTAAAGGACTATATAGAAATTTCTAGGATGCTTCAGAAGCCTCATCCTAAAAATCCTTGCACAGCAGCTGCTGAAATCTAGTGAGACCTAAATTCAGGAGAGCATTTTACCTTGATCTGGTGGCTCTCCAGCCTGTGTCGTGTGTATGCTCAAAACTGCTCCAGACTGCAAAGAAACATTCACTCGTTCCCATGCACACATCTGAAAGTTTGTGTCCTTTTGTTTGCTGTCACTGTTTTTTCCTACAGGATCTATTTCAGAAGAGGAAGAAAGCTTTACTCTATTGTTTCTATTAAGTATTGTCAGTAGTTATCACAGTGATAATTCCATAGGATGCAATCAGTTTTACTTAGGTTTTCTCAAGGAGTATGAAGGAAGGACTGTCGGAAGAGAAGGGTTTCAAGAAATGATGAGGGAATTTTATAAATGGAGTAGTAGGGCAGAAATGAGCTATACAAGCACTTCCTATGTTAAAATGCTGTTGTGAGGGAGGGTGGGAAAGGCTCTGGAGATGTAAGAGAACTATGTGGGAGGTGGAAACCAGGGGATTTTGAAGCACAGTTCTAACTGCCCATGAACACAGGAAAAATATAGTTGGAAACAGTTAAGAAGGAAATCAACTGAGATGAGAGAAGTTTCTGTCAAAGAAATCTCTAATGCCATCATAAAGAATACATGGGAAAGTATGAATATTTTAGAATCAACAACCCAGGTTGTTTTTAAAAACAACCCAGGGCTGTGTTACTCTTGTAATGACACATAAGCTGGTATTCAGGGATTTCTCTTGCCATTGTGACATTCTTTTTCTATTTTCTTGGTCTGAGAATGAGGTTTGTGAAAAGGAGCAGTATAGGACACAGATTTTGTTGATGCACATACTGCAAATTCTGCTGCATCTCACCATCCTGAACTCCTTTCCTCCAAATGTAGCTCAGTTTTCCTGGAGAACCTGCAGAACAGTCTCAGCAGAGCTTTGCCAAAAATTTCCATCCCTGTTCAGCTGCACCATTCCTGTCCTGCCTTTTCTTCTTGACCTAGTAAGCAATTTTCTGAGCTCTGTGCTGATTTTCTGGTTTGTTTGTTCTTTTTCTTCTTGTGCCAGTGTATACAGGGTGATAATGGAGGCATCTGGAGAACTTATTAAGAAGGGAAATTGCAAATGCCAAAATCCAAAGGACATAGGCAAAGAAGTAAAGGAGTGCTAATGTAGCTGAATTAAGCAATGGTGATGCTGTGAATGATTTAGGATACTAATATTGACACAGCTATTTTGTTTAGAAAATGTATGGTTAGAAATGGAAATATTTAGAAAAAAATTACCCTTGGGCTAAAATTTTTAAACCTTATCTAAGAAAGAATGCTTCTCTCTGGTTACTGGTCATGCATATCTACATATCTACTGGCATGCATTTACAAATATATATTTTTATATATATATATTGCCTTATTACCAGTCTTACTCTGCCTCTCCTCACCGAGGACACTCTGGTATGGCTATATTTAAACCTGTCAAAAAAAAAATTTTGGGAACTCTGGGTTTAACAAGTTAGTTGGGGTAGGCTTGAATGAGTGCCTGAGGCAAAGTGGTTTTCCTTCTGCAGGCCTAGTAGCCCACCAGAGGCAGACACACATTCCATAGACCTCCTCATCTGAGTCTGCTGTTCTTCATCTGCAGGTGCCCAAAGGTGTGCAGCAGCACATGTTTGTTCCCAAGACCTCAGAAATTTATTCTTAAGGACCTGTCTTTGTTATTTCTTCTAGGGAATACTATTACATGTCTCTCCTGGTAGTGCTTAGGAGATCTAGGTGCATGCCTGGTTTTAAAACATTAGCACCCAAATAGTCTTTAGTGTTGTACTGCAGACTCAGAAAGACATGAGTGAGTGTAGAAATTTGGACTCTTCCTTTCTTCCTTTTTTTCTGAGCCCTCATTCTTCTGCTGGACAGTCACATCACTTGTACCAGCACGGGTATTCGTGTGTCCATTGGGGCTGGTGGAATGAAGAGCTGATCTTGGTTAAAAACATGATGGGGGTCATGCCCCCCATACCACTGCAGTGGGTGCTGCAGTGTGGGGAAGGAAGGCATCATCCTTGGGGTCAGAGGGGCCACGAGTGGGGAAGGGAGGCACAAACATTCCTCTCAGCTTTAGCTGTGGCGTACAATGGCCTCAAAATATATTTAACATGCTGCCTGGGAAATCTTCTGTAGGTTTCACCTTGGTTTTCTCAGCATTTTGCAGGACAGAACCTGAAATTTCACACTTAATTAACACGTTGTTAAACTCCAGTGAACTACATAGCACTTTACCATTAAGTATAATTTCTGCTAATTTTGTCCCTGTGAAGCTGTCAATAACTTGCCTTTCATCATCCACAGGGTACATTTTATCTGTTGAAGTGAAAGGAAAATACCCTAAAAATGTACATTGTTTTGCATTAAGTAGAGTATTTTATCTCTGTTTACCTTAGCAACCTCCACCAAAACTGAATATACTGGAACCAGTGCAGTGTCTGTTCCAGGAAGACCTTCATTGCTCTTGCACTCAATTTCTGGTCCATTTTTTATTTGTAAAGAAAATGTTTTGCCAAACATTCTCCCACTGGAGTCCTTCCTGTCTTCTAGTTTTGTAACTTAAGTGTGCTTTTGTATGTCCTTAGATTCCCTAGACAATCTGAAAATCAGTAGAATTCAAGTTATGGGAGAAAAACTTTTCCTTTGCCTGATGCTGTTTCCTGTTTGCTACTTAGGTACTGTTATCAAATACTTCCCAATGTAAACCAAAACCACAAAATAACTGACTGACAGGCTGTCATGTTAGCAAACACAGATCAAAAGGACCATATAATTTTCCCAGTTGTTGCTATAAATTTCTTACTGAGTGCAGTTTCAAGTTGAAGACACAGTTTGAGTCTCATGGCTGGCACAAGGCTGTACAGACATTTTTTGGATCAGAACCCTTCAAAACGACTGAGGTCTCCACAGTAACAGCCAGAGTAGAAGATGCCAGATCTGAAAGGAGAGAAATTGTTCACTTCTGTTGCTTTGCTGTGAAAGTCTGTACATCTGAGCTGGTGACAGCCACATACTGTGCCCCCAGTGGGGGGAACTAGAAGCATTAGTTAGTGACAATTATGTAGGAAATAACGTGTTGTCTCCAGCTCTCAGGAGGTGGTGTTTGACTAATTGTCCAAACCTTCAGTAGAGAGAAGAAAATTCATCTTTCTCCTTAGATAACATGGTCAGATGCTTAAACTTCATGATTCTGAATGCAATTAAAAATTCTATCTGAAAGACAGTAGTTACTTTCTGCAGGAAGAAGGCTGTACACATTAATCTTACATTGCTGCATTAAATCTGCTTTGTTTTTATGTAACCCTTACTTACACTCCCCACAAGGCCATAGTTATGCAAATAATTCTCATTTCTAATATGGTTTTCCTCTTCCAGTATAGATGGATGGATGTTTAAGTGGATATAAATAGTATCTCTTCCATGCAGAAAAAGCATAG
Organism: Melozone crissalis; assembly: GCF_028551555.1. NCBI lineage: Eukaryota > Metazoa > Chordata > Aves > Passeriformes > Passerellidae > Melozone > Melozone crissalis. Next base: position 30,928,719 of record NW_026535794.1, read on the forward strand.
TAGTGCAAATGAAAATCAGACTCTTTCTACTTATGGAAGTCTTCCCAAGCTCTTAATCATCTTAAATCCAATTAGTATTTTCCTGTTTCTGGCATGGCTTCCTTTGAGATGGGATAATAGAACTGGAATAATCCCAGTGACAAAGCCTCATTGATGAATATGGAAACTTACTTTTATCCTGCTTTCAGCACTTTTAAGTTTTGGATCTTGCTGTACATTGACCACATGTTGTCACTGAGCTGTCTGCAATGACAGCCATCTGTTTTTAAGGTTATATTAAGGTTAATGAAGCACAGTAAGGTATATTCAGCTCATTCTTCCCAGTTGAAATTACTGTGCACATGCAAAAAATGAGTGAACTTTTGTATTTTGTTTCCATATCACAAAGCTTTTTAGGACCTCTGGCATTCCTCAGAGCCTTCCATGAAATATCCTGAAGAGATTTGTTTCATCTGTGGTTTTAGCCCAATCAATCTTTTTTCCATTATTCTTCTTTCCAGACCTCTCTTAAAATAGCAATTACTGTTGCCTCACTGCACTATCAACCTTTTCTGAAATTCAAAAAGAATATTTATTTCCCTTCTGCTTTTCATCCTTAAAACCATTTCTGATCAGCTATGGAGTTCCTGTGACTTCACATAAAGTTACAGAACAGGGCACAAATTCCAGTGAGACACCTTGTGAAGGAGGTTTTGCAAGTCCAGATAAGTCTGTGGACCAGATCCTTTGCTGGTACCAAGTATCACAGCCCCAGTAAAACCCAGGCCCTTTTTCAGTCACCATCTTGTTAACCCTTTGAAAGAATATTTTATGCTTTTGTATTTCAAAGTATGCATGCAATTAGACTTCGGAGCTCATAACTGCATCTTAAAAAATCAGTTTGCATCAAACGTAATTTGTTCCCTAAATGTCTAAGATTAAAACAAATCAAGTTTAAACAGAAATTGGCTCAGTTGTGGCTGTTAATGGGGGATATAATTTCTTGAAGAAAATATGAGGAAATACTATCTCTTTCCCCGTTTTCTTTTAGAATTACATACATGGCTCGCATTAGACTAGAATAATTTTTGCTAATAAAAAACATTAGAAATTTTAAATTCAAAATAACTAATTTTAAAAGTATTGGGAGATTAAAGCAATTACAGTAGTTTATGCATTTCAATCATCATTCGTGTGTTCACAATTATAGCAATATAAACAGATCATATTTAAAATGAACAATTTTTTTTGTTTCCCCACTTTTATGCAATCTTGTCTGTAGCTGTGGTCCAAATAGTTTAAAATGAAAAGAAAATATAAAGATTACAAATCTGATATAAATACTAGAGGATAAAACATATGAAAAGGGATTAAGGGAGCTATATTTATAGCCTATAACAGAGAGCTCAAGGGATGTGGGCACTGGCTATAAATAACTTCAAGGTAATAATATAAATGAAGGAAGGGAATTATTTGTTCTCAAAAGATGGTAAAGCATGGAATAGTAGCCTGAAGCAAAGAAAAGAATAGTTTATATGTTAGAACTTTTTTTGTCTCAGTAAGAGCTATGGAGAGCAGAGACATAAATAACTGAGGTAGGAGGCTGAAGCACAAGCACCAACTGCAGCTTTTTGGCTGCATATTAAAATTACTCGTAGAGGAGTTGTGCTACAAAATTCACAGGGCTAGACTTAGTGATGCAAGCATTTTTGTCTATTTTCTTACCTGTTACATTTTATAATGCCCACATTTCATGGTTTTTCTTACCTGTTACATTTTATAATGCCCACATTTCATGCTATGTGTTAATTTCTCATGAACATTCCTTCCAAGATTATTGAGCATCTTTAAACGGATTAAGGGTAAAAAGTGTTATTATTCAGTTATAACCTAATTTATTAGTTGAATTTAAAGCTGTATTGTTTTCATCAAAGTAGTGGAGTTACCTGCTGTAATTTGTTCTGGACTGAAGGAAGAAGTCCTCTGTTCTCAACAGCCCCTAGGTGAGGTGCTGGCTGTTGAGCACTGTAACCTCAGGTTGCTGGGTAGGCAAAACACCTTCTGTGAATTGTACGTGGTGGTGTCAGAACATGGGGCATTTGCTGGGTACTGCTGGCCTCACTAGCAGGCAGTGGTTTATGTAGGCTGCGTGCTGGCATGGTCCAAAGTGAGTTCTTGATACAGCCAGGACAGAATTAAGAAGGAGGAGATGTGGCACAAACCTCAGCATGAATTAGAGTGTTGTAACTATCCCATTGCTTACAGCTGTGGATCTCTCAAATCAATATGGTTCTAGTCTGTGTCATCACTTGGATATGTTTTTCTTGGTTCCTCCTTTATTTCAATGTGTCTGAGGGGCTTCTTAATGCTGGGCATTTTACTTTTCAATTTAAAAATTTTGGATGAGATTGTTTCAGTGTAACCCAGCTAAAAGAAGTCATATCACACCTGGTCATTAAGGACAATGCAGGAGACTTAAAAGACTGAAATTCTTTCAAGGTGTTGCCAAAAATGCTGGAGAGTATGTAAGTGAGAGAGAGGGAGAAATCAGTTGAGTAAAGGAGATAAACTGCACAGGTATATTTGGACCTCTACAAATGACATATCACTTTCTTGATCTAACTTACTGTGGTTTTTTCAATGCTCAATAGGCTTTTATATGTCATGAGAACAATAGAAAAAAACAAAGTGTTGCATTTTAAAATTAGTATGGCAGCTCTTTTTATCTCTGCTTGTCTAGCTTGTAATCCACTGGGCAATAATAGTTTTGAGGGACTTACAGTTTTAGTTATTATGTGCAATATCCATACAAAATATTGTCTGAGTCAATATTGATCAAGTAATATAGACATGTTTGGCATGCACAGCTTCAATAAGTGTCTGTATTTTTGCAAGAAGAGGAATATAATGTCTACTCATTCCTGCCCAGGATGTCATACTCAATAGCCTTATACTCTTGCATTGTTAACATTACTAGACATTCCCACTGCTGTTAAATCAGGCAGGGTCTCCTCTTGAATTACAGGCTTTTAAGCACACCTGAGCCTGAGGTTTTTAACTATTATTGGATTGGGTTCAGTGTATTATAGCTCAGAACACATGTCTTAAATTTCTCAGGCATTTAGTCAATATTTAGCTCTTTTCCCTGTCTTTCCTCTGTACGTCTTAGCTGTTAATTTTGGCAGATTTGAAAAAATGTGTCTTAATAAGGTAATTAATAATATTATTTTGTGTGGATAATAGAGATGAAAAATGAAGATACTGTATGGTAGAGGACAGCATTTGATTTTATACCTACCACCTCTTTTTGTCATCCCCTTTGTGCCACACTCACGCCCATGTTCCCTCTTGGCTATATGACAGCACTGGAAAAACAACTTCTCACTCAGATGCCAGCCTTTAAAATATGGTGTGCCCCTAATGCAAGGTGGCTCTGGAAGTACAGTGCTGTTAGGAAGACCTGTGGTCTTCTTGGATTTGAGATATGTTTTTAAGAGAATGCTTGTTGTAGCTTGTGAATCAGTGGTAATCAGCTGTCACCTCTGCAGAGCAGGCACCAGCTACCTCCAGGAGCAATTTGCCTTGTTTCCCTCTGTGGCCTTTGGATTGCACATGCCAGTGTCTGAATATTGACAGCTGTCTGGGTACCAATAACTTCACTTAGATGAAACAAATGTGCTTTGGGAAAAATCCAGCTTTCATAGACTTCTAGGAAACAAGAGATCTGGTTTAATTTATAAAACCTTCAGCACAGAGTTGTATGTTTGCAGTCTGTATGAAATACTGGATTTCTTAGTTTTTCTTTCTTTACATGACCTGTCATCGTCTTTCCCTCTGTCACCTTTGAGTCTGGTTTTTTTTTTTTTCCTTGGGGAGGTTGCAGCTCATGTGCCATAAAAGGTGTCTCTCATGGTTTTCTCTTCAAGACGACCCATATAGTTGACAGCAGAGCTGCGTGATGTCTCTGCTTGGACTTCCCTGAATTGCATTGCTTTATTCTGTCAGAAAAACTCCGTAGTGTTGGGACATGATGACAGCCACACAATGGTCCTTGTACAAACAAATGTTCTCCCATCATGAAGGAAATAAGGTGAAAGTGTAATAATCTGTCTGGCTTGGGATTCTTTGGCCTGAAGAATATCTTATGTGTGTAGGATTTATGTTAGTTATGAGGCCCCTATGCATTAAAATAACTTTGAGGCCTGCTAAAAATTGGAATGGACTAAATTAAATTAAGAAAATCTTACTCTTAATTTCCCAAGATTACGATGGCATTTGCATGCTTGCTTTGATTTTTCAGATGAAAGAATAAAGAAAGCAATCTGCAGCCCATCAGATTTTCAATGAGTGAAAATGGCACTATGATGAAAAGTCTAGTTATTTGGCATGCATAGTGTCATATTTCAGTTTTTAATATTTGTTATGTTTTGAATGCACTGTCCGTAAATACTTTAATATATTTTTCTGCCAAGAGGCATCTGTCTTACCCTGTAAAAGTCCTTCTCACTTTATTTCATCTTCTTGACTGACAGTATCCTAGTTTCCTACTGACTTTTTCGAAGTTAAATAAAATGAAGTCAACTTTTTCCTTAATTTTGATTTCTGTTGTCATTTTCCCTTTGTTCTTTCTCCATTCATGCAAAGCTGTAAATTTAATCACAAGACCTTTGGAAGCCTTGGATTCTGCCTTATCACAATGAAACGTTTTTTGAGGGGAGAAATAACCAAATGAGAAAAAAAAAGGATAGAAAATAATTTATTATTTGGGACAAAATTGTTTGCATTTTGTCTATGCAGATTGTGGCATTAATTCAAATTACTCGGATAATTTGTCAGAAAATGTGAACAGCTCTCAATTATACTGGTAACCGTCACTTTCTCATGGTGTTCCTTAGGGCATGTTTGTTTGCTTGGTAAAATGTATAGAAAAACTGTCTGTTTAGTAGATGGGTGTCAGTTCCTGTCCACTTTGTGTTTTGATTTTTATTTGGCAAAATAATGCAAAAAATGTTTGTTACTTATTCACTTTGACATGAATAAATATCCAACTTGTCCAAAATCTAAACATTTGTTGCTGTTCCAAAATTAAGGGTCTTAATTTATATCTGATGCCAGTTGGTAAAGTCTGGAATTAAATTGCCATTTTCTTTCAATTGCTTGTCTTTATATATGGAAAAATATTCAGCAAAAGTTACTCTCTGATTTGAAGTTTCATTTGCTTGTACGTGGGCCAAAAGCAAATGTTACGCATCTGTGAAGGCTTACATACTTTTATGAACTTGAAAAGGGAAGCATGAAATTAAGTATTATTCTTACTTATTATAGAAAGAACCAAATCACATGCTGATGTTCTTCAGTCTTTCAGGAAATATTTTATCTTTAGAATGGAGGCCCCAGGGCTGCCGTGCACAGCTGAGCCTGAGGCCTCTGCAAAAGCTATATATTCTTATGCATTTTTTCCTGGCACCTGTGCCTACACTGCCGTTGTTTTTGCTTGAGAAGTGAGAAAGTGATACAGGCAGTCAGGCTTTGCTGAGCTCCCTCCTGCTGAAGCTCCTTGGCTATAAGTGAGCAGGGAAGTAAATGAAAGCTGTTGTCCCAGTTTCATTACTGCAGTGGGATCGTGCCATTGGCACGAGCCCCAGGACACCCAGAGATCTTTGTGGGGAGAGGGACAGACTTGATTCAATTTTATAAGTCTGAAAATAAGTTCTTGATAAGTAAAGCTGTTAATAAAATATTGTGTTATGCCTGTTTAGCACTGTAAGCTAAACAGCAAGCTGCTGAATCTTTGGGTTCTGATCCGAGAAGGCAGATACCTTATGTATAAAGCTCTGATGCTTAGGCACCTGTACCTTTTTTCACCAATATGTGTGTATTATACCTCATAAATCTGTTACAAAGAAGATCTTTTGTTGACAGATTCTGGAAGTATCAGATCAAGAAAAAGTTCCTTATGATTAAAAATTTAGGTGAAATTAAAAGACTATGTAATAATTTTTTAATGATTACTTTCTAAGAATGATTACAATGGCTGTGAAAAAACAATGAAACCTTACACTTCAGCTGTCATAATAAGTGTCACTAGAGCTTTAACTTATCAAGTTGAAAAGTTTTGTGTGGCCATAAGTATTCAAGAATTCAAGTTAATAAGGTCTTTATCCAGTGACATTGGTAACTTGGTTGGATGTTCATCACCAACTTAAACTTGATTGCGGCCATTGAAAGTGCTTTATAAAACTTACATGCCTTAAAGCAGAGGCAAATTTTTTGAAGAACTACCTTAGATAGGAGAGGAAATGAAATTCTGGTTTCATGCTCACAGAGAACTTAGTGAAATTATTTTAGTGTTATGAAATGACAGGACTCACAAGTTTGGATGAGGCCGTAAGCTGTGTAAACTAGTATTCTGTTATCTGGAACTGGATTACCCAAGCTTTTCAACAGGCAAGGGAAAATGCATTTTAGGATAGCAAGGTGAAATGATTATCAAGTCCCTTAAGTTTTGTTATCTTTTATTTTTAATCATCTTTAGTTTGAAAGAACTAGTAACTCTTTTCTTCCATTGCTGGTAACTCTTTCATTCTTACTGTTCGGATATTTTTTCCTTGTCTATTCATGCCACATTTTATACCAGAATAGAGCAGAATCCTCATTGTAGTGGTGGTCAAAAATTTTAAGTCTTTTAAACCAGTGTATCTTTGGGATTTTCAGACTACTTTGATGTACTACCAGCATTTATACTTTTGTAGGAAATACCAGTAAATATTTGTGAAGCTTCTGACAATGCTGTTCAACTGTCTGCTAAAATATAACTTCTTTTTTTTTTCTCCTGCTATTTTTGGCTGAAACTTTTCAACCATTTTTGAGAAAGAACTTTTCAAGGACAGAATGATTTATTTTTGTCTAGCTCCTACCTGCCTTACTCTAGAGCATGAAACTCTGATGCTCTTTTGCTTTAGATCAGGAACTTGGCATGTGATACTTGTGGCTGAAAGACGAATTTTCATTTTCACTGTGCGAATCTATTTTTGTTGGCCAAATTTAAATTGCAGATCAAGTTTTACTTTGTGTCAAGGTCTTCTGCCTTCAATTAGCATGTTGTGTTCTTGTCCTTTTCATTGATCTTGGTTTTCAAGGCAGAGCAGCCTTGAAAAGTGGCCCTGGTGCAATTCCAGGTGCCTCAAGTAAAGGCAGGACATTTTTGTTGTGTCTCTCAGCTTGTCGTGCCGACCTCTCCACCTCCATCACCAAGCATGGTAACAAGGAGACTTTGATGAAAGGCCAGTTGGAAACTGGAAGCATAAGGGAGAGAAGGGGAAAAAAAGAAAACTGAATAGGGAGGAACTGACTGATCAACCAAGGAGGCCATGTCTGGTTGAGAACCATGGGGGAGATGGAATGGGTTGGGAAGGATGGGGCTGGATGGAAGGTGGGAAGGGTAGGAGCCAGGGACAGCTTGGATGGAAGTGGTAAAGAATGAATAAAGGACAAGAGAAAGAACAAAGTGCAAGAAGTCAGTAGGATTAGGAGCTGTGTAATCTCATCGCATTTTCTTCTTAGAGAACTTTTATCTATGGCCATAGTGGATGAAAGATGAAAATGTTTCCATAACTTCATGGTTTCATGCCTGGCTACAGGCATTATTAACTTCAGGCTGTTTGTACCCTGCTCCGGATGCTAAGTTTATTAATTTCTTCCTGAGCCCACTTTATGGAACTTTTCTAAATGTGAATATATTCACACAACACCTTCTGTGAAACATAAGGGGTTGTTGTTGCTGTGTTATGGGTAGGAACTAAAGCAAACATTTAAAATACAAGCATACTGAATATCTGTGAATTCATGGCGCCCTCTTTAAAAAGATAAGGGCGTGAGGTTTCAGCATGCTTGCTTTAGATAGAACTGTTATTTAAGGCAGAGTTTGGGGCTTAATTTTTTAGTCTGACTAGAATTTTAGTAAAGTATTTAATATTAAAATGTTTCATTCATTTATTCATCTTTAAAAAGCAGTATATTTTTGTGAGGTGAAATATTTTTATCTTTATGCAGAGTGAATTGAGCTTCACTATAGGCAAGGAATAATTACCTGAGTCCTCTGTCTGTCTTTGTGAAAGTGTTATATATGATTTCTCAGAGTCATAACATTTTCTTCCAGCATATCAGTCCTTTGGATTTTGCTGAAGCCTGTTCAGCTGAAAATTTCTGAGTGAGCAACTGATACAAACCAAGTTGGTGCTATAATATTTCTGAGAAATACTGTCAGTTCTTGTGAACTATCTTTAGTGCTACTTCTTTGTTTCCAGTGGCTTTTCTCCAGCATTCAAGCTGTTGTTTTGCTGACTCACTGTTACAATTTCAGAAATATCCTGGATACAAATAGTATCACTCTGTATTCATTCACATGTTCTCCTTTGTTTTAGAATATCTTTGGGTAAATTATTGAAATGTCTATGGATTCTTTGCCTTTGAATCTAAAATTATCTGTAAAAACACCTAAAAAGAATCTTCAAGCTTATGAAACTTGCAAAATTGGGAACTTGAGGTATGTCAGAACTAAGCTACTAGTGCAGATGGGTGAAATTCACACACCTGTTCCAGTGAGCTCCTTGAGCTTAAAGAAAGAAAGCATTAACCATGATGTGAAGTTTGCCAAACACTGTACACTTTGATGGCAGTGGCCATGGGTTTATCCCACACCTGCTGCCTCAGGATAACAAAAACTGTCCTTGCAGTGTTTTTGGGGTGACTACCACATTTTTGATTCATTCTGCAGCAACGCAGGAAGTAGAAAATTCTAATCTCTCAGTGGCATTTCTTGGTAACTTCCTAAGTTTCAACAAGAATGAAAAAAAAAAACAAACCAGCAGCTTAAGTGTAACATCTATCAGTTATCAACTGATAACAGCCTGGACAGAGCTGCAGTGAACAGGGAAATGCTGAAGTGGAGTGAATGAGGAAGGGAGGAGAGGAGAAGGAGGAAGCTATAACATTTCTCCTGTGAGTCTTTGGTGAAAATTTTCAAACAATCATGAGGAGATTATTTACTGTCAGCTCTCCCCAGTTAATCAGCTCTATTTTCAGTGTACCGGCTGTTTGTAACTGCTTCAGGAGAACAGAGAAACAGAGGTTCACTATATATGCTGTTCTGATAATAGAAATTTTTTCTACTTTAGTAAATAAAATGGCAGTTGTCTGCATTGCAAAGATGTAAATACTGTTTATACATCTTAGAATCCCTAATTAGTGGAAGCTGGACCCTCAAAATCTTCCCCTGGAGCTCAGCAGTCATTTTTACAGTGAGGCAGAACAGAGGAACTCAGAGTGCTTCAGTGCTCCTCCGGAACACACGAAGCTGACACTTCTCTATACCCTCTCCCTGAATGCTGTGGAGAGATCTTCGGCTTTCTTGCAGCCAAAACACTTAGTCTGGCAAATATAGATGTTGAGGTGTTGAGGAGGGATAAGGACAAAGAGATTTCACTTAGCTAGTTTTTGTTGGTTCATTTGTCTTTTTTTAAAACTTCTCTGTCTCCTTAGCTCCATGCAGAACATCAAAGCTTTGGGCTTGCACGTGGCATACCTGGCGCCAGGAATGTACTCATCCAAATGAGTGTGAGTGGAACTCAGTGAAATGTTCTTACTAGTGAAGCTCATGCCAGGAGTAACAAAATCCATTTCCTTTACAGCCACAGGTGTTCTGTTGCAGTCACTGGTCAAAGCTGTTTTGCTTTCTGAATTAAATTGAACTGTGCAATGGAGTTACCAGATTAAATTCACCCCTCTAAATTCTCTGATGACCTACTGAAATCATTAACCAAATGTAATGAAATCAAGGCCTCTGATTAGCCAAGTATATAATTTGTTGATATGTGGAAGAGCCTTGGCTCACTCTTTCACTTGCTCATCCTTGAAATGTTTACATTGGCACAGAGATTCCTGTAATGGCAGTGACATAAGAGTGACTATTCTAGACAACAAGCATGGAATCAATATAATATATAATTCTACATCTAAGTTAAGCACACAAATAAGCTGTTTTAGAACCCGTCTAGTAAATTTTCTCCCTGATATTTTGACTACAGGGATGTCTCATAGCTTTAGACAGGTCAGCTTCATTTATGGACTATGCTACTTTTTCAAAGTAAAGTAATCAGACTGACAAATCCTTTTTATAAACTGTAGTTGGAGTAATTCTTGACTTGGGGAATTAATTCATGTATTTATACCTCGTGATTAGAATTTTACTTTAAGTTCCTGATTTTTGTAATTTCAAAGGAGATATTTCAACAGTCTTTACCAATTTGAATTCATGATGTAAGCTACAGTCTCGATGCCTTATGATAATTACACCTTCTGAGCTGCAAATGAAAAACAAGAGACATGGAGAGAAAGAAGCTGCATTTTGTTCTTTCCCTCCCTTTCACATTCAGGTAACTTTCCACTGGGGCATAAACTAGTTATTAGTTTGTAAAACCTCAGCAGTATGAAGGTATTTATTAAAAGCAATTATAATAATATTAACAACCACAGTAGAAATAGTAATAGAAGCAGTGATAATTTTGGTCTGTTTTGCTCTTCCCAATGGCAATAAGCCACAGGTATGAAAGGTAGAAAGAGAGGCAGGACTATGTTTGGGTGGACTCTAACTGGGAAGAGCAGTTGGAACTCTCATAAGCAGTTCTGTTAGCATCGGCTCCTTTTTGTGTACTTTGTGGTATCAGTGCAGAATGGAAAGTCAGCGTGAAAGACACTGAAGGTTAAGAGAGAGAATGAGGTGGGAGACAGGCTTCTTTAGTGGGGAAAAATGAGAAAGTGAGAATGGAAAGAAAGGAACATTTCATAAATTAGTGTGTAGGTGGAGGTAACTGATTGATACTATGAGCAACCTCAAGCCCTTTTTGAGGAGGATGAGAAGACATTAAAGAAAAGGAATTATTTTCTAGTGAGTTACAAACATCAAACGGGCAAAAAAGAGTTAATTAAGTTATATTCTGGCAATAGAAAATCAAATGTGAGATGGCATTTTAGCTGTGAGGCCCACTTTAGGCTGTTGAAAAATAGTGGAGTACTAACAGTGTTCTATTTTTTCCACAGCCTCAAGAAAACCTCATGGCTGCAGTGTCGCTGCTAATTTACTTTCACATTTCATCACACGTTAGTTTTACAAAGTGTGTTGCATGTCCTCCAAAGCTTTTGTAAAAATTTCTTTACATTTTCAAGTTATAGTTTTCCCATTTTAAGGGTGAAGGATGTTTGCACCTTCTTTATACAGTTAGTGTAACAGCTTACATCATGATTAACTGTCTTAGCAGAATTAAGAGTGCAGTCTATCTCCATAGGATTAATTCTGTAACTTACTGGAATTTTACTGAAACAAATACCACTAACAAAGCTGCGGAGCTAAATGGAAACATGTGCTCTGAGCTTGCTGTTAGGTAACTTGAGGGCACATCGCTGCTGTTATGTTATCTCTTCTCTTGCATTTGGGTCCAGGATTGTTTCCCTTATTCATTTAAAAATAAATGAGAGAGAGAAGGACGTGGCCATACTGAGCCTGTATTGTTTCTACAAGGGCAGCTTATAAACAGATTATCAAAACAAACATTTGTGCCACACTTCATTCCACAAATAGAGAGCTGTCTGATAGTAGTCAGCATGGTGTATCTCATAGAGAACTTGAATTTAATACCAGTGTTAGGCTTTATGTAAGAAGATAGCCCATAAAACTGGAGCCCTGCTTTGCTGTGTCGACATGTCTGGAGCTCAGAATAAAATTGAGTTTCCTGCTTTAGCTGTAGCTTGATCTTAAAATAACCTGCAGAAATTATAGTTCTGATTACAGGGAAAGTGAAGGACTTAGAATATTCTCCTAATAAAGTCACAGATGACACAAGTCTTAGTCATCTGTAGTCTGTCAGTAATGGGCATTTCAGAGAGGGAAACAAGCTTTTGAAATTAGATAATTTGATTTGCAATCAGGCCTAATTATTTTAGGAACACAGAAAACCTTTGTTTTTAACAAAAATAACAATCTGGAATTCAATTAGACGAGAACAAGCCATTATAATGGATGCCACACATCATCCATAGGAAAACTGCTGTCTTGGGGGAGAGAGTTATGTTTGAAATGAACTCCACCTGTCATTTTTCTTATTGCCATTTCTGAAATAAACAATTGAACTCAAAGGACACATAACCCTAAATGATAACTAAAATGCTTGTAACTGAAAGTACACTCAAACCCAATGCACGATAAACAGTAATTTAAAAGTCCTAAGGAAATCTTTCCATCCTATTTTGAGTATTATGTAACTTTACAGCTGCAGAAAACACTTTGTGAGAGTAATAAATACTAGAAGAAAACCTGGCTATCCTTGTGAAAAATGCAGATTTGAGACCACCACTAGTGAACTGAAAACCAATGTACAATTTGGAGTTAAGACAGTTTGGGTTAGCTAATATTATTAAAAGACCTTAGTCTCTTTTCTGGGGTTTCTTATTGCCTTGTATAAATTTGTTAAACCTTTATAAATTAATAGCAATATTTAAAATTTAATCATTCCGCTTGTACATGAGTGTATTAAATGCTGAGATGCAATCCAATGAGTTTTTGTCAATTGATCCTACTCTTCTCATGGATTCAGCATGGGGGAAAGCCAGTGCTGCTTTGGGCCTAGATAAGAATCAGTATTCAATGCAAGCCTTAGGATTTTTTTGCCCATATAGTTTTGCTGGAGGGGGGCCAAAGTACTGTATTATTTACACAGTGAATAAGCTTTCCTCATTTGCTCCACTAAATGTGGATAATTATCATTCATTTTAGGTTTTTCAGTATAAATGACACAGATGTCCAGACAACATATTTATAATTTCACCCCATCTGTGCTAATTTTTCTATAAATGTCCTTGTAGTACAGCAAGTATTCTGTTTTATCAACAATATCTGCAGTGTTGAATAACATTCAAAGATGTGACTAATATTCAGCCCTCATTATAAGAAAATATACCCACCCCATCCCAGAGTCGCAGCACAGTTAGAAATTCCCTGGAGTGCCTTGGTTTGTTTTGTTCTTTTGGTTGTCTGGGTCCATCCAAGACTGGCAGTGGTGCCAGAGGGCAACAGACAACAAATCCCCACAGTTTATGTTCAAGGCATTCTGCACCTAAATGTATTGGTTATCCATGAAGAAAGAAATCCCAGAAATGTGCATGCATTTCTTCTGAAAGTAGGGGTTTTCTTTAGAGCCCTTAATTACAGCCCCTTCCTCTGCTGGCTAGTGTATCTTAAATCCTCAAACTGGGACCCAGCTTTGCATAGCTCAGACAGGAAGAGTGTAGTGGATGTAGGGACTTCTATTGCTTCTAATATGCTCTAGGTGGTTGTTTTTCCCCTCTTCTCAAAAATGTTTGCAGTTCACCACTTCAGAGACAAACTTGCATTGGAGAAGACCCCACATGAGACCTTTTTGAGGTCTGCTTTCTTAAATCACCTCAAATTCATCAACCTTGCTCAGGCTCACTTATACAAATGTTGTGTATATGTAATTATTTAGGAAATTTATGTAGGAAATAATTAATGGTCATTCAGGGAAAGTGTATTTTTAAATGAAACAACTTGGTCATTTATAATTTTTCCCATGGTGTTCCTTAATTCCTGAACACCACCAGTGCAGTTTATAGTTTAATAACTCAGGAAAATAATATTTCCAGAACCATATTAAGCAATTCAAGCAAAAGAAAATAATAATATAATAGAATAATATATAATATATATATAATTAATATTTATATAATAATAAAATAATCCAGAATCACAAAACAGCTACTTATTCCTAGTCCCAATCTCAAAAATTTCTCTCTTAAATTTGCAAGAGCAGTTTTGAGAAAAGAGGTCAAGACCTCCAAACTCACTCTTACTTAAGAGAAAAACATCAGAGCAATAGAAATTGTAAGTAGGATAGAGTTTAAAATGGAAACAGTGTTATCAGAATCATAGGCTACTGAATACCCTGCTACTTAAAGATGAATTGAAATACTTCAAAGTAGCATTAAAGTACGCTTTTCAAGAAAAGTAGTACCAAGCTTTATAAGGTAAATTCCTTCTGCAGCTTTTGAGGTTATTTGGTCTATTGTGTATTCTAGCAGGTTCACTAGCACTAGCTCCTGTTTCCTCAGGAAGGAATAAGCTGTGTAAGACAGGGTGGTTCAGTCTGGGAAATAGTGGCTGCACATAAATGATAGAGTACCAAAGAAAGCACTGTTTTTCCAACCACTAGTTGTGCTTGCACATTTCCAGTGTATTCTGAGCACTTACAGAAGAGCCCTACATATACCACCTTTTAACAGTCCCTATGGAAACAGAAGGTTATAAGAATTCCTTCTCTAGGTGTAAAAGCAAGAGAACAGCTTTGTTTTTTTAACAGATCTTATTGTGGTAAAATAGCACTTAAATGCTGCAGTTTCTCATTATTTAAGATCCACATTTCAAAAATTGTTGAAGCACAAAGAAAATTGTGTGAGAAGGACCTTAGGATTCTCAAAAACACTTGGAAGGCAAATGACTGCCGACACCTGACTGTTCAACCAAGGTCTTTTAAGGAACTAAAACTTTTTAACACCCACCTGAAATTCTAATATAATTATCTGTGTGTTGCTGCAAGTGAATTAAAAGTCCCAGTTTGTAAAATCAAACTATTCCTTCTAGTTTTTTGCATCCTGATAGAATTCCTGTAAGCTGGTGTTTGTATGCCAGTAAGATATCCAGCTTCTGCTTACATGAGTGCTAGAGGCATATTGCTGGAAGGGTAAAACTGCTTCTTCCTATTGTATCAAAAAAACCCCTTTCCATCCAAAAGTTTTGGTCTGTAATGGGGTCAGAGGAAATTAAAGTAGCCTTTCATTCTCTGTTATAGGAACTTCTTCTGAAGTTTCAGACTAGCAGACCAGCAGGCTAAATTCGGCAGCAGGGATGCCTTCAATTAACTGTATCTGTTCTATTTGTAGTACAAAGGATATGAGCAGCCTACATAGCTTAAAAGAAAGGAGGCTAAATAGAATTTAAAGAGGTACCTTGCATATAGCACTCTCAGAGAAGACGAATGGGATCTCTGCCAGTCAGCAGTTTAAGATCATGGCTAATGCAAAGACCTGGCTTGAATTTATACAGGTGTGCTGTCTAGTCAATAAGACATCCAGGAAGAATTTCTCTAGAAGTTGCTCATAATGTAAAGCAAACTGCTGAAAATAGTGCCAAAGTGAGCAATGTGAATGAGTTTTAGGCAGAATTAGCAAATTCATTTTAGAGGAATGCATGGTTAGCTCAGGGGATTGGTAGTAATCCTTAGATATTCATCACTTGAACACCATTATGAATTTAACCTGGTTGTTGATGCCAGTCAAAACACAATGTCTTTGTTATTGATCTCTCTGAAATGACTTTCCAGTGTCCTTGGAAGAAAATCCAGAACCTGCAATTGGCACATAAAAATACTGAGATGAAAAAAAAAAAACTGACGTAAAGATAATTGACAAAAATATTGAACGAGCATGGTGATTAAATTACTAGTTACCTTCTGCAGGCTGACTCAGAAGGATGGACCTCTTGCAGGGAGGCTGGCACAGACTGTGGGGAATAACATGTTCCTTACCTCTCTCCACTAGCATACCTCTCTCAACTTCATGCTGTTATCTGGCAGTGGAGTGAACAGCTACTGAGCTCTTAAGGAAAAAGAAAGGAAAATGAATGGAAGGAGTGGCTGTGTATTTTGTCATCAGTAGAATATCTAGAATCATCAGGAAGTGTGAAACTTCACGACAGTTGTCTCAATGACTGTTCCAAATCCCCTTGAAAGCATTTTTGGATTTGAGACTCTGGGATCTCTTACACCTTTTCATATCAGAATAATATTAAAACAAGGTTTCTCAGCTTCAAGTGGCATTAATACTCAGTGCCCCAAGTACCTTGGTGCTGAACTGTCATCTACCTTAGGATCATGGCAGAAGTAATTATTCATGATTTGGTGGTGTTTACTGCTGGTAAATGTAGGTATGGAAGACAAGATATTCTCTTTTATCTGGGCTTACTATACCCAAGAAGGTCAAAAACCCAAGGAGAGCTCTTAGTTCAAAAAGCGGACAAAAGGCTGGCATGTAGTCAAAGTGCAAAACAGGGCTCCAGCAGTTGAGCTTTAAATTTGTTTCATTATTGTTAGTCATCCCTCACCAGCACCAGTGGTTTTGCAAGCCATTTAATATTGCTGCAGAGTGGGGGGATTGTGGATTCCAGTTTGTTTTCCTTTATCTAGCAAAATGTTATAGGTGGCACAGACTGGCAAAGTTTCCTTTTCAGTCAGCAGAGCTACTCTGTCATCTGGCTCTAGGCAACTAGATATTCACTGATGTCATTAGTTCTGACACATGATAAATATGCAGTAAATTTTCTGTGTATGCTGTAACTGAGTGAGGTGGGGTTTCACTCCAGGGTAAAATGAGCCAAGATTAAATTAACTCTCTGTCAGGAAATATAAAAAAAAACCTTAAAAATTCTATTTAAACAGGTTAGTATGACTACACTGAAAATAATTTTGCTTTGGAATTGTATTGGAACAGTATCATGAAGTGAAACCAACATTGTGTGTCTCCTTGCTTGGGAAACTCCCTCAAATAAGTTTTGTCTATAGAGGTTACTCATTTCAACTAAAACAATATTTCGTGGATTTTATTCCTTTGAAGAGTAGAGAACTTCTCCCAAAACATTATTTTTCACTAGATCTCTGTTTTTCAGAAGTGCGGAGCTTTATCTTTGAATAGGAGGAGGAAATGATTGCCCATATCTGTGGAAAATGCAAGCTCTTACTGTCAACATCTTGTGAGAAAATGCACTGATGCTGCAAACTTTGTAGTTTCATTTCAGGCTAATTCCAAAGATTTATGCCGGCTAAATTCTCACTACAAAAGATGAGAACTTTGGCATCCTACGTTGCCAAACATTTCATTCTTAGATACAAGATTGCTTGTAACAAGTTACGCGATTTTGTAACTTGATGCCATGTATTAACTTGTATCCACAGAGATCTCATAAATGTTTCATAAGAGCAGCTTTGTTCAATTGCATTACCAATGCAATCCATTTCCTCTGTATTTTGTTTTTTTCTGTTGATATGTGCTTTTGGAAAAAAAATAGTTTTTAAATTGAGGATATTTGAAGGATTTAATTACATTCAAAATTAGATCCAAAAAAAGTATTAATATGAAGGGATATATATGTAGAGGTTTTAAATATGTTGGATTTTGCTTCTCTGTATCACATTGGGGTTTACCTTTTATTTTAACCAATGACAAAGATTTACACAAAGGAATAAATTGATGTATATTGCAAGAGAATTTCAGGAATCATGCAGATCAGATTTTCATCTAGATTAAGCGCATCTACCTCCATATAGAAATTACCAAATTTAGGTTAAAAAAACAAATATGTTTCTCTGGTGTTCTCATCTCACCTACTATACAATTCATCTTCCCCAGTGAAAAAGTTTCACTGAATTCAATGAAGCGTGACTTTTGCCAAATCAAGACCTCTGTGGCATCTGAATTACATTCATTAGTCAGTTATTCGGAGTCTTTTAATTTCTTGCATTCTATTCCTTGATTTCAGATCATCTGCTTAGTCAGAGGCTGAATTTCAGTCACTCACCCCCACATTCAGCAACAGTGCAAACCACAGATGATCATGGAGCTAAATAAATAAGGATAAGCTACTAGGGAATGGTGATAATACAATGGCAGGGGCAGAACAAAGCAAACCCATAAAGGATCACCTTACTTGCTTTGCTGCCATGGCTCACATGCAGTGCTCATATTAAAATTTCTGCTGATCTTTAATAGCCTGTGGACTGTACAGATTCAGGGGCAAAAGTTTTGGAATTTGTTGTGATGGCAATGTACTATCACACTAGAAAATACATTTTATCTACTTATTCTGTAAAGATCTGGCCAATATAAAAATTTTGATAAAACCACAGTTTCTGTGTGCTAGAAATTGTAGAGCTGTGTAGATAACCTGAAGATTTCATCTCATCTACATTTGAATGTGCTTCATTTCAGAGCTCAGCTGTTTTGGTTCTTGGCTGCTGTAGGCTGAATCTGAACCTGGATCCAAGTACCAAAAGGACATCTGTCATTCCTGTGCTCAGTTACTCTTCTTGCTTTCCCTGGGTTGGAAAGAGAAAAACCTGACAGGATAAACTGGAACACTGAGCTTGTATTGATGGCTAGGAACTGAGAATTAGAAGCTGAGTGCAAGGAATGTGGTGAGAGTTGGGGAACAGATGAGAGAAAAAAGCCCTTTGGAAAAAAACAAGCACTTGTGATTCAATGTTTGATGTAGACTAACAGCCATAAAACTACTTCTTCCTGTTCTTGAGTGTCTACTTGAAGTTAGTGCCAATTTAAAATCTAATTTAATAACCATATCCTATTTAAATATATATCTGTGCAGTTGATTAACATTTTCTGTTGCATTCTCTTTACCCATTCACTTCTCAGGAAATAAAATGTTAAGATGATTAGCAGTATGAATAGTTAGTAGCGCTAGCCAAAAAAGCCAATATATTGCATTAAATGGAATTATTACAGATGTCAAAGAATTCTGTTGAAGAGCCTTTTAAAGCACATCAGTTGGATCCCACATGAATGAAGTTACAATTTTGAAGGAAAATATTGTGTCTTCATGAGTTTTCAACCGGCAGTTGATCTCTGGCAGTATTTATTGTTTCTTCGTTCCCCTGTATGGTTTTCTGCTGAGGATTGTGGCTGTGGCATTTTGGCCAGTGACTGAAAGCCATGTGGAGAATCTTTTTACTCTTTCAGGAGGTGTGCCTAATGAGGACTCTTCTGTGAATTCATATGAATCTGTGATAGCAGTCAAACTAGAACAGATTTAAATGATTGTTAGGAATTTTAGGTGTAAATTAGACATCGTTTGAGGTTTAGCTCTCTGGAAAACACTGATTTCTTGATGCTCTGTATATTCTCTCCCTATTTTCTTCCTGACGA
The DNA here is from genome assembly GCF_028551555.1 of Melozone crissalis. Classification (NCBI taxonomy): domain Eukaryota; kingdom Metazoa; phylum Chordata; class Aves; order Passeriformes; family Passerellidae; genus Melozone; species Melozone crissalis. Next base: position 30,947,754 of record NW_026535794.1, read on the forward strand.
AGCAAAGCAAAACAAAACCAAACCAAACCAAAGGGGAATGAAGTTATATTATACTCTGAGTCCAAATCTGAGCTTTGGTTTCTCCTCTAGAAGTCTGTCTATGTATGCTACATTGGACATTGCAGTGGTGGAAAGTGCTGTTTGGGCAGGTTTTCCACCCTTCTCCCTTTCTTTGTGCCTTATAGAAAGCAAAAGCAGAAGGAATGAGGAAGAACTTTCTAACTGCAAAGGAATGTCTGCTCTTTTGAAACCCTATGACTGAGAGAAGCAGGGGTTTGATATATGTAATATTTTCCATGATATCAAGATATTGAACTTTATAGCATGGTAAGATCTTTAAAACTTTTAAAGACAGTGCCGTGTATAAGAAGTGTGGCAAGTATGTGACTGCTTTCCTGTGGTTGGTTTGGCACCACACTCTCCTATCTTAGTGTTTCTTTTAAAGAGAACTGGCAAAACAGGGACTGAAGAATGTCCAAAAAATAAATCCCAGGAGGAAGCAGACAGCCAGGATGCTTCTTCTGTTAAATTATGCCTTTTAGGAAAGCAGTTGGCGGTCTTTGGTGCATAGTGGTGATCATAACCTTTCTATCTGGTGCCCATCCAATCCAGATAGGCAAAGAGGAGCTGTGCAGTTAGGGTTCTCAAGAGCATCTAACCACACTGTGCTCTTTGGAATTGATAAACGAGATTCCCCTTGGAAAATTTGCCTTATTGTATACTTGAATTTCCCTAGCTAAGACTGTTTTCTAGGAATAACAAGTCTCTCTTTTCTGTGTAGTTTCTCAGCCAGTACCAGTAGTTATCAGAATTATGCAGTCTTCTTTTATTATAGGCACACATCACAGGTCTGTTCACACAACCCACATTAAAAATGTTTCTGTTTACTGACTTTTTACTCCCTTGAGATAGAAATATCTCAAGGAAGGCAATAGAGCTGTGTCAAAGATTCATGCTGTGCTCTGCAATGACATGAGCCCATTCAGCACTGGTGGCAGCTGATTTGTGTTGATGGAAACTTCCCACATGTTGAACTCAGACATAATCTGTATTTGTGCCAGAAATCATTGTTTCCCACCTGTACAGTATAATCTGCTCCTAATGCCTATGACCTATTTTTAAATCTATTTTTTGTGTCATATTTATAGAAACACTACTGAAATGGTCAGTAAAGAATGCAGATACCAGCCATGTACTTCTCCATATTTTGTGGTACATTCTTAAAAAAAACACAAACCAAACAGTGGTACAGCTATTTGTTATGCATACTTACCACTCACTGGAAGAAATCATATCTTTCATCATTTATCCACAAAGAGCTGTTGTGCTCTGAATTGTACATAACTTCTGCTGTCTTTTGCATACCTGTCTAAGAAGAAGATATCTGCTGTGTGTCTTTACTTTCATGTAGAGCTGACTGCTCTGTTATCTGTAGTTTGCCATCAAAATTACAAACAAAAATGTGGCAGGATAATACTGACTACAGATGAAAGTGCTTATAAATTAAACATGCCATGTAACAGGACTTTCAGATTAAAGAACACTTTTTTAAGCTTTGAAAGCATTTTGTAATGGAGATGATATTAAATTGTACACAAACTGCATGGAAGTTAGTAAGACCCAGCAGTTTACTAACAGTATAATAAATAACAAATTATAGCAGTTTAATCCAATGATAGATTCATTAATATGATCTGAAAAGCAAATTGTGTGGTGGTTTACAGAAGGGAAGGTGGCATTGGAGAAAACTGTCAAAAATAACACCACATTGTAGCATTTCTGACTAAAGGATTACAAAATACTCACAAAAACTGCAGCACTAACACATTAATAGATTAAACTGGTAGTTGAAAGGCACAGTTTAAAATCCAGGAAGACATTTCAGAAGATGACTTCAAGAGATGGCAAGTTCTTATTTATAAATATAAATATTAAGATGTAGTAGAAGGCAGATTTCCAGTGTAATTAATCAGGTTTTATTAGGTATGTGCTCAAATATACATGCCCAGATAAGAGAGATTGCAAAATGTCCATATGAGGGAGGGTGTGCTCACTGTGTGAATAACTGATGGCCTCTGCCTGTAGATTTGTCGCTGTCTGTCCCTGAAGGGTGTGGAGAGCAGAAAAGAGTCTCCAGCTTGGCCATGTGGCACATGCCAGTCCCCCTTCTCTGAACATGCCAAGCAGCATTACTTTTAGGGGACTGCCACAGCCTGGAAAGTAGTGGCAGACTGACTCTAAGCAGGACTCTGCTGAGAGCATGGGTCAAAGGAGGCCAGAGAAAAGTTAGGAATTAACATGAAAGGCATAGATTTTCTTTTGAATGTTTTCTATCTCTGTAAATACTCTAAAAATTTAAAGATCTCTGCACATGTGTTTTTTTAATACAGTGTGGTTAAAAGTATGACTTAACTCAGTGCCTTTTCACCTATTTAAGTTTTGCTCTCTGAAATTATCTGCTTTATCATAGATCAGCAAAATAATGTGAAATGCCTCTTGAGCTAAGAGAACTGTTGTACAGGTGAGTACTCTGGTAAGGTTTAGCAGCCAGACAATGTTGACCAAAAGATGTTAGCAAAATCTGTAAGAATGAAAGCAACAGATATTTACTTGTGATTCTTAGGTGCATATTTAGACTGAAGAGAGACTTGAAACTCCTTGTCCTTAAAGATGTGTAAAAGTCATAAAAGGATATTAGCAACAAGGCCATGGATATTGGTAAACAGTTGGCAGACATGGATTATTTCAGTCCAGACCCAGACTTCAAGGTCTACCATGGTGCAGAGATTCATTACAGCTTTATACCTGGAGTTGGCACCCTTTTTCATTATTCTATCTTATTAAAATCTATGAGGTTCTCATGCTCCCTTCTTTTCCACCTCATTGTTTTTACTGTATGCCAGTATGAATCACGAAGGAAATGAAGATATTATTTTGATCATTCCTCAGTCTTACTACGTGTGCTGGTGCCACAAAGCCAATTGTAAGCAGAAAAGTACAGGGAGGTTGCCAAAAGCAGTCTTAGCAAGACCAAGAGCAGGATTTCCACTGCTCTGTCCTTACCTGACTGTTCCTGCCCCATGTTGCATCCACTCATCCAGTGGGGGATGGCAGAAAAGAGGATTCTACAGGAAAACCAGTGTGTCAGTGGAGGAGCAGAACTTTGTTTAGCAGTGCAGACCCCCTTCTCACCCCACTGCCTCTAGTGCACAACCCCAGTGGCAGACAGCCCCAGGAAAGCAGTTTAGCAGCCCTGTGGCTGTCCCCCTGAGTTTTCTTGCCATATGGTTTTCTTTACTTAGTTTGAAACCAGCAAAAGATTATTAGCTTCATGTTGGTGGCTCTGTCTTTGAGAGGTCACTGGGATGGCTGGAAAGTTGCTACTGGAAGTTGTCAGTATCAGTTATCATGGGCTATTTTTTGTTCTGAAGTTGTTCTCCTCTGCTGCAAAAGTTCTGCTTAATGTAAGAGTGGTTTTGTCATTGCTGAATGAAGGCTGTTCCCAAGGTGCTGCACTGTCCAACTCGACGGGTTTTTAAATAGTGTTCATATGGTGTTAATTGGCTTAATTGTATTAAATACAGGATTATGTTTTACTAGCTAAGTGTGGGGTGTAGGATTCATATTCATCCATGAAGAAATAATTCTTTGCAGTCCCTGCTTACTCAGCTCCTGCTTGTTTCACAGCTCTTGCACTTGCTTCTCATGGACTCTGATTGTAAATACTGGTTTATTGAGGCAATCAGGCCTATCGCTGGCTGTATCTCATGTGACTGTCACTTTAAGGCTCCAACAGCACATACTCAGAGTGGCTTCAGCCTGTGTCTCATCTCCTTTCCTAAAGCAAGAGGAGGGAGCTCTTCCTTTGCTCCGGGGAGAGGATTATGGCAGCAGATCTGTTACAGTGTGCACCCTGCTTGGGAGGGCTGCCGGGAGCTGCTGCGAGAGGAGATGTGCAGCTTATGCGCAGCGTGAAGCAGCTTAGCTCCCTGAGGTGTAATTTTAAGCTCTTCTTGGGTTTAATAATGGTTATACTTGAACCATTTTTCTCTAGCTTTCCATACTAACCCTTAGCTGGAACTTTATGTAAGAAGAAATACTCTTTTCTAGTATGACCCAAATGGTTCTTTATTTTGCAGCTCTTGGTGGGGCCTTAGAGTGTCTGTCTCTTAGTCTAGCTGTCTTTGTATATATAGATATCTATATTTATATATAAAATGAAAATGTAAACTTGAAATGAAGTCAATATTATTTTTTTCTTAGTTACTCTTTTTTACTGTGATTGATTTATGATAGCATACTCCAATGCATTTATAGTTTTTGAATAAAATGTTTGTAGCGTGTTTTAGTAGCAAAATAAAATAAAATTATTATTAAAATTAAAATCAATATAAAAATATATGTAGTTTTACAAAAAATCTAAATGGAACAAAATTTCAAGGGTTTCCCTTTTTCAAGATACTTTTCAATTAATATCGCTTTCAAGTTAGATTGCTGACTTTAATGGCATACAGGGATGAAATGGAGTTCATGTTGTGGCCAAAAAGGTGTTTTTAGAAGAAACCTTTGTGGGTTGTGTTTTATTCTAATCTTTTATTGCACGCTACAGATTCCAAAATGCCTAAGAAAATGGTTAGGAACATACTGTCGCAAATACAGGTATTTCAATAAATCAGTCATTTTACTCAGCAGCTCCAGTAGCATGTTGATACATCTGTACTCAGGAGACTGTGGTCAGTCCCTGATGCCCTGGGTTGGGCTGAGGAATGGAACCACAGTCGTTTTGCAGGAAGTTTATGCTGGTTCAGGCTGTGCCTTGGAATACTGGGTAGCCAACTGTGGGAAAGGAAACAGCAGGGAAGGGATCAGAACAGCTCTGTCTGCCCATGCCAACGTGCACCCCTGTTTCAATGACCCTACCAGTGAAGTTCCACAGCAGCAGGAGGCACTAGCAAATGTTCCATAGTCAAAAGTAGTACCTGGAGACGATGGTGAGGAGCTTATAAAGTGCATGGGAAGGAGCAAATACACACCATCTGTTCAAAGCACACACAAAAAAATCTGAATTTCGCTACATGATCTCCTTAAATATGGTTGTGTTTGGCTGGAGTTTTTTCCGCAGTTCCATTGCTCTTTTTACTGTCTGTGCTGTGATCTTCATATTCTTTCATCAGGTTTCTACATATTTGAGGGTTTTTTCCCTGAAAATATTGCAGTATGAAAGAGGACGTAGGTAATTTAGTTTAAGCAGAAAATAATGAGACAAGAGTAATAACAATGCACAGAGTGAATTTGTGGAAAGTGAATTCCTTTCACTCCGCTGGGGTTTTTTTTTTGAAAATACCATCTATCATCTTGAAATTACTTTAACATGATGTCTGCTGTATTACAGGAAGGAAAAAGTGCTTGTAATCCAATGTGACAATAATGGTGAACAGACAATCATTTATCATTAAATAGTTATACAGATCTGTTTCTTGGAAGAAGGTCAGTTTTGACCTTTATTTATGAACAATAAATTGGAAACCATTTATAGTGCAATACATTTATCTACAATTACTAATTTTGTGTTAAACACCTTTGCTCTTTTTCAGCAAGATTAGAAAGTCTTGAAAGGTAAATAGCATTGAGGCCCATCTTTGAAGGGTTTGGAATTTTTTTCCCTCTGGAAACAGCACTGTACCTACATTAGAAAAAACAGCCTTGGTTTCTTTAGTCATGTTTGTGTCTTTCTAGCCTTTGTTAATATGATTCTCATTTAGAAACAGGAACTGTGAAATGCGGTCAGGAATAAATAGATCTCTTCTAAATAGACATTGTCAAGGAAGAGCTAAGGAAGTGAATTGTGCAAATTCTTAGAACCAAGTAACGTTCATTTCAGAAAAAGACATATTTCTCAGCTCTGTGTCAGAATGTCCTCTAAGATGAGGCGGAGCAAACTCTATAAAAATGGTACATTCTGGGAATTAATTAATAAAGATGATAATGGACCGTGATACTTGGTTATGGTCACTTTTTTTTTTTTTAAGAAAGATCATAGACTATTTTTTTAATGGTCTCTGGGGTGGAAGTTGAAGCGTTCATTTTAACTGTATTCAAAAGGCAGGTAAGGTCAGAAGCTGTTTTACATGTGTGTTGACTAGCAACTTCAGTTTTCTTTTTTTGTCTGGCAGATGTAGTTGTGATTGGAAATGAAATAGAATTTTATGGGTGCATGACCTAGCTCTCTCTAAACCAAGAGCATTCTTTGGTCACTTTGGGACTCTGATTTGTGGCAAAAGATAATAACATTGGGTATCAGCTTTTCTCTGAGGTGTTTCATCAGATGCATGGCTCTCAACTGACAGAACAGTGCTCACATACTTGGAATGAGTGAAATCAGTGTCATCTACATCAGCTGCATTTCCAGACATCCCTTTCTGCACGTGGGCTGACACTTGGTCATCCTCTCCCTATTTATGCTGTGTCCACACCCTGCTGTTCCTGAATGTTCTGCAGAGTGATTTGTCCATAGTGATGAGTAGCTGGTGATTGTGTAGATTTTGTGCTAGTTCTGGGACATGGTGGTTTATGCTGGTGAGCAGGGGAAGTCAGCTTCATGGGGTGCATTAATCACCTTCAGTTCCTAGGACATGGTGTGAAATGTGCTTTATGGATGCTACTATGGTCTCAGCAATAATTTAATTACTTGAACATTACAGTAAGCCGAGAGAGTGCTTGGCCAAGGCTGGCTATTGGGAAATCCATAGTAGTGTAAACATTTCAGTTCAGGTCTGCACTATCAGATCCTCATTAAGAGGGAAAAAAACATACACAAGCATATCTAAAAATCAGTGAAAATAATCTCATTTGTTGAAATAAGCTCCTGTTTCTTAGCAGCATAACCCTAAGATATAAGTGTTCATGGCACAAATATGAAAACCATAAGAAGGGAAGCAGTCAGGAAGAATTTTCACATTTCTGAGAAAAAAACATTTTCCTGAAAGAAGGACTTACTAAGGTATGCCACTGCTAGTGCAGCCTTCTGCAGTACCTTGATGAGATGATTCAGGATAGATTCCAGTTTGTCTCATGTCTAAGTGAACACATTAATAAATTCTTTATGGTAACAAGCCTACTCTCGGTGCTTTACCTTAAAATTAGTAATAGAGCTTTTCTATGGCAAACCTTCAATTAGTTATGCTGCCTTTTTCTCCCAGTCTTTAATATGCAATGCCTTTTGCAGTAATTCCATGACATGGAATGCCATCTCATTGATCACAAAAAGTTCTGGTTAGAGTCCAGAACATAAACACTTACTTGCAAGTTGCATCTTGCATTGCAGAATTTTATCTTGTTCTAATGATGTTTCCAGCCAGGTTCAAAAGCTCAGCCAACAGGGCTAAATGTGCTGAGAGTTGTTCATCTTAGGTCTGGTGAGAGGGAACTTCTGCTGTGAATGATTAATGTGTTAAGTGAGGGGTAGGAGTTTCCATATGACTAGGATTTATTTAAATGATTGGGCTGAGATTCTCAAAGGACCCAGAGAGTTTCTTGAGGAGTAATTTCTAGTGCTTGACTCCATTAGTCTAGTGTGCCTGTTCCAAGCCTGATCTGTGGGTTTCCAAAAGTTGAGTTTGAAATTTGAGAAGAGTTCCCACTGATTTTTGTAGACTTCTTAGTAGAAAATTTAATTTCTTGAAAAACTTAATTGAGAAAGACTCTCTCATTTGAAACTGAAGAAATGCCAATTGACTTTCTGCGCATCAGATGACATGAAGAGAGAAAAAACCAACCCACTGGTAAGAAAAATGGACCTGCTGAAATGTGGAAAAACAAATATAGGTAATAACTTTTGGCTTTTTCTGAACTGCTCTTGCTAAGTGGCATCAGAATTGCATAGAAATATTCAGTGTCTGTTGTTTCTTTGACATCCCAGATGACTTCTTAGAAGTGTTAAATTAGTGTCTGGAATATTACAGAATGCAGAAGTGTTTTTTTCAATGTTTATTTAGAATAATAATAGTTACAGAAAATATCTCCAGCTAATGCACTGAGAAGTTGCTGTCATCTTAATAATTTCTATAGTTTGATTTTCCAGTTCTTAAAAATTACAAAGGCAAATGTATGTCAGAATGAGGAGAAATGTCTGTTTGTTTCCTATACTACTCATAGTAAATCCATAACTTCACTTACTGATTGAGTTGACTGAATCATAAATAAACTGAAGAAAACCTGTATTTACACCTAGTAAAAAGACTTTTGAATACAACAGTGTCCTGAACTTAAGAAAGCATAGTAGGTTACATAGAAATATAAGTATTATTCTTACAGAAAATATTACATTTTTATTCCTTAAAATTTTGTTTATCTGAAGTCATAAAAGAAAAGTATACTAGTAGGAATTTTCTTAATGAGCACTTGTAGTGAAAAAGGTGATTTTCTTATCTCACTGAAAAGACTCCCTATTAAACTTTGTTTTCATTATGTTTGGTATCCACATAAATCTGGATTAAATCGTGATATTTTATTAGTGCTTTTTCTGTTCATTCTGATTTTGTAGTTGTCCTGAAACATAAAATTGACTCCCTCTGGTGGTTGAAACCAAGTCCCTGCATTCCAAAGAGAGCCTTTCAGAGATTCCTCTATTCTGGAGAGCACAAATCATGAATAATATTTTCTAAGTTTAATGTTACATCATTATGTAAAACCATAGAAATAGTTTTACTTGCTCTAATACACTGTAGCAGTAGTAGGTTGGTATTGCTATGTTTTGAATTTCAAGCACAGATTTACAGCCCTTTTTCAAGAAATCAAAGTAGATTGTCAAAAGAAAGCAAACACAGATATGGACAAAATAGGCTTGACATAATTTACTGTGGTGAAAAGTGAAATAAATTGGAAAGGTCCAATTTAGATAAGTAGTGTAATAGTAATGATGCTAAATGTGCCACATGATTACATGAGCAAGGTCTTTTATACCTAGCTTGGGATTTGTTTTCATCTTGAGAACATTATTTGATTTTAAAAATAAACACCTAAGAGTTTATGTTTGCCAAGACACCCTTTAAGTATAAAAGGAATAATTCTTCAATATTTGGATTGCAGCTCTGAACCTGAGAGTCTGTCTCTGTTTTTCAAGTAATTCCCCCAAATCTCAAATGGCAAAATATGAGAGGGACTTTTGTGATTACTTACTGCAAAAGATTATGGTTTGAATCTGTACTCTACAAAACCACAACTGTCTTCACATTAATGGGACGAAAATATAAGAAAGAATCCTAGAAGATTGGCATTTCCTTACTTGTGAGTTCATAATGCTCTTCATATATTTTATGTAGTCTCTTTTAGTGGAGTGCCTGCCTTATATAAGGTCTCAGTAATGGAAATGGGGCCGTCTGCATGGTAGTCAAAGTTGTTTCGTGAGAGACATGCTCTATCTGCAGCAGAAAATAAATTGGATGAAGACCTTTAAAACCTTCACAGCCCTTTCATCAAGCTGAGAGGGACTTTCCTCAGTAACTCCTCCTTTCTGTAGTGCAGCCTGTCTTCTCTGCCTCCTGATGCCATTATCTGTCCAACTTTGGGGCTTGACTGCTGCCTAATGTTCCCATCAGCTGTATTAGCATTGTTTCGACTTTTGACATTCTGACACTTGTGGGTGAATGCTGCCATCTAATAAACCCTACCTTTGCTTTGCTTTGCATCACCACTATCTTTGCCATTCACTTTCCCTGCCTTACCAACAGTGTTTTCTCTATGCATGGTGTCAACTCTTCTGCTGCTGGGTATCAGTAATCCAGCAGGCAGGCTTCTGAAAAACAGCAAGCCAGCAATTTAGTGTTATCTATTCGTTTTATTTCAGTCCCTGTGCAAATATGCTCGGTGTTTTATGTGAGCAGAGGGAGACAGAGTCCCCTGAGGGTGCTGCAGTTCAAGGCAGTGTGGTACAAAGGGGAGCAGAGTAGGAAAAAATGTGTAATACAAACAGATGCATCTTTGCTAATAAATATCTGCAACTGTTAATTCCGCATAGAATATGTAAGAGCTTTATTTCTGAGCTGGCACTGTAAGTAATACTGGTGTTGCCACTTTCCAACTGGCATGACATTTACTAGCTCATTAGGAAGATTCTTTAAAAGGCATTAATATCCTTGTGTTGGATTTTTTCCCCTCCTCTGGGGGAGGTTTCTGTTCAGTCCTCCCTGTTTCTTTGCTTAGGATCAACCTCATTTTTAGGCCAATGCTTGTCCAAGATCAGGATGTTCCATAAATATTTATAAGAAACATTGGAATACTATAAGGTCTTTCTTGATTTCCTGGATATAATAAAGAGGTTGTAAGCCTAAGTTATGTGTAAATGCTAGATTTTGCTATGCATTAAAAATGAGAAAAATCAAATCCCTAATTATTGTGTTTTGGGGAGCACATACTTCCACAACAACAACAGCAAAAGGAACTGGAAGGTACTGTTTTCAATGCATTTTTGGGGTCAGCCATCTTTTTTTTCTAAAAAAGACAAAGTTGCCAACAGTTCCTTGAAAGATTTGCCCCACATCTTGCCTTCCAAGGGTTTTGTTTGGAGCACTGGCTGTCACACCCCTGAAATAGCAATGCTATTTGGGGATACTTCTTCAGCAAACCTCCACCCACTGTCTTATTTACTTGGAGCATGCTGCCCTATGATACTTCAGGACATACCTGCTGGCATGCCCAAATGGTAGCTGTTTTGATACCCTCACTTCAAGGAAGAGATTTTTTCCCCCTCTCCTCTCTCTCTGTCATCACCTTGGGATTAGAATAGTGATAGCCCCACTGCTGTGAATTATTCAGCAAGTGTAAACCCAACAATGTCACAAATGTACCTACAGCATTTATGGGTGGAGAAGAGATGAGAGAAAAGTAAGTGAAATCCCAAGTTCTGGATGTATTTGGTACGCTTTGTAGCAGCCTCGTGTTGCCTCCAGATCAGTGATGAGGCAAACACTGCAGGTCTCTAGAACCCTCCATGGTGCCCTTTCAGTCATCCCTGACAACCTGGGGGACTTGGTACACTGTGCTTTTATGTGGAATGATACTGATCCAATTGAAGGCTTTTTGCCTTTCTCATGTGGCTGTGGCATCAAGAATTATACACGTTTTTAAAAGGGAGGTGAGAGGAACCTTTTGTATCACGTGTGCTCCATGATTTTTCTTAGCATTGCAGGATATGATGGAAGAATTGTGTATGTATGCAAGTGCACAGACACAGTTATGTCACACATGCTTTCAATTTAAATAGTTAATTTTAAATTTATATTGAAGTGAGTGGAAGATACTGATAAGCTGGTACTTGCTGACTTGGAGACATTGTACCTACATAGTTCTTTAACCAGCAAGTGGTGCTGCCAAATTGAACCTGAGTTGGCATCTTCACAGGGTTCTCACTAGCAGTGGTACTGATTTTTGCACAGAAGATCCACAGCCAAAACAACGCTGTTTTACATTCTTCCCTGACTTTTTTTTTTTTTTTTTTTTTTTGTGCATGGATACCATGCAGAGAGCACATTGTGTCTAATTGGTTAACCTCATGCCATAACTAACACTGATTTATTATCATTATCTAATGGAATTATCAGTGTATCATAGATTTTGGAACTGAGAATAAAGTTACATAGAAATTCTACATTTTAACTATATGTGCATTTATCTTTGCCCTGTTTTTATCTTGCCTGCAGCAGTAGTATCTAGAATTTAGGGTATTCATGTTCCTTGTATCAAAAAGGCTTATTCTGGAAAGTGAAGATGTGCCTGTGTGCTGATGGGTGTAGAGAAATGTGTACGTAAGGTGAAATATAAATAAAGTAACTCAAAACCCCAAATATAGCTCAGCTTGGATTTCTCAATAACAGATCATCCCAGGTTTGAGTTTAGAAGTGTTTCATGTTCTGATGTGATTAACTGGGCACATTGCCTTTATTCCTGTGACAGAAGTGGTTGGCCTGATATTTGCATGAAATCTGGCTCATAAGTGGAACTTTCACTCATGTATTCAGTATAGAAGAAACAGCAAACACTCACATTTAAAAACTTTCTAGAGATAACAAATTAGATGGCATTATTTAATGTTTGTGCTAGTTACAAGTGTTTGATTCAAAAGCCTATTGGAGAGAAGGAATCTGATTTTAGTAAATCAATATAATAAAGCCTTTGATTTTTTACAAAAGCCAGCTAACTGTAACTTCAGTGTTGGTATTTCAAGGCCTCTCACTGATATTTTAGAAGTTTGTGGTTGTTTGAGCTTCCTTTCCGGGCCCTGGGGAAATAAGAATATGGTAAATCAAAGCCCAGATCGCTGTTAGCATTTATTTTACTTCTCATTATGACATGTATGCAAACACTTAAAAGAAATAGGAAAAAGGTATAATCATGATAAGATTCCTTTTTTCTGAACAAAGGGGAATACTTTTCAAGCTTAATTTATTACACTTCTCCTTAATACTATAAACTGAATTGAGTGCCTCATCAAGTTTGACAGTTCACTTATACTTCTGATTCAGTGATAGTACTTTTTAAAATAGTTACTGACTCTTGAGAGATAATCAAGAAAATAACTCTGGAAAATATTTTTTCTGTTCTGAAATGTGTCTTAATTTCTTGCATTTTTTCTTTTCCAAGTGAAGAAGTTCTAAAACTGCAAAATGCAGTTGAGTACTTAACTGCCAAAAAAGTTATTGGGCTACCTTTGGAAGAAATTTTTCCTTTCATTTGCAGTTTTTCTGCTTTTCTTGCCCATGACAACCAAAATCCAGTGTAAGATTGAGGACATATAATGAATCAAAAATATTTAATAACATTCAGTGAAATCTAGGCGACACTTTTTTTCAGTTTGCTGCATTCTCCAGCATAATTGAGTGAGTGGAGAAAGAAACTGCTGATTTCATATATTGCAAAAAAGTTCTACAAGTGTCATCCTAAATCTGGATGCTTTTGTCCTCATGCTAAAATGAGATGCTCTGAAGGCTGTCTTCTTTCATCCCTGTTCTCTTGAGAGAGGCTCTGCATCTAGCTTCTCAGGTGGCATAAAGGAGCTTTGCCTATATTGAAGTTAACAGAGGAATGACAGATTATGCCAGCTGAGAATTGAGGTACCAGACTTTAGCTACCAGAGCTGAAATGATAAAAGCATCCCATGGGAGGTAACCTAACCTTTCACAGTTTATTGATCATCTGACTTGTACTTCTGATGTCACTAGTTATTCTTACCATTTCAGCTTCTCGCTCCTGCCGTCTGCCTCACAGGTCTTGCTGTGGCACCGCTTCTCCCAGGAAGGTGCCAGCCACCTCTCCTCCAGGAAACAGGCTCCAGACTGGGGCATTTTCTGCACTCTTCAACACTGAACAATTGCTGTTCAGTGGCAGTTTTCATGCCAGTCTCAGTCCTCTTTACTCATGGCTATTCAGAACCACTTTGCTCGCCTAATTTCCCAGCATCCTCACCACGGACACATCGCTCCTGTGTTAGCTCCTTATTTACACTGTGGCCTCACTGCCACCTTATCACTGTGCCAGGGCTGCTCTTAGATTACAGAGTGAGCAGCGTCCCTCTAATGCGGCTTCTCAGAGCAGAAATTTAACTCCTTTTCCTGTGTTTCATCCTCTGCTCGTGTCTTATTGCCTGGCTAGTCCTTCTCTGTCCCATCTCCTGCCAGTTACTTTGTGGTTCACATGGCTGCCAAAATTTCCCTCTTACCCTCTGTTCCTTATTCCTGCAACTTTCAGCCTCCTACAGTATTTCATCTTTTCAGTCTTTTCAAAGACTTTTTCAATCTGTTTCAAAGACACTTACAGCTTTTCAGGTATCAGTGCTTTTCAAGTCCTGAATGAGTTGGCACAAAAATCTGGTTAAAGAAATACTAGGTTTAAATTGTAGAGTAAATTTAAAGTATTATCTTTATTGGTGAGGGGGTGAATCTTCCACTCTTCTCAGGATTTAGGGCTCTTTTCTGTAAATTCCTTAGTGCTCTGATTATGTCATGACTGACTGATGGCTAATTCTGCAAAAAGTGTTTTTACTTTCTTTGTATGAAGAGGCCAAATGGAGCCAGTTTCCTTTACAATAAATAGTGCAAAATTATTCTGGTTTTTTTTTCAATTTATGAAAAGCATATGAAAACTATGAAAAGTACAGTACAAGTTAATAATAACTTTGGGCTCTTTTTTGTAGGCATAGTTCAAAAGAGTAGCACTGGTATAAACTCTCTTCTCTTTGTAGTACTTCACCAAGATTCTGTCTGGGGTAAGGTGTGGCCACTGCTTTTCATACTGGTTCTTCTAGATTTTACTTGAATTTTGTGTATTTTCAGGAATATGTTTTTATTACCTGATACTGCTGGTTGGGGAAACTTGTCATCTGTCTTTTGTCAGATGTAGTTTTATTTTAGTGTTCCAACTTCTGTAGTCCTCCTTGTTTACTTTATAAAGTAAACTTCTGCTTCTTCTGTATAAAACTGCCTTGAAAAACCCAGGCAGGAGAAGAAGGCTCACCAGCTTTATGCCCGGTCCCTATCTCCAGCCATTTTTACTGTCCCATCCCAACAGTGTAACTGCGACATTCCTTTGGGAAAAGGTTAACTTGGATCCCTGCAGTCCCAGCAGTCCACACAGTTCCTCTTATGTAAGAATCATAAATGTACTAGACAAGATGGTCTATAAGCAAATTGACTGGAATTCTTCTTGATTGCATCTCAAATCAGGAGTGACGACTGTTCAGGTGATGACAGCATTCCTTGTTTCAGTTGCTGGATTTAAAGGTGGCAGAAATGTTTGCCAAGAAAGATAACTGCCAACAAAAAAAAAGGAGATTGCCCGTCTTGGGAGATGGTGGTAAGAAAGAGGGCTGCTTTATTTTCTGATCTTTTCCTTTAGCATTTGTGATTTGGAAAAATTGTGTTCCTAATACACCAGGAATTGAAACCAGTCACCAGAAAGAGAGATTGAAATACCATCTCTTAGTGGAAGACTTAACAGTTGTTCAGTGTTCCCGTTGTAAGGAATGGTTTCGAAATGCAGAACCTGAGGGTTAAACCAAGCTCCTTTACCTCTTTTTACACATGCTTCAAGCATCTAAATCACTCAACAAGCATGCAGTTTTTCAAGTGTCTTATTTTCTTTCCGCAGAATTTCAAAAGCCCTGTGGGAAGTGCCATCTATGGAGTATAATTGATATGGACACTCTTCTGAGACTATTTTTGTTGTTATGTTTCAAGATAAAGGCAATTGAGTATTTATAGGAAAAATAAATACATATGCCTTTTGCAATGTGTTGTAACTGAAAATTAAATATTTTTCTACTCAAATTTTGGCATATTTCCTGGAATCACTGAGCTTTCAGTAACGTTTTTAGTTAATATTCTGCAGCCTACTGTTGTATTCACCGCAGCTGACTTGAGCTCAGAGAGTTTGTCTTTATTTAACCTTAGAGAGGAATCCCAGGCTTGCTATGTAGTTGGCAGAGCTGTTGGGAAGGATCTGCTGTGGACTGCAGTGGAGAGAGCTGAAAACAGTGTCTGAACCGTGCCTGCTACAGCTTTACTCCATTGGTGATATGAAAATCCTGAAGAATAAGTGAAGTTAGCCTTTACCAAACTCTGATTAATATTTCCTTTCATTATCAATCCCTTTCCTTCTTTGTCTAATATTTTTATGAATCCTGTTGCTTAGATCCTGCATCCCACTGCTCCTGGTGATGTTTGAAGTTGAGGGCACTAATTAGGTCATTAATTTTTTACCTGCAGAATATATATATATACACACATACATGGATTTGTGTAGAGGGGGTTAAAAAACATAAAAAGCCCCAATCACCTTTGCTCTCCAGAGTCTTCAAATTGCAGTGGTGTGGTGGTGGAGGGAAGATGCTTCAGCTAAAAGTCAAAGCTTTTAAAGATGCTGATTCTGATTCTCTGCTCCATTACACATTTTTCACACTGACGTAGCTCCACGGAGCTGCTTTGTTTCTTTCTTGTCAGCTAGTAACAAGTAAGAATGTAAAGGGTGTGTGGCATTAGGACTGTGAAACAGACAGTAGCAAACCATTCAGTTTGATTGGTGATCCTGCAGTTACTTGTTTAGAATAATTTCATTGATGAGGTTGATTATTACTTAGTTCAGTTTTAAGACAGTAATTATCTCTAAAAGTTACTATATGCTATGTTAGCAGTTATTCGAAGTATTGGTGATAGCCTTACTGTTAGCAATATTTATGCCAGGAAATAAATGTTTATCTTTATTTGTGGGTAAACATTGGCACTGAAATGATATTAAATATTATGTATTGATTTCTATGGATTCAAGTCTAGAACTACCCTACTATTTGTTTTCTCTCAAATTAAGGAATGAGGTTAAGGTCAACTTGATGAAGTAGATATTTCTGTGTTAAATTTATTATTTGAGTGTGTGAAAATTCTAGAAAATGTGTAGCTTGCCAAACTGAGCCTGGTTTCAGTTGCAGATTTTACTAATAGTGAAAGGAAATTTCCATTGTTAAAAAAATCTGTAAGGCCTCCCTTCATGCTACATTCTCTGAAAATGAAGAAATGCGATGCTGGTCCAAGATGGGAAGTATAATCAGCCTGAATCACTGTGCAGATCTGCAGAGGTTGATTTTCAGCTAGTATCTGCAAAATAAGCTGCAGGGTTCAGTTTGCAAACACTATTGTGAACCAGACCCTGCGGGGCTCAGTTTGCAAACACTGTTGTGAACCAGACCCTGCAGGGTTTGCTGAGCTCCAGTTACTGCTCCTAGTAGGGCTTATTATCCTGTCACAGAAGATGTAAGAAAATCCATCTCTCCCCTTTAAACATGATAAACCTTTGTCACCTACAATGCAATTAATGTTAAAAATAGAAGAGTGCTGATGATAAGATTGTGACTTGCAGGCAATGAGCCATTGTCCAAGTACAGGAGACTTATCTGGCGGGCCAGTCAGCCTACACGGTTTGCTGTCAGTTTGCTGATTGCCATTTCTCTCCGGGTTTGATGAAATATTCATGTCTTTGCTCTGCTCTCTGCAAGCACTATTGATTTCTTGTATAAACGCGGCTATATTTAGTCTAGACAAATGGAATGTGGATTGCTGCTGAATAAATGGGATGAAAGGCTGGGGGTTTGCCTGTCCATTTCTCTTGGTCGGTGGCAATTATTTATAATCAAGAGTAGTTTTTGTAAGTTAAAGGTGATTTTTTATAATTTAGTGATTAGTCTCAGAACAAAAGTAAGCACTTAGACATAATCGTTCTGTTGGGATAGTGGGTTAAGAAGCCAAATTATGCTGTGAGGTTTACAATCACAGTTATTAGGAATTTTTAAAAAGGCCCAGAAAAGTGTATGTTTTCAGAATTTTGAGAATAAAAAAATTGTGATCAGTAGAAAAGATTTGATGCCTTTTCCCTTATTTTTGTAAAATCTTTTACTAATAGATCATTTTACCAATGATCATACAGTTAGAATTCAGTCCTCTCTCCATTTGCTGCAGTTTCAACTTTTACTGCTTCAATTTTGCTGTCTCTGCTTACTAGAATATTTCTGTTTCGTTTTGGTTTTCTCCTGGAAACAAATACAGCTGCAGCAGAGAAAAAGGAGAAAATATGCTTAAAAATCTTGTTCCTGAATCATTTCCGACAGCATGTTTGTTTTCAGTTAATAATCTTATTTTCCAATGAAGGTAGTGGAGGAATAGGAACTAGGGCGAATGTGTTTGTGTTTCACTGTCCTCTTGTGGATGGAATCAGAACTGCTGGGCTTTAGCAGAGACCTTCAGCTGCTATTTATTTTCCTCTTGTAAATATGCTGCTTGTTATTCTTTTGTTCTTTTGAAAAAGATAAAGTTACACTCACTCTCTTCACTTGATGCGAAAATCAGGGCAATACTGAAATCAGGAAAATACTTTATAGGTATTGTAGTGAAAGTGGTCAAATCTCTCTGTTTTTCTGTCTTTTAGTCCCTTTGATCTAAATTAGGAGATAGAGGATACAGGATCCTCCATTAAGTAGTTTAATGCTGGATTAAGAATTTATAACATCACTACGACAATTTGAAGTAATTCATTTTCTTACATGCCATATATAGTGTGCTATGCATGGTGCTCACTTTCCCAAAAGCTGAATTAAAACTTGTCATTTTGTGTGTCAAATTATTGCCCAATGTTATGTGTTATTCCTCTGTGTTTGCCAGGTATATTTATATGCAGTAGCCATGTAGCACTGAGTATCTTTTCATGTGTAACAGTATCCTCAGAAAAATCTACCTACTAGCTTTGCAAAATCTCTTGCAGTGCTGTGGGAACTGCAAGGCCTTCATCTTATGCTGAACAAGCGCCCTGAGTGTTTATTGCGTAACATCAATGGTGCCTAGGAGATTTGCACTAAATATTGCTCCGTGGTTTTAGAACCTGGGTTGTGTGTCAACCTGCTTAGCAGAATATTAATCCGGGAGTATTTTTGCAGAGAATGGAAAGGAAGTGCTGAAGATTGCGTACAGCATAGATTGCGTTAAATGTTTTGAAAGGTGTGTACATGGAAACAGTCTTTGAGTGAAATGGGTCTTTTTCCCTGTAGGAATGCTCTCTCTTCTCCTTCTCCTGTTGTATTTACCATCTCTATGTTTTGTTGTTCTGTTCCCCCAGTGGATGTGAAGTCGGAGGTTCCCGTGGGGCTGGAGCCGATCTCCCCGTTAGACTTGCGGACGGATCTCAGGATGATGGTTCCCATGGTGGACCCCATTATGCGCGAGAAGCAGCTACAGCAGGAGCTGCTCCTGATCCAGCAGCAGCAGCAGATCCAGAAACAGCTGCTCATTGCAGAGTTCCAGAAGCAGCATGAAAACCTGACCCGCCAGCATCAGGCCCAGCTCCAGGAGCACATTAAGGTAGCAACATTTTTCATTTGTCCCTTACTTTATCTGCAAAGTCAATATGCTTAAGCAGACACAGAAAGGGAGCATGGCTGAAAGGTTGCTGTGACTGAGAGTTGGTGTTTGAGTGCTCTTTTCTCTGTATTGGGGTGACAAAAGCCTTTTAAAGCAAAACTGCTGGCAGTGACTTGCTCACAGCAGACCAAGGCAATACTGTGAGAATCACTGAGCTCATGAAGCCACCACATCCCCCAAAGATAGAACTACCTATTTTACAGCCTGGATTTTCAGCTGAACTTCAATGTGCCTGGTTTTTTTGTATATACTGTTTTCAGTATATTAAAGCACTGCTTTTTTGGGCTACTGAGTTTGTGACCACAAATCAAATTGATAGCAAAGTGCATAATATTTGCATTTGTAAAATGGAGGCAGACCCCGATAGTGTTGTGTTTTCACTCTTCTCTGAGCTTCCTCATGTAATACAAAAAGAAAATGATTTATGGGATTGCATGCACTATGGCAGGATTGCTATAATGGATTTTGACTGGGAATTTATGATCTTGCCTTTCATTTCATTTTTTCCCCTCTTATCTACTTGCCATTGTGCTGCTGTGCTAAGCTTCCACTTGACAGAGCTGACAAATGCAGCAGAGCACAGCAACCAGAGCTAGGTGATGCACAGGCAAAGAACAATGTGAAGTTTCCAGGCATCTTTGCCAAAAGAGAAAGAAGTGAAACCAGAGCAGCAGGCTGCTACCTGACACTAGAGTCCAGTTTGGTGACAGCCAGTAATGCACTATGCCGCTCAAAAGTCAGCTAAAAGATGAAAAGAAGTATAAGCATAAAAGCAAGCACTGATCCTCAGTTACTCAGGGGGATTGTTTTAACCTGGACTGACCTAGAAAACATTGCAAGCTGCACTTTCTCATGTCTTTTTGTTCTGTGCAAGTTACAACAGGAACTACTAGCCATTAAACAACAGCAAGAACTCCTTGAAAAAGAGCAGAAACTGGAGCAGCAGAGACAAGAGCAGGAACTGGAGAGGCATCGCAGGGAGCAACAGCTTCCTCCCCTCCGAGGCAAAGAAAGAGGACGAGAAAGTAAGAGCCAATGTACCATGAATCCTAATAAGAAATGAATTTATTCCCCTTTGCATTCTCCCAGCCAAAATGAACTATGAACAGGAACCTGAAGGAAGCCTATTCCTGTGTGAAATATGCAGGTCGAGAAGTCAAGACTGTGCTTAGAGAAGGGCAGGGCCACCCACTGCACCCACAGAAACACATTTCTGGTTTGTGTGCAGACTTGGAAGGCTGCAGGAAAGCACAGCTTGACAGACTCGCAGATATGCATCTCAGGAGTCAAGCTCTTTGTATAAAAAAATGAGAAAATTTGAAAGCATAAACCTTCACATGAGAACTTTCTGAAGAACTTATTTCTCAATACAGAAAGCTCTACAAAACAGCAAAAATTTAAATTATTTGCTGAGATTTGTTTCAAGACTGAAAATAAAATGAAAAATTTAAGGATATCTTAGGGTGCATCTTCTAAATATTTTGCTAGGACTTTTTCAAACTGTCTTGTGTTTGTTCTTGATGACATTTCTTGAGACGTAACCAAGAGTTTTTCTAGCTTTTATAGCTATAAAGAAAATAACTATAAAGGTTTGTTAGGATTTGGTGCTCACTAGAGGGAGACAAATACAAATAATTCTCTTTAGTGAGGTCAGTTGGAAAATCAGGTTGAAGTACAGTATGAAGATATTCAAAATGAAGCTGCCACAAACAGATACTGTTACTTGCCCTGCTAAGTGAGCACGAGAATTAACTGACAAAGACTGAAGCAGAAAAGTGCTTTTTTTCCTTGGGTGGAAAAGGATATCACTTCAACAGCTGTAGGTGTACCATGTCGTAGGCTTTAGAAATTAGGGTGTCCATGGTGCTCCTAGTACTTTAGAGAACAATGAACCCATAAAAAAGTTTCCATCTTATTGACCTAGAAATGTGAGGGTGTGGAAACTGCAGGAACAAAAGGTTCCTCTACGTAGTATAAGAAAAATCAGCCTCCATATGAACAGTTAGGCTTTATTAGTGCTCCTACCAGAGGAAGAGCAGAGATGTGACCTCAATGGTTCCCTTCTCAGTTTGAGCTTGCTGGGTGGCTGCTCAGGATGTAACAGCCAGCCAAGAAGCTTGTGACCCCTCCAGGCCCAGCCCCAGCCCCAGAGTTTGTTGGTGGTGATGATCTTTTCAATGAGTAGAGGAGGGAAGGGAGGTGTGCGCAGGGGAGTTGGAGTATGAAGCAGAGCAGTAGTAGAGGTATTTTGTGGGCAATGGGTCACATGGGACATGCTCAGCATCTCAGCTGTGGTGTGTCAGGGTTGGGTAACCAAAAATACTTAGAGTACCAAATATGCCTTAGTGCTGCACCTTTGAAAGAAATGAGGTTTCGTCCCTTTTTTTGTCTCTGATTTTTGAAAATCAAAATATTTTTTGTTTTCATATTTTTTTTTCTCAATGAACACTATTTTGGCTATGAGTAAAGAAGCATATCCCATGCTGCAAGCTTGGCAGTTTGACCTTACAATGACATGCTCTACATTTTGTTCTCTACTGAGCTGGCCACCAAGAGAGGCCAAAATGCAGTGTCTCCTGTCTTCCAGACTTTGCACGTAGAGGCTCTTAAGGGGCTCCAATTAAAAGAATCACTACTGGCTCTTTCTGCAGTGTTCTGTTTGTAACCAAGACAGTGTTCAGAGGACAATTTTGCTGTGTTACTACTAGTACTTTATTAAAAGAAAAAACATTGGTTACTAAAAATTCAAACTAACCTTTTGTTACTGTCTTTTTAGTTCTATTGCTGGTTCTGTATTCGGATTGTTGGAAACTATCAGGAAATAATTTAAATTCTTTAGATACATCTGGCCCTGGATAAATGGCCTCATCTACTGTTGAAATATTCCTTATGACTTCACTGGATTTTTGGATCATGGCCAGCTTCAGGCTTCCACAGACAAGCATTTAATCCAAATGTTATCTCATTTTGACTTTTTCTACCAATAGTTAGTTTATGGTTTGCAAAACTTCCAGCAATAAGGCACAGACTCCGTTTTGGGGGTTGTTTTCTTTAAAAGGGCAATTTTTTTAAAGTAAAGATATAAGACGCATTTAACTCTGCATTTTTTAGGGGCAGTGGCCAGTACAGAAGTGAAGCAGAAACTTCAAGAGTTCCTGTTAAGTAAATCAGCTACAAAAGACTCTCCAGCAAATGGGAAGAATCATTCCATGAGCCGTCACCCCAAGCTCTGGTACACGTATGTTCAGTTTTAAGCTGCTTCCTTGTCTCGTTGAGGTATCAGCTAAAACTTGGCAGAATGCTTTTCCAGCAGGGGTGTTGAGAGTCTGCCTCCAGAGCAAGGCTGCAGTTCAACCCAAAGATTAGCAAAAAGCCAGAAGTGTTGCATTTCTGGTTGAACTGAGGAGTATTTGGTGCTCAGTGATGAGAGCTGTACAGAACAAGACTCTCTC
The DNA here is from genome assembly GCF_028551555.1 of Melozone crissalis. Classification (NCBI taxonomy): domain Eukaryota; kingdom Metazoa; phylum Chordata; class Aves; order Passeriformes; family Passerellidae; genus Melozone; species Melozone crissalis. The sequence goes on from NW_026535794.1 coordinate 30,970,153, forward strand.
AAAAATCTATATAATTGTTTTTATTTCAGCTGCTTCATCTGTAGCATCTATAGCTGTTGCTATCACAAATTTTACAACCATACCTGTCATTTTTCCAAGTATCTTAATTTTTTGCAGTTAAAACACTTTGTGTTTGTCTTACATGGATTTTGAATCAATCACAAAACATTTCCTCTTGAAGAGATGCTGCTTTGCTTCCAGTGAAGTTGCTTGAATGATGTTAGTAATTCACAAGGATTTTGAGAAAGACTGTGTTCATTTAACTTTTCTGACTCAGGATTTTAGTATCCAGACTGCATATTCTTATGATATCTTGTCCTTGACAAGAATCTGCTTAGACCATGGAAGCGAGTGATTTTGTTGAGTCCTTCAAATGGTCTATTGACATGTTAAGAGTTTACAGTTTTGCAGTTTTTATTCCCCACGTAAATGAATCCAACAAAATGAACTCTGTCTGCATTTCTAAAAGACTTAAATGTCATGCCTGCATTGACCTCCAATAGGACAAGCAGAAGTGCATATGGTACACTAGATTTCCATCTTTTACTTATTATTTTTAAAATGGATTGCTGAAGTTTGGCCCTTGAAGTTTGCATTCTGAGCTAACCAGAGCATATAGGTGAAATGACTTAATATAAAGTTACATTGTGTGTGGTGGAGATACAGTAATTAATTAATTTTTTCCTTCCAAATAATGTGTAGTCTCTTGAACATGTAAGATTTCTGGGCTAATAATCTGAGTCTCAGATGGCTGAGTATGAGGAGCTCTGCAGAGGATGCCTTCTCCTACACTACAGAAAGTAGTACTTCCTCTCATGACAGAGACATATTACTGATTAACCACACTGTGTTGGAAAGACAAGCAGAGTCTGTAAAAGGCCAAGTAAAATAATATTTAGATAAACATAAAGTTTGAAAGTTTTTCTCCTTTCCCTCTCTCCCTCTTGAGATAAAAAAACAACCAATCCTCCCCCCCTTCCAAAAAACAAAAAACCCAGGCCCTGTTTCTGAGCCACATGATGCAATTTCTGTGTGGTTGTTCAGAAATCTCTGCCTGCAATATTTCTTTCATCCAGTAGTTGACAGAAAACACTCTTCAACTTGAAGCTTCTCTGCTGACATGAGTGCTATATGCTAGTGGTGTGCTCACAAAATTTACAAATTGAACTTAAATTCAAGGTTTCATTTACCTTGTCCACTAAATAATTTTGGGGAGGAATTATTGTCCAAGAGATAATAATTCAATATTTTGGGTTATTTTATACAAGCCCTCCTGCCCTGGAAATTCCCCACATTTTGATAGAGAAGGTTTGATCAATATACATCTATTTGTACGTGATAAACAAGCCTTAAGTGGCTTTTGCTGTGTGTCAGCTGATTCATATTAAAAAGCAACCACCTGAAATGGTCAATTCCCCAAACTGGAGACAGACCTTGTCTGTAGATCAGCATGAATCTTATCCTATGTGACTTCTTTAATGAGTGCAAAAAATGTGTTTTTGGGAATCCCAAGGAGTTCCATAACTTACTGTAAGAGTGAAATTGGTTACATGAGCCTGTGGTTTGTGCACACTTAGAGGAACAAGAATATAAACACAGCTGAGACGTGTACAACATGTGGGGATAGTTACTGCTGGTCACCTCAGTGACAGCTAATTTGTGACCTCTGTGTCTGCTGCAGGGCTGCCCACCATACCTCACTGGATCAAAGCTCTCCACCCCTGAGTGGGGCCTCGCCACCATACAAATATACTTTACCAGGAGCACAGGATGCTAAGGATGATTTTCCACTTCGTAAAACGGGTGAGTTAGCGTCGTTTATTTGAGCTCCTTGCCCAGCAATTCTCCCACCCTTTCTTTTAGCCAGGCTGTCCCTCAGCAAGGTATATATCATGTTCCATAAGTTCAAGATGATGCCATGAGTAAGTTCAAAGATCCAGACTGCGTATTTCCAAGGTCAGCCTGGCCACATGGTACCAAGAGTCGGTGTTTCCCAGTGCTGACAGCTAGTGCAGGCTTCAGTTCTGATAAATTTTGTTTCTAAACAGATCATCATTTCATGGATCTTTATTTTCTTTGCCTTTCTTCTGGCTTTAATAACTATCTCTGCCCTGCTTGGTAGACAAAGTATCTATCTTCAGATGGTATTCTGCTTTTCGACGATGTCTTTCAGGGCATTTTGAGGGGAAATAATGGAAAGAGGAGGAATTGGATTAATATTGTATTTTGTGTCATTGATTGTCAGCGTTTGTATGCGTATCACAGAATATTCTGAGCTGGAAGAGACCCAGAAGGATCATGGAGTCCCACACTTCAATGAATAGTTCATATGGGGGTCGAACCTGTGACCTTGCCATTACCAGCACTGCGCTGTGTCCATTTTGCATCTCTTCTGACACATAGAAGATGTTCTTTTGAAGGTTTTAGAGTATTTTAGAAGATCTAAAAATTGAATATATTATCTTGACAGCAGGTGAAATGTAGACTTAGCTTTTTCTGCACTATAAAGGAAGCTAGAATGGCAGTGGAGTCCATGTGGCTGTTGCCTCAGGACCTTGGTGCAGTGCCTGGTATCCAGGAATGCAGGGAGACACTCAGAGGAGGGGGGAAAAGGAAAAGAAAACATTAGATCGCTTATTGCATGAGTCTGCTGTTGAGTGATATAGTTACGTTCAGAGAGAAAGTCTGACCCCCTACTGTGCTAACAGCCTTTGAATGCGATTTTGCCACTGGGAGATTGAAAACTAACTGCAAAACTGACTTGAAAAGAAGTGGCATTTGGAACCAGAAGATATTCAGAGAGAAAATCCAGCCTGTATCTAATACTTTTGGGCAGACTCTCTAAGCTCATATTATATCCCCAAATATTTTCAAAGGAATGGAAGCATGAAAAGCAAAATGCTAATTTATTCTAGCTGAATTACCCTTTGTACAATATAGTGGCAATATAACAAGATTCTATAAAATCTTGTTCAGGCTGTTCAACATAATAGGCCCTTATGTGGTTCTCTGTTTAATACCACCATACAACATATATTTTCTATGCCAATAGATTATACATTTTCATTTTTTGAACAAAAGGATGCATTTTGCATCTTCTAAATGCTATGAATTCATCTACATGTATTTGAAATGCAAGCTTTAATTTTTCTTCCATGTCTATGTATCTTAAACATTATGATTGATATTTATGATGTGTCAGCCTGTTGATCTGTAAAACAAAACATTTTCAGACTTTGTAACAGTAAAGTTCTCGTGCAGCTGCTAATACTTTTATATCTCTGTGGGGGTTTCAAAATATTCCTTAATTCAATTCCCATTGTCTGCATAAGAGGACTATAATATAATTAAATCCAGATGTTTTCTATATGTTATTCCAAATATTTGGGCATGCAGTGCATCAGTTCCAAAATTGAACAAAGGACATGATGACTCTCTGAAAAGATATCTACTGAATAAATAGACAAATACTAATATAATCATTAATATAAACGTTTCTATGACATTGACATAGTGATTCTGATAAGCAAATATAATGAAGTGTACAGCATGTTGTATGTTACCCACAGAGGATATTTGATATCTCTCCATATCCGTGAAAATAGCAACTGTTAATATCCTGTTTACACATCCAGTCTCTCTGTGTGCTAGAGATGTTTAATTCCAGTCTTAGCAACATCCCCACAAAGTTTTCAATGATTGTTCATGAGGCTGAGTGTAAAAGCAACAGGAACCAAATCGACACAAGTCAAATGACCCCAAACTGCTGTGGGTGGCTCTAGGCCATCCTCCAGGCAGAGGGGACATTGTGGAGCCTGTGCCATCCTCACGGGACCTTACTAGACAAAGGTGTCCCACGAACACTCATGTATATGGACAGGCTGTAAGCCTGCAGAAATCTGACCTTTGCCATGAGGGGTGAACCTCTTTTCCTTCCCTTCAGGCTGTGAACTCTTATTGCCACTGGCTCCTGGCAAACCCTCTGTGGTGCTGAACCTGCGTGAAGTCAGCAATTCATATGAAAGCAGACCCCACATTCCTTTCAGCCTTAAGAAAGGAATACCTGTTGTGACTTTTAATTACAGCTTTGTTTTGCTTTTTAGGTTACTTTTTTTTTTTAATCTTTATAATATAAGATACAGAGGTATATTTTTCTTCTCCAATGTTGTTAAAATGCTCTTGTAAGATAACTCTGATTGAATCAGGTACTCTGAGATCAGATGTAATGGGGAACAAGGCTGAATGATTCTTCCCTGACATCCTAATGTGTTTTTCAGTGCTAAGTGTCACACAGGCATAGTAAATCATGAATTTTGCTTGTTTACTTTCTTGTTCAGTAATCCATTTAATCTTTGCTTAATTAGTCCTGAAGTGACATCTCCTTTTTAATCTTCTAAAAATTAATTCCGAAGGAATGGTACAAAGGAAAATATTTTCTGCAGCTTTTACACTTCTAGTGTCTAGAATGGTGGAATGCTTAGATAACTAGGAAAAGATTTGAGTCTTGCTCTGTCAGTGTTTAGGTACCGGAGTTAACATCCTAGTGCAGTGACTGTGGTTACTCAACAAGTCTCAGCCATCTGGATTGTTCCTTTCTGTACAAGATGCAGCAGAGGTTGTCAGCAGTGGGCTTCAGAAAGTTTAGCTGCATGGAGGATTGGGACTGTCCTAGGGGCTAGAGGCCAGGGTATGCAACTCTTTGCACAGCTGCATTCAGATGCTTGGTGTTGACAGACTTTGAAAAGAGTAGAGCAAGGGGAGCTATTGCTTCACTGGATAGATAAATACACCATGAGAAGCTACACATCTGTAGCTATGAGCAGAATTTAGTGTAAACAGCATAAGATCAAATTTTCAAAATCCCCAAAACTTGCACCATGGTTACTAGTTGTAATGTGTTTTCTGCAGAGCACCCAAAAGCTTGAGCAGCACATGGCTCATTAACTTTCAATGAGACTAATGTGTCTAAATTACCCAGAGAGGTTTGAAAATACCTCCCTATTACTGAACACTTTTGAAATTCATACTGACTGTTTTAAGAGCTCTGATGGGAGCCATGTACTTTTGAAAATCTGATCATTTAATAAGGGGAACTTTTGCTTGTTGAGCTCCTCTATTCTGTGACTATCTGTCCAGGAAAATATTATTCTCTTTATGAGGATACACACCAAAAAATATGGGTTTGGTAGGGTAGAAGAGCTTTTCAAAGAATTCTTTTTTCTATTTTTTCTTTTACCTTTTCAAAATGCAGAAATTCTGGCAAATGGCCCAAACATTTGCACTTTCTTCAGTCTTTAAAATTTCATTTTTTATATGCAAGTGTTGATACAAACCAGCAAAAGCCAGTAAGTTCCAGCAAGGGTTAGCTCTCTGGCTGAAGCTGTGTACTTTTTTAAATGATGCTGTAGATGGAATTTTTGTATTTTGTTTCTTTTTTTGGAAGAAATTCCTGGGGACATCATCATATCAAGTATGAACTGGTTTTTCTTTCCTGAGTTTAGCACAATCATGGAAGAATGGGAATGTCAATCAGTATTTCTATTTATTTTGATTTTGTGCCAGTTGAATCTTTCTTTGCAGATGGAGTTGTAGGCTTACAGCTTGCATTGTGCTTAGGGATCTGAAGATCTCTCACAGTGTAACAATTTGAGAAGATGTTTGTAGCTCACTTTCCAAAAATTGGAAGCGTATTCCATGGAAACATAGCATAGGGGTTTTTTTAAATAACAAATAGTACGAGGTTCTTCCTTGGATGGGAGAAGTTGTGCAATTCCATACAGGAAGAAAGAGGAGATGAAGGATTTGTTAATATTGTGATGAAAGAGAGGAAGAAGTTTGCCCTGCACAGCCGTGAAGATCACTCTGTAAAACCCATATTAAATTAACCTGATTAGGCAGTAGAATAACAGTGTAGCTCTTGTGTAAATGAGAATGAAAGATTCCTGATTGAGAACTCAGCAGATGTAATTTTTGAGAAGAAAAATTAATTAGAATATTTCCTTACTGTTCTTTGTGCACTTAGTGACTCGGTAATTTACTGTGGCAGTTGAAGATCAGAAGAAAAGCATTTTGTGTGTGAAGGTTTTTCTCCTTCCCCCTTTTGTGCCACCAAAGTTTACTTCTGTTTGCATTTTCTAGGAAAAACATTCTTTCGTGATGTAACAGTATACGAAAAAAGCTGGATTTCTTTTGGTTTTTATTTTTAAAAAAACAACCTTGGAGTATCCCAAACCCTCAATTACCATGTCTGCCAAAATGAGGAAGTCCATCTCAGTGGAGAGAAGTGTTATTTTTCTCTGAATTTATGAGCAAGAACAATAAATGGGAGAGGCACTTTGTTTATTGAAGCAGGGAAATGAGGCAAACATATGATTCTCCTAATTTTATCCCATTTTCCAGGGATGCTAAGCATTCCTGCCTCTCCCAGACTCCATGTTTTCCTGGGCTGGTGAACCATCTCGACAAATTTGGAATAGATAATGTGCTCAGAAGAAATCAGTACTTATCACAGTGAGAAGGAGGAAAGGTACCCTAAAGTTGACTCCTCTTCATCAAACATTTTCAGCCTTCCCAAATTCAGTATCAGTAACTTCAGAGCATGTAATTAGTAGTAGGAATTTTTAGACAGAGAAAAAGCGTCCAGTTGCAATTGCAGAGTGAATTGGAGGCAAAGCTCCCGGATTCACGTAATGAACAGGCCAAGCTGGTGTCCAGGCCCTGGGAGCCAGCAGCTCCAAGGAAATGTGATGGGGTTGTAGCTACAATGTGGGGCTGCTCTTGCCTCCAGCCCATCAGAGCTGGGGCTGAGGAAGGATGTCCTCTCATTCTGATTGAGCTCAAGTTAGAGGATAATTTATTTGAGATATCTTAAAACTAAATAAAGACGAGTGCTAGGGTGGGTTTAATGACACTGTCAAAGAGAATAGAACTAGCGTAGGTATGCTTTGGTATCGTGAAGGCTGCCAGGGCCTGCACCAGGGTTCAACAGAAGTCATCACCAGAATGATTCTCATGGAGATCATCATAGTCTTCCCATCAGTGGAAGGTTATTCCTCTAATGCATTTTATTTAACACTCATTTTTAATTGCAGAAAGTGTGAGTGAGTAAAAAAATTGCTTAGTTTCCAGATTCAATGTTTTTTATTTTTAGCAAATATCCCACTCTGTGTATATATGTCATGTTCTTTTTGGCCAGTAATTATTCTACAACACTACCAACCCATTTTCATAATGAAACTAATTATACAATCTTGATCAAAATACTGTCTTAGTTCTTTTACTGACCAGTGTATAACCAAAATTGAATTATGAAGTTCTGCTTCATGTGAGTACATAAAAGCTTTCTTACACTGTGTATGTTTTCAAAACTGCTTTGTAAATTAGCCTTAAGAAATGCCTTGCATAACTTTTTGATAAGCAAGTAATCAGATACTAGACACCTTTTTGACTTTTGAACCTAAAGAAACCCCTTCAATAAGCAACAAGGAGCAGTCCTAAAATCTAAAGCATTTTAAGAGCATAATGTCCATTGAAAACAAAGTGGAATGTTTTTAATGGGTATTTCAAAGCTTATTCCCTCTGGATAAATAAGTTACAAAATACTGCATATAAAATTTGAGACTCTTTGAAGTCTGTAGCAACTGTCCTGTTTGATTTCAGTGGGTCTAGGAATTTTCTTCCACTGTATCTAGAGCAGGGACAGTTGAAAACTTTTAGAAAAGTAAACAAGAACATCTAAAGATGAAAAACGGAGAAGTGAAAAGTGGAAATCACATGGTATGGGATCATCCAAAATAGAAGATATCGGTTAGCAAACACTGCACTTCTCCAAAATCCTGCAAAACATAGTTTCACTGAAAAATCTATTCAAACCCACAACTCTAATTAAGGGGTTTAGCTGCCAAATAACATGTTGTGGCTAAAGCCAAGTGAGTATTACAGAGCCATTCATGAGCAAAGGCATAAGCTTTGTACTTTGCTTTTGATTTTCTCATGGGAAAGTAATATAAATGAGAGTGATACCTCCCTGTTGGCTTTAACTGTTAGAAATGCAAAGCATGCTGAAATTGTACATAATTCTCTTCCAAAGGAAAGGAAATAGCATTTCAATGGTTTTCCTCAGTGTCTCGTTGAGTTATGGTGGTGCACAATTATTCTTGTTAAATTACTCTACCAGATGGAAGGTTACATTGTGTATTTAGCTAATTAAGTTGTAGGGGACTGGAATTATATCCCAGAGCATAAAGAATCTATCTAAAAGTAAATTTATTTTAATTCTGTACGTTTGTGAAGGTGTAGTATGGATGTCCAACTAAGACTTCAAACGTGGGGATTTTCTTCTCACTTTGCTGAACATGCGGAGATGCTTTCACAAAGTTGGCCTTGCCTACAGAAGTTCAAGAAGACAAACATGTCTTGAATGTCCAAACATCTTTGGAGCCAATTTTATCTTTATTTTTCTTCAGTGGGGCTGAATTGCCTTCCTGCTTTTGAGATGAACTTGGGCAATGGTTTTCATCTGCTAGGAGAGCAAGATATACTGAGTTTTGGTTGCTTTTGTTTTCTTGGCACCCTGTTGCCTTTGGACAACTCCAGATTCAGCAGTCTATACCTAACCAGCCCACATTTACTGATGACACTGATGCCTTGTTGAACTGGGGGAGAAGATGATGGTGTTTCATCATGAATTTCTGAAGGTTGATGAAATATTGGACTGTACTTTTTGCCTGATGTCAGTGAGTTATCACTGCTGGATAGTTTCCTAGATTAAAATCTGAGGGATTTAAGCACCCTGTGAACTAGTTCCTTCTTTTATGGGGCTTGGGGAACAACATAATCATGAACATGATTATTCTGTAAAAAATAGATTATGTATCTAGGGGTCAAGTGGTGACCATGGCAAAAGCCTTGACTTTATGGGCTAGGGGTTTATCTGTGACAATTCTTCACTGAACAGAATATTTTTTCTTGGGATTCAGTGGATTTGGGAGGAGGATTTAGACTGAAGAATGGGATTTGCTATATTTGCAGAAAGTAGGATATTGTATTTCCATCACTTCTTCCCAGCTAGAACTGACTGGTGTAGATGGCCAGAAGAAAGGGTAGGAATTACCAGTGGAGACCTAACCAGAAGGACTGCCAGTCATGCATATCTTAATTTATTTATTGAATTACTATGATTCAAATGAGGGATACCCTCTATTCAAGCATCTTCTTTTCTCCTCTGCATCTCCTGAGAACTCAGATGAGTAGGCTCCAGAAAGTGCTATAAAGGTGTAATGAAATTACAGAATTTGATGAAGTGGAGAGAAGATGAAAATTAATTTTAAACTATCCTTATTCCTTAATTCTATGGTTCAAGCTAGTATAGTAGTATTTCCTTTTTAATCCCCTACTTATTATTGGAAAAGGATATTATTCTACCTCTAAGAAGATTAAGATGAACCTGACATAGTAGTGAAAAGTCATGGTTTCAGCAGACTTGAGATGTAACGAGGATTCATAAGGCCCAGTAAAACCATGGCCTTCTTGAAACTGCTGTAGAACCCTGTGGTGCAAATGCAAGGAGATGATCTGTCTTTGCTAAAAACCCAGATTTATTAAAAATTCTTTTGAGAGATCTGTTCTTTTGCCTCATAGGTTACACAAAGAACATATGTCAACAGGAAATAATACATCATAATGTTCAGATATTCAAGATCTCCAATTTTGGCTAAATCCAAGCAGTATAATAAGTAATTTCTACATCTAACTCAATAAATTATGCCTAGAAAGATAATGTTTGTTTGCATGGATAATGAAACAAATATTATGTCTCATACAGACCACAGTGAATAACAAAGAAAAGTTAGATATTTAAAGTAGCTTCAGGGACTATTTAATTTTTGAACGTGCTTTAGAAAATTAATGAAAATTTTCTAATCTTGTTAAATTGGTTTCCTTAGCCTGAAGAGAGCAGAAGGGCTGCAAGATCCCCTCTAATTTAATTAGCTCTTTTACCATGTGTTTCACTAAACCTGTTTTTTTATTTAGGGCATGGATATTTACCTTAGTTTGAAAAAATAAAGCATTCTACCTTTTACAGAAGTAAAATAAAGCAAAGGACTAAAGGGCTTCACATATGCCCAGCGCTCCCAATAAAGTGAATGGTTGTACAGGAAACAGTTTCAGTAGATCCTGAAAACACATTAGGTGATGCAAGCCAGAAAAACAAAGCATCTCCATCCTGTACTGCTGTATCTGCTTCTCCTGCCTTGTTGGGACCACCCAGCAGTCAAGTCCATGTAGTTTTTGGAAGAGCTTTAGAGGGCATGTGTAAATAGCTTTCACTCCCATTAATCTAATTTAAAACTCTCTCAGAAGTGGCATTTTCAATAACCAGAATTGAGAAGTCATTGAACCCACAGAATTATACTGCATGCAAATTTCTACCATCTTCTAGTCTGTCATCCAGTGGGGAGAATGTCCACGTGCTACATTGTCCAATATTGTCTTCCAGTGGGATGTGGCCTTCTAGAGCAAATGTCGGTCAGTCATGTATGAAGGCAAAGAGGCTCATCTTGCCTATGCTTTATATAACCATGTGGAGGTGGCTGAAGCACTCTGTGGCTGCCTACAGGAAGCCAGAGCAGCAATCAGAAACTTCATCCAGAGCAGAGAATGGTTACATGATTGTGAGAACCATGTGCTGTAAAGGCTGTGGACCACCAGATCTCTCAGGACTCATTCACAACTCTTCACAAAGCAGCTGAGGAAGCTGGAAACAGCTTTTGTCCCTGACCTGTGTCTCTCTGCCTCTCTGGCTTTCTGCCAGGCTTTGGTTGCAACCATAGTTTTGCTGAAGAAGCCCAGATTATGTTCATGTTTATCCTTTCTGGGTGCTTAGGGCTGTCTTGTGCGTTTGATTCTGCCTCCCTCAGCTGTGGGGGAAACTGGAAATTTCTCCTTAGCCCACAACTTTCAGACCAGCTTCTTAGGAGCCTAAGATATGACTGTTCTGGTTGGTCTTGTTGCAGTATTAATGAGGGATTTGACTTTTTCCTTGGTCTCCAGGTGGTGGCATAGCATAGGCAGGTAGGCTGCTTTATTATTTATTTTTATTGCCAGGGTGACTGGGAGCCCACAGCACCCAGGAACCTGTTGAGCTATGCAATGGACCTGACAAAATGAGGATCTCTTCACAGTGTGTTTTTTTCCAATTCTGCCCCTCCTGCTTCAGGATAAATCACAACAGAAATTTCCAAGTTATCACATGATTCGCATGCAGTATCTTCTTGAAAAGATTCAATTGCCAGAGTGCTAGTAACTTGAGAAAGGATAAACCAGTAGTGATGGCAATACCACCATTGTGCTAACCAGTGTCATCTTAATGTTTGTTTGGCAGTTCTGATGGCCTGTACCCACACATCATCATTTTGTGCTGTAACTTTGAGCTATCTTAGGCATGGACTGTTATGGTTGTGTGTTGTACAGCACAAGATCCTTGTCTGTACGTGAGTCTCTAGACAATAGTATTTAAAAAAAGCAACCTATGTGGTGTGAATAAACAGATTTCTTGATTCTGTATTCAGTTACTTATACTTGTTAGATTTGAGACAGAAAAAACCTCCTGCATGGAGTACAGTGTAGAATATATTCAAATCAGTATATATGACTCTTCACAGCTTAAAAAAACTATAGCTAAAGAAATAGAGAATACCTGTGAAGATTTGCTTGAAGATCTTGAAGTCTTTTGTTTTTAATTTTTTCTGGTTACCTCATTATGTTAGGGATGTTCAGGTTGCTGTTTTAAAAAGGATCTTAGTGGTAACAGTTGATGCCTGGGCAATGGTGGACAATTTATCTTTCTCAAGGAGGATGTCAGGATTGATGCTGTTGCTCATGCTGGTGTTGGAATCTTTTTAGCCAAATTTAGCATCATTTACCTCGACTGCCCCACAGCTTTTCTAAGCCTGCCTGCTTGTGAGAAAAAGGAAATGCTTTCACTTTAGAGCCTTTAGGAATCTGGACAAAAGCTCACTTTCTGTTCTTCAGGCTTGTATATAGGGCTTTAGCCTCAAGATGAGGACCTGCTTGCTATGCACCCTCTCCCATCCCCCATTTCCTGCCTGGCTTCATTACATGCTAATTTGAAGTTGGCACACTCTCTTCTGATACAAAAGTACTACTGTGTTCCAGGAACCATCAGAAAGTAGTGCGTTATTGTCTTTTACATTCTCTTCATATATGTCTTCTCCCCATGCGTAAAAGGGATTTTCATTCCTTCTTCTTAAATATCTCTGTATGTTTAATAAAAAGAAACAGGGAAGAAAAGCCCTGTCAAGAAAACCTCAGCTCATTTGGGAGCAATCTGGCCCCAGGCTATATTATTTAATGCTAGAATCTGCAAATTGCTAATATTAAGCAGAGCGGAGTATAGGACGTAATGACTTCACTGAATCATTTTGCTATCTCTTTGCTTGTATTTGAGCATCATGTTTCTTAGCAGAGACTAGTTTGTTTCACCTATCAGTGATAGCTCATGTGATGAAATTATTGTGTACCTACATACAAGCCTGTATATTTCCCATTTTTAACTGTACAGTTACTTTATTCTTTCTTCCTCTACGAAGCCACTGTAAAATATAAGAAAATTAATTCAGGCATTGTTTTTCTCCTTCATCAGCAGCCAAAGTTCTTAGTTCTGTAGACACAATTACAAGTCATGGCAAAATGTTACGCAACCAATCCTTTGATTGCCTGTGATATCTTCTGCTGTTGTTTAAACTAATCCTTTCTGTGTCTTTCATATCTGTTTCCCACTTAGAATAATCTAAAGACCAACATCAGTCTATAATTATCAGCACTAAAAAGAGAATAAGCCAGGTAACAGCAATAAAACTGAACAAGCCATATTACTGCAACATCTCATTATTCCAAATTATGCTACATCTACATAAAAAAAGTCATTTTCAGACTAATCTTACCTGAAATCCTCTGAAGCAGATCACTCAAATGAGTACCAGCTGATTCCCACTGAGAACAATGACATGGGCTTTGATGGCCTTCAGAGGAAATAGCTGTGTGTTTTTGATTTCTTTGCAACAAAACACTTTCAAATAATCTATGTTCACTTTCTCCAAGTGTAAATTGATTATTATTTGTTTCAAAATGCTAAATATAAGAGAAGTGCAAAGATTTGTGGAGCAAAGAGGTTAGCTAAACAGAGACCAACTAAACCAATATCAGCTGTATACATTTCTTGGTAAGATTTTAGATTCACAGCCCAACCAACCAGACTGCTGCCATGAAAATTGGCCATGCTGTGTTCCTCATCCTCGTGGCCACATTCCTGGCCATGTGCTCTTGTTTTTCTCTTGTCTGTGGCATTTGGGCTCCTTGGTCAGATGATTCAATCCACTACAGCTGGAGTCATCAAACACAGCAAACCCACACCATTCCACACCTCCAGCACTTAGAGAGGCCTCTTTTCCTCAGGAAGGTGAGATACAGGATGTCTGCTTTCTGGGGTAGAATTAATCTAGTTTTGAATTCTGGTTCCCAGTGGGATGGTTAGTGTATAGCAAGTTAGCCACGTGCATTAATTTTCTTGCTGTGTCAGTGACTTGGTTCATGGTTGAATCACCATATAGATTCCCTGATGGTCTTTTCAATAATTTTGTGGTATTACTGTATCAAAAAACGGTACTTCTTACTGCTTGAGAAAAATACTCTGCAGCAAGCTAGGGAGTAAATTTTAAACCTCAAAACTTTTTTTGCATTGACTCTCCATGTGATAGTTTTCCCCATGGAGATGAACATAGTCAGCTGTGGCAATGGATTAATTAAGCTGAGCAAAGGAGCAAATACTGTACAGTAAAAATACTTACAGGGTGGTTAATGCAAAACAGTTATTTTGAACATTACCCCTCTCTAGAACCACTTCTAAGGGCCACTAATTAAAGTATTGAGCCAAATACTCATTTGAAACATAAGGCAAATTAATTAGTTACAATAATTCTGGGCCATTTGCTACTAAGACTTTCCACGAGTATTGCAAATACTATGGGAACAATCTAATTTTAAAAAAAAGGTTTGAAAATTTTATTTTCACTTTTTTCACATTGCTAATGATCATATTTCAGAGATTAAAGAACTATAACAGTTTCTAAATGATCTTACATATGTGCTTTGAGGCAGTCAGTGTGTGTATACATGTGCATGCTTATAATTCCAATCCACAGCTCCATATTTGAAGCTTAAAATATTTAATTTTGCCTTTTTAACTGTCAGAAGAGAGTTGAAAATCATACATGTCTTATTACTGCCCTCATTTAGGAGTGCACTGAAGCACATAGGATTGCTCTGGTGATCCATCCCTCTTGCAGTGAACAATAATTCTGCCCCAGCCTTGTGGAGCAGGGTGGTTCAGTGTTCTCTACAGTCACACCCCAAGCCAATGCCTCAGCCACTGCTGGGAATCAAGAAACCAGTGTTCAGTTCTACATTTTTTTCCATTCAACCAGATATCCTCAAATTGCTTAGATTTGTATGTTTTGTCCACTGAAACCAGAATTCATTTTGCTAGATGTTGAGTCCTAGTAAGTACCATGTTAGGAGCTGGCAGTGTCTCAGGGAGAAAATTCAGGAAAGTCAGAATTTGAAGCAAACACTCTTCAAACATTATATTTGATTTGTATTGTGGGGTTTATTTTATAATTTCAAAATCACTATCCTCCATGTCATTTAATAGTAAAATTGATTATTTCCATTTTAAAATTGTTGCTGTTTCTCATGCATCTTCTCAGATGGCTCATAAATTCATAAATTGACTTTAAAATTTGTTTTCTGTTCTTATATGATGGATTCAGATGCAGAATGTGATGGGAATTTGGTAAAAATAGAAAGGGAATTTCTGTGACTGAGCATGAAACATTTACATAGGAGTGAAGAATTTCTCCTGTGAGTGTTGCAGAGGATTTGTATCACATTCATCTGTCACGGATGCACAGAATGTGTACAGACATATTCTCATTTTTAAAAATACAGAATAGCAGAAATAGAAATGAATGTAAGTGCAAAAGGAGTGAGTGCCTTTTCTTTTAAATGTCATCATACCTGGTGAGATCTGTGATGGCAGCATATACTGTAATCATAGCCCATTATCATATTTTATATTTTCAATTTCATTGCAAATGGTATCTGAGATAGTAAACAAGTCATCTGTATTTTATTGTTAGAACCATTCATCCTAACAGTGGTAGTAGGTGATAAAAATAAATTTCTAGTTAAAAGGTTTATTATTAAAGATTTCCAATGTTGTTCTAGCCTGTGTGTCTTGGTCTGAAATGCATTTAAGGCACAGGGTGTTCAGAGGGCAGTGCAGTACGTGACAAAGGTCGGAGTGTGACAGCAGGGACTGCAGCGTGGTGCAGCCCCCTTGCCTTCCAGTGACCATGTCCAGCCTCCCCATCCCTGAGAGAACAGGTGGGACAGAAGGAAAAAAGGTGTGCAGTGTGACATGAGGGAAGGGACAAGCATTAGAAGTGTAGGATTGAGTTCCTGCCCCACAGTGACCAATGGTGTAATTCTGAATTGAGTGCAGATATAATGCATTTTGGTTTTCTGCTAACTCTTGCTCCTTCTTTGAGGCTGGGTTTAAGTCTGCGCATGGGAGAGAGAGCTGACCCCAGTTTTTGGCTTTCTCTGTTTTGAGATATTGCTTAGCCAACCCTCAGTTCGAGAAAGGGAAATATAAACAAATTCACTTCCACAATTTCCTTTCACTAGCTCTTAGCAGTCTGTTTGATAGCAGTCTGTTTATTTGATGAACAAATCAATGACTACATGAAACGCTTTATTGTGCTAAAAATCCTACAAAATAAAAAGCACAGCAGAGCTGGCCTTCATATGAAAAGACTGTATCCATTAAGGAAACAAAGGTGGAACTTGCCCAAGGTGCATTAAATATAATCCTAGGTTTTCTGGGAATCAACCCTACTTCTTCATTTTCAGAGCATATATTTTTCTCTGTAAATGTTCTCAGGACACTGTCATAAATCTAGTTGTTTGGTGTGTTACTCAGAAAACACTAAAGTTCTGGGCCTAAAACTGCTGACCAAGAAATGTTCTGCCAGCAGGGCTTGTCGTAATTTATATTTCTCAGAGAAATCAAAAGGCACCAGTTGAGGCTAATCTCTGTTTCTGCAATTAACCTTAATCCAGTTATAGCGTTCCAAGTTCCAATATGTCTTTTCCAAGTTTTCCCCTACAAGAGAGATAAAAATAATGTAAATTAAATT
Source organism: Melozone crissalis (assembly GCF_028551555.1). NCBI lineage: Eukaryota > Metazoa > Chordata > Aves > Passeriformes > Passerellidae > Melozone > Melozone crissalis. Next base: position 30,986,433 of record NW_026535794.1, read on the forward strand.
TTCATTCATTTATTATTAATACGTATGGTAGTAACAATAATTAATGGGCAACTTCAAAGTTGCAATGGAATGAGAAAAATGCTGGGATCCCAAGCAATTCAGCTGTCTTTTCCAGCTTGCAATCTAAAATGAAGTTGTACGAGGAGCAACAGGATGACTGAGAAGGTTGGGCAGTAAAATCTCTGCCTCCAAGCCCTCCTTGGACCAGATGAGGTCCTACAGGGTCAGTGATGTCTGACACAAACCAGGAATTGGGAAAGTATGTAGTCACATATTTTCTTCTCTTCATTTCCAGCTTCAGAGCCCAATTTGAAGGTACGTTCAAGATTAAAACAAAAGGTGACAGAAAGGAGAAGCAGTCCTTTGCTCAGGAGGAAGGATGGAAACGTCAGTTCATTCAAGAAGCGTCTTTTCGAGGTGACAGGTGAGTAAGGATGGGGAAATTCTGCATCAGATGCCACAGCTCACAGAATAGTGGTGGTACTTCAAAACTGAAACTGTTTGCTAAATGAACTGAGCATTTGCAGTATTTGGCTTCATCCTGACCATTCTTGCTTTGACTTTGCATTGATACTTAGTGGATTTGTGGCTTTCTCAGGTGATCAGGCCATATCTTTGTGCAATCAACTGTTACTGGTCTATAAGACACATATCTGAATTCACTTGATATATCAGAATTATGTCACACCAAGATGGAATTAAAATACAGCTTGAATAAACACAGTGGTGTCCCTGTATGTGCAATTCTTGTGACAACTTTACACAGTATGTCATGTGTGAAACTGGAACAGAGATGTAAATATAAGCATGAAAGTTACTAAATAAAGTATTTTTCTGATAAATTATTTCCAGATTATAATTTTCTACAGCTAATTTACTAATTCCATTTACTGAAGCCTCTATGAGATTCTTGATATCCACTTCCTTAATTTTAAGTGATTTTTTTTACAGTTTGCACACTTACGAATAAGGTATAAAGTAAAATAGTTATCACTTGAGGTCTTTTCCTGATGCCATTGAAAGAGCAGAAACATTAAAATAGAAGTCTTCTTTTCCTAGCTCTGACAATAACTTGAAGCCTTTCAGATTGCTGTGATAATTATTAATATTGACTATATGATATTTCAGACCTTCCATAACCCTGGTTAAACACTGTTACCTGAAATCTTTTTCCCCTTGCTTTTTATTCTCTCAACTGAAAATGGCCCCTCATTTAAATGCCTATTTATGCAAAAAATGCTATTTTAATTTTTAAAAAATTAGAAAAAAAGAATAAGTTTGTGTGTCTCTGCTTCTCTGATACGGATTGAAAATACAATGCAAGAACTTCTACATGGCCAGTTAGTATAGCTGGGTATGGAGTCACTTCAATAAATCAAAGAGTAAGAGATCCAAGTAACGGCTAGGAAACCTCCTGTGATGTCAGTCAAAGTGAAAACATATTTTTGCATATGAAGTAAGGCATAGAGAGTAAATAAGCAAAGAAGTAGCTGTAGAATATTTGCTGCCACATCTAGATAATAATTTCTTCAACCTCTTGAATGCTTTAATTTGAAAACTGTCCCTTGAAAGAGGGTTACTTCCGCTAGTGGGTTACTCTTCACACTTTAACCTTAACTGTTTCCATTACATATATATAGTTTATATCAGTGTAGAATTAAAATAACTCAATACAACAGCATACAATGAGATCATCCTCTCTGCCTTTGTCTTAGACAGAACTTGAGACGTTTTAAGTCAAGATAGCATGCAGCTTTTCAAATCCTATTATAATGTCTTTACATACTGTAAACATTTGTTCATATTTGTACCAAAGATGTGATGAAGGTGTGTATTTTGCCATTAGTACTTTCTGTAATGATGGGTCCACAATGGGCTCATCCCCTTCCTAGACAGAAAGGATGGCAGTAGGCCGCATCTCTCACAGAGCCACGACTCTTTGCAATTGAAAAAGAAAGAGTTTCTTTTCTTTACTCATTGCAAGCTCTGTGTCAGTGTCTCTGCCTGATACTGAGTGTTATAACTATCTTTGTGGGAAAAACAAATACTAAATTCTTCTTATGTGACACAGACAGATTAGAAGGGGAAAGATCAAGAGTATCTTTCCTTCTTAGTTGTAAAAAGAAAACCAAAGAAATGGAAGATGAATCAAGAGTCTTTAATGTAAGTAAAAAGGGTAACCAACAGATATTTTTCAACAGCAAAAAAACCCCTATGCTATAAAGATTGTATAATTAATCAAGATTATGTTTGCCTTTCCAGAGTGAAATTCGTGTATGTTTGATCTGTTTTTCAGAATCCTCAGTCAGTAGCAGCTCCCCTGGATCAGGTCCCAGTTCCCCAAGCAATGGTCCGACCAGCAGTGCAACAGAAAATGAAACCTCAGTTTTGCCATCTAACATTCAAGCTGAGGTAAGACTTATTAGTGAGTAGATAATTGCTCAGGTTTCTAGACTGAAGAAGATGGAAAATTTGATTTTATTATACTCACAAGCAGAGTAATTGGGATACCAGGACACTACAGTCTGACATCAGTATGTTATATATGTGATAACAGATTTATGTATGAGATGCATAGACGCATCTGTGTATCAGAAGACTCTATGGTAACAAAAGTTCAGGGAAAAGCAGCAGTATTGCTACTGGAAGAGTGGAGGGAGCTGTGAAAGGAACTTGATTACAGAATATTACTTTCTGGGATGACCTGAAAGAGGTGCTCAGTGCTGAATGCTGATAGAGAACTCTTGCATACAGAACAGTGGTTTAGGCATTGGTGATCCTAACACATAAGAGCTAAGGTGGTCCCAGGTACAGATGAATGCTGAAGTAGGTTTCTTTAATCACAGTATTGGAGTTACATGACTAAATCCTTGCCACATCTCTCTTTTATTTTACTGTATCTTAGTGTCCTTATCAGGGCAATACTTAACCACTGTAAATGTCATGCCAGAGTTCTTGAACACTTGTTTTGTAAAGTGAGATTGTAAACGGAAGGAATCTTAACTACTCCTTATTCTGTTTCATACATATGTGCCTATAACAACAGGAATGCAGATGGTAAATCAGTTGTGATAAACCTCATTTAGCACAGACGACATGCCCAAGTCATGCTTCCCAGGGCAGTATTGTAAAGGGACAGTAAATTTGACTAAGAGAGACTCAAATTCCACAATATACAATATCCAGCCAATACTTACCACAGTTCCTGCTTTGATGGCAAGGTTTTCTATTAATTGTTGGTTTATGCTGTTTATGTTAGAAAAATTGCATAATAAAATGTGATTCAACAGAGTTTTAGTTAATGGAGCTATTTCTCCAGGTCAGTGGCAGGACATTCACCTAAAAAAAACCCTGGAATGGGCAGTTCAACCTCCAGCAGTGACTTTTCCCCATAATGAATTAATTGTGTGTGTGAACTATGATCCAGGGGGCAGGTGGGTGACCTCTGCACACTGATTAGTAGCCTCTCTCTGGCCCGTAACCAAAAAGAAAAAAAAATTGCATTGATGGCTAACATGTGGTCTTGTCTCATAGCCCCCCATGTGCGATTGCAAAGAAATTTAAATGATGCAGAGTAAGATCCATCATTAGGATTAGATCAGATCCTACCTAGATCAGTGGAATTAAGTTGTGTGTTTTACTACTGGGAATGTTTTAGATAATATTTTGGGTAATATGTGGGTGTTATTATGTGCTGTATGAAACAGGAAATCTTATCCAATTGGATCTTTTACTGACTTGAGGATTCTACAAAATGGAAGGGCAGTAATGTCTCAGACTGATACATGGTGCTCATGACTTTGCATGTTACTTTCTGGACACTTGCACCATCAGAAATACATACAGGCTGGTCATGCTGGTGGTCTTTGGGGAGATTTGGAAAGGTTGTAGCAAGAACCAGCAGCTATATTCTGTTTGCTAGTAGAACGTCACGTTGCATATTATTTGCCACTTCTGTGCCAGACATAAAAAATTATAACCCCGACATTCACTCAAAGATGCTCAAAGAAGCCTAAAACATTCCTTTAGAAGTTGAGCTCTGTATGCTGGCTTTGGTCACTTCACTTGGTGAAGTGTACTAAGAAGCTGAAACTACAGACTTCCACTTCTGGAGCCAGTTGGGGATTTCTTTACCTCTCTGGTTAGTTGACTCTCAGTACTGTGGTCCTGTGGGTTCAAACATTTTCCATAAATCTCAGCTTCAGTGATTCTTATTTCAGTGGGATTTTCTTTGGTAGTTTAACAGCAGCCAAACTCCTACATATCTCTTTCCTAGTTCAGTGTTAGCCTGCTCTCAAAGGCTATACAGATAATCAATTTTTAATCCAATTCACAAAGTACAGAAGTTTCTAATAATAGGCTGAGTGTTCCAAAATCACCCAAAATATCACTTGTTTTTCTGCAATCCCATATGACTCACATGGCTGTTGTTTCATAATCGTTGTTGTGACATTTGCAGTAAGTGTTGTGCTCATATCTGAGTGGGTGGATGGCCGTGGTTTTCATGGCAGCAAATTAAACACTTTTTGCTGGGGAAAAACAGGTTGCTATGACAGTCATTTACCAGTAAAGCATGAGTCAGTACCGTAAATGATTACACTCCAGTGCAGGGACAAAATTAGACCATTATCAGTAATGAAACAGATTTTTAAAGTATTTTTACCACATCCACTGGAATAGTGAGACTTTTAAGTGGTTTACTCTCTGTGGTGGGTAGACGGTTACAATTTTTTGAATGAACAAAGGTGCACTGCACATGCTGCAGCTTTGCAGATAATCTTTTACTATCACAGTTCCCTTAAAGGTGCTTTCACTACCATTTGTTAAAACACTGGTCTCATTATATGAAACTTGAAAGTTGAACTCAGGATTTTAATTGCACCTTATAAATAAAATCCTGTTTTTATTAGGCACAGTTGTCTCCAGTATCATCAAGGTTCACCGCAGTAGCTATTTGTCTCCTGTAGCATGCCATACTCTTTCAGGTCACCTGCTGTGCTGGGGCTAAATCTTACGTGCCTGAGAAATGCAAGCAGAATTGAGCCCCTGCACAGCATGTCCCTTGAGTTCAGAGGGACAACCTGCTTTAGTCATGTGAAATGATTAATTTTAGGCATTCACGGTCTGGTCAAAAGCCATTGAAGGCAATGGAAAGTTTCCAGTTGATGTAACTGGGCTTCAGATCAATTTCTTTCTTCTATTTGTGATTTGGAAAGCAGTATTTCCTAGAATAACACTTGATTATACAGGAGACATAAATTACATACATGACAGATAAACACATATTTGTTTAGTACAACTCCACAGCCCCATGCTTTTAATACTCAGCTCCTTGAGGTGATCTTTGTAAGAAGACAGTGGAAAAATGTGTAGGTTTGTGACCAGCTGATGAAGTTTGTGTCAAATGTATGTGAAGTGAGTCTAAATTAATTTTTTCAAAGATTATCCCAAAAGCCTCAAGAAAGACAAATGTAAGTAATTGTGAATATTGAAAGCTGTGACAATTAGCTCCATAACTGACCAGTATTAAAGCAAAACTATTTTGTCTTCCCCTCGTAATCTATAAATGTTCATATAAACTTGCACACAAAGGTGTTCCTGCTTCTCAGCAGGTCCCATAGCACAACCAAAGCATGGTTGCTCATGGTTACTTGTGGATCATCGGGCTCTGTTACACTGAGTTCTTGTACTCTATTTTAAGAAAGAGGATAACTCTGTTGACAAGCTATTTTAAGCATCAGTGAGCAGGATCTATGGACCCAAGGAGTGGGTACATGGAGGAGCAAGTAGGGCATGTTTCTCTTTGGGATAATTTAGGTGCCAGTCCAAACCACCCTGTCTGCCAAGGACACAGCTTAGCTGTGGTGCTGCCAAATTACTCTCTTGGCAACTTCTGCATGTGCCGCCATTGCAGAATGTTGTTGACTGTGTAAAAAGAAAAGCTGCAGCTGGGATCACAAATTTCTGCCTCTGGGTGCTTGGATTAGATGACATCCAGTGATGAACCTTACCCGTTCTGGGATTCTGTGATGCACAGAGAACCCTAATCTGTGCAGGTGGGACGTTTATTCTGGGAGATGAGGTTAAACTGATGCTTAGGATAATATTACCTGAAAATATTTTAGAAAATCAATCACATACCCAAAGGAAAATTACAGATTATTATCAGTATTAGAAATTCAAATAGGATGCTTTTACTAATAAACTCCCCTTTTCAAGATTAAACTGTTGTGGTAAATAACATCACTGTTTCTGCCTGATCAAACAATCATGCCTGACCTTAGTGTGGCAGTGTGTTTTACTGCTATACACCCTGCCACGGTTATTTTGATTAATTCAGATCTTAGAAGGTAATAGTGGCATACAAAAAACCAAATATTAAACATAAATCTTTCAAGTGGCTTTGTATCGATGCTGCAGTTGCTACAAATTTGATTATATTCTAGGAGGCACATTAAAGTGTCCTTTTTCTCTTAAATATTTTTAGACTTCCTCCATAATATTTCCATAGTTTTGATACTAAAGCCATACTTGGGTTTGTTCATGGTCAAAGGTGGATGTTATCAAGGCAAGACACTGTTAGCCAGGAATTAATGTAATATACAAGTGGAGCTTCTTTGTTTCCTACGCTATCTGTTGACATTCCCTAGGTACCAAAAGAAAATTACAGGGAAAGACTTATACTGTTATTGTCTCAGTGATAGGTCGTATCTCCAAACAAACTGTATGAGGAAGGTTATGTTTTGGAATAACATCCTGTGTTTTTGTGCTTAACCACTTTCCATTGATGGTCTGAAGTTGCATTGTATAAGCACGAAGTATTTTACAGAGTTAATTGATATTCCAGGTTTGTCCGGGGGAAAATCTACAGCTCCCCACAACATGCTTGACAAGTTATTATATTTACTTTAGTCAAAGCCCGAGTGTGCAGTATCCCTCTTGGAGGTGGTCTATTATTGGAGTCCCATATGCTTTTTGTTTGGGAAGAAAGCAGTCACTGTGTCATACTGTTACACAGGGTATTCTTTTTCAAGGATGTTGTTCCCTTGGGGACCATATCATGCCAGAGTTCCTAAGTCTAATAAGACCTTTGTAGCTCTTATTGAGTCAAAGTTCTGGGAGGGAAGCAAGAGTTAAACAGAAAATATAATTCAAGCAACTATACCAGCCCACATGTTGAAAAATATCACTGTTCAAGCAGAAAGGCAAAAGCTTCAAAAAGATTCCTGATGTGGTAATCTTTTTATGTTTCTTCCCAATTAATCTATGGAAATAAAAAGGGTGATCTTTGTAGAATGTCTGGCTTTATTTTATAGTAATTAGAAATATATCAGCAGTTCCATGTGCTTGAAAACTATACCACAAGTCTTCAAAAGAAATGTTAAAAATGTTAACTTGAACAGATTAGGAAAGCTGTGAGGGGTATCTCATTATCAAAGGATGACAGGATGCTGGTTTTGTATAGATGCAGAGAGAGAGAGAGAGAGAGAGTCTGTTATTTTAAATGGCAGATGCCTTGCTTTCTACACAGAATTTCCATATTAATGGAAATAAATAACGTGCCTGAAACATACCCATATCCTAATCTGGCTAACAAAAGACATGGACTAGTAAAAAAACACATTTTGTATCTTACAGCTAAAGTAATAACAACTGTGGTGAAAGTTTAATACATCCATATTCGTGATTCAGCTGGACATAGTCCTGAATTCACTGGATAAATTCCCACTGAGATTGTTGGAGTGACTGTCCAGTTGATGAGAAGAACTGATGTTGAGTTGATGAGATGTTGATAAGATGATCTAGGAATCCTCAAGATTTCAGCTTTCCATGGAAATTTGATTTACTAACTAAGGAATAATCACAGACACATATCAGCTGTTTTCTTAAGAAAAGAACTATCAACAATGTTTTCCCAGGGACAGTAATTTTCTGTATCTGGAACTCCATTGGGTTGCAAACCAATGACTGGCACACAATTGGCTTTCTGTGTATAGGGGTAAAAGCATAGAATAATCAAGGTAAAAAGTTTGGAGATTAACTTTCATTGGTTTTCCCCTTTATTCCAGCACCTGGTTTCCCAGCAACGCCTTTTGATACAGGATGAATCAGTGAACTTGTTGAGTCTGTACACATCTCCTTCTCTGCCCAACATTACCTTGGGACTTCCAGCAATACAACCTCAAATCAGTGTAAGTGACCAGTCTCAAGCCTTTCTGCATATGTTTGCCTCCAGAAAACCTACTTTCTGAGTGTTCTCTTTATATTTTTAGCATTTTGGAGCACAAGCAGTTGAGAGTAGGAACCAGACCTCTCTATGCATTGGGCACAACTTGAAAGCAATATTCATTCTTGATTTCAAATAAACAAGTGCCAGTGTGGATCTTAGTTAAGTACAGGCCACATGCATTGCATTTATGCCAGATAACAGATTTCAGATGTGGCAAGAAGTATATGAGGAGATTATTTTGTAAGTTTAAATTATATGATAATTTAAATTATATGATAATTTCTACCTTTAACTTTTTTATGAGATTCCAGTAATGACTTAAACTGAGCTGGAACTTTGTAGGAGAAGAATGTAGTATTCCTCTAGCTCAGTAAAATACCTGATAATTTTGCTACTTTCAAAATTTACAGCAGGTCAAAATTTACCTGCTTTCCAATGACAACAACAACAAGGTAAAAATACTGTGGTGGTTCTGTACAACAGTGTGGGAGTTGGTAACTTCGATGAAGAAATGAGGGGTTGTAAGCACAGGTTTCAGTGAAGGTAAAAAAAATTTTAAATCTATACAATCCACAATGGTTTGTAATAATGCTACTTAATTCCAGTGCTAAATGAAGTTTAAGTCAAAGTTCCATGTTATTTTATGGCTTTTTCAATACATTTACTGTTCTTACCAGCAATGTATTGCTGCAATCTAACATTTTAACATCAGGTACAGAACCTTGCAAAGAAAATTATGTAAGCCTGAAATCAGTTCTCTAGAAATATTAGCAAATTATTGTTTTTGAAGGATGGAAAAATTGAACATAATGAAAAGTAATGCTTACTTTCTCAGAGGATATCATCAAAAATTTCTTAGTCATTTCACAAAAATATAACTAGCTTCAAAGTAAATTTATAACATTAAAAAGAAATGAAAATATGTTTCATTTGCTCACTCAAATCTTATAAGCTTTTGGTGTGGCCATCTAGCCCCAAATATTACTTTTGGCATTAGAAAAAACAAAGGGATTGAGTTATACAAGTAATGTTTATTTCTGTTACTAGAACAAGCAATTGCAAATTGAATGTAAAGCTTACTTTGGTGTTTGTTTTTCAGGGGAGGGAGATAGCAGTGTGAAGTAAGCATACACCAAAAAAAAAAAAATTGGTGAAAACCTTCTTTTAGAATTTAATGGAATTCACATTATCAGAGATACTGTTTTTACCATGACTTACCATAAGTGGTTATCTGTAAGCCTCAATGTGCATGTTTCTGTTAGGTTATTATTCTTGCTGTTAGAATTGTTATTCTGCTTGAACTACAAAGAACAAAGTAACATAAAGTACATTTGCAATTATGACAGGCCAAAACTTCCAAAAGCTTTAAATCGATAACTGTGCAGTTTATAAGGCACTTCAGAATGCTACACACCTAGATGAGAGTTTAACTGGATAAGTTTATTTTGCAAAGGGTAAAACTTACATTTGTGCTGTCCTTCAGGGAGTCAGGGAGTGCTCCAGGAAAAGTAATAGCTTCCCACTACTACAGGTAACTATTTTGTTTTGCTGATTGGCTTGCTGTGTGATGGAAAGTTATGTGAAAAATCAAGCCTTGCCTATTTCAAACTCAATGCAAACTATTTCCTCTGATCCTCTAGTTTCCTGTGCAGGAGGCTGCACAAAGGTCTTCAGGAATTTTAAGGATAGCTCCTGTCCTTGCATTAATAATGTTCTAACGAGTAATTCCTTGTGCTTTGGCTTTTAGTGCTGACTTTTTTTCAACTGATTTCAGTACTCAGTTTCTCACAGCGTTACATTTAACTGGCATGTTCTTCCTTTTCATGTCAAAGTGTAAGATAGGGATGTTAACCTTTTCTCCTGTACGTGTTCATGAAGACATGAGACCATCTAATCAAGCAGAGGTATAAATGGCCATTTACTTCTCTGGGAAGCAGTTACAATGCTGTTGTTCTTTGACAGGCTTCGTCGTCGTTCAAAGAAAAGCAGAAGGGGGAGACCCCGCCACTGAGACAAGGAGTGGCCTTGGCTGGACAGTATGGAGGAAACATTCCTCCATCATCAACTCATCCTCACATTGCTATGGAGGGAAAGCCAAACAGCAGCCACCAAGCTCTCTTGCAGCATCTGTTACTGAAAGAACAAATGAGACAGCAAAAACTTCTTGTGACCGGTAATGATCAAAGCTCCAGAAATACTAATTTAAGACGTTTTTAATGACATTTGTGTTCAGTTTAAACTAAATGCAATAATACAAATACCACACATCCTAACTCTTGGGAAATGTGGAAGGGTGGAAGAAAAAAGGAGAGCATCTTTGTTTTCCCTTTTAGTGATTCTGTTCCAGTCTGTTAGCTTGAAAGAATTCAATGATTACAGAAAAGAGAAAATGATTACTTCATCGCATTCTTTTGTAGCAGCTGAACTTCCCAGCATGGCGAGGCACGTGATACACGTCCCACTGCATCAGTGCAGATGCAGAGTTCTGAAATATACACCCCTCTTCTTACTGAAAGCTTTCTTCCCTGCTAGAACTATTATTTGGTTGTTTTTCACAGCGGAGTGAAATGTCCCTGTTTTGCAGGAGCGGTTCCTCTTCATCCACAGTCTCCTTTAGCAGCAAAGGAGAGAGTCTCACCTGGCATAAGAGCTGCTCACAAACTGCCTCGTCACAGGCCACTGAACAGAACCCAGTCTGCTCCTCTTCCTCAGAGTACTTTGGCCCAGCTGGTCATCCAGCAGCAACATCAGCAATTTTTGGAAAAGCAGAAACAGTACCAGCAGCAGATCCACATGAATAAGGTGAGTTCCCAAAGTAAAGAATTTCCAATAAATTTGAAGATGAAAACTAAGACCAGAAGTTAGTTATTGGCACAGTGTCATCATGGACAATAGAGAGGTTTTTGCCAGAGTATCTTTTTTGTTTATGCATAGTTGTGTATACATTTTTATGTATGTTAAGGTTTTGAAATAGGCTGCAATTCAACAAAATAGAGTTGCTTACCGTTTTACCTGACAAGTGTTTTCCTGTTGAATGATAAATTATGTCTTTAAAATTGATGTGTACTTCTGAGCTGCAGCAATGACTCCACTTGCTGCTTTTGAATTGTATCAAAACTTGTCTTATTGTGGACTAGAATGCTGCATAAATAGATAACTCTTTTGAACTCAAATCAGCTTATTAAATTGATGGATTTATAGATGAAGCTTACTAAACATCTGGATACATTTTTAATCAGTATTTATCAAACTGACTTTTCTCTGTGAGTAGCATGAAAGTTTTTTACCTATATGGTGATATAAAATGACCATATAAGGAGAAAGAGAAAAATGTCCTGTTGCTAGTGTCTGACACAGAGTTGAATCATATAGTACAAGATTCCCTGTACAGTAACACCTTATTCTGAGCAGGGACAAGGGAAAGAAGAAAAGGGACTATCCACTAATAAACAAAGAACAACAGATTCTAAATAGATTTATCAGGAAGCAATAATTCTACAAAAAAATCAAGTTGCTACCTTGATACCAAGTTGCATATCTGAAATAAGGATATGCGAATAATGGCATGTTTTTATTTGGAGAACATTTTTCTGCACTTAGTACACAGCTTTCCACAATTTGTATACTGAAGCTCCACTAGTATTACAAAGATTTAATTACACACCTTTACTTGTCTTTTGTTTTAGTGTTACTCAATAACTGTATATAAGAGGCAATGTCAAAGAAGAAAAGATGAAAAGTGGACGATCTGTTCTTGTACCTAAGAAAAAAAAATTCAATCCACCTTACTTAGTGGGTGAATTTCCCAGGGGTTACTGATTCTTTGGAATCTACTAAGAATTCCCAACAAAATTAGAAACAAACCTAGAGTTTAAGTACATACTTTGTACAGTGGTTTGGTTATTAAATCTTGTCTTAATTAGGAAAAATGAAGACCAGAAAACTTCAAAGTTCAGAGCTGATCCTTGCATGTTAACCCCTCTCAGCTTGGGTGTTTTGATTACTCAACTAGGACTCCAGTTGGCTTTTCTTTGAGTATGCATTCCATATGTTTAATCAAGATGGAATATGTATATCTCATAGCCTCAGGTTTTGAAAATATTTCACCTTCCCTCAATTGTCTAAAAAGGCTTTTTAACTGCTAAAGTACTGAGTCTTTGTACTACAAACCCGTCAATTCATGCATTCCTCACAAAGCAAAGAACCCCACTGATGTGTTTTTCTTAGATAATATGGTTATTGATATAAATTCTACCATAGCATTTGGGGGTATGTGATGTGGCATAATGAGCATTTGTCCCCAGTGTGAAAATGAAACTTGAGGCACATAACCATATATTTCTAATCACATAGGACTAGGAATGCATTGCATCTTACCAGAGATAGATGGGATAAGGAAGGAAAAAGATTGGAGTTGGTTCATGATAATGCTTGTTTCAGTGATTTTTCTTTTCAGTTGAACTACAGTGAAAATACATGCTAATGAGGATAATTCCCTCTCATACTTGAAACATGCCTTCATTCTCACGTGGTTCTTTGTGATGGAGACAAAACTGGTGAATCTCGCTGTTATTCTGTACAGCATAGTCCATACACATATGCAGGGAGTGGCCCTATCCTGGGGCCTCTCCCTGCCTTGAGCCTCCATAACCTGCTCTGCCCCAAGAGCTTCTTGGTCTCCTTTCCTCCTTCTCCCAGAGCAACCAGGCTTCTTCGGGAGCACAGTAACTCCTCAGAGCAGCAAATGCCTGAGGAGGAATGAGATCGTGTTGCAGCCAGAGAAGCTGTGGGTTTTCTGAGGATGCATGTGTTTTATCAGACTTTAAAGTTTGCAGCAGCTAGATTCTTCTCCATGCTCAGAAGAACCATTTTGAACAACAGTACTGAAAAATTTCAATGCTCTAACTGTATGTCTGTTCTCCACAAGGACACAGAAAGTCAGGGGGCTTCCTTATGTGCTTGCAAAACCTGATTTTTATAAACTGGAATTTAAAGGTTGCCAATGGATGAGAGAGAGAAAAAAAAAGATCAAATGATGGAGTAGCTTTCAAATAGTGAATTTAAAGGTGTCTTCTTTAACCTTTTAGCTGAAAGTTCAGATTGAACTTCTGTGACTACATAAGGTTTTTGAACTCTGCTAGAGTGGTGGAATATACTTTGTTCAGTCTTAAAACTTTCTTCTGTTCACAGTTGAAGTTATTTCTTCATTACATAATTTGCACAGCTTTACAATCGAACTCCTCAAAGCAGAGTTACAGTTATTTGAAACTTTAAACTTTAGATATTCTAGACCAGATAGGAAAGGGACAAAATATTTTAATTTTAGGATAAGTTTGGGCATGTATCAAGTGAACATATGAGCTTGTTTTTTTCTGTTGTTCTGTCCTTTACCCTTCTATTCATGGGCTGTATAATGAAACCTGCACAGAGGTATAAGTCCTGCCTTTTCAGTCATGGAAAATGCATAGGTTTCATTTAATAAGGAATACTCAAGGACCCTAAAAGTTTTGGTAATAAAAGACTAGAACCATTTTAAACTTTTAAGACTAGTGAAATGGTAGTTGACCAAGATCTTAGGGGAAATAAATGTCTTCTTTTTTGTTTTCTATTTCCCTTAAGATTTTATTTCTTATGTTTAGGTCTTCAAGTACTTAAGTTTTTAGTATTCAACTGAACCCACAATTTGAGTGTTTGCCCTGAGCTAAGATGCCAGGGCATGTGTCAGAACTCCATGATAACTGGTTTTGGACTGATCTCTTTGGCTGACTTAGAGGTGCAACAACAAAAAGAGGAAGAGAACCACCTTTTCCTCACCCCATTGTTCTTTTATTTATCTTGTATTAAAAAAAACCAATAAAACCACCTTTTTTTTTTTTTTTTTTTTTTTTGTGAGGAAAAAATGCACTTCAACAGCAAGCCAGTGCTGCTGTGAGGGTGATAACAAGCAAAATCTAACATAGGTCAGAGGTAAAGGATTCCCCTGGATCATTTACATTCTGAAAAGAAACAAATCATTGCCAAAAGGTATGCCTCTGTCCTTCCTAGAAAAGAGGAGATCCCCTATGGATTATTTCTGGTCAGCTGTCAGATGCCTGGCTTTTGATGTGGGAAATGGTATATGTCTCCACTGAAGTCTGACATTTATACCTGTGGGATCTAGTACACTGACCTTCTGAAAACATTCTGCAAATGTTGACATCTCTTCCAAAAGTAGGTAAAAACCCTTGTCCCAGAATTAATAATGAATGTGAAGTAACCTGAACTCAGCTTGTCTTAGGGAAGACCAGCTTTGCCATTGTCAGCTTTAATATACTTCTGTCCAAATGACAGCTTATTTCCTCATAACGCCCTTTGATCACCATTGCAGATCTTCATTCTGCTCAATAAAGGGAGACCAAAGTCCAAAACCCCCAGTTAAAACTAGTGCAATTGGATACCAAAAGACCACTACTACTATGAAAAAAAATTAAAAGCTTGATGATATTATTGTGTATATCTGTACCTAGAAAGCTTTGACCCAGCCACTTACAGGAAAAAAACCCTAGGATTTTGATTTAACTAATTTAAATGTAAAGCCCTAGCAGAAGTCTGTGTTGAAGAAAATTTCAGAAATCATAATGTGAAGAAGAGCACATGAACAAGGCCATCTGTCTTTAGAAGTTATTTTTGCCATATATGATGAATAAGGCCTGCCTATACCGAAGCTGAAGTCTTCACTGGGGCCAAGATTTTATTTGATCAATGCAGGAACCCTATTTGTGTTCTTAAGTTGTGTATTCATAGCATCTTGGCAATTTGTTTTCCATTGTAAAATTCTCTGTATTGGAGAAGTAAAGGGTAGAATGATAGGGTAGTTGGTATGTGCTCTAAAGTATGGGAGGTATATGGATGATAATGTTAAGGTTTATATAAGAAACACCTGAATTTCAGTTTTCATTCTAGGATGTTGGTTGGTTTAAAACATCTCTGTATAGGGAATTGGTGACCAGGAAAGCCTGTGAGGTAAAAAAATAAATAGGAAGCGAATATTCATTAGTACCTAGATGGTGTTCTCAGTTTACCAATATCTCTTGATAAAAAATTTAAAATAATACAGAAATTTATGTTGATGGAAAAATAGAACGGTTATTTATTGCCAGTAGGAAAATTGAAAAGATACAGTTAACCCCAGATTAATCAATCATTTCTCTGAATGATGTTTAATGGAAGGTTGAAGACCAGGTTCAGCAGTAGTAAATCAATCTAGTTTCATTAAACATATTACACTGAGGTTTTGCTTTTGCAGCTTACAAATCTGACTAGCGTCTCCTGTAAGTGACAGATAATCTTTCAAATATTGGTAACAGCAGGGGATTATTTGGGAAAAAGCTAAAAGGAACTGTTGTCTGTCTGGAAGTGGACCACGCCCAGGGCATTTTCTCCTTTATTGGAGAGCTAATGTTTAAGCCATAATGCAGAAGAATGATTTTGAAAGATAAATACATCCCTTAGAAATATTGGTCCTACATGAGTAACAGAGACAGCAGGAAGCAGGTGCCAAGTTGTTTTCGGTGCAACTAACAATGTGCATGCAACACACATAGCTGGTGATCTGACTGCCGTAGGGAAGAAGGGGGAAAAGTGTTCTGTAAGAATATACATGAGCTCTTAGAAATTACTGTCATGAATTTAAAAAGAACATTTAATCAAGGATGGAAATGTGTTGGTTGGCTGCTGCAGGGCTTTGTGATTTTGTCTCTTTGTAAAGAAGTCTTATTTAAAACGTATTTTACAAGGGCATTTAACTTCAAAGGAGAAAATGGCAGGGCCTGCAGCTGAAGGACCTATAAAATGGTCTATTGCAGTGTCCAGATTATTTAGTCTTCCATTTTTCTGTACAACCATGCAGGTTAGGATAAGTTTGATGTCTTTTGCTTTGATTGGACTCATGCAGTTATACAATGGATTGATATCTGTAAGTACATCCTCTCCTGCTGATACTATTTACTTTGACTCATGCATATCCCTTATAGCTTAATTTCCTGAAGATAAAAGGAAGCATGAAGACCTTTTTTTTAGTGACCACTTAAATTGGAATAGGTGATAGCAGTAAATTATACTGGTAAAATATAACCAACATGTGCATCCCTTAATTTATTAGGGAAATAAACTATGGTTTTGTTATTATTTTTAAGTATAATCCCACTAAAACTCAGATCAAGCAATTACTTTTTCAAAATAAAAAGAGATGCATTACAATTAGGAGAAATTCCTTCATGTAGCTACAGATAAAGTCAGAAAAAAATAAAGGGTAAGTGGGGGTTTAAAGTGAAAGGTTTAAACATTAAGTGTGAGCAGAAGTATCCAGCTGTGCCATGAAAGGACCTGAGCAGTATTTCATTCAGAACATTTTCTGCTGTGTAACCCATCTTTAGATAGAGAAGTTAGAAGTACTGACACTAAACTGCTGTCTTCACATGTTTCCAGATACAGTAGTATCACTAGGAGATGTAGTTTAAAGTGAGATGTTTCTTACTTAGAAGTGTCCAGTAATGCTACTAGTATAGTTACTGGAATAGGATGGAGCCAAGCTGTCTTTAAATAAAACTTCATCAAACATGAAAGCATCGTGGTGGTACAGAGAAAGCAGTCAGCTGTGGCTTAGCAGGCTGAGCAGTAGAAGGGATTTTCAGGTTTTGGGTCATGTCCCCCCCATTCCATCCATGCAATTTGATCATGCTCCATCATATGAGAAGCCATGACCGTAATGCCTCATAGCTCCTTGCCTGAGGCTTAGTTAAAATCACAGTGGAGAGGATGTTTTTAATAAAATTGTGTAGTAAAGAAGGTACTGTAAATGCACTTTTTAAACTCTATTGAGTAAATATATAAAGACTTTTAATTTCATGGAGTTTTAGAAAAATTAATTTGCTTATCTCGTCCTGTTGCTGTAATCTGGAGCAAATCACCTGCTGAGTTCCACAGCGTGGGAGAAGGGTCCAAAACGGGAACACAGCAAATTGAAATGCACACAAAATCCATTCTAAGTCTCTGCAGTCCCCCTTAGGTGTGCTTGTTTTCTTCACTGATTGCATGCAAGAAGTGTCTGAAGGTGATCATATATAGATTCTATACTGCAGTCCATCATGTGCTGCCTCAGAAAGATCTGTACCCATACAGCAGGGTAAAGAAGAAAGAGCCTGACATAAAAATGAAAAAGTATAAAAGAAGGAAGAGCAGTAATGAGCTAAATATGTGTCTTAACCTTGCTGTGGGCATGCATTCATTTTCTCTTGGCTTCCTCTGCATAAAAACCCACCTGGTGTCAAGTAACTGGCACAGGGAATGGTTTACAGATGGATCAGCCTCAGAGATTCCTGTAGTTTGTATGATTATCTGTCACACAGATGTTTCAGCTTGTATTTGCTCACTTGCAGCCAGCCATGCAGCCTTACCTGCTTTTCTGTTCCTGCTTGAGGAGTAGGGAAGGCTCCCCACAAATGGTTAACTAATTAACATTAATAACAATGATAATAATAGTAATAAGTGAAAGGAGTGTACCTGAGCTGATTACATGCAGCTAGATTTAGTACCTTCTTGGTCAGTGTCATCCCCTGAGAAACAGCTGGAAAAGATTTATAGGTTTGATCTGAGAAATTTTTCAGATGCTGCATAATGAAAGGAGACTCCCCACATCAGTTGAAGCAGTAAGGGCATGCCACCTGCAGCATGCAGGGTACTCACATTGTGATTTACCAGTTACTCCAGTAATGAAGAGGGATTTTTTTATTTGTTTATTTTTAGTAAGCCATTAAACTCCCGTTACACCTCAAAAATGAAGATTTGCTGTTACAATAGCCAGACAGGCATCCTCTGAGGAATTTGTTTCTCCGCTGATGTGAGGCATATGCATCAGAGCATCAATCAGAACTGTATAAATTGATCTTTCAACTCTCCTTGTTGACTTCATTGTATTTTCTAAATCCAGCTGCAGCTTCTTGAACACAGTTTACATGACAACCCAGTATTTTTCTCTATGCTCTAGTAAGCTGAATGAAACTGTATGGTCCATGGTTTGTGACAGGACCAGACTTCCTGCAGCCATTAATATACTCAGTAATTGAGTATATAACACTAGCTAAAACTCAGTCTGAAAGACATGATTGATGGTTGGGGGGAGACAGATGGGAAGAGAAAAGTATGTAAGAGTAAAGATAAAAGGTGTTTTTTCCCTCTCAAGACATTTGATTTAGATGATACAAAACAGTATTTACTTGAAATCGAGTGGGCCAGTTGAATAAATTAAAATTACTCACTGAACCCTGCAACTTCTTACTCACATGTCTGATTTCTGGCTCTTTCAACAAAGTGGGGATTTTTTTAAGTTTAGGTTTTTGGACTGCATGTGGAGAATTTTGGAATGCATTGGCTTCATCTTAAACAGCAAAACACAAACTGCACATGATTGC
Source organism: Melozone crissalis (assembly GCF_028551555.1). Classification (NCBI taxonomy): domain Eukaryota; kingdom Metazoa; phylum Chordata; class Aves; order Passeriformes; family Passerellidae; genus Melozone; species Melozone crissalis. Next base: position 31,005,111 of record NW_026535794.1, read on the forward strand.
AGCACTCAGGCATCCGGCACTTCTGCAGAACTTTAAAATAGCAGTTAATGGGCTGGAGCTGGTGTTGCCTTGGGAGCTGTGTTATCTCATCATTGCTGGGACTGGGATACCTGTGCAGTGCACCACAAAGGCTGCAGTCCTTCCAGTCATGGACAGATGTGCTTGTAGTGTCCTTGTGCCAAAGAACAGGGGCCTCACACCAGCTCTTTGCCACTTGTCCTTTGCTGGCTTTCAGTGCCTTCACACTTTAATTGGTAGAGATGTTTGTGTGAAAATTCTCTAATTTGCCTATAACAAAACATTAACCAGATTACTAGCTTGCTTATATCTTAGTATTCCTTTATTATTTTGTGTTGTGGGTAATTAACTGTAAGATGGTATTTCTGCATTCTTGTTTGAAGAAAGACTAAGACTAATTTCTCTAGTTTACCAGCTGTAGCAGTGTAACAGATGTGTCATGTTTCTCGTTATCTATAAACATGGTATTTTCTGCTGCAGAATAAAAAGTGGCCTTTTGCATAGGGACTTTTGTTCTTTTTTCTGGATACATCAGTGTTTTGACGGTGCATGGCTACGTGGGTTTGCTACATGGAAACTCTAATTTCACCTGTGCAGATCTAGTACTGCTTTGTGTTTGGCATCAGTGAAAAGAGTCAGTGCTTGTTCCCCTCTTCTCTTTCCAGATGCTCTCTAAGTCCATTGAGCAGCTGAAGCAGCCTGGCAGTCACCTGGAGGAAGCCGAAGAAGAGCTCCATGGAGATCACTCGATGCAGGAAGAGCGAGCTCCCGCCAGCAGCGCCAGCGTTAGGGCTGAGAGCAGCAGTGCTGGTGTGGATGACAGAATAGGACAGCAGGTGGGGGCTGTGAAAGTCAAAGAGGAGCCACTGGACAGTGATGAGGATGTTCAAACCCAGCAAATGGAATCTGGGGAGCAAGCTGCTTTTATGCAACAGGTAATAGGCAAAGATTTAGCTCCAGGATTTGTAATTAAGGTTATTATCTGAACAGCACATGCGTTTTCTAGACTTTGATAAGCAGTTGTGTTTTGATTCACTGAGCTAGCAAATCCTGATCTACTGCTCGAAGAATTTAACAAATGCAGAAGTGTTGTATGTACACTTGAAAACATAGTGAAGCTCATTCTTATGGCCACTAATTGAGAAAATATCTGTTGCAATCAATTATGCTACATAAATCTTTGAGTAATAGCTGATAGACGTTGTATTAGCCCAGAATTACATCGCTTAGCCCTAGTGAAAGAGAACTCGTATCACCTAGCCTGTTGAGATCAGCAATTGATGGAATTAGTTTCCAGACCTGATTGATGAAACATTCTTCTGATTTTGAATCCTCTGACTTCTGCTTTCAGCTGTCTGTATATATTGTATCATACTATAGTCTTGAACACTGTTAATGTTAGGGTATTCTTTTTCCCCAGTAGACAGGTACTGAATGCTATCTTGGTGGTCTCAGGCTGGTGTATAAAGTTAATTTAGAGAAAAGTACAAGGTGGATATAAAGAGGCAAGGCACTGTTTTAAAATTGCATTGTTTTCTTTTTTGCACTGCTTGGTTAATTTTTCATTCTGTCTTATTTGATGATAATGTCCACAGAGGCTTCGTTAAATGCAGCAGAGGCAAGTACTGGTGAGAAGCAAAATGCAGCATTAGGTGGTTCCAGTCAGTCATTAGGACATTGCACAGCAAGCACAGAACTGTTAATGTTATCATCTGATATCCAATCACTTGTTTGTTGTTTTAAAAAGAATACTAATTGTACAATATCTCATGACCTTTACAACGGAGTCTCATGGACAAATCCTAAAATAACAACTGTGCACAAAGTGCCACCTTGACGAAAGGCAGGTTCGGCTTGTCGGGGAGCTCCAGGCGGAGTTGCAAGGCGCAGTCGTGTGTGCAGCCCGCGAGCTGCATCCCCGTCCGTCCCTCAGAGTCAGCAGAGCAGGGCTGGGTGCAGTGCAAGGCCTGTTTATTTAAGTCCATACTTTGTCAGGTCCCTGCTGTTCTCCTGCAGAAAAGTGATTTTGGGAGGGGGGGCAGGAAATGCCTTATGGAAACAGGAAGCCCAAGTGATTCATGTGCTGAGGAATGCGGGGCAGGGGGGACGAGGCAGCGCTCCCTCTGTTTTTAAAGGCACTCTATGAATTGATTTATTGTCAAAGAAAATAACAAAGCGAGTAGGGAAATTGTTAAGGAAGCTTTCCAGTGAAACATTTCCTTCATATTCCCTTTTGATATGTTTACCTTGTTTTATAGGTTTACTTTTGTTAAGCTAGTTAAAGATTCATTGTATTAAGATCCCCTTTAATATGGATAATCCCAAACTGACCTGGACTCCTTGTCAGGTTTTTTTTCTATTAAAAATATTTATATTTCTAAAGCTGAGGTATTTTAAGGTGCAGTATCCAGTTTCAAAAGAGATAGTTGTTTTGCCAAATGTAGAAATTGCTCTAAAATATGTTATTAGCATGTGTTGTTTACATTATGTTCTAATACTATTCAGTCTCTTCTAAAATGTTGCAACTTCTAAAGATACATTATCCTTTTTCCTAGAAGATCTCGGAACAAACTTCTAAATAGTTGCTCTTAACATAAAAGTGCTCAATAGATAGAAAAAGATTTAATTGAGAAAAACACAGGTGATTTTTATGTGGGCTTCATATTTAAAGAGAAATCTTTCTCCATCCTGGATAAAAAAATTACATTTACTTTCAAAAAGTGAAGGCTATAAAAGTGAAATTATATGTGTTTTTCATTCTGTATATTTTTAATTTTCTTTGAAATCTGACTTCAGCTTCATCAAAAAGGGATAGTGCATCTTTTAAAATACATTTGGGGAGAAATTTGCAATTGAGAAGAGTTTTTTACGATATCACTTGAAAGACGTGTATTCACAGAAGACAAAAGATATTTTTCTAACATCATTCAGGTGAGAAACCCCAATACATTAGTGTACTTTAATTTCAGAATCTTTCAAATTTGGATAAAATTAAAATAAGGGAAACTACCTGGAACCAGTGAAAAGGAAAACTGGGTTTAAACAACCATGTTTCTAATTGATTATTGTCTCTTACATTTTAAATCTACTGTATTTATTATAATTTACACCCTTAGAGGTGATCTCGTTTTGTGTTGTAAATATATTCTGTTTGTATGTTCCCTTTTTTTGCCTTCTGATATAAGTCTTTTCCTTTCTCAAATAAAGTTTTTTTTTTAAAAGATCCCTTCCAGATATTTGACTTTGTGTAAATTTGGTAACTTAATGGTGTTTTTGCTTTGTACAATCAAATATGTTTGCTATGCTTTGTCAAAACAATTTAAATTTTCAGGAGCAAGGTGTTTTATTACACTATTCTTACAATAATTACACAAAGTCTTTCTTTTTGGTCTCTTGTTTTATTCTACATCAGCCATTATAAGTTTTAGTGAATGTGGAACAGTATTGGTGCATGCTCATTTTCCCATCACAGCATCTGTCTCAAACGTGATCATACCATACAGGAAAGGTAAAAGTGGATCCCCGTTTCTCAGCTTCTAATTATCCAAAATTCAGATGAACTGTAATAATTTATGTGACATTTCTAAAACCTGCCTGGATCCCTTATCTGAAAATGTGCTTGTACTGACCACTTTGGTATTCATCAAGACCTTTGCAAAACTAAAGTCCACCTGTAAATAAGCTGGGAGAGAGGGAATCCATGAACTTGGCAGGCTTTAAAGAAACTGCATGAGACAGTGAAGTCCCAATGTAGAGAGCTTCCATGAAGATATTACATAACTTTGTGACATTTCCTGAACTTTGCTTAGGCTTTACGGAGAGAGAGAGCTCATACTGCATAACAATCCCTGTTGCTACAGGACATTAATTATTGCTACCAAAAGAGTTTAGAAAACTATAGCATTGTAGCTCTTATAACTGTTCATTTCATTTCCAAATGCTCTATGCAGCTTTGATTCTGGCATGATTTTAACTAAAATAAAATCTATGTTTCAGCAACCTAAGTGTGTAAGAACAAATAGTTCTGTTAATCAAATTCAGTTATTTTCACTGCTAAAGCAGCAGCGTGATGTTTCATCAGTAATACAACCCCCATAAATAGATAAAAGATCAAGTTTTAGCTGAGGAAATCTTAAAATAAGCATTAACAGTGTAACATTGGACTTCTTGCCTTATTGTTTATAGTGTATTTAGAATCATATGTCTTTAAGTAAATCATGCTTTCATAACAGGGATTTTATTTAGTGCCCTTTTGTTCAAATACCTGCATTATAATTAGAAGACCAGCCATAAATTTTTTTAATTTACAACATTCCTGAGTTGGAGACTGCACCTAGATTTTTTGCTGAATTATTTATTATGCATCAAAGCACCCTTAATGAAGAAAAAAATTAATAAAATAATAACAACAACAACAACAACAACAACAATAATAATAATAATAATAATAATAATAATAATTTCACATATCTTATTTTTTTTCCAGAATGATGTGCATCTTTTTTTTTCTTTTTTAACTGTATGTGTTTATTCTGTCCCATTGTCCAAAAAATAAAGCCAGTATAGTTGATAGGTGACAATTTAGAAGTAATTGCTAATAAATGAAGGAAAATCCATCATAATATTTATATACTCAGACACACATTACTGGACTAAAGCTGAATGCCTCAGCAAAGCACGAGCACTTCAGACACTGCCACCACTCATTTGTGCACTATCTTCATTCCATCTTCATTATCATCAAGATCACTAAGACTTACTCCATGTTACTTAAGCCAACTATACCCTGTTTTTATCTTCACTGGAATTCTGAGGTAAAAATCTATTAACATTAGTCCCAAGCAGCAATCTAACATTGTTTACTTATTTCTCCCCCTTATGAACACTTTGCAATTTGCAGCCAAAATTAGCTAAGCCAAGTTAATTTCCTTATTGTATTCTGTCCTACTAGCAGCATGTCCTACTTATCCACTTAAGAAATGTTTGTTTGATTTTCATTTATTTGTTTAGTTTCTGATTTCCTTATGCAGTTCCCATCATCTGGGTGGCAATGGAGCTTCTGTACCTCATTTCTCGGTGGAAGAATATAGTTTAGAACACCATCTGCTGCATTACTGGTTAGGCAAACAGGAGAAGAGCATCCTGGATTAAATTATCTTCTCTAGAAGATAGGGTAGAGGAATAATACAAGTTATTTTTATGGAATTTTACTGCCCTATCTGACAGACTTTGTGCTTTGCATTTGCTTTTTTTTTTTTTCTCTCTCCTCTAATTCAAGTAAATTTAGATTAAAATTTAAAGGTTAAAAATAGGATTAGCTGAAACTGCCCAGCCAGCAGAAAATGTGGGTTCTTCAGCTGTGCTCTCACTCACACAAACACACACACAGACACACACACACTGACTGGGAAGGTGCGTCCTTAAGGCATGTCCCAGTTTCTGGTCCCCATTTGCTGAGCTTGTGTCACACTCCTGCTTGTTTTGATTGTGGCCCCATAGCTCATCTAGGCTGTGCAGGACAACTTCCCTGGCTACCTGTGGGCACACACACCTGTTTAAGCCACCCAGGATTACTTAGGCAGCAGCTGAGAGTTGAAAGGAGCCCCCTTAGTAACTTGAAATCATTCAGCAATGTGATTTGCTGTGATAATGGGGACCTTAGTCACTAGTGTTGTTTTGACAGACCAGATACTTACTTGTAAGTGATCCACTGCCTTAATTAACTGAATGAGATGTTTTGAATGTGGTCATGGAGTCTTTGCTGCGTTTTTTTGACTTTATTTTCCATAGCTGTCTTGAAGTAACTGTGTTGATTGTTAATGGTACATAGCCTTGAAATACGAGGGAGATGGTGTGGAGGATATGGTGTTAGAAGTATCCCTCTGAACACTTGATTCTTCCAGGATGGTTACAGCATTTTGGCCCTTGAGAAGTGCTGGGAAGGCCAGGATAAATGGAAATGTAAGTTTTGAACAATGTCAGACTTAAAATAAACCTGCCCTCCCCTCTCCTCCCTCCTAAATTAGATTGCCACTGCAGTCTTATTTCAATTAATCTCTTTTTTGGTAGGCTGCCTTAGCTGTTTCCTTTAACTTGCAGCCAGTAAGAGACACTAACCTTGCACCTTCCTGCCCTTCCTCAAGTCTGTGAGTGCACAGTCCCAGCATAACTCCTACACAACACAAGCTGGCTCTATGATTTCTAACATCATGCATATTGTAGATGGAGCAAGGAGGTGGAGTGCTGTGTAGCTGGATTTATTGTGCGAAAATTTTTCATTTCTCTACATGCAGGGAGGCCTCTTAAGATTTAGCCTGCTTGTTCTCAGCCTTATTCTTAAGGGCGTGTTCCTTTCTACCAATTTTCTAACTGTGGTCTTTAAAAACTGTGTTACAGGAAAAATAATTCTTTTTTGTATGCTAATTCTATGTGAAAGTGCATAATAATGTGAATAATTACGAGTAATTATTCTTTCCCAAGTAACTATACTTTTCCATTCCCAGTTAGATGGGAAAATCATTCTTTTTTTTAAAGAAAGCCTTAAATCTATTAACTTTATTAATTGCCAATAATTATTATTTATTTATTAATTAAATTTTTTGTCTTCTATTGTAAACTTCCAGTTACAGAAGGCAATAACACTTATTTTATCATAAAACTTATTAACTGAATTGCCTGCCTGAATATGTACCATTACAGTGTATTAAAATTATTTAATTTTCTGATACCTTCATGGACTAATGTTGACACTGCTTTGTTTTTATTTTTAGATCCAAGACTTCATGCTTCTTTTTCTCTTTCAAATACTTAGGATACAGCACCTCGATACTTTACTTATTTCTCTCATTTGTTAGAAAAGCAGAATGTCAGGAGACCACTGCAGCAACACTAGGCAAAATTCCTTAATCAGGGCTACATAACTAGCGTGAATCAAAAGCGTCCAAGTCCATATCCCAGTAATTATCACTGCATATTTTGACAGTTAGATGACATTAATTTCAAACCTTTGGGCAATTTATCATTTCGTGTGTCCTACAGCACAGAGTTTCATTAATATTGTCATTCAGGAGGATTATGTGTTCTTGGAAAGTTGCTTCTTTAAATGCTCATTTTGGAAAGAATTCTGTTTGACCTCGGAATGTCTTTCTCACTGTTAGACATTTGTATGTGCACACGCACGAGTTTTCATTTTTCTCCTTCATTTAAAATATGAGAGTGAGTTAATGCACTCCTCAGTATATTGCTGGCTAAATCTTCATAAAACTGTGTTGTTAAATGTCCTGGAAGTGCAGCTCAGCCCAAATGCCTTGGAGACATAGGTGCTCTGATGCAGAAAGCAGCAGTGCATAATCTGTCTCCTGTCCTGTTCTGGCCTGTGGCCCTTGGATCCCCAGGAGACCAAGGAGGTGTTTCTGTTCCTCCTGCCTGTGTTTCCTCAGCAAAGGGGCTTGTGATAGTTCCAGCTATGAGATTGCAGCAATGCAGCAACGTCAAGGGCTTGAGAAGGCTTTGCTTAGGTTCTCTGTAAAGCAGGCAGTAAAGCATGGAGGATTCCGTCTCATACTCCTTCCTTGGTCCTTTCCTTTTGCTCCCATCAGTAAGAGCAGCGTGATAGTTTTTAGGTGGCAGCCTGCAGAGTTTTAAAGCAGATCTCTGTTACTGAACGGACCCAGAAGGAGCACAGGACAGAAGCACTGTTGGGAAATTCTCTCCTGCTGTGCACAGAGGGACACCTATTGAGACCAGCTTCTTCTAAGGCTTGTTCTCCTAGATCTTGCTCTACTGAAAATAGAAGCTGAAGAGTTACTACACAACAGAGACCATAATTCCATCACTCAACTACTTGACTGCATGCAGGGACAGGTGGTGACTGGTTTCTCTCATTTCTCAGCCACTTTGACACCTTGTCTTAGGGTATCAAAGGCACCTAAATCCAACAGCACATCTCTTGGCATCTTCCTTACTTTCTAAAACTTCTTGGCTTTCACCATTTATCTAAATTTGTAGAGGTCTTTTGTCATAGTTTTCCATAAGTTTCTGCATATATTTCAGTTTTCTGAAGCTATTGACTTTATACAGAGAGCTTTAAATCTCCTACCATTTCTGACAGAAGTGAAAATGGGAGTGCTGAATACAGGTGCCATCAGCCCAGGTTCAGTCCAGGGACACCTGACATCAGTTCTGATTTGGCCCTTTCTGCAGGTAATTGGGTCTCACTAAAGATGCTAATTATTGAGTTAAAATGTGCACAGCATTGCCCTTTGTGCTGTGTGAGAGATTTTTTTTTTCATAACAATCCCTTCTCAGGCAGGCTCAGAACACAGCACAGGCATCTCAGGACCAGCAAGAAAAAAGGAACAGGAGCAAGATCTATTCCCACAGCAAGAGACTGAGAATTAGCAGGGGACTGTTCCTTACCTGTGTTGATGGATAATGCACTAACCAGGCAGGCTGCTCATTTTCTCAAGTCCATTGACTGCTTTCAAGTTAGATTCCATTATATGTCACTGTTATAGTAGCTTGGACTCTCCTGTAAAAGTAGTAATCCTTTCTTTCACATCTCTGGCCCTTTCCCTCCATCTTTTAATGAAAGAAAATTACTCAAAGCCCATCAATTTTCAAGTTCTTCTTTTAGTGGCTTTCAAAATGCTTTCAGGCTGTGAAATCAGTTGGCATGGAATGCAGTGGGCTCAGCCTCGTGGGATGTCAGACCCACAGGAGCACAGCATTTGTGAAGCTGCTGTTGTAAAGGTGAGATGCAGGTGGTCACAACTGAGAAACTTTTCCCCAACACAATTTCCTTCAGAATTTTGGTCATCAGAACCCAATCCTAGAGGCAACAAGTGAGTGGATCATTGACAGGACAAGTGAGTTTGAAAGGACACTGTGAAACCCAGCTGGTCAGTGATAGACGTGAGTGTTTGGTTCTCTGTCTTACTGATTGGGCACATTTAGTGTCATCCCAAAAGGCTGAATATGAACTAATAGGCAGCTACTTAAAGTGGGTTAGGTACATTAGATAAAAAAAGTTTTCAAGCTCTTTACCAAGATCAGGATCTTTACCAGGATCTTTACTAAGCTGTTTTGCCAGACATTTCCTATTTTTTTCTTTCTTCTGCTATAATACATATGCTAAGTATTGAAAATACTTTTCTGGTGAGGAGGATTTGGCAATTTGGAAAGCAGGGACACAATTCCACTGAGATCAGTTGCATTAAACCTGCAAAATCCTGTAAATGAAACAGAAATTGGTGTCAAGAAGACATATATTTTTTTATTTTTTTTTAAAAAAAAGTTCATCCATGAAACTAAGAATTTGGACCTAACAGAGCAAGGAGATTTTAAGCCATGCAGCTGACTGCACAGCACTGATACTCTGTGCAAAAAGAGAAGCTGGAGAGCAGTCCCACAACTTGACTCGTATTAGAAAACAGACTCACTCCTCAGGCATTGCCTTCTCCACAGATCTCTGCTACAGTGCTCTGGCATCAGCAGTGAACAACTGTCAGTCAGTGCTGGTGCTGTGCTCAATCCCTGTGCTGTATAACTTCTCTGAGAAGTGCGGTGCTGGAGGAGGTCCTCAAGGCTCACAGCAGTTCTTTGGAATAAGAGGTAGAACAGAAAAAATGAAACTGTCCAAGCTGTTTGGTCTGAGTAGTTCACCAAGGGCTTCACCAAGGGCATCACCAAGGGCAAAACTGAGTTTCTTGAATGTTGGCAGAATCCACTGCACTGGAATTCATAGGTCCAAGTACAGGATAGCATTATAAGAGCAAAGAAATGCTACCAAGCACTCTCCACAGGCTTTATCTCCTCTTGCCACTGAAGTAGCTGAGATGGTTCACAGGGATGGAGGCTTCTCACAGCATTAGTCTCGTGTCCCTAAAAGGGGTAATGCTGGAAAAGCACCAAAAGGTGAAAGGTGGAGCTGCAAAATCAGAAGAACAGTTATACCCAAAGCTACCACAGTGTTTCTCTTCAGTGATTAATTATCTTTTACCCAGAAGCTTCTCCAGCCCCTTTTCCCTCCCATGCCTCCATGCCTATCCATGCAGGTATCCCCTGGTGTACCAGCCCAGAACTCAGGCAAGTTCTCCAGGTTTGTCCCATTTCTGACAATCAGAAGGTACAAGGGAAGGGCTGTGAGCCTTTAGCTACCCCTGCTTCACACGTGCTCGGCCAAGCCCTGGTGGGCTGGCTCCAGGCAGGGAAGGTGCAGTGGCTGGAGGCCAAAGGCCAGTTGTGGAGCAAGGAGGGCAGATGCAAGGGTGTCCTCCTCTCTCAGGCAATGCTGTGGGATGGCACGGTGAGGGATGCTGGTGGGAGATGGAGGAGGTGAAGCAGCAGCAGTAAAACATGTTACAGACATCTGGTAGCTGGGCTTGAGAGCCCTCATTGGTTCAAAGAGCAACTCTGTCCTCTCCTGGGAAGGATGAGGTTACTTCAGCCAGAGGCTCCAGATTTCTACCTGCTACAAAGTCCTTTTTCCATTATCCTTGTTCTCAGAAGGCAGCATGGTAGGAGGGTTTAACTTCTTTGCCTTTTAGCTGATTGGTTTAACCCACTGTATAGAAACCTCAGGCTAAATAATTTAGGTTGAAGTGCACCGATCCTTTCAGGGAAGAGAAGAGTTCAGACAGTTAAAGAAAGGTTAAAAAAATGCTCTCCCATCTACTACCAAAATGAGTTGTTAGTCTTTGCTGTCCTGCCATTGTTGTCTCCTTTAATTACATTCACTGTTAAATACAAATTTTCCTGATCAAACAAAAGATATTAGTTACTAAAGAAAGCATTCAAATGAATAGAAGGAAAAAAGCCTCAGTTTCTAATTCTCCATTATGACTACATCTTGAATCACATTTTAATAACTTGAGAAATACCATAACTGCTAAAGATTGAACCAAGAGTATCAATGCTTTATCATCTTTTACACTACTTTTCAAAAATAAATTGACATTTATTTTTTTCAGCTGGATGCTCTTATTTTGATTCAATTGAATAGACTCAATTAATAAACTTAATACCATAGATCAGTGGTGGATCTGAAATCAGAAGTACTGAAGTTATCATTGTTTCATCTCTGGGTTTTCTGGGTAAAGGAGAAAGATAAAGGGAAGATGGAATATCTAAAATGCTTATGAAATTATCCGATATATTTTTCATCAGGGAAGAGTGAGTTATATTTTGAATTTACCTTCAACTGACATCTTTTTGCTGCAATGGCTTTCTCCGAATTCTTAATAATCTTTATATTAAGAGCATTTTTCAGTCTTCAGAGTTTGTCGTTTATAGGAAGTGTTCTGTATGTCATCTCCTAAAAATCCCAAGGATTGGGCATTTAAATGTTTAGCAGCTTTGTGACAGCTCTTCCAAAGTGAATTGTGGCCTTTCCCTATTGCACAAAATCATTACACAGCAGAAATAGCAGAGATTTGATTTGGCATCATCGACCACTGAAAGATGAGTCGGAAATAGATTAGCAAATGTTCTAGTTGATCTTAATAGTGTAGTGACAAGTAAATTCAAGGATGACAGATGATCCCACTGACTAGCAATTCTTCTGACTATATTGTGGCATGGATAAACGTGTCGGCTTTTCTAACAACTGGCGATGAAAACAAAGAAATTTGAGTTGATACTGCTGTGGAAAATAGAACGGAGACAAAAATTCCTTTTTAATATAAGATTTGAGTATGTACAGCTTGCCTAACTCTTGTAAAAAATTGACAGGGATATGCTAGGATGTCAATGTGGAAGATAACCAAAATTTTCACTTTACTTTACTGGGAGGATTTTTTTCCCCCCTTATTTGGAGCATCCACTGCAAATCCAGTAACATATCAAGAATGCTCAGGGAATTTTAAGCTGCACCTTTATTAATAAATAAATAAATAAATAAGGAATCAACTTCTTTGGCACTTTAGACCAGTGACCAAAGCCAGGGAACCTGTTGAATATGCTACTATATGCTTTTTATTTTTGTGGGCATCATGCATTTTTAGTATGGTTATATATTTCCCTGAATCAATGTAAAATAAAAGATTTACTGTTACAGTTTGTGTGTGGCCAGGCAATGGCATATGGAAAACATGTTTCCTGCTATTTAATTTAATTACTCTAATCACGTGCCAGCCCCAGGCATGTCATTCTGGACCTCTGAGGCTCTTTGTCTGTCAAAGAGATGGACAATATCTTGGCTTTGTTTAGTTGCTCTGCAGGCTGCAGATAAAACCACTGAAATACTGACTGTTTGTTTAACCAAAACTTTGCATTTTAACCATTTGGCTTTGATTCTTTGTTTTACAAGAGAAGATGACATTTTGGCCTTGGTGAGCTGAAAAGGAAATATTAGGGATATGAAGAAGAATTGTCACTTTCAGGGCTTAATAGATGAAAAAGAATACTCTAGCCTTCTGGTCAGAAATCAGCTTTGTTAGCAGAAACCTAAGACACACATCACTGTTATTTTAGAATTGCCTATTAGCAAGGGCAGCTGGAAAAGTCCTGTTTATAACCGCTCCTTTCTAATATGGTTAGCCCCTCATTCAACAGTTCCAGTAGATTTCTGTTTCTTTCATCTCAATAGATAAAACTGTTATGGGTGAAATTAATTAAGATTCCATAGCAAATACTTATACCAGTACTGCTGCAGCCAGGTATAAGTTAGCTTTTATGTTAACACTTTACTGTTATTTTTATGTAAGAAATATCTGCAAGTGACACCTTTAAGTCTTTACAAAAATTGACGAGCAGATAGAGTACTCCATTCATATGCTAAACCCCAAATCTACAGAGAAATTAATCACACACCTAGCCTTAAGTATATGCTTTACACCACCACTTCCTTCACTTGTAAGCAAGTACTCTACCTTTTCCTGCAACCAGAAGTGATGCTAAAAGTATTTAAGACTGTATGAGGACACTATTACTAAAAATCATGTTGTCAGAAGAAGAAAGAATAAGAACCATATTTTAAACAAATTCCATCTTATAAGGTATTACTAGATACAGAAAGACTTGCCAACTCTTATTTTTTTAAATTATTGAATAAACTTCAGTTAGTATGTTTCATCGATAAATTAATGTACTTTATAGGGTAATGGGCCAGCATCCTGCCACAGTAGTTTTTGAACTATATAATGTGGAAGAGGATGGGTAGATGGCCTATGAATATGCTCTGAAGAAGTCTGCATCATCAGAGGGAGACACTGATGGGATGATATGGGATGCATAAAAGGAAAAGGACCACTTAACAGTTATACTTAGTTCTGATATTTCTCCAACTGGCTTCACTTTTCTCTGTTTTCTAGCTGAATCAATAAGACCTAATAGGTAACACTTATTTCCTCTAAGGTTCACAGTACAGCAATGCAAGAATTAAAAATGTTTACTATGTGCTGAATTAGAGCTCCTGTCCCCTTTAGCTTTGAGCTAACCACTAGATGACACTACTTCCCACTCACTTAACAGGTGTGGGCATATATTCCAGCCTCCTCATGTAACAATCCATGTATTTACATGTTTCTCAACCAAAGGACTTCAAAAATAACATTATACAGGAATTGCCTTCACTACTATACATTTTGATGAATTTTGTGTAGATACACATAGGTATTTAGGTGTGTGCATGAAGGTGTACACAAGCAGCACATGTGTCTTTGTATTTATAGAAAAAACATAACTCACTGTGTGAGTCTTTAGCATGCTGTAACTTAGCAAGTGTTGATGACAGCTCTACACAAAAGAAACCAGAGGAAGTCCAAGAAAAACTGAGTAGGCTGGAGTTTGTAGAGAACGTTCCCCTTATCCCCTATCTCCTCCCCTCCCCCCAAAACAAGATACTGTATTGGCTACTGTACTGTGATTCTGGAAAGACTGGGCTGGGAGAAAAATACCCCACTGAGAAGTCAGGCAAGAGTATGCTGCACTATTCAAGTCCAAAAATGACAAAGTGTGAGCAGGAGAGAGACAGAGGAGCGCTGTCATGCATATCCATGAGGCACCGGCTGCTGCGGGTTTTGAATTAGGAAGAATGAACTTTCCAGGAGGATGTGTGGAAAGAATCCCACGTTTTTAAAAGCCTGATTTCCAGAAATCCAGAAGCTCCAGACTACTTGAAAAACAGATCCTCCAAAGTTACGTTTATGCTTCTAAATTGCATGCATGAGAGCATGAGGATAAGTAATGGAGTAATAGCACCTTCAGATAAATATTTATTTGTGTCCCTGTCAAAAAGCATCTTGCTTTCTTAAGATTCATTTCAATGCTTTATAACACATTTTCTCTATATGTGCTACAACTGTAATACCTGTGTGGTGGGATTTACTTAAAGATTAATTTAAAGCGCTATACTAAAACTTGTCTTCAAAATCAGTTTGTCAACTGTTAGTGCAACAATGCACTACTGATAATCAAATTAAAAATAAGAATTACTTTTTGGTTGAATAATATAAATTTGAAATATTAAAATTCTTCTTCATTTTACACTTATTTTAATCGTGATCTCTCACAGCTGTAGCAATGTGGGTTGGCTACATCTTTATCTCCTATCACATTAGCCATGCACTTCTGTACTCCTGTTGAAGATGCCCTGGAAGCAGGGAAAGTGAGACTTCTTGCCTTGGAATTATGCTCTTAAAAATTTCCATTTCAAATTCTATCACAACTCATTTTTTAGCATTATTTTTTCTATTTTAGAAATACAAAAAAATTCTATATACATTATAAAGTATAATGATGTTTTAGAGTAATATGAAGTCTATTCAGTGTATATCTAGTGCTAGATCAGTGAGGAAGGTATTTTTGCTAATAAGCTATTTATATAAAGTATATTTCATAAGAGACAGAAGTCAAATTGCTGATTTGTGGGGTTTCACAAGAAGTTCCATGGCCTTAAGTGTCAGTTTTGCTGTCTCTATGCAATAGTTCAGTTAATGCAATGTTTCCTGTAGTTCTGCTGAGTGTTTGAGAATTGAATTTACAAATAAAACCACTTTCACTCTCAAGTAACTTCTTCCAGTTTACAACAGTGCAAGTCCATCCTCCCTATAAAAGAGCAACAATATACCATAAACAGGACCATACTTGGAAAATTATGTTTTTAAGTAATTTGTCAACAAAAAAGAGAAATGTTTGTCTGTTGGCAGCCAACAACCTAACTAGATCCATGTAAGAACTGAGATTTTTCTCCACAGTTTAGGCATGCTCAAGTCCACAGAAACAGCAATGGCTGGAATCAAGGCCACCTAAATTGCAACCATAAGCAAAGTAATCAAAATCAAAGATATGGTTTTATCCTGCACATGTGCTATTTAGACAGGTCAATTTATTGGGGATTATGGATCTGAGGAGAAAATATAACTAATTTTAAACATAAAATAAGAGAAAGGCTGAGAAGTAAGATGTTAGCCAAAAGTTTTGCTTGTTTATTAAAATGCTCTCTTGCATTTAATCTAAACAAGTGTAATTACTTTTTCAGACTTTGATTTCCTCTGCAAATCTGGTGCTTTTACTTTTCATTCAGACCGGACATTTATGTGAATTGCTTCTTTTGCACCAATTTCCTACAATTTCTTAAATTTGTCAGTGAATATGTTTGAGCAAAGCCTAATTAGCAAGGGAAAAAGTTCTCCACTATGTTTTTGGTTAAGTATGAGCTACAGGAATTTTAGCCAGAGCATACCAAAGCAAGGCAAGGCAAGAAAGCAGCTTATCTTCAGACCAGAATCTGGAGCTTGCTGCAGTAAAAACACCCTGTTGAGGCAGATGCTGCCTGAGTAGAGAAATGTTCCCTGCTCAGTCTGATTATAAAAGCACACGGTGTGAACCTTTGCATTGCTTTTGAAAGGGGAGAGATAAAACAGTTGCTTCAAGGTACCTTTGTTCTCTCCTTCTGACAAAAGGGCTTTAAGTTACAGTCACCCAAGAAATGCAGTACTGGGGGGCTTGTCTCTTCCCTTTCTCAGGGCTGGGAAGGGAAAGCTTAGGAGGAAGGCAGCATAGCATACCTGCTATGCTTTTGGAAAAGAAATTATGATTTAATGATGTTTCATTCTTGCCCTGTAGCAAAGGAATTCTTGTTAGCTGGATCTGACATGGAGCAGGAAAAAAATACCTTGCCCCGAGTAACTAAAGTGTGCGAGTAATCAAATGGATGTGAGCCAGGTTCAGAAAGTGGAAAGGAACCTATGCAGCTTTGCACACTCCTGGAAACCAGGTATTCATAAAGTCCCCCCTCCTCTCTCACTCACATGTGTGACTGAGGCAGCAGGAGCAAGCATTTTGAGTAGTACAAATGCTGATGGAGAGGATGAACAGCCAAATACACCTTTATTGTGACGCTTCCTTCATGGCTGCAAGGACAATTTTGACAGCTGCTATGAAAGCTCTGGTTACATAATCCAAAGTCACTGCATTCAGGTTATCATTTTAATTGCCTTGCTGAAACTTCTGCTTCCGTACTAACAGATTAGAACAATCTACCCTGTTACAGACTTTACCACACTCTCAACTCTAATGTATGGTCTGGTGCAATGCAGTTCAGAAACACAGTTTGAAATGGAACATATACCAGTGCAGTAGAAGTCAGTTTTATTTTCAGTAAGGAGGGAAAAAAAAAAAAAGTTACTCTTCTGTGCACAGGTATTCAGGCAGTTTATAGCAAGAAGTTCTTAGAAGGAGTTATTACTTAAAACTTTTAAAATAATCTGAAGACTACACTATTCAGGATTAACGAAAGCTCTATGACAATTCAGTGAGATTTTGTTCTCAATAGATACTAATTTTGTCTGGAATTTTCAAATCTATTTTTTACCTAAGACAGCAATGGTCAGGTTCTTCCTCTATGTAGAACCATGTGGTGATGTTTCTTGCAAGGGTAAGGTATGTTTCTTAGCTCACAAGGAATGTCAAAGACCACACAGGAAAAACAAACAAACAAAAAATCCCTAAACCAACACCAACAAATTATCAAGAAAGAAAAAAAAAGCAAAGATACAGGAACAGAAAAAAACATCAGTAGATTCAAAAAAAGAAATGGCTTCAAGCTTGCTAGAGAGAAGCTTTTGAATGTTGAAAAATAAAAGCTGGAGCTGAATGAAAGTATTTCTGTGAAATGTGTTACACCTACAGTACAATCCCTTTCTAGCAGTTGCTCATTTTACTAAGATCATTGTAATAGCTGGTTTTATGCACTTGAGGCAGCCAGTAGAGCCCAAGGCAAAAGATTTATGGATTGCTCTGGGTATAATGGTATGAGAGGAACTGGCTGCCAAAAGGGACTGTGATTTGAAGAGGGCGCCTTTGGTTTGGTAGGTGGTGTATTTCTTCTGTGGCTGGAGTTCAGTAGACAAGTTGTTTGATGCACTGGCCAATGATAACTATCTTGGGAGTGGGAGAAACCCAAATCCTCCAAGTTTCAAGGAGAGAGCAGAATGAAGTACTTGGGTATTTGGAAAAAAAAAAAAAAAGGAGATGACAAACTCTATGGCAACATGAAGTAGATCAATTCATGGGGCACTTTGTGGTCTATCACTTAAAAAAATAAGATTTATTGACCCAAACCATGGTAATTTTTAATATTAAATTGACTTCTTTTGAAGACTAAGCTGCTTGAGAAAGGGAGACAGTAGTTTTGGAATGGAGCCCTCAGCCTTAGGAATAACACTGCTGGTTTGGCTCTGCTTCTAATATTGTTGCCTAGTTTTAAAGCTTTTCAGCAGGACTTCGCTTCAGTCTGATGACCAGCATGAATCACTGTGGAGCAGATTAACACAGTGTTTTCCCAAGTGTCTAATCTCATCTTAAAATCAGAATACAAACAGCAGCAAAGCATCTTTAAAACCCATGGAGTCCTAGGAGCAACCTGAAATTCAGCCCCAGTTGGCATTTACATTACCTCGGGCTCCAGGGCATCACTTGGACAATCCAAAATTCTTGGAAAATTCTGACATTTCTGCCTTGACCGTAAGCATTACCTTTGCATGCTGAGTGCAGCTCTTGGCTTGCCTGTGAGAGTGGTGTTATATGTATAACATCTTATCCTCTAAATCCTGCCTGCTGAGTGGATTCTTCCTTTCAAGCTCACTTTTTATTGCCAGAGTGAGAGTTTTTGGAGGAGCTGTGTCTCTTTTCCTTCTCTTTTGCTCCAAGTTTTTTCTGCTATTTTAGCACTCCTGAAATCAGTTGTGCGCTGCACTTTTGAACCAGTGTCAATCCTTCCAAGAGGCAAAGCCTGAGAGACACTGATTGAAAGTTTGCTTTAACAGTTTGCATACCTCTACAAGGAGACCAGGCTAGGCAAATGCAGATTAAGGTCTTTTCAAGTTAACTAGAAAATTCTCTTCCTGTTGCTGGATTTGGCATTTTTGACATCAAGAGATTAATCAATATAATTTAAACAAACAAACAGATCTGTGGCCCTTGTATGAAGATTAGGAGATATATAAAGAATTAGGAACTATAGCACTAAGTGATTTGAAATCACTGAGATTTCACAGCATCATCAGTGCTGATGAGAATGTGTGCAAAAAGGGACAAAGTTAAATAATGTGGCAGCAAACAATAAAGCATGTGTAGATTTGGAGAAGCAGAATTTAGGCATTAATCGTGCTTCAACACAGTTCAGGTCACTGACCACCACAACAGACAGGAACCTCTGTGAAGCAATTTTAAGTAAAACCATAAAAAAACTTAGGCCTCTATTTTGGAGTCACCAACTTGCCTGTAAGTGTGGGGGTCACCACCTCAGAGGTCCATGCAGGTGATGCAAATGCATTCTCTGGGGTCTAACAAAAACATTTGCTTGTTTACTTCAGTATGCAAAAACAATGACAAAAGAGCTCATGTTTGAGAGGAGCCTGAATTACTTCTGGGGGGGACTGCAGGCCCATAGACTGAGGGTAGAGGTGCATCACTATCCCAAAGGCACTTTATAGTCTGAGGATTATTATATAGTTCTCTGTGTATTAAAAGTTGATAGATTTGTTTAAACAATACTAAAATCAGTATGAAAAATTCCCACCCTTCTGTAACAAAGGAATGAAGTGAGAGTTCCTTAAAAACATATAATGTGAAAAGCTACCAACAGTATTTTGAATACATTATAAATTAAAATGAGCACAAGTTTTTTGCATGTCACTCCACTGCCTTTTCTCATGTTACAGTTAGGTCAGAACTAAAAAAGATACAAGGACTGTAGTAAGTACCGTAATATAAAATTATATGTTGATTTTTCCATGGGCTATTAATATCTTGTTACTGCGAGACTGTACTGGTTGGTGGTTTCTGGCTTAGTGGTGTTTGGCTTGTAGGTAAAGGAAAAAAGGAAAAAAAAAATAGAACAGGACCACCTCTGACACAAATACTGACCTCCAACTGCTATGTTATGTAACTTATTTTTGGTTATTTCCACATTTTTACATTTAACAGAAATTAAATAGCACTATATTTTCTTAGTCTGTACATATTTTTGTGCATGTTCAAAATAATATGTGGGAAATACTTTTATCTTGCTTACAAGTTTCACCAGTATCAAGATCAAGTCTCTCTTAACTTCTGGATCCTGGCTGGAATTCCAAGGGACATTCCAGTGGGCGAGGGAGTAGAAGATGTACAATTGCAGGTAAAAGGGAAGAGAATAATTGTCTCTCACAATCAGTCACAAGGGATTGTGGGAAAAGTAGTGTAGGAGTGGTGCCTAATGTGCTCTCTCTGGAGTGTCTGAGACACTCCAAACACACAGTCATAATCCAACCTGCTCTTCTCCTCTCTAAAATATCTGAATTCCTAAATATCTAACAACAAAATGTTGAAGAAATTCCACTTTTATCTTTAAGACAAATTCAAATTTCCATTTGAATGGGAAATTACTCAGAATTAGGAGACTGAAAATGTTACCACATAGCTTGTAAAGGTTAGTGGTATTTGGTTATTGATATAAAAACCTTCATGAGGGACTGCATGTGCAGCGTTGCTAATAGAATACAGAACCTTTCGCCTTTGGGTCACTGGATCAAATCTGTCTCTTGTGGATGGTGACCAAAGTTCGCTATAATTTTAGTTTTCAGTGCCCTATATAAATTATATATGTAGAAACTAGAGATGGAAAAGATTTGTTTCAGCTTGCAGCCTATCTCCCTGCCAGCACAGAACTGTTCTCTCTAATGTATTTCCCTATCGCAGATTTTCCAGTTCCTAGTTTGTCCTGCCCACCGTGCAGAGTAAAGCAGCTGGTATTAATTGATATCTGAGTTTAACTGGGTCCTGGTGACCTCCCCCCTCTGACAGTGCAGCTGCAGGAGGAATTTGGCAAGCACCCCTCTGCTACCTGCCTCCATGGGAGCACTGAGTGGGCAGCAGCCCAGAGAACTCCCACATCCCTCACTATTGCCTGGCATGGGGAAAGCAGGCAGGAGTCTCAGCTCCTTCCCACCCTCTGCAAAATACCTTAAAATACAGGAGGATTACTGAATCTCATTTTCACTGCCTCGCTTATCCCTCTTTAAAGCCCTACCAGTGTCCCTTCCACAGCCAAACAGCTGCAGGTCATAGCTCTAAATTGTCAGGCTGATGGATTAGTTCGGGTAGCTAAAGGGAAGGCCAGATATTAGTTTAGACATTGATATGGACTAAAATTTTCCCAAAGTTTGGAAGAGATTTGGAAGCTCGAGTAGGGCTTTATTTTTGATTTAAATGAAAAGGTTTGAACCCTATTATCTTTTACAGCTTCCATTTGCAAGTGATTAACTATGTTGCAGAATGCCCATTATGAAGTGCCAGGAACTGGGTACTGACAATATTAAGGTTAGTCTTGTAGGGTATTTAATGTCTACTGCTGGCTATAGTGTCATAGATGTACACAGCCTTGAAGGCTTAAAAAATACAACAAAAAAGAAGAGGTACAAAAGAAACCGAAACGAACCAACAAAAACCCCACAAAGCCCAGTGCAGTGACCCATTCCAAAGAAAAACAGAGATGTAATAATCAAAACAGTGTTTACTGTCCAAAAAAAGAGTCAAAATGGGGTTACTTTGGGCTACTTAAACTTGCCCACCATTGAGTGCCTCAAGGTGCAAGTTGCAACACTGAGACAGCTAGAACTTAAGTGGGATTTCCTCAGCACTTCTAATTTTGGCCATATGTGCCTGTCCCACAAACTTTATAATCCAATGCTTCCTGCTAAAATTCTAGCAGTATAACTGCAGCCTTTAAAGTATCAGAGTATTTTTAGAAAAAAAGCTGAACTTTGTTGCTGTTGCTCCCCGGGCGCCCCAGAGCCTGAAATGCCAGCGAGGGTGACGTGTTGGAGCTGCCCCCACAGCCCAGTGTGCTGCTGCTGCTGCTGGCAGGTGCTGCTGGAGCTGCAGGAGCACAGCTTGCTGCTGCTGCAGGGCCACAGCTCAGCACTCCCAAGTACCCCATAAAACACCAGTTTCTCCACTCACAGTGCAGCTAACAACTGCTGTGTTACCAGAGTTAACTCATTTCTGCTGTTCACAGTGCCAAAGTTTCAGCTGCTGAAAAGTTCAAGTGGTCCTAAAGAAAGATCCTTTGGGGTTCAGAAAATTTACCATCAGGTGGTTTAAAAGAGAAGAACTTAAAACAAAAGAACAGCAAACAGGAACACAAGTAGCACCACAAAAAATGGCAGTGAATCTACAAAAGGGACACTCCACATTTTTTTCCTAGGTAAAAAAACCCACAACCCTGTGTTGTGAAATGTCTTCTTAAAGACAGATTTAGAGAATGAAATTGAGGGTTATAAACTTGTAGCCAACAAAAGCAAGAAAGGCTGGAATGTTGGTAACCAATTGCAAGCACAGGATCCAAGCAAAACAACTTGAATTGCTGGTAGTGTAATAAATTACAGTTTTCACTTTTGTATTCTGCAAGTGAAAACAGCACTAAGTCAAGCTTGAGAGAGGGAAAGTAAAGGATGACCTTTTTAATTCGCCCTCACCCATTACAAGTAGAGGAACTGCAACATGGAGCAGTGAGAAATGAAAATACAACACCCATCATTGTGTGAAGGGACAGATTCTGCTCCCATGAAATGGGGTTCCTGTGTTGCTAAGAGTTAATTGTCAGGTAGCAGTAGATGAAAGCCAAACCGGGCTCTGGGATGGTCTGCTGTGGTGGCTGTTATCTCATTTTCTTCCATGGATTAATTTTCCCCTCTTTAACTTTAATTAGATAAAAGTCTAGGGGCGGGAGGTGGCCCTGGAGTGCTCAAAGGGCACGAAATGGTCAAGAGCTGTTTTCTCTCAAACTTTGATTAGCCTATTTGATAAGTGATACTAAGCACCCCAATTGGTTAATGAATGAGGGGTGCCCTGAGGTAAATGGCTGGGAAATTTAGCCTCCCCCACAAGGATGGTGAGTATGTAAACTTCTGTCCTTCAGTTAGGTGTCTACCATGGTCAGGAGTAAGGGTGATTTATATCCTATCTGGGTCCTGGAGTGTATCTACATTGATTGACTCTCTTGATCTTGACATCAGTCACTTCAGCTTTCAGAGAAAGGGGGAACATGGGAGATAATGAAAGCTACATTAAAGAAGGCCTTAACATTTATGTAAACGTTATTCTATCTTCAAAGGCAGAACTATCTTTCAACAGAAAGGAGATTTATTTCCTAGTTGAAAATATTAGAAAGTGGCAATATATTTAATATCAAACTTCGAATGTTGGTGCCGATCTCAGCCTTTAGGCTTTGTCTCTTATTTCTTGACTAAACTGCATTATAGTCAAAGTTTTACTGCATACTGCTTGCAAGTACTGGTGCAGGCACACTTATGACTTGTGCAAAGACACACCATCCTCTCCCAGTGGGGAGCACAGGGAAGAACAGAGAGAGAAAGACAAAATTAGGAGTTTGAAAAATAGAAGCAGAAGTGTAGAGGAAACCATTTGGAAAACTCATATGTTACTTTGTATTGAATGTGTGGCTTTTATACAGGCAAACCCATGGCAGTATAAACCAGACACATTTAAACATTTAAATAAAACTAAAATGCACTTCTCAAATGCTCCCCTAGGGAATATCACCTAAATAGTAAGATTTCCCTGTCTGGTTGGCAACCTCCCATTGGCCTGGAGAAGAGGCAACGGATTTTGGGCATGCTGGGGCAGGAGGGAGCCTGGCAGGGGCTGGCAGTGCCCTCTCTCCACTGAGTGTGTCATCATGCAGCTGCAGCACAAACACCAATTAAAGGACCATTTTCAACAACGCTGAGCAGAAAGGTAGTTTGTACAACTGAGAACCAGGGCCACATTACCATCATGAGAGGCTGAAAAAGTGCACAGACCCTTCTGGGTAAACATGTCTAACTCTGCTATGGTATACCAAGACATTCACAACATCAGAAGGGCAGCAGAGAAAGTGGATGAGAAACTGTTATTTAGCAAATCCTGCAATATTAGATTGGGGAACATTTGTCTGAAATAATGAGGAGATCAGTTAAAAACATACAACATTTTGGTGTGGTGGGTTTTTTAGGCTTGAGGATTTTTCGTTTGTTTGTTTGTTTTTTTTTCTTTGCACCGAGTAGTGAAATTCTGAAATTTGCTGCCATGGAAGATTTGAGAATGAGCAGTACAAAACTGGATTAGACAAATTCATGGACAACAGGGTCATAAGCAGATATTCAAGGAAAGACAGAGGGATGTGCCTCTAACATCTAATAAATTAGAGAGGGTAACAATGCTCATTCGCTCTCACTAAATAGCATCTCCTATTGTCTGAGACATTTTTGGTCATGATAGACTGGCCTAATGCAGTGAGGCATTTCTTGTGTTCTTATCATCATAAATCTGCTTTGGCTCATCTCATCCTTCAGTCATAGCCAAACTTAGATTCTTCTATTCAATTTGTGTACTAGTTTTCTGTCTAGCTTTAGGGTAAAACACATTTCTATTTCCTTTTCCTTGAGCGATGAATTATCTTTGTCAACAAGACAAGCCTATTCCCTTTTTAGCTATGGGTCCCAAAATCCTTCAAATCTGTCTTCACAACATGCAAAATACACTAGTATTCCTGAGTAAAATACTGTTGCTAAACACAGGCTAAAAGTGCAATAAAGTGGTAACATACAGAACATTAAGAGATAGAGAATTTATAGCCCAGCATCATCTTATTAAATATGCCAAGAACTAGGACTACTATGTAAGGCTAAGTAATTAAGGGAAAAAAATATATCTGTGGGAAATTTTTGTATTAACTAGTATCATTTTAGGCAGAAGGCATGCAAATAAAGCCTTAGTTGCTAAATCCTCTCTGTGATGTTTGGTAACCAGCAGACATAAGACATAACATTTGCTCTC
The DNA here is from genome assembly GCF_028551555.1 of Melozone crissalis. Lineage (NCBI taxonomy): Eukaryota > Metazoa > Chordata > Aves > Passeriformes > Passerellidae > Melozone > Melozone crissalis. Next base: position 31,029,450 of record NW_026535794.1, read on the forward strand.
TAAATGGAATATGATCCTCTGTCTGGGAGAACTGGTCATTAATATGCAACCTGCAGAGCTGGGATATTTCTGTGGTAGTGAATAATTTTTTTGCAGTGAAAACACTAGAACAAAAAAATACATAGCAAGGTGAGAAGGAAGAGGAAGTTGTCTTTCATTCAAACACAGAAATATAGAATTACACAATCTAAATGAAAACCTTTATTTTATCAGTAATAAGATGTCATGGAATGGGAAGTATGCTAATCAAGAAAAGCACAAAAGTATGGTCTTCACAATCTATAAACCATATATTTTACTAAGATAAAGGAAAATGAAAGGGCTGGTATCTTTCCTAAATCCAAAATCACATGACATTAAAACACCTGGTCAGAACAAGTTAGAAGGAAGTACAAGTTGTTTCTTGGACAGCATTTCTGGGCAGATAACATCTACTGAGTGGTATCCCTAACATTATGCTATACTATATTCCTTCACACTCTTTTTTCTGCAGAACACAAACAAAGCTGGAAGTGCTAACCTCCCATCTAAAAGCACCTTTAAAAAATAAATCTAAGAATAAAGCACAGACAAGATGGCAGGAAAAAAATCCTCTGCATGGAACTGCTGCTGAGGTGTCTCCCCTGTGTTAAGGGGGTTGAGCTGTACTTGACTTTGAGGTTTCAGCACTCCCACTTCCTCAGTCTTAAATAAACGGTTCGTTCTGGCAAATCAAAGAAAACCACACCTGACTTTACATTCATACTTGTAATTTCCTCAGGTCCACGGTGTTATTCTGAGAGAACAGACAGCCCATGAGCAGAACTGCCCAATGGATTCATTGACTTATTCTTAGAGAAATAAACAAGCATGATTCCTGCACTGGAGCTGCTGAGCTGAGAGATAATATCTGTATATCTGTGCAGATATTACCAGCGTCTAGATCAGATTTTTGATTCTTCGCTTAGTGACCAAAAGTCCAGACTCCTAGAGCAATTCCTAAATTACAGTCCCAAAGACTCTTAATTGCTTGCTACAGGGCAGGCAAATCCCTGTCACCAGTCATCAGGACATCCACTGGGCAAACAGCCCAGCTAAGCAAATAGTTTGGCTTAACATGCACACAAGCCCACAGCATTAGATGAGAACCACACATGTGCATAAAATCTGCTCTAGATGAAAATGCCTACAGAAAACTGTGTTCATGCTTTGTTAGGGTGTAGCAAGTACTCAAGGTGATAAATCATCTCTGTTTCTCCACCCATCCTCTCCCAGCTGCACAGTGACTAAATACTTCTATCAACCAGGCTTTAAGTCAAATCAAGCTTTTAAAAATTCCTCTTTCTTAATGCTCTAACATGCATGGGTTCACAAAATTAAATTACAAAATTTTTATCTTTTGGGATCAGCCCTGTTTCCTCCTCCTTGTGTTTACTTTCCTTCAGTAGCTGACATCAAAATGTTTTTTGGAATGCTGAGACTAAATAAGTTATGCTTAACTCAATATCTAATATAAATAGCCCTGGGGAAGCTCCAGCAGCACAATCATAAAAGCTACAGTTTTATTTAATAGCTTGCCACACTTTGCTGATATAGTATTTCTCTAATCACCAATCTTTACGTGCCTTCCTGACCTTGGAGCTCCCTGTCCGACTGACTTTGTTGTATCAAAGGCTTGTGTCATTGCGAGAGTGAATGGCTTTCATTTTTCTCCCTGAAACTTCCGGTTCCTGGCATCTGCAAAGAATTATTCCAAGCAGTGTTTTGCTGCCTTGCGGCCACTGCCCTGTAGTGGCCTGGCTGATGGAAGTGACTTTTCCCAAAAAGGTTAGTGACTGTGGGCAGGCACTGCAGCTGGTGCACAACCAGCCCTGCTTTCTCAGCTGATTTTGTCTGACCACGGGGCTACCACAAGCACACATCACAGCAATTCATTTCTGGGGCGTTTGGGGAGGAATTGAATAAATAGGGTATTATACTGCTGGTGAGAGACTGCTTTACAGTGGACTACAGCAATAAACAAAAGCCTTCCAAAATAACCACAGATTTCTAAAGCTTTCCTATTACAACAGAGGTAATCTAAATTTAAAAACTTTTATAGAAGTTATCATTGCATAGTGATGCAGGGCATCAGGGTTTTCTTACTGAACCTCATACTGTATAAATATCCAAAACCCACACTTGTGGTGCTCTATTTGCAGGTGATAAGAATGTTGGGACCTGGATCCAGAGTCTGAGCTATGATTTGTCTTTTTTAAAGCTGGATTCTTGTTCTCTCTAGTCTAGTTTCCCTCTCCTGTCTAGTTTCCCTTCTCTCACTTTTTCTCCTTTTGCTCTTGTTCCTTATATTTACCTCTTTTTTTTTCTTTTATATGAAATGTAACTGGAACCCTATGTACTATGCCAAAACAAACTAAAAGAAACTCACTGTTTTTTTCTTTTATTATTTTTTTATGGGCAGGGGGGTGTAAGGAAGAGGAATTTTGAGGTAGGTTTTCATTAAATATTATGTGCCTTAACTCCACAACTGCAGTCAAGCACCCCTAGTATTGAGCACCAAACTGTCTCATTGCAAAGGACAAACTACTTGAAATCTCCATGGTTAGAAGAGATAAAGCCAGGATGAGATAAGGTGACACAAAGTCTCAGAGACATTAGAACACTGGTGTTAGCTCATACAGCTGATCAGTAACAGATAAAATTTGAAAATCCTGCTTTTTCTTCTAAGAGACAAGATTAGGACAGCATTCCTCAGAGACGGATTATGTATTCCAATTACTTAAATTAAATTTTAATTCAAAGAATGAAAACAAAACATCTTCAGAGATCCAAATCCTCTCAAAGCAACCTAACTTGACCCAAACCTCTCTGGGGACTTTCAGCCCCTGGTGCAGCTCTTTCAGCAGCATGGCCCTGTAACCCTTCTTAAATGAACAGAGAGGCTCTCACACCCCCCGTGCCCCTGGGGAGCAGAGAGCCCCTGGGGACACAAACACTTCACAGCTGAAAGGAGCCAGCCATGGGCCCCTGCTCAGGGCTTTTCACTCCATTTTTTCTCATTAAAATACAAGCACGAGGTGACACAACTCACGCCTCTGGTTGAGGCACAGAGTGTGTGCATTGGTCACCCCAAGCTGTCTCCATGGGAATGCGCTGCCCACAACAGCAGGGACAGTGGGAATTCCCTCTCCTGGCCAGGGTTACCCAGGCACCTATAGATACCTCTGATGCTGTCATGCTTTAATCTCAGTTGGCAACTAACTACCACACAGTCCCTTGCTCAGTCCTTCCCAGTGGGATGTGTGGGGGGAATCAGGGGAAAAAAGTAAAACTCCCTGGTTGAAATCATAACAGTTTAATAAGTGAAAGAAACCAAAATATGATGATAACTAGCTTTTGCCTTGGGTATTCCCTTGGTCTTTTTTGATTCAATGGGCCAAAAATCTCACTGCCTTCAGGTGGCAGCTACTCCTAAATTAGCACTGTATTTTCCTTCCTGCCACATGAAGTTGGAGTGTATCACTTACATTGTAACACGATGAATTTTGCTCTTAGCAATCATTGCACTGGTAACAAAACTTAGTTTTCAAAAGAATTTTGGCCATATCAGTGTGGGTAACTTGACACTTTTTATACTGAAATGTTTTGAATCTCCATCTAGCTCTGAAAGGGAGCTCAGTAACCATTTACTGTCACACACACAAAAGGCTGGAGATTAAATGAGGTAGCAGATGCTTCCACCTGAAGTTGTATTGAACCCAAATTTTCAAAGTATATTCTGGGGTTTTGTATCTGGAGCAACTACTGGATGTACCCAAAATCAGAATTCTCTAGATAATTAACATTTTTATATAAAATTTATTGAAGTCTTGCAATTTCATGATTCCTTCTCCCAGAAAGAATGAGGCCCAGGAACTTCTTAAGGGTGCAATAACACATAGGGTGTTATGACATTGGCAAATATTGCTATATGAAAGAAACAGTCATCAGGGCTTAAATCCAGGCTGAGGGGGCAAAAAAAAGGACAAAAAAAGAACCTGGTCATAGGTTAGATTGATACCTCACAATTCACATGAGAAAAACTGAGAAACAATCCTGTCTCTTATTTCCATCTGTACAGGAAAAGTCTTTTAAGTTCGCTGTAGACTGACTAAAAATAAGCAAAGAAGGCCAGGTAGCAGCCTTCAGATTCTTATGAATTAAATTATATCCATATGCAAAGCACATTTCAATAGCCAAGGAGTCACTTGGATATGTGAATCTGAACTTTTATGATGAAAACCAGGGATATTTCTAAAATTGTCAGAAAAAGCCAAAAGCTCGGCCCCAATCTTACAAATTTTCTCCCTTTTTGAACATTGCTATTATTTAATTGCTCTAATTACATTTTTGTACCAATTACATTTAGATTTATTATACATTTAATTGCTCTAATTACATTTTTGTACCAAAGAGAAACCCCAATACCCATAGTCAGAGGAGGATTTGGAAAGGGAGAGAGGGAAGGAGCTGAGAAGCTCACTGCTTGTGGCTGGGCCTCTGGACAGCATTAGGTTTTCTGGTTGGGCTCAGGGCTAAATCTGTCATTTTTAGCATATCTGTTGATACTGCAATCAGGTCAGGTTTAACCCCTGTGGTTCCTGGGAGGAAACCTTCAAACATGCCTTGTCTTGTAGAGTTCCACCAGGAACTGTTGGGCTGGCAGCCCACAGTGTCTTGAGCACTCAAAGCTTTCAGCCCACCTTTGCAGCTCTGCCAAGGGCCTGAGATACATTTCTGAGATATATTTGTCTGAGATATATTTCACAGCATCCATTCTTTTTCAGGAGGTTCCCAGTGGCCAGCAGGGCTTCCAGGCCATTCTGAATGCAATGGCATGGATGTGGGGTGCCAGCTGTTTGGAGTGCTTTGGCACTACCTTGCTTGCAGTGCTGTCAGCACATCTCTTGGGACTCTCAGTGGCCCCAAAGGTTGGCTGTGGCACGACGTGCACACACGTCACGATGTGTGCACCCCTGTTATGTGACTGCCTGTCCTCCTGATTTCTCTGAGTAGGTTTAATGCTTCCAGAGGTTGGTAAGAAAATGGACTGGATGTTCCCAGCAAGACTAAGGACCACACTGACCCCAAAGACACAGAAGCTGCAAAGTTCCATGAGCTCTTTCACCACTTTGTCAAAATGCCTCATTTGTGGGTGATAGGGATGATCAGTCTCCCTCTCCTCATCCAGTCTGCTCAGAGCCCTTTTGCACCCAGCTTAAAGATTATAGAGTAGGGATCACAGCTTTTAGCTTGTCTGAGCAGTACCCAAAAGCTGTGATATTGTACAATGACAATTGCTCCAACATCTTTCTCCTATCCTTTATCAAATCCAGCACCATCAAACCAAAACAGCTTCTGACCATACCTCCACGGCTATCAGTTGTAATAAGAAACACAGAAAGCCACAGTGCTGCATTATCTCATAATTAAACCAGATGGAAAGCCAGAAATTGAGAATACCATTGGTACAATACAATTATTACTGATCCAGTGGTTAAGGAAAGGACTTAAAAAATCAGGATTTCCAATCCTTGTGTACTTTGGATCCATAACATCTACACCTTAGCTTCTCCACACAAGAATACTCTCTATGTAGTAGATAAATTACAGATTATTTTCATTATAATCTTTAATTGGATAGTATAATGCAAGGTGTATATGTATATATATATATATATATATGTATATACACATCATATTCGTAAAACTTATTACTGAGCAGGAAAGATAACATTCCTAGCAAAAATAAGAACTACAAAAAAAAAAAACCTTAAGCACAATATATTACATTATATATCTGTCTGAAGAAAAAAAGACATTTACAAAATTATACCAGTGAAAATTCGTAACACCTACTAAACCACTGTCAGACAATAAACAAGCACAGCTTTGTTTTCAGCATGTTAATAGCTACACTTCTGCTACAGAGGAAAAAAAATTATTCCAGGCACTGAAAGATTTTGTTTGTCACAGGCCCCAAATGGAGAGAATTTGGGGACAGCTATAATGTTATCTTGAGTGAACACAGGGCCAACATAATTACGAATAAAGAGGTAAGAAGCAAGGGGAATTGTCTGCATAACTTCACTTGGTAAAATCCTCCCATAGAAGGTGGCAGGTAGGAAATCTGCATAATAACAAACTTGTCACAACACAAGGCCAACTAAATACAACAATTAGAATTAACATTTTGCTTTGACTGGTTCTCAGGATTCCTCCACTCTGTCCTCCCAGGTTTCACTAGATATAGTTAAATTTGTAGCTTTTTATTTGGTGCAATATTTTCCAGTATATATTTTTAACAAGTGTTGTATGGCTGCAAGAATTCTGTCTCCCTCCTTTGTGGGCAATGCTTTAAGATGCAGCTATTGAAGTGACAAATCATTCTCTCAGATATCCCAGTGAAAACCCACCATAAATTTCTTGGTTCCCCTCTAGTTTATCTAGACTTACAACTGTGTAAATAATCCAAAACAGAGCTGAATGTTTTATAACTTGTGATTGGAGGAGGTTGCCTTCTCCACTGACTGCCAGGTCCTTCCTTTTGAGTTACTGGAAGGTCTCTGCTCATGGACTGCACCCACACAGCTCTCAGGATGCTGTATTTGTGCATCCCAGCTGGCTCATCTGCCTCTTCCCCACTGCTTCTGGTCTTCCTGCTCAGCCACTAACTCCAAGACAATCTCCAGCACGTGGATGTTCTCCCAGGCTGCCATCAGACCACAGGGAGAGTGGTTTTAAGGGACTTCACCAGCACAGGAGTTGATCTTCAGGGCTGCCTTCCCCAACATATGAATTGAGACACCACTATCTCAGCTGGCCTTTAAAACAAAGAGATAGCAATTCTAAATACTAAGCAGCTATCCTCTGAAAAAAAAAAAAAGAAAAGGGCCACTGGAGTAAGTTGCACAAAATTTATCCTTCCCATGAAACAGAACAGGTAATATGGTATCTGCTGAAAATTACTTTGCATTTTAAGTTTGGAGATTTACTTAAGGAATAAGAAACTGCATCATTTATCTTGCAGTCTGCATTATACAATCTGTGCTATGCTAGCATATAACATTTTCCTTGTTTGTTTTTAACCCTCTAATTGTTCCTAAATCAGTAAACATAAGGGTTTTCCCCTCCATTTTCAATTTACCCATTCTGGCAATTCTCCCACTATGTTAAAAGCAGCAAACTCTAGGCTGAGAAAACAAAGTGGGAAATATTTGTAAGTAATCTTTGATGTTCAATTCAATTTTTATTCAAATTACAAATAAATTGATCTTATCCCAAATAAAAATAAAAAAATACAAGCTGTACTTGTTTGTTGCAGAAATATATATTCTACAAATGCATAGAGCATTCTACAACTATGTAGAACTCTAAGTATATAGAACAGATCTGAAAGGATTTTTGTGACAGTTTCTTTTTCTATCTGCAGCATATTTCCTATATTCAAATCCTTTATTTTGTAGTCTCAAGTTATATCGCCATTTCCCTGTATATCACTATTTCCTTGTGTTCCAAAATCTGAAAAGTGTAGTAGGGCACTGCACTGAAGAAAGAAAAATGTTTTAAAATATCTTCTGATAGCTGCAGATGTGTGTGTGTACATAGACAATTTTTCAAGAAACTCTATTTCTTATTACATATATGTTGGAGAAATGTAGCCTGTGGGCATTTTAACCACATTGAAGTAAGGTGTGAGATTTGGCAATATACCTTCTCTGAAATCTTCAGAGGGGTAAAAGTCACAGACCCACAGAATGGCTTGGGTTAAGATGTAACTTAAAGGTCATCTAGTTCCAAACTCCCTGTCACGGAGAAGGACTTCTTCCTCTAGGCCAGATTGCTCAGAGCCCCATCCAACCCAGCCATTAACACACCCAGGGACGGTGCATCCACAGTTTCGTGCAACTTATTCCGGTGGCTCACCACCCTCACAGTAAAGAATTTATTTCTGATATCAAATCTAAACTTAGAATTTTTTTTTCAGTTTGAAGCCTTCCCTGTTGTCCTTGCATGCTCTCATGAATAGTCCCTCTCCATCTTTCTTGTAGGCTTCCTCCAGTTGCTGGGAGGCCGCAATTAGCTCACCCTGAAGCCATCTCTTTTCCAGGCTAAACAATCCCAATTGTCTCAGCCTTTCCTCACAGGAGAGGTGCTCCAGCCCTCTGATCATCTTGGCAGCTCTCCTCTGGATACACTCCAACAGGTCCCTGTCCTTCCTGTGCTGGGACCCCAGAGCTGATACAGCACTGCAGGTGGGGTATCACCAGAGCAGAGCAGAGGGGCAGGATCCCCTCACTCACCTGCTGCCCACACTGCTCGGGATGCAGCCCAGGACACCTTTGGCTTTCTGGGCTGTGAGTGCACATTGCTGGGTCATGTCCAGCCTCTCATCCACCAGCACCTCAAGTCCTTTTTGGCAGGGCTGCTCTGGATCTGTTCATTCCCCAGCCTTGTGCATTAGATACAGTGGCCTGCACAAATGCTCTATGGAGAGAGAACAGAGTTGGTCAAACACCCCAGTGATGGCTCTAATGTTTGCAGACCGTATGGTCCACTGGTGTTCCCCATTCTGACTTCACTGCACCTCCATCTGTACACCCTCATGATTTTATACTTAGCCACTGATGTGTTAGTGTGTCTTGACTCTATATTGAAGAGCAGGGTTTTCCAAGATTTTCTCTTTATATGTCAGATCCAAGTAATTTTCATTAATTTTACAATAAAACCTGAACTTAAAAGAATTGTCTATAAACCCAGAGCAGAATCTATTGAAATATGCAGAAAATACAAATCTGCAGCAGGACTGCTAATGACTTTAGTCTGGAGAATATTATTTTTCTGTGTGAAGGCCAAAGTAATGATTCTTCACTTAAAAAAAATCATACAAGTCTGCTACAAAAGTAGTTCTGATGAAGAGCAGAAAAATGGAAGTGGTTGAAATGGTCTGCATAAAGTAACACCAAACTGATTTGCCAATACTGTTGAAGAGAGTTGGGCGACATTTCTGAGAGCAATGAAACACATGGGACAGTTGATGTTATCATTAATTTGTTTTGGCCAACATATCAACTTCTTGATTTCAGAAAGCTAGTAGGATTAGGTGGTTGTAATCATTAAACGTTATTATAGAGCCTACTTATTCTTCATATCTAAGTAAAAGAAGAAAATACTTGTTAATACTTAAAGTTAGGGCAAGACATGTGAACAGTTGTATTTTCCTTTTGCGTTCATTCTTCCCTGCATTCTTTATTTGGAAAGCACCAAGTGACTTCTGGAAAGTCAAGTTTTTTTCAGTAAAAGCAATAAAGTAACAGGAAACCTCTTCGGAGATTTCCTTAAAGAACAAAAAAAAAATTACCACAAGATATTCAGGTGGTCTATTTTTCCCCTTTATTGTACCCCCAATTATTTGTACATTTGTATTAAGTATCTGGGAGAGTCAGAAAGAGAGGAAAAGATTCAGCCAGGAGTGAAGCTCTTGAGGAGGTGCTGCATTTTCTTTGGATGAGTGCTGCGCACAGTGCAGTCAGCACTTAGGCAGGAGTGACAGAAGTCAAGTACCTGCCAATGTCGGGAGCAGAGAAGGCAAGTCTCACAGGAGCAGGAACCAGGAGTGAATCCAGCAGCTCAGCTGGACTCCTGGAATTTCCCTCCACTAAAAATGCTCTGACTTTCGGGCAACTTTTTTCAGTCACTTCCATAATTCCTTTCTTCTTAATCAACCAGGTTTCAACATAATGACTGCTTGGTTCATATTTCTTAACAAAGATAGCTGAAAACTTCTCAAACCTTGTGACCACCTTGATTCCTCACTTACATGGCACCAACATGGGTCATGTTAAGATGGTCAGGCTTCTGGAATCTTTCTGTCCAAGAGAGGTAATTTTTAACCTCTCTCCCTTTAAAAACACATGTCAGCAACCCATCTACCTCCTCATGCAACAGCAGAGGTAAAAGGGAGGGTCCTGACTCTGCTGTTACATCCTTCATGCTGTGACTCCAGCCAGCACTTGCACATTTAGCCATGCAACCCCATGGCCAAAACGCATTATGTCCCACGAACCTTGATAAAGGAGCATGCTCTCGTTATCCCATTAAGAGTCTTTGCTCTTCCTCTATTTAATGGCCTAAAAGTGTTGTAATTTTTATAACATTTTTTGTCACTAGAAGGGAAGGATGGTAGGAGAGGGACAGGGACCTCTACAGCAGCAGCTCTGCAGCTCCAGGAACAGAGGGGGAAAACAAAACTGGTTGAGGGTGATTCCTTGAGCTGTCACTGTGGTAGGATCTGCCTAAGTACTAAGCTCTACCTTAGCAGCAGCTGGAATAAGCTATTCCACAGTCCTTCAGAAGGCAAGGTGAAGGCACAGGGCTTATTTTGGACTTATTTTGCTGTGAGAGGCAGCTTGCTGCCCAAGGCAAATCTCTGCCTGGTACTCCAGGCAGTTTGGGGTTACAGCTTTCATCCCACTGCTCTGTATCTGCACCCAAGATTCAGTTTTTAAGACTTCATTTCTGTTTACCCATTTTCTAGTCAACACTTGGATTACAGTGTGAGAAATCCAAATTCTATAAACATCTTGATAACATGTGACCTAATATATCCAGATGGCTCAAGGCTGACTGTCCTGTTTTTTCCTGTCTATGCTTTTCCTTGCTCTAAATCCATTTCTACCTATTCAATCTATGTGTCTGTAACCATACTTGTAATTTACTTACTTTTCAGAAAAATGCTGATTCTGAGTTTGTGGTTGACTATATTTCAGATTGTGATACTGTGTTTTTTGAAAGTGATGACCATGGAAGTTGGTGGCTGCTCATGTGGTTTTGTCAAAAATAGAAACTGGTAGGACATCTCGGTGATGTGTTTTCTCCAAGTGACAGAGAAGTTAAAAAGATGTCTCAAGACATTCATTTGCAAGGATATCTCAGACTGGTTTCTATTTTAGGTTTTATATATTGACAGAGAGACACCTTTCCTACACTTTCACATTTGTTCACACACTTTTTTTTTGGAAGACCTCAAGACCTATTTTTGCTTGGTTTCTGAAGGCAACTAGTTATGGTTCTGTTTAAGGACAGTAGGCAAAACAGCACTTCAAAAAACTCCTGTGTGAAAATTGCTAAAAATTCCACTTAGCCACAGTTTTTTGTCCCAAGGAACAAAACTCCTTTGTACAGGCTTTCATTGCTTTCTATGTTTTTTTTCTGTCACTTCTGAGGATAATCAAGGTCAAACCTATCAATATATTGTACTATATTTCTGAAGGACTGTTAACTACCTACTGGGTTGAAGGAGAAGTTTCTGGGTGACCAGAATTTCTGATTCAGTCAGACTTTGGATGATGCTGTCTTAGTTTGGGCCAAGACTGCCTTCACAGGGACCTTAAAGCAGAACTGAGCTCTGTTTGCTGCAAGCTGAAGAAGCCTTTTTGCTGGATGCAGTCACTGGCTGGCCGGGACATCCCTTGGATGCATTCAGCTACAGCTGCACTAGGAGGGAGGTAGAGAAGACAAGTGGCAGGATTTGAGGTTGCTCTGTTCCCATGTTGCCACAGGGGTCTGGACATGTCCTAGTCCAACAGGAGCCATGGGGTGAGACAAGGCATCAGAGCAGGCATCAGAAATATCCTTCAAAAGAAGGAGAGAGAGGAAGGTCTGAAAGGCAGGCAGCAGGTCTTGTTTTCATCCTTATCTAGGGCAAAACTTTCTGAAGCATTTGCATGTAGCTTTCCCCATCAGGAAATTACCCATCCTTTGGGCAATTTTCTGAAAATCATGTGGAAATTAGCAAACAGACCACCAAAAATGCTTTGAGAGGAAAAGCTTTGTAAGGTTAGTAGTGCTTAAGGTCTTTTGGGAGAGGAAGGCAGGACAGGCAAAACATGGCAAAACTTTTACAAGTCTATAGACATTAGCACACACTTCATACTTCAGGAGAATGCACCAAAGGCACAACAACAGAGGGATATAAAGCTGGCCACAAATATATGAGAGTAGCAATCATATTATTAAGAAATGTAAAATTTGCTCTCCCTAAGAGGAAAAAAATGTTCTCTACCACAATGAAAAAAAGCCAAAGCATAAACCCTGAAGAGAGGTGTGAATATGCCCATACACATGCAGGATTATGCTACAGACATACAAATCTTTGGATTTATTTAGCTGTGACTAAATATTAACACATCAAATTTAAAAAAAAGACTGCAAAAGACTGCTAAGAGGCAAAAAAAAAAGCTTTTATGAGTGAATCCCACTTTTTTTTTTCTGCATAAAACATAACCATTCAAAGGAGTTGTTGATATATAGACTACTCACCTATGCTTTACCCTCCAACACAGACCATCTAATAATCTAAAAAAATGTACTTGTGATTTATCAGGTTCTCACAGTCAGCAGAAATAAATAAACAGATCTCATTAAAATCTTAGAATTTACAAAATGTTAAACTCCAAAATGTGCAAATCACACATCTACATGAAAGGAATACTCACACCAACCCAAATTAATCCAAACCCCTGCTAAACAAACCTTACAGTAATACTAGGAAAACAACAAATATTTACCTCCCATGATCCTAAAAGGCTCATCTTCTCTTTAGATACTGATTCTAAAATTCCTTCTCAAAATAATTACTGAGGGCCTGAGCTTGTTTCTGTGTGAGGGGATGGATGGCCCTCCACCAGCTCCAGCAGAGGCTCTAATTGCTTGCCTCTACTAATAAACTAATCTCAGGCACCTGGAACTAGCAGGCTCCATGCCGGGCAGACAGGGCTCAGGTTACCTATGAAATGCTCCAAATATATTCACACAAATCACTCGTCCTGCAGATGTGCAAATACTGCTTTTGTCATATTGCCGGAGAGACGGACATGTGTTTGCGGGGCTGCAACACATAAAACCTGAAGATGAATTCATTGTGTTCCTTTAATCCCTTCCAGAGGCCAGGTGGGCATTTGGGGAGCCAGATAAGTGTGTTGATTATCCACATTACTCATTGCATTAATCCACTTGTCTGTGACTCAGAGTATCAGAAATGCTTACAGCACAAATATGTAGGTGGCTGGAAAAACTATATGTATATCATGAGTGCCTGTTGTGTGTAAAATAAAACCTGATCAGGAAGTTGGACTAAAACTTTGACTAAAATTAAACAAGTCTAAACTTTGCTGATATCTATGTAATATTTGTAATATTACAGTTAAAGGATCTGGATGCCACGAGGGGATGTAAGCCTCGGTATAAGCCTTGTGAGACAAAATACTTTTAAGAAATTTTAAAAGATTTTCACATAAATTTTGAAAGATTTTCTGTGTCTTTAGAAATTAAAGCAGGTGTCATGCAATGTCCATGCAACCTTCCAAAAATTTCTTCCCCTTCCCTGAACAGATTATGTTGACAAATATGTGTCAAACACAGTATGTGCCTGATTTCATTTGAGGAGGGGAGAATGACATAAACAGGACACATTTTAACCTGTAAATGGAGGAGAGAAAGAATAGGCTGTATTCTTGGTCTCCAACAAAGTGCTGAAATAGATGTCTAGTTTAGGTGATGTTCACACAGATTGATTCATATTTAAAAAAATTTTCAATTTTTTCATCTGCATAAAAAATATTGTTTCTATTGACTACACAGACACAAACACAAAATCATTTTAGAAACAAAGTCAGGAAAATCTTACAAAATTATCTGTGTTGTGTTATATTCTAGACTTTTTTTTTTCATCTTCTTCAAGACACTGTAAAAAAATCCCAAACCCAGAAAACAAACAACCCAGCAAAAATAAACCAAAACAATAACATCAAAACAAACAAACCAAACCAACAAACAAACCCAAAAACCACAAACAAACCAAAAAAAGCCCACGTAAATTGACTTTTTTAGATCAGAGACCTGGAAGGATTGTGTTTTAGATATTAACTGAATGGCAAACTTGCAGCTTCACTGAAAAAAAAAAAAAAGTGCAGATATTGCAGAACTGAAGTTCAGGTCTGTAAGGAAAAGAAGGGCAGCTCTAAATCCTCAGAGCTCAGAGTCAACCAGCACTGAGGAAATCCAAATGGAGACAGCATCCATCTGCCCTCAATGACAGCTGAATTTCCAAGACTTCTTTAAGTAATATGTTTCAGTAATAATGTTTGGTGAAGACTACCACAATCCACTGGTTCACCTTTACTAGCTTGAAGAACATTCCAAAAGTGAATAAATCCTCTTGTCTTCTGTACTCTAATGATTATCAGAAAAGTGAACTCAATTAATGAATCATTAATATATATGAACATTGAAAGATATATCAGAAAATCCCTTGCTCAAAGAACTACACAGACAGCATCTATTTAATTAATGCAATGAAGACAACATACAAGTTGAGGAGAGCAGCAGAAATAACAATGCAGAATTCCACTGATTTCCTGTCTGGCAGCAACATTCTGTGCCATGAATGGCTCCTGCAGGCAGGAGTTTGGCTCCTTCCAAACTCAGCAGGGAGTTTAGAAGAGTAGGCAGGAGACTGTGAATACGTGAGCATCAGACAGACAGTGCTGCTGCCATCATTTGATCTAGGATGCAGGGGGTAATCAATAGCAAAATACCTCCTGTGCCTACTTTATTTTCCACTAAGCCAGCACTGAGGAAAGTGAATGCTAAATTCTCACAAAGGAATGTATCTACTTCTGTTCTCCAAAGGGAGAATATTCCACACAATATTGTGTCTGTGCATTCTTCACTCGTCTCCAATCACACACACTCTCAGAAAAGGCTGTAAAAGATATATATGCCTATGAGAACAAAAAAAAAAATCTCCTCTGAAAATTTATCACAATCAAAATTGTTAGCAAAACTAAGCAAAAAGAGACCTCAGGAAAAAAATTCCTGAATGTTAAGTCTTATTGTGTTCATAGATGGATACACAGACCTGTTCAGATAGCTCATGATATTTCCTGGAATATGTAACACTATCCTGTCACTGAACTTTAAAAAAAAATAAGAAAAGTTTGGGACTGTATTTTTAAAGGAAGGGAAATGGTTCAATGACTAAACCAAGTCAATTTTTTAAAACATCTTTTTACTTACTCTTTTTTTTTTTCTTCATTTAGTCACTTATGACAAGGTCCCAGGTGATTTACCTTTCCCATGACCTTAAGTCATTTCACTGAAGCAGTGACTCTAGATATTAATGTGGGTTTTGGGGCTGCCTTTTAAAGCATTTATTCTCATTTCAGCTATTATTGATGAGCACTTGTTTGCATAAAGGCCTCTTTTATAACATGCAGGGTAGACATTCTCACATCCTATGAGCTGCCAATTTATTTTGCAGTGTGTGATGGGCTGGGGTACTCCCACCTGCCTTCCCACACAGCCTGAACTCAGCTTCACCTCTCTGAGCAGCCAGAAATCTCTCCTTGACCAAGCCAGGCCTCTGAGCTGCTGTCCCAAGCAACCACACACAGCAATGCTAATTGTTACTGCGTTTATTAAAAAAAACAGACAAGAAAAAGCCACACACACATATATATATATATATATGTATTCCTGCATTTATGTACATTGAGTCCAGGTGAGGATAAACAGAGCCTGCAGTTGTAAGTCACAAGTGTGAATTTCAACTGAATTCATATTAAGTGGTTTGAAAATATTTCTCTTGCATCCACTTTTGGCTGAGGTTCTGGGACTACACGCACAGAAAAAAGAAAAACAGAAAGGAAAGGGTTTGAGAAGCAATCCCAGTCTGTGGAGTGAGCCAGGTTCCTACTGGCTTCACAGAGTTTTAGCCTTTGTCATGTCAGCAAAAGTGACCATCTGTTGACAAAACAGAAGAGAAAATCTTCTTTCCTACTCTGTTATGCT
Organism: Melozone crissalis; assembly: GCF_028551555.1. NCBI lineage: Eukaryota > Metazoa > Chordata > Aves > Passeriformes > Passerellidae > Melozone > Melozone crissalis. The sequence continues at coordinate 31,045,320 of NW_026535794.1, forward strand.
CTTTTCACACCTGCCTATTTCCATGAAGTGTTTGCCTCTGCCTCCAGCCAGCAGCAGTTTTGACAAAAAAAAAAGATGGTTCCTAAGTGGGATCTCACATAACAATTCCTGAATTTCTAAACAATTTGTGAAAACGTATATGCAAATCATTGCTACTTTCCAGGGAGCTCTGGGAACTGAGTTAACTGCAGAAACTTGACTCTCAGTTGCTCAGTGCATTTGGTACTGAGTAGTAAGAACATCACTTTTCACTTTCAGTGCTGTGGGAAAATTTAACTTCTATTTTTTTACAGTCATAAAATGCATGTTCTAAATCATATTATGTATTCAATATATTAAAAAAAACTTTGTCTTTTATAAGCCTTTGCATAGGAAGCTGTTTTTCCTGTCAGGGAGAACTGACAGGTTGCCTGCCATCACCTACTCTCCAGCAAAGTCAGTAGCCCACACTGTCAGTGTGAAAACATCTGTTGAACGAATTTATTGAGTGAGCCTTAGGTACAGATTGGGGGGTGGGGGTCCCCACTGTTTATTACAGCCCTGACCTAATGAACTTAATTTGTTGACATGTTTCCCTCAGTGTCTTACTTGATCCCATCTCACATTTCTTTCTACTGTGCTGTTTTCTTGGAAACAGGAGTTCCTGGCACATCAGCATGTCCACCAGTTGCAAATCTACCAGGCTCAGATGGCTACAGTTGGCATGGCAGGATCAGATAAACATCGACCACTTTCCAGGACCCCATCTTCCCCCACTGACTCCACATTACCTCACCCAGACATGGACCAGCCCAGCCAGCATGTCTACACAACTGGTAGGGTTCCCTAAAGACTGCTTTTAATAGGCAGGGCAAATGCATTTGTTCATGTGGGATCAACAGACTTAAATACCTCAAATGCCTCCTGCAGCAATGCGCTCAGTTTTAGCCCTATTGCTCCTCTGTTTTATGATGCTATACTGGCACCAACTCAACCAGTGCAGCTGATAAATCACAGGGTTAATATTCACACAGTCATAAATTATTATCATTGACTAGCTCTAGCAATACAGAAACAGGTGCATTTTTGGTACCTTTAAGTCATTTATAGGTTTTTCTTTCCTTTCTCTATTCTCTGGTTCTTTTCTTTGTGTTCTTGTTGCCTGTTTTGTAAAGACACCACCAATAAGTTGAAGAAAGACCACCAGTAAGGAGGAAAACTGTGATGTAATTCTCAATGTCTTCATCTGACAAATCAGTCTTTGCTTCAAGGTCTCTTTCTCTACAGAAAGAGCAAAGCTGTAGGCATGACTAAGTGCTGATGGTTACAACTTCTGTGTCATTCAGCAGTTGTGTGGAGTCCACAGAGGCAGGTTTTACGCTTATGTCCTGGGCATTCCAGTCACTGAGGAAGCACGGGCTGTCCAAAGAAAAGTGATTAGAACCTCAAAAATCTTCAGTCAAAGGAAGGAAAATGACCACAGAAACCTCATTTCTTATTGTGGGTAATCTAACCTTGCATGAGAGTCCACCTTTTTAAAAGCCTGAATGTCAGTATTACATTAAAGCACGGTCAGAAGCAAAGATTCACTTTGTGCACAAAGAAAAACAAAAGAGGGGGAAAGAAATACTTGCAGTTACTGTTTATGAAGGTTTATGCCATAAGTATATTTCCTTCAGCTGGCAGAACTCCCCATGCCCTGAAAGTTTGCATTTTTTCAGGCTATGACCATGAGTTTATTAAGAATGGAGTCCTTAGTGGGCACTGTATGTAACTGTGAGACAGCGTGCTCCCATCTTTCCAATCAGAATGTGACCTTGGCACAAGCAAAAATGTATTATTGCTGTTGGGTAACAAACATTTGGGTTGTACAGGAACAAACATACTAATTCACTTTCCATGAGTTTCTCCACAAAGAATAGCCAAGTATAGACAGGATTCCTAAACCAGACCACTGTATTTCTAGTCCTATTCACAGAGTCCCCAAAACATTGTAAACTCATTCTAAGATTTGCAGAGCACACCACAAGTGAGCTCACTGTGTGTAGGCTTCACTGTCCCTTTCAAAAATCTGTGGTTTCAAAAAAAACAAAACCCCAAAACCTGCAGTCCCTTTCAAAAAGCTGCTGCTTCAGCCTGATTGCTAAGGTTTACTGACATCTTCTTTTATAATCCCCAGTGAGGGGAGTAGGGTCAAGGGGGTTACATAGATCTGTGGACTTGTGGCACTAGTGGAACTAATCAAGAAAGAAAGTGTGAAGTTGAGATGGAAAAATAAGAGAAGGAATGAAATTGTGTACAACAACACTGAATGGAGACGGTGATGGGAATGGGACATCCCTTGCATAAAGGGCTTGAGATGTGACACAAAGAAACCTGATAGGTTCAGCCATGGAAATGCAGACAGTCAGATTAGGCAGAGTCAAAATTTACCCTTCTTGTAATTGCTACATGAACACCAGTGGAAAGAGAGAGAAAGAAAAAGAGAGGAAGGAAGGAAGGAAGGAAGGAAGGAAGGAAGGAAGGAAGGAAGGAAGGAAGGAAGGAAGGAAGGAAGGCCAACTTATTGCAACTGAGATTATTAGTCTACTGAATTTCTTTTTTCAAAATATGAAGCATCTTTTTCTTGAATCCCCGATTCTTTTACTGAATCTTTTTTCGTTTTACTGAATCTTTTTTCTCCCCTTCACTGTCACTCAAGGTATAATCTCTACCCATTACTGAAAAAAAAAATTAAATCCTCCTATTTTCACCTTCCCTACAACTTTATGCTTCTTTTTCTCCACCTCTGCTCTGTACCCTCAGTGCTTTTATATCCTCTAGGTACTGGCAGTGTGGGGCTGTACCTGCTTGCAAGCTGTATCTATGCTAATAGCCAGTACCCCCTGGCTGATGGACCAGAGCACACAGCTCTGCAGTTAAGCCTTTCCTTTCTGCTTAAAGAAATCTCTTTCCCTGACATGTGTCTAGGCTTAAAAACCTGCACATGTAACCTTTATCACTCCAGCATTTGAGTACATCAAAAATAGAGCTATTTTTATGAGACTGATACCTTTGGAGTGACAATGAACAGAAACTGCAACACTAACAGTTCTAATACGAGTTTCTGTGAGAAAAAAAAAGCAACCCAACAAAACAATTTGTGTGTATTATTAACATATGGGATGTTATGGTACAGAATGACTTTATCTGTGCATACTATTTCCTGGATCTGGATGGTGCCCTAGCATTTATTCATTGACCACTTGAAAGAAAGAAAGAAACTCAGACCCAGTTTTTATTTATTCTTATTTGGCTTTTAGAAAATCCTTTAGGATGAAAGTCCTGAGGTATGTGGTCTGATCACAGTGCTGACCTGTTCTAAGCAGAGTTGGGCTACAAACCTCTGGAGGTCCCTGCCCACCTGAGCTATCTTATGGTTCTATGATTTTCTCCCTTAAGAGAGCACAAGATGGAACCAGCCATTGTCCACAGCAGTTGCAACACTACCATTTGTAAAGCATGGAAGGAAGGAATGGGTGTGTGCAAACAGAGAAAATTCTGGTCCACCATAAAGCAAAGGCAAATTCAGACTCTAGAAATTAATCTAATAACATGTCCCTGCCTTGAGTTGTTATTTACTGTTGGGGTTATTTTTCCTATTTAAAGGCAATATATTCTTGGAAGAAAAAAAAAAGGTAGGAGGAAAACTGTTGTGGCAGATTATTACAGGGGCATCAAACTGAGCCCGTATTTTTGTGAGTCATGAGAAAAATGCTTTTAGCCAAATATCTGAAGGGAATCAGAACAGAGATTGTTGTGAGAATTAAGCAATATATACACAGTATATGCACAAGATAATGAGTTAAAGGTGGAAAAAAAATAAAGTCCACTTAATTTTCATTTAAGCAGTTTACAGAATACTTGACATTATTTAGTTCAGATTTTTTGTTGGAATAATTTATTAGATATTCTTCCCTTGGGTTTTCTTGTTGGTACTGTTATTCTCCAGGGCAATTAATCTTCTTCAAAGCATACTGTTAGCCAATGACTTTTAGGTCTCTTGTTCTCCCCTCTGTTTAAAATATTATTAAAAGAAACTGACCCAAATAAAGCATTTTGGAAATGGATGTGTGTTAGGGAGTCCCCAGCAGGAAAATCTTGGGTTTTTTACTGATTTAAAGCAAATTCAGTTTCTTTTGTCCTGTGTCCCCGATCATTATATGGTTCAGTGGTGGCACCATTTCAGTCTGTCTTCAGGGCCACATTCTGACCTCAGTAATATTGGTGTAAATCCAGAATAAATCCACCAGTCTCAGTGGAGCTGCTCAGATTTACACAAGGAATCTGAGAGCAGAATCTGGCTGTAGGCATTTGTTCTGGAGAGACAGAATAACCATCTTTTATTAATATTTCACAGCAGTCTGCAATTGAAAACAGTTGTCTCCCTCTCTTCTTTTTTTTTCTTTTTTTTTTTTTTTTTTTTTTTTTTTTTTTTATGTGGGGGTGGGGAGATTATTGGCTGAATCCTGTTAGGGAAATCCTAGAGGCTATTTTTAGCAGTAAGCTCTACTGCTGCATTCTGGTATTGTACCAAGCACATGTGCTGTATGACCAGCAGCCACACATCTGAATCACTTGCACATCCTAAATCAATTTAAATGCTTGCAATAAATGAAAACATATATTTCAGTCTTTCTTTTCTTAAGTCAATTAATCCTCCTAGAAACAAATTTTACACTCAGTGGTGTGAATATCTTGGTATTTAAAAGTTTGGAGCAGATGCTTCTGCCATGCAATACTGACCTGACCTTATTAAACTGATATTGGATTCAGAAAAATTAACTCACATACAATAAAATTAGACTTCTAGTTATATTCTATTTCTGGAAGAGTGCTAAGAAAAGAAGTTTATCTCAACCAGAGCAGGCATCCTGAAGACACAGTTTCAATGTTTCACTTCGAAATTGGTTGCAACCCTGATATAAGAAATAAAAAAGTGTCATTATTACACCCACCTCTGTATAACAAAAACATAGTAATATGTTTTTATTTATTAATATAATTTCCATTACTTGCTATTTGGACTATTCAAGTAAGAAGAGTAAAAAATTAATTGAAAGAATGGCAGGCAGAAGTAACTTTCAACTTTCAGCTAATTTTTCTTAATGTTTAACAAGCATTTCTATTCAAATCCATTTGATATAACAGCCTGTCCTACCTGAAAGCTCCTGAAAGTCCTGATGCCTGTACAGTCAGCACATAAACAGCTTCCCTGTGGGTCAGGGGGATGGGAGGAAACATTTTCTTATCTGTTGGTATAAAGGCCACTGCCAAACTGGACAAGCTGAGTAGCCAACAGCCTGCAGGAATTAAAACTGTGAGTGCCAAGAAAAAAAAAGTGAGGCATGTGAGCATGCACTTTTTTGTGTGCATACTTCCAAGTAACTTGCAAGACCTGATGATAGAGCAGTGAGGAACTGCAGAGAAAGGAAATTATTAACTGCTTTGACAATGCCAGCAGATATTTTAAGCTGCATTAGCTTATTAGCTCCAGGTTTTCACTGGTTTTTTTCTTTCTTTAAAAGAAAACAGAATGAGAAAGTAAATTAAAAGATGTATTGCTAATGAACGATTATGTTTGCTAGATAATAATTTTGCATAAACTTAGTCATACTGCAGTTAGGTATTATATTTGCGTTCTTCTTACTCTTAACACAAGTGCATTCTCATTTTGGCTTAAATACCAAGATCCCAAAGGATCAGTTCTGAAGTGCATGAACTAAGAAATATGGCAGCACAAATATTTCTAGAGCAGCATAACTTCTGGCTGGCTTCTAACTGAATTATCTCAGAAACTTAACTTTGAATCACCCACGATGTACACAGGCTCTCGTTCAGAAAAGCTTTTAAAGACTTTATTGATGTTCAATACCCATTAGAGAACTTTCTTAAATAAAGGTGGTGTTGAGAATTTTGTTGAATCTGGACTTTAATTTTGTATTCAGCAGCAGGCGAATACGATTTTCCCAGAACTGTGTTGGCATCCCCAGTAATGAGGGCACATAAGATGTTTTGAATGCCAAGTATTGCAGTTTGGAGAAATAGTTAGAGTCTCTTTCAACTGTAAGGGAAAGAAAAAGCCAAGTATTTCCCAAATGAAAATGGTCCACATAGGGGTAAGGAAAATAATTTTTGTTCCAGACATGTCTAGGAGAAATGCAAAGAACAAGTAAATACAGAAAATCACTTTTCAGTGTTTCAGACTTGGTTTGAAAGCCTTGAAAATTGAATTTAGCTTGAGTCTACTCACTAAAATTTCTCTTTTGCTCCCAATACACAGCTACAGAACATTGTGATATTGATAGTTTTCTTTTTGTATAGAGCTGTTCTGTTCTTGAATAAATGACCATAGAAAATTCAAAAGGTACCTTGCACTTGCAGTCAAACAACAGGATTTGATCCTAATTGAGTAGTGGGTGGAACTTTTCTTTTTCAATGAAAAAGGACTCTGGCTGCCACTGTTTCGACTCTCTGAAACATTCATTTGATATGCTCTGAGATCTGGAATTAATATAGTATTAGTTAAGCAGTAAAACTGCAGAGTGCCATTGCCATTTTGTAATTTATTTTTAAAGGTTTCTCTAAATTACACTCTTTACACTTCAATGCATAACATTTTCTTGTTGTATATAGGTTAACAGCTTTAACTAACTTTACTCACTAGAGAAAGAGAAAACAAGTGATTCAGTAGGGAGACTTTTTTCCTAGCCATAAAATCTTTCAAAAGACATCACCCAATTACCCTTCTTCTTTATAGTTAATTGCATTTATTAATATAATTTCTTGAGAAATAATCTTTGCTTCATTGGTGTCACAAGATTCACCTCATAATTCAAAATTCAGAGTCCCACAAAGGAAAAAGAAATTTAGATCCAGAGAAAGGCAAAAAAGCTGGTGAAGGGTCTAGAAAGTGACTCCTGTAAGGAGCACCTGAGTGAGCTGTGGGTGTTTAACCTGGAGAAAAGGAGGCTCAGGGGAGGGAGACCTTACTGCTCTCTGCAGCTGTCTGAAAGGAGGCTCTGGCCAGGTGGGGATTGGTCTCTTCTCCCAGACAAACAGCAACAGGACATGAGGACATGGCCTCAGGCTGTGTCAGGGGTGGTTCAGGTTCAGGGAGGACATCAGGAAGAATTTCTTCCCTGGAAGGGTTGTCAGGCATGGAAATGGGCTACCCAGGGAGGTGGTGGAGTCACCATCCCGGGAGATCTTCAAGAAACAACTCTTCATGGCACTCAGTGGTCTGGTCTAGTTGACAAGGTGGAGAAAGGCCAAAGATTAGACCCAGCAATCTTGGAGGTCTTTTCCAACCTAAATGATTCAGTGGGATTTTCATCTGCTGCAAGTGTCAAATAAAATCCAGTTTTGCTAAAGCATGCATGACAGGGAACAGTATAACTTGCATTTATTTCATTTGTTTCTGATTTTGTGCTGTCTTTGTGCTGAAGGTGTTGTGTATGACAGTCTGATGCTGAAGCACCAGTGCATGTGTGGGAACTATGCCAATCACCCCGAACACGCTGGAAGAATCCAAAGCATCTGGTCAAGGCTGCAAGAAACTGGGTTGCTAAACAAGTGCGAGGTAATTAAAAATTAAGACCAGATATCTGACTTGCTAAAGTAAATAGCAAATTCATTAACTCCTAAACCTGTCTTGCTTCTGTAATAAGAGAGTCATTTGTTTTAGGAATTATTTGGTCGTAACTGATAATATAAAAATAATGCATTGCAGGAAAACACACTTCCCAATCAGAAAATAAAGAATTTACACAGTGTATGCCTCCACATGCATCAGAATATAAAACCCAGACATGATTATTCCTCACCTTTATAAAGGAATGTAGACAAGCAGTAGTCAAAAAGTGCAGTCCTCCTAACAGCATGGTTCTTAACTTTTTCAAGCAACTAAGGATTTTACTTCTGTAGCATAGAATACTTTTTAAAATTTAGTTTGTATCACTCTGTAAGCATATTGCATCTTGTCTTTTTTCAGACTTTAAAGTCTGTTTTCATAGCATGATCCTTTACCTGGTATACAACAGGTCCCATGTGAAGCCCCAAGACATTCAAGAACAATCTTATAGGCAATAGCAAATTTGTAATTTATTTCTGCTGCAATTTCCCTCAAAAAATTGCATATTAAACCTGCTTCAATAAAATATGGTCTGTAAGGATCATATATGATTTGGGTTAGTTAAAAGTAGCTTTTTCTTACGAGTCCTTGCTTCCTGTGAGTTGTGAAGCACTGTCAACTTCAGAAGCCTGTGGCAATTGCAGGTGTTTACTGCACTGCAGCACAAGTTAACAAAGTTCAGCAAAAATTTGCTAGTGTTCTGCAGGATCCCAAAATTGCCATGGCTCTAATGTTCTGTTTAATTACTTTTCTTTATATCCTTATGTTTTTACAAACCCAAAGGAACTGGTTCAATAGATCCCTTTGAATAGCTATTAGTGACTGTCCCCAAAGATTTTCCTCTGGGTAGCTCAGTGTCCTGGTCAGTGAGATATTGCAAGCACTGTAAATGGATTTGTTGTATACACTCATCTAACTAGATGGCAGCACTCTAACAGGCTAATTCTTTTTTTTTTTTTTTTTTTTTTTTTTTTTAGCTTAGATAATATTTTCAGTGTTCAAGAAGACTTTCTTTCAGCAAGGCCCTTAAGGCCACCTATCACATGAGTGGTTTCACTGGGGAATCACATACTTCAAGATTGAGTTAAACATGCAGCTCAGTGCTTTATAAAATAAAGCCTGGTTACCTTCTTGATTAAGGACTCTGTATTACAAAGAAAAGACAAAAGAGGAAAAATAAGTAAAATGCAGTGTGCTACTATGTGCTGCTTTCTTCACTAACAAACACCTGTTGCTGAACAGTAAATTGTGTAGCTCTGAAATTTTAGACTTGCAAGAGGAAACTTTAAACCTTCCAGAAAACTCTTACACTGCATGCATCTCAAACTAACACATACCACTTTTTCATTTTACACCTTTTTTGACCATATTTGATTGAAGCATGGCTTAATATGCAATTTTTTGAGGGAAATTGCAGCAGAAAAAAAGGTGTAAAATGAAAAAGTGGTATGTGTTAGTTTGAGATACATGCAGTGTAAGAGTTTCCTGGAAGATTTAAAGTTCCCTCTTGCAACTATAAAATTTCAAAACCTGAAGCACAGCTTATTAGGTCTTCCATAATCAAGTGAGGAGGGAGAGAGGAAAAAAGTCCCTTCATGTTGAACTGCATTCAGCTAATATTGACCCCAACTGTGTGCTTTGAAATGAAGCTGAAATTTGAAATGAGCTGTCAAAATGTAAACACAGATGATAAAATTAAGGAGTCTCAGTGTGAAGCTGGTGCATAGATCTGGTGTTTATATAGATCCTCTTATGTAGCTAGAGACAGAATTATATTTGGTGATGGAATCCTTTGTTTCACTAAATTATCTAGCATGTGCTGACATCAAACCAGTGCTTAAAACTGCTCACTTTCCAAAATAAGAAAGGCTACAGTGATGCACTTAATTGGTGTTCTGTTTTTTTAGAAAATCATTCAGCTGAATAGACACCTTGTGTCACTAAAGGAGTTGTTATTGCATTATCCAAGATATAAAAAGCCACAATCAAGCTGCTTTCTGGAATATACCACGCAAGAGTGCATAGTGAAAGGATCATGGGCACCTGCACTGTCACTTCTGCCGAATTCTGAATGCCCCCTCATGGACACTACCATTTCCTGATATAATTTCTCAGCATAATTTCCCACAGTTGTTGTCAGAAGAAGTGGGAGATCAATGGTCAGGTTTTGCCCCATGCCTTACCTCAGACACCAAATCTAAAGGGCAGGTTAGCAACTGCAACCTGCAGCAGCCACTTAGGAAATCCTCTGCAGTTAATGGTGAACTTTTTTGCTCTCTAACTAAAACAGTAGTCCCACAGGAGGGCTACAGGCCCACTCTTTGTTTGATAAGGAGTGTTAGCATCAAAACTAGCTCAGTTAGAGGTAGCTCAGTTTTTTTTTTACCTTGCACTGTATGTATCCCTGGGCACAGGCTTGTTCAGGGGGCCCTCCCTCTTTTCCAGATCTAATAAGAAACCCTTATGAAAATTAACAACTTGTATCTCTATGACCCTTGTTATCTATAGCAGGGAGCTTTATGTGGTTCCTTTAGTGTGGATTAAGTCCTCTCACACAGCTCAGGTCTTTGGCAATAGAGAGATGACTGACTGAGTGTTCAGAACTAACTTGGCACAGGATGATGAAAGTCATGCAGACTAAGGTTAACACCATGCTTGCTGCAGTTCATAGATTAATTTAGGTTGACTAATCTAAGCTTAATATATTGCCTTTGTATATACCTGCACATATTACTCATGCTGACCCCAAATTATTTTTAAAATACAACTTGGCAAAATCATAACACGGTTTGAATGGGGTACACAAGCTGTGTATCTGCTACAAAATAAAATGTGTCTGAGACTTCTCTATCCCTGCAGCCAATTGGCATGGAAAGCCCATGTTCATACTACCAGGAATGCTTCCTGGCCCATGCCAGTGACCAAACCATGTCTAAGAGTTGTTTGGGAGAGTGCTAGCTGCTGCTCAGCCAAAACAGTATGAAGGACCACTTTAGCAATTTAATAGTACAGATGATTGTGTTAGTCTGCCTGGGAATGTTTCCTGGCATTGCTTAGTTTACTGCTGCAGACACAGCCAGGAGGACTTGCTTTTCCAGACTGTATTTTGTCTTTCTAGCCATAGATGCTTCTGCTCTAGAATTATTCAAACAACAGTTTGGAGGACTTTGCTAAACCAAAAAATTAGTTTTAGCTTTCAGATTATTTTTTAAATCATATCCTACTTCCAAACAGATAGATTAATTCCTCCATTGGATTCCTCAAGACAAGGGAAAAATTAGACCATTGCCAGTGACAGAGAGCCACATTTGAGGGACCAGCTCCTGACTGAGCTCAGGGCAGGAGAGTGGAGTAATTCACACACATGCACATCCTCACACACATCCATAGTGAAGTTTTTTATAGTCCTGGTATGTATGTATTGGGAAAAAAATTGATACACAATATTTTTGCATTAGTTTCTAAATTTCTGTTTGCTGAAATTCCTGTTTGGTGTTTGTTAAAGGCTGAGTTATCAAATGCAGACAGGGGCAGCTAAAAGATGCAAAGATGGGCATAAAGACCTCCATTATGTTTTTTCTTTACAATTTTCCCTTGGTAAACAGCAATGCCTAGAAGCCCTACCTTTGGGACAATAAAAGGACTGAATTATGTTTTGGTAGGGGTGTCTACTTTCCACTTGTTTTAGGGAGAGGAAGTATTCAAATAACACCTTTGGGGCTGTAATTTATACACACATGACTGACGTTAGGCTACAGTGATCAGCGCACTTTCAGAAGAGAAAAGAAAATGCAGCCATGGTCCTGCTTTGTGGCCCCACCTTTACTTCCTGTAGGGACTGTAGTCCAGCAACACTTTTCAGCCTAGAATTTGTTCTAAATTTCCATAGTTTCCTGGATTAGAGAGGCATCTTACACCTCCTGCTGTCCACATCTCATCAACTGAAGGGGAGAGAAGGAAAGAATTTAAAGTTGAGTCTGCCAGATCACAAAAACTGAAACATTTGAAAAACTCCACTCTTTGAACCTCAATTTGCCACTAAAGCTAAAATAATGCAGGAAAAGTTAGTCTTTTTTAAAGAGCAACAATATTTGGAGTGTTTAACATGTTCTAAATCACTCTAAATCTCAAGAGGGTTAGGCACTAGATGACCAAAACATGTGCAGAGAATAAATGCATCTCTGTGTGGGTGCATGTGTGTCAGAGACATGCTTGAAATTCCCACATGGTGGATGTGGGAAGCAATGTGAGCATTCTGACTGGCACAGTGCATGTTATCTGTGAGTAGTTTTGAAAACAAGAGAAAAATTAACAACTATGAGAAATCTCAGGAAGGCAGGAAAAGATCTGGAGACCTTGTTTGCAAACTTGATAGCCTAAGGGAATTTCATACAAAAAGCTGCAATACAGGCAATGGACACATTACACTATGAGACCTGAGTGAAAAATATCCTTAATCTTTGCAACAATTCATGTTAGTTTAGCAGAGAGAAACAGCCAGCATCACCTTTGTCCTTTTGAATCTCTGTCTGTGCATGAGTTTATTCTGCTGATAGTCTAATCAAAATCTCCAGGTTAATAGAGGTTGTCTGTGTGAAAATTTAATGGTCTCTTTTAAAAAGAAGACCAGACTTTGACCTTAATTTCTGTGAAAGGTGAAAACATCTTCCTGTTGTGAGGACAATGGATTTCTAGTTCTAGACTGATTTTTCAAAGTACTCAGGTGTAAGTATTTCACTCTCTTGAGATATATAAATGTTTCTGTTAATGAGGGAACCAAATATGTCAGAGGACAAAGCCAACACACAAACTGCCATACACATTAGAAAAGAATAATCTGCCTTCTACTAAGGATGTAGTAGATGGGAGGATGTATTGTTCAAATTCTCTGTAATGAAACAAATACTGTTCATCTGTTTTCCCATGCTATTTCTCCTTTTTGTTGGCTTTATGCCAATTTCCTGCTACATTTTATAATTTTGATACTACCATGGTCCATGAAAATTAAGAAAGACACTTCCAAATTAAAAAAAAAGACATGGCTAAAAGTGTAGGTGTAAAGTTATACAAATGCATATGTTCTGTTTTCTGATAACTCATGCTAGTGAGAGCCAAAAGTAGTCACTTTGCACAACTGAAGTTACATGAGAGACTCTGGCAACAGATATAGTACAAAAGCTTGTGTAGATTTGCTAAATCCTGACATCATTGTGTGAGAACTATTCTTAGAAATTATTACAGGGGATTTTTAATGCACTTTTTTTCCTCTGTGCGGAGCCTAGTTGAGGTTGATATAAAGAGATGAGGTGAAAGGAACACAAAATGAGGAGATGGGAATGCAGAAACAGCACAGACACGTGCACTGTTTACCCTTTCCTCCTGCTACCTACAGTGTAAATGTCCTTGCTGATGCCAGAGCTGGAGCAGCCATGGAGAATGAGCAGCTCTGGGCTCTGCCAGCCCAGCTGATGGCTGCCCTCCAAGGACCATACTGGGGGGAGCTGCCTGGAATGGGGTGTTCTTCTCAGAGCTCCTTGACTTCTGCACCAAACTGGTGTCTGCATAACCTGTTTGCACCCTAGAGAATTTGACTGGTGATACTAGGTAGAAGGTATGTTGTTGGCAAAACATTTTGGGAGACCACTTCCAGACCAGATATTGCAGTGTAAAAATAATTGGCTGTGTGGTTTGTTATAGTTAAAGGGATATGGCATTCCATTTAACAACACTTAAAAAAACCCCAGACAATTAACTGTCTTAAACATGTCTGAGAGTTTTTGTATACCTTGTAGAAAATATGTGACCAGAGAGTAAGTATTTTGCTCAAGGTTCTTTGGCATGACCTTCATAAAATTCCTCTTTACTTTTCTTACACATTTTTTTATCTGTCTTAGAAGCCAGATGCCCTTCCCAGATTTGCTGTGGAGAATTGGGTATATACATTTTAAAGCAGCTTGTTAGAAACATGGACCTTAATGAGAATGGATGAAGGAATAAATGTTACCAGTCACCTCACTTGTGAAGAAAAATATTTTATCTGACCCAGAAGAACCATTACAGAGTTTACTGACTCCATGAAGTAACATAATGTGCTGATTTTGATTGTGCAACTGTGTGTTAAAAGGATGTGAGTGCACTGCTACAAATTCTCATGTGAGACTGGGAGAGGCTTGAAGAAATTAGAGATGAAAAAGGGTTTATTAAGTCATTTAGTTCTTGGATCATTCCCTAAAATGCTCTTTCCACTGCTGTGTCTAGTTAAGTTTTAAACACTGAGAGAAATAGGGCTTCCACCATTTCCCTGAGGGGGAGCTTGTTCCACAGTCATCTAGCTCTAACTCAAATGATATTTCTCCTGATTAGTCAGAAAAAATTCCCACTGCTTAACTCAATATAAATTGTGCATGGATCTTCTCACCTCCCATCCCCCAGGCATCTCCTCTTTTCTGCACATGCTCTTTAATATTCATAGTATTGCTTTCCTCTCCTAGTGCAGAGGTTAGTGCTTTCCAATGTGTATGACAAGGTGTTGGATACAATAAGAATTTAACCTCCAAGAAAACTAGAACTAAACGCATTTCTGCAACAGGTAAATCAGTCTAGTTGAAGATAGGGTAGTCCATTTAGATAAGCGCTCTACCTGTGTATCTGTAGACCTTGAGAGTCAGACAGACCCAGTCTAAGCTCTGAGAGAGCTGGCTTTCAGTGTTGATAAGGACCAGGGTCCAAGACCTTAAAATCAAGATGTATTCTCTTTACTTTATCCAATATCAACAGGAAAGATGATCTCGGGTCCAGAACTTTGTTGACAGTGCTGTTTATTATGCCCAATCCTGAACAAAATCTGATTCATCTTGCTGTATCTTCAAAGGCTGTGCAGCACTAGCACAAGAAGATAAATAAATATTTTTATGATATGCTGTAACTCCAAATACACACAAGGAATACATATGCCAAATAAGAAAGTATTAGTTTTATCTTTTCTTTCCTATTTTTCTTCCTTCCTAAACTGATTTGTAGAAAGATGTCTCAGATTTTTACATCTTGTTTTGGGGCAAGTATAGGCTGGAGACCCAGTCAAAAAGACAAACTTCACTTACAAAAATGTAAGAAAGCAAGTGAGTCATCATGTGTAGCAGCAAAAATATTAATCACATGTGATCAGAAATGTGTGTATATTGATATTGATCACACATTAAAAATGTAGAAACATACACAAATATGTTACTAAAACATTTAAAGTTTAATTTTCTTTTTCTCCCTGTCTCTCCTCACTGTGATCATGTTCCTCCTAACAGCATAAATCACAAGTACTAGTAATGGTGCAAAACACATTAATCCTCATTCCAAACACATCTGCAGCTTACAGGTGTGAATAATATTTTGCTCTCTAAATCAGTTTTTTTTTCTAGCCAGATTTCTTACTTAAAAAATATTTTATCGTTTGGTTTGTATCTATCAAAGTATTATGTAGAAAAGAGTCAGAATATTTTATTTTTCTTTTATGTGAAACCCTGTATTAAGATAACCCTCCTAAGGCTAAAGTGAAGCATTTTGTGATAAAGCACACACGCATTTGTTTTTCATATAGCATTACTTTAATAAACAAATCAGTGTCACATTCCTGCATGACGCAATTTCAACCCATTATTAATCATACTAAATGTTATTTCGGACCTTTACTTTTTTTTTTTCTCCCTAAATATTGTCAGTGGAATATTGTAGGCCTCTGCTGTTTTCTTTCAGCGAATTCGAGGTCGAAAAGCCAGTCTGGAGGAAATACAGCTGGTTCACTCTGAACATCATTCACTGCTGTATGGCACCAGCCCACTGAACAGACAGAAGCTGGACCCCAGGAAACTCCTAGGTCTGTACAGGCCTCTCTATTCTACTGAGAACAGCACATTCCAGCACTGTCATTAGTCATAGCTGGTGTCAGTTTAAAACACTTGGCAAGCAGTGTGACAAAAATTCACTTTTTCCAAATGCATTGCTATGTGCAAGGAGAATGTTACAATGGAAGCCAAATATAGATTAGCAAAATACACCGGCTGGAAGGCAGTGATACAAGTTTCTCCTCATTTGCTTCAAAAATCATCAGTGTTAACCTTTTACTGTAACTTGTTCTCCATTGGAGGTCAGTGGCAAATTTGAACACAGCTGGTCTTCCACCTCCTTGTATTCTTTGATTTGAAATTAGGAATTTAAGATGCACTTGCTTGTCAGAATTGTTTGTTTGCTGTTCTCATTTGCTTCATTTCAACTATTTCAGCCACCCTGTCTGCAGATACTATGCCTAAGCTTTGCTAATAAGTGAACTTTATTTTAATGCCTTCTCATTATGCAGGATATGCTATCTTTCAGAACAACATGGGGGAAAATACGTTAACATATTAAATGCACCTATGGTTGTACAGAATAGCCGAAAACTGACAGGTTTTTCCATGTAAAATATCTTCATGCGCAGCTGATGCTCAGCTTATGTCTTTTATAACACACAAGTAGGGTTAAAATGAGCTGTTCATGGATGATGTAACATGAAGCAAATCTACTTGTCAGAAACACACAAAAACCTAGTGCATGAAAATCCATGAGTGAAATCCTGCCCTTTATGTCCCAGCACACTGGATGCAACACTCTAATTCTCAGTTATTTTTACAACACTTCTTCTAAGATGTGAAGCTTTTCCTAAATGTAATCAAATCTAACCCAAACAAAAATAACATTAACCATCAAAAGAAATTGCTGCCACAATTCTAGTAATACATAGCAGTTACTTTGCTTTGGAAACTTATGCTGTTTCTTCTGTAAGGCAGACTGTTGCTTCAGGAAGTCCTAAGATCATAATGTTATATAGGTTTATACATTTTCTTAGCCAAGGCAACATCAAAACTGAAAAATATTTACAGTATAATAGATTCTCAGGAGCTTGAATTTCTAAGTAGGAAATCCTCTTTAAAAAAAAAACAGCGTTTCCAAGAAAAGGTTCTAAATTCCTGCAATTCCAATTAAATTAAATTTCCGATTAAATTAGAAAAATTTTTATTTGATTTGTTAAATTGTTCCTTTTTGATACAGTCAAGCATTCCATTTCAATAATTTTGTTGGCTTTAATTACTTTCAATTTCTCTTTTACATTATTTAATATAGTATACATTGATACAAAATATTATTCCAGTTTTGGATCTCAGTGGTTGAGCAGCCTCTGGGATGCAGTGTGCAGTTGTAGGTACAAGGTTAAGAAGGAATGGACCTAACATATGTCTGCTGATCTACTCAGAATGCAGAAAGCTTTGTTTATCCCATCTCAGAAAATAATTGCTTGGCCCACAGTTTCTTACTGGACATGTTTTGCCTTCTTTATGGGACCCTTAGTCCAAAACATTTACTCTCTAAGTTTATATCAAAATCACACTCTTAGAACATATTCTGAGTGTATCCTTGGCTCACTGCCCTTTTCTCTCTCTGTTTCTAGGATATTTTCTTGTTGCATCTCACATGGCTTTTTACCAAGACAAAAGTCAATAAAACACCCTTCCCACATGCTTTTGCATGTGGCTGTTCTCTGGCTGGAAGCTCTAATCATTTGGGCTTCCAGACTCTTGGACAAAGGAACCTAATTGTCTCTTTCTTACATTTTTTCCAAAATGCAGTCCTGATTTTGGTGTCCCCATTTCAGTTGAAGTTGAACCTAACCAATTCTGACATTAAAATTAACATCTTTGTATATTACAGAAATTCAATATACATGTAGAGAAAATATCTAAAGAAAATGTTTCTTATAAAGATATCATAAATAACAACATTGTCTCAGAAAATATTTATATTTCAATGAAAGTGTATAATTTTTTCTACAGAAATAGTTCCATCAAATGATGGCTTTGCATCCTAATGAAAAGTAGGACCTAACCTCCCTTTCTTTACTCTTCTACCCATCCAAAAAGACAGAAGCAGGATTTGCTCCCTACTTATGCTCCAGAAAAGGTTTGTGTTTCCTGTTCCTCATTGGAGGAGTGCATCTGCCTTCTCTGAAGCTCTTTTTCTTTTTCTTTTGAAAGTGAGCTTTTACTCATCATTTTTCTTCAGTTTATCAGACTCTAAGCCCTCAGTCATCAATCTCCCAATCAACTTCCTTGACTTCTGTAGGGGCCTGACCTCAGTCAGTGACGGGTGCCTCAGCACCTAATTTGACAAACTAGCTTCTATGCCTTTGTGCATTGATATTCTAGAATACAAATCTTGGAACATTTCTAGTTCTATCAGTACACAATTGTACTGAATTTAAAGTGCTGGTGACTACAAACTTTGCCCTAGTACAAAGTCAAAAACATTTGATTATTTAGACTTGTCTTCTATCTCACTTAAATATCTCAATATCTTCTGGGACCTCAACTTCAAATATCATGGGAAATTCTCACTGCAATTCATTTTTAGAGTAGCTTTTCGCTGCTGATTTTCATTTCTGGCAGGCTGTTGTGAGCTTTCCTTTTTTGTGAGGCTAGCTAAGCAATGGTCTTACTTTCTCTTAGTCCAACATTTCTCCACTGTTCTTTTCATTAAATCTCAATGCTTTTCTTGTTCTTCAGAGTTTGGCAACTACTATTTTTTAAGCCATCATGCAATAAGAAGTGAGCATTCCGGCAAGCTTCTTGATACACTGAAAATGCTTCCGTGCTTGTTTTCCCCAGTTTTAGTACTATCTTCTGATTGATTTCAGTGTCCTTCCTCACCATCTGCTTCTCTGTTTTTACTTCATGTTTATTGTTTTTAATAGTGTTCACCATGCACAACGCGCCTGGCTGCAGGGAGATGAGAATTTATCTGCTGTCTCTTATGTCCCAACTCTGCCGTGGAATTTAAGAAAAAATGTCTAGTCATTCAGTAATCTAAAAATTCCTTATTTTATCTCAGATTGCGTCTTATGTTTCCATTAATGTATTCTGTCACTTTACCAGCACTAATTTTTTTTAGTTATCTGCTTGTGACTTTTTTATCTTCCCCATAGTAAAAAGTGAAAAATTGGTCCCTGGATCTGCTTCGCAAGATCTGGAAACTCCAACTTGCACCTCTGACAATCTCCTGCAGCCAACATTTCCTTGCATGTCTGGGGCCATTAGGACTCACAGTATGAGAATACTCTGCATAGCTGCTGCACCTGCATTTCCCCTGGTAGCTCCACAGGAGGTTTTGTTTGGCTTCTCTCGCACACTGTGCAAACTGATCAAAGGCCTCTAGTCGGATAAAAATGCATCTTGGATTTTACTCAAAGTGTAAAGCACTTTCCTCATCCCAGACCTTGCAGTCTGGTCTCTCATACTTCAAAGATGATGGCTTATAGTTGTCTTTATGCATTTCATTGGCACCTGCTAAACATGAGTAACTGCAGCATTCACCCCTTCCATATCAATGGGTGACTCCTCTAGGAAACTCCAGTGATTCACTATCTAATGTTTCCTCCAGATGGCAAAGTTACAAAGCCAGTTCTGTGATATGGCAGGGGAAAAGCTTAGGTTCTCTTCCACAGCTGCCTTAGGATCAGATTACACACTGGGATAGGAACTGCATCAAGTCCTGAGATCCTTACCCAGTTTTCATACTGTCATTATCAAGAGAAACCGTGAGTTTAGTAGTACCAAAACAAGAAAAAATTAATAAAATGTGAGTAAAAACATTAAGGTAAACCCTATCATATTAGCTTATGTATAGAGTAGATTAGCTAGAAATTAAATTCTAAAGTCTATTAAGTTTTTGTTCCCTTTAGTATAATGCATTTACTGAATAATACTGAAAAAATAGTATTCTAAGTTATGTTTTCAAAATATTCATCCAATCATTGATGAAATGTAAATGAAGAAAAAGCATTTTTACATAGATAGAAAGACTAAGGTTGCAATTTTCAAAGGAGAAACTCTTTTGAAGCAAAGAAGCTAAGAAATTAGTTATCAGTTTTATGTAAACTTAATGTAGTCCCCTCTGTCGTCAGTGAAAAGAAACAGGTACTTCTCAAACGTATTTCATCCCATCAGTCATGTAGGCTGGATGGAGGTGCCTGCCTCAGTCCTGTAGCTGGAAAAGAAACTGACATGAGCAGCTTAGTCAAGCTGCTTATCAGCTACAGATATCAGGATGATTAGTCACCCTAGTTCAGAGTGATTTTCTGTGGAATTTTGGTCATTATATTCCTTTGAAATTACCACTTACCTGTGTTAAGATTTTTCACTGTTGCATAACAGCACCTTGAAAGTCCCATGGCTGATTTGATTTCTAAGTATTATGATTATTTTTTGGATTATTATCTGGCACTTTTATAGTGATAATAATACTGTAATCTGAATTACTGTAAAGAATACGGAAATACTGTTCCAGTACTTAAATGTCTTTTTTGATAAACAATACTTACTGTTTCTTTTTTTCTTTAATATATAGGAAACGTGTCTCAAAAACTCTTTTCCTTGTTGCCTTGTGGGGGACTGGGGGTAAGTAGATTTTTTTTTTTTTCCACAAAAGGGACAACACACAACATGTGCGTTCTCTGGCTAATTCTTTAGAACTATCAGTTCAAAGTCTTCAGAAGCTGATAAAAAATGTAGAGATGAAATATGAGCCATTATCACACTGTGTCTTCAAAGACATGGAACACAGCACATTACAAGAGGCATATGGGAGAATTAGGAACAAATTTTGTGTAAATGTGCCAATTTCTAGTTATCCCACGTTGGGTTTTTTATGTGAACTCTTTTCTTGAGGAAAGTACCATGGGCACAATTGCTATAGCACAATGAGCTTTGGAGAAGCTGTTTTGTGCACTGTTGAAAAGTAAAGATGGCTCCACACTTCTCTGAAAGACAAAAAAGTTGCCAACACTAACATTTAGCATGAAAAGGGCTCACTAGCTGCTAGCCAATAACTTAGGTATTGAAATAATAAATTATGTCAGCATTTTTACACCCTGTTTTGAAACAGATTCATCCTGAAAGACAAGCTCATATTAGGACACAGCAGACAAAAATCTGCAGAAAGAAACATGTTGCAACACCAGTTGAAAGAGTAAAGCTAAATTAGTGAAAACCATGTAGAATTTCTACTGATACCAGTATCATGCTCCTATTAAATTGTAGCAAAGGCAATTCCCAGGAGAAATAATTTTTCAGATAAGTGAGTTTTTCACACAAAAATATTTAATGCTTTTGGTCCAGCTGGATCCATTATTTACTGATGTCATCAATATCAAAGTGAAATGGTAATATTCTAGATACCAGTGGGCTGGATGGTTGATGTATATTTTACTTCCCTTTAACTGCTTCCCAGTGAATTCTCTGAGTATCTTCACTGAAAAGTCTGAGCAGACATAAAAGCGTTATCTCTGGAGGTCAACTTTCGCTGCTACCTTATACAGATTTATTTACCTTTTTTCTTCACGAAGGATAAATTCCATACCATACTAGTATGTTTATATGACAGAAGAAATACTCATTTTGTAAGGTTTTAACACACTCAAGAAAAAAAAATGCATTTTACCCTTCAGTATTTTGTAATTTTGGTGGATTTCTGAACTATGAATTAAAAATAAAATAATCAGGAAGTCGTAATCATTCCAGATCCTCTACCTTGGGCTTAGCTTGCTGAAAATCCTGCCTAAAATTTGGAAGTTGGTGACTAGCAACTTGCCAATCTGGAAACTTGAGCATCATTTCTATATGTGGTTCAGTTAACACTACACATTGACATATAGACGTGTAGTGTTGCAGATGTGTTGCACGTGCACCTCTGTAAACTGCTGTGTGCACACATGCACACGCTGGTGTGTAAAAAAAGTAATTTTTCACACTGCTGGTGCAGAGAAAATTGAACAAAAAATTAATAAAGTTGAGAAAGGATGTTCAGGCTTCTAAGTAAAATGGAGATTATGTAAAAGTTCTAGAAAAAATCTATTTGAGGACATTGGATAGTAAAATTACTATCTTTAAAAAGCAAAAGATAAGACTTTTCTGTTAAACAGATTATTGTGACTAGAGATGACCAGAGATGTGCTTTGAAATCCTTCTACTGATGACAGTATGTTTCATTCTGAAGCTAACACAGGTCAGAATTGCTCAGTACAACTACACTGTTTTAAGCAATTAAATTCATCTACACTTGTTTTTTTTTTCCAGTCTGTTTCATTTATTTCTTATTTAAATTCATGGAAATTGGATTAAAGCACGCGCTGTAGAAATGGATCTTTTATTTATTTATTTTCTAGTTGGTCTGCCTTTCTATATATGATTACTGTCAGGCTTGCTGTGGGGCGCTTTTAAAGGAATGGGTTATGACCTTTTTCAAGGTAAATAATCAGATTAGGAGCTTTCTTTCAGCAATATTTAGCTGTCGATTGGTTAAACTCAGGGAAAGGGAGCTGCTTCAAACTATGTGGAAAACAATTCTTAAGCTTACTTTCAGAAATGATGGTGGAAATGAGGAAGAATATTGCTACTTAGTAGCTTTCAACTTGAAAGGTATAAAGCAGTAATCAATGAAAAGCAGGAAGTTTAGTTCATGAAAAGATTTTAGGGAGGGATGGAAGAATTTTATCTTTTTTATGTTTGTTGTATATTTTTTCCTCCTTGCTTGTATCATTAGTTGTTTGCTGCAGAAAATAACACAGTGTTAAGAAAAAAAACTTCCATTCTTGCAGGAGACTTTATGATTGCCTTTTATATGAGGGCTTTCAGAGCTCTTTGATCCTATTATTTTCTAACCATACGGGGACATTGCTGTTATTATGCAGCTCTGTCATTATATAGATTAGTGGTTTGACTGCTCATGCAGGGGATGGGAAACCTAGGCTCAGTTCTGTCCACTCCCAGGCTGGATTTAATATCAGAGATATCATTTCTTAGAGAGTGTTGCCACCACACAATAGATCAAATATTATTTCTGGCTGGGGGCCCCCACACCATGCACTAGTGATGCCATTGTTGGAAAGAGCACTGGACAAGTAAGATTTTACCCATAAGTAGGATAAAACCCATCTACCTAAGGCTATGATCTTCCTATTACATACAATTATAAATACTTCCAAGTCCTAGTTCTGAGGCCCTGTTCCACAAACAGATTATAAATTTGATGTGAAAGAATCACTCAACAGAATGAAAACTGTTCTTGGATCAAGGAATGGAAGCTAGGACTTCCTAAACACTGAAGACATGATCACTTGATGGACTTATATTGTTCACAAACAAAAGTTCAAGTAACTTCTGTAACCCTGAATTCTACTCTCTTACTGATTTTCTTATCTCTGTTCTAAAACTGCAGCCAACATCAGGGATCCTCTCCTTTGGACATTACTTACAGTTACAGTAAAAGAAAGTTTGTTTCCAGAACTTTAAAAAGCAAACAAGACACACCCTGTGTCCATAACTAGTATTTTCTGATCCTTTACCAACACTCCACTAAATCTTTTGTAGCAATGAAAAAATGTATGTAAAACTACAGTTTACTCATTTTGTACACACTTTTCATTCCTATGAATTTTCTTTTAAGTAGTGCTAGGGATTGATTATGTCAGAGTCATTAGCGTAGTATGTTATGCTTTCAGGAGAAATCAAATAAATTTTTTAGTGTGATAAGGGACTATATAAGTAGTAATTAGCTCTCTTACCTAAGAGCAGAACTCTGTTTCATCTGTACAGCTAAACTGAACATATCTCACAGAGACAAAAAAAACTGTCTAAGCTAGCATCCTAAATTTGCCCGTAACAGGTTTTCTTTCACTGATGGTTAATATTTTATCAGAGAACTATCCAGGGTCAGGAGTATAAAATCCACTGAAGTATGGAATCTCCCTCCTGCAATAATGCTTTTTATGGGTTTTTTTTCTTTCGAGCTTAACCTTGTTCCAGAACCAACTGTTGTTAAAGAATTCTAATACCGGAGGGATGAAATTCTTTGTGTTGGAGAGAGACTAGCAGCTCTATGGCCAGCAGTTTTAATAAAAAGAGATGGTTTCTTGCAGCTGGTCAGAGGTTTGGAATGTGAAAAGTTTTCCAGGAGAGGTGGGTAGATTGCAGGTGAAATGGCCAAATGGGGAGAATAATCACAAATTACATTTTGGTTCTGTGGATTGTCAGACTGTTTCTCATCTGTAAACAGCCACTAGAGCTATAACTGATCATTTGACCAATGTATCCATCTATTGCAATTCCTCTCCTGTTGTGCTGTGCAAATGACAATAAGAGAAGCAGAAATCTACTTGTAATGGGACTAAGTTTCATCTCCTTGTCTCAGTCTGTCACTAAAAATAGTGATTGTTTTCTTGCCTGTTTGACCTGCTTCTGTGTGAAGAAATCTTGAAGTCATTTCTCAGCCATATTTTTTTGTCTAGTTGATAGGCAAAAAAACCCTCAAAAGCAAAGAAGAGCAGGCTTTTATGATAATGTCATCATCGGCTCCCAGCTTCAAACACTTCTGTGGCTTTTGAATTGTCATTTATAACTTGGAACTGAACCGACCCATAATTCCCTTGATGCATTTAGAGAAATTGATAACAGACTGCTTCTTTTATGGCTCAGAGGAGGCAACTCCCATCACATCACTATTGGCAGTCAATATTATTTTCTGACATGGTTGTAAAAGTATAAAGGGGCTTATGGCATTTGTTTAGATGAGGAATGGGCTCTCAAGCTGTGCTGGGGTTTATGGGTCCAGATTACTGAGAAGCAAAGGGAATATGATGTTTGCAAACAGGATATGATTTTATTTAAGTTTGGGTTTCATACGTTGCTCCCTGGGGATTGTCCTGCAGACAGAAGAGAATTTCACTTTTATCATATAAAATTGGGCAGCTTTCCAATCCCCCCTGCTCTCCCCCCATCCTCCCCACCAAAGACACTGCTCCAAACCTGTAACTCGTAGTCAGAACTTTAAATTGCAAGAAGAGGAGCTAGGGAAGAATGCTGCCCTGCAAAAAATCAGACTTCAAAAAAATTAATGTTTAGTGAGCTGAACAGAGTGGCTCTTGGGCTAAATATCAAGCCATCTGAATGGTTAAGTATGACTTGGACATAATATGGAATGTCCATTGCATTTCCTCTAATTTTGCTGTTACAGCAGCAAAGAGAAACAATATCTTCTGCTGAGATAAGCTGGTCTTGTTTTGAAAATCAAAGTGTAACTTGGATTTTTCATATCAGAAAACAATTTGACCTGTAATTACCAAGGGAAGAAGTTCATCGTTATAAAATCTCTCAACATATTTATAAAACTTACAAAACATTCATATTTTTTGAATGTTAAATTCCTTCCTGCTATTCCTTGCTGTGGCAGCTGACAGCGCTACTTTTTGTCCTGACCACACAGGAAGAAAAGTAATAAGAAAGGCAAGATTTTACTAGTACACAAGTTTAGTAAGCCATCCAGGAAACAAATTGGTTTTTGCTGCTTCTCATTCTTCCCTTGATCTTCTCAGTCTGTGCCCAGGAAGAATTTTCAGCCTTTACATAATATGACTCTTCATTCCTCTTATTTCTATAAGAGCTAATGGCATCAAACTGGTTCCATCACTATGGTACAACTGTCTAAAATCAAGAAAATGTTGGCAGTGGCATTGCCTCCTTGTAGCAAGTTTAGGTTCCAGGCTGCTTAGGTATCTGTCCTTATACCTGCACACAAATGTGTCAGTAAAGAAATTAGACTGCCTACAGTTTAGGTGTTCAAATGAACCATCACCTTCACAGAGATATGAGAATTAACTTGTGCTTTTTCCCTATATTCCAGGCTGTACCACAATTGGCATAGTCCTCTGAACAAAAAATGTGTCTGTTTCCTAGTTTTGGGAAAGCAATCTGAAGTTCCTATAAGCTCATCTACTCAATATTAAGTTTTGCATTGTGAAATCATTAACATCCCATGCTGCCAATATATTCACCAAATAGTTTAAATTATTTTCCTGACTCATTAATCTACTGAAATCTGCCAGTTACAACATTTTGGAGCACACTGCAGAAGCCTCCCAGGAATGAAGGACTCGTTTACCTCCTAAAACTGTCAGTTATACCACCCCTAAAGAAATACCAAGATTTAATCAAAAAAACAGGCACATCATACTTTAATTGACATATTTTGCAGACTATTTAGGAATCACAGTTACACGGTGTTGACTGTGATATTTTCTGCAGAGGTAAACAAAATGTGTGCTAAAAAAGGCCACCCTGGTGCCTGGTACCACCCCAAGGCAATTTAAGGCCACTGGGGATGGAGCTATGCCAGAGCTGTAAGTTTGTCTAAAGAAAAAATAGCAAATAGATAGAATTAATGTCATTAAAATTTAATTAAAATTTAACTAACTTGCAGTCCAGAACAACAGATCTCTGAAGATTCCCTTGTCCAGCTTTATGTACTGGCATTAGAAAGCCACATTCATCAGTACAGCAGGAGTCATTCTACCTAAGATCAGAAGAACTGACTGGAGGTCCTTGATTTCCTTTATTGACAGAGACTTGAAACAACTAAGTTTCAAATTTTATGCACATTGATTTTAGAAAAAAAACCAAACAAGTGTGATAAGGTGAATCTTGGTCACAGCAGGAAACAGCCAGCCTTCCTTTACTGAGGTACACAGACCATCTCTGGTTCTGGGAAGTGCATCAGTGTCTCCTGGGCAGGGAAGGAATGTCACATTTATCATATCAACACCACGGCCACAAAAAAAAATTTCTTCACATTACAGGGCAGATACTTCATTTCATTCTTGTTCTTTCATGGCACTGAGGTGGCCCTGTGCCATCTACAACAGAGCTTGATGTTTCCGTGAGAGGTGAAACTGTTTAGCTGAGAGACAGAGTTCCTTGGTATTGCTGCAAGCACAATACAATGTTCTAGAATAGTCCCAGACTGCTTTTACTTGCTGCAGGCAAGGATAAAAAGCTCAGACGTGGTAATCTCACAACACGTCAAATACACAATTTGGTCTCTCAAACTATTTTTTACCCTTTTTAACAAAGGATGGTTTCCCCTCGCTACTCAACCAGGTTAAATTTTTAAACAAATATACATTATATGGAACATAGAAAATTTTTGGGAAGTTAATGAACTACTGTAAAGCCAAATTTTTAAAGGTCTTACCTAATTTTCTGTATTTTCTAAAAACGATAGTGTTGCCAAAGGCAAACAATATGCAAAGAAGCATCTTATTTGCCAGAATAGAAAACATTGATATAGACAGATATAGATATAGAAAGATACAGACAAATATGCACAGGTATGTTAAATGTAAATAGTGGAATAGTATCATATCCAATATACTACTACTACTACTAGTCACTCTTCCCAGACTTTATCACGTACACACATATGGATTTGACAGTAATTCTGTAATTAAAGAAGAATTCACATTTGCACTTTAAAAACATATAATCTGTTTATTGACAGAATTTAACTGGGTGGACAGAAGAGCTCCCTGAAGAGTAAATGTTCTTGTGTTGTTTATCTGAATGAACACCAGGTTCTAGTGTAGTCCCACAGTGGCCTCTAACATAATGATCATCTACATCCAGGCAGAAAGCTGAAATGTATGTTGTAATAAAAATGTGTTCAGAGGTAAATGATGAAAATTTTCAAAACCAAAGCCTGAATATTGCACAAAGAAGTTGCATTTGCTGTAACTGCATGCATTGCAACCAACTATACATTGTTGTATCTGCTTGTCTACAAACTCCTGGAAACTGCAAGATCAAACATAAGAAGGCAGTTGCACAAGCATTTTCACACACTAACCCATTAAATACTAAAACAAATGTCAAGTTAAATTAATAGACTACTTAGGGCTAGGCCTGAAAGTGCAGTAACGTTTTTTACAAGCATCTGGTGATATACGCCACATATCTGAGACTTGAATCTTGGCCTAAGTGTTTTATTTATGAGCTTTTTCTAAAAACAAGATCTAATCCACATCTAATCCATGCTATCCTCCCTCCATTGCTCCTAACAATGATCCACACATCACTCTTTCATTAAGGTTTTGAGATCCTTTACAGTGTCTAATGTATGCTTTATGAGACCTTGAAATTCTGGATGTCTGTCATAAAAGTTAGTTTAAGAGAGAAACCAAGTAAAACTATTTCTTTTTGAGATACTGTTGTATTCAGGCTTCAGCTTGACTTAGCCTGATTTTTTTCTGCTTCTCATTTTGAATACAAAGCTATATATTTTCTGATACTGAACTCACCTTTTTTTTTTTTTACAAACTTTAAGATGTATTTCATTTTACAGAGGAGATGCTGCATTTAAATCAGGGGATGACTACCAACATCAGTAACTCTGCTAGGCATTCAATAATTAATTAATTAATAATTAACTTTTTTACAGAGTATTTTCTGAAAATTGACTTTGATTGGGTTTTCATGTTACTTTACTATTGGCAGGTAAAACTTGACCAAAGACCTTAAGCATTCTATATACAACTGGTTTGTGTACTGCTCACGTTCCTTGTTCTTGCAGAAAGTCTGGAAAGATGCTTTTGGGGTCAGAATTAATAGCCTTTAAAGCTATTTTTAGAAGTCCTTATCCATATATATTATTACTGATAAATTCTCCTACTGGAATTATTCAAACACAGAAGTCAATGCAAGACTAAGGGAGTTTCCACGGTTTTTGTTTAAGCAATGATTTGTGATGGTTGTTTGAACTATTCATCCAAGATCACATGCCCTTCACAAATTTTTTGTAAATCACACTGGTAGGCAAGAAAATACGCAAAGCTGCTATTCTGGGTAGTCTTTATGGTAGGCACTTTACATCAAAACAGCTGGAAATGCCTTTGACAGAAAAAAATCTTTGATACAGCTGCAATAGCAGTAAAAGGAAAGGAAGCTCACTGTACATATTTTTCCAAAAGTAGTACCCTTTTACACACTTCCTGTATCTGGAATTTATGGAAAAGACGTCGGCCATGCAAACCTTTTCTCCTTTGTTCCTTAACGAGTGACATGGCTGACAGGCCATTCATTAGAAGTTGCTCCTTGGAGATGATGCGTGCACCTTCGCTTCTTTAGTCATGGTGAGATGAAACAGCAGCTGAGAAGCACGTTGAGGACCTTTTGCTTCCTGGTGGAAATCACAGAGGTGATGAATGATCACCAGGACATCTGTAAGAGTGGGAAGTGAGAGCTATGAGCGTGACACCTGGGAAGCTGCACTGCTCACAGTTAGGAGCAAAATATTACAAACTTATGTGGTAGCGTTAGTTGGCACTATCTCTGAGAATGACAGACTCCTTGCTGGAAGTGATACCAAAATGACACACAATTTTTAGGGATTGGAACACTTCAGAAAAATATTTAATTTCTGTTTTCATGCCAGTATATTAACAAAACCCAGCAATGGAAACACATTTGCTCTGGCATAAGTGAAAGAGTGTGAGACTCTGAATGCTTTTAAAGCTAAAACACAGGAATTTGCTCTGAAATATCTAAGTTTTATTAAATTTCAGTATCACTGAGGAGGTCAGTACTCTCCAGAATTATTTGTCACAAATTCTTAATCAGTTTGTTTACTGCATAGCTACACTATTGTGAGCTGAGCAAATTTCATTTACTTCTCAGTATTAGAACCACTTATATCAAAGGACAGAAGTTTTTTAACAGAGTTGTTTTTCTAGATTTGTGTTGAAATGTATCCATTTGAAATGCTTACCTAACTAACTTCCATCCAAGAACAGTTTAGCCCAATCTCTTTAAAGTAAGGGCAAACAATCCTTTCAAACTATTGTAAAGAACTTCTTCTTGTCCAGAATATTGGACATATAGAATACAATGACTCCTATCCAAGAAGCATCACAGGTCAAAGTTTCCATGAACAACTAGATGACAAATTGCATTTTTGACCTGTTGTCAGAAAATGACTATGTCTTGTGGGAATGTGGGGTATCTCTGAGAGGACTGGTTTTGATTTTAATGACGGCAACAATTGTGCAGAGAATCCAGAGCAGGGTGAGCAAGTCAGTGTATTTTTAATTCCTCTTAGGAGTAAAATCAGAATTCCACTGCAGAAAATTAATTCAGATTAAATCACAAGATATGTGTTTGTGGGTGGGAGGAGAAATGTGGAGAGAAAAATTCTAGGATGCTTTGAATTCATCCCAAAGCAGTAGCTTAGGCTCTCTTTTACATTGTCATACAGTTTTCAGTGGGGATATATTCAGGGCAACTAGAGGAAAAGATAGGAAAGGAAAGATAGGAAAGATAACTTGCACAGATGAATACATCATGCAGGGTGTAAAAAACTGAAAGGTTCGTCAGATTGTGAGCAGCATCTCTGGTCAGTAGAGCTGTGATTCAATGACCACTTGGCAGATCCCAGGAGATTTCTGGAGAAAGAGGACTGAAATAGAAGATGAGGAGTGAAGAGGTGTTGTAGCCAGGAAGGACAGATAAAACAAAAAGCAATTATCTTAGATATGCTTTAGCATTATTAATCACACACCTTTTTTGCCCCCCTGAGGTAGGTTCCAGAAAAATTTAAACAGCAGGACAAGGAACATTTCCAGTTTTGTCAACTGCAGTGATTTCAGAAAGATATTGAAGTAAGGAATCCCTCCCTCATGTATATTGCCATATCTTTCCTCACCATTTTCACATACCCCACAACCTGAGCACAACACAAGGAGCTGGCAGCTTTCAAACTCTATAGTCAGTCTTCCTTAAAATTAAATTTTCCAGCCCTAAAGGGGTTATAGTACAAGCTTGCTGTGTGTTGAAATATCTCTGCTGTAAGGCCTCTTTCTTAGCTTGTTTTGAGTATGCTTAAAGTCTTCATTGCTAAAGTGGTGTTATCACATAGATATTTCTTACAGGAAGCATTCATATCAAGTTTTTTTCTGCAGTGCAAAGCAGAGAATTTTTAGACACAGGGCTTGAAATATTAATTCTGTCAGTCAGGAGAAGTTACCTACATTTCTTTTAACTTAAGTCATTCCCTTCTTCTTTAATGCCTCCACATCCACTTCAGGGACAGGTAGCTTAATTTCTATCATCTGTAGCTTTGCAGAGTATTAGCTTTGCTACACATGCCAATGATTGAGCTATACTAGATGTGCTTGAAAAAGCCTGCAACCTACAGTGCTCATTCAGGAAACTGGGAGTGAAGTAAATCCATATGTGTGTTAGGAAGTCAGTGTTCAGATAGGGCTCGTGTCCTCTGGCTGTTGGCGCTATCATGCACAATTCGGCTTTGAAGAACTGTAGCAGTGATAGGATTTTTGGTAACAAAATGTGTAGTGTGCTCATACTTCAACAATGACATTTTGATGCTTTAAAAAAATGTTTTTTTCATTACGTTCCATTCAGAACATTCTTCTATCCTGACAATTTTTAAAGGACTTCTAAACAGAAGTACTATTTAAATATTAAACATAATTATACAGAAAAAATCCCGCTAAGATTCTGGGTTAGAATTCAGCTAAAAATGCTCTATTTGCTGTAAATTTTGTTTAACATTGTCTGAAAAACAATCCTAATACAGACAAGTTTTTCACTGAATTCTTTGGCTGCTCCAAAGCACTTGAACAAAAATAACCTCTTATAAAATTCCATCTGACTTCATCATAGTCTGTGATTCAGAAAGCATCACATTTGTCACAAATTCATGCATAGTCAGCATAGATAGGCTGTCAGATATATGAAATACATACATGCACTAGAACTAGAAACCACAGTGTCTAATCCTATTCTCTTTACTTGTACAAAACCCAACCATTTAATCTCACAGGAATATAGGAAAGCATATCAGTAGGATTTTAGAGCTTCATTTCATATACAGCCTGACAACTGGGCCAGCCAGTAGCTGTAATTTTAATGGGTTTGCCATTTATACCACTGTATTTCAACAGCAATTTACAAAGTAAACACTGTGTTACACTAAAAGAAAATCTCTGTTTAAACACCTGAAACATTTTAGGGAATACTTAGAATTAACAGAGATATAAAATGGAGTGAGATGGCATTTTCTAGTTGTTACAGCTAAAGTGTTCGCTGTGTGATGCGAGTTCTTCTATGTTGTTCTTCATGAGATGTTCCTCAGAAATTCAGTCTTAATTTTGCAAGAATATTAAACAGTATTTTCCACCTGTGTTTGTAATACTATGCCTTTTCAAGGTAAGTATTCATGTTACTTTTAAATATTTATGTTACTTTTCTTGCATTATAGTAACAGTACATGAAAGTATGCAGCTTCAGTTGGCTACCCCGAGCTTTAAGACGTTACCACTCGTTACAGGTACCATGCCCAAGAGATTAGCTAAAATATCCTGAATTTCCGGTATTCATTTAGGTGGTAATTTTTGAAAAATTTCTCAGGAAACACTGTTCTGTTTCCTGATTGCCCATTTTTTCTACCAGTCCAGGTAAATTAAGGTAGCAGTCATTCAAGTGGTCTGAGGGAAATTTTTCAGTGGAAGATACTTGGTCTTACAGCCAGTTCAGTCTCCTCACACTCAGCTGAAAGCAGAAAATGATGAATGCTGTACCTTGACCAGTGCTCAGCATTCAGCGGATGGAGAGACTGCAGTCTCATGTGTCAGAGCAGACAACTGTCTTAAGGGTGGGTACTCTCAAGCTGTGGTTACAATTTTAACTTAATCAGCCTTCCTGGAAATGAATCATAGTCCCTTTGAGGATGCAGGTTGCTCCTGCTCAGGCCCTGGTGTACAGAGCAGCTGCCATTGAATCATTTTCATCAGCCACTCCTTCACGTTAAGCCTAATTTGCTGGCCATAAAAATGGTAAGAAAGTACTCCCTCCCAGCCCTCTTGCTGATACTTCCTTATTTAAAATACTGCACAGTATTTTTCAAACTTTATTATGGTTTGATTAAATTGGTTTAACCAATGACCTCTACTTATTTATCTCCTGATTAGCTTTAAAAATGAAATCAGTTCCTCTAAAGCAACAGAGAGATAACTTAAAGGTCTGCCTAATTTTACTTATGGTATTGCTTTTTTTACTGCTTGGTTTCTTTCTTGTTTCTTTTTACCTGTTGATCAGGGCACATCTTTCCAAAAGCTACTTTTATTTCTTTAAATCTCAAGTTACCAACCTACAAAACAAGTATAATAAATCATCCCATATCAAGCTGATGATGCTTAATTGCGTTTGTACAACATTTTGAGTTTCTCAGATGAAAAGAGTGTGCTGTGTCTACTGCTATTCTAAACTTTGCAAGCAAAATCCAGTTTTCTTATTCAGGTCTATTGCAAATACAAACTATTTTCATTAGTTCTGCTGCATGCACACAAAGCTGATCAAAATGGTAGAAAAATCAGGTCCAGTATACTGAAAAAATAAGATCATTTTAATAGCTTGAAATATAATATTATTGTAACAGTAATGGCAAAGACATTTGACAGGTGTAGAGAAGATCAAGCTTAGATCAAGCTTCTTTCTGTTTCAAATGACTAATCAGAGAAATTCCTCTGAACTTCCAGAGTCAAGTAGCAGTGCATCCATTTTCAATTACTCGATTTCTTTCCTTTTTTTTCTTTTATTTTCTTTTTTTTTTTTTTTTTTTAATGGAATTAGGAACAGAAGCTTCTGGTTCAAACTGAAAACATGTCTCAGTGTGCTTGGAAGTCATCCAAATAGCATCTGCCACAGTATTTTGTCTATTTCTAAACGTTTTTCTTTTCATGATAAATTTGTACGGTATGCTACAATTAAATGCACTTCCCATAGAGCATCAAGGAAGTCTGGCTGTCTCTTTGGATAACTTTTTCAGACTATTTAACACCATCTTGTCTGCTTTATATAATACATAATATAGGGATATATATAGGGATATACAACATTTCACCTGTTTTGGTGTGTTTCTGTAAATAAACACTTGTTAAAAATAGATTTCAAAAGTAAAGTTTTAGCACACTGATTGAAACTGTAGAGCAGCGCTACTTAGCCACCTTTACACTATATTCTTTGCAATGCAAGGTATCACACATCAAAATTTCTCATTTAGAAGGTACGAAAGATAACTCTCTCTGCTTTAAAACCCCTCGTTTATCTGTTACAAAATAAAGCCTTCCAGTCAAAGCGGATTAGTTCATCACGACTGGAGATACAGCAAGGGTCTTGCTTTATGCAATTCCATTTTTTGTCCATGGCAAGAGTGACCGCTGAAATTATTTAAAGCAATTAATTGCTCCAATTTCAGACACTTATAAACAACCGCCTGCGAAGGAAAAACGAGGGGTTACTACTCTGTTTAAGAAAGGGCCACTGATGAGCTTTGGCGGCACGGGCTGCCCGTGCCTCTGCTGCGGCAGCAGTGGCTGTTCATTCCCGATGGACGTTCCCGATGGACGTTCCCGATGGACATTCCCGATGGTCCGGGGCCGGCAGGTCCCCGTCACCTCGCCAGCCAGCTTGAGGAGCGTCTGGCGAGCAGGCCGGGCCCGGCCGATGTAACACTGTTTGTAATGAGAAATCTAAACAGGGAATGGCAGCGAGGCATGACAGGAATGTGTTTCCATTGGAGAAGCCCGTGCAGAGAAAAAGCATAAGCAGAGCCATGTCCAGAAGGCCTTTCAGCTGGCCAGCACGGAAGACTGATGTTATTGTACACGGGCTGTCACGCTGCCAGCCCTCCCTCACGGGTTTGTTTTCTCTCATGCTCTCCCTCTCGCTCTCCCTCTCCCCTCTCCGCTGCCTTCCTCCCGGGGCCGGCTGTTTGCTCAGGTGGACAGTGACACCGTTTGGAACGAGCTGCACTCGGCCGGGGCGGCACGCATGGCGGTGGGCTGTGTCATCGAGCTGGCGGCCCGCGTGGCCTCCCGGGAGCTGAAGGTGAGGTCCGGGCCGCGCCGTGGGTGGGAGCGCCGGGCGGGCCGGGGCGCGGGCGGGGGGCTCGGGGCCGGCGGGGCTCCAGCGCTCGGCTCCGGGAGGGCGGCGGGACGAGAGCCGGGGGCGCGTCCGCCAAGGTGTGGCAGGGCAGGAGCTGCAGCGGCCCGGGCTGGTGCCAGCGCCGAGGGGCTGCAGCCCCAGGGGAAGTTAGTGCGCATCTCCGGCCAGGGGCTGCGGCGCTCCCTTTGAAGTCAAGTTTTATTTATTTAAAATTTTTTTAAATATGGTTGTTGAGTCACGTGCGCAATGTCAGGATACCACCCAGCGAGAGGGGAGGCGAGGCTGGCCGGGAGGGCGATGGGCAGGCGGTGCCCGGTGCCAGCCTGCCCGTGCCCCTGCTGCTGCCGCCGGGCCCCTTCCCGCTCCTGTCTCCGTGCCGCCGGATCTGCGAGGCATGATGTACGAAACCCAAATTATCCCCAGTCTAAACAATTTATAAAAGCTCCAGACCTGACAGACTTTGACATTTTATTTGGTATTTTAACGGCCCTATTTAAAGGTACACCATATGCAGCCGGAGTGCAGGCTTGCCCCAATAAACATTGTTGGAGCTAACATGTCTCCTTAATGAAACTGTTTATTCGCTTTCCAGTCCACACACTAATGGATTCAGTCCTATTTCCAGAATCAAGATGGAAATAAATATTTTTAAATTAACACTGCATGATAATTTCTAAAATTGCAAATTCTGTTTGGAAAATTTTCTTCCTGTATATTTCTGTCATTTCGATCAAAATGTTAGCTACCTATTTGGGAATGGATATGTA
The DNA here is from genome assembly GCF_028551555.1 of Melozone crissalis. NCBI lineage: Eukaryota > Metazoa > Chordata > Aves > Passeriformes > Passerellidae > Melozone > Melozone crissalis. The sequence goes on from NW_026535794.1 coordinate 31,080,602, forward strand.
TATTTATGTATATATTTAGATAGATACAGAATGAATCAGGGTTAAAAGACAGCATAGTGAGGTGAAATTCAGTACTACAGCTCTGACATAATAAAATGCAGTTTTATATTTTTATGTTTATCTGAACTTTTATGTTCAGGTACTGAAATCATTAGTCAGGTACCACACAAAATGTACAAATTTTGAAAGATCATGGAGAGGGTGCATTATATGGGATCCTGTTGTGTATCCTTTCTGATGGGCTCTTCATCTCCTTTAAGGTTTTTTGGGCATAGTAAGATATGTAACTCACTGTGCATTGTTCCACACACAGAAATAATGAATGTGATGAAGGATTTTTTTAGCCAGTTTTTATCTTTAGAAACTATATGACACACACCACTGTCTAAGGCGATTTAAAAGCAAGTTTTACTAAGAAAAGTGAGATACGTCCTATGCTCACTTGACACGAGAGAGGTCCACTGCAGAATCTTTACCACTTACCTCTGTACACTTGTGGTGTGTCTCACACAGTGTGAATTATTGAACTCTTGCTTAAATAAGTATGTGACAGCTGAAAATAATCACCAGCCATTGTAAGACTTCTACTAGTGGTGTTGCAGGAGTTTGTAAACAAATATTTTATATTTAGTATTGGATATTCTATATTTAGAACTAGTTTGTAGTTTAATGTAACATTATTGTTGATCCTAAATAGAATATTTTTCTACAATGCAGAGAATTGAAGTCTCATGCAACTTGCAAGTTGCGGCATAGGAAAGGCAACTTTTTAATAGGCCCAGTAGTTGATTTAAACCAAATCTTCAGAAAAACAGAAATGGAAGGGATTTTCTGTGAAAGAGAATTGTGAATATTCCTGCCATTCCTTATAGGTGTTTATCTAACCTGCTCCTGGACTTCCAGCATGAAGCCCAGTGATTTACATGCCTCTATGGCATCTGTATGAGCTATCAATCTGCATGTGGTATTTTTCATTTAAGGCTATGGAAAGGTTATTAATGCCTGACTGTCAGTAGAAGAGCATGTTAGCAGAAGTTCTGTAAATGCAACAGTCCTGACATTAGCTATTTTGGTACAGTCATCCTGTGTGCATTTCCATTCAAAGCCAGGCTTTGCTAGCAAGTTGCTCTCAATACTCTCATATCGTAAATTGCACTAGGTGGGGTTGTGCAGTGCTTTCTGGAGTTCTCTACAATCTCCATATGATTGCAGACCCATATGGGTCTGTGTGTTCCAGTCTACCTTTGTGCTTTTACATGTTCCTTTTCCATCTTCCTGCATTTTATCTGTAGAAAAATAAGTTGCTCAGCTGTTTCTGTTAGGGAAAATACCAATTTTATAGTGTACTTTTGAAAATCTAAGGGAAAGAAGATGAAGTTAACCACTTTGATGTGCATTCATTGAGCAGATATGCGTGTGAAGCAACCATTTGGGGCCTGTACTGTGAGCACTGAGTGGGAGGATTAAACTCTGATGGGAATCTGGAATGATCTGCTACAGCCTCAGAAATTTTGGATGACAAAAAAAGCACCTCCCAAGAATTGCATGCAAGCTATAACAGCTCTACAACATGTTAACAGCAGAGAAGCACACCATAGTAGTTCCCTGGATGTTTCCCACTGTGGATTGCTATCAGATGGTGTACTGGCAGTTTGTGTCAATTCAATCAATTTAAACTCCACATTTTTTTACAAAAGCTAGAGTGTGGAAACAAACATCAAGTGCCCTGTATGGATAAGGATCTGACATATAAAGTTCATTTCAGGAAGGATAGGACATTTCAATGACTATGCTTATTCCATGGTCTCTACTGATACTGCTTCCTGTGGCACAAAGTGACAGTAATAGGTTGGAACTATGTTGCTAAGAAAAGAAATGAGACTGCAACATAAACCATGAAAGTCTGCAGAACAATTGGGAGATTCATTACAGAGCTGGGCATGAGTCAAACTCATATACAGGGCAAAAAATTCTTTACTTTATTCTGAATTTCCTGAGACTATCAGTCCCATTGCACACAAGTCTCATTGAGAACAGCAAGATGTTGTTCATCTGATTTGGACAGTGTTCAAAAACTGACAAGGAATTAAGAGGAATTCTCTTTGCTGTAGTTCAAACCCCTTGTGAGACATCAGATTTCTTTGATCTCCTTGATCACTGGGAAAAACATCGGTGTGGCAGTACTAGGGATGTAAAACAATAGGCACAATAGTAATTAACAGTGGTGCAGGGTTTTCTGGGGGGTGGAGGTTGGTGGGGTTTTTGTTGGGGGGGTTGGTTGGTTTTTTTGTTGTTGGTTTTTTTTTTTTAATTGAGACAAATTGCCGCTTTTCTGGGAAGTCTTAATCTGGATGTTTTTTATTTAATTATATACAATTGTTAAAATTAGGCATTCTGTGGTTCTGCTTAATAATATCATGAACAGTTATTAATATCCATTTGATATACTTTTGAGGTAGTATTTAACAAAGAATCACACCACTACTGAAATATATAGTACTGTAAATGTGATGTTATACTGAGTCAAATGCTATGCTTTTCCTTTTTTCATTAATTTCCATGTCTGATGAATGTGTTCTTGGCAATTTTACAGTAGGAGATGAGCCTAATTATTGCATGAAGGTTACCTTTTTTGAGCTGTTTGTAATTAAGAAAGCTGCTGATGCACAAGGAGGTATTTATGTTATGTGGAATCAGAGCCACTACTCTCCTGTCTGTCTGTTTTTATGGATCTGTGTTTGGTCATTTCTCATTTCCTGAACAGATTTATGTAGAAAGCTTCTAATAGTCTGTTGCCTGTCTCAAGACTTTTTGAAGAGGGGAGTATGTGGATCTGAGTGAATAGAATTCCACCACAGTCCTTAGCTATAGCCAATAAATTGTTTTATCAGATAAGAGACATCCTATGATATATTAGTGCTTGTGGAAGAAATAGAGGTAGTGCCCAGCATATGATTTCTTGCATGCAGTGTATCTCATGAACCTGGAAATCATTGTCTCTAGTCTCTACTTAATGACCTCACCTTCAGAAAGAGGGCCCAAAAAGATGCAGACAGAGAGCATTTCTTTCCTGGAAGTGTCTCCTGAGGTTCTTATTGCACTCTTTCATTGCCAAAGGATATGGCACTGTATGGTGCTGTCCTGCCCTCCCTTCTCAATTATTGCCCAACCTGGTGCTTCCCTTGCATCGATGGTGATGCTCAGCTCAGTTCACCTCCCCTCCCCTCCCTGCTGCTGTGCTGCTTCCCTCACAAGCAGCTGTGCACCAGGAGACTCTTCCCTTGCCTCTGCATCTGTCCTGCACTGCAGGCACGTCCCTCCTGCTGCCCAGCTGGACAAGTACAGAGCTTCTACAAACCACACATTAGAAAAGTCTTGGAGAAAAAAAAGGAGGGTTTCTGCATCTGTGGTCTTTTGAGTTTCAGATTTCATTTGTAACTGTTAGAACTTGGAAAGAATCTCATCTTTAGGACTTAGCTTGTGAAATTGTTGTTTTTGTTTTTCCTGAAAGAGTTTAGGTTGCTGTTATTTTCGTTTTGCTAACCAAATTATTTATGTTGATGCTGCCACCTGTTTTGTTGCCATATATTTGGCGTTTATGACAGGGTTAATACTACATTTAAAAAGCTGGAGTTCAGTTAGGTTAGTATGATAATTTTGCAGTAATGATACTTCATTGAATAATGTCCTCCAAAATGTTAGTTGTTCTTGTGATAGTTGTTGTATTTTGTGTCACTTTGTGAAGACTAAATGTGTTTTGATTTATTTTCTGATAACAAATTGTACATTTCTCTGTCTGTTTGTCTTCGATATCTTTAAATTGACTGGCAGGAATAAAAATTATACAGGTGAAAAATATAATTTAAAAAGAGTATACCTAATAAAAACCTCTTTTTGGGAGAGGTTACCAAAAGGGAAATGGGAGTCATTCTCCCAATGGGAGATGGCTTTTAATCATCATAGGTAACTCACTGCCAGAGCAGAACATGTAACTGTTGAAAATACAAAGGAACAGTGCTGAAACTTTTTTTTCAGCCTCAGATGAACCCTTCAGTACTATTATACGGTAAAGTATTTTAAATACAGAAGTTATAGTAAGTATTACTGTCTAGTTAACATTGCATATCCTTTAAATATGTAAATCTTGGTGGTGGTAGCACTATTCTCTGTGATAGAAACATGTAGTGCTGTATATCTTTTTTAATTTTGAAAACTTGAAACAGAAGAGACCTGCACAAAATACTGTCAAGAGCTGGTAGGATTTGCTTCAAAAAATTGAGTGAATCAGGAAGCAATTTTTTAAAAGAACACTTAAAAAGAAAGGCACATAAGTTAAAAGCATGGTCTGAGGCTGTCTTGAATATCCACTTCAGCTGAATCAAGTGAAGCAAAAGCCATTTTTCTACCCTATCATATGTGGGTGTGCACACGCACACAGACACAAACAAACATGTAAAGTTGCCCTGTTGGTAGCTAAGGGTCATTTAATAGAATGAAAGCAATTGAAATGAGTTTCCCCTGAACCAGAATCTGATACATTGCTGGAATTGTTCTTTCTGATATGTCAGGTTGAATCAATACCAAAGTAAACTTCCTGAATTTGGTCCTTGCTATTCTGGTGTCTTTGTAGTCATCCATACATGACTTAAATTGAACTTGAAGCTCTCATTCCAAATGAGCTTGTTTTTTACTGGTCTCAAGGCCTTTGTCACCCAGGGCTATGGAGGAATCATCAAGTGGTAAGTAGTACTGATCTAGTGAATAAACAACATTAGCCTAATCAACTTCCTCTTCCCCCCAAGTTCCTTCTAGTTTTAAAAGTATTCTAAATAAAAATCTTTTGGCCATATTTCACAGCGGTATTGGTGTGTTTTCTTGCAACAAAAAAGTAAAATAAATTAGCATTCTAAAGACAAAATAAGCAAAAAGAGCAGAGAAGAAATGTCTCTCTAGTCCCATAGTGTCCTTCCTCTAGTGAAGCTTTAGGCCAGCAAATTTGCATGGCTTCCTGAACAGCACAAAACCCCACACAGCTCCATTGGCTGCCTACAAAAATCTCCTTTCCTGAAATGTGCACTGTGCCCAGGTGCCTCCTGGACCATATTTCTCCTGCAATCTCTTCCCTATCCTTGCTTCTACCTTTTCACCCTATGCCCTATAAAAATCTCCCCTTGCTTGAAAAGAAATTCCAGGTGATGTGAGACAGCCACAAAAAGAGGCATTTTTTCCACATCCATCCACAGCATTTTGAACAATGCATGCGTGTAAGAAACAGTAACAAATTAATACTTATTTTACTTATTTTATTCATAAATATATGATTGATAAAAGCTTTCAATAAAATTTACCAATGAAACCTTTTAGATAGTAGTTTGTATTCTTTGCTTTTACAAAGTTAGAAAAATTGCAAAATTTTGTATTAAACCATCTCTTAGATACTCTATCCTACCAATTATGGTTATATTTATAGCAGAGTGACTGTTATTATTTCATATAATCAGACAACTTTAATTATATGTGTGGTACATGGCTTACCTCCATGACCACTCTGTACTAGAACACTTTTGTCTGCTTTCTTTCCCAATATAGTTAACACTAGTTGTGGCTAAACAGGCCATCATGCTTGTATCTGAGCTAGTCTGTAAGCACCAGCTTTTCATGTGTGTTTTCTGATGCTATCCACTTAGGCCTTCAGGAAAGCAGACAGGGAACTCTTTGTTTCCATCAAAGTTAAGTGTTTAATGTCCATTTTTGTGTGCTTGCCCTCTACTAGCTTCCTCTGCAAGACAAAATAGTATTCCCTCATGTCCATTACTGTTTTTTTGGCAAATCTACATGCTATTCTGTTAAATCACAGGTTCTTGTTCACTGCATTCGTAGACCCCTGGGGCCAAGTGCTGATTCCTGTCCTGGCTGTATGAGTAGCTCGTAAAATTGTCCCAAGCAGGTGCCCAAGGAGTGCCTCAGCCTGACACCACTCATTCTCATGCTTACCCTCCCTGATGGATGGCATAGCTTGGGATTGTGTTACAGCATGTGGCACTGATAAGAATATGGCTATCTTCTTCCTGGTAGCAGTTGCAAGTGGATTCTTAAAGGCAGCCAAGACTTAAAGCAGCCCTGATGTTTGTTATTGTAGGTCTTGGCTACATCAGAGATGGCAGAGTTAAGGATGGCACTGAGGCCACTTTAGGGATTAGACCTGTTAGCTACACTGTATGGACCACCTTTTAAATATAAAGAAGTTGGGCTTTTATATGACTTTATAAAGATACAGGTATATATATGACTCAGGGAATATAAATTCTGACAGGACAAACTGATACATTTCTGTATAATGATGTATTATACATTTCTGTATAATTCTCATTCTGGAACATGTGCACATTGAAGCAAAAACAGAACCTTTCCATTAAAAACAAGTGCATGTCCAAGACTGCCTTGTTTAAGCACTGATAGTTTTAAGAGTTAACTGTGAGATAGGTTAAGGGATTTAGACAAGTAGGAATTAAAAACTTGCAGCATCTAACCTTAGGAGCAAGTTGAGCTTCAAGTGTGGAATTCAGAATCCCAGTTAGTTACCCAGTCTCCATCTAAAGTACACAGAACAGGTGAGGTTGGAAGTGACCTCAGGAGGTCATTCTATCCACCTCCCTTGCTCAAATAGAGCTGCCTAGAGCTACTTGCCTAGGTGTATGTCCAGATGGCTTTTGTATATCTCCAGGAATGGAGACTCTACAACTTTTCTGGGCAAGCTGTTGTATTGTTTGGTCACCTACACAATAAAAGGGTTTTTTTCATATGAAGCCTGTGCTCATTCAGTGCCTCTTGCCCCTTGAATAGATGACATAGATGTCATTGCTCATTCATACAGGGGTTTACAGCTTAAAATACAAGACGACCTTCAATTTCTAATATTAGTTAACAATTTTTTGTGTTTGAATAAAAGCTGAGGAAGAGCATAACTCCAGTCCTATTGTTAGAAAACTTAGACTGAAAAGATGTATGTCAATATCTATTTTATGGACCACATAATCTAAGTACACAAAGTGGTGGGGGAAAAAAATTACAAAGTCATCCCCATGTTCAAGAAGTTGAACCTGAGTCTTTTACTACTTCAGTAAGTGCTCTTGGGGTACCTCTTGTGGTTTATTGCTACTTTTTGCATGGCACTGGCTTTTCTCAAAGTCTGCAAAAAGCCAGATGATTTTCCTAGGGTAGTACTAGGCTGAAACTACTATTCACTGCTTTTCAGTGAGGCTTCTCACCATACGTGGAGTACCTGACTGTCCAAGAAACTCTTGGTTCACTTGGAATCTAGGCAGACCAAGCTTCTCAAGACTGTCTTGTGAATGGAAGAATCATTCACACCTTGCCACAGTGACCGCATATTGCCCTAGAGGAAAATTGTCTGCGTCTAGTTTTATCTCCTGTATGGAGGTAATGTAATAGAAACACCGTGGAACTCTGCAATAGATGGTCAGTTCTAAGCCCTGGATTTTCCACTTATGTTATGGTATTGTCTTGAGTTCTTGTCTTGGAAAGGTTCATGCAGAGGCACAGTAGAGACTGAAGATTGATGTGGACCAACACTGTAACCCAGAACGCTACAGAAAGGGATTAACTTGACCACCAAAGACAAGAAGGCCATAGTAGGATGTACCCCTCTGTTCTTTGGAAATAAAGCATCCAAGTCATGAAAGAGGAGTATACTTAGCTGACTGTGGAAAAAGACTAACATTTTTCATAGTTTTCATTAAAGGTCCAACTCAGCAGGTTTATCTGCAGCTGATCTTCTGTGTAAACTGAGTCTGGACAGACTTCTCTTCCTTTGTTGTTCAAATATGCACAGATTTTAGAATATCTCTATTCAGGCTTTATTCTTAATCCTCAAATTTAAATAAAGGTAACCACATAATGGCGCAGACATGAATCGTTTTTCTAATGTTCATGTCTGTCAGTCAGTTTAATGTTCTGTCTACTTATAAAGGTGTCTGTATCCTAATATAAATAAGGCTCTGTAAAAAAATGCTTTGAATTTATGTGTGTTGGCTTCATTTTCAACATATTGCTCTGTGTTAGTCTTTCTATCTTTAAAGCAAATTTTTGCTTTTCAGTCTACTGTTCTACTGTCTACTGAGCTCACTGTCTGGTATTTAAAATTGCCCAAATTAAAAAAAAATCACGTTACATTGTACTAATGTATGTTGTGTTCATGCAAAGTTTGAAAGTAGGAGAAATTAAGTGTTTTATCAATTGAACAAAAGTTACCAATAATTCTGTATGGTAACTAGTTTTCAGTGTTTGGTATAATTCAACTATGTATTTTATCATCAGCGTAACATATGCACAGTATTTCTTAAAATATTCAGTATTTCTTAAAATATGAAAATTTCCCATGTGAATATTGAACTTTTTGTGATGTAAAAACTCATAAAAAGTGGTCATGACCCTGTTGTGAATATCCTCTGTGCTGGTGGAGAACTGTAATAGTTAAGCTCTGATTCCAGAAATTACCTAGATGTAATAAAACAGGGCTTCCAAAGAGCCTTGTCAAAGGGAACAGAAGAGAAGCCTACACTGTAACTGTCATATTGTCAAAAACAGCAGTGCTGATATTTTCTGTCTCTATATTGCCCCATGAAATCCTCCTAGAGATAATCATCTTAATTATATTGATCTTTTGGGAATACTGATAAAGTTAGATGATAATGAGCTGTTAGCTGAGCAGGGGCAGCTGTAAGCCTTTCATGGACTTTTTCCAAATTCCTAAAAATATTGAGAGAAGAAAATGCAGGTAGCATCATGCTCTTTCTCTACTAATACCCTCTTTGCTGAGTCTTTTTTCAGCTCATTATCCTGACATTCATCAGCATACTTTGTTTTTTCATAAAGGCTACAAAAGAGTTCTTTGCCAAATTCTTCTTTAAGTCATGTTTTGTGTGAGAAGAAAATGTTAAAAAATCCTCATAAAGATTGAGAATACAGTTTTATCTGAGAGTTGAAAGCTGGTTTAGTGCAGTCCATAATACCTTTTTTTTTTTTTTGTGTCCTTGATCTCTAGGAAATTTATATTCCATCTCCAGGAATGCCTGCATGAATACTGACATGTATAGTTTTTGTGCTTTTTAATTATTGGGTTGTTGTGTTTTGTTTGTTTGGATTTGTATTATTAATTTGGACACTTAATGTAAAATAAATCATGATGTCAAATCCCTCAGATCCTTTAAATGGTGCCCAGAAGAACCACTGTTAGCCATGCACTCCCTTGGTATTGTACTTTAAGTTTACTGAACTCTGATAGAACTTTGGCCTTGCTCCACAAAACTTGGCAGATGTCTGCTCAGATTACATCTAGCAGCAAATTAAATAAGACAAGATGGTAGTATTTGTTTATAAATAAATGCCAGTGAAGCAATTCCACAGGTACACACAAACCATGCATTCATAGGATTGTAAATAAACAGATTCACAGGAACCAATGTAACTATTAGCTGCCATGTCCCTCTGTATTTACATCAGTGTGAGTGAAAGTTTAATGATGGTTATTTTTCTCTCAGGAAAGAGAAGAAACATTTACATTTATCAATTTTAGTATCTCAAACTGGAATACTTCAATACTGATGAATAAAATACAGAAGTATTACAATCTTTTTTCCTGTCCCCTCCTCTCTGAGAATACAATGCTTGATTGGTCATGCAGGCATACATACACATCTAGTGTTTGTGTGAAGCTGTGTGAAAATACAAGATATCTCATGGGCAGATATCTCACGTACAGATTATAATTTCTTATTTTTTTGTATATGGTAATTGTCTTACTTGATGGCATATATATAACTGAATAGAAGGACTACCTTGGGTAGTTGAAATAAAGAGGAAATACTATGAAGCAGTGGTGTTTCTCCTGAATCTAACTGTTGTAAGAGAAATTTGATATGATATGAGACACTGCTTCTTGAACATATAATCTGACTTTCTGAATAGAGCTACCTTGCCAGCACTTCTACATTTTCCCTTTACTATACCCACACTGGAAGGATGGAAATTCCATTTTTCTTTTATCTCTGGTGACTCCAGAGGCAAAAAATTCCTTGGTCATCATTGATCCCAGTGCTGTACTTTATGAAATGTACATACAGTTCCAGAAAGTGTGTTAGAAATTGACTTCAGGGAATCTATTAACTTGTGAGCATGGCAGGTTCCCAAGTGTAATTTACGGTTTGCAGAAATATGGGGTGTTCATTGTCATCTTTTTTATACTGATAGAAATTACGTGGGGGGGGGGGGGGGGGTCTGAATTTATCATTTAGTCTATACAGAGATAAGGTTAACAATGGCTAATCATGTAAAATATATACCTCAAGCTACTTCTATTTTGAAGGATCTCAAGATAGAGCAAATTAGGATTACATGACCTTAGATGATCTTCATTTTAAATACAAATTCTAAACAGCAGAATTCGTAACAGGGCTTTCTCATCCTGCCTTTTTCCTCCTTTTTAGATCATGTTGTGTGTGTGTGTGTATGTATGCACACTTGTGTATTTAAATAGCTTATTTGCCACTGTTCTCAACAGTATTATTTCTGGCAGTACTATGAAAGGGTGATTGGATAGAAAAAGTGCTCAAGAAGCTCTAATAGATTTCAATCCCCTCTGCCTGCTGCTCTGTTTTGCTCTGAGTCAAGTATTTTTTTAAGCTGATAATTGAAAACCTATCTTGTTCTTACAGAATGGCTTTGCTGTTGTAAGGCCCCCAGGCCATCATGCTGAAGAATCAACAGCCATGTAAGTACCAGGGAATATTGCCCATCTTGGAGCACTAAGGTTACTGGCAATCACCTGCATTGTGCATGTCTCTGAAGAACTGTAATTGCTAGCAGATGACTGAAAAGGCTTTCTAGGTACTCCCAGAAGCAGATTTATGGCTTCAGAGATCATATAGCATTTTTTAAAATGCTCTGAACATTATTTATAGCTGTTTTCCTGACTGATTTGCTTTCTTATTTCTGTTCTTCTCTATTCCACAGGGGGTTCTGCTTTTTTAATTCGATTGCAATTACTGCCAAATACTTGAGAGACAAGCTAAATATAGGCAAGATATTGATTGTAGATCTGGTATGTATTCTTGGCAAGCATCACACTTGAAGTGCATCTAGATGAAAGATAATGAATTTGTATTTATAAGTCCGACTTTCCTGCTTTTAATACCTACAAGTAAAAAAGGTGTGCATTTCCTCTGATTTTGGGAACTCATTAAAGCCAGGATGGCAGTACTGAAGCTATAAACATCTATGTTTCACTTTAATGGTGTTAACTGCAATTTAATGAGAAGAAGGCACAGATCAGGGCAGCTTTTATGGTCCTTAAATGAATTGATACTTCCACTGTTAAAATAACCCTACAGAACCCAAGTTTACTTTTCCCTACAGAATAGAAACTTTAAGTAGTCAGATATTCTTTAAAGAATGTTGTTGCATTGGTAACAAACTTACCCCAGTTTGCAATGATTTGACTTGTTGTATAACTTTTATATTATTAAACAAATTGACAGGTCGTTCCCCCCAAGAAGTTTTCTAGTCATGTATTTCAGGTTTTAGTGGTTCCCTGAAGAAAACCTATGTGACTAAAAGTCCACTTCATTGGATTAGTCTTGTATTTTAATAGAAGGCATTTTACACAATACTTAATAAATTTAACAAATGGATTATTTAAATACAGATGACATTTGGCATGTTGGCTATATTATTTTCATGAATAATGAATTGGAGCTCTGCCTTGCACTCAAAGGATCAGCCCTATGCACAGCCCAAGGAAAGTTGAATGCTGATTTATGAGCACCATTTTTGTTTTCCTACAGTTCACGACGAGGTGTAATAGGGTGTCTGACAAAGCATAGACAGGAAATGAACCCTGGCATCAAAACCTAACCTGTTACATCTGCACTTAATTAATTTTTGCAGGTGATAAAAGATTTAAAGACAAAATATGTTAAAGGGTTTTTGAAGTGCAGAGCTTAATAGTCTAAATCTTGTTCATATCTGCACTCATAATTAAATCTTATTGTGGAGTCATGGCCTTACCATCTAGCACTTTTGTTCAGTTAAATATGCGTACTGACTGTTGAAGAGAAGCAGAGAAAGGGGGAGTGTGGGAGAAGGAATGGTAAGTGAAAAATTAGTGGCAGACTAAGTATATGTGTAGATTAAATATTCTTAGAATGTTTTTGAAATATTTCTCAGATTGTTCTGCCGTCATTTAGAAACATAATTATAAACTGCCAGAAACTATTATTTCTGAAAAATTCACTTCTACTGTATGTTATGTCTGTTTGCTGACTTGAATCTTTCAGTTCATTGCTGTAAATTCTGGTCAAAAGTGAACTCTCTGTTTATTCTCATTTTTAATGGGAAAAGCCTACTCAAAGTTTGTGAATGTTTTTAAGTCTTTTTGGCTGTAAATGTTATATGTGCCTCGTTGGGAAAAAACCCAAAACACTTCCCTTTGATATACTTAGCCAATAAGCACTTAGAAATTCAGCTTCAGTTTTTCACGGCAAGGTTAAATGTGCAAATCATTACCTGTGCAAATGATTACCTGTGAAGCTGTCTATCTTTACCCAGGAAAGCAGATAGGGAATTTTCAGCCTTTCTGCAACTGTCCCAGTGACCAGAAAAACTCAGCGAGTGAAAGGGAAGAATATATGGCTGACACAGATGACTTCATTCCTGGAGCAGTTGCAGTCCAGTCCCTAGTCTGCTCCATGGTCAGAGCAATGATGTACAAAAATTCATATGGAAAAGTCCTTATGCATGCAAACTATGGATAAATCACAGGCCAAACTGGATGAATGAATAAGTTAATAGTGACATCTTTATTCCCACCAACAGAGTTTGGGTATCTGAAGGAAAGAATGGAATTACAGATGTTAGATTTGAAATTAACCTTTAAGATTATATTTTGATAGCGACTAGCACAGCAGGACCTCATGCAAGTTGGCAGCTGTACATGTTACTACAATATAAATATTAAAAAGTAATATCCAATCCCACACACTAAAGTGTGCTCTAGTTACAAATTAAGTGTAGTCTTCATAGCTGCTACGTCTTCATATATAAATCCTTAAATTTTTAATTGTCAATCTTCCCTTCATCTATTTAATCTATTTATACAGTAAAATGAAAGACATATCTGACAGTATTTTTTCCCTCATTCCAACATTTGCATAAATCTCTGGTTTTGAACTGTCTTATATACCCTGAATACATTTGATCCACTAAGGGCAGAATATGAACTCATTTCCCTCATGCTAACATCCGCAGTCTGAAAGAACACATTCCTTTGTCTAATCAGAGATGCTAACTGCTCTTCAAAAAAGAGCTCTTAGTGGAGTCAAAGTTTAAACAAGAAAGCTAGCTTGAGATTTGAATAATAAAAAAAAAGTAATAAGGAAAAGAAATATCTCGATGCCCCTTTAACATTTTTCCTTCTGTGTTGGAAACTGTTGCAGAAAGAATATATCTAAAGCCCCAAATATATATGGAAAAGAAAGACTAATTAAAATAACAAAGTGAAGTCCTACTGTGTCCCTTCAGATCTATCTATGTGTCCAGCATAGCTTGTCAGATTGTTGAAATCCTCTTTCCAGGATTATCCATACTTGCGTTTATGCTCGTAGGAGTCGAGTCTGTTTTGGAGTAAACCAATTAGCTCTGTCACAGCTGAAGACTGAATGGGATTCTGGGATTAGTTTGCATGCCAGATTTTACTTCATTTGCCAGTCAGAACCATCTAACACTAGACTGGCTGCCTTGAAATCTTCAACAGCCTCATACCAGTGTGTTCTCCTTTGCATGTCTCATGTGATCCATTTAACCTTGGCATTAAGTCACAGTTGGGCTGTAACTTCATCCTTATGTTGTTTCAAGTACTTTCAACATAGAAAAGAAAGGAAAGTCTTATAATATTACCCTGCAGAGGTCCCAGAGGAGGTCCAAGTCAAGTACAATGCAGTACAAGTAGGACTCAATCAATGCAGAGAGTTCTGAACAATGTGGGTGAAACTCATGGGCTGCTTCAGCTGGCAGGGAGGACAAGCAATGTTCAGTGCTTGCTGTGCTATTGGCAGTGCACACCTTGAGGTACAACTTGAGCCCTCGTGGAGTAGGCATAGTGAGGAGAATGTGACTTCTGTTTTGCAGACACTAAATTGGATTTAAACCTCATAACATTTGTAAAAAAAATACAGACTGGGTGACAATGACAGTGTGTTGCCATTCAGCATAGTTTTTCTGTCCCCCTTAATCCTCTAAATTAGAAATTTCAAAGGGATGGCTTAAAGAAGGAAAAGAAAAAATATCTAAAAGTTTTCAGCTTCTTAGAAATACCAGTGAAGAAACATTTTAACTTTTACTGAAAGGCAAGTGGATTTTCCATTTTCACTTGTAAAACTGTGTGTCTAACAACACAGAATAGTAGTGAACTGTGAAAACAAACCAAAAAAAGGAAATGTCTGCATCATCAGCCTTTGTTTTATAGATATACTGTCAGCATTTCTTTGTCAGCCTTTTATTTAAAGACAGAATTTTATTCACTGTCATTATATAATGTTTGAAATATGGAGGCTGACCAAGGTCACTCCTTGATTGTGGAAGGCACCATCCTATCTGCCAGATGATTTAATAGCTAATGAGATCATATTCCTATGTCTTCAACTGTTGCCGTCATGATTTTGCAAAAATGAAGTATGAAGTCCTTTCCGCATCTGGCATCTCTTTTGATGTGGATCTAACTGCTGAGGGACTGAACAGAACTGAATGTTTCAAGAAAGCCAATTTACTCAGCTGGTCGCAGAGCCTTTGACCTCAATAGTGGAACTTGGCAAATCAATGAATACTCTTATGTTTAGTGTTCTGTCAAGAATTGTGAAAAAGCTCTGTAAACCATAGATCCTTCTGCAAAATACTAGTTTGTAGTTTAAACATTAGTCTTTCTTCAGAGGCCAATGAGGCTAGTTAATTAAGCCTGAGGGGTTATGAACTGTTGGCAGTTAATAAGTCATAAAATTCCTCCATAAAACAGGATGCTAGATTCCATCACTGAGGCAAGGAGTACAAAGAGCCGGTGTATAAATATCTAATTGTACAAAAGGACTGGGATTTCTCAATGACTGCTCATCTGGAGTCTCCAGGGCACGCTCGCTATGGTTTCCTGATTTTTAGAAGCCAGTTTAAAAAATGAGTGCATTAAAGAGTAATTTGCCTGAAAGTTCAGGAAGTATGGGGTGGTGAAGGGAGGGGGAAAGGGAAAGACAAAAGGAGGGCAAGGGAGAGAGAGAGAAACTGAGAGAGAGAGAGGAGGGGGGTGTAAAAGAAAGCAGAACTGAGCTCTCTACACTGAGTTGGACATTATTACATTTGTCATCTGTTTTCTTTCTCCTTTAGGATGTTCACCATGGCAACGGTACACAGCAGGCTTTTTATGCTGACCCCAGCATCCTGTATGTTTCCCTCCATCGCTATGATGAAGGCAACTTCTTCCCCGGCAGTGGAGCCCCAAATGAGGTTAGGTTTATTTCTTTAGAGCCCCATTTTTATTTGTATCTTTCAGGTAATTGCGTTGCATGATTACCCCTAATTTTCTTGTCCTTCTCTGGTTCTTTAAATTACACCAGATTACCAAATTGTCTACTGGGAGCAGGGGACCAGTGGAGAACAAGTGCATAACCCAGAGCAGTCCTTGTCAAACAAGGCTGATCTGACATGTTGTTTGATGTTTGTTTCTAATGCACATTTGAGAACTTTTTTTCTTTTCCCCTTTCCCTCTCCCTTTTCCTCCTTCTTTTTCTGCTTTTTCTCCCTTTTTGGCATTTTATTTCTTTTTTTCAGGTTGGAAGTGGCCCTGGCGAGGGGTATAACATAAATATTGCTTGGACAGGTGGCTTGGATCCTCCTATGGGTGATGTTGAGTATCTCACAGCATTCAGGTTGGTACCATTTAAAAGTCTTGAAAACTGTTTGTAGAACAAAAGCACATGAATAAGAGCTAATGTAATATTGAAAGTCAGGAGAATAATCCATGGTGAAAATAAATTAATCCTGGAATTCCAGTATATGAGAGTTTAGTAAATTAAAAAATGGGTCATTTAATGGTTGTGATCATCCATGCAGAATCAACAAAAAATTTCTATTTAATTGGTCATTTGTGTTTTCATTATTATGCTATGCCAGTAAAATTGCTTTGAGCTTGCTTACTTCCCTACCTAGAAAATTTAAATGTAAGTATTTATATGCCAGGCAGAAGAAAATTACTGCTCACATTCACATTGATTGTATTTAGATGCCAGTAGAGCAGACAGAAAGGAGTATGAAGTATGGTGCAGATCCAGTGTTCTTCATTCATTTAAAAGACTCATTATGATGCTCACAGTTTTGACTATTAGTTTTTTTTCTACAGATTGCAGTAAAATGTTATTGAATTAAAAGTAAACAATTTTGACATACTACAATGAGAATGATAGGAAATGTTGCATTCTGTATTTCTCTTTGCTCACTCATAATGAATATTCTCAATAGCTCATTCATAAATGAAATTTTATTCCTTCATAGGTGATGCTTCATTATCTATTAAGCCTTATTTTCATGGGACCAGAGGACATAAGAACAGTACAAAACACTATCTTTTAGAGTTTCAGTTTCCTTTTCCTTTCACTGTTAAACAATCCAGTGGAAGAGTTTATTGAAGTTTAGGGAAGGTGTGGGGTTTATCTTTCAAATTTGGGCAAATGCTATACCTCTGAAAAGGAGTTTCATTTAAAAAAGAATGATATGAAAGAAAGGCAATGAGAAAACCAATGTGTATCTCTAATGTCTTTCAAGATATTTAGTTTGAAGTAGTGCAGTTACCATATACAGTTCTTGACTATACTCTATTGAAAATATACCACAAAAACCCATTAAACTCTTGGTTTTTTTGTTGGAATTTTTGTGGTTTTCGTTTTCTTCCCAAAGAACTTCTGTGCAGCCCATGAAATAATATGCAGAGTTTCTAATAAACAACACACCTGAAATCAGAGTCTAAGCCCTAGTCAGAGAAATAGCCTTACATATTCATCCCATTGTTACTGTGGAAAAAGTTTTAATTTTATGTGTATTTGTCTGTAACTAAAAAGAGTCTAAACAAATGCTAAGTGTCTGGCTCCAAATTTTCTACACTCAGTAGTGCATCCCCCTCTTTCCAAGATACTTCCTATACTTCCATGAGATTCTTACACAAGTTAAGGAACTGAATGGTTCAATTCACTGGTATTAGTGTCTGATACTAATATATCTGGTATTTCCACCCCAACATTCCTGGTTTGGATCCAAACCGTCCCACTAATGATATAGGTAACGTGGCCATCTAATGATGCAGAGAATGGTGGTCCCAGTTTATTCAACAGAAGACTCACATACTGAGACTGTAACCATAATTGGTACCCCTGCTACCATGATGAAAAATACCTGGGCTTAGGAGTGCATTTACAAATATGTACTTCACAGTTCTATTTTAAGGCACACTAGTAAATTGTTTGGAGCAGCTAATATTGCTGCTATGCCTATTACTCTGCTTCAGTTAGAGGGATTTTCAGTCTCTGTTCCTAAGCAAAGCAAGATTAGGAAAATAAAATTTGTGTAACTTACTACACTCTGACTAATCATGCAGACATAAACTTAACTATATGTTTTTTAAGGCAAATAAATTCAAATTTAAGTTTAGAATCTCCTTTTTGAAAAAATTGCTGATGGTGAAACATTTAATGTTGCTATTTTAAATGCATCCATTTAACTTTGTGATTAATCTTGTGATGAATGTGAATGTTTTTCTCCAAGCAACAACAGGAAATGTTTCCCTACACTCTCAGCCCCTTTTGACCTGATCACAGGCTTTTTGCCCTCTGTAGGTCTTGCTGACATGGATTTAGTATGACTGGTATGACAGTTTTGAATGGGGATCATTGAAGTAAACAGCATGCAACTTAGAAGGGTGGATACAAAAATTTGTGAATTACTGAGGACAGACCAGGCAGCTGTTTCTGTAGATCTGATCTGAGTGGTAGGTAAATTTACAGCTCCTAGTAAAGAGACACTTTTTCCATGGGCCAGAATCTATCCTTGCTATTAATCCAAAAAATCACACATGACATAGCCTAAGTTTTCAGTTTGTCCAGAGCAGAATTGTGAGACTGGCAAGAGTACAGAAAAGTCCAGAAAATCAATAGAAGAGTTGCCATGCTCTCCCAACTAATCAGCTGTTGTTCTGGAGTTTCTGTCTACAGTGAGTCCGTTTTTAAGAAAATAAGTGAATTTCAGAGATAGGAAAACATTATTTGGTTTTTTATAGTAGGTTACATGCTTTATAGACAGAGCTACAGAGAAGGTCCAAACTAAGTTGTGGAGCAAATTTTCAACATCTTCAATCTTAAGAGAAAAATAGGGGGGAAATTGAGATATTTTCTCTATATACCTGCCAGTAGACAGAGAGGTTGGGCAGTATTCATTCACTAGTGAAGGCAGGAGTGGATACTGGTGAAGGTCCTCTCCAGTGTAACCAAGGTGTAAGTTTGCAGATGGGTGAGATGGGTGGAGCCTGTTTGGAGAGAAGCCGAGGCTTCCTGCTGGTTCCAGAGCCTAATCCTTTGAGTTCTTAGGAACTGAGAAATTTGCATTTAAATAATGTAAAACTCTTCAGACAGTGCACAGAGCTTTCACTTTCTCACCAGCAGAGCCCTAATTTCATCCTTGAATTGTGCCAAGCACATATTTGGAGTGTCACCAGCCTTGACACTAGGTAGCTTGTTATTTATTGCTTGATTGACTGTCAGATTTCACAGCAGAGATCCTTCTGAATGATAATGTTCACAGAAAAAGAGACCAAGGCTTTTTTTTTTCTGTCTCTAGAGTTCAGCTCATAACCAGGTATTATATATGACAATGTACTTGATATCAGTTTTTACGTCAGAATATATATTTTAGAAGCATTTACACACATACCTATGTACATGCAGGTAGCAGAATACTAGTTATCTCCCACTGCATAAATAACTAGATAAATCTATTTTATGTAAATCTTTTTAGGACTGAATAATATTCCATCTCAGTCTTTATCCAAACTGTTTGACAAAATATTTTCATTTCTTCAGGAAAAAACAATTTTCATGTATGAAAATACAGAAAAATTTGAGCAGAGAGTAATTACTTCAAAGGCATGCTGAGTGAGTGGCTGCCCTGGGACTGTAGTGGGAAACGGGAAAAATTAGGGTGCTGGTTTGTGTCTGCCATTTTGATTTCAGCGCTACATGAAAAGTTTATTATATTTTTGAACTAACTCTTTCTATTGCAAAATCAAATTGAAGCGGCTGTAGCCAATTTGAAGATGAAGACTGCTCATTCATTTATGAAAGATGTTTTAATTTCTTTCTTAGTGCTACTAAGCAAATAAGTTTGCATGTGTTAACTGCATGGAGGTAGTAGAAAATATAGGATAGAGAACTTTCTGTAGAATGGAAAATAATTGCAGTAATCAAATCACTATGCCATTTAATTTTGCCAGAAGAGTGTTGTTTGATGTTTACCATAGTTAAGGAACTGGCCCAGCTACAAAAAAATTCCTTGAAATAATGACAGTTTTCTAAAGGACAGGCATCTCTTCTTTTCTCCTAAGATAACAAAAATGCACAGCTCTTTTCCATTACTTTTAAGCTCTGAAGTATCCCTCCAGAGAATTTGTTTCATCATTTAGTTCCACCTATTCAGGTTAAATTTGCTTTAATCTCTTTGAAAGCCAAAGGATATGGTGACTGTTTTCTAGGAGGATGATTTTACACTTGAGTTTATGAGGATGTAATCCACTCTCTTCTGCCAACAGTTCTAGAAAAAAATGAGAGCAATGGTTGACTAGTAATGTTCAAATAATTATTTTCATAAGCTCCACATTGCACCAGATGTGCTCAGTAAAGCAGGCAGCAGAAAGAGGCTCAGGTCTGTGTTGTACATGCACATATGTCTCTGTGTGTACTTGGAGTTTGCAGGGGACAGGAGAGATGTGTTTCTGTAGAGTGGAATACAGAAGATGCAGGAGGTGGTGGAAGCAAATGAGAGTGCTCACAAGAGTGAAAGAGAAGCAAGAGACAGAAGGAAACTGGGCTGTGCCTTCCAACTGCTTTGCACTGCTTTTATTCAACAAAGGAGTTGTAAATTTAGCTGAACCAGCCAGTACGTTCTGGCTGCTTTGCACTACTCCACAGCAGCATAAAAAAGCCACAGCATATTAATGAACCTGGCCATAAAAGCTTGCATAAAATGAAACATGTATGTGTGTGTGATTGTTGGAATGATTAGCAATAGCCCATGATAATATTATCTTTTAGCAGTCACATGTTTGATTTTAATTTAAGAAGGGGAGCGAATTCAAAAGAAATAGGTGGCAATAAGGCAGAGTTAAGGATGAGCTATATCCATGATTTAATTTAAAATACATTTGTAATTACCCCAAAATATAATTTTAAACAAAGTTCAAAATCAAAATCATGGTTGAAATCACATGTGTTAAAATGTAAAAATGAAAGAAAACAAAGGTGTGCAGAAAATCATCCTGTCTTGCAGTCCTTAGTGATTGTTTTGGGAGAAAATCAGTATGTTTAAAACTCTCTGTATTCTAGTCTGTGCTCAAAAATATTAACAAAAATATTCCTTTTCATCTTGTGGCCATACAGGGCGCAATTATGTTAATTTGAAATATTGAATTTGGTTTTTTCCATAGTTTTTCATTACCAGATCTCATGACATTTAATTTTGACATTTCAAATGAAAAACTCTGTAAAAGTACTTTTTGATATTTTCATATATATATTGTCCTTGTTAACTCTGTTTCAGCATAGATATTGACTGTAGTTCTTCTTCACTATTTACATTAGAATTTAACTCATAAATGCTAAGAAGAACACTATATTGCTATACATGCCTTATGCTTTGTAATAGAAGTATACATGGCATGTATTTTTATTTATGAATTTAATTTTCCTGTAAATTTTACTTTTAAAACTTTTTTGTTGACTAGGGAATTTGAAATAACTTTTAGAAGTTTCATTTATCCTGTTGGTATTGAATTTCATGGTTTTAAGTATGTGTGTCTGAAAAACAAAAATTCTTAGTTTTAACTCAAATCACTAGTCTTCCACTTTCATTAAATGTCCATTTGTTTATGTATTACATGTGTAGATGAAACTCACATTCTTCCCTGTCCACATTTATTATTTTAAATACTTTTGTATGATCTGTGTAATGTCCTTTCCTATTTTTCTTCTCTCAAAATACAGTATTTCTGGTATTTTTCAATCTCTCTTCACTTAGAAATGTATCCACTTGCCAAATCACTTTAATTGCTCATTGCTGAGGCTTGGCTATTTTCTGGAAATGAGCTAAATACACCACATGAGGGCGAACCATCGATTTATATGATTTTGAATATTATTATGGCTGTCTTTGGCATCCCTGCTCTGCAATATTGTGTAACTCTAAGTAGAAACCTTGGTTTCTGATAAACATAACAAAATAATGTAGAAGACAAAAATCAGCATTTTTTCTCAGCTGTATCTAACTATTGAAAGTGAGTCATAGTAGAGTGCTGTATTGTGATGTTTAATGAATTCCACCAAGAATAGATTTTGAGTATAAAGTTCTTTTAAACAATGATTCTTAATACCCATAACTTAATGCTATTCATTTTTTATGACTGTAATTTCCAGAGGCTGCTGCTGAGGCTTTATTATACTAGATGAGGTCTAAAAACTACAATAAGACTAAGTTTCTGATTGAAACGTTTGATAATGTTTGATATGTCTTCAAAGAGATAAAAAGACAAAGGCATGGGAGTAGTAAAAAAAAAAAACAACAAGTTAGCTACTCAGCCTCATGAGTCAATGAAAGAAGGAGAAGTAAACTCCAGTAACATCTTCAGAACTCAACCTGTTGAGTTGTGTTATCAGTGAACTCTACTCACAATAGCCTCAGAATTAACCAAATGCCATCCTTATCTTTACTAATGGAAACTAATTATTTATTTCTCAATATATTGCCTTGTAATAACTGCTAAAAAGTTATCTCAACTATAGTTATTTCTCTTGTCTGATTGTTGGCAGAAGTACGTTCATCATTTTACTGTGTATAGAGGAAGGCAGGATCTCTGGGTAGTGTATGACAGGCAGATAATGATTTACCCAAATGCAAGTGGACATTATTGAGACTGCTTGTTACCCACAGTCCTTCTGCATTGTCAAGGGCAGTGCATTTAGGAAGAAAAATGTGGCTGAACAGAACACAGTCATGGAAGCTCTAGGAAATCTAAACAATGTTTTCTGTATGAATGTGTATGGTATACTTTCAGACACCCATAGCATTCTGCAGGTATTATTTACAGTTTCAATCATTTTTAATTTCTGACCTTGTCACTTCTACCAGGTGTCTTTAAAAGATGCTCATTTCAACCAGAAATGTCTCTCTTTTCTCTTCTGTCATAGAAAATGTCTTAGGAGAATTCAAAGATGTACCATCAGCTATAGAAAGATAACTTAGGAGTGCCTGAGCAATTTCTTTTGAAGAAGTTTGAAGAAGGTAGAAGCCTGCTTGGAATAATTTTTAAATCTGCTTTGAGTATAAGTTTCATATGTAAACATTCAATAATCCTGATGATTTGTGACTTTAGAATTCTTTTTTGAGTGTGGTGATGAAGATTTTGTAACAATGATAAATTTTCATGCTTTTTTTTTCCTTGACAAATGTTTTGAGCATTGAGTCTTCAGGAAATGGAGAAACAGAGTTAAAAGCATTTGAAACAGTGGTATAAACAGCTTTTCAGCATTTTGTTATACTTCAAAGTTCACCATAAAACTAAAACTGGCAACAGTGTTTATAACCTGCAACCTCTTGTTCTGCCTACTTCTTTGCTTTTATTTGGAAAATCTAACTTCTTCTGACTGAATACCCTAAATTTTCACCTTTACTGTACTGGGATTTTTAAAACTGTATGTGGTGCTCCTTTAATTCACTGGAACTACAAAAGTGAAACCGTTCATTACAGAAATTAATTAGTGTTGGCTTACTTTTCTACAGATGCACAGTTGCTTTTATTGACATGGCAGAGTAGGGGGTGGAGGAGAAAGGATAATAAAATATGGCATGTGTCAGGTTTATGTGCTTCAGGTTAAAAACTATTTGATTAAACCCCCAAGTCGTACATGGTCTGTAGTTTCAAAGTACTGGAAAGTATCTGAACTCTTTTCCAATATAACCATTTTCCAATTTTTGTTAAGCCAGAAAGATGAAAGAATAGAGGTGTATGGATAAAGAATTGCCTTATTGTCAAATACTTTGATGGAAAGGTTGAGAAATATCACCAAAAACATCCTGGAAGAAATTAAACAGCAATAAGAGTGGAGAAGATGCTTTTATCGTAAAAATCAAAATATCTGTGTTCTTTACATGAAGATAAATTTCAGATCAGAATTAAAAGTCCTGCAGCAACACTGAGTGATTGTATAGATGTCCAGTCCCAATTTAAATTTTGTTGCTTTATAATAACTTTTGAGAACTACACTGCAGCCTGTAAAAAATATCCACATGTTCTCTGCTGGAACAGCTCCAGACTGTAACAGAACCACTAGATTGCACCCTGGTGCTTTATGTATTGTTTAATTGTTTTCCTTTGGTGGATATTTTTATTAAAAGCCCATTATCCAGAATCAGACAGAAGTGTTGTTTCAAGAACAGCAGAAACAGAGGCCTTTCAGCTTCACAGTTCTTATTCATGCTTTCTTTAGCTAGCTTAGCTAATGAGATCTCCACTATTCTTCTTTTAATACTTAAAGAAGACAAATAAATGGGAGTTTTTATTTTGTTGCTTTCAAATCTAAGCAGGATTGCAAAGAAGTGTTGTGAGGTTCTGGTGTGCTCACACACCTGTGTCTCAGTGTTAGTTTCTGTGAGTACCTCCAGGGCATGTCTGTGCTTATAGATGTTCTCATGCTTTTGCACAAATAATTCCTTGGAGATATATTTTTTATCCCAATAATTTTGTGTGTCTGTGCTACACTTTACCTCTACAATAATTGCACAAAAGAAAGAAGCATTTTTCACAGAAAAGATGTTTTAGAAAATAAAGCTGCAGTAATTCTAAAGAAAAATAGAAAATCTGGCAAGAGCCAGATTATAAAATTGTGACATGCTGAATAGCACTGTGTTCAGTTCTGCAAGATCTTATGAGGATTCTGGTTACTGGATATTGTTGGAGCCCTAACTCCAAGTATTTCATTACTTTTTGAAGTCAGCCTCTAGTCCTGTGGAGAGATGTTTGAAACTATGAAAACATAAATGTCTCAAAAATACATGTCTGATGAATAAGTTCAGGGAGGTCTATGACTCATCATTGTGTGGTATTAGCAGTACTACTTGGGCCATCAGTAATCCATTAAATCAGTGCAGCTTCTTGGATAGTAAGTCATTACCCAGTGTGAGGGAATCCATCAGACTTCAAGCTCTGAGACATTAATTTTACAAGCAGTACAAGAAAAATGCTTAGTTGTAGAGTGACTTACCATTGTGTATATTTTTATTCAGGAGAAGTGGGGGTCTTTGTCCTGTAATCACATATACTAGGGTTACGATTTAGAAGGCAATTGATCATTTGTGTCATTAGTTTATGCAGACCTCAGTTGTGCACAACACCATAATTCATAGCAAAGATACAGAGCTGTTGCTTACACAAAATAGTAGCTTCTCGAAAAATAATTGATAAAAGACTTTGTGAAATCAGAGGCTTTTCACTGAGTAAATGTGGCAGGATTTTATCTTAAACACTGTGACTACATTTAACCTAATTAAGCAGTCAAATCTTTATGTACAAGCAGTTTCATGAGTTGTTATGCCTTGAAACAAAGTAAGCTTTTAAAAGATCTTATTAGCTGATTCATATGCTTACCTACCACAAGCCTTTCAGTGATGTTTATATCAGCTGTTAAAATAAAGTTACCAAGATTATTAATTTTTTTTTTAAAAAAAGGAAAATGAAAGCAAAAAAATTACAGCACAGGATAAGCCAGGTTGAAGATAGCTATGTTTGGGATGCATTTCTCCTGTATCGTGCATGTAGGACTGTACATGCTTATCAGAATATAGAAGGAAGAGAGCTGAAGGCATGATGCAGCTTATTTGGTTCTTTTTCTCGCTGTCAGTAAGTTGACAGGATTCTGGTGCTGTGTCCCTTGTGTTCAGGGGATGCATTACTAAAGCACAGATGACTAAAGACAGCACTTCCAGTAAGCAGCAACTGACTGTGGTTATGGCATGTGACTTTTCTTCTACACTGGAACAAAACCAAAACTATTGGAAGTTTCCAAGAAAACAACTAAGTGTTTGTTTTTCAAACCCTTTTATGATAATGTTTGTGTCTAACCTTTTGGTGAGGACATTGCTTCTAGGATGTTAGAAAATCTTAAGTGAAAAATCCCAATGCTTTGGGATTGGATTTGGCCTTAAATTGCATCAGGGGAGGTTCAGATTAGAGATTAGGGGGGAAAATATCACTTAATGAGTGGTTTGGCACTGGAATAATTTGCCCAGGGAGGTGGCAGAGTCACGGTCTCTGGAAGTGTTCAAGAGGTGTCTGGATGTGGCACTTGGGGATATGGTTTAGGGGTAGTAAAGGTGGTGTGGGGATGACAGTTGGACAAGCTGGTCCTGAAGTTCTCTTCCAATCTGACGATTCTGTGACACTGTGAAAGAGTGAAGACAGTTTGTTGTCACCCATTCCTACACATCAAAGGATTGAACCTGACCTCATCACATCTGAAATTTACGCCTTTGCTGTCAGATTATTTGGAATGTTTGGGGCTTGATCCTCACGCTTAAAAAAGTCTCCCTCTGAAAAATATCAAGGAGATGCAAGTATACAAAAAGAGTATGTTTTAGTAAAAAAAGTACATTTCTCAAAAAAGTTAGTGTTCTAGTTCTGAATTACAAGGCTAGTATGAGAGTGGGAGCTCATCACCCTATCCAGTCTAACCTTCCTAACTCTTCAATCAAGATGTTTACAGATTAAGAATGTATTGCTAAGAATATATCATTAAACCTCAGAAAGTGCTTCAATTCCTGTCAAAGGGATTTTTCATTCCTCATGATTCATTAACATGTGCTTCACTTTCTGTATGATGAATTCGCTGTGGAAACGGATTCCCTCTGGATCTGAAAATTACAATTTATTATCTGATCATTTGCCTCTTTTTTTCAACAAAGAAAAAAAAATTCAAAAAATTGCCCATCATTTTCAGTGTAATTCTTATTAAAAACTGCACACACAGCAGAATAAATGCAGAGTTTGTAATAGCTTGAAGATCCTTTTATTTACAAACTAATAAAAAATGCAGTGATTTCATTGTCATTCTGTTCCATCAGATGGGCCACTGCTAAGTATTAGCTGCCCCTGAAACTAAAACCATGACATAGATGAGTGCTCTTCAGTCAGTTTTGATTTGCCCTGTGTTAAGTTCAGTCATTGGCTTCTATGTAAAAACTTGCTGAATGAACGCAGAGTTTTTTTATGCTCTCTTCTGTCATCTTGCAAAGCCAATTTTGGATTGGAAGTACTTGGAATGTAGTAGATTGGAAGAGATCAGAAAGATCAGAAATACATTTCCAATAATACCAAGCAGTATAATTTTCCAAGATTGTTAATACTCCCTTTTCCTCTCCTCTGCCCTTCCTCCCCCTTTCACATTTCTCTCCTGGAGTCATAATTTGATCATTCATCAAGTTTTCCATAGCATCTGTAACATCCCTTTTCTTCCCACAGTTCTGTCACATGGCTCTGATCACAAAGTTGTTCCTCATCTTTTTTTCTCAGATGCTCAGAAACATCTGAGTTTTCTCAAAACTATTTTGCATGTTACCAGGCTCTCATGCTCTTTCATTTACTGATCTACCTGGGACATAAGCTTTTCTCTTCCCTTATTTGTCTATTTAACCTCTCATTCCCCTCACAAGAGGCTCTTGTCCCTTGCAATACAATCATGATTCATTATAAAGAAGAAGTTCTGCTAAGCTCTCCATCCTCGTCTGTCCTTTCTCCCTCTCTATCCCCAAGACTATTGAGTGTACGTATTGCTGTTTTTCCTCTGATTCTACACCTCCTCCAATAGAGCATCTCGGTCTTCTTCTGAAACCATTCTTAAAATAAATCCCTCCTAGACCCAAACTCAGTGACTATATTTTACCCTCATTTTTCCTAGCCTGTGTGTCATCCACTTTTATTTATTCCTATGAACTTTTTCTTGTAAATTCGTCTTTCTCTGACTTCTGTGCTTGATAGTCCCTGGCCTCCACCCATACTTGAACATAGAACGTCTCCTGTAACTTGTCTTTTGGAAGAATCAATATTTGCCTCCTTCATCTTTCTTCAGTTATTCCATGACATTCTGCTTTTGGTCTTGGTATCTTCTCCTATTTTGTGGTTTTCTGCAGGGCACTTTGTCCACAATGCAAATTGAATTATTGTTTGTCAACCAGTGGCTTCTCCGTTCCAGGTATGTTTCCTCTGTACATCATGAAATTTTATAGTAACTTTATTATATACTAATTGAGGAAATCTGCATTTAGTTGAAACTCAACTTTACCAAACTTTTATCCTCAAGACATTACTACTGCCACTCTCTATAGGCGTAACCATTTTTCTGCCTGTCAGTCAGGCAAGTTCTTGTGTAACCTTTGACCTTCTCTGTTGGAAGTCACAACACAGCAATGTCTAAATTTTGCAAATTCTTTCTGTAGCATGTCTTTGAAATACAGAATGTATTACCATTCCAACCACCTGAAGTGATTTCTAAGTTTCAGCCATTTTGTTTATTATTGCAATGTCATTCTCAGAATGCTCTTATGAATTTCATTTTCCATATGATACCAGGTACAGGTTTTCTGATTTTTTTGTGTCATGAAGTTCATACTTGTAGGGTATTCTCATAAACAGCTACGAGACTGGTTCATTAACTTCCCTGAAATATTCTATTACATTTCTATTTCGCTATATCACCTCACACAAAACTTGACAGTGATTAAATTCCTTTACTGCTAAGATTGCTTCTGTTTTTCTGGCATGTACAGCTTCTGCCTATTGTTCCCCAAATCTCTATAAAATACATAGACATGAGCCCTATTTTTATTCATTCTGTGTGATTGGCGATTTTAGTGTTTTATGCAATTGGCTTTGGTTCATGACAGTACCTCCAATGCATTTTACTGATATAAATGTGTTTGTTCTTGTTGTTAAGAATAATAGTAAGATGTGAGGAGTTAAGAGGTTAGTTTGGGAGATAGAAGTTGTTCCTCTCCCCATCACGTTGCATGTTGCATGAGAGATGCACACGCTCAATACTGGTGACATTGGCCACATGTGGGGCACAGGAGGGCTTGAGGTGGAGCTCTGTGTGGTACCAAGGCTAGAGCAAAGCTGGAATCACTTTGTCTGATCTCATGCAAAAGGCAGTGTCTTCCCAGGGTTGGAGAAAGGGAGATGGAGAGAGTTAGTCCTCTAGCTCAGTTGTCTTGCATGCAGATTTTAGTTACTAGAATTTATGTGGGACATGGTGACAAGGATCTGTATTCTGGAGCTGTTCTTCAGTTCCAAAAATATGCTACTGGTAGGATTCAGTCCTTCCCAAAAAGGCTTTTGAAGTGTGATGCAGCCTCTCGGAAGAGTCCATCCATCTCAGAAGCACAGATATCTCTCAGCATCACATCTGCAGCATCTGTGATCTCATGAAGCCTGTGAGCATACATATCTTGCTGACATCTGAGGAAACAGGATGATTATCAACAAAATGTAGGGCCTGTTGTACACTGTATCTCTTCAAACACAATGTGTTTATTAAGGCTTAATTACATAAGAAACAGTAGATATGTTGTGCAAGCTTGCAGAATGTCACTTGCAGAAGTTAGGCAAGATATAAGAGTTTCCTAAGTTTCTATTATAGTTTTATTTCCAGCAGTATTCTTTGACAAACTAAATAAATTACTGCATGTATTGGACCTCTGAGGCTTGGGGCAAAGAATGGAAAAATTATTTACAAAAGCTTGAAAATATTTAATCACTAGAGGCAGGGGGCAACTGTGTTTTAATTAGAGGTTCCTCAGGCCATTGGCTGGCTGGAGGCTTTCTCAAACAACCACACAAATGCACTGAATAGCTGTTTGCCAGCCTTAGGGTCAGGCCTGAGATGAAACAGATAAGATAATTGGCTCTAATGAAATCCAGAAGGCCTTGGCTTTCTTGTTTGAGCTTGGATTTGAAAAGTGCGTGTGGAAGTGAGGCTTAATTCAAACCAGTCCTGAGCTAGGCCCGTTTTTCAGTGACTTTGATATTGTTTGAAGTTCTGAAAGTGTTCGCCACACCACTAGCCTGCTGGGCTGGGCCTCCCCAGTCACCTTAATTACTGAGCTTTATTGCTGACTTTACTACACAGGAAAGGAGCCATTATATGTTCCATCAACATCAGCTCTCCTCAGATTGGAGGAAAGGGCAGGGTGAAAGGCCACTGTAGGAAGGCAGAAACTTCACTTTGAGGTAGTCAGATCATTTACCCGTGTTAGATTTCACTGTGCTATGTGTGTACATTCCTCACAACACAGAAGCCCAATTTCCATTTTTTTTAGCAAGTGATTACTTTTCAAAACATTTTGTTTGTGTCTGATTAGCAGAAGGGTACATTTATTCTTAGAGGTGGAAAGAAAGCAAATTGTAACAAATGCCTAATTAATCATCACAGGGGAAAGAAATCTAGTTAAAAACTGTAATAAAGAGAAATTGTTCTTCATGCTTCTTTGAAGTGGGCATAAGTGAGGAAACCCCTATGGTGTGTTTGCAGACCTGACACCCTACGGAACTGACTCCTTACAGCCAGCCTGATATCTTCAGGGTACCTTGTAACGGGCTCTCCAAAAACAGAAAAGCTCCTGTGAAGTACTGTTAGAGCAAGCAACAATTGAGGTATTTTAGCAATGTTAGTTCTGAATTATTCTCTTCAGGATAATTGCTTTCAGAATTTGGTCCTAATCTCTTCAGCTGCTCCAGCTGGTGGTGCTGCTGGAAAAAGAAGTTGTTGAACTTTTGTGCGTGAATTGGTTTTCACATCTAGACACTCTGTAGCAGGAGAGGTGTCTCTCAGGCTTCAGGATCCACAGTCTGGGGCCACCAAGGTGCCTGGGAAGACTGCTGTCAGGAAACCTGGGACAGATCCTGCAACTGCTTAAATGAATGCATTTACATATTAACTCATTAATAAGTCCGTTAGGCTACTAGCCAGAGTAAAGTTACACGTGTGCATTCATGTTTGCAGGATTGGGCCTCCTGAGACCAATGAAAGCGTATAATATTGGTCAATTTGTGCCAGATCCCATATTACCAACACTAGCACTTAATAAAAGAAATATTGATGAAAATTAGTTTCTAGTGGGACCATAGTTCAGATCAAGATAAGAAGTATTTTTTTTCAATGAGCTCAGGAGGCAAATTAAAAAGGACTGAAAAATCAGTCCTGTTAATATCTATTCTATGAGATTTTATTTTGGATTTTTGTTTATACATTTTTTTTTAAATTTTGCTTGGCTTTTGTTTATTTTCATGGAACTAGTGTTTCTATTTTTCTTAAATCTTGAAAATGTCTGGGAATCCTTCATAAAACTTAGAATAATACATTCCACAGAATATTCAGCCCTTTCTTTAAAGGCAACTCTTTTTCATAAAGAAGACTTCTGCAGATCAAGATAGTTCCACCTTGTGTTATTTTATAAATAATACAAATATATTATTTAGATTTATAAATTTATTTATAAGTAATATAAGTATATATTATTTGTTTAAAAAATAAATTGTATGCATATGTCACTCAAAAATTTTTTACACAAAGGACTCATATTTAAGAACCCTGAAGGCTTCTTATTTTTCTTCTCTTTCATATGGCCTGTCACTTTGGCATGTTTTATGTTAGTAGAGTGGCAAATTGGTTATATGCTTTAAAGAGAAGCAGCAGGTTTTAATATTTTTATCATCATTTTGTGAAATTTTAACCTGTTAAACTCGTAGCCAGCATCACAGGGAGCTGGTTATATCTCGATGTGTATTTTATTAGCACTAATGAATCTCTTTTTGAGCTGAGAAAATAACGTTTGAAATCATCATAATTCATCACAATTATTGGAAAACAATAATTTCCCTTCTAATACAAAAGATTGTTTTGTGAGAAAACAGTGGTGTAAGTATCATAGTGGGAGAGGGTGAGGGTCCCTATAAGCAATATTTCCAGATGGGTAGACATTCTGGTCTTTATTAAACATAAGATTTTGTTTGCTCTCATTTTTTTATAATGTAAAAGACAAGACACAATTGTCCTTTTTGAAACTGTGCTTTCTAAGAGGTAGTTTGGACTATTAATCATAGCCCGTCATTATAAATCATGATCCTTGTCTGACTGTACTTTCAGCTGCAATCACATTTTAGAGAGGCTAATGTGATTGAGGGGATCATATATGATGGTATAATAATATTATAGTATATTGAAAAAGACTTTTTGACTGGCAGAAGTGAGATTAGGTGATCTATTAGTGATGTAGTGGATACCTTGCCCATATGCCTAATGATCTTTTCAATAAAAGAAATAAAATTATAAAATCTACCAATGATTTAATTTGACCTTTGCACATCTGCCCACAAACTTTGTAAAGTTAAGCTCATGTGGATGGTGTAAATCAAGCAGGGGATAGTGACTAAGGAAGCATTTTATTGCAGGAAAAATTCCCTGGATGCTTAAATCACTTATTTCCAAAGTTTCCAATCATGTTTTTAAAGTAGTACAATGCTTATTAGTAAAAAGAGTCTTTTTTTTATGTGGGAAACTGAGGACTGTGCAGTTTCATAATTTCCACCTTGCTTACAATTGCTTTTAAATCTGCAATTTAATAAAAGGAAGTCTAACAAAAATATTCATAAATTAGCCATTATCTGATGTAATGGTGTTCTGTTGTGTATTTTTCAAACACTGTATAGACCACACAGGAAATCACTGGCTGGGCAAAGAGTAAATGTTAGGTTTCATTACTTTCACTACTTCCATGAATTTGCTGCATCTTTAAAATGAGAGATCTTTAAAAAATGACTGTTAGATGTCATCCTTGCATGTACCCATCTGCTCTCCTGTAAATGTTTTCAGATAGAAAATCCATCTGCTTTCCTTCTAAGATTTAAAAGTAGAGTTTGATTCTGCTTTTCATTATTCTTCCTTTGTATCATTTTAGAATGTGTAAAGAAGAGGTAAATTGAACCACTTGGGTTCAGTAAGTCACTTTTAGATGCAATGACCACGACACACATTTTGGCAGGATGATGTTCTGTTGTTCATTACCTATTTTTTACATTCTTGGATAACAAGAGGGTAACTTGAAGATAAATGCCATAAAAACATTTATTTGGATGCTAGCTGCTATAACTGCTTATATAATTATAGATGGCTTTTAGACATCTTTTACCCTGGTAAAGAAGAGAGAAAGAGTTAATAAGGACATTACCTACCTTAGGTATATACATGAGGCTCTTTGACAGTGCCTTTTCATTGCTCTACTCAGTTAACAACAGTGGGAATAATTCACTGCAGAGAACTTTCACAGAGGATGCCATAGGTACATAATTCTTTTGACTAAGGAATTCAACTGGGATGCATTTCTCATACTGTGGCATATGCTATATTCTCATAGATTACTTTTGTGTGATGTGAGAGATCAAAGGATTGTACTCCTATTTCCATGACTACAATAAACTTGAAAAGAACAAAAGGTAATACTGGTGAATATCACATAAAACCAATGGGAACTAACATGATTTAGAGAAAAGGACAATTAGAGGAAAAATGAGGACAGCATGCTTCTTTATTGTTCTTGGTTATAGTGTGAAGTCTTGCACCTGCTTGTTAACAAAGTCAGATATGGGATTAAGAAAAACTGAGTGGTTTAAGTTGCATATTTTCTCCTAATAGCTCAGTTTCCTTAATTTAATTCATATGTACATTATTTTGAAATAACTACACTGCTTGATAGTGTTGCAATAAAACACAGGAAAATACACACAAATCAATGTTTCTTTAAAAATTTAAAAGACTTCCCATTGTATTCTATTTATTATTGTGCTTAAAGTCTTTTTTCAGAAGTTAAATTCAATTCTAACTGTAACATGAGGCATTATTTTCAATTAGTAGTCAATCTTATCCTAGATATCTTAAAACTTAACTAATAATTTACAAAACTTAAATGAAAAAACACACATATTTTTATTTAATGGAATCTATTGTGTAACTAAAATTTGTGGCGTATCAGGTTGTATAAAGGTTATGTAATTAATGAAATGCTAAGTCCTGTATTGCCCATGCTGTTTGTGAAAACTCTTGTTCTTAGTAAACTCTAGATAATTATTGTTATAAGTTAGTACAATAGTATTAGCTCCCCAGATCAGACTATGACTTTTGCACTGAAAAGTAGCAATGTACAAGCTTGTTGAGAGGAAACAGAAGGTTTAGCCTGCTGTGTAGTAATAATTTGCTTTAGTACCCTAAAGGAAAATGTGAAACACAGCCATATATTTTCAGATCCTGTTTCAAAAATTTGATTACAGAGATCTAATTCACTTCCTTATGTCTTTTCTGCTCTGAACAAGAAGAGAGATGAATTTATATTTGAAAAAAAAGAAACTTGAGTTCCTCTGCTGTCTACCCAGGACCCCTTCTCTGTCCCAGTACCCTAAGACCAAATGGAGGATAGTGTTAATGGAAGGCTTCCTAGAATGGTTTCTCTGTGGGAGCTTTTAGCTTGAATGACTGAATAATATTGAAGAAATTGTGATTTTTGTCTTCTCATTTCACACTGAGTTATGGCTAAAAACTACTGTATGAACAGAGAGAAGTTCAGGATCAAATTCAGAAGTCCAACTGTATCCCTGCAATGTAGGCGTCTGCATGTCAGCAAGGTGTCTGCTTTCCCACTGTGCAGCTCTGGGTGAGACAGCTCAGTTGGGTCAGCCCAGTTGAGACAGCTGTGTGGCTCACCCTCAACCAGGGATATGCATTAATTGTCTGAATAACTTCCTAGATTTCAGTCTATACTGACTAGGACCTTGATTCAGTTTGCAAAACCTTACAACTTGTGCCACAGGAGGTGCACTGAAGGAGCTGAGGTTTACTGCTGTAGCTGACAGCTATAGCAAAGGATCTCTGGGACGTTGTGCAGGTGGCCAGGAAGGGTTCCCCAAATTCCCAAAAGCCACTAGATTTCTTCATGTGGGTAACTGAACTGAATCCTTTGCCTCCATGCAACTCAGTGGGAGTTTAGACCCTCAGCTCCCATAGAGATTCCTACAGTATATAGTTAGCTGTCAGCATCTGGATTTGGATGCTGTTCCTGGTTAAATGCATCTCTATTCTAGTTAATATTTATTTACATACTTGAGAGAAAACTCAGTTATTCATGGTTTCATCCATATATGGTTAGGAATATTTTAAGCCAGTATTTCAAAGTATGATTATTCTTCTATACCTGCAAAGAAAGGTAAACATGTCCAGTCCAGCTTTAAGCTACCTGTGCAATGTCTGAAGAATTCTCATGCTGATTGATTTTGTCTTTATCGAACAGTGGCAAAACATAAACACACACATTGTAAGTAGCTTGTCTGTCCCCAAACCAATCTTTCAGGCTGGAAGAAGCTTTATAGAGGCAAATATACTGTGCTGACATAAATTCCCGTTTCTTAGCAGTATGAAATAGCCGGTAGAAACCCGAGTCCCCCTGACAAGAGTTTTTCATTATCCACATTGACTCATTTCAAGCTTACACATCTTTGCATCTAGCTGCAGTATGCATTGTAGTCATATCCGTAGGCAAGGTCTGTCCTTCAGGTTATTGATGAAGTGGGAAATTTACCACTTCAGTTGTGCACTTCCTATTATATCCTTACATTGTATCTTCCATAGACAGGATTGCTGTCTGCACTTAGACCATAATACATGAGAACAAAAACCTGGGATGAGGTTGTGTTTTGGTCAGATTGTACTATATACTCCTGAAGGGACTACCTCTCAACAGGGTCTCTTTCCAGAAATTTAGAGCTGATAATATTTATGAGTTGAAACACTGGCTAGAGATCTTTTAAATGGCTAAATTTCAACACACTCCCTAAGGAGCTAGGATGGAGATAATTTCAGACCTGTCAGAGAAAGATCATGCTTTAATTGTACTTCATTGTACTATAAAAAATGAGACCTCTCCACTAGATTTAAGAGTCTGTGGTATTGTGATCTGTCCGAAATCTTCAGAGAACTCATCTAGGACCTTACAGTGTATGTGAAATAAGCTTGTGTCACTAAAAAAGGTAGAAATAGTCACATAAATATGATGGTTTCTGTAACTGATCTTTTCTAAAAGTATCTCCAACTTGACAGGGAGCATCTTTTCAGTGTGATTTATTCTGTAATATAGTACACTCCAGTGGCTGCCTTCCAAAAATGCTGTCTTGAGTACCTACTTATGAACAGAGCAGCCCCAAATCACTCAGCTTCATGACTCTGGTGTTTCATTGAAAGATGAACACTGCTTTGGCTGTGGCACAGATGCCAGCCTTTAGAACAGAGCATCTCTGAAAGCATGAGGGACAAGTTACATCTTTCGCCAGCAGCTCTTACCATGACAGAGATCCACATTAAGCATCTCAGTTTTAAATGTTGTAGTCTTAAAAAACGAGTTTTATATGTCGTGGAGTGTGAAATGACACGGTGTAACACTGCTGCTTATATTTGTTAAAATTAAAATCAGCTAACATCTGTCAGAGGTACCCTCCTTTCTTCAGTGTCTGATTCAAACCTTTTACAATTATAGGAAAGAGACAGAGACAGTGTACTTAGGTGGCATACAAACTACATCTCTAAACCTCATTTCTAACCTCTGTGAAGTTGTAGAAGTCTCTGGAGTTTCCAGAAATTTCCTCCACAGCAGGGCACTGATTTGTAGGGAGTTTTCTCTTCCACTCACACTGGGATGAGCAAGAACATTACTGTTTGTCCCTACTTGGAAAGGGGTAGGTGTGCTTGAAAACAGTTCCTTGGATGGCATGAGGAGAAAAGCAGAGTCTGAGGAATGAAAGCTTTGACTGAAGCAGTTCTCTGCAGGCACAAGGGCAGACCTGGTAAGATAAATGGGATTTTCCTACTTCAGGAATGTTCAACTGGAAGACATTACTTTTACTGTAAGGGGAAACTGTCCCAAGGAAAAAGGGCATAGCATAGGGGTCTTCACTGGGGTTGGTAGTTCAGTTCAGTGTCCAGCCAGTGTTCTCAAGTCTGAGACATAGAAACGTGCAAGTAATTCTGTGAATTATGTTGAATGCACCCTTTAAGGGATGGACCTGGTGCTGAGGTGATGGTCTTGCCTAAGTGCCTTTGGAATTGCATCTTCAGATGGACCACAGACATGGCAAGGTGAAATTCACAAATGTGAGAAATTATGGAGTCCAAGGAAGTGAGACCATAAGCTCACTTCTGGAAGATCCATAACTTGCTGTACTGTTGTGGACATTTGTGGGGAGTGTTCCTTTATTAATAAGCAAAACAAATAAACTTCAAGCTGTAAGATTCTGACTGAATTCAGTTTAAGGATTAATGATTTTCTCTGATCAGCAGTGGCTGTATTTCTGCTTTTGAACAGGGAGTTGTGTCATTCATGTTGTCAGAAAGACAGCTGTAGGGTATTCAGCCTCCATGTTAAGCCATTTTCAGTGATGGAATAATGTATATATTTGACTCATGATTGTAAAAAGTTTTAAATGCATGTCTAACTTTTTTTCATGAGTATTCTTCAACAGATAGAATAAGATGCAAAAGTAAAATATTTGGAGTTTCCCTTCAGACATTAGTAAAGCAGGTAAATTGTGCCAACCTGTGAGCAGTTAGAACACTAGGGAGTTACAGTTTTCTGTGAAAAGCACAAATGGGTGATGTAGAAATTTATGCTTCCAAGAATAACATCACAATGTAGCTTAGACAACATTCAGAGAAGTAACATGCTTAAGTCAGTGAAGACATCCAGGACTGTCTTAAAACTACATTAAAAGAAAAGCAATTAAAGCTTGCAGGTCAAAAAAAAGAAGTTAAAGTGGTCAGCATCTTCAGCATCTTCATCTCTCAGAATGAAGCTCTTGGGTCTCATACATTCTCTCCTCTTTAAGATAACTGGGAAGTAAAGGGGATGATAGAGGGCTGGACTAACAGTAATGAGCAAGCAGATGAGCGAAACCAGAGTAGAAAGAGAATGTAGATGAGGCAGAGTAGAAGAAAGGATGAGAGAAAACAGATGGAATCCAAAAAGCCAATGAAGTGAGAGAGACAAGACTACGATGATTTACACGGGACTTGGTGAAGCTTCTCTGGATAAAACACTGAAACTTATAGCCTCAGTCCAACTCTGGAATAAAAAGAAAAAAACAAATTTTAACATGGTTTTAAATGTGTTCAGGCAGAACTTTTTGTGAATCTTTTCATCCTGGCATTAGAAACAGAGATTCTCTAACAGGATATCCTGATAGTATTGGTGACATTGCATACATTAGATTGAAATAAACATTAAAAAATTTACATGTTTATTTAAACTAAACTTCAAATTCCTTAAGGTTTATTCTTTGCTAATATATATTTCCTTTTAAAGCTGGAAAGAACTACAATTTAATGTATATTAAGTAAGCATGTATAACATGAATTGATAACAGGAATGCATGTTAAACAAGTTAAACAAAAGCCAAAGCTGGAACACTATTTTCTTCCACAAATTCACATGATCTAATAGTCTTCATTCCCTCAATAGTAAATCATTATTTGCAATTATTTAGGATTGTGAATTTAAAAAAAAATCTAAATAAGTTTTTTAACTTATGGAAAGATAATGTAGGAGCTTTTCAAGGGAGCAGAAGTCTGAAGAAATTTCTTATCAGTATTTTGATTTATTTGCAATTACAAACAGAGCCAAATTGGAAAATGCCTGTGTACCCTGTAACTGTTGAAATAACAATGGTTTTCAATTCTAAATGCTTTTTAGCTGTACAATATCTGCGTGAATTATAGAAATGCTTAGTATTCTAGAACTGCAGTAGCTTTTTAAAACATTCTTGACCTGTATTAATCAATAGTTAGCAATCCTGCTAAAAGAAGATGTTAGATTACAAGCTAGAGTGCTTCTAATTTGTTGGTTTAGCCACAGCTTTTTTTTTTTTCATGATCTGACTAGGGTTCTTTGATGATTCAATGGAATTTAAAGAGAATGGAGTACAGCCAGAGGGAGATGAATGTATCAGTCTTGGCAGGATGAGCTTATTTTTAAGCATTCTTTTATCTTTGATGCTCCTCATCTCTATCTTTGCTTTTCTTGGTGGAAAAAGCACTGCAACGAGGTGATGGGAAAGCTGGCTTACTTTTTATTGTAACAAGTAAGATTTACCAGTTCTCATTCCACAATCACGTCTCTTCAAAGATAACTATTTCCTTCCTGACTGGGTTTTCACTTGGACTGGCAGGTTGCCAGTATTCCCAGTGTCAGAGCACCAACTGATGTTTGAGGTTGGAATTAATTTTAAAGATTTACAATTAAAAGCTCAGATTTTTTAGATTTCAAGATATAAAATAAAATAAAGACATTGTTAACAATTTAACAGCCATGACATGAAATTTAAAATTATATTTTCGCCACTTTAGTATCTTTTTGAATCTAACTTGGGTAAATAATATAAAAAATACAAATTATTTATTTGATGTTAGAGGGGACTCATTGAAAAACTACTTGACTAACAGTATCCATGAGATGTGCAGAGCTGGGTATAAAAAAAATAGGAAAAAGATCTGAAGTATCCAATAAGTGAAAAAAACCAAAAATTAGACTTTAGATATTATTTGATTGATCTTATGAATTCAAAAAAGTCAAAAAGTGTTGAAAAGAAATGCAGCTTGAGTGATTATATAAACAGCCATTCTGTACATTCCCTTGACATTATATTAACTTAGGATTCTGGTTTTTCTTCCAAAGACTGAACTATCTTACAGCAACACAGTACAAAAAGTACAGATTTTAATAAGTAATTTTTTCCTTAGCTGTTCATGCGGAAAGCTGACAAATTCTTTTTGCTTAGGTGCCAAGAATCTTCTAACCTTTCTTGAGGGGGTCACAACTTAAAAATCTACTGGATCACCTCCCATGAATTAGCAATGATAAAAACTTCCTCCTATTCACTGTAATTGCGCATCTCCCTATGACAGGTTTGGCAGTTTCATGTTGGAAAGGTTATTTTAATGAAGAGTGGATTAGAATAGTATGCCAAATTTCTCAGCTGGTGTAAAATTCCAAATATTTAAATCTAGATTGGCAACTGAAATTGAGGAACTCACTGCCAAAAGTTATTGTTCAGTGTTTTGGAGACTGTTGGTAATCCAAAGGTAGCAGCATGAAAAGTGCTGCTCTTAACTAGTCACTTAAACAGTTTACAAGATCTGTTGACAATTTCAAGTAAAGAAATGACAAAAGTATTTCCTGAAGTAATGGTAACTTAATTGCAGTAAGTACGCTAAAGCTGGCTAAAGTCAGATCCCTAGGAGAGAAATGATTATGAAGTCCTGACAGGGTTTCTAAAATACTTGGAAAATTCATGTTTTATTAAATATATGTTGACCTCAGTAAGAGGTCCAGTTTCTGGACAGAGTGAAGAATTTGAATTACATGATACCTATATATTGTGTCATCTAGATATCAAACCCGGAAGAACTATTTTATGTTATTTTTAAGTGAGGTAGAGTTGAATGTCCATTTTACTTACATTTATTTCAATGTTTTCTGAAACTTCACAATTATTTTATTGAAGTTTTCAGTCTAAGTTATTACGTTGTTTTGATTTTCACTCAGAGAGAAGTGCAACAGAAATAAATCTAGAACTGGAAATCGTGCTTAGGGATGTTTTTGTTGCTAGTTCCAACACTGTAAATTGAGATGGACATTGAAAGAAGGAACTATGTGATTCAGTTCACTCTTACATTTTCTTGAAGTTAGAATCAATCTCAGTTTCCAAGACAACTGACTGTATGAGGATGGACCAGCCAATAATGAGAAATAGCTTTCTTTTTTATTGCTGTAGCATATGGTAAAAAAAGTATTTCTTGTTTCATGCTGTTGAGGAGACTATCAAATTTATCACGCCAAAGAGGATCCAAAAATTATTAAAGGAGGTGTGAGCACTTCAGTTTTTCAAGAGAAGCACAGGGACATAAGTTCATTGGGGAAAGGCAAATTCAGAAATGTCAAAATGTAATTTTTAGATGCTTTTCAGTTAAATCCCAAACTTCACCTTGATTTTTTTCTCAGTCTTTCTTCAGAGGTCCTGATAACATGAAGAGTTGGTGCAAGTGTATTGGCAAATGGAATAGCAGTGTGTCAATATGACTCTCTGGGCTGAGTGGGATTGCCTTTCTGCTGTAAAATGCCTGGCACAGATAAAAGGCTTCTTCCGTATAGACCTCTAAAAGTGTTATGATGGATCTAGGACCACAAGACTCTGCAATTCTTTTGCAGATGTCAAATAAAGTCTGCTAGGAGAAATGTTGGTTCCATAAAGTCAATGGAAGCCTAAGGAAAATATTAAATCACATTGCGATATACCTGCAATTTCATATTTTGTTTTTCAGTCTGAGATTCTGAGAGCTTTGCTGTTCACTATTCCTTCCTTGCCAAAAAAACCCCACAAACAAAACAGAACAAACAAACAAAAAACTAAACCAAAACAAAACAAAAAACAACAACAACAAAAAAACTAATTAAAAAAACAGTGAACCATTTACTCAGGACTCATGTTATTCCTGAACTCTGTGGTGTTGTGTGCAGTTCTTTTTTAGAGATTTCATTGTTTCTTTTTTCCCGTATCCTTTTTTCCTCATTGTGCCCATGAATGGAATATATATCCTTTTGTACTATTATTACTTGAGTTGATACAGTATTTTCTGATCATCTTGGGTTTTGTTTTAGATATTTTCTAATGCAGATTCTTTTACTATTTTAGGATTTTATTAAACTTCTTATTTGTGACATTGATTCCTTAATATATAAAGCTCTTTCTAGATGAAAATGCTTCCCTTTGAATTTTATGTATAAAACTTTTTTTTCATACTACTGAAACCAGAAAAAAATCCTGTTCTCAACATGTCATATTTGGTTTCATATTTCCCTAAGCCTAAGTTCTCTCAAGCCCTTTCTTTGGCTTCAGTCTTTAAGTTATAAGTGTAGACCTCTTGCAGGAGAGTGTTTCTCATTTTAAAACAGCCTACCTGATGATTCTCTCTGAACAAGTCTGGTGCTTTTATTTGTGAATTGAGTCCTTGCAGTCACGTTCAATTCAGTTGATCTCTAAGTGCTGACATCCAATTTTCTATGTCTTAGAAGTCTATCAGATTTCCTCTGTTTTGTTGAGTAAAATGAGTGTAAAAGAAGAACAGGGATAGAGCAATATAAAAGAGACAGGATTCCTCCAAGCTACACAGAGCCAACACCAGATCACATTTCTAACCAAACAGTAGCTGAAACTGCACCAGAAAAAGTTGTAGTTTCTAACACCATGTGGTATCTTGGGATTAATGCATTAGTGAGAGTGTTCCCCCTGGTCCCACAAACATCTCCTCTCTTTCTCTCAGAGAATTTTCTGGGGGAGTGGGAGGGAAGAGGGAGGAGGAAAGGGCAGGGATTGAAAAGTGCTTTTCTGGGTTACCTTACATTATCTGACAATGTTTCTTCTAAATCCTCAATGAAATTATATCAGAATGGGTTCATTTAAGTGGCATTCAATTTAGGTAAAGTGAGAAGACTTGAATTTTTTGTACTAAGTTTTTACTTTTGTAATAGGCCTTATTATATGAAGGAAACTGTATTTTTGGCTATCAGAAAGAAGGCCAGCTGGTCTGTTTAAATACATGCTAGATGTATTGAGTTGGTGCAAATGAGTTTGACTAATGGATTGCTCCAAAGTGGCCCCAGCTCCAATGACAAGGCTCTGCCAAGCATGAAGCAAACAAACATACCTGTGTTTACTTATACAGAAGTGGTGAATGCTGTTGCATCAATATCCTGCCTGTAGTATCAATTAAGATCAAGGACACTTCTTGTTGGTTAATTTGGTTTGGGTGTAAGAAAATGCCTATATGTTCCTTGTCTACCAGTGTATGTTGTTCATGAAAAAACAGGAGAGAAAATAATGTACTGCATCTTGCCTTCAGAACATCAGAAAAATACTAGTCATATGAGCAATTTTCTGAATAATATTACTTAAAAGG
Organism: Melozone crissalis; assembly: GCF_028551555.1. NCBI lineage: Eukaryota > Metazoa > Chordata > Aves > Passeriformes > Passerellidae > Melozone > Melozone crissalis. Next base: position 31,123,060 of record NW_026535794.1, read on the forward strand.
AAAAGTGACAATACAGACTAAAATGGCAGCTGTTATCCAGAAAATTATGAATTTCCTGCTTAATGATAAACCAGAAAACCGGAGAGAAAATACCATTAAAAGTAGTTATGAGTATATGGAAGAAAATATAAGACAGAGCAAGAAAGCATCTGTTAAAGAAAATATGTAGAGATCTCTGAGAAGAAAATTAAGACAGCTTCATGTGCTTTTTATTCACAACTGTGTTGATGAATACAACATGTGGAAAATGATAGTTTTCCAAATGGCTATGACCTTGATAAATAATTTGATTTCTAGAAAATGGGGTTTTTTTTCTTTTTATTTGAAAGGAAAAAAATATCCCTTTCTGGGCAAAATGCACTTTTCAGAAATTAAGAAAATTTCTTGGTGAAAGTGCTTTTTCCAAGGGATCTCTGTGTCTTTTTATCCACTCAATCTATTGTTCTCATGAAAAACACAACCACTCCAATTCTTCTGCCTGGGCATTTTAAAATCAGATTTACTTTCCTTTCTCTCCCTTTCTTCCACATCTCACTTTTGCAAAAACTGAAAACTACTTTACACTTGTCAAGTAATAATCATTTGTGGTGACGCGAGCAGATTGTTGACATTGGAAACTAAGCTGTTGTATAATCAATAAAAGTAAATTTTAGGTAGCATATGTTCTTCATTCCTGCTGTGCGTTGAAGTGTATGCTGTACCCCCAACAAGGAGTATAGATTTTGGACCTAGAGACCAACTCATACTCTAGAGCCCTCTTCTTTTAATTTATACAAAAAAGCACCCCTTCCTTCTTTTCCCCAATTTTACCATTCCTGTGGAATGTCAGAAAAATAGGTACTAGGCTTTCCTTTCTCTTATACTATTCTTAGACAGCTAAATAATTTTTAAAATTTCAAGTACCCTAAAATATACTGAAATGTACAATATTCTCAAAATAATGTGCTTATCTGTAGATGTAAGAAATTCCTTGGGGGATTATGTCATACTGTCATTTATTTTGTGAATTCTGTAAAAGTGACACATTGAGGCAAATTTTTACCTCTGTATTCAAGTATTTCTGATACTACAGCACTTTCTTATGAGCACTCTTATTAAGATTATGGGATGCAGTGAACTTTTTTGGTAGTATTATTCGTTTATTATGTTAACATTTTAGGCCAAGTCTTTTATGATAAAATACTGCTGAGACAAATTGCTTTGTAAAAAAGCAAAACTGATAGTTATTTTATTACAGAAAATACTGTAGTATTTTCAGCCTTGATAAGAATGTAATATGTTTTCTAAACACTTATACAAATTTTAAAGCAGAAGAGGTACCCCTAAATGTGGTTATTATATTTATGGCAGAAAAGCTTCTAATTATTTACTTTCTTTTTCTTCCATAAAACAGAATAATGAGCATTGAACTGATTTGCTGGTAGAAACATATTACACCATGAAAGCTAAATGATATCCTAAACAATACTTAGTGGTAAAATTTGGCAGTGTGTATGCATGTGTCAGTACCATTTCCCATACAAGTTAGAATGGCTTTGATAGAAAAGTAATTGGCTTTAAATGGTGGAATCCCATATTTATAGCATTTTGCTTTCTCAGTGTTGGAGATGCTATTTTAGGTTATTCTCTGTTTTATTTTAAACCCTGCCTTGCAAATTAAACCTCTACTTCCTCCCTCTCATATATCATCTTCAGTTGTGCATCTCGTGGAAGCCACATCAGTCCTTTAACTAACAACTGGAATTTAGTAAATAAATTGTTCACAAGAATGGCATGTTACTAACTAATTTTATTTGAGATCTGAGAAGTAACCTAAAGGTAAAAAACCAAATGTTTTTTTGCATCATGTAAGTGCTTCCACAAGTGTCTGAGAAGACAGAGGAATAGTCAATAGAAAATGCAGATTTTCTGAACTCTGTTTTTCAGGGTGAAAGTGTTCTGTGTCCTGCTGTTATTGGTATTATCTTGGCCTATATTTCCATAGAAGGCTTTATATTTGTAAACTTTCCTTTGATACTTGCAAACTTGCCTTTTAATGTAACCTTTTATTTAAAGCTATACTCATTTGAGACATGCTCAGGCCCATGATTTTTGAACAAGCTTGTTTACCATGATCTTTAGCCAATCTCTTTACCTATTACTACTTGACTTTGAATTTTACTCCGTTTTGAATATGGACATGAGTGTGCACAGTACATGTATATATGTTTTTGCACGTGTTTCAAGAAGTTAGATAATTTTACTTGACTATGCTATTAAATTTTAAGTGCATTCTGGAAAACACAAAGTAATACTTCTTCTCATAGTTTTTCTGTCTGTTAACTTTTCCTTATTTTGGTCCTTTTTATACTAGCTCAGAGACTCCGACTGAGGCATATTGTAGGTCAAATGTAGAAGAGTCCTTATAATTACATTGAAACTATCTTTCTAAATAATAAAAATATATGGATGAGCAGATATTTTAGACAATATTTCATATACTCTTTGACTGCATAAGATCTTGCAGTTCCAGCTGCAAGAATTCAGGAAAGTTACATGAAGGATGCCAAAATAATTATTCATTTAAAAAGGAACCCACAAATAACAGCCTTAGGCTCTGAAAATGTTTTTAAAAGCCATAAAAAAAGTGCAAGAAAGCCTGAAAGCAAGCAAGAAAGAGAACAAATGGTGCTTCTAAAATTTTTCATTCAGTGGCACTTAGATACTCCTGCAATTAAAACATTTAAAATTTCTAAGTTTATAAATGATCTTTAAATGGGTCCATCCATGGAAGACCTTGAGCCTTTAAGCATTTTGGCTAGTGATTAAATTCAAAACCATATGCAAATCCCAGTGACATGAACATGATTTGCAATACTGAGGACTTCATATTGATGTGGTACCTTTTGCCCCCTGGAGAAAAAAAAAAGTATATTTTTTATCTCCAGAAAGCAAGTAAGATGACTATAAAATAAAAGTAAGGACAGGAATATTGACTGTTCTTAAAAAAAGAAATAGGGAAGAAATACAATTTTAAAAATACATAAAAAATAAAGCTAGAAGAATAAAAGAAAACATATTAAAGTAAATGCTGTAAAGATAAAACTTCTATAAAATATATGCCTTAGAAACTAATGCAGAAAAAGTTGGCAGAATTTTGGTATGCCTTGGAGGATAAATCCAGGACAAAGCTGATGGTCAGATGAAAGTTATCAAGGGGCTTCAAGGGAATTTTCTCAGGTTTGGCCTTGATGAACTTGAGCTGACAACAGAACTGGCCCAAAGGAATGTTGTGAAATTAAACCAAAATTTTAGTGGGAGACACTGTTATAAACTCGATGCAGAAAAAAGTATTATGTGCAAGTTGTACAGAAATTCTATGTAGTTTTCTGTGAGAACAGACATTACTTGATACTGTGTTACATTAAAACGTGTGCAAACAACACATAAAAATAATAGATACTGTAAGTTCCATATACCTATAGGGACAAACCTTTAAATGCTCTCTGATCTGTTTCTATCAGGGAACATTCAACAACTTGCTTTACCTTGTGTAATTTTAAGGTAGGACAACATAGTGATTGTTTGGTACACTCTTTTATTTGCATGATGTGAAACTGAGAATCTTTAGGCAGACCTACATTCTTTCAAATAACAGACTGGGTCTTCATTTGGTGGCTAAATCTCCACTATAATAGCACTAATGCATTCTATATATCTATATTCTTGCAAAATACAAGTCTGGTATAACTGAACAAATGATAGTACATTTATAGGTTTTTTCCCGTACTTGTTGAAGTTACGGACTTTAGAGTCTTCTGCATCTTCTCTCAAGGTTTTTCAAGAGACAACTGGGTAATTTATTCAAGGCGTTTACCAGCTTTTAAGTGTCAGCTGTGACGTGGTAAAGAAATGCCTCTTTAGAGGAGTATGCAGTCAGAAACTGCTATACTGATTTATACCAGCCAAAGATATGAACCTCTCCATTTTTCAGTATTCTCAAAGTACTTTGAGATAATTGAATAAAAACACTAGAGGATTCTAGGGAAAGAGCAAATAATTTATGTTACTAAGGTATTCCAATCTGCAGTTTTAGAACAGCATGGATTATTTTTCTGCTACATAAATTATTGTCCTGGGCTGATATTCCCGCTCATTTCCTTTTAAAATTAACAACACAGCAAAAGAATTGTAGCTATTTGCATAAGTTTAGCTTTCTTTGGAGATTTCCAGCTCTGTGTTGTGGTGCTTAGAGAGTCATTTCTGCATTGGGTACTTCTCTGCAATCTCTTCTGGGAGAACAAATGTTTGGTAGCATCCTTGCCATGTGCTTTGAATGTACAAAAATAGAATAGAAGAATAAAAGAAACAGAGTCCCTTGGTAGAATCGCTTTAATGTCTTGCATCTGATGTTCAGATTGGTGGGGAGGGGAGGATCACATGCCTGATGTTTTCTCTAGAACTACACCCAACTGGAAACCATCCCTTGGCTTCTCTGCAGACAGCAGCATACCCAAATGGAACACATTAATTCTTTGGGGAAATCTCCCTGGTCAGACAAAAAGAAATCTTTTCAGCTTCCCAGATACATGCTCTGTTCCCAGTATCATCAGACTGAAAGAAGAATCTGCATTACGTTGATCTGGAAGAAACAGTTTCACTCTAACTTCAAGGTTTAGATAAATAACTTCTGGGATGCAGCTGCTCAAGCTTTCAGGTTTTGACATGTTTATTAATGAAAATGAATGAGAAAAGAAAGAAACAGTCAGCCAGGCAAGATGCCCCTGTAACTCTGCTGTCATCATTAGGTGAATATGGTATACCAAATATTTATGCTTCTATATAATTCAGATCACAGAAAATAAATATCAGTTTTATGTGTTTTATTTTCTTTGGAGAAGGAAGTGGAGGAGAGTGTGAGTCATAGTGGAAGAATAAAATCTATTTCTCTTCTGACAAAAGCTGCTTGTTTTGTCAGAGAAGGATCCTAGCATTAACTTCAGTTTGCTGATAAGCTCTGGAGCCTGACTGGCTTCAAAAGGAAGTGATGGCCTGCCAGTCCTCAGTCTGTACCTGTCTGCTGACCCATGGCCAGAAGCCAAATCATATTTTTTACTCCTGCTGGACATAAGATAATCAGTGTTCCTAGCAGAGTCTGAATGCAGGCTGCTGGTGCACCCTTGCAAAGATTTCTGGTGAGTAGAATTTTGACCCTTTGCACCGTAACAAATCCTGCCAGCTGCAGCCTAACTTCTGAGCATAGGGCTGGTCTGAGGAATTTGGGAAGGTTAACATGAATATATATTAGTGTATTACCAATATTATCTGCCTGCTTTAAAAAAATACACCCCAACATATTTTTTGTTATGATCAGATTCAGAGGGTTCTCTTCTTAGGCAGCTGAGAAGGGAAGTGAATGGTTGGAGGAGCTCCTGAGGAGGTAGTCAGTGGATGATTACTCCTTTTTACTCCTTGCTGTGCCCGTCAGAGTGCAGAAGAGATACAGGGTCCGATAATTTTCTGCTCCCAAGAGATAGTGAAGGGGATCAGGAACTGTCACTGCCTCTCCAACCATCCTGAGGTAGGAAAAGATTGTTTACAAGGGAGAAGTGATCTTTATGTTGTTTTCAGTAGGCTTTCTTTACAGCTACCAACCTCAAAACATTTGCTTCCCCTGCCCTCCTGCTTCCCCTGCAGGAGGGGGTGGGCTAGATGATCTTTAGAAGTTCCTTCCAACCCAAGCTATTCTATGGTTCTATGATTCTGTGATTTTCCTAAAGACAAATACGCACTCATATGAAGGTACTAAAGCCTGAGAGATGACAAATGACAAAAGGTTTTATGTATGCCCTGGTGAAATGAAGACTATATTTTAAGATGTGTGTGTATATCATTCCTAATAGAACTTCATAAGATAGGAAAGTATCTATCATTTTTGTGAAAGAATTTTTGTGTGTGTTTCTTGCCACAAAGCAGTTACTGCCAAGGCTAGACAAACATTATAGATATCCTACCTACATAAGCTCCAAACCAAAACGCTGTTTTCCAGATGTTAAGTTGCTCTTTTCTGAGTGGATATATAATAGAATTAATTCGAAAGAGTAAACTACCTAAATGTCTGTAGATTAATGTAAAAGACTGGATTAGAGATTTAGGAACCAAAGGTCTATATGGTCTTTGCAATTGAGAGACTTGTGGCTGTCATCTTTTTGAAGGACCAAATAGTAGCCTTGACTTCTGTAACAAGAACCAGGGACACTGAGATATTTAAGAGAGGAGTCAAGCTTGCTATCCCAGTAAAAAGATTATTTTTTTTTTTTAGTGTTCCATGATATCTTTCAAAATGAAAAGTCCTTTGAGGTTCTTGAAATCCTCTTAGCTGTTATTTTGGTAAAGTGAACTCAGGTAATAGTGAAAGCAGTAACAGAACACTGAATTCTAAATGCCACCTCCAGTTATTAACATTATAACCTTCTCATTTCTAGAGCTGAGATTCCTATATATCATTTCTGTAGAGATTTATGAATGTGCTACTATTTCCTCTTCAGGACTATTAAAGAACTATTAAAGATGGTGTTAATAGCTATTCCTGGTTCTTTGTGTCAAAAGACCTTGCTTTCAGTATTTCATAATTTTCCTATTGCTACTCAGTATGACTGGCAGTTTTAATGTCAGATATATTTATTTGACAAAAAATTGAATAAACTGTGTCTAAGCAATTTTTGCTGCTTCTACGAATGAGATTAAGGGTCAAATGCATTGTTTTGCCCCATTGTTATTAAAAAATGTGCTGACATCTTTACGCTTAAGAGCAAGGTCTTGAAATGTGGTAGAAGTGTGGTAGATTTTCCCAATGTTTCCAAATTATAAGACTCTCAAAAATTTCTTTGTGTGTTAGACTGGTGAGGCTTGTTACTGCTCAGCAGCTTGAGCTTGCAGAGCTTCTCTGGGCTGCACACACTCCATTGTCTGACTGCTGAGTTTAGTCTGTGCTGTGCTCTGTGGTGCTGCCACTTTGTTTGACAAGAAGAAATAAAAAGCAGAGCCTGACTTGAATTTGAGGAAATATGAATGGAGAGTAGGAGGGCAAAAGCTCAAGTGGCTGCAGATAGGGAGGGTTCTTCATGGGATCCCTCCTTCTTCCAGTCTATAAGATGTATGGTGCTATGGGGACAGATGAAGATTGTGTATCAGCCTCAGTCCTCATCAGTGATCAGGATCCATGCCACATGTGTTGCAGACGTGGGGAAGTTTGGGAAGTATGTCTTGCTTCAGACAATGAATTTGTTATTAGAGTATCAGAAGGTATGTACATAAGATAAGACGTGGTTGCATAGGAGACCTTTATTCCTGATATTGTTCCCTAGCTTTGTGGAGATTAACCTGAAAAGCTCAGACACTGTAGTGTCTAATGTAAGTATTCATATATGTACTTTGTGTGTCAGAGTGTTCTACACCGTGGAACAATAGGAAAAAAAGCCTAGAGGAGGAGTGACTGACTGCTTGCCTCCAGGCCATTTCAGCTCAAACCTGTAGCAACCTTGGTGGACATTTATTTCAGCTATTATAAAAAAGTCCAAACGATAGAAAGTCTCAAATTTTCTGAAACATTTTATTTATAGTATTACTTATTCTTATTATTTAAAACCTTGTTCCAGTGTCTGAAGTACAGGTGTCCTGCTGCAGCTGCTTCAAGTCCTGTTCACAGAGTACAGAACAGGTTATTTCTTTCCTCTTGCAACAACTTACGTATTTGTGCACTTTTGTCATGTTTGCTCTCATGTTATGCAAATCAAATATTTATATTATTTATCCACTTAAGTTATGTTTTTTAAAAGTTTTTTCTTTGCTTTTGATCCCTCCAGTTGGTCTAGATCCTTCTTGAAGTGCAATGCTCAGTACTGGAATCCATATTTCAGCAGAAGCCTACTAATGACTTGTATAAAAAGGAATATTTCACAACTTGTATCACTTTGCCTGTAGATATTTTTGGTGCAATTTCAGCAAAATCGCCAAAAAATTTTTAAGTGACCTCTATCCTTTTTTTAATGTAAAACTGTATTCATTGAAACGCTGTATGCTCTGACAAAGACTTTTTGTTTCATCTGAATTATTTTTTTATGATTAACAAGTAAAATGAACATTTTCCTAATATTAAAATTAACTTTGAGGCAAACAAAACAAAATAAAGTTTATAATGCATAAATCAAAAACTAAACTAAAGAAAAAACTAGAGAATTGTTGATATCATTTATGTCTTTCTTTTTTTCCCGCAGAAAACACAAACCTTTCCACAAAAATATGATTTCTTTGGACTAAGTGGTTTATCAAATAAGCAATAAACATTGAACCTAAACAAATAGCATTATACATGCACAAATTTAATCTTCACATTCTGACCAGTGTAGACCAATCCCAATTGGTCTACACTGGTCAGAATGTGAAGATTTTTCTAGAGTTAATTTTTCTGGGACAGAACATTCATATACCTATTTGCCTTTTAATATTAGCCCTATCCCCCTGATTTAGCACAGCCATTACAGCCTCAGTGTTTGTCAAATCAGTGCAGAAGACATCCTCACTCCTTCCCTTTGGAGTCAGCCTGAAAGAACACATCTGCAAGTGCAGAGCCAAGGGGCTTATCCTCTCCTTCAATACATCTTTCAGACTTTGAGATTGGAGAAGGGCAAAATCAAAGTGGTAAAATATCCGCACACAAGTTTGTCAAGGAAGGGGTTAAAAAAGTGGAATCTTTGTGACTGTGAAGGGCTGAATTATCTTCCTGACACCAGCAGGGGTTGCTGTCACTAGTTCGTGGTTGTCACATTCCTGTTATGCTTGACCTTGGAAAGGCTTGACAACATAGTCTGGATTTGATTAAGGGAATTTCATGTTTTTCCTTTGCTAGAGTCACCCCCCACCTCGACAAACATTTAAAAATGTTAAGGAGTAAAAAAAAGAAAAAAGTTTGGAAAGCAAACATTTTCCCAAAAGAAATTTATAGTTCAAATTTACACCAAGTTCACACTAACTGGAGCAGTCCGGGTTTCCAGTCAGGCTTTGAGAGCTCTCTGTAAACCATTAGTCACTTCCCTGGAAGAGGCAGCTTTTTATAGGCAGCAGGATAAAACAGACACAGATGTGTAAGTAATATTAGAGGCTTTCACATGTACCTGCCTTTTTTTCTCAGTCATACAAAAGAAAAAAATGGTGATTATAGAAAGAAATTCATTGAAGTCTTGGACTTCAACAGCTACCATGGAGATTTGTTTAATGAAAATAAAATATCTTGTGTTGTGTTTTTTTCTGGTTGTAAGAATTTATATAGTGAACACGGAAGTTCCTTTAATTTGGGTTCTTTGCATTGGGTTCTTTGCATTCTACAGGACTGTCATCATGCCAGCTGCCAATGAGTTTGATCCAGAAATCGTCCTGGTGTCAGCAGGATTTGATGCTGTGGAAGGCCACGACCCTCCGCTGGGCGGGTACAAAGTCACAGCTAAATGTAAGTATTGCCATTGGCACACATTTCTGAGTTGGTATTTTTTCTAGTTAGGAACCTTATTATATAAGTCCAGTTCACATCTGTGTTTCTGTTTTGTGAGATGACAGCTGTGTCACTGAGGGCAGGGACTGTCCAGCAGTTAATACCTAGGGATGCCTGGAGAGCCACAGAGCTTGCCCAGCTCATGGACAAGGTGGAAACAAACATGTTAGAATTCTTGGCTTACTCCTTTATGTTCCTCTTGGCATTTTTGTCTTGACTTTCTAAAGTATTACTTTTCTGGCATTCAAATAACATTTTAGATGTTTCATGCTTTTCAATAGGCCCCAATTTCCAAATGCTGGAGTAAGTTACTTCTCTTTAAATATATATTGGAGATTTTAGACTTTGGATGCCTAAATCCAATCTCATATTGCTCTTTTGTTATTGTAATCTTTTCAGCTCCATGACATTAATCCTGAATTACATCAGTGTTTATGAAGGCCAATTTTTTCTAAAAGACTACTCTGCTGGGTCTCAATATTTGGACGTCCATTTCAGTCTTTCAAAATGTGTGCTTATGGCAGAGATTTAATACTTTCTGAAAGACAGGTCTGTCTGACACATCTCATTTGTAACACTCCAAAATCCCTAGCTCTTAGCAGACATTGTGGCCAAACTGATTCTGAGCCTGGGATGTTAAGCAAGGCTGGCTGATCTAGTAACTCTCTGTACAGAATGTGCAATGTAACATTGCTTTATATCAATTTCTTTACATGGGGTGACACAAAATGGTTTCCTAATGCAGTGATGTGAATAATTTTCTTCAGTATATCTACTTTTATTCAGTATATTCAGTCTATAATATCATTTAAATATCTATTAAATATGGACCTCTGCTGCTAGGTAGGTCAAGGCAAATGCCTTGGGAAAAGTCTGGAGAAGTCAATGAGACTTAATGGTGTTTAAAACACTGCAGAAATGCATGCCAGTTTAGACGATTTTCCTTCTAACCTCTGCCTTTTGTTGCAGATCAATGGACCAAAGCTGTTGTATAGCTCAGGACGTTCAGGGTGGATATGCATATTTTTTATTTTAATTTTTACTGCATGCTAAACAGGCTTCCCTGAATACCAGTGAAAGTGATGGAGGAACAGAGTGAGTGTCCACAGAGTGTGCTGTGACGAGGGAGAATGCAGAGAGCAGTGCAGGGGTCCACCCAGAGACTCTTAGACAGGTGCTAATGCACAAATGGGCTGGAAATGGAATATCCCTCTGGCCGCAAGTTAGGCATATTGAGTTTTAGCACAGCCTTTCAGGTTAATGCAGTGGTTACATGGGAGAGGAAAGAAACATAGCCAGCAGTGTGCATGTTTGAGTATAATTTCCCTGTGTATTATGATTTTCAGTAAAACATTTTGCAGGAAGAGATGAGTGATTTACTCTATGTTTTTTTCCATGTGTGGTTCCTGGTCAGTGGCACCATCCCATGAGTTTGTTTGGCAGAGAGGTGAACTTTCAGCTGGTACTAAATTAGATATTGTGTTGAGAACCATTGTATAACTATCTGTATTTAGCTGCTGAGAAGGTATTCTACATATTCCTTAAGGATGCAAGATGCTTTGGCATATATAATATTCTGGCATAGCAACTTCAACAATTTAACTAGAAATTGTAGCAAAGAAAAACTGTCTGACATTAGAATTAGTGTTAATTTTCATTCATTAATTAATTAAATCATCATAACTTTTTAAAAGAAATCTTACACATTTTCTAATATAAGAGGCTGCACACTACTTCTGCATATGTGTCTGTAAGCAAAAAAAAGTGATTTGTGATTTTTTTGCTTGAAGACACATATGCAGAAGTAGTAGACAAAAAACCCCCCAAAAAACAGTGTAGGTGGCTCTTGTTTAAATTAAGAGAAAAGCCTAGATAGACTCAGATAATGATCATGCACCTGAGGGATGAATAAAGCCCTTTTTACTGAGCCAAAGGAATTTATTATTTCCCCAAAATAAAATTCTTCACATTCCACCATTCTATTTTAGAACATAACATACGATATGTGGTATGTAGGAAAATGAACATTCTATTAAAAAAAAGGTCCAAAGATAAACTTTCATATTGAACATTAAAACAGATACTTGTGCAAAGTTTTAATATAATTGGTTTGTAATAATTAGAAATTGTATGCCAACAAGTAAAGCTGAACCTGTAAATATTCTTTCTTTATAAATCTTTAGCACTTTGTGTATACTTAATACATAGAATTTTCTGATTTCTATGATTTAATACAAGCTTTACAAATTAGAGAGATATTGAGATCAAAGGAGAGAAGATAGATCCTTAGCTACTAACCTTGCTCTTAAAGAGCATTTAGAAGCCACTAGATACTTGGTAATGAATTTTTTATGTCTTTCCATCAGAGTACAATTAAGAGAAAAAATTAAAGTTTATTAACTAATCAATTGTCTCAAGTTATAAAGTAAGAATCATTGGATGAAGATAGTAGATTGAACTAATTACAGCCTTGGAGTAACCATATAGAATAACAGGCAATTACATTCAACAAAAAATGATCTGGTAATGAATCTGCACAGTTTGAGAAATGTAAACTATAATCTGCTTTAACCCAGAATTTTAATTTTTTTCTAGATCATTCAATCTTATTTACTGAGGACTTGCCATTTCTCATTAGTAAAGAAACATATCAGCAACAAAATAATCATTTATATATATTTGCTGATTTTAAATCTTTGAGTCTGTTGTGTCTGTCAGGATTTATCACAGCGAGGTGACACTCAACTCTAGAAGGTTGTAGAGTGGAATCTGGCCAACTGAGATCAGTGATGATAGCAGAGCTTGGAGATATCTCACTTCCTAATTTATCTTTCGTTGTATTAAGTAATGAAATCACTAATGGTTCATCAAAAAAAAAGAGATAGTGTTAAAAAAAAGATTGGAAGGGAAGTTTGAATCTTTCCTACCTTATTGCACTTTTCAGATCACTTTCCCTATTTTTACAAAGTGGCTTTGCAATTTCTCCTTATCATCTGTTGATTAGTTTTCACTAAACTAAGCAATATTTGACTAATGTTTTACCTGTCTGTGAAACAGATTTGTTTGGTGCAATGTAGAATTGAGAATGAACATTAAGTAAAGCATTTGTTTCAACCCCAGCTTTGAGGATTTCACAGGCACGTTTTTCTTTATGTTAGCTCTTTGTGCCAATCCTCTCTCTTAATGAAGTGCGATGATTTCAAAAGGTGCTTGCATAATACACCTACATACACATACACATCTTGAAATATATACTCAACCCATGTGCACAAACTTTGTGATGGATTTTATATTATTTTAAGAACAAAAAGGGCTTCAAAGATTTGATGTGACTGGTGGCATATGGCAGAACTTGTTGCTGCTGGGAAGTTCTCAGTCCTTTGGTACAAGCTACATTCCTAATATCTTAGTAAGGAAAGGCAAGCTTTATTGACAACACTGATGAAAGGCCACCTAGCATAATTAGAAACAGGTACACTTTTGAATTCACAATTGCTTTGCCCTGAAGAAGGTCTTCTCCCCTCAAAAGGGTTTGTGTCAGAAAAGGACTTTGTTTTTCCAAATAAAAATTTCTGTCTGCTAAAAATATTATCTTTACTCACAGACACTGCTTTGCCTGTGACATTATGCTATGGGAACTGCACCAAGTTTAACATCAAAAAGTGAAGAGAAGAAAGTGAGGCAAACATCATAATAAACTTCCCTGGTAGTCCTCTTGGCCCAGGGTCTTGCACCAGTTAAAGGTGCCAACTCTTGCTCAGGAGCTTCTCTAACACCTGATATGTTCTGTCAGGAATATTCAGGCAAATTATCTTACATTTTGCTTTCTGTGTGCCTTCTGTAATGGCTGAAGTTTAACTTCATTAGCTGAAATAGAGGAATGCCAGGAATGCCTTTTGCAATGTCCATCTTCAGTACTCGCATGGCTCTGTCCCTGTTGCTTGGCTAAGCGGTTCCCCAAGATGTAAGGTGAAGGTGGGTGTAGCAGCTGGAACTCTCATACACAGATTTGTGTAGAGTAACTATTGAAGTGTTTGGGACCTCTTTGTTTGGATCAGAGACTGTAAAAGTCCTTTGACTTTATTGTAAACTATAATCAGGTGAGAGGAAAACATCTCAGTTCTTGACTCGTCCAATGGTTTCTTTTTATTATTAGAATTTTTTTTTCAATAAGATAACACAAAATATCAGCACCATGTAACATGTATTATCAAAACATGTTTTTATCAAATTCACTTTTTTTACTGTAGTAATAAAAGTTGTATTGACAAAAAAATATAAGAAAAATAATGGTAGAAGAAGGGAATAAAGGGATTTTATATTTCGAATAGTAAGAATATGCTTAAAGAGTAGTAATATACTCTTCCCTGTTATCCTGATGATCCTTAGATAAAACTACTGAAGATAGAACTGATACATTTTGTGCTTTATTTTAAAGTTAATTTTTACATTTTCTGCTAAAACATATAGTATTATCACACAATTTGAATTTTGTGTAGTGAACAAGTCTGAAGAAGATCTGTCAGATCTGATCATAAATTTGCAAGTTGTTAGATCTTGTAAGGGAACTGTTTTCAAATCTAGCTCTGCTGGCTGAAGATCTCCATGTAACATTATCCTGAGGTGAAGTACTTTCTCTTTGTTTTATAGAACAGCCCTTAGAATAATGCTTGCACTAAAGCCACTGAGATCACTTTACTGTTCAAGTAAATATTCTACATAATTGCTCATTAAATCTTGACCATTCCATAAAAAGAAATAAAGTAAATAGAGAAGTGTCAAGCAAGAATGAAGACCTTTTCCAAGGTACTTAACTTCCTGAAGCAGTTCATTTGTTAAGGGCTATGATGATTTACTAGAGTTTTCCTGTTGTTTTACTCTCCTATTCCAAAGATGCTATTTGACACCAGAGTGCAAAATAGAATCAGCAATTAGCAGTAGGAAAGGATACCACTGTGGGCATTTAAGGAGTAAATGATATTTTGTCTGTTGGAATATTTGTCCTCTGTAATGCCGAATTTGTAATGAAAAGTTGATCCAGTGCCTAGAATATAACTGATTCTATCTAAGCTGATTTGCAACTTTTAATGTTTTTATTTGAGAAAATTGCAGTAACTCCCTTAACCTAACAAAATCTGCATTATGTTGTAATACACTCCATTCAAGTGGGACCAATGAAAAAAGTGCTGAAGTTATTAGCAGTTTCCCTTCTCATGAGCCCAGGTCATTTCCAAAGGATATGTCAGCATAAGTGGTAGATATTAATGTGTAAGAAAGACTGCTGACTTACACATTGCCAACAGCTCTTCTGTGAGGAATCTGTTCTCATGGCTGGAACTGATACTTTGCAGGACACAAATAAGAGCAACCAGATTGAACTTGGGGGCCTGCTGGTTTCCTGTTGCTTTTCCCTTGACATTTCAGTTCCAATTCCCACTGGGAGTAATGGGTTTTGATAAAAAGATCTCTGAATGTAACATGAAATGCTATAAAAAGAGAAAATACCTAGCATCTTGGCACAAGCAAATTCAGAAGGAATGGGCAGAGTTGTAATGAAGAGATGACACATTGCTGAAACAAATGATCCAGCATGGTGTACCAGCTGTCACTGGAAGGCTTTAAAGGAGACATAAATAGTTGGCATCCTTACAAATAGGTATGCCATAGCACACTCAGAAGGCTTCACCAAAGGCTTCATCTCCCCCAACTCATCTTTTTCTTGAGCCTTCACAACTGTCCTACTGTATCTTGGAATTCTTCTCAGTTTCCCCCTGGGTTTTGTGCATAGCTTGTGGGTTAGAAACAGATCAAAGGCTAATGCTAGAACTACATATCACTGAATTCAAATGCAGAAGTCCTCAGGGTCAAAGACTGGTACTTCAGATATGTTTCAGGGATAGTTTCCCATGTGCCAGCCACAGTATTTCTAAAACATTCTATGTGACTATTCTGAGCATTTCAAGTACTTGAAAGGCTATATATGTTCATTGTTTTGGGGTTTTGTTTGTTTGCTTTTTCCTGAAAGTACTTAGTTTCTAAAGGAGTCCCCAGATAATATTGTTACTCTCTATTGGACTTGAACAGCTTTGGACTGGCTGTGAGTTTTTTGGGTAGAATATCTTTGGGTAGGAACTTCACTTTCTTGTGATTTTCTGAAAGTCTCTGACTTTTGACTCCAGTTAAGAGTCCTGACTGGGACTATTGGGGCTAATGTAATAGGTGTATGTTAAAGAAAAGCAGGAAAAAATAGCTCCTGCAAATTGGCAGCTGACTCAAGAGAATAATAGTAGCTTGGTAGCTCTTTTAATACAGTTTGATTTTCTAAAAATAGCATTGCAGGCTTTTATAATGCCATATCTAATCTCTTCACAAGTAAGAAAGTCTTTTTGACTCAGCTAGGAGAAGCTGTGATCTTGGTAAGTCTGGCACTGGCTGCTCTGACTGCAGTTTCATAGCTGGCATAGCTGCTCTGAGCAGCTCCTTGCCATACAAAAGGGTGGCTGCACACCACTTCCCCTTCTGACTTATCCATTGCTTACCTTGCACCAGGTCAGCTTCTTGACAATCTCTCTGTAGACACATGGAGCATTAAATCATCAGCCCATCAGAAAACAAAGTCAGAAAAGTGAAGAGACTGAAGCTGAATCGAATTATAGAAGGACCAATGTGTGCCAGAGGCAGCAAAGAAAGGAAGAGATTGCACAGGACAATTTATGGTAGCAGTATGCAGTTAAATTACTTCAGTTGCCACAGCTGCCTTCTTTCTGAATTCTCCCAAGTTCAGAGATTATTATTTTTTTGCATAATTTTAAAAAAAATCTTTCTTGTCCTTGATGTTATAGAATGATTATCCAGCAGGATAGATATTCAGCTTTTGACTCAGAGCTAACAGCATTGGAGATGGGTTGGAGCACTGATCATTAATAGTTTTTCACTGGGGAGTGTCCTCATTGATATCAGGTATTTTCTGTCTGTCCCTTTTGTCTCTTGGAAACCCCATGATACCTCATGCCTGGCAGCACGAAAATGTAGCATCAAGACTTTGCTTCCAGTTATTTTCTTTTGAAAGCAAAGTTTGGGTTTTCTCTAGGGTGATTTCTTGAATACTAATTAAATGGTAGTTTGGTATGATCCAAAAGACATCAAAATAAATGACAAATTAATTGGATACCAACCCTTAGATAGGATTATTTTCTATTTTTCCTATTTTATAGGATTCACTGCAAGAAATAAAGCATTTTGGTTCCTTTTTCCTTGTAGCCCACAGCAGCCATTGCTGTATCATATCCTATGGTTTGGACATGGCCATTGGTTTGCCCAACCTCCTAAATTTTTATGTTTATTTACTCCTGCATTTGTACTCCTGAGATTTGCTTTTGCAGTTACAGATATTGGTGATTTATTTGTTAGTGACACCAGGATCTGATACATTTTTGACTTGTACACCACATTTACATGTATGTATAAATATGAAATGCTGAAAATTTCAGAAATCCTGTTCTCTGAGGAAGAGTGTTGGCTCCTGTGGAAGAGAGATTGGAGTTCACTGTATAAAATTAGAATTAGTGTCCCCTCTAGGACACAGCATAAAAAGGCAAATGTGAAGATATAAGAGGAAAAGTCCTTTTTTTTTTAATTATTTCATTTAAAAAAGGGATTAGTGCTTGGAAAAATTCAGAAAAATTCTGATATTTGGTTGAAGAACGTTGAAGAACCTGCTTTCACATACTGGCAAGTAAGCGTATGTCAATGGTGTGGACTACTGGCTTGAGCCATTAGAAAACTGAATAATTCACCTCATTTATTGAGACTAGGGAAATCCTCATCTTCAGACTTTGGGGCATGCACGCCTAACTGGACAATAAAATCATCTGAAGGGTTCAGAAGTCTTAGTACTGATTTTGTTATTGCCCAGTGTTTTCCATACTGCCTGTCTAACTGGTGTACCTTCCAGAAAGGGCTTACCTAAGCAGAAAGGGAGTGAAATTAGAAATATTAATAAATAAGCATTGATTTCACCTGCTTTTTCACTTTTACTTGGCCTTTCTTTCTGCAAATGATCCAGGAGAGATTTCCATTTCCATTCCCACTCCTGTGTCTCAAAGAGAAGATCTGTCTGCTGGCTAGTTAACTAATTGGTACAAGTGAAAAACCACCTGTACAGCATGTTCAGCTATGCAGTGTCAATCCATCTGCAGAATGCATCAGGTGCCCATTCCTTTTATTCCTTGATTTAGGGCAGTTGCTGGGGACAGGACGGAGGATAGATTACAACGGGAAAAAAAGAGAATCTACAGAACCATTAAGAATTATTTTCCCTCTTTGGTCATCTTCCCTTATCTCTTCACCTACCTCTTGATGTTTTTTCTTTCATGCTACAGTAGCAGCATTGGCTAATGACAATAATTTATGTGAGGGATGCAAAAAAGTTAAAATTGGTTGTACCTTCTCTCAGTTTTGAAATTAAACTTACGAAATCTTTTTCCTTATTGAAACAAAGAGGCTGTCATTTAGTAGAAGAAAGGAAAGAGCTAAGTATTTTTTTCATTTAGGCAGTATTAATCACATCAGATTACAATTTAAATAGGGCAAATTAAATATACATTTTTAGGGCCATTTTGAATGTAATGGAGCTTGACACAATGTTCAGCAACTTGCCTGTGCCTTTTACAGGATTGGGTCCTGAGAGAACATTGTTGAAAGACATCTCCAAATGTGGATTTCTGCATAACAAAGTGTCTGATCTTTTATAGCATCGTTGCATTGGGAATTAGTCTTGTCTTTGGGAATTTGTAGTCTTTAGTAGAAGAGCATGATTTATGTCTTAGAATTTAACCATTCTCTGTAATAAATAGAAATGTGCTACAAGTATTTACTTGGTTGCGCCATGGGAAAATTTTTAACATATTGTTCACAGCTTCAAAATGCTATAAAAGAAGGCATGTAATTTGAAGACCGACTATCCTTTGTGATTTCTAACCAATAGATTGATTAATATCTTTCAAAAGACACAGCAGCCAAAATGTTTACATCTCATTAGGCAGAGAAGAAGAGAGCACACACAATTTTGATTATGAGCTTGGATCTTCATTTCTTTGGGCTTCACATCCCCACTACTTAAGGCAGACTGTAACTTTAAGATGTTATCTCTTGCCTGCACAAATAAACAGCCAGTTATGCTTTTTATGGCGGGCAGTTCTCAAACCAACAGGGGATTAAATGATATTAGCTGCAGTTTGTGGTTCCCTGCTGAACTATCACGGGCTCCATGGATTCCTGTCCTGAATATTTCACAGAGCAAACACCTCTTATCTGAGGTGATATTCTCACACTGGCCTCTTGGCCATGGACTTCAAAAGCTGATCACAGGGAGGGCTTGAGAGGCAATAACCCTTAATATAACAGTCTCTCCTGATAGGGATAGACAAGGTAAAGGTAAGGCGTCTCTGAAGTTTGCTCTTGTGTGTTTAGCCCCATGGGGTGATAAGGGGCCATCTGTTTTTTCAGTCTGCAAACTCATCTTTTTCACACTATCCCAGTATCAAGTACACTTTAGGTCTGACTGGTATCAGCACCAGCAATTCTTCAGTAATCTGAAGAGATTTTCTTGGTATTTTTAGCTTTGATCCCAGAAATTGTCTTAGTTGCTGTTGTGTTGGGATATTTTACTCAAGCAAATACATAAAATGAAATTTAAAACATTATGTTTAAGGTATCATTGTGACAAAGAAAATAAGTTACTGAAATAGGTTCTATAAAAGGTATGTTAATTAATTGTGGGTAAAGGGAAATTTTTGTGCTTACCTATGTGATTAAACTCAAAACATTAATTCATGTTGGTAGTTTCAAAAAGTCACATAACCACACCTTATTAATTGTTGAAATAGAATATCGGTACTACCAGTTCTAGAAGTTAAAAAACCACTGCTTCTGGCCTCAAAATTATTGTAAGAGTTAGTAAAATGCTGCTCAGATTTCTTTTTTTGTGGAGCTCTCAGAACATCTTCCTTCATCATTTAAGCTTTTCCCTGCATTCATTTTTTATCAATGAAACATTCTAATTCAATTGCAAATTCCTGATTATAATAGCTTTATATGCAAACACTGAATACTATGAAGTCTGCAATAAAATGATGCAAGTTGTCAATACTGGCACATGAAAAAAAAATCCCTAATTTTTTTTCAGCACTTTATTACCTTCATTTGTTGTTTTGTGGGGTGGGGGTGGTGGCTGTCTCCAAGGAAATTGTTCTTGCTTATACCAACTAATTGCCATAAAATTTCTGGAAATGCAAGAATGTATATCCTAATCCCTTTACTCACTTTGGGCAGTCCTGTTGATTGAGATTACCCCACAAACCTGATTAATATTTACTAAAATAAGTAATGTTTACAGGGACAGAGATTGTAAATATTATTATGGTAAAAAAAAAAAAAAGCTAAAAGCTCTTCAAAAGCATATTTACATGAGAACTTTTGTTTGAATGCTTTTACTTTTATTTTAATACTTCCTGAAACCTTCTAGGATTAAATTGAAAAGAAATGCAAATTGTTCTATTTTAAAATATGTCAATTTAAAGGGAATTTACTAATAACTTATTTGCTTCAGATTCATTCTTTTCTCCCCATCATCAATTATGATTCATGTACACTGAAATGGACTAAGGGAAAGATCTTGAAAGATTTTCGTTGGTAGAAGAAACTAAAATAAGATAACTGTCCAGAACAACAAAGTTAGTTAATAAAAATTCACTTACTTAGTATTTTCTGTTCATGATGGCAAATTAATCACATATTTGTTTCCTTTGATCCGTAGTCCTATCCCTTTTCCTTAAATTCCTCTCAGTAAAAAAAATGGTTCTCTTTTTGATATCTGACATTGCATCCATTCAGAAGTAATTTGTTTGTGAGAGCTGTTTTCTAAATGTTTTTACTTACTTAAAACAGATTAGCGTTCTCTAAAAGCAAAATAAAACAAAAAAGCAGTTCCATTTAATAGTGGAATGTGTCCTTAAATGAAATGTCCCAGTTTTATATGTGCTAGCTTTCAAAATTATTTTCCTAATATGATTAATTAACATCAGGTATTAATTCAGTGATTTATTTATATGGAAACCAGGTGACTGACATGTATTGCCATATACTTTATGTTTTTATATATTATTGTAGCGAGGCATAATTTGTTTGTTCTTGTTCATAGTTTTTCTTCTTATTAATCAAAGTTGGTTAGCAAATAATAACTTAAATTGCTTTGCATAATATTTTTATGCTGTCAAGAGAAATCACCAATTTAAAATTTGAGATATATATAAATCTCAGTAAAAATTTACATATCTTCCCAAGTTTGTTTTTAAAATTTTTATATAATATATTTCTTTTTGAAATAAACAAAACTGTTATTTATTCCTGTTGAAGAGTTTAATTTATCCAAAACAGTGGAAAAAATTACAGAATATTTTTAATTGGCTTGTTTTTTTTTTCTTGTAGAGAAGAGGTATTGACTAAAAGATCAAATCCAGTTATTATTTGTATCTATTGTTATTTTTATTTTAAAAAAAATATCTGTAGTCTCAGAAATCCTTTGTTTTCACTGAAAAGTATAGTAGCATCTTTTATGGTTCTTACAGGAACATCTTTTCAGTAAAATTGCTTTTCAATATGACTGCTCTGTGTCCTAACAAATTTACCAGTAATTTCAAGAAATTTTGTCAAATCATCTTTGAAATAGTGGCATAATTAAGTGCAGTGTTTAGAAGCATGTTAGCAAAGAAGTAAAAGTGGCAGAGTGGAACCCATTTTTTTGAAATTTACAAAGCCAACACGAACAGATCAAAATAATTTTTCATTCACTTAAATATTTGAGTAAGCAGCATTCTTAAACCTGCAACAAATCCTGGGGAAAACAGTGAAGAAAATCCATTTATCAAGTGATGCAATGCTGTTTCAAAATTGTGTTTTAGTTAACAAACATGTTACATCAAAGCAATTAGTTTTCCAAATATAATTGTGTTTTTTATGTCACCATGTGAGTAAAACATTATTTTTCTAGTGGTGTTAACTCCACCAATGGTAGCTTTGTAGAACATGCATGAGGACAGTGCATATGTCCTGAACCATGTAATTTTTTTCTTTTGTCTCTTTTTGGGTGCATCTATTCCCACACACAGTGGACACCTCCGGGATTTTCCCAGCATGCTTTTTGAAGAAAAACACTGAGGTCATAAAAGCTGGCGTTCTTTAAGGGATCTTTAAGTAGTTTTCATCCACCAGGAGTTTTCTTCCAATTCACTGAGAATTGCTGAAGGTTTTCTTTTCCAAATCACATTACAAAGTTGCAGATTATATAAATGAACACTATTTTTATAATGTTTTAGGTTACTGATAGGGAGTAAAGAAGGTTACTTTAAAAAACACTTAAAAGGGTCTGTGCAGTTTTAATGGCTTGAGTGAAACAAAACACCAAACAGGATGTCCTTGTCCCCTTTGAACTTGAGGCATCACTTTGACATGAAGCTACTGAATTCTCTCATTAGTTATGTGGTGCTGGAATCCCAGCAGCCCTTAATGAAGATAAGTTTTTATGTAGTGCTTTCAAAAAAGAATTGGAAATGGAATCTGATCAAATTTAGTACTCTATCACAGACATAATGAAGTTGGAAAATCAAGAGAAACAAAAAGAATAAAAATAAAAAGAATGAAAAAGAAAAAAAGAAAAAGAAAAAGAAAAAGAAAAAGAAAAAGAAAAAGAAAAAGAGAAAAAGAAAGAAAAAGAAGAAAAAAGGTGAGCAGGGAAAAAGGAAAAAAGAAAAGAAAATAGAAAAGGAAAAGAAAAAGAAAGAAAAGAAAAAGAAAAAAGAAAAGAAAAGAAAAGAAAAGAAAAGAAAAGAAAAGAAAAGAAAAGAAAAGAAAAGAAAGAAAAAAAAAGAAAAGAAAAGGAGAAAATATTAAAACCTAGCACATAAAATGTGCCTTTCATTCAGACAAAATAAGATTTTCCTTATTGTAATTTGCATTAGATATCTAAAAGAAAGCAAAACTAAAAAAGATAGTATTCATTTGTATTTTTGCATAAATTTTCTAAAATACTTTTAAATTATTTACCTGCTTTTTTTTATTAGGTTTCATTATATTGGAAGAAAATGTTGTAATTTATTTTAATGGAACTGGCCATCTTATAGCATAACAAGGGTATTTACAGCATAACCACTTCAGCATGGTGTACACTGGCCATCAGAATTTGTCAGTCCTAAACTCAGCACTTTTAAGAGAGAAAGTAAAAAAAAAATCTTCTGTTCTAAGGTGGGGCATATACTTCAGGAAGCAACTGAGAGAATATATTTAGTTTAGTAAACAGTCAGCACTGTTCTAGATATATTTCATCTGAAAGACAATAGCAGTCTTTTGGCTTTGGCTGACTACTGACAATTAGAGCATCATAAACCAGATGTCAAAAATTGTGTCTTGAGTAGCTTTTTTCTTTAGAATTTGCCCATCCCTCTTGTCATCATGGCTCAACTACCTAATTTAGTCCACTGGATAACACTCAGTCCTTTCTCAGTACCTGTTTTTATTTTATTAAAACTAGTGAAAGAAAGAGAATCTGTAAAATATTTTGATTTCCTCTGAGTGTTTCCTTAGCTTTTAAGAAAACTGATCCACAATTAGTAGACTCAGAAATAAACATAAAATGAAATAAGTTCAGCTGAAAGGCCTCTCATTACTAGAGGATTATTTCCTGACCAATTTTATTATAATTATATTGGTATGTCACGGAACTCTTCCTTCTGTATTAGTTTCAGCTCAGTGACTTTTACCACTTACTGCCTTTGGGAGATTGGTGTGTGGAGATTGAAACATGTTTCTTGAGATTTTATTTTCATTTGCTTCAGTTTATCTCTCTAAAGTAGACAATAGTTTCCCTCTTTCACATGTCTCATTTTTGAATCAATATTGATATTTATGGCAGCACTGTTTAGACATACGTCAACTGTTAATCTCAAAGAAAGGGCTTGAGAGCAGCAAATTAATTCATGATGGAGGAGGACATTTTCCAGTGGTTCCAGACTGGGAAATCCCAGGTGTGAGAATGGGAAGGCTGGGCATCAGACATCTGAGCTGGAATGATTCTTTTGACCAGGTTGTTTAACTTCTAAAACACCGGGACAAATGGTCAAATTCCCTTCTTTTTCTAGGATATCTAAAAGCCACCTTGGTAAATGCATACCACTTACCAAGGTTTTGTCATGTTATTAGCAGAGAAGTGCCAGTATATTCAAGGGAAGAGGACACTGAACTAAAAGGGTGTTAGGAGAGATTGAACTAAGTAGTGAGCTTTAAAGAGCAGATGATTTATGTCTTAGACAAAGAAAGCAAGATGTACAGTAGGTTGGTAGGATAGCAAATATTTTGTGGGCTTAATGAGCAAATTTGGCACTGAAATTATCTGTGTATACAATTATTTTCAACTTTTACGAATCAGGAAATGATACTAGACGTTCATTCAAAGCTAAAAAGATTATTATTATTACATGCTAATATGACTAAATGTACTGTAAGTAGAGCAAACATAATTTCTATACAATTTCCATGGTTTCTGTATAAAAATACCCCTGTTAGCTTGAAATTTTAAGGATTGTTAGAAATATATTAGGTAGTATTCTTCTATAGATAATACTTTCCAAATAATTTCCTAATAAGTATATAATTAGTATACTAATATTGTATGATAATATTAGCATTAAAACTTGCTTAAATAACACAAGGATTAGAAAGTAGGCCTCCATAACCTACAAAATCTCTACTAAGAGTAATTTTTATTGAGGCACTAACAGAAGCATAGATTACTTAACTAAAATGCATTTGTCTTTAATTTCATATTTACCTGAGAAGCTTCTTACTGAGCATGCTGTATTCACAATGCATGACCTTGGTAGATGAAAACATATTTTGTCTGCCTGGATGTAAATAGTCTTTTGGAGCCATAAATGAGCTTTCTCTCTCAAAGTTTGGCTTTCTAGACATTAAACATCTTATTAAGTCCAGATTTGTCCATGACAGGCAGTATAGAGAGGTGTTTAATCCCAAAAAGACCATCTTTTAAGAAAATTGCGGGAACAGATCTTCTTGGGGATATTCCTCTCTTCCTACTGCATAGCAAATAGACTGGAGGAGTAGCAGAAACAAGACAGCTAACTTTTCCTTACTTAAAGGTAGGGAAGAAGAATCTTGATAGATATTAAAATCAAGGGCTTTTCCCCATCCATTTTCAGTATGTAGAAAGGTCTTCAATTGAATATGAAATTGAATGAAATTATAAATGATACTTCTTTTAATACAGATCAAGTTGCTAAAATGGGTAGTTAAATTCCCTAAAAATAAAATGAGCTGCAGAATCTTCAATATTAAGAAAAATTTTTACACAAGTTCTTTACATAGATTTAAGAGTGATATTGTAGAACTCAGAGGTGTCTTTGAAGTAAGTTTACTACTACACTTCACTGGGAAAAACCATTTTGACATAAATTCAGCTGTCAGTGTTGGTAGAAGATTCTGTTGGTTTTGTTATTTTGCCCTAGCACATGAATGATCTGCAACAAAAAATGAACTTTCCCCTCAGATGCAGCTGTCATGTCACTGTTAGCAATAAGCAGTAGTTTAGAAGGGGTGCAGATATGGATATACAATGTTGAATGTGAGGGAAGAGATACAGTGAGTGAGGACATCCCCAGCAAACTCCCAATATGCAGGTGTTAAGCTTTCTGCTAGAGTTGCTTCTCCAGCTCTTTCAGCCACCATAAATACCCTGCACTTACCCTTCTACACATACAGATTGGTAATGGGCACACATATATTTGTGCTGACAATTAAGAATTATGGCAGGGAGGGGTTAATACTCTTCAAACCTCTGGACACCTTCAGGATTTGATTGGCCCATCTAAAAACTGTTTTTCAGGTAAACTGCAATTAAAATCCTTCTTTGCATCACCTAGTGTTGGTACATTTAAATGACGCTACAAATGCACTAAAATTTTCCAAGGAATGGAAGACCCCAAGGAATAGAAAGACTATAAAGCCAATTGTGGTGTTTTTGTTGTTGTTTCAACAGTTTGGTCCTTGAGCTGAAAGGGAGAGAAAAAAAAGCCAGGAAGAAGCTGGCCACAGAACAAATAAATATGGCATTGGCTCATATTCATTACAACACATTGGATAAAAATGAACAATGGCAACTCTCAGCTTTCATGCATTTCCTTGGAAGAAAAGCAGTGTTGTGCAACTTGGCCAAAAAGACGACAACATGTGCCAGTGCACACACACAGCCCAGAAGGGGAGTCAAATGAGCACCAGAAGAAAATAGCTGTTTTATTTGGAGGTTCTGTTTACTTGAAATATTTATTACTTTCATCAAAAAATATCAGTTTAGCATATCACTTGCACAATTTCTACTCTTTTGGTTTTCATAAGAATTCCAATAAACTCATTTTGCTACTGAATGGGAAAGATATTAAAAAGATTCAGAGACTTGGGGGGATAGAAAGAAGAAAGGTCAGCACAGAAGAAAAGGCTTAGATGAAAGTATGTCAGAGCAAAGCTTCCCATGAAAGATTATTGAGAATAAAGCTTTTTTTTTTTAAATAGACATAAAAAACAATATATAAATCAAGAGCACAAAAGCCCTGTTTTATGATTTTTTTTTTTTTGGTGCTGTTTAATTTTTTATATCTTTTTTTGCCATTGTTAAAAAACAGCCAAAAACTTCAAAGGCACGCTGCATGTGTTCTAAATCAGGACTTCAGTGCTGATGTATGACAGCACAAAAATTAAAACTAAATAAATGTGCTGTCTAAACTACCATATTTCTCAAAAAATTGCTTTAAAGATTTTAAAAAATTAGAATTATTGATTGATCTTACTTTACCAACCATAATGTTTTCACCAGAGTAAAGGACAAAATATTATATTAAAAAGAGAGAAAGAAAAAAGAGTGTTGTCTGAACATATCTGAACACCTGTATTTGGCTGTCTTGCAGTTTTGTCAGACAGGCGAGGGGGAAAATGAAACTTTCCAGTGATTTGTCAGATCATCGGTATGGACTGCATAATTTTTCAGTTCATTCATTGTTTTCTGGAAGGCTCCTTTACAGTCAGGGTAAATTGATGAAAACAAGGCAGTATATCTGTGAAGGAAAGAATAGCATTTCTGGTCTATCACATAAAAATGGTTGTAGAATGAATGTCTTCTCATGAAAAATAGTTTGTGTAAATTTTTTACTATTTTCTTTTCAAAATATGAACTTTTTAACATGTTGAGTTAGCGTTCCTTTTTCATTTACCTACTTTTTGTAGGATCTTTCTGTTTTCTCTTAGAAATGGCATGTCTGACTCTAAAGGTGTCTGGCCACAGCACACCCATTAAATCTGCTTGCAAAAAAAAAAATTGCACGACTGGGGTCTTTGTGGCGTCCCTTTTCCTCTGGCCTCTACTTTTACAATGGCCATTTGCCGTTCTTCCACTAAGTCATCTTGATTTGTATTGACTCACTTGTTTTATCAGGTTACAAAAGGGGCAAGTGGCCCAGGCAAATAGGAATGCAAATGCTGTTCTTTTCCATAAACATTTCTTTTACGTTTAGGACTCATTCATCCCATCCCTGCTAGTGTTCTTTTTCCAATTCTTATTAAGAAATAGTCACCAGCTCTAATTTATGTTCCTATTTAAGTCTGAGGAGTGGTATTTCTTTGCAAAGGTTCCTGGATATTTGTGTGATCAAGAGAACTGGTTATTTACTTGTTAGCATTTTATATTATTTAATCCTTACTCTGTTCTGTTCAGTTCCTTCAGTTAGACATTAAGAGAGCAGATACTGTAGGATGTCATTTTATGAGCACTAGTAAGAAATAGATAATTAAAACTAGGAAGTCAAAATATGCAGTGTGCTGAACATAACGTCTGGCAAATACTAACATATGTTTACAAACAGTGTTGCAAACATGGAACAGGGCTGCACTACCTGACCTATTCATTTACTATTACTTTGATCAGTTCTGTTACTGTATAAAAGGTTGACCATACTTGGATGTAATAGAAGGACAGGGATCACATCCTAGGGAGTTCGACATACTCTGTGCTGCCCCAGCTTTAATCACCTCACCCTGGTATCTCAAATGAAAGCCCAGATCCCTGAGTTTGTTAGTGGTGCCTCCAGAGGCTGACTCAAGAGTTCCAGAGCTCTCCAGGACTGGCTAAACCCAAAAGAATCTCTCAGGGTTCATTGCAGATTTTTTGGTGTATACTAAGTGCTAAAGTTGCCTCTCCAACATGTGTAATTCAGTTTGCCAAAATTCATCTTGGAGCCAGTTACTTTGAGATTTTTAATGAGCTCTACTCATATAGATAACACTTTTTTTTTTTTGATAAATTTTGTAATAAAGGCTTTATAGTGTTTCATCCAGGAAAGGGTTCATCACTGTTTCCATATAGATGTCACCTAGAGCACATGTATGGAAGTGATGTGTGTGCTTTTCATATTGAACTTTTCAAGATGTGGCCTGAAGTTTTGTTTATAGAAAAAAGAAATATCAAGAATTTAAGACTGCACAGTTATAGTGGGAACCAGTAGAAGTTACATTTATATTGTCTATATTTCTGCTTCTGCCTTTTTCTTGATGAGGTCTTCAGAATTTTTTATTGGTGGCAGTCATTTGATGACTGACAAAGGAATACTCTTGGGACTGGCAAAGTGTCACTACCTTTCCCTATAATACTCTCTGCTGTCCAATGAACTGCTAAAGCCTGTCATTTCTCTTCTCCTCATTTCATTCCTAATTAAGATAGTATCAGCACATAAAATCAAATAAATGGAAAATTTGAATCTGGAGCCACTGAAAGTAGCATCAGTAGAGACTCTTTCCAGAACAAGCTTTCCAGTTTGGCATTATCCATATGTAGGATGAATGAGTTGCTCACTTCAGTCTTGCCTGAAATTGTTTACACACTCCTTCTTTGGAACAGTAAATCTAGAAATTGCATACAAAACCTGTGCACAAAGGATCGTTATTTGGGTTGTAAGGTCAGTTGCTCTGAAGTTAGACCAAGAGAGATTTATGATTGCTTGCACAATGGACCCCTTTTGCATATGCTGTAAGATAGAGATGTTAATTAAATGAACATCTACTATTCTGGACCTTTGCTTTTCTCTGCCTAGAGAGAGCCAAGTTTGGGTTTTAACCATAAGACAGCAGTAAATGCTAACTGCTTAATTTCTGCCTAAAGCTAAAAACTATAGGAAATAAGTGTTCCTCTACCTGTCCTCTTTATATATATTTTTTTTCTGTTATCCACTTTCCAATAATTAAAAGCAACCTTAAAACCCAACAAGTTCTGTGGTTGATAAAAAAACATGGCACTGTGGTACCCTAAATTTCTTGTTTCTTAAATCTTAATTTCACATTAAATCAATTTTTAAAAAAAAATTTCTATCTTCCAATGTGTAGCATCAGCTACCAGGTCACTTATTAAAAGACACAGCCAGAAAATTGAGCCAAACTCTGATGTAAATATTTACTTGCCTGCATTGTATAGTAGTCCCACAGAACAGGTAATAGTTATGTCAAAGCAAATTCTCTCGAGCATTTCCAGACATAGCGAGAGCACAGGAAGACCCAGTACAGAATGTGCAAGAAGTAAAAAAAAATCCAAGCCTGAAAGGGTCATAAGGACTATTCCTGCCTGTTTCTTGGGCATCTGAAACAGGATAGGAAGAAAAAAAATGTTTTTTTATAACCTTCTCTTCCTGCAACCACACACCTGCTCAATCACACCTGTATCAGACCTGCTGGCTACATGTGTTGGATTTCACACCTTTTGAATAGACAACATCCAGATCTTGCTCTGATTTGTATAGATTTTAGCACTAAATAAATGTTTTTTTGTTAATAGCTATCACTGCCAAAAATAATCTTAAGTTTGGAAATGGCTTTTTTTGTTTATCTGTGTGCAAGCACTTGTCTGCAGACGTTTTCTTCTGAGATCTGAGCATTCAGTCCTTGCAAGAGTTATGATAAATACAAAAATTTACTGTTTGTGTTCACATTGGGTACAAGGAAAAGAAGAGAAATTTCTTTGTTTGTTCTCTTTGCTAAAAAGACTTCCAGGCCAGACTTTGAGCTATTCTGGGTTAGACTAGGTATATGCCAAGGCTTATCAGCTTGAGATAGAGTTATACATCACCTGGGAAAGAGATAGAAGCCACCTTTTCCACTGCTACTAAGGATTTGTATTTATGGAGAGGTAGTTTGAGTTCATTTGTGATCACCCATTAGAAAAAGGCATGGTCTGGGAAGATGTATAGATAGCTAAAGGGTTAGAAGGAGCAACTGCTATTGGTTCCTCAAGTCCAGATGAGTTCAGGAAACTTATGCATTCACTTAAAATTTCTGTTCTGATTGATAAAATGTGAATCTCCAAATATGCATTTGAGCTTTAATGTGTATTTAGTTCACAATTTCTAAATTTATTTTACTATATCTAAGAGAATAAAACAGTCTGGTTTTAATAGACCAAGTTTTGATCACAGTTCCAGAAATATAAATCCATTGCAGCCATTGGATTATTTCAGATTTTGTCTGACAGAATGGTAGTATGTCAGAATAAATGGCAAGAGATGTGATTGTTCCTAGGGAGACCAGCCTGTAGTCAAGTACCTGCTTATTTCAATGTTTTCATTGCTTTGAGTGTTATCACTAACACCTTTAGCCACACATACAAACCTGTCACCCAGCACTGTGCCAGCTGCCTGTGTGTAAATCTCTTTTTAGTTAGCAACTTATCACTGAGGAATACAGAATTCACTGAATGATTTCCATGTTAATATTACTGGGGCAGTGTCTCGCCTTTCTCTGCAAATAAAGGATACAAAAGTGTATCCCTGGGGAAAGTTCAAAATGCTCTGCATCCCCTTGTAAAAATAAGACCATAAACTTACTCTGCTCTTTTTACTTTCTGACCCTTTCTGATGGTTATAAGAAAATCTGTTTCCTTGACATTCATTTTTTTTCTTGCTTATTCTTCCATGCCTTTATTGTTTATTAGCCACAAGTATATTTATATGTCCTCTTTTGTAATAATAGTCTATTTTATTTACCAAACAAACACTTTTGTCCTTTTCCCAATTCTCTTATGTCCCTTTTTTCCTTTCATCTTTATCTCTCTTGGGTAATTAATTTTACTAAATAATTAATTCCCCCTAACATAAATTTTTAGCACTGAAATCTAGGTTAAAACAGTAAGAATATGCTGCAATTTTGGTCCATGGCCTTTTATTTTATGAAATTAAATCAGCAATTTGTCCAAAACTGAGAAGGACTAAAAAGTTTATTCTCTGCCAGAGTGACCACTTCACGTTCTAGTCAGTGGAACTGTTCTGAATTTTATATTTCTCCCTGTTTATCTCTATTTATTTGTAGTGACACAGTTGAATGCCTTTCTTTTCTATGGTTTCTAAGTGGCTTTGCTATGAAATTTGGATAATTTTTGCCCAAACTCTCAGCTACTGTGGCTCTTCAGCTTTCATCGGGGCAAAGACTAAATTCAATCCTGATGTTGCAATTTGATTTACCTTGTTTGCTAAGATTCTAGAGCCACTAGAGAGCTTTGAGCAATTGCAGCCGGTTATTTTACTTCTAGCTGCTAAAACTCTGGAGGGAGAAACAGTAGTTATTCTGGTAGTAGATTTTCAGTGACTCCAGCTAAAAAAGCTGATGTACTGTTTTCCCTTGAAGAAGAAATAACTGTTGCTGCTGAAGAAACAATATCTCAATGTGGAAGGAATGGTTTTTGCCCTGTTGTGAACTTCCCACTTTTAAGGAGAATGACTAAGATGACTGTTGCAGCTGCAACAACATCTGGAGTCCTCAAATTACCTTGACACTGGTTAGCTGGATTTAGGTCTGAGTGCAGCACAGAAATACCATTGTTTGTCTTGATGTTTCTATTGTTCAATGAAGATTACCATTTATTTTGGGTTTTCCAGCTTCCCTTAATACTGCTGTCATGCTATGGTAACAGCAGAGACAGTGGTAATTTGTTTATATATGTATCCTGAAGAATCAGGAGTGATTGTGCTCCTCACTCTGAGAAAATCCAGAAAGCTGTACTCCTTGACTGCTCAGACACCTGAAGGCATCTTTTACCTATGTTAGTTTATTGCTTTAACTTTCTCTAAGAAAAGGTAGAAAACCACTGAGTAAAGAGTTCCATAAGGCTTC
Organism: Melozone crissalis; assembly: GCF_028551555.1. Lineage (NCBI taxonomy): Eukaryota > Metazoa > Chordata > Aves > Passeriformes > Passerellidae > Melozone > Melozone crissalis. Next base: position 31,154,849 of record NW_026535794.1, read on the forward strand.
TGAACCACTAATTCTCAAGCAGTCATTGGTGGGTCACCACTTGGCTGCAGGATCTCACAGAAAGACTCTTTCAGACAACTTTATGTTGGACAACTGGAAAGACAGACAGGTATTCAAAATGCTAAGAAAATATTTTATTCTTATATGCATTTCTTGGGGGATTTGGGGGGGGGGGGGAGGGGGTGGTGCAGAGGGAGGTGGTGTGGTAGAATTTCTGTGGAAACAAAGAGACCAGAAAATAAAAATGTCTTCTATGTATTTCCACCTGTTGTGCATGACAACAAAGCGGCATCAGTCCTGCCTTCACCTAAAGCCTGTGCAGGTCCTTACCACCTTTTCTTGTGCTCCCAGCAGGTTAAGGCTCCTGCAAACTCTGCTCTGTAATAACATGACTGACAAGGTTCTGACATATCTTCTCCATTCATGGAGAAGGTTGGATAGAGTCACCTATGTCATTCAAATGGTAGCTACAGCTGCTTTTACAATGCCACCATTTCATGGCATTTTTGTGTCCTTTTAATAGTATGAAAAGGTACATAAGGGCTGTTGTCTGGGTTGAAATCACATCCTTAATTCTTACACATTTTTGTAACAGAACAACATAATGGAAAGTTGCTCAATGTATTTTACTTGGAAATTGCAATTAAACAGAAGACTGTAAGGAGTCAGACCCCAAACCTAGTTTCAATACCATTTCCTCTAGCGAGTTTTACACATTACCTTTTCAATAGGTGGTGACAGGCGGTGCATTTCTGGGTGATTATAGCATGTGTCAGGTGGGGTTAACAGGCACAGGGCCAGAGGGAGAGTGAATAACTGTATGAGATGTACAGTAATCCCTTAGAAACGCAGTGCCTTATTCCCTTCTGATTTCATAAAATTATATTTATTAAACAAAGTGATCCAAATCCTGAGGGGCACTAGACCTCTGATACTAATACTGAGTTCACCATGAAACTTGTTGCCAAATTGGTCAGGAAATAGAGTGTTTACTTCAAGTCTATCCACCTACAAGAACCTCTCCCTGATGTGCTTATTGTGTGCATGTCACTAGTCTTGGAATGATGAATGGTCCACATCTGGAGGCTAGGTCTTTAGATAATGGCATATTCTGATTAACACTGGCAAAAGAATGAGCTTTTAATTTAATCAGATATGTTGATATGGTAGGGTCAGTAAATGACTGAAAATATAGTGAGAACCTTAATTTGTATGCTCTGAGAAACTGTATAAATTGGAAAGATCCTTTAGTCCATGTTGATTTTCTTGGCAGGATATATTAGACCATCTTCAGAAAATGGCAGTCAGTTCTTAGCTTCTGAGTGATGGGGTTTAAATCAGATCCTTTGTGTTAGCCTCCTAGGTCAATTCAGCATTAACTGACTTGGCTTTTCATCAATTAGAAAAAGAAATAAGGCTAGATCTTCCCATCAGATTGTTTTCAGTTATAACTCAGTGCCCACATTTCAGCTATTCATGTAATTCATGTATAACAGCAGAAATTTTGCCCCACATATTTTAAAAATGTGTCAAGTTGATTTTATAGGCAGTAGCATTATAATAAACTTCTCCAAACTTAATCAAGCTTACTGATTTATTTGTATAGTCAATAGTAGTATCTGATTTTCATTCCAGCATGGATTAGAAACAAATTCCTCATACTTTGAATTATTTTTTTATCAGATGTCTTGTTTTCTAGCCAACCCCTTACTGAGTCTAGACTCAGATTTGGAGATATAATCATCTGTAACTTGTAACATCAGATGCATATATTGTATATCAGTTTAATCAGGCAACTTGATCAGATTTGGAAGAAGTTATTATGATAACAGTAATACCACATGCTCTATCAGCTTGGCAGATTTCACAGTATGTGGGACAGATTTTCACAGATAATTATTAGTCTGATTAGTCTATCTCCACAGAATCTTTTTTAAGGGTTTTTAGTCTCCAGGAAAAAAGAAAAAAAAAGCTCTCCAAACTTCATGGAGAATCCCCTCACCTCACAGATGGAGCAACAGCCTCTTTCAGGGAGATCTGAATCCAAGACTCTGAAATACCACCTTGCTGTATGAAGTCCTAGAACTTCCCTCTTCTGACTTCTGCCTTCTGATGCAGAACAACTACTTGCTCTTGAAAAACCGGGGAAGATATCTGTTGAATGGATCATCTTGCATCCTGTCTGGCTTCACTTAGTAAAGAATTTTCTAAATAGGAAGCAAAATAAAAAAAAGAGGGGAAGGATAGCAGGACAGTGAAAAGATTATTACTTGGGCCAGCTGTAAGAAGGGGCAGACGTTAAGGAAATGTAAGGAAACGGAGAAGAAAGGAAGGCACAGAGCAAGGAGCTAGTGAGAGCAGAGCTGAAAAACATCCTGCCTGTTTTGGGAATATCCAAAGGTCCCTGCTTTGACTTTGGCAGATGAAATCTGTGGTTGAATATTTTCCCTCTGAATCCACATAACAGCACTTTAAAAGTTGTAAAAGATTCATCATTATTTTGTACATTACCGTGACCTTTCCTGGAGGGTGCAGAATAGCTAAAGCTTGATAATGCAAGTTACAAAAGAAATGCCATCCTTTTATTTTTGCCATTAATTAATTGAGAGGAAAGTTTGGGGGGGAAGGTGTTCTTCGTCCATATGTTTTCTCTAAGAAACATTTTGCCTGGTGGTCAATGCTGCCTTGTGTGGTGAAGGTATAAAAGTTCCTCCCTCATGAAGGACTAAGCAAATGCTATGGACTGTATGGCACATTTAGATACATCCATATCTCAAGTGAGTTGAAAATACCATCTTACTGAGCATTGCAAGGTCACTTCTTCCTGTAGCAAGACAGGTTTGCAGTACTTGACTTTCAAAGAGGTATCCTATGTAGCCTTGAATATATATTGAGATTTAGTAAGTTATGTTCTGTGTAACAGCTAAAGAGCAGCTAATTAAGAAAAACATATTACTGTAGACCTAACAGGCATGCAATAAAAACATCTATTACATAAATTGTTATTCCATAAAAATGTGTTCCTGAGACTATTGGTATTTATTTAACATACAATTACTGTCTAATTTAATATAAATTAAATGCCTGCTTGAGACATGTAATTTGAAGTGTTACTGAGCTTCCTTCTCCTGTATTAAAAGCAAGAAATCAGCAGCTAATGCCTGGAGGCCAAATGTACCATTTAAATTCAGGTACCTTAGCACTAACATTTGTAATTCCAGCCATTTGGAAAATGTTTTTCATAAGAATGTATTTGGCATTAAAATCTCCTTTTCCCCCTCACTCAAGGCCATGTCCTGCCAACTGAGTCAAGTCTCTGACTTCATCCAAATGAAGTTTTGATTGAATAAAAGGTCCTGAATTAGGAGCTGAGAATAAAATATGTTCTCTTATCATAGAATACAAACTTTGTAAAATACCCCAGCCCCTGCTAGTGCTGTAAGGGTAAATTATAATTTGACTCCTGTATGGACATATTTATTTAGGACACGTAGCCTGGTGACTCAGGAAGTTATGTAAAAACTGACCCAGTTAATTTTAGATGCTATTGTTGGAAAAATATCAATGAAAATTAATCAAATAGTCACGGAGGAGCCACAGGGAAGGAGCACGGAACACTGGTGGGTAGAATTTTGGCAGAGATCATTGCAACAGTTTTAATGAGAGGAAAACACATTGTCAAGTAAATTAGAGAGTAATGACATGATTAAATGGTAAATAATAGTTAAATACATGCTTGGAGGTCCAGGACAGAGACTGTGGAGGTTTTGTGTTTTGCATGTATTCCTCTCCAGGCCGCTCTTAGCATTCAGAGGAGCTCACCAGAGCTCTGCCTGTAATTTAGGGTTGGGTTGCAGCTTTTAAGTTACTGAAGCCAAGAGAGTTGTCAGGGCCCCACTGCTGAGGCTGAAAAAGCTGATGCTTTCTCCATAACTCTAAAGCTTCTCCAACCTTTTGGTTGTTGACGTGTCCTTGTTCCTTCACCAGCCATCTCCAGTGAGCAAGGGCCAGCACCATGGCTTTGTTCAGCTTGCCATCATCCAAAATGACTGCACAGGGGACATCTGCTCTCCTTATGCATAGTGGGGGAGAGGGAAAGGGTCTCTCTTCTGCTGAGGCAGGTTTAGTCCCCACTAACTGGATGTTTGCACATTTGCTGGCAAGGAAATTGAGTTGCATATATGACTGTTTATACAAACACAGAATGCTGTGGTGCTGGCTGGAGCTCGCCCCATCCATATGGTTCCTTTCCTTGTCTGCTGAGAAAAGGATGCAAAAAGAATAATGTTCACAAGTTGTCTTCATTCTCAAATGCTTCTTTTGCAAAATGGGAAGCTGTCCATGCAAACTCTGACTGGTTAGTTTTAATTCAAGCACACGTAACACAACACACGGCTCTGTAAGGAGTCTATCAGAGGGGAACTGGCCTGGATAAGAGGTGTTTTACCTGCCTTCTGCTTGCCACTGCCCATTTTAGGTTATCAGGGTAAGGATGCCTCAAAAACAACAAAAGAAAACTGAAATAACTCTGGATTCACTCTTTATAGGGTTTTTATATATATTTTTGGTTTTCAGTAAGTCCAGGTAGAGTACGGTTGCTCCATTGACTTTGGTCGAATGAGGTTCCAGAAACCTCACCCATGCCATTCCTTGCTGCTTAGCAAAACTGAAAAGAGTGTGGGGGGAGCTTGTCTGTTACAAACAGAAAAAACCCCAGGATCCTTACTGGGGCATCAGTCCACTAAGAGATGAATCACTTCCTTAGATGGTAATTCAAGTGATCAGCACACTGCATCCTTCAATAACCGCCCAACAGCTTGCTCATTAGTCTAATAGAATAATAATTTTCTCTCTTTCCACCTTCCTACACTAGAATAATTTCTTACAAAAGTCTGAATATTGTATCTCCTCCAATAATAGCCCTGCAGGACAGGAAAAGGTATAATTAAAAATTACACATTATGTTTTTGGTTTGAAATTTTGTATTTTTACTTCAAAGACTGGCAAATAACAGCTCATATACAGATTATCTGTCCAATGCATAACATGGTTTATAATGGTTATGGTCTTAATCTAGTCTCCTCTGCTTGGATGTACATTTTAAACCTTGGGGGTTTTTGTGAAGAAAATATAAAACACCTGGTGAGTAGGAATTTCATAATTACTTACTAGTGTTTTATTTCTTGTGGAAATCAAAGGTTAATCATAATATTTAATAGGATGATAGCAAATGAATATTAAATGCATTTGCAAGTTCTACCCAGGATACCCATATGTTGGATCTGTTGATGAAGCAAGTTGTTTCATCTGTTGATGAAACTTTTAATGTTTAAATTACAGAAATTATGAACATATTAATTGGCACAAAACCATTCTCACAATTTCCGGGCACACTGCATGAGCCTAATTTTAAAAAATGCCGCACTTCTCTGAAATGCAAAATCACTGATCACATTTACAAGAAGATTTCAGCAGGTACAGTGCAAGGGCCAAGAACTGCTGCTGATTTCTCAATATTCATGTGAGTTGGAAGGCCCAGGATTCAAAATACTTGTCTGACTCCTTTCTCACCTTAAGTTGGCAAGTGCTTGATCTCCTTATATCAGGGGAGATGACGGATTCTTTTAATGGTGCTGGTTACTATTTTCTTCTTGTTTTCATTAATTATTTGGCACGAACTACAGCCCATCTTAAAACTATTACTTCACTGGGATTCCTTTCTTTCCATTTTCTTACTTCTTCACTCCAGGGGATTTCCTTGAGGAAGCTAACATCTTTCCTAGGTTGCTGCAGTGACACAGGATCCAAGTTTCTTTGTTAAGAATTTCCATAACTCATTCAGTCACTGGCGATGTTGGTATTGTGGACTAAAGTTATTTCTTCACTTTCTAGCAAGCCACCTTTACTTTCTCATGGCAGTTATACTGAATGATATATGAAGAAAAGCCCCATCATGTTAATTTGGGTTGAAACAGTTTATCCTGTTACCGTGATCTCTGTTTGGGAAGATGCTTTCTGTGTAGCTCATTGTATTGTGATTCAGGTCGGGGTGATTATTATAGCACTGATACTAGGAAAGTCATCAGGAAACCAGGCAGACAAACTAATATTGTAACAATGGTGGTGGGTTATATTATGCATGGTTGTCTAAATGAAGAAAAGGCATAGCAAGAGCCTTTACATTTATTGCCCTACAAACCTCAGAAGATTACAATGTGGAGATAGCAATACATGCACTAATACAAAATTCTCCAGTGTGCAGGGAAAACATAGTAGAGCTTTCCCGTCACAGAATCTGTGTAACACAAAGTATAACATCATCTTAAAAGTGCTGTTGGATTCTTCACACACTCCAAGGGTGAATTATAGATGTGGGGATCCTGTGCCTGTTCATTCTTCTTCATTTCCTGTAAATGTTCTATCTTTGAGTCACTTTACACTGTTGGCACTCTCTTCTTATGGATCTAAAGATCTGTATATGTAACATGCAGACAGAAAAAATTTCTGTAGGTAAAAGACAGCAGAAATTGGCTAAAGATCAAAGGTTACCCTCATTCCACTCCTTCCTTCACTTTTATCATCCTCGTCTAAAATTGTTGGGGTTTTTTTGTGGGGAGGGCGGTTGTTGAGGGTTTTTTGGTTTTGGTTTGTTTTTTTTTTTCCAGGAGGGAAGGCTGAGTTGAAATGGGAGTTTAAGGTTTGATTTTTTATTCAGCCCTTTGTGTGATTGGAACCATGGTGTAGTTACTTTGCTAGTATCAAAACTGCGGTACTTTTTGGGTACAGAGAAGATTGGGCGGTGGCACAAGGAAACAGTATTTCACCTCATGTGTTTCTATGATCATCTATCTATATGTTAAGTGGCAAGTAGAGGAATTTTTTTTGTTTTGGGGGTTTTAAGTCTGTACAACTAATCCAGATTTGATATAGCATATGTTCCTTTTCTAAAAAGAGTCAGACATGTGCTTAACAAAGATGTCCATTTTACATCCCAAGATGAAAACAGAACTAAACATGAGTTTGGAAAATTTTTCTGGAAAATATTCTTGTAATATTCACAATTTTAATTTTTAGGAGTCTTCTTCGCTGGAACACAGTAAAAAGATGCTGATTTTCCTGTCTTTATAGAACTCCAGAGTTTAGCAGAGTTTAGCTTTATTTAAGGAAATGAAATGCACTGGAATGAGTAGTGATGACCATCAATAGAACAGCTAGTACAAATCAAGTGGAAAAATTAAGAATAAGATGTGATGTTTATTTAACATCAATGGTTTCAAATCTTTATTTATCATTTCTTACTTGAAAGAGATTAAACAAAAACAATAGCTGTCCTAGGAAATGACCACAAAATTTTTTCCAAAAATCTTCACTCCAAATTGACATTTCATGAAAGTTTTCTTGTCATTAAAAATGTAATAAATTAACTTTACTTGAATCACAAATGAAAACTTTGCGGTAATGTCTGTGTAGTTACAGATCACCACAGAAAATGGAGTACCATCATTTTTGGCTATGGTGCAGAGTTTCTTAGAGTACTCTTGGTCAGGAGTGAGTGATGCTGGTAGAGATAGCTTCGAAGTTCTAGACAATTTTGACTTATTCCAAACCCCTGAATTAAAGTTGTTAGTGCTGCTCCTAAAAACACTTCAAGATGGAGCTAAGAGGTAACATGTGTTTCCACTATCTCTCAGTCCATGATTTTATATAATTCTCAAACCTCAAATACAAAGAAAGAAGTAATTTTTAAATAAAAAACCCTTCATCATCCCATTTGGAAAGCACATATAAATTATAATAATTATATAATTAAAAATAATTATAGCACCGTAGTTTAACTACAAATATTATTTGTCATATCAATGCCATAAGTGACCAAGTAAAACCTCTGTAAATAACATGGCTATATATCACACTGATATGCAAATAGGAAGAGAATCCAAGGTGATAATGGTTAACAAAGGTAAGAAGAGAGACATCATTGTGTTTCAACTAATCTCCAGCAATGAGGGATCAGCATGAGGGATATTATCTCACACATGCCTCATAAAAAATTCCATATACTTACTCCAAATCATCTGGTGAGGGCTATGGTCAGAAACAGGATACTGGACTAAATATATCCTATGCTGCTTGTACAGTATTCCAGAGCTTTCTACATTCTTGTGCAGCAGATGTGGAGCATGCCTGCAATGCCTGTTCTGCTTTAATTGTTTGCACTCCTGTGTTTGAATACCAGGTTTTGGTCACCTAACCAAGCAATTGCTGAAGCTGGCGGACGGCCGCGTGGTGCTGGCACTGGAGGGAGGACATGACCTCACTGCCATCTGTGATGCCTCTGAAGCCTGTATAAACGCCCTCCTAGGAAATGAGGTAAAACACAAATCATAGCAGGTGGAGAGAATGAGCAAAGTTTGCTGAAGCTGCTATCTTTGGTATTCTTTTTGTAACAATAGTGTCAGTCCTTTTTTGGTTTGATATAAAAACCATGGAATTTGAATATGCCTTAGAAACGAACAGGCCTGGTTGCATAAATACCTCTAAATTAGATGATTATACAAATTCTTTAGTTTATGCCTAAATTATTCCCAGTTCTGAGTAATATTTAAAACCTCCAAATTGCTTTTAGTGATGTGCTGAATACCAGACTTGACATCATCACTCGGTAGTGATTGGTGCACATAACATCTACTAGGAATGGACCTTTTAGGCATCTATCATGGGAAAAAATGTCTTTTTCAAGGTAACTGATAATCTCAGGAACTGGATATTGCAAACATACATATTTTGCAGTATTTTGACACTTCACTTCTGAAACATTAATAAAAATGTGTACAAGATTAAAATAAAATTATAAATGAGGATTCAGGTTGATCTGTATGCAGTTGAAATGGAGTTTCCAAGAGTTATCAAACACTGTATATGTTAAGAACTTTTGAGAGGAGACTACAGGACTAAGTAAATATGATTATGTGCTATTTATGTATAGAAATGCAAGAGAAGGATTCTTACTACTGAAAATATTTCTTCTGTCCATCAAAAAATATCTTTTATCCTATAAATACAGTGAGAAGGAAAAAAAAATTGCTGAAGATATATCCAAAATAATTTATGAAAGGACAAAAGCCTTACCCATAAATTGCAAATTTTGCAAGATCTTGTTATAAAGTGGAGTGTGCCACTTTGTTTCCCCCTCAGGGGAAGTCTTAATAGGTATATAATCTCTCCAATCAAATGTATTAGTGCCAAATTGCAGGCTAGTCTGCCAGTTCCCTTCAACTTCAAGGCTTCCTACCTATGTGAGTAAGGTGAAGTAATGTGTATTCTGATGGATGTTGGGTAGAAGAATTTTTTAAGTGTTCTTTTAAACCTTTGCTTTTCATCTTTATGACACATCAACAATGCTTATTATTTTTTACATTATACATACAATGAATTAAGTGCTAGTTTTTTTCAAAAATATTCTCAGAAATGTTAAACAGACACCAGAAAAAAAAAAAAGATAATGGTTTCAATAAGTTTTATCTACTGTCACCTTTGACAAAACCCATAAGGAAAGTTTTCCAGTATGGTGGTGCATGCTACTAAAAAAGCTGCTCAGCTCAGTGTTAGTTCTTTTATTTAGGTACTGAAATATGAATTACATAACCCAGCTTGAGGCATTTGAAAATATTAATGCAGCACTGCCTTCCTGATCAGCTGCCATTCCAGGGCACTTGAATTGATATTTCTGTTGTCATCTTCCCTGTGATAGTAACTTACAACACCAATGGCTTTTAATAGCATTTCTAAACCCATTCCCTGAATTTTTCACCCTTGTGGGACTAATGTGAATGGTTCTATGCTGATGGTGTGATGTATCCTCCTCTGTGTGGGTGCCTGGGTCCCTCTATCCAGTTATGACCATTTGGTGGTGCTGCCCATTTATGGAAACTGCCTTATTTTGTTTTACCACTTATCAAACCCAACTACTATTTCTGCTATCACTGAATGAGAATGAATACAAAAACCCACATGCAGTCATTTTTAATTCACTTGTAAAAGAAGATAATTCTTAATAACTTGAAACATCTCAGGCAGTAAGCATTTTTCTCATGTCCTTTTGCTAACAACATTGTCTTCTGTGACATGCATCAAGTGGTTGGTGCAGCAGAATTTCAAAGACAAAATATGCTATGGCTGTGAAGAAAAGTACTCCAGAGAGGATGTTGCTACCAAGAGTACCACAAGAACCCAACATCAGCTAAAAAGAATAAGTAAAGGTATTGCCAAGGAAGGACACTAATGAGAAGGTCTGATGCCTAGTTAGCAGTTAGAAATAGATTTATGAAATATGCACCACATGGCCCACAGCATATATATACACTTATATACACTGCTTGATTTCAGCATACTATTCATGAACTTGCACAGCAAACTCCAACCGCGTTCTGCCAAGGACGGAATTTTTTTTTCTTTAAACAACCAATTACTATAATTTGAGGATGCATTCCTCTCTGAATGCAATTCTTTACAGGTGATTAATAGGATAATTATAACTTATTATCTGCCTTTCACTTTTACAAATAATGATCTATGCTGCACCCCTAGTTTAAAAACTTTGGCAAGATTAACTTCAGTTCTAAACACTACACATGCATTTGAACTCAAATTAGAAAGGTTGGGAAAGGCCTTTGTGAGGTACCCTGCAGTTTGTCAGATGTATTTATTCATGTGCTGAGGATTAGAATTCATAAACATTTTGCAGAGCTTTTTGAAAACTTTTTCTCTTCTTTTGTTGGTTTTGGCCAGGACTTTTCAATACAGAAATCCACTGCTTCATGTGTCCTAAATCAACTGCTTCGTGTGTCCTATTACCAATAGAATAACACTTAAAAAAAAATTCTAAAACTAGCCACAACTTTCAACTTGCAGCAAATGCTGGTCTGATATGTTACCTAAGAGGTAACAATAAATTTACAAGTGCAAAATGGCTTGTTTTGTTAATTTCTCTCAGAGAACCAAGAAGGAAAACAGGTTGACATCCAAAATAGATATATTTTATTTATACATGTTTTATAGTGTAGTGATTTGTTAAGTGAGATACTTCTCACTCTTCTCTTAGAAAAAAGTGAGTGAAAACACTAGGAATGTAGTACTCTATCAAATATATCTTCTTTAAATATTTGAGCATGGAAGGACTGGTATAAGTTATAGAGAATTTTGAGGAGATCCACACCCTTTCTGACAGCAACTGGAAAGAAGGCAAGACCCCTATGGTATCTGAAATGGCTCAGTTTGGTTTGGTTTGTGAGTACCTTCTTAAATAATAAACAAACTAAAAAGGAAATTAAATAATTAAGGATAAACTTCATAAAGATCAATTTTTAATTAGAAAGTTTATATGTAAAAGCACTTTTAAAACATTTTGATATCTTAGGTTTTCCTCTCCGTACTTCTGTTTACAAGCAGAAAGTTTCCATGTCACTCTAAGAAAAATCCATTTGACCATTTGCAGACCTAATTAGAATCACTGTAGGTTATCTCCTTGGAAGGAAATCTTCCTAAGAGGTGAGAAGAGATTAAGCAGCTGGGTTCCCTTAAATCCAAAATGTAAACAGGGAAAACCTTCTGGAAGGTGAAAAGGCAAGATGACCATCAGTTGCCTTAAAATATCCCTGAATTTTCTCAACATGATTTGAGAACCAGTCCGTTAAAAGAGCATCTGTAAAAACAAAGGAAAAGATGGATTCAGATAATTCTAAAAGAATCATTGCTTTTAAGCCTTTCTGAGATTATGATATGCATGCTGAAAATTAAATTCTTTCACTTCTTGTGACACTCTTTAAAAGACTCTACAGTTTTTCACACATTGGTTGTATAGATTTAAACATCATTTTTAAAGTGTATATAGGTATACATATTACTTCAATTAAGAAAGCTGCTGAATATTAAGATTTATACTTTATTCCAATAAGTCTGTGGAAAATTTGGTTGAATATTGAGATTTTCCCCAAAAATCTTCATTGTGGAGTATGGAAATTCCACCCTATTTTGCCCATCCTAGCTTTGGTGCTATAAAGAATTCTGCTATGACCTTTAGACCCTGGTGGTGATGAGTAATGCTGCTCTAGACATGTAAGAATAAGTGTTCTGCTTTCTTTCCTCCACATTAATTTTGAAGAGGCACTACTTGGATTTAAGAAATCCTCGGGCACGGGGTTTCCTTGAGTCCAGTGTGCTAAATCCTACATTTTATTTCCAACATAGCTGCATTCATATAGGGGTTCTTCTGCAGCCAGAAAGAGTAGGAAAGTATTATTTCAAGCACAAAACTCGGAATCAAAACCTAAGGATTTAGCTCTTCGTTCATCCCATCCCTTTTAAAGCAGCCAGGTGCGATATCTCCATGGGACACAGAAGTCAGTCTAACATCATGGTCCCTCTGATCCGCCTGCAGGTTTGGGCAGTGTGGCACAGCAGTTTTCTGTGGTGCGTAACAAGTGATAATTAGTCACAGATGGGGTCATGCTCTTCTTTGCACAGAGGAAGCAGAGAAATGCAGTCCGCAGCGCCTCTGCCCAGCGGGACCCTGCAGCAAAGGCGCAGAGAGGATGCGCGTCTGTTCTCATGGACTCTGGCGGCCAAGGCTGAGTTTGGCCCCAAGTGTGAAAACATTTTTAAGTGACTAAATTTAACATCTTCTAGTAAATATTCTTCTGGCTTGAATTTCAGTCTGAAGCAGAATTTGACAAAACATTGTGATTGGTTGGCTCCCAAGCATGCTTGAAAACTTACACCGGACAATTTTCTTGCAGAGTGTGAAGTATGTGCTTCTTCCTTGCAATCTGTTGAGCTGGCATTTGGGAGGGGAGGGTAATTTAAGTGGAAAGCTTGTACTCTGCAGCTTTCCTGCTGATGATGAAAAGTTGGCATTTTCTCCTTTGTGGAATTCAGTGTCAGTCTGGGGCTACCTGCCAGCTAGTCAGTGAGCTCTGCCAAGAGGGCATTAAAAGGGGTTATTTACCAGGACAGGTAAGCATTTCTCTCTCCGAAATGAAAATATTCATAGAAGTGAATATGGCCTTGGATCAATTTTAAAGTGCATGGTAAACGTGCTCACAATCTCACATCCTCATTGTTAATCTGACTCTAATGCTAGAAAAAAATTAACACAGGGTCTAAAACACCTGTCAACTTCTGCTTGCATAAACTAAGAGTCTAGAAATAGAGATCTGGATGGGATAGGAAACTGGAGCAATGCTTGTGCCGGAAGTCAGCATGGTGACATCAAAGTTCCCAAGGTGAGCAGTGCTAGTTAGGAAGTGGTTTGGCCAAGGAAACAGAGAATATTCTGATTCCACAGTTACATAATTCCAAGGTATTGATTGATTTTCAGGGACTGACAGGTGCTAATGACCCCAATGACTCTGTGTCTTTGAGCTTATTCCCTGATGAAATCTGATTCATTTACTGCATTGTAAACCTTGATCACAAAAATACATGCCTGAAGTTCTTACATGTAAACAGAGTGCAGAAGCTCTAAAAAATTTCTGATATAAGAACACATATATAAGAGGACCTTGCTCTTCTGTAATCATAAGCAGCATTAAGAGCCACAAAGCTCAGTCTTTATGTTGATAGGTTTTTTACATGGTAGAACCAAGAAAGGGGGTTTGTGATTCTTCCCCCTGCAGCCCTGGCATCCCTGAGGAGCCTGCCTGCCTCCTCCCCTTCCTGTGCTTCTGGCAGGCTCTTCATGCTCTGTACCTTCTGCTTACACTTGCCTCCCTTGTCAGTAATCTCTAACTGCACTCTGCAACATTCTTCAGTGAAGCTAATCTTGGTACTTTAAAGCATGACAGTGCTAAAGACAGCATGGATATTTCTAGAATTTTCAGCTCAATACAGACTGCTGTAGTTTCAGATTCTCACTCTCACCACGTTCCCAAGGATCAATTAAGATCCCTTTCTGGGCATATGAAATTTCCATCATTAATTCCTTCTTCAAACATTTGTTGATATGCCTCTGGCAAATTTTGGCATACCAAGTGATTTTTGCCCATTTACATTGTTTTTCCTATTTTGAAAATGATTTTGTGGACTCAGTTTCTACATTAATCTTCTGCTTTGGACACAAAAGCCTGATTCAGCCATGTAAAAGCTTTGAAAATGTGACCCTTTGTGTCTGGTCCAAACTGTCTCTCCAGTGGTTTGGTTATTTCTGCAGACTTGAGCTGTTCTTCTCTGAAAGATTTCTTTCCTGATGGTGTTTTTCCAGTGCTCTTTTCAGCTTCTTTTCTGTTAGCCTCCAGATTTAATAGCCTTCATGATCTGAATGCCCGTAAGTGTAGGAGGGAAGGTGATGATGCCATATATGCCAGGTGTAGAGTAATTTCATTTGTTCAGTATTGGGTCTAACTGTTGATATTTTCCAGAGACACCTCTATGTATACAGTTGTATGCAACCAGTGGATAACTGCCAAAAGAATCCTCCTTTTGAATGCAGGCAGTCTCATTTCAAAGGGTATAGAAATAGCTGCTATAACCCACTGGCTTTTTTTCTGCAGTGATTTTGTAATGGAACTTCATTTGGGGCTATGCAGGATAAATGATGTAATGAATTCACTCGTGGAGCCTGATAAAATTTCTCTGATATGAAAGAAAGTCCAAGGTCTGTTGGGCTGTTCTTAAGGATGAGGAGACAGAAAGGCTAAGGAGCCTGCCTCAGCCAAGCCTGGAATATAAAATGAAAGTTTTGTGGAAAAAAAGTGTTAAGGAAATGATCAAACATGTCCATTATACTCACATCACCTACAAAACTGTTAGTAGTGCTAACAGGTGGAGTAATGATTGGGATAGATGTTGGATGTTTTACCCTTTTTCATTTTTTAAGGATTCATCAGCTTATTCTGATTTTTAAAAACACATGTGCCATTTCTAAATATTCACCTATGAATAGGAGATATGTCTAGATATTCAAATGCAGCCTACTTATTTTAAGCAAATTTCTGTACTGATTAATAAAGAGGTGGTTTTGATTTATTAGGAAAATCAAACCTTTTGGATTTTGGCTCTTGCAAAAATCCAGCTTTAAGGAGGGCAACAAAATACCCATCTGTTAATAGAAAATCTCCTCTAACTGTCTCTACATCATTGGTTCCCATCTTAATAATTAGTACAAAGCGTTTGCATGTGATTAGTTCAAAAGGTCTACCTAAAGAATCTTATACTCAAAGGGAAAACCAAGACACAGTTCTCACATATTGTAGTCTGGCAATTCCATACCTTTTACTATTATTCCTACTGCTATGGCCTGGAGCTATTTTGTTCTGTTTCAGGGAAGTGGGTTGGTCATCAAAGCCTTAGGAATTCGGAAATGGATGAAACAGAACCTTAAACTATTTTTTGCTGCCCCTTATGTGTTCCTGCACCCAGTATGACCAAAGAGAACTTTGGGGTTTAGTATTCTTCCTGGCCAAATTATAGATTATTTTAAACAGAAAATGACTAGTGATAAAGCAAATGCTATTTATCTGCATAAGTCAAGGTATGGATTATTAGGGTTATTATATGGATTATTTACAGGTTCTAAAAGCTTGATCTGTTAGTTGGCATTTTCATAAATACAGTTTCCCCCCAGGCACCAGTTACCAAATAGCGCCACCTATGAAGATAATAAAGTCGATGTGGTTCAAGGATTGCTGAAGTATCTGAAATATTATTTGTATTGTAATTGCTGTCTTTGTGCTAATCCACAATACATACTAGACAGGAACAATCTTTCTTTGCACTTTGTTAACCAAGTAGCACTGGGACCCAGTCAGGTTCAACCAGCACTTCTCTGCATGCTTGATCACTGAGCAGAATGGACTGATTTATGCTATGTGAAAACAAAATATAGTGCTATTGTTTCTAGCCCGAAGAAAATCTTCCAGCTGCAATCCCATATGGGCTTCTAAGGAAATAATGACATGAACAGCCCTATTCATTATAGTTACCAAGACTCCAAAGGACTGGTGATATTTGCAATGTCTTTATTGCTGACAGGCATTCACTGCTGATTGTAGTGGCAGGATCCCAGAAGTTTTGGGATTTGTAGCTGAGCTTGCTTAAAATAGCACCACTGAGGGAGTATCCACACTGCAGTTACTTCCCACTGTGTGTGCTTGGATCAAAGTTGATTTTATCTAGCTGGTGAGTAGCCGTGCAGCGGTAGCAACCTGGAGGACAGTATATGATGGCTACTGAGCTATTAACTTTGCAAAGGAAGCTCCTTGGGTGGGCTTCACTTGACCTGGCTCAAAATAGACCCAGGCACACTTAAGAAAGGAGTTTTGTCTGCAGTACAGATGTCTCCTGTCAACGATGGCTGAACTTCCTTAGCTTTAGAGAGAAGAGATTGGTATTGATATTGCTCTTTATTGTCCACCTTGGCACAGTTGCTACTCCTCAGGATGCAAGCCTGCACACTGAGCCATGGCAGTTTATGTGGGGAAGCAGAAGAGTTTCAGGACTCTTAGCACAGTTCAAGGAGAATATAGTTGTTACAGTGCAAGGAGAAGTATTTAGCCCAAACAATTTTTTAATTTTTTCCTAGGAGAAAATGTGTGGAGGATGGACAAAAAAGCAGATGTAGGTGACATTCAAAGTACAGTTTATTTTTTATATTTATCCAGTGCAGGGCAAAAATAACTATGCAGTAACTGAACACTTCTTTCAGCTAGTGCTGTCCTACTCAAAGAATATACAATTAAAACTAGGAAATTAAAATGCAGCTAATTCTGTAAAAAACTTACTTAGGGAAATTTACTTCTAAACTGCATGACCATTTTTTTTATTTACTACTTTATTTGAAATTAATGTTAAGCTAGTAAAAGCAGCTGTGTTTTATGGTTTTCCCCTATAAACCTTAAAATGTGAAAGATGGTTAGATGAAATAACACCAGAAAAATAAGATAATAGAGTGCACACTTTGGTTCCAGTGTAGCTTCAGCAAGGTTTTGTTTGGAGTTCCCAGCTGCGTATACAGACACAGTGGAATTTGGTTTGTGAGGAACCTACAAAAATTACACAAATAACTAGCATTTTTTAATGAATAATACACAGACATGCACCTGCTTCAGAGACTCCATAGATTAGTCTTGCAGCCAATAGAAAAGCCCTTTGGAATTCAATTACATGGCTGGAAAACAGAAAACAAAATCATGACTATACATTTAGAACTGATACCAGCAACATATTAACCAGTTCTTGGGCTGAGCTTTTCCTGAGGATTAGATCATTTCAGTTTGTTTTATGTCCCTGTGGCTTATTGAATATTTATATTATTCTATTCTGTTCTTTCAGCTGGAGCCTCTCCCGGAAGATATTGTGCACCAAATCCCCAATATGAATGCAATAGCTTCTTTAAAAAAGACCACTGAAATTCAAAGTATGTTTCTCAGTTTGAATTGGTGGGTTAGTGGGCTTGGGGTTATTTTTTATTAATAATTAATGTCATAGACCTTATTGTTTCAGAGAAAAGAGTGGGAAAATGTTTTATGTATAAATTGACATGCTGCGTCTAATATTTATGTACTATATATATATGCTTTTATTTTTATTTCTTCAGCATCTCTTTATTTCTGCCACATATTTAAAAAGTAACCCATTAAAATAATTTGAACATTTCTGATTCCTGAAAATTCCCAAATCTTTTCATTCCAAAGCAGTTTGGATGAAATAGATGTTTGTCAGTGAGGGACAGGAACAGACAGGTAAATTAGAGCTCTAACGAATAGTTTGTCAGATTCTGTTTTTTGCAAAACCTTGAAGCTACAATACTTAGAAACTGAGACAACTTTTTTTCTAACTAGAATAGAATTTCTAGAAATGTTTTGTATTGACAAAACTCCTCTGCAAATGTAACAAGTTTGGAATTAGTCATTTCCACACACATGTAACAGGCTATTGCTAAACAATCCTGTTTTAGCAGAATTCCAACCCCAAACATTGTTTTTCAAGCAAGCCACAGTACAGCATATTCAAATCTTTGAAAGGCAATTGCAAATGCCTACAGGAGTGACAGAAACATTCCCTCTTATTATTTCCAATTTATTGAGTCAGTGCTCAAACAAATCTTTGAGGGAGGCTTAAGCACATTTTCATGCTGAAAGCCAAAGCATACCTAAAAGACTGTTTTGACTTGATTGTTTTCTCCTTGCAATCCATGATTGCTCAGGTTTTGTATGAATGAAACCAACAGTATGCTTCATTCTTTCCCTTGAGCTCCACCAAGTTCTTCTCAATGACTGTAACGGTGTTGGTAGAATTTCACATTCCAGCAGAGCACAGTAGAAATGGCATTTTCAGAGATTGGAGTGATTTGAGGCCAATACTTTTTCACTTCTTTTAATTGTCAATCCACAGCTCCTAACAAAGCTCCTTGGCAGCTGTGTGCTGTGATTGGCTCCCCATTCCATAACTCTTTGCCTGAAAATCTTTTGGCTGAACTTGCATTCAAGGCCTGTATGTTTTACATGCAGCAAATAAATGTTGTCCTGGATAAAAAGAAGCTTGCAAAGCTCTTCTGCTTACCCAAGCAGAAGAGCTTACATTTTTCTGATTTTAAGGAAAAACCTATCATTGTTTTCCACAGAGCATCACAGAGCCCTCTTTTCATGAGGTACCTGCTGCTACCTGGATGCTATTTCTAATTGCTTAAACATTTCCCCCCACAAGCCACAAACACTCTGCCAGGTAGTTCCTTTCTCCAGGACCCTCCACTGCACTATATGGGCTGCCACCTGCCTCCTGGCCTGACTCTGCTCCCTCTGTGGCTGCAGCCCCTCTCATAACACAGCTCTCAGTGTGGGGAAACAAAGAACACCACCAATCGCTTGGGAGTCAAGGGCAGTTAAATGGGTGCAGAGAGCCCACTAATATGCTTGAATTGGCCCTGAGTTTTAATGTTACAAGAAAGTCAGGATTCAGGGGGCAGCTGGTGTGCAAGCCTGTGTGTGTGAATGAACGAATGTGATGTAGCAATCCTCACTGATGCTGTTTTATTGTTGCTGCAGGAGAGCAACACAGTGGTAGCTGGGTACTAATATTTTATTTTATGAATAAAAGCCCTTGAAAACTCCAGCAGTGAACATGGGTTCATTTCTTTTATAGGCAAGAGGGGGTATTATTCCCATGCCAACAGATTTGATTTTCTTGCACATCTGTTTCTGCAACAAAAGCCCCACCCACTCTGTGAACATTTAGCTCATAAATTATAGGGTTTGAATTGGGTGTATATTGCAAAGACTGACTTTTGTACGTAGGATCTGTGAGAACACTGTGGAATGCTCATATAACTTTTTTGTTTGTTTTTAGTGTATTTTTTAATGAATAGAGAATATGGTCTCTGAGCACAGTAATAATAGAGAATATTTTTGTCTTGTTTTTATAAAATTTGCCAGGCTCCAATCATTGAGCCTACTGTTATGTACATAACTTTTTAGCTCTGTCTTTCATGTTTTTGGAGCAAAGCCAACCTCCTAACACTTAATCTCAACTTTGTAGGATACTTAATACACTTTACATTTTATCCCCAGAAGGTCCCTGTTATTTAAAGATTCTGCTAACTACTCAAACGTGCACACTATTAGAGTTCAAAGAAACACTCTGGCCATGCTCACTTGTTGTTCTTGAAGATTGACTTGGGCTTTCATCTTGCAATGATGTTTTTGAATAAAGACATTTTCAGACTTTATTGACAGCTGCTTTCTCACTGGAGGGAAAAGTTCATCCTTCCAAAAGCCTGAAACTGTATTGAGAGCTGTGTTACCAAAGAGGGAGTTTTCAGCAGCCTTTCTGCAGCACAGGCAGCACCACTGCTGGCCTGGCCTCCCAGCTGTCAAAGCCTCCAGCTACCCTCTGGATAAGCACCTCAGCTCAGCCTGCTGCCCAGCTGCCAAAATCCTCCTTTTAGTCCTTGGAAAGGTCCCCTGCTTGATCCCCTCTCTTTCACAGCTGTTGAAACCCTCTGTCTAATTCTCAGATAAGTACCCTGATCCAACCTCTGCAGCAGCTGCTGAAAGCTTCTTGCTAAACACTGAGTAAGCTCTGGTCCAGAGCTCCCAGACTTCCCAAAGCTCCTAATCCCCAGGTGTCATCCACCTGGCAATTAGTGAGTGCTCAGTGTTTTACTGGACTGTTAAGAAATATGTATGTAAATTCGTACTTATTCATGTGGTTTCCAATAATCAAACAGTTTCTTAAAAGCTGTGCTGCTACTTCTTAATAGCAGATCATTTTGTGTTCAGGATGAGTCACCTGCCATTATTCTTTGCATTGCCTGATGAGCTTCTTCTGTTGCAGGCAGAAATCTGAAAATACTAATGCTTTGATTCCACTGCTGTATTTTTACATAGCAGACCAGAAAGCTCTATCCCTTATGATACCTGGCAGCTTTCCAGCAACAGCCAGTTCATATATGAAAGTTTTAACTAAATTATTGTTCTAGTATACGCCCTGAGGTTGGAGGAGAAAGAACATCCAGGACTAACAAACCTGATTGTTCTGGCAACACCACTTCAGTCTGAGCTGGCATTTCTGACTTCTTTCCTTTTCAAGACAGTGCTGTGTGAGCACTTTGTACAACAATGTACATTTTTTACATTTTGCTGTCTCTGCATCAACTGTGTGCCATATCAGAACTTCTACTTATTAACTCTGCTCTGAACTTCCATCACCTTATGTAGATAAAGCCAATAGCCTTCCTGACAATCTGTGTTCATTAGTCTGTGTGTTACTCCTCCAGTTTATTACCTTCTGGGGAAGGGTGTGACACAGCTCTTGGAACTAAAGCACTTTCCAACTTGGCATTCTTAGGTTCAGAAATAGACCTCTTCACTGCAGTCTGAAATTTCAACTGTACTGCTTACACCACAGAGATTTTAAACTATAATCACTCAGTGTTGAACTAAGTGATTACTGTTCTTGTACCACCATGCTAGCTAAAATTCCCATAAATTATTATGTGTGTTTTCCTTAGGCAAGTACTGGAAGTCAGTGGAGCCATACTCTGTGCCAGTGGATTGTGCTCTGGCTGAGTCTCAGAAGCAAGAGAGGGAGGAGACAGAAACAGTATCAGCTATGGCCTCTCTTTCAGTGGATGTTGAGCAGTGTGTTCCTCAGGAAGGCAGTAGGTAAGTGCATGAAATTATTACAGACAACAAGGCTTTCACTCCAGCCAAGTAAAATGAAGAAGAAAGCAGGACTAAGGGTTGTTTCAAAATTACTTCATAATTGAGATACCTGGGGTTTTTTCATCCCTGGATTTAAGTTCTCTCACTTAGCCACTGGAAGCAGAGATATTAGCAGTTTTTTGGGTTTGGTATCTCTATTTCTGTACTAAAGTTCATGATTATAACAAGAACCTTGTTTTCTTCCCGTTCTACTTCTTGCTACTTCATAAAAACTGTAATATCCATATGAAGTAAATAGACATGGTCAAGTGTAATCAACCATGTTCTTCTCATTAGAAGCTTTTAGAATCTCTTTTAATTTTCTAGGAAGGCGTTCAACAAACAGTCAGATAAATTTAGTAACAATAGACTTAAAT
Source organism: Melozone crissalis (assembly GCF_028551555.1). Lineage (NCBI taxonomy): Eukaryota > Metazoa > Chordata > Aves > Passeriformes > Passerellidae > Melozone > Melozone crissalis. Next base: position 31,176,420 of record NW_026535794.1, read on the forward strand.
CACTAATGAGTGATATTAGACAAGCATTAGAAGTTACTTTCCTGGAAGGAATGTGAACAGTGCCAGTATAAAATTTAAAGCTGTCCTGACCAGGATTAGGGCCAACATTTTCAATGTACTAAGATGAAGGTACACCAGCAAAGAATGAGAGTGCGGATTTTTCCAGCTTGTCATCTGCTTTTTACATTAATGAAAATTGCTTTCAAGTTGCAAATTAAGAAAATGAAGCAGTAAATGCTATTATGTGTTGTGCCAATTGCATGTGAAAAAAGCACAGTAGCCACCGAATATTGTGTCATTTATAATCAGAAAAGCCACTGGAGAAGTTTTTGGAGTTTCCTTTTTTTTTGTTCTGAGGAAAAGTACTCCTGGTCTTCGCCAGTAGAGAAAGACACAAAATGTAGTGCAACTACTTGGGTTCCATCATACACAGAAAATAGGGGAGGGGGGAGGAAAGATGAAAAAAGCCTTATAAGGAGACTCATTAGCTCATCAGGCTGTGGAACAACAGTAGAGAAAGGAGGGAGCTGTGGGTCGGGACAGCAGTGTTGGGAGTGGAGCCAGAAAGATCCATGGCTCCTACATTGTGACTGCTCCTTAGTTGCTTCAGTTCTTCCCTCCTGTGTTGCGTCTTTTAATCAGAACTGAACTGATAGGCACCCAGGGGAATAGCGCAGTGCTCAAAGTTGTGGATGTGTTTGGCAATGAGCATCCCTCACAACAGTGGCAACACTCATCTGTCAAAGAATTGAGGCATGGCTCAAAGGGACACACAGGGAGTGGAGCTAGCTAGTAAAGTTCACAGTATTTTCATAATTACCTTTCCAATTGTAATTATATTTAATATGCCATGGCTATTCTCGTGCTAGGATTATTGCAGACAACTTTATAAACGCTTAGAGAACAGTCCATGATGAACACAAGATGTATTTTAGATTTGTGACTGTGGTAATCAGTGCTCAACTAAGGAATAATGTAGTTTTTCATATAAGTTTCTGACAGTTACAAGACACTTCTGCTAGCTAGGGACAGAAAAATTCCCACTTGTGTGTGCATAGCTCTGAAATATAAATAATTTTAGTTAAAGTATTGGAAATAATGCAGTGAAGCAAATTAAAGCTATAAATTGTCTGGAAAAGGGCATGGTTAATTTTGTGTATTTTTACATTGCTGAGAATAACTAAAAAATTTATTTGTTATGTGCCTCCACTCAAAACTATCAAGATCAACTTCTACTCCTACATGATTTGAACAAAATAACCCTTTGACTAACACTGCTCTTAATTACTGTACTTATTACCTACCAACTGATAACCTGTGACAGTTTTCACCCATTCTGAAAACAATTTCAGGGCAGCACTGAGAAACATGGCAGAAAATGGATGTACTAAAATGTGCACAAGTGGAATTCATGTGGCTGCCAGATTCATTACACTTCATCAGTTCTGGACTCTTGTAGGGATGAATCCATTGTGATGAATTGTTTTGTGGAAAAATGACTTCGTTTGGAATATCTTCTGTGGTGCTGCAGATATTTGTCAGCAGCACAAAAAAAAAAAGCCTATGCACTCATGTGTCCTGAAATCTCTTTTTGCACTTGTAACCCTCAAAGAAGTCACATGAACCCAAGTTGCCATTAGAGAGGTGACAGGACAAGAAAAATGCTGTCCCACTGGACCAAAATTGATAGTTAGGTTTTCTGAGGCTTCTGAGCATCATTATCTTTGTTTTCTTCCTGATGAATGTAAGGAACAATATGGAATCAAAAGTGATCCTCCTGGAAGTTGGATTTTGAGAGTCCTCAACTGTGAGGAAACCTGAGAGGACCTGCCTGCTCTCTGAGTGTGGATGAAAATCCATCATGGAATGTCCAGGGAGTGAGCCTGTGACATTGCATGCTTTGGGTTCTGTATCATTTACTTCATTTCACGTAAGCACACCATCCATTTCATAGGTACATACCAACACAAACAGCAGTAATGTAGAGACGAGTTCAGCTGTGCTTTTTCACGTTTTTTAATGCTTGTTGTAATAAAGGACCATGTATGCAATGCACCTTCTCCAGACACTTCCTACTGCAAACAGAGCAGCAGGGATGTGAGGAGTCATCTAGGGTCTCAAGCTCCATTAGGAGGTGTTCCCTTGCTCCTACTGGTATAGATGGGGTCACCTTCTGAAGACCTGTTGCAAGCTTTTGCATTTGGGAAAGTTGCTTGTGGCAGGTAGGGTGGGAGCAGAGCAGGAAGCCCTGTGGCTGACAGGGCAGCCTGGAAGGTTCCTTCCTTAAACCAGGAGTCAGTTTGCTTCCTCTGAATTCCCACCACGGTCAGCCAGGCCAATAGCTCTGGCCTGCAACTCCAGGCCTGTTTCACTGATTCGATGGCAGAGATCCTGTCGACTTCAGCTCTGGATGGTCAGGCCTCCAGATGAAGAGCAGCAGCAAGAGTCTCTTTGCGGGAAACTCTGGCCAGTTATGTTGGAGGATATATTGGTGTTGGAGTGAGATGACTCACTTAAAACTCAGATTTTGGGCAAAGCAGTTCTTTTCCTGGCCAACTCATATCTGACTCATTTACCACTGATGGATAAAATGCTCCTGGCTAAGGCCCATATAAAGTATTTTTATTTCTTTCTTCTCTCTTTCTTTCTTTTCTTCAAGTGACAGTGCCGATTATTTTTTTACTTGATTTTCTCTGGCAGGGTAAATGAAGAAAAACGTGTAAAGCTGCTATGCTTTTGGTGTTTTATTTTACCAAAGCATAACTCTGCATCCTAAGGTCCAATTGAATCTTGATTATAGACCTTGGAAGAGTACAGATATAGAAAAAAGAGTTTGTGGATAGGATAGGAAACATGTATGGTGCTAACAGAGATTTAAATAGAGATGCAATTAGAGGAACAGGCATGCCCTATAAAACATTTCTAACTACCAGAACTTTTGTGTGTTGATAACTGTTTATTCCCTATGTGAGATACAGATTTAGCTGATTAGAATTTTGCTTTAGCCAGACATCTGTTTCAGAAAGTGTGCTGTGAAATATTCAGTACGCTGCTGTCCCTGATACCTTGGAGCTTCTGTATGTTTCTTCTTAAAATGGAAAAAGAAAAGGGTGTGGAGAGAGATCTTTTGCACTTACTATTTTTACAGGAAGCAGTAAATCTTGAGATGACATTTATCAGAATTTGAATTTATGGCTCTGGTTCAGCTGAGCATAGATTTTACTCAAATGGAAATGAAAACAAAGTATAATTTTTATTCTTAGTGTTACAGAGCTATCAGTTGCAGTTTCAGTCAAATTGCATTATATTACATACTAGAGCAAATGGTTGAATCATGGGGTACAGCTAGCTACCATTTAGGGTCACTTGCCATATTTGTCTGTCAACTCATAAAGCTTCACTTGCCGTTTCACTGTTTGGATATCTACCTCAGCTGTGCTGAGTACCCAGTGCATGCCTGGCCGTGCCCCACAGGGCTTACAATCCCCTCCAGGGTCAGGAGCTGCAGAACAGCTTTCCCAGGGCAGCCTACACCCTCATCTTGCTCACCTTCTAGTCCTTTGATGGATGTTCATTAGGAAGAGAACCAGGAGTAGAGGAGGCTGAGAGCCAGCTTTGCCCTGGTGAGTTGATAGTTCTTAACTGCTCTATCTGACCACCCTGTGTAAAAGCCTTGAGGATGCATACACAGGCATAAACTTTTCAAAACCTTTTTGAACCAGCTTACATCTCTGGGTAAGCACTTGAGTAGTGAACCCCACAGCCTCATCAGGCATCATACTGCTTTTACTTATTGACCAGTAAAATCATTGGGAAACCCCTAAGTCTTGGATTGTGAGAGAGAAAACCACCTTTCTTACCCATAATCTTTGACCCATATCTGGTTTTAAAGGCTTGAGCTTCTCAAGACTGTGTATTCCTGCTGGTATGGAAATCATTTCTTACCTTTTTGCTCCTCTCTGTGCTTTTTGTAGTTTCTTTAAGATGGAGTAAAAGCTGCATGGAGGACTCCAGGGCACATTGTGAATTTACACAGTAGCTAATACTGGGGATGTTTTGTTTCTATGGTTTTCTGCTCCTCTACCATTAACTCCAAGCTCTCAGTCATAGTCATCACTGTTAAAGCAGTTAAAGCTGTCCTCCCTCTTTTGTGTATTCTGTGTTTGTGTTGTGTCTTCTTCTCCATATAGAAATGCTGCTATGGGCCTTGGAGCTGAGTAGTATTGGCAATTTGGTGTCATCAGCAAACATTATCACCTAAATCTACTTGTAGTCTGCCTAGTCTTTTTGAGATGCTTTGGAGAATTCGTCCATGGTGAAAATTCACCAATATTATTCTGTGATTCCTGCTTTTTTTGTATTGTCAGTCTGTGAAAGGACCCTCTTTCAACCAAGGTTCTTCTAAGCACTTGGATAAAATTGTTGGAACCCCTTCTTTGCAGAGGAAAATCACTTGATCTCCTCTTCCCTAATTTCCTTCAGAAACTTTTAATAAATTTGAAAGGATTTCCATCTTTATAAGTGTTAAGACCTAACTCTTACCCAAATGACTGTTGCCTGAATGCCTACTAATTCCATCACTGATTGTAGCTGCTTTCAATTTTGCCATACAGGCTTACTGTACCTCCTGTGGTTTCCAAAAGGGGAATTGCTTTTCTTGCCTTCTCTACCTCTTGCTGAGTTAAGCTGTAGAATATGCTCAATAACTGTTTCTTTAACAACATCCTAATCATATTTCCCTGGAACTTTGCAGACAAATATCATCTGCTCTTAGAAATTTGGCAATGTTTGGTGTATCAGTTTGTTCTAGCATTGATTCAGTTTAGGATAGTTCGTCTGCAAGTAATAAAATCTCACTGACACATCTCTAGTGAACCCAGATATAAATAGTTAATTTTACTTTTGTGGTCTACCTTCCTTGATGCTCCTTTTATCCTTTGATCATTTCCTCTGATGTATTTTGAAAGATGTTTTTATTACTCGCTTTTATGCCTTTAATATGTTGCTTTTCAGACTTTCCTTTAGTTTGCTTCATTGAGGGTTTACATTTAACTTGCCAGAGTTTATATTTTATTTCATTTACCTTGTTTGGATGTTACTTCCTCTTTTGAGGGTATATATGTAGTTACCTTATTCTGCTCTTAAACTAGGATAGTTTTTTACTTTTAGTTCCTTTCTCTTTGATCCATACTAAGTCCATTTTTATTAGGATATATACTTACTCAGAATGTCTTATATAACTAACCTCTTTAGACACTCCCCAAATCGCCTTCATGATATAGAAATGTATCTCTTTTTCCCCAGCTCTTTGCTACCAGAGGATCACTTTTCAATTACAGCGATCTTCCCTGAGACAGCTGAGTTAAATTAGGAACAGATTATGGCATAAAATAGCCATACCATGCCAGAAAAATCTATCTTTTGTTCAGTTTCTACCTTGGAAACATACCTTGAATTTTTATTTTTTTGTGTGTGACAATTTAGTTAAGAGAACTTTCTGTAATGCTCATTTTAAAAAGAAAGTAAGAAAAACATTTTCTTTTTTGAGTGATGTACAGAGTTTATCTACGTTCTTCAATACTACTTTTTTAAAAAATTGTAGATATCAATTATTTTTAATATTTTTCTCATAAATAATATTTATTCTTAATTGCCACAGTACAATATTTAAGATGTCACATGTTTTGTCAGATTTTACCCATGTGGTAAAATTTGTGTCTCATCTATTTATTTTGCGGCATTTTGCTTAGCATTAATTGCAAAGAGATTATTTCATTCTGCCATAGTCAGAATTCTACATATAGAGAGCTAGAGATGAGCACTCTTCACAGCACACCAAAGTAAAGTGAATGCAGGAAAGCTCAGCTCCTAGGAACTCATGGTTTAAAGGAGCCACAGTGCAGCCTTAGGGAAAAATCACAGTTGTGGTTCTATAATCATTGCAATCTCAATTGGTGTCTTTCTGAATTTGCTGGCTGCATGGAATTGTTTTATATCAGCTCACATCTGCATCTCGAGGAACTGCTCTGAGCATACAATGTGGGATGGGGGTCCTGCCTGTTTTATGGTTTTATGCCAACTTCCTGTCAGCTGCAGGAGGACTGACTGAACTGATGTAACTCACAGTGACAAAGCTGAAGTAACATAAATTTGGCCTGTCAGACTCTGCCCCCTCGATTTTTCTTTTGACAACTTTTGATTTTGTCAGAATGGGTATATATTGATTCTCTGCTCAGTGCTATGGGATCCTTTGGCCCCAAAACAGTACTGGCTCTCACACAAAACTCTAGCCTGAGGCCTGAGTGTTATCTCATAAATATAAATGTTTTTAATGATAAGCCATTGGATAAATCCAGTGACTTCTCTGACACTAATACAATGAAGTTAAAGCATACACATAAGTCTTCAAAAGGAGACTGAAGAAGAATGTGAGAGTACCTACACTGCAAGAAAAGATCTAGATTGCCATGTCATTCTAATTTTATCTCCCTTTCCTAAAAAGGACCTTTCATCTGGCACTTATATGTAAAAATTATTATCAGTGCTTATGTTCTGGCTGGTGAAGAATTTTGGCCTGTTGTTGGAATATACTGGAATATATTAGAATATAACACTCAAGATCAGTGAGAGCTACTCCCGGTCCTCAGGAGCATCATTGTCAGTGAAAAATTTCCCAGTGAAAGAAGTTCTATATAAGATCCTCAATTGTACTATGTTCATGAGAATGTCAGTCCCAGAAGTCAAACACATGTGAACAGACTGTTTCATGCACTGCTTCCCTAGGTTCTTATGAATTGTCCAAACCCCTACTCTCACTTCCAGAGGTTTTCCAGAGCTTTACTTCTTCCTGATCTGCCAATCACCACCTGAAATCTATTGACGCATATTGTTTCTCATTTTCAGAACCTAAAAACTGAGCTGTCATCTGCTTCCAAATTATCTTCTTTCCAGACAGAGCCATAAGGTTCTGGATGTTTAACAAGGGCTTATTGACCCTCTCTGTTGTGCCAGAGGACTTTCAGATCTTCCACAAATGGCTGGAGAGAGTGGAAGTGTGTGGTCAACACAACAGCAACACATCCTGCGAATTCCTCACCTGAGCACCTCAGCAGCAGGCAGGGCTCCATCTCACCCTGGCTGCCACTGTGTGCTCTCTGCTGCAAACAGAACAAAGGAAAAGGGGAAAAGGGGGAGTGCAAGGGGGCTTCACCTCACTGCTCAGGAATGGGGGAGCCCCAGTGGTTACGGTACGTAGGAAACATCCTCCACCATGTGGTGAAGAACTGAAGATTTGAGGTTCATTGATTAATCATCTTTTAGAGTTTATACCCTTTGGAAAGTGATTAGTCTGAAAAAGATCATCTTTTCCACATGTCATTCACCTCACATATTTTTCAACGTACTATCAGTGATCATTCTAAATCAGAAAGGAATAACCTATATAAAAATAATTTAAAGACGTACTGCTGATTTTTTTTAATTGGGAAAAGCTTTAATAAATTCCAGATTAATTTAAAATTCTCTGACTTCCTTGCTGAATGAACTATCAAAGCCCAAGCAAGCCCCCCTTATTTTTTTTTTCCATGAGATCTCATGAATTTGAATTTTTTAGGAATGTTTCACTGAAGCCAGTTATTACACTGGCTTACAAGAATTAACTGGTAAACATCTCATGTATTAATTTACATTTACTTTTCTCCTCTGATTTCAAAATTGCTTGAAGTTACAATTTTAGAGTAGTTCTTAAGGCTGACAGACAGAGATGAAAATTGGTTTCTGTCCAAATTATTTGCCCTTCAATATAGAAGTCTCTCCATGATCTCAGAAGCTTCCCATTTCATCATTGCCATGATATTCCCCAGGTGCAGTAGCTTGTCAGATACGAGGAATTGCAAGACTTGACATCAGCTCAGCATATGTGTCCTCATCATTTTCTTATTGGTTGTCTTTGAGAGCTCATCTTGCCTAAGGTGATAATTTCCCAGAGGTTTCCATTTAAAGATAGATATAATCTGATTTTATATAATTATTAGATCCTTTTTCTTTGATAGCAATCTGCTCATCAGGTTCAGGATTTAGTCTCCAAAGTTGCAGGCAAGCAGGCAATGTGTTTATGAAAATACAAAATCAAAAACTAGGGGACTGGAGAAGAACCTCAGAGGGAGCACTACTTGGCTACTAGTGAACAATTTTGCTTTAATGGCATGTGCCTGAAAAAAATAAATGCAGGTATTTTTAGCTCCAAAAGCTTGTAAAATATAACTATCACAGCTATTTTTTTCATTAAATTTTTTGATTCTGTTGACACAAAGCATGTACATTTCTGGACAAAATGTTATAAAATATTCTGACATATTTTAATATAAACAGGAACATTTTCAGTGATTGCTTGGATCTAAAATGTTTTTCCACTTGACATTTGTTTATACTTCCTAGGAAAGAAACTCTATTTATGGATAGCTGAATAACACAAATAAACATCTGAGAGAGCTGAAAAATCAGCTTTGATTATGCATGGAAATCTACAATGTCATTGTGTACTCTTGTGCCGAATTCTGATTGCCTGTTTATTTTTACAGAGCTGCTGGTGAGCCCATGGAAGAAGAGCCAGCCTTGTGAAGTGCCAAGTCCTCCCTGATATTTCCTGTGGGTGACATCATTGTGTATCCCCCAAAGCACCCTCAGACATGTCTTGTCTGCTTCTTGGGTGGCACAGATCAGATGGAACATAAACACTGGGCACAAAACTCAGAGTAGCAGCTTCACTTGTTCTTTGGATGGACTTGAAAGAGCCTGAAAGATTCCTTAAATGTAACCGCCACAATTCTAGAGTTACAGAAAAAGGGACTTGGGAGAGAGAGCCCAGAGCATGCTTTTTTAATGCTGTTTGACCCACTCACCAACACAAATTGTGAAATAGAGTATTGCAAAATTCTACATGATAGATTATAGATATGAGAAACGCAACAGCCAGCAACATACTCTGTGAACTCTGTGAATCACTTTCTGACACTTTTTACTGGATAATTTTTTTCATACTGTGTTAAATTGTTAATAGAATTTGTTTTCTTTGCTGCGTGTAATGAAGAAAAAAAACCCCCACCCTTATTTTATGTGCCATTTTTTAACCTCCTGTAATGAATTCTTAGCTGAATAAGTGAAAAGCGTTTAAATTATGATGAGAGATTTTAGCTAAAGGGAAAGCACTTCTTATTGTACTATAAATCCCCTGAAGTACTGTGCTTGGTGGTGCTTTATTTTCTCTTCCCTATTCCTGGCCATCCCTCCCCATTTCATGTAATCTTTTCTATCATAAAAACACATTTATGATTCTCTAAAATGATCTTTTGCCTTTAAGAAAAAGTGCTGTACCCTCCGTAGTTGACAGTAGCGCTCACCATATGTGCAGCAGAGATCAAGTATGGATAGTTTTTCAGACGTGTTTTTGGTTTGTTCTGAAATGTTTCTGCGTTCTGACTCCAAAGCAGCGACCTTCAGTAACTGCGTGCAGCTCATTTGAAGCTCAGGTGTTTCTGTGGAGGTTGTGTGGGAGTGTTTTTTACAGGTCGTGTTGTGAATACCAACTGATTCTTTTATGTAGTCCTGCACCAAGAGAACTGATGTTGCTTAAGAAGCTTCAAAGGGTTTAGGCTTTATTTTAGATCCCCGAAGTGCAGCAAGATCTCCCTGCAGTGTGACTTTAGCTGTTTAATTCCATGTTTGAGAACGTAACATAGAGTTGTGCCTTTAGCTGAAAATGAACGCTTAAACTGTTACACGTGTTGCCTTACTGTCAGAGAGAGAGAGAGAGAGATGGGGCATGTATGTAAGAGTACTTCAAATGAACAAAACTCTGCTACAGTAACTTTTATTTTGTTTACAACCTTCTCACCTAATGAACCCCAGGAGATACCTGGAAGTATTCAGCTTGCAGTATTTGATAGCTTGCTCAGCTTTTAAAAGCAAGTGATGTTCATTTTTTATATATTTGCCAAATTCAAAAAAGAAAAAAAAGAAAAAGATATATATTAAAGCCATAAGTGAAGACTGTCATGCTTTTTATTCTGAAATCTGAAAGGAACCTTAATTAAAACAAGATTTTGGGGAAGGCCATGATATGAAAGATATGGAACAATATGGTTTCAGTTATAGGCAGACTCAAACCTGTAAATCAAAGATGAAAGATTTCACTCAAATAGAATTATATCATTCTCTTTTGTTATGCAGTCAGACTATATCTTTCATGCATTTGGGTTTGTTTACGATTAGCATTTTAATTTTAAAGACTTTTATTACTTATACCAAAGCTCTCCACTACAAGTTAGAAATCTGAGGCATGCTTTGAAAAGGGAAATCTAAAAACAGGGATATCATTTCCTATAATGTGAAGTAAACTTTTATTCTGAAAGGTTTACTCTGGAATGAATGTATACCCCTTAGAAAGGGAAATAAAATTCTGACCCTCAGAAAGTGAAATAAAATTCTACCCCCCATTTACAAGCGAAAACCATGCTCGTTTTAGTAATGCAAAGAGTCCCATCAGGCTAAATTAACTCCTGGTGTAAGCCACCTTGCCTGACTCTGGGCTGTTCTGAAGGGGTTGTTCACATGACTAAAGCAATCAGGAGTTCCTCTTGCATTTTCAGCAGACTTCTGATGGCAATCTTACTTGCCATTTACTGTGATTTTGTTATGGTCATCAAAGAAAATTCCCTTCAAGGAAACCAAGGGCTGTAGCTGATGAGTTGGGTAATTTGTGGAGCTTTTCACATTTTGAAATCATGGCTGAAAATTTTTAATTGAGTGCATAGTAACATCGTTTTGAAGTTAACCCTAAAATCTGTTTGTGTCCTTAGCTCGCATGAAGTTGCATATGAATTGCAACCTGAAATGTGAATTACAAGCTTTTCCAATCAAAGTATGTCTTCTGGGGTGCAAATCAGCTAAAGCTGTCTTTTTAGCTGAAAACGCTTTTAAAATTCCAGAATAATTTGAATTAAACCACACTATAAACTCACACTTATGCATTTGTACAGATGTAGTCCCAGGCAGATATCTAGACATGCTGCTGGTTGAAGTTAGGATTGTTCGGATAAACAAGTGTGCTAATAAACTGCACACAGATTGTGTCCAGAACTCTGTTCTGACTGAAGTCAACAGCAAAGTCCTCTTTGATTTCGATGGGAGATGGATCAGCCCCTGCTTTTCTTTTCCCCTTTAAGTCAAGAACACCATTGCTTTTTGATTATGTCATTCCTAGGCATCTTACAGCCCTCTGGGAAATGATTGAGGCTTATGGTGAATATCAACACTTCCTTCAAAGCAGACCTGGGCTTTCTGAGAGGGCAGTTTCACTTGCTGCTGTTTTCTTCTCACAGTATTTTTTATTACTGTCAATAGCTCCCCATGGACTGGAGTTAAAATATCTTCCAGCAATTTTAGTCATAGTTCCAGGGAAATATTCACATAGACACTCTCAAAAACTGCCCAGTTTTAACTGGATTCAACAACAGATTGCAAGAATTTCAGAAAGATGCATGAATTGTGTGTTTCAAATGTAAAAATTCCAATTTTTCAGGAGACATCAAATTCTCATGTCTCCCACAGACCTTTCCCACTAGGCTAGAGAGATTGACACCTTTGAAAATTCAGTCCCAGATATTTCAAGTTGACTGCCAAAATATCTATGTCTGAGCTTAGATTACATCTAAAACTGAGCTGAAATGCATAAACAAGATGGGATGGGGGTGGTTTCTGTGTGTGATTCCATGGGGAAGGTGGAGATGAGGAGGCAGCAGGGAGCGCTCAGAGCCAGGGTGACCCTCTGGTCCTGTTGGTACAAGGGCTGCAGGCAGGCAGAAGGACATCCCACAGAACCTCCATCCCAGGCTGCCATTGCCATTGGCAGCAAATCTCTGCCTCATGGGGGAATCCTGAAGTAATTTGTGCTCTGCCCCTGCACCAGTCACCAACCACCAGAAAGAGAGACGCCTCAGCAGCAACTCCCAGTAACATGCTTGCTCCTGAGTTCGTTTTCTTCTCTAGCATTAGGAACAAAGTATTAAGCTCAGTTAAGCTTTTCTTGTATTACTATGCTTTTCTTGTACTTTTGTTGTATTATTAGCTCCTTCAGTTCATAGTACAAACTGAAACCTAAAAAGAGACATGACTCAGGAGATCAAGAAAATAATGATTTTTATCCAGCTTAAGGCTCTTACCTGGGCTGGAGTAAGAACAACGACGAACAGCAAATCTCAGAACTGCTGAAATCTTCATGAGTGTTTTGCACTTCATTTTTGGACTCTGTGGAGAAATTCTGTATATGCTCATTTGGTTTTAATATAATTTGCAGCTTGATTATATGATCTCTTTTCAGACAACATTTCTAGTGAGTAATCAAAGTTTTTGGGAATTTTGCCAGTGTAAAGATGACAGAATTATTCCCTTTTTTATCCTTCCTAATTTTTCTTTCAGTGCAAATGAAGCAACTAATTCCAAGTAAGTGAATCTGAGAAAAGTAAAATCATTAAGCTATCTTAAATAAATATCATAAAAGAAATGGAAAATTGTATGTAAATAAAGATGGCTATGCCTTTACTTTGCAAAAAAGTCAACAACATGCTGCAGGCTGAATATAAGTGGCAAAACAAGCTTCTGTCTATTTTAGTTGGTGTCTTATCTAAGTGCAGCCTCTCTGAAAAGCTGAGAGTCATAACCGGAGATGTAATATTAGAAAGGTTTTGCTGCAGCCAACACCAGAGGTCCTGTAGAGAACAAGAATGTAGAGACTGACTAATTTTTGTAGACAGACAGCAGGACACTTTCAGGGCAATGTGTCTGGGACAAAGAATTAGAGGGAACTTTTCCAAAGGCACTGATGGCTGTAAAACAACTAACTCCTGTTAGCTTGCAGGGGCAAGGAGGTGCTCAGCAAGCACCTATTCTTTGGGAAATGTCCCCTCTGTCCCACCAGCATGCCCAAACTCATGCAGATGTGAACCTGGCTTGGCTATTTTCTCTCCTCAGCAGCAGCAGCAGCAGCAGCAGCAGCAGCAGCAGTCACTATGTGTGCTGATGTGTGTTCTGTGCATTTGCCCAAGAAGTTCTCAGCCCCCAGCAGACACTTCATAACATGACTGATAGGGGAATTATTTTCTCCTCAGTAGTGGCCTTTCCAGAAGCATAGCAGTGCATGGTTGTTTTATTTTTAAAGGTCACAATAGAGCTTTGTGAGCCATTATACTTTTTTTTTTACAGACTCCATGTGGAAATAAAACAGAATATGTACCTGGGGAGGGGGGATGTGTTGTGTGGAACCTGCCACAGGAAAGGGTCTCTCTTAAATCAAGTTTCTGCTACTTGTTTTTTTTTTCCTGGATTTGAAGGAGTTCGCGTCCTAAATTATCATTTAAGATCTTTCTTTGTCATGTCACTTGCTTTGTTTTTGTACCTGTAATTGAATTCACCCTTGTAACACATAGAAAAGCATCTGAAAAAAGTCTGGTTTCTGACAGATTCCCTGCCCTTGGTGTGGGAATGAGAATAGCTTATCTTTGCCACTTCTTGCAGCAATTAAATGCTTCATTTTTGTAACAGATCCAAACTGCAGCAGTATTTTAAGAGTACTATTTAGCTGGCTGTCTGCTGACTGTTAAAAAAAGAAAATGTGAAACTTACATTCCTCTCTAACCTCAAAAGAAACCCATTTTGATTTTAACAATGTCATTTTTTCACTTGATCCAAAAGGGTTTTGTCCCATGAGATCTTGTTACTAGCTCAGTTCTAATCACTAGTAAATCACACACTACAGAAAGTGAAGATCAGAAAGGATGGATGTTCCAGCAACTCTCAGTTAAGCCTCTTCTGCACAATCCTTCATCCTGCTCCAGTGCCATGCTCTGTGGTTAAGAATGTTAGCATGGATTACAGCAAAATATAAATTGTTCTGCACCATCAAAGATACTGCTCCTTGGATGTCTATTAGCACTCTGTGAGCTGGGCTGTCATTATTAAGGGCTGTGATTTGTGACAAAGACATGCTTCTGTGGGGATGGTCTAAAGACAAGTGATGCATGCAAGCAGTGGCACTGGTGCTGTGTGGTCAGAAGGATTCTGTGCCAAGACCTCCACAGGTTTCCCCTTTCTCTCCAATGCCTGCATGGCCAGAGGCACATTTGCAGTAGCAGAGCCATGGGATGTCCTGATTCAAAGACCATTTAAATCCCTCTAACAGGCTTTGGGTAATTGGGAGGCAGCTAGAGGAGGAACCCAAACTCGGCACTCAGCCACACAAAACTGTATAAAAAGCCCAGGTAAAATATCTGAGCTTGCCCTCACATAATTTGTTCTGATATAAAGTGCCAGTTCTGCTCCTAGAAAAGTCTGTCTGAAAGAAAATTGACTCTGCTGGATCTATTCTGGCGGCTTCCTGAGCGTGTTAATATCATGTGTTAGGGGAACAGGTTCATACTCATGTCTCTTGCTGCTTAGTTAACTGCTATTTTAAATTTCATGATTGGCTTAATATTCCAAGTTAGGATGCAGTAGGAAAGCATAAAGCAATACCTGGTGAAGTCATAACTGAGGCTTTCAAAGCAAGCTTACTGCCATGGGTTTTTACAAGACTGACTTTTTGGTCTAGGGATACACAGCTAAAATGTCTATTTTTTCCGTAGGAAATTGATGTTGCTATCTGTTTCCATGATAAAAACCAGTCCTTTTGCTCAGAGTTCTGAAAGTTTATCTGTAATTTGTCTTTCCAGGCAGAGCAGATTCTAAAGGATAAAGCATCAGTGGGACTGACCCAAAGGACAACATTTTAAAAGGTCGATAGTTATATTTCCATAAGAGTAAAAGGAACCATTGTTATTATTCCTGATACGTTTTTGTATCTGCAAGTATCCAATGAGTAATGTTAAGTAATATTGTGCTCCAGAACTTTGTTGATTATAGATATATGAGCATTGGATTGGCGTGAAATAGTCTTCAACCAAGTTGTTAAAATCCCTTTTGTTTTGTGTTTTGTATAATTCTTTGGCTATAGTCTTGTCCTAGTGTTAATAAAAGCTATTTGAAGTAAGCTAGTTCAATACTCTGAGGAGTTTTTTTTGCCTGTTTTATTTTTTAATCAGTGTGAAAAAGAAGTGGAGCTTTGAACATGCCACCCTGGTTGGATCATAGGATTCTGACTGTTAAAATATAAAAGGGGAAGCATGGTGAAGCTGGAGTGCATAAAAAAGGAACCACAAATGTTAATGTAAAAGTAATGTTACATAGCATGCTAAAACACACACAAAGCAGAGCATTGCAGAGCTCCAGCTCTAACACCAAGCTCATATTCTATAGTTCCTTTGGCTCATTGTCCTGAGGCGTTGCAGAACACATAATTCTCCTCCCAGTGAAGCAATTTAAATAGCACATGCACTGTTTGGAAAGCTGCAAGGGCCCTGCTTTGTGGGCGGTGGGGAATACTCAGCACTGCAGCAATGCTCTGGGTCGCGGTGTTGCTCCAGCCCTGCTGCTGCTGTAAAACTCAGAGCTGTTACCTTGATAGAACAGACCTGTTTTGGGAAAGGCACCCACAAAAGCAGGGGAGTGAGGAAGGAGTGTGTTTGCTGTGAGCACGTTTTGATCACTTGCACATTGTCAAAAGTAGCTCACAGATTGAAATTGCTTCTGTGTGTGGACCCCAATGCACCTGAACGTGAAAACTGAGCAGAGAGGAGGGTAGCTGGGAGGCACAGGCTCTTTGTTTGCACATGGAAACCCCTACCTCCTGGCACGTATCCAGGGCTGCTCCAGAAGGGGATTAAAGCCAAGTGAAGAGAAACAGCATCCTATAATTTTAGCTTTTTTTCATTCTTCAGAATAACACATCTTTTCCTTTTCTGGGGAAAAGGACCCCAAACCTACAAACACACAGCTCTATTCCATCAATAAAATAGTTTGAAAATCTGAACATGTAACCTGCAATCTCCTTGGCATATTTCAAAGTTCCATGCACAGAGAATCTCAATCTATCCAGTCTATCTATCTACTTCTCTGTTTTGCTTGTTTCCTGTGATTCCATTGTGATAAATTGCAGAGCCCTGGGATAAATTGCATTCATCATGTCTTTCTGGCTGCCTCACCTGCATTTTGTACAATAAAACTTCCCTCCTGGGTCTACTTCTAACATTCCAACCTTGTGAGAGATTCCAGCTAGACACCATTGCTGCTTTAAAATCAACCTGCCAGAATTGACCTTGCCTTTGAGAAGTGGAGTGGGTTTTTTTGAAACCTTCAGACTGAAAATGCTTCTAGGAATCTCCTATAGATGGGTGGGAGTGAATTCTTTCAGATTCCTCCTCTCAGGTTTTTTCACTGCTTCCCCTGGAGATCCTCCTCCACAGGAAAAATCTTTCTTTATATTGGCAGCTTTAAAAGGAGTAGCAAGAGTTGGATGGCTCTTTGTCAGAAAGGGTAAATAGCGAGGTAAATCTGAGTGAATATGTGCTGAGCCACTGCTCTTCTGCCTTATTTCCTTCTGTTTTCCTTGACAAATAAAAGGAGAAGGATATTAAAATTATGGAATTTGGTTTTAGTGTGCTAGAAATCCTTTTTGTTTATTTGTTTCTTTTTGCAGTGAAAAGTTTCATTTTTACCTTTGCTGTCACAGTGTGCAGGTACAATACTATTCACACAGCCTTCCTGGAGACTTTTAAAGCAGGGGTTTGCAATTCTTATTCACAATTCCTTTTCTGGGGTGGCCTGTAAAAGGGAACAGGTTCAACAAAAGCCCAAAATGAAATTCTGTACTTTAGTAAAAACTGAATAAGGGCATGGATCCAGGATTTTGTGCAAAACTTATATTCTTAACTTGTATGCTGCTTCTGGCTGAATTTCTCTGTCCACACATCACTGAAAAATACCCAGCCTGTTAATGGCTGTCACAGGAGAATCTTCATAGATTGTTAATAGATGAATAGAACATTCCTGGTAAGATGCTAAATTACCTCTCCTGTGGCATATTTTATGTACAAACAACATAATTTTACATCATTCAGATGGTTATAGCATTTGAATGCATCATTCTTTAGCTATCTAACTTAATTAAAGATTAGTCTGTGATAAATTTATTCATTTTTATGAAAACAAAATATCAATCAATCAATCAATCAATCAGGGTAAAAGCATACATTAAAAATATTTATATTTCCCCAAGGCAGTACAGATTTGTCTTCCATATTCAGAGTATCTACACTAGCTGTGACAGAGGCCCAGCCTAACTGCACACAATTCTGCCAGACTCTACACAGGAACAAAGAGTAGGAGGATAATTGCCATAATTTGTAATACTTTCTTCTCAACTTTCTATTCATTGTCTAAATTCTGCTCTTCAACTTTGGCCGTTGAAGCAACACAACCACTGAAAGTCTAATATTTTTCTCTGTATTTTAGGTAATCTAGTCTTGAAAACCTTATTGGAACATCTGTAGATAACCTAGAGTTTAGTCTGTAATTAATCTAGTCTAGTTAAAGTTAATTTGACCTACAAGCAGGGATAAATCAGACGATTCTTTGTTCTACCTACTGAATACAGCAGGAAAAATAACACCTGATTCTTAAAAAACAAACCCATAAATAATCCTGCACTTGATTTCTCTAATTCCCAGCTGCCTTTCTTCTCCCTTCAAAATGATGTTATAGAAATATATATTATGTCAGCTGAAATGTAAATGTGTGTTGTCTGTCACTACATCTGACGTGCAGCAGTTCTGCCTCTGCCCCCTGAGCCAGAAGGAGCCGTCCTGGCTCCTTTTGAGCTACTGCCTGCAGTGGGCACTTGGGTTCATACTGGGAGCTGAGTACACAATTTAACAGCTGCAGCAACATCTGTAAAAAGCAAGAAGTGCTGAAAAACTTCTAAAATGAATATGTGTACTCCAGTTCTCCTTAAAAATGTCCAACAAATTATTTCACGAGAAGCTTCATCACACTGTAGTGTTGTTGTCTTGCAATGAAATCTTTCCATCTTTGTTGACATATGACAGCTCATGTAATCTCCTTTAGAGCCTGTATCTGAACCAGAAACATAAATCTAGAGTGGCATCAGACAGCTTCACCTGAATCCTCATTGTAATACCAAGATTTGCCCATGGCCATGGTTACTGTAAGTAACTCTCTCTCTGGTTACTGCTTGATGGTGCATCATGGAAGAGCAGTCCTGGTCACAGGCTCTTAGTAGAACTTGCTGCTTCTTGCTGCTGCTGAACATGTCTTCTGTGATTTCTATGGGAATGCAAATGGTTTATTGATTGAGCTGGTAAGGCCTGCTGAGAATTGATCGTGGCTAGCAAGCATCTGCTGTGCAGAACTTTTTTTTTAAGTTAGGAGAAAAAAACCTGTGAGAAAAAAATTTATTGATACTGAAGCACTGACAAATGGTCAGTACTAGGGTACACCATGTCTCTTTTTCCTCAATTTCAGTTGGAAATAGACCTACTCTGAATGGCAAAATGGGTCACAGTGAATTACTCTTGAGCACTTTTTACAGCTGAGTGGTTGGAAGAAATAATTTTATTTCAGTGGCACTCAACACAAAAATCCAAGTTCCTTATAAGCACCCAAGGTTTTATACTCACAGCAGCCACAGAAGCAGTCCAGTCACGGCCTCTTTTCACAGATAAGTTTAAAAGTGTTGTTTGAGGATCCATGAAGAGCTTCTAGCTGACGGAAAAATCTTCAGAGCTGCAGTCCTTATGCCAGCACCCAGACTGTCCATGTGACTATATTTCTTCCAGATGCCTTCACATTATGAAGTTAGAGTGTGTGTGTTTGTGACTTCAGATGCTGAATCTGCCTCTTCTAATTTTAGCTCATTGTTTTGAGCTTGCTTGTTTTCTGGCATGTGTGTTACTTACTGGAACATTACTAAACAACAAAACCTACATAAACAACAAAACCTTTTATTTATTTTTTCAAAGAAGACTGTATGAGCATATAGAGGAGATGTGGGATTTTTATGAATCACATCCTGTAGTTTACTTCTCTTATTCGCTCCTCATTTTTAAATGAGCTTCACAAAACAGAGAACAGTTTGGGTTGTATAACAATTCACGCACAGGAACTCGACATTTTCTTTACCTTTGCTTGATGTGCTAGCTGGTGTGATTTTGGGTTTAGATTGCAAAGAACAAAAAAAAATCAGTAAATATTGCACTTGTTTAAGGGATAGCAACTGATCCATTTTAGATGAGGCTTCAGGGAATTTGGAAGGAAGTTATCTGAAAACTTGCAATGTTTGTAAGCATAAGATGTTGTGGTTCTTACTACCAAGCAATAGGGATTCAGTGAATGGACAAGTGAAAACAGGCACAGGCTGCAGGCACCAAGCCCTCAAAAATAAATATAAAACAAAGCCCTCTACCACATTTCAAGTTGAGCTGTAAAAACCTGCTTCAGCAAGTGGTTTCTCAAATCTGCTTCAATTTTTCTCCCTACTTAGAATTCCTCTGAGCAGTGTTAATGACTTTTCAAGGTACATTTTGTTCAATCCTCCTATATAGGGTTTAAGCATCTTAATGAGTACATGAAGGAAGGAGGTGGTACGTGTCACAGAATATCTGTTGTTTAGCTGTAAATTTAGATTTCATCTTCCTTTAAAACTCTCTTAGGAAGTCTAGGGTGTTATGCTCAGAATACATGCTCTTACCTCTTGGCCTCTTGGGAAGCCAAGAAGAGGAAGACAAGTGTGGCCATATTCCAAGCATAATGAGACTTGCATGGATGCTATGCACCATTCCCCATAGGTTCCATAGTGATAGGACCATCAAAGTTTAGAGCAGTAGGGCGTGATTCAAAATGGTCTGGGACATCCTTCATCCCTTTGCAGAATCAGAATAAGCTGCGGGAAAGGACCGTCTAAAAAAATCTAATGAAAAATCTCAGAAAAAATTGAAGCCCAGCCTCACATACTGTAAATCCCAGAGGTCAGGGGGAAAGGACCAGAAAAGTCCACAGTTGCCCCTACTAATGGATCATGAACTGTGATATGAACAGCAGCTAGTATCTGAGCAGCTCAGAGGAAATTTTAAAATCAGATCACAGCAAAATGTGTCTGCTCAGTCCAACCTTATATACCCATCATTGGTTCAAACAGAATGAAGAAGCGAGGCATGATATAGGAGGAATTATCCCAACTATGTATTACCTATCACCTCCACATATTCTGCATATGTCCTCATGAAAGATATTTTAAGGGCATTGTAAACTATGTCTAGAAATTGAGAGGAAATTTTGCTCCAGGGGAGGCTGCCCTGCATGCGGTGCAATTCCATCCTGCGTGCTGTACAATTCCATGACCGACTTCCCAAGTGACACAACCTTTGCTAAAGGAGCTGTGCTACATCAGGCAAACACGTCATAGGGAAAAACACATGGATCACATTGGCCCTCCCATTTCTTGTGCACACAGTAATAGCACACAGCAAACCCTCCATAGCAGTGTGCTAATGCTGAACCTCCTGCAGCAGTCTGTGAGGTATTATGCAGGAAGCCAGGCAATCCGGACTGGCTGGGACCCTGTCAGGAATGCTGGCAGCAGCACGTCCCTTCGCTTTGCAGAATTTTAGACCAAATTAATGTGTATGTGAGGAACAGTAGACTGACTTCATAAAAAAGATAAGATTTGAAACACATGCAGTATATTGTCTGATGCTGGGATATCTTTCATCTGGCTTATGTTTCCAGCTGTGTCCATGCCTATAGTATCTATATCTAGCATCTATTTTCAGCATCTTTATCCCTGGCTCACAGCAGAAGCAAACCTGTGTGAGGTCTGGAGGCTGTCTATATACTATCCAAGACACTTTTTTACAGTAAATATAATAGTATTAAGCTGACTGAAGCAATGAATCTAAGAATGTAAATAATGATGAGTATTGAAGGATACTACCTGTAGAAACAGAGTCAGGCTATTGTTAAAATAAGGGTTCATTATATCCCTTTGCTCGTGATGAAGTGCCTAAAAGAATTATGATGATATATTTCTCTGCTCCTTGTTCACTAGTCACAAAATATAGTAATAATTTCCCTGTATCTGGAGATGCTGTTAATCACAGAAGGACTCTGTGAAGTTCACTGAACAGATAAGATGCACTGAATTATGTGAAAAATATAGATTTTTATAACTACAACACTATCTTCTTTAAAATCCTATGTTAACTATACTTTAGGCATTTAGGACATTTTCTTTAAGGCTGTTCTTTTAGATGATGTTTTAATTGGTTGCAGGACATCAGTGCTGCAAAGACCTGCCTCCTTGGATCGAGAATCACCATTTCCTGAAACCCTGCTGGCTGCCAGCTCCTGGGCTCCTGTGCTGCCCAAGCTCTGTTATGATCCTCAGGGGAGGTATTTCAGAGGATGGCACCTTGCTTGTGCGCCACAAAGGCTTTTGTGCTCAGTCATCATCTCTCTCCTCTGTGCCCATGCTTTGGGCATTCCACCATTTTCCTGGGAAGGCATGCCAGTGGCAATTTTAGGCATGTTCACCTGCAGTGTGCTTGGCTTGGTAGATGTGTCCCTTCTTCTCCTGCCCAGTCACTCCCATTCCTGCAGAGACCTTTGTCTCCAGGACATTAGGCAGAGATGGGCAGATTTTTTTAAAAGCTATTTTCATTCTTCTTCAGAACAAATTACTTTATCTTTTCTTTTTCAAATCCAAGAGTAGAAAACCTTGTAGGAGGGGAACAAAGGGAAATATTTAGTCCTTTTTTTGTTCTTACTGTTTTTTCACTTGGTTTGGGAAACATGGCCATGTGGTTATTCCCAGGATGAAATGTATTCCCCAGTACCCTGTCAGCTGCTGATGGTGTCTGATAGTCCTGTCAGCTCCCCAGCTGCTGTTAATAGCCATGCCCTGCTTGCTGTGGCACTGCACCCCTGCCTCCTGGGGCAGTGTGTAACCACTGAGCCACATGGCCATGCCTGATCCCTCTCTCACTCTCCTGATGATAATTAACCAGCATGCATTTAAGCAACATGTAAATTGAAGCTACCCTTAGTGCCCCCAAATTTCAGTTTTCTCACGTCTGCTTTGACTTGTCATTCCCCTCCAGGCAAGGAACAGAGCAGTGTCTTTCTCAAACCCTTGCTGATCTAAGCATAGGAGAAAAGACAGAAGCATGTTGCTCCAGCTGGCTTTGTGCATGGCCTGATCCTGGAGATATGCTTGGAGAAAATCTGGCATAATGGGTCCTGTGGATTGGCATAGGTTTCAGCCTGGGGCTATAGGTCCTAAATCAGGATGTTGCTCCAGACTAGCGCTGTAAAAGCCAAAGGCAGTTTTGAGAAGACAGATTCAAGCTTTCCTCCTAAATTTCAGCAATAAAAGTCTATCACTAAAATGACCCAACACAAATACTTAGGTAAACTAAATTTTTGCCCAGTTGGGATCCAGATCTGAATTCAGAGCCACATTTAGACTGTGAGATATCTTTAACACTCAATGTCAGGGGAGTGAATTGTTCTCAAGGATCAAACAATCAATACTCTTCCAGTGTTCTCTTCCCTTTGATTTCTGATATATCTTAAAATATGTTTTACAAGGCAGACAGGGGTGCAGCAGCCAGGGAGGAGCAAGAGGGTTATTTGTGATTATGTGCACAGCCACCTTCTGGGCAGGCAAATCCCAAAGTGTGAGCAACAGCAAGCTGGACAAAAAGGCTCTGGCTTCAAGGATAAACACAATTACAGCTGATATCTTCCATGGACTGGACACACAGGAGAGCCAGGGACAAATTTATTCTGCACTGTGAATTAAAACAGCAACAGCTGGGACTTCTGATGGTGTTTTGGTTAGTTCTTATAAAAGTTAAAATATTCTTTCTTATCCTTGGGCTAAGTAATAAAGTGTGAGGAAGTCCTCACTGCCTGTTGTAGAGTAACCTTTTTTTGGCTGCAGAATTTTTCTCTTTCTTATCCCCTGCTACAGTGTCTACTTCCCTCTTATGGCACACGTTTTCTGTTTTGTTGGAGCCCACTTGAATAAGGACACAAAAAATAAAATTTCATTAGCTCTATATGTTCTGAGAGGGCAAATATACAAAGAGAAGTTCATTCACCTAACAGAACAAGACAATAATTTAAGTGCCATGTTCCTCTTAACAATTAATTGATGTTAAGAATGAGAATAAAGTATGCAGATTGAAACTTGCCCTTCTTGATGCAGCTTCTATTCCCATTTGACTTCATTTATTTTACTACTGTAACCTTTGGCTCATTTGAGTTACTGTTTCCCACAATCAAATATGTTAGTGTAATAGTAAAGATTTCCAGAAGGACTTTTTTCCCTCTGCTACTTTGGGAAAGGCTCTGCATGCAAACTGCAGTATGACTTCATGCTAAGTACGCACACTAAACATGATACGTTTATTTTATCATTTGTAGCTAAAGAGATGTAATTATTTAAGTGGATGTAATTTAGTGTTATGGCATCCCTCAAATTGCAGTCCTGAAATTACTTTAATCTCTACTTTGGCTGGGGAAATATATGAAAAATTGAAAAGCTAAACAAAAACCCTGAAGCCCAGAAAGGAGTTGTTTCTGGGGGTTGCACAGACGTCCTTGTGACTTTTTTTTAGTAAGCAGTCCTACTTTTGCAAGAGTGTTACTATCTATTGAACTATTCATAGGCTATTTATCAGTCATCACAGATGGTGGCTCACCACCAGCAGGCTTGTGTGTCAAAGTAAAAATGGGTGCTTTATCACATTCTGTGCCTTTATACCTATGAAAAGAGTGAGGGACTAAGCTGTCCTTCCTTTCAGGGACACAGAACTCTGAACTTTTGCTGCTTTTAGTCATAACAATAGTCAATTAGAAGTTTTGAATCTTTCCCCATTGTTTACATGCAACTTGCAAAGCCAGCAGCAACAGCAACACACTGAGTTATGTGGAAACAGCAACAACAAACTACTGTCTTCTGATTTTAAAGATATATTTTGCAAGAAAATCCTCTCTAGATTCATGCCTGTGCTTTCTAGCAACTCGTCCTCTCTGTGAAAATCAGTCTGAGCTTTTTAAAGAGTGGCTTCATTAAGAATCTGTGCTTTATAAGCTGGGTGTGGTATCCTGGTTTTTCTAATGACTTAAGCACATTTTGAGCTAAGTAGAGTAGCTGTCTAATACTTTTGCTAGAATGGAAATATCAAAGTCAGCTCTTACTGTTACCAGAATCTCGTCTATGAAAAGCCATTTCCAAAGAAGTTTGTAATATCTGCATTTAAATAAATTTAGCTTCTTAGTGATTCTCTAATGACTTTGGGCTACCTCCTGTGCCCATTGAAGCCAGTGGGAATGTTGCCATTGACTTCACTGAGCTTGGGATTTGGTTTCCTTTCATCAAAGATTGTTCTAAATGTAGATCCCTGCAGCCTCAGTTAGGTATATATCTCCATCCCAGTATAGCCTGAAATTAAAAGGACTCCTGCAATAAACTAAAGCATTTTACTTCCTTTTAGAACCACCTCCTGCCACCACCCGTTGAGACTAGGAGAGCTGCCCTGGCTTCTGGGTTTATGAGTGTGTTTCTTTTTCCACTGTGGATGACTATGTTAACTGCTCCAAAGTTATTCCTCCAAAAACCCAGAACCTCTGTGGCAGTAGAGCGGGAGTGGTTTGTTCCTGGTCTGTTATTCTCCCTCTAAAACAATCATGAGGGGAAAGTTCCATTTTCTCTCTAGGTACCTGGCACCAATAATGACTAATGTAAGTTGTTAAAGCAATAAGCAGACCTTGTGAATTTAAGTTAAGAGCTCATCTGTGTGGATTTTACCTACAAAAACAAGCTGCTCATAGATAAATCTTCTGTCAATTTTTATAGTCCTGGAATAGAGGTTTTGATATCTACCAAAAGAGACAATCAAACTTTTGCTCAGACAGTGAAATAGCAGTTAAAAGAACCTGAGTCAAAAATCTCTGTTTTCATTAGGGTGACTTTGCCCAATGATACTATTTCTGTTGTTGCAGAAGGTATTAATTAATCTATCTTTCAAATCATATTTTGTACCAATTTTGGATAGAGAGAGAGAACCTTAAAGAAGTCTGTTTATTCAATTAATGACAAGGAGGAAAGAAAGTTGACTCAAAGCTAGTGAAAAATATTGTGAAGAGAAATAGGGAACAAGAAGAAAGTAACTCTATAAACTGATCCTCAAAACAGGAACAGACAGATAAAATAGACCAGTGAACCAGAGCAGAATGAAAGCATCTGGAAAAGAACCTTAATTAATCTGCTGCCTTCTGCAGTACCTCTAGAGCACAGCATCCCATCCTGTCTGCATACATGTTCCTGAGGACTTGTACTATGATCAACAAAAATCCCTTAGCTTTTGTTGGAGACTCGTTTCCAAACAGCTCCTTTACATTCCATGGTCTAGTGGGCTGAAAATAGGTTTTAAAGGAGTAATGTTTTAGTTAGAATGAGTGTTCATGATTTTTAGTTAGAATTACTGTTCATGCAGTAAGCAGCATGTCAGGAGCCTGACCAAAACCTACTGAAAAAGAAATAGTTCTCTATTTATTGCACTCATCTGTGAATAAGACATCCAGGGGACTCAGAATTTAAATGTCCAAACTCTGAGGATGCCTACCTCTCCCACAGGGACTTATTATTGAAACAAAAGCATGCTACTGAGGGCAGCTATCACTGGCACGTTAATATGCCTGAGTTATTACCAAGGTGTTAGATTGAGTGTTTGTGTGCGTGTCTGTAATAGGTGTTTTTAATGCCTGCAGGAGAGGAGTGAGCAGAGACTCTTAAAAGGGGAACACAAATCTCCATGGGAACCCAACAAACACGGTGCACAACAGTGATGCTTGTATTTCTAGGTATGTATCTGTTTCTTGGTCCATTTCTGTCATTCTATCACCTGGATTATACATTGAGTTGCACTGTTAGCATCATTACTGGCCCACTTTTCTGCCTGCTTTCTTCATTTTATCTAATTAGGGTCTACCCCTCTCCCCTATGATAAAATATTTCCATATATTCAAGGTTTGTGCTTTTATTGTTTATGTTTCTGTGTATCATTTTGCCACAAAATGTGTTTACAATGTCTTCAGTGATTTCTTGCACAAAATGTGAAGAGCAGACTTCATCCACTGTTACATTTGGTCAAATGTTATTGCTCTGTTGAAATTTCTTTGAAATTGTTTCTAAAATGTAAAATAAGGATGGGAACACAATGCTTACTGTGAGGTCAGGGAACAGGTCAGGGATGGTAACTCATGGAGATGTTCTGGAAAGTGTTCTGTGCTTTAATATAAGAAAGGTTATTTTCCTTGTCCTTTCTGATTATTGAACCAGTGTGTGTTGTTCTGCAGGTGTGAGGTGACTGCTCATTGTGTTTGAAGCTGTTTTACTCAGAAATTGCTTACCACCGTCACTTGTGGCAAGCGCACCTGTGAGTTGTGGAGCAGCATTCTCCACTCCTTTGAGCAATGTTTAAAGTGTTGTTCATGGTGCTCAGCAGACCACAAGGCAGTTCTGTAGGTGTTTTAGCCAGAGGACAGGCTGTGATCATTTCATTCCTGCCAAGGAGTAGTTTCTCAAATGAAAATGTCATTGAAGAGAGCAGGAGTGTAAGTCATTTACTTGTGTGAATAATTTATTACAACGTTTTTTGTTCTGATTTGGCCTTTTTCTTACGTATGATCCATGTGCAAGAAATAACAGTTTTACTTTTTGCATTAGGAAGCAGAACCTGCAGAGATAATGAGGTGTGCAGAGGGGTTTCCAATAGCTTGTGAATTTACCTAAGAATTATTGAGCTGGCTACAGAGGCTTTCCCAAAAGGCTACTTCTACAGGCCTATTTCTTCTTCAGAGTGCAGGAAGAACTGTCAATAGCATGACTGGCAAAAACGAGCTCCAGTCGTTAAAGTAAGTAGCTAAGCCACCAAGCACCCACAGAAGATGAGCTCATTGAGTCAGAAGATGCCACTTTAATGAAGTAGTTTTAAGACCAAAATTGTATTTTGAGACAGATTAGATGATTATCTGCCAAACTACCATGGCTGTATTTAAGTTGGCTACTCATCCAAATTATGTGAGCATAAAGAACTATAATGTACCATATATGTCTATCTCTAGCCCTGTACATGCATACCACAGCTATGAATATATGTACCACCATGGAACTGAAACAATAGGGGAGCTAATTTTTAGCTGTATATAGCATTTTAGCTCCATGAATGTAAAGCGTGATGACGATTTTCCTCCAGGGAGCATCTTGCCCTCCCTGAATTTAGAGTCCAGTAATTGTATGCCCCAGTCCTGGGAAGGTCCAGCCACACTCTTGGGCTGTGCCCTTGGTCCAAGAAGCCTCAGCTGAGGCACAACCCCACTGTGGCTGGTCCATGAAGAGTTGTCTTTGCTCAAGCACTCTTGGCAGTTTAACATGACACCAATACACTCGAGGCTGTTCGGGGACAGGCAGGTGAGAAGAATGGCAGTGTGATGATCCCTGTGGACTTTCCAGCAAATAGCCATCAGCACAGAGGCCGTCACTTCACACTCCAGCATTGCATTTTTCGAATCCAGTCTCTAATCCATTTATTTTATGAAGTGAAACATTCCAAAATTACAAAAGGTTTTGTGTTTGGTGAACATGTGTGAGCCGGCTGGGAAGATTTGTGAATTCTTCATGCCTTTCTCTATAGCTAACTCTTGGGTCCGTCTTCACAGATGATTAACCTGCATTGCACACACCTCTTTAAAACTTCAATTTCAGGTTACTTTCTGAGATAAGTGACACCCAGTGCAAATGGGTTTTCTTAGAAGGATTTTGCAATAGAAATGTTAAAACATGAGGGTAGAGACAGGGGAAAAACACTCTTAAACCTGTGCCAAGTACTAACTCACAGAAGCTGAGCAAGTTTTCATAAAGAATGTTGACCCTGGCAGCAGGATGGTGATTTTTCTCACTGCTAGCATTACTGAAAAGTCCATAAAGTAGCAAGAACAATTAAATAAATACAGTGGCAATGGTGCTAACCAGGGTAGGTAGTGATAGCCATTGTTACCATGCCTATAGTGTTACATTGGCTTAGCCAAGAAAAACCTTATCTGATTAAAACAATAGTTCCCAAAATGCACTCCTTTTAGAGAAATTTATTTTATTCAACATGGAATTCCAAAATAAATATAACACAATATTTTAAATTTATTTATGCAAATCTCTCAGGATGCTCCAGGCAAGCAATAACCCAAATCAAGGTAACCTTGACTAGTATGTTACCCTTTAGCTGTGAAGATGTTGTGAGTTCCACTTCTAGCATTGCTCCATGTTTGCGAGTGCAGCGGGGCTGAAGTCTCTCTCTTTGAGTTGTCTTTTTTTACAAAAGAGCTGGAAAGAATGTTTATCACCAAAAGGAGTACATTCCATGAGTGATGGATTTCTGTTACAAAGTTTTGATTTTGAAAAGGATCACTACCTCCCATTGAACAGGCCCCAGAATTTATGTACTTTCTTTGGCCGACGTCTGAATCTGGCTTTGGAGCCAAATATGAGGAGCAAAGCTTGCAAGAAGATTTTCTTTTTTTTCATGGTTTCTTAGCATATGCGCTTACTGCACAGAGGAAAACACAGGCAGTTTGTTCATTTGACAGCTTTCATTCCTTTAGATGCCTTTCCTGACCTCTCCTCACTATCTGTACTCCCTTCACACACCTTCTAAGCATCTTAGGATGTCACGTAGTAAAAGAAATATATTTTATATGATACAGAGAAATAGTTCATGTTCTTTTTTCATCAGAATAATGTGAAAACCTAAGATCCAAACACACTTGTTTCCTCATCTACCTCAGCACCTCTGAAAATACTAAAATATTCTTATTGTGAGATTAAACATTTACACAGACATCTCAAAATTTCAGACTACCATTGGTACAGGAAAATGTGTTGATCAATTCTTTAATTTCTTCTCCAATCAAAGTTCAGTTCCAAATGCAAGTTAAAGAGCTTTGGAGAGACTTTATCCTGTATCTCACTAGAAGTAACCTTACTTATTTCAAAAGCTGGAATGGACTAAGTCTTTCCTACTTCACTGTAGGGGAAGTTTCCTTAATTTAGTAATTTTGATACTCTCTGTACTTTTATAAGAATCCCTGGAGGTCCATCAACCCCTTTAAAAGACAAAAAGAATAAACTGAAAGTAACCTTTAATCTTTAAAAATATTAAAGTTAACTTCAAAATGCAAGTTAAAGTTTCAAATTCAGCCACAGTGTCTTGAGTCCATTTCTTGAGTTATGTATTTTTATATAACACCTGGAAACACAATGTAAATTTCATTAAGTTTGTCGTTTCAATATTATGTTTATCCCATTTACTTAAATCTGTTTTATGTATTTCTTCAGGGTTTTCTTGAATGAAAAGTACTTTTTTCCAAGACAGTGGAAATGAGTCAGAATTTTAGCAGTAGTTAAGGCATCTGTGAGATGGTTTCAGCATCTCCAAAGTCAGCCCAGCAGAAGAGTTTCAAAACTAGTATTTGAAGCTTTTCTAGATTAGACATACCCCAGAGGACAATAGGATAGTCTGCTCTTCCTCAAGGACACCTCATCTATTGAAAATGCCCCATGGGTTACTGGGCAGGGATACAACTGCTGCTTTGGGACCTAAAAAGGTGATTGTGTTAAAAGTCAAAACGCAAAAGGAAGCAAAATATGCTAGGTTATTAGAGCTAGAGCTGGGATGGTTCTGGTTCACATCAGAGAAAACCCCCTGGGAAGGAGCTATGCCCAGCAAACCTTCAGGCTGGTCCAAGAAAACTTCATTTATACAAAGAGTTCAATGCCTTCAAATTCTTTCCCATGCAAGCAGTAGATCAAAGCCTTTGCTGCTTTACTGCACAACACAGTGGCCAGGCCCTTGACATAGGCCAAATGAAAGAAATTTTGGGTGGGATCTAATGTCAGGTCATGCCCCTTGTCTAGCTGGAAAAGCATTGGCTTCTTCAGCAGGACTGTGGAAAGAAATCTTGTGAGCAGTCTGCAACTCTCTTAAGCACACATCTGCCTGGCTCACATTTAGGCACTGGATCCTGGTGGGGGCTTCTAGCTGTGTGATGCAGAGGTGGAGGGGCATCAGTCATGCTGGTTATGGTCCTATCCAGCTTCCCCAGCAGGGCTCATCTTGGCTTTCCCTCTATTCCCAGCCAGCGCCTGGACTCCTCCCACGCTGGGTGGGAGACTGGGCTGTTCAGAAGCACACTGGCCCTTCAGTTCTGGACACCCTCAACACCCTCACAGGATGAGACCACAGTCTTACAGGCAACAAGCTTCTTTCACTAAAAAGCTGGGGTGCAACTTTAATGCCAAAAGAAATTGCAACCTTCTACTCTGCGTTTGTGTTTACAGTAGTGAGAGGAAATGGAAACACTGGCAGCAGCTCTGAGCAGGCCAAGGAGGTGGACTCTTGAGACTGATCAGAGACAGAATGAAGAGATGGGAACTTTAAAGAAAGGAGGAGTTTCAATTGAAATTTCCACTGTCAAAGATGAACAGAAATGTTTTTTCACAGCATCTTTTTTTAATAGGGAAACCTTCAGATTTATCAACTAATAATACTATAAGACAGTGATCAACAAAATGACATTGTAAAAAGAATGTAAAATTTTATTAGTTTTCAGTCAGAGACATCTTTTCCAGTCAGGGCTACAAGGATATAAATTGTCAAGTGAAATTATTTAACACCTGTTTCATTTAAGGGATTCCCTTGCTTAAAGTGGGTCTCTAGAATGATTCTAGCATGCCTAGTATCAATGGGGAAAGGAAGGTTATTGCAACCTCCAAATTCAGCCAGGTGCATGAATGACATTGCTGCAGCAACTTCCAAGAAAAGTGGACTCCAGAGCTGGAAATGTACTTTTCTTACCTGAAGTGCTGGGAGAAATGTAAACCTGCAACGCTCTATTGTCGCCACAGCTCTCTCCACAGATAGCAGCAGGCACAACTTTCCCAGGCATTGTCCTGGGGAGGGCTGTGAGAAGATCAGAGAAAAGAATGATAATCAATTCTTACCTTCACTTGCTGCACCTGCTGTTTGAACATGTGGAGTGTTATGGAGATTTGTTTACCAATTTCTTAATTGACCGCTGGTGATGGTGCTTGTATTCAATTGACCAATCTGGTCAAAGCTCTATTGGACTGCCTGCAAGAGCAATGAGTTTCTTAGAAGAATAATAGAGTATAGTGTAATAAAGTGATTGATCAGCCTTCATAGAATCAATGCTAGTTATTTCCTAGTGGGGACCAATGCTACAATACTGTATGGGCTTGCATGTCCCTCTCTTTCTATATATTGCATTCATAATGTTTTATGTCATTTACTTTAGTTGAAAATAATGAAAAAGGCTTTTCTCAGTTTTCTCTGTGTTAGACCACCAGTGATACCCTGGATATTGAAGATAAATATTTCAAATTAACTCTTCAGTACATGCTTGGTGCTTTGCTCTACAAGACATTTTCCATACTACAAAGAAGACAATGAAGAACGTTAAGTAGGGATATTACAGCAATACCCCAGGGTCAGGAAATTATTTCTGGTTTTCTCACAGTTTTAACATCTATCTCTAATCAGTATGAATTCTAGTGTAAACTCAAGACATTGTGAGATGAGCTCTTCAGGCATTTAAAGAAAAAAATACTGAAATCAAATCTATTACGTCAAATCACCTCTCAACTTCCTCTCAGGCTAAGGTGAGTGAGAGTAAAGAGTCACACTGATCACCCTGAAGAAATTTGAGATCACCACGAGTACCTTGGTCCTACAGGTTCACTGGGGAAAGGAATGGAAAATGGTTTACAGAAACACTGGTCCTGCTATGGATTGAGCTGTGAGTCTTACCTTACATCTGTATAAACTGAGTAAGCAACAAGCTGTAGCATGCTTGCATTCACACAGTGCTCACTATTACTACCTGGTCACCTCCTTTTGAGTGTTTAAGTGTTGGGACAGAAGAAGGCATTAATTACATTAGCAAAATAACCTAAATCCAGCAAAAACTCAGAGGATGAATGAAAATCAGTGATGCCCATGACTGCTCTTGAGCAAGTTGAAAAGAGGAGGACTTGAAGTGGAGTGAACAAGATAAAATGCACTTGAAGAGAACTTGCGGGAACCTGGGGTGCAGGAGGTAAGATTAAGGCTGAAGGCATTATGAGAAAAAACTTGGAGGATACCAGGGTTCAATAGTAAAGGAAGTGGGGATTTATGAGAGCTGATAGCTGTCAGCCCTGCATTCCTCACTTCCTAAGGGCATTCCTTGCTTGGGGGAGATTTTAATCTTTGACTCTCTGTTCTATCAGGTTATGCAAAGTGTGAAAAGTCCCTTCTTACTGGGAAACACATCAATATTCCTGTTCTTTCTGGGAAGGGAAGGGAAGGGAAGGGAAGGGAAGGGAAGGGAAGGGAAGGGAAGGGAAGGGAAGGGAAGGGAAGGGAAGGGAAGGGGAGACCTACTATTCCAGTGGCTATTTAGGATGCACTGTGTACTTCATCTCATATGAGTTCTGATGCCCTGCTCATCAAAGCTCTGTTTGTTTCTGCCATCTCACGTAGCCTCTTATAAGTGAAAGAGGATTCAGTCATTCTTTCTATGCCTCCATCTGCCTCTGAAGCTATAAATGAAACTGCAAAGAGAAGGGTGCTGCAGGGAAAAACTATTCCTGATCCTTAACCATTCACCAGAGCTAGGATTGACATACTCCTATTTGAGGAACTGAGGAAGAGCATCCTCAGTGCATTGTAGATACCCTTAAGTATTGGTACTAGTGCCTAGGAATTCAAATGCCCACTAGAATGAATATTCTCATGTCTATGTAAATATTTTGGGCGGTTTGTTTTTGGTTTTTTTTTTTTTTTTTTTGTGGAAAGGCTGAATTTTCTATATGTTCTAAATTAAGCATATTCAGGCAGATTTCTTTGGTATCCAGCGTGCTTGCAAAGGTTTAGAATAGGGTTAATAGGGCAGCATATTTGCCACAGCAATGCAAAACAACTCTTCAAGAAAAACATTCCTAAAACTAAATGAAACAAAAACAGGAAAAAGCAGAGAAAATCAGCAATAGGTCCAGGGTACTAAATTCTGTATCTGCAGGGAATGCAAGGCTTTAGCCTAGCTGGTGTTACCCTTTGGGGAAACAGAACTCAACCTGGGATATGTGAAGAATTAAGTTCTGTGAATGAGAGAAGTCCAATACTTCCCATCTGGGATGTTGAACCCTTTCCCAGGCAGGCTGGAGAAGGAGATGTAGCAGATCTTTCTGGTGTTTTGATCAGCTCATTCTACCACTTTAAAATACAGCCAGTCCTCTGCACTGGCTCTGTCTTACCAGAGATTTCCTCCCCCTTCAGTAGGGGTGTCACAGACTGGCCACCATCACAAAGG
The DNA here is from genome assembly GCF_028551555.1 of Melozone crissalis. Lineage (NCBI taxonomy): Eukaryota > Metazoa > Chordata > Aves > Passeriformes > Passerellidae > Melozone > Melozone crissalis. The sequence goes on from NW_026535794.1 coordinate 31,209,855, forward strand.
ATGCTTGTTGTGTACCTAAAGAGAATCTGCATGAGAGAGGTTGCACCCAAACCACCTTTTGGAAAGTGGGACCAGAGTTGCACCAATTTGCACCCAGACAGGGAATGTCTCCAGCACTGCATTCAGCTGTTTGGCTTCTCTCTCTGCCACAGACACCCAAGGCTAGGTCACTGCTATTACCTGCAGATGACAGATTCTGAATGTTCTACACATGTAATCAGTTCAGATATTTCATAGATCTTCCTTTGATGCCTAATAACTTCTGATTCTGTTTCCTCATATGGAAAAACAGCAATACCACAAAGGATTTGGGATGCTTACCAATAAGATGAGCAGAATAGATGGACCGTTCATAACTGGTCTGCTTTAGCTGACGCTCAGTTCAGAAGAAAGGTGTATAAAATGTCTAATTCATCCAATCTCAAAATCAAATGTGAGGGTGAAGGGTGGGAGCCGAACACACATCAAGGGTTGCAATATTTAAAATTGCCAGAAGGTAAGATAATAGAACTACCAAGATCTTCTTCTCTTTCTGCAGCACCCAACAGAAAGTACAATTATGTCCCCTTTTCCTTAGGCTGTATATATACATGTGTGCACACACATACACACTTCATTCAGCTCTAATGCGAAACCTGCTATTCTGTTCTTTCACAAGTTCTCATCACTGAGTCTTGAAATCTCGGATAAATTAATATTTACATTTATTTCCAATAAAACAATCTGGTTTGCCCTAACTTTTAGCAGAGTTTAATGAGAAGTCAGCATCACAGGATCAGCTCCTCCTCCCTTCAGTGTCAGTGGGAATGCATCCAGTGCCAGTGTGAGATGTGATGCGCCTTCTATAACCCATTGAACCAGAAGCTAGAAATGAAGCTATAGTCAAGTCTGCTTCTCTTCCTTCCATTTCCCAGAGGTATTGCTCCCTAAAATATATTCCCACCACTGTGTATAAAGTCTTTCTGATGTGCCTATAAAAAAGGAAATCGATTCACTTGGACACTTTTGATCCATTTGTATTTTTAACTCATCACTTTTTGCTTCCTCCAAGCGCAATGAGAGAGCAAAGAAGTAAAGGATGGCAGCCTAAGAATTGAGGGAAATGGATGAAGATGAACAGGAAGAGGTAGTCTGTGACCGAGCTCAGCTGTAATGAGATGCTTGTCTGAGTGAAACCTGAATACAGCCTCCTTTGTTCCTTTCCTCACCAAAAAATGCCCATATCAAACACAATAAAGTCAAGAAGAACCCCAATCTGAGCTAGAGATTTAAACTACTAGAAAACTGTAAAAACTTCCACATCATACCTGTCATTCCTAAATGTTAAAGGAATGTCCTCCTAAAAACTGTTCTATACTTGTTCCACAAAAACAGAGCCACTGCTATCCCCACAGCCAGAGCTAACCATGCATTGCTAGGAGGGAGTCCTGGAACCACTCTTAAGACATTGTCTCCTTTATGCACAGACTCAGTGTTGCCAATCCCATTTAGGGATAGACAACAAGAATCAGGCTACCACAGGCTGTTCACTCCACTTCAATTCCTTCTCCCAAAACCAGGAGGAAGTGGTAAATGAAGCTTGTGGTGTTTTCAGGCCATGATTACTTGTGCCTGTAGGCAAATTCCACTGTAAGGAGTTTTAAATGGAACAAGTACACCAACAAGCAAAGAACTAGTGAGGAGAGCAATGATGGATATGTCACTTTCAGGTAACTCAGTAAATCATAGGCACTGGCTGTTCCAGCAGATTTCAAGCAGTGATGCTCTTCAGCACAGGGTAGATGGGTAGTTTCCTTTACAAAGTTATTTCATTGCCCAGTAGAAAGAATGAATGGTATCCCTCGTTCATGGTCATTTCCAGGTAGGATTCAAGATGGTAGAAACTGCCTTCCTATACTTTGGAGGATGGAGCTCAAAGCATGTGCTTCCAAACCGGCTCAAACACTGTCCAAGAGTTAAAAAATGAAAGAATAGGGTCAAGCAACAATACCTTATGGCACTATTCATCAATAAATCAATGCTTTTATCAGCAGTGGGAGTTGATGGGAGAGCTATTAGTGACTCTTGTTAGTTCAGGACTTCATTCACAGCCTGCTGGAGAGGTCAAATAAAGAGCAGGTAAAATAGAACCACCCAGTCTCAAAGAACTTTGAACATCAGGCACAACTGTTATTTCACAACTTACTTTAACAAAAACAGCACTATTTGGCCAATTTCCAGCAATCCTACTTGAAAAAGGCAAAATGGAGATTGGGTTTGGAAGGAGGTAATTGCCTTCTAAGAAATTCCAGAAAAAACACTTGAAGAAGTGACTTCATGGAGTAGTGTACAAAAACTATTTGCAAATGAGCGGCACTAGCAATGGATAAGGTTATAACTGCAGGCTGCTCCTCTGTCTGTGTGAATTCAGGATGAATATTGTCTCTGAAAAAGATTTATTTTCCAAGATGCCCCTTTTTTATTAACCAAGGGATATTTTCAGATTGTATCAGTTCTCACCTCCTTGTCACATTTCTGTTCCACTTGTAATTTAAATAGGGGCAGAGATAGTTCTATGCCAGTACCATGTGTTCCTTCAGAGATTCCACCTCCACATCTGTTGTTCTACATAAATCTATCTGCTAAATTGTTGGCTGAAGTTCAACAGAGTCTATTCATTTCCCCAATTAAACTATCAGTTAACAATTCCCAATTGGTGACCTTGATGTGCCTTGTGGATAAAAAGCTCCAAAACTTTTTCTGATCTGAGAAAAATGGGGCAGCAGGAGTGTGTGTGTGTACCCACATGAAACACTATTAATAATATTCCAGCTGTGAGTAACCATACATTTGCAGGCCACAGTGAACATATGAGCCTGTTAAAATTATATGCAGTTTTTACATACAACCAATGCCTGTTTCTTTATGCTAATGCACCAGCCAATTAGTTGACATCCACAATTAATTCTTCTTTCTCTGTCACCTAGTTAGCATTGAATGAGGTTGGTGTGTACTTGAATTCTCATGTGATTCTTGATTGCATTGTAGAACATGATCAAAAGGCTCTGTTTGAATGTGAATGATTGTGTTGCTTGCTGTACTTGATGGCAATTTACTTAAATATGATACTCTGCAGGAGAACTTGTTCAAAGTAAAGTCACAACCAGCACTTTATTGTTTCCATGCACAGTATTTCAGAATATTGCCTCTTGAAAGCCTTAAAAAAAACCCGCAAGAAGACAACGCCAAGAGGAAAAATTAAAGCACTGGTATGACCATAATCTTTATTATCAGTGTGAGGCAAAATGTATAAGCCTTAAATTAATCATGTGTATACCTGAAGCCTAATAATGAGCAGCCCCCTTGTCTGAGAGAGCACAGAGGTAATGTCTTTAATAGAAAATGTATTTGATAGTACAGTTTCTTGCAGACCTGATACATTCCATGTGCAAATCTCAACTGATCCCAGCATCCAAATGCTCTCACACCTGGTGGCTTCCATGAAGACTTGCAGTCTGCAGACACAAGCCTTGGGATTATTGTCGAACACCTGGCAAATTTACACTGTTATGGTAATGCAGCTTCATGTAATTTTTATTGTCACAGCTAAGGGGCTAAAGCATAAGGACAAATATACTGCAGAATACAAATGTTGTAAAATACTAAAGTTTTGTTTACTAATTTTCAGCTCTGCTGTTTCTCCCACACTTTTCACGTCATTATCAGAATCATCTTTCACTGTAAATAAAGTCACAGGTAGAATATTAGTTATAATATTTTACTGATGTAGAATACTGGGGTTGCGGCATAACATTTGTCCCTGACTTAACTATTATAGGCCAAGAGAGGCACATATGTCATAACAGCTTCTGCTGCTCCTAATAAGGAAAACAGTGGGTCTCAGCTCACATCAATGTTTCCTTTGCTATATCCATATTTTTTAAAAGAAGCTTTTTATCTAGTTGAGACTTTACTCCCATTCAGCAGTACAGAAAAGATGGTTACAGTTCTGTACCTGTTCAAGACCTCCAAAACCATCTCACTGTCTGTAAATGAACCTACCCAGTTCACCTAAACCACCCAGTGAACTGGTGGTTTTAATAATGGAAAAGGGAATATAAACAGGGCTCTTATTATAAGGTCCAGAGAAGCTGTTTCCCTGAAACAGCTGTCTCAAGTACTTCATGGTGGTTCCCAATTTGGTTGTTTTCCTCTGGCTGACTGGCACAGAAAGAAGATGCAAAGCATTGCTTTGTTGCTGCCTCTCTCCTTGTTGGTAGAGGAGAAAAGCTGGAATACAAAGCAGGACAGGATTGTGCTGCACCCTGCTCTAAATATAAAGTAGATTGAGCAAGGTAGTGTTTCTTCAGCACAAAAAGAGGAACACAGACCATTTACTCTTTTCCTTGTGGCACAGCTCCTGAGGCAGAGCAATGCTGTGAAAGGTCTTGTTCAATAGTTCTGACTGGGGTTTGAACTATCAAAAAGAAAAAGTCTTTCCCAAGGGAAATTAGAAGAGTAAATAAGAATTATTTATTGTTCTAATTAAGGATAGAACTGTCATTTATTACCATTTTGGACAGTTAAACAATAAGAACATGAGTAAAACCCTTTTGGGTCAGCACTCTTTTGATATCAGAGGCAACAGAACTGTGAATCTGGCACATATGATGTCTTGCACATCTTCAGGATTCACAGCTGTTATTAGAGATCCTAGAGGTAGACCAGTCACTAGGTTTCTGCTTACCAGCACACTGTCCATGAGTTTGGCTAATTCTTTTGAAACTAGTGATACTGTCTGTTCCACAGCTTCCTGTGTCAGCAAACTCCACAACACAAGTTAGGCTGGAGAGACAAAAACCTTTGTGAAGCTGACAAATTCTCATGTGAGAAGAGATCTTGAGCTTTTTCCCTCCTTTTTAACAATAACCATCTGTCCTGTTAGAAATCTAAAGATGTGCCAAAAGATATCACCTGGTCAGGTGCTTCTTGTTGACTGATAGTGATGTTCAGCTGGTGAGAAAAGACAAGGGAGACGTGAGCACCCAGGAAACCAAGATTTCTCTCCCACTTGCCTCACTGGAGACACCTATACCCTATGAGGTAAGTTAAGGTTGGCGATCAGATCAGAGTTTCAGCTTTAAGTCTCAATTTCCTGGCTTTTTGTGGGTTTTAGGCAGACCCTTAATGTTACTTTAATGTAGGGGGTTTCTTGTGGTTTAATATTTCTAAAGTCAGTAAATTATTTCCAGCATATGTAAAAAAGACAAATTTCTCCTGTGGTTAGTGACCACAAAGCAAAACAAGAAACAGAAATACTCAAGAGTAGCATTCTTGAGAAGAGGTTATAGAACTTTAAACCTCTCTTTTGATGTTATGTGAAGAGAAAAGTGCAAAGCTCAGTACAAGGCTGATGATTAGTACCTTTACAAAGCATAATAACAAATAAACACAACCTGTGTCCACCCTCTCTGCAGATCAGTATAAAATGCTTTTGTCTGCTGTGTTAGCAAGCACTTTGAAATAATGTCCCCACTATCTTATATTCATCCCCGAAAAATTTACTACTTAATAATAAATGTATCCCAGCTTATGAGAAGAGGTGACAAACTGCCAAGCAATGAAGAGAAAATGTTGTATCAAATGATGGTTTACTGTCCCTAGTGAATGATTATTCTTCCTTAGCCTTTCCTGTGAAGGGTAAAGAGAGGTGAGCTATGTCTGAAAATGAAGTAGAATTGTTGCTACAGTTCAATGGAAAAAAACTGTGAAGTTCTGACTGATATTTTTAGATAAAATCTGTAAAGCTTAGGAAATCCCAATAATAGCTAGATCCACTATGCCAGGCCAGCCTCCTCCTGTAACTATTTTGAGTGCAAAGTTTGAAAGCACTGGTTGCAGATCCTGTGGGACAGATGACCACTCAGGCATTGGTACTCCTGGGCCTGTGGAGCCCCTGCTCCAGCAGTGGCGTGTCCCTGATACCTGCTGGCACCCCATACAAAGCCAGAGGATCATTTCCCTCCAGGTCCCCAAGGCCTGCCTGGCTTGGGGCAGGTGGCCTTGGCAAACCTCCTGCCCATATCTCGAAGCCAGGCTTGTGCAATGAAAAGAAACTGTCATGGATTCACCATGGCCTCAGGGAAGAGCTGGGAATAGCAAAGTTTCTGTTTACTTACTTGTGAACATTTGAGTAAAAAAATTAAGTGTTGAGAAAACAGGATTTTTTTCAAGAAGTGAGATCTTTTGACAGTACTGACAGTCAGATATAATGAGGATTGTTCAAATTAGCTTTGTTCTCAGCACCATTTAAAAACTCTGGCTGCATCATTGACAGGATGCCTCCAAGAGTGCAGACACATTGCAAGGCCACTCACAATCATCTTCTAAAGGTCATGGAGATCAGGAGAGATACCTGAGGATTGGAAGAAAGCAAACCACCCCAGTCTTCAGTAAGGGCAAGAAGGAGAACCTAGGGAGCTACTACCACCCAGGCACTGCCACCTCCATCCCCGGAAAGGTGAAGGGGCACCTCATTCTCATTCAGGACATCTCTATCCACATGGATGACATGAAGGTGATCAGGACAGTCAGCATGAACTCACCAAAGGTAAATCATACTTGTCCAACCTGATTGCCCTCTACAATGAAACATCTGCTTGGATGGATTGAGGGAAGAGCAGAGGATGTTGTCTAGCTCAGTTTCAGCAAGGCTTTTGGCACTGCCTCTGACAACGCCCTCATTGGGAGTGTGGACTGGATAAGTGGATGGTGGCATGGCTGGAGAGCTGGCTGAATGGCAGATCCCAGGGGGTTGTGATCAGCAGAGCAGGGTCTGGCTGGAGGCCTGTCACTGGTTGTGTCCCCAAGGCTCAGCACTGGGCCCAGTACTGCTGAACTTCTTCTTCAGTGACGTGGATGAAGGGCTTGGTGTGACTCCTCAGCAAGGTCCCTGAGGGGACAAGCTGCAGGAGCGGAAATTAATTCACTTGTCTCTCATAATATTTTCAGTGTAGTTTCTTGGTAGTATGGGACGGAATGCTAGTTCAATGACATCTTCAGGAGCATTTTTTTAGGCTATTTGCTACAGAAATATTACCGTAAATTAAAGGAGATGTAAGAATGGAGAGATTGCTTGCACTGGAATATACCCCATGTATTCAGCTGGAGCTGAAAGAAATATATACTGTGTATTAGAGGCTGAAGAAAGTTACACCTTGCCTTGAGTGATTCTTCCCAATTCAGCTGTGCTAGTCCCTAACAGGGGCAATGACAAGCAGAGGTTTAAAACAGGAAAAACATGGGCTGAAGTCTCAAATAACACCAGGCCATATCTCTCAGCTATAGCATTTGAGAGGGATGTTCTTCTGTTAATGCAGCTGGGAAATCTACAGTCTGCACTGGAAAAGGCAAACACTACATTTGATAATGCTGGAAAACATTCATGCTAGAAAGTTACTTAGATGTCATTTCAATTAATTCTTCAAGATTTCCCAAGAGAAACTGCTAAATTGATTAAAATTAACAGTTAATTTAAAGTCAATTTCATGGAAAATTAGCTCCAATATTGCTAACTAACTGGCCATATTCTTCTTTTGCTGCAAAAAAGTTAAAAAGGTCACAGTCTCTCTTGCTACATCATGGTTTGGAAAAATTATTCACGCCATGCTATGACAGGAAGACATTATTACTGATGACGTGTGATACAAAATTGACTCAACAAATCACATTCTGCTTTGTGAATCCCTTTTTTCTGTTATATTGGAATTCTGTTCTTTGTCAAAAGCCTACCATTCCTTGCAGATATTAATACCTCTCTTCTTAAACAAGAATTATTACTGGCAGCTGTGAGATCCCAGCTCACGGTGAGTAACTCCTTACTTCTGTAACAGCTCCGTTTGCTTTGGTGGGACTGTTTAGAGTGAAATGCTACTCAATGAGAGTAAAAGGGCCAATGCTTGGCCCAGTAAACATAGCATTCATCTTGACTGTTCCTATAAAAATTTAGGCATAAAAGTCCATATTTTCTTGGAAGCATTAAGTTATATTTAATTTGCAAGCAATACAAAGGAAGGTAACCTTAATAGAGTCTTAAAAGACTGAAATAGGTTTTGTTTTGACCTCAGAGAAAGTACATAGTTAAATACTGCAAATTTTAAGACAACGTGTTTACTATTGCTAATATAATATTAATACAGAGGTATCTAGTTTTCATAATATCTCTATAATAACTGGAAATAAAAGGCAAATATTTAGAACAGCAGCCACACTCTTCTTCATGGTCTTTGACTATCTATTAAGACTTCCAGGTTTAAATTGTGTTCATACATTACATCAGTTGGATTGTAACCAATGGTATAAATGTATTTGTATTCCATAGAGATGCAATGTTATGCAGTTAAATAGTAGGGAATGTATAATGCTAATTAGCTAATATTGAGCTAAGGAATGAAATACATTGTACTCAGGTAACATTCTCCATTTGATATACTCAGATATTAGAGAGGTTAATGAAGTAAGTCCTCCTGTAAAGTGGGCAAGTATAATTAATTTCCAAGAACTTTCTTGAATTCTGCAGGAAGTACAGGACACAACTTTGAAAAAGCTTTTTTTTCCTGACTGATGTCTCTGTTTTCTCTGCCATTACAGGGCACAAAACACACATAACTATATAAGTAGTATAGACTGGCATTCATCTGGCATGACTACATTACTTAGTGATGTGCATGAATAAGGTAAAATGTCAAAAATTAATACAAAGAAATCCTACAAATAAATACAAATAAATCCTTAATACAAATAAATCCTGACATTAATTTGCAGTGGAGGAAATGAAGGGATTAATAATACATAGAGGAAAAAAACTACAGAAAAAAAGGAGTTAATTTTTCTAACCTAGCAAAGCTTCTATAAAACCAAAGTCTTCTAGTTACCCTGCCTCCAGCTGCACAAGTATCTGTGGAGCAGAAAGCTGATAACCAAATAGTAGTAGCCAATGTTCTTTCTAGATAGACATCACTGTTCAAACACCTGCTTTTCAGGCCCTGTGAATACTAGAGGCAGGTGGTATATTTGGACAAAATAAAAAAACCCTACACCAAAAATAAAACCACCAAAAAAACCCCACCCTCTATTTTTTACCCTTGTTTCCCTTGTTTGACCCAAATCTAGCTCTGATTCAGAATTGGGGATATTTTAGAACTTTGGCTCATGAGCATTGAGTTTAAGGAAGAAGGGAAAACAGCAAAATACTTTTTTCACATGTAAAGGCAGGAATAAATCTTTCTGAAGAAAACTAACTGGTGACCAAAGAGTTGGTGGCATCAACAAAGGAAATGAAAAAAAGTTGAGTATTTGAATATAGGAATACATTTGGGTTAGATAGACACACAGGGTGCAAATTAAATGTATTTTGCTTTAGGTACCCTACCTATACAGTTGTAGATACCTTACATACTTATTCTCCTTAATTAAAATTATAAAATTGACAGCACAGATGTGTGATTTTATTTCAGTAGAATCTGATATATAACATCACTGTTTGTCATGTTTAAAACTGTCCCTGCCTAGATCTAAATTGAAGTCAAGTCTTGCTAGGAGTTGTGTGTGACAATATTAGAAAGGCAATCTCAGAGTGTTCCATTTCAGTCTTCTACCTGTGCCAGATTGAATTTCCCTTTATCTAAGAGATAGTTTGGGATATGCTAAAACAACACAGCGGTAGCCTGGGTCATTGCCCCAAAAACTAAATTGAAGGACTCCCACAGAGCTGATCCTGCTAGATAAGGCCATACAAGGAGTGTTCCTCTGCATGATGTTGCTAATGATTGATATATTAAAGCTATCTTTAAAATTGGGGATTTCCCTTGTGTTTCTTCAGAAAAATATTTGGGATTTTTTTCTCTGTTACCATAGCTGCATATTCCAGTGGAGATAACTCATTTCAGACAACAAGAAACTTCTCAATAAAATATTCTTTCTTCTTTGCCATGAAAAAATAAAGGGAAGATAAATGCATGTTTTTCCCTGCATATAAATCTTTAACATCACTCTATCATTATGTGATATGCAGGTAATAACCTCCTTGACCACCAACCTATTATGTGCTAGTTTTGGAAACTATCAATTAATTAGAATTAATTGCAGTTTTGAGGGGTTATGTTGCCTTTTGGTGGGGGCATTTTCTTGACCAGGAAATGTGAAAGTATGTTGTTGAGCTTTTTCCCAATGCCAAGATACAGTAACATGTTATTGGTGTTGTAAGTGCTCCCATATGCTTCAGAAATAAGTAGAATTTTATCGATTTTTGGCCTGGCTCCTAAAGATGCATGCCCTTCAGGTGCTAAACATTTGATACCTTTGGAGTTTGGGGAAGCTTCTTTTTACTCCATGGGAAATATGGATGCAGAAGGACTAAGGCAATCCTAGTCTCTTGATATGGCTGGCCAAGAAGGGACAGGAGAGAGAAGCAAGGTTCTTTAAAAGAGCTGACAGTCGTACATATATCAACTTTTCTGTGGAGGTTCTGATTAGGATTCAAAGAAAGAGGATCAGAAAAAAAATAAAAAGATGGATTGATCCATTTATCATCTAGAGAAAGCAGATAGACTTGCAAATTGAAATAATGCGGATGCGAGCAGAGGGGTCTATTTTCTTCTCCTCATTAACCTCATTAACGTATGCAACAAGTATTATCTGAGAATTTTCACCAGAGACAATTCTAATATCTAATTCTGTACACAGGAAAAATACTTAAAAGTTTTTCTTTCTCTTTTTCTTTTCCTTCCTTCCTTCCTTCCTTCCTTCCTTCCTTCCTTCCTTCCTTCCTTCCTTCCTTCCTTCCCCTCACTTTTTCTCTCTCTCTCTCTCATTGTTTTTTATTTCATATGGCATAAATTGATCACAGCAAGGAAGAATCATAAAAAATCAGCCTTATTAGATGATATTTCCATTCCACAGAGGAAGTGATCAGATGAGAGCTGTTGTTGCAATGCTAACTCTAACACAATGGTAGTTCTTTTCCCACCTAGTCCTAGCCAAGACCAACGTTAATTTCTTTTGCTGATGCATTTAGCTTGAGAGGAGGGGCTATTTCGATTTCAGATGGAAAACTGTCTCTTAGTGAGATCAAACATCTGAGTCCACCTGCCAAGAAGTGCAGGGAAGAAGTCAACACACAGTGAATTTTGATCTATTTTTGTTTCCTGCTGTTCATGAGAAGCAGGAATGCAGATCAGACTCCACCATCCATCGAGAGGCATGTGTTTGCAAGGCTTCCTCCACTTTTTGGAGAACACCCATCCCCTTGCAGCTTTTGGCCAAACCTTTTGTTCTCTGTGGGCCTTGGGTAATTTATCTGTGACTCATCTCTGGCAAGGGACTCCCAGGCTTGTTGGAGTAGCCTGGGAGAGTTCATGGTGATTTATGGGTTCTGAAGATGAATGCCCCCTGTTTTCCTGTCTCAAATTCTCACTCCATATTTGCCCTCTGTTCAGAGAAATCTCTGAAAGCCTCGTATTAAAAGGAGTTTCAGAGTCTCTTGATGATTCAGCTGGTAAAATGACAAACAGGGCAGAGAAAGGTTTGCAAGCTGGCTGAAGTCCAAATTAAGGCAATGTGAAGGAACGATGTGGTGAGAGAAAAGGTGACATGCATTCCTCTGGAAGGACAGGATAAGTTCAGTGTTGCATGTCAGTGGATAGCCTGGATGCTGGAAGGAGACTGTAGAAACCATTCAAACCACTGGCAAATCTCATAAAAAGTTCCTTACTGGGCTTGCCTGCCACCTTATTGCCCCAGAACAGCTGTTTTAAAGAGCAGGCACAAACTCACCCCAACTCTTGCAAGCACGTTTTCTGCAGGGTGAAAGGTTTGGCATCTGGAAGTGTCAGAAAGGAGCCTCTCGCCATAAATCACACCAGAAAGCACTCAAATTTGACAAGTGCCTTGAGAGCACTTATATGTTCACCCCTAAATTCCAATATCAAAGAGCAGCCCTCCAGGCTGTAAACTCCTGCAATAGACCACGTCTGACATAGGAAGATGCACTGGTGGGGAGCTGAATGGCAGGAGTGTCCTTGACACCTGAGGGCTGCTCACAGACAAGGGCTGGCACACACTGGGCTGCATGAATTCCCTGTGCTCTGCTCCTGGAATGAAGAAACTTTGCCTTCACTCAGATGCAAAATCCTTCTCCCTTCTGCTTTTCGCTCTCCACCTCTCCCTTTCACTGCTCAGGTCCCAGCAGTGGAGCCAGCTGAGAGAAGAGCCAGGAGCTCCTGGGTGTGAGCTCTCTGCCCTGTGCTCAGGGCTGAGGCCAGCACAATTCATCAGACATCTCATGCTTCTTTTTTAAGGGTAAGGGAAATACTTTTCGTCACTATTTCCTCAGAATTTAGCATTTTTTCTGTAATCAGAAAAGAAAATACTGTAGCACCTCTGTTCCTGGGGTAGTCACCAATGGTCACGAACTCCTTCCATATATTTTTTCTTACTGAAATGCTTCCATAAATAAACAAACCTCCATAAAACAGCAGGAAAAATCCACTCCCAGTGAGACTCCATGGAGGCAGTGTGAGAGGATGACAGTGTCTGAAAGGTGGGGATAAGAAACTGCCCCCTGCTTGCTCACACAGACAGCTGTCTCTGCCCAGTTCGCTTCTCCTGGTGATTTATGAAGCCCTTTGATCAGAATCGAGTTTTAATTGCCTGAACTGCAGAATCTGACGCGTGCTTCATCAAGTCAAAGGCAGAGCCTCTTCCTGGTGCCCTGCTCTTCTCTTCTTTTCCATGGATCCAAGCCCTGTAGGATTTTAGGAATCTACCCAATAACTCCATCTTTCAAATAGTCCTCAGCTCAGAAATTGACAGAGGAAGAGAGAGAGAAAGAGAGAAAGAGAGAAAGAGAGAAAGAAAGAAAGAAAGAAAGAAAGAAAGAAAGAAAGAAAGAAAGAAAGAAAGAAAGAAAGAAAGTTAGTTTTCTGTCTTAAATACTCTCAAGTTCCCCAAGGTCTCAAGGGGAAAAAGGGGAAAACCCTCCCTATCTGGTGCTTGGGGAACCCCTCCCATGAGGCAGGGACCTCGGGAAAGCCCGCCCGGGGGAACAGCTGCTGGGGATCCCTCCCGGTGGGATCAGACCCTGGGAAACCCTCCCTGCATGGGAGCACCCATCCAGCAGGGCTGGGTGCCCGCCCCGGCCCGGCCATCCCTGGGGATGCAGGTATCCTGTTACTGCTGGGCAGGCAGGAGAAAGGCCAGTGTCAGGCGCTGTCATGTATCATTGGTACTGTTTCTCCCCCTTAAAGCCATGCCTTTGAGCAAAGGGGTTTCTTTCATGTTCTCCCCCACCAATACCCTGACAGAATTCCTAAAACTCAGGAATTTTCCAAAGCAAAGACTTAATCATTATTCTTCTGTCCATTTCCTCTCTCTCTGCCACACACACTTTACCCCAAACTGCTTTAACTGTCATTATCCCCAGCGCAGATGCCTGTTTAAATTCTTGATTCAAGCTGGAGGACATTTAATAGCTGACTGGATTAAATATTGCAGACTCCAGCCCAAAATCTCTTTGAAAATACAGGTCGAGGAACTATGTCTAAATTTGCTGGATGAAAACTGATCTATGATATATGTTTTAAGTTCAGATCTGAGGACGGGGAGCAGGGGGGAAGGGAGTCTGTTCTGGATCTGGTTTATATTGGTGTAAAAACCTTGAAGTTGAAAGGTGTTTTAGGATGCTTAGAGAGGGAGAAAGACAGAAAGAGAGAGAGAGAGAGAGAAAGAGAGGAAGGAAGGAAGGAAGGAAGGAAGGAAGGAAGGAAGGAAGGAAGGAAGGAAGGAAGGAAGGAAGGAAGGAAGGAAGGGAGGGAAAGAGAGAGAGAAAGAGAGAAAGAGAAAGAAAGAAAGAAAGAAAGAAAGAAAGAAAGAAAGAAAGAAAGAAAGAAAGAAAGAAAGAAAGAAAGAAAGAAAGAAAGAAAGAAAGAAAGAAAGAAAGAAAACCTCCCTCATCAATCAGCTAATGTTTCTTCATGGGAAATGGGTATATTTTCCATTTCAAATAATTAAATGTGAAGCATTGCAAAGCACCTTGAAAGTGCTGAGATTCCGTGGAGGAATTAGCTGCCTGTTTGAAATTAACATGAATTTGGCACTTATATCAACAACCCCTTCGTAGACAGCATCTCACTCTGTCACTAAACATGTTTGATAGCTCTGTAGTTCAGAAGTGAGTGTGTGTGTGTGTGTGTGTGTGTGTGTGTGTGTGTGCTTGTGGCTGTGTCCAGAATTTATACATTTTCACACACAAAGGAAAGCCTTACTCCTTTTCAAATTCTGACACAAAACCAAAAAAAAGATATTTTCCCTTTGTTTTCTAAATTGCAGTAAAAAATACAATACAACTCATCATTTGCTGAAAATCGTGAGATCAGCTGACTATCCTGAGTCTGTCGTTTATAGAATTAATAGATGAGAAATGAAAGGGGGAGAAAGAAAAGACTCCAATCCTTTAAATAAAAAGGGTCCTTTATTTAAAAAAAACTTTAAACATTTTTGCAAAATCGTGTGATTGGGACTCAAAGGCAATAAATTTAGATTAAGAATCCCCAGGGATTTCTAGACTGATGCTATCTATTAGGCACCTCAGCCTATTTATCTGCGTTATATACTCCTGCATTGTCATTCTAAAAGCTAACGTGCTTGATATCAGCCTTTTCGCCTTTGAAAATATTTGCATAAAAAGAAAAGTAAGGACTGAATAATTTCTGTCCAGCATAATTCACTGAAAACTCGTCTGTTATTTAATAGGGGTACCTATTATAAAAGCCTCCACCGCGGTTCAAAATTAATATGTTGAATCCATTTGTAGAAATGTGCAGAAATAAGCAAGGCATATCTACAGCTCATCGAAGCGGTCTGTGAATGAAACACAGGCAGGCTGTTTGTAGGAGTCCGACAGCCCTCGGCCTGCCTCTGGCTCCAGCGGGGATCCTTCCCTTGGCCATTCCCGAGCCGTTCTGCTGGGCTGGCAGAGGGAACACCTTCCGCCCCACCACCTGCCGGCTGCCGCCGCACGGATAGCCGCGGCCAGCGGGCTCTGACATCCATTTCACATTAAAATACCAGAGGGCCTTCCGGAAAACCGTGCAAAAGGAAAAAATAAAAAACCCACCCCGGAACGCAGCGCTGGCATCTACGGAGTCACAGGCTGCGCCTTGCTGCAAACGTCGGACAGCTTTTAATTTCCTGGAGAGCCGTGGCTCTGCCCGGGGCCGGGCCGGGAAGGGCAGGGCAGGGAAGGGCCGGGCAGGGCAGGGGGTCCCTCGCCCACGGACCCCGGGGCCGGGCACAGCCAGGCAGAGCGGGGCAGAGCAGGGCAGAGCCGGGCAGAGCCGGGCACAGCCGGGCACCGCCGGGCACAGCCGGGCACAGCCGGGCACAGCCGGGCAGAGCCGGGCAGAGCCGGGCACAGCCGGGCACAGCCGGGCAGAGCCGAGCGCAGCCGGGCAGAGCCGGGCAGAGCCGGGCAGAGCCGGGCACAGCCGGGCAGAGCCGGGCACAGCCGGGCACAGCCGGGCAGAGCCGAGCGCAGCCGGGCAGAGCCGGGCACAGCCGGGCACAGCCGGGCACAGCCGGGCAGAGCCGAGCGCAGCCGGGTAGAGCCGGGCAGAGCCGGGCACAGCCTGGCACAGCCGGGCAGAGCAGGGCAGAGCCGGCCACAGCCGGCCACAGCCGAGCAGAGCCGGGCAGAGCCGGGCACAGCTGAGCAGAGCCGGGCACAGCTGAGCAGAGCCGAGCAGAGCCGCCCGCCTGCGCCGCGCCCGGAGCGCTGGGGGCCGCCAGCCCAGGGTTTCCTCGGTGCTCTTAGGAGCTCCTACCCACCTTCAAACAGAAGGCAATTGATTAGTTTCAGTTTCTCCTCCCAGGAGAGATCCGATACTTTCCCTGGGATCAAACGGACCCGAGAATAAAGGAGCGGGTCAACCGGCGGGAAAGAAAGAATGAGAAAAGAGAGAGAGAAAGAGAAGGAAAAAAAAAAAAAAAGAAAGAATGAACAAGAGAAAGAGATGGAGGGGGAGAGGAAGAAAGATAAAAAGAAAGATAGAAAGAGAAGGAAGAGAAGGAAGAGAAGGAAGAGAAGGAAGGAAGGAAGGAAAGGAAGGAAGGAAGGAAGGAAGGAAGGAAGGAAGGAAGGAAGGAAGGAAGGAAGGAAGGAAGGAAGGAAGGAAGGAAGGAAGGAAGGAAGGAAGGAAGGAAGGAAGGAAGGAAGGAAGGAAGGAAACTGGTTAGGCGCACTGGAAGAGGATGGCAAGCTTGGACAGAACGGCTGCTTTTTTTGTTACACAAACAAAATGCATTTTTAGTAGAGCCTGCATACTGCACATTTATGTGCAAATACATGCATATAGAAAAAGGAGGAATGATTTATGCTTGAATTTCTGTGAGCCTTTCTCTTCCCAGTGTTTACAAGGCAGGGCTCTATTTGCAAGTTCTACATCTGTTCGCCTCACGTGACATTTTCATAAAAGCTCTAACATCTGGTCAAAATAAACCTCCTTCAGGTACCTGCTTAACTTTTCACATGTCAAAATCCCTTCCCCTCTGAAGCCCTCCTTTCCTTCACGGCTGCAGTCGCGTGTATTGCTCCTTTCTTGACTGCTTGTTTAATGACTCTGCCTCTGCCCGAAAAGAACAAAGCAACCCTAATCATGAGGGGGCGACCCCGACCCGTCCCAAGAGCATCCTTCCTCATCTCGCCCCCTCCCACCTCCGAATTTCCCCGCATTACGAGGGCAGAGCGGGTCTTCTTCCCGCCGCAATATTTCGCTTTGGGATTTCTGCAGCCCAGCAAAGAGGATTTGCGTCCCACTCCCTCCCCTCCGCCCAAGCGAACCCATAGTCCTGCTCGGGCTAATATTTCGCAAGAATGCTGATAATACTCCCAAAGTGAAGTGATCATCATCTAATTGTCCCAAACCTATTTCGTTATTATTTCTGCTGCTATTAATTGCTCCCGATACCTTTGCAGTCGTCTTTATCCTGGCGTGGTTCCTCTGAATTATTTTGGAGTAAAGCACTTCTTTTCTTGCCCGTGTCCATACAGTGCAGAAGAGAATTTTTGTAAAGTTTCTGCAAATTTAACGTTACCTCTTTACGAAAAGAGTGAGGAAGTGTTCGCTAAACAAGACAAGACGACTGCGTAGATAACAACAACGCAAGTGCTCCCGAGCGGGCGGAGGAGACAGAGAATTACTAAGAGAAAGGACAGCTTTTTCGCCGATCTGAATATTTAGTTTTGCTTTGCGTTTTATTTCGGATTTTAAAACGGGTGCTACCATCATCGTTAGGTTTCCGCTGCTTTATTGTTCTTGCTCTGTAAAACCGTTCTAAGCCTCCCGCAATGTCGATCACTTGGTCCTTATAAATGGCCGGCTTGTTTGCTTTCAAGAAAGAAAAGCGGGACTTTTCTACAAGTGATTTTAACCTGCTCCACCTTCAAGTGACCTGCCAAATGCTCCTTCTTACTTTATAGACATCTGGGAATTCCATACATGCCTTAAACTCCAGTTACACACCTTCTTCAAAGGACACGTGCTTTGATTTGCCAAGAACATTAAGTGGACTGAAGTCGAAAGAAGCTGGTGCAGAAGTTAATGTAAAATACATCCTGTGCCATGTTTACTGCGGGCAGGTTATGCCTGCAGCAAATAAAATAAGTCCTGATGGGATGTGGATGTGTGTGCCTCTTTTTTTTTTCTCTTTTGCTTTAGCCTCCCGGATCCCTTTACGGGGTGGATTGGATTTGCCGTCAGCACCGCCACCACCCGCTTCCCAAAGATGCTAATTTACGGCGGGAGCGCTCCCGCTCTGCCGGCGGGTCCGCTGCCTCTCGGAGCGGGCAGATGAAGGGGGAGCCGTGTGAACCGGGCCGGTGCAGCCGCCGAGAGGAACCGGGGGAGCAGCGGCGCCGGAGCTGAGCCCGTTCCGGCAGTGGCCGGGCCCGCGGGAGGCAGGTGCCCGAGCTGCCGCCGCCGCCGCAGGTGAGTCCCTCTCCCCCTGCGCTTTTCCGTGACTTTTGCGCCCCCGCCCTCTCCCTCCGTTTCCCCCCACATCCCCACGGCGGGTTTGTTTGTTTTTCTTAAAATTACAGATGCAGGGAAAACCGCCTGACATCATGGGAGCGGGACAAGAGCGCACTTTGAAGGGCTCCTGGGCAGGACTTCAAGTGAAATCATACTCCGGCGAGGAATCCGATACGGGCTCGGAGAAAGCAGCGGGGCGGCCCCTGCCAAGCCCAGGAATGTGCGGAGCCCCCCGCCCCGCAGGAGCGCAGCGCCGGCACCGCCGCGGCCGCGGTGCCACCGCACCTCTCCTCAGCCTGAGAATAAACGGGACAGATCGATGCCTCTGAGAAAACAGCGAAATCAATCAGGGTTTCTAAAGGCAGAGTTAATTTTCCGATTGCAAGGGTGTTTAAAATTCCCAGAAGGCAAATTAATATACATATTATTTCTTTTTTCCTTCAGTAAGCCTGACGCTGACTTAATCGTTTTTGGCTCTAGCTCGGGGAGCACCAGGCATCTGCAGTCCTCAATTTCAACCCAGGAAAGGGTACGCCCTGAGTTTTAAAACAGGTTTATCTATTTTTTATGATTTATTTTTTTTAATGAGGCAGAGGTAGAGGCTGTCAGCCGGGAAAGAGCAGCGGCTGAGTGCCTGCTGCCCAGGAATGCTGCCGCGCCGGCAGGGACCCGCTCAGAGGGACACAGAAGTGAGAAAGGAAGAACTGTCGGTGGCAGGAGCCCCACAGATAGGAATTGGGGATTTTTCTCACTCGGGTGTTCAGCTTGCTGGAAAGGGGTAGACCGGCTGGCCCAGAGGCCTCTTGCCGGCTGCAAAAGAGCCAGTCAGGTTTCAGTCCATCAAGCGGGGCCTCTCCCGATTTCTGAGGCCGAGCACAGTTTGATTCGTGGCTTTTAGAGTGCACTTGATTCCTCGCTCATATTTCTCAGGAATCCCCTTCCACGAAACACGCCTTCTCTTCAGCACCGAGCTGCTCGTCTGGTTGGTTGGTTTTTTTTTTCATTCCCGGAACCTGTTTTCTTCCTAAATGTGAGGAGTTTTCCCCACCTTTCCCCGGTGTGATTTCTCCCCCAAAAGGAACAACCGAGACCTTCTATAAGCTCCCAAATCCCCCTAGGGCCACTGCCAAAGCTGCGCCGGCTCCCCGTGCCTCTCGCCTTCGCTGCAGCCAGGGTAACGCGGGCAGACTTTACCTCTTCCTCGGCAGCATCGGAGCCGGGCGTTCGGGGTCTCTGAGAGGGCAGCAGCGGGTGCCAGGGTGCCGGGGAAAGGCAGCGACCCCTCGGGAGCTCGCAGGGGCTTCCCCTCCTCTCCATCACTGAGAGATGCGACCAGCGGGGCCGTCATCTAATTTTCAAGTGCTCGCTAATCCTTCAGTGCAAACAAGCGCTGCGAACTCTCCGCTGTAAACACCGCGCACCGGTTTAAAATTAGCCCGATATTATATTCACAACAGTGCTGTATGGGTAACAGACGGCAATATATGCATGTGGAAACAAATACAGGAAATAAAGTCAGCTCATGGGCTATGCGAACAGGCTCTGTCTTGGAAAAGCACCCTATCCCATTTACCCCAGGCACGGGGCAGCAGAGTCCCCGTCCCCACGGAGGGCCCAGCTCAGCGCCCAGGGCCGCAGCGCTCCCCGCGCACCTTTCGCGGCCGCGGAGGGGCAGGAGGCGCCGCTCCCGCTCCTGCCAAGCGCTGGGAGATGAGCGAGTGACAGCAGAGACAATCAGCTGTCCGGTTATAGGGGCTGGGGTTTGGATTGTCTTATCATGTTTTCTGGGGTTCTTTTTACGACTTCCCTTTCCCCTTCCTCCCAAGCCCTCAGATCTGGAGGTTCCCTCTCTTTTGCAGCTCGGGTTCTGGCCGCATGCTGGGACCCCGCGGAAAGTGTGGTGAAAAGAAAGAGGGGCAATGTGCGCCCTGCACGTAGAGAAGGAGAAAAGTGGGGTTAGAGCATCCCTCCGTGCTTTGCTCAACGAAAATATGATCGCTAGTATATATATTATATAAAACCCTAGAGAGCAGAGCAGTCAAACATCACTTCCACCGGAAAGCCCCACTCGCTAGACACTTCCCTATTTCAATCTCACTTTCTTTTGCTTTCCCTTTGAATGGACGAGTCCCTGTTTAACACCCATGCCGCTTCCTCAGCGATATCAGCAAAAGTACCTGCGCCGGGGGCTGGGGAACGGGCCCCGCTCCTGCCTCGCATCTGGGGGCAAAGCACCAAGGCGGGGACAGAGCTCGGCTGCGAAAACTGCGCTCCCCGCGCAACTCCGCCGTGCCTGGCGAGAAGATTAAAGGGCGAGAGAAAGAGAGAAGAGACAACACCTTCCTCTGCAGATGCAGTGAGCTTCAGCACAGAATAATAAAGCTGTCTCAATAAATAACGTGCCTGTGTCTGTCAGTAGCTAGTTTATTTGCGTTTTTCGCCTGGTTTGTTTATACTAGTGCCCCCTCTCTCTTGGGTGTCTTTACAGCTCAACAAGCAGGTATTTATCTACAGCTCTAACCCTGAGCTCTCAGAGAGACCAAACTTTAAGGTTATTAAAATTTCAATCATATTTATTTATTGCAGAAAAATAATATACAATGATATTTACAAAACAATCATAAAAATAGGAATGCATTTAGACACCGGATCTATTTGCATTTTAACATGGGTCATCAATAAATAAATAAAATGTTTATTTTTTTTTCTCAGAGGAAAAATATTAATAATAAAAAAGTTAGGAACCGGGTATATAACAGTTTGAGCCCAGCTTATTCCCCCCTAAAAAAATTAAAAAAAAATAAAAAAGGTTTTCATCTCTACAGGGATATTTTTGGTTGGCTGCTTGGTTTCATTCAAGAATGAAGAAAGTCCACAATAATGTATTTCCTTTCATCAGTGGCTCATGAGCACGACCTCTTGGGAATGCATGCATGCAAAAAAAAAAAAAAAGGGCAAACAAAAAAAAGTTCGATTCCAACATTCTTCGTCAAAATTAAAAAAAAATAAAAATCGAACGATTCAGACTTCTATCAGAATGCAGAGATGTGTGGATTGTACCGACGCCCAGAGGGTAGTCACTGTCCAAAGCCCTTCTCTCTTTCTCTTTCCTTAAGTGCTCCCCACGCCCTGCTTTGAATTTGGATTTTACTCTTCCAATTTCCAAGAAATCCTTGGCACATTTTTTGTTAGAAAAGATTAAAAAAAAAAAAATCGTATCCAACTTCAGAGTCTCTAGATTGTCCATTCTCTCCTTCTGTGGGAACAATGTCATCTGCAAAAACCCAGAAAGGGCGGAAAACTCGTTACTGAAACGAAAGTTACACAGACATCTACCTACACCTCTCTGTCTCTGGAAATCGCGCATCGGGCAGGAATGGAGCAGGGCGAGCTCGCCGTGCGGGCGGCGCGGTGACCGTGTGACACTCCAGCCTGGCGGTGCCTGGTGTCAGGGCCGAGGGAAGGGACAGGGCGGTAGGAAACCCTCATCGGGCAGCGCAACGGGAGGACGAGGATTCACTTCAAAATACGAGCAGCAGCAGCAGCGGCGGCGGCAGCAGGAGCCATCCCAGCAGCCCCGCTGGCTCCGCAGCGTTTGGTGGAAAAGCGATCTCAGGCCGGCCCCATCTGGCTGGGGCACACCCGCCGCGTCCCGCCCGCAGCCCGGCCACGCGTGGGCCCGGGGGCTCGGGCCGCGCAGGAGGAGGGACGGCCGCGCCGGGGGAGGCCCCTCCGGCCGCCCCGCTCGGGCAGCCAGGCCCTGCGGCGGCTGCGGGCCCTCTGCCCCACGGCCACGCGTGCCCGGCTCACGGCGCGGCCTCTGGCCTCCCTCCCCCCTTCCTCCCGCCGCTTTCGGGGTCCCTGCCTTACCTAGGGCTCCTGCCGAGGGGATGCGGGTGGGGGACGCCGCCTGCTAGTGGGATGCGGACATGGACCAGGCGCCCTCCATTCTCCACACCGAGAAGGCGTAGCTGAGCCGCTCGTGGGCCACATAGCTGCAGCTTGCCATCTTGGAGTCCAGCTCGTCGCTCTGTAAGACCTGGTAGAGGAAGTCGATGTACCTGGCCGCCAGCTTGAGGGTCTGGATCTTGCTCAGCTTGTCCGAGGGCAGCGTGGGGATGATCTTCCGCAGGGCGGCGAAGGCTTCGTTCAGCGACTGCGTGCGCTGCCGCTCCCGCACGTTGGCCATGACCCGCTGGGTCTGCAGCTCCTCGTAGGACTGGGGGCTGCCGCCGCCGCTGCTGCTGCCGCCGCCGCCGCCGCCCCCGCCCGCCCCGCACTTCTTGCCCCGCTTGCCTTGGGCCGGGCTGCACGGCTCGTCCGCGGCCCCGACGGCGCCGCCGGCGCTGCGGCGGCTGGAGCGGCGCTTGCGCCCCCCTCTCTTGTTGTTGGGCAGCTGCTGCCGGTCCGGCTCCTCTTCGCTGTTGCTCAAGCTGTCGTCGGCGGGGGAGACTGGAGAGTTTGACTCGTCCTGCTGCATCATCTCTGGGGGGAGACGCGAGAAGCGGGCCGGGAGGGGGGGGAGGGCAGGGAGAAGAGGGGGGCACCTAACCCGCCAGCTCCCCCTTGATCGGCTGCTTCGCTGGCCTGCGAGGAGAAGGAGGAGGGAAGGAAGGAGGGAGGACCTCACTTTGGGGGGAGGGGGGATGGCATCAGGATCCAAGAGCAAAAAAATAAAAAGGCCAACCAAAAAAAAAATCCCTCCCGATCCCTCCTTGGAGCCCCTTCGAGGTGTCTGGGATTGGGAGAAAGTTGAAGACTTGGAGGTTCTTATAGCTCCTGCTGGCGGAAAGTTTGGGGGCAGCAGTGTCATTGGCCTGACGTGGAGAGGAGGGACTTTTGCTGAGTTTTATAGGAAAGTTTCCGCTTCCCCCCCTCCACGCCCTCCCCCAATTATTTTTTCAAGCCATTCACAAGTGATCTGCCTTCCCCACACGCACGCACATACATCCTTACCCCAAGCTCTTTCTCCGTTTCCCTCTCAGCGGTTTCTCTCTCAGACTCCTCCGGTTAGCGCTCGGCTTTGGGGTGGTGCTGAGGGCCGGGCCGGGAGGTTTTGGGGGTGCCCAGCCCCCGAGCGCTGCTGCGGAGGGCTCAGCGAGCCCCTCAGTGCCCGTGCTGGGGACAACAGCCCCGAGCGGCCGGGGAGAGCCCGCACCCCTCGGGCTTTCCTCTCTGCAGCGGGCACGGCTGTAGAGAAAAGAAGGAAATGGGAATTACCCGCGGGGCAGCATCCAGGCGCATCCTAATTTTGACCCGCTTTAGCACACGCCGCGTTTCCCCATCACTGAGCACCCCGGGTCTGCCTTGCCGAGGGAGTCGCGCATTTCTGGGCTGGGGAGGGGTGGTGGCGCAGCCTCGTCCTGCCAGGCTGGGGGACTGCGCTCGGAGAAAGCCATCCTCAGGGGTGGAAGCAGCCGGGAAACCAAGCATTGGCTTCGTACATGCATAAGCACCAGTCCTTGAGCTCGTCTTAAGAGAAACTCGGGAGGATCCGCGTCTCCAGCTTGGCACACCGGGAGACGGGAGGGGGTACAGACTCTTTTGGCCCGCACTCTCAGTGTGCTGACCATTCACTTCAGTCCATCCTCCCACGAGGCGCCCGAATCCGGCACTTCCTGGGAAAAAAGATTATTTATTTTAATTTCTCTTCTATGTCTGCAGCCAAAGCTATTTCTTCCCATCCCCCGCCTTTGTGCCTCCTTCCCCGCTCGCTGGCAGCACAGAGCAGGTGGTGTGTCTTTTTAACAACAGCTCAGATTCAAACGGGGAACGCCTGGGAGGGAAAGCTAGAAATTGCCGTCCGTCAGCGAAGGGGGTGAAGCTCTCTCTGCTCCCGGCGTGGGGACCGCGCTCCTCCTTTGCCGGCCTGGCAGCGGCCGCCGGCCCGGGCACGGCCGGGAGCGGAGCGGGCAGCGCAGAGCGGCAGAGCCTCCCGGCTTGTCTGAGGTGTGAGGGCGGACAGGGCGAGCGGAATGGCAGAGGAGCGATAAATCCCGGGCATGAAATAAAGCAAGGCTTCTGGAAGAGCGCTGGCATCTTCTCCGGGGAACAGACTCGTCTCTCTCCCCTGCCTGGGGACTGACTCCCTTTCCTCCCGCAGAGGCGGCCCATCCCGGGAGATGCCAGGGCCCTGCTCGCCGCCCCGAGGGGCAGCGCCTGCCCCGGCCCCGCCGCAGCGTCCCCGGAGCTGTCCCAGCACCGCTCCCTTCGCTGCCCCTCTCGGCGAGCTCTCCTTCTTGGGTCTCCATCCCGGGGAGCGAGCAAATAGCCGCCTGCCCAAAACCTTCCCTTTTGGGAAACAGCTGGAAAAAGGACCGGGGAGGCAACAGGGACCGCCTCAGCCGGCAAGGGAAGGCACACATGCCGCGAACAGACCCGCAGCGAGCCTGCACAGCTTTCCCGGCTTTTGGCTTGTCCCTGCTGTGTCTTCTGCGATCACAGGCCTCTTCACTCTGCTTAACACTGAGAGCTTCAGGGGGTCTCTTGCACTGGCAACAGCTGCTGATCCCAAGGTAAGAAGAGCCGGCTCTCCTTTCACCTCCCTTTCACCAACAATTTTGTCTGTACCCCCAACCTCCTCTGGGGTGTTGAGCAGTGTCATTACAGAAGAAATGTTGGAAAAAGTAGTAATGAGCATCTGTAGGTGGCTCCAGGGGCCTGCCTTCCTTCCTTCCTTCCTTCCTTCCTTCCTTCCTTCCTTCCTTCCGTCCGTCCATCCATCCATCCATCCATCCATCCATCCATCATTTTTCTTATGGGAAAAAGAAATATCACAGGACAAAACCAAACCTGGATAGTTATTACCTTGCTGGGAATGGGATGCTGCCTGCAAGGAGGGAGGGGCAGCATCTCCTGAGCTGATTTGGCAGGATGCATGACTTGTCTGGGTAACCTGAACTTTGAATGGGATGCAGGACATCACCTGCTTGTCATGGGGCAGGAGGAGGGTGTGTAGAGCAGGGTGTATGAAGGAGTCAAGGATACATGGGGAAGTAGTAGTATTACATGGTTTGTAAAAATAGGAAACGTGGAGAAATGTAGGGATGGAGTTGAGGAGAGAGGAGTAGCTGACCATAGTAGATGGCTGGGCTTAGTGTCAGCTGCTCTTTGTGCAAACTGCAGCAAAAACAACAAGCAGTTTTTAACAGGACCTGTGACCTGCACACTGCTGTATGAATGAGGACTGCACAACCCTCCCCCCTTCCTCCCACCATCATCTTCATTTTGGTTTTTGTTTTATTTCTGACTCCCAAATTATGGGCTCAGGAGCAAAGACATATAAGCCCATGATGTTACTGTCAAGACCCCCACAGGAGTGCAGGGGCCAGATGAGCTGTGGTGGCAACAACCTGTCCCAGAGGACTTGGGCTGGGCTGGGCTGGTTGTGGGAGCCTGCCTGGATCCCCCAGGCCTGTTGGCAGGCAGCAACTCTGCCTAGTGCTGGAGTGTGTGGAGCTGTGTTGGGAAGAGGGTGGATGTGTGAGAAAGTCATGTCTGGGGGTCTGTGAGAGAGAGAAAGACATACTGGTGTGTTTATAGGTGAGGATGTGTTTGTGTGTGCATGAGTGTACTGTTGATCTTTTCAGTGTGAACACATATATATATATATGTCAGGAGGGAAAGGAAGTGAAGTCTGTGCAGAGATTAAAGAAAATCAAATTCTGGTTTATTTTGAAATCTACAGTTTTGATGGGGATTGAGGTGCAGCCTTTGCATTTCACATTAAATAACAATTTTATTTTATTTATGCAGTGTTAAACCATCTGTTTTGAACCTCCACTAAGCCACTAAGGTACTTCTGCAGACCACTTTGGAGCATGGGATGTCATGTCCTGTTTTTCTCTGTGCATAGGCATGGCTTAGGTAAGAGCTCTCCTGGCTCCTTGGGCAGAATTTCAACTGTTTCACTCTTTGGTGGTGGCAAGAAAAACCACAAACAAATCCATGGCCTTTCTAGAGATTCTTCCAGGCCCATTCCTGCAAGCTTCCCTGGGCCTCAGCTCAGAAAAATATGTGTTGTAGCATGAACTCTTACATGGAACACTGGCAGGACCCAGAGCTCTTCAGCATTTTGTCACCTCTGCAGAAAGGTACAACGCTGGTAAAGCAGCCATCTAGATTACAGGTATGGCTGTGAACAGAGAAAATAATGGCAAACTCCTGGTAGGAAGAAATGAGGAGTAAGTTGGTCTGTGATGATCACTGTAGTCATGGTTGATCACAGGGCAATAGCTGTAAAGGATGGCCCCACCTTGTTGCCAGCCCTTCTGTGGGCACCCATTCACTTTTGAGACACTCACAGGATGGGATGAGCTGTATTTGCCTTATCCAGGCCAAAATGTCACAGCTTTTGAGGGGAGTAGGTCAAAAGGTGGATTCTTTCCTTGATCTCTAAGAATGAATGAATATAAGGCCCAATTTTATCTGCCTTTTTATAAATCAGTGCAGAAGTTTAAGAACTAATGTGCTCAAGACCCGGTGGTTGCAACTACAATGTTGTCCCTCATCAATGTGTTAAACAGATTGTGCATACACACAAATTACAGTTGGATTGCAATAAGGCTGTTCTGTATTCCCCATACAGCAAGCACATACACATGTAATTTGGGTCACAAAGGCTGTTTACTGTGGTAAAACTCTCACTGCTGCTGATTCCTTGGAATATTGAGCAATGTCTTACATCCATGCATGCCTAGAGACAGCCTGCCTGCGTGGTTTTGATGCCGACGCCTTCAATCGGGTGTTTTCTCAGAGGTTTTACTTTATGTTGCAAAGACCACTGAAATTAATTGAAGTTTCCCTACTAGTTTCCACAGCCAGGTATTTTAATTTGTATGGATTCTAGGTGAAACCCTGGTCAGGACCATACCCCTTCAAGAGGGATGAGAGAGCACCTAGCAACTTTGCCCACTGGCGTTTATGCTGTAATTTGCTCCGTGTAGGAAGCACACCGGGAAACAGGCTGACAACCCTCACTGTGCCTGGTACAAGTTTCTGCTCAGCAACAGCAAACAGGCAGAATCCATATATAAAGGTATGAGAGCAGGACCCGTTTCTCATCTTCTTTCACCTCTTTCTTCCTTCCTATCACCGCGGCAGCTCATACAACCAAGGAAAAGCTGACAAGCATCTCCCGTCATTGGTCCAGCGTGGGCGGGCGCGGCTCGGCTCGGCTCGGCTCGGCCCGGCCCGGCTCGGCCCGGCCCGGCTCGGCTCGGCTCGGCCCGGCTCGGCCGGCGGGGCTGGGGCGGCGGGGCCGTGCCGGGCCGTGCCGTGCCGTGCCGGGCTGTGCGGCCGGCGGCCACCGGAGGGCACGATTCCCCGCCGGCCCCGCCGCGCTCCGGGCGAGCCGCTGCGCCCGGGCCGGAGCGAGCCCCGTCCGGCTGGGGCACCCGAGCTTCGGGGCCGTGCGGGGCTGCCCGCCCGCTCCCGGCTCTGCTCGCTGCGTTTCAGCCATTCCCGAGTGGTTTTTCTCGCTGAGGTGGCCGCAGCGCCGCTGCCCATCCCGGGGCGGCCGTGCTGGGTCCTGGGGGGAGATCCGGGACACGGATCCCTGCGGACATACGGACACTTCCCACGGGTGGGCTTCCAGCTGCTGGCGCTTTGACACTCCGTTCGGAAGCTCTGGAAAAACAGATGAATAACGCGGAGTTCCTCAAACGAGCAGTTTCATTGTCAGAATTGCTACAATGATTTTTATTTAATTTTTAAGGTCGTGTGGCCGTTCATGTAAAAGTCCCAGCAGCTTGCTGCCACGAAAGGGTGCGGCAGCGTTGTTCCCGGTGTTCCCGGTGTTCCCAGGGCTCCCATCCCTCCCGCCCCTGGGCCGGCGGCAGGGAGCGCTGCGCCCCCCGCGCACCGGCCCTCGGCATCTCTGCATCCATCCCCTGCTCCGGCCCTCGATCCTGTGCAAGGCCGAGAAATACCTGTACGCTATCGACAAAAGAGCAAGCCCACACAGGAGACAGGTCTCTCGATAAATTAAGTTCTCAGATTATTTTCAACACGTGTTTTTATATAAAATCTTTTATTCAGATCCAGAAATAATTCCTGGCTGTAAATGGGGCTGTTTAAGCAGATCCTAAGTACCTCAGTGTAAGCCTGACTGGTATCCTCTCATGTATCCTAGATAAGACCAGTCCTTCCCATCACAAGAGATCAACATATCTAATGCTGTGGTGGAGTTCTGCCCCTAATTATGGCTCTGGATCTTGCTTATGTGGTTTCACATCTAAATCTGAAAAGACCACTTAGTAAAACAATCTTATCTACACTCCAGGGGATAACAGTTATTTTTATTAATAATGGAGCTTATTGGCTATTTCAACTCCTTTGATTTTTTTTTTCTTTTCCATCTTTACCTTCTTTCCTGAACTATATCAACATAATTTATTTTTGTGTTCTTCTTGCTCCCACACATTACTCAAATCTATATTCTCAATCTCTCACTACACTTGGCCCAAGGAAACTCCATTAAACTTCAGGCCCTTTTAGCCACAAATTCTGCTTTTTTCTTCCAAGGTAGGGGAGAATGCACCTCCAGCCCTGATGATGGATAAAGCATTCCACAAAGCCTTCTTCTTATGGGTGGACTCAAATATCCCACAGCTCAAGCAGTTAGAATCAGAGCCATAGAGCCAGAATTCCAGCATGGAAGTGGGCTTTCACCCTGTTAGCCATGTCTGCAACCCTGGGAAAAATCCCCACCCCTGCTTGCTACTATATGTGGTCTCCTTTAGGATTTCAGGTGCTCTTGGAATCTCACAGATGAAAATGAAAAAGAGGTAATGTGAGAAGTAACCATAACTCATCATTCATAAAGGAACATAGAAATTCAGTAGGCAGGATAACAGGCTGGTTTTTACATCTGAAATGGGCAGCAAATTCTGGTGTGAGGGGAAGAGCATGGAAGGTCATCCCAACATACACATATGATTTCCAGGGCAAAGGAAATGGTTTTTTTCCCTTGGTAGGCTGATTGAATGCCAGGTCCCCAAGTTGGAACCCATCCATCTTCTCCTCCTGGCCATAGACCACATGGGCCATGAATGCAGCCATGCAGAGGAGGTGAGCCTGGAGGGGAAATGTTCACAGAAATGGACACCCATCTCACTCTTTCCACAGTTACCTTACTTCCAAAAGACACCTACTCAGAGCTAGAAAACTTTTGAGGGAGCAGGGGTTTATTTCCATCTCTGAATTTCCTCTCAGAAATGGCAATGAGCATGCATCAAAGTTTACATATTCCTTTCTACATGGGGAGAAAGGAATGTAATATTATTATATATTATAATTGTTTTGTGCTATAGGCTATCAGCTATAGGCTATCAACTAAAGATCTGCTATCCATAATTTCTCCTCATTTTACACCCCCAATCTCACTTTCCTTCCTCCAGAATATACGATGATGATTAGGTTACCTTGCTCACAAAGGACTGATCTGTCCATTGGTCCACATCCTGGCTTTATTTTCTGACCAAAGATCATATAGTAGGTCAACAATGAAGGTGCTGTAGAGTACAATCTCAGTTACAAATTCCAAAGGCAATTTTCCAGAGAGGTAGTAGTTCATTGATATGTTAAAGTAAATTAGCACACATTCACTGTTCACGTATCTGTGT
Source organism: Melozone crissalis (assembly GCF_028551555.1). Taxonomy (NCBI): domain Eukaryota; kingdom Metazoa; phylum Chordata; class Aves; order Passeriformes; family Passerellidae; genus Melozone; species Melozone crissalis. Next base: position 31,239,541 of record NW_026535794.1, read on the forward strand.
ACATACTTGGCTATTTATGAAGTCTGACCTCCAAACAAACATCTGTACTTGTATTTATGCAAAATACGGTACTGCTTCTGCCTTGAAAAGTGTCTATATCAAACATTCTCATGCCAAAATCTACTATCTGACCTTGCAGCACTAAAAATAGTTCATGTCAGAAGCAGAGAAATATTTGTTTCTCCTTTTAGAACATTTGTGCTTACATTCATTAAGGACTCAGTCCAAAGTCCTTTGATGTCAAGGAGACTGTTTCAGTGGCCTTTGGATCAAGTCTTAAAAAGGGTCAATTAAACTTTAAATAAAATAAAAATTATAATGGGTCCAGCCTAAGAGAATAAGAGATATGTAAGAAAGGCTGCCTTTGGAGTAAAGCATCACTCATTGTTCTCTAATATTTAGTTGAACTTGTGGAATTTTTCATTATTAAAACAATAATCATTTTCAATAAAGTTATAATTAATTTTTAGTCTTCAAAACATCCACATTTTTCTGCATAGTAGAAATGTTGTTGCTGACCTAGTAAGTGCAAGGATGCTTTGAGCTCAGTAGGGCATATATGGACTGGACCCTAAGCAGTAAGATATGGCCTAGATTTTCAAAGCCAGAGCAGAGACCTAATTCCAAAATACTCTTCTGACTCTAAAATATGTTCAAGTTTTCATCTCACTTTGTATTTGAGCAACTCAGTATTTTATAATGTCCAATCTAATGTTAGGCTTTGTTTTTCACACTTTGCAAAAGGAATAATGCAGCTTTTGGCAATAGCAGATGTTGAAATTAACTTGAAGGTAGAGGATGTTCAGTGGAATATAGCAGGGGCTTTAATTTAAAACAGTGAACTTTATTGTTCAGTTGGTAATCCTTTTCTCTACAAAAATGCATAGTGTTTAGAGCATCCATTTTGATAAAAAAGAAGCCAGTATTAAAACAAGCTACAGAGCTACAGCCTCACAGAGCTTACTACACTGCTTGCTTGAAATCACTGTATCAGAGACTTGAGTAATTGGAATGACATATGTCTGCAGGAATTTTTGCTGAATCCAGGTTATTTGACAGTAGAATGTTCATCATTCCTTCCAAACAGATAGAAGTTTGATCAATTATATTTCAGTGGCTTACAGCCATATGCTATCTGCAGTGACATTTATGATCTATTTTTCTTATCCCCAAATGGCCTTCAACCTAGCAGTTATCTGCCAACATGTTAAAGTTTTGGTCAGTGGAAATCCTTTAGTGTCTTGGAAAGATTCATGATGTTTTCTTTTGGCCAAAGTCCATTATGGGTAACTACAACTTTATCTGCATTCAATGTATGTAATTGAGTGGCTGTGGTATGGCACACTGTCATTTGGCTTCATTTCAATCAACTAAGATAACTCTCTGTATTTTCTTTCCTATAACACTGTGTCATGTTGCTGCAAAAAGTGAAACAGCTGCCACATTCTCCTTATTGAGGGTGCATCCCAGAATGGGCTGTTTCTTCTGAGAGGACAACATAGCCTCCAGTTTGGCAGGTAAAATTTTGCAACACCAAATCCTTCCATCTGTGGTTTCATGTTGTCAGTTCGTTGCAGGAACTAATAGTCTGGTCTAGATGTCAAACTATCTGATTTGTTAGTGTAGCTGGCAGGTTAACTGTCTAAGTCCTGCCATTTCCTCACAGAATTCACTGTGGGTAGAAAATTTCATCCGAAAAAGAAGAAAAATAACCATCTTTAAAGATTAGATGCACTGTTGGGAAATTAAGTTCTTAAAGCTAAATCAGATGTACGATAGGAAGCAGCTCATAATTGCTCACATTAAGGGTAAAGGGCCAACCCAAAGGCATATAGACAGGAGGAAAAAAGGCAATACAGTCACTCAGCTATTACTGTGAGAAACAGCCCTTCAAATTCCCACTGATCTAATGTGTATCAGAAACAAGTTACACTGCTATAAAGAGATAGAAGATGCTTTTTCATTCTTTGTGGTTACGGGAATGGAAGGCATTGTATTTCTTTCCCTCCCAAACTGTTCATTGAGGAAAAAAGGATTTCTGCTGCTCCTTAAGTCATAAAAGTTAGCAAAATGTTATATGACAAAAAGTTGCCATTAAACTTTGCTCAAGAGCGTTTGAAAATGGCATGTGAAATCCATGCTGGAATAGGTGCTACTGTAAGGGCATCAAAAGTGAAGGGAATGGATTAGCAGCTCCCCAGTAACAGCTGTGGCACCACAAATGATGCAAGTAAGCAGCATTCCGTTTGTAATACAGACAGAGAGCAACACTGTGCAGCCAGTAGTAGCATTATACATGGAGTGGAAAGAAACCACAGCAAACAAAGTTTTGTGTTTTCCCTAGGTTTTCACTAAGGAACCTCCATGGTGCCACCCACATTTCCACCATGCTACTGCAAGGTGATCATTACCAACCTCTCTGAAGACTGTGTCATTTCAAAATGTGTCTCCAGAAGTTCTCAGCAAAAGAAAACACCTTATGCATAAAATATTCTCTTTTCATCTCTGAGGTCACACTGCATCTTTGGGGTGATATTTGGTGTTTATGTGCTATGGAAGTGATTCATAAACCCTCACAATAAATATTTCTAATGACCCATGGCTTCAGAAGAACTGTGTTCTGTAAGGTGAAACAGGATTGAAGTGACTGTCATTAGAACTTTTCCTCTGTGGTGTCCTTCTCAGGTAGCTGTCATGTCTTTCCAGCTTGAAGGCAAAAAAACCTGGTCGTATACACCAAAATGCTCTCCAAATATTTGGCTCATGCACTGAATCCTTCAAATAATTTTGTCAATGGTATGAAACAAAGAGTCATGTTTCTCCTACTCTCAAAAACAAGATGAGAAATTTATCTGGTTTTGTTTTGGTTTGTTTGTTTGAGTTTTTTCAGTCTTGGTTCAATTTATGTATTTCAGGAGATATGCCTGCACATTTTAAATTTTTAAAGTATGACAAATGTTGTGTGTTCTCACTATAGCTTTGGTAGAACTTATTTCTCTCCAAGGGCAAACCCCATGCTGTTAACATCACAAAACTTCCTCAGCATAATGGGGCTCAGTCCATAGGTATGGCAGTTGTGATCTGAAAGGAGATGCTGAAATAATTTTTTTCCTGTATGTCTGAAACATAACAGTGAGAACTGACATATGCTGTTGTCAACCCAAGTACAGCTGACAGAATAAAACAATGAATAGGTGGATGTTTCCAAATTTAACACCGTGGGGCTGGTAAAGGTGTTTGCATCCATAGGACTGAAAGTCTATCTTACCAAGGACTGGTTTAGTAGTTTGAGCACAGTTATGAGTACTTGAGAGAAAGTTCCATTTGCTCATGGTTAAAATTTGGGTTCTGTACATCAAGGAGGCGGCACCTGATGAGGGCCTAAACTGTCAATTTAATCATATTTGGCAATACTCAAGATATCTGCAGAGAAAATTTAAATGGAGTCAGATGTAATATGAAATTAATTCCACACGCCTTCATGTAAGGTAGAGAAAGATCTGAGATAGCCCCTCATTTTACAGTCTCTCAATCATATTTTCCTTTTTTCCCCCCTCCATTACTATTATTCATCATCCCACAACTTCTTTCGCATCTGGTAGTTTGCAGAGTTATGAGAGTCAATGATGTTGCAGAGTTACTGCAATACTCTAGCATATAATGAAATAATTATAAAAATAGATTAAAACATTTTTCTACATATTCACTTAATGCTCTTTATATTTCGTATCATATATGATAATATTAACAACAAAAAGTGATTGTAAGTACTCACAAATGTCCCCAGATGATGTTGCTGAGTCCTGAATATCTGATTCTGCTCAAAGTTATTCAAAAATAATTTTAAATTTTCGGCCTGTACTCTGAAAATTTCCTGGCAACTCAATTACTTAGTTATGTACATTATTCTCAAAGATTTCATAGGAGCTTCAATGCCCAAGACCAGGCCCAGGAGCACCTTTAAACATCTGAAACACTTCAGCATTTGGATAATTACATACTTTTGGGACCAACCCACATTTCTCTTTGGAAAATGTTTCCCCTGCATGGCTGCAGACAACAGATGGATCATATGATCTCTGCATTTGGAAAGATGGCATAATTCTGGCAGACTGTCAGTTGAATGAGAGAGGCTGATTTCAGATCCTCATTAAGAAAATATACAACCACACGGAGTGGACTGAATGGCAGAAACTGATCGGTGGCGCCAGCTTTAATAGAAAATATAGCACACATGCAACATGAAATCTGCTGAGCTGTGGCTGGATCTAGCTCTATCAGGTTTTGCATTCTTTCCCCAAATAAATGTGCTCTAAAGGAAACATACTTTGTAGTATAAGGGCCTTCTGTTTGCCAGGAGGGAGGGGAGATGAGCAGTGGAGGGTGAAAAGGCAAATTCAAAGAGCTACCAGGTCTAGGGTTGGAGCAGGGTGCCAAGGCTTTGTTGAGTCTCCCCTTTCACTTGCAAAAGTTTCTGTTTAATGAAACTTTTCTTTATATTTCTAGTCTCTTGGTATATTTTTTAGGGTGCAGATGGCACTTTTCCCAGAAACCACCCCTTGGAAGAGTAATGCCTTGAGAGGCTACCTAGAACAGAGACCTGACAATGTTAAAGGAATAAAGTAGGTATTTATTAAAAAGGCCTTCAAAGGATACACCTTGGCAGTAAAAGAGCCTGGCTGTGGCTACACCCAGGATGGATGACTTGGCCCCTTCTCACTGCAGGGCTCTGGGAACAAGGCTCAGTGCCTTCTTTACACACATTTCCACATGGAAGTGGCCCTGCCAAGACCTAATAGCTTCAGTAGGAAACCTAGGGTACTGTAAAGTGTAATATACTTCCCCAGCAACACTGGATATGAGCAATAATTTCACTGTAATCACTACTCACAGCTAAATGAAAAGGACTGGTGGAGCTGCACCTCCATTTCACCATGAAACACTAAAATGGCTTCAGGTCACAACTTTTGTTTCAGCAGTGACATCAGGATCTTTTTATGATACCTCATCTTGGCCACACAAAATAATGAAAAATCATAAATCATTGGCTGCTTTGAAAATCTTTTCTAAACTATCTTTTAGTGAGATCAGAGACAACATCTATCTCACATGAACCTGAAAAGTTCAAGTAGTAATAGTGGTTGCTGTAGTATATCTATTCCTGTATCCTTTGTTCTATAGGTACCACTCTTCCCTCTGATAACTGTAAATTTCAAAAGTTGGAATCATTAACTAGGTTAAGGACTGCATAGTAAATAAACAATGCTAGAAATAAAAAGAAATATCAACATCTGGATCAACTTCTTCTCTCAGTGAATGTGTTTATGTTGAAGACTTTCCATTCACAGATTTCCTCTTTACTGTGTAGAAAATCATAAAACGTACTTCTTGTCCTTGATCCCCTCTAAGGCTTGGAGTAAGAGAAGATGGAACTGGAACTCATAGGGACAATTATTATCTTTTTTCTGCTTTCAGAGCTAAGGAGAGACAGTTAAACCAACAGGATACTCTTTATCTCTTCTTCTGAAATTATGGCAGAATTATGACAAAAATATGAACAGGCCTAGAATCTCAGTGTGCCTGATTATTTGTTTGAAATAAAGCCATGTGTGACAATAGTAATGCCTGTCCTTCTGCACTGCAACACCTTTGTGTGGGAACCATTCTAAACCCCTCAGCATGGGAGGACATGGTCTGTGTCACCACTGTGACACTGAAGCCTTGGAGAGCAGCAAAAGCCACACTAAGATAATATAATGCACACAATAATTTGAGTATGTTGCAGTCCTAGTAAGTATATATTAATGTGGAAAGCTGTACTACAAAAGTAAAGGTAACAGAATTACTCCCTTATTTTGACTTTTTTGAAGAAATAGGAATTTCAGGTATGTAAGGACCACTGAACTGGAGTGCAGCTGGTGATCAGCAGAGTGAGTAGTAGCTCTGAATAATTCAAAGGCTTAAACTTCAGTGACAACCAGAAAAAAAGGTAATCACTGAAACTAGGACAGAGAAGAGGAAAAGCAAAATTTGGATGAAACACAATTTAAAACATAGTTTCTGAGCTACACTTCTTGAAAACCTAAAATTCTAGGCAATTGCAATTGAATATTTTTATTCTGTCAACTCTTTTATTCTGGATATATTGCAGTGACAAGTGTTCATCTCACTCTCTGACAACAAGCATTTTTTTGGAGCAGAGTTGAAGAGCAAATAATCTGAACTGATTCTATTTAGCAAGTTTTTAGGAAAAGCACCAATTTACTGTATTACAAAAAGAGCATAACCAGCACATCTATTAATCCTTGTAACTATTCTCTTGTATTTCTAGGAAAAGCTTGGATGCCATTGTTGCAGATTAGTAGCATTCAAGCCTGGTAAAACAACAGAATCCTGTGAAAATAATTCACTGAAAAAGTGAAAACAGGGACTTAGCATGCACAACAGTCACATTTTAAGCTTCAGCATTTTAGGTATTTTTAATAAAAAAAAAGAAAAAAAGAAGCCCACCAAAAACCGGAAGACCAAGTTAATTGAAAGGGCCAGTAGGGTAATCTAGAGATTCTTTCTGAAAAGAATCATCAATCTGAAAAAGAAATGAAAGCCACTCTTCCATTACTTTTGCTTGGTACCTCCATGACTTCAAAAACTAATTTATTTAAAAGTTTGTAAAAGAAAAAAAAAAAAGTATTGTTGGACTGAGACTTCACTTATCAAGTTTCATCCTAGAGGGAATTTTTATAGCTGAGTTATAAACCCTCCACACTTGAGTGTTTATAATGAAATGCTGACAAATGCGATAATAAACACCAATCATGGGGCCATAGTAGCTGATCAGAGAGTGGATTCAAAAGTTTGCAGTGCTATCATAATATTTTGTTCTGTTTCCAGCACTAGTTTGCTTAAACCTCCTTTCAGATTCAGCAGCTGTAAAACAAGATCAATCTAACTAGAGATTGCAAAATCATTTGATTATTTATACTTCTCTTCGAAAGCTATGAAATGTCTCTCAAATATGATTTCATTTAGTCTTATTTTTTTGGTTTACATGTCTGAATACTAATTGTAACACGATAGCTTCAAGGGAACTCGAATTTCTACCAAAAGTCGGTCTTCAGTGGCCAAAGAGAACATAAACAAACCAGCCTCAGACCAGGGTCTAAAAATGGGCTATGATCAAACAGCTCTAAGGCTTTAAAAAGCCCCTTATTATCTTCTCCCAGAAGTAATTGACGCTGTCGGTTTTTGTTGTTAATGCGGTGATAATGGCACTGTGCTTTGGGGAGACGAGGAGCTGCGCTCAGCCTTGGTGGCAGCGGGATTCTGAGCGAGGGGAGGAAGGCTCTTCACTGCAGTGGGTGAAATCCAAGCCTTGCTGGAGCTAGCAGCGCTTCTGCGCTCTGTCCCAATCGGGGTTTCACTGTTCTCCCAAGCCTGACAGGCTGCAGTACCGTACCGGCTCCACAGATTAGAATGCAGCTATCTTGGACTGAGACAAGGACTGGGGGAGAAAGGACCCCAGCGTTTTGTTATTTCAGAGAGATGGGATTGCACTCCAGCAAGAAGCTTGTCTGCAGGGTTCCCATAATTGGTTTATATTCTTACCAGACTAAACTTCCAGGATTTCGACACATCCACCGAGGGCTGAGGGATGGATCAGTATGGCATCTTGCTGTTTGACTGAGATCTTCAGGGGTGTAAGGACATGCTTTAGTTTCAACAGTTCCTTTGAAAAAATTGCACTTAGACTGCTTTTTTAGTAAATTTTCATCAGTTTTGGAAAAGCACAAAACAAACAACCAACCAAACAAAAAAGCCCATTTCATCAGGTTCTAAGGTCATATAAATCAATGTGTGGCTCAGGGGCTGCTCAAAACACATCTTGGGTTTTTTTCTGTGCTGTTTACATATTGTGTTCATTGGCTTATACCATAACTTCATTTTTAATTTCTAATGTTTTTAGCATCAGTGGCTCATATAAGAATGTTACTACTGTTCATATTGCTACAAAATTTCCAGTGATCCTTTAGAAATCAGAATTCATAATGCAAGATCCATTTGTATTTAAAAATAAAATGTAACATATCCTTTCTGCTTTTCTCTAGTCTCTAACACAAGTATGAAAAAACCCCCAAACTTGGATCTTGAACAAATTCCAGTGTTTTGTTATTAAACCAAGAAATGAAAACCAATAATTTTTGAATTATCTGTTACAGACATGTTTACATTATGAATCTCCTTACTTAAGACTCTATGTGCTATAGAGTTCTAATTTTATACAATGATATGAGCAAGAAATATTGTGAAAAGTTATATAATCATACTGTGACAGATCATAGAGAAATGGTGGTAAGAAGTGAATATTAAATTGCATATTTCATTGTCCTTAAAGAATTTGTCTTCATCATTTTGCCTGAGATGATGGTAACTAAAGTGAGATTGGGTTATGTGAACTATTGTTGATTTTGGAACATTGTTCATGTGTAGTTCCTTCTTTCGTTTTATTTTTAGGAAAAAAAAAAAAAAAAAGAAGGAAAACAAACCCCAAAACAACACAAAACCATCTGAGGAGGTGAAAACCCCCAGTTCCTAGAAAGGATCCAGCTGCGCTAACTATCCAACTGCCTCTTGGAAAAAAAAGCATTTTGACAAATGGAGAGCAGATGCAATGTGTGGAGTCAGAGAGGTCAACAAAAACAAGTAGAAAAAGAAACCAGGGAAACAAGTGAAAAGGGAAAGAATATTAGAGTATTAATACAGGATATTAGCTCTCTCAGGACAACATTAAAGTGAACAGAACGAGGAAAAGAAGAAGAATCACCCCAGAGCTGACAAAACACGAGAGAAGAAATAAGAGTCGTAGGATCCTAGGAATACTAGCCTGAATCCAGGGTAAATCTTGATTTTACTGATATCACTGTAATGTTATATAATGGAGAAAAGCTGTCCTGTGGAGGCATGCAGACCCACGGCCCTGAACGGGCAGTTCAATGCAAGTGGAGCGGCTCCGAGCGGGCTGGCCGCTGCCCGTCCGCTGCCAACGGGGGCAGAAATCCCGGTCCTTCCCAGCAGCAGCCAAGGAAGGGCCAGCAGCAGAGGGAACTGGGGAGGGGAGCTGGGAGGGAGGGCAGAGCACAGCAAGATGGGTCTGAGGGGCTCCTGGGAGAGACCCGGGCCCCGCTCCCAGCCCGGTCACGGCCGCCTCCCGCCGCTGCCGCTGTCCCGGCCGCTCGCCGCTTTCCAGAGATGCCTGCCAAAGCATCAGTAGGGAACGCTAGACAGAGATCCCCGGGGTGGACCCCATCCCTGTCCCGGGCTGTGCCCGACTCGGGCTTTCCCCTTTCCTCCCGCTCCGGCTTTTCAGAATGTATTTCATAACTTTTATTCCTTGCAAAGATGAAACGTGGCGTGCGCGTGTGTGCATGTGCGTGCGTTTGTAAGGGAATGCGCCGTGGGAGAGAAAACGTCTCCGCTGGACGTCCCCAAAACCAAAGCCCACAAACTCACAAGTTTTCTCTCTCAGGAGGGCGCAGACGGCTTCCCAGGCTGGCCCCGCCGGTGCCGGGAAGGCTGCGGAGCATCCCGGACAGCCGCACCTCGCCCCGCCGGGCCGTGCCGTGCCATGCCATGCCGTGCCGGGCCGGGCCGTGCCGGGCATTCCTGCGCCAGCTCCCGCCCGGTGCCAGAGACAGCGCTGGCCGCCCGCACACAAGGACAGAGCCGTTCCCGGGAAGAAAATCGTGACAACAAGAGGTTGTATCCAGATGTCCCCCTTCCCTGGCCCCGTGACACACGGCGTGGACTTGGCAGACTGGATTTCAAAGAAAAGGGAGTTGTTGTTTATTTTTTAAAAGGCAGAAAGCGCTGGGTTAAAATGCACAGGCCGAGATTTCCCTGGCAGGCAGCTGGGCAGGAACCGAACCCGCTGGAAACCCGCTCTGCACGTTGGAATGGCTTCACTGCCCCGGCCCAGTCTTTCTCCAAAGCAACAAATTGGAAAGGTATTAAAGCAAGCAGGCAACATAGCACAAACCAAGGAGCCTTGAACCTTCATTCCTCCACCCCCAACCAGTTCCATTTACAAAAAAATATAAATATTAACAAGTCTGCAACACACTGAGCCTCTCCATCCATCTTCTCCACAACCCCTCCTGACCTCAGGGCACGCTTCTCCAAACACTCTTGGTTTGCATCCCACACCTACAGGGTCCCGGCTGCGGTGTGAGAAGCCGAGGCAAGAGCCACGGATTTTTTTCCCCAGGAGGGAGGCACCTGCTCGCTGCCTCGGGAGATGCCGGCCCCAGCCGCATCCCGCCTGGCCCCGGCGCTCCCTAGCTCGCCTCCTGCCTGCTGCATCCGTCCAGGAGCTCAGTCATGAAGGAGATGTACACTATGGCCAGGCGCAAGGTCTCTATCCGAGAGAGCCTCTTCTCGTAGGCGAAGGTGGGCACCTTCTTCCTGAGCTGATCAAACGCCTCGTTGAGGTTGAACATCCTCTTCCTCTCGCGTATGTTGGCAGCCTGGCGCTGGGCGTAGGTGATGACCCGTTTTCTCCTAGGTCTGTCCAGGAGGGAAGCGCTGCGCATCCTTTCCTCTTCCTCTTCTTCTTCTTCTTCGGGATCCCCATTTCCGAAAGCAGCCAGGGGCAAACCTCGGGCCATCCCTTCCCGAAGCGACAGGACTGTGTCCCCGAAGGGAGGCCCGGCGGTGACCTGGCAGAGCCCCAGGCCCGCCCCAGCCCGGGGGGCTCCCTGGGGGCTGCCCAGGGACAGGTCGGCCACGAAATCCAGCACCGAGGTGCCCAGCAGCCCCTCCGGGCAGGGCGCTTGCGGGGCTCTGCCGTGCAGCTCATGCAGCAGCGCCGGGCGCTGGCGGGCTGGGAAAAGGCTGGCTGACATCTTACTTCAGAGAGGGCTTATTTGGGTCCCCCATCCCCAGCCCCAGCGACGTTAATATTTATAACCCCCCGGATAACAGGATTAGCAGGACTAGAAAGAGCGGCTGTAAAACTTCTCGCCGTGATGCTGATGAGAGGAGACAGACAATCCCCTCGGGGACGCGTGGATGCTCCCGAGAGAGGAGTCCCCAGCGAGTCAATCCTGTCACAGCGATCAAGGACAGTTCCTTCTTGGCAAAACCCTCCGCTCTTACCTGCTGAGCACTTTTGTCTCTTCTTACACACCCGCAACAAAACGATTTTCAGCCTCCTTAAAGCCCCTAGGAGCAGAGCCGGGTCTCCACTGGGCTTGTTTTCCTGCTTTCTGTCGGGATCTCTGAACCCTGGGAGCCAGCCTGACAACTGATGTCAGGCAACTGCATGTATGCTTTTAATGATGTCCTGAAGAGGGGACCTGCATGCGGAGGGTCACCGGGGAATGTTTACCCTGTATCCCAGCGCAGTGGGAACTGAATGACAGGACCTCCATTAGCCTAAGTAAGCATTGTAGGGGACCCGGTATTGCATTCCCACTAGTAACTGTTGGAATCGTCTCTTCATTCCCCCTAAATCCCCTTCAATCAGAGTTCAAATATCTTTCCAGTAAAAAGCTGCTTCGTAAATCTCATTTTGGTTCAGGCAATCTCATAGCACTTGTTTGAAACTCCTTCTTGCTGCCCGTGAGAGGACAATAAGCTGTCCTGCAGCAACTACACCTTTGGTAGAGCCATCTCTGTCACCCGCAGAGCGCAGAGGAATCAACTTGAGCGCACGCACTGATAACGCAGGATACATGCTGCAAAATACCGTGAAATGCACATGAACATACCCACCCACACACCCGACACCGCTCAATACCTTTCTTTGATCAAGGTTTCCTTGAGGACAGACGTTGTGGATTGTTTTGCTTTTGTCTTGGGACACTGGAAGAGAGGCTGTGTCTTCACCCTCCCGCACCATAGACTCTCCCTATATATACAGCCCGGCCCTGGCAATCCCTGGCAGCATCAGATACACCGAGGTCGAATCCGATCGATTTTCTTTGGCACATGATTTGTGCACACAGCTCTCTCCGGAGTGACTGCTCATCACTCCTGAGCTGCCTTCTAAAAGCTAATCTTCCCCTTTGTCATGCATTGTTGTCACTCTCGCTTTGAGGCTAATTAGTCTCTAATTTCTACGGGGATTTCAAAACCGATGAGATCAAAGGAGGTGAATGGGGCGGCCGAAGGAGCCCTCTCCTGGAAAATACTTCCTGTTTGTCTACAGGATCGCAAACATTTCCCGCCGCGTACCGGGATTTGCCGTCATTGACAACTCAGCGAGCGAACCACGCACCCCATTTCCGGGGCAAGGAGCAGCGGGAAAGTCTCTCCCCGTGCCCGCTTGCCCTGCGGCGGGCTGCGGAAGGTGCGCGGGATCCCGCCCAGGTACGCTGGACAGCTCCGCACAGGGGCCGCGGGGTCAGCGCCGCATCGACCGGAGGGGGACACCGCCACCACCCCCTCCTTCGGGCCGACAACAACCTGTCCCCATCACATCCCATCCCACCCCACCCCATCCCATCCCATCCCGCGGCACCGCGGCTGCTCCAGCAGCTCGCCTAAGGGTGGGCAAGTAGCGCAGAGCAGCGGGACTGCCTTCATCCTCGCTAGGGCTGAGAGGTTTCTTAGCGGGCAAAGAGAGAGCTGCTCAGAGACTTGCTTATTTGTAACTAATATGGGGCAACAGAACACCTGGTGAATGAAGCTATGAGGCAAGGAGGACCTGTAAAACTTCTGTTGAGAGGTGTTGCTTAGAGAGCGCCCAAAAATAAGTTGAAAAGATGTAAATTTTAAATGCTATATAAAAACACTCGGTGGGAGAAAGATCATATATATACATATATATATATATATATGTATGACTGACCCACAAAGGATCATGACTTATTTGGGCTCCTTTTAGTTGAGGTGGCAAATATTTAATTTACAGACACAAAGGTAAAAGTTAAGGACAAATGCCATGAAAGACATGTCTCTACAGAACTCAAAATTATCACGGAAAGACAACTGCTTCAGACAGTGAAATAAAATAATGGAAAAATATTAACTCATCACCTCTATGTCAAAATTCACATGAATTTACTGTCCTGTAGGAAACTGGCATTTAGTAGAGGACAGACCTGCCCTTCACCAGGGTATCTTCAGAGAGAAGCTCTTGCTCACCTCTCTAGTTAAAGATTTTTGCAGGACACAAGCTACAAAGACAATCAGAGCTGGAAGAGGTTTATATTGCAGAAACATAAAGGGACAAGCTTTCCTAGCTAATAATGCATCACAAAGCAATATAACATAAGCCATAAAAATATCAATGCTTCTTAAAGAAGCTGTAAAGACAAAACTATGACAGGACTGGGAGGTCCTAGCAGAAAATGAAGACTTGTTACCAAGGTTAATCTTCTTGTAAAGCAGATTCTTTTCCTCTTTGTATCTTTTTCTATTCCCCCTTATGTTTTGCTAAAATATTGATTTTTCTCTGATATTAAATATTTTAGATTATATAGAATAAACTGAATGAAATGTGGTTCCACTAATATGTGTCACTTTTTTTGGTGATTTTTGTCACCTCAACTTCGGGGAAAGTATGAAGCTGAGGCAATGTATAATGAATAACCAGTGCTGCAAGGCACAGATTTTCAGTGCCTAGACAAATCAAGAACCTCAGAGAAGCAGAATGAATTCTCATAAGAGGCTGCTTTGTTACTCCAGAATTGTCTCAGACCAGATTAGGTGATCCAAAGTATGTTCTAGATTTGTTTCAAATATGAATGTTTGCTTTCTGACTCCTACCATCCTTCCGCCCTCCCTTATTCTAGCTTTTAATTTCACTTGCTTATCAATTAAAAATTTGCTCACAAGGTGCTTAAAGATGCTAAGAACTGATGGCTACAATTTCAAACCACTGTGCAGCTATTTCCAAAATTATTCTTCAGAAATATCTATAAAATTAGCATGTAGGGTTTGTGTATCTTGATTAGCATGTAGGGTTTGTGTTTAAAACTCAAACCACAACAACTTTTCTGATCTATTTGCCCTATCAGAAAAGTATATATCTGCCCAGCCCTTTCATCGCCTCATGTGGTAATTGTCCACAGTATACAGCCACTCTGACAACTTGGAATTATTGATTGAGATGGTATAGATTTTAACAGTGATCTGTACTTTACTGCAAAACTCAGTGTAAGTCAGCAGTGACTCTGAGATGCAGAAATATGTTGGTACTCTCCATCAGATATGACTCATTAAACAAGGACCTGAGAAGGTGCTGTCTGCTTTGGAAACCACAAAAAGTTAGATATGCAACTGAAAAAATGTCTACACTTTTCTTTGTACAATGGAAAAAAATCTTCTCTTCTTTAACTGATCCATTAATAGTGTGACAGTTGCTGTCATTTTCAGCATCTGTAACAGAAGTAGATGGAGTCTGTGGGACACTAATGCAATCTCTTTCAGATTCTTGACATTGCAGCTCTGTGATCTTCTCTTTAAACTTAAAATTAAAGTAAGGTCCATGGATCAGGACCTTACTACCTCAAAACACAGGACAGTTCCTGTCCTGTTGGACTCACAGTTTGCATTCCTGACAGGCCAGACAGGATCAGCATAGAATATATATGTGGAGATGTGGCCAGCTCAAAAAAGGAGCAGAGAGTTTGGGTAATATCTCATCTTGACCTTTGGTCAATCAGTATTGAAGAGGAAGGCACTATGGACACCACTGATGAATTAACACAAAAAGGAAATATTTACACAAAGCTAGCTGAATAGTGGTTATTTTGGTGCTGGAAGAATGCCATAGTATTCAAATGAAAGCATAGCAAATGTGATTAAATGTGTTATCACTGGAAGAGTCATAGAGTCCTCAAATGTCCCTATGCCTTATGAGATTAAATAGGCAGTGAACACTGGACTGTGATAGAATTTATGTTCGAAGATTTTATGTCTGAGTGAAGCTGAGCGAGGCCTAACAAAATGTATAAAATGAATGAAAATGGTCAGTACTTTTGTGAGTGCCTTACAACAAAGGACCAGAAAGGAGGAGGCTGATGAAGTCAAGGTCAAAGCTAATACACACCAGAGGAATCAGTGCCTTGCTGGCTGAAACTGCTGGGAAAGCCTTTGGTACACCACAGACAGGTGAAGTGTCTGTGGTGAGGTGAGAACAAAGTTACCTCAGCCTGACTTCCCCAGATCTCATCTGTGGAAAGAATTGGTTGACTCCATCAATTAAGGAAAATAATATGGGTATTAGAAATGGGTTCATATCACCTAAATGCTGGATCTTACCCAAGTAACAAGTTATCATGGAGGTGTTCTGATTCCTGCAGAGATAGGAGCACCTGGAGTAAACATTGTTGTAGTGTGTTGTTAAGTTTCTTGTACTGCTCCTCCATTTTATGTATTCTTTCCCCCTATTCCATGTAAATGGTTCTGCCCTCCCCAGTTTTCCCGCCATAGCCCTACGTTGCTATGGTTACCCCTGCCCTTGGTTTTGTCAGTTATCTAAGTTATGTAATTTCTCCTCCCTCATTTCTCCTTATAAGTAAACTTTTCCTCCTCCCTGGGCCCAGTCAATCACCCCCCCCACTCCTCCTAGCTTTCGAGAGCCTTCTTCTCTCTGGGGGTTGTGGTTGGCTGTGGTCCCAGGGCCCTTCCTCTGCTTTGTATTCATTGGGTTCCTCTGTATGTCACTTATGTTAAGTTCCTGCCTTCACCTTTCCCTATTGGCTCACTGTGGATCCCTCCCTTGTACACCCCCTTTCTTTAAAATCCCTGCTTCTCCCGCCCCTCGGGGCCATTTCCTGGTTGGTGCCATCCTCTGGTTGGTGTTCTAGTGCCATCAATAAACCAACCTTCACCCCCAGCAAGTGTGTGACTCCTTCGTCTTGTCCCTTCCATCGTGAGTCCAGTCCACAAGCCAGCCCAGCCCGAGGCCTATAGATGCCAAGGGGGGCTGGCAGTTTATGCAGCTGGGTGTCGTCGGCCACAGACCCTCTGCTAGCCGGACATCACCCTAGTGGCTGCATACACTCCGCCGCAAACATCATGGTCCACTTCAAGTCTGTCTCTCCTGATGGACTCTGGGAGGCTTGGAGATACCGGCTTCAGTTCTCTAGGATGAGCCTGAGCTCTAGAATTAGCAATGTATGAATAAAGACTAAAAGAAATCTGGTAAAATGACATCCAGAGTATGTAGGCAAACACAACTGGATGTATTTGGTACACTGACCAGAGTTTGAGTCTGTAAGAATTCTCTGCAATTTTTTTTTCTAAGTAGTTTACCTGCATAGACAGTTTAAGAATTAACTATACTCCTGGCTGATGATACATGTTTGAAATCTCTGCTCACAAAGCAGGTGAAATCCAGTTTACTAGTTCAGCAGTGGGATTACTTCTATGCTGAAAACCAGAATAAATTCAGTGAGCCAAAGCTTTACAGTCTGATCCTATCAGTAATTTCAGGCACTGATCCTACTTGCATCTGACTGTATTAATGCATTCCTCTGTCATGCCTGCCATTAACAGGACTCCAATTTGAATACAAGCACCTACTTACAAAGATCAGATTTCACAACTTGGCTCTCTCAGACAAAAATGTGACATTCAGCAACATCATTATTCCCTGACACAGGAAATCATTAGGAAAAATCAATATTTTGGGCAAAACCTAATAAAACTAGGTATGTTCTGCCAGTAAAGTGCAGTTCATTTTTATTTACAGTGGTATTACACACCATTTGAAAAGTTTAAAGAAGCAACTGTTGATATTCCCCCATACAGGACTGAAGAAATGACGAAGAAAAAGTTTGAAACTGTAATCTTGGGTAAATCATAGACAAATGAAATGAACAGCTGTGGTTAGGGTGGGATGGGATTCATCATGCTTGCAAGGTTTTATGAACGATACTTTTTTCCTTAATCATAACCTTAGGGGTGGGAGGGATTTAGAGCAGGGCATGCATTAAGGTTGGAATGTCAAACTTTACTTTGAATTTCCTGGCTTTTTATCAGCATGCATGAAAAAGTGTAATGCTATTCAAACATAGCTTCTTTAATCTTGATTTTGTTATATAAATATTTTTTGTTGAAATGGAATGCAATAAAATATGTATTCTTTACCTCAAAGTCTAGATTTTTTCAAAATCTTTATTAGAATTATTTACTTTTATTTTTTTATAATTATGTTCTAGAGGCATTAATTAATGATTTTTTTCTTTTCTACTTCTCACAATTTTTAAATGCAGGGAAACGTCAGTCTTAAATCTATTTTTTGGTAAAGATTTTCCTTATATATCAACAGAATAAATGTATGTTTGATGGAGGTCCAAGATTCATCCTTTTCCTTTTTTTTCTATTTTTTACACATTAAATTTGATTAAATTTAATTAAATTTACAAATTAAATTTACAGATTTTTTTTAATAGTTCACAAATGTATCTCTTGCAACTAGCAAGGGGATTGAACTTAAAGTCATCTACAGAAAACAAGTCTCCTTTGCCAAGGTTCTCAACCATCCATTGCCTTGCTAGCTTCTGGCTATGGTATTCTCCTAAGGATATGTAACTTCTTTTCTTCATAGCCCCTTTTAACAGTTCTTAACAGCTTGTGTCTGTGTGTGTATTGTAGACAAAAATCTACAATTACAGTATCACATAGTATCTTTCCAACTGAATTTCCATTTCATTCCCATTCAACACATTGAAAGCAGCTAATGTTATGGATAGTGTTTGCTTGTTTTTGCTAAGTCGTTCACCCTTTTTCTTTTATTCTGTGGTAAATAAGTCATGATTAAAAATAAGATTTAAAATCTTGTTTCTAAAAACATTTCTCATGTTTTAGCAGTTGCCATATCAATATGCTTGGTAGATCTGCATTGAGTATGTATTATTTCTCTTTACAAATGGAAAGCAGGAACAGAGCAAGTGTCAAAGAGAAATAGAAAAATGGTGGCAAAAAGAACAATAAGGGAAATGGGAATTGAGAATTTGATTTATCTGTAATTTAACTTCTGGGACCTTTTGTTTTATGGAGACATTTAACCTTAGGAAATTCCCATTAAAGTATTTAGCTGCAAGCACTTGGTCCCTCTGCGAATGGTATTTTATTTTTATATTAATTATATGTAATATACATTCATCAAGGAATTTATTAATATATGTCTGGAACATGTCTTTATTAACAACATGGAGTAAGCTTTGATTGCTTGCTAACCTAAAAGTTTTGATTCTGCAAATGTAATTTTAAAAATACAAACCAGTGTTATTGTTGTCAGATTTTTTTTAAAGTGAACTGCAAAATGAAAATTTCCATCTCACATTCCATCATATTTTTCCCATGTGTGTCAGTGGCAGGGCTGAAATCTTTAGACCCTTTGTACTGCTTAGTGCCTATGCAGCCAAATCTCCTCCCTTTTCCATCAGGACTTGGGGGATGTTAACAACTTTGCCAGAAATTTTCACAGATATTTGCCGGCAGCATCATTCATAAACTGCTGCTGGATGGGCCTGATGCCCCTTGTTGTCCCACGTCATGTGATGGCACTCAGGGTGATCTCTATTCCATGGCCTTTCCCAGAACAAGGTCAACTGTACTTTCCTATATCCTCCATACAGTCCTTCTTGTAGACAGTTCTCACATTTGATGACCTCCACTCACCTGGGACCTCTCTGGTCAGCCAGGGCTGCTGGTGGATGATGAAAAGTGGCTCAGTGAGCATTTCTGTCAGCTCTCTTGGTACCCTTGGGTGGATCCCAGCCAGCCCCACAGACCTGTGTGTGTCTAAGTGATGTAGCAGGTTGCTGACCATTCCCCTTGGATTATGGGGCCTTCATTCTGCTCCCTATCCCTGTCTAGGGGTAGTTAGGGAACAACTGGTCTTACTATTGAAGGAAGGAGGAAAAGAGGCTGGTTGCCTTACTTTCCCTGTGGAACATGGTTTAGTCTTATTTTCCTGGGCTTCAGTTTTCTCACCTCTTGAGATCCATGAGTCTTTTCCCCAAACTCCCCCTTTTCACTGCTCTATTTGCCCCTTTTGTCTCTCTATTTAATCATAGAGCCCATTTTCACTTGCTGTTGGGGCTGTCCAACCCCAGGCCTTGGTCTGGCACAGCACTCAGAGCTGCACTAATTTACCACTCTCAAGCATGAGCATTAAGAAATTTGGCAACATTAATAGAAAGCTATAAGCAATCTAGAGTATTTGAAGCCATATAACTTCTAGTCTGCTCTAGCAGGGTAGGTCTTAAATGAGGTATTTGAAAGTGTGCTCCTATGAAAAATAAGCAATTTTCAGTATTTTGAAGGATGAGGAAATCAGTTCCTTTTCCAATTGCTTTATTTACACATGATAATTTTGACTGGATTACAGAATAAAAGGGGTCATCCATGTCAGTGTAATTGAGCTGTAAAATTAATGTTGTTATTAGTAATAAAAATATTAATAGCAATATTAAAGTTAATTAAATGGTCATTAGTTATTTGCATTCTTTTTATGGGTTTAACATTAGAAGGTAAAGAAGCCCACAGTCATTTTCATAAATCATATGTTTTTTAACCCATTTGTTTGATGTATGTGTGTAGGGAAGGAAACTACCTAAATTTTTTTGTAATATTTTTCATGCTCAACTCACAGTAAAAACTTTGCCAGTCTACCACATCTTTAATAATCTGTGCCATAGAAAACACTAATTTGTCTAATTTTTCCTTTGAATATTTTTTTTTTAGGTATGAGATGAAATGTTTTGAATGCTCATGAAGCTGCATTCTCTTTAGAAAATGTTTCAAAGGTGGTGAAAGATGTTGCTCACTACCAACTGAGATGAGAGAATCTACCATTTTGATAGAAAAACCTTGGGCAAGGTTAGCATTTGACTACTTCAAAATCTTGTGTAATGTCTTTTCCAATTACATGACTACATTGTAAAGAATTCACATGTAGGTTTTTAAATATTATTTGAGCTGCTTTTGTTTATTCTCATTAGAACAAAAATAGTATCTCATTTTCATGAACCTGGTCAGGCTATTCATTGAAGAAGGAAATTTGCATGAAGTTGTGCCATAGACACATTGTCACAGATGCTAATGTCTACAGTGCAATTTTATTTGTTTTGGGTAAAAGTAAAATGACATAATAATCTTTTCAGGCTATTAGAAATACTAAATGAGTTAAGCTACTGGATTTTTTTTGGACACTTACACTAGAGTTATCTGTCCTCCTCTTTATATGTGGGTCATCGCATCACTTTTTATCCTTCCTCCTATTTTCTATTTTAGGTTCTGACAAAAGTGAAATATTGGTATAGCACAGAGGCTGGTTCTTATCAGGAATTATAAGGCAATAGTCATCATGAATGAGTAAAAGGTTTTTAAGACTAAATAAGGAGCAGTTGAGTTTGTTAGTACCTGGGAAACTGATACCCTGGCCCTGAGGATCAAGGAAGACCAGACATAACTTTTGTGGAGGTGAAGTGTTTCTCCCATTCCCTTCCCAACATGAAGAGGAAGGGGAGGCTTTCCTCTGCTATGCCTTCTGATTTATGACAAACATGTTGCTTTTCATCACATGTTAAATTAGAAGATCTTTCAGGCAAGGACTGAATATTCATATTTCCTCTGCGACCAGTAAGAGGGAAAGCTCAGACATTGCAGGACACTTTAACATTACCAGAAGATGAGACAAAGATTAATTTTCATGCATTTCATGACCAAAAATAAGGGTATTTTAAAAGGAGGAAGAGCTAAACAGAGTCGTAGCCTAGCTGGAGAAGGGGAAGGAGGAGTTGTGAGTCTACAATACATTGATGGCAGTGGTGTGGAGGGAAGGTGGACCCTTTCCTACTGCACCAGTAAGTTGGAGATTTAGCAGGAGGATAGAACTTGTTCCAGAACTAGCTACCACACACAGATGAAGCCCAAAGACTTTGTCATTTAAAATATTTTTAATTTTTGAATTCTGAATTCTGTCCTGTGAAGGGAAAATATAACACAGGAAGGCTGAACCTAAGAGCCATAGCAGCTGTTGTAGCATTACTCATGGACACCACGATCTGAGGGCACAATAACAAATAAAACTATGAATAAGTAGTAAATTTTGAAAACAAACAGTAAATTAAAAAATGTACTCAAGCGATGTTAAAATCTAGAGAGTAAGGAATGGGAACTCGTAGTCCAGCTATTCTACAAACTCACTGATAAAAAGCAGTTTCTTCATATCCTGTCCCAGGTCATCTTTGCCCCAGATTTGCCCAACTTGAGAGAATAACTGAATAATGAAATCTCACTCCCCATTAGGGATTTCCCCCAGGCTAATTGTGGGGAACAACAGCATCAATTCATTTGCACAAAGGACATTGTGAGTCATGGACAACTCATCCTTGCATTTAAAACCTCCCCAGACCACAAAGGCAATTATGTAAACACATAAAGAAGGACCTACAGATATTTACTGCTACCCACATAAATATAGGGTCCTGGCTATAGCATGTTTTGCTAAGTTGTAGAAAGTAATATTATTCTATTATTCTGTCTTTTCACCTTTGCTTCTATTGAAACATTGGTTGAAATGGTCTAAATTGCAAGTACAGGCATGTAAATACTACATCAGCAAAATATGTAAATATATCACCTTGTGAAAGGACAAACTAGAGAGAAGCAGGGTTGATTATTTGCATTGGGTTACCAAAATATATTAGTTGCACAGCTAACAAACCCACTGTCTCTGGTCTACTAGCTTAATTCTTTAATTGGTAGGTAATCCTGGCTCACAAACCCAGGGAAAATCAAATCATTCGCTTTTGCTTTCAAAGCTAAATCTCTCTGGGATTATCTCATTTGTGAGACCAGATCCAGAGAAAATAAGTTAGGAATGGAACAATCCACTTTATCTTTAGTTCCAGAAAGATTGAATAATTGAGGAAATCTATTTTCTTTCCTATTTTTCAGAAGTGAAACAGGACATATAATCATATTTAATTTAGCTCAGGTAGAAAATCAGAGTTGCTAATTAAAAACCTGATATACCTTAGTATACAGTAGTCAATCAGGAGTGTCCTAGGATGTTGAAGATTAGCCATGGTGGTTTTGGTTTAGTCTATTGCTATGAGAGATTTTTTTCCAGGATTTCTTGACTCATTCTTCTAAGACTGTGTTGAAAGGGAGTTTCTTAATGCATTCTGAAGCAATCACATAATTTGTTCTTTTTTTTCTTTTTTTTTATTCGCTATTTAGTAATACAGTTAATTTCTTCACAATATTTTAAACCACGTGTTTTAGCTGCACTGTGTATTTTTTAAAGAGCTAATATTATTAGATTTATTATTCAAAGACAAACATAGAAACAATGGTATAAAGAAGCTGGGAGAGCAGGGCATTCTAGCTGATAGCTTTTTAATAGTCAAAATCATTATCTTACAAAAAATTAAACTAAAATTAATAATTGGATTACACCAACTGCAGACCTAGGTAGCAGCATAAAGTCACTTAAAGACATACTTAACGTGGTGCTCTTTATATGAAAATGGATTCAGCAAAATTTCCCACTGAGCATATGTATACATGTTAGAAATCTTACAAAATAATTCTCAGAGAGGTGAAAAAGAAGAAATTTGCAATACCATTATGCAGCTACAATCACAGGTGCCGTTTTTGGTCAATAATAGAACTTATTGCAATGTAGCTGGTCTTGAGGTTGACAGAAAACTTTTGGAAAAATAAGAGCTTAAAAGGGGCAAGAAGTCAAAGTCAATTTTTAATTTAAAAATAAAGTTTTTTTAAATTTTTTTCTCTTTTTTTCCTTTTTTTTTTTCTTTTTCCAGTTGAGAAAAACACTGACTAAAGTGTTTTTCTCCTGTGGAGAAAACAAGACTAAAGAATTGAGTGGATCCCTTCTGGAACGTGGACTTTTCAAATTTCATTTGCCACTGTTTCCCATTTTACTTCTCATGTTTCCTGAGCAGACTGCTTACAGAAAATCACCAAGAAGACAAAGAAGACAATTTTGTCCATCAGCCTATCCTTCTTCATTTCAGCTTCACAAGTCAGAAAGTGATGATTGGAACATCAGGAACCAGTGCAGCCTGATGCAGCCACTTGACTGGTCTGAGACCTCTTGTATTTCTTTTGGCTTTTGGCTAAATCCTCAATTAATCTTTCTGATTAATTGAAGTGTAATGACACCATGCAAGAAGTGGAAACAAAACGAAAAAGCCCATTTATAGTAATTATTTTCTTCGGTACTTAGAGACAATGTGCACGGCAATATCTAGTCTGAGCTAAAAGTAAGCAAAGACATAAAAGGTGATGGAACAAGACTCTGAAGTTAATTGCAAAGTAAAGTTAAGGAAAAATGCAAGCTTTCTGAGGTAGAAAAGCTACTGAGAAATGATACAGAAGAAGCTGAAGTAGACTTTGTGGGTTTTGTCTTGGTTTTCACAGGTATTGCCTGATCTCACACCTCTGCATTGACTAATGTAATTTGATGAAGAAATGGAAAGCAAATAATGCAGGGTAATTATTACTAGCAGGAATTGAAAGATGGTGGAGATGGATGGCATGCATTCAAGGCTGCTAGAAGAGCTGACTGCAGAGACTGCAATACAACAGTCT
Source organism: Melozone crissalis (assembly GCF_028551555.1). Taxonomy (NCBI): domain Eukaryota; kingdom Metazoa; phylum Chordata; class Aves; order Passeriformes; family Passerellidae; genus Melozone; species Melozone crissalis. Next base: position 31,263,121 of record NW_026535794.1, read on the forward strand.
CTGAAAAAAACACTGTGGTTATCAGGTAAATCCCTTACAATCAAAAACGGCCAACACTACATCTATCTTTAGGAAAAAATAAAAGGAGTGCTTGGGGAATTTTAGGGCCTACGCATCCCTGTAAAGACTGTGAAGCATGCCCCTTTGGAATCCATCTTCAAACACATGAAAGCAACCAGGAATAACTAGTTCAGACTTGAGCAGCTTGATTGCCTGCTCTTATGAGATGGCATGTTGACCAGGCAGGAGGAAAACAATGGATACCCAGTGGTCAGGATGGCTTTTGGCACTGTCCCCAAAGGATTATCTCTGAATCTGAGAGAACTGAAAGAACAGTTTGTTAAATACATTGCAGATTGGTTCCACCACCACTGTAAAAGTGTAGCAGAATCAATGCTTTGGGTTCCCGCTGGTAATTAGCAAAGTGTCCTATGGCTTGGTACTGGGACTCATACTGTCCAGCATTTCCATCAACAGCTTGAGGGTGACACAGAATATGTCGTCAGGTAAATCTGCAGATATTACTAACACGGAAGAATGGTTGACATGAAGAGTTAAAAAACTTTAATTCAAAGAATTCCTGAGAACTGGACCAACATAAACATCATGAGAATCCTGAATCTGTGTCAGAACAGCCTCATGTGCCCATACAGCTTGGGAAATAACAAGGTTGTGATGGACTACAGGTGGAATGTAAACCAGTATGCAAACTGCAAAGAAGGTAGACCATGCATTGGACTGTGTTAGGCAGGGCATGGGACCAACCTAGTAACCTGAAACTACTGGGAGGGGAGATACAAAGATGATAAAAACATCCTAATTTTGGCAGGCAGGTAGTGCATCACTGAAACAGGCTGCCCAAAGAGCAGGGATGGAGAATCTTCAATTTGAGCTTCCTAGGCAGGGTAGCACTAAGATATGTCTGACCTGAACTAGTGCTAGCTAGCAAAAATAAACTTTTTGCAGGAGAGACCTCCAAATATCCCCTGTAAACAGCATTTCTATGATTCTGATCCTTGGACTATGGAATTCTGAATCCCACTGACTTTTTCCTTTGAAAAGGCGTACTTCCTCCTCACAGTAGTATAAGGCATGTCCTCTCATCCTCAGTTTCTGAAAAGGTTTCCACAGAAGAGTTATTTACGTTAAAATAAAAACTCTTGAATTTATTTGTGTTCATGGCATCTGAGGAAATATATATTAAATATAGCAGAATATTTTTATACAATTGGTCTGAGCTTTTTAGTACCAAAAAAGCAAACAACGTATTTGTGTTCATAGATATGCATACTGATACAGTACCACTCACCTCAAGTATGATGAGAACTTAAGTCATACAATGATTTGCTGGTTTATGGCTTTGGTTCTTCTTTGAAATGAAGTATTGAATGCCTGGGAGCTGTGTAGAATACTCACTATGCACACACTCAAGCAGCAACAACAACAAGCAGTCAGTCAAACTATTACTATCTGAAAAACTAATCTGGAAGATTAGTCTTTTAATATCTTATTTACAAAACTATTCATGCAAACAGAGTATAATCTCAGTGTTCAGTTTTTTACCTTGGAATTTGTTCCTATTCTGTCATTAGTAGAGAACAGAGAATAAACACCTGGAATGCTACATTAAAAGAAAACATCAACAAAGAATTGTCTTAATGATTAGAAAATATACTACTAAAACACAGAGTTGAAACTCACTAATTTGTACTGTACAGGCAAAGATATTGCATGTCATATATTTTTCTCTCAACTTCTATTGTATGGAATTCCAGACTGAACTGCAATTTTTACAGTATACAGAGTACTTCACATGTGTGCAGTTTGGATTTCACAGGACTGTAAATAATTTTAACTGTTTGCATTTGTTGTTAGTTTTAATCTTTTAGATGCAAGAGCTCTTAAATTTTTATCAGATTTTCAAAAAACTTTGATACAGGATAATGCATCTTAAAAAATTGCAGGCCTTTACTGTAAGTCTGAGAAGAATTTATATCCCTAAGGCTTTCCTCTAGGATATCTTCTGACATCAAAAAGGTAAAATTAGAAATAGATTCTATTTCTTTCAGATGTCTATTTAACTTTTTTTCTTCCAAACACTGTAATTTAATTTTAAAGTTCACCTTGAAAATAAACAATAATTGAATGTGTTTTCAGAGAAAATGCTTTCTCTTTGCTCAAAATGAAAGCAGACATCTGGTTTCTAAATTATTGTCTTTTAATTGTCTACCTAATCACTAGGTTTGGTGAATTTAGAAATGGCATTTATTTGCAATCACAAAATCACATTGCTGGCAGAATACTCTTTCTATGCATGTATATGCATGCAACTTGTTCTCTTTTATTTTTCATATGTACCCATTTGCATCCACTTACCAAGTTATACATTTAAAATGCTGCAGATGCAACAAACATTGCCTGATGCTTGCTGTTTTATTTAATAGCAAAACCAGTTTATTCCACCAATGAGCCTGTGTTTGTAGAAGTAAATATATAACATTCATTAGAGCTGTACTCTTTCTGCTCCCTGCTATCACTCGCAGTCTATCGATATAAAGCGAGTTCTATCCATCCTTGCACCCAGATGGTTGACGTTACATGCGATTGCATGAAAGCCCTGATATGAAATGCCTATGGCTTACTGGATTACCCTCTCCCCACATGTTTCAAATTAATAATAAAAAAGAAAGAAAAAAAGAACCAGTGCAATCTCGCTACAAAAGAACAAGAGTTTATTGTATAACAGGATTGCAGATGTGGAAAGGTGCTCATAATAAGGCTACACTATTTTTGTTTCATTGTGCATCTGGAATGCCAAAGGATCTTTAAAGTACTAGGAGCTCATACTAGACAGTCTTGGCTTTTTGATTAACTTAATATTCAGAGAAATGATTCATTTTTTGTAAATTCTGTGCCATTCATCATCATATTGTCATTTATGTAATCACAAAATGATTTACAAAGTCAAGATTTTTTTCTAATTTCTGAAACAATTTTAAGACATCAAAGACTTTCAGATACAAACATCAAAGAGCAGCCCAAATCAGAGATTTCTGGCTAAGACAGTTTAGTTCATTTAATATCCTCTGGTTTTCTAAGGATTAAATTACAGCCCATAAAATTCTTGGAATCTGTCTTAGGAAGCTGTACTGTATATTTATTATTTATTACAGTATGGCTTTTTTGTTTTTTTTGATGGGGCAAAGGACTTTGTGGTAAAGAGGATGCCATCTTTTCAATTTATCAAACCAGCAGCAAATTCTTATGAAATACTAGATGTACAATGATCTAATCCTACTGGGAATGGAGAGATGTGTTAACTGAGGAAATATTTGCACATGAGCTCAGGATGAAATGCAGTTCTCTTTTAATCAGCCTGTTACAGAAGGATACTTATATGAATTTAATAAGAATGTTCTGGGAAAAGGTAAGACAAAACAAGAATAAAATTACTTCTTTACGGGAGGAATAATATCTCTTGCTAGAGCTATTGAAAACAGTAGGCCGGGTTTGTAGTATTGGCTAAGGAAGTAATTTGAAATGATTTCCATTATTTCCAAAATTTACGAGAGGGAGACACTACAGAAGCCGGTCATATGGATACCAGGCATTGCAGGTGACTGGCACAGATGCAAGTCTTGGCCAGAGAATTTCAAAAGCACAGCACTGTAAATTCATCTAGTCAAGATCAATCATTAGGGACACATGAAAGTTTTTATCGTGCACAACCAAGAATAGAAGCATATACAGTCACATTCATTATCCACCTAAGAAAGACAGGATGTTATCAGTTGCCTTCAAGTAAGGAAGGTAGATTGAAATGTGTGCCTGGTTTACCAATATCAGGGAGGATCTGACCAGAGGGAACAATTACATGAAGCGCAAACTCTCTACAGAATCTGTTGCTATAGACTGAATAATTAAACTTCTGAATGCTTATCCTTGAAAGGCATGCAACCACCCTCTCTAAAGCTGACTATTGACTAGATGAACTGAGTTTCTGGGAATATAACCTCATATTACTGTAAAACAAGGTTTTGCCAGCTGGATTTCTATTCTAATGCTCATAACAACCTGGGTTAAGTTCAAGACAACTCAGGAACTCCAGCAAAAAATGCATGGTTTCTAAAGAAAAACCCCATAGATCTTTCATATTTACTTTCTGTGATGGGAAGATAATAAGATTACATGTAGAACAGTCACATCAGACCTTGAATGCAGAATTACTGTCCACGATAAAACTCCAGGCAAAAAAAAAAAATCTATTAACAGGAAGAAGCACTTGACTTTCTACCAAGACTTTATCTTTCAAATATTTCAGTGCAAAATTCTAAAAGGCATTTCTGTGCATAACTAATGAAGCTTAGTGATATTTCCTTTGCTGATATCTGTGGAAATTTTTTAGACAAGTCTTTTGTAAGAAATCTCTGCTGGTTTCACGTGAGAATGTGAGAAGAAGAAGAGGGGGAACATGTACCATGCTGATATAGCTCCACTGCCAGAATGAAAGAGATCCTGCACATCTGTTCTTATTTCTAGTCAATATTTTATGGTCACAGACTGCTGATGAAGGCTTATGCCTAACTACTCAAAGCAGAGAGAAAGCAAACTGGTATGTGTGTGAGAGAGATAACTACCTCCTCCTCTGTACAGTTAAAACTCATCCCAGACAAGTATAGTTAACATATTTAGGTTGAGAATTTCTCTGGCTCTGGTTCCTTAGCATATTTGTGAGGTGCTCATCATGATGCACTGCACAGAGTAGGTAATTTAAATTCAAGTATAAAAGAACTTCTGTCAATGGCTAGCATTGGTGTAGCTCAGCTTGAGTCCGGGTTAGAAGAGTCCCTTGGGATAGGATGTGGGGGAGGAATGGGACAAAGACTCCTCTCAGCCTCCATCAGGATTGGATTAAACCCAGGAAAGATAACCAGAGCTCTAGAAACTTTCAGGGTTGATCACAAGAAGCAGCCAAGGAGGAAGCCTAGGAACAGAAGCTTGATTTCACCAGGATTTTGAAGATGAATTCTAACTTAGGTCGGGGCTGAGATTTTACTTTCATTGCTACCCATAATTTACAGAGAAACTGGAGACTTTGATACCTAATTGAACTAAGAAACTTTGGAGATAGAGTTAAATTTCCTAGGATTTTAATAAATTCTTTTCCCAGTGTTAATGCATGGAGTTTTACTGAGTGATTTCTTCTGTTTGACGATGCTTCTCTGTTTGCATGTACTTGGATGAGTTGTCTATCTGCTGAAAGAGTTGTGGTTCTGTGAGGATTCTTTGAAAAAGTGGTTATAATTGTGGTGGACTGAAATTTTGTAAAAGGTTTGGTTGTATTCAGAAAGGACATAGACACTTTTAAAAAACAAATATTTGATCACAGTGCTGTTTGTCATTCCTCAGAATATTATCCGAGAACAGCAAGCTTTAACAGGCTTTATGTTTCCTGAGACAAAGGCCATTTTTAAAGTGTTTTGTTCAGTGCCTCCATGCAGTTAGGCTCCCATTCTGCCTTCAGGCATGGATAAAATAAAAATACTACATTAAACCCCATGCCATATTTGCCCCACTCCAATGAGTAAGAGAAGTATGATTTTAGGATTAACAGCCAACACTTTCCACCACCCAGTAGCATTCCCAGAGGAGGCATAGCACCTGTAGTTCTCTCTCTCTCTCTCCACACATACACACATTCTACTCTTACCCTGCAGGTGTCCCTCCTTTCTTCAGGTCCCCTACAAGTGACACCCGCTCCCCTACACTACTGTCCTAACTAGCAGCAGTCTACCTCACTCAGACATACTTGACATCTCTGTCCTTCCCCTTATCCTGGCCCTGTTGGTGCTTTTCCTTACAATATAAGTGATTTCCTTCATTCCTCCTTATAGTCAAACGGACACTGATTTCTGTATGCTCTTGTCCAACTGGCTGTTTGTGAACACTTGCTGATGTATTCTGTAAGATTTCTTTTTATTTCAGATTCTAATTTATTGTCCTAAACAGATGCTGTGGCATTCCTTCTCAGTCAGATCAGCAGTCATTGACAAGCAGCTGGCTTTGCCTAATAATACTGATATGACTAATAAAAATGTTGTATTTGGAGAATGTAGATTTAAAAACTTCAGTTTGACATTTCTTGCCTTAAAAGTGGGTAGCGTTATGTTCATATGTTTATAATTTTAAATATTAGCAGTTCCATTTTTTTAAAAGAACTTGAAGAACTCAGAAACAGCATATGTTTTCTTCTGCTGTATACTTTCTTATGAAATGCACAGGTAGTGAGTCTTCCGAGACTGTGGTGTCATAGTGTTGTTATTTCTCTGAGTAAGCAGAGCAGCAATGACTTCCTTAGGGTTAAAGATGAATCCAATCCCTCATTTTTATTTAAAGAGGCTTGGGTGCAAAGAGAATTTGGACTTTGGCAGAACCCAGCCATATGATTTTGTTCTGGCTTCTCTTTTCCAACCCCAAATTAAATAATTTAATTTTTCTGACCAGTCAGAAAATGTTACAAAATTTTGGTTTTAATTTAAACCCCCCATATGGATTTTTATGGGTCCCCAGTCAGCAAGCTAAAGAGGAATAACTGTTATTCATGAGAGACAACACATTGTGTCATCTCAAATAGGCAGCGTATAATCCTTCACTAATAACATTGGTTATGTAGTCCCTGAATGGTTGTCTCAGGAGATTTATTTCAAAGGTCTGTGAGAAGAGTTTTGACATATGAATTGCTGGTATGGTTGTTTAGACCTTTCATGATATCTTTGTGGAGGATGAGAGTGAAAAATTTCTAGGAATGGGTCCTGTGGCGAGACGTGCTCTTTTATGTTGCTACAGATGAGCTGACCCCAGGAGGAGAGCCATAGGGTGAATGGAGATTTTCAACATGACATCTGTCTAATAACATGGCAGGTCTGGAACCCAGAGGGCTGAAGGGCTGTTCATTCTATGTCAGTTTCCCCACACATGCTCCTTTTCCTATGCAGTTGTTTAGTCCCATTAAAAAATGAAGACTATGGCGGCTTGTTGTGAAGACCACATGAACTGGGTGCAATTTATTTATTTGGAGTTTAACTCATATGTAAGATGATCCTTTACAATATGAAGTGATTTCTACCCTGTTGATCAACTCATTGGGTTGAATAAATTACCTATGCAGATGTTTAAAGAGCATTGTTGTGTAAATGAGCAGCATCAATGGGCTGGTGAGTCACTGAGAGGCAGTGAAGTCCTGCATGTCATGTGTGCTTTCTGTTCCTAGTGACTTCTGTGAGCATTAACTGACACTTGAGAGATGAAGAGCAACTCATGAGCTCAAACCTAAATGTACTGGAAAAACTCTTCAGCTGAAAAAAAATTTGTATGTGTCAACTTCCAGCTGTTAAATGGTTGATCTGATGTATTGAGTCCTCATGGCTCAGAATGAGTTCAAACCTTGGTATAATAAAATCAGTGCCTCTTAAGGGCCTAAACAGATTCCACATGTTTTGTTAAATTAGTCACTTAATAATTGAATTATATTTTAAGGGAGTCCATTCCAGTTCATCCTTGTTGGAACGAACTCCTTAAAATATGGTCCTTTTGAAGATGCCTCAGCCACTCTAGTACATGCCAGATGCTCACCATGGCTCTCCCTTCAAATGCTCTCATTCCAGATAGGTTAACAAACAAAAGTGATGGATATGCATGATAATAATGCTAAGTTTCATATTTCAGTAGTCAGGCTGTTCACTCTTCATTCCTTGCAAGTCCTGGGAATTTAAACCTGACCCACAAAAGATGTATGCTCTTAACTTTTGGACTTCCTTTTAGATCATGTATCATGTAAGTACAAAATTCATTATATCATTGCCTGTAAAGTCTGTGCCAAATTGCAAAACTTTTAACTTACAAAAAGGATTAACCAATCCTTTCTGCTTCTATTATTTTCTTGTCTCGATGGCTCTGCAGGGATTGCTGTGGTCTCATTATTTGTGAGACATGATACAGTAGGGGACATGATAAAGAAAAGGTAAGGAGGCCCTTGATAATTGCCCTAGGCAATGCTATCTACATCTCAGACAGTTCATATGGTAATTGTGTTTATGTGAGCTCACCCTGGAGCTATAAATCTCATCTCTTATAGCAGAGGGGATTTTGAGGTGTCTTGGGCTAGCTGTTTCTGTTGCTTCAGTTATGACATTATACCCATATAAATAAGAATGGTGTGCTAGCAAAAGTGATGCCTAAAAACGGATGAAGAAAAACCACAACTAAGATGTAACCTTGTAGCTAGCTGGAGCATAAAATAGATGTCTATAATTCTAAGTCAAGTACGTAATTTTCAATGGGGTACTACATAAAATAAATTTATTGTTGTACCTCAGCTGTTCCAGGATTTCACAAAATGAGTACAATGTTTCTTGTCAAGTGGCATCTATATGCTTTTTTGAGACTGGTAAATAATAATAAGCAAATAGAATTGCAAGGCAGCATAAAACATATGCAATGCAAAAAATAAAAAGCAAATAGACTGATAAATAATAAGGAAATAGAAATGCATTTTTAACACAGAAGTAGGATTCAGTTCGAATCTTATTTATATTTCTTAATACAAAATATTTGGGAAAATTCATATGGGATTTAAAAGATTTGGAAACCTGACTAGGCTTTGAATAAATTTTTCCCTATTTTCTCTAACGAGTGGAAAAGATATTTCTCAGCACATCAGCTGCCTCTAATTACAGACTATGATAAAAAGAAATAAGATAATGATGGAGACTGTCAGCCATAACCCTTTCTGGTGAACCACTACTATCATTTTTTCTCCAAAATATGACTGACATCTTTCCTTTTACCCTCCCACCCCTCGCTCTTTATGTATATTGGCACGATGGCCCTGCAACTATGTGGGGCACCATGTTTTTGTTGCTAAGCACTGGGAGAGAGTGAGCCATGGGAATCTTTAGCTATAATTTGTACTGAATTCTTTGAGGCTTTCCTTTAGCAAAAACAGAGTGGAACTTTTAACTCATTCATTGGCATTATTGATGAAGTAGTGCTTGCCTTTCACACATTCAAAGGCCACTGCCAGTGTCTGCTGAATGATGGCTAAACAACAGATTTACCAGACAGTTATTTATAAAGCTTTGAAGATGGTGAATAATATTCACCATTAGAAAGACCACGCACGCTTCCAGTGTCATCAGGAAATGGCATGCACTTCAGCTCAAGTTAATTTGATCCTGAATCTTTAAAGTGCCATTGTAAATTAAAACTATTCTAATTATATTTGATTAAAAATTAGCATGGAACTTACATTTATGAATAGTGTAATTTGACAAGAAATCCATGGGAATGTTGGAGGTGTGAAGTTCTTCTAGACAGCAGGTTAACTGAAGACAGGAATTCTATCCTCCCATACAAATTTCTGAATTTCTGGTACCTTAAATTTTGCTTTAGTTTGAAAATGAACATGTCTATTTTATTATCTGTCCTTCATTATTCTGCCTCACAAACTCTTTTCTTTCTTTCTTTCTTTCTTTCTTTCTTTCTTTCTTTCTTTCTTTCTTTCTTTCTTTCTTTCTTTCTTTCTTTCTCTCTTTCTCTCTCTCTCTTTCTCTCTCTCTCTTTCTTTCTCTCTTTCTCTCTTTCTCTCTTTCTCTCTTTCTCTCTCTCTCTCTTTCTCTCTCTCTTTCTCTCTTTCTCTTTCTTTCTTTACTCCTCATTTAATTGTTTTTACTGGAATAAAGCCACTAAATGAATTCATAAAAACATTACCACGTTGGAAGAACAACCCAAGAACTGATGATCCAACTTCTCATTTTGCCATTTCTATTAGATCTGCCTCCAGGCCAAGATGATAATTCACCATCTATCAGTTCTTACATGGAAGCTTTTTTTTTTTTACAACACTGAAGGACAGACACTGTTTCCTTTCTTCTTTTTATTTTTTACTCCCTTCTTTACCAGAAGGAAAAAAAAAAAGTACCAATGATGAATATAGTTTCAGGTAGACTACATACTAGAGCAGATATTTGGGATAATAATGTGCTGGTTGATAATGTTACATCTTTATATAGAATGCACTACATTTTAGACAAACTGAATGGATTAACAGCAGTTGCAACTCTCTGAAATACACAACTGAAAAAGTTTGTGTAGTACACTTTCAAAAAGAAAAGAATAAACTATGCAGGCATATTTTCCCATGTACAAACATTTTGTAAAACTTAGAGTTATAGTAACAATCTCCCAGATATTCAGCCGTTGCTTCACCATAACACGTAATGCAAAAATTTAAGTCCATTTATATATAATTATTATTATTCTTTAGAAGATTCTACATGTGGACTTACTGGTTATGAGTCTGAGAAAAAGGACAGGAAAGTGTTAAGGGTGAAGTTTCATCTTTGCCTGTTTCACAGCTTACAATTCTTTTCTTCTTCCTGATATAATTGAGAGGTTAAGTTTGCAAAGCTGGGCTATTCTAAAGGATAGATAAAAATGTCAGTTGCCTCAATGGAAATGGGCACCTAGATCCACCAAATATTTTCCTGAGTAAATACATCTTCATGCTAACAAAGTCACAATATATTTTCTCTAAAGAAAGAGCAGAAGTAGTTTAAAACTTATTTTTTGCAGGATAAATCATAGATTGTTAGTAAAATTCACAAATTTTTAACTGTGTTTTGCCTCAGTATAGATTCTTTTTTCTTTTCTGAAGATGACAAGCTTGTTATTGTTTTCCGTATCAGCCTCTCAAATATTTGATAACATCATAATGTATTTTGTTTGTTTGTTTGTTTGTTTTTTCAATTGCCTCTGTAGGCTGGACCCTTCCCAAGTACTTGGTGTATGCCATTCAAGATTATTTTCTAAAACCCCGAATGGTCAGAATGAAATTCTCACTTTCTCATGTATTGTCAAGTATAGGGCCCTTAAGAAAGCTAGCGCACATTTTGGGACTCAAGAGACAATCTCAATGTTTAACTGATTTAACCAGGAAATCCAGGTTATGCCTTCTTAGTGAAGACAGTAGTAAAGAATTTGCATGCTGGATGCGTTGGCAGAAAGTCTGAGTAGTGAATGTGCCCCTTGGTGCTTAGCACTGCAGAGGACACAAAATAAATAGATGTGTACTGACATATGCACTAGATCATCTCCTTTTGACTGCAGTGCTCAGAGCTGGAGTGCACAGCATGGAAACCAGACACTCTGTTCTTTGGATAGTATCTATCCTCTCAGCATCTCAGTGACAGCTGTGTGCTGTCTGATGGCTCTGTCTGCCTTTAAAATGTGGTGTACTTGTACTTCACAGACAGCAAAAGGTACACAGGGAGATCCTAATTGCTCTGAGAGGAGAATAATAAACACATGTATCTCCTATTAACCCTGACATTTCCAAAATTGACATCTACAAACTACCTGTTTTTCAGTATTTCAACACTGGCCTTTTTTAATATGAAGTTTTGGCCCAAAACCCAACTGACGCAGGAGTGTCTTTTGCTACACTAGTGCTGTTCTTCTCTGGTGTGGTTAAGGTTAGGTCTTGCCTCCATAACAGCTTTCAGGAAAGCTAGCTTAAGTTCATATTTCATTCAAGTAGATTGTTTAATTTGAATGAAATACCACTGTAGATATAGTGTAGCTTATGTAATTTCTCATCCACATGAGCTTTCCTGAGTGGCCCTATTTGTTTTCTGTTTCTAAATGGTTTATTAAGGCCTGTCACACCTGTATCATTCTTCAGTTCCTGTCCCTATACTGAAAAATGCTCTGCAATGCATTTTTTGCAATCGTCTTTCCCATCCTTCTTTATTTTTCTCTCTTTTATTACTTTTTCTAGTAGTTCTGGCACTCTTTGATAACACGCCTTCCAGGAAGGGGCACATTTTCCCCCTTCCTGGCAATTCACATGAAGATTTCTTGTTCTGGATTTTCCCCAGGACTCTGTGTGTGATTGAATGCCCAAGGAAAGGTCTTCCAATTTACATGTACTTAATCAACTTTCTGCTACCCAGTGTTTACTGCTCATTGCATCAGCTGGATTTTTACTGCCTTCTCTGTAAAAGCTTTTTCTTGGACATTCTGCTGTACATATGCATAGTGTTTTTCTCCGTACCAGGTTCTGTCTTTTTAACAGGACCGTGTTCTCCACCGATATAATTTGTTACACTTAAATTCCTTTGTATCAAGAAAACTTTTAACCCTTTTCTACTTCTGTTGAGGAAGGATGTGTTGTTGTGTTAAACAAGCCTTACTGCTTTCTCTGTTATGTTAAACTGTGTTCAAAAGTTTTTTAGCCTTCTATTTTTGAGGCATGAGGCTGAAACCTTTGGACTATAGGTGATGATTATTAAAGAACTACAAGCTTATCCTTTAACTCAATAGACTGAGATAATCAATTGGCCACTATATAACAAAGTAACTTGGTAGCTAACAAAAATAATTAGTTACTTGATAATGAATTTTTATTCATTTTATAGAATCATAGAATATCTTGAGTTGGAAAGGACCTACAAGAACTACTGAGTCCCTTTTGGTTGCTGTATCATGGTATTGAGATTCTCCTGCAAAGCTCAGTAAGGCCAAAAGGGTTATGTGCTTTTTACTTCCCTATAAAATGCAAAACTATAAGTTCTAATGCTTGAAATTTGGCAGGCAGTTGTTGATTGCACTCACATTAAAGGAAGTTTCCTTGTTCTAAATCAAAGCATTTCAGATTGTAATCCTCATATTCCCCAATATGGTCAGTACACTAAATTATGGGTATATTACCCACATGGGTATATGGATGTATTACTACTATGTGGTAAATTTGAGGAAACTTCTAATCAAAAAATTCAGGAGGGAAACTGAATTTGGAGTGCCCCAAACCTGCTTTCTGGCTGTTACTTTGTGATGCCCCTTGTCTCAAGTGACCAGGTAGCACATAAGGAGTGAGAATCTCCTTTTTTGTGGTTGCAGGCATTACAGTAGTGGTCTGACTGTTAAGAGTAAACCTGGATTTGATGTTCACTTACTGTGTCATCTTTTTGATGCAACTTGCCTGAAATTGTGCTGAAGAGTATGGGCAGAGGTGAAGTTACAGGGTGCAAGTGTCACCTGCAGAACACCTGTTATCCATTCCCAGGGATAGGCCCAACTACCATGGTCCTCTATTTTCTACAGACTACTATACTTAACCCCATGGGGCTAATAATAATGTAATTTTTACCTTGCTATGTGTTTGATAACCATTTTTTTTAATGGTAGCTAGACAAAGGCATGAAACTTGCCCATTCATAAGATATCACATTTAGTGTCATGTTAATTAAATTCAGCACACATTGAAATCAGTTACATCTTGGGCATCTGGTCCAATGGGGTTTGCATGTATTCCTTTATCCTTATTATGGATCTATGGACATATGTAACGAATAATTCTGGAAAGTGAGAAAATTACAAGAAAAAAGGATTGCAAGTCATTTAGGAAACTCATAAATCTATTAGAGATGGATCTGGAGAAAGTTACACATTTCTACTTCATAGAATAGAATCCTAGAATGCTTTGGGTGGGCAAGGAACCTTACATATCACCTTATTCCATCTCCCCTGCCATGGGTAGAGTCCCATCTCTTCTGGTCTTGTTACTTCATTAAGCCAACTTGTCTTTCTGCGCCTTGCACATATTCTCTCTCTTTTTTTTTCCCTCTAATCTATTTATTTTATTTATATTATTTTATTGAATAGAAGGCATAAAGGAGGATGCTAAGCCCCAGATGCTACAAATACGAAATATTTAGAATGGAGACTAAGACAGAAGAAGTCAAGAAATTCAGAGATATGATTTATTTAATCTTAGTCCCCTTCCTTGATCTCCTCTCAACAATGTTCTTGCATCTTTCTTCCCAAATCACCCTTATCTTGCCTCCCCTGTGAAAATGAATTAAGATAAGACTTTCTGATAGGGAAATTCCTGGATGTCAATTTACTTGTACAATCTGATAACTTACCAAAATCGGTGTAGGAAATGTGTCTGTGCTCGTGGTCTAATTAACTCAAATCTGTAAGATAAATATTTCCTATTGCTCAGTGCTAAATGGTCACGTAACCAAAGCCTCTATCATAATTCCTAGACACAAGGGATAAAGATAAGGGTGCAGTGTAATGTAGATCAGAGAGAGAAACAGTCTTTTTGCATCCCACACCTATTCCAGCAGTGCATTTTTGTGATCTAAACAAGTCAGTAAAAAAGAAATTTTTGCACAAGGAAGGTGCTGTACAGCCATCAGTGAAACTAAAATCATGTAAGAACCCATTTTGGGACTCAGGATCTAATCTGTGAGTTTGACTAAGAGTAGTTAGTGCTGGGTTTTCCAAACAGCAAGACATGCCTTTGGAAGTGGGGGATGTTTTTATTTTGTGTTTGGTGATGAGAAGAAATCAATGCAGTTCAAGTCTTGAGCAATATGGTAGCTTTACCCAACTCCATATTTTTCCAGGGTTTGACTTTTCCATTTCCTCTGAATTATTTGGATAATTTTTCTGAGATCTGACATGTGTTATACCTAAAATAGACAAAAGCACCACAGAGAGGTGTGATGGGGATGAATGATTGCATGGAATTTTGAAAATCACAATTAGCTGGTGAATAATAATATGAGACAAAGCTTCAGTCAGCACATATCTATTTATAGACATGTGCATCAAGTATAAATTAGGTTCTGCTTGAATTGAAATCAGAATAATCCAGTTTAGTTTTGGTTTGGTTTTTTTTCTTTCAGCTCCAGTTGAAATAATGTCATATGCTTTATGTCCAAAATAAGAATGTCCAGCACTGTGTAAAAAGAAGGTATATTATTTCATACGGTGTGATTTCGTTATGCCCTCCCCCAGACTAAAATATGGTAGGTTACAAAAGAAATACTCCAACAGTTTTGGCAAGCGAGCCACGGCGAGTGACGTGAGTTCTGGAGTAGTTGGCAGCACTGTCAGCTTCAGAGGTAGTAAAGCTCAGTGTGAGATGTTTATTGCAGACTGCAAACAGTGATCTGATCCAGCTGAATTAGAAGCTGATATAAGTGCTTGCTTCACCTCTTTATTTGTTGGCATGTGTTTGTAAACATTCAAAGTTTTTTTGAATAGTAGGGACAGTAAATTCTCTTCTACTTTGTTGATCTTACATTTTTACTATTATCTTTAAGTAATGCTAAGCATTAAATTATTAACTTAAAATGATCTCTCCTTGACACTATTCTGATTTGCTTTGCAAACCTAAAGTTGCTGTACTGATGTTATGTAGGAGACCCTGGTTTGGTACTGTAAATATATTTGCTTTGATTCTTCCTTCTTCTACCTGTCCCAGCCAACTGAATAAAAATATAACATGTTAAGTAAGCTGTTATGCTAGAGCAACTCCTTCCTATTCCTTCTGTCAATGAAAAGTTGAGATCCAATCTGTTTTCACATAAAGCCACTGCCCTGTGCCGTCTTTTACAGTGGATGAAAAAAAGAAGACTAATAGCATGGTCCCATTGACAATTGTGGCTCAGAAATACATATGTATGGAAAAGACCTCTTCCAATATTCATGGAATCATGGAAGAGTTTGGGTTGAAAGGGACTTTTAAAGGTCATCTAGTGCAAATCCCCTGCAAGGAGCAGGCAACCACATCAGATTTCTCAGAGCCCCATCCAGCCTGACCTTGAAGGTTTCCAGGGTGCAGAGTGTTCATAACAAGCCATTATGCATTTCTTCTTTGCTTCACAGTTGCCATCACTATAATAAAGAGGAATTTGCACTGTTGGAGTTGCCTTTGACTAAGATGAATCAAAAGCAAAGCCAAAGACAGAATCTGCCTGAAATAAAACTAAATAAATTTTAAAACATACTAACAGGCATGATGCAGTAGATTAAATTTAGAGTTACTTGCTGCCTGCAGCTGTCTGTCTTGCTCCATCTAGACAGATGTTGCTGCTTTTGAGACAAGAATGTGAATCAGCTCTTGGACCCCTGCAATTGCAAGCCCAGTCTGTCTTCAACTGTAGTTTATCTTTATATACTGCCTTAGAGATTTACAATGGTTCCAAAGCAGAATTACAAGAATAGCAGATGTTCTTTGTTCATTGACAGTGATATTCATCTGGCAGGTAAGGGGAACAACAGGAGACCTTTAGTTACGTGACTTTATTTTGTGCATTGCACATTGAGGGGTTGACCCTGCTGTGGCTAAGGTAAATTCTACAGTTCTAATGCGGTGCTTCTTCAATTTATCAGTGACTCTACAGGTTTGGGGTCTGTAGATTGTATGTTCAGGAGAGAAGCATAGGCCCAATTCTAACTAGGGTGGAATAATGTCATAGATAGAAAATATAATTTTCCCCATTCTTTTGCTTCAAGCAACCCTCAGAAGAATAGTCTATTATAGCAGTTACAGATTATCTAATACAGTAATATATGTCATTTCCCTATATTAAACTCTGAGACTAGGTAAATAATGAGCAGTGTTTTATGTTCCTAGGAAACTCATTTTCCATGGTACTGTGGTCTGATATCAACACTCACTGTGTGTCCAAGTCTTGTCTTCATAGCTGAGTAATACTTTGTCAGACTTAAGTTATAGCAATGTTGCCAAAAGACTAACAGCAATCAGTAACACTTCTGCACTCAAATGAAAAGTATAAAATACTCTTTATCCAAGAAATACAGAATATGGCATTTTGGTTGCTGTGATTTTCATGTATAGTAACAGAAGCAACAAAAAGATGTCATTGTGCACTATGGAAAGATATCAGTATTTGTAGTTCCTTCCAGTCATATGGCACTGTAATGAGAAGGATCACAGAAGCCATTTCAAAGCCAAGTCCTATCAACCCTGGGACTACAAGTTTTTTCATCTTTTTCTACCTCATTTCTTGGCGTGGCTCAAAAGATATAGTTCTTGGCTCAGAGAGATGCAGCTTTCACTCTGCTTAAGAATTCTTGAAATAAAAGGGGGCCAAGATTTTCTAAAAGAACTGTAGATTTTCCATGCCTTAGTATCTGGGGACTCAACTAGCTGAAATTCAAATGCCTTATAAGTTGTCTGTTGAACTTTCAAATGAAATCTCCCTATAATCACCATCCACTTTGAAAAGCCAAATGGTTCTTCTCCAGATTAATTATGTAAAGTTAATTTTAGCTGTTGTTGATCTGGTACACCCGGATGAACTTATATTCTGAGGACAAGTAAGATACACCAGGTACTGTGGCCGATTTACTGCTTATTGGGGTATTAAAATATCTAAAGTCACCTATATTCCACTCAGTAATGTGGCTTTAAGTTATTAATTAGTAACTTATAAAAGCTTTTATCTGTCTTGGTGGTAGCTGCTACTTCAGTTTCCCTTATTTTTCTAACAGAAAAGGAAACACAACGCTGCATTCCAGGCGTTTCTATGGTGAGGCAAGAGACTGCAGCTGTAGACCTGAAGCAAAAGGGTGAGGTAATTTTAGTCCCCAGAGACTTGGTAAATATTAACTGTAAAAAAGAAAGTTAAAATAAAGTCACCAAAAATATACTCCATTATATTGATGACTCAGTTTTACAATGGCCAAAAGAATGTTATCTTGAGATTAGCTGTGTCTTGTAAATATTTTTACGGGTTTTCATGTATTTATACAACAGCAGTCATTTCTACCCATTGCCCCCCCTCCCCATCCCTGAATCCCCTCAGGATTTAAATATTTGGTTTCAAGTTCAAATTGGCTTAGTTCTGACCCCTCTGCACTGAAGTTTCTGTCCAGAGCCAAAGTGTTAAGGCACAGCCCAGCAGTGAAGGCACAGCCTGCACAAGGGGAGGCCAATCTAATCCAGTCCTGGAATACCCAGAACTCTGGCAGCCTCTGGGCATCTTGGGGAGCACAGGAGTTGGTGCCCCTTTGTTGGGGGCAGCCTCCCCCTGTCAGTTCGTCCCATGTCTGAATGACAGAGCTCAGAAGGGAGAAAGGAGGCTCTACTGCCCCTTCTCTTCATCCAGCCTTGCATTGTTGAGGTACAAGTGTACTCATTCCCTTTGGATAGGGCACTGTACATAAACTCCCACAGCAGAGTGTGATCTATCCCATTCCCACATCAGAACACTTTCTAAACATTCAATGAGTTAATAGTTTACCCTCCAGCTGAGATGATTTCAGTGAGGTAGCTAATGCCTAATTTAGGTTAAGATTCCATTGAAAGGCTTTGGTGTAACAGAGAAGAGACTGTTGCTGGTAACTTTAGGCAATTCCCATAGTGGAATCAAGAAAACAGAGCTAAGCATTACATTTCCCACACATTGTCTGAGAAAAGACAGTCTTTTCTGAGTGGTCACAAGAAAAAAGGTGCTGGTTTGTGAAAAAAAATGCCCAAAATACATAATGTTGACAGAAAGTACCAGAGCCCAAGATGCTGCCTACCAGAGAAGAACTTTAAAAATTAAACTGCTCAGTCACACTGCTTGTAGGTTATGCTGTGAATCCTGAATTCTATAGGGGGATCCTTCCTGTAGGAAGAGTGGCTGATCAACTGTGCTTCAGGAGCCTGGCAGCTAAGTGTGAGACATGTACTTGAATCTATTCAGGCTTACACCCACATAAAAAGCAATATGAACAGACACCTCAGTTTTAAATATAAATTCTTTGAAGTTACAAACTTCACAGAAGGAGAATGCTTTATCCTAACATTTGTACTCCTGTGAAAATTTTTTGTTGCAAGGCATAATGTTATTCCTCTTGTGTTTCCACCCCACACCTCAGTTCAATCCATTATGTTGTCTTTAAGGATCAATGAGTGTGTAGCTTTGGAGAAGTGTGTAGACAGAGTGCCCTTATCTGAGGTGATGTTATCTATGCTGGGAACTTCTTTTGCAGAGAAGAGTAGCAAAATTCTCCGTATTTTCTGACCAAAATCTACCCTGTGACTTTGAAACCTTACCATTACTTGTCAATTTAATAATTTAAACATATGTGCAATACTCAAACCTTTCTAAAGAATCTCTGAGGGGTGATGCTTAGAATCATAAGTCCAAAGAATGAAAAGTTAACAAGTTTATCTGTAGAAAATTACCAAAGGAAAGATTCTTGGAAATACTGTGCTGGAGGGCAATATTCAGTGTTGAAAAACAGAGTACTTTGAAAGTCTTGGCCTAAAATATGTGACAGAAAATACTGAGGAATATATGAAGAGGAATTAATTATATGTGTAAATTGACATTAATATTTGGAGTGTCCAAGGTGAAGAAAAAATAGAAGTAATCCAATGTAAAAGTTGGTGTATCAGATGACTGTCTCAGAATATCTATTTTTTATGCATTAACTGGTTAGCTAAAAATTGACCTCCATTGAACTTAAATTGAATTTGAATATGAAAGGATTTTTTTTCATTTCTTTCAGGTATGTGCAGAGGAATCTAAAAAAAAGGGTTTATAAGAACTCAAAAGATATCATATATTCAGTAGCCATACCAACTTTTATCCCATTCATGAAGTATGACCCAAAAGAAAAATTAAATTTATCTTACTTCATTTCATCCTTCAAGAAATAACTAAAGAATCTGCAAATACATTTTGCAAAATTTCTAAGGTGAGAAATGGGCTCATAATACAGTATAAATATCTTAAAAGAATAAATATATTGAAATAGAACTCATTAAAAATAGAATTTATATAGAAATACAGGATTTTTCAATAGGAAATAAGGACTTTGTGCAAAGTCTATTCAGGAATTCAGCACTATTTTGAAATGTTCTTGCTTGCCTCTTTAGGCAAATATATTACTCTCCCCAAACACAGCTGAAGGGGCATTAGGTGGGTGCTATAAATCACTTGAAAAACAGGAAATGGGCAAACTCAAGTCTGAATTATGTCTTCTCATATACACTAAGGTTTAGTTTCATGTCCTCTAATTTCACTGTTGTAGAAGTTAACTGTCTGGTTGAAGGTAGTGATCAAATCATCCAGAGTCATTACCAGAGAAAGATATCTATTTCCAGAAGACTTTTGTCTCTGATATTACATACCTATTTTATGCCCTTGGATTTTCTTGTCATTATTTGTTTATGGATGTGGAAGGCTACATCATTAAGTTTAGTTTAGACTAAAAAAACCTAAACAAGGCGTGGTGAGATGAGACTGAAGCAATTAAGAGAGTAGAAAATACAGAAATATATTCCAAGTCATTAAAATAATGAAGGTACCTTTTTCACAGTTATATTCTCAGCTATCTAAATATAATTTTGAGAATGGTTTATGTCCTCCTAAAGCACAGCAGTACTGTAGAAAATATTATTGTCATGGGTTAAATGATGTTAATGAGATGCTATGAGATACCTACACTTTCACCATGTCTTCTGATTCAGAAATAAATTCACAACAGTTAAAATAATCTCATTTTATATCAGTCTTATAGCTTAATTGATTAATTGATTAGTATGGGCAATATTACCAAAGAATATGATGAGTTTATGCCCAATAAAGCCACTGTCAAGAATCTTTCACTGATTTCAGTGGTAGTTAATTAGACTGTAGATGCTCAGCTGTAGTAGTTAGTATCTTGGAGTGTTATAGCAAACTTCAGTCCAGCCCCTCTTGTCTCATGCTTGTCTAAGACTTTCAGTTTTAGATATCGTGGTGTTTCTTCCTTCTCCGGTTCCATAGTGACACAGACACTGCATTGATAAAATGATCAGAGTCATCTCTGATCTCTGAAGTTGATCCCCAATTTCCTGTGCTCAGCTCAGATATTATGAAAACCCTCCTAACCCTCTGTGTCTGAAGTCAGAAAAGTGTAGTGATAGTGCATAAATACAGCAAAGAACTGCAACCAATGAATTTATCAATAAATTCACTGATAGGAGATGGGGACAGGGAATGAACATGCCACTTGCTGATTAATTGTGCATTTGATTTTTAATATGTCTTGTAGCTTGAAAACTGAATCTTGGCAGAAAGTCAAAAGAAATATCAGCAATTCAGGAAACATATTTAGGATGACAAAGAGGATTTTTTGGTATCAGTTACTTAAAGTGTTCTTGACGAACAGCCCACCCATCAGAAGGCTCAGTCCAACATCCTTAGCACAAGAAAATATTTGTTGTTGACTTCACTGCTATTGTTATTTCATCCATTGTCTCAAAACAACATGATGCTTCATAAGCTCAAGTTCTTTTCTAGATTAGGGGATTTAAAAAAATACAGTCCGTGAAATAATGATCTCAGTCCCTGGAAAGCAATTAAATATTCTCCTAAGCCGGGTTGCAAAGATCTCATCTTGAATAAAGACAATTTTGAAACATCTATCTGTAGTTCGTTCTACAATTTGTGATGATCACAGTATTACTTTTCTTAGTAGAGAAAAGTTTGCTTTATTTGTAAGATCAGCCAGCAGGTCTATTAATACTCCAAATATTCTTCTCTTTGCAGAAGAGACTTTTTTCCACTGTCTTAGTGTAAGCAGTCAGGTTGGATGTAGTTCTTATAACAAAGAGCTTTACAAGTAAGCAGTCTTTTGACTTGATGAGAGAAGATATGAATTTTAATTTTCTTCCATCTGCCAACATAGACCCTGAAAGCAGAGCCTTCAGGTTTCTGCGCTCTGCTAGTTCAAAACTGCCATGACATCCATTGATGAAAATGGAACTATTTTATTTTGCTCCCCCTCTTTGCCGTCTTTGTCACCAGCAAATATAAAAGATTTTTATCCTTTTCTCAAGAAGATAACAAAACAGAAACAAACCAGTGAGGAGACAGGATCTCTTTCAGCAACAGAACTCTATAGATAAGGCACTTGAAATACGTCCTGCACCAAGGCAATATTTCTGCAGAGCTTTCACTAATGACTGGCCGGAGACTTTCCTGTGTAACAAAGATTTCAACACATAAATGTATCTCAATGAAACATTAAACACAGTTTTAGTGGAAAGTAGAGCATTATGGGGTACATGGGTGAATGAGAGATAAAATCCAAGTAAAGTGTGCCTGCTAAACTAGTACAGCCATAGCTATATAAAAATGTACACACTTGAATATTAGATTCATGCAGGACAAAAGCTTATCATAAATCTACTCATAAGGGCTAGACTGCAGATTTGCAAACGTGAACTGAAAAGCAACCCTGAACCTACAGAAAACTGCATTACCAGTGAAATCTGTCAAAGGAAATTCTAGGAACAATGAAGTACACATATACCTGGGAATCTTCTGGGACTTTAGGAGACAGTAAATCAGTTTGTTGTGAAATTTTCTTTCCAGCAATATCAGAGTTACATTAAAGATTTGTGGTTTGCTGCTCAGATTAATTATTTGCCTTTGAGGATGTGGGTTGCATTGGAAAGCAGATGAATGCCAAGCAATCTATGCAAGATTTTTAATTGTCAGTATATGTCCAAGTCACTTGCCAAACAAAAAGGCAAAATTACACAAGCATGTACTGAGAAACTTGATTAACAGTCTCTTCCACTGCCCTATAGGTAGTTGATTTCATTATTCTACCACAAATTTGCCATCCAAATGATGTGAACACAATAAAAACCTTGTTAATTAAAGAAATGAACAAGCTACTTCAGGGCTCAGAAAATCACTGGTGGAATGGCACAGCTGTGGAACATAACTTGATGCAGAAATGGTAAAAACCAGTTGTGATGATCAACCAGAGATCTACAGATATTGCAAATGATGCTGCAGCGGAAACATTGTAGGGAGCTTCTGGAACAGTATGGAGCCACAATTGCCAAGATTGTAGTCACATAATCTGATGCTCCTGAGCCAGTTTTGTCAATGTGGGAGTAAAAGGAACTAGAGAGGATAAAAGAGTCCCTAATTCAGTGTGAAGAGTGGGTGTCTGTGTAGTCAAAACTGCCATGGCTAAAGCCAGTAAGTGTACATACCAAAATAAGTGTGCCCAGGATGAAACACTTTATACTCCTTATCTTCCATTATAGACCCTGTTTTGAAACATTTATACTTTCCAATGCAATGATTTTTTTATGCTGTTAAGTAGACCCAAGGAATGGCTTTCAAATAAAAAAAAAATCTTAATAAAATAGAACTGTTATTATAGAATTTGTCAACTTTTCCACAGATGTTGAGTGGCCCTTGCTAATAGGCTTTTTATATATTTCCCATGTGTTAACCTTTTCCCCCCCTTTTCTGTGTATATAATGAGTGAGTGTCTGTGCGCATGTGCACACAAGTGTGCCACACTGAATGCAGTTACATTTTCCATTTAGATTCCTCTTGCCCTTTTGGTAGTGAAGCTGGGAAATATTATATTACACACAAAGTTTTACTCCCAATAAAAGTAACTCTTTCTGTGACTGCCTTCTGTGCACGTTCTGGACCACCGTGTGTTTTAGTGAATTTCCACTCTTTCTTGTAATGGAACACTGTGAGGCAACCAGGGCTGAGCAAGTCCCTGTTTCCTCTCCAGGCCTGCACAGGACTGCATTATGTTATGTCATGCTTCTGATAATGTCCTAGTCAGAAGAATGCCACATGTTACAGAAACTGCTCTGCCATCTGCCTTGGCCAGGTGTGTTCACTGAACCTCGGTTACGTCACTTTACAAGTGCCTCGCTGTTTCCTTTTTCCATATATATTCCTTCCCATCTGTCCCTTAAAATATTCACATACTTTCTCCTGATTAATAGGTGGCATTCACAGCATATATTTTCTCACTGGTTTTATTGTAACTTTCCATGGGATATGTCCTATTCCTCTTCTTTTCTTCAATGGCCCAACAAACTTTCAAACTTGCACCTTCAATACTTCTTGCCTTGGATGACATTCAAGTGATACAGTGAATAAAAAAATAATATGAAAGAGAATATAAATGGCAGGAGCAGAGTAGCTGGGATGGGATCCAGTTCAGAGGAGATTCTCATATAAGTTCCTTAGGGTCCAGAACCTGTCGTAATTTTTTCACACCAGTCTGTCACACTTGCTTTGTAAGCTTAGGAAAGGAATGTTTTGACAACTTTTCCAGTAGCTTGATCCAGTTTGAGGACTATGCATGCTAGAAAAGGAAGACAGAACATCTGAAGAAGAGTTTTGGAAAGTCTGTTAGGTGTCTTCAAATAACTAGTAATAATAGGAAAAAGAAAAATATTTTATAAGCTACAAAGTGTAAAGATCATCCTTATGTTCTGAAAGAAATACCTGAAAACCCAAACTTGAGACACATCTGTTCATAATTTCCAAGAAACAGTTTCATTCAATTAAATAATTTTTAGGCTGTCAGCCATAGTATGGGATCCAAACTTTAAGTGGGATTCTGTCTTCACATTTTTCCTTTGCCTGCATGGGACATCAGTCTGAGGGAAAACTTGCCTTTTGTTTGTGTTGTTTTGCAAGGTTCTTTTATGAGTTTGGTCTGCAGTCTTACAATGCAGGTGAGTTCTGCAAATTAATTATATGGTACCTCAGAAATCAATTCTCAAGAAACTCTACCTCACTCAGGACTGTTACCTGACATCCTCTAACATTTTCTTGCCTTTTTGAGATTCATTTGAAATGCTGATACTCTTCAGGTATTTTATAAGAGCTTACCTTTAAAACATGTATTTAAAAGTGAGTGCGGAGCATGCAGTCTTTACTTTCTAACCAAGCTAAGTACAAACAATTATTTTATTCTTATCACTGCATTAGTCCTGCAGGTTGACAAGGAAAGTTTTAAATCCTGTGATTTAAATCCACTAGCATTTTCTCTTGCAGGTAAGCCAGTTTAAGAGGTTTCCTCGGTTGTCCTTTCTCAAATGTCCCAAACCCTTGGATTACTGCCCATTTCTCCCTGCTTATTCACTGGGCTGCACTGTATGGTGGATCAAGGAAATTACCCAGGTTTAAAAATGAAGTATAAATGGATCCATTATACCATGTACATCTGAAAACATTTGCATATGAGTAGCCAACAGTAAAACAGAGATGAAACAAAAAACCAAGAAATAAAAAAATTTAAGGTTCTTTATATGGTTCCTATATGATCTTGCCATAGAGAAGAGCTTTGTCTGTGTTTAGTAGGTAATGCCTTATAACAATTCAATGGACTTGGAAAGCTGTGCTGGAGCATTCAGAGCAAAGAAAAAAGAGTGTAAACAAGAGAGCTGATAATGAGTTATAAAGATGCAACTCTATGAGAGCAACAGCAACCAAGAATCAGCCACACAGGTGAAATTATGATGAAACTACATGTTCTTAAAACTGAACAGACAGTAACAGAACCTTCACCAAGGTCTACTGAGATAAGTACAGAGCAACAACTATGTTGTTTTGGTAACTGAAACAATAAGCTCAGGTGACATGACTGAAGCCATAGAGTGACTGAAACCTCTGTATGACTGTATTGTCGTGTTTCAAACAATAAACTAGCAAAAGCTTCAGTAATGACATAAAGGGGATGTGTCTTGTTCAGGAGGTGCTGCATGAAAACAAGATTATTTTCTAGTTTTGAATAGATCTGTAATGATTTAAAATGTCTTGAGTTTTAAATTAGACTATTTTAAAATTAAATGCCCTTAAAATAATGTTTTGTTGTTTATTATAAAGGCCCTTATATTCTCATATGGCAAATTCCCACATTCATGACCTGAATAGCACATATTCGTACACCAGTGATAGGCTTACTCATCAGATCATGAGAAATACATTCTATTGAGGAATTTATTAAATAATGGATATTGTAAGGGAGTGCAACCTTCTGCTTGTGTGAAGGTGAAGATACATTCTATGACTTTTATACCCAAGGTCACTGTTTCTGATAAAATGACTAGTTGAAAGACCTACAGCTAAGAAAATCCTGGTGGCCAGTATTAAATATCATCTGATTTGAACAAAATGATGTTCAAAACTACATGATATTTAAGAGTGTGCTATATTCTCAACAATAACATTCCTAGCAGCACTACTTACATTTGTTTAGTAGTTGTGTGAGACCCCTCAGGAAACAGATCCAAAAGTACATTTTAGGAGCACAAACTTCAGTCAAGTGGATAACCCCTTTTTTTTGTAAAGGCTGCCTGCAAGGGCATCTTTAAGTAGAGTATCTTGTTAACAATAAAAGCTGGAATTTGCCTTACAAAAGGACAGAAGGTCAAGTGATGGCTTGGCAAGTTGGTATAACCACAAGTCATGAGCTACAGGAAGATCAAAACAGAGCTGGAGGTTTTAGTTCCTGCTGAAAAGAAAATGATCCCCAATATGAAAAAAGTCATTATATTTGGGAAATAGTTCCTGGTTCCACCCTGGAGATGCTTAAATTTGGAATTTCACACTTCTTGGACTGCTGTCCAAAAATTTGATGACTGTTAAGGCTACTTAATTAAAAAATAATAAGAAAACACCATGAATTTTATGTCCGGAAATAAATTTGGAGGCCCACTTTACAGTACGGAAATAACTTGAAGTGTTACAATCCATAAGTTCATGAATGAAAGCTGTAAGATTACACCAGGAATAGCTAAAAATAAAACAGATACATTTCTGATTGCTATAAAAAAGCCAATAATTACTAGTGGCTACCACACCAACTTTTAAATTACCTTGCCTGTATTCAAGTGTATCTTTAAGCATTGCTCTTCCAGATTTCCTTAGTGTTCTGGCACTGCAGGTTTTTGATATTAAAAGCTAATGTAAAAAAAAAAAGCTAAACCACACATTTTCAGATATAAGAAAAGGAGCACAGACACAGGTATGTATTTATATAAAGTATTCATATCTTCTAGGCATATATCTCTTGTGCATAGATGTACATACATGACGTGAAAAAGAGAGAGACATTTCCAATGGGAAAGAAGTATAACAAATACATATCCTAATACATGGAAGATAAGTACTGGTAATCTAAGCAATAGGGTTTGCAATGGCTGTGTGAGTCTGGAATAGATTCATGGCTAACAAAATCAAGACTGACTCACTCTCAGCAGGCACAACAAGGTTCTTAAACTATAACACATTGTGAAATACTCTCTCCATGTCACTTACACTAGAGAAAAATATTTTGCAAATATATAAACATCTCTAAAAACAAACTTTGGGCTATTTTTCCACTGAAATTTGTCTTAATTCTTGTAAGTAATTATAAAGAATTCATATGATGTCATAGAAATTCATGTCTTCATCAGGTTTTAAAATTAATTTTTTTCATTCCAGATTGTGTGTTATGGGGAATGAGAATTTTCCACTCAAACTAATTTAAAGGTCTTACTTCTGTTCCTACAAGGCAGTACTGCCTCCCCCACAATTGCACTTCCAATATGTGTAATCCTGCAGATATTGAACTTAATTATGCATTAATTAAGTTCAGCTTCCTAATTATGCAAATAGTGAATTGAGTACCCTGAACAATTCTGAGTGACGGCATTAGTATATTAATGTTTTTTATAGATTTGTCTCCATTCACAAAATGTCTGAGACTGGAAATCTTCTGTACACAAGATTTCAACCACTACCCTGCTTCTAGTGAACAACAAAATTAGTTTAAAAACTAATTTTAGTAACTCTGCTAAATGGCACTTGCATTTTTGAGAGAAGGCTGCTTATTTTGTTTGGAAAAGAAGTCACTTGTGAGGTGCCTGAGATCAGCTGATATAAAGAAATTCTGGAGCAGGTTGCAATAATGTTGGAAATATTGTCAAAACAAGTCTGTAACCATAATTATGTGCTTTCTCTATAATGATGGATTGCTCATCTTAAGGAAGGTCATTGCAAGTGGGAACATTATACAGATGGCCAGGTTCAACAGCCATGATCATGTAAGCATGAGCCCTTCTTGTTTTATTTATGAGCTGAAAATTCATCCTAAGGTTTTCCATTGTCAAGTGTCTACCACAAATGTTACAACATGTTTGCCAGCATGGTCTTGAAGGTGAACCTCTGATGCACTATTGTTGCCAGAAGGATGCCACAAAATCTCGACCTCTGAAATAAGGGTTCCAGTCCTTCTGGCTCACATTCACAAACAACAATGACTCAAGCTGAGCTCAGGCTGTGATTGCAGCCTGCTATTATAAAACTGTGTGTTAGCAGTCATATTCTTACATATTCCCGCAATAATCTGTCAATCAAAAGCCTATTATGGAAGAACTGATGATGCAAACACAAAAAATATTCACTTAGAAAAAGCCAAATCCTAGCTTGTCTAGAAATGAAAGGCTACATTTGATTTCTTTTGGTTTCTGATGAGGTTCTGAATTTGAACTGCCTTTGCTTGCACTCCTTATAAAAGAACATTCCTGTTGTTGCTTCCACTGCAGACAACTGAGAAGTATGACCTCTTCCAATTTTATCACTAAAACTTTCCTGAATGAATGTTGAAGACATAACATTAAGAGCCTGTCTCATCTTGGAGAAAGTTTTGAAATGCAAGAGAAGTAACGAGCAGTGTTTCCTTCTCTCTGCAGTTACATCTCTGAGAAATCTGCTTGCTCCCTCTAAAAACTTTCCCAGCGTGTCAAGTACTTTAACAAGGTCAAATGCTACATCCCCTGTTGTGGTATATATTTTGTTCCTTTCCCTAGTTTACCCCATGACAAATCTGATCTTCTCATAGCTTTATCTAGGCAGGTGGATTATTAGTGCCAGTTTCAGATATGAAGTGGACAAAAATTTAGTTGATCAGACTTTCTGGCTAAAACCATAAAATTAGCTCTAACTGAAGATTTTAGTCTTTCCTCAATTCTGATCAAAACTTAGCTCCTTGTCTTCCCAGAGCTGATGTCAAAACCAGTGGCATCTCTCTATGAAGCAGGATATCTCTCTGATCCTTGTGTAAGCCCAAACTGAGCCTTCACATTAGTTCTGTGCACTCCTGTCAACTTTAGCTGTGAATATAATATATACAAGGTCAAGTGTAGTCAGCAAAACTTAATTTAATTCCAAATCCTAGGCCTAAATTACCTCCAAAATTTCCTGAGTATAGTGGCCATGGTGGCAGGCATTAGTGTGCTTGAGTTAAGTTTGAAGTTGTCAGTATATATTAGTTTAAAAGAGGTACTAGGTCTGAGCTGGCGGGGTTATGGACTCACTGAAATTACTCACACCATATGGCATACTGTCTTTCATACAATGTATACAAGGTTTAGAGAACTGAAAGTATGCATAAATCTTTATAGAAGTGTCTGGTGTCCAACTCCCCTCCATTGCATTCAATGTCAAAGGGATTTTTGTATTTATGGACAGATCTGAGAACCTGGGGGAAATACTTCACTTCTCAAACTGTAAGAATGATTTAGCTCAATTTTGACTAGAAATATATTCAGAATTATTTTTATCCATTACACTTAAACTTTAAAGACCTTTTTTGTAAAGCAGAGATGAGTTCTGACAAATTATATATTCCTTTTGGGGAGCAAACCACTGCAAGTTTAGCTGAGAGCACAGAGTCCAGCACAGACAAAGTTACTGTTGATTTTTGCTTTGAAGTTTTGATTAATAATATTTGCAAGAGTGTTTTTAGTTCCTGAATCTGTCTTCATTAGAGCTCGTTTCTTACTTAAAACTTAGGCAAAGGAGCCACAACCATGCACTAACTGTGGTCAATAGGAAGCCACTTTGAGCCATGTAAGACTGAGTGGCTTGACATATAAATTCCTCTTGTGGGGAAGATGCCTATTTCCAAGGGTGATTCCTAGGAAACCCAGTTTCTTGTTTTCTCCTCTTGTACTTCAGAACAAACTTTGTGAAATGTCATTTCTCTGTTTCTCTGCTTTAAATATCCTTTGGATATCAATACCAGAAATAAATATGAGACATAAATAATACATCAAAATAGTTTGGATTTAAGGCAAAACCTTTTCAAGAGCTGCAATTGCGCAGGCAGATAGAATTTCTTTTCACTTTATAAGGCAATGTGTTTTGTTTAGTGATACTGTTTACTTGGCTCCTCAAAGAACAGTGGTGGCACACAAAGGTGACATTTGTGATATTTGATGATGTGAAATGCAACAAAAAATATTTCCCAATATTAGCTAGATCCTCTCAGTAGCTGTCCCTAAACATCCCCTTCTGGGGCTGTATCTGGACTGGCACCAAATCAAGAGTGCAGGCTGTACTATATAGCTAAAAATGAGCCTTCAAACTGAGCATTGAAACTCTGGATCTTGTGAACACTTGGTTCTCATAACATTTGGCCATAAAAGCTTATTTCTCAACAAGAAAAAACAAAACAAAACACCCTACAGTTTGGAATTTTCATGGTATTTATGAAACTATAATAGGCTTATTTGCTTCTTGTTATATACCTGATATGTTTTTACTAACAACATCTACTTTGCATCAATAGTTAAGAAAAATATTTTGGTGGCTTAGTGGGAATGAAATGGTAATAAAGGAAAGAAAAATGCAGAAACTGCTTGCTGGTGGAACACCCCACTATTATTAATTATGAACCATGGGATCTGGCGACCTTTTGATTTACCAGCACCATCCACTCCCTTGTAAATTCTAGCTGGCTTTCCCATACATTATTATGTGGATTCCTTGCAACCACTTCCCTTTCTGATTTTCCAGAGACAGAGTATAAAGTTTCCCCAAATGCCAATAAAACATGAAATCCTATTCCACTCTTTAGATTTGCTTTGTGTAGTCATTTTCTAAAATAAGAGCAAAAAAAGGGCTTTAAACATTGATCTTTTCTATTTTTACCTTCATTCAATAGTTGCTACTCTACATAAACATCACAGTTTTTGTTTCAATGTCTGTATATTTTGGGGTTTTTTAAAGTGTTGGCGGTAATACTGAGAAAAATTTTAAGTATTTCCTTGATTCTAAAAAAGACTTCAATGAATGAACATGTTCCACTTCATCTTGATTTTGCTTACAGATATACTGTGCTATATAACACAGATGTCCATAGGTGAATGAAGCTTGAATAAAGCATGTCAAGTAAACCACATTTAGCATGTCAATTTATAGGTAAAAATAAGCCAAAAGCAGTGTACAAATATCTGGCCTAGCAGCTCGGCTTGCAATGTTCTCTACTTGTCAAATATATAGTAATAATTCAGACACTGTTGCTGACTGAAGGAATGAAAACATGGGCTATTTTCTGATCAATTTATTTGAAACATAATTGTGGGGGAGGAGAGAAAGGCTGAGTGTGGGTGGGTGGTTTGCTGCAGGCTTCACCATCTAGAATTTATTCTTTAAGAGGAAATGCACGACACTGGCATGTGAGGAACCCGAACACACAGCATTACATCATTCCCATTAAGTTATTTCAATTTCGTGGAAGGCTACTCCAGCACTTGGACTCATGGAGCTGGAAGAATATAAACATTCATTAATTTCTAGAAGCTGCAGCAACAATAGTCATGTCTCATGAGGGCTGGCAGAGGGAAACCAGTGAGATGAGTTTAGTTCTAATTAATAGTTCAGAAATGAAAACCACCTCATCATCCTTTTGGGAACAGTGGTTCCATAACTGCCTGGAGCAAAATTTCTCCTGCTTTCCTGGGAGGCATTAGGGACTGAGTACTTGAGCCTGGGATTGCTCTCACTGTTGCTCTGTCCTGTGTCCTGAAGGGGGATGCAACCAAGTTATCATAGTCTCTTGGAGCAGGTAGATATGTAGGTAATCAGTAATCTAAATTTAAATAAGAGAGGGATATTCTCCAGATATTTCTGTGTCTTTATACCTTGAAATAGATGCATCCATGCAAGTGCTCTGCAAACCAAGAAATTATTTCTTAAAGATATTCTTATCTGAAAAATGTCAGAGGCCACATTTCAACCACATTTGAAGATTTACACAGCACAGAAGTAGTCTGCTAATGTTCTCAATTCTTCCTGAACTTCTGAAGTCAGTCTAGTAGTAACTCTTGCAATTGCTACTATCCTCATGGTTAGCAACACTAATTCCACTCCCTTCCATCACTCTTGCTGCCTATTACTCTTGTCTCAGACACTAAGCCATTGTGCATTATTTCTCTTCCTCTAAAACGACAACAACCAATTGGCAGCCTTTGGGGCCAGAAGTTTTCAGCTGGTGTTTCTGTGTGTTTGATTATGGGACAGAGCACACAGGGGTTCAGCTGCTTCACTGTTTGCTTCTCAACCCTCAATCAGAGCTGGTTTCTTATCTTCTGGTTTTTGTCCCTTGATAGTTGGGAAATGCTTAAAAAACTCCTTTTGAGAACAAACTGTCCAATTTTAAGAAAGGGTTTTGAAGACAGGTGGGATAAATGCCCATTCATATGCATCTACTTCCTCTCTTGAATTACAGGGGAGAGCTGACAGATCATATGATATGACAGCTTTTAGGTGCTAAAATGAGGTTCTGATGATCAGTTGCAAGCTGGTCCAACAGCAAATTAAAAAGTAAAATACTGGCACATGCCATGGGGGAAAGGTTTTTGGGAATTTGCCAGCAGAACAGAATTAACATAATCCAGTATAAGGAAAACAGCGATCAAACTGAGGGGATTTTATTGGTGTTCATCTAGTTCTGTTCCTGAATTACACAGGGGAGATCATAAGTATCTGTGATCATTTCCCAGGTCTCTGAAAACCAGAATATTAGGATTAAGATGGTCAGAGAAGTAGTAAATGAATTCAGATGAATTCAGAGGGGTTTGGACAGCTTAGAAAGCTTTTTTCTAGCTAGTGTAAGCACTTCAAATTTGGCTGGCCTGCAAGATATCCATGTTCACTGCTTTCCAGATGGAAGTACCAGAAAAAAGGAATTACTGCTGGCTAGACTGGCATTTTAAGTGTGAATTTGGCATGGGGAAATAGGGAAGATAAGCTTTCTTTTTTGGCTGGCTGGCTGCTAACTTCACACTTTGCTCTAGGCCTGGAAATAAAGAAGTCAGTGACAAGAATTTCACTGTGGCCCTTGGGGACATTACAAACCCTCTGTTCATTGGGAGCTGCTGTTAAGAAGTGCCCAGTGAGTCATGGCTACACCACGTTAATGGGCAGAACCTGACTCCAGATGAGTGCCTTCTGTTTTTTTTTTTTTTTATTCCTTTCAGTTTAGATTAGTTTCTTCTGACCTTTTTATCACTATGTTTGCAGCACTGGATCACTGCCTGCCTGTCTGTGCAAAGATTTTATTAGGTTCTGCAGTATAGGACTTGGAGTTTAAATAGTCCCAAAATAAGAGGAAAAAGCTTAAAGCAGGCTGCTTCACCACAGCAGGTGCAACAGGAAGATCTCCTCACACTTCATTTCGTCATGTCTTGTTCCAAACTCACACTAAGAATGATCCTTTTTTATACACAATATAATGGAATCAAAAATGAGCAATTTCTGACATAAGGGATACTACTTTGGCTGCATATACTTGCATGGAGACAAAATTTCAGTGTAGCTGTTCAGAAATTTAACTTTGGTTGTGATTTTCTATGCAAAAAGACAATCTCAAGATTTCTGTGTAGTACAGTTGAGTGCTTTAGGAGTTACAGTTGTACTGCTGAGTTAACAGTTGGACTTGATGATCTTAAAGGTCTTTCCCAACCTTGGTGATTCTATGATGCTATGAAGATTGCATAAACAAAAACCTTTAGGGTTTTTTTTATACATATAGTTGCAGGTGGATTTATTTAAATATGCAAAATTTTCAATTCCTTAGAGGAAAATTTTTAGTTAAAAATTAGATACACTTTACTACTACTGTAAATACCAAGTGGATATCAGAGGCTAGGCAATCTTCTGTTTCCAGGAAAGATCTTGACTTATATGTGAACCCAGGAAATTGCAGGAAACCCAGACATGACAATCAAATACCCAGTAAACCCTTTTTTGGGGTTGGTCATAAGCAACTTGCCCTAGACAGAGTGAACAACAGTTTGGCTGATTTATGTCCAAAAAATTTCCTCTCTCCTAAAAAGGAATCCATGCTGCATGAAGTTGAAATAAAGAATGTTCAATGATTGCATTTACACATCATCCAGCATCCGGAATTTCCTAAACAAGTGGCAATAGAAATCACGTGTAACTTCCATACCATTTATATTGATCTAATTTTATGAAGTCTTAATCAAATTATTTAAATATGCCTTCTTTTACATACTCCCTTAAACATCTGCAGTGGATTCCTATCAGAAACAGGGTGCTGGAGCAGACATACCTTGGGGAAAAACTAATACATGAATTCTATGCCCCAATATAAGACAACAAAATACATCTGAGACATTCAAGCAGGATGACGCAGAGCATCAGCCCATCTTATGCTAATGAAGAATTGTTCTGTAACATTTGCTTCCTATGAAGTTTTAAAATCTCAGATATGTGTTTCCTTGAGCTGCTTGTTCCTTGAAACCCCTACTTGGCAAGAACTTTTTCCTGATACTTAGCCTAACTCTTTAGTGCTTATTGTGTGTATGTGTGTTTTGTCTCATTCATTTCATCTTCAGAAATTTTTAAGATCTTCTTGCAAGCATAGTTCTGCCAAACTCAATGCATTAGAGCTTAATATTTTCTTAGATTAATTTTTCGCATATCAAAGAAATGATGCAAAAAATGTAGATATTTTACTTTCAAAGGTAAGGAACCAAACTTTCAGATAGAGAGGAGATTAAGGCAAATAAAGCTAAACAAAGCAATAATTTGAATCCTGTTGCTTTATTTTCCTTCCATTGCTTCAGCATTGCAATTTATCCAGAGTACCTTTTCTTCTGAAAAAAGCAAGACATATGCAACCTATAATTTTCCTGAAAATATCTAAATGCACATAGGAACTAGGGCATCAAACAAACATAATTTATTTTATTTTTTCTTACAAATTTTCAGAATTCATTTAAGTAAAGCTCTTCCTGAGTAACCCTGCCCAAAAGTCCCATCCATACTGGATGTGAAGAGAGTTAATGAGTACATTTAGAAAAAAACTCACTCCTGATGACTACTGACAAAAAGCCCAGGGAAAGTTCAGTTTAACAAAGCATTAACTGCAGAGATTAACTGCAAATTGAGGCTACTTATCTAAATATTAGTAAACTTTTAAAAAAGAACAAAGAGCCTTGGAAAGCAGCCTTTAAATTAGGGCCACACAACTTTGTATAACAATCTCACTGTTAATTGAAAATTAGGCAGTGTTATGGTTAGTTTAAATGACACAGCTAAAAACTCTGGGCCTATGGCAAAGAGACCAAAATCCAAAGACAGACAAGCTTTGCTTGATTATAGTGATTACATCATGGTCATTAGAATTTAAACCAACTAACCCAAACACAGACATCATATCTTCATTTGATAGCTGCAGTCTAGTAAATAGTGGGAAAGGATGTTATGTATGGATTAGCCCAGCTGAAATGAAAACAGACATTCTTTTTGAACCTGTCTGGCATTGAAAACGAGAACTTAAAATCAGGCTGTAAATTGTTCTTGTAAAGTCAGAGGCCTTTGATTCTTAAGGATCTGCTTAGTGTTTTAGCCAGTCTTTGTTTTGCAGGAAAACCACCTCAGCACCTGGGTATGAGGCATCCTTATGTGCAGTCTACCACTGTGCAAGAGGTTGAGTTTATCTGTGGGAAAACACGAATATTAGCAATGCCCTCCTTTGTGCTTCATTGCTACAATTCCTTTCAAGTTTGTGAGTCACTGTCAGCTGTTTGCTAAAAATAACTCTTTGGTACTGCTTGGAGTCGTAGTCATTATGGTGACACGTTGAGATTACTACGGACAGCATCAACACTGCATATTTAAAATGCATTTTGCGTCTGTTAATCTTTATTTTACAATTTGATAGTGGGGGGGGGGGCATTTCACTGTTTAACGTGAGGCATCCTTGTCACCACCTCAAATGAGTTGTGTTCTTGGTCTCTCCATATGGACAATGCAAAAACCCCAAAAAACCTCTGAATCATGTTTGGTCTTTCAAACGAAGAGGGAACCTTGACACTGAAAGCTTCCTCTTCCCTTTTTCCCTTTTGAAGTTAAAATTTATCAAATTCATAGAAATGAACATATGAAATACTTTTTGCTTTTTTGTCTAACAAGCTTGTATATAATAAATGCCAATGAGCAAGGGCATTCCCATCCACACTTACAATATTTTCTTCAGAGACTGCATATAAATCATAATACTTGCATTGATTTTCTGGGTGCTGGGACAAAGCAGAGAGGCAGGAAGGTCTTCGGGACATTGCCTTTGCCTATTTTCAGTGTAAGGACATTTATTATAGTGCTGCTATCATGAATACTTTGAGAAAATCACTCCTGGAACTGGGGATATCCAGGTTGTTCAAAAATGGTTGTCTTGAAATAAACTGTGCTATAATGAAATATTTCACACCAGAGACAAACAACAGAGTCAAACTTAGCACACACTCATTTAACATTTAACAGGAGATGGCATTTCTCAGAAACTCCCAAAGATGCTTCACAGGCAGACTCATCCCAGAACCATAAACCAAAATCCCTGTGTCAGCTAGCATGAGCCTTACTCATTTTATCAGTGTTACTTCAACTTTGCTTGAATTCTGCCATCTAGAAACTGTATATGGCTGTTTGACATATTAAAAGTATGGGAAAGAGAACTCTGAAGTAGACATCAGAACTAAAGGAAATATGGCCATTTCACTGGCTGCACTTGACCATCAACCTCACATCTCAAGACTTTGCTACTTAACAAGGAATTAAAAATTCAGAAATTTCATATTAAGCATCTGAGTCTTTAGAGGCACAGCATACTGGTCTTTTGTAAATATGAAGCTGTAATTTTATCCTTCCTTCCTTCCTTCCTTCCTTCCTTCCTTCCTTCCTTCCTTCCTTCCTTCCTTCCTTCCTTCCTTCCTTCCTTCCTTCCTTCCTAATTTCAAATCACAAACCAGTCAGCTAATGTGGGGACACCAGAAATAAAGACTCATGAAACAACTATGGACAAGATTGTCCCACATGGTCTTGTAAGAGAATAAGGGAATGGAGAGTAGTACAAATTATAAATTTTATAATACCTCTTTAACATTTATCCAGTGCAGCATTGCCTAGCATGCAATGCATCAGAATGTACAGAAATATCTGCTTTATTTAGCAGTACTGTCACTGTTTAGATTCTTGGTATGTTTGTGCATCCAGCAAATATAATATAAAAAGTTGTTCAAGCAAGCTTGTTTCCATATCATGCCATTTTGGGGGGTCATCTTTGAAAATAGAGACTTTATCTTTCCTATTGCTAAAGCCTGGGAATAATTTTGTAGCTTTCATCTTTCCTAATGCTAAAATAAATGTTTTTCACCACCAGAATCTTATCCAGAGAATGCTAAATTACAAAAAATTCAAATGTGGGTGTTTTAGAAGGTGCCAATGGGAGTTAATGACATTGAGAGGCAATTTATATAAAAAGAGCAGGTTAAAAAATCAGGTACAGAATGCCCATTGTAGTTAATTAGTGCAACTATTAAAAGTGTAAAACGGTTAAAAATTGTAAAAAGGAAGGGGCAATAATGTGCAAAAGTCCTAATTGCTTCATAATGCCATGCTGCAAAGAGCACTATAGTAAAACATTTTGGCATCTTACTGCCTATATTAGAAACACAGCCCAGAAATTACTAGGAGGTATAGAACTTTGCAGCCAGAGACTCTTCATATAAATAAGTCATGTATAATTACTAAAAATAGATTCCCTTTTATTAATTGTTTTACTCCATTAATAGGAAGGCAGACAATGGGGAGTATAGCAGTCTTTGCAATTATCATTTCTGCCAGGTTTTTTCTTCTGTGAAAAGTTTTTTCTGCATATTTCAGGTTATATGGCAGAACGTCCTGGCAATGGAAATATTTAGAATATTTAGATGTTTAGAAACAGATTTTGTTGCTCAAAAATGAGTTGAGATTTCTGGGATTCAGTGGTAAAGAATGTTTCAGTCCAAGAATATTTTGTAATAAGTGTGACACTGAGACACCAATTAGAGCGAAGACTTGCAGGAAAGAAGTTGCAGATTAGCAGGGCAAAATATTAACTATGAAATCTTTTACACCAACACTGCAAGATGTAAACTTTTACCTCACATTCATCAAAATTTTAAAATACCATCACCAGCCCTGTGTGAAACTCAACATTCTTGAGTCACACAGGGTTCATTTTGCTGTGTGAGGGTTTGCACCTCCTCATTTCTCTGCTCGGGTTTCAGACCTGAAAGGCCTCAAGCTCTCCAGTCACAGCATGGAATGGGTCATGCTTCCTGCTGCCCCATCTGAAGAATTGCCCCCTTTAATGAGAGAGAAAGAACAAACAATGAATAACAGTGCATTTCTGTCACACACTCAGAAATCTGGGGTGATTGGTGGGCACCTTCATGAATATCAGCACGAAATTGAGTATTTGGTGATAAGCAGGATCATGAATCCATGAATAATGCCAAACTGAATCGGAGTCATTTATTTGTGCATGTATTTCCAAATCTGATTTTAAGTTATTTGATAAGATGTAGCAAATAAGCATTTATGCGTTTGCTTATGGAACAGGTTCTATAACATAATCTATTAATGAAACCCAGATGGCATAAAACACAGTGCATTACTATTTTATCATTTGCCTAAGAGATTTTTGATGTAGTACAATTCCACCTTTCATCAAAAGTCCCATGGCTACATTTCTGCTCAACCTGGGGACTGTTGATGGCTTTTCTGAAATGCTGACTGTAGCTCTTGCAGAGGCAAGTGTCCTCTCTGGTGTAGGGCTTCAGCCCAGGGCAGAGTGCTGAGGAGCCAAGTGAAACAGAGAGATGTGAAAAAGCAGAGATTATGCACCATTCCTAGAAACAGCATCACACCAATTCCCAATGATTCTTGTGGCCTCATTAGGTTTTAATACTATTCATCACTGTTCCTGCATATGACAGATGCACTATTCCTATTCCATTACAGAAACCTGGGCCAGCCATCTTCCAGGAGGATCTTCCTCCTTCCTATTAAATACCTTGTATACAAGGCATAGAAAATGTACTGGGGCTAAATAAAGTATTGATATTCTTCCATAGAGTATGAACATAATAATTATGCTCTTGCAGTTATGTCTCTGGTTTTCTACATTGATGATAAGAGGATTTATCTTTGAATTTTGCAAAGAAGTTGTGTTAGAGCAATTGCCAAAAACTGCATCAGTGAAAGAATAACTCAAATCATACCTTACCACCTCTCTTATATGATTCTGACTTCCATATACCCTAAAAATGTGCAATAAATCTAATACTTTAAATGGGAGCTGGTATGCACATCTTGGGTGATACTTCAAGTGATATATATCCTTGGGTGATATACATCCTTGCCAAAGGTGATGTACCAGCTGATGTAGCCCAAGAAAGGTATGGAGTATGCACTACTTAAAAATGAACTTTCTTGTCTATGAAACTGCCCTTTGTTTGGCTGATTTGGCTGGGGTTTCTATTCTAAACTTGCTTTGTCTTTTATCCCTTAAATATCAGTTGGAATAGTGAGTAGAGGGAAAAATAATTTTTCCTCCAACATCTATACACTCTTTCCCTAGATATACTTTCCAAAGGCAGAGGGTTACAGCCAGAGTTGAAGGCTGACATTTTTCTTATAAAATCAAACTGTCTGTTATACACAAAGGCCCCACAGTCTATTTGTTAGAGTAGCATGGCTGTATTCTGGCATGGATATCTCAGAATAAATGACTTGAAGGAATCCTGCCAGAGAAAAAGGAAAATTGTGTTGAAACCAAAATGATAACTTCATTGTCAGTGTGCCTTAAAAGAGAAAGTTTGTGGCAATAATTTCTGTGAGAGACAGTTCAGGAAATTTGTACTGGTGAAGACTGAAGTCTTTAATTTTTGCATTCTTCAATGTATCCTTGAGTACAGAAATAAGAAACATCAGACAAATAAAATAAAATGTTTCAGGGAAGACAATTAGGGGAGGGGGAAAGAATTTATTTCTAATGCAACTGTTATATGGCTTTTAAAGCACCTACACCGGAGAGAAAATATGTTCGGAAAAACTGTATTTCATGGTATCTATATCAGTTAATACATTTTACATTAATGGTAGAAGCTTCTTTTAAAAAATGGTACTGTTTTATGAAAGGTGCTAAGTAAACCTCACCGTGTTAAATACTGACTTATTTTGTTTGAGACCCACTGTGCCATTTGGATATATGGGAAAAAAATTTAAAAATCCCAAAACCCTAAGCTTTTGAAAAGAGGACCTTTTACACCTTTTGAAAAATATCTCATGGCCATTTTGAGCAGTGGTGATCTGTAAAGAAAACAGATTAAAAAGTTTGATATTAGAGGAAGGAAATATTATTATCACAGCTTGAAATCTGTTAACAGGGCCTTCCAAATGGGGTAAGCATTAAAGTTGAATAGAAACTCAATTACAGGAAGATTTTCAACTTGTCAAAAATAATTGCATTAATGTCAGCAACGTTTAAGGTCTGAAACAAGGAAACTATTGTACAGTATCTCTAGAAAGAAAGATTAAAGGAATGCATAGTGTAGTTTCAGCAAAAGGTCCAAAATGCTCACATTTATTTTGGTTTTGTTCTGAGGCCAAAGACCACAGTACTGAATAAAACTGAAACATCAAGCCATAAATTTCTGACAGATGTTACATCACATGAAGACTGTGGAATAGTCAACAAGAGAAATCATTTATCTGCTTTACTGTGAACCAAAACTTGTAGCAAATACATGTATAGGACAGAGAGCTATCAGTTTGAATGAGCTGGACCTTTGAGACATGAACTTATTTGTTCTTGAATGTTTGGCTAATATTGCAGGAGGGAGTGTTCTGCATTTGCAACTAAAGCTTCTGCAGAGTAAATTTTATTTTAAAATCTATTGAATTACTATATAGAAAACTTATATCCTCTACTGATTTAAATGGGATTTTGAACAATTTTTTTTCAAGAAAGGCTCTCTTTCTTTGCTCCCTGATAACGTAGCCAAGGCTGAGATAATATTTATAGTACTACTGTCTTCATAAGTAGTTCCTGTGTTCATTCTGAGCAGGAACTACAAAGACACAACAGGGCAAACTAGAAAAACAAAGTAACACCATCAGAGGTGTTCTTTCTTTTTCTTGATCTCAGTGTTTCTTTGTAGAAGTTCATATATAAAGTCCTGCAATGCACAGAATCTTTATCCCCAGATTCTTTTTCTATATCTTCTTCTTCCAGGTGTAATTCCAATAATCTATTTTGGCTTGAACCTCTGCCTACTCAGTGTCTAAATTCTGCTGAAATGAATGGGTATTGGAACAATATAAACAAGGACCTGATGAGCTTTTCAGAAGTACTTAGGCAGGTTAGTCCTTTTTCAAAAATCTCACTGCAGTGCATTTTTTGATTTTAAGCCTCCTGATCTCTTTCAGGATATAAAGGGGGCTTATAAGAAGAGAGGGCATGACTTTTAATACAGGTAGCTAGTCACAGGACAAGTAGGAGTTGTTTTAAACTAAGAGAGAAGAGATCACTTCATATACTAGGGAGAAACTCTTAGCTCAGTGGACATTTAGGCACTTCAAAAGGTTGCCCAGAAAAGTTGTGGATGCCCCATCAGGGGTAGTGTTCAAGGCCAGGTTGGAGGGGACTCTGACCCATCTGGTCTAGTGAAAAGTGTCCCTGCCCATGGTGGGAGAGCTGGAACTAGATGATCTGTAAGGTCCCTTTATGATTCTATGTGATCTTATCCTAAATATGTAAGTAATCAGGGACATTTCACAGGGACATTTCATAACATTTTTAGATGCTATAAAATTAATTGCTTTGAGAGACTGATATTTTCTTTACTTAATTAATCTGTTGAAATATCTCGCCTCAGTTTTTTTTTCTGGTTTTACAAAACCAGGAGCTGATTTTGTCATATGACTGGAACGGCTTCTCATGAAAGCCTGATATGGATATATGGAAGTACCACAAATGTTAATTTTTCTTTAATCTTCTCAGGCTATTGAAGTTGCACAACATTAACACTCAATAGCTCATACCACTATTTTAATAGCCACAGTGACACCCACACTGTAAGAGCCAGTATTCTGCTAACAGCCAGGGTCAGTAACATTTCTACAGGGCCAGACCAAATACTTTTCCAATCAGTACATTTCCTAAAATTATTTCAGGGACCAGTGATGAGAAAAAAATATTTGACCTCTGGTATTGTTTGTTGAAGAGCTACAGCAAGTTCTCTCCTAGCATCCCTTCACCTTTGGAAATCTGTTCTCATTTGATTACACCAGATCTGCTTCCAAATTCTGTGCTTTGTTACAAGAGCACAGGACTTTTTAATAAACAAAGTAAATGTACACAGCAGAAACACTCTGAGTTTGTGCTAGCTATTTATTTTATTAAAATCACAGAGAGATTTGCAGATCACCTTTTCAAAGCTGCATGCAGATGTATTTCTACACCATTCTACACCAGTCTGAATAAGCGCTGAGCTAGGAATCAAGAAACCCTGGCTTAGCTCGTACCATAATTCTTTGGGCTCTCCTACTTCAATAACAGTTGCTATGGTAGTTTTGCCTCAGAAGCAGCACATGACTCTGATAACAAAATCCACTTTGCATTTAAAGTGCGAGGATTGTTCTCCAGCCAGGGCACCAGGGCAGAGTGTGTATGGCTCCCTCCACCTCACGTGTGTGAATTTTTTTTCCTTAGAAAGTAGGGCATGGCAGAAAGGAAAATGGACTGTGCCTCATTTTTCTCTGGCATGAAAACACAGTGCAATGAGGAGGTGCACCAAGATGAAGGAGGTTAAGAGCAATCACAGTTCCAGGAACTCAGTGCCTCTGGGACAAATAAACTTATTATTCCATTCATTTCACACTCAAGCATTACTTTAATGATGTGGATCCACTGAGTATTGGGCTCTGAAGCCTCAGATAGTTTTTACTTGCAATGGTGTCTAATGAGTAGGGAGAGAGTAAGGGGTGTTCCTCAGGAGACATCCAGGCCACAGAATTTGAAAATAAGCTTAGGAAATAGACTCCATTCCCTCCTTCCCACGCTGACTAGTTATACTTTTTCACATATTTTCAGTTTAGGGGAACAATGTGGAGATTTGTGAGCACAGATTTCTCCCACCCCTTGGAAGACAGTTACCTGAGACGTCTTCAAGCAGGGAAATTCCTTGCACCTAGATGTGCTTCTAGGTGGTAGTCAAGGGAACTGAGACCATAATCACTTTCTGAGTGTAACTGTTTTTCATCAATAGCTGAGCAGAGCAACCCAGCGAAGTGCCTCACATAGCGTGGGAGGAATCCATCCCACACTTTCTCCCTCATTCTCTCAATGAGGTCTCAATGAAAGAAAAACCTCACTTGCTTGTTAAGTTTGCGTACATCAGATGGAAACCTGCAGGAGCAAAGGAGTGTTTGTGGAAATGGGATTTTACCTCTTGGTGGGTAATGACACACTTGAAGATTTTACCTCACAAGTCAGATGAGACTGTTCTGGCCCAAAGAAGCCTACTT
Organism: Melozone crissalis; assembly: GCF_028551555.1. Classification (NCBI taxonomy): domain Eukaryota; kingdom Metazoa; phylum Chordata; class Aves; order Passeriformes; family Passerellidae; genus Melozone; species Melozone crissalis. Next base: position 31,306,476 of record NW_026535794.1, read on the forward strand.
TTGTAGGCAGCATACACTTTTGTCCTGTAAATGCTTACTCTTCCGTTTCTTGTCATCCAGCCGTCAGAAATCTCAGATGTGCAGGGGAAGCCTAAGCAAGCGTGAAGTAAACAAAAATCTTCAGACTGAATTTGAAACCTCAAACCCTTTAGGGGTTGGTTTTTTGGCCACTTATTTGATGCTTCAGTCTTTTTACAGATACTTTGCTCTTCTACTCACTGGGATTTGCATTGCTGACCATTATTGTGTGAACAGATCATAGACAATATAATCAGTGAGGTTTTAATCTGTTATTAGTACATGATTGTAACATACTAATGTGATTGTGACATATAATTTTGTCCTGTTTCAAAATGTTCAAGTGAGCGAGTTACATATAAAACTGAGTGTAAGACATTTTTCTCTCTTCCCTTAGCCTAAGAGAGACATTCCAACACATTACCAGAGTGCAATTTAGGAAGGACTCATTCAAAATGTTGATAATGGATTAAATAGCTTCAAGCAGAACATAAAGAATCTCCTCCTGCTGACTAAAATGTATTGCTGTGGCTTACATAGTAGCTTAGCAGTTCACATATGGCTTATGTCAATGGCAGAAACCATGTTATTTTCTAAATCACATTGATTTGTTATGTGGTACTGAAAGATCTAAACCAGAATCATTGGCTATAAATTACAGAATCTAGTCTTCTACATTCTTATCTGTGTTTCAGATCCGTCAAAATGAGCCCAAGAGTCAAGTCTTCTATGTACACAATGCTACTAGTCAAAGAGTAAGAGCTAAGACCATTCAATTTCCTCCTTTTTTGGAACTAAGCCAGACTGACATTTTCCTTTCTGTTATTTTTGGCAAAGAGGAAAGAGAGGGAAAACTTTACTGCTCTGTTACTGATGGTTTTTTTATTTTGTTTTTATTAAAAATGTTGAAACATGGGCTCTATGTCAAAATTATTTTATTATTGAAAGCTGGGTGGGGTGAATGAACTGGCAACAGTTCAGAAAACCATTAATGGTACTGATAAGGGGGAATCCTATCCAACCTCCACAGCACTGCAATGCTTAAATGCAATAAATTTTACTGAAATCGGGTGACTGATGTGCACAGTTAATGAATCGGTAAAGATTCAAAGGTTAATCTGCTGGGAGGTAACAAGCTCTGCCCATCTGATACTGTAACCAAAATATGATATTTGTTAGTTACATGATGATATTTTTTGGGCATACAACAGGAAAAAAAAGAGTTTTTATTGGCTGCAGCTTTGTTAGGTCTCCAAGACCAAAATGCAGAAAAAGAAACAACTCTAATGGTGATTCTTGAATCACAGACAAAAATTAAATATATTAGAGGTGAAATGTGACTCCCTGAATAAAATATATTGTCAAACATCAAAGGAATTGCCCAAGAAGCAGAGTGTTCCCTGAAGCAGAGTTGCACGTGTGCCCAGGAGCCCCCCTGCCTCAAGGCTCAGCCCTTTCCCAGCCAGTACACCCCCTCCCCTGGAGGACCTGGGAGACACCATGGCCATGTGGAATTTGGGAGGGGTGGGGAAAGTGCGCAGTCAAACCTCTTAAAAACTTCTCCTACAGTAAGGCAGCTTTCTAGAAACAAAGGAGCGAGGTCCAAGCAGACTCAAAATTCAAGTGAAAACAGGAATGGAAAGGAGGAAAAAGATAATTCAGCTAGCAGCAAGAGGGGTGGGTGAGGTTAAGAAAGCCGATGATTAACACTCTTGCTTCGCCCTCAGGAGACTCACATTCAGATTTTGTTCTGCCACACCTATTTTGTGGTGCTGGACATGCTGTTTACACTCTCTGGCCCAAAGCCTCCCTCCTCTCCCACCCCTTTATGTACAGATAGTACTAGCTACCACATAGTGAGCATAAAAATGCTGAAGCCTGTGAAAGGTGCAGATCTTGCAGATATCTGTGAAAGACAGAAGGCTTGCCATGAAAGAGCACACTCCCAGGGCTTTTGACAACACATGGCTTGGAAGTTACCACTACATTCTAGACTCTTGGTTGTCACTTCACAGCAGACAGACACAGTCTAAGTAAGGCTTCTAGGGAGTGATTTGTGATGGTTTCTCCAGTATATTCATTCCTCTGTCCAGCTGACCATGGGACAGCAAAGCCTGGGAACTGCCTCTGCTAAAAGGAATCTATGCAGCATGAGCCCTGAGCTTGGTCCCTCATCTCTTCACATCTCCTGACTCAGGGTGATGGCCCATGAAGCCAGATCTCGTATATCCACATCAGTTCAGTTTGAGGAGTTATGCCTTTTTCTCCTTTCTTTCTGCGCATGGACCAAGGTTCAGGTGTTCTATTAAAAATACATTAGTATTTTATTCCCTACTTGGATAGACCTCTCTAGCACTGGGGACACAATAGAGTAACTATAAATTTAATGTGGTCTAATTTATCCAACAATGAAACAGCGATGATGAATATCACCTTCCTTTTCTGCAGCACTTCTACAAATAAGTCTTAAATCACTTTCTGAGCAGGGTTTTGTAGATATTATTACAAGACTTAGCTGAAAGACAAGAAACTGATGAACATAGCAGCAAAGTGCCTTGCCCATGGTCACTCAACAGATCAGAGGCAAAGCAGCTTTGTGTGTCTCCAAGGTCTTCTTAAGGCCAGAAGACCTCCTCTAAAGAATTATGCTATTGATTTGTCAACAGGTTACACCAGAGCCAAGCTGCACATGTTCTGGCTTAAGCTAGCAGGGTAAAGCAGGATGTCTGTGTGCCAGGTTGATGTCTTCTTCTTTGGGACAAATCAACACTTCTTTTCTCTTGCAGGATTTGCCAGGAAACAGAAATAGCATATTTCAGTCCAACTCAGATGCATGTTACCTGAGGCCCAGATTAAACACGTCCTAGGGCTCTAGTCTGGAACTTAATACAGGCCTGGGATGATTCCCAACAGATAGAGCTAACAACCTCCAGACCCTTTGTGCTGAAAAAAAACTAACCAAAGGATCATGGAAAGACAATTGAGGCATCTGGAACTTACTTCCAGCTTATTTTGAGCTCTGAATTTCCTGTGTCTGGAAACATCCTTCCCTCTGTGATCATCTTGGTGACAAAGAATTGTCAGGTAGAGTGCTGATGGAGGGTTAAAAGAGGAAGAAAGGAATCCACTACTTTGTCAGAAATCTGTGGGCTTCTCAGTGGCCCCTCATCCCTTTTCGAAGAGGCTTGTAATAATGTAGTTATTGACTATAAAGTGATGCTATTTAGTAATAGCCTACCTCCAGGTAAATCTGCAGGTAGAATATACCTGTAGCAGGAAAATTCTGGTTCCAATACAGTTTAATATTAATGCAATCAGCTGCCTGTTTCAGAATCTGTAGATGTCAGTGAAAGACCTCTGAGGTCTGGACCAGGGTCTAACTAGATCCAATTACAGCTTCAGATTGTGGGTCACAGCAACATTTTCACTAAAGGTGAGAGTGAAACCTCAAGGAAGCAAGTCATTGGCATGAGATGATGATAAGACTATGATAACCTCAAACAAAAGCACTTTCCTTATTTGCAGATAGATGTTTGCATAGACAATTCAGGACAGGTTTTTAAAATTAGTAATGACAGAGATTTGATTACATTTTCAGGTATTTGCAGGATAATATGAGAAGACATTAATGGCATTAGTAGTGTTAAAGAGATTATGTGCTCTCTTCCAAGTTCAAGACAGACACATTGAAAAACTTAGAACCATAATGAGTAATGGGATCATCAAGCAGGATATAAAATTGGGCTGAAAGGAGATAGGAAAACACAATTTTTACTGAAAGTCAGCAGGAGTTCAGAGTATGGGCTTGAAACAGAAAAAAAAATCTTTATAGTTATACTACTTTCTTAGTGTTGAAGAAGGATTTATAATTCGAGAAAGAGAATTAGAAACTTTAGCATGGTAATTCAGAACATTTTGGGGAGAGGTAAAATAGTATTTTGTTTATATTTTATTTCTTAATCTGTGCTTATATTAAGATTTAATTAGTATAGAATTAAAGATTAGTAACAAAATATTGAAATATGATTGCCATACTTTAGAATAAAACATTAATTTTCTATTAAAAATAAAATGGGTTTACATATTTGTATCAATACATATGTATATCAGGTAGATCAGTTATGAAATATAAGGAAAGGTAACTGCAGAAGGCTAGGCTAAAGGTTATAAAAATAGTAAAATTATAAAATAGTAAGAACCATGGTGAGAAAAGCAAATTCCAAAGCATATTAGGGTAGCAGGAGAAGAACCTAGTACACTGGAGGGTAGGAAGTCAGAATTCAGAATTGCAATTCAGCACAATATTCTTGAATAAAAAGAAATATTCCTGAAATGCCCCCTAAATATATTTTTATTATAACCTAGTGATCAAGTTTAGTGTACTACCATCTGTTGACTGACTCCATGTACTAACCTCTTGTGGACTATCCCTGAACTATCTCTGAATAATTTAATGCCTGTGGTCTGTCCAGGAATACCACGGTTGACAGCAGGAATACATGGCAGATTATGTATGGCCAGAGTCTGTATCCTGAGCATGGTCACACACAGATCAGCTTTGTTCATCTGCAGCAAAAAGACTGAGAAACGCAATAAACTGATCCCAAACAGTGTTTGGCTTGTGTGATCTTTGAGGGATGTGAAGAAAAATACGTAACTCTGTCTTGAGGGAAACCGCAGAGTTAGCAGGGTGATGGAGCAAACGTGCACTGCAGCTCAGGAACTGTCAAGATGCTGAGGGTGATCACAGATATCCTTGACAAGAAAGGACAAGAAAAGAAAAGTATTCAAAGAAATTCTTGATGTATTCTTTTTCTCATCATCTAAAAACTTCACAAAACATTAAAAAGAGAATCTGCTCTGTAATGTTAATACACAGGATTTTACAATCAGATGGTTTCTATTGTGAATAAAGTTGTCACTGATACATCATACAATTCACAATTCAAGCATACTCTTTGCCATTAGTGAGATATCCTATGAACACTATTTTTCTAGTTCAGTCCATTTGATTCTGATTGTCAGAAGTAACTGGTGCCTCTGAGTATCAAGTATGAGGGGCCAGACTTACAGTAAATCATCACTTTCTAATGTGTCTTATTTTAAAAAATATATAGTTCACTGGTTCATTTTTAAGGGTTGGGCAGGTTTGGTTTTAAACAGATTTTCCTGGGCAGTTCTATGCTACCAATGAAAAAGCTGGGCTGTGATATTCCCCTTTAGTTCAATCCATCCCTGTGACACTTTGTGGTGCCATAAGCAGAATATGGAGCAGGAGCAAAGAGAAGAGATCAGAACAACATATCTTTTTAAAAAGAAGTATATAAGACATTGTGTTGTTTTAGATATCATGTGAAAGTCTGTCTCTGAGTTACCTTTGCTGAAAGACATATAAGGTTTTTCTCAGTTCTTCGGGATGTTTTCTAAAGAAAGCACAATACTGTCTAGTCCCTCTAAGTTTATCTACCATCAAGATGCAAAACAAAACCAAATTTCAGGCTGTTTCTCTCACATGAAACAGGTGGAACATTTCTTCTTTGTCTTTGTCCAACATGAAAGATCGTTGCATCTCTGAAGTTTAAGGCATGTGTCCTTTGGAGTAATGCCCCTTCCACTGGATCTCCTCAAATACTGGCAGCTGCTCAATTCCTTTCCTTGCCTTTGCCAATGACAATATTTTGTGCTTCAGTGTTTCCTTTGCGTGTCTGTGTCTGACATGATTTTCCTTGCACACAGAAAGAAGCATACAATATTTTGGTTTGAATAGTGTAAGTAAAACAAGTTGCCTGCAGACTTTACACAAACAAATTTTGCAATGGCAAATAGCAAAAGAAGTCCACAAATGAGTTTAAATATAAAATTTATTCTAAAATAGGCAGATAAAAATATGGGCCTTTTCTTGTGCTGGAACTTTCGGTTCTGTGGGAAGAAGTGAAGAAGACTGAGATGCTCCCTTATGTTAAAATCTTATGTGCATCATTAGCTACAACATAAATCACTTCAAATGCTGATGATCCCCTGTTTGTCCTACTTTATCTGCCTGTGTCTTCTCTTCTCACCAAGCACCAGTTTCTCCCCAAACAAGGTGAAGTACATTAGCATTGAAATGCAATGGACTTTTTTCTTCTTACTGTTGTGTCTCATGAACAAGTTACTTATGACTAGGAGTAGAATCTTTCTGGGAAGAAAAAACAAATGTACATTTAGGCCTTGAAAAGGCAAATGTCCACAGTGGTGTATTTTTACTATGAGCAATGTACTATTAGCAGAGCTAAGCTTTGCAAAGATTAAGTGGGTTTAGGTCTGCTGTTATTTTGTCACTAGTTGTGACAATGATTTAATTTTTATCTTGATTGGATCACATATTAGGTAACATTTAAGATAAGGGGCCCAGGATAGTTTTATGTTTGCAAGACTCTTGATTGTGTTTTTTTTTTTGTTTTTGTTTTTGTTTTTAATAAACCTGATGTTAAAATATACTTCAGTCTTTCATTTTCTTTCTCTCTTTTCTTTTCTTTTCCTCCCATATATAACAGTGGCCTACATTGGAACAGATGGAAAAAGATGTTGAAAGTGCACCCAGGAACATGCTTTCATTTTTACCTGCAGAAGAAGTGATGACAGTGCATAGCACTGTATGTAATTGTAGATTTGTTTTTCATTACATTTAAGATGTTTATGGTGTTGGCTCCAAGATTAGAAAAATTTTGCACAGGAAATCAAATCATTAAATACATACCTCTCAATTTAACATCAAATGTATATCCAAAGTTTTCTGATCTCAGTTTACTAGAAATTCAGATGATGATATCAAAACAGGACAAGAAAGGGGAAATAAAGAGAGAAAATTTAGGATGATCAAATTGCAGCTCTGGACCAGGATTCGCTTGTCCAGCACAATAAAGTTCTTACTGTCTATGGGACTTCAGAGAAATCAGTCTTTTTACTTGGCCTTTGAAGTCACCAAGACACCAGTGCCTGTGATAAAAGAGTTTATTTATAACTTGGTGAGCTTATGTCTTTTCTCACTGAACCAGCAGGCTTTCCAAGGTTTGGAGATACAATTTCAAGGGCTGTTAAACCTCTGTCAAAATTTTTCTGGCCCCCTAAGGAGCCTGACTATCCAGTGTTCTGTTTGCTATGACAGGGCTTCATGTGGAAGCATTCACAAAACTGACAGCTTCAACTGCTGCAGTTTTTGTTACAGAAAGTGGCATTTAATCTGAAAAACAACATTAGCAAATCAGGATATAATTGGGGTTTTATTTCCTGACTTTTGCCCCTTTATTCCCTCCGCTATGAGATTAGACAAAGCCCAATAATGTAAGTTCCTGATCTCTATGGAAAAATGTTATTTATATATAACCTGGCAAACTGCAAGGATTTTTTGTTTGATGAAAAACGTTACAGCAAATCCTTAAAAGAAACTATAGCATACAATGTAGCACTGGTTTAGGATAATTCTGTAATCCTTCTGACAAATGTTGTCAACAGCAAACATAAAGACCAGCTTAAATATCTAAAGTGGTAGTTCTCCAAGTACCCAGTTAGTCATGTCACTCAACACATTTACTGTCAAGAATTTAACTTGAAACTCTTCATGAAACTCTTCATGAAAACTTTTAAAGAGGCATTACAAAGAGTTAACACTGAATCATTTACTGTGATCCCAAAAGCCTCTACATTTTGGGAAGCCTTGATGAAGATGTCCGCTCAAAATGAGCAAATACCAACTGGGTGAATGAAAATTTGCCCTCTGCAACTTCAGACAGTGTTTTGGTCTTTCTCAATTTAAAATCATAAGACAGGCTTAAAAAAACCAGTACAATTTGAAAAGTACTGAGAAAGGTAAGTTGTCCTTGTGATTTGACTTTCCTTTTTGATCCCCAGGGATCCCTACTTTCAAAATTTTCCTCGCAGTCTTGTGAGCAAGAAGTTTTATTTTCTTCTTTAAAATTCAGGCCAAAGTTCTCACATAATCTGAATCAAGATATTGGCCTTAATGTAAGCACCACGTTTTATGAGACTGAAGAGAAAGGCATGGAAGTTGTCCACACTTCCCTGAAAATAATTGTATGTATGTTTACTTTCAGATAGTAAATAAGAGAGAGATAGGCACAGTAATTTAAGCAGACTGCCAGCTTAGTAGCAGAGCAATTATTAAAAATGGTTGTCTGGGGACAGAACAAAGGTCTACTCCAATTGATACCCCACTTCTGACAGCAGAAGGGCAGTCAAGGGCAGAAACTTTGGGAAGAATTTAAGGGCAGGACAGCTGTGTTGGGCTACTTTCCTGCCATACTCCTCCAGATTTTGGGGACTCCCTGGGCCACAGCTAATTAATTCAGTGGATGTTTCAAAATGGTAAAAGTAAAAATAAAATAAGGACAAGGAAAGAGAAAGACTGACAATAAGATAATAGGGACTTATAAATTTATTAGTCTGAGTAAGGAATGCTGATGGAAAGGTAAGAGATATTTTAATCAAAGTAGCACAATTCTGATAGAATTGGTGCACACACTTTTATCACAACCACAAAAATATTTTATCAATAAATGTATTCAAATACATTTGCCCTGACAATCACAGCCTTTGAACATTACTTACTTAATTACTTCCACTGACTTCATGCAAGGTCCCTGTGAATGTCATAGTGCATGTCAGTCCTCATCATCATCTCTTGTTGATATTCTGTACCTGTTCAGCAGGTAACATCACACTGCTGCAGGAGGAGATAGTGCTGTAGAGCTGCTCCAGCATGTTTGTCTTTTCTTCCCTCAATATGATGATCCTAAGACATAGGAAAGAAATAATTATCCTTCAATGTGTATAAGACATTCTGTGTTTGTATACATTGTATGTGTAAAGTGCCTTCTGTTCACTAAGCAAAAGGAGTCACAAAATGGCAAAGTGTTTTTGTTATTGTTAAACAAAAAACTCTACATATGGCTCCAAAAGGTCGAGCTGGTGTAAAGAAATTTTCACTGTGTTGAGGCAACTCAACAAAAGCTGCATTAACACTTCCTTGCTTTGATGTCAGAGATCTTGAAAAATATTATGATGGAAAATAAATACTTTTTCCCTATAGCTGTATCTGTTTCCACTGTGAATCTATTAAAATAAGGAGTTTCTCTTACAGATTAGTGGCACCCGGAGCTGATTTAAGCAATGACAACTTTGGAAGTCAATTTGTATTTGAATCAGGAAATGACTCAGTATTTTCTGAAGTGTTACTTCAAAGCTCACTCTTTTGTAGTTAGGTAAAAATGATATCACATCTTCAGAATGTTAAATTAAACAATTTCATAGAAGCCAGGACTTATTTCTGATGGTGCTTTAAACTCTTTTTTCATAATCTGTGTGTATAAATATATATATATATATATATACATACGTACGTACAAACATATATCTCTCCCAGGATAGTTTTTGTCATATCTGGACAAATAATGAATAGTGTCATAAACACACACGTACCAATTCTATGACAGCTTTTATAATATTGCTTGTCACTGTTTTATGTTGCCATACATATAATTTGTCTACAATGTGTTAGAATAAGTGATCTTATGGTTTATGGATCTCCTGACATTATATCCTATTATCATGTTAGCTGAAATGTGACCTTCTGTGAAGGTGATAGCAAAAAAACATGTTAGCCAATAAGAAGTATTTCTACAAATGGTCAAATGACAGTGGAAAAGGAAATATTTTAATAAAGCAATATTAATACAGCCCAGGATCAACTCAAAGGAAACCCCTGAGGAAGACTATCTGAAGAAACATAGCATACTTTTGGCATAGTGTGTTTTACTGCATGCCTGACACATTTTCCACAAAGCTCTTGTATATTTTCTGTATGAAAATCCAAAACATAAAGTCTTACATTTTGCAGTTGAAAAAATACAGGAGATTTAAACCAGCAATGGCTCTGCCGTATGCCAGCAGATTTTTTTGGCAATTAGATCTGAAGGAAATAATGTATCAAAAGAAAAAAAAAAAAAGGAGAGTAGGGGGAAGGCTGATGAATGTGTTCATATAGTATCATTGAGGTCTCTCTTTCTCTTACAAGTAGAATGTTTGTGTGAACTATAGAAACACAAATAACTACTATTGTTATGATTACTAAGTGTGTTTTCAATATGATCAGCTTCGGTCTTGGCACCTATTGAATTAAGGAAGTGCTGGACTCTGTGACTGAACCTTACTCACTGATGCCATGGTCCCCTTATGGAAAAGACACTGAAATTTTCTCCAGGCTGGTGCTGCAGCCTACTTGGAAATCATTCTTGAAATATTCTTGCCAGTGAAATCATCACAGAGCCTCATAAACCTTACTATAATGGAGATAGGCTTGAGAGCCAAGGTTGAGATGAAGTCTTCAGCATTGTAAACAGCCCAATGAAGAGGACACAAAATGTGGCTGTTAGAGCAACAATTCAGAGTGTCACTCTGAATTTGTTTGTTCAGCCACTGTTATTAAGAAATGAAATGTAATTTATGGATAAAAATTTGATCCACTATGATTAAAATGAAAAAAACCCCATGAAATTCAAAAATTTTGAAAGATGAAATGTTGACAAGTGTTCACATATCTTGCCTAAATTCAAGTATAGAAAGTCAGAAATCATAAGGAAGTGCCAGTAGCCAGTTCAGTTATTTCTTCCCACAATAACTCCCTGTTGAGGTGCTGCCATTATTATTGCTTTTTATTTATGGTCTTACAGGATCAGGTTCTTTCACAAAAATCCCAGCAATGACCAGTATCCACAGGTCTCATATTTTAGCTAGCGTTCCAGTGTTGCTGGTCTTTGACATTCTTTTTCTTCAATCACAATGATTCCTGAGTTTTGGTAGAGAATTAGATTTTTTATTTTTCCAATATGATTTAGAAACCATGCTTATCTGCTATTTCAGTAGATGTGTTGCTATCGACTATGCATGAGTACTGAATTCCAGACAGTTGTTGTAAGATAGGAGAATAGAGCACATGACCTTCAAAAGTACCTTTAAACTGTTTTCAGTAGTTGTCTTCACTAGATTTTACCCCAGCAGTACTTCTAAAGGAAAAATCACCTTAAGACTTCAATTGGAATTCAAAGTGTACTTTACTGCTATTCCCACAAACAACTAAGATGAAGGGTTTAGATCACTTGGATGTGTGGGGGAGTCGCAAAACAACAGACTGAATCATCTTCATCTTTCCCACCCTGCAATTCACACTCCAGTGCATGGAATAGAACTCTGGGGCAGCAGCTGAGCTCAGCACGTAGGAACAGTGTGGGTGAGCATCTCCTGTGTAGGACATGGGTGTGTGACATGATTAACTCCACCAAGGGAAAATCAAGGAGTTGAAGCCTTGTTTGTCCTCTTTAATACAGCACATGGCTACTTCAACCTGTCCTTTCAGCACTTTTGCCCTGCTATTTTACAAGCCTGACAGGATGACTTGCGTTTCTCTTGGTGTCCTGTAGCACAGTGCAGATATTGAACCTTTTGACTTATAATGTAATTCTTCTATTTCTTAGAATGTTGGAGATGCAAAAAAAAAAAAGTAGAGTGTGTATGCGTGTGTGTGCAGAGAGCGAGGGATTAGACAGAGATGCAGAAATAAAAAAAAAAAAATTAAAAAATTTGCCCTGGACTAAACATTTCCTACATATTTTGCTGAAAATAAAGAAATTGCTATTCTACTCTCATTCAAGAACCTGTACTTTGCAGAAGAAAACACATGAAAATTTGCACTTTCACTTGTAAAATCTCTGTGCTACATATAGATAAATGGCAACAAATGGAATTGCCCATAACATTTCATTTCCTAAAATCCTTGGGTCATTTGTAGGTTTCTGACTTTTTAAAGAGGCATGTGAGAGAGTGTCCTAGTTCAACAATCATTTTTGCAGTAGCCAGGAGAAGGTGTGGCCAGGACATGGAGGTTATTCTATCCCACCTCCCTCCTTTCTGGGCAGAATGGATTCCTTCCAGCTGAGAAAATGTGGTGAGGAAATTGTCTGGTATTGCTTGTTGTCATGGGGTTTCTGTGGGAGTCCTTTCTTTTCTTATACCTTTTGTTTTAATATTGCTGCTGTCACTGTTGGATTTGTTATCACGTTGCTGTTTCCAGCATATTGTTCTTATCTCAGCTGCTGATTTTGACCTTTTGTGTCTCCAGTTGGAGCAAAGAAGAATGGCAGATGCTCATGGTTTTAGTGGGAGAATTGGAGAACACCATCCCTACATCATGACAGAGGGAGAAAACGGAAAGTGAATGAATGTGACTGAACTGTGGTGTCTCAAGTGATGAAGGTGCAACTGGGCACAGTGGCAAGAATGGTGTAGCATAAACATTCTGCATGATGCAGAAAAAATCAAAACAGCACTTTTGAAGAAACAAAATCTTGCTGCAGTGTAGAAAGAACATACATTTATTCCATCCTTTCTGGAGTGGGGATTAGGAGCAAAGGCTTGCACTGCTCCTTGTGTCTGCTCAGAAATTCCTATGCTTGGGCAAGACTGGCCAGATTCTTGACCGTACCAAAACAGTATTGCATAAATGTCCTAAAATACATCTCAACCCACCAAAAGAGAACTTTGCCTCCCCCCCAAAAAAACCACAGCAAACAAACAACAAACCAAACCCACAACCTCCACCCCAAAACCAGATGAGAATTTGGGAGAAGAAGTGTTAAATCTAGGAGCTCGTGTTTGTAACTTGGAGCTATCCTTGCTGTCAGGTGAACTCCTGGGAGGGTTGAGAGGCAGCTGCCCCAGCTCCATGCAGAGCACTCCAGACCCAGGCTGGTATGGTGGGCACCATGTAGCTGCATGGATGCTGAGCTCCAGGAGGAACTCACCACCTCAAGAGCCATTCCACAAGTCCTCTGTTTGATGTGAAATAACTGCTCCTGCATAGATGCTCTGGGCTTGAGCATTCACACTTAATTTTAGGCACACTTAATTGTTCAGCATGTGTTTTTTAATAATGAATGACTGTACTAAAAATTAAACGCAGGGGAATTGCCTCTCGGCACTTATGCTACCAGCAGTTCCAGGAAAGATTATCCACTGCTACATCAAGAAAGTATTATACCAAATGAGGAGTCCAGATGTTAAATTTGTACATTATCTTCCTGATTTCTTCCCCTATGCATAGTTCAACTTTTCAAATATTTTATCTCTTATCCAGATATTCAAAACCTTCTGCTTTATGGGGAAGACTGTGAGATCACCCTGCCTGCAGGCTAAAAAACTGAGACCTGTTGCTCTTTCAGTCATCTTTAAGTCCTTAACTCATGACTTTGGAATATAAGCTATTATCCCTAAACCATTTTGAGCAAAGTACCTCATAAATAGTCTGGCTGACATAAAGATTCTACCATTTAAACAGCAGAGTAAATGCATAAGAAAGACTAACTCAAGCTGTAAGCTTTACCTATGTACGTGGAATACTTTTTAAAGCTGCCAATAAATTGTAACAAATAGCTTAACACTTTGAAACACAGTGGAAAAGCCAATTAAAAATACCTTGGAGTTGCAGTTGGAAATACTGCGAGCCAGTTGGTCAAAACTTGCTTTCAGAAATAATTCAGAGCTTACTAATTCTACCATTAACAGTCAGAAAAACAGCAGTTAACTGGAGTATCCTCATTTTACTTTGGACTGATGCTAGTGTAGAAGCAAGGATTCCCAAACCAAAGCCATTCCTTTGACATGAATTTCAGCCCAGAACTTTAGTCATCAGAAACAAAGAGGGAATCAACCATGTAACGTTTTCATAAATGCATTAATTTCCTTTTCTTCATAATATCTCTTTTAAACTATGGGTTGCAAGCTAGCTGAAGCCTGGAACAGGGGGATCTCCCTTTTAAGTGCACATGTATGGAGCAGTGGCATCCCAGCTTATGACTCGTATTATGCAGTGCCAAAATTATTTAAGTTATAATTCACAACATCTGCATTGTCTTTTGGGAAGCATTTGTTATACTCCAAAATATAGCCTTAGCATATTTAGGGTTCTCAAGGGACACATTTTGGCTATCTCATGTTGCTGCCACTTTTTTATGTTCTGCTAACCAATGAACCATCTTTTAATCCATGTTCCTGGTAGCCAAACCTTAAAGAGGACTCCCTGATTTCTGTCATATTTTCTCATAGTTCAGAAAATCTGAAGTTGAAGGTGCTTTCTTCAGAGCTGCAGGTGGCAAAGTCAGTAAATATCCAGCAGTGCTAGTAGCAGGGTTTGGGGCTAGGCCTGCCAAATATGATTTTTCTGACCAGTCAGATCTGTGAAAGACTCATCAGTCACCACTCCTTTCATGTTAAATTGGAAGATCTCACCTCCCTGTTCATAATATTTCATCAGTGAAGCTTCTTTGACTTCACATGTCCCAATGCAGGGGAATATTTCACCTGCTGTTTTTCTCTGCTTTTTCCCCATAAAGGTGTGGATAAACTGGTAAAGAGGCATGTGCAATAGAGCTTTCTCTGTCTTTCACCTCAGTAGTTAACAGTGTGCTCTCAAAATAGATTCTCGTCAATTTCTGAGCACAATCATTAAACAAACATGTTAAAAGCCCTTCCATTTATGCAGAGGCAGAATTTGACATGAATTTTGACATATTTTACGCAGTTTAAACTGACATGCTTTGAAATTATTTCTTAATATTTTGGAAAAATATTTACAAAATAGTATGGACACACAATACAGGGACGTACAGGAGAGTCATGCAGGCTATTAGTGCCTCTAACTTGAAAAAAGGCAGTCTTAAATAGGACTTGTGGGAATACTAATACAGTCTATTGTGTTCACTCATACTGTCAGCATATTTTCTGAACAATTTAACAACTGAAACATCATTTTTAATTATTGTCTTCTATTAGCATTCAGACTCACCTAAAAATGCTTAGTCATGATGAAACAGCAAAATAGAGAGCATATTAACACTGTAGACAAGCACTCAGAGAGAACCTCAAACAATTTGAGTGACTTGGTCCAACTAAAATTCCCTGAGGGAAGCCACACTTCTTATATGAAACTTGACCCTTGAAAAATGTTAAAATCTTTTAACGTGATCACCACAGTTTGTGTTGTTTTACAGCACTTTTAGAGTTCTAACTCATCATTTCTATAAACAAAGTGACTTCCTCTTCAGTCAATTGCTTAAGAAGAGTGAAGCATGCCAGCTGATAGATATGGATATAGAAGAATAGCTGAGGAAAACCATTAAGAAATAGGAGAAAATCCAAAGGACATGCTACAAAATTGTGATTTTTTGTCTTTAGTTTTTAAAGACAAATGTTTGTAGACAAAAAACTAAATTACTCTAAAAATCTAGAAAGACAAATCTCTGTTTTAAATTCCTTATCAGTAGGAATTATAGAGCTATAGGTTGCTCCGAGCTGGTAAAAGGAAAAAACCAATTCAATCATAACAACTGGATAAATACTGCCAAAACCCAAATGTTCATATTTCATTTGAAATAAAACAACAGCTCTTTTCTTTGATAGGATTGACAATCTCTATCTACAATTTCAATTATATTTAGTATGAATATTCACATGAGTGTTCTTTCCTTCGAGGAAGCTCTCAAAACAGAACTCAATGAGGCACAATAGTACTAATGACTTCAAACAAAAGCTTTTCACCTAAGCTCTCAGAGTACATATTTCGAACTAAAATGTGGGGTTTTTTTGCAAGGAAAGCTCTGACACCTCAGTTAGAGCATTTTCCACTAGACATGGACTATGTGCCACAAATGGCAAGCTAAGTGTTTAATACCAAGACTGTGAAGTATGTAAGTAATGTATTTCCCATGTTATCAGGACATTCAGTAACTACAAGATTATAACATTTCTACTGCTCACAATTTAAAATAGAGCTACAGCTATATTTTGTATGAAATCCTAGCTTCAAAGAAGCCATTGTCTTTAGCTTTTGATGGACCAAGATGTCACTCCTTTTTTCTCTGTCAAAACCCCCATATTTATCCTCTGGAAGCTCATTGCCCTGGGTATGAAGAGTAAGTTCTGATGCACCAGCTGCAAAATATTTTGTATTCTGAATAGATTTTTGAACCTCTAGTGCAATAGATGAAGGTAAATTTGACCTTTCATTTGGCCTTTGTTTTTTCAGACTAGCAATAGGTACTGATTTCCATTAGTAAGCAACATGTCTTTGTCAGGCAGCATTTGGTAACAGTTTTCAGAGATGAACAAAAGTCATAGTAGTATGAGCATCATTATAGAACTGAAACAAATTTCAGCTAACAATTTTATAGTGGCCTTCTATTCTAATGTTATCATGAAATTGCACCCCCTCAGGTGTTTTCATTTTGTTAGTACAGCAGGAAGCTAAGACTTCAGTAAAACATTATGCATAGCATAAAAGACTAAACTGGAAATTTTGCAATATGTCATTAATTTCTTGCTTTGTGTGCTCTGGCACATTTCTAAAGGAGTTAGCAGCACAATATTTACTAGTTTTATTGGAGGGTTTCAGCTGTGATTGCCCAGATGCCATCTGCTGAAGTCCAGAGTCAGTACAGTACTTCAGTAAAGCAAAATTCCTTGTACAGTCAGGGTCTGAGGGCATTTGGCACTTCCTGGTTTCTCACCATTGTTTTTTCTCTTGGAAAGGACATTCCTTTTCCAGAGACCAAAAAGAAAAATAGTGAAAAAAACCTCTTCTAAATATCAAAGTATTGCTATCAATAAATTTTGTTGCACTTTATGATCACGCCGTGATAGTTCCACATGAAAGCAAGCAGGCAATAAAAAGGCCATGCCACGGCTGGAGATGTCTGAGGCTTCCTCAGTCCTGCCAGTCTGGACTGACCCTGCAGCTCGTGGCCACTGGTTTGGGGAGCTCCTGCTGGCGCAGGCAAGGAGCAGTGCTAGGCAGCTGACTGATGGGGAGGGAAAGCAGTGCAGCAAGGAAACCCTGCCACTGCAGGGAGGAGGAGGAGTGGCCTTACTTTTGTTCCATTTTTCTGCGGAAGCTGTCAGTCACGCTGCAGCACACCAAGCCCAAGCAAACACAGTTTGCAGTTCACAGAGTGACAGGCTCACAGCAGGCTTGGGGCTGGCTGGCACCTCTGGAGATGGCCTTGTCCAGCCCCCTGCACAGAGCAAGGCCAGCCTCAGCAGCCTGCATGAGGCTGTGTCCAGTTGTGTTTTGAATCTTCCCAAATGCAGAATTCCACAGCCTCTCTGAGTGGGCTGCTATTGACTTGTAGGTTTTACCTGCAAAACTTGAGTCCCTTTGCTTTGAAGAAACTTTAAAAAGCACCTTTCAGTGGCTTCTGCAGACAGTGCTGCCTTTCAGCTCCTGTGTAACTGTAGATGGTTCCAGAGGACACCAATTCCTGCAGGACTATCCCAGGGAACAGGATCCAGCCTTTAGCTAGAGGCAGGGTCCTTCGGCAAGATGACCACAGCCTCACCGCCTGCTTTTTGTAAACCAGAGTTCAGGCAGCTTGTCCAAGTGCTGCTGGAAGCCTTGGCAAGGTCTGATCCCCCCGTTTCCCATCTCTTGTCCCTGTTTTTACTCTGTGGCACAGCAGAAAATAGTCCATCGTAAGGGAAGAAAATCTATCTTTTGAGAAGCTTTGGATATACTGCTTTAAAATGCAGAGTGAGGAAAACAATATCTGCATGACCAAAATTCAATGCATAGTCTGTATTTATGAATTACTGCACAATTAGCGTAACTAGTTTCACCTTAAAGAGAAATACCATACTAAGCCCAGTCATTTCATCAACATTTAACAACATAAATTGTATTTCTTGAGACAGAGAAAAAAAAGACAATAAGACAACCCTCCAACACCTGCACAGTTGCCTTGCTCCTGACTTTTTCTTCTAGGACTTGATGCTGCAGTTTCCCACAACAGTGATCCTTCCTGGTAATGTGAGCTTAGAGGATGTGGATCTCTGCTTATCTAGCAATGAAATTCAGTTGCAAGCTAAAGTAAGTAAAGATGCAACAATATTTCAACTCTGATTTCCTCTGATACACAACATAAATATATGCATAAATAACTGAGAGCCAATTCCAATTACGGAGTTATCACAGCACTGAGGATCTCCAGAGACTTTGAAAGACATAGGAGAAAAGCTTCAGCAGGACAACTCATGCAGAGAATCTTGGACCCATCTCCCAACATTTCCTAGATTTTTTTTATTTCTACCCAATAAATGAACAAAAATATGATGCTTTAACCCCTCCTTACTCCTTATCTTTTCTTTTTCTCCTACATTTAAAAAGTCTTTTAAGAAGCTTGGGTGGAAATACTTTTATTTTTCCAAATGCTGTAAGAATAGCTGGTCCTGTAACACTTCCAGAGTAGCTTTACTTCAAATGCTGCCACAGCAGCAAATGGGTCTGATGAGGATTAACACCTCCCTGTAATTGGTGGATTTTGATCATTTACACAAGTGACGTTACTCCCTCTGCTCTCATTGATTTTGTTTCATAAATCCCAAGTGTGGTATTATCCCCCTGTAGTTTAACTGCTTTTTAGGTGGTGGGAAGGATGGAGAAAGGGAAGAAAATGGGGGCAAGTTGCACAGTTCATGCTACGTTTCATACCCTAATCCACGTGTTTTATTTCAACATTCCGTAGCTTAGGTTGCCTTATTTTCATCTGTAGCTCTCTTTGTTTCACTTCTCATTACTTCCTTCATCTTCCTTTGGTTTGCAATGTGTTACTTTGCTTTCTACTGTCTAAATTTGCTACATATTTAGAGGTGCTTAGATTCGGTCGTAAAGAAGGTCACACAGAGTTCAGAAATGTTTGGAAAGGAAAAAAAAAACTGAGAAAGATGCCCGATTTTTCTTTTGCTGATGGAGGGTGCTGATGGTTGTGTGATTTGCATGGTAAGGGTTATTGGGGACGAGCTCTGGTGCAGCTTGTCCACGTGCACTCAGGACAGCACAGGGTCGCGACGCTGTTTCCTCACATGAGATCATATCTGCAAATGAGCAGTGGGAGTTCTACTGGGGGAGGCTGGGGGGAGGAAGGGAAGAGACAGACTGCAGTCCAATTTGAAATAATTAATCTAATCTTTCTGTTCTTCTCTGACCAATTCATATCATCCTGCTGCTCCAAACAAACTGCTGGATGTGGCGTTCTCTTTTTTATAGACTTCCTGTAGCCATTAGCCCTACGTCAGCCTGTGTGATATATCACGTATCCTTTAAAATTCTACATTCATTTGAATGGGTTCTTGAGTTATTAGTTCCTCCATCCACCCACTGATCCCTCCCTTGCCTGCTCTGCTCCAGGTAATCAGCAATTCAGCAGGACACTCAAAGCAAGTACTTACAAAATTATCTACCCAGGAGGATGTTAGAGGTTTTATGTATATACAGAGGAGGACCAAAAACAATTGGCTGGGTAAAACATTTACACATAACTTCTGTCTTTCTCTCAGGCAGAGCTTTTGCAAGGGATTTATAGGTCAGATTGGCTCAGCAGTTTCAGCCAATTGCCCACCCTACCTTAACAAAGCTTGCGTGTGTTTGTACAGCTGTGCTCATAGCTGTGGGAGTCCCAGGGATCCCACAAGCCTTCAGTTCCTCTACCTCCCCTTCATCATTTACCAGCACACAAATGTGCACAGAATGAAACTGTAGAAATCTGTCTGACTAGCAGGTTAAAGGCCCAGGATTCAAACCCTGTTTATTTTCTTAGCTTGATTTCCTGCTGCTACAGTGAGTAAATGGTATTTTTCTCCTTGCCTTTTTACCTGTTTGTCTATCACTGTTTGGCCAAGAATGAAAGAAACCATCCCTTTCAGGCTCCTTTAGAGAACTTCAAGGGACATAGAATGTTTATGTGCTGCTCTGGGTCTTCAGTGTTTTGTTCTGTTTCAGTGGGGGTGTTGGTGTAAAATGGGATATAAGTCACACAGAAGTAAACCCACCTGCGTCTCCTGAAACTTCATGCTAAGAAAGGGATATATTTTAATTAAACCAATTCACAATTAAGTCCAGTAAATGTTTGATGCTGAGCAGTTTAGAGGCAGTTCATATACCTTTTTGAACTGGTGCCACAAATTACAAAGTCTGCCATCTGGGGAGGTATTACATTTGAAATTAAATAAAAAAAAAAAGTCAAGATGTTTCTGAAAATTAGCTAGCAAATTCCAGCCAACCTCACAAACATTAGGATATTTTTTTGAACAGCAAAAGAAAACAAGGAAGGAAAAAAGGTTCTTAAATTATACCTATTAACCTAATAAAGTCCAGAAACTAAGAATTTCAATAAAATGTTAGCTTTGTTAGTGATTTCAAAAGAAACTGTATTTGTATTTCAAGTATTATTGTCATTCCTAAAGTCTGATGCCACTTTGATAAAAGCTCTAATTCAGAAAAGTATAAACTCTACTAACAAAAGAAATTAAAAACTGTCACATTTTCAAAGGATCCTATTACTCAGTTCTTGCAGACATTTCTAATTAGAGAACTGTATTCATTAACACTTGATATGTTAGCAATCTGCCAAGATTTCTGCTTTCTCTTTCAGTCATTTGGGCCTCTGTTCTGCAATGAGCTAAGCAAAAGACTCATGTCCACATCCAGCCTGACTCTGAGGGTAGAAATTCAGAGGGAGTGAGACCAAGAGGCAGAGAGGCTCCAACACAGAGCTTGCAGGAGCAAAGGGACATTTTAGTTCGTTACTCATCTGCTCCCTCCTTTTTTCTTCATTTTACAATTATGTTGACATGAAAGGAATCAAGGAAAACCTCAGGTGTTGTCTCCATTGATATCTGTTTTTGAAAGTAAGTTCACTGAACTGTTTAAAGAGGAGTCAGTCACTCAGGATTAAAGATTGCATCCCTGTTTGGAAAATCCCTGAAGTTTCTGACTAGAAATAAAATGTCAGTCTGCAGTTTCTGTTGCAGCACTCAGAATTGTATGTGACACATTTGAAAATGTAAAGTAAAGATCCCAATTCCTTTGATTTTTTCAGCCTGCACTAAGCTAGTTCTGGTTTACTTTGCTCTTCTAAGATTATTCTCACTTTACACTTTGCTTGCTAGCTGAAATGAAGTGAAAAGAGAAAGAGGAAGTGTATGGATACACAAGTAACCTTCATTTACCAAATGACCACGTTAAAGCTTTCCATGGAGAGCCTCAATGAGGTACCTCTGGGAAGTATTATAAAGAAACATCAAAGGAAAAATTGTTGTTAAGTGTAAGAAATCTCCAAACACAGTATTCTTCTGTACAATTATCCATACTGTTGCTATATCAAAGTTTTTCAAAAATCTGGAGATTGACAGATTGACTTTTTTTGGAGGAGGGCTTGGGAGGAAGGAGAGGAATTGCCTTTTGCCTTTTGACACATTTTCAGGTTCATGTTTTCATGATTTCTGTCCAATTTTAATGGTTGATTTTTTTTTCTTAATTAGGAGCTGAAATTATTTTCTCATCAGACAAGGTCCTCTCTTTAGGACAAGGGAGTACTCGAAGGAAGAGCTTCATGGCATTCCAAATCAAAGATCCTACTTTTAGCTTGTGACTGCACACTTTGTTGTTCTTTCCACAGATATATGCACAAAAGACCTTTAAGAGATCTCTGGTTGTTACAGTACTGCCTCTTGACTCAGGAGAGTTTCCTCTGCATCCTGGAAATAATTTCAGAGGCATTTCATGGATAAGACAAGAGGACTTTCATAGTCAAAGTTCAGCATAAAGTGAGGAGAATAGTATTCACAAACCAGTGCATATTGTCAAATTCTGTACATTTTCCTTAAGAAAGTAAGAAATATTATTCACTGCTGAAAGTATGACTTGCTGAAGAACCAGCTAATCTTTTTCAGTTTATGAAGTTAGATTATAAGCAGACAGTACAGGAAAGGGTGAAGGACTGGAAAGCTCAAGCCCTTCCCTTGAGATACGTTTGGAAAAAATCTGTGGGAGAGCTGAAGGAGTTTTTGTTTGACTTTCCGTTTGTTTGGTTTGTTATACTTCAAAACAGAAAAAGAGGGTGGATATAATACAAATCTTTTCAGTGTTACAGAAGATCCACCTCCCATATTAATCAAAACATGCAAAGATAGACATTTAACTGAAGGAATTTGTACAGTATGGCAAGAAGGAGAGATTATTGCAAAAATCTGGAATGGAACATCTCAGTGAACAGAAATTGAACACAAACTTATCTGGAAGTAAATGAACATGTTTGAAACCCCCTTTTGGCATGCATGCAAAATTCATGATGGGTTTTGTATCCAAGTGAGACAAGGTCTCCTTAAGACTACTACTAGCCTAAACCCTACACTTATTTATGAAAAACTCTAGGAGCTTAGTCCATAACTTAGGCCAGAAGACTTCCTTTTGCTTTTTTCCCTTTTCATATTACCAATGAATTTTAGGCCTGCTTCACCCAAAGAAACAAAGATAAAACCACACCAAAAAAAAGGAATTAGAAACAAATAAATATGCGGCCTGACAATTTCTTACCTCTTTTGTTACAACTGAGACTAAAATTTGATGAAAATCCATCTATGCAGCATTTTTTCACCACTTTGTGCCAAACATTGTTTTATACTGATAGGGAGCACATCTTGTCAAGAATAAGTCTTGACAACACACAATAAATACAGCTACACACAGCACGTTAATAGCTTTCAGATCACAATGGAAAATCTTAATTGCCATCTGCATATTTTCATCTCACTTCTAAGGTGCTACAGATGTAATCCCGACAGCATAGGTCATCTGCATTTATAGGCTTCTAGTATGATTAGAGATATAAAATTTCCAAAGTGAAAATCTGATGTGACTGAATGACAATCCTTTAGTCATGCAATCCTGGGGATAAAGCATCTGAACAGAAGATAATGTATCAAGGTGGATTTTGCTTTTAGCTGATCTCAGCAGAGGAATTTATCAGTTGGTAGAACTGCACAGGGAGTATCAGCCCCAGTTTTTGTGAGAGGGGCACATTGTGGAGAACACATTGCAATTGTTTTCAATCCTTGCAGAGAAAACAAGGACCAACAATTTTCAGGCTTAAACCTGGAGTTTTTGAGGTCTTGAGATTTGTAGAACATTCTGGAAGAGTTTTATAATTAGCTAGTGATACCATTCTCATGTTGGTAGCACTTAGATTAAGACTATGCTTAATCTTTCTTTTTTCTTTTCAAGAAGGGTACTGCTTCACTGAGGGCTCATTCCTCCTGTATCCTTCTGTGGTTCTCATTGGCATTGCAGCATTTAAGCCTATTCCTACTTATTCATTGCCTTTCAAACCTTGACCTGGAAATGCTGCAAAAGAGACAGCATAGCATGGGAGTATGACTGAGAGATTGGCAGGAAGGATTTAGGAATATTAGAAAAGCTAATCGAAGAGAAGAAAGAAAAACTGAGAAATAAGAACCCAGAACTAAAAAACACTGTGGCAAATTCTTACAGGATGCTGTAGAATGTTATAGAGATTCTCTGTGGGACACCAGAGGTTTCTCCCTATAGTTCCAGAAAACACATTTTACAAAAATAGCTATTGGTGTTCAGATGAACAGATGACAAAAAGAGAGAAGGAGAAGAGGGCAAGAATTCAGTAGAGAACTGGAATGAGGAAAAGAATAGGAAAGAAATAAAAAGCACCATGAAGAGCTCCAGTAGTGGTTTTAATGGCTCAAGGGCTCACCAAATGTTACTTGGCTCTGCAGAGCTGCCACTACTGGGTTGGACAACTCCATAGCTCCCTGCAAGGAGGTTTTTTTAAGATAAAGGTTGTCTACTGTATGAGAGAGATAAACAGAATATTGTTCCCCATGTTTGAGTCTTCTAAGTGACAGTTTTCATGTCTGCTCTATGCCTGTGAACATTCTTCTAAAACCCTAGAAACTCAAAAGTAGCAAAAGTAAGTGTCAGTTGGGTCCAATAATTAAAAAAAGAGTTGAAATTAAGGCTTAGGTGGTTTTGCACAACAATGAAATGTTCTAAATTGCTTGAAACGAGATAGGTTTGTGGGTTTTCACTACTTTCTGTAGCACAGAAAACTGAATCTCACAGTGGGCAACATCGTGCAGCACGCTTAATTTCTACTACTGAAGAATTAGTCATAATAGGCAATGTTTGTACCTGTAAACTTCAATCAGGTTTGGATTTTGCCCTCAGCTTTTGTTTTAACAAAATGGAAAGTTAACTTTTGCAAGTAGATAATGAAATGACATGAAGCAATGGGAGAGTTCTATAGAATGGGACTGATAAAACACAGCTTTTTTCTGTGAAGGCTTATCTAAGTTATTTTCACTTGGGGACATGAAACAGAATATAAGACACTAAATTGTAATTTATACAATTTAGTATATTTAATTTAATTTCAACATTTTCAACATATATATTTGTATATGAGATATATATATATATATGTATGTATTTTTATAAGGTAAGGCATAATATTGCAATAAAATTTACTGAAAAAGCAGCAGTTTTATTAGAATTGCAATGTATGGAAATGTTCAAAAAGCATTTTTCATTCAGCTCATTTTATATGTGCACAGTTGGCTCCCTTCCTCCCCATCCTCCTCCTCCCTGAAAGCAGCATGCTGTTATCCTAAGTCTGTTTCCGGTCTAGCCTCCTTTAATCATGATGAAAAGCCTAAAATCCAGAAGAAGATCCAATGTAATGATATTTTTTTTAAACAGAGAAATACTTGGCAAGCATTTATTGTGATTGGTGTAATTATAGCAGTAGCAGAGATGCACCAATATGTCCATTACAATTTTCTTACTCACTGCAGCATCTCATTGAAAAAAGTGAACTTCCAGCTCTAATTAATGGTGGCAAACTTGGTGACTTTTCTTATGACATATGATATCCAAAGCCCCTGGTTTTTTATTTGGATCTAGTTCAGGCTGGTTCCACAGATAGAAATTATTCCTGCATTGTTTTATTTTGAGGTGGAGAAGTGCCTTAATGGTTATGAATTATACAATGCAATGAACCTCTTCCCCCCAGAGCCTTTGTTACTTTTACTATATGGAGAGGTTAAAGCCTGAAATAGTTTTTAAAAATAATTGCTAAAAATAATAACTGTTCAGGTATTGTAACAATAGGCTTTGTTCTGAGTTTTATCAGAAGTGAGAGTGGACTCACTGCATTCTTGAGCAAATTTGGTAATGAATGAGGATGAACTGAAGGGGAAAAGTGAAGTAGTCTTGCTTACCAGAAGGAGCTAGAAGGCACATTAGTAAAAACTTGAACCAAGAACTCATTATTTTGTTGGCTCTCCACACAAAGATTCTTTCCTTTTCGTGCAAGATTGTTTTTTAGGGTAATAACTGTTTATCTGATTGTATTTCATTTGTACTAGGACACAACAAAGAGCAGGGCTCACCACAAGTAAGGATTGGTGTTACATCCCCTGAAAGGGCTGAACATCCTGCAGTAATGCAAAATCTTGCATGATAAGCAGAATATTATGTCATTCTCCAGGTTCAGCAAGATAGCTTTCTTCCTGAAAGTCAATTAATCAAGAATTTTCAAGCTAGGAACAAGCATCTGCTTAGCCAGTGTGAATATCAGGGAGTACTTTTAAACTGGTTATTCAGGTGGTCTTAACTAGTTTCTTCTTTTGAAAGGAAATAAGCTTATGACAATGATGGACACAATAAACATTATTAATTTAATTTTCTTTTGGCAAATTTCATCTGCTTGCCCAAATGTATTTATATGCAAGAGGGTTATAAATTTAACTGGATATTTAAAGACCTGTAAGCATATCCACTCTCTAATTCTTAGATCCCAAGGTAACATTATACTTTTATCTCTAGACAGCATGAAAAATGCAATGCTATCTGTCTCCTTTATCTTTCAAAAGCAGAAATAAACAGCAAGACTGAATCTCTTTATGGCTTCAAACTAAGCCCCTTTCATTTTTGTCTATCTAATCCATATTCTGCTCTCTCTAGTCAATTTGTGACAAAAGTGTCTTTATCATCCTCACTTGTTGGTATGTTTAAGTAATGCAATAGGGAACAGTGGCTTAGCAGTGAGAGGCTGCTCCACATTTCCTGTTTTCCAGGAGCAAAAGGGAGATTTCACGTATCCTTGCTATGCCTTATGGACATAAGACTCCTTCTCATCATCCCAGAAAAACTTTTCCAATTATGAAAAATGCAGGGCTTTTCTCTTGGGCACTGGAAACTGTTGTAGTGTGTTTAACTTCCTGGGAACTCTCACACAATTTAGCACTGTTACCTAATTTTTTTAAATAACTGCTGCTGAGATAGACACTTTTATTTAATGTAAATGACCATTTCTAACTAAGGCTCCCCAAGTTTTAGTTTGTTATACTGAATGATTTAAAACACAAGAAATGCATTGGTATATTTTCTGTGTTTTTCTTCAAAATGTTTTTAAAATTTATTTTAGAAACGCTTATATGAAGTTGAGGCAATTATTATTGTTTGGGTTTTTTTTAAAATTACCATTAATTGGTTTTCACCTGAAATCACAGAGCTTAACCTATCCAGGACATCATAATTCTGGCCCATATTATGTGATTTCCAACCACTTCATAATTTTTAAAGGAAATAACTGTTAGGATATAGAAGTCACCACATTTTTTCTCACCAGGGACATACATATATTAATATATATGCACAATATGCAACAGGAAAAGAATAATTCCAAAGGGGGAATCCTATATCACTCAAATGTGCTATTGCATATCCATTATATGTGAACATTTTCATGCCCAGATAAACTGTTGAATCACTATGATTATAGGTGCAAATTATGTAATTGTACATGCTGGTAATTGCCATAACTCCTTGCCTTTGAAGTCACCACATTTGCATGTGTGATAGTGGCATGGGCATTTTCAAATCAAGGAATTTACTGTGGGGCAAAACATTAAAGAAAACAGAGTCCTAAAGGGTAAGTCTCACTTCCATACAAATGTTTCTGACCCTGAAACAAGCTGGGAGAGGTATATGGAAATGAAACAAAATTATGTCTCTCAAGAATGTTATTGGAAGATTTTCACATGGTATCACAACAGTTTTAAACAGCAATTGCCAAATGGCAATGCTGCAGGGATTGGGATGAAAGAGCCCTAGCAGGAAAGTCTGTAAAAATATCATGGATATGAAAGAGTTGTCATGCAAATGTCAGTTCCATTTTGCAGCTATTAATCTACTGCTTCAATCTAACAAGTAATTCCAGCCATTTTATTTCTTCACTTGAATCACCTGGACTTCTTCAAGGGTAAGTCAAACTGCTCCACAGAAAGACTTGAAAATGGGCCTGTGATAGGTGACTGTGCTATCACAATCTCTGGCACAAGTTCCTTTTTCCTCTTACTCTCCCACAAAGCAATATTAAACTTTTATGCTATGGGGGAAGGTCACTTGTTTCCTTAAATTAGCAACCTACAACTGACTGCTGGAATTTTAGAGAGAACAGATCCTCCATAAAACACCCTGTTTCATGGTCTGGATAGGCACATATCCAAAATTATGGTATTATTTATAATCTTTTGCTTGAAAGGGAAGCAGGATGTTAACCTACCCTTAAAAGAAGAGCATTAGGAGCACGTTTATACACTCTGTTGGACTCTGAGGGAGAGCTTCCCAAAAATTAGTTTGCCTGTAGACACACTGCAGCCTAGGCCCAAACAAGTAACACAGCACTGGTGCTCCCAAACTAATTGAGGGAACAATGAAATATTCTTCTAACATGCAACTCCTCAGCAGGGTGGATTTCCCCAGTCAGAGAACAGCATTAATAATCTTCCTTGAACTTATCAAGTGAGCTATTTATTACTTCTACTTTGATCCTTAACATCTGCAATTCTCTCTCTTTAATAAGCACTTTGATCATAAGCACTACTTCAATAGTTTAATGAATTGGTTCTTCTTGTGAAGAAACTAACACATTTCAATAGGTGTGCTAAAACCACTGCCAGTCATGCCCACTTCTTAGCTTGCCAGGTGGGTCTTCTCTCTACACAAAACCTGGCCAGGAAGACAGAGCAATCCTTTCTGTTATCTTGTTTTTTGCTTAAAGTTAGTGATGGAAAGTATGAAAACTTTGTCTGCATTTGTCGCTGGCTATGTGAACAGCCCTGTTTGTCCATTTCTTTCCAAACAAAACTATTTTCTGTTCTTGGACTCCACCTCTCTCTATCTTCTTTTTGGCAATCCAAAGGCCTCAGAAAATGTTAAACAAAAATAGGCACTTGTATCCTAGCAGCACTTCCAGCCTTTGACAGCTTCCAAGTCAATCTCAAGTAGAAAATCACACCTATAGCTTGTGTCACCTTCTTGGAGAGACAAAATCAGTGGGAGGGTTCAGAGAAGGAAGTGCATGGAAATTCTTTCATAAAAGACAAATGTTGCCAGAGGTAGCTTACAACAGCCCATCTGCTCCAGTGAGCAGATATGTGGGCATGATCCATGCTTTCTTATTTATGTGGGACTTATATTTGTAATGTGGAGTGAGAACAATACCCCTGTTCAACACCAGCTGTACGATTTTAGATAGCACTCACTAGCCAATTGCACAAGACCAATTCCAATCTGTCAGTGTAGTGTGGTCTGTCCTGTCACAGGAAGTGTTGTTTTTGGAACAGTTTGAGCAGCCATTGCCATTTTACTGTCTACTGACAGAAATTAATAGTGAAGGCCTTGTAGAGCAATTTATCAACAGCTGTTTGAATTCACACTTTTTTCACCCCTCCTATCTCCAGACCAGAAGGACTGCCTGCCCATTTATGTCAAAATGTCAGTGGAAGGTAGAAATTGAGCAGGATCGACTCCTGGGAGTAAGTGATCTCAGTGACACAGGGTTTCCTTAAACTCCACTTGGGCTGGTTTTGAAAGAGGGTGAAAGGCTCCAGCCCAGGCTGGCCACAGGAGAGATGTAAACACGGATGCATCTGGAGAGCCCAGCCCTGCAAACACAGACAGTGCAATCAGCACTGAGCGAGACAAAGCGACGGCAGAAAACCTCTGAG
Source organism: Melozone crissalis (assembly GCF_028551555.1). Classification (NCBI taxonomy): domain Eukaryota; kingdom Metazoa; phylum Chordata; class Aves; order Passeriformes; family Passerellidae; genus Melozone; species Melozone crissalis. Next base: position 31,335,474 of record NW_026535794.1, read on the forward strand.
AGGAGCAGTCGTTTTTCCTTCAGTTCAACCATATAACATAAGATAAAAAAGTACAGACATGTTAACAGACATTAGAAGGAAATTTATTTTCAGCCTTTTCAGCCTATATTTTTTTAGACCTTCCACATTCCCAGTCTGAGAAAAGATCTGAACTATGGTAGTTTTAAAGACTTTTATAAATTCAGTTTCTTATGAAAATGCCAAGTTGAGCTTTGTTCTTTTATATCCAAATTATATACAATTTGTGTACTTTTGACACAAATTGTTCTGCCATCCACCTCATGAGCGTGTAATTCTGCTAGAATACAGTACAACTCATAGATGTTATGTAGTGTACCATGTACCTTACTAGTAGCGACAAGGTGTATACAAATAGTGCTAGTATGGCAGTGCAATTTCAGTATTCATAAAGAAATAAATTAAAATCAGAAAGAAATTCAAAACCATACAAAAGATCAATAACAAAGAAGTGAATGGAGTATTGACAATCTTGTGAAACAAATTTCTAGGGTTTGTTTTTGAGAAAATAAAAAAAAATCAAATGAGAAAATTATTTGAAACAGTATTTGTGTGTTTATATGCATAAGTACAAATTGAAATTGCATCTTCATTGGAAAAACACCACTCTGAGATACACAGTGATTCTAAAAGGATTACTTTTTTTAAGCCTGAATGACATTTACGTAAAAATATGTTTGCATGCAACAGCTTTGAAAAAGTTTAATCTCTAGACAGGTTTGTCCATGCAGTTTTTGTCACATGTTTGCATCACTAGAGAAATAAACTTTAAAGTCTTGCAGAAACTTTGAAAGCACATTTTCCAGTAGCAGGCTTTATTTTCAGCAATTTATCATTTGCAGCTTCCTTTCTTTGAATGCTACTTTTGATACTGTTTTGTGTGAAGGATAACAGCAAACGATCTGGAAGAACCTCAAAGGGGTGGGGGACAGGCAAAAAAAGGCTGCCTTCCTTGACAAATAAAAATATGCTTTACCATTCTCTCATGTAAAACGCTGATTTTTCCAGTATAGAAAAAAAAAAGGGTGTTCTTAAATCTCTGGCAGCACCAAACATAACCTTCATTATTTGCTATCCTAACCACATCATCAAAGCCTTAAAAATTCAATGAGGAAAAATTGGGGTTTTTTTCTTCAAAGAAACTCATTGTATATTTCACCATGAATACAGAGAGGAGTGATTTTCTTTCCTCTAAAAGGTGTGATTTTTATTGCAAATCAGAAAGACTGTGGAGGTCCAGACTATGTTTTACACCAAAAGACTACTACACAAGGAGCCTTCATGACATATTGCAAGGTCAGGAGCTGTAAAAATTAATGCAGAGAGCATACCCCAGTTAAAGAACAGTTTTACAGAATCTGATCAGCCCAGGAATGACTGGAATATACTTTTTAATTAACATAGTATTTGTTTGTGGTTTGTAAATCCGTGGGAATACTGGCTTGGTTACTTACATTTTCTTTTTTCAGACTAGAGATGAAGTGCGGAGGTAGGAGCATGAAAGAAACATGAATAGGAGCCATCAGAGCAGGATGAAGGGTGAAGAAAGATTGTTCTTACTGAAGGACAAATATGGCTTTGAAATAACTTTGTACACTAACTCAGTGTAGAAAGAAGAAGAAACCAGTTTTACTGTGAAACGTAATTAGACATTACCTTTATTTCTCCATTCTCCTGAATGTTGCAGGATGTGAAAGTTGAACTGCTGTTCTGCAAGGGGTGCGGGAGAATCCTCCTTAGAACAGGAAGGTTCAGGACCCCCTTAGCACAGCTAGGGAGTTCCACTTGTGGCTAAGTACAGCCACAGAATTGTTGAATATTTTGAGACAATTGTCATCCATTCATGGCATTGATGAGCCTGGGGCATATTTCTCCACACAGAGGGAATATTTTACCCTTTCTTTCAAGCTGAAGGTGTTCTAATAAAGACTACAGGCATCAGCTACTAAATTCAGAGAAGAAACACAGGTAAAACCTGGATATAAGTACATGGACCTAGCTGAAATGTGAAACTGAAAATGCAACTGTGAATTGACTGTGGCTGTACTGTGCATGTTATGGATCTGAAAACAGCAAATGCATTAGAAGAAAATACCTGGTATTATCAGCAAAAAATATGAGATCACAGTTGAACTTGGGTGCTCAGAGTGTCCTGAAAACAGTCAGATCATCCCTATGTGCTTTGTAATTACCTGTTTGTTAGCTTTGTTTCACCTCTGTACACTTGCAGAGGTGCTTTTCTTTAAGAGACCTTCTCTTTTAGTACTTCCTTGTTATCATGGCACAGAATTTTTTTACAGTGATACTGAGCCCAAGAGAGAACAATCACTCCTCCCAGCTTCACAAAATTTGCCATCTCTGTCTGATGAACAGTATAATTCTGCTCAAGATATTTCTTCTCCCATCTGTGTACCTTGCCCTTACGTGAGAGGTTGTGCTGTGGTAGTACAGGGCAGCTGCTGGGTGGGACAGATGGATTTCTCTTGCTCTGGTTTGGTGCAGTAACTGCACTTTTACTGGGATTTAAGATTAGGGAGCTGAGAGCAGCCAAGGCACAGTCATATGTGTGAGCTTTGGAGGCATTGATTGCTGCTGTGTTGGACAGTGGGAAAAAGTGGCACCCTAAACTGGTATAATTAAACCAGAGCCCTAAATCATAGAAAGCCTAATGTAACTCACTTTTTTCTAAAATTGCATCTTTTCAGCTGATAAGACAACAGAAAAAATGGAACAAGTAAGGTTACTGTTATATCATTCCTTCTCAGCATGACAAAAAAATGAGATAGCAAAAGTAAACAATGGTAAGCAGTGATAAATTTATTATTTATTATTTATTTATTTATTATCAATTATTTAATTTATAATTAATTTATATATTTACTATTTATTTATTTATTTATTTATTATTAATTATTTATTTTAATTTACAATTAAAATATGTTTCTGGCGAAATTTGCAGCTCTCTCCCTGACCTGAGTTTATAATGAGGATGCTGAACCAGAAACACTACTGAAGGGAGCCTGGCTCAAAAATAGTCATCATAAAATGAACAAGCCTTCAGAGAAACAGACAAATGCAAAAACAGGTAAAAATATGGTTGTTTACATCTTTAAATAGTGTTTTTTTTTTACAAAGTTTTCTTAATCCATGAAAAATCATTGCAATTTCACACTATTATTTGGTTTTGATGGTTTAATTTTTCTACTTAGTCCTGAACAAGTGTTCTGTGATTGTGAGACCTGATGAGATCATTGTGAAGGAGCTTGTACTTACACCTGTTTTGCTTTCAAGACAGTGCACTCAACAGACATGGAAATAAGAGGGTCAAATAAATCTTGATCAGAGCATTGACCACAACAGATCACAGTGGTTTAGCCATAAGGCAGAGAGAGATAATGTTTCAAAGGTGAGTAGGACTGTGCAAAAACTGCTTTTGTCTTGCCAAGAGACTAATCTGATTAGCAGACAATTCTTTCATGTTTTGGGTGTAACATCTTAGAAATGGGGCTTTTGGTCTTTTTTTTTTTTACTGAATTCTACCAGAGGGAAGAGTTGAAGAGGTTGATTTGTGTGCTTTCCACTGGGATTTATAAGCACAAGTAGAGCTGGTTCGTAGGTTATTTCAGCTGGTAGAGCCTCTCTATGCTTTTTGTATAGAAAATAGGTGTTTATTACTTGGAAACCCAGTAGAGAGTTGTCCTTTAATCATCTAACTGTGGGATCTGACATGTTATAAAATGCACCTGTTAGAGGCTGTGCTGGAATTCAATTAGTTCTCATGTGACTTTTGCAGCTGAACTAATGGGCTGAAAGGTTATACTGGGTAAATACAAAATCCCAAACTGATTCACAGGGAAGTCTGGAGAAATGTCATGATTTCACTTTGTAAATTTTGGCAATACCACAATAATCACATTGTTATTTTGCCTTAAAAAGACCCTAACTAGGGTGATACTGCTTATTATTTTAAAATTTCAAAACAAAAGTCTTTTAGTTAATACTTTTCTGTTAAATGTCGGATCCTTCTGAGTAAGAAAGAAAAATTGCTGTGCTACAACAGCTACAGTTTGATAAGTGATGACCATTCATTTCCACTCATTGTTTATATTGTCATGCTTGACTAGTATAGCTAGTCATAGAGCAAATTCATTAAGAAGGTTATTATGACTTGTTATAAGAACACGGTGATTTTAATTGATCTGCCTAATACTAACCCATAATTACATTTTAAAATTTAATAATAAATGACAGCTTTCTTTTCGACATCTGCTACAGAGAAGATTTTTTGGTGTGTGTGCGTTCACCAAAGATTTGGCAGATTTATTTCTCTTTGTGTTTTCATTTGACATTCTATAGCATGGTCTCAACTGCAATAGGCATTTCCTACTTTTACATTGAACAAACAGAACTTCTACTGATCTACTAATATCAATTATCAAAAAAGCCCTATATTTTGGAATAGTTTAATGCAGTCTTTTAGTGTCTTTCATGTTTTGTACATTTCAGATTTCGAATCTTGCAAACACCAAATTAGAAATACTTAGTGCTTACATAGATCTACATAGCAAACACATAAAACCAGAATGTGAACAACATAATACAAAAAGTTAGAAATCTTTATTAAGATCTACACAATTTTTGTTATCTTGACAGATTTTGTGCAATCCTTAATCTGTTGAAAATTGAAGCTAACAGACTTTGGTTTCTTGGTCTAACCCTGCTGCCTCCACAGTTCCCATACCTGCACACTTTCCACAAGCTACTGCTTTCCTAATGCAGAAGCCTGAGATACATTATGCTTTTCATAAAGCCCATGAACAGACCTTATTCTAAAATTAACACAGCAGTTGATTTTGTTTCCAAGTGTACTTTGTTATAAATTAATAAATGGATGCATAGGTGTTTACTTTATGATGCATTATCATGATGTTAACTTTGTTTTTCCCATGTTGGGAAGACCAGTGGAGAACTGTACCATCCTGGGGAAGCTGCAGTACTCTTGAGCTGTGGCCAGAACCCTTCCACCAGCTCCTGCTCCCCACTTAGCAGCCTCTGAGAGCAGGGATAGGAAGGAGTTGGACCATTATGCTGCCTCCTGACTAAGTTATATTTTCAATAAACTTGTTCAAACAAACCACCAACCCATTTTGGCTGAAACTTTCAAAATAACAACCTGAGGCAGAGTTCTGGCCAAGAATTTAAGACTTATGCACTGTTTTAAGTGGCATCTGAGAGAAACCTTAGGTGGCTTTCTAAATGGGACTTTAAGCCTGGAGGAACACAAGAAAATCATCAAGTATTCTGCTTTGTTACTGTGAATATCCAAGAATGGCTGAGTAGATAGGTCCTCTTGTCCTCCCCATGCTCTCCTGGTTTTAGATTTTAATTTATTTTAACTTTAGTTTTTTAATGTTTATTTATTAGCACAGTACAAAGCTAAACTGAAGAAATAACCTTAGTAATCCTTTGAAGGGGTGTTGCTCACAATTTCTTTCTCTGGTCTTTGCTCATATTTTCTTTTTTTATTTCTTTGAGTGGAAGATGCAACAGATTTTGACAGCTATATGACTGCAAACCCTGCTTTGGTAGAATGAATGCATCCTTTATGAAGTTTTCCAATGTCTGAGCAAATAAATCCAGCATTGCTTCTGTGTACTTTAGCTGCCTCTAGTCAGTGCTTGGAGAACTGCCATTCCCTGCTGGTTGCTGCCGTGGTTAGAAGCCTAAGTAGAGTAAAGTTATCAGACAGCTGGATGTAATGCTAATTAATAGATCTTGAAAATGTCTTAACCCACAGCCTTAGAACAACCAAACCTACTTTTCTATTTGCAGTTTTCATAGAACAATGCGCACTTACAATTTTAAAAACTTTTATTTTGGAAAATTTACATTTTAAAATTATTGATGATGCTTTTTTAATAGACAATTATTTTTATTATTTAATCCATGGTGATCTCTGGGATTTTTATCTGGAACTTGTTATGATACAAATATCTTGCCTGTCTTGAGACAGTTACTGCACCATCTCAGGCCACAGAGTGCCCTTAAACAATTCAGATTAGCAACAGTAAGACTCTTTGATCCCACAATGACTAACCAAAATGCTTTTGCTGAACTTGAATCAAATGTCTTTCTATGGATCTGTGTTAATTATTACTTAAATACAGAAATGAAAAAGGAAACAGAATTAAAAAAGATTAGACAAACAGCCATGGAATCAATGTGATCCCTCTTAATATGATGGAAAAATCAGTCGTGCAAGATTAATTGCACTAAACAGAAGAAAGTTCAGGATATTCATGTTCATAATAAAATCAGCGTAATGGCACCACTGAAAGCCAGATACACTCCTTTGAAAATATGGAACAATCCCTCTTTTTATGGCATATGTTATTGAATAATGGCTAATGGGTTTCAAAATTAAAAGAAGCATTTTTCAGTACATAGGAAATATGTAGATTAAAACTGAAAAATGCATACCTTGTAGCTCTGTTGTGAAAAGGTTATCACATCAGCTTCAACATTCAAAATGATCTCCCTTCCATGGTCAGTGAAGATATGGAAAATCTCCTTCTCCTCATCTACTCTTTGTCTTTCTTGATGGTTGTGTTTAATTTGCACTAAGCTCCTAGGAAGAGAAAGAAGCAGAAGCAGCCTCTCCTATTTACTCCCGTTTCAGCAGAAAGCAATAAGGGCTAAAGAGCACCCAAAGGCCCAAGGCCAGGCTAACCAGAAGCTGAGGCACACCCCAGCCCTGTGCCTGGCTGTGAACTGCACCTGATACGTGCATGGCTACAAGGTGCAGAGAGGAAGACACCAGCAAGGGAAGTGGCAGTGGGCATTCCATTGGAAAAAAGTCAAGAGAAATAACTTCCTTTACTGTGTTCATTGTCAATTCAGAGGTAGATTTCTGGGCGAGAAAGTTGGTTGCTCCTATTAGTTTCTGTGGAGTGCAGATAAGTAAAGAATTGCCCATTTTCCATGGCAGAAAAGAGAGGCACCAAATAAATACTTGGCTCACCTTATAGATTTGTTCTCTAAACAAGCACAGCAAGACCTTGAATGGTCTGCAGTCACCTGACCCAAAAAAGGCAGCAGCTCCTCTCTGAGTTGCAGAAGGGCTGAAGATGGGGAGATGACACTGAACCTGGTGCCCTGTGATGGTGTTCACAGGGGTTTTCAGGTGAGGGAAGAGACAAGAATGTTGCCTCCATGTTCAGAAGGCTTGATTTATTATTTTATGATACACATTACATTAAAACCATACTAAAAAGAATAGAAAGAAAAGTTTCATCTCAGAAAGCTAGCTAAGCTAAGAATAGAATAGAAAAGAATGATAACAAAGGCAGCTGCCTCAGACTCTCTGTCCAAGCTACCTCCGCTGTGATTGGCCATTAATTACAAACAAGCACATGAGACCAATCACAGATGGACCTGTTGCATTCCACAGCAGCAGATAGCCATTGTTTACATTTTGTTCCTGAGGCCTCTCAGCTTCTCAGGGATTAAAAATCCCAAGAAAAGGATTTTCACAAAAAGATGTCTGCGACAGTGCCCAACTTTGCAGAGCACCCTGTGCCCAGTATGAGCCAGACTGCTGTGTCCTCATCTCTTGGAAGCACAGCTCTCCTGCTTCCTTCATTCCTCTGTGGGCACAGGGATCTGCTTCCCCCAGCCCTTCTGTGTGCTAGTGGGGCTTTACTGCAGGTGGGCTCACAGATTCGCTTATCTGCTTTCAGTTGGCAGCGTAGGAAGGCAGTTACCTCACTGAGAGCCAGCAAGGGGAGGGCAATCACAGCAGCCGAGGTTTTCCAGGATATGTTCCTGGAACACGCCTTTGGAGGCTCCAGGGCAGTGCTCATCTGGTGTGCATTGTCAGCCCTGCTGCACCAGCCAGCAGAGAGCTGTCAGACCTGCACTGCCTGAGAAGATCTTTCTCCAGTGACAGCCCTACAAGGCTGGGCCTGCTTCGTGTTAGGAGGTGACTGGCTCAGCCCCAGAGAGACCTCTGAGCACAGCCCTCTTAATTTCTGGGAAAGTTTCTTTGAGGTTTGTTTTAATGCCACAACCAGAAGAAATTCTGTCTGATTTCAGAGTAGGAACACATGTTCACCTTTTAAGTCCTCATCAGGGTTTCTAAGACAGCAGAAAAGTGGCAGGATCTTTTAATATTCAGCAGAGAGGATAGCTTAGCAGCTGACAAGTAGAAGCAGTTGACATTACTTGGGAACAGGAGCAAACGTTGCTCTTGCTCACTCCTCCTACCTCCCTCAGCAGACTGAACATAATAAATATAGTGGTAAGAAACAAATGGTCTCCCCCGCTGCTTTACTAGAAACTGGAGTGTCAAGTCTTCCTTTGCTGGATAAAAAATAGAGTGGGCAGGATGTGACAGGATTTCTAAAATAAGCTTTGCAGAAGGTAGACAACACAACCAGGATATGAGCAAGAGGGTGGATATGATCTGAGGGGGCACGACTGCGTGATGGAGAGCCCTGAGGAGGAGTAGGAAGAGAAAAGCCATGAGTGCTTGGTACGTAGCAAAGCATTTACAGCACCACTTCACGGGACGTTTGTGGTTTATGAGGTATGCTGAGGCAGCTGCTGCATGTGTATTAATGTATTATCACAGTAATGGATTATGCTTTAATTCCCTGTAATGTGCCCGATCCTGAGTAATGCGAAGAAGCAAATTTGGTTTCTGTGCCAAACAGCAAGATGTGTCACAGATTTAAGACATGCTCAGAGGCTGGGGTGACTCCTCACCACAAATTGCGCTGCACACGAGTCCTGCATGCAGCTCTGTACAGCCCCTGTCCCAGGGCTTTCTACAAGAGGCAGGATGTCTCCCAGGAAGGAGAAACACTATGTCCCCTGTCCCTAGCAAAACTTCTTGACAGAAAAAATTTCTTGGTTTAGACCATTAATTTAGAAACAGTTAGGGAAAGGAGCTGGAGCAGCAGCTGGAGCAGCTTGCCTCAAAAGCTGGTGCAAGTTGTCAAATCCTCACTGATTCCAGATAGGCTGTGGTAATTTAGCCAGAAAAAAAAAAAGAAAAAAGAAAAAAAAAGTAATAGGTAAAAATAGAGTTGTAGCTCATGTCCCCAAGAGAAGAATCTCACTCTTACCTTATACGTCTACATCTCAAGACCACCACCAATTTTTGGCAGAAATTATTGTGCAGGAGAACTACTCTGCCCTCAGCTTTGGCATCAGGAGCCAGGAGTGATAGCAGAGGTGGTGCTAGTCACACCAGAGCAGGCTCAAAGAAAAGCAAGTGTAGCATTCATTTTTTGTACCAATAGCACTGTGTCAGTGTTTGGGTTGGGACTGTGAAGAGCAGGCTCAGGGTGGAAAGCTTGCTGCAAACACTGCAGCCCTGTCTGGGATTTTATTGGCTATAAATGTGTGAAAAGACAATCTCAGAGGAAAAATAGACTGATCCAGAATGCCTAATCAGTGATGTAGCATATACCCTTACCAAGTGTTTTCAGTAAAAGCAGAGCTACCAAATGACTGAGTAGCTGGACTTCAGCGTGTTACCAATAGTACTGAAATCAATAGGCAGAGAGTTCCTATGGCTGCAATATCAAAGGGATTTAGGAAAATACTGTCAAGTCTCATAGAGGAAACTGTTGGGGATCTGATGCCAACACTTGAATGAATTCAAATGTCTAATATTAACTAAGAGAGGCAGTGCTAAGCAGCAATCCTAATTCAAGCGTGGCTCTAGGAAAAAAAAAAAAAAGAAAAGGTTTTCCCTCTGGGTGTGGTCCTAGAAATGATCCCTAGAGCTGCCAGACATACCCCAGCCATGAGTCAAAAAGCATTTATAAAGTGGCTCTGCACTCTTCACTCCTCAGTGAAGGACAGCAGATATTTCATTCAGGCAGCAAAGGGCATCTGCCTAGCTGGATGAAAAAGTTAAGTTCACTCTTCAGCAAAACAAAGTACCTGAATAGCTGCACTGGCAGAAATATTCCCCAAAAATGCTATATTGGTGTCCAACGGACATGTAGAGTCATCAAAAAGAAACACTCTGTACAAGTATTTTCAAGGTTTTCTGTACTGGGTCAGTACAAGGGAAGGTGTCAGATGATGTGATAGTGTACAGCTAAAATGTTTTCTTTTAACAGCCTCATTGTATGTTGCTGGGGTGAGTGAGTTGTAAGATGATGCCCTGGACACATAGTTTGGAAACTTTTTGGTCAACTGCCATGCAGCCACCAGATTTAGGGCCAGTGATTAAGTTACTGAGGCTTTTGTTTTTTAAGTGTGTTCTCTTCAATATATCTTTCAGGGCTAGCCATGTGCCAAGGGGTCTGTAACCAAGCTGTGATTCTCTTTCATGCTTTCAGAGGTCTCATTACAGGCTGCTGGCACCCACAGCCTGCTTCCTGCTTATTTCAGATGACCACAGCACTCAGCAGAGGCTGAACAGAGAAGTCAATAAACTAGTGGGTCACAAGGAAAGAAAATGTGCATTTCTTCTGGGAAGGCAGAGGGTTTTATTTGTTACAAAATGGTGGTTGCTCTGATCTCAGAGTTCAAGATATTCTTTGCATAGATACTTTTTCACAGGAGCCAAAGCCAGGCTTTTGAAAGGAGCGGGACATTATGCAGAGTTTTTGTAGGTTTTTCTGAGATACAGGCTTCAGGAAGAGTCTTCAGATTCTTGGTCAGGGTAATTTGTTTAGCTCTCTTGGCTTCCTTACCATTTAGCCAGTAGATTTTAGGGCTAGGGATTTAATTGTGGAGAACTTTTGTTTTGCATTCATATTGTGGTTTATTCATATTATTTGGTTGCCATCCTGCTTTTATTATGCTAAGAAAACCATTGTGGGTTTGTTTTGTTATGCTTTGTTTTATTGTTTGTAGGGATTTTTTTGTCTTTTTTCTTTTAAACAGCTTCAATAATTTTTCCTCCTGAAATTATTAATATGTGCTTACTACAAGAGGTAGTCAGTTCCTCAAGTCAAAGGACAAGCAGAGATCAGTAGAGTTTGCACCAAATGAGGATCTGGCTCACGACTTAAAAACAGACAAAAGGAAATACCGTCCAAAGTTGACTTCTCTATTACAGTGTTTCAGCCTAAATGAAATGCTTTGAGGACATGATATTGGGATTTTTTTTCAAGAGGATCAAATGCAAGAAATAAATAGGCATGCAAAGTCTGCTTCCCAGGTTATTCGGGTTTCGGGGCTCTGTTGTGTCCTGCTGCAGAGCCTTTCCTTTTGCTTTGGTAAAACATCAGAGTGAAGAGGGTGACCCTGTGCACTTGTTTCAGATGAGTGTAAACAGAAGCTGATATTACTTGTCTGAATGAAGTGGACTATCCCATGGAGGAGAATAATAGCTGTCTCCCAGGGCTTTTTTCTCAAAAAGACTAGTGAGAACTTAAAAGTCAAAAGACCCAAGAAGAGGGTGAAAGTTGATTACTTTAAGGATTAAACTGTTACCCTGGTGAAGTCAGCAAATACTGTTTCTAAGCAATGATTTCAGTGTCTCTTGAGCGTTGTGAATCTGAACCGTGCAATTGGAATGTATTTCATAAAGATGTAAATTTTTTTGTTATTAGTTTTTTAAAATGCTATTTGGTGTTTTGACTTCAATAAAATATGTTCTGGAATAGTGTATAAAAATCAACTTTTGCAGAGAATTTCATTTGGACGTGTGCTTTTAAAAAAATTTAGAAGCTAGAAGTATGTAATTAAAAAATTATATGGTTCTCTAATTTGCATCAAACCATGCTCTGTTAAAAATGTACTCACACTTAGATTTTTAGCCACTTTTTCTTCCTTGGAATTTCTTGGAAGAGGCAAACAAAAGTACTGTTGCTCTGGTAGCATCCTGTTAGGTAGGGAGTGATTTTTCACAAAGTCTTGATTATTATTTCATCAAGAAAGTAGGTAGATATTAAAGGTTACCCAGATGGTTTATATATTACTATAATAATCTTGTTCATAGAAACTCTCACAAAGCAAATAATTAATCATAAACATACTGTGATCCCCTTAAAGCAGCGACTGTTTTAAGTTGAAATCCCATAATGGCTATGACCTCTAACCCTGATGTAACTGTTTCTATCCTGGCTACTAAAGTGGCTGCTCATGAAAGGCCATCAAATACAGAAGTAAATGCAAAGGTTAACAAAGTTAGTGGACCAAACAAACTTGATACTGAGAATGAACTTTCACATGTAGCAAGAAAATAAACACCACTCTTCCAGACTGATCTACACAGGAGGTTTGAGATGCCAAAATATTAAATGTTATTAAGCACATAATCTCTATTTTACAGATAAGTGTTTACTCTGGGGGTTACCATCCTTTTATATTGATAAAAAGTCTTCGCTCAAATTAAAAAAGAAAAAAAGTTAATGCAGTAGTGTGTTTTCAGTGAGAAAGTGTTTGCTCTAGACTCCAAGAGAGCATTGGTAATTGGTTTGGGAAAGAGAAGAGATGGCACTGAGATGTGTAAATCTTAAGAACTTTTTGTGTGTGGCCCAGTTATTAACAAGTAATTTGATTTTTTCAACCCCTTCCCAAGTGTAATCTTTGCATGATATGATGCTTCAGGTTGTTCTCTTCAAAATTCTTGTGGTGTACTCATCCTCCCTCCCCAGTCACCTCCATGGATGGGGAGAATGCAGTTTGCCTCTCTAGTTCAGTGTCTATTGTGAGGGATTATTTTGTTTCAAAAATAGTAATTGCTAGTCGATGCTTTGCTGGTTGAGTTCAGCAGGACAGGACTTTGTAGCTGTTGAGCTCCAAATGTGCTTGCAAAGGAGCAGAGTATGGGCAGGTTTGCATGTGGGATGTACTGGTATGCACTGGCAGCTGGAAAAGGCATCTTTCATATTTAGATATAGTGATTTCAGCAGTCCTTGAAGGATTCAGTAGTCTGAAATTTACAACTGTCCCCCATCAGACACCTCCATCAACAGGGTGTCAGTGACTGCTACTCCAGATTCCAGCTGCCTGTAGTGTCCTCCTGTGGGATGTCTCTGCTGCCCTCAGCCGCCCTTCATGCCTTGAAAAGCATGAATTCTGCCGCCTTACTCAGAAGTGAGCCATAGCATTAGGGAGAAAGTTTCTTTTCCACCATCATGACCCTGTGAAAATGTGTAGGACTGCCAGGAAGCTAGTCTCAAATGGGAGCATAAAAAGGCAAGCTCTTTTTATTAGTTTTGAAAGGAAAAACAAAAGCTTTCTTATTAATTTAATCAACTTGGTATCCTAAACCCCAGTCAGAAATTTTTAGGCTGCTATGGAATAAGCAATTCAATGATGAAAAGAGAAAGAAATGTTGGTTATATATAAAACTTGACAGTTGGGGAAACTATTTCCCTGGCCTACAAAGTAGTTTTTCAAGTAGATCAAAAAGAGTTGTTTAACTCTACACAATTTCCAGTTTTAACAACATTAAATACCTTTTCTCCAGTTAGATATCAGCCTTTGAAGATTTTGGAATTGTTATTCCTATGGGGAAGAGGATATTGAATAATTCCTACCAGTTATGAAACTCAATATTCTCCAGATGGTTATTGAGACAAGCTTTTACACACCATTGTAAAATGGGTTTAAAATATCCTGTGCTGTGATTGACTAAACAAGTCACATGGCTACTGCATACAAATTTGAACTCCTTTTTCAACTAAATGACCTTATTAAAACCATAAACAAAATGGTACTTAAAGGTTGGCTTTAAAGCAGCAGCTATAAATCCTAGATTTATTGTAGTACTATTCTATTATTTGTGCTAAAAACAACAAAAAATAAACCATTCTGAACATTAAATCATGCCTTTAGTGATGAATTGGTTAAAAAAAATATAGTTCCCTGTACTTTAGCAATCCTCTAACATTTTCTTCAAATGACTTAACAAAATGACATGTTCACAACCCAAGCAATGTCAAATGGTGCAAGGAAGGACCAAAATCCTATAGTAAAGATTGTTCCTTGAGCAATACTCTACCTTCTCTTTCAGGAGTAAATTTGTACCTAAAGAGACCCTGAGCACTGTTCTTCATAAAACCTTCACTCCCACTTGTGGTCTAGTGCCAAGCTGTACTGCAGTGGTGAACAACTCTAGCAAAGAAGAAGAAAAATTATACCTATACTTATTATTATTACTTATACTTATTATACTCTGCGCTTGCACTGCAGAGTTTGCTGCACCTCGGGGGAATAACAGCAGCCACCTTTCACTCTTCATCCCCTCTACCATAAAACCATGCCTACCAAGGTGGAATTTTTTGTCTATATTCATTAGGATGCTGGTCCTGTAAGCTTACTACCAGAAATGGTTATATTTCAAAGTTACTAAACCATCCCCTTAGAGTTTTTGGGTTTTCTAGGAGTCCCAGCTTACAAAATTAATTATGTTATTAAAATAAACACATCATTCTGTTTAGGGATTCTTGCTTGCTGTTTATGGATCTCCCTTTCTTAGAGTGAGAGTCTACAAAGGTAAATTATAAGAGAAAAGGCTAAGCTAAGGAGTGGTTTTAACTATTTTAACTGAGAATAACTCCATGGCCCATTCCTGAAGTGATGGAAACCTCGGCCTTTCTCTTCCAGAAACCAGAATTTTTCCCTCTTATTTTTGCTTGGCATATGGCTTATCACAATTAAAATATTAGATATTATAATTAACAAAAAGGGCTTTAATAAAAACCACAGTGATGAAAAACATGCTTAGAGATTTATGTTCCTTTAGGAAATGTGTTTACATGAAAGGGAAACAGGAAAATCCATAAAGTGGTTGAATCTGGTACTACACTTAAAATTATGCTGCTGAGCTTTTTTAAAGCAATTTTATTTTTTCCTCTTCTGTAAATATTCCAGTTGTAACATAACTCACTTATCAACACTTATTTTTTTTAGCTTGTTTAGTACGCCTTGGTTTCAGAGTTTCAGTTTAATATTGCTAACAGTCTTAGTAAAAACCCCAGGATTAACAGTGTATTTGAACACCTGCAAAGTTCATTTAACAACTGGAATGGCAAATGTTGCAAAATTCAAAATATATTTAACATATTTTTAGTTTGAATGTTAACCACAGCTGCTTAGTGCTGTTCAAGAGGCTTGGAATGTACATATTTTATACTTCTCAAGGAATAGCTGTGATTGATGGCCTTTCATGTCAAATGTTTGATTTGCTGAAGACAGAACCAAAAACAGTGGAAAGGGGAAAGTCTGGGAAGAGCTGCCAGACTAGCAAAATTGTTTATTAAAACAAAAAACCTATCCAAGTTTGGCACGCTTCTGAATCTTAGCTGAATTCAATTGATAAAAGGGGGCAGAGAGGAAAAAGAAGATTAAAAAATCCCAAAATAATAAAACCAGACAAAACAGAGAAAAATCAGTTTGTTATTTTACTGATTGCATTCACACAGATGAGCTGTCCTATCATTCAGACAGATGGAAGTCCAACAAATCCTTCATACAGAGCTATGAATATCTGATATACAGGTATTTTACAACCCTTACAGAGCCAGGTTTTTCAATGGATCATTCACAAATCTTTCAGAGAAACACACTTTTCTATGATCCTTGGCACTGATAGTATCATTTTCCATACCAGACTCAATGATTACGCCAGATGCACTACATTCATTTTCCTTTTTCATTGTGAAGGACTGGTTCTTCTCATATTTATACTAGCTGTGATTACTGCAGCTCAAAAAACTTTGAGTAACTCTTGATTTATTTGAGGGCAAGAAATAAAGCCTTTTAACCATTTATTTTCAGTATTGATAGATGTAAAGTATTTTTGTCCAGATTTCAGCCTGTTCCAGTTTTAACCAAAACCATCATGATGCACAAATTTAACATTTAATTTTCTAGGAACCTTTGGCCTTCACCTCTTAACACACTGGAGTAAACAGGCAGAGATGGAAAGTCTGTAAAGTACACACATGCTGCACCCTCTTTTCTTTAGTTTTACAGAAGCTACTTCCAAAATTCTTTTTTAACAAATGCCATAGATATTCAGCTACCTTGCTGGCAACCAGGATATATATCTTGCACTCCTAGATTTCAAGCACCCGTCTAGAGTAAAAACAAGTATTGCAGAGCTTGGGGAAAAAAAAAAATCCAGTAGCTATTTGTGCCCAGCTTTGAAGCCATACCTATTTAGGGCAAACTGTTGAACACACAAAAGCTGAAGAGACAGAAGTGTTCACATGCCTTAGTCTAGACTTCCTTTGTGTTCTGTCTGAGTCATCAACTTATCATGTAGAAGAAGCATGAATGAGCAAAGATGAATGCAGACAGCAGAAGGATTGGAATACTTTGTGGTGTGATCCTCATCACCCAACATATTTCTGCTGTGAGGGACACTTTAATTGGAACTGTAACTCTGGTGTCTCTTCAGCCTAAGCAACACTTGGGATAAAAATCTTAATCTCTATCTCTGATGAATCAGAATACTCTGTTCCTTTTTAGTGGACATGGGTCTGAACTGAGCACCTTCATACACTCTTCAGTACTTTCTTTTTTACTACATCTGCTCAATGTATTGAGAAACTCAGTCACACAGAAAAAGCTTAGACATTTCAAAATTCAGTACGCCAAGAACTTAGTAACACGGGTGACTTACTCCCCACTCCATTCACTTGCTTCCATGAGGAATACAATGTCCAGATCAATGTTACTTTGCTGATACTCAAAGCCCAGTATGAAATTGGCTGCAGTTAGATGACAACTAAACACTTCCCTTGAGAACAGGGCTTCCCACCAACAGCTATGTTTTTTCTGGGAGAATTAAATTGTGCACATTCCAGAGAGGTGTTTGAATGCAAATACTGGGGGGAAAAAAGCAACGATCCAGAATAAAATCCAAAAAAATAACTGTGTGATGTATTTTTGCTCAGTAAAACCTGGATCGAATGAAGTGTTGAATAATTTGGCTTGAGCTATTAAAAAATGTAGCCAAAACTGTTTAAAAGTAAGTCTCCAGGTTTACTTCAAACATGTCACTCAAGTATGTGCTTAATTACTTTTTCCAGGATCTTTTATTTGCCAGCATCTTGAATAATCAGGCTTTTTATTCTTATTTTATGTACCTAAATACATAGTTGCCAAACATGTAAAACACAGAATAGTCAAGCCTTTTGGGCAGGACAAAAGATTTACCTTATGTCTTTTATTTTTCACTTCTATTATAATGTACTTTGGAGGTGGTTAGGTGATCATAGATACATTTTATTTGCTCTGTTTCATTAAAAGGTTTATAGAAGTTTTCTGCTGTGTAATAAGGTAATTTAATACTATATTGTCTATATCCTTATTTTTCACAACAGGAACTCATTGAAAAAGGGTACTTGCCATATGCTGATACAAGTGTACAAGTGACAATTTCAAATATATTAGTTAGTAAAGAATATTCTTAGCAAAAAATTGAAGCTTAAATAAAGTTTCAAATACAGCTTAAATGGTATATTAACAATTATTCAATAAAACCTGTTTAAATTCTTCTCTAAACCAATGCATTTTCACTATTTCTCCTTCCTCTGTCTGATCTAGAGCATGCTGCCCAAACAGAGGGCTTGTTGCCTTTACTCATATCAGTGACCCTTATGGAATCTGTCTCTCTTGGCCCTAAGTATGATACATGTGTCTAAAAGACTGAGGATATAATTTCTAGCTGCAAGTTACTATTGCAATTTAGCTGTAAATCAGGTATATGACTATTAAATTATGCTAACTGTTATCAAGTTATTCCCTCACTTTTGAGGGCTTGAGTGCATTAGTGAACATTTTTGCATGTAATTGTGTTATTTCATTTTGAAGCTCAATCTTTGAAGCTCTTTTGGACTGAAACACTCCCCTGACCCTCTTCCAGATACAAACGTGCAAGTCCTGCAGTCTGGAACCAATTGCCCAGACACCATCTGGAGTTCCTGCTCCTTGGTGCAGGCTGCTGTAATCCTGAGGCTTTCACAGCCGAAGTAGCATTTTACAGTATCCTTAAGATCTCAAACTATTTCAAAAATGTTTCAAAATATTTCCAAATACTTCTGCCAGCTGGGGACACTGGGCAGGTTGCCATGCCCATAAACACTTGCATGCCCATTTGCAATGCAGTCTATTTTGTGTGAGTACTGTCCAAAATGAGAAGCTGGGTGGGGCATTGAGGTGACATACTGAGATGGGAGCAGTGTAGGTGAAATCTCCTGAGTCTGGGTGCATAGCTGTTCCAGGCAGTTGCTGCTTTCAACCCATTTTTAGCCCATGTTTTTCTCAGGCAAAATGTGGGGGTTCTGTGGATGGCTGATCCTCTTGGAAGCCCTAATTATGTCCTGCCTACCAGTATGTGAGAAACTCCTCAATATTGAGCTCCTCTCTTAATCCTGAACTTCTCTTTCACTCAACAGGCCATTAATTTTTCTGCAAGAAAACCCTTTTTGGGAATGTGTTTGACTATTAAAAAATACCTTGTATTAAAATTTTCCTACTTCAACCATTTTAGGAGCTTAAGCACTATGATGAGAAAGAAGTTTAGGACAGTCAGTGGAAAAAGTATGGAAAACAAGGAACTCAGGATTTCTTGCATTATGTTTTTGACTCAGGAATTCATAGCTTTGGAGAGAGAAAGGTTTCAGCCAGAAAAGGGGGATCCTTTTTTCCCAGCACCTCAGTGGTATATAAGAAGTTTGGGGTTTTTAAAGGATTATGTTGGTCCTTGTTAAACTCACAGATGACTTATTATTTCTGAGTGGAACATTTAAGCTTCAAACCAGTGTCCACCAAAACCAGCTAAAGGCTTTGCATTTTCTATAATCAGTTTTTGACTTGCCACTGAATGGCCAGGGGGAAATGTCTTTTCTTTCATACCATCTATTCAAATTTCAAATATTTGAATACTTAATACTTGCTCAACCTCGAATCCTCTTTATCTGGAGCAAAGCTATACAATGACAATCAGTGAGAAGTAATTCCAGTTCGAAAGAGAATCTACAGACATTCAGTGTCTGGTCAGTCTAGAGGGGGAAAACACTGCACAAGTGCTTTTCTAGTACAGAAATGTTCAAATATTTGCATCCAGACTTTCAGAGAGCTGGAGTTGAACACTACACTTTTTTTGAGTCAAAAACAAAAAAAAAAAGAATTTCTAGCAGATTTTCATGGGAAATTGGGGTTTATAATGGAAACAATTTTGTAAGTAACAATAGCAGCAGCTGTTACTTATGTTGCTCCCCTAATAATAAAATCCTGTAGGAGTAGTTGACCATGTTCAAACATGAAAATTTTTCAGCCAAGAAAAAATGTCTTGTTTTACTGAGATTCCTTTTACTCCCAGCTGGTTTTGTATAATTAAATCTATCCACAAGGAAATGTCTTAGAAGTGTTTTTGTAGCTTATTTTACTTTTTCATGTGTTCCTTGTACATGCTATCAGGCCAAGTGCTACTCTCAGTCACGAAGGTTTGAATCCAGAATTACTGTGCTATTATCAGCCTCATCAAGGTCAGTTCCAGAGACTAGACATATCTCTCTAAAAGTACTAGGTGAAGCCTGGTTTGGAATTTAACACCATTCTTCATGAAGAGTTGTCTTGTTATTGCTTAGTTACTTGTGAACAGATTTACTATCGTTATTACATGACAATATGGAAGTTTCTTTACCCAAAATGCAGTGCTTTCATACTGGATAAATTTCTTTATGCTACCAGAAGACCTTTCAAGTTCTTGTGGTGGATAACTTCATATATCCTATTTTGTCACAGGAATTAATCTCATTCAACAGAGGCAACAGCCCTACCTGTATGTTCATTTGAACAAATCTAAAAACTTCAGGCAGAAGAAAAGTGAATTTAAGTTATTAAAGGATTTTGATATGATTATTGAGAAAAATTACATTTAAAAGAAACCCTTAAATTTAACTAACTTCATAAATTTTCCTAAATAAAATTAGAAGACATTTGTGTTACCAGACTGGCATCAATCAGTCAATTTCTAATTTGTTCAGTAGCTCTCTAACGCTCCTGCAATGTCAACTTCTCTGACCAGCTAGTATCTTAATGCTATAAACATGAATATTAATATTTTTTTACAGCAACATTATTAACTATGGAAAATTCTCTCTTTATCATATGAATTAAATTTTTAGGATTTACCTTTTTTATTTTCTAGGATCTAAGTGAATAAAATACATAAAAATGAAAAGTTAACCTCATCAGACTTCCCAGAAATAACAGTATGTATACAACTTCTATTCATAGTTTGTTATAATGTAGAAAGAATCTTATTTAATATAGGGCTAATTGGAGAAATACAGGTAAGTAGTTCCCTTCCCTTCCCTTCCCTTCCCTTCCCTTCCCTTCCCTTCCCTTCCCTTCCCCCTTCCCCCTTCCCCCTCCCCCTCCCCCTCCCCTCCCCTATGGAATGACTAAGATTTTTTTTCTAGTTATATATTCAAGTGTAAAGGCAGGTTAACTTTTTTCTTTTTTCACTTTTCCTGTGAGCAATAAAAAGTTTACTCATATACATGGCCTGAAGGTCTGGAACAGTTTGCATTTACTCATTATTTAATTTCTACATTCAGCCTTACTTTTTCATTAGATATTTTCAGCTTACTCTTTCATCTATGCTGTCTCACTACTCATGTACTCTTTTTCCTTGGGAATACTAAAGGATTTGTGTAATGGCTAAGAACTTCAAGATTTCTCATTTTTTCTATGGTGGACTGGGATGTAGTGAGACATGAAAAAAAAAAGTTATCTCTGCTCATTTGGATTTAAATTAAGAATTTGCTTGAGAAAGAAATCCTTGTTCTTACCATGTTTTGAGATGCACTAATCCCACTGTCTCCCCAGCCTTACAGATATAACCTACATTAAAAAAAAAGGTACTTCAAAAGTAACAGTTTTATACAAAAACAGAGACAATACTGACACCTTGAAGATGACTGTTTACAACAGGAGGACTATTTCAGTGGAGCAGTGAAATTAATTGTATGGTGTTGAGCAAAACACTGACTTCTTTCTTTTATTCAAACTTTTTTTCAACACGAGTTCGACCATAAGACTATTAAAATGCAAACTGTCTTTTATGATTTTCACTCTAACTATTCTGTTCTAAGTGCATAGCATGTTCTTCCACTTTACTGAGAAAGATTCATGGACCATGCAGGCAATACTCTCTGGGGCTTCACACCTGTGTGCTGTGCTCCCAGACCTCAGCTATGATGTCCAAGGACACTCTACTGCACAAACAACAGGGTTTTTTTAACTTAAATTCATTAACTGTGCCATTTATTGAGACTCTGTATGGTGATCTGAAGTAGTGGACCACTGAGTTTACTTTACCAGCACATTTCCTCAGAGACCAGATATGATTCAGACCAGGGTATGGGAGATGCTCAAAAGCCTCTAGCAGGATTGATTTCTAAAAGTATTTATGCAAGTTAAACTCAACTGTCTGATAAACAAGAAAACATTAACACACTTTCAAGTTCAAATTCCAGAAACATACATCAGAAGTTGTTGAAATCGTGAACAAGTAAACCGAATTTAAAATTGCCTGTTCTGTTGTGCTTCGTTACTTACAAAATCACCAATGGCTTTGTTCATTACGCCACAAAGGTTCATTATTTTTGCAGAGCAGTGGGCAAGCATTCTCTTACCAAAGAACTTATTTTTTAGTCTCAGCATTTCCATTTTGACATTAGAAAAATATACAACCAAAATCTATAAGACTTTGATTAAATGTTGATACAGCTGATTCCAACACAGCCAAAGCCTGTGACCATACATGGAATCTAAACAACAGCTCGTAATTACAGTGTCAAAGGCATGTATACATTGTGTGTTATGTTTCATTGTCTGGCATGCAAATATAGACTTGGTTTCCTTTGCACTATTTCCAAAGTATAAAGAAAGCTAACCAGAGAGTTCTGTTTCGTTTACACAAAAGAACAAGGTTCAATCATGTTTGATAAGTTGCAAATTACTGGTAATACCACAAGTGTTGTTACAGCTGCTAAGAGTGGTCAGGAGGATGTACAAAATATAGCAACGGCATGAATCAAAAGAAAAAGTCTAAACAATTTGAATGATAGTGTATAATACTTCTAACTTTAACTTGGTGCAAGTGCTTGTCAGCAGCATCTCAGGCAGTGGTGAGATATGTGGAGTGAGTTGCCACGTATGTATTTGATATTCTGTGCTCTGGCAGAGTCCCCAATGACTTTGCTCCTAAGCAGACTAGAAGGCGAAGAAAAAAAGAAAAAGAAAAAGAAAAAGGAAAAGGAAAAAGAAAAAGGAAAAAGGAAAAGAAAAAGAAAAAGAAAAAGAAAAAGAAAAAGAAAAAGAAAAAGAAAAAGAAAAAGAAAAAGAAAAAGAAAAAGAAAAAGAAGGGAAGGGAAGGGAAGGGAAGGGAAGGGAAGGGAAGGGAAGGGAAGAGAAGAGAAGAGAAGAGAAGAGAAGAGAAGAGAAGAGAAGAGAAGAGAAGGGAAGGGAAGGGAAGGGAAGGGAAGGGAAAAGAAAAGAAAAGAAAAGAAAAGAAAAGAAAAGAAAAGAAAAGAAAAGAAAAGAAAAGAAAAGAAAAGAAAAGAAAAAAGAAAAGAAAAGAAAAGAAAAGAAAAGAAAAGAAAAGAGGAAATTTCATAAATTTCATACAATTCTTCAATAAATGCATTTTAAAAGTTTTTTAGCAATTTGCAGGTGAAGATTTTCACAGATGAGGTCTTCCTTTTAATTGAATCTCTAAATATGGTACATTTGGCAAGGCCTTCACATAGCACACATCTCTTTTCTGCAGAATGTAGATATTGCAAGTTTCACCTAGGTTGGAACAAGTCTCAGAAAAGAGGGACAGTTTTGGAGATGTTCAAGAACCACGTGCAACCTGAGTTCAAGAGCTATCCTTTCTAAGTCTTCAGATTGACAGAGTAGACTAAGTTCCCTTGCACAGGGAAACCTGAATTAGTATCTTGCTCTGTACTCATCCCTCGCAGCTCTTGCAGCTGTTGCAAGACTTTCCTGCAAAACGGCTCTGGGGAACTAAAGTCCTTTCTGATAATGAGATAGAGGAGTTGCTGCTCTATGGTCACTGTCCATCTTCTTTCAGAGTGAATGTCTCATTGTCTGTGATTACATGGGCTTCCCTTTTAAAATATTAGCAAGAGGTACTCAACAGGGCCGTATTTAACTATAAAAAAAGGAGCAAGGAGCAGGAATTTAGACATGGATCTTCTGGATATGCAGTATTTTGATAGTGGTGGTCTATTCAGTTTTTATTTGCATAATGCCTAGTTTTAGATGGTATTTTGCATTTGCTAAAAATTAAAATAGTGTGACATTGTCAACAATGAAAAATACAGACTAATCTGCTTCCAACTGATAAAACAGAAATAAAAAGAATTCCAGGAAAGCCAAGTATTAACAAAAACAATGTAAATGCTGCAATGTGCATCAAGTACTGTGAAGAGAGAGAAAGAAAGAAAGAAAGAAAGAAAGAAAGAAAGAGGAAAAAAAAGAAAGAGAAAAAGGAATTCTGAAAATCAGCACTGTGAAAAATTTGTTTGCAATAAAATGAGCACAGAGTTTATTTGGACCATGCTAATTAGAATTAAGAGGATATAAAGAAATGCATTTTACAAGGAAAAGAATGATAATCTTTCCTTATTACAGAAAAAAATTGGAAGACTGGAAAACATAACTATAGTATGAATAGCTGAAAAACAACTTAAACCCACTTTCATTTGTAGTATCTCATGATTTGCAAAGCGATATGAATACTGGGCAACAGGGAGACGATAATGCTTGATTCCAAATGTGACAGGTTGGCAACCATACGAATGCATCCCAGGAACAGTGATTATTATTTGTACATCAGCTGACTGTGATACTCCTAAACCTTTAAGTAGTTACATTATACAGGGCTCTGTATTTTTAAGCAAACTTGCTCTTCTGTAGTCCTGCCTCTTCAGTCAAGATATGTTCCACAACTGGAACAGCTTGCGCCGGGTTGTCCCCCTGGGAAAGTTCTAATTTACAAAACCCTGTTTAGAAAAATCAAATCTATTTAAAGGCATTACATTATAAACATAAACTCCCTAATGAGCTGTAGTGAAATGGCTCTAGGCAATAACTTGCGCAGTTCAAATGATTTAGCCATTTTCTGCCATGTATTATTTTCATTTAATCTGCATCACAAGGACTGTAAAGAGTCCAGCTGTTCAAAGTGAGTCTTAAAGAGTCCTGCCAAATGCAAAGGCTTGTCCAATTGTTTCCTTTTTTACCGTGTTTGGTTAAAGACTTATTAATTGATAGATCAAATGGTTCCTAAGTTTAAAAAAGAAAAAGTAATGGAATGCGAGGGGAGTCAATTTCTATATAGAAATTATTGCACTTTAAAAATAGGTAATTAAGGAAGGAAGGAAGGAAGGAAGGAAGGAAGGAAGGAAGGAAGGAAGGAAGGAAGGAAGGAATCTGTGGAATATCCTTGGTGTAGTGAAACAATCTGTGTTTTCATGTTCAGATCTTCGCTAATTTGGGACCAAGGTTCACCCTGAGGATGTGATGAGTTTCCCACTGACTTTGCCCTCTGCTAGCTCCAGCACAGCTTTTTTTCTACTATACCTGCAGGAAAGGCAGTGCAACCCCTCTGTATGGCAATTAGTTTCTACTGTGTTGGGATATTACTATGAAGTATTTTCAGAAATCCCATCATTTTTGCTTAGAAACAGGACTAGAGGATGGATGACACTCAGATTCTCCTAGAAGAAATGCTGTGACAGATGAAGAATGCACTGGTGACTAATAGGCATTTTTTACCTTTCCTTTAAACCATATATATAACATCAGAATATAACATCAGCAGTCCGTACCATTGATTACTTAATCTTTTCAAGACTTATTTTCAACATCCAGAAAATGCAAATCTGTACCTGTTAGAGGAGTTAATATTTTGGTCTGGTCAAAATCATTTGACAAATTCAAACATTAAAAAGTAATATTCTGAAATGTGTAAATGCTAAAACCACAACTTCCATGTAGTAATGGTGAATAAATATAGCAAACGTGGTCTATTTAAGAAATTGAATGGTTTACTGTTAACTGGAAGAGCTGGATTATTCATTTAACTACCTCCTATTTTAAGTGACTATTGCAAAAGCATTGTATGCTTGTGGGAATGCATATATCAAAAGCAAGTATAAGGAAAAAAACCTGAATTTTTATTTTAACTTCCTATTAAAAGGAAGACTTGGTTTTCCTCTTTTGGCAGTTGGAGATTGTACTGGAACTGGTAACAGAAATTTGGAAGAACATAAGTCAATTAAAGAAGTGATGCACTAAAAATTTTTGTTGTTTTCCAGCTCAGTTGAAAATGCTGCAGCAGAGAGCAAATACAACTCTACTGGCATTTAAACTCCATAAGGATTGTTTTATCTTGCTAGACTGGTGTAAAGGGATGAGCTATGAATGAGGATCCAGTCCAAGTTATGCTGCAATATGTATTAATTACAAAACAAATTAACTCATTTTCCTGATCTTCACTTATTTTCTTTGGTTATTTGCCCACCATTTAATCATGCAGCAAGCATATATAAAAGCTATTTTACTTTGATGACACAAACCCCAGCCCTGAACAGACTACAAATACAATACAGTTTGGTAGCCCCATCACAATCCTGGAAGGGTAAAAATAAAGGGGGATTCACCAAAAAGGCACTATACATCTTGAGAACAATGCCCAGGTCTGGTTTTGAGGCTATTAGGCATATTATGTATCAGTACTGACTTGAGGGCCAGATCACTCTATAGCTCAGTTCCATGGCGGCTGCAGGGCACAAAGAGTGTTTGTGCTCTCCCTTCACTAGTGCTTAGAAGACCATCTTCCAGATTTACCTCTTGGAATAATTTAAAATACCCTATGGGACTGACAGTTGTAGGAAGACAAGCCAGAGCCCCATGATAAATTGTGCAAGAGAAAACCCAAGACACATCTCTCCTTCAGTTTAAAGAGACAGCTTTAAACCCACTCCACTACATCATGAAAAGAGCAGTACTGTAGCATTTGGAATAACTTCTTCTGTAAAGATTAAAAATGTGAGACTTCCTGTACCTGCTTCTCCAGTGATTTGCCAAGCAGAAATTAGCATAGGCCTGCAAGGATGGAAAAGCACAAAGGCACCTCAGTGTACTTGAGATTCAGACTGGAGAAGTAGAGAGGTTGGACATTGCATGGTTCTCCTGCCAGTGAGATTAACTTCATGACTTCAAGAGACCTATATTCTCATTTACCAAAGAAAAATTGGACCGAATACTTCACTGTATTGTGCCAAGAAATGGAAGCTCAATTGTAATGACATTGCTAGAGCACAAAACCAGAACTTCTTGTCCCTTAGTTGGCTTTTCTTGCAAAAAATCAGCCCATGCAATGTTCCACTGCTACCAGTGCTTGAGCCAGCTCTGGTGTAATGGAACATAGACTTTAAGTTAAAAGAGCTTCCATGACCTGCTTCTAGCTGATGTATATCATTACAGTTCCACTAAGGTAAATTAAGAATTGAAACTTTTAGCTCATGAGTTGCAGTACAATGCTTTGACCAGGCAATCAGTCTTCTATTTATTTAGTTAGAATTGTGCTAATGAGATTATATCTTAAGGATTAAGAAATGCCTTTCCAGAAAGGTAGGCTGAACTGTAGAGAAATTACTGACATGGTAACCATAGACAATATCTATGGAACATGCTGACTAATCTCATCAGATTAATGAACTGTGGATCACTCAACGTGTGGTCCAGATAACACTGTACAATAGCAGTGGCCACAGAGAGCACAGTACATCAAACCCAACGATACAAGGAGTTGGTGTGTAACCCAAGGAGTTGGTGTGTAATTTGTGGTGGTTACAGACATGTTCATACTTTACTCAAATGCGCACACACACAAACGAAGGTTAATCAAAATTTTTTGCTACGTCTTCATATAAATATAGTCTCGGTTGTTTCTTTTCCTGCAACTGGAGAAATTAGCCTCATTCTCCTGGGAAAAAGATGCCTGTTATTCTGTTTTTCATTTCCCATCTGGTCTAGTTTTTTGAATACAACTGCCTGGACTTATGAAGAGTGTATCTTGCTTTAGTCTCATCACTGGACATAAGATGAAGTTATAGAATACACTCCCTGGATATTTATTCAGTTACACAAATTAAAAGTGGCTAATAATTATGAGATAAGAAAACTCAAGTTTTCATGTCCTCTTATCTAGTACTAATGGTTTAGGAACAAATGAGAATGGAGATTTTGATCATTTAATTAAAAAATGGAGGTAGAAAATTGGGATCAAAGGCAAAGGATCTCTTGGTGAGTTAGAACAGCTTATAGCTGTTGAGAATGTTGTTTCTGAGTTCCTGTTGTCCCACAGTCTTAGGTAGAAATAAGTATGTACTTCCAAATCTTCATGGAAAGGATAGCAAACTCAGTAGTTCTTAGTATAAAAAAAGGTGTGAAAAAAACTTCTAACAAGCAACACACCAGGATAATGAAGCTTGATGCAATGTTTCCCTTGGGGAAAATATGCAGTTCAAACAGGATGATAGTACATAATGAAACCATGAAGCAAGATAAGCAAAGGTAAAGACAAACAAGTTTCTTCTTCACCCTAACATTAGCTCTTACTGAGGTGAAACATTTGAATTATTGCAATAATGATTCATCATGGTTGTTGCTCTCTTGATAGCATGATGGGAGACAACTGCAGATCCACTCGGCCATGACAAAGAGGTGTTATGGCTGGCAGAGTTACTTCTCTGATTATATTTTAACTGCTGAGGTGACTCAATTAAATAATCCACTGGGTCTGTCCTGCTGGCCTCCTCAGTTCAGTCCATCATTGCATCCAGCAGTTCCCACACTATCTGTGCTTGCCCATCATCTACAGTGATGTTCCAAGGTGTTTCCTGTAGGTACTAACATGTAGTGAGGCATCCTGCACCTAACTTTGTGATTTGCTCACCACCAGCACAGCCTAAGGCTGTGTGACAGAGTCCATCCAATTGCACTTAGCTGGAACTTAGTGGTAATTCATTTAGTAAGCTAAATAAGCATGTGGGAAACAAGCATGTGTTAATCTTACAAGTCTCTTCAGGGGTTCTAGCTCTGTTTAGATCTGATAAACACGGTCATTTACCCTGTCAAAACACTTGTATTTTGAACTTCTTGAATCTTGTGATCAGAGTTTCATTATTACTGTTAATATTCCCTAAAATAAAAATGCCAAACTAACAGATGTTAAGATGGGAACAATTTTTACTGAGGCAGAGTAAGGACTATAAACTGTTAGAGGAGAAAGACTGACTATTAAAGAAAGCATTTTGTTTTTCAAGGGCTAGGTTTAGGAGGGATTTCTGAAATGCAACCACCAAGCCTATCTATATCCATGCAGCCGATGATGTGCATCAGGGTTGTTTGACAGGAGGACTAAGCTGAAAGACCCTCAAAACAGCTCTAGAGATCATGCCCACCTGCAGAGTGGAAGGCTTCAAGTCTCCATCCGTCCCAGCTACTCCTGAGGTGCCAACACTGGGGCAAGTTCAACTTCAGGCTTCCTTCTGCCCAGAGTTGCTCAGGAAAACAGTCTGTATTTCTTTCTCCACACACAGAGCAGAGGCTGCTAGCTATGTGCCTCTGCCCCAGTGAAAAGCCAGAGCTTTATGCCAAGCCCTGTCTGGTACAAGGGAGTTGTATCTTTCTCCATCAAGGCTTCTTCACAGTAACATTGCTGGGACAGGGCAGCCCCCAAGAGCTGGCACTGTCTTTATACCAGTTCTGAGATTCTCTGCATTCTACCAGGCAGTGTAAAGAGGCCACAGCTCAAATTTGTGAGAAACCACTTAGCCTTGCATGTGTCCTGAAAGTCTGGTGTTCTCTATGTTCATCTAAAGCCAACTGAGCATCTAAAATGAACAAAATTGAAGCTGGTGGTATTGCATCCCATCTAACCCATATGAGACACTCTCTTGTAGACCTTGTTCCTGGAAGGTGTATGCTGCAGGAAAGGGATGGAAAGAGGCAGAGAAAGGAGCTGATGAAAGCTGAATCAAGATTTTGGGTGGGCTTACTCCAGGAAAGGGGAGTTAGTGCTGTGTGCCAGGATGCTTGTAGCAGGGAACTGATTCCAAAGAAGACTGCCTTTATTCTTCAAAAAAGACCTGCTCAAAGGGGTTTTGAAAATAAATTAGAAACATGATATGGCAGTATGCAGAACTGGTGTAAAATTCCAGTGTCAGCTGATTTTGCTGAATGCACAGTGAAAGGGAAAAGAAAAAAGGAACTGATAGTTAACATCTACAGAAAAATAAAACTTTGACAAGTAATTTGAGCCAGTGTAACCTTACTCAGCAGGAAAACAGGAAAAGTCATTATTTGCCAAAACAAATCTTTCAAAATCTGATAACATTTAGGAAATAAACAGCTCAATCAACAGACTCAAAAAAGTTCAGGCAATTTCCTTTCCTAAGATGATGTTGGGAAATATCAAGCAGAACCACACAAGGTGCTGTGGTTGTGAAAAGAGATCCCCTACAACATTGCCATGTTATGCTCATGGAGAAACGTATTCCGCAGCGACCATGAGCAGGTCTGTGCCGTGCACGTCTCCTCAGCACACACTTGGCTCTTTGGCATCAGCACCACTGAAGCAAAGGCTTTGACTTCACCCCTGCATTTCTACATGAGTTATTTCTCCTGTTGTGAACTTCATGCTGTAATTCATTACTTTTAGTGAGTTAAGTCAATTGTAAATTGCATGATATAAATGATGACTGAAGTTAATTGAAGGCAGTATCTTTTACTACTGTATGAATCAGCCGTGGAGGACTCAGAAGGAATTCTGGTTCTGATTAAGCTCTGATTTTGGTCAAAGGCTTTCAGTAATTTTTGCCCTTTTTTTTTTTTTTAATTGAATTCTAGCCGGCACCTGTTAGATAACAAAAGAGACTAAAACCACATTCAAAAACTCTTTAATCAGTGGATAAACTAGCAAAAAAAGATATGAAGTCCTGAAATGACTCTCCAATATATGTTACCAGTGGAGCAGAAATATTTGCCCTTGCCTTGGGCTCAAGAGAAAGAACAAGCCTTCTGGTCTTGTCTATTTCCTGGGCACAGTTGTGATAAAAGAAAGTACATATTAGTCAGTTTTCCCAAGTCCTTCTGAAAGAATAAAGAAGTCTGGTTTTCAAAATATGGCATGAAGTTCTTACCTATTGGGCATAGTAGATCATAATTTAGGACTGCAAATTTTCAAGAAAGGAAATGACATGAAGCAGAACAAGGAGTGCATGGTAAAGGACCACTGTTTTCTCCTGTGACATTTAATGCTTTGACTTTTTCATATCCTCAGTTTGTCTGGATTTTCTTTTGTGTCTGGAGTGAAAGAACTTTCAGAATGTTGAATTTAATAATAATTTTTTTCATAGTTTTTATTTGGCAAATCCTGGCCCCATCTTTACAGAAATGGAAATGTTACTGGAAGTTAAAATTCTAAGTCCTATTTTATCTGTTAGATAAAAGTGAAGAGTTGGCTATTGGGAAAGCAGCCTCCCTGTTATGTTGTAGCAAATAGCTGCTAAAACACAATGTACCTTTCATGCACAGGAAAAATAAAAGACAACTTTGAGCTTGCATTTCTTTAGATAGAATTATGTTTATGACTTAAAAATCCTTATATACAGATTTTGAGGCTTATCAGATGACAAAGAATAATATGATCTCCATTACTCTATGCTCTATGTGTGAAGGAGAAATTTCAAAGCCAGAACAATATAAGATTATATATGGCAAGCTATTAAATGGGGTCTTTTGGCATGCCATCTTGGATGAACTAATTGCACCCAACAGCCAGAGGAGAAGGAAAATAGATACCAAAGGATTCATGCCAGTAGAGCATGCTACAGAGGCATTTGCTACTCCCCTGGGTCTAATGAAAGCCTACAATATATCACTGCACAATTGTTCTCAGGACCTTTAGCTATTTTGTTTTATAAATCCTGGGTGCTGTTCAGATGCAGAGGATTTGGAGAACAGAGACTACAAGCAGATAGATAATCACAAGACAAATTCAGTTCTTTTTTTCATGTATGCCGTGTTCCATGGTATTTACAATAGCAGCAATCTGTTTTCATGACAGCATGTTTTTGTAAATCCAAAGAGATAAACTTTCTCAGCTATTTATAAATCAGATGCTTACATTATGATCTCCTGCCAGCAACTCTGGTCACTCTTGAACTTTGCTGTGTTCAGTTTAACAAATCTGTTTGTTACTGTAGTGCCAAAGGTGAGAAAAATATACTGGAATCCTGTAGAGAAGAGGCAATAGCTCTTTGTGGCTCGGACAGTGAAGTCCTGCCACTGTCAGGGTAAAGAGAAGTCAAACACCTTAGTCCCAACACAGATAGGAGCCAACAATCACAGATTCTGTCTCAGATCTGCCATTAACTTGTTGTGTGGTCTTGGAAGAGGGTTTTGTCTTGAAATAATGAAATCAATATTATCTCTCCATTCTTCAGTATTCCAGTGATCTTCTAATAGATAATATATGCAAATTAGCAGATTATAACTAGTAGTTTTCCTCTTTCCTTAATTTATTTTTGCTATTCATTGTACAATTATTAGAATTATTAACAAGCAAGGTGGATTTCATTGCCTGCAGGAAACACACCACAACAAAAGAAAAATAATTTTATTTTTTAGCATATCCTTTGTTTTGAAGGAGCTCAGAAACTTGCTGTACTGCTCTCAAGGTAGAAAATACATGCTCAGCATAATTTCTAATGAATTACTTCTACATTGAACACTTTATTTTAATTTCCACAACTTGTCCTTGTGAGCAGATCATAGATATCCTAATGGGGCTGTAGGGAGCTTTCTGTTGAGCAATTTATTAAATTCTTGGACTTTTTCAAACCCTTTCAACAGCCACTTCAAGCTCTTTTAACATGCAAATATAAGACCAACCATATTTGACCAGGTTCCAGGTCCATTTAGATTAGTTTAGTTCGGTTTAGTTCAGTTTAGTTTAACTGCAGCCAAAAGTAATTAGTAAAGCACGTAAGAGGAGACAAAGCACATGCACCAGGATCTGCTCACAGTTTCTAACAGCTTGGGACTCAGGTATAGGTGGATAACAACAACTTTAGGAATCCTAAAAAGCATACTTAGCATTTTTGTCCAGACCATCCAGCAGTTATCACATATGGAAGTGTAAAATGTGAGAGGGATAAATGCAGTGTTAAGACATAAGTGCAGTGTGTGCAGAGCCACAACTTCGTACAAATTGTTCCATTAACCCTTTTCCTTGTCAACTAACTGCAAACCTTAACTCATCCTCCGTGCCCAAATATACTCTCCCACACACAAACAGCCACCTTTTATATCTCTTTTCCCCCACATTAATAGAAAAAATGTTGAAGTATGAAAGCCCGAGAGAAGTAAATGTAAAGAAACCCTACAGAAATATGGTAGCCACACCAAAGAAAGTAGTTCTGCATTTTCTACAGCATAGGCAGGGATAGTGGAACAAAGTGAACTAACTTGTTCATAAGTCAGTACCTCAGACTACACAATAAGATTGCTTTAAAAGCAGGAAAGTCATAGCGGGATCAGTAGTAAATGGATAGGAAGGACACGGTCATTTTTTTAATTAATCCCATGTTTCAGTAACTTACAACTGGTCTCTGAAACTTGGTAGCTGAGTCTGAGGGGCTTGGGCCTGCCTTTTGCCTTTTGTTCAAATTGCAACAAGATGCTTTGAGCACTGGAAATCCCCAGTGTCTTTGGGCTATGCTCAGATAGCTCAACATTACCTGCATGCCCAGCAGTCTTCTCAAAATCTTCTATCAATAACCCACACATATCATCCCTTCACTTCAGAATCAGGAAAAGAAGGATCCCTCCTTCACTCCAAAATACCCTTACAGCTTCTAAAGGGCACATTGAACTGCTGTAGTTCTGTATATACCTTCAATCAGCTTCACTTCCCACTTAAACTATATGAAAGGAAGTTCTTGCACATATCTGTACTGATCATAAACCCAGGGCTTCTTTCCTGAATGTTGTTCATCTTCTGAAGCTCAAAAAGCATGATGACAAAGAAAAGGGAATGATTTTGCTTTAGAAGATAACTTCCTGTCACATCTCTGAAGGTGCAAAGAAGGAGACACCAAAGGGTAAAAAATTAAGGTGCTGAAATTTCTCTCTTTCTCAGTGCCAGCACCATTGATACCAGCGTTGATAAAGGTAGAGTGGCTCTTGATGTAACTAGAGCAGTGTGTGGGCAAACTGACTCCCTTAACTCTGGTGCAGGACTCACTTTGTTCCCTGTCTTTGGGCACATATGGCCTGACTCCTCAAGCCCAGGACAAAACAAGGAGTTTTATCTGACAAATGGGAGGGAGGATTTCCTGACAAAATCCTATTTGTGTTTGGGTCTCCCTTTAGCCCTGTGCTGCGCAGGAATGCTTTTGGAAAGACAAAGCTTTTCTGGTGCTATGACACTGATAGAAAGAAAAAAAAGGATACCTAATGTCCAGTTCTAGTTCTGCCCACAACCTGATTGGTGTCTCTAAAAAAGTAACTTAATTTCTCATTGACTCAGATTTCACTTTGCTAACATGAGGAGAGTCAGTTGTCATATGTTACTTCAAAGGTTCCTTACACATAGCCAAAAGAGAAGATGCTCTGAAAGCCACGTACTCATATTTTGTTTTAATGACCTAAGTCTTGCTAAAAATGATGGAATTATGTGTCTTTAAGTAACAAGAGTATTAATTGATGGACTGCTTAAATGCACAACAAAGATACAAACAAACTCTACACTCAAACAGAAAACTGTGTAATTTAAGCAACGATTTGTCTAAATTTTAAAGTTTTCTACTGCTGTGTTGCATTAGCATTGACATAATGAATGTTACCCAAATACTCTGATTGGCACACTTAATAAATTAAGAACTATCAAGCAGAAATTATATTTTGGGGACAATCCATATGTTAACATGACTAATTATGATACAAAATCATGCCAGAAACAACTGGAAAATTATTGTAATAATAACCTTCAAAATTATGTTAGACTTTGTAATGAGCAGTTTAATGTGATATGAAATTACCTAAAGTCTGAAAAGTGTTGAGAGGCAAATGGAAAGCACGGGATTATTTTAGCTCAATTAAGCACTGATGAGACATTTTAAAGACTTTTCCTCTTAACTGAAATACCATGACTATGAACATGTAATTATGAAATATTAAACAATTATTCTGAGCCATAATACTGATATTTTTATTGAAAATAACATTTGATTGCTCATATTCTGAAAAATCATAAGAAGTTAGTAAAGGTTGGCCTTTGTCCAATGCAATTTCTCTACAATTGTCAAACTCATGCTGTAAGCATTTGTCTTAGCCTCACCCAAAATCTTGCAAATGTTCTTCAAACGGCAAGATTTAATTTTATTCAGAGTCTCCAGGATAGCAGACCTTGCAGCTATGGTGGTGCCTTATGTGGCATGTGGGATACCCACATGAAAAGGACACACGGCACTCTTTCAGGTACTGCTTTCTACTCAGGGAACACTCAGTGCTTCTCATCATCTAGGAGATCAAGAGAACTTCTCTGTGAGGAAAAATGTATACACATAAAACCTTCTCCTAAGATAAATGGCTGTTGCATTTCTGAGAATTCTAAATATTCATGGTTCAAACCTATATGTTTGCCTTGATAAGTCTGATTTAATGAAGCCAACAAAACTTGAACTTCTTCAGCCTTCTAGTATGAAGTGGGTAGGCAGTGTGTGTATTGTCATGAGACTGTCAAAGATTTAATTTTATTTGACTACATTTTATTTTCCAAAAGAGAAGAGAGTGTATTGGCTGCCATTGACTGTTATGGGTTCTATCTAAGGAAAAATGAAATACTTCAAAACAGAAACATCAAAAGACTTTGAAACAAAAACAGTTTCTCCTAATCTTGCATCCAGGGTATGTACTGACTTTGCAGAATCACTACAATTAGTTCTAAATGGTGTATGAAATGAGTAATTCCTGCCTAGAGACTACAACTCGTGCATGCATTCACTGGCTGGCTGTGAAATGTGCTGTAATATTATGCTCAGACATGTACAGAAAGAGTTCACACCATTCCCAGTATTTCTAGACATTTTCATTCTCTCTTTTTTTTTTTCACATCTACTGCTTCTTCAACTACTACTCCACCCCTCTGTCCTTCCTCACACTGCAGGGCTGATCAATTCTCCCATTTCTCTCTTTCTTCAAGACACAGCCAAGATGGTCAGCTACAACACTCAGGTGTTTTGAATGGGCTGGCTGTGCAATGGTCTATTGTAAAAAGATCACGAAAATATGGACAGCAATATTATTCCTTCATTCAAATGCCTAGAAGAATTTTAATGCAAGTGTCTAGATTACATTAATCTTTACTTTGGAGCCCCATCTATTTAGGAATTACATTCCCCTTGCACCACAAATTAAAGCAATGAGTCTGTAAAGAATTCTGTACTCTACTAACTTAATACAAATCAGCTCCTGTTTACCTCAGTGGGATTATTCAAACACATAAGCCTTTGAAGAATTAGGATTTGAAGTGTTTACTTCAAGACAAATGAAGGGACATGGGGCTACATAAATGACTGTAAAACTCAACTCATATTAAAAATCTTAATAGTTGCCTGACTCTGAGCATAGAACAAAATTAATTCTAGGTTACCCATTAGTTTTGAGAAAAGATATGGAGCAAGTTTTTACGTCATATCAGAAAATAGATATTAATGTAGTTTTATTCTCTAAACACAGAATTAAGCATCAGTATTCATTTACAAAAACCCTTTCTGTTAATTATTCTGCTCAGAACAAAGCTGACATGAAAGTGTTGTGCAGTAAAATATTGAACCATGCTTTTTACACACCAAATTAGCAAAACTGGGACTCATTCACTTTATGGAATTCTTGTATTTGAAATCAGAGATTCCAGAGCAAGATGTGCTCAGTCCTTACAAGGAGCCCCCAGATACTGTCTAATCAGAGAAAGCCTGGAGCAGATCCTATCACATGGTCATTTCTTCTTTAGAATGCTAAATAAAATCAATGAGGCTAGATTTGATGAAATCTAGCTTTGACAAAATATGTTTAGTAGAAATCAACTTTTTATTAACAAAAATATTTTGTTTTCTAAGAGAATCCATGTCAGACTGAAGTGATGGCTGGTTGTCAGGCAGGAGATAGAGGACCACCTGCTACACACACACTCTGAATTACCCAGGAGCTATGCAGAGTTGCTCTGGACAGTGTACTCAGAAAAAAAAACAGAAAAAAAGAGCACCTTAAATTTCCTGAATGAAGATGATCGCAGCCAAAAAAATATACCTTCAATGAGATGGGACATATACTTGAATTTCTGTGCCCCACCTAAGCTGGGCACTTATGCCCACAGATGCAACATAAGGATGCACAAATTTGTTCTTGTAAAAAAGTTCAAAAGGTCTTCTTTCTTCCTCAGTGGCAAGACAAAACCAAAACAAATCAAACCAAACCAAACAAAACCTAATAAAATAACAATCAAGCCATCTTAATTTTTAGAAACTAACTATTACTCCAAATGATGGCCTATACCACTACCAATATTCAGTAATACTCAATTATTACTGGTATAGATTGCACCTACCTATAGTTATTAGATTTTGACATGTTTTGCTGATAAGGTGCAGTTTGTGGAGTTTGCAAAGCCATGTGTCAACAGACCATATGGTTTTGTACTGGAACTCCAGTATAAAACCCTGAATGGCTTCTTAAAATAACAAGTTGACAGTGTAATAACTGTTAACCAGCAGTGTAGAAAGGGAGCATGCTTCATGAAAATATAAATATATCCAAAGAGATTTCTCTTTAATTCTGCCTTGAAAATCAATTTTTAAATGATCTTCCAAGTCATTGATAATGTTCTTAAATTTCACTCCAGTGACTCTTTAGCTCTTAAAAAATATGGCTTCAGTTCTAGTCGTGTGGAAAATACTTTTGTGATGATTATAGGAAATGCTGACAATAGTTTCATAAGTAAATTAATCTTTAATCGGTTTAAAAAAAAAAAAAAACAGAAAAAAGCCGAAAGCCCATCAAGTGCACAACAAATTGCCAAGCACATTTGCTGCCCTAAAAGCAAAGGGTTGCTGCCTGTTATATCTGCTGTAGTGAGGATCCTGCTTAGAGATGGATGGAACTAAAAATGCAAATGACTATCACATGTGCTAATGCCTGGCACAGGGAATGAACTTGTATGGAGTAGAGGAACACAGTCAAGGCACAGCAAAGCCATAGTGCGGACCAGTGATTATTTTGTGTTTACAGAAACACTTTCCCTTTCTATCATGTACAGAAATCATCCCCAAAGTTATGCTTCCTCTTGCTCAATGTCAAAAAGCTGAATGCCTGTAGCAGGGTTGGTCTAAGAACAGCATATCAGATGCATCACAAGCCAAGAAAAAATAAACAAAATTCAGATTTGCCAAAATCAAATCTGCCCTCCACCTAATCCACTTACAATTGTTGTTTTGCTTATTTTCATTCTCAGCTAATGAATCAATCTTCCAGAAGGTGATGGTTAACTAGGAGGTCACACAACAAAAGTACCTCCTGCATGGTGAAGAAACTAGAAATTTTCCAGGGCCATGAACAATGAGGAAAAATTGTTTTGTCTGGTACATGATTGCAGTATGGGCATTCTAGTGACACCTTCTGAGATTCAAAGATGAAGAGCAGTAGGCGGCAGTGCAGCAACAAAACACCTACAGGGACATCTTCACTATGCCAAAATCAGATGATGCATGCCTACTAGGCAGTACTGCTCAGACCAGTAGTAAATTGATTATCTCATTTCTTCAGTACAACTGCTGAACACACAGCTCAACCTGCCATGTTACTGCTGTGTTAGGAAGGAGAATTCCTAGAAAAGACAGACTAATTGCAGCGAGGCGTGGCCTTAAAGTCAGGTGTCTGGCTAGCAGGAGGGCGGCTAACACCCAACTGCAAATGTGTGAACACCCCTCGGCGTCAGAAGGCTTCGGGCTGTGCTCACAGCGGACGGAATCACTGCTGGCCGATGAGAGTAAAGAGTCCAGACACTCACTGGGGACTTGTCAGATTTATTGTAGCAACCAGGGAGTGACAGACACCCAGGTGTTGAATCTAACGCGTCTACCAGCGAGTGCCCAGAAAAAAAGGTGCAACAGGGTTATAAAGGGGAGGAGGGATCTCAAGGAAGGGTTTACAAAGGACCAATAGGGGAAGGTAGGGGAGTGAACTTACGATAACTTACATGAGGAAAAACCCAGTAGAAACAATGTAAAGGAGGGGCCCCAGAGCCACAGCCAATCAAGTCTCCCTAAGCACAGAAGATTCTGGCAAACTAGGAGGAGTGGGGAGTGATTGACAGGGCCCAGGGAGGAGAACAAATTCACATATAAGGAAACAGAGGGGAGGGGAAATCATATAACAGAGAGGATTGACATAAACTGTGGCGGGAGTAACCAAGGTAACCAAATGACAGACAATACCATGGCGGGAGTTGCCATGGGAACATAATAACTGACAAAGCTAAGGCGGGAAAAACTGGGAGGGCAGAACCATTACAGAAAATGGGGGAGCAATACAGAAAATGGGGGAGCAATTAAACAAACTAACAGAACACACTAGAACAAGTAATTAAATATATTCAATGCTAAGAGCAAAGATCAAGTGTGTGTTGACATGTCTAATCATAACTATATATGCAAGAATGAAGAGGGGTGCCACAGAAAAAAAGAGTACCACACGTTTAGAGTGCTCTATAGAGAAAAGGATGTTCTTGGAAAGTCCCAGTGGTGAATCTAAGTGACCTCAGTCTCTCCCTGGATGAGTCCCTCTTCCCCACTGACTATCACAATATTCTCAGGAACTACCAAGGCCTGTGAATCTATGATAACTTGGACAATTTAATTTATTTTTAAAATAAATTTTTAAAAAATTGTATTCACTTGGAGAAAAATTGTTTAAGGATTTCAATACAGAAACATTATCTTAAAACAAATTAAATCAACTCATCAGCTATCTTCTGCTTTGTTCTATTTCCTGAGCCTTGTGCCTATTTCTGCTGTTGCATTACATTAAATTTCTCTTTGCATCCTTGTTCTCCCCTTTTTTGGCAGCCATCCCAGTCTAGGGCTGCTCCAGTGGCATGTGTAGAGGTTGCTGTGAATATCCATTTGTGCTGACAGTGAAGTCACACAGAACCCCTGAGACAGCACGGTTTGTGGGACAGCTGTATCTTCTTATCAGCAAGCACTTGATAAAGTATTTCAGTTGAAAAAAGAATCAACCAAAACCATGGACAATAATTTTTTTGTGCTTGGTATACATTCAAACCTGAAAAAATTTTCTCAGGGGCATCTAAGGAAACTGAAGTGGAAACTGGGAAATGGTATCTTAGCTTAAGCCGTGGAAGGATGTCCTGTGCAGGTCAGAAGCATTCTGTGAGTCCATCACGGGCAGAACGAAGCTTCTAACTAAATGTGTGGTATTTTTTAATGAAAAATTGTCCAAAGGTTGTTTCAAAATGAGAGGACCCTATGTGAATTAGAACTGCCAGTTAGTAATGGCTTAACTTAGGCAATGGTTAGTTAGCTTTAGTGTCACTAAAAAAATCTCCATCTCAGTCCACCACCATCTTTTGGACCTAATTTCTCTATGGTAAGGAAAAAAATCTTGTCCTGGATATTAAATTTCTACCAGGGTGTAAACATTACCTACCTTAGCCCTGTGCCTGTGGTTTGCAGATAGCCAGTGGTCAGAGAGCTACATCTGAGGAGGTGAAGAAAAGAAAGAAAATAAAAGAAAGACTTTTGTCAGCAAGCTTAAAGCCTCTGAACTGGTATCTGCACCTCTACTGGAATATTGCTGAGTGCAGACCTGTATCAAGAAAGACTGGGAGCCTCAGCCCTCTGTCCTTCTACTTTCATGAGTATTGAATCCTTGAAATCTAAGTACTATATTTTACATTTGACATGTAGATAGTGGCAAGAGTTTAAACCAAATGTAAAGGGGCCACTGGATTCCAATAAAAACATACTTTTCTTTTTCAAGAGCAGACAAGCAAAGACTTCCCATATCTAGCCTTTCTGACTAGAAACAGGACCCTGCTTTCACATTTTTGTGATCTTATGTCTGGCATGTGCTTCCAAAGTCTGTAACGTTTTTATCCCTGGGATTGAAATGTATCAGTCCCCAGAGGTGATTCAAACCAGGGCTCTCTTGGTAAGGAACCACAAGCTATTCCAAAATTTGACAGAGACATACTTTAGCCACAATACTCAAAACAATAATTGGTTTCACAAAATACAATTTTCCCTTTTGAAGCTTGAATTGTCTTGGCCAGAATTATAAACTAAAACAAGGGTTCAAGGTGCGTTTCTTGGCTCTGCCATTGACTCAATCTCTGCCTTTTCACAAGCCATTTAATTTTTCTGTACTTTCATCTTCTTCATCCGTGAATTCCAAATATTAACTGTTTATGGTATTTCCTTGGTGACTCACAAGAAAAACTGGTCTAGAAATTGTGGTCTAAACTTCCCCTTGTCAAAATAAAAAATAGAGACTGGCATTCAAACTAGTCACAATGGGACCGCACCAGGAAGCTTGGATGAGATCCTTATATTCACAAAAATATTTAAGCTCAAAAATTAAATTTTCCACAAAAAGGTAGTGTGGTTCCTCTCATGCATGCCAGTGTCTTGTGAGAATAACACTTGGATGCAAAGTCCAAGTACCTGCTTTATTCCATTCAAACTTCAGTGACTGGTATAGCAAATCATTGTTACTTATGGGGTAATTTTCTCCACTGAAGTTGGCAGAAAATCTTTTTCTTCTCCACAATATAGAATTAAATCAAAAGATGTTTCTGCTTTTTGTATATATGCATGCTTTTGTCACATACTCTGTGTTTTATATTTTTAGCTTCAAGCTGGCATAACTCCCAACCACAGGTACAGAATGGCATGTATTCATTTCAAAGGATTTCTAATGCACCAGATTTTCAGCCAGAGAATATGAAGAGTAAAACAAAAAAAAAAAGCAAATATTATAAAAGAAATCAGGAGTCAAAGTCAAAAAACATGGAAACCAAAGCATAAACAAAAAGAGAGCCAGATACCACAAAGCCAAAAGGAATCCAAACAACATCCTTCAAAATGTTCGCGTGTTTATGAATTTGAAAGGTGTGAAATAGCTGAAAAAGAAATCTGAATAATATTAAACAGATCTAGCTCTAAAAGCAACACCTTAATTTCCCTTTGAAAAGAAATATAAATTCTGAAGGGTATGATAAGGGATATTTTTTTTGTGCAGATGTTGGGAGGGCTGCTTTAGAGTGTGCTGGGTGATGAAGGGGCTGTTGCTGTATCCCAAATTGAGCCACGGCCCCGACTCCTCAGAGCATTGACCAGCTCAAACTGAAGCATTTCTGTGCTATCAGCCATAACTTGGGAGAGATTATTTTAGCACAGCTATTAAAGGAGAAGAGGTGAATGGTAGTTCTGTGGCTCCTCTTTTCACAGATGAGAAGTAGGTCGTTTTACACCACTCAAAGCCCAGACCACTCTTTTACAGTCAGTGGAGGGAGGAGGTCATCTCCCCCAAAAACCTTTTGACATTGTTCCTACAGCTGACTCCATAGTGGGGCCTGTTTCCCCTCCATGGTGTTGAGGAGAGGCTGTGCTAGCCTTTTTTTTTTTTTTTTTAATGAAACTATTTATTTGGCAAAGAAAATTGGTTCTAGGTTGATCAAAACAATTCACTTTTTTTTTTTTTGCCAAGTGTTATGAATAGCTTTGGCCAAAAAAGGTGCAGGCTTTTCCTTTTTATGTTACAATACTTCATTTCAGTTTATTTCAAAACAGAATGTTTTGTTTCAAAACAGTTATTTGAGATCAAAGTTGCCTAAACTGAATAAAAAGAAATAAAAACAAAATTAAATTAACAGACTCCAAACTGAAGCATTTTTGGAGACTGAATGGAAAGGTTCATTTGACTTCAGATAAAGTTCTGAGAGAGGGGCTTGGTTTTTCAGATCAAAAAGAAAAGAAATACCTATTAACTATTCATTCAGCCTTAGTCTGGAGTTTTGGTTCAGCTAGCTTTTGAGAGAGTAGCCAGCTACAAAATTCAAATCCAAACTGGAAATTCTCCATACTTTGGGGAGGAGGAGGAGAGGAAACAGGATGAAGCAAAGGAGAGAGAGGGTGTTGGGGAAAAAAAATGCTAAAATGACAAAAAGTAAAAGCCAAAAATAACCAGACTGATTTAAAGGAGAAACATGTCAGCACAGAATTTCCTTAGCATTACCTTATGTTTATAGTAGAAACCACTGATAAAACTTAAATTGTCAAACAGAAATTCAAACACAAAAGCATCATGCAGGGCCTTAAAAACTGCATAGAAGGCAAGGAAGTTTAATTAAAGATAAAATAAATTAATTCAGTGTAGCTGAATTAAGCTAATACAGCATAAAAATGTTTGGAAAATATATGTTTCAAAGAGATAGACATAATTAATACAATAGTTAAGAACACTTTCCTATTTTTATTTTTTTCTAAAGCAATATACACAAGAAAAAAGTCAACCTCACGATTTTTGAAGTGATTTTAATACACATAATAATAATAATTACATTAATAAAATCATTATTTCTTTTAAATACATTTCTGTGTTCTATCTCCCGTTTTTGGGACCTCTTTATTTCTGCTACAGCAGCTGCATTCCCTATCACACTTTGTCACATCATCAGTCATATAGCTACTGAAGTCAACTCCCCCTCTGCAGAAAGGGACACTTGTGAGTTTATATTGCTGCCATAAATTTTTTGGCAGTAAATTTCTTAAAAAATAATCCCATATTCTCCTGTATACAGTGCACAAACTGGCTAATAAAATCATTTCTACTTGGGGATTTGTGGAATGCCTCCATCTTCAGTCAAATATGTAGACAGAAGTATCTTGTAAAATGTACTGGAAAGTTCATAAGTTTCAGGGTTTTCAGGAATACTCCACCTGGTGAGAAAAACAGATTTTAAAAAACTCAAGCTTTAAAGTTCTCCAAGTTCACCACAATCATAAGCAAAGGATAACCTTAATTAGAGTCAATGGAGAAAGTTGAGCAGTAAAGAGCTGGCCTTTTGGGGCTAGCAGCACTTGAAGAAATCCAATTATTAAATAATAAGTTATTTGTGGTTCTGA
The DNA here is from genome assembly GCF_028551555.1 of Melozone crissalis. Classification (NCBI taxonomy): domain Eukaryota; kingdom Metazoa; phylum Chordata; class Aves; order Passeriformes; family Passerellidae; genus Melozone; species Melozone crissalis. Next base: position 31,378,778 of record NW_026535794.1, read on the forward strand.
GGTTTGCATTGTGAATGCTTTATGCCAGCAACCTCTCCCTGAACATTTTATCTGGAGATGCTTGAAATAAAGTACAGCACAAAGCTGCAGAACTACTTGCAGGTCTTGACATAAATTGGGATCACTTCTTGTCTGCACTTCTAACTCTTAATAATCATTTGGCAGTGCAAACAGAATTTGAGTGGGTATAATGAGCCTCCTAAGAATGAAAATGAGCATCACATCTTGCCCAAATGATAAATAACCCTTTATTTTTTTATCACCCTCTATACATAAACTCAGTAGCCCTCAGACTTTCTCACCACCCTTGGGTAATCTCACCATTTTCTAGGATAGAATGAATAGTGAGAAAAAAAATTTTTGAGACTTTTAAACTTAATTTGTGCATGTGTTCCAGTTTAATTCTGTTTTCCCATAAATACATGCAATAGCAAACTCTGGATCTCACAGAGAAGAGTAATTTAAGTGCTGAAAGAAATGCAGTTTGTAATTACATTGGTTAGTTCATAGCACATAAAAATCCCAGGTCAGCCAAAGGAGAAGAAAAACCAATATATGGCTTAGGAGGCAGTCTTATCAAATTAGATTAATTAAATTCCTAGAGAAGTAATAACAGTAATCAGGACAATGGAAGGACAAGAGGGTGGGAACTCCCATCACCAAATCTTGTAAGTCTAAAAGCTCCCAAACTGGGTACCTTTACCCCAGTGCAAGAATCTGCTGCAAAACTCGGGTGATTTTGCCCACAGATCATTAGCAGTAACAATGAAGAACTGAGAGCAAAGTGCTATCAGGAGCACTAGAGAGCCCTGAAGACAAGAAAGTTTTAAACTCGAGATAAGGACAAGAAGAAAGCAGTTAATGAGACTTAGATAGAAAGTAGGATTATACAAAGAGCCAAGTTTCAACAAATTTGGTAGGAACATTTCATATCTACTGAAAGAGACAGTTATAATGTGAAGAATATAAGAGGTTTGTACATTTTAAAATTGAAGGTACTTCAGAAAAATCTAAGTACCTCAGAAAACCAGGGTGTTAATAAAAGCAAACATTTCTGCAGAAAAGTAAAAGTTTCTGCATCAGAAATGGAAAGGAAAGCCGTGGGAGCACCTGCCCTTCTGTGCAACAAAATTTATTGCAGAGGGCAGACAGAGGCCAAGGAGTTCATGGTCTCCCCTGCACAAATCTTCCTGGGCTGAAAATTATGGTGTTATTTTTTCAGTCTATCAACATCATGATGACAAAAAATATCATGTAAACCAAGTGTATTTCAGAAGAAACCTTCTGCTTATCATTATGCTGAGAAGAAGAGGGAGTTCACTTATCTCTCCATCAGGTGCTCTGGTGAGAAGTTTGCCTCAGGGCTATGTTCCGGTACTTGCCCATGTCCCAGACACTCTAGGTTTGTTCCTGCCAGGTGGTAGCCAGTTCTTGAGCATTCCTTGATGCCTCCCTGGAGTTTGTTTTGTTACCTCAGGGAACTCAACTGGGCCAGAAAATTACAGTTTAAGGATACCTGCCATTTAATTTAAAAAGAAGACATTCATGCAATATTAATCTTTGTGCAATGAGGCTTATTTTCTAAATAATTATTTTTTTCAACCATAGTCATTAGGAATGTATGTTTGTGAGTTGAGTCCTGATCTCTTAAGTTTTTAAGTATTTTAAGGAATCTGTGGGTTTTAGCCCTTTGTCTACATCCCAGATCAGTTCACACATACATCAGCTGACACACACCATGTACACAGCATACACACTATCCACCTATATGAACTAAAAGAGGTTTTCTGGGGTAGATTGTTTTTCTGTTGTAATTTTAAGGTGTTCCTTATTGTGTGCTCATAGTGGTTTGTTCTGTGCACCCTGTTTGATTTCCTCAATGGTTTTAACCTGAAGTTCTTTACTACTATTTTCCTGCCTAATCTTATGTCAGTCCCCATGTCAATATCCCTGGCACCTCCCTGATTTTCAGATTTATCAGTTTACCAAGATTTAATTTTTTACATCTTTAATCAATTGATGAAATTTAACTCCCCCTATATTAATTAGGTAGGATTATTATTTTCATGATTTTTTTTCTCTTTTTCATGTGTGAGAGCAAATGCAAACATAAATCAAAATAGAGGCTCTTTTGTCTTGAATTTTTATTCAAGATGTGCAGATGTCCAGTGTAACTCTTAAGAGAAATTCAAAGGAAATTAAAGTCTACAAAAAGGGTATGGACATCAATAAATTTTTGTTACTCAGACTGTGATCTGTGAGCCACTTGTGGTCCAAACTACATCAGATGTTTTTCTGTGAAATGACTGCAAACAAATTAGAACAGAATGAAAATAAAAATTAGGTGAACTAAAGCAAACAAACAAAGAGTGGTGGGAAAAATGGTACTAAACTAACACTGAAAGGTTTGGCATCATTTCTACTTCATTGTAAATAAAGAAACATTCCAGCACAGCATGAGTAGACACAATGAGCACTTTATTGCAGAGGGAAAGGGGAAAAGCTTGGAAAAATAAGAAGAGCTCTGAAACTAGAAAAAAAAAAAAACACACTACAGCTGCTGATTTCTAGCAAAGAAATGTTGAAATGTTGCGCTCACTCTGGAAAGTGAAGAGAGGCTATTCTTCAGTAAAGAGACTTGGGTCTGATCTGAACCCTTCCCTGGGTGCCTTCCATGAACTCAAGGCACAATTCTGCAGGGAATATCGGTCTCATATCCCCCTTCCCACAGAGCTGTGTGTGGCTCTGGCTGCCCCTGCCCTGGGGAGAGGCATCTGGGGTGGCAGAGGCCTGCTGTGCTCTGCCCAGGCCATGGTGAGGGGCTCTGGGATGGCCCCGGGGCTGCGGCTGCCCCGCGCCATGCCACACGGTCTGCAGGAGCTTCCCTCTGCACTCCTCAGATGGACAGCATGTAAGGAAGAGAACTTCTTCCTTACTAAAAATAGCTCCAATTGTCCTTGTGGGAGTAGAGCAGGGCCATTAACTCCAGTGTAATGGGATATGGGAATGAAGGGTCAAGCTCAAAAACAAAAAAGATATTTTAATATCTCATTTACTTTTTTCTTTAGTGTTGCTCTTTTACTCTCTGGACTGTGGAAAATGGACTTGATTTTTGTTTCTAATCTGTTTCTACCCAGTCTCACCCAGCTTTCACAAGTGAGCCCAGTGGTCCCAAAAGCAGAAATGGAATATTTCAATCCCATGTCAGCAAGTGTAAGTAACTATAATCCTTTTATCTGTAAGACTTTTCCTTCAGAATAATCTTGTTCTTCTGTAGTCTGTAATCAATCACAGCCACAAAATCTTTTACTTAGTGTAGCTTTTTCTTCAGAAAAAATGCCAGGGTTTTATTGTTTTGAATAATTGCAGGTGATGAGAACACTAAGAGGTGAGAAAGAGTGGGAAATTCTTGTTTTCTGAGGTACACTAAATGCCTGCCATAGTTTGGAACGGGAAAAAAGTGAGTATAAAGGAAAAGCAAGTAGAGAAAAAGCAGATTCAGTAAGAGTTCTTTCTGAATTTTTACTGTCAGCAGCCATATGTTTACCAAAAGCATCTGGATCAGGAAAATTACAAAGTGGTGTGCGTTTGTGCATGGCATTTTGTTCTGTGAATGAAATAGAGCATGAGTGTAACAGTTGAAATTTGGGTTAAAAGAAGTTAATATCTTTATTTTTAAGTAGTTTCTCCTCTTTGTACAGACATTTTTGGCAGTACACCTTCTGAAAAACTTGGCAGGAAATATTTCAATCCCCTCCCAAAATCCTGAAAATAAAAATATTTAAGAGAAGTTTCTGGAGTATGACAGTGCCCAAAAATCACTCTTTGGAATGAAAGAAGTTGTAAATGTCACTTGCTTCCTGGAGATAGGCACTGCTCCATGCAAGCAGCTATACTTGATTGCTTTCTTATTGTCTGAGAACTTATTTTAAGCAAATGGCTGGGCTTCTTTAGGTAGCCACACTGTATAATAAAAGAATGGTGCATAGTGAACAAAAATGGCTTTTTAGCATTAAGAAGGAAAGATCTGTTTTGCTATTTATCTTGTGATGGGTTGTTTTAAACCAATAAACATGGGAATAAACACTGGTAATGGAGCTAAAGGCTATTAAAAATGGCACTAGAACTTGTCCCAGCAGCTCAGCCCTTTGGTAACTCAGCTTTTGTAATCCATGGGCTCTATCAGCAGCAATGGGGTTTAGGTGCAGAGTGTGCAAATAGTGACACATGTGCTTAACCCAAAGCTTTGTAAGCCAGAGGTCTCAAGTGTGTCAGATTTTACAGCCTTGGCCTCTGCTGTGTGATGACCAGTTCTGTTCCACTGAACGCTCCAAATTACCATTGCTCTACTTATGAACTAAACAGAGACTCGTGCCTGTGTGCTCTAGAGTAGGATTCAGGTTATTATTAAATCTGTCTTCAAGTCTTCTGTTTATAAATCTGGGAGCTTCAAAGCCCTCAGCAAGAACAGCCTCTTTGCTGAAGCCAGGAGGGCACTTCTGCATACCCACAGTTTAAAAACATCCTAATGAAGAGATTCTGCCAGCCCAGTGGCAAAGGTAAGATGGACAGAAGTAAGATGCCTTGCTCCTCAGAGCATTCATGCTGATATTTGCCACCAATCCTTCCTTAGCTGCAAGGGAGACTCCAGCGCCATTGTACCCTTATTCCTAGTGTGTAGAAGGCAACCACCCTGTGTTTCCCTGCTCCAAGATGTTCTTGAGGCATCAATGGAAGTACATGTGTCACTTTTGGCTGTCTTACAGCTATGGCTCTATAAAACACTACAAGAAGCGCTGACATTTCTTTTCATTCAGCAGCAAATTCAAATCAAGAGAGAAAATAAAAACAGAGCAAAAAGTTAGAGTGCTTAACTGAGAGGTAACATCCCTAAAATATGTTTTGGGATCAAAAAGCCAAAGTAACATGTCCACAGTGGCAAAAAGACCCACAAAATACTTAAGTTTAGCATTTCCATCATTTGACTTACACTTTGGTGAAAGACAACTTGAACTAGGGCTTGCAAAAGAATTTACACAATAAATACTTAGCTGCAATAAGAAAGAGGGATGCAGTCAAGAAAGGGGAATATTAAAAATATTCTAGAGATGTCTTCAAATTCAATTAATTATTTGGGATTGAGAATGGAAGGCAGAAGAGCTGAAGAGAATTGCGGGGATATAAATAGAAATGATGACATCCAAGTGAAGTTAACAAGCAGTAGGACATTTGGCACTGGCAGTTAGGTGCTTATATTCTCCTTTTTGGCCAGGACAGAAGAAACAGGAAAATCTGGCTAACACTATCAGCTGGAGCTCCAGAGGATTGGGGAACTGTAGAACAAAGTTTAAGGGATACAATAATTAAACACAAGCCGATGTATTTGGATAAATTAACTGATTGCATCAGGACCACGGCAATTACCAACATGAGAAAGGCAGATGTTGTGTTAGGATTAACCAGGTGCTGTTTTTCCAGAAGTGTGCAGTTGCCAAGGCACTGATGAGTCCTCATCCAGGAGACTGTCTACAGCTTTGGCTGTGAGTATTCAGAAAAGCTGATGTCCAGCTGGGGCAGATGTAGGTGAAAGCTAGAAGAAAGAAGTAGAAAATCTGTCATGCAAGATAGCAGAGGGACATAGTTTGAATCACCTCACATGATTATCCTGAGCATGTTTGTGGCCCATAAATGTATGAGGGAAACAAATATTAATGAAAAAGAGAAGAGGAACTAAAACAAACTTTTATAAGGCATCTGTGAGGAAAGGTAGAGTGGAAAGGAGATTTCCTATGGCTGTGATATCCTGTAACAGCATTTTGGTAGGAGTAGTGGGGGCAAAACCACTTGCTTATTTTCAAATGGGACTTGATCAGTTTGTGAGCGAGATTATACGCTAAGAATGCCTGAGTTTGAAGGGGACCAAATGTAGTGGTCTTTCCATCAGGGTGTTTCTAGATGCACTTCTCTGTTCCAGCTTCACATTGGCGAGCTGGGAGGTTGGGAGGTTTGCCTTAATCATAGAAGTAACTCTACTGAAGGGAGAGAGAGGAAGAAAACTGAACTGTTCTGAACCTTTGCCAAGGCTTTGGAGACATTAAAATAGAAACCCAGGAATTTGTCCAAGATTTTATGTGACCTAGTTCAGCAGTTATGGTTCCCTCCCCCAGCACACACGTCTTAAAAAAGACATAGCAGAACTGAAAAATAGGAGAGAGGCGAGTGACAGAGCTGATCAAAAGTATGGAACAGCTTTCAGGTGAAGAATAAGTCACTGCACTATGACTCTTTAGCCTCTAGAGACTTGTCTGAGGACAGACACTTTACAGAGATCTACAAAATCAGGCACAGGGCAGGGTGGTTGCACAGGCAATGTGTGGTCTCTGTGAGTGCAACTGGGGCACATCAAAAGGCAGCATCCAGTGGCAGTTTTGAAAAGCAGGAGGCTGGTGTGCAGCTCCCTTCTGCAGGGTGATGTGGGTAGGACAGGATAAGTCCTTTCAATGAAAAGATATCACATCTGACTAAGTTGCTGAAGCATGAATTGCTGCAGGATGTAAAAGTATTTCTGGGAAGAAGTACGATGCTCTCCACTATCAACCTCTGTTTGCCTCAGCCAATGGCAAGATGCCAGGGTTAGATAGAGTTTTGGCCTGATTTAACACAACTGCACAGTTCAGAGCTGCTCAGTACTTAAACAGCATGCCATGGGCAGAAGAGAGATCACGTTTGGGATCAGCCCCGAGTGCCGTGCAGGGAGCAAACACACTCCTGGCACGGCCACACAGGACAGACATCTCGGGCCTCACCTGCCTGACTACACTCCACTGTCTCAAGGCCAAGCTTGCCCAGGCCAGCTGGCAGTGTAGACAGAGGGCAGGCAGAGCTGTCAGTTCAGTGCTTTTTAGCAATATAGCCACAGCTGCCGAATGCAAGATATATTCAACAGCTCTTGGCAAATTTTGCTGCTGGAGCACAGCTGAGAACATTTGGAGTGCATCTGCAGGAACATTTGCTGAAACACACCTGGGTCCTACTGTGTTTGTAATAGTGACCCCATAAAAGGGCTGTGGGGCTTAGCTTCTAGTAGCTAGTCCATGTAAGGACAGTTGAGGCTTGTGAGGTATTCATGGCTTCAGAGTTACTCAGTTAACAGGGAAGAGCATGGTAAGATTTATATTGCTTTCTTGCCATTCTCAGTGGAGTAAAGCACTACTGGAGTAAGGTAGCATTAAACCAGACATTAAAGTTATGCTAATTGTCAGCATTGTAATCTTTTCTCCAACTCTTTCATCCTTGCTTTGCTCCCCCTCACCTGATTTGCTCTACTACATTATCTTTCAGGGCATTATCCAACAAGAATAATGGGCAAGAAAAAATATAGGTCTCTAGGACCACACTATAGTACCAGGAGTGCTTCCAAATTTCTGTGTAAGGTACACAAGCTGGCCCCGGCCCAGTTTCAGATGAGGGTGAGACTGTGCACATGTCAGGCTTCCCTACACCTCAGCTTTTGCCAAGTACCACCCCAACACATTCTCCAAAAAAAAGCTCTCCCCACCCACCCTGTGCCCACCACCCGGGCAGTACCCAGGGGTGTAGATGGAGCCAAAACACCAAAGCTTAAGCAACCTGATGCCTGCAGGCTATAAAGCTGTTAAACTTGTTAAACTTTTAACATTTGAATAGCTCCGCTAGAGCTATGAGTTATTCAGTCTAAACTTAAGCACATGCTTAATTAATTTGCTGGCTTGGGGCCTAAAAGTGCAGTAGCTGTTACCTAAATGCCTCACCTACTGCTGCTCTGTGAACTCCCTGCTCTTTTTTGTGGTCTGGGTCCTCTCTTCCCACATGCACAAAACCCAAACATCTACCCCTGCAGCCAGGGTAACCCAGGCTGCCATAACTCTTCCAACAGCTTCGAAGGAGCTGGCTGCTGGGAGTGCATTTAGCCGTGCGTGACCTTACAACTGTCCCTGGACATCGACAGGCTCTCCTTTTCTTAGCTGGAGAAATGATAAATTTCATTGACACTTCTCCTCATTCCTACGCCCAACTGGGAGCACTTCAGAATTCAAGCTAATGTTTTTGTTTCAAGGATTTTTCCTTCTTCTTTTTCTTTAATGGACTGCTTTGCTGCACTAGAAGTTCCTTTACTGTTAGATCCACCATCTCCAACAAGGAAAAAGAGTTCCCTCTAGCCACCATCTTCTGTAACAACATCCAGCTGCCTCCATCCACACTTTAAATGTGGGTTTCTGTTTGCCTAGCAGTAAAACTGTAATCTGAACATCACTGACAAGTCTACTGAAAAGTTATTTAGCTCCTAAATTATTATACTGGTTTTTCAGAGGGAAGGAAAAACAAATTTATCCAGGGGCAGACAAAATGCCAAACTGAGACAAAAAATATAATAATAAACTGAAAATACTTGGAATAATTTAGAATAAAATGCTCATTCAAAAATGTTTTCCATTTTTTGGAAAAAAGCCAGCATAGTCAAATAGGTCTGGGAAAAAATATTCCAAGATTAGAGCAAGAAATAATTAGCTTGTAATAGAATTCAAAGAATCCTCATTTTAGTTGTTCAAACAGAGTCAGGAACTGAAAATATTTTCATTTCATTTCTACTTATTTTATATGAATCCAAATGTACTTACTTCTGGTATTAAATCTTTCTTAAAATCAACCTTCTCAGACTTATTTGGTGATCAATGCACTCTTTAATCCACACTGAGTGCTAGGAACAAGCAAGAAAGAGCAGATCCACATTCCACCTAAAAATGATGCTGAAATATGTACGGGTTCTGCCAAACCAATATGACTATAAAAAATCTCTATCAAGTGGTTGAAGCAGACATGGTGCAGACATCTCACAAACAAACCAAGGACCATGTTCAAACACCACTCAGCTGAAGACTCTATCCATAAGCAATCCAAGAATATTGAGGAAATGAGGGTGGAAGAAGTTATATCAATAGGGGAGTGTGAAGGTAAAACAGAGAAGAAAAAATCAATTTAATATAATATTGAAACAATCATTACAAAGCAAAGTGAAAACTGGAATAATATACAAAGTAAATGATCACAAAAGCTATCACTTTGCGAGTCTGAGAAAAGACTAGAGAGAGGAAAACCAGAAATGATTGCTATAATAAGGACAGAAAAGCACAAGAGAAATCAAATCTGACTTTAATTGTAGGATTGCACAGGGCTTATTGTAACTATGGAAAGATATACTGTGCTGTGGGTTGCATACTGCTTTCAGTATTTACATGAAGTTTTTGAAAGTTAACTACTCTTTTATTATATCATGTGAATAAACCAAAGAAGAGAATGTGAGAAAGGAGAATTAGTTCTCAGGACAGTGGAAAATGTGCATCAGTATTTGTCGTCATATTGGTCATACTCATTTTCCATAGTAACTAGATTGTCATTAAAGAATAACAAAAGTTCCACATGAGATTTTATTCTCTGCTAGAAAATTTATGCTGCTCAAAGATGATGCCTTTGCTGCCCAGCTTACAAGGCCCTGGCAACTCTAATACAGAGCACAGAGTCGATGTTTTTTTCATTAGCTTAATTTTTTTTTTCAGACATTTGGGTTATACATAACAGTGATTTTGTTAATCAAAGGGGGAACTGACACCATCAGTGCTGAGCACACTGTCCCCAGTGGTTACTCCACTGCCAGGTCCCTCGGGAAATATAGGGGAGAAATTCCTTCTCCTAAGGGTGAGAGGCAGCCAATTTTCAATTTTGGGATGTGACACAACTGTGTGTGTTGAACAGCGCAGAACAGGTCCTACATCCACCACACATTACTGTATCTACTGACAAAGAGGCCAAGAATGATAAGTGCAGCAACTATGGCTTGAATTCTCTTTAAAAGTACCTTTGTCAGTGATCACAAAAACTGTTTCCTTGCTGAAGGAAAGCCTAAACTGGTGGATGCTGGGTACTAGGATGATACACCTACCCCATGTTGTATTTGATTTCTTTCAACCTATGGGGCTAACTCACTCTTCATTCTGACCTAATAAGGCAGTCTGACCTAATAAGGCAAGTTTTTTTTACTCTTAAGCTGTTTGAAGATATTTGTTCAACCAGCACAAGTATTTTCCACTGGGGATCAAACAAGCAAACAACTTGCCTTAAGATGGATTTTTATGTCTTGGTCATGCATGTCTTTCAGAAACAGCTGGATAACAATTCACTGGTAACTGTTTTTACTTGAATATATATTTCCTATGGCCTATGGCCGGGTGTTAAATTTTTATCTATTTATAAAAATATGATTTAAAAAAGCTGATAAAGATTTGCATATTGAGGAAGAAAAAATGCTCATGAAAATAAGCCATTCATTTAATGCAAACTATTTAATGCAAACTATTTATGTACCATGGATTGTTACTAAAATGGGTATCAAGCAGTGGAGTTAATACTACTGTCTTCTCAAAAAACCCATTTGGTAGATGTAAACTAAATGTTCACTAAATCTTCGTGTGACGCAGGCTTGCTAAAAATGAAGGACCAGCTCCAGTTCCTCCATGGATGTGGATTTCATTTTGGAGGACTTTCTTTCTTTGAAATACATAGCAGATCATTCATTTTGTGAGACTTGGCAAGATCAGGGCAGAAGTCTGAAAGACTGACAGCAAAAATAAATGAGAAGAGAGTAGTTCACAGGAAAAATACCTGGCTTGTGTTTGAACCAACAATCGATCTAAAAATGCTGTTTGATTTGCATATAGAACATTTCTATGACATTTGTTTTTAATGTTTTCATAAAATGCATTTAAAACAGATTGTATAAGTTGCAAATGAAGTCAGAATAATGTTTCATTACAAGAAAGAGAAAACGGCAAAAACAATAATGCAGGAAGTTAAATTGTTTAAATTTTAAAAACCTCTAAATCTCTTTGGGAAACTATTTTCATTCCTGCTATTCCTAGCACAATAATGTTACTCAAGCTCATAAATGCTGGATAAAGGTTCAGTTGATATCTGTTATAGAAAAATCCTAGATATTAGTCTTTTGATATTCTTATATGCTAGGTTCTAGCCAGGACATAAGCATGTCCTTTGAAGATTGCCATAGAGTTGGTCTCACTGCAGGAACACCTAACTTTTATGACCTTTACTACCAAAATTGGACAAGACTGCTGGACTAGTTCACAAGAGACAGCTCCAGTGTTCATTATTTTATGAAGTGAAATACAGACGATACCTTCAGATGAGCAGCAAACTTTCAGTCATAGCAGATTCCAAAAAATACTTCCCCTTTCATGTGCAAGGTTCAAAGCTTTGCAAGTCTGGAAAGCTCGATAGAGAATGGAGAGTTGGCCAGATTCAATTCATTAGAACACGTCTTAACTGTCAGCTTGTAAAATAAACCTTCTCCCCCACCTCTTCCACCTCCTTCAAAAAACATAATGCAACCCTGACAGAAAGCTGATAACTTCACCGTGCAAAAGGAAACCTGAAATCTGCAGACAAGGATTTTACTATGTGCTGAGCCTGGAAAGTGGAAGGAAAATAATGTAGCATTGTCCCCTACACACAGAATTTCAGGTAGAAATCCTCCAACTCATGTTGTACAGATTCCTGCTGAAGCAGGAGTAGATGGTAGCTTATCTGTCATGGTTTGGCCTCTGCAGAGCTATATTGTATAGAAAGGAAGGATTCATTATTTTATATAGCTGTCTACCTCTCTATCTCCCAAAACACACACAGGAGTGTGAACACACATATGAGATATTTTTTGCACTCCTGAGGTATTTTTGTTTTATGCATTTCAGACTATTTAGAAGCAAATCTCTAATTTTTTAGCCTGTGGATTGCATCTGCTATCTAGAATTAGTGGTGCTCTTCCAGAGTGAATGGACAGTTAAACTATACAAAATATTGTGTCTTAAATAAATGTCCTAGGCAAACCTATCCTCTTAATATGCAGCTGGGCAATTCTCAGAAGAGATTTCTGCAGGATATTGGTGTTCCTTCAATCATTGTCTTGATCAAATCCTACCCAAAATAATGTGTAAGCCCTGTGCCAGCACAATATTTCTCATTAATTGTCACACACTTATATGCATGTGTAGTTGATGTGCAACATGCATTTGTGACTGAGTGTGAATAAACATATATTAGAAACACAAAACATAAAATTCTCCACTGGTGAATATCATACTGCTAGTTTTAGCACAATGTTTACAGTTGCAGATCTCCCAGATTTCACCATGATTAGAACAATTTATTCCATGTACAGTTTACTAGCAAATATTTCAACTATTGATTAGTTTCCTTTGGCAGTGGTTTCCCTATCATGATTGCCACAGTCACAGGAATAAGTCTTATGGTTCTTTTCACTATTATGGTACAGGAGTAAAGGACAGAACACAGAAGTAGTTTTATTGTTTCCCCAACTATAGAGACTTCCAAACTTCTCAAAGAAACTTCTGCTACCCAAGGTCCTGCCCTTCTATGGGTTTATGTGAGAATTGACTTTAATTTTATAAAAACTTTCTGTTGTGTTTTTTTTTCAATGTTCTATAACCTTGAAATGGTCTCTCTAGAAGTGATTTACCCCTCCAGTAACTGTATATATGTCTGGAATAATGACTTGGTTCTTAAACTTCAAGCTTGCACCTGCCTTGACAATATTGTGCATTATGAGAGATTAGCGCTTTGTTTCTTCAAAATATCAAAGCACATTTGCACGCCAGTCCCCTAATCCTGGAGAACTTGAAACACAAGAGATGCACTGGCAGTGAGCGGAACAGGACTCAAAGACTGAGGGTAGGGAGGGAAGAGGAATCTATTCCATCTCACTAAAACAAGTCTTGGACATTTAAACAGCAGTATCTCCTAAAAAACAGGTTGAGGTTAGCCTGAGGGGAAGAGCAGTGAAGAGAGGAAGAATTAAATTCTCTGTTTTCTTCCAGGTATCTTCACTTTGCAGCTGAGGGAGAATTGTTCCTTGTCCATACTATACCACAAGGAAAAAATCAAGAAAATAGTACAGAAAGTATCAATTCTTCCTAATGATATTAATTCCCTGTTTCTAAAATTCTTGCTTGGGTTGAGATATTGTTAACAGAATCTGAATGGAATAAGAATGGAGTAACTCAGCTGCTCACAGGAGCTGGTTCACTGTGATAGTGTTCCCATTGCACCATTTTCCTCGTGTAACAGTTTTGTCTGCCTTTGTCAGAATCTGAAACTAGAGCTGCTAAAAAAAAAAGAAAAAAAAGAAAAAAAAAAGAGGGTGTTTTATTCTATGAAATGCCCCAGAATGACTCTCAAAAGGCATGTTTCTTGGCTGTTAGGGTGGCTGCCCATCTGGTTATACTTTTCAAGAAAAATTATGATTGAATATTCCTTCTTATGTGAAACAGAATTGCTAATTCAGAAATATCAGAGTGATCTGGTTTTTGTTCTGTCACAGCCTGGTGTTCAGGTTAGTCTATTAAACTACTTCAGCACTTTATTTCACCTACTTCAAATCTGCTATTCTTTAGCCAGTTTTTGAACGCAGCAGTCCTGACTCACACTCCTTGCCATTCCCTCAGATATCTGTAGTTCAACAATCCACTTAGCATTAAACATAAAACTTTAGGAATAAGCTTTAATGGTCCTGTCCAGCAGAAAATGCACTTACTGAATTTGGAAACAGTCAGGACCAAAATTAGACAAAGCCTCTCCAGTCCATGAATCCAGGGATCAGTTTTCCTCTGACTGCTCTGGGGCTGTGGCACAGCTTCATTGACAGTTTCATATTTTCCTTTTCTCATTTCTCGTGTTAGTCAGTTGCCTGAAGTGTTCATTTTCTCGTTCAGTCACACATGTTCCCATTCTTCCTACTTTTTAAGAGTTTTTCTCCATTTTGCTTTCTTGTGAGAACTTTTGGCTCCTGTTATCTTATATATATGGGATCTTCTATACCATGTACTAAGACCAAAAGAAGGAAATTGTGCTACATTTACTAAGTAACACCTTGCTCTGTCAGCCATGCTGTTTTGAGAAAGATGTCTGGATTAAGTTACTGTTAAAAGTGACTGGGGAGCCAGACTTCACCTGTGTGTTTTCTTACAGTGGCAGCCTTCTCTTTGCCACCCAGAGTCTGAGAAATTCACATTAACTCACCATTTAGCATTATCTATCTGCTTTTGACTGATCAGCTATTTACCTTTGAGTTTTATAAGTAATCTTGCACCAAATGCTGATTTAGTGCTGAGTGTGGTTTGGATTAAAGGTGCCTGTTCATCATCATTACAGCCTGTGACCCATCTACTCTGATAGAACTCTTTCTGTGTATTCATTAATTCATGCTCGAGAAATGCTTTAGAATGGTTAAGCAGTACATAAATGCTGATTTATTGTTTTTCTGAAATGTGCTGTTACTGATCATCCTGTTGAGGTTTGTTGCAGAGCTTTCTGGAGATTGTACTGAATGTACTGTGCTCTTGGCAAGTCCATGGGCAGGGACTTCACAGCCCAGAGGAAACAGAGGAGAGCTGAGTAATGATGGCAGAAACCTTTTTCTTCTTGGACAGAGATCTCAGCAATCTCTGTGGCCCTTGCCACTCAGAGGATCAGAGGATGAAGAAAGCAGTGTGTTACTGCAGACGACAGCCTTTCTCCCCTCCCACACTCCTTAGGGAGACACTGGTACACCTTCAGCCCACCCTGACTGTGCTTGGCAATCCAGGAACTCAGCAAATGCTTTGCCATCACGTTTTCTCTCCTCCCGAGTGCAATAGCAAAGCAGGTTTGGCATCTCCTCCTTACAAGCCTCACTGCTCTCACACATACATCACACAGAGACTCAGATCACTACTTAAGTAGGTTTTTTTGGCATCATGTACTGCATGACTCAGCCTGGGTGGTCACCAGATAAAGGAAATGTCTTTTTCTTGTATAACATGGAATTTTACCAAACTTTTAAGCTGAGTTACCCAGCCAAACCCCAAAAGAGGTCCTAAATAGTGGCATCTCTGAGGAATGCCAGTTTGTGCCTGTATGGACCAATTTTCTGCCTCTTGGCACAGTCTATCCATAATCTAGCAAAACATCTTAACACCAGCTACTACAACCAGACAAACTTTGGAGACACTGGCATCAAATGGTTAAATAATTTATTACAGCACCAGAAACTAAAATAGAAGCACAAAATGAAACCTCAAACTTTGTCTAAATTTTTAGCTTCATTCCTAGCTGCTCACACTGATCTTTCCCCAGGCTGTCCCTCTCTATCTCAGGCAGAAACCAAGCTCACACTGTCAGTGTGCTGCTGTGGAGAACTGCCATGTAGCACACCTGAGCCAGCAAAGCTGAGGGACCAATTTGGGAAGCAGTAATAGTGTGGAACAGACGTGTTGCTGCGTTTTGTCTGTTGTTTGTATGCTAGCTTGTTCATTGAAAGCAAACTTAGAGGAAGGCCATTTTCATTTTATTCCTCTCTGTTGCTATAATTAGAATTTCATGTAAAGCAACAATACTTTAAATACACTTAAGGGGTAGAAGAGATACCAATCTCATTGGCAGGAATGAAAGCTGTATCCCACCTACCAACAGAGGCTCTTCCTGTGGCAAAAATGGAGAATGGTGTCTGAAAAGGATTTCAACTTCACATGCCTGTTGTTCTTCCTTTTGGAAAATCCAGTTTCATTGGTGGTCTGTGATACATGACTCTCTCAGCCAAACTGTGGCGTATAGAAAAGGGGTCCTGTTGCCATGCAGACTACTTCAAAACAGGTTACTCAAGGATTTGTTGATAGAAGAATGCAGAATTTTTAATGAAAAGTTTGTCCTGCCTAACATAACCATGCTGAGCTCATTCAAACCTAGCCCGGCTATGAATGAGACCCATTCAGTTTAACATAGGAAGGGTTTGCAGGATTCAGATTCCAAGTTTGACACAATTAATAGTGTTTATAAGTTCAGGAATGTTGCTGTTAGGACGGAGTGTATTCAAGACAAGTGATCATATTTCATAGCACACTTAGAGGGTGAAGAGGCACTTGACATAAAACACTCTTGTTTCCATAATTCAAATCATTTGGTTGTTTAAGAAGATTTATATTTTCTTCAGCCTCTTTCCCTCCCTTTTTCTGCTAGTTTCATATGAAACATAAATTTTATTTTTCTCCTATTCCTTGCCTTTGGGAGGATCTAAACAAACAAAAATCCTCCCCAAACTGTTGTGACGTGAGTTCCAGAAAAACTGAATAGCAGCAAAAATAAAGTATGCTTTTGTATTTAATGGTTCTGCAGCTGTATGAAACAAACTATAGCACTGTCATGAATTTCATATAGTGAAATGAATAGCAATGATTCTGCCTGTTACAGGCATAAATAGAAAGAGAACATTCAAAGAAAGGCACATAAAACTAGCATATCTTGAAACAAATCAGAAAAAAATAAGGAGGCACGAACATAGAATTTTGTAAATGCAAATTCTGCAGTCAAAATAATGGTGATATTGCCTTTTTTTTTGCACTCTCAGAATCCTTTTTTTACCAACCTGGATATGCAACTATATTAGGGCTGCTACTGAAATATACTGACTTGAGTCCTCTTCAGATCCAGAACATATTAACAATAAAGCAGGCTCTGCTTCAGGAGAGCATCTATACTCTGGTGCCATGTTCGACTGAAATTCACATGCTTTAGCTCATACAGCTGCTACCTCATGTTAGGGACAAAAACAAGATCAAAAAGTTTTATGTGAAGGAGATACTTTTCAATAAAGCGTACCTCTAAACTAAAGTAGGGAAGTAGGGATGTAGAAAATGATTTTTTTTTTTTTTTAGGCTGTAAAAGGGACAGAAAAGTTATCTCAATTACAGAGAGGCATATAAATGTGATTGATGGGCTGGAATAAAAGCAAGAGAAAAGCAGAATCATGACAGCTTCAGAGTACAGGAAACAGTCTGTCCATCAGTCGCTATGTTTACATGCCACCCCCAGTGCTGCTGCAAAGCTGCTGGAACAAGAAAACGCTCCATGAAAGACCAATTAGATAGATATTTAACATGTATGCCAGAAGGAAAACTTGGCCTTCATCGATTAACCTGGAAAGCACGTTTATCCTGCAGCATTTATTGCATTGTGGCTTCTCAGCTCCTCAAAGAGGTTCCAGCACTGGCAACACCTTCTGCCAGAGGCCCTCAGGGGCTATTTATGGGTCTTCTTGAGACAAAAGCCTAGCCTCAAATTGACATGAATTAAAGATTTGAGCTGCACATAGCTCTTAGCAGATACAAAAATAACATTGATGGAACTGAGGCAGTTGCAGAGCCCTAGACCTGGAGTGGAAATGAAGCAGCCTGTACTGGGCACCTAACACACACTGCACTCTGCCCTTCCAGGTGGTAGGGCTTGGCTCATGTTTTTGTTCTTTACCAAACTTGAAAACTGAAGAACAAAAAAACGAGACCAAAGTTAAAGACAAAACCAACCAAAAACCTAAACTAAGCAACTAGCAACAAAAACCCTACCAAGTCTTCCTGAACAAGGAGCTCCTTTCAGCTGGATATTAATTAGAGAAGCAAACGCTGAATCTCCTGGCCCTCTGCTGAGCTCCTCGCAGTGAAAAGTACAAAGTGAGGGCCTGCTGTGTGGGTAAACTGATGACTCACTTTTAATATCAGGTTGAGCCAGGATCTTGAAGGCTGCCAAGTTAACTCTACAGGGATCCCCACTTCAGCCCACTCACATTTCCTAATAACAGCACAGCATTTCAGCAGGCTGCGCTTAAGCGAGGCACTTTGATTTGTAAACAGAGGCGGTCTCGGAAATAGCGCAGCAGTGTGGTTAGCTGGATAATGTCGTGAGACAACAAGGGAGAATGGCAGCACTGGTATTGAATGGCCAGAGGATATTGCTCAAATTTGAATGTGACAGCGATTAATAAGAGATAATTTTTAATGGTATTTTAAAATTCTACCCGTGCTTTCTGTAGTCCCGGGAGAGGTATTACTGCCCCTCTTTGAATCACATAGAGAGGAAAGGGCTGCTGGGAAGCGTATGCCTGCAGAAGCACACGTTTTAAAGAATTTTAATTTATCGTTAGATGACCAAAAAATATTTTGTACAAAATAGACTGCTTGTTCCTGTTTTTTTGACATAAGGGCTTAAGCCATCATGCTTGCTGGAATAGTTTTATGGGTTCTTGAAATGTTTCACTTCAGGTCCCCATGTCTTAACCTGGTGAAATTCAGGATGTGCAGAAACATCCAAGAGTAGTGACTCACTCCTGGCATATTTGCATCTCATTCTATGCTGGCATTAGCTATGACTCATGCACTGTTGCCACACAGATCAAAGATGCATGTTTATTGTCTTGGTCACATGAATGAAAATATATCACTGTGTAAGTTCTACATTAGGCTTCCTGCTTGAGGACAAACCTCCTTCTGTTCAGACATAAAAAGGTTCCTTAAAAGAGATGTCTGATTTTAAGACCCCATTGCCAAACTGATTGCAAATCCAGCAGTGTATTCTGAAACATTAAGCAACTCTGTGAAAGATGTTTAACTCCCTACCCACACTTACCTTCTTTGCCCACTTGGCTAAGGCTTCAACTTTCTTTGTGGCAAGCAGTCTTCCACATGCCTAACACTTGGCACTTTTTCAGGATTACAGTCTTGTGCCTGTCCCTTATGCACAGCATAATGTGCAGGAGGTTTAAGCCCTGTGGTAGGAAATGCGTGCTTTTCCCTCTCACTAAATCACTTTTACTTCCACTGGGCAGTCACAGAAAGTGAGGAGAAAATCCTAACCAAAGATTATTTTTAAATCTGAACCCAGGCAAACAAAAGGAAAAGTCCTCAGCTGACTGGTGCCAGTGCACCCACCTAATCTCCCCCAGCCAAAGCCCTGGGGCAGGAAGCATCCACCAAACTCTCAATCCACTTCTGCTTCATGCAATAGGTTTCACCCTTAGCTTCCTGCTAGGGTCGTGCTCTATGGACCTCAGGAGGTAATTTCTCCTCACATTTAGGTCCTGGATGTGCCTTATGTCATTCATAAACCACGATTTTTCTTCCAATGCCTGCAATGGTACAATATGATATAAGGCTTTTTCAAACTTTATTCAGAGATCAAGCAGTTAACTGATTTTAAATTACCTTAAAGATAGCAAGAATAAAAAAAAAAAATTGTAGTGATTTCTAGCTGTACCAGGTGTAGCAGCTCTTAGAGATATTGATGATGATGTACATCTGCATGTGTGTGAGGCAGGTATTTTGGCATGTAACCATTGACTAGAAGCCTGTTGGGAAGGGGGGGAAGAAGCCACCAATTGTTTCAAAGGAAATAATATTAAAAGAGTATCTAAGTCACAGAATTACAGAATTAGCTAGGTTGGAAAAGATCTCTGAGGCCATCAAGTCCATCCTATCTTTCTCCGGGCAACAACAGACAGAACAAGAGGACACAGTCTCAAGCTGCGCCAAGGGAGATACAGGCTGGAATTAAGGAGGAAGTATTTTACAGAAAGAGTGGTCAGATACTGGAATCATCTACCCAGGGAGGTGGTAGAGTCACCATCCCTCGAAGAGTTTAAAAAAAGACTGGATGTGGCACTTGGTGCCATGATCTAGTTGAGGTGTTAGAACATGGGTTGGACTCGATGATCTTAAAGGTCTCTTCCAACCTAGAATTTCTGTGATTCTGTGATTCTGTGAAAACCACCTTGTCAACTGGACTATAGCACTGAGTGCCACATCCAGTCTTTCTTTAAACATCTCCAGGGACAGTGACCCCACTATCTCCCTGGGCAGTTCATTCCAATGTTTTGTCACCCTTTCTGTGAAGAAATTATTCCGATTGTTCAACCAAACCCTTCTCTGGTGCAGCTTAAGACGTTGTTCTCTAGTCCTGTTGCTGGCCTGAAAAGGCCAACCCCCACCTGGCTCCAACCTCCTTTCATGCACTTGTACAGAACAATAAGGTCTCCCCTGAGCCTCCTCTTCTCCAGGCAGAACACCTGCAGGTCACTCAGCTGCTCATCACAGGACTTGTGTTGCAGACCTTTCACCAGCCTTGTTGCTCTTCTCTGGACAAGTCATTGTGGCATTTGCAGCTCCTGAGCTCCTGGTTGGCTTCCTATTGATTCTTCATGTTCTAGGTTATATTTCTAAATGGAACATCTTCTAAATTTTAAATTTTGTGTGAATAATCTCTAGAAATCTTTTTCTCTGATATAGCCCAAAACTGCAAAGACTTCAATAGGATTTTGGTGCAGAAAGGGTAGAATTTGTCCCAAAACATATCAAAGCAGTAGCAAAAATTGCCCTTCCCCTATGTGTGTACATTTGGCATAATATCCACTGCACTGGAGGCTGTGCAGAAACAGTGGTTTAATTACAATAGGTCACCACACCTTTTGGCAGCACTAACTGTAATTGTTCTTTGTGTTTTCAGTCCACTAAAATGAGTTCCCTGAAATGTGTTCATTTTTCATGGCAGTGATATCTTTCCACCGATATAGAAACAGACTGTGACAGCATGGATATAGCCTGCTTTATTCTGGTTTGATGAGAAAATGCCAAAGCTATGTCATCTTCAGTCTTCATAGCAATTAAACCTGGCACAGGTGCAGTAACATTATTTTCTTGCTGCTGGAACTGATCCTGATGGCATTGACGTGACTGTTTCTCATTTCAGTATTTTGTACTTGATAATCTTCTCAGAAGACAGCATAGGGGTGCTGAATTTTTTAGCAGGTTCTTAAACCAGGCCCATGTTAAAAAATATCAATGAGCCTTCTATAGATATAGATGTCTCAGGGAATTCAGGATAGTAATGAGAGTCAGAGACAAGCATGAAAGAGCCTGTGGATGAGAAGTGGGAATGAGATTCACTGTACCATTTTAATCTGTTTGATGAATGTCACAGGGATAAAATTACAAACTTTTGTAATGCTCATGAGAACACAGGGACTCCATAGTGCATTGTGAGGACATGGCAGCACAAAATGCAGCAAAAAGCTTTCTTATCATATGTCATATTGCATTTGAAGAACAGAAGCTTCTAACAGTTGTGGGGTTTTTTTGGTTCCCACCCCATATGAAAAAACAACTCAAAACACCTTTTCCCTCCAAAATATCCATGAGTCTGAAAGGCAGAGAGCTCACCTGGGATACATAAGAAATGCCAGTGCTGGAACAGCTTATTATCAAGGCTCTTGCCTTGGCAAGAAATAGACAATTTTCTGGAACCACAGTCTCTCTCTAGGAGCTGGGGCAATTTATCATATCATCTCCTTTTCTGCAAACTTTCAGTGTTTTAGTATCAACACATTTTCTGCCAGTGCTTGGCTTGAGTGAAAAGACACTGGTGCAGTGACATCAGGGAGTTTGCATTGCTTGTGTCTGCTGTGAAGTCAGCGCCAGTTGGGAGGTTTCTGTAAGGTCCTTCACAATGTACAATTCCATTTACTTTTTATCCACAAAAAAAAATATCAAGTTCTAAGTTCCAGCTGCTGGATTGGTTTAAAGATTTTACTTTATTTGACAGACTGCTTTATAATTGCAGTAGTGACATGTAGGAGAACTTATTTTAGCCTCTGAGAGATTAAATAAGTTTAGGCCTGCCAGGTCTCTAGACAGACCCACATGGCAATAAGAAGTGCAGATTCAGCAAACCTCTGTCCTTTCTGTAGCCTTAGTTTTGCAAAATAAATGTATATATGAGCACTTCAAACTAACTGTGGATACTGAATGACAAAGATTATAGATACATTTGAAATATATCTTGCTTTTCATCCTAGACAGATGGCAGAGTGGCAAGGACTCCTTGTCTACAGATGTTACTAATTATCATAATTTACATGAAAGATGGTCAGATACTTTGGTAATGAGCAGTAGGTAGGTTAAAAGGGTAAGAGCAACTCCATTTTTCTAATGGACATTTGTGATTTGACACTACTGCATCAATAAAAAATTATTAGCACCTGATAAGAGGCCTGATATTGCAATATACCAGTATGAATGACGTTCATTCCCTGCTTCTTGTGCCTATTCATGGACTCAGCAGTCAGGAGAATTTCTGCCAAAGCCAGATAAGATAAATCCTTTGCTATTTCATAAGATGTTCTGATGAGGATTTTGGGACTCAGGAGGAGCTCATCTATTTCTCTAGTGTAGGATTTCATCTCTAGTGAATTTTAAGGTCAGAAGAATGAGTTTCAAAGAGCACACCCACTTCTGTCTGCAGGTATCAACATCATTTTGCTAATCTAATTAACATCCAGGACAATTTAAACAATAGGTTGACTCAGCTGCTCTTGGAGGCCCATGGCACCTAGTTAAGTTACTTTCCAACACTGCTGTAAATCAAAAGAGAAAGTCTAAGGTCTCTGTGTTTGCTGTATGTTTGAGTTTGGGACCCTGATTGCTTTACCAACTGCTCATTGATGTTGTTTTCATTACTTGCTAAGGAATACTTCATTTCTTGCTCCAAGATTTTCATTTGTATCCTCACCTGACATGCAAGGTAGCTTTTAGCTTGAATATAATATGCTTAAATTTAAGAAACAAAAAACAATTCAGGGAAAGTACTTGCAAAGGAAAGCATACAGCAAAGACTTAACATAAGTAGTAGAAAACCATGTAATTCTTTGGTGTTTTGCTTTTAAGGTTTCCATTCCATCTGGGCACTCTTCCCATCCTTACAGGGAGCAATATAGACGTATTGTTTGAGAGGAAAGTAAAAACTTGGACAAGATCTTCAAGAGCAATTTCTGTGGAGAGAGCGGCCCAGCAAAACAAAGCAATGGATGAAGAGTGGAACAAAATGTTATTGGCTTGAACTGGTGATGGCAAGGGAAAAGCAAGAGAAGGGAGAGGAGATGGGCTCAGGGGAGGATCTGTCCTCAGGACAGACGTCCATCACTGACCTGGCTGGGACAGCTCCTCTGCTCTGGGGTTGTTCCAATGGGGAATCAGAGGCAGAGCAGTATGGGGATCTCTAACATGGATTTTCAGACAGGTTTGGGTTGTGATGCATTCTGTGCTCAAATCAATACCTTTTCCTGTGCTGAGTAAGTGTCTGGGAAGAATCAGCTCCCAGATGTGCAAATTTTATCACTATGCAATTTCTAAACATTAAA
Organism: Melozone crissalis; assembly: GCF_028551555.1. Classification (NCBI taxonomy): domain Eukaryota; kingdom Metazoa; phylum Chordata; class Aves; order Passeriformes; family Passerellidae; genus Melozone; species Melozone crissalis. The sequence goes on from NW_026535794.1 coordinate 31,401,894, forward strand.
AATGCCACTGGAAAACAATTTTCATCCACAGTAGCTATTTCAATTTCCCACCTATCAGACCCTTAATATTTTATACCACTATTTAAGTAGTTTTTGCTGTCTTTTGTTCTTTCATATAATACCGTGTATACAATTCTGTTAAATATGAAGAAAACACAATAGTATAATTAGGAGTCAATGCAAAGTGAAAGTATTAAGTCTTCTATTCAAGGAGTGTTTTCTCTTGAATAGTATTTACTTATTTATAGACAAGACTGTTAGAGCTGGAAAAACTTAAGGAGATTATGAAATCAAGGGATTTGGTCCTGTGAGTTTAGACTTACAGATGCTAAATTTTCTTCCACTAACAAAATGCTGCATAAGAAGAAATAAGTCTTGCAATGAAATAAAATCTATTTATATTTAATAATTGGTCATTCCTATGGGTTTTTTTTTTTCACAATATTTTGCAAATGTCAACACCTATAAAATACAGCCTCTGTATCTGTTATCCATTGTGCAAATACCTTTTAAAACACCTTTCTGAGACACTTTCACTTCAGACAAGTAATCCTCATCTTTGTCATTTTTCTGTGCGCTTGTTTGCATTTATAAAATTTCCCTAAATTCTCCTAAAGTCCTCAGTGATATTTTTTACTACTACTGGTTTTGTGGTATATATCTGGCAATAACCCCTATGCTTGCATATACTGTCCCATTGTCTCTACTGGGAGTTGTATACAGATTTTGCAGGGTGTACACATTATTTATTTCTATATTAATTAATAATCCTTCCCTTGAAGGATTATTATCATCACATGCAAAAATATTATTTGTGATCTAAATCGAGGCTGCAGTCAATATTTTATATGGTCATATATTTCAGACATGGAATAGATTTCACTTTAAAGATTCATAAATCATTCTTGAATTTAGAATTGTAAGGACAACACAGGACTCAAAAATAATATGAATCTGGATTTGAGATGACTCTGAGAAGCTTCTGCTGCTATAATGTAAGCAGGACTCATAGAATCATAGCATCATGAAGGCTGAAAAAGCCTCAAAGATTGTCAAGTCCAAGCATTATGTTCTGAATTTGAAAATCATCCGGCACCATGTGAGTGTAATTCTGATTTGGATCGGAGGATGTACTGTAACATACTTTTATTTTTGTCCTCAGTGTGTAAATGGATCTTCCTAACTGTAAAATCTAGTTCAATGATTGAACTGGTCAAGTTTGTCTTAACTGCATTGAGTTTTTTGTAATTTAAACATACATATTTTATAATTCTTGGCCGTATCTGTTCTGTATGTCTAGTTATTAATTTCTAATTTTCATAGAATATATCAAATTGTAAGTAGACATTAGACATATTTTTTTTAATCGTCTATGTCCAAACATATTATAATTCAATGGGTAATTTGCAGTTTTTAATTGGATCAAGAAGAACTAAGAATGGAGTGTTACAGCTGCAATGAGCAAGGCCCAGTGCCACCCAGGAGGATTGTCAAAAGGATGACATTTCAGCATATCCTCCATTTACAAAAATCTCCATAAAACTTTCCACGGCCAGCTGTAACTGCAAGCCCATCACAGATAGAGCTGTGGAATGAATGGGATTTACCACTGCCTCCTTCTCTTAATCTCCAGGGGATTTCTACTCACAGTCTGACTAGCTCGCCCTGTTTCATCACAAAGCAGCTCAGCAGTTGCTGGTAGATCTGTGAGATGGCAGGGTTGCACTGGCTGCTCTTCCAGCCGAGCCTCTGGGAGCTGCAGGGGCTCTGGCAGAGTGACTGCAGGCCTGAGGTTCCTGCTGGACTCCCTCCACTTGCCCTCCTCCAAGGGCTCTGATGGAAAACCACAGCTCAGTCCTTTGGGCTCGTAACTAAACACAACCAACCTGAGAGGGTTAAAGACAGGATGGAGAAAGGCAGCCAAACCGTCAGGATAAACCTCTGTCCTCACTACTGGTTCTGGAATAATACCTCACCTGAAATACATACTCCCAAGCTTCTCCTCCAGTTTCTGGAAGTGATGGTTATTTCAGAAGAAATCAGTAAATGTCAGTGCGCATAAAATATGGGGCAGATCAAATAAAGGTATTTCAGTATTAAAAGCCATTAATTTTGCATGACATACATTTGAATTACAATATCATTAAATTCCATTAAGCTAAAATGATATATTTAAGTCAGACTTCAGAGTGCTAATTTCATAGACCCCTCCAAGCTGTTCCTGCAAAGGTGTTAGGGGTAATTAACTGCCATTTTTTCAGTAATTCAGAATCTGCAATCAATCAAAATGCAGGGCCTGAGTGATTGTAGAAAACAGTAACACTTAGTTTATTATGTAGTACATTTTCATTCTGATTGCTTTATGATGGGATCAGCTACACTTTTTCCTCTGAATTTATTATGCCTACCCTTCAGCCAATTAGTTTTTCTCACTTTACTTTAACCTAAAACCTGGTGAGTTTGTTATATATATGTGTAAGTTTGCCTGTCAGTTATATTGGTCATAGACCTGCAGGACAGTGTGTGTTTAAACAATTAGGAACCCAGTATTGTTCAGAAAAATGGCAACTTTGCTTTCTTAAAGCAGTGTTTCTTCTTTAAAACATTTGAAGGGGAAAAAGAGAGCAATGGGAAGGCTATTCCCCATAGCTACAAGTGCCTGGCATGGAGGGATGCCCAGAGCCAGGTACCAGCTGGGGAGTCCTGGTCTCCAGCTGCTGGCTGTGGTGCCTGGATGGGCCATGCCTCCAGACTGTACAAGCACTGCCAAATCAGTTGACATCATTGTGATAATGATGAAGTAGAGATATTTGATCTTCATATTCAAAATCAAGCATAGAGGTAGTATTCCCACAGAAGTTCTCATTTACTGTTGGAACTCAATCCTGGTGCTTTGGCACATGTTGACTTTACAGCCAGTCTCACAGGGAAGGAGATTTTAAAATTATAGCCATTTAAGTGGGCAGTTTGCTGAATGTTACTGGTGTGGATAACAGTAGCAGGCCTCCAAGATGGCCTGATGGGAAAGTATAATTGACTTAGCCCATTTTTGTTTCCTAGCCATTTAAACCTGCATCTGGAAATCCTTCTCTAATTTCACAGCTGTGGTGTTGAAACATATGGGGTTGCAGTGGAGTTTATTCGGTATTATAAAAAAAGATGGAAACTCTGAAGCAAACCAAACTTTCTCAAGAAATTTACCCATGTAAAGCCATAAGAAGTACAATACTGAAAGACTCCTGCTGTTCCTGAGAGTGTTGGTAGAAATTATTGTCCCAGTGTGATAATGCTGACTGGACATTGTGCAGAATTGTTCAACCACAGCACTACAAACACCTTGACTAGGACATTATTTAACGTAAATATAGTTTTAAACTCTTGCTACCCTATTTTGCTAACTCCAACACTCTGGGTACCTACAAGCCCAGCACTCAAAGGCAGCTCTCATGTGGAGCCTGTGCTCTTATTCTGTCTCTGCAATATGGTGTGCCCTGTGTGAATGCATCCAGAAGTCCTTATCTAGGCAGGACTGGGCGTTGTGTCTGATTTCTCAAGGGCAGGTTGGCACATTTGGCAGATCTATAGAGAGGTCCTTTATGGTTAATCTCTACTCTACTGGCAGCTGCTGCTGCCCTCTACTGAGGGCAGAGACCCCTCGGCTAAAGCATGGGGTTTGTCTGACTCCCAACATTATTATTTTCCCTTATTGATCTATAGTGGACAAAAAGACATTTTTTGATGGGGTCACAGTCTAGATCAAGAGAATGACACAGTGTAGTGACAGGTGGAAGACTCAATATGTCTCCAAAGTACAAGTTTTGCATACAAAGGAGTTGTTCCATCAGCTAATGGCAAAGAACATGGAAGCAGGGGACATTCAGATTTAGTTTGCATCACTAAATGTGTGTGGTCCCATTGGGATACACAAAAAAACCCTGAGATGACTAAAACAAACCCCTTGACTTGAAACAACTGTTGTTTTAAAGGTAGGCTATATTAGTTTTTGACTAAAGTGCCCTATTTGAATCAGAATAATCCTAATGATCTCACAAAGTATCTGCGAGCACAGAGTTTGGCAAGATAAATTGAATATTTTTTTTTCTAGGAAGATTAAAGAGACATGATATTTAAAGAAGTTACACAAAATTGAGATTTTACAGTGTTCTAGGTATGAGAACATATGAGAACTATTTCTATGAGAAATAGCAGTGTTACCCTTGTGATGGTTGCAGTGATGTAGTCAAAAAATGACAAGTGGTATTTCAGTCTATCTGTCATAGCACCCCACAGCCTTATTGGGTTTTTTTCCCTTTAAAAAACTGTGCCAACATATATTTCTCTTTCTTGGTCCCAAAAATATAAGATTATATAGAAAGAGATGAATAGAGGTCACGTATTTCCTTTAGGATGAAAGAGAAACACATAAGGAAGTGGAGTAATAAAGAAATTTTGAGAAAATGAAGTTAGGAACAGATGTTGCTGTTTATTTTTATTTCTGTCTCCCCCTCCCTATGATTACAATAAATTATCTCTTTTTGCAATGATTAGGGAAGAAGGGGATTACACCAAGGTTAGACAGAAGCATCAGATAAAACTGACTATAACCCCACTTAAATCCTCTATTCAACATTACTCCAAGGTGGAATTAAAGCTACTATGTAATCTGGTGCTTTAAATGAGTGAAGATATCAGAGAAGTGCACTGTCTTTAGACACACTTCAGGAAAAAATGAAGAGAGTTTTTTACCTGATATTTGAACTCTGGTCTGAATTAGCTGTATCATCATCACATAATCGCTTATTTTATGTTGGTTAAAACATGAGAAATATGAAAGGCAAGTAAGGATTCAGAGATGTCAAAAGAGGTCATGTCAAAAAATCCAGGGCAATTCCACATTCTGTGCAACTGACAGTATAAAGGATATTTATATTGTTGAAGAGAAAGTTAGTCTGAACTATTCATAACTCTTTAAGAGTAATACCAAAGAAACAATTTCGTTAGCTGCATTTTTCACTGTTCATCCTGTTTGCCTGCCTTTTTCATATTTGGACTTTGAAAATTAAACCAGACATTTTTACAGCAGACTTTTAGCCCTTTGCTCCAAGTGTGTTTGCAATGTTCCAGAGTTTAGGAAAATGATCCCAATCCACTGCTCCTTACAACAACCACCTTAAGAATTCCAGGCTAAATAAAAGATATTTATATTATCTTCTAATATAAGCATAAGGATCAAATAGATAGCAAAAATTAAAAACTAATAGGCACAAACCTCTGTGTTAACATGATTATGACAAATTATTTTCCACCTTCAGTAACATTAACTTCTATGATAAATACACTGGCTCATTAAGAGTTTCCACTTTGGAAATGCTGCTGTCTTAGAATTCAAATATATTGTGGTTTTGTTTGGAGGGATTTATTTTCTTTTTATTTTTTTTTTCTTTTTAGTCAGACAATTCATGTTATTTATCTGCCCTGCAGAGGAAAACCATGAAGTTTCAGCAAGGTGTAACTGAGAGGAGACATTCGGATCTTGGATAGCTAACAAGGTCCAAAAAAAAAGGAACTAAACCCAGAATTATTGGAGCATCTCCACCTAGCCTGAATCACTTAGAAAATCTTAAACAGGGCCAAAATGTGTGTGAATTGTCACGAGCCATGCAAATACATCTTTTAAGAGGTATTGCTAAGTTTCCTTTTAATTTACGAACTATTACTTCTCACAAAACCATACGACAAATGGCTTTTTCCTTTCTCCTCCCATAAAACCATACAAAGCTTTTTGCCAGGCTAGCAACCATTAGCAAAAATGTTAATGTTAGTTTTGTATTGTAGGAATCTATCTCCTGGGATATAGATACAGTAGCATGATTTAAAGCTTCACTATAGTAAGGGTCTTTAAGTTTCTGCACACGCTGCAATTTGAATAGAATGTGTACATTCTTTCTGAACTCAAATGTTTTTTTGTATTGTACTTCCTTCTATTAAAAAATGACACATATGAAACTGTACTTAGAATCCTAAATAAGATATGAGCACTTCATTATACAATTCTCATACTTTAAGGAACGATTTCCTTTAAAGTGGTTCAAGCTGAAACTTGGCACACAAAGTTCTAATTTGGGAAAGGCTGGGATGCAGAATGGTTTTACAAAGTCTCACATAAATCAGTCTTGTCATTTTTTAATTACTTTTACAGAAGAGCATGACACCTATTTTAGTACCTTTTCTTGTTCTCTTAATATTTGCCAAGTCTTAAATAGAAATAAGTTATTTTTCTGAATTGTTTTCACAGTATTTTCTTGTCAGTTTAAATCATTTCACCTTAAATAGAAAGTTTGTCAAGTCACAAATCCTAATTAGTACTTGCTTTTCTTCTCTCAGAACAAGCATATTGATGAAAGTTTCAAACTAATTTAGTGATGTGAAAAGTGCCAAACTGTCAGATGTAGAAGCTAAAATAGTGTGTTTATGCTGCGGATATTTTATTTTATTTTATTTTATTTTATTTTATTTTATTTTATTTTATTTTATTTTATATTGAAGTTGGAGGCTTCTCCAGCGTTGTGCACCACAAAGGCCTGCAACTCTGGCAGACGTGGGAGCTGGTGACAGGGATGAGGCTGGTAATGGAAGCATGCTGGCAAATCTGTGCAGCATAAAAGATGACCTGGAACACAGGACTGTATTTTATGTCTAGGATACTACTCTCATCAGACTATCCAAAATTTTGCTGAAAGCAAAGGAAAACACACTGGGGTAAAAGAACGTTTGATAGAGACTCGTTGCCAATATACAGCAAAAAGTTCAACTTAATTCCCCATGATTAAACACAGGGTGAGCTACTGTTGAGACCTCTTAGCCAGAAACTGTCCAAAAAATGCTCTTCTGTAAATCTAATTATTCAGTTATTTTCACAAATGCAAAATAGTAGTATATGGTAGTATTTATTCATTTTAACTGTAGCTTGTGATTGTTTTTCATTACAAACAGTACAGTACAGAAAGAGCAGACTGTTCCATTTCTGGGGCAAGTACCTACATTCTCAGTAACAACCACTAGAATTATGTGAATTAGAAAATACGTGCCAGTATACCTTAAGACCGCTGGTTTTATTTTTCATTAAATTTATATTCTCTTGCCAGAAGCATTTTCTTGATAAAAATAATTCAAACCCTTTGGGGGGTTCTTTTTTTTAATATTCTATTTTTAGATTTAATATCTGCCACAGTCTGTTCAATGTCACTGTGTTAGCACAGGAATATGGCTATAACATTCTTGCATGTGAAACTGTACATCAGGTACATTTTAACAGATTTATGTCATCAACCCCTACACAGTATTAATCATTCTTCAAGGTCATTTTTAGCTACCAAAGTAAGAGCCTTAGTAAAATTTCCAAGGCAGCTTTCAAGCCAGGCCAGTTGCAAGTTTTCAGGTGCTGGGAAAAAAAATAAAAGAAGAAGCTGAGGAATTCACAAAATAAGTTTCTTGGCAAAGTATCCTTAAAGGTCTGTGTTGGAAGACTAACCATTCATCAGCATCCATGCAAGCTGTCTCTGTTATGAAAACCAGGGCACATTCAAAGGAAAAATAAATAGATTTATCAGTCTGATTGCAATTTTATGGAGTACAATATTGAAAGGTTTCCTCTGTCTGTTGCAGACACTGACAAGATAAACTAGACATGGCTAAGGTGGAATGTGTCACTTCTGTCAGGTGCTATGATAAGTATGAAAAGCCAGGTATGCTTCACACATGGACTCCAAATAAATATCAGACACGGTTTATGTTTCTTTATTTTGTTTTCCATGTTTCATCATTGCTGAAGCAAATCAAAGAGACCAGATTTTGGGATGTTTATTACCACACCAAATGGCTGAGGCCTGCAAGTATGGAAAATCACACCAAACTGTTGGGTTTATGTGAGACCATGCTGACATTTAGCAAAAATATTTAAATCATAATTGCTTGAGAGTTACTCTCCTTGCTTTACATTCTGGAGAACTTGGTAACAGGACAATGCTGGTTTCTGGGTCAAATTCAATTACAAAGGCTGTGCAGAGACAAGGGGCAGCTTGGAGAACAATTACACACTAGCATTTTACTAGCATGTAGGTACCGAATATCAGCTGTGGAGTAAATTCAAGAGCTGATCAAAGCTCACAATGTCACTACATTAAGTTTTGGATTATTTTTTTCATGAAGAAACCTTGCAGATATTGTAATTTATATGTTCTTTAGGAATATGGAATGGAAATGTTACATGTGAGGATGTCTGCAATGAAATCCTTTTCCTCCTGCTTCTTCCTCTGCTGTATTTTACTCCCAGAAGCCCTTTTGCTTGAAAGAGACAAAAAAATATCACATTGAATAGAACTTCTGATATTGGAATGGCTTCCTAAATGACATACATGGGCAAAACAGAGGCTGATATAAGTGACAGACCACATATGATCCCCTCTTTGCTACAAGAGTTTGCATCCCACAAGTATGGCTAGGCTTCCTTTATTAGCTCATTAGTAATTTAAGTGCCTGTCACACCTAGCAGCTATGTAGGTAATCATAACTTATGTTTTTTAGATCTGAAGAAAGAAAATGCAAAGGAAGGAAGTGGCGGAAGGAAGTGGTGGAAGTGGTGGAAGGAAGGAAGGAAGGAAGGAAGGAAGGAAGGAAGGAAGGAAGGAAGGAAGGAAGGAAGGGAGAAAGAGAAAGAGAGAAAGAGAGAAAGAAAGAAAGAGAGAGAGAGAGAGAAAGAGAGAGAGAAAGAAAGAGAGAGAGAAAGAGAGAGAGAAAGAGAGAGATAGAGATAGAGATAGAGAGAGAGAGAAAGAAAGAAAGAAAGAAAGAAAGAAAGAAAGAAAGAAAGAAAGAAAGAAAGAAAGAAAGAAAAAGAAGTGTAAAAGAAATTGAGGAACAAACCTCAAAATATTTAGGGGGAAGTGCAATTAAAAGAGAAAGCTGATACAAGAAAGATGTAACTGATCAAGCTGTAAGGCAAAAATATTAAAGGTGACCGAGTTTACCGTGATTTGTTTTCTAGGTTCATCTCTTTGTACTCTGTTTACTTGTTCCATGCTCCTCTGAGGTAATTCATGAAACTGAGCTCTTGAATGTTTGCCTCACTTAAAAAAGTCGGAATCAATGCCTTTGCTTTGATGTGCTGGCTGTCCTCACTGCAGGACTGGCAGGCATCCCATAAGCTTGTCCTGATACTCAGCCTGCCTCAGAGACAGGACATGAGCTGCACAGGAGCTTGCTATGGGCCCTACGTTCAGTCACCATCATTGACAACCACTCTGAACTGTGCTGATATCAAATATGGATTATTTCCATTGTTTAATCTTTCCTTCATAGCAGCCAGTGCTACACGAAGATGCAGTGCTCAGTGGGTTTTACTGCATGAGGCACAAATAACTGGTTTGATCCTGGAGGGTCAGAATAACCCCCAATGGAGTATGAATAAAAGCCTAAGACCAGAACACAGCAGGGCAGGGGAAGGAGTAATGAAGTTCTGGTTCAGGAAAGATCCCTGGGGATGGGAAAGTTGTATGAGACATGATGTTGAGAAATCAGACAAAGTATAGATTCCTTTGCATTTAGTACATGCATGCATTTAGAAACTTAATCTGAAAGCTGAGCATCAGACGTATCTGTGTAAGAGTAGCACTTGGTGGAACAGCTAGAAAAAATTTGCATCTTTTCTCTAATGTATACCTGGAGTGTACATTGTTCTGTGGGAAGAAAGTTCCCTTTAAAAAGTCCAGCTCACTTCAAGATTAAATACTTAAGAAAGAAAAAAAAAAAAAAAAACCCCATCCATTACTAAGTATGAATAAAGAATGTCATGTTTCACCAAATAGCCATTGCAGAGATTTTTGTGCTGTGCTTATTAACAGCTTGATACTGCTGATTAAAAATCATAAAGGGGAATAGAGATATTTTCTAGCACTCAGGAGAAAGAACAGATTTGATTTTATTCCACTACCCAGCCAACATCTTCAAATAGGGAACCATTAAAGAGTGACCTTCTAATGTCTCCATCTGCCCACAATAAAACATACCTTCCCTATAACAGAGCAGTTGACTGTGTTAATACTTTATAATGAAGATCATGGCCATTTCTCCCTATTTGCTGGATCCTCAGGTATGAAATCTTGGTTTTGACCTCAGGACTCGCTATTTATGTTCTTGTGATATTAGATAGCACCATTGTTATTCATACATGACCAGCTAAACGGATTGGAGAATGGAAAATTTTTTTTTTCTGTAAATAATGTCATTAGTTATGAAAATAAACAGGAAAAGCACAAGATTGAAAGATATAAACTATAAACAGAGAAAATTAAAATGGTTTCTCTTATGAAAAATTGGCACTTAGAACTAGGGAAAAAACTTGAAATATTTAAGCAAACTTTTCTCAGTTATGCACACTGATAAAAACTTCTTTAAACCTAAAAAGAAGAAATTAAAATAAGATAGATTCAATGAGCTTTATTTCCAGCTCTGGTAACTGACTGAACACCTTATGTCTATTTTCTATTATTAAAGGGACTGCTAAGAAGACAATAGAGAAGAGATCAAAGATAAGAGGCAATCTGACGCTCATAGATAAAAATAAACAATAAAAATGTACCTTCTGGAATCATAGGGTTGATGTCAGTAGCCCCACTACCCTGTGCAAAAATCCTATTGGCTTGATCAAGGCTAGACTTCCAACCTTGGCTTTTAAAAGGGAGAAATTATTTTAAAGGAATAACATAGGCATTGTGCCAAGTACACATTAAATACAGATGGGGATTCCCACTTCTACTTCAGCTGCAGAAAGCAGGCATTTGTGATTCAAAAAGTAAAGAAAGTTTGTCATTCTTTGAAGATTAGAAGGAATAGGGTTTATTTGTTGGGGTCATGTTGAGAAAAATTATGACAAAGAGAGCACATAGTGAATGGGACCCAAAATAGGACTTAGGGATTCTGTTTATTCCTGAAGCACAGACAATCCAATAAGCAGAAAGCTGAGAAACAGTTCTAGGAGAAAGCCATCATCCTAATATAATGATCAATTGAAACATACTGTGCTCTAAGCAGCAAATTTAAAACTGAACAATAGGAAAAAAACCAAACCAAAACAAAACAAAAAACATTGTCAAATCCTTCTTAAGGGAAGTCACTCACTGACCCAAACCTGTATGAGACTCACAAAGGTGGCACAGGGGCCCAGGTGCTGTCTCCTTGCTCCCAGTATGCCAGTGCATATGCCTCCCTCTGGCTTGCTCTGAAAACCCACCTTTGGCTTGGTCTAGGTAAGAAATGTCGCTAAAATTCTCAAAATTCCAAACAATCATTTTTGCCTTAAGCAACAATCCATTCCTGTCTCAGGAGTGCTACTAATGATCGGAAGATGATGAAATTTCATTTATGTTCTTGAGATGTACGTGTTTCACTGATATGAAGAAGGACATAAAAGGGCCAGTTTTTCTCTTCATTCATGACAGTTACTCCTTTTCTTTAGAGTTATTCCAGAATTTTAATTAAACACGAATATATTCAGCGGCTGGGTAGCAGCTTCTATCAGCTCCAATCCTACTTTGAATGGAGCCAGTGCATATGTGTGCACGTCCAGCCCCTGCAAAGGAAAGTGGGGGGCTTAGGCTGGGTGGGGGCAGCAGCTCCCCCTGACAGTCCCCTGATCCTCCTAAGCAGGACCCAGCTGGTGGAGCATGTGGCAGAGCCCCTGGCACAGCCATCAATTATTTCCAGTGTGTATGACTATGATTAGCTGTTTGACTTCTTGTTAAGCAACACTCTCAATATCTGTAGGCACACAGTAAGCAGTTTGGAAGTGCTGATTGCTCTCTGATTTACGAGGGGTGGTGGAGAAGGATGAAGAGAGACATAAGTCTCGTTTCACTGCAGTTTGGGAATCGGAAGCAAAATGTAACTGACAAGGAAACCAGACAGAAATTTAGTTGTCAACCCACAATGCACACTTTTCACTCTTTGGGGGCTTGCCTTTTACTCTCTTTTTCTTTTTTTTTCTTACGTAATTAACACACTATTTGTCTTAAAAATTTCAGCTAAAAAATAGAGTATCAATACAGGGAAAAAACTCTCCTGATAGCATTTATACAATATCACATCCAGACTAAGCAACACCAATATATAATAAATGTAAATTCAAAACACAGTTCAGATTCATGAGATTTCCAGACCAAACAAGGTTAAATGTACTTGGAAGAAGTTCAGCTACAGATCTGCATTTTGGACACATGTCCCTTCATAACTTCCCAACTTTTGGACACTTGCTCATCATTTCTTTCTCAAATGATGTTTCCAGATCAACAAACTTATCCTTCCCTGGGATCAGTCATTTCCTTAGTCTTGCCTTTTAGAAAGCAACCCTTTTACTGTCTATTTTATGACACTAGTAACACTCTGTGCTCCAGCTCTGTATTAATCTTCAGAGAATGTTATTTATTTTACAGTATTGGCACAGCAAGAGACTTTCCTCTGCTTTGGATGAGGGCCCCTGGAGACAGCAGACACACCATCAGCACAGTGCCAAAATAATACTGCAGCACATTCAGCCTAAATTAGCATAAGATACTGAGATAACACCATTTCTTTTTCTTCTGATACTGCTCATATTGATACATTATGTTATGAAGAGCAGACTGAGATCATAGTTTTCCTCTCCTGTAAACCCCTAACCACATTCTCCTAACTTTCCTAGCTTCAGGCCCTCAGCAGAAGTCTTGCTATTCCCCATCTTGGCTTTGCTGCACAGGGCTGTGAATCATCCTACATAAACTGCACAGGCATGCAAAACTAAGAATTTACTTGATTTGTCACTTACATAATATTGTAGTCCTGATCTCACAAGGAGTCTGGTAATTTTATATTGAACTAGTGAGAATACTACTCTCCTTATCATTTGTGTGAGAAAATTTTCTAATTAGAAAACCTAATTAGAAAAAGTCTTAAGTTGAATTTTGTACCTGAAAACAGAAACACTGTCAATTTTTCAGCACTAGGACTTTTTATGAGAAGACATTTTGAAAATTGTTTTTCAAAATGTATTTTTTGAGTTTCAAGACTAAGATAAGAGTAAATGTAATAGCTCAGTGGTGAAAGACACTTCTTTGTAAGACTGACAGAGTGGAAGTCTTTAACCATGGGTGGCATCTATCGAAGAGAAGCTTCTTTTTCCTACAGCTTGAGTAAGCAGAGCTGCACAAACACTGGTCCCATGTAGGCTGCTTTTCTGGATAGGCACCTTTACTAATTTTTATATCTGAAAGCAGTGTGAATGAACATATTCCATGTTTTAGGGCACACTTCCATTATATCCCATTAGCTAAATTTATAGTGAATTTAGCTAATGGGATATTATGGAAGTGCGCCCTAAACTTTAGTGCTGCCTCTAAAGTAATGAATCAGTATTTTTTTTTCCAGATAATCCCTTAATTCTACTCTAGTTAAATTTTTAACTGCAATTCCTAAAATAAGTTAGTGGATAATTTCATGACAAAGTCTGAAGCAACCTGAGTGACATCCACATCCACTCCAGAGCTCAGACATAATGCAAACACAGTTGCATATTTTATCATATTCTATCATCAATTTTCACACACACTTGGCAAAATCTTACTGATGTTTTTGAGTCCCCACGCACACAAGCCTGACACCCCCCCTCAAAGGCAAATCCCCACAACCATTTCATGAAGAGGACTCAGTTTTCTTTAAAAATGTCATTCATTACTAGGGGTAAAGAATTTGTCATCCACCTTTTCTGCAAGATTCTAATGGTTACATTACTTACATGTAAAACACATGGATTTATGTTGGGGTGGGTACATCACTCACCACACTAAGGAGGATTAAGACACCTTTTAACCTTCCCAGTGAAGCTGTACAGACAAGCACTTAAGGGTACCTTATTAAGAACAAGGCTAAGTGTAATTAAGCACATTACTGTATTTCAGTGCAGTCAAGTGCATTATGGTCTCAGCCACCAAGAGAGTTCCTGTATTTCACTTTGTGACTGACAGTGCAGAGGGCTAAAAATGTAATCTGATGTCACTCCTTTTACATTAATATATTTCTAATGTGTCTGCTAGTGGTATTGTCACAGCACAGCAGCTTACTAGGATAGGTGGTATGCAGAGAAATACCCCTATCTCCAATTTTGCTCTTAAAAAAATCTCAATTACAAGTCTTACATCAGCCATTGATATTTAACACGACTGATACTGAGGTTTTGATGGTTAACAGTGGGCTTATGTGAAAACTAAAATGTTTTGATGACCTCAACACTAACATGGACTTTTCAGCCTCTTTTTCCCTTGTTCCCAAAGGGAACAAACTAGTCTATAGAAACCCCAGAAAAAAAAATTGCATGTGAATAAACACAAAGTAAGTCCATGTCATAAAATAAAAAAAACAAATCCCCACATGCAGTAAAGACAAATCCAAATTGTTTCCTCAGCACCAGAGCTAAAGATGCCTCCCTCCCCTTTCCCTCATGTACAATAAGGTGCAAAGTTCTGCCTGGAGCTTTTCCCAGTGCCATGGAGTCCGCAGAGTGGTTTGTATTCACCACAGCTGAACTTGTATCACTTTTTCTCAAACAGGGGAAATAATATTTCTCTCCTCTGCCTCACAACTAATGTCCATGAAACTTACAGAAATTCAGTATTCATTTAAGTAAACAGGAATCTGAAAACTGGCCATTAACTAAAAATTTACTAAAGAAGAACAAACAAATGCACCCACATATCACAGCATTTGCATGAGCTTTTATTCACAGCATGGCCACGTAAATCTCTTTTCCTAAACAAACAAACTACAGAAAGGGTATGAAATATGAACAGTGAAAAACCAGATGAATACCAGTATTAACAGCACTTTGAAATAGATGAAAATTAGACTATAAACTAAAGCAACATGGCCACAACAGCTAGGGTAGATACCAAGGTTTTGATGCTGATATAGAGAGCAGGTACAAATTTTATTTCTCTTCTACTCTTATTTCAGTTAGCTGAAATACTTCTCATCAAATACCAGTTCACAGAAGCTTTGAGCTCTTTAGATGATAAGTGTGGAAAAAAAGCCCAAAAGAAAAAGCAATACTCCACCATGTGGCATTGCATGAGAACAGGCAGAATCCTTCCTCAAGTCAGACTTTTCCAAGTCTTACGTTGATTTGCAATATAAAGTGTAAAATCATAGTGGAACAGAGAAGTTTTGTGGAATCATATTCTGACACATTTGGAAAAAGTAAAACCAAAAACAAACAAACAAAAAGACACCCACTAAATTCAGTCAATTTCACCAGACTGAATTTGGGAGGAAAAATCCCTTTTGGCTCACTCCCTAACAATGACTACTTGCACATTTAAATATTTTATGTAATGCTCAAAAAATTAGAGAAGCATTTTTATTGGACTGAAAATATTTAGTGGAGAGATGAGAAAGGCCTTTAAAGAAAAACTTCAAATTTCCTTTAATTCTCAGGAAAACTATTGAGATTTCAAATATCCCCTTAACTGAATTATTTTCCTTTGCACTCTTTATGAAAAAATCCCCAGCTTTTCTCTTTTTTTTTTTTTGTTTAAAATCCTTCTTTTTGAATCAATTTTCCATATATCAATCTTGAATTTTTAGACCATTTTCCAAAGCGTGCTCCAGAGAAAAAACAAAACAAGTCTAACCATAAGTAATTGCAGTAATCATTTTTGCCTGGGAAAAGACAGTTGCTATACCCAATTAATAGGAAGATATAAAGTTATTTACAACAGCTTGTCTTCACATTCCTCATCATAATATGGCATAACCACAGATTTACAGGATAAATATAAAACATTAATGAATACGGTGATGCTGGTTTCTATTTGGGGATCATTTATGACAACGGTTTTGCAAAACAGCCATTGAAGTGAGATAGAAATAACCACAACACAGATGGCTTCAAAACTAATCTGTGAGCATCTGCATATTTTGGTAAGTACTTCAGAAATACTACATGGGTAGAAAAAAAGGATGTGCAAACGCACTTAAATCTGTAACACATGCATATTTTTCTCTACCTCAGAAACCATAGAACTGTCCATAACATCAATCCTTTGGCCCAGTAAACCAAGAGCTCAAGTTTATTTAATGTCTAGTTATAATGAAAAGATTTTCAATTCAAAAATTATCAAAAGACAAATTTTCAAATTTTATCTATGAAACAGGAATTATCCTCTCAGAGAAAACTAGAAAAAATATGGGATTTAGTAATAATTAATTTAGACATAAAGCAGGTCACTTCTGCTCAATTCAGTTTCATGTCAAGAAAATAACAAAAGTATCTATCTATCAGCACTCCCCATACATCATCAGTGCAGACTTATTTTTAGTCACAATTCATGAAATTTCTTTGAAAGGCAGAGGTCCTGAACTGCTTCTCTGGGGAGAATGTAGATACACCAGAGGTGAAGGCAAGCCCAGCTTCACAAACCCACAAACTAACACTGAGAGGCTCCATAATAAAATTAGGAATACCTACACCAGCTGTGCACTTTTTGGTTTGGGATTTTTTTTTGGGGGGGGGGGGGGGGGTTTGTGCCTTTTTTTTAAGCTGAGAGACAAATGGCTATCCTTCTAGGAAAGTGCTTCATAAAAACTGGTCATCTGTGAGCCCATAAATCTCTGGAGAAACAATGGACTTTCAAACATACATATTAGAAAATGGCATTATCCTGAAAGAGGGTCAGATGCCACTGGTTTGTTATCTATAACAAAAAAAGGAGCTGATCCAAAAATTTTATAGTGCTCCAAAAAGTCTCACTTTTCTGATATTAATATTCATGTTTACTGATGCAGGATAAATTTGCCTTCTCTTTCAGTCCAGCCTGTAAATGTTGATTTGACTGATCCATACAGAATTATAAAGTTATCCATGTGCTAACACATCTATTATAAGGAAATAAAAGCACAGGCTGTGACTTACCACAGGGAGCTGTAGCCTGCTCTTTGAAAAAAAGATTACTCTGGCTGTAGCCAGCTCCCTGAATGACTGGGAGTTATTCCATACTAATTTTGACAAAATGCTTTCAATGAAATCTGGGACCATACTTGCAATTCCACTGACTGCTGCTCTTTCAGTCTCCATCAGGAGCTGCGTGTGCTGGGCATGGAGGTACCACAGTGAGCTCATGCCCACTCAGGATGCCTTTGCAGGTAGAACTGAAATTTATTTCTGAAAATGACCTTACCTGAAACTCAAGTCAAAGCATTTGACAAAGATCTGCTTCTTCAGTGTCCAACCTTCACACTCCTAATGTGAGCCTCTAAGCAACACAGTGCTGACAGATTGGCTCTTACCAGAGCCTCTGAAATACACTTCGCACTCAATTTGTGCAGCACAATGAAATCCTGCTTTTGAATGGGACATCACATTCACAGTGTTTAAGAATATTCTTAGAGAAGTTTCTACACATCAAAGGCACCAGTGAAGGAAAATATAAAGGAAACAGGATAATGGGTAATAATAACCAAGACAGCTTTGAAGGGCAATAGTTATCCCTGTCTTTTTAACTGTATTCTTACTAAGTATCATACAAATGTAGAGACCAAAGGTCACAGCTTAACCTTCTAACCATATGAAAATCACTAAAATAATCCATAAAGGAGGAAGGTATTGATAATGAATCTTGTAGCAAAATTCTTTCCTCTGTTTGTAAGGTTTCTTTGCTACACACTAAAAATTGCTTGTTTTACTCACCTTCTGTACAGAAAGTTAATTTGATCTGTTTTTATAGATAGATTTATCAAATAAGTTCTTTTCCAAGTTCATCTGTTTCTGGTTGTAACAGAAACATTCTAGCAGCAGTGATACTCTATAGATGTATCACAGTATTTAGGAAATGAGAGGAGATCATCTCCATAAGATCACTCTTATGGAGCAGGGGTTCTTAAAATGGGAAAATTAAAGCTTATTCCTCCTTTGCATAGGACAGTTGGCTTCAGGGGAACTTGAAGTCATGGCCAGGCTGCAATTTCTGCTGCTTTCACTTGCTTAACATCAGGTCAGTTGAGTGGTTTGGGACAATATTTACAACTGATTTCAACCCATCTTTATCTTAATTATGTTTAAAGTCATGAAAAGTAAAAAAATCTTGAGCTATGTCTGTAAAAAACTTATCTACTGATAGTACTGAAGAAGTGCAAATCTTCATTTTCAGTCTTATTTTTTGTTCACATGAATCCAGAAAATACTTAAAACAAAGAAGATCCTTATAAACAAAGCCTACCGGATACTGAAGTCTCTCAGACTTTATTAAATATACAGAATTTCTAAAAGCTAAATAGCAGAATAGAATCAACATTTTGATTAGAATGAAACTATTTCAGTCCTTCCATAGCCAACAGTAATAATCATCTGAGAGCATCAGATCACATAACCTTTTCACAGCAAAGGTCTGTACTGTCTGAGGGCTGGCTGAGGTTGGGATGCTTCCAAAGGCAAACTGTTTACTCAGAGGCAGATTTGATCACGGCTCATGTTTTTCCACAAGGCAGCTAGCTTGCTGAAGACCTTTAAAAACCTTTCCCTAGAGCTCATCCACTGGGCTGTTTGGGCTAAGTATTTAAAGCAGTAGCAAAGTGCCAAGTCAAAAGCAAAGAATTTTTTTCTTGGAGAAGCAAGGAAAAGACAGAGAGCAAAAGTTAGCACTGCAGATTATGGCAAGCTTCAGAGAATACAAAACAATTGTTTTAGAGACAGCTAAAAATATCTTCATGTAAGACTGCTTGCTCTTCTGCCAAAGGCATACAATACACTGAGAAACAATTGCAGAATCAAAATATTTATACTACAAAGTAGCAGTTTCTACTTTAGAAACTGATAGCTGATTAAGTTGGAACTTCATGTTCTGTAATAAGGACAAAAGAATATCAAGCATAGCCATAAGTAAATATTGGCTTTGTTACAAGCTTATTAAAACAAACAAAAAAAAAAAATCCAGCAATTTCTTTTCTCTAGATCACATTTACCTTGATGTTACTATCAATACAGTTATAAGATAAAATACAATTTTACTTTCTAACCTTCTTTTTGCTATGTGACATGAGTTGTACTAGAACGCACCCTGAAAAAAGGAACAGAAGGGCTGTTCTCTCAGGAAGCTTTATAAATGAACCTGGTCTCTCAGGAAGCTTTATAAATGATTGTTCTATATACTCAAAAATCTTGTCTCAACTTAAAATTCAATATAACTCTTCATATGTAGTTATACAAATGAAGCAGGAAAGGGAAAGCAGAAACTTCAAGGTTTATAGAGATCAAACTTCAGAGAAACTTTATTGGAAAGTGTCAAGTTCAGTTCCTTTGTTAATTACAAGAATCAGAAAATCTTGCCTTTTTATGGGGAAAAAAACCAAAGGCAAGTGATTTAAATCATGATCAGAGTGAAAACTCACTTTTGAAAATCCAAGTTTTCTTGCCATATTTAGCAAATGTCAAAACAGTATTTACAGCAACATCAACAGTGCAGCTCTGAGGCTGCCAATATTGCCTCCAACTGTGTAAACCACTTTTTTCTTCCCTCTTTTTTGAAATCTTTTCTTCCCTTTCCCCTTCCAAAGACACAAAACTTAGTAGGAATTTAACATGTTATGGTATTTGTATCACTGGAGAAACAACTTGTTCAGCAATCATTAATTGCCAGCTCCTGCATTTATTTTTAACTGCTCTCTTTTGTTGTAACCCAAGAAAAAAACCCAAAAAATGATACAAGTGGGTGCCAGCCAAACTTTTGTGCCAAAAATAAACCTGCCTCTAAGTAAGGCCCAACACTGAGCCTATTGTAGGCTTTCAGAAAAGACTAATCATCAACAAAACAGTTTGCACAATTTGCTGAACTACAGTAAGCAATTTCCAGTAAGAGAACAGTAAAGGAGCAGAAGTGGAAAAAGAGCAAAGTGCTGAAAGCATTTATATTGTCTGTTACTTGATTCATTACTTGCAACTTCACTACTTCCCCCTGAATGTCTTCCTTTGCATGCTGATGAAAAGGCAGAACAGAGCAAAACAGAATTTTGGTGCTACAAACTGCTGCAAACTGCTTCTATCAACTGGTGAGGCTTGACTCTGCAGATGTGCTTCCCTTCCCTTGAAGAAAGGAAAGTGAGGTACAGTGAGTATTAAGGAGTAAGAGATCAAGTCATATGAATCAATCTTTGGTTCATCTGCAACAGTAACTGCCTCCATCCTTCTCTTCACGTTGGCATCATCAAAAAATATCTGTGCTTGCCATCCTCCTCTCTGTCTTTTACCCATCCATCCAATTTGTCCCTCAAGTCACTACCTAAATATACATATATTTTATATATATATATAAAAAGGGGGAACCTGCACATAATTTCTGACAAAATTGTTTCAACTTTCAGCCTGTCTGTGTACTTTAAGTACATCAGCATGGGACTTCTGTACCATTCTCTACAACCATGAACACACCAGAATACTGCCCTCAGCTGATCCTGCAGCATGATGTAATACATTACAAACATCATCTGACTTCTCAGGTTTTATCACAGCACAGGAGAAATGGATAGAAGAGCCAGTGCCTATGAAATTGTGTGGAAATCAAGCGTCAGGATCATGACACAGAAACACAACAGGGACAATTCGTGCTCGCCTCAGGACTGCTCAGAAACTGGCTTCATCTCAAGATGGAGTACACTGAAGAGCAAACACAAGAGGACATCCTGCAATTTCTGCTACTGCTGGCATTAGCTACTGAAGTGCACTTTCTTGTAAGTCTTCAAAAAGTCTTAACTTGGCTTTTTATAGCGCCATAACTTTAAAATGCCTACTGTCTACTGTCATGCCATCGAGCCTGTAAGCTGGTAACTTTATCTTGGCACATCTGGAGCTTTAAAGAAGTATAAATGATATTAATACACAAAGTGAGCCCTAAGTATTGTCAGACTTGAAATGCAGAACATGTTCAATGTGAATGGATGTTATTAGAAGGTGTAAACACTTCTATTGAAGTGAGCTAATAGCATCAGAATTAATCACTACAGCAAAATGTTTTATCACCTAGGAAAAGAGATAAACAGCAAGTTTCCACATTCATGCTGTTTACTTACAAGGCTTTCAAGGAGCTGATTATTTCTTCTTGTAACAGGTAAATCAATACCAAAGCCATCACTGCCTCCTACCTTGGTGAAACACTACTCACGCTACAGTTCTACCCAGAGCTCCTCACAACTGAAAAGAGCTGCAACCAAAAGCTGAAAACTTAAACTCAAAAATTTCTCTTTTAAGCCTCCTGGGAATTCACATGAATTTCCCAGAAACCCAAAGATAATCCTAATATACTCATGTAAAATCAAGACACTGATTGGCAAAGATGGAGTTACAGCAGCACGCACTGTAACTACCAACTGGCTAATGCTAATGTGGAACAGGAAAGGAGACACAGAGGTGCTACATGTGCTCCTGTAATTACATTCCACAGTTCTTTTGTGCCTTGTTTTCCAGTAAAAAAACCAGGAAGATATTGCTTCTATCACGACTTTAAAAAATCTTGCCTTTCAAACTGCTGGTGCACATATTCACACAAACACCATCTGACCTAGCAGAGCAGACTGTGTAGTAAAGAAAAAGAGATACACATTTTCAAAACAGGGTTTTATTGAAACTTATCAAAAACATCTGAAATGTAATGCAGGGAAGACACTTCAGACCTTAGTCCTTTTCTTTTTTGCTTCGGGTTTTTCTGACAGCTGAGATAATTCACTTTCTTCAACTTCATCACAATGCTTTCTTTTCTTTTTCTTTGACTTCTTATGGTCACTTTGGTAACCACTGGAGTCACTGGTAGGCAATACAAGTTCCTGTTCTCCTTGTTTGTCCTTGTCCTTATCTTTTTTCTTTTTCTTCTTCTTCTTTTTGTCATCACATAATCCATTCACAGCATCAGCACCTGGCTCTTCATTTTCCCTCTCCAGGTTACCCATCTCATTTAAAGGCTCTTCAGTGACATTATCATCTTCTCCACAGTTTTTCAGGCCATTTTCCTGGTGCTCAAGATTTTGAATTTCATCCCCATTTGTACTTTCAGGGACTGCAGCAGATTTTTTGGGCCGCATGCTGTAAACAAATATACAATATAAACTGGATTAGAGACATGTCAGGGCACCTCACACAGTGAAATGTCAAAATTTGCTAAAACACCAAGCAGATAGAAGATAAACACTTGTTAAAAACAACAAGTGGAGAACATGATACTCTGTGTTACAGAGAATCAGAGTTTAATACTATCAGGGTAATTTCTATTACCTTACTAGCTTCCTTCTTACCACATAATAAATATTCTCTTTCGAATCTTACCCTAAATTTCTTCTCTAAAGTGCCATACAGACCATTTGGTAGTTCCTCATTTCTAGTGCTTATTCATCCCCTAATTCATAACCACACATTGTGCAGTAACGATTTTTTGGGTTTTTTTTAAGTCATCCACAAAAACACCCAGCTAGTGGCCTATTCAGTCATATATGAGGCACACTGCTGATTTTACCAAGCAATTAACCCAATAAAACACCAAAAAATCCCACAAACAAACAAAAAACCCAAAAACACACAAAAAAAACAAACCCTAAAAAACAAAACCCCCAAAAAACTCCACAAAAAACCACCAGATTCCCTCCCCCAAGGGGTACCTTGCAACCAAGAGCACTGGAAAAATGTCTAAGACAAATATGGAAAGAATGCAGTTAAAAACCATGGAGGTTTTTATGTCCCCAGAGGCGCTGAAGACAAAACTGCTAACTTTCACTGTAAGTCCACTGAAATGATCCAGAGCATCCTTCCAGATCAAAAGAAGAAACAAACAAAAAATGCTATGAATTTGCCAGTAGGAGTCATATTATACATTTAATCAAAACCAAAACCATGTTGAAAGAAAAACATTGCTCAGTAAAGCATTGTTTTAGAAGATAAACAAGAATGAACTCTTCTGAAGACAAGACTTCTTGCAAGGTGCCCCATAAACTTACAAAGGCCTAAGGAGGAAGCCGACACATTTTTTCATCTTCGAAATTCTCATGTTTTAGCAAGTATTTAAATCAGGTATTTGTCAATATACAATACATATGCATGCGTTTGTGTTCAAATGTCAATGTAAACACTGTGTTCAGGACCCCTGGACTGTTTGCACTTGAAAAGCCTATGCACAAAGCTACTCTTGGACACCTGGGTGTGCTATTTTGAGCAAATATTATATATGCAATCCACAATTAATAGGTCAACATACTCAGATTTTTAAAGCTCAAGAAACACCTAGTTTTATTTTTTCCAGAGAAAACTTCCATGGGAGTCTTAAACAGCAGAAAGTTTAGTTAAAGACAACATATGTGTATATATATATATATATATATATATATATATATATATATATATATATGTATATAGTTATAGATACAGTTATATAGGGATTTGTGTAGAAATAAGAAAGCTGGAAGACTAAGATGTAATTAAAATCACTTATCTTGCAAAAAACGTTAAAAATCAGTTAAAAATATTCTGTTCAGGCACCATACCTGCTTTTAGTGAGTCCTCCTCGAATGAAGAACACCCCAGCTGTATCAGAATCCAAGTGCAACACCTGAAATTTCAGTTCATCCCCTATTTTCAACCCCAGCTCTTGCCACTGTACAGGGGACATTTGTTCAGGCTTGGGGATAGATGCATTGAAGCACCCATGTATCAGGCAGCCAATGTGACTAGGGGCCACTTTATTAATTACACCCTAAAAAAGAAAAACAATGTCATGCAAGTCTATAGCAAAATTCAGCCCTTTCAATGCAAACCTTTTAAATATTTAGTTTCCCATATGGAAAATTTGCAGTAAGAGTTTATGTACAAGTTAGGAAGTCAGTTTATCTAGCAATAAGCTAATGCTCCTTCACTAAAATCAAAGTTAGTCCTGTAAACTCTTCATACAATTCCTCTGAAAATGCAACTGAATTGCAGGAGAACAAGTCAAAAGGTGGGATTTAGCTACAGGGAATACCTGAATAGAGTAGGTAACTCTTTTCTTACACTTCAGTGATCGACTTTGCTTTGAAGCCATTTTAAGTATGATTTATTTGCCTAAAATGCTCTTCAAGCTGGCACAGCAGTTACTCAGCAACTGAAGATAAGGAAGACACATAAAAAGCTTCTAAATACTTTATTCGGTGGATTTCTGACACATCTGCATATGAATCCATATCCACCTTTGTTTTACCCGTAGAATTCATGACAGACACTGAAAAAATTTCAATTCTCTTCCTAGGAAGATGGCACATTCACCCTGAAACACAATTATACAGATACCACCTGGGCTGCAAAAGGTATGGCACAACAATGAATGTAAGCCATCTCTCAACGGGCTTCACCCACAAGTGCTGAGCAAGGGTTTTGACAAGCTCAAAGCTGTTCTGTGATCCATACAACGCCTTTACTGAAAGGCAGGCTTCAACTTGATGTACTGCTCCTAAACATCTGCGTTCCTAAACGTTCCTGTCACTGTAACAAACTCACCTGGTTGAGAACTATGTGCTCTTCAGAATGGAACACCAGTATGATATATGCAGTTATGATACACTATTAAACGAGCAATCCCTATGATACAATGGTTTAGCAACAGATATTTATATGTAAATTCTAGAGGTAGACACAACAGACAAGTTACAGTAAAAAGTACTAGTACAGACTACTTCAATTTGCTATAAACTATGCATAAACGAATAAGCTAACATAAACTAAAACATGTCTCCACCTAAGGCCCAGACCCCCTGATGTTGAGATAAGCCAAGCTTTGATCACTTAATGAAAAAAGCCGATCCCGTGAGACGCCAATGCGCTCGCATACCACCAGCTTCTTCCCCTTCTTGGGGCTGAAGATGATGAAGTCCGCCTCCACGTCCAGGTGGATGAACCCCTGATCATCGTAGATGTCGCCGAGCTCCCCCACCACTTTGATGTTGTCGTACGCCACGGGCACGCCCTGCAGGCTGGAAGGACAAGAGGAGGGGCCCGGTTAGCAGCCGGGCCGAGCCGTTCCCGGCCCCGCCGGGTGCCCGCGGTCACCTCTCGGAGTAGCGCAGGAGCTCCGCGTCCAGCTGCGCGCGGATGCCGGAGCGCTTGCGGCCCAGGAAGCGCGGGGGCAGCGCCACGTGCCGCCGGTGCGCCGCCGCCACCAGGCACGAGTGGCGCCGCGCCACCAGCGCGCGGGCCGCGCCGAACGAGGGCGCGGCGGCGGCGGGGGCGGCGGGCGGCGGCAGCGCCGGGGCGGCGGGCGGCTCCCGCGGCACGGCCATGCACGCACGGGCCCGCGGCGCGCTGCGATGGCGTCAGGCCCGGCCCTCTGCCGAGGCGAGCCCTGCAGCGGCGGTGACGGAGTTCCGGGGGGGTGTGCTCGCCTTCGGAGGGGCGTTTCGTGCCGCGGGACCGTGTCATAGTTTAACTCTTTCCGACCTGTTTTACTTGTCGGAATCACGGAGTGTTCTGAGTTGGAAGGAGCGTCGAGTCCGGCTCTTAGGGAGCGGCGCGCCGGGGGATCGAGCAGCGGCGCGCTGGGAGCGCGGCCCCCGGAGCCGCCGGCGGGAGCCCCGGGACCCGCCCCGAGCATCTGCTCCTTGGGGCAGGAAACCTGGAGCCTGTGAATTTGTTTCCATGAGAAAGTTATCGTGTTAAGAATAAGAATAGTTCTTATTCTTATTATATATAAAATATATAAAATATTATTTATTTTACGTTATCCTGTTATTTAATCCACTATCTGAATACACTTTATTCACTGGCTGGAAGCACACAGGAGAGTTTCAGCGTTGGAAACTTGTGAATTAGCCTTGTGAATTTAAATTGGGCATTTGGTGATCCAGGCAAAAGGATCACCAAATGCCCAATTTGGTGGGCAATTTGTGACCAATTTGGTCACAGTGACGAATAGTGGCGTTCGTCACATACAGCAGTTTTAAGAATACAGAATTTGTTATCTGTTGGTAGACCCCAGATCCAGTTTATGCATATGGTGAGAAATGTTTAGGTGCATTTAATAGCCGCAGACTGAGGAGAGCAAAATAAAGTACAAGTCCTCAATAGGGTTGCTGGTGCGCTCTACACAGCAATTACTTACAAAATGAACTG
The DNA here is from genome assembly GCF_028551555.1 of Melozone crissalis. NCBI lineage: Eukaryota > Metazoa > Chordata > Aves > Passeriformes > Passerellidae > Melozone > Melozone crissalis. The sequence continues at coordinate 31,428,079 of NW_026535794.1, forward strand.
CAGTACTAGAACCTTGTCCAGAAACCTTATGGTTTCTGCAGTACTAAACTAGAACTGCAGTACTAAAACCTTGTCCAGTTGGGAATGATGGAATTTGTGGCTGGTTAGTGAAGACATGGTCCAGAAAAGTAATTCAGACTTTATATCCACACAAAGCGGCACAGTATGATTTTACTTTAAACTGACTCAACTGAACTCATGCAAAACGTTGAAAAGGTGTTCTCTCATTGATTTAAATCTAATTTATATCAACTTAACTTGTTATAGTAAATGTACAGTTTCAAACTGATTGAATCCATATGGGGAGTTACAAAAGAAAGAAAAAAAGTACGTATCGGTTTCGTTTCAGGTGTTAAAATTCTTTTTATACTGTGGAGGGCTCAGAAACACTGTTTTGTGAAAACAAGCCTTATGTCAGATACCAGAAATCCTTGAACTCCCTATAAAACATTTAGTGATGCAAAAGCCTTTGAAACTACTCAAATACTGCATCACCAGAAAGTTTTCTTTGACTGAACACACTGTGAAGACAGGACATTGTTAGCTTTCACAAGTAAAACAAATGGTATAATTTGCAGTACTTTACTGCAAGTAAAGTTGGATTAGTGTGAAAGACCTGACATAAAAATGGCTTTCAGATGTCATACCAAACTCCAAAATTGAAAGAGAAAATGTCTTGAACTACTGTAATCTGTATTCCTATATGGCTTTAGTCCTCCAAGGTATTTAATGTCTGTTGAAATTAATTTCATGTTATATGGTCTCAGCTTTCTGGAAAAAATATTGTATTTTTTATTTCAACTATTTGGATCATATTTAAACCTTGCAATGTGCTTTCAATCTTGGTTAAAGACCTTAAACAATAACTGCATGCACTTCTATTCCTAAAAGAAATATATTTTTTATAACTCTTATTTATGAGTGGATTTAGTTTGCAGTGAGAACATATAATACACTAAGGGCTCTACTTAATTTTATCCAGGATAATAAAAACCTACCTTTGCTCTTAAAATGAAAACTAATAATAAGATGGAAAAGCAGTATGAAGAAAAATGTGGACTTTGTCTTTCACCCTGTAGTCAGGTTGTCCAAGATGGTGTCAGAAGGGCTCTATCTCTCAGGGCCTGCAGCTATCCAAGGTTATCCCCATCAAAACTTGTCACTAGAGGATTCCCTACAAGATTGAGTCTGTACTTTTTAATTGAATCTCCATTTATCCCTGCTTCTGTGCCTGGTTTTCATTACACAGTGCTCTTGGGACTTCCAGATTTCCTTTCAGGCTAAAGCAATCAGGAGAATGAACTTTAAATCCTAGTGGTCATTAAGTCTGTGTGGTAGGCCAGAGATAATTCAAAATAGCCTGTTTGAAATCCTTTAACTGTAAATACCTGGCCTCAGCTGTTTTTCTCTGCAAGTCCACGCCTGCCTGATGCAGCATGGTCTCTCTGTACCAAAAGCAACGTTGTCTTGCAGTCTTGTGGAGACTTCAGACCCATGGCATGACTTGGACTCACTACCTCCCTGTAAAAGATACTCTGATGAAAGAAGGAATCTCAATCCAAATGCCACCTCCTCCAGCCAGTTCTTAAAACTATCTGGACCATTTGACTTAAATCCTAATATCCTCACATTCATTTCTTGGCTTCTTTCTCTTCCCTGGTTGTATAACTTTTCACTCCTTGATGTAAGCTTTCAGCTTAAAGTGTCTGTCTCGGCTGACCTTTTCAGCAGCACTGCAGTGATCCTGAGTCCAAAAGGCAGCTAAAATGAATGTCTAAACCAGCACAGCTGTTGGTATGTTTGCCAAGTCCCACAATGGCTGATAAGACTGTGCTGAGACTGTTTGTCTCTAGAGGTCAGGTTGCAAGTAACAATGGGGACCAAACCCAAAATCTGCCTTTGCAGTCACTGCTGTCCTTTTTCTTCCTGTTTTATCTGGGTTTGTCTTGTTTTCTCTGTGAAAGGATGGCTAGATTCCAAAAAGGAGATTCCTTGACAACCACAACTTCTGCACCTCTCAGCTGGTCTTTTCTACCCACACATTCACTGCCATCTTGTATCCAGGTTTCTGAATTGGCAACGTGTGTTGGGTATAAAGTTCAACCAATTGCTTATTGATGCTCTCTTGTGGCACGTGCAACTCATTCATTCAGAGAGTGGCCCTCACCCAGCTTTAAAATCCTGGAAGTCTTGCAGAGTGGAAGAATGCTGATGGCAGTGTGCTGGAGTAGGAAATACACTCCCCCATAGGACTGTATGCCTGAAGAAATTTCTGCATTTCGAAATTTATTCCATCGCAGGTTCCTTATCCCACAGCTTGCATTCTATAAAAAGGATAAATGAAGAAATGCCTCAGCTGCATAGGTTAGATATGGTACAAAAATTGTGCTCTGGATTTTTTTTTCAAATGTTTTAGCTGGCTTCTCTTATTTTGTTTTTAACCCTACAGTATTTTTAGTGAAAGTTCTTGCTGTCATACTTAGAAGGAAGAATGAGTGCTCAAACTCTCAGTTTTGTTTTTAAAGTTGTGTGGTAATAGGTTTGCTTCAATATCTTTGACCCTCATGACAAATAGATGCTAATCTGAGCATTTTCGGTCATTGAGAACTAAACACCTAAATGCCATTGAGGACTGTCAGCTTGTGGTCCTCTATATGGAATTCTGTTCGGAATTCTGATTTGTGGAAGTTATTTTAAAAAGGATGACCATTCAATTATGTGTAAAATCTATCAATGCAAAGGGTTAGCTAAAGTTAACAACAGTTACAGTAGTACGGGTTCATTTGACAGCAAATGTGAGAGCAATTAAGTTGTTACTGTCAGGCACACATTAATTTGAGCAAATATAGGATGATAAGATGAAACTGTCAATGGTCACAGAAGGTAGATTCCCCTGACAGTGTATCAGGACTCTCTTAATTTGTACTTAAGTTAATTGTACCAAATGCTGAAAGTCCACCAGATGGCACACAATAGCCTTGGTATGGATAAGTGCCGTCATCCAAGAGAAGGAGAGGAGCTGCATGCCTGGCTGAAAATTTAATCTGTGTTACACTATGCAGACTCTGTTTTGTCAGCAATTAGTAGGTCAATCCCTAATAGCTAGGAAATGACTTAAAAAAAAAACATTAAGGGAAAGAAATGCGATAAGACAGCAATTATGTTAATTTCTTTCAGCTACTAATTTGTCTTGATTTGTAGTGACATTCATGATGTAAGGACAGGGAGCGGTTGGAGCGAGTCCAAAGGAGGGTCACAAAGATGATCAGAGAGCTGGAGCACCTCTCTGTGAGGACAGACAGAGAGTTGGGGTTGTTCAGGCTGTAGAAGAGAAGACTCCAGGGAGACCTTACAGCACCTTCCAGTACCTAAATGAGACCTACAAGAGAGCTGAAGAACTTTTACAGGGGTGTGGAGTGGTGGGGTCAAGGAGGAATGGCTTCATACTAAAAAGGGGTGAGCTTAGATTAGATATGAGAGAGAAGTTCTTCATGTTAGGGTGATGAGGCACTAAAACATGGCACCCACAAAAGTTGTGAATGTCCCTTCCCTGGAAGTGTTCAAGGCCAGATTGGATGGGACTTTGAGCCAATGGAAGGAATCCCTCCCCGCAGCAGGAGGAGCTGGCACTAGACAATGTTTCAGGTCTCTTCCATCCAAACAATTCTTGGGATGGACATCTTCAAACAGTTGGGCATTGACTAGATCTGCCTTTGGCTGTCGTTTCTCTAAGTGGGTTATTGCCTGCTGGGAAATGGCTGATATGGCTGGCAATCACTCTTGTGGAGATAAAATATCTTATCTATAGGATATTATAGAAAGAAACAACTGAAATATTATATATAATACAATATATATAGTATTTATTAAAAATGTATAATAGATACTTACTGAAATAAATATATTACTGAAAGACCTGTGTTCAAGTAGCTCCCTGGCCTTATATCTGCAGAAATAAGGAACCTGCTGTAGATGCCTGGTGCTGACTGTGGTGCTCCTCTCCCGCTCCACTGGTGCTTGAAGGCATAGTTTCAATAGCAGAGACATCATGACGTGTGGAGATCTGGCTGTTTGTTGGTCCAATGCTGAAACCCTCCTGTGTGTTTCCAGCTAGTGAGTGAAGTGTGCTCAGATAGTGGATTAAATAATATGGTAACATGACCTTTCTCATAGAAACAAGAGGTGATGTTGCCACAGAAACAAGGGAGGAAAGCAGCTTGTGCCACTGCAAGCACAGTAAGGCTTTTCTGCAGCACTGTGAATGCTTCTGATGAATGATGCTAACAAATGAGATGGATGCACAGGTTGTAAATGGGGTAAATGAGGTGTCTCTTGTCAATCTGTCTGGGCTATTTTGCAGTTTATATTCTGAAAAACTTCCAGCTACCTTTTACTCTGGTGTTTTTAAAATGTCAGGAAAGATGGGAATTAAGGATCCACAGGGGATTGCCTCCAGAAAAGTCAGATGCTATTTATTTTAAGAGTAGAAAACGTCTTTTTGTCATCCTGTTTTATGACTCCTATACTTCTTCCAGATACTGCAAAAGACAAAGTAATCTTCTGGTTCTACTAATAGTAGCCTGCTCTGTCTTTTCAGTGCTCTTCATATCCTGAGCCCTGTTACAAAAATAATTGTGAAGACATTTATAAATGAAATGAAGAACATTGAGGCATTTATACTTTAATCCATTCTTGCACAGTCCTATTCCTATATATATATATATATATATTTTATTTTTTTATTTTTAATGGAAAATTGTTAATCGTTCTGGCCTGGAAAAGAGGTCCCAGATCTGAGGAGTTTGCCATTCAAGAGGTCCAAAGTAACCATCTGTTTGAAAGAAAGATAGCTGATTGTATCTCCTAGGTTGTTTTCAAGCCCCTGTACTGCAATCTGATTTTTACAAGTGAATTTCAGGAGGATTGACACTTGAGAAGTATTAAAAACAAGGATAAATAATTCAGTTATGGGGATTTTTTATTTTATCTACAGAGTTTAGCAGGTAGATTATTATCAACTGTGTTCAGGGTAACACATTAATCTTAGGGATTTTTGTCTGTATTTTCTTCTGCAGTTAAACATGCTTTTGCATTGATAGACTGGAAAAGTTGAAGCCTTTGCCCCAAATGTAAGAGAAATGAGAGACAATTCTTTTTGAAGTTAAAGATGTGCTTAGTTTTACTCTCCTAAGTGTATGCTTTTGTTTTGGATCAAATATGAACTTGCTTGGATAATATAAAAAAAATTGTTCTTGTTGTATTTCCATCCTATGAGGATGAAAAAAATAAAAAAATCTTAAATCTGATAGGGATTCTGTTTTCACATTGCAAGCCAAAGAGGCTGAGTAATCATTACAGCATTTTCTGTTTATCCTGTTTATTTTCAGGAACCACTGAGATTCCTTTTCCAAGAATATGATAACTCAAAGATAAGCTTTTAATTGTTTTAATCAGTGTTTTGTACATGAAAATCTGCTGAAATGCTGAAGAAATCATTTCTAAATCTCTGCTTAAGAATGAGAATTAAAAAAATGACATCAGTGTAAAACAATTCTGGATTTATAATTTTTCTGCTGCCCTTCTCAGGGCAGTAGTGTATGCTACTTCAGCAAGTCGGTAATATAATTGATTTTCTTAGAGGAGCTGAGCCTCTGACTATCAATAGCAGCACTATCTACCTTTGGGAAAATAAAGGGTAGGAGTCATTACTTTGAGTGGATACTGAAGAGCTTGACTGTCAATTTTTGCATTTGAGCAGAGAAGCTCTAGGTGCTCAAGCAAGTGCACCCTCAGTAGATTATGTAATCTCCAATGTGCTGTGTTTTATCTTGAAAACTGTTAGAGTGTCCCTCACTGCTGAATGTGTCATTGCTAGGTATCACTTGATGCCTGAATGGTCACTGAATGTCAAGGATAAAGATAAGGTAGCATAAATTTAGGCAATTGCCAAGTTGTCCTAATTGGAAGAGAAAATTTTCTGTTCTCGTTCAACTTCCTGCTGAGTTCATGGTTTGGTTTAGTTTGTCACATTCTCATTTACCTGGTTCAACTGCTTACCATCACATCCACCCCCCTCCATGTAAAAATCCCAAGATTTCAGAAGTCATGGTAATAGTAAAAAACTGAAACCAACCAACCAATCAACCAATAAACACCATCTCCCCTGCCCCCCCTCAAAAAACCCCACCTCCTACCCCCAAACCAAAACCAACAAATGACAAAACCCCAAAATAACCAATCACCCAACAACCAAAGAAAAACAAAACATGGGTGTTTGGGACTCTTCTGTGAGAAACAATTTTAATGTTCCCTACACTGGTGAAAATAGGAAAAAAAATAAATGAGGTATGGACAAAATCCTGCTCTCAGATTATTTTTTCATTTACCCAAATCACTTAAGAGCATGAGAAATTTCTCTGCTTAGGTGGTGATGGAGGAAGGAAGCCCCAACAGCCAAACCTGATAGAAACTTCAACAAGCCAACAGCAAAATTCAAAGCCTGCAGCTGGCTGTGCTAGTCAGCAGTTCCCAGAGCAGAGCTTCTTTTCGTGCTCCTCTGTGCAGTAAATCATTCTTGCTTCATTCCGACAGAAGAGGGCCTCCCAGTGTCACCTTGAGCAAGACAGTGGATGCTGCTGAGAAATCAGAATGGGAGCTTGGATGCTCTCAGGATGGGCAAAATATGCTTTTGCTGTGCAGGTGTGGTTCAGATGGTAGGATGTTGAAGTCCTTTTGAGGCAGTCTGAGTTTTTAAGTGCGCAGTTCTTTAACAGGTTACTGATTTATGGTAAAAATTCTGAGCTCTGGATTAGGATAAATGTTTCCTCTGGAGAGCCAAAGCTCACCCCTTTCTCCACAACTAGCCAAATATTTAAATAAACTTTGGATTTCACTCTGAGAGCAAGGCACATAAGGTGTAAGGCTTGCAAGGCCTTGTTTGCAGCTCCCCAAAGCTGATAAACACCAGAATCTAATGCCTTTTAATGCTGGACTCACCAGTAGGATTTAACATTACACAGTCCTGAACTGAGCTTACTCTCAGTTTGAGTTCATGTTCACCATCTCCACTGGAGGATTGAAATGCAAACCTGTTGTCAAACAGGAGTTCACTAGCACAGTAGAACTCAAGTGGAGCTCCAGAGAAGTGGTTTGAGGGCCTTGTGTGCCTTGGAGTGCTCCCAGCTTCTCCTTGGCTGGATGAGCCGGGTGTGGTGTCCCTCCAGGGCAGCACGGTGGTGGCAGCCAGGCTGGCCAGCTGGGGGCAGCTACAAAACATGCAGGCCACAGGTTTAAACCCATGCTGAGGCCTGTTCTTAATTTCTTGCTGATGAGCTGTCCAAAAAGTTAAGTAATCCAGCTAAACCAGTACTGAGCTCTTTCTCGGTAAGTAGTGTCACTTCTGCGGTGACCCCCAGTACAATCAGTGGGGCAGTCAGTGTGGCACTTGAGGTTGTCATTTGGAAAAATACACTGGGTTTTAATTTGTTTTTTTTTTTTTTTTTTAAATCTTGTTTTTGTTCTGTGTCTCAGAACAGAAGGCATGATGCCCACGTTAGTGTTGCAAATCTTTGGACCATCTCTACAGATACTTTTAGGCAGGAGAAACTGAACAGCTCTCCCTGACAGCCCCCTCACTGCTGGGCTGTGTACATCCCAGCATAAAGGACAGTTTGGGGTGTCTTTGTTTTCTTTGCTTTTTTGCTAGTTTCCAATTCAGCAGAACGATGAAAAAAAGTTCTCCTGTAATTTTCCACCACAAATGCATCTCAATGAACCTATGGGTTCTTCTAACATACAGTATAATTTTCCTGGCAAGTCACTGCTATTTCTTACTTTTTATTTATTTATTTACCTTTACTGGACATGTATATTTTTAATTATGCCCGTGCAAACTCATTATGTTGGATAAGGTGTCTCATGCCGGTTTATAGATTGAGAATAAACTTTTTGGTTGTCACACACTTTCAGTAGGAAATAATACTTATGTTTATATGGAAAAGGATTTATAGTTCTTAGATTTATAAAGAGAACCCGAATCTGCCAAGTTATGAAATTTTATTTGCAAATAAATGTTCTACTTAAGTGTTCTTAAGATATCAATATAAACATTGGGAATGTAAATGCCAAATGTAAATGCTTTGAGTGCCATCAAAGAAGGAGATTTTAAATTAAATTCTTAGTTCCCAAAAAAATGTGTTGTTTTGACAGAATATCCTCTCTTTGCCAGTAAGCTGGGGGGCATCTGTAATGTTTCCATTCCTTGATATAACCAATATATATCATGGAAGTCCCCAGAATGTGCATTTACTGGAAATCAAAAGTAAATGCTTCCAAACAAACCATTCAGTGTTCAAACATTAACCTTTTAGGGGGGATAAGAGAGTGTATTTGAGGAAACCATTAAAAGGAGTAATCTTAAAGGCTTGCAGGTATTGCAGACTATAAATGTAGGTATTGTGAGGGGAAAGGATGGTGCAGTCTATCTCGTGTGCAGGCAAGGCAGCTGTGATTGCACTGACTGATGGAAATGGGCATTTTTCACTATTGGGTGCTAATGGAAAGGTAGGGAGAAAGCAGCAAAAATCCCAATGTTTGTTCCTTTCCTTTTCTTGTCCTTCAGTAGATCTGTACCTATAAAATTCATTTATTCTGATTGATCACTTCTGTGCCTGCACATCCACTTACTGTTTTTTGCAGTGTTCAGGGCAATGCAGATTAAGGCCCTGATTCTCATACTGACACCACTACAAAAATAGGTGCTAATCATTGGACTTGTCTGAGTGTTAGTCTGCCATTACAAAAAAACCCTTATTTGAGACAGTTGTTCAGGTTTAACTTTAAACATAAATCTTGGTCCAATTACTCTCAGTGGAAGCAGTTTCTTAAGCATGCCTTTAAATATAGTCCTCGAAAGAGACATTAAATTAGGATTTGAGAAGCTGAACCCCCAGGCACATGAACATACTGACTTCTCTTCATAAAGTACAAGCATTTAATTTCAAATACTCTTCAGTTTTTTTTCTGCTTGTGCGATTTTAAAACCAAATCTTGAATATAATACTATAGAGCACTGGGGAGTCACAAGTGTATGACATAAAAGAATAAATTGAACACACAAAAAAATTGTTACAATGAAAGTGAAGAATGTAAAGATATATTGAACAAGACTACATTAGTGGTATTTTTTTTTTGTTTTGGTTTGATTTTGGATTTGTTTGGGGTTTTTTTTATTGAGTGTTGTGTTTTGGGTTTTTTCTGTCTGCCATTGAAGGCATGATGTGTCACTATGTCATTAAACCCTTAAGCCCTTTTTCTCAGAGGTTTTTTTCCCAAATTTTCCAGTATTACAACAGAGATGCAACTGGCTCTTTTGTACGTACACAATCCCATAATTGCAGCCATAGAATTACCACAGAGTTAAGACTGTTGCAACATTTTCTTGAAAGACAAATTGCAACAAATTAATATTTATGTATCCTTGAAGCTGTTTTGTTGGATGCTCATTCTGGCTCCATTACTTGCCAAGAGACTGCTGTGACTCAAGCACATAGCACAGACTCTGAAAAAGCTCACATGTGTCCTAAGTGGGGGGAGAAAGGTCATTCCCTCTTGAGCAAACCATTTAGCATAAGGAAAGCATCTTTCCTTTGACAGATGGGAATGCAATCCCTGTGTAGTCCTTCAGCCTTGTTTGATGGCTGGTTTTGAAAGCTAGAGGGAGCAGAGGTCTGTGTGTGCCGAGCTAGGTGTGGCTTTGAGGCAGTGAAGGTGTCCTGTGCCACACAATGTGTTCCTGTACGTGACCCACAGTGTGCAGGAGCACTGCATTCGTGTGTGTGGGTGCTTCTGTCTGCGTGTTTGGCAGCCCCACCTCCCAGCATATGGCTGAGGAGCTCAGCTCAGGGGTGCCTCGGTAATTCAGCTTGCTCTGCATCTGGGTTCTGCAGAATTCCTTGCAGCACATTTTAAGATCCTAGGTGTATATGTATCAGTGTTAAACTTGCCAGCCTGCAACAAAGTCACACAAGACATCTGTCTGTCTATTGATGGAAATCAGAGAAGGAGACAGATTCTAAAATACAAAGTAATTCCTTATTTTCTTCATTACTCCTACAGCGAAAATAGGCTGTTTGTCTGACAAGAAACTGGGGAGAAACAGCTAAGCCTGTATGGAATTTTATTCCATTTTATTGTCCTTGTAGGATCAAGACTAGTTCAAAGCAGTCAAGGAGAGAACACTGACACCAATGTATCTTTGGTAAGGCAGGGATGAATGGGATAAGAAATTAAAGATACTGACATAATTCCTATGCACAGGGCAGAAAGATTAAGTTTACATGGGAGAATTTTAAAGGGTTTAGAAGAGAAGTTATGTATGTATGTATATGTATATGTATATGTATATGTATATGTGTATGTATATGTACATGTAGATGTACACCTACACCTTCATGTATATGGTCTTGAAATCTGCCCCACAGTGAGGGATTTTAAGAAGCTAACTCAAGAGAAGGTTAAAAATTTACTTGATTCCAGTTTGTCCCAGGCTCTTTAATTTAGCATACAATAGCATAGTGAGAGCCAGTGCCTGGGAAATCTGCACAGAAACAAATTACTTTAAATTAGGAAAGCTTGTGATCATTGGAAAAAGGGAGGTGATAGATTACATGTTTTGATGGAAAAGTGCATGTTTCTTTCAAAGATGTTGTATGATTTATAAAAGGATTGTCAGATTAAGTATCCTGTCTTGTCCTACACAGAAGGAAAAGTTAATCATAAAATCCATTCAGGTATCTCTTCAGGAATATCTAAATTTACAAACTCAACAGTTTTCTTCATAGTTTTATACTTTTTTTAATTTTTAGACATAAAATAGAAACAAAACAATTTATTGCATAGGTATGATCATGCAGAATCCCATGCCTTTTAGATCCAGAACCCTTGGACCATTTCAAGATTTCTGGTATTTATACTTACACTGCCACCGTTGTGTAAGTATAAATATTAACCTACTGCTCTTCACATGTAATAGTTCAAAAAGCAGCTCTGACACACACTTTTCCAGGGTGCTACACAGTTCATAAATATTTCTAAAAGATACTAGCTGTCAAAATTCCTGGAGTTTATTCGTGGATTTAGGGTGGAAGACAGCAATGATATCAGTAATGTAGCAAACCACAGGAATTTAATAGTGTCAGTCTGCATGTTTGGACTTCATGGTAAATCATGGATTAAATTTGCTTTTTTTTGCAATCTCACTGTAAAAGGAAGGCAATGATTGTTGTTTCCTTTCTCTGGGCAACAAAGGTAAGAATTGATTCAATGTTAAACACTTCAAAGGATTCAGTAGCATTTTAACAGAAGGGAAGAGATAAGGGTAGATACAAGACACAGTCTCCTAGCTTGAACCAGCATGAAGTGGGAGGGAGAGAAAATAGGGTTCACATAATGATGTGGGAGAGGAGCTGAACAAGTTTGTGGTCCTGGTAACATAATTTGATTTGTCTCACACTAGCTACTACTCATGGGACTCAGGAAAGAGGGTAGGAAATCCTCATGCTTCCTAGATATTTTTAAATGTATGTATGATTTCCTAAGGGTGCAAAAAGAAGTTGTGTTGACTCCTATACCTGGTTCATATCAGCAGAATTGTATGCAGCTTTTCAGTTCTGTTTATGGTGCCCCTTCATCCCTGCCTTCCTGGCATATTGCCATTGCACATTATGCCAGTTCATGTAAACAGCTATTTTCAATATGCAGATGAAGTAATTTTTAAATAATGTACATGATCAACCTGTTCAAAATGCCATAATTGCATGTATTTTTAGAAAGACACATTTTGCATCTTATGGCAGGATTTTAAATGCATTTCAGAGAGATCTCTAGGAAACCAAACCAAAACAAACCTTCTCCAGGTTATGAAGCAAAACTGGAATGATGTGGAAGTCGCTATAGCAGCCTGCTGTGAGTTGCGGTTAAAGAACATAAAAGATACCTTGCAGCAAATCAAATGCAATGTAAGGGGAACAACCAACAGACCTTCCACTTCTGTATGTGCTGGGAGCTCATTTGAGGGGACCACAGAGCAATAGTGAGGGTGCTCTTCACAGCTTATTGTTGGTTCTCTGGCAGAAGTGGGTGTGTGTATGTGATGTGTCTTCAGTGTTTCTTGGACTGTTTTGATGAGAGGTGGCAAGAGAGACCCTGGTGCAGCCCTCTGGAGTTTCTGCTCCAAGTCAAAGCTGCTTCTTCCTGTAGCAGAACAACAATTTCATAGCCAAGCAAGTCTCTCCAGGCACACACCTTCTGCTGAAATCCCAGCTACTGATTAATCTCACCCAGTTCCTTTTTTTCCCTTGAAAACACCATGTCGCATTCTCATAATTTTATAATTAGGAGTAAAAAAGCCTTTCTGAGCAAGCTTCTCAAGGTCATTTAGAGCTCCTTAGGCTGGTGATACTAAACTACGATGGGTTTAGCATCTTTACTCCAATCAAATTATGTTTTATCAAAAATATTCTGCTATTTTCTTCCTTTTTTTTTCTCTCGCCCCCTGGCAACTCCAAGTCTGTCTGCTTAGCCCTTGTACAAGTTCTAAAAATATTCCTCAAAATCTGCCTCCAGATGCATGTAAAAAAACCAGCTTTGGTTGTACATACTGATTGTTGATTTTGGAGGTTTATGGTGAAGCTAAAGATGTCACTTTGATAAAGAAAAGGAAAGCTAGATAGAACCATTTTAGGCAGGAAGATTATTCAGAAGTATCTACAATGGTATGGTAGACTAATACCAGTCTGCTTTTAGATATTTTTAAGCATTTAATTATAAAAGGTTCCTTTTAACTCCTTAACCTGCTTGGGACTGGGATCTGAAAGGATTAAAAATGGCTTAAACCATGAGACTCTCATTTCACTGCATCTTTAAAATCACACTGTCAGGGAAATTTTTTTCTATAAGCATGACTATTTGTGATTATGTATATTTAATGTATATCAATTTCCTATTGAATGTGGCCTGCTTCACTGTCCTTCATACCTTTCCAGACTATTTGAAGGGAAATTCATATGTCCTAATACAACAAATATATTTTGAAGATTGTGCAAGACAGATTTAAAACATATTATACCCACTGTTCTGCACAGTTTGCAATAAGCACTGCTGATTGTTGTAAATTCAAAACGTGTGTGTTTCTCATCAGCTGAGGTTCAATGAAATGCTAAGTATAGCATAAAATATAGCCTAAGGTATTATAACATGCATCAAGGACTTACCAGCTAAGTCCTCTGCACAAAGTTCAGTAAATAAGTTCCTTCAGGAAGAGTGTTGCTTGACCTAGTAAATAACAGCTGAATATCTGAGAGAATCTAAGCCAGCATCTGATTTTACAGCAGCATGAATCAGACAACTGTGTCAACAGCAATACATGTTTCATCCTATTTAGATTGAAAAGGACTTGGGTGCCCAGCCTCCAAGCTATTGGTGTAGTTACACTGGCTGATCGCATTCTGAAAAGTGAAAGTTTTGTTTTTCATGCAGTTGGGTAAGTGGAATGAGTGTCCTTTCATCTATGCCAGTAACAAAAACACACAGAGAATGTTTCCATTACAGTTGAATGCTGTATGCAATTATGGAACAAAACCATTAAACACAGTGAAACTTTTCCCAGAATTCCCCTACCACATACGCATATTGTGGTAATTTGCTCTGAATTCTGATCCTCTTTTTATGTCTCAAGTAGGAGCACTCTGTCACATTTGTTCCCAAGTCTTTTTATTTCCAGATTTGCATTTCCAAGGCTTTTATTTATGTAGGGACCAGCCAGTTTTTCTACCTTTTACAAGCTTGGCACCAAAAGAAGGAAAAAACCTCTATCAATTGAATTTGGGGCCCAGATCTCTTCTTTCTCCTTCCAGCACCTCTGTAAGCAGACATGATGTGGTGGTATTTCATAATTCACAGCAGGGCTTCAAACACTGTGAGCTTAGAGGATGTATCCTCCTTTCCTTTCCAAAGTAGGAGGAAGTGGCTGTTGTACTGCACTACTGTGTTGGATAGAGAAGAATTACTTATTTCCCTGCACTATCCCATACTGTCACTAATATGCCAGGAAATTAAGTATTTGTGATAAATAACTGTGGTGGTGTTGTGGTCAGTGGTTTCATGTCATTCCCGAGCAGATTCTGAACTGCAACTCCAAACTACTCCAGGATCTGAAGCTACCATTCCTAGTCCTGAGATGTCACAAGAGATTCTGGTGAACTATGATAGTATAGTTATGATGAACCGCAGCCAGGCAGTTCCAAGGTGGATTTTTGAGTAATATTTTAATTTAGTCTTGATTTTATAAGGCCCTTGGGTTTTTTTTCTGAGACAACGAGGGAAGGAAAGTTACAAAACCACCTCCCCAGGTTGTATGTTCAATGTGCATTTTTCAATATATGTGAATCTCTGCATCTGTTTCTACCATGGTCCTGCCCTGGCAGGTTGTGTCCAGAGTTGCAGCAAAAATGCTCCCATAAAGGGCCTGTACTGGGCACAGATTTATCTCATGCTTCCTGCTGCAAAGGAAGAGGAGTATCAAACTGAAGGGACAATGGCACCTATAAAGAGCACAAACAATTTATAACATAGTGAAGGAAGCAGTGTAAAGGTAGGTAATGCCTGGAAAGGGGAGAACCTCCTTGAGCAGAGATACCTTAGCATCTAGTTATTTTGCTATGACACTGTCTGTATTCTTCAACGAACCTGAACAATCTCATTAGCAATGTCTAAGGTATGTAATGAATACTAGTCAACCAGGGCCTCTGAGAAAATTCAAAAGCTCTTTGGAACAGTAAGTAAGTGAAGAGAAGCCTTGTAAGGTGGACTGTTTCTCAACTCATAAGTGTAGCCATCCAACTAATTAGCTTGGAGTTTAAGGGAGAGACTTAAATTGCAGTGAAGATATTCCCCATGTTGTAATTAGATCCCTTATGGACTTCAACAATTCTAAGATAGTCAGTTTAAAGATTATTTTATGCCATATGGATTCACAAAACAATTTGATGTAATTTATAGGGCTTTCTATGGCGTAGTTTGAACATTAATAGAGTTCTATTCATACCTGTCTGGGAACATGGATATGAATCATCAAATGTTGCCACTCATCAGTGATGCTCACATCTGAAATTCGTGTTGCAGTGCTGGGCAATACTGCAAAGTCATAGATTCACTATGTAACATATGAGTGATTTTCAAGAATATGAATATTAATATTAATATTATGCTGTAAATGTTCTGCTACAGACAATACCTTCCATTTTTCATGGCTGTACCAACCACTAGGTTCTGCAATAAAGTTTGGGGTCAGTTAAAGCTGCATACCTGCTGCTTTAACATACCCCCAAACATTATTGTTGGTGTGGAGAAGAATCAGTGACTTCTGATCTTGACCATGACTTTGTTCAACCTTCATTTTTTCCTTTCTGAGCTTTTAGAAACTTTTCAATATATTGTGCTAAACTGCAAGCATGACAGTTCAGCTTCGCAAGATATTTCTAACAAGAAAAAAAACCCAAAAGATCTCCCTAAAATCTCTGGTTTAGATTTCATTTTATTTGTCATCTTTTATGAACAAGTTACGAAATATACTTCATTCACAAATTGGAAATATTTACAATTTCTTTACAACAAGGCATTATTGAGGTTTTGATTTATGGCATTCTTAGAGCATTCTGTCTTTCAAAACAAAGACATCGGCGTTGTTTTCAGCACACTGTTCATTTACACTCTGGATGTGAGATGGGAGCTTTTTGGAAGAGGAGTTTGCACTCTCTTTTGATATGATCTGCTGGGAAAACTGAGGCAGGATGCATTCAAAATGTGAGGAGAGGGACTGTGCAAATGTGTTGCCATGATCTGAAGCCATCATACTAAACCAGATGCTGCTAAGTGGAGAGGAGAAAAAGATTCCCCTGAGCCATTCTTCCTCTGCCTTCTCCTTTGAGTGGGCTAAATGCAGTTCAAGTTTTTTTCTGATTTTTGAGTCTTCATGAGAATAAGTCTTGCAAAGTCTATTTCAAATACTATCACAATTCAGAAAGATTATTTGGACAAAAAACTGAAAGAGAGTAGCCAGGAAGTGAATAAATATTGTATATCCGCAAAATGTTTAGGAGACAAATTTTGAATATGGTTCTAAAAGGGAATTGCAACTGTGCTGGTCTGCAGTTGTGACATTTGAGCCATAAAAGCTATGATTGTTTCATTTTCTTAATTTCTTGGAGTCTGTTTTATTTCCTGAAGAAAATTCTAAAACCACTTCCTTCCATGGAACTTTTAAAAATTTCTTAATATACACTTCCATTATAAATCAGATGTGGGCCACCATTGCTCAGGTTGTCTGTCATTTCCTAGAACAAGAATAGAAAACATTAAATAAAATTAGAATTATTGTAAGGTGTACAAAATTCAGTCATCTAAGGGTGTGATGAAATTTGAACAAACTCAGAATTTCAAACACTCAAAAACACTTTACATTTTTATTTATCTTGATAAACCTCCTTACAAATAAATCAGATTTTTTCCTTCATAAATTAGGTACATTTGAAAGCCGATAGATTCATTGATAGTGATTGAGTTGGACATTACACTCAGGCCACATATAGAGCATTGATGGCACCAGTACTAGTTTGTGATGTTGTCCTTTGAAATTGCATCAACTCAAGCTTGTGTGCTGATCTACAAAAGAATGAAATGGTAGTTAAGTTGTTTCCATTCAAACCTCTGTCTGCGCTGACATGCTACAAACAGATGTCAGTCAATGCCTGCTGAAATAGACATTTGGGAAGTAGATCTAGATCCAAACAGGATCTAAGGGTTTTAAGTACTTGTTTTCCCTTGGGATGGGTCTGATTTTAGTTTTCCTTCATTATGCCAGTCTACAATTTTTAGCAGTTCAGGGATTGCTTCTCCAGTGGCAGGTGAGTCATCCCAGAGTAAGCTGACCGGCTCATGAGTCAGAATCCTAAAGCACCTGAACCAAGATTTGCTCAGAGATAGATTTTCTAATTCTCAAACTGAAATGCAAACAATACCCCCTTAGCAGCTGTCTAAGCATAGAGATGGCTACACTAATTAAACAGTTCCCTGATCTCCAAGCCTGCAAAGCCACATTGAGTTTATGGTTGGAACTACCTTATTCTGAGCAATCCCAGGCCTATTTCATACCAGATTGAATCTGGGTGCAGAAATAAGTGATCTGCTGCTTATGTCCAATGACAGAGAACATTCAGCTATGGCAAGAGGAATGGATACAGGTAAAAATGCAGCTTGGAGTATTTCTAAAATTCAAGTAGATGAGGTGAAGGTGTCAGTGTTGGACTAGTTCTAAAATAGCTGCATGATGACCAGAGGCTCTTCTCTGCATGGAAAGATCAAATTCACCTCTTCTTCCTCCTAGGTACACTTGGAGAAAACGTGGAATAAAAGGGATTTGTGTGTCCCCCTTCCTGTGGAAGCCTCTGTAAAAAGGTGAAGCAACATTCATTGGGCTAGACAGAGAGAGAGAGAGAAAAAGACAGAAAGAAAGAACCCAACTCTATAGCATAGTAGCTGAGATTCGTGGTAAAGAGAAGAAAATTATTCAACCTGGTCTTTATTACTAGTCGTACTCAGTCTCTCTCTTCTTTTGGTCCACAATATTTGGCAAGCAGAGACCAGAACTCATAGTAACATAAAGTTAAAAAGCACTAATGCCTCCTTTCTCACATTACCAGCTACATTTTAAAGCAAATCACAGGACTTAATTGTTCCCTTCACAGTTTTTGAAAGAAGGGATGTTCTAGTCTTCTCTACAATGTCACCAAACCAAGTAGCCTTGCCAGTTAATACTCCTGAATCAAGCATAAGCTTCAGAGAAAATCAGGTGTGAAACTAATTTAGAGCATTTTCTACCACCCCAGGTCTCCATTTGCAGACGATGGTGTTGGATGTTTTGGTATTGTGCCTTATTCTCCTCATATATTGAAGAGGAACATGCATGCCTAACACTGGACTATGGTTCCCAGTTTGGAGATTGTCTGGCACTGTAATTTCTTATTTGTGGGTGCCCAAAGGCTTTGTTGGATCTACACTGAAGGTATCTGTCAGCTGGGAAAGAGACCAAAAATACCAAGGCCAAAGAGACCAAGAATACCAAATACTAACTATCAGTATATTTTGATAGCAATGACCTGTCAGAAGGCTACTCATGAGTTTCCTTTTGTAAGCATCATCACTTTAATCGTCTGCAGACATCAGCTGTTAGAATATCACCATAGTTTTGGAAAATAACAACACCCATTTATTTTCCCCAATATTTCTATCTAAAAAAAAGTTAATTAAAAAAAAAAAAAGGTGCTGAATTTAGGGAATGAAGGAGCACACAGATTAGAAGCAGAGTGAATCAATGGTGGCTACATCCAAATAAGAGTATTTGGATGCCTGTAACTAGGGTGAATATTTTAAATACTCAACTTACTTCCGGACTGCAGCGTTCACCACGTAGAGTTATGTCACTACCTGGAAGCACCATTCCTGCCTCAGAGTAACATCAGAGCATCAGCCAACTTCGATTAGCTGAAGCTATGACTTCCTCGTAGAGGTGGCCCTTCCTGAAGTGACATAACAACATGGTCGCTCCCTAGTGTTCAGCGTACCTTGGAGGTAACTCTGGTGTCGGGGGAATCACCGGGCAGCTGGGCAGGTCGGTTATTTCAATACCCCTCAATCTCTAATATAAATATAACAATTATACAATAAATATAGCACCAACAAATGCACATGCAGTACATGTCTACATTACTGTATATCAGTATATCAGTATAAATATACAATACAGCCATATATATAAAACACTTCTAAGCTGTTTTCTAAATTAGGGTCTAATTTAATTTACGTTTTTGTGCCATGAGCTAGTGTACTCAGCCCTGCCAGCAGCAGGCAGTCTGTGGGTCTGAGAAGTCCCAAGTCAGGCCATGTGTACATGCATACTTGGCTCTACAGCAGACATGCAGGAAGGTTGCCATCAGTGGGGCGCATCCCAGATCTGCTGAGTGTGTGCAGTCAGCTTGCTCTGCACGTACATTGTGGCCCTTCACCCAGGCTAAGTGGACACCTGGCAGTCCTTGCTGCTAAGTGCCAAAAAGCTCAGTAGGTCCACAGGCCAGAAAGGTAGGCAGTGAACTACTATTACCCATGTCATCCTCACCCCAAATTGATAAGGTTTTGGCTTTTATTATTTTGAAAGGTTTTTTCATTTCTAAGCTGTTTCTTCTTCGGTTCCCTCTCTTCCTTTCTCCTATCTTTGTCCTTGTTGAGGCAAGAGTCTCTCTGAAAGTTGATATCTAGCCTTCCATCAGCAAGACCATCATATTTGCCTAATAGCTCATCAGAATTCTTCTTCATTTTGAAATGAGATGGAGAAATGTATCTCATCTGTTGATATGATCACCCTGTTTATGTTACTGTTGCAGCCTCTACTATTTAACTTTTTAAAACATGTTTAAAACATCATCTCTTTAAAACATTTCAAACTCCCTGTTTTTAAGACACATTTCAAGCATCATCTAAGATTAATTCAGTTTATATTTCTACTTGAAGTCTCATCTCAGTTAAGAAACCAAATAGTGACAAGTCATTTTAAACTGCTACATCATGTTTTTTCAGGGAATCTGAAAACAATTCTACAGTCTGAGCAGACTAATCCTTGCTCTGCTCTTCAGAGGTTTCAGTAGACAGCAGACTCTTGAACTTTACAGTAATGCAGACTTGCAAGTGGAGGTTTAGGTGGACAGTCCACTTGACTTTTGTTCTTTTTTCTGCTCATTTTCCAAATGAAAGGCATTGGATAGATACTAAGTCCAAATGCAAAGCACAGGTTTACAGCGGACACTTAACTCCTAAAATATTATTCAGATCTGTTAAGATAAGGAGATTATTTCAAGAATTCCACTCCATTACTTGGTTTGATCCTATGTGCTCAGCTTTGGGAACTTCAGTTTCAGCACCTAATTATATTCCTATACACCTTGGTAGGATTCCTGTTAATACAAAAAGGAAGTAAATGCTCAGTGCTGCAAATGAGACTAGTTTATTTAGGTGTCTAAATATGCCCTTAGATGCTTAGGTTAAGTCACCTACATTTGTGAGCTGTGGCTTTTCTGTTTAAATAACCTAATTTATAAGCTGAGTACTTGGGAGAGGAAGAGATTGATTAAATCCTGGAAGCATGCAATGATGTGGTTACAGAAAGCTTTCTGTGCTTTTTTTACAGTACAAGACATCATAATTCATATTAATAGGGCTTCCAATTATTTAGGAAGTGCTATATTTAGCAGCTAAGCCCCTAAATAGCTATACAATGGAATTATGTTGAAAATGGATGTACTTCATTGAAATGGATGTACTGCAAATATACAGTACCTAAAAATAGCTCCATATAATGCAACATAATAAAGCTTACACAGAATGGCAGCATTTCATTTTCCAGAATCTCTTTCTCATATAGAACTGAAAACTGAACACATCTCTTGCCAATTGTAAATGTTAACACATACAGTAGCATTTGAGGAGAAACAGAATAAATAAAGGAGGACACACAACTCACTTTTTCTGCCATTTCATGGGAGTGATGCAATGAATGCTCCCTTTCTGAGAACATTCTCCTTTGTTCATAGCTGGCTAGCCGACAAGTGAGCCATGAAGAAAGGGTGCAACCACCAATTCCAATGCATGCAAGAGACATGGAGGCAAGATGCAAAGAATAGAGAGCAGATGACTTCTTTGTCAGAGCACGAAGAAATTGAAAATTTAAGATTCCTCCTATTAGTCCACAGATGCAACAGGCAGAAAAAAGTATCATCTGTCAGGAGAGACAAGAGAGGTTATGTCACATTATTATTTTTCAGAAGTGGATTAATGCATATAAAATATGAGATAACCACAGTTGAATTCTTTGATAGCATCATTGACTGCAAAACCCTGCACAGCCCCTTGTTTTTAACTCTCTTAGCTCCCCTATAGCACCAAGGGAATATATTAACTTCTGGTATACAAGAGTTAAGATTGATGTTGCATGTAAAAAAAAGTTGGGTAAAATGAGTAGGTAAAGTTAAAACCTATTCGATGGAAGGGCTGCTAGGACACAAAACTGATTTCCAGCTGTTCATGCAAAACAGTAACATGACAGAAGGAGTCGTAATTTTCTATTGTGCAGTTTATCACCCTGCCTCAGGAGTGAATGCCTCATGTATTTGTAGTGAATCTCTCTTGCTTTGTGTGCATTCTGACTGTGCCTCCTGCTCAGTTATAATTTATTCAGTCAGATAGCAGATTGAAGGCTTTCTGCAGCTTTTGTGGGGTCTTTGAAAGTGTTCAAGGTGAATGTGCTGGTCAAAGAATCAAAAGAAACAACAAAGACATCTGTGATGCTGCTTTACAGAAGGTCAGTTTGGTGACTATATGGTTGGTGGTTCAGTTTGGTTGATTTTAACTTGAGTAAAATGTTCCTGGGAATTTTAGAAATCTGTCAAACAGGCTGCAATCAATGAGACATTTTTAAAGACCTCCTATTGCTTTTAGTCACAAAGATGTTGCACTGATTCAGGATATGCATTAGCCTCAAATAATTCAGGAGCAAAAGACCTTATGGAGACAGTGTTAAATGATTGTCTTACTCACTTCCCTTGATACTGCTGACCTGTCAAAAGGTGATCTAGATGGGCATTTAACATTTCTCAATATGGCGTTGTATATTTACCTATCTACTGTGGTGGTAGAAATTTATGGAGCCTTACAGACTAGTTCAGTACGCAACTAGGATGACAATTTCCTTAGGAATGTGGCATTGAGGATGTATTTTGCAGTCCACTGGCACATGGCTATTACATGAGACCTCCAGAATAGATGGCTTTTGGAAACTGGCTATGGTACACATGTTTTAAGAAATGGGACTGTCATTTTAACAGAGTTTAGGATAGATATTAAAAAAAAAAAATTGGAAAGAGCTTTTGATTCCCACCACACTTATGTTTGTTTTATGTGACTTCCATTGTATGTGGCAGAATAATCAAGCTGACAGAAAATTAGGACTGGCATTATCACTTAAAATAAGATCATGTCTTTAACACAGAGTTCTTCTGTGACTTGTTGAGTAATAACATTTTGCTGCAGTCAGAAAATTACTGTACCTGAAGAGACATCTTCCACCACTTTAAAACTTACATACATGTGTTTCAGATTGCTAAACAAACTTGCTAAACACTTAACAGCTATGATATGTAGAAACAAACTTGGTCAGCAGCCTTATTGAGATGGCAACCCAGTGCTGGTTTTTGAAGGAGAGAAGATACAGTCCAGTGACATTATTGAGAAGCATTTATTGACTTGACATAAATCTATGTCAAGTGATTTCTGATCAAAGTTTATCCAGATACAGATAAATAGGGCTTAAATGTATGGCTTAAATAGCATGACCTACATAGGCCATTTCAAAACTGCCTTGTTTTTTGTGACTGTTCCAAAGTGCTGATTGCTTTTCTTAGATTGCCAACTTGTATTTTTTCTAATTGCTTATCAAATACCCTCGCATGCAGAAAGCCCCCAGTAAAGAGTTCAAATTAGATAAGTAAGCCTTTCAAATACTTATGTGTTATGGATGCAGTGGAAAAACTTACAACAAGTCCAGATTTTTTTTTGGCGCACAATATTCCGCATACGCCGCAAAGCAGGAACTGCAAAAAAACAAGAAACCACACAATTATTTCATCATTTAAGGTACTTAGTTCAAATCCCAGTGTGTTGCTGTGGTGGTGGCCACAGTTCAGGCAATTTCAGCATTTTTGTCACAAACCTTATGTTTCAGGAGGTTGTAACTCAACCATAAACACTCTTACCAGAAAGAAACTGGAATGAGAAGTCCTAGTGACCATAAGTCACGAGAAAAAAAAGAAATATGAATTTTAATCTGCTTAGATAAACAAGTTGGAAAAAAATCCCCAGTGTTGCGAGCACAAAAACGCCTTTTTACTCTTTTATTTTTCTCTCAGAAGAGTTTAGCAAGGTACTAGTCAGTGATCCAAATCATCTACTTCTAAGCATAGCATTGGGACTTAATGCCCTGATCCTACCATCTGAACCACTGAAGGATCACATATGGATCGTTGTCTTCAAGACAGTGGAACTCTGGGCAAGAATATAATTCAGTCATGTCCGTGGGTGCAGGTGTAAATATCAGTACAGTCTGTTGGTGTGACTACTCTGGGCATGCAGAAGGATGGTTCAGACTCTTGATGGCCCAATTTGCAAGAGAGAGCATGAAGGTATCTGTACTTTTTTTTAATGTCATTCCCTCACATAAACTGATTTGCTAATTGCAGCACCAAGCATTAGGCAAAAATTAATTACCAAAACCAGAAAAATGCCTACCAGCTGATAAAAATTAATGATAATGCTTAATAGTGACCTCTGTCAAAGACCAGTGATGTCCTCTGATGTCTTTTTCCTCCTACAGAAAAGTTTAATGATAAAAACAATGAATAGTCCCCAGGGAAGCAGTCAGGGTAGGAACTACAGTAGTTGTATGAAAGCCATAAGGCCTTCTTCAGGTGTTAGTAATACTGTCAAAAGATTTCCTTGATATCTCATAAAGTCTTTTATTAAGAAATCTATGCTACCTATTTTCAATAAAGCTAACCCTATTCCCCCATTGGGAAGTAATTTTATAGTTTTAAAGCTGTATTCTTCTACACTATTTTTGCATTGAGATGGTAATTCTAGCAAAAGGCTCTGCTTGACCCTGATTTATAATTAAATCACAGAAAAGACCTGGCTGTTACATAAGAAATGTAACAAACAATGTTAAATGTAAAAAACCAAACAAACCAAAACCCAAAAATCCAAACCCCTAAGAGGTTCTGTAAATCATTCAGGGTCTGTGTAATATATTGCAGGTACTTCTTATTTACACTCTAACATTTTGCCACTTCACTATTTCAGTTGAGGAGTTGCTTTAACTCATAGTTTATCTCCCTCTAACTAAAGTAGTTTATGTGCATAGCTAAGTATAAGCCTTGAGGTATCTTTTTACTCTGAGTTAGACAGTTCCTCATAATGAATATGGATAAATTATGTATATTATTTACTTTTATACTAAGCATGGGATGTGAATGTAATACCAATCACATTATAGAGAGGGCTGGGTCACATGGACCAGGGTGTTGAATGGCTCAGGTCATACCAGAAGGCACAACTGGTAATTGCTGCTAGAACCCACTGCCTGGAAAACAATAAAACAAAGGAAATCACCAAGGGGCAGTGTCCCTTCTGCACATTCCCACAGGCAAAGAAGATTTCAGCTCATCACATCTGCTTTGTAAGCATTCGCTCAGGCTTTCTGTGAAGTTTTGGGGTTTTACTCCCAATCCTGCCATTGCAGATTGCCTTCAGCTGAAGGCACACTTCAGATTTCCACACATCGTGTTTTGTATTTGTCAAAGTGCAGAAACCTCAAATGAAATTTGTTGAAGACATCTTTGTAATTAAGTTCTATTCAGTCAGATTTGATAAAGTGAATTAATAATATATTTTCTCTCTGTAGTGATTGAATAGGATTGAAAGGAAATTTTTGTATATAGAAAAAATAATTAGTGTTGGAAGATATCATCATAGATAGTTTTAACTTGTTAACTAGTTAAAAAACCTCTGTGTTTGATAATTTACCTTTAAAGGTAAAAGAGCAGGAAAGAGAAGGTCACCCATTTTTTCAGGAATGCTTTAATTCTGCTCCAGTTGGAGTCAATGAAGCTAATCTATGAGCCCTAATGTACCAGCTTTTCAAAACAAGGGATGACTATTCCATTTAAAGCACTTGACTACCTGCAGTAAAAATCTGGATGCAGTAGCTAAATGTACATTAAGTTTTCTAATGATACTAGACTAGGAGACACCATGGACTATTAAGTGTAGAGAAGCCTTACAGAGAGATATGAATAGACCTGAGAGCTGGGTAATTACCAATCAGGTGAAATTTAACAAGAGCCAAGTGCTGGATTCTGCACCTAGGACAGTGTAATCCTGGTTATACATAAATACTGGGGGTCAAGAGATTGGAAAGCAGGCACAGGAAAAGAGATCTGGGTGCCTGGCTTGATGACAAATTGAATGCGAGTCAGCAGTGCCCTGGCAGCAAAAAAGGCCAACCATGCCCTGGGGTACATCAAGAACAGCATCACCAGCTGGTGGAGGGAAGTGATTGTCCTGCTCTATCCTGCTCTGGTGCAGCTCCTTCTTGAGAATTCTGTGCTGAGATGGATGCCTCAGTATGAGAAAAGCATTAAACTTTTAAAGTTTGTCCAGAGAAGGACGACCAAGATGGTGAAAGGCCTTAAGGGCAAGACTTGTGAGGAGCAGCTGAGGTCACTTGGTTTGATCAGATTGAAGAAGAGAAGGCTGAGGGGTTACCTCTGCACAGTCTAGACCTTTCTCAAGGCAGGCAGCGGAGGGAGAGGTGCTGATCTCTGTTGGATGATCAGTGATCCCAAGGAAAGGGAGTGAAGTTTCATCAGAGGAAGGTTCTTCACTGCGAAGGTGGTCAGCCACTGGAACAGGCTCCTCAGGAAAGGGATCATGGCACCAAGACTGTCAGAGGTCAAGGAGCACTCTGGATGCTGCTATTAGTCTTATGATTTAGTATTAGGTAGTCCTGCAAGGAGCATGGAGTTGCTGATCTTTTTGGGTCCGTTACAAGCTGAGAAATTCTACAATTTTATGATATTATTGTATTGTGTCATGTATACTCTGTGTGTATTTTCTCTCTCTACATCTACAGTGTTTGTAGATATAGGCAAGGAATAACATGTTCCACAGTTAAAGAGCTAAAAGAGTTCTTTGTATTCTAACTCAGATGAATTGCATATTCATGCTTCCTCCAAATTCTTCTGTTTAATCTTGAGGTCATGCTGAAGATCCTGGGGAGCCTGTTTTATAATCTGCATGGCTATGAGATAAACAAGTTGTGAAACCAAATGCACTCAAGTGCCTGAATATGTTAAAAAACCTTGGAAGAAAACTATTCAGGCAGTAGCAAAGGATTAATGTTATTTAGGTTGGGGTTTTTTTTAAGATGACAGTGCATTACATTCATGGAGAAGAGCATTGCCCAAAACCTAGTATGGATATTTACTTATGCCAGCATGCATTTTGCAATTAAAACCAACGGGATGGCTTTGTGCCACAAGGTCAGGCTATTATACCTCATGCAAAACTTTGAAACTTCTGAGCCAAGTTCATGACTCTCTTCTAAGGCTGATTCACTGGAAACAGTGGAAACCTGCTCTATGAAGAGAGTAAGACCCATGGCTCAGGAACACTGCTCATGCAGAATTTCTTTAGCCAAGCTTTCCAATGTGGAGACATCTAGAACAGTTAGGATTTCAGTGAGATATGTGATTGACTCTATTCTCTGCTTTTTGGGAGCATAGCAACTTAAACTTTTTTTTTCTTTTGGCATATTTTTTGGGGGTTTTTTTGTTGTTTGTTTGTTTTTGGGGTTCTTTTTGTTGTGGTGCTGTAGGAATTTCCTACAAAATTTTTGATATGTCAGTGTTGTGATCAGCAGTAGTGAAAAGGGGATGGGAGAAACTACACTGGCCCTTTGTACCAGAAAAAGGATGAAGTAAAAATCAGATTGAAAGTGTCTTTTACTTAGAATCTTCTATTTCATAATACTGCCAACTGGAATGCAGCCATCAGGGGCTCTGTTGTCTTGACACTCTCTCTATCTGTTCTTGGCTATTTTGAAAGACTTCATTTCAATTTGTTATAACGGTAAAACTTGGTTTGTAACTGTTGAGTTACTCTGGACTACAGTTTACCCTTGACTAACTAATACTGTCATGGTGAGGACTTGCTCCTTTCTACTTGATCATTGATTATCCTTAATAAATTTTTACCAGCCAATCTCATGGAATTTTTAAATGTAATTATATTTTCTAACTATATATTTTCTAACCAAGTAATCTAACTTGCCTGAGGTAAGTTAGGCAAACAGACTTATACTGAAAATACAGTAAATCAGGAGTGGAAAAGGAATAAATCACTGAAGATAAGCTTCTTGTGAAGAATACTCTGTTGCTGAAGCGTTCACAACTTATGCAGAGAATAAGGCTAAAGCATTTCATTAAAGATAAGCTAAGCTAATAAGCCCTACAAAATTCCCTGGAAGCCCGAGAGGGAACTTCAGCTGGAACTTTTTAAAATAGATGTCTCATTGTTGGACTTCCATTTAAATTATTATTCATAATTTAAAAACAGTAAAATGCTAAAAGACTGAAAGGCTCGCCTAAAAACCTGCACAGATCACCAATTTCACGCAGACCCTATTGACTATAGGGTTACTTTTGGTTGCAGACTTATTCATGCCTCCTATACACACATGTACATGAAGTATGTTTTGCATCAAGACTAGCAGAGGAGCCTTGTATTGAAACTGCTGGTGTAAGTCCAGAGAAGGGCCAGGAAGTTGGTAAGAGGGCAGGAGCACCTCCCCTAAGGAGTTAGGTGGAGAAAGTTTGGGCTGTTCAACATGGAAGAAGAAAAGGTTCAGAGATTCACATATTATTCTGAGCTGGAAGGGACCCACAAGTATAATTGGGTTTGCATGGAGACCTCATAGCAACCTTCCAATATCTGGGAAGCTGGAGAGGGACTCTGCATCAGGAACTGTAGTTACAGGACAAGGAGTAAAGAGATAACTGGAAGAGGAGAAATTTAGGCTAGATATTAGGAAGAGATTCATTACTGTGAGGGTGATGAGGCACTGGAACAGGTTGCCCAGAGAGGCTGTGGTTGACCAAACCCTGGCAATGTTCAAGGCCAGGTTATACAAGGCCTTAAGCAACCTGGTCTAGTAGGAGGTGTTCCTGCCCATGGCAGGGACAGTTTGGACTAGATGATCTTTAAGGTCCCTTCCAATCCTTATTGTATGATTCTGTGATTCTATGAGTTTATGCAAATATATTATCAAGTAATAGACAAGGGCATAATTCCTCTTGGGCGAATGGTAAAAAATCCAAAGATGCTACAAAGCACAAAAGCTACTTAGAGACTGAGTGCCTCAATCCCACTTTCAGTGATGATTTACCATGGACCCACCAAAGTCAGAGTGGCTCTGATAGCACTAGCGTCATTGCAAGGTGATGCAGTAGTGTCTGTTTGTTTGTGGTGTTTTTGTCATTCACGCTGCAGCTGTACCTGCTGATGTCCCATATGCATATTGGAAAATTTCTCTTTTTGTCTGTTCAACTTTGGAAAAGAACCCCGAAGACCTCCCAGAAAAGAAGAATGCTTATTTTGAGACTGCTTTAATTTACTTTATACTGAATATTGCCTTGAAACAAAACCTCAGATCCAAAACCCCATAAATTTTGGTAAGAAGGCTAAAATCTCAATTTATATTCAAGTTCTGTGGTTTGGATCTATCCCTATTTCATATTTTCTGGAACAAAAGACTTGGCTTCTTTCACTTCCTTCTGGAAAACGGGTACTTTGTCCCTGGTAGTCTGAAAAAGATTCAGTTTTAGTTAATCTGCAGGAAGCCAAAGATTTGGTTTTTTCCATCAGGCAGAAGAAAAGGAACTATTTTTATTTTATATCTTGAAGCTAAGAAACCTTTCTGTCTTATGTTTTGAAAAGGCAAAAGCAATGGTGAGTGTAATTCCCTTGAAAAAATGAAAACTGCTCATAGAAAAATTTCCTGGACTCAGGCTGAACAAAATAGTAGAGAAAACCTGTTGAATATAAGGACAGCTTGATCCCTAGTCATTGTTGATGACAAAAAAGACAGCTAAACTGCATAGACTGTATGGGAAGTCCTCTGTACGTCATCCATATGTATCTGATGAAACAGATGAAGGGAAATTATTCCAAAATGGAATGTAGCATAGTGAAAAAGCAAGTGTATCATACCTAGTCAAATGACACTCTACTTGGAAGACTAAACCATCAAGACAGAATTAACAACTTCACTTTTATCTACCGTTGTCAGGTAGTAAACTAGAAAATTCTGTGTTTTTACACTAAAGCTGCATAAGCATGTGACTTTCAGGACAATAACCAGGAATTTGAAATTAGTAATGTAAAGAAAGAAAGATTCTATTTAATAATGTTGTTTCAACTTCATCCAAATGAGAAAAAAGCTGAAATCCCTAATGGATGAACTAAGCAGATATCTCTAACTGTAACTCTTATTCAAAGCAGTATTTCAGAACAAGGATTAAATGTTCTTAGCACAGACATAAAGGGCACAGAATCTACTAATGAAAACAAAGACATCAAACTAAATAAAAATTACAGCAGGCAAGAAGATCAAGCCTAGGTACCAGGTATACCTATTACCAGGTATGCCTAGGTATCAGGTATGCCAATAATCTTTTGCAAAAGAGGGATGGAAATTTCTAATGAGGTTGTTGTCCCATGCAAGTGATGGTGGGGACAGCAATGTCTAGCTGGCTGAAAGGCATCCAGACACAGAACCAGAAGCAGCAGCATTGCCAAAACCCAACCCTGTGTCTCACCAAATCTGTCATGCTGGGAGGGGAGGCTTAGTTATAACTCAGGCATAGTGTTAAATCATGTCTAATCTGAGCCAATACCTTGTCTGGCAGTGTGCTATTGGGTCTTATCAGATCATGTGCTGCTGCCCTTCCCACTGATTCAAGCAATATTCAATCAGTTTAAATTCTATCCCAGTCCCTGTGATTAGTGTTTCCACTCATCTGATTATAGACCTACAGACATGCTTTAAAAATGGGGAATGGTTTTTAGAAACAATCAAGGAAATTAAGAAGTGTGTTTCTGAATCTGACATTGGTGATTCAAAAAACCTCCATCCATCTCTAAAAACCCTTAAATTATCAGCATGTTATATATAGTTTATATTATATATAAATAATAATGTTTACTTTTTGTTTGTTTAGAGCCTATCAGAATAACAAATACAAATAATGCTTTTAGGTTTTTTGTTCTGTATCAAGCATTTGGTTTACAGTGTGACTGCTTACATCTCAAAAAAGTAATAAATGACAGATTCTTCCCTGCAGGTGAACTACAGTCTTATAGTAGTAAAACATTTAAGCATATGCTTAAGTCCGTCTATATACAACAGATCCACTAAATACAATTCAGGAGTTACATGGAACTTCTTCCAGGTTTGTATGTGCCTCTGGAGTCTCCAAATCACAAAAAACCCCTACTGAAAGACCTCAGCTGAATTCAGTGAATTGTCCTGGCTCCATGCAAGGCAAGAAGCTTCCACCCTTGATATGCCCTTCCCTATCTATAGGTACAGAACTCTTTCCAGATTCTACTGAGCTCACTGAAAGTCCTGTGATTAATTTCATCACGAGTGGGAGCCAGACAGAAATATGGTCAGTTTGATGAAAATGCAATGCATATGTTAAAATAAAGTAGGAACCCATCTGCATTTTGTCTGCATGCTAAACAATAATGTGATTTTTTTTTAGTGCTGTTTTTGAAAAAAAAGAAAAAAATTTGACCGTTCTTTCCAAAGGAAACTTGGCAACAGTAAAATCTAGATGTAAAATGTAGTGGTTTAAAATTTCAGGCCACCAACATTGATTTAACAGTCTAAAAAGGTTTTGTTGCTCTGGGAAAGTCCATACGGATTGACACTCTTTCTTTTCCTTCAAATCTTGGTTCAAAAAAATTAAAGTAATTTAAATCAAGTATTTCAAGTGCCAACTTGGAACAAATTTCTGTAGCCAAATGCAGATTTTTAATGGGCAGGCAGACTTCCACTGTGATAAAATCACAAATCATGGAAACAGTAATTCTGCCTCTATCTACAGACAGGCAAACAGACCAACATACATAAAGTGCATATCTCTCAAATAGATTCAGATATTTGCCTTTATAAGAGAAGAAATTATTACTCTTGAGGGGCATAGCCATAAGTGAATCATCGAGTATCTCTCTCGCATATGAAGATAGATGGCATATTTGTCTAAAGATGTGGCTTTTGTCTCATTCTCTCTCTCTCTGTGAGGGAGACTCATTTACAGCAAGGATTTATTCACCACCGCAGAATAAATGAGGATAAATTACACAAATGTATGTGTGTGTACGTGAATATCTACGTGAATTCACTACTCATAGTGAGAGTGATGAAACCACTGTGTTCTAAATATAGACAGAGAAGCATGTAACCATTAAAAAAAATAGCTGTGAATACCTTCTGGTTTATTATCTTCTGACTTTTGTTGTTTGTGCAAAAGCCTTTGCTATGGATGCTGTCATTCTTGCTATGTTATTGTTAGTGGTTCAGCATTCTCATTGGTTGAATTATTCTATAGTACGTCATATAACTGAATTGGAATGGTGGATTTCAGAAATATCCCTCAGTTTCTGGGAAACAAAGAAATCTGGGAGACATTGGTTACAGCCTGTAGAATAGTTTATCCCAATACAAACAACAAACAGAAAATTTAGAGATCACCAACATGTGCACTTCAGGGTATTCGGGACTGTTTTTATTGTGGGCTTGTTTTAGTTTTTAGCATTTTTTTCAATTTAACAGCCATGGCCTATTTTAAAAAGAACAGATTGGTGATGATGTAAACTGGTTAGTTGTCTTCACATGCTCCAGATAATTTGAGAAGACAGTCACACCTTCAGCTGTTTTCTTATGGCTACTTTTTAAACAATTTGTACTATCTCAATCCAATTCAGCTCCAATGAGAACAACAGATTTGAAACTTTTTTTTACCATTTTTATGTATTTTTGGATACAGATATTGCCTAGGCTTTCAATTTCTTCATTCTGGTATACTCTACTTTGCCTGGCTTGCTTATAAATAACGCAGGGCATGCAATGATCAGAGTACTTCAGCCCATGCTTAACTTCACTTGTATCCATAATGCTATGGATGGAATTCATATGGTTAAAATTAGGTATGTTAGTAAATAATCTGTCTGAATGGAAGCAGTGAACAATAAGAACAACTTTAATAGAAAAGCTAATGTTTGTCAAGTGCAAACCATCATAGGGAGGCAAGTATAGAAGATAGAATGTGCACGATTTTTAAGATGCCCAAATTTTAGAAATTCAGGTTAAGGTTTCCATGGTGATGCTATCTTCATCTACTTCCTTATGAACTTGGGTCTCTGCTGAGTTCCACCCACATAAAAGGATAGAACAGGGTCAAAGGTTTTCTGTGCATTTCCAAGTAAATTGCAACAGGAGGAATGACACTGCTCAACTTAAGTGTTTTGTATCTAACATGTCAAAGAATTAGTTTTTCTTTAATGTCCTTTTCTGTTCCTTGGTGTTCACTTCTTAAAGGAAAACCCTGATTCAAGGGTGTGAATTGGAAAAAAAATAACATATTTTATGCAAGACATATCCTTTAATACCAGGAACATGAGCCCAGTGTAAGCTACAGTGAGCAGAAAGGAGGCTTATGCCACTGCTGCAGCAGGACAATCCTGAGGATTGTTCAAACAAATCTTTGTCCACTTGTTTAAATTTGAAAGTAGTTACCCATGGCCCTAAGTATCCCTGTAGAACAGCAAATCTCTGGCCCCTTTCTTGGCCTGCCTGCCTCGCCTGCTAGTCCCCTAGTCAGAAGAATGCAACCTAACAGTTTGAACTGCTAGAGTAGTACAACAAGAGTGGTATAATGATGACAATTTAGACCACAGACCTTTAGCTAAATGAAAAGTAAGTCAGCCTTTAGAAACATGTCACCCCACTCTACACATCACTTTGATTTTGTAATTTCCTCTGCTACATGAAGCATGAGGTTCCTTCTTCCACTCTGCTTTTTCTTTGAGGCCTCTCTGCCTATTCAACCTGCAGTTTTTGCTCAGTTCCCAGAACCTGATGTCTGCCTCTGCTGGCTCTGGTTGTGGGCATCCTTTGCGCACTTGTTACATTTGCAAACAAGTCCCTTTGGGTTACCTTCCCTGCTTCTGCACTCACATATGGGAATAATTTCCTATAAATATCTGTAAAACCTTTTCACTGTTCTCGGTCTTATTGCTCTCTAAAACTCTACCTATGAACAGCCCTAAATCAGCTGGTGTGTTGAGGCAACCACCTGTTATACCACTCAGTTTTGGTTTGTTTTTTCTCCCTACTCGCTTACACCCTTTTATACTGTATCTGTCTCTTACTATGATTATAATGTCCTTGGAAGCCAACATCTAACATAACAGATTCTTACTCTATGCCTAGTACAAACTCTGGGGTAACAGCATAAACATGAATGAGGCAGTTATGCAGGAAATGTGCATCGTCATGAAATGATATCAGCTGTGATAGCATTGTCACAAAATGCAATCACTGCATAAAATACTGATCTCACTGGCTGATCAAAGCTCTTTGACCTCAGTGAAACCAAGGAAATTGATCTTTGCCATTAAATCTTCAGATAGACATGTGGTTTTAAGCAATTTTTTTCTTCATTTACAATGATCAGAAACCTCCCTTTTTGAAGTGATTTTGATAATAGCATTACCTGTTGGCCTGGTAATGTCATTACCTGTCTGATCTAGTCTTCATTTTCATTTCTCACCTACCTGTTCTGCAGTGCAGAATTATATGTGTGCTTATATACTGAAAAAAATATTTATCACTGTTGTCAATAATTAATAATTATTGACAGGGAGAATATTACATGAAGCACTTTGTCTGAATTAATCTATAAATTAGAGGAGGTAATGCTGGTGAATAATCAAGACTGTTTTACATTTATCATGTTATCTGAAGCTAAGCAAACAATCCTTTTAGAAATACTGCTGTACAATACAAGCTGGCCAAAACCAGCTTTGGACTTCAAAAATGCCCACTCATGTTTAGACTGAATATTCAACATTTCCTATTCTTTCATAAATATAAATAACCATTTGGAGGAAAATTCTTCCTAGAAACATGCATATCTCAAACTGGAAAAATAAGAATTATTTTTGAGAAGTGAAAAATGATCTGTTGATAAGAACATGCTGCTTCTATTAACCCATTACTGGGTTTTCATTTTTTTTGTTCATTTTACAAGAAGCTCAGGGCATCCAGTACATGAGAACATCTTTCTCCTTTTCTTTCCCAATTCTTCTTTCTATTTTTCCTCCAAAAACTCAGGACTCAGCTGACATACCCTTGACATTAATTTAAAGCACCTTTTGACAGTCTCTTCATCATGGACAGGGCTGTTCTTTTGAGAAAGCAAAACTCGCCGTCAATTTAAAGACCGTAAGCTACGGCCCGGGTTTCACGCCAAGCATCGGGCTTCCCCAGGTGTGAGGAGGGGTTCAGAGAAAGTTCAATTGCTCACAGCAAGACTGAAAAACGGAAAGGAGCGAGAAAGAAGAGGTCTCCCGCCGCCCAGCACACACGCACATCTGTCCCCGCCGTGCCTGCCCCTCGCCCCGCAGAGCGTACCCCAAGCACATCGCAAATGGACCCGGCGCGGCCGGCGCAGCATGCACTCGCGGGAGGGAAAGGAGGGGAAGGGAAGGGAAAAGGGGATGCCTTCGCACGGTCTGATCATCACCATAAAGAGTTAAAGAGAGAGTGAAATGGCTAACGTACACACACCCCGCTCCATACCGGAGAAGAGTCTCCCAGCTGCGGTTTATGCTCTGTGAGGACCAGGCTGAAACTGACCGCCCCCACGGCCACGCTGGACACCCCTAACCCTATCTCCAGCACGGAGAGCACCAGGAGGCTCCCGATGATCTGGCTGCTGGTGCACATCCTCCCTCGGTCATCCTTCCTTCCCGATCAGCCGGGGAAACCGCGCATCCTCCTCCTGCTCCTCGGGCGCTCCCGCGGCCCTAAGTCGCCCCCAAACTTTTCTTCCTTCGCAGGCAGCCGGGGCGGAGCGGCGCATCCGCGGCCGGGGGCGCTACCGAGGCTCGGCGGGGCGGCCCCGGCGCCGCCGGGCCCCGCGCAGGCAGCGCCGCGCCGGCCCCGAGCGCGGCCCCGAGCGCGGCCCCGGCGCGGCTCCGAGCGCGGCCCCGGCGCGGCCCCGGGCGCGGCCCCGGGCGCGGCCCCGGCGCGGCCCCGGCGCGGCGGAGCTCTCCAAGGTGCCGCGCCGGCGGTGGGTGCGCGGCTCCGCGCTCCTAAGGGCTGCGCCTCCGCCGGGAAAGTCGACCTTGTCCGCTCTCCTCCTGCGCTCTCATTGGAATGACCTCACCGGGATTTTTCTCCCCCCCTTCTTGTTTCTCTCCCCCTTCCCTTCCAGGGCTGGGGGGCGGGGGGTAGAGGAGTGTGAGAGCCCAGCCCGGCTATACTTATGTATGAATGCAGACCCAATGCACGGGCGAGGCGCACGGCAGCCCCGCCCCGGGCCAAGGGCTCGGCACCTTGCCGGTCCTCCCCCGCCCGGCACGGCGCTCGCTCGCTCGCTCGCACACCTCCGCCGTCCCGCGGCGCTCGGGCTGGCTGGGGCGGGACGCGGGAGCCGATGCCAGCCGCAGGCGGACGCTTGAGAGGTGACCCTGCTCGGAGTGGGGGTCCGCAGGCCTCCCCGCTCCCAGGTGCTGCTGTCAAAATTCAGGAGGAAGCTCGTCTTCCTCTTGTATCAGTTAAAGGGTATGCTGTGTCTCACCACTGCAAAACTCTGGTCTTCTGCAGAACCCTACTGCCAAAATAGGCAATTTCCGTAGCCATTCCTGTCACTCACAATGGCCAGAACTGTGTCAGTCCCAAAACAAATAAGCAATAAAGCAAAATAGAACAAGAGATTCAGGGCTGCTAACTTAAGCCTTGCTGGATTGCTTGGCACCAATCTTGATTACTGTGCTTAGATACTGAGGATGTTTTGCCACTCCGACTACAGTTTTACAATCCAGATGTGCTGCACAACATGGTAACACACAGACACTCAATCTAGCACCTTGGTTTTCCTAAATATGGATCACCAACATTTGGATATTTACCTTAAGAAGAGGGCAAAAGAATAGACATTTATATCTCCCAAGTTTGTACCAGGATTCAAAAAATATTGGCATCCTGTAGGATTTAATTATTTCCTCTATATACATGCTGTTTTCTACTCTAACAAAAACTTATATGGAATCTTTACTTTTATCAAAAAATCTGCAATTCTTAACCTGCATATAAATCCAACACTCAGATGTCAGAATCCAGAATGGCAGTCTAGATTTGTCCAGTATTTCATGGTGCAGTTTGGTAGCAAGAGCATAGGATTAGCAAAGTCCTGATTGAATATTTTCCTTTGGACTTCACAACCTATCTTATATTTTGAGAATAGGTATTATATACATTTGTGAAGGTTGGATCCACCATTGCAGGTCAGAGTTTAGTTCTCATTTGTAGAAATCTTCAATACTTAATTATGGTTAGTGGAGATAGATTGGCATCAAAGTCTGTCACCATACGGTGTTTATGCTTTTTAGGTATCCAAGAACTAGAGTAAAAGGTCCTGAGACAGGATCTTAATGCTTTCTAGTTTAATACCTAATCTGTTTTCTATTTTCTCACACTTTTCCCACTTCACAGAAGCAGAACAGTTGGCTACATCTAAAGGAAAGCTCTGTTATAGTTAAAGCTGAATTGCCCCTTTTCATCTCTCATGTTTTAAATGTTACCTGACATCTCTTATCATTTAAAATCAAGGCACAGCATAAAAGTTCCTAAGCTACTATATTTATGTAGGAGGATGGAGAAAGCACAGATTTTCAAGTACCCACATGGGTGTAGGAAGGTGTTTCTGCAATGACAGTATCCTTATTATGTCAGATTGTTATAAACGCTGAAGTGTGCTAAGGTGCAATGATTTTACTGCTCAGAGTATATTTTACTAGGTCTTTAAAATCCAGTGGTGATAAGAGGGGAATTGCATAATGACAGACATAATTAATATATTTAATGCCTGCAGCCAGATAGAGAGCCTGTCACATCAGAATAGAGCTCATGTGACAGAAATAAGATTTCCATAAACAGCTTGTTTTATGTAACATTTCCACTTCAGTCATAATAAGCTGTCAGAAAGATGGAGGGAAAGAGACCTTGTGAAAAGTGTGCCTAGATGGAGATCACTTCATGCAACAGTTAATAAAACAGAGGTATAAAACTGGGGTCCAACAGCAGGAGAGGAAGTGCCCTGGGTGCCTGCTTTCTAATCAGCAGGCTACAGAGACGTGAAGAGCTGAGCAAGACCATAGCCAGAGTTAATGACTGCTCAGGAGGAGCACTCTTTTAGATAAAGGCAGGAAGAAAACATAAAGTTCTAATCACAACCTTTTTAAAATGAAAAGTACAGTCTTTGTCCATGTAACTTGTGTACTATGGTGCTGCATCATCATTATGTGCTAATCTAGGCAATTAACTTTACACATGGGACTCTTCATGCATACATTTCAGCATATGCTTACATCTTTGCAACATTAAGTTATTTATCTGCTTGCTGTCTCAGCTTGCTGCTTTTGAAATGTTTCCTGCATTTGTGATTATAATAACAGAAATATTATAATGAAAGGAAAAAAAAAAAGGAGGGGGGGAGAAAAGGGAAAAATCATTCAACATGCAGGCAAGTTTTCATTATAATTGCAGAAAGTCAAATACTAAAATCCCATCTCCAAAGTAAAATTAATTGGAGTCATGAGGGCTTTGGATCTTTTAATTTAAACTGTTGGATTCATGAACAAAAGACATCAATCTTATTCTTCTTGACTTTGAAGGAAAACTTTTTTTTTCCTCTCTTTTTTTGTCATTGGAGACTTTAAAAATGGTTCATGACAAAAAAAATTTCTAGTCATACAGCAGGATGAAGGGTGATTGGATGACATCGTACTGGCAATGAAGAAGTAGAAATCAGAGCAAAAAGATTCATTTATACTTAGTCCCTTTTACATGTCTCTGATGACCAAGAGACCCTAACAAGGTTATAGCCCCTCTGTTGAAAATTACCAGCTTTATGTAACACTTCTGAGCATGTATTCATAGCTGAGTACACTCTGTTCAAATGGTTCAGTTTATTGATTTCCTAATTCCATGAGTCTCTAAAACAATACTGTAAAGATTTTTATTATGAATAAGAACTTGTCCTATGGCATTAAATCAGAACATAGGCCATTGAATCCAATTTGGCCTAGGAAAATGTGAATAAAATTGAAACTGTACACTATCCTGTGACTGCTTAGAGGATGAGAAACAAGTTGGTGCAGTCCTAGAGGGGAAATACTCCCGAAGTTTTGGTGTTATTAATACGTAGGTATAAGATAGCAATTTTGGACAAATAGACATAACTTTGAATGATCTTGGAAGCTGGATTACTCTTTTACCTTATGGATTTATTTTCTAGTCAGTACCAAGCCTTATCAGTTGTGCTATCTTTGAATATTTGACACAGACTAAATGACTTCTACCAGGATGTTCTCTGGGAGGTAGAAAAATTCAGCTTCAGGGGCAACTTGCAAATCCTCTTCTCTTCACAAGCACCTTATGCTTTCAACTTGCTTTGCAGATTCCATTTCTTTACACTCAGTTTGTCACCTGAATCCCTTCAATTCAGTTTGACTGAAGAAAAACCAAGGAAAACCAGTACTCTGACAAACATCTTTTAAGTGTTTGGAGTGACACACTGCCTTGGGTTCTACGAAGGGTTGCCCATTGATTTTATTCTAAAAGCAGCTGTATCAATTGCATCCTATATATAGAAATGTGTGTGAAACAGCCCTTAGAGTATTCCTTTTTTTTTTTTTTGTGCAGAATCAACTCAGTAAATTTGATTCCTTAGTCTGCTCATACTCTAAATTAGTATGTGCTGGTGTTCTAAAATGGGAAGAAAACCCCATGTAAAACTTGTACAGGAGAAGAATAAGGGAGTGTCATTGATTTTGTCTGTTCAAAGTTCAATACACAGGCAATTTCTGCTGAATGAGTAGTTCAGGCCCAGTAAAGCTAGGATCTGTGTCACTCTAGTCACTGTTCAGCTTGTTGTCACTGCTGGCAAGAGTCTCCTCCAATTTACTCTGCTGTTTGGGAATACTGATCCAAAATAAAAAAAGGAACATAAATCTTTAATCCAAATTATTTATTTGATGTAATGACCAAGAAGAGTCCTGACTTGGTTCCCTTCTTTTTGTTTGGTTAGAGCATGGTGCTAATAACACCAAGGTTGCAGGTTAGATCCCTGTATGGGCCATTCACTTAAGAGTTGGGCTTGTGCATCTCCACCAACTCAGACTATTCTGCAAATTTGTGATGTCCAAAACTAAAAAAAATGAGATAACATTACTGTCATAGCTATATAAACAGAATGTGTAAAACATTCTCTTCAGGATAGTAAATTAACATGTGCTTTGAATTGCATGACTTACACAGCCTGTCTGACATCCTGCCATCTTTCAGTCTCTGCCTTTCCCTTTTTGGAGTAAGTTTTGTATTCCAGAGAAGTCCATTAAATCAAGATTTGATTAAACTCCTCTGATCTAAATGGAGTCAAAATATTTTCTGACAATGAAGACTGTAATAAAGCATTCTCAAACCTAAAAGGCTGTGAAACGGGTGTCTAACTAAAACCTCAGTATGTTGTATATTTCCCACTGAATTTTAGAATCCTGCAGCACTTTGAAGCAGTAAGGTTAGAAGGTATCTTTGGAATATGAGCCTTTGTACAGTACAGCTGTCAAATGAGTTCAGATTTCACCTTAAGAGTAACACTTTTCTGAATGAGGGTGAATCTAACACATGTACAGCTAAATGTGCACTGGATATGCTTTGTGAAACAGAGTCATTACAGCTTCCATGATGCAGATTCCCAAAGCTTACATTTGCCTAAGTGGGAGCACAGCCTAGAGGGCTAGAACAGACCTGCACATGTTAGGTGTCCTGACAGACTACATAACCCATGCATGAAAGGAGTTTGTGCTGCTACAGTGACTGGAAATAGTGCCAACTCAGAAACTAGCACTCAAGAACCTCAGGACCAGTATCTGCTCCCATTTTTGGCATCCAGTACCCTATAGAAAAAGGCAGTGTCCAAGCTCTAGCTGTTGCCTGCTCATACTTTTTGGATGAGTCATGAAAGAGATAACACCTGGTGGGAACCCTGTTAAGAGCCCTAATCTGAAGCCTCACAGGATGGTTTTTCTTTTGAATAAGGAGTGTGGTTATTTTTTTCCTTCACCAGCTCTTTTAATTAGGTCAGAGTTTATCTCCCACAGAGTAATTTTTTTCTAGTGATGAGATATATAGTGTTGAAAACAGTCCTTGACCACGGGGCATCTGAGCTGTTACTTGAGAAGATTTGAAATGAGGTTTTCTTTTGTGGCATTGTTCTTTGAAAAACAATTGTTAAAATTTTTGAGTCCAAGGTAGAGTACAAAAAAAAAATCATTAGCAGTCTAAAATAAAAAATAAAGTGTTTAGGGACTTAAATTTAATTATTCACATTCTTTCAAAGTTAGGCAAAAGTAGGAATTAATGGTTAATAAAAAGAGTTTCCTTGAACTGTGTATGCCTCTATCATCCCCTTTTCTCTGCCAAACTGTAATAATAATTTTTATTAAAACCACACTTCATGAAGAAAGAGTCCAAAATAGTTAGCTCAGAGGGCACAGAGTTGAAAGAGTGATTTGTCAACATGCCTGGAATTCATGTTTTTTCTTGGATTATACCCAGCAAAGTGTTAGTTACTGTAAAACATGATGGAAGATCTGTAGTCTGACCCAATTCCTTGTCTAGTTAATAAAAAAATTACAACTGAATGAAATGCAAGTTGAATCAGGTATCAGTGTGTTATGAGTATTTGCTGGTCAACATTTACAAACAATTTTTTACCTGAAAAAACACAGGGTGTATTGCTAGACTAAAGTCCTGTTACATCAGTCTATAAAGATCAGATTATTTTTCTCCAGTAATACCTGTAGGTTGCTGATAGTTTAGCAGCAGCAGACCCAGTCTGGCTGGGGAAGTTGTGCAGTCACATCAGTGTCAGGGAATTAGGGCCTTGTGCAGAAATGACCAGTGCTAACAGCAGGAGGAAGCCATAGTGACCCTGGCTCTTTCACTTGGTAAAGTTCACATCTGGGCTTTGTAACAATATGTGCTACAGATTGGTATTATAAGTTAGAATTCTGGCCTTACAGCTCTGAAAAGCAAGCGTAGCTGGAGCAAGCATCCTTAGAGACGTGTTTCTGGGATGTTGGTTGCCCTTGGTGCATTTGGTTCCCTCATGTTTTGGTCGGATCAGACACATACCTGACAATACCAGCTCTCTTAGGCAAAATCTCCTTTCACCTAAGAACTGACATGCCTCACACCAGGAGACCTCTGCTTACTCAGGTAAGTACTCTGCACATGGTGAGACAAGACACTGTGCTTTGGTTTGCATCTGACTCTTAATGATCTGCACTATCATACTGAGTACAGTATCAGCTAATCAGCTCTCAGACTCCTTCTAATTAAATGTGAAAAACAACTCCACACCAACAAAGCTGTGTTCCTTAGCTAAATTGTTCAATGATTCATTTAGTACTGTTTTAACCTGGGTGAGCAAGAAAAGAATTTATCTCAGCAAAAAACTGTTGAGGAACATATTAATTGCAATTGTTTCAAGATAAAGTACTCAGGGCACAGGAAGGATTACAAATAATGATCTTAAAATTGCATCCATCTGGCAGCAATTACTGTAGTTGAGCAATCAAAAAGATCTCATACCTTCCCAACCAGCAGAACAATGAGTTCTAGCTAATAGTAATTTTGTAATAATTTCTAACTGTCATATTACAGTAGCATTTTCACTTCTGCTTGGTGCTTTCTAGCTTGGAAAAGTGAGCACAGAGCTGTTTTGGTATCTTATTCAAAGCTCATTCCCCAATATGTGTTTATAATACATTTTTTGGCATTGTCTATTATATATGATGATTACTTTAGTCTACTTTAAAAATTGCTGATTACTGCACCATAATTTTCGAGGGTTGGTTTGTGTGTGTGTGGAAAAAATCAAAACACCTTAAAATAAGACGATGATAAACTAAAAAATGTGTATTTAAAAGACCTTCACCAATTGTCTCATGTCTCTGCTGGAAGGGAGCAGGTTATTTTCAGGGGATTGACATTTCCATCCAGGGCTGGGACTGTGCTCCTGAGAGAGAGAGAGAGAGCCCACCAGACCTTCAGAAGGTCTGAGGTCATCTCAGCCATCTCTAGGAGACCATTCCCATTTGATTTTTGTATTTCTTGTTGCATTGGGACTGAACAGACTTCCT
The DNA here is from genome assembly GCF_028551555.1 of Melozone crissalis. Lineage (NCBI taxonomy): Eukaryota > Metazoa > Chordata > Aves > Passeriformes > Passerellidae > Melozone > Melozone crissalis. Next base: position 31,470,352 of record NW_026535794.1, read on the forward strand.
CTTGTGAAAGCATGATTTCCCTCAGCTTTGTTCCAGATTTTCTCAATTTAAACCATACTCATAGATGTCACTGATCATGCTTTGCATTATTTTGACTGGTTTAACTACCATAAAAAATAAGTGGAAACTATTTTTATGATCTACCAACCATTTGATGATGTTTCCCTTTTAGTACCTTGAATATGAGACTTTTCTCCCAAGCATATCAAGAATAATTTTTTACATGTTTGAACTGTATATTTTTCTCAAAAATTGTCTTGATCTAAATGAAATGCCTCTTAAACAATATTTTCCTTCTGAAAGTGAAATGTTAAACGTATGTACAATTAATAAAAATATCTTGAAGTTATTTTTGAGATTAAACTTAAAAAATAATGTAAATTTTATTATGTCTGTAAGATGCCTGCATAAAAATGGTGACAGTTCAGAAATAGATGCTTTTATGAAAATAATATTTTGAAGAATGAAAGAGAAGCCACTTCAATATAATAAAGAGATGTGTTTCCTCCAGCCATGCTACCTCATCTCTTTCCTATAGCACTCTAGAAATAACAGCATAGGTTTCTGCCTGCTACATGGTATTTAGGAATTGGAAGGAAAAGATAAAATATTGTTGAAATATGCATGCTTTATTTGGTTCCCAGCTATTGTGGTCAAATGCAACTCAACATATATTAAAAAGATAAATTTCTGTCATTTACAGACTTAAATAGGCTTCAAATTAATCATGGAATGCATTATTCTATTTTAAGTCTGGTGAAGTTGAACCAGTGAGTTATCACCCAAAAATCTACCCTGCAGGAATAGACATTAATAAAAACATCCTCACCCACATTTAACACCAGAGTAATTAAGGTTTCTAAATTTACCAATTTCTACCACACCAGATACAACTTCTTCTTTGTCAGCTATTTCTCAGAGCTATAATGCCTTGGGGAAAATTTTCACCCCTGGAAGATTGTCCTGTCATTCATAATTTATTTAAGGTTCCACGCACTGTAGATACAGATTACTAACCAAGACAGGGAATTTGGAGGATATAGGGAAATATTCAGGTTTTTACAGGCAATGTCCTTTTTAATATTGTACTTGTTTTATCATTGCTTCAAATTATTGAATGTTCTTCTTTCTGGTTATGGATTTAGAGGGAAAATTTTCACGGAGAAGAATATGATTGCCCTGGTTAAGCATTCAAGTAATGTAAATATATAAACCAAATTATATGACTTGTTAACAATCTAAGCAAACACTTTACTGAAATCTTCCTTAGCATACCAACACAGGTAAATTATTTCTATGTTGCCCAATCTATTTAATATTAATTTAAAAACAAACAAAAAAACCCAAATAAACTCAGGGCATCACAATTTGGAAAGAAATCCCCAAACCAGAAATAATTCACCAGATTAAAATCTGCAAGGCTAGTAATATAGCAAGCAAAAATCAGAGTCATATTTAAAGTTAAATATGAAAAAATCTCATCCATATATGCTTCCTATTCCCTTATGTCACTATGAATCAGGACCAGCTGAAGCTACTGGGTCATCAGCAGATGTAAAAATGAGAGGAAGTGCTTCTGTGATGAGGTAAGTAATTTATACAACACATGCTCATGTATAGTACCTATGTTTCCAGAGCATAAGGAGATTTAAGTATATAGTATAATCAGAATATTTGCTTCCCATTAAGTTTTGAGTCTATTAAATAAGAATCTGACATTCCCTGAAAATAACATTTCCCATTTGTAAGACGGAAAAAAAAAATCTTTGTGCTTTTCTCTTTGTCTGATTTGATTTAGAGCAGGCCCTTTCTCAGAGGCTGGCTCTTGTTACGTGTCAGCGCTGTGCCTCACTCCGTTTGTTGTCAGGAAGAAAGCAGGACTGTTGTCACTCCAGCTCTGAATCAGTAGGGCTTGGCTGTCGTGCCAGCCTAAGGCACAACATTGTGAGGTTCTGGACAGACATGGTGATGCTCCAGCCCAGAGCCTGCCAGCAGGAGAGGATCCTCATTAAAAGGAAGCTCCCCAACTGTTCAGGCTGTAAGGTTTCCTGTAGAAGCAAAGGGAGATGACCCATCCTTTGATCAGCATTGAACTCCCATTTATTGATCCAACATGCACATTTTATAACCGTGTTAATTAAGTTCATACATATCGCAAAACCCGAGCTCATCATTGGCTACAGATTACACAGCAACCCCTCCTTTTGTTTTCAATACCTGTGGTTTGTTATTGAGACCAAGACTTGTTTGTCTCATCCTGTTATGAACGGTTCTCAAGGCCTCCATGTTTGTCACTCTGCTTTCCCATAACTATCCAAGGACAAAATATTTACTTGTTATTAAAAAACAACCTGAGAACTTCTGCTGTTTACAGAAATGTGCCTGAGAACTTTGTTGTTTACAGAAATAGGCTTGAGAATTGCTGCTTACAGCTGCCTTTTACTTTTCCATCAGCTGTATATGATTATGGCATGTCTGAACAAAACTCTCCAACACTTTCCTTGTGAGATGCTTCGTGGTACCCACCTGGGTTCTTGAGAACAGGCCATGTCCTTGACTTCCCTCTTGTTTCAAGATGATAAAGGTCTTCAACTAACTGGAGAAACACTAAATTAGGTTTTCCTTATTTGGAAATACATTAGTGCCTTCTGGTTTAAATTTCTTTGCTCTCCATTTACAAAAGTGCGTGAAAAGAAACTAATTACAAATTGTATTTTATTAATCTTTGCTGCTGGGCAGAGAAAATGCTGTATAGTCCTGAGAATTAGTAACAGGTCCATAGGCATACAGTTTGCTTAATTTAAATAAACAAAACAATTAGTATATTAAAAAAAGCACTGGTTGTTTCCAAAACAAATGACTATAATTCATTGTACTCTAACTCCAGAACAACATTTTTCAAATTAAATTAACTCAAAGAGATCACAGGAAAATGCCTCCAGATGAGGGAAATATAGCATGATCTATGACACAGGCTATTTTAATAGATGTCGCTGGCTTCAACCCTTTTATGCCATACAAGCATAAATCACAATTTGAAATTATTTGAACAGTAACGCAAAAAGAAACAAGAGGAGAAAAAGCAATGTCTATAAATAGGGTCAAATAATTTTAAGAGAACCATTCCTTTGAAAAAATATAAACAACATTAAAAGCATTTTATTTTGGTAATTTTTTAAATTAAAATAATTTACATATTTGCATTATTTCCTATTAGTCCTTTTGTTTTCCATTTTTTTGTGGATCAATGTGAAATTGCTCTCTCTGTAATGATAACAACTTGATGTTACTGTGATAAAATAAAATATTTTATTTATTTATTTATTTAATTAAATATTTATTACTTTGTTCCAACAGGACAGAAATCAAGTTAGAAGAATTTCTTCCCAGAAAAGAAGCATCTTTCAAAGAAGAAGGGGTTTTTTACACCTTCTACAATTTATCATACTGGTTTTATTCCACAGCTAGAGAGATTAAATTTAGGCCAACTAGTTTGCCTATTCTTCATACAACTTGAAAAATTAGTTTTCCACACAAAAAGAAATTGTCTTACTTACAATCCCAAGTCAGGTACAAGATATTTCCTGCTTCACTGGTCAATATACAAAAGAGAAAATAATCCTTCTTCATACTCAGAACATCGCATCTTGTTGCCTACTCATTCCTACTCATTCTCTCTCATCTTCCATTTCTATCTCCACAGCTGGTAGAAGATTTTCAAGAGATTACTATGGTATTTTAGAAATACCAATGCTATGATCTTGACTACTGCTCTTCCATTTGTGTTCTTTAAAGTCACATTTGTTTGAAAAAATAATTTATGTGTTTCTTCCTGTGTGTGTCTGCAGGAACTGCTGTCAGCTCTCAAAGATTTGATCCTGCTGTCCCTGAAGTAATTCTAAAATGTCTGCCAAGATCAGGTACACTGATCACTGCTGCTGCAGTAAACCCAAATGGAAGATTTTAAAAATTCAATGACAGCAACATTGTGGAATATATTAATTTTCTACTGTGTGGGAATCCATCCCTCCTCTTTCATTGGGCATCTTATCTGGCAACATAGATGAAAGTAGATATTTGCTTACTGTTTCAGCACCACAAGCTATTGTATCAGTGACATAGAGCTAAAACAGATTTGGAAGAACAATCTGGATTTTTATCTGCTTTGTGTATCAGCAACAAAATTGCTAGCTAAACCCTAATTGTGGATTCTTTATGACAGGTAATAATAGGAGATGCAGAGAAGAGCACAGCTTGTATTTCATCTACCTTGCTGCGCTGAAAGTGCTAGCAGCTTATAAAAAATGTTTTGATTTGTAAGCAAAGCACATTTTATTTGGGTGTCACCAAGCAAAAATATACAAGGGACAGTACTGAAGAGTGAAGCTGACCCTGGGGAAGTCAATAGGAATTTTCCCAACAACTTCAGTGAAACCAGGATTTCATTCAATATCTCTTTTCTCAACATTCTGCAGTTTTGCAGGCTTATTAAAAAGTACCCTAAAAACAAACAAAAAACAACAACAACAACAAACACCAAAACAATACAAAAAACGACAGTACCAAAAATATTATTAAATAACACAAGAAAGGTTTATTTGTAGAAATATATCACTGTCAAACACACTGCCTTGCAGTGTAGACATGCTGCTCCCACCAACTTGGGCAGGAGCAAGGTATACTCACAACAGGAAGAATTTGACCCCTGAACTTGGTGCCTGTTTAGTGGTTTGGCACACAGCCTCCAGACCCTTTGGATCTTGTGGTCTTGTTCCATCTGTCTATGTATTGACTATAATTTAACATTACATCGTCAGCTAATCTCGTTCTTGATTGATTTCTGAGCAAATCATAACCTCAAATCAAAATGACACCAATTCCTTTCAATGTCCAAGTCTGGCTAGAAGCTTAGTGTGGCTGCAGATGGTTTGTAAATCAGCTTTGCCATAATGTGATATAAGATTTATAAACTGTGTTTTCATCAGTACAATGTAACTTTCCACATAGCCAGTTTTGTGCCGTAACTGGCTGAGTAAATCTCTCATTTGAAGTTGTTCCACAGCCGATGGATGACTGAACTTGGAAGCACACAGCAGGGTTTTAAGATGAATCTCAGACACTTTCCCTAGACTATGCATCCTTCTCAGGTTGGCAGTTTTAAATATAGCCTGGTTGGGAACGACTTTTGCCCTCACTTCATTGTAGTTGTCAATTATTTAGACAGGCATCTGACATTCCTAAGTCTGGTGTCTTTGTAAAGTCTCATGCCTAGTAGCAGAGAATAGGTCTTTGAGCTCATACTTTTCTGTTTTGCACCTGCCAAGTTCGTGCTTATAGAAAGTAAGAAGTGATTCTAAAATGTCCCAGAATTGGAATAAAGTCATCTCACCTCAAGAATATGTGTCATGGACAAAAAAAGCTAACAGGCAGCGGAGCTGGGGACCAAATTCTGCTTTCTGAGCCATAGTATTGACAGTCTTATTTTGTGCTTATTTTTTTCATTGTCACAATAAAGGTCTATTCAATCTTCTAAATCTTAAGCTAGGTTTTCCCTCCTTGTAATAAATTATTTAGACCAATGCCGGTAATTTTTATTCCATGGTCTTCCTGGTTAGTCTTTGTCTAAACATTTTCATTCTATGGAAAACTGCTAATTAAGAGGAACATCAGTTAAATATTTAAAGAATTCAAATCACATGCATTTATCAACATGCCACTTTCTTTTAAAAACGTTTTATATTGATTCTTCAAAATACAGGAGACTTTTTATTTATTTTGAAAACAAAGTTTTAGGTAGAAGATAACTTCAGCTAAATCTTCATAGAAAGATAATAAAGTTCCTATATATAGTTTCAGTGACAACTGCTTAAAGTATGTATTTTGATAGAATTCAGTTTTTAAATTCTTGGCTTTAATAAGCCTTTGTAAGGAAGAATCTTTAATAAAGAAGTTTGCTTCTCATCACTTTTGTGAAACCAATTACTCTAAAATTAGCTACTTTGGAGCTGATTTTCTAAGGTATTTCCTCTTAGCCTTTTCTCCACTAACCTGTAGGACAAAAAAAACAAACATGCCTGTCAATGGCACATACTGACCTGAACCCATACCAAAAGACTGAGTACCATTGCTTGTCCTGATCCTTTGGAGCCCAGGAGTAAGAAACAGAGGGCTGATCCAACTCCCTATGCAGCACTCATTGCACAGTCTGTTCTTCCCTAACTGCACCTACTCAGACAATCCTCAAGGCTTGAGTGAAAATTTCATTATAGTCCTAAAGAGCTAATACTGTTAAATATTGCAGCTGCCAATAATTTTTGATCTCTCAGCTTCTTGGAAAAAATGGGTCCTGCATCTACTTTTGTGCTGCAACTCATTTTGGCCAATGGAATGTGCTTTGTGTCTGCAGAGCGTGAATGGATACCTGCTCATGGGTTGGCACAGAGCAATCTGATAGCATAACTGATACAGCAATACCATTCATTTGTATAACTGTGCATCTACTTACCCTAATGACACTGGCTGTGCCAGTTTTTCCTGTCAGTAACAGACTTCAGTCTCCACCAACAGCTTTGCATTGAACTTCATAACCTTCAGGTCAATGGCAGACTGAACACAGCTGTAGGTTGTCTTAATACTAGAGGGGAACAAAGGGGAGCAAAGGCCAGCTCACCGCTGGTGCCAGCCAGGCTAACCAGGGCTGTCTGGCAGCCGGGCCAGCTCTTGAGCTCTGCAGAGTACATTGTGTCTCCACTTCCATTAACACTCAACTGCTGCTTGTGCTCAGGTCCTCATGGACTGCAGGACCGCTGCTGAAGAGCAGTTGCCTGCATGAGGCTTTGTTCAAGAGTAAATGAGCTGAGACTCATGTTCTGGCAGTCTGTACCCTGTGGTTCAACTCTGTTCTTGAGAAGAACATTGGTCTCATAAGAGATGCCATGCCCTTTTTACAAGCAAATGAATTGGTTTCCAAAAGCATGGCTTCACAGAACCTGATGCTCTGCAATCATATTGCTGAATGACATGTTTGTGTGGGGATCCTAATGTTTGAGCTCTGGGGGAGGAAGTCAGAGACTGCCCTGGTCCAGACACAGCCAGTTCCAGACACCTAAATGGCTCCTCGGCAGGAGAGAGCTCAGTTTAACAGTGGAGTTGATGTTGCCTCTGAACCAATCAGAGAAGTTTGCAATGACACTGTGAAATCATATTTCAGAAATTACAGAAAGGCCAGAGGAGCAGGAGATGCTTTGTGCTGGAGCAGGGACACCCCCAAAGCAACTGAAGCCATGGACAAGCCTGCACCAGAACAGATGTGCCCATGGCAGCCCTTGGCACTTAAATGCTTATCATTTTTGTTTCCCAATATGTGAAATGGTAACTACATATTAAAAATTAAGTTAAATTCCCCAAGCCAAGTCTGCTTTGCTTATGATCGTAACTGCTGAGTGTTTGGGTTTTTTAAATCACAATCTTTCTCTTGTTCTTCCTGTTTTCCCCCCAGTTTTGCTGGAAGGTGGGCAGTGAGTGAGTGAGTGAGTGAGTGAGTGGCTCTATGTGTTTGGCTGCTACTCAGGGCCAACCCACCATGTAATGCTCTTTTTTCGAAGGATTATTTTTTCCTGACTGACTATTTTTTGTGCTTCTTGTATATTTCAGCTCCTTTCAAAGTGCAAGAAAGCAGATTTCACAGCAATTCATGGTGGAACCAGGGGAAGAGTAGACAGTTTGTTAGTTCTACATAGTACCAGATGTATGGGTATACTTAATGACAGGTATCATGCAAGGTATGAACATGTATTTGGGTTCCTTAAACTCTGAGAGAAAATTTAACCACTTAAAGATGCATCTATATGGGTAAGACTTACTGACAGAAAGATAAGTATTATTTTCCTAAGAACAATTTTCAAATGCTTCTTTTTCTGTTTTCAGTTACATTTATATAGTTTTCATTTAAATTCAAAGTTGCCTATGGGGGTTGTTTGCTTCTAAGTGTACAGATAATAATTTTTGGAAGAAGAAGGTGACATAGAAACATGCAAGAAGGCAACTATCAACATCAGGGTAAGATATTCATGTTTCAATCCATGCCAGAATTTGGCCAGCTCTTTCTCTTCTCTCTACAACAATAACAGTTGAATTCCTCCAATGACAAGTTGTGAGATCTTGCTCATTTTTTTATTTCAACACCACACATGCCCAGGATTTTGCAGTATAGTAGTCTCTTTCCTTTTGTGCTCAGAAAAAAATCAGTATAAACAAAAATGCTGCAGCAAGTCTGTTCAATGATTCAGAATAACTTTGTCTAAATATTTGTTCCTTTCCATATATAGTTAGAAAAGGTTTTACTTTCTCTCTGATGTGCCCTCTGCCTCTATTTATCCTTGCCTTTTAATTATTTCACTTGGTAATTGCACTTTGTTTATTCTGAGGATCATCTTCTCATGGCATCTTTATCATTTAAGGAGAGGTGCTCTGAAAATGATAATGGAAAATTTGTAAAAGTCATGAGCTGCACAATTTGTGTAAGAATACTCAATTTTTAAATTTTTTTAAAGTTTGTTTTTTAAGGCTGAGTCTAGAATAGTAGTCTTCCATCAGTGATTGTCCTGCTGCGCAGTTACTTTGAAATACAAAGACATACCTTTTTTAAAAAAGGCCCTACATTTCAGAGAACATTCCACATCACCAAGATCTCATACAGTTGAACTAGTAGGTTAGAAATCTAAAGAAAGAGGGAAGAAGCAGCTACTATAAAAATCTCTTCTGAAAAGAGTGGTAAAGTTACAAAGTACATGACAAAAAGAAGGTTTGGGGACAGTAAGGACTTTGCCTTAGCTTTGTAATAAAGGGAGAAATATTGAAAGGGTTGAATTGTTTGGGGGTTTTTTGGTTTGTTTTCTGTTAATAAGTAGCTATTCCTTTCCATAATTAAATCTGTCTCATGGGCTTCAGGCACCTGATGATGATGATGGTGATAATGATAATGATATTTTCTATGTGTGCAATGGAACATCCTACGCCGGTATTTTGCAATGTTATTTCTAGAAAGCCTTAAATAAATCCAGGCAAATTAGATGCCATATCAGGTTAAAAGAAATTTAAGCACACTGAGTACTCCAGTAGTTTTTCTCAGTGTCTGCAGGCAAGGTGTTCACCTCAAAGCATCCAGTATGTGCTGGATGTGCAACAGGAAGAAGTTGTGGGATATTTGTTACTGATTCAGACAGGGTGCAACATGTTCAGTCTTGATCTGGCCAAATAATAGAATGATTGCTTGATATTGTGCTGAAATACAAAAATTTCATTCTCTGCTCTTCAGTAAAGCTCATCCTCTGTTATTCTCTGGATATTTGCTTGGCCTCGCAAATCATTTGACTCCGCGATAAATTTTGGTGAAATTGCTAAACAACAAGCTCCCATTGCCTGCTTTTTTTCCCTAGGTTAGTGAACCATCAATGGTGCAATTCATTTTTCTACCAGGCAAGAGAACTGAAAGAACAGAAAGAAACTGGATTTGCTCATAATCAATTTTTAATTTAAATACATGTCCACTTAACTAATCACATTTATTTGTGTTCTTGGAAAGTAGGTTTCTAGTTTGGTAGAGTTAATGGAGTATTTTCTACAAAATGCACATTAAAAATTAATGAAATCAGCATGAACAAACAAAAAAAATAATCTTATTTGCCTAGCCACATAATTTTGTAGGCTTTTCTTCTGTTTACTTAAATGCAAGAGGTAAAACATTCATAGTATTAGTCCTATGTGCTTGTTGGGGTAAATGGTTTCTCCACATTAAAATGTTGATGGAGGCTTACTGCCAGCCTTCCAGTCCATCATGCATTGCAAAGCACAAGCAATAGAGCTTTGACAATGTTTTCAGAAAATAAAACAATTATTAAAAAAAAATTAATCAAGTGGAATTCTGAGTACAATACATCAACCCAAGATAAGCTATTTATACATCTTGAGCACAGACAAATCTTCTGCTTTTATAGCATAAGTAAATGCTTTGAGTCAAGGACTCAGTGGAAATTCTGATAGTGCTAAAGCAATGCCAAAATGGGAAAGGAGTCCTTCAGGCCTGACTTTATGGGGGTGTGGACACACAGTAGGATGTGTTTTGGATGCTTTTAGAGTGAAAATCATAAACACTGATAGCTGCCTACAGTACCTGCTGTTACAGCTAAGAGCACTCAGATGGCTAACAGGATATGTGGTTTTTCAGGACCTCTGCTTTATAGGCTCACTGTGGTTCTGGTGGGCTGGCCTTGGTGGGAGGACTGTTTGATCAATGGTGAGGGTTTTAGTAATCCGGCTGGACAAGACATAAAAATTTTTAGGCAGAGTCCAACAGTACTCCCAAGAAAAATTGTCTCTGCAAAAAGTTAGACTGAATAAAGGAGTCTTTTCTCTGCATTACTCAGGAGATCAAAGATCTGTCTGGATATCCAGATTGGACTGTAAATTACATTGGGAAGTCTTGCCTGAAGAAGAAGTCTTTCTAAATAGTACTGCAGATAATCCAGAGGGATCAGTGATTGTAAGCTGGCCTGATAAACAATCAGTTCTCTCTGACGGCTCACAGCAAGCTAACAAAATGTTTTCCTTTAACAAATGCTAGTTCTGAAGCAGGTAACTCTCTTCAATGCTGCAAAAATAGACATATTTGTTATAACTTTCCTACTAGCTCCTTCTTCCTTTGTGAATCATCAGTTTATTTTTCATTTTCTGAGATGCACTATGTAAAGCAGCAGTGCAGCTTAGGCAAAACATGATGAGAATCAGCTGTGAGATCTGCCACAAATCTCAGTGAGGTCATAATAAATGATGCTCAAAACTGCAGACAACTGTTATGGACCCAAGTAACACTGCAAATTAATCATTGACTCTACAGAAGAAATAGCTCTAATTGTCACACCAGCTTCTAAACATTAGGTTTAGATTTCTGCTAAAATAAAATCCTTAAGAACATATCTGAACTTTCTTTGTATCCTGAAAATCCAATGCAGCTGGGCAATTTTAACCATCACAACAGACTTTCAAAAGGATGGATTTTGAGTGATTAAACCAACATATTTTGGATCTCATGAAGAGAGAACCAAATGTGTCCTGTGTAGAAAGATTCTGCACATGGTGTGTACAAAGCCCTGCTGACCCTTTTATGCAACATACCAGCATCAGTTTTTAAAGTTCCTGTCTTAAGAAGTCCTAATCAAGTTCAAAAAGTGGGGAAAAACTATTTGTTAATCAAACAATCTCCCAAAGATAAGGAAGAATATATAAAAGAAGAAAAAATCCTAAAGAATTCTCTCCACACCGAGAATAAAAAAAATCTTCAGCCTAGAGCAATCAACATCCTCCTTTCATTTTTATTTCATTTTTTACCACAAAAGAATCAATAGAATCCTGGGAGTAGGATACTGGGTATACTGTATGAACTGTTCTATACTTTCCTAAACTACAAAATAATTGTTAAAATGGAAAACTTCCAGCATTACTTCAATCACCAAGGTCATCCTTCAGCTCAGTAAATCTGTCAACAAAGCTACAAACGATGGGATTTTACATTTTGAAGGAGAAAAATAAAATAGATGCCTTCTAACTTTAAGCAGATAGGAGAAAAGCAGGAGGTTGTAGTATCTAGCAGGAGAAATTCAGGAAGCATAATGTACAGAGAAATGCAAAAGTCTGGACAGGAGATTAAGTATCAGAACAAAATAATATCTAATAAAATCATATCTAAATGCACCAATCCTGAAAAATAGCAGAGCACACTTCAAAAAACATTTCTGGTGTCATCTGTCCAAAGGTCACAATGCAAAACCATGGCATATTTTTATGCAATCTTGCATATGAAATAGCTTCATCTGAGACAATGCAGAACTCCAGATGGAGTTGTAGAATATAGCTTGACTCTTGACAGGTGTTCCTCCTATATATGTGCACATACATATATTTGTGCATAGTAAGTGTTTTCTATGTAGTGCACATAAAAGTGTTGACAACTAATTATATCTAACATTAAAATGAAGTGAGGGGAAAACATCAAAATCAAAGTTAATATAACAGCAATATTGTCTATGAAGTCATACCACTTTCTGATATTTACCTGAATTCAATTACAGCAGAAATTAATATAATACAAGGTCTAATTCACTGAGAACTTAAGACCTAAGTATGCAGGCATGTTAAACCTCCTTGTATCTAATTAAAAGAGATTAGTGGAGAAAGAGATGAAGATGCAACCAATATCTCATTAATGTCTATAGCTAACAGTGGAATGCTAAATGTTTTGAACCCATGCATGGCTGCCATGTGTCAATTTACATCACTTAGGGACCTGTAGTTTTCTTTATCATGATTCCCAACAACATTTTAAGCCATTTATTTCCAATTTAAGTGTATAAGCATACTTCTGCCCTGGTCCTTATTAAGGCATGTCAGAGAACTGAAGTTAAATACACAGCTATGAGTAGGTATGGCTGGATTTGTGGATGAAGGAAGAGCAGTGGCTGGGGACTTCCAGGCTGCAGAGTAATTTTGGGGGTATTGGTAGTCTGTGAACATGAGACAGGAGTGCTCCCTTGGCAGCAAAGGAGGTCAGCAATAAAAGTGTACAAACAGCAGTAGAATCAGTGGATGGAGAGAAGTAAATATTCTTTTTCACTTAGACCACAAATCATTAGATGTAGATATTGCATTAGGCGTTGGGATCCTCACAACAAGAAAGATTCTGATAAATTGGAATGAAATCAGTGGAGGGCTACCAAGATATTTGCAGGCTGCAGGATTTTGCCTTGTCAGGAGAGGCTTACAGAACTGGCCTCATCCAGCTTGGAGAAAAGACAGTACCTGGAAGCTCCCAGCTGGGCCTGGGGGGAAGTTATGGAGAAATCAGGTTCTTAACAGCTGTATGTACACTTGTGAATGGTGGGAGGCTGGGAGGCAAAGGCCACAGGATGGGAGGCTTCAGAGAGCTCTTCAGACTGGACATGACACAGGCAAAAAAAAGACTGATCATGCAAAGGGTTGAGCAGTGGAACAAAGTGCCTAGAAAGTTTGTACTGTTGATACCCCTGGAAGTTTTCAGTATCAGGCTGGGCAGAGACCTGAAACAGCATGGTCTGATCTCTGAGCTGGACCAGCTCTGAGCAGGAGTTTGGTTAAGAGGCTTCCGGAAGTCTCTTCCTGACTTGTATTGCCCTGTGATTTTAGGATAGCTTTCAATATGCATTCATGAGAATATGAGTAAGGAAGTATTTCCTACTGCAGATTCTTGTTTATCAACACTAAAGGTGCTGATCTGTCCTGTTGTGTGGTTTATTTTTGGGGTTTTTTCCCTCTGAGGAAAGTTCTGCCATTCAGGAAGAAAACCTTAGTAATAAAACTGACAAACTCAAGTATGGGCTTCTCAAACTGCATTAGAAATGATGAATTCATTAGCTTAAACAGACTTCAGTCAGTATTTTATAGAATTATACAAATATTCACCATGAAAGAGTTGAATCTGAGATGATTCAGCACATAGATCACTTAGTGTGATTCTGCCCTATTCCTGGATGTGTACATTAATTTTAGTCAGGCATGAATATTTACAGTTGCAAAGAAAAAACTTTAATTTTTAAAATATTTTGTAATTCTCTCTTAGAAGCCGCTGTTCTGGTAAATTCTTCTGAAACTGGATTAATTTAACACAACACTTGCAAAGAAGTGACACAAATGTAAACTTGAAAAATGAAACAGATGAAAAATTTCCTAAAGTCCCTCAGACTATTCACATTTAAGAAGACAGATTTTCTGATTTCAGAAGTTTTAGCTGGTGTTCAATGATTGTTCCCTTGTGCACATGGCAGGAAGATCAAGGCTCCTTCCTCCTCTGGCTTAGAAAGTCATGAGACAGGCAAGGCAGGAACTATACAGAACAAATATTTTATAACTATACAGACAAATATTTTAGCAGTCTGGTTTTACTGGCCTTATTATCATTTTTATAAATTATATATATTAATTTAATATATTATATATAAGGTATATCACTTGAAGAAAAGAAATGAAAAATCTGATTATGAATGGCTTAGTCTTTTAAATATATCAACTGTTAAAGAAATCTCTGGATAAGATTAAATTATATAAAAAACCCCTTCTCTGTATCAGCTAATCTTTCCAGTTTACTTATAGGGCCTTCCTCCTCATTCTGATAATCCCAATGGTTTTAAGTCATCAAGGGTATAAGTTTATGTAATTTTCCTATAATAATTTCATGGTAAGGTTATTGAATATCTAGAAACTGTTACCATGGGGAAATGAAAGTATTATTAATTTCAAAGTAGAATAATTCAAGTACAACTTGAAAACATGAAGGGCTACTCCAGAGAATTTCACATGGAGCAGAGTAATCCATTGCAGTGAATATTTCAAAATGGAAGTTTAAGGCTACAGTTGCAAAAGAGTCACATAACATTTATAAAGCTTCAGTTAGCCTAAACTGCAAGCATCCCTCTTTCCTAAATGCAGTGTACAGCCATGAAAATTTCAGAATTTGGGAGTCTTCCTCTTTCCAGTATCCTGTTTGCCATTACACTCAAGCTACAAAAGACAATCTAAAAAGACAGGACACATGAAAACAGATGTTATAGCTATAAAACATAAGAAGAGGCATGAAGAGAAAAAAAAGAGTGAGTTAAAAGATGGTAAAAATGGTATTAAATGTTTATCAAGTGTATTAAAAAATCAGAAAGGATCAGAAGGACAAACTGGTTAGGGACATGGTTACTAACAGGGTTTTCATATGCTGATTTTATGTCTTATTAACACTTGACCCAGATGCCAATTCCTCTGCAGATGAATATAGTGTGGTGGGCTATCTAGAAGTTAATTACTGACCACAAATGGAAAGCAATCAAGTTTTTCAAATTTCAAAGTAACAAGATGAAGGCAAAGCATTTGGCTGTAAAATCAGATCTATCAGAGTGAGGAAATTCAACCCACTGACTTTGCAGGAATTCAATATGATAGTCAGGCATTAAAGACAGAAAAGGTAAAGGGCTTGAGGTGCTGTGGCTGCCAAGCAGAATCTATTCCATGGCTGTCTCCAGTAATTTGCAATACACTGAGCCAGATCCTCTTCTCAACCTCCATCCAGTTGGTGCAGAAGACATTAATTGTCACTGAAAGTGAACTTTATATACTCCAGGTATTTTAGTTTGCTGCTTAAAACATAGCCTAGGGCTACCTCAGGACTGCTGTAATTTAGAACAATTTCTTAAGACTCAAACATAGGGAATTAGAGCTTCTTTCTGCTTCTCATCTTGATCAGGTATAAATAGAATATAGACAGTTTTGCTCAGCCACAGGAAAGAAAACAAGCAACTTCTTTGGGCTAATCTTCATACCAACAGGGCCAGCCCAAATTGGCTATTTTCTCTGAAACTGGTCAAATAATCTCACCCAAGGGATAGAAAAACACTGAATATCTGAAGTATAAACATGGCTTGAATATAACCTAGGAATTTTGGTTTGTTTTCTGAAACCGTGACCAGAACCATCCAGTAGAATGGTCCAATATTCATAAGAATAAACAAAAAAAAGCCATGATATTCTTGGTCCCAGTAAATTCCACTTTTCTCTTGGACTTTTATTGAAAGATTTTACATCTGCTGTACGCAGGCAGCTGCCAGTTTAGTCAGCATTTGGGAATTCCCCAGATGGCATAAGAAAGGACAAAGCTTTTGTACAACATACTGCAATAGTTTTGTGCAGAAGAACATTCCTAGGAGAGCTAGAACAACGCTTAAATTTTCTTGGGGACTTGTTCATCACAGTACAAAAATCACATTCAACCAACAAGTGGGTGAAAACCACAGCTGCATAGCTCCTTTGTTCAGCCTACAGCATGGCCCAGGAAGTGATAATGGAATGAATATGAACAGCAGTTCCAAAGAGCCTGACTGTTTTGCCTTCTTCTAAGGGAAGCAGTGAATCATTTTAAGACAAAATTTGAGTCCTAATCTCTTGTCCACTCTTAAAGCAGAATAAAAGCCAGACTACAGTCTTTACTAGGGAAACAAAATCCTGAAAAGAAACAAGAATGAGTGTCATCATAATGTCTCGAGTTTTGGACGGAAATCTTAAGATCAACTTCTCTGAATTCCCAGTAAATGTGTGCTTCTTATGCACAGTAAATATGAAATGTTATTATATCTGCTGTCCTGTGTCATCGGAATGAATAACTGGAGAGAGGAGCAAGTGGAAGTCTGCTAGTGGAAAAGCAGAATTTTAGGCAGAATAATTAATTACATTTTGTGTTTAAAATCTTATATGGCATCTTATATTACATCTTTTAGACCTACAGTAGAATCAGACATGTAGATTGCAGGAAGCTTCATTCCCTCACTGCACCTTCCTCATTGTCTAACTACCTTATCCTCTCATTGGTTATTTTTGACTTGTGGGAAATATTTTTTCAGACTGCTATTGAAAATATTTGATTTCTCAGTGCATTGCAACATTAAAGAAAAGTAGCTCTCAGCTCTGCCCAAATTTCCTTCTTCCTTAGACAAAAAAGTATCTTTTAAATAAATGTATCTCTCTTCTAATTAATCAAAACAGCCATCACATCCAGCTCCTGATTTTTGCAAATTTTCTGGAAAATTACTGAACTTCTGCATGAAATTATACTCTAGAACTAATATCCTCTTACTGTCACGTTTTTCAATATGGCTTGCTCTGTGGTTAGACAACTGCCAAAAACTTCTGCTATTCAGTTTACAATGCCATGGAGACATGTGCATTTTTCCTCCAGTCATCTAATACCTCCATCATGAGAGATCTGCCTGGATCTGTACAGCACAGTGTACAGTTCCTGTAAATGCTTTCACCTGAGACTTTCAGGATGTTGGAGGCAGCCAGCTTGCAGATAGATGAGAGCCTCTAGAGAGGGCCTTCTGCTAAGCAAGGATTTGTGAGTAACCCAGGCCTTCAGCATTGCACATAAAGAGCAATTCTATACCTGTTGTTTTCTTCAAAAATGTGTAACATATAGTTGCATGTACTGTTGCTTTCTTCAAAAATGTACAACACATTTTTTCCAAAAATGTATAAATGTACAAATATCTACCACCCATATCTACATATGGGTGGTAGATAGTTGAATATTTGTCTGTCCTGTCTAGGATGTTGTTAGTTCTCTGTTCAATGAGAAACAAGTTTTTCTTCTGTTATATTGCATAAGCATTTACATTAATGGTTCATTAATGAACTCCAGTGCAATTTTTTTCTCTATATCCATAAAAGGATGGAAAATGTTTTACCAATACCTCTATTATTTCCTCCAAGACCTTTTGCTTCACAGACCTAGGACAATATGTAATGTGCAGGATGGGTTTTAATATTCATCAGATGTTATAATTGTAATACCACTAGTTACTGAAAGATATGGCTAGGATTTCAAAAAGGTGGCAAAAAACCCCCAAAAACTGCAGGAAAGCAGAAGTAGAAATAAGAAAAGAATATAAGTTATAAAGTTGATGTCATAGATCAAAAGTTATTCCACAATTCCTGGAGAATCCCTGTAGAGCCATTCAGAAAACACTTCTGAAGCAACACAAGCTGGCATTGGACCTTGAAAAATTTGAAAGCACTTTCTTTCTGAATTTAATTTTTTCATAAATGCTTCATTCAGCCACACTGAGGAGGACTTTGCAAATTTCAAATTTAAGTCTAGGAAAAGAGTTAAGTGAGAAGTGGGATAAAAATGTTTTTTCAAGAGAGGCAAAGATCAAGTAAACGTATTGCTGTGCTGAGTGATGGGAGAGGATATGAAAGAGAAAAGAAGACAAACAAACATATTCTAAGTTTTAAACAGACTGTTTGTGGCATGATGTTTAGGGACCAACACAGAGATAAATGCTGACCTCCTGCATGTGTGCCAAGCAATTAATATTTTCCTTCTATTGTCAAGCCTTCCTTTGATTCTGCAATAATTGATTCTAGCCAAAAGAATCTATTAGAATGCTGAACTATACAAGGTAGAAATCATAGTGTCTTTGTATTTAAGACCTCTACATTAATTTCCATGGTAGTAGGATAGCTAAAAATACATTTCAAACTAGCATTTTAATATAGTAGTTTTGGGCTTAGTATGTTTGGAAATTGGATTAAGAAAACAACACCATTTTTCAAGTAAATTTAGTGAAAACTGTGGAACAAAAAGGTTGGCTACTTTTGTTTTATATTTCCACAGATGCAAGCAAATTTTCACTCAATGCAAAATTCAATTATAAACTTTTTAAAACAAGCTAAAACATTGCAGAGCAGAATTCAAAGTTACTCCAGCTTTCCCCATTGTGAGAAGCATTCCTGAGACTTGTTTAACATTTCATTGCTCAGTAAGCTCAGCATAACTATAGAGATTTGCAAACTTGTTACAGCTCTGTCAGGAACACTTAGCACCCTCGATTATTTCATCCATAGGGCCAGAAAAATAGAAAAAAAAAAAAAAGAACAAAAAAAGAAAAAAGAAAAAAGAAAAAAGGAAAAAGGAAAAAAGGAAGACATGCAATTCCAATGAAGTCTTTGGATACTTGTGGGTTTGGTTTTTTATCAGTTTCACTAGTTGTATCTGTGATGCCTGGATTTGAATTTAAGTGTAATTTTGTCTCATAGCTTTCATGAGTGGCTTGGCTTAATTTTTTTAAGAATAGGATCATCATGAATTCTTCAATTTGCTAGTTGTATCAAAAGAGTGACCGAAGTCTGTAAAGCTAATAAAAAATGAAATTATAAAATTGTTGAAATGCAAGATACCTATCTTGCACTATTGCACTTTGCTACGCAAGACAGAAAAAATAATTCAGTGCAACAGACATTTTTTAATATATATTTGCTTTCAGCTTAGCAAGAAATTTCACACAAAGAGAGAAGATTAATGATGAATATATAACAAAGAACTCTTTCCATATGTTAAACAAACCTTTCTTAGAATTTTTTTAATCATTCTGCAAGGGCAGTAAGAGAGGTTATTCCTTCCTGTAATGCAAGAAATCTCATGGACCTGCCTCAGAGAAAGAAGGAAATGTATATAAATTGTCTGAAAGCAGTTGATACAGATTTTTGAGAGCAACTGAAACTGCTCCAAGAAATGTGTGCACTCACAGAAAAATGCTCCATGAAAATTCACTTATTTATGCCAAAATATCAGCAAACTTAATGGCCAATCACTTTGAACCTGCATGATGATCTGCATGTCACAAGTTTAGATATGCTTTTCACTCTATTCAGTAAATTATATTTCAAATGTTAAACTTGCAAGGTGCTGGTAGTGTTCCAGTTCCTATACATGTAACTTCCAAAATAAAACCACCTGGCATGAGTCATGATTTCTACAGAGTGTAAATTCAGAAATAAAAGATTTCTCCAAAGCAGGTCTCCCAATACCAATAGGCCTACAGAACCTCACAGGTTACTTTCTCTAGATCTGAGTTCAAAGGCAGTGGTTCAAGTGTTTCAAAGAATTTTTCAAAGTGTTTCTTTGGCTTCTGTAAACATACAATTCACTTTCTTTTAAGGAGAGTCATCAAATTGCCATGCATGTAAATGCTCTTTACAAACACTTGAAGAGATACCAATTGAGTACTTATTTTTTTGGTTTTGTTAATACCTACTTGTTTGTTGTTTTGCTCTCTTTTATATGCAGCCATGAATAGATGAACTACAGAAGAGCACACAGTCAGTAGTGCTATGAAACATCATAGTTTTCTTCCTAATCTTCATTTAATATGTGAGCTAACAATAGAAGAAAAATTGACATTAAAGGATATGCTTATTAGATAAATACAGCAAGCACACAGTTTTATGGTTGCTGTTGGATAGAATTAAATACAGCTGGTTTTAAAAGCTTTGGTTTAGTCACACAGTCTTTTGTATCAGTGTTGTCTCAAATTTGTCTTGCATTTCTGTTTGCGTAGTAGGTGACTGCAGTGCCTACATCATGTTTTGTTGCAGTTTAGGACAATTAATCTTTTAAGGCTGATTTAGTTTGGGTTGATGATGATTTCAGGCTAGCATGCTCTCCCCAGAAAGTTCCAAGTATTACCTCAGAGTTGGCCTCTCTGTAGATTTGGGAAGTCTTGATGCATGCAAAAATTTACCGCATGCATGTATTTTCACAACATTGCAGCTTTTCTAGGCAGAGATGATGGTTTGATGTGTGAAGACTGGAAACCAGACCTCTGGTTCAGTGTTCCTGAAACTATTTTTGTGCTCCTGACCAAACGAGTGTTGATGGTCTCTGTGTTTGCTAGCCACCCCTGCTCATGAGCTGCATGGAGCTGTTGAGAGGATGAAGGTGACAGTAACTACTCCCCACAGAGACAATCACCTCCTTCATCTGCATTTGGAACTAAGCTCTTTCTACCTCTCATATCACCAACATCCAGTGCAGGAGGTATTTGTCACAGTGACCCAGGACCAAAACATGATGTTGTACTTGATTGTCACATTTACCTTCTAGTAATCTGTGTTTTGATCATAATTCCATCATAACATTAATCCTAACCAGAATTTCGAATTGAAGCCTGTTGATGCTTTGTTAGGATGACATAAATTTCCAGTCTGTACAACAGCTAATCTAAGTAGCATAACTATGCAGGTGGAAAGACTGACCCATGAAAAGATGTCACAATGTTGACTGCATATTTGAGTGTAGAGCTGCAGGTTTGGAACCTCAGCTGGGCCTTGGCTTTGACACTGAAGGCAGTGCCACAGCACACAGACATCTTCCCTAACAAAGCTCAGAGGAGGGTCAGGCTACACACTGACAAATGATGAATTGATAATGCTTTCATGACTGCAGTCCTTTCAATATGAGGGCAAGTTAATGTTATTCTACTTCTACCAAGCTCAAAATCATGCAACAGGCTCTTCATTAGCAGATATTAAGGTTACAGAAAAAGCACTCTCTGATTATGTATTATTGCATTTATGATGATGTTATTCTGTCTTTAAGGGTCTGCAAATGTCCTTTTCTTGAGGCATAATTTAGAGGGTTAGTTGAATTTAAAAGAAAAGCTTTTAAAACTTCACTTTTCAGTGATACAGTGTGATTATTTGTTTTGTTTCTCTGTTCAAAGGTTCATAATTACAAGATTGGCAATTCTCAAAATATTATGGAAAAGTGAGTTCTGAGCCACAGTCTTATGAACTCACTTGCAATTTCATAAAATTCATTGTGAGATTATAATATAGCCCAGACATCAATTCCTGAGAGATTAAAAAACCTGTCCAGAAGCTATCCATTCTTCAACAAGTAATAATGTTAAATGTGAAGATTGAGTCATTAATGTATGAGTAACTCATTCTGTGAAGTTTGTTACAAAACCATTTTCAGGTTATTACAATTTCCCCTTATGCAGAGGTATGGAACTAGTCAGATATCTATTGCATGAATGACTTGGCAGAAAGCATGGTTTGGCTGAAGTAATAAGACAAGATAGATATCATTAAAATTATTCAGCTTTGTTTCTAAAGTTTTCTAAGTGGGTTGAAGAAGGAAGAAAAGAGAGAAGCTTATTGATAAAGGACTAATGCTAAAATTAAAATGAATAAATTATTATTATTATTACTACTACTACTACTACTACTATTATTATTGCTATTTAAATTGTTTGTTACTATACATTCAGGGAAAGCTGAACAGTAGTCAGCCCATGATTTTAAAAATATTGCTAACCTAATTCTAGCACTATTTGCATTAGTTTCTTGACCAACACACTGAACTTTATCTAAATATTGAGTCATAGGTTACAGGTTTTGCAAAGTGCAAGAAAAAAATTCTCATGATTGACTAAAGCAGTAGCTCAATTCTGAACTAAGAGAATAAGGTGAAAAATTTTATTAGTTACTGCATGGCTGTATCCCATCCCTAGCCATACCAAAATCAAATCCTAAACCTGAATGAACCGAGCAGTCACTTGTTCCTTAGAACCGAAGTAACTTCTTTGACTCTTCACTATGAAGAAAGTCTCAGATGAATAATTTATTAACTGAATCTCTGCTGACTAAAAAAATATTATTGTCCTACCTGAAATAATTCATATGGATTATCAACTTAATTCCTCAAAAGCAGTGGTTCCAAAATGACAGCAGATTTTTCTTATAGCCAATCCTACCTCATGCCACAGACTGAAGGGTAGCTCAAAAAACCAAAACCAAAAAAACCAAAACCAAACCAAATCAAAACCCCACAAGACTATAAATCAAATGAAAATCTCATAAATCCAAATAATAGTGTCCTAAATTTAGCCCTGACATGTTTTTTAACCACATTATGAAAATTAATCATAATGTCTCTGTATTCTTTATCCCAAACTCCAGATTTAACTCTGGTACAATATAATGGAAGTGATGGAAAGTCACTTACCATACTACCTTTCATGTCAAGCCCTAAAGTTTAGTTTAGTTAGTGAACATTTCTAATCTCTGAATTTACTGCATCTCAGAACTCTCTACGTTTTCGAACCCAAACCAAATTCTTACTCTTGCAATCACACCACCATTAGAAACCCAATACTGTATACATGTTAGAATCCACCAAAATACCCTGGATATATACAGAAATAATATTACCCCAGATTATAAAGGAACCAGCCATAGTCCTAGGTTGACTAATCTGTCTAGATCATAAATTACAGGAGCTGCTCAAACCTTTCAGAACCAGAATAGTGAAGTCTACATATACTTTATTTCCAAAGTAGTACCCTGGAATTTTATATCCTAATACAGGATTATAATTATAATAGTGGATTTATTTCTAAAGAAATTATTCAAATCCATCAAATTTTAGGACCTTTAAGATGGGTTAGCAAACTTTCCTACACTGTAGCTCAGCCCTCCTTCCATTCAGTGTTACTGAACCCCTAATTGAGAGACATTAGTTTTTCCCAAACAAATCATGCCAGGTTTGCCTTTCCCCCTGCAGAACCAGATATAAGAGTCAGGAAGAACACTTCTGGGGTCCCAGCAGTAGCTCTTGTTCCCTGGCATTCCCAGGCAAACCCTATATCTGGACCTAACCCCAATCCTGTTTATGTTGCTTGTTCACCTGCACCAAAGTCAAGGAGAAGGGGCTGGATGCCTTCAAGAAGGTGTCAAAGTACAATCTGCCTGCTCTTATCCATACCCTCCAGATAACCCTGCTGGAAGCAGCTGTCATGTGCTGGCACAGGCCACCTGTATGTGGAGAAGGTTTATATATTAAAAAAACTTCATGTATCTCAAGAGCTACCTCTTGTATTCTGCTTGTCCTTTCTTCCTTAGTCATCTGTCTGCTTCTGTGTGGAGTATACCTTACAGTACCTCCCTTGTCTGCCACAGTTCTATTAGCAAGGCAAGTTATCAATAAAATAAAAAACAGCCATAAAAAGAAGTGGAATAAGCTTCAAATAAAATAAATAAGCACTGGATTCAAGCAGCAAGAAATATTTAGTCTAGACACTAAAAAACTTTTCATGGTTTGAATGGCTAATTACCAAAATGGATTCTTGAGGTGATGCTGTTGTGTCTCTGAAAAAATTGGCAAGTTTCTATGCAGGAAAACAACAGACTCGTGAAAAGGAGATGTCATAGTTCCTCTTGACTTGGTTGCCTGTGATTTTTATCTAAACAACAGAGTGAAGTGATGTAAAAGAGGACTACTATAGCCAAACATAAATCTGTCTTTCCCATGAGACTGAGGAAGAGACCACCTCTAGATTCCTGCAGTGAGCAGTGCTGTGTCCCATATAAGCTTCATGTCTGAATAATCCTGTTGTTTTCTTTTTAAGTACCAATAATAAAATGTTTCTGATACTTTTTCTTTGCATTTTTATTTTGGGTTTATGCCTACCATTACTTAGATGCCAATCAGATTCAAACTATGAAATGCTTTCAAGGGACAAAATTTGTATCTTCTCTAGCATAATTGATGCACTTCTTGAGGATGCTCCTATCTATTTTTTCACATTCTTTAAATGAGAAATGTGAGTTTCAGTTAACAGCCAAACATTTATATTACCCAGTTCTCCCACTAAAATAGATACTTTGATATCTTCCAGTGTATGTTCTGCAAGACTATACAGAGTCCAGACAAGGCCCTATAACTTACACTAAATCAACTCTGCTTTGTCAAACCAAAGATCTGGGCAGGAGTGGCAGATAGCAATAAGCTGTCCCACTAAAATATAGAGAAAGAAAATGTTCTAGAAGAAACTAAAAAAGAAAAAAAGGAAAGAAAAAAAGTTTAACTGAACCGAAAGTTTCAAAGGTATTTTAGGAGCTGAGGGAAAAAAACCCCCAACCTGCAAATGTCCAGAAGATTTATAGAAGCCATAAGATACTATGTTCTTTAGTGCTTAATGTTGTGACTACTACATAATGCACTGCCTGATTGCAGAATTCCTTGCAATTAATAAAAGTGCTGTTTCTTTCTTGTGCACTGTACTGATGTAGAAAAGAACAGGAGTTCTTTTCTGCAGGAGTTATTTTCTAAGAGGTATAAATAATATAAAATTAGTCTTGTTTAAGTTTTGGTGGTCAAATTCTGCTTATAAGAATAATTTTCCTAATTAGCTTGAGACATACTTGTCTTCTTGCTGAAAAGAAAAGAGAGTCTGATTATGGTTTGCTTTTACCCTGTGGATTCTCATCTAACACTAGGTGAGATGTCAACCATTGTCCATTATCCTTTCTGAACACATGTTATCTCCACAGCCACTCTACATTTTTTTTCCATGGAGTTGGCAGATCTATTCCCACTGCCAAAACCACAGCTCAGTGAAAGATAGCTGGAATGAGCCAAATTTTGATTTACAAGAGGCTAAGAGCAGCAGGACATCCTAGCAGGTCATCCTCACTCCTTCTTCATTCACAAGGTTGATAGATTCAAATTCTGCTCAGTTTTTTATTTTCTTTCTTTTCTCATTCTCTCTCCCATCCCACAGTGGGCCAGGGAGGGTCTGTAATCAGCTCTGAGGGCTTAGTTGCCAGCTGGGGTTAAAACATGACACTTTGGAAGCTTGCACTAGATCCAGATTTGTTCAATTAAGTATAAAGGCAAAAAGCCCCAAATCAGAGATGCCAACAAGTGGTAATGACAATTTAACCTCCTGAAGAAAATGAAAAAAATATTTGACTGTGGCGCAGTTTATCCTTTGAAACTGATCAGGACTTGATGAAATGGAAAGAATCAAAAAAATTCCATGTCTCAATGAACCTTATGTGTGTATCTGTACAATTCAGTACACTGGTCACTAAAAAAAGCATTGTAACTTGCGTACTTCTAGCTCTTCAAGATCTGTTTTTAAATTCAGGATTTTCTTTGGTTCTGTTGTAAGCTGTGTCACTGTCAGATGTTACAAAAGGACGTCTGAAGTCTAACTGGTGAAAATTCAGACAGATTTCAAGTTTAAATGCTGTTTCAGCTACTCTAAGATACAAATGTATGGATGCCTCATAACTTTACATTTTTAAAATTTTCCCTTGCAAATGAAATAGTGTTTGTAACACTGTTCTGAAACCAACAACTTGGATGAATATTAAGAAGAGTTCAGCATCTCAGTTCTCAAGTGGCACTTCACACTTCCCAGGAAGGGCTGCTTAGCACTCTAGAAATATGAGAAAGTATGTTCTTTTTCATTTAAACAGACTCCGCTCATGTCCTTTAACAGGCAAACTGTTTGCCTTTCAAAGAAAACATTTGGTTAGATGCAACCACAAGATGTTTTTCTTTGATCACTATAAATAGCTGAGTTTTGTTTATACAGTGTGATTTAAGCTTTAGCATTGCTAGAAAGATGTTGCAGTGCAGGACATTCTTTGGGAATATTTTTATTTGAGTTTTCGCTATATTCTATATTTCACTATATAATATTCCTGGAAAATCAAACCCAAAGTCTGAAATTTTATCACTCTTATGAGAACTCCAGCTCTTCACATGCATCTCAAGCCAGTTACTGACGCAAAGCATTGGTGGCAAAACATAACTAAAGATGAGGCTTTGCCTGAAAGCACCTTCTTCAAGCAGCAAAAAATTTGTTGCCTGGTGGAGCACGTTATTCATTCAGTCAGGGTTAAAGTGGGTGCTATGCTGTGGTCAGGAAGGAGTTTTTGTCTGCTCAGATGGACAGAGAGACATTTAGGGGGATAGCTGGGAGGAAAGGCTCCCTTTCTGGTCTCTGCTCTGCTCTGCTCTGCTTGTGATACATTATAACTTTTGAGACCGTATTCTGCTTTCTGTTCCAATAAAAAATATGTGTCCCCAGATGATACATACACATGTGTTCAGATAATATGAATAGCATGCTAAGCAAGGTATGTGTATTTGCCTGCTTTCTTTACCCTCAAAAACCCCAAAATATGCATGAGCAGGTTGTCAAAGCAGAACACATGTAGGAAATAAAGGGAGGTATTGCTGAAAGTGCCGGGGACATGTCATTGAGTTTGCTTTCCTTACACCTGCAAACTATGCAGTTTTCTTTACATTTAGTTGCAGCTCACTCACAAATGTTAATGTGAGCAGATATTCATGAATAAATCGAAATTGACATCAGAATTCAGTTAAAGAAAACACAGTTAAAGAACTTTATGTTCCCAAAACTTATCCCAGCAGGGAATGAGGGCAATATGGAGATAACATATGTGATTAAACCTGTGGTGCCAGTAGTGAACCCTGCTGAACAGCATATAGTCAGTACTGGATTGCAGACAAAGTTTTATGTCCTGATAATGCCCATCACATGCCACGTGAGCACATACAGCATGCTCCCCTCCTGAGCAGCTTACTATCTAACAAGCATATTCCATCACAGTGTTCACAAAAACTGAACACACATTTCAACACGTTCACTGATGGTTTGTGAGCTAAAAATGGCTACACTTGTCCTCTATGTTATTTTCAGTGAAACATTCACTGAATTCTTGTAAAGTTGCAGATCTCATCTGTCTTTTGCCAAGGCAGAGCAAATGTAGATCATGCAACTAAAAATGTCATTTGCAAGGTACTCCTTGGATTAGATTTTGTATATTACTAAACAGTCTTTACTGAGAGACTCAGAGCTTTTTTATTGTATTCACAACAGTACCTTGCAGCAAATGCTCATCTTTTCTCTGCAACATTTTCCACTTTCATCAGGGAGATAATTAGGCAGCTGAAGATAAGATATCCCTTGATAGGCATTTATCTGGTGACATTCATTATGAATAAACATATTTTCATTTCATTTTAAGGAACATTGTTTTAAGAAAGATGCATATATATTGCTGTTAAATTGCAGCCTGAACAGTCATGATCTCTAGTTGTTCAGATTGTTTGGGATGTATTATTTCCAATTTAACAAATATTGTGTTGCAAGAGGATGAGGTTTGGAAAAGAGCTGTCTAAAAATAGAACTGCTGATTCCACAATGGTTGTTAGTTTACCCTCAGGCTTTATGCCTAACTGAGCAGCAGTGCTCGCTGAGGTGCCGATGCAATAACCTCATTGAATGTGCTCTGCTATTTCGGGCTTATCACTTCAGCATCTATAGACTCCAGCTTTGAAATCTGCCTCTCCTAAACTGCACAGATAACAGAAAAAAAGCTACATTCCCTGCTAATCCTATGTTTAAATAATTTCAGGACATAATGAAGACTAAATCAACGCAGGAGCACATCTACAATAGGCAAAATGGTTATGAAGGAGCTGTAATGGAAGGGACTCTTTTCTGAACTACTGTGTTTGGGTTTCTGTGAGTCAGTGTTTCTTTCTCTGGATTTTCAAAATATACTCAGTGCTATGCTCTGGTACCTTCCACAGGCTATATTTAAAGCACCATAATCATAAATCATATGCTACTTGATACCCACAGGCACAATCAGTTATAATTCAATTGGTTAGCCTTGCTAAATGCTGCAAGGGTCTCAACCACCCAGCTGAGGTGAGGTTTAACCATCTGCTTCAAAACAGTAGCAGCAGAAAAGAGCGAACAGAGCTGACATGCAAGTCTCTCAAGGAGAAAAGAAGCCTTGGGCTGCTAAATGTCAAAACTGCTTACTTCTCAACCCACCACAGTGCCGAGTCAGCTGTGGAGTTCAAAGATAAATGACCCATTGAGCCTAAATACAAGTGCTTTGGCAATTGGCTATGCCTGAAATGAGGGTATTTTCATCTGTCATGTTTTCCCTTTATCAAGCCCATTACACCATCTGAAGCATAGTAGCTTTTTTTTTCAAATTAACAACACGTAAATGGACGAGCAAAACAGAATAGCTGCAAAGTGCTGGTAGTCCCTTAACTGCACTTCATTTTCTAGCAGATATATAGCTGAGCAGACGCACGGGTGGCTTTTTGAGAGAGGCAAAATGTCTGCTGTGCTACCTTCTAACCTCCCTGTGAAGGTGCTATGCAAACACTACACATTGCTGCCTTTCGTTTCTTCCCTGTTTCCCCTCCACACTGAGTGCAGACTTCCAAAAGGGAGTGATTTGCAGGTTAGTTTGAAGCCTAGGATTCTTTCATCAACAGCCCCCAAAGAGAAGTTAATCTAGACATGGGATCTCACTTCTCAAAATCCTGCACCATCATTACTGCCACTTGTCTCTGCCTGCAAGGAAGCTAGTGCCTAGCAAAAATAACAGAACAGATCTTCCAAATCAGTCCTTCCTTAGAAGGATCCATGTATTTTTGCACCACATCAAGGAGAAAATTAAAATTAGTATTCCCTTCAAAAAGTAGAGCAAAAATAGGCAGTGCTATGTAAAGAG
Source organism: Melozone crissalis (assembly GCF_028551555.1). Taxonomy (NCBI): domain Eukaryota; kingdom Metazoa; phylum Chordata; class Aves; order Passeriformes; family Passerellidae; genus Melozone; species Melozone crissalis. The sequence continues at coordinate 31,499,125 of NW_026535794.1, forward strand.
AGAGTAAAGCATTCAGATGCTGCTCTGTGAGCCCAAGGCTTGGGCTGCTTTGACATGGCCTCTCTTGACACTACAGATGCGTTGGGTAGCAATCCCCATGGAGTTTCTTTTAGGCATCCAGTGAACCAGTCCCCAGACATCAGCAAAAAATTTCCTAAATCAGTCCACATGACAACAATTTTCTATAAAGAGATCCTGCAGAGATAATTTTGGATCCCGGCAGTGATGTTGACAGAGCTGCTACAAGAGGCTCCAGAGGCACTTGCTCTTGCCACCGCTGGGGAGGCAGACAGGAATTTGTTTCAGGCATGGACCTCTGATGAGCCTCATTTGTATCTATCAGCCAGGTACACTTGTTTCACACACAATGACACCATACTGACTCAGTTAGATATTCTGAATTTCAGCTTCCATTATTCGAAACTCTCCTTTTGAAGTGTGGTAGAGATACAGACATGCTACACCTTACAGGAATGTAATTGATATTATTTAGAGCAAGAAAAATTTAAAGGGTTGGGGCTTTTTTTATGATCTCCTAAATTCTTGAATTTTTTTGTCAAATACTAGTAGAGAATTTTTTTTAATCTTGTGCTTATATTATTTCTAGTAGTAGATGCTGTGGAGAGATGGCAGGTTTCCAACACAGCTCTATGTTCAATTAATTATGAACAAAAATTATTTGGCATCTTACACTCTACATCCATGATCTCATACTCAAAATGACTTTGTTTTTAAATGAAAATTTTAGCAGATATCTGCCTATTCAAGCAAAATAAACTAAAAATCACCCGTGTGCAGCATTTTCTTCACATTTTAAGAGCACCTTGAACTCAACAATCTCATCAAGCTTTTCCAAATGCTGGTCAGCTATTGCAATGAATCTGTAAGACTGCATTGGGACTAAGACAGCCAGTGTTTGTAGAAGACTGCTGGTGTTCATAGGCAGCTGGTCCTTCAACAGCAATTTTTCCTTTAAGTATTAACTATATGCTCCCTGTGAATGCTAGTGGAATTGTGACTACCCTTCCCAGCCAAGGAGGGAGATGAAAATGTGAATTTGAAAGTTATTTGAATTGAGGAATAAAAACCAAAACTATGCAAAATTATTAAATTAGAATTCTGAACTCCAATTGTCTTGATTCAAGTTCAATATTAATTTATAATCACAGTTCATAAATAATTTAAGCAGGAAAATCATTGTATATTATGTTACTTGTGTTATCCCTAGCTATACACAGTATAAGAGCAAAGTTTACTAGCAAGTCTCAAGTAAAAATGGTGTTTTAGAGATATGTGACATTTCTGCTGTATTTTTTATGATTTAAAAAGCTTTGAACCCATCATACTTAGATTTTGCATAGCCATTGCACCCACTGTATTGTTATTTGCTAAATATAAGCAATTCAAATCCATCATCAAAATATTCAATTTCTTTAAACAATTCCCTCTGCTTAGAGTCTGAGTTGATGTATGGTAGAATGGAACTCTAATATACTGCTGAATTCAGCCTTTAAATGAATTCAGGATTTCCTGATATATAGCTCAAAGAAAGTACAATTGTGGTGACTGTGTCTTTGTGTCTGAACCTCAGGCAGTAATCCTAGGAAATATGTCACCTGTCCTAAGGTATCTTTTTATGTGAGCCCATCATATTTCCTTTCTAGTAATTTTACCCATACCTTTGTGAAAATATGTAGTTTGTGCATTTTCTGTACTTCTGGATTGTTTATACTATCTACCTAAGAAATTTGGTCACTATAAAAGCAATAAAAAAAGACTTGCACTCCAGGATGTTTCTTAGTTGTCTAAGAAACAGCCCAGAAGATCCAGGATTCCAAACAGAGAGAATTCTCTTAATCTTAATGGCAAAGTTATAAACCCTAACTTCATTTTCTACATCACAATGCCATGACAACATCTACATTTGTTCTAGTTGTCACTTAGTATTAATAAGAATTTCCTTCTTATTAATATATTATATTTAATACTTAATAATATAATACTTTAACTTCCTTCTTTCCTGTCCTTAGCTCAGATTTCTGAAGTATTCATTCACTCTGACCAAGAGCATAAAAAAGCTCTTATCATTTATTTATCAATAGCCTTTGTCTGTTAATCAAACACTGCACACTTTCTATTGGCTACCAAATACAAAGAATTCAAGGTTCACCTGAGATAGCTGCATCAGAGCAAATCATTTTCTCCCATAAAGAACACATGACAGTAGCAAATGTAGGTTCACAGACAAACTAAATTCTTCAATCATAATAATTTAATACTAATGGAGAAATCTGGTATCTTGAAAAAAACATTTTTGGTCTAAATTAGATTTTTAGTGCTCTTTTTATTAAATCAGAAGAATAGAGGAACAGGTTTTCTGTGTTTTAAAACCATATTTATTTGCAGTAATAATATATACAGACAAAAGTCATATGAAGTTTGTTAACCAGGATACAATTCAATACCTGAATTACAGATTTCATGCACAAAAGACTATGCACTGAAATTTGGATCCCACCTGGAAACTCAGAATTTAACAACTCCATATCAATAAAACCCCCCAAGTATTAGTTAAGAAGGATGGTCCTTAACATAGCCTGTTTACTGTCTGAACAGGAGATGGCTCCAGATAGCCATACCCAAGGGGCGCAAGCATTTTCTAAGTGCAATGTAACATTGTCATCAAGTTATAAATGATGAGAAATCATGCAGAGAAGATGCAATGAAATCTGAAAAAGCACATGAATATAAAAAGAGAGGTTTTTCTCCAGATCCAGATTACTTGAATTGTGAGCAGTGTCCAGAATTCAGCAAGTTAAAAAGAGGTAGTGATCCCCCATAACCTATTTGTTTCTGACTTTGGTAACTGTGTTAATGTCGGTGTTACAGAAAATACATATTTCCTTCACATTAAGCAGTTTTCTGACTTTGAAAGTGAACACAGTGAACTACCAAATAAAGTGGCATTCCATCCATAGCAAGGTGGCGATCTCAAAACCTGGAGTATTGTGTATCCTATATTAGACTACCACTTTCTAGCATTCCAAAACATTAAAAATCTTCTTTGCTTTTTCAAAAGAAACAGATTTTAAGCACAGTTAGTCTAGTCTATTTTAACAGAACTAGCAAATTAAAAAAAAACAAAGAAAAACTGGTAAGACTCCTATCTCTGAGGCAAGTAATATCAAAGTTCCAAAAGGAAGAAAATTTGAAATCAAGAACTTCCCTCTTTACAGGAAAAACCCCTAATTTTGAGGTGGAAAAAGGCACCATAACTGCTCCAGCACATACTTATGACTTCCAGAAGTGGAAAAACTCATCCATGGATCCATCTGGTATGCTGAAAATACACATTTTCTTCGGGATGTCTCACAATTTTCATTAAAATATGGCAGCTTTGGTGATCTTTAGGATTTCAGGTCAGGTATATCAGTATATAGAGCCTATGTATCTAATTGAGGGCCTTGGATCCCATCAGGCCAGAATCCTTTTGTGGATGTGGCTATAGAGAGATGGCTACTATTGTAGAAGAGAAAGGAACTCTATTCTTTAATGCCCTCCACTATCATCTTAGCAATCAGGACAAGCAGAGCAGGACTATCCTAGTGAGACCGTCCTCTGTATATTTTTATAGCACCTGTTTTGACAGCACATACCACAGTGAGACAAGGGAAGGATAAACAAGAAGAGATTCATTTTCTGTCTTGCAGACAGGCTTTTGGGTATGGAAAAGCGTGGAATGGATGTGGAAATGGGCTGTAGTCATTAAGCTGTGGAATCAGCAATTTGTTTAGCTCTCACAAAGCCCATGACAAAACATTCATTGACTTAATGCAAATGTTTTAGCCCCAAGTAACACACAACAATACTCTGCGGGCTCTTTATTATGGGTAAAAAGAAATTCTGTGCTGAAAAAGCAAAATACTTAATGCTACTTTCAGGAAAAAAAGTCTTTGCAATGCCTAGCACTAGTTAATTTAGAAAATAACTCCAGCTGTGCTGTCTCTGTTCCCCAGTCAGCTGACATCCCTTTTCAGCTTGTTGACGTGTTTTCTTGTGCCTGAAAACATTGCTTTTTTCCCTGTTCCATTTCCTTGAGCTTTAGATTCAAAATGCAAATATATGGAAAACAGCATATATATTGTTTACAATAAGCAGCTAGAAGGCTTCATTGCTTTACTTTTTGAACAAGAAAGGAAAGTTGGTCAGTTTACAGTTAGACAAGAAACTGAGTTCAGAGCTCAGCTCTCACATAATTTTTCTGTTTCATTTCCACGGTCCTCTTTAAATCATTTAACATACAGCATATTGCATCATATTTCACTGCACATCTCATCACTGCTTAGATGAGAAGCCAGAGTAGCAAGAATGCAAGTGAAGAATAGCTGGAAAAGGGTTAGTTCAGGTCAAAGAGCTGGTACACCAGCTAGCACACAGCATCTGAGTCAACTGCTGACACAGAGAAATTTGGAAGATAAACAGAGGCCTCATATAGAAACAAGGAAAGAAAATGAGTTTAAAAAAGGCCACCAGGAAACTCTATAAGTATTCCGCCATCAAAAAATGATTCTGTAGCATATTGGGAAGGACGATACTAAATTACTTTTTCAGTAAGGTGGAGTAGATGAAATTTTTAGTAGTTCTCTGCAAAAATGAACTAACAACCTTAAAACAAACATTAAAAAAATTTAAAAAACCAGAAAAGTATGAGGATAGCTATAAAAGATATCTTCTGCCCAAGTATACTGTAAGGAACTTGGTGTCTATGGAAGAAAAAAGTTATTCAAACATCTTAAGTTTCCAATTAATGAAGATCCTTCACCATAATTACCATATCACAAGGTAAACTATAACCTATGGGCTTGCATGGGCATACATACACATAGGTATAGAATACCTATGTGTAGTATACATGATAGGAGTGCAGCATTTAGACATCTATAGAAAAGATAAAAATTTGCATTGCTTCTCCTTTGGGAAACTGTGACAAGGCACATGTTTTAGGAAAGAAACTAACTAGGAAAAAATAACTAGTCCAAATGAAAGGCTCAAGAAGCTATCAAAGAAGTATATCAAAGAAAAAGATGAGTTACAATAAATTTGTGTGTCTCTTCTGCATGACTTACAGAAAAAAAAATGAAGTAGAGAAGCAAAAATGGCATTATTTTAAGACTGTCTCAGGTTTTTATGAAAGACACCTAATATTTGTGGCTTCAATTTTCTTTATTTAAAAATTATTTATTTGAGGAGCACTTAGATCATAATTCAAGCTTCTTGTTGAGTAACCCCAAAATAGTAAATGTAATTTAGGAAAAAAAAGAGAAAACTGAAAGTTTCAAGGTGATCTTCCAATGTAAAAAAAAAAATAAAAATTAAAAGTTACATTCACACTATCTGTGACATTTGGTAATCTCCCAAGTTTCTTCACCTCCTACAACAAAAAATAAGTGATAACCTGATTGTGAAAGGCATTATGCTTTAAAGACAAAACTCTCTTTGTTCTTCATCCTAAGGTTTTAGTGGAAACCTCCACAGCTCCATCTCATCTGATTCTTTCCTCCCAGCAAAAGGGAACACAATTGATTTACTCACAGGAACTCATTCCCTGATGCTGTGAATAGGGATGAAGCCTACTCTGGAGAAGCACTCCTCCAGCGCTGTGGAACTCCTTGCCTGAAAAAATACACCACTACTCATGACTCCCACACAATTTTCCTTTTCCTCATATGCCAAGCTTAAAAGCAGAAACTCATAACCACATTGGCATCAAAACAGCATTCCCCCAGAATTTGCATGTTACATACTAAATGCTCTCATGTCAAAATGAGAATACAACTTGAGAGGAAAATTGGTGAATCATTGCAGGCCTGACTCTAATTGTGCTGATCTTATGGAAACAAAATGTCACACTAAGTCACTGTCTTAGGCTGGGGGTGTGTATTCTATTTGCCATCTGTTAGAGGTGGGGCAGGTATCTTCTGTTAATGGGGCAGTTTTTCCTTATCTCTTCAACAACCAACTCTCCCTCTGGGGAGATAACTTCTGTTAATGAGTCGCTCTGATAAAATTACATCATCCCGTTTTGAGAAGCTCCACCCAGGGGGAGGAGCCAAGCATTTCTACCTGGATATAATCAGAGATTTGGAGCAGCAGATTCAGCTTTTCCCCACTGGATTCTGGGAGAAGCAGCAGTCTTCTCCACTGGATTTCAACATCTGTCACTCCAGAAGGACTGCAGCCACCATTTAATAGGACTGCTACCAACACCCTGACACACAGGTTGTCAGGTCGTATTCTGACTCTGTCAGTGTTTTTTTTCTTTTTGTACTATTGTATTTGTATTTCTTTTTAATTTTCCTAGTAAAGAACTGTTCTTCCTACTCCCATATCTTTGCCTGAGAGCCCCTTAATTTCAAAAGGATAATAATTTGGAGGGAGGGGTTGACATTTTCCATTTCAAGGGAGGCTCCTGCCCTCCTTAACAGACACCTGTTTTTTCAAACCAAGACAGACACTGTGCCTGTGCAGTAGATCCTATGCTGTGCATTCCAGGCAGCTTTCCTTGAGCCACAGAAAGGAAAATGTGCACAGGACTGTTTCATACAGCAGGCACAGCCCTTCCCAGCAAACACGCTCTCTGCAATGCAGGCTGCTTTTGCAGAGTGTTTAATTCTGCTTGTTGAAGATTCTTCCAACCCATCCAATGGCCAAGTCTGAAAGACTAAATGCCCTGGACTTCTATACTGCTTCGTGAGTTAATGTGCTTCTTATGCTAGATATATGTCCTGGGAAAGTGACTTAAGGGCTTCCAGGTACTGAAGACATCCATTTTTTGTTTGTCTCTCAAATTTACAGTGACACAGCTGGATCTCCATACAAGGTTTATGAATTATGAACTCACATACCTGAATGGAAAAAAAAAGCCAGGAGCAGGAAAAAAACCAAACGAATCCACACACTGAATATTTACCTAAAACAGCTAAGGTGCTTGACATTAGAATAATTGATTTTAAGACTTGGGAAATAAAGGACAGTACTTGAATACATTAATGTAGAAACAAATAGAGAACAATATCTGGAATTGAATATATTTCTATTTTTATTCTTATTTATCAAGGCAGTTTTTTATTCTTGAATTCTTTTTTAAAAAAGAAAATCCAAAGCTGGAGCACTGGTACCCAAAATCTGGAGTAGACTACAGCCTTTTCTGTAGTTGCTTTCAGTACAGATAAAGCAGGCATTTTTCCACCATGTTTTGCAGCAAGGATATCACCAAGACAGCAGCAAATCTACCTCATTGCAAATTAAGAAGGGCTATTATTTTGCCGTTAATCATAAATCTCTCTCTGACAACACAAAACACATATTTCACATAAGAAGTAGCTTTACAGCAAGGCTCAACTTAGTGCACCTCCTGATGTCAGCAACAAAAAGCTTTCAAGTAATTTCTCAGATACCACTGATATTTCATAAGAACACAAAATTTTACTAATTGCCATCCTGGTGAGTGACTTTTGCTGGAAGAACAAGACACAGAAATACTTGTTCCAATACCAGCATCACTACCAATTCCTATTGACATCAGTAAGCACCCTGAGACCTTCAATATTCACAGATTAGCTGAAGTCATTAGTCACAGTAGATCATATTGTTGCTGTTAATCATTGATTCTCTATTTATGCTTAATGGCAAATTTAGCACTTACCAAAGTTGCCAAATTAACAACATTGACTAGAAAACTGAAGTAACTTCAGGAATGAAAAAAAAAAAAAATAACGCAGTCCAAATTTTTCCACATTGTCAATATTTGCTCTTTGGAGCACATCTGAAGAAAATGGATCATCTACATTACTAAGTTCACTTTGGTCTCTATAGAGACAGCCCAGAAAAGTGCTAAAATATGGCAAGGTTTCAAAACCCTGCAAAGATTCCTTAGTCATACTCTTATTTAATTTCCCTGATAAAATTCCATTGGCTAGTTGTTTTTCTCCAAGAAGAATCAACTTCTTATTACAAGGACTTCTTTACTCTGAATCTATCTGATGCTATTGTCTCTTGCCAAATTACTAGAATTTGGAAGAGTACAGGATTTACCTTCTTTATTTGTGGGTGAGACTGTGTTTATGGCTTTATATAATCACCAACCACAAAGACAGCCCAATCCTTTAAAAAAAAAGGCCTATTTCACATTTTAAAAAACTCAAACTTTACACTTTTGAATTCTCTTAAATTGCAGACTATCAAACAAGATTACTTTAAAAATTAGATCAGAAATTGTACTGATAATTTTTTTTTCTAAAATGTTATTTAATACAACTATGGTAAATCTTGGCTTTGAACAAAAGTAAAATCACAAACTCTTCTCTGGCATACTATGATTAGAAACATGACACAAAAATGTTTATTTTTAAAAAATAATAAAACCTAAGCTGAGAAGAATGTCAAAGAGCTGGAATAAATAAGAAGACCTGCACCTTTATAAGGAAACTCTTGTGAAAGAAAGAAAATAACCTTCTCTCCCCCCCACCTTCCCCTTCCAAAGACTTTGTTTTCTTTTACTAGGAATAAGCAGCCTGATAAATTTTGCATTTTCACTTGCTAGGGTTGGAGTGGGACATTTAGCCAGGGAAAATTACATAATAAACTCACAGTCTGGCATTATTAGCAAACAAAAAATGCCATTCTATTAATGAAGCTTGGAAGATCTGAGGAATATAAAATCTAGCATCTACTACTGAAAGCAATCCTGGCAGCAAAAGGCAATATTTTTCTTAATTAATATTTTATCCAGAAGGCTCTCACCTCCCAGATTCCTGCAGCTGAAAGGGTGAAGTCAAAATATAGAAGAACAACAATAAAATCTCCACCCCTCACCAAACCTTTTTCAAAATTCCCAAATCTTTAATAAATGAGAACTTGTCAGAAATCATTAGTCTTTGTTGACTTTAGTAGAGTGTACTAAAGTCAAATACTATCAAAATGTAGCAAAGATTCTCAACTTTTTTTTTTCATAGGATAGTGAGAATTGGCAGGGCCTCAGTTACTTTTTTCAGCTCCAAAGCACAGCCTAGATAATCTGGAGCATATTAAGAAATATTCTTAATATTCAGTTACTTTTAACTACTTTTCAAGAGCAACCCTGATTTTTTCCCTTTCCCCTCATCCACCACGCCTCTCATTTTCTGTGAAACCTTTTGGTTGGAGTTTTCAATCCTTGTTTGCATTGTTTATTAAAAGTTTTTTATAAAATGCTTTACAGAGTGGGTCATTTAGAGCTTGTAGACTATTTTCTATAGAGCACTGAAGACTAAATGGTCACTAAATAGGTTTGTGCATTTGGAAGAGCAGAAATGCATTCTCAGTAACAAAAGTGGTTCCAACAAGCCTTATCAGGAGGAAGATAAAGAGACAAAAAAGAGAGTCTCCAGCAATACCCTGCTAGGAGTCATATGTGAAATAACTGGAACAGCAACACACAGATCTGTCAAGTATCTTGTCTCTGACTGACTGCCATGCATAGTATTTTACTTTGCTTTTGCCTGTTCCTCCCATTTTAATTCAGCACCTTCTTTTCTTACAACCTACACCTGACCAAAAATCCCTCTTCACACTCATGAAAATTTCTTTTTGCTCAAATTTTCTGTTTAAATGCTGTTGTTGGCAATCTGGGATGATTTGGGGCTATTTGTATTCTACTCTGTACAGTTAATTTCTAAACCCTATAAAATGGGATGTAAATTCAATTAAATATTGGTACAAATGCCCCATAGCAGAGAATATAGAATCCTGATATTCCAACATATTTCTACTACACTGGTGATGAACCCACTGACTCTGGCTGTAGTCATACTATCATAAATGAGAAACATTAGGACCATTTATTAAATCCTATAAATATTACAAACCTCTTTACAGGGTTTATTTTTTCCATACAAATCACATCCTTGAACAAAGCAGAGTTATTTCCATGAATACAAGATTATGTATAAGAAATAATAACAGGACACAAATAATTGTAAGAAATAAAATGCTGATGATAACTGACATTAATGTATTGTGCTACGGCATGACTATTTAAAATCAACAGAGCTACAATTTGAGTATAGCCTTAGAAGACAAGTAAATAAATAAAGACATTAAAATATTCTATTATTCACTCTTGCATAATTTTCTGAAAACCACACAGAACAAAGTTTAGATAGATCTTTAGTTTTCAGATAAAAATGACCTCTTAGAGCCACTCGACTCCATATTTTTCAGTACTAACAATATGCTAGTGGATACAGAAGTAGATCTGCTTGGAAGTAGGACATGTACATTTGATGATTTTCTGGAAGTTACTGTGCTGTATAAAACACTTCTAATCTAGCATGACTAATTATTTGACAGTGTTTGTGTTCAGGGATAGGAGCTACATCTCTTTGCACGTCCACCCTGACAGCCTGTAGGCCGCCAAAGACTTTGCAGGAAGGTCATTTACTGGCTCTAAACCCTGAGATGACCAGCATGGAGGGTGATTGTTTGGTAGTAATCAAGGGACCTGTCCATACAACTCTATCTTTTGGCAATGCTCAGATAGGCAAGACATGAATATCTAAGAAAGGAGGATTAACCAATCTTATTTTGCTGGTGAGCAAGTGAGGCATATATCAGTGGGATTATTTCTCTTTTTTTAAGAGAAAGCAAAAAGTAAAGCCAGAACTTTTAAAATCCTCAAGTCTTTTAACTTAGTGATTTAACTTACCAATTTAGCTGTCCCCTATTTTCTTTTATCTTATCTTCATGGTTGTTTTTTCCCCACTGTGTTATCCCACCACATCAAGTGTGTCTCTCTCAGCCTGAAAGTTACATGAGAAAGCAAAATGTCATAATGTACCTCATCTTCCAAAACCCTTTAAAATGTCGCTGGACAAGCACAACATTGATTTCTTGTTGGTGGTGTTTTAAAAATGCTGCATTCTCTTTTTGAAATTATTTTTTAACGCAAAGAGGGTAATTTATATGTACTGCCCGTTAAAGTCTTAACTACGTCAGGTTTTATGTATGAGTTTCCATCATGATGAACTAAGAGTTTAATAACACAGCTGTTAGAGCAGCTAAAGTTAGGAGAACTTTAAAAAAGTAAGGTATCAAAAACATATCTTAAATCTTTTGAAGGATAAAGCACAAAAACTAATTTGACGGAAAATAATCCATAGAACTTTGGCCCTGGACATTTACCTCCTTTTCTTCTAAATTGCCTCTGATTTAAATGGATGTATGAATGATGGGAGAAAAAAATTCTGTGTCTGCTTTACATTTCTGAAAGAAAAAATTCCAGTTCAGTTCAAGGGTTGACCTATTACTCAAAAAGCCCCTTAACAGGGATGAATAAGTCGCCTTGAAGAATTTTATTTCTCCTTTCTCTTCTCCTTTCCACTTTGAGGGAGAAATTAAAACCTCTGCTTGGGACATGCTTAATTTTACTCATATAAGTGCTGTAGATGATGTAGCATAAATATTACTGCTTCATTAATTACCATGATCAGACAAAGTCATCAAGAGTCATAGTGAGAGGAATTACATAAAAAATTAACCAGAGAGAGAATCATAGACTAATAGACTCATAGAATAATTTAGATCATTGACTCTGGCCATTAATGTAGCACTGCCAAGTTTGCCACTAAACCACATCTCTAAGAACCACATCTACACGTCCTTTAATACTTCCAGGGATGTTGACTCAATCACTTCCCTGGGCAGGTTGTTTCAGTACTTGACAGCCCTTTTAGTGAAGAAATTTTTTCTGGTATCCAACCTAAACCTCCCCGACAGAACTTGAGGCCATTTCCCTTGTTCTGTCACCTGTTACTTGGAAGAAGAGTCCGACCCCCACCTCACTACACCCTCCTTTCAGGTTGCTACAGAGAATGGTGAGGTCTCCTCTGAGCCTCCTCATCTCCAGACTAAACCTCCCTCAGCTGCTTCTCACAGGACTTGTGCTCCAGACCCTTCCCCAGCTTTGCTGTCCTTCTCTGGACATGCTCCAGCACCTCAATGTCCTTCTTGCAGTGAGTGGCCCAGGAAGTGAACACAGGATTTGAGGTGTGGCCTCACCAGTGCCCAGTACAGGGGGATGATCCTGATCCTACCAGCACACCGTTGCTGATCACCGTTGCTGATCCGTTGCTGGCAGGCTAGGATGCCATTGGCCTTCTTGGCCACCTGGACTCTCTGGATCAGGTTCAGCTGGCTCTTGACCAGCACCCCAAGGTGCTTTTCTGTCTGACAGCTTTCCAGCCCCTCAGCCTGCAGTGCTATAATGCTTTCTCCCAGCCTATAGCATTGACTGGGGTTGTTGGAACTTGGTGTTGTTGAACCTCACGCTGCTGGCCTGAGCCCATTGATCCAGCCTGTCCAGATCCCTCTGCAGAGCCTTCCTACCCTCCTGCATATCAACACTCCAACCCAACTTTGTGTCATCTGCAAATTGAGTGAGGTTGCTCTCAACCCCCTTATCCAGATCATTGATAAATGTGTTAAACTGGACCAGCCCCAGCACTGGTCCCTAGGGAACACCACTAGAGATCAGCTGCCAGCTGGATGTAATTCCATTCACTACCACTCTCTGGGCTTGGAAATGCAACCAGTTTTTTGCCCAGGGAACAGTTCACCCATCCAAGCCATGGACAGCCAGTTTTTCCAAGAGAATTTTGTGGGAAATGGCATCAGGGGGTTTACTAAGGTCCATGTGGACATGTCCACAGCCTTTCCCAGCAAATAAAGTAGGAAAAATGGTTTTTTTCTCAGGCTGTTGGTTACCCATAACTAAGGAGAATTAATCAGAATTTTCAACTGCTTTCAAAAATAAAAGTAGTTCTACATTTTCCCAGACTATACTCTTTGTGCAGAATATAATTTACTGTCAGGTGAGCTTAATTTCAATAAAAACATTAACCAAGTTTTAATTTCTGCTGTGTAGTGTCCAGTGGAGCTGACATGCCCACAACTCCTGCAGTGCTGAGGTCTGCAAGGAAGCACAATGGCCTCTGGTCAGACTCAGCACTGCTGTAAATTGAGAGAGTTGTGATTGCTCTTGCTCTACGTGGGCTGTGCCTGCAGAAACTGAGGCTTCTCTGGTGCAGTGAGTGCAGTGTTTGCTGAGGGCTCCCCCAGAGTCCATCCAGCCTGTCCAGAAGGAGGAGATCCACTCTTTCTCTTTGAGCACTGTTAGAACTACTTATGAGCTCCATCCTCCCAGGTGGATTAGTGTGAAGAGAAGTACAGGACATGAAGAGCTGAAACAATTTCTCTGTGCAGCTTTGTGTGTTATCTGGCTAGGACATGTGGCATCCACATGGAGCTCACAGAGTATGCAGTCACTTGTTTTCCCTTCTGTGGCAGCACTTGTGCTGATAGACTTGGGTTCTATTGCTTGTTCATCATTCAGTACAATTGCACCGAGCTCCTAGAACTAAGTAACTAACAAAATAAATTATTAATAAAATCCACTGTATCTTATTTTATATCCTACTCACAGAATTACCTCTTTTTGTGATAATTCAGAACCTGATGTTTGATCATCAACACTATGATCTTAGAGGACTTTTCCAATCTTAATGATTTTAAGTTTCTATAATTCTATGACTTTTTGAAAGCTTATAGTTTAAGTAAGTTTAGGATGGAATTTAGTTTTGTATAAGATTCAGGCTGACAGGCTTTCTCAGACTGATTAATGTTCTTAATAATTGTTCATTCTTTCATCTCTATCTAAATTTGTATTCTTGGCAGATGTAATGTTTCTTAGAAACAGCTTTATTGCAAAAGTAGATTTTCAGTTACTTTTTAAAAAATCATATTATTTTGATAAGAAAAGGTACATGAAACCAGATAATATTTTCACTGTGGCAAATTCTTGATGCCCATTTTTAGCAGGCAAAATCTTCCCATTAAATTTTTGAAGTCACTTGAGCACACTTATTAAAAGCCATTTCTTAACAAGGGTAGAACCTAGCAGGGTTTTACCTGCTTCATACTTTTTCAGTCCAGAGTTTACTATTTACATTAAAATTTGTACTGGAATGTAAGGGACTCTCATGGTTTGTTTTTTTTTTTTTCTTGTCTGTTATTTTTTGCCTTTTCAGTAACTTCTTGATTTTATAAGTTCTAATATAGATTGATTGTTATTTTGGGAGCGGAATTATACGCCTCCAAAGCATTCCCTCTGAGTCAGTCTGTGGAAGATAAATTCATTCTATCTCCATGCACTGTAAATAAATTGTATGCTAAAGAGATCAGCCTTTTTAAATATCACCAAGTCTTTTTTTTTAATGTATCTTCATCTTTCCAAGCTCAATAAGTGAACTGTTATGAGTCAGACTAGAAAAGAGAAAAAACAAACAAACACAGAGAAGTGCAGTATTACCTCTGCTTTCCAAATCATTAGGCATTTTAAATTAGATTATGACACTATAATCTTTCAGCTAATATTTAGTTTTCCTTTACCAATTGCCTCTGTGAAGTATATTTAATATAGTTCACAACTAGAGGGAAGCTGAACAAGATTACTTTAGGTCCATAGTTCTGCAGAAACTATTGTCATTCCCATTTAGCAGTTCCTAGGTCAGCAGTTAATCTTCCAGCCAAGTTCTAAATAAATCCTTATTTTTAAATCACTCCCAAATCTCGAATGATCATTTGGCAGCACTGATACTGAAATCACTGATCCTCCAAGCATCCTTGTCCTACAAGGATACTCTAATAAAATTAAAGCCCCCAACCCAGTCCCAGCTCTCAAAATCCCAGTCAATAGTGTCCCACATTCCCTCTCCAACAGCAGCCATGATCCTGGGTCCCCTTCTCCCAATGCCCTACCTCAAAGCCTCTTTATTAGTTCCAGCAATTTCAGGATGCTTCAGAAAGCAGTAGAATATCTCAGATAAAAGGCAACAGACAAGCCATGGGAAGGCAAACAGGAAACTTCATTGTTAAGGGAAGGGAGAAAAGAGAGTGAATCCAATTCCATCTGCTGAAGAATGTCACACAAAACAGCAGATATTAGGAGAACCTGATGGTTCTTGTCAGGTCATAAGCCAGTGGGATAGGAATAG
Organism: Melozone crissalis; assembly: GCF_028551555.1. NCBI lineage: Eukaryota > Metazoa > Chordata > Aves > Passeriformes > Passerellidae > Melozone > Melozone crissalis. Next base: position 31,514,214 of record NW_026535794.1, read on the forward strand.
ATCAGGAGAGCTCTCCCTCAGACACATACTTTGTCTGTTCTGGGATCCTTCTCTGGAAAAAATCCCATCATTGAGACTAGAACTGAGAAGTTTCTAACCTAAATGTCTGTAGAGTACTAAAAACCTTTGAGAAAATCAGCATGCTACAAGACATCCAGAAAACAATAGCAAATCATTATCCTTGCTCCAGGTAAAGTTTCTTTGCTGTAGGCCAAAGTTGTGTGAGAGAAGGGTTTTGGCTTCACACCTGCCCATGAAAATAAAAGCTTAGTGAATGTCTGTCCTTTGGCTGACAGAAATAAAAGTATGAGAGGCTGCCAGAAACTGCCTCCAAATCCAGCAGAGCCAATTCCAGACGGCTCTAAGATGGACATGCTCCTGGCCAAGGCTGGGCCAATTGGAAGTGGTGGCAATGCCTCTGTGATAACATATTTAAGAAGAAGGAAAAAGAAGTTATTGCACAGTTGTAATTGTGGCTGGAGAAGAGCAAGGTGATAATACGTGAGAGGAACAACTCTGCAGACACCAAGGTCAGTGAGGAAGGAAGGGCAGGAGGTGCTCCAGGTGCCAGAGCTGAAATTCCCCTGCAGGCCAGGGTGCAGACTATGGTGAAGCAGCTGAACTCATGCAGAACCATGGGGAAGCAGAGACCCACCTGAAGCCCAGGAGAAGTCCCATGCTGGAGCAGGTGGATGCCTTAGAGGAGGCTGTGAACTTGTGGAAGGCCTGTGCTGAAACAGGCTCCTGGGCAGGAGCCTGCAGAGCGGAGCCTGTGCTGGAGGCAGGTTTGCTGGTAGGACTTGTGACCCCATGGGACACCCATCCTGGATCAGCCTGTCCTTGCACACCACAGAAGAGTGCAGCCACACTGCAGCCTTTTGTGGAGGACTTTTGACCATGGGATGGACTCCTGTCCAGACACATTAGAGGTCAGAAAAAAGTTCTTCACCCAGAGGGTGGTTGGGCCCTGGAACAGGCTCCCTAGGAAGGTGGTCACAGCACCAGCCTGACAGAGCTCAAGAAGGGTTTGACCAACGCTCTCAGGCACATGGTCAGATTCTTGGGGCATCCTGTCCAGAGATTAGAGTTTGACTCAATTCTTGTGGGTCCCTTCCAACTCAGCTTATCCTCTGATTCTGTGTAAGGCTAAACCATGGTTAAAATATTTAACTTTGTTAGGATTTTCCTAACAAATTTCTTTTGCTACTATTTTTAATCCCTGCTTCCCTCATCTATCTGTGCTATGCATCCATCGGTGTTTTGTTTTATCATAATTACTTAGTTTTTGCTTTTCTGATATTTGGCCTGAAAGGCCTATTTCATTTTCTCTTCACACAGCTTAATTTCCTTCCTCTCTAAATGTCTAAATTGCTATGTACAAAATACATTACATCAAATACATGCTGCTATAGAAGCTGAGAATAAATGGTTTGGCACCTGGTAGATGCTGAGTTGCCAAGTTATCACTCCAGATATCTGCAATCTCATTGTTGAAATGCTAGTAGCATTCATGCTTTGCTCACATACACTATAGAGTTATAGGAAATAAACAGTCATAATGAATAGAAAATACTACAATTTAAGAAGAAAATATGAGAAAAAAATTGACAAAAACCTCCTGGAATGGTTTTGTGAGACCTTTAAACATCCTGAATTATTTCCTTCAATGCTAGCGTCCTTAATTAAATCCTCACCAGCACTGCACTAACTCCGGGGTAAAATTACAATCCTTGATCTTTTCATTGGGATTTCTAAACTCTCCCATTCACCAATTTCAATTCTTTTTGTAGAGAAGGAAAGACTGAGAGAATTAGAGTTGTTCATTAGACTAGAAAAGAGAAGGTTTCAAGATGAGCTAATCCAAGCCTTCCAGTACCTGCAGAAGGAGAGGGACTTTTTATGAGACATGTAGTGACAAGACGAGGGGGAATGCCTTCAAACTGAAAGACAGGAGGTTTGCATTAGATATGAGGGAAGTATTCTTTACTGTGGGAGTGGGGATACACTGGAACAGGTTACCCAGAGATTTTGTGGATGCTCCATCCCTGTAGGTGTTCAAGGCCCAGCTGGATGGAGTTCTGAGAAACCTGGTTCAGTGAAAGGCATCCCTGCCACTGACAGCAAGCTGGAACTAGGTGATCTTTGAGGTGTCTTCCTTAAACAAAACCCTTCTGTGATTCTATTATTTTTCAAGTGGCCATGGCTGTATTTCCTGCTTGTAACACACCATTTCTTCTGTCTTCTCCATCACTATCTTCCTCTTAGAGACTCTTTTATTAGTGGTACCTCTCTGTACTGGTCCTAAAGTCAGGTAGTCAAAAATAATGACATTGATAATACTTTTTCTTAATCCATTTTCCTTGGATGGTCACTGTATGGTGATTGAGATGAAAAATGCATGCCATATAAAAAAAAAAAAAATTAACCTGTACTAGACATCTCTTTTTGCCTCTGTGGGTTTATGTTTTGTGTCAACTCATTAAACTGTGGTTTTCCTTGCATTTGCTCTTCATAGTCTAACAAATATGTTCTAGCAAGTTAAACCCTATTGTGTATGGCAACTTCCATATGTTTCAGGGGGATTTTTTTAACAGAAACTGGTCTATCTGTGGTTGAAACTATTTATCAAGTTCCTAACCTGAGATGAGTAAATATAACACCATTTATTGAAACTTTTAGATCTCTCTCCACTTTCTGTTATTTCACTCAGAAATTTTTGTTGCAGAAATAGTCTGGAGCAACAACACTCACAAGCTGGGAATTGTTTTATTTCAGAAGTTATTTATTGTTAAATAGCAGCAATATTTTAAAATTCGCTTTTCCAGCAAAATTGTGTAATGCAATGATGGCAGTTGAAGTAGGAATGAGGAAACAATAAGGAAATGTATAGAAAGCATAAGAATAGATGTGGTAGAAATATTATTGTCAGTTTTGCAATAACTTTTTTTAACTCTTTTTTTGTCTGTATATATATATTGTCTTGGGTGAGATTCAATTTTATATTTGACATTTACTGTTTTTCCCAAGCAGTACTCTTTTAGAGTGTTACCTTGGTGTCCTTTATCTTCATTGCTTGAATGAAATATAGTATTAATTGTTTCTTTGGGCTTTTCTTGGCCTGTATTCTGTAGGCATTTGCCTTGGTTTTGTTTGTTTAATTCTTGCTGTTCTTATTTTAACTTTAATTAGTTCAGTGTTCCTATTTCCACTCCAAGTTGCACAATGCTTTTTGAAGCAGCAAAGAAGTAGGTCAGGAGGGAATAGTGCTGGTCTTCAGGAAATGGTGACATTTTGCTCCTTTTTTTTCCATTATGAAATGAAACTAAAATGACCTATGAAACACATTTTCAAAAACATCATTAAAAGAATTAAGGGGTATCATATTACTTTGCTACAAAACATTCTAAACATTTTATTAGTAAAACATTTTGAAAAACCCATGATGTGTATTAAAATAGAAGTTATTTTAAAAGTAAATTTGCAAATAAACTACTCAAAACTTCCACAAATGTCAAAATGGGGCCAATCTCTACATGAAAAAAATGTGCCAAATTATCCAGAATTTCCAAATATATTACTTTTTTTTCTAATAACTTCGTCAAGATTCAGTACTCTCCACACCTGGGTAACTTTCAAGCAGAACAAAGCAGCCATTTCAAAAAGAAACACTATGATTTCTGTCTCTTAGAGCAACATTTCTGCTTTCCCTTTGCTCCCCACTCACCTGCTTCTCTATTTTCTTCTGAACAGCACAAATAGCAGTGCTGTCTTCTCTTTGCTCAGGATTCTGGCAGCCCCTTTGCTGGTAACTCCTGTTCATGGCTGACATCAACTTACAGAGTTCTGACTCATTTTATAGCTTCACTTCAAATTGGCTTTCTTGCCTACCTTTGAATTGGCAACATCTGTTATGGCTTTGTCACAGCCAAAATGCAGAACTCTCCCCATCTGGAACGACTCACAGCCATGCTTTACACTACCCTACTTTTGGCGTGTGACTTCCCTGGCTCCAGCTGGTCTTTTTCTGCCCTCAGTCTCCATAATTTCCATTTCTTCTCCTTCTGTCAGGGCTTCAATATGTTCATAGGTCTTTGACATATTTTATTGCCCCCACAGACCCATTCTGACCCAAATTCAACTGATACTGATGCACCCTACATAGCATCCTTCTATCCAAATAAAACTGTCAATATTTTTTGGTTTGTCTCCCCATTTATGTCAGTCCAATGCATCCAAAACATTTTCTTTTCCAAGCTTTTCCTGCCACTGGGCTTTTTGCTAAACACTACCCTTTCTGCTATACCAGTTTATAATTAGGTACTGACTGTGATTCACTAAGTATGTGAAACTTTACACAATTTTATATTTTCCTGATAGCTTTCAACTAAGATTAGGACACATGTAGTAGGACACATCCTACAGGACACAAACATTCTTCAGTAATTCATCTTGCATTTTGACTTCTGCAGCATCCTGAAATTGAGACAGAGCTAGAATTGCTTGAGAATTGGACAGGATAAACATGAAGAAATTAGACTGGAACAGAGGACCCAAGGGGAAAGGGCAGATAAAGGCATAATTTATCAATACTCAGAGAAAGAAGCAATAAATGTGTGCCTGCTAGAGTGCATACTCTCTGGGGTTTTACATAGAACCTGGGATTCCTAATTGTCACAATTTTGTTCACAATTAAAAAAAAACAATTTGATCTTCTGGTGGTTAATCATTGTTGCTACCAGTCACTTTAATTTCTCAAATGGCAGAAATTCACATGAATCTCTTACTGTTACTCTGCTGGTGAAATACACAACATTCAGAGTCAACATAAGATTATGTTTTCCTTTTACAGAGATCTAGGAATCACCAGAAGAAAGGTTGTCTACAGAGAAAATTTAAGTCAGGAGGCATATATCTGTTCAGCAAAATGGGTAAAGTAGAAAAGCAGGTGAATGGTTAAATTTGTGCAGGAAGATGAAACACCAGGTGAAAGCACACTCATATTAGCCCTTTAAAACCCTCTCCAACCACAGCTGAACTCCCTTGCACCAGGGCTTTGCAAAGCACTCTTCAAGGGAAACAAATTAAAGAAAAACCCATATTGTGTTCCAGTGGATATGAAATACCTACTCTGGGGTTGGATTGGGGTTTTATATTTAAGGTCACTGGTAGATGTTTAATTCCTACTTCAATTCTTGCAGATGCTGTGAGCACCCACAGTACTGTACCAATTAGAAATGGAAAAATTGCACTTTCTGTAAAGTTTCTCTGACTAGAGTCTGGACTGCAGAATTGCTTAGCATGTGTGAGTTTGTTCATGCCAATAGAAGCTGTGCTTCATGTTTTTATAGTATGGGTAATACCTGCCTATTTTATGGAAAAATTTTGGGGCCAGTTATTTTACAATTTAATTTTTATGCCTTTAGGTTAGATGCCTTCCATTTGCACATAGAACAGCAACAGCACACTCTTATCTCAGAAAGATCTTGAGCAGATTCAATCATTAGTACACACCAGATTGAATGAGGCCCCAGCTGAGAGCTTGTGAAGGAGATCCAGACCCAGCTGCTACTGACATACTGATTTCAATTACTCTGAGGGACTTCAGAGCAAGCTCACAGGTTGATTCCTAAGTAATGTTTGCCAGCATTAAGCACAGTCACCTTAAAATTATGTCTTCAAAACACATTTTGAAAATTAAGTAAGCTCTAGAAATGATGGGGTGTACATAAAAATATTGTATAATTAGTCATTAAATGGGCATTACCAATTTTGTGCACAGGAGGAGACAGACATTTTGTGGAAAAAACCAACATGGGAATATATCTAAATGTATATGTGAAATAAAATTAATAATGGATGATGAGATATCCTTTTTTATGAAACTTCTTTACTGGCAAGTGTTTGACTGTATAATTTCAGTAGTGTTATTCTAATGTAAGTATGTATGTGTAATTGAACTAATGAATATTCTGCACATACTCTTGGTTTCTGTTGATTTCAGCTGATTTCTGACTGGTTCTTCTCATTAATTTTTCACTGGTCCCCGGTACATGATAATATGTTTTGCTGCAGTAATGCTGATGGCTCAGCCTAACTTCATAAAACCTGTAATATATTCCGTGCAGAGCAAGTATAGCACATTGCAAGGAGTCAGCACAGCCAGCTCAGATCACTTCTTGTGCATTAGCAACAAAAGTAAAGCTCAAAAGCTGTGCTGTACCTCAGAATCTCTGAAGCATGACAGACCATTCCCAATACTTGCTAGTGACACCTTTTGGTGATAAACCCATGGTCTGTGACCTGACTGAATGCACAGCCTTGTTCCTCTCTTTTCTGCTGGCATATTTTCCCTAGCAATGACTCTATTTAAAGACCCTTTTAGTGGCTGAAGAAGAAAACAAAAGAGAAAAATCAATGTATAATTTAAATAAGAGTTGAACAGAGTATGCAGTGGCAATGCAAAGTATAGGCAATCGGGATAAACTCTGAAATTAAACCCTGTTTGTAGGCTAGGATTAATAACCTTGTTTCACAGCTAGGGTTACATCTGGCAAAGGTCAAACATGAAATGTTATCTTCAGATTTACAACTTCAAATTCTAGAAAAAAGTAAGTGATGAACTGGCCAAGGTCTACAAAAATACCTGAGTCCAGGAGGTACACGGTTACAGTGATCACACTGACAACTGAGGTTTGAAATAAAATGGTCCAAAGTCAGTTTTCAAGAAAAAATTGTCAGTATAGCAGCACTACCATAAAATCCTTGCTTGGCCGGATATCTTTGAGTCTTTTGAATGTCTTTTTAATTAGGCACGCATCTGTATTTCAGTTGTACTGTGATTATTACAGTTTAATATCTTAATTTTAGCCAGTGTGACGCCATGACTATGAAGAAGGTGCACTGGATTAATGTGCTAGGAGATATTACTCATTTACATATTTGTTAACTCTTATGTCTCTTGATTCATAGATATTTAAACCTATAGAGGGTTTAAGTCCCATAGAGGGACTATGGAACTATTGTGATCATTTAGATGGATTTCTTGCAGAACGTAAGCTGGAGGCCCAATCATTCACGCCTCAAATCAGTAAATTCTGAGATGCATCTTCCAGAAGAAGTACCTGGCTATGTTCCCTCTTCTTCTTGCCTGTACATGTTCCTGTTTCTGCCCTTGCTTTTTCCTCTGAAAAAAAATGTCTATTTTCATCCAAAAACTCCTAACAAAAAACCTTTTTCCTAAATCACTCACAAATCGCAGCTGTCACTTATTAGATACTGCATATGAGAGTCACAGGTATGCTTACTTTTTGAGCACCTGCTCTGTACCAGCTCTGACCAGCTACTGACACAGCAGTGACAATATTGCTCCTGTGTTATACATAGACACGTTACACACACAGACTGTGATTCTGTGACATAGTTTATCACATGTACAGGAGACAAGAAGGCAGGTCGAAAGTTATCATGACCTGTCTTGAGTAGTTCTTTTAAGTGCTCTTGTTACTGCTACAGCCACAGAAATCTTGCCAAAAGGGGGAGACCCCAGGGATGTAATGTTACAGAAGTCTTTATGTACCTTTCTGACTAGAACAAATGAATGGCTGACATCTTTTTGTGCAGGCATGCAGGAGTGTTTCCAGGGAGGAAGGAATCATTGTTGATATAGCCCAGAATTAATCAGAATTCAAAGTGGATCTATTCCCATCCTTTCCTTGTGTGTGAGCACCTTCTAAGGCACCAGCAACAGCCACTCTCTATAGAGAGGTTTAATTGGGGTACACAAATAATGGTATAGAAATACATTTATCTTTAAATACTGGAGAGCCAGATCTGCTGTGAAAGACAGAAGAAAGCTGGTGGGACATGGATGAGACCCTTCAATTATGCATTTTAAGGGAAAAATTTCCCATAGCCTTCTTTGGACCTATCCGGTCTCCTCTGTATCCTGAGGCCTATCTTTTCTTTTCTCCCAAGGCCTTGTTGCTTGTTGTCCTCTACAGCACAGAAGATCCATGACTCTGCTCTGCAACAGCCACAGCAGAATCCCAATCTGTCCCAAGTTCCTGAAGAGTCATGCTCTGGCTTCACCCTCTGGACTTGCTCTGGGAAAGATAGGTACAGATCTGTCCTTCCTTCCTTTCAAAATATTTCACTGAACCCCAGGGCCAAGAGTTGAGATCAAGACAAGCTTCTTACCAATTTATGCAAGATATTCTTCTGCATTAAGCTCTGAAAAATAACCTGGAGAGTGGAGGAGCACAGCAAGAGCCATGTGATCTCTAAAGAAAGCTCTATATAAAACTACTGTCCATCCCTTGAAGGAGAAATGTTGCATGTCCCCTAACCCTTGGTGCCACAGAACCAAAGTGAATAGCATAGAACCAAGTACACCATAATATAAGCTAGTTCTCCATCAGAATGCTGTATTTACTGTATGCAAGATGTATGTGAATATTTATTTATATAAATAATATGTATATGTGTGCCATTCTTGCTGTAGGTACTACATTTTAAGCTACTACATGATTTTAATATTTAATGAAATATGATTTTTCATCCTATGTCCAAACCACTCTGGTGTTTCCTTCTATGTGTCAAACAGTTTATGAATTCCTTCTACGTGTCAAACAGTGTTTGTAAATTCCTAATGAATTCTCGCTGAAGAATGCAACAAGAATTACAGCTGCTTTCAACTATAGATACCCTGAGTGAAGTGTATTGAGCTGCACTTTTCACTGTCTGATAGAGCTCTGCAGTGTTGTAAGAGGAAAATACAGGATTTATCCATGAAAATCAGATGTTATAGCAGCAGAAGAAATTATGCTAATGTGCACAATTAACAAAAGGTACCTCTCACACTTTTATCTCAAGATTTTACACGTAGGGAGATTTTATGCTGCAGTCATGCATAACATCTGCAAAAGTCACATAACCAGTTCACATCAACAGTGCTGATACTGAATTTATTATAAGCTTGGCATGCTGAAAGGAAAAGCTTGAGTGATTCAAGAAACTACAGTAAATGGTTTCTGCCTTCTCTTCATTAGCAATTTTTTAAACTTTTCTTGCACAATTTTATGTAATTACTTTGTACTTATTGGGAATTTTCATTATACAATCTCAAAGTTCTGAGACTGAACATGCCTAAGAGAGGAAAACTATACTTTTTTTTAAATAAACTACAAGTGAGACTGAGTTAATGGCCAAATCAGTGAAAAAGCAGAGTCAGACCCACTGGGCCTCTGGGCTGAGTGCATCTGGGCTCAGATATACCCACCTGCTTGCAATTATTTTGAAGGTCTTGCCACATTGAAGACTTTTCTCATTTGAGTTATCCCTGTCTAAACAGCTTTCTAAAACACAGTCCAAGTCATATTACCTAAAAGATGCTATGTTTAAAATAAAAGAACTAAGGAAACTCATATTTATGTATTATTTCAGCCACTTTTAGAAGTACTATTATGCCACCTGAAATAGATATAGAGATATAGATGTAGGTGTAGGCATAGATATAGATGATATAGATATAGATATAGATATAGATATGCATATACATACTGCTTCCTCCACTGGTAGGAGTGAGAGTTTAAATTGATGAGTATTTTCAAAACAGAATATGTATATTCCTGAGATACAAACAGGATATTACATTATTTTCCCCTCATACAAGGACCCAAGCTTATGCCATACTTATCTGAGGGACAAGGAAGTAGAAATTTGAAAGTTTTTCATTCAGACTATTTGTTGAACTCAGCTGTGCTGGACTGGTAGTCCTTGGTTTCCACTCTGCCCTGACTTTAGAAGCAATGACAGTCACTGCTTCCTCCTTTGCTGTGCCTGTCAGGGAGGTGGTAAGAGAATTCTGGTAGCTCTGCATGCAAAGGCACAACCTCTGGCAACGTTCTAAGACAAGAAGTTGAATGCTGGTTTTATGGACCTGATCCTGAATTTGAAAACAGAAGCCTGGATTTTGGCATCTAGATTATGAATCCCTTTGTTTTAGGTTTCAGATTCTCTGTGCAGTGTGGTGGGCAGCATGGCAGTCCAATAAATCATATCAACTTTATGCCACTGAGAAAAAGACAATGCCTAATAAAATTCTTAATATGTCACCCCTTTCCAGATCTAAAGGTTAAAGCCAAGTTCAAGTTGACAGCTCTGAGCACTGAGAACCAACACCCTGTGTGCTGCACAACCACAGCCTTATTCAATTCTCCTCTCACTTCTGTTTAAAATCTTACCATGAGTATTTATATGGTTACATGTGTATCCTACATTAAATTTAATAAGAGAGCTATGGAGTTTGGAAATGACACTGTTGGCACCTCTGGGGTTGTTCATCAGCTTTTTTAAAAATTTTGAACTATTCCCTGAAGCCTGTTATTATTTCTCATGAGACTGAAATCTTTACACTTATTTTAATCAAGCAATACCATTTCATAATTCCACAAAATTATTACTGTTTTCACTAAGACAGGTTCTTTGTGGAATAGTAATATTCAGATTCCATGGTTAAATCCCTACCTTACTATCTGTTAGAAAAATAAATTTCTAAATGTGTTTCTATGGAAACCTGATAGGATGAAGACACAATATATAATCCTGGTAATTGCAAGTCTTTAGTTTCCAGATCTACATAAAAATACCAGTTTGAATAAGCTCTTTCATTAATAAATGTTATTTTATTTTTATCTGACATCCAGTTTTTCATATACAGGAATTTTATGTTTGAAAAATAGTAGAAAGCAAGATGACACAACCAAAGACATGTTAGGGTATGTTTTTCAAACAACTCAGGGACTTAGAAGTGTAGAAAATGCCTAGGCTGCTCTGGCTGCAGAAAATAAAAAGCATTACAATTTAAATTACATGATTCTGCTTTATTGACTCTTTGGCTGTGCTGAACATCAATAACACTCTTTCTTTAACTTTACCTCCTAAGTCACCCTGAATTTATCTCAGGGATTTTTTACAGAGAGCTTTACAAATTCCTCCCATAAAAGAGAGATCTGTCAGTAGCACAGCCTCTACCCAGCACCATTGTGCCAAGAGAAGATGGGCTATGTGCATGTGATCCACCAGCTCTATATGTGTTTATATTGTGTTTATATTCCAGACATATTTATTCAGAATCTTACATCAAGAGACATCATTCTTTAAAGTACATTTGAGGGGAAAAAATGCAGAAGAACAAAAAAAGATAATGCTTTCTCAAAAAAAAACCCCCAAAACTCAGGGACCTTTTATTTGGTCCATTGCCAACACCCTTGATTTCCTTTTTACCTCTTGAGCTGAACCACCCAACCAGTCTTATTTGGGACAGAGTTCAACAGACCTATGTGAGGTTTGGTCCAATCCTCCTTGAAGAGTTAACCACAGATTGATTCAGCAATGCTTCACAAAGCATGCATCTACCAGTTTACCTGTACCCACACACGGAATGTTTCACTGGCTAATAGACTACAACATTTTGTTTTTCTATTTATGGAATGCCCTATGGAATAGATGTGAGATTCATAATTCATTGTTCCTGTCATGGTGCAAAGAAGAATTCCCAGTGCAGGGCTGTCTGACTGCATGTCCTGGGGTCTGACTCCCTGCCCTCAGCAGAACTCCAGCTCTGATCTGAGTAAAACAACAGACATCACATAAGTGTTATATTCTTTTTTGCATCATCAAGGAAAAGCATTTCTCTTACTTGTATTGGGCTTGTATATGCTTGGCTTTTGTATTCATCTCCCGTTTAGTTCTTGCTTTATTCTTTGATGTAAGTAAAGCAACTTTTTTAAAAAATAATAAAAGTTATATAATCTTATTTCAGAAGGTGCAGAGAAGGGGAAAAAAGTTCCACAAAACAAATGCTTTTTTGTCATAAAAATCAGGATTCTGTCAAATATATCCTGGTACTTGTAATCTAGTCTTCGCATCTAAGATGATGAAACACATTGGATAAAGTACAGAATAAAATCTGTAAATAAATTCAAAGAAAATGTTTAGTACACAGAACCTTCGTGTCTATAAAAAGACACTTCAACACTAAAGATTACTCGTTCATTAAAGAGTTGTATTTTGCCTTCATTTGTTTTCCAGGTTCTTAGATTTACAGAAGCCATCATAATTCCTGCAGCGTGTGTCTTCTGATAAGGCTATGTTAAGTATGTGCTGCTAGTGTATATGCCTCACAGAACTCTTCATTACATACTGGAACTCAGCAATTATTCTCTTTGGGGGAGGGAATTAAACTTGATTAAAAACAAACACTTTGAGTGACTTTAAATGCTGTGGCATGGAGCTGAGCCTGCTTGCATCCCAGAGCTGTGCACAGACAGATGGCTGAAGAGTGGACATAAGGCTCTGTGCTGCCACAGGACAGTGATGCCAGTGAATTGCAACCTACAGGTCTGCATCAGCTGCACCACTGCTTGGAACCCCAAGGTGAACTCCACAGCCTATCAAGATACAGTTCGTTTTGCTCTCTTTTATGCTCTGAAAATGACTTGCTGATGTGTTGGCAGTCACAGCTCTTGCTGAAGGCAGTTGGGATTACAAGTCCTCATCTCAAAGTAATTAAAGATCAGATTTATGTAAAATGTAAATATTTCATAGCGTAGCTGTCAGCCCATTCTAAAGTGAAAACAAGTCTAAGAGCTGACTAAAAGCTTTGGTTTGGTGATTAGATGAGAACAACTGCTATAATTTTATTTTATTTCCTTTGTTTGAGATCTATTATTTTAACTGTGCTTATTTGATTACCTGTATGACTTAATCAATACAATTCTTCAATTAGTTATGTGGATGTTAAGCCAGGTGCACTTCTTTTGCCACATTATCAATAGCTCAGAAATGGTTGTCTTGGTTGAGGGCTGCAGTCAGCCCAATGAGGCATTTCTTCTGCTAATGTGCTCTCATGATTTTTTCTGTGAAGCCACACAGGAATAGAACTGCTTTTGCTTCTCAGAAGAAAAAGCTGGCCAGCGTCTCTGTGGCTGAAACTGGTCAATGGATCCCTCTTGCCCACAGGCCATTTTTTCTTCTTACAGTTATTAGCCATGGGAAAAGATGATTGGGTCCCTCCACGTCAAGTCAGACAACAGCTCTGAATAATGTTTTCCTGGGGAACCTCTTTTGTTCCAGGCACAGTAATACACCTTGGTTTTAGGCACGTCTGTTTAGAAGCTGGGGTGAGCATGTTGTCTATCTTTTTAGATATCTGCTGGCAGGACTTGGAAATTCAGAGTGGTTAATCCTGAATAGTCTCATTAGGAGTCACTAATAAGCAGGTTACTTTGACATGTGAGGTGAGATCTGCTCCTCTATATTTTTATATATACCTTTAATTTCTAGATCCTGGATTTCCATATCTAAAGAACTGGGCAATTAAATACAGCATTTACCATAAAGAATACTTTTTATTTACATGAAGTAGACCTCACATATGGTAAGCTTTCCTGAAATATATGTCTGGCAAAATGTAAGGGGTTTTTTATTATTTAAAATTGCATTCACATTTGAAGGTTTGACCCCATGTTCATTTAATCAATTTCTGGTATCTATTAAAAATATCGCTCTCTCAATCTTTGTACCATCCATGCTAAAGCAGATTGCTCCTTATCACTAACATCTTATGACTCTCTGTAGAAAAAGAACTGTTTACAGGATGAAATCTTTCTTTGAATACCATCTAAGAAAAGGAAAACAATAAAATCAGAATTCATAAACTTTCCAAAAGTGTATAATTTAATTTAATTTGAACTAATTACCCCTAGAAAAATTGTACTAATTTTAGAGCATTCTTTTTCTGTCTTTTGCTTTTGTTGTGAATAAACACGTGTCTGTGATACAAATCATCTCTCTTTTAATTTAAAAGAGCATTACACTGTTCTGCAAAGGATTTAGGTTCAGTTAGGGAGAGGACGTTTTTATGTCTCAAATGAGTATTTTAAAGTACTCAAATTTGTATTTTAAAACTTCTTCTGCAAAATATCAGGCAAGCGGGGGGAAAAAGGTCTTAGATGAAATATTAAAAGTAAAACCCTCAAAAGTAATATTTTATAAGGAAGATGCTTTCAAAAACAACATTGGTTTCCAAAACAAGATTGGGAGGCTTGGATTTACTTCTTGCCCCAATGGGGGCTGTTTGTGTAGTTTAGTTGTTTAGCTTCTGTTTACATTAGTGTGACTGTGCTATTTGATCCACCAGTAACAGAACCTTAAAATAGGCCAAAATATAATTAAGGCTCTCTTTAAGGCCACTTTTCCTATTGAATGTCATGAGAAGGGAATTATAACTGAAAGGATTATGATTGAAAAGCAGATCTCTTTGCTCCTGTTTTCCCATTTCAAGAATAAATGGAAAATGAGCAGAGATGTGACTTTGGAAAATCAATTATTTGGATCACCTCAGAAAAATTAGTTTGATTTTTCACAGAGATAACCTGTGAAATACTGAGAATATTACAGGTGCTATGTTTATAGTTTCTTCAGTCTATTCATCACTTACTTTTGGTGGGGTTTTTGTTGTACTTTTTTGAGGGGTGGGTATTGTAGAATTTTTAGGCCAGGTAGTCAAAGGCAATAATTCCTTAGCATTTTTGAGGTTGGTTTTGGAAAAATAAATTGCTTTTTAGTGCAAAAATGAAATAATGGACAGTGACAGTGTTTATCTTTTGCTTTATTTGTTTTCAGTTCACTAGTACACTTAAAATATCAATGAGTTGGGTTTTTTGTTAATCTTTGGTTGGTTTATTTGTGCTGGTTTGTGGATTTTTCCCCTGGACCAAAACAATCTGCTGTTTTCTAGTGTTCTTCTCTTTCATTTTGCTAATAAAAATCCCTGCCTTTTGTAGATTGCTACCATCTTCTTCCCTCTTACTACAATCCCCCATTGCCTAAAACTCAACAATCTTAACATAAATGCACAGGAGATTCAACAGAATACAAGAAACCATATCTTGTTTTGGTTTTTATCCCTTATTCCAAACCCAGTGATATCTAACTTTAGGGGAAAGTAAGGCGCAATCCATTGGTAAGGAAGTCCTATGTTCAGCTCTGGGTCCTCAGCATAAAAACCTGGACCTGTTGGAGTGAATCCAGAGGAGGACCACAAAGATGATTGGAGAGCTGGAGCATCTCTCCAGGACAGGCTGAGAGAGTTGGGTCTGTTCAGCCTGGCAAACAGAAGCTCCAGGGACACCTTATGGTGCCTTCCAGTACCTAAAGGGGACCTACAGGAAATCTGGAAAGGGACTTTATACAAGGGCATGGAGTGACAAGGTAATGCTTTAAACTGAAGCAGAGTAGGCTCAGATTGGATATTTAGACGATGTTAATTATTGTGAGAATGGTGAGGCACTGAAACAGTGCCCAGAGAGGTTGTAGATGCCTCATCCCTGGAATGGGGCCCTGTGCAACCTGATCTAGGGGGTGGCACCCCCGCCTTGGAAGGAGGTGGGGTTTGAACTGGGTGATCTTTACAGTCCTCTCCAGCCCAAACCATTCTGTGGTTTGAAACGTTATATTTAAAGGAGTAGATGGAAGAGAGAAAAAAAAAAAATCACAGGTAGTTTTGGCCATGGGCTCGCTTGCTTGGGTATTAAAAGAAGAATTGTAGTGGATATTAAAATTCTTATGGACTTACATTTTCCCAGCATGAGTTATTGAAAAATAATACAACTTTCAATAAAAGTGCTACTCTTTTATTATAACCTTAATGCCCACCTTTATTCTGGCTTTTATTGTAACTTTTAAGGAATAAAATGTCAAGCACATTCTTCAGTTAGTAGCAACTGATTCCTTGATGAAAAAATTCTTGGTGTTAAAAGCATCTGCCAAGCATCTTCACCCTACACTCTCTGTTGCTGATACACTATTATTGGGTGTGCATGTGTGTAGGCATCTGTCTGTCTATCCAGACACAGATTATAGTGTATACCTTGACACTTAAAATTTTATCAGACCATGTGTTTTACATGAAAACCAAGAAATTACATGCCTCAGAAAACTTCATAAAGAAGAGGCATTTGACATTAAGACTGTTGTGACTTTTTGAGCGCATCCAATTGACTCCACCACTTAATTTTCTTCTCAGGTATTAATGCTACTTTTGATATATTCCACACCATACCCGTTCCTTTGACATCAGTAGAAATTATAAGTGTAAGCTCAGTGACAGAAAATTTAAGTCTATGGTACTTAAAGATATAGCTTGGCAACAGAATTTACAGTGTGAAAACCAAGAAATAGGTTGTAATATTTATCCCATTAACCTATTATTTTCCTACTCTACTGAGGCAAATAAGTGCATTTTGTTAATCAGAAAATCACTCTCTTTCAGGTTTTAATTTATACCCTAGGCTCTAGTATTCTAACCTAACATTTTCTGAGGCAATCTAGGATTTCTAGTGTCTATAGAGATGATATACTCCATATACCTAACAATATGAGTATGCTTTTCAGGTACAGTCAGTAGGTAGCTGAAGGTAGGGGAATTCAGTTTGTTCATTTACATGGACTCTGGATCAACACCTTAACTTTTGAACAAGAAAGATAAGATTGCTGGCAAAACTCCTTCAGCAATTTGTCATTAATTTGTAGCTGGAGGTCATAATTACTTCCCAGCTACATTCACACAGACAAATTGAAAGGTCAGTATTTGAAAGAACAGTTTTACCAGTGGTTGCTTTGCTGTGAGGTCTGTGACAGGAGTTATTTCCTTTTCCAAATGCCTGCAAATGCCAAGTTTCTCAGGAAAAAGGCAATAAGTAGAAGACTAAATGTTTGCAGGGAAATATTGTGTCTGGTTCCCCCTATAAAAATCAATTTTGTTCAAGCAAATCTCTCTTGTCCAAGGGAGGCTAATTATAAATACATCTACAAGGACTTTAACGTATGTTTAACTGCTTACAAAATGTCTCTCTCCAGTTAAAGTGAGGGAATTACACACAGTGTTGTTAAATTAAACATACATGTATATCTCCTGAAAAATTCAGGAAAACCTGGATAACAATAGATTCCATTAGGTTTTGGTTGAGCAAGGACTGTGCACCCTTGAATAGTTTAAGAAATCCTCTTTTTTTAGAGTTTGATTCTTAAAGGGAAAAAAACCCAAACAACCAAATCAGATTTCCAATTTACTTGCAGGTTTCCTTCTGTTCTACCAATTCCTCCTGCCTCTCTAATTTTTTTTTTTTTTTTTAAATCAGAAGATTAAATCTGGGGGGGGGGGGGGGTGGGGTGGTTTGCTTTGTTCATTTGTGTGGGGTTTTTTGGTAATTTGATTGGAATTCAGATTTTTGTTCACATGCTTGGAAATTAAAACATGAGAGTTATCACCATTAGCTAAACTTGACAAAGAGATTTTAGCTCATTTTTTAAGATCCTTTTTGATGACCTGATTACCCAATGCAACAGTTACAATATGGTTTTCCTAAAAGCCTAGCAGAAGTGTGTGTGAGAGATAAAAGCTTTGGCTGCTGCAGTGAGACTCTGGTGAATATCTTGTTACAAGAATAGCTACTGAAACACTTGTTCTAGTTTTCACACATGCATCTCTCTTCTGCAGCTTATCCCATGAATGGTCCAGCTGTCCCTGTCTCAGTCCCCTGGTAATTTGAAAGTTTAAATGAACACAGAAGATGCATGTGGAACAGAGAACGCAGGCTGTGCATTCTTACAGAGTCAAAAAAACTGAGTCAATGAAAGAGTTATTTTCTTAAACACACTTTCTCATGACATGCAGCTGGCAACTCTGAGGTATCAGGTGACAGTGAATGTCTTTATTTATGGATGCACAGAGCAGGACAACTCAAACACAGAACAGAGAGTTCTCAGAAGTATTGTAAGTATGCTGAAAGTCCCTCTAAGAGGAAGGACAACACAATCCAAGTGCAGTTCAGGAGCCACTTCAAGATGAGTTACTCAAGGAAAAGATTACAAGCCTCAAGGAAATTAATCCTTTCAATTACACCATACAAACTGCAAAAGGCCCTGAAAAATAGTAACATTTTATAATGCACGGAATACAGAACTTAGGATAAATTTGGGATCTCCTTCATTCACACACAAAGTGATGTGCATGAGGTTTAAAAGTTAAATTGAAAGACCACATCAAAAAAAATTATAGTGACAGAGGAGAACCCTGGACAGAGGGAGCAGCAAAGCAACCAAATATGCTTCTGAACAGCAAGCAAGTTTTTTATCATAAAATGAATGTTGTTAAACTAACATAATTTATCAATCATGTTTCTTTTCAGTACTTTTTCCTGCTTTTCCTTTCATGCAGAATTAAGAGCTGGTGCAAAAGGAAGATATGTAGGTAAGAAAGACATATAATGAAAAAATATTCTTTTTTGTGAACTCTACAAAATACCCCAAATTATAATATATAAAACCATCACAGAACAAAATAATTTCCTGCTACATTTGCAGAGACTGCATTTTTGACTCTTAAAAAAAAAAGACTAGTGCTTTATCCCAGTCAAATTTTGTACTGTGAGGAAACTTCTTCAGGCAAATCTGCATTTACCACTATGTTAGATATGGAATTAGACAAAAGGAAAATAGGAGTTTATCTGAACTGTTTCTTCCATTAGATTTTTTTTCCTTTTTAGTTCTTCCAGGTACATTTTCACCTTTTGCATAAAGAAATTGTGCTCTGAGCTAAATCACCTATTTCACAGATTGGTATGTAGATACAAGCTATATAGTCAGGGAGAACTTAATAAACAGAAAAAAAAAAGGAAAGTCAGTTCTATTTTGCAACCAGATTTTAACATATAGGAAATGTAAAACATCCATCACATCTTTCAATTATGAATTTCCTTCTCTAATAGCACTGATGCTCAGAGATTTCATTCTGCATAGGAAATGAGGAATTGCTCACTTCTTCCTTGCTTACTCAGGATTACACAGAATTTCTTGAAGTATAAATATTGAAATTCATAACTGAGGGCCTCTGATTGCCTCTAATTTCCAAGGAGATATGTATCATAGGAGACCCCCATTCCTTTTTACATGGATGAAGGCCAGCAGAAGTCTTGCCCTGTAAAATGTTCTGGAACACTTCACACTTGTATCAATTGACATTAATCCTCTGTTTGTACAAGAAATATCACAACCATGTGGGAAGCATTTACTGGATCAAGCAGCAAAGAATTTGAAAAAAACATACCCAGTGTGTCAGTGACTGATGAGATTTATGTTAGTGGGAGGAAGAACAGGCATTAAATCAAGAGATATTTATGCAAACTTCATTTTGCTGTGTATTTGGCTTTGCTATGAAGTTATTTATAGTTATAATTTACTTAACCAGTGGTTCCGTGTCTGGCTCCTGTTTCAAGAATTCATCAAAAATTCATCATCTGATCTGTTTAATAATATATACTTTAAAATGGAAAGCAACAAACTAAAAATGACATAGGAGGGAAAGAAAACATATTGTGCTTTATATTCATTCCTAATGGATATGAATCACAGAAGTGAGTGCAGGTAAAATGAATGGGAATATTGGTTTGCAAGATAGTAAATAGGAGGAGTTAAAACATGTTTCTCTTTCATAATTTTTGAATTTCCCCATTACTGAAATTTAATGGAGGGAAGTACTTTTACTACACTCATCAGGAATCTTAACTTCAGGTCATTCTGCCACCCTGCAAATTGACTTCATTGTACAGGTCCCTGCTTGGTATAAAGGGCCCTGATGTCTGTGACCCTAAAAACTCATGGGAGTTTTGGAACCTTGAAACTCATTGGTTCTGAACTGGTAGTTCAGAACTGGTAGCAAAGATACAACTTTGCTGCCAAGGTCCAACCTGGTCCTAGATAACATCACAGAAATGGTGACAGGATTTGGATACACAGTTTAGTGTTGATCTTTGTATATTACCCTCATTACCTGGAAGACAAATCTTCACTGAAACCAGCACAATTGCTGTTGTCAGCAGTGAATGGGGTGGGTTCCCAGACTTGTAGTTTTTGGGTATGTGTCAGCAAGTATTGAGTAAGAGGAGACAGCTCCAGACAAATGGGGAAATGGGATATGGAAAAAGCCTTCTTGCATAACCTTTGATTCATCTTGCAATAAAACTGTGTTCATGTCATTGTTAGTGACAAGAAGATGTGTGTAATCCTTGTGGGATTTATCTGCTGGTGAGTCTTAATCACTTCTCCCTGCATCCTAGTGAAGGGCTCATGTCAGCCATCAGAGTGCAGCCAGCAATGCTCAAACAAAAACTTCTTCCTAAAGCCTTGCTGGTAATAGTTCTTATTTTGATTCCAGTTACTGTCAGAAGAACTGCAAAAATCCCCAGGCATTTCCCGAAGTAATGAAGTGGAAGATTTCTCCCAGAGGAAGATGGACAAAGTTAGAGAGACATATATTACCTGGTATTAGCAGTGCCAGAGTCTCAGGAGAGCCCTATGCAGAGCTTTCAATGAGCCTCTGAAACTACAGCAAGTAATGGCATGTCAGAGAGCCTTATAAAATGGTGAGATGGACAGAAAGGCTCTTAGTGAAGGTAACCACCATTTTTATGCTTGGAATAAATTAGGTTATTCTACTTTATGGATCACGGATTAAAAGATTTGCAAACAACATTCATAAACATTTCATCCAAGTTCAGTTGTAGAATTGAGAGCCACATTTCCTGTAAAGCATTTGTCCAAGCTATTTCAGAAGCTTAAAAATGAGCTGAGGTTTCTCTTGGTGAAATCCAGGTATGGTTGTACTTCTTGCTGTTATATACCAACATAAAGATGTGAGTCCCATGGTGTGAGGGAGTTTTAAGCTAACATGTGAGCCTGGACTTCCTCCTGCTTTGGTTTCCTTTCTGCTTCCTCCTGCTTTGGTTTCCTTTCTGCTTCCAGAGTCAGTATTTCTGCTGTTTCAAAGGCACTTCTTATATTTATTCCAAATGGAAGAACTTATCACCCTTCTCTCGTTTACCTCTTGTCCCAATTTTTTCTGAGGTGGGCACAGGCTCTGAGGAGCTGTGAAACCTCCCTTTGGCCAATCAAACAAATGGTTCTGGTAATTTCAGCTGTATTTCTAAGTCATAAATTAGGTAAATGTATGTGCTTTTCCATGGGCAATTTTGAATTTAGCATGGTCTGTTGACACAAAAGTTTGGGATTTACTGAATTAGAGAACAGAAATAATTAGAACAGAAATAATCAGAACTGTAATGAGAAATGTCATCCTGTTGAAGTTCAGCACAAAACTTGAATATGGCTTTTTCTACAGTCTCCTTTATATGAAGTTGCACGGATGAACTAGTTTAACTTCTTTATAGAACTGGAGCCCAGCAAGTAAGGAGTTAATAGTAGAATCAAATATTTCAACTTTTTAGGTGATAAAGAGGAGAAATTGTATATTTTAGATAGCTAAATATACCTAATTTACATACTCTTGATGGAAAGACAGTCCCCAAAGAGTTGTTTCTCCCCAGAATTACATAGTGAGCTATTAGACTGACTTCAGTGCTAAACAAAACTTCTTAACAGGATTTTAAGAAACCTTTAATATTGGGCTCAGGAGTGTGGGGGATTTTACCATCTGTAGTATTTCTGGGCTGTTTGTTCTGTTTTCATTCTCATCCTGGATCTTCTCTTTAAGTTCTGAGGTAGTATTTTCAGCAGTTTCAAAGTTCAGACAAAGAGGGGTTTGTGCCTCAAAGGAAAACTCATCCTTTTTGTTATGGAGGCAAAAATGTACATTAGGGTCCCTAACATTTTGATCCTTCATGTTTCTCCTTCCCCATGCCCCTTATTGAGCTGGATTTTGGTAAGTTGCAACAGTAATGACAAAGAGTCCATCAGATTCTTAATTTGGTTGCTACATGAATTGGTCATTTTCTCATCTAAAAGCAATAAATCTTCTGCCTTCCCAGGACACCTGAAAATGTCAGTCTTTGTCAATTGTTATTGCATTCTTATGTATTGTTACCTTATTGTTGTTGCCATCTTACATGCTCTTTTTCATTGATGTTTTATTTGTAGTGGTTACCCACAGTGTAAGATTTGCCATTAAACAATGCCAAGTGAGTCAGTGCCTTCAGAAAAAAATGTAGCTGATAGCATGCTTCTTATTTGTGTGATAAGTATTTTTATTAGAATTAGATTGCAGATTCCTCCTCTCCCCCATTCTTTTTTAACCATTCAGAATAATTGTGTGTGAATACAAGACAAAATATTTCTTTATCTTGCCTTGTAAGATAATTGTTCATAATGTTAAAAATGGGTGATTTTCATGTTTGCATAATGAAATGCAAATGAAGGCAGGCTGAGAGGAGGCAGAGCAATGCCTGCAGTGCACAGGGCTCCACAGGCACAGCAGGGTGGCTGGAGGACTCACTGGGCCAAGTCAGACACCCTTGCAAATACCAGGGTACCAATGCAGGGGTCAAACTCCAGCCCTGCTACAGTGATTGTGATTACATTTTAAGAGGTATTTGATAGAGAATAAAAGTGAAAATGCCCACAGATTGGCTCTCCACAATTCATTGTAGGGGGCACATAAATTCCTTTGTTTGGCTTTGTGTGTTTCATCAGAATAATTAATGGGCCTGACAATTTAATTCTGTGTAATCATATTCTTGTAAGCAACTTTACAACTCCTCATTTATCAAATTCTGCAGGAGAAGCAGAAATGTTGCAAAAATAGGCACAAAAGAAAACCTGGCCTCTGCTGGGTGCTGAGGTACCTGAAATTTCAAGGAAAAATAAAAGGCATAATACAGAAGTATGAAAAGTAGATTATTCCAACTTTAAGGTGAAGATTTTGTGCTGCACATGTGAGAGTAGGAAGTAGATTGGGTCCTCCTGTGGTTCAGATTACTGGTGAACAAAAATCATGAAGAATTACAGGACTTAAGGGATGTAATGGGATGCTGTGACTAGTATGACCCCCTAGGAAAGGTATTTCTCTTTGAAACCACCTTTGCCCTTTGTCGGAGAATGACTTAAAGAAAAGGCCATGAGACATAAAATTGAGAGAAAAGTATAAGGGAAAAGTAAAGCCGTTTCTAACAGTTCTCAGCCTTCTGACTTGTATAAACAATTAGACTCTCTCAGGCATCATTCTATAAACAATGGAGTTCTCAGATTGTCTTCCCATAACAAGTAGAACACCGTCTCTGGGAAGGCCTGCCATCCTGAGAACAGATGTAGAAGTTTTGGGAACACTGGTTTCTGTTTTAGTTTCTGGTTTCTGTTTTGGTTTCTGTTTTTAATAAACAATTGTAGGTATTCTAAAACAAAGGGAGTGGTTAGAAGTTTCTCTGTTAGCCTATCATGACATTGGATTACAGAATATTCATGGCGTTCGTTAGCACTGTTATTTAAGGTGATTGATTGATCAATAAAGTTGGAGTTCGATGCATTACCAGGATGGTCGTTCGCCCCTTCACTTCAATAGCCCTTCTTGATGACACTTTTCCAGTTGAAAGACCAAACACTGACCAAACACAAAGTCTAGAGTCTCCCTAACCATCGTCCACATCCATTTTTTTAAAGTACCCTCAAATAATTCGTTACTGTTATACTTTTATAAAAGTGACTTAAGCACTTTGAAGGTTAATGGTTAATTAAACACAGTGGGACATGCAGTCTAAAGAAGATTGATTAATGATCATTTATTATATCAGTGTTTTAAAAAACTGCTTCATATTGTACCAGACTATCCATAAGGACAAGTGCTATATCACATTTGGTACAAGAGTTGTTCTTACCATTTGGCACCCTGATGCCATGCATTTCTTTGGAAGATACAGTATTAAGATTCAAACCCCAAAATTCCTGAATTATTCTTACCAAAGTTACCAAGTTACTAAGTTCTTACCAAAATTATCTATGGTATTCAGCTATTTTTCAAGGGATCAGGCATTAGGCATGCAGAGTTCACAAAAGAGATCTGTTCTGCTGTTATTTCCAGCCTTACCAGGAGATGGAAAGTCATAGAATCACAGAATTCCCTGAGCTGGAAGGAACCCATCAGGATCATCAAGTCCAACTCTTAGCCCTGCACAGGACATCCCAAGAGTCACACCATGTGTCTGAGAGCCTTGCACAAACACTTAAACTCTGTCAGGCTTGGTGCTGTGACCACTTCCCTGGGGAGCCTGTTCCAGAGCTCAACCACACTCTGGGTAAAGAACCTTTCCCTAACGTCTAACCTAATCCTCCCCTGACAAAGCTTCAGATTACTCCCAAGTCCACTCATTTCAACTCAGATCTGGTGTCTCTGCCAGTTGTTAGCAGTGGCTCTCAAGTAAAGTGGCAGATTCTATGGCATTTCAGATTTGAGGAATAAGTCACAAGTTTCTGACAGCATTGTTTCTTTGGAGTAACAGCCCTTCAAGACCCTGGGGCAGCCTATTGTGACCCTACTGTTTGCAAGTGTTGGGTTTTGGGGGCTTTGTTTTTCCTTTTTTTGTTTTGTTTATTAGTTTGGTTCTGTTTCCAAAGAAGCATAACACTAGTTTCATGCTTCCAGGACATTAAATCATACCAAGGAATCTTTGTCTTGCCTTTTATGTCTTTTTATTCACTTTTGTCCTTACTAACCAGGACTGCAAATATTTTAGCAGCCCAGAGGTTTTTATTGGAGAGTTCTTTTAACGAAAAGCAATAAATGTTATTTTGTAATAAAATCATGCTAAATACAGATTATACCCTTACTCTGCATTTTTTCGATATAAAATTCTTATTCTTTTGTGATTTTTTTTCCCTGCCAGAACATTGACTGCACATTATAGAGGGTGTTCTTACCCAAGATGTGCGTATTGATGCACACTGACATTCAAAGACCCAGTTTATCCTCTTGGTGGATGTTAATGCATACCTGGACTTCACCCAGGGTTGAGCTTCCTCCTTTTCTGAGGAAGCCTGACAAAGAATTTACTGCTTCTTGAGGTTCTATCCCTCTCTATTCTGTGTCAGTACCAGAACTCTCAGGTTTGTACGGACTCCAGTGATTTCATTCTTGTCTTCTGTTTAATCATCTCCTTATGTCAGTCATCTCCAATGAGTGACAGAGACCTGTAAGATCAGGATTTCCCATTCATATAACTGAGGGTTTCCTGTAGCATGTAGGATATGGGAATCTATACCATTTCTGTACAGAACCAGACTGTCTGGAAGTCATACAGGTGCTATTAATGAGTAGCATGAAAAGATAGATCAGTAAAATGGCATCATGTGCCTTCTCCATGACAAATCCAACAGCAGATTTGTAACTCCAGGCTGGTTCTGTAGTGGTAAGGGATCCAGGCTTCATGCTGGCACGGTTCCTGCCCTGGGGAATGAAACTGGGGGATGTGGGGTGAGCTCACACTATAGCACAGATACCAGTTTCTCCCCAAGACCTCTAATACAGATTTTTTTATTTTTTTTTTTTTATCTTGAAGAAGTTCATTTTTTCTTGCTAAAGATCCCATGTCAGGCAGGTTGGTACTGATGACCTGGAAGGTCCCTTCCAACCCATACATTCTATGATTCCATGACCAGCTTCAGTGACCAGTATCCAAACTGGAAGAGACTAAATCATGCTACAGTTTTAAGACATAGGGAGAGGACTATGGTGGAAAACTCTGAGGTTTTAAAAATCAGTTTATTATTGCCTACATGCTAAAACTGTGTAGCTTCTAATTGTCATTCCTTATGCATAAGGAAAGTTGTCACTTCCATAATCCTCACACAAGAACACTCACACACAGACACTCTGCCAGCCTGCTCCAATTCTTCAGGGAAATCTACAATTAAAATTGTGCCTGTGAAGAGTTGGACTAGGAAGAAATAGAATAAACGTATTGTGTAGAGGTCCCTGTCACAGACTTTAAAAATCTACTATTTAGGATTATAATCAATTTAACTTTCTGGAGGAGGAGGTTGGCTCCATTAACAGAGAAAGTAAAAAAGTTATCAGCATTAAATTTAGTTATTGGGGTGTTGTAGCATCTATCTATCACAAGTCTATTCATCCCACAACATAAATACAATTCCCAAATAATATTTGTCCTTCCTAGACTATGTAGGTATAATGAAATGCATTCTGCCATCATCAGAACCTGTTGCTCCTTTCATAGCAGGACCAGTACATTCTAAAATGGAACATTTCTTGGAAAATGTTACAACCTGTTATGGTTTGGAGGAATTGCTGTGTAAAGTTGTTTTGGTTTTGGTTTTTTTTGGTGATGTCTGCAAGTTAGAGAGCAATGGCTTAGAGAATGAGGATTGGGAAAACATGTTGTGGGAGCAGCTGGCACCAAAAAAGGCACAATCAGTGAAGTAGGGAGCTAACATCATAGCTGATTGTATCAAGAGCTGATGATAAACCTTGGTTCATCATATATTTCTCAAGTTCTGTAATTCCACTGAAATAGTTGAGCAGTAGTAGCACTGACCTAGGTCAGAAAATGCTATTTCTTGTTCTGCTTGCACATATGTTAAATTTAATTCAAAGTATTAAAACATTTTTTAAAAGACTAGCAAAGACTTTTGAGAAGACTCATAATGGCTTTAACTGGTTAACTATGAAAACACGTTTAATCAAAGTGCTATCTCAGGTAGACAAGAACTGCAGCCAGCAGGAGGACACAATGGGTTCAGTTTCCATGGAAATTTGCTCAAAGGAAAAGGAAAGGTAAGCATTTCGTCTATAGATAAGTTAGTAAAATATTCTTGAAAACACTGTGAAGTCAACTAGTCTGCTATAAAAAAAAAAAAAAAATCAATGAAATGCAATAGAAATTTTATAACCCTATACTTGTAAAAATAAGCAACATAAGTTTCTAGAGACAAAAGGAGCAAGGGAAGGGTTCAAAACTGTACCTGTTAATAAGTTTGCTTAGTAACAGGCACAGTCTTCTGAGTGAACCAAAGCTGTCTTTCCAAAGTCCTATTTTTAGAATGATCACTGCATTCTGCAAGCTCGTCTATGACTTCACTGGTTAAATCAAAACATTACCTGGCCTGAAAAGAGTCAAAAATGATGAAGATTTTTATGACTACATCTACCAATATAAATGAGGGATTTATGATGTTTTTTACTGATCATCATTTTATACTGGTGGTATTTGGGTTTCTTTAAAAAATTCAGGAGTCCTTAGTTTGAGAGTGGAAACAAGGGATTTTTAATAAAGGACACAATTGCTGCTTGAATATATCAGCAAAAGGGAGGGTTTATTATTTTATTGTAATCAGCTCTATATGTATGCTTGGATACAATATTCAGTAATGTGTATTTGTATCAGTATTCAGACTGTTTATTTGGGCTTTTTCGTTGCCTGTCTAGAGTCTGAAATACCCTAAGGGAGTCAGAATGAAGTCTTTTACAAACAAGGTCTGTATCAACTCAGCTATTGGTCAGCATCATTAAGAAATATAAATATCTTCTTAGTAAATTAAACAGCATTAATCCAAAGGCAAAATTCCATAAGCAAAAGCTGTAAGAGGTGATTATTAAAACTCAGTTTAATTTCAGTGAATCACAGTCCTTCTGAAGTCACCTCTGCTGCCTGCTGGCTGTACATTAAATTGCACGTCAAATCAGGCAGTGTCTTTTGTGACATTGACATATTTCAGAGGTAAATTCTTCTTATTAATATCTTGTTGAATGAAGGACTTATCATGACATTTTGACCCTTCGCTCAAGCCTCTGTGAAGCAAGCAGGTAATTCCTGGTGACCTTAAGTCCATGGTACAAGCAGTACTGGTATAAGCCTTCCTTCATTATTTCTTTCATTACTGAAGCAAAGCAATCATTTGTGCTCTATTTTCATTTCCTGAAACCTACTGATTTCCAGAAAGGCTCAGATGTGATAAACATAATAATTTCAGCTGTAAATGTTAGCTCTTACTACTTTGTCCACTAGAGGTTTGTTTTCCTCTCATTTTCAATCATATAAATGATGAGTCTTTCATATGGGACAATGTTAACATAAATCCATAACAAGTAATTAGATCTATAATATTCTTGCAGAGATTTTGCCATTTAAATTAGCTACACTGGAAGGTAGCTAACAAGTTCCTGAGATTTATGTAGTAATTATCTTTTGCTTTTAGGGTCTGATCCAGATTCCACTGAAGTTAATGCACGTTTTATCATGCCAAGAGCAGTTGGCTTAATGGTTTAGGAGCAAACTTATTAAAAAATAATAATAATAATAGTAATAAAAAATTAAAGCATCATCTTGTTTTTGTATTAAAGTAGCATCATATTAAGGAGATAATTAGGCTTGATGAAACATTATGAGTTTGGCAGTCAAATGCAAGAATCATTTCAGAATAAGGATTCTATTTTAAAGATAAACAAGATCATTGTTAGTCAAAGTAAAATAGTGCTAGGTCAAAAGAAAGAGTTGAGAATTTCACTGACTTTATTGTTTTTTACCTTTTGGAAGGCACTGGGACTCTTGTTAAAACAGATCTCTCTCTACCTGAAAAGCACCTTCATGCAAACATTTATAGTCTCACTTTGTGACTGGACATTTCCTTTTAGTCTTACAACAATTACAATATTAAGTAGATATAATAATGAATAACACATTGTTAGCATGTGTACCACACAGCTGCCTTGTGGATCTGTGAAAGCATGGAGCATCCCTCATACAATGACAAAAA
Organism: Melozone crissalis; assembly: GCF_028551555.1. Classification (NCBI taxonomy): domain Eukaryota; kingdom Metazoa; phylum Chordata; class Aves; order Passeriformes; family Passerellidae; genus Melozone; species Melozone crissalis. The sequence goes on from NW_026535794.1 coordinate 31,542,828, forward strand.
AAGCATTTTATTTAATATATTTCCTAATGCTGAAATAAACTGCTGTGCAATTGCCTGGCATTTGGCAAGCAAGAAGCACAGTTCCTACAGTGCTGAGGATATCTTAGTTATGATGCTACTATTTTAGATCATCCAGAATGTGTGTGTCATATTTATTCCTGAAATGCTTCCTCTGAAGAGCTAAACTGCTATTTTAATTACCTAATGCAAATTCCCCCCCAATCAAAAACAAGAACAAACTAACCTCTCAGATGCAGATAATGAGAACAAATCAATAATACCATTGTAAAACAGTACCAGCTTCGGGAGACAGATGCACAAGTAAATAGGTCCATTTGTTTTGAAATCCTTCCTGAACATCATGACTCATCTTCTGGTTCTATTTTGGGCTCTGTCGTGTGTCTCTGTGTGTGTGTGTGTGTGTGGCTGAGGTCACACAAGCCAGTAATCCAAGCAACTGAAGCTGTGTGTGTTGTCAAAGAGAACAGTTTATTACGTGGATTTTCTGTATAGAAATGTCTTTTCAGCTCTGCCTGTTCATAAAAGGATATGAGCAATAATCTACATTGTCTGCAATGACTTAAATCTTCTTACTCAGAATTGGAACTACCTTGAAATTCCTTCTCTAGGTTACTTCAAATCTAACCCTTTATTTTCAGGGAAATCAGGTAAAACCAGTTAAGAGTTTTTTTGATTTCATCTGGAAAGCAGTGTGGGAGGGGTCAGAGAAATAATATATATTTAAAATAGAAATAGATTTCTAGGCTTAGATAGTAGCTTTTGCTGTAATAATGCCCTCAGGAGACTAGAAGGGTCACTTTTTATACATTCATCCATAATTGGAAAAAGTCAGTATGTATGCAGTAGATTAAAATCATGATCATGAGTGCTTTTTTAGTTTGGGTGTTAAATTTGAGGGCTGCAAAGAGTGCAGAACACTAATGTTCAGTGGCTGGGACATCTGCACGGAGCTGTCAGGCTGGGGCTCCTTCAGGGCACATGATGAGTCACCTGTGGCTGGCAGAGAGCGCTGCTCAGCAGGGTGAGCAAATCCCCCTGGCCAGAGCCCCTCCTGCCCGAGAGAGCAGACCTGCAGGGAAAGGAGGGAGAGGAGACGCCCACCATTCACATAGAAAATGCTGTGCTCTCTCCCGTTTTTAAGATTTTCATTTGCCCTTTTGAGAGCTGGGAATATGGGTGGATTTCAATACAAATCTCTGGATGAAATGATGACAGGCTCCTAAAGCCAGTGAGAAGGATAAAGATCCACTAGTTCCAACAGGGTGCTGTCACTCTGCACTCACCGCTTCAAAGCAATCCCTGGTTTTAGATTTGACAGTTTTGGAATTCCAGGGACAGTATTGTGTTACAAACATGAAGAAAATAAAGCCTGTGAGCCATACTATGCAGTAAAAATTCTGGGCAGTATATATCTGCCTCAGATCCTAACTTTCAAAGACTTGGTTGGCAGTTTGGTTTGGGGGTTTTGCTGCTGCCAATTACCTATTTTGTTTTTGAATTTTTATTTCATTCTTTTTCCACAGAACTCCAAAGTCTTTTGCAGTATGGAGAGCTATACAATTTTTAGCTTAATTAGGATGGGGATGGGTGTTTTTTAAAACATTAAGATTTCTAGATCCATTAGGGGGCTTCAGCAGACTCTGACACAAATAATCTCTAGAATTAATTCTTTTCACCAGTGTCCTGAAAATAATGTCCAAGGGGAAGAAAGTAATCTTATGGCTAGAAACAACAGACCCAGCACTCCATCTGCCTTCTGACCTGTTAAGATTTCTCACCATTTCATCCAGGACTTGGTGTAATGCTGTAATGGGCATCCTGATACTGCCAGAGCAAAGCTTTGAAAAAACAGAAATTATTGGCAATCAACAGTAAAATAACCAGTAAAATAACCACTTCATAGGCTTTATGAAGTGTTTTGAACACAAGTGTATCTAGACACCTTGGAGTCAGCAGATAATGTACACAAAAAGGTATTTTTCAAACTATAGCATAAAGTTCCATGTGTTTCTTTTTCTTTTACTACATATAACCAGTGTCCTTTATGGTGGATGGCTTTAAAATCCTGCAAGACCTTTTCAAATTAACTAATAAAGCAAGTGAAGAAACAGTGGTTATATTTTTCTGATCGATGGTCCTGATGCCTTATGAGGCTACCTAGAACAGTGTTAAAAGAATAAAGTAGATATTTATTAAAAAGGCCTTCAAAGGATACACCTTGGGCAGTACAAGAGCCCAGCCATGGCTACACCCAAGGAGTAGTGCAAAATACCAAGGAGGATGATGGGTCATGAGTTTTCACACTTTGTAAGTTTTGGCCCATTTACATATTGGGGTTAATTGTCCAATTACAGCTTCAGGTTATGAAATCCCAGCCTCTCGGATTGCTCTCCTCAATTTGCTGTTTTTATACTTTTAGGGCCTGAAGTTGCAATGATGTCCTTGGTTCTCAGGCTGGAAAAGAATTTTTTTGTCCGACTAAACTGTGAAGAGAACTTGCCAGCACTTTACATGCAGTTCAGAGTTATATACTAATGCAGTACAGAATCTGGAAAATGTGAAAGCTAAAACTTAAGGCATCAGTACAGAGAAGTGGTCTAACCATTTCTTGAAGAAAAGCTGGCATTTGCAAAAGATTTATGTTCCACATAAACTCCTCCCTCTGCCACATACAAGTGAAAGTATCGATGCTGTGTCTTCCAAATTCTGCATAATTTGTCTCACATATAACTGTTACAAGAGGCTCCAGTATCTTGAATACTTCTGGTAAGAAACTTATCAAGGAGTCTAAACAGACAGCAAAACCTGGTAAATTCTAATTGGAACAACATATGTTGTTATCAAACCAGAGGTATTAAACATACCCACGTTTATTCATCTGGAGCAAAGTGACCAGCATACACAGCAGCATTCGAAGAAGGGAAATGTGCAAAATATCCAATTGATTACTGTTGTCTTCATTGTGTGGCTGTAGCACCATTAAGTCAGCTGGATAGCTTCTTTCATGTGTAGGAACTCATTTGGTTGTGGGTTAACTTGCTATGATTCTCCAAAATGTAGTCTTCACAGGAAAATGACTGGCTGGTATCAGTAAACCCTGCTTTAAAATAAAAAAAAAATTGAAAGAATATACTTCTTCTAAGGTATAAAAAAAAAAAAATCAAAATTACCTTGCCTAAATTCTAATTTACCTAAATATCCGTATGTACCAAGATGTACAGACCAGCTTGCGTCTATGGCACAGATATAAAAAGATCTAATCAGGCAAGCCAGTAGGAGCTTTTGCTTTGGTGTTTGGTGAGGTTTTCTTTGAGTCCAGACCATAGTGCTTGCTTACACTGTGGCAAAGCTCTGGCATTTTAATTAATGCAAATCATAGACAAGTTGCAACACATGACAATGAGCAATGGAAGCATAAACTCCAGTTGTTGTGTGTTGCCCTCTGCTATGGAAATTTGGAAGCTGCAGTACAAAGGAATCTGCTGAATTCTATAAGAATATGAAAAAGTAGAGATTTTTTTCAGAAATATTGAATGTCAGTTAATAGATCCACTTTTCTCTCAAGGGAGAATAGATTTTTCTTCTGTAAAGATTTATTTTATATCCTCACAGTGTTCAGAACTATAAATTTCATACAAGGGACTAGGTTGGAATTTACAAATGACTATAGTCTTTTATTGTGTTTTATGCACTTGTCAAACCAGAATGGCTACTGTAACTGAAGTAATATAGTAGTCATTTTCTACACAATTTGATTTAGGGAAATCTAATGCCTGTGGAGAACTTAATACAGGATTGAGCATTAATATTATTTCCTGCTCTTTTCTGGTTTAGTGTCTCCCTTCAAACACAAGGTTCATTGACATTCTCCCAGTCATACTCAAGGTTATTAATTACGTGATCATTGCCGCCTACCTTCAACTCACTTTTGGGGGAATTTGCAGTCTCAGGCAGTTACAGTATTTGAAAAGTCCTTCAACAATTTTTAAGTTTTCTAAAAATATATAATACTTCTTCAGCAGTATCCAAAGCTCTGGATGCTGTTGAGACACCCTGCTGCTCCCACCTTGCCCCACATGCGGAGCTGCAGTGCTAACCCCCAACAGCACAGCTGGGCCTTTGTTCCACATCCCTGATGGCAAGAAAAGTTTCCAGGTTTGCCATGGGCCTCCACACCAACCTTATCCTTTTGATGTGTGATTTTTATTCCAATACTCTTAAAGCTATTTCTTGAAATGGATTTGTGCTAAAAATAAAGACTATTGAACCCAAATGTGCCAGAACTCTATAGGTTTGATTTGCAGGGAACGTGCCTTTCTGCACTTTTGTGATTTTAAGATGAGGTCTCCTGACATTTGATGTTTAAGTAAATGACCTGTCTCTTGAAGATTGGTGATTGTAAGGCTTTCTACTTTCATTTAGGTGAAATCTTTAGGCCTTTTACTGCATGGTAAAGTTTGAAAAGTTATTCTGAGTTCACTTTACATTTTCAGAAACAAAACTAGAAACCTTCAAACTAAAAAGTAACTTGAGGTTCAGGATTGTTTGGGTTTTTTTCTTAATAAGACTGCTTTTTGTCTGGTGGAGTTTAGGGCTCTTTTGAGGCTCTGGATTTCTTATTTTCATTTTGGACTGTGGCACATTTTCTAAACACAGATCTTTTTCATTTGGCAAAAGAGCACTTTGCCTCTACTGTCATTTTTGTCACTGTGGTCAGTGAAACAACAATGGCAACTGTAGAAAATTCCTTCGAAGATCTTTTAGATCATTACTTCTTATTAAGTCAGGCTTTAATTATAAGAGTAAGCATAAAATATGGATTAAACAGCTAACCCAGGGATACCTTTGTGAAAATCAATGACATTAGATGTTTCAGAAACTGAATTGAATGAAAATGCATTAGGTTTGTCAGATTAGCTCTTTGCTCTTGACCAAAATACTTTATCCATAACAATATAAGTATTTTTAAGTATAAAAAAATGGGGTACAGATGTCTGACAGAAAAAAAAAAAAAAAGGCAGGTGTTGGAAGAAAAGGAAAACTGAGAAAATCCAAGTAGTCCTTTTCAGCAATATCAATATCAGAGAGCTGATTAACATGGAGAAGTCAGAACTCTTGTTGCTGACACAAGGCAAAGAGAGGCTGCCATGTTGCAATAAAATAAATTTCTGCTCCAAGAGATTTTTTAGCTGGAGATGTTTTACTACTTCACAGAAATAAAGTGTTGGAAAATGCAAAATACCATGCTATATAAACACTTTAGAGCTATAGTAACTTTTGACAGACTCCCTGTAATAATTTTCTACAACTTCCCTCATCCTAATTACTAAATTTTGAATGCCACAAGGAGGTGGGAGATGTCTTCTGGATGGGGAAAGGGGCAGAAAGGGCCCCCACCTGCTCTAAAAAGGTCAAAGAGGGAAAATTCCAAGTTTGGAGGGGAAATCTTCTATCAGATTTAGAAACCAGAATGAAATGATTATTGAAGAATGCCTGCATGTTTGACTCTGCAAACTAACCCTGAGGTCACTTAATTGATAGAGGAAAGGCCTTGTTTAAGATGTATGCTCCGTGGGGATATGTGAATGTATTATTCCATCCCTGAACTTTAAAAATAATTATTATATTTATAAACACCAAACCAGATAAAAGTAAGTTTTCCATTGTCATATCAGTTCCTTACTTACAAGGCTGGGATATTTCATCTCTGATATAATTTTCACCCTCTAACCATGAAGTTTCAGAATATAGCACAGATTTGGGGGGGTTAGAATCTTACATTTGAGTTAATATTCCTTCTTTTTCAAACCAACACTGAGGCTTTATCTCCTCCAGTGCTTTGTCCCAGCTCCAGGCAGCATGTCACGGCAAAGCTTACCTTGTCTTGGCAATGAGTCCACGCTGCTAAAGGGTAGCAAGGGGATTATTCTGTTTCAACCACTGTCATTCTAAGCCTTCCCTGAATTTCCTTGCCTTCCTGCAGACTCCAGGAACAGCAGGGTTTCTCAACCTCACCAGTAGCTGGCTGCCACTTTATAATACCAAGAGGGTTTTCAAACAGTGTATTCAGCAAGTACAAACAGCCTCATTTCAGTTTTAAATTACTGCTAGCTGGTAGCTGGACAGTAACCAAGCCATGGCAATGCAGGAAAGACACAGACTTAACAGTTCATGACTTTCTCCTTCATCTTGCCAGATTTTTTTTCTTTCTGTTTTTTTAAACAATCATTAGGGAAGTGTATGATGGAACACAATGTAATCTAAACATTTCTTCCTCGTAAAGTTTCAATCTTCACCAACAGCCGAATAACCACTCATTTGAACTCCTCAGACTGTTTGTTGAAGCAGCAGAAGTAAATGCAGATTTTATGGCCGAACTCTAACAGTGTTTGTCATGTACTAGAGAATCACTTAGAAATGGTTTCTCCATAGGCCTTCTGTCTTGGAGTGCAACGGGTTTAGAATTTGCATAAGGTGGGTCAGTAGGCTTTTTAGGTCAGACCTATGTTTTTATTCCATTAAATTCAAAATATGTTGCAGGTTTGCCTTCTTCCCATTTCGTAATTATTTTCACCTTTTAATTTTGAAAGTTTTTTCCTCATATTTCCTGTGTGTTTTTCCCTTTTGCCTATTCACTTCCCTCTTTTTCATCCCCCTTTCCTGTGTAATTGAAGTTTTGATTATCTAATCAGACTTGTTCTTGCAGTGGACTTAACCTGTAATTGGAGAAAGATGTTTGCTCACTTCTCATAGATAGAAAATGGCCAGGAAACAAGCATAGTGCCTGTGACTAGAATATAATTGAAATGGTAAGAAATGTAAATCTGGAGCTAGGACACTCCAGGTTGTCCTTACAGGTGGGATGGGGAAAGTTTTCAAAGGAAAACTCATATTGCACTGCTGAGAAGAAAATGCTGAAACATTAACATTCAAGAAATATAGGCCATGGGAAAGGAAATATTTTGTGAATCAAACAGTAAATCTGAAAGAGTGTATTGGTGGAAATGTCAAGAAGGGGACAAGAGCAAAAATAATGTCACACTTCATGAAAAAAATATCACATGTCCCTCTGGAGAGAGTCTGCACCTGGGACATCTCACCAGCATTGCACTTTCATCCTTTTTCCCCAGTCACCTTTTTCTGCTCAGTCTAGATATAACATTGTGCAGAAATAAGAAACAAATTGTGCTCACTATGCCAGAACAACCAGTTCACCGGAAATTCAAGGGAAAATTATGAGGGAGGAAAAGAAGGAAGGAGCTCACAACATAAAAGGAACTGATTTACAGAGGGACAAGTGGAATAGTAATACCAGCACTCTTTACTGTTAATGAACAGTGGCCAGCAGGCTGATTTAAAGCAAGAATTTTTCTGAAGTCACTCTTACAACTAGAAAGGGACTGCTATGTATGAATCTAGCTTTAAAACATGCTGACATGCTGTTAATCCTGCAAAAACATACAAGGAAGCCTTATTTCACCATTTGAATAAAGAGGGGGTTTTAGTAAATGGATAAAGTCCCAAGATCTTTGTCGCAGCTGATCCTTTTGCCCAGCTTTGTCTCAACTGATCCATGTGCTATTACCAGAAAATAGAATTTTGTGTATTATAAATATGTTTGATTTATTTGCTCTTTTATTTTCAAAAAAGATCTTAGTGCTCTCTGCATGAATAAACTTGAAAGCAACAGAAAAACAAAGTGGTTTTCCAACAGAAGTTGTAAATAGTAAATTCTGCAGAAAGCAGCCACCAATTCTAACGTTTGAAAAGAAAATTGGTACTGAAAGGTGCTGGGATTTTTTTTTTTTTTTTTTTTTTTTTTTTTTGCAAAGGCAGGTCCTTGTTACTTACAGACCTGATGCTGAATCAGTGTAAAACTTTATAAGGGATATTTTTAAAAACTCCTGGTGGAGCTGAGGAGCAAAGGTGATTAAACTACAAAGTGTTCACAAGGACTGGAGAAGTGAGCAGCTCGCAGAGGGCCCTGCGGCAGTACCAGCACTGCCTTTGTAACCCAGGAGAGACAGAGCCACCAGGGAGATCATTATGCAGGGGTTACTATTCAAAAGCTTCACAACACCTCATAAAGAAGTAGCAAAACAAAGCTATGGCAGAGACAGATCTCTAGGACCTCAGCACAGTAGGCATTGCCTCAAAAATAGGTAATCCTTGCTTTCCCAATCCCCTAAGAGATCAATTATGGAATTCTTTTGAATAATAAAAAATAAGGCAGGTTTCAGTCTTCACAGCTAACTTACCTTATATTTAAATTCAGTCCTCAGAAAGCCTCGTTTATGGCAGAGGCACTGGGGCACAAAGAGTCAGAGAAGTTTATGGCTTGTATTTCATAATTTTTATATAGCTTATAGTGCCCTAACTTGGCATGAATAATGTAGATATCTTGAACAGAAATGCTTTAAAAATCTTCTGGCTACAGTCACAGAGGTGTTACTGGTTTTAGGCACGTCATTTCCATCCCATCATCTTTAGATGATCAAACTGTGCTGCTGCAGAGACACTAACCCTGGAGGGTGGCTTGGTGTGGGGAGTCCCAGGCAGGCAATGGCTCTCAGGCTGCTCCCCCACTCTCACCAAGGCAGTGGCTGATGCCCCTCACTGCCCACAGTCCGCTGCTGCCCAGGGTCACCTGGCACGGGCTACACCAGCAACACACTGCCCAGCCTGCAGCTCCCCTCAGAAAGGAACATTCACACATGAATTGCTGCTCCAGGATGAGCTTTTAACTGGTGCTATTCCTTTGTAGTGGATACATTTGCTTATTTTTAACCTCCCACAACAAGAAGTCTTTTTTCTGCAGAACTTCCAGATTCCTGGTTCTACCTCCAGCTTTTCCCAAATGGTTAGCGTTGGAGCACACTGGTTGTTCATTTAACAGTGAGACAGCACCTGAGAAATGGGACAGTAATTTCTGCACACTTGACACATGGAGCTTTTCCCCCACTCTGCTATGCTAACTAACATAGCATGCAATCTCTCCTACTATTTTTTGCAAGCAATATTTGAAAGCAATGTATGTAGAAACAGCTCCTGGGCTATGAAGTAAATTTAGAGTAAGAAAGTTCTAATATGAATACACGACTTGTTTTCCAGAACATGCCTCCTTCTTGCTGTGAAATCCCTTTGCAGAATGGCCAGCCTTGCACATAATTGCTAGAAGAAAAATGTATAACATTGCATACTTGGATTTTCTTTTTTTTTTTTTTTTCTTTTTTTTTTTTTTCTTTAAAGGAGGGTCTGTATTTACCTTGACAGAAGAGAGATAGCACTGTGGGTCACAAGCCCTGTGACCCTGCAGCAGCTGGGTTGGGAGGCCAGTGTGACAGTACAGCCAGGATTCCCATCCCCAACTCCATGGACACTTGGACTCCAGCTCATGCCCAGGCACAAATCCTTCAGATCCAAGGTGTGGGATTATGGGTTTTCTTGAAACTGAAGCCTTCAGCTACTAAGTTAGTCACCATAAATCTCATAAAGTTTTACAGAAATTTTCTAGATGAAGCATTGAAGGCAAGTCAGATCATGCAGAATATCAGAATGGTATTTAAAAGGTTAACATTCAGTAGGGAGACTATCAGAAACATCTCAGCCAGAGCTGACAGTTTTATAGCATCCTAGAAAATATACCTTTACTTTGCTCAGCAGCACTTCAGAGCCTTCATATATCAATCAACCCAGAAGGAAAATGTGAACATTATTGTTGTCTAAACAAAACAAGTCTGTTCCTATAAACTTTCTGTCCAAAAATAATTGGGCTAAAATAACATGACAGAATCAGTGTGTCCTTAACATTAGTGTGATGTTCACTTGTCTTTGTTTGTGTCTATACACCGGCAAACATTTATGGAATGTGGAGTCCATTTGAAGTTCCATGGGTTTGGAGCCTATAGACAAATTCAGTAACATAAAAACACATGTGATTTATGACCAGTACTTGAAATAATATTTCAGAAGTATCAGTAAATATCAAATTCTTATATGTCCCCATTCTGTCTTGTTTTCTATGGAAAATGTCAGTATATGTTGCTGAAGTCCCAGTGTGGTATATATAGGTCCACTTGTGTCATTGCACAGATCTTTCAAACTTATCGCTGAACAAATAATTTTTCTGGAGGCCACTGTGGTTTATGAGGAAGCTATGCCAGTTCCAACCAGCCAATATTAAGCTCAACAGAGTGCAAGGCATTTTCTTTTGCATTACATCTAAAATCTCATAACCACTTCTATCCAAAAGAAATATGAGCTTCTAACAGCTTTGAGGCAAAACCTCATAATAAAAACTTTTTTTATGTAGCATTTTTCATTTCAGGATTGCACAAAGCACTCTGAATCATGGAGTTACTTGTGGGCTGAGAGAAATCATGATCTTGGCCTCCTGCAAAATACAGCCCTGTAGTTCTTGTAACTTGGGACCACTGCAGTAACCTTGAGAAACCCCCATCAGACTTATTTTGAAAAGAAGAAAATTATGGTATTCAGTTAAGTGGCTGACTTTCAGAACACACAGAAAGAAGTGGCAGTGCTCAAAATAAATTGAGATTAATCCAGGAGTTACTTGTTTTACCAGCTGTGAAATGCTTAGCTATTTTCAGACATGCATTTCACAGAGGGAAAAAAATCTTTGAGCACAGTCTCTTCTTCAAAGACTTGTGTGAACAGAACTCACTGTCTCTAACTGAAAGGTTAAAAGCAGTGATAGAAACACACTGTTAACAATTTTGGGGTTTTATTATGGTATTTGGAGTCACAATGTAACATAGAGAAGGTACAGTTTTTCTTCTTCATATACCAGTAACAAGCCCAGAGGTGATGCAAACATGTCATAAGAAGTGCTTTAAGGAAATTTTATTACATTTCTTTATCACGAAAAAATGATGAAATAATAATAAAAAAGAGGTAAATCAAAAGGCAGTAAAAGAAATTGGAGATTTACCATAGTTTCTTTTCCATGCTAGTAAAGGCATTTGCTATTTTTTTCATGATACATTAATGAGTAGAGAGATGTCTGGATAAAGATGGAGCAATTCAAACAGAATAGCAAGTAGAAAGGGGATATTCCTTTAAAAATTTTCTAATGAGAATAATTAAATTATAATGTTGCTTTTTATCTACAGTGGTGACTTTCTGAGATGCAAGGCAAGATATGCTATTCAAAGTTAAGATCAATGTAACACGGTTAACAGATCCAATTTATGGCTAAAGTTACTGGATTGTTCACTTGCTATAGGAAAAAATAATATTAACATCAACTCAAGTTGCATGTACATATTTTAGACTTGGTTTTAGATGCCAGGGCAAATAACTTTATCAACTTTATCAACTTTATGTTTAATAAAACCAATTCTTCCAAATTCTTATTTTGAGTCCTTTTTTATAAGTATTCATATAGTCTTTTTTAAAAGAGTTGCATGAATGGTTTTTTTTAGAGGGTTTTTTTAAATCTACATTCCTTTTGTAAAGTTTATTTTAGATGTTTTTACTTCATGAAATTACAGGATTTTAAATACCTGAAGCCAGTGATAAATCTACAGCTTGTAGGGAACATAATTTCCTACAGAAAAGTCTTCACTCTTTTGGGAGAACTATTATTTCATTAATATGAACAAGCTTTTTTTATTTAAATCAGTACCAAAATGATCCACTTAATTATGAAAGATGATTTATTTCTCTAGAAGTGCAATATAGGCTATTATCTATTTAGAAGTCTGAGGAGTGTTTGTTATGCCCTGAGTCAGGTCCTGGGTATTGACTGAAAGACTCCATCCTGTCAAGGGATGTCTTTCATTATAGCACTAAGTGGATGAAAGGGGTGTTCAAACAGGGTCACCTTGTTGTGTAGCTGGTTTCCCATCATCCCAGAAAAGACTTTTCCAGCTTTGCTGAAAAAGCCAAGGAAGCAAAATAAAATTACCCATTTCTTCACCTTGCACACTTTGAGCCACTTTGAGATCAGTGTCCTTTCATCACAGCAATATATATGGCTGCACACTCCACCAGAGGAATTTGTTAAGATTTTTTATCTGACTTGAAGAAATAATGAATAGCTTTCTTTTTATATTAATGACATTTCTTTCAAGATGATTCTATGCTGAGTTCAAGCTCAAGTACCCACATCATTGATTTTTAAGCACAAAGATGTTCCTGATTTCCCACAGATTCAATAATGTTAGGCTGCTTGGGAAATGGTAGTTTATTCTGACTTTTTTTTCAGAGCTTAGATGTTCAAATTTTTCTTAGTTAGCACTGTATTGATTTTAGCTGCTAAGTGACCTATGATTATGGGCTTATTTTCTAACACAGGAGAGGGGAATGACTTTCTCGGCATCAATTTTCTTTTTTACTCTAATGGGTAGGAAACCATGAAAATTTGAGATAAGCTGTGTCAGTGAGATTTCAGGGACAAAATGTTGGCTTTAAAGCGTTCGGTTTATTTTCAAGTATGAGATGCAACATAGCAACATGACTTCAAACTACTGAATTCTTTCATCTACAGTCTACATTCTTTGGCTTGTACTCTCAGAAAACTACAAAAGTGCTAAAAAAAATGAAGGCTTTCATTTCAGCACTGCAGAAATGTACACTGGAAACTATTTACTCCAGGTAGCATGGTAAATTTTACATTGATCACTTGAAAAAAAGAAAATAATTTGAATCATGCCCTTGTGGCTTACTGTGGCTATAAAATGACAAATTTAGCAAATTAGAACATTGGCACAGAACAACATCTATGCAGCTGAAGAACTATCATTAATGTGGTGCAGAATCCAGTTTTTGGTAACTTGACTGGAAAAATGACCTACTACAGAAAACAGACCTGAAGAACACAGATGTATTTGGCATTTTGCACAAAAACACAGAATTGTTCTTATTATCTGGTGTGCCCAAGGCCATCACTTGGCCTGGAGGATACTGCAAATATTACAGTTGGAGTTTTCATTAAAAACTCTTGTCCAAGCTACTCAGCATCACACAGTGGAGGGCAGGGACATCACCCAGATCTGAATCTTGTACTGCTAAATGTTCCCACCTTTACTTTTCCTGCTGCTACTGGCATAACCCTATTTCTGCCATACAGAATTACGTAACAGTTCCAGAAAATTTACTGATGAGAAACAGGATGAAAGCAAAACCTTCCTAAGGTTTCTCTCCCACTTCTGAAATACTGGATTATCAAATCTAATCCAGAACACCCTTCTGCTGTAAGGAAACTTGGGCTGCACGTGTGTCACGAAAGCGTGGAACTGGCAATATTACTCAGATTTCCTGTCTGAATTATGACACCTCTGGCCTTGAACCCAAAGTTTTTTACTTCTCATCTGAATGTCCAAAGTACAAGGAAAACAGTATCTATGATAGGTCAGTAGTTTTGACTAAAAAAAGTTTTCTGCAACTTGAAAAATCCTTCCTAATGAAAATTGCTGAGCTTGATACCCAAAGGGTTTCATATCAAGTAACATTATAACTGCAGCTTGTTCTGCAGCTTCATTGTCCCTGCATAAGTCTTGAATAATATAAAGTTGGGGTTTGACAGATATTTTTTTATGTACTTTTTCTAAGGGGGTTGGGGGAGTGGTTTTGGGTTTTTTTTAGATACAGCTTTTATTTTATTTTTGGTCTTATTATGCATAGGTACTCTGGAAAAGATAGAAGTATCCCATAAATCTCTGTTTCTTGCACAAATAGGTTCTTCCATTCTTGTACAGATGCCCATCATACTGGAGAAAAAAGCTGCTTTTTGTTGTCCTTGGACCTTAGCTTTGATCTGTCTTCCAGGGCTCACTGCTAGACTGTCCAGGCCAGTATGGAGAATGAGTAAAAAGTTTCAGGAATATGATCCTGGGGAATGCAATGCAACCTCTGTACTCATTTTATATCTGCATGGGACATCTGAATGCTAACTCATACATCTACAACTGAGACTAACCCACCATCTCCCAGTGACATGTAACCAACTAATTGATCAGAAATGGTAGAAACCTTACATGAGATAAAAATGTCCATAAGGCATGCAATAGAGCTTTAAAAGTTCTTTATATGTCCACACCAGTTCTGGTCACAACCCACCCCATAACTCTGCCATGACATGCCAGCACTGGTAAAGGATTTTCTGTGCATAGAGATTATCTGAGCTATAAAAAAGATGTAGAAAGATGTGTAACACAATGGTCAAAGAAGATACTCAATATGGAAATTAGTCAGAGGCTAGGAAGCTTAAAATATGAAAGCTTCACTTAATAATTGCCTGCATTACTGAGGAACTAGACTTCCTTGTATCTTATGGTTGCTGTTCATTGTGGCATCCAGGAAATCCAGAAATTAATCCATCCAGGCATATCAGATATATGATATTTTTAATAGGAATATATTCTCATCAGAGAGGAACTAAAAATGTAGTAGTTGGACATCTAAGAGACAGCAAAGGTATGAGTAAAGAGAGAGCAGTCCACAGAAATAATTATGTGTAACCTCTCACTCTACAAAGATACCAGCCAATGGGCTTGCAAAAAAACCCTACTGTGACCCTTGATTCCTTTTTCTTAGTATCACATCTGGAAAATCAGAAGAATAACCTGCTCTAATATTCTTTTGAAGTTGTGTTACAGAAACAGTTTTTCCCTTTCTCTGCCCAAACTGTACCTTCTCTTTTGAGTTAGGTGGGAAAGTGCTTTCAGAAAGTCTTTTCCTAACCACTCAAATTGCCTGCTTATATAATGAGCACAGCTTTGGAAAACAAAAATTTAGTTCTTGGGTTAGCGGCAAGTGGATGTTTACTCCAGATTTTCTTTGGTCATTTTAATAATCAACAAGATCGGCCAATACATTTTGCAGATTCATATGTCATAAAATCATAGGATTATGGAAAAACAGGATTGGAAGGCATTTCAAAAGGACATCAACCCTATTCCTCTGCTTTATGGTGGGGTCAGCCAGTGTGTAGCATTTTAAAAGTGGAGCTCTCACACCCTCAGCAGTGGGTTCTTCTTTACTGGTAGGTTATTCCTGATAATGAACCCCCACGTTTTCTCCTACAAGAAAAGCTCCTCCAGTTGTTCTGACTGCTCCTTCCTTCCAGGAGCTAATATATTCCAGCACACTGTATCAATTTTTAAATTATGTTCTCTTTTAATGCAGTTTTTTTGGGGTTTTTTTGGCTGGTAGGAACAGTGGTGCAAACAGAAAGTGAGGAGACTGACAGTATCCTTTAAATTAACTCCTTTTTTAATTAAGGTACAACTGAAAAACAGGGAAAGGAAAAAGGAAATGTAGCACGTATGGTTTCTGCTGGTAACATAATAGTTCAGATTATTGCAGTACTCTAATTGTATTTTTTAAGTAATCAAGCAGAACTTCAGTTACTCAAAATAACTGTTATTGGCAATATTCATATCTTCCCTAAAAACAGTATATCCAATATGTACTAACCCAATTAGAATCATATCAAATCAAAATAGACAGAATGTTTTTGTAGTTTTTGACAACCTCTCCATAAAATTTTTTGCAGAGTGAAGGTTGAAAAACTTAATGGAACATACTAGTTTAACAACTAGGGATTTTTATTGGTCAAAATGGCTTTTATATAATGCCCAAATATTTTATCTATGATTCTTTTTCTGAACCCATTGTAAATGCTTCTGCAAGGTTGATTTTTCATGCATTCATTTCAGTGTTAAAAATTAATTTTTACTAAATAAATTGTTAGAAACATGACAATTTAAGGTTGAAATACAGTGCTATATGAATATGTCACTGTAGTGGATACTACAGATCTGATGATAAAGAGTCAATTTACCAAAGTATTTTAAATATAAGCACAAAAATGTTTGATTTCAGTGGAAGTTAAGCTGAACTGAATTCTCTTAACACACTTGTAATTTGTTTAATGCTCATTTTGCCCTGAGGAAAATAAAACTTGCCATTTAGCTTGACTCACTCTGTCAAGAGCAAAGGTAAATAGTTTGCTTCCTGCACCTTTCTACCATTACTATGCTACTTCTCTAGAACAAGAGGAAAAGCTGCCGAAGGGGAAGAAATCCATGAAATCTGAACTGTCAAACGTGTGATATTCAGCCTGTACATCTGGTAACTGTAGAGATAAGGAAAGAGACAGTGCCATACTCTTGCCAGTACTGCTAGTGCAGAATGGGCAAACAATTACTTTCCCAGGCCTTAGTCTTACAGGGAAATTGGGGAGCTAACTCCAAGGCACTCCTCTGATCAGGCTTCCTATCTGGCCTCAGGTACATCAGTTTTCCAACTGTAAAATAAAGATGAACCTAACTCCCCTTTCTTTCAAGTGTTAGGAAAAGATGCATGCACCAGATGCTCAAGACTATATGGGTAGTCTGAAAGGTTCCAAAAATGTTCAGTATTATGCCTTTTAGAGGCTTAATACGAGCTGAAAATTTAACTTCTCTGAAAACATTCTGAAGACTTATTGCTAGCTGGATCTTTTAGGGAAGGAATATACCAAAAATTGAAAGAACAGTAATTAGATTTTCATGGTAATTTAACCCACTGAGGAACAGTAAATGACTTCATGGCACCAATATAATTTTATCAGAGTGGCCCAAACCACAGATTCTGATCAAGCTTTTAGCAGACTAAACACTTAAATTGCCAGATTTTCAAAGAATACTTTCTGAAACACAATCCTTTAAAATTGCTTTAAATTGTTGATTCAAAAATAGACAGTTCAAGCCATTAGTTTATCTTAAAAATCTCAGACTTCAGTTAAGAGCAGATCACCATATTTTGATGAATCCATTGAAAAAACCCCTTATAGACTCTCCTTCAGAAGTGTGGGACGTGATGGTTAATGTAAGCAATTTCTACAGGATAAGTCATGGGGATAGGTTTCAGCTTAGACAAAAATTCTGGTACAGTAAAAGATCTGAAAAATGAGTACAGAATGGAAGGGCTGGCTCAGTGTTAACCTTGTGCAATTAAATCAATACTGTAATACAGACCCTCGAGCGGAGGCAGCGTCACCCTTCCTGTGCAGCCCCACTTACTGCACGCTGCAGGGCATTGTGTGAATCCTGCCCTTACCATCACAGGAAAGGAGTTTAAAATAGAAATGAGATGCAGTGCTTACCTTGGGTCTCACTTTTGGAAAGGGAAGATATTACAGACATCAGAGAAAGATCATTTCCCTCTAAATGCACTGGGTGAGAAAGATATCTTGACTTAGCTATGCCAGCTGTATTTTGACACTGTACTGGTAAAACTCTCATCTTTTGCAATTTTTTTGTAAGTTTAGAAGCCCAAAAGTAGGACCAGACCTGCACACTTGAAGCAGAATGCAAGACTGCCTTTTGGGTCTGAGATTCCAAAATTTTTCCAGCAGTTTTACAAATAATTCTGTGGTTTAGTTTATTGTGGTTCAGTTACTGATCAAACAAAATTATTAGGTGGACTCAAAAGATTTTTTCTAGATAAAACTAATAACTTAAAACAAAACAAAACAAAACAAAACAAAACAAACAATAAAAGGCAAAAAACCCCAAAATAAAACAAAAACAAAGCCAAAACCATGCATTTCCTATTACTTATTTTCCATTTTTGAAAGGTATTTTTCTTTAATGAATGTCTGAATTAGTGAATTTATTTCTGTTTAGAAAATGTCAAAAAAATATTCTGACACTTCAGAAGGATTTTTATTGCCCCTCATTTTTGTTTTTTCCTGAAGTCCTCCTGAATTTTTTTTAATCTTACCCAAGTATTTTGAATAAATTGGAGAGGAGAAGATTTCTCTGTCAAAGAGATTTTGCTAAATAAATCCCCCATCTTAAAGAAGTGCCTATCTGTATTCAATATTCTATTTAAAATGTGTGTGTGTATTTGGTCCAGTCTTTAGAATTATAATCAGCTTAATACCACTATTAAGGAAAAAATTACTGTCAAAACTGATTCCATTGTTGCCACTCTTGCTAAGCAGCTCGAAGACTGAATGGACTGTGGGGTAATTAGGCAGCTGGAATGGGATCATTTCTTATCTGGAAAGCTTTGCTCATCAGAACAAGGCTAGGGAGGATGATGGAAGAAGAGCTTTTTCTTTTGTCACATGAACCTACCATGTTATTTTGCATTTCATTTCGTTAAAACATAGAGATGTATTGCATGACAACCTGATAATTTAATTGTCATTATGAAACTATAACAACATGATCCATGATTTTTGATTTAAATCAGAGTTCATCTCTGATAAGTATGGAAATCATAATACTGATTTCCAATTTGCCGTGTCAGAATTATTTTTCTAAATGTTGCTAAAAACTCAATATAACATACTCAAATATCATTACAGAAATGTAGTGATCTAATAAAACAGTATCAATAAACATTAAGGAATCATATTTTAAATTGCTGCTATTTTTTATCACTTTTGTTAATTTCACCAATAGGCAGCTTTAATATGGATTTTAAATTCTAAAATTAAGTTTCTATTTTTGTCCAGAGATTCTCTCTTCTGTCTTTAATCTGATTTTAAAAAAATTGCCTGTTATTATAAGGATTAGTTTATTAAAACTCTTCATCTCTCTGCTTACACATTCACTTCTGCTGCTTGAACTGCTACACTCCAGTAAGTTAATGCTGAAATAAAATCTATTTTTCTTTATAGCTGCCAAAGAGACTGTTTTTTTTGTTAGAAACAAATTGCTCATTTGCAATTATATTCTGATTTATTGGAGAGCATTCGTACAACTTTTTTTCTATTTCTTGTAGGGATTAATAGTCTTTGCTTGAGAAATTAATTTCAATAGCTTCTAGGCAAATCTTACCTATTCTAAAAATGCAGCTGAAAGTTCACTAAAATTGTTTAACACTTATGTGGCTTCTTCATAATCTTTTCTCAGTATGCAGCAGAAATAGAAGATATTTAAGAGGATATCAAGAGTGCCAAGTATTTTCTATAAAAACACTTGTCTATCACAAGAATTCAGGAGTTTCATAATCATAAGATAAATCTTGGAAAAGAGAAGTTATAAAATGCATTTTGTATGCTTTATACTTACCCTATGGCTTTACTTTAAGATATGCTCTTCAGATATATTTTGCACCCTTTCCTTTGCAACCCTTTGACTCCTAAAAGAAAATGCAAAGTGAGATTTTCTGAACTATAAGCTTCTAGAATCTGGAGGTTTAAGGAATATTTAGACTCTACGAGTTTATAACTGTGCCTTAGGGTCTCACCAGTGAATATGGAGAGGGATTCTTACTTCCAAGATCTGACTGCAACCCTTTAGACTGGAGACTTAACAGGTAAGAGATTTAGATGGTTACGATGTTTATTAAGTAACATACCACCAAGAAACTACTAGTTCTCTAAATTAGAGTTGCATTTATCAAAAAAAACCCCACAACTAGAAGTGCTAGGTCACCATTGCAGTGCTATAGAAAACCCTTTCAAATCACACCCATATTCTTTTCCTTTCTCCATTTAGTGTTAGGGTACAAGTCTGTCCCTGCTTGCTTTGCCCTGTCATGCCATGGTATACTCTTGATGGGGAGTCCAGTGGGTAGTCTAGGGAGTTCTTCCTGGCATTATATGAGACTTGGACAAAGTGCTAAAAGATTTTTAGTCCCTCCCTCCTCCAACCATGTTCATTGTAATTTAGTTAGGATGATCCACTTCTTTGCATGAAAGAAAGAAAGAAAACAAAAATGAACTTATCCTTAAGAAATATATGGCACATGGTTCTTTAGCCAAATCTGGACCTCGTGCCGTGATTCTGCTCACTCACTACAGAGGTCTGTGATATTTATCTTCTTGATCATTAATTTCTTGTCATGTGTTTTGAGGATGAGGGTGATGATCTGCCTGCTACAGGAGCCCTACTTGGCTCATAGGACAAAGCAGAATGCTTTCTAGAAAGAGAGGAGTGATAGAGACACTTGTAAGAGAAGGGCTGGTGCTAATCAGGGAGTGCCTAAGAGGAGGTGACTAGAGTGTTCAACCAGCACAGGCCATGCAGGTGTGGTTTAAGGTGTCTTAAAAGTTTTACATTAGTCTTTGGGAATAAAATACTAATATTAAGAGCTTACAGCATTTTGTGTTGCTCATTTAACACTTCTAAATGGTGAGTCAGTACTCTAAGAAGTGGAATCTGGCTTGGTTATCTGACTTAGATTACTTGTGGTTTTCATGAAAAGATGAGAAAAAGATGCTTGTCCAAGAGAGTAGATTTTATTGCAGATATGAACAGTGAAAACTGTAGTGAGGCCACTTGGCTTAGTTAAAACATAAAACAACGTAGTCTCCAGTACTTAGAAAATATCTGGTCTGCATCCATGCAACTTTGTAACCCTATTTAGAATAAACAATATACAAACAATGTGTTGTCCCTTGCTTTCCTTTTGAATTAGGCTGGGAAGTCTTACAGGGATCAAATAGCACATGCACAGATAGGCATCCCTCAGCTGACTGTGATGGTATTTTTTGATATAAAACTAAACCACAATTCAAAGTCCTTAAATAAGGATATTAAAATTATGCCAAACTAGACATTTCTAAAAATTACTCTGTATTTGTATGGATTTTTTTCTCTCCACAAAGGCATGTGTTTGAAGAGAGAAAGAAGTATTTTTTTCTCTTATTCAGTATTTGGCAAATGCCATAACAGAGAGTGAATTAAACACTTAAAGATGGTCAGCATCCAAGGTATAAGAAAACTGTGAAAAAGACTCAGTCTGAGGCCCAGGTGTCAAGACCAGAAGTGGAGCATTATTTTCTTCTCAGTCTCCACAGTGGACCTTGTTTTATTGTTCATGAGAACCATAATCTATATACTTCAGGCAGTTAGGTAAACACTATATTTTTTAATTCCTATTTTAGACATATTTATCTAATTTTACAATATAGATGTAAGAGAACTGAAAAAGATCCCAGCACTTGAAGTTTATGATCAGTGAATATTTTCAAAAGAAAAGAGCTTATAGTCAAACAAATAGTGTTACTGAAAAAATTATTGGAGTGCTTTTCCCTTAGGGGCATTGCTTTAAAACCTTATCCAGTTTACCCTGCTCTTGGCATCTTGCTGCTGGCATCAAATGGGCTCATTTTATAGGTAGTTACCTAGGCTGTCTCACAGATGTATATGTCCCAGGAGAAGGTAGCCACATAAAAACAGCTTGGCAAAACCATCCAGCCATTTACAAAGCGTCTCCAAACACTTGATGGCTTTTGCAGTAAAATTCAGATGCCAGTTGCCACAGATCCCAAAGAGCTTCAGAGCCTTCTTCTCATTTGGATGGCAAAGAGGGTGGCTACCTCTTTTTGGTCACTGTTGTAATTGAAACACACTTCCAATAAGTCTTAAAAAATATATTTTTAAAGTTGTGTGTTTATGTATTATGTTTTATAATTGCAGAGGAAACTGGCTGTAAAAGTCAGCATCCCATACTGACACAGTGTGCTCTCTGATGAGATCTGTCTAATCACTGACTCTAGCAGCAGGAATTTGGGGCACATGGCACCTTGAGAGGATGTGACAGCAGGCCATATTTATAAAGCTGTAGAAGGAGTGATATTTCTAATTTCTTAAGTGTTGTTAAGAACACTGGATTTGCTTATTGGTTTTTTTCCAAATTTGCAGCTGTCTTGTATAAATAAGTATAACAGTGTTGTCTACTTTGGATTTACATGAATGTGTGCTTTCATTTGAATTTGACCTTGAATTGCCTCGAATGAAGTGAAACATCATGGTAATAAAATAGCAGGAGGACATTCCTTACATAAGAGTGGAGGAGCACCCTGGGTCCCTGCAGAGGATCTGTGAAGTGAGAGCTCTACTCCAGCTGCTCAGGCCAGTTAAAGATCTGGCACCACAGCTGTGTGAAAGAGGTTTCTTCCAGCAGAAGGTGGTGAGCATGAAAACAATTCCTGTTGCAGCAAGGCAGTGAGATGCATGTTTGGACTCCAATTTTTCTGCAGCAGAAACTCACAGAAGTCAGTGAAGTAGGCAGCTCTGGAAGCTGACCCAGGCAGATGACTGAGCCAGATTGTTATTCTGATAATTTCTACTGTCAGTTCTGTGAGTTTGGACATGTGAATAATGAGAGCAGGCCCACTGATAGTGCTCAAACCAATGTATTTAGGTCAGTCTGAATTTTCAGCTGACTGCTGTCTATTAAACATCACAAGAGGAGCCAGTGCAAGAAATGGCTGGTACAGTGGCTAGAACATATGATTTTCATTTCTTTATTTCATGTCAGTCACCTTCACTTGTCCTGTGCAGTCAATCATGAATATTAATGTGTAAATTCCTTGTTTGCAAGAGAACTAAATCTATGGTTCCCAAACTGCTGTTGCAGAATCAGATGGATAAAGGTATTTAAATAACAGTCCTGATTGAAGGGACTATGGCAGTTGTAAATTAGTGGACATCTGCGACCTTTCAGCATAGATGAAAAGCATCTCTGTGACCTTTACAGTTGAATTCTGTGGTTGCTTCAAGGAGATCTTGACAACTGCCTTTTGCTCTGACTTTATGCAGTGCTTAGCATAACTGTACTGATTCTGCCAGTTTCTGGATCAGTTACCACAAATAGCACAGTAATAAAATCTTTTAAATACATTGGCCTAAATTATCTCCTGACCTTCAGCTGTGTCCTATCAGCATCAGACTACATTTCTCCACAGGCTTTTTCAATGTTTACATCAATAGCCAAGATGTGTCAGAGGCTGAAATAGGTTTAGCTATAATAGAAGAGTAATGAAACACAAAGACAGTGTTATGGTGTTATATATTGCCTTCAAAGTAAACTTAATGTGTCTTGATGTTAATATGGCTGTGAAGTGGGGGAAATTAAAGCAGTCTGTAAAAAATACAGAACCCAACAAACCAACCGAAAGCCAAAAATAAGAACCCGATGATCATAAAAAAAAGGACAGAATTATGAAGACTGTGTTTGAATGCCATTACTTTAATTTCAGGAGGTATTTCATATTTACTTAAAATTCTGAACCTTTCCTATGATCCTCTCCTTCAATAATTAAGCTAATAACAGATAGGAGCACAGGTAAAATAATCCAAGCTAGAGAATGGTTGCTGTATTGTGCTCAGAAGTGATTTGGCTTTTTTTGAGGACAGTACCAGCTACAGGAGAATATTTTCCAGAACTGTATATGAACCAAACAAGTCTAGAAAAAGGAATATATATTTTTCTATTATTACATTCATGCATGGAAACTATGAGGCTTTTCCACTCAATGAAACACAGAAAAGCAAAAAATCTCCAGAATGACAAAGAATCGCTGTGGTTTTTATTAGTCTGTGACTTGAGACAATGGCTGACATCAGTATTCATTTTGTTTTGTCAAGTTGTTTTGCAAAATTTAGGTGGGCCATAACTAATAATGACATACAGCAACTCTCTAACTAACCTCAGCAATTATTTTTCTGCCTATTACTCTGTTCTGTGCTGGCTTCTTCTAAGCATTTGTGTAAGCACTTTTGTGCTCATTATAATCTTAGTCATGTGCTGCCAGCATTTCAATAAGTACCTCCCACAAAAATGTTTCTTTGTACTGTGTACCAAATGCTGCATCCTTGTGCACAGAAAAGGAGGGAGACTGGGGAGAGAGACAATTTAGATTTTTTAAGTTCCTTTTCTCAAAAAAGAAAAAAAAATCCCTGATAATTTGTGGTATAGGCCATTTAATATAGGTAAGTACAGAGAAAGTGTGTGAGATTTGGCAGGGTAATTTGTTGGCATTTGCAAGACTACAGTCCTAAAATTGTAATGTTTGGTGACATAAAGCCCTCAGAATACAGGCCACTGTTGTTACATAAGTATTTTCATAGGACAGTGAAAACTATTATTGCTGCACATAATGAAGCCATCCAAACCATCTTTTGCTTTTAAACATCTTGTAATGTGTCCCTTCTGCCTTATTTAGAAAGTGACAGACCCAGCAGCACTATTCTAAGTTAATGGGTATCTTCCTTAGAATAAAAATAGTTGGATTTGAGGGAAAATTTATTCAAAGCCAGTACCTTACTGGAGACTTGTAGGTGGGTAGATTCTCATTTAGATTAAGTAGCCTAGGAGGTATTTTTTTATAATCAACAATATTTGTTTGAAAGAGGCAGTCTGCTAGAAAAAGCTCATCTGAAATAATACAGTTACAACAAAGCTGTTCCCTTTGGGAATGGTAAAATATGAAATAATATTAAATTGATAAAAAGTTATCAAAAATCTCACTGCTGCCCTTTTTGGAGATGTACCTGACATTATGTAGAAAAGACATCTGGATTATTTAAGTGTTGTCTTTTCTTCAGATAAACTTCCTGGTTTGGTGTTACACAGTTTCTGGTGTTACTTGCAGCTGACTTTTACACAGAAACAGGGAGACTCTTCTATCAGTGTCTTTTTCTGCTAAAGATATTTCTCAGCTTTTATTGTTACTGGCCACATTTACATTGAGAAAGCTGAAATAAAAGATGTACAGCAGTCAGAGTTTCTACAAAATTGTCCTGACTTGGATGTCAATTAGTATATGAATAAAAGCATCTCTTACATAGCTAATCTTTCAGTTCATCACAAGTTTTGGCCTACAGTTGCAATGCAGGCTAGCTCCTCTCTCCTAAAGCTTCATCCCACATCTGCATGAGGTGAGGTATCAATGGCCCCTCCCAGGAGTGACCAGCAGGCAGGTGGAGGAAACTTTCTCCAGTGCAGTGAGATGCACAGATCTCATGTGCAGAGGATGCCCACAGTTTGGCTAAGAGAAGAATACGTGTCTATCTGTATGACAAAAACCTGCACACTCTAAATAGCCTGCAAATGCTCCTGGAAGAATCCATGAACCTTGTTGTGCAAAACCGCAAGTATTTCTTAATATACAGCTTCATGATAATCCACATAACTATTAAGGCAGCAATGCTTAATGGATAGGGCCTGAGAAAGAGTTTAGAAAGGTCCTAGTTTATAGGACCTTTCCTATAAAGGACCTTCCTAGTTTATAGGACCTTTCTTTTCCTTTAGAAAGAGTTTATAAAGGAGATATCCTTTATGTGACCTTGAAAAAAGGCTTTCCTAGCTTCACTTCCCTTCCTGTGCTTTTTCTCCCTTTTCATTATTGGAGATCACTGCACCATAGATCTTCAGCTTCAAACCAGCCATTGACGTAATACAAAGAACTAACAATCATAATCATTCGAGTAACAATAACCTCTCTTTTTCCTCTCTCTCTTCTTTTACCTTCCTCTCCTCTCCACAGATACCTTAAAATAGGCAAAAATAAACTGAAGAGGCCTTAATGTGTGGGGCTTGAAGTGTGTTGACTAGCAGCTAATATCTTGTAGTTTTAATTATTGTGTCTATCGTGTCTTTTGTTATATTTTCCTTCTCTGGTAAAGTAACCTGACACAAATTTCTGTAGAAATGCAACAGTCTGTCAACATTGCTCTTAGATTAACATGCTGAGTTTCTGTGCCAGCAGTGCTTACCTTTATGCAACCCAATCTCCAAAGTAAAATCCTACTTGTTAGACGTCTTTCAAAAAGACAAAAGCTGTCTGAGGTTAAAGTCCTTGCATTAAACAGATACTGGCCTTAACTACAGTGTTTCTCCTGAATATCTTTGCTTAATTAATTTAAAATGTATAAAATAGCATGAAACCAAAAAGCTATGAGAAAGCGTCTTTAGCCTAGGGTCAAAATTCATATTTTATCTTTTGTTCTGTCTATTAAAGGACACCACTACCACATTTCTGTGTTTTCTTTTGATTTTTTTTGTGGATATATTCAGCTCTCTTGCCTTCCAATTCATCTGTGGGCAGATTTTTTGGCTGAGGCAGCCTGTGTTCATGCTCTTCTCAGTCTCATCAGGGGCTGGATCCTGAAGTCTATTCCTGAGCACAGAGCCAAACAAAGGGCTGTGCTCGGCCATTGTGGTGCTAAGAGAGAGCATCGACTGACCAGAGATGGAGCAACAGGTAACACAGGTTTGGTAACAAACCTGCAAGGACCTGCAGGGCTGGGGTGGGGTGGGCATGGGGCAGGCAAGGGCTGGAGAGCAGCTCACAGAGGTGTGTTACTGCTGGTAGAAAGCACAGGCAGCTAAGGCTGTTGGAAGTGGTTGTTCAGCCTAGGAGAAGCTTTGGAGAAAGAAGAAAGCACAGAGGACTGGGGGTCAGAGGAGATGGGGATCTCATTTCCCAGGACCCAGAGCAGCCGAGGTGTGAGGTGGAGTGGGGTCTATAATGACTGACTGCCAGCTGAGCTGATGAGAGGACACCTCTGGGGAGAGGGGCAACAGGATTTGAGGGGATGAGAAGGCTGAAAAGGCATGCTTGTAGCATGGGACTGATCTGAACACTTCTGATCTGAACAACCAGGACCTGTGGAGGAAAATTGTACCAGACAATCTCCACACGGGTCCACACTGGTCATTCTCATTCTCCTCATCTCAGCTACACCACCACTTTTGCTTTATGAAGCAATATAGAACTTCTGTAGGCAGATAAAAATCGAGGAAACGATAAGGTCCCTTTAGTTTTGCTACAGTAGTTTGTTATGTTTGATGCCCTGACATGAAGGGTAAATGGCTTCCCACTGAAGTCATCATGCTGGCTGGAGGTCCCCAGGTGAAGAGACTTTTTTGTGTGTATGAAAATGAAGCTTCTGACCTAAAACCTTTAAAGAATCTTGCAGGTATATGAAACAAATTCAAATTTCTGTTTCTATGAGATAATCCCCTGGTACTAATGACTGAGGTCTATAATTTATTCAGCAAAATGTCCCAACTCCTTCTTCCTGGGGTTTCAGGGCTTTGGGAGTTTTTTATCTTTTTTATTCTTTTAGATTTGATAATCCTATTTAACCCTCCTGCAAATGGGACCCCAGGGAGAGCTTTTCAGTTACACACAATTAGTTTTATAAGCAGCGTTATTAAATCATCCATTGGCTGTTTGGTATTTTTATAAATAGCAATAGAGCCTTTTGTATGAAGAACAGAGGGTGGCATTATATGAAATAATTTTAGACTCTAATAATAACTTTTCCTGCTTGTGAGTAAAGCTAAGAAATGAGCATTCTTGTCTAAAATTTTGTTCAAAATCTTTTTCTCCACTCATCCTTTCTCCTCTTCATGATTTTCCCTCAGATGCATAAAAGAAGGCTTCGTTGGATCCTGAGAGAAAAGCACGTTCACGGAGCAGGGCCAGCCCTGAGGAGTCTTGCTCGGTTGATGTCTCCCTGCCTAAAATTGAGAACTGTGCTCCCTTATCAGTGACCCCATTGCCAGAGGGAGCATGTCAGAGGATCACAGCTCAGTCCAGCTGCTCTTGGACTCAAGGCCACCGAGCTGGAGGAGGGCCATGGCTGCTGCTAAATAAATTGAGGAGCTGTTGCCTGAACTGCTGCAGAAGGGAGGCAGGTGCTGGAGAGGAGCCTGCTGGGATGTCTGAGGAGCATGTGAGCCCCATGGTGCTCAGAGGGCAGTTCCTGCAGGGTGGTGGTAGTCAGGTGGGGGTTGGTCTCTTTCTCCAGGCAGCAACTGACAGAACAAGAGGTCACAGCCTCAAGTTGTGTCAAGGGAAATATAGGTTCGATATTAGGAAAAAGTTTTTCACAGAAAGACTGATAAAGTACTGGAACTGTCTGCCCGGGGAGGTGGCGGAGTCACCATCCCTGGATGTGTTTAAGAAAAAAGTAGATGTGGCACTCTGTACCATGGTTTGGCTGTGGCGTCAGGGTACGGGTTGGACTCAATGATCTTTAAGGTCTCTTCCAACCCAGTGATTCCGTGATTCCACGAGGAGTGCAGGAAGGGTGGGGTGAGAGCAGGCATCTGCCCACTCCAGACCCAGTCTCTAGAGGAAATGGTGAGAAATAGGACAAATGGAGGGTAGTATCTCTCCCTGCTGCATTTTCAGTATCCAATCCTGTTTTATATGAGGTTGGTGGCTGTAGAAAACCACCACATCCACTAGGCACTTCTTTTTTCCCTGTGAATTTGCCTGGGTTTTTTTTGCACCCGTGCATGATTTTGTCTTCAGCAATATCCCATAACAACACATTCCCCAGTTCCTCACTGTATGAAAGGGTAATTTTGTTTATTTTTAAACCCATTGCCTGATAACTTCATTTTTATGAGACAGACTGAGCAGTCATTGCATATTCACTTCCCCCTTGTCACTCTGGATTCCCGTTGTTCTCGGGGTATTATACTTGACAAGGCTGCATTTTAGATCTTGTACTGAATTTAACACAAACATAATGTCTAATCTCTGAAGTTGTGGAGTGGAGCTGAATACTCTTCATCTTTGTCTGCTCTCCTGGGACTATTGTGCTGCCACCCCTATTCCTGCTAGGCCACCTCATTTACATTTTAAAACCTGGGATTTAGAATGGATATGTAAACTGACCTTTTAGTTCATGCAGTAACTCCCGATACATAGCTTTACAATTAAGTCTGAACCATAAATTTAAGATTTAAGATATAGGCTGTGTTCCTGTCCAACTTATGCTGAAAGGATCATAAGAATTTGATTAGAGAAAACTGAAATAAAAATTCAATTAAAAAAACAATCAGCACTATTCTTTCTTTCTATGGAAGGTTCAGAAGCTTGTGTTAGTTTTGACTGTCCTTTTCAAATAAGGATTTATGTTTTTGAACTTACATTCAAGATTCTCCAACAAAAAAAAAAAAAAAAAAAATTTGAGAGCATATTCTTGTAAGTAGAATATGATTTCCACTGGTTTCCACTGCAACATCCACAGACTGCCCTCTTCTCAAAAGTGAGATAATTCTGTTTCTGGAAGGAATATCAGCAAAATACTTTTGCTTATAAACACAGTAAAAGGAATGTACATTCATCTTTTTAACACACAGGATTTATAAATTAAGAGAAATGTGTATAAAGACATTGTTCATTTCCTGGTATTTACTGAACCATTATCTTTTACCTCATGACCTCTTCCTCTGCTCTTCTTAATCTTAAAAAAAAAAAAAAAAAAATCTCGAGAGATTCCAGTGGACAACATAATTTTGTTTATTTTGTTTAAAAATATATACTGTAAACTAAAAAAATAGATTATCTACATATATATATACATTGGCAAGAAATAGAAAATGGCACTTCTTGTACTAAGAATAATCACAAGTTTTTTGAATATCCCATAGTGTCTGTAGATATTTATTGGCAACATATCTTTCAAGAACAATGGCTATCACTCACACTAAACTAACATTTCCTTTACATATCTACAATTTTTCTAGCGCCTTGCCAGAGAATTTAACAGTTGGTGTTTCACACTAATGTGAAGAATATAATTTTCTACAGTCTGTTCCTGAGCATAGTGGGAAATACAACCCTTTGCTCTATATTTTATTCCCATCTTTTCACAGGAAAGCTTCATATCTATGACAGAAACACAAGAAAACAGCATAGCTTTATATCCTTGTTTGGTACAGCTGACCATAGCTGAACAAGCTGTTGGATGATGAAAAGCAGGATCCTTGGATTTAGATGGGAATACAGCATTGCCATCTGCAGTTCTACATAATTTGTAGCTTTGTTATTTCCTAGGTCATTGTCAGCTGGATCACTTACTAAGCCTAGATATACTTTAGGAATAGGTTTTTAGAGTCAGCTCAACACAACAAAATTGAGTAGCTCCTTTGGAACTGCTTAGTGTTTGTTTTCCCCACAGTTTAGGTTTACAGAAAGAATTTGTGAAAAACAGTCTTTTCATGAAAAAATTACCTAATAAACACTTGTCCACTCCTCCACATTTTTCTGTTCTCAGTAGGAAGAAAGATGGCTGGTGCCTCCTCCCATTTTCTCCCCTAGAAAATTCCACAAAGAACACCCCATAACATGTAGCTTGGTCTTGGCATCCAGCCTGTTGCCTGGAGCCTGGCTTGGGGAGTAGCACTTTACTCACATTTTAAAAGAAACTTCCTTTTCCTTCCCTAAACCTCTGCTTTCCAAAAAAAGCAAGTGAAACCTAAGAAACTGAACCCTTCCCCAAACCCAACCAGGGGGCTGGAACTTCCGGGGGGGAATAATATGCCTTTTCTCTACAATCTTGACTGTTATTAATTCAGAAATGTGTCACTGCACTTTGTCATTAAATGGCATGAAGCCTCTGCACTGCAAGATGAATGGCTTCCAACTTCACTGAAAAAATCCAGTATTTTTATCATGAGTGACAGGTTTTCCTTGCCACTGCCCGCTGTGGAAGGTGTCTGCCCCACTCAGGTGCCCTCAACTACAGGAACCATTGTTCCAGTTTTCATGGGTAGGTGGAATCGTAAAGAAACAGATGCACTCACAAATTTCATTTGCTCATTTGCTTAAGAAACACCTATTCAGAGGATAGAAGGATGAAGGAAGGTGAGGGGAGGTTTTCTGCCTACAACTTCAAAGTAAAATGGAACTGGCTGACACAGCTGTTTTCTGCACAAAGAAATTAGGAAACCTGGAAACAGAGGGTCATTTAAGGCAAGGACCAGCGGCTGGTATTTTTCCTTGTCTCCTCCCAAGGAGCTGTTAATCTCATCTCACTTTGAAGAAACCCAAGAAAGTATGTGTGCAGGCTCATGGGAAAGCTGTTCTCTCTTGACAGGGTGGGAGGAAAAGAAAAAAGGTCAAGAACAGAGCATGTTTACCTAAGCCATGTGCTCCAAGCTGTGTGTTGCTGTTGAGTGCAGCTGCTTTCACTCTGAGCTGGCATTTTGTGGTTTTGAATACTAGACCACTAAATAAAATATGGGGTTTTAATACCTTTTTTTTTTTTAAATATATCCAGTGTGGGCTGCTAAAGTAAACAGCATATTGCACGAGTGCACATTTCATTCATATGAGCAGAAGCTTAAAGCAAAAATGGGAGTGTAATTAGCAACCAGCAGTCAAAGGCCCTGGAATATAGCACAACTACAGGCAGATATAAATTTCCTTTTAAAGAAATATACTTGGAGGACATGTTGCATAATTCTGCAAGCTAAGGAGAACACTGACTCACTGAGTCAATATTTGCTAAATTTGCTGGGCCAAATTCAACTCTTGTTCATGACAGAAAAAGCTTTCAGAGCAAAGAAAGGGCCTGGCCATGAGAGTTACAGGCAACAGCCTCTGGTCCCTGGGCCCTTCTCTTCCTGAGACCATGACCACTGACTACCCTCTTGGGATGGATTTTCCTTCAACTTCAATGGCTTTAGACAACTTGTCCTTTATATTTGATATTCGGTAGACTTGTGCCATTAGGATTTGGTGCTTCTGGTAGCTTTTCCCACTCTTTTGACTAGTATTCATAACAGAAAAACACAGGACTGAATAAAGAAATTAATACATGTCCTTTTGAAAAAGAAAGTAAACACACATTTACTAAAGATAAGAAATTAAGATGTGGAAGAAAAGGATGGAAGCACAGACTCATCTTCAGAAACAGATGCAAGCTGAGTTGCTTAACTGCTGCAGCCAGGTTAACAAAAGAGGGGGAAAAGTGAAAGGAAAAGAGTTTTAAAGTATGACTTAACAGGGCTTTAAGCAAGGGAGCATGGCCTGCTGGGATGCATGAAAAGCAGATAGTAAGACAACCTAGTGAAGCTGAAAGATTTGCTTTGTGAACTCCTCTGGTATTTCAGCTCTGAGGGAGCAAAAAAATGTATTTCCCTGAGGTTTTAAGTCGATCTGGTGTGTGGCCTCTTGCACCACTACAAAATCCTGTTCAGGTTTCACAGTCAGCTAAGAGCAGGGTCTAAGGTAGAAGCAGAAGCAGTCTAGGAAAGCTAAAAAAATTCTCAGTGAGTTTGTATTAGTTCTTAATATTTTATATTCTAATATTTGCATGTGTTTTTTTTACCTTTAAAGATGTCTATTAATATATTTTATACCTTTCCCTTACCTAGCAGCACACAAGAGTAATACAAGCTACTTTCTCATCTTTCAGGGCTTCACTACCTGCAGGAGGAAGGACAAGCTGGCTCTGCACTGAAGTGCAGATCATGAGAGAAATTTATGTGTTCTCTGCACCTCTTCTTAAAACTGTGTGGGGAAACATATAAAATTGGTGCTGGTACCTGAAACAACAGGGAGCTTTGATAATCTGACTCCTTTTTCTCCACCTTTCCTTGATCAGCAACAGCAAATTGTGCTCTGTGGACTGAATTCCTTATTGTCTTGCAAATCAAGGGCAAGTCGTCTGAAGGCAGATAACTTGCACGCATGCTAATTCAGAAAATGCCCTGGTGATAGAGGACCTTCTGGTGAATGAATTTACCTAATATCCAGAAAAGTACTCCTTCCTCAGCCTCCTTCCTGAGATATGGGTACATTGGAAAAGCTTAATGAAGGTAGAAAAGAAAAAGGTTAGAGGAAAGGAGAAGGGAAGAAAAATGTCTAAATGTAGTTTTATTTTAGAATGGCAAAACCTTCCTTAGCAGAAATGAACTAAGACAACAGAGGAAATGCAGTTTCTGGACTGAAGTACTGTTTTGTGCTGCTCCTGAAAGAACTTGTCTTTGTCTTGTCAACCACAAGTGATGGCAGAATGCCAATTCTCTTTTCAACTGGTTGTCTTGAGTATTTGCTGATGTTTCTGAATGAATGTTGATCAAAGGAGCTCAAAATGGATTTAACCTTGTAAATCTATCACTTAACTAAAAATATATTTAATACATTAAAAATGATATTAAAAAATTTGGTCAGCCTGTAACTATTATTCAGCCTGTATTTTCTATACTTATAATAAGCTACTCAGTTATTGGAAGATTTTTAATGATAGCATCTAAGCAGGGTTCTTTTTAGAACATATGACTAGTTATAATTAATTGTTCCATAAATAAATTAATCTTAAAAGCACTCCACTATAAAAGCACTGTTAACTTTTTTTGAGAAAATAATAGTCATCTTCCATACCCAGTGAGGTAGAAGAAAACAATCAACAGATGTGAGTATGAATTGTTTCCAGTCCTTGTACCTACAAAGTCTTCTTCCCCTATGTACTTACCTAAAAGCAACAGGGAAGAACTACACAAATGATCAGATGGATCAGTGTGCATAAAGTAGGCTTCTGGAATTTTCTGGAATTTCCATTCAGCAGAATGTAGAAAAAAAATTGCAGAAATATAAACTAACAAAAATATGAAAAGAGACAAAACCCTGTTGAGTTACATCAATAAATAAATCAAAACCAAACACTTTTGAGATTTTAACTTCTGTCTCCCTTGAGTCTTTAAAACAGATAGCAGAAGCTGTTTTGGAAAAGCGCAGCACCCACCTATTTTTTGAGTGTGTGCGGCACACACCTATTTTTCCAGAAACTGTTGAATTCCTGTTTGGTGAGACAATTAGATTAGTTTTGTCCCAGATGAGGATAAAAGAAACTTAAAGGTTTTTTTGTAGGCTAACCTGCACCCAATAAATTAGAGTTGAGGGGTTTGAGCACCAAATATTAAAAGATTAAATATTTAGATTTTAACACTTCACTGAAAACAATGTAAACGAGGCTGCACGTCCTGAACTCATCCACAAATTTTTAAAACTGATCTCTGCCTAGAAGTCAGTGCAATCAGAAATAGCTCCTTTTAGAAAATACCCCATAGAATACGAGTCATTTTTGTTGACCTCATTAGTTTAATTCCCCATTCTTTTCTTATTTACTCAGAAGCCACTAGCATGCTCTGGAAATCTGTAGTTGAGAACCATAGGGCTAGACCCGACATCAGCTCAGTTAAAATAAACTTCATTCTGTTATGCTCGATAAGTATCTCTGAAACATAAATACACAAACTATACCTCTACACAGAGGTATAGTTTCCAAAAAAATATTTTGTCCATTACTCTTCCTCCATTTTGGAAAAGGCACTTGCTCTTAAAACCTCCATGCAATTCACAAGAATCAGAGCTCCAGTTAACTCTCGCCACTCTTTTGTTACTGGGTTTTTCATTTTATCCAAGGTTGATTGCAGGTCTTGTAAGACGTCCCTGTAACCATCTCCATAATGGGCAGCCCAAGTGTAGAGAAAGTCATATGCAGGTTTCCACATCATCTGAAAATAAAGGGGGAAAAAAAAAAGTGGCAGAAATTTAATTATTCAGAAAAAAAGTAGCTAAATAATTGAAAAGTCATAGAAAAGAAAAGAGAAAATAAGTGTTTAATCACTAGGGATGCTGAAATTCTTTATAAAAAGAGGCGTGTTGATATAAAAACTCCAGTAATCTTAATCACATTATTTCTATGAAACTCTCAAGTTCTCAGAGAGGTAAATAATAGATAAATTCTTCATTCAGATGATTATCACCAAGGCAAAATATATCCTTATCTGAAACTATAAGTCAAAGAACAAGAATGGAAGGAAAATACTTTTCATCTTTTGCAATGCATATGCCCATGTCTTAGGCTGGGGGTGTGTATTCTATTTGCCCTCTGTTAGAGGTGAGGCAGTTATTGTCTGTTGATTGGGCAGTTTTCTTTATCTCTTCCACAACAAATCCTCCCTCCCTGGAGATGGCTTCTATTAGTGGGCCATTGAGTTTCACTGCCTGACTGATAAAATTACATCATCCTATTGTGAGACGCTCCGCCCAAGGGGAGGAGCCAAGCATTCCTACCCGGATATAGTCTGAGATTTGGAACACCAGAAACAGCTTTTCCCCCACTGGATTCTAAGAAGAACAGCTTTCCTCTCCGCTGGATTCCCAGAGGAGGACCAGGCCCATTTACACCACCACAGGACCCCCAGAGGAAAACTACACCCTTCTACAGGATCACTGCTCCAACAGAACCACATTTATCACTCCAGGAGGACTGCGGCCTCCATTTAATAGGACTGCTACCAACACCCTGACCAACAGAGTGTCAGGTCTTATTCTGACTCTGTCAGTGTTTTTTCTCTTTTTTATTCTATTGCATTAGTATTTTTAATTTTCCTAGTAAAGAACTGTTCCTCCTATTCCCATATCTTTGCCTGAGAGCCTCTGAATTTCAAAATGATAATAATTTTGAGGGATGGGATTTATGTTTTCCATTTCAAGGAAGGCTCCTGCCTTCCTTAGCAGACAGCTGTCTTTTCAAACCAAGACAACTCAGCAACAGTTTCCCTATTTGGTTGTGCTTTTGATGGTTACTACCCATTAATCAACATCGTACTGTCCCTCTACTCAGCCTGGAAATTTTAAACACGCTTTTTACCTTTCAGAAATGTTTTCTGACAACAGCAGCAGAAACCTTATCTGGCTACTGCCATAAAAGACAATAAAGGATGCTTCTAAAAGGATGTCAGCATCTTTAGGCTAAGGAGAATCTCCAATCTTTATTTTAGATATAGGGGCAACACTGTGGCAAAGGATGAGGGAAAGGTTGAGGTACTTAATGACTTCCTTGCCTCAGGTTTAAATACCCAGATCAGCTGCTTTCTGGGTATCCATTCTGCTGAGCTGGAAAACAAGGATGGGGAGCAAAATGAAGTCCCTTTAATTAATTTAGATTGGATATTAGGAAAAAATTCTTCAGTGAAGGGTAGGTCAGGCCTTGGAACAGGCTGCCCAGGGAAGTGGTTGAGTCACCATCCCTGGGCATTTTTAAATCACACATAGGTAATAGGGACATGGTTTAGTGGTGGGCTTGACAGTGCTAGATCATCTGACTAGCTGATCTTAGAGGTCTTTTTCAACCTCAATGATTCTGTGATTCTAACATGATTTATCTGTAAAATCTATTTTTAAAAAGGGTGGGAAAGCACCCAAACATTCTAAAAGAGGCAAGTCAAAAGCTTTTATAAATTTAATCAAGATATAAAATTTAAATTTTTTCCTGCAAGAAACAAAAGAAATTAAAAGATTATCAGTGCTTTTCTGTTTTTCAAACTACAATTTATTTGGTTTATGCCAAACAAATGGAGCAGATCTATAGCAGGTGTAATTTGTCACTGGTCTAACAACATTAATTAAGTTATAGCAGCATGATTCAGATACCAAGCTGGACTTTTATGTTTCAAAGTGCTGAGTGAATTTGTTCAGCTAACAAACAAAATAATTATTTTTCCAGCTACTGCTTTTCCAAATGTTACTTGGGCAATCAAAATTCTGTTTTCCCTCTCCTTATTGGCAATAAATGTTTTGCAAACAGTAATTGAGTTAACAGATGCAGGGATGATGCACAAATCCACAAAGAAACCCATGATTCTCCTGAAGGGTTCTGTCATTCACAGCTCTAACAGGAACATACTTATGCATAGCAATAAATGTATCTGGACTGATGACTCCACATTTTTATTTATGTATATACACACACACAAAAGTGATCAGGAAGTTGAGGTTTTTTAGCATCTTTTCCTCTTTTATTAAAAAACCCCAGTTTTTATGGTCGTGAAGGATAATTCTGAAGGAAATTGGTTATTTCCTCAATATGATCTTAATAATTTACAAACAGTACACAACATCAAGCTTTACTTCTTTAATTTAAGCTTCATTTACTTGATGCCTGGAGGAACTGAGTAGGAGGAGAATTTCTTTGCTCATAGTTCTGAACTCTTCTCCATATTTTTGGGCTATCTTTCAGCCTACCCAATACTGATTTTGTCATTATTTCTGTAAACATTTCCCTCAAATTCTGCTGTCATACCCAAATGGAAAAAAACCCTTAGACTTACAGCCCCAAAGTCTAATTAGTCTAGTCTAGTCTAAACTTACTGTCTCACAGTCTGATTAGTCTAGTTTCTACCTTGAGTTTAAGTAATAAAAAAGTGCCTTATCTCTCAGTGAATTTTCTCATTTTAGGTCTACAGGGGAGAAAGGTATCATCATTTTCCCAAATGAACAGTGCCTAATTTTTCTTTTAAGCAACTCCATCTTAGGTCATAACCGTAAGGTTACAGAAGGAGAAAAGTACATTGGTGGCAGGTGGGAAGAAGGAGATTGATGAATTCTTTTGGGACTTTTTTGGAGAGGCTAAGTTGAAAATAGGGGTTTTTTAATGTACTACTGTAAATATTATATATTATAACATATTTTAATGAACAAAAGCTGATCACTAATGTTGCATTTATGTTGGGACCAGAAAGATTCTGTATTCTTATTTTTAGCTTGATAGCCAAAGTAGCCAACAAGAGAAGCTGGTATTCCCAACAAGAGAAGCTGGCATCTCCTGAAATTCTGTTACTGGCTATGCTCTTTCTAGGTCTCTTTCTTTATTTTCTTACATTCCTGTTAAACCGGGGTATTTAAAGAATGAGGGTACACTTTTCTGTCTTCACTAGAATGTGACAAAACAATGAATAGGAAAATATGTTATGCTTTGACCTATGCTGAAGATCAGTCTGACTTTTTAATAAGACAATTGGCTGAAATACAAACCTTGGTTTCCTCTAATCATGCACAACTGATTTGTTTGCTTGTTTGTTTGTTTGTTTGTTTGTTTTAAGACAAAATAAAAGAAAGAAAGAAGAAAAAGGAGAATGCAGGGATCAAAAGCTTTACAAACTGGTCACCACCGATGCATAGTTAACTCAGCAGTAATCTACACACATCACATTAAACTAGTACTGCAAACACAGCAGTGGTTCTAAGGCAGATCCTTCTCCACATGCACATACTCTAATGCAATGGGCGAACTGAATTGCATTCAAAATTCCTAAATTGTGTCAAAGCAAAATCTCAGGCAAAACATTAAATCACTGCAGCATCCTGGTCAAGTCTCATCTCAGCTGTGCGCATGAGTTTTCCCTCTTTCCCACTCTCTCTGCTGAGTATGCAATAATGACACCTATGTCCACTGCAAAGTGATTTGGAATTTACTGATAAAAAATGCTTCATAATCTATGCACCAATTGTATGTACCTCAAGTTGCCTCTGTCATCATCTGCAAGAAAATTTCTCCCACCAAGAAAAATATGAAGTTTAAAAGCAGAAGTCTTTTTTAACCAATCAATCCTCCTGATGATGGAACAATCTTTGGTGGGGAATGCACTAGTTAATATTTTCATATCATCCTCAATAACTAATCAAAACTTACTAACCTCCTCCAGCTTTGCTGGGTTTCAGGTTTTAAAGCCAAAAACTACTATCAACCGAAAAGTTAGAGGTCAGGAGAAAGCACTGATATCCACTAGAAAGTACTGAAATTTAGGTTAGATTCAGAGGACATTGAGGGTACTCTGTGTTCACATGAGATACCAGTGCTAGAAACCTTGTGCTTTGAATTCACCCATGTGGACAAGCACAATTAAAAAGCTCACCCAAAACCAATAAATCCTCCATAGGCCCAATATAATCTTTGAGAAATGACACAGAAATACAGCAAAATTCTGATCTTTGATGTTGAATGTTCTCTGAAAAAAATAGAGAGTACTGTATTATAAGGTTTTAATTATGATGAATTTGAACACACTGTTTTGCCAGCAGATATTGTCACTGAAAGGCAGAGAATTTTCTGGATGGTCTGCCATAAAAATCTCTCGAAAACAAATGAATGTATGAGGTAGAAGGTAGGCTTCATGGAAAATCAAAACCCATTCAAAGCAAAGTAAGTGTTTATTTAAAATGTTTCTTAATCTAAAAATAAATAGGCATGATGCTGGAAAAACAGTTATAAGATTGTTTTATTTATACTGTCTGTCAGCAAAAGGGAAACATTCCCAAATAACATGGAGACCAGCAGAGTTTTATATTGTTCATGTCAATAATTCCTTCTTGTAGAAAGCTGGGGGTTTGTTAGCCAAACAGAGAAAGCTTAATAACTAGAACAAAAGTGAAGGAAATCAGACAAGCCACTGCCTAACAGTAAAAAAGAGAAAGCCAAGAGAGTAGACATGGGATTGAAAAGGCTGATAATTTTATGAGAAAAAATTGGATGAAGGTGCATCCAGGCTGAAGTACCCAGAAAAGAAAACAAACTACACAAAATAGCTCAAAGAGAAAAACTGGATCTGAGAAGGAAGCTATGATTGTAAACAACAATTATGGAGATAATTTTGTTGAAAAGTGCAGAAGCACATGAGCAAACACGTAGAATTTTGATCAAATATTGATTGGGGAGAGGGGGCAGAGTATTCAAAAGGAATAAGTGGTAGTAGTTCATGATTAGAGCAGAAATATCTTGATAGTTATCACCAAGCAAATGAAAACAAGATGACAGATGCACTGGATTCAGACAGTGGAAAGGAGTGGAAAGGAAAGGTTTGGCAGGGAATAAGTAGAACCAGCTATGGGGAAATAGTAAAAGGAAGAAGAAATTATCTTGAGTAGTGGTGAACCTGTGAATGGGAAATAGCAATTCCTTTGGAACCAAGAGATGAGAGAGAATGAATGCAGTCTGGATCATGTAAAAACCTGCAATAATCAGGAGATGATGGTCTAGGCAGAGGCAGAGTCAAGCCTGAATGTAAGCTCTCAAGTCAGAACGATCATTCAGCAAGGGTCATAAAAAAGGGATTTTCAGAGTAAAAACCAGTCTGGAACCTAGAAGTCATTGGCACATAACTCTGTGGGAAAGAATGGAGCTACTGCATGCTTTGGTGTTAGGGGAGAGAAGGGCAGGAAGTAACCTGGTTGTCCAGGCAGAGGTGTGCCAGGAGCAGAAGCTGACCCTCAGCTCAGAAAAGTGGACAAGGCTCCACCCCAAGTCTTGTGGCACATCTGACATTGCAAGGATGCCATGAGTACCTCTGGTCACCTCAAATGGCACTAGAGATTTCATTATTCACCTAAGTTTCTCCTTAGATCTGTATGCACTAAAATACATCTGAGAGGATAAATTGGCTTTTATACAAAGCTCAAACTTCTGTACAAGAAGATGCTTTACAAAGGAAAAAAAAAATTATGATGTACCTGACAAACTAAAACTTAAAGCATATATTTGCCACCTTCGTACATCAGAAGTAAAATTGGTGTCAGGGCTTCCAACCTCTTCTCATGCTACTTAAGGTAAATGATAAAAAGTGTTACACTGGCACAGAAAAGTATTAGTGATAGAAGTCAGCTTCCTTTTTGTGGACATAGCAAAAGCTGTGCAGAGTGTGATTAGAAGTGGCTCCTGCAAGGACCAGCTGGTCCTCCTCACTGTGTCTGAAATGACAGCAGAGGTGTGAGTGAGGACAAGTGGATAGGACTGTAAAAAAGGATTGAACTCAGCCCTGAAGCTCAAGACAGGAGCTGAGACCTTCACTGGACAGTGCAAAAATAAAGAAGCCTGCAAAACCGGGAAGAAGGAAGGTTCCTGGCTGTGTTTGTGCCGAGGAGGAAATGTGCATGCCCTGTTTGACCGGCCCCTTACCTCCATGGCTACTGCTCCATTTTTCCCGTGGTGGGGCACTTCGTAAGCCTCTATTTGCTGCTTTGTGAGGCGGGCTAGCTTCTCTGCAAGCTCCCGCCAGCTCCTGCCAAGCTTGACAGCTGAAGTCAAGATGATGGTGTCCTGGGTAAGACGTGCCACTAATCCCTGGCAATCTATCTTCAAAAGTGCCTGCAACAATGATTTTCATTAGTGATCCCTCACCAGTAATTACAAACAGAGCATTTTAATTCAATTTTATAGCGCCATTCTGCGTTTCTACATAAACAGGAAGATTTTTTTTACTTTTGTGTTCTTACAAATATGTGGGGTTTTTTCCTACAAAATGGTGTTGCCAACACTTTCAGAGGAAAAATGCCCATGAGCTTAAGGAAAAAAAAAATCAAGCTGGCATTCAGCTGCTTCAGCATTCCAGTGTCAAGTGGGTCCTGCCAAGCTTAAAGATCCTGGAAAAAATCATACTTCTCCAACAAAAATATTTAGCAAAAAAAAAATTTAGCTTCTTAGAAGTATAACATGAGACTTCAAAATTTAGTTAGAGCACTATTATACTAAGGTGTGGTCCTTAATCTAGGGCTTTATTTGAAAAATTACACATTGGCCAGCATCTTTTGATTTACTCCTCCCACAGAACTAATAATGTTTTTGACCATTAAGGAGAAATGCAAACATGAAACCCTTCCCTCCGCCTTGCCAAAAGAGCATTTAAAGACACTCAAATTAAAATGGTTGAAGGAGTATAACCTTGAAATGTAGATACATTGCATTCTTCTTTCTTTATTTGTTTGGATAAGAGCTAGTGGGAAAAATAAATGTTGGGTTTTTTCCTTCTCCTCAATTCACACCAAAATATTCCACTGAAAATGTTGAGGTTTTCAGGGGAAGATCAAGATCAAAACACAGTAATTTTCCTTGTTTTTTAGATACTGATTTTTACCGACGTATCAAGGATTTCTGCAGAAATCAGACATATGTGTGATTTAATTTTAAAGTATTAACCAATGAAGTCCTCACAGCAAACAATAGAACTTTGGTAGACAGAATAGCGAGAAACTGACTACAGTGCATTGTAGAAAATTCCCCTAAACTGGAGACAAAGTTGTTCAGTTTGTGTTTGCTCTGATAAGCAAGAACCATATAAAACACAAAAAAATGGAGTTTTTTTTTAAAGAAGTAACTGAAAATTCCACCCAAAAATTACATGGATGACATCTAGATTTATATCTCACTCTAAAAGGACAAGGACCTGTATTGGC
Source organism: Melozone crissalis (assembly GCF_028551555.1). Lineage (NCBI taxonomy): Eukaryota > Metazoa > Chordata > Aves > Passeriformes > Passerellidae > Melozone > Melozone crissalis. The sequence goes on from NW_026535794.1 coordinate 31,584,367, forward strand.
CCTTCCTAGCAAAAATGCATAAATCTCACAAAACAGGACATTGAGCATCCTGGTCTAGTGAAAGGTGTCCTGCCCATGACAGGGTGATTGGAATGAGATGATCTTTAAGGTCCCTTCCAACCCAAGCCATTCTATGTTTCTATAAGCTTAATCTAATTATGCCCCACTTTTTGCCTGTTTTGTAATGAACTCTGTTAAACTGTATTCAGTTAAAAGTGTGGACAATTTTCACATTTAGGTCCCACTCTCCTTTTTGTAAAGAGATGTGACAGGCTTTGCTATACTTCATATTGGCTCAGTTTTATTCCACAAAGTTTGATGTGCTCTTAAGGATTGTAAGTGGCCACTGCTACCAAAATTTTCTGAATCCTGCTGAAATTTCTGTCAACACTACAACGGGGTAGACTAGTTTTGAGAAGTAAACTCAGTGGAGGTTTACAGTTCAGGATAGTCAAAAGGCATTAGATTAATAGCTACAATGTGAGTTTTTAAACATCCATTTTTGTAATACCTTATTTGCATATCAGAAATTTAATTATCTTCTGTCCCTTAATATGTTGGTCACATTTTCTGTCAGAGACAAGGAGAGTATTAAGTGACCATGAATTTCAAACTAATTTGCACACAGATCAGTAAGTAAATTAGGATTGTTAATAGTGCCACCTATTACCTGGAAGTAATTAGAATAAACTTTTGATTCACATTTGGTAGTATTTAGTCACATAGAAGTTGTCCAATGGCTTACAAATGAGGTCCATGAAAAGACACAATGAAATACTTGCAAAATCCTTCTTAGGCCACTACAGCATTGACTATGAAGTTGTAAAGTGTGGATAGAAAAATCTTGCCCTCAACATTTGGATCGAGATGTCCCTTTTAATTATAGGAAGTTAAGCTAGACATGTAACTTACCATAGACAAATATCTATGTATATATATATACAGATGTAGACATATAAATATAGACATAGATATAGATAGATATATAGACAGATAGATGACATCTATCTACATCTATGTATGTATAGTGGAATTCCCACAGTATAGTAATGTTACCTAATATTTCGCAACAGGAATGTGAATTTCTCAGGAAAGCAATTTACCAAGGCAAATGACAAAATAATTTCAATCATGGCTATTTAAAAACCAGAGAAATCATCTGAGTCAACCTACTAAATGAACACAGTTCTTGCAGCATTAATAGAAGACTGTTCAGAATGTATTGATCAAAGTATTATTCTTCATGAGAGTTTGGATGTATTTTCACCTATTGGTGTCTACAACTTTTAGTAATATATTCAGGTTTATAAAGATCCTGCAAGGATACAGAATCGTGTTTTCTTGTTCCTACATTACTAACAGTAATTTCTTGTCAATACATTTCCAACAAGCCAGTTAGCTCATGCAATACTTACAACAATGAGTTCATAAAGAAATAGTCTTTTTTTTTTGTTAGCATGGCAGTCTTGCTTCATCTTTTTCACAACATGTGCAACTCTTTCTGATTCTTTATCAATATGTGCCTCATTAAAGTCATCCAAAGACATATGTGAGTATCCCAACACCTCAGCTAAAGCTCTCCAGTCATAAACACTCTCTGATACTGTGGACAGAACTATCGAGTAGATATAAGTCAGTTTTTTGAATGGCAATGCAATTTGTTCAACAAGATTCCTGGTTGTTAGCTCACTGTCAGCAGTGTCCATAGCTTGCTCCTTAGGAATCACTTTAATGTTTTTGCAATGTACAAGACCAATCTTTCTTCTGAGGACTCCCACGTACCACTCTTTCGTTTTAGTTTGTCCAATGGCTTTAACTTTGTCTTCACCAAGCAGTGCTATTGTGTCTCCTTTAAAATATTCCAGCAAATAGTCAATCTTATTCTGACGTAACACAGTTTTCAAGGCCACTCCATAAGTGTTGACACTCAAAGTTTTGTCTTGAAACTTTGGATATTTTATTGTTGGTATCAAAAGCCATGGTGCAGACTTGATTTCCTTGCGGTTTTGTAGGCGCTTTGGCCTATTAATAATTCCACTTAATTTTGGAGCTGGATCAGGAGTCGTAACATGGAACTGTGTTACTTGGCTACTTTTCAAGATTTTAATCTGAACAAGGAAAACAAAGAAATGCATCTCCCTGCATCCAAGCATGGAAAACAGGAATTGTTGGCGGACCATTTCACCAGTTTTCAACTCCTCCTTTTTAATATTTTTGCTTTGATCTTCCATTTTTACTTGAAAGTCTGGATCACAGGATATCAAAGAAATGTTTAGGTCTTGTGGTTTTTCAAGCAGAAATGTATGCTTTCCCCACAGCTGAAACACCACAGGAGGCATACTTTTCCCCCCCTTTTTTATATCACAAATAGTGAGTTTTCCTGGAATGTAGTTGTGACCAAAGACTGTAAAAACTGCTGTAAAAGATGGATGAATGTATTTGGGACCATAAATTCCAACTGAGACTGTTCTATGGACATAGTCCCACACGTTAGTTGCTGGAGGCTGGATTCTGCTTGCTTGTATGGCAACCACTGCATACATCACATGACTCAGGTCAGTTAGCTTTACTTGTATTGTATCTTGATAAATATAGCAATTCTCTAGCTTCTTAAAAGGTCCTTCTTTGTTGAGACTAAAAAAACACACAATGTCACTCATAACTTGGCTGAATGGATCACTCTTCACTTTAGCTGCAACTTTCACTTCTAGGAAAATGGCTTCACTTGTGTTGAGGTTGCTGAGTGTAAGTTCTATCAGAGGACTTACTGTGCTGGACAGCTCATTGTTGCATGACAATGGAGGGTTAAGGATAGCCTTTAAACCAACTTCTTGGAATTCTCCTGGTAATACATGACCCACAGGGACATGAATGTTGATATCTGAGTCAGGTAGCTGTACCGAGCCCCCTTCATGATTCAGTTTACAAACTACATGAATGTCTGTAGCTTGTGTTTGTGCCCACCCAGGGCTGTGGCTCATGACTTCTAAATCCAGGCAGGACCGGGTGAGCTGTCGGTGGCTCAGCCAAGCCATCTTGTAGGCTTCACGGTCATTCTGAAGCCATGTCATATCAGAAACTGTAGTTTTTTGAGGTGCTGTCTTGTGAGGATTAAATCTTTGGTTATCAACAATATCCAGGAAGTCAGAGACACTCTTGGATCGTCCAGATCTTCTTGTTGAGGTCTTTCTTAGGAGATAGTCAATATCTAGCTCATCACCTGAGGAATCCAAAGAGTCCCTATTGCTTGAAATTTTAGAGAACAAATAAGGTTTTTCCTTTAATATAGAAAGACGCTTATTATTTTCATTTCTATTGGAAGCAGCTATGTCATGTACAAAAGGGTTGGATCCTGACAGTTCGTTCCAGAAAGGATTAGTCTTGGAAACAGATTGTGCGTGTTTGAATACACCAGGCCAGTCAATATCCAAATCCAGTTTACTTTCATTGGCATCTGTTTAAAAGAAAAAAAGAAGCATTTCCTGAAGCACGGAGACTTAAGATGTTGCATTCATGTCCAACTGATAGTTTGTTAAACTAAGAAGTGACTAGATTTTCCTCCTCAAATACACATAGATAATTTCAGTACTTCTCCTTCAGGTTTTAAAATAATATCAAAGTTGATTTAATTAAGAATCTTACTTAATAGAAAGACTGCTAACAAATTAGTGCTGAATAGCAAATTGGTGTTGAAGGATGTAAAGACACTTCTTTGTGGTGTTGATCATTATCAACTCATATGATTATTAATTAGCATTGAGTATGATAAAATTCCATAAGATTCAGACCATTATATTCCATTAATCTTTGGCCTCTTACAAAATGCTGTGGACTTCTTTCCTTTGTGTCTGTCTCTTTGCAAAGATTAAACAACTAGTTTCATTTTTCAAACACTGCAGACGATACAGATAAATGCATTATTTAAGATTCCTTTTCATGCTAGTACATGTGCATTTAATTGATAGCAGCACTCTTACAATTTGTCTCCATGTGTGTGGAATTTGTTATACTAGCTTTGCATCAGAAAACAATCATTGATATAAATTATGAGACCTTGTGCAACTTGAGGTTTGGAGAAAATTTTTTGTGTGACTACTAATTTTCTGAGATTGCATTTAAATAGACAAATCCAGGTGCATAAATTATATTTATATATGTTTTCTAATAAAAATCTCATTATTAGTAGAAATAATTATTTTTTCTGGAGAAGAGACATCCTTATATTTTGTATTAAGAATTGTTCAGAGAAGCTGGTTAACAGTTGATTGTGACTCACCCTTCTTGCAATGGAATATCTGCAGCTTTTTATGCTAAGGGTTTCTATTACTTCATTTTGCCATTTTTTTCCTATATATAGAGGCTATACTATCCCTTCTTTATATATTCTTGCAAAGAGTTTAAATTTTAGAGGGAAAAGGCATTATGTCTATTTCTTTTCACCATATCTATAGCTTACATTATCACACCTTCCATAGTACTTTCCATTTCCAAGATTATTCTATACTGCTCAAATGCAAGGATGACAGTGCATACAGCCACAAAAAGAAAAAAAATAATTAAATGTTAATACTTCTCTTTTTGTTTCCTTTTTCAAATTGTAATAAAAAGCCAAAACCGTGACGTCTTTCCACGGTTCTGGAAAATTCCCAGTTTTGAAGAACCAAGGTGGAATTTACGTGTTTGTCAGGTGCCTATCTACAAAGCTCTAACATTGCTTGACAAGAGCCTTCTAGGTGAGCTGCCAGGGGGATTGAGCCCAGGGGCAGCCTCCTTTTCCTCGAGCACTTTGTCTTAACCAGGGTCACCAGAGGGGGACATGCTGCTCAAGCACCACTGAAAAGTTCTTTTGTTTCTGCCCATAGGCCAAAATCTTTCCTCGTGCTGCGATATTATTACAGTCAGATCAGTATGGCATATTAAAAATATAGATTCATTAAACCCAAAATAAGCATAAAGGTTTTGTTTGGGTTTTTTTCCCCATCCTAAAGGGCATGTTTCTACAGGAAAAATATAAGCAGAAAACTCTCTCAGAGCCTGAGTCACTAGGACAGACGCTTTCTCATGCCAAGAGCATGAGAAAGCACAACAGCACAATTACTGGGGTGCAGCATGCCAGCAAAGAAATAATTCCTGCTCCACGGCTTACAGGCATCAGGCTTGCTGTTGTATCTGCTACTGGACAAGAAGCTAAGAAAATGCCTATCTTGTAGAGGGCAAAGTTTTCTCAGCTTTGGGGTTAAAATAGCACAGAGACTAAATCAACTTTGCCAAGACTCCAGTTTTTAAATTGAGCTAACCTCAAAATTAACCTGCCTTCATGGTCTTAAAATCCTAAATTAATCTAGTTTGGCTAAGAACTTCCTCCTCTCTTCCCCACCTTGACCCCCAGTAAACTTACTCTAATTAGCATTTGTTAATGTAACATTAAGGATTTCAACTCTCCCTCCCAGCCTGCCTGACCCAGAATTTTGCAGAAATAAAGACTTTAGCTGGAGAGCCTTAGTACAGAAAATAGCAGAAGAGCCATACTGTAGCTGTCTGAGGGTGCCCGGTCATCCACATCAATCAAAGTCCCCTCTGACCGACTTCGTGGAATCTCTCCACTGCTTAGGGAATCAGTTCCACTACTGGAAAAATTTTCCTCCTAGAAGACAGTTAAGCATATAAAACATCAGCAAATATGCAATTTGAAAAAGGGGAAACTGTTGAAGAATAATTGAGCATTTCCTGTAGAATGACATGAAAAAAAAGTGAAGGTAAGATGATGAGTAAATTTATGAACTTTGCCCAAGAGCGTCACAATCATGAGTCTTATGACTGTATGTACATCAAACCCAGCAGATGCTACAGCTCAAGTACAATGTGATACCCTGGCCCATAGTGGAGTCCAATAACTGACAAATTTAAGTGTCTTGCAATTGAAACTGAGCCAATTATGCAATGGCTTCCACTCAGGTCTTGAATAAAATATTTAAAAAAAAATAAAATAGACATCCTACCTCCCGTTTTCAGGTAAGTTTGAGTAGAATCATTAAGGGGATGGATCTATATCTGTTACTTTCCATGTCAATTAATAGAAAGTATGTTCAACCATTTCTGCTTTATTTTTCTTCTTATATTCCTCTCAGAAAGAAGATCGGGTCAGATTTCCTTCTAGTCAGCTCAAGAATACTTAAAGTACCATTCCTTAGAGACCACACCATCATAGCAACAGCCTAAGAGAGGATATTCAGGTCTCTTTTCTTCCTTGTTCTGGCTACAAGAAGTTCTGTTTCATTTTGGTGCAGTCCCTTTGAAGCAGGCAACAGAAGGATGAGCCTCTCAAGGTACATTGCCTAATGCTGGAGAAAGCAGGAATTGTTGTGACTCCTATAGAAAGAGGAGTTACAGAAATTTCAAGTGAGCATTTAGTATCCTACAGGCTGAAATTACTGTATCCCAGAAACAGAAGTTAGAGGAAATAAAAGATGAGAGATCTTTTGTGCAGAAAATCTCTTCAAGCTAGTGCTAAAAAGCAAGACATCATCTAGTGACTTTCCCAGATCCTTTCACACATCCTATATGTAGTGAGATATAAATATAAAGGGATACATTATATAAACAGATACATTAAGATATCTGGGGGAAAAATGAGACAAACAAAGAAACAAGGAAGAGGAAGGAAGACAGAAGGAAAAAAATCCAGAATTTTCTGGGGTCTGTACATGGGATACAATAGCTTTGTTTGAGAGCCTGAAATATTGCAGCCTTGTTACTACCGCAGCAAACATTGCAGTCTAAGTAGATCTCTTTTTATCACTTTTAAAATAAAGAAAAAAAATATTGGGCCTGTATTTGCTGCAGCTGTAAGAAAAAGGAATTTTCAGTTCCAGTTCCAGTAGGTGAGTTATGGGAAAAGGAAGCATGCCTTATATCCAAGCATTACTGCAGAAAGCTGAAGCCAGCTCTTTATTTTCATTGCCCAATGCCATGGTTTGAGATATCTATTTTTTCCTCTTGCAAGTGTAAATTGGTACTTTTTGCTCTTACCACAACAGGTACCTTCAGCTAATGGCAGTCTGTTCAGGTGTTGTTTTGTACACAAGCAGCATGCAAGGCTGACGTCAGGCAAAGCTCAACAGTCACCCAGCACCTTGAGAGCTGTATAGATTTTCAGGTTCCTTTGTTACCAGAAATCTCTTTTATTTGGCCTTTGGAGTCCTGATTTTAGCTAGTAAGTAAAGCTAGCCTCCAATGCCAATACATTCTGGCTTCTGCTATGACTATCCCTACAGAACAAAACTGGAAACTAAAATGCCTCCTTAGTCCCAACACCATTAATTCCAAGAACTGGTATTTCACATTGGTATAGAGACATCACTGTTTCTTCTGTCTCTGATAATTGAGGATATTTGATAACATATAGAGATTCCTTCAAAGGAAATCAATTTTGCTTTGCTGCTGTATCTCAAAATGCTGAAAAACTGAACACAATGTATAAACATGCAAGACAATTATCTCTGGCTTCTACATACACACTATGGAGGTTTAATCATGCAAGCATAAGGTATCCATAGTCTAAAATCTCAAAAAATATATAAAAAGTAAGCCTTCATTTTACAGTACCAATGTACTTGTTGCCAGCACTAATCTCTGACAGACAATTTGCTGATAATTCACAAGTGAATTTAAGAATAGTTCTTTAAATAGTTAAAACACCTACAATTACTTCAGAAGCTGCATAAAGTGGGAGGGAGTAAATAAGGATGACAAGAGGGCATAAGAGTGCAAAGTAACAGAGGCTAAAATAGGAAACTCATGGAGAAGGGAGAAGAGAGTAAGAGGGAAAGAAAAACAATCTCTTTACACAGGGGATTATATTGAAAGAGACATGACAACAAGACTGCATGTGGAAGTTTTTTAAACATAATAAAGACTTCTGCAAATAGAATAAACCATTTCCTTAAAGTTCCCTCTGGGAATTTCTCAAAATGTTCATCACTAGCCTGGCATAGAGATAGAAAAGGCAAATACTGAAAAGGAAAACCACTTTCAAAAATAATCCTCCACCCCCATGAAAGCATTTCTTGGTACGACAGGATGATGAGGGATCCCTTGTGATTGAGGCACATCTTCAGGCCAGCCAAGGAGAGGATGAGAGAAGGGAGGATATATAAACATTCCTGGGCAAAAGATGACCACATCTGGCCAGCATGTCAAGGGATGTGGGAAATGCTGGGGACAAGCTGTACACACACCCCTGGGTACTGGGCAATGTGCCTCCTGTGCTGGGTTACATCAGCTGACACCAGGGTTGGGTCCCACCTCTTCTCTGTTCCAGCCTGAGTGCTGGGAATGACTAAAGCCCCAGTTTCTTTCTATGAGACTAAGAAAATAAGAAAAGCAAAGGCTTACCCTTCTCCATGGATACATTCCGTGATAAAATAGCATCCCAAATTAAACTTTTGATAGCAGAAACCTATTAACTACGGACTTACCTGAACAAATTCTGAAGAACAATCATTCACAAGAGAAGTGAGGTGGATGCATATGGGATAAACAAGCATACTGATCAACACTGAAAGGGAAAGGTATGAAAAGCTTTCTCTGCAAACAGAGGGAACTGTGTATAGGAAGAACCGGAGATCAAGCTTTTCATTTGCTGTAGCAACTGAATAAGAAAGATGTAAACTGACAAGTGCTTAATGGTGCAAGGAATTATTTGACTGATGGCACGTCAATTCACAGTGGGAAGTCAGGAGGGAGCGAAGAAGTGAAGAGGTTGGAAAGAGATCAGCTGTGGAGGTGACCAGTGAGTGAACCTGAGTGACTGCTGAGAGATGTGGCACTTGTATGAGGGCAAGCAACAGTTTGCCAGGTGCCTTCTGCTGAGGATTGCTTGACCCATAAGAGCATGTAACTCAAGACTCAGAGCACTGCTGGCAGCACTGTTACAGAGGAAGAAAAATGCACTAGATGCCCTAGAGGAAGAAGAAAGTCTTGGGTAGAAAGTTCAGTTTCACAGAAGTCAGGAGACAGATTTGCTGCGGACAGCATTTTTTGCTGCATAAAATGCCTCCAGAAATTTTGTCCAGGTTTTACAAAATTCAAGTGCACCTTTTGTTTTTCCCAGTCTCACTACCAAAAAAAACATATCCTGCTGTGTCTAAAACAGTGGTAATGAAGAAAATAAGAAAAGCCCAAAGGCAAAGACCTTCCCACTGCCTTTGCCTTCAAAAACAAGAAAGAACACATTCCATTGTGTTTTTTAAGTATCAACATCCCAGACCAAAACACTAACAATTTATATTCCATTCTACCTTAATCCTTCTTCAAAAGCAGGTTTTGTTAAGAACAGAGCTCTTCTGTGGCCCTGTCTCCCCATGGATTTCTACATGTTCCCCAAACAGACAATGCTACCCTTATTCAAAAAGATCCATGGCCTTTGTGTCAAGGATGAAGTTCATGCATTAGCAGTGACAGAGCAAGAAACAGACACAGGTGTTGGTGACGTGTTTCATTCCTAAGGCTCACTTTTGGGTTAAATGGGGGAAAATTACTTCCTACTTATGTCGGTTGGGTTGTTGGACTTTCAAGTTCCTTTCTGAAAAAGGAGAAATGTAAATGCATCATAATGTAAAATAAAATGGTCCTCATCTAACCAAATACTGAGTATACTGAATTATTTAAATTCTATTATACAGAGAGAAGAAAATGAATTCTAAAGAGACAGCAATACACAGAAGAGGGAGTGTTTCAGAAGGACTGCCAACAGAAGGACATCACCAACAAATGTAAACCACTGCCCTTTCTCAGCAGACTAATATATTTTTGAGTAAACATTAGCTACAGTAATAAGCCATATTTTAACTGTCCCTTGGCTTTTGAGGCCTAGAACAGCTTTGTGCAGCTCAGAGTTTAATGAAAGGCTCTTGGACCCAAGTTACAAATCTTTGATGACAGAGCTGTACTGTAGGCAGTGGCAGTACAGCATAGCAAATGGAACATTCAGCTGAAGTGAGGAAGCCTTTGACTTATTTTAGCCTGCTACATGTGAGGCAATCAAGGAAATGTGTCTGTATCTCACTTATGGCAGAGATAAAATTGGCTTTTAATGTTCAACAGAAACATTAATTTAGTATGACCCAATATCTTGCCATTTGGGCTCTAATTATAGAAAGGAATTTTCAATAGATATATCTACTAGTTTACTCTGTTGTTAAACAGCTGCCAAGTTTGGTACCTACTTTTTCGATGTTCTGAAAATTTATCAACCTATGGGAACAGGAGAGCCATTCACACTGAACCCAGGGCTCAGACTTTCTGCAGACCCAACATTTGTCTGCATGGCTGCTTGGAACTGACACAATCTCTCTTATAATGCTTCACCTGAGCTGGAGCTAGAGGGTGGTACTCTCAGCACAACAAAAATGGGAATTGAAGTGGGTCATCCTCTCAGTACATTTCCACTATTTTGCAGGTGGGTTTTTATAGGCTCTGTTCAGGTCTGCACAACCCAGAACTGACTGCTTTTCAGCCTGTTTGGGGAACACTATGCAAACAAAAATAGCTATATTCTACACATGCCCTCCACAAGGCAAGTATCCTTCCTTCCCTTCCACACATCTACACTTCTAAAACTGCTTGTTATAAGCATAAGTGGTAGAGTGTTTATTTTCAGTTATAAACCACACATTTGGGAATATTGCTTTCCAAAAGCCTCAGGAATGTGTAGTTAAGTTTTGATGTTATCTTTTAGATTTTAGTTACCACTCTCAAATACTCCACTGTTTCACTCAGGCCTCAGGAAAAAAAGAAACTTGTTGCCTTCTACTTACTTCTTAATAACTTCTTCAAGAACAGGGAAAGGAAAATAAAGATATCACTAACAAATTACCTAAAGGATCCAACTTTGCACTATGAAACTGCAATATTTTAATATTTTTTCTTTTTCACGAACAGAGAAAACATTGCAAGTTTATTAGCCTAATTCTTCTATGAATGTCCTTACACCTATAAAAACAATAGTCCTTACACCTATGAAAACAATACTGAAAAATCACACTGAATTCTCACTTAATGTGTATACTTGTACATGCTTTGGAAGCACAGTGAGTTTCTTCACTTTTGGAGGTTCTGTGAAACAACTTTTGGTTCATAGAGATTACAATACTACAAGTATTGTAATGTTGTACTACTGACTGAAGCCAACAGCTGTTCCTTCAAAGTGGATATTGAAAGTACTCAGTAAGGAACACCTATAATTTAGAAATTTCATTACAAAATAAAATTTCCATTTCTAGGAGCCACAAATGTTTCAGTGTCACCATAACTCATGCATTAAACATTGCAGAGCAAGGCAAAGTCTATCTACCACATTATGCCTGTGAACCAGAGCCCTGCTGCTTTTCCTTAAGTACTTTTAATGTTTGCTAGGATGACACAGAAACCTCAGCTATCAAAAATTTTAATCAACCTAGAGAAGTGGGAGCTACCAGGATTCTTAAAATCTCTGTTAGCTATTTAGATCCCTGTGAACTATAGCTGTGATCACAGGTTTTTAAGTACATGATACCTCCAAAGTACTCTATATTTCATTACCCTGATTTCTTCTTCTCTTTCCACTCAGCCAGACTTTTTCTCATATCCAGGCTGCTTGCAGGAACCACGCTGGGTCTCTGACTGAGCAGCTTGCCTGTCAGTGGCAAGTGGAGACATCTGCCCACTAGCAGGGCTGCAAGAGCGCTCCCAGCCCTGCACAGTGTTCATTATGTCCTGCCCTGGGAAAGGCTCATGTCTGAGCCTGTCTGTTGGTGCCACAAGTCAGCTTTGGGCTGAGGTCTTTGAGGGCAGGAAGCAGTGGTGGGGGACAGAAGTAGGGGTAGCATAAGATGAAATCCTTTTCATGCCTCAGAGTCACTGGGGCATGACCAAAAAGGAAAAAAAAAGCATCCTTTCTCTGTCCCAAATACTTGATTCTGGCAACACTCTTCCAGATTTTTCCAGTTTATATATAGAAAATAGCACATCTACTATCCAGCCAAAAAGCAAGCAAAGGATTAACTTTCCAGACAATCAAATCCAGGTCAAGTAGTGAAGTAGTTCTTCAGTTCTTCCATAGAAATTGTCAATCAGGCATTTCTGAGTTACATGTTTCATAGAAATAATTACTTTTAAATTTAAGGACTGAGCACAGGCAGGGAAAAAATCCCTCTTGACTTTCAAAATTTGAACATCTCATCTGACCCAGTGATGTGATAAAAAAATCCTGCAAAAGCTGTGCTCTCTTCACAGCATCAGGGTAAAGCAGAATGCATTAAGAAAACCACCCACAGAGAAAGACCAGTGTTTTAGTTGCTCATAGCTCTAAAATTATTACTGTAATTAATATTAACAGCAGACTTTGAGCACCCAAATAATCTGGATATGTTGCAAATACGTAGGATGGTTTTTCTGCAACTTCAGTCTAGGAATGTTATGACAAAGTGATGTGGGTGACACTGTGTCAGGATCCAGTCTTGAACATCCAACTGGGGAACTAAATTGCCTGTCAGTGTGCTGCCTGGATAGTGGCACTTTATTTTGGACAGGTGTAGATTAAAGATGCATGAACAAAATATGCAATAAGAGCCTTGCAGGAAATTCAACCTGATATCCAGGCATATAAAAGGTGCCTTTAGACTTCTGGTGTCCTCGTTTCAGCAAACTGAGGTGAGTGCCCAGAGAAGAATACAGGGGGACACTACAATGTGGACATTACAACGTGCTGTGCTTTTGATAAGGTGCTAGAAAAGCTTATTTCCATGAGCATGACAGAATTCTGCCTCAACACAGAGGAAAAACATGTCAGAAAGTCTGTACTGTCAGGTGAACCTTTTCACATACAACCACTTTGGTTTGATATTGGTTAACTTGGAGTGAGGACAGAAAAACCGCAACACACACACCAACCAAAAAACAAATTAACAGAGTAACACACATGAAGAATTTTCTTTGCAAGGTTTACACTGCCTCAGGCAAGCTTCAAAATGTATAAACTAGCAAAAAAATACCCCAGTTGTGTAGGGCAAGAATGGCATGGTGAAGAGGGAGGATACATGTCAATCAGTTGCTCCATTTCTCTTGGGAAATATAAAGGAAGATAAATACTGAGATGGCAGAAACCATGGAAAATGTGTGACGTGATCAGCTCAACATGGAAAAAATTAATAAAACAGGCAACTACCTGTTTGGGAAAAATAATTATATTAAATATAGTAGAAGAAAGTAGATCCATTTGACAAGGATTCCTCTGGTTATAATTAGAGGTTAGTTCAGAGAGTTAATAACTGCAAGCATAATCATTCTTCAATGCATCCACAAACTACATTTTGCTCTACTTGACTGACCACATAACAGGCACAGGGAACATGTACCAGCACTAATAGTATGTTTGATAGATCACAGTAATATTCACAAGGAAAGACTGTAACCTTTCTTTGTGTATTGATCTGTTTTGACTGAAGAACTTGTTTAATAATCCTTGGCACTTTAGGAAGAACATGGCAAAAAGAGCATCAGAAAGGGAGTCTTAATCACAGAGACAACTTCCAAGATAAACTGCAGAAAGTGCACTTTTCCTTTGTTGCTTTTTATGGCAATTACAGCTCCCCAGGTTTGGTTGGATCTTTTCTCCAGAAGCGAGACATCATTGCATTTAAACCATTTGTGCCTGTGTTGTTAATAATAGTCTGAGCTGTCCATTAACTTACAGTTGCCAATATTTTAAAGTTATTTTTGACAATGCAATTTTGAAGGGAAGAAGGGAGGGAAGTTCATAAAAATGCATTTTTTTCTCTAAAAGCCAAAACCAGCACCTCTTATTATACTGCAGACTCTCCCTTTACATAACAATCACACATGCTCTTGACAAGAAAAGGCCCAATTATTTCTATCAAATAGGATACATGTTTAAATGGATAGTTTCTCTACTAATGAGGGACATTTGAACCTCTGAACTGAATACTTTCACTGAAATAATATGACTGCCAGATCAACTGTAAAATGGTAAAGATCCAGCAAAGGAAGTCAGACAAAGACAAACTGCCATGCAATATCGGGTCCAATTTATGATCCATCTCTAATTACAGAAGAATGCACATATCAGGGGAAAAAGAAAGAAGTCCTAACTAAGAAAATTAGGAACTGCTACTTCCGGTACTGCTGATAGTTTTAAAACCAAAATGACTCCATTAAAAAAACAAAACAAAACAAAAAAGTGATTCCATTAAAAAAACAAATAAACAAAACAACAACAACAAAAACACAAAACAAAAAACAAAAAACACCCAACAAACAAAACCAAAACCAAACCAAACCAAACCAAACCCAAAGAATAAACCCCAAAACCCCAAACATTAATAGAGTGGTCATTGTCACTGGGGATCTTCTTCTGAAGGAGCAATCAGGTTTGGGAAGATTTGAGGCAACAAGTTTCCAAAAAATTTTATGCCCTTATGTGTCCAAATTTAGTTTTTAAATCTAGCTGCTTTACAGGTTCAATAATTGAACTGTCTATTCCTACCTGTTTAGAGGAAGGCATCTATACTTTTGGTCATTAATGTTTAGTACAATAGGCAGAATAACATGTTCAATCTCATCCACTTTTATGCAGCAGTTATGGTCACCCTTCAACAATTTTTTCTTTACAGAAGTGAGAGCAAGAAGTGTAAGAGAGAATTGTTCCAGGTCTCTTCTTCCTCCCATCCCTATATTCTTTAACCACCTTCATTCTCTTCCCTGCACCACAGAATCCAACTGTGTTTTCAGCAGCAGTTCTCCTTCTGGTGATGCACACCATTAGCCTAGATGCAGTACCTCAGTGGAAAGCCAGTTTTCCCATCCAGGAAAACCACATTATTATATTGCAATTTATAGTATTATCTACTGGAAGCATCTTAAGGCTATGTATTCTCCCTGAACAACTCAGACACAGAAGCCATTCCCGAGGTCCTCACCAGACAGTTGGCTGATATCCAAAATTAAACAGTGAAATGTTTGTACAACAAATTGGATACCACGTTAACCCAGGCATTCCTGTGCTTTTATCTCACATTGTCTCTATTCCCCCCAAAAGCAGCAGCAGAGCTCCAGCTTGCTTTTCCTGACATCCCTGACCATCAGCAGGCAGCCACCCTACTTTCCCACTGTTTCCTGCTCTTCCTTGTGATCCAACATCACTGAGGGAAAAATTTGATGAAGCAGCTGAGAGAGTTGTAATTGCTCAGGAATAATTTAATATGGCAGTGGTGCAAAGAGAAAGAAGGCAGAAAGCTGTTACTTTCTTCTTTCTTATTTCCTTCCCTATCTCCACACAGGTTCACTGGCTGTGACATTGTGTTAGAGATTTTGAGGGAATGAGCATAGGACAGAAAATGAGGATGTCAGTGGCTCAAGCTCTATAATAGAAAAGACTCTCCACTTCAGTCACATGCCAAAGGGGAAAAAAAAAAAAACAAATCAACCCATAAATTATCACAAATTTTATCCTTTTACATACAAAAAAAATAGTCAGTTTAGTTGCAGAAAAATTTTCATTTGTCCTAAAAAATCTGGCTGGCATCCTGAAATAAAAGCAGTGGCTGAAGAGATGTAGTCACAAATTGCTTAGAAAGTTGGACTGAAAGCAAACTTATTAAATTCCCAAAGAGAGTCTCTCAGATACCCCTGCAGAAAATCTCCAGGACAATGATTCAGAAATGCAGCTGATTATACTCCATCAGTTCAAAATATCTTCCCAGACTTTTATTTCAATTTTTCTGTCTCAGCAAGCTTTACCATTTTTCACCACAACTGAAGTTATTGTCTTTCCAGTGGAAGTGAAAGGCTGTAGATCAGTAACTCTTAGATAGAATCACAGCATTTATACCATATATTATGTCCAGCTTCTCCCTTGGTCTGCCCCTATCTCCTTCCTCCCTTCCAATAAATAAAAAACAAGCAAAACAAAACAACAAAAACCCCAAAAAAACAAACAAAAAATCAAACCAAAAACCCCAAAACAAAACAACAAAACCCTAAACCAAAACAAAAATAAATCCACAACTCCAACCATTCTTGCCTTTTTCCAAGAACTTTTAAAAGCAGAAAATAATTTTCACCAAGTGGCAACTCCTAAACCTTGTGACAGTCCTAGTTTCAATCCTTTTTTTTGCATCACCATTCACAGACACTGAGCATGCTTGCCTTTCAGTTTTCTAAAGGCTAAGCATGTTCAATATTTTATACTATTAAGTCTTTGAAAAAGCTGAAGCTCCATGATTTCACTGGCTTCCTAAAAAACAAACAAACAAACAAACAAACAAACAAACAAAAAAACAAACAAACCAAACAAACAAACAAACCAATCCTGGGTGGCATTTGTCATCTAAACCCACCTTGGTAGCCATGTGATGCTCCACTCACAAGAAAGAATAAACATCTGGTATACAAAGTGAAACTGCTCTATAGGCTATTGTCAGACTACAGAAATTACAGAAAATTGATTTGTGACCACTAGGATATTTAAGGATCCTGCAAAACCACATTAATTTCACAACTACTATTTGGAAATAAAATCTTCATGTGATGTCTAGAGTTGTTTTCCTGACAGCCTGGCCTGCAGGAAGGGAGGATAATCCCTCCCTGCTGGAGGAAACTACCAACAGTGTCCCACACATTGGCTACAGCAGGTTGAAAAGAACAGACACCCATCTCAAATACCACTAAACAGCCCAGGGCACAAAGTCCCTACAGGTACCAGCACAGGCCCTTTCTCTTTGGGATCTATGTTTCTAGGCAGCTAGAGTTGTTTTTCTAGCTGGTCTGCTTCAGACTGATCAGAAACAGCAGAGCAGCCTTTGCTTTAGACAAAAATGGATCAGAAGCAAGGTTACAAGTCAAATAAACTAAAATCCAGACCTCACTTACCGTAGCTTTTTAGTGCTTTGATTTTCCTTGTTAGGAACCTGAAGGCACCTGCCATGTGTCAGGTCAGAGAATTCAGCCTATTCAGGAACACCTTCCAAATGCCAGCCCCAAAGAAAAACTTTTTCTGGTGTCACCTTCATGAGGTTACTGCCCTTGCTCCATTTGTACCACAACGTGGGAGGAAGAATTCACAGCCCTTCCATAAGGTCACTGACTTTGATGATCAAAGCATTCCCTTACCCATCTCACCTCCTTGGCATCAAGTCTTGAGTTTTACACCTTTGACTAGCTCCTACACCTCAAGATAATAAGGTTCAAAATGTGTGTTTTGTTATGTGAAATACTGCAGAACCTTATATGCAAAATTCCACCGTTCAGTTTTTCCTAAACATTTTGTTTGTTTCCTAAACAATTTGTTATTTTGTGTTGGATTTGTTCTTCTACAGAGATCAGCATACACAATACATTTACAGCGCAGTTGAAAGACTGTTCAGGTCAATCAGCTCACTCCTACCACTGCACATATATCCTTGCCATTACTGCCAGTGGTTCCTTGATTAAGGTATACAAGTGCCAGGATGTCCTAAATATCATAAACATCCTTTTAACATTTAGTTTACAAATAGCAAGTCAAGCACACACCTTGATGTGCACTTTGATGCATGACACCAAGTAACCTTGCTTAAGGCATTTTTCCTTCGCTGTAATGAGACAGGAGACTCCTGTTATTTGTTTCATCTCTATCCTACAGACACATGTAATCCTGATTGTGCAATTTATTGAATGTGTTTTTCAGCCTCCCTTTTATGGCAATTATTCATCTGTATTTCAGGTCACTGATGATGACAAGCAGGTATTTGCAGAACACAAGATTCTCCAACAAAGAGTTGTCTAATACAGAAAGGGAAAGAAAAGCATGAAGTATGTGAATCGATACTCAAATTAAATATATTCTGCTTCCAAAGCTTCATCTAAACTTTAATTTTTCAAATATTCTTGGACGTGCATGGTCCAAATGTTGGCCCAGCATGAAGTTAGTTCAGGTCAGCTCCTGACAGATCACCACCCAGGGTTGTCTTTGTATCGGTTCCTTCATCTGTAAATATTAGGAATTTTGCTCACAACTTAGCTCAAAACTTGAATCATTATTATCTAAACACCTTCTATGATGTAATGGCTTTTTGTTTACTATTATAACAGCTATCTCACATCCACCAGAAGTGAAAAGTATCACAGAGAAGGTCATCAATGAGAACATAAGAAGATATTTGTCTAAGATGGTGCAAGTTCTAATCTTTAGAACTTCAGGAGATTTTACTCCACACAGGAAGAAATGATGTCACGCCCCAACAGTCTTGATAAATGTAACTAAACAGTTTGCTCTGCTGTGAAAACTGGATCAGATAATTTTATTTTACAGTGCAGATTCATCTCAAATTGCTGATTTTAGCAATATTTAAAATGGTAAGTCACTGTCTATCATCATCATTCAGTGTGTTGAATCACTAGCATCCACACAAGTAACTTCACTTTAGAGTTCTTTAGAGATTAGCATTTTAAAAACCGAGGCTTAACTCATAATCCATAAGTAAACCTCCTGCCTACAGGGAAACTGAGTGAGCTTTTGCTGCACTTTCTCCATATTAGGAGAGACATGATGTGCCACCTAGGAAACAATTAGGTTTTTCTATTAGCCTCATAGACCTATCTGTGACAAGACACAGCTTTTGGCACCACAGGCATAAAAATCTGGAAAATCCTATGGTTATGATAATTTAAGAATCACTACCTTTGATTAATTCATAGGTTTCAGAGCAAAAAATAACCCAGTAACACAATCCTCTTTCCTCCTCATATTAAGAATCGGGGCCACAGAATTTTACCTAGATGCTATTGTGGACAAATTGTGTGATTGTAAAACTTTTTATTGAACTGAAAATTGTTTAAAAAATCCAATTCTGAGTGTGAGAGCTTGTGTTTATATTGTGTTTGGGCTCAAATCAGGGCTTTCTTTTACTTTTTCATTGGCATTCTTATAGAACCAGCTGTAATAGCATCCCTCTGCTAAGCTTTGTACAAATACATAGAAACAGAGCCTCAAACCAACAGATTGTTTAATGCACAAGATAAGGAAGGGTAGGGATGGAGGGAAATGGAGATAAACAAGTTTACATATCATAAAATCATAGAATAGTTTGGGTTGGAAGGTTACCTTTGAAGGTAACCTTTGAAGGTTAAGCAGTCCAAACTCCAAACCAAGATGGGAAGACTAAGCTACAAAGAAACTGATAATCCTATTCCAATGTCTTCCACCCCTACTGTAAGAATTGTGTAAACAAGTGCTAACTCCTTAAAAATCCATCTCCAAACAGCTTGTCCAGACCACTCAGAAAATCAGTGAATGGGAACAGGACTTGAAAGTGCCACGGGAAGAGAACTGTCACTAAGACCAAAGGGATGAAAATAATTGCATAAATATCACAAGAGTCCTTCTCTCAAGTGCCTACACTCTGAAAAGGCAATTAACTGGTGCAAGGCAGGTATTCATAACACCTCTTGGCAGCCTTTGACACTGCTATGTTTGTCTTCCCTTTCCAGCTGTGAGCAGAAATCAGATACAAGGGTAGCTATGTATAACACATAGCAGGAAAATACAGATATAGACACACACACCTTACAGTGTTTCTCTCTCCCACATCTTCATTTATCTGGTAAAACAATATGCTAGTAGCCAAACTTAGAAGTCTCATACAATTTATTATTGAAAAATAATTTGCAGTGGTAGAAAATGCAACTCCCATCAAGTTCAGACTTTGAAAATATTTCCTTCTGTTTCTGCTACTATTTATTGCATGAGATGAGGAAAAGTCTAGGGAAGTTCTTACTTATCTGGGGAGCACGTGAGTGGTGAACACAATACCTTTTCCTGTGTGTTTTGTGACCACAGTGCAATCATTACAGGTTAAAATACACCAGGGAATTCCAAGGTGCAAAGGGCTCTCCTACACATTTTCCTGATTAGTAGCACTTTTCTGCTCTGCCATATTAGTGTCCACTGCTCAATGCAAGCCAGAAAAGAGGAATAGAAGAGAGAAGAGAAGAGAAGAGAAGAGAAGAGAAGAGAAGAGAAGAGAGAAAAGAAAAGAAAAGAAAAGAAAAGAAAAGAAAAGAAAAGGAGTCCCTGAGCAGAACAATCTGTCATTACTCATGTTTGAGACACTATAATTTCACACAGAGCAACAGGTAACAATTAGTGTTACAGGAATTAGAGCAGTGCTATGAATAAATTGATATTTCTTGTCTCCCTGCTGTGCACCACCCCTCCCACCTTTACAGAGATCCTGCTAAAGCTTGTGGATCAGAATGAACCCAAGAAGGTTATCATCACATCACAGCCTTTTCTCCAGGGCTCAGAGGTCTTGTGTGAGATCATGTATGAATATAAACCAACCACTTCAAAGCTTCGTCAGTTGTCCCTCCCCCAACTTATTTCAGACAATGTCATTTCTTTTTAATTACACAGCTTAGTGCATGGAGAAAACCAGTTTATTCTAAATGTAAATACATAACCAAACTTTGGTCCATTAGGATAATAGGACAGAAATGAGGCTTTAGGATTTTCTACAGATGGGTCACGAGCTTTGCACTGACTTGTGAAACTTCTGGAATTTTTTACAGACGTAGGCTCAGGTGAGAGCTTGAACAACTCCTTGTCAAGTTGTTACACGAATGTTTTGCGATACAGCTTATTCAGCCAGGGGAAAGGAGCTGCTTCTTTTGGCATGATCACAGGATGACTGGCACAATGGACCAGCAAGGCTGTTGGCAGTTATTAGTAGGTACACATGAAACCTGAAATAATATCATTATATCTAACTAGAGGTCAGTGCAGATTAAAGTATAAACCAATATGATCTAGAATAATTTTAATCAGTTTAAATACTTGTGAGCCCCTATTTAATGCAGGGAAATATTATATGCCTCCATGGAGAGAGAGAGAGAGAGAGAGAGCGATTAAAGAATTAGTTCAGAGCAAGCCTGGAATAGAAGAAGGGTCAAGTCTCCCAAACCTTCAAAGTGTTAGAAAATAAATGAGATCATGTGGCACTGTGCTTGAGGCTAAGCCTGGTCTTGGGGATGCCATCTGACTGGTGGCTGTCTGTCTGGCTGCTCCAGAAAACAGCAGTCCTATGTCTCCTTTGCATCAACATTGGTGCTTATCTGGTCCCACCCGGAGCTGGTCCAGGCACAATGACTCAGTGTCCTCCTGTGCTGGCCTGCAGGAAGCAATGGCTGGGCATGAGAAAGGGGACAACCCCATTCTGCAGCACCCAGCCACTACTGAGCTTAAATGGTGTTCAAGGAGTTACCCAAAGTGAAATGGCAGCTTTCCATCTCACAGGTGTGCAGCAGAGAAGAATACAAAGATTTGTAAGTACTTCGAGTTTCCAGTGAAAGCAGACTTTCTCTAATAATTCAAAAAGGTCCTTTCCCCATTGACAGAGCTGAAGAAAATGGCCACATAGTCCACTCTTTACATTTTGGACTCAAATAATTGTCATCTAAACTCTTTTGTAAGTACATACCTCAGACATAAGGCCTCAATTATTCTCTTCTGGGCTGTGGGATTTCAGAGCCTCAATTATTCTCTTCTGGGCTGTGGGATTTCAACCTGCAAAGTCACTCACACAGCAAGGGAGAAGCAGCATATAATATAGTTTTCAGCTAAATAGCCATCTTCTCCTTGATTAGGCTGGCTTACAAGGTGAAGTTCAACTGCACAAGACGACTCCTACTCTTACAGCAAATAATCAGTATATGCCTTCCATAAAATTTCATGTACCTCCAAACCTAAAAACTTTTGCTCATCACCAAAAGGACACCAAACCAGAGCACAAAACCTCCTTTGCCACAAGCTACACAATTGTTTCAGTTTTCTGGTTCTTGCAGTGTTTCAAAGCCCTGATTCAGCTTCACCACTGCTCCTTGGTAGGGATGTACTGCAGTGACCCCACATATTGAAGTACACAATAGGCTCTTTGAGGAAATTCTGGAGGCTGGAAAGGAAAAGTCAGTGGAGAATGCTTTGACTGTGTTTGCTCACAAACCAAAATTACTGAGTTTATTAACACTAGAGCAGACTATGAAGAACTACAGTAAAGCCTAACAAACCAGTGTGAGATTAAGTTTGTTGTAGATAAGAAAATGTGGTCTCAAATGAACAATTTAAAATTACTCATAAACATTGATTTCTAATCTAGTAGAAATTTCTTAGGAACAGCTTAAGCATGACCTTCAGTAGTTTAAAAAGGATGTGCAGAAATGCAAATGGGATATACTCATCTGTACTGAGAAGCAGATGAAAAGATGGTGAAATGTTGCAGGGCTTATTTAAGTACATGTTTTCTATTGGTATATGATATCACTTTACTCTGAAATTCACTTTCTGAAAAAACCTACCTATTTTCTCCTGAAATTGCAGACTTGGAGGAGATGAACTGAAAATAATTCCAGAAAGAGGGCAAGAGATGAGAAGAGAAGGCTTCCATAGAAGTTAAGAAGATCTAAGGTAAAACTTGACTAAACATTTGGGGATAGCAGCAGTATATGGGACATTAGGAGAGGAATGATATTCAAGTGTTTTTTTTAATCTTTCCAAATCATGTTTTATTTTCCATTGTGGGAAATTTTTTTTATTTTATTTTATTTTATTTTATTTTATTTTATTTATTTATCATGTTTTATTTTCCATCTGTGAGATAAATCACAATTCTATGCAGTAGAAGCTATAGAAGAGTCTATAGTTCCAGACATTACTATGCTTATTGTTTTACAAATTTTGTTACAAGTATGCACCATGTCTGTGGTGATATGCACCATGTCATGATGAACTACAGCTGCCACTACTTCAGAACTCAGCTTTTCAGACAGGAGGACATCCTCTAGAGATCATCAGATTAGGCTGAATATTTGGCTGTTCTGTCCAAAAAAAGCCAGTCTTTTGCCTTTTACAGCAGTGTGATTTATACTTCTGCACTGTGCCGGTTTTTGGTGTTTGTTCCACATATTTTGTATCCATATTTCAAGGTTGGACTTCCCTGCAGAGACTTGTGCCAAAGTTTACAGTGGCATGAACACACATAGTTTCTCAAGGATCTTGAGTTTATCTATTTTGAATAACAGAGAGGAATGGCATCCAAATTCAGAGATAGTGAGCATCAAAGATTTTTTTTTCCCTTGGATACCATTCATAGAAACCTCTCACAGATAGTCCACCAAACACAAATATTCCTGGGCCAAAGGGGGAAATCACTATGATAAAGAGTTACAAAAACATTGAATAACAAAGAAGTGTGCAATTGAACCCAATTAGCCATTCTCATAACAAGAGGACAAAGACAAGGAAGCAAGACAGCACAAGAATTTCCACCAAATATTTAAATGCTAAATAAACCTTCTATTACAACATACTATGGCAAGTCCAAAGAAGGGCAAAAAAGTTGATGAAAGGAGACGCAAGTATTTTGGGGAACAGCTGAGGGAGCTGGGGTTGTTTAGGCTGGGAAAAAGGAGGCTCAAGGGGGACATTATTACTCTCTACAGCTACCTGAAAAGGAGGCTGTAGAGTGAGGTGGGGGTCAGCCTCTTTTCCCAGCTAGCAAGCAATAAGGCAAAAGGAAATGGCCTCAAGTTGTGCCAGGTAACACTTAGGCTGGATATTACAAAAAAATTCTTCACCAAAAGGGTTGTCAAGCTTTGGAACAAGCTGTTCAGAGAAGTGGTGGAGTCACCATCCCTGGAGGTATTTAAAAGATGCATAGGTGTGGCTCTCAGGACATGGTTTAGTGGCAGACGTGGCAGTGCTGGTGTAATGGTTGGACTTTATGTTCTTAGGGGTCTTTTCCACCTAAGCAATTCTTTGACTCTATGACTCTATGTAATTAGCCTGTTGAACATACTCCCACAGGATATTGTTGTTGTAGTAGTGAATACAAATGTAGGTATTCCTGGCTGTTAATGTACCCAAGGCAAACACCAAACTCTGGATTCTAACACGTCAAGAACCAGCTTGAACTTGTGCTGTTAATCCCGTTGTGTATGTCCCACCCAACACAGACACTCTGCAGCTGTTTTCAGAGTGTAAATTCAGTGTCAGGGCCTTTTCTATTAACTACTGTCAAATACATGATTTTGGGCCAGGGAAAGTGCTGCTAGTGTGGCAATTTTAGCCTCCCAAGATCTACCCAGTAGCAATAATTCCTTCACTTCTCCTCTCCCTGTATCAGTTACTCAGGAGGACACCTATTTCCCTTTTATCATAATGCCAGTCAAAAACTATTTTCAAGCTGTTACCATTTTGATCTTTCTTCTTAAAAAAAAAATACCTCGATATGAAAAAAATGGTATTAGCTGAGTAGTAATAATAGGTAGGAAAAGAACAAGAGCTGTTTCTTTTTTTGTCTTTCACTTAAATCTTTCTATTTCTACAAGCAGCCAACTCTGCTTGTTATTTTTTAGCCATAGAGGGAGTTGGTTCAAGGTATGTCAGCATGATAGGTCTTGCCTCCACTTAGGCTGAAGGTATTATCTTTCAAGGATTCTTTTAATAGAGAATGAAAAATTTAGTGTCCAGAAGTTTATGTGCTCTTTAAACTCTCTTTCTCTGACTTCTAATGGCTGCCTTGTTCTCAGGGAGGATTGTTAGGGGGTGTTCACCATTCTGACCTCAAAAGCTGGAGGCCAACCCAACAGCTGCAAGCATGGACTGTTTTAGTTCATTTAGTGCTTCAATAAAACCAAACCAACCAATCAACCAGCAAAACAACCACAAAGCCCACAGAGGTGCATGCGCACACACCCTCCCCGATCTACAGCAGCTCATTTCACAGAAATAAAAAGAACAGAGAAGGAGAGCTTAAAACTGATTAAAAATTTTAGGAGGGTCACAATTACTTATGTTCTCAACAAAGGTAATCACCAGCACTCAGCAGATGCCTTTCTCCACGCATCCCAAATCACCCTGGGGTACGATATCATGCAATTCAAAATGTCCATAAGTTCTGCACCTTCTTCAGTAGCACCTGGAACTAGCAATGGCCAAAATATAGTATTGGACTGATGCAATTGTGCCAGGCAAAAAACCACTCTGATATTTCAGATCCTCCAATGTATTTTAAATGTAACCAGCAAAAGATACTTGAAAGAAAAACAAAAGCAAACTCACCATTCTGGAAACAGAGCTTTTCCCTAGATCCAAATTATGTTTTTGTTCAAGACATCAGTACTGTTGAAGGAGCACTTATTGCTGCTCTGGCTTAGAAACGCTCTGGCGTGCTCAGAGTTCAGGTGGTGCCGGAGCACACCTGGCCAGCCTCCCTCTTGGGAGTGCTGAGCAATGCCTGCTGGAATGTGCAGTCTAGCAGGAACCTGGCACCGCTGGTTCCAAGAGACAGGCGTGAACCGTGGGACTACATTACCCATAATTGCCTTGAGCTGGTTTATGATTACACCTGAAACCAGGGGAGGTGGTGTGGAAGTTTCACCTTAGGGGGGAGAGAGATAAGCAGAGGAGAAGGAGGAAGCATGTGCTCCTTGTGTGCCACTGGAACAGACTGAGGATTTTCTGTTCTCACATGCCATGCTGCAGATATACTGAATTGCTGGGAGGGGTTCAAAGAGTGGCCTTCTGATTAAGGTCAAGTTAGAAATAATTAGATTTACTGGCAGTGAATACTGTGACTGAAATTGCTTGAACCTGTATGACCGGTTTAGGCATCTCTGCGTATGTGAGAGAATCAGACAACTGGATATAAGGAAGCAAGTGAAGGAGGGGTGGCAGTGGCCTAACATAACATATCTACAGAGGAAGGAATACAGAAACATTTGGCAGGGTGAGGAGAAAAAAATGTTTTTCTTAAAGGATATGGGGCCCTACTATTTTTCTTAAAGGATATGGGCCCCTACTATTTCTTAAAGGATATGGGGCCCTTTTTAGCCCCATATCCTTTAAGAAATAGTAAATTTTCCCACATGTTATACTGCAGGCGGTTTTTTTCAGTGACTTAAGAATTTCATAGAATAAAGTTTAGAAGGAGAAAGGTTACAGGAACAGACAGATAAGAAAAATGTGCCAGGAAGGTAACAGGGACTTGGAGAAGGGATGATTTGCCTATCCTGTTTTAATTTGCTACCTGTGGGTTTATGACTCTAAGGACTCACAGAAGAAAGAGATTTCATGGAAAGAGGTTTCACAAGCTTCCTAAACATGCATTCAAAAAGTTGAAGTGTAAGTCAGGCAGGATTAAAAAATGGAGAAAGACAGAATCCTGGATATTTATGAATAGTGTTAATTGGTGGGAAATTTCCAACAAATAAGCAACCTGCCAAAATAAGTGGTAATGTTTGATGTGACAGCAAAGTGGAGTGAAACTCAGCAAACAGTTTTGTCCTGAAAAAAATGAAATTTTTGGCCAACTATTTCAATGAAATGTTCAATCCATTACAGCACCATTCAGAGAACCGAACACTTTTTCTCCCACCCAATCCAGCAAATAGCCTCTCCCACCTCACCATACATGACAAAGATGAAGAAAGAGATGCCCCATATCCAAACGATATGAGAGAGCTTTATCCCACTACCAGAAGCAGGATGTTAGAGTAATATTGCATAGTTATTCACTTTATGGTGTTAAAATGACCAGTTACAGAAAAATTGGGTGATTTCTACTACCACTGCTTCTTTAAAAGCATAGTGGGGAAAATTAAAATCTGGAAAT
This sequence comes from Melozone crissalis, assembly GCF_028551555.1. NCBI lineage: Eukaryota > Metazoa > Chordata > Aves > Passeriformes > Passerellidae > Melozone > Melozone crissalis. The sequence goes on from NW_026535794.1 coordinate 31,611,069, forward strand.
AGAAAATGTAGGACAGATAAGCTCTGCCAGACACCAAGAAGAGAAGGGAAAAATTTCCAGTTACATTTAGTGGCTTGCCCAGAGCTATTAAGAAAGCAAGCATTTAATTTGCATTACATGTTTAATTTTCTGGGGGTTTTGAGCTTTCTTGAGGTAGATAATGTCTTTCATGTATGTCTAATACTAATGACAACCACAAGCCAAACCTGTTGAAACTCACCGTCACACTTATATAATCTAATAATAAATTAAGATTTTGGTGATCTAAACTCTAAATTTCAATCCCTTTTCTATTATGTCAGACTACTCTTTAAAATTTCTGTTTGGGTAAGGTACCTTTCCTAGGCTTCATTTCTCTGAATGGAACATTACCTCAGAAAAGTAATGTTGGTTAAAAGTAGAAGTATTTTCAGAGCCAGATGCTTTTATCAATCCATTCTTCTGAATAAAGAATAATTTAAAAAATAATTAATGGTATTTTACCTTAAACAGAAAGACTTTAAGTTTAGGCTGAGGATTTTTAATATCCCTGTTTGTAGGGATTAATCAAAATTCAATTAAAATAGTGTCTCTCCAGCTGTTTCTCAGGTAGAAAATGAGTTTAGAACCCATAAAGCTGCATTTGGGACCCTGGTGACTCACATAAAACATCTACAAGACTTGAGTTGATCTCTGGGTCTCATAAAGCTATAGAATCATAAAATTATTTGGGCTGGACAACTTGCACTAGATCAGGTTTCTCAAAGTCCCATCCAACCTGTCCTTGAACACTTCCAGGGATGGGGCATCCACAGCTTCTCTGGGCAACTTGTTCCAGTGCCTCACCACCCTCTCAGTGTGGAATTTCTTCCTAATATCAAATCTAAACTTATTCTCTTTCAATCTAAAGCCTTTTTCTCTTATCCTATCCCTATATACCTCTTTAAAAAGTTCCTCTTCATCTTTCTTGTAGCATCCCTTTAGGCACTGGAAAACTCCTAACTACAAAAGGGCCCAAGTATTAATAACCTAGTCTATCTGGGTTTTCCCTGCAATGGTGACCATCTATTAGTTCCCACATATTTATTAAAGTCTGCCACGTATGTCTTGTTGCATAATAAAGCTTACCTTGAAGGCATCTAAACCAGATATTTAAAAGAGCACTGCATAGTCTGCTACCACTCCAGAAACAGTTCTGACCAGCCAGCTTTTCATTTCCAGGCTCCTCAGAAACCCAGCCACTGCAACAGCAATTTTTTGAACGTCATTTGATGAGACACTGCAGTTTTCTGCAGTTTGGCTTGTTTTCAGAGCAAAGTTTTCCAGAAAGAAATTTAGATTCCTAGGCCTTAGGAATGCCAAATAATATGTGGACAGTTAATAAGCGCTTTCATGGGTTTAATTAACTGCACTGGTTGTACATGCATGCTGTACACACAGACAAAACCAACAGCAGATGCTGACAGGCTCACCTGGCAATTTTATTTTTCCTTTTTTTGTTTGCTAAGGTTTACCCACTTCTCAGATATATTTCTGTCATTGAAATCAGTGGAATTTAGGGAGAAATCTCCTGGAACAGAAGAGGGACGAATGAGGATAATTCCAAGATGGAAAGTCTGGAAGATGGGAGGACGTGTATTTGGCAAGCCCTGGATGAAATCCAGACGTGGTGGGTCAGTCCATCTGAGCCCAGAAAAAGCACAGCAGTAGCAGCAGAGCTGGTCTCCAGCAGCTGCCAACTCCAGGGCAAAAGCAGCACCACAGGATACCTCGCTTTGGAGGTGGGTGAATGCCACCAAGCCACATCCTTTAGCTTTTGCAGTCTTACTGGTAATGGTGGCAGGATGCTGGAGTGTTTGGGAGCATAAAAAAATCACATGATGGCTTGAAGTAGCATAAAATTCATGGGAAGTGGCAGCCATGTCTTTGCTTCTTTTCTGATTACAGTATGTTCTTTCTCTTTCACTGATTTAGTATTTAAATTACTACATAGTTTGATGGCTGAACCTAGCAATGACTGTAGGGTCAAAGGGCACACTTTGGTTCTGTGTGTAAACATATTTTATTTGTTTGCAGCAGATGGAATAGCTGAGGCAGAACTTAGCATATGCTCTTGGACCTGCATCTGTTTGCTGTAGCTCTCATCCAAAGCATGGGAAACACCAAGGCCTCACTTTACCCTGTTTCTGTCTCATCCCATTCATTTCAGTTGTTCCTAAAGCTCATGAGAAAACAAATACAAACTCCACACAAACTCCTTGCCCATCAAGACATTAGAAGAGGGGCACCATTAACCGTAGGCTACGTGACAGTTGTCTCTATAATTATTTCCAACACAAATTAGCTGTGGTCACTACACTATGATTTACAGTTGCATCTGGGAGAGGAGAAAAAGGTTCAATGTCAGGACATTCTGGGTATAAAGAATCCACTCAGACATGGTCAAATATATCATTCTTCCCCCGCCCCTTCCCACAAATGGTAGAAAAACTTACCTGGCAGAAAATATTCAGGCCAACGATATCTACACATCAGGATCAGCTTGGACACTCCTCCCAGTAAAATAACAATTAATAACCAAGAGAAGCGTGGGGGTGAAAATTGGTCCTCTGACAGGACTGTGCTAGAAAATGTTTAATAATATAGTTAGGCTGGCAAAAGCAATTCAGGCTGTTTTTAGTGATTCCAAGGCTCTGAGTATATTCCATACCAGCAAAAGCACTCCTGCCAGTTCTGTATCACATTAGGGCTCTTGCCAGTATCAAACACTGCCAAAACTCACATTCTTAAGAGATATGACTTACACTAACACACGTATCTAAAACAAAGCAAGCTTTACAAACTCTAATGAATACTCCACCCAGGCAGACAAACCCACTTTTCCTGATAAATAGTGAACCAAAGGAATCAGAAAGATTTTACCTGATTTCTGAAGGGTGGGATACCATTCTGGGCAATGTTGAACATCATAAAAACAGCTCTTAAAGTATGTTGTATCCCCAGCAGGCTGTATCTCAGACTTTAGTCAAGGTGAATATTTGATTTATAAAAATCTGGGACATCACACTTTAATGAATACACAGAACTTCTGGTAAGAGTACCATAGTATGGGAAGCTAAAGCCAAAGCACAAGTGCGTACTGAAACTGCTGAACACAGTAGCAGACCAGACTGAAATAACACTGTCCAACAACAAAATTTGTAAGGAAGTTGCTATATTGAGCAGCAAAAGCTATATCTGTGCTTACTAGATCTGCTTGCATTCTGGGAAAAAAAAAAAGGTTAATCACTTGTCCAGAGAAATCTGGACCAAAAACTGAAATATGGGTTTGTTTTTCATGGGGGATTTGGGTTTTGTTTGTTGGTGTTGGGTTTGATGGGGTTTTTTTGGAGGGGAGATTTTGTTTGTTAAATTTGGTTGGTTTTTTCTAAAATAGAAAAATAGAGCTCTCAGCTCTATAGAAAGCAGAATTGGTCTGGTTTTCAATATAACAAGGAAACATATCAAGGAAACTACTTAAATATATAAGTAAGTATATAAGTATATATATATATAAGTTACAAGTATATATAACTACTTATACATACATACATACATACATACATACATACATATATATATACTTATACCAACAGCTCAAGGAAAACCATAGTTTTCTTCTAGTATTTATCTTAATGAAGGAATGAGTATACCATGTCTTAATGCTGATGGAATATGAAATTATATTAAGAGGAGAACATATTTTTTTATAACAAAAACCTTAAAAAGGATCATTCAATCAATGATAAATAAGCTGGCAAACTGGACTGTAGAATATCACAGCAGAAACATTCCTGAATGGTGAGCATATGGTTGCCAAAAGGGACTTGGAGGAAGAGCTCTGAAAGTGGTAGAGAAAGATCTCTTTCTCTCTTGAAATAACAAGTGGGTTGGAACTTGTGCCCCAGGGAAAGATTCACAAGATATCTTTTGTACCATGAAAACATTTGTTTCCTCTCTGTAACTAAAGATGTTTAGTTTGGCTGGTTGCTAGATAACTTTATGCAAAGTGTGTTCATTAAACAAAGTATTTTTTTGTTTATACCACTTTCATTCTGTCACTAGCAAACCTCTCTCCCACAGCCAAATCTGCAGCACTTTGCAGGGAAGGTTCACTTAGTCCATTCTTACAGAGAAAAGGTACAAAGAGACCTCAAAAGAAGGCAAACAAGTTCGGCCTGAGCTTACAATCCTCCCACTTCAGTCAGTAAAACAAAGGTGAAGACCCTCATGGCCCAAGCAGTGCTTTGCAGAGACCAGTCCTGAAATTCTTGAAGTGATGCCTCCAGATCCAAAGCAGAAGCAGCAGCAGAGAGCAGGGCCACAGGGCACTTCCTCCTGTAGCATCAGACTGAGCAGAACAATAACATCTTTCAGGTTGGAAAAACCCTATTTCAGTCCTAGTTCATCATTAAATCCCACTTCACTTATATTACACATCATCAAGGAAAATATTCCATGTGACAGTAAGTAAAAGTCTGCAGGCAAAAGAAAGGGTCAGGGCCAAAAATGTAATGTCTTAAACAGCAATGAGCAGTGAGGAATTAAAATAGTGTTCTATCTCAGATTTTCTTGTATTATATTTCTAGAAAATATGAGCGCACTGTACTGAGCTACATTGGGTAGAATATAGCTGATTACTAGAGAAGGAGAAAATAAGATTTTTCTTGTAAGTTTTAGCCTGATTTCCTCAGGAAACAGGGTCTACATGATCATGCCATTTCTATATAAGGCTCTCATTGATCCTCACCAGTAGTTTGTGAATTCATGAGCCAGTTCAGCCTAATGCAGGCACAGAAATTTCAGACTGGATAGAACATTAGGTTCCATGAAAAAGAAAGCTGAGGATATCTGTGGAGGAAAGGTTCTTCTATTATTAGACCTCAGAGACAAACAGAAAATTACAAATGAAAGAGGGACTGAAATCAAATAACAAAATCCAGAGAAGTTTTCCTTTTTTAACAGGAAAAAAATCCAGTTCAATCCAAAGAAATTTGAATCCCTAAGCTGCTCTTCCTCATAGGAACACAGAGACATAAAGAGCCAGAATCTGATCTCATTGCAGATCCCAAGCAGCTCTGCTGAATTAAGTAGTAGGTGGCTCGCTTTGACCGTGTGCACTGTCAACATGGACCTGTTTTTCAGCAATGACTATGTTAAGAACTTGAAAATCTGGCCATGGGTGCCTCACTCTGGGAGTCAGGAGATACCAGGCGCCCTTGAAAGACAAGCCTTTGTTTAGGTGCCTGTATGGAAAGCAGCCGCTTCTGAAAATCAGATTTAAGACACCAGGGTAAGACCTGAAATATGCATTGTAGCACCATTAAAAACTTAAAACTGATTTTCTTCATGTTAGATAGGGGTTGAAAATGGATGTAAATAATAAGAGTTTCATATTCTTTATGCTATTTAAAGCCGAAGTTAGGTACTTACGTGTTTGGGTTTCTCCTTTTTGCTTCAGCTTAATAAAAATGCAATTTTGGAAAGGCTCAAAGGCATTGAATTTTTTGGGTTATACCTTCTTACCAACTTCTTGGTCTTGCCAATTATTTGCTAAATATCTATCAAATGCATCATAATTATAATTGTACCTGAAAATCAACTATTCAACCATTTAAAACAGATTTTTATCTCCACATATATAGGAGCTAATAAGCCCTGAAAACAACAAAAAAAAAAACCCACAAATTCATTGTTTTCTTCATTGTAAAGTGAGTTTGGTTTTGGGTTTTATTCCTCCATCTCAGAACCTTTCATCAGTTCAGTAGAAAATATTTCTCCTTAGTTTAAGGATGCTTTAGCCTGTATTAATAATAAACCCAAATGCAGTTTTTTCTGTGAAATGTGGCTTAAAGAGCAGATGAATAAAAAGTCAGCCGAGAAGTTGTGAGGGAAGCTAAAAGATGATTTCTTGTCCCTTCTCACAATTACCTGGCCTCCTTAATTCAACAGCATGGTGCTGCTCACTGTGACATATCCTTGAAACGTGATCTATTAGAACAAGCCAGATGACTGCCTATATCTGCAATGACTGAAACAAAACTCTAAGATTACAACAATTTTGACCTCTCATATCCGGTACTTTTATGTCTAATACCTTAAGTATTCATTAGTCATGTTTACTGTGTGGTATGGTGATAAGGTAGTGCAAAGGTTACCTTTCCAATGTTGTGTACATGTTGTGTACAACTAGAAACAGGAGTTAAGCTTTCAGTAATGTTCGTAGTACAAAAAAAATTTATCTTTACAACTCCCATAGAATTGTATGAGATACCTGGACTGATCACGTTTTATTCATCAATTACTTACACGTCATTTTTGAGGATTAAAAAGGTACTGGGTTTGGTTGTATTCTCCTTAGATAATTTGATTCTATTTATTTTTATAGTGTCTCTAATCAGCAAAGTTCTACTAGGCCTTTATCACATATTTTTGATACAGGATTGTGCATCTGAGCTCTTATGTTTTGAGCATTCATTTCCTGGAAAAAAAGCACTCTATTTCTCACTATCAGGTACATTAAGTAAAACAAAACTTTTTATAACAATGCCAAGGAAAAAAACCCCACTGTTGATAAAGAAACTGTTGAGCTATGTATTCACTTGGGTCTTCAATCAGGTTTTTGAGTCAGCAAAACATAATCTAATCTTGTTGTTGATGATACACAGTTAACCATGTATTTTGGTGTTTTATTCTTTAGGAACAATATTATCATACTTACATTGCATATGAATTTTTTTTATGAGCCAGAATCTGACCTCTGGAGTATGAGTCTCTCAGCTTCACAAAGCAACCAGTGCTACACCATCCTGATGATTCTGTCACCTTTTAATAACTGAAATGCAATTTTCAAAAGGCTCTACAAACACCCACCTGACCTGAAAAGACTTCTTGTGCAACTGGAACTTTTCTCCTTTAACAAGGAATTTCTCATGCATTATGAGTATATCACAGTTACTCCTAACTCGGTGACCCCACTCCTTTCAGAAAAGGCCTGGCTTTGCCATCTTTGTAACTTAAAAGCAGGACCTGGCTTTAATTCCCAAATTACCTCACAAGGCCAATCTGGATCTCATGTAAAGGCCCAGAGATGGTTTTTAATATTGCCTACCAAAAGGGAAGATAATTTCTTGCTTCCTTAGGACTAATAGGGCAGGAACCCAAGAGTATTTCAGTATTTCAGAAAAACATCTCTGAGACCTGGCCAGCTCTGGGAAGAGCTGCTGTTACCTGTGTGCCCATGGTACTTAAAAGAGAACCTCTTATTCAGTAATACCTCCAGTTGCCTCTGATTACCATAATGACTGTAATTAGTGCCTACACCACCAGAGCAGTGTGTGCTGGTCCAGCAGCCCTCCACCCACAGCCATTTCCTGCAGCCCATGAGGCGATGGCCACTGAGCACTCCCTACCTGTACTGACACTTTTTGCACTGAGGCTGCTAACATGGGAGTAATGGCAATGCAAGAAGACAATATTCTGACTTCACCTTCCAGTAACATCGTATTTCTCCTTGTTTCTCTTCTCGGGCTCTCAAAGGTTCTGACTAAAAATGATTTTCCAGCTTAGAGAAAGCCTGCAAGGTGCAATAAACACTAGGATTTAAGTACAACGTATGCTGAGAATTAAAAAAAAAAACAACTAGTAATGCCAGATCTGCTAGCAATTAGGGCAACTCTGCTGAAGTGAAGGGAATAATTCCAGTTTGCTTTTTTGAGGGTCTGATCCCTACTAAAGCTAATAAACACAGAACATCACTTCAGTACACTGGGTGCCTATTAACTGAAAAATGTGGAAATAGAAGCATATTTGATTTAGAGATCTTTATGGGACCTGTTCTGGAAGGCAGGTCTCTGCAAATCACTGAATATTTTGAGCACTGAGTAGCTCGAGGGAGTGCTCACTCAAAAATCTTGCAAGGTTCGTTCCTCTTGCCTTCATTTTGAATGCAATGATTTATCTTTGTTGACACCTACAGGAGCAGATAAGATCAAATAATGAACTGCTTTAAACTTCTTTAAATGACAGGGGTGGTTTCAGTAAACATTTTCCACCAAAATAATACAACCAATGCCTAACCTGGCATCTTCCAGTGTCACACACAGTTCTTTTTGGTTTTTAAATCCAATACAGTGAGGAAGCCATGATTATTCAGATGAAATGAAATTGCAGTTCCACTGATTGTGGTGTTATCAGCTGCAGCTTTGAGGACTTAGACAACTTTTGAGTTTCGATCAGCAGCAGTGCTGCTTTGTGGCTGAAAGCTCAGGTATGAACAGGGAATAAAAAGGGCTGTAAAACTACCTCAAAATGGTAAGAAAAAATAACAGTTGCATTTCAGCAAATGCATGCACCAAAGTTAATCAGTCTAAGATAGCTTGGAGTCACTGGATCACAGATGATCTATGATGATTCCCTTTGCACGCATTTCTTGCTGAAGGCAAACTTCAAAGACATACATAAATTGGACAGTGATGCTGCCATGCTTCAGCAAAACTTACAGACTATAGTAATGCAGATGCAAAAACATGTAAGAAATGCTCATAAATACTTGCACATGTAAAACCCTACAGTTTTGCTTTTATATTACTAACTACTCATTTGGTTAGTTTACTGGCATTTTGGACTAAATTTCTAAATATAAAAGTACTTTTTTGGAATAGGGTATCATTATCTCACTTTATTAATAGTGGACAAGTTTAATCATAGCAAAATACTGCTCAAATATTAATCTTTTAAATATGAGGGAAAAGAACAAATAACAAAACTGAAAAAAGGTTCGGAGACTAGTCTTCCTGATGAGTGTCTTGAAATGGATTCTTCAACAACATCTGCAGGCTGTAAGTGATAATTTTTTTCCCCTCATAAACATTTAAAATCATATGCAAGTTCAGTCATGACTGTTAAATTGTGGATCAAAGACACAGTTCGTTATGATGAAGAGGGTATTTAAATACGCCCACAAAGAGTGTTCATTACGAATGCCACCAGGCCCATTGCTACTGCCTTTGCTGCTTTTGAATACAGACACTGCAGCTGTTTGGTTGAAGAAATATACATATTTCTGATCTGACATTAACAATCTTGCAGTGAGCTCACACCGTCTTGCAACAGGTATGACCTGTGAAGCCTCACACCTGGAGAGGTCGAGGCCTGTGCGTGAATCCAGGCTCCTGTTCCTTGGCAGCCTGGGCACATCTCCTGCATCGGCCATGCATTGCCTTCACTCTGGTTCCTCTACCAATGTTTATTTGCTGACCAGCTGCACGTAGAGCATTTAATTGCAGAATAGCAGAGCATGCTGGACGGCCTCTTGTGACATGACTTCTTCCAGGACTCATTTCTCTGGTCAAAAGAATTCTGCATGATGCCAGCCCATTCAATTCAGGCCTCAATCTCACTTCCCCTTTTCCATTATCCAGAACCTTCCTCACTCACTGAATCAGACAAATCGTGACAGGAAAAATGCTAAGAAAGTTATAAAATCTGACAATTTAAAGCCATTCATCCAAAGCACATCTGCATGCATGTTTCTATTAAGTTCATATGAATGACCATAACTTCTATAATTGGTGCCTCTTTTGTTCAAAGTTTGATCGACTGCTGGACCTTGGGAAATGCAGTTATGAGCCAAGAAAAAATGTCATGAAGTACTTTGATGAATTTGAGTGTCTAGTTTTGTCAGACACACTTTCCTTGGAACTTTCTTCTTCCTTGGAATCTCAGGCACTTTCAAAAATTCGTAACTTGACAACTTTTTAGTGGTTTTGCCCTTGACAAATCATTCCTGCCAAAATGTCTGTGGCAGTTCAGAAATTACACCCTTCACAGATTTTTATCCTTGCTTCTTTGCCAAAGATCCTGTAGCTGGAGCTCTTGTAGTGTAATGCATCAAGTGCTCCTCATTGCATACATAATCTGAAATTGTACTTTGAAAAACCTCTTACTGCAGGCTCATTCAGCCATTTGAATTACAAGGTGCTAAGCTTTGCTTGATATCTTACTTTTAGATTTCAGGAGTGGAGACAAATAAGATTTGTCTTCTTTTGCTGCCACCTGCACTGGAAAGATCTACCGTCTTAGGAATTTTTCCATATAACTAAGTATGAAAGAAGGTGATTTTTAAAGCTCACAACACTTTGCAATCAGTTCAAACAATCACTTTAAATTCTTTCTTTGCATGTGTTCAAGTTTTCCTATTGCAACTCGTTCTAGTCAGCTCAGAAATGCAAGCCATTTCTTCTACACACATATGCTATCCTTTTGGTCAAATTCCTTATATCATCATCATGACTTTTTTTTTTTGGCCTGCAAAATAACATCTTCTTTGTGTAATTTTAATTAAACTTTATAGTTTTCTAAACCTCCACAGGGTTGTCACATAAAATAATAGTACTATTACTGTCTGAAGCTATGCCAAATTCCAAGCATGGGCATTAAAAGGAGCAAACAGAGTCTTTGCCATCTCCATTTTGCTTCCCATGTGACTAAGGCCTCAGTAGTATTGGAATCCTTACAGAAGTTTCCATGACAAATGTTGAGTCTCAGGGCTGAAACTTTATCACTAGTACTGGAACTTTATCACTACAACTTCTCTACACTGCGTAATCTTGAAGACTCCACATGAACTTGTCATTATCCATTTGTGCTCCAATAAAGTCAGTTGCATTTTCTTGGGAAAGTTTGCTCTGTCATCTACCGTAACTGGATATCATTTACAAGAAACCATTGCAAGATGTTAAGATCCATGATTTGTGTTGTCTAATTTTGAGTAACTAGAACTGTGCATTTGATTTTACCCTCTTCCAGTTGTTGTAAAGTACCAAGATCACATGTTCTTGCAAAAAGCAGCTGAAACAAGTTGTACTCAGCCTCTGAGAGACAGGCATGTCTTCAGGTTATTCAATACAGTCACCTTGCTATGGAAATCTTTGTCTTACAAGATTACCACCACTTAGAATTTTGCTACAATTTTCCTTTTACATTCTTTCTCCACTGAATACTGAAAACTTATCAAGTCTCTGGTATTGTTCAAAAATTAGGGGCTTTGGTGCCTCAAACTTTTTTTCTGGTTACAGAACCCTTGTCAAGTAAATGTATTTCATGAGAAGCTATTCTCAACTAAAAGCTACATGACCACAGAGATGGCACAGATTTTGACATAAAAACCTTGAAGATACTGAAATTACAGTGAGCAGAGCAAGGATTTCATTTCCCTGAGCTGCATGGAAGGAAAGGCTTTAGTGATCTCTGATTAAATGTTTCAACTCTCTTCCTGGGATCAAGTACTATTTTTATTTTTTTCAGGTGCTGATAAGTACAGGCCATTACTGCACCAAGAAAAAAAGGTTTACGTTTGGTTAGAAATAGAATTCCTTTTTTAAATTAAACTATTTAAAATACATTCAACTTTAAATAGATTTCATTTTATCTTCAAGAAAACATTATATTTTCTCATTATTTTGTTCCATCTCTATTTATTACACTTCTAAAAATATATAACCCTCCTGATAAATGAAACTGTCTAGCAGAACTTGGATTTGTTTGTTGACTGTTTACAGAGTAATCTGCAATTCAGCAGAATATTGAAGGGAAAGTCAGAATGTTAGGCTTGTACTTGAGGGAAAAAAATACTAAAACAGTTAAATACATTTACAGTAAACCTTTTTTCTTTAAAAAAAATTCTCTGAACTTCACAAGAAAATTCTTCTATTTAAAAATATTTCCAAGACAAATAAAGTAATTAAGCAGATATTTGATTAAAAATTTTGACCTCTTCTTCTAATTAAGAATCATAATAAAATCACAACACTTTGGGAAAGTGATGCAGATTTTTCATAGCCTAACCTCACCACAAGATCCACTCTTAAGAAATGCCTCATACAAAGTTTCCAAATGACATCAGCCAAACTTTCAATAAGTACCAGCATGGCTGTAAATGCCACTTTACTTTATGGTGTATTTTTGAAAAGTAGAAAACCATGAAAAAAGCTATGTCTTATTAAAAAAAAAAAAAAAAACCACCAAAAAAAAAAACCCACAGGAAAAAAAAACCCACCAAAACAAAGCCCACAAAGCCCCTTGCTGTTTATTTCCTTTTGGACATATCCTGCCATATGTTTCAGCTTCATTTTCATGACAAGCAGCAATATTACCATAAGTGAAATATCTTTGTAGCTCTAAACATCGGTGAAACATTAATGAATCAGAGAGATAGAAATGACATAAAAATATGCTGTCAAATCATAATTTCCAAAGATTTTTTCTTTGTTTAGAACTTTGTTAGACATAAACACTAGTTAATTTACTAGAGGAATAAGAAAAATATTTTCATTAAATAAACAGAAATTAACTATCCTTTCTTCATTCCATCACCAGTAACCCAGTGGTTTTATAAAGTAATAAAGCCAGATTGAAGTAGAAAATTTGGTTACATCCATAAAGTATGAAAGGTGTATTTTTCTCCATGTCCCTTTCCTTCCCCTTCTGATTTTTTTGTGTCCTTCCTTCAGTCATTATCACAAAGACCAGCAGTAGCCCACCTATAAAAAAATAGTCTTTACTCTGTTCTATGAGTTCTGAAGTTAATAGAAATTTAGATTTTGAATATTTGGATGTTACTGTCATGTTCAGTAATAAATAAAATTCTCACTTCAACATTCATAATGACTTAAAGTATACATTATAGCATTCATAATATTATGAATTTTTTGTTGTTACTTTTTTTATGAAGACTTTATTCCAAGTAATCATCAGTGGTACTGAGAGTCTTATTATTAATTTACCCTTTAAGCATAAGGATTTGAAGTTATATATATAACTTGTAAAGTTTTCATTTATTGATGTGTGCGCTTACATGCTTTTCTGATGTCACATTTAAGAAAAAAAAAAGTTTTAAATTCAACTTGTACCGTAACATACAGTATTTTGAAAAATGGACTCTCTTCTATAACAGATATCACATGGAAAGGTGAAGAAAAAATGTGATGAAGTGGTTTTTATCTACACCATATCATGTTCAGATGATTTGAATCAAGAGATTTCTGAATGTGATATGTATATAAACATTTGAAACCAGAGTGAACAGAGAATTTGAAAACAAATAGTACTCTAACATCTTTTGCAAACAATTCCACTGACAAAACACCCATGAGTCATATTTTTAAAGCTTTGCAAAAAAAAAGCTGTTGCGGCATGGCTCCATTCCACACGCACACACAGAAATGCTTGGAAACTCACATTAGTGTGATAGTGGAATAATTCTATTCCAGAACATGTTCTTTTGCCAACTTCCCTCTTTTTTTTTTTTTCCTATAGAAACAGCAGAGCTTTCCCCACGAAATACAAGGCTGGAAACACCGTGTACTCAATCACCAGAAAAGCATGTACATTTTCACAGAGCCTCCTTGTAACATGATAATGCAATTAGAAATAAAAGCATATTTTTCTTTTCTTGATATTTCAGTCAGTGAGTTCATATTTTAAATAAAAAATTTTATGCTTGTCATTATATGTAAAATACATACTCCTAAAGAAGAAAACAGAAGTAAAAAGGAAGTTTATAAAGAATATTCTAACAAACTTGGAATTTCCAAAACCTTATAAAGCTTTGATTTTGTTTTATTTTGTTTTTTTGTAAAGTAAAAACCTAATCAATCTATCTCTGGCTCACATATTCCAAGGTATTTGCAGACACAAGATTAAACAAGCAGATGTAAATCAGGCATGTTTGTGCCTTCCAGAGTTTGCTCCAGGATCTTTTCAGAGTGCAGCAGAGAGATGCTGCATGCTACAATTGCTTGCAGGTGATGACCTCCAGAGCACCCAGCAGTCCTGGCACCCTGCCACCTCTGATAAACCCTAAAATTTGCTACACAGGCCTGTACTACCGAGATTCTATCAGAAATAGCGCCAACAGGCAAGAAAGAGTCCAGAGAAGTGAGGAACGTATTCTATCAAAATATTTGCCGGGCATTTCTGCAGAAGCCTCCACAGGGCTGTAAGATAGGCCAGGGGCAGGTCCATCCAAGTGTAATCTGTTTCAGAGAAATTACGTGGAATGGTTTATCTGGGAGGGCAAAACAGATACCTCAACAGTTCATTCTGACTTTACGATCCATGAAAAATTAAGGATCCCATAAACTTCAGAAAGGTATTTGAGACAAAAATATGGCCAAGCCTATGAAGAAAATTTATAGAGCCAAGACCAGTTTAATATAATACAGCAACAGAGAGCAGGCCAGTGATGGTTTGTAGCACTGTGCTAACACAGCTGAAGTGTTTGAGAGAAAGGGATGAAAGAATTTTTAATGGAAAGAAAGATGTAAAAAGGCTTCTCAGGGGCATGTGATAACTGAGTGAGATGCATCAAGAAAAGACATGTTACAGAGCCTTCTCTTGATAACACAATTTTAATTTCTCATGCAATGATTAATAATAATCCAGCCTTTAATTTTTTTCTCATATTTAAAAAAGACCTGAGAACCCATTTTAAATCCCATTGGGCTTCAAAGAACAGTACACAGCCCTAACAAATATTTGAAGGCTGATTTTTCTGCACCAATATTGTGCTGAACATCATTTATCACCACATCCCATACATATCATTACTTACCAAACAGGGTGAGCACATAGCAGGCACATAGGAAGGTTTTTCGTGCAAGTCATGATATTGCCATGGACAAAGAAGTGTGGTCCAGAGGCTTGTGGCTGAAGTAACCTCACCAGCTTCAGGAGTCAAGGATGACAAGGGCTGAGGCTCCATTGCCACGATACCCACTTCCCAAGAAATGAAGATGATCCATGGGTTTTGATGATGTTGTCACCCAATTATCCAAGTGAGATGTTGTAGGATGCCTTTAAGTTAGCAGAGTTTATGCATCCTTTTGCTTCTTTTCCGCTCATTGTCTTTGATGTTCAGACTACACATGTTGTCTTAATGGAAAAAGAACACCTTTCTTCTTTTTCCAGGGCAGCTTTTCTGCATTTTCTTTTCATAATACTGACTGAAGATAAAACTGAAGGGTTCACACTTGATCACTGCCAGATACACTACAAAAAGCTGCAAGTGTTGTTTCAGAAAGCCTACAAATACTTGGGGGTTGGTTACCTGTTTCAGTTCTGCATCTGCTGTCTTGTGTAAGAATAATTATACTACAGAAGAAACCACAGAGAAGAGGAAGAGAATGAGGACACTTTTGGGGTTTCCTGAAATGTTCCTCACTGGAGGACATGTAACAGGACCTTAAGGGAATTTGAGACCTGTTAATCCCAAGGGTCATTAAGACTGGAAAAGAAAGTGCCTCCTGGAACAGAGGCAGAAATTCTTTGGAATCACGTAACTGTAAACCAAACCCAACTTAGCCACAGTGTCTCCTAAATTCTGAGCCCTTGATTTTGGAACACAAATTTCAAATGAAGCAGAGAATAGCACAGCAGTGAGCACAAAAACCACCTCTCCATGGTCATAATTAGGGAGAGGAAAGAGAATTTTACTATGTTATGTGCCAAGCCTCTGTGGGATGTGAATTGTAGCACCATTTCCTTGTACTAAGGACCCTTGAGAAGAAATTATCAATTTCAGAATACAAGTAAATGCTCAGGAAAATAGTGAAGGTGGCTTTTATGCAGGTTTAGTTCACAGATATTTTGTCTATCTTGACCAATCTGGGTTGAATAAAGCTTTCTAGAGCAGTGCAGGACAAGTGACTGATATCAATCCTCAAGGCACACATGGAAACTCAGTACGGGTCCATTATCCTAGAGTCACTAAAATTCTCAATTTTCTTTATTTTCTCTTCAACTACATATCATTTCATTGCATCCCCATACCAGAGTGTTTGAAAGTCCTCCTTTTCTGTTTCCAAAATTTCAATGGGGGCAATTTAGATAAGCTTTGGTCCATGCCCCTGCACTTCATGGTATCCCATTCCTTTTGATGGCTTTCACATTGGTGAAGATTTTCTTTTTCAGTATCCATGCCATGTCACTTCAACAATGTAGGATCTAGTGAAACAGAAAAGGACATACAAACACTCAGGAATGGAGATACCATCAAAGGAAATGCAATTGCAGGGGAAAAAAAATTAGGGAAATTTAGTGACTACAAGAAAATGGACCAGGATTACATCAGGTGCAGTGCAAAAGACCAAAAGAGGCCAAAACTAACTTCACAGATGTTGCAAAAGCAGGGGAAAAATCAAGGAGGATGACAAAACTTGGAGGGAAAGATATGAGGGATGTGGTATGGATACTAAAAAAAAAAAAAGAAAAAATCTTAGGTGATATGAAAGCCATCAAAAGGCATGGCATGCCATCAAGTGCAGGGACATGCACTAAACCTTGCCCAAATTGATCCCCATTGAAATCGCAAGATTTCATTTCCCTCTCCTAAAGGAAATTTGTTGGCATCTGCATGGGGATCACTTCTGTAAGCTTTGATGTAAGTCCCTGCACTTGATGGCATGCCACGCTTTTTGATGGCTTTTTTGGTCAAGTTTTTTTTCGGTTGTTTGTTTTTTCCAGTATCCATAGCATATCTCTCATATCTTCCCATCAAAGTTGTGTCTTCCTCCTTGATTTTTTTCCCCTGCTTTCATAGCATCTCTGAGGTTAATTTTGACATGTATTTCAGCCATCACTAGGGATGGATGTTGGTCATTGGTGGCCACAGCCACTTTTTTGGGATCTGTGTGTTTAAATATTTGTGAAATTGTAGAGAACAGCAATGCTTTGAAGTGTCTTTTATCATTAATTGCATTTAAACAAAAAAAGAAAGTTTTTAAAATTTAAAAATAAATGTTCCATTGTGGTTTGTAGGGTCAATTTTTAAATTCAAAACAGGAATTATTGGTCTTGGGAGCTGATGGTAGCAAGTTAGAGATAGAATGAAAATGTTCTGTTTTTAGTATGAATAACCCTTGGAAATTTATCCACTTACAGAAAAATTTTTCCACTTCTAGTCTTCTGCAATTTTTCATCCTGCTATCTCCTTTTTTTCCAGAGGTCCCAGCGCCAAAATAGTTTCAGTTGCTAGCTGGATCTGCTAAAGGTTTTGAAGTCAGATCTCTCACTGAAGTATATTACTGTTTTGCTTCTGCATTGCTCTCTTTATTGTTTAGAATCAGACCATGGATAAAAGTAATGTTGCCTCAAACCCACTTTGACTAAGACTTGTACTTTTTTCTAGTCCTCATCTAATGAAGTAAAATTGAAAAGGGGTTTTCAAAAACAAATTAAATTCCAGGTTACTTTTGCCATTGGACTGCAAAACAATGCAGAGTGGCTATACCTTGGAGAGAAGTTTTTGCTTCTCAGGCTCCCCAGCATACAAAGGATGAGCAGCTGTTCCCAGTCACGTGTCTGGCTGCTCTGTCTGCAACACTGGGCAAGAAGAAAAGTGCATTACAGTCAAGAGAACACATATTAGAGCTACTTTGCAGTCATGGTGTCTGTCAATGCAGTGTACAATTCACAGGCTGTCCCTCCAGATCAGAGACCAGATACAAAATGAAAGTGAAAGTGGTCCCAGTCATTTTCACACTGCAGTGCACATTGTTTCTTGTGTAATTTTTAACCCTAGAAATAGTAAAAACCAAGAGGCTACAGATCCTCTGCATAGTAAGCTTCTTGCTATGACATATGTTCAGTATATCAGCACCTCATACAAAAAATGGACTGCCCTCCTGAAGAGTTCATAAGATTACTGTAAAAATTCTCCTAGTTTCATGTCTAGGCTTCTGCATTTGCAAAACCTTGAATTCAGCATTTGTGTTTACTGTTTCCTATGTTTAATTTGAATTTAAGAAAGAAAAAATGCAGTCAGTTTTTTTTTTTTTGTCAGTAAGAGAGTCAAACCCATACAATGAAAAACAGTGTGTATAGACCCAAGGAAGCTTTGGGATGGGGATGTTTTGAAAAATTGATTTTTATCAAGTGACATGTCCAAATCTCATAAAGGGGTAGGAAAAAACTGGGTAAAGATTTCTCAGTTCATATGGAGAAAAATGTACAATTCAAATACATGAGTGACAACCTGCAATAAAGAATGCTTGAACAGTGATTGTACCCTACAGCATGAATTTATTTGGCAGAACAAAAAGCACTCATACATTTCTAAGGACCGTATGTAGGTGAACAGTCCTGCAACATACTATGTACTTTCAATTCCCAACAGAAGTAGTGGAAAATGAATGAAGGTTCAAGTCTTTATACATCTAACATCTTTCTTTCAAAAGGATATGAATCCTTTTCTTTTTTGTTTTTATTTTCCCTAAAGGTATTTCAGCAATTTCTTCTAGCAGTATATTGCCTAGCACATTATTCATTGTGTGGAGGGCACTAGCCTGGAACCTGAAACCTTATTTTGCCCTAGATTTCCAATATGACCTTGAAGTCAGATTCTTTTTATTTTTTTTCTTTTTTAAGAAACTAAAACTTTTTGAATGCCAGACCTTATTCTTGCTTCTCTATCTTCAGTACTGTTTTTTGGCACATAAAGTAGAGCTGAAAAAGGCCGTTCCACATTACAGATTATAACAAAAAAAATTTTAAAATTAATGTAGTCAGATATTGAAGAGCTTTTTAAATAAGGCTGTTAATGAAGCATTATAGATGTTGTCTGCATATTTGTTCTTGCTGGGAAAAATGGTGAAATTATACAAACTGTAATTACAGACTTGTCAGTCTCTGTCTTTGAAAGCAAGACACTGCCAGTAAATTAAGATACTTATAATTTAATATATGATAGCCACTAAAAAAACTACTTTTGTCATGACAAGACTCTTTAATCAGAAAATTTTGAGATATTTTAAATACAATATCGGTCATTGTAAATGGACGATTGAGACTATGCATGCAGACATAAAAGAGTTCATACAGCTCCCTGTTATCATCATCCCAATAGAACAAAGTATTTTCTGCCAGACAGGCTATGAAAAACAGACATTTCACATGAATGCAACTGGAATTGATTTTCTTCTGGAATTACTACATATATGGAAAAGTAAAAACTATACACAGACTTTCACATACTTACACGTGAAGATAGAAAAGTACACATCGGTATGTGTATCCACTTGATACAGATTGAGAATAGCTAAGAAAAAAACTCCAAAAAACAAGATTTAAAAGTGACAGGAGAATTAAAATGATGTAATTTCACAGTTCTGGGAAAATGAGGTATGGCTTATTATTTTGAGGGTTTGCATTTGACACTAATGACTCTGTAATAGAAATAACATCAGTAGTTCTCTGTGTCTTGGAATATTGCCTAGGACAAAATAATTATGGAATTCACAGTTTGTGGCAGCCTTTTCTCATTTTTATATAGCAAAACATTTAGAATGCATTTAGAGCCTATATAGTGAAAGAATATGCACAAACATATGACATACATATGTAATATTTAGCAAGTGGAAGATGGGCTGCAATTGATCCCAAATTTCACAGATGCAATCCATAATGCAGATTATTTACTGCCCTAAAACCCCACACCGAATGATAAAATAAGAAATCCCTGAAAGGTAAAAATCAGGATTTCTGATTCTAGAACAACATGCATTCTCTTACATACTAACAAAGCATTTCAGCATCTCACCAGCATCATACAAGAAAATAAAATTCTGCTGTACCTCTCAGATTGTCAGCCCTTTAATTGTGGGTAGTGGTTTTAAGTCTCTGATACAGCAAACTCTGATTTTTTAACAAACAGGATTTATACATTTCATAAGTCTGGTTTCATAAACTGCAACCTGTAATGACAGGCACGAATTTTTTTAACAGACACAGGTGAGAAATAAGAACATCCAGAACAATCAAGAGAATAAAGCTAGTAGTAAAATGACCTATTAAGAGATGAAAATTTAGATTATATCAGCTTAATGATTAATCATTAGAATTTAAAATATATACTTATTTATGATAGCTCCAATTAGGAAAACAAAACAGTATTTATATTTGGACTGTAAGGAGTATTTCTTCCAATGTAGCAAATGGACTTCCTCTAATGTGTTTGGATATAGAAAATAGATATCAAAAAATATTTATTAAATTTAGCACTCCTGAAAGGTTTTTCCAGGGATGCAAACTAGTATGGAAGGGTACAAAGCAGAAGGATGTAGGGCAGCAAAATTAATCAAAAAAAGACATTATGATGATTTCTTTGGGAACACAGGAATACTAAAGCTATAGAAGATGCAGAGAAAACAGAACCTGTAGTGAGAGGAAGAACGTAAAAGATATTTCAGGTGTTTCTCAATGGGAAAAATAAGAGGGAGGATGAAAGCTATCAAAGTACAGAGAAATTCAGGGGCTAGGGAGAAGCTCCCTCAGATTCAACTTGTCTAGATCCTTGACATCTTGTTTCATATTTGACGCTTTCTTACTGTCTCATATTTTCCATTAATTAAAATTTTAGTTTGTGTCAGACTGTGCCTTTTTCATCTGTTGACTCAAAGGAGACATCCGTTTATTTCTGATTTCAACCTTTCTAACCTTTCAGCCTCTCTAACCAGAAGAAATATGTTAATTATGCGAAACTTGAAATATTGAAAAGGTCAAAAAACCTACAGAAGAGGGAGATGTAAATTATATGTCTTGAGACAAATGCGTACACATGTCAATCTTTTTGCATTCACTCCAATGCCAAGCTTATTTTAGCCTCCTTCAGGCATGCACTTTACAGACTTCCATGCCACCCTTCACCTCAGTTCTACAGCTATTTTCTGGTCATTGCTACTTGCATCTTCCTTTGCACCAGCTGGACTTTTCAGCCTCTTTCTAGGCTATGCAATAAGGAAGGAACCACAACACAAAGCTGCTGGAGACGATGTGAAGCCTAGAAATGTTCCTCTGCCAGTGGGTCAGCAGAAAAGATGCCCCCATGTGGGAAAGCAGGGATGGAGATGAAGGCGCCCGTCTACCACCCAGGATGTGGCTTGGCAGGTCTGCCCTGCCGTGTAAGTGCCAAGAGCTCTCTCTTCTGGATCAGTTTTAAGTCAGATGGGGAGTGCCACCTGCTGGGTGACCTTCTGAAACTGAGTCATGGGTTTAAGATCAAGGTAATTGTAACAGGAATTTATATGAGCAAAAACTCAGCAAGGGCCTAAAATTAAAGAATTGACTAACCAGAGTCAGTGAGAAGGACAAATTGGTCTTAAGTAGCTCCCCTACAGTTTCATGGCCAGCTTGCTGTTGCTTTTAGTAATCCTTTTCTTGCATGCTGGTCAAAAATCTGTAGGGCTTGCCCTCCTTTAGGTGTAATCAAGCTTTTCAAAAAGGCAGCGTACAGACCCTACCTGCCTGCTTACTCTGTCATAGATTTTAGGGTTTGTCTCCAAGATGTGATACCATTGTCTTTTTAAATAAAGGAAAAAGAAATGTTCATCAGATCTTGATGAGGTGTTATACCTATGTATGTCAAAGTCAATAACAAAATATTCTGCGTCCTCCTAGAGATCTTGAAGGAATTTTCCACAGTTCACTCAGTATAACAGTGAACAATCAATGCATGAGATGGATCGAAATCTTCTGAGCAGTGTGTTTTGGGTACACAAACCACTTGCTCATCCTGACTCCAAGATTCTTAAAAGTGGGGAGACTTACAGCACAGACCAAGAAAGGCAGAATTCTGCCTTGGCCGGGCACATCATAAAAGACTAATTTTATAAACTGCTTTAAGTTTTTCTTTCTATTTAGTCTCTTAAATATACCTCAAAAAGTTGGCTTAAGGAAGTTTAAGAAATAATTCGATGTCCAGAAAGTGTTGCAAGTGGTATACAGAAGATGAATTTCTCTTATTTTCCCTGTTATGGGAGGTACTCTGAACTAAGGTGAAGGTATAAAATGTGGCAGTCTATAACCAGATATGGGCAGCTATGAGACATCAGGTACAGCACAACCTCTACCTAAGAATAACTAAGATTTCCAAACAATATTATGCTTGATTAGTTAATGAAACTCACATTACACATGAAACCTCAATTGTTATCTGCTGATATTTGGGGGTAAAAGCCAAACCAAAATGCCAAAAAATACTAATACTGAAAAAAAAAATGGAAAACTGCAGATGGAACTGAATTAAAAGTGTGGTAAAACCCCAGAAGGTTCATGCCTGATGTTAGATCTCAATAGGCCAGTGAAGCACAGCAAGGTCTGTAGTGAGTGCCCTGGCTTCAGAATCAGAAAGGAGGCTGCCCAGAAAAAGTCAGTCAGGGACTGACTTGCCAAAAAATCCATGTTGGAAATGGGGAGGTTATCACTTAATTAAATTAACAGTGCCACCATTTCACAATCTGACTGCCTCCTGACAAGAGAAAATGGTCTAAAACGTGGCAAAGTACTCCTTGGAGAGCTGAGTGGAGTTAATTAATCAACTTATGTCTGAAGCACAGGACACAGCAGCAAATGTGTGTCTGCAGCATAGAGTAAAGCGAGAGCAAAATCACACAGTAGTTTAGGTGTTTAAGATGATGGTCAATGATCAAACATCAAAAAAATTTTGGTTCTGTGGCCAAATAAAAACAAGGAGACTATCCTGCTGAGAGGATTTCAAAGGAACTACCTACAAAATGATGGAGTGTAATTGGGTGACCCAGGCTGTTCGTAACAATATGGTGGTGTTGGGATGAGAGACAATGGTCATAAAATGAAAAAGTCCAGACTAGATAGAAGGAAAAGCTTTTATCAGCTGAAATAGATTGCCTGGTTATGAGGAGGGTGTGCTGCATCCATCCTTTGTTTTCATAGTAAATCCCAGAAAAGCCTGGTCTGCCCTTATAGCTAATGTGAGCAGGAAGTTGAACTAGATGCTTCCAAGGGTTTCTTCCCATCAGAATTTTGTGTGAGTCTAAGATTATATTGTACTGTGAAAGCAAATATGTGAAAAAATATTTAGACTCTAAGTAATCTACATGAGAAGACAAATGCTTTAAAAATTGATTGGCAGAAGAAGAATTAGATGTTATGATGAGAAAAACAAAAAGAACACAGTAAAATTTCATTATGTAAGGATTATACAAGCATTCAAATACCTCTGCTCATGTATCAAGATCACACAAGAATTTAAATACTTCAGCTGACAAGAAATGATTGTGAATTGCAATATTAGTTTAAGTGTTAGTGGTCAATATGAATAGAACAATAAATTGCAAAATTGCCACAACAGGAATATGCTAAATAATCTGCAATGTCAAGTTAATCATTGAACTAGATGATGATTAAGCAAGTCACAGTACATGTTAGATTGGTGGCTAGCAAGGAGGGCAAAAGAACAAGTATTGCACAGAATGAAAATGAGATTTCTTGGGAGACTTCAGCATAAAAGGGCAGATATGCAGAGAAATTCTAATCACGGTCTAGGGAACTCCTTTCACAGAACAGCTATGTGAAATGAAAGTTTGCATAATGGCCAAAATATCCAAATTAAAAAAGGTTAAAGAAATCACAGGAAAGAACTGAAAGAAATTATAGTCAACTTGAAAGTGATGAATGAGATCTGCGGGCTCCGACACTAGAATAATATACTTAAGTTAATGTACCTGTATAGCACCTGAGAAAAGAAAATAGTATGCAATAAAAGTCTCATTAAAAATAATAGTCAAGGAAATAAATCAAGCCAGAATTCCACCCCTGGGTTTTGTTCCAAAATGTTGATAATCTTGAGATGCAGTCTAGGACATCAATTTTATTTTTTTTTATTATTCCTGCTCTTGCTGTTGTGCTAATAAATGCTATGGGGATATGTAGCTCTAGTCTGAATACAACAGATGATGATGCAAAGGAAAAAGACCAAAGAAAACACAGATATGAAGATGCTCGTTTTACCTGAGAATATGAATATTCTAGAAGGGTCCCATTGACACAGTACATTGACACATTTTCTTGCATTTAACCTCCAGCTCATTGTTATTATTATTATTATTATTATTATTATTATTATTATTATTTTCAGCTCGTCCATCTCCACTGAACTTTCCCTTTTTTTCTTTCATCTTGTTTCTTCATCATTATTTTCTAGTAATTTTTAAGGTATCATTTATAATGTTTTAAACATCACAAATCAAAATGAAATTTTGAAAGTTGATTTCTGCTTGAAATGGCAGTCTGGGTGCTATAATTTCTTAAAAAGCAAAACATTTCAAGGGTGAGCTCATGGTTTCAAAGACAGCTATGTTGTCTGGCAGTGAGTTCCCAGGGACTCTAAGTTTTCACATGCTGAATTGCACTGTCCTGGAAGGATAGAGATCTTGGTAGTCAGGAAGCAGCAAGCATCTGAAGGGCCAGTTGATGAAAACTCTGGGATCCTCATGTCTAGATCAGCAGCCAAAGTCTAAAACCCGCTTTGTGAAAAAGCCAAACAAGTGTCTACAGAGATCAACATTCCCCAGGATATTTCTATTTTCAGCAGGTTAGTTTTCTTTGACAGAAAAACTGCACACCAGAAAATATCCAGCTGTCATTCTCACCTTATTATCATTTCGGCACAGCGGGCCTGTACACACAAAACACTTAATTTTATCCTGTCTTCTGCTTCCAGCTTCACAGATCGTACATCAGCCTCTGCTCAATGCCAAATCTGCATTTACCTAGGCAGTCTGGAAGCCTATTTTATTGTAGCATACATGAACCCGTCTGAATTCTGCAGGAGATGCTCTGGGTTTTGTGCTAATACAAATTTTACCTTGTCATAATGTTGGGAAGCAGGCATTCAGCAACCACACTGACATCTTGCTCTTCCCAAGACATTCTTAGGGCAGGACATCAACAGTTCATGCTGTATATCACAGCAAAGGATGTCATACCCAGTGGTGCTTGAGGGCAGCTTTGCAGGGTATGAAATGAAAGACAAATAAAGGCCAACAATACCCTCCTCCCCTCTGCCAAATAAAACAGCAGCTTAAGAATTAGAAAAGAGATGTTCAATTTTTGGTTACAGTATGTTTGTTCCCTAACAGTAAAGTAATGAGCTTGCTCTTGGAACAGAGAAGTTATGGTGTCATAATAAAGAACTGTGGTTTTCCCCTTAATTTAGCCAAAAAAAAAAAAATATTGATATCAAAGTTTTGGGATGGTATTGAACCTGGTTGATAAAGAAACCATAACATATCAAACTTAAAATCTAAGAGATACAAGATGGAAGGATTATAAATGAGGTAGATACAGAACAGAAAAGCTGAGTGCAAAAATGGGAGAGACTTCTGGGGAAATATAAGAATTCTAACACCGGGCCCCTGCCTTAAAATAATACTTAATTGTATGGCCTCAAATATTTTACAGTGGGGCTTTTTTTTTTTTTTTAATTAATGTTCTCATGCAAGTAAAAGTACAGAAAATAATCTGTAATATTTTTTTATTTGATTAAAGGATCCTGTGTTGTTTTTATCACTCCAGCAAAAGCTTAAAGAAAATTCATATAACTTAACTTATTCAGTGTTTTCATTATAAGCTCAACTCCTTGGGGCTCTGCTGACAGAGAATAAAAATACATTGATTTCATGATTCTTTAGCTAACATAAAAATGTGCCATAGTCACTTCAGAGCTTCAGTGCTTACGTCTAGACAATAGAGAGCATGTGTATTTGCATTTATATAATATTTGAATATCTAAACTAATCAAATTTCAACAACAAGAAGAGTAAAAGGTCCCCTGTGAGATTTATTTTCATGGTAAAATCATGGTCCAGTTACATTTTTCATCTTTTTATTTGCTTACATTTTTCTTTGCTGATTTTTATACAATTCCATTATTCCAGGATGAACCAAATTTGCTTGTAGTTCACTTTTAAGTGACTTTTAAACTATTAAACCCCAAAATTATATACATCATTTGGATTTCCCCAGCAAAAATCTGAACATCTGCACAAACCATATTTTCCTTTAGAGTACAATATGGATTACCTCAAACCAATATTTGATGTTCTATTTTGATGGAAATATCTAGACAAGCATTAACATCACTAGCTGTCACTAAACCGTCATTTCCTTTGCAAAGATTCTACATAATTGTTTTCCATTTGGTAAGACATTCATATTTCAGTAGTTTGGCTTTCATCTCCAGATATGACTTTGTCTCCTGTCACGGCTTTGCTTGTCACCTACGTCGTGTGTAAACCTTTGTGCTCTACGTTTCAGTTTTGGGGAGCTTTTCTGGTCATTGTGCATAACTCTGTGTGGGGGCAGGTAAAGCCTTCTTGTGGGTTTTTTTTTACAAAGTGCTCGGTTTTCACATATTCCAAGTAACACCAAAACTTTCATTGGTGCTACCTTAATGTACTTTTTAAAACTAAAATACTAAAAATTTTCTCCCTGTTGAGAATATGTAAAGAGACTATTCACATCTAGATTTCTGGGAAACTTGTTTTATGTTTCATGTGTACCAAACTACATATTCTGCTGAAGCTTTTTAGAGGAAGCAGCAAATGAATTTGCATGAGCAGAAGGGCAGCCATCCCTACGGTTCTCATGTCCTACTTTTCACCAGTTGAACAGCATTGCCTCTTACCTGCCCGTTGCTGATTCCTGGAATTCCAGTTATCTTGTTTTTTGCTGTCAATACCCAAATAACTCACTTTCATGCCACGCTCAACCCCAACAAAAAAATTGGCATGTGCCAGAATACACAGTGGTGCCACAGCTTATTTAGAAACAATCATCTGGATTTGTGTCTTGCTTGCTGACACTGGAAGTGCATTTGCCCTGAATGCAGATGCTCAGTTTATCCAAGTGTAATCATTTCAATGCACTGCCTCTGCCTGAAGAATGCATTGTTGCTGCCTTGCCACCAGCGTCTGATTTGTTGTCTGTGTGGTGTGGAGCACGCTTTCCTCACTTGATGGGGTTTTAATACAGCTGTGACTCTTATTAGTTCCCAAAGGTTACATTTCGCCATACATCTTTTGATCCTTGTTTTTCCTGCCTCTTGGTGGCACATGCATGTCTTCTTCAATAAAAACCAAAACTTTCAAACTAATCCTTTTTTATTTGATTGAAGCATCCCGTGTTGTTTTTATCACTCCAACAAAAGCTCAGTCTTAAAGAAAAGTCATATCACTTACCTTTTCAGTCTTTTCATTATAAGCTCAACTCATTAGCATTTTGCCTTCCTATTTAAGCTCTTAGTTTCACCTTAGTTACAGATACTTATACACCCTTGAAACTTCACCAAGACTTCTGACAATTTTTTCTCTATTTTCAAGATCCAAACCATTTCTGTTCCACACATAAATTAGCCTGGTTCAGACAGCACTGGGAACATTTGTGTATCTTGGAAATTAGGCTTCCCCTCTAAAGAGCTTCCATGGGCATGCATAAATTCCTTTTCAATTTGACATTACTAGTGAGAGAATTATTCAGAGTAAGCCCCAAAGAGCCCAGCTAGGGTTAGGTAAAGAATAGGTGCAAACAATATTTCTGAACTTCTAAGGACGTTACTTTAACAATCTGCTTCCAGAACTGAATGAGGAGGTGACAGTATCTCTCAACCAAATATTACTGACCAGCTTTTTGGGGGGAGAGGGGGAATGTATTGTCATTATATCGCAAAGATTCCATATTGTTGTCCCCTTATTGCAAGCGTTTCATACCTCCTTGAGGTTTCCCACAGCAGCTCCTCTAAGCACTAACTCTTCCTGCTCCTCACTGCAGCCAACTAACTTAAATCCCCCTCTCAACCAACCAATCCACTCTTTTATAGCACTCTTCTTCTCATTGGCTACAGCTGTGGCCTGTTAAAGTCAGGCCTGTTCCTAATCTCTAATAATTGGCTCAGCTGCAACTCCTTAGCGGTAAGATTACTTTCTATACTACCTTTATTTTCTTACATTCTATCCCCCTATAAATGTGCTCCAAAAATATTTTTTAGAAACGAAAACACAAGAGAAACAGAGAACTCAGATTCAAGCATGAAGTTTTCAAGGAATTTAAACTCATTAAAGAAGAGGTATTCATCCATATGTAGAAGCACTCTGAAGGAGGCAATCTGGCGCCTACTTCCTATTTGATTGAGCACTTATTTGGAAGCGTTCCTGAGTATTTTTGTTCTCTAACAAGATTAATCCTGAGCACAAATACACATCTATATTTTAAAAAACCAGTTATTTTCACACAAAAGCTTGGCTGGTGCTAACAGCTGTAGAGAAATATTTTTAAATCTGTGCAAATTATTGTCAATAAAATATCCCTGAAGTGAAATCCATTTTCCTTAATAGCTTCCAGATGTAATATCAAGAACAGGGTATCCATGAAGCTGATCTATGTAATTTATATTTGTAATATTTTCTTCTTTGTGTTCACAGAATCATAGAATGGATGAGGTTGGAAGAGACCACAGTGAGTCATCTGGTCCAACCTCCCTGATCAAGCAGGGCCTTCCTGGAGCACATGGCACAGGATTGAGTCCAGATGGTTCTTGAATATCTCCAGTGAGGCAAACTCCACAACTTCTCTGGTTTATCTGATCCAGTGCTTGATCACCTGCACAGTAAAGAAGGTCTTCCTCATGTTCAGGTGGAATTTCCTGTGCAGCAGCTTCTGCCCAGGACCTCCTGTCCAATTGCTGGGCACCCCTGCGAACAGCCTGGCTCCATCCTCTTGGCACCCTCCCTCTGGATGTAGAGATCCCCTCTCAGTGGTCTCTTGTGGTGGTACTACACGGCAGTGCAGTGCTGTAAAAGGCCATGTACACTGAATTCCACAAGCTACTATCTCAAAATGAGATACCTATGAAACTGATGCTTATAAGAAAAAATTACAGGAGCTGTTGCACTTTTATATATGCAGTACTGACCTGGGCAGGAAATTTCCATTCAGTGAATTACTGTGAAGAGGTCGTTTGATCCAAAAATTTAACAAAGATTTTTGCTTATGCCAAGTGGGAGATGCATGGGTTTCAGAGCAGAAGCACTCATCTTTTCCCTCAGAAGTTCCAGATGGGCTCAGCATATTTTACACCAATGAAGAAAAAGGAAGCCATTTTTACACATTTATTAGGAATACTAAACTCACAGCAAGCAATACCTCTTTGCAAAGCAAAGCTTTCACCACTGTTTTTTCTGTGAAGTTGTGTCCAATTTATTGCTGATTTACCCTTTTCTTTTAAGAGCACTTAAGCAATATCAATTATTGTCTTTTATTAAAAAAATAAGTGAACAAATTGTTAGAAATATGGCTAATCTTTTAAAAGTTCAAAGGTTTAAATGTTGTCCGAAAACAACAGATCATTTAGGATTAGGAATATTTTATTGTACTTTTGATGAAGAAAACAAGGCATACCAGGACACTGTTTATACTGTTTAAGCATTGTACTAATGCCTCAAATTACATTCCTCTGGGGAATCTTTGTGCATCTATATTTTGTCTTTGCTCTGGTCCATTTCCATAGCAACATGTTTGTTCCTATGGAGAATCTGGGTGAATACTTTCAAATTGAGCCTGAAAGTTTTAAAACAAGGTTACAGTTGTCTACAAAATAATTATGAACACAAGTAATTTAAAAAACCTAAAAATTAAACATAATTTTGCCATTGTTTCTTTTACCGTACTCTAGGCATGATTAGCTCTGAGCAATCCTTTGATCTCTTTCCCATGATATCCAGACTGGGAGCAGGCTTATCCACATGACTTCAGCAGCTGTTATAAAATCTGGTAGGGATTTTTTCATTCCAATTTCAATGGCTCACTGTATTCACTAATTATGTTGTTATATACACACACATTCCAAATTTTTACTCAGAAGCTGGGATCTGCACTTACAGAAACCCCTAATAAAGAAAAATCCCATGAGGAGACCGGGGAAAAGAACAGGGCAAGATGACTTTAAAATCACTTTCAAAATAATAAAGTTCATTTTAGAGGATCTCTTTAAACTCTAGCCAGTACCACTTCCTGTTCATATTTTTCACTGTCCACTCTTTCAACTCAGGAAAGATTTTATAGCTGAAAACCATTTATTGCTACAAGATAATAGTGCTAAAATAAGTTTTTTAAAAATAGTTAACTGTTCTTTAGCAATATTTCTTCATTTATTCAAATGCATGCACTCAGAGAAATAAATGAAATTGAAAAGTTTGGGTTTTGTTTTTTGTTTTTTTTTTTTTTTTTAAAGAGGACATTTTCATCAGAACCTGCTGGAAAATGAAATTAATTTTAAAAAAATCAAAGGAAAGAAAACTAAAAAGAAATATCCCTAATTACATATTGTGGGTTTTTATCATGACTTTTCATAGAGCAGTAGGTCTCTTAAGTCTAGTAAAATGATCCAGCTTGGTTTTCAGTCAAATAATTTCGGGAATTCACTTGGAATTGCCAAATTTATCTGACCAAAGTTACCTTTCCTGCAATGCACAAAATAACAAGACAGAAATTCCTGTGTGTAAACTGGCATAAAAGAAAGGACCCCTGTTTTGCTTGATTTGGCTTGATTGGGCAGGTGGTGTCAGCCTATTGAATCCAGCTTAGATTATGCCATTCATACAACTTGGAATATTACTGCTGCACAGATTGAACAATTTTGCAATATTTTGAGGCAGACCCAACATCTGCATCATCTGGAGATAATGATGCTTTCATTCTCTATGCCAGCAATTCAAGCCTCACATGTGATAGTCAGAAAGTTTTCACAGATGGTCCATTCCAACCTGCTCTTTTTCTGCTTCCCCTGGGTTTGGGCTTTTTTTAGGCATTTCCCATCTGCCTGCTTTAAAATCTTTAAATAGGTGGAATTTCTGGTGAAAGGAAGGAATACATTTATCCTGCCTCCAAATTCTTTCCCAATGATGCCACGTGCACATTAGAGCTGGCACGCCCGTACTTTGAAAAGAAGCATAAAGTTAAAAAGAAAAATATGGACCTGTTTTATATAATAGTGAGTCACTGCTGCATTTTAGTCACAGGCTACAGACAATAAAAGAGAAATGAAGTGTCAGTGATTGAATTGGGAGTAATAGATAGAAGCTCTGTAGAGACAGCATCATCTCTTCTCAACTGGGAAAAACCATGTTCATTTACAGGATAGGTGCCCTGCCATCAGCCAATGAAGACAGCTCTAAAAACTTATGTGGCCTAAGTGAACAGGACATGCAATCATGGAAGTGGTTCCTGAATATCATTCAGAGCAATAAGCTTGAATCATACAAAAATAACTGAGAAATAGCTACACAGCAAAGAAAGATGGTATCAATAATTTTTAATAAAAATGTTGAAAGAAATAAATTCTTATTCCACAGCGGGGGAAAAAAAAGTTGCAGTATCTGTAACAATTGGTTGTTAGTAATATGAGCCTACTTTTCCTAGTTCAGCTGGGTAAAGAAAGGAACACAGAAAAGGGTGGCAGCTTTGTTTGGAACTAGGTCTGGCTTTCTCTAAGAAAAATGGTGTGTCCAACCATCTTCAGATTTCAGATGGCAATCCACTTGGTTTCAGTAGGAACTAGAAGGAAAATTAGCTCCCATGTAAGCTGGATATCCAAAGTTATATTGGTCAGTTCCACGGTGCTTTGAATCCTGGCCATATTTTAAAAACTTGGTTCAGTATATCACAGTCCACTCATATTTGTAATTCAGTACATCTGTTGGAAAATTATATGAACACTTGCAGAAAGAAAGAGGAGCATATTCACCAGAATTGAAGGTACTGAGAACAAATTATTAATCAGGTTTGGGCAGTATTAGTGTTTTCTGACCTAAATCCAAGCTGATAAGTATATCCTGTGGTGTAACATCTGTGCACCATGGCACAGTGAAAGCCATGGGCATTCCTCCACTCAGTGAAATATAAATTTAAAAACAAGACAGTGAAGTACTGAAAGATGTTTTTATGTCACATGAAGATAGGAGAATTAAGCAAGGAATAAAACAGTGAAATGTGAAAAGAAACATCAGATTCATTTCAATAAATTATAGTAAAAGCTGGAGGATGGATACTTCAATGAGTTGTTATTAAAAGGCTAAAGGCCTTTTCCCAACAAAGTAATATTTGGAGACTCCCCACCTAATAGCAAAGAGTCATGTATAAATAAGTTCTTTTCTCCAAATCCACAAACTGTTTCTAAATGTGTGGAGCTGTCATAGGAAGCCCCTGGGAATACTGTACATGCTTTTGATCACATAATAGCAGTGTGGCTTATAAGTGTATTATTCTGGCATCTGTGTCATACTTGAGGATGTATGAGGCTACATAGGATAAGAGCTAAACAGCTGGAGAATTGAGCAAAATAAACTAGATTACTATTTATGTCTTTGGGACTGCATATATTTTGTATAGTCTCATCTCACTCTAAACACTACGCTGTCCTTGTGAAGGACACAGTGAAAGGTCATATTAGAACAGGTCCTTTCCAGAAACATCTTCCTATATAAGTGTTAAAGAAAGACAGGCTAGAGAAGTGTGCTTTGCATTTGGAAGATAATGGGAAAATAACTAAAGTGTTTTAAAAACTGTAGAAGTCAATTCAACTTATCTTTTGCATACATAAATTTTACCTTACAAGAGTAAAAAGAATTTTATGAAGCCAGAATAAGGGCACAACATACTACACCATTTGTGTAAGAGACAGGTTGACATTCCCACTTACCAAAATCATAAGCTAGAAATTAGGGCAATGTTCCAGAATTTGCAATTTGTTAATCCACAATACACCTTAATTACTACATTAGATTTTCCACCTTGGGTTGGAGAACTTTTACCCAGAATGAACTATCCAAACCTGTGAATTACCAGAAAATATTCTAGTTTCAAAAGAGGAAAAAAATTACAGTTAATTTCTTGATGGCTCTATGGAATTAAGAGCATGTTACTGGCTGCTAGGGTAGGACCTAGCTAACTGGGGATAATATTAACAATCAGCAAAATCTTCCTTTGGAGCATCCATAAGGAATTGAAAACAACTGAGATGCTAGAAAATGAATCAGACAAATGTAAATTTGTGTCAATTAGCCAAAAGGAGCGTTTAGGCTCCTTAACACTCCAACACTTCTTGGTTGGCTTTATCACAGATTTCTTCCAGGAAATGCTCTTATTCAACATTAAGTTGACAGCATGGTTCAAAATGATGAACATTAGTAATAACACTGACATTTCATACTAAACACAGATATACTCATTAACATAAAATCCTTTATGTGCACCCTTATATATAGACACGTAGATTTGACGTGACAGATATATAAGAAGAAAGACCAAAATGTGCCAACATAATAACAAAGTTACCTACTTACAAATTATCTCTCTTTCAACATTCCCTAAGGCCTACCCATTTGATTTAGTATGTCATGGATCGTGGCTTTCTCCATAAATACTCTTCCTCAGCAGCTGTTCCTGAAAAGGCTTATCTATAAACGTAGATGTAATTTCTGCTTTTT
The DNA here is from genome assembly GCF_028551555.1 of Melozone crissalis. NCBI lineage: Eukaryota > Metazoa > Chordata > Aves > Passeriformes > Passerellidae > Melozone > Melozone crissalis. Next base: position 31,644,440 of record NW_026535794.1, read on the forward strand.
CTATTCCATCACCTCCTCTGCAGGTCTGACCTTCTGTTGTGTTTTATTTACAGAGTAGGAACACTTGTGCTTTAGTGTTTCCCTCCATTTAATACTGCTGTATAGCAGGCTGAGAGTGTTGTCTAATTTGAAAGCCTTGGCCACTTAAAACGTGGCTGTCAGCAGCAGTTGCTAAGAAACTACAACTTAACTGCTTTCAAACATGGGATTGATAAAGTGCAATTACCCTCACCTGCTATTATTATTTATATGAGCTAAAGTGTAATTCCTTCGTCACCATACTGGACACGTCCTCTCTTACCTCCCATTTCAATAAGCCCCTTCTTTCTGGTAACTTCTGAGATCATTCCTCATCTCATCCAAACAAACATTTCAAACTACCCCCATATCCCAAATATTCCCTGAGCAGGGAAATGAGCCTCGAAATATCTTTGTGTAGATCAGAATGAGCACATAAAGGCCTAGCCAGTTACTGTCACTTAGAAAACCATGATTATGAGACAGAGCCTCTGAATAAATTTTCCCCTAAGAGAAATTGCATGTTTGAATAGGAGTGGAAGGGCATTTTTCACTTGAAAATGTTTACGAAGTAATAAAATATTTAACTAAAAAAAGAGAAAAACCTAAAAAGTAAGTGTATAATTTAGTAACTCTGTCTCTATTAAGTCAACCTTCAGTGTTTTGATATATGAACAAAAAAAATGCCAGTAATAAGGAATATACATGCAAGTGGAGTGGTTGTCTTATGGGTGTAAAACTTTTCTCCTTACTTTTTTTAACTTGTAAAGATCTATTGGTGCCTCCTGAATAAAAATGGCATCTTCTACAGTATTTTGGCTGCATTCCACATCAGCTCAGCCCATTCTGTTTACTAAGTAATTTCAACCATGTGAATTAGACGTCGCCTTCTTTGCTTTCTGGAGGTGAATGCAAACCTCTTGGAACCAGTCAAGCAGAGATGTGAGTGAGTGGAAGTCTGGGCCAGATAATGGGAGTGAACAATTAAAATGCAAAGAATTTGTAAAGCTTGATGCTTGCCCTTTTTGTGCAGCCTGAAGCATGCAGCAATGCATGAGAGTAAGGAGGAACAGCCTTAGGAAAAGCATGGCACCTCTCCACAGGTGGCAACAGACAGCCTTGCTCTCCTCTTTCCTTCCACTCAGTTCCCACTCAGAGCTAAGCAGACACAAACCAGAGAACAGGCTATGCAGGGAGGAAGCTGCTAGCCCCAGTCCAGCTATGCTGTATTGCAGCTGTATATCTTCTGAAGAGACCCTTGCTGGCACCTGAAGATTCAGAAATACTGGAAAAAGGGCTTATGTATGTCTCCAGTCACCCACATGGGCTCACACAAAATAGAGAACATGAAAAGGAAAAAAAAAGGAAAAAGAGAGTAGGGAGATGGAAGAAAAAATAATCCTAGCTAATACATACTCACACTCAGGCAGACCTTATACCTTCACAAACTCCTTCAAAGGAAGTAATATACTCAAATGTAAATCTTGTTAGCTGCTGGACCACTAGTCATTTAAGTTAAACTAACTGATTTTTAACAGTTCACACTCAGGGTACAATTCCTTGTCTTAATGCTGTATTTGGGTATTTATTCTAACACACATAGTTTTCTGGCACTGCAATTTTGAACATTTGAACTTCTCTGTAGGGTGGTTAAGCAATGTATCCTGCATTAGACTGCAGAGGTAAACAACATGATTTGTAGCTGCATGTGGTTGTTAATTATGCAAAGAAAAACTTTGGGAACAGTACAGTAAACAAATGAGGTTATTTGTAAATCTCTAATTCTCTAGTTTTAATTTATAAACTACATAATACAAATGCAGTCATATTTTCCTGTATGAAAATAGCATTAATTTTAAAAAAAGGAAAATTCTGCATCAAAAGATATCATTGTTCAGTTATTTAGAAAAACAAAGATGCATTTCTTTCCCTAAGGGAGACCCTTGAGCTGACAGTTTTTTTTAAAGAGCGTTATTTTCACTAAAAAACATTCTGATACCTTTAGATAACTTAAGAACACATTGTTAGAATATATTTCAACACCTCTACTGCATAACTGCAGCAGTGTAGGCTCAGGATAGTTCATTTTATGAAAAAACAACAATCTGCCATTTTCACAAAATTTAGAGTGGAATGGGAATAATAAGTTGGAACAATAATTCCTGAAGACACCATTTGAATGGCCACCTTTGGAGATGCTCTGGAGGCATTAATTTATGGGAGAGGAAGGGGATCAGCAGTCCCTACTACCCTGCTGTGATGGCCTTGGGCCAGAGGATGTACTGTGCATGTTAAGGGATCACCAAGGGTTTCCAACCTCCACCCAGATCTGCAAATTATCGTTGATGTCCTGAGCACAATATGAAGGCACTAGATTGAATCAAATTTATTGACAGGAGTAAGACATTGGGGTTTACGGTGTGCTTTTAAGAGTTCTTTGAAGGGAACAGAGTTTGGTGGAAGGACAACAGACTGCAGAGAGACCCAGGTGTACTCCTGCATATTCAGATATATCCAGTTTTTAAAGATTGTTTCACGTGTATTTTTATTTTTTTTTACTTTTGGACACATCAGAAATTCATTCTTCATCATATTCTGCTTGCTAACTGAGGCAGAGGCAATAAAATACACTACTAATAAATCTAGGGATTCAAACTGCAGCCCTTGGCTGCCACCTAAAGGTTTGCTGTACTTCTTTATAGAAATACCACCAGACTCCATTTCCATGTTTGGAATGTAAAAATGCTTGTCTACTACCATTACAGGCAACCTCCAGAGTTGCTATTGCTAAAAGAGAGGGGGTAAAATATTTATAGGGTAAAATTATTTTTTATAAAAAAACCAAAAAACCCCACCCAAACAAAATGAAGGAAAAAAACCCCACAGTGGTTCAACAGCACTACAGAAAGAATGATTTCTTGTTTTTGCATGCACTTTCAATCTGAAATAACACCTAAAATCTTTTTAAAAATATAAAAAAACAAAGCATGCTATTTGGTTTTCATGAAAGAAGACAGCCAGAACAAAGAAACAATACAAACTACTGAGCAATGAATGGCTCAAGAACAAAAAAAGGAGTGGTGTGCTCAGCCACCATTTGGACAACACAGTGCGGGCAGCAGGCAGTTTGCGCAGGTCTTATGCTCTCCACCGAGGAGAGACTGATCTCTCCAGACACTGGAAATTCAAGCCCTTTGAAAACAGGAGGAGCTGAGATGGAAAATAAAATCCTGGCCAGGGGTCCTTTCAGCACCAACAAGCAGAATTATGCCTCAATTCTTTAGCTAAGTACAACTATCTGATTGTCATCAATTAACTCAAAATCACTGTTCCTTATTCACAGTGTCTGTAGTAGCTGGGCAGTACTGACTTTCTTCAGAGATTTTTAAAACTATTATAAAGTTTAAATTTTCAATTAACTATCATTTTTACACTGATTAAATCATTAAATCATTTGTTGGGAAACCTTTTTTTAAAGTATCTAGAACCTGTAACTTCCATGGTAAATGTTACACTTTGGTCCTTATATGAAGGGACCTTTGCTTTTTTCCTTTCTTTTTTTGTTTTCTTCTTCTTTTTTTTTTTTTTTTTTGTTAGACTTTAGAATATTGGGTGCAGATCTGAATGAAAATGAGTGCTCTGAAGTGAAAAATGTAAAACAAGCACAGAAAAGAAAAAATGTAAAACTAGCACAGAAACTACATACAGTTTTTTTGAAATTTAATCCTTATTTACACATCCACCTCTATTTTGACTTTCCACAGAATCTGATCTGTTTTATTTTTGGTTCATCCACTCCCCTTACAGGAATGACACCTCTCATGTTCTTACAGGAACAAGGACTGACAAAGGGACAATGATGCTCTGAAAAATAAACCAAGAATCTACAGAGAACTAGTGGTTTCCACCCACACATGGGAAGAAGCTTAGGGACAGCGTTATCTTGGCCTCCATTGTAAAAATGAAAACCCGCAAGTAATCAGTAAACTCATAACTGTGCATTTCCAAGCTGTGATCATTGTGTATTTCCAGTATTCCATGGAGGACAGTTAATAGCTAAGGTTAAAGATCTAGTCATCCTCTTATGTCCTTTTGGGTGGTCCATGTGTCTGTGTCATCTGTGGCAGGCACAGTTATATTTGAGGTTATTACCTGGATCACACCTTTTGCAATCATAACCTCCCATGGTAGTTGTCAGGATAGTTTGTAAGGTAAGGAGCATGTCACTGGTATCCTCTCACACTGCCTAAGGTGCTGGCTGTTCTGTCCTTTATTTTGGTTTGCTACCTGTATTTTTCTGTTCAGCAAGGTGAAGTTTTAGTTTAATTGGATGTAATGTAATCGTTGCCAATTTCAGAGTCAGCCAGGATACATCTGCAGATTAACTTCATGTGTTCTGTTTTCTCTTCCAAAGCCAAGTCATATAGTTCTGTTAATCATCTGTATGAGTGTGGACACTTAGAAGATTGATAGGATTTAAATCAAGAAGGAATTGTAATGGCAATCTTTTCTGACCTTCTGTGTTGCACAGGCTATGACTTCACCCAGAAATTTATTATTAATGCTTCTGTTTCATCTATAGTCTGTCTCTCATACAACCATTGAGCCTTGAATTCAAGACCAGCCATGATGGAAAATGGTGCTAAAGAAGTTTTATCAGAAACATTTTTCTTCAAACACAGTTAGAATCACTAAATTACTTTGCAATCTCTATTTCCCCTCACCTTCCAGTGATCATTAGTGTGTCATGTCACATGAGGATTATTTGCTGGTACAATATCACATTAGCTAAATTTTAATGAAAAAAATTATTATCCTAGCTGTAACTTAATTTTGTAAAATGCTTTCCACTTATAATAAAAATATTACGCTGTGGCAAATCCGAAGGTAGCTGTGTACTCTATTCAAGTACATGCTAACAGTGTGGCCTTAATTTTCATCCTCAGTTCATGCTGACCTTATATACTGAACAATTCAATTACTCCTGATGGCCCCAACTCAGGTTAGAACTGTCTGTCCCCAAAAAATACTCTGCTCCTTAGCAATACATTAATCCCATAGTCCCCCTCATGTCTTATCTGACTTCAGTCACAGCTGGTACCAGATGCTTCAGCAAAGGTGGAAATCATCTTTAAAGGAACATGTCATGGTGTGGCTGCAGGGGAAATTTCTGTGCAGCCTTAGAAAGTGACCAGTTCTTGTTCTGAGGTACAAAAGGTTACTTTTGTTATGAACTTTTATCCTGGCTAATGTAAAAGCATATACAATTCATATAAATATCTCATTTCTTTTTAAATCTTACAAATTTCTACAGCCAACTAACTCCAAGAGTTACTTATATATTATTTTAAAAATAATCTTAACTTTATTTTAGCTTAAAGTATGAGCAGTAAAGCCAATAACTACAGTTCCACTGGATCCTGGAATTAGACTAGAGAAGACTTACTGATATGAATAAAAAATTTTTCAGAAGTAGAGATATCTTTCAGAAGAAGGGATGAGTTTGTGTGAGGTGCTGCCCAAATACACATGCTCTTATGCCAAAATGAAAACATTGCCAAAATGAATCATCTGAGGATAAGCAGGATGTGAGAGGTGAGAAAATATATATGTGGACACATATTTGAAACAATTACAAACATTAATATGCAATGTTTTCTTACTATTTCTAAATGTCCCCATCTGCCTCCATTCTTTCCTGATTTTGCACCTAAATATTTCTCAATTTATTTTAGTTGTCATTTTAGCAATGAGTCTAAAGCTGGTGAGAGAGGAGAGAGGATATGCAGGTAAACACCATGCAGAGAGGAACCAGGCTGCAATGTGCACACCATGTTTCAAGACTGAGGACAAGATCAGATGAAATTCTACCAGAGATGTTCAGAACATTTGATAATTCTGGAAAACCATCCACCTCCTGTTCATATTCTCCATTTCTCCTACTTGCCCGCACACAGAGTTTGCCTGTGGGATTTTTCCACTCATCGGCCACTGCTCAATGCAGCAGCTTAGCTATGGGCAGGAGAAACGATTTTCACTCATCAATCACCCAATTACAAACTTCTGCTTTTCAACTGTATGACACTTTTGAGCTTGATCCATACAGGTTATTCTGAGCTAGAAATGAACTGTTAATTTCTGTTAAACAGCACCAGTGCTGTTTATGAACCATATCTTAACTTTCCCTTTCAACCTCTAACACCTAATTTCCTCCAAAGTTTCTCAGGAGGAACTTAAATCTTTCAGAAGTCCCAAGAAATATTTCCTACTTACTATCTACTGTATTCTACCTACTTTCTACCAGTTCCTTGTAATACATAACATAGGAAACCTCCGGGAAATAACAAGTGAGCTAATGGTTGTCAGGGGAAAATGTGGGAATTTTCTCTGAAAACTTCCAAAAATGTCAGACCTACTGTACTATTACAAAATATTTCATCTGGACATTTGGTAACCCATGGTCTTAAATCCAGGGTACAGAAAAGGGTAAAATTGTTGTGGAAGGAGTATGAGGAAGAAGATGCAAAGCTGCTTGAGATAGCTGCAGCAGCAGCAATCATGACCTTGGGACTCTGTTAGGGAAGTGAGACACAGAGGAGTAGGTGGGGAAAGCAAGAGGCCTGTAGGTATCTGAGGATCCATTCAAAGTGACTGAGTGGAGGGAGGGTGAGAAGAAAGAATAAAAACTTTTTAATGCAGATGAGGAAGAAGGCAGAATGGGAGTAGTAGTCTTCAATGGGAAAAAAAATTAAAAGAGGAAAAAAAGTTTTGAGGAAGAAGAAAATTAAAACACCTGAAGTGTAATACAGTGACTTCATGGGCACCTATGTGTTGGCTCTCAGCACTAAGTGGAGATTACATACCTTTTTCAAGTACCAGAGGGAAAAGTAGAAGACAGGTAACAAGAACAGAAGGAAATGGGTGGAGGTAAAATAAACACATGGAGTGCCAATGTTCCGTGGACAGTTTGAGCTTGCAGTAATAACAACAAATAATGATAGCAACAACAACAAAAAAGCGTGTGACTTGCTAAACTTCACAGTGGCTGTTGTTCCTCTGTATAAATAAAAGTGCTATTTGTGCAAGTCACAAAGTATTCTGTGAAATGTGTGTTTTCAGAGTTCAGTTGACTCTGTCTGTGGATCTATACCGACATCTATCAATATGAAACCTGGTCTTCACTCATCCTCCATGGAGCTGGAAAACAACACAGCTTTAAAGATGCTATGACTGTTTTTGGGTGGGCTGCAGTCCTTTGTGAATATAAAGCTAATTAAAACAATATGCTCTTTTTTCTCTGTTAGTCACTGAAGGCAAACAGGAAAATGGCACACAGATTAGTAACCCAGGGTCAGGTCTTCAGTCCTTCAGGCCAAAGTCTCACTGAAATAAGGCTAATGAAATAACTCATCTTGGCCTACTGTTCTTTTGTCTGTTCCTTTCAGAAATCAAGCCATGGTGCCTGTAAGTCCATGAAGTAATATCTGGAAAGTATTAATGACAACATACAGAAGAATCCCAGGTAAATTTTATACTCCAAAGACAGACCACAGGGGACCTCACCTCTCTGAAGTCAGAAAGACTCTCAAAACAGTGTATTTGTCAAAAGAAAACACTCTGTCTAAAATATCAGTTCAGTCACATAAAAAAGCATAGTGGAAATACCAAAAAATCTTAGTGAAACACTATTTTTTAAAACTCTTCATGTGACAACATCTGAAATGTTCTTCTTTCAGAATACATCTGTTCAACTAAATATACTACTGGGGCTTTTTAGTAATTACTTCCAGAAAGAGATTTTTAGACCATTTCAATAAACAACTTCAGCTTTGACCACTTGTTACAATACCTATTTTTATGGTTTTGAGTATCCTAGGGGGACTACATAGATAATTTCTTATGCTTTCTTGTGTCCAGAAAAATCACCCTATTCTTTCTTAAACAGAGGACAGGGACACCTTTATGAGCCTCCCCACCGAGCCAATATACAGATCAGCTGGCTGCACAACAGATCTCTTTGGAAATTAATGTGTAGAACTCAAAGCATTTGGTTTAACCTAGTAAACCCTAAACAGAATGATACCTTCTCACCTGTGAAACAACTGCTGCTTCTGTCTCAACTGCTTGCTAACCATTTCTGTCGAGAACCCATCTACACTGGCCTTTTTTTTTTCTTTTTTTCTTGAATAGTCTGAAATATCTCAGGCTTATTGTCTTATGACACAGTCTTCTTCACTGGACTTGTCAGAAGCACTGAAGTATACAAAATCATGCTCTGGGATTTCAGGAGGATTACATACTCTATTTTTAATATAAAAAAATTACAATTCAGTTGGTTATATAAACAAGGAAGAAAAGTGTACCAGTATAGTATTGCAAGTAATGTTCTCAGAAAAGCAGAAAGGAGAAATTTCTGCCACATAAGCCAGAAAAGAAAATAATTTTATAGTTAAAGTTTTCCAAATATATTATGAATAACAACAACATTTAAATGCGGTACGCATAAGTCACCAGGCTGAGTATATGGAAAACAAAAAGTGGAATTCCACCTGTCTCTGCATGACATTGACCAAACTGTTAACACTGAGAGGGTAAATGCAAAAAGGTAGTGGTTCAGATGCTGCCAGATAGTTTCATGCAGGCCTACTGAAGTTGCAAACCTAAGTAAGTTTGTAAATTCACATAAAATATCCACCTGAAATCAAAGTAAGCCTTCACAACAAATTAAATAGATTATTGGACAATGTGGATTACTGTTTTACAGTAAAATGGACCATTTTCTCTTTGTGCCATATACTTCAGGAAGTTCAGTCGCATGGGCTAGTAACTAAGGTAGGTATTAATGAAAAAAATAATGAAAAACACTATTTTGGGGAGTAAAGATTTTTCTAGTTTGGAAACTGATATTGCCAGTTCTTACCAGAACTGAGGCTAGAAACTAAAAACAATGTGCACAGTTTTAATATCTTATAAGGAAATGTGTCACATTTTTCATCACATTTGCTTTTTCAGAATTAGAAAATAAAAGCACATTGTGTTAAAAAAACTGTGTACTGCATTAGGCAGCTGGAATTAAATGTAGAATTTTTCTGTATATAATAGACAGCATAAGTGGATTGTTCATAGTCTGCACTTCTGAGGAAAAGGCCTTCTTGGCAACTGGTTTTTTGGGAATAGTCATTGATTTTGAATTATTCCATCATTTTTAATTGATGAATTATAATGGATTTTCACAATATACTGACCTTTTTATATGAAACAGATGCAGTTTTAGATTCAAATATTGTATAAACAAATCAACACAAGTTATGATAGCAAATGCAATTGTATCTGACAGACAAGCATATGATTCTTTTTGTTAGTTATACTGCAAAAAAATTCAAATTTGCATGTCAGTGGGATTGAGCGAAACCAACAAGTCCAAAACAATTACTATACTCTTGCAGGATTTTATACTATTAAAATAGGGAAGTTGGAGGAAAGTAGAATTAATTTAACAATACCAAAATGCTTTTTACGGGGATTTTAATTGTGTCTAAGATTCCATAATAACGTAAGAAATCACAAGATTGAATAAATAATACTTTTCATTTTAAAAAAGCTTTGATACTAGTTGCAAAATACCATCAATCTTCCCTTTGCAGTCCTGGTTTGGACTCCCCCCCAAGAAATGGCACATTAAAGATGGTTGGAAACATTCAACCAAAAAAGGAACATGGTTTTTGTAAGAAAAGTTTTGGGGTTTTTGACCAGCTCTAGTTAACATTCATTGCAGATGCAATATTTTCAAAGCTGTTTCCTGAAAAGAGAGACTATTCACCAACACTGTGATAGACAATTGCATTTTGTTTCAATAAAGCAAATGTAAATACTGGAAAAAAGCCACAGTTATAACACTTCAAGAAATTTGGGATACATGTAATATAATAACACAGTTTCCACCACAAAAATTTGTAGAATAACTTAGTTCGGAAAAAGCCCCCTGAGGCCCAACCATCCCTCTGCTCAAAACAGGTTCAATTAGTTCAGTCTGCTTGGGAACATGTTCAGCTAAGTTTCAACTCTCTCCAAGGACAGAGATTCCACAAAGATTGCTTCAAGATTTCACAGCCCTGTGGATAGGACAACGGATTGAGACTCTAAATCCATTTCCAGTTGTGTTAAATTCCTTGTTACAGGAGTTTAAGAGTTACATACTCTCATATGTGACCTTGGATGATTAAGTTTCTCCACCTGCAAGCCTAGAATTATTCAAAACTCCTGCCTAATTATATTATTGCATTATAACCACAATAAATATTATTGTATATAGACAAAAATGTTTATTATTGTATATAGAAAAAAATTGTCTAAGTAACAATATATTCAAAGGTGCTATCACTGCAAAGTAAATGTTTTCAAGTCCTTGGATGTCACCATGAGAAGAATGAAGCTAAAGAAATAGGGCATTTTACATAAAGCAGCAGACTATACTTTAAACTCTTACAGCAGCCTCTAGACATTGAGGCCTAAACTATTTGTATCTTCAGCTCTTAGCTCTTTTACTGGTGACTTTATTCAAAATGCACAGTTCTCACCCAACATTGGCATCCTTTTAGTTATGTTTTCAGGGTTTAAGTTAATGACCAGAGTAGTTTCATTTTGGTAACCTTAGTATCAGATTTTTATGAAAATGATCCATCTTTATTCTTCCATATTAAACTGCAGGTATTGTCTTTCTGCCCAGAATACCAAATCTTTGCATGATGTTCTCATCAGGAGTAGTGCATGTAGTGACTGATTCCTACATGTATGATGAACAGCCTTTGCTTAGAAACTCAGAAGATAATTCATGCTCTTGAGGACATAGCCATTTTTTATGCTGTTTATGATAATTTACATTCTGCCTAATAAATAGTTTCATACACAATGTATCTGTATGGGATATCAACTATATCATTCCTCTCATCAGCACCACTTAGAACTATGCAGGTGAAAAATCCAAAATAGAGAGATCCCAGTTTCAGTCACTTTTGCTTCTGATGGCATTTTGTTTAAAGATATTTCCTTGAATTTCTTGATGTATCATCTGAATCCTTTTTTTCCAGATACATTTGAATCACCATAAATTTGCAACATCGTGATCTATAAACTAGATATTACAGTACCCAACTGGAGTAAATTGAGTTTAGTTCACCTGTCACAAGTGTATCTCATTTCAAATAGCACCCAACTGAGTTCTCAAGGTACATGTAGCTCTCCACCTACAGCATTTGAGACTGTGACATCTGAAATCATAGAGCTTTTAGGTTAAGAATGTCACAATCTTTGAAGTCCTGTAGATGCTGCATTTCTTTCTGAATGTCATTGCATATGGCTTTCTCACATCCCATATCCCCATTTGGGCTGTGACCACTCAAGGAATGATAGTCAGATGTCTGAAATGGGGGATTTTTCCAAAATGAAGCAAAAAACATGATACATCATTTAAAAACTCCCAGGAGTGGGACCACGAGATTGCTACATTGCCAGCTCTTCCTCAGCACTCTTGAACAAACCTACCGTGCTCAGTTTCTGACCTCTGACATTCAGATGCTAAACCATCCATAGCCTCCCAAGGCTTAGCATAGGATCTGAAAAGGCTTCCGCAGCCCTTCATTCGTAAATAATGAAACAGCACATTATTTACACTGGTTACATTTGCAGGATTTATTAACGTTGTACCCCGCATAGGCAGACTTGGATGCAGCGCAGAGATCTTTTTAGGATCCTGCGTGCACTGTCACCTGTTGCCGGCATCAGAAATGAAGGATGGCCCAGGGCTGGCCCTCAGAGACCCGAGGTCGGCACACCTACCCCGTAACGCCGCCGGGCGGGGGCCCGGCCACCGGCGTGTGACAGGACGAGGTGCCCAGGTGGGTTTTACCTGCCGGCAAAACGCCTCCACCACCCAGAGCCTCCGCGGGGAGCGGAGCCCTGCAGAGGAGCACAGGGGCCGGAGATGCAGGGAGCTCCTCCGGGGAACGGAGCCGGGCCGGGCGGGGCGGCGGCCGAGGTCGCACCTTGGCCCGGTGGGGCTTTCCTGGCCCGCACGGCGCGGTACTTTCCGCACACGGTTAACCTTTGCGTTACTCCCACTGCGCCCGGAGGGGTGGAAACTCCGGGCAGAAATCATTCGGGGAGGGCGGTAAAGCAGGGGAGGTGGTTTTGGGTAGTGAAGTTTTGCCGGCCGCACCAGGGGCAGCGCCGCGGGTTACGGAGGTGCTGACGGCGAGGGTCGCACAAGCAAGCAGCGGTGGGGTCACATGGAGCGAAGGCCGGCCCAGCCGGCGGAGCGGGGCGGAGCGGCTGCTACAGGGCCACGGCGGCGGGAGAGGTGCGGCGGGGGCCTTCGCCCGCCTCCCCGCCCGGGGGCAGCGGCCCTGCCAAGCTCGGGGAGCCGCGACCGAAGCCGCCGCCAAACAAAGGCGCGGGCGGGCGCAGTGACTTCACCGCCGGGCCCGCCCCCGCATTCCCGCCCGCGGAACCTGCCCCGCTGCCGTCTCCTGGCAACCTGCGGGGAGCTGCGGGCCCGGCGCGCACCCTCCGCGCTGGGGCCAGACAGCGCCGCGCAGCGCCGCCGGCCGCGGTCTCCGGCCCTCCCCTCCCCGTCCTCAGCAGACCCCGACCCCCGGCGCGGAGAGGCGGCCCCGGCGGCGGCTGGAGACGGCGGCGGGCAGCGCCCACCTGGCCCCGGCGGGGGCGGGCAGGGGGCGGCCGTCTCCGCCCCCCCCGGCAGCCGCCCTCTCCGCCCGAGGGAGGTACGGAGCCGCTGCCGCAGCTCCCCGCGGGGTGCCAGGAGCCTCCCCGCGCCCCCCCAGGCAGCGCGGGCGGCGAGGCGCCCCTGGCTCGCCGGGCTGGAGGCGGATGGAGGGAGCCAAGCTCCGCGCTCGGCCGGGGCCCCTCTGCCGCCGGGAGAGGGCCGGTCCTGGCGGGGCGCGGGGGCGCGGCAGGCGCTTTCCCCGAGATGCGGCGGCCCCCGCCCGCCCCTGCGAGCGCCCTACCTGTGCCGGGCCCGCCGCCGCCCCTCCCCCGGCCCCGCCGCCGCCGCCCCCGCGGGGGCCGGGACTGAGCGCGCCGCGGCGCCGAGATACGGCCCCGTGAAGAGGGAGCGGGAGCAGTGCCGGCCGCGGCGCATGATGTGGGTGCCGCTGCTGGCGTGGCTCACCGCGGGGATCGTCTCCGTGCCCAGGTGCCAGCGCGGCCCCGGAGCCTTCCTTGGGGCGGCCTGGCTGCTGGCGGCCGTGCCGGGACTCTGCCAGCGCTGTAAGTGTCCGAGCGCCTGGGGCTGCTCGCCGTGCCCCGGCTGGTTGGGGCTGTGGCTGGGTTCGGTTCTGGCGCGGGGTCGTGCGGGGGCGGGCGGCTTGCCCGGGCCCGGCGGCTGCCTTGGGGCGCAGTGCTGACAGCTGGGACCGCCCGGCGCCACCGGCACTCGCCGGCCGGGCGGGCCGAGCTGGCGGGCGGACGGTACCTGCAGGGAGAGCCGGGCTGGAGCGGCTCCTGACCAAGCCTCGCACGGCCGGGGCCAGCCCGGGATTGAACTGCCCACGCCGGGAGCGTCCCGCCTTTAGGGAGCCGTGGTAGTTCCCGGGGAGCCGGCGGGACTATCGCACTCCAGGGTGCTGCGGGTCCTGCAGTGCACCCTCCGCGACACTCGGTGGAGCGGCACCCGCCCGGGGAACCGAGCTAGGGATGGACAGTTCTTGGGGATGGCAACACTTTGTTTTTACGTCGTTTATATGGCATGCCATGGCAGGGTTAAATAGGGATAGAGCTACGAGAAGATTGACTTCTGTTTACCTTGGGATAACGTGCATGTTGACAGTTCCCCGGGAGCTATGGTTCTCGGGTGAAAAAGGCTCTGGTAAATGTGGGTAACCCCTCGCGTTGTGGAATTGCTTCCCAAAGCCCCCAGCATAAGTTTTAATGTGTGCAGGCTGAGGGGGGTTTGTGCAAATGCACCTTAGATAGTGCAGCAGTTGACAGAGCAAGCAGGTTAGTCTAGTATTTCATAAAGGATCTTATTTAGCTAGCAGTGATCATAAAAGCAGATCTGATTGTCAATCATCTTTCTGTATGTTTTTCTGCTTGTGGAATAATTGGCATTTCCCAGCCTAAGCCTGGAGCTGATTTAAAATGTTAACATGTAGCCTCTGGAACTAAGATTTACAATGGGAACAATATATTAGTCTTAAGTTCTTCATTGCATATGTGACAAATTCATGCCTAATTCAGTAGGATTTGCCCAGTGCTATTAAAAACAATGGAATAATTTGTTAACTTTCATAGGATAATTTATTTTACTTTTTTGGCTTCGTACTTTGAATTCAGAACTAAACTAAATGTCAATAGGAAAAATAAAATATATTATTAAATTTCTTATGAAACATGACATCTTGTGTGTAGTATCCCAGATTTTTTTTTTTTATACAGTGCAATTGAGTTGAAAGGCTAATTGAAACTTTATGAAGAGGATGGTTCTATGCCTGAATGCAGTGTTGTGCTTGCTCATGAGTGTAGTTCCTGGGTACACACTAGTGCAAATAATGCATCAGAACAGAATGCCACGGGGGAGGTTGTGCATGGGGCTTTTGTGCCAAAAGATGCTTGCTGTCTTTGTTGTGCTTCATAGTGAAAATATATATGGGCAATGCGTCATGGGTTATGTGTTTATTGTGACAACAGCTCTCAGATTGGGCAGGCTGTAACTCACATAGACCTTGTTTTTTCCTTTTCATTTGAAACCTCTGCTAATTCATGAAAGCTGAAAGCACACTGAATTCTTTCCTTCATACATAATCACTTTACAGGCTACAGCCGCAGTTGAAGCAAGAAGAGTGTTTTGTTTTGTTTTTCTGTGAATGAACACGTGAAATTTTTTGTTATTATTAATGTTATTTGTGATTTTTTACATTTGGCTGTGGTAGCCAGTGCAGCACCACCTGGATTCTTTGAATGTCTGCAGGCTGCTTTGAGAGAGACTGGGCAGCAGCTCCATGTACAGATATTTGGCAGCGTGGCTTTGTTCAAGCAGCCACTCCTCTCTGCTTCTGCATCGACAGTGCTGGGCATGGAGAAAAGCATCGTGCTGTTCCTGTGCCATCAGCAAGTCCAGTTTATTTATGTGCAGAGTTGGCAGAACCTGCATATCTGTTGCACTGAATCTCCAGTTCTAAAAGAGACTGGAATTAATAGGAAATGTACATGGAACTGAAATTTATTTAATTCTTTTTGGAGCATTTGTGGCTCTTTAATTGAAAAATTGAGAGCTTTATACTACCTGAGGTATTTGTTCTGCAAACTGCGGTTTGAGATGAGAGTCATTGCTTGGGGATAAGTAAAGGTAGAATTTGGTGCAGGGTTTGAAGTTATAATGAGTGCAAAAGGAAATCTCACCATGCTGTAAATTTGCAATTCCCACATTACAGGTCCTGTAAGCTCAGATAAAAAGAGTAGTGTTGCTGCCTTCTACAAAGAGCCCCTTGTTCAATAAATCTCACCAAAAGGAAATTTGCAGTTCAGTAAGCCAATTATAACAAATACCTGACATAAGAATCAAGCTAGTTCTGTAGGGATTTCTACAGATCTGTGCATTTATGTTGGAGCATTAAATCTGACAAACTCCTAAAGGTGTAAACCAGTGAACTGAATAAAAGCTGGATTCTACAGCAAAAGCATGTGTATGCATTGTACTAACCAGTTGAGTAAGTGCTTATTTCAGTGAAAGTTCCCTTGCCTTGTTCAGAAACCAACTGCTGAAACTCTTATTTTTTACCTGCTGTATAAGCACAGGGGTTATGTGGGGTTCAAGTACTGAAGAATGACTGATTGGTCAGGGTTAATAGATGACATTAGTTCAAATCTCCACAGTGTCCCAAAACGAGTTATAATTAATATTAAAATATGAAAATGAAGGTATTTGGTGCTTTCCAAAATACCCAGGGAGTTATTCCTCTATGAAGCTCAAATAAACAGAGTGTACTTGTGATGTGCAAAGAGGAATGGGATGGAATGAAAATCTTTATGTCTGAACTAAAAGTTGGGGAACAGTCACACAGCAATTCTCTTAGATAATTGTGATTGACAGGTCTCTTTAATATACCAACTTTAAATGTTTGTATTTTCAGTCTTCTTGAGAGTGTGATTTGGAAAGACCACTGGGGAAAGTGGGGGATCGGTGATCATGAAGGGGTCAGTTGTTAATTGATTTATGCCAATTGCATGACTTCTGATTCATTAATTTTCTCCCATCAAGGTCTTTGGTGCTTCGCCAGTCTGGTCACATCCGATTTCCATGTGACCCCTCTAGTAAGAAAGTTTTATAAACCATTATTCGTGTTACTTCTCAAAGGAATAAGAAAAGCTATTCAAGCCACCCATGGAAGTTTTTGAAGAGAGGTGATCAAGAAATGTCTTATGGCACACACACAAGCACACAATAAAGTCTGAAATAAAAGATATATCATGATAGCTTTAATTGGCGTCTGTTAATTCTCTTGTGTACCCATGCGGCCCATTTTCTACTGGGTCTCAGTGGAAGAAGCTGTGTTATATGGAATACCCAACACTGAGCCAGTTTGGCATTTCCTGAGGCTTAAAACAATGCAAGAAGAAGAGAAGACCCATTTTCCATTTCCTGAGTCTGCCTGGGTGATCTGCTCCTGAGGGCTAATGGACCATCTTTGGGAAAGCCAACCTTTTGGAAACCAGCATTTGGGGAAAAACAACCTGGCAGTTTGAGCAGGCTGTAAGTTGTAGTTCTGAGGAATAGTGAGGGAGAGGTTTGTTTATGTGCACATTGCTCAAGGAGCATATTTTGCCAATGACATGAATACATTTGCTTTGCAAATTGTACATTTCTCATAATCGGTTGCAATTTCATGTCTCTGGGGGGCTTCTGTGGTAAGGTGTTTTTTTTTATTTTATGGTTTTTACAAGTTGAATGAAACTCATTGCATGTGTAGTGTTTACAATGTTTTCATGCTGCAGGTGTTTGAGATGAGGCTGGGGAAAGAGAGGAGAGGGGCAGTTTATGAACTAGAAGAGCAATAACCATTCTCTTGGTGCTCTGGAAAGGTTGCCTCTGTTAGTTTGGATATGCTGTTGCTGAGGAAAGTTGTCAAGGCAGTCTGAAGAGTGCATGCATCAGAAATACTCTCTACAGTTTGAAGAGACAGTTGCTTCTTTTTGGGCCTTTAAACTTTCAAGGACTGGAACTGCAACAACTGAGAAAAGAAAAATTAGACCCCATTAGTCAAGAGGCCTAAATGAATAAATTTGATTTTCCATACAATCTAAGTTTAATTTACTTCACTTCCCCAGACCATCGGAAAGATGTCAGAATGTGAACTTCATGGAAGCTAAAGAAAATATTCATTAAATGACCCCCATTCCACAAGCAGACATTAAAATGTCATATTATAACCACCCTTATACTTTATAGAGCACTTAAATACCGGTAATAGTTTTCAAATCCCTGTGAAGAATTTGTGATGACTTATCCATGTTGTGTCTTGAGTTTGGCACAATTAGAACTAATTACCATAGGAGAAGAAAAATGGAAGATATTTTATTTAGAAATTGTGTAAGTTGACATAGGCTGCTGATATTTATCAAGACTTTTTAATAACAGTTAACAGTTGGACCAGAGGATTTAAAGGATCTCTTCCAGCCTAAATGATGCTATGATTCAAGGAGGTACTCCTGTGCCTACATGTGCCTTTCTTACCCTCATCTCTGAAAAGTTGCCCCACTTATATGAAGGTGGAATCATTCAGGACAAAAACTCAAAGAGAAGCCTCAGACAGGTGCATATAAACTCAAGTTTTTCATGAGATATATTCAATGTAGAGGATTACTGGTGGACTTGGCAGTATTGGGTTGATCTTAGTGGTCCTTTCCAACCTAAATTAGTCTGATTCTATGCTATGATTGTGTGAATAGGTCTGATGTAAGGAACATTAACCTTAATTTATAAATTAAATCTGCATTACCTACATGATTTTTTTTCAACAATGTATATTTTAAAAACTGATTAGATAGGTGTATCTAAGGCAGTGATTGGGATTTAATGACTTCTGTCAGGGTAAGAAGAACAAGTGGAATAGCTTGGCGTTCTGACCTTTAAAGTTTGTTTAGTGTTCTTAAAATATATAAATGGCACTAAAGTCATATGTTATATTTTCAAAACTTATATATGTGAACTATTCAGAGCTTTTGCTGTAACTGGTAATCTAGACATCTTGGTATAAATTTGACTTCTCAAGATGAATTTACTGAAAACAGAAGAGTGGAGAAGGATTTAGTTTCTGTTTTGTTAATAAACTTTCTTTGTTTTGGGGTTTTTTTTTAATAAAATTCTTAAGACCTCAGTGCTTCTCATTCTACTTGCAACCTCCTTTTCAGCAAAATCTTGTTTTCAAAGTTCCTGTATCTCCTCTACTAATTGCTGACTTCTGTTTAACCAGTGGAAAGATGTAATAATTCTTTCTCATCTGCTTAAGCAAACATAATTTTTGATGGACAAACTAGGATATGGTCTGTTATTCTTTTCTAAGTACTTGAACTTCATTAATTTTTTTCCTTTTGGCAGTTTACATAAATGGACTTGGGCTATTTAGTTTAACTTTTGGGAAGGAAGTGGGGCTCTAATGAATTAGTTCACTGTACACTGTAATGGAACCTTTCTCCAAGAAGAAAAGTAAGCTTCTTGCCAGCCATTCAGGATTCCCCCTTGTTCTGGTGGCAGAACAAGAATAACCCCTTGAGCAAAATGTAAGTGTTTCAGGATGATCAGAATTTACAGCATTAGAAAGCTGCCAAAAAAGCAACTTCTAGCTGAGGCTAAATTGGCCTAAATTGAAAACTTTGCAAAGCTCATAATTGACTTTTTTCTTTATATGTTTCTCTGCTTCCCATGACTTCATTGTCATATGCCTGTGGTAACTTCTTGGTATTTACCCATAGTGACAATAATAATGAGTCTGAAGTATTTATGGTCATCAAAAGATGCTGAGACAAATATTTTAACTATGATTATTGGAGAAAGAAATTTCTGTAGCTTTAGGCGGGTCGAATGATGTTCCTGGATGTTTGATTTTCGTTTTACTTCATGCCTCTTCTCTGCCCACTGATTTGGGAGTTAGGTTGTTAGCAGCAGTAGTTCATTGGGTTCAAATATTGAAGACTGGTATTTTTGGTGTTTTGCTGTTGTAGCAGTATTATGAATACAGCTGCATGGTGTATGGTGACATCACAAAAGTAGTCCAAGTCTGATTAAACCAGTAGCTGCCCTTTCTAAAATAAATTCTGTTCCTTCTCTATGTTCAAGGGAATTAGGCTAAGTGAATTCTGTTTGTTCTATACTTGAGAGTACAATTTATTTCCACCTTATCTCTGCAGGGTGGAAAGGGTTAGTACTGTGCTGAGGACAACTTGCTTCTCTCAGATGGGAGCTTCTTCCCAAAATCAACCAAGTTCCCATCTTTTTGCTCAAACAAGACTACCAGGAAATAAGAAAACTTACACAATGGCACGAATGGCACAAAGTAACTAAATAAAACTAATGACATCATCAAGCAGCCTCTTCCAAGCTAAGCAAAGTTGTTGGAGTGCATTTTGCTGTTAGAAATGTTGTGGCATTACTTCAGAACATTAAGTAAACCACTACCTGTTTAAAGCCTAGAATTTGCACGTTTGAAGTCTGTCCCTTAAGAGAGCATTTAAGCTGCACCTGCAGACCCTACACAAATGTGAATACTTCCTTGAAAGAGCAGAAGGAGAAGCTTGCATTCAGTCTGTGAGCACCTGTAGTTTACTTACAATTAGTATATGAGTCCGTATATTTTATAGCGCACTGCCACATTTTGTGTAATCTTTGCCCCCAAATTATAAAATTTAACAGGCTAAACCTAAAATAGATGTTGTGCAGTGTCTGTTCCTAGACAAGTGGGTTGGGTTTTGAGATTTTTAATTATGAAAAAAATCCCAGAAAGTTTTTTACCAGTTTGTCTCAGGGACAATAACCATCTTTGGAGATTGAAAATCCTATTGAAAAGCAAATTACTGAAATAACAAATACCGTAGACTTGGTATTCTAGAAAACAGTAACATTTTTTAAATAGCCCTCTTGAATAAATGCTCCTCCTAATCTTGTGGACTACATACAAATCCTTAGGGAATGGTGGTTATCCTCTCTGATACCAGTCTTAGCTTTTATTTCATATTCTTGAGGTTTTCTCATTGCAAGTGTAAACTATATATGTTCAATGATCTGTCTCCCTAATCCACACGTGCACAGCTTTTGGTTTGTTTCAGGAAAATCTTGTATAAAAGCACAATTCAGTTTATCATTTTGTGTTCAGAGCTGAGGGACTTGTTCCCCTAGGTTGTCAGCTTTGGGAATTTTGAACTAGAATAGATTTGTTCCAAACCACCATGTTTGCAGATAAAAGAGAATGAAGTAAGCTATTTGCATTGCTATGGACTAAGAATCTATCAGGTTGTCTTTGGTGACACTGTGTGGGAAGAAATAGCCCTGAGCTATTAGGATCCTCTGCACTGCTGCTGGGTATGTGAATGGAGAGACAGTGCCAGGATGAGGTCATGCTCCTATAGGGCAGAAAGCACCAATTTGGTGATGATTAGACATGCAATAAAAGGGTACTTTAGAGAAACAATTAGGGGTTGAAGGCCTGGTTTAAGGAGGTACAGCTATAGAAGATGGTGGGAAATAAAGCTTGGGCTGGTCTTTTATTCAAGGTTGATCTTCTTAAGCAGGCAGAAAATAGTCATTTTTATCTACCTTTATAACCATCATGACCTCCTGATTAGGTAAGACTTTATAGAATACAAGGAAAATACCAACCATGCTGGGCTGTTGATAGGCTACCTGCTAGCAGTGCTTACTAATACAAAAGAAATTAAATTAGCAGTGATATATGGCAGTAGCCATTCCAGGCTTTGCTGAAGCAGCATGACTGTATTCAAGCTGTTCAACTCTGAGGGAGCTTCTAGCAGCTGTGGATGACTGGAGTACAATGATTCCTATGCCCATGTTCCATCCTAGGAAACTGAATGAACACAACTCCACACATCTTGAAGTTTCCTTGAAATCAAGGGATTAAAAAAAAAAAAAAAAAAACACAAACCTTTTAAGCTTTCTGGTTCCATATGCTTAGCATTTTTATTGGTGTAAAGCTGTACAAACAGGACCATCAAACCTGTGCCATAGAAGCATTAGCTTTTATGACTGTGGGAAATTAGTCTGTTCTAATGATATAATCCTAGTAAATTTTCCTGTATGTTTTATTTGCAAGAGACAGGATAGATTAGTTTCTGAAGCCAAGTAGGCTTTGACTCATTGTTTGCAGGCATGAATTGCATCAACAAAATGTAACCATCTCCCAGAAAAGCAGGAAGTTTCATAGAAAGGAGAGGCTACAAGTAAAGTTGGCCAAGAAACAAAAATTGTGTTGTGAAAATTTCAAGGTTGCATTGCTTGTTTTCATTCTGTATTGTCGCTTGGGAACAAAGTCAGACTGGAGTAGTCAACAGCTCTGTCTCTCATAGTCAAGGCCATGTCTGAGGCTGTGGTTTGAATGTTGTGTTTTTGAGTCCTAACTGCAGTACCAGTAGCTAGTATGGGCAGTACCTTTTCAAAAAGGCAGTTATATGAATCTTTCTGGAAAAAAAAAAAAACTTCAAAATTGCTATATGTAGGTAAAAAACTTGGGTTGCTATGCATCTATCTGAGGCTGATGTTCCCCAAGTCTTCATCTTAATGTGCAACCTTCATGTAAGTGCTGGAACTTCTCAGAGAGATAAGGATAAGAAAGACACAGGTAGGCTCAGAGAATTTCAGAAGTATCTCCTTGAATCATAGCATCATTTAGTCTGGAAAAGACCCTCAAGATTCTCAACCTAACCCAGCACAAGCCCACCACTAAACCATGTTCCTAAGCATCACATCCACATGTCCAGTGGATGGTGGCTCTACCACTTCCCTGAGCAGCCTGTTCCAAGGCTTGACAGCCCTTTCAGTGAAGATTTTTTTCCTGATATCCAATCTAAACCTTCCCCAGCACAACTTGAGGCCATTTTGTGTTATTGTTTGTTAACTGGGAGAAGAGGCCAACCCCCACCTTGCTGCAATATCCTTTTCAGGTAATTGTAGAAGATGATAAGCCCCCCTCCCCACCCCTGAGCCTCCATTTCTCTAGATTAAACCACTCTAGCTCCCTCAGCTGCTCCTATTAAGACTTGTGCCAGACCCTTCCCCAGCTCCCTTGCCTTTCTCTGGGCATGCTCCAGAACCTCAATGTCTTTTTCACCAGCAGCTTTCCAGCCCCTTTTCCCCCCAGCCTGTAGTGCCACATGAGGTTGCTCTGACTGAAGTGCTGAACCCGGCATTTCCCCTTATCGATCTTTATATAACTGCCTCAAAGCTTAATGTGAATATCCTCTCTAATTAATGAAGTGTCCATTCACTTTTTGGGAACTCCATGTCAATGTGCCTTTACAGAGCAGACTTTCAAAGCATTTTCTATCCTCCAGCATCAGCTATGACTCTTGTTCTCTGCCAGGGCTTTCCCAATGCTGTGTTGACAGAGGTGTCCTCCCCCTTTGTCTGCGCTGTTCAGCTGAAATCCAGTGTCAGCTCTCTCCAGTGACGTCACTCAGACCTTGCACAATGTGCAAAAAAGGAAGATCTTGGTGGTTTTTCCTGCGTGCTTTGCAAAGGCACAAATTCATGCAGGGCAGACTTCTGCATGACTTTGCATTTTAATGGCTTTGTAAATCACCTGTGTAGCTGTAACTAATGACCCTCATGTTTAAAAGGTGCTTTCTTCATAAGGTAATGCAGATTAATTTGGGAACCTCAAAACTCTCGGTGTGGCGGGGGGGTATAATGGCAGAGTTAGGAATGGGAAGTCCCTATCAGTTATGAGGACTTGTTCACTAGTGATTATTTTCATTGCATTTATTTCGATGTGCAAAGACTTACTCGATTCTCACCTCTGCCTCTTACCATTTCTGTAACCACATTATGATTTATCTCTTCCAGTTCCATTTTTCCTATTAGGAACACTTTAAAAGTTGATTAGTTTGGTTTGGAGGGGTTTTTATCTTGTTTGTTTGTTTGGAAAGGTGTTTTACTCATGTGCCAGATTTACAGAAGTATTTTTTGAGAGCTCAGAATTTAATAGTGTTTTTCACCTTTCTTTTATACATCTTTATTTTCATAGCAAAGACATGTCCTCTGCCATTCAGAGTTTTAGTTTACTGCTTCTTTTGTTACTGGCAAAAAACATTTTAAAATCAGTGTGCAGCTTAGATTCTTTCTGTCTCAATAGTGAAACTAAAGTGCCCAAAAGTTAATGACGAAATGAAACAAATTAGCAAATGCCTTATGTAATTGAAAAAATGGGAGAGGAAAGAAAAGTTGTTTGGTATTCTTTTGAAGTAATCTTAGAATTTTGTTATAAAGCATAAAAAGTGTACAGTATTCAAGTTGAGATCTCCTTTCCTGGGCAAGGTTGAGTACCTCTTAAAGCTGATTTTGAGGTATACCTTGTAATCTTATTGGAAAATCTGGTGATGTCATAGTGTGTTTTTAAGGTATGTTTTCATTGCACCTGCCTGCTCAGCCAGAGCGAGTGGGGAAGCCATGTGTTAGGTGGGATGGCCACTGCCTGTCCCCTCTGCAGGGTCATGCTGCTCTGCTCTGAAGACAGAAAAGTGAAAGTAACTGCGGTATACTGTATGAAAGCTGCAGCTTTCCTCATAAATTAGGCTATACATGAGTTAGTGAAGGCCTCATTCATTATCTGTACAGGGGGATAGCCTGGCTGATGGCTGCCCTAGAACAAGATTAGATGCACAATTGAAGGAAAACCAGCTCTGTGGAAGCTGGATATTTTCCTATCTGCTTGCCTCAATGAGTGTTCACCAGTTTGAGGGCCATGATCAGGGAGCAAAAGCTGCAAGCTATATTTTGGCTTTCTCTTTTAAGAAAGCAAGTGGTACACCCTCCAAAGCCAGCACAAGCATGTACCAACTGTGAAGCTGATACAAATCCAAATTCTTGGCTGTACTTGAACAAAGTGCTGTCTGTTTGAAAACCTGTTTAACATCCCCTCTGAGACGCCAGAGTGCTTTATTGCTATTTCATCTCTGAGATAAATACCCTGATTGTGATAAGGTTACTTTCATAATAAGGAGGCAGGATATAATTATAACATATAGGATATTTGTCTTGCCTTGATCCCTCTTGTTGCAGAGAGTCTAGGCTTGCCACACCTGTGATCACTGTAAATAGCTGCAGTTGTTGGAGCATGGTTGTAATTTTGTGGAGTAGGCTGGAAAAGTGTAGTTTAACCTGATGCACTTTTTATTATATGCATATGCCTGTGCAGTTCCCAGCGCAGAATTTGGCCCTTGTCGAAAATACCTTTTGGCATACATCAGTTCAAACTGAGCCAGTAGAAACTAGCCCTTAGCTTTGGCTGAACAGTAACTCAGTCTTGTCTGGACTCTGTTTTTGGTGAAGTGGCAGGAAAAATCTCCGTTCTTTTTTAAGTCAACTCATAAAAAAATATTTCTTGCTTTACCATGGTTTTTTAAAGCAACCAAAAAGTTTATACTTCAACAGTTATGATTTTAGTAGGTTTACGACTAAATACTAAATATTTGATGAATGAAAGCATGTCCATAAATTTTACTGTTATTATGGACTATGTACTTGGGAACCAGAGTAGTGATGTAGACAGAATAATAAATAAAGAAATTAATTCAACTTTTTCAAGTTTCTTGTTATTAAAAACATAAAATTTCAACATTTTGTTCCAATGGTACCAGGCTTCTCTATTGCCAATCTGCGACTTAATGTTATGAAAATTGAGCTCTTGAGACTGGAGAGTTACCAGCAAAGAGTTTTGCATCCAGGAGTACTGTATATCTCATTTGTTAATGTGATCACACTGAAACTAGATTTTAAGATATTGTTTCTGACTTAGCAGTCTGCAAAGTCAGAAAGACACAGACCTCCCTATGTTTTACTGGGCAGGCTGTATTAATAAACTAAATCAAGTTTCAATAGATTCAATAAAGTAATCATACAAAAAAAAATTGGGACAGTTATTTTTCAGTCAGCTTTCCAGTGCATCTGGAAAATGGCACATAGACACATATTGTTGGGTTTTTTAGGAAGTGCATATTAAAAAAGGCGTTAATATTGTGCTATGTGGTCAATGGCATTTAAAGTAAAGTATGTGTTTTGCAGATAGGATTATATGTTTTAAGAAAGGAGTCTCAGATATTATTGCAGGAAATTAATTAGGCCATACTTATTATTTGGCTTACTTGGTTTACTGATTGCACTGACTAGGAATTAATCTTCCTTATTCCGTATCTGAATAGCTAGAAACACAGGTTTCTCATTTTTTCATGTCAGCTATTTATTCGTATCAGACCAGCTTTGTCTCTTGCAATAAATATTAACTTGAACGGGTAACCTCAAAATTCATGTAATTTTCTCTGTATTTTGCTCCATGGTGGTCCTAAAACCACTATTAGGCTGCAGATCAGCAACTTATATTTTTCCTTGTCCTTTGACACTTTACTGAATTTATCACTCTCTTTTCCTTGTAACGCCTTTCATCTCTGCTATCTTTGATATCCAGTTGAAGATGGGAGGGGTGTTTGTGTGCCAAGAACAATTACATTCCTTTTATTTTTATTCTTTCAACAACTTTTCATTCTGACTCTTTGCACTTTATGAATACTGTCTAGAAAAGGTCTACAACCCTGTGCATGTCAGTACCTACCCAAAATCTTCATACTTTTTCCCCTCTCCTGTAGTATGAGGTAACATTTTCTATGGCCTCTAGGACTGCTCTTTCAGAGTGCAGAACTAGAACTGCATAAAGTACAGTTGCTGTCTTCTTATAATTACAAAATAATTTTATTGAGTTAGTGCTGAATGAGCTTGCTCTCATTTCACATCCAAGTAAAACTTGCTATGCTTGTTTTTATAACAAAAGGAAACAAAAAAAATCCCTTCAGATTTTGTCTTGTTCTTTTCTTTCTCCTTAGCAACTCCTTCTTTATTTATCCCTACCAACCTCTCCCACCCTTTAATCAGTTTTCCCTGCATTCCAGCACCTTCCTGGGCTGCTTTTCAACTTACTGTTTATATCATACCTGTAGGTCTCCTTTTCATTTATGCTTTTTTTCCTCACATTGCCTTCATGGAAAAAATTGTCAGCAGCGGTTGATATGAAATAGAAATGTTGGTTTGACCTTTGAAATTAATTAAATTGCCACTAATCTACACATTATCAGTATAATGCTGCAGCTTTGCTGCACTAGGCTTGTTAATACTGGTATATGTGTTGTTGATAATAACAATGTGCAAACTGTGATTAGTGCCTTGCATCAGCCATCGTTCTAAGTGACCTCTTGAATACTAGGTGTTTATATGGTGCAGGATCTCATCTTAGAATCCACAGATGAAATCAGCAAAATAAATTTTAAAAAAAGGTATTTTAGTACATATTCTCCTAATGCAACTGCTCACTATGAGAAGTTTGTCTCATTGCCTAAAAAGAAAGATGGTTTGCTTTATTATTTCAGGTTAGAAGGAAATAATCTCAGACAATCATGTCACCAAAACTTTGGATGAAAACCAAACTCTTCATCAATCTGTTTTGATATGATGATGCACGCTATCACAATGGACCAATTAACATATGTAGCCTTTGTATGCAGAAATTAAATTTATTTTGCTCCCTTTATATTTTCTAATATGGAATGCTGAACATGCCAGAAAGCAATGTTGTTTAACACAGTACTACCGAGCTGTGCATTTTGGGCCCTCCATGTAACTCCTAGCAGGTGACCTCTGTCTTGTTTAGAGGTGCACTGGTCTGCAAGAGGCTTGTGCTCAACATGGTGAAAGGATATACTAATGCTGACATTCTAGCTGAGTTGACCCAGTCCCTTAAAAAGACTCTTCTTCTCCATACCGACTGCCAAAGTTTCATAGGAAAGAGTAGTAACTTAAGCAATGATCTATAAAACAAAGATGTGAAAAGGATATAAAGGACTTTGCTGGTAGACATGTAAGTAGGCACAATTTTTGCAATTGTTGGTACAGAATGATGTGTCTTCAATCTGTGACACATGTAGTGTTGGATTCATTTCTATTTGCTTCTGGAAAAGAAAATCTTCCTCTTCTGGGAAACTATTCATTGCAAAAATGAATATGCAGAGGGAGAATATTTATAGAAGGTGAGAAAATACTTTGGGTTTCATAAGGAGTGAATAATGAATAATTCAGTCAAGTGTAAATGACTTAAAGGGAAAATGTCTGTGAAATGATAAGCTACCTAGTAAATTCTTTTCTCTTAGGCAGTAAATCAGCGAGATACATGCCAAAGATAAACTTGCACTTCAAAATTATTCTAAACCAGGATCTTAAAAATTTGGCCTTGTTAATTGTGAATGGAGTTTATTCAATTTGTGCAAATATTTCCAGACTGTAGAGAAAAGAAAATTCTGTTCCATTGCCACAGTGCCTTTGTTATGTTCTACTTCTGTTTTAATATATTGTCATCACTCTTAATCTGGAGAAGTCATTTTTGAAATGTTGGATTAAAATTAGATATTTTACAATTTCACATATCATCCTAAATCATGAATGTTTGGGTTTGTATTTCATTGCAGCGGAAAGCAGATGTGCCACTTCAAATGCAGTAACATGCACAAAGTGTCTTGCTTTGGGTCCAGAGTGTGGATGGTGTGCTCAAGAGGTATGGCATTTTGCTTAATTACATTTAACTTTATATTTTAGCTGCTTCTGATCTTTATAAAGATAAAGACCTTTAAACTGAGAAAATTATAGTGAGAAATAGCAAGAAAATCTTTAAATGACCCCTAGAGACAGAACCTGAGAAATCATGTGAAATACATTTTGTTTCCAAAGGGGAAAATGCAATCTTTTATTTGGAAAATTGCAGTAATTTTAAATAAAGTGAGACCTTCCTAATGCATTCCATCTGCTTTGTAGACAGCTTTGGCAGACTTACAGTTGCTTTGAGATTTTAACAGTTTCTGGCTTCCAAAGCAAAATTACTTATCAGTACTTTGTATTAAGTCCTTATCATATATGAAAACAAGTCTATACATATATGTCTACTGCGTTTAGCTAAAGGTTCTACTAACAGTGGAGTTGACTTCAACTTCACCCTATATTATGACCCTATCACAAATGGAAAAAATGATGCTTTTCTCATTTTGACACTGGAAACTATCAGTTCTGAGACTTGGCACGGAAGATAGATCTTCGGTAGCAAGAATTATTCTGAAATTGTTGCTGTTCAAGCTGTAAGAATATGAGAATTTTTGCTTTTGTTTGACGGAAAACACATAACCCTGTTGATAGCATGATTTTGAATAATCACTTCAGAGGAGCAAGCTTTTGAAGAATATCACTGGCAATCGCAAGCTCATATGCTCTTTAAGTTCACGTGGAAATTACCAGTGGTAGCTTTCCGGTTAGCAGCAGAGAAGG
Organism: Melozone crissalis; assembly: GCF_028551555.1. Lineage (NCBI taxonomy): Eukaryota > Metazoa > Chordata > Aves > Passeriformes > Passerellidae > Melozone > Melozone crissalis. The sequence continues at coordinate 31,673,049 of NW_026535794.1, forward strand.
TAGATAAGTTCCTACCTATAAGATAAGGGGTGTATCTGGCAGAGATAAGGAGAGTAATGCGCTGGTAATATCTATGTCTTGGAATTATTAACTTAGTCTGCCAAAAGTACAAGGCTGAGTAATGCAAGGATGGGTAGAGGCATGCAGGGCTTGCTTTCCCAGAGGAAGCTTAGCACGTGTAGATGGCACAATGGATTACAGTGTTCATTATTATTGCCCCATGTCCTGTCTTACAAAGGGCAAAGCTTTATCCTCCTCCATCTGCATTTATTACAGAACAGCATTTGCTAACTCTCCAGTGCTTTGGAAGCTGCATTATGTCCCCTTCTAAGTAGGCACATGGACTTGGCCAGTTTCACTTCTGCTCTGCTTGTGCTGCATCACTTCCCAAGTCAATCCTGAGAGCTGTTCATGGACACCAGGGCTTTCTCAAACCCTCTTAAATAGCTGGCTCACCTACACACCATCCATGGTTATGGAATGGCATAACTGGTGTTATTGCAGATGGAAATATTGCAGTGCAGCTTAGCCTGCCCGCTTCATGAGAAAAATCTTTTTAATAAGATAATCAGGCCTGAGGAACTCTTGAAATGCTTTGAATTTATACCTTCACACAGTGGACCTCAGAAAACACTACAAATCTATTAGTCATTACTGGTAACAAGAGTAGCTAAATTCTTATGCATTTAAAAATCTAGCTTTTTGAAAAGCATCCACTAAAGAATATGTAAATAGCAGCAACTTAAAAAGCAGTCTCTGTTGGTTTTAATAATAGGTTTGGTTATAGAAAAAATATATCTGGGATAGCCTACAAAAAGAAGCTTTGAAGATAGGAAAACAAGATATAGGACTGTCATATTTCATTGTTCAGGGGCTTTCTCTAGTCTTTACAGGGTCTGGATGACTATTTATTGTCTAATACGCAGTTCTCTGTAGTTTAGATTGCTTGTTTTTGCCATTTGCATCTGAAAGATCACAGCTTGTCCTTTGTTTGGTGGGTCTCCAGCTTTGACTCAGATGGACCAATACTTTGAAAGACTACAAGAGATCTTGTCTTTCCCCCCCACACATGCATGTTCAGAATCGTATTAATCATCAGATTAGTGGTCAGGAAGGAATTTTGGATTGGATCATTTTGGCACAATTTTGGACAACTTTTCTCTTTCATTTCAGAAAAGGATGGGCTGCTTCTGACATCATCCTTTTACTAATCACTTTTCATTAAAAAATCATAAAAAAGCTACCACAGCTTTTTTATGTTGGTGACATCCTAAACTGTCCACTCCTGTAATTATACATGGATTCTTCTTTCCGGGAATTGAAATGATGTAGTTCAGCAGGTCTTTGGATTTTGTGTAGTGAAATAGATAAATTCAAGCTGGCTAAATCTAGAGCTGACCTCTGGTGTTCCTACTAAATATCAGCCTGAGTAACGTTACCAATGGATTCTTCTGAAAACTAACCTCTTTTGATGTTGTGGGAATGATGCTTTCTTGCTAAAATGAGCTCATAGCACGGCACAGAACTTTTTTAAGTGACATAATAACAGTGTGTAATTGCCTTTTTCTCCAAAGTCAGATTGTTCTGATTGTGCAAGATCCTATTTCTCATTTAAATTTTTTTTTGTGTAGAAAAGGGTCAATGTGAAATTAGGTTTAACTTCTAATTTAAATATTGCATCATTGCCATTATTAAAAACATATGGCTTCATGAACTTGTCCTATAATTTATGCAATTATAGTAGCATATTTTATTGTTTCAAAGACCGATATTTTGGTTTTCTTCATCCTTTGAAGTTTATACAGTTTTTTTTCAGCTCAGATTGTTTTGTACTTTTTCTTTCTTATTAAACAGGATTTCATGGCTGGCACAACACAGAAGGGACGCTGTGACACTGTTTTCAACTTAATGAAAAGAGGCTGCCAATCAGATTTGGTTGAAAACCCCACGGTTCATGTCACAATACCTAGTGACCATGAAACAAATACACAAGTGACACCAGGAAAAGTTTCAGTCCAACTGCGTCCAGGTTGGGTCATCTCTAACACATTGATAAATTTAAAATAAAAACAATAGTTCTAAGTACAGATATTTTGTGAAGAGGCATCTGGAATAATTATTTGGAAGAATGGTGCTATAACATTGTATTGTACAACTGGGATGGTGTTGCTCCCATATTCAAGTATCATCTTCACCAAGAGTTGTTTCTGTCAAACACAGCTTGGAATAATGCAAGTAATAAGTGGAAAGGGAATTTTAGGTGTTCTTTCCTGTTTTCTTTTGTAGTTTCTTGATTTTTTAGCCACTTACACTAACAGTTTTGCCTTACATGTGTATATATATTTCTTCTGAAAGAAAATAGAGTTATAATCCCTAAATTCATAATTTGATAAACTTCTTAATTATTTCTCTTCTTTCAAGTGCATTGACTAGGCAACTAGAAAAATACCAAAACCATAATATAAGAAAAGACTACATTCCTAAAGAAGACTTAGCTGTTCACTGCCTGAATTTTTTTATAACTAGTATATCTCCATTTGCCCTCAGCACAACTAAGTCTAGTTAACTAAGTGCTCATTCTCTGTCTCTAAAAAAGCTGTAGCCAACAGCAGAAGTGAAGGTGATATAAAGGGATGCAGGGTTATCTTTCACTCAATAACATTTAATTTATTTCTTTTGCAAAGAGAAAGAAATATGTGAGAGGGATCAGTCTTTGTCTGAAAAACATTAAATGTTTAGGAGAAGTATTTTGCTGATCTTCACTGTAGAAATGATAATTTTCTGTCAATTACAAGGGGAAAAGAAAGGATCTGCGTGAGTGTAAAGCACAAAGGATCTCTGTTTTTCACACTTTATAATAATAAAACAGTCAAGGTAACATCAGCACTTCTCTTTTCTTCACTCTCCTTCTAAAGAAGTGACTGATCTCTGCTTCAAGAAATGGTTCAAGCAACTGAGCTACCTCTAAGCCCTGTCTGTGATCACATTTATTTCCAAAGGCATACTGGATTCATAGGAAAAAAAGTTAACTTTCTCAAATTTGGTTTCATTAACCATTTTTTCAGTAAATAATGAAATTAGGTTTGGAATTCCTTATGCTTTGTAGAAGTTTTTGCATCAGGGAGGCAAAAGAATGAAATTTCAAGGACTCCAGAATAAAAACTTTTTATACATAGATATCTTGCCCATATTTTCCACCTCAGGGAAACACACAGATATACCGCTATAGTTTTTTCTCAAAACAGACATTTGCTACAGTATAATCATGCAGACAAAGATGTTTTTGTTTTGATACTGGGGGGGGTTTGTCACTGTTTTCATATACTCATCATTTAGGATTTATGTGGGAAAAAAAATAAAAGCTGCACTCAGTATCTCACTCTATGCAAACTGGAGACCTGCAAGGGTCGTTTACAAAAGGTAATTCAATTTACATTGGCAAAGAGGAAACATAAATTACAGCACACTGAAATTGTTTTCCTCATGCAAGACCTAATACAGACAAATCCTGACATTTTCAGATGGATTATGTTCAAAGACCATTGGAAGAAAGTACTTTGCATCTTTAAATTTTGTGAGTCAGATCTCTATGCTGGATGTACCTTTTGATAGTTTTAATTGAAAACCTGCATTGTTCTTCTGTAACATCTTCCTTCCTCCTGTCCTTTGCTGTATCTTCATTGCACAATACTGGATTAGATTCTCCACTCATCACATGAAGATCCTGAACTCATTTCTGCTGTAAGCTCACACTTTGGGTGACATAAAATGATGGCTAGTTTGAAACTATGAATTACTGTACCCACTCTGCCCATACAAATCAATTCAGTCATTTTGCTGACATTACAGAATATTAGACAAGCAAAAATGTGAGGACTGGTTTTAGCAGCTTCTAAAGCATTAACATCTATCATCTTGAAATAAGAGTTCTATTTTGTATATACCAAAAGATGATTTTTTTTTATATTAAAACATTTTAATAAAATATATATATTTTTATCCCACAGAGTTTTCTCATCAAATCTTTGGGATTTGATGAGCAGTTTGGGATAAACTTGTATCATTATTTATGTGAATTTTTGAGGCTGTGCTGTCCTTGTGATGTGTAGTTTTAGATTCTGTCATATGACAAACTATTTGCTGGATACATTTACATACTTTGAAGTGACAACCTTGAAGTGACTGACCCCAATTTGTATGCAGATCTGTGTCCTTTGTGAACCACAACTGCTTTTTGTTATAATGCCAAAGGGATTGCATAACCATGGATTTAAAACAAAATGGAGAGAAGTCAGATTTTTACAATAAATTGCACAGTGCTCCTGCAAGAAAAAAACTCAAGATGTTCTCCAAAACAGCCCTTTATGGCTTATTTTTGAATGCTTCTTCAAGGTTTAATTTACTCTTGGGAGATTTTCTTGTTTGTTTGTTTTTCTCTTTGCTGACACAAACAACTTTGTGCTGAGGTTGCTACAAAAATGAATGTATTTTTAAGCATGTCCATTCAAAAATAGTAAACAAACATATTTGTTTCTTTTTTTAATCAGGAAGTGAAGCAAACTTTATGTTAAAAGTTCGTCCTTTAGAGAAATACCCTGTGGATCTTTACTATTTAGTTGATGTCTCAGCCTCTATGCACAACAATATAGAAAAGTTAAATTCCGTTGGATTTGCTTTATCTAAAAAGATGGAAAATATTTCTCTTGATTTTCGACTTGGATTTGGATCCTATGTGGATAAAACTGTGTCACCCTATATTAGCATTCATCCAGGTAGAATCCATAACCAGTGCAGGTATGTAGTCTTTTTACATTACTGTAGCACAGAGACGTGTATTTAATGACAGAATATGCATTATACATATTTATTTTTAAAATTCTTCAGAATTTATCTTTTTTTCCTTGTACCACAGTTCTTTGACAAAGTTCCTAAGGAAATGCTGAAATTTTTTTACAGTGATTACTTCTGAAATACCTGATGAATGATTTCAGAAAAACTGTTTCTGTATCAGAAAAATGTGCTGTATTTTCTTTAGCAAAACAAGCCAAAACCCATGCTGCTTTGGTGATGTTTTGTATTTAATTTTAAATTCAACTGTTGTGGTTTTCATTATTTTGGATATGATACTTAGATTCATCACAAAGCTTTTACTTTCTGATCTAGGTACTTTGTAGTGTATGGTCATGTATTCATTAACTCTTTTATGATAATTCTACTTTTGTCAACATGATGTGGTTTCTTTCAGCACATTTAATGAACATAAGTGATTCTCTGATCTTCAGTTCTAATTTGAAGTAGCTCCTCTTTTAAATACAAAAGATGTTCTGGCCTGCATTTCTTTGTTCATGCCATGCCTTATATACCTTGGGTTCAACACTTACATAAAGTGAGGAATCACTTCCAAAACCCCCGGAGAACAAGATTATGCACAACAAACTCAGAGCTGTATAAATGATAGTAGTTGGAAAAGTGAATATTAATTCTTCATACTTTTTTGCTTGCCTTTCCTGGGAAGACATGATCCAAAGTTCTGTCAAGTCCCTAAGTACCCTTTGTGATTTCAGTGGGTTTTGAATTGGTTCCTGGTAGTGGAGTTCCTTCTAGAGATGTGACTACCTTTGGATAAAGCAGTCACCTAGCCCATCTATATATAGTGATTGGATATTGATTAGCTTTCCAAGGTCACAATGTATTTTGCCCAAGAGGAGACATCTGCAAAGGTATTAATCCTTTCAATGCCAGTTTCTCTTCTTTGACTGTACCTTGATTTGGAGGAGAGCAGGTTACAGTGTGGATGCAGTAGAAATTAAGAGTTGAAAGCTGCTCAGCACCTCTGGAATGGATGAGCTCTTCAAATTGTGCCATTAATCACATCTGGGAATGGGTCCCAGGTCAATGACCTGTACAAGTGCTGCTTCACTAGCTTACCTATGATAAAAATCAAACTTTCTCCCTTATGCATAATTTGAGAAAGTATAATTTGCTATGATGTTACTGAAAATGAATTTTCTCATCTATTTGATGAGGTAATTATTATTAATATCAGCATTAATTTTGTGTACAGTTATGTAACACTAGTGGAAATAGGAACTTAGATTTTGTTACAGTTCAATAGCCTGTGTAGCAACCTATTAAAAGATCTTATTGTTACAGCATGATAGTCCTTTCTCAGGATAATGAAAAGCAAAGTTGTACCACACTGTAGAGATTCCAGAAGGTTTCATATACTCCCTGAGATCATCCCATCCCTCTTGTTGAATTTGTTGTTCTGTATGAAACACTACATACATAATGTTAACATATTAACTAAGTTATTATATACACAATTCCATAAAATACAAGACAATGTACATTCTTTGTAGTTAATTATAACTACTTCCCACTGAACTTAATTTCACATGGACTTGCTCTTTTTTTCTGTAAGTGTTTCTTATTCTGTGCTACCTACACCTTCATTAATAGCAGGATTTTATGAGTTAATGGGGATTCAATACTTTCATTTCCTTCAAAGGAAAAATAAGTCTTTTTTATTTTTTCTGGTTTTGTACAGTGATTACAATTTAGATTGTATGCCTCCTCATGGTTATATTCATGTGCTATCCCTGACTGACAATATAGCAGAATTCAGAAATGCAGTGAATAAACAAAAAATATCTGGGAATATTGATACACCTGAAGGAGGTTTCGATGCGATGCTCCAAGCAGCTGTATGCCAGGTAAGGAAGCAGCTTATTTACAAAAGAGTAAAGAAATAGTAATTCATGCACTATTTATATATATATATAGAGAGAGAGAGAGAGAGAGATAAACTGGTGGTCAGTGTTCCTGAATTCAAAAAGCCAGTGCTATGCCTGATAATACTAAGATTTTTTTCTTCATTTTCCATTATTTCCCCCTTAAGTAAAAATTTCCAATTGAAACTGAAAAAGGAGAGCATGAGGGAACATATTTCAGTATTGGTTAGGGATGTTCAATTTCTGGCTTTAACCAGCCTAACCAACATAGGATGGATGATGAAAGCAACTGTTTCTTGTTTTAACAGACACATGTATGAATTTCAGTCAATTACATAATTAGTTTCATAAATCATTAAAGCACTGCTTGTGTTCCTCAATGAAGACATACCATTTGACATTTCTGCTCCTTAAGAACTTGAAAATTGAAGATGTTTTACTTAACTGCTTGTGTAGATAAGGATAACACAAGAACTTCTATGTTCTCAGCTTTTAAAATTTTCAAATTTTAAAACAGTACAAATCAACTAAAAATTAACTTTTGTACATTGATAAAATGTCATCACAGTCTGTCCCATGCAGAAAAGGATAGAAAAGATCTGCATGGATAAGTCTCGACCTGTAAGTATATTAGATAGCAAGAGTTTGTTTTGCTCTAGAGAGCTATTCTTTGTTATTGTTTTTCTTCTTATGCATATTAATGCAATACAAATTTTGAAATTTTGCTGATTCATGGGTTTGGTAATGCTCTATAAAATATTCAACTTATATTCAAATCACAGGCTTGGCTTGTTTCTCATCTGTTAGAATAATGTCTGGACAATTGTTTTATCTTGTCCATCTTCACACTATTTTTCTGTACAGTACAATATCTCAAGAACAAAAAGTAATCCAAACTATGCTAAAAATGGATAGTTTGGTCCAATTTTATTTTCAAATTTTGATGAGCAGGTAAGTAAAAACCACGCTTTATAAACACTGTGATTGAAACTGTTACAAAGAATTATTCTGGAGCTTTGGAAAAATTCCTAAAAATTCAGTGTTTCTCACTGGACACATTCCTCACTTATGACATGTGAGTTCTAGAGTAATATATGCTTCCAAGAACAATAGAATGGAAACATTCATGAGAGTATGGAGGCTTTCCTGGTAAGTGAATTGTGAACTGAAATGGATGGGAAGAATGTGCAATTCATAATGACCATCATGAACTATAAATTATATTAATGTGCACTCATTTTGCCTACAATAGACCTTTATAACTTGCTCCATCTTGCTTTAGCCAATACATCAAAGTTGCAAGTAACAGGTTAGGACATGGAGCTGCTTCAAAATTTAGATTGTTGTGACATATGTAGGTAGGAATCATAGAATCACAGAACATCTCAATTCAGAAGGGACCCATAAGGATCATTGAGTCCAACTCCCTGCTCCTCACAGCATTACCTAAAGCTAAACAAGTCTCAAGATGACAAAGTCAAATGATGGAGTCTTAGGAGAAGAGGTTTTTACAGTGCTGGAGGAGAATTTGGAATGATTTAAGACAAATCCTGTTTACAAATAAAACTTAAAATACTCCTTCTTTAGAGGGATCCTGTCTTGGAGTGTCTGAGAGAGACTGATGCCTAAAGTACAAGTTGGAAAGACATGACACCCCTCTGTACTTGTTATTCTTGCTGGCTTGAGACATTTAATCTCCATTCAGAGAGAGTAGAGAGTGAGCCTGAGAAGAGAGCTAAATTCCTCTCCATGAAGAAAGGAAGGCAGAGAGTAAATCACAAAACCTGGCTGAGTACATGGACTGTATGCAGGTTCATGTTTCACATGAGAATCATAGAGATTCTGTGTCATAAGAAGGAGATAAAATGGAAGCAATGAAAAAGTAGATGGAATAAGCAAGACAGGGAATAATGAAAAATCATATGATGTGTTTCCTGTGTGCCTCAGAAATTTGATTATAATCAGGGAGATAAATGTTTTGAAAATACAATTTGGCATCTCTAAATTGATTTAGGTATAAGTTTACCCTGCTGCATCCTTCAAATCACCAAATTCCTTAAAGGCATTCAATTCACCCTTGAGGCTGCCATTTTGCTATCAATCCCCTAAGATGGTGAAAAAATGTAGCATTTTGCTGCTTAATAAGGAATTTCTCAATTTATAATTGCATTAAGTCCTTCAAACTTTAGTTTATTGATTTTTGATTGCATACTAATGCACTTTCCAGGAAATTGTGTAGGAAAAGAAAATTATAGAGTGATGAGAATATAAATCAAAGTAAAAATAGAACAGTGCCAAGTATCAATATGGATGAATGCATGTTTACTGAAAGTAATACTTCCTAGGACCCCAGAGGATTTTACAAACTGTGGGCTTTGCATTTGTACTTAATAGTGACATAGACAATGTGGCAGCTGTTATCAAGCCCTCAATATAAAGCATTACTGACATGTATAGTGAGACATGGCTCTTTAAAAAGCAAAGAAAATGGTAAATGGAAAAAAGCAAAGAAACTGGTAGATTTCAGATGTAATACATTATGTGTATTTCCACACAAAATGCTTTAAATAGCCTGGTCTAAATGCAATGCTGCCAGGCAGTGTAACATCTGGAAGGTGGTCTTTCATGTTAATTTTTCATTTTGTTGTTGATTACTTTAGAAAATAGGTAGCTGCTGCTTTCTTACACCTAATTTTGTTTTCTTTGTAGAGCCATATTGGATGGCGTAAAGAAGCAAAGCGATTGCTTCTTGTGATGACAGATCAAACTTCCCATCTGGCCCTTGACAGTAAATTAGCAGGAATTGTAATTCCCCATGATGGAAACTGTCATTTGAAAGATAATGTGTACATCAAAGCTACGAGTATGGTAAGGTATATGTCATGGATTTTGCCTTCAGAGAGGCAGTAGAAAACTGTTTAAAGGAGAGTTTTAGACTCCTCTCAAAACATTGCTTTTATTTCAGCTATTATAATAATATTATTCCAGTTAGGGAAGTTGTGAAATGAAGAATTGGTCACCTGGCATATTGACATTCATTTTGTGTGAACTAAAGTATTTTGGAGTTCTGAAAAAAAGGGTACACAGCAAAGAGGATATGTTGTGGTTTTGGTGTGAGTTTTTTATTAGCATCTCATAAAAATCACACACGTATTGTATAAAATATAAGTAAGAAGTGTGTGGTGTGATAACTTGCACAAGTAGAAGCTGGTAAGATGTAGGAGTTGTACAATCATGCTCACAAGACAAAGGTAGTGGCTACGGTTTATGGTCAGAGGATGCACAGGAGTGTTGGTTGAAAGGCTTGGTAAGAGTAAACCAGAGGGCATACAACAGCAAAGAGCTATCTCAAATGGATGGACAAGCATTAAATGCATTCAGATTTCACAGTGGAAAGCCAATGTGTGGTAATACAAACCTCTGCAAAAAGTTGCAGCAAATCTGATGTAGCAAAGTAAGATGCCTTCAACAGACTTTTTTAACTTTCAAAATATTTTCTTCAGTAATAGATAAAGTAGTTATAAGTGACTGAAGAAAGGAATTTTTCCTAAGAATTATAGGCTTCAACTGCTTTGGCTATTTTCTTAAATAAATATGAATTGTTTATTTAAGAAACATGAATCACTGCTTAATTGCAATGTAATCCCCAGAAAGCCAAAGTATGAGCTGTGACACAGTTAGAACACATTGAAGTTTTGTTCTCAGTGCTGGCTGCCCTTAGTTAAAGGGTACAGCCTGTGTTCAGCCAGAGCCAGCAATGTGAAAGTGAAGTCAGTGAGGGCTTGTGTAAGTGGGGTTAGACCTGAATGTAATCCTGGCAACTGTTATTTACAAGAATGGTGGAGCAGCAGGAAGAGGCTGCTGGCTGTTGTGCTATCATGAAATACAGGAGGTTTCTGGGAAGCAGTGAGTGTTTGGGACCTTGCTGAGCGGAGGAGGGAGATCAGTGTGTGCTAACAGGAAGGTTATTTAGATTTCCGTTTATCTGACATTCTTGCATTCATATACTCCCTCTGTCACCTCTTGGATATTTCCTCGCAGATGTCAGATTTTTTTTTTCCATTCTAATCAGCCTATTCAGTTTATTCTACTTAGAGCAGATAATCCTGAAACTTTTCTTTCCCAATGCAGAACATTCTCTGTTTTTCTTTCTTTTTAGTTTTCTTAGTTGCAGTGCTATAAATCAGAGAATATTTGCTCTGCTTATTCAATAGTTGCTAAAGGTACTTTTAGCAACAACTGGTAAGTTGCTAAAGGTACTTTTTGGTGTTCAGGATTCCTTTGATAACAAAGATATTTTCTGTTTCAGGAAAAAAAAACCAACAAACTGTATTTATTTTCTGTCCAACTTTGGGAATTAATTTCTGTTGCAACTGAAAAACTCACTAACGGAAAATACGGGCAAAATGAATATATTTCTATGCAGCTATGATAGATTGATGCTCACTGAAAAAAAGGTGTTTTTACTGATATTCTACATTCTGGTTTGATAGTTCATAATAGAACTTTCCCATATGGAACATGAAATCTCCATGATGACTGCTACTGATGTATTTTATGAGATTGGTTTTTTTAGCCACACAAATGAAATGACCTTGAAAGATGCTTATATCTGTGGTGGAACATTTAGAACCACATGTTTTCCGGCTGCTAACCCCTTTTTTTTAAAATATGTGCTAATTTTTGCATGCCCACATGTTAACAGTAGGCATCAACTTAGTACTAGGAATTGCATTTTCTGGAGCAGATTTGATGACAACACAATGGTGTCTGTAAGGGAAGATGTGCTGGTTTCTTGCTTTTATCCTCTCATCCATGGTAGGTGTGATTATTTTATTTATAGATATCCAACTTCAAATGAGTGAGTGAAATCAGAGGGCTGAAATAACTATTTGATACTTAAATGAAATATCATGAAAGTCTGTCAGTCTTTTAGAAAACGTAATATGAAACATATTTTTGGATTTTTTTGGTATCAATACAATTTTGTTTGGCTGTGCTAAATTAAAGACTTCTGCAATTACATTGTTTTCCTGCTTTGATTCTTAGCTTTGGGTAATCATGAGAAGATTGTATTTTGGCATATTTTTATTTCTTACTTGAGCCAGTTTAGAGGACTTTGCTTTATTTATTTGAACAAGCTTAGACATCAGAAATGTTTCCACTTAGACAATTTTTCTGCATGTTTCTTTCTAACTTCTGCTAAGCAGTCACAGAAGGGTCAGCAAAAAAAATGCATGATAGGAAAGAAATCTAATCTCTTTTAATTAGATCTGCACTTGGTTAACTCTGTTTCTGAAATACTTAACATTTGCATTTGTTATCTTCTCAGCTTAACCAAGTAAGTTAAAATAATAAAATGAATTATGCAATTGAAACAAGAGAGATGATCTAAAATTAAAGTACATTTACCTGAGCAGTAGTGGGAAGAGATAAGATGAAAACACAAATTACAGCAAGGTTTTCACAGCAAGCAAAGTAAGGCTCCATGAGTGGCCACTGGTACCTTATGTGATCTCTACATACTTAAAATTGAAATGCTAGTGTGGGTCTGTTGATGCTTTGGGCTTTGTTTGGTTTTGGTTTTTGGTGTTTTTTTTATTCTATTCAATTCTAATAAAAATAAACCAGAAGCTGGACACTCTGGAGAGCTATTGATGACAAGTACATGGAAGTTCAGCCTTCCTTGTGAGCAGAGGTAGTCTGGGGATCCTGTCTCTGCAGCCCTTGCATGTCTGTGGGTGTCATAACCTCCATCTGAGTAAGTTTTTGTTTTATGAAGGCTTGGAAAGCTATTTCTGATACTCCTGATGCCAGAGTTCAGCCAGTAGCTGCAGAGTTGCTGAGGAGCCATTCTGCTGTAATTCAGGCAGATCTAGTATCATGTGCTAAGCCAGAGGACTGACTTATTTTGCCAGCATCTCATGATCTCTTGGTACTACCCCTGTCATTCCCACATTTATGGTGCAGGAGGAGTTTGCAGAACTTCTGGCTTCACTCGTGTCCTGGGACCACTTGGTGTGTCTGTGGTCTGCCAGCCAATTGGCCTGTAGGGTTGTGCAGCACAGTGGAGGCCCCACCACTGTGCTCTGTGCCATGGAGAAGGAAGGAGGGCTTAGCACTGTGTGGTAGGCTACTCTCTCTAGCTGGAGCTGTAAGAAGGCCTGTTTGATACTGTGTTATCTACCTTTTATCAGTTATCTTAAGAAACATAATCTTTTACCAAAGCATTGAAACATTGAGAGAGGAATGTACCCTGGCCAATATCAAACTGCACCAAGAAACTCTTTTGTTCTCTCTGTACGTTATACAGGCTCTTTATAATTGTGCAATATGATGGAAAATGGATTTTGCTCTCTTGCATAAGATTCTCTTTGTCTCAGTTGTCTTGCTATTCAGATTATTGCTAGTAGGGCTGTTGACTTGCAGGGTCTCTTAAGTAAAAAGGGACAATCTGAGGAGAAAGAAATTGTTCAGGGTAACAGACTGTGTTTGTGCAAGAGAGAGACAATAGGGGGGGAAGATGATGAAAAATACAAGGAAAAGAAAGAGCAAACTATGTAGGGGATAAAGGTTGAAGTAGCTGACGTAAGTGGAGGTGTCCAGATGAAATCTTTTCAAGTGGAATCACAGGCCAAAACCCCAGTCACTTCTTTCTTTTTAGTAATGAATTTTAACTGTTGAATTTACTGGAGAACTGTTGAATACTTCTTGAGAAGTATTCATTTAAGGCTGGTTAATAAGTGGTGATTTTCAGATACAGTTTGGTTTGGAGTTCTGGAGCTGAAGGGATCTCCCGTTACCCCACGTGTACAAAGCCCATTGGGACCACACAGACACCCTTGAACTTGCCCAGATCTTGGATGAAGAGGTAGCAACACAGCTCTTGTTCTCAAATCCATGTCAGATCTCTTAATCAGAAGTGTAGAAGAGCAGGTCATTGGCACAGGACAGGCTGTCATAGGTACTCCAGCAAATAAAACAATGCATTACTGAGGAGAGCTGTGAAACTCATGCCATCTTCTTCAAGCACAGGTGTGGTTAAGAAAATGTAGCAGGTCATCATGGTGAGGACTAGAGTCATCAGCCCTTAGGTAGGTCTTGAACACACCAAGGAGAAAGCTGTCAGTTTTACCCTCCTTTGTGTGCCCAAAAGCACACCTCATCTCAGTGCTTCATGTTTTACTTTCTCCCTGGCTTTTGCACAAGAACCCCCCTATTATTCCCTGTTCTTCCAGATGGACCATATCCTATCAATATTTCTTTAAGCATAAGACTGAGACCAACAAAATAATACTGTAGAGTCGTCCCAATGTGCAGCAGATCAACATAGATGGCTACAGATAACCCTAGCTGATGCCCTGATGATTTTTTTTTTTTATTGTTTATTAGGATGGCCCATCCTGGTTTTGATATCAGTCTACCATTCTCTGTACGTTTGGGAGTTACAGTTGGATTGGAATCAATCCAATTTGACTGATTTGAAAAACTGTAATGTGTCACATATGAAATATAAGATTTTTCCTATTAATCTGCAATCTTCTCTTTCCTGTTGTATTTTGCAGGAGCATCCATCTCTTGGGCAGCTCTCTGAAAAATTGATTGACAATAACATCAATGTTATTTTTGCTGTTCAAGGAAGCCAGTTTCATTGGTATAAAGTAGGTTAGAAACCTGTTTTCTTTTTTTAATTCTGAAGGCACAATATTTATACTTAAAACTGTGCATAAATTATTTCTTTTTCATAGGATCTGTTACCTCTCTTGCCTGGTACTGTTGCAAGACAAATAGAATCCCAAGCAGCAAACATCAATGATTTGGTGGTAGAAGCCTATCAGGTATGAGGAGAGTGACATGTTCTATGTAATATTTGTACATTTTTCATCTTTTATAGCCTGAAGTTGGAATTTCCAGGATCTCGTCTTCCAACTGAAGTCTGCAAGGATACATTCCGTACTTTTCCTAATGTCCAGGTGGATAGGTGATGCTATCTTTTGATAGCTCTCCAAGTCCCAGGCAGTCAGGGTCTCAAAGCCAAGAGCTTCTCGTTTTTAATTTCTAAGGATGCTTCTAAATATTGTATTTGGTTTTCTGTATCTGTTGCTATGTCACTTCAAAAGATGGTTTATTTGTTTGAATTTTGGCACCTCAGATCTTTAGTTACAGACCAGACACCACTGTCTAGGCACCATATAAATTCAGAGCAAAAGCCTAATGCAGTATCTGGAGAGTTCTGCAGCATAATTTTTAGAAAACAGACAAGAAATGGGAATTTACAAGGAGGTCGTTTTAGAACAGTGGATATTGTCAAAAGCAGTATCTATACTGTAAAAAGCAGAGTAATTACTTGAGGGTTTTAGGCATGGAAGTGAAGAGTTTTGATAGAATTTGGGAGAGAAAAATGGAAATGGCTTTGTGAACTCTTGCTTGGAATCATCAATTGAACGTAATAGTTTGAGAAAGAGAAAGTAATAGTATGGGAAATACCATAAAGTCATTTTCCACACATGATTGACACAAAATGGCAGTTTGAAAGTGAAACAGGCATGTTGTTAATGAAGGAAAGACAGTGTAAACAGCTTTGATAATGAAGCCAAGAAATAGACATTTGAGGTACCAGAGCATGGGGGGCCCACAGAGCAGCATCTGAATGAATGTGATGGGTTGCATGGTTGAATGCTGTTAAGTTGTGCAGTTACACACAAACATTCTGTTTCAGAAAGCTGAAATCTCAGCTTCAAAAGTATATGCAAGGTATCCACATGTATCACTTTTTTTTTTAATTTGTTAGATTTGGGAGGCTGAAATTATCCATTTTACTTGCTTAACCACAGAATCAAGCAATTTGCTTTCAGCAAATTGGCTATAATGAAGAGCAAGCCCCCACGTCTGTTCCTAATTCATAGAGTGCTTTTGCATACACTTTTCTCACTGTCACGTTGGAGACTTTGGGAGAAAGGCAAACACATTCAAAAGCAGAGTTTAGGGGTAGTCAAATTGCAGAGAAGTTCTCACTGGTATTTTATTTCCTCTTATAAAGTCAAGAGATCTCATTTTAAATATGGAGGTTTGCAGGAAGTTGCTGGCATAGAATTTTGAAAATTGTAGTCCTTTTGTATGTCAATTTTACACTGTCCTTCCTAAATTGAAACACAGTTCTTACTCAGTGCAGGGCAAACATTCAAGGGGAAGAAATGAAATTTTATGATGCAATTACTTTGTTCAATACAAGATTCAGTGGGACTTTCCTGGTCCAGCCACCCTCAGTTTGCTTTAGCTTTATTTTCATTTTTTAGACAATGACTTTCTTCCCATTCTAACCTTCATTGGATTTCACAATTTGAGCTTTTTATCATAGTTTTAGGGGCATTTTACTATATAAACACATGGTGAAGAGGTCTTGAATGTGTTGCATTCTAGGAAAAAAAGGACTTAGATAAGAAAATAAATTTAGTGTTGATATTCAGTGACAGTGGGCCTCTTTCACTCTTGTTCCAGGCAGGGAAACCTTAGCCTTAGCTATGGAAAACCCTGGCTGAAAATCCCTGGCTAAAAAGCCAAGGATGAGTCACTAATTTTCAAAAAGTTACTACTAAGATAAACATGTGTTAAGATTCATATAATTGCGTTTCCATTTGTAGCAGTAAAAATATCCCACTAAACTTATTTTTAATAGTAATATGACAGGAATTTTAAAAATCCCTCTGTGCAATTTTCAGCTCATAAATTTGTACAGAGCTTTAATAAATTTTTAAATGGTCAAGAAGTGTTTCTTCTTTGAAGGAAGCAGGATTTTAGGTCATGTAGTAAATACAAGTTACAAAGTAGTTGCTTTTTCATTATTTTTTATTGCAAAATCGGCCAATTGCTGGCTTTTATAGTCTTAGTTTACCCAGAAAAATCAGTAAGAATAATCCCAATAGCCTTTAGGTCACCCTAAGGTTTGTTCAGAGAAAAATTTTCTAAGATAAATGCAAAATATTAGAAGTTTTCAAAGTGTCAAGTCAATTAGAAAACTTTTCTGCTGGATAACAGTGGTTCTATGTATGTTTACTGTTGTATTTTAGGTGTATGGCTAAAAGCCAGCGTAGACTCAAACAATGAGCAGTTTTTGTTGCACATGGTTGTTGGAATAGATTTTCAAATTGTGAAAAATGCAGTCTCAAAACCATGTTAGCAAAGCTGAAAACATTTTTATCTGGAAAACCTAATCCTCTTTATCAGAATTACCAGTTCACTGGTTGTGTATATTTGGAATGTAATTGGGTCTCTACATAGGAAACAAAGCTTTAATTCATTCCTTTATTCACACAGACAAGCTTTCTTCATTTTTAGTCAGACATAGGAGCCATACTTGGTGTTAGTCACTAATGTACATTATATTTTGAGATGCAGTGCAATTAAAACTTGTTTTCTGCTTACAGAAACTAATCTCTGAAGTGAAAATTCAGGTGGATAACCAGATCCAAGGTCTTCATTTCAATATCACTGCGATCTGTCCTGATGGAAGTAAAAAACCTGGCATGGAAGGATGTAAAAATGTGGGATATAATAAAGAAGTATGTTGATAGTTCTCATTCTTCAAGGAACTGGAATACTTATTTTTCTGTTTGGTTGGGTTTCAATGGTGTGAAATCTTCTAGGGATTTACTTAAACTGAAAATGGATTTATGTGATTAATGATCACAGGCTCTCTATTATTCTCTGGGTTTATTTTTCCTGAATCTTATTTTAATTCTCACTAATCCTGTGGAACTAAGGCTCAAAGCTTTTCCTGAAAGCTAACGTCCATTAAAACTTTCCTTCTTTGTCCTCCACTGAGCACAACCACCACATCCATTGTGATGAAATCTGTACGTAAAGAGGTTGAAAGATAATCACCCAGTGGAAAAAAATCACTGGAATTTGTGTTCCTTGGGACTAGATGTCACCTTTCTCTCTTCTTGCTTTGGTAGTCTTCCTGCACAATCAGGGTTGTGGATAACTAGTTTATTCTTTAAACCAAATTAATAAAATAATTTATTCCCATTTGAATTGGTGGCACCTACTGAATGAAACAGATCATCATGCACCATGAAAATGCAGGGGAAGATGTCTGGCTGAGGTAAAGAACATGGTTTTCTTCCCAGAAAAACTTCTCTGTGCCTTAATATATTCATTTAATTTCTTGGACTACTGGAGTAATTCTTTTCACTTGCCAGGAAGAAGTCTGTGTTTCTAGAGAGCAGGGTCAAGGAGTTCTTTCCTGCTTGACATGTACATATGTCTCAGCTAGTGTGAGAAATAGCTTATGTCTGTGTGTAGAAATAGCAAAACAAATTAAATGTGTGAATTGTAACGTAAATTTGAATGTATTTTATGTTCTTCTGAATTTTGTCTGCATGCTGCTGATTGTAGCTTCTACAGTTTACAGGAGATTTGCTGTTTTTGTTCTTAAAGCATCTTTTCCCCTCTGTTGGTCCCTGGACATGTCATAAGACACAGGACTGGAATTTGTTCTGTTTAATGAAAAGAAAAATATTTATATCTGTTTCTTTTTAATAAAAGCCAAGCCAGTTGATTGTAAAAGATTGCATGTGGTCCTAAACCTCTACGGCTGTTGAAAATGAGCCATCCTTAAGAGATTAATTTATTTTAACCGTAAATCCTTCTTTCAGTATTTGTTTACAGACAAAATGCTTTTCCTTAATTCTCACATTCCTTTCATTGTCTAATCCTTCTTCCTTCCTTTTCTTACCAAAACACAAAGTGGATTAAATTCTGGAAGAATCCTGTGGCCTCTTCAGGGTGCAAAACTAACTTTGGCTATTAGCAAGTGTCATGGTGTTGTAATTATTTAGTCACCACAGGCTCAATCTGTCTGCTGCTGTGTTCAGAATCAAATTTCACGACTCATATGCACAACATGATTTTCCCTTCCCTCCCATTTCCCTGCAATTCTTCCAGTACTGTTTTGTACATGAAGATGATGTTTTCTGGCAGGGCTCTGTGTTGAATAAATCACATTCCTTAGCTGCAGCCTATCCTCCCCACATGATATGCACCTGCTGTATGAATCAATTCCTTTATAGCCACACTTTTGCCCTGCAACCCAAGGGAAGAAATCTCAATGCATGGAGAGTGTAGGCTGCTGAGGGGTTATGTGTGTAGTGGCACATTTGAGAAACGAGAAGAAAAGCAAAGGGTGAGACAAAGCCTGTGTGCCCCCTCAATATGACATTAAGTGCATGTTTCTGCACAGCATTCTTCTCCTGTTGTCCGTGTGGGCAGCCTCAGCCCCACTTGCCACAAAGCCACCATTGTCCCCAGGGGCTGGGTTGTTCTCGTGTGGGGGCGCAGCGGGAGGGAGAGACAGTGATGAGAGATGAATGGCCTCAGTATTTGCGGGTAGTTTCAGCCTCATATGTAATCAGTGTCTCGGGGTTTCTCCTTTTTTATTTGGAAATCTTTATTTTTTGGTAGTAAAGATTAAAGGTACTTGCTTCTCTTGTGTTCCTCTCTCACTTTTTCCTCGTGGTTACATTTTCTTTATGAGGAAATGAGAAAGAGTTGCTTTGCATCAGGAAGCTGAAAAAATTCAAAACTTTAGAGGGAATACCCCGTCAGAAGTGTACTGGACAAAAAACCCCAAAAAATACTTGTAAAATACAAGATTGATATCTAGTGTGTCAGACATGGCAGAGCTGTCAAAAACTTTTAGGGATGATTGATGGAAACTCTATGGCAATCACCTAACTACAAAAATGGTCCTTAGTCCTGTGCTAGAACTGCAAAAAGCCATGACAGCTGCTGCTGCAGTGGGCACTGCTGGGATGAGAACTTGGAGGATGGTGGTGATGGTCATGACATGGCCTGGAGCTAGGCACTGGGTCCACGGAATTGAGAAAAGTAGCTGCTAACATGTGAACTGTTTCTGTGTTTCAGTAGGGGTAGCCAGGGCCATCCAAAAATCTATGTGGTTTATGTGTGCATGACCAATTCTGCAGCAGGACGTTCATTATAGATTCTTTTTATGAAGAGTATCTCTGTTTCTGTTTGTGTATTGTCTTGCTCAATCTAGTCCCAATTCTTACCTAAATATTCCTGTGATATAACAGAATATACATGTTAAATAATTAGAGCAGGATGATGATGATGATATTTCTATTTCCATTTAATTTGTATTAAACTTGTCTTTTGCAACTATGCTTTCTTAACTTGAAAAGTGGACTTCCTCTATTATTAGGATTTTACCTATATTTGTGATGCCTATCATTACTAATATATAATGTTTGAAAAGTGACCACTGTGTATTTTGCTATTATCAGCTAGTGCACATTCATACACAATATAAGATTCTGCTTTATTTATGTGTTAAAATTTTTAAACAAGTGTAAGCAAGAAAATAATAATACTGTTAAATCCATCTTTATTTCTTCTTAGGTACTTTTCAATGTATCAGTTACAATGAAAGGATGTCATACAAGTGGAGGAAGAAAATATGTCATACTTAAGCCTATTGGTTTCAATGAAACTGCCATTGTCAATGTGCAGCAAAGCTGTGCCTGCCAGTATGGAGACAGCACAGGGCACAAAGGAGTGTGGGCTGATGAAACTTCTCCTGACAGCAAACAGTCCCCGTGCACTGACAGTGACTGCAGCTCTAACAGAGACACACTTCCCTCAGAGAAGTGCAGGCAACACCAGGACCAACCCATCTGCAGTGGTCAAGGAAATTGCATAGATGGAAAATGTTTCTGCTACAAAAACAAGCTAGGCAAGGTGTATGGCAAGTACTGTGAAATGGATGATTTTTCCTGCCCCTATCACCAGGGAAACTTATGTTCTGGTAAGTTGCAGTGTTTCTGTCTGTATTTTCTTGGTTTGTTTTGTTTTCTGAGGCTACTTTACATGATGCAGCTGAAAACAATGATATGAGGCTGTCAAGAACTAGAACTGTTTGTGCAGAATTAGTGTGGGAAATGTCCTGAACATCCTGTTAGGAATTCACACTCCTGGACTCTCTTCACCACAGGCATACTGTCTTCTAAATTTCACCACCATTTTCTAGGGGATAGATTGATTTTTGTCCAAATTTAGCTATTTTAATATTTAAATCTCAAAATTCTTAATAAGCAATGATACTAATTTCTCAAACAAAAAATAACATTATTCCAGGAAGCTAGTTGATACATTTCAGTATAATGGAAATATGAGATACTGAGAGATTAGGAAGTGATCATAGCTTCCAGTTGAGGTTCTGATTTTCTACCACCCTGAATTAGTCCTGTGAGACGTACAATGGCACTTGATTTCAAATACTGGTATAAACAGGAACAATGTAGGGAATGCCTGCTTCACAAAGGAGACTCTTAGTGAAACAGAGTTGTTAGAAATTTTCATTCTTTTTGTAGTCCACTTTATGGTAGGGAAGAGGAAATAAAGAAAAAAAAAAGAAAATGGAAATTGAAATAGAAATGGAAATGGAAGTGGAAAATGAAAAGGAAGGAAAGAACCTGGCCTGTGCACATGAACTTTATACTCTTTCTTCCACTGAAACTTGCTGTTTATTTGAATGGAATGTTGTCTTGCTAATGAGAAGTTTGCTTAGTTTGCCTGAAGACTATTTTCTTGGTCATTGTGTAATTCCTAATCTCCATTGTTTTGATCCAAAGCAAAAGAGCAGAATTTTAGTTAAAGGTTTTAGGGTGACATCATAGTAGCAACTTATGCTCAACTTAACAATGAACAGCAGCCTTCAATATTGATCATGCCAGTAACTTCAGTCCAAGTTTTTGTTAAGTTAAAAACTAATTAGAAAGTCCAGGTCTATGCTCTGTTCAAGGTAAAGCACAAGCAACGCAAATGTATCCATCAAAAATTTGTTTTCTGTGTTTTCATGGAAGCATATGACTCCAGACTCTCTGTGTTGTAGGTAATGGTGAATGTGAAGGTGGTAAATGCAAATGCTTTGCTGGCTGGGAAGGTGATCGTTGTGAGTGCTCATCACAATCAGCAAAGCACTGCCTGAATTCAAAGGGCCAAATTTGCAGTGGAAGAGGAAAATGTGTATGTGGAAAGTGTGAGTGCACAGACCCAAGAAGCTTTGGCCGTTTCTGTGAATATTGCCCTACTTGTAACAAAGCCTGTGAAGAAAACTGGTATGTTTCTTGTGCTAGACTTGACTTTTTCACTCCCTAGTATTGAAACATGAAAATATATTTCTGCTTCTATTTCTTAGTTATTTAGATTGTAGGAAATTGGTACAATTCATACTTGATACTTCTCTGTGTAGTTGGATTCACATTGGCAATTTAGAGAATTGCATGTCAGCATCTATTTTAACCATTCTTCATATGTGATCTCCTGGGTAGGAAATAAAACATAAGTTTGTATTTTTAAAAATGGAAAATAGTTCCTACTTTTGAATGCCACCAAGTCCAGTAATATTCTCCACATTTGTTTTTGCACACTCCTTGTGCTTCTCAGCTGAAGCTGAAAGAAAGCAGTGCGGAGCTAGAGCAGTACTTGTGGATTGTCACTGCCATTGATCAGCAGAGCAGAGCTGGTCTTACCCAGAGAAAAACATTCTTCATTGCTCAATTTCAAAGCACTTAGTCTTTGCCATGCTGGTCTTAAAGCATGTCATTTTTCCTTACCCATGTAAAGGAAGGGACAGTGAGAAGGTCAAAACTGAGCAAGCCCAGGAGGGGACAAGCTAGACCAGGCTCTCAGTGGTGCCCTCTGTGGTCCTGGCACAGAGAGCAAATGAAGCCCTTTCCTTGGGCACATCTCGTCTGTGCCCTCTCATCACACATGTGATGTTGTGCATCTCACTGTGGTGCAGAGGGTGAAAGATCAGCCTTTCATTGGAAAGGTCATTGTGCTCAAAACAGAATCATTGTTTATCTCATCTGGTGAAAATGCTGGAGAACCAAGCTTGGCCACATCTGGAAATGTTGCTGCTAAGATTTCACTAGATAAAATGCAGTTAACCTTTCTGGCTTACATTTGTTCAAAGTCACTGTGAAACTTGTGCCTTTAATAAATTCAGAAGATGGCATATCTTCATTAAAAATTCAGTTAGGGCTTTTTTGGGGATCTCTTTGACATCTGTCTCCTTCAGGGCTATACAGTGAAGACAGTAAGACTGAGAGCATTGCCTCCCACTTGTGCTCTCTCCCTAAACTGCCCAGCAGTGCAGACTTACTTGGCTTTGTCTTAACATAGCACCCAAAAATTATTGGCAAAACTGTGTTTCCTCTACTTACCTCTACCTTTCAATTCCAGTGTGCATCTGAATGAGATTGATAGATAAGGAAAGACTAGGAAGTGAAAGCTGAAGAAAGCTGGACCTTAGCTACACCCTTGCATCACAAAAGGCAGAGCAAGGATTGGGTGAAGGTGGCTCAAAGCCAAAGACATGTTTTGGTTTGCAACTTCTGACTAGTTGGTTCTGAGAAGCATCAGGGGGATAAAATGCTGAGAGAGGCATCACATTTCAGAAAAAAATAAATAAATGTCGCAATGTTTTTACTAACAACAGGAAAGCATTATGTGCAAGCAATACGTCAGCCTGTTGATACAATCCCTTAAAGGGGAATGCAGAGAAAGACATAGGTTTTCAATTATAATTTACAGGAATTATTATTTAATTAAAAATATTAAATATGAAATTATTAAAATTTCAATTATTATTTTACAGGAACTGTGTTCACTGCTATCATTCTAATAATGCATCTCAAGTCATACTTGACCAGTGCACAACCTCATGCACTTACCTACTGCATTATATTGATAATTCTTCAGGTAAGTGGCATTTTCTAGGTAATTTTAATCAGAGATTAAAATCTTCTGTGATTAGTAATTTAATTTGTCAATGTTAGAATGTCTTTCAGAAGTATATCACATTATTGCAATAGCAAAGAAAGAAAAGAGGAAAAAGAGAAAAATCATTCATAGCTTTAGGGAAAGATAAATAATAACAGGAAATAAGATTGTCAAGCATTACTAAGTTCAGTTTTCCCAGGTCCTCGAGAAGTCATGTCTAATAATGATGAATCCTGCCTGAGCAATGCTTAAAGAAATATTTATAAAAATTTGTTATGGCATCTGCATGTTTTATTACATTGACCATGCTTATAGTATTTGACATTACCAGAAACAGGAAAGAAAGAAGTAGAATGCTTACCTCAAGTTCAGTAATGTTTAAAAGTTCCTTTCAAGTATAAAATACTGCAGTTATGAGGTCTGTGGAAGAATAAAATCTTTTAAAATAAAATCTCTCCAAGTTTAATCACTCCATGCAGCAATTAAAATGCAGGTAAATGGTTACCTTTTGTTATACCTTAATATATATATAAATCTTTTTATATTACAGTTCATCAATGTGAAAACTTATTGTGAATACTTTTTTCATAACTTTACTATTAAGGAAAGCTTACTGTATTAGTCTACCAGTGAGGAGAGCACTGGCCAAGGATTCAATAAAACACATTTTCTTTCAAATTTTACCAGTGATCTTCGCTGTTGTCTTGTGAAGATTAAATTCTCTCAGCCCCAAACATCTCTAGTATTTCATCCTCTCTACTTCAGCTATAAACTCACTGGTCTACAGAGAATTTATGGTGGGCAATACAATGAAACCTAAATTCTGTTTCCATGGATCTTGATCTGAATTGCCTTTCTTGATATGCCCAACTTTAAAAGCTTTCATATGACAACTTTTCCTCTTAATTTCCCTTAATTTATTTTCCCTTAATTTCTATCAGGCTTGTATTACATTTGTGCAGCATTACTAAGCAGTGGTGGAGATGCCTGTGTTAGAGGGATGTGCCTATTCCATACATTAGGCTTTACCGTTGTGTTTTCCTTTCATTGCAGATTGTTTCTCTGGACGAAACTACTTTAGAGTCTTTTCCATAATCTTTATAGTTACTTTTCTGATCGGGTTGCTTGTTGTCCTTATCATCAGGCAGATAATTCTGCAGGGGAGTAGCAATAAAGTTAAATCTTCATCTGATTACAGAGTATCTACGACAAAGAAGGTAATTGATTTCAGAGCCATCATCTTCAGTAATCTTTTTCTTGCTTATAAAAGTTAGCTAATTGCTGATAAAAATTGTATCTTCTCCTTCAAGGATAAGATGTTTTTGCCTACAGTTTGTACAAGAACAGTAACATACAGACGTGACAAACCAGAGGAAATAAATATCGACATCAGCAAGTTGCGATTAAACGAAACTTTCAAGTGTGAATTCTGAAGACTGCAAATGTCTATTTCCATCATGCTCGACTTTTAAGAAATTACCTTTTGTACTCTGTGGGAGTCTTGACTGTTGCCATATGGTTTTGTGTTGTGCATTTTGTTGAATACTGTAACAAATTGACATGTAAACATATTCACATTATGTGATTATGTTTGGAACTATAGCTGCTGTATTTTTTAAATTTTTTTTTGAAAGAGAAATGTGCGTTACTACTGTTCAGAAACATTAGTGTTGATGTAGCACTTTAGCATATTCTAATTTATTTAGTTATGGCATAGAATGTAGATACAAACTGGTCTGACAAAGCACTGATCTCACTCTACATGTAGCTGGTACTGATGTGCTCTGTGGGAATGGACAAAAGCTGTGACTGGAGTATTAACATTGCTGTATATTATAGCAATAGATGAAACTATTAAAATGCTCTTTAATAGAGTAAATGGTACTTTTATATTTCTCTCAGTTGACAGATTCCACTAATTTGTCTGCTTATTCCTCTTATCTTTTTCTCATAAAAATGATGGGATTAAATGAGTGTTTAGTTCCTGGTATAGGTGTATGTTGTGTATGTATGCATACACATATGCATGCACACACAAGTAAATTATATATTTATTGGGTTTTTTGTATGGATGATGTCATTTAAGGATAATTTATATCTGATAAAGAGTAATTTTAAGCTTTTTTACTTGTTTAAATATAATGCCCCAATTTTATACAAAACGTAAGGTGTTTGGAAACTGAGTGGCTACAGAAAATGAGACTTCCTTTACCCAACAGCATGGTCTACATGATGATCACTGCCAGCAGACTACGCCTTTAGAGTCAACAGCATCAACTCCATTGCAAATAGATAAATTACACCAGAGCTGTGTTTGGTTTGCTAGCTACATGTCAGTGTTTTGCCAAATAAGGACTTGGATCTTTTTATATGATGTCAGGCATAAGTCTGATTTTACATGTGCTCTTTTTCTATATGTAAATTAGTTTATGAGATTAGGTTTTCTAAGATTTTTGTAACTACTTCAGTTTTTTGTGACTGTGCATTGAGAAGTGTGTCCAGTGTGTGATGGAGAAAAGAACCTGAAAACTAGAAGAAAGAGAGGAAAATAAGAGTCTTTTTCTCAAAACACATTGATTGACTTTATATATATGGATCAGATTCTGCATTCCAGAAATGTGCAAAACTCTTCCAAATATGGCGGAACCAATATAATCTTATCTGAGAGCAGAATGGGAGCTAAAAAGTCAAGCAGAAGCATCTTTTTTTTATCCCTGAAACCAGCTAGAGTGGTAGAACACATGTTATTGTTATATGATTGTTGGAAGTGTCAGTCTGATTTACTAACTCCATGCTGCTGAAACCCTATGAAAATCTGATCAACCTCTAATGCACTAAAACCTTGCTGGCAAAAAGAAAAATCATCTCAGAAGTCAGTGTATAATTTCACTAACATTTATTACTAATACTAAATACTGTCACTATTTGTCATAGATAAGAGTTACAGAAACAAAGCAGGACTTCCTTATGTGCAGTCTTTAGAAATTACTTGTATTTTCTATTCTGTATTTCTTCTGTAAATTCCCACTGAAACCTGAGCACTGTGAGGATTGAAAGGAAGGCAGGGTGTAGAAAAATGATGAGTGTTTTATGAGTGTTAAGTTTCTTGGGTAATAGATCAAGTGGGATTGAGAAAAATAATACACAGACAATGGGCCTTTCATTAGTCATAAAAGCTTAGGGATTTTTTTTTTAAAAAATGTGTAAATTGGACTATTAAATGTTTTTAAAGCAGTCTCTGAAGTAGGTCCTGAGCTTTCTACCACACAGGTAAAATTATCTCATTTAAAAAAAAAAAGTGTTTCTTTACACTGACCCTGACTTTAGTGTTAGCTTAATTGTAGAACCTTAGTTATAGATTATTCTGTAGTCTAATAACTACAACTTAAACTCTCATTTTCTTTTAAAGGGTATAGGACCGTTCTCCTCCTATGTAAATTAAAAGATTTCAAACAACTGGTTTTCGTGGGATAAAGATAAAAGATTTATAAAGGTTGACCTGCTGTTACCCTTGTCGCAATTCATGGCAATTTGTGAGTGGGAAACAATCTCTGGTTGCTATTTAACCTAAATTTTAAAAATGCTTAGTGGAGTATATCTAAGTATATAAAAAAGAGGTTAATTATGTTCTTTAAACAGTATGATAAACCCTTTAAAAAAAGATTCCTCAGAATCTATTTTCACCCCATAATGGCCTTTAAAGCATGTACTAAAGCATTTATTGAACTGATAAATATATTTTTTCATTAGAAATTACTTTTCACCGTTAGAGGGAGTTCAGTTTTGTGGGTAAGGGATAATGGAAGTGGGTTCTTGGTGGAAGAAAGACTTGAGCTGTAATACTCATCTTCCAGACACATCACATCACGCTGCTACTGCTTTTCTTCTGTAGCACTTGGCATTGGACTGCTGCCTGTGAAGGGGCATGGCCAGTATTTCCTTATCAGACACCTACCTGAATGTTTAAAATGCTCTGATCAAAAAGAGCAGGCTCATAGGACAAATTGCACTGTAAGCTGCTTGCTGTCCTGAGATTAAAAAAAAAATGTATATATATTAACAAAAAAAAAAAAAAGAAAAAAGCTTTCTTGCATCTCCCTCATGGTTTTGCTGTATTGTGGAAGAGACTGGTGAAAGAGAATAAGCTGCTGCTAATGTGACAGGTCAAGGCTTTTAGAAGGCCCGTGGGGAGCTTATACAGAGCAGGATTCTTGGGAGGAGGCTTTGTTTCTAGGGATGGAATCTATCCATGAGAAACTCTGGCTTTGCTTGGTACTTGTTTCCCTCTGCCTTTGACCATGTTTTTCAGAAGAGCTGCTGCAGGAGATGAATAGCTCAACAAAAGCCTCACTATTTAGGGAGCTGTGTTCCCTCAGCACATGACCTTAAATGAGA
Organism: Melozone crissalis; assembly: GCF_028551555.1. Lineage (NCBI taxonomy): Eukaryota > Metazoa > Chordata > Aves > Passeriformes > Passerellidae > Melozone > Melozone crissalis. Next base: position 31,700,987 of record NW_026535794.1, read on the forward strand.
AAGCAGCCTTTAATTCACAAGGAATTTCTTCAGTGATTGCAGGAGAACTGTGCTTCCTATAGTGCTTAATATGGGAGATATTAAAGACAAATTAGTTCATATTAGTTTTCAATGTATTGTGCGTCAAAGATGTTCGTAAAAATAGGGGGAAAAATAACTAACCTCAGAATAGAGTGTTCCAAAGTTCTCAAATAACACTTTTTATACTGGGCTTCTTCAAAAAAAATTAGAAAGAAGTCAAATAATCCTACTGCGTGCTTATATCCAAAAATATACCAGCAGATACTGCTGCTTCTCATCATTAGTTTGGGGAATTGTTTTTAGATTTGGTCCCACAAATGAAGAATGTGCATGACTTTTCACAGCATATTTGTTACTGTTAAAATCCATATGTATACTTTTCAAATTCTAGTCCCATTTTTTAACCTTTGACCTGTTATTTGCCTGACACTTCAGAAATTGCATGTTTATGTAATTAAAAAGTATCTATTTTACTTCAGATTTTTTTGAGTACTATAAAATGAAAAAATACTATGAAATAGTTCTTTCCAAGAATCATGACTACACTAATAAGATTGCTGCAGAAGTGTGTGGGAAAATAGCTGTTTCATCCAGAAAACGTGCACATGGTATGCAAGGAATTTTCATTGTGCCCAGCTGAAATCCCCTTACATTTGCAAGGTTAAAAATGAACCTTAAAAAGGAAGGATGTTCATATGGGCATAGTTTACATTTTAGCTATTATTTACAACTGGATTTATTTTTTCCTCTCTATGATGCCATGAAAACCTGCTATGTAAAGCATTCTTCTGACTGCAATGGAAAAATATTATTTTCCCAGTATGATCATATATAATATTTATTTCCTGCTTGGTGTGCGTGTTTTGCAAACCATGGGAGTGAACATGTGAAACAGCTTCAAGCAACCCTCTGTCCTAAACTAGGCATATAGTGTGGTGATGCCCAGGGCAGAGACATGCAAGGGCATGGCTGCCTGTGTGGAGACTTCAGAGGGACAGTGCTGGGGCAGAAGTGGTGCTCTGAGATCTCACTTTGCCTTTTGTCAGGGCAGGAAGCCTCTTCAGAGGGGGCTGGCTTGGCAGTGCTGGTGCCCTAGGTTTGCATCGCAGGCACTGCACACAATGCAGACTGGGACTGCATTGCATGCAGTCTGAACCCTAAGGCTGCAGGCTTTTTGCATCTTTACTCATCAAAAATGCCTGCACACAGCCCAGCAAGGGACAGCCTGTACACGTGGATGCTGCAGACCTCCATTAAAGCTCCTGGGGAGCATTTGGGCACCTGCCCGCTGGCTTCCCACCAGCCCCTGGATCTCCACCAGCCAGCCTTAAGGAATGTGAGCAGGGGCTGTAAAGGGCACTTCTCACAGAGGCATTTGTGCTGAGTCAGTGCTGGGTGACTCCTGCTCTGTCCCGACTGTGAGTGACGCCTGGTGACAATGTCCTAGCTACCATTTTGCAACAGAGGGGAAAGCAGAAATGAAGCAATACTTAAGAAAAACACTAATTTTTAGTTCTGATCTCGAGACTACTCTGATGCACAGGTATCTGTTGGCTCTTACACAGGACTGAAATTCTTGGAGAGGGGGGAAAAATGTTAAAGTTAACCAATGGCAATGAATCTTTATAGCATGCCAGATCAGTGGGGTTTCACCGAGAGCAGGGCAGCTCAGAATGGTTGGCATGTCTGGGGGGAAGGGTTGAGGGGGGAAGAAAAAACCTTACATTTCTAGATTCTTAAGCTTTCTGCTGGTCTGAATTTCATGTTCTCTTTGTTTCCTTTTCTGAACATGCTTTAAAAAAAGGTACCTATTAAAAAAAACTTAAAGTGTGTGGCATTTGTTAAAATAATTACTTCGGTCAAAATTCTAACATTTCATCCTGGTACCTATATTGTATTTGGGCTGTTTCAGTTATATTTTGAAAGGAGATGTTGAAAAATGAGTCTTCTGCAGATGAATTAGTGTTGGATGAATTCACTGTGCTGGCATCTTCACTCTTACCTACTATTGCTTCAAAAATAATGCTACTTTAAAGTGTCTTACTTAGCAATTGTGTGACAGCTATTAATAATACTACAGTCTTAAACTTTCTATTTAACACATACTACCTTTTGTAAAAAATAAATATAGAGAAATAAATAATGTGTGTCTAGATTTTATGCATAGAGAATTTTAGTAAGGGAAGAGGTTTTAAATTTGATAACTTCTTACTGCTCCTTTTACATTTTGAATGATGCTTTTAAATCACTACTTTTGTTCATCTGGAAATATATTGAATATTTTATTATTTAAAATAGTATACTTTTATAGCTGTTTTATTAATTTCAGTTGACTACTAACTTTTATTGTGATATTTATTAATGAATTACACTGTAGCATATTGAGATGTTTATTTTTCTATCAGAGTTGTAACAACTATGACATAGCATTATTTTAATGCAACATCATTGTACTTGCTCTCTAAAAAATAAAATCAATATTTAATCCATATGGATTTTTCATATTTTTGATATTAAATATATCTGTGACAAGAAAGAGATGTTCACCTGCTTTTAAAAGTATAAAGCACATTTACTGAGGTGTACCGATATCTGCAAAGGGAAGATATGATTGTGGTTATTTTAAAATTGAACAATACCATGTCCAAGGAGATAAAATACAAAGAATACTTTTTTTATCAGACGTAGGCAAATGAGTAGTTGCACGTTCAGGATGAATTTTGAGAAGATGGGAAGGAGCAAAAAACTATTTATCAGTTTGGAGGTGCAGCTGCCCACCACCAAGGGTTTACCTTGCCCAACCCATCTAAACCTGAAAGCACTAGGAGGTGCTAGTATTTTGTAGAAGACAAGAAGATACTTCCTGTGTAAATACAATCTCTAGATTGATACATGGTTGTGATAGCCTCTCTTGTCCCTTGCCCTGTTGGGCGGTAGAGGAGCTAGATTTCTGGAAATGGGTAAATCTCCTCAGATGCCTCATCTATGCACTCATTGCAGACCTGGGTCACTTCATGAGTACTGGTGAAAACATGTCACTGGTGGGGAAGGTTCTCTCATTCTCTCCTTGTGCAGAATCAGTCACAGCATTTGCCTTGCACAGCGGCATGAAATTGTTCTTGAAAAGGATTCAGAAATGCCTTGGATAAGGACATTTAAAATTTGCCATGATGCCTCAGTAAGAGATATCTGTGGCACTAAAACACTTGCCAGACATCACTAATAAAACTGCCCCTCCATGCTGCTAACATGATCGAGTTTTTGCTTTAGGAGTGAGAGAGAATCAAGTGACAACTGATGTGTTCTCAATCATCATGTAGCTTAGTGTCCAATAAAAGAGAAATACTAAGAAAAAGTCAAAACTGTAAGGAAAAAAAAAGTAATTATCACAGGAAAAATCTGTAAATCTTTTTGCTTCTTTTATCAAAGGGAGGAACATCATCTTAATATATGCATGGTGAGACTATGTCTGAGAAATTTCCTTTCACAGATGCCATAATCAACCTTCACTGACACCCAGAGAAAGCAGGAGGAGCAAGTCCTATAAACAGAAATACATATATTTTCCTTGAAAGCTCTTTACTGGGAAAACATTCATGTTATCATTACTCAGAGTAATTTGAATTTCAGATGTAGAATTCAAGCATAGAACTTGAGCCAGAGCTATAGGCCTCCATTTTGAGGTTTTGTTAACACTTAAGTCTCCCATAGCCAGTGATCCTGGCACCAAGCAGTGTTGGCATATCCTGTATGTTATTGAAATTATGGTAAGTGCTCTGTATAAAATCTTTCTTCCTCTCTTCTTTCCTATGTTCTGTAATCCAGTAACTAATTCATAGCTATATACCTTTAAATATCCAGGCCAGGACAGGGTTTGTGACACTGACATTGTATTTAGCCAATTTTTACCCACATATACACAGTTGTCAGCTACGGTACAACAGGACCTAAATGTGTCTCTAACCTAATGCAAGTGCTATTTTCTTGCAGATGCCATTGCCAAGGAGAAGGCTTGCTGCCCAGACTCTCCAAAGGGAAAAGAAACTTAAATTACAGCCTCTAAAGCTGGAGGACGAAAGAGATCCTGATTTCAGCCACTTTTTTGACACCAGTCATGTACGTGTATTCTGTTACAGAATTTCTCTGCCTGCATGATTCCTTTCATGGTAGATGCAGAATTTGATAGAATATTCAGAGAAAATGGCATTAGGAGAGTTGGTTTGAGTGAGTATCTGAATATGCCTGATGATAACCAAAAGATGATGATTAGAATTAAGAATAAAAACTATTAACAGACTGATTTTGACTAGTAAGGAGTTAATCTGACAAATGGGTGGTTTCTTTTGCTTTCAGGTTCTGCAACAAAGACAAGAACCTTGGAAATGCATTCCTGCTACCCTGGGTTTAAAAGCAAGCAGTTTAATGTATCGTATAAAGTAAATAAAAATCTAGTTTTACAGAAACTCAGGTGGTCTGAAGCTGTGATTAGAGCACAGGTGCTGTCAGTTCTTCTGGCTGCTCATCTTCTGCTTGGGAGTCTTGGAATGGTCCAAGTTGGGTTGCACTGTACAGAATTCATTTAAAGTAGGCTGCCAGTCTGATTTATTAGTACTCCAGAAGCCCCAACATTATCATCTGGTTCCTCATTCCAGGGACTGTGGTGGATGTCAGAAAGCAGAATTTTCCTTATTTTTTGTAAACTATTCTATCTCCTCAGCACAGAGCAAAGCATGGTCTCTGATTATTTTCTTGGCCTTGAACTTCATGATTCATGAAGGACAGTTACTGTTTAATAAAGATTATGTGTATGCAAGCAGATAAAGCTAAATTATTAACCACAAAAGCATGATAATGCCAAGTTATGTCACATATGCTTATTGAAATCAGCACTTGTGATGTATTTCTTTCAGGTCTGCAGCTTGCCAAGTCCCCTTTTTGGGGCTCTAAGCCTCATCCTAAGCCTCTTGTTTATGCCTGAGCAATCTGGAGAGCCCAGGACCTGTCTCTGAGTGGTGTTTCTCTGCTCTCAAAACTGCTCACAGGAGAAGCCTTCTCACAGACCCCCTTCTGATATTTTGGGCTTTGACCATAGCCTTGCCACAGGCATTCTGAAAGCATCACTGAGGCTGTGAGATGTGTGGCCTGCTGAGGAGACCGGGGACATGACTGGATGGGTTTTTCATAAAATTTTCGGACACACTTTTGTTTTACTCTGCTCTAGACAAAGCAGGAATTTCAAAGATTTACACAACTTAATCATGGTGTTCTTTAGATTGTCCTTGTCTTCAGGAGTGTTTATGGTTGGCTTCTTTCCTTGAATCATTTTGCAGCAGCACCTAGGTTCCTGTGGGGGAAAAAACCACAATACTTCCTGTCTTTCTCAGCTTCTTTTCTCCTCTTCTTGTGTATCTCTCTAGATCTAAATGGAGCTCTACCTGTGTCTTCTTTGAAAATTGCAGGCACAGGATCAGAGTGCTTCATCAGGAAACAGCTGATGAGGAAAGCTTTTTTTACTTTTGGGCAGAAAAGAACAAGTTAAAGTCTGTGGTGCAAAGCTAAAGAGAGAGCATTTGTCAACTTGGTCAGGTGCAGTACCATTCTCCTGCTCCTTTCCAGAGTTAAGAAGCTGGGGCTGTTTCTTGGTGTACTAGCCAGCCCATAGATACTCACAGGAATTCTCCTGCTGTAAGCTTTAAATGACTGCAAGGTGTTTGCACCATACAAAGCCCAGAGACATATTTCTCCTGTAATATCCCCATTCTGATAACAGATTTTTTTCATTTGTAAGTATTTCTTTCTGTATAACTTTGTGTGTGTGTGTGTTTATGTACGTTTATGTGTGTGTCTGTCTGCATATTCCATCCAAATTAACTTTTCCTCAGCATCAAGAAGTCCATCTCTTATTGCTAAGCAGCCTGTTGGTCTACGTGCAGGCATAGTTTCACACACCTTTTTTCTATATGCTTCAAATGGGATTCCTCCCCTAATTTCATATGCATAGCAGGATCTTCCTTTTAAAATTCCAGTTTCTGTTAATGGCTAACTGCTATTGTGTGGAAACTGTAACTTGAAGTGTTCCCTGGTGTCTTTATTTTTTTTTTTTCTTTTATCCTTTTTGGCTACTGCCTAGCACATTAAACCTAAAACATAGAAGACAGACACAGCACCTTACCCAGGGATTTTTGGTTCACAAATAGGTCCTAATCACGATGTCAAAAATAATAAATTATTGATTCCTTTGCCAGTTTTTATCTCATGCCTTTGAAAACAGAAGTTTTTTCCTCACGCCTTTGATTTTTTTAAAAAGAATAATTTGACCCAAAGAAAGAAAAGATAATGTGTCAGATCATTTTGCAAATCCAAAAAGTGTTATTCTCAGAAGGAAGATTTATTATTGTGTGACAGACTAAAAGTGTTTCATGCTGTCTAAAATGAAAACCAAGTAGATTAATTTCCAGACCCAAAACCAAACAAACTCGGGTTTCAACAGTTCTGTCCAAGGTTCATTTCTGTGAAGTTGCTGGGCCCTTGTGTTTCAGTTGAAGACTCTGTTAGAAGTGAACATGCTGAGCAGCTTTAAATATCAAATCCATAAGATCGCCTTTGATATCAGATATATAGCAGTTTAGGAATGTTAATGTAGTATGTTATATCCCTTATTTTAAAAAAAACACAACCTTTTACAGAACTTTTTTGGTGATCCAAAACATGAAAGGCTTTATTTATTGTCTTAGCTGATGTTCTCTCTTGGATCACCAAGAATTTCTGCTAGCAAATATTGTGGAGTATTCTTATGTTTTCTATTTTTCCCCTTTTTATCCACCAAAAAAAAAAAAAAAAGCAGTTTGGACTTAATCTATCTGAAAATAATGTAATGCATAATTTACTGTTATTTCCTGTACTAACCAATAACTTTGCTTGTCTAATTAGCTGACTTTTTGTCAAGTGTGTTATTGTACTCAGGTTTTTTTTCTTTTATTTTTTAATTAATGTGAGGAAGGAAAATTAACAAATGTCTGTCAGCATCACTTGAAATGTCTCAAAGTAAAGTGTATTGCCCAGTCTAAATGCTTTTATTTAAGTGATTTGATACATTTGGTGCCTGTATTCCTATAGAATTCAAGTGTTTTTACCTTGCCAAATTTTATTCCCTTACTTGGTCAGTGCTTGGTTCCTCCTCCTTCCATAGGTGAATGAAGTGCTTGCCAGCAAAGTCTGCAATTGTCCTTTGAACTAATGAAATAAGGGAATTGCTATCCTTCAGCAAGCTTTGGCAGAGGACAGTATTGTAAGTTTTATATGATTACAGCACCTGGGCTATTGAAGTTTTATTGGATATAAAATGTGTAGTCAATTTGTACACAGCTGCCCTGAAGTCAGCAGTATAACATACCTGAAATTTTACTAATTCTAAGGGTTATCATGTGAGGGACTTTTCTGAAGAACTCTCTTTTTCTTGAGTATTTTTGACATCCCCCTTGGAATGATATTTTTAGATACTTTATTTCCCCTGGTGCCTCCCTAGAGGTCATCCAAATAGGATTAATTTACAGTGTTCACAAGGAAGAAGAATGATGCTGTGCCCTCCTTACCTTAGTGATATGGAAGTGACAAGTGCTCCCACAGCACCAGAACCATGTTCCAACAAGAGTCCTTACTTTTTATATCAGTACTCCATGAGAATAACCAGGGTTTTTCCCAAACCTGGAGTCCCTCTAGCATGGTATATCTGTCTCCAGCAGTGGAGCCAAGCTGCCGTGGGAAGCATAAGCACACTCCAATTGTGTATTACTTCCATGAGGTCCCCTAGCCTCAATTTTTCAGCATTTCCCACATCTAATTCCTTTGGTAAATCAATAGCCGTCACTTTCAGGTATGTGCCATTGAGTTTACTTTAAAGAAAAAATTTAAAAGAAAAAAGTGTCAGCCACCAAGTCTGGAACCGCTGTATGAAGAAGAGCTTCCTCTGGTTTTGAATGCAGCATTTGGAATGCAGGAACTATGTCCCCAAGCAAATAGAGCGGACATTGAACCCCAGCCACTCTTCTCTGGAAGACTTGTCATGTGTCACCAGGTCACCTTTCCCAGATTGTGAAGTCCAAACATACAGAGTCATTCATACCGAAGCCTGTCCTTATCCTTGATCATCTTTGCAGCACTTTTCAGCTCCTCCCCTATCACTGACATTCTCATTTCCATTATGGATGATGGAGTAGAGCTGTTTTCAAAATTCAGAATGTACACAATCCACCTGTTTACTAGGGACATACTGATGTTTCTTCCTTTTCATTTTATAATGCTTCCTAACATTTTTATGACTTCAATTGATACAGAATTTTCATGTCTTTCTGCTTAACAGAGGTCTTATACTGAGTTATAGCATACTTTCCTGTTTACCTCTGAAACCATTGAATGAAAGAAAGATGATTCCTGACATCCCTTTTGCATACAAGTGCTAGAAGTTCAGTTCCCTTTTGACTCAAGAGGGATCTCTGTCTCTCTCCCCCTCTCTCTCTTTTTCTCTCTCATTCTTAATTCTGTTTTTTCAGCACATAGCATCATTCCTGGTGAAGCAGAAATCTCCACCAGGTACACCCTCCAGTATTACAGCTCTGCCTTTCTACTTCTGTCTCCTGTTCAGCACAGGCTGTAGTAAAGGCTTCACAGAAGCCTGGTCTCCAGCTTTTTTTCCAGCATGAAAATATTTTCCTCCAGAATTTCCTACCTTCTCTCTTCTATACGTGATTGATGGTTACCTAAATTCTACTCACTGCAACCCACTACCTCTAAGGTTAACCAGCCTTGCACTTTGTAGGCAAATTGTATGTTTGCCTATATGTCTGAACCGTGTGCTGTATCAGAGCATTTTGCTCCTCTTCCCTTCCTGATGGACATCCTAATTCCAGAAGGGCATTTGCATTAAGAGAGAGCACATACAGTCCAATTAGGAGAAACCTATTACTGGAGTCATACTTCCTCTCACTTGTCAATATGACATTCCTGATCTCACCTGCCAGCCTACTTCTGCCAGCAGAAGTAAACAGCTTTTCTTAAGACAAAATATTCAGCAACTGCAATACATCCTCAATGAATGTCTCCATTAGCCCACTTCTCTCTGGGCCAGCTATCTGACTCTGAAATCCATACACAGATATGCTGACTTTTCCACAGAGGCAATAATTACATGACTCTCCCTTTCTCCCTTCAGGAAAGGTGCTTCTAGTGTTCTTCCTTCTTTTTGCCTTTTTGGACAGCTACAGCATCTGTTCCTGAAGAAGTATCTGTTGCCAACTGCTCCTTTTTCATTAGCCTCCCATAGTGCCCTGGCCGCCAGGAGGGCCACACATGTCCTGGGATGCATCAGGCGCAGCATCACCAGTTGGACAAGGGAGGGGATTGTCCTGCTCTGCTCTGCGCTGGGGACACCTCACCTCAAGTCCTGTGTGCAATTTGGGCACCACAATACAATAAGGGCATGAAGCTGTTAGAGTGCCCAAAGGAAGGCCACAAGGATGATGAAGGTTCTGGAGGAGAAGCCGTATGAGGAGCAGTTGAGGTCATTTGGTCTTTTCAGCCTGGAGGACATTGAGGGGAAACCTCTTTGCAGCTACAGCTTCATGAGGGGAGGAGGGTCAGGCACTGATCTCTTCTCTGTGGTGATCAGTGACAGGACTCAAGGAAATGTCCTGAAGTTGTGTCAGGGAGGTTTAGGTTGGATCTCAGGAAAAGGTTCTTCACCCAGAGGGTGGTTGGGCACTGGAACGGGCTCCCGAGGGAAGTGGTCACAACACCAAGGCTGCCTGAGTTCAAGAGTTTGGAAAGTGCTCTCAGGCACATGGTGTGATTCTTAGTGTCCTGTGCAAGACACATAGAAGATGAAAATGTTATATTTCGGCCCTAAACAGTCCTGCTATAAATGATAGCATCTGAAAGCCAGATCATTTGGTAAGCATGTCTCCCTGAATTATAGGCTAAATTTTTAATTAAATAAAACTATGAATTGTAAGCTGAATTTTTCATTAGATACAACTGTGGCAATGGAAAGTATCGTTTCTTAGCCAACAGTGAAAATGAGAGAGAAACAAGAAGGTATCTGAAAAAAGTTAAAACAAGGATTATCATGTCCGCTACTATGGTGACTATCATCTTAAAAATCGTCTCGTGGGGGGATGGTAAATCAATATTTCACTCCTAGGTTTTGTTCAAAGATGAAAGTTTTGAACTTCAAGTTTTTGGCAGAGATTCCTCCAATTTTTGGCACATCACAGTCCCAAATGCACTCCTACATTTGTTGAATCACAAGAAGTAGAAAATTAAAAACAAGAAAAGACTACTGGGATAAATCTGAAAGTAAGAATCATCATGACTGAAGTCTGTTAAGGTATTTTCCACAGTATGAATTTCTACTGCTTTTCCACATGGGATGTGTATTTAGATAAGGGTAGACATCTTGACAGGATGAAAGAAGGGACTTCTTAATTAACCCATTGCAGACTAACCCATTGCATCAATCTAGCCAAGGGTTTGCCTTTTGGGGGGACAGCTCTGCTGGGAAGGATCTGTGAAGCCTGGTGGTTGCAAGCTGAATGTGTGACAGCAGAGAGTCCTGGCACCAAAGCACACCAACAGCACCATCTTGGCTTGTATTTATGAAAGCATAGCAAGGGAAATGATGGAAGAAATTGTCCCCATTTTACTCAGCACTCGGTAGTACCATACCTAGATATTGCATCCGCTTTTGGGCCTCAGTACAAGAAAGGCATTGAGGACCTCGATCAAGTTCAGCAAAGGGGTTCTGAGATGGTCAGGGTTGCAGCACTTGCCCAGTGAGAAGAGACCAAGGGATGTGGGCTTGTTCGCCCTCAGTAAGAGGTGGCCCCAGAGCACCAAGGAGCAGCCTGCCAGTGCCTATGGGCAACTGTTAGGTGATCAAGACAATGGAATCAGTCTCTTCACCAAGATTCTTAGTAAGATAATGGACGTAGGCTGGAACAGGAGTTTAAGACTGGCTTTTCAGAAGACTGTTCATTCTGAGGGTAATTAAGCATTCTAACAGATTGCTCAGAGCAGCTGTGAGATCTCTGTTCTTCAGTGTTTTTTAAATCCAGCCAGACAATGTCTTGAGCAAACGTTTCCAACGCAGCATTGCTCTCCTTTGAACAAGAGGTTGGACTAGACGCCTCTCAAGGTCCATTCCAATCTGGATAGGTCTGTGAGGCTGTGAGATATGTGGAGCCTGGTTAGCTCCTAAGCACACATTATTGTTCCCCTCTGTGTTACCTACATTTGCTTCAAGAGGCTTGCTGTGTGCAGGTGGCCATTGGTACAGCTCACAACAGTTTGCTAAGGATCTGCTAAGAAGGAAAAGCTGCAATCATCACACCCCCTTACAGAGCAGACAGATTCTCTTCATTGAAGAAATAGCTATATAAATAAACTCAATTCAGTGACATTTATAGCATACATTGACTTTGAATATGTATTCCTTATCTGGCCATGGAAGGTTTTTGCCATCTGAAGCAAAGAACCATATTCTGCTCCAAGGCATTTACAAATCCCTTTAGCTTCAGTGGGAATAGCATGCACATAGCTGAGGGTATGGCTTGGCCAATGGTCAATAGCCTTCTAAAAGCATTTTTTCCTACTTTTTTTTTTCTTGCAATATTCATCTTTTTCCTTTCCAAAGCTTCTGATGTCATTCCTGTTGCTGAAGTTATAGGGCTCAATTTAGTGGGAACATCTTTGAAGTTTAATTAGATTTCTTGAAAAAGACCATGGGTAATCTGAAATACAAATTCACAAGACTGCTTCAGGCTAAAAGTGTCATATTAGACCAAATATTATGCAATTGTTCTGCAATTCATGCTCTCTTCCCACTCATAAGTTGGGTTTGAAAAGCTTGTGGAATATATATGACCTATCAGAGAAGTGCCAAATGTTCCTTGTGCAGTCCATTCTTGTATTTCCTATGGAAAATGCTCCTTCTCACAATCTTCCCTTTCCCACATTAAGCTGAAGTTTGTCCGTTACACCAGGGTAACATCATCCATGTCCACAAAACTTCAAGGAAAGCCTCACATGTCCACAACATCTGTTCCAATGGCAGCATCCAAGGTCAGGTACAGACTGCATCCATAGAGCTAGCAAGATGAAATATTATGTAATAGACACAGTTGCCATCTATGCCCTTTTTCTAGAAATGCATAAGTGATTATGAAGAATTATCCACATCTGACTATAAAAACTTGAAAGTTGAACCTTATAGCTGCTCTGAACTAGTCCTGGTCTTGTCCATCTGCTACAGTGTTTGCAGTGGGTGTGAAATCAGCTCTGATTTGCCTTTGAGGGTAGGGGCAGAGACCCAGGAGAGGAAGGCATGAAATTACACATGTGCTTTACTCAGGTGGTGCCTCAGAAGGCACACTGGCAATGTGTGGGGGAATGGGGAGAGATGCTGTATCCCAAAGTCTGGCATCTCAGCACTTCCCTCATGCCCAACAGGCAACTGCATCTGCTTGGCTGCACAGAAGTAGGGCTACAGTAGAACAGTATCTTGTTCACAACTGCAACATTTTCAGCACAGAAGATCCTGAGATGTGTTTACAAACCCTAATTTAAAATTTACTCTCAGTAATTTACTGTCCAATCATTTCTGTCTTCAGTGGAATAGTGACAGCAAAGCTGGTGTCACCTTGTCCAGATGTGACTGTCTCCAAGAGCTGACACAAAACAACACAGTCACCAAGCTCAACCTAAAAGTGCTGCTCGTTTGGCATCTTTGCAAGTACTCTAGGTAATGGGTCAATATGTGATTCCTTGGGCACAGTCTGCAAGGGCAAGACTAAGAGGTGACCAATGGCACACATCTTTGTCAGCAGGTCATGGTGATGATAGACCTCATGGTTGCAGTCCATGATACTTCCTTCTTTTAATGAATATGGGGAAGTTGAAGATCCCAGAAGATAAGATCCCACATGGAAGTGGGATGATACTGCCTTAAGCCCACTTTGAACAGAGTTAATACATGGAGTTATTTGGACCTACTGCATCCTTAGGCAAAATCAGCATTTCTTTGGTATCACTGAAATAAGAGTTTTGTGGATAAAAATCTTCCATTCTGTACATTCAGTGCTTATTTCTTATAAAAGAAATTAAAGCAATCATCAAGGGAACAGAGCACATAGAACTTTACTGATGTTGCAACCCGCAAACAGCAAGAGATCCCTTTGTGTGAAATAAAACTTATATTTGGTTACAACCATCATTTTACAGCACATAGCTTTGAGATTTGATTCATTATGGCACAACTCCAATTTTATAAATGGTATTTAGAGTAACATTAGACTGATTCTGAGATTACTCTGTTTTTAATATTTTAGTAGTTTGTTGTTCTTTAACTGTCAGAGTTATGTGTTGGAAAAGTAATTTATGTGTTGAAAAAGCAACAGTTGAATGTAATTTTCGCAGCCATGAGTCCTCTAAAAGGAGTGCCCACAGGTCTCATACTGCTGCCTAAGAAGTGTGACTATGGACTGAGAACTGAATATGTTATAAAACAGAAGTTCTGGGAAATATATTTGGGATAATTAATAATTTTCATGGTGTGTAAATCTGTCATGTGAAGGCTTGAACACATGATAGCTTTGTGGGATATAAATATGGCATCCATAGAAGGTTCATGAGTACCGGTATGTTTGTGTCTCTAAATATCAAATTTTGCCCTGAAGCTGTGTTCTCCAGGTTGCCCAAAAGGAACATGGCCACCTGAAAGAAGCCCCTCAGGCCCACCCAGCCTGAAGCACCGCAACTGGACCTCCCTGACCTGTCATGCTTTCCTCAACACTTTTTCTCGCAGCTGATTTATAAGACAGGAGAAGGATGAGAGCAGTACAACAGAGCTGTGGGCCTGTAGCCAACAGGAGCCAGCTCAGGAGGAGCCCCATGGGGAAATCCCACCTCAGCTGATGATTTGGGCCCTGCAAACAGGGCCCTTATTCTCACAGGCCCTCTCCCCAGTGCAGCAGCCTCTGTTAATGTAACGCACTCTTTTTTGCCCCTTCTTTTCCTCATTTTAAACAGTCTGAAGAAAAAGAATTAGGATCCCTAAGTCATATGCCTTCTGTAGGAGAGCTGACTTGTATGCTACAGACTGCTGGTGTTCCAGGACTTCTCCTTACAGAAAAATGAGCTCTTCCTCTATGATCATGCTTGGGGTTTGTGTAGGAGTGTTTGGTGACATTAAGTACATGCTTTTTTCAGTTTCATCTAGTGGTTTTAGGTCTCAGGACTACTACTCCTTTCCCCCTTCAAGGGGATCCCTCCTCCATAGATGAACTGGTCAGCTATTCATACAAATACTGTTTATTCTTCTGGTTTTGAATTATGCCTATTAAAGAATTTGCTTTGCTGCGAGAGAGGCATCCCTGGGATTTGGGACTGGCCATGTGCCATGGTTTCCACATGCAAACCCTTGGAGCTAGTCTCAGCCTTTCCATTGTGGCTTTGTGCTTTGACAGCCTTCAAGGGTAACATTACTTATTTATTTTCTCTTTTTTTGATGTGTGTCTGAAACTAGGTAACTGACTGTGCTTTTCAGACTTTAAAACAAGTTTAAAAAGCATGAGTTGTGCATATGATGAAAATTGGTTGCTCTCCATTTACCAGAAATCTCTGCATCTGTCCTTGATAACTCCAGCACACTCCTTCATGTCCCCATTTATTTGGTTGGCAGACAAAGGGTGGAAACAATGCATATGCCCATTGGCAGGTTGGTGTGCCAACAGGCAACAACAGCCAAGCTTGGAAAGGGTAGAGGAACACAGTTGTTCCCCTATCTTGTGTCCCCAGATATCATTTTATCCAAACACCGACATGGGAGAAATTTCTAGATTTAAGAATTATAGGCTGATTTCCTCTTTCAGAAGTTATGAATGGCAAGTGGCCAATTGAAAATTAAATTATGGTGCAAATCTCTCTTTCTCCTCCTTTTATTTTTTATTATTGTTTTTTAGGAAACCACAAGAGTTAAATCAGCAGTTCTTAAGCTTTTTTCCTGTGGTTGATTTGGGCAAACAATGGTGCCCACCCACTTTGCAGTTCTTTCTTGCTGTGTTTATATTTCCTCATGAGAAACCAGCCAAAATTGCTGCTGAAGATGGAGTGGGGAAGGAGAGGTCCCATAAGAGCAATAGGCTGCCAGTAAAGTCTATCAAAAGGATGCTGCTGCTGCTGCTGCTGCTGTTGCTGTGTATTATTACTGTACTTCTAAGGTTGAATATCAGTCTTACATGATTGGTTTTTTCTTGAAATACTATTTGTGTAAATAGGAACTTATCCCACAGGAGGTAAAATTCATATGTCATAGATTTCCATGTTATGAATTATTGACATCTTCTCACTTTTCCTCCAGGAAGGAAAAAAGGTGTGGATCTAAAGAATGTCAGCCAGAAAAAGCATCAAGCAATTTCAGTACACTTGACACCATGAAACAGACTTTGAAATAGAATAACCTCTTTTTGAGGGTCCAAAATGATCAATTAGGGACACTTCCAAAACTTCAGTATTTATGACTATTAATTATAGTTTATTTTTAAAACAGTAAATTTTTGTTCAGAAGCCAAATTTTATTTGATAGACCTTTATACTTCACATTTTCAGCCAATTTACTTTTTTTTTTCTTTTATCCACAAATTTGATGACACTGGAGCTGCATAAACAGCACACAAAGCAAAGCCCAGGATTGGGAAAATTGCTCATATAGTTATTTTTGCTGATCTATTAAAGCAGTGGTGTTAACAGAACATCTTAAATTGCACAGTAATAATTTGTACTTCCTACTTAGGGTATGATGGTTTTCCAGTTTGGTTTATTACACTGTAAATAACTCCCTTGCATCTGGGTTGATTTGTTTATTCAATTAAATCTGAAGGAAAAACAACCCAGTTTTGCAACAGTTAAATAAAGCAATTGTGCCATCCAGTGGCTAGCTAGGTTAACTCATGTCTTCTCCTTCCACATGATCATTTGGTGTTTCTTTTTTCTTACTCAAAATAATATGTAATTCTTGTAATATGCAATGTTCCATTGCTGTATCCCATTTATATATGTAATAAAATTTTAATTCTTTTCAAACTTCTTTTTTCTACACTATTTAAACTGAAGGCCCAAAAGAGGAATAAGATGCACTGTATATGCTTCTGGATCAGTTAAAGTTACAGGTTATTACACACCCTATCATCAAATATCATGGACTATTGGCAAAAATGAGCAAATAAAAACATAACATTTATCTCCTGTGACCATGGAGCATGGCAGAACCTTTAATTAGGTGTTTTGAACATAACATTTTGTAATAATAGCTGTGACTGAGTTTATAAATTGGTTCATGAAACATCTCTGTGACTGTTTGAAAGAAAAATTCAGAGAGGGCAGACAATATGACAAAATAATCCTATGGTACGATTAAATCTTTCAATGTCACACTCATCTCTTGAGGATAATTTCTGAGGCAGCTCTCTGGAGCCTCATGTGAGATCTGGGGCTTGTTGCTTGACTACTGAGTAGATTAGGAAATGTGGCCACGAGTCACAACTTGAAAATATGCCATCATTTCCAAACCAAAATCCACTGTGATCGCTTCAGAGAAAGAAGAATGTCCCTGATTACAACATTTTGTTGGTGCTCCACAAGCCTGTTTTGGGGAAAGATTCAAATTAATTTACGGCATCCGCATGAAGCCTGCAGTTTGGACAAACATAACACTGCGTGCATGGGTGTGGAGGACCAGGCATAGGCATGTAGGATGTAGGTGTGTTTTGTCTCAAATATTCTGGCTGTTGTGACAGGAAAGTCGTGATAAGAACAGAGGGTCCCACAGAGGTAGGGCAGCATATTGCTGAGCCAACTTCTTTTTCCATCTTGAGATTCACTCTTACCCTCCCCTAACTCCCTTCCTGGAGAACTCAGAAGGGCTGACTGCTCAGATACAAATGATATGGCTGAGTGTGTGTGATGGAATGGGAGGAAAAATCAGAAAAGCTATGAAAGGAAATGCATCAGTGCATCAATCCCTCTCACTCTTTCTCTTTTTCCTCTCTTTTTCTTAGTCTCACTACCCCAGATCCAGACTATCTACATCGCAGGATCTAAGGACTGATGATCTTCTTGCTTCTCTTTCTCTTTTCCACCTTTTTTTCTCTCCCCTCTTGCTTTGTCTTGACAAAGTTCAACTATCATATTCTAGCCTGTACATTGCACTCAAGAGCTTTTTTAAGTGTGTTGTAAAAGTTAAGGGCTTGATAGAACAAACTTTTGAGACTAAAGGCTGGGCTGGTTGCCAGAGCTAAGACAATTATACAATAAAACCAAAGAGAGTTCCCTGACAAGTGGACTGGTGTCTTTGTTCAGCCTAATGGGAATTTATAACAAACACAGTTCTCCCTACCAAGTTGGTTGTGATGGTGGGAAAGAAAAAAATAAGCAGCTCCTCCATGGAGGCAAAATGCAAGCGAAATACATTTCAAACATGTATGGTGCTACACATAGTGCTATGTTGTGGGAGAGAAACAGATTGGACTATTCTGGTTCCTTTTCTTACTCAAGTTGTCTGCCATCCCCTTAAAACATTAACCTTGTGCACAGGAGTTGCACATCCCGGAAACTGTCACCAGGAGAAAAAATGCATCATTAAAACAGAGTGGGGGCCTCATGCTGTGGGTACGACTCATGAAGGGACATGTTCCAGCCCCAGCACACAGTGACAGCTTGTCGCAGACATCTTTTCATTAAAAATCCTTCCTTAGGACTTTTTCCTTCTGAGAAGCTGAGAGGCCTCAGAAACAAAATGTAAATAATGATTATCTGCTGCTGTGTAACGCAACAGGTGGAGCCATTATTTGGTCTCATGTGGATGTTTAGAATTAATGGCCAATCACGGCAGAGCTGGCGCTCTCTCTGTCCGAGCCACAGAGACCTTTGTTATTCATTCTTTTCTATTCTTAGCCTAGCCTTCTGATGAGAACTTTCTCTTCTATTCTTTTACTGTAGTTTTAATGTAATATATATATCATAAAATAATAAATCAAGCCTTCTGTAACATGGAGTCAGATTTATGTCTCTTCCCTCATCCTAAGACCCCTGTGAACACTATCACAGACAGCTTCCTTCTTGTGCAAGTACCCTGTGTTCTCCTGACTGTGGCAACATACTCTTCTAGCAGATAGACTGGCCTTTTATTTTCACTTGGGTTAAATTGCAGGTTTTTAGCTCTTGGGCTCTTCATGTATTCCAGCTGTGTAGTCCTTCCAGGAGCTGCACAAGCACATGTTGTGATCCCATGCAAAGCTCTCTCTGTCAGGTACAGCTGCCAAACCATCCTCCATTCTGGCATGTCCTCTCCACTTTCCTTCTCCACATTGCTAGCACAGGAGGGACTCATTAAATATCAAACTTTTCTGTCAAGTATTAAGCCATTCCAAACATATTTCTAGAATGCAAGCAGCAATTCCTGTATGCCAGGACTTCCAAGGAAATCTGTCTGTAATGCTGCCCTGACTCTCAGGGATGTGAATTACCACCCACCAGTTCCATATGCACTTCATCATGATGAGATATGAGATAATAGTTAACACAGTGACATTCTTTTGCTACAGAGACACAGGAAGATTCTCCCACAAGGAAAACCTTAGATCTAAGCAAAACTGTATCTTGTCCTCTAATTTAGAAAGCATTTACAAATTTAGGCTGTCTTTTGAAAGGGCCAGTCCAAGAGGAACTTAACTGGCAAGAATCCAGCATTTTTGAGACTTCTTAGAAATGAGACGGCAAAATCACTGGTCACTTTTGAAAATGTTGCTTTGTTCCTTATGCATACAAGTTCATATTTACAAAGCAGTGTTTATTCATACTGTGCCACACCTGGAAATAAGATTCATACTATTTCTTTTCTTTTAGATATCACTAGTTCTTCATAATGAGAGAGATAATTATATAATTCTTATTATAATATCATCAACTATATCAAATATATTGTAAGATGTAATAAATGTATAGAGACCATAATACATGTAATATAAATTGTAATAAATATAATATATAGATGACTTAAGCTGTGTTATATAGTATACAGCCCATTGTATTGTATCATATAATTTCTAATATATACAGATCTATTCTCAGAAAACAGATGAATAACAGCTAAATGCAGATGTTCTGTGCTGGTTGTTTGTTGGTTTTGTCTTTTCTAAATTGCTACAAAAATCTAATGTTTAAGTAATGAAACAAGGAATCAAAAACCACAAAGCCCAGCATCAAAATGTCAGGACGGGTGAAGAACCAAGACTTTCTCAAGCCAATTTTTTATCAGCTGCAAAAGTCTAAAGAGACTAAATGACAATTTTGAATGTTTGTCTTGGAGAAAAAAAATCATCAAGAACAAGACCCAGCCTTCCCAGTCAGATAAAAATTCACTGCTCTGCAGCCCCTTGAAGAAGGAAAGTGTTGTCGCTATTTCACTCCGACTGAGTGTGTGTCTGCTGGACAGACCTCTGCCACCCTTCCTGTATGAATCCCACTTTCCAATTCCAGCTGCAGATGGGACCAGGTGCAGATACAGAATTGTGGATGAGATCAGCATTGCTGTGATAACCATCATCGAAGGAGAAAAATAAAAGGGTTTGAGCTGTTTTGAAGAAATATTAATGAATTTCTAGTGAATAATTTTTACTGGACAGAGGACCTAAGGTAGTGTGTAAACAACAATCCTCATATTTAACACATTAAGAGAAAATATTAGTGTTTTAGCCTGGCCATGTAGTTAATAATAAGCCAAATGAAAGGAGGGTATGGTAGGGATATTTTTCTACTTTCACCCTCTTGCTGAAAGTGTTGGCATGGTTCTTTGAGTCAAATCTCAGTAGGGAGGAGATAAGGATGTGATTATTAGCCCTCTGACTCCTAACCCTGCCCTGTTTAAGTAAAGTTAGACCTAGGCTGGACCTGCAAGCAAGGAGCCAATCACTGATCTGAGCTTTCATTCCTCTGGAGTATGTGTAGCCTGAGATACCTCATTGCACTCAGATTCCTCTGTGCTTGATTTTCATGGTTATGTATTAAGTCACTCCCCTCCTTTCCCATTTATTTTTGGCTCCTTAATCTTGGCTGCCTATGTCACTTGTCCTTGGAGAGCTCTTGACCCAACAGGCATGAACTCCTGTCACAATTAAAGCTAATCTCTGATAGTTTTGATATGCCTGGGCCACCCTCCAGAGTCTGCTATGTTAATGCACAAAAGCAAGGATGAGCCAGGCAGGCTTATCTTTTTGAGGATGTTATATTTGTCCTATCTATGGCTAATCTATTACAAGATAGAACAGCCTGACCTTTTCTGAGACTTTATTGATAGAGTGCAATGGTCA
This sequence comes from Melozone crissalis, assembly GCF_028551555.1. NCBI lineage: Eukaryota > Metazoa > Chordata > Aves > Passeriformes > Passerellidae > Melozone > Melozone crissalis. The sequence goes on from NW_026535794.1 coordinate 31,721,422, forward strand.
TTTCCACTTATCATGAAGAGCAATTGCCATGTTATTAAGTTCATAAGGAAACTTTATCAAAGGCAATCATCAGAGATGATTCTCTGTCTTCTTTCAGCTATGAAATCTTCTGCATCAGTAGTATTTGTGAGCTAGTCTGACATAAATAATTCTCAATAATTAATTTCTCTCACAGCAGTCACCACCCAGGGGAAGATGCCAAATCTCTTTTTGTTCTGTCTCATTAGTCACAAGTAATGAGCATGTGTGCAAATTGCAACTCCAATTCCTAAAACTTTAGGCAGGGAGGCAGCATCAGAAATGAACGACCAGAATTCAGCAAGAAGTGTACTTCTGGCCACACTGCTTCATGCTCATATCCAGATCTACAGCTAGCTACTTGGTAATCTGTGCTCACTCATCTTTTCTCACCATCTACAGTAAGGTAAACAGACTTTTTCCCCATTTGTTGTACTGTCATCCCATGTATCATTTTCCTCCTGTGTTTTCCAGTTGACTTTTCTAAGATTCATTTTCACTTTTAGAGAAATTAATGTTTTACTTTAAAATTTTTCAGAAATATGCTGGCTTAAAGATCAGGACTCAAACAGCAGTTACTACCTGCTTTCAGTACTAATGCCGTGTCTTGGAGATGCAACAGCTACCCAACTTCTTTCTAGTATTCCTGTTCTTCCAGAAATATTTCTGTTGCTGTGATTGCTGATTAATGTAAATATAATATAATATAATATAATATAATATAATATAATAATATACTGTGAAGAGACCACCTTCAGGATAGTCCTAGCTTGTAACAGATTCTCTACCCTTAATCATGGGAAATTATGTCTGTTCTTAAATATATATATATATATTAATATATATAATATTTTATAATATTTCATATCTATATAATATTTATATATATATCTATACATGAGAGATGTAGGATCTGGGCAAGATGTAAATGCTATACAATAGGGGATGGTAATGTGAGTGAGCAGAATGTGGTTTGGAGAGGCTTGTCAGGAAGAATAAATTTGGGAATACCATTCCTAAACCAGAACACTATTCCATACAGCTTTCATGGGAGTGGTTTATGGAAATACCTCTGTTCTGTTTGGGCATGACTCACCACAAGGTCCCCACAGCCAAATGAGTAAGTGGGGTCAGGGCTGCTATGGTCATCGAGGAAGAGCCCAGGTGTGGGGCAGATGTGTGGCAGCACATGCAGCTGTGTGAGCCAGGGGGGAAGAGACCCTGCACCCTAGGAACTGTGTCACACCACATACAGAATGCCAAGGCTGTGTCAAGGCAGGAGGCAGAGCAGTTTGAAAACTAGGCCTTTTTGTGTAGGTGTGCTTAAAGACACCAGAGTGCTTTACTTTGGATTGGCACCAAGCACAGAGTGTCATACAATTGTGCAATGGGAAGATGAAGTTTTTCTGATGAGATCTATGGAATAGAAATGGAAATGGCACAAAGGAGCAAAGTTAACACAAATTTTATCACATCTGTTTTAGCACACCTCGCTGCACTGTAGGAATTCCTGAGTGAATTCCTTAATTTTCACCAAGAATCAAATTAATTTTAAAAAATGTTTTGAATAAAGGTATGCATACATTTTTGGACAAATGTTTTGAAAAAGATGAAGTATTGAATGAAAGACAGATATTGCCATCACACAGCTATGCAGTCCCCTTTCTTGCAATTTGCTTACAAATCATTGGGATCTCCTCTGTCCAGATAGATATTTCACCCTCATGCTGTAAATTCTAACTGGCCTCAGTAAATTTGCTAGACCTGACCATCATAACATCAGTGCAGAGCAAAGCTTGATGTTAGGGTAGCATTATGGGCTCAGTCTGTAGTCCCTTGTACCTGCTGCCATGTCACTAGCAAATAATGCACGAGCAGAAACAGGTTGGACAAAACTTTGCTCCCTGTAAATTTTGACTGTGCAAGTTCTGAGGCAATTTTTAATTCAAAATTCCTTTTGTAAAATAAAATACGCACAGAACCCTTCCTGGGGTTTTCTGAGGTAAAACCAAAGACTTGGGAACTTGTGGTGACTTAACTGGTTATTCATTTACTTTTATATTATCTTTTAATGTGTGGTGTTAAATTCTTTCTAAAAACTAGAGCAAAGGTTTTTGCTGTGTGTTTGTTGACAGGATTTGGGAGCCAGCAGCATCAGACTGAATGCTGCTCCTTCCAGTTTTCTTTTGCTGGGAACAGTAGAGTTGTGTTACTAAATTTTCTTTACTTCTATTAAAGAGGCACAAAGATGCTCTGACCAAAATGCAGACTTTTCATGTTAGATTCAATTTGTGAAGCTGTATAAAATAAATCTTTAACAAGGGTAGGAAAAAAAAAGTGATTAATTTTAGGGAGAGAAAATAAGGGAATTAGGGCAAGACAGCAATGGAGTTGTGAGAGGCAAGGCCCAGGAACAAGCACTTGGCTGAGGGCAGCTGTGGGGACGTGGCTTTGCTGGCAGTGAGCAGATATGTGCCTGCCTCAGCATGGATTAAGTGCTGAGGGCAAGCAGATGTTCAACTTTCCCACATACCATTTATGCTTCTTGCAGATATTTCCACAGTTGAAGGTAGGTTGCTCTGCAGCAGGACTGGAAGACCTGCTCTGCAAGCTCTCCTTCCCTGCTGTCACTGAATTTATCAGCACTAAAGGAAAATCCAGGCATTCATACCAGTCAGTACAGTCTGCTGTGCCTTAAAATGCACTTGAAGGTACCAAAGGCAGTGTTTAAAATGTGTCTGCTCCCAAGTACAAGGTGACTTTTTAAAATGTTCACCACCCAGATGTTATTAGTCAACGGGCACTTGGGAAAAAAACCCAAACCACAACAATCTATTTTCATTAAGAGTTTTTCTTACACACCAGGTGCCTTATGCAACAATTAAGTGACTCCCAGCCTTGCTCTCCAGAATGAGGGAACAGGTTTTTGATAAGCTGTTATAGACAATGCCAGTGATGGAACTCCATTCTGTTTGAACCTCTCTGATCAGAAGCAGGTGTAAGATTTTATTAAAGCCTACAAATTGGTTTGGTCAGCAGGAAGCTGCATTTTTCCATGCAAGAGAAGGATTGTTTTCAGTTTGGAAACCCTCTCCCAGTTGTGGGAGCTGCTCTAGCCATCTCTGCAAATAAGGGGAGTGGGTGAACTACACCTCACTGCTCCTGCCCAGCACCAGCATCTGCAGCTGTGCCCTGCCGTAGAGGAAGGCACAGTCTATAGACTATCCTCTCCTTCCAATGTCTGCATTTGTATTTTAAGTTCAATCAGCAGAGTCCAGAGCAATAATCAGGCTCCAAGACCTCAGTGATCCACAGCAAGGGTCCAAACCTCAGAGAGACAGCACAAGGCTGGCTCTTCTGGCTGTTCAGCTGCACAATTGGCTTTCTAACCAGATTCATCAAAGAGAACAAGTCCTGTCATGGTTTGGAGGAGCTGGAATGCTTTGGGAAAATTCCAGGCTTCAAATACAGGCCACAGATATTTATTCAAGACAGAAGTATAAGTCATCAGGATGAGTGATAAATTTAATTTGGTTTTGTAATCCTGTTCATATTTTCAGTTCACAGTTTCTATTTATTGCAATGGGCTGAATGGATATACAGCACTAGAAATTCTGATTGAGAATGTGATTGTTTTCTATACTTTCCCCAATATTTGGACAATTTTCCCCTCTTAGAGCTTCCACCTTTTTTTCCATTTAACTTATCCATTACTTAATGAAAGCTACACTTTTTCTGCATACACTCTGTACTATTTTTCAGTTAATTACTTTATCAGTTTTTACAGGCCAGAATTCAATCAATATGAAAATCTACTTACTTCTGGGCTTTACTTAATACTTCATCTGCCCATCTGGAGTTCTTAACTCAACATGAAAAGATAGGGCTTGTATTATGGCCAGGCTTCTTTCTCCCCTTGTACTTCTGGGGACCTCCTGCAGACCTGTGAGTTGGTATTAGACAAACTACTTTGGGCAAATGATAGCTTCTTTATTTACATACTTTCATACTGTAATGCCTAATTAAATGCAGGCTGTGTTTTTTTCCCCTCATTTAGTGCTGATCAGATCAGATAGCATGGAGTAATTATCTCAAGCTAAGCAAGGTATGACAGCCATCAGATATGGATTTTGGTGGTTTGCTTATTTTCTGTTATATTAATGGACTTTCAGAAGTGCAATAAAAAAAATCTATGAAGTGTGTATTTGGAACTATTCAAGTTACACAAAGATGAAGCGGAGCATCCCAAGCATTCTTTGCCTGCAATGGGAAATGCAAAACCTGACAAAACCCCTCATTTGAAAAGGCAGCCCCAAGGGAGCTGCCACACCAACCACCAGCCATCGCTCCAACGCTCTGCAGCTCTTCTCTCTGCACACCAGCAGTGCTCCACTCCTCTCTCCTTCAGCTGTAAACCCTCCTCTTCCTGGTACAGGCTTTCTAGAGGGTTTCTGGTTTATGTGGTCTGCCTTTTTAAAAACTGCCCCCCAAAAAATCCTCTACAGGAGTGTCAGTCCAAATATGACAAAGTACTTATGAAATTTTCATGTATGCTCATTACCTAATAGAATGTTTTTCACTGTGTTAATAACCTCAGCCTAATTAATTTATCACATAGAGCAGGGGATCCCCTAATACCTCAATTTCTGTTGGCTGGACCACACTGCAGGTGCAAGTTAGTTCAAGTAGTTTCAACAGTTTTTTCTCTGCTATTGTAGGAGACATTGGGATTTGGCTGAAATGTAGTATTCAATGGACTTTAGAATCTTGTATCATTTAAATTGGGAAAGAAGACCTTCTTCTTTTTCTTAGGAATATTCCATATTTTTCTGTTTCACTTCAATTATTTTGCCACAAGGAAAAATCTCTCTGAAATACTATTACCAAAATTTACCCTGAGCTGTAGTGAAAGCGGGAAAGCACTTGTAAATGGACATCATCAGGTTGAAAACAGTGTCTACACTTCTCCAAAACAATCTTTCTTCAGAGAGTTAACTCTGCTTAGTGATTTCAAAATACTAAAAGCAAAGTTTTTCCAACAGTATTTTGGCTTTTCTACTTGCAGTTCCAGCTGTGTCCTTCAGATTTGAGATAAGCAGCTACAAAAAATAAACTTTGCTAAAAACAGAGCAAACTTGAGCAAACCTCCAAAAATACTGGATACTAAGTTTGGAGCAAGCCCAAACACATTCTTTTGTGTCATCCAGTTCCATTATATAAAATTTGATTGGTGCATCAGAAGGAAATCACTATTTCACTAAAGGTAACAGCAGTAGATAGATTACTTTCAGGAAAAGCATTATCTGCTTTAACATTTCTGGGCCATTGGTTTTGATTTGTTTGGGGTTGGGCTTTTTCCCATTCCTTGGATATGAATATTTTTAATTAGTTTCCTGAAAATGTGCAGTGTGTCTGCAAGTTCTCTGAACTGGCCATCTTCCCATTACACCATGGAGCCTGTTTTCCATATTTTTTGTCTTCTTTCAGGTATTAGCCATATAATAAATACAAAGTTAGAGAGCCTCATGATTTTTGCAGTGCCAGTGAGGTCTCATGTGATTAACCTGCTGAGTAGTGCATGAAATACTAAGAAACAAATGTTCCACAAGACAGGAACTGCACACAGTAAATGAAGCAAATCATGGCTTAATGCTTTATATGAATGCTTGGTTCTACTTTTTTTTTTCCCTGAGGGCAAATGAATATTTTATTATTTTTAGTTGATATATTGAAACAGATAAATACTCTAATGCTGATTACTGGTAACAGCTTATGGACAAAAATGAAGTAAACTGCATATGTGAGAAAGAAAAGAATCATACAGTCCTGCTCTCCTTGAAGTCAACAACATGAGTTTCAAGCTTACCTAAAAAGCTGGGCCATTCTGTTTCATTTACATATTAAGTCCACCTCATTTAATGCAGTAAACTGGATCAGGAGGGGATTGAATTTCTAAGTAGCACTTATGTTCAGACCTGCCATAGTGCATCCAATAACTACTGGTACAAGTTACAGCTGAAGTCACTGTTATCTGCAAGAATTTTTCTTTGGAGAGTAAGATCCACCTGGAAAAGGATCTTGAAGCATAAGAAATTTTCTGACCAGTAGGAAAATATTCACCCAAACTTTGTGTGATGTAAAGTCAGCCTTTTTTTAAGTCAATTTGGAAACCTGCTCTGTTTAGGGCAGGATAACAATTTTGGGGAACAGCCTCCTCCACAGAGCAAAATAGATCCTGGAGAATATTTTCAATTCACATTAGACATTTTTCCTTTGGACAAAGATTCATGCTGATCCCCTGTGCTTGGCCAGTGTTCTGCTAACTTGCTTCAATTTTACTTGCATTTCTGCATGCAGTAAGCAAATACATTAAAGAATGACAGGTACACTGGAATTAATACATCTCCCTCTATATAAGATACCAATTGTTTAATTAATAAAAGCTATTAATTTTAGAAAGATTTCCCTGCATTTTTTTCTGCTTTCCCTTTGCAAAGTATTAGCTGTATTCAAAGTTCATGTAACCCCACAGTAAAATCTGGTTCTATCAAGCATTTTTGTGTGAGACCTTCAGCTGTCTTCCTCGTTTATGCCTTTCATCATTCCATGTCCTATAAAAAGCAAATATTAGAGGACTGGTTCTTGCATTCCTCTGAAGAAAGAGCTGGGATACATGAAATAGAATAATTGAAATTATAACATATATATATATATATATATATATATATATATATATAAAATGGAACAAAGTGTTTCATAGATTTTTTTGAAAACATCTAAGTTTTATCAGGTGAAAATAATACACTTACCCTAGTTGATATTAATTTTTTTTCCAGGAAGTTGCGTACATTTCAGAAATCCTATGTCTCAAAGACCTGTCATTTTAAAGTTGTTTTGAAATTAAAGTAAACCTTACTGCCTTAGAGGTAAGATCTTGCCAGGCCAAACACTGTAAATATAAAGAAAATTAGCCATGCGGATAATTTAAAATAGACATTTTAAAAATGTAAATGTCTTTTGGAAAGTTCCAGATTAAGTGCCACTCGGATAGGAAAAATGTTTAAAGTGTTATAAAGCAGATGTCAAATTTGATAAAAATCTTATTCAGAGAAGATAGGTTAGAAGGACAAATGGGAACTGGTTTTTTTTTTGTTTTAAGCATGGAAGACACAGATTTGTGGACCTCCTCTGGGGAAACATGAAAAAACTTCTGTTTTCCTGGGCGTGGTTTTCCCAGATGCTAGAGGAATTGATAGAAAATTCATTTTTATTTTGTGTTTGGGACACTGATTTCTCGAAGATAGACATGGCAGAAAATCAGTAAGACTTGATCATAAAGAAGTAAACAATAATTCTCTGTGCACCGGCAGTTTATATACAGACACAAATGGGATGGGGCTACTGGAATCAGGGTTGTGAGCTATTTATTTTCAGCATCAGTCTCATGACATGGTTGTCATAATGGAGAGAAGAGATGCAAACAGCTTGCTGGTCCGGCAGTAAGCCAAAGAAACTTAATGTTTCAACATACCATAATTGCATCTCAGCCAATTACAGAGAGCAAAAGCATACTGACAGTAGTTCTATCTAATCACTTTAAGTACACGTAGCTTTGGTTAAAACAATAGTGGCCTATTCTCAAAAACAATAGCTCATTTATAAGGGACAACGAATAAAGGTCTATTCATAAGTGTGAAAAATGCATGTATTTTATGATTAGCTTTTTGCAAATATTAAAATGAATATAATATGTGTGGTGTTAGAAAGCAATGCTGCATTAATTTTCTTAAGTACTGTGTTAAATATAGTTTTACGTTATAAAAATTGTTAAAATAGAAACTATGCTAAGGAAGATGCTTTGTTTAAAAGAAAGGACTTGCAGCGAGATAACAGCCACAGGACACCTAGATCTTTCAGAGAAAAAGAATTTATTGCCTTCTTATCGGAAGAAACTAACTTCTTCGCACCTCAAAGGCGCTATTAGGATTAGAGGGGAGAAGTTGATGAAGACCAGGCGGAATCCTGTGTTTGAATGGAATTTATGCATCATGTATGAGGTGTATGAATATGCAACGGGCTATTGTTCTTAAGGGTTAATCCTTTGTTAACGGGTGTCCTTTTTTGTGCTCGTGATGCCCAGAGAAAGGTACCTGGACGTCCATAACTCTTTGCTTTTATTGTTTCATATTGCCCTAATTCAATTTGTCCAAATTGTTATTACTCTAATTGTGTTACTATTCTTTTTAACTATTTTTTTACTATTAAACTTTTAAAAATTTTAAAAACAAGTGATTGGTGTTTTTCACAATAGCATAACCTTCTAGATATATACTAAATAAACTTGTCGCGACTAAGAAAGCTAAACTACACAGCTCTATTGTTCTCTTTCCCATGTCTTCGCTATAGCTTATATATCTTTTTCTGCTGCCTTAGCACTTCACAATTCTTTCTGTTTTTGCGGCTAAAAACACCTGTGGCAGGGGTTTTTATCAGAAATTAATTTACAATCTTCATTACACTTCTGCCCAAAAAAAGCCACTCACACTCTATAACTAAAGCTGGAAACATTCCATATTGTACAGACTTTTTTTTTTTTAATGAAATTGGTAGCAACTTTCCAATATCATGCATGACCTTCCGGAAAAAGAACATGATTCCGGTAAGAAAAAACCCCATCCTTATTCACTGGTAGATTTAGATTTTTGTTTTATTTTTGACAAGGTAAACTAATTTGAAATGTTGATCTCCCCAGCTCCCAAAGCATGTCCCTTTACCTGTTACCTGGCAAGACTATGTCTGTGACAGCTAAAACTTTGGGATCTGATGGGCACAAATTTAGAAAAATGCCTAAAAATCCTTGGAAAGAAAACAACTGAGACAATAGAAAAACATACCCCTGTAAATTTCTCATATCCCTCTGTCTCCTTTTGCATCCTTACATGCCCTGTTGTGATGCTACAGACTCCTGCTCACAAGCAGGTAACTGGACTTTCCCTGGGCTGACTTCCCACACAAAAAATCCAATACAATGTGGGGATTGTTCTTGGAGCTCTCTGCCTGCTGGCATACATTAACCTGGTACAATAAAAGATCTACTGAGCTGTACCCAGCAATGATTGGTTTCTAAATATTGACCTTTTGCACCAGGGCGCCTCTTACCTTCTGCACAGCAAAGCGGCTGACCAGATTGCCTTCTGCTTAATTAATTATTTAACAGGAGGAAGAGGTGTGTACTCTTCATCACGGTGATGTGCATGGCAAGAGGCAGCTTCTCCCTACTGAAAGGTAAGCTGAAATGAACATCTCTCCCTTTCTGTCACCTTGCATGAACATCAGGGCCAGCTTCCTGGTTCATAACCTTTTATCTCTTTGAAAATATTAAACATAAACCACCCTCTGATAAGCAGTGATAGTGCATTTTGTAAAGGAGTTGTAAAATAGATAGGGCAATTAAGAAACTTGACTGAAATTTTCCCCTCTGGTTCAAGGGAATTTCCCGATCCCTGCGTACAAAATCGGTCTGTGGGGGACACAACAACAGTAACCAACTTAAAGTGTGAGGAGTACTACAGCTCTTGAATAATTACAAACCATAAGTGATATGAAGTATCAGGAGCTGGTGCTTTTATTTCAATGTTTTCTGACCCATCCAACAAATCAGTAGTGCTTCCTGTGTATTTATGGACCCTTTGGTAAGTGAAGGCATTTTATCTCTCTCTGATTGTGGTTATATTCAGTTATCTGCTTCCCATTGCATGAATCTCTGGTCTAATTGCTAGTCATTCATTACCAAATGTTTTAAGCATAATTTAATTCTGATTACCCGCACATTAAATGAAGACCAAATTTAGTGGCAAAGTTCAAAGTAAAAAATGATTGAACTGATCACTGATTATATCTCTTTTATAGCATTCACAAGGGCCTTGTGGTGGGAGGGGCATCACGTCTCAACATTTCACTTGTCTCATAGAAATTACGTTTCTATCATAACGTTTCAGATTTTAATGCCTGGTTTTGTAGCTGGAGCTCAGGGTGAACACTCAGCCTGTCTTGGCTAGGCTTGCTTTGCTATGATCAACTTAACTGATCATTTAGTCAAATATGTTTCCCTTTTTTTTTTTTAATGAAAAATAAAGGAGATAAAGGGTCTTGCTGTTTCACTAGGAAGCTCTAATCAAGTCAATGCTGTAATATTGTTCCAAAACATCCTTAGTCTCAGATGACAGCCACTATCAAACTCAATATAATACTAATTTAGGGATCTTAGGTAATAACTGCTCCAAGAATAAAATTGTTCCTGCTGTGAGGTGGTAATGGATGAATCCTAAGCATGACCAGAGATGGGAGGGAAACATCTGGACTTTCCTTGGATGCCCTGGGATTCTTCATTTAGTTCTGCAAGTCCTTACAGAGCCAGGACTGGGATTTCGCTGCCTTTACTCACTGGCAGCACGCAGAGCAGAGGCAGGGCGCTGGTCCTTGGTGACCTTTGGGAGGCATGTGGCAGGGACGAGCACAACTGAGTGCCCAGCAGTGCCCAGGAGGGCTGGTGACGCCAGTGGTGGAGGAAAGGAGGAGTTATTTAAGGTCAAGGAGAGAGGGGAGAAGAACAGGTATCCTGTTAGCCACAGTGCCTTTCTACAGGGTTGTTTATTACTGTGTAGCGTGCAACAGAGGGCAGGTCTTTTATAGTGGGAGGTAAACAGGAATGGCCTCAGCACAGCATTTCAAGTTTCTAATTACAATGCCCTTCACTTCTTTATCACGTGCTTCAGCAAGAGCCCTGCCTGTGAACGCTGGCTGAGCAGGCTTGCACACGTGCATGACCCTGCATACTGATAATTCACCAACTCCTTCAGCTCTTTCTCACCATCCTCCCACTCGTGTGTCCCTACTGCTTGCGTGCTCACCCAGCTAAGACACAGCTGCAGCTACTGAGATATTTCTCCTCTCTTTTAATAAAGTCATGCAGGAGAGTAAATAAAAGATAGAAGGTGGCGTTTTCATAAAATGCAGTAGTAGCTTTTCTGCAGTTTACAGCCCACACAAAGTTTTACAAAATATCTGAGCTTTAAACAGAAGGTATGTCCTGCTGTGGCCTTCCAGATTTGCCAAGATTTCCTGACCAGCCTGATACCATTCTGCTCTTCCTTAAGAAACGTCACTAATTTCTTTCATGCACCATAACAATAAGCAAAACCTGAACAGGTGTGATTCATATTAATATATAAATTCTTCTGCAAAATTGAAAGCTTGGCTTTAGCACATCTGCTAAGGCCACAGAAATTCTAGCTCCTCTTTTGTGGGCAAATGCCATTCCCAATTGAAAACTTGTATTTCTGAGCTCTAGCCTACACAGTTCTTCCTCTCAGAAGAAAATAAACTTTTATTGGATTTTGTTTTTCATCTGCTGACTGATCTTGATTATTATGTACATATCTGACTTTTCTGTCTGTAGAATTTGAGACTTTCACCCTTTGATCACTTCCGTGGATCAGGAAAGGTGTATTTCATAAATTCCATTTCATAAATATATAAATAATTTAAAACTTCAGTAAAGGCTTTCCTTTTTTTTTTTTACATAAATAGGTGAAAATTATCTGCCCAAGTCACACAAATTAGAGGTTGAAGAGCTAAAAAAGAAAACAAACCACCACTTTCTGAACTATTTCATGTCTAAAAATTATTTTCTTAAATATTTAGAGCAAAGTTCTTATTGCTATAAGCCCAAAGGAGTTATATCATTACAGGAATAACAGATATCACATAAGGAAAATTTTCTGTGGAGTTCCAGTTTAATTCCCCATATTAATATTCTTGAATCAAGGCTCAATCAACCACTTCAATGTCTGATTTGCCTCTACAGTGAACATTCTGGCTCCGTGGTGAAAGAACTTTAATTCAGGTTATGCACATGAAAGCAGACGGTTGGTAATAAAATAATACTTCTTAATTTACATGTTCATGTATCTTCAGTACCCAACGTTTAAAATACTATCTTTTGGAAGCTACTTTGAACTTTTGTTTTGCAATATTTTTAGGAAAGCTTTTGGGATGGGGTAATTTGAAAAGCATAAAAATAATCTAGCCACTTGGAGAATATTAATTTTTTCTTTAAATATTGTCTTTTGTAGCTATATAAAAATTTAATTTGCCCACAAACTAATTTGAAATACATTTTGAAAATTTCCCTGAACTCTGCATTTAGTGCAAGGTGTTCTTCTGACCGAAATCCATAGGAAGAGATTCTGTCTTCAGAAAGTGACAACCATCAGGAAATAACCTGAACGGTATTCAACACCACAGAAATATTGAGTTTGTCATGACAGCATAATTTCAGAAACACTTAATGGATTCTCATTCCTACAATTCACCTGTATGGAATTTTAAAGTTACATCATGCCTTATACTGTTCCTGTGATACTTAGAAATAAAGCCAAGAAAAGCAAGATATACCACTCTCCCTGACTCTATTCAATGAGTAACTCTTCCTTGGCAGTTGCAGTGGAAATATTATGCTATACTGATGTAGATAAATTTCATAATTTCTTGTATTCAATCTACTTTAATCGGTAGGATAAGTCTTGACTGTAATAGTGCAGTCTTTCAATGAGAATATGTTATTGAAGATACCAAATTTTATCCCAAAACAGTAACATTTCTGGCTTATTATAAAAGAGGTCATCAAAGCAGGCAATTTAATGTGGTTTTTTTTTAACTGTGGACTTAGCTAATCTCTTTTCATGTCTGTGACCATTCTCACAACAAACCACATGCTTTTTCTGCATGTAAATACTCAAATTACTGAATAAAAGTCCATAATATTTACCAGTGCCACAAATATTTTTCAATTTTGTTGTTTACTTTAAACTCACATTATTTTCAAAACACACGTTGGCACATAAAATGAAAATCATCAGAAGGAAACCCCCACAAGCACAGGTTTTTATAATGGAAGGTTTAACCAAGTCAGACGTACATTTTTCTGGAAGAGGGAGCCTTATACACTGAGTATCAGACAGCAAGAGACACAGTTATCCTAAGCTCAACTTAATTTTTTGCTCTCCAAGAGAATGACAACTAAGACTACTATGATTCCTCTAGAGTAACATTTCAAGGGAATGGTAGAGCAGAATGGATTATGAGCTTGGTTTATTTAAACAAAAAAACATGCTTACTGAAAGTTTTGACCATCCTGAACCATCACCTTTCCAGGCTTTCCCTGGGGAAAAATGTATTAACACTTGCAAAAACACAGTGATCTTCACTTCCATTCTCCAAGGGACACCTTTCTCTCTTCAGACACGTCACTTCAGATGTCTGCTTGTAGAGATGTCCTACTCCCAGAGCTACACTTGTGACCCACATCCAGCAGAACAGAAATTTAAATCTTGTGCATCCCACAGAACGCTGAGCTTCTGGTGGATAAGAGCTTCTTGCCCTCTCTCGTAATTGTTTTTAGCACTTCAGTAATTTTTGGCTTTGTCTTGTTACATGGTTGAACTTTTATGTGCTTTTGGCAAGTGAGGGATTATTCCCTGTTGGATTCTGGTTAAGGCTATGATAGGTTATTCTGGAGTCTTTGGCTGGAAAAGACACAATAATAGTTTTCTTGATTAAAAAAATACATAAATCTTAAAAGATCTCAGGAGAAATAGCTGGATTCTGAGATTATTCATTTTTATCATGTGTATAGCTAGGGCAACATTGCAGAATGTTGTATTCCATGGCATTACAGTACAAATGCCTTGGAGGTGTAAAAGTGATGAATGTTCAGATTGCATCTTCTTATTGGTAATAGGATAGCATCCAATACAAATAGAAAAAAAAAATCCAATGCTTTTACAGTGTTACTGGCTGAAAGTTCCTCCTGATTGCTCTCTTGGACATATGGTAAGAATTTCCTTGCAATTCATTAAGAGCTCTTTTGAATGACTTTAAAAAGGGATACACAGTGCATATTGACTTCAGGGATATTTGGTAATGCATAGTGCGTACTGCTGAGGTCTTCTAATTATTTCCGTAAGTATTAGTTCATCAGAACAGTACAACTGGGTCATAGTGAACGACACAGATTGTTATAAGGAGGAGCAAGAGGAAAAAGTTTTTTTTTTTTTGTTTTTGGTTTACCTAAACAAATTTGTATCCCTAAATAAATCAAAACAATATTTGAGTAGCAACCATATTAAAACTGAATTATGCTGTTGCTAATTTGAAAAGGCTAATAATTTCCTGAACCTTTGAGAGCTATTCAGGCATGTTCTTGTGCATAACTTGGATGCATTGAATTCTACTTTAAAGGAAATATCTTTCATCAGTCCTTTTTGTAAGCCATGTTAATTTTAATCCAACCAGAAGTTCTTTAGAGTTCTTGTAGTCTGTTTAGAAAGTGGTACAACAGAAGGAAAGTTTAGTGAGAGCCCAGGCATGACTGTGCAGTGATGCATACAAAAATGTACACTTACATAACTAGCTTAATATTGCAAACACATTTAGAGCTAAAAGTTCAACCCTGCATGAAAACAGCACAGAGTCCTGATCTAGAGTTTACATCACAACAGGATCTAGGATCTGTATCTCACTAGCTCCTTTAGTCACCTGAGGACTCCTCAGTCCATGTAAAGGGCTTCCTTCACTCTTGGGAGTGTAAATTGTTAAAGATTACACTGGACAAAACATACTCCTAAACCCTGTTCACCTGTCAGCTGAAGGACTGGATCTGGAACACATGGGAAACAGATGTAGTTTTAGATCCCAGTTTGCAGAGTATGCAAATAACCAAGGTCAGTGAATACTGTCACTTCTCAAAGTGGAAGGAGGAAGAAGTAGGAAAGGGAGATTGTAGTGATACCTGAGAGACTACCTACTCAAAAGGAAAGGAAATTCAGAAGATGCCAGCATCATCCTTTTAAGCACTGGAGTTTGACTAAGGCAGCTTTGGGACATGGAGTTCTCACTCTGCCTCTCACCACAGTTTATCTACCGATGTGACAGACAGGTGTGACACTTTGTTCCTCCCCTCAGCCCTGTCAGTCTCATTACCTCTGAACCAGAAATCAGTGCCATCCTAGCCAGCACCAAAACTAGCCACCAGACGCTGCAGTCTGAAACGCAGGAATCATCAGCTGGCAGGAATCCTACTGCTTTTTCTGAAATGCCAAAACATTTTTCCTCTGAAGAGAATGCAGCCAAGTACATGTGAATGGTCTGTCATGGAAAAAACCTAACTATCCCAAGGCAAAACAATTTTGTGACCACATAACACAACTTTATGAGCAGAAACTATGACTTCTCTAATCTGAAAGATTTAAGCCAAGTCTATAATTAGGATAAACAACCAAATTAATTCTGGTGATCAATTGTAATTTGCATGCAAGTAGTACAAGGCAGATGTCATCAGAAATTTTCCCCATCCTCTGTTCTGAGACAATTTCTTACTATTTCTAGGATGCTTTTCCCATTCATGTCCTCTGGAACCATATACTTTGGAGGTGACTATGAGATGTAAAACTAGGGGATAGCTGAGATTTTCAACACCTGAGGCTTGCCAAAAGAAATGGGAACTTTTAAACAAAGGAAAAATGTGGGTTTGAAATGAGGGAAGTGGTGATACCAGCTTCACAGGCAGGTGCTGTGTCTCTCAGAAGAGGGGGCAGCTGGGGTGGAGAGCTGGGTGGGGGAGCAAATAGGAAAAAACATGATTTAGGAAAAACTATACTCCTAAACTTCAGCACCACCTCAGTCCAGAGACAGGCATTCTCTCAGTTAAGACTTGTCCATATATATTATTTAAATATGAAGCCCACAGTTATTCATCTTAAGAGTTTTACTTTAGGTAGGGTTAAATGTTTTCTGTGTGTCTTCATCACTTTTTTTCTGCCTTTGCATTTTAGTTTTCTTTTTCCTGGATTAAATGGTATCAGTGGAAGGTCACTCTCTGGTAACATCTTTAAATTTTTTTTAAAATCTTCATTTTTATCATGGCCATTTCTGACAAGGGAAAGATTCAGTGATGTGCTCGTGAGTCATGAAGAGCATGCTCAGAGAGAAGAGATGTTTACACTGATTCCTTTAGATGTAAATTACCACATTTTCTGGCCCTTGGGAGCATATAAACATTTAATCAGAACATCTTCCAGTAGTAAACACATGGTACATATATGAATAACACCCATTTGATTCAGTTATGTTATTTAGATTATATATATGTACAAAATGCTCTTTTATTGGAGGGTCAGACAGTAAAGTAAAAGAGAGATGTCCTTGCCCTCAAGATTTGGCATTATGTTGAGAAATACAAATATTTAAAAGAAAGCAATTGTCACAAGGTAATTCCCTTTGAGAGTCTGAGAGTAAAAAATGAACATTGTGCTGATCACATCCTGCTCAGCACTATGCAGTACATTCAAAATGTTGCTCAGTTCAAAGACTGGAGCTTGGCTGATGCCATCCCTGCAGTAAAGACATCTGATATTTTCTCCATATTTTTGTATTATGGACTGCTGATAATTCACTATCACCTAACTTTTTAATGTGAGATGGTATAGAGTGCTTGAATAACACCTTTCAAACCCAGAAAGTTTTCATTTCAGTTTCAGCTTTGCTCATCCTGTGTTTATATTCGTGAAACATTACGAAATTGTACCAGTGAAAAAATTATATCAGTAATTATGTCTACACTGCTGAAAATACATCCATTACTTGCAGAAGAGGTCCATGGACTTCATGGTTTTAAGAGCTTTTATCCATTTTGCTCAGAAATGTGGCCTCTGAATGGACCACTTAGCCTGAGTTTCCTTGGCATCTTGGCTGTGATGTTATATGGAAAGAAAAAACACAGAAAAACATTTTTGTGGGCCAAAGCTAAGGATATACATCACATTCCCTAGAAGGAATCATGTCTGTGCAGAAGTGAAGCCACAAGGACAGTGTTCCAGTATGGCAAAACATGAAAAGAACAAAAAGTGTTCTTTAGAAGTAAGCTCTTGGGATTAAACTCAGAAATAAATATTCCCAAAAGCAAACCCCACTTTTCCTCTGAAAGTGAAATAACTGGTGCCCTCCAAAAAACTGATGCCCTCCAAAGTTATAATTTCAATGGACCATGTCAATGACTCTCCCCAGGGCACAGACTGGGTTGTGAAGTCACTGCCATTTGTCCACTTTCCCATCTTTTGCCAGTGAAACCTTCACCAAAACTGTTGCCAGCTGTTCCACAGGCTCAGTTTGTTGCTAAACTCATGTCTTCAATTACAGTGCAAATTGTTTGTGATTAAACCATTTTCATTTTGTTTTACCCTTCATTATGTTTATCACTACCACAGAGAAAATTGAGCTGATGAAGATCTCAGAAGACAATTTCATATTTTCCCAATCTTCAAGGCAAAATAATCTATACTAATTTTTCCTCATAGACAAAATAGCTTTGCTTTAAAAGAAAAAGAAACACCAAAAATAAATAAATCAAAAATCTGGACACCAAGAGGTTTATCAGTTATCTGGCCTAGCACATTTTAATTTTTTCTTTCTTATTGTAATTCAGTAACACAGTAGATACTGAAGACACTGGATTATACTGGTTTTGCAACAGCCTTTCAGATTTTTCTAGAATTGATTGCATATTTTCCACTATACTAAACCAAATTCCATCTGTCTTTCCTCAAGGGTCATATCTTTCATATGCCTTCAGTTTCACTTTCTTCCTTATTTCCTATCACCCACATCTGTCTTGAAACCACCAAAATTAGACACAGCATTCCAGCTCAGGACTTGACAGTGCTACACAGAGAAAAGGCTACTCCATATGTTTCACATGTGACTCCTCTGTGCTTTTGAGAATTTCAGTTTTTTTCATCCCAGTTTGACAGCATTGGCTTCTATGCAGTTTTCCTTCCAATACATCTCCCAGATGCTGTTTTGTAGAAAAGCTTACTGTAAAGTCCTTCCCAGCCTCTGCTTATTGATGGATTATTCTTACACAAAAATCTCATGCTTCTGCATGAAATGTTCTCTTATTTGTGTTTCAAGTTCATAACAAGTTCCTATTAATTACCAATTCTTTTTATCCTTTTTTGCATTTAGGCAGCCTTTCCATGAGTAACAATAATCCTATTCGGTAAAAATAATCTTTCATTCAAGCTTTCATTTATTCTGTTATTATTCCTTTCTTTTTCACAAAAAATGAACTAATACTACTAACTACTACTTCTAATGAACTGCAGAATATCACCATCTCTTTTATGGAAATCTCCTTCCCTGATCTCACTCAATTTCTCAGGATTAAATGAAGAAATGCCCATCTCCAGTTACTTCTTTTGAAAGCAAATTCTGTTCCTGGCACTTTCCAAGAATTTAAGGGGCATTTTTTTACCTCTTGTCTCTGTTGCCCCTTTAATACTCCTGAACTGATAGCTCATTGTCCTGTCTTTCTCCTCATACAGGATGGAAGGCCCTAGAATTAATTACCTGCCTACACAAGGCAGCTCCTCCTCCCTTTCCCTTTCTTTCCTCCCTGTCCTTCTGAAATATGTGTATAACAACATCCAGTTCCCTCAACTATCTCCATAGATCTTTACTGACTCAAGTCACCATTTCCATAATGTATGAAATTGTCTTGCTCAGACCATACAAAGTTTGCCTACAAAGTTTTCAGCAGAATTACTGCCTTCTTTGCTTGATATGTTCTTACCACTTATCTCACTCTATTACTTAGAAGGAAAAAAGAATTAAAAAATCTCTATTTTATGAAAAGCAATGAATCACACTGGCTTGACTTTCTTTTTAAGGCTAGAGAAATTATAGTAATCCTGCCAAATTCTGCACGCTTATCAGTTAAGTGTCACCTAAAATAGACCTACAAACTTCACAGGCGAGAATAAAATGTGTTTCCTTGTTTTTATTCTTTGAGAAAATGTGTACTAGAGAACTTGTAAGACTATTTCAGCATTAATGAATTCTTGCAAGTTGTTCTGTTTAGAAACTTGTATAAATAAATAGCTATCTTTGATGTTAATGTTTAGTTAAAAGAATCAGACGTGTTCCTGCTCCGCAGTTTCTGGGAAACCACAAATAATAGTTTTGCTTGGTTACAGCATTAGGACTTTTGGATAACACAGCTCAGTTTTTCTCAGTAAAGTTCAAGTGTTGGGACATATTTCTTTATCTGATTTTTTGTTCTTCCAACACTCAACTCTACCCAGACCTTCTCCCTTCGCTGCACAAATCTCCAATGCTCTGCAGTTGCCAGTGCGACAGCAGAATAACTGCAACATTGTTTCAGTTTGGAGAATTACAACATTTCACTGGCTGCTCCCTTAATTAAAACACTCCATTTATGCCCACCAAAATCCAGTCTCCTAATTCCAAGCACTGTGCCATGACTACAGCTACTCCCAGTGATTACTAATAGTTTTACTGTTGAGCTTCAGTACAATAGAAATGTCACTGTACTGCTGTGGATATGTGGGAGGGGATTACAACTAATTATCCCCAAATCCTACAATAACAATTTTCTATTTTTACTCTGATTGCCAACAAATAAATTAGAAACCAGGACTTTCTTATCTTAAAGTGATTCTGTCAAGTCCTTTCTGGCTGGATCTCAGGTAGCACAAGCAAAAGTCACAAAGCAACAAAAACCAAAGTGCAACACAGTCTTTTATAGATCCTGCCTGTGAATTACAAGCCAGCATGAAATATGAAGGTGATCACCTGCAATTAAGGTAGTGGTTTCTGAGTGCAGAGAGATGTCTTGCTGGTGTTCTTCTCGTCTGTTGGAGAAATCACAAGGTGGTTAGGAGCTATGATACCTGTATAATACAGTACACCTTCTTTGCATTTGACTGTCATTTTCCGGAAATGTTTCATTAAAGTTGGGTGTCACCTGGTTTTGCACACCATGTGTTGCATTCTTTTCAGGGTTAATGGTTTTCTTGGGGAAATAAGTCCTCATTTTCAGCTTGTGTAACAGGGTGTTTCTGGTAGGGTGTTTTGTTTGCTTGTTTTAAGGTGTGCTTATGGATAATAGTTTTTTAAGTAGATACATTTTCTAGTCTGTCATGGGTTGTGTTAATTGATTATATTTAATTGTGTTTAATGTTGCTCTTCCTGTCAGTGACAATGTTTGGACAGATGAAACAAACCCATGGAGACATATTGGCTATTTGGGATAGAATATTTTTCAGATGCATATATTACTTTCCAAATATAGAAAATATTTTTGGATAAAGGAAGAATAGTATTTCTTCTCCAAATTGCATTATGATATTTTTATCATAATGTGTTAATCTCAAAATTACAAAGGCAAAATTGTAAACCACATCTTTTTGTGTGGCTCCTCTCCCTTCTATTGATGGGAGTCTTCTCTGTTTTACATGTGCATTTTAGTCCAGAATGTTTGCTTCTGCAAGGATATCAGAATACACTGATTTATTTTTAACTTGAGTGTAGAGTGGTTAGCTGTAGCTAGACTACAAGCTCATTTTTCTCAATAGGTTCAATGGGGAATATTTTTGCAGGAGTCATTTCTTATTCCTTCCTTTTTAAATTTTCTATTTAATCTCTTTGTTTATACCTTGGGTGGGATTTTTCCCCCTTTGAAGATGCTCATTAACTTGCATAGAGCATATCATCTCTTCCAAGGGAAGAAATAGGGAGAGGAGGAAGAGAGAAGGAAACAAATTCCTGCTCAAGACCCTGTGATTCTTTTTTCTGCATGATCAGTTCTTTGCTGTTCTCCCACACCCTTTTTGGACCAACTTTTCTATGCAGGGGAACCCAGGCTCTTTCTTGCCAGGCCTGTGAAGTACAGAGCAATGGATCTGAATTGTGATTGTAACAACTTTGTTGTTACTGTGTGTGAATAACTAATAATGAAGCTTTGAAAAGTGAAAGTGTCTGCGTTTTGGAGGTATTAAAAACTCCCTAGCTGCCAGTGATGCTGAATACCATCTGTGAGTAATGCATAGCTCTGAAATAGAGTCCTAGTCATTTTTTTGGGTTCATGCTACCTCCATTCATCTACTTGGCTATCTATGTGTTCTTAATCACACACCAGGAGTTTGCTTTCCAGGTGAGATGCATCCCTCTTCTAAAATTTCATGTGCAAAGATAGTTTCTTCTGAAAATAATAGTTTATGACTGGTTTAAATAAAAAACTGAGGTGTGGTCAGGAGAAGTTTAAATAAAAAACTGAGCTGTAGTTCTCACTCTTGTTGAGGTGAGTAAGACGAAATCTTGTTACCTTTGGTGAAGGAAATACTCCACAAAATTGCTAAGCCTGAGGCTGGGACAGCAAAATAATTTCACCTTGGTGTTTCTGTCTCTTCCAAAAATCTGTAAACTTATGTTCTTTATGGCAGCAGAAGCCAAAGGCCTTCTTAAGTTTTTGAAGCAGAGAACAGCTGTGTATGTGCATTATGTAGGCTTAACACTGAGCCATGGAATCACTGAACCGTTTAGGTTTGAAAAGACCTAAAGACCTCTAAGATCATTGAGTCAGACTATTTACCCAGCAATGTCAAGTCCACCACTAAACCATGTTCCTACGTGCCTCAGCTGCACGTGTCTTAAATGCCTTCGGGGATGGTGACAAAACAACTTCCCTTGGGCAGCCTATCCCAATGCTTGACAACATTGGTGAAGATCTTTTTTCATAATATCCAAGCTAAACCTCCTCTGGCGCAACTGAAGGCCACTTCCTCATCCTGTCACTTATCTGGGAAAAGAGGCAGATGCACATCTTGCCACAACCTCCTTTCAGGTAGTTGTGACAAGGCTCCCCTGCACTTCCTTTTCTCTTAATATAAATTACATAGGCTAATATAAATTACATAGATATACAAGTAATGCAAGTGATATAAAATAAAAGTAATATAAATCCTAGGTAATGCTAAGGAGATAAAAAAGCACAGAAACAGTCATAGGTCTGACATGCAAGAGTTTGACTCTACCTGAACATACAGTGTTCCAGTGGGCAGGAGACAACAATGCCCAGTAACATTTTCTTCTGAGGTTCTTTCAGAGCATCATGACCAATGAATGTAACACAAACATAATCTGAATACTTAGTGGGAGGTGGCCAAGAGAAACTTAAATTAGGCCAAGTCTTGCACTTGTTACTTGAGAAAAATTTCAACTGAGTAACTAGTTTAAATATCTGGGAGTCTTCTCTGGGATACCGGCATTTGGTGGATGGAAGAACAACTAGGAGTTTATATATCACAAACCCTAGAGGCACTACTGAAAGCAAATTATATAGATCATAATATGTACCAGTGGGGAAGCTGAAAACTGTTATTTTTTAAGCTTGTGCAGAAAATCTAATTTGTTTACCTGATTTCTTCAGAAGGGAGAAAAAATACATCAACAAAGCCAACCACCACCCTCTCAACTAGCCCAAACCAAGTCTTATTTCTGAAAAAAACCCAAAAAACACACAAACTGTGGGGAAGAGCTGAGAACCAAATGAGCAAAACACATTGCTTAGTTTCTCTAAAAACAATTTTGGATTTAGCTGGTTTCAGTTGTCATGTCATTTAGAAGTGGAACAGAAAAGCCTTTATTTAATAACAATTCTTAGTTGAAATTCACTAGCATATCTTTGGTCTTACTTGAAATTCTCCAAGCGCAGTGATGCAATTTCCCAAACGTGATAGGACCTTGCAGAAAACTTTCCCAAATCTGAATGTTTCCCTGGACATGCAGCTCTCCAAATAACCCTTCATCTCTCCTTAGCAGCTGAGTTTTCTAGATTTAAATTCATCTAGTTTTAGTAATGGTGAGACTCTGTGTCCAGTTCTGGGTTTCTCAGCATAAGAGAGACATGGAGCTTCTGGAGCCGGTCCAGTGTAAGGCTATGAGGATGATGAGGGTGCTGGGGCACCTCACTTATGAGGAAAGGCTGAGAGAGCTGGTCCTGTTTAGCCTGAGAAATATCTCATCACTGTCTGTGAGTACCTGGTCCCAACAGGACAGAGCATCTCTGCTCGGTGACGCCAGGAAACAGGGTAGAGGGCAACAAGCAGAAAGTGGAATACATAAAAGTTCCACCTGAACATGTGGAAGAACTTCTGCATTGTGCAGATGATCAAGCGCTCCAACAGGTTTCCCAGAGAGGCTGTGGAGTCCTCTTTCACTGGGAATATTCAAAATATATCTGTACCAATCAATCCTAGGTTATGCCCTCTAGATGACCACTAGAGCAGGAAGGTTGGGCCAGATGACATCCAGTGGTCCCCTTCTAATATTAGCTATTCTGCGAGAGTGACGCAGAAGGATGGAAGCGGGGCTGCGGCAAGGGGCTGATGGGCTCTCCGTAGGCGCTTCGCAGGCTCGGACACCCTCGGGCGGCTCCTGAAAGGCGACAGAGAGCAGGAGCCGGCCGGCATCCCTCGGCAGGCCCCTTATCCTGGGCGGCTCTGCCCGGCCGCGGCGCTGACCTTCATCCGCAACCCGAGCCGCGGGCGGGCGGGCGGCGCCGCTGCCGCTGCCTTTGCCGCTACAAAGCCCGGACGGGCGGAGCCGCTGCCGGCGCCTTTGCCGCTACAAAGCCCGGACGGGCGGTGCCGCTGCCGCTGCCGGTGCCTTGGCCGCTATAAAGCCCGGGCCGGGCGCTGCGGGCTCGCCCTGCGCGCACCTCGCCGTCGGGGCTGCGGCCCCCCAGCCACGGCGGGCTGTGAAGGTGAGCTGAAATAACGAGAGGGGGAAAGCTCAGTCAGAAAGCGGACAGGTGTTTGTTGTCGGATTTGGGGTTTTGGTTTTTTTCTCTTTTTTTCCACTTTATCTGAGATTGATTAAGCATTTTCTTATCAATGTTGTTTCAGGCTTCATCAGATTCATGTGCAGCTTCTTGCTAGGGGTTTTGTTGTTGTTGTTCTTTCTTTTTCTTTTTAACCGGTATATTTGATAGATTAGGAATAGAAGCCTGGGGGAAACTAAGAGCATCAGTTCTTTACTGCCTCTAAATGCAGCCTAGTATAACATGGCTTAAAAAGTGCGTGTCTTATCGTTGTACTCATGACCATGTTATGGCTGTTCCTTTAGTTCTAAATAAACATAAGGTAATGAAGGAAATCATCCATTCTGAATGAGATTGCTTACAGTAACTTTTATGTTGGTAATTTCAGGATTTATCATAAAAGACTACCAAAACAGGCTACTGACCTAAGTTGCTTAGTAATACTGTGCACTGTTCTTAATATCTCATCAAGAGTACTTATTTTTTCACACTGTTACCTTTTTTTCTTTTTCTAGTCTTTCTATTTAAGTAGAATCATGTTTAGACCAAAATGTGGTGAGTAATGGAAAAACCCACAGATATGAAGTCTTTAAATATTTACTAAATCAAAGTGTTTTGTTGGGGGGGGGGCTTATTTCAGGCTCTAATGTGACTCTCTCATAAGCACGCAACAAAAAGAACAATGAAGGACTACTCTGCAAATTCCACAGAACAGAACCTCTCCAATCCTGGTAAGAAGGAACACCACATGTGTGTTTGAAGAATACGTTCCACAGAGTTGAACTAAAGAATGCTGTGAAGCTCTCCTGATTGCCATAGTGATTTTGTAGGCGATAACATGATAAGTTTCCTATGAATGAGTGAATTGAAGCCACACCTATACAATATTTTTTGTTTGAATCATTCCATCAAGTTCAACAAAATCGATTTGCATTTGTAAAACTATTCAGGAGGGTCCTAGCCTGGGCATGAAAATTCTCCTGAGGTGAGCTGGAAGAAAGTTATTGCTTTCAAATTGTTGTCTCAAACAGCCATTGTAGGCCAACTAACCTTAAAAGAGTAGCTAAAAAAATTCTATTCATTGTGAGTCAGCAGCAAAAGTTAAGATAAATGTGAATTGGGAGTGGTTGGTATGGGAAGCACTTTGTCTCTTTTTGTTTTATAGGTGGCTCCCCACTGTGGTTACTCATCTGTTTCTTTAAATATATTTTTATGCCTTATTTGATGCATTTAGAACTATAAGCTTCCTGGGGAGGATTATGCTTTCATCTAACTTTCTGGAACTCCCAGCCAGCACAAACAACTACTGCAATTGAATAGTGAAGATGTTTATTAGAGTCAAGGACATGATTCTTTAGTTAACTCCCACCTATCCAGTGTTACCTACAGCAATTATAATCTTCACTATAAGCAATTTTGCGAGGACTTCTAATTTGCATTGAGTTGTGCAGGCATTGGAAGGAAGAATTAACTTTCTTTTTCTTTTAGTCTTTGATAATCTTTCTGGATAAATGCATTGTAATTATAAAAATGTTGTTTCCATCTCAGAAATGGACATGGAAGCTTTTTCTAGGAATAAAGACAAACTGAAGAGACAGAGCCTGGTGAATTTTTCTTCAAACTTCCTCCCAAGAACATGAGAAAAAAATTAGTCTTTAAATGCAAAAGAATCAGCAGTGAAAGACACAAGAAGGTAGTATAATAGATGGATTAGTATGCTAAGAAAGTGTTTTTATTTCACAGAATCTGGATACAAGGAGTGTGATGATCCTTCTTTCCAGCATGAAGAACATGTAGAACAAATTGACCAGTCAAAGCCCAAGAAGGAAATGTAGGCATTTTTTTAACTTTAACTTACCTGGGTGTATGGGGATATCAGAAGGGCAGGGGAAGGAGGAGAAGAGTTTAATACAGGTTTGCTAAAAAAAAACCCTCATCTTAATTAGTCTTTTGTACTTTACTCTAGGAAGCAAGATGAGAAGCCAGAGAAACGAATGGTTGGCATTCTTGAGCTGGTTAGTGCCCTGTCTAATGATCTGCTTGATACTTTCTTTTCTTTATTTGACATAGTGAGTTTGTTATGAATGACAATTCATAGGCAAACAAACATTGGAGAAAAAGCTTGAGGACTACTGATTCTACACCTGCTCTCTGAGAACCAGTGATAATGGTTTTGTGGCAGTTTTCGGTAGGACAGCTACTCCCAAACAAAATAGCTCTTGCATGTGGACTTGATTACTCTGAAACAAGAAAAGTTTTATTCTTCTGCGGTTAATTCCATGTATGTTTGTACTTTGAGTAAATCAGACCAGTCAGGAATAAAATGCTCCGATTTCAGATTAACCACATCCTGGGATATCTATAGCAGTTTAAATTCACACCCTTCCCCAAACAGAACAAAGCTTCAGGGGTCGACAAGTCTTAAGGTACAATCTACCTCTGCTGAAAACATTTTCCACTGGTAGGTATGAGCCAGGTGCTGGTCAATAACTCGCTTTTGTTTACATAGTAGAGGCATTATCTTAGTAAATATGTAACTCAACGGAACACAAAACACAGTATATTCTACAAAGGTCATCATCACTTGCAAGCATGTAGCTTTTTTCCCAGACTAAGAATCTGTGTCCTGCCAGCGTTCTCTTAGCAGTCTGGGTACTAATTTAAAGATGCATTGCGCTACTACAAAATCCTTATGTACTGAGTTTACCTTCAACTGGAGTGCTGCTACTTAGAATATGTGGATGGAGCATGTTCTGCAAGTCTGCTGTACTGTAGCAAATGCATGAACTATCAGGTGTAATGTCACTTTTCTTTTTTTTTTCTTTCTAATGCTTACATAGTTTCGCTATGCTGACGGGGTGGATGTCCTGTTGATGATAATTGGTTTGGTTGCAGCGGCTGCAAATGGTACTGGAATGCCACTTATGATCATTATCTTTGGAGAGATGACAAACAGCTTTGTGCTAAGTGGCGTGCAATCCAATGGTAAAAAGTTTAAATTCAATTTCTCTACATATTGGCTGTGCTTTGCTACTGAGGCTAAGATTTTTTTCCCCCAGACTATTCATTGGTACATATCTAAGGGAGCATATTATGAGCAACATTCATCCTGCTAGAAATAACCCAGGCATTTCAATCCACCTTTAATGACTAGTACAGGGCAAAACCAAAGCATTGGATGTGCACTTTATAAATGTACTTTGACTTTGTTAAGATAGTAGGGAGTTATCAACCTCAGTTATCACTAATTGCTTAAAAATAAATGTATATTTGCCAAATAATTTTGTATTTAAGTTTGTATTGCAAGACTCCACTTGCAAAATACAAATCATTCCCAAACCTGATGACCCCATATTGCTATGTATCAGTTCCTCTATATAGCACTTCCACAAATATTCCTACTTTTTATTTCCTCTTCACAGATACTTCAGTAAACAATTCCAGCTGCCCATCAGATCCAAGTGTGGATATAGAAGGTGAAATGACAAAGTAAGGATCTGTAGTTATCCTGTAAATAATGTATTAGTGGGTTTTCTTTTACTGTGTTATCTGTTTGAGCAGAAGCCATTTTTGCCTTCCCAAAAATGCACCACAAGCTTCAGTATTTACTGATGGTGATAACTTTGGTGTGATTAATGAAGACTAGTTGCTGTTCTGTGTGTCTAACTTCTCTCATGATCTACAGTGGGATCACATGGGCTTTTGTTCCCTTACCCCAGGTATGCTTACTACTACGTGGCAATTGGCTTTGCTGTGTTGATCCTGAGCATGATCCAAGTGTGGACATTTTTGGTTGCTGCTACAAGGCAAACCGCAAGGATCCGGCAGAAGTTCTTCTTTGCAGTGCTCCATCAAGAGATGGCTTGGTTTGATAGTACCCAAATAGGAGCATTGAACACCAGACTGACAGAGTGAGGGCTCTGTTTTGGTTCTTTCACACACATACACACACCCCCAAGTATGGCGCTTAAAAGTAAACTGACATTTATCTCAGCAGAATAGCCTATAGAGAGTTTAAAAAACCCAAAAACATAAAAAAAAAATCTACCAAACCTAAAGTGTGACATATTACAACTCAAAGTGGGAAATTCATTATCCTTTTCAGCTTCATTTGTGCTGTTTGTAGTATGTGCATTGGAAGGGTTGGGTTTTTTTCTCACAAAATGCCTGACACTGGCTTTCTGAAGTCCATGAAGTACATGTTCAGCCACTGCTAAACAAACAGTTCTGCTGTCTCCACCTAGTTTATACACACCGAAAGCTGACACTTCATTGAATGGAAATGAGCCTGGACTTCAGTATCAATACTTGTACAAGTATGGCTTGTACTTGTATCTCATAGTATTCTATCTAGCCAGTTAAAGTCTTTGGAGTAGTTCCACAAGCTTAAATAGATTTAGGGGTGAGAACTGTAATGCCCTTTAGCTATGGGATTATATGTGTGAACAGTACTTTTTTTTTAATACTTTTTTTCTGGATTTTATAGTAGCTTTGGATACAGATCTGTCCTGAAAAGTGTATGAGAAGCTTAAATGAAACCACTCTCAACTCTAACATCTGTGTGTTCTGGGGAGAGAAAATAGGGAAGGAAATTTGTAAGAAAAATTGGGGTTATTCCAAATAATGGTATGATGGAATGGAGGTGGCTCTTTATCTGAGTCAGTAGCCAAAATTACAAACATAAAAAGCATCAGAGAGCTGAGCAGAAGAAATCTTTTAGAGACGGTCAAGTTGGATGAAGAGGCTGCTTGATTGTTTGCTCACATTGCTCCATTTGGATGCCAGATGAGGAAACTAGGTCATTGGTGACCTAGTGACATGGCACAGAAACAACAGAGAATGTTGAGAATACAGAAAATGAATCTTTGAAAACAGGAGGCTTCTGCTGTGTTTTGGCTACATAAGAGCCTAAATGGTACTGTTCAGTAGCTGTGGTCAGAAATTTTCTTTTGCCGGTTAGGAAATGGCAAAGCTCCTGACATGAGGCCACACAGCGAGAAAAGGGGGGAGGGAGTCAAAATGAGAGTAATTCTATACTAACAAATCTCTTTTTATTATTGTTATTTAAAGTGACATCAACACCATCCGTGAAGGCATCGGAGACAAGATCAGTATATTTCTGCAGTTTTTTTCCACGTTTGTGTCAGGGCTTATTATAGGATTCATCTATGGGTGGAAGCTGACTCTGGTGGTTATGTCAGTCAGCCCACTTCTTGCTGCATCAGCAGCAGTTTGGTCAACTGTAAGTGTGTGGGGATTTTTGAACAAAGAAACCAGAAAAACCTTACAATTCCTATGCACAGAAAAGGGGCAGAGAATGGGAGAAACCTAATGTGGTTTCCAATTTGGGAGGTTGGTCCCACTCTTACTTTGATTTCTACTCCTCCTGCAGCCTTTCTCTGGGTTCCCAAGCACAATCTTGTAAGTTGTGTTCTTTCTGTCTGCACATCCTGTCCTTATGCCATGTTGCATGAGGGTAATCTCCATCAGAGCATCTTTCTGGCACAGCAATTGCCTCATGGCAAGCACTGGGGAAGCCCTCGCTTCTCCCTCCTAGCACAAATACCTTTCAACCTCTTTCCATCTGTACATGCATGTACCACATCCCTTGCAAATAATTTGCCGAGTTTCATGCTGTGTACAGAATAAATCTATACAGCTATGCATGTACATACAGCTGCTGAAAACTGAAGTGATATAAATCAGTGAAATGGCTGGAGAGGTTTCCCTTTCAGATAGTGCATAAGGGGAAAGTTTTCCTATTTGCCACATTAATGTGTATGGCTTATACTCCTGAATGGCTATTTATATGATTTTATGGGGTTTTTCCTACCTGAAGCATTACAAATAAGCTAAGAATGCTAGAGGCTGTAATGTGATTTTCTTGCTTACTTCAATATCAGCTGGTGTTCTAGTGTCTGAACACCTCAGAAAGTCAGAGCAGCTACAGCACTCCCTGCTTCACTCTTCCCAGTGTAGTTTGTAGGCTTGGGAGGAGAGCAGATTGGTCAGGAAGCTCATGATGTTTGTGTAGCCTTTGATTGTAATGAGGAGACAATGATAAATTGAAATCTATTTGAGGGAAATTCAGGACATGGGGAGAAGCTGATCCCCACTTTGCTGAGTCTGGTCTTGTGTACCTTGTGGGATTGTTGTTATTCACCAAGACAGTGTGTGTATTCTTTCAGTAGGCTGCAATAACACCTGTTTTCCAACTTCACAGCTCCTGGCATCCCTTACTGCTAAAGAGCTGTCTGCTTATGCCAAAGCAGGAGCTGTGGCAGAAGAAATTTTGACAGCAATCAGGACTGTTGTGGCTTTCAATGGACAGCAAAAGTCATTAGAGAAGTAAGTTTTAGAATTAATAAATAACCATATTTAAAATATGGCAAGGACATTTAGTTGTGGATTTGTTTTGTGGGGATTTTTTATTTTTTTTGGGAGGGGGAGAAGGATGAGATTCTCCTTGGTGTCATTTTGTCTTTCTATAAGTGGACAAATAATCTGAAAACGAAGGTGTGCAAATAGACCTAGTCAGTGAATACAGACTACTTGGTGTTGCCACTGCAGCAGAGATGAAAATTTCTCCTTTGATTGAGATCTGGAGTTGAACTGAATGTGGAAGTGGTGGGAAGGTTACCTTTCCCACGAGTCAGATGCAGCAAAGCATGCAGTCAGTTGCTTATCTTCTAGAGCATTTGTGCTACTGCTCTGGACTTTGATTGCTGAGCTTATTTTTAAACTACACTGGATAACAGCCTTGGGCAAAAACACATTTCTGGTTTTTACAATGATTTGCAGCTTTAATGATTTGCAAACAACAAGTGTAGCTGCCCAGCATTGGCCGTAGTCATACATACAAGGTGAAATGATTGTGGCTGGCCACAAACTTTTTGACCTGCATATCAGATAACTCAACAAGCATAAGCAATAAATTTTTTTTATACAAATATCAGGCATCACTGGTTCCATGCAGCTGGGAAGGGCAAAGCAGATGACCTGATCCATATGCCCCACGAAATTCTTCCATCTTTTTCAACTCATGTTTGCCTTAGTCTTGTGCAGAATTTTTAAGGTGATGTCAACCCCAGCTTAGGATCCTACAGTCTGCTCCTGTATTTGCTTCCAGAAACTGAGCTCTGACTATCTTCTAGCCCTGTCTTCTGCTCACTGGAATTTGTTTTTAAGATGCAACAGTATTTGGACATTTGTTCCTGTTTGCACATTAAAGGCAAAAAAAAGCCCTAAGATGACCCAGATAAGTTGCCCCCTGCCCTTCTCCCCATATTCTGCAATTACCAGTGTCTGAAAATTAAATACAGGACCTGTCAATATTAATTCAAAATACTTTGTCTAAAGTCAAAATAATTGATACCTGAGTCAAGTAAGACCTTTCCTTTTTATGATTGACCAGTCAGCCTCCTCTACAGTTCTACTTCCATTTAATCTAAAAGCCCCAAACAAACATAGTGGCTCCCCTAGGAATATCTTCTACTAGGGAAAAGCTCCTACCAGGGAGTGCATTTTTCAGATAGTGGATTGTGACTCCTACTGACCTCCGAGTTAGGAAAAGCATCCTTTCATGCACAATGCTTCCACTGCAGCAAAAGTTTACTCTTGCAAGGGATCTTCAATCACCTTTAGTTGCAGGCAGTGGCTTGGCTTTTCCTCAGTGTTTGAGTGATCACCTGTATTTATCACTCTACTTAAATGCAGTACCCATTTCCCTGGAAGACCTATGATGCCACTGACTCAAATTTAGGGCATGGTTTTAACAGCACAATCAAGTCAAAATATTTTAATATGTTTGACTAACAAATGCAGCACTGGTGGCATCTTAGAAATTTACATTAACAAAATGAATGCAGGGGTTTTTTTTTTATGATTGCTTCCCAGCTGAATTAATTGCATGTCTTCCTATAATGGGATTGTACTTTATTGAAAATATGTACTGGGAAAAGAGTGCAAGCTACTGACCATGTTGATTATGGGTAGAAAGTTACACTATTCCTAGGCTACAGTTTGCATAAAGAGCTTGAGTAAATGAAAGCTATTTGCTGAAAACTATGCATGAGTGAATGAATTTGAACCATCCTTGGAAAAAATAATTCCCTAGTTGAACTTGTTAATCTCTATACTGATTTTCTGTGTCCACTGTTTATATATTCCAATCAATAAACTGACCCAAGGAAAAATACTTGACATCCCAAAATGGCCAGTAAGAAAACAACTTTGCATTTGGAGGGAGCTCTCATTTATCTCCTTCCCTGTTGCCTGGGGTTTTTGGAGAATTTTGTTTTTATTTCGCTTGTTTTAAATGTGGACAACTAACCTTTACCTTTGTGATGAACGATGCTGCTAAAACTTTTTCAAGGTTTCCTTTCAGGTTTAATGGAAACAAGGAGTTCAAGAGTGCTGTTGTGTCTTCCATTGTGATAACGAAGTTGTGATACTTCATTGTTTTCTGAATGTCTTTGACAACAGTATGCCAATATTGTCGGCATATGTCAGAGTAGATTTATTCAAATTAATTACCTCCCTAATAGTCCTCTCTTAAAAAGAAACAAAAAAAACCAAACCCAAACAAACAAAAATCCCCTGTATTCCCTTTGAGATTTTAATTGTTTTTCTTATATAAATCCTGTTATTTAAGAAAAGGGCACTGGGAAGTGTTAACCAGAATGGCATGTGATACCTGTCAAATTAATGGTTTCCTTACTCACTTTCAGATACGATGCTAACTTAGAGGCGGCTAAACGTGTTGGAATGAAAAAATCCATTACCACTAACACTTGCCTAGGTCTTTCACAATTTTTTATCTTTGGATCC
Organism: Melozone crissalis; assembly: GCF_028551555.1. NCBI lineage: Eukaryota > Metazoa > Chordata > Aves > Passeriformes > Passerellidae > Melozone > Melozone crissalis. The sequence goes on from NW_026535794.1 coordinate 31,754,006, forward strand.
TATGCCCTTGCATTTTGGTATGGGACCAAACTCACTGCTGAGGATCCACATTATGACATCGGCCGTGTGCTAATTGTAAGTACAGCAGTGCAGTTTGAAAAATGCTATGTATCTTCAGGGAAAGTTTTGCAAGTGGTGTCTCTGTTTTCTGACATGTGCTTACTAAATTAGTTGTTAGAGACTCACTCAGTATAAAACAACTGAATGGTATTCATCTTGCTTTTAATCAAACAAGTTGGATTGTCTTGGACTCTATTTGTAAGGTGGGATGAATAACCTAGATCTGGTGCTTAAATCTTTCTAGTGCCCACGTAGGCACTGGTGGCACTGTAATAATTAATTGCAATACTCCTCTCTGTCTCCCACAGGTGTTCTTCTCTGTGATTGTCGGAGCTTTCTGCCTGGGACAGGCAGCTCCTAACCTGGAGACTGTCGGCAATGCACGTGGGGCTGCCTATGAAATATATAAGATTATCAATAAGGTAAAGACCTAACTACATAGAATAGAAGACTTTCAACCAACTTAGCTTCCACTCCTTCTCCTTTTTATTTTTTTTCCTTAAGAAATGGAACAAAAGCGCTCTAAGGCCCCAAATCATCAACTCTATAGATGTTTATTACAGAAACCCATATTTTCATTGATCTAAAAAAACCCAGCCTCTTTGTTAGAGTGAAAGCTGGAAAACCCTATATGCGTGTCTGAGATATATGGTTGAGGTTTTTCTCTAATATTACACTTTCAGCACCAGAGGGAAAGTAGTATGGCACTATACTAATTTTTAAAAATGCATGTATGCACAAATTCAGCTGAGATGAGGTTTATTGAGGAGGGGGAATTGGTGAAGAGGGGATTAATATCACTATTGAAAGTTATAACAATAATAATCTGTAATGCTGATGTTGCTATAAAAAAGGTTTTCCATATCATTATCTTGATTTTGCTGTGCTATGCAGCAATTGCATATCTGTGTATATAAAATATTTTAAAGTAGGAATCAAAAGTTCATGGAGAAAAGGATACATCATTCTTTTTCATGTGAGTATAAAACCCTCATATACAGATTACTCAGGCCCATGTTTTGGTTGCAAGAGAATGCATCTAAGTTCTGCAATTATAGATTTTCTGCTATGGATTTTGTTGCTTTTGAAAATGCACTATATTTGTCAAGTAAAATTTACAATTTGATGTTCCCCCATATTCAGCATTCTGCAGGTAAAATGCAGCAGTTCTGCTACAATGTAAAATTCTGTATAAACCAGCATCTGAGAAAGTAAAGACCAATGCATGAGAAATAACAGTTCCAAAAGAGAAATAACCACCAATTTATTTTACAAACCTCTTTCCAGAAACGGCTCATAGATAGCAGTTCTAAGGAAGGATACAAGCCAGACAAACTCGTAGGAGAAATTGAATTCAGAAACATCCACTTCAGTTACCCTTCCAGACCTGATATTAAAGTAAGTGATCTGTTTAGACTATGGAACTTATTCAACTTGTGTCCATGTTGTTTGTCTAATTTTGTTCTTGAATGTGAAATGCATTCCTGTTTTGGGGAATGGGGCATAATTTTCCTCCCAATGATGCACAAAGACAAAGCTCTAGATCTACTGTTGCTGTGTAACTCATTCTCTTCTGGAGGACAAATCTAATATGTGTTGCCCCTAGTCTGAATTTCTATGAAAAAGAGTTTTGATAAATCAAACAAGATTTTTCAAAATCTTTCATTAAGGCTTCCAGACTTTAAGCAGTTAAACCAGAAAATTACTTTTTTCCAGTTTCTTGGCTCTTTGGAGTTATGACATCCTGTGTGGAAAATTATCAGAGATGGACTTTCAATACATTGATAGTGTATTTTTGTGAACATATCATCCTAAATGTACATTTGGAAGTCAAACATCATTTTGGAAATACACTAAAATTGCTGTTCAAGAAACTGTTGTTCCTGCTCTTTGCTAGTTCAGTTTCCATTAGTGACCTGTGTACGTCATGTCATGGTGATTACTTTTGTGGTGGCACAGTTGGTTTGACCTCTCTGCTTACAGTATTTTCTTACAATCTTTTAAACACCTTGATGAAAGAGAAAGAGAAAGAACAGCAGCAAATTACTTTCTTCCTTGGTGAAGAACAAGGTGGAAATAGAGATGTCAAATGTCAACAATGAAAAACTTGACATGCTGATTTAGCGGTGAGCATGGGAATGTTTGTACCTCTCTGGCTGTTTTTTAAGGTGGCTGTTCCCAACTCAGTCATCTGAGGTCTGTCCCACTGTGCATCAAATCTGTTTCCAGGACACTGGGGTATTTGGAGGTCAAATTCAGAGCTGGGCTTTCTCCTTAACTGAATTTTTTACAATGCATCTTCTATCCCTCTTGGCTCAGAAATCAGAAGGCACATAGCAGAGTTTTCATCCTTCTTCCTAAAAATCCTATTCAGGCTGCTGAGCTATGTTGTGGGTCAACACACCAAATGGGAGGGAAATAAGAAATATTTCTCATCCTTCCCAAATCAGTCAGCAGCTCTCCCTACTAAGAGCATCAGTGTTATTTAGTAGAACCAAAGGAATCAGCAAAGCTGCGTAGAAGTTACCCACAATCTCTCAACCAGTTGATGCAACACATGATAACCTTCCCTGTCGAGGTAAAACCAAATCAAAGAACTCTAAGGAGTACAGTTTCTATTGGTTTGATCTTGGCAATACATTGCCTGATGAAAGAGAGTTAGAACTAGCCTAGTGTGTGGTAGTAATTAGTTGCATGTGGAAATATTGTGGTATCTAGAATAAAGTTCATTCTTGCTAATGCAGACACCAGGATATCAGCTTCCTGGGGATCTAAAACTGGGTGGATGTAATAATGTGAGAGGAGAGGAATATTGCAACTATTTTAATCTCTCATTGCAAAAACATGTGTAGGCAAACTTATAAATCAGCCTGGTATAAACAAGAAGAGTTCCCATAGCAGCCAAATATTTTGGCAACTACACAGCATTACTTGTAATGACATGGACATCTTTTGAGGTAAAATCTTCTCTAAATGTGAAAATAGCAAAAAATGATATCATTAACTGCAGCTACTCTTCAGATTGCTGAGACTGTTAAAAATAAGGAATGGGACTTATTAAGGTCTTTCCAGCAATTACTTCATCAAAACAGCCATTTATATTTTAAAAATATAAAAAAGCAGGCTTGGTTTTCAGTGATACCTTTTAGCACCTGAAAATAATTTTCTGTGAGATTCATAATTATTATGCTCTGGAAAATGTAGGACAGCAGGATAATTTAAAACCCCAAGCCTGCTACTAGATCACACAAATTGGAGAAAATTAGCTATGAAGTTCAGAGTAGTGTGGCTGCGTCTAGATTAGTTTGAGTGTGCTGGGGAATTTTCCCAGGCAATGGAATGCAATGGTCTATGCAAGGGAACTCTTAAAATGTTTCTTGGCATGAACTTGGCCTGTTCCAGTTATCAATCTTCTCAAAAATTTCCCAGGCTTGTTTTGGTAGCCAGAGGATCTAGGGGCCATTCCCAAAAGGCAGGTTGCATGCAGCCATCCTGTTCAAAGGCTAATACATTTCACAAGCATGGGTGATGACTTTTTCCTATCAGTGCTCCAGAATATTCCCAGGTACATTATATTATTGTTGTCAATAATACAATTATACAATTATATCGTTAATGTCGCCATACCTTTAAACTTTGGCCCTCACGACTGCCTTGATAGCAACAGCTACACTTACCTTGACAGACTGTTCGCTGATCAAACGTGTTAAACTAAGACATATATTTATTTTGTTTTTATTTATTTGCAGATCCTCAAAGGTCTAAACTTGAAAGTTCAAACTGGGAAGACCATTGCTTTAGTTGGTGCCAGTGGCTGTGGAAAAAGCACTACTGTTCAGTTGCTGCAGAGATTCTATGATCCTGACCAGGGAGAAGTGAGTGTCTGCAAAGGAATTGTAAAAACTCAGAGCAATTAGGACATGCATGAATTTCCCATATTGACTGAATCTTGTTTTCTATTTTGGCTGAATTTCACCATATATCTGTATAGTTCATATTTCCACAGTTTAAATTTCAAATGAACTATCTTCTCTTGTTGGCTTGACTTCATTATTCTGCTCCTTCTTACAGTACTACATCACAAACAGCAAATTACACAAGGCTTTCAAGATCTGAATTTAAAATAATTATCAACTGTTCATTTTTAAAATTCCCTAAACATTTTTAGGCAAAGCATAGTCCAACAGAGTCCTGCTGTATTTTGCTTCGTTTTCATTGAATGTAAGCTAAAACCTGTAGAGAGTTTTCCTATTTTAAATGGTTGATTTCTTGGCTTGTTTTTCACTATCTGCTAACCCACAGAAGTTTCCATCATTACACATTGTATGTGTTTTACCACTAAACACTAAATCCAGTTGGTAAATGGTAAATATGACCCGCATTAAATTTCCAAAGGAAAAAAATTAGGTAAATGAAACAAAGTATTAAGAAAATTTGATATTTGAAGGATGCTACTTAATAGTTACTACTGCTAGTTGAAAGTAGGTAAACATTTCAAATATGAAAAATTGAACTATTGATATTTAAGGTATCAAGGCAGCTGTTTACAACACAGTTCTTTCTTAAACTTAGTTTTCCTGTGGCTGTTCATTCCTGCCCCCATGCCTCATTTTGCTGTGTCAATGCCAACGTTCATAGGACCCCACTGCAAATTACCTAGGTTAAAAATAACTTTCCCTTTTCTTTTAGTCAATTTGAACTCTTTGATCTGGTGTTATCCACAGCCACAGAATGATTGTGTAGCCGCAACTGTGAGGACAACAAACTGGCATAGGGGCATGAGAATCACGTAAAAAGTGTGCAAGGAAGCTGTGAAATTCTTAAGCCAACTCAGACATGACAGTTATTGGGGGATAACAAACAGGAGGAAAAAAAACCCCTGATGTCTTCTCTGTTTATGCCACTCATCATAATTTTCCATCTTGTGCAACAAATGGAAAAACTGCAATTGTAGCTTCTCCCCCAACATAGCTCTCTATTAAAGACAATTTTTTTTTTTCTTGACCTTGTGGCTGATACCTCATTCAAGTAAGAGTAATTAATTGCTTTATTATTAATAGAGTGCATTTCCTTGACTTCTTTGACACACTTTTCCTCTCAGATTACCTTAGATGGTCGGGATATTCGGACCCTTAATACAAAGTGGCTACGAGAAAATATTGGCATTGTGAGCCAAGAGCCTGTTTTGTTTGCAACCACAATAGCTGAGAACATTCGCTATGGGAGAGAAGACATTTCTGATGCTGAAATTGAGCAAGCAGCCAAGGAAGCCAATGCTTTTGACTTTATATCCAGACTGCCTGATGTAAGTTGATGAACTTACTTTGAGTGTAAGAAGGAAAGATCCATTTAGGCTGGTGTCCTGTTTCTGAGAGGCAGAGCTTGGGAATCAAAGTTATACTACAACTTCTCAAAATATACTTATTGCCTCAAGCAGCTTTCAGTTCAGAGAGTGTTTCAACTAGATATTGTGCCTTTGGTTGCTCTCAAAGGACTTGTACTGGAGTCTGGGAAAAAATGCCAATGCCTTAACTCAGGAGAAAGGAAGCTTCACAGCTGTATTGCCATCCCTACCCATCCCATGAGGCATAGAAGAGTTGGCTTTTAAAAAGAAGAAACAGAAATCCAGAGCCCTTTGTCAGGAGCTGTCTGTACATTCACAGGAAATAGCAGGGAGTGTGAAGAGGTAAATAAGTATGCCCTGAAGTAAATAAGCATGCCCTTTAGCAGCTACAAAGCTCTTCCTCTGAGATTCACAGCTTTGAGCCCTCTCTTAGCAGTAGGTGCCTTACTCCTTTCAGGATGGAGCTGAGAAGCAAGGTCAAGCATTCTAAACACATCCTCATAAATGGATAATATGTCCTTGTCTTTGCTCCTGAAGTTAAAAAATGTGGGAGAAGTGCCCACCTGGGATTTGATTTCAAATCCTTTTACTACTTTAGAGAGCTTGGCCCTATCTCTCAAGTATGAGCCATTTCAAACATATCAATCTGTTCCAAGCTTCCTTGTTCTCAGGAAGAATGATTTGTTCATATTTGCTCTTAAATAGCTATGTAATAATAAACTACAGTGGACTTTGAGACTTGTGACTTTGCAGTAAGTGATATGGTCAGTAGGAACTAAACCATAGCTCCAAGGGGGAGGCACACTATTGGTGTGTCCCTATAATTCCAACTCTTTTGGAAAGGTAGGCAATACTCAGAAAATATAGAGATCCTTTTTACAGGCTTGCCTTGAGAAACCCCAGGGTTTGGAGCACTGAGTGAGCAATAAAGATCTTTAAAGAACTATAAGTTCAAAGATAGGCAGGCACAATATGTGGGGGTAGGAGGGTTTGGCTAAGGGCCAGTTGGATGGATGCCCTTCTTTGTTTGCTCTGCCTGTGCTCAAGTCAGCTGGAAGAAGCTACATCTTCTAGAAGATGAGTACTTAGGGTTGCACTGAGAATTGAGGATTTGAGATGTCTCACAACTTCTCTTCTGTTGTCTCCTTTATCAGAAATTTAACACCATGGTGGGTGAAAGAGGGGCTCAGCTGAGTGGAGGACAGAAGCAACGAATAGCTATTGCCCGTGCCCTAGCAAGAAATCCCAAGATTCTTCTTCTGGATGAAGCTACATCTGCATTAGATACTCAGAGTGAATCCATAGTGCAAGCAGCTCTTGATAAGGTAGGACTCACTGGAGCTAGCAGCTGCCATGAAAAAGTGCAACAAGCACTTAAGGAAACTTAATGTACAATTTTCAGTGCAGGTTTCCATCTGAATCAAGAACACTGGAAAATGAAATTTGGATGGATGCTCAATTTCAGTGTTTTAACAAGGATTTTGAACCATCAAAAATTTATTTGAAAATTGGGTTTGATTTTTAGGGGTTTTGGTTTTGCATTATTAATTATGATGAAGACATTTAGTCATGTGGAACTGTAACTTAGGTCTCCTGCACTCCCTTTCTCAAATCATAATTGTTCATTTGCTGGTAAGACATTGTTGGCATCTTATCAAGACATGTTATGAGGACAGAATGGCCTTTTTCAGGTGGATTACTAGTATTGGTTCTTTATTAAATAGTTGCTTCAAAATTTTAAGAAAGCTCTGGAAATTTAGCCATTTTCATTCTTTTTCTGCTTTTAGCAGCCCCATGGCTCTAGGGTGGGTGCTGCTGCAGAGCAGAGCTGTCAGGTCTTGTACCCATGTCTCTGATCAGCACACAATGCTTTCCTCACAGCCCACCTTCATCAGCAGTTTCCATCAACATACAGTAGAACACATAGGCTTTGATTGAAAAAGAACTTCATGGCTTGGCTTCAATGTTTTTTCTTTTGTCTAATATTTATTTTAATATTTTTTTTTAATTAGGTGAAAAATCCTGCATTTCATTTCAGTAGTTATGCAGAGAAAGACAAATTACCATTACGGCTCAAGGGAAACACATAATTTGTCATCTTCACTTGCTAGTGAGTTTAACTCTGAGGTAGAGTGCAGCTCTTTGTTATAGTCACATAATTCCAGTGATTAGTATTGAGGTAACACATAGATGCAAAAATAATATTCATATAATCTTTCTTCTCCATGTTTGGGTTTTTGTTGTTTTTTCTTAATTTTTTAATCAAGTATTTTTCTTTTCTAGAAGTTTATTATTTCATTGAGTGCATAGCAGAGGGAGGTCATTTAATTAAGTGAACTCTTTCTCATCCTTCTTCATGTTCTCAGAATACACCAAAATGAGCCCTGAATCATAACTTAGTCATGTTTTCACAGCATTTTGATGTCCATCAGTGTAGTCCCCTAATGAGATTTCCAAATTTCATTTCAGCATCCCTGAGTGGAAAAAGTGGTGCTACTATTGTTCATTATTTTTACAGCTGAGGAGCAGAGATGCTAACCGCATGAACACTCACTGTTTCAAGGCATTCATGTGAAACTTCTTGTAGCCAGCTGGTTTTAGATAACTTTGCACCCTATAAAGCATTTTGCTAGTTCTGATCACAGCTCCCAGCTGCAGTGGTGAGGCTTTGTGTGTTAGGCCAGAGGCATAAAAACCACACTGTGGCAAACTTCCTGGGAGTGACTTTCATCAGGTCCATGAGAATGGCAGGTGTAGGGGGAAGAATTCAAACCTCCATGGTAGTAGTCCTCTACTGCAGATGGCCTCATTATCTTCATGCCCCTGCTCCTGTGCCCATATGATGTACAACTTCTGTAGCAAGAAACTTCCAGCAGGTTCCAGGTTCACAGAACATACTTGTTGCATGAGGTTCCTTTGGATCTCTCCTCCTGCCAAGCTGCCGTCTGCTCCAGGCATTAGGGTGGAGGGAAGCCAGCCTCTCCAGCAGTCACAAGGTGTCCTGTGCTCATTTGCTGCATGGGGGCTGTGTGTGCCTCTGCTCTGTGTGAGGGTGCTGGAGAGAGGTTGAACATGTCACCTGCCAACTGAGAATTCAGCGGCTCCTCCTGCCAAATCCCAGTAGGATTATTGTCAAATAAATTTGTTTCAGAAGGGAGTGGCTCAAACCCATTTTTGATGCAAGTTGGCTCCTCTATGCTTTCCTGCTAAGTCTGGTCAGCAATTATGCTGATGTTGTACTTCCAAAAGTTTGCAGGGACAAAGAAAATATCTGCTCTTTATATATTTGTTATCCAAGCTTTATTTTCAGAAAGATCTAACTGTTCTTATGGCATTTCCCCGTCATGCTTACATGGATATGGAAACACTTTGTGAGCAACTTTAGCTCAAACAGTTCAAATATTATAAAAGCCAAATAATAAATAAACTTTAATTATGGTCTTTAATACTTGTTGCCTGTCTAAAAGACTAATGTGGCTTTCTCTGTCTAAATTAGTCAAATGAAACTGTCCTTGAACTGCTAAGCAAGGACACAAAGCCAGGAAAAAATAACAATCTTTGCTTTTAAAAGAAAGAAAAGTATTTTTAAAGTTTCAATTTACTATATATTACAGGTGACTAAAATAAATTTATTTCTGTGCTATTTTCTTGAACAACTTAACTGTAACAGGGTTTTGTGTGTTTGTGTAGGCTCGGGCTGGACGTACCACCATTGTGATTGCTCACAGACTGTCTACCATCAGGACTGCTGACACTATTGCTGGATTTGAGAAAGGTGTTGTGGTTGAACAGGGGACACACAGTGAACTGATGCTGCAGAAAGGAGTCTACTATTCCCTTGTAATGCAGCAGGTAAAGGCAAATTTACTTTCTTTCTCCATTTCACAAAGTTGTCAAATGGTTGGTGGAGTTATTTTCTCTCTAGTTCCTGCATGTTATCCAGCTGGCAGCTGCTCAGTTATTTTAGTCTGGGCACCGACACAGGCTTGGAATTCTTGGGGGTTTTACCCAAAAGTGTTTCCTGTATATGTAATCCAATATGACAAAAACATAAGTGAGTTTAAGGCACAGACTGCATCGTTATGCATAGCCATAGAGGTGTTAGATTCCAGGTGGATTCCATAGATGGCTTTCAAGGAAAAGAGGGGGACAAAATCAGAATCAAATAGTCTACTGCCCTGCAATTGCAGACTGAAATATATGTGGCCTATAGACAAATACACAGTTATACAGTTGAAACAGCAATATTCAGGAGAAAAAAAAAAAGTCTTTCTTTCTAGTCAAAATGCCTTGTAAATGTACATCCTGAATTCTCACTAGGGTTGTACCAGCGATGTTCAAGATGATGGCACATCAGAAGATACTGAAGGCTCAGGAGCTGAGAAATATGAGGAAAACATAAATCCTGTGGAAGAGTTGACTTTTCAAAATAATTTTGAAACCTCTGTGATACCAGAGAAAGGCAGCATACGAAGAAGATCCAGCAAATATAAGAGCAAGAAGAGTTCATCTAAAAATCCCTTTGGAAAAAAGAAGAAACAAAAGGAGGTGGAGGTTGGTATCAGAACTTCAGTGTAGAATTTTAAGATGTAAGCATAAACAAAAACCACGCAACTTGGATTACTTTTAGGCAGCTGTCTTTTATGCAACCTTTACTCAGGTGCTATTGCAGTCAGTACTCACCAGACTGAGGATAATTTGTCTTAACAAAGATCTTCATTTTAATGCTACCGAGTTAATGTGGAACTTGAAAAAAATTGCTATTGATTTGTACATTTCTTTGTACAATTTAAGAGAATTATTTCAGTGGTACAGATTTTTTTTTTAAAATTCTTTATTTTAATTCTATCTAATTGAAGCTAGTTATGAGATTTCATTAGCAAGGTTCTTTACTCCCTGATACTTACTGATGCAAATATTGCTGGATGCAATATTACTGTTGCAAATAATCCCTGGAGTGTGCGCACCCAAATTGAAGGCACTTTAGAGTATCATACTGCATTTATGTCAAGCAAAAAACCAAAAAAGAATCGAATCCTTGACATTTTGAAGAGCATTTCCATTAAAAGAGATGTTACTCTTTCTGGTTTAGTATATTCTTCAGTTTTGCAGGGTTTTTACAGATAAAACCACTTGATTGACATAATCAATAAAAGTCATGTAGGAAGTTCGGGGTTAAGAAAATTATTTTATTTCAAAGTTGAGTAAAACTTGCTCATAGCATCAAAAAGAGCAGATTTCTAGTGCATTCTGGAACAGACTTGAGATGAGCAGCTCAACAGAAACTTGATTTTGTTTTCTATTTTGTAGTACTTTTTTCATTAAACATATTGGAAGAGAGATTTAATATATTAAGGTCGCTTGCATTTTTTGTTTAGTTTTTGGAGTTTTTTGCCTGATTTCAAGACCTTTGAAGTGAAGAACTAAAATATAAATTCCAAAGTAAAACCATTAAGTCTTCTAAGTCTGTGGAAATTAGGATCTCATCTGTAATAAATATTTAAAATAATTATGAAATCCTTAGTATGATTTTATCTGTAGATTTTCCTCCTCTCTAAAATTCATCTTCCAGCTAATGAATATTTCAAATAGCAAGAACTAGCTGGACCCATTCCCATTCTCATATAAAATGTTGTATAACTTCAAAATATACTTTTTGGCTGTCTATTAATACTGCTTAAGACCTTAGAGGAAGTAGTGGGTGTTCATGCTCAAGAAAACAATATTCATCACATGCAGAAAAAATGAAGTCGAACATCTAGCAGCTGTAATTATTTCAGAAAAAAAATCAGCCCACTCTTATAGTTGAGATTTAGCCACCTTCATTCAGCATCTAAAAAGCAGGATAAAATAACCAGGGAGCAAGAGTAAATTGCTTATAATCCTGACTAATATTTTGCCTCATTTCTGATGCTTTCATTATTTACTTTTCCAGAAATATCCCTTTGGAGGCATAAGCACTTAAATAAAGTGTTTAAGCAAGACAGAACATTTTTTGTGCCTTGAAAGCACAAACAGGCTAACTGACTCTATCAAATGCCTCATTCCTGGCTTTGGTAATGATTCATTGGATATAGTTTGCCAAAGAGAAAAATGACCTCTCTACCCAACTGTTCTACTGCCAGCCCACTGGCATTTAGCTGGACTGGTGGGGTCTCTGTCCTCTGAACTGTGAGATGTTCAGTCCTTTATAATGATTGAAATATTAGTTGCCATTCATGGTGACCAGTCCTATCTGACTTTCAGTGAACTGTCCTGGCCCCTCTCCCCTCATGACTTAGCCTTTTGTTAAGTTTTTTGCCTGCGCATTTTTACAGTGCAGTTCATGTTCTAGGACATGAAACAGCAAAGCAGCAAATCTCCAGCATGTTTGCTTGATCCGAGTGCACAGAGAGTGCTTTCCGCATTTTACCAAGACAGTTCACTGCTCAAGGCCTAATGGACACCCACTGTCTGGAGAATTTTATGTTCTCTGACTTTGCAAGGAAAGCTTACAACGTTTTTCCTGTAGGAAGAAAATCTCCCTGCTGTGTCTTACTTAAAAATCTTGGCTCTGAACAAACCTGAGTGGTTCTATGTACTGCTGGGAGTGATTGCTGCTGCTGTCATAGGTGCAGTCCATCCTGCATTTGCTGTTATATTTGCAAAAATCATTGGGGTAAGTTTTTCAGTTGGTGGTTTGTTTTTTTTTTTTTTTTTTGGTTTCTTTCTTTGGGGGTTTTGGGGTGAGGGGTGGTTTTTGTTTTTTTGTTTGGGTGGAATTTTTTTACAACTGGAAGTTGCAGTCCTGAGCTTTCTTCATGCTCAACCACTCACTTCTTTCCATGTAAGTCTTTGAGTGGGATTAACTCATATAAATACATCCATTGAAGAATGTTGAAGGGACTCTAGAAGCAGAGGATGGTGGAACTGTGTCTGACTAGCTGAGGAAAGGAGGAACATTGATGGATCTGGGAGAACAAATTAGTGCAATGTAGGTTAAATGGAAAGTTAGGCTATCTTTTTGGTCCTCAACAGAAAGTTGACTGCAGACTGGTTTTAGAATCCAGGATACTTGCTAAAAGAGATTAAAGTAGGCAGACAAGCTTCTTGAGGTGAAGGCTGGCTTATGTAATGGATACTTGTCTATGTACTCATTTTTGTGGTTTTTTTTCTTTTCATAGGCTTTTCAAGAGACAGATCCAGAAAAAAGAAGTAAAAACACAGTATTGCTTTCTTTACTATTTCTTTTACTTGGAGTGATTATCTTAGCAGCATACATAATCCAAGTAAGTGTCACTACACTGAACTCTTAAAAGCTCTTACCTCTCCAGCAGGCTGCAGGTATAACTCGTATCAACACAATCTGAGAAGTAAAAACCCAATCAGAGCTTACAAAAATATGCACAAGTGCCAGGGTCTTCCTGAGATACATAGATTTAATGTTTACCTAAAGATATGGGTCTATATTTGCTCTTGGTTTAAATAATCCACTGAAGGAAATGTTAATTCAATGTGATTGAAATCAAAGTTGAGGGTCTGGCCTTAAAAGTCAAAGTTAATACTGATATTTCTCACTGACTAGTCTATAGGCTCTTGCCAAAGTAAGTATGAAACATAGTCACTCTTTCCATTGCAAACAGTGCTTTTCATACCATCATGTAAATTCCATGATTTCCTGCACTCTTAAAGCTTGCAGAAAGCACTGCATGCTCTCGGATGTCCACATCATAAAAAATCCATCAGAATGACTGCTGTGAGTGAATGTTTCTGGTCACAGTCAGGGTAGGGAGCCCAATCACTAGATAGATTGATTTATATTTTAGTGTTGCTGTCTGTGTGTGCAAGATTGACTAGAAAACTTTAATCTCCCTTTGCTTGGGTGGTTGTGATACAAGTGTGTAATATATAGATGCCTTCTTTGCTATGTTACTTCCTTTCTGTAAGAAAATCAAGTTTCAGATTCAGGAATATGAATGATGCTGTGTGATGGCTTTTGTTGAGCTTCTTGGTGTGATTGCTTTTGTTGTGCAAATTTATAAACAGTTACAGCATCAGATGAGAAAATGTGACTGGTTTTCCTCCCCCAGGGATTCGTGTTTGGGAAGTCTGGGGAAACCCTAACAATGAGACTGCGCTCTTTGTCCTTCAGAGCATTACTTCGGCAGGTATGAATTAGGCAGTTAAGATATTGAGAGAGAAATGGGTGTGGACAAGAACCTGTCTGTTTGTAGAAACATCTGAAAGGGATCGGTAAATTGGTGATTGGAAGAAAAGAGAACCCTACCATAGCCTTTGCAAATAAAAGATCTTCCTTTCCTTTCTGTATGTACAAATCCTTGTAGGCCCCTTGCAACTCAGGGTAATCTATGATTCTGTAGCTGATGGGATAGGTAATTTGTAAGAGAATAGTTAACCTCTTCAGGACCAAGGAATGTCTAAATAAATGGGGACTATAATAAAAGTTTCTAAATAGGCACGTTCAGGAAAACATCACAGCCAAGAACACTTTGATTATGAGCAATTAGATGTCCACAAAAGAATTGTATTTTTTAAGCTTTTTCTTTTCGTTTACTTGGAGAGAACATTCAGAGAGAATATTCAGTTAGACATCCTGTTTTGTACTTTCATGTAATTTTTTGAAACAAAAATCAATATCTTTTCTTACAGGAGATTGGATGGTATGATGACCAGAAAAATGCTGTTGGTGTTCTGCTAACTCGTCTTGCAACAGATGCTTCCCAAGTTAAAGGCGTATGTTGATTCTTTTATGTGTGTTTTTTAAATGTCTTTTTCCTTACAAATATTAAATTCAATTGGCAAGGAACTCCAAGATTATTTCAGAAAGCAAAGTAGGAAATCTACCCCACAGACTGGTAGATGCCTTTATATGCAGCATGCTACAGACACATGGGGAATGGTTTCTCAGCTGGTAACTTACATGAACATCAGCTGGATTTTTGATAGTTGTACCTTTCATGTACCTCCCTGCCAGACTTTGGGCTAAATATATAACAACTGTCGAGCATTTCGCTGTGCAAAGTGAAATCTGCATATATGCTTGGATCGCAGTCACTGGACCCTAGGTTTTTACATCATCTTATGGGTGTCACCTGAATGCCACAAAGGGGTTGCATTTGCAGAGGATACAAACTCTTACTTGCCTGAAGGTGAGTGAAGCCTTCCTATTGCCACAAAATGTGCTTCACAAACAGTAAGAAATAGGCTAGAACAATTTAAAAGTGCCACGGAGGGCAATGGCCAAAGAAGGGAGCTACTCAAGAAGCTGGTATAAGAGAGGTGGCCACTGGACACTGGTGAGAGAATATGGCAAATTCTGCACAGTTCCTCCAACTTCTCGCCTCGCCCACAGAACCTGACAATCTGCCAAGCACTTCTGTCTCTTTGTGGGGAAAAGCAAATCCCTGCAGGACTTGTAGGGAAAGGTTTACTAGTGTATTTTTTCCCCCTTCATATTTGTACATCTCTAATCCTTTAATCCCCACATTTTTCAGTCTCCATAGGTTTTTGTTTCTCTCCAGCCCGCCTTCATTGTGGATTTGCAGGGATGAAATAGTCTTTGACAAAATTTAGTCATCTTTTAAAGTTTGTTTGCTTCAGTGGCAATGAAGTCGATCGCCCTGTCAGAGCAGTGAAAAGGAGGGGTGCACACAGCTCCCTAACTACAAAAAACAATCCAATCAAGGCATGAATGGATCTCCAGAGCAACTGTGATGTCTGGAGTACCAGTAAGACAGTACCATGCCTCATACTGCACTGGTTGAAGTTTCCAAATCCATCTTTATGTGCAACCCCTAGAACATATGGCAACAATTCACCTTGGCATTGGTTTAATTGTTAATATTTTAAATTTATGGAACAAGAAAAGTCTTTTCAGGGCAGGAAACTCTTTGGCAAAAGAAAGAAGACTATTCGCTTCCCACCCAAAGAGATTTTGTTTTTACCACCATGTCAAGGTCTGGAAGATGAACTATTTCCACAGGACTATTTGCAGAAGTTCTTTCTGCAGATCAGAGCCCACCCGGATGCTGGATGCTAATAAACTCTCATTTCAAAAAGTTTTTGGTGAAAAGGTTATACAGGCTGGGAGGAGGTGAAAATTCTTCAGTCAGAGTTAGTCTTTCCTAATCATTATCCCACTGAGATAAAACATTTCTGCAGGGTGGCCTAATTCAGAGTTCTTTTCTCTAAGAACATAACCTCAAGTGCAGCAATGTAAGAAGCTGAGGATGAATCTTTTTCACCACTGTTAGTGTGGACGGTCTCAGTGGTTGGCTGCTGTCAGAACCAAGCCACTCTCGCCTACTGCTGGACATCGAACTGCCAACTCGCCCTACTCTCACAGTGGTCACAATTTTCTCTAACTTGGGTAGAGTGCGAAGTCCCAGATACATTTCATTTAACAACTGTCATGTCCAACTCTCTAGACTACTAATACCTCTTGAAGGCCTGAATGCTGGCAGGTGTGAGGAATCTCTAGGAGTGGTTACAGAAGTTGGTGCATAATGCCCACACATGTGATCGCACCTGATTTCATTTTCCAGCCAAACCTGTGGCCTTGATTACAGCAATTTGAAGTTGTAATTTAAGCAACAAAAATTAAAAATCTAATTAAATATATTTGGGGGGTTTCTGGGGTTTTCTTAGGCAACTGGAA
The DNA here is from genome assembly GCF_028551555.1 of Melozone crissalis. Taxonomy (NCBI): domain Eukaryota; kingdom Metazoa; phylum Chordata; class Aves; order Passeriformes; family Passerellidae; genus Melozone; species Melozone crissalis. The sequence continues at coordinate 31,770,067 of NW_026535794.1, forward strand.
GCCGACTTGCACTGATGACTATGACTGCCTTTACCCTTGTGACTGCCATCATTATTGCATTTGTATACAGCTGGCAGCTGACTTTGCTTATCCTGGCCTGCATTCCTTATATTGTTGTTGCAAATGCTGTGAATGCCAGCTCTATGTCTGGTCATGCTGCAGAAGACCAAAAAGCTTTGGAAGAGGCTGGAAGAGTAAGTTCTTCAGTTTTAACTACAGCGTTCTGTGTGAAATCACTTTTAAGGACAACACTGTAGTTATACTATAGCTGACTCAATTGTCCAAGATAAATTAAGGGTATTGAGAGGAATATTTATATGTCTTCAAGAAAAGCAAAATGCAGATAACTCAAACCATCTGCAAATTAGAATATAAAAATGCATTTGAAAGCCTCCATAGTGGATTTCTGGACAGGGGCAGCTTCTGCAGAAGCAGCCCCAGCACTGGTGCCTAGGGTGAGCAATATGGCTCTGCACTGCTCTGCTGCAGCCAGAAGTGTTGCAGCATTGATACCTTTCTATTCTGTCATAAAGACAAGCCATTAATGTGCTCAAGAGTTTCAGAGTACTGCCTTCACTCACCTGATAGTGGTCTTCTAGGAGGCAGAAGTAGTCCATGCAAAAGAGCAAGCTGTGTCCAGATTCCTAGTGCTTGTCCCCATTTTATTAAATTTGGTTTAATTCATGAGGGCCACAACCCATGGTTAGGAAAGACACTGCTGATGAATACTTGCATTGCTTAGGACTTTCCTTCATCTTCATCACTACTCTTAAACAAGCACGTTCTGATCTAAAATAATAAATGCTAGAGAAGAAATCAAGTGTTCAGAAGATATCTTGCAGATTGCAGTTGTAAGAGATTACCTCTTATTTGTTTAGATTTCAACAGAATCCGTTGAAAACATAAGAACTGTAGCTTCACTGACCAAGGAAGAAGCATTTTATGAAAGATATGTTGCTTGTTTGAATCATACCTATAGGTGGGTTTTTTTCTTTACAGTGCACTTTAATCTTTCAGATTTACTGTAAATAACTTTCTTGGAACCTAGCCAATACTCAAAAGACTGGGAAGAATATCAATAGTTGTTCATATAGCTTTGGAATTTGTATAATCTCTGTATTTTAATATACATTATTAAATGTAGAGTGAAATAATGTTTGCAGGATTTATCTTTTATAATGCAAACACTTAAGAAGCTGCATTCTCTGCATATGTGTTATAGAATATTGCGTTTGCCTACAATATGCGATATATGTTCACTCTGATAGTTCCACCACACCCTTTATAGCATAAACAAGTTTTATTCCCCCCATATGACTTTGGAACCTTGAAAAGAACTTCATACATTTCCCTTGTTTGATCCACTACATCCCACTGTCTTTTCTCTACTGAAATGCATTTGAATCAATTCAGTTGCCAGATGTTTCTAGCTCCATTTTATTTAAATAAAATAGCCCAAAATCAAAATTACTTCTAATGTAAAAGAAGGAATTGAAAGTGATGTATTGCACAATTTGTCCTTAACCAAAATAGTGTTAAAATTCAATGTCTGGTGAACTGCTAAGAGCCTGGATTTGGGCAGGATGCTTGCTTGGACTGTCACGGGTCTGATTTACAGCTCAAACTAGAAAGGAGATTTCCTCTTCCTCTGAGAGCATCCTAAACAATGAGGACAGAGAGTTCACCAGATTCTTATTTGGTGTGTGTTCAATTAGCTACACAAAATGAAATGCTTCCAGAGGGATAGATTGAGAAATCATGGCATAGTCTGAATTCTAGTGCGGATACCCAGCAACGTGTCCATGCTCTGCTCAGATGGGGTGAGCTGGTGGAAGCCTGCAGGCAGCTCTCAGGCCAGCCTAATTGTTTTCTTAATAAAAGGGGTCATATGGGGTAGTTATTAATTATTTCATTTTAACTAACTGCTCTAGTGACCTGTCCTGCTATAAAAGCAAATGAAGGGGATTCAATTTAACATGACTGAGGATCAAGGTTTTCATTGCCTTCTGTCCTAAGGGAGGTTTTATGTCCTGAAGCCAGGGGGTCTTAGGGTCTGGCAAGGATTGTTTGTGAGTGAGTGTGTTGTGGGCTGATTTGTTGTGGTTTTGAGGGTGAGCTGGATTGCTTGAAGATTTTATTCCAGAAGTCGAACCAGTGTCTGTTGTTTCTCTTTTACAAGTCATTTATGGAACGTTTCTTCTTTTATCAGAAAATCTCTGAGAAAAGCTCCTTTTTATGGATTTACCTATGGAATATCTCAAAGTTCAGAGTATTTTATTAATGCAGCAGTCTTCAGATTTGGAGCATGGCTCATTGTTAATTGTCTGACCGACTTTGAAAGTGTCTTTATGTGAGTATACTTTATAAAACAAAACAAAAAAAAAGTTCAAAATTAGTATGCAGTGTAGTGATTTCAATGCACGCAAATTATTTTATCAAATTACAGAGATAATGGAGCATGGGAATCCAGGAATTCAGTCTGGTTGGAAGTTTTCTTAGGGCATAAGGGCTGTTTTGGGGAAAGGTGCTCCCCTGGGCAGTGAAACAGCAAAAGTGAGCAGCAAGCTCAGCACATTTACTTTGGAGAAGCCTTTGCCCTTTGACATCCCTTCCAGGCAGAGGGTGTTGAAAAGAAAAGTGATGTGATACTACTGTCCAGCTATAAAGTAGCTATGGGAGCAAGCTGACCTTCCTAGTACTGGATGACATCTTGGAGTATGAGGAACTCCAGAAATATCATAACCTACAGATGTTAAAAAGCTTTATTCTGAAGGCATGTTCTATGCAGCAGGAAGCGAATGCATTGTTCAACCTGGAATGAATCATGCTTTGTCCTTTGCTTTTTAGAGTCTACTCTGCTGTCATATTTGCAGCTATAAATGTTGGGCAGTCTTCTTCCATGGCACCAGACTATGGCAAAGCTCGAATGTCAGCTCAACGAATCTTTCAGCTTTTGGACAGAAAACCTCTAATTGACAGTTACAGTGAACAAGGTGAAAAATTGGTAAGGATTGGTGTTATTTTGCATGGAAGCTTGGCAGGATATTGGAGATCTGTTTCTTTGGGGTTTTGGGTGTATTTTTTTGGAAGGAGTGTTCTTTTTTCACAGGAAAAAAAGGTTGTAACAAACTAAATTAATAATTATTTTCAGCAATTGTATTCACAGGTGCCTATTTCTTAGGGTATCCCAAAAGGATGCTGAATTAGGCTGACATAATTTTGACCTGAAGGGAGCCTACAAGAAAGATGGAAAGGGATTTTTTACAAGAGCATGTAGTGATGGTACACGGAGGAATGGCTTGAGACTGAAAGAGAGTAGACTCAGATAAGATACTCGAAAAAGGTAGAAAAGATTCCTGTGAGGATGGGATGAGTTGCCCAGAGAAGTTGTGCATAACCCATTCCTGGAGGTGCTCAAGGCCAGGTTGGATGGATCTCTGAGCAATCTGGTCCAGTGAAAGGTGTCCCTGCCCATGGCAGGGGGGTTGGAACTACATGTTCTTTAAGGCCCCATCCAATCCAAACCATTCTATGGTTCTGTCAAAAGACAGACACTATATAGTGGCACCAACTTATTTAGGGACCGTATTATTTCTGGGTTTCGGACAAAAGTGTATGGCCTTTAAGATAGTTTTTTCTCTAAATGATTAAAAAATACTTTTCATTCTACTGACTCACAGTGTAAATGGCTTCAGCAAAACACTGATAATGTCACTTCCAATAAAAGTTTTGTTGTCTTTGTAAGGGTTTATAGGAGAAATAAAATACTAATGCATTTTTTCTAATTATTATGTAAATAAGAGAGATTAGTTCCTTTACAGACAGGCACTTTGCCAAAAGCCATCCTATTCCATCTGTGGAAACTTTTACAATTAAAAATGTGCTCTTGTGAAGTCAAAACAAGCTTAATGAATAATTTAGTTTGCTCTAAAGTTGGGGGAGGAAAGACAACAAGCAAAAACCAATAAAAAGTGAAAATCAGAAAATACTCAAAAATCCCCAATGAGCCTTGTCATTAAGCAGCCTGACCTCAGCACTTGTCAAATTTCTGCATGTAATGCTTTCAATTTACATGTTCTGGAAGGATTACAATGGCACATCCAGGTTCATTTAAATTTAAAATTAACTTCCCATGTAGGTTTAGACAGTAACTCCTACTCAGGAAGCCATAATCCAGTTTTCTATAACTTCAAGCTTATATATCGGATTTTCAGCCTTTAAGGTTCTTAGCATGCTTGCATATTTTTTTTTTTTTCTTGAACAAGGCTTCTCTGACATTGAAAGACTTGGCAGAAGGTCTTCAGTAAAATAAAACTTAAGTGAAAACATTTTTATTGTAGACTGGAGTTAACTGCCAGTGATGACTATGGCTTAGCAAAGAAAATGTTTGAGTCCATCAAATTAGGTTATTACCTGCTGTGAGAGGGTCGTGTTAGTGGTGCTGCTGGCATGTACAAGGGGCTGGCTCATACCCCAAAGAACAGGACAGTCTTGGCATGTCCCCATTTCTTCCACTTGTGCTTAAATATCAACCTGCCTAGGATGTCTAATTAACTATCACTGCTTTTTTAAACACAGCTTGTCCTTTGTGCTCGAGAATAACCTACTGAAGAATTTAGCTCTGCTATCTTAATCTCTGATTTTGACCTTGTGTTACATTTGTTCAAGCTGTGCTACCTGCAGGGTAAGATCAGGAAAGCAAATGACACAGTTTATATCACAAGAAGAAGTATCTCAATTAAATGTATTAGAAATGAAAAATCTGGATATTTTCTACTTTTCTTCAGAGGGTCATTGAGCACTGGAACAGGCTCCCCAGGAAAGCTGTCACAGCACCAAGCCTGACGGAGTTCAAATGTTTAGACAATGCTCTCAGGCACATGGTGTGATTCTTGGGAATGGTGCTGTGCAGGGCCAGGAGTTGGACTCTGATCCTGGAGACTCCCTTCCACCTCAGCTTATTCTGTGCTTCTGTGATACTCTTTTCAAAGATTAAGTGAAAAATAGACACAAGAGATCAAGAGATGCAGAAAACTTCTCCAGAAGGATGTAGTGACTTGAAGATCATCCTATAACTAGTGATACTACGCTCAGTCCAATATGTCATTTAAAAGAATTTCAAAAGCACTTTTGAAAACACCTTCCCAAACTTTCTTGTATCTCTCACTATAATAACCAAGTCTTAACAAGTGTTGTTTTAGTTAAGGCTAATAAATGTTAATATGAGCATGTGAACTCTCTACTCCTTTTCAGAGCCATTTTGAAGGCAACATTGAATTCAGAAATGTCCATTTTGTGTATCCAACACGGCCAGAAGTTCGGGTTTTGCAAGGACTTAATGTGAAAGTTAAAAAAGGACAGACTCTGGCATTAGTAGGAAGCAGCGGCTGTGGCAAAAGCACATCCATTCAGCTCTTGGAGAGATTTTATGACCCTGTGGAAGGACAAGTGGTAAGAATAGGTTTGTGTGGCTATTAATAGTAATTAGACCTACAGAACTCTTTATCTGCCAAGGTTTCAGAGGCTTTTGACAAGCCTGGCAGTCCCTCTGTTGGGATGTCTTTTTTTAGAGGTGTGAGTTAGAGGCTGTGCCTCCAGTGGATCTGTGGATGATCCCCAAACCCCTGCCATTGCCTGCCCTGTGCATTTGCCCACATGTAGCAGCAGTGGCATCCATGCTGGCACAGCGTGCATCCTCAGGTCACAGATCTTGCCTGGGAAAGGAACAACCAGGTCTGGCTGCATTTCCTCCCCAAGGCTCCTCACACCCTGGTCAGACAGGGCGTAACAATAATGTATCTTGCTTGTCAATGTGTAAGTTTTCTTGCTGATATGAACTAACGCATTAGAGACAGATACATGCTTCAGATAACACAAATGTACTAGATGTCATTGTTTCACCAACAGGAAGTCCCAATGGGCTTTTTGATACAACCCTTAATGGATATAAAAGGTGGAAAGAAACCTCCTTTGAAGGTTGCAAGATCAAAAGGCCTACAGCTGAGAATATTTATTTTTGTGCTCAGCTTCTTAAGGGGCAAGGGGTAGCATTTCCCATGAGCTTCCTGGTGCTTCTTGTGCTCAGTAGGGCTGGAAGGACCACAAGAACCATCTGTTATCTGCCGGTTGTTTCTGCTTGCTAGCAAATGGAAGCAAAACACAAAATTAAAAACTAATGCAAGAAAATATTTTGTCCATTCCGCTGGTTCATTTTCATTTAGCATGCAAAATTTTACCTGATTACATCTGGTAAAATAGCACATAATGGGCTTTGTCTTAGAATTCACGTTTCCTGTTTACAGCAGATATGTGTGGATGAGCTCAATAGCCAGCTTGGCATCCTGTTTCTCTTGATTTTTCTAGCTAGCAGATGGATTTGATACCAAATCTCTGCATCTACAATGGCTGAGGTCCAGGCTGGGCCTGGTGTCACAGGAGCCCATTTTGTTTGACTGCAGCATTGCTGAAAATATCCAATATGGAGACAACAGTAGGGTGGTTAGTCAGGAGGAAATTGAAGAAGCAGCTAAAGCAGCAAATATTCATGCCTTCATTGAAAAACTGCCAGAGGTAAGATACAGTGATCTTCTCTTCACAGTGAGATCATACACTTGGGATGATATAGAGATATCAAGGCAACGCTCACTTTTGTTTTCCCTAATATAATAGTCTTTATGTTTTTAAATGTCAGTGAGTTTCAAGCTTAAAATCCTTTTTAGTTTGTTAAAAAAAAGTCAATTTTTTCATAATTACAGTGGTATACAAACCACAATATTGGGGGGGTGAGGAGAGGGAAATGAGAGGATGTTCTATGAATAAGTGTTCATAATAATTTTTTTTATATATTTTTCCTTTGACAGCAGAAACTCCTCAAGTTACTCTGATAAAAACATTTCATTTCTCTTTAAAAAATTTAGTAAAATAAAGTAGTCCATTTCTAACTGAATGGATATGCACAGAGAGTCTTTCTTAATAAATAAAACGGAGCAGTAAATCAAAAGTGAATGGCATGGCATTTGACATTCATGCCTGACAAGAATTTGGTTCTAACAAGAAAAAATGCTTTGATATCTTGCTTTCACTGTAGTTCTGGGTACCTGTAACTGAGGCAATAATGCTGAAAAAGATTTCATTTTCATTACTACTAATAATGTTTGAGATTCTTAATTGACAGGCATTGCAACTTCAAATTCTTTGTGAATATGTCAGTAAGAATTAAATTGTTAGGTAATCTTATGAACATACTGTCTTTGGATGCCACACTTCTGGTACCATTCAAGACCTATTCCAGCCTTTGAGGAGTAAATTTTCAGACTGGCTATGAGTATGTGTGGCTGTATATATAACTGCTTGTACTAGCAATGTTTATAAAGCCTTAGCTTTCTTAAAACCACTTGCAGTATTCTTTCTTTCAAGATGAAAATGCTTAACTTTTGTAGCCGGGAATAAATTTTATTTTTCTAATCTTCCTTCTCTAAAAGTATTCACTGGTGATCTTTTTTTTTTAATATCCAGAAATATAATACACGGGTGGGTGAGAAAGGGACACAACTTTCTGGAGGTCAAAAACAAAGAATAGCAATTGCCCGTGCTCTGGTTCGTAATCCTGCTGTTCTGCTTCTGGATGAAGCTACCTCTGCTCTTGACACTGAAAGTGAAAAGGTGAATAATGATTGTTATGTGAAATACTTATGCCTATGTGCATGGCTAGTTGCTCTCTGTAGAATAAAATTAAAGAAAACATGCTACAAATGCTCAATTGTGAAACAAGTCAGGTGTATCACAGTAGCTTTTCCACGTGTAAGGTTTGAATTGAACTATACTAGAAAGATGTTTATATTTACTGAATAAAAAGTAGAAAAAACCTGAAACTTTAAGCATAAAACTCCACATTGATCTGATATGCGTCAGTTGTCTTCCTATCAGATGTATTTGATATTAAATGCTGAATTTGTCTTCTGTCCCAAGCTGGGAGCCCAAGAACAAACTTCTCCATGTCTCACATTTGTTTGATCTGGCTCACTGACCTCAGTGAGAAATCCTGTTGAGTAAAGGTCTCCTGTTTGCCCTGACCTGTATATCTGTGGGGCATGTATTCAGGTGATAAGAGAGTGAGAAATCAAAGGTAGTTCCTAGGACAAGGGAAGGCTTTTTGAGTACTAACAGTATTGCTGTGTTCTCTGTGGACAGATTGTCCAGAAAGCCCTGGATAACGCCCGGCAAGGTCGGACCTGCATCGTCATTGCTCATCGCCTGTCCACTGTGCAGACAGCCGACATCATCGTGGTGATCCAGAACGGCAGGGTGGTCGAGCAGGGCACCCACAGCCAGCTGCTGGCCAAGGAAGGACACTACTATGCCCTTGTAAATGCACAAGTCTCTAATTAGTACGACTTACTGAGTTGTTGGGTTTCTTTTTACTTTGTTTTGGGTTTTCTAATGGTAGACATTAAAATCTCTACAGAGGATTACTGTGGCTGTGTTTGTGCTGACCGAGCAGGAGCTGTGTTGCAGCCTGGTTGCTGTATCCAGTGTAGCCCTTGGTCCATACATCCATGGGGATGAGCATTGCATGCCCAGTGCTGGGTCACAGAAGAGGCACAGAGGAGTCCTAGGGACTCAATGTGTTGAGAAGTTTGGTGTGTGATGTGCTCTGCAGGGTGTCACACCTGGTGTAGTCTCACCCACCGCTCAGATGGGTGCCCTGCTCTCCCTGTTCCCCCAAACCCTGGCCCACAGCAGCTGCCATAGGCCAAGGTGATAACAGAGTATGACAGTAGTTAAGCATCATGGATAAACAAAAAGCTGGTGCTTGTGATTGCTGTTTGGGTTTCTTCATCAGCCAGATGAAGTCATAAAATCTTCTTTAGTTAAAGATGATAATCGCTGAAAACTGAGATTCCAAAAAAAATTACATAGAAAAGAATATTGATGCACGAGTTTGGTTTTTTCCCCTACTTTCTGCCACATTTCTCATATTACTGTGCTTCACACATTTCTTGGATATTCAATACTCTAATTCAGACAATAATTATAATAGCTACAACCTTTCCATATCAAAATAAACTGCATAAAAGATACCATTGTTTTGTTTAGTATTTTTCAAATGCTGACCTAACAGAATTTAGTCATTCTTTGTATCCATCAAGATAATTTCAAAAGTTTTGTGGGGAGCTAGGATGGCATCTATTGGAGTGGAATCCTGTCAGCCATGTAAACAGCTTTTCTTTAAAATAAAGATAAAAGGAAAAGTTGTTTTCAATATAAGTTCCTTTCTTTTTAATAGGCATAATACTTAGGGTTATGGTTTAGTAGTGGACCTGATAGTGTCAGGTTAACATTCGGACTTGATAATTTAAAGGGTCTTTGACATTCTAAATGAGTTTATTATTCTATGAATAATTTCAAAAAATTTAAGTATTGGCAAAGCTTTTTTATACATGTGTTTTAATAATTTTTTAGTCCTCTGATATATTCCTCAGGGTGCTGCAAGACATCCTCCTTTAACTGTTGAAGAATATGTACTATGTAGTCAGAGTGACTCAGCAGCTGGGGTTTTTTGGCTCGTTAAACCCAATTGCAGCATTTCAATTTTCCAAGGCTTTGCGCGTGGCTTTGGGTTAGGATTTATAGCCTGGAGCAACCTGCAGTACTTTATAATTTCCAGATTGCAGCAGACAAACTTACAGTAATTACCAGCTCCTTTTCTCATTTCAATTATTTTCTGTTATCAGGATCTGCAAGGGGAATAGAACACACACAAAAAAATCTGATCTCAGATTTGCCAAAATAAATACAGTTGTTCTCCCTCACAGTTTTTCTCAGAGACTGTTTCAAGAGGAATTTTTACTCATTCAGGCATCCCTCTTGTGTGATCTCTCAATTTTCTTGTGATAGGCACATGCTATGGAACTGCTGCCCTTATTACATTTCCAATTATCTAATGTGGGCTCCAATTAATTCCCTTCTCCCTGTTTTGTTTCTGCACTGCAGTTAAAATTACAAGCACTAGATTTTGAATCTGAGTTTTGAAAATAGAAATGGGAAGTAACCATTACTTTTCTTAGCGGTGGGTAATTTTTGCTCAATTCCCTTTCCCATTACCAGTCTCAATTTTTTTGGAGCTTTCCAGTGGTGGAGGTTGGAAACAGCTCCCCATTCTGAGGATCTTACCAGACCTCAACCTCTGTAACAGCCAGCCTGATCCTCGGGGATCTGAGGATGCTGCATCGATGGCCAAAGGGCTGAGAAGGTGTAAGCTGTTTTGATAGCTCTTTTGTTCTGCCTCGGGGGCTCCGTGAGCAGAGAGCACCCTTGGTGCCATGGAAGGAACCCTCTCCCTGGTGCAGGACCAGTGCAAACACCCAGGCCTTGGACACTGCTGTGCCTGCCCACTGGCACACAGATTAAGCTGGGTCACTTTACTGACTCCATGAGATATAAAGAGATAAATATGTTCAGCTTCTAGGCACTAATAGTAAACTCTGTGCTCTGATAGTTTGTTTCAGACCATCCAAGTCACCTTCTGGTTGGGTATGCCCATAGAGCTTGCAAACTCATTAAAAGCAGACCTAAATTAAGGGAGAAATATATGTCAAAGAACCTATTTCAGAACCAGGGCCTATATATGATACAGAGATCAAAAGAATCAATGTTGACAGAGGATTTGTTGGCTCTACTAAGTAGACACACAATTTTTCCTTCAAAAAGCCTTCTAAATGCTTTCTCTGAAGTCTTCACTCTCTTTTCTGGGAAGTTGTATCTTAATAATTCCCTGGAAGACTTAGATCAGTGCTGGCATTAAGCAAGTTTCTGAGCTAAGTACTTCTCTTCTAGTCATGAATGAAGCCTTTGGTGTTCCTTGACAAGCACAGGACAATATGTTCCCTTCACCCCTATTCTTGTGGTAGTCATTTCAGGGCTGAAGTCCCCAGTGACACCAGCAGTGACTCACCATATTATGGGCATGTTTGGAGAACACCAACACTTGTGCAAGGTTAGGGGAGACTTTTAATTCTGACACCTGGAACGTAAAGCAGCACAGAGCAAACATTTCAGAAAAAAAAAAAATGTCATTATGAACATGTCCTGATTGTGGCCAGCATAGGGTTAGTTTTTGAAGCAGCAAGGAGGGGGCCGGGCCAGGACCCAAAGGTTATTCTTTACCACCTCATCATCATTGCTGGGTGTGGGGCAAACACAATTTCTTCTGGGAAGAAGGAGTCCTTTCTGGTCAAGTAAGTGTGGTTTTGTTGTAGCAATACTCCAGCTCGGCCCCCATTTAGGGCTCATCTGCTGCCTGCTACCATGGGCACTCTGCCCAGGGAGAAACAAGCAGCTTACCTAAAGGAGACCAACAAGAAAGCTGCAGAGGGACTTTTTACAAGGACATGCAGTGGTAGGCCGAGGCTTTAAACTGAGAAAGTAGATTAAGAGCAGATATTAGGAAGAAATTCTTTACTGTGGGGGTGGTAAAGCACTGACATGGGCTGCCCAGAGAAGAGTGGATGCCCCAACCCTGGAAGTGTTCAAGGCCAAGGTGGATGGGGCTGTGAACAAAGTGGTTTGTGGAAGGTGTTCCTGCCCATGGTGGGGAGGCTGGGACTGGATGATCTTCCATGTCCCTTCCAACCCAAACCAACCTGTGATTCCATGGAGAGCTGAAAAATTACCAGTTTATCTGGAGCTGTGATTGTGTCTTGCTGAAGCAGGAAATACAGTGCCAGCTTTTCCAAGGTACTTCCAAACTCTTCTGTTCCTCAATGGATTTGGATCATATTAGAGGAATGTGGTCTGGCAATCACTAGAACTATATCCAAATTGCAAATAAACTGGACAAAACAATGGATAAAAGCCTGTGCTTTAGCTCTTTCTGTGTGTCCTTGCTGCTGCATGTAAACAAACTAGACTTCTGTAAAACACATCTTCTCCATGTCTGAGACAATAAAGTGTTTCTAAGATCATCAATGTAGTAAAGAGGAGAAACAGCTGGGCAACAAGGCCACAAACAGCATCTGTGCAGTTTCTTCTTACAAAATGTACTTGAAGGGTTTATTTTTTTTTTTTAGTCCTGATCCTTAGGTACTTGTAAATGACTGGTAGTTTTAGATGCAGTGGTGGAAGAATCCAGTTGCCTTGTTATCATTTATCACCTTCCAGCTGCCCTATATATAAGCTTCACTACACATTGCCCATCGCCCTGACATTTTCCAGGGTTATGGCTCTCCCTGACTGTTCTCTTCCAGTTACCTGGGCTGCTTTTCCTCCTCAAGCACCTTGCCTAGCACACACAACAGATGCGGCACCATGTGCAAAACACAGACAGAGACTTAGAGGGGAAGTGACAAAAACAATAGCAAAGCTAAAGGATTACTTTCTAAAAGTAACAAAAATTTCTCATCAGAAAACTGGTCACTGCATTCAGTAAATTAATCACTTACACTGGATTGCTCTCATCTGCGTCTGTGCTGTGCTCTGTTATCCAGAGTGCAGGCAGCTCCCATCTACCTGAAACCCAAGTAATTATCTCATTTTAGCATTTTACTGCCTACCTGGTTCATCAGCAGTTAAGTCCAGAAACTATTTTCTGAAGTATATCTTTCCATTTGGAAATAATATAATTTTTTTGCCCTTAGGGAAGCTCACACTTCGCTGGAGTTATCCCCAGCCTGCTCAGTGACATCAGTATCACAAGCTCCAAAGCAAACTTGCTGAGCCTTTCTGTATTTCTCCTGAAGATGCCAGTCTTTACTGAATGCTTTCACAGAAAGATGTTTTAAAGTCATGTTTGCTCAACAAATAGATTTTGTGGACTTGCTTAAAATGACCAATATAGTTTTCATTGCACTACTCTTTCCATAGGAGTAACATTCTCATTTCTTTCTAATCCTTATGAACAGAATGTGTTTTTACTGCCCTCTCTCCCCTATGTTATCCAAAGCAAAACCACCACTGAAAAGTCAATCACCACTGAATTAGTCCCTTTTGTTATGGTCCTTGAAGTCTGAAAGAACAGCTATATGAATAAGGTTATTTTTGTGGAAATAATTGTTCAAGTTCACCCCAAGGAGAACAGGATATCCTCAGTATTTGATCCAATGTGAGCAGCGTTCATGGAGAATGCACATGTTATTCTACCAAGAGGGTAGCAAGGGGGAAGACACATGGCTGTGGGGCACTTAGCACTTAACTGCAGACATCTGGGTCTGAAGCAATCTGTCAGATTGCCTTTAAAGTCCTCTAGGACATGACTCTTCTGTTCCCAAATGTCTGCCTGAACAGACAGTGAACTATGTCAGGGAAGTGCCTATTTCTTACCATAAATTGAAGAGTATCAGTTTTTAGTCAGAGTATGCATCTACATTTCCGTCAGGTGAAGGGAGTCCAACTCCGAATGTTTTATCTTTCTTAAAGAGTTGGCTAGGTTAGTTTATCATTCCCACAAATAATTCTTGGGGATTCTTACCTGGGATCTCCAGGCCTCTCCAGATAGGCACTGGGGAGCCCAGTCTTGCAGCCAGGTGCTTCGAGAAAAAGTGCAGTAAACAAGGCCAAGTTTTCTTCATCTAGATATTAGCTGTGCAAGAAGATTTGGAGTGAAGGAAGAACATTCAGGAACCAGGAAATATTTGTCCAGAATGTGTAAAAATGGAAAGGAAACATAGAGGTTGCAGAAGAACCCAAACCAACTTTTAACCATGACTGAATTAGGAGAATCTGCATTGTTTCCCTTTTGGATAGCATGTGGAAAATTTTAAACAAGGAATTAACATTTTCAGGAATCAAAATTGCTGATGTCTCCAACAATTACATATAATGCCTTTTATGAAATCACACTAAAAATTATAAGTAGAGTTCCTATTTTCACATCTGTTACTCATATGAACATATCCCTGACAATGCAGTGTGTGTGTTTCTTCAAACTCAAGCAAAAAATTATCACTTTATACAGCACTAATAGGTTTGGTTATATACTCACTATATGTATTTACTACAAATGAAGTGTATATCAGCAACACTGAATATGGAAACAAAATTATAATGGTGACTTTTATTATTCCAGAGCAATATGAAGAGATATCTGTAATTTGGTTTGCTTTTCAGTATTCAGTAATGTAGTTTTAGTTTGAATAAATAGGATTCCCAATACAAGCTTACATTATTTCTTCAATTTCCTATATCACATATACTTTGAGACCTGGGAAAACTTTTTCCATGCGTTGATGACAATTCTTTTAGGACTCAATCAGTGTCACGTTTTAATACTTACTTTATTTTTCTCTTTTTCTCTCTCACTCCATCTATCTTTCTTTCTTTCATTTTTTTTTTAGGGTATATTTTAGGGCCTCACTGAAATTATTTACACTCATAAATTTAGATGCATACAGTGATAGTGTGTTTTGATTTTGATAAATTTCTCTGCACTCACCACCACCATTTAATCTTTGGATCTATCACTTCATAATTGTTTTTAACAAATAAACACAATTATGAATATGCTTTTTCTAACAGAAAAATGTCTAATCTGCCCCCTTTATAAAAAAAAGGAAAGCTGAAATTTTTCAAATATATACAACAGTATACTTAAATGGTTATATAGTTCTATACATACAAAATATATATTACTGTATGGTTCTATACATTGTAGATTACTTTATTATAAGAAGTTTGAAAATTATCCAGGAAAAAAATCAAATTAATCATGGGAAAATTCCATTTGTTGTCAGCATTTTAGTTCAATTTTGCAGAGTCAAAACTATCTTTTTCTCGTGCAAATCTCTCTCATCAAGCTTTGATGATGCAATTTCTCTTTTCAGCTTAGTCAGACTCTTAAGTTCTCCCTTGACTCACATATTGCACTTGCCCGCATGATGCCAGTGACTCACACGTATTTATTCAATTTTTCAGTAGATGAACCATTGTTAGTTTTATGTCTAGGCCTTTTAGCTGTGCCTCCTGAGAAAGCAATTAAACCCCTTGCACTTGAAAAGCCCAGACAGCTCAGACTATGAAAGCAGCAGAGGGTCTGTCCAGCTGCCCCCGGCTTTCATGAGAGACGGTATTATGAAAAGACTACACAACTCAAAGCAGCTTATCTGAAAATATTTACAGCAAAATTAAACCTTTCCTCATCTCTCTGCTTTGCCAGAGGCTTTCTTTCTTCCAGAAAGCATAGCTTTCCTGTGAAGGCTTCATATTTCATTCTTTCCCATCCATCCTACAGTTACACATCATTCTTGAACAACTGGGGAACAGAAATGCCCTGCTGCTGCTCAGGACCCCACTCAATGCTAGAAAATGCTCAGCACAGAAGGAACCTAGAAGTGCCACCCACCACAGCAAACACCTTCACACTGAGTGTCCTTAAAAACTGTGTCAAGCCAACGGCAGCACAGCTTATCTCACTCTGGTCATCATCACACAGCGCTGCCAAGCACCAGTGGAGAAATGTGTTGTGTAGGGATATTCAAAACGCATTTCATTGAAGTTCAGCTTTTGCTGTGACTTCTTTTGCCTGTTTTCATCTTGAGGGGGAGCATAGTTCACATCAAACTGCATTTTTTCCTCTTTCATGTTAAGTACACTCAATCATAATGCTACTAGGAGTGGCATATTTGTATAAATATCCACAGGTCTTTATAATAGACTTGTGCTAACACTAGTCACATCTTGTCTGAATCTCAGATTTTTAATAAAAATACCACAAAGTGCAGGAACAGACATTGATTTTTTAATGTTGGTTATAAAAGCTTGTGTTCTTTGATTAAAAGTGATTTGTAAATAGCAGAACATTGCTAAAAACAACCTACTGCATTACATACATAGGCGTTTGGGGTTTTTTTAATACCAGCAGCTCTATTTGTTTTCCCCAAAATCTGATGGAATTTCCTTCATCTCCACTATTTATTCTCAGAGTGCCCCAGGTTTTAGTCAGTGCTTCAGTGGCAAAAGCTGCCACATAGGAAGAAACTAAGGTGTCCTGGTAGCTCCATCCTTCACTAAGACTAGCATGGCCCCATTTAGTTAGACATTACTTGAAATAATGTTTCTCTGGAAAGACAGGCTCACAAAAAGTGACCTGCTCTGTTTTATCTACTGTGCATGGAGATAAAGATGTCCTGGTCAACTGTTAGAACTGGAAATGTCTGGGAACTTCCAGTACTGAGATGCAGCTACTGCATGTAAACCTAGTCTGATGGCAAGTCAGGGTCAGATGGGATTTTGCTATAATTGTTACCATATTTATTATTTGGACAATTGCCTATAAAATGTACCAGCCTTATTCTGATGAGGCAAGGAAAATTCTCTCCCAAACGAGATCAATCTAACAAAAAATAAAACAGGAAAAAACCCCAAACCTTAAATACTTGAAGGGCATGGATAGGTAAATACACAGAAACAGAAGTGTCTTTAATTCTTTCTCAGGACTCTGCACTATTTTAACCTATAAAAAACTTGGCAACTATTCAAGGTTGAATTGAATGATAGTCAGATGTGGGTGTTTTCTGGAAATATTTCATGAGGCTTGAGGCGTAAATGATGTTCTACAAGGACATTAGCCATCCATCTTTCCCATGGCCTTCCTTCTTTCAGCTCATCATATTCTCTTGTCCTATCTTGCTTCAGAATAAATGTCAAGCATGTCAAGAGAGGGGGAGGAATTTCCCCAGGTTGTTTGTGAAATGACTGGCACTATCCAGCTTCAGTCCTGCCAGAACACTTTCAAGCACAAGAAACACGATAATAACCCTCAGTGTGCCTCTCCCAGTGCTCACCACACAAAAACTGTTTTTGTCATGATGAGGGTCTCTGTGCCCCTCTGAACCCGCCCAGCACAGCCACCACCTGCTCTGTCCCAGGGAACCCTTGCAGTGCTGCTCCTTCCCCACCCTTCTCCCATGGGAGATATGCTGGGATCCAGGGCTGCTGGCAGTGCCCGTATGGACCTTCTGAGCAAGCCTTGCCCCTGATCTGGGGGAGGAAAGCTGTCACCAATGTTTTCATCCTGATTTCATTTGATTTTCTGATTTTAACACTTTTACTATTAAAAAACCAGCACCCAATTTCCTCCTATTGGTGAAGTGCCACCTTTCCTCCTTCCTTAACGCAGGTCCAAGAGCTCTCAGGGCCTTTTAATGCTTCAGCAGGCAGTCAAATATTTTTAAGTTGCCATAAATCAATGTTTTTACCCAAAATAGGTCTTGAGCTACATTTTAATGAGAAATTGTCTGGATCCTCAATGCAGGATATATCTGAGATTCCTGAAGAATAGCAGCATTAACAGGGCAAGGTGATGATACTCAGTCTGCATGCCCAGGTTTTGTTATTGAGATGAGAAAAGTTTCAAGGCAGCTTAAGCTTAAGGAATTCTGGCTTCTGACGTAAGTTTAGTAGCTCACATGCTCCAAGAATTAAATTCCAATAATTTATCAGAAAGTTTTTTTTTAACTTGGACAGAGAAAAGGATAATTGGATATAATAGCCCTGACTTAAATTCTCATCTGTTTTTTTGCTTTTTTTATCTTTGAGTATATCAGTTGTGAGTTGCATGACATACAATATGACTGGGGGGAGGAAATAAAAGGAAAACAAACAAAAAATTCAGGAGAACAAAACCTCTCACCCATAGGGCATTTCTGTGTAATTTACAAGGCAACTTCCTCAGGTCAGAGTCTCATCTTTGGGGATTTTCAACTTCCCCGCTCTTGAGGAGAGCAGAGGCTATTGCACATAAGCACACACTGACCCCCCACAGAGAAGTGAACTGTCAGATAAGAGATTGCTTTCCCTCCCTCCAAGCTCCCAGGAAGGTATGCAGTGCACAGAGCAGTGTTTGTATTACTGCTGAAGGGAAGGATTTCAGCCAAAAGAAATTGCCAGCCCTGGCTTTTTAATGAACCATGTGCTGACAGGCCTGGTTGTGAACTGTTACAGATGTGCACTGGACAGTCTAATGAGATGCAGGAAATTCAGGAGGCCCAAAAATCTCTGAATTTTCTGCTGTGATGGTAGTATCAAATCTGCTTGTGTTCTACCTGGCATTGCCAAGCAAGAGGTGCACCAGCTGTCCTTCATCAAAACATTTCCATTTGGGGTAAAGGCACTGATGTGTGTTGATTGCCATAAGGGGGAATAAAAGAAGGTCTGAGTCACTAGTCAAGAATGAGAGCACAGGCAGGACAGGATCCTGCAGTGGCACATTAATTATAGTAACATTTTCTGTGATTCCCCTGCTACATAACCACTGATGCAGGAGCATGACTGGGGGCTGCAGTGGAAAAGGAATTGGCCAGGATGAATGATGTGGCAAGTAAGGGAAAACAAGCCCCTGGTGAGAGAACAAAAACCCCTGAAAATTTCTCCTTCCTGCATAGCGGAGTCTCCCGCTGATGTGTCCAGTGAGGAAGAGGCACCTTTTCCCAGTGCTTTAGCAGAGGAGTGCTCTGGTGTTTTTCTTAGAGCATGACTCAGACCCAGGGGTTGCCAAAAATACATGCCAAGTCCTGCTCTCAGTTACATGTGCCCACAACAACTCAGCCCATGAGCAGCACCAACTGAGCCATCAGAGCAGCTGTGGGCTGCTCTGTGCAGCTCTGCAGCTCCTCCATTTCACCTCTGTTCTCTCTCTGGAGTCTGATTAGCAACAGGATTGCAGATGGTATTGCTAATTGTCTGGCCTGCAAATTTAATCAGATCAATGAAAGAAGTCTGCTTTTACTGTTATTTGACAGATAAAACTTATTTATAGCTACCTAACTGATGAAGAACCAGCCAGCAGATGCCCCAGCTTACTTGCTCTTTGTCATATGGACAGGCTTAAATGCAAAAAAAAGAAAGCATAGACAAGAGCCCATGAAACACAACAGGACACATGCACAGATCTTTCCCAGCAGAGCTAGCATTTGCCAAAACTGTAAAGCAACATAAGATATGTAACACTGACATCTGTTGGCAAACAAACTGTGTACTGATCTCTGCTTGTTTATTCTGTGGCAATATTTTTAGCTGCATTAGCAGTGCCGTGAGTGCATGGCCCACACTTGCAGTAGCACTCTGCCACTCCAGGGCACAGCCCCACAAACTGGCAGAGCTGCCCTACAAACAGCCCCTGGGATAACTTGCCAGTAGGACACTGAAAAATTCAATCTAGACTGTGAATGGCCTATTCCCTTTATTCTCTTTGCACAGTATGAACTGCAGAGTCCATGTTTCTGCAACCCCCACTCACAGTGGGCCCCCTCTTTTTAGCTTTTTTTTTTTTTTAAGACATTTCTATTTGTGTAAACATCCATTTGTAGTGACAGCATTGTCCTGTAACATGCTGTATTCTGGGGAATTCTGGGGAATGCTGTATTCTGGGGAAAGACTTCACTTCAAGAATCTCTTCTCTCTTGGAAACCCAGTGCTTCTCCAAGGGCCAGGAAGTTAGAAATCAGACTGCTAGTAAAACTAGTCCCTCTAGATGTAAAATCTTTGAGGTTACATGTAAGTCCAGCCACAGGGTACTGCAATGTTTTTCAACCTTCTGATTTCCCACCCCAAGAGGTAATTATTAGCTTTTGAATTTTGAAAGTTCTGGGTTGGGGTTTTTAGAGCACTTGACTTGCCATGCCCATATATTCAAAAAACAAAATTTGCACCACAGTAATAACTTTCCTGAGGAAGAATCCCAGGGAATTTTGCAGTCAGATGTACATCTGTTTGTCAATAAGCCTGTTCACTGAGAGGAGAAATGAGATTTAGTCAAGGCAATAGTTAGCGCATGGGCATTGGAGACTTTATCTGCTGCTCCTTGCCTGGCTGTGGACAATAAGCAGGTGGTTTTATTTCTTGCTTATCATTGTAGTCTCAACTCTTCTCATTTAGGGTGGCATGCTTTGAGTATTTGGAGGTTTGCTTCTAACTGAAGCTGCCTGCTTACTGAGACACCAAAATAATGGTTTTAGCTGAGTATGTGGTTTAATAGATATTAGCTCCTGGTTATCTTTCCTCTTTTTTCCCTATAATTACATAATCACTGTGTAATTCAATGCAAGAAGATAAACTTAGTTCCTGGAATAAAGTGTGCTTTAGTATTTTAGGAGTATTGAGTCAGTTTAAATCTTCTATTCTGCTAGGTTTTTAGGGTTTTTTGGGACTTCTTTCACTGACATTATTTTCTGATTATCTCATTTGCAAGGAATTCACCTACTACCATGTGGATCTGAAGAGATGTTGGGAAAACTTAAAGGATGATATGCTTAAATCAAGAAACATTGGTTTGCTTTGCTTATGTCAGCAGAGAAATCTGGGAAAAAAGAGAAGAGATCCTATAAAACTGATTTTCCATTTTACCTGTTTCTGACAATAAAGTGTTGTCAGGTTTTATTATATGAATGAGTTTTAGGTTTCTCACCTCCAAGCCAGCTATCTCTAAAGAAACCTAAGCTGAGTAAGACTGCACATCATGAACTTCATGAAATCTTCTCTACCAAAAGCAGAGAAGGCAAGCACAGTGAGGGGACTGGATTTCCATTGCTGTTTTCTCAGGAGAAGCAATAACCGATGCATTTACTGCTAATGACTAAAAAAATGGAGCCCAAGAAGAGACAAATGCTGCCTTTGGAAGAAGAGAGTAGCTTTCCTACATAGCAATGCAAAGAAAAACCCCACTAAGCAGTCAGGGCTGTCAGTGGCGTCAGAGCTGTCCTGGGTGAAAAGTTGTATGCATGCAGGAAATGATAATACCCCCTGGTATTATCGAGTTTTTCCCTCTTTCCATGAGTGATCATCCTGCTAGGTAACAACTTGCTAAGGATTTCCTGGAGCCAGAGCCAAAGAATGGCAAGGGAGAGCAAATTCAGCTTTTCACAAATCTTCGCTCACTTCTTTTTTTCTTATTAAAATTAAAATATTGCTTTTATCTGAGTGCTTTCTACAGATCTCATAAGTGGTTATATTTGTGAATTCAGACATGTGGCTCTTGATCCTGACTGTAAACTGAGTCACTGTTTTAGGAGCTACAATGACACACACAGATTAGATGATCCACCATCCACCATTGCAAAGCAAAGGGAAGAAGCCAGAGTCAGCAAGGTGTTTTATTAATGACCTATATTTCTTTATAAGATGTTCATTAAATTGCAATACTTTCTTCATCAATTATGCAGATAAGCTTGGCTTTTAAAAGTCTCTGCAGCAAAACCGGCAATATCTGGCAGAAAAGACAGTTTGCTGGACTTCAGAAAAACCCTTCTTGTTCCCTCCTTGGCCTCTTTCTTGCACACATGTCCTTCCTTGATAATGCTTTGCAGCACAGCATTGCCTGGGGAGCCATCAAGCAAAGCATTCCATCAGCAACATGAGGATTAGGGGGACCAGCCAGTGAAATTAATATTAAAGAAATAGTAACATGGAGACAAGCGTGAGGAGAAAAGACCCCATAGAATTAAAGAGTGGTCCAACAGGTTCTCTGCTTTGCTCCAAATTTAACTTGGTGGTTTTTCCTGAGGTGTCAAAACTACTGCTCACAGAATCGCAGAATTTTCTCTGTTGGAAGGGACCCACAGGGTTCATTGAGTTTTAAGTGAATGGCTCAAAGAGGATCAAACCCATGACCTCACCATTACTAGTCAGAGCCTAGGCATGGAAAGAAGTCCTAATCTTTGGTTTTGTCCCTAAAATGAAATCCTGACAGGTATTGACGTGTGTGATGAATTTGGAGAGATGGAATGGACTCTGGGTGCTTGAAGATGGACATTATTGCAAGGAAAGATTGACATGTAACTTTTTGTATATTTTTCATTCCTTTGTTTTTTGCAATATGTTCTGCAAAGAATGCTGTTTTATAGGGTTGAAACACAGGGTCCCTCTCTAGCCATGCTTACGCATGTGTCTTGCTGAGATAAAGAAAAATTGTAGGAGAAATGTCCTAAATAACAAATCTTCTCCAAAATGTATCATATCTATCCTTTATCCAAGTATAGCAACTTTCCCAATTCTGGAAAAAAAGGGCTTGTCATTTAAAAATAATTGTATTGTTTCAGAAAACATCTTCCTGCTCCAGGCTCCAAGCTGTCTTCAGGCGTGTTCCTTCCATCGTTTCAAATTAAATATGTTAAAATATGAAGCTTGTTTTTATGGTGTATGGTCATGAACTTTTTATTCATTTTTGTCAGCATGGGAATGTTTACTTCCATCAGAATTTTCTTGTAAATTCACTAACCCAGAAAAAAAAAGAAAAAAAAAGAAGAAAACTAGAGGGAAAAAAGGGGGGGGGGGGGGGGAAACCCAAAGAAAAAAAAAAGAAAAGTAAAAAGTTTTAATTCAAAAAAGTTTCTGCATAAAACTGAGAAGATATCCCACTGAACTTATGTTTAACTGACTATTGATTATATGCTCAGGTTCAAATGCCTCACCAAGAAACACAGGTAAGATACTAAAAAGAAAACCCTTTCAATACATTAACTGAAGAGTTGGCAGAATTACTCTAGGAGTCAAGAGTATTAATCCTGGGGAAGGGACAGGAAAGGTCTGTGTGGAATCTGTTCAGAAAAGAAATATAATTTGCTGGTATTTCAAAGGAAAAGTGCAAAACCAACAATGTTCATTAGTCAAAAGCAAGCCTATAAGCACAACATGAAAAAAGAGATCACAGCTCTTATTTTAAGTTATACTCTAAAATCAAGAATTTTATTAATTCATGAAGAAAATACCATATACCGACCCAAATCTTTGTATTCCTGGAGAAACAAATCTTCAGACAGAAGAAAATATTAATTTTATAGCACATACAGGGTGTATAAATACATATGCCATATGCAATGACCCATTTAGTTCGTTTAATATTTACATGTCCTAAAAGTATATCATAAATATGTGATAGTATTTATTTCATATTGTATTGCAAATACATAGCAGTGTAGGTTAAAGTAATTCACAAAATTTTTATAGAATCATTAAGGTTAGAAAAGACTTTTAAGATCATCAGGTCTAACTGTCAATCTAGTGCCACTGCCATGCTCACCATTAAACTGTGTCCTCAAGTGCCATATCCATACATTTTTTGAACACTTCAGAATGGTGACTCCACTACTTCAAATAGAAACATTTTTCAGAAGAGTGTATTTATAACCATAGCTCTTTGTAAATCAGGTTGTGTTCTCTACACCTCATGTGAATTGCATCATTTACGATGTTATATTTATATGTGTGTATTTATGCATTAGCAGTCCTAGAGGTGCTCTAATACCAGATAAAAGCACCAGTGAAATAATAATTTCTGGTCTGAGCATCTGTTTTATATCCAGCAGTAGTGGTATGAATCACTAGCCTTAAACAGGAACTTCATAAGCTATAATATAATTAATTTAAAGGAGTTACAGATTTTATTTTGTACTGTCTTATGAATGCTGGTGGCAGTGGCCAGTCTTTATTCTACAGCAGTAAAAAGGGGTTTTTTTCTGGATTTCCAGGTCATACTCATCATTGGTCTAACACAGAAAATTTATACAAAAACTCCTTCTACATATTGGAAAGTTCTCTTTATTTAACTTGGTGATTTAAAATTCAATTTTTTGCTGATGTGGGAAGAATTCATTAAATTAAATTACTGATCATCAATGTGAATACAAATTGCACTTTCCCTTGATTTGTCTTACACATACTATTTATTCAGTAAAATAAATTTAGCATTGCCTAAACTATTCACATAAGCCTGGAATATGACTCAGTCATTTTTAATCAGTTTCTTCACATCCACAAAAAGTTGTGATATCTTCTGCCAAGTAAAGCATGCAATGTACCTCTGCTGTACCCAGAGTGTCCCAAAGTGGCTGCCTCTGGGCAGAATCACAGATGTCATTTCCTTTCCGGAACAGAGATTATCCAAGCTGAGCCCACAAGCTCCCTGACCGTGGTCATTTCCATTTCCATGCTGTCTGACCCCTTTGTGATTCTGCCTTTCCCACGTACATGACATCATCAGCTTCCTGGGAAGCTGAGGCAAGGTAATAACTTTGTATTTACCTAATGCCTACATTATGCAGTCGTGGTGGAGGCAATTACTCACAATGGCCTTGCTGCTCCTTTCATTTTCTCTCTCTGTGTCTTGAGAACTACTTGATATTTGGTTTAATTTTTTTGCAGCACCTCTGTCTGCTTGATTTGACATTATTCAAGCTTCATTTTTATGATCCTGACATCCAAAATACACCTACATTTGGTGATAAATATATTTTTCCCTTTTTTCCAGGTTCTTTGTTCACTTGTTTGTTTGTTTTTTTGATGAGTATTTGGCCTAAGGCAGTTTAACTCTTGTTAGTTTTTGCTCCTTCTGAATAGAACCTTTCAAATTGTCTCTGAGCTCTATATCCCAATTGACTTTGCTGGATATTCAATCCACCTGAATACAAATTCATAATCAACTTTTTCAGTTAGCATAATTACGATCCTGATAACAGGTGAACTAAATAGAGGAATGGTATAGGATGGTTGGAAAATTAATCCATTTGTCTTTAAGTTTTAAAAACATCCCATCTATTGCTAACTTTGTGTTGCCAATCATCCTAAAATTAATTCAAGAAAACTTTTTCAAGACTACATTCCTTTCTGTCTTGGTATGGATCTGCAGTACTTCAGTGGTGAAGTTCATGGATTAGCTATTGTCATATATTTTAAAAGTATCTTCAACCACATTTTATCCTCTGTCTTGGAGATTCCATCCCATGCTCATTTCCCTACAGTAGAATTGGAAGCAAGAGATGTACCAGTTTTTCTTGTAAATTTTTATACTGACACACTTACCCCTGCCAGTTCTTCACCCTTACACCTCTGTCAGTTCTTTTCAGATCACAGGTGTGTCAGCTGGTGGCAACACCTGGCCTCCTAGCACACCTAGCGTAAGCATACTCCTTGAAACAATGCTGTGGAGTGGTGTTGTGGCTTTATTTGCTTCTAGAGGTAAAATACAGAGGTAAGAAAATGCAGATCTTACAAATGGAGGTGCAAACGGTCTCAAGAGGTTGTTTTCAAGGGATCCTTTAGCCCTCAAATTTAAATTGTCACAGGACAGCCTCAGGAGTTGTTAGGGACCCTCAACTCCTGTCAGCAGCAAGGGCTCAGGGTGCCAAAGAAGCAATCTTTGTAAGTGCCCCCTCACACTATTGGGTGGAGTATTTTATTTTAGATTGGGTTTTCTTGGCATGGATGGCATAAAAGGCTGTATCTGCCAGAGAAGCTGGTCTTTCTCTATGTTTTTCTTATCAGTGCCTAAGTCTTTACTTTCAAAATATTTTGCACCACCTTTAACATGTCTTTTGCTATGATTTTTTGCTTGTAAAATAAAAGGCAACAGTATTATTTCTCCCTATATATGCAGTCTGAATAAGTCCATTTTTCCAATGTTTTTCAAATGTTTGCTTTGACAAACTGAAGGCTGTGCGCCTGCAGCTACCACAACACAGTAAAGAAATAACCCAAGTGTAAAATAGACTAATGCAAAATAGTGTCCCAAGGCAAAAAGCAGGAAATTGGTTGCAGTTGAACTAATATTTCTCTTGAAATTATCTGTATCTGCTATTTGCTGCACAGCTCCTGCTCATCCCTGGGCAATTCCGGATGCCTTTGGAAAACCCTCTCAAATTTCATGCTGTGCTGCCTATATATGGTGTGATTCCCCATGTTTGCAGCCCTTTGGTACAGAAGAAATGTGTGCCTTTATATTTGAGGGGTGTAGAAAGTGTCTATTGTATGAGATGACTCATTCATAGTATTTCCCCTTTGAGGGAAGAATAAAGGAAGTGCATGACAAAACTGGGAACTTCCATTCAGGCTTGTAAACTCTTCTCTCCTGGATGTTTCAAATAGATAAACTGAGGGAAAATTACACAAAAAGACATGGATGGTCCAGTACTACTATACAAGACAAACAATTTTTGGAAATAGCTATTATGTTCACATACATAACTGAAGCTTGACTTGATAGTTGATGCAAGATTATAGATGAAATAGTGATGTTTACAATGTAACCAATGTAAAACTTGCTGTAATGATAACTACTTTTTAAAGCTGATAAATATTTAAGAATTACCTTCTTGTTGTCTTTTTATGATAATCACTTTTTCTCCACAGGAGATGAGTAATCCTGAAAGCAATCTATTTACCAGTCTCTAACATTTCAGCCCATAAAGCATTTTTAGTTTAAACTTAATCATTTTTACAATTCATGTGGGCATTATTTTACCTAGCTTTTGCCATCCATCCAGAATTTTGATGTCTAACCATCTGCAGGCATATTTGAACACCCACCTAAAGGAGACATTACTTAATGACTTGCTATTCTGATATCAGATTGCCCTATCATAAATATATATCAGTCTGATCCCGAGGTGAAAGGTCATAAAATAGAATCTCATACTTTGATAAAGTGGGGAGTTTTCTGTAGACCATCCTGGAGGAACATAACTAAAAAACATTTTGCATTAGAGCTTTCTGAGAACTCATAGGCATGGTCAGACAGGCAGCCATCATTTTTGGACAACCAATAAAACAGGTGTAAGCCATGGCAGAGAAAACACAATGTATGAACAAGCTGTAACCAGAACAACAGAAGAACGTGTTTAGGTTAACTTACTGGATCTTCTGTTATGACATTCAAATCTATTTCTTCCTTGGAAATTAATTGAAATGAAGTTCAGTACTGAATAGGAGCTGGGGGTTTTGTCATGTGTGTAGTGGAGTTTTGTGTGCTTGCCTATAAACCAGTTTTTCTCTATTTTTTCTCTAAACTCAATGAAATGAAAACAGAGGGGTTTACATGCACACTGGGAATAGAGAAATTAAGATCAGCTAGGTAATAAAAACAAAGTCCAAAGCTACAGAGTGGCTGAGTGAATGTAAATGCAGTAGAAATGTTGGAGGGACATCGGAGGGGAAAAGAGAGCTATATGCCAATCCCAAGTGGGTCACATCTGCCTCCCGGCAAATCCAGTAAAACACAGGGGGATAGGAGGCGTGTGCAGGAATTTAAACCACAAACTGATTTTCTGCAGCCACCTTGTGTCGAAAATGGGAAATGCAGCTCTCGAAATCTGTGAAAGCCCAGTGCTCTGCTTCAGCAAGGTGCTGCACCCAAGGGACTTAAAGCTCATTAATGTTACTATTGCTGCCAGGAGACCTGCTCACACATGAGGAGTTCTGCCAGTGGGAAAACACCCTGAATTAGGGTAGATTTTCACTGATGTTCACTTTATAGGAGAAAATGTCACCTAGCAAGAAAATATTACTTTTAGATCCCTTTCCTTTGCAGCCTGAACATTACAGAATCAAAGTGGATCTTGCCACTTATTTTAATGCTCAGTTAGGTACTATTAGACATTATTTGTTCACAGTGCAAAAGGTGATAGATCTTATACCCTTTTTCTCAAAATATGCTAACATTTTGGTTGAAAGAAGAAATCTCTACAAATCAGTGCTCAGAAACCAGGAATGGCTATTGGTTGAGCTTTAGTCTGCAGTCCCAAAATTCTCTTACTAGATAACACTGCATCTGCTCTAGACGTAGGCAAGACATTGCTAGCTCACACTGGACTGGGAAAATAGCTGCTTTGTCATTGATATGTCTCTCATTTTTCTTTTCTCCAATCATGAATTTAATTTAAATTCAGAGAGAAGACATAAGTGACAGTTATCATTTTCCTTGACAGGTTTGTAACAAGGACAAAGATTATTTCCCATTCAGGGCAAAAAGCTGCCTACTGTTCTTCTGTGACAATATTCTCATCTCTTCCACCTCACCACCACTGCAATAATAATTTCCACCTGGCTCATCTAGCTGGGGGCTGGGCTGTCACCATGGCCCTGAGATGGGAGGAACTCTCGCTGCAACACCCCAGACAGTTTAACTGCACTGAGTGTTTAATTCCCAACAGCTCATTACAAAGGAAACTGAGTAAGATGTGTTTTGGGAAAGGTCTTTGTCTCTCTTCTTTGGTTCTATAAGCGGTCTGCTGGTACTAACCTGTATGTTTGTTTACTCCTGGAAATTCGTCATTTGCACTTATGTGAGGTGAATATCTTTCCTCCATAAATTGCCAAATTATAACCTCTATATTTTTTTGTGCGGCAAAAGAAGCCCAAAGCTGCCTATTTAAGGCAAACATTGCCTTCAACCAGATAATGCTGGGCAACATTTAGCAGTGGCAAATAACTGGTGTCATGCTGTTAGAATGTGTGAGACACTGGGAGCAGACATGTCTCTCACCAGTGAGCCATTCTCTGTGGGAATGCTCCCAGCTTTGGGCATCTTGGCTGGGCTTTTCAGCAGCATTTTAAAAAACATACTCCAAAGAAAGCAGGAGCAGACAATAACCAAAAGAGAGAACAGGTGATGACTTCAGTCTGCCAGGGAAAGGAGCAGGTTGTCATTTAAGTTAGCTGGGAGAGAATCATGGATTATACGGATATTCAGCAGATGGGATCAATGGGATGTAACAGCAGTATCAATATGACAAATTAGAGGAATTACTGCAAACTACCAAACAACAGGGGACATGAATTACAGTTTGGTGTTTTGTTTACAGGCCACACGAGGTCAAACTACTCTTATTATTGCTCATTGGCTCTCCACTGCTCAGACTGTGGCTGTAACAGTGGGCACTGTGCATGGCACAGTGGTTGAAATAGGAATGCACACAAAGCTGATGGAGAAAAAGGAGCCATATTATTCACTTGTAGCCTCACAGGTACGTTGATTTTCATTGCTTTTATTGCTTGCATAGTATTCAGGCTAGATATATCATGGATCAAATCCCTACTGAGCCATATTTTAGATATGGGAACTGGAAATATGATCATGCGTAGATACATTTGTCACACAGCAATTTTACAAATGCTGGTTTCTTGTATGCACCACTGTGACTCTGCTAATTTCTTAATGTCTCAGATGACCTTCAAAATACAAAATGACCCATGATTCAAGCATAATCTGGCATGGGCTTTGAAGTGACACACAGACACGTGGACACGCAGACCTAACAGCTGCATCATGCCCATCATCAGGAAAACCCCTTGGTGCTCTGATGTCAGCACTGCCTGGTACTGAGATATCAAAATCAACTCACCTCCAAATAAGCTGGTACTTCTTTATATCATTTCTCTGCAATATCCTGGCAACAATTTTGCCTGTAGTCTCAGTTAGAAGTGTGGGTGAAGGTTTCCACTGTTCAAAGTGGTCTGTAAAGACAAGAGCAGTAGCTGAGGCTGTAATTCTGAACCCTATATGTACATAGGAGCCAAACTGAAAGCAAAATCAAGAGGACACAGAAAACATTCCATCTTTTTTTTTTTTTTTGTGCAGAAATATTAACAGTTTGGACCTTTTTTCCGTACTGATCTACATCCAACAGCAAAATGAAAGGTACAAATGGAAGTACTTGGTAGGCATGGTTCTGGCATTGATGTCAGTGTGTTCTGGCTAGGGTTTTTCAAGCACATTGTCTAGAATTGAAACTGTGGGGGGAAAGGTAGCTAAAACTAAAAGGACTCACAAAGACAATGAGTGCAAAATTCTAAGAGTGAAATCTGGCTCTACTTGACTTACTGTTAGCTTTGGTAGACTGTAGACACTGACAAAAAGGTATTTGCAAATTACAGCAGCCACCAAAAGCATTTCATCAAGAATTTGACAAAATTCCAGAAAATGGAATTAAAAGTTGCCAATGGTTATAAGAATCTGTTGTTTGCTTGCAAACTTGGTAATTTGAAGAAGCGCTAAGGAATTTTTACATCATTGTAGTCAATGGATACTTGCAGGAACCTTTCCAAATCACACAGAATTAATCCCATTGAGGGGAAAAAAAAAAGGACTATTTTCCTAGTAGGGCTTTAAAAAACATATTTGCCCTTTTTTTTCTATACTGTAGACCTGTATGTGGACTTCTAATGAATAAGGGAAATTTTTATAATGTTACATAGAATCATAGAATTCTTAGGTTGGAAAAGACATCTAAGATCACCAGGTCCCATAAGAAATAGCTTTTAGAAGTGAGGCTAATTTGGTGAGATGAATAAATCTAAAACTGAATATCTGCATACTTATGTGAAACTACAAAGAGAAATCAGTACACTTTTCAGAGCTTCAGTGACCAACACAATACATTTCTGACTGATTTAATTTTTTTCTTATCTTATCCTCCTTGAATTGGTTTGAATGGATGTTACTAGAGGAACCAGTGACCACACAAGATCCTAAGGTTGGATCAAGTATCAACAGTCTGAAGCCCAATAGAGCAAAAGGGAAATCATGCTCCATAATAAGAAGATGATGAATAAACCCCTCAAAAAGTAATGAACTTCACAGGCTAAAAGGTCCAGGGATCTCACTGAACCCTAAAACAACTAATATGGAAAGAATAAATATCTGCCAAGCAGTGTAACTGCGGAATCTCCATTGTTGGAGCAGGTGAAGCTCCAAGCAGTGAGCCCCAGGCAGAAGGCTCTGGGTGCAGGGTGTACTGGATGACCTCTGGAGATTCCTTCTGACCAGCAAGATTCTGTGAACTCATGACAGCTGGTGAGAGCTCCTGCACACCACTTCCCCTTTCACACTGACATCACTTCTTCAGAAGAACACGTCAAGAACTATTTCTGTACTGATCAGGAGGACTGTTTCCTTTTTCTAAAATTAGTGCCAGTGATACAGCACATTTATTAAGGTTGGATTCTGTTGCTATTTGTGGTCCTGAGGCAGCATTATGAAATGATTCATACCTGAATCCTCACCCTTGTTCTCTGCTTCCTCAGGATCCTTCTGTTTGATTCCTCCTGCTGCTGAAGACAACACTAAGAGCAGTTTATCCTAAAAATATAACTGCAATTTCAAACTATTTTTTTTATTTCTTATGTCTGAAGATAATAAAATTAAAGTGTGAAGGATTATTTACTGCTCTGTGAGCACTGGCCACAGTTTGAAAGCGGCCTGGTCCTCTGTTTTGCATCATACTTGCTGAAGGTGTAAAGTAATTACCTTTATTACCATAATTAAATTGAAAAATAAATTCAGTAAAGTAACATGTTAAGTACCTTTAACAGTCTTTGATTATCCATAACACAGGGAAATACCAGTTAGAGATGTTTCTTAGACTGATTATTAAACATTATTGCCATCACTTCCCTGGTGTTTAATCCCTCAGCTTAAAAAGAATATGACTGAGCTCAAAATGGTCCTGAATGTGGTTCTGCTTCATTCAGGGAAAGAATAAATGGGTTCTACTACTCAAAATAGTTGTTCTTTACATAGTTTTTTAATGTTGTATTGAGTCCTAGCACATGTATGGCACATTTCCCATTTACAAAGCATGACGAATTAATGACTGAGCTTTTACAGTATACTTGAGAATACATTTTCCCAGGAGTACACTTTGCTATGTCTCAGGAACATAAGAAGCTTTTGCTCATTTTATTTTCCCCTAAAAGTGAATTCCTGGAGTCTCCGACTTCCAGTTGTTGTGTTTACACTGCTAAATCATTCCTTTTTCTAGCATCCCCTAGTGCAAACAGAAGTATTTCTCAACAGAGAGACTCGCAGCCCCAGTCCTAAACTGCTGTGTGATTTTATTTGATCCAACCCTTGCTCAAAGCAGAGAGAGCTGTGAAACAAGGTCAGGTTACTCAGGGCTCTTGAACACTCTCCTGAATATCCCTAGAGCTGGCAAACCCACAGCCCCTCTGAGCAGTCTGAGCTACTGCTTGGCCACTCCCCTGTGAATATTGTGCACCTATTAGTCAGTCAGTGTTTCCTTTGTGTAGTTGGCATCTTCTGCCCATCATCCTTTTACTATGCACCCCTGACAAGAATGTGGCTCCAGCTCCTCTGGATCTTCCCATTTCCCAGCTGGAGACAGCAGTCATTGTACTTGGTTTCTCCAAACCGGGCACACATTTCCCTCCCCATCTCTGTAACTTCTCATACAGCGTTTTCCAGCGTTTCCCTTTGTCTTTGTAGCCTTCTGTGCAGCTCACTTGAAGAATGTCAATGCCTTTTTTGTTTGCAGTGGGAAGCCCAACCAAGGGTTTGACAGCTCCTCACATGTGCCCAGTTTCTGAACAGAGCAGAATAATTGCCTCTCTCCACCTTCTGACTGCCCTCCTTCACTAATCATATCCCCTGTGCTGGTGTCCTCTTTGCTGTCAGGGCACGCTGCTCAAGATGTCCACCTTGTGGTCCACCAGAATCCCCACATACCTATAAAATGGGGAAGACTGATGATCCAGGAGGGAGAAACTGAAAACTGGCAGTAAGAAAATCTCACTTAGATCAGTCAAAGCCATGGTCAAGAAACCTTAAAAGTATAACACAAAAAAAATTTGTGCATAAAAAATTTCCTGCTTGTGACTGAAATATGTACCTATATGTATATCTAATGTATTTTAAATACATATACTCAGTGTAGACAAGCCCAAAGTATTCTTGTGAGGTCTAAGCAAAACTGTAACGACTGCATATTTTGAACAAATCTACATATAATCTATTTCTATCTCTATGTTTCTACTCTACTTCTGTTTTTCCTATGGAAATACTCAATGTATACATAATCTTTTTCCTGAATTGATATCCTGACTTTCAACTGAACATCCTGCTTTAATTTTCCTAACAGCAAGAGTGAACTAATTTTATTGTTCAGTCTGTAGGAAAAAAAAAAAAAGCAAAATTAATCTTAATATAAACCTACAAAAAAATTTCCCCAATACGTGTTGTACATGATCTAGAAATATCCTTTTTATTTCCATTCTCATTTAATTTGGGCTTCCTTTTTAAGATTTCATCTAAATATTAATGAGTGGCAAACAATTTCCATAAAAGTACTATATATAAATCTTTAATTCAAATTGCAAGTTTCTCCATTTTTTCTAATGTAGCAAACAGCCAAACCCTATTACCCTGAACAGTTTGAAATCATAAATATTTATCTGAGCTCAGTGGTGATTTGTTATAGAGAGGTTAGACTGTGTCTTCAACACAAATTTATTTCTGCAGTTGAAGTTGGAGCTAATGAAGTCCATATTGCCACACTGATGATGTTCTTTCAAAATGCACATTAGAATCCAATGTCTTTTACAGAGTTTGCAACACAAATGCTTTGGAAAATTTTATACTGAGTGTTCATTCTCAATCTGGAAATTATCACTCATATAGTATTTTCTTCCCTTCTCTATTCCACTGTCAAGACTGTGACTGAGAATTGTATAAAATTCATGAACTCCAGCACTCTTCAGTGAGTTATTAAATCAGTACTAAAGAATTATAATTAGGGGACTCAGAAGGAACCAAATGTTTTCTCTGTTACATTAGTAATTCTTTGCTAATCACTGAAGTTTTGCAGATAATTCTTATGTTTAATAGAATAAGATTTAGAAGAAGCAGTTTCTAGTCTTGTTTAAATTGGGACAGCTTCAGTTTCCACAGCTGAGGGATCATGACCTTAGAGGTGTTTGACTTTGCAACTGTCTTTATCCAGCCCCCTTAGAATTTACCTGTGATATTCTATTCTATAACCTATGTAGAGTATGTAAAAATGGCAGAGTGCCTATAAATGCAAAAGGAAATACACTACACACACAGTTGTTTTCTTGCATGGATTTCATTATAGGAAAGTGGGAGAAATTCTATGAACATTGCTCAGGTGTATAGAATTTAAAGTCTTTAGTGGGTTGTTGTCAAGCACACTGCTGAAAACAAAACCCATACTATTAGTAAATAGTCCTATTTACATTACACTCTTGTCCAGTTCAATGTTATTGTATCAATTTCTATGGTAAAGAATGATACTTGAAGCATTTGCTAACTACCTACTTTCTGGTGTACCTCTCAGAATCAGAGGAGACCTTTGCTAGGTACACCCACAACTGAACACTGTCTCCTCACACAATTTCCCTGACCAATCATGGCACTAAAATGCAGTGGGAATGGAGTTCAGCTTCCTTTTAATAACTGGCTCAACTAACCAAACATGTTGCAGTAAGTGTTTCTATGTTTATTCCCAACATACATCATACATATATGTGCCCAAAAAGTTTGCAAGAATCTCCACTGTTTGGCCACAATCCCCACTTTGCTGATTAAGACACAAGACATTGTTTCTTATTTTTAGCAGCTGTAACTCTGCCTGCCAAGAGCAAATGATTAATCAGGTCCTTAAAATGACTTAACAGCTGTAAATCAAGTAGTAATTTTAAGAAGCAGAGCTCATGGACAAAATAGCTGTTTCATTTGCCAGTGAGCAGAAAGATATATTTAGTCACCTCTGGATGCTAACATTGCTTCCATCAGATCTTTTAGAAGGTCAAGTTGATTATTCCTCAGGTCTTGTCTGCATGTTGCTACTGAAAAAATCTCACTGCAACATGCATAGACTCCCAATTTTTTCAGGGTGTCTGAGTATCACAGCCAAAAGTCTCTTTGAACTTGGACCTTGGTTGAGAAAATAGGAAGCATTTCTACACATTTCTGGCCGTGTGTCCTGGGCTTCATTCTTCACGTGTCTCTGAGGCTGTTGTCACTGCCTGCTTTCCATGCTGTTCCTTGCATCCTTACTTCTGCCAAATCTATTACCTAAGATCAAACAAGTAAATTCGGCTAAAAATAATAATTGTTGTCCATGATTACCTGTATGTCTCCTTATCTTGTATCCCAGTACTCATGATTATTCTGGGGGCCCATTTCTGGCCATCTCAATGCCAGGTTCAGCAGGTTATTTCAGTCATTTCACAGAAAACCATTCTCAAGGTGTCCATGGTACACCAGTGACATGCACTTCCCTGGGTGGGAGTGACTGTGCTTACAAATGTGACCAGGGCAGCAATTTAGGGTGCACATTTAGAATGGTGAATAGTTGAAGAGGGAGAAGAATTCCTGTGTATCTATTGCCCAGCAGTATTTGCCATAACCAAATTACCTGCTACAGCTGACCCTCAAATGAGAGCTTATATTCTGATTATTTCACAACTGACTTTTGTTTAAAAGGCCTGCTTCTCCACCCAACAGTGCCAATGGAGCATCTCTGTATTCTTTAGGGTCAGACTAATCTTATCTCATGTCAAGAAAAATGACATTTTATGTTTTATGAGCTCTGCAATACATCAACTGCAAAGCTTTTAGCAATGATTTTGAAACTCCTTCTTTAAACCGCTAGAAGGCTAAAAACCTAGAAAAACCTCAAAAACATATTTTTCAGACCTCGTTGATATCATTTGGACCACAACATCCCCTGATCAAATGCAACACGGCCCATAGTGACACAATGGAAATAGTCTCAGAAGGAATCAACATCTACATCAAAATAGCCTGCTCACTGTTAGAGTAGAGTAGAGTATTGGACAAATATTTGAAAAATTAAGCCTTTTCCAGATCTTCATTTTGCAGTTGCATTCACTCCAGCCTTGGAAACAGACTGCAGGTTATAGGGCATAGTCTGAGCTCATAGGGAGCATATAGAACTTGTAGGTACTGCAAAATCCAGGCCATCATTACAGTCAGACACCGCCTTTACCAGGAGTGAAAAAAGTCAACTTTTTAAAGCAAGTCTATAACTGTGTCTATAATTCCACGAGAATGAAAATTGCCAGAAAAAAAAATGGACTAATTCTGTAGCAAGTATGAACCAGCATAGTTTGACTGAAGCCCGTGGAGTTATTCCAGGTTTACAACAGGTTAAGATCTGGCCTCAGCTGGACATTTGCATGCATAAATCAAGTAATTGCATGCACAAACTGATAGTTATTTTGATTTGCATGTAAGTGTTCATACTTATTAGCAAGAGCACTATTGAACTAATGCTTGTCATTGTTTTTTCATGTGCAAACAGATGCATTTGCAGATACTGAAGACTTTGTTAATAGTAACAATGTTGGAAAGAGAGAAGAGGCCTCTTTCACTGAATAATCTCTTTTCTTCTTTCTCTGCCTTAGCTCCTTAAGTCGGTTCTTATATGAAAACCTCAGCTTTATTAAAAAAAAATACTGGACCTTTGGGGCAAGTTAGCCAGAGAAAGAGAAAAAATCTTGCCCTGTGTCTGTTTATGACATTTCTGTGTCAGTTTTACATTGGCATTAAATATGGGTCACTCTTAAAGAATATCACACATCAAACTTACTACAGAGAGCATATTTCTATGGTGAAGCATTGCAAAGCAAGCAGAGTCACACCAGGGAGAGAAAAAGAGGCAGGTTTTAGACAGGAGGGAAAGTAATCAAAGTGAACCCAAAGTGTACTTGCAAGAAATGAGTGGGAAGTGCATGTGTTTCAATCAAATTCTAATTAAGTTCAAAGGATGAAGAGGTAACACTCATCAAGCTGTGGAGTTAAGTTTGCACCACAACTTTTCAAATTCTTGAGTCTTTTCAGATCTTGGATTAAGACGTCAGGCAACAGTGAGGGATGCCAAACTGCAAGGTTCTTCAAAGTTTAAGGGTACCTGAACACAAGAATTCAGACTACTAGCCCAGTCCCAAAAAGAGAAGTAATCAGTGAGAAGGAGGGAGACAGAATGCATTAATTAATGTGTTTCAACTGAACTGTTACAGGTACCAATCCCAGGCAGGCAACAGATTTCAAAAAAAAATTAAAATTTTTAATCTGCCCATATGGTCACATTTCTCAAGAATCAAAACAAATTCTTAAATTCATCAAGAGATAGAAAAGAGATGACAGAAATGTTTTGCAAAAGGCAAAACATTTTATTTTGTTATTTTCAAGCTGAAACTTTCTGTTTCAAAACAGTATTTTCACTTCAAGCTGAGCTTCCGCTTTTAAAATATCACTCAAAGAGAGATGAGTATTTTAAAAAGGAAAAGAAAGAACTTTGGGTACCATTAAACAACTTTTATAGCCATTAATTTTTTTAATAACTGAAAAATACAATGATTTTCTGATTTGGACTGATTTTGAGCTATGTGTAATTTCCTTATTTTGTGGTTCAGCTGCCAGACTAACACTTGACATTATTTTCAATATCTTTAATTCTGTATTCTAGTCTGAACTGATAAATATAAAATAATGCACTGAACTGATAATACAAGATTCTGCAATAGTAACTCAGGTTACTTTTCTGGAGTTAAAATACAAAGCTAGAGTGGGGGAAGAGAAATTGTGTCATCTCCAAGTGTCCTAACAAGGGCAGTGTGATTCTGTCCTCCAAACCAATCACCTCCAGCTCTGTGTGACCAGCAGTTCTGTGCACACAGACTACAGATGTGTGCGGCCTGGGAGAGTGTTTTAAAAAATGGCCACTGCCTGGTTGACAGATTGCAATACACATTTCTGTCAGGGGAGATGAGGCCATGGAGAATGACTTCCATGACATGTTCATGGCCTCTTATTTTTCTCCTCTTCATTTCACAACTCTTTTATAGTTCCTGCTGTGATCTAGAGGATGAGATTTTGAATTAATATTTAGCATTCAGTGGTAAACTATTTTTTCTTTAATTTCCTGATTGTAGCTTACTGGCACAAGACTTAGAGAGGCAATATAAAACATCTCTATCTTTGGTATTTCTGTCATTGTCTTCTTCAAATTGTCTCCTTTATATATGCATAACTGCTGATCTTTTCCATAGCATCTATGCTTCCTGTCACAGGAATGCTGTAAGTGCACAGATGATGTAAGTTCCATGGACAACCAGAATGAAAAGGGACTTGCAGGCATGAGGGAAAGGAATTCAGTGCCCTTCCTGATCTTCAGAATTTAAATTTAAACATGTGGCCTCGTTAGGATGTGTTTTCTTTACAGCTTTCTTCCCCTTTTCTCTGGGCAATACTTTTCACAGTGACATCCTATAAATGAAGCTCTTTGAGCTACCACAATGATGACAGCACAGTATAAGCATAGTAACACAAATGGCCCAAAAATTGCTATATTTTACATATACATATATATATATATATATATATATATATATATATATATAATACACACTTGATAATATTGTCAATCAGTTGGGGGGGACATCCACTTTATTTTTGATAAAAAGAATGTTAAAACTCAAAAAATCCACAAGAGAATTACAAGACACAAGTCAAACACAGTCAGCAAACATAGAGACAACGTGTAACTCCTGGGGCATGCAGAGTTACATTCCCTTCATTCCCAGTCATATAACCTCTAAGAACAGGACAATTCATAAACTCCTCAGAAGCAAAAAGGAGGAGAGAAAAGCTAGCAAAAATCTGTCTGGTGTAGATGAGCACAGAGGTTTCTGAGGGAGAAAACAGCCTTCAATACCAATTTGAAAGTAAAAATAAAATAATGCAGAAGAAGTACAGGCCATATAGCATCATACATTGCCATTTGTCAGCCCTTTTGTAGCTAGCTATAATAATTCTGGTGACCATAATTTCTCATATTTAGGTAATTTTTATGTGGGAAAAAGGTTACCTTTGTATGATTAGAGGTTAGATGCTGACCTGTTAAAAACAGTTGAAAACAACATTTACTTTTGTAGTTCTGTGACTTCATCCTGCAAATACTTCTACTTTTGTGTATGAAAGAAAGGCATCCTTTGGATACCTGAAACA
Source organism: Melozone crissalis (assembly GCF_028551555.1). Lineage (NCBI taxonomy): Eukaryota > Metazoa > Chordata > Aves > Passeriformes > Passerellidae > Melozone > Melozone crissalis. The sequence goes on from NW_026535794.1 coordinate 31,808,615, forward strand.
GATTGAGACCAAGTCCCTGTTTATTTCTTAGAAGCAGAAGGAGAAGCATTCAGAGTAACTGATCTCTCACTGAAATTGCCAGGAATCACTGACAGAGAGGCTTCCAAGGCATATTCCTAGGAGTGATATGTTGTTAGCAAACAATGCCCAGATGACTTGCTTGAAGGATGCTGCTTTTAAAGATTCCAGAAAGCTTTTTTCCTCCTTCTTCAAGTGATGAGGGGCTGTGGTGATATGAGTTTGGGACAGAATCGGGGGATTATAGAATTATAGAATACAATAGTTTGTGTTGGAAGGGACCTTTAATGGTCATCTAGACCTTGCATTGATCAGGGACATCTTCAACTAGATCTGGTTCTTCAGAGTCTTTCAACCTGACCTTGAATCTTTCCAGGGATGGGACATATACCCCTAATCTGAGCAATCTGTTCCAGTGCTTTACTACCCTCAGTGTAAGAAACCTCTTCCTTGTACCTAGCCTTAATCTACCCTCCTTTAGTTTAAAATCATTATGCCTTGTCTTGTAGCTGCAGACCCTTCTAAAAAGTTTGTCCTCATCTTTCTTGTAAGGCCCCTTCAAGTAATGAAAGGTTGCTGTAAGGTCTCCCCAGAACTTTCTCTTCTCCAGTCTGAACAGCCCCAGCTCTCTCAGCCTGTCCTCACAGGAAACAAATTCTAGTTTTGTGATTGCTTTTGTGGCCCTCCTCTGGATCTTCTCCAATGTGTCTATGTCTTTCCTGCCTGAGGACTCCAGAGCTGGATGCAGTATTCCAACTGATTTTTCACAAGTTTTGATCTGTTTCACAAGGCTGGATATGTACTTATGGGTGCTCTGTATTAAATAATATATCTTCAGGTTTTCACCAAGCAGTGATTTGCACCTGAATTTGTCATATCTTATACAGACTCCCTCGTGAAAGCAATAGAAGAGATTAGAAGAGATCCTGTGCATTTTACTGTGCACAGGATCTTCCTGCATGTATGAACCACATCTACTAGTGAAGCTGTCTCATTTATGGAACTCCCTGACTCTTCAAATGGAGATGATGTTGAGTTTTCTGAAGTGAGTTATGCTTCTAAATAGTGAGTATTTCAGAAATACTTAGAATAGTATTGAGATAGGTAGGTCCTGTTAAGGATTCAGGATTGATTTTCTGTATTTCCCCTGTACCAAAGGACTCAGGTTGAGGGTGTATCTAATTATTCATGTGAGACTGACTGTGAAGGGTGTTTTCAGGCAAGCCATATAAATTAATAAACATAAATGTGTTTATTAAGAATGTGCAGATTTACACCTCCCTTCACATCTTGGAAAATATTTCACTGTCACAAAGATAAATTGTCTTCTGAGTAGAAGGAAATAAATTCTAGTTTATATCTGTATTCTTTAAAACTCTAGAGACTTTCTCAAAATACTTCAGCTTCTATTTCAGCAATAGCCTTTTGGATAAAATTGGAACTCAATTTAGCCACTGTGGTTGAAGAAACAAAAAAAAAATTCTATAAATACTTTGGCTTCAAAACGAGGGCTAAGGAGCAGCTCAATATTTTGCTGGATGCAGAGGGTAGCATAGCATCTCAGGATAAGGAAAAGACTAAGGTACTTAATGACTTCTTTGCCTCAGTATTTAATACCAAAACCAGTTCTCACGTTACCAAGCTCCCAGAGCTGGAAGTTAGTGATGGGGAAGAAAGAAAGGATTATGTCTGTTATGCCAGTTAGGCACCCACAAGTGTATGGGTCCAGATGGGATGCAAGAATAATGAGGGAGCTGGCAAAAAAAATGCCACGCCATTTTCAGTCATTTACCAACAGTCCTGGTTGACAGCTGACTGGAAATTAATAAATGTAGTGTCCTTCTGTAAGAGAGGTCAGAAGGATGATCCGGGGAACTGCAGGCCTGTCAGCCTGATCTCAGAACCAAGGAAGGTCATGGAGCAGATCATCCTGAGCGCCATCACACAGCACATGCAGGACAACCAGGGAATCAGGCCCAGTCAGCACTGGTTTACAAAAGGCAGGGCCTGTTGACCAACTTGATCTCCTAGGATGGGGTGACCCTCTCAGCAGATGAGGGGAAGACTGCAGATGCTGCCTACGTAGACTTTGGTAAAGCGTTTGGCACCACATCCCACAGCATTCTCCTGGAGAAACTGGCTGCTCATGGCTTGGATGGGTGCAGTTGTTGCTGGGTGAAAAAATGGCGTGCCAGGCCCTGAAGTGGTGGTGAATGGAACTAAACACAGCTGGCACTCAGCCACTCTGGGGGCTCCTCAGGGCTCAGTGTGGGGGTCAGTCCTGTTTTGTACCTGTACCAATGATTTGGCTGAGTGGTTTCAGCTCACTCTCAGTCAGTTCACAGACAACACCAAGTTAGGGAAGAGTGTTGATCTACTGCACGGTAGGAAAGCTCTGAAGGAAGATCTTTGGTGGGCTGGATTGATGGGTTGATGATAACTGCATGATATTCAATAAGAAGTTCAGTCCTGCACTCAGACCACAGCAACCCCCAGGTGGCACTAAAGGCTGGGGAAGAGTGGCTTGAGACAGAAAGCTCAACAGGAAGCAACAAAAAAAAAATTTAGACTTCAGGGTGCTGGCTGGCAGCTGGCTGGATATAAGCCAGCAGTGTGTCCAGGTGGCAAAGGCCAATTGTATCCTGGCTTGTGTCAGCAACAGAGTGGCCAGCAGGACCAGGGCAGTGATTGTCCCTCTGTACTCATCGCTGGTGAGGCCACATCTCGAATCCTGAGATCAGTTTTGGGCCCTTCTCTACCAAAAACCACATTGAGGTGCTGGAGAGTGTCCAGAGAAGGGCAGTGGAGCTGGGGAAGGGTCTGGAGCACAAGTCTTACAAGGAGCAGCTGAGAGCTGGTGCTGTTTAATCTGGAGAAGAGGAGGCCTTGTTGATCTCGGATGTGATGGTACAACTTTTTTAATTCACCACAACCACAATCCCAGTATATTTGCACATCCAAAAAGCATGACATGCCTGGAATTGCTCTAACACCACATAGTGTGTCAAGCACACTAATAAATTGAGGCTGGAGAAAAGGATTTGAATGTTTTTCAGGAAAATATGAAACATGCATTGCTAAGAAATTTAGTTACATTGAAACCACCTAAAATAACTTCCTCAGCTTGTCACTGTTTATTTATCCTCTTTTCAGGCATCCCTTCTGTCCCCTTACCACTTTGCATTTTGGAGTAATTAATGAAGTATGTAGAAAGATATTTATTTTAAACTGAAAAACTAAAAGTCTGGGCATTCTCTGCATTTTTATCTAAAGCCTTTCAGTGGATGACACATTTTTGGATCCTGCCTTATTCTGGTGTCAAACTTCTGGCAGTAAAATGTATTTAGTCGTGTTGTGCCTCATCATATATGCTAGTAACATCTGGGAAGATATTGGCAATGTAGGTGAGACATCTGAAGGGCAGATGATCAAAAAATTTAAATAGCTCCTCAAGAGGGGGAGTGTCTGGAAAAGAAGTTTGCCATATTAAAAATGGTTAAGTGCTAAACACACACATATCTTGTTCCAGACAGATATGTATATTGGCATAATATGACCACCCAGAGCCAGGGGAGAGAATTGCATTAGTGGACAGAGTGCATCACAAAGCAAGAGAGGCCACTGCTGTGCAGGAATGTGTTTTTAGTAGCTGATTATTAAAATGAAAGCTTGTGAAATCTACTTTTTGTCCTCATTTGTCCTCTGGTGTTGGCAATGCTGTTTTAAAAGGAGAATTAGGCTAAGCAATAATTTTGTTCCTCCTTTTTGCCTTGAGAGAATGAGGCAGCCTTTCCAAGCCAGCACCAGTGACCCTGACTCTAGGGCACTCCAGCCATCTGCCACACTGGGCCAGTATCATGAGAGGTCTCTCATCAGGACTGACCAAGTCAATCCTGTGATGAAAATATTTTACTCTGGACAATTCATTTGGAACAAAAATTCTGGAAAATGTTGTTTTATATGTCATTTGAATCTGTTTACACTTAACATTTTGCCAATGTCTTTTATTATTTTTCCACTTACATATCCAGCTTTAAAATGTCCTCATAACAACTTAGGTTTTCAGATAGTATAAAACTGTGAGAAGGATTAATATATTAGAAAATAGGGCTGTCATTCAGAGGGATCTAGATAGGTTGAAAAAATTGATGGACAGAGACCTCCTGAGGATGCCATAATTGGGACAAAAGTAATGCCAGGTAGCAGGAGAGTTTGGGAGGTGTCTGGCTGGGGGTCACCTTTGCAAAGAAGACCTGAGAGATCCTGGTGGTAAATTGGGTGGTATGACCACCCAATTTACCACCTGGACTTTATTTTATTTTAATTTATAAATTACCTGGATGGCAAATTGGGTGGTATGACCTTCTGGTGATAAAGACTAACCACATGCTGAGCGCCATTTACAATATTGCACCAGCTCAAGAAAATAAACACAGCCTTGTAAGATCACTCCTGGAGTGCAATGTTCAGTTTCAGAGTGTCCATCAAGAGTTTAACATAATCATAGAATCATAAAATTTTAGAATGGTTTGGGGTGGAAGGAACCTTAAAGATAATCTAATTCCACCTGCCCTGCTATGGGCAGGGATGTCTTCCATTAGACCAGGTTGCTCAGAGCCTCATCTAGCCTGGCCTTGAAGACTGCCAGGGATGGAGCATCCATAACTCCTCTGGGCAACCTGTTCCAGTGCCTCACCACTGTCATAGCAAAGAATTTCTTCCTACCATCTAATCTAAACCTATTTTCAGTTTGAAGCCATTACCCCATGTCCTATCACTACAGTTCCTAACCAATGGTCTCTCTCCAGCTTCCCTGCAGGACCCTTCAGACACTGGAAATTTGCTCTGAGGTCTCTGCATAACCTTCTCATATCCAGTCTGAGCAGCCCCAGTTTTCTCAGCCTGCCTTCCTAGGGGAAGTGCTCCCATCCTCTTAACAACTTCATGGCCCTCCTCTGGACTTGCTCCAATAGTTCCATGTCCTTTTTGTGTTGGAGGCACCAGAATTGTATGCAATGTGTTAGATTAAGTGTGTTCCAGGAAAATGAGAAAATATGCAAAAACAGCATTTACAGCATAAATCTGACCACTGTAGGGTGGTTTGTAAGTCAGATATTCAAACAGCACCAGATTTAGAGCTCACAAAGAGCACAACATCCTATGGTTGCTGGGAAGCAGAACTCAGGTTGATTTGGCAGATTTTGAATGAGCTTCATGTAACGCAAGGCATATATGGAGAAGGACTGCAGGATAATGTTGCTTTCTTCTGTAGAAGGACAGCAGGGTATGTAATATCTCTAACATCTTTAGGCCATTTAAGCCTACACACTGCCAGTTTCCATACATATCAGAGGAAATCTAGCTCTTTGGTGAATTTACCTTTTTGTATGTTGTTTGAAAAAGCAAAATAATCCACTTGCCTCCTACACGTTCCAAAAGAGAAAGCAAAACAGAAGAGTAAAGACATTTTTAAAATTTCTGTTTTCTGAATTCTCTTTGAAGGCACATTTTAGCAATGTAACTTCATGTTTCCTTTTTAAAAATATAGGAGTGGTTTTCGCCAAAATATATTATTGTGTCAAAATGTGTCAGTTTTCATTAAACTGCAGGAAACAAAATAAATAAGTGGCACTTTACCTGGAAAATAAAATAATTTCTTGGACTATGAATTACTCATTCCCTTTCTTTGCCTTATTTGAAGGGTTTAGAGACTAAAAATAAGTATTAAGAATTACTGTTTATTTCTAGTCTTATCTGCTCAGCTGTATTTTTGATGGAAGGGCTTGATTTTGTTTGACATGCAGTCTAAAAGTTCAATTTGTTCTGAAACTTTGGTAACTAACCTGAAACCATGTTGATCTGCTGGTCTGCCTTAGAGCTCAGTATCTCAGAGGCAATGCCTTGATATTTTCTTCCTTCATGTGGGGTTAATGCAGAAATAGGTGGTCTCTGCTGTTTAAGTGGCTGCTAAGAGGCAGAATCTACATAGAAGTTGTGCGAGAGAGAAACAAATACTTGATGCACAGTCATAAACCATGCAGGAGAACTCCTTTTATTTTTTTGCATTACTGTGAGATACCCTGCTTAATTCTCTCCTTCCTTTTCTATCTATTTCCTCAAAGTAACTGAATTACAACTGATAATCCTTTTCAAGTAATACTGTGTTTCTCTCCCATTCTTGAAAACATCTGTTTTTCCCATTCTATAACATTTGTTATAGAAAATCACATTAAGTAAGGTCTGCTCCAAGATCTGCTATCAGGCAAGACGAAAAAAATACAGTTTACTAGACATGTCATGAGCTTTTCTATTAAGAAACTCATAATGAAAAAATAGTAGTTTTCAATAATTTATTTTTTGTGATGTAAAAATTTCTTTATGTCCCAAAACCCAGTAAAATAAAAAAAAAAAAATTTAAAAACCAAAAAATAAAGCAGAAACAGCCTAGTAAAAAATGAGTGTATGCCCCTGTTGTCTTCGATAACCAGAAAATGTGATCCTTTTCACAGTTGTCTTATAATCTATAAAAATTAAGCAGAGATTAAACATGACTTTACTTAATGGAAGTAGGTGTTTTAATTGCACTTACAGTAATACAGTCCAGTACAGTATACAACCAGTATACAACACAGTATATTATTCATGCTGCAGTTTTACTGGTGGTAAGAACATCTGATAATATTACATTATATTAAAAGATAGCAGAGTTGCCATGTCCTGCAATGATTTTCAAGGAATCATAGACAACTGACACTCAGACCACAAATGAGTTGGGTTTTACTAAATTTTACGAGTTTTAAGGCCCAGAGGCTGGTGTAGTTATTTTATTGCATCCTGTGTGAGTGTTTTCAAATTGTTTAGTTTGGAGAGGAATCACACATTCCCCTACAAATATGGTCAAGTTAGCCATTATTTTCCATGCAAACTCTGAACAAATTCTTTTCCTGTAAGTGTTAAGAATACAGCTTCAGACCTAAAATTAAAGACTGATTATAGTGGAATGAAACCGAAGAACAGCTAATAAGGGTTATTCAGAATAGTTAGTCACCATTACACCCACATCGGCATTTCAGGGATATTGCAGAAGTCTTTTGGTGAATATAATACTTCAGGGCATCTGAGTATGACAGAACTACCTAAAAACATATGTCTGCAATAGACTCTTAATCCAACATGAGCATTTTAAGACAAATGACTACATGAAATTATTAGTTTTCAGAACAAAAGTAGCACGTAAGCATTGTTGATCGCATCTCAAAGGGCACATTTGATGGAAGTTTAGAGCTCTGTGACATTTCTTTTGTGTATTTATCTCACTCAAATATCCTCATTCTAGAAGGCTTGTCCCTTCAAGTTGAAATTGGACGCCTTATCATCTGTTGACACCTGTGGATAAGGGAAAAGCACTTCTCTTCTGCTGCACTGTAGAAGACTACAATTTGTTGTACTGATGATTTTATTGATTTATCTAACTAGTGCAACAGCTGTGCAAGGAGAGCTACTGTCCAGTCTCAAGTGCTTTACAGGGAGGATGATTACTCTTGTTACTTATTACTAACATAGGGAAGTTTCATATTGTAATCTATAAGAAAGAAGGCTTTATTGTTACTTATCCATCTTAAAAACTACTATCAGCAAGTTGCAGATTGAGAGGAGGAAAGCTGTTATTTCATTCTGCTTCACCATGATTCCATAGACTCCAATTAAGCTATCCCTGTTTGCATCACATTAGACAGGTAAACTGCCATCATGTCCGTGTGGGTCCAGTTTCACTGAGAAATAATTCCAGTTGATATAAGTGGAAATTAAATGCTGCTTTCATGCTCTGTGGCAGGAAGGATAATGAAGACTTAATAAAGAGTGGTTCAACTTCAGCAACTGCCACAGCTTTGGATTTTGGAGACTTCTTTTGCCGTCTTGTATTCACATGCTCTCATCCTGTGAGCCCTCCTGTCCTTATAAGTGTTCCAGTTCACTAGGATTGTTCTTGAATTTCCTGTTGCTAATATCTAACATAGAAAATCATGTTATCATGCCAGATGTGCTTGACAGGCACATATACAGCTGGTTTTCAACATCTACCCTTCCCTGCCTTCTCCAAAGTAAAGCAAAAAAACACCCTGTGATATTCCCTGGGAAAAAAACCATAAATGTTGAGGTCTTGTATAAAAATGTACAGAGTTCCTTAGCAATGTACAAGAAAAGGGAAAAGACAAAGAGAACAAGATTAATTTGATCCAGTGTGGGTACTCCAGGTGGAAACAGTAATTTCTGCCCTTGCCACAGTGGAAGTACAGAATTTTTCTTATGTCACCACTGTCACCCCACAGCTGTGTCTGGTTATTACTTTTCCCCTTGTTCTGATGTGTACACTGCAGGGTAATATGTGTACACTGCAGCTAATACACTGCAGGGTAAATGCAGGGTTTTGGTGCAAGTTCCATGCTTACTTCTCTTTGAAAATAATTTTTCTGAGTTTTTTTGTTCTTTTCTTCTGATTTTTAAATGGCTATGTTTCAAAATACTAGTATACTAGTATAGTTTCTACTTTATTGTAATTTTGTGTATTTAAGGTTGCCATATGTCTAATTTTTCTTACACAACCAGGCAATGATTCCCAAATTGGTGATTCTTTACTGCCTTTTCACCACTTCACCAATGTCCTTGAGTGGAGAGAAATTACAGACATCCTCATAAAAGAAAACCAAAGCCCAGGATGCTCTTATGAACTGCTGAAACTAAGTGCTCAAGAATTTTTTAAAACCACCATAGACCTTGTTGAAGCCTGTTAAAAGCCTTTTTCATAGAAGTAGATATTTCACTGCCTTCTTTCACAGAAGTACTCTTTTAGAGTTTATCTGGACACATCCACTTTCTGGTGACATTCCAATATTTCAAATGAGCCATGAGTACAAACCATATTTTAAAAATTACTTTTTTTTTTTTCAGAATTTATAAGGGAGGATTGCTGAGTATTTTGGGGGCTTTTGTTTGAATTAAAACAGTTATTTAGATCTTAAAAAATATGGTTTAACTGATACTTTAAAATCTAGTAAAGACAGGCAGTCATCGGTTTGCTTAGCATAGCATTAAGAAGCTTTAGAAGGTGATTTTAGACCTTGAGAACCAGATCTCTGGCTCAAGAATTTCTGATCTTTGTATGAGCAGATGACAGAGATCAAGGTTTTCTTTAGTGTGTGGTTGGCCCAACTCTAACACTAGAAGGATTTTTTTTTTGGTGGATAGCCCTGTCCTAGTTAAGATTTAAGCCCTAAATTCACATAGAGAAGAACTTTATTCATAGTTTCTGGAGACATGTTGGCCTGCGTTCACTTCTTATAGTCTACTTTTTCTTATGGTCTACTACTTTTTGGTCTAAACCAAAAAAAAGTTCCTGTGGCTTTCAGTGAGATAGGCTGTCACCCTGAGAATATATTTAGAAATAAATTACAAAAATCTTCTGTCATTGGTCGTTGGTTACTCTGTCAGTACATATGTAGTATAAAAAAGCCACAACTATTTCTCCAGCATACATCTAAGATGAAGAACAGGAGAATGGGATAACCACCAGATTCTAATCCTACTTCTGCAGAAAAGGTAGGATAACTCTCAGTAGATATGTACTCACAACCTTTAACTACACTTCTTAGAACTCCTACCTCACAGTTCAGACTTAGGTTTTCTGGGAGGAAAAAGATTTGCAGATATTCCTCTAAGAGATTTTTGCTTCACAAAATTTGGGCCAGGGCCACAAAGTCATGCTGCTCAAAGCTGGGCTGAGGTTTGCAGGAGCAATGAGCCCTGACAGAACATGGCATGAGAAAGTATCCTTGTAACACAACTGCAGGTAGCTGTCTCTTAAACTTATTTGTTGTGTGTGTAGGTATAACCAAAACCTGATGAAAGTATGCATGTATCTGCTACTCCCCCAGGAGAAATATTTAATTTAGAGTGTTTCTTGAGAAGTCTGGGCCTGCCTAAATAGGAAAATTTACCAACTTAACTATACTGCTGTAATTCCCTATGGGGATGGAAGGAATAAGTGTATCCATGAAGAAAGTTGTAGCTCTGGCAGTAAATTTCTCTGGGCAGACAAACCCTTCAGGTTTTGTCCATAACTTGAAAATTCAGACCTGATACTCATAAGACATAATTGATGAAGTTGCAACACAGAGACAACACAGCTGCTTAACCTTAGGGGAAAAAAGCAATGAGGCCTGTTTGCTTCTTGACAATATATCCCAGCATATAAAATACTATCATCATCTAATTTGGTGTTGTTTTGTGCCCTCTTGATGCTCTGTAGATCTCCATTTTATTTGGATTAGACATTGAGTATTTGAATTAAACTCAACTGATTTGTGTTATTAGACTCAACTTCATGAAGCAGCCTGTGCTCTTCCCATCCCTGTGGTGGAAGGGTCAATAAAGTAACAGGTTTTGTCAGCAGAGGGTTATCAGGTGTGAGAGGCATTGTACTGTGATCCTAAATGTGTGCATCCTGTGCAGTGAAGCAGACCTACAAAAGACCTGCACTCTTTCCTTAGCTAGTCAGTGACAGACATTACACAGAAATGCTTTGCAGACTCATAGAAATTGTCCTATCCATCTTAACTTGCATGGATTCACATATCCAGAGCTGCCTTCAGAGGCTTCCAAACCCATTTCTCTTTTTGCCACACCATGTAGGCACATTATAACTTCTCTTACTTTTCCTCAGGTGGTGGAACAAACTCCTGCCCGTGCCCAGAAGAGAAGGACCTGCACTGAGACCACTCACCACCCATGACCAACACCAAGCACAGTTACTCTTCTAGTAATTACCAATGAAAAAAAAATAAAAAGAATTCACCAGCAGTAATGGCAAGACATGAAGCATATTTTAATTTAGCAAATGCACAAACATTGCCATAAAACATCAGTAGCTTGAGGTCTTCTTTAGAAATGAGCTGTCAGAAGGGGAAGGAAAAAAAAAAGAGCAGTTAGTATCAAAAGGGCGTTGTCTGACCTGCTGGATTTACAGGCTTTATTCCACAGTACTTAGGTCCTATTTAGGACTGGGAGTCTTTCAACCTGATCAGTATTCTTGCCTTCAGAGAATAAATACACACTTTTTACATTGAGCTGAATATGAATGTGGCTGCAGACAATTTTTCACCTTTTCACTCAGCTGCTTACTCCCTCTTTTTCTCCTCCATAAAATATGCAACTGAGCAGACTCCCTTGGAACTAACAGTGACAGATATAATTAATTAGCTGCATAATCTTAAATTGTTGTTCTAGTTTTTATGTTAATTTTTGTAAGAGGAGGTTTAAATCATTAAACTGAACTCTTGGTGCTAAGGGCTGTAGTGATGGACCTGATTTGGAAGCACAAATCAAACAAATTAAAATCTGTAAACTAATTTTTTCTGGTTTCAGGCTACATCTCAGCTCTGTTCAAATTCAACTTACTATTTAGTTTTCTAACCATTTTCAGTTCCAATTTAAATTACAGGTGGACTTTGGAGATTTGTGTTCTATCCCTGGATACCCCAAATGTTTGCATCCCATGCTTCAATTTCTCTTTGTGTAAATCTGTATTACTGCTAACTACTTCAAACTTAAAAGTACCTTAAGAACAAGGGATAGAGAAATTCTAATAAGGAGCAAATATGATAAAAAAATATTTTCTTTGATAGTGACATTTTACAGAAAAGCTCAAAAATTGTGACAAATTTTCATTCATCAAAGTCTCTTTTTTCTTGATTTGTATTTTCTTTTACACATTTGTAGATTAATTATAAGTTAATTGACAAAGTGGTTAGCACAAATTGTGGCAATATGAAGTAAGTGTATGTGCACAACCTCAAAGCTATGTTGAGCTTCTTTAAGGGACAGTTGGAAAGGAGAAGAATTTTTTACTGGTTTTACCAGTCAGTTTTCAGCATATAACAACATTAAAATTTTATGGTTTCCTTATGAGTATCCTTCTGCTTATTTCTTGGAAGAAATATCTGTTCACTTATTCTGATTAAGTATCCTGCAGAGCTAAATCCCAGAATAGGAAATCCCAACCCATAACAGAAGACTGCTTACTCTCTCAGAGATGCACACAATCCCACAGCAGCCAAGCATATACCAAAATATCAAAAAGTGTTAATAAAACATGCGCTTGAAAAACTGGGTGAATCACATGAAAAATAGGGTGTATAAGTGCTTGAGTTTCAGTCTCTTGTGATGCTAAATCCTTCAGTGCACCCAGCTCAATAAAGACCATTACACAATTATTTGGAAAATGGTAGAGTTTTTGGTTTGCATTTATTATGTGACTTATAGAATCATTGAAGTTACATGGAGGAGGAAATGAGAGTGGTAAATTCTTTAATAATCTGTCATATTATGACTCAGTCAGGGTTAAGAAATTAGAAATGCATTTTCAGATTTGTTGAAGTACTAAACATCTTTAAAAATTTTGTGTCTAAATAATCTATGTATCCTTTTAATGTAGAATAATCTTAGCTGAAATACATAAATATTGATAACTGAGGCACTTCTAAACTTTCTATGCCAGACATGGCCCACTTTGAGTTTAGAGTAGATTATCTTCTAAAAACATTTACTGAACCATAACTAATTCACACTGTGGTGTACAAAGCCTAGAATAAACACTGCTCAATCTCACTTAAAGGATTTATTAGACTTGCAGGTGGAGTGTCTAAAGCAGACCTTCAACGTTCTCAGACACAAATAGGTATCCAGTGCTGACAATTCCTAACCATCAGCAACCTCTGCTTCACTCTCCTTGTTGAAAGGACGACTTCGCCCTGATATCTAACCTAAATCATCTTTGCTGTTTTCTGCTGGGTGTTTTCCAGCTGGCACACACCCTTATGAAGTCCTTTGCCCAAAGCCAGTTGCATACTCTAGCTGAGGCATTTGCAGTGCTGAGCAGAGCAGATGGATTATTTGCCATGCTTTGCAGTCTCTATTCCTGCCTAGTCAGGAGGGTGTTTTGCAACAGCATGGCATTGTTGCAACTGGTCACTCCCTGCTGAGTTTAGTTCCTAGAACTTGTTCTTATTGAATATTGCCCTATTTTTTCAGACAATTTATCCAGTTAGTCAAGGTAATTTTGAATTCTAATCCTGTCCTCCGGCATCCAGTCTTTCTCAACCTGACATTTTCTGGAAATTTAATAAGCATGCTCTTCTTCCCATCTAGGTCATTAATGAAAATATTGAATATAACACAGCCAGGGCAAACTCTTGCAGAATTCCATTTATGCATCCGTTTAGATGAGGAATTCATGGCAGAGCAATCAGTAGAAGTTAGTAGGCAGATGTATCTAAGTGTTACAATTATCTCTTCTTCTAAGTCAGCACACTTTGACTTGAATGCAAACAATTCAGATTCAAGCTGTACAGTTTAAAAATCCAAATATGATTGCATCTGTTCTCATCTGAGCAGTCTGCTTCACAAGGGACCCATTTCAAACCTCATTATAGCTAATGAATGGCTCCTATAAATTTCAGTGGGCCATGAATCAGGGTTGAAAAAAGGCTAAACACGATCCTTCACTGACACTAAAATAAAGTTTTGCAGAAGTCAGCATTTGATTTTTTAAAAAAATATTTTGATTAATTTAACTAACGAGTCAGCAAAACTGGTCAAAAATTTATTTTTCTCAAACTTTGTATTTCCCCCAAATGATCAAGGAATAAATAGAACACATTTCAAATTTATTATGCGAACATCTAAGATAAATTAATAACCCACTCAAACCTAATTATCCAAAAAATATCTCAGCATGAGCTGATGGTGGGCCTCATTGAAACAGATCTGTGAGTTCTGAGCCAGCCTCTTCTAGCTCTCACAGAGTTTGAAATGTTAAACACAGATTAGAGTTTCCTATAGCCTCTGGCAGTCAATTTTGCAATTTTGTAGCTGATGGCTTATCTACATAGATTCAGATATAGTAAACTCGTTGTAGAGGACTGCTGTGACTGCCCTCAAATTATGTACCAGGGAGTCCCTTAAACTAATTTCTGCCTAGACTACATTTTATTTCCTTTTAAAAATAAAAGTGGTTAAAGAGTTAAAAGTAGCAAGAATTTTACTGTAGTCTTTTTGATGATTCCAGATAATAGTTCATTAGATAATTTTCATTCCAATGACTAGTTATCATCACTGTTAAAATTTTGCAGCCTGGAGTCTAAACTTGGCTCATTTCAGCTGAGTTCACACACAATGACACTAAGGATCACAAGACCCTTTCCTTTTTATGTTTCTGTTTTCTACACAATTACTTCAGGTGTAACTCCTATTTCTCCTCTTTCACTAGATAGACATGTCCTTACAGTCTTTTTTATCCAGCCCCTAGCTATGGATCTTCACTAAATACTCCTTACATTTCCCTGCATCATCCTTCAATCTGATTTCACCAGAAATTCTTCACCAGATTCTAGTGCTATCACTAAATTACAAGCTGAGGAAACCACATAAACCGTGTATTTTGAACAGAGTTTTTTAAAATAGCCTAATTTCAAATGAAGGCAGTGAGACCCTGGAGCAGTTTGCCCAGACATGTTTTGGGTGCCCCATCCCTGGAGGTGTTCAAGCCAGGCTGGAAGCATCTTTGAGCCACCTGGTCTAGTGAGATGTGCCTTGCCAGTGGCAGGGGTTTGGAACTAGGTGATCTTTAATGTCCCTTGCAACACAAACCATTCTATGGTTCTGTGAATTAACCCTAGGTATCTGCAACATTTGAATTCAAGTCCTCTGCCCTTACTCACTGGAGGCAGACATCACCAGTTTTCTGTGACTTATCTCCTACTGTTTGCACTATCTTTACAGATCCTTTCAGCTGCCCTTTTCTTTCCTGCCATATTCCAGCATGCATTTCTGTGCCCAACCTTCCACACTACCCTCTATGTGTGCACTGCTCCCTGCATTTAATGATGCAGACCTACTGCTTTCTCTTTGTGTGAACTTGCTCAAACCAGGGTAGCAGCAAGAGAGCAGTTAGTGATGAGCATAGGGCAGCCCACCAGGCACTCTGGGCAGGGGACTGCCCAGTAAAAACCTGTAGTAGCAAAACAAACTGCAAACCAGACTCTTCTTTCAAGAGGGAAATGGGAGGGATGATTGAATATAGGAAGAGATGGAGTATTGAGAGACAGGCTGGAGTCATATCTTCAAATGGACAGATTGTGTTTGTTAAAGATAAGCTTATAATATTTCCCCTTTGTATTTTTTGCATTAAAACTTTAATAATAATAATATTTCAGTAAGTAATAAGTAATATTTAATCTACTGTATTTTTTTGACTGTAAGAGAGTTCTCTTTCTCTGAATTTCAATTACCTTGATTGTCCTCTTCAGGGTGCCTTATGTGTCAGGTGTTCTGCTCATCCATCACTTTGCTATGGGAAGTGCTCCTCTTCTATGGATGTAAACTGAGAATGTCAGAAGGGTTTTGCTGCTTCTTTACATAACACTGAATATTTTCTTTGTGTGACACAGTTTAGCAATTTGGTGGTCTAGCTGGAAATATCTGATTTGTAGTTTGAAATCTGGAAAATTTTAAACCATGTAACAGCTGTGAACCTTCAGCTGGGACAGCCATTGATGTACCCTGCACAAAGATACTGCTGTTCACCTGGGCCCTCCACCCTCTTGTCCTGCTCACTTGTTTTGACTTGTTTTGAGTGCTTTAGGAAACAAATTGTGAATATGCCTATAGGGAAGGTGTTTGGGTTTTTTTGCAAGTACTCAAGTAGACACTTGCTGTGATAGTGTTACTTCCACATGAGCCTTTGCCAGAGAGTCTAGCCTATCATCCTATGAAAACATACCATTTATCTTTCAGCAGACAGGACAAGTATTGACCTGAGCACACAGCACAAGACCTGCAATGCTCACTGAAGCTTTCATGCTAATGATAAATCTCATTAGGAATTAGTGAAAAGACCTTTTCTGTGTCAAAAATATGGGCAGGAAAAAATCAATATATTCTTATAGACTTCGCTTGTAACTTTTAGGTAGCTGCTTCAGGATCCCTTTTTCAGTTTTACTTTCAGGAAGAAAAAATTGGCACTTTTTTGTGGAATGTGCTGTGAAAATGTGAAAACCTTCTCAAAATAATTTTGCAAACAAAGCAAAGTAAACCTGTCCTCTCATAAAATTTACCAGGTTCATAGCTTGGTGAAGACAGAGTTTGCTAAATGTAGATTTTATTTTCATCACAACAGAGTGCAAAACAATCCATTTCAGTCAAAAGGCACCATTCCATGATAATTTTTCAGCTAAACCAGCTGAGATTTGATAGTTGCAACTCAGCCTAGGAAAGGGAGGCTTCCCAAGACAACCACGTGGAAGTGAAAGTTGCCTCTGTCAGAGTTGTATTACAGGCATATTTGATGATTATGCAACATGCATGTGTGACTGAGACTTCTCTCCCGCTCTCAGCATGTCACATATTTGGCTAAGAAGAGCCACTTTATGCCTGGAGGCATAACCTCAGTGCCTGTTTTTGTGCCTGGCAGCACCACCCTCACCCTCATGGGAACAGTCCTGGTCACCCACCAGCACGCCTTCCTCCTGCTGGTTTAACCAAGCCTCTGACTGTTCAGATTCACTCTGGGGGTCCTAACTCCCTGTCTTGGTAGAGTTCCACAGACAGGAGATTTTACATGTTTAGATATAACTTTCCATTTGAATTTTGAAAGCACCCTGGGTATTGCAGTAGTTCAGTTGGACTGCAGTGTAACTTATGCACATCTCCACTTCTCTTCCTCAAAAATGTGTACTTCATGCTGCTGCAGAAAGTCTTCCAGTCTTGGAAGAAGTATCAGAAGTATCAGTATCCTTACACAATAGGAGAGAGTTTCTTTTCAAAAGTTCTAAATCCATCCTGAACTTCCAGCTTCCCACGATTGCTCTAGTCTTGTGACACAGAATGTCAACAAAATAGAGGTTTTATACCCCCAGCTTCCCACAGGTAGGAATGAAACTGGTGCTGGTGGCAGGATTTGCAGTATGTGAGGTGCCTTCCTGTTAGATAAAAGTGAAATCTAAGGTACTTACGCCCAGGGAAAATCACTGTTTAAAGTTTATCAAACAAAAAGTATTCCAGAATTTTTCCACATGCAAAACCAAGTTGTAAGGCAGTATCTCTTAAGAAAAGTGATCTGCAACTCAGTGACTTCAGTTTGCAAGCCTATTTGTACCAGATTCTGAAGTGAATGATCTTTTGTTAATTAATTAGTTCATAAGTCTGAGTTAAGTGTACTGCAATTCCCTTCTGAATTTCCCTTATTTTTTAGATTAGAACAATCCAACCCACAGCCTCAGTTACACAGATCAGCTTTACATAATGGGAAAGGTACTTGTCAAATATAAATGCAACCTCAAAAAAACAGGCAGTCTCTCATCATACTAGGGATGTATTCTTGTACTAGTCAAAAAATGTAAAGGGTATTTTGAGTTCATTAAATACTGTTTGCCAGTGTGCATATGTGGAAATAAATTTGTCTGTAATTTGAAGTGATTCCTTATGGAAACAATTCTCATATAACCAAACCACCAGTCTGCCTCTGTACCTCTCAGCACGGGAACTCTTGTATCTGTTGGCTGGTCTGAGATGCAAGTAGCTTATTAAAAATGAAGAAAATAAGCAGCTAAGTAGTAGAGTTTATTCCTATATCCCAATTAAAGAGAAGGCCAACCTCATGCCTTGTTACAAGTTAAAGTATCTCACCAGCCTGGCAGCTCTTGTTACTGCTCCCATTTCAGAAGAAGCTTTCATCAGCATTTACATCTCTGTTGAGATACAGATCTCTGTCTTCTTTGGCAGGAATACAAGAGAAACAACACATCATTTGATCTCTGGGGCTTATTTTGTCAGTGTGCATTGTGCAGTTAGACCGTGCCTCAGGACAAATGACTGAAATTCTGTTCACTTCTCAGGTTGGGCACCCCTGCTCTGACTGCTTGGAAGTCCTGCCTTGCTGCAGCCCAGGCCTCTGGTGAGTCACCGGAAAGGGAGGCACACTGCTCTGACCTTCCTCTCATCATTCATTAAAAGCACTTCCCTGTAGTTGTGTGGGGAGCTAAATCCTGGTAGTGTACAGAGGGAATCCTCAAAGCCTGTGAACAGGGTCAAACTCATGAGGGATGAGCAGGATAAGACACCAAGTGGCCGTACAGAGCCTGAGAGCATGAAGGGACACCCATAGCTGGGCATGCAGGGACCTGTGCAGCAGCCAAGTCCCCAGATTTTATTTCCTGTTCCTGTTCTCTTCACTGGGTTTCACCTTACCTCTTTTTTATTTTTTTTCAGAATGAGAGAAAACTTTTCCGACTTTCTCTGCTGGTGCTGTGCTCTCTGGAAATGTAGATTATGCCGCAGAAAACAGAAATAACAACCTAGAGAAACCCATGCCATCAGGGGAAGAAGACCACAGTAAGATCAGCCTTGGAACCCACCCAAAATCAAGATCCTTCCTTCTCCCATGTACTTGTGCCCTAAAGCACATTATCATGAAGGCACAGCCTGATGTGTTATTGACTCTTCAGCTCAGTCTTCACCCAGAAAAAGCCCCAGTAAAAACAGTGTTTCACGAGAATGAAAATTTGTCCTACACAGACTAAACAGAGATTTTATCAGAGAAGTTATTGCAGTTGGGCTAGAAATGACAGCTGACAAAAAACATTAAAAAAAAGTATAGCATGTTTAGTGAGATCATGGTGACTACTACAAACAGGGGAGATGCGGCTAAGTTACGTGCCAAAAATGTATCTAGTTGATGCAGTTATTCCCTTCTGATCTCTTCTGTGCCTGAAGAAACACAATAAATTATATAAAAGTATTTTTAACAGAACTTTCTTGAATTAAGCCTGACTTCAGAAGTGCATTTTCCTCTGCTGTCAAATGGAAAAATCCACACATGTAATTTTGAATTTATTGCAGCAGATGGAATAATTGTACTTACTGATTGTGTTTGGCCCACAATCAGTAAGTACAATTCACCAGCTATTTTACAAAAGGCTGAAATTTTTTCATTCATCTTTAGCTGTTGAATCTCGCTCTCACTCTTTTACATGAGAAGAAGTGATATGTGCATATTTTCTTGAATTTTTGGGTCTCTTTAAAACTTCTGTTAATTCTCCCAAGAGCACTCTGAAAATAGGTCAGCAATTATGTTATGAAACAAACATGTCTTTCTGCCTACAAATGACAAAATCAAAACAAAATAGATAAATACTACCTGATTAAAATACTTGTTAATTAAGACCACTAACCATGGGGTTTTTCTCATGGCTTTCATATTTTATTAAGAGTTGATTGAAAGATATTGAAATCAAGTAGTCTAAACCTGTAAAATGTGTATCATCTCTAGAAGGCAACATGACTTCTATTATCTACAATCATTTTATGTAGTATTACTGACAACAGGAAATCATTTCCTGCTGTATATTTAAGACCAAAAAATACTGCAACAAGAGGAGGAAAATCTTTTGTTCTTTGTATTTATATTTCAACTTGAATGTATATGTAACAGATTTTTTTTGCACTCCTTCTCTGATACACCCTGATACTGAATGCAATGTACCGTGGAATATTTACCTCACGATAGACTAGAGGATACACATGTGGAAACTTAGCATCTTAGAAGTCCCTCATCTTTCTTACCTGACTCATACAGTCAGAAAAACTTAATGTCTGCCACAGCAAGAGAAAATTAGCAGGGCCTGACATGAATGCTAGCCAAGTTGTGATTTAATGTCTGTAAAACTTTATGAACCCTTACATACTGTGTTTTGTAACTGAACTCGTGTTTGGGTACTGTTGCTCTCCAGAACAGAAACAAGATCCACAGCATGACTTTGACATCAATTAAGTATTTCTCATTTATGAGCAGAAACAGGTCAGACTGAATTTGTGGGTTTCTGTGTCATGAAGGGAGAAGGACTAGGCAGAACTAAAAACACATATATTGCATCTCCCTTTTAAAGGACATCCTTGATGAGAGCAATTTTTTCGGGATCCAAGTCTTTTAGAATTCACAGAGTTTTGAAATCTCTTTTTAAATAAAGATATGCTGCTTGCATGTGCTTTCAATTCATTCATTCATTCATTCATTCATTCATTCATTCTTCTAAATATTCTGTTCTTGGCAAAACGGGATGTAAATTTAGTCTGCAGCTGTTCCCACAGGCTGTTGAGTTTAATTGAGAGTAGAAGTGATCCAGTGTCAAAGTGGGCATTAAAACAGAAGTCTGCTGGAAATCTTGGGCTTGGTGCACGAGGCTGATAAACTCCCTGGCTGCTGGGCCAGGTCTGTGTCACTGTTCTGTGAGCGACACCAGGGCTGTGGAGGGAAGGAGTCCTGCTCTGCACCCCTCTAAAATGTGAGACCTGTGTTTGTCCTAACGCAGAAGATGGCTGTACAGAGTAAGCAGTGTGCTGCTGCATTCAGCACAACTGAAAACTGTGTTTGGCAAGTGTTTTCTCCGTTTGGCTTTGTCCTTTCATGTGTATATGGACAAGCAAATTAAACCCCATTCTTAGTGTGGTAATGGTCGGACTATGCAAAGCAAAGCAAACACACACAGCAGACAGTGGTGCTGGCTCTTACTGAAGTTTCAGGTACCAACCTATTGCCAGGTAGGGATTTCCTCCTTGGGACAGCCTGTTTGCACTGCCCACCTAAACTCTGCATCAAATGTAGCATCTTTCACTGCTCATCAATCCCACTTTATTTATCTGGAGAAAGCAAAAATCACTACTGGCAAATAATTGCAGCTTGCCTCCTTTACCCTGAGGAAAGAGAGGTTCACAGAACTCGCTTGGCAGCTCTGAGAAGGCAGCTGAGTGAAGTTTGGTGCTAATGTTTTTGCAATAGGCAAGATTTGCAAGGATAGGCAGCATCCTCACAACAGGTTGATTGCTGTAATGGAGAAGAAAATCTTCATACCTGTTGCCAGGCATCCAAGTCTGATCTTCGAGTATGAGCATGAAAATACCTAAAAACAAAAACTACAGACAAACAAACAAAAAAACCCACAACAAAACAAAAACCCTAAACCTCTGAAAAGTAGAGGAGAGAAGGCCACTAAGGGGTTAAAAATGTCGAGAGATGTGTAAGAAGGGACAGCAGCAGTGAAAACAAAAAAATTCCTGCAGTTCTGAGTGTTAAAACATTTTCCTTCGAGTAGTTAAAAATCAGACCGCCTGCTCCTTGCAGCGGGAGGCAGGGAAGCCGGCGGGGATGTGACTTCAGCTCCTCGTTCGCACGCTGAAGGGGTTTTCTTTGCCGGCCGCCTTTCCCTTGAGAGCACACCTTTGCCCGCTGTGCCCATTCCGCTGCGTTGTCACCGCGTCGTTCCGTCCCCCGGGTGCCAACAGGGTTGTAAGAATTTAATAACATGCTATATACATTTTGATTTAAAAAAAAAAAAGTGCTTTCTAAAACTAAACCCGGGAGCGGCGTTAATTAACTGTGGAGCAATTTTAATTATCAGGAACACACTTTCTGTCTTTCACACGCTCAAGTCGGTGAAGAGAACACCTGAGCTACCCTGAGAAGATAAATTTACAAAAATATAGGAAAGTACTTTGGAGTGTCTCCTCGGGACAGTTTTCTGCAACAAACGCGAGTAAGAAAAGAAAAAAAAAAGGAACAAATTTTAAAAAAGCCGTCTCCGAGCCAGCCTTCAACTACATGAATGAGTTTAGCAACTCAGCCAAAAGCCCTTGTCACCCTGTCACCTCCCCCGCTCAGCAGCTTTCAAAGAATTCGGGGATGAAGCATTTAAAATAAATCCCCAATCCTTCCCTAATAGCTGCTTTTGCATTTCCAGCGTCTCTTGATCCGGGACATCGTCCTGCCTCGGCGGGGATCCCCGGCCGCCCCATTTCCAGCCGCTTCTGAACGCTCGGCAGAGCCTGGGTGGCCGCGGGCACCTTCTCCATCTCACCTATTTCCAGGCGATTTCACGGAGATTCATTCTCCCATGCAGGCTTGGAGCTGCTCATCTGCCCGCAGAAACGAATTCTGGACCATTTACTCTGCAAAAAAATAAGCCCACCGTCCTAGGAAGTGTCGCGATGCGTCCCCTCGAGGGAAAGCCGGGCACCTCGTCCAGGGGGAGAGACCTGGCTGTGATTTGAGTAGAACGCCCTGAGTTTGGAGGACACGCCGGCGGCAGCACGGGCGGGACGCGGGCAGGGCCAGCCCCGCGCCTCCCGCCGCTCCGCACGGGTCAGCCCCGGAGCCGCGCAGAGCTCCCTCGCTCCGGGCCAGCCCCAGCCCCGCCGCGCCGCTCGGTGCCCGCGGGGGTCCCGCCGCTGCCCACGGGGCGCTCACGCCGGGGGGCGCTGCGAGCCCGCGGCTGCTCCGGCCCTCCCGGTGCGCGCCAGCCTGTCCGTGTCGGGGCGGGAAAGGGGAAGGGGCAGTGGGGAGGCGGATAATCGCTCCCGAAAGAAGCTGCGGTGCAGCGAGGGGGAGGAAGTCCGGGCGAGGCGCAGAGCCTTCTGCTCAGCAGCAACCGGGATGTGAGAGGGGCCGGCTTGATTGCCAGCGGAATTAGAGCTGGTAAGGCGTGGGAGAACAGCGCTGGGTGCATAGGCACACACATGCACATCCTCCCGTCTCAAGGGATGAGGACAGGCGTAAAGCAAAGTATGTTGCCGGCAATAATAATAATAACAATAATACTTAAAAAAAAAAAAAAAGTACTCTTTTCCTCGTCCCTGCAAAAGAAATTTGCGCGGCTTGACATTGCCCCAGAAGAAAAAGCTGTTCAAAAGAAACCTCCCGCCCCAGCACCTCTCTTTCCATAACAAGGGATGAACACTCACAAGCCTTCTTTCTGCGTCCCCGACACCCAGGGCAGCCCCGAGGGTCCAGCCGGGAGCGGGGGCTGCTCCCAGCGTCGCCTCCCTGGGGACACCGACTCTGCCCAAGCATCGGGGCTCCCCGTCTGCTTTTTGCACTTTGCAGAGCAGTATCGCTCAGGCTGAAAAGCAGAATTCTCCGATTGCCAAGATCAAGATTACTCCACAGGAGGTTGGTCCATTATTCAGCTCCTCACCGGGCCTTGCAGGCAATATAAATATGCTTCTTGAAAAATTGTGCCCTTCTCAAGAAGTAATACAGGATGCCAGTCTGTTTCGAAATCCACAAGTGTAAAATGGAATTACTCTGTATTTAAAGTGCCCCACTAAAGCTCCTATCCACTTGCCATTATCCCCTATTTCCCTAATCCCTTTTTTAAAAAAGTAATTCCAAGTGGCAGTTAGAAAACCATACAACAGGAAACACAGTAATTGTCCTAAATAGCGCAGTTTTTCCTCAATACACACCTTCCTGATGTGTAACAATTTCTCCATACACTTTAGCAAAAGACAGACAGTTTGCTTAAAACGATGCCATAACATGTGAAAAATTAGTGTTCTACTTTTTAAAGTACATATTGCAAAATGTTCTCTCCTCCATGGAATTGTTGAGTAATTTTTAATATATCTTTATGATTAAAAAAAAAGGGTAATGGAGTGAGCTTAGAAAGCAATCCCAATTTATTCTAAGAAACATAAGGTTATTCTGACACAGCAAAAGAGTTTTGTCCTTCTATCATAAATCTGGCAAGAGCATGAGCAACTGCACACCTGATTTGCTCACACCTTTCCCCAGCTCCTTCTTTGCAAAGATAAACCAGAGGTCTCTTCACGGAATGTAACTGAAATGTGGCAGGTTTTGGCAAGTGCATACTCACTTTCAGCCACTCGTACTGAAAGATTTGTTGGGCTGCATCAAGTATCCTTACTCCATCACCTTTACAGCTGTGAACGTGTTGACGGCTGGATTAGCCACCCCATCCACAAATAAAGCATTTGATATTTCAGTTCTTGTTTTCTGCTTTCGCATTCCTAGACTGGAATCGAGGGGAAGTCAGCACCTTTTGATTGCTGCTTAGTCTCGTCAGGCACAGGCGGAGGGTAGCAGGAAAGGCACTATCAGCAGGGAGAAATGAAGTGGTGTTTTACATCACTTCAGCTCCACACATCTCCCGTCACTGCTCTCTATTGAAAATTTAAACTGGAAAATGACAATAAAAAGCCGGAATAATGGGTAAAGCAGGACACAAAATTCGATAGACATTGCTACGAGCTTGAAGGGAAGCGACTTAAAAGGTCAGAGAGCAAACGGGAATGGCCACAATCATCTGAAGGCAGTTGGAAGGTAAGTTGATGGACACCGGTTTGACCCACAGGTCAGCAAACTAGTTTAACTCTACCTTGATCTGCACAACGCAGAGACAAGTTCCCGGCTCCTATCAAGCAACTCAATGCCCTTATCTGGAAGGGTTTAGTAAAAGTAAATCCACTACAAAAAGGAGCTATTCAGCCTTCAAGTGCTGGGTTTTGCTGGTAAAAGAAAGGAAAAATATGTGCGTTCTCACACAGCCTGGATCCAAACTGGCAGCTCCCAAACAGCAGCAGCACATACTCCTTCCCAAGCCAAGGATGAGTTTTGCTGCTGGCTCTATCCCACTGCCAGACATTCCTGAGATGGAGCAACCACTGCCCTAAAGAAACCATCAAGTTCCTGGACAACAGCATTTTGATAGCACTCTATTTTCAGGTGTGTATTTGAGAAGCAGTATTAAAGTCATCCTCTGCTCCATTACCCTTTCTACTAGGTGCTCAGACCATTTCATCAGGACCAAAATTTCCAAGTAACATAACCACTGCCTCTCACTCCCATTGGGGAAATCAGGTGCTGCTCCACCACCCCATTTACATGGCATTAAAAACCAAAAACAGTCAGAGCAAACTGTTGCTTTGTTTCAGTAGCAAACTTTGCAGGCCTCTCTTGGTTGCATTTGTAATGAAGAAAAATCCGAATGCAGCTCAGAAAAAGTCAGTCAGAGCAACTCTTTTTTCTAGAGGTTGTTAACAGTCCCATCTAACCCTTACACTTGAATGCATCTGGAGTTGACTGGTCTGTGCTTTTTTGCCCTGCAGTTTAATACCTGTTGTTTAAGGTACTACCAACACCATGTGTTTTACATGCGTGTACTAAAGATCATTCTGCTATGCAGATTACGTGCTCTAGTCCTAATTTTTCAGTACCTCGACAGTGAGCATCACCTCCCTAGGTAACAGATGAGGCCAGATTTCCAAACAGAATCAACACGACTTCCAGACACTTCCCCATCCCCCCACTCCCCAAAGAAGGTGGCAAAAGAAAGTGTTAGGAGTTTGAAGGGTTTGGGTTGGTTTTGGTTTCGGTTTGGTGTCTTGGGTTTTTTTGCCAAAACGCTAAGAAAATGCACAATTGTGGTTTTATTGCTGTCCAGGTGGAGCTTGTGGAAAAGATTTAAAGGGCACAGCAAGGGCGGCAGCGCTTGACCGGCTGGCTGACAGCACCCCGCAGCCCCTGAAATTGCCCAGATTCCCGGTCCTGTGGGGAAAACGCCCCCGAACAAGAAGGGAGTTTTCACACACAGCAGCGAAGTTTCCCAGCCCTGAGACCTGAAGAAGTTACGGCTGGCTACGGCAATTAGCATCGCCCCCAGCCACAACCACCTCACCTCAAAACAAAAGCGGAGGACCACTTTTTCTTTTGTCTTTTAAAGCAATAATGACCCTCAGCATTTCAATATTAAATCTCCTTTCACAACGGATCTGGCGGGATGTGAAAAATAATTTCAAGGAGGAGGTATATGCAAAGCAGCTGCTCAAACATACTCAGATTTGTGAAAGGCGCTGTAAAATTAGTCTGATAAAAGCAATTTAACAATTTTCTAAAAAAAAAAAAGTTAATGTCTTTCATTTAGTTTCCTCTGATGGTGCATTTTAAAAAGCATGAAACAGAAAAACTTACCCATTTGAATGCCTTAAAGCTGCTCTCAGTATGTGCTAAAATTTACATTCGTTGTATATTCTCTTTTCTCTGAAACTCTAGAGAACAACTCATGACATATGAGTTCAAAGCAAATCATTGACTGTAACGATGGACTTACAAAGAAGAAAAACAACTGGCTGACCTAAGGTAGAATGATTTTCTGGAGTTTATTAATACCATTTAAAATATTACAGATAAAAATCAATTACATTTCATGCATTTAAAATGCAAATCTAAAATGTTCCAGCGAAGGGCTTTTCATTTCAATGTGAAATATCCAAATTATTTCAACATTACAATGAGACAATTAGTTTGCAGCATTGCAAACCGCTAATGTAGTGTCAGGAGTGTTTATTAACATTTATCAATATTATTTTCAGGAAATACACATAGGCCAACGTTAGTTCAGTTTCACTTGGACAGTTTATTTAATACATGGGTTGTGGCAAACCCACTTTATGAAATATAGGAGAACTCTCACCGTAACTATACCTGAACTGCCAGCAAATGCAAATAAGTACATGCTCCATTAAATTAAATGTCATTCAACATTTATCAAATATTGTTTGCTTAATTACAGTTGTATGCCTAGCTAAATTAATATTCAAGCAAAACCTATATCCTGAAGAGTGATTTGATGCACACTTCAAGAGAGGAGTCCAGGAAAAAAAAAATGCAGTGAACCAGGGCTGCAACAAGAATGTTTTCTCGTGACAGGAAAAGAAATAAAAATTAAAAAGAAAAAAAAGCTCAAGTGTACTTCAATATATTTTCAAATATTTACTGGAAGAAATTTACAAGAAAAATACTATACAAAATCGTCTCCTGGACAACTGCACCTCACACCGATATATTGGTGGAGTTTTATTTAATTGTTAGCTAATCTAGAACGATTTCCCAGTGGTACAAACCTATAGGTTCAGACGCATTTTACAAATATTTAATTTTCCTATTTCCCCCGGCCTCCCTTTTTTGGCATTGGAAATACATCTTCGCTTGAAACCCACGGCTCTTCTTCATCTGTCTGAAGTTAAAAAAAAATATACGACTTTCAACCTAATTATTTTCAACGCATTTCGCGATTCCTGCTCAAACGAGAATTATACAAATATGCTGGCAAACGCAGTGAAATTCGGACTCGAGGAGGTAAACGATTTGTTAAAATTGGGAAAAAAAAAAGGGGGGGGGGATGGGGGAAGGGGGAGAAGGGAAATAAGCGTACTGCCGCTCCGGTCCCGGGGAGCAGACGGGCTCCGAGCAGGCCCCGGGATGGGAGCAGCTCCGAGGGTCAGCTCGGCGCTGTGCGGGGCGCGGAGCGCGGCTGGCGGCGCTGCCGTCGGGGCCCCGCCGCGGAGCAGCCCCGGCCCGCCTGCCCGCCCCGCCGGGGCACCGAGCGCGGCTCTGCCGGGGAGGCAGTGCGGGACGGTTTCCAGCAGCAAAGCGAGAGGGGACGTGGGTGTTTTTTCCGCTCTAAAAGCAACACGAGGCGGGGGCGTCTCGAGGCGAAGGGGAAAGGAGGCGGCGGCGGGGCCGCCCCGTGGGGGGTCGCGGCTCTCCGCCCTTGCCGAGCCGCTCCCCTGCCCCCGTGGCGGGGGTTGCGCGGCCCGGCCGCACCGCCAGCGCCGTGCGCGGCTCCGGGAGGGCAGCGGGGCCGAGCGCTGTTCTTGCGGAGCCGTGCCAGCTACTTACGTGTCCGCGTCCCCGCCGCAGGGCTGCGCGCTCGGGGGGCTGCGCCACCGGGAGGGCGGCGGGACTGGGGGGCGCCACGGCCCCGAGCCTCCGCCCGTCACTCCAGGCCGTTGCGGTGGCCGGGCTCGGGGGGCGGTAGCAGCTCCGGGGAGTGGCAGGGCGGGCTGCCGGCCGCGCTGTGCTCGCTGTCGGTGTCGCTGCCCTTCTTGCCGCCGGGGCCGGGGCCGCCGCCGGGGCCGCCGCCGCCGGGGCCCCCGGCGCCTCCGGGGCCGCTGTGGGTCTTGACGTGCTTGCTGAGGTGGTCGCTGCGCATGAAGCGCTTGTTGCAGACGGGGCAGGCGAAGCGCTTCTCGCCCGTGTGGGTCCGCAGGTGCCGCTGCAGCTCGTCGGAGCGGGTGAAGCGCTTGCCGCAGAAGAGCCAGTTGCAGACGAAGGGCCGCTCGCCCGTGTGCCAGCGCAGGTGCGCCTTCAGGTGCGAGGTTTTGCCGTAGACCTTGCCGCAGCCGGGGATGTGGCAGCTGTGCAGCCCCTTGCGGCGCAGGCTGGCCCCCGCCGGCCCCAGCCGCTCGGCCTCCTGGCAATTGGGGCAGTCGCAGGTGGCGCGCCCCGAGTAGCGGCGGGCGGAGGAGCGCGGAGAAGCGGCCAGCGGCGCGGCGGGGCCGCCGCCCAGCATGGAGCCCCCGGCGCCGGCCAGCGGCGAGGGGGCCGAGTCCGGGTAGGAGCCGGGCAGCACCGGCTTAAATCCGTCCATGAGATGCTGTCCGGCGGGGCTGAGGAGGTGCGAGGAGGCGCCGCTGCTGAAGGCCGAGTGGCCCAGGCCCGAGTAATCCGAATTGTAGCCGCCCAGTGGCGAGTGGAGCGAGGTCTGGAGTCCGCCGGGCGCGGGGTGCAGCGAGCCGGGCAGCGCGGCCGCGCCGTTGGGGCTCTGCACGTCGATCCAGCCGGCGCCCACGTCCCACCAGCTGGAGGCGCCCGCTGAGCCAACCTCGCCGGCGCCGAGCCCCGGGTGCGAGGGCTTGAACCAGGACTCGTAGGGGTGCGCCATGCCCACCCGCGGGTAGATGCCCTGCAGCCCCTCCACCGACGTGTGCACCTTGGAGATGAAGACGGGCTGGTGCGCCGCCGCCTCCTGTCCTGCCGCCCCACCGCCGCCGCCTCCGCCGCCGCCGCCGCCGCCGGCGGCGCTGCCCGGCGCCTGGAAGACGGAGTAGTCGTTGGCGAAGGGCGAGTTGGCGGCCGCCGCGCTGCTGGAGGTGAGCGAGAAGGCGCTGGAGCCCGGCGAGCCGCCGCAGCTGAACGAGTCCGAGACGAGGGCGGCCGCCGCCGCCGCCGCCGCTGCCGCCGCCGCCGAGGAGCCGTTCCGCGCCGCGCCCGCCACGCCGAAGCCCGGGAGGCCGGAGCCCACGGCCCCGCAGCTGCCCGCCGAGGCTGAGGAGGAGGAGCGTTTCCAGGGGTGGAAGCCTTTGCCGAAGGAGGACGCGCTGTCCGAAAGGGCGGACGGCGAGGGGCTGGGGCTGCCGATCTTGTTGCAGGTCGCGGCGAGCATGGCCAGCGGCGTGGAGCCTACCCGCGGTTCCTCCTGCGGGCACAGAGGGGAGAGCGCCGTCCCGCCGGCGTCAGGGGTGGAGTGGCCCCGCGCCGCCGCCCCGCGCCCCGTGCTCCGCGCCCGGCACCGCTCCGCTCCGCGCCCGGCCCCGCTCCGCTCCGCTCCGCCGCCCGGCCCCGGGCGCAAAGTTTCGCGACTCCCGCGGGGGGATCCCTTCGCTGGGGCCGGCACCGCAGCTCTGCCTCCAAACGCCTACCGGGGCTTTTTTTCACCATCCAACTCCCCTCCCCCGAAGGAGCTCAGGAAGGGTTAAAAAGGGGGAAGAAAAAAAGAGAGGGGAAAAAAGTTGCCTCTGTTACCGTAGCTTTAAAGATGCCCCCGGCACGGCGGCAGCTACGTTTCAGCCTGCTCCCTTTCCCCGGGACGTGGCTGGTCCCCGTCCCTCAGGCCAGTAAGGCTGTTTTCTTAAATACAGAATCGCAGGACTATCAAATTACTGCTTTTTTTTTTTTTCTTTAAGCGTCCTTTAAATCAGCCTAATTTACGTAGCAACGATAATGAAATACATATATAAATTTAGCATATGTAAATATGTATGCATACACGAGTTGAACGTACCTGCTAGACACGGTGGGTTGTGTTATTTTAAAGGGAAATAAAAAGCCACAATCTGTTGCAAATTTTTTTTTAAAAATTGCACGCAAAAAAACCCCGATAGTGCTGGGTTTGGGATTATTTTTTTGTTTGTTGTTTTTTTTTCTTCCAGCAGTCACATGTAAAGAAGAAAAACCACTTCTTCGGGGGCACAGGAACAGCACAGCCCAGGCGCTGTAGGTTGTTTCTACAAATGCCCTTAAAACCTTTTCTTGCTCACTGAAAAGTGGCTCTGCCCCCTTTTCCCCCTCTCACTCTTTCTTTTCACCTAAATTCACTTGTACTTAAGCTAAAAAAAAAAAAAAAAAAAAAAAAAAAAAGAAAAAAAAAAAAAGAAAAAAAAAAAAAGAAAAAGAAAAAAAACCCAGGCTGAATAGAGGAGACTGATAGCCCCGGTCAAGACAGGGGTTATTTTAACCCCCTCCAATCGACAATAAAAAGAAACCAATTAAACCAGCAAGAGAAAAAAATCCTTAGACTCACCCCTAGAAGTGAAGTTGCCATCACACAAAAGTGCCCTCCTCTCAGAGGATCTTTTTTATATTGATAAATCAGAGGCAGTGTTTTTTTTAGAGGTGTGCAATACAATGATCAGTTCCGCCCATTCCACCACAATTGTAGCTCCCTCGCCGGCTTTGAAGTGCCGCTGAGCCGCCGCCAGCCAATCCCCGGCACCGCCGCCTCGCTCGCCGACGTGACCGCGTGAAGTCAGCAGCGCCGTCGGGCCGGGCCGCGGGCCCCGCCGGCGCTGATGACCTCACGCACTCACGCCGGCGAGCGGCGCGGCTGCGGTGCCGGTCCGCAGGGACCGCTCACCCCGGGCCGGGCCGCTTCGTCCCGGCCGCCCCTTTCCATCAGCCCCCCACCCCACAGCCGTGTGCGCAATTTGACAACAGTTGCTTTTGAGGTTGTTGGGGTTTTTTCCCCCTCGGAGCGGTTTATGTTTGAATTTTTATACCATCATGATCATCATCATAATCTCAGTGTTACTATGATTATCGGCGCGGAGAGAGCGGTAGCACCCCTTTTCTACACTAGCCTCCCTTTCCCCTCTTCCCGATCCCTTCTGGTCAGCCCCTCTTCTCCAGTTGTCCCGGCAAGGGGGGAGAACACTTTAGGTCACTGCTGCCCGTCGTTCCCTCCCTTCTCGCCCTCGCCGGCCGCGCTTTCAGGCGTGATTCTTAGCGGAGGGGCTGCACAAGCGGAGTCCGCCCGGGCGGCACCGGCACAAGCAGGGGCTGGCTTCCAGCCGCCTCGTCCCCCCGAAGGTGAGCGCTCTGCTCTCCTCGGCCGGCTCTGCGAGGCTGCGGGGAAGGGCAGAGCCCTCTCCCCCTGTCCCTGCGGGACCCCGCTCGGCCCGGCCCTGCTCGCCCAGGTGCTCTCACCCCCCGCGGGTTTTCCACGGCTTTGCTTAGCTCTCCAGGGGATGTTTTTCCTCTTTCTCTCGGCTCCGGTTTTGACCCGTTTCCGTGTCGTGGGGATATTGACTGTACATCATATCTATTGATCAAGGGAGTAATGTACATTATCATACTTTGAAGTAAGAGTGAAGTAAATTAATGAACTGCTTTCTTTCTCTGAAAGCTGACGCTTACCATAAATGTCGCGTTTCTCTCTGCGAGCTGCTCTGAATGATTTTAGCCTGTTGAGAAGGCGTGACAGGCCAGCCCAGAAGGAGGAAGGGGTGGGGGAAGGAGGGAACTCCGTTTAACAAATAAAAAAGAATTAACTTCATTGCTTTGGTCTCCTTCTATAATGATATTCATTTTACAGACCTAACGCACACTTGTTTAAATTTCGGATTTAATTTAATCAATACTATCACCCGCAAAGAGGGGAAGAACATTTCCCGGAGATACTCCCTTGTATGAATGCTCATTAACTTTTTATCTTCACTTTCTTTATCTGCTGGAGATGGGGAGGAACTATTAAGACATAGATCAGAAAGCGTAAGAGCAAAACAAGCATCGTGAGCATTACATTTTAGATGAACACAAAATCGCATTTTGTGGTGTGCCAGGTTGGGTAAAAAGATCGACACGCATTCCTTTCAGCCCCAGAAAGTCTGGGAGACTTTGCCATACACCGGGGAAGTAGAAGCCTTTAGTGATATATCTCTTTTTAGGACAACCTCGCCGGGTGGGTCTTCCATTCGCATCCGTATTTTGTCTGCACTTGTCTGCCCAGAGGAAACGTGTCCTTTTTTGATCTTTTCGTGTTTGTTTGTTCCGATGCTTGCCTTGACTCCTTTGATTTGGGGTCGAAAATCCTTAATTTTCAGTGCGCTTTTCCTTTAAAAGCACCGTGTGGGAAATTTTGAAAAACTCGTTGTAAAAATAGTCGTGGGAGTCTTTACAAGGGAACTCAACTGAGAGGGAGGAAAAAAAAAAGGCAAATACATCAGAACAGAAATCACAAAACTCCTGCCAGTGGGCATCCTCCTGCTACTCTGATAATTTCCCCGAAACTGGAAAAGCTGCAGCTTCTGAACTTTGAGAGCGGTGAGCTGATATTTTCTGAATTGGCCACGGAAACATCTGTAACCTTCCTCCTTTGTATACATTGCCTGCTGGGCAAAGGATTTAAGCAAGCTTACAATTTTGTTTGCATTTGCCTTATTGACCACTGCACTTAAGGGTGCAGTACATCAACATAATATGCAGGTGGGGGCGGCGGCGGGGTGGGAGGGAGCCAGCAAAGAGAGGTTTTACAGAAATTAATTAAAACTTTTTTTTTCCCCCCATTTGAAGTTTAATGTACGGGAGGAGATAAATGTTCGTGCCGTTTCTTGAAAACCTGTGGGATCCACTCTCAATAAAGCTAAAATCTATTAGCATTCTGTATGCATCTGCAGCATAAATTTCATTTGAATTTCAAATTTAATAAACCAGGAGGTTTTTAATCATCCCTGGTTTTATTTGTTTGATATTAACATGCTTATTGACCGGGTCTGTTGACCAGTTTGATCATTACAGGACAGCAAAAAGTTAATTAAAACGACCACAGCTCCTTAATCATATCATCTGTCTCATCCATGTCGCTCCCTTTATTACAGCCTATGATGGATAGTCTCCCAGATTAATTTCTCTGTTTCTTCGATTTGGACATCAGCTTTTTGGACCTAATTTACATCCTGGGAACAACTTGCTCAAGTCTGCCTAACATCTTGAGCCTACAATGTAGATTAGCAATCTCGGAACTTTAGACACAACGATAGCTGTCGCTAACCTTTCGGGAAGGGGGGTGGATTTTCTTGGAGCATACCCCGATTCTCCGCGCTGCGACGGGCATGCGGACAGAGATGGATAGACCCTTGCACCAGAGGTCCTCGCCTGTCTACAGACAGCGCTACCGGGGTGTAGAGGGGGATTTCTCTTTGAGGAAACAGAGGTCTGTGCTATTTGAAAGGGCGTAGCTGGAAAGATTAGGCTGCGGGCTGACCACGCCGTGTGCTGAATGTCCGTGCTAGCGAGGGAAAGCGATTCACGCCACCCTTGCGCCAATTTAGGGGCACACGGGAGGGAGCCAGACTCCCCTGTCGCCTCCCTGGCGGTGCGGCTCCGCTCCGCCGTCTGTCAGGTGTCCAGCGAGGGGGAAGCCTCGCTCCTCGGCGTCCAGCGGCTCCTAGCTCCTCTCCCGCGGTCACGGGGGAAGCCTCTAGGCGGGGGCCTTCTCCTCGCCCTCGCTGGGCTCCGTGCTCTGGAAAAGGCTGCTTTGCCCCCGTGTTTGCCCCACCGCCCCGTACCTGCTGCCCTGGGCTGGGCAGGTGAGGGCCAGGAGGTGTCCCCTTCGCCCGACACCTTCACCTAGAATCCGTCACCTGGAAGATTTACCGAGGGCTGACAAACAACTCTTCACACGCACAAGGCTTGGCTTGTTCGGGGAGCCGAGAAAGGGGAATGGGACGTAAACGAGACAAAAAAGCCACCAGCCAGAAAGGACCGTGCTGTGCCCGGCGGTCACTGAGCTGAGAGGGTGGTTAATGTCTTCCTTAAACCTCTACCTGCACCCCTGCATTGCTGTGCTTCACTTGGGACGTTTCCCTCCCTGCCTCACTGGGCACTTTCGTGGGGAGCGGAGCTCCCTGTCGGGCACGGGGCGCGGCGCGGACGGTGCGTGTGCGCCGCTGCCTCCTCCTATTGCCTGTGTGGGATTTTTCTCCCGTAGGTGTAAACGTGCCCCGGGTACCCGGTAACCCTGCCGGTGTAAACGTGCCCCAGGTACCCGGTAACCCTGCCGGTGTAAACGTGCCCCGGGTACCCGGTAACCCTGCCGGTGTAAACGTGCCCCGGGTACCCGGTAACCCTGCCGGTGTAAACGTGCCCCGGGTACCCGGTAACCCTGCCGGTGTAAACGTGCCCCAGGTACCCGCAGCCCTGCCGGTGTCCCCGTCCCGCTGCCCTCCCGCGTTTCCCAGCCTGGGGCGGCCTGACTGCTCCTCGGCGCAGCCGGCGGGGAGAGGGGCCCGGCAGAGCCCGGGCTTCTCTCTGCAGAGGGGACACGCCGACCTGTCTACAGCCGGCGGAGGGGATTCGCGATTCACTTCGACGTCTTTCCTCGTCTGTTTACTTATTTGTCTGGATCGGTGCTTAAAAAAAAAAAAAAAAAAAAAAAAAAAGGCAGCTAGCTACGTCTCGGAAGGGTCCCTGTAATTAAATTAGCCGGGAAGACACCGCGCACATGCTGGTGTGTGCATGCCTGGGGAGGGAGAGGAAGAGGCACCTTCACACCCACTCTGTTTACATCGCCGGTGTGCGCCTGGATCCCATCCGCATCTCCTCCTTCTTCTCCCCGTTTCTTTCCCTGCCCTCCCCACCCCCCCAGGCCCACCCCCGCTCTCCCGGTACGCTATCGCTGGGCTCGCATCGGCTCCTGGGCGGTCATGTAAGTACCGGGAGGCGCCGGCGGGGAGAGCGAGCGCCCGGGCTGAGCGCGCCGGCACCGGGCGGGGCGCAGCGCGGAGCCCCCGCTGCCGCTCCTGCGGTCCTGCCTAGAATAGATTTGTTTAAGCTGCTTTCTGGTTTGGTTTTTTTTTTCCTATTATATATCACCTTCTCCCAGGCACCACTTACAGTTAAAAACTACTAAATTCTTCTCCTCAGAGGTATTGATTTCTTTTCATTCTGCTCCGTTAGGAGAGGAGGTAATGCTTCCAGATTACCCCGCGTCTCCTCCAGACGGTTGACAATTGCAATCGCAGTTTCGGGAAGATAAATGTTACTTTGGGAATTGTGCTTAATTACAAATAATCTAGGAGCTGCTCCGGGTCCGATGGTTTAACCACACGTGTTCAAATCATAGTACAAGCTTTTCAAGAGGGTGCCAAGATATAGTAACCGTTTGGAAAATCGGTGTGTAAGACAGGACGCTCCCATTAAACAGGCTGCCTGAAGCTGGGTCACGTCCCGAAATACATGCTATTTATTTATAAACATACAAATATATAAATGTATGTACACATGGGCGCCTGTGGATATGTGCGCGTATATGAATGTGTGTGACAGGCACTCGCATATGCAAATCCTAAAACACTTAAAATCGTAGCCTAAGGAGAACATAGAAGAAAAGGAAAGCTTTCTACGCTTGTATGTATGTATGTATTATGTACGTATGTATTTCTTTGTTCTCTCAACCGCACAGAAGTGTCAATCTGGGAAAAAAAATTAAAGCATTTTTGCTTGCCGCTGTTTGTGGAGTGGAAGAACTCCCTGGTCTTCCAGGAAAGACGTACCTCCGAAGCACTGTGCCAGGAAGGTTTTGCCCTCGTCCGTTCACACACTCAGTGTGCACCACAGCCGTCTCCTGAATGCAGAACTCCTGCGATTTGACTTGAGAGACCCTAATATTGATATATTTACTGTTCCTCTTACAATGTAGCTGCCACCTTTCCCTGTCGTTATTTGCCTATATGGCAGAGCAATTAGGTCACCCCCTCGCTCCCTCTCCCCCCTCCTTCCCCAGCAGCCTTATTAACTTCGGGGGAGGGGGGCAGACGAGCAGCGGGAGGGAGGCAAGGTGGTGAACAGGTTATTCTCTTAACCCGACCTGGCTGCAGGAGCGAGATGAGCAACACTGAACAGATGTCCCCATTTAAGCCATTCTTTTCCCACATGCCTGCTGGATGCTGCCAGGGCGCAGGAAGCTTGCTGCAGACCTGGCCCATTCCCGGCCATTATGGCCAAGTTATTCTGGACCAGTGAGCACGAACAAAATGGGCTTCAGATCGCGTGCTTGAGAATAATTCGACTCCGAGCCCTGGAAGAGCCCCCTCCCCCCATTTTTTTAAGTGTTGGGGGGTGGACAGGGACGTGTCTCAGCTCTGATCGTAGCAGAAGAACTTCTCAAAAGCCCCTTCCCCCTCCCTCTCTTCGGCAAATATGGTATAATTTACAGAGCAACTTAATAATCCGAGGGCCACCGCAAAAGCCCTTTGCGTTGTAAACCGGTTCTAATTACCTGCCAGAGCAATTAGCTGACTATCACGAAGAAATTAGATCGCTCAATGTAGCATAAATAATGCGAATAATTTTGTAAGGAGAATGGAAAGCGAGACCTGGTGTTTCTTTATAAGGAAATAACACCTCGTACTGTACGAACCCTACATGAACACATATTAATGTCTAGGCATGCACGGAAATGAATCCGAACATGAACCCTCTGGCTTAGATTCAGCACTTTCTTCATTTACATATGCGGGGTGAAAGTCGGCTTCCAGGCGTTTAGATACAGAGCTCTTCCAGATCACAGTAATTAACACATAGCGACTTCAATAGGAAAACCTGTTTTCCAGATGATTTTTACAATGCAGCTTTATGTCTCATTTGGCAGTTTAAATAGCTGGAGTTGTTTTCTGGCTGCATCTCCACTATCATCTGTTGAGCATATTTTGCCTAGAATATTGACCAAAACTTCCGAACCCTTTTTTTTTTTTTAAACACAGATGACTAATATACTGGACATGCCTAGAGTTTTCGAGAGGTGTGGTTTGTTTTTTTCTTAACTCATATGGTTAGTTCGTCGAGAAAATGTTATGAATCGCCTTATAAGTTTATGCTATTTAACAACTATTATTTTCTTCTTTCTGCATTTCACCTTGAAGGATCACAAGCCTTTACTCCATTTTCACTACTTCAATATTTGATCTCAAGAGGAAAACGGGTTTTTTTCCAGTTTAAAATTTACAGGTAATAGGCAGTCTGCAGGGATTTAAATGTATGCGTATAACAATCAGGTTATTAAATTTAAATATTGGCGAAATATTTGTTGACGCTGCTGGATCTACAGCTGCGGAATTGGGGAAGGAGTTTGTGCCCAGGAGTGCGGTGTAATGAAAGTGCCTTTACAGAAGAATTCAGCTAAAGTGGATTGAATTTGTTTCTGTTGTGTTTCCCCCTCTACCCCCGCCCCCGTACTGAGAAAAGTGCTAGTCATAAAGCGAGACGTGAAGGTGCCTGATCGCAGTGAAGATCATCCCAGCCCAAACTGCAGCTGCTTACTACTCGCAGGCGCTCGGGGATTTAGCGTAACTCGTTAGGAGTGCTCCGGGCTAAGGATAAACACAATTAATTTGGTTTAGCTTTGATAAATAGGAGCAGCAGCGTACACTGTGATTCTTTAAATGCTTCTTCGAAGGGGGGCAAAAGCCGAGTGTAAGATCAGATCTTTCATAACTTTTCAGAGCGTCCCTTTCCTCCGGCTCGGGCACTAACTCAGCAGATATTAAGTGACTGGTCAGACACCCTTGTCCCCAGGTTGTCTCCGGAAAGCTGGAATTTCGCTGAACACGGTTTCTAAGCTTCTCCTGGTCTGATGGGGACTGCTCAGCTGTTCCGTAGCCCCCACGTAGCACACTCGGAATTGTAGAGCATGTTTAACGATTCCTGCTCGTCGGCTAATTAGAGAGGGCTTTGAAGCTCCATTACCGGCAACAAAATTATTGCGGTCAGTTTAGGCCAAATTCTGCGGTCCTTAATGGAGCGAAACTCCCATTGAAGTCAATGGGACAGAAGTCAATGGACGTTGTGCTCTATTAAGGAGCACAGAATGTGTCCCTTTGTGATTTAGAGATTAAAAATCGGTATCGGTAAGAAGTTGAGACGGTCACACTCCCGAGGCAGGATCTCACCCGCGCCCAGGTAGGGCTCGATTCCTTTCCACGGGGCGGGCTGAGCCCCGCGGCTCCCCAGGGACGACGCCGAGGGCAGGATCGGTGCCGGGGGTTATTAATCATCAACAGCGGCCAGACAAAAGGGCTTTTCCGGCGGTTCTGAAAGGACCAAAACTTGGCTCTCCCGGGGGCTTCAGCCCCCCGGGGCCGGCGGGACTGTCAGTGCTGAGGGAGGAATTCGGTTCATCCCGCGGCCCCGGCGCTCACTGTGCCCTGGCGCGGAGGGGGCGTCCCGGGCGTGTCCCCTCCCTCCCCTCCGCGGCGCTCTGTCCCTCCGCTCGCCGTGGCTGATGTCCCCAGTCACCGACCAAAGAGGTCCGCTTCCCGAGGGAGGCTTTGGATGCCGAGAGTCCTGCAGGAGGACACAGGAAGAGGCCCCTTCAGAGCCCGCAAGCAGCTCACACTCCGTTTGGGCACCAGCACAGCAGGGCTTGGGAAGTCCCGTTCCTAACCCTGACCACCCACCCGCTGCTGTCGACGTGATCTGACAGCTAAACTCTGAGCTCGGGTTTAAGGTGCAGCTCTGGGCTAACCCTTGATCTCTCAAATGGAGTTTGGTTGTGCATTATTAAAAATTTCCTTATTATGGGGGCGAAATAGTACTGGACAAGCGGAAAAGCCCATTTTACAAAACTGAAGGAAATGCTGCAGGTCACTGAAATATGGCTATAGTTCAACATCCTGCCTTTTTGAGAGAGAAGAGGGGTGAGACATAGAAATCTTTCTTTCTTCTTGTTATTGCCCTAGTGGAAAGTAAAAGCCTCCAGGAAAAACTTCACAGCGTTTTTCTCAGAACGCAGAGGAGCACACACAGCTGATCCTCTAGGAAGCTGTGCACAATTAAGACTCATTTTCTTTCTGCTGGAACAATTAATTGTACAAATGAAAGGTCAGGCATGTGCTTTTCCCATGTTTATCAACCACAATAATGAGCCCCTTCTATTTTTTCCCCCAGCGCATTATATTGCAATAAAGCGCTATCGCAGTGCCGTCTCTCTGGGTAAACATCCTCTAAGGCGATGCGGCGGAGGCGAGCGGTACGTACATGTATGCACGCACATACATTTAAGAGGGACTCAGTGGCCGAGGCGAAGGCAGATGCGAGGTGTGAGAAGTGAGGGCTTGCCCAGCCCCTCCGTTCCCGCACACCGGCGGGGAAAAGGCGCCTTTTCCCCGGAGCGCTCCCGGAGTGCCGCCGGCCGGGCTGGCTGAGCCCGGAGGGAGAGCCCTGCCTCCCGGGGCTTCTGCGTTCCTCCCGGTTTGGGCTACTTTTGTAGGGGGAGGGACTCCTCCTACTTCTCCGAGGATCTAAACCACCTCGGCAAATTCTTCTCGCTTTCCTCCCCATCATAAATCCACCCCCGAAGAGATAGGCTGGCAACTCCTCCACATCCATGACATTACACGATTCTTCTGCTCACATCTTCAAGAATACACCAAGTACCTGCCAATTCTAAAAAAAATTCAAGAGGCTCCACTTTTTCATGCCAGCTCAATACAGATTCATTGACTACATATAGTAGCAACCATTGGAAACACAAGTATGATAATCTATATTTTCATCAGCAGGTTCACTTATTTTTCCTATTACTTGGGGAACAGGCAAGTCACCCACTGGAATTGTGCTTGGGGGAACGCAACTAGTGTTGGCAAGGTGTTTTTCTCCCAGCTGATACATTACCCTTCATGCAACTATTCAGGATATCTACCCCTTGTAACGTTCTCCTTAACCTTACTGTCCATGCTCACAGTGGATGAATTTTTCACTCCTGACACGTGTGAGGTGATGGAGGAGAATAACCCTACTGGAGCAGTCTGACACGTGTTGTGTCTATCCAGGTGACCAGGTCTACTTAGATTATTTTATCATGTTGGCCTAAGATACCCAGAAGGTTTCTCAGAAGGGTCAATCTCCATTAGGACCCAAAACATGGGTCTATTTCTCCTTGGGTAGGAACCTTTGCCCTATTTCTTGCAACATTTGTAAGAGGGTGCCTTGTGTACACCTGGCAGTTGTGGACAGGCAAGTTTGGTTTAAACCAGCAGGAGGCTCTGAATGCCTTAAGCTGGTGTTTGGATTCAGGGTCACCACGGTAATGAACCCAAGATAAACATCCATCTGGAAGGGGAAGAGCTCTGCTGGGCAGGATGAAGCGTGGCCTCTTGAAACGGCCAAAGTAGTGGCAACGCTGCATCCCATGAGACCGAGTGCAAAGACAACGTGCAGACTGAGATTTTAGATCCACGGGATGCAGAGCAGTGATGCTGCACAAGGAGAAGCCAACACCATTGCTCCTGGGGTGTGTAGCTAATTGTCTAGCAACTGCTCTGTATCTGAGCTGTATGGTAAAAGGCCAGAATGATTTCTGGTAGAAAAACTCATTGCTCCTATGAAAGTATGCTCATTTTTGTGCAAACGTAAAATTGCTCTTCAAACACTGAGCAGTCTCAGACAAAGTTTGCTATAGTGGCCTGTTTCATAGCAGGAAGGAATAAATGGTAACGATGCAAGTACTGACTTTGGCCACAGTGGGATAGAGGGTTGTCCCCGAGCTGGAAACAACACAGGGATAAACACGGATGGGGAAACCCTCCTATCCCTGTGGGAGGGATTCCTGAGTTCCGGCAGAGAGCCTAGGCTTCCCTGACAGACCGTGGCCGTGACCCCCCTGTCCCAAATCACAGTGTCGCACACCGGCCACCGCACCTGTACGTGAAGCCCAGCCCCCGCAGCGTGCCCAGAGCGAGTGCCCAGCCCGCCCGCCGCAACCCGCGCCTTATCCCCCGGGAGCGCCTGCGGGCAGCCCGAGCCGGCGGGCCCGGCCCCGGTGCGCTGCCCCGAGCTCCGCTCACCGCCTCCCCCTCAATCACGGCCGCCCCGCTGACAGGCTGGGAGGGCGCCGCACAAAAGGCGCGGGCGGGCGCGGCCCTCCCCGCCCGGCCCCCGCCCGCCCCCCGGGCCAGCCCGGCCCCCCGCCCGGCCCGCCCCGCTCCGCCCCCGCCGCGGGAGCCGCGCCCGCACGGGCGGCAGCGCTCGGGGCCGGGGTCGCCGCCAGCCCGAGCGGCGCAGCGAGCACAAACCCCGCTCCCGCACAGCGACAGAGCCTGTGCAGGGCGACAGCGGTAAAACCCCCGCCTCCTCGTGCTCCGGTTCAGCGTGATGGTAGCTAATTGGAGAGAACCCAGTGACTAGGAAAGGTGTGTAATCGCACCGCAGCCTGTATGTGGACTCAGTTTTTCAGACACTGCGATTCAAAATTGACTTTTTCATGGCATAAGCTCCTTTTTTTTTTTTCCCCTCAGATGTTCTTGGCTAATGAAAAATTAATAGTGCTGGAAAGAATGACCCTTTAAATACCAGTTTGTGTCATGCTATATTAAAAGTAGATAAAAGAGATATCAAATGCTAAATGGATTTTCTGAAATGGCTGAAGTCCATTCGTTGGTGGACTAAGTCAGTTCGTTAGAAATCTGTTTACACCAAAAAATTCTCTCACAGGCAGAAAGTTTGAAGTAATTTTTTATTAGGATGCAGTCAGTGTTTTATATATGATAGCAGTAAGCATTAATTAGATCTTGCACAGATTTCAGGATGGCTTCAAGTACGAATTTAGGAACCTGGTATGTTCAGTAGTAAAGACACATTTCATTCCATGGGGAAAAGTGACATTAAGTCTATGCTACATTTTTGTGGAATTACTGTTTCCACAGAATCATTCAACAGACATCATGTTAGTAGTTATTAATTTATTCATCTACTTTCAGTATGCTAGGAATACTGCCTTCAACTGTTAAAGAAGCAGCTGGCTTTTTTATACAAATAAACTGGGCTCTGAGACTGTCAATCTTCTTTGTTTGACAGAGAGGAGTTCCTGCCCACACGGAAAGAATAGCTCAACATCTGTCATCCCATTCTCTGTGATGGCCCAAAATCAGGAAGACTACATCTGTCCTCTTCCTTTCAGATACTTCTGGAAGACAGAGGTAGGAGGACTGTGTATTTGGTCAGCGTGTTCATCAAGCATTAAGCAACCTCTCCACAAGCCCTTTCATGTAATTGTGTTGTTTATCCTCTGCTTGAACAGTAGAATTTGCAGTAGGTCTTTGGAATTTTGATCCTACTATGAGTTTTTTGGGTTTTTGTTTGTTTTAGTTTAGTCTACATTTGTTAATAAAACACATTTTAGTTGTAATTAAAGTGTTTAGCAATAGTTTATGCCTAGGCATGTGGTCCATGGGAATGTAACTTGCAGATATATACATGAATGAGCATAAAGCAGAAAATACTTATTCTTAGAGGTTAGGAATTACACTACAGTGGTGAGTGATGGAGAAAGGTGAAAATGAGGGATGTAATTTAGCTTATCCCTTGCAAGCTTAAAAGTGGCATCTTTTGACATAACTGTGTATGGAGCAGAGGAGAAAGGGAAAGTGTGGAGGAGGAAGAGAAGGGGATGGAAGAGGCGGGGAAGAACGTGTTATTATGTAAAAGAAATGCTTAACCTCATTATCTCTGGTTCAATATCCAGAAAATTTGTCAAAAGCAAAAAGAAACAAATGAACAAAAATATCAAACAAACAAACAAATAGAAAAAAACTTTAATCCCTGAACTCAGAATAGAAATTAAAGTAATTTTAAAATTAATGGTAATGTCCTCTTTCAGTTGTAGACAAACTAGTAGTGAATAGTGGAATATGCACTCCTTTTCTTATCACAATTAAGAGCTACTGTGATGAACCTTGGAGTCCCATCCAGCAGCAGTTGTGTGAAGCAAACACCTCTGTGACCTACAATTTCAGCTTCACAGTCCTAAGATTTGGGGAAAGCACCAAGTGCAAAATGCTCGGAGGGGTTTAGGCATTGTGACATTCAGCTCTGCTGTCCAGGGGAATCCACCCTCTGAAGTCAGGCTGTCAGCTGCCCGTCACTGCCTGGTGGCACGTAGGCTGTGGTGACATGGTGATTCTGATGTGGCTTGCACCCATGCTGCCGCTGAGGGAGCAGCTCAGTCACTCTGTTACCTTCTGCTTTGATTCTTAGAGCTCTAACCTCTGTTTATCTGCTCTTCTAAAAAGAATGCAGAAAGGAGGCAGTTTCTTAGTAAGGCTGGTTCACTGATTCATTTAACATTCAACTGATTCATTAAACATTTTCTAAATAAAAATAAATGAATTAAATTTTCCACAGAAATGCCAATCTAATCTCAAGGCATTTACTCATTTCAAGTCCTAGAATGAGACCTTACTAGACCGTATCAGATTATACTTAAATGAGATTATAATGTGCCACTACCAATTGCAAATATGGTACTAAGTTTGCATAAGAAGATCAAAAATGTTTCTATTATTATTATTTACAGATAGAAGAATGATCTTGGTTCTATTGCTGGACTAATCCAGAAAAAAATCCCTCAGAAATAGGAAAACCTCCTGCACTACAAAAGAGAATCATGAAAAATGAGATCCTACTTTCCCTCCGGTCTCTCTGGTTCAGGAACTAAAATTCTACCTTCCATTTCCTCTGCTTCTTTTCATGTGCATACCAAACTTGTCTCTGCCCTATGTGTAATGATGTACTTGTCTTCATCTAGGCCCCCAGATTTTTGGAGACAGCAAGTGATTTGGTGCCTCCTCAGGTCTCTGTTTCCATAGGGTTGGAATCTTAGAGATGGAGTGAAGATATTAAGATATTAGTCAAAAGGACAGTAGCTTGAATGAAGGAAAGGGACTTGCTAGACTTCCCAAAGGTGAATGTCTTCCTGCATGTGTCTGCTGGGGGAGACAACATATAACTGAATTGGTTGTTGGCCTTCTCTCATGGCTCAGAAAAGACAGTTGTGTCAGCTGTTGTATTCAGAAAGTAAACTAAGCCAGCCCCGGCCTGGGCATTTCATTTTCCAATAGAAATGTTCCAGTGAGTTTTCTCTAGATCACTGTGTATAGAAGTTTTCCTGTGCTTTGTAACAGAAGGTAAGCAAACCATTGCCAATTCTACATGGCCTTCTCATGAAATTATAGAGATTAAATATTTTGCATTTTCCTTCTGATTTATGAGTTTGGCGTGTACACTCATTTTATACCTTCTTTTTTGTGAAACAGTGCAGAATAGAATTTTGTTTTGTTGTGTGCATTTTTAATGAGAGCTGCGAATTTTGCAATAGCATTTTCTTCTGAGGTCTGTAGCTTGGAAAAAACACCAAATATAGTGACACAATAGAATTGCAAGAGTTAT
Source organism: Melozone crissalis (assembly GCF_028551555.1). Lineage (NCBI taxonomy): Eukaryota > Metazoa > Chordata > Aves > Passeriformes > Passerellidae > Melozone > Melozone crissalis. The sequence goes on from NW_026535794.1 coordinate 31,852,815, forward strand.
AAACATTGTTACTAGCCTTGGGGATGTTTTGACTGAGTCCCTCCTCCAAATATTTTCAAGGAAGCAGATCCTGAAAGTTAATAAGCTTAGGAAGATTTTAATGAGCACATAGACACTGAAGCAACTCAGAGAATTTGCCTTTGTCTTATGAAAAGGGATCACAATTGAACTCCTTATTACTTATGACATGTAGTTTGTGCTTTGGATTGGCAACCTTCAAAGGTATGTTATTATGATTTGTTAAATTATGTGAAATAGGTAGAGAAAAATAACCAGCCTTTAATGACCTGGCCAATACTGTTACTTTGTCCGATTCTAGAAAATCATTGTTGAGGTAAGGAACAACATTGCCATTTATTACATCAGAATGTGATAAAATAACATTCAAATTCTCATCATGACAGAATAAAAATAATGTAACAAAGAAAACACTTCCTAACATGGTTACCCTGATCTGCATACAAGTCGACAACGTTCAAAAAACTGACACTTGGATGGTTTTGTGCATCCATTTCTGGCTTGGATTGCAGAGTGGCTTCTGAGACCCTTTAGCACCAATACTGTCCCACAGCCTGTAGGAGCTATGCCATGAGCTGTCCTTTTGCTGTCTCTGTGGTCCCACTGAGAGCCTGACACACTGAGGACTGTAACACTCACCACTGGATTGCTCCAACCCTAATCCAATCCATTTTATTCTGTGCTAAAATGCAGACAGGAGTTGATTCTAGGAACTGATTCAATCTCTCCACCCCTGTCTTTGCTTTATCAAGGAATGTTGCTGCTGAGGTGAGGTACCTCTCTCTCAGCTGAACAAGATGCTATTACCTCCAAGTTTAAGACTGTATTTTTTTAACCACATAATTTATTTAATAATTAAACTATGGTCTCTGCAGTGTGAAAATAGATCTCTTATAAAAAGAGAAGCCTTTGATTCCAAAGATTATTCGGGGTCTAGACCTTTTAAGGAAAAGGAAAGCAAAAGTTGAGTGCCAACTGTATTGTTAACCCTGCACTTTACAAAGAGAGTCTCTACATGATATAGTGAGCAGGCAGGGACCACCTTTAGGGACATGTGTCATGGGTGGTTGCACAGGTCACCACAACGCAGGGCCGCTATTCACACAGAGTGAGAATGTTGCAGTGTCATGCCTGTGCTGCTGATTCAGCTCCTTATCAGCTCCTGGCTTGGAGCTTTGATAGCTGATGTGACAAACCATAAATAATGGAGGGTCAAGCTGAGCAATGTTGTTCACTCTGACCTTCTAATACTTCTGGCTTATTAGATCAGTCATTAGCGTTTCAACAGGCTGCTGGGAAACAGAGTACAGTGGCTTTAGCTGCCAAATCCTCCCCTATTCACAGACAGCCTCTCTGTGTAGGTATTAAATGCATCCCAGGGAAAAAAGTCATATGTTCCTTGAAAGGAAATCAATTTACAAAATAGGGTGAAAATTGCAGAATAGCCAAATATAGAATATGGCCATGTAGAAAGAGAATCTATCAGCAAAAAGCCCCAACCCATTACCACCCCCTGGAGCCCCTCCAAACAATAACCAAAAAAGGAGCTCAATAGTTATCAGGGCAAATCCTTTTTTTTTTTTTTTTAACCAAAGGGATATGAGTAATAGAGTAAGAAAAGAAGGCAATGAAGATGGTCAGAATTGGACAAGGAATAAATATACTGTCATTGTCCAACCTCTGCCTCCTCCAAAGTTCTGAAGTGGAGGAAGTTCAGTAGTTTCCATTTTAAGGCTCTGTATTTATAATGTTGTGAATTTTTCCATTAAAAATGTGAAATTTTCCATACCAGTGGTCTGCCAAATCTTAAAACTTTAAAATAGTTTAAAAAAAAAATACTTCAAAATCTCATAATTTCCAAAATTAATTTTATAAGCAAGCATATTTTAGCTAATTTTAAGAATTACCTTACAATTATTTTCTTGAATATATCTAAATGGGCTTAAAAAAGGAAGATATAGGATCATAAGTGCTATACAAGAAGGAAAAAGACACACCGTTAGCACAGGCTCCTGTCAAGATTTGCCTCAAGATTTTATGGCTGCTAAAGCAAACAGGGCTAGATGCCAGGTACACCCCTGCCATGGGTTTATATGGAGCTCCATGACCACCAATGCTGTTGCCCCTATGTTATCTTGCCTTATAGGAGGGGACGTTTTCTATCACCAGCTGACAGCCATGCCAAAGAGCCACCCTGAACAACAGTATTGCTCTACACAGCAAAAATCCTGCTTAGTTTTAAAAAACAAAGGGTTAAAAAACTGTATACTAAAAATTAGTATCAAAAAAACTCTGAAGATTATGCATTCAACTGAGAGATTGGAAATGGACAGAACTAAGCTTTCCTTGCCAGCCCTAAGTGTCCTCTTTCATGCTGTGTATCAGTCTTAAAATGAACAGTCTTTTTGTTTTTCTTTTTTCCTGCAGCATTCACACTTTGTCAGGCGCAGGGGTTTCCTGGGGTACTGTAACATAGAAGAGTGTCATCTGCTCGAGTGTCATGAAAAATTGAGAAGCTGCCATAAATGAAACCAGAACAGGGAGACAGCAAGCTCTCTTCTGAACACAGCTCTATGTTATGATGGATAAAAGGATTCTCCTGGAACCGTAGCTCCAGAAGTGAACCCTCATCTGTCCTGGTTTTGTCTCTTCTGTAGACTCATGTTCCCCATGTGATTCAAGTGAAAGTTTCTTGGGTGGAATGCACTTGTGTATTCCTTATTTCCTGAGTGCACAACTTCATACACTCAGGAATGATTCACAGAAGTGCTGAGTACTCACAGATGGTGCTGAAATCAATGGGGCTTATTCTTTAGACATATAAAATACCATAAAAAGGCTAAGCATCTTTGAAAATCTAGCTCTGAGCACATCATATTGAGGACCCCAAATGAGTAGATATTTTTATCAATCTCGGCCATAATGGCTCAGCACTTGAGTTCCCCATCTGTAAAGTGAGTCTAATAGTACAGTCTCACGTCTCAGGTTTGAAGGTAAATTAATTAGTATTTGGGAAGCACTCAGAAACCCTACTAGAGAATGCTACAGAAACACCCATAAAGATATTAATAATTCAGTATTCTGCAAAGGGTTTGAATGATGTGCAGTAAGGAAGGCATGGAGCTACATATTGAGTGATAAGAATAAAAAGAATATTGAACAGCTGCTCACTCCAGGAGCATCGTCCATCCTATGAACTGAATGATGTATGTGTCTCTGCAGTTAAAGACTTATTATCATGCATATGTGCAACGAGCTCAAATTAAAGTTGCAAAAGCAAGCTTAATTCTGATTTTTCTGAAGTTAAGGGGGCTTAAATTTGCAACATGCACATACTTTCAATGTAAATATTTTGTGTGATCATCTCTGTACTTTCATGTTTTCCTCCTGAGGACATGAAAAGTTTCCTGAGTCAGTGAACCCAGTGGTCACTTACATAAAGCATTCATGTGGCCTGGGTCACTCTGGGAACAGATGTATTGATTTTCCAGGGACCAACACCAGGGGCAAGTTTGGTTTGAACCATCTTCTTTGTCTGATTGCATAAGTTTGTAGTGGCTGCTGGGTAGAAGTGAGGTGTTAAGTATGTACAGGGCGAGAGAAGAAAGCTGCCTTTTGGCTTTACTTTGTGTCAAGTTTTTTTGGTGGTTAATGTAGCATTGGGAGAATCACATAAACCTCAATCCCAGAAATGAAGTTATTGCCAAGGCAAAAATTCCTATATTTACATATAAATGTCCCCATTCAGCATGAATGAATACCTTTCTCATTTGTAATGAAGTAGCAACATCCACGACAATCATATTCTAAGACAGAGATGTTAGATTAAACTGACTGTACGTATCTTTGGATGTAAACCCTATCTTTCAGAAAATCTACCTGATCCAAATGAATAATCCTTACCAAACATGTTCTGAATTATGACCAGATTTCTATATAAGATTACTTGATATCAACAAAAGACCTCTGTAATACAGAAAAAGGACTGCTGGCTCCTTCTGTCTCACTCAAGGATGTAGGTCCATTTTTAGTGTGTCATCTATGTTTAGATCAAAGGCTTGGATTTTCGCAGTGACCTGGAGCAGTCAGTGGACATTGTGGCTTTCTGTTATTTGTGACCAAACCACAATCCACTATTTTTAAACCTGCCATCTACTTTTCACTTTGAGTTCTGGAAAGAGAGAGAGTGATATTTTAAATTTTGTTTAATTGGTCATGTAATGACAATTAAAAATATCTGCCTCTCCCCTTTCTTTATTCTCATTTTACCCCAGATTTCATAACAAATATATTGGGTTTCCAACTAGTTGTAGTCCTGTTCCACATTATATTTTCTTGTTATGCTAACTCAAAGATTATTTCAGAGAAAACTGTATCATCCCTTGTCAGGACGGAATTTAAAATATTATATCATATTGTTTTAAGCAGGCTCTTAATTTTGCTTGCACTTCTAAATGCTTTTCTGGACATAGATACATTTCTGAGGAGAAAGCAGTGTTGTTTATTTACACAACTCTCTTTTCTCCCTTTTACTTTTTTTTCCAGAAACATAACTTATTATCTACTCCAAGATTAAAAGCATTCTAAACCATATCAGCTGCGAGAAATAGCTATCTTGTTGATTTTCAGGAAGTCTACAATACTCCATCTAATGTATTCAATGAATTATTTATTTCTTAAAGAGATACAATAAATCTTCACCTACTGTATTTGATGATTTTCATAGCAGGAATAATAAGTAATATGATTTGAGTGTGATTGGAACCAGGTACCAGGAGGGGGGGAAGGGAGGTCAATTTAGACTATTTACCAAGCACATTGAAAGACAGTGCATCTGTAAAGACACTGGACCTTGCTACTCATTTAAAGTTTCCAGGGGAAGAAGTTGATGTATTTCCATTGAAAATAAAGATCAGGAATTACTCAAATACTTATATTTTAAAGGAGCAGCTTAGGTGCAAAAGCAAAATGGTGATGTTCACTGACATTGTTCCCTGTTACATTGGAGTGGTTCTGAGTAATTCCATTGATTTCAGTGGACTTTCGTTGGGCTAATTGGGAATAGAATCTGACTCCATGTTAGCTGGGGGTGGGGAAAGTGACAGGAATATAAATAACTCCAGATAAGTATTTGAATTACAAGTACTCGGCAACATGGTTTCTATCTGTTAAGGATGGTCATACCAAGTCATGAAAGTTCTGGATACATCCTCTCCTGTTTAGTTCATGCAGTTAAAAAAAAGATAAAAAAATAAAGCACTGCTCAGTGGCAGCTGTTTTTGATGCTGATATTATATACTGTTGATGTCATATTCTGAAGCATCCATCAGAGGATCTCTAGAGTACCTCAGAAGTGTGCTGTCCCATTCAGACTTTGAATCAACCAAAAGTTATAGCTTAGTCAAATTTTTTCTTGGCAGGTAGTGAGAGGAGTTGGTGAGTCCACTGTCCCACTGCTGTGTGCCTACAGAGTGACAAACAGCTGAGCAAATAGTTTGGAGAATAAAACCAAGCCTTTAGATTTTAATGTTTTCCAAGATATTCAAAGGAATCATGCACAATATTTATGTGCATCATGCAGGAATTTCAGGGTTTAACAATTCCTTGCATTCCCATGCTTTGCCTTACCTTGCTTTCCCTGTCTCTCCATCCACTGCATTCTTCTCTAACTTTTATTGATGAGATGGAGACCCTGGTTCAAGCAGAGCATAAGATTTTAATAGAATACCTTACTCCTCTTGCCTTCTTCTGTAAGCAGGTATATTTTACATGGAATACCTGCAGTGGGATCTTGCTCTAGATCTAGCTAGAATTAGCAGCAAAGCACAAACTGGTACCAGCTCTCTCTATATTTACCTGTATCCATCATCCATTCACCTCTGAGGCCTCTTCACAGATATGTTCAGAGTTTCATGCAGTCTTTAAATCCACTTGAGGTCTGGTTCTTTCAGATCACTGGTGCTATATAAACATATATTATCAATATTTTAGTCATCAAAATATCTGACCTTCAGAATATGCTGTTAAGCAGCAAACAGACTGACTTAGGTAATTTTGCCTTATATACTTTTCTATTTAAATCTCTCTTCTGTGAAAAGCTATTCCAAACATCTATTTGCAAAAATACCTTAGTAATTTGCATCTGTTGAACGGATTGCAGATTCTGTTTTCAATTTTAGGAATATTTTACTTTAATATTTGTGTTAGTCAATGACTTTTGGCTGGTAATGAGAGTGCTGGCACACTAAATAAATTCATTCTTGTTTCACTTTTTATTTTTTTAAAGTGTGTTGAGCTTTCTCCTCTCTTGTGCATTAGAGATTTGAGTAACTATCTAGTTAATACTTGTTCTGCTGATACTCTGGAAAGCTTTTCTTTAACAGCATGAATGAACTCAGCATAAACGTAATTCTAAACTTTGGCTGACATAGCTCAATAAATCAAAACCTTCATCTCCCAGTCATGCACTTAGTTTCATTAAGTACATAAGAGTAAAACTAGTAATAGCGTTAATATGGCTTAAAAAAATTGCATTTCAACCAGTTGGAAATTCCCCACAAATAAGCCTAAATAGATACTGATGCCATTAAACCATCTTATTTCAGGTATGCACATTCAGGTGGCACGACGTGCCCACAGTGTTTCTTTTACCAGCTGTGGTGGGAAGGGGGAGTTTCCCACTATTGGGACCTCTTGCAAGTCTTTGAGGTTATTTTATGGTTAGAAACATCTGGATGCAAATGTCTTCCACCAGCTCCTTCAATGTTTCCACAAGTCCCCTCAGAGCAAAGAATTGGTGTCCAGGGATATCCCACAGGAAGGGCAAACGGGTCAGTGGAAACTGCCACTTTCCTACCTTTGTAAACAAAGGGTTATAGACCACAGTGGGCAGCATTTTAAAAGATGCATTCGAAAGAAGATGGGGCAGGATAATCCAGGCATTTTGAACTTATAATCTTAGCAATATAAATTGGAAGATGTAGGCAAAGCCAAAGATCACAAAATCTGTCCCAAAAAAGCCCTTATCTTTGTGAAAAAAACCATGTTTCATATAGCCTTAAAGCTTTCACAGTCAGCATTTATTGTAGTTCCTTAGATTTGTTATGGGATATAGAATGTATTTGCTGTGTGAAAAAGAAAATGGAAAAGCTCCCTTTTATTTAAAGGTTCCTTATTCAGAGGATGTACAGCTTAACTGCAAGGCTCTTGTCTATTAAACTGGAGTACACAGGGCATCATGATGAAATAAACTTCCAAGTTTTCTTGCTCATTGCTCATTCTTTTGGCCTGATTTCCATCTTGATTTGTCAGATGTTATAGATTAGGGAACAGGAGTCTTACTTTTTCAATAAATGCAAAATCTAACAGCATTAGTAAAGCTGTAGTTTTGTAGTCAACAGTGTTTTCTAATGGCACCAAAGAAAAGTTTTCCAGCTTCATGTCAGATGTTTGAGCTTGGCAGTATCTATTAAATCAGACTTCAAGCTTCATGCTGTTCTTTTTAAATTAAAACTTTTACATATTTAATCCTTGCTTTACTGTACTGTGGTAAGATGGTAAATTGCCAGTAAAAAGATTTCTTTAGTAATAATTAAGAGCAACTCTTTCTAAGTCAGCTTCATATGCATTTTTATCTTAGTTTAAATTATGCTTTTGATATTTGAGAGGTATCTAGATGTGTCTATCACTAAAAAGTAGTATTTGCCTGTCAGGGTTGTTATAGAAATATTGTGTCCCATTCAGATATTAAGTTTTTAAAGGGGTTCAGAAGAAAGGTGCAGGAATAATTTGAGAATTGGAAAGTGCTCTTTACAATGGCAGCCCAAAGAAACTTCATCTATTTAGATTATTTAAAAAGCAAAGGTAAAGAAACAACTTGACTGTGGTCTATAACCCTCTGCATAGCAAGGATAAGGTAAAAACAGAGGTGAGAAGATTCTTAAAAACCCAAACCAAAACAAAAGGCCCCTTATAACATGATCCATGGCAGAAATCAGTCAGCAGTTTTCAAACTGGAAATTTCTGAGGAGGGAGAACAATTAACCAGTGGAAAATACTGCCAAAGGACGCAGTCAATTTTATGCACATTAAATCAAACCTGCGTGTTTCTCTGAAGGTACAGTATAGCTTTATCACAAGCTGTGGCTTGAGGCAGAAATTGTTGGGAGAGCTCCTGTAGCGTGAGTTATGCAAGAGGACAGAGCACACAATTGTAACTGTGTTGGCTGGGAATGTGTGAATCATGTCCTAGTGCAGTATGAGCCATTCTTTCATCAGGTTCTGTAAATTTATATTAAGTGCTGTCCAGGTCATTACAATCCTATAAATAGACTATCAAGTCCCAGGTAGTCAGAGACTGCCTTTTTTTTCAGCATGTAGAGTACAGAATCACATTTTGCTTGATGGGAGGGCTAGACTTCAAGCTTGGCTCATGGAAGAGCTATGGAAAAAAAAAAACCTAGGAAATAAAAACTGCTTTGTTTACATTTACACTGCCACTGCCCTTCTTTTGTTTCTTTGGTGTGTTAAGTTCACCTGGTTGCCAATGGGTAGCTCATTATCCTTTCTGAGCACATAATGGGTTTGCACCAGAGCTGTTGTGACTGCCCAGGGTTTTCCAGGCCCTCTTTAGCTACAGTCCATTTTGTGATGAAGACCTATTGAGATATTGAAAAAATGTTTGATTCATTGGCATCAATTGCCACTGTTACCTCATAGTTGTAACACCATAAAAACATTTCTCTCATACCCTAGGCTGGGAGTTAGGTTTGTGTATGGCTGGTGATTTAATATGGTTTAAAAGCAGTCTGGGATTCAGGCTGTTTATATTTTGCTTTCCTGTATTTTCCTTTATCAGGAAAAGTGCTTGGAAACTTGTACACATTCCAGGCACCAACCCTGTAAACTCTTTCCAGTGCTACCTTACTATGTAGTTTTCCTCTGCCTTTAACTGGAAGCAGGATGTTTTGCTATTTTTTACTTTTCTCTCTTGGTGAAGAGTTTTTACATTTCTACCTGCAAATGAAGCGTTTTGCACAAATGGGAATTCTCCAAGATAACATTTTAGCCTGACAGTAATGATCCTTTTCTTGGGGTTTGGAAACTTTACCTACCTTCACAGATGCAGGTTTTTAATACAAGCTGTGAAATCATGTGCTTATGTTGACCCTGGTCACCCTATTCCTGGCTTTTCTATCTCTCATCTTGGCTTGTGCATGACCCTGATAGAATCATTCTCCTTCTCTGGTTTGCTTCCTACTCATTCCCTATTCTGTGTGGTTTTTGTGCATTGCTGCTAAATGTCCCACATCAGTCAACACCAGGGCATTTTAGCTGGTGTTATTGCAAACAGTTTGTTACCAGTGCTTTTCTTAGCAGTGCTTTTCACTGGTACCAATGCAATCTGGGGAAGTGCAGAATGGAGTTTTTTCCCCTTATTAGGGTTATTCACGTTTTGTAGAAAAAACAGCACAGAGAAAAAATTGCAGAAGAAACTGATAATGTCTAAGCAGAGGCATTTGTAGTGTCGTTGTTCTTGTAATTGTAGTCCCTAACTATAAATGAAGATTTTTGAGAATTGAAAATAACAAATTTCTCAGTCATTGTGATCCAGTTTTGTTCTCTCATTTTCATCAGTGGCAACAAATGAAAATATCTTTTAAATGAAGGTAGTGAAAAGAAGAGTTGTTTGTAGAACTCTGTTAGAACAGATTGCCTAGGAAAGGCTCTGAATCTGTATTTGTCTTATTTTTTTCCCCTTTGACTGCCTGGACTAGTAATCTCCAAACTGAATGGATCTAGTTCACTCAGTAACTCTAGTAATTCTTTCTGCTCTGGTGCCCTCTGAGGCAGAGAGGCTGGACTCAGGAAGTAACAAGCATTGCTTTTAGAAGAAAAAAGCACCCAAAAGTGTCTCTAGAAACCACAGAGTTGAGGAACAAAGCATTTCCCCACCTTTGCTAAACCTTTAGCCTCTACATATAGCCTTTGTTAAAGAAGTGTGTAATGTCCAATATCTGATGCATAACAAGCATCAAAGAGACATTGTCTTTTGTTATCTTGTTTCCCAAACATAAGGTTATTTGAAGCTCTCAATACGTTAACTAATATGTTGTTAATTATTTTATTTTTTAAAAACCTTTGTTTTGTTGTGCTTCTATCTAAGGATCATGTAAGCCTTTACATATTTCCATACTTTCAGCATATTTTATGCAAATGGCTGTTAAAAATGAAAATTCTAATTTCAAATGAAGAAAATTCATGACATGCATCTTGTGTTGCAGTTTAATCACTGTATACCCAGGAAAGTATTGACAGTTGTCCCGTGGAAGCTATTAAAGTTCCTGTCCAAGGTTAAATGAAATTGCAGTTTATCAGAGCAGCATTGAGAAAATAAGGGAATCTGTTCATGGCTCTTGATTAATGCCAAGCATGATCAACACAAGGGGGTTCATTAAGCTATACATCATGTGGGTAATTTAACATGTCATTGTGCCTGCTGTCTGTTTTAACTCTCTGCATAACCCAGTGTTCTGAACTTGTACCTGAAGCGTTGTCTCCCAGACTTTGTCATGCTTGAGTTGGCTCAGCATCTGCACTTATACCAATCCCTTTTTTATAACCATTCTGGGGGTTTTTGTTTAACATTTGCAATTTATACTGGAAATCCTTCCTTCATTGTATAATTTTCCTTGACTTTTTAGATCCTTCTATATTTTGGGAAGTTGGTGTTGAACAAGGCAGTCAGAACTAAAGGAATTAGGTCCTAATCCTAGAAGAGAACAGCCTCCTTAATTCCCAGTGAAGAACTGCATCTCCATACAAGATCAAGCCTGACAGCATTCCACACAACTAATAACTATGAAAGATGGAGTGGAAAGACTTTTCCAGACAACTACAGGAGCTTTCTGATTGCAGATGTTCGTGCTCCTTGGGATTTTAACCACAGAGACATTTGTTGGGAAGGCAACATAGCACTGTGCAAGGAATCCAGGAAGGTTTTAGACAGCTGAGATGGATTTTCTAGCACAAATGCCAAGCAGATCGGTCTTGAGCAGCCTGATTCCTTGATACAATGGAATGACTGGTTGTGTGAATGGTGGAGGACTGGTGGAGATAAAGTTTTAATAGGGTTTTCATGCCATCTCCCACAGCTCTTCCATATAAGAGACTGCTAAATGCATTTAGTCTTGTCTTGGCTGTTGGACCCATAGGCATTTATCAGTGACTTCATGTTTAGTTAACAGCTGACAATAAGAAGACCACCATGATGTTGAAATGGGACTGACTCAGGTCAATATGTTCATCATCAACAACAGTGATATAACAAAAGGTGCTCTTAGCAAATTAGGAGGTGTAATTAACATGCTTAGTAGGAGAGACTCAGTCCAGAGGGGCCTTGAGAAATTCAGGGATGGAGCCAACATAAAATCTGTGATGTTCAGCAAGAGGTGCAGGGTCCTGAGTAACCTCATGCATCAGTGCCGGTGAGGGGAGCCAGCGTGGCTGAAGAGGTCCCCGAACAGTGGCCACCAGGCTGACTATGAGCCAACAGTAGGTGCTCACTGCAAATAAAACAAATCTGCTACTGAGCCATACTGCAAGGGCTGAGGCCAGTAGATTAGGAGAAGTTATTATCCCATTATGCTTGTTATTGATGAAGCTGTACTGGGAAAACTTGTATCCTTGGGTTCTTCAGTTCTGAAAGCATGTGTAGGAAGTGGAGAGGGGCCACCAGAGGGTTATGAAGGTCAGGGACAGAGATAATTTGCCTTTCAAGGAGAGGCTGAAGAAGCTGGTCTTTGGTCTGGAAAAATGGAGGCAAAGGAACAATATGATAGTATCCTTTCACTGCTTGAAGAAGATTTGTAGAAATGATGGAATCAAACTCAATTTCGACAACTGGTAAAAAAAAAAAAAAAAATGCAATGGCCTACTAGTACCCCACTGTCCTGTAACAAAAATTTCAGGAATGTCCAGCTGTACATATGAATGCATGCTGTGCTCAATAAGTGGCCAGGATTGTGGGTCATGAGGCTGTATTCCGAAGTCTCAGAGGGCTGAGGTTTTAGTACTCTTTGATGTACTTGAAAGCCTCCTATAGTGCTGTAACTGCAAAAGTACAGTGATGGTGCTACATGCATTATCTGACCAAAAAGCCCTGCAACATACCTCCTCAGTGATACCAGTGAGGTATCACAGATGCCACTATCAGGGGTTTAGAGTACAGTATGCACCAGCTATTAGCATTTTTGAAATTCGCCTTGTTCCCAATGAATTTAGAAAATATCTACTACACACTTACATTGGCTGATGATTTTCAGGGCCTATTTATTTGCTGTGCCATTGCTTGTATTAGCTGTAGGAATCTACTCAAGGCAAAGGATACTGCATTTATTTTTCCAAGTGTAACAAAGGTATCAAACAGAGGAATCAAAGGATCAAGTGATTTACAGAAGATGCACCTAAAAATTCAAATAACACAATTCAGGTTATGTACTATTCTTTATTTAAGCAACTGAAGTGATTTTCTATTCTCCTCATATTTACTTGTTTTCATTTACTTCTGGGATTAGCTGAGATTCTTGTATCTAGGAAGGACTGACTGTGCTAGAACTTTCAAAGCATTGTCATTTAATGAGAAGTTTATCTTAGGATTGGATTTCTTTTACAAAAAATGCATTTGCTGCCTACATCTGAAAATAATTAACTGTCTAATTTCTTTTAATATAGGGATTGAGAATTGAATATCAGTAAAATATTACAGTCATAAACATATTACAGTCTAAAGCCAGATTACAAAAGTGTACCCTGGTTGTAGTAAGCAACACAAAATGGTTGTTTGATATAATTGTAGTTAGTGTATTACTGCTTCTAGCAAGTTTGCCTTTACTTACAACTATCATGTCTCTTGCTGCAGTGTGAATCCCTTTTACTCTGAAACATTAAATAGTTTTCAGGTATTCACAGTTCCATAGTGGAATCATTTAAAAAAGATAGTGTATTGTTTTCTCCTACCATTAATTACCAAAGGTTTATTTACAAGACAATAATTAATTATACTTCTGGGATGCTCAAGAGTCTAACATAAATCAAAGCAGACTTGATAAGAAGCGATGAAAGTCTCACATAATTAAACAGGGCACTAGAGACCAATTGTTTATGGAATTATTTGCTTGGGCTAATTGACACTAATTATTTCATCTGATTTTCTTCTTTCAAGTAATGCTTCTACCAATTCTCTGTTCTCAGCTGATGGCACAAGCATATTTCACTTTATCAAGGTGTTCTCACTGTATCAATACAAAGTTTTTTCAGCTGTTACCTTCATTAGATTATTTTTGTAGCAATGCAAGAGGGAAGTATGGAAATGGATGATACATTAAGTTTTGGTAATAATTTCCGGACTCCACAGGGTATTGAAGTGTTGCAAATGCTAAGCAAGGCAATGAGTTAGTTGATGATAAAAGTTAATTCTGCAGTAGAAGCAGCCTTAGGAACACAAACATGAAACATATTTGCAAGCCGACTGATGGTATAGCTCACTTGCTACAGCTCCCTAGCTACTATAAAAATTCTAATAAGTACTTTATTTCTAGGTAAGATCAGTAACATTTCCCTGATGATGCATTATTTCATATTTTATAAATATCAACATGTGGTACAAGAAACTGTTAATGGAATTTTTAAATTTCTTGCCAGAAACTGAATTCAAAGCCCAGTGATGTTATTGAATCTCTGGTGCTGTTTTGTTGAATCACCCCTCACGTGTTAGAGCAGAGCATCAGCATGTCATGCAATTCTGCCATGTCCTGTAGTCATGAAGAAATAGCAGCAAAACACAGAGACAATCAAATTAAACAGGCTGATCCTAACATATCGCTGCATTCCATCTGGACATATAATTTATTTTAGACTTTAGTGTTACTTGGTCAGTAACATGCTTATAAAGATGTTCATGTGTGTTTTTAGTCTGCCTCCTTAAGGAAATGAGACTAATGTGATACTTTTACCAGGATGCCCAGAGACTCCCTTTAACAAAGTTTTAACTCACTGATCAATTTGAAATGGATGTAACAATGAAAGATGGCTCAATTATATGAATTTCCAGTGAAATTCATGAAAATAGGTGTTTGTGTAGTGGGAAAAAAGATATGTATTAGAATCCCCACAGAGAAAATGACTGTAGTATAAATTCTATTATTAAACAACAGAGAATCCATGTGGGGTACAGCCTATGACTCATTACAGAGCTAACGTTTCTTATGCAGTAGGGACGCACACAAGGGTTTTGGTCAACCTTTTGCAAGTGTCTGATTCCAAATAGATGAGTCCTTTTCTTCTCCTTAGTGCTTAAAGTTAAACACCGGTGAGAATTTCCAGCATGTAACTGTGTAATGCTCTAATCCAAGGGGTGACCAAGGCACACATGCAGCCCTTTCCACTGCAACACTTACAATTCTCATGCAGCTTGAAAGCTGCTTTTCCTCTGTCTCTGGAGCTACACATCCACCTTTTCCCCCATCAAAATATTTAAGTAACTGAAGAGTTTATAAAATTGTGATTATGATCCAGTCCTCAAGAGCTTGTGTGCTGCTCTGTTCCTTCATGTTACATAGCCAGAATTAACTCTGCATTCTAACACTAGTAATTCAGATATCTTGCTTATTATTGCTACAATTATTATTCTGACAGAACAGATGACATCCTCCTCCAAGGAACGCTGTGTTTAGTATCTTCAAATTACTTTTCAGGCACTACTTCTGACTATAAGCAAGGATTTCAACAAGCGATAGCAGGTGAGGGGTGTGAAGTAACATATTCAATACCTCAGACTGACTCAGGGAATATCCATTATTAGTTGCTGCTGGATGTAACTGCACAAGTCATGGATTATCCAGGGCATGGATACTAGAAACAATATATCACCTAGCTATGTTCTGACTAGGTCATTACAAATATCTATTACTAGTTGGTTTTTATTGAATTACTTCATAACCAAAATCACAGCTTATCATTTGGTTTTCCCATCTTGAGACATATATGTAGGACCCCACATCACACAAAATCTCTGGTCCATGTTACCACTGTGATTTTTTATTTAATTTTATAAGTACCTTCGGATTCTTGGAAAAAGCTCTAGCATATAAAGCTATATGCATGGAAATATGAACAATAATAAGACGTTTTCAGCAAAAATTATAGTGGCATTATAGTAGCATTATAAAGGAATAGTGTCTTAATTAGGAAGGCATGAAAACGGGCTATATTCTTACATCATCTCAGAAGAAATCTGTTAAAGTTCTTGTTAACAGAAGCCTTACATGAAAAATATGCTGCATAAGATAGAAATGCTGGTAAGGGATCAAAACACAAAACACCCTTCGTGTCTCCCCAATGAGAGCTAAATATCTGTGTCTGTATACAGATTTATAAATTTTGTCATAGTAAGCTATAAGAATTCAACAGAAATAATAATTATATTCTAAGTAGCTTTTTTATCTTGGTGCTGGTTTTAAATTAACTTAAAACAATTTCATTTGGGTTTATTTTTATGCACCTTGCAGGGGAGATATAATCAGTCTGTTACAAATTTACTTTTAATAGGCAAGGTAAAAGATGGTTTAGTGTTGGAATCTAATTATCAGTGTTGAAATGGATCTTGTATAGAGAGGCAATATAACAATATGGTTTTGAGAATATCTTAGAGCTGTGCTTCAAAATTGAGAGAAAGCTATTGCATTTTAAATAATTGATACTTTTTAAAATGGAGAAACTGAAACTGTGAGGAAAAAATATAAGATGAAAACTATAATATGAAAATATGCATATGTAAGCATCTGAAAGTGCAAGAAGAGTTTAGGGCTAAAATGTAAAAAACAGGTTTATCAGAGAACATGTCTCTATCTATATTTTATTTTTTCAGTTATAATTTAGAGAAAGGAGTTTTAAGAAGGTTTTCCAAAATAATCAGGCAAGCTTGTATTTAAAATACATGTCAGAACTTTTTGAAAGTACTGTGTCATCATTAGTCTAATTCTAAGAAAAAGCACCCTATATACTCCCAGATTCAAGGGAATTCAAGGAATCTGAGGAGCTGACTTTCATCTCTATTCCCCTAACTGTCTGGGAGGCCAGGGTGTGCATCTTTTCCATGCCCAGGACACACAGCTGCAGCTGGAGAACAGGAGCTCAGCCTTCCAGGGTCTGCCTTGTGTTGTCACAGCTTGCTCCAAGCCTGACTAGAGCTGCATATACCATGCTCACCTTCTTTCTAAGGCTCATGAGGAAGGCATCTGTATGGACAGATTTTTATATTAGCTGTGGGTGGGTCCCACAAATACTGAAATTCAGTGAGAAGACATGGAATATTTGGTGTGAAGATTGTGTAAATGTTTATAACCATACAGTCAATGTGTTTTATCTAGAGCACAAGGTATTAATTTTGTTTCCAATATCTGGAAATAAATAACAAGGCTTTGCCCAGCCCAGGTGTTTTACAGTTTAAAATCCAGGCTCACCAGGGTTCAAACTTCTGTGTGTCCACAGGTAGGTTCAACAACATGATTTGGACTGTGATTAAAGCTGCTGTGGCAGCCAGCAAAGCTGAAATCAGACAGTCTGGCCAAGTTTTTCCTAGGAGCAATCCAACAGATTGGATATACCAAAGACAATATTTAGGCTTAGAGACTGCAAGGGACTAAATTCACTGGTAGCTGTTGTGTGCTTGCCAGCTCAATTGGAATATCAGGCTCAGAGACTTTATTGGGTTCTTCCCATAACTGAAAGATCAAGTTCAGAGGTTTTCAACTTAATGAGAATTTTCCTAGGTCAGAAACTTATCTGCTTAATACCATCTCTAAAAATCCTGTATGTATTTCTCACTGATCATAACGTGCTTCACTGCATTGTCTTTGATAAACAACTGATTATTGGGAACTTTTATGATCTCTCATCCTCTCATCTAGTTGCCTCACTGCACTAAAAGACTTTAAAAAAAAAAGTCAGAGTTTTGTCACAATGATGCACAGAAGAACAAAAATCTGTTGCTGAAAGGGGACGGGAACCTTGCTGCATTTATTGCCATTGAAAAGGATGTTCACCATTCTCATCTTTTCTTCTTCCCATCTTCCCTTCTTTGTGGGTAAGTTCAACTTATAAAATAAAAATCACATCCCCTCAAGTACCAGTCTTAGTACTCAAGACTCACTGACTCCAGTATCTGATAGACTGATAACTTTTTGTCAGCAATTTGTACTTCCTGCAGCCATGGAGTTTTCTGTTGAAATACACCACGTCTGATACACAGGAAATGAAATATATTTTGTGGAGAGTTTTTCAGTACAATAAAACCTATGATGAAGGAGCTATCAGACTTTTTTTTATGCTGATGCCAATTGGAATTTGTATTCTTTGTAGATTTTATTAAGAATCACCTACTGCTGTATGCCAAGCTGCCACAACTGTACCTCAGGATCAAGGATACAAGAGAACAATTTCTTTATCCTCTCTTACATTGAGCCTGGTAATCAATGGGAAGCAAAGCAGAATCAATATTAATTGATCAGTTAGGTTTTTAAATAATTGGCATTCACTCCACTCGCTAGACAAAATAACAACTGGCTTTTAGGGTTTGCCCTTTTCCAGCTCTTTTATCCCAGTTTGTGCATTTGTGTTTATCTCAGTGGCTGCTGTGATGCAGGAGGTGCCCCCAGGACGTGGCACAGCCCCCACAGACATCCCTGGTGCTGCAGACAGAACTCAGACAGGTGGAGCAGAGCAGTGCGGCACCAGAGAGAGTTTTCAGAGTGCTCTGCTCCTTGCAGGGCAGTGGCCAGGCTCACCTTCCTTTGGTTTGCTCCCAGTAACTCCAGACTGCAATGAAGCCAGCCTGGCAGAGGCACCAGGCCTCCATGGATGCAGGGGCCAAATACACCAGCAATGACACTGCAGTTTACATCATGCAATCTACATTTTTGTAGAATCCTTTGGAGCATACTAAAGGTTAAATGATAGCATCCATGAGCAATGAGATTATAACAGCAGAATATGGTTTATTTGTGTAAAAATATGGACCAAGTAGCGCTGGATGTATACATACATGTTCTGCAAGGAGCAGAGGAGGCATTGATGGCCTTTTGCACTCTCTAAACCTCTCTGAACCTCTCTTCAGCCTTCTGGAGATGGATTTGGACACAGGTACATCTGTCCCATTCCTGGTGTCCCTCCGCCTACAATCACTATAGAGATGTTCATTCAGCATTGAATTGGGTAAAATTGGTGGTATACTTTTTCAAATCACATCTCCTTTTAGAAGACCTTCGATCCCTCAGCTAATCAGGATGAATTTGGATCTTCTGACTCAACCCTTTGTCTGTCAGTGCTGCATGCTTCCCATAGATGTGTCTGGTTGATTTCCCCTGGTCTTGTGCCACAGCCAGCTGGGATTTCTGAACAGATCTTCATAAGACTTTCCTAGGATCTGGTCCTTCATCTCTCTCTCTTTTGGCTTCCCAGCTCTGAGATAGCTAGAAAACCTCTGCTCTACAGAAGAGGTGTGACACATTACAGATTGTGTTGTTCTCAAGTTTTTCTGTGTCTCTGATTTATTACTGGCAGCATGAAATTTTGGGGATTCTTCATGCTGTTGTCTCTTAGAGAGCACAAAGAAGATTAGCTATGGAGGACCCAAAGTCTGCCACTCTACTCAGCTCTGCCATAAAGTTCAAATGGTCACTGGCTGCCTATTTACCCAAGAACAAACATATAAATGAGACATGTAATATTGGTAAGTAAGCATTGCAGAACTTGTGTTGTGGAAAGTGATTTTTAAATGACTTTGTGATACCATGCCTGAATTTATGTTGTTTGGTACTTGCTGTGAGTGCCATTTTTTTATTCTGTAAATATGACTGCAGCATTTTGATCAGCTGTCCTAAGTGCTTAATCAAACTCTATTATTCTGCTAGCCATAAACTAGCCAAGAGAAAGTTACTGCCTCAAAATGTTACTACCTATGGACCAGCCTTAAATAAGGCAAGTAATGGCCTTTTTCTTGGGTGTGATAGAAACCTCTGTTTTCTGGAACCAAAATATTTTTATACTTTGCTATTAAGTTTCATTGAAGCTTTGTCTACTTTTATGTAAAGTATACTGATTTATTAGAAAGCTCACTCCACAGTAAACTGATAATTGGATGCTGTTGAAAGAATGAGTTTCATTGATCTAGTCAGTGACCACAGACATTACTGAAGTAAACCTCTTAACAGTGCTGGGGCGTATTTTGGCCACAATCAATTTTTGTGAATCTTCCCTTATAGTATTTTGTTTTATTTGACACTATCTGCATTGATCTCAACCCGGAGCACATTTAATGTGTAAAATTTATCTTGACAGAAAGTTTCATTACTTTTCAGTCAACACAAACTTCTCATTCTTTATTATAGATTAAAAATCTGCTCTGACAATCTGTGCAAGTAACCTGTAGATACCTGTTGCATCAGTATGAGTGTGCCAGAGACAGAAAAAGGATTGTAGTTGGAGAGCTGGGCTTTAAATAAATGAGACATTGCACTTGCTGATGTTGAACAGAATGTTTTTTAATATCTGGCATGAAGAGGATACCAAATATAAAGATTCTCTTCTCTGCTTTCTGTTTCTGTTTTAATTTTTTTTTGTTTGTTTGTTTTTTTTTTTTTTAACAGAGCTTGATTCTGTCTCTCCTCACAGCACATTCATGGCTCCACACAAATGCAGCCATTTTAGTGTTAAACTCCATGAACTCATCTCTTGCTGTTGCATGGACCCAAAGGTAAGAGATGATCCACAGAAAGACAGGAACTTCAGGAAAGCCTTTCTGACATTTTTGAAGGTGTTTGAGTGCTACTGTTTAAAGGCTAATGATCAGAATGTTTTAAGTATGGTTAATGCTTAGCAATAATTATAATTTAATTTTAAACTAAAACATCATTAATACTTATGTTTATAAAGCAAGAAAAACCTGTGTGCTTCAGATGAGATGTTTAAGTTAGTATCACCTTGGGATGTTTGCCCTCAGTGTGGAAGCATCTGTTTGCAGGAAAGCTCTTAACATTCTGTATAAATAGCATTCAAAATATTATTGTGGTGAACTAGATATGCTTTCTGAGTTCCATGATTTTCTTTATGTTACATAATTCAGTAAGTTAATTAATAAGAAGTAATAAGTAGTGAATAAGGCTTAGTCATATCCTGATAGAGATGAAGTTCAAATTTTTTAACCAGATGCACACTACTGTGTTTGTGTTTGATTCATTTCTGGTAGTAGCTGCTTCTCATCTTGCGACTCTTGGCTGGTGAAAAAACATGTTTTTTTGTAAAAAGTTTCATTCACATGAAATTCACTCCTGGAAAAAAATCAGTTGTCTTTAGGATTTATAAAACCCTTTTTAAAATAAAATTCATATTCAGAACTACCTTTGATTAGATAGCCAGTGCTGTATTTTTCTATTTTTAAAATATTAGAGATGAAAAATTCCATCCATCCATGTTAGAAGTTCCAAGATTCAGGTAAGTGCACTATTATCTAAAGACAGTAACTCAGTGACACGAGAAGTTTTAAATGTCTTTCCTAGGTAGTCTGAATTACAATTATTTCTGGAGAGAATTGCTGCCATCTTGCTCTTGCTGATTTATGGGCTGACTCTGAAGGTGAACATCAGGCTGGTATGGATTTTTTTTAACAAAAAACACTAAGCCAAATTGTTTAAAAAACCTAAAGCCCTGTAAACAGGGGCCTGAACATTGCAATGCAAGTGAGAATGACTTTGACTGATGCTGAAAATCTGTATGAGGACCTTCATTGTATGTCTTGGAGGTTTCACAGGAGGGGAAATCTAGCCTTTTTTGATGAGGAACAGTGCTTTGCAAAAGCAGGATCACTCTGAACATCTTTGGTCCTTCCTGGGACTCATTTGTCTGAGCAGAGCAGTTAGAGCTGCTGACTCTGAATCCCTAACCCTGTCTACATTGGCACAAAATGAGACCTATTTAATTATCCATGGCTGGCAGTGCTGAAAGAAAACTTCTGAGAAAACCTAAAATTTTTATAGGATTTAAAGTTCTTTTTCTGTGTAAAGGACAACTGAAAGAGAGCAGAATAAAGCAGCGCTCTACCTTTCCTGCATTCCAAAAGCAAAATTAATAAGAAAGGTCATTGAGTGGTTGTTCTGGGTATTTACAGAAAGGAGATACTCAGAGGAGGTACAAGTACTCATTCAATGGGAGTGGCCTTTGCAGGAGATTTGATGGTGGAGAAATTAATTTCCCTGGTGAGCTAAGTGAGATAGCATAGTTTTATCTTTTTCAGAAAACTAAGGGTAAATTATCTGGTTCAATAACTCTCCCTATCTATATTTAGATAAGCTTTTTTTCTGTGTTTATTAAGTTGTTTATTTGTTATAATACTACTAGTTATCTAACACAGATGAGAATTTAGGTGGAAGTCAACAAACACCCCTTTAAGCAGCTGGCCCATTTCAAGCACTGAGAATAAATTAAATGATAAAGCACTCTCTCTTTGATTAGAAGACCAAAATTAGTCATTGTGGAAGTGTTTCAAATTGTAGGAAGAGCAGCTTTCATTCTGTGTGCAAAGACATAGACATGTATGTGCAGGGAATGGTCTAACATTTCATTGCACAGTTGTGTTATCTTTAAGGAAAGGCAGGACTGAAAAGGCACATGTTTCACAAGACTGTAAATGGCTTATAATGAAAGATACACCATTCACTTGTGGAAAAGAATACTAGCTAGAATAGCTACAGTCACATAGGGTAACAATTTATCTTACTGCAGCAAGATATGTGAAATTTCACACAGTAGAAATGGGAGAATTTTCCACCCTGCTTTTGAATTCTGTATAGAATAAGTATCTGTTCATTATCTTGTATCTGTATGCACACTCGGTGAACTCTGAAGCCTGACTGTCAGGGAGGAAGAGATTAGTCTGTGTCTGTTAAACAGTGAAGTCCTCTAAGTGCTTTCATGTTCTTAAAAGCTCAATCTGCACTTGTATATGCAATCTGCAGTGTGGTGTATCATCAAAGAAAAGCTACTGAGTTTGTGCATGCATGTGTAGTAATTGATTTTTTCCAAGGTACTTGCCTGGGTGCAGTATTGCATATTTTGAGGGCAAGAACAAATCATAGTGTTGAAGAAAAAGCCGCTGCAAATATGGTAGTGAAAACAACGGCACAGGTGGCAATCAGATTTGGAATGCAGACATCTTAAATCAGTGACCTTTGTGGGAAATCAAGATAAATTTCAGTGGTAGCAAGGTCTGGGAAAACAATTGTGCCAGAAAACCAAAAGGCCTGGGTGTCTTTTTGTCTTTAACTGTGTGATAGATCTCAGAGTGAATCCCTCACCTCACCAGAGAGAGGGCTTCTTAGGGCCTTGCCAGAATTTGATTGCTCAGTGTGTCTCTGTCAGGATTACCCACTGTGATACATCCACTAGGACCCATAATTTCAAACAGGGAAAATATTCCATTAAGATTTGGCAGATTAGGAAAATGAAAACATTTGCATTGTAAAGATGACGTATTTGAAGAATCTGAGAGGGCTGCATTTCTGTGGCCTGGAAAAGAGATGGCTAAAAAGAAATCAATTTTCTCTCTTCATCTCTGTTATAGAAAAGACAAAGCCAGACTCTTCTTGCAGGTGCACAGCAAAACAAGAAGTAGTGGACCCAAGATGAAACAAGGGAAATTCCTCTGAAGAAAAGTTATTCTTCCTAAGGAGGTTGATTTTACACTGGCAAAGCTGCCCAGAAAGGCTGTGTAATCTCCATCCTTAGAGGTGTGTAAAACTCAGCTGGATGAGACCCTAGGAAACCCAATCTAGCTTTGAAGTTAGCTGTGCTTTAAGCAGTGTTGGAACCCAATGGCTTTCTATGACCCTTCTAACATAAACTACACAATCATATATTAAAAAAAAAAAAAAAAGCAGCAAATGTGAAACTCTGCTTGGCCAGATGAATGCTCCCTGAAAACAGATTCATTTACATCTATGGTGTTTCCTCTTCAGAGCAGGAATTCACTTTTTGATTCTGTTTGGAGAGGATCAGTAGCATTGGGATTTCTATCCTTGGCTAGTGCTTTTCTAAGCTATAGCAATTGTGATTTAAGCCCAGCTGAAAATTAAGCATGCTGCAGCTGCTTGTTCAACCCCCCCAGTCTTACCCCCCAAACCTGGTGGAATGGAGAGGAGAATCAAAGTAAAATTTTTAGGTTGAGATAAGAACAGTTTAATAAAAAAAATAAAGTAAAATACAGTAATAATGGTAAATAATGATAATAATAATGACAATAAAAAGGGGAACCCAAGCGATGCAGGATGCAATTGCTCACCACCTGCTGGCTGATGCCAGACCTCCCCCTTTCTGAACTCAGATCAGCCCCTCCTCCTCCTCCTTTGTCCCCCCACTTTATGTACAGAACATGATGGCACAAGGTCTGGAATATTGCTCTGGTCAGTTTGGATCATCTGTCTCAGTTGCATCTCCTCCCAATCTCCTGTGCACCCCCAAGTTCCTTTCTAGTGTGGCAGTCCAAAAAGCAGAGCCTTGGGTCTGTGCAAGCCCTGCTCAGCAATAACAAAAACATCTCTGTATTATCAACGCTGTTCAAAACATAGTCCCATACTAGCCAGTGTGGAGACAATTAATTCTACCCCAGCCAAAACCAGCACATTATACAAATACCAGAAATGAGGGGTGGCTCCATAAGAAGAAAAAAATAATGAGAGTAAAGTTTAGAAAGCATCTAAACTGTAGGAGATTTGATAATAAGAACAGGGATTCTATCAAAGCCATGCACTTAGGTGGAGAAGGAAGTAAACAGACAAATGAAAAGATTGTGCTTTTTCAGACACAGGGCCAATCCTGTGATGAGTCCGTGACTGTCTTGGATGGAGAACGAATGTGCTGACTGGACTGTGACAGGCAGTCTGGATGTCTAGTGATGTGCTTTGACATCTTCTTTGTGATTTTGGTAGTGTAGATAGCTTTGATCAAAGCATATGGCCCTCCCATGCATCTTCAAAAGCAGTGGGATTGTCCCAGATAAAATTTGGTTACTCTTGGAGTAAGGGAATGCTTGCTATGGAAACACAGCCAACTGTTATCCATCTCACTAGCAAACAAGTATCCTTGCCTGAGGAGAAGTGACAGATGGCTTACCAAGCGTAACCCTGTAATTCACAACCTGCTTTATGTGGATCTCCTGGCTATTGCTTTCTTCTCTCCCTCATTTCCATTTCCATTCCCACTCCCACCATTCCTTGGGCTTTTGCCATCACCCTCCCACTCTCTCCCCATTCCTATATTGTTGCCTCTCTCCCACAGCACTGCTCCTGCTCCCTCCCTGCATTTCTCTTGTAGACACAATCTGAACTGCAGGTCTGAGGGGATGTCTGGCAGCATGACCCAGTAGGGAAAGCTACTGTGGTGCTGATCTTCTTTATCCACATTCTCATTAGTTTTACATACCTCAGCTCCTGGAAAGTGCTCTTATAACTTGCTATGGTCTGATATGTGAAAATTTTTCACTTCAAAACTTATCAATTATTTTGTGGTAAATTACAAGGAAGACAGAATATGTAAAGTGCTTGCTTTTTTTACACTGGACTCTCTGGGGCAAGTTTCACTCAGTTCCTCAGCTGTGATTAATTTTGTTTGTTGCAATGGAAAGCTTAACAAGGTGTATGTGCATGTTAGAGTGTTGGTGTACATTTCAGAGGAGAAATCAGGTTTGGATACATACTGAGTCCTCCTGAATCTATATCCAAATGTTAAACTTTTCAAAGTTCATCTAAATTTGCTGAATTCTTGGTTAATTAGTTGCAGTGGATGTCAGAAGTACTGAAGATAAAAGGACAGATAAATGTATCATGTGTAAATTCTGGAGTGACAGGAAGGAGAAAGTACAATCTCTCCCTCTCTTACTGAACCTTCCCATCTATGAGATATGGGCCACAAAGGTCACATAAAGTTCAAAGCAGATGTGTCTAAACCAGATTTCTTGAGAGCAAATCACATTCAAATTGCACAATTCCCTGTTGGAGTGCTTTACACCTGCTTTCCTTAATTATTTCAGTGACACTTATTCACTGTCATTGTTGCTTCTGCTTGCCTGCGAATGGCCTGGGTAGGCTGGCGTGTGTGGCTCTGGACAGGGGGAGCAGCACATTTCAGTGAGTGCTGGCAGCATCTTAGAAATTTGGCCACTGAGTTCAGTGGTAAATGTGAAATTCAGAGGGAGCTGTGGCCTGCTGCTGTTTGCAGGCTGTAAAGACAAGGGGTGTTGCAAAAGGACACGAGTTTCATGCAGAGGCTCAGACTGTAAAATGAGTTTGGGAGAAAGTGCAGGTCCACTTTTATTTTGTGCTCCCATTGTGACACGCAGTGAGCAGAAATCTTTGGTCTTTTGAAAGCCTCCTGTTTGCCTTTCTCCTTAAATGGCCCCACAAGGAAATAGAAACAGACTGACTCTATTACACAAGCTGGGAGATCTGTGTAAGTTTTCCTTCAAGTGTTAGAAGTTTTAATTTTATGAACTGAAGTGTTACTGTATTTGTATTTCAGGGTGTGAGAACATTTGAAAAATTAGTTGACAATAACCAAATTTAAATGTAAGCTTTGAACCAAAACACTGCACTATTTTTTGCTTTAAATAAAAGCAGATGATGCCCAAAACTTGCCCAATATGTGGTAACTTCATATGTACGTTCCAGCCAGATATTTTACCAATAGTAACCAAGAAACATTAATATAATTGCAAATAGAAAATGTTGGTAATGATTTAAAGACATGTGATTACAATACAAATGCGGGGGGCGGGAGTGAAGGGTAAAAACCTCTCATGGTTTATATTGCTCTAGTTGCTGGATTGGTACATTATTTTAGATGAAGTCTGCAGATCAGGGGTGTAAAGATGTGTAAAATTTCTTAACAATCTAAATCAGGATAAACCCCAATCTTAATGAAATTAAGCCAATCTTAAAACAAACAAAAATCCAAACAACCCTGACATAAGTAATTAGGTTTAATTTCAGCTATTGGTTACTTGAATTCACAAGGAAAACTCAATTTTGTTTAATTGATGAAGTGGAAACCTGTTGCTAAATAGAGAGAAAAGTTCTTACAGTATTTGTGAGGGGATTTTGGGTGTTGGGATAGTTTGCTTGCTTGGCTAATTGTCAGGATGAATTCGAGATTTAGAAACCATCCCTGAAGAAAAATTTAGGCTAATATTTCAGAGAACATACATTTTGGGGCAAAAGTTCTCTTAGCTTTTCTGTGTGAAAAGATCTGCTGATTCAGTTGGACTATTCTTAAAAGAAAGACCCAAGGAGCTCAGGAGTAAGACTTTCTAAATTACCTGAAATGACTTCTTTAAGTGTTTATGTAAAGAGAGGGAGAGGAGAACAGAGTAACAAAGTACAGTGGGGCTTGTAGAAAAGAAGAAGCATGTTATGGAGCTAGGTAAGACTAAGCAGGATGGAGAAGGTCAGTCTGTAGCTAACAGAAAGGAGGAAGCATTAAAAGGAAATTCTACTGAATAATTAGATGAGAAGGAGCATTTAAAAGGAAAGAATTAAAGAGCATGGAGTGCTGGTGCCATAGAATGCACTACTATCTGAATGCTTGTTGCTGGAAAAGCAGAATTTTAGTTTTAGGAAGATCATGGTTTCTGATCTATTAGTGGCAACACAAGATATAGCAAAGCAGAAAGCAGTGATATTATAAAGAAAAGAATATTGTATCCAGTTTGTATAAATTGTTCCAGGTGGAATTTGGTTTTAAGTGATGCTTATTCTGGCAGCCAGGTGCCATGAAGTAGGGTCGGGCTGTCAAGGGTCTGGGTTCTCCAGGTAGAAGCAGGAGCTGATGCCATTAGCAACATTCCAGGAAAAAATTGTGGAAAATTTCTTCTTGATATTAAAAACCCACTGTTGTGTGTCAGGTATTTTGGAAAAAGCCATATTTCAGGTTATGTGTTTGCAGCAAGAATGGGGGATTAGAAGCATTTAGCGCCACAGTAGGGAAAGACATCTATACCAGATCTTGTGAAGTCACTAGCCACTGTTTGGTAAAGAAAAAGATACAAAGTATGACTGGTGGTGTTTTTCTGAGGCTAAATGATTATTTGTTTTCAACTCTATTTTCAGTACTTGGCCCTAATACTTATCGTACATAACGCTGCCATAATAATGTGCTTCCCAGGACATTCTTGTCTGCAGCTTGGTCAGAGTGAACTGGCAAGAGCTTTTAGTGCATGTAAATGAAGGGACTACATGCTTATTTCTCAGAAAATATTTTATTATTTTCTGAGAAATAATAAAATATTATTTTCTGAGAAATAATAAAATATTATTCAAGGGTGCTTTCCTTGTAAAGTGATTTTTACCTTCCATTTTAACAACAAAACATTCTTATATTTGCCATCAGTTTTTAAACTCAAATAGTTCTAGTTCTAGATACACTATCAGAAAGCAAGAAGATTTTTTGGTATAAAAAAAAAATTAAAATCCTTCCTGAGTCAAAGTTCAGAAGAATATAAATGTAAATCAAACTTTATACAGATATATTCAAGCAATAACAAAGGTAGGAATTTCAGCAGTAATTCTTGTTAATGTGTTAGTAGTAGATGAATTCTTGCGCAGTTTATTGAAAGTGATTCTATATCAGAAACCGTTTTTTGAAATATATTGCATAAAAATAATCCTCCTATTTGAACAGCAGGAAGGATTCATCTCCAGAAATGTTTGCCAGGACTGTGCATGTGTTGAAATTTGTCACAGAAGAGATCAATAAGTGGGCACTGCTTGAAAAGTAAATCACCTGGGGAGAGCCAGGGAATTGTCATTGTAGTGGAAGTATCTCAGTAGAAAGAGGTATCTGTCCCTGTTCATTAGAAAGGAAAATAAAGAGGGACGGAGGGAATGAGGAGGGTGGATTGACTAATATAAAGAATAACTGTGGGGGGTTAACTCTTCCTGTTTGTGCTGTCAGAACTCGTGCTTTGAGTTAATTGATGTCTTTGGGGACCCCAGAAGGAGGCAACAAATTGTCTCCTCATTGCACCAAATTCACTGATTTGACAAAGTGGTCTGCTCAAATGCAGAGCAGAACATTAAATGGAGCTAAAAAAAAGATATCTGCATTTGTAGCAAATGCATTAGAATCTGAGGAAATGTACTGAGCAGTGAAAGGTAAAAATTGCTCGTATTATTCCAAGGAATTATGTATGAATACAGCAAAGAAAAACAGAATAAACCCAGCTAATAAACAACCACTGAGATCCCCTACTCAAAGCCTATTTAAAAACAACACAGCTCGTTGCATTAATTTCTGTGGACTTACACTGAGGAACTTTATGGTGGCAGGGGGGAAGACCTCTTATATATCCTGAATGAAGGCCTTCCATTCTGGACATGTATATTCAACAGATACAAGAAACTCACAAAATTTTCTTTTTTTCTTGTTACTTTATTTTGTTATCTTTAGGAAAAGACAGAACAGCATATAAGGGTGGAAAGGATTGGAAATGACATCTGTGGAATCTAGCAGAATTTAACTTATTGGAAGTAGCAGGGATTATCCATTTAAATCTGGACTTTCAGAGAATTTAATTTAAAAAATATTTGTTATTCATAACTTTGGAGTTTGTGTGTGTGAAACTGCACATGCAATAAAACATTTTATGACTGCTGGGCAATAAAATTCCACTAGTTCTATACAAATGTAGTGCTTGGTGAAATACAGCCTGTGGAGAGCAGGAAATCCCAAAGACATGCAACTTTACAGCCGTAGAACTGGCATAACAATGGCTAATAAATGGAACTAATTCTCAGTGCCTTGAGACATTGTCCAGAATGGGAGTTTGATTTCTGAAACTTGAACAACGTCACAGAAAGAATACTGTTCCTCAGCGGTAACTTTGTTAACCATGACTCTGCCCTTGTGTTTCCTACATTCTTTTTACTCTCCAGCTTCTTCAACATGTGAGACAAGGCTGTGATTGACAACAGCTTTATTCACTGCACAGCCCCTGGGGAAGGCTCACCCTGCAAGTTACATTCACACTCTGCATGATGGGAAAAGAGGAGTTTACTGTAATGTGGTTGTACTTAAATGCCTCCAAGATGTTTATGGAAAATAATGCCTTAAGATGACTTATGATGTCAGAAGCCCATGGTCAAGCAGGTCTCTTGCAGTTCCTGCCAGTCTTTAAGCCTACATCATAATTCAGGCACAATATGCTTTCTGCTCCAGAAACTTCTAAGTTTTCAGTATTTTTTTTTAGAATCTTATTATGGGAAGCATATTAACAACAAACGGTGCTTGTATCTGTAACAAGCATTCTGCATGGACACTAATTTTTGAGTTCTATTTTGTTGAACACTTAATGAATAGCTAGCTGTGCTCTGCCTTAATGATTTTGTCATTAGTTAAGAATTTCTAATGAAAGCAGAAGGAGTACTTCTTTCATTTTATATTTGACAACCTGAAGCCTTTCAGAGAATCAGGTACAAAAGTGTTTTCTGGAAAATAGAGAGCAAATTTAGCAATCTTTTTTTCTCTTTCCTCATACACATCCAGAGTAAAAGAAGCAGATATCCTGTGCGGGCTTTGTGCTACTGACACAGCCTGAGAATAAAGCTTTTGCATGAATTCACTTTGTAAAACTGATTATAAAAGAAAGTGTCCGTGTATAGACTATTGAAGGCAGGGACTTTATCTGAGCACTGCTGATATCTCTGCTGACAAACTGATATTGCATTTCTTGCTACCACTTTCTCTTAAGAGCCGTAATAGGCCTGTACAATCACTAGGGAATAAAAATATCAGATAAACAGTTCTTAGTATCTGTCTCAAATCTCTCCCTAATTGACCAAATACATTTCAGTACTAGTTTAATTAGTTGTCTGTCCAAAGAGAATCAAATATCTATTCAAAGCCTCAAGCAGTTAAAGTAGATCTAGAGGTTGGCAACCAGCAAATACTCCCTTTCACAGAAGGTGGTGTGAGGTGTTGCCTGTTTTATGTTTGCCTTTTCCAAAAATTGGTACCCTCTGACAAGCAGCAACTGTGTCTTCTCCCCCTCTATTGTTGTTAGTGCCATATTTTTGCCAGATTGTATATAGCCAGGTATTACTGTGGTCTTTTTTTTACCACCTCAGAAACCACTAACTAATATTTGCTTCACTGTTCAACATTTTTGCTCAGGGATAACTACAGTGATAGAGAAAGGAAGACAGGAATGGCTTCTTGGGGGAAGCAAAGTCAATTTAAAATGAGGTAAATCTGTTTTTGGTGGATTATACTTGGCATTGTGGAGAAATTATTAAGGCATGAGGTCCTGGTGACGGAAGTTTCCACAAAATAAGACTGAGACTGTGGCAATTTGCAAGGGAAACAGTTCTACATCTTGTCTTTTGTTTACCTCCCTGCACTGCTGTCAGAGGATGCTTGACTGCAGGGCTTTTTGGGTTGTCCCAACTTTGTCAGCATTCTCACAAGCTTTCCCTCAAAACAAATGACTCAACAAGCAAGCAGGAAATAAAGAAGATAAGCAACAAGAAAATGTATGTCTTTACCTTTCAAATAATAAGCCACATTGTCCCGAAAGTTTATTTTGCAACCCTAACAACTAATTGCATCTGTCTGAATGGTTGTCTGTGGGTCCATTATGCATGCTCTGCTTAATATTCTTCTGGATGTCTTTGTGAAACTATTATCCTGTAGCATTCAAGTGTGTTTCTTTCCAGCAGTGCATTAAGTAACATGACTGACGTCTGTCACATATTTGTTCTCTTCTCTCTGAAAACATACCTATGTCTTGCTCCATAAACTCCCTTCAATCAAACAACTCGTATCAAAGTAATTGTAAAAGGGAATTCATCTCTCCTACACAAGGATAGACTGATTATTAATGCAACCAGCAATGATAGTGTTGTAATATCTGGAGGCTTCTTGACCTGTGAGCAATTGTTGGCCTTGCTGAAGATGATGGGTGGGCTAGCTTTTAGAATGAGTAGAAATGCCAAGCTATTCTGTAAAATAAACTGTTTTCAGGAGAAGCTTATGTATGAGGTTCATGCCAGTCACAGAAGTGCATAAGCTGCAATAGAGTAATATTCTCTCAGGCAAGCTTACTATTGCTCCCTTAATATGGAATGTGCACCATACAAAATTGTGATTTATGGGACAGTCGCTCTGCATTTTATTTTCTTCTCTGGAACAGTGAGAAGGCTGTTGATGGGACTGATGGAACATGGGGGTGCTATGAATTTTATTGGTGGAGGTTTACATAGAACTGAAATAGAAAGCCTAGATAAGGTCAAGAAACAGAAATGGTGTTGCCATGTGGGGAAACAGAGCTCTGAGAAGGGAAACAGACTCAGGAAATGAAGCTGAAGGGGTATTAAGCAAGAGTTTGCCTATCAGACAACAAAATACTTATGATGAAGCAGCTGAATGTGCCTGGGCTTAAGCTGATCAGCAGTTTTGTTAAATGGCAACAGATACCAGCCACCAGTTCAATCTGTTGAGCACCCAGCTAACTCATCTTCTGGTCTATAAAAGAGAATAAATGTTCATAGCTTTTTTCTACCTCTCTGGCAACCCTGTCATTCCATCCAAGTATCAACTGCCATATATATTTTGCATGACTGTGTATCATGTCAAGGTCTGTGACCTTGCTGTTCTCCAGTCGTCTGGAACTCCAAGCTTCTCACCTTGTCCTTACTTTCACAGAAATGTGTCAAAATATCCGGACATGCACCCAGCTGAAAAAGTTTATACTTTTTTCCTATTTCAGCTTGTTTCCAACCACTTGTTTCTTATCCAGCCTCTGCCAACTGGTACATACCATGACTAATGAGCTACAAAGACATGTTATGAAGACTCCTATAATAAAAAGTCAATGGGATGAAAGGGTCAGGCTACACCTTTGTCACGTGAAATTCCAGCTTTTAATTCTATATAACTCCTTGATATATCGTTGATGGGTCTGAATTCCCATTTTGGGTGGGACTGTCCGGGAGACTGTATAGCATTTCTGAGCCTCCCAGGCAGTAAGGGAGAGTTAACTTTGGCAGCAACATGTGTGAGCACAGGAAATAACTAGAACTGTCTCACAGACAAAAATGTTGTTTGGTGACTCTGTCTCTTATAAGAATAATTGGTTAGCAAACTTGCTTACTGTATTTTTTCAATTTAAAATTAGATTAATATTAAGCTAATGAAATATAAATGCTTCTTGAACCTGAAGACAAGCACTAAAGATGACTTAAAGGACAGCGTTTGATATAATTGAATGTAATCACTGTAATTCTTTTAAAAAGTTAAAAATAACCCAAACCCCCACCGCCCAGCACCCTAAATAGGACGACAAAAATTTGTTGTGGGGATATTTTTTGTATACACAGCAGTAGCATGGCTGCAGGGTGGTTTTAACAGTCCTTTCTGAGAGATGTCTCCAACTGGCAAACAACAATAGTTAGATACCAGTCTTCAGTGTGCTTGAGTCCTGTTAAAACCTCTGCTTGTTCCCACCAGAAAAGCAGAGAGCTGATTTTTCCCTTCACCACCTTAGAACAGTTGCAGCAGTTACAGGAGAACACGTTTCCTAGGAAGAGTGCTTTGTGGGCTGAAAGGTGAGTTACAGAATCTACTGCAGTCCCTGGTTCTGACTTACACACAGAGACTCAATGGGACACCTTCTCCATGCTGTGACAAGCCACAGCCCAGATCCTGAGGACTTTCAGCAGCTTGGTGCTCAGCCTGTTGCCAAAAGGGCAAGAACACCAGCGTTTGCAGGAGCTGTGTCTGGTGTGCCCGGCATGTTCTCTTGCAGTTTGAAGCATGAATGAAATATTCTGCTTCTCTGATACTATTTTTCACGGAAATACCTCAGGGGTGTGACAATCCTGTAGCAATTAAAAGTGGCCTGTGCATAAAGGCTGTGTTTTGGGTCACAGATTTTATCACAGTACACCTAGCAAGCAGATTGTAGCTGCGACATTTATCCCTTTGAGGCACAGAGTAGGTCTTGTCTGGTGAGTATGATACTGAGATCCCCATGACCTACAACCAGTTATCCATTAAATCTAATTTCTACTAGATTAAATCAGGCCCTGTGGTCTGCCAGAATATTGACTCAGTCCTAAAAAAATTCTGAAGTATTTTTATTCCTTAGTAATCGTTTGACTGTTGCAAAGTCTTATTCAAAATGATGTACACATCTTGCCGGATCTGCCCACAGGAACCTGATTAAATTCAACATCACTGCATGCATAGCCCTTCTTCTAAGACCTAGCAGGGTTCACTATAAGCTTAACTTTAAGCATAAAGCAATTCTTTCCCCAAAGAGGCAAATTCTAAGTGATATGCCTGCTGATTAACTAAGGACACAAAACATATAGATGAATATAAGTAGAGAAATCAAATGGACACCTACTGCAAAAAGCAGGCTGTTTGCATGATAAACAGTTGAATATATGAATAGCAGTAATTGCGGACTAATGGGCCTATCATAAGACTTTGAAAAAGAAGGATATATTCTCACTCTAGCTGTAAAAAATAAAATAAATGCTACTAAGGAGAATTCTAATCTTGAAAAATGATTTAGAGTGAAGAGAGAAAGGAAGCTTTCGGGTGAATTTGGCTTCTTTGTAACTAAAAAATAATGCTGTATTCTGTAACAGTATGGAAGTATTTAGCAAGTGAAGTGCAGTCCTTAGAATTGCTTACTGCTTCCTGTTGTCATTGATTTCAGTGGGAGTGCAGAATATTCAGATGAAAAAATTGATTTAATATCTTTTAAAAACTAAATATATTTTACAAAATATCCAAGACCAGGTTATGATGTGTGAGAAGAATCAAATCATGTGGCTGGTTGGCAGTGCCTGTAGGGGCTGAAAATCCAGCGTGTTAGCTTTCTCTAAATGTCTGTATGAAGAATTCTCATTCTAGTTATGTGACTGGCAAGATAAATGACTTCTAAACCACTATCCATATTTTAAAAACAACTCAGAGAGTGCAAATATTGTATCTAATACATTGTTCCAGTGCATGCCTCTTAACAGTTACTGTAATTTTCATGCCAGCAAAAAACACATATTAATTGCTGTTGAAACTAGTCCTCCCACAGTATTAATATCACTTTAAATGCTTTATAAATAGTAAGTACTGAAGTTTTTATAGAACTTCACATGAAAACAGGCTTTCAGTTGTTAATATGCATTTAAATGAACTCCTAATTCTGCATCAAAGCTTGGCCTGCTGGAGGGTGGGAATGCCAAGGGAACAATGGCAAACCTCAGAAGCCAAGGGAATGAAGATAGTGTCATGACTCAGCTGTTCAGCCAAGCAGTGCCATTTAAAAAAATCAGCGTATGTCCCACCCCAAGCTTCCTAGAGATTCCATGTACTGTTGAAAGAGCAAATAAATACGATAACTTCTGTCATCAACAAAGCACATAAAAGGGGTGGGGGGAAAGATGGGAGAAGTTGACTTGCAAAAATAGAGAAAAAAATGTCAGAAAGTGAACTCTTGCCTAAGAGCTGGAGGTTCTGATCAAGAGTATGAAGATCTCCCACTGGAATATTCACCAGTGCCAAAAAATAAGGCTCTAACTCTGTTCTAAAAATATTTATCATGAGGTTAAGTGAGATCTCCAAAAGTGACTGGTAAGTTTAAGTTGCTTAATATCAAAATTCCTTATAATTTTTTTTTTATTTCAGCAGAATGCAGAATATATTACATCTGTATTAATGTTTGTTTCATATTATATTTTGCTTTAATTATTGGCACATATTAGAAATAACTGAGTAAAAATTTTCTATATATATGGCATTAGATGATATTATAGTAGGCTTTAAGCTTAGGAAATATAGCTTTCACATTCTAGAAGCTATGCTGGTATTTGCCCATTCTGAATTGTTCAAAGCTAAGCTGCAGAGGCAGGAGGGAATTCCTGTAACAGCTGGGACTGCCAAGGATGGTCCCCAATACAGGAAAACATGCATCAGAGCATAACCCTTGTATTTATTTTCGCCCTTTCTGCCTGGCATAGTACAGCATGCTCATGAGTAAATTACATGGATATTCAAAACCATTCCTTAAAGTATAGACTGGCTGACAGAAACTGCACAAGAAAAGTTTACCCATCACACCGACTGCTTGTGCATTATTAAGTAATGCACAAAAATCTTTCTGGGTAAATCTCATTTGCAGATTTTGAGCCTTAAAACTTAGTTCACTCCTTTCAAAATTTAAAAAAAGAGACATCTGTCAGACTTGGTTAATGGTTATCTAACTTCTCCAGTTGACCCCAGCATTTTAATTTCTTCTATATGTCTATGGATGAAAATGTCCTGCATGTACTACTTGATGTATCTCCACCATTCTCATTAGAAAAAGTGCAATTTAAGAAAAACATCAAGCTTTTTAAAAGTAACTCTCCTTATCTGGTGTGTTTAGGCAAATAATACACATTTTCTGTTGATCAGCTCGTACTTTAAAGTACCAGACAATTTCTTACTCTTTTACTGAAATTCAAGTTACTTTATTCTTCACATTTCTTGTTTGTGTCTGTAATTTCTTTCACAGATTTATTGTGCTAAGGTTTTCTCCCTTTCATTAGAGTCACTTAGGCTGTTAAAGGGACACAAATTAAAGTAAAAATGTGGAGCTGATGAATATGTGAATATTGTTGCTAGGCATTACCCTTAATATTACCATATATCAAAGTGGAGAGATGCGGTGAATAGGGTGCAGAGGTACTTCGAACTCATTAAAATACTGTGCAAAACTTCAAGGGTAAAATAGTTGTAGCTTACAGCTGTTAATTTTTGTTCCTTTGAGAAGCTTTATGCACAAGCACAAAGACACTGTGGCCTTGGAGTACTGTAATTGCAGATCTATTGACAGTATTTTAAAACCTCGAGGTTATTCATGCTGGCTTGCTCACCTGCAGTAAGTTCCAAAGTCTTAGAGCCAGCGGAGCTAAAGTATTCATCAAAGCAGGGTTTTGTATACATGAAGTGTTTCAGTTCTCTGGAATAGCTCATTCAATAAGTCTTTCCAACCAGAGATTTTATTTTCTGTGTGACTGGGATCTAAGCACCCAGGACAGATGAGTGGCTTTGTAAGCAATGCGATTTTCCTGTGGTCTACGGATTTCTGCTGTGCTGGTGAGGGGTTACAGCGATTCTGCAGCGTGAAAGTAGTAGCAAACTTAGCTTTGATATCACACTGGGTTTACACAAATTTAAGTGCTTTGTTAGTTCATCCGTTGTGTGTTTCATGGTGGTGTTGTCACTCTGTTCCTACACCATAATTTGATTGAGCGCTGCTACTTTACCATAGAAGAAACTGTAAGGTTCAGTGATCCACTGCACTACCACTTCCATTTTCTCATTACAAAAATTGACCTTCTAGCTGTGGTTTGAAAGGGCTCAGACCACTGTCATTCAGGCTTCAAGACTGGTGAGCAGTAATAATAGTATAGGAAGTAGGAGCAATAGTTAAAGCAGCCTGGCATTGTGCTCCCTTCCTGGAATCCATTTTGAATTTCACAGTACAGGCAGCGGGTGTCCTTTGCTACCTCCAGCATGCATTGTGTTTTCCTGTAATCCCCTACTTGTCATTAAATCATTTAAATGTATTAAGGCAACACACTGCAGGAACATTTTGCCATGTTCCTTTTGCTTTGTGGGTGATTTTCCTCAACCTGCTTCAACTACCCAGAAATAGCACAGCACTGTTTAAAAAAAAATAAAATTTGGTGATACTTGTTTAAAACAAACTGACCTATGGAATCTATTCCCAGGCATGTTATACACCATGCTGCAAGATGCTCCTGCATGTGGGTGCCTAAATTTGCAGATAAGAATACAGACCCTGCTACAAAAGGTCCAGCACCTCAGCAACCTTGGCCATGGGTTTAAGAGAGTAATTTTGCATCCCCCAGTCTGGAAATTCTTCCTTCTGTCCTTTGAAAATGCGCTTGGCAGACCTTGGATATCACTGCTGTGTTCTTGGGTCACAGGTGGCACATGGACCTCACTGAGTTTGCTCCCTGATATTTCACATTTTCCACTGAAGCACTTCTGCAGGATTAGGGGAATGCATACCCTGTCCACTCCACTGTAGCTACATCAGATTTGGATTGTTCTACACAGTATAAGGGGTGTATAGGCATTTGAAAGTCAGAAGAAGAGACATTGTGAAAGAAGGAGTTTGGTCAGAGTATGGGTAACAAAAATGAAGAACTTTCCACAGAATAATATTTAAAATATTTTTTGAGAAACTAGCATCATTTGAATGGAAGCAGCTGAAATATATGATTTGGTTGAAGTACCAAAGAGGGGGGGGTTGCTTGCTTTCCCTTTCCCTTTCCCTTTCCCTTTCCCTTTCCCTTTCCCTTTCCCCCTTCCTCTTCCCCCACTAATTCTTTAGCTATAACCCCCACAGCTAGCAGAAGATGTAGCAGATATTTTTCATACACACTGAATATATGTCTGTTCACAGATACCAAATAAGAAAGCAATAGAAGTTTGGATGTTGTCATCTATGTTAAGCCATTGGAATTTTTTTGAAAACCTCTTTATTTTTTTTTTCTCCTTCAAATTACTTAATAATGCACAGTGGTTAATAATAAACCAATTTTGCCAATAGTATTTGCTTGGGCAAGCTTCTTACTGAAACCTCTGATTAAATACTGTAAAATATTGTACTGTAAATACTACATCAAATGTTCAATAAAATCAAGAACTATTATTTATTCATTTTTGCTATGTTTGGGGTTTGCTGGGTTTCATTATATCAGAGACATCACATTCATTGATGTTTTTCTAAAAATATTGCTTTTATAGTATGAATCTTTTCTGCATATTCTTGAAGTCCTACAGGGACAAACACCATACTAACACTGATGGATTCAAAACAAGACTGGTACTGCCAACTTTGGGGTTCCTATGACATTAGGATCCAAACCTAGCTCAGATTTCAGTAAATGATTTCAGTAAATGATTGCTGTCTTACAATACAGCAAAAAAAAAAAAAAAAAAAAACATTTAAAGCATTCAGTAATTTTGCAATGGAAAATCTCAGGCTCTGTCTATAGACTCTGAGGTTGAGCCTGGTCACCAGGATAGTTGCACTGTTTAAACATAGGAACTGTAAATTGAATTTAGAATGACATGAGTTCTCAGAAAACCACTTCTGTTCAGCAAATATTTGCTAACAATTTTGTATTTATGATAAATTTAAGTATGTGCTCTCATCCTTTCCAAAATGTGGACCCTTGCTGCTGGTCAAATACGAGTTCTTGAACTATGGGAGGCTTGTAATAATTTCAATAAATTTTCAGATATCTAAAATAATCCTAAAACTGTAACAAGACATGCCCTAGCATATAAAAATCTGCTTTTTACTGGGAAAATATGAGCAATGTGCCATACTTTTTACCTACTTATTTAAACTGTCACACAGCTTGCAGTGTGACTAGAATCTAGCAGTAGTTGCTATATTCATGTGTTTTAGCCCCTCTCTTCCAATCCCTTCCACATGCCCAGTGCCAGGGACATACTCTTAGTCTACTTCTATATCTTATCACCTCTGTCCCTCCCCAAGACAGAGGCCCCTGGCTGTGAGTCTTCAGCCATAGTGCTGGAATAGGTTCTTTTGGGTTTTTTTACAAGATTTCTGTGGGGCAGACTAAGGTGTAGCATAGAGCCACCTGAACTAGCTGGGTGTTCTTGAGGCTGGATTAGAATCTACTATTTTGTTTATTCAGTAAAAAAGTAAAATTAATAGTATTCTTTAGAAAGGAGGTGGTAAATGTATCATGTAAGTGGATCAAGAATATAACTTTTCAAAACATGGAGTTATTTGAATGTAAGTAATTCATTTTTAGTATCATTTAAGATGAACTATTGAAATCATCCTGTTGCATATTTGCAAAAGTAGAAGAGATAATATTTGTTAAATGAAGCTGGTTGAATAGGAAAAGAATATGATTTCCTGAAGATGGACCTGATATCATAGTCATATTTTTATAAATTCTTTTCCCTCTGGGATTATTAAAATTATCTGCAGAATTTAGAGAAAGAACCGATGAACCCAGAAGATGTCATGCATTTCAACTTGCTTAAATATTCACCTGGAACCCTTATCAGAGACTAGTTGTTCTTGTTTATAGTTTTGTTGATTGCCAGATTCAGATACTCAAACTTGTAAGTCAATCCTTTGAAACATTGATAAAATTAACAATATAAAAGAGCTTAGATACTTTGAACTTGCTTTCTGGTTTAGAAGTTCATAGTTTTCAGTCTAATAATGTTTTCAAATTTTCTCCACATAAATGAGAAGTAAAAATTACTTTCTGTTATGAAAGTCTGTTTTCTTGAGAAATTATTTAACTTTGAGAGTTGAAGGTCAAAGAATTGCTAGAGAAACCCAAGAGAGAAATCTTTTTTGGTGGAATTACTGTTATTCTGTTTAGAAGTGTTGTCATCCAGGCAAGGAGCAACACTAATTCTTTGTGATTATTTTACTGACTTGTCATCTAAAACAGTCTGCAATTGATGCAGTTGTTGAGAAAGATTTGTGCAAATTGCTTGATGAATTCAGACTAATAAAACACAAGTTTTTCCTAATGTGTTGCTCTGTAGTTAGTGGATATTTGCAGGCTTTACAGATGACACTGTCAGTTTTTCCATTGAAGGTTGCTTTGCTTAAAATACTCCTGACAGGAGCAACACTGGCAGAATTTGCAATTTGCCACCTGACAAGGTTGTCAGCATCAAGGGCCTTGTCTTGGGGCCTGACATGAATGTAAGAATATTATCCAGTGAGAACTGTGAACTTTGTTGAACTGATCCATCTCCATTATATCTTGTTGAATCCCAAACTTGGCATGTTGTCTACTGAGAAAAGCAGCTAGCTTTTGCATGACTGACTGCATGTAGCATTTATCCACATTTCTTGTCTTCACTGTGGGCTGATAGATCAACAAATGAATAAAGGAGTAACAAAAGAAAGGGGAAAAACACAATGGTCACTCTGAATTAAAGAGTCCTTCATGAACTCATAGGTCTTGTGCTTTTCCCACACCCACAGCAGTTTACTGTGGCTAATGCTTGACTGGAACAGAGGTTACATAGACCTGAATATTTAGTGTTCAGTTGAAAGCCTGTGGAAGTCATCAGGAAGTCACCCATGGGCTTTATCAGGATGTATTGATCCTCTTCTGATAATTGGTAAGGCATCTGGAAACTGGGAGGCAAAATCAAAGTCTCATGATATATTCATAGTCAGATGTGAATCTGTGTGAGAATGTTTTTCTTGCTATTACTTCTCTTTGTGTTGCTTGCTTCATCTGCTCCCCTTCAAGATAGCTACCAAAAAGTCACATTGGAACTGGGAGTCTCTCCCTCTGCTGATTTGCAAACAAGATGAATAACATTTGAAAATGCCAACACCACTCACACCTACAAGCCAGGCTGACTGCTGACTGGTTGCTGTCATTCCCTGGAAGTCAGTGATGCTGAATGCACTTGCTCACTACCTGAATTTGGCTCACTTTGGTATTGAGGAATCTTCTCCTCTTTCCTGAGAAATTTGTGATTTTCCCCCACCTGTGAGAGGGTCCCAATTTACTCTGGAGAACTGTGAGTCCATGGCAAATACAGTCTGCAGCAAATGCATTTCACTACAAAGAACATATGAACTCTTTGTACCTGACACTTTACACAACATGCTCCCTGGCTTTAAGAAAGCATTGTTTCATGTTCTAACTCTAATCAGCCTTTTCTGCCTGCTAAGAGAACAGAGAACTTCATTGTTATATGCAGCTGTCATTTGTCCCATCTCCTTGCTCTTTCTGACTTCAATATCTTTGTGGTATTTAGTGAAAGTAATTTTCAGTTAGAAGTCTTCTGCCCTTTCAGTAAGTGCAAGTATAGCACTTCATCAATGGCCAAAGAATTCCAAGCTATCTGGGATGTATCAGGACAGTTGATAAAACCTCACAGAGCAACCTATGATAGTACATCCCATCATAAATAAAAAAAAACCAGAAAGGGCCTTTGTCAGTGTTTATCTGTAGCGCTTTTATTCTTTGCCCTTGATTTCCTCTTCAGAAAATTGATGCACCCTTAAATTGAAGCAGGAGGCTTGACAGGTGATGGTTAGTGTGATAACTGCTCAGATTTCATCAGCCAGTGTTTTTCTGGTGGTGCAATTGTAGGAACTTTCAGCTAGATTACCTGTCATCCACTACATCAGATAAAAGAGGGAGAGTTGAAAGATGCGGTTTTGCCACTGTACCTTATAGGAAATGAAAA
Source organism: Melozone crissalis (assembly GCF_028551555.1). NCBI lineage: Eukaryota > Metazoa > Chordata > Aves > Passeriformes > Passerellidae > Melozone > Melozone crissalis. Next base: position 31,894,233 of record NW_026535794.1, read on the forward strand.
GTGTGGGTGAGGTAACAGTAGCTGAAAAGAAGTACAATTATTTTCTAATCAGGCTATTCCATCAGGAATGTCACTGCTGAAATTTGCAATCATTGGGCAGAATCCATTGTTAAATTTGCATTGTTAAATTCAAAGGGGGGAAAATCCTAAAAGACATAGTCATTCCTACTGTTGGAATTATCTCAAGCACTACCTTTGACTATCCATTTAATTCTTCTGTATATGAAAAGCAAAGTACAATCTATATTTAGACAGAAGAAAATGTTCCTATTTTGAGTATATGTCTATTTTCTTATTTTATTCTACTTATTCTGATGCTGGGTTGTTAGTTACCTTTTTTGCCCCTGAATTTCTGATAGCTCAATTGCTTTGTAAAAAGTTTTACTTATTTTGATTTTGAGTTCATCAAGACAATATTTTTATTTAGCAAGTAATGCGTACTACCACTACCTAAAGCATATATTTTCGTTGATACTTCTGTACTGTGAAAGAAATCAGACTGTTTTTTGAACACCTGACACCATTGAATTTATAAAGATGACCTGAGTTTAACTAAATTAAATTGCACTTCATAAATTTTATATTTTTAATTTTCTATACTGACCTAATACTCTGCCTTAGCAATTACTTTCCAATGCTGAATTTCCTAAATATTGAGCAACTTAAATATATTTTTTGTTATCTATGCTTTGATTTATCTTGGTTATACTCCATAATCTATTCTTCTAGGTAGCTGATGTCTGTTGTGAGTTTTATTTAAAATTATTATGCATGCAAATGCTAAAAAATAATAAAATAAAAACATAACCACCAGTTTGTTAAATATCACTATTCCCAATACTGCAGTTGAAAGTCTGTCAGTAATTCTATTATAAATGCTTATTTTTCTGAGGATGATGCAGTTTAGCTATGAAAATTCTCTCTCGGGTAAGACTTGGCAGCTGTAAGTTCATCATGTGACTGCAGCAATTTGTTGCTATTGTTTTACCAAATATTCTCAAATTGTTAGAGATTTGTTGTCAAAGTTATAAGAAGAGAGCAATTTTTGAAAATGCAGAAGACTAAATCTACAGTCTAATAATATTTTGTTTGTGCCCTTGTTAATAACAATTTCACATATTAAAATGATTCTGAGAGAATTGTATTTTTATTTCTTCCCTCTAGATGGATAGCCAGGGACACTGAGAGATCAAATGGATTGGAAAAAGCCCTAGTTGGGAAGAAGTGTTGTTTTCTCTAAGGCTCTTTATCACTATTTCATCCTCCAAATGGTTTCTGCAAAGGAATGTTCACCCAATGTGCCACTGCTCATGCAAGAAACTGCTAAAATATCATTCATTAAAACAAAAGCGTTTTTTACATATCCAGACTTGAAATACACACATTTTCACATTGGGTGCGATGAATGAAGCGCCACAGTGTCTTTTAATGCAATGGTGAAGGAACTTCCTGAGAACTGTGGTTATCTCTGGCCATAGCAGAAAGCCTCTCGTGCAATCCCTTTTCAGGCACATCCAGTTCAAAGGGATGCTTTGTGCACATGGGGAATTCCTTCTTGGGAAGCAATTGCAGATGCTCACATCTCAGAGTAGGCAGTCAGCTGAACATAAGCTTGCACTGCAAAAAAATGATCACAGAAACTAGGAGGGGACTTGCAGAACAGATGAGAAAGGTTAAGAGTGTGGAAAGTTTGCTTGAGAGTGACAAAGGAGATTCACAGAGCCAAGTCTGTCTGTTGAGGTAAAAGTTAAGGTGTCAGTTAGTCACCGTTGTAGATTTCTGTACAAAGAAGATATTTTTATAACAGGATGTTATAAACAACATTAGAACAAGGTGTTATAATGAGATTTTGTCATATTTTTACAAACAAAATTGTGGTGTGCTCTGTGATTTTGGAACATCAAAAATTGATTTATTGTCCTTCGTTTTAAAAAAGGCAAAAAATAGCTAAACCAGAGATGCACAGTTTTTCTCTGTAGGCAGGATGCTGCTGCACATAGAAGAAGATGTTTTTACAAATTTCTGCTAGCTTTCACTCCTTGAAGTAGAGGCAGCAGTTGGGTCCATGTTTTTCTCACCTTAATGTAAAGAAAGTGGGATCTTTCATTGTCCATACACATCCTTAATATTGTCTAGACCAGATGTAGTCATGATCCAGAACTTCAGGTACAGCAGCTGTCAGATCAGGCAGGAAAACCTACTTTCCCTATACTTGACCAAAATCTTCTGTTCATTTGAAAAAATAGCAAGATGTTATTTGTTTTCTCTGCTGGTTGTCTGTGTATCACATTAACACATCCTGATCTTTTGACTCAGTGTGAAAATGTCATCAATATAAGAATAGTTGCCTAATTTTTGTTTTCAATTAAATCTATTTTCAGCTACCTGGAAATATAAGGGAGCAATAAAAAATGGACATAAATAACAGAGAGAATTTGATGCTCTGCAATAGGCACAGTTTCCAGAATAGTTTATGTTCTAGAACTGAGAGTAATGTGGTCTCAGAGAAGGCAGTTTAGCTGAGACCAGATCTCAGCAGGATTTGAAGATGCATGCAGTCTTTCTGAGAGATAAAGCATCCAAAACTGAATAAGTCAAAAACCCCACCTACAAACATAGTGGTGATCCATGAGTTCATCTACTGTTAAGTAGACTGAGTGGAAGCACGCAGGCAGACTACAAGGCCCAATTCATGTTGCCTTTTTACATCTCCTCCTCCCAACAAATTCAGCCACTGGAAAGGACTGCTCATTTATTCCATGTTATGTTTGTATATAATTATTAACAATAATGATGATGATGATAAACAGTGTAAGAGAAATACATCAAAGGTAGAGTACAGCTGTAGTAGCAGATCTCAATTTTGGCAAGCTGCTTATTCAGGTGTCTAACTCTGAGTGCAGTGCAAGACCAAAAAGGTAAATAGATGGCAGAGGGAGGAGGACAGCTGGAGATGAAGTTGTTTGAGTTTTTGGAGAGGGACAGTGACTGTCCCAAGTGTTTGACTCAAAGTCTATCACTGATCTCATCCAGGCATTGCACCTTCCTGTTGATAAAATATCTGCTGATTAAGCAAGATATATAACAAACAATTGATTAAAATTACTTAATTCAGTCTGGTTTTTTTCTTGTGCCAGATTTGTAAATGAGATGTATGGTATAAAAAGAGAGATTTATTTGCACTGACAAGATAAAACAACCTTTCATGAACAGAAGTAGCTAGGAAAAGGATAAAACAGTAGCAAAACAATGAGTAGCTTGCAGGGATGCAAATAAAGCCCTACTGTGCTGACTAGCAGCATAGCAGAGCTTTTGCTGAAAGAACAGACTGGAATGCCTCCTGTTCTGCATTGTTACAGTGCAGCAGTATGTACTTATACATGCTATTAATTTATACAAGCTTTTTGGCCCCCAAAACCCCAAATGTTAGAATAAGCTATCTACTCGCCCTGTCCATAAATTGAAAAGTGGCTGAAATGATTACATTTGATCTGCATCCATATTCCACTGAAAGTCTATTGGCTTACAAAGGCTGTCAGAGCACATTTAACACAGAGCTCTCTCCCAAGGTGGATATACTTAGCTGCCATTTCTGTGCCTCATATTTTTACTAGCTTGGTCTCAAAATAAGGTGTCATTAGGCAGAGAATTGAGTAACTGCATGTTTCAACACTGATACAGAGGAAAAAAATGAAGCAACTGCAAACTCATTGTCTGATGTATTGAAGGCAATTCAGAAGGAGTGAGGTGGTAGCACAGCATTTGCACTTTCATTTGAAGACAGACTCATTAGAGTCTAAAACATAAAGTATAGTCTTATGTTTTCTATATAGGAAATATTTATATCTAGTGATTTTATCAAAAACTTTGAACCAGAATATTCACCAGACAATGTTTTTTTGTACTATGTTAAAATGCAGGATTTAAAATGCCCAGTGGGAAAAACACCAAATATATGTGGTCAGTGTTTGAAGCAAGAATTTAATTTCAGGGATTCAGTAAGTAACAAAAAAATTGGCAAAAAACCCCCATGGGATGTGCCATAAAGTTTTGGGCTTGAAAATGGTTGTTGGTTGTTAAGTTCTTGTCAATATTTTCCTTGATCTTTTCTTTCGCTGATAATACAAATGTGTTGTTCTCAGTCATATATTGACTGCTCTCCTCTACACATTGTTGCATATAAAAACTTACCCAGATGTTCCAAATTTCACAGATAGCCTACAAGATCAGAGCTAAAGACTGAGACATCTGAATGGGCACAAAATCCAATATTGTCCTTTGGTTAAATGATGATGAATTTCAAGAACTTGATACCAATTGTTTTTAATGCAGCAGACTGAATTCCCCAAACTGAGGTCGAATCTGTTTTAAAATGTTAGGTTACAACTGTAAAATTCTTGAATTTTTGTATTTTAAGCTTCTTCTAATTAAATTATTACAAAAATATTTTTACTGAGGTCTAGAAATCTCTGCCACTAGGGTGTGGCTCACAAAACTGGGACTATTTTCTGAATTTTAATAGCAAAATCTTCATGAGTAATTTTTAAACAATCATGGGCATGTATATTTTCTACACAAAAAACTCTCTTTTGTGTGCCGATGGCTGTCTTTTTTATGTGGTCATGGAAAAATTGTCCCTTTCTCCACACGAGCACACCAGTGTGGTTAGGAAAGAAGTACAGCACAGGAGTATGGCCCTGCCATCTATTCATGCTGAGAGAAGCAAACAGCTTTCCATTTTCCAAAATTCAGCTTTGTATATAATGCTTTTGGCACTTCTAATTGTGGCCTAATTGGAATTTTTGCCAGTAAGGTTGACATCTAAGTTTGGAGCCTTGACGAAAATTAGTTGAGGTGTGACCTCAGGCTGGTTCTATTGCTCCGTGTATGAGGCTGATTCCATTTGTGAAGGAAAGAGCATTGCCCCGTAGTTCAGTATAGGAGAATCCCAACTCACATTTCTCATCCAGTTCAGAAACATCTTTTACAATATTTAGGGGTTTTATTATTTGTAAATATTTCCTTGTTAGTAAAAATTCCATCAATTACTAGGAAGACACAATACACAATTTCCTTAACTCAGGGTTGTTCAACATTGGCTTGATAAAGGACCACAGAAGGTTTGAAGTCTTGGGTAGTCTGTCAAATTTTTGTTTTTGCTAGCAGAACTCTGTTTCAAGCAGTGGGAAAATTTTGCTGCAAGTCCTGTTAATTCTTTCCTTGAGCTATTTTTTAGAATTTTATTTTATTATGAAATTGGTAGGCTAGAGTTCAAATGATTTTATTTTGGGATTCCAAGTCTGTACAGTCTGTATAGATTCTACAAAGAAATGGCAGAGTGTAGATCCCCTATAGTAGTTCATGTTAACCATATGCATGTGTTTGTGTTCAGAGGAATAACTTTAGCTAAAGAGTCTGTGCAGTCATTGAGCAGGCATATGAGCTCTCCTGTGTGTTCATTGCCACCGCAGACTCTTAGACATCCTTTGCAAAAAACTGTACAATTTCTGAAGTAGTGTTTGACAAGATGAGTTGTAACAGGCTTTAAGATTTAACAGAGCTGCACATAAAAAACTCCTTAATCAGCCCTTATCCTATGTGCTCCATTTACAGAGGAATATCTTAGAGTCTGGACATGGAAAAATTGCCACTCTTTTCACAGAGGCACACCAGAGTGGTTAGAAAAGCAGCATAGCTCATACAGCCCTGCCATCCGCTTGTACTGAGAGGAGCAAACAGCTTTCACTTTTCCAGACCTCCCCTGGCTCCCAGGGTGTCTCTGTCCCCACATACTCCTCAGTGCTTCTCTAGAGGGTGTGAGACCAGCTTGGGTGTCCCAGTACCCAGGCAGTAGGCACCCTAAATATAAGATGAGAAACAACAGATGGCTACAAACAGATGGGGGATCCTAAGTAACAATTAGATGCTATTGATCAGTATGACGACAGTTCTCACAACAAAGTGATATTCTAGGGTTTTGTCCAATCTGCTTTAAATGTGGTTCAAACATTCACTGCTTCTTTTAAGCTGCTATTCCAGTGGTGAATTTGCTGGGGTGAAGATGGAAAGAAGAGTTAGATGTATTTTGGTCTTATCCTGAGCACTGGAAGGAGTGTAGCACAAGTTTTTACATCCTGAAATGGATTCACACAGGGTCCACAGTCCCATTCATGGCTTCAGTGAAAGAGGGTATATATCAGGCTGGCAAAAATGTACAAGGAAAAAAGGTGCTGCTGAGGAGGGGAATCAGATGTTACCATAAAATCAGATAGGTTGTTGACTTCTATCTTGTTGGTACCTTTTTCATCCTTTAGTGGAAGTGAATGTACCTATGTTTTTGTCCCTGAGACATAATCTCTGTGTCTGGATGATTTTGTTGCTGCCCCATAGTTCATACCCGACCATCTCAGGAATACTTTTTGGGTAACATAGTGCCAATAACATTATAAGGCCTTGGCTGGTTGTCTATCTCTAAGTTCTGGAAAGCTGGATTTGGTTTTTTTGTTTTGGGCTTTGTTTGTTTGTTTGTTTTTGTTTTGGTTTGTTAGTGGTTTTGTTTGTTTGTTTTTAAGTGCTCAAAAGTTTCTAATGAGAAGAGGGAAGAAGGCTAAGAGCCACCTCCCTGACTGCCTGCAGCTAGAAAAGAGAATCTATTAGGACCATTCCTATTATGGTTGTGATAAAGGCCAAGTATTTCTTGAAAGGGATGTTACTATTTACAATCAGGTGTAGGATACTGCAATGGCTGGCAGGCCTGGGCCAGGGTGGTAATTCCTCTCATGCTCATCAGTAATGCGGAAAAGTCTGACTCCTGACTTCCCATGCTCTGAAGCTGATGCATGGGCAGCATGAAACACACTGTTGGGGTATTTTTGTGGGTTTTTTTTCTCTTCAGCCATTTTGCATTGCCAATTAGTTTCTGACTCTGTCGTTGAATATTCATGCTTTGGATTGTTTTTCAACAAATGCATTGGGAATTGTGTCTTTCCAGTCCAAACCTCATTTTGTTAGACTATTTTTGCCTATGCTTTTAATCTCACAGGGTGCCTTTGTATTATTTGTCTTTGTTCTTACTGGTACTTTCAGCTCCTCCTAAATTACCATTGTTAGCTCATTATGATAGTGAATTCATTAAGATCATTACTTCTTTCAGATTATTACTGGAGGTGTTAAGAAAGACAAAACTGTTCTCTCTCCATGGGTAAACCTCTCACACCTCCTCTCATCATTGCAATGCACTGCCTTTTCCTTGCAATTTCTTTCCAGCCCACCAAATCCTCTTCTTCAGGATTATACCAATCTATTTTTAAATTCAAAGGTTGTGAGATGCAGTTTCAAGGCTATACTGAAACGCACATAGGTTGGCTGCATTCTTTATGTCCCACTGCCAACAGCCTAAACCAATAAACATCTGTGATAGCTTGAAGTTGAGGGGTTTCCTTCAGTGAATAGGGTTAAACATATATATGTAGGATTAAAATCTTAGTGATCTTTTTAATTTTCTCTTTTTTTGAAAGGAGGTCCAATAAGTCCAGGAAAGGTGCTCTCAATAAACCAAAGTCAAAGGTTTTGCATCCTTTAGATAGCTGGTAGTTTTCATAACATTTCTCACTGTTGATCATTATTTTACTTAAGTTAGCTTTTTATTGTTCAGATCACTCTTCTGCTCTGCACCGTTTTGGTGATTTTAGCTCCTTATCTTCTAGATGTCATTAAAACCCAATACCATCAGGTCTTTACTGAGAAGAAAATTCTCATTATAGCAAAGGATATGTAGTGTCTTTTAGTTGGTTCCTAAAGTACTTATGAAATTCTGTACATTTCATAAAGTACTTATGAAATTCTGAAAAGTTTCAGAATTTCATAAGTACTTTATTTCAAGCTCTCTATTGTTCTCATTATTTGTGAAAGGGTTTCCCTTATTTTATATAGTAACTTTCCTTTTAAAAAAATTATTAGCAATAGTCTTACTGAATCATCATTCATTTGAAGTCTCTAATTTTGTCTTTATGTTAATTTCTGTCTCCGTTCATGTTTATGAAAGCTCTTAGAATTGTGCTTGACTCTTCAGACATTTCCTCTTTGCTGAATATCCTTATCAATCTCAGTATTTTGGCACAATAAATACCTGATGTTTATTTAAGGTTGCTTTTTTCTTTGACTCCTAGAAGCTCTTAATATCTCTTTTTTCATCAACTTTCCTTATGAAATTCACATTAGTTATTTAGTTATTTTATAATGCCTTTTTTTTTTTTAGCAGAGAACATGATATCTTTGGCCAAATTCCTTCATCCAATTTCTGATTTCCCCAAAATACAGCAAGATTTACAGAGCAATGATGGTAAGAACAGTACCATTCAAACTTTGGACTTGAGTACCCAGGAAAGGACGATCTTTGCCTCAGTCTTCTCTCTAACGAACCAGACTCTGTTGTCTGTTCACTTGTGTTCTAACTCCATCTAGTCTGCATTACTTGCTAAAAGTTAGGTTGCAAGCAGAGGCCAGATTCATGAGAACAGGCCTCAGATGTTGTCCTTTGTGAGGTGTTAAATGGCAACAGTGTTGGGTTTTACACAAATATAGCCACAAGCATCTTTGCCAGGCTCAATAGCTTTGGTATCTTATGACCTTCAAACCCAACTGACTTCATTGGGAACTGCATTTGTGCAGTGTTTAGATACCATCATCACAAGAAAGAATCTGATGATTCTTTCCAGTTCTGGGTTCTATCTCATATTGTTAGATTTTACAGATTATGCAACATTTGTCCAAATTTTTCTAGCAGTCTATAAAATGTTGCATCACTTGATTTTTTTTCTCATGGTTAAAAAACTATCAGAAAAACTGCAAAGACCAGGCTGTTAAAAAGAAACTATGTGAATCAGATGATTATATTGTATCTTGAATTTCTACACTAATTGCAAGACCCTTAGCTTTCAGTAAGTTGACTTAGAACCTCTCATTTACCTCTGGATCTGGTCTGTGAAGTTCACATGCAGGAATAAAAATCTCATATACACTTTCGTTAGTCTCCTAAGTAATGGTCTACATGAATCCATATAGCTTGTGGATACTTTAAATCTGACTTTTCTATCATTTTATGTTTATGATTTTTCTGAAAATAAAATAAATTTAAACTATATTTCAGCTTTACTTCCTAGTCAAAAGGTAAACTTGCATGTTTTGTTATTGATGTAACTTGAAAGATACATGTTGAGCCTTTTGTTTAAAGTACATTTAGAATTAAACAGGCCACATTCAAAGTAAATTATCTAAATAGATTTTGGAAAGAGAAAGGAGTCTGTTCATTTTAATATACCTTCAGAAATATTTTACTTCTTGATGATGACAGCAGCTCTTACTGACAACTATTAATACATTATAAACACCCCATCAGAGTTATATAAAAACATGTCAGTTTTAAAGAGAACATCTTTGACAGCAAATTTTCTGATTGTGAAACAGCTGTGCCTCCAGTACAATGCATTAAGTAGTTTATTCCTTTTAGATAGTTAAATTGTGCATGAAATGTTGCTGGCGCAAGGGCTCCAAATCTGGCCTGATTAGCGAACATCTGTTACATTGGAAAAATTCATGTCTACCCTAATTAGCTGTCAGGCTGATGTACATCAGCCCTGATGGTGAGGGATCCTGTGCTGTTTAAGTCAAACAGGTTTCTCTCCTATCCCATCACCTGCCCTTTCAAATCTTTTCCTCTGGTGTGTTGCTGTAATTAGAGATTGTTGGAAATACAATAGAGCAGGTTATGGTCAGTTATAGTCCCATCTGTGCAATTTTTTTATTCCCACAAAACTTACAAACTGACATAAAGCAGTCCTAGCAGTCAGGCTGAGGTCTATATATTTTTCTAATCCTAATCCACTCACTAAATATGAAGACTTCTCATTCTGCTAAAACCAACAGTTTGGACTGATCGAAAGAAAATTAATGACGGGCTGACAAATTTGTCTTTTTTTTAAATTTTAATTTTTAAATAAGGGTATTTTGTGTTAAGTATGAAATGTGGCAAAGAATTGAAGAAATCCTCATGAAAACGGTGTTCCCTGCTATTGATATTTCAGCATCTCTTTGCTGGAACAAGTATGGACACAATTCACCTCATGTAGCGTCTACATATATGCATGTATGTATTTAAAGTTCCATACTAGGTGGACATTCTTTAGCTTGGGGTACCAACAATTTTTCCTATACTTACAGGGGCTTGTTAATTTGTTTTTAGTGATGCTTTATTTTGTAGAGATAAAAAGATCTTATTACTATTAATGGTAGAAATATCCATTAAGGGTACTAAGTTTCTTTGTTTTAGGCAACAGTCCTAATACATTGGTATTATAATCCTAAATACAAAAAAGCAATTCCTCAGTAGGATAAATTTTTGTGACTCTATTAAAGAATGTCCACAGGCTTAACAATGATTAAGAACCTAATCCTATTAAATGAAAATAAATTTTGTTTTCATTACTGACTTTTCCCTTTATCCCAACAGCAAGGATTAAAGCCAAACTGAGAAACTCATATTTGTTAAATTAATTTCTTTGGCTTTTTCAGTTCCCCATTTTCAAAACATAGTCCAGTCCTCAGTCAAAGATCTTGGTTTTCTTCATCCTCAAATATTTTTAGGCATTAAAAACCAAAGTATTAAAATGTGTAATAGATTGACTAGTGGCAGAGTAATTAATTCTCATTTGTATAATTTCAGATTAGGATGAACTCCTTTAATTTCAATTGTGAATTTTTAGATGGTTACCTGACTAGCAACTGGTCCCTAAGGGTTATTTTAAAATATTGTAAAAGGAATTATCTTCTTTATTATGTAGTCAAGGGACCGAAAGGTGAACATTCAGAGTTGCATAATTTCTAACTGGCCATCCCTGTGGGGCAGAAATGTGTCATCAGCTCTCACTCCTGTATCCTCTGGAAAGAAAAGGAATATTTCTGCTGCTTTGCACCCAAAGAATTGGCGTGGAGCCCTTCAGCTTGATTCCTGAGCTTATTGGTAGTACAGATCTTCTCTTGTCTCTCCCTTCTTGGTTTATCTCAGAGCCCCAAGAGAGACCAGGTAGAGTTTAGATAATTATGAATGCAGAGCTGTAAAAGATGTGAGGATCACCTCCATACTTCAGCTTATGTCAGTTTAAAATGGGCTCCAGGTATTTGTTTCCTGTGTTGCTTCAAATATTGCCACAGTGGAATCTCATTGATCTTTGAATTATTACGGAACATTGACATTCACATTAAATGGTGTCTACAAGAACAGTTATTAAAGGAAGTTTCTGAGCAAAACTGAGATGCAGTTAAAGTTGGTTGTAAGTACTTCAACTTTTGAATTTGTTGCTAAAGAGAGAGCAGTTGCTTTGCAAAACTTGCAGTGAAAAATACATCTCCAGCCATGGATATTTATATATATGTATGTATATACATGCACATGAAACACCGTGTTTGTGGTGGTCAGTATTGTTGTCCTGTTGAAGCATTAGAAAATTACACTGTAATTCAAAAGGAACAATCCAACTGATGGGTGTGATGTACATTAGAAAGGCAGACAAATAAACGTGATAATGTTCATGTGAGCAAGTACCAGCCAGCCAGGGATGGCAAAGCAGCAGATGAAAGAGTAACAAAGCTGCAATTTATATTCAGATACTAACTATGGTTAGAATTTCCTTCCAGTAGCATTCCTTTAGCTGGGAGTGACACTTGACTGCCCTTAGTGTAACAGATTTGGCAATGAGGTGTGTTGAACATTCACAAACTTTTTGAAGTTAGGATGCTGAGCTACATGAAAAATAGGGAATAGAGCAAAAGGAAAGTGCTGAGATTGATTATCATATGCTGGATTAGTGTCCCATTGTGTGGGTGGGAGTAAACCAGTAAAGGAGAATGCTGTAAAAGGTAAACAAATAGGAAATTAAAAGATTGGGAGCCAAAATGAATGTAGAGGCATCTCGCCTCAAAGTAGCAATAGATTAGAATTAAACTGCTCTAGAACTACAATTGTATCTGTAGCCTTGGTGAGGGATTGGCACTGAGGGAAGCCTGTAAAAAGAAGATTCAGCTGAAAGGCATTTAGAATAGCAGCAGAACCTTTTGAGTGGTCAGAGTATGTATTTATTCTCTTGTCCTTATCTGTTACTTATTTTTCTATAGTCATCAATGGGTTTGCATGCATTTCTGGCTGCAGTACTTGATCTGCTTTCTTTTAGTCAAAATATTAGTCAAATTGTAGTAAAAAACCCTAGCAGATGTCTGGTGGGACATTTGAAACACATCAAAGAAAAAGTAGGTATCCCTCACATTGCTTACCTAAAGTCTGCACTTGTGTCACATTTATCCAAGTGTCTCATGCCATTCAGAACCGCTCATGACACTCCTCTTCCTTTTAATAGAGGCCACAAAAGATTGGTGACCATTGTTCACTGGAGGTGTTACACCACTGAAGATGCTGTGAAATGCTTTCTTATCAATTTTCTAGTACCACCAGTCCTTATCAACTGAGTGCTGCGGTTCAAGACCAGTCATTTACATGAATATAAACTGTGTAGTTAATGGATCTACTGCAGCTCAGGGTGCAGCATGGTCAGTGGAGCAGCAATAGCCAGGGTAGTTCATAGGACCAACCATTCCTGTCTGCATGCATGATGCAAAAAGCATGACTCCAGGAGCTAATAACGCTTGAGCCAGCAGCATTTGTTGAGTCCTGGGGGTGGGGGGGGGAAGTTAAAGTTTTCAGGTTGTCTAAATCTTGCTAATTTTCAGAATGACAAGATCCTAGATATCTGAACTTCCACTGACCTGACTATATTTTGAATCAGACCATAAATGGGTTTCTTATTAAAGTTTTGGGATCAAAAACTGACAAAGGAATAGCGTTGTTCTCAGGATGTGATGTCACAGAAAAATTTGATACTCTCCTGTGAGAACTGCTGTTTTATTTGATGCTGCAGCCTGCTAAAAAAGAATAAATCATTAAATAGACACCATAAGTCAATTCTCCCTCACAAATTGACAAATTTATATCTGTCTTTAACATGGGAGCCATTACACAGGATATCAATTACTTCAGAAGTCATCTTTCACATTTGTTGGGCTTACATTGATAGAGATGTGTAAAGGCATTCTGTGTTCTGCACCAAAACCTGAGGGAATACCTACAGTTACCTTTTGGGGCTCCCTTCCCTAAACTATAAACCAAGCCCTAATCACAAATGCATCATCTCATGCATTTTGATATAAATCTCGAGGATAATTTACATTGAAAAATAAGGATCGATATTTGAGTTTTATCAGTTTTGCTCCAATTCCCTGAAACATAAAGTTTTTTAGAACATCAAAGCAAGTAAAGAGCACTCTCAAGTTCAAAACAGTTTTGTTGGAGGAAGAGTTGAAAAAAAAATTGAATATAAGTTTTGGCTTGACATAATCCAGGTTAAATCTGAAAAAGAAAAATACTTACTTTTGCAAAAACGAAAGGACATTTTATCACTCAGAGAATGTCACATCAATTGTAAAGCCATCAGCCTCAAGGCTTGTTGGTGATTGCTTCATATTTACTGTTAGTCCAGCAATGGAGATGGTACTTTTACAGTCTTTGGACAGACTAGTGAGTGTGACATTTAAAGTGTTGATTTTTGCAGCACTTATGTTAATTGTTGTAATTTTCCTGATGAACCACCATTCTGGTTCCCTGATGCAGCCAAGATAGTTTTACATTTTCTATGCAGGCCTCTTTGCCATTTGGTCTGTGTAGTGTCAGCTTCGAGTGCTACTGAAAGCAGACAAAATTGCAAGCAAATTGCATCAGATTGCCAACATTGTGAAAAGGTAAATTGCTTGCAAATCTATTTAAACCACTGCCCTATTTTCATCAGCTTCAGTACTTGGTATTCATGATTGCTTAATTGGCGACCTTTCCTATTGTGTAGTGCTTTATGGTGTAATGGAAAGCGATCTTTACCAAACCAATTACCCTTTTTTTCTCAGCACTACATTATTGCTGTGATTGCAACTGCCAGTCCTTTGTAAATGAACTTTCTGATTTCAATGATGTTTTTAAAATGTAAGATAGAAAAAAGTGGCATTCATATTGTGTGATGTTCTATTTTGAAGCCTTTTTGTAGTCACCATTGTCTGGGAAAATGGACTGAAGGGTTACACAGTACCTACAAATATCCATGTAACTATTATTAATATTATCATAATGTCTCCCTTTGTACAGCAGCTCAATTAGGAAAGGATAGGAGAAATATTTTGTCACCCTGTCAAGTGCACAGGAAGTGCTTTTGATGCCTCTTTTTTGACACATACATTATCTTCACTAATAATATGAGATTCCTTTTTAAGACATGGAAATAAATATACAAAATCTTAGCTGCTACAATGATTCAAATCACTATAACTTTACAAAATATATTTTTAAAGAGTCTTAGCTTTTCCAGACATTTAGACATAAAATATTTTGAAATACTGTGAGCTATATAAATAAAGGTAAATGTCGCTCTTTCCTTCCACTAGAACAGGGACTGCAACTATTTGTCTAGAAAATACAGAGATAGTGAAAGAACATATTTCGCAAGGTGCATATTATCTACTATGGTTTTGGTTTCAGCAATACTAGGAGGCAAATGTTTGAACATGTTCCTGTAATGACAAAAAAAGAAGAATTCTGTAGAAATGACCATTCTCATTTATTTTTGTAATACAGGATAAAAAAAATTACAGAATTCCAAGAGCTTACTTTGTGTATTTATTTATGTGATGTAGGAAATTATATCGTTACTCGTAAGTGGCGACATGGAAAGGGCTCTACAAGTAATTTAGTCATTCCCTAATATGGTACTGTAAGTGCAAATGGATGCATCATTCTACCCCCTACAGTTAAGAATTCTGTTGCTGTGACAAAAAATTGAAAGGATTTGTTTTCCTCTTTTTTCTTTTGTTCTTTATTCTTTTGCCAATTAAAAAACGAAAATCTTCTGATCAATGTTTCTGATGATTTTAGTATTTTTGTTGCCGTTCAATGATTTATTTACAGCTGTGCTCTTCAGTAAAGCAAGTCTTTCCCCAATTGTGTAGACTTTTTTATTTGTAAGAGAAAAATATCACTGAAATCTACTCTATGGCGGTGTGATTCTATTTCAAAGCAATGAAAAAACTTTATTTTCTCTACTTTAGAAAATGACAGAAGTCACTTACACATCTGAGTTACTGTTTTATACCCAGAGCATGTAAGCCAGCATGAAATACTATTGATCTTGAATATGTCATTGCATGTATAAACACAGTGTGTGTGCACATGCAAAGATAGTCTCCCAACTCTAATTTACTTATAATTTTTGTGGGAAGAGAGGAAGGAAGGTATCCATATCTCTGCTTTTGTAAAGAGTAAGAGCATAGCAATGCAGATTACCCCAATATAAAATTAAGGGGTTTTTTTTTAATCAGAAAAGCTTAGGTGGGGAAAATTACTGAAAGAGAGAAATCCAAGAAAAAAAATATTTGCAACTTCTTCCCATATGTGTGTTTAGAGAACACAGAAATTGTCAAGTACAGCTTGTTCTCCCTCAATTTACTCCATGAGCATTGTACAGGCACCCTCAGTGCCAGCAGCAAGGATGATGGCCTCACCTCAGAATGGAGTTCTGTTCTTCAGAAAGCAACTCCATGATGTGGTAGCAGTGAATAAGTGGACATTCAAACCTGGTATTACTGATGCACAGAAACAAATCAGTGGCTGAAGAAAGCTGGCACTGATGGAGCCCAAAGGTGAGGAGGCACAGTGAGAAGAGTGTAGCTGCAAAGGAAGGTCATGGCTTTGTGATGGGGCAGTGTAGTTTCAGTAAAGCACCAAAATAACAGAAATGGTATCTAATTCAGTGGGAAGCACAGTGAGGAATGTGTTGAAGGGTTTTGAGAGTTATAATCGGTATGTAAAAAATGAGAGAAAACTCAAGCCACTTGCTCCAGACATTTTGCATTGATGGTATAACGTGATCTGTGCAGCCAAAAATGTTTCATGATGCAAAATGAACTCTGTTTCTATATCATAAAATGGAAAATTCCAGATAGTGTAAAGCAGATGAACAGAAACAAGAAGGTACTGTGTCATGCTGTCCACAGTTCACTGTTAGCTCTTTGTTGAACATGTTCTTTAAGGCTCAGTTGTTGCATTGATTTCAGTGTTGACTCTTTGCCTTCAGTGCTATAAATGGGATAATGTTACCATAGTCATGGCAAGTTCATATTGTGATCCATGATCACACTATTGTCCTGAATAAAATTTTAAATTGATACATTTGTTGCTGAACTGCCAGGAACCACTGCCCTGCTGCACTGGTATGTTGTATATGTTGTCAGTAGGATTTTTAATCCTATAGACAATAATTCTGGTTATTTAGTCTCCTTTTTGTGCATAAATATCATAAAATAATTGTAGAATTTGGGAACAGAATTTTGTTTCTGGCTTGAAAGCTACAGAAATCCATGAGGCTTGCAAAGTAGAAGAACATAAATGCATTCAGAGAGGAATACATACTAATATCTCTTTAGTCATTTTTGGTGGAATGTCATTAAGACTTGATGAGCTTATAGATGAAGGCCTGATGAAATTCACATATTTTTAAAATACCTCTGTACATGTGTGTATGTATATAATATGCATGTGCTGGTTTTCAGGTTTCCTGATAATGAGTGGAAATTTGGCACCATGGGCTCTGTGATGAATGTTTCTAAGCTGACCTTAGCAGAAACTGGTCTGGAAGTGCCCCTGTCCATGGTCTTTCACCACTCAAAAAGGTAAGTGGGCACATCATTGAAGTTTGAACTGTGTGTGGATGACAAGAGTCAACCAACAACTTGTATTCAGAATTTTTCTGGTGTTTAAATAGTGTTATTAGAACAAAATTTTTCACCATGAAGGTGATGAGGCACTGGAACAGGTTGCCCTGAGAAGCTGTGAATGTCCCATCTCTGGAAGTGTTCAAGGCCATGTCTTGAAAAAACTGTGTCCCTGCCCTTGGTGGGGGCAGGTAGGAGCTATCTGATCTTTAAGATCCCTTCCAACCCAAACCAATGCTATGATTCTATGATTATTGTATTCAGAGTAAGATTGTACCCCAATATGACAGAGAGTATCTGTATGCTATTTTTTATAAATGAATATGGGTGTTTTTTACATGATTATGCATTTACCAGTTATTTCATGCAAATGGAAGCTTCTTCTAAAATTGGTCGTTACAGAGCCTGGAGGGAATTTGTTTTCCTAAGAAAAACTTAATGTTCAAAAAGACAACCACTCCATAAATTTTGTCATGCCATCAACAATTGGGTAAAACTTTGGTTAATCAAAAACTTGGGGTCTGTTGGGAAGTCTATTCAGCTGCAGGTTAGAGGCTGATGATAAGCATGGAGGCACTGCTTTGCATGTCTCTTTAAGTTTGCAAAGATCTTTGATATCCCTTGGAGTAAAAATGATGTATGGATATAAGATATCATTTGTACTAATTTACAATTCACATAGCAATATGTAATCTCGCCTGAACTTTATCAGTATGACACGACAGCAAACTCTACCACAAAATTCCACGTTTTCTAAATGAAGAGGGTGTTTCTCTATGACAATATTTGGTTTTATTCCCTCACATTTATGCCCTAGACTAAATTATAGTATTTTGTTTGCAATTTTTTTGTCATATCATGTTAGCCTAATATACCACTAATACCATTTTAATACAGAAATTTTAGTATTCCTACTCATTGGATGATACAGTAAGTTATCACATTAGCCTGCTATGATTTCTCCTTGTGATATCTGTTGCTAATCTATAACTACATTCCTACCTTATGTTAACTCTGATAGGTACCTCCATTGCACACACTTCTGCATTTGAGACCCTTCATAAAGTCCATGTTACAAAGTTCTACAGCTGAAGAGGTAACATTGATCTAGTAAACAATATTTTGTAGTGTATGTGTAGGTATCTGTGAGTTCAGTCTGCTATGGTGCAGCAGCTATGCCTGAAAATTGAAGTTTTGTTTTCTAACTTAGAAAATAAGTTAAAAGAAAAATATTATTATTTAAAGCAATCAAACAAACAAAAAATCCAACCAAAACTGTGCTTACACAGAGTACCTGGAGTTTCTGTAGCAAATGAAGGGGGAAATCTTTCTCAAAAGCAATATTAAAAACTCCTTTATTTCCCTACAGTTTATTTTTTTCCTGTAATGTTCTATTCACCTATTTAAATAGATGAAAAACCTTCAAAGAAAAGGGGAAGGCAAGGAAAAAATCCCTGTGTTTGTGTTGACAGCTCAGTGCCTGCAGCTTCTCTGCAAGATGCTCTCTGGTGACACTCCCTTCCATGGCAGGAAGGAGGAAAATTTTACTGTCCTGGACCAGGCAACCTCTCATGCTCTTTATGACAAAACTGGAAGCAATTGTTTCTCACTGCTTCTTCTTTTTTTTTCTTCTTTTTTTTTTTTTTTTTTCCCTTACCTAAGATAGAATTTTATTTCTTGTCTTAACTAGAATGGTAAGAGACTTGGTGTAGTAAATAGATGAAATGATGAACTGTGCAGTTTTCTGGACTTATACTCTGATTCTTTGGGCTGGATTATTTCCCATCCCTGTGTGCCCAGGTTTGCCTCAGGTCTGCAGCAATGTCTTAGATTCACAGTATTGGAACACCTACTCATTCCTGTCTTGCAGTTATAGCAGTGGGAGTCAAGGAAGCAAATTAAACACCTGAATATATTGTGTTTTGCTTAGAAATAGAATCAGATATGTTTTAGAAATGCTTTAACAGTATAATGTTGTCCTTAACAGAGCATCTTGAAATGAATTCTTACTCCAGTTAACCTATCCATGTAATTGTTCACCTGCCCTTTGTACATGGACTTTTTGCACGCGTGCTTTTGGGGTTGGCCTGCTAAAAGCAGCCTCAGACTCAGAGTTGATTTGGTGAGGTTTCTAGTTAGATGGTGCTGCTGTTTGGGGTCCCCCCACCCCTGTCCATTTCATCTAGGACTCAGTTCCAGCTTGCATTCACTTCCACCATGCTCTTACTGAGACATCACAGTTGTAATCCATGGTCAGAATCTGGCTGGTTTTTTTTGCCTGCTTTGAGATTTCTAAGAGTGGCGTATTCCTATGTGTCATTTTGTCCAAGTTTGGTTTTCAAATCAGCTGATTTACAACCATTTCCCAAATATTTTCTTGAGGTTCTTCCCATGTAAAATGTGACTGGATGTCTTTGAACCTCTTCAGTTGCTGAGTAGGAAAGATGTATCTTTGAACAAAATAAAGTACCATAGGACATTCAGAGGTGCACAGTTGGAAGAAGACTGGAAGAAAATCTACACATCTGAGTAAGACCTAAAGTGTCTAGGAAGTATGTTTTGGTCCTTGGTGACATTTTTTGAAAGGCATTTTCTGTGCTTCAGATTCTGGTGTTACTGATTGTTCCAGTTCTGTGCATAAATGATGAACAGATTGTGGTTGTTAGGCGAGCACATTTACAAAGCGTTGGGAAACCAAGAAATTAGTTTTTGATTCTCTGCCTTTCTACTTACTAGCCATAGTACCTTCCCCTTTGCTGCAGTGTGGGTGTACAGGAACAAAGGTAGAAATTTCTCTTTGACTGTTTAAATCACTGTGGTCACTCCACGAGTGTCCCCAGTCACAAAGAATATCTGTTCCTTTGAGTGGTATTCTGCAATGTCATAAATATTCTTTCAGTAAAATCTTCTGACCTTATAGTGCTCTTTGAGGAGTTGCCACAGGTTCTGCCAATGTACATGCTCATTCTTTTACTGGCGAAGTATCACACAAGCAGCCATGCTGGACAAAGAATTCTCAGCCCTTGCAGTGCATAAATTAGACATAATAATGAAATAACATGTCTTCTATTCCATGAAAGTTTCTATTTAAAAATCAAAAAAATGCTGTGATAAACCTAAGATCCACTGATTCCTGAAATTCCTGAAAGTTTTCTATTATTGTTTTTATGATCCAGTTTTAGTAGTGCTAAATTCATTGCCCACATTCAGGTTGTAACTATTTTGTTCAGATTTATGAGCTAAATCGTCATGCTGGTACATAGTTTGTTTGCAACACACTACAGGTGAGTGGGCAGCTTTGTTGCTGCTCAGTTTCAGAGAGCAGGTCAGTCTGATGGGACATATTCCCCTCCAAAATTTTTCAGGAATTGTACCATTAATACATATTAACATTGACATTACTAAGTGTTTAACCACAATGATTTTACTTTCTTAACCCATTTTCAGCATCCCTCTTCATAAGAGAGAGCCAAGGGTTTGTAGAGAATTCAATATCTTTATTCAGAACTCTCACATTATTAGTGAAGCAAGTAATACACATTAATTTCTTTGTGTTGCTGCATTGTGGTTTTATAGATTGACTGTAATTTTTCCTACACCTGCCCTCAGGGTCACAGAAGCTCAACTTTATTATTTTAATGAATTTACACTAAATAGATCTTGGTCACTTAAACTACTTTTCAGGAAAGAGATTATAGGAGGTCAATTGATGAAAGTATACATTTTTAAAAATAATCAATTTCCTTTGGATGATTTTGCTGGCTTTTGAATTGCTGGGGAGTGCACCTGTTCCTTTACTTCTGGACAAAAAAAAAAAAAAAGTTAAGGAACAAGAATTCCTGGAATTTGATGGGAATTCTAGTGCAAATCTACATGATGCACTTAGCAAACAATCCCAGCAGTAGTGGTGATTAACTCCCTGGTCCGAAAGGCTGGTGATTTGAGGTCTCTTCCCTCTTGTTGAGTAGTTGCTGCAGGGCATGGGGAGCTCCTGGTGAGCTGTGGCCTTTCCTGAGTGTACAAGAGGTTTCATGGGAAGCTACCCCAGTGCTTCTGTCTCTGCCCTTGTGCTTTGGGGATGCTGTGATTTCTCCAGAATGAGCAAATACTGAAATACTTTTCAGGATTTTCTATATTTTGCTCTGGTTGATGTGGTGTGTCTCGTGTGATGTGTTACAGCTCGTTCAGTTATATGGAATAGCATGTGTGTGATGCTGCACTTATTGCAACTCAGCCAGAAATATTAATTTTTGCAGGTGGCAGGTGAAATTCACTGGGGTATTAAGGAAAAGTTTTGATGAATAGCTGCACATTCTCTCCTCCTAAGGTCTGTTGTTGCATTTGAACTGTAAACTGAAATGGCAGTCACTTGCATGGCAGAACACCCAGGAGAGCACAGCAACAGCAATGCCACCTGTTATTCATTCTGTGACTGGTGGAAAGACACAGGGCTCTACCTGGTGTGAGAAGATATAAGATATGATGTATTTCTTCTTTTACTAGTGAAGAGATTCTGACACACATTATGTGTACATTGAAAGGGAAATATTTCCATTGTGTGTTTTACATGCCGTAGCAGTAACTATTATTTCCCTCAGAAATTTATCATATTTAGCAGTATTTAAATTTTATGAAGTATTGAAATGTATTACATCTTTGTTATTCCTTCCTTGAGCACCATCAGTTTACAAAAAGAGGTGAGATGTTTTACTGTGTGAGAAATTTTAAAAGGTGCATAAAATCTTATCGTTTATTCTTGACCAAGCATCTATGATGCTTTCCCAAGAAACATTTCTTTAAATGCTAAGGTAAAAAGCTTTTTACTTTGGGAAATTAGATCAGCTTGAAAACTATACAAAAACTACTAAAGAAAGTAAAAACAATTATCAAATATTATATGGGAGAAGGATACAATAGGTTTTCTGGTTGACTAGTGAGAATAGCTTTCAAACTTCATAAAGAATGTCACCTGCTGCTTAGGAGGATGTCACTAGAAATGCAAATTATTATAAATTTTGTAACTAGCTGTGAAAGCAACACATGAAATTTTTATGGTTTCCTTTGCTGTCCCAAGTTGTAATTATGAATCTTGGATATGGGATTTTACATATCCTGTGAGGCTGGAATCCAGTGAATGCCTTTCCCTCACCTGACTCAAGGTGTAGGAGCACTGCATCACCAGAGATGTCTGTTCCTGTTGTGTCTGCCAGGACAGACCTCTAACGACCTCTTCTGCACAGGCTGTAAGCTGAACGCTGCCTTTAGCAAGGGATGAATTAGTCTAGAAGGCCAAAAGTAAGATTGGGAGGAATTGCCTTCCAGAGTCCGACATTCCTCTGCACAGGCTGCTGAGGAAGGTCAGCAAGGACAGGTGACTTTTAGAGCTCAAAAGTTAAGCAATGAACTGTCTGTTGACACACTAACAAGTCTGAAGTAGAGTCAGAAGAAAAAACTGAGCCCTGAGACACAGTGGGAGACTTGTGCTCTGGAAAATTTACAGTATCTTTAAATAGCCTAGATTTTCTATGTTTTCATACTCAACGTTGTCTGAGATCAGTTTCCTTGAGCAAATTTCAGGCTAGTTTGGCAGAAGCAGACACATCCTAGATTACTAGTTGTATTTGAAATGTTTAACCTCAACCCAGATTCTGTTGGCAGAGTTATTAAGTTGTTATTTTTCTGTATTAAAAACCAGGCCCTTGGTTTTAGTCAGAGCATGTGGTCTCTTTGAAGACCAGGCCAGTCCAGTGTCCATTTTGACAAGGTAATCTGCTGGTCATGTTGAATGTCCATGTTGGTGTCTGTGAAAACAGAAGTGAAAAAAATTATTTAATTCAGAACTTGTCTCTATCCTCATCCTGGGAGAAAATACTGATTTCTTTTCAAGCTTATGCTGAGAGCAGCAAGGTAGTCAGGTAGCATAAGACTATCCCATAAGAGAGGATAACCAGAAGCTAAAAGAGGCAGAGCCAGTATCAGGGAAAAAGACACCTGCAGGGAAAATAAGTGCAATATCCCTCACAAGATGATATCTTTCTAATTTCTTGAGGGTTGGTCCCACTGTGTCAGACAATCACAAATGAAGGGAAAGGAGAAAATGTAAAATAAATCAGCGTTCGTCATACTGGTTTTTGAAACTGTAGTAATTTACAATCATAGTACTTGAGGGCAAATCACACTGAGGTGTCATAAATAAACCACGTAACATTTGATTTTCTGCATGTTATCATATTTCTGTGTACCAGAGTTTCTATTACAAGTCAGCCATCATTTTATCTTGCTAACAATTTGGTATCAGTTTTGTTTCTTCAACTCTGTTTCAAGTCCATAAATTACATGATTTTACTTCTCCTAGCATGAAGAATTAGGACATGAGGAAACAGCAGAATCCTCTGCTACAATGAGTGTTTGTAAAACTTTGGCTACAGCTGTCTGCTTGCACAAATAAGAAGAGGTTTTTTGGTTTTTTGAGTTTCTTTGCTTATTAGCTTTTAACCAAGTGAAATGTGAGCAGGACCCTTAATGAAGTAGGATGTAACAAGAGCAGTTCACAGTATTGAAATTGTAGGCTGTGACTTGGGCTTGTTCTTTGTTTTGTGATAGACTGTCCAGCATCCCAGTTAGTACAATTAATACTAAGTGATTGAACTTTGTGATATGCTGAACTTCCCAAAAACCAAGGGGAACAGAGGATTCTGATATACATTGAAAATTTTTAATGTCTAAAGGGAACTGTCCTAGCCTCCACCTTCTATTTTGTCAGATGGTCAAAGATTAAAAAGAAAACAACAAAGATCCCAAAAAATATGCTGGTTTGGGGATGTTCCCAAATGAAACTTTTTAGTTCTTGGTCCCTCAGTGCTTCTTATAGATACTGAAGTGACCAATGAATCACTTCCTGAATGAGATGACAGATTTAAATTTGGAAAAACCTGCTGATCTTCAATCGTTCCTAGATACGAGCTAGTTCTTTCTCAACTCTGCTCTTGATAGAATTCACAGAATCCACAGAATTCACAGAATCACTAGGTTGGAAGAGATCTTCAACATCATCGAGTCCAAGCCATGTCCCAACACCTCAACTAAACCATGTCACTGACTGCCACATCCAATCTTTTTTTAAACACATCCAGTGACTCCACCACCTCCCTGGGCAGACTATTCCCGTGCTTGATCACTCTTTCTGTAAAAACTTTTTCCTAATATCAAACCCTTGATGCAGCTTGAGACTGTGTCTCAACTTGATACTTTCCTTCAACTAAAATGCAGTGAATATTTTGTAAAACATATTAGGTCTCCTTCGAGCCTCTGGTCTTGAGGTATGTAGTGCAGAAGAGACCTCTCTTCCTTTAGTGTAACAAGTCAGCTGGGGGGCAATCCCTACCAGGGGTACATGTCGAATTGTAGTGCAGGAATAATTTACCTTAGCCAACTACTGCCAAAGCACCCCAGCCTGTGTCTTTTCTGTAATTATTGCATTTAATCCAGCTAGTTACTTGCACAAAAGAGCTTCCGGATGCAGCAATTTCCACGGAGGGCTGTTTGGGAATGTAGAGGCCCATCATTTAGCTCTGATATTGTTGGCTTGTCAGAATTGATCATAGCTCTTGACGGAACACCTCTAGGTTTTTTTATGGAGTGCATCAGAGTGACATTTCACATTGTTTAAGAAGGAGTGATCTGTTAGTTTATATTTTATCTAAAACTGCAGAGCAGATGACCTCCCTCAGGGTCTAAATACATGAATCCTATGTGCATGTTATAATTAATAGTAGAGCTAGGAGAGAAATTCATAACAAGGGGCCGAAGAGCTGGGCAGAACAACTTGTCAAAAAGAAGGAAATTCCACTACAGATTAGCTTATTTTTAAGCATGTCAAGCTCTACATACAAACATGATATATTGCTTCCTTGTAATGTCTGTTTAGGCCCAGATGCTCGAGGCAGTGTCAGGGAGTGCTGTAAATTTTGTCTGAGTCAGGGCAATTCTGATTGATCTCTGAGTGTAAAATCGATAAGAAGACACTGTCATTTTCTTAAAGGATGAGCTAGAAAAGGAAAATAAATTAAGACTCCACTGAATGTCTATCTCCAGTGCTCATTAATTCAGTGTGGTCTGTACTTTGTTAATGTTATGTCCACAGCTTTAATCTTCCAGGTGCTCTTCCTGCAGATAGTCGACAGCAGCCCTTTATTATGTTATGTATATTTCATCTACACGTGGTGGAAATAAAATGTCTGCCCCCTTCTTTCCCCTAGCTCTTGATTAATCCATTTTATTATTTTTCAGAAATACATCACTTGGGTACTGATTAACTTAAAAATGGAAAGCCATTGTCTTTCTTGTGTGTCCTTCATCAGAACTAACACACCGGCTGCTCATTTGTCTTGGGTTGTTACAGCAAATAACGACTACCAGGCATTTCCCCTTATGTAATATACTTCAGGAAGATTAATTTACTTCTGCTCTTTTTCTCTGCTTCTTTTTTGTCTACTAAGACTTTTTTGACATGTTTTGAACTCCCTCCCAGCTCCCACTCTCCTGTTTCCTCTTAAACATTTTACAGCCTGCACTGGAGCAGCAGTGCTAAAAGTGGCCATCACAGTCTCCAGCCCAGGTCAGGCAGTGCTGCTGCAGACATGGTTCCTTTCTGGCTGACTTGCCTTGCTCTGCCCTGGTGTGAGTGTGGGCTCAGGGAGCTGTCCCTTAAGAATAACAATACATTGCCACCTTAGTCCCACAGCCTTCTCTTGCTCAAGTCATCTTGAAGGTAATGGGTCTGCTAAGGGCATATAGGCTATTCTCAGGAGTATAACTTAAAATGCTGTTACACTGAAATATAAAATTAGTTTTATCACTAAGTAGGCATTTACCTTTCTACACATCCACTGTCAATGTAGAAATAGCTTCTAAACAACAGGTCATTTTATGTTTCTGTTTCTACTTCACAATGTTAATATCAAGGTCCAAACACCACAGTGACTGTCAGTGATCAAGTTAAAAAAACCAAACATGTAAATACTTTTTGGCAAGGAAAAGAGTATTTTCCATATTCCACCTCCCAGCTATTCCTAATAATTAAAATGCTATTTACTTACAACTTCATTATATACCTCTAGGGTATGTTGATTGAGAAAACAGAGGTAGTTGAAAAAGAAGACCTCTTGACTTCAACAAGCATTTAATGCATATTCATGAAGCATCTCATTCCCATTCCTTAAAAAAGTACAGTACATGTCAATTAATTAATTTTCATGGAGAGGCCATTGGTGGGACTAGACCTTGTACCATCTGTTTCCTAGCTGAGCAGGCTTCACCTGAGCCAAAGGAGTGGTTTCAGTGATCTCATCAAGCAGTCTGTAATATTTTATCTGAAAATCATCCTTCAGGACTTTTTCCTATATTCACTGAAATTTGATTTTCAGAGAAGCTTAGAAAATCTTTTCAACATTGCATTCACTGTATCTTGAATGGAGTGTATTCACGTAAACTCTAAAATTCTATGTGCTTCTATTTTTATCCTTGAAATGGGCATAAGTCAACTCCTAGGTCTTCTCGTGGTTATATGTCAAAAAGTTTATGTTTTGAGAATAACTCAGTAGGGGTGGTAGCACTCCAGAAGAGCCTAGCTTTTGTCCAAATCTACTGTTCCTACCACAAGGCTGCAGCCAGTGACATCCAAAGCACAAAAATCACTTCCCTGGCAAAAACTATCAAAACATCAGGTTAGGTTAAATTGTGAATTGTATCATCCTTGAGTTAGGAGAGAATCAGTTGCCTGATTTGCACTTGACACATGTGGCCTGATCTCCAGGTTCCTAGGAAGTCCTGATTCTGTTAGCAGAGACAACTGACTTCTGATGCTAGCAGAGATACTGACCTTGCTATATCTGAGAAAACAGGCAAAGGTGAGGTCATGGCCAAAACCCCTTCAGGGCAGGGACAGGATATGTGATATTTTGCTGCATCTTCCAAGCCACCCATCAAGGTAATCTGGATTTTTAAACAGAAAAATTTGTAAACTTCCTCCAGATAATAACATTCCACATTAGGAGAAAAATTATGGCAAACTAAATGCAGAGAGTAGCCCAGATATAGAATTGCCTCTGGGTTAGATAAACACTGATCTGATTGTTGTCTGAATTACAAATCTGTAAGTCCTCTGACAGCCAGCTATTTGCAAAGGCAATAAGCATTTGTGACATTTGTGATAGGAAAGGATTTCATACTGGTTATGCTGCCCAGCCACATATCTAGATCAGCTGAATTTGGGAGTCAAGTTAGAAAATCTCCATCAAAATGGAATTGCTCAAACTAAACATTATTGAGCAAGTGTATTTTTCAAGCACATTTTGAATGTGACTGAAATGCAACGATAAGTTTATAAACTGTATCATAGTAGACATTTTTATACTGTCCATGAAAAATGCACCTATAGTTGAGTGGAGGGAATGGATTTAATAGTAATATATAATATAAATACATGTAGTAAATATATAAAGCTATGTATATAATGCACATACCAAATGACAATACACGCATATTCCAGATTGCCTGCTCTCCAGAGCTTCTGCTGTGTGTATACTTCAACAGTCAGACAATGAAACTTGTGCAAATTGATTTACTCACAGCAGGTTCAGAGTGTAGGATTTGACATCCTTTAACCAAGGTTTTAAAACCATACCTGTATGTAGTTGAAGGACTTAGCATGAATTCTTGTGAGCTTATTATGCTAGAGAGGATAAGTTCTAACTTACATCTAAATGTTTAGGGCATAAACAGAAGAAAAAAACCCATAGATTTTTAAAATATTTATATCTACATATAAATATATATAATATCTCTACATATCTTTATATCATAAAATATCTGTTTTATGCAGGAAAAAACACAAATAACCACACTTCAAGAAAAAACAAAATTCACCTTATTTAAGTTAAACTTGTTCTGGTTTTATTAGTTGAATTAGCATTCCCACTGATTTTGGTGGATTAAGGTAATAATTCCTGTGCTGTTCTTCCATCATGTGACTTAGCTAAATAAAGAGTAACTGATCCAAAAGTTGATACTGAAATTCTGAATGCAGCAAGTAGGGTGATAGTAATGTAGGCTTTGGGTCAAGACACTTAAGCAGTCCAGATCTCCTCTGGGAATAGTAAGATGTTTATTAAAAAGTATCAAAATGATGGCTAGCTGCTTTTCCACAAAAATTCTTGGCAGGGTTAACTACATCCTTAAATTCAAATGAAGAGATGGTTTTACAACCATACCAAAGATTTGTTTATGAGACCCTTAACTTGTTCTTCAGTTAGACTTCCAGTGACTTCATAGAAACAGAAAATCAAGTTGGATCAAGCTAATTTAAGCGCTATAGAAAGAGGTTAGATGCACAGAGTATATTGATACGAATCTGTTTATAAAGAGATAATAATTTAAGAGATCTAATGTGCATAACACACAGCCATGTCTAAGGTTGCTTAAAGGTTTAGGATTTTTGTCAGTGCAAACATGTCCGGGTGTTTTGAGCAAAATTATTTAGATAGGGATCACACTTGATTTTGAGAATAGAGTGCTGTTGTACAATTTTCCAATGTTAATTGTTGATAGAATGTAACACATTTCTAGAGGTATTGTTTAAACATGTTTAGATTTCTATCAAATATATTTGGGATTGATATCTGAAAAGGATGATGGCATACAAGTTGCCCTGGAATGGGGAAAGAGAAATCCAAAAGAGCTACAAGAAATGGACATCCAAATAATTTTAAACTGAGGCCTTGGACCCAGTGGCAAAAGCTCTAAGAGAAATAAGAAAATTGGGAATTTACATTAAAATAGTAAGGTGAGTTTTGGAAAATCTGAACTTTGACATGGTCCATTTAACTGGGTCTGTCATATTGATCTATGACATTTATTGACACAATTAAAAATCTGCATAGAAAGGGTTTGTGTAGTTTATGGTAGTATTAATTATCTGTCTTGTTACTGTACTGAACAATCTAATATTTCTCAATCTAATTTTATACTTTGGTTATTAAACATCTGGGAATAAATTTTCAAAGCTATGAAATTTATCCCTAGCTGTGGTGTGAACGCTAGTGGAAATAGGTGTACCAATCCCAAAGTTTCATAACACTCAGCACATAGGTGTAAGGACTCACTGCTCCTTTCTGAGCAGTAATTCATTCCTTCTTACAATGAATTCATGCTTTTTACATATAAATGTCTGCCAATTTATAAAAGGCTGGGTGCTATTGAGACCAACAGGTTAGCTTCCTTTGACTTCAGTGGGGGGCAGGATTGATCTGAGAATGTAACCAGGTTGATGTTTTTTATGATTGTGCATACTGAGGAGTATTAATGAGAACATGTTTTACAGTATGTGTGCTGCATGTTCTTCCCATCCCAGGAAACCTCAGAACTGCTGTGTGGTTATATATCTGTGGTGTGGCTAGAACCCATATCCTTTTGGATATGAATAGCAGCATTAAATCAATGTAGGTGTTTATACTGCATCATGAATCTCCTTTTCTACTGGAATATTTGAAACACCAGCAGATGACTTGAATTTGTGAATTCAAAAGAAATGCTTGCTACAACAGGGGGTATTTTCAACAGTGGCTGGTATTGTGAGGGACTTGGTTTAGTGGCTTAGTGAAGGCATCATAAAATCATCATCACTTTTGCAGGTTTCTCTTAAACAACTTGATTTCTTTTTGGACACTCCTTCGCAAACTGTTGAGTCGCAGACCTCCAGCAGATTTCATCATTCAAATCAAGGTACCTGAAGAGAAAAAGAGAAAGAAGCTTCTTTGTAAATCAGCAGTATTAACATTTTACTTATTTGAATCACTTGCTCTTTTATATGGTACCCTTTTGTGACAGCACTTTTTTGCATAACATTGTCAAAATGAGTTGTAGTCATGCTTCATAATACAGGTGTTGAACATTCAGCCCACATATGGGGAAACAGCAACCACAGGCATTTTCCCATCTCTTCTGGGAATCACCATTTGAAAGCACAGCTGTAGCTTCAGGTACTTTTTCTGTCAGTCCTTAATAAAAATGGAAAATCACTAAGAAAAAGATGACAATGAAAGAAAGTATGTAAGTTCCAGTATGTAAAGAGGCTTACAAGAAGTCTGGAGAGGAACTTTTCACAAGGGCATGTTGCAGAAGGACAAGGGGAATGGTCTGAAGCTGAAGGAGAGTAGCTTTGTATTAAAAGTACACACTGGGTGTGGTGAAGCACTGTACCAGGTTCCCCAGAGAAGTTGTGGATGCCCCATCCTTGGAGGTGCTCAAGACCAGGTTGGTTGGGGCTCTGAGTAGCCTGGTCTAGTAAAAGGTGAAATGCCATTGGCAGGGGTATGGAGCTAGCTTTAATGTCCTTTTCAACCTAAACCAGCCTCTGATTCTATGAAAATAGAAACAACTAGGTGGGGGAATAAATTCTTCTGTCAAGCATGCTGCTTGAAGGGTGTATTATGTTATGCAGGAAAGGGACTCAGGAGATTATTTTTACTCAGGCTTTTTCCTTGTTGCCTGGACCCTTTTCCATGTATTATTGGTTGCTGTCAGAGTGCTTGTCTGAAATGTGCTTTACAAGATGTCTGATTCTTTCTCTGTTTTATGAAATACATGAAAAAGAGAGCAGCTGCGCTACTCTCCTTCAAATATATCTTCACAATCACTGTCTGATACTCATCTGCTCTCTTGCCATCACTTAGGCACCCAACACTACTTCACCTAGAACCCATCAGGAGACCCTTATTAATCAACCAAGCCCAGAGAGAGTGCTTACATAATTTAATGATTGCAAGTCCATCTATGAACTTTCAAAGCAGGGATAAAAATGTATTACTGAGAGATTTCCTTGCTCGGTTCTCATTTCGTTACTTCTCTAATTTGTCTTGATGTTGCTGTAGGAGTCCTGAAAGATTTCTCTAGAAAAATTTGTTGCTATAAAACACATTGAAGCACTGCAAATGTCTTCTTTGACCCATGCATTCTGATCTTCCTTGCTGACAGGAGCTCTTTTTTTTTTAAGCCAAGCTACTTGCAATGGTGGCTGGAAATTACTCTCATCCTTTTTTCCACTCATGTGCAAACGCAGAATTCTCCACCTTTGTAAAGCAGGACGGTATTCACGGGAGCAATCCTGCAATCCACCTTCTTTCTCACTTAGAGCTGCCTGTACAAGAGGCCATGGAATGTGTGACACACTGCAGAGCCCCTGCCTTGAGTGTCAGGTCCTGTTTCACCACTGCCACCACAATGGTCCACCTGGACTCCAGAAGCAGGACTTCTGTGGAGCTAGAACCATGCCATAGAACTACAACCACGACATTTCTCATCTGACTGTTTGAGATGTCTGCCTTTGCAGGTACAGGAAAAGATTTTAGGCGATTTACATGCTCCTAAATATATGAAAAGGCAAGAAAATCAGAAAAACATGCTTTAAGTGAGCTTAAACTAAGTATCTTTGGAAAAAACCTTTTTTGCAAAGTAGTAATAAAATTAAGCAGGGAAGAAGTGGCATACCTGAAATATGACCAGTGACTCTTATATCCTGTGGAATTTTCACTACTTGTCTAGCTCCCACTTCACAAAAGTCGTGTTCTCACTCATCAACATTAGTGCTAATTACATTTAGCCACTTTTGGCATTCTTTACTCCATTAAAAAATGTATTTTTAATTCCCCCACAGTCTCCAAAAAATTCACATTTTTCCACATATTTTACTTTTCTGCTTTTATAACTAGAAAAATTTCTCTTCTATGCAGAAGAACTTCCCCAGTTCCAAGAAGCTTCCCTAAATTGGCCCTTAAAGAAATGTTTTGGTTCTCCATTTCCTACCTTTCTCCTGACTTATTAAGGCTGCATGTGATATGTTAGCAATGTTACTAACGTGCTTAATTTCCAGTTGATTTCAAAGGGCATGCTGTAGTACAAACAAGTATTTTTGGGAAAAGAAGTTTGCCTTTTGTGCCTTGTAAAGCTTTTGCAGGACCTCTCCACACTTTGTAGAAGTGAGGTCTTTCATCGTAACTGAGGTACCCAAGAGACTTCACAGCAACTGCAATTTTATGTTGGAGCTCAGTGTGTGAGCAACCAGACTTCTCTGGTTACTGTATTTATCAGCCTGGCCTCCACACTCCTATTCCTACAGTTATGTCCTACCTCTGTGACATAAACCTGCCCCATGCTGGCAAAAAAGAATATAAAACCTAGATCTACAATACTTTTATGTGGTCAGAATTTCTTAATCAGGCCAAGGTATATAATGACTCTTGCATGTGGCTAAAGCATCCCTTCACCTTTGCCTTCTGTAGCATTGGCTGATGCATAATAGAGCACTGTGAAAAAGTCTGGAAATGGTGGCCATTAAGTAAAGCCTACTTTTTTTTTATTGGAGAAGTCTCTTGATAGAACAGAGAGACCCAGAACCCACGTAATTTATGTATTTTGATAGATTTTGTAATCAGAAATTCACAAAAGTCTAAGAAAAATAAAGCTTCTCTTTAACAGGCTTGCAGCCTTGTCCTGTGGATCATTTGCCCACTTTTGAGCTGGTGTGCTAGGTGTGTATTCCTAGCTTTGAAAGGTATTAGAAGTCACCTCAGGCACCTTTTAGCCTGTTCAGTTACATTCCTAGCAAGAAAGGAAGTTACTCTCATCCCAGATGTGATCCCATTTAACCCTTGCATAGGATTATAATGTAATTTGCTGTCTTTGCCATTAATTTATGTTCTCTGTTTTTCCCAGGGTGTCTTCTCTGAAGTACCTACTTATTTGTAGTATTCAGAGAAGCTGGTGCTTTCAGGAAACTCACCTCAGGGCTAGCTGCTGGGCATCATTCCATTACCATGATGACATTGGTGATTGCAATGCCTAGAAGTATGACCACATAGAAACTTATTGGAGCAATGTATAAAATAAAAAAAGGCTTCATCCTCCCATGGGCTTTTCAACTGAAGGTGCCTGAAACTGTGTCATCAGCTGAAAACATCTCTAACAAATTCATAGGTTGATTTGCATCCTTGTTAATTCTTTTTTTTTTTTTTTTTTTTTTTGGTAGAGGTCTAGCTTCCAGGAAAAATGAGCAAGCCTGTGCCTCAAACATTTAAAGCAGCTGCAATGTAAGGACAATTTAGGCACCTATATGAAAAAGACTTCCAGAAACCCTTGGACATGCACAGATTTCTGTAGAAGCAGGTCTATATAGCTTTAATCACCTCAGTTCTTATCTCTTCTCCAAGCTAATTTGTAAGCCAATTATTTTGCTCCCTTTCTCAGTCCAAACAGGAATGCATTTTCCCTCCTGTTTTGCCTTTTCTCTTTCCTTTTTTCCCCCCTCACTATTGACTTTCTTATCCTTGTCTCCTCAAAGAGCTCAGAAAGGAGTTTGACTATCAGTTGGCTACTTGGGCAGTTTCATTGCTGCAGGAAATGAATTTGAGCTGGCTGGGATCTAGAATTTGCTTTCCATGAGCTCTCTAACCACTACAAAGCATGGTGTTTGTTAGTGTCAACCAGGTTGTCTTTTCCACAGAGATTGCCTGGATGTCAAGAGGGCAGGGGACTGGTCTCCTGCAGCACTGTGCAACCTCTCTACTCAACAGGTGCAGCCTGGCCTCTGGATCTGTAGGAAAAGTGGATTTTTTTGCTAGTTGCCTGAGGCTGAGGCATTGTGGCATCTCCTCGGTGCCCTCCTAAGAAACTGAGGCTCTGAAATCTGTCTTGTGTTGTCTGCTCCTGGCGTGGAGCATTTTGAAGTGAAGAACAGTCAACAGTCTCCACATGCAAGTCCACCTGTGAACCTGGCTCTAAGAGCTGGATGAAAGGCGTCCTTTATCCAGCAGGTGAATTTTTCCTTTGCTATCTGAATGTAAGGACTGATAATAGCAGTGCACCCCTTAGCAAGGTTTGATATTTCCAAATGTCATCTCTTCTGGTTTCATGTGCACTTGTTGATTGTTCTAACATCTTAATTAAAAGTGTAACTCTAATAATGGACTTATTTTCAGCCTGCTTCTCTGAGTGGTGCATTGTATCAAAGGACAGGCAATTCAGAAAGCAGTTAGCTGTGGATCAACAGTGACACAGAGCACTTGTGTAGTCGCTGGGGGTCAGTCAGTACATTTCTTTCACACTGCTGCTAGTCAATCACTTTTGTTTTCCAGATTAATTATATGGCCTTTCATTAAAAAATGAGGCACTC
This sequence comes from Melozone crissalis, assembly GCF_028551555.1. Taxonomy (NCBI): domain Eukaryota; kingdom Metazoa; phylum Chordata; class Aves; order Passeriformes; family Passerellidae; genus Melozone; species Melozone crissalis. The sequence goes on from NW_026535794.1 coordinate 31,928,311, forward strand.
TGGTTTCTTGCCATTTTCATTTCACTTGTGTCTTTGCCTGGGTGAATTTTACACCAGGGCCTTCTCTATGTTGTGTTTTTCCTCTTTTTTGGGCAAGAAAGTGGAAAGGGTTCAAATAATCTAAAAACCTAAGGGAATGAAAGGGGTTTAGTTCTTAATTTCTGTATATCTATAAAGTAAGACATTATAAACTCCTCTTGCAGAGGTGAATATTTCACCGTGCTAATGTTATTGTCTCCTTTCTCTTCATGTTCTATAGTTTTCTGTAAAAGCTGAAGCAGTGACTATATTCAACACCTGCGTCTTTAACAGCCACTGCAGTATAATTACCTTTCTTGAATATTCTATAGAATTGTCAAACAGCAATTTTCTTTTTCAAGACAAGCTTTTGAATAATGCCGTTTACATACAGAGCTTAACTTCTCTTATGTTGAAAATCTAATTATAAGTATCCAAAATTTACTGCATGTTTGCTGTTTTATAATTCAGTCTACATAAAATTGCTAAAACACAGCACCTTTAACATTTAGTCTGGAGCTGAATCAGCATGCTCTTTATTGGACACTTTTTCAGTCTTCAATGTAATTGATTCTGTAACAATATTTTTTTTTATTTTTCTTATTGTGTTTATCTTAAATTTCCATACAGAGGTATAGAGCAAGGGGAGAGCTATTGATAAAGATGCCTAATGTTCTTTTACTCTTTTTTCATTCAGTGAATATTTATTTTGTGTTGCAAGAAGAATATCTCAGCATTTCACTGAGAGAATCTAGGAAAAACACTCCAGCATGTTTTATTCTGTTTGGTGTATTATTCACTGGATATTTAATGCTGATGTTGATTGATTAGATCAGCCTCAGATAATTAGCCAGGAAATCTTAGAGCAAATCGTGGCTTGAATTGTGCAACATGCCATCATCCTAGTCAGGCTACTTTTGCAGTCTTTGTGATACAAACATCGACAGACAACCATCTCGACTATCTCAAGCAGCACAACTTCAGTATTCTGTTAGGAAGGTGACATTAGAATAGAAAATTAACATAACATTGTATTATTTCTTACTGGTGCAAGCTATAAATTAATGTTATGAAATGTTATGAGCGTATCTGCAAAACTACCTCTTACAAAAATTAAAGAGTATCGTTATAATCTTCCAATTGTCACTCTGGGAATTCCTGTGTTGTCACACATTATTTTCAGCGTACGGTAAGCTACATTTTCCTTCTCAGCTGCTCTTCTGGATTTCAGTTCTCATTGCCAATTTCTGTCCAAGGTTTCTGCAAATCTTTTGTGTCCTTTTTCTAAACATGTCCTATTCTTAAAAAAAGAATCCCTCAGCTATTCACTCTGCAGCTTACAGTGAAACCTTTTCCAGCTTTTCTTTTCAGATACCATCATCTATGAATGCATATAATAGGCAAGGTGAAAAATAATTTTAAAGACTATTACACATCCTGCTGATGTGAATGTAATATGAGACAATTGCTCTGCTTATTATTCTCTTTTACTTTCTGCAGGTAAAAATAAACCTTTAATATTTTAGTCCTATTAGTTTCATTCTTTTTTTGTTTTGTTTGGTTTAAAGATCCTAAGTATGCCAACATCATCCCAAATTCTTAAGGCTTTTGAACATACCCCTTCATGTTGCATTGTATAATGTCTGATTTAACTCTTCCCTGCCTCTTCCAGGAATGAAAAAATTCTCTGTGGGGAAGATTACAAATATGTGTAAAATACTATGCTTCTGTTAAAATGTGAATTTCAGTTTCACTACTGGAATAAATTACATCAAATAAATCCAATTTTACAACAACTTTCTGAAACAGTTTCTCTGAAGTGATCCATTGTGAGTAAAATGTGTATAGGTGCTAACAGTAAAAATATACATATAATTTGGAATCTATTTCTTAGGAGAACACTAGATTTTAAAGCAAGTTCAAAACAAAGAAGTAACACTGTTTTCCAGAGCAACAGCTTAAATTTTTATGTGGTTTACCTCATAAGATCTTTCATGGATTAAAGAGTAAGAACAAGTTTTCTCCGTTACAAAATTCTCATTTAATCCTTATCCACACTTAGTTTATCAAATTAAATTGGACAAGATTGATGCAGGGGCTTTTTGAGCCGGACATCATGTGTAAAATCGCTAGACAACAGATTTTAAAGGGTGCCCACCATGACTTGTCACATCATCTTTCCTCAGCCTCAGCTGCCCTTGCATAGTCTTATGCAGGGTCAGGATTCTTCTTGGTGTTACACTATGGACCACTGCAGAGAAACAGAGCTGCGACACAGTCTCCAGCAGAGTTACTTATTACATCCTCAGCCCCCTTCACCTGCCCCAGCCATTCAAAATAACATCACACCATAAAATATTCATGAACAGCCCAGTGCTCCGTCGAGGGCCTCGCTTCTGCAGGTGGCTGTTACATCAGTAATTGCCCGATACTTCCCTCCACAGCGTAAAATTGTTTTCATTATGTGTCATGCACACAGAGCCAAGCAAATCCCTCTTGAGTGGTTTCCCAAGGGCTAGAGGGAGGTGGTACTTAACTTAAACAGGCGCTTTTGGCTTAGATAAAAAAAAAAAAAGAGAAAGAAAAAGCCAGTGAAAGCTCATCATTAACTCTACTTCTAACTGCAACAAAAAGCAGAAGCTCATGCAAAACTCTCATAAAGATTATCCTAAATGTCTCAGTTACTAGGAAGAGCTTTAGTGGCTTTAGCTGTTCTTATGATACTTAAAGCTGCTTCAGCCAGAGAAGAGAATAACTTTCCACCTGACTGAAGTTCCCATGGTTTGCAGTGCAAGGCGATAAGCAGGTTTCAGCAATAAACTCCTGCATTGTGAGACAATAATGCACAGTCAGGTCCCCCCATTTTGATTCAAGGGTGTCTTTTTCTTTCCCCCCTGTGGTGGACTAATCACAGCTCCACTTTGTTTAATTGCAGCAAAGAGAGAAATGTGTTTAAGAAGTCATTCTGACCCTCTTTAAATGAATGCTCAAGTTCTTCAAAGACAACAAACAGGATGCATAATAAATAAGATTTAATTTTCAGATCAAAATAGGCAGAGTTAAAGATTTTATTGACTGATGTGGGAGAGAGAAATGCTTCTGAAAAGGGGGAGGAAAAAAAAGGAAGCAACAAGTGGGATTAAAGTCTTGGGTTTTATGCAGCACAAGCTGGTTTTGCATGGTGGGAGGATCAGTACAGGAATAAAATCTTTCCAGAATTAGTGGTCGGTAGCCTGCCGGGCACTGTGCTTCTGATAAAAATGCTTGTAAAACTATGTCAACCCCTTGATAATTGACACAGATGCACCCACTATGGTTTTCAGACTAAGATCTAGAAAACCTGGGGCGTGATGTATTGTAAGTTATGGCTCGGGGTCATGAACTCAGTAGTGGTTGTTGAGGGGGAGAGGGTGGGACAGAAAAGTGTTTATCAATCAAAAGTTTTCTTTTTGAGTCTGACATGACTAAGCTACAGCCCAAGTGATTGGGACAGAAAATCTCTTAATTCATTATTTTTAAAACTGTGTTGTTCTTTTCCTGTTGTCCTTCCATTCTGGGATTACGATCACTGATTATGATCACTCCTTAAAGGCAGGTATACATATTCCAGTGGAAATTAAGTAGAACCATGACAAATTTCTCCAGTTCTCTTCTTTAACAAAAAAAAATTAAAAATTACTATTTATTGTACATGCTTTGTGAAATATATAGTGAAGCCATTTTAAATTTGCTTCAAGATATTTACTAAGGTCTCATATAGAAAGGAGCATACACTACCTAATTTGATATACGTCACTTAATAGTTATATCTATCTATACTCCACCTTTTGTGGAATTAGTCTTCCAGGCTGATTTTGAATTCTATCAGAAGACAAGCAGACATATTTTTCCTTTACTTCTAGTGGTAAGCTACTATGGCCATGATTTGGTGCTGTTTCATTGCTAAAATTCACAATTGCTGCTGACCATGAGCTGTGAGGTCTCATAATTTCGAGCAGCAACTCGGTGTGCATGAAGTGACCCTCAGGAGCATCTGCTGTGGGCTTTTTTCCCCCCTGCGTTAAATCGGATATGTGAGGTTATCTGGCATACTGAAAAGCTATGCTCAGAAAGAATTTTTTTTTTTATAATGAATGATGGAGTTCTTTTTGCTTCTGGCAACTATAGGCCTTTTCTGAATACAGCAAATGACTGTTTCAAAATGAAAACCACTATGTGTTTGAATGTAGTATTATGCCTAGTTGCTTTTTGAGTGAAAGGCGGCTTTAAAAAGTTAGGTATATCATTGCCAAAAAGGGCTACATAGTATTGTCAGCATTTTGAGAAGGAATAGGTCCTTTTTTTCCTGAAACTCCATTCTGGACAGCTGTTAGTGACTTACCAAACTTTTCATATGGATATGTATGTTAATGACAGGCAATGAACTGGAGATGAAGAGACCCAAACACAGACCGATCTCTTCAGTGCACATCAAAAGCCTTTACAAAAGGAGCAGTAAAAGAGGCAGTGATGGTGGAGCCTTCACTTTTGTACACTGAATTAGTTCTGCAAGCAATGAAACTGATCTTTTCTCCTTGCCAGAAAAGTCTGGTGATTTTTGTGAGTGCTCATTAGCACAAGAGGCATTTGTGAAGATAATTGACTGACGCTGATACTGCTGGCTGTCACAACAGTGCCAGCAGTGTATGTGCGTTTTTAATAGTTGTATTTTTCCCCCTTTCTTAGATATAATGCTTTCTGAAAGATGCTGGCTCTCTAAAGCTCTACGAGCCCATGCAAAGCAGGGAGTTTAAAGAACTCCTGCGCAGGGAATCTTTCTGCCTGCCCTGCTATCTCTCTGCTTGCAGGGTACATGGGATGGGTGAAGGGGACTATGGGGGCAGAGATGATATGAATGTGGACAGCTAAGAGTCCCGTAGCCTTCCCATATGGGGAAATATTTCAGCCTCACCTTGTAAGAAAGTGTTGCTGCCCAAGATAATGGCAGAAAAATTAGACAAGCCAGATTCACAATCAGGAGGAAACAACTCATGCAATGTTGGAATTTAAGCAGACAAAGAGGGGGGAAAGCAGGTTGGTTGTTTGAGTGTGTGCTTAGCCTTGTGCAGTGCAGTGCAACCACGGAACCCAACCCCACACACGCATGATCAGCCTGCTGAAAAACACACGTCTCCTGTATCGTCAGATGCATTCCAGAAATCTCCAATTTCAGAATTGTTCAGAGCCTGAGATTCCTCTTTACAGAGGTTTTTCAGCAGACGTAGATTGTTGAATGACTGTTAACGTCTCTCAGCTTCAGCAGTACAACTTCATGGCATTAAGACAGGGTAAACAGAAGCTGAATTTGGCCTGCTACTTCATGGGTGCTCAGAATGCATTATGATCAGCAATGCAAGCCCAAATTTTTATTTGGTGTTCCTCATGACAAAAACACAAACAAAACAAAAGAACTAACAGACCCCCCCAAAAAACCCACAACAAAAAAACCAAACAAAAAGCCAAAAAAAGCAAAGTTTAAAAAAAAAATCCTGGCCTGATAATTCAGTTACTAGAAAGTTCAGAAGCAATGAAATTAACCCAAGGAACTGTTGTTCTCAGATTCTAAAATATTTTGAAAGGAGCACTTGAATTTTTCAAACCAGCCTTCTTTAGCATTTTGATAATGTAAACTTAATGAGATTTGATTTGAAGTATTAGCTACTTTAATACTTTAAATCCCAATGTCCCCAAATGAAAAGTCACAATCAAAGTAAAATGTTTTGGATTTTTTAACACAGAGCATTGCATCCCAATGCACTTTAATTCTTCATAATATTTTTTTAACATTTGAAAATTTGTGCCTTTCAGTTTACAATGGGAAACTTGTTTGAAATCCAAAATTCTCAGAGGACAGAAGAATTGCTGTCCAGAGTTAGAAGTAGCTCCCAGGAGTTTAGTGATGTCAGAAGAAACTGAAAATAAAAAGATAGTTACTGGAAGTGCAATACCTTTAGCATATATTTTTGTGTTAATGATTAGCACAAACCAGAAAATTAGGGATCTGATTTATGAGAAAATTAAGTCCCCTGTTTGTCATCTTGAATTTCTACTGAATTTGATTTTCTAAATACGTTTCACTTTATTATTTCGCTAGAATATAAAATCTGGATATTTTGGAGTAGAGATTTGAAGAGTAAAGCAGTTGACCAAAAAGTTCTTAAAAAAGAATTTCAACTGTGAATTCATGACCTGAAATAAATGTTGCATAATAATATCACCATTTTAGCGAGTAAGATTATCTACAAAAGATTGTAATCTATATATTCATTAAAGTCTATCAGGAACATGAGTGAGTGAGAGTGTGTGTGTGTGTGCGTGTGTGTGTGTGTGTGCAGTACCCTCTGTGGTTTGTCATATGGTTTTATTGACACATTAGGGAATGCTGAGTTGCTTATGAGTTGAAAGAATTCAGTAGTTCTTTTTTAGATAATGTGTCTAATGTACCTGCATCCCTTGATCAGCTGTGCTAAACAGAATTGTTTATTTGACACTAACATTATGAAGGATATTTAAGGCATCTGTGAGGTCAGTTAGTCTCTAGTTATGACTTCAGCATTCAGAAATGAAACTTAAAGCTTGTTTTAAGTCTATTTTAAACCTTTCCTAAGGAATGTGAACTCCTTATTTCACAGTGAGCAATGGTAAAAACTACGATTTTATCTCCAGACCTTCTCCAAGTAGGAGCTGCTTGTTGCATGGGGAGATTTCTTATTGTGCTGTTTGAAAACACCTGGCTGTAAACCTATGTTAGTATCAGCTAGTGATTCACAAATATCCAGCACATTATTATTAGTCTCCTGAGGATGTCAGCTTGTGAAGAGTTGCATGCACAGATTTGAAAGATGGCTCTCTAAAAGTGACAAATAGCAAAAAGTATGCAGAGATTTTAGGTAAGATTGTTAAGGATGGGGGTGTCAGTGCAGCAGTTTGAGATCCATAGTAAATTCAAATGATGTCTCTATAGATGGTGTATGGGCACTTTCTTTCAAGAAGAGATATAAATATGAGTTTTGGTTATTTTTTAGAAGCATTTTAAAATAAATAACAGTTGCAACAAGTTAGTACAGAGCACATCTATGTTCTCGGAACTGATATAACAGATAAGCGTTGAATTTCTGCTCAAGACATGAAGTCCATAATGTGTGTCAGAGCTAGAAATTTTATCTATGATGTTATCTTAGTGTTTAGCAAATATTTAATAGTACATTTCAATAACATTTTATATTATCAAGCAATACTCTGGGGGTAAAAGATCTCAGATCTGGGCACTATGCAAAGGATACTTTACCAGGAATTGTGTCTTGCTAGAAGTTTTTACTTAAAGCATCAATATCAGGCCAATAGTCTGTGAAAAGCATCCATCTGGTTTTCTACTTACCATGTTTAAACATGCAAAAGGCAAATGAAATAACAGACTTCCTGAGAGAAAGCAGCATGGAGAGAATTTTGGGTTCTATGAAACTCTTTTTAAATAGTCTCTCTATTTTCTTTTTTCAGTGACATTTAATGTCATCTATTCTAAGCCTCGTGACTGAAAATCCATTAACATCCTCTGTTAAAATAAAAAAAGGCACAGAAGCACAATTTGATTTCACATTTCTCCTGAAATTTGACATGTCAGCATTTCATAAAACATTATTCTCTTGAATTGTTATATTTAAGGAAATGCTATGCTCCAAATATCAGTCAGTAAAACAGAGCTGGGGAAGGGATGGCAGGATTTGTAAGTCAATCAGCCAATTCAGTAACTGCAGGAATCCCCTTATTGAAAAAGTAGCCAAGGCTTTCCTCCTCTTTCTGTTTCTGTCTGAGGAATCACAGTCAGGGAGTTTGCTAACACCGTAATTACAACTTCCTGAGGTGACCAACCCTTCCACCCCTCCTTACGGGATGTGCATACTGCCACCTCAACACCCCAGCCAGAAGCTGGGCAGACTTCAGTTTTCATGGCTCCTCCCTCACTTCTAGCCCGTGTATTGATCATTCTAAGTTGTCATTGATCTGGTGGCAGCACGTATCACTGTCATTTTTATTTGCCATTGCACAGATCATGCAAATCTAGTGTTTTCTTCAATGTGTTAGCTTCCAATATCCATTGACAATCTTGGCATAGCTTCTAAGGAAAGATCTCACCCATCCCATAGCCATGCTCTCATATAGTACTGCAGCACAGAGTTGGGAAAACACCCATCACCCAAACTGTTCATTCAAGGTATGCCCGAGACACCCTTGTTCTTCTGAGCAGTGAGCTGGACATTCACCCTTTTCCTCCCTTCTCACTCTTGCTGCAGAGCAGTGACAGTAACCTGGGCTGTAATTCAAACACTTTGCAGGCATGAGGTGAAATATCAGGGGGAGGCAGCTGCAGGCAGAGACCTCAGAAGGGTGAGGAGTCAGGTAGCAAATAGCTGGGCACTCACCTGCTGCAGAATAACAACTTCCTGTACAAAGTGTGGAAGTTTAGAGTGCAGAAGGAAATAAAAATCAAAGTTTGAGCCTCTGAGGAATGCAGTCATTTGGACCTGGAATTATGTAATTGGGGAAATTCATACCTCAGAGCTGGAATTCCAAGTTAAATGAAGATTGATATGTGTTACACATTATCCCAATAAAGTAAGAACAAGCAAAAATTCTAAGATTCTGACACAGAGATTTTCTTTGGGTTCTTCCATAATTACATTCCAGATTATATAATTCTCATTAAATATATAGCATAAAATATTGGTAAGTAATTTCAAAGGGATGTCTTTAGTATATTATTAGAATAAATTACCAAAGCAATATTCTGTGCTATTTGCAGCATGTGAAGTGAGGATGAAAGTAGCACATGCACTATTTGGTAGTATCATTACCTTACCGGGTACTTCTAGAGTAACGTTCCTCCCTCTCAGGGATGTGACATATTGGTATTGAGGACCTGGAAGCAGGACACTTGTTCTGCAAGTGAAGCCTTCTGAGACACATTCCCTGTGTGAGATACTACAGCCATAGGTGGAACAGAAGGTCATCCATCACCATTTTTTGAATATTGATGAAATGAACTCCAGCTTCTTAGACAGGAAGTTAATTTCATGATAAAATATCCATTATGAGAATGAAAAAAAAAGTTTTATCTTTGCAAACACTGGGTGGCAGCTTTATTTCAGATTTTTTGCTAATGGGTCAGCTCAAGACAGTTACTTGGCAGTCAGAATTACCAATACTAGAAAGTACAGTCCATTATTTTATTTGAAACAGATTTGCAGAATCTTCTGGTCTTCTTTTTACATTGTTCATGGGGACATCTCTGACCCATCTGAAACATGATCCATATTACAAATGACATTTGCCCTTAAAGAGAAATCTTGGGGCTTAGTAAGACAGCCTGTTTAACCAAGATGGACACACATTAGACACTGAAGCACCCTGGGAGAAGCTGATGCAGGAAGATTATAGACACTTAACTGGCATCTGAGTGTGGCCTAGTTGAGGAACTTAGTTTATTTCCAGCAGCATAAAAATTTCTCGTATGACACCGAACTATCCCCTGAAGGTCTGTCATATAAATATAGACACTGTCTCACTCCATGAGTGAATATGATAAGAAAAAGGCTTGAATAGGAATGCCACAAGTAGATGACCTCCTCATCAGGATTGCTTTTCTGTGTATTATGGCATGTCTTGGTGAAAGCTGTGTTTAGAGGCCTGTAACTACCACCAGATCTCCTTAATGTGCAACACATTCTGGTTTTTTACTATTTTCAAAATTAACCAAGAGGTTTCTATTTGTTTCAATGAATGTCTTTCTTTTCATGAAATATTTCACAAATACCATTTATTGCTATGTGCTTGATTCTTTGCAGGGTTTCAAGACTATGATTTAATATCTTAGATTGTCTAAACAAAGCCCTACTTAAAATTTGCTCAGGTTTGCTGAGAAACCCAGAAACCCTGTAATTATAGGGAGAATTTGAAGGAGAAAGCAGTTTCATTAATACCAGAAACTACTGTTTATGCCCATGAACTGTGTAAAACTGCAGTTTCAGAAATCCTGCTGAAATAATCCTCCTGTGTACTCAGTAAGCCAAAACAGTAAAGAAGCGGTGCTTCCATGTCACCTCAGGGACTGGACCCATTGCTTTTACACGTGATTTTGTCCAACCCCGTATTAGTTGATTTACAATGCCCGAAGTCCAGCTGATGCAGCACACCCTCCTAGTTGCTGTCATCTCCTCCTGCAAAGGAGCAGGGATGTCAGAGCTCCTGCTGGGGCCATGAGATGTCAGCGGGGGTTCAACCTGTAGATGCAGGCTGTGCATGGCCTTCAGTTTGTATTTGCCTAACCTATGGTTTTCCTTCTATTAGGGATATAAACTTACCTATCTAACTACAAATGTACCCTCACTGCCACTGGCCTTTCTTCTTGCCAAGTGCAGCAATTAGGGATATGTCTGCTGCTTTGTCTGCTATGCTGTGTGGGGTTTTTATAGTGTGCCAAATTGACGGGCGTGGGGCTTTGGGTCCTCTCTTAACCCACTGAGCCATTTCAGCCATTTGGGTTCTGAGCAAGCATTATTTGCACATATTTAACTTCAATGAGACCAGTATCTGTGCATGGCAGCTAATGTTGGGGAGAAACAATGAGCTGAATTCTCTACTGTTTGTTTATTTGTGCGTGTTTTCATATTGAAGATGAGGAAAGTGCAACTTCATTAAATTAAATTAAATTTTATAACAATCAAATGATTTAGGTAATAAAGGGGGGCAAAGAAAGAAAATGTTCCATTTTAATAGCTATAACCTGTAAGCAGTGCTTTATCTTGCCGCTGCTGTTGTAAGGACTAGTAATTGCAGCCGTCTAGACACAGGAACAGATGCAAAGTAGAGCTTTATTATATCAGACATTTGCCCTGCTACGATACAGTCTAATTGCCCAGAAAATATATTTCTACATGAATTATTTCTAATTTGATTTGAACTAGACCAACTGTTGTATTTTGCCGAACTTTATCTGGTGATAAAACGGAGCACTGCGTTTCAAAACAGTTTCTCTTATCAATCTTTTTTAGAGAAAAAAAGATTAATTAATTGAAACTTAAAATGGCATGTGGTTCTCCAGTAAATAAAATAGTTTTCTTTCTTGCTAGCTACATTTTTGTGATTTCATTCACCTGTGTGGTTCAAAAAGAAAAGCTATATTATCAATAATTTGTGATTAAGGATGTTCTGTCTACTAGCGTTGCATAAAAATATTTTTAAATGCAAGTTTAAATTCTGATCAGTGATGATGTCATTGTAAGAGATGTGAGGACTCCAGTTTGGTTGTCTGAAAATATTGATAATTTGAAAAATATGTTTTTCCCCTCCCATTTGATTTTTTTTTTCTTTTTGAGAGTACTGGTACAAAATCCTGAATTTTCTAATAAAACCTGATAAACATTTTGTGTATTTCATGACAGTCTGGATCATCAGCCTACTAAAATGGATAATCAATATGAAATAAAGGTAAATGTTTGGATGTTCAGGTCTGTGGTTTTAAAAATATTAGATTTTGGTGCTATGCATTTCTGTTCATTTGCAGCTGATATTCGTACATTTGTCCTATTTCTTTTCACATTTTAAGTACTTAGGAAATGCAGGGGAATCTTTCAACGGCTTTTGCATAAAATGATAATAGCAACTTGCTTCCTCCTTCTTCCCATCCCCCCAAAATAGAGCATACTACTGAAATTATTTAAATTGACTGAGCCTTTTAAGCAAGTAAACACATTTTAACTAGTTTTTTTTCCCAATCCTTCCATTCATGCCTACTATAGAAATTAGCCTTCACTCTTCCTTCACTTACACATGGATACACACACTTGCATGGACACAAGAAAAATTTCTTTTCTCCTGTCAGCATTCCTACCCAACAATAGTTAGATTAGTGGAAATGAGGGCCTCCGCAGAGAAAGGACATTCAGCCACAGAAGGCTCCCTGCAGGAACAGCTGGTAGGGGTTAATGGCTGCTGAACCTCACAGCCAGGGCCTATTCTCTATTGTGTGTTCAACTCCTGGGAAGGAGGGAGACTTGTGACAGCTTCTGGGGTGCATGGGATCAGAGGTACAGCAGCTAGGTCAGAGAGGTAGTGTTCGGGGGGAAAAGGCTAGCCGGGAATTGCAATAAAAATGAACTCTGCGGCGGGGACGGCCGAGCCTTGAAATCTGCAAAAATTGGGCGCAAATTGCCACGGGGGAAACAGTAAAGGATTATTCAGTAACGTGGCTTCTAACCTTTTAACAACTGCGATATGAATTAAAAGAACAATTGGAGGGAGATGGGGGATGAATAATTCATATCTGAAAGTGGATGAAATCCAAGTCCGAGCTAAACATGCGCCGCTAATGTATGTTATTTACGTCGGTGCTCTCACCCTTCCGAGTGCCGTTCTCCGGATGGTGGTGCAAGCACCGTGCCTGGTACCCAGCACTCCAGTCAGGAGTGAGCACGCACTGTTCAGCACGCTAAAGCTTAAATAGAGAGTGATTAATAAGTACATGTTGCCCCTGAGTGTAGGTGTGCCTGCTGCACCACCACAGCTGGCGGCTGGAAGGAGCCCTCGCAGAGGGCTGGCAGGGGATGTGCTGGAAGGTCAGGTCTGGTTTTGGACTGGGCTCCTCTGCTGCCAGCCTGTGCCTGGCACACGCCAGGAAAAAAAATTCCAACTGTGAAAAAAGTTGGGGAGAAAAGCCTTGATGGGCTGAAAGAATCACCTCTGGGAAAACACTAGGACGTTTCTGTCACCCCTGCCCCTCCTCGCTTTGGGATACTTTGGCAGGATGCTGTGGTTTTACAGGGACCTTAGAGGGAGCTGTATTTCCCTTCTGACAGAGGATTCCTCCCCATACAGTACCTGAAAAGTTTCAAAATTAAATGAAGTAGCATAAAATTGCAAAAAAATATTAGATTGACCAACTCTGTGGAAACCTCCTCTCCTTTCACCAACTATGGCAGCAACCTTTCTATTTTTTTTTTTTTTTTTGCTGCTCTTTTGGTATGGGAATTGCTTTCACTCAGTAACATTAAATATTGGGAGTTGCTAGGAATGTTATACTTGTAAGCTAAAGCTTAAGTAAAAGAATAACAAGTTTGTTGGTAATGGAGCTCTTTTGCTCTGAATCAACCGATTCCCTGTTCCCATTATGTTTCTAGATGAGATATGCAGGTCTTGGGAGACATCAGCACATATTTTACCCAGTGCAGTTTGGGTGAAAAAGTTCAGCTGTAATTATCATTCCTTAGTTTTGTTTGTTTAATGTCAAACTTTTTAAGCCACGTAAATCATTTTGCCTTATGGTTAGGTTTTTTTTGTTCTCTATGTGAGTTTGTTTGAGGAAAAAAAGAGAGAGCAAGGGTAAAACACCATTCCACTGAAATCTCACCTGCAGCAGAAGCATGAAAGATACTGTCAGTGAGCTCCCAGTGAGCCCTTTGTAAGCAATACAGATGCAATACGCTCATTAAAGTTCTTTTATTTGGATTGTAATGGCTCAATGGAAGCGTATGAGCCAGAGCCTGAGGGCTTTTAAGAATATTTAAGATGCACTGAAGTGTGTCATGCCTTAGTACACCTTTGCACAGTATTGCAGACCCCAGAATGAGGATTGACAAGTACAGGTAAAAACAACAACAGAGACATAACAGAACAATAACAGAAATGCCTCCCTGAAGTACCAACACTGACAACTTGATAGAATAAGCAAAAATATCGCCAAAATGACTTGCAGGCAGGAATAAACGAGGCTTCCAAACACTTGTGAGAGAGTGCTCAGAACATTTATCCTGCTTCACATTGTGGGTACTGAAACACTGAGTGTAAGTGACGTCCCCAGAGGCAGGCAGCAAGGCAGAGCACCTGCCACCACAGCCCTTAGTCATGCTTTCTGCTGGGCTAGGCAGGTGTCGAACACAAAACCCCTCCTCTGCACATTCCGGTATGTCCTCTGCCCAAAGCAAGGCTCCAAGACTGCAAACAGCCCTGTGCATTAACAGATTTCACCATGTACCTAAGTGCCTTTTTTGGTCCTGATTCCCAAAGGTCAGTATCCATGCTGAAGGCTTTCACTTGGACTGGTGGAAACATTGGTCTGCACTGAAATGTCCATGCTCTGGGTGCCTGAATTCTTTGAAAACAGTGAGGATGGATGATAAATCTGGAAAGAAAAATAGGCAAATAGGCTCATCTGGGCTAAGACTTCTGAATGCATGATTCCAGTTCATAGACAATTTCTCCCACTAAATATAAACCTCCGAAAGCAAGACTGGCTTGACATAAATACAACTTAGAATAGCAGGGTTAGCAGGTGTGTTTCTAGTAGCTTGCATTCAAATTTCCACTTGCTTTAATAAATACAAAAGTAAGAATAAGGGAGTTTGTTGACCTCTTGGCTATTCATATTGTCAGTATAAAGACGAAAAGGGTATGAAATTGAGAACTCAGGGGGGATTTACTGTGATGACAGACTCTCACACTAAGGGTTTGGTACATTTGGAAAACTCTTAATCTCCTCAAGCTGCAGCAACTGATTCCAGTAATTTGTTGACACATTTTTTTAAGATACAGATAAATTAGTTTGGTGAAAAAATTTAAGAGAAGATGCTGTTTACAAAACCATGATGCTATTTCTAAAGCTGCCAGTTCAAACATTATGTGTGATATGCTCTGCAGGATGTGCTATTGAAAGGGTTAAGCTTTTCTGACTTTCAGATACAATGAAATTATGACAGGAAGAAAATTGTGCCATTTTAGCATGAAAATGCTTGTACAAATACTGTCGTTCCTTCCTTCTTACTTTCTTTATAATGCCTCAACGATAGCTAAGATGACAGACATTTGACAGGTATCTGTAAGCATACAACCCAGGCAGCTCATTAAAGTTTTTCTTTCTATGCATCAGCTTTCACAAAGGCAAAAACCCATTAGCATTGACTATTTTGCAGATTAGAAGAATTAAGGGCTTCAAACGTTGGCTTATACCAAGCAATGTCATTTGTGAAGTGATGTTTGCTTTATTATTTCCCTTTCTCTCCCTCTGAAACCAGACTGACATGACTTTAGCTCAACGTAGGGCGTAATGTGCAAACCAAAGGACTGGCTCACCGATGAAAAGAAACACATTCCCTTTTATACATGACTGGAATGGCAAAAAGGGGAGACTTTACATGTACTATTTAGGCTCATTAGAGTACTGATTATGATAGTTCTCCGGTGTAATCTTTAATCGACTTTGACACTAGATTTGCCCCGTTACAAATCCTGTCATGCAAATTAAGTCATTTGTGTTGTTTGATATGGAAAGATCTGCTATGAAATGAAAGATTAGTTCACAGATGAGGCACCAGAGACTGCTGCCCTTGTGCACCATGCAACTGATTACAAGGATGAGAGCATCCATTTTTATACTGCTGTTAACATTTAGGAAAGAAGATTAAATTATCGTAGTTTATTTCCTTCTTCCTGCATGCAGTTATTTTAAATAAGATTTCATAATCCTTATTTTAACTGTATACAAAACTGGCAAACCTGGTTAAATGCAATACCACCATTTTAAAAAGGGGAATATATTTTTGGAGGCAATGTGGATGATTGGGCATTTTTTTAAATGCCCTTGAGCGAGATATTGAATTTTGTTCCTTTTTTATTAGTTATCAGATGGCAGAGATTTTACCACCATGTAGAAACCAGCAATGAAAAATTACTGTAAATTTTCATGTGCTAAAAACCTACCATTTTGGCTCACAATGTATAGGATGCATTTTAATAGAGCTGGTTTTATTTTCTATGGATTATTCATATCTTTCATCAATTACATGGGCTTGATAGGAAAGGCCCACTTAAAGAATGAGGGTTTTTCCCACTTAGAAACATAGCTTAAGAAGAAAACATTGCACCTAGGTCCACAAAATATACATTTTAGTAAAATTAGTATTGCTGACAAATGAGCCAAAGCTGCTTTTAAGATTTTAGGGTCTCTCATGCCAAAGCTATAGTGACGGTTGGCACAGTACATTTCATATACCTGGCCTTGATTCAGATAGGCAATCCCTTACTGGTGACAAAGAATGTCAAAGTCTTTATAAGGATCATTCTGTGCTGATTTATTTATAAGGTTTTGTACTCTTGAACCAGAGTGTTTGATCTGCTTGAGGAATTTGAAGTGCTTAGTTACTTTTAATGCTTTTGTCTTAAAAAAAATAAAATCACTTTTTAAACAGATCACCTAATTTCTGAGAGGGTGGGAACCATGGGTATCTACATAAGTTCAAACTGATATAGCCAGAATCTAAACAAACCAAAATAGCTGGCAAAATATTCATCATTTTCCATTTTTGTTAAGCATTGTCAGCAAAGAAACAGCTGTGCAATATTTTTGTATGCTGCTCTAGCTGTATGGGATGGACACACAGAACGTGCCTAACTCCATGGCTGGGGATAGAACTCAAGAGATTAGTAAGTACCACTGCTGCATATTCTTTAAGGCAATGGATTATTGACAACCTCCAATTAAATGTGCACTCATCTTGTCCTAACCATTCTTTTTACCTCTCATTTATAATCTATTTATTTTTTTCCTTTTTAAACTATATGTTAAAAGAAATGACCACTGCATTTTTTCACTGTGTTTTGGCATAGCACATGAATATTTTATATAATCTGAATGTCCCCTTATTGCTTGCATGAGCATGAAAACTGCAGTTACCTGAAAATCTCTTAAATTAACATGGCACAAGCTGGAATGATCCTTGGAAAGTTTGTTTCACTTTTGGGTAACTTAAAGGAATTTTAGCCTTTATTTTCCTACATTTTAGAAACCTTAAGGAAGGACCTATATAACATACAGTTGAAAAGAGTTGATAGATGTTACAAATTTCTGACCACCGATGACTTAAATAAACAATCAAATATTTTACTTCATCAGCATTTTAGGAATGAAATACCTGAAGCCTATCAAAGATGAATTTATTTTAATATGGTATGTTGAAATTTATAGGGCTGTCTTGTCACCTTAGTGTCAGGGGGCAGTTTTGAAGCCTGTAAAAAGAAAATAAGAAGGATTCTTCTGAAAATCCTAGTTTTAGAATAGTTGATTTTTTTCCTCTTTATGTTAATGAAATAATAATAAAATTCATACTTTACTAAAGGCCAGGTTTTAATGTGTTATATTAAAAAACAACAAAAAAAAATCTATCTGTTATAACATATGGTAGAGCTTAAAAGTAAGGATTTCCAATCATTACATAATCTGATTAACATTGGATAAGTGCAAGCCTGTGCAGTAGTATTGCTGTAAAATTTTTCTATTGGCATAAAATAGGTTTGGACATGCTTTCATAAGGATGAATACAACAAGTGTACACGCTTTCACAAAGCAATCCTTGCAATTCAGAGGCATGAAGTATTAGAACTCTCTCTGTTTGAGAGCAGTGTGTTATCTTCTATTAGCCAAAATACCACAGTACTTATAGAAAGGATTCAAATGTGTCATATACTTCTCCCCAGGCTCATTTGCTCTCACTGCTTGATGCTTCCTGCATTACAGTAATGGAGTCCATAAAATGTATTAAGAAAATGTGTACTTTAATTAGCCAAGTCATGCTATGAAGAAACTCTCATATAAATCACTTCTCTTTATTTGCATGTATGAGTTGTGCAGAGTGACACTTTATATTAAGTTTATTGAAGTGTCTTAACGTGCTTTTATAATATGTGTAAATACAGGTCTGGTCTGAAGAAACCTTGCTACACTAAAATATTCAACTCTTGCACTGGCTGGATGGGTATGAAAATTAAGAAGGCTGCTAGCATACAAGAGTATTTTAAACCACAAGATAGAAATCAGAGTACATTAGTTAGATGTATTAAATTATGTAGCAATTCTCTGAGAAAAATACTGGAACCTCTATAAATTGAGTCAATTTAGAAACAGTTTGGTTTAAACGGATTTCCTAGGTAGGGGAGTAGGTTAGGTCATTTAGTAAATTTTTTTTTCTCTCTGTGAGTCTTACAAGTCTATTAATGACATCCTAGGAATTAGAGCACATTTTTTTTCAAATTTATTCAAATGCTAAAGGACAAAATTATTTTCAAAAGCATCAAAATTGTTTAGATGCTTAATTCCCTTAGTTTTGAGATAAGCCTTTGTGACTGTAAATTGTCTTTTTCTTGTTTATGTGCATTTGGATATTACATACATGTCCAGGACACCACTAACCCTTTGTGTGAGCAGGTAACCAAAGTTTGTATAATTCTCAAAAGATGTTTTGCTGTGTTGGTGTAAGTAAGAGCTCATATACAAGTTTATGACTTGACCTGCTTGACTGCTGCCATATGTAGTGCATCAAATGAGATCTCAAGTGCAACTCCTTTAATGACAGCAATATTTGTCTGCCATCATGGAAGTTTCTTGGCTGACCCATCCCGTGTTGTATCTGCACTATACTTGGTCATTCATGGCTTTCCTGAAAACTCTGTGTCCTCCTCTCAAACATTCCGTACCACCTGCACTACAACATCTTTCTTTAGCAGGCCCCAAGTGCACACTGCACCATTGAATTTGGCCCCTTTATTCAGCCCAGCTTTCCGCATGGTTTCTGCGTTATTCAGCTTTGTATCCTACTATGTGTCCAAACCAATTCCATCAGCACTCTTTATTCTGTGGCAGTGCTCCAAAAGAGAATGCCAAAAAAATATCTGTCCCCTGATCCCCATCCTAAGTATGAACTGACCTGGAGGAGCTCACTGTCAATATCCTCCCAACATGTACCTTCCCTTCTAGCACTACTCCCTGCCATCTTCCTCTTAACTAAATCATGAAATATGCAAGGAACATTCCCTTTTGCTGGAAAGGTGGTAGCCTGTAAAGCTGACAGGTTATTCTAGTACAATGTACATATAATAAACTTGTGTTGCAATGTATCCAGTTCCCTTTTATCTTAACAGTGTAATTAAAATTTCCCCCAATTTGCACTCAAGCACCTTATATACTCACTTCAGAGTGATAGAATCAGATCTCCGTGTTCTCTTCCCCATTAAATAAAAGCTTCAAGTAGTATGATCACTCTTGAAACCTGACAGGTTTATTAAAACTCATTTCTTAAATGATGCTCAACTGATGGGCTCTTCTGCAATGAAAGTTACTCTAATGCTATTTCACCTTTTTCCTCTACTTCTCATCGTCTCAAGCAATACAAACCAAAATGCTTGGATTTCAGTCACAATCACAGTTACAGTGTGAACTCTTGTTCTGTGCTCTGTCTCTGGTTTTAATGCCAGTTTCTAACTTGTGCAGAGTAAAGGGCCATGAGTACATGCTTGTTCTGCAACTGGCCTCTAAATTGTAAGGGTTTTCTTATTATGTCAGAAAAAGCAGAATGCTAGTATAAAGAACAGAACAAGGGAGCACATGGTTGTCTGCTTGTCTTCTAAGTTTTCTGCCCTCTGTCTCTGTAATGCACTTAGGAATCTGTGATTTTAAGGTGCTGAGAGTGTAACTGATATAATACACTTGGAATTAGGAATGAATTTTTGTATTGTGGCAAAATCACCAGGAATATGTAACTATTTTTCCCATCATACAGCCTTACAAAGACACCATGAGAGTATTTAGTAAAGGTTGAGCTGTTTAACACT
Organism: Melozone crissalis; assembly: GCF_028551555.1. NCBI lineage: Eukaryota > Metazoa > Chordata > Aves > Passeriformes > Passerellidae > Melozone > Melozone crissalis. The sequence goes on from NW_026535794.1 coordinate 31,948,018, forward strand.
CAGCAATTAATGGGAATGATCGATGTGTTTCAAATCACAACCACTGTCTGCTGTGAATAAGCAGACAATAGTTTCAGCTCCCAGAAAAAAAATCCAACATGGAGACCTGTGATTTTGCTATTCAACTATTATCTGCAGGGAATAATGTAAACACTTTGTAGCCTTAGGTCTTGACTTACCAATCCCTCCATCTGCTTCCCTTTTCCCTTTCTTCTCCACATTTCCATAAATAGGGAGTTTTTCACATAAGCCCTGTAACATTCCCACTGAGAATGCTTCCAAAATGTTTGGTGTATTAACCAGTAGGATGCCAACCTTCTGCTTGTAACTCAGAAACTGATTCATTTAGATTAAACATAGTGAGCAGCTGACGAAAGTTTGAAGTAAACTTTCACATTAAGTACTCAGTAGTAAAATATTGACTCTATAAATATTCAGCTCAGTAGGAATTAAATAACTGAAAGGGAAAAATTGCCTTTTCACTGACTTGTCAACCCTACAGCAAATTAGCAGGAACAGACAGGGAACACACAAAATATTCTGTATCTATCTGATTATGTTTTCTATAATTAAAGGTCCTTCATGCATTTATGATGTAAAGAAAATATAATAAAAACAATAAAGAATGTTAGCTTTGTGTACACAAATACAAATTATATTCTAAACAGCATGGAAGTTTTGACTTAAAAGTTCAGAAAATGATGTTCCACCCCAAGGGGGGTACTTACAAGTAGCAGGTCTGAGATTAAAATAAAATAGCAAAACATTAGATTACCAAATTTGACGTATTTTAAAACATCTTACATATTTTTGCTAAAGATTATTATAAGTACAGTCTATCAAGGTGGAAGTGTGCAACTGAATTGACAATGACTCCTTGAATGAATAAACCACAAGAATATATTTAGCTATTTAAACATCTGTGTAACTCCTATTACCGGAGCTGCATGCCCAAGGTACAGCAAAGTGAACTCTGTTGTATTTATACATATATCTCAGAGAGCAGAAGTGGTGCAAAACCAAAAATAAATTAGTTAAATAAGGTATACTGAAATGCTGTGGAAAATTATGGCCCATGAGGGCTTCAGAAACCACAGGCACAATGATACTTCAGTGTTTCTCTGGTCAACACGAGAAATTCTGCTGTCTGTGGCAGGAGGCAGGCTTATTCCCAGCTGGAGACACCTTCCACCTTCTCTTCTTGTTTAGCACTGCAGGGCTTCATGCCTCCACAGCCATCATTCACTTCAAAAGACACTTGTGTGGCTTCTGTGTGGAGCAATTCAATTGGTGGCTCTTCTATGAGTTACTGAAACCACTTTATTTAGGACAAGAATTTTACACCTAAGTATAACAGATAATAAATAATTACGGCAGAGGTGACGTCTTTTATTTAGAGTTACATTTTTTGTAAGTGAAAAAAAATGAAGCATAGAGGAACAGGTCTTACTCCTGGAGAATCAACAAAGGGAATCAGAATATATTTGTCTTAGTGAGGTGGGTTATCATCTAAAATGATACTCTTTGACCATCTGGGATCTGAGATGGTGAAAAGTGGCTTCATTAAGACTGCACCCAAAAAGCAGAATGGTTTTGTTTAGGATCTGCTCCTTAAAGGAAACTGTTGGATCAGGTTCAGCTCTAGTGATTTGAATGTGAATAATACTTGCAAACTCATGGCAACCTAGATTAGACATTCCTGTTTGGGCCCACTGCTGTCCATACTGGGATGGAAAGGAAGTCAGTATTCTGATGGCTTAGATATGGGTTTGATAAGGATCAGTGACAAATGGGACCACAGAATTAGATGTGTTCAAATCAAGCAGTAAGGAAGGGCTGGATTTAGAATCCTGTGCTCTGTGTGTGATAAGTTATGGGAAAGGCAGCAGACAAAGCTAAGGTCTTGAAAAGAGAAAGTGCATGTACAACCACAAAACAAAAATGTGTAAATACATCTGCTTGATACTTAAACAGAAATATAACAGTCTGATAAGATGAAAGACAACATAGATGAAATCTTCATGTAATGTTTCAATGGATGTGATGTCTCTTGATGACTCAAGGTGAGATTTCTTATGGGATGAACCCAGAGTCTCTCATATAATGTCAAAAGTCAAAGTCTGAAATTATATGTAGAGCAAATGAATCCCTAGACTGTGAGAGTCACAGCAGACCAAATCAAGGTTATTATGCTGTATGCTATTTAATTGTCATACAACAAGGAGCTCAATCCCCACTAATATCAGGGTCTGTTTTCTCTTTTCTAGGCTATTCATTAGATGATCTTGTCTTTTGCATATGAAATATTTTCTTTGAGTATATAGTGACTTATAAATGTGTAATTCCAATGCTGAAACATTTGAGTGATTAGTGGTGTGCCCATGAAACTTTAATCAGCACTCCATTTAATTAAATCACCGTGTTAAAAAATGCTTTTTGCCATTCTGAAAAAATTCTGCTGTCCAATATATGGAAAATGAGTTATTTCAGTTGTGATGTCAAGAAAGCAATTTATTGCCAAGTAGAAATTTCTTACTTTTATTTAGCTTAAGTTGTTGAAGAAACTTTCCTGTGATTACTTTTGCAGTTATAATTAGGCATAGCAATTAAAATATTTTTAGTATCACTCCTTAACTATGAATATGTTCATCTATAGATAATATTATGCTTTCCCATATATTGGGAACAAATAGCTATGGGTAGACATAAATGTTGATATGGGTAGATGTTCTTGACTTACCTAAACACTTTTTAACAACAAATAGAAACATTCTCTTTAGAAACCGTGGAATCATTTAGGCTGTTGCTTTCTACTCTATCTCTGGTATTGAAAATAGGCAAAAGCACTGTGAAGCAGTGGTAGATGAAAAAGTCCAACTTCCTAATACCACATGGAGCAGGAGATGGAGCAGTGTTTGAGGGCAAGACAGCATTCACACCCTGACAAACATGACAAAAACTCCTGTCTGGCTTACCAACCTGCAACCAGTTCACCTTGAGTAAGGATGAGACAGAACTTTCTTGCTGTCAGTTTGTGTTGCCTTTTTGTCATCTCTGTCCTCACTGGAGAATTTAAGGTTTTATTCTCACAATGTTTACTTAGGAGACAATCGTGCCCTTTTCAATAGCACTGTTATTTTTACATCAGGAATTTTAGAACTGCTGAACTGATAGCTACTTTCATAATTGTAGACAATTGGTGAAAATATGTATTTTATAAAAAAGCATAAATAATTTTCTGTAGAATTAGGATTTTTGCTCATTATAAGCAATACAGAAAAAATTTGCAAGTATCATATTTGCACTATACTTTATATATATACATGAAAGAGGACTTGAGAGGAGGATGTAATGTGAAAAATTCCAAATACACAGAGCTGATGTGGGTGTACATTATTAAGAGACTAGATTAATTAAAGTTTGCACAGGGAATGTATCTTTGCAAGTCACTCCTTTCCTGCAAGTACAGTGTTTTGAGAGCTGCTGCTAAGTCTCCAAGGAAACCAATGCTATTTGTGACTCTGTTTAGTGGTGGAAAACTAATTTTTACCTTCTCTTCTAAGACTGACAAGTCATGACAGCTCTTAGAAGTCTGCAAATCGATTATTAGTCAAGCCTTGCTGTATTTTTAGTTACCTTTCTTGTGTACTTAGACTGAATCACTGAGCTACACTACAGATCAGAGGTGAAAAAGTCAGTTGTGGTCTGAAAAAATGGTACAAATCCTAATTTTCACAGCAAAGCTTATTGCATAATGGTATTACATTAAAAAAATATATCTCCTGTTTAAGTCATTTGCTGGTATCTTGCACAAATATGGGGGTTTTTTTCCCATAGATTTTCTTGCAATGCTGCATATAGAGCTGTATACAAATACACACCGCCAGGATGGACTGAGGACCTATCAAACTGCTATCAGGCAGAATCTTACCCTCACTGCCAACCTTGAATAAACAAAAATCTTTATTCTTAAGTCAGATGCTGACAGCAAGAGCCAGACCTTTAGCAAGATATTTTATACATGACACATAGTGGATTGCTATGTCTTCTTTCTTTCCCCATGTGTTTCTGACAGCAAAAGGAAGATGTTGACAGCCCTGAGTTTTGAAAGGCAGAGTTTGCCATTTTCCCACATGACAGATGTGAAGTCAGAGCACGAAATGTCTGTACCAAATGACACCAAAGCTGACCCACTTTGCCTCACCTTGGCTCCAGTATCAGCTGAGGGCTGCTGTCCATGGAGCTGTACGAGGCAATCCCACAATGAGACCTCCACGGGAATATCCCCTCAGCATCTGGTGAGAGGAACTGCCTGTCACAAGTGGTGTCCCTGTGTCCCATGGCACAGAATGGGCTCTTGCTCCATTCATTTGTTAGGTGATCTTTCAGAAAAGGGGCAAACTTTACCATTTTCAGAATGTAATTCAGAGATTGAAAGGAGGACTTCCCATGTAGTTCAGGAGAGGCAGGGATGTGTAAGAGCAGTGACTTAAGAATTAGCATCTGGGTTTAACAGGGCACACTCACAAGCGTGATGAAAAAGGGCTGACAGAGGATGATAGGGATTCTGATTTGGTCAGCTCTGCACATCTGTAATAAACTGCAGAGAACTGGAAGACAGATGTGCAGAAGAAGGAAGTAAGAAGCTGCAGGGCTATTGAGAAAAGAGCCAACATTAAAAGAGATGGAGATACAGGAAGCTATTAAGGTACCCAGGGGTAAACTCCCTTCTAACTCCTTTCTGTAAAGCCTGAGCACAGAAGAAATTCCTTTTTCTTTTTCTTTTTTTTTCTTTTTCTTTTTCTTTTTCTTTTTCTTTTTCTTTTTCTTTTTCTTTTTCTTTTTCTTTTTTTCTTTTTCTTTTTTTCTCTTTCTTTTTTCCTTTCTTTTCTTTCTTTCTTCCTTTTCAACCTTTGGATTATGTATTTGAGACAGTGGTAATCGATCTTTCTCAATCCTGGCCAGTACATAAAGTGATATACCTTGTGACTTATTTTTACATTTTTCTTATGTAGTATATGTTCAAGACTGGTCAGATATTCATATTAATATCCCATAAAAAACTTTCAATTACAACAATAAAAATTCACTGTTACTTATCCAATTTTCTGTTTTCAACAATGAAAATTATTTTTAATTTTTTTTGCAAATGTGTTCATGTTGAATTCCAAAATCTTTAAAATCCAATTACATTTCAGCATACTTGAGTTTCTAAGACTTGCAGCTTTGTGCATGTATGTATGTTAACAGCAACTCAGCAGAGTTCTGGTGATAAAATACTTGGAAAAAAAAAATAGGATAAGACTTACTTAAATCTCCAGGGCATCAAAGAGCAATGAGACAGCCACTGTCTACTCCGAGTTTGGCTCACATTCTCACTTCTGGATTGCTCTCTCTCACTGTTTACACCACTCCCTCAGGGCACTTTTAAAACAGTTTTTTAATCATTGAGACCAGAAGACAAGCATTGTTAATTGGTTTGAAAGCTGATGACAGAAATCTGAACCTGGCATAACCTCGTGAACCAGGTTTTGAAATAATCAAATGCCAAGGGAGTTTGAGAGTCGGGTGCTGTGAAAGGGCCTGTGCTAGAGGGAAGTGACCCCAGGAGTGTTTGAATGTTGAGCACAGCCACTGCAGGCCCCTGAGGACAGGCACCTTTTCTTTGGCAACAAACTGCCTCATCTTGTGGAGCTCTTAGAAAAAGAAGCCCTTGGCTGAGCTCCCAAGGATGCCTGAGTCTCCCAAAGCATTGTGTTCCAAGTGGGATAGGATGCCCTGGCCTAGCAGTACATAGGACACAAATGATCCTCAGAAGCTGTGCTGAATGATATGTATGGCAGATTTATATACACAACTGAATAAACACATTAATGAAATTACATCCAAAATCTCAATAAAACCACTGGCAAATGCTGTATTTTTCTCCACACCATACCTAGAAATCTAGGTGTTGGCTCTGAGGTATTTACTCAGTGTTTTAGTTCCTTTTTGTGCTGACTATCATGGAGCTATCCCAGCCATAAATTCAGCCTGTTGACTTTGGTGTGAAAGCTTTTATGAATATAGCCAGTAGCACTAGATGTTCTTGATGACACTGCTATCCACAGAGATATTTCCACCACAAAAGATGTCAGAAAGCCTTTTTAAGACATCTAGTTCTGTCTCTCTGTTTCCTCTCTGTCTGTGTCCCTCAATGCCAATGCAATGCGGTGTAGGCTGCAGTGTCAGAAGCAATGCAGCAATCCAAGTATTCTGATCTTCTGTGGTTGTTGATGAAAAATCTGTGTTAGTGCCTTAACCTTGTGACAATGTAGGAGCTGCACTTGAGCAGCCTTTCTGTCCTTTTATATATTTATTTATTTTTATTAAAAATATTTTTCTAGCTTTCTTCAACAAAATATTTGCTTCTACAAAATATTTTGGTCACTTGAAAAATGTAGCAATGAACAGGAAAAAAGATGAAGGCAACCTTTCCAATCATTCTGGGAAGACTGAAGCCTTGCTTTCTGTAAGTCATTGCTGGCCTTGAATCTGATACAACTTTCTCAGACTTGTTGGGTGATGAGGAACCTTTCAGTCTCCAAGCTGTTGGAAAGCTATTTCTGGATTCTGAATGCCTTAACATGAGCTACCCTATGAGAGCACAAGTTTGTCCTAACAGGCCAAAGAATGCAGAGTCAAGAAGTTAAAAAATAAAATCAGGTTGATATAATGTATCCACTCTTTAAGGTACACACACATTGGTTACTATAAAAGTTTTGTTTTCTAAATTTTAAGCTCTATAGGACAACAAAACCCAAAGAGTGTAATTCTTTTTTTGTTTATGTCTACTTCAAATACTTTTGTATAGTGATGGCTTTTTTTCAAAACCTTAAAAAAAGGTTCCAGATTAATATCTTGATTTCCGTTTCAAAATAATATTCTTAGTCTTTATAACTCCCTTCTAACCCTAAGATTTCTCACCCTTCTGATTCATCCTGACCCGATGTGAATCATAGCATCGTTATACCTGTAAAGTTGTTTTGGAGCACAGAGCTTCAGTTGTGCTATGTAACACTGAAGCAGATCTTGCTGGATGTGTTTTCAAACATTGCTGCTTTTAGATCCATAGGTACAATTCCTGTGTGGCTGGGGAAGAACAGGATTTAGAACTACTGTTTCTGCAGCCAGGTAGATCTTTTCTGTCCTGTGAATACCTTGCTTTGGAAGCCACAAGCTCCACTGCTTATCCATTTATTAGGCCCTTAACCCCTTCTAGGGGACTGACATCTAGCTGCTTTCACATCCTTCTCATTGCAAACCCCAGACTTCCAGTGTGCTGCTTGTAAAACATCCTTGTTTTCACTTGCCTGACATCCCCTTAGGTATACTAATTCCCCTCCTTCCTCCCATGTCTCAACAATCATCAACTACTGAGGCATCCAGCATACCTTTTTGTGACTATTTTCTTCCTACATTTCATTCAGATACAGCCAGAAAGATCACAAGCAGAAAGCTTGTAAAGTGATTAAACTCATTTTCTTCGTTTGCTGTGGCGCCAGCTTTCTAGGTCCTTTATAGAAACCAGCTCAGTCATGTGGCAGGGTGAGCCTGAGATTCCTGGTGCAGATCATTATGCTCCCATAAATTATCTCATATGTACCTGAGCCAGAGTTTGAACCAGACATTCAGAGGGGAGGTTTTTTTCCCTTTGCTCTTTACTTTTATTTGATGTCCTGCATCACTTTTCTCTTGCCTGTAGAATGGAGAACAAATTAATTTTTCAAACAGTTGATTCTGTTTAATTCCTCTGTCTTTGAAAGGTACTGTGTCCTTTTCAGTCAAAATTATCTTAAATAAAATTTGTGTAGTAGCCTAATCTCATAAAGAGAAAGAACGACATATTTTCCACTTTTAATTATTGATTAAATTAATCAGTGTATTTTAATTAAAAAAATTACTATATTCATACAGGGTAGTATTTACTTATGATGAGCTTGTGCCTGTGGGGGTGTACAATATATTAGCAACTGTCAATGGAACTGATCACTGAAACAGAAAAAATTCCTTGGGTAATTTTTTTTTTTGGTATATTTAGTACTCAAGTTTTAAACTGCATTCTTTGATAAATTTGTCATGTTATCTGGCTGAAAACCTAATGAAATTTCTGCTACAAGAATTAATAATAATATATGATTATGTTATGCAATTTGTTAAAAACATACACCGTAGTAGATATATATCAGGTTATTTTTTTGTTTTCTAAAAAAAAAAAAACAATAAAAGCCCAACAATTTTTCAGTCACAAACAAAAACAAACAAACAAACAAAAACTAAAAGAAATTGCAACAAACAGACATTTCCCAGCAATCTTTGAGTTCAGTTCACTGTTTTGCTTCAGCCTAACTTTGGGGTTAATTTGGTTTCTAAATATTTTCAATCTATATTTTTTTAAACAATGTTGAAAAAGCTTTTCTACATAAATAAAACAAATGGCCAAAGGAGAATAAAGTGACTACTGTAATCTAATGCTCTTGGAAGGTCACCAGCATTACTATGAGTAGGTTCAAAACTGTCTGTACTATCCATGAGTAAATAGATCCCTATTATCCATGGAGATTAAAAATACATCCAGGTGAGCTCAACTCCCTGGGGAGGGTGAAGTGCACATGGCCTTATACCTTCAGTATGGATATGGGATCTGCTAATGGTCCTGGAAACATAAAGATATTTTGGGCCACAGTTGCTGCAGAGAAGTGAACTGGGTAAGCTGGGGGACACTGGTGAAGGATGTGCTGTTCTTACTGGCAGAGGGGAGGAGAGAATGCCTGGTCTGAGAAGCAGATTTGAACCCAGAATGAATCTGGGGTCCATTTGTAAAAACAATAAATTGAGCTCAATAGTTTCATAAACTGCAAGTGCAGTAGCATGACAGCAAAGCGTTGATGGCCTCTTATGCTTTGTCAGAAGATTTTCCTCTCAGAATTGTCAGAGTTGTTGCCTGTAGAGAAATAAGTGCCCTTTAGGATATGGTTCAAGTACAGGAGTAGTTTAGTCTGTCTTGCATCTGAGAGGACAGAGGAATTTATCACGAAAATCACAAAGGTTTTTATGGCTGCCTGAAAAATCCTAGAATTGAAGGTGGAAAGTTGATGTTTTGACTCATGCAAAAAAGAAGGGAGATGTTTCTGCTGTATTTTAGAGCCATGAAGTGAGTTTTCTTTCATATATACCAACATTAGCCATGTATTTCTGAAAACAACATGCCTCACTGTCATTTTAGCCTGGGATTATCCATGTGTCCAGGAGACAGGCAGACACCTGGGAGACAATTTCAGTGAGCAGAACATTCTCTAGTTGCAGGAGGTATTTATTACGCCAAATCATTGTTTCTCACTTCATTTCACATAATCATAACTTCTGTGGCGTTTCCTTCTTTGACCTTCAGTATAGATCAGAGGACACAGCTGAAATCAAACACACTGTTGATGTGGGCTTGGCCCCTTCCAATTAAAGGATTTTTTGTTGTTGTTGTTGTTGCATATTTCCCCACACTTTTTTGTTTCAGTACTTCAGTATTACCATTCCTGAAGTTTCAATGATCAATTTAACACTGTGGTTTTCCTGCTTAGAATACATTCCTCTTTCACAGATGTTAACAGAAAATCCTCTACAAGTGTGGAAATGACTGCAGTAACATTCTCTTTTTTTGCACAGGTGCATGGCAGATATTTTATTTCCCTTAGGCAGGAAAGATAAAAAAGAAGCCAAGTATTGCAATACTAACAATAAAGAAAAAAAATCTGAAAAATCTGTCAAAATTGGCTGCGTCCTTCTCCTAAAAACAGAAAATTGTTTTTGTCTTTACAGAAACAAAAACTAAGAGAAGTAAGTTTCATTGAGGGTTTTTTTTCTGTCATTCACTCTTTTCTTACAATTTTTGGCCTTGTCTCTCACAATCACCATTATTCTTATTTTCCTGATGTAATTTCTTCATTCCCAAATCCCAAATGATCAGCACTGACTGCAAAGAGCAGATTTGCCTGTTTCATATGCTACGAAAGGGCTTGCTTGCTTTGTCCGGGAAAGATGCTTATGATATTTTATAGCTTGTATAGGATTCAATAACTAAAGTGAGTCTTTAGGCTTAAACCAAATACCACAGCACACATGCTCTAGACAGAAGCTATGCTTCATTCCCACTGTGGAGCAAAATTAAGCCAGATCCTGACCTTGAGCCTGTAGTTTGAAAAGAGCTTTAAATGCTGGGCTTGTGCCCATTTAACCCCACTGTAACAGTTGTAGGGTCACAGGGAGGTGACAGATGCTATCAGACACTTCCTACTGTAGATGATTAATTATGAAGAGAGATCTTTGCATAGACTATATTTGAAAATTTCAGCTGAGGTTCTTGGCAGACCTACAGAAGCATCTTTGTTGATTCAAGCCAGCTAGTGCCTGTTGTGTTTATCACAGATTTCCTTACAGAAGATAACCATCCAGGCTGATAAAAGCAATGAAATTTCAGTACAACACAACACTGGAAATTTGGATCACAAATAAACAAATATTTTCATCAATATTCCTGGCATTATATAGCTGCTATTAATATCAAGCTTACATATTGTAATTTTGTTTCTTAAACCACACAGATAGAGCTTAGATGTATGGATTTATTATCACATTTGGCATATATTATTTATAGCATAAGAAAGGTGAAACATCTTGCAGCATGCATGTAAAGATTAGGATTTATTGTCCAGGAATCCTTGAACAATTTTATCAAAAGCCCATTTCTAGGTGGTGTTTTTCTGCAATAAATCATACAGCAGAAATCTATCAGTGGTCACCAGTAAGAGATAAATGAGAGCAGAGGAAAGAGGGTCATCACAGAATTTTTTTTTGTATCATGACCTGTCATTGGCAGAAATCCATTTATTATCGTACACAACTGATTTTTTTCTCTCACTCACTGGTTTGCTGTTCTGGGCACTGTTATAAAAAATAAAATTAAAACCTTTGCAGAATGTAAGCTTTCAGGAATCATGAAAACAGAGTTAACTTAAAGACCACACGTGCAAAGACTATCACTACTTTTACTGCCTCTCCTCACCTCCCCCCTCGCTCCTGCACTGCACTTCTTTCTTTCCTCTTTTCTCCACCCTCTGCATAAGAATAAGAACTGTTTTCAGGTTTTCATTAGGTAGATAGGAGAGGAGAGAAGAGGGACAGGACCATAATCCTGCCATGGCAGTACATGCAGAATCTATGGATACACACAACTCAATCAGCTGATATGTGGAGGAAGGAGGCAAAATCTGTATTACCCTAGAGAAGTGGGGGAGCTCTTCTTGAGCTGCATTAAGCCCAACTGAAATTCTCCAAGAACCTTTCTAAGTTTATTAATAAAGTGAAGTTAAATTTTTTTTCTTTAAGTAAGAAGGAAAAGGAGGGAAGAGCAATAACGAGGAGGGCTGAAGTCTGACCTTTTTTGCAAGCTGAGATTAATGGAGATAGGAAGGAGCAATATCATCTCACATATCTCAGTGAATATCACCACCCAGGTTTCTATAAGGTCCTCAGGAATGATCCACTCACACTCCAGGCAGCCAATGTGGGATTTGTTTAGGTAATAGAGCCTTCACCTAGGGCAGAATTATGCTCAGAGCAGTCATGTTTGTGGGAAACTAGAGAAGAGTGTATAGGTGAAATTTTTATAATACAACAGCAAAACGTTTAGAACCATTTGGCAGCTGAAGAGATTGATACATATTTCCTCTGTGCTATATATATTTCCTTTGTGTAGTGTGTACTGGGGCACACACGAAGATACCCAGATTGTGCTCCTTTTAAAGCCTTGATTATTACTGCTTTATTCATTCAAGATTTTATCACAGTGCAAGAGTTTTATTTGATTCCTCATCTCTCTGATACTTTTACCTTTTGGACATAAGCCAGAAGCATTTTACTTTCCCTGAGCTAGGTAAAGAATTGGAAGTGCAGGGTCTACATAGTCCTTTTTTAAATAAATGAAATAGTGAACTTAAAGCCCTTCATTCATGAACTTCAGCTGCTCCTCAACAGAGACAAGGGTGGGGCTGTGTAAGACAAGATCAGCTATGTAAATTTGTGTCACTGCTAGGCAGACCTCCATGTAAGTGAGTCACCAAACCATGATCTCCCCTTCCCAATACCGGACTGAGTTCCACACGCCAGGGAATGAGATGTACATTGGGGAGCACAAGTCCCATTGCCAGAATCTGTGTGCTGCCGCAAAGTAAAGCTGTTTCTTTTACAGAAGAATGTCATATATAACTAAGTAATTCACACTTCTAAAATGTTTCTTACTTTCTTATGACTAAAATACTAGTTACTGAAGCAATTTGCCAAATGGCTAGTAAGTATCACAATTGTTCTTCAATAACATTATGACAAGCAAATACAAGATCTGATTGAAATGCATGGTTTATTAGGTTAATACTGTGTATTTAATTAATTTATTATTAATATATTATATAAAATTATTATTTATATTATAAATGAAATAATTTGTTGCTATATAATATTTTTATGTCATTATTTCCTTAATTTAAAGGATTGACTTGATGATCAAAGGTTGGACTCAAAAATCTCAGAAGTCTTTTCCAATGTAATTGAGTCTGTGATTCTTATATAGAACTTCTACAACTTATGAGGAGGAAAAGGAGGAAAAGTTCAAAGTGAGCAATTCAGATTGCTGACAGGAATAATATTTAAAAGCCAGTCAGAAGAAATCTTTCTATCTGTTGTAGCTAGTACAGAGATGCTACAAGTTTCAAATAAGTTTTAGCTGTAAATAGATTTTACATCAAGTACCTGCAAACCGTGTTTGTATGAAAATTACTTGTTTGCCCTGTGTGATCAGTTATAATCCTGTATGAAAGTTTTATTTTAACAGGCTGCAACACATGTGCAGATTCTGGGTCTTCATGGATTAAACTTTACTGAATTTTTAATCTTTTAAACTCTTCTCCATATACTGCAAGTTTAGATAATTTTTCTTGTTGCTTGCATAAGTCTTTCACAAAGAAATTTATTCACTCAAAGCAAGGAAACTTGTAAAGGTCTGTATCTTTTAAGATTTGTATCTTGTAAAGATACAAATTCACTAAAAGAAAAGAAGTATTAAGATATTACAAGAATCTAACAAAATATTAAGATACCATAAGAATGTCTTATTTTTCATTTCATCTTGACTTCACTGTTTACTTTCACCATGCACAGTAAACGTCTTCAGAATTCTATTAAAAATTGAGTTGTACTTAAGAAAAGTTTTTAAAATCCCCTTTTTTAGGTATAAGATCATTACCAGTGTTTTTAGTTGGCTGGCATAATTTTCAACTGACTGGAAAATTTTATTCCTTGGAATCATGACAGGTACAGATATGAACAATAATTTATGGCTACCACATTAAATGAATGGCTCAGCTTAGTAACTCACATTTCAACTTTACTGTAAACTCAACTAAATAGCTTAACCTACATGCAAAGAAAGATCCTCTAAATGTCTATTAATATTTTTAATCCATTAATATGCTCAATATTGCACATAGTATATTAGAATATAATTTTATGCCTACAAACCAGGGGAAAAAAAGGCTACAGGGCAAATCACAAATTTTTAAGTTGTTAAGGCTTGAAGTGATTGTAAATCTATTAATTTCTTCACTAAGCAGCAAAATAATCAGTGGTTTACACTCTGCAGTCTAGGTCTTTTGGGAAAAGACAGTTTGTATCTTTCTTTTTAGTATTTTGGTTGAAACCTTTAATTATAACCAATTGAATCTCCTTAAAGATTAGGGGGCCCACATAGACAGACTGTGCATACCCAGTCATTATCTGGAGCTCAACCAGAGATTAATGTGGGTGAATTTTCTATGATATCATGCACTTTTACCTATTATCAAAATTTAAGATATATGCCATATAACCTTTCATTTTAATATTCATGCTGGTTTTAAGTGTCTTTTTCTTATAAATGCTATAATGAAATCTTCCCTTACGGGAAATTTTTTCCACTGTCTGAAAGTTGTATGCAGCAGCATTGGGGATTTTATTAATGAGGAGAAAGAAGTGTCTGTGATTATAGGACTTTGAGAGTCACGGGAGTTATGGGAATTGCAAAACAATTGCGTGAAACCAGTTTAGCAGGGCCTTACAGAAACTCCAGTGCGGGTGTCACTGACAGTGCAGCAGGGACACACTGGATGGATTTTGGATGTATTCACCAAAATGCGGATCACACTTTGATATCAAACAGAACACCATCTGCACTGAAATGAAGAGACCTTTTTGCCTGCTCTCTGTTGGACACAGACAAGCAGCAGAAGAGTGGAAAGGATCAGAGAAGTAAATAAGAAGCAGAGACTCCTTGTATTAGCAGAGTAAGCAGCCTCAGCTGCCCCACCATTGTCTGTGGAGCTCACACAGGGAAAGGAGTAAAAAGGAACTTTGTGCAGAGCAAATATTCCATGCTCTTGCTGCGTGGGACAAGGATGAGATGGCAGAGGGCTTCCTTCCTCCCTCCATTTCTGCAGGCAGGCACTGTGCTAAAAGCAGCTTCCTGGTCTTAGTCTAGGAAAAAACTTTCACCTTCCCTTTCCATTTTATCCTCTGAGCCTGTATGCACTCACTTTGTAAATAATTTTGGCAGACAAAAGAGACAGAAGTACGCCCGTCTGTGTTTTAGAGTTCAATACTATCAAGTTGATAAGAGTCTGCCAAGTTAAAGAAATTCCTTGGCCTCTTTTCTATCACAGCCACAGAAATTTGCTCAAAGGGAAGATGCCTCATATATCATCCCAGTATGACTGTGTTGGATCTGTTCTGCCCAGTCTCCTCCACATGTGCAGGATTTTGTGGTCCTTATTCCCCCTCATTACATGAGTGCTTAAAACATCTACAAGATTTCCACAAGTAAAGCAAGGTGAGAATGTAGTCCAGGAGATTTAGGGCTCATGTGAAAGATTTAAAAATTAGCTGTGAACTAGAACACTGTTTGCCCTTCAGACATCTGGGACTCATATGTGAATCTTCTGCAGCAAAACAACTTGATGTACCTGGGAAGTGGAACACTGAGTAGCAAGTGCAAGGAAGTCTGTGGGGCTTCAGCCCTTTTCTTTTGTGCATCCATAGCATCCAAATTAGAAAATGACTTTGTCTTTTGCTAGTCACAAGCACCAAATTCTCCTGGAAAACTGTGGGACCCAACAGATAAATTATTATTGTCCCTTCAGGGTCTATTCCTGAGACACTGTGAGCAAACTGGGAAGGATGCAGAATATCCAATTCACTTTGTTTTCAAGTAGGCTTACAAAGGTGTTTAGGTCAGTGCATTTTTAATGGGAGAGTAAAGATGGAAAAGTGAGTTTTAGCACCGAAAATGTGAGATATGTAAAATATTTTCCAATTTTAAGTTTTATTTTTCCTTAAAAATGAAAGGAAAGATGACTGGAACAGACAAAATGCAGCAGTGAAGATCAGAACCTACTCTGGAAAGCTTAATGTAATCATTTAGTCATTTCCTATAGCAATATTTAAAACAAAGAGAGAGAAGGAAATTTAAAACAAAGAGAGAGAAGTAAATTTTTCAAACAAAGAGAGAGAGGAAGTAAAATTTCTCACAATACCCAGTGTTCTAAATTTCTTACATTTTGCTGTGAAAGGTTCCCCAGTTCTCTTTGCACTTCAGCAATAACTTAGTGGAGCAAATCTTTAAACATTTCTCCTTTGAACTAGTCCATAAGTCTTGCAGATAGAATTTCTATAGTGAGAGGTAAAAAATCCCTTTGTTAAAAAATATAACAAGGAATCTTCTGGAAAAAAATGGTGATGAGATTGTAATTTTTACATATGATCTTATGAAAGATGAAATGATAAATCTCCTAAAGACCCAGACCTACATAGGAGGGCACTAATCTCAGTCCCCTCTGACCCTCACTGGAAGCCCTAATGTGGAGTCACTGCTATGATTTATAATATTAAAATAATATTTTTTGCAGCTTTTACTGTTATGGTGCAAGAGGACAGAATGAATATACACTGTTAATCTATTTCTCAAAACTTCCTGCCTCTGGCTTCTGGAGCAACATAGCAGAGGTGTCTCATGTTGCCAGCATTTAGGGATCTAATTGGGATATTGTTCTGTGCTTGCTGTTAGACAGTGTGGTGACAAGATGAATCTCAGCCAACACCGGCAGCCAGCCAGTGCATACCTTGCACAAACAAAGTGCAGGGCAATTAAAGTGTAAGTGCCAAAGGAGCACTGTTGAGAGAGAGAGCACAGAAATAGCCATCCAAGAAAGCACTTGGAAAATACATTTCTTTGGCTTATTGGAGGACTGCTGTTCCATCCATTTATCTCTTTTCCTTGATGTCTTCCCCTCAAGGGAATCTGTTTTCCCCTCTTCAGTATTTTTGTTCTTTAGAGAAGTTTGGGAAAGCCTTGGTGAGGAGGGGATTTTTTTCTAGTAGGGCAGGGGAGGTAGGATTTCTATTATGTGAATTGAGGCAAGAGGATATTAGAGAAGAAAGAGCTTTGGGAAGCGTATTATGAAATGGAGCTTTCTATAAAATACCCGAATTGGGTGTGCTATACACATATTATGTGATGCAGAAATATAGAGCAATCATTCCATACACAGCTCTGTATAAATATTGAAACAAAGCCACTCATCAAAATGAAAGCTCCTAAGGAGTCAGAGTTACCCCCACTCCCTGCTGTGCAAACAGGTCTGCATTACTAAACTGAATTCACAATCACCTTATTAGAAATTTGTGCAACCTGTGTCGAACATCTAGTATCATAAATGCTCTACAAATTATTCCAACAGGGCATTCTGTGGCATTCAGTGACAAAACCTAAGAGAGCTGAAACATTTATTACTTGGAAGCCTGGTTGGTAATAGATGGACAAAACAGTGTTGGAGAGGGAAGGGAAAAGCAGGTTGGGGAATTAGATAAAGGAGATAAAAGATACACAAATGTACTAACAAACTTCCATCCTCATTCCAGAACAAAGCAGCTGATCACAGTATGCATTTTTCTTTTCCTTCAAATCTGCTCCAGTGTTCTTGTGCAGCAGGTGTGTACTTGCAAAGACTAAAACAATGAGCCTTACTGAATTTCTGCCTGCTTTGGATAGTCTTGTTGGTGGGTCTGGTGGTTTGTTGTTGTTTTCTTTTTTCCTCTGAGAATATATTTCTCTAATGAAGATTTTATGTCTACAATATAATTTTTATTTACCCTGTAGTTATAGAGAGTATGTTTTTAAAATAATTTTGTTGTTTGTGGGCAGATTTACTTATTGTGTCTAACAGCAGCAGCAGGAGTCACAGAAATAAGCTCCTAAGCATATCAACAACTATGGATGTATTTATTCATCTGAGCTTCTCTAAATACAACATCCAAATTCTTCCCTAAAATGTGTTTCTTTACGCCATGTCTATCTCAGGTCAGAAGTAGCAGATACATGCTTTTTAGCTTAGATTTGTTTTGAAAAACAATTATTTATTCTGTGGGAAGAAAAGGCTGTATTGCAGAGGTCAGACTTTCATAATTTTCTTTTTATGGAGCAAGCCTTTGGGATATTATAATAGTATGTCAGCTAAGCACATAGACGGCTCTACAAGGTCAAACAGAGTTACAATAGGCATATTTTATGTATGTGTCTTGCAAGTGTTATCCCAGTACACTCCAACCCCACCAATAAACCATTTTATTGCTTTACAATAACACAGCTTTTTGTTTCACAGGACTTCTTCCCCCACTTTGAATCAATGCTAAATTCATACAAATGTCAATAACAAAAATTTGCCAAGTTCTTCCTGGGGTCACTTAATGACATTGTTAGGATTCTTAATGTAGCTACTAGGTGAAAGAGCTGCCAGTACTGCATAAAGAATGAGTTGTTCTACTCCTGCCACAGCCTCAGCTGATTTACAGCCACTTTGTGTTTGATGTTGGACAGGATAATTTCATCAGTCTCCAGCCCTTGTGATCATATCCCAAAATGACTAGTCAGGTGAAGCCCTAGCCAAAGATTGCTTGTCACCTGTAGGAAGTAGCTGTCTGCTATGAGTAGTCTTTACTCATAAATGTAATCATCAGTTAGCTATTCATTGAGCTATACTTCATGGTCTAGACGTAGTAGTGAGGATAATGTACAAACACCTCACAGGGAAAATGCTTTGAAACAACAGATGTGGCCATTAAAAAACTTGGGTTTTTAGAGCAGGACAGCATCTTAAATGGAACTACCTGGCTTCCAAGTTCACCTCTGAAGGTTACTTCAGAAAACCTGTCTAAACCTCCCCCACTCCCTGAGTGATTCACTGAAGCAAATGTCCTGCAGTGAAAAACAATGATTTCCTAAAAGTCCAACACCAGCATCATCGTGGTGATTTAAGGCAGCCAGAGCAGGATAGGTATAAACATTTGGTTCACTATTGTTTTGAAAGAATATGCGATGTGGTGATAAGGCTATCTGAGAGAACAGTATGCTAATGCAGCCACATCTCTGGGGGAAATTCTTATTTGTTTTGGTTACATTCCTTGAAATTGTGGAGGATGTGTCTATTTCTACTTCAAGTGATGCATTTCCATCATATCCAGACATATAATTTGGGATGAAGTAACTAACACACATCCATTTTTTGCTATTCAGTTGGGCTTAACCTGACATTTATTCTCTTATTTTAAATAAATAAAAATCTTGTTTCAGAGGAAGTGAAGCTAGTAAGAATTCTGCAAAAGCATTATAAAATTGCCCAAGAGAAAAGCAGTGCTGTTATTAGGCCAATGCTGCTGTAAATGATAAATTAAAAAGGCAACATGAAGAGGCTGAAAAGTGGTGACAGCTACAATGAGTACATTTTCTCTTTTCTCAGTGTGAGATCACAGCGCAGGAATATATGAACTTTGAATCCCTTTGTGAAATTTGTGCTCATTGTAGCTGTCACTGCTGCAGGTGATGAACACTCCCAACCTGTTGTTTCTCCTCTGCGCTTTTAAAAATGCAGGGGATAAGTTCTAGTAACAAAGTAGATATTCTGAAAAATATGGTCACATAGCTAATGGGGAGATCTGGATAAAAAATTCAATCTATTTTGGAATTTATTCAGAGCCTTGTGAGCTTAAGATCAGACAGATATTTAATTTCTAAACTGTAGCTGGAAAAAAAGCATAACATTTGGTATGCTTTAGTTATATCTATTTTGTCAGGATATTTCCAAGGTCTGAATGTACACTATTTTTTCTTCCTCAGGTTTGTTCCTCAAGGTCTGTTCTCTCTATTCATTTCACTAAAAACTTATATATCTAGTACCTGAAAAAAAAAAATCTAAATTTAAACTACAATTTCAAATAACTCAAAATGCAGCAGAAAATGCACTGAGACTTCTAGCTTGTCTTATTAAGAAGAAAGATGTCTTTTTCAAATTTTGCATCTATAATACATGTGAAACTTTAGATTTTGGAATCAGAGAATTTGTAGATGACAAATGGTATAAGTTTTTTATTTAATTTTTTCTTTTCCTGAATAAGGAAGGATAGAAATCAAAACAAGCTCAAAAGAACAATTCAACTTTTCTTCCACAGAACAATGTTTCAAACAATTCTGTTGGCACAGCTCTTTATGTTAATAATTTTTACATGTCTTTAAAGGGACCTGTATTTTGGAAATGCATATAGGGAGAGATTTTCTACTTCTTAAAATTTTCTTTATTTGAAACTTTGCACTCTGAATTTTACTCCCATTGCTTGACATTTCTTTTTTTTCTTTTTTTTTCCCTCTCAATGCCTGGAAGTCCCTATGGTTTGTATCAGCTTTTAACATGATACGGGACTTAGAGAAAAGCTCTCTCACACTGTGGCCTCCTTTTATTCCCTCCATGCTGATGAACACACAACAGAGAGCTACCGTGCTGGAATAAATGGGATTTTAAAATATTCTTTTGGCTTAAAAATGCAAATAAGATGTTATGCATGTTTTAATTACTGATGGAATATTTCCTGTCATGTGTGGGTTTGCATTGCTCTGGTCAGAGCAGGGACAAGTTTTCAATATCCAAAGGCAAAAATCCTTTTCAAACAGGTTGCTTGCAGTAGACACCCAATGACTTGATTCTTCCCTACAGCACTTCTAGGCTCCATGGTAATAAAGGTGTTATGTTTAATAACACTTTTCTATGTGTGACAAAAGAAAGAGCCTTTGGCAATTGGACAGCATTTTCTAGCACTCATTTTCATTTGTCTCCTGTAAATTGTGTGCACAAACTGATCTGCAGCATGAATATTCTGTTTGCCCTTGCAAAGCATTGCTTGACGCAAACCATACACAAATATCAACACCTTCCCTTTACAGAGAAGCAAGGGAAATTATCCAAAAATGAGACAACCAAGGCTTACAGGAAAGTGACATCTTTACATCTCTTAAGTAGGCAAAAGTGAAATTTGCTTAAGTTAAAGAACCCCCAAAACTTCCAAACCCACAGGGTAATCTATAACTATTTTTTACTGTATCTTGAAACAGCATGACTGTTATTGTGTTGGCAGTGATGAGTGTCACTGCCTTTGCACGCACTGTTGTGTGACCATGGAAAGTGGCTGCTTGCCCATAGGGAGTCTCCAGAAAGGAGCTGCCATGCTGCAACAACCATGGCTGGGACAGAATGGCTTCCTGGGGGAGGTTGTAACACCCAGTGTTATAACAGGGAGCAACACTGGTGCATGTTCAGCAGCCTCCATAAACACTGGAGCTGAATCTTTTCCAGGAGCAGCACTGAAGGCTTAGGGCATCACTGCATCACTGATACATCTGAAAAGCCCCCTTCTCTTCCCTTCCCACACACGGATTAATTTGTATTTCCACTTAAAACAATGTCCAGCTACAACTGTGTCTTTGCAGCCAGGATCCTTTTTCCAAACAAACTTTTTTTTTTTTCCCTGTGGAGTTTCTTTTGAAAGTTTGTTTCTTTTCTAATGCTGGTGTACAATATTCTATCTGGAATTCTTTCCCTTTTTTTATTCTCTCCTTCACTCTCAATGAAAAGATATGATGACTGGCAACAATGTCCATCTTTCCAGATTAATTTCATGTGTGATTCCAGATGGCTTCCTTTGATGTTTCAGACATTTTATCTTAGGTTCTCAGTATCAGTGTAAGACAAAGAGCTAATTCTACCCCGAATCTGGAACTTCCAATTTGGCAATACTGCTTCGTTGTATCTTGTGATTTTGTTCTGGATCTGGGACACAGTTTTGGGGTTTTTTTTCTCAATATTGATTTAGATAATCCCAGGTGAAAGACTGGCATCATGTAAATAATAATGATTATTTCTTTGACTATGTCAAATATTAGACACAAAAACCACCAGAAAAATAAAAAAAATAGAGGAAGGAGGATAAGTGGCCACCATAAAGAGCTTAAATGAAATAAGATAAAACACTATTTGCATATATCATGGAGCAGTACTGAATTAGGTTGGTTTTTTTTAATTAATGCTAAGGTAAACATCATCTAATACTTTCTTCTCATTATCAAAATCTTTCTAAGGAAAAATCTTACTTTTTCTTATTCTGAATCACAATGTGGTTTCTCTGCAGAAAAAAAATGTTGACAAAAAGGGAATATTTCCAATTCTAAACGTTGCAGCAGTAGTAAACAGCATCAGCAGATTTAAGAGAGCCTTTACAAGAGATTTTGTATTCCTAATTTTTAAACACTTAAAAGATAGATACAGTAATATAAATTAGTCACCCTGGCCTCAGTTTATAGGAATCTAAGAGGAACTATAAATCAATATATGGTGATTCACCACATTCTAAAATAGTCCAGATGAGTCATATTTTGGAGGTGTTGCTTTTGATGACTATAGCAGTAATGTAACATATTTAGCTCAGTCACAGCACCTGCCTTTGAAAGAGTCAGGTGAGTGTGGCTGAACTCCATCTTTTTTGTGTCTGCTGTCTCCAATTCTTCCACATTTCCTGAGTGCGAATGGAGAGAAGTGGGTATGGAACTGAGCTCTCCAACATCAGCCTGTGCACAACATCTACAAGTCCCAGAATCTGTTGTAATACTTGTAGCAGATGAGCAAAAGGCAATCTATTGTGTCATGTCGAAGGAGAATGTGCTCAGTTGTTATCCATTGGTTCACAGTTGGTTCTGGACTGAATGGTTCCCATTCAGTCAGTTTGTGAGCTTAAAATACATTTTACCACTGAGATTTTGAGGTGGCTTGAGTTATTTCAAATGCAAAGTATGCAAAGAAATCAACTTGTTTTGAATATTTGGAGTGATGTTTAAACTGAAAAAATATGACTGAAATGAAAAATTAGTCCCTTAATGCGTGATATTATACAACTGATGAAAACACATTGAAAAAATAATGATATTAGTTTCTGCAGTGTGAATGTGTGTGTTTGCAGTAAAATCTGCCTAAGAATTTATGGTACTTCTTATAAAGATTTAATAAGAAAGACTTTAAAATGAGTTTACTGTATGTTTGCCTGGGCCTCTTCAGCAGCAGCACAATAAAGCAAGTGTGGGGTTCTGCATAATAATTTTTTTTTTAATTTCCAAGCTACGTTCAGTGCCAACCTCTTTTGGCTTGCTTTGAGCAACATAGGGAGTTCTATATAATAAAAAGTTAAAAATGCAAAACCAAAAGCTTTAAAACTAACATGCATTCAGCTTATGATGTCAAAGCATAGTTTTGTGCATGATGCTCATCTGTTTTGCCTCAGTGGGACAACAAGTTAATGTCTCTTGTGCCTCCATTAGGACGTGACTTCAGCACTCATTAACATAGTCTGACTTGAACCTGTACAAATGCCAGCCTTAAATGCCAGCTAATATCACTGAGGTTTTTATTAAGATTTTTTTCAACTGCTGTGAAGGAGGTAAAAAAGCTGAACATATTGTGCTTTCTTGTCCAGGGAAGGCAAAAAGAGGGAAATGTGGAGAGTCAGTCAGTTGCAGTGGACCAAAGTTGCATGCACCAAATAATGACAGTTACAACAACACAACTCTTAAGACCAGATTTTATATTGGCATATGGATGGATTTTTCTGAAAAGTTGTCTCTGAGGATAAGGGTTGAATGAATCATTTTTCTCCAGGAAGCAAAACACTGTTATTGCAGAAACTGCTTCCCAGCTCTCATCATACTGTGATTATAAGCAATTTTCATAGCCATTGCACTTACATTGTATTTCAGGCTGTAAAGACAGTAATTTTTAAGTATTCCCTCTGTGGAAATGTCATTACCCTGTCCCTGTCTTGATTTTGCCTTGCCACCTCTTTCTCCTCAAACTCCCATCCCACCAGTTTGAGCAGCCCTTGCTGCCCACTGTTTTGTGTCTAGAGGAGGAGCAGATGAGGTCGGGAGCAGGTTCCTCTCCAGACACCTTCCACTCAAGCAGGACAGAGCAGCACCAATTGTGGTGCTTGGTGCTCCTGTGGGAAGCAGGCAAAGCACAGAGCTGGCAGCCAGCAGGCACGTCTACTTCCTTCCTAAGGCACTTAAGGAGCCCTAGGTGGTGACTTCAAAGACCATTTATTCACTCTCAGAGGAATGGATATTTTGTAATACGAAATGAATCGAATTTCAAAGCCTGCAAAGGTCAAAAGCAGCCTCTGGCCAAACAAGAGGAAGAAGCCAATGGGAATTACACCTCTTCAGGAGAGGCCACCCCAACACAAACAGCCCTTGTGAAGTTGCATATGCAAGGAGTTGAACCGCAAACCTCCACAGAGTCTGATGGATGAGAAGTAATAACTCACCCCTAGGACAGGCAGAGACCAGAAATGCTGGGCTGGTGCAGTTCCACTTTGCCTGATTTTATTCTTTCAGGTTTGGCACTAACCTCTCGTGGAGGTGGGACTGTGAGAGTCCATTTTCATCTCTACATATGCCAGGTCAGACTCTGCAGGTGTGAAAAGCCCCGTGGTGATAGCACTTACCCTCCTTAAATAAGTGCAGGAGATGGTGAACCTGGGAGAACTAACATAAGAACTTGTCACAGTTTAGAAGCCTCCCCCTCTTCCACAAAATTAGTCTCTTTGAATTACAGCTAATACTAATTCTGTTTTCTGTATAGAACGGTACAGACCTATGTGATTTTCCAAAGGAATTGATTAAAAAGTGCCCTGCTGTCACTGGTTTAAGCTTTTGCCACCCTGAGTGGAATTCAATGGGTAAGAATAACGACAATCATGCAAATATTCAGAATAAAGTGTTAAAGCAAGACATTATGTTGGCTGTCTTACTCAAGACAAATATGGCACTAAAGTGTGTCTTATTTTATTACTTACCTAATCATCAGATTTCTAGTCATTTCACACATTTTAGGGGAAAAGGTATTCTTTGATGACTTTTTCTGTTTCATGGCTTTTTTTTTATCTTGTTACCAGATATAAAAACCCAAATACAGCAACCAAACAAACATCCCCCAAACAAAACAAAACAAAACAAAAAAATAGGCATCACCAGTTGTGGGTACAGGCTTCAGAAGAGAGAGAAAATGGACTAATAAAAACTGCCTTGTGTGCATTTTCTGGGATGAAAAGTGTGAATTTTAAAGCCTACTAACTTGCAGTTTATCCAATATTTGATGCCTTTCGATTATGTAGTCCTTTGTCTTTAGAAGCAGACTGCCTAGCTGTGGTAAGAGCGACTAGATCCAGGGTCAAAAAGCTTGTTTGGGGATTGGGAAGGATGAACTGGTGTTCCTGTTTTCCCGAGCCCTGTAGGTCTGTTGCTCTGGGCCACAGAAGAAGACATCTCTTTCTCTGAGGTTGCTGCTGCTGTGCAGGTGCTCAGGGCTTTGCCTGCAAGAAACGGAATAGGAACCTCCCAAAATTCAGCAAGGGCAAATGCTAAGTCCTGCCTCTGAGATGAACTAATCCCTTGGGCTAATCCAGGCTGAGGTCTGCATGGCTGGGGAGGCAGCTCTGCTGAGAAGGCCCATAAGATGTTGGCTGAACGTGAACCAGGGTGCCTCATGTCACTAAGAAAGCTAAATGGCATGCTGGGATCTATTAACAGGAGAAAAGTCAGTAGGTTATATTCACCCTTTACTTTGCACTGTGTTTGACCACATATACAAAACTGCATCCAGATTTAGGCCCCCACTACTCCTAAAACATGAATAACCTGCAGCAAGTCCAGTGGTATGGCCCTCAAGACAGTCCTGACACACACACGCACACTTGGCCCTGACAGGCCAAGGAAAAAAAACACCATCCTTTTGGGTAAATAATTTTCATATTGCATTCTGCTTTTACACAAACACAGGCACAGCAAATGACGTAAGAGTATTCTTGGGAAGAATTGTGCCTTGCTTTTCTCTGTGAAGAGAAATGTGGGGCTACAGCATGTAGCTTGAAATTAGTTTGATGAATTAGTTTGATGAACTCTTCTTCACTTGAAGATAGTGGGCAAAAGAGAGTACAACTTTCATCTGGATCAGGTTAAACACAGGCAGAGTTGTTGCCCTGGCCTGTGTCACGACCCCCTGTGTGAACAACATCAGTACCACCCCGTTTCAGCTGCCACCACAAGGTGCCTGCAAGGAGAAGGGACAAGCAGCACTTTGTGGCTGCCACCTGCGAATCCCTCATTATTGGCAGGTACTTTGCAATGGAGTACTGGGACAGGATAATTGCTGGAGATAGAATTGGCAGGAGCAGTCTATGGGAGACACATGCAATTGCACATGAGTATGGTAGGTGAACTATAAAAAAAGCAACCCTGCCATTATCTGTTGAACAGCCGGCAGCTCTGGGTCTTCCATTTTGTTTACGGCAGAGCGGACAAAAGGCTGGTGGTGTCAGCAGTAAATAGCCTGGGGACTGTGTGCCTTGCAAAGGTGTGATGGATGCCTTTGTGAGCCATAGCTCAAACTTTGGTGACAATAGCAGTGAGGCACTGCAAGTTTATTTGCAAGATTAAGTCTAAATGTTGTCCCCAGAGTGCAATATAAAAACTAATTAAGTTTTTTATTCTTTATCATTGAAATCAACATTCATCCATAGGAATTTGCATTTCTATATGACCCTTGTGTAAGCCAGCTTGCATGGGAGGAGGACCAATTTTGAGATTCATCAGTAGTGTTGTCCATCCTACTCAAATATTCCATTTATACTAAATATTTCCAAGCAAGTATAGTTCTACAGCCAGCCTTAGGAGGAAAACCTGTACTTATATGAGAAATATAAATACTACTTTTCAATACACAATGTTTTACTATGCATTTGTGTCTTACAGCTACTCTACTGTATGGATTCCTCAATATCTAATTCAAGAAGTGAGTTTACACTGCAGTCTTCCACCCATTGAGAGTATTGGCTTGGCTTTTCAACCAGGCATTTTAGCAGACTTTGGCTTCAAGTCATAGGCATCTTTACACCTCAGCACTTCTTTGGTTTCCAACAGGTTCATTCATCAGTTTGAGCACTCAAAATTATTACTTGAGAAAGTTATTAGGTGGGGAGAGGTGAAAATATTTGAAGAGTGAAAACATAAGCCCCCAGGACATGAAACTATTTTAGTGGGGAAAAATATCTTACCTTGCTGTCAAATCTGCAATTCAGAGCCTCCCCATATAAAAATTTTGCTGGACAAATCTTTCAATCTTCAAGTTCTTGTGTTAGAACTGAGGAATATTCCTTATAGAAGGATGTTGTAGAAGGTTTTTCTTCTCATAGAAGGAATGCCTGATATGGAGCTGGGAGCCTACAGACATGTCAAGTGGGAACGTGCTGGAACCATGTGGGAGCAGAAGGAACTGGGAGAGAAGGTGCACTGCAGCTGTTGGACATAACCAGCAGGCTGCAGCCATGCAGGAGCATTTCCTTCATTCCAGACTCATCTTGCATTGAACTCTGGAAAATCGAGTCCTTACCTAAAAAGTCCAATTCTAATATTGTTAGTCCTTTTAGGTCACTCTAGCCTCAGGTCATCCAATTACCTACTGAGCCAGCAACTTTCTCCTGTGCTACTGGGAAGAGCAAACTTTTCGTCATCCCTTCAACACATCACACTGAGGGAAAACCTGTTCATAAATTGCATGTAGGCTTCTATACTAGCCAAATTCACAGAGGTATGCAGAAAGTCAGTACACCTGACCCACCAGTTTTTGTGGGTGTTTTCTACTGATTACATATTTTTCTGGCTTGAATTTGCCTTGGATACAGAGATTCTTTCAGTGGAAGTCAGAAATGTCTATGGATCTTGCTGTGCAATGACTGAGGGAAAAGTCAGCGTAAACAGAGCTTCCAAAGCTAACAGCTTTCCTTATTAACTCTTATTATCCAACATGCTGTATTTTGTAGGGAGAAAAAAATCTGAAATATGGGAGAGGGAGCAAAACTGAGACAAACAAAAAAAAAAATCACACTTTGAAATCCATCCCTTTGGCAGCTGTCCCTTTCTCATTTTGGCAGACGGAGAATTGCTGGCAGGACTAGTGAGGGAAGGGTAAAAGACAAATGGTTCATGATGAATCCTTTAACTAAGCTGATATTTCAACACAGCACTTGCCAGCATTTTTCTTTGGCATACGCTTTATAGAACGTACATGACAACCACTTCAGCATTGTTAATATATTGGCATTACCTGGTTTATTATTCATCTCCCTCTGAATCAGACCCCAGACTTTCAGGAGACTATTGCATAGCAGAAGCCCCTTTTTATCTTCCTAGCATTTATTTCCCTGGGTGCAAAAATGAAACTAAACTGTGAGATCATGATTTACAAAATCCAACAAGCTCACTTTTAAAAATTTGCATATTAATTATCAGGATATTATACTTTGTAATATTGGTAATGTAAATACCACCTTTCAAGAATAAGATTTATTAAACAACTCCATTGTTTGGGTGAATCAGTTCCAGTACGATAAAATTAAATGAGATCACAAATTCTCAATAAATTAAAATAAAAATATGCACTAGGAAGTAATTTTGGGGGTTTTATCATGTTTTTTTGTCCTGGAAAAAAAAAGCTTTCAGGTTTCAGGAGAAAAAGTGAATAGAACAAGGTGAAAACAAAATATTTCAAACTATGTAAGAAAACAAAACCAAACCAAAACAACAACAAACAAAAAAAAACCGAAAACCACAAAAAAAATTTAAAAAGTCCAAACCAATCTGTAAGCTGAATTTGTTTTTTGTGACATTTTATTACAATATTTTAATTTATTTGAATGGGTCCAACAGTATATATACAACAATTCATTGAGCCAATAAATTTGAATTTAATAAATAGTTACATCCAAAAATTAAAGACGACATTGGAACAAAAAATGGAGGTTTTTTTTAAAATTTATTCAGTCATTCATTTCTCCTTTATTTTTTCCTTCCTTTCTTGCTAAATACTTAATTCATTATCTTTTAACAAATTTCATTTTGTGTTCCTAAAGTTGCCACAGGTAGCATTCCACCACATCTACGTCTTGTGGAGAAGACACTGCATTTTCAAGGATCCAGCCCATGAGCACCTACCAATCGATAAATGCCTGCATGATGAAGTATGTACAACCACAGCAGATGGTCAGGAAGACCTTGTCTGACATTTTTGAATTAAACTGTTGATGTTTAATTGTATAAATTCCTTATAAATGTATCTTGCTCCAGTGCAGCACAATAAGGTAAAAATCACAGGCAAGGTAATAACTGAAGGAAATGCAGTGAGATACGTGCAATGCAGTGTTCAATTTTCTAGAGAAAGAGAAGCTCAATTACTTCTCCTCCTTTCAAACAGGCTACCTTTATTTCCTATCCCTGCTAATATAAGACTAAAATTGTAAAAAAAATAATTACAAGTTTAATCTTTTGAAATTCTGATAATGACTTCAGGCTTTATTGCAGGAACTTTTAGGGTTTTTGCAGAAAGAGACCAAAGAAACCAGGTTTGGATATTTTTTCCTTATTTGAATTGACTTTAATGTTAGGATTTATTAATAGAAGGAAACTGAAATGTAGGTGCCTAAAAAGGTGATATGGATTAGCTCAACAAGGTATGGAGAGCACGAATAACAAACCATATATTTTTCCTGCCGTGACAGGGCACTGCATAAAAACACTGGGGGATGGATGCAAACAACGTGCTGGTGAGAGTGACAATAAAACAGAGATGACAGCATAAAGAGAGAACGATGAATGGATTAACACAGGTAAGGGGGTTAGATAAGAGATCACAGAGAATAGCAGAAAATTCAGTCTAAGATCCTGAATAGTGTAACAGAAAATAGTGCTGTTGTTGGATGTGGATTTGATAGGGAATGTGGTGACAACAGAGAGTGAAGAAATCTTTGAGTTTATATAAAGAGATTTATATTTATGCCTCTGGATATACATTTATAGATATTTATACTAAATATATATTTTGATATCCCTGTAATAAATTTCTATAACCAAATGATAAACTGTATTTATTGTAGTTAACACCCTTTGCCTGCCTTACCTGGCTACATTCTTTTTTCCTTTTCAGCTTGTGATTTCTCTAAGCAACTCAGAACTGCTGTCAGAATTGTTGAAACCTGCCAGAATTTTTTTTCTTCTTTTCTTCCCAAACACCTCCAGAGATGGGGAATTCTCCTCCTCTGCTGCATTCTGCTTTGAAGTACCTGTCTTTAATTACCCCATTTTGTATTAGCTTAGATTTAAAGGTCCAATTTCTCTTATCTATCAAAGATGAAAGAAGCAGGGGAATTGAGGCTGTTATTATAAGAAAAACTGGCATTAACATAATACAGAGATTTCTTGAAAATGTTAGTCCTAAACAGTTGAAAGAAAGATGTTAGTCTATAAAAGAAAGTTACAAAACCAACCATTTTTTTGTCTTGATTTTAATTTCGAAAGATTCATAACAGTAAATCTATTAAAGTTACATATTCTTGGCTAATGGCTACTTGCCTGGGTTAGTCTCTAAAACTGTTGTTTTTCAACAGTTGAACCAGCAAAGAAGATGAAAAACCAATCACCTTTAGTAGGCTTTATATTAGGTCCTTAGATGTAAATAGTTCAACATAATTTTATTTTATTGCTTGTTAGCACTCTCATGTTTTCATGCCTTATGGTCGCTCAATGAGTGGTTCTTTTAAAAACCTTTCTCTTTATGTCACTATTTTCCATAAAGTAATATTAGAGATGTAGAGATCCCTGATTGCCTTTTTCAAAATGCGAGTCAGGTACTTGGGGCATTTGTTTGATATTGAATGGAACGCAGCAGCACTACCTAGAAATCAAGGAGAAGAACTGAAAGACACCAATTTCTTCTGATGCTATAAGTAGCTTTTAGACAGATTACTCAAAAGGAAGAAAAAAATTACCAAACCGAACCCCACAGCACATGCCCACGCACAAATTAGGCAAAATTTGTCGTTCAGCGTTGCAGACTTATGTTTTATATTTTCCTTCACACACAGCATTTTTAATATTATGGGTCAGAATTTTACCATTCAATGGCATCTTTTTGTCAGCAGTGATTCCGTAGGCAAACAAGGCTTGATAAGCCGCCAGCGAGGGATATCACATTTACACAAAATCACAATCACTCTGAGACAGATTAAAACCTGTAAGGCTAAGCATAAGAAAAAGGACGCTGAAAACCTCCAGAATTTGTGTATTACAGTATGAATGGAAGTTTCAGAAGACTAGTCAGAAAGTATTACTCTAGAAAAGAAAATGTTTGTCTTGGAGACTTTTTTATTGACCTGTGATATGCTTTTGGTTTGAAAGACATGTTAAACAAAGAGAGCTCCAGTCTTTCAAAACTCTCACAGCTCTATAAATAACTCCACATAAAATGTACAGTATGTATAAACAGCATGACAAAGATTTTCTGACAGTATTTTCTCTACAGTAAAAGTAAAGTCAAAACATCCCATTGATGGCAGCTATTTTGAAGAATTCCTAAGAATACGAGTGCTTACGAGCTGGCAAACTCTCCATGAGTGAGAGTGAATATAAACAATGAACTTTTATGAGGTTGTAGCCATTCCATCAAGATCCAAATGCAGTTTGGATGGACCTAAGCCAAGAAGTGGCTGTTCAGCATTTAGTAAAGCGTCAGCTAAGGGAACCGCAGAAAGAACCAAACTGTTCCAGCAGTAAAACTATCTGCCAGCAACATTTTTGAGAGTTCACCATCTGGGTCCTGCAGCCATCAATCAGACTCAATGTGTCACCCCAGCTGTCTTTCAAGGCTCCTCGTAGTCAAGGTAGAGCAGTTGTGAGAAAATAAAACACAAAATTTGAGAGAGCACAGCTGTTGAAAGCTTGAGTAAGTCAGCAGGCAAATCAACTCCCAAGTATTAAATAGCACCCAATTGCTTCTCTGAATCTAAAGATTGACCACTTGCATGTCTGAAATTACCTGTTTTATGTACTACATACTGATATTTTATTTGACTATTCTGTTTTAGTGGATTTGGGGTTGTTTCATAAATGCATCCATAAGTCTTTTTTACTTTTGTGGGAAATCAGTCCTCAAACCCCAGATCTATAAGTTTATTTTTTATTGATTAACGTGTAAGGGCTCTACTCAGGCTCTGCTCATTGAGTCTTTCTGCGATCTGTACTTGTTAAAATTAGACACTAATATTGGACATTTTGACTGAAGACAAACTCTGAAAAACTCTGCCATTGTGAATCGCCCACCTGACCGAGAATTAGGGCCTTTAAAATAAGACAAAATTTCAGTGACCAAAGCGAGAAGTTGAATAGACAAGGAAATAAATAGATTTCTACTACATTTAAAAAATGGAATTATAGGGAAATAAAGTGGGTATTCTGTCCAAATATACTTGATTTTTTTTTCTATCTATGTTACATTGCAAAATACCTCCAATATTTCTTTCACACTTTAAGAATGTTTCAAATGCCTGGCTAGTGAGGACAGTTTTGTGTGTTTATTTTTTTTCAATGGTTGACTTCAGTTTATGGGGTTTGGTTTTAATAAATGGTTTTAATAAAGATATATGCACTGGCATCCAAGGTTTGTTCTAGTATACAATTTAGATGCAATCTTCTCCATATAATGGCTTTACTTAATGTCCATCTATAAAAGTCTAGGCCTGGATCAGGTAAAGAGTGTTCTGTAGAAGTAAAAAAAAATATTATGAGCACTAGTTTTTCTATTATTTTCTTTTTAGTGTTTAGAAAGATTTATTGCATTATAGTTATTCAATATTCCATTTTTACAAAGCCGAGCTGCAGATGGTAAGACTATGCATAACAGTAAAAAATTCTTTATTCCAGGTTTTTCAAACAAATGTTTCTGTTTCTGGATTTTAAAGTAAGTGAATAATAATCACATAATCACTGAATCATTTGTCTTCGAAGGAACCTCATGGTATCACCTACTCTAGCTCTGGTACACAAGACTATGCCTTTTTTTGTGCTGTTATATATTGCAGAACAAACTCAGGGGTGCTCTGATGCTTCAGAAGGTCTAGACTGAGGAGGAGAATGAGAAATGGCAAAATAGAAATGCAGAGGAGGAGGATGAAAAGGACCCCAGTGACCTGTTGTCACATGTAGATGTGTCCTAGCCTGTCTCAGGATTTCCATTGCAAACTTTCACAAAACCTTCGGAGGCCTGGGCACACTGAGGACATCAGCTTATATCTTGTGCCAAATGAGATTCTTATAGGTGAGACTTCCTAGCATTTTTCTGAGTTTTCAAGGGGGAGCTAACAAGAACACAGGAAGTTATGATTTCAAAGATGTTTTTGGGAGAATATGGTAAACCAACTGAAGTGCAGATGGCTTTAAAAAATTACCAGACCTTTGTTTAAAATGCACTCCTGAAAGCATTATCATCATTAAAACTTGTCAGAAAAAGGATGTACTGCAAAAACACATATGACCTTTCAAGTGGATTGGCTACGTTCATGAAGCTGTGATTTAATGTATTGTCCCTGTTAACTGGTGTCTCACCTAGGTGCTCACTGGAGAGCAGAGGGATTCAATATCATTTAAAGGATGGTTTAGAAGAGCAATAACTTTTGCACACACATCATTTAGCATCAGCCAAGAGAGTTTATAATGTCCTTCCTACGTCTGTGTAGTTTTTAGAATAAAAGTGGAAAATGCTTTTGGCAAAAACAAGCAATAAAAACCTCCCTTGCTATATAGCAAATAAACAGAAAAGGACTTTACATGAGGATGCATACCTACTACTGCTTTTCAACCAAGCAGCATTGCTGTTGCCCACTACAAAGCTTGCATGACTTGTGTTTTGATATCACAAATATTGACATCCTGATCAAAGTAATTGGACTGTATTCTGCCCGGTTGTGGCTGTTATCAGAGAGCAAAGCCTACTTTTCATTGATTCCTGCTGATTTCATGCCAATATCAAGGCATGACAGAAATAATGACAATGCAGTGTATTTTTATTTTGAAAAGAACAATCTGTCCACTCTTGTTCCCTCTGGCCTGAAATAGCAACCAGCACATCCAAATAGAGGGGAGAAGATGGCACCAAATGAGTTTACGTGTTAAATGGCATTTTATTTTGTCAGATTCCTCCATAAGTCATTAACTATTGTATTCTTTCTCACAGTTAATAGCCTGGTCCCTGCAAAGAAATTATATGCCTATTCTGTGAAGGCAAATGAAGGCTGAGTTACACATACATTCAAAAATTGCATGAAATATTTATTTTCCATATTTTATATAAAACATGGAAACCACTGTGGGTGTTTTTCATGCACATGAATGCAGAAGTTGGAAGAATTACTGTATCTAAATCCCAAATCAAACCTAGTTTTTCAAATACTACTCTTCCCTTTCAATTCTTTAAAATACTACTCTTTCCTTTTAATTTAATTAAATACAAGCTTTATCACTCCCCTATGAGTCAAGATAATTAAAGAAAGACCCATATTTGTCAGTGAATCTCAGAAATGTTGTAATGAGTGAATAAGAATCATTTGTAATTAACATGCTAATTGCTTGTATGCAAATGGCCTGTTGTTCAAGTGGTTTAAAAAGTGCTTGAAAACAGTTTGTTTGCCTTCCCTCTTAAGCAGACTAAACATTCCCACTTGCAGTCTTATTTACATTATTAATTTGCTTAGCAAATATTTTTTTAATAGCTAGTGCCAATAGAAGGAGTGGAAGCCTTGTTTGGAGAGCTCTTGTGAAGAGTGCTATTTTCTCCAGTTCAAGCAGATGAGCAGACTGAAATGTGAGGTTTTCAGGCACATAATAGATCCTTGGCTTATCAAAGCCTCTTATCTGATTGGGAAAAAAAATCAAAGGTAAACTTCACAGCTCATGGAATTAAAAGACAAATGAGATGTCATAATTATCAAAGTGGCTAATTTAGAAAATTAAGCCATTCACATAGGTGACATAATTGCTTGTCACAATCACTCTTTTTCTCATTAGCCCTCTCTTCAGTACCTATCATACAGTAGAACATTCTTTAGTCTTGGAAAATATTGCCTATACTGTAATCCCTTAATAGCATAGCCCCTGAAATTAATGCAAAAATATATTTAATATCTTCATTGATGTGATATATTTGCATGAATTTCTGTTTGATAATGTCTCACATTGTAAATTCTAGTATTTTGAGTTTGGAGTATTTTATTGGGGTTTTTTCTATCTTCTTTTAAAATTACTCAATTTAAAATTAATCATCTAATTATGACGGAGGACTTAATATGTCAACATGCTATATGCGAATTCTTTTGACAGGATTACATTTCCATCTCATAAGGCAGTTTTAACATATAAGTATTAAGAGGTATTTAACCATTGTGGCTAGAAGAGTAAATTGTCCTAAATCGTGGATGTATAAGAAAAATACTTTATCCTTTACAGAGTAATGCATCTTTCTAATATTTTATGTTGCTTTCAGTCAGTTTAAAATAATACCCAAAATAATATTCTTTATAAGAAAGTAATTTTCGGGAAGTAGGTGCACTTCCCTGACAATCATATTGTTTATGAGTCAGCAAGTACAAAAATTATTAATGACAATTTCTAAGAAAGGAAATGAGTCTGGTTTGCTACGCGGGTTTCAAGGCATGACATTGTAAATGGGCAAGGTTAAACATTTTGGATTAAAAACATGACTGTGAGATTGATTAGGGTCCTACAGTCTTGTAAAGTTGGTAGAATATAGCTGACATGACTTATAGTTTGCTGAATTCAGAGAGATTACATTGATGTCATTCATTTGAAGAGATAGTTCATCCTGGATGCATACAGTGAAGCTGTCATCTGTGCGTTTCACAAATATTCATGTGACTAACATGTTTTGATTAGACTAACATTGAACCACACCATTGAATGGGTCATGTGTCTGAAGCACTGTGACAAAGTCTGTGTTAAAAAACACAGAACAAAAACTGGAAAAAAAATAAAGTCAAAACCCCAACTTAATCTTTTAAAGCTTTCTGTGTGCCACTCCTCTGAATATTTGGCATACTTGACATATGGAGTGCTGTAGCTCATATCTTATAGCAAGCAATTAGGCTTCTGCCTATAATAAAAGAAAGTTAATATATCATTAGCTCAATTACAAACAGTACTGACTTTGGTCTGTATGAACAGACTCCTTTACAGTTTGCATGAATGTGCTTATTTAGAAATAAGGTTCATCCTGCCTGTTATTCTCCACCCATGGCTGGGCAGGATTGCAACCCAGTACTCCCAGAAGGGAATTTGCTTCAGCTGACAATTCTCAAAAGTGAATGGAAAGCAAGGGGTTCTATTAAAAAAAAAATTTCTTCAATGGACTGCAGTCGTCGTCAGAACATCTCCTTGTTTTAGAAAATTATGTTACGACGGGTGATTCTGGGTTTATCAAGCCTGACGATACTCCAGTTTTGCTTCCTTGGCTCATTACAGGGGCAGTCACTCCATTTAAGCCCTCCTGCCCAGAAGGCATAGAAGGTGTTCCAGTCCCATTTCTTTCACAAAAAATTGTTGACACCAATTCTTTCCCCCAATCTTCTCTATACTTTCCTACCTTCTCACTAGGATTGTTCTTTCCTGAGTCCTTCAGTTTGTTCACAACAAAGAAGGCAAGCATTCTAAGCCAACATTTTAAACACATTCCCACTGTTCATATGCAAAAAGGGCTATTTACAGGTCTATACAAAAGTAGCAAAAACCACTTGCGGATAAAAACATTTGGTTTCATTTCCTCTCAGCTATAGATGTGCTCTGACTTTCCCACCCTTTTTTTATCCTTCATCCTTTTGATCCCCAGGGTCTCATCTCCTCCCTAACTTCAGGTTCTCTTTTCATGCCCAGGGCACTCCCTTTTTAGTTTAGACTCCTGGGCCTAGAGAGCCAAGAGATCACTCTCATTTTAAACAGCTCTATCTAAAGTACTTTTTCTTCTGTTTTCCTGCTTTACGTTGTTGGTTGCATCTGATGCCTTGAGAGGCTGCCTAGAACAGAGGCTAGACAGTGTTAAAGGAATAAAGCAGATATTTATTGGAAAGGCCTTCAAAGGATACACCTTGGGAAGTACAAGAGCCTGGCCGTGGCTACACCCAAGATGGATGACGGGTCATGAGTTTTCACATTTCTATAAGTTTTGGTCCATTATATATTGGGGTTAATTGTCCAATTACAGCTTCAGGTTATGAAGTCTCATCCTCCCAGATTGCTCTCCTCAATTTGATGTTGTTTACCCTTTTTGATCCTGAAGCTGCAACAGTGTCCTTGGTTCTCAGGCTGGGAAATTATTTATCTGACTAAAATGTGAAGAGAACTTGCCAACACTTTATATGAAGTTCAGACTTATGTAGTAATGCAGTACAGAATCTGGAAAATATGAAAGTTAAACTGAAGGCATCACATCCAGCTCTGCTCTCAATCCCCAGGGCAGGCACGACATTTTAAATCTCACTTCAGTTAATATCTACAGCTACCTCTGAACCATGACTTGCTCAGTCTTTTGTCATGCTTGTTGTTTTCCAAGGCACTTATCCCATGCTAACAATTTTTTATCTTGTCCTCTGGCTGCCTCTGGTTAACATATGTGAGAGGTGACACTGACCCTGTCAGAAATTTTTACCATTCATGGTTATAGTTACATGAAAGGTTCATAAAGACAGAACTTGTAAGTTATGCATAAATTTCCTGACTCAGGGCAGAATAAATATTAAGGATCTACTGTTTTTCTAGAAGACATTTTCTTGCAATAAGTATTTTCCATCAGTATCTGTCTGGTTTGAGGGAGAAGAAAAGGAGGTTGAAGATACAAGGCTGTTCTGTAATTCTTCCATCATCTGTCATGAGGAGGGTAAAGTTCTGATCTCATTTATTGTGTTGGAAACTCCTGAGACAATTTTTTGAAGCAGTTCAGCCTCTACTGATTTAACAGGTTGTGGACACTGGTCAGCTATTTTAGGTTTGAAGATATCAACACTGACCTTCAGAAGTGTCACTTTATTCGAGGGACAGGCACCAAATGGTGATGTGACAGACAGAAGTGGCAGTCAGCCACCACAGGAAGTGAAAAACATCTAAGCATCTTGTTTTGATATATCTTTCAGTACTGGGAAAAACCTTCCTTACTCAGCTTTAAAAGAAAAGCTGACTTGTAACCTCTGCAAATGTCTTACAAAGCAATCAGGCATAAATAATCAGTAACAGCACCCTTTGTGATTTGGTGACTTGTTTTGATCCCGTTCCCATAATAATTTTGCATCAAAAAATTTCATTTAGATGGAACTGAAGTTGTGATTTCAGTAGAAGATTGATATTGCCTTCATAAGAGTGCATGTAAACTGAAGATTAAACAAGTAAATTGTTATATCTGTCTTTTTAGGGTAACAACATAAATGTATTTTATGGGGAACACAGAATTATCACCTAAGAAAACAAAGACTAGTGTAAAACAGCTGCAAATGGAGACTGATGATCATTATGCCAATCCTAACAGTATTGTTCCCAAATATGCATTGCTGTCTCTCAGAGTCCATGTTAAATGCTAAATAGCCTCCAGTTTATTAACAGGTTAATTCAGGAACTCATCTTGTGAGAGGGCTGATTTCAAGAACTGGACTACATCTATGTGTACCTGTATGACAGTTTATGTGGTGATAATATCAAAAGAATAAGCTGTCTCATGCTGGCTGCTACGGAAAAAATTGTATTAGTCTTGAGTGTCTCTGACTTGGCTAACTCATGCTTGCAGTTCTATATTCCATGCTTAATCATTCATGATCAACATTTCTTGCAATGCTTTTGAAATAGAACTGCCTATAGCCAAAAGCAAACCTTTGTCCCTCCTCCTTTATTTGCTGATCAAAATATTTAGGGTGTTTAAAAGTTATGCCATACACCTGACTCAGCAGTTGGCCTTTCAGGGCTCTCTCTGCTATCTTCTCCCTTCTCTTAACAAGTATTTTTAAATTACTGAGCTAAGTCTACTGCCATTTATTGCAGCATATACCTAAACTAACTTTACAATGCTTTGCACTAGTTTGGTGTCCTTTGACTTCCTGAAATTATT
The DNA here is from genome assembly GCF_028551555.1 of Melozone crissalis. Classification (NCBI taxonomy): domain Eukaryota; kingdom Metazoa; phylum Chordata; class Aves; order Passeriformes; family Passerellidae; genus Melozone; species Melozone crissalis. The sequence continues at coordinate 31,986,537 of NW_026535794.1, forward strand.
GAACCCAAGCATAGCAAGAGTATTTGGAGGGAATGATTACTCAGTCCCATAGCAGTAAATCTCATTAAAAAATATGACAAACCCACTTTCCATTACATTTTTGAATGTAATCTCCTAAGAAAGTCACAAAATAGGAATGAAAGAGGGACTTAAATAAGTAATAGAAGAAAGGTGGAAAACAGAGGGTCTGTGGAATCCACTTAATGACATTGAAGACTTGGGCATGCTGAGGTACAGCTCATTAGCATTGTGATTACTATGACTGAAATGGTTCTAAGGCTGGACAGATTCATATTTCTCAAGGGACTAGAGCTTCAGACAAGGCTGAGGAGCTCAAATGTCACGTATTTCCCAGTGAAGGTTCACCCAACAGGTCAGAGTGATGAATGGACCTTATCTCTAAGTTAATCAAAGTAAACGAGGGACAGATTTTAGCACAGACTGCTGCAATAGCACAAGGAGTAATGATTTTAAACAGAGTATCAATTTAAATTAGATTAGAAGAATTTCTTTTATGATGAGGGTGGTAGAACACTGGAACAGATTGCCCAGAGTGGAGGTGGATGCCTCCATTCACCATCAGCTTGGATGGGGCTCTGAGCAATCTGATCTAGTTGAAGTCCCTGCTTATTGGAGGGACTTGAATTAGATGATCTTTGGAGGATCCTCCCAACCCAAACTGTTCTTGGGTTCTGTGATACTCAAAGTATTCAGGAGGAGAAGCTGGAGAACCACATAGTTCCTAATGCACATTCTAGGTGCATAAGCCAGCTAGAAAAAACAGAGAAAACTTCTGTCAGGAGGACTGCTATATATTTGACTCCTCTGCTGTTTTTCAGCTTTTTATCAGCTACTACTCAATTGCTCAGGATATTTTGACTTTTCTTACTAGATAAGTTTCCTTTGCATACAATTTTTGTTGCCTGTTTGTTCATTATGGGTAAAGTACAACACTCGCACTAAAGTGGTTCAGAGGAGTAACAATCAAATTTCCCATAGGCTGTTGATCTAGATCTCCTGTCTTTTGATATTCTATTCTCTCTTGGCAAAATGTCTCAAACATCTCAGCAGTCAGCCTGGGTCTGGAAGCAGGTGTCGATTTTCACCTCTTCTAGTGTCAGAAATTATCATCTAGATGGCATGTTGTCTATAGAGCTGAAGTTAAATCAAACTGAGAGTTGGCATTTTTCTCTTCCACTAGACCTGCAGCAAGACAAGGTCAGTTGGAGGAATACTTACACCACACATGCTGATTCTAGGTGAGGAGGCTTGGCTTCATAGGCAGAACTGCTTAAAGACTCAAAATGTGAAAAGTAGCTATAGTTTATAGGTCTGTGTTGAAGGCAGGGAGGGAGGGAGGGAGGCTCACTGAATGCTGAGTGAGACAGACATGCAAAGTATTTGTGGAGACACCAAAGCCACTAAAAGCTAACTAAAAGTGCAGTGCCTCCTCTTCATCATTCCCAGAGTCCAGAAGAGGACACTGGACAAACTTCCTGATGAATAGGACCGCTTTTGGAACAGGGCAGAAATGTGTCCTTGGCACTGCATAAATGAGACAGACGTCTTCTGTGTAAATACTGTTCTCTGGTCTTTATTTTGACATTTACTCCAGTTTAATCAACTAGGTTTTAAAGCACATTTGCTTTGATTAAAACTGGGATTGGCCTTGCAATAAAGATGGTCTCTCCAGTGGCTCATTTTGGAAACCCCCTGAACAGTGATCAGATATATTTATGATGCCCTTTAGCTGCATGTTTGATTTCCCTGACATAAAAAGAGGGGGAGGGAAAAAAAAAGGAAAAGCTGCTGACTCTTTAAAGGTTTCTGGGGTTGTTATTGCTGGCCTGCAGCCACACATTCTCTTACATAGTGGATCAAAGACACCAACACTGTAAGAGTCAGTCAGTACAACACAGGCACTACTTAAACATATTGCTCCAAACATTCCTTATTGTTTCTTTAAAACGTCACATTCTGAAAACAGTTCATCTTATTACTCAAATGAAACAATTATTTTATGTTCTCTGACACGTTGCATTTTTTTCCCGAGGGGAAAAAAAAAGCCAGGTTTGATAGCATCCTAACCATTAACTAATAAAATAGTTATGCAACTAATGTTTTATTAATGGTCTTTGTTGTAGTTACACACAAGTATTTTTTTTATTCCCTTGTTCATTTTCAACGTTATGGTGTGGAAAGCTGGAGACCACAAAGAGTTAAATCACAGTCTATGCTGAGTCCTTATTTAGAAGGAAAAGGTAGTTGTTTTGATGTAGGTCTCTTAGCAACTAGAAATTTAGCTCTTTGTTTATTATAGAATACTTCAATTTTGAAGGAAAGAATTTACATTTCTCATTTAGTTGCTCTCCTTGTCTTGTCCATCTGCCTTGATGCAGTCTAAAACAAAATAAAAAAAGTTGTTTCCAAATATGAGTTACAATATTCTTGAATGACAAGAAAATCTCAATACTCACTATTCAGAGAGGGTTGTTTAAAGGAACACTGCCTCCAATGTCTATCGTTTTTAAAAAAATACCCCAAAACAAAAAAAAATAACCCACTTTTGTGGCTAAATAAATTTTACAGTTTTGTAGTGATTTAGTTTTAGTATAAGATACTATTTTTAAAGGATGATTGATAAAAATAAGAAAAGCAAAGCATCTTAGTGCACAGAATTATACAGTTAAGACAATAAGCTAAATATTTTCTTTTGAGCCTTCAAACTGGTTAGAGTACTGGCATATTTGAACAATTGATGGAATTTTGTCCCAAATGAAATCCTGTGTCAGAGCTAAAGTATCATCTTGGTGCAGTTAAGACTGACTCTATGCTTGAATGCAGTGTTTTGATATAAAACTAATATTTAATTTTGCAGGAAAAAACACACATATCAATTGAATAATAAAACCCAGAATGTAAGTTATACTTCCATTAAATTGAGATGACCTAACAGTTTTTCCAGCAGGAGAAAGAAAAGTATAATTTTGTGTGAATGAAGATAGTTTATGAAAAAAACCAAACAAATATGAGCCCAGAATTTCAGTCCTCATCAGTGTTTTCTGAGGATCCAGATAGGACCACGGGGTCTTAACTGAAGTAACTAATCCCAAATACACTCAAATGGTGGAGAAACTGCGGAAAGGAAGGTCATGTGCAGGTACTCATTACCTTGTCTGCAATACAGTTGTCACTTGTACAGAGAAGGGTGTCTGGGTACCTGTTCCATGGGCTTTAGCAACAAAACTTATCTGTTAGATCTAACTTATCAGTTAGATCTATCCTGTTTGTGCTTGGGCCAAAGAAAAGCAGCCCACTGCAGCCTTGCCAAGGGGAGGATAGCTCAGTCAGAAATAGAGGTGGTGAGAGCTATGGCTTGATTTTATATTCTACCTTTTCCCAAGCTGACAAAACAGAAGGGAAATTCCATCTGACAGTATGACATTTTTTTTTTAATTAGCCAAGTAAATATTTATACACAATATAACTTGGAGGTTTGCATTTTAATACTGAAAACATTATATTCTAGGTTTAATAAATTTATGATAAAAATAAAAATATGTGTCTGCCTCTGGTCATGTGTAAATTTACGGTGCCTGCATGCTTGATCAAGTAAACATTTACCTATGTGACCACAGTTAGTCCCAGTTGTCCATTAATTTCATACCCTTGGAGGCAAAAAACACGTAGAGTTTTAGGAATGGGGTCTAGTGTTGATGTTCACACTGACCTGCTGCTGTTCAGAAATGTTAGGGCACAAACATGATCAGTGGGCTGGAACACCTTTCTTATGAGCAAAGGCTGAGACAGCTGGGGCTGTACAGCACAGAGAAGAGCTCCAAACAGATCTTGCAGCACCTTCCAGTACCTCAAGAGGGTTTACATAAAAAGGAGGAAGAGAGACTTGGTATGTGGGCAGATAGTGACAGGACAAGAGACAATGGTTTAAAACTGTAAGAGTATAAGTTTAGATTAGCTGCAAGGAAGAAATTCTTTCACATGCAAAGGGTGTGCAAGTGCTGGAAATGTTGCATAGAGAGGTGGTGGATTCCCATCCCTGGAAGCATTCAAGGCCAGGTCGGATAGGGCTCTGAGCAACCTGATCGAGTACAAGGTGATCTTGTCCATGGTAGGGGAGCTGGTACTAGATGATTTTTGGATGGCCCTCCAACCCAAAACATTCTATGATTCTAAACATTAGCCAACCAGAAGAATAATACATGAACATATTACTGGAATTTTTATTATTACAGTATGTGCTCCTTTTTATTAGAGGATATTATGACTATATTGTTGGATTTTTCCATTAATGAACAGTTTTAAGTGGTTTAAGACTTTCTTGGGGTCAGAAAAGGAACACTTATTTGTAAGAGCACTCCTGAAATTTTCATATTACCTTTCTAGAAAAATTATTTTGTAAGATGAAAGCAAAATTGAAATTGGTTTGTATTTGAAGTATTTGAAGAATTACATGATATAACAGAAATCAATAGATGCTATAATGACAGTTGCACACTGTGTTTCTCTCAAGACACATTTTCAGACTGAGCTTGTGAAGATTGCATTTCTTCCATTTTGGCATTCATTTAGTCATTTGCATGAAAAATCAAGGCCTTCCAGAACTTCCATCTTCCTTACAATTTTATTTTTTTTGGTCTGTATATTAGAGATATTGGCTCTGGGTTATATTCCTGTAAGAATGAGGTCAGGAAAATAGTAGTTGAGTTTGAAAGGTACAGGAAAGGTTGAAATTCCTGATAAAAAGGGAAAGCAAGATTTCTCTTATGTCATGCTATTTTCTGCTCCAGTTGAAGGATTACTTCTGGAACGTGTAAATATTCAGGTGATGTCTCCAAGTTTGAAAAGTCAGACTGTCAACACACAGGTGTAGTTGTGTGTACAGCCATTGATTTCCTTTGCAATGGAATCCTAACATTTCATATTTAATAAGGATTAGTCTACCCAAGGCAAGAAAGCAAAATGTGGTTTTCTCAACTGTTGTGTTTTAGGAATGGTACTCTGCAATTTCATGAACTCACTGAGACTCTCCAAACCACACTGCCACTCTCTCAATCCCCCATTTTCCCTCCTCTTCCCCCTGCAGTGAGCTGGGGAGGAGAACAGAGGGCACAAAAGGTAAAGATCACAGGTTGAAATAAGAATAATTTACTGGAAACAGCAGCGAGATAAGAGAACAAACAGTAACAGCCACACAATATTAATTAGAATGCATACAAAAGAGAGAGGCATTCACATGCATCTGGGTTTCTGTTACTGAAACATGATTTGAGGCATCTTAGCCGACAAAAATACAGTCTAGGAAACCTCACTCTAAATAGTACTGTGTTGGATATATTTAGAATTAACTAATTAGAAATTTGAAAGCCCAAAGCACTCTTACAGTGCTAAATTTCATATAATGACTCTTCCTGATGACCAAGCCTCAATTGATTTCAGGGAATTCCTAGGACAAAGTGGGTTATCAGAGCTCTAATCCTTCACCTAAATCATGGAAATTTAGCTAATACTAAAAAAGCAGGAATTTCAGGTTGTCTTTGGGTGCAGTATCAGCATGCTTTTTTTTCATCAGGAGAAAAAGTGTAAAATACAGCTGCCACATTTGTAAAACTCCTTTTTTCTTGCTAATAGACTAAATAACTAGGGCTATGTGGTTGAAACCTGGGACATCCCTGCACCTTCCTATGTCTTTGTTGGTTAATTTTACAAGGAAACATATTCAGTGTCTGATTAACTGGTCATTAATCATTGATGAGTGTGAAACTCATTCTTCTAGTAGTGCATTGCCTCCCCTATTTCATGTGCAATAATAACATTCTAAATCCTGACACAGCTGAAGTATAGACAATTTGTATATGTCCATATAAGTAGAGATACACATGCTAAAGATGAGCCTGTTGTTTATGTGGTAGAACTAGCAATGAGTTATGGCTCCTAAGAAACAGAATGTCATGCTTCTTTCTCCAAAGAATGGGATTGGCACAGACCTTTGTACTACAGGAACCTATTTCTCATGAGATGAAAATGGATAATTTACAACATTCCTAATCACACAGAAAATGCCTTGTGTGAAATGCCCCGTATGTGTAAAGAGATTATGGATTTGATAGTGTCAATCTATGAACAGGCACAAATAATATAGTGACTTGGTTCAAGGGCTTTACACAGAGAGAGAAAATAAAAAAGCACAAGTGCTGTAAGATAAAACCTTGCTATATGCCCAATTTGGAGTGAATAGAGTTTTACATGACAGAAGCTTAAAAAGGTTTTCGTTTAGAAATTCATGAGAGGTTTCAAGAAGAGACTAAAACATATTTTAGTATTAATGTACTAAATTGAAGTTGGAATTTAAGTAAAATTATGGAATTATGTTATTTCCCTTTTGATTTGCCTTACTAAATGGCAGACTTCCTCTTACATGGATGAAAGACTTCCCAACATTTGATTCAGAGTGAACAAGATTTAATATTCAGCATAAAGACTGTGAGAATTTCTGACTATTTTTAGTTCAACAGCCACACTTCCCTCATTTCAACTTAGACTTTTTTTTTTTTTTGCCTGATTTGGGGTTCACTCAAATTGTAACCTCTGTGAAAACGGGAATGGCAAATATTTCATTCAGGCTAAAATAGATGTGGACATGAGTTCACACAAGACACAAGATCTCCCAAAGAAACCATGCCAATTCTAAGCCCAACATTGTTCTGACATTATGATAAATTCAGAAGCTACTTAGTTGTATCCAGAATTTCCAAGTTAATAAGAAATATTTTCTTCAAACCACCCGCAGTGGCTTTATACACAGCCCTACTCACTGTGGGTAGATCTCATACCACAGACAAAAATGGGTAGATTCAAAGACCATTTATGCTTTGAAAATCTCAGTCAGTGCATTTGATCCATTTCATGAAGCCTTTTGTTTTACTTCCCTCCACCTCAGAAAACAGCTGTGAAGGCAGTCAGCTGTGAATGGGTTAGCTATTAGCAAAAGTCTTCTAAAGGTAAGCATTAATATTGTACATGGTAATATTGGTACAAACATTGAGTAGAAAAGGAAGGAGAGGGGAAATAAATTAACTGACATCAAGATCAACTGGTTTTGATCTTGATGAGTTTATGAAATGAATTAAAATTCTTCATTTGCAAGATTGTTTAAGATCAATCTTTCTGGACATAATTACCATGTGATTAATATGAATAAACTAACTAGAAAAACAGACACGATAATTTCCTTTCATTCTATTACATGGATGATCATTGTTTCAATGTCAAACAAAATTAAGCTTTGGCCTTAAAAAACTACATAGCAATCTTGGGATTCATTTAGGATGATAATTTTATGGGATTTGTTTGGCTGATGGTTCATTTTAAATACTGTCATGTGCATCTTTAATATCTTCTGAAAACCTTGATGACAAATATCAACACTAGGCTGTGCTTTAATACTGTCAGATTTTTAATTTCAGAAAGTGTAAACATTGCCAAGTTTTGAAGGTCTGAACCAAGGATACTGACATAATTTTCAAAGGCATGGGTAATACCTCAGCACCTCCCTTCAACATAAAACCCAGAGGTCTGACATAAGCAAACCTCTCTATAATCCACTTCATGCATAACATTTCTGTCCCACATCCTTCCTGATTATTTGTGAATCCACACACCAAGCGGTGTTTTGCATATGAGGTTCAGGTGATGTATTTTATTGCTGATACTGTTTCACCTGTATTTAGTTCCAGTGACATGGAAAACACTGCAGCCAATTGTCCTTATTACAGTCCCTGTGTATTTCTCCCCAGTGCACTTGCACAGGGGAAAGATGTGAGCATGGAGTGTACTTAACTGCCAGGCTGAATGGCTCTGTAATGTAGCTTCAGCATGGCATAAATTAAGCTGTCATTTTTTTGGCAGCAAGTGCAGAGAGGCGATTTTCCTGTACTGTAACATTTGAAACAACAATTTTCTGGCTCCAGTAGTAACTGACAGTTCTGTGTGATACATGCTCAACATTTGTGCTTCAGGGGCTGCAGCTGGAAAAAACCTTTGGGGTAAAGTATTGTCTTTATTAGCAAATAGAGCTTGCCATCACAGAACACTAATATTTCCTAACTCTTTTTAAAGATCCTGTCACACCCTAAAAACTTGTACCGAAAATTTCCTAAATTCCATCAAGGTATTTAACTGCATTGCTTATATGCAAAACACTATTTCTGATAATTAATTCAGACCTATTTTCATTAGGAAGATTACTTACCCAGAAGGAGCAGGCCACTGACGTTTTACTGGCAACCTGTACCAAGATGATGGCTTGAAGGACAGCCAGGTTTGGAAATTATCTTGAAATGCTTGGCCAGGTTCAGGCTGGTGAGGAAGGAGGATGCTGACAGTACTGGGTGAGGAGGGAAGCAGCCCTTTTCCAGCTCACCACTGACACAGACTCTGAACATGCCCTGCCACAAGCAGTGGGGGAAAACTCCTTTTGCTGGCAAGATGTAAGGGTGTGTAGAGTCATTTCACAGAGGTGAGAGAGACCAGGAAATTAAGAAGTCACCTGCATTAGTGAAAAGATGCTTTATTGAAGGTGTGAATTTTGCAGTGCTGTTTCAGAAGTGTGGTCAATTTTGACATTATTTTTTAAAGGTTCCAGAGACACATTCTGCTTTTCTGGTGCAATGGTGAAGTCAAGAGAATTACACTACATTTGCAGTTGTATAAGTCAAGGTAGGAATCAGCTCAGTATGCCATATGTCACATATTGCTAAAAAATATTTGCAGTGCTCCTTGAGCGTTCAGATATTTTGACACCTTTGTATTCCTTCACTACTTCCAAGCCGAATTATGGCTGTGGCTGCTGGCAGGGGTCCTGGCAGCCTCTGGGAGCAGACTTCACCGCATCCTGCCAGTCACTCATTGAGCGTTTCAAATATTTTAGCCATGAAACTCAAACTTTTAAGTCATTTCTTCAATGTCTAAGTTCATGCTGGCTTTGATTTTGAGATCTGACTCTTTAAAACACTACTGAATCTAGACACAAAAACTGCATAAAAATACACATGTTTTCTTTGTCCCTCCTGTTCTGTTCCCACTTTGTTTCCACACTTCAGTGAATTTCCTAAAACTATGAGATTTGAATGGCCAGTTCCCACAGGAATAAACAGCATTCTAGTGATGCTTTGGAAAGGATGGGCTTCAGCACCTCCGTGCACAGAAGTATTTGATCTTTGCCTGTTTGGGTCAAAGGAGGAGGAAAAAGGAGAAAATGTGTTTTAAAACATTCATCAATGAGCTCAATTTATGGGATTGCTGCTGTCAAGAAAGAGAAGTTACCTCTACTGATTTTTAAGTGAGATCTCAATACATTGCTGCCTTGTCATGTTTCTGTAGTTCACCTTTGTGTCTGTGTGGTTTAAGATGTAGTAATATGAATTGGCACCTGACTTTTATTGTATATGCATTCAGTTTTATTGACATAACTAGGAGGCTGTAAGTTCTTTCATCACAGACCCAGAGTTTAGAAGTTTAAAACTCAGCCATAGAAATAATTTTGATAAAGGCTTTGCAGTTACATTGCTTAAAACATACTGTGTTTTCCTTTTTCCTCAAAACCCAAATTATGCTTTATCATATGTATTCTACATCCAGTAAACCATGTGAGTGGTACGAAACTAGGCAGGGAGCACCTCTACCTCCTGAAGCCTGGAGAAAGCTTGTGCTGCTTAAACTTACAAAAGGCTTATTGAATTAAGGCAGTATGATGCACCCACCAGCATTCCATTTTTCATGTATGTGAAGTATTGTTTTTCACAAGACAATCTGATTTGGGATCTTTGGGCCTCTAAATTCTGATAAATTCTGATTCTGTCTGTGAATGGTTATATATTCTGTACCTTAAATGATGAAAGACATATTTTTCCATCAGGTGTAAACTTGAGGTTCTGGAATGAGCCGCACAAATAAGAATAGTGGGATTTTGAGATTGACTGGGTTTTAGGTTGATCAAATAAGCTTGAACTGGGATAATTGTAATGAATGAGAGGTGCTTTTCTCTAAATGCACTAAGGGGATAGCCAAGTACGTGCATTCTATACACATACATACTTCCAAAAGAAACATATGGATGATGCCTACAGAAACAACGTTAACATGGGAACTTAGACTCCAGAAATATAAGTTTTGCATCCCAATGCATTAGCTTTACTTAAAGTTATTGCACTAATTAATATCTGTTCTTGTCTCTGAAATATGAACAAAATCTTTTTGCTCAGTCTAGAATATCATATTATGCTGCAGCTGCTTTTATGGGAAGTTTTAATATGAATCTGCTTAATGCACAACCTTCTATGTTTTTATAGGTCTGATTCTCAAGAATAATATTTCCAAAATTCCTGTTGTGTATCCATATTATTATTCCATTTTCTTTTAACTGGTGTCTCTAACCTGGGAGTCAAAGTGTGCTGGTTTAAGCTGAATTGCCAAGTATCTGCTATTTTCCCCCATATGATCAGCACTGCTGGGCTCTAGTATTTCCATGCTTTGTCAATGTTAATGTAAAAGCAAATGACGAAGATGCCCTTTGGCAGGAAACACTGCTAGCCCTTAATAATAAACAATTTTTGCACCTCAAATGGCTTCTATACATAAGCAAGTTTAGTCAACCCCTGAAGAGAACCTGTACCTTCTCATTACAGGGCAGCAGTAGTGAGAAAGCAATTCACCAAGCTGTAGGGTTTGCAATCACCCATATTTTCTGCTATGAGTAAATAACCCCAATTGATTTAATCATAAAAGAATAACAGGAAAACTACATTGATTTCCAAATCCCTAATGTGAACATCAGAATATATTGACTAAGTAGCATGTAAAAAGGTTTTATCCATTTGTATGAACTGAAGAAATATCAATATTTGATCATTACTCTAACAAAAAATTACGACAATTTGCAGCCATCTCAAAATGCACTGAAGTTGCATTATGCAGTGCTATGGTTCAGTCTGCAGGGTGAAAGTGATAATGCTCCATTGTATTCACTGGCCAAGAAGAGACAAATCCATATTTCAGGCAAATGCACCTCCTATTTATTGTTATAGGCTACTTACATAAACCTACAGAGCCGGTAAATAATATAAAATTGTTTTTATTTAAAGAAACCAGCTAGCAATAAAAGATGTTAGTCCTATAACTGTACTCACCACAACAAATGATCAGTGCTACTCAAACCACCCCATGTCAAACCAGCAAAATAAGAATGTAACAGTTTTTTAAAAAAATACAATGCTTTCCTTGTGGAGATGCCAAAAATATTTTGACTCATATAATAACCTTAAATTGATCTTAATTTGCAGTGAAAGACTGAGGACCAAAATTTGCTTAAAATTTCTAATGAAGTGATACTACCTTGACAAAGCTAACCAGTCCACTTAATTTGTTCTGTTGGCTTTTTTAGGTTTTGGTTTTACATTTAGGGTGGATGTCAGGGTTGTAGTGGTCTTTAGTACAGGTGGTCACATGGAAGGGAGAGCAGAAAGAGCTCTTTGGCCAGTCAGTTCTTTGCAAACAACTGCTGGGGAAAGAAAAATCCTAAACTGCACGAACAGTGGCATCCTATCCCATTGAAATTTTCTTCATGCTGTCAAAGACAAGTTTCACGTGGACTGAAAATCCTACAATTTAACATCGGCTTTTTTCTGGAAGATCTGATGGGCACAGTATCCCCAGTGACACAGTGAGCTGGTGGAGGATCTCTTTGGTGGAAATTTGCTTTGTATCTACAGGAATCTGGTGACACATGTTTGGACGTGCCACTGATGATTTCCCCCTTGGTGGGAGCGGGGTTGGAGTCCCACACATGGGCACCATGCAGAGGAACCTCCCTGAGAGGCAGAGCCAGCCTCCTCCAGCAGCAAGCACTCTAGGCAGGCACAGGGCACAACTGGTACCAGTGGCCAAAGCAAACTTCATTGCCTGTAAAACCATGAGCGTCACAAGGTCCTAGAATCAAAGTGGCTTGTATCAAATCAAGCTCCTTCCTTCTATGCACTTCACCATTTAGTAGTGTAGGCATCCCTACATCCCATCCTCATAATCAATTACAGCTTCGTTAGGAAATTTTGAAGATCACTTAAGAGCCCAAGAAGATTCAGGAATGTTCAGGTGTAGCTAGAACAAGTGAAAATCACATCTGAGAACACAAAATACCCAGTAGAGATTATTCCAAACTCAAAAATTTATATCCTTTAGGAACCATCAGAGAATGTGTTCCTCTACTACCAGAATGACCAGCTTGATCTGAAAACAGACAAATTGCAGGAGCAGGTTGACAATACAGCTAATCTAAGATGAAAACCCCTTGGAAGGAGCTTGTGATATAGGAAAAAAAAAAGCAAATGGGGAAAATAGTAATCAACCTATTTGGCACATCAAAACAAAGGCAGGAGAGGTAAGAGAAACTGAGAAATAAGGCAAGTAAAGTCCTGTGAAGTGGCTGAATATGTACATGAGTTGACACATCTGGAAAATTACAAGTTCAGTTAGAACTCAGATTTGAAGACCTTGAAGTCATGGGAAAGGTTATAATTCTTTTCATTTACTTTGAATTAATTTTTAAAGTCTCTGCTCAAGTGAAAAAGCATTGCAGCATTAATTAGGAACTTCAGGATCTCACATGTTTGGTACTTTTTAGCTGGACCATTGAAAGTACCTGTCATATTCTCAATCATTTTTAAAACAGTTGAGATGAATGGTATTTCACAGAGATGTGCAAAATGTCAGGACTTTATAAATTTTTTCAAGTATAAGGCTATAGGTCTATTCAGGAACAAGAGACGGGTTTTTATTATGGCTCTGTTAGGAGAAAAAAATGAGCATTACTTCAGTCAGCAATATCAAACTGCAGTTTTGTTTGTGATGTGGGTGCATGTGCAGTTGTCTAGAGAAAGCTAAACTGATTACACTTTAATTGTCAGCAACTTTTAATGCAGTACACACTTGAGGAGCTGCAAAAACAAGAAATCTCTGTTATTTTGTGTAGGTAAGAAAAAAAAAATCTTGTTTTGGTGCTGTTTAATAATGTAAATGTAGTTAATCTAGACCAATACATAATTATTATATTAATATTTGATGGCAAAATAGTAGCTTGAAAGAAACACTGTATATGCTAACCTGTCATCTTTGGATATAGTAACTAAATGGAGTATATAATTGATGGTTGATAGGTATTGAAAGTTAAATAATAATAGCCTTAATAATTCTTTGTTGTATGGCTATACAGACTTTAACAAGCCACAGTCTTTGCTGTTTTAGCTAATTCCTTGAGAGTAACCATTCATGCCATATCCAGTTCTGGTCCTTCATCTGTGAAATTAATCTCAGTTTGGAGCAGAGTCTTATGATGGGAAAGTCATGACAATTCTCCATTGGTCATTGAGAAGTAACAGCTTTCTGTGTTACTTTCTCTGTGACTTCAAATATAGCTTTGTTTATTATGGGTTGAGATGGTTACATGCTCAATTGCATGTAGGAAGCAAAGATTACAGAATTTAATTGCTACAGACAGTAGAAATTTCAGCTCTCATTTAAATATTTCCTTTTAAAAGGATAAGAAACCCAGATTTCTGAAAAGTATGGAATGAAGAAAACTTTTCAATCTCCAATAGTGAAACTGAAAACTTGTATATTGGAGCTACTTTCTGAGCTCTTTGTGGTGAATCAAGTGGCAGAGATGGAGAATTTAGAATGAAAAAGACCCACTGACCAATTATTTCTTGTCCTGAAAGTAGGACTCTCCAGAAGAGCAGCAAAGTGCTTTGTCCAGCTGGGATCCACACTGGGATGAGGTGCAAAAATTACAGATTAAGGTGATGCAGTTAACAGCTCTGCCATATTTTTGGGAACCACAGTAGCTATAGCATGACCCTTAACATGATTGTGCAATTGAACTATTTGGAGATGGTTGTGCAGTTACTTACTCTCCATATTTCCTAATGTACTTCTGGAAATACATTAGCTTCTCTGCATGCATCACTGCAGAAGAACACCAGTCCAGCTGAAATCACTTAGACAGGGTGATTTCAGAGTGAGTCACAGCTGATGGTTTTCACAGCCAGCAGAAGGACTGAACAAGGGCCCACATTGGGCCCACAAGAACAAATCATGGATGTTTCCATGGTCACTGCCATGGTGAGAAAGGATGCTTTTTCAGATGCCCAGTTACAAGAACCATGAAGTTATGCTATAAATTAACCATCTGCTGAAAGGGCAAATGCTATCCATTGAAGCAGAATTTTTTGTTCCTTTTTAATCCCTTGCAAAGAAACCCAGATTAAGTAAATAAAATTCTGATGTCATCTCTGACCACTACCACTGGACCACCACTGATTTAATGTTACAACCTTCTTTGAAAAAAATGAAGCATTGAGAAAGAATTTATCATAGCCCTGTTTTAACTTGTCCATCATACAGTGCATCAATTGGTATATTATTACATATGAACTTTTGGAAGTTGTGTTTTTGTAGCTCAGTTTCTAATCTGTTGAATATTAGGTAACAGGTACTCTGTAATTCTTTGAGATTTGTATATTAAAAATCCTTAGCAATGAAGTTTCATTGATCCATCACCAGATCCAAATGAAGATTCTTATGAAAAAAGTCTCTACTTAGGTACATCTAGGTGATACAAAGCTATTATACTTTTTGTTAAATAAGAATAATAAAGCATGCTAAAATACTCTTACGCTAATTTCCATGTTTGCTACACTGTTTTAGTACTGTCATAAACCTGTTAGAGCTTTAAAAGAAATACAATCTGCTGCAACATCTTTTATTCCCAGTGTTAAAATAGAAAAGGCAAAATAGGAAGAACAGGGCAAGTCTTCAGTTTTTTTCTCATTAGCTATTCTGAAATATCTGTTCATTAATGCTTTTCACATTTTCCTTTTTTTTTTTTTACAGAAACTGTTTTGGCAGCTGGAACACCTCACATTTATTCTTGGACTCTGGGTATGGGAGCTAGAGCAGCAGACTGCCGACAGGACTCATTGCTGTGTCTGAGCCAGTCTTTCCCACATCCTGATGTTCGGCTTTTTCCAAATGAGAATTTGCTTTTTAATTAACAGGCAAACAAACAAAGAAGGAGGCTGTTTGTTCTAGGACAAGGAGCACCTGTTTGTCAGCATCCTAAGACAGCTGGTGCAGGGTGGAGAAGAAGGAATTTAATATGGAATTGATATGGAATTTAATATGGAATTGAGTTGGTTTGCAGATACTGATCTTGTGGTGAGACCCTCTGCAGAGCCTGCAGTCTGGCCTCGGGGAGCCCTTGCATTGGCTCAGGTTTTGAGCAGCATTTCCCACAGTGACATGGAAGTTGCAAGGTCTCCGGTGATCTCTGCTCTGCAGGGCAGGACGCTTTCCTTCTGCCCTGCTACAGGGTGCCATCTTCCCTGCTGAAGCGACCCCAGCAGGCTCTGTGTCAGCACAATCTACAGCAGCTATTTGCAATCCAGCCTGAGAGCAGCAGAACTCCTTGGAAGACTGTCAGCAGATGTAATTCTGCAGGTGGTTATTGATCTCCACGATACCTGCAGCACTGAAGCAATGTGGAGCCCCCCACCCAGGAACTGCAATATGCAAAAATGAACAAAACAGTGGAGTTAAACTACCTCTCCCATCAGCTGATTATAAAAATCCTCTAGAGATGTGCCAACAGCAGAAATCTTCCCAGGATAATTACACTGCCTTATATTGTGCCAGCAGAAAATTGTGGTTTTCATCCTATTCAGAATTTCAGTATTCTGGGCTCTATCAGCAAAAAAATTCACTCTAGGCCCTCCACCTTCACTTTAGGATTTTTCCTCTGAAGCATTTAGGTGTGGCTCAAGCTCTCTCTTGGAAGGGGCCATTTATGTGGAGTAAAATACCAGTTTACCTGAAGAATCATCACATATTTTAATTACATTTGAACATGACTCACTATGCACAAGTTTGAAACAGTTAAACTGACTAATAGTTATCCTAAGTATTTATTCCTAAATGTAATCTTGCGCTTCTGTTGCCTCTCTGAGAACATTACATTGCCCAGAAAACAGAGGTGTAATTTTCACCAGATCTGTTTAATAGCTACTCTAGTTACCACACAGGTGATAAATGGGCCATGTGTCCTACAGGAGCACATCAGCCATGAAGCAGCACATCACCAACCTGATGCAGTGACAAAACACCGACTAAGAATGCACCAGTTCAGACTGGAAAGGACTACAGAGGGTTTTTCTCAGCTCTGACCCCCTCTTACCTCCATCACAGCCATGTCAATGTAATGTGATGTCAATGTAACCTCGAGGTTTAAAATTTTAAGCACAGTGTCACACTTACATTTATAGTGTTACATATTAAGTGCTAAAGCTAAAGCCCTTACGTTGCCATAAAAAACTGTTAGTCTGGAATAAATACTCCCAAGTGTCAAATAAACCTAACCAATACAAAATATCTTGCCTCTAGCATAACTGCATTTGTTATAAAACTTCAAAAAAAATTGTTTTTGTTGGCACAATGTCCCACACCTTATTTTTCTTGAATTCATGACTTTGAGGGCAAGATACTATTTGAAAAACTGCAATGCACTGATAAAAAAGCAAGTTCAAAACAGGAGAGTGGAGACAAATAAACAAAAAATGTGTATGTTTCTTCCATAAGTGGTAGCAGTCTGAAGAGCCAATCTTTAGCAGACTTATTATTAGCTGGTACACTGTTGAATAGCATCCCCTTATGCAAGCCATTTCAATGACACTTTCAGTGAAAAACCTAAAAAGGAGTGAAGAAACCTGCATTTTACAAGGCTTCTAAGGGCAGATTTTCATTTTACTAGTCATAATCATATGTAACTGTAAATTCAAGAAAATTCATACAGATAACCTTTCTTTGGGAAAAAAAGTGCTGGTCTGAGTAAATGCAATTTGAAAATGTTTTCCCTCACTTTGCTTCTAGCCTGCATTCTATCCTGCTGTAGGCAACACAACATAAAATCTTTTCTAGTAGCGCTATTTATTTTAAAATAACTCAGATCAAATAGGATCTCTTTAATTTGAGAGACAAGTGACAGGATCCCTTGTTGTTTACTTGATGTGTGCTGCTTTTCCTCCTACCTGCTGTTTTCACTGGTTGTAAAAATTCATTCACAGCAGGGAAGCCATTGGCCTTACCTGTCTTTAATTTATGCACCATTTCAAATTGTGCCATCATTGCAGGTGTGGTTAGGCTTTGTTGAGGCTTCTTTAAAAAAAAAAAATTAAAAATTCTGAGCTACCTGCTTGAGTCTGTCAAGAGCCCATTTGTATGCATGCGGCTAATGTGCTAGAAATAAAAGCCACAACCTGTCAAATAAACTCCTGCACCTGTATGAAGCAGTTAAATTGTTCCATCTACCATTATTCTCGGAGATCAAAGGGCCCTCACTGTGAGGGGCTCTGAAGAAATAAAGAAAATGATAGACCTACTTGTCCTTGAGCTAAAAAAGAAGGGGTGGGGGAAAGAAAGAAAAGTGGACCAGTTCAACTACCTGAAGGAGCTTTTGTTTGGCATGGGCACAACATGAACGCATTCTTTCACATTAAGACCCAAGAGGAAGAAATTCATTCACCCTTATTATAGTGACGTAGCTCTGGCATTGATGTGTTTTTAACCTTGAATAATTGTTGTCTCTAAAGCTCCAAACAAGTTTTATCCTGTCCACAGGTCAGTTTTGTTACAAAGGCCAATTAGTGGTGCTACCTTAGCCTGCAGCAAAAAGCCAAGTAATGGTGGGGCATGCCCCATCCAGAGGTGATGAATAGCCTGTAGAGCTATAATTTGAGAAGGGAGGGGGGGGCTTTGAAGCATTTACCTTACATGGAACTCCATTGTCACTGCAGGCTGTTTGATCTTTAAATAATTTACTTAATGATCTCACCATGGGAGCAATTGGCAGAGCAAGATTAGGTTGTAAGGGCCTAATGGACATGGGAAAACTTAAAATTACTAGAAGAGAGGTATGTACAGAATAGATTTTTTTTTTCCCTGTGTGGATTCATGATTTATAAGGGAGGTAAGCTATAAATTATAGTATTTGCTTGATGTGTTCTGGCAGAGGAAACAAGAAGAAATTCTGTGTTTGGTGAATGTTTCGGGGAGTTTTAATCCTTATTCTTTTAATCTTTGTGGTTTTATTTTGCTTCTCCTTAAAAAAAAAAAAAGGCTACCCAGGGAAATTATTGTTTTATAATAGGTTAATAGGTCAGCAATAAAAACCTTTGGCCACTGTGAATAGGCTGTTGTTAAAAGGTCATGGTTAGCATAATATTTCATTTTTGATAAATAAAGGGTTGGAAAGTCTGGGTCCAGAGCTTGTGAATGGGAAAAGTGTAGCATGACCCCTTTTATGCAGTAAATATTGTAAAATATCAATTATTAACTCACTTTGTGATCACACTTTAAAAGTATGCACCGTTTTGTGGATACAGGATTTGGGATATCCTACAGTATCCTGAAAATAAAGCATTAGCCAGTGAAGCCCCCTTTAATTACTTGCAGATAACAATTGTTGCATTCCTGTGATATTGCACTCATTTACACATAGAATACTAAAAATACAAAAGGATTATAATAATATAATTATAATTATACCTATGGAAGAATAGTAGAAATTTTTATAGAGATCACTGTTCAATCACTTAATATCTGCCTTTGTAGATGGATAGCTTTATGTGAAACTAAAAATAGCCTTATGACGTGTTTGAGACATACTTGCCTATTATACGCAATTTCTAAGCCTCTCTATTTTAGGTAATCAAGAGTAAGCATCTAAAATGTCTGTATAAATACAACTTAAATATCAATAGAAATGTAAATAAAAAAGGCAACAATCTTATCTGAATTGTACATACTAGAATCTTTTTGAAAACTTCTTACAAGATGAGCAGCTCCTGACCCTGAGACAGGAAGCAAATGACAGTGTCTCTCATTGGCTTGGATTTATGTGTGACTTTATTACTCAAGCTGTTCCCACATCCTCTGAGAAATTTTGAATCTTCATTTCATCAAAGTTCCTGCACTTTCAAGTGTTCCTTCTCTTTTTTGCTTTTTTTTTAAATTTTTTTTAAGTCCTTTCTTTCTCCTTCCAAGCCATACACTGAAAACAGAGAGGATTATTGCTCAGTAAATTTCACCGAACTACATGGAATAAAGGTAACCTCTGAGGAGGGCTGAAAATAGAAAAACCCTCCCCACCCTCCAGTTTTACAAAAATACTTCAAAGAAGCAACATTGTCTGCAATAAGTTCTGCAATAGAAGAGTTCTATTGGGACAGAGTTGAAGTAATTAAAGCTCTTCCCTTATGCAGTTTTCTGACAAGTGCCTTCACTGAAGATCTAAGCTCTGCTCTTACCAGTGGTTGATTAAAAGTGGGGTCTTTGTGGAAGTAACTCTTGAAGCATGTTATTGATATAATGTTAAAACCTCAAAGTGTCAGATGCCAACGACAACCATGAAAGTCCCTGTCCATCTGCTACTAACATGAGAGCTTTGACCTTATGGACTTGTTGTATGCTGTGTTATAGGTTGACCCTTCATTTTTCTTGAATTTTTGATGAACAGCAGTCTGACAAAGAGTTTGATGTTGTTGGGAACACCTTGACAACTGTAAAAGTATAGGAGCTAGAAGACGTCCTGAAACAGCTCTGTTAGTATAGTCCTCCCCCCAAATTTGACACATTCCAGGAGGATTTGAAAGAAAGGAAACATCAGAACTGGTGCCACAGCTGTGTAACTGAAAAACCTACTCCTGGTTACTTAAAAAACCTGAAATTACAGCATTGGTGGAAGTGCAGTGTAGAATGTTGATTTCATTCATTAACATGTGAAAACAATTGATATTTAGGTTTGAAAGGTTTACTTTTTTTTCATTGCAGACACAGTTGTTAATATAAACATGTCAGTTTTACAGTCCCCTCTTCTATTTAATTCATTGCTTATGTGACACCCCAACCTAGGGGCAAAATGTCAGGGAAGATTTAGTTTGGTTATCGGAAAAATGTTCATCACCCAGAGGGAGGCTGAGAACTGGAACAGGCTCCCCAGGGATGTGGTCACAGCACCAACCTGGCAGAGCTCAAGAAGTGTTTGGACAGCACTTTTAGGCACATGGTGTGACTCTTGGCATGACTTGTGCAGGGCCAGGAGCTGGTCTTCCATGATCCTTGTTCATCCCTTTCAAGTCAGGTTATGCTATAATTCCATAAAAAATAAATCCATAATTGAAAAGTATTTTAAAGTAATATTTAATGGTTAGTATTAATGAATTGTTCTAAAACTGGAATTATGTGTTTAGCAAGTACAATCATGCATTTTTAGATTTTTTAATATACATTTCTAACATAATTCAATTACGTATGGTGTTATGTCCTACTCTCCCTAGTACACCACCAAACCTTTTCCTGTCAAATGGGCTAAATAAACTTGAAATAATTATGAAATTTTTTGAGTGGTAATGGGTAGGTCTACTGAGTTGAAATCAATAGTGAGGGAGAAAAAAGAATCTATAACTTAAACAAAAGTAGCAGTTTAAGAAACAATTCCCGCCCCATATGAGGGCATGAGAATGGTTATAATTTGTAATGGCAAAAATGATAAAGATATTACCATTTAGTGCTTTATACATAAAGTCATGAATACAAACCCAATATCTTCTTGCATTGCCAGAAATAAAAGCAGAAGGAGAATAAAAGGCAGAGAGCACTTGAATAACGTGCCCAAAGCACAGTCAAACACTGAGAAAGATTGAGTGGAGGGAGTAGAGGAGGATGGAGGCCAACTGCTGTGGTTGTAAGAGGGAGAAGGTTCCACGAAGCAAAGCAAATATAATACCCAGCCTTCAAAG
Organism: Melozone crissalis; assembly: GCF_028551555.1. Taxonomy (NCBI): domain Eukaryota; kingdom Metazoa; phylum Chordata; class Aves; order Passeriformes; family Passerellidae; genus Melozone; species Melozone crissalis. The sequence goes on from NW_026535794.1 coordinate 32,007,455, forward strand.
CTGGCACAGTTCACCTGCAGATTTCTATTTTGGAAACAGCTGGAGCAAACAAAAATCTGCTCCAAACAGAACCTTGTTTTGCTGCCTGACTCATAAAACATAAGAGCTGCTTGGGAAGAACAGGTACCTTCCAGCAGAGTGCACCACAGAATTGTCCATGGAGTATCCCAACTTGGGGGAGATATCCAAAAGCAGGATACATCAGACAACATGTGCATCTAAAGCTCTCTGTGCTTCACTGGCAACATGACTGATTTCTGGTGGTAAATCTCTTCCTGAAATCTTCCCTGGAAAAGGCAGAAAAGGCTGGTAGGCATGGCTTAAACAGCACCTCAGATGTCTCTCTTCCATGTTAGTCTGGCAACTTTCCATCTGTTGTTTCATTTACTTTATGATATTAATGGAGGAAAAGCAAAGATTAAAAAGATCATCAAAAAGATCATCAAAAATCAAAAATATTATTTTCAAAAATATGCTTTTTAGCTGTTCATTCACTGACATACCAAGAATTTCCAATTAATATGTGCAGAGACAGATTTCTGGTTTTTTCCTCCAAGAAGTATTGAATGTACTGAGATTACATACCTATATATATATAAAATACAAAATATGTACACATATCCTGGAATGTACAAATGAAAGCCTGAAGGATTACAATATAAGAGAACTCTGGGTAAATACAAACACTTGTTGATACAAGAATGGGACATAAACTTAGACATGCATAAACTGATAAACTCTCTTTGAAGCAAGTAGGAGTTTTGCAAACTTATGTAGCTGCCAAGCTTTGTATAGCAGCAGGTGACATTTTATTCAGTTGAGCTAATGAAATGTTTGCCTATGTGCAAAAAATGTATTCATGGCAACTTTAAATAGTTGTGTGGTTTTAGTAATAATGAGACCCCTCACCAGACATCCTTCATGATGGATATCCTCTGGATTTGGGAAAAGGGCAGTCTGGTAAGCTTAACAAACACTAACAAACCATGACAGCATACCTGAGGTGGAAGATTTCCTCCAGGGGCAAAAAGTGTAGATCAGACTCAATAGATCAGCCAACATTTGGCCTCTTCACTGAATCTGCCAATTAGTGCAGAGCATTATGGCGTGTTTATGTTGTGGCAGCTAGAGAAAGAGACCTGCCAAACTCATTCTATACAGAACCCCAAACATCCATTAGATGCAAGATGCTTTTCATCCTGATGAGTTGGCTTCAGTTCAAACTAATGGCCAACTGATGAGAAAGTTCATTAACTCTGAAGCATTCAGTCCCTCAGGAGGTGTAAACTAAAAAGTGGGGTCCTACAGATATACACAACATAACAAAAATGATGTTAAAATATTGAAATTACAAAGCCAAACACTTTAATGGTTGGGAATGGGAGAATTAAATTCACTCCTCAAATTTTCATGTTGTCTGCTTTTGCACATGCACTAAAGCAGTCTTTAATTACAGTCTGTCATTTCTATTTTTTCCCATGTGCATTGGAAGGCCACAAATCCTCAGTAACAACCTCTTCCATTGAACATGATAAGTGAATGAGATGTTCCTCTTTCAAGACCCATGTTCTTTCATTGCTGCACACCTGGTTTATGATATCAGTCTAACAGACACTGTAGAAAGCTGAAGATGTGAAGATATTCAGATAACAGTGTGACTCCACTAAAACTAACAACATTTACTGAAGGCATTCACACAGAGAAAGACTATGATGTTTTTCTCCTTCCCTTCACATCTTCTAGCTGTGTGTTTTCTGATACTGAGAAGCACTTGATTAATTTCACTTGCTTTTCAGCTGTGTTTCTCCAGAGCTGTATGCCCACTTATTTTGCAGGATAGCTGTTAGATGAGTTTTAGAAAAGATAGGGAAACCAGAACCCTAAAAGCAACCATATCTTTTGGAAATCCTTTTCTTTAACTGCTCTGTGTCATCAGGTATTACTAGTCCAGAGTCTAAAACTCTGGGATGTTGCTGTCTTGCACATGGAGTCTAGAGATGATTAAAAGATTTCTGAAATTGCTTTCATAGCCAACAGAGTAAAAGCACTAAGGGTGGGAACTTGTGGAAATTAATTCTTTGGTAGACACAGAGGTACAGAAATAAACATTTGGCTAATGTAGAAAAAAAAAAAAAAAGGTGGTGCAACAATTCCTCATTTTTATTTACAATTTTTCTTCAACCTTAGAAGTGCATTTGTGTGATCAAAGGTATGCATATATAAGGATGTGCAGATGTGTAGAGTTAGACAGCACTATGTAGAGGTAACACAACTCTTGGATTTTACCAAGAGTGAAATACAGTGGTTTTAAATTCAGGCTTATTTATTTCTTCCAATTGTCTACCAATTAATTAGTAATCCTGGAGTTAAGTTCCCAAAATTAATTTTTATATTTAAAAATAAATTTTAAAGATATTTTCACTAGATTACATAATTAAGGCAAATACTCAGTGATATATGTGCTTGTGGATGGACACCAGTAGGCATAATAGGGTCCTGACCTGTAGAAAGTATGATGATGATGTTCTGTTTTATTCTTTTCATTCTGATCCAATTTAAGTCCATATGAGTTAAATTTTGTTGAGTTCAGTGTTTTTCATATCTTCCTGCCTTTTCTTGTCTTTAGAAACTCCATACAATTATTTTTTTCCTCTTATCTTGTTCAGTGTAAAACAAAGCACCTAAAGTGTGACCAGTTTTGCACCACATTCATTGACTGAATTTTTATCCTGACCTAAAATTGTCACAGTATGGGATCCACCCTCTTGTGGGCAAAGAGAATTTTATAGTCATCCCTGTCTTGTGCAGACAGTGCTTGGTTTCATTTGAGCTCTCTTCATGATAAAAGCATCACATCAATATTCAGGGCTTAAGACAGCATTTTCAAATTTTGGTTTCTAAAACTGCTCCCATTGAGCAACACTGAAGGAATCCATACAAGATCTTAAGAGTGATAACACACCTCAGTTCAAGAGCTTATGGATCTACCAGGTTACTGGCCAAAAGCTTTTAGAGAGCTCTTTTATGGGACAGCATAGTGGGTACATTATATGTGTAACTGCATAGTATAGTAGGGGGTGTTTTACTGGGCATTAGCCAGAGAGATGAAGCTGCTGAGGAACCTTCAGCTACCCTGATAGTCCTGTCCTCCAACTGCAATGCCCAGCTTGGACTCTAGCTCCACATCCCATCATGGGAACAGAGTTCCAATCTCACTGTGTAGAGCCCGCAGCCCCTTTCAAGGAGCCCAAAATCCAGCAGGAAATACTGAGCAGGAAGGTGATTTTTGTTCTGTGCTCCAGCACCGTGAGATGCTCCTCTGCCCCTCAGTGGGTGGGAGGTGGTGTAGTTTCACAACATTTGTACTAAATCTAAGAAAAATAGATATGGACTGTTAATCAAGTTTGATTAAACATACCTACATATTTTTTCATTAATTTAAATTTATGCTGACATTATCTTGATTGAACTGAAACATCAGACTAAATGAAAACAACTCCAGTGTAAGATTTTAATGAATTTGAGATAAGCATAAATTTGATCTGTATTTTCTATCTCCTTCTTTCTTATAAATGTTTTCAGCTGACCTAAATAAAATCTCACAGAAGCCCAAAATCATAGAGTAGATGAGGCTGGAAGGCACCTCTGGGGATTATCTAGTCCAATCCCCTGCTCAGAGTAGGGTCAGCCAAAAAACATCACCCAGGATCTTGATCATTTGGATTTTGGATATCACATTTGGAGGACAAAAAGATGCACAACCTCTCTGGGAAACCTGTTTCAGTGTTCAGCCATACTAGCAGTGAAAAATTTTTGTCTTGTGGCTAAGTGTAATTCTAATTAGTTTTACTTGCAAACAATGGGAATAGGACTTTAACATAAATTTCAGAAAGTGTTGGCAATACCCAAATATTAATGTGTTAGGAAATGCATGCACTTAAATAATGCAGACTCATCCAAAATTATAAAGATAATATTTGTGAAAAATCAGAACTATGGGGATCTTAGTTTGGGCTCAGTATCAGAGCCTTATCCTGCAAAAATACCTATTTCTCATTTGTAACGCAGAAAAAAGTTAATTTGCCTCACAGGAGCTCTGAGATAAATTCAATATTGCTTGTGATGCAGTCAAATATTGCAGTGAGGAGTACAACAAAGGGAGAAAAACAAGAGAGTATTAACAGTTTGGCATTCAGAACAAGGAATACAATAAACATGTCATAAGGCCACATGCTGAATAGAGATGAAATTTAATGCTGAATAGAGATGAAATGTAGCGCTGAATAGTGTTTTGTTAAGTGAGCATTGTCCAGCCTGAGTCTTGAAAGAGGCAGAAGGTTGGTGACAGATACAGTGTATGATCATGTAAATAATGATTGGGGTTTTTAGCAGAGATATTAAAATTATCCAAAAAAAGGATTCCATGGGAACTGTCTAACTTTTAAGCTTATGGTCTTAACATGTAGATCATTATTTATCCATTAGCACATTTAAGCATAACATCATTCTCAAAAAGACTACCATTAATAAAAAAATCCCACAACAGGATCCTGTTAATAAACCCTAATCTCTCTGTGTGTCTGTGATTTTTAGGAAATGTTAGGTTTAGAGGCGTTTTATTTTCTGCTCTACATTGTGAGTCTGATGTCATTTAAATACATAAGAGCCCTATTGTTCTGTCATTTATGCCCTGTGCACTTCTGCTTTTAGCATGATTAAACAAAAGAGACGCATACCAAAGCTTTCTCATTTGAATAATGCAACATCAATATTTTACATCTTGGGCTGCATTTCAATTTTTTCCTCAGCAAGGTGAACACTTGAAAAGGAAGCAACCATTGCTTGCAAAAGTGTCAATTAAGTTGCATTCTCTTCTTTTCCAAAAGAGATTTGCATCTCAAAAAATACACGGTATTGAGTAGTTGTCATTCTGTTGTAAACCAGTTCCCCAACTGATGGGTTTTTATTCTCCAGTAGCATAAGGAAAGCAATAATGTATTTACATAGCAATTCTATTTTTCATATTTCCAGTATGTTTTTTAAATTTTTCTTTCACCTCTATCAGTTTCTTGTGGAAGGCCCTTGAGACAGTATTTCATGTTCGGACTCAGGTGTTTATTATTTCTTATCGGTGAAACAGCCTCACAACTATGAGTTCGGCAGCCTTTCATTAGCAAGACACAAAATGGCTAACTATCTCTTGTTACAAGGTCTTTTAAGACTAAACTATCCAATTAAAAAAGGACACCTAGATTATTTTCCCTTTTAAACCAATAACTGATCCCCCAAAGCCCACAGTGTGGACTTTTCTGTCCAATTACAAAACATCACACAAACCCATGAAGAAGAAGGAAGAAGGTAAGGAAGAACAACCTGCCTCTGCCCTAAACCCTCCATTTTGTTTCATATTTATGTCTATATTCAAGAATCCTAAACTTTAAGTTTTCCACCCTGGGATATTACATACTTCTAACCAACTACACACTGATAACCTCAATACTATCAATTAATTTTGGAAGCCTGTTCCACAGCCTCAGGTCAAATTCTCTTGTGGGTCTGTGCCTTTAAGCACAGAAAGTTTAAATTTCTCAGCATCCAGGAGTCCAACAACCTGCAATAAGGAGAAGCAACACTTATGATAGATGCACCTGAGTGCACTGCACAACATAGGGAGTAGAGAGGCTCGGACCCATCTTGTGCAAATCACAGATGTTCATGTTAGAGTTGGATTCAGCTGTGGAGATTTTCAGTTTTGGTTCTTCAGTCTAAAGGAGTTAACATGCTTTGGATCTTCAATGACAGCAGCATTTGGGTACCTTCTTTTGGGATTGGCCCCTCTGTATGTATAAAAGTGTTGTTATTGCAAAGATACATTCTACAGTCATTTCACTAAGCGACCAAGCCTTGCTCTTTAGCGGGAGTATCTTCTTCTGAGGTGCACACAGCCCCATTGTGCACTGTTACTAGCCTTTGGAGGAGATGATTCCATGAATTTGTCTGGCTTTCCCCAAAGAAAGCACCTCCAGCTGGATCTGTAGCTGCAACTTCACCACTTCCATGAGATGCACCCTTCCATAACGCCTTCTCTGCCCCCAGACATAGTGTTGAGAGCTGCATATTTCTCTTTTGCATTGCAATTAATGGATTGTTATATTCAAGCTCATGGGTTTGTGGATATTTACCAATAAGACAAAAGGCAGAAAAACATGCTGAGATATACTTCCCAAATACTGGGCCAATCTCAAGCATGCAATGAGACACAATTGGTTTCCTTTTGAGAAATTTCCATTAATTCCCATCACACACATAATTTTATGCACACATAACAGTACCTGACAAGACAAGCCCTATAATATAACAACATTCTGCCACTGTTTTGCCTCAAAAGCCTGCAAACCCACAGATTAAGGTGCTCACACATTAGGTGACTTCTCACATTTTTGCAGTTTGACTTGAAAATAAGTATTTGCTTTGTTAAGTTTCCCCTCCATCAGCATAACTTTTTTACATGACATTGTCATAGTTCTTTTTCAGAATAATGAAATAATGCTTGTTATAGATGTTCATTTCTTCAAATCATTTTTTCAAGCTACTTTAGTACTTTTCACAGAAAGTTCATTGTGTTTTCTAATACTGTCTGAAAAGTGCAGGCTATGACAAGCCACCTGAGTGATAAGTTGGTGCTTGTTTGTCAAAGCTGAGAAACAATAAAACAAAAGCTGCAAAATTCCAATATAGTTTATAGGGACAAAAACTGGATATGATCTAACTTTGTAATAAGCAATTTAGTCCATTTCATTAATAACATGGTATTTGCAATGACTCATTCTTACCTCTGTCGTAAAGCAGCTAAAATGTTGGAACTGAGCAGGCTCATTATGCAGTATCTAATATTTCATACTTAGAATCCAATCTTTACTATTTAATTTTGGGTTTGTTATTCATGCACACTTTTTCTTTGTGCTGAAGAGGATAAAACTGATTTCTGAGATACATACATAAAAAACAACTCTCATTTACCTCAGCAGAGTTTGATTTTACAAGAATTCATGGGCATAATTTAGTGAAAGTTACAAAGGATCCAAAAGAAAATAAAATTACACTACAGACTTTTTACACATTCAAAGCATTTCAGTTTATCTCAGGACCATTCAGTGGCATTATTGAATGCATATGATGACCTCGTAGGTTCATGGAATACCATCAAGTCCCATGAAATTTCCTTTCATTGTCCAGGGTCTGAGCTTTTTTTCTTTTCTCCCCTTCACCTCTTTCTTTCTGTGTGCAGTTACAGTAAAACAGAAACAAATGCAGAGTATATATGTAACTACAACTTGTCAAATATGGCTGTCCCTTACCGCATAGCTGTCACGAGGCATTATGTATATATACTAGAGACTATACTTTATTTTGGTTGGTTCTATTGTCAGTCTTTCACATTACACAGCCAGAAATCCTTGAAGTTAAATGTCCAGTCTTTTGAAACATAGAATAAAAGATGTTTAAATACTTTTGCTTTTATTGAAGTGCTTTAACACCTCTCATATTACTCAGAGAAATGAATTGCTTGGGAATGAGGTTAATGCTCCACAAAACCTGCTTTTAAAAACCCTATAAGAGGGGTCAAAGACCAGGAAATGCTCTCACTATAATTCTCATTTTCAGCTGAATTGGCCATGGCAACTGCACTAAGAATGCAAGTTTGAATTTCATTATGTTCCAGAAACCTGTAACTTTGCATTAGAATGATTCATGCAATAACAGAAGGGAATTGCAAGCATTTTTGATGCAGCATACATTAATTTATAATTTAATAAATTAGTATTTTAAGTTAAGTAGCTACTTTCAAGTACAACAAAAAAAATTGTTCATTTGATAGCTACTAAATGCATCCCTTTGCATTTTACCTGTAAAATTCTCTGTGTTTGGTGACAGGTTAAATGTATATTATACACTATACACAGGGAGTCAACGTGTCTTTGTAGTACCACAGCAGCCATAGCAATTTTAGCAGCTTTCTTATTATTTAAGCCATTCCCATTGTCTTCTAAAAAACAGAAGTAGAAGCTGAAAACTTAAGGCAACAAAACTCAATAAGCTCTCATTATAAACAAAATATTGTATTGTTGCTTAAACAAGTGACCATGTCACCCAACATGATAATGCCTTTGTTCCTTAATTATGTCTTTGGAGATCCAATATTAAGTCATTTCTCAAACAAAACTTTCATTAATTGCAAGGGAAGTTTCCCTGAATGATGTTGCAGCACTTGCCTTTTAGGTATTTCCTTTTGTTTAGCCATAACAATTCGCTAAATCAGTAAGTAATTTTTTATTATGAGAGCTTTTGAGAATACACTTGATTTTTTGAGAAATGTCAAGGGTTCACCTCTTTACTTAACATTGTTGCCTTACAAGCAGCTTAAGGAACTCACTGCAGAGCAGTAAGGCGATGGTCAGGAGTGGGAGGACAAGAAGATACCTTACAATTTTGGGAAGCAAAATTGCGTGGTTCTGCAGTGCTTGAGATGCTGATACTTCTCAAGCATATCCATAGTATTGCTAGTATTATGAGTGGATCCATGTGCACTGCTACTTTTAGCAAAATTGTGGTTTAAGATACCCAACAAGTTTCTAAGTACACTGCAGGGAATTTCAAAGCCTGAGACAGCTGTGAAATCATTGCCACGCAGCTGCTCCTCTGCCTGCAAGCTTAGAGGAGCCTTCTGCTTTATCCAGCTCAGTGTGATGGTCAGAAGACTTCCTCCTGCTGGAATACACCCAGGTTTTTGAGGCTGGTCTTCAGCAACCTATTATCTCAGCCAGACAAATAACAGTGAGAGAAGCAGAAAGTAATATCACCTGGAAATTCCGCAAACAAGTGATGTGTTTACTAAGGTTAACTGGGATTTGTAGCAGTCGTATTGTGCAAGCACTAGAAAGCAGCTTAGGTTGGATCTGCAGCAGTCAGATGGGATGTAGAGATATGCCAAACTATGATTTCCATCCCATATACCCAGGAGTGCTTTTAGTTTCCAGCCACACCACCATCAGTCACAAGTTTTGCTGAGAATATATATCTTATTATATCCTATTATCCCTCTAGTATTCTGTTCCCAGTCTAATGTTATACCAACTGTCTGAATGGCCAGGGCTGGAGGCAAATGTGGTTGATTTCACTGTGGAAGGTGGCCTCTATCAGGGACACACCAGGTAGAAGTGACAAATTTGGCTCTGTCTAATACTCCTGGCCAAATGCTCTCTGTTAGGTACTCACTATTCCCTCTTGGAGATGTGGGCTCAGAAAAGTTCCAGATGCTAAGTAGCAAAAATGGCCCATTCAAATAGGACATGTGCAGCCTTTTCTCCTGGTGAGAGCCAGTGATATTTATAAGCAGAAGGCAGATCAGACATGCAGTATCCTCAATCTCCTAGGTACAAATCACATACACTACCTGATAATAATAAAGAGCCAACTTAGCTGCACCTTTTTGAAGTTGTTAAAATAGCCTGGAGTACATGGTTAGAGCCACTGAACTCCCTCCAGAAGCAGACATAGATAAAGAGAAGTAAGGATTGTGTTGGAAATGTTTTCTTTCGGGGAGTCTAGTTTATACAATTTATGGCTGTTTAGCAGAAATTATATCTAGGGAATCAAGTGATCTGAAACCAACCTTCTCTCTCCCCAAGGGGCATTTATGCAGTCCAAGAGGTGTTTTCTTGGGAGAGATGATTAGATTCTAGATGCTCTTCAGAAGAGCCTCACATCACTGGAATAGGCTTCTGCTGTGGCATAGCACTTTCCTGTGTCCAAGGTACACCTGCAGCAGCATTTATTTGTTAAACTCTGAGGCCATTAGCCTAATGGTCAATGCAGGGAAAAACTTATTTGTATAAAGATTAGTGTCTGGTATGGAGAATTAGCTAAACTTTCTATGTGATCTGGTAACACTGAAAATGAGTTAGTGCTTCAGAGATTTTGAATGGTATTTGTATTAGGATAAATTAAGGGTATAAATATCAATATTACTTAAAATTATATTAACACAGCATACCAATTCTTAGAGATTTGTAGAAAAAGAAGGCAATTTGAGCCAATCTAGGACAATCTGGTTCTCATTTATGGAAACACATTAAACTCCTGTGCTTTCAATTTCTCATTGTGATGATTTTGCACAAGATCGAACAATATCTTCCTTTCAATTTTCCTTTAAGACTACTTTATTCCTTAGAAACAGAACAGAAAGAGAAGGAGTAACACTGATGTTAGTGTTTTCCTCTTTTACCTGATCTCTGCAAAATTCAGAAAGGACAATAAGGAATTATGAATGCACGTGAAACATGAGAGGCCTCAAGCATAGTGTCTTAGCATTTTCCATGGAAATTCTAAGCAGACGTATCTAGTGGATTTCTGATTTGCAGCCATCCCCTGCTCTTTTTGTGTTTGATAAGCGGTGGGGGAAAAAAATAGCTGAAAAATCAAAGGCAGAAAGATATTCTGTAAAGTGGCAATATCTAAAAGCCTGACGTTGTAAATGTTCTGTTTGGAGTGCCCTTTGAAGTGGCATGGAATGCACAGGATACCTGCCTATTCATTTAGCCACTGATAAGGTCCTAATTAGCTCAGCGCTCAGAACCTCCCATATAGTGAAGTATAGAAATAACTATGGCTTTTACTTCCTTCCTTTGCAGCTGTAAGTGAAACAGCATTTAAGGGTTTTGCTTTTTACCAATGTGTGCATGTGGTGTACTTGTAAATACCTCACTAAGTGAAAGAAAAAAAAAAGAAGATCAACAATCACAGAATGAAAACCTGTTTTTATTGCTGGGAAGTAGTGGATTCAGCACTCATCTGAGTCATGCGAGAGAATTTCTGTGGGTTTAGGTCAAGCTTCACTTACAAACTCTGGCCTGCAGGCTAACACTCTCTTCAGCTCAGCGCAACACAGCTCGCAGAGTGGGTAGTGGTTGCTTCTCTGTCCAGGATTGGGCCATCAGACACTTAAATCGGAAAGTTTATTCCAGTGGAAATGTTCCAGTGCACTGAAGTGCCTCCTGAAAGAAAAACTGCAGGATCAGGCCCTTCAATTTTAAAAAATGGCATTTAATATGGACAGACAAAGGCACTGGAGAAGAACACAGTGACTCTCTGTATAGCTGGAGGAGGGATAGTAGTACAAAACAAGCTTTTCTTTAACCACAACCGCAATCTTCTAACAGCAGCACCCACTCAAAAGCATAGAACTCAGAGGCTGATAATCATCTTTCAGTTCAGGTTATTGCTTGCAATTTTTCACATTCATTCAGTTTTCTTCATACAGCTCTTAGTAAAGTAACTCCCTTAACAATAAAAGCTTTTATGGCAGCCCATTACACAGGAGAACTAACCACTCCTAGTTTTTTTATTGGCTTCTTGGAATATTTATAGCAGTCTTTGTTCTCTTTGCAAGCTTATGCATTTGGGTGTGTATGAAGATTTTTCTCTATTTTTTTTACTTTGCCAATTGGTTTTGACAGCAAACTACATAAATTTTTACATCTGTAAGGTCTTAAAGCTTTATATTTGTTTTCCTTTATATATTATTATTGGCATCAAAGCCAACATTCAGTCTGCTCCTCATTGTTTGACATTTGAACATTCACTGCTGTAAAATTTTCAAGCTGCCATCATGCTACCTCTTCTTGATAAACTGGTTACACTCTGCACATAAAGAAATTATGAAATTTGACTCCATACTAACAAATCAAAGAATTTACTTGGTGTCTAAAGGGACAGATTCAATTTCTACTTCAATAATTTGAGAGAAAAACCTCACATTAAAACAAAAGATTTGTGTTCTTGAAAGAATCACCTCAGTAACTGAAGCTGACTTATTTCTGCATAGCATTTTGGACTCAGGATGGTTACAAAACTTTCAATAATGCTTACATAGAACTAAAAATCGTCCCAAATAGAATTTGGCTTTAAATACCTCTATCTTGGTTTTCAAAGATTTTTAAATTTAATTTTATATTCTTTTTTTATAAACAACAATATTTTATTTTTACGCCACTTCATGGAAATCACATTGAATATTGTAGTCGATGGAGGAAATATATATATGTGTGTGTGTGTATATATATATATATGGCTTTTCTTTATTTTCCAATATAAGGAAAGAAGAAATTGTACTAACAAAACTGATGGGACTGTTGAAATTAGAAGGAGAATTATTTGCTCATTTGTCATTTCCAGTTCAGAAAATAATAATTGTACCAAAAGCTAAAGCAATGCAAGTAATAAATAGTAGTCTTAATCATCTAGTAAACACCTTCTTGAATTTATTATACACATACTTATTGAATAAATAATAAATAATCAAAATACCTTTCTTTTGGATCATAATTTTATTAAAGAAATTACTATTAAAGAGAAATAAAGGTTCAAATCACCGATATTAAGTGAGGTTTTTGTATTGTTCTTAATAAATGCAAGAATATTGTAATAAACATATTTTCCATGGTATCTTTCAAAGAGACTTATTTCCCTGGGGCTTTGTTGTAGCTGGAATGCTACTAGGTAGGTGGAGTCTTAATTTTCTTCTTATTATTTATTAGCTTATTATTAGCTTATTATCTAATAATACCAAACAAGTTTTTTGGATCTTGATAATGTATAAACTATGTTTTACTGTGTTGACTTAGGGAAATGGCTTTATTAGGTGGGTATATCCCCCCACTCTGGAGCTATAAAAATATCACATTGCACTGTAGAGACTGGTGCGGTTTTTATGGAGGAATAGCGATTGTGCTGTTGTCCCTAAATTCAGATTTGGGAAGGCCTCACAGGCTCACTCAGGGCAGTCCTCATCCTTTGTACAGGTGAAGGTTTCAGGCCTTGAACTTCTTGAGGTCCTCCCCTCCCTCTCATTTCCTATTCCCTGGGGAGGCACATGAGGCTTTTAAGTGACAATCTTCATCTCCTACCAGCCCACGGAGAGCCCTGGCTCTGCAGGCTCGTGGGTCAGGTCCAGCGGCTGCTGCCTGCCGTAGGGCTGAGCCTGGGAAAAGACCTCATGTGACCCCTGAGCTAGTCCCACTACTTGCAAAGAGATGGAGACCAAAGAAAAGACAGAGTCAGCAAGGGCTACCCATCTTCACTGGCCTATTTCACCTCCCAGAAGGTCACAGCGCCTGTGGAATGCTTTTTGTCTGTGTTTTGAGACGCATCTCTCAGGCTTCAGCCGAACCTGGTCATCACAAGACAGTGGCTGCCCCTCAGCTGTAGGAAAGGGTGCAGAGGGGAAGTAACTTTGGTGATGTAAGTGACTTCTGTGGTGACCTACCTCATCACCTCAGGCTTTGCTTGCAAACCACTATTGGCTTCTGTCTTCAAGGCCATTGGAATACCTGACACACCACATCTGTTTCACCACATCTAAATGGAGAGAAAAAGTGCAATGTGTGAAAAAAAAGCCCTGAAAACCCCACGGGAACCTTTTCTGTAGGTGTGAATCTTGCCCCTGCCGTGCTCCACTGAACATGGGAGACCACACACTGTAGTACAGAGAGGTGACAGACCTCACTGGCAGCAATCTGCCACCTGGGTGTGACAGGAGCCTCGTAATGAGACACGCTGTGTGTGAGGAGTCAGCACCCTTGTGAGCAAATAGGAAATGCGACAAATCAGCAAAATGTAGCTGATCCTGGGGAAAACAGAGTTTGTCAAGTTGTTTCTTCCCTGCATAGAATACCATGTCAGGTCCTTCACCCTATGGTTTAAGATCTTTTTGAGGGGTCAGTCTCCAGCTGTATTTGTGCAGGACATTGTAGCTCAGAGCTCACAGATGAAGCCCTTTTGCAAGACTACAGGACAAAATGTTGCAAGTTACAGTGTGACTTTTGGTGAAAATGAAACAGTGGAGACTTATTGCCACAAGTGAATTGGGGAGTGATAGTGAAAAACAAAACGAAAAATAAAGCACTGTCTTACTCAGGTTTGCCTATTAGCAGAACTCCGTGACAATGACCTTTGTGAAGGACTCACAGGGACTCTATGAAGTGCCTCAGCGTCACTCATTTTATGATGCAGTTTATGCAAAAAGTATCTGTATCCTATGATAATAATAGTTGTAAAGAATAGCTGTGATACCCACGCCAGACAGCAGATCAGACAAATTGGCTTTGGAGGGAATAATCAGCATCCCTTAACTCAACATATCTTTCAGCAGTCTGAAAGAAGGATATAAACAAAACCTCAGCTTGGATATCAGTATACTGATTAACTACAGGCATTTTCATTCTCCCATTACCCTATGCTTTATGTATTCAGCCAAACATTTCTAAAAGGATTGTAACTCCTCCTTGTCTAAATTCAAATTCTTAGAAATTCAAACTGCTAATGCAGGGTAAAATTCAATAAGCTTTGCAAACTTCTTAACATTATACTATAAATATTATTTAGACATATTTGTGGGCTTATGCATGATAAGTCTGTGAAAACAATAGCAAAACACTATTTTTATTCCTTCAAACATTTTTAATTTTCATCATGCCATTACATTATTTCAATTGAAGTGAAACATAAAGACGTTAGAAGAAAGCATAATTGGGCTTGTTTGAAATTATTTCTCTGAGACTTGAAAGAAAGAAAAGTCAAAAAATGCATTAGAAGCCAGAGTTAGAAAGAAGACAGGGAATTTATAACCTTTCAAGGTTTTTAAAATGTAAGGCATAAATAATGTTTGTTTCTCAGTAAATAGCAATCTTATGCATAAAATGGGAATGAGCTGTAGAAAGAAATAAATCAGAGAAAGTCTATTCAACTGAAATCCTAGGAACTTTAATGTTGTGGAACACTGTTGGACTGCTACAGTTTTGCAAGTGCTTTATCTCAGCTGAAAGGTGAAATTAGCAGCTTTCTCAAAACCCTGGGAAGCTATTGTGTCAATGCTACACACTGGAGACCACTGTTTGGTGCCAGTGCCACTAGTTTAGATGAGCACTGCAATCAGGAATATTAGAAGTGAGTTGGTGAATTGTGTTGCATGAAGCAATGGAGCTGCTTACAGACAAAAGAGCTGAATGGGGTTTTATATATGTCCAAAGGAATATAATGAAGTCAAACCTACAAAACACGCAGCTGAATTCAGCAATATTAAAGTAACCAACCTAGAAAAGAAGTTGGGGAGAGAGGTGAGATGAGGAGAGAACATCTGAATAAAAGAGCTAGTTAATAAAATTAATTGTAAATTCAGACACAGCTGGACCACTCCCTTAAATATTAATACTGTGAGGAATGTCATATTCAATATGTCTCTCAGAATCTATTGCTCATAGTTTTCTGCACTTAAAGAGGTCACATAAGCTGTGCAATTTAGTTTGAGGAGGACATTACCTCACTTCACCCGCAATTTACCCAATTTCCTTCCTTCTTTTCTCTCTTTCTTTCTTTCTTTCTTTCTTTCTTTCTTTCTTTCTTTCTTTCTTTCTTTCTTTCTTTCTTTCTTTCTTTCTTTCTTTCTTTCTTTCTCTCTTTCTTTCTTTCTCTCTTTCTTTCTTTCTCTCTCTCTCTCTCTCCCTTCCTTCCTTCCTTCTTTCCTTCCTTCCTTCCTTCCTTCCTTCCTGGTTTTGTTTTTTGCCTTGGTTTGTTTTGTCTTGATTTTTTTTTCATGTATGCACAACAAACATTCTGTGAAAAAAGCTGAAAAACCTGTATATATTTACTCATGTATGAAAGCATAGAGGTATTGTATTCTAAAGATCATTATCAGAAATTATGAGAAATAAAACAATCTTTCTGTTATGTGATGAGGTTTATGAGAATCTCCCTAGACAATTCATTAGTTTTAAACTGACATGGAAATCAATTAATTTTAATAGGGAATAACAGATTATGTGTTTAATAATTCATCTAATTTCATGAGGCAAAGTGAATTAGACAATGCAATGTAAATCTAATAGCAGTTGTAACCACATAATTTGACTGTTTGTCAAGAGCAAAGCATAGTGAAATGATCAAGAATTACACAGAGTGAAAAACATTAATTGTGTGTAAACTGAGTGACAGTTTCTTGTAACCCTGAAAGCCTGTGAGTTCAGTGTAATTATTTCTATTAGATCTTTCCCTAAAATCATTCTGTATCATTAATTATGTATTCATATTAAGCAGGCAAATTAATAAATAATACAAAATAACTTTTCCATGAATTTTTTCAATTCAGAAACGCTATGCAATTGATGAAGATTTTATAGACTGAAACTACATGAAAATTGTTTTATAGTCTGCATTAATTAATCAATAATGGCCCTGAGAGCTGGCATTTCTGCCTGTTAATGACCAGCTGAATGAGTTGAGGACCCAGCGTCGAGCAGGGGGCCCTTAACCCATGCGGTCATTCATGCTGGAGAAATGCCCGACCCCCAGGTCACTGCTGCTGTTAATCGAAGCCATAATGATTGTTATGGTTATCTCTCCATGCACACAGAGCAGTCATGTGCTTTCCATCTGAGTGGTATTTATTTCAGGTTGAGGAGAAAAACAAAACAGGAAAGAACAAACGTGAGGCCTTGACAAGCAAAATGGCCGCTTCGGGTGGCTGTGCACAACAGACGGAGCGTGGAGCACCAGCAGGGAGATCACGGCCATCTCAGCTGATGTGTCACAGGACACACGATTATGTTGAAGCACAAATACTATATAAAGAGGCTTCCTTTCATATGTTTGAAAATATACATGTTGAAATGCATGTTGCCATGGATACGGGTCTGCCTTTAGAGTGATAGTCTCCTTCACTTAGTAGTGACACTGTAGTAACCTAGAGAATCCAGGAACATCACACCTCCTTGTGTTAACATGAGGAAAAAAAAAAACCACTTCAGAAACACTCAAAGTGCTTTTCTCTTTACAACAAAATACAAAGGAATCAAGGCCAGGTTGAATGGGCTTTGGGCAACCTGGTCTAGTGGAAGGTGCCCTTTCCTATAGCAGGAGGGTTGGAACTAGATGAGACCTTAAGGTCCCCCAATCCAAACTATTCTATGATCCTATGAATCACAACTTTGTGGGTGAATTTTCTTGCTTATAGTCTGAAAAAAATTCTTGTTAGTGTAATTGAAGCCAGAAAGTGTGGTCTGGCCTATAGCACATGGCTTCCTGTTGCTCTCTCCTTTACCAGCAGTTGGGGTTTGAGGCACACAGGCCAGCACAGGAGATGAAGAAGCTGACAGGGCAAGGTGTGAAAATCCACCAGCCTTCTATGCAAAAGGGATAGAAGATAGTGATTCTCCACACATTCCACCAAAAGCAGGAAAAAACCTCATCTCCCCTTTGAAGAGCAAACAGGAGTTTTGGCACATGGACTACAAAGATGGAAGAAGCAGATTTTGGAAATCATTCTGGAATTGCAGATCTGGACAGGAGAGAGCAGTATTCACTTTCTGGGCTGAAAAGACTTCCTAGCAGTCCTAGTCTCCATCTTTTGCGAGTCCTTTCCTCTACACCCACTTTTGTCATCCAAGCAGCACTGTCTACTGCGTGTGAAAGAAAGAGAGACATTTACACTGTGGTTGGCTCTTGGAGACACTCAGTCAGAAACCCTTATTTTTATACCTTGAATTAAGGTGAGGAAAGAAAAGCTTAAGTTCCCAGCCTTCTGTTTATTCTTTCAGATTTGGAGAAAGGAGAGGAGCAGAAACAAAAAGAGGAGCCTCCTTGGCTGCACATGCCTCACAGTACGCTCTTTTTGGGGTCTCAGCTCTATCAATTCTACAGGAGGAAGCACAACAGAAAAGCCAAAATAGGAAAGAGATACATACATAGGCTGAATAAAGAAGAGAAAAACAGATATCCCAAAAAGAAAACAGAACCATCAAATCAGATAATGCATTGGTCTTCTCTAGCATACCTATCTGTTTTCCATCCATCTGCCAAAGAGCCTAAAGGAATTGAGTGTTTTAGAACTTCAATCAAGGCTCATCAACATGTGTGTGCAGATTATGTGTAGTTCCTTGTATGCTGCTGCTTAAAACGGTGCATGTAGGTGCAGTAACCTAAGGCTGGTCAGAGAATTTCCATGAGAGTTGTAATGAAATCTAAGTTTCACGATAACTTTCATATCCAGTTGTTAAAAAGTAGCTTGATATTCCTGGCACACCTATTACCTCTCATATGCTTACCAACCAATTGATGGTTTTGGATCAAGAAAGTCCCTTCAAAACCATGAAGACTTTCAGATTTTGTAGGACCTTCAGCATAAATACCTGTTTAGGCTGATCACACTTCTGTCAGCTTCTAGTCCTGATGAACTCCATGCCAGTAATAAAGAATCCTGACTGATAGAAAGAACAAATTTTCTATTTCTATAACTATGAATTCTGGGAGATTTCAATAAAAATCAGCATTGGCAAAAAAACCGCAGGAGTGCATGTTATTAAAAAAGTTTCACTGTCTAATCACTCCTACTGTTTTTGAAAATAAATGCTGTTTACTGATCTGTCTTTTAATGCAGTGAGCTAACCAAAAATGCAGACTATGCCTGGCACTGTCTCAGAAACAATTTTTCTTAGCTAACTGAATGCACCTAAGCAACTTATTTGTTAAATGCTATTTGCATGCTTATTTGCATACTTAAAGTATGCTTAAAGTATGCTTTCCCATATCTGTTAGTAAAACACAAATTTGCTAAAAAGAAAATTGTTAATATTTAGGCTGACAGTGATAAAAGCAGACATAGGAAATATGAAAAATAGAAATACTTTCCATTTCAAGAAGCCATAAATTCAAGCACAAATATTTTCACAAAAATTTGGTAATTAGTGTTATGATTCAGTCCTTGTAGTTCTTACGCCTTTAATCATTCCAAAACTTGGCACTAGAGTACACACAGAAAATCTGAGCAAACTGTCTGAAAGTCCTTAAGGAATTTAAAATAAATGCTTAAATGAATCTCTCACTACTGGCATGCAACAAATGCCCAGATGTATTCATAGTGATGCGCCCAATTAAGTTTAGAAGAATTGCATGAGTTCAGTTTCAGCAGATCCCTATTGATTCTCCTAGTTAATAAACAGTTAAAGGATGAAGTGAGTTTTTAAAAAATATAAGTGCTTTAAAGGTGCTAGAGAGGGAAAGCATAGTACTAAGTGGTCATGTGGCTAGTGCCATTCATCTTGGTAGTGACTATCTGTCAAAAGTGGCAAGAGCCCTGTTAACAGCCATGACCTGTGCTGTAATGAAGGGAGAGTGCACAGCAAAGTGTCCATTATCAGGCAGTTGGGAGCAGTAAATTGGTGCAGTTTGCCTCAATCTTGCTGCAAGTTGAGATGTAAGATAGGTGGGGATCAGCAAGCAGCAATTTTATCCTATGATCATTTTTGTCAGATCCCATCAGAGTAGGAATTTACTCAGATTCATTATTTCAATTAAATAAGTTCCTTCATTAAGTGACCACTGCCATGAACATTTTCTGTGGTCCTATATTTATAATTGTGCAAACACACCTGCTAATATTTGGACAGGGAGCAGTGATGGAAAAGCAGTAAGGTAAACGACACATTAAGATGATAGTCAGGTACAATCAAACAAATCTTGTACCCTCTCAACAGGGCTAACAGCTTGCAATAAAATAGGCAACCTCTGTTACCTATACACTAACCCAGTTCTAACCACAAAATTTCATTTCAGACTCTTTGCAAAACAACAAAACACCCAAGTAAAATTCCACCTCTGCTCAATCTCATGCAAATGAATTGATGTTATTACAACTTTCCTGGGGATTAAGCTCAAAATTCCAGGTGGCACCCAATGTCTGCTCTTGGCTGCATGGAGATGAAGAATTCTGGATAAACTCCTAAACTATCAGGCAGACTTAACCCTTAGGGACCCTCCAGGAAACTAGGCAAGCAAACAGGAGACAAATGTACTTGTCACCACCGGTCACTCACCACTTTGCAACAGCAAAAGCCTTTCTGATCAGCCCATCTTCTTTCCAGACACTGGATGTATTTCCTTAATCACATATTGTCCTTATTCCTACCCCATAAACTAAATGAGGAATACTAAAACTTCTGTAATTCTGTAATTCCTGTAATTCTGTACAGCACTTCATTTTACATTTCTGCCAAATTCTTCCCCTATTGTGAGAGGCATGTGCTTTCCCTGCCAGCCACACAGGTAGTGTGGATGATGGGCAGGGAGGAAAAGCTCATGTCCAAACAGCATTATATTGCAAATGGTCACAGTTTAACCCTGTTCCCCAAAGACCCCACACCATCACCTTTCACATGTGGGTCAGTTCTACAAAATTGAATAGAAAATTTGGGGTTTTTTTCTTTCCATAGGTATATTAAATCAACAGATTAATACCTTTTTATTTCTCTATGTCAGCTGTGCAACATCCAACTCTAAACGAATGACTCAGCTTCTGTTACATGTTAATAGAGACCAACAGCAAAAAAAAACCAACTTTTGCAACCTTTAAGAAGTTGCACTTTTACCTTGCCTACCTCAGCAGGTTTCTTAATTGGATAAGGGACCAGGGAAAATGTGCCTCAACTCTCCTTTTGTTGACAGTTTCATATTTTTCATTTCAGTAGCAGAGGAAGATTTCAGAGCTGGAAAGAAGGGGAATATTTTGGCCCTTTGAAGTCCTCACCAGCAAGTGAGCTGTGAGGACCAGCTACAAGGATGGGCAAGCTGCAGCCACCTGAGCTGGTAAATGCAGGGATGAGTTTGGGTAATGGTAACAAATAGAGATGATGGCAATAGATTAAAAATGTGTTGCTGAGATAAACTAGAGGCTGGAGTACATTGTATAATGTGGATCTCTCCCATATCCCTGAAATGTCCCTCTCAGTTCTTCCCTGTACTCAGGGCACAAGTTGAAAAGACTGCTGATAGCCCTAAAACAAGTAAGGGAAATACAGTAAGGAATTCAGAAGAGGCTTAATAATATTAACAGTTCTCTGGATGTTTTGATGGATTTTAATATGCCTGTTAGGAACAGAGTCTGTTTATCCAGTTTAAACCTTTACCTCAAGTTAAGGGTAAAAGAGTATTAAAAAAAAAAAGAAAAAGAAAAACCAAGAAAACAAGGAGGGTCAGTGACAAACAGTGCTAAACTATTCTAGGGTGTGATACAGGTTCAATCAGATAACAACGAGATGAAAAACATAGACTGAAATGCAGGTCCAATCTGTCCAAAAGTAGGGTGAAAAATAATTTCCCTGCACATAGTGGCGCAAGCATAACCATGCACTGAACTCATGTTGATGCTGGGATCCCCACCTGCAGGCACGCTGAGATTGCTTCTTCATTTCTACTTTGCTGCAAAGCTGTCAGCATTTCTTACACAACTTCCATGTGCTAATTATCAGGGCTACCCAAGCAATAACCAGGATCTTTATGTCATAAGTATTTGGGTTGTATAAGGCCTGCAGAAGAGGAGTTTTGCTTGTCAGATGGGGCTGGTCTTTCTCACAGGTTGCAGTGTGCTACCAGAAACATGGAGCTAGAGGCACAATGGAGAAATACAAGGGATGAGATCACCACCGTTCACATAGCATGTAAAAATTCATTTTGGAGGGGCTGCAACCATCTGTTACTACCTGTATAATGGCATTTCTTACAACTTGGCAGCTAAAACCAGGCCGTAAAGGGGGAGTAGAAGCTGCAACTTTCTCTCTCTGTCTTTGCAGGGTGGTGGGAAGTGAAGGGAAATAAAATTGTCCACATTAGTTGATACACAGGCAAAACTGTAATTTTGGAGGGGGGGATTGTTTACCTTAAAAGCTGTGTAAATCAGCTTGACTGAATTGAACAGGTGGCTGACCACCTTTACATAATGATTAACTGTGCTTACACAATAATTTATGTGAAAATACTGTCAAAGCCTGATAACATCACATCTGCTACTACTGTACTATTGTGCAGAATGTTTGTATTTATTATTTCTTTGAAAAAACAGTGAGGTGTTTCTGACCTTTCTTCCCTGTGTTTTGCATTGAGGTAAAGTGTTTGCACTGGAAAGTTTAGTGTTCTTCCTACTGTTATAAATTTTGAAGTATCATATTTGTTCATATTTGGCAATTTGAACAAAAATTATGTGATTTTAAGTACTGAAAAGTACCTGAATTAGTCTGATAAACCACTGAATTTTTTAGCATTAAAATTGTTATTGAACACCTTACTACTTATAAGATATTTAAAATTGCTGCTCTGGGTATATTTAGACATGCTGGAGTTTTCTTTACCTTTGAGAAGATTATAAACAACATGCTTTGGTCTTTATTCAAATTTTAATTTATGCAAGTAGAATCATATTCTTGCCAGACACTATTTTTAGCAAGGAATGCCTTCAGGTCTGGTAATTTGCACTGTCAGAAGGAAAATCAGAATGTGACTGCATGGTGTGTGTTCCCATTGAAGGAAGTTAAATCTGCCTGTGAAAGTACAGTGTTAACCCAGCTCTGGTGAGTTTTGGCTGATGCCATCACCCCACCACTCATCCATCCAACCACTGAAATAAAAGGCTATGAAAGAGCTCCAGAGTCCACACAGGTTCACAAAGGAGAAAATGAAATTCCTATCAGTTTATTATACATAGAGCTGAAGACAAATGATTTAGGACTTGTTTGATAAGCTTTTCATCCAGCCCTCTTTTGAAAGGGCTTCAGGTTTCCTCAGTGAGATGTGGCAGCTCCCAGCCATTCACTGGAAGCGTCCAATTGTATCCAATGTCCATCACAGTGGGAGA
This sequence comes from Melozone crissalis, assembly GCF_028551555.1. NCBI lineage: Eukaryota > Metazoa > Chordata > Aves > Passeriformes > Passerellidae > Melozone > Melozone crissalis. Next base: position 32,030,187 of record NW_026535794.1, read on the forward strand.
ATTCAAGTTTGATGACATTCTTACATCGAACACTTGGGTTCCTATACAATTGGGGGTACTGTAAAATGCTTGGGAATGGCAAATCAGATTCAATGGATTAGAAAAAATACTAACAACCATACATTTTTTAAAAACTGTTAATATTATTCCATTTATATGGTAGCAGCATGTTCAATTCATTGTACATTTGCATGTCTGAAGGAAATCGATCCAGGAGTTTTCAAATTCTTCATTAGTTATCTTAAATTCAAACCCTGAAAGTACATACAAAACTGCTTTTTGCTTATTTCATGTCTTCATTATAAAAAAATCTCCAATTGCAGCCACATTTATTTGCCTAGAAAAATATAAGAGAGAGTAATAAAGTTCTTCTGCTATACCATAAAGAATTATGTAATTTTCCTAAATTAGTCCTAGTAACTAATATTAGAATACCAACAGGCATATTCTTATATGCCTGTACCCCTAAAGAGACCTCTCAGGGCAATGAAAAAAGGAAATTTAAGGTTCATGAGAATGTAGCTTGTAAACTCTGGGTTATCAGAACAGGTCCAGGATTCCCCTTGACACCAGTATCCCCAAAAACAGGACACAAATGTACCACTTCATCAGGAACTTCTCACAGAGTTGCCTGCATGCCACTGTGCCTGTCCTGTTATCCACAGCTCCAGTTTCTGTGTTGCTGGTTCTCTGCATTCACAGTAGAACAAATAGCATAACTATCAGTTAGGAGAGCTTCAAACACCAATTGCAGTGGCAACATTTCTAGTACGATTAAAATTCTAGCCTAACTCACATTTGATTTGGGGAGTCACTACTTCTTAACAGGATAAATGGAAGAATCCATTGAAAAAACACATAACATGTATTTTCTGTCTCCAGCTGAGTCTATATAGTCAGTTGGCCTCTGGACCCTTGGATTTTATATCTATCCCATCACTTTCCAAGCTATAATTCACTCCTTGTCTTTCAGCACTATGCTAACATGAGCAGGCTTTTTTTACCACACAAAATCCTCTGACAAATACATTTGATGACTCATAATTGTTCTGCTTTGTTTCTTGCAGGGATGCCAAGAGCATTATGTCCATTGCACAGGAGTTGACTGAATTTATTAACACTTACCATTAATATTAACCATATCCTTTCATTGAAAAATAACCAAAACACTATCACCATTGTAAAGGATTTATTTTTTATAAAAATATAGAACAGATGTAAATCTAAAATAATTCACTCAAACAATTGTTCAGAAAAAGACTAGAGGGAGAGGCCTATCATCTTTAGTGAAACCCTGATTTGAAAGCCATGTTTGCCCACAAGCACAGCTCTGTCCCTTTTCAGATGCCTCCATCTGTTCAAATTTTGGAGTGAAGATTCCCTGAGCACGGACTGCAAGTTAAGTAATTTCTGAGGTAATTTCTATCTATTATTATTATTTCTGGCAGGTAGAAAAAGTCCTGCTACCCTGGCACTACACTGTTGTTTCTAATTCACACACATTGCATGAATTTTGCTCTTCCCACAGTGAAAGAAGCAGTTAATGTCTGGAGCATCCAGCACACATATCACTCCTATGCCCTGCTCTCCCATAGAGATCCACCTTTTCTCTTGAAACTGGCATGCCAAATCATTATTGGGCTGCAACACAAAAAGTACAGCAAAAAAAAATGTGCTTGTAGTGTAGCAGTTCTGCCTGGATTGAAATGTATTTATTTCATTTAAATCTCCCCAACTGTAGTATACCGTCTTTTATATGAAAAACGTGCTTTTATTTCCTCTCTTTCTGTGTTATTATTGTCCCACTTGATGTCAGACATCCTGCCAACAGGGAATATTGGCAATTCTGCTTTTAGTAATAAAGATGTCTTCATTGTTATTAATACAAAGAAGTAATTACAATGCTTATTTTGGTCATGTAACTGATAACAAACACTCCTAAGCTGCAAGAACGTGAAGCAGGAGAGAATTCAGGACACAGATGTAGGCATCACCTTCTTCCACTTTGCAAAGCTGTCTGTATGTTCAACTGTGTGTGCTTGTGGGGGCATTCATCCCATCATCTCTGTCCTGACCATGATATGCAGAAGCATAAATAAAATCCGTTTAGCTCAGATTTTGACTAGGGTTTCCCTTTTTAAACAACTTTGTTATTTCTGTTTATGTTTTGTGTCTGGGCTCATCCCTTACCACAGTCTCTCGTTGCCATAAGGGCTGATGCAGAGAAAACAAACAAAGGCTGATGTAGCTGCTCTGTGCACAATCTCTTTCCCAGTGATCTCTGGTGGGCAGGTGGTCTGCACCAAAGTACACAATTACTCAAATACAAATACAAATATTACAATACAAATATTAGGAACCAGTGGTTTTTTTCTGGTTCCTAGCTATTTTTTCCAGACACCACCATGTCCCCAAAGCAGTACATTGTGTAGTAACCTCAGCTGGCTCTGGGACAAATATTTCTCTTGCAAGCTACGATTCATCTCATCTGGCTGCAGATGACCCAGAGACAGATGCTGAAGTCTACACCAGTTGTTCCTGGTTCTCTAAAGCTAGAGAAGATAAAGAGGAGCAGTGCCCACAGAAGGAATTTATTTCACACAACTTAAGCATTTTCATTAATGTGGAGAAAAATTCCCATTGGAATCACCTTGTACTCCTGCTTAACTGTAGAAAGAGCTAAGGGTGACAAGAGCAGACTTAGATATCCAGCTTTAGAGATGCCAAAGAGAGAAAAATAAATCCCCAATCCAAAATCCCCAATCTTCTCCTTAGAGATTACAGAGGACTTCTGGGAAGCTGCTGAATGATGAAAAGTTGGATGCAAACCACAAATCAGTCTTCAGTCATCTTCATGAGCCTTGAGGGTCTTATGAAGAATTTCTTTGAAAATATATTAAAAGAGAGGTCTAGAATGAAGGTTGATATGAACAGCCACCAGTCTCTGACAGCTGGGAGAATTACTCTGCCTTTCACTGGATATTTTCCAGTATTTGCTCATTTTAAATTAGTGACTTCTTGATAGCACACATAAAGAATTTTTTTTCTAAAATGACCTCTTTAGCTAATGATTTAGATGAGACATTAGTTTGCATTTGCTGCACTCATTTTCTTTCATATTCAGTGACTAAGTTCCTGATGCCAGCAGGTGAATTCCTATCTGCATGTCCCTAACAAAGAGATTTAAAAACAGATGCAGTTTTGATCAGATTTTTTCAATCCTGCCTTCATCATACAATTATTCAATATTTAAAATTGGGTATTGAATGATGTTAAAATACAACAGTAATTTTTATCTGGCTCTTCATATATAAAAATTTTAGGACCATCTGCCTCACAAGCCTCTTGAACCAAAGGCATTTGGTTTTGGTTAGTCTTTAAGTTTTTTGTTATTGGGTTCCAGTAAGCACTGGATTTATGAAATCAATGAGAAACTGAAAAATGTTGCCATATACTGGTTAGGACAGTATGAATCTATGACTTTATATTTTGATCAAGTTCTGCATTTCTGAAAATATTTTTATTTAGTTTTTCTGTATGGAATAGGTCTTGGTGTACCTGACAGACTGAAGAGCAACATTGCTATAACGTAGTTTGTTTTTGATAGTCTTACCAAGGTCACTCAGTTAGTTATTCTACATTTTGTGGCTGTTATTTCTGATTTGGATCCCACTGCCCAAGGCTACACTGAGGACCAAGGAGATGGTACTGAGTATCTTTCCCATTACTCTTTACTTTATTTACAATAAATAGCTATAGGCATGCTGAATACATCCACTTCATACTACCTTCAGTCACCCTGAACAGGAGTTTATTGCTCCAAACTCCTTTGATGTGATTATTAGACTTCAGCTAACGCCACTTGAACCTACCAGCATTGCCAACAAGACAAAGCTTCAAAGAAAATATTTGATGCAGACATCACGCCTCCCTTTACAAATATTTCCTTTGCATCCTCAAACCAGTGTTATTTTCTACACGGTCTTTTATTTTTTTTTAAAGTTCTGTCCTTTATGTGCAAAGTAGGACTGATTCTTGCAATCACATTTGCTCTAAGCAGAGACACCTCATTTGTGTTTTCCTTCCTCCTTTGTCACAAACACGATAATAAATTAACACCAGGGGTTACTCACCTATACTTTTTGGCATCTTTAACATGGGAATTCAAACAGGCAGTGATCACTCATGTATTTCATATGGGAAAGAATACTTGTCCAGCTAAATACTGGCTACAGGGGAGATTGTCCTGAAAAAGTTAAGCTGTTTTGTGAAAAAGATTGGAAATAATTTTTTTGTGACAGTGTAGTCACAAAACATTTGCCTTTTGCTTTAGCTATTCAAAAGACTAGCAAATGTCTACAGGAGGGTGCTCACTAATGCAATGAAATCTCTAAGAGTTAGAGTCTGCTTTGCTGTCTCATAATTTTGCCTCGTAGGAGGTTTTAATTGTGTTAAGGATATCAAGGTCCAATATTTTCAGAAGATGAGTTTTTGAAATATTTCTTAGGAGGCTGGCCTCCGCCTTCCCATTTTCAACATCAAGCTCACAGAGAGGGAGTTTTTGGGCTTTTATTAAAAAATGCATGTTTGGAGTATGGGGGAAGGTGAGCCCTAGGCAAGGATATGTGGTGCAGAGTTCCCCATGAATGCACTGGCCAGGCTATCTCAATCTAGAAGGCTGCTTGTGTAGACCTGTGGTTGGTGTCAGTAGGCTCTGTTGCAGGCAGGTTTGAGTAAATCAAATGATTGAGCACAGATAAGTCAAGCAGTTTGTTGCTGCCTTGAGAATTACTCTGTTATCCATTCTGCTTATGCCAGAGACAAAAAAACCCAAGCTGGCTGATACTTCTGAGAAGGCATCAAAGATGTGCTTCATCCCTGCAGCCCCCCTCACTCCTGCTATGCCTTCGCTCCTCCAGCAGCAGCAGCAGCAAAGTTCCCATTATTCAGAGCTCTCCTCTTCCCAGGCCAGGAGCAGTCTGGCTCCCAGCCCCTGGCTGCAGGTTTTGCCTGTGCTGATGCAGTGATCTGAGCCAACCTTTCCAGAGTGACTCTCTCCACACAGTGTCACTCTGAGCCCTGTGCATGGCACAAACCTGTCTGGAAGGAGCTTTACTGTGCAATGCACAGACGTGCCCTCAAAGACACAAAGAGTTAACACAGTGTAATTTTCCAAATAAAACTAAAGGCAGTGCATCAAATTTTTTTATAAGCTATGGCAGGCTCTGTGACACCATGTAATTTTTGAGGAATTTTATACTTTGCAAGAAAACAACAATAGCCTGTGTCTTTTTAAGACTGTTTTTTACCTGCCAAAAGTACCCATTTGCTTTGTTCTGATTGCAGTATAAATATTGTGGTGAAGACATTTAATGATGGCTACAAAGATTCTTTTATTTTACCTTGCAAAGGGACATTTCAGAAGTTTACCAGGCATATTCATCTCAATTGAATGAAAAATATTATGCCTACTAGATTTGCTGAAGTAGACCCTACAGGAATAAATGCAACAGTAAAACATTAGCGAGCATTAACACATGCAGAATACCCCAAACTCTTCTATGGCCTATTTGGTAAATCAGTAGCTTAGATAAACAAAGGTAGGAGCTCTGTCATCATTCCAGAGATGGTTTGAGCAGCTCAAGCCCCAGCTCTCCCTTGCTGACTGGCTGCATTTCTTTGAGAACCACAAGCAGTCTGATACAGGAGAGACACCTGCCTTGCAGACACTGAGGGAAAGGATCCCTCCAAAGAAATCCTGCATCTGCTTGGAAGTACCATCCCTCTGTGACCTCCTAGCTGGAATAATTATCTTATGCTTCAGCACTTGTGCAGAGTCACTTGTAAAATTGGGCTCAGCATGATTAAAAGACAAACTCAGGACTGAGATTCATGGTGATTGACCAAAACCAGCTTCTCTTCAGATTCTCACTTGAAAATGTAACATAACCCAGTCCCTGCTGCTTAGGTCAGGATGTTGAAACAAATTACCTTTTTAGTAGGTCAGTTTTCCTTATTTGGTTTAAATAAGAATACTAGTCCCAGGTGTAGGGTCCCCTTTAGCAATGAGAGAACCAGGAATATGCCCCCTGATCCCAGGGCTATAGCCTGATAATTACTGCCAAGTGCTGCAGCCTATTCTCTAGCCATGGTTTCTCCACATGCTAGGAATGACTTATTTGCAGATTCTCTGCATGGCCACTTCCCCCTCTGAAGGATCACCACAGCCTTGTTTCTCTGTAGCACCCACATAACCTTCCTATGAGGAGAGAACATCTTATTCCACTTTATTTTCAGATCAGCATCTCATTAATCATTCTGAATCATTCTTCTATTAAACCTATTTATTTTTTCCACTGCTGTCTCAGAAGCTAAACCTATTTTCTGTCTCTGTGTAACTGACTTAAATGCTTGCTTTTCTGAAGCACCCTACACCAATTTAGTGAAATTCTTGACTACTGCATCTGCTAGTTATTGTTATTGCTACATTGTACTTAACTAGATTTTTAAACTGTTTTCTTATTGATGGCTCTTTCAACCCATTCTTTACATCTATAAAGGAGGCAGTCAATTGTAATAGTAGTAATGTAAGTTTCATCTTTTGAAGAACAAGACAAGAAAGCACATTGCAATATACGCTCAGATTTTGAAATTACAGAATATAAAAATTGAAGTCTTATGAACTTTAATATTACTAACAGAAAGACAACTTGGTTTTTCATGTCATATTTTTCAAGATGATATTGAAAGCGCAGTAACAGAAGGCATAGCCAGTGCTAGACACTTGGGAGCAATGTGTAAGTGTACATAAAGCTGCTTTGATGGTTAAACAGAGATATATGTTGCATGTGGTTTAAAAAAAAATCTGAAGTAGATTAAACATGTGATTTCCTTACATTTTGGTGACACTGAGTCATGTCTGTAGGTCCCAATGGGTACCTAATAGCACCTTTAAACATCTAATGACATTCAGACAGCTATGATGGAGGAGTCCTGCTAAATGGCAATAGAGAACTTTCAAGCTCTTCTCACCCTTTGCTGGGAGATACCAAAGGGCTGAATTAATAATGGAGAGCTTGAAATGACATAGACAGAAAAGTTAGGAATTCAATAAAGATGAGGAATTCATGCTTGTGTACATATATCTATATCTGTGCCCACACATATACAGACCTAAAGTTGGGGCAGTATTTAAGTTTGTATGAAATCAGAATAGGAATAGGAGGTGTTTTATCTGACTGCATGCTTCACTACCAGAATTATTATAAATGAGCCCTCAGGAGCTCACAGCTGAAAGGATGATCCATTTGCTACTTGTGATGTTATCTCTGCTAAGAGGTGTAAATGAATAAGAAATTCACTTCTGCATGACTCCTGAAAATGACAAAGCATTTCTTATCCAACCGTGGAATAAGAAAGACGATCCAGAGTTACTAATGGTACTGATGTGTAATCTTGTCTGACATTCCTCCTACAAGCATTTATTAGTAATTTGCTGAAGAGAGGACATATGACTAACAGGGGTCAGTTAGTCATTGAGTTTGGCTGAATTTCATGTTTGGATTCTGTGAAAGGCTGATCTCTGACTATCTTTGAAACATTTAAAGTAATCACCAGTGGCAACACAGGAAGAACCAGCTCTTGTTTATTACATTTATTTCTTAGTGTATATAAGCACTGCTACAGCCCAACCCCAAAATGATTAATTTGTTTTCAAAACTTCTTTCAAACTTGTCCTATAGTTGTGGGTTGGTTTTTTTTTTTTTTTTTTTTGAGGGGGAGAGTGGGGTGGAAGACGGGGAATGCTGAGTGATGGGACAGTTTACCATCCATTTCCCTTCCCTCCTTTTTAATTGTATATTAATTATCAGAGAAAAAAACCCCACACATTTCCCTCTTGGTCTCCTGAAAGCACAAGGATTAAATTGATACTAAGCATTTTTCAAAAACAAATCCTCAGAATAAATGGCATCTGGAGCACTGTGCTATTCCTAAGCTTTCTCATCCGCTGGGGTGACAGCTGAAGTGGTGGGAAAAGTAGAAAGACTACCTTCAAGGACTTTGACTTAATTCCTGTTCTGGTTCTTTGCAGCAGCTCAAAGAGGAGATGCGAGAAATTATTGTAACATAAATCATCTTAACTCATTCCTTCTTGGAAACAGTATTAATGGAGATAGTGCCTGTCAGCTGTACCCACAATGAAGAGTGTGGGAACAAGAGTGGCTACTTGCAGTGAAGTAGTTGGTGCAGAAGATGTGAAGATCTCATAATTTATAGTTCAGGCGTTTTCCCATCTCTGTCATGCTCTAGTCTGATCCTGTGGTCTGCTGCTCTCTCCAAAGGCATTTGCTGTGGAGAGACTAGCAAGTAAAGTCTCACTTAATGAAGACAGTGAGAAAATCAGCTATAGAAGCACAAACCCCAGCTGAAGTGTTGATGTAACACACCTCAACTGCACAGCCTTGCAAAGTCCTCATGCTTATCACCCTAATTCTGAGAACTTTTATAGTGAGTGGCATTTGAAACACCAGGACTTTTTCTTTGTTTTTCTTGCATTCCTTGGGAGCTGACACTTAAACATTGGCATTACATGTCTGAAGTCTCTTCTGAAGTTGATGTGTGTAACCTTAAATGTTGGTGATCTTGGCACAGATGATCTTCAAAGACCTCTTCCAACATCGACTACTTCATGATTCTCTCACGGTTCCACCATTTTTCTGTTTCACTCACCAGCTTTATAGCTTTGAAAAAAAATGTGATAAAAATCTAACAATACTTTATTTGGTGTTTTTAAGAATTAAAAATACCATGCAACACTTCTCAGTGATATGCTGAGGTTTTAGCCTTAGACTCCTGAAAGTCTCACACACACACAAAGAATTTGTCTTCCTATGGGTCCTGGATTCACTGCCATATAGGAAATAAGTGTGCTTATGAACACTCTTAAATGCTGCAGGGCCAAGACATCCTTCCTAATCTGCCAAGATCTGAGATCTCAGACCTGCTTCAACTGAGATGGATGAGGAGATCAGATGGTAAAGCAGGCAGGAGAAATAGATGTTTTGCTCTGTTTGTCACCATTCTGAACTCAGATGTCATGTGGTTAAATCAAAAGGAAGTGAGAAATCTTTATGACTGCTAAAGGATATCCATGAGCCAGAGACAGTTGTATACATTCAGGTACTACCTTGGTTTATTTAAAGATTATATTTCTTTTATATAGTATTTTCCTTTTGGTTTGGAGAGCAATCTTTTTAAATTGTGCCTGGAAGAAAGGTTTACAAAAGGAATTTTTTTGGTCTACATTTTATTACTTCATAATCTGATTTAAATCTATGAGGGCTTATTAATGCCTGTTGCATCCTGTATGTTACCAACAATTAGTACAGTCTAATAGACTTTAAAAACTTCTGAGTTACCATTTACATGCTCTGGATAAGTTTGAGTTCTAGTTTGAATAATCTTTTTTTAATTATTATTATTATTATTATTATCAGTATTTTAATTATTATTGCAATAAAGAACAACTGTACCTACTTGGAAGAAAAATGAGTCCTTTCAACTAACGAAGAGAAACTAAATAAGTCAGAAATTAAGCAAAAACATGTGACAATGTTGTATTCATGTTCCTTCCATTTAATTTGGAAGAATGCCCCTTTTGTGCTGATACTGAGGTTTGCAACCAACATAATTAAATGTTTCATTAACATGAGACTAACCCACTACAGTAAACACTGTCTTAGTAGGAGGTTTTTGCAGAGTTAATCAGTTCTGTGGTATTCCTTCTAACTCATTTTATCCTTTTCATATCAGTTATTGAATGCTTTCACATATTTATCTATTACAGAGTATTAAGAGAAAATATCATTTTTGGATTGCATTATCTAATTCTCTCTCAACTACATGTGGGGTGTTTTACTGGCATCAGTACCTCTGCCATGCTTTTCACAATTCATAGTCTAACTAATTCTTGTTTGCAAAGAATTGCACCTTACTTCTTGTAAGAAAGGAGCAAAAGGAGAAATAGCTAATACCCTCTGCTCCTTTTTGCTGTATCACTGCATAACCATGGAAAACACATGGAGAAGGAACAGGATCACTGCCATGTTCTTTGAATCTTTTTGATACTGACAAAATACTTCACATTTTTTCATGTTAGAGAACTTTGAGAGAAAGGAAATTAATTTGCTCTCACCAAAAAGTTAGACAAAACCCCAAAAAATGGAAATTGCACCTGAAACATTTGCAAGGCAGTGACTAGATGGAGCTCCATGTGATGTAGCTACAAGTGGAAGGTCAAACTAAGAGCTGAGATGCATGACTCAGGGTCCAACTCTCCTTCCACATAAGAAATGACAGAAATTCAGGACTAAATGAAATAACTGTAATAGTGTCTCAATCAAATGAGTTTTCAAAGCTCTTGCTCTGGGAGTACTTAAGAGGTGACAATCATTAGACATGACAAAAAAATGTCTATTGCAACAGCAAGGCACTTAAAATTAATTTTCTTCTTAGGAGGTTGTTGCCTAAATAAATCCAGAAAACATAATCCAGCAAGATTAGGATGCATGAATTGTAGTGCTTCTAGAAAATAAAGATCCCCAAACCCTAGAAATAGAAAAGACAGAGTGAAAGGCTTGTTCACATTAGGGAACTGCATTCAGGCCTTGCTTGCCCTTAACCTTCCTGAAAAACTCCCTAATGGGCACCTAAACACCTTTGGCTGCACTCTCTGTAGCAGGGCATCACCCTACAAAGTAGCCAGTGTGACAGATCTACTACTCAAGAAGTTGTAAATCAAATACTGTGGATTTTTTGTAAAGATCATATTTCCTCAGCCTTTCTGCATTCAAAAACAAAATGTCTTTCATATTGAAATTTAAAAAATACTGTAAGTTCTAAGCAGTAATCTTGAACCTCAGTATGCTCTGTCTGAATATCATACATTTGTTGTCTCACTATTAATATAGTACAGCATACTGGGATTCTTCTTCTACTTAGTATGTAACACATTTTACTAATGAGGATCATAGTTACTCATTGAAGAACAGTAGACCACTATTCTAGCTGTAGTTTGCAGTGCAGTGGGTTAAAAAATAAAGCACAGCCTCAATCTTAAATTTCATAGATGATATGCTGGCTCTGGGGAAGTCAATTCCGATTTTGCCATTGATTTCCAATGGTGAAAGTGTTCCACAATACATGTTTGGACTGTAAAAGAAATCAATACTATTTTGAGACATTTACTGGCTGAATTCTGTTTCTTTTTAGTTCTCTCAATTCCTTTATGTAGGCCAAGAGAAATTCATTCAGAGAACTTTGTGGATTGATAGATTAATGAATATGGTTAAGCTATCAGTCCCCAAACTGGTGACAACAGCTTAAATCATATGAAATTTCTTTTTGTTTTCAAACGTCCATTTTATTATCAAGGTGGGCTTTAACATAGCAAAATGAAAAATTGACACACAAGTCAAGGAATATCAAACAAGATAAAACATACATCCCAAATACTTTGTCGATAATGATCTGGTTTTGTGTGAGCACATAGTGTACAGATACACTTTACATAAATCTGCCCTCTCCATCGTTTGAAAATGAGCAAAAGTGAGTAATTTCGAAAGAACTTTCAAGAAATTGTAGCAGGGAAAATCAGCTTACAAGCTGAGCCATTACTTGCCCTAGTTTTTGCCTAGAATAATTTTCTTCAACAAATTTAATCATCCCTGAAAATATTAGTTTAAAGGATGCATTGAAATCATGTAGCTGTATCTGTACTAAGTTGCTATGAAATGGAGTTTGTATTTTTATAGTGTTCTGATTTTCCAATTTACAGTGTACTTAAAAAAGGCATAACAATTTTATGCTTATTTTCAATTAAAGGCGATTATTTAGTTGAAAATATCTTTGCAGCGACAAGGTTGGTTAAACTAATACATGGCATTTGATACTATATGATTGCTTCAGCTGCTGTATATCAATATGGATATATGAGCTATAGTTTTGTAAAATTAAAAGAAGGGCATTTTTTAAAATATAAAGATATTCCTTTTATAGCTTTTCTTTTAAGTTCTCGAAAAGCAGCTTGGCTCTTTTCATAGTTTAAAAGTGGAAATGTGTTTATGAGTACTAAATGCAGTGCAATATACTCTACATAGTGACATACAGAATAGGCATGTGTGTACTGCATGTTAGATAATATTATTCTTTCATACTTTATCTACGTGGTGCATGCAATTTTCCTCAGGGAGGGAATATACCCAACATGTTCACAAGATCTGAGATGCTAAAGGAGTTACATCCTGAGACAGATCACACGCTCTTGTTTCTCTGCAAAAATTAGGTGGTACCTTAATTAATGCTGAATTACAGCAGAATTCCATGTGAGCACTTAAAACACTTACAAGGCTACAGAATGAGTTAACTATGATCATTGTTATTACAGTCAATACCAAATGAATTAATAATGCCGGCACACTTAAAATGAAGTGTTAGCCAGGACTGCGGCAGAACAACACGTCAGGTTAAACATTATGTGATGAAAGGCATTACATGCTCAGCGGGAAGAAGCAAACTCGGTCTCTGCAGCTCCACACTCCCAAGCACAGTGCCTGCCGGCATCACACACACTTCGTATTTGACCAAGTCAGATGCCCATTTTCCTGCAGGAACAAGCATTCAGCAATGCTAGCCACAGTTTAAATTTCCAGAGGGAGAAAACACACCCAGTAGAGAAGCAGCATTTTGTAGCAGCACTCTGAAGGTCTCCTTCTCCTGTAGATGGAATTTTTCTAGGTATCTATAACATTAAAAGAGTTCACTTAAATGAAGCTGAACACAGGACACCTGAGTCTTTTAAAGTGTGCTGCTGCCCCAAGTTGTGCTGTCACTTAGCAGACACTGCGTACTCTAGCTGGAATGAAACTGTGAAATACTATACCTAATAAATTATTGCTTCATAACCTTCCAAAGATAACCTGACTGGAAGTCATAATGAATTTTTTGTTTAGATAGAATATATTGCAACAATTCATATCTACTATACATTTGAAAGGTGTGAAAGCATAAATGGATTTAATCAGATGTAATTATTTTTATGTCTAGTACTCAAAAATACGCAGAAATGAATTTATGGTAATTTGGCAGCCAGTGGGAATTGTGTTTATAAATGTTGAAACAGCTGTTGGCAAATGTAAGTGTGAAAGCAAGGAAAACAGCTTTTAACTTCCTCGCGTCAGGTTTGCGGTAAAGGAATCCTCGCTCCTTGTGAGAGCTGGGCTCTGATTGACACACACTCCCAGCTGCTTCCCTCAATTCATCCCACACACATAGGCATGGAAAAGAGATAAGGATTTGCCCTCTAAACTTTGACTAGTTCTTCACTGGCTCTCCTACTCCCTGTAACTACAAGCGCAGGTTACACGGTAAAACACAGTATAGCAGCTCTCGGGAGGAGGGTTACTAGAGGAGGAATGGATAACATGAGGACTTACTGCACTTCTCTCTGCTTTAACTTCTAGCATCTTCCCTCTAGCTGGAGATGCCTGTACTGCCCCACCTTTACACACAGATCACATGCTTGAAGGTTTGTTAATGAGAAATATGCACCTACTTAAAGCTGTGCCAGTGCTTAACTCCTGTGCTCTCCAGGGTGGGTTGGTAACATTGCTTTCCCAATTTTAGTTTTAGGGTTTTATGCAGAAGTAGTCTACTTTATAGAAATACATGCATGCTACCTTAATGTATGACAGCTCTGCATGAAGTACTCCTGCCCAGCTCTCATAGCTTGGCTTCTGTATAAAAATCTCAGTTAAAGTAATTTCTAAAGTTTTACATAGTGTCAATGACTCATTTTGTTCTATATCTTTATTGCTTTATTTCCATCTATTCTAGACAGACAGGCTAAAAATACCTAGCTTGCTCTAAAATTCCCCTTCATGTTCTAATCCTAAATGCAATTATTTTATTCAAAAATAAGTGAAGAACAGAACTAAAAGTGGTCACTAAAGCCAACAGCACAAGGTAGGCTAGTGTCAGGAAAGTAACCTGTTTGTGAACTGGAAGAAATAACCTGTATGAACAGCAGTGGGGACTGACTTGTCAACACTTATGATATTCAAAGCCGTCATTTTTAAACAAACAGCAAGAGTAAAACACATAATTACTGGCTAAGTACACTTTTAACTCAGAGTATGTTACAACTTTTCAGATAATTTCCAATTTTGAAGATGTAACTAAGAGCTGACTGTGTACATCACAGCCTTAATCCTAGTATCTGACTTTATCAAATGATGGGGTTCTCTTTCATTCCTGTTCTCTATGTTATTGTGGAAATCAGTAGCATTTCCAATAAATTATAGATTGACCAGTACTAAAGGCTCTTTGAAAACCACTCTCAGTCATCTCCTACTGAACCTTTTAAAGCTTCTGTTAGGCTCCTTTGAAAACCGTAGAGTGCCCTCTGTTGACCAAAACATATTCCTTTAACATACTAAATATTTCATGCAGAAAATGTTACATTTTCCCATTTTCATATGTTTCACTTAAAAAACCCACAATTTTGCCAAAGTGAATGCATCCCCTCAAAGACTGCTATTAGAATGTAGAAGTATAAAAAACCACCAAAACTGCAATGACTGCATTACTAAATATTTATACATAATGGTGATGATTGGAAGGATACATACCTGGTAACACTAGCTGAGAGCAATCTCCTTCCCTGCTTATGCACAGGTATGCACGTGTCTGTTCATTGGTGCCTGGTGTCCTGAACATGCACACTTCTATCAATACAATGAAAAAAAATAGACTTTGTAAAAACACAGAGCAGACACAGATACTGCATGACAGAGCACCCAGTGAGCAAAAGAAAATGTGTGGTAAATGGTGATTGCTTAATCCCACCATGTTCTCCCAAAAAGCAAAACAGCTGAGTGCAGATTTCAGCTCCCATGTTGTCTCCATATGACACAGAAAAATTGATGGCTTGGCTTGCTGGTGACTTCAAAAATAAGTTCCAGCAAGCCTTGATAAAACAGTAAATTTTATTGCAATTTCTGAGCAGGAATTCATAGGAGGGTGAGAATAGTTCTGGGTTTTTTCCCATCATTTTTCCTTTCTCATCTGTTTGCCGAGAGAAAGCATTGTTATATGTAAGACTATTTCACATATAATTGATTGAGGATGTTAACACTGACAGTGATTGACTTCCATTTAAAATATCTTCAAAAATAACATATAAAATAACATCTGATATTCTTTATTTAAATGTTGATAAACGACTCACACTTCATAATGAGCATTGAGATAAATATTAATCTATTTAATGTAACCAGTTAAGGAAATAGTTCCATTAATTCTGTGTTGTACAGATAATGATTAATTATTGGAAATGACTGTTCTGTGATATTTTGTAACAAGGGAAGACCAATTTCCATTATTTTGTTTGTGTCCATTTGAATGTGTAGAAAAAAAAATAGTTGTGTAGTTTGATTTTTCTTACTGTATAAGGATTTTGGTTCCAGCTGCTGAAAAAATGGATCCTAATGCTGAATGTCTGTGTACTCAAAAATATGCTGGCAACTATAAAAACACATGGACAATTCACCTGTTGAATCATGATAAATCACTACTGAATAGAGTAAATTAACACTAACCTCCTAATGTAAACCATACAGACTTAAACCAGATGTCTGGAAATTAAAGAAGAAATATACAGGCACACAGGTCTTCACTGATCTTGGCTCTTTCTTGCATTGTAATTTTCTGCAAATTTGATTTTTTCCCTAATCCTATGAATAAACCGTATATTCATGAAATCAATGTTTTATTATGTTGGGAATATGGCAATATAATTATTTAAAACTACATTCATCATTATAATTTTTGCATAAGATCGTCATTTTTCCAGGTCCATAGATTAAATTCAGTTGTGCAATGAAACAGAGCAAATACATTTTTGTGGAGAGGAAAAAAAAAAAGTAAATGTAAATGTCAAAAGGAAAACACAAGAATGTTTTGGAAAATTTGCAATATAGTTAACTAAATTTATGAAATAAAATTTAGTAGCATGAATAAAGAAATAAAATAAAAATTAAAAAAAGAAAGACTAACTAGACTAATAGTCCTTACACTTTTTAAAGGAAGTTCTCACAGCCATGAAAAATAATATAATGTAGTACTGCCAAACTGGAAGGCAGTAAAACGCTTTGGAGTGTGTGCATATAAAATAAATTTTCTTGGGCTTATGCGAACAGCTGTTATAAATTCCCTTAAAAATGACGGAATTAATAAATGGGAATCTCTTCCCGGGCAAAGACCCCAGTGCAGAACATTCCCATGACAACGCGCAATCCCGGTCCCGCGCGTTTCCCGCCGCCCGCGGGGGCCACACGAGGGCGCTCTGCTTTTGTGTGTGGCGCGCTCCTGCCGCTCCGGAGCGCAGGGATCTGCCGTCCCACAAGGAGCCGTCTTTCTCCTTTTTCCCCCTTTTTTCATCCCATTTCAAAGATTGCACATTTTACCGCTTTATATAAGGAAGTGATGAAATGATGGAGCCAAAAATCCTTGATGCGTCACTACACTTCTACAGCCACTCGATCAAGTTGTGTCTCCCTGCTGCATTTGCGCCGCTCGAGCGCTCCAAACTGTTTCATTTTGTTGAGTATATGGGATACACCCAAACCATCAGAAGAGATTTGTTTCACCGACAGATTGAACTCTTGGGCATCGCTAAAGAGAAGCAGAACTCGCTCTTCTGAGTCACATCAGAAGTGGGTGCAGAGCTCGGATAGCACCTGAGAAGAGGGACCACACCAAAGGAATGTGGTGTGGGTGTAAACACACCTCCATGAAATCTGCTTTTCTATCAGGCTGTGCCTTGAATGCAACATATTATAGAGCCAGCAGATAGTTGTAAGCTGTACTCCTTGTACCTGACCCTGAAATATCTACTCCATTGGTTATTTTAAATGTGAAACACAGCAGCGTGAACATAGAATTTTTTTTTCAATACGTTTCGTTTCTATTGGAATAAATAATATTTTCCACTGTACACAATAATTAAGGAGCATTAACAAAAGTTTACAGGTATATTTATAAATTAGACACAGAAGGCTACCTTGTTTTTCTCTGTACCCTAGACCATATATAGCTTTAGACTAAGCAAGACTAATCTTCTAAGTAGATTTACAGGGAAGCTTTCCAAGAAGAAATCTGTCCAGGAAAAGCATAGGACAGTCCTTTTTGTGCCTATGCATCACTCCTTTTTAGAAGCACAGGGTGCTTTTCCTTGACAGCTGCATCACAGTGAAGGGAGGGATGCTGATGTTTCCCAGTCTTTTAGACTTGTGACAGTCCATCTCCATCTGGAAGTCTTTTATCTGCACATCATCATTAACAAACCACAAACAAGCTTGGTCCCATTAGCTGGGCCTTTATCAGGCCCGTCCTGGGTATTGGTACACAGTGACACCCAGGCTCCCTCAGTAGTTGTGGTTTGTCTGAGGCATGTTTTAAAAATTAATCCTCTTTCCACATTCAAATTTTAGTCCTCTTTCCTTCACCTTGACCACAGAAAACACAAAAAGTGGAGGGAAATTTGATTTCCTTCATTGCAATTCTCATCCTCTGCGCTCTTTGAACAAAGAAGAATTTCCCCTGTTCTACTACCTCTGCATGTTTTTGTATAATTGTGCATTCTTTGATAAAATCATCAGGAAAGGGCACACTCTCAGCAACAGCTACTGCATTGGTGGCAACTGCTGGAAGTATGTTGAATTAGATGGGCCAATCTGTTATTCTCACAGATAAATCTTTTCTCTTCTTTGAAACTGGAAAACACACAGTTGAATAGTGCTCCTGGCTCTAAGTAATGAAAACACAATATATCCTCTTCATGCTGAATCCATCATAAGGTAAAAGTATATTAAGTCTCAAGTCAAATGACTTCCCAATTAGCCAGCCAGGTTTGTATCCATGAAAAATGCAAATTACAGATGAGTGATGAGATCTTGTATGTGTTACTATTTTGCAGTCTCAGACTTTTTAGCTGCAACGGTAGTAATAAATAATGTTTCTGAGTGCTCATGCTGTGAAATTGCTTGCTGTTGTGAATACATCTCTTCACTACCTGCAGGTGCAGCAGTGAAAGTACAGGCATTGTTAATCACCCTCAAAGCAATGAAAGGGAAAAAGGTAAAGACTCTTCCTGGTAATGTCTTTCATGTAAATCCAATGAATCTAGATAATATGTTATCTTCAGGAACTCAGCAGTGCACCTGGTTAGAGATATCCTTTCCTCTGCTCTAATCCCTTCCCTCTCCTCCTGCCTCTTAGAAAGGTCCTTATTTCATACAGGAAAGAGCTCTGACCGTTTTCAGAGTGAGCAGGCAAAGATGTTGTCATGTAATAACCCATGAAAGGACCAATCCTGCAAGTTCTAGACAGCCCTTCCCCGCAGGCAGGTGTTGGTGGTGGTCACCACGTGGCTCAGCAGTAACTCCTTTCCTCAAGGATGCTGAAATGGGAGCCTTAAAGGGTAAGGCAGTTTACTCCCCCCTTCAAGGAGAGGGTATCATGCAGAAGTTAGAGTTAATACAATATTTGATGTCGGTATTTCTTGTGCAGCACATGAAATATTGCAAATATATCTCACCTATTAAAGACAATAATTTTACATTAAAAATATCCATCTTTAATCCCCTCTGATGATGATCTCTTGCTGACTCTCCAGTTAATTTTATGCCATTGTCTAAACCATGCCCTTCTATGTTGTGCCTGCTCTTAGAGGTTTCAAATGGAATGTTGTATTATGTCAGAATAATGGGGTCAAAGATGTTTGGCATTTTTGCAAAAGGACAATACAAGTAATAAAATGTCTAAGAGTGGCAACCTGAGCATTTCCCTCTCTATTTTCCAGTTTTGCAAGAAAAATTTGTGTATTCTCTGCACAACTCAGGAAACTGCCTGAAAAACACAGGACAGTTGGTAAAATACACAATTAAGTTGAAACAGATGTCGGTCCTTCTGGGTTTCATGTGTTCTATTTGGTAGTTTGTTTCCCTAGCTGTAATACAGGAATGAAAATATTATGAGCTTAACACATTGGTCTGATGAGTTTTATTTCACTCAGCCTTGCAAAGTGCTTTAAGAACCTAACTAATGTCAGCAAAATACGGGAGAGGCTTTTTGTCCTCACTCTTTCATTTTTATTGTACCTGGAAATCACAATGTTGTAAAAAAAATTATATTCATGTTTTCTTTGAAAATAAAGAAAGGGATGGAATATTTTGCAATTAAGATAATTTCCATTTGTGAAATTCACCAGCAATCAATCCTCACACACAGAAAAAAAGATCATGTGATGCATCTATGACAGTTACACAAAGAAAAATAATTTAATTTATCTTGCACATAGTTATTGTTCTCCATTTGAAACACTTCTGTCAGCTGTATGTGATAACATCTCCTGTCTGTGTATATTGTGATAAAAGAAACACCAGACTAAAACAGCTACAATTCTATTACCTCAAGAACTGATTTTTTTCAGCTTTTCTATTAAAAATAACAGGTCTGACTTTGCAGAAGGATTAGGTACCTCCATCAAAACACTTGTTGCTGCAGTAGCACATGTTCTGCTGTGCACATGCTCTTTCCTTTCCTATTTTTCAAGGGGCACCATGATAGTGTTACCCAGATTATGTACTTGAAGTGCATTTTTTTGGTAAAACTGCAGAACTGAAATATTAGCATCACTTCTGGGCATTCATAAATACCTAGAGAATTCCTAAAATTTTAAAAATACACTGAACATTAGAGGTATATGAAACTAGAAGTGGCATGCACAAGAAATATTTGTGAGGAAGCATAAAGCTGCTAACAGGTTGCCGTTACCTCCAAAAGCAGAAATGTTAAATCTTACCAAAAAAAATCAAATTCAGTTATTGACAGTTGAGTTTAAAAGAAGTCCAAGCTTGTTGAATTAGGAGATAGCAGCCAAGCGACTTGGGGTCTGCTCTACTGTGGCTTTAGAGGAAGATTTTCATAGCCTGGAAAATGTTTTCTGATGCTATTTCTGCCAGACCATATCTATATTGCTATATTAAGACTTTTCACTGCATGAAAAACAGTCTCTTGACCACATCCACTCTGCTTTCAAAGGTGTTTTTTCAGAACTGGAGGTAGGTGGCCAGTAAAACTAAGTTACTGAGGAAAGCAAAGTTGGAAAGATGTTAAAAGGTATTTTCTTTTAGAGATATTTCTTTGGCTAATTTTAAAAACATCTGAGGAAAGTAAAGTGATTTTTTTTTTAGTGATTTATTTCAACAAAAATGTTTCCACACTTACAGAAACGATTTGGGAGCAAGAGAAATAGGACAGGAAATCTGCAGATAATGCCAGAATTCTGTTCTAAAGATGTGAAGAAATTAAAAGGAAATAATGACATCTTCATTCAAATTATTTTTTTAACATTAATTACAAGTTTCACCACAATGAAGAACTTCAAGAAGTTTAGCTCATTACCTACATTTCAAAGGTAGCAAAAGTTTTCGGAGGACATATAAAAGAGAGGGTTCTGCCAGTTTTATCAGGAAGATGTGGAGGCTGAAAAGATGTGTGTTACAGACATGACTGTGCTCCCTTTGATACATAAATCAAAGTCTCTTACTCAGATCTTTCAGAATTTCTCTTCTTTGCATGCAGGTAAGGAAATATTGGTGGAAGAGAGGGCAGAGGAAGGAGGAATACAAGTAAAGACTGGTAATATTCAGCCAAACTCCCTCTTTCCTCATAGGCTGTGTATAGGGTTTATGCCCCTTCAGATGGCTGCCTTCTGTATGTCACTGCTGAGAAAGTAAGTCTCAGTCAATATTTGAATAGATTTTTAATTTTTTAAATTATTTTAATTCATCTTGCTCAAGGCCTGTCTGAATGGCAAGGTTAAGAAGAAACGTGCAGGGCTTTGTTTTTCAACTGGAATATATAGTCTGCTTATAGCAACTCTCATTTGTCTTTGATATTTTTTCACAGGATTAAAAATATATTTCTTGGAACTAGGTCTTGCTGAACTTTAAAATATCAGTGAGGCTGTATCAAAATTTTATCAAATGCAAGACACAAATTCTCACTGATCACTCTCTAAACTGACCCAAAATCAGATGGCTGTGGTGAAGTAGTGTCAAATCAAAATAAATGCAGCCTGTTGCTCTGCTCCACACAGGGGTACAACTGCAGGATGTTATGTTCACACTCTGCATGCTGGGAATGAAATCCCATAGTCAGTCTCATTATTGAAAGGTTATCTGAAGGTTGTGAGTGGCAGCTGGATTAGATGATCATGGAAGGGCCCTTCCAATTGAAACCTTCTATTCTAATTCTTCCCCTCCCTTCCCTTCCCTTCCCTTCCCTTCCCTTCCCTTCCCTTCCCTTCCCTTCCCTTCCCTTCCCTCAGTTGATTACCCAGAACATTTAGATCACTCATTTCTAAGACAAGAATCTTCTTCAGATCATTGTTAACTCTTCAAATGTATAAAACCATGAAAAACATTGCATTTCCAGAAACTGATGATGAAAATTCAGGTGTACAGTAGAACCAATGAAATGCAGTTCTTAATAAGGAAGTTTCCTTCAATACCTGTCAATATTTTTTCCATTATTTAAAACATGGAAACATTTTAAACATGCTCAATTTATACGAAAGGTTAAGCATGATGGAATCTTATGTGTTCTAAGTTCTTGCTTTCTGGAGAAAAATAGATTCAAAGTATCTGGATGTGAGATACACAGGAATCGAAACATGTGAACCAATCACGACAAAACCTGACACAGAGCAAAATTTGCTATCCAGATGCTGAAAAAAAAAGATTCGTCCTTTCAGATCTTGAAAATTGAAACATTAACTCATTAACCACTTATTGGAAATACAAATAAAGATCTCTGAGTCTTTAACTGTCTAGCATCAACCTCTTCAGTTCATACTTTTCTCCCTTTTAGACCACATATTTCAATAAACTGATTCATATAAAAGTCATGTACACCACCAGTATTGCTCATGATACTTGCTGTCAAGAACATGAAAACTCTTGCTTGACCAAGTCCTCTCCTTCTATGACAAGGGTATCCACTTGGTGGATGAGGGGAACGTTGTAGATGTGCCTACCTGGACTTCAGTAACACCTTTGCCACTATTTCCCATGTTATTCTTCTGGAAAAGCTACTGCTCATGGCTTGGACAGGTAAAAAAAATATGCTTCATGGGTAAAAAATAAAGCTGAATGTCCCGATTCAGGGTGGTGGTGACTGGAGTTACATCCAGCTGGTGGCCAGCCGCAAGTGCTGTTCAACGGGGCTCAGTATTGGGACCAGTCCTGTTTCAGATTTTTATCAGTGATGTGGGTGAGGGAAACAAGTGTCCCTTATCTCAGATTGCAAACAGCACTGGGTTGGGCAGGAATGTTGATCTGCTGGAGGGTAAGAAGGGTTTACAAGGGGTCTGGAGATGCTGGATTGATGGCATGAGGTCATTTGTATGAGGTTCAAGAAGGCCAAGTGATGGGACAACAAGCCTACAGGCTGGGGGCAGAGTGGCTGGAAACCTGTCTGGTGGAAGAGAACCTGGGGGTGCTGGTCAACAGCAGCTGAACATGAGCCAGGAGGGAGCCCAGGTGGCCAAGAAGGCACCAATGCCTTCCTGGCTTGGATGAAGGACAGTGTGTCCAGCAGGACCAGGACAGTGATTGTTCTGCTGTGCTCAGCACTGATGAGGCCACATCTTGAATCTTGTGTCCAGCTCTGGGGCCCTCACTGCAAGAAAGACATTGAGGTGCTGGAGTGTGCACACATGGAGTGTGTCCAGAGAAGGCAATGGAGCTGGGGAAGGGCCTGAATCACATGCAGAGTGACTTATGGGGAGTGGCAGAGGGAGCTGGGGCTGTTTAAGTGAAGAAGAGGAGGCTCAGGAGGAACCCTCTTGTTCTCTGCCTGAAAGGAGGGTGCAGCCAGGTCGGTCTCTTCTCCCAGATAACAAGCAACAGCACAAGAGGAAATGGCCTCAAGTCATGCCAGGGAAGGTTTAGACTGGATATAGGAAGAATTTATTCACTGAAAGGGTTGCTAAGCACTGGAACAGGCTGTCCAGGGAAGTGGGGGGATCATCATCACCAGAGGTATTTAAGAGACAGGTAGATGTGACTCTTAGGGCCATGGTTTAATGGTGGACTTGTTGACTTGCTGGGTCAACAGCTGGACTCCATGGCCTTAGAGGTCTTGTTCAATCCTAACAATACTATGATTCTATGAAAAGTCAACAAATTTTAAACTTTTTTCCTTTCCCTTACAGAATCATTTTTGGTAGACAGTGATATCAGATACTGTATGTTCATTAAAATTTATTTAAATTATCGTATATCTAACATGGGAATTCTTACTCCAGATTTTAATATTTTTATCTCTTTACATAGTAAGGGATGACATAATTTTAATATGGCTTGAACCAACTGTGCTTGAATGAAAATTAGGTTTCATTTAAAAATTACCCAAAGCAGAACCTGAGATTGTTGAGGGAAGGTAGGCATATGCAGGAGGAGAGGAGAAAGCATTCAGTACAACATATTGTTTTCTGATTTACCAAATCAAGCATCATGAAATTGAGAAGTCCCTTTTTCAGTGTGTCCTTCAGGATTTCAATATTAGTACGTTCTCTTTTTTTAGCCATCTGTAGGTACAAAGAGGACAATGACGTTATTCCTGCTTGCTCTGTCAGATTTTCAGCTTTGCTGAAATTAAACCGATCCAGTGCAATATTCCCTCTGTTTCCCTGGGAGAAGCACTGTGGCTGTGCACAGCCAGCTGGGTGTCTCTGCAGAGGAGCAGCTCCCTGTGCTCACCCAAGGCCTCTGAGAGGGGCTCTTGTCATAAAACTCTGGGCCCCTGCTGTCAACTCTGGAATGAATGACCTGAGAGACAAACAGAGCTGTCACACATAGCAATGTAAATGTCACATCCATAGCTACAATTCCCCATCAGAAAAGATTTTCCAGGAGAACAAATGTGTATTATCTGACGGCTACTTCTGCAACACTACCTGAAAGTGATCTTCCAGGAAATCTGAAAGGGATCCCAAAGATCAGTTTCAGGCCAGGGATAAACAAAATACAAAGAATTCCAGGGGACCCAAATATGGTTTTACAATTTTAAAATCTCCCACAGCTTTCTTTCTGGAGTTAAAGATTTGAATTGCAATCTGTACAAGACATAAAATACTTAATACGTGATCTGTCCTTTTTTTTTAAATTTTTAAGGCAGCTCATAAATTTATTGCAGTCTTATGGCATACCATTCAGATTGATTTATGGGACACAGCTCAGATTTCTTATAGCTGAATTACCAAGTACAAACCAGGTACACCATCCCATTAAAAATGAATTTACTATGGGAACTGCACATTGAAAGTTAAATAATGGCTGGATTTTCAAGCTGAAACTATTTGCTTTTCTGCCAGTTAATCCAAAACAGTCTATGAATAATTGCATTACCTTTGCTTTCAAAATGTTGTTTATTCTCACTGAAGGTCATAGTCTTTGGGGAAAAAATTCAGAATAATGAGCATTACTTTACATACTCTGACTTGTAGTGTCACCAGTGTCAGACCTGTGCACTGCAGGGTATGTTTATCTTGGCAAAAATCTTAATTATGCTGAAGGGTATTTTAACAGATATTTTAATTTTATTTTAAGGGAAATATACATGCTTATACATACTTATACATGCACATAAGCAGCTTCAATTCATAGGAATGGCAAAATCATGAATGAGTTCCAGATCAACAAAATCTGGAAGAAAATGTTCTTAATCCCAGACAGAATATCATTGCGAGTTAACTCACATTTCATAGGAAGTAATATTTAAGCTAATGTCCTAAAGAGTAAGCAAAAAACAAACAAACAAAAAAAGCCAACTGTGAGATTGTCCTTGTGATATTCTTTCTTCCACCAGTCTGATCATAACAGAATCTATGATGTTAGAAGGATGATTAAGTGTAGATATTTCCCAATGTTTCCATTCTGCATTCTTAAGGATAAAAGTGAAAATGCAGGTCCCAGTCTGAGCTGCAGACACACTCCTCAGTTTCATTTCTAACATTTTCTGAATATCAACCTCATGATGTTCTTAGGACTGAAGAGAAGGTTCACTTTGAAAAGAAATCCTCTATAGAAACTTTCATCAGATGGTATAGAAACCTTGCCTAATATATCAGATGCAATAGAAACCACCAGATTTTGATGTATAATGTCTCCTAAAATAAATTAAAATGAAAGAGAAAAAAAGAGAAAGAATTTTAAAGAAAGGAAAAAAGAGAAAGGTTAAGAAAAAGAGAAAAAAAAGGAAAAAAGCAAAGGGAAAAAAGAAAAAATAAAAATTTTAAAAAGAGAACAAGAGAGAGTAAAGGTAGATAATTTTCTATCCTTACCATTTGCAGGTTTTTTTCCTTGGGTAGCCATTTGAACTTGTAAGAAAGTTATGACAGTAACTAAGAATTTGAACTGCTGCCCATGCGGCTAGGTGAGATGAGCAGTTTACTCAGGTCAGCTGGGTTTAATCTTGCCCAACATACTTACTCATAATGAAGTCTCTGGTGAGCTGACAGGGGCTTTTCAGTCTCCACCTAGAACCTCATTTTGGTCGTGGTCACGAGGGCTTGGGAGACCAGAGGAAATCATTATGTGGTTATACTTAAACACACAGGAAGTTCATGTTTAATTTTGGGTTTCCCTGCTAGACTGCCTCATCTATGCCATCTCTTAAGGACAGAGGTTCATTTATGCACATGTGGCCTGCAGTCCCCTCCCGCATCCTCCTCCCTACACCAATGTCAAGCACACAGTGCCCACTGGCAGCACACAAAGTGGAGCAGGTGCTGACTGAATGCAAAAAAAAGAACTTGCCTTTCCAGGTGGGCACAATAGAGCTGAGCTGAAACACTGCAGCACACGTAACAAAGAGAGTGACATCTTTACCCCTGCTGTGTACTGCTGGCCTTTGGAGTCAGTTCTTGTGTGTCACAGAAGGACTGGTTTGATCCAACTTTTTCCCTGGCATACACTCATGGAAGATTTAAGTCAACTGTTCAAGAATATGGTCTGTGCAGAGAGTAATCAGCACATTATATGCAGAAAGAACAATTAATTTTATGTGGGGTTTGCCTCATTTGTAAGAATCATAGTGAAAAAATGCAGAGTCAGCATTGCCTGATCAAGACATGGTTCCTTCATCCACATTTTCCTCACTGCTGGTGTGGAGTGGTTCAGTTGTGCATTTGGAAAGCATTCTGGATTCCCCCATGTCTATGGCAAATGCTCTGCAGGCTCATTGCCCGACACTGTATTGCCAGAGAGAAACTCACTCCAAACTTCCTAATGCAGGGCATGGAATATAATTTATGTTAGGCAACCTACATATTGTGTTGAAAGGAGACCGTGAGAACAAGGGCCAAAACTGGTAGATTTTTGTGATAAAAGACCAGGACCAAGGCAGCTGCTAAAAAATAAACTGCATGAAGAGGAACACCTGTATTTGTCTACAAATTTTACAGTGTACAAAAGAACATTTATAAAATGTGCAAGTGTGATGTGTATGCAGAGCACTGAGTGCTTCTAACACATTGATTTATTACACCATTTGACAGTAGTTTCCCAGTAATGGATCCTAACTGTTAGTGATGATTTCAGAATTCAACTGGAATGAAAACAAGCCTTTGTCTTCTCATTCTCTTATGAATTACATACCACGTTGGAAGTGATCACCTGTGTTGTGGTATTCTGCAGCTGGCCAGTGGCACAGCATGATCTATACAAAGAATGCACAGACCAAAGTTATTTCATGCTCTCCAGCTTTCCAACTGTGTTCACAAGTCTTGCATTTATGTGTACATATTCTTTTTAGAGGCACTAATTGCATGATTTTTATTTCCTGAGCAATTAATGCCATTAATTAAGCACAAAAATAAAAAAGCTTTATCCAGCACATTCATAATTAATGACAGTTTAGGTAACTTTAAAAATATTGCCCTACATTTTTTCTAGTTAAAAACTACTTCACACAGACAGAAGTTGCAAATGAGTCTTTCATAATGTTTAATAACAGGCATCTGAGTCATCTACTCAGCGAATGGGGTGCAGTTCTTAGGGAATTTGGGGCTCTCAGATGAAGAGACTGTCAGTTGTTAGCTCCAAGCAAAGGTTGTTGGATAACCAGAGACAAAGGTCAGGAACCACTCACTGGGCAAACAGAGGATTAGTTGTATTTTCTCAACTTCTATCTCCAAATGTTGCACAAATGCTGAGGAGGAAATCCTAGAATCATAGACTTGTTAGGGTTGGAAAAGACCTATAAAAACTTTAAGTTCAGCCATTAATCCAGCACTGCCAAGCCTGACACTAAGTTATACACCTAAGCACCTCATATGCACATTTTTTAAGTACCTTCAGGGACAGTCACTTCACCAATTCCCTGGGCAGTCCATTCCACTGTTCGGCACTCCTTCAGTGAAGAAATTTTTCCTAATATCCAGTTCAAACCTCCCCTGGTGCAACTCCTCTTATCTGGTCTCTTGTTACCAGAAAGAAGAGACTGACCCCCACCTGGCCACAGCCTCCTGCCACGCAGTTGAGGAGACCAATAAGGTCTCCCGTAAGTGTCCTTTGCTCCAGGCTAAAAACTCCCAGTTCCCTCAGTCTCTCCTCATAAAACTTTTGCTCCAGACCCTTCCCCAGTCTCCATTGCCCTTCTCTGGACTCATTCCAGCACCTCAATGTCTTTCTTGAAGTGAGGGGCCCGAAACTGAACACAGGATTTGAGATGTGGTCTCATCAGTGCTGAGTACAGGGAGACGTACACTGCCCTGGTCCTGCTGGCCACACTGTTGCTGATACAGGCCCAACTGGCATTGGCCTTCTTGGCCACCTGGGCACACTGGGAACTCATATTCCTCAAAGAACTACTGATGGGAGTGAAGAGAGGATAATGTTTTAAGGAAAACCAGATTCCAAGTTCTAAATTCCTTTTTTTATTATTATTTCCAATGTTAGAAAGGGCTTTCAGACATTTAAATTGTCTTTCTTGTCATAAACACAAGTCTAGAAGAAGATGGAGAATTCACCTTGTAAAAAAGGTAGTAAGGTCTATAAGGGTTGAGTTATATATATAAATATTCATCCCAAAACTCAGCTTCACCTTTTGCTTTCCATCATCAACCTATAAAATTCATACTTTAAAAACATTCCTTACCATGAAAACAAAGATCAACTTAAGCAAAGTTGATGGCAGCAGAGATCAGCAGAAGAGGAGATGGGGCACAGTATACTGGACACAGAATTTTATTCAGAAAATGAGAAAAGGTATTGCCTTTGGGAATTAACATGGCACACAACCACATTGCAATAGAAAGAGAGCATCTTATCCACTCACTTTCTTTCCTGGCATCATTTTGGTAGCTATTTTGTTAAAGAGGTCCAACTCTTCTTTTGCAGGCTTTAGCTCATTTTCAGAGCAGAAGCCAAAGATTTCTCTGCAACTCAATTTTACACTCACAGTCATCAGTCACATGAGAAAAAGCTCATCTGCCTTGGGATATGCCAGGTATTAGTTCTTCTAGTTATATTATTTCGTTGAATAAAGAAGAAATATGTCAAAGTGAAAGTCTCCCATATGATGTGCAGGGGTAAACATTACACCCAAATCTCTGCTGACTTCCTCATTCAGAAAGAGGGTGACCTTCTTTTCTTTGTTAAGTTGCCCGATTGTAGTTTGATCTCCTATTTCACACATTTGCAGAGCAGATCCAGCACTTTGTCTTTTCTCATTTGTTTCAGTTTCTTTAGCTAGTTTTCCTTATGTGCAATTCCTATCTCATAAAGCTTTTTTTTCTTTTTTTTGGTGGCGAGAGAATCCATTCCCAAGTGCTAATGTACAACTGATTAAAAATGAGCCATATGGTCCCCTAAATTGCTAATTCTGCTTACTAAAGGGAAAAGCAGAAGGAGTGCTGAGGACTCTGGGTGAAAGCCCCTTACCTTCTGCTGTGGTCTATGTAGAAGTCAGAGCGATGTTCTTGTTCCGTGGCCCCGACCCAGCAGCGCTGCCGAGCCTTCAGTGCAGGACCCTGGAGAGCGCCACCCCCGTCCCCGCGTGACCGCCCGCTGCTCCCGGGGCTTGGGGGAGAGGATTGCAAGAAAACGTCTTCTCAGAGGAGGGGAAAAGTGTATGGTTTCGGCAATCCATCCTGTTAAGCGGGAGACAAGGCAGATATGTGTGCCGGTGATTTATGTGAGACATTTCCCTCAGGGAATGTTTTCTTTGTTCGCTATACATTCCACGCTTCCTGCCTGCTCTTTGCCTGAATGGGAAAATAGTTTGTTGAAGGAGATTTTGTATAAACAGTCCCTTTTTTTTTTTTTTTAAGTTGTATGTTGAAATAGGACTTTTAAATCTTTTGATAGTGTAGAAATATCTCTGAGTCCTTCCTTCCTCCCTCTGAGGACCCCATAGAGACATTCTACCTGTCACTTACCTTCACCTGCATTGTTCACATCCCTCAACCACGGTCACACAACTTTCTTGTGACAACGATAACAGCTGCACACACAGGCAGAGTTTTACAGAAGGTACAATGTGTTTTTACCTGACAGCTACACTGGAGAACGCTCCTCTCTGAGGATTGTTTGCAACACTGCAGATAATTGGGTGAATGAAAACTTTGAAGTTGAGTTTAATTGTCTCTGAGGATGTGCACTAGACCCTATTCTGGTTTTGGAGTTTCTTTCCCTGAACGATTTTCCTGATAGGGATTTTACTAAAAATCTCATCTTTGGAATGACTTGATAGAATCCTAAAAATAGGTGACAGAGTGGATGTTAGCATACATGTTTGAAAATATGTGCTCAGTTTTTAAATTGAAAAGTATAATTCGGATCACTTTGCATCTCACAGTTTCATTGTGATGATCAGCTGGGAGAACTGAAGTGTCTCCTGCTTTATAATGTCTTAGGAGAATAAACTATGCAGAGAAAAGAATGCACAATGGGATTCCTTTTATTATTTAATCAGAAAACAAACCCACACTATTCCCTACTAGAGGTGTTATTCTTCACCAACACAAAGCACAGAAATTGCTTTAGGCATTCTCATAAAAGCAATTTCAGTTATAAAGAGAAACACAAGGTAAGGAGGAAATGTTCAAGAGCTAATGTTTTCTCTTATTTAACTGACAAGTTTCTTGAATACTTGGCTGGCTTTTTATTTCATATCTGTCAGAAAATTTATATTCCAGTAGGTAAAATTCCTGAACAAAAAGAACTTTGAGCAGAATATTTGTTTATTAATTAGGTACCAAATGGCTCACTCTTTATTCTTGCACATGGATAACATACATCAATACAGTGCACATGAAAACACACATATTATACATACCAGTAAGCATGTGGGTGGAGGATCAGGTGATCACTTTACATCAGTTCCAACATTCTTTTTTGGTGACTCTGTCTGTGAGAGTGCACACATCCATGCATAAAACTCTCTTGTGGATGAAGGATAGGACATGACAGGCATTTAATTACAGGTTATTAGTGATTTGAAAGAGTAGGTGTAAAATGGCACTCTAAGAACGGCTGCAGAAAAGATTTTTTATTTTTGTAGAGAAAAAAGAGAATGCTTCATAGTACTAGGAAACAACAGATTTGAAAAAGTTCCAAAAGTATATCTGAAATTCCAGATCCTTTTCTAAAACCTTGAGCAAAAACCTCTTTGTGGTTGCTGGCATTAAAGACATGCTATACAGCTTGAGCAAACCTAATGCTTCTATTCAAGACTGTCTCAAAGGAATGAAGCCAACTAAAAGATTAGATGGAATCTGAGTTTTATACCAGAGATTCATTTGTAACAGGATTCCCTTTAATAGCAAACGCTATTTAATATTGTTAATGTGGGCGTTACGGTCCCCAGAAGCATGTCATCTCCTTGAAGGGCTCTGTAATTCCTTTGGTAAGATGACTGTACAGAAGTCCCCTTCCCTTTTGATAACTGACCCAGAGGGCATTTACTGAGTTCAAAGAAAAGGCATATTTTTTTCGCCTCGCAAAGGCAATCTATATAGAAGAGAGAGCACAAAGAACATAACATTTTCCCCTCCTATAGACACTTTATTTAATATGTATATTCATGAATAATGTTTCTTTTCTATGCAAGTGATGGCATAACCTTTTATATTATATAGGCTTACCCCAAATAACATTCTTTTTGAGTCAACTGTCCAAGACAACAATGATAGTGGCATAACAAAAGATGCAGATGATATGGGTGCTGAATTGAAGGCAAAAATAAATTAATACAACACTGCATGGAACTCAATACAGCCATTTTTTGTGATTCTGTGATTTTAGCCCCAAGAAAAACACAGGACAAAACCCTGGAAAATCAGAATGAATCTATGATATTTTTATTTCTTTTCCTTGATTCCTGAATATTGGCTAAATCTCTGATGGGTTCAGATGTCCTGCTTTCCACAGGGATAAGGCTGATTTTTTTCCTAATAGCTGGCACAGTGCTGTGGTTTTGATTTAGCTTTAGAATAATGTTGATAGCACTGATGTTTAGCTGTTTCTGGATTTAGCACGAGAATAATGTTGATAACAAACTGATGTTTAGCTGTTTCTCAGCAGTGCTCATACTTCTTCAAGGACTTTTCAGTTTCCAGTGCTCTGCCTGAGAGGAGGTGCAAAAGAAGCTGGGAGGGAAAGCAGCCAGGACAGCTGGACCAACCTGGCTGAAGGGATATTCTACACCAAGCCCGGGATATAAACTGGGCAGGAGCTGGGTTGGAGGGTTTAATGAATGCTTAGGGCTGGGTTGGGCAGCAGTCAGCTGCAGTGGTGAGCAATTGTATGATGCATTATTTATCTTCCTTGAGTTTTATTCCTGTTTCTCTTTTTGTTGTCTTCTTTTTTGATTACAATAATTATTAATATTATATTTTACTTTATTTCAAATATTACACTATTTTAAAACTTTATTTATTTCATCTTTTAAAAATAATTTAAAATTAAGTAAAATTATTTTGTGATTATTTCTTTTTGAAGGGAAATCTAAACTTTATCCCTTAGTAATAATCCCCCCATGCCTAATGTTTTTACAGCAAATCTAACATTGTGTGGCAAGAACTGCAGCATGTGTTAATCTATTTATTTTTTCCTAATGCTGTCCTGTG
Organism: Melozone crissalis; assembly: GCF_028551555.1. Taxonomy (NCBI): domain Eukaryota; kingdom Metazoa; phylum Chordata; class Aves; order Passeriformes; family Passerellidae; genus Melozone; species Melozone crissalis. Next base: position 32,062,444 of record NW_026535794.1, read on the forward strand.
GCACATTCATCACATATGCAAGCAGAATTTGAATGGAATTAATTAAATTTAAAGGTGCAAAATTTCTACTTACTATTCAAGAACAGTACTCAATTTCAGAGTATTAATCTTATATTTCAGGTTTTCATGTTTAAATTTTCACAGATCTCGTTCAAGATTTATGCCAGAGATTAATTGCAAAAAGACAGCATAAGCAATTTTCAGTTAGTTATTAATATATCTTGTTTCTTATCCTCTTCATAATACTATATTCAACATATGTAACCCATGAAGGTACACAGGCAGTAAATTTTCCTGGGTCAAAATGCATTAAAACTCTTACTGTATACCTTTTTTTTACAGGCAAATTAATAAGACTTTTTACTACTAGACTGTCAGATAGTGCCACAAGCACTAAAGCCACTTCAGGAAGAAGACATTGTTTCAAATAGTAATATTTGCCATTTTGCTAAATACTACAGATTTTATGGACATTATGTTACCATTCATGAATTTATGATTCATCTGCTTTAGGAGGGACGATTCTCATCTGAGAGGTCGCGGTTGCCACTGTGGTTGTGTCAGATTTAATGGGAACTGGTGGTGCTCATCACCATCCTGGGGTAGGATTTGGAGAGAGCAAAACACAAATCACTGCATTTTACTGTAAACTCTGTAGGGTTTCAAATCAGATCCCACATAATCTAAAGTAAGAAAATATCTTAATTACCTTTAAAAAGTAGGTTCTAAACAAAAACCAAGCAAAAAGGCCGCAGTAGTCTGAGTTTCTAAAAGGAGCCTGATGCTCAGCTCCTGTTCTGTGCTTAAGAATGTCCTGAAATGGATCAGCATATTCCTAGTGTAGAATTTCCCGGAGTAAAATAATCACCTTCTAGAGGTATTAAATGAGTCTGTACAAGTCTGCAGCTGCACCTTCCCCAGTGCAGACAGAAACATCAAGTACTAAAGAGCAGAGAGCTGTGCAGTTAACATAGCTCCTTATCACCTGTCTATCCATAGGTGGAGACATAGATCTTCCAGGAATCTCTATGACTTTGCTGGTGTAACTTGATTTTTGAAAAGCAGAGGTCACACATACCCTCAGTGAAGCTCATCTTCTCCCCGATGGTCCTTTCCCGGTAGCAATGACAGATCATGTAAAATGGGGAGCACTGACCAACTTCCTCTGCTTCTTCAGAGAATTCACTGCACAAGCTGATAAGGAAAGTGCAGACATGTCTATCACCATCCTGGTCCTGTTTTCCATCCACTCTGTGAATTTTCTAGAAAAAAAAAGGCAATAGATTTTTATCATATCCCTTTCATATCTTCTTCACCTTTGAAAGATTTTCTATGGTTTTCCCAGCCTTACTTCATGCTCCTACCCCTTTTCTGCTGTCCCACCTTGACATCAGTGAGCTGTTTTTTCAGCAAGATGATGTTTACTTCAATATTGGAGTCAAATGCCTTAATACAAATTAAGCAGTAAGAGTCAAGTTAAAGAGGCATGCTGAAGACGGAAAAAAATTAGATGACTAAACTGAAAGTAATACATGTAGGTGGTTCATGAGTGATATGCCCTCTCTGACTTTGCGGGACAGTTGTTGGAAAGAGCTGTCGTTCTCTCCTGCTACAGCCTGCAGCAAGCCAGCTCATTCTTCTGCCTTCAGAGCTTGATTCAGTGACTAAAAGGATGCAGAAAAAGCAATGACTTAGGGATTCAATGAGGAAACCAATAGTTTATATTTTCCCAATTTTACAGTCAAATGTAGACTCTTTGATCTAGGCCACTAGAAGATAGTAACACTTTGAAGAAGACATTAGAAATTTATAAAGTATCTCAGAGATTTGATGTCAAATAACAGCTAGCATTTATGTAGCAATTTTAAAACAAATAATCTTTCATTTCCTTACAAGCTTCCTATAGAAATTAACCCCATTGCTACTAAATTTTTAAAGCGCATTTGAGTAGCTTGTGTACCTTCTTGTACATCTATGTTTTCACATTATTCAAATTAAATGTTTGATAAATATTTATCACATAGTAAATACTAGCCAAAAAAGGCCCAAGTAACCTTTCAGTTTTATATATTATGTTTCTTATCCTGATCATAAATATTATATTCAACCTTCTGGCTTTATATATAGTTGTGCTGTGCTAAGGTTGACATAGATATGAGGCTTATAAAACCATCATCTTTATAATTAATTTTAGCCAAGTTTGCTCTGTTAGGATGAAAATAATGGTAACTGTTAAAAAGAAAATTGTTAAAGCAGAGATCATTATTTCTCTAACTTGAATAAATGTTGTTTTTTATTTATTTAATTTTTTTTGCATTTTTAAGGGTAAAAATTGAGATAAAACCTAGTGAAATGTATCCAGAGATGTCTGTGGCAGACTGTCAGGTATAACACAGCATGCAAACCGAGATATTTAATAATTCTAATCAATTTAGAATAAAATTCTTGCAATGCTTATGCTGCTAACACACGTGAAAAATACAGAAAACGGCAAGATTGCTTCTGCAGAAGCAACAAATAGTTGTAGTAATATTAACAATCATCTTTTATGTATACATCAGCTATTTGTGACATACAGTTTTCCAGGTTGCACCCTTGTTAAAACGTACATTTATGAAGACCACATGTTTTGTGTTTTGCCATGAGCTCCTTAGTTCCTCTTTCAGCTGAGACAATTTGTTGCAAAATTTGATTGGGAAGGAGATGTTTTCATCTGTGGCCTCATGGTGCCTGTGACCATGGAAATTCCAAAGAGTTTCTGTTATTCTATGCTACTAAATGGTTATAGAAGAATAATGTATTGTTCACCTGTCTTCAATATATTTTCCTCATCTCCCTGGAGTATATTGCAGAAGACACCTGTTTTATTTCTCTGAAATAGAAGGGAATGCTAAGGCACATACTCCCAAGGGGATGCTGTCCTGGTTCTAGGTACTTAAAGGGGTAGATTTAGGTTTTCTTGCACAGAAACACAGAATCACATAATGGGAAAGGTTGGAAGGGTCATCCTAGAGCACACTACACAGAATTGCATCCAGACAGCTCTTGAATATCTCCAGTGAGAGAGGCTCCACAACAGCTCTGGGCAATCTGTTTCAGTGCTTAGTCACTGCACAGTAAGGAAGTTCTTCCTCATGTTCAGGTGGAATTTCCTGTGCAGCAGCTTCTGCCCATCACCTCTTGTCCTATTGCTCAGCACCCCCGAGAACAGCCTGGCTCCATCCTCTTGGCTCTCTCCCTTCAGACACTGACTGACATTGGTGAGTGTCTCAGTCGTCGCTTCCCAAGGCTGAAGAGGCCCAGCTCCCACAGCCTTTCCTCACAACAGAGATGTTCCAGTCCCTTAATGATCTTTGTAGCCCTCTGCTGGACCTGCTCCAGGAGCTCCATGTCTCTCTTCTGCTGAGAAGCCCAGACCTGGATATATTATCACAGATGCAGCCTCACCAGGGCTGAGAAAAAGGGCAGGACCACTTCTCTCAGCCTGCTGGAAATCCTCTTCCTGATGCCCCCCAGGACTCCTTTGGGCTTCTGGGCCACAAGGGCACACTGCTGTCCTTGCAGTGGCAACAGATACAGAGCTGTGGCTAAGGAAAGGCTGGATAGACCACCTTGCTGGGGGAAAGCTGGAGAGCCCAAGGGCACACTGTGGTTACTGAGTCCTGTGATGCATTTGCCTCAATGGGAGTTTTGTAGGGCCACATCATTACATGCCTCATTCTCTCCTGACCACTTCCTCATCTTTCAGCTTCTGCCACCTCCATCTCCTCACTCAAGACTACAATTACAACAAATGACTATAACTTCTGATGCTCCTTTGCCTGAGACAGATGACTAAAGGAAGCTACAAGACAGCTGTACACACCTACTGACTCTGAAAAGGTTTTACTTATGCAGCAAATCAGAGCCTATCCCAGCATCCAGGCTGTGATTAGAACTAGTTTAAGCCTAGGCTACTTTGGAAAGTATATCCCAGCTTGAATAAAGCAGGGAAGCACTAACAAAACTAAGAATTATTCTACATTAAAAGTCTTCATATTTGCCTTATGCAAAGAGTACAATCTGAAACTAAACATAACTCAAGATTGTGGTTTTTTAACATGGTTAGCTCAATCTCTCTGTGATTTGATGTTGCTTTTATAGCCACTGAAGAAGTGGCTATAACTGAAAGTGTTTTTGATATTCTCTGGAAGCATCTGCCACATAAAATTAGAACATAATGTTTCCAGAAAACATTGGTAAGTTGGCTTTGCTATCTGTCATTAGAGGATAATCTTTTGTGTTATTTGCAATCTGATATACTTGCAACTTTCCTCTTCTTCGTAATAATTGCTCTTCTTTCCACCTGAGTAAACTAACAGAAGGATCTGGGGTTTGAACTTGTCATTCTCTCTTCATTCACTCTTCCATCCAACCAGGCACACAGAAAAATAGCTCTTGTTCAATGCCAGACCACTGGATCCTATCTTTTCAGTGCTGAAAAGAAAAACCACTGACTTTTTTTCTTTTAAAAAGCCACACTTGTCATTCCTCCTGTTCAAGCCTCATCACAGATATTTAAGGCTTCTGACAGCCACAAGTGATATTGCTTACAGTCTCTTGAAACATGCACTTCTTAGCTTTAATATCTTTTCAAATAACTGTTACTACTTACTTTCATTTAAAAGAGAAAAGTGCTCATTTTTCAACAGTACTGCATTAATGCAAAACAATATTTTTTTTAATCTGGATGAGATATCTATTTGTAAACTTAGTCCCTTCTTGTGTCTTCTGTGCAATTGGCAGGGAAGCTAGCTGGAAGGGGCAGAGCAGGTCACCTTTCCACAGCTCGCTGTACAAGGACCCAGACACACAGACGAGATTCAGATGGTCAGCTGTTCCAAACTGGTGCTTTGTTTAATTTATTTTCTACTTCAATTGGAAAGCACCTACAAAGATCATTCTGTCCAATGGCCTGGCCACTTCAGGGCTGACCAAAACTTAGAATATATCATTAATGGCATTGTTTAGATGCCTCATAAACACTGATAGGAATGAGTGATCCACCATGATCTACCACTTCGCCAGGAGGCAATAGAAATAGAAATAGAAATAGAAATAGAAATAGAAATAGAAATAGTTTGTGTTGGAAGGGACCTAAAAGATCATGTAATTCCAAACACTCTTCCATGGGCAGGGACACCTTTCACCAGACCAAATTGCTCAGAGGTCCATCCAACCTGGCCTTAAACACTTCCAAAGACAGGGCCTCCTTAACTATTCTGGGCAACATGTTCCTGTATCTCATCACTCTCACGGGAAAGATTTTTTTCTCATCTCTAATCTAAACCTGCTCCCTTTCAGTTTGATTCCATTCCCCCTTGTCCTGTCACTATGTTTTTGTAAATAGTCCCTCTCCATTTCTCTTGTCTGTTCCCTTCAGGTCCTAGGAGGCTGTAATTAGGCCACTGTGAAATGCCTTTTCCAGGCTGAATGAAGCAAAACTTTGGCTCTGCTTTAGCTTGTTTTCATGCCTTCATTGATGTATAGCTAACATTTATCACTGCCTGAAGTTACAAACACCTTATCATTCTGAGCAGGATTGAGAGGCTAGTTTGGGAGGGATGAAGGAGCTGCTGTTTCTAGAACATGGGTTAGAAGGAACAAGCCATGGCATTCTATGTGGAATGGAAGCTAAAGACACTGAAAAATATCTCTGCTTTCTTACAATTTCAATTTCCCAATTGCTCTGAGCACCAGCTATGTAATTAGCTCAGTATTATCCAGGGACTAGGCATATAACCTGGAAGGTGCTCACTGTGCTTTGAACACTACCTTTTGAATAGATAGTGAGACTGCTGGGAGAAGACTTGCTCAATCTTCAAAATTTTGTTAGGCTGCTGTGAAAAGCTGATGTTGTCAATGTGTACATTAACAGAATCTCAGAGAGCTAAAAATCACTTCTGTTAGGAAATGTGGGACAGCCTCATTAAAAAAAAAAAAAAGGCATTGCTTGTAAAAAATTCTTCATTAGAGTATCTCCAGCTAAATCATTTCAGAATAAAGATGATCAAACAATTTCTGAAATTTCTCATTGGGTAATTCAGTACCATATAAAATGCCATATCAACACAATGCCTTCATTATTAACAACCAATGCCATAGTCATTATTCCACTGGGAGTCACTCAGAGGCTACAGTCCCTCTAGGGATTTCCCTATCTGTCTTCACAATAATTGACTAGCAAAGAAACCCTTTTCTTTTTCACTAAATGAGCTTGAAGTTACATTAAGCAGGGTGAGCTGATGAAACCACTCCTCACCACAGAAAAGGGAAAAACTCTGTAGGAGCCAACAGTGCTTGCAAAGAGGCCCTGTGAGCATAGGAGGAGCAAAACCTCCCCTTCTCAAGGGGCAGTGAAATTTTAGAAAAAGAGATTATGGAAATACATTCCAGAAAATTTTACCCTCAGTTTCTTTCTCAAACGTCTCAGTGTTTACTTGTGTGAGTCTTATTGAGAATACTGGTCAGGGAAAGGAAGAAAGATGAAATGCAGTGGAAACAGATAGTTATTTGTAAAATCACTGGAACAGTATTAACGTGGACAATGTAAGAATAAAAAACTCACTGCATAATTCCAATACGGTTTTCCTTTTTTAAAATATATGGCTGCTTTCTGACAATTTTCATGTATTCAATAATGTTGTTGTTTCAAGATTATCTAATAATATCTGTCTTTAATTCTAGCATTTAAAACTAGTTTACAGTCATTAAATCAAATACTACGAACATCCTGAATAGAATAATTTATTATTATAAAACATATAAATAGCACATTTATATAGACAATAGAAGAAAATATTGTGAACAGAAAATACATTATTTGTGGAACTGGTAAAATGACAACACTTGAATACTCATTTTTCTCTATACAACTGTATAAAATCAGTTTTATTAATAAAATGTCATAAAATTAAAACAAAATTAAAATTCGAATACTACAGTATGAAAATATAAAAAGTTCATTGAGTGAAACTGTATTCTGGAAAGTAAGACTGGTCTGACTACGTCATGCACAGACCTAAAGACCAGTTCTGTTACCAATGATACTTAAATCTTCCAGAACAAGGCAGGTCATAATAAAGTGTACTCTATCTATGTCACCTGTTGAGAATTCACCTTCTTTTTTTCCTTTAGGCTGGTCTCTTATATCAAGCATAGGAGATTAGAGGTCCCAGAAAGAATTTCTTTCATGTCAGGGCAAGTTCCCTTGGAAAATGTTTGTTCCTTATTTTATGCACTTCAATTTTAAATTTGCTTTCTAAGCCATAAAAATTGCATGCAGGTCCACTAATAATATCTCAACAAAAATGACTTCATATAAAATAGAGGTACAAAATTTAGACACATGATTATACTCATAAATGATCTTAAACACTGAGAAATATTTTACCATCAATACACCAAAGCAACCCCATTACACAAATGCAGCATCTTATTTCTTCACATTTAAGACATGCACTTAAAATTTATTTTTTTTTTTTCCTATACATTCTGAGTAGGCGCACAGGCTGTCAGCACAGTGGCTTTCTAAATAACAACATCTTGTTCTAGAGCAATGCAAAATTCTAGAGTTAATCTATGGAGTACCTCCTTTATTTTTCCAGTGGGATGACTATTCTCTACAGACCTCAATCCATTGGGGCTTCAGTATAACCCAGAGTTCCTTAATTTAAGCTTGGTTTTCATGTAATGGATAAAGCTGGGTTTTTTCCCAAAAACATTACAGCTTTCAATTTCCTTGCCCATAAAAGCCATCACGTGCATGAGCAGCTGTTTTGTATCCTTTCTGCCCTCCTGTGACCTACATTCAAAACTTACCTTAGAAGAAAATCTTTCTTCCCACTCAACAAAGTACTCTAAACCCAGCTTTAAAGAACCCTTTATTGCAATCTTAGTGAGACAGTAAAGTCCAGTAGTAAGGAAGATCCTCTTGGATTTGGCAGATGTAAGTTCAGTGCTTGTTCCACAAAAGCTTTTCTTTGCATTGTAGGCAGGTCATCAAGTGGGATCCATGATCTTAAATAACTTTTTGAGTACAGACTTTAACATCTCCATGCTTTGAAATCCCAGCTGTAGTGAGAGAAATAAAACTTCCCTGTTTTTACCTGAGAGTTGTAAACATAAGAATGTAAAAATTAGAGGGCTATTACACATCCTGGAATAAACATTTAGTGATAAGATCCTCTTTATGAGCCTTGCAGTGATCTCATAGATTACAGACTCAAGCAATTTTTCAGAATGCGTGTATGCTGGAATGTACTGATTTTTTGCAAACAGCAGGAAGATCTCGGTTAAATACTGGTGCAAAATGGGAACTGCTCAGAAAAAAGTGCTACACAAAAATACCCTCTTGCATTATTAATTAAGAAATAGAAGTAATAATTAAATTAAATAGAAAAATGAATATTACTACAATCAGTGCACTTTGTACTATTAAATTATGAAGTACCATAAATAGCTCAAGCTTTCCTTAGTGTTCCAATTAAGTTTCAGTTGCATATTACTCCATTATCAGTGGTATACCTGTAGCAAAGACAGGCTTGAAGAGCATTACCTTCCAGTTTTTGCCCTCATTATTAATTTTAGCAATATTGTTAACCAGAGTTTATAGAACCTTACTTGTTAGCATTTTCACTGTCATTGGTTGCAAGACAGACTGTTCATCTTCAAGGGGTTCCACAGCTTTAGGAAGCCGACTCAAAACTCTTCCACAGCTGATGCACAAACTGCTACCTGCCCTTCCCACCCTTCCTTTCTGCCCCAGCACTGATCACTCACTCCTGGTGCTTGCATTATGCCAGCTCCACAGCTAACAATGTCTTTTTGGGAACCACTTTCAGTTAGCAGTGGGTCATGTCAATTCACAACAAAGCCTGTTATAACCTGAACAAGGAAGGATGGGTGCCTGGGACAAGAACATATGGAACAGGAAGGAAGGGAGCAAGGACATGAGGAGCAAAGATTTCTTGGCCACTGAGATCATTTACAGTCACTGCTGACTCTTGCATTCCTTCACATATAGGCCAAAAAGTTCAAGTAGGTAGCGCAGGTTTGTTCATACTAAAGTGGTACTTTCGGTACTTCTTTTCTGGAGCGCATTTGGTGTCTGCTGAAGAGTCATATCCCAGGCACATTCTTCAGATGTTTGGGTCTTCTGCTGAAATGAGAAAATCAGACACTTGGACTAACACCAGCGAGTTCTTCCCAAACTACGGCACAGCTACACAACTTTTGGCATAAGTATCCTCTCTCCGGAAGCCAAATAGCAGAATTGGCAACAATGGTCATTGACTTGTGACTGGGAGATACTGGGCCAGTCAAGAATCTTTTTTTTTTTTTTTAAGTTAAAAATGCCTACAATAAAGAATAATTAAAAACCAAAAAAGGTTGACGTAGTTTACACCTGAAATTCTTTCAGAATATGAAATGTCCAGCTGAGGAGCTTCTCCAGATTATAGAGTACTGTGAGACTTGTAAACCCAGTGAAATGATAGCATCTGATCACTCAGTTCAGCTTTTGGCTTAAGAGAAATGTCTAGGAGCAAGGCCAAAGAGGATACTAGTGCAACCTGTGTCACATGCCATAGTAGCTCTCCACAGAGTGTTAATGCATTGTACCAGTTAAAGCAGCATTAGCCTCTCTTTGTAAATATCTGCATCAGCAACATGATAGACAGGGGATCAACTTTCACAAATGCTTTGAGAATGGTAACTGTTTCATCCTTCCTGTTTATTTTTAGGCTCATCCACATATTCTATGAAACTTTAATTAAAAAAAATTCTATGAAACTTTAATTAATTTAAAATTGCTGCAAGGCCACCACATGTCCTGATGCTGCTCATATACCATATCTCATGCTGAGTCCTTGTGAGATATTCCTCATTCTGGGCTTATTTGTTCACTTATTATAACTTAAGGTAACTCTGCCCCATGTGTCCTAAGGTCAGACTAATTTCTCCCACTTGCATTTCCTACTTAGGTTTTCCCTCCTAGTACATCAGTCAACTTGTCCCTGTACACAGGTTAAAGCTGAAAACCACTGTGGATAATTGTGGAGTCTGGGCTTGAAACCTGAGATAAGTAACAGCTATAAGGTGTTCATGTGGGCCACGCTGCCAGCAGAGGCAGCTCAGGAGTACAAATAGCATGCCTCTCTTTCCAGCTATGACACAAGCACAGCCTCAGAGCATCACTGAGCCTCTTACAAAGGAGAGAAAGAAGAAGGGGCCTCATGAAAGCAAAGAGAATAGGTGTAGATGTGTTCTGCTAACCCCACAGTGAAGAAAAGGTGTCACACCTCTTGTAGCTGATCTTCACTTCTGCTGAAAGGGTGCAATTCTAGTTTGTGCCTGGCCACATCTTCTCACTTTCCCCTTGGATCGGGGGTGTGCTGCTTCAACACCACCGTCAGCTGAAACAGCTTAGCTGAGAAAATATCTTTTGTGTGAGTGTTTTTTCCAGTTGGATTAAGTGAGTTTCTCTGAGTTGCTGCATGGCCACACCAGTACAACCACAAGGAAATCGATGGTAATGCACATCTGGGCAAGAAGAAGAAGAATAATCATTCTTTTTGGAAGAGCACCTTCTCAAACTGCCTAAAGGCAGTTGTGAAGACACACAGCTGCATATGAACCTGGCACAAGTAAGTACATAGCTGTGAATCAGCACACAAACTAAATGCCAAAACCAGAAGACTTTAATTAGTTAGTGTAGAATTGTGTTTGCTAATGGCTAGTGCTGCAATGACCAGTAAGATCAGTATAGACCACCATGATTTGAAAGATCATGGCTTTTCTGAGACAAGCATTGTCAAGAACAAGCAAACTGAGAAAAGGACAGATGTTAAATGTTTCTGTAACTAAAAATGGGAAATTACAAACTCTGTCAAAAGAAAAATAATTTTTAAATAAAAGTAGAAAATAAAGAATCTACAATATGTCCTCTAATACAGAATAGCAGAAGGGATCAAACTAGCATAAGATCCAGCGTGCCAGTTTTTTGCTTCGAGAGCTGCTACCTGTTTTGCTGTGCCAGATATCGCAGCTTTACACAGAGACTGCAGGAACTTTGCACAAAGTATTCACTGATCACATGAAACAGAAGGTTTGACTTTGGTTATCCCAGTTGTTTCCCTTCTCACTCTCTGTTTGAACCAGGAAAAACAGCTAGTGTCAGCACTTGGATGTGGACCAGGGAATTCTACTTAGAATAAAATTTATTGCCAAAGTGACAAAATAGTTTAGCTGTTCATAGCCAAATATTTCACCTGCACCGCTGTGTGGTTTCAGCAGCCACTGTCTGGCTGTTTTCACTGTCTGGCTGTTTTCCCTCCCTAGTGGTTGAATGCATACTTTCCCAAAGAGGGAGAGTTAATGGTAGCCAAGGAGTTTGGCACTTCATTCATGCTCTTTAGTCATCTCAGATAAGCACCAATGGAGAGCTTACCTGACAGCTGTGAGGTGCCCTTGTGAAGCTTCAGGACAGATAATACTTAATTGAAAATATCTTCCATTTTTTAATACATAAAATATACACATTAATTCAGAAATCTCTCTCTCTCTCTTAATTATGTTTTAGTTATTATTTTTCAGGTAAGTAAAGAGAGAAGCCATTTCCATATTATATTTTATGTTTACCTTTAGTCATTTGTTTGGCAAGTCTAATGTTTCATTGTAGAAAAAAAAAACAAAAACAAAAAACCCAGAAGATATCTTTCACTATCTAGCAACTGAATTTAGCAGCACTCATACGTTTGTCATTGCCAGTATATATTTCATCAGGAAACCACATGAGATGAATTAGATTTCCTGTTCAGCTTAGAGAGCAGCAGAAGGCATCTAGCCAGTGCAGAGTTGTTATCCACTGTTACAAGAGACATAACTCTGACATTACAACTCTTTAGTAGTTCTTCATGAGAACACTAACACGAACAGGCTGCATGATGTCAGATTGGTTCTGTCCACTTCTGTGAGCTGCTTATTTCAATGTACAGTAGCTTTCCTGCCTAGGAAAGCTGTCTTTCATGCCAGACAACTTGGTCTGTGCTCTAAAATATAAATTTAAATATATAGTTATAAATGAAGGTGTTCTTCTAAGGCACATGGAGAGCTGCTCATGGCCATATTCTTCTGCTAAGAAGAAAAACTTGAAGTCTGAATTTCTAAGCAACAGCTTCTTTGAGCACCAAGGAGTATCCAAAAGCAACTCTCTTTTTTAAACTCACATAATAACTGAAGCTTGACAAAAAGGGAAGAATTTTGTTATGATTTAGAATGTGACTTTAAGCTCTTTGGAAGTGAGTCTTGGCAATCTACATGAAGCTCTTTACAAAAAAGAAATAACTTCTTTTCTTTCCATCATCATCAAAAACAAGGTAAAAAGAAAACACCAAAGAAACCATAAAAGTATGACCAATGTAAAATGGCACATTTTCTTCACTGTTTTCCTGATTTTTTTTCCTTATTAGTGAAGAAGGAACAGATTCCAGTAATCACATCCCACAAGGCATAGCATCAAATATGTGTACTTACAAGACCAAAAGCAAATGGGTGCTTTCCTCCAGAGGGGTTTAAATATCACCAACAAAAATCAGTTACAATTGACAGGTTACAATTATTTGGTGGAAGAAGGGTGGTTTGGGTTTTTTGTTGGTTTTTCCTTCTTATTATTATCTCAAGTGCTATCTGTGTCAGAAGAACTATTCAGTTGTGTGACAAAGCTCACCAGCACACCCACAAGGATGCTCAGAGAGACAGTGGAAGGATGGGGAATTAAATTCTACCCTGTTGGGCTGCCCTCAGACCCATCGCAGAAGCCATCAGACCACTGAGGACCAATCTCCACAAGTCCAGAGTAGTACAGGGAAGGCAGAGTAGCAGGCAGGAACCTAGACTCATACAATCAAAGAAATCATTTACACTGGAAAAGATCTGTGAAATCATTGAGTTCAATTGTTAATCCACCACTGACAAGTCCACCTCTAAACCATGTCCTTAAGTGTCACATTTACATGCCTTTTAAACACCTCCACAGACGGTGATCCACTACTTCCTTGGGCAGCCTGTTTAAAGTCCTGGCAACCTTTTCAGCAAAGAATTTTTTCTTCATATTCAATCTAAACCTTCCCTGGTGCAACCTGAGGCCTTTTCATCATGTCCTATCCCAGATTAGCTGGGAAAAGAGGCTGAACTCCATCTGGCTACAGTCTCCTCTCAGGCTGCTGCAGAGAGCAGTAAGGTTCCTTCCAAGCCTCCTTTTCTCCAGCATAAACAACCCCAGCTCCCACATAGGACATGTACTCCAGCCCCTTCCCCAGCTCCGTTGCCCTTCTCTGGACACTCTCCAGCACCTCAGTGTCTTTCTTGTAGTGAGGAGCCCAAAACTGAACAGATTCAAGGTGTGGCCTCACTGGTGCCGAGTACGAGGGGACAATCACTGCCTTGGTCATGCTGGCCACAGCACAACCTGAACCAAGGACCACCAAGAAACAAACACTTCATTTGGGCCCCTCCCTGGACTGTCCCAGCAGGGACCCAGTGTCCACGTGGAAAAGCCATCATGACAAAGTGCTGCAAGCAAACAGCTCTCTAGATCCCCTTTCAGACCAAGCAAAGGTGCTGCCTAGGGCTGGGATACATCACTCAATGTAGGAGAAAAGCATTCTCAAGTTGTGCAGGATTTACTACATACTGTTTAGGGGAGGATCCAGAGGTAGGAAAAGGGAGATGTTTAGGTGATTTGGGGAGGAGCAAGAGTGGGAAATTTGAGGGGTAAGGGGATAAACATGGCCAGTTGTGTGTAAATACAGTATATCTCAATATTTCTATGTCTTACTACCTCTATTTTTCTTTTGTTCATGTTTTAATTCTTTTCGCCACTGACGTATTTCAAAGAAGCAATTTGGCAACCAGTAAGAAGCAATTTGGCAACCAGTAATTTATTAGAATGTAGTTTGGATAGAGAAAATTAGTAAGTATTTAACTAGCTTCTTCTAATAAGCTTCAGCAATATTTAGAAGGAAAAGTCTCTTAAAGCTACAAAGAAAAGTAATAAAGTAATTATACAAATTTTCTTCTGAAAAGTTATTTTACCTTATTTTATGTCTTGCAAATTTTGTCTTTTAAAGTGTTTACATAATTTTCTCCTCTTGAAGCAAGTGTCAAATATTAATACCAAGAACAGAGACACAATTTTTATGTCCACACAGTATCTAAATATTTACCTCAGATATTTTCTGTGAAGTGGTCCTAGAATTAAAACATTTAAAACACTGCATTGCCATCGCTGTTTTCAAGAATTCTTGAACAACGGGTAGTCTGAATAGGGAAGAATAAAATATCATCTTCAGAAAGCAAAAATCAGCAGTCAACATCATTTCAACATCAAGAACAATAATCTAATAAATTATTAAATTGACACTTCTAAAGCACCTGGAGGGTCAGTGAAAAACAAACAGGCAGGAAAGATTTGTTGCAAAAAAATGTTTGATAAACTGCTGTGTTTTCTTCTTTTAACAGATTATCTGTCTCGTAGCAAAAAAGGCAGTAGCAGAGGTGTATATTGACTTATGGGAATCTTTGGGCACTACCTTACTTGGCCTTCTCATTAACAGGGCACAGAAGCATTTTGTCCTGGGCTAACTTGCTGTACACAATATGTGCATAATTGCTTGCAGAAAATACCCCTAGACTTATTCATATTTTGTTTTCAAATAGAAAGGATATATAATATATCTCGTTATAATTCTGATAAGGTCTGGCCAAAATCTGATCCAACACAAAATTTTCACTTAAGACTTGCTTGATGGAAGGGAGAGCACACTCAAAAAATGGCAAAGAGAAGGGGTGCAAGGAAGCTGAAAGATTAGAATTCAAAATGATAAATGGGAGAAGTGGTCTGTAATGAATAAGACAAAACTCAATAAATACAGTGACCAAGTACTACATTGAAGCTAGAAGAAAATCAAATGCATAAATACAAAATTGAGAATACTAACAGCTCTGTAGAAAGAGACCTGGCTGTTACATTAAACCACATATTGAATAGAATCAATGATACCACACTGATGGGAAAACAGAAAAACTCATCCTGGAACATTCTAATAGATATGTCATATGTAAGGCAGAATTAGTAACTGTTTTTCTTAACTCACCTTTCAGAAGCCTCTCTTTGGAGTAGTCTAATACAACAGTACATAAAGAAGAATACTTTAAAATGGTTTAAAATATGGAAAATTATTGCAAAAGGGAGAGGTAATATTTGCTGTAAAAAATAGAGGCTGATGGAGGTGTGGAGGCAATATCTCAACCTTCCAATATGTAGAAAATTCTGAAAAGCAGGGATCCCTTTTCATGATTGTGCTTCATGACACTGAAGGCACGGCAGAACCTTGCTGGCTTTAATAACAGCTGGAAAGGTTTAGGGTAAAACAGGAAAACCTTCTAACTCTATGGATAGCTACAGACAGAAATAGGTCACCAGAAAGATGAGGTATAATCTCCACCATTCAACTTTCTAAGAAGAGCTTAGAAAAATACTCCTCAGAGTTTCTCCATTCCTTTGAGGAAGAGGCAAACAAGTGGATCCTCCTGGATTTTCACTCCTGCTGCTTTTATTACTGTCTCAAAGAAACAGAAAGTTGTAACTTAAATTAGCTATTTTTTTAGTACTATATATTTCATGACAGTTTCTGACAGTGACACGCCTTTCAGAAACTCATGCCCTGGTGGTCTGCTAGTTTTAAATAGCAACATCTCAGAGGTTAGATCTCTTGCTGACTTTGATCCATTCTCTCAAGACAGCTTAATGCATCTCTTGATGCCTGCAGGTCTTTGATTCCAAATATTTATCTTCTTTCAGATTTATTTCTGACCACTTGAATCTTACATTTCCTCACAGAACCTCTCTGACACATTCGTCAGCTGCAGAATTCAGATGACACTGTTCTTGATGCTTCCCCTTGGCATCATGGGGGCTGCTTTTAACTCTTTATAGGCTTATTTATTACTCAAATAAACTATCTAATGCAGTATGTTAGTTCTTTCAATCATTATGCTATAGTGTAGTTAAATATTTATCAGGTTGATTTTAAGGATTTTATTTTCTAAAGTACTTTGTCTTTGATTTCATGGTTTTACGCCTGTGGACACCCATCCTACAGTTAAGATTACTACACTAATCTTCACTATCTTGCAGCTACTGTGACAGAGAGAGTCAGCTATAATTACTTCTGAAATCAGATCTCATTTGTTACTTAGGACTAAATCTCTTGCACACCAGCAAAGCCACCTACTGCTTAAAGCACTCCTTTGTGGTAACAAGAATTTGCTACTCTTAGCTATATCCTTCAGTAGTATTTGAGCCATTAATCCTGGGTACTTGAAATTATCTATTAATACAAGTTTACTCCTATCTGGACCCTTGTCAGTGCAATTCTTTTGCAAGGGTTACTCTTCTACAAGAATATGCACTGAGACTTGGAGCTAGGTAAAAATTGAGTCTAAGGCTCATGTTCTTGGTTCCCTCTCCTCAGAAATTTCATGAAAGTAAAATTGTATCCTATTGAAGAGTCAATGTTAGAAAACATATTTGAGACTATGGAATGTGCTGGTTTCATCTGTTTTCTTTTTGATTAGAGTTCAGTGAGTAAAAAAATCTTCCTCCCATTCCCCCCTCCATCTGCTGTACCTGCAGACTTGAAATTCCAGGTACATTCATTGATTTCTCAAACAAGAACTGACACATGTCCCTCACACAGCTTTCATCTACATTTATTGATACAAGACCTGTGCAGAACTGGGTCACTTGTACCACATACAAAATTTGGATTACAAACTGCAAATAACACAGCACATAGGGTATCCTGTTTATCCCTACATGTATTACAGGCATGTTAGCTAGTATCATGGTTGAACTTCATCCCACTTTCCCATCTCCTGGTACTTTGTGAACTGCCAGCCTGGTTTCACTGCAAGGAATAGGTAAGAGAGGTCATGAGTCCATGAGTTGGACTCAATGATCCTGATGGGTCCCCTCTAACTCAGCATATTCTGTGATTCTGTCTTTGAACTGTTTAAGTTGAACAACTTTAAACAGCTAATATAACATGCCCTGGACCTATCACCACACTTGCTATCACAGTACCTCCATTTTTGGAAGATGAACTGAGCAAAAAACATGTATGTGGGCAGAGCAGCAGTGCTTTCGGTAGCAGCACAGATGCAGGCAGACTTCCTGAGCCAGAAGAGTTTCCTGCACACAATGGGCCACAGAAAATGAGACTGCAAACTTGGTTACATCAGACACAACTTTCTCTGTTGTCATATATTGTCATTGATGACAAAGATAGGATCCTTTTGAGCATCACATCTGGCTCTATGAGAAGAGTTCTGCAAATGCAGGTGGGGGCAGCTCAGCAGCAAAAAGAGATTTCTAGAATTAGAAGTACAATATTAATGATAATAAGTTCAGCCCTTTTTTGGTGAGAAGACTAGTGTGTAGGCATGTTGTTGAGCAAGTAAAGGAAATAACTAGTCATGCAGAGACTGAAAGAAGAGTTCCCCTATCTCAGTGCCCTGGCAGCATTTTGGGACTGGAAAATCAATAGCAGGTGAGGTTATTTAGGAAATTAAAACAACCATTTTGATAGGAAGTGGTAGTAGACTTGGATACACCCTCAGCTGCATCTGATGGGATCACAGATGGGGAAAACATTCTCTCTGCTATCCTGGCTGCTGAGATAATTTTTCTTTTTCCTAGTAGCTGATACAATACTGTGGGGTTGGCATTTAGTATAAGAAAAATGTTGATACACATTGATGTTTTAGATGCTGCTGAGAAATAATTGCTCTAAATCAAGGACTTTCCAGTTTCCCAAGCTTTGCTAGTGAACAGGTGCACAAGCAGCCAGAAAGGATCATAGCCAGGACAGCTGACCCAAACTAGACACAGGGATTTCCATACCACAGAATACCATGCCCAGTACATAAATGGGTGGAGTTGACAGGAGGAGACAATTGCTGCTTAGGCTTGGACTGAATGTCGGCCAACAGGTGATGAGCAATTGTATTGTGCATCATTTGTCTTTCTTGGGTTTTATTTTTATTTCTCTCTCTCTTTGTTGCCTACATTTTCATTGTTATTATTATTATTAATGATAATTTATGTTCAGTGTTTAGTGTTTTATGTTTTATTTTAATTATTAAACTGTTCTTATGTAAACCCAGATGTTTCTCCTCTCTATCCCACTGGAGGCAGGAGGCAGCCAGCCTCAGTGAGCTGAGTGTTACTTGCTGGCTGGGGTTAAACCACCACATCCACCTCCAGGCTCTAGATCAAAAGGAAGGAGTCACTGTGTTGCAAGCTTTTGTAACAACCATGGAAGACAACGCTAGGGTTAGGTGATTCATGGAGGTGTGTGGTATCTGCGCATCCTGCTGCTCTCTCCTGGCCACGCTGACACAAGAAGACTATGATCCCTCAAGCTCCCAGCACACTGAGATCAACAGACTGACCCATCAAGGCCTCCAGGGACGGTGCCTGCACCCTGGCAGTCAAGCTCATGAGCTCATCCATTGGCAATCTTCACTAAGGCCTTTTCAGTTACTGATTTAATTACTTTCAAGTGGTCACTGGCTATGTGAACTTGTCTACCTCAAAGAAAAGTCCTTGATTTTCTGTAAGACTTTATTCTACACATGGCTTTCCCACATTTATTTTTTTTTAACATATTTAAGAGTATCTATCTCCTCATCAGAAGGAGCTACATCTCAAGGTTTTTCCTTCCCTACTTAATCTAGGATTGATGATGGTAGGGTATGTCACACACTTAGCCAACAGAGGCTCTCTGGCTTGGGAGAAAGGAGAACGCAAGTTATCTGCAGAGACTTACACTTGACAGAAGCTTGGGACAGGAGGAGAGAAGCCAAAAATACTTCATAGCAATGACAAGTAGAATCAAGTAACTCCCTGAGTTCAAACATACTTCAGGCAAGACTTGATTTTAGTTTTTAAACTTGTGATAGATTGGGCATAGAAAAGAATACAGAAGACAATCATCACTCCCTTAAGGTAAGCAGATTATCTCTGCGCTGGATGACATGGTCCTGGGTGTTGGAAAAACACATTTTTGACCTGGTGGGGAAGCTTCTCAGTGAATGTCCTGAAGTCAATTTCTACACTGTGTCCTTGGATATGCTGAAGTCCTGGATTGCAGCTGTCACCTGTTACCGTGACAAGAAACAAAGTCTGATGTCTTGAGTAATGTCAGGTAGATTTCACTTCTCTTCCTAAACTTAAAGCTCACTTTCACACGTCTGATACAATGTCATCCAATAGTCAGAGCTGATACTGTAGCAGAGTGCAGAGTGCATGGGCCCTGTCTAGAGCCACATAAACCCTGTTCAGAATAAGTGTTTGATTCAGTGCCTGAGACATACCTGCTTTCTCATAGTAACTGCAACACAGTAATGACATGAGAAAATCCTAGGAGAACATCAGGTGAGCGAGAAGCAGGTACAATTGAATGCAGTACAAAGAAGGGAAGCTTTGTGTTTCAGGCCAGGAGAAGTTAGGGCCATGGCATTCAGAACTGAAGCATTCATTTTTGCTACTTGTCTTCCTGAAGGCAGGATTCTAAATCCAGTCCTGTGCTGTCTGAGATTCCCCACGCTGATGCATTTGCAAAGAGAGGATGCTACAAAAGAAATCATTGCTCAAGTTCCCCTGGTGTTGTCAATAGATATTTTACACAGATTCCAAGCAGGTCAAATACCTCTTGCTTGGTTCACTTGAGATCATGTGGAACAATGCCGAAGGGGCTTGCTTGCCAAATACACGATTTCCACTGTGGCTCCGCTCCAGGCTCTGTCTGATCAGTAATGCTACACCATCACCAAATTCTTCAAAGCTGCTGTTGACAGAGTTGAGACAGTTTACAACAAACCCACCAGAAGCATGAGTAAATATGCACCCAAACCTGCATATTTATTTCTTCAGAAACATTTGAGTTCCATGGCAAAGCAGCAGCAAGAGCACAAAGGGAGCATGAAAGAACTGGCAAAGGAGCCTTTGGGCTGGCAAATAATCTCCATTCAGAAATATGGTTATCTGATACTTGATCTTACGCAATCCTGGCAGACAAAAATTACTCCTTCATATGTTTATATAAATATTCTCACCACACCCCCAGCTTCAGTCAAACAGTGTGGTCTTATAGTAGTTCAGCACCTTGTGTTTAAGGGCTGCAGCATTTTAATCTAATTCAAGCTCCCCTTCAACTGGACTTACAGTTTTGTGAAGCCACCATGTCATTACTGTCTCTGCTGTTTGCAGCTGCTGGCCTCTCGTCTCTCTCTGTCCAAATGCAACCTATGCAAGGGCTGGCAGAGAGTAGGGAAGGGAACCAATGAAACTGGAGCACGCAGACAGCTATCTTTCCCTCCCCCTTCACGCCCCCTCTTTTTTTTTTTTTTCCCTTTGTAAAGATATTTGATGTTGTTCTGTTCAGCATTACAAGCCCCACTGTGCTCTATGGAATCATGCCTAATAGGCTCAAAAATATCAGTCAGTGTGTTAGGTGAAAAATCAATTAATGCCACAGACAGCTTAAAGAGCAAGCCAGAAGTGATAAAGAGAATTTGGGAGCTTAAAAAGGGGAAGAAAAAAAGAAAAAAAAAAAAAAAAGAATGCAACATACAGGTGGAGATTTAGGGTGAGAGAATATTTTTGAGGTGGAGAAATGGGTGGCTATTAGAACAAGGAAAGAAAGTAGCAAAAAATAATGGGAAAAGCAAGACACAGGGAATTAAATTCACACAGGAAAAAGTCAGAGAAAATAAAGGAAATTGAAAGATAAGAAAAACAGAAACAAAACACAGAAGAACTAACAAACAAGAGAGACAGAAAACTGCATATATGGATAGAGAGAAAGGATAATTAAAGTATCAAAAACAAGGAGCTAAGCTCTTTGTAGTTAAAATATATACACACTGTGAGAGACACAAAGCAATAGAGACTCAGCATTAAGTGGATTTTCTTAGTTTGAGCTGTTGTGCAAACCAGCCACCCTCATGTGATACTATGCCTGAGCTACATCTTGCCAGGAACCTCATATTTCAGTGGGTCTCTGCTCACCCACACATTTCCATGTTGTGCTCTTTTCCTGGGTGACAACACACTTCTAAAGTTCTGAGCCTGAAAGAAAGTGGTAGTGAAAGATGTTTGCTTATTTTTTTCCTGTTTCTGATGTTTTACTCTCATAGATCCCCATTAACAGTCGGAACCTCTGTGCCAACAGAAATACATCCTCAGACCTGATCGTTCTTTCATGTAACTCAACAGGTGACTGCTGCTGACTTCAATCAAAGCCCACAGAGAACAACCATGCCAGTGTGCAAAGGGAAGGTGCTGGTTCATGTGGGAACAATGCTGAAAGGGGCAGACTCAGAAAGCTTAAGCTGGCAGAAAGAATTTGAGGAAGAGTGACATTTGGAATTTGGGAAAGAGTAGGTGGTATAGGAGTAACTATGGATGGTAAAAATAAAAAATGAAAATCATAGTGCCCCTACTGAAACCACCTACACCACCACCACCATCTTTTATCTGTCACTTCAATCACTTGCCGAGTTGAGACAGATTTTACTCTTTGCACCCTAGAGCAAACTTTTCAAAAACACTGTACCTACAGGCTCAGATGGAAATTCAGTGAAAGTTTAAAAGATTGCATAGGACTTAAAACTTCCATCTCTCAAAAAAAAAAAAAAAGAAAGGAGAGTCACCTCGATAGCACATTTGCCTGTTCTTCATATATCCCTTCCTTCAGGAGGTGCCCCATACTCTGCTTCCCAGAGCTGAGTGCACAGGAAAGCTCTGATGCCCTGAACAGCCTGACCGTACACTCCCACACACTGTCCAGGGGCTGGAGCTCTCATGGAGCTCAGCCCTGACCCTGTGCTGGAGGTGGCCCTGTCTCCGGCTCTTCTGATAACCACTGGATCACCAGCAGGTCCTGCCACTGCCTCAAAGCTGCTTGGATGCGAAGGGTGGTGCCCTGACCAGGAGGGCACTGCCCTGCCTTGGCAGTGGACTCTCTAAGGAGGAAACCCTAGTCTTACTGCTCCCTGGCACTGACTAGGAGGCACTGGGATTTGGCTGAGCTGTAAACTGTGAGCTACTACCGCTTGCTTGCCTGAACACAAATAATTCAGCATTTGTGGGGTCACGATCCCTTACCAACTGTTGTTGCTGTGAAACAAAAAGAAAAATTGCCATGAAGATAGGGCAGGAATTCAAGCAGTTTGGGGAAATATATAGATCAAAGAAGGGAGCTTTAATTACGTTCTTTAAAAGTACAATAGTGGGATGTCCTTAGAATCTCAGTTCACAATAACTGGGCTGGAGAGTTTGGGGAAGCAAGAAGTGAATATACATTTTCACTTTGAAAAACATAGAAGAAGCAATCTTAACTAGTTATGTGTGATACCTTTTTTGTGTACTTTTCTTTGGTATGTTGTTAGGAAATGGGTCAATTTCAGGAACGTAGTTTTTTCACTACTACAGTTGGTAAGCCTTTCAAAAGTATGGAGCTATGCTCTGGGGATAAAACCACACCACGCTGACTGACACACAAGAAAATTGTTTCTTTAGAAAATAGAAAACTTTGGAACTACAGAATTGTGATGGAGTTCAGAAAATTACTCTCTCCAACCCTGCACTGAGGTGGAATCAAATACTCCCAGAGCAGCCTGGTACATGCACATCCTAACTTCTCAAAAACTTCCTGTGAAGGAAGTTCCTTTGGCCCAAGAGTTGGTCTGTTCTGGTGTCTCACCACTACAATACAACATAACAGAGCAGAGATTCAGAGCATGGCTATGTTATGTTCATAGTAGGGACAAACATCATTCATTCACTGCTAGGACAATGTAACACTTGAGTTGGATTCGATGATCCTTGTGGGTCAGTCCAACCCAGACTATTCTGTCCTGTGGTTTTTCTACTTGTGACCTGTGTTTTCTGTCTGTACAATGTCTGGAAACAGCCTGTATCATGTTTATGTCTATCACTTTCTTACTCTACAATGGTATTTCTACATTTGCTCTCTTCCAAAGGGTTTGTTGGAGGCCTGGAGTAGGGATTGAGGGGAGGATGGCCTCCTCCCTTTGAAGGATGAAACTGTTGAACAGCTGGTAAAGACCTGCTTTCATCTTTGACTTATCCTAGAATCATAGAATGCCCTGCACAGGGAGGGAATTTAAATATCATCTAGTTCCAACCCTTCTGCCATGCGAGACTCATTCTACTAGGCCAGGTTGCTCAGAACTCCATCCAGCCTAGCCTTGAAGACTTAAAGGGATGGAGCATCCACAACTCCTCTGGGCAACCTGTTCCAATGTCCCAGCCCTCCACACTAAAGAATTTTTTCCTAGTATCTAATCTAAACCTACTCTCAGACTGAAGCCATACCCCCATTGTCCTACAGATAGTTCTTGCAAATAGTCTCTCTCCATCTTTCTTGTAGGCTCCCTTTAGGTACTGGAAGGCTGCAGAAAAGGTTAACCCTTAAGCCTCCTCTTCTCACTACTGAAAAATCCCAAATCTCTCAGCTTTCCCTTGTAAGAGAGTTGTTCTGGGCCACTAATCATTATGGAGGCTGATGATTTTGCACTTGACAAACAACTTGGCCATATGGCATGGAAAATTTTAACGGACAAAATTTGCACCTGGGCACCATTTTTTTTCCAAATCTGAGTAACACTAACAGGCTTTGCCATGGAGGTGGTTATTGTAGATCCACCATAACTGCCACGACCAGCTTCGGCTTGCCCAGCTGTCGCTCCAAACCAGCCAGGCTGAGCGGGGCCGAAGCCGCAGGAAACAGCAGCACAAGCATCGGGGGAAAACAACAGCACCACGGTAATTCATCTGGTTTTAATCCAGCAACAACGCGCCTAGTCCAGCACAGCGCGCCGGAGAGCGCCTCCCGCTTTGTGAAGCTGCAGCGAGGCTGAGCCCGGGCGCCTCAGCGCTGACCCGCCCCGAAGGCACCTGCCGGGCACCGCCGCCACGCATGCGCGCTCGTCGCCACCGCCAGCCCAGAACTACATATCCCGGCGTGCCGCGTGTGCCCACCACTGCGGCCGAGCCAATGGCGAGGGAAAAAGCAGCTCCCGCCTCCACACAGCAGGTGCGGATGCAATCCCCGAGCCACCCTTCCCCCGCCCGGAGGCGGAGGGCTGGCGCGGGAGGCAGTTACAAAGGAGCACAGAGGCGGCCGAGCCAACGGGCCCCGGCTGCCGTGTGGAAGCCGCAGGGGCGTCTCCTCCCCGCTCCCTGCGCGGCCGGGGAAGCGGGCGCGGGGACCGCGCCTCAGGGCAGGCGGCGGCTCGGGGGCTTCCCGCGCGCTGTCAGTTACGAGCGCGCGAGGCGGTCAGGCGCCACCGGGTTGGCCGGCGGCCGCGCGCGGCCCCGCCCGCCCCCTCGCCGGATTCGCTGGCGACCGGGGCGCGCGCGCCGTCCATCATCGGGCCCAGCCACGGCGGGACCCGGGGCTGAGGGCTCGGCCGGGCCCCGCCCCGCCCCGCCCGAGGCTCCGCCCCCCGCCCGCCCCTCCGCCCGGCGCTGTCAAGCGAGCGGAGCGAGCGCGGAAGCCCGGGCCTCCCGCACGCCCCCGCGGAGCGCGCGCGCCTCGGCGGCCACGCCCCCTCCCGCGCGGCGCGGACGGGCAGAGGGCCGGGAGGAGGAGGAGGAGGAGGAGGCCGAGGGCTCCGGGCCGCGGCCCGCCCCCGGCCCGCCCCCTGTGCCTGCGGCGTGGGGAGCCGGGCTGAGGCGGAGCGGGGCGACCGAGGGGCCGGCGGCTGGGCTCGGTTTCCTGCTCAGTGGGCGTCGTTGGGGCCCCGGCGGGCCCCGCCCCCGCGCCTCCCACCCCGGGCCCCAGCTGTCACTCAAGGCGGCGGGCTGAGGCCGGCGGCAGCGGCGGGCGGAGAGAGAGGCAGCTACGCCACAGCCCAGCGGCGGCCATTCGTGGAAAAATAGGCCGTCCCGCTCCTCCCAGCTCCGGCTGCGACCGGCCTTCTCCCCGCTACCCCCACCCCACCCTCCGCCTCCTCCTCCTCCTTCTCCTCCCCCCTAGAGCGGCGCCTCAGCGGGGCATTAATGCGGGATGAGCGGTATGTAACCCCCTCCCTCTCTCCCTCCTGTGCACACCCCTCCCTCCCTCTGCTCCTCCCTCCACCCTTCATCCCCCCTCTATCCCGCCCTCCCGGGTTCCCCCTTTTCTTCCCTCTGTTCTCCCCCTTCTTACCCCGATCTTCTCTCGCTGCCCCTCCGCCCATCCGTGCTGCTTCCTCTTATGCCCCCTTTCTTCTCCTCCTCTCCCGCCTGCCCCTCCGGCTTGCCTCCTCCGTACCTCCCTCCTCCATTCCCCCTTTCTTCGCTAACCCTCCCTCCTGAGCACATCCTTCCCTCCTTCATTCCTCTTTTCCTCCCTCTTTCCCTCCCATGCACAACCCTCCTCCTGCCCCCTAAAGCATCGGCGGCCACTCAGTGGCCGTCGATGCTTTAGGGGGCAGGAGGAGGAGGAGGGTTGTGGGTGGTTTTTTCCTGCTGTCTCTGGGAGAGGAAACCAAACCTCCCCTTTCTGGGTGTTAACTCTCCAGCCCCCATGGGTTGGGTTTCAAACCACGTTTCTTAGCACTCGTTCTTTTGTAATAATGATTTGTACTGTTGTTTTTATAAAGAGGCAAAAGCGGCAAGCTGGGAACCGAAAAGGATATGCTCGTAGGTTTTGTTATTGTATAAATGAAGGTGAATAATTAACCTGTTACACTTGATATTTTTGCAGATCAAAAGAAGGAGGAAACTATGCCCACAGAGGGAGAGAAATCTCCCGAGGCAGAGAATAACAACAATAATAATAAAAAAGGGAAAACTGGAGGCTCACAGGTAAAGAACACACACCCGAATAGGGAAGTGCCCCAACTATTAGCATTTAAAATGAAATGTTCAGCTAACAGCATTTCCTGCTCAGGGCATCTTTCTTTGGGTTGGATGAAGCACAGTTGGTTGGGTGCAGTGTTTTTACTGCCTGGACATGTTTGTTTGGTTGCATTTTGCAGTGATCAGCTGCTTTCCATGTAATAGAAGCATTTTTAATATTTTTCTTTATTTTGAGGGGGGAAAAAAGACTGAATTGATGATGCAGTTGAGGTCTTGGCTGTCACATAGTCATTGATAATTAAAGAACTTTTAAGAGCATTATGTTTAAAGATTATTTACAGCAATTCATACTTCCTTATTCAGAGCTGTATCATTGGTCTCTGTGCAGAAGCACCTTGTTGGGGTTTTTTTTTGCTTCCTGTGCAAACCTTAATGCTCATTTTTGGTGCTTGATACTTGCACTCTTGTCCTGAATCCTTTCTGTTTTCTCTTTTTATGGATAGGATTCTCAGCCTTCACCTCTCGCTTTGCTAGCAGCCACTTGCAGCAAAATAGGAACTCCTGGTGAGAATCAAGGAACTGGACAGCAGCAAATTATTATAGACCCAAATCAAGGTTTGGTGCAGCTTCAGAATCAGCCACAGCAGTTGGAATTGGTAACAACTCAGCTAGCTGGAAATGCTTGGCAGCTCGTTGCCGCTGCTCCTTCTGCTTCAAAAGAAAATAATGTTGCTCAGCAAGGATCTTCTGTTGCCTCAAGTGCAGCAAGTCCCTCCAGCAGTAACAATGGAAGTACATCTCCTTCAAAAACCAAATCAGGCAATTCTTCTACAACGACCCCTGGACAGTTCCAAGTCATTCAAGTGCAGAATCCAAGCGGTAGTGTCCAGTACCAAGTGATTCCACAGATTCAGACAACGGAAGGTCAAATCAATCCATCCAACGCTACTGGCATACAAGACATACAGGGTCAAATTCAGCTTATTCCTGCAGGGAATAATCAAGCTATCCTCACAACTGCAAACAGGACAGCTTCAGGAAATGTTATTGCTCAAAACCTAGCAAATCAGACAGTTCCAGTCCAAATTAGGCCCGGTGTTTCCATACCACTGCAACTGCAAACTATTCCTGGTACTCAGGCACAAGTTGTAACAACGCTACCTATAAACATTGGCGGGGTAACCCTGGCTTTGCCTGTGATTAACAACGTTGCCACTGGAGGAAGTTCAGGGCAAGTTGGCCAGTCTACGGAGAGTGGAGTTTCCAATGGAAATCAGCTGGCGTCTACACCTGTCACTTCTGCCTCTGGTAGTACCATGCCAGAGTCTCCTTCCTCATCTTCCACTGCTACAACCACTGCCTCAACATCTCTGACTAGCAGTGACACACTGGTCAGCTCTGCAGAAACAGGCCAATACACAAGCACAGCAGGCAGCAGCTCAGAGCAGGCGACTGAAGAACCTCAAACAACTGCTACGGACTCTGAAGCCCAGAGCTCCAGTCAGCTTCAGTCCAATGGACTACAGAACGTCCAGGATCAGTCAGGTTCCCTTCAACAGGTCCAGATCGTAGGTCAGCCTATTCTGCAGCAGATACAGATCCAGCAGCCCCAACAGCAGATTATTCAGGCCATTCCTCCACAGTCATTTCAGCTCCAGTCAGGGCAAACTATACAGACCATCCAGCAGCAGCCTTTGCAGAATGTTCAACTGCAGGCAGTGAGCCCAACTCAGGTGCTCATCAGGGCTCCAACTTTAACACCATCAGGACAGATCAGCTGGCAAACCGTGCAGGTTCAGAATCTGCAAAGCCTTTCAAATCTGCAAGTTCAAAATGCTGGGTTACCCCAACAACTAACCATTACTCCTGTGTCTTCAAGTGGTGGCACAACCATTGCCCAGATTGCCCCGGTGGCTGTTGCTGGTACCCCCATCACTCTGAACGCTGCCCAGCTTGCTTCAGTACCTAATCTTCAAACAGTAAGTGTTGCCAACCTGAGTGCTGCAGGTGTTCAAGTTCAAGGAGTTCCTGTTACCATCACCAGCGTTGCGGGTGAGTGGTCTGACAAAGGGTTTGGAGTTTTGCTTGTTTGTATGGTTGTTTTGTTTTGTTTGTGATAGTTGTTTGTGGCTTTGGTTTGATTTTTTTTTACTATTACAAGAATACCAGATGATTTTAGATTAGCACTCTTTCTTCAGAATTTTCTGTAATGAACGTTAAACCCTTAACTGTGAGCAATTATCTCACACTTTATTACTAAAATTCAGATTTTAAAATAGCTGACATTTTTGCTAAATATTGAATTAATATTACCAGTGATATCAGTTGAAATGGAACTGTTTGTATTTGATAAACTACTTAAATATTTCTGTCCTCTGTCTTACTAAAGACTTGTAGACTCCTGAAGTGAACATGGGACTTTACTGATAGAGCTTTGATATGTTTAAAAGCCAGCAAAAAAAAGCTTTTTCCAACCAGGCAGTATTCCAAATCTTCTTTTGGGGACATAGAATGAGAAGTGGCAATATGTTAGCTGGGATACCTTGTGTCCTGGCATGTATTCATATGAAACTACTCATTGCATTCTGCACTAGCTCATAAAGTTGTTCCCTTAAAAGTTTGAGTCCTGCAAAGAGATTGAGTGGAATAATGTGTGCTTGCACATGGTTTCTGTGGCTTGCTTTAAAATAAAAAGATAAAGCCAACTGGTGACTGTACTTCAGTACTTGCTGCTGAACTGTTGATATGTACTATGAAATGTCTGTTTGTTTATGCTGGTCTAATAGTTGGGGAAGAAGCTATTAAAATGTTCTAGAATGGATAACTGAACTTAGTTTTATAGTAAATTCCGTGCAAGGTCTCTGCAGTGTCCCACAAGGACACCTCTTTATGTAAAATTTGCTGACTTTTAAAGTTTTAGATAAAACTGGATTTAGGCAGGAGTTGTCTTTGTCAGCTTGATAACTACTTACCAAAACTTGGGTTTATGTCATAGAAGTAAAAGTCTTCTATTGTAGTGGTTGCAATAGACTCTTCCCAACAACAGCCTGACTATAGGCACAGTTTTTTTACTATAAAATGATAAAAAACACATCATGTTTGATTGCTGTCAAATCTGCATAAGCAAACATTAGTATCATATAGACTTTTAAATGGTTTGGGTTTTGGTTTTTATGATCATATGCTAAGATGAAAAATGTTTAACAGGGCAAATAATTGTTCTTTTTGATTGAAATGTTTTTGAGGAGACATAACTACTAACATAGTTTAGTAGTAAGAAATTAGCTATTGGGAGAATTTTGACTGCTGTGGTACTTCTCAGCATGGAATGGTATGTTGAGATACTAAGAGCTGTTAGATGGCACTAAACCTGGCTTGTTTAAGGAGTGTCACACAAGCATTAATCTGGGTAATTAGAATTAAAATCTTGACCTTGTGTTTAGCTGTAATGGTTCAAAGAGAAGTTTGGTTGGCTGTAGCTGAGCAGCTGTTGTCCTATTTACCTTGGAACAATTTTTTCTTGATAAGAAGGTGCTGGTTGATGGTTTTCTTACAGAAGTCTCTACTTTGGTAGGGGACTCCACAGAAAGCCTGCTTTGGGAACAGCCTAGATTTGGGGGTGCTGGAAAAACCTTTCTGCCTGTAGGTTTTTTCTCTGCTTACTAATGGTGTACTACTATTCAGTACACACTAGCAGGTATTAGAGCAACAGATACTGAATATCATCTTTGTTGGTTATATTGACCCTACCTGTGCTTGCATATGAAGTCTTTTGGAAAATAAAAGGATTGAGATTGGTAACTTGAGGATGAAAAAAGGGCAATGAATCACAAGTATGGTCCTGGTCAAGCCAAGCCTTAGTCATACAGTGTTTGTATGCTAACTAGGTTACATTTTGTGACCATTGAATTCTTCTTCGTTGTGCCCACTCTCTCATGTCCTGCTCCTAGTAGGCCTTACAGCTGTTTCCATAATTTTTTGGCAGCAGTGAATCATAGAAACATAGAATAATTTGGATTGAAAGGGACCTTTAAAGGTCATGTAGTTCAGCCCCTCTGCTACGATTAAGGACATCTTCAACTAGATTAGGTTGCTCAGAGCCCCATCCAACCTGGCTTTGAATATTTCCAGGGATGGGGCATCCACCACCTCTCTGGGCAATCTGTTTCAGTATTTTGCCACCCTCATTGTAAAAAACCCTCTTTCTTATGTCGTATCTACACCTACCCTCTTTCATATTAAGGCCATTCCCCATTGTCCTATCACTACATGCCCTTGTAGAAAGTTCCTCTTCAAGTATAAGGTCTCTGAGGTCTCCCCAGAGCCTTCTTTTCTTCAGACTGAAAAACCCCATTTCTGTCAGCCTTTCCTCATAGAAGAGGTGTTCCACCCCTATAAGTATTCTGACATTTTTTCCTTTTCTTTTTCAATAAGGTACTATTTCTCTCCCAGGACTTGATGTTATGGATAAAGAACAAGCTTTTTGAATGCAAGAGATTAGTTGTAATTTGCTTCTCTTACTTATCTCTGCTTCTGTCCTATGAAACTTCCTGACTCTACACCCTGGGAATGGGAGACATGGTAGAATGGGAAGGAAAGGGAAGAACATGATGTGCAGTCCTTAATGCTAAATGTATTAAGATTCCAAGGAAGGAATGGTTATGAAATAGAAAATTGCAAACATGCTAAGATCTAAACTTTGCTTGCCACCTAAATAGAATAAGCTGACTTGATTAAGGCTGTTAACTTCCTTGGGTTTGCTGGTTTTTATTTGAAATGTTGTTGTTTTGTGTGTGTGTTTTTTGTTTGTTTTTTTTTTTTTATTATTCCCAGGCATCATTATAGGAAACCTTTTGAAAAACAAACAGCTCAGCTACCTCAATATCTGCAGACTGGTATTTCTTTTCTGCAGTACCTGAGCTTGCCAGTGTGAAGTGTCTTAAAAACAAGCTGAACTCTCTACAAGTAGTTCATTTGCCACAAATGAGCAGTAGAAGTAGGTGTTAGAAGTGAGCTGTGTAGAGGATGTCCAGAAAATTTTAAGAAGGCTGAGTGAAGAACTCATCCCATGCATTGATTCAGGTGCTCCTACTTTGTTAGGGAAAAGAAGTTACGTTGTCCTTCAATCAAGCCAGTTGAGTTTCTAGGAAAAAGACTTTTAAAATCACAATAAAAAATCACAATAAATAACTTCTTTGGTATTTGTGTCATATTTCTGTTCAATGAACAGGGGTTTTCCTAGTTATTTCCACAGTGAGATATTTAAGCACAATTTTTTCTTTAGTTTTTCAGTAGTAAATGAAGCAGTAAAGCAGGAAAATACTTAATTTAAAATTATAACACTTTGTTGATTTATAGAAAATTTTGAGAAATGGGGGAGTTGTGTTTTTTGTTGTTTGATTTTGGGTTTTTTTATTTATTTTATTTTATTGTTGTTTTGCCAAATAGATTCTAAATTCCAAAAGAGAAAAATTTCACATTGGGAAGAAAAACCTTAAGATCTTCTGGTAAATACTATAGTTTGGTCTACCTTTCATAACTTTTGTTACTGAAAGTCTGCTGTAAACCTAGGAAGATGTACAAGTGTGTTTGGGATTTCTTGTTGTGTTTTTTCAGTTAAAAATTCAAAAACTGATCCTGGTAAGTACCATACCTAGGGTTATATGTTGCACGTGGTCAAAAACGCAGGGCAAAGCAGAGACATTCTCACTATCTTTCACTTTCTGGCCTGAGAGAAAACTTCAATGTCAGTGATGAAAATTATTTTTTTACTGTGAGAGCTACTGAGTGCTCACACAGGTTGCTCAGGTTGCACTCAGACTCTCCATCTTCAGAGATATTCAGAAACTGTCTGGACATGGTCCTGGACAGCTTTCTGTAGGTGGGCCTGCCTGAGCAGAGTGATGGGACCCGATGCTCTCTAGAGGTCCCTCAAAGTCTATGCCATCTGTGATTCCATAAAATTTTATTAAGGTGTACAGAGTGTCAGTCAAAGGCATAATTAAATGTACAGAAGAAAGCTTTATTCTCATCCAGTTAAGTTTCTGAGCATTAAAACCAGATCTTTAATCAATTGTTTAATTAAGAGGAAGACAAACAACAGGCTGCATAGAAACCACTGTGATTGCTTGAACATTCAGGGATCTACTAATACCTGCCTTGCTGTGAGATCAGTACCTGTCTTAGCCTTTTACCAAGCTACTTCTGCACTAAGTTTTGCACATGGTTCCCTGTGGATGGGAATAGCCTGGAATTTATAGATTGCAACTGCCTGAATTTTGCCCCTATGGTCTTGGGGAAAAGTAGATACTGCAGAATACCCTTGCCCTTTTTCAAGGCTTCTGCTGTGAGAGTTGCAGAAGTTCAAAGGATTCCTGTCCCCAGCCCCTTTTTAAATTAAGGTATATCTGTGTAGATCAGTTGATTGACATTGTAAGAGACTATGTGAAAGGCACTGCTTTTAGTACTAGTTGAGTCTAAGAAAAAGATACAATTTGTAAAATAGTTTCCTTTTGGTAAGTGGAATTGTTTTGTTTTGTTTGGTTGGTTCATTTTGATGTTTTTCTGTTATTCTTGGAGGGTTTTTTTTACTGGGCTTTTTGTGAGGTTTTCTGGTTGGGTTTTTGAGGGGTTTTTTGTGCTTCAGAAAAATTCCCTCTTTATGAGAAAAAAATTAATAGACCAAACTTATATCTACCTTAATGATACTTCTTAGAGTATTAGTATCTTAGTACTTTTGTTACATGATGATGGAGGTGT
Source organism: Melozone crissalis (assembly GCF_028551555.1). Lineage (NCBI taxonomy): Eukaryota > Metazoa > Chordata > Aves > Passeriformes > Passerellidae > Melozone > Melozone crissalis. Next base: position 32,095,181 of record NW_026535794.1, read on the forward strand.
TTGCCCCATACAAAAGTGAATTACATGATTTTGTTTTAAGATAATGAAAAATATTTTTTGTATTTTATGTATGCTTGTTCCAAAATCACTTTTTTTAAGCAAAAGTTGTCAGATTCCATCACCTTGCAACACAAGTTCAAGCCTTTTTCTTGAACATGAGTGATGACATGGTCTGAATTTTGGGGAATTTTGAGTTCATCCACCCAAAATAACCTGGGGCAATGACTTCTGTTCAGTGGAACAGGCTGTTGCCTGGCAATAGTAAAGCTGGAGAGTTTTAAGTCTTTTGTAAGGGTGTGCGATGGGCTCCAAAATAGTTCTTAATGACAATGAAATCCCATGCCAAGTGTTCTTATTGAGATACTTAAAAATATGTAATAAGCCTTGCCATTCTGTTTCATACTCTATAGTAATGTGAGCTACTAAGGCATTTCTCTCTTTGGCCAGATACTTTCACATCACTGTGACATAGTTATGCAATTTGTCAGTACCTTGAGGTCTCCTGACTTCTTGTGCATTATTCGCACTTGTCTGCATCCAGCTTTAGCCTTTCTTCAAGGCTTTCTCTTCCCTTTCCCTCTTTATTAAGTCTTCTTGTTTGACAGGCACTAGTTTTAGGACTTGCAATTCAAAGACTCAATATATTGTTTAGACATGACTGTCTGGGTCAAAGTTTGATGAGGTCTTTGAAGCATTCTATCCAATTCTTTAAACAGGAAAAAAAGAGAAAAGGATTAGACTAACTCTATGTCGCTCAGTGACTGGAAAAAGGGAAACATCACACCATTTTTTAAAAAGGTAATAATTAGGCTCCTGAGAATTAATAAGCAGTCAACCTCATCTCTGTGTCTGGTACAATCATGGAACACACCTTGTGCCAGCTATGTCCAGGCATGTGTGTACAGAGGTGGTTAGAGACAGCCAACATGTCATCCCAAATGTATGCCAAACATGGCTTCACAGAGGGCAAATTGTGCCTGACTAATCCAATGGCCTTCTGTGCCAGAGTGACTGTATGGGTAGGTAAAGGAAGAGCTGCTGACAATCTGCTTCATCTGCTATGACTTTTTGTGAGGGTTTTTGACATAGTCCCTCGCAGTAGCCTTGGAGAGATACGGATTTTAGGGATGATAGGGAAGTGGCTGGATGGCCACATTCAGAGTTGCCATCAGTGATTCAATCTCCAAATGTAGATCAGTAATCAATGATGTCACCATACTGGGACCAGTACTGTCAGTATCTTTACTAATGATGTTGTGGGATTCTGTGCACCCTTGGCAAATTTGCAGATGGCACCAAGATGAGCAGTGCAGTTGATGTGCTTGAGGGAAAGGATGGCATCCAGAGGGGTCTTGGCAGACTTGAGAAGTGGGCAATGTGAACCTCATTGTACTTCAGCAAGGCCAAATAAAGGTCCCCTACCTGTGATGGAGCAGTCCCTAATCTCAGTATAGATTGTGTGATAAAGTAATGGATTGAGAGCAGTTCTGTGGAGAAAGACTTGGGGATATTAGTAGATGAAAAATGGGATGTGTGCTGGCAATGTACACTTGCAGCCCAGGAAGCCTATGGTATCTTGGGCTACATAAAAACAAACAAGGCCAGCAGTTCAAGGGATGTGATTCTCTTTCTCTTTGCCACTGCTGTGAGACCTTGTCCATAGGAGTGTGCTGGGAAACACCACTAGAAGACAGACATGGATCTGTTACAGCTGGTCCAGAAGAGAGCCATGAAAATGATCAGAGAGCTGCAAGACATCTTGTATGAAGATGGGCTGCAAGAGTTGGGTTATTCAAACTGGTGAAGAGAAAACTCTGGGAGCCTTCCAGATATACAACAGGATCTTGTCAGAAAGACAGACTTTTTACCGTGACCTATTGACAGTAACAGCACAACGGACAGCAGTTTTAAGCTGAAAAAGGGTAGGTTTAGATGGGACATGAGGAAGAAATGCTTTACTCTGAGTGTGGTGAGACACTGGAACAGGTTTTCCAGAGAGGTTGTAGATGCCCTGTCCCTAGAAGTGTTGAAGGTGAGGTTGGGTAGGTCTTTGAGCAATGTGATCCAGCTGAAGATGTCCCTGCCGATTGCAGGGGGATCAGAGCTGCCTGATCTTTAAAGGTGCCTTGTGATCCTTGTATGATTCTATGAATATAAAATTGAGAAGTGTTTCTGACCCTCTCTCATGCTGACTGCAGGTGATGCATACGAAGAGCAGTGCTCAGATTCTCTTCCCTCATTCAGTCACCTGCATATTCCTGAGCCAAAAGTGGGATTTTTTAATAAAGAAGTTTAATAGTTATAGATGGATTTTTTTCTCTGAATTTGTCTTTTCTGAGTCATTTTTTAATGCATTCAGTATTTGCCTGCAATATATTGTGTTTTAATTGTTACATAAGACATGTTTTTATTTAAAGTTCTTAAGTTCCTCTATTATGAAAACTTAAAATACCTGATTCATCTTCATGCTATTCGCAGTCTTCTATTACTCCTTATTTTGTATGCTAGATTTTGAGGGAGGGGAAGGTGTTTAGTCTGAAGTCCTAGAATATTACACTTGCATTGTTTAATGAATGAAAATGCATTTTTGTGAGGGCATATCCTGTGGGGCTCCTCTCGTGTTAATGTAATAGTGTCTAGAAGCAGAACTTGGTGAGTGGTATAGCTAAGCAAGAAGGGATTCCTGTAGGTGGCAAAGTTGAAAAGGGTTTAAAATAGCCACATTACATACAAGAAAACTGGCAAGTATAAACACCAAAGGTGAAAGTCAAAGGAGCTGAAGGATAGGGGTTGTATGATTTATTTTTTTCTAAATAACATGCAGTGTTTTCCTGGATGTTCATTGACAAGCAAGATGCAGCAAATATCTTGAAAGAAACAAGCTGCAAGCTGTGGAATCTGTAGTAAGAAGATAAGTATAAAATATTGAGCTGTATTAAAAAAAAAAAACAAGCAAAAAAATGAATCTGTCTTGGTTTTTTTACTTCATACTATGTGACTTGGCATCCTGAGAGTATAGATGGGAGTAGTATAGAAATGTAGCATACTTTTTCCAAGTCATGAAAGGTCACAACTGTTCTCAGGCTGCCTTGAGCTGAGAATTGTTGCAGAACCACAGTGTTCTAAATATTATAGTACTGGCATCCTTTTCAAATATTTCAAAGTAATTACAGGAGAAGCATTTAGTCTCCTAATGAAAAAATTGCTTTGGTTATGGGATTTTCTTAAACTGAAATTCAATACAGGGGCAGAAACAGTTTGACAACAAACTGCAGTTGAAAACAAACATTAGCAATGGTGATGTTAGCATAAAAATAAAAGTGTCAATATAGTGGTTCTGAACTTGATCCCTAAGAAATGTGCAATCTGCCTGTTCAGATAAATTCCCAGCATGCCTCAGTAAAACTAGTCTTTTCTGCTTGACCTGTGAGTAGCAAGGCATGACTTCATCATTACTTCTAAAATAAAGTGGGAAGGGGAAGCATTTCAAGTACCAAATTTGCTCATAATTGCAAGGTAAAATAGGTTTATAATGAGCTATTTTTATGCTATAAACATCAAGAACAAAATGTAAGCCTTAAATGTAAGCCCTGTCTTGAGAATTTTGCTATCCCCTCTCTCAATCCCTGTAGTCAGAAATTGGAGCATGTAGAACAGGAAGAGAATTGGCTGAGCTTTCTTGTTCATAAAATGCCAAGGAAGTGAATTGAGTGATATGGCACATCTTCAACAGCTAGTTAGTATTTTTTTCTTTGTTAAAGCATACTTAGATCTGCATTAAGCCAAACTTCTTGTTCTTCCATTGCCACCTGGTGTGAGGGAAAGACAAGAAGCATATTCAAAATTTCATTTCAACAGCTTCCTCGCTGTAACTAAAATTTTGGAGTTCTAAGTCTCATATAATTTTGGAGCTGGTAGATGAAATAAATAATTTCTTACTATTTTAATATATTAAAAACATTTTAATAGCAGTTATGATTATTGAAAAAAGCTAACTGTATATGGAATGGGATGCTATATTCTAAGAGGAGTATTAATTTCAAGTGAAACAGTGTTATTATTGGGGGTTGCCCTGTGGAAGCCAGGAGTTGGACTTGATGATGCTTGTGGGTCCTTCCCAACTCAGGATGTTCTATGATTGTTGATAAACAACTCTTTTTTTAGTGGTCAATTATTTTAATGGATAATTTAGTTAATAAATGTAGCTTGATTTATATACTGTAGCTTTAGAAGTAGTCAGGAGTGCATAATGAAATATAATTTTTTTAATTAATATTTTACTCTGGTTATGACATATACCAAAACAGTAGCTCTGGACATCTGTAGCCTCTTGAGAAATGAGCATCAGAGCACATGCTTAGTTTATTTTGGGGTAGGGTTACAGTTGTATTGATTTCTGTATGCATCTGTTCCTAACAGTGCAGTCTCCAGTGCTGCTGAAGTTCATAACAGTTATACACCTTGATCAGTCGGTCCTTGGAAAAACTGTATCACCCAAGCATGCATATTTAATGCACATTTAATCTTCATAGATTGGAAGTCTAGTATTATTTTGTTGTAAAGAGAGAATTATCAGTTAATATCTTCCTGCTGAAAAAACCCTTGGGATGCACGTTAAGTACAAGCCTGAGTTTCCTTAATTATAGTTTCAAGTCATGATGTGACTGCTTTTCCCTGGAGAAAAATACTGAAGTTTAAGAAAAATGGGCCTTGATTTTCTTATTTCTTTGATCATGGGGAAGTAACTGACAAAAGCATGAAGTTTTCAGTTTGTTCTGATCCAAAAAACAAGACTAGGTAAACAGCTTTGTAGGGTTAACAGTGTTAGAGAAAATGTCAGAACTTTTATGGTTTGGATCTTACAGATTTATGTGGCCCTTCTTTTGTAATTCTATTCTATCAGGTCCTTGCCTGATAAAGGCTATAATAAAGTTTCAGGTTTTACATCTTTAATGAACAAGTTAGTTTTAATATTGGTCAGCCTATTCATCCATAGACTGTTAATAAAAACAAAGCTTCATGCTCATGTTTAGTCTTGCTGTATAAGATCTTTAAAAATGTTTTATGAATCTTGGGGTTTTTCCTTTAAATTCCTTTTAATCTCTTTACCTTTTGCTTTTTTTATATTTACTTTTATCTTGATCAACATAATATTTCATACAGCCAAAATATTTACTTCAAGGAAATTAATGAACCTTCTAGTCAAGTGTAAAATATGTAAGCCAGCTAAAGCATAGACAAAATCCCATAATACCCACCCAGAAAAGCTCCCAGCTACCTCCCAAACTCCAAATAGAGTACTGGAACCTTGGCTTATATTTTTTCATGTTAGCCTAATTCTGTCCTTTCAAGATTCAGTTATTACTACTTCATGGCAATACCCATAACTTGAGTGGAGGTGCAGAAAATGACACTTTCTGAGTGTGTGTTTTTGTTACCATATGGCAGAAGTGTGTTAGAAAGCATTTGATTTTTGTTTTGGGATTTTTGCTTTTTTTCAGTTTGTTAGTTATTGACCTCCTCTAGTCAGACTGTGGAGACAGACAGTCCACAGGCTTCTTCCTAGTCCTACCCCTGTTTAAGAGTTAGGGGCAAGAGTTGAAGGAAAGAACTGGGCCACATTCTGCTGTGGCTATAAGGTGTAGAATAATCTGAGAGTTGGGGCAAGGGGATGGGGGAGAGGGAGATGTTCCATAAAAGTAAATCTAAGAATCTCAATTTCTTACATCTGCTGCTGCTTTCCGTGCAATGTGTCTGGTACTTTGCAGCACAGCTGGTACTTGGGTTTTCAGCTGTTGCTCTAAGTTTCAGCATGCAGGAAACTACTTGTATTCATCTGCAGAGAAGTGTTCTTGGACACTCACTCTAAGTATACTTTTTGACTATTTATTCAATAATGATGAAAATCAAGATTATTTTGGAAGAGTCTCTTTTCATTAGTATAACAAGTTACTTTTCTGATTCCATCTCCTTCTTTAGAATGCTTAATAAATTGACCATATTTTCTTTTCATTTGAAGTCACAGTATCCAAAACAACCAGAGACATTGCCTTGCTTTGACTGAAATCACCAGTTAATTGTTCAAGACTAAATTTTGTGAAATTGTAGCTCTGTGTTTGATTTTTATATTGGTTTTGTATGGGTCTTTCTGTGTTGTATTTGTAGTAGCTCTTTCCTATGTTTATTAAAGTAATAAAAAGTAAAATTGTTTCCAGTTTAATGAAAGGTCTTACCAGCTGGGAAAACCTATTTTCTGGCTCAAAGTGCCCTCAGGTTGTCCCTAAAGCCCTTGAGTAAATCCCTACATTTTTGAAAAATCATTAAAGTAACTTGGTGAAACTTTTGGGACATTGGTTTGATCTTGTTTTGGTTACCAATATGATTCTTGCACTAAAGGAAAAAAACTTCATCTTTTTAAAGATACTTAAACCCCTCTAACTTTATTGCCGCCTTCACTATTGAAGCGGTAATTTCAACAGAAAGCATAGTTATTATGCGGTTCAGTAATTTTTTAATACAATGAGATTAAAAAATCTCTTGAAGAAGAGTATAGCAAGTTCTTACAAATCTTGACAAAGTTAGTCATGGACAAAAGATAGAAACTTGCTGCAGTGCCCCTATAGGAGGTAGAAAAGACAGATGTCTATTTGATGCTACAATTTGCACTGGAGACTTTCTGCTTGTAGTAGCATCTGGACACAAAGCTGTGATTTGTGATGACCCTTGCAGTAGCTGGATGAATCCAGTTCCTCTCCTTACTCCAAACTGATCTCTACAGAATGTGTGGGTCCCTTGTATCAGTGCTTGCATTTTCTTCTTTTGTCGCATATTGTTTCTTCATAAATCTTTATTAACCACTGCTTAGAAAAGAGAGTGGAATTGTCAGCACACTGTATCATCTTCTCTGTAAATATTTAAATTCAGTGTTGTCTTTACATATACGTCATTTTAAAATGTGATTTGTGCTTCTTTTTTCAGCATGAACCTCCTTCATAATAGTTTAAAAAAAAAGATGATCTCTAACTATATTGACACATACTTTTAAACAATATTTAAAACTTGACTATACCTTAATCAAAGCATTATATTCTATTATATAATATAGACATGTTATTATAAGTATATTGTGTTATCAATATATATATAAAGTATATAGAAATTATCTTAGTGTAAATTACATTTATGTCTTTTTGGAAAAAGACTATTAAAGGATGTTTTCAACCTTAGAGCATCTGGTGTATGCAGGGCAAGGGAAAAAGAGAATTTTTTCCCATTGCTTTCTATTAGTGAGTTGTTAATGGATGAGTTGCTGCATCAGCTCTGATGCCTGTAGAGCTTTGGAACTCTGCAGGCTGTCTTGTAGTAATATGAATTGAAATACAGATTCTAACTGCAGTGTTTTCTTTGCTTTTTAGAATACACAGTTGAACAAATTTTCTTCTTTGCAACTTTAGTCACTGTAGCTCTAGGTACATTTTGCCAAGTGTTTCTCAGATTTTGCACCCTACCAAGGTAACTTTGTCATTGCTGCTCTCATCTTTTGACTGCTAAACGTTGGTTGCAGAATAGCAACAGGAAATATATACATTTTTTTCTGAGGAACTATGTACCAGAACTGAGAAGTATCCTTTTCTTAGTCTTAAATTTCTCTTCTTTCCAAGATCCAATTCTCTAATGCTTTACTCTCATGATTTCCGTAGATCAATAAAGTTAAGTCCTTTTCTCTCCCTTCTGCTCTATTAGCCTCAGAGAGTAATCTGAGTTTGTGAACAAGTGTAGGAAAGCAGGTGTAGTGTGTGGTAAAAGGAAGCTTGGTTTGACTTATAATGGATGGCCAAGCCTAATGACCAGTGATCAGTCACTCTGTAGAAGTGTTTTAGGTACCATGCATTAGCTTTCTTAAATCATTAAAGTGCTGTTATGGTTTTACAAATTAATTTTTAACTGAAAATGTGATTGGGGTGTGTGCATATGTATTATTTGGTTTCATAGTAGTTACTTAAAGTTGCTAAATTTTCTTGCATGAATGTGCTAAAACTCGTGTAACTTGAGTACATGAGTAAAGTTTATGTGGGAAAGTATATCTGAGTTTTACCTGCTAAGATGCAATTTTACTGCAGAATTGGAAAGCTGAGCAACTGATGAAGAATAAAGGATGTGCAAGCATTTATCTTGATAATCCTGTATCTCATGTTAATAAGTAATGCAGTTACCTAATGACTTAAATGGGAAAGATTAGTGACTAAACCCCATGATGAAAGATCATGCAGGCTCTTTTATTTGAGAAGCTTAAAAAATTTCTATTCAGTCATAATCATATTTGTAATATTGCAATAATTGAGACTTCTGTTGCACTTGATTTGTAATTAAATACTATAACAGGTTTCCTTACTGTATTCATTTTGTCCTATGGTCAAATAAATAGTTACTATTCAATAGCAGGAGAGAACTTAGGCCTGAGAGGAAATGAAAGGAAATTTAGTATCAATGTTATTTTGTATCATTGTTATTTTGTAACATTTGGTTGTAAGTTACCATTATATCCTGACAGTTTGTACAATAAAGCTCAGATATATGCAAGTTCAGCGTTAATTTTTTCTATCAAGCCATTTCACAATTTCAGGAATCATTATTAAAAAAATCATGGGACCTGGAGTAAACTTTCTCTATTCCAAAAGCAGGGGTCAGTGTACAGTGACTGCTTTCGCAGCTCATACAGAATAACATACATGAACTGACGTGTGACTTTGTTCCTTCACATAGTGACTTGTTTTAGGCCTCTTTCTCAAATGGGTGCTGAAACATGAGAACTGTTGTTACTGAAGGGTTTGATTATGAATGGTGAAGTGTAGTGATATCAGGTCCTGTGGTTTGGAGTGTGTCAGGAAGAAGCAATTTCAAGTGATCTCATGATTGTAGCAGCATTTCTGGAAGGCTTTAAATAGCATTTAATGCCTCTAGTAAGACTTTGAAAGGAATATTTTTAATAAGCCTTTTTTTCTCCATCTAGATAGTGTCAAGAGATCATTCTCTTCCTGTGTAGATAACATTATCTCAACCACCTGTTTTTAGACTAAGCAGGTTTGTTTGCTGGGTTTGGTTTTTTTGTTTCCTCCAAATAAGAAGCCAGTTTAGACCTAGATCCTCTCAACTGAAAAATCCTCTCTGTTTTAAACTTCTAGAAGTTGTCTTCATTTAATTTAGTAGGCTGCAAACACATAGCAACATTAAGTTTTCTCAGTTTCTTTTCTTTGGCAGAGGTGATTTAAGAAATAATTAAAGTCTCTTATTTTCCCTTCATATTGCCTTTGTTTTCCTTCCTCTTTAATAAGTGCAAGCGATGTAAAAGTTAAAGCTCCTAGTGATCCATAGGATTCTAGTATGTAGTTTACAAAAAAATCCCATACAACTCAAGACTATAGCAGACTCACTTTGAGATTTTGAGCAGGTTCTGTCAGTGTTGTGAAAAAATTCTGATTTTTCTTCAGGAGAAAAGATATGTCAACTGGTCTAAAATACACTCCTGTTATTCTCAAAGAACAAAGACTTTTATGTTTAACAGCTTTAAAATGAGAATAGATGCATTTCTACCCTGTGTATTAATAGTGTGCTATCTTGTTGGGGTGCTCTCTCAGGAGTTCCAAACAAAAATTAAGTCCAGTAATTACATTACTGAACTTCCCAGTGTTTTTTCATAGCTGTGTAAAGCTCTGACAAAGAATATTAATCATCTATGTGTGCTTTCTTCAGTTAGTCTTTTACCTCAAAAAACTAGATTTGCTTATTGAATGTTGTGGCTTGGTTCTTCAAATAAGGCAATTTGCATGATATTTTGAGAGCTTCAGGACCTTCTGTTCTGAATTTAGTAAGTGGAATTCAAGGGAAGGGAGTTTAAAATAGTGACTCCATGAGATTATTTTAAAGAAGAAAAATCAATATGCACATTAGAAAATGTTATAACTAATTAATGCTAGCTAAAGAGCAGGTAACTTATTACTGTTTAACTGAAACCATGTGGGGAGTGTAATTGTCTGTCTGAGCAACCTTACTTGGCATTGTCCCTTTTGTATTTTTATTGTCATTTTTCTGGTTATTGTCAATCATTTCTACTCAAATGTGTCACTGTATTATGTTTAATAAATATACTAATTGTTGTAGCTCAGTAGTGTGTATCCTGTATTCCAAGATATGCCCAGTCCTTACATGGGAGAAGGAAAGTTCAGAAAGGTAAAGTGTGTGTCAGCAGTGGTATTTAATATTCTGAAGAAGTGTCAGAAGACCCTTGTGGAGTTGGTCATCTCATTACTCGGACAGTGAAAGTTGGTTCATATGGAATCAGCAAAATATATTGGATTTTTAGAAATGCTGAACAGGCTTCTCTATAAATGTCTATTTGTCATATGCTAGAATTATATCCTGAATATTAACCAGTAATCATGGGATGAGAAAAGGAGTCATCCTTCTCAGGGTTCAAGTGTCACAATTCACATCTTACTTGAAAAGCCTTGGTTTGACAGCTGTCTTGGTTTAGGGTAAATTTAGGAAGGAATTTTTTGAAGGGGTCTCTTTAGAAAGATTTAAGTGATCCTTCCCCCAGCTGGTTCAGGAGGTAAATTTTCTCTGAGAGAAGTGGAAGAAACTGTTTATTTAATGAGCAAAGTAGTTACAAACATGAAAAGAATGAATAATATTAAGCAATAAAACCTCTCTTTGCTCTGAAAAGATAGTAGATTCAGATTCAGAGTCTAAAGTTTGTTTTGTAGGCATGGCTTTTTTTGGGTTAGGAGCTGCCAAGGCAGTGTCCAAGGGGGACATGATTGTGGCAGTGTTGGTCTTCTGGACAGGCGCAGCAGAGTTGAGCAGTTCCTCTGAAGAAGCCACAGTCTAGAGAAAAACCTTTTGTCTCAACTAATGAACTGGGAGCTAGTTTAAAAGTAAAGAAAGACTCTCAGTTTTCTCTTCCTGGCTACATGGCTGCAAACTCCCAGAGCACTCTGAGAGCTTTACCTTTCTCTTGCTGTCCGTGCTAGGCAACACAGTCAGTGAGAAAAGGAAGTTCAGGGGAGTAAAACTGAAGCTTCAGCAGATAAATGGTGTGCATCTTTTCCCTCTGCCCTTTGCTCTCTCTGGCTCTCTAGGCCTAGTTTAGAGCTACAGGGCCCATTTCTGAGCAAAAATACAGACTATGAGGATACCACATCATACAGTCACCTTAGGACAGCCCAGGGAAAGGTTGCATCAAAGCTTTAATACCAATTCAAGAAAATCAGAGAGAAAGAGATAAATTACCTCTTCTGAATTCTGACCACAGACTGATTAGGTCTCAGGACTTCTTTGCTCCAATAGGACTGTGTGGCATAAATGGTGTAGTCCTTCTAACAGACTGTAATAAAAAAGTAGAGTTCTTAACAATGTACTGTGACTGATAATGAAAACAGAATAGGAGGCTGCAATAGGTCACAATATCTGTTATATCTTTAACTTTTGTAGTGACCATTCACAGGTGCTTCATTTTTAGTGCTGCTCTGTGGATTAAAGGAGTTTGCACCTTGGGTATGTTTAACAGATGGGGAGTGGATTGTGCTCTGTAGAAGACTGCACATTAAGCAAGTTCTTCCTTTTCATTTACCTTTGGCTCACCAGAAAGTGTGCCTGGTTTTTATCACAAGCAGTCACAATTATCATATTAATATTATCATATTAGGATAAGCATTAGATATTTTTTAAAAATTGCCTTTTTTTCACTCTGGCTGTTTATAGCACTCAGTATTCCAACAGCTTAACAGCCTGACCAGGAGTGGCCCCAGGACTAGCACTTTCTTTGGAAGCTCTAGTATCCTCTTCAGCCACTGTTAGACCAAAGTACTTGATATTACTATTTGCATTTATATCATGATGTTCTTCTTACCCTATCATATTCTCCCTCAAGGATTATCATGAGTGCTTTTCTTTCCTGTTAAACTATGGGAAATAAATATATTTCCACTACATTGCTATTATGAAAATAAAGAGTTGGTTCTATCCTAATCATATGGGGATTGCACTCAAGGTTAAGCCTGTAATTATTTTTCCTTTGCTGCTGATACCAGAATCCTTTTAGATTTTTTGTTTGTTTGTTTTCACTCTATGTCCAATCGCAAGTGGGGTTCAAATGCTATCTCTTAGGGGCTTGTCCTTGTTCTTTTCAGAGAACTGAAAACATTCAGTGTCTCTCACTATTTCTGGCCTTCTTAAGAAGACAAGGAATTCATGTTTATTCATATCTAGGCAGGTCAGATGCAACTTCCAGTCATCAACTAAGGGAAATAACTGTGTAAATTTGATCGGTGCTTCAGGTGAAAATAACCTGGTACTGACCTAGGCAGAAACCAGATTTATTCTATTTCCTGTAGCCAGTAGTAGCCTTTAGATGACAAATCAAGTCACTTTGAGAGGTTCTCTGTATATCATGTTCTTCAGTACTAACCTATGTGCATGTATGTGGTGGTGTTAGGTGGTGTGTGTTAGATTCCACCTCTGACTGTTACACAAGATATTCTGTGCAAGCATCTCTTGCCCCTCAGTAGTCATGTGAACCAAGTAGTCATTGTCCCATGCTGGGCTGTGTGTCAACTCACTCAGTAGCTGGGTACTTGAGGCTTCAGAGAGAGTGTTCTTTCTATCCCCATTGGTGGTGCCTGTTATGTTATGGATGCTACAGAAATCATTAAAACCCATTCAAATATCTCTGAACCATGTTATCCCTGAGGAATTTCTAAATTTTAAGTGAATGCTTCAATACTGAGGACTAGTATTTATACAATCTTAAATATTGTATTCTGCTCTAAAGAATTCTGGTTGACTGTTACACTCTCTAAATAAGGTGAAAAAAAGGGTATTTCCTTTAATTTCACAGTTGTATGAAGACAGTGAATTTTTGAAAATGGCAGCATCTGATTATATTTTGTCCCATTCCTGTTACTAAGAGGGCTGGCATTCAGTCATATTGTCATATTGTGGCTGGAAGTCATCTCTGTGTCAGATTCAGTTTATTATATGTATTTTCTAAGTCTGTATACTACTAATTTTTAAAACAAACATAATATGACCTTGTTGTTCAAGAAACTGCACTTCTTACCTATGTTGGAATAGTTTCTTTTGCTTTAATATCAAGCCAGTAATCCAGATTTCCTTAGATCAAGAAAGCCAATGAGATAATGGACTTACGCTGTCAAGCTGAATTCTTCGTTCATTGATTCAGTCTTGGAATTATGTTTGACCCCTTCCCTGGCGATTCTGTTCTGGTGATCAACTACCTTCTCAGTGAAGAGTCTTTTTTTAATGTCCTACCTGAACTTTCCCTGGTGCAGATTCATGCCATTCCCTCATGTCCTATCACCAGTCACCAGAAAGAGGAGAGAGGAGATCAGCACCTCTCCCTCCACTGCCTCCCTTGAGGAAGGTGTAGAGTTTGTGGAGGTCACCCCTTCTCTTCTCCCAGCTGAACAAACCAAGTGACCTCAGCTGTTCCTTGCACATCTTGCCCTTGAGACCTTTCACCATCTTGGTCCCCTCCTCTGCACTCACTCTGACAGTTTGATGTGCTTCTTCCACTAAGGCACCCAAACCAGCTCAGAGCGCTCGAGGTGAGGCTGCACCAGGGCAGAGCAGGGCAGGAGTCACTTCCCAGTCACTTCCCTCACCTGGCTCACTGTGCTCTGCTGACACACCCCAGGGTACAGCTGGCCCTTTCAGCTGCCAGGGCACACTGTTGACTCATCTTCAGCTTGCTATCAACCCAAACACCAGATCTCTTTCCCCAGGGCGGCTCTTGCTTCTTTTCCCCCCATTTATACTTCTAACCAGGATGACCCCATCCTGAACAGAGAATCATGCAAAACAACAATCTCAAAAAGCTTTGGGATGTTAGTTTGTTCAAGTCTAGTCCTAAGTTTCTTTTTCATTCAAAAGTTCCTTCCTGGCTTGATGTTGATTCTAGTCAGATTGTAAGAGAAGTGACAATTCTGTAAGTGCCATAAAACAACTTCTTAATTAGCTAATTGTAGTTTTCTGAATGCTGATATAGTTAAAAGGTTATTAGGGAGACATTAATTGGCAATTGACTGAATTATATTTCTGTGTAAGATTTTGCCTATTTCAGCTTTTAAGAAAAAGAATACATTTGTTAAACTAGGTAATTTTTCTTAGTATCAGTCAGTAATTTGGAGTCTTGTGCTGTTTTAATAACAAATTACATTAAACTAACAGGTAGGTAATACTTCAGAAAAATTACTGGATTTAATATTTTGTTTGTGGCTTCTCTTAACATTAGGTGGATTTTTGTCCACCTAATATAAATGTGTAAAGTTTATTTGTGCATTTCACTTATTGAAATGACTAATAAAAGGTACAAACAATTTTTATTTTACAGGTCAACAGCAAGGACAGGATGGAGTAAAAGTACAGCAAGCCACAATAGCTCCTGTAACCGTAGCAGTAGGTGGCATTGCTAATGCAGCAATTGGTGCTGTTAGTCCCGATCAGATAACACAAGTGCAGCTTCAACAAGCTCAACAAGCTTCTGACCAGGAAGTGCAGCCTGGCAAGAGACTGAGAAGAGTTGCCTGCTCATGTCCTAACTGCAGAGAGGGAGAAGGAAGGTAAATGTAACTTTTATCAGTATATATTTAAGCATCTTATCACAGCTTGCCTCATTTGGGAATGAGATTGTCCTATACAGCTTGCCTCATTTGGGAATGAGATTGTCCTATATTGCCTAGATTTTGAATGCTTTCTATTAGAAAGTACATTTGTGTGGGCTTTTTTAGACGGGGATTAAAATTGCCGCTATTAGCATGAAATGTTTCTCCTAATAGCTGGTAATGTTTTAGAATATAACTACTTAGCTGTTTAAATATGATCTTTTTAGAGGCAGCAATGAGCCAGGAAAAAAGAAACAGCATATCTGCCATATTGAAGGCTGTGGAAAAGTTTATGGCAAGACATCTCATCTTCGGGCACATCTGCGCTGGCACACCGGTGAAAGACCATTTGTGTGCAACTGGATCTTTTGTGGCAAGCGATTCACAAGGAGTGATGAGTTACAAAGGCATAGAAGAACCCACACAGGTTGGTCATCACTCTGTGTAGCCATAGTACAGCAAGTCTTATTTGTAGTGATCATAGTTAAACAATGGTATCAAAGTTCTCACTTACTAAGTTAGCTGAAAATTACCCTTAAATGCGAAAAAAAGTAACTTCAAAATAAGGAAGTGGTAGATTCCAGTTTTCATAAATTTAGGCTGACTGTGAAATCATATAAATAAAAAGGGATCTGTTCCAGTTGTTCTTTTGTATGTAGGCTAGAAAGAGAGGACTATTTCATCATAGATAGCTGATGTACATTAGCTAGTGCCTTATCTAAATGTAACAAATTTAGGTCAGGCACATAGGATTGGCCATGGACCAGGGTTATTGTTTCCTCACTTGGATTAGCTCAGTCCTTAAGGAATTTATTAACCTAGTCCGTACACTGGATTTGGTCTTCTTGGGAAATTTCCTAGTTTCAAGTGGGAACTGATAAAGTGAAGTCTCTTAACAGTTCAAAACGGTAGAGCTGGTTTTTTAAAAGCTGAAAAATTTTATCAGCCTTCATATTTTTATCCCCAGGAGAGTATCTCCCCCTCCTGTCCCTTCTCCCCAAACTTAGAGCACCTCATGTCTAAGCACTAACTACATTTGAACAGTAACAGGACCTTTTGGTAAACTGAATTTGTCTCTCTTGGTGTAGATTTCATACATCTTCTTGGAGCATTGAAATTCGTGTTTCTGAATTTGTTTCCCATTAGTGTAATCTAAATTTAAAAAGCATTATTATAAAGTTGTTCTTTGAGTGCTTTTACCTCCCTTGCTCTGGTAGATTTATAGAAGTTTATGAAAATTCTCTGGTGTCCTGAAATTCAAACTTCTCGTCAGATGATCACAGCATAGCAAATACTTGTTGAGAACATTTCAGTAGTGGGGAGTAGGTGGCCAAAAGCCTATGACTGAACAGAACACACCTGGAAATGAGACAGGTGGAAAAGGTGTCCTTATAAAGACACTTTGAGTGTTGAATAGAATAGGGTGAGATTCAGATGATCAAGCAGTGTTCAATGCTCTCTTTCAGTAACATGTTGGTTTTCTTTTTCTTTTTGAAAAGGTGAAAAGAGATTTGAATGCCCAGAATGTTCTAAAAGGTTTATGCGAAGTGACCATCTCTCGAAACATGTCAAAACTCATCAAAACAAGAAGGGTGGTGGAACAGCCCTTGCTATTGTTACCTCAGGAGAACTGGACTCTTCAGTTACTGAGGTTCTTGGTTCTCCAAGAATTGTCACTGTTGCTGCCATTTCTCAAGATTCAAACCCAGCAACCCCTAATGTTTCAACAAACATGGAAGAATTCTGAAAGGATCATTTATATGGACACCTAGTGCTGCACTTAAGTTTACATACCTTTCAGGATATGGAAGTGGGCTGGTAAAGTGGATTACAGAGCAGGAAATCTTTTTTTCAGTTATGACTTCTGTAAGTGTTCCAGGTTGGAAGGTCAGCAAGGGAAGTGTACACCGGTGCAACAAGACAAAAATTTCAAAAATACAAACAGCGCAAATTGATGACTGGATAAACAGATAGAGGAATAATATTTCCATACTGTACTTTTTTAGTTATATATCTGTATATTCTGTAATGATTTTAAGTGAACTTTATCCCCCTATTTTACCACTGTATGTTAATGTGTTTATAAAATCTGATAGTATCAATGTAAAACTGGATGGACCTTGACTAGGATTAATACCATTTGATGAAGGCACTTTGTTTTTAACATAAATTTGTAGTATTTTAATGAGAGCATCCTTTTCCCATAAGACGCAGCAAAACAGAACACAGGATGAACAACAGTGGACATATTTTGGGATTTTGTTCAGTCCATACAACACATCGGTTAATTTTGGCCATCTTTTCTCAAATTTTGGAATTACTCAAATAGCAGCTGAATGATGCATGCTGCAAAGTGATTCTGAGGTGGGCCTCAGATTAATTTCGACTACTACATTATAGTAGTGTGTATAAATGACAATCAGTGAGTTCTAATTCCTCTCTTCGTGTGGAGAGCTAGGCTATGTAGAATTAGTGTAAACAGTAGGAAAGATAAAACCATAGAAAGATATTAACATATGATTTACAAAAGTAATGGTATCTTTATGTAGAACAAAAGAAAATTGTGTCAATTTTTGGTAATTAGTTTCATTTTATATTTCCCTGCCCATCTGCCCATGGCAAGGAAGTTGGAACTAGATCTTTAAGGTCCGTTCCAACCCAAACCATTCTGTGGTTCTATGATTCTGTATTTTAAAACATCTGTGGCCCATTTCTAACTCATAGATAACTTGAATCTTCAAAACTCGAGCTTAGGTGTTTGATTGTTTTAATTTTGTTAGAATTCATGGAAATCAATCTGTCAACTGAGTGTTATCCAGTATCTCCTCTGTAAATACTAGTTTATTATGTTGTGGTTAATGTGCTGAGTTCTTTGTGCTTTGACTTAATAGCCAAAGAAAAAAATTAATTATCACATTTTAATAAGGAAAGAAGTAAGTAAACATTTTCTCTTTCCCCTCACATATTGCCACCACTTTTCAAGGATAGTATGTAGGCTGGTAATAAATACCTGTTACCTATCAAGTCTTGTATTGATCCTCCAACCAAAAAACAAACCAGGAAAAGAGAAATATTATAATCTTTTTGGGACATGACTTTTGGTTTCAAAGGTTTGGTTAAATTTTCAGATGTGACAGTGAATATAGAGGAAATATTAAAAAAAAAAGAAAAAACAATAACAAAAATTGCATTTTCTGTGTGAAAATTAGTAGTAGGTACAAGGAGGAAAGATGGCCAAATATTTCATACTCAGGATTTTTAATTACTTCCCCTAGGCATAAATACAACCTTTTACATCTACAGTCACTTGTTAATAAATTCTCATGACCAGTTTTTAAGGAGATTTATATACCAAAATATTTTAATGTAACTGAAGGAAGTACAGTGCAAGAAGAATAAGATGTTCTTCTTTCCCCTAAAAATTATGAAAGGAAGAATGTATGTGGTAGCTGTTGATTTGTAAGACGTAACAGGTACCCTGTGCATTCCCTAAAGATCATATACTTCTCATCTGAACAATTTATCAATCTTGTGGTGTTTTCTGTATTTTTGAAGCAAAAGAAATGCCATTGTTTACACTGTGTACACTTTAGGCCAGCCCTTTGTAGCAAAATACTAAGCTGAGGGTATTTTATACTTTCAGTTTACATAAAAAGCTTTGAGATTAAAGAAAAACAATTTTACACTGTGGTTATAAATTTCAAGTTTCTTAAAGCTTTTTTAGACTTGTAACAGAGTCTTTAAATTTTAGTTGGGTTTTGTACATTATTTTGTATATTTTATTTAAAGTACTCTTAACTGATGTATCTGGATTTAAAACATCAGAAACAATTAGGTGTTACATTTAATACAGATGAACATTAGGTAGTATTAACTGTTAATTTTATTATAAAGGAAATGAAACGTCAAAGATATATTTTATCATTATGCTTCACAATCAGTGCTCTACATTACTTTATGCAAAGAAGAACTTTCCTAATGTTAATATCATATTTCCTAAAAGTTAACAGTTTTGTAAACTGAAGTTACAAGCATTCTGCACAACCATTTCATATGTAATTTTTTCATGCATACTTATGTATGCAGATAGGAAACTGAAGTAATTTTTAATCTGCAATGAATCCCTGTTATAGATGTATCCAAATCTAAATCTGGTTGGCTTCATAGCATCTCAAGTACATTAACTTGTGTTAGCAGGTGCACATTTTACCGCTGGAATTAGAAACATTCTGCCAGTCTGTTCTGCATACCATTCTGAATCCACTTTTCTGTCTTAAAAGGATCGTAAATTTCAATGTCCTTTATTTGACTCAGTGGGATATAGCTGTTGTAAGTAATAGGGCACAGATGTGCAGTAGTATCTTGTTTAATGGCATTTCACTGTTCATTCCCTTTGCCACCATTAAAAATTTTGCTTTATTGTAATTATCAGTGCAAAGTGTATTTACCATGGTAGAACTCCAGTGTTAGAATAGTTTTTTTCTTACAATATACTTTCTTTGGTTAGGTTTGTGTATGTGTTGCCGATTACATTAGCAATTGGTGTTAAGTCATTATTTATCACATTCTTTCACGAGAGCAGTAATAAAAGTGTGTAATCTAGGAGAAAAAGTTAATTTGTCAAAGTTAAGTAAGCATGATGTTTAGGTCCTATTTTTCAATTTTATAACTGTTTTATTGCAACAATATTTGTATTTAAGTCTTCATTTTAATGCCTTGTGGTGTTTTTTTATGCATGTCACTGAATTGTCATCCCGCAAGAATTGATGTGCAGCATAGGGTATTAAATCTACATAATGATTTTGAAACAGAAAAATAGTTGATGGTAAAAATGTAAATGTTTTGCAAAAATTCCTTATAAAAAAAAAAAAAAGTTTTGTAGTAATATTTCACTTGTAAATTTTTCTAAAAAAAATGGAAAAGGAAAAAAATGAGAGTAATGTTTCCCCACATCTAGAATTTAGAAATTAATTCTGCCAGCAAAGCCTGTAAGGCATTAATCTGACACTTTTACAATGCTGATTTGTATAATTTTTTGGTGGGTTTGGAACTAAAATCATGTACAAGTTGTTGCCTGCAATAACATTTTGCAAGTAACCTATTAAAATTCCCTTGAGTTTAAAAGGTTTCTTCATTTAATTGCTTACAATATAAAGCAGCAATAAATAATGTTTGTATGATAATCTGTTCATCAAGAAGAACACTAGAAAACAAATGCTTCTCAATGGGGAAAGGTTGGCAGCAGCTTCTGGATTTGTGTAATTAAGACCTGTACTTGCTGGTCAGCGTTTCCCAACTGGCAGACTCCCAGCAGGGAATTAAACCAGCAGATTCTAGCTCAGCATGAATTCTGTGGGGTTTGTTCAGCTCTTGCGAATGGAAGCTGCGGTTGTTCCTGAACACACCAAAGGAATAACCACAGGGAAAAATTTCCTAAGGTAAGGAGTATGTGCGTACACACACACACAGAGATAAAATACAAATTTAGAAAATTGAAGATAATTCAGTTTGATAGAGATTAATAATTGAAGTGTCACTGTTTTGCACACAGGGAATGAATATAACAAATAGGTGGAAACCTGAAAGTACTGACTTCAACTCATAGGAAATATATTGAGCTTTTCTTAGTGAAATGTCATCAGGCTCCTGCATTGTGTTATACTAAAATAACTTTCATGGTATGCCAAATTGCTAATGATGTTATACTCATTTTTTTTTAATGCTAAAAATTTCAATGTACTTTACTGTACTTTTGCAGTAAATAAGTAATGCTGTTTCACAAAGGAAGAAATACATAGAGAATCACAGGATCATTTAGGTTGGAAAAGACCTTTAACATCTTTGAGCTCAAATGAAAAGTTAACACTGCAAATCCCACCACTAAAACAAGTCCCTGACCACCACATATACACAAAAGAGGGCCACTTCCTTCCATTTTCCAAAAGATGAATTTATAATTTGAGACTTCTAACCTTGTACTGGAAAACAGAATAATCTTTCCCAAGATATAAAATATATTATCTTTATTATATGTTGGATTAAATACCTGTTAAAGTCTCAGTAACTTCTATTTGAATGTCAAACTTCTGAAGTCAATCTATGTTGTAATTCAAAGTAAATGGACATCTGACCAACTAATATGTCTTTATTGACCAATTTATTAGTATTGTGGCAGTGGTATGTTTTGAAGCAAATTCTACATTACTGGTGAGAGTAGTCCTCTGCTTACACCATTTCAAATATACAGTATCAGAAAATAACAAACTCTTACATAAGGATGAATGTGCATGTTACATTTTACCCTTTTAGTCCTTCAAATGTGATCGTTCTACTCTGGGAATCATGAGGTGTGATACCAAACTGAGTATTTCTGTTCACAACTGTAAATTCTCTACCATTGCTAAAATTATCTAAAGTTACATTTTATGTTTTTATTAGCTTTATTTTCTGTCCAGCTAGGTAGCAAATATCAGGATGAATTCATGTTGAACTTCCTAATGCCTTCTGTGTCCCTGCTTCCCATTCCTTTTCCTTTCCCCAAAGCTATTTGCATCATTTCCTGATATCCTGAGATTTGACAATGAAAATGGAGGTGCTGTGGGGACCTAGAGCTGGCATGTGCTATCTTTGCTTGCTAGAATACCTTCCATGGAGAGAGCCGCAAGATACCTTTTCTAGAACAGCCTCACTAAAAATGACCAGAAGTTATCACAAGCAGGTGGATTGGTGCTGTGCCCAACTACTGTTGGTATAGTGCTGGGCATTTTTCTGTTCAGTTTAACGTGGTTTGTTGGATGGTTTTCATAGCAAGTACCAAAAATTGCCTACTTCTAAATTTCCAGGTCAAGGAACACAGGCATTTCTTTGACTTACATGAGCAGCAGTGTGCAATATAAGATTCATAATGTACAAATTCAAAGTTCTATCTATAATTTCTACTTCTGTGTATGGAAAATACCTAGCCTTGAGCTTCTAATAATTTCTTACAACAATATTTTAGCACAACCCTTTAAAAATAAATGTTTCAACCTTCATAGTTTGTCCTGGGAAGGATAAACTGTTCTTAACTGAAGCATATTGGAGACCATAAATATTCAGAGATTTCTTTATCAGGTACATATTTTACAGCATTTCTGGAATTTTTCACTTTCTCTCTTGCATCTGTTCCCTCATGCATCTGTGCTGTGTCCTAGCCTAGCCTAGGTTGCCATTAAGACCTCTCTCATTGCCTTTTCAAATGCTATAGCTTTTTATTTGAATAACCTTTTGCTTCTTGCTAAACACATTGCAGAAACACATAGACCAGACAAAAGAAGTACTCTCTCTTAAATATTTATATTGGAAAACTCCTTTGGAAAGTATTTCAGTTGAATGAGACCTCTGTTCCATCCCCATGATTATGGAAGCTTAGTCCAAGCTACAGTTTAAAATAAAAGTTTGCAGGGCAGGGAGTGTTTATCAAAAAGTGTTTGTGCTGCTGATCTAAAATTCTGTTAAGCATTTATTTTTATGTTGTTTTTAGTTGAATGCATAACTTTGTGTTACTTGTATGTATTTTAAAGGAAAGTCTTGGACCAAATTCAAGGAAGAACCCAATCTTAAAGCTGGCTGACCTTTTGGTGTTGACATATATGTCAAAGTTCTGAAAGATTCTTAAAACTACTGAAAGCAAGTAGCAAGAGAAGCATTCTCTGCATAGACTTAGACACATCCAGATTTTTTTTTAAAAGTAAGTGAATTAACAAGGTGTAGATTTACTTTCACAGCTCAGTTTCCTAACTTAAATTGATGCTGATATGTGTGTCTGCTAAGTGGACATGTACATCTTTCAGGACTTAAAGATTCTTCAGTTTGTACATCAACAAGTATATAAAGCACTATCC
This sequence comes from Melozone crissalis, assembly GCF_028551555.1. Classification (NCBI taxonomy): domain Eukaryota; kingdom Metazoa; phylum Chordata; class Aves; order Passeriformes; family Passerellidae; genus Melozone; species Melozone crissalis. The sequence continues at coordinate 32,117,745 of NW_026535794.1, forward strand.
ACTTGCTATCTCCTTTTTGTGAGTTCTACTTCACTCTTGCAGATAAAGATTCTCTGTTTACAGTTTTAAAAATCCACACATTTTACTTTTGTTCTGTTGCATTTTTTGTTTAAGCATGCCAGTTTTTTCGTCATTTTATGCCAATTCCTAAAAGGAAACTTCCATAACCACATGTGGAAGAGGTGTTTATTTAAAGGAGAAAAAAAGTTAGCTAGAGCATAAACACAATGATGATTGGTATACCTTTTCCCCCTAAAGTCTTCCATTTTTATTGACAGCAGTCACTAAAGTTTACTGCCGCTCATAAAGGGAAAAGAAGTCAAGATCATTGAAGCAGGCAAGAATTACCTGAGAGTGGGATGAGAAGGGTGATAAAATATTTAATTAGGGGGAAAACGAGTACATTACAAAATAGGAGACTGAAGTACTAAAAGAAATCTGAATGAAGTCTAAAATGATAGTACATGAACAGGAAAAGCAGTAGTTACCATATGGAGCTAGAAGAAGGTGGAGAATAGGTAGGATATTCCCTTTGCAAATATACATTTTTTTAATGCTTTTGACTTTTGGCACAACACTGGTCTTGGACATGATGCTGGCAGCTTCTTTCTATCTTGAGCAGAAGTCACAGAGTACTCAGTAGAGGCACTATTGAAAGGTCTTTGAAAGTGGAAATTCTTGATAGTGTTTATTTTTCTAACTGCTGGACTTGCAGACAGAGTAGCATATGGTTAAAAGTAGATTCCCCTGGGAGCTGTGCATGGACATAGTTAATGTCAATCATCCTGGATGTTACCATCTGTTTACATTAAGAGAAGCAATCAATTTTTACAGATTTTCATAAACCAGAGAGATTTTTCTACATACACAGAAAAAATTATATTTCCCTCAGCTTTTTTCTCTTCCTCTTTTATAACAGCATGAAACTACACAGAAATAAAGTTGGTAGCCTTGATGGAATAAAAATACTCTGGTTTAAATGGTAAGAGCTTAAGATGTGAAATAATCATACATTTAAGCTCCTGCTCTTAAGTATGAGCAGAACTGATTTCACTGGCATCCAATATCAAGTTACTGAAAACATTCAAGTGGTGTAATTCAGATGTATTGTAGTAAATGTGACTTTTGCATTAAACACAATCCACACTTCTACATTCGCATATCTAAGTTTCACTTTTGTTGAAATAAGTGCCTGAAGACTTTTCTGAAACTAAGATTGAAACCTTTGGGTAGTCTTCTGTTTTTACACTTGTAGATTTCAAAATCAGTTTGGCATGGAGGATCACCTTGCTACTTATTATTGCTATTTAGCCAGTAATAATTAGTGATTGCACCCTTGTTCCTCCTTTAGTTGTGACTGTTCAATAGCCTCTATGTTCTGCTTGTTTTAGCACAGTAGTCTGTTACCACACTGTTAGAATGAAATTTCTCACTCTTAAGAACTTTAGTCTATATTAGATTGTTATCTAATTAATTGTAGTAGCTGACATGTTAATACGCATGTGAAGAGTAGAGAGCTAGAGAACAATGGAGTATGTAACAAGCCAATACATAAAGAGGCTTTACCCACAAAAATGCTAAATTTAATCCTGTCTCTATTTGATCTCTTCCATATTTTCAAGTTCTGCTTGTGCCCTGCAAGAAAAAAAAAAAAGAAAAAGAAATCGTCGTCAGTGGTCTTGAGGAGATATCTAGCAAACACACACGAACACATGCAGTGAAAAGAAGCTGACTGAGACAAATATTTATTGCAACAAACCCCTACCAGTTGGACAGCAATGATACATGGAGGAAAATCAAAAGTGAAGGTTATTGTGGAAGATGATGACAGATTTCAAACAGCTTCAGAAAAAGAATTTGGAGATTGCCTTTTTGTCATATTGAAGAAATAAAAATACATGTACCACAATAATCTGTGTGTACCTCTTCATTTGAATGCCAATTTCATTTGACAGAATATACCATGTGATCCCTCAGCTGAACTAAACAAAGCTTTCCATGAAAATTCTACAAGCAATTTTTAATAAGGATCAGAAAATTACTTTTTGAAGGTGCCAACCATTTTAATTTCAGAGAACAAAAACATCTATTATACTACTTCACTGAGATCAATATCTTTTTCACTTATATCTAGTCAATTGTCACCTCATATCCCTCAAAATGTATTATTATGATCTCAAGTTACTGTTTAATTTGTCCGTTAACAATCTGATTGTCCATCTGACTGGCCAACTAAGCAATTCAAATATTTACTCTAAATACTGGGTTGAATATATGTATTCATTGTGCTACAGCTACAGTAGCTAACTAGAAAATTTGCATGAAAGCTTTTACCCATACTCTTGCTGAAGTGCACTCCTAGAAGATTTTGTGCTGAATATTTGAGATAAGATTTAAAGAAACAAAAAGATTATCAGAAAATAATAAGGCAAGTAAATCTTGAGGACATATTATGAGGACAGTCACTGAGGTTACAGAAATCAGAAAGAGACTTCGGGTCAACTTTAAGGATTTTTCATCCTTGTTTAACTATAGATATTTTAATTTTTCTTCAAAGCGTGTTTTATTTCACCACAGGAAATTGGGAAATTACTTGCCTTCAATCGATAGGTAGGTAGGTAGGTAGGTAGGTAGGTAGTCAGGCAGGCAGATAGATAGATAGATAGATAGATAGATAGATAGAAAGATAGATTTTTTTCATCAGTGCCCATTTAAGTTTGTAGACTCCTCTGGCTATGACCCAAGAGGCAGGTTCATCTGGGGAAGCCTGGAAAAACCCCTGCACTTACACCAAGACAGGTGTTTTCTCCGCCACTCTGTGATTCCAGAAAAGAGATGTAGCTCAAGCTTAGCTGTGAGGAGCTATATCACAGAGTTTGATGTCTCCAAAGAGCAAGAGAAGTCAAAAAAAAAAAAAAAAACCTCCTTCTGTTTCCTTGAGAAAGGTGAAAAGTGCTCTGAAACTTGGTTACATGCTGAATGTTGACCAAGTGAAGCATGAAAAGCAAATGGATGGCGCTGGTGAAAGAGCCAAGCTCCAAGCCCTAGCAACACTGCTGAATTCTGGCTGACCTCTGCAGAGGGGAAAGTAATCTCCTTCTCTTAGAACATAAGAACAAAGGTGCTCACAGAAAAGAAACCAGTGGGAGAAATGTAATGTCCTGTTTGCTGCAAAATAGGGAGAGTAAAATTCATCAAACAGCATTGCAGTTTTCTGCACAAAGGAAGCAAGCCAGCTCCAGAGGTCTGTGGGGCAGCAGCCTGGCACAAGGTGGGTTGCTGGGCACTGCCTCACTATTAGTGCTCGGCTCCTGACAGAGCTCCATGCAGCAGCGCAGGGCTCTGAGCGCTCTGAGGTACTGCTCTCTAAGGCACATTGGTCGTGGACTCAACTCACAATTCCATCCTAGATGTTTTCTTGAAAATAATGCCATGATCGCAGAGGTCTCCAGATGCCCATGCCAAGAGCAGGCACATATTTTAAAGGGGTGTTTTTGCATTAGTCATATGACAGAAATCAACTTTTTCTGGGATGAGTGGCTGTCTACAGAGGTGCTCTACAGCTTGGCAGACCACCATGAGCTGGTAGAGACATGAGCAGCATCTAAGTGCCAAACTGAAAAAACCTCAGAGGGAAACCTGTCACACACCAAGTGAAGCTGGCTTTCCTTGCAGCTAGCATAATGGATGTTTTACTCAGACATCCACAGATATTTTGCTTTCACTGGGTTGAAAACATGTATTTTGAAAATATCTGGGTTTTGTTTGTGCTTAGTCAGATACAGTTAGGCAGCTTTGGCAGCTGTGAATGCAAACACTAGTGACCTGGAGGATTTTTTTTCTGCAAAAAGCAAGCTGAGGAGCAGTTTTAAATCCCGGTAGGAAATGTTTGTTGCACAGTGAGCATAACTTCAGAAAGCAGCTGTCCTCCCACCGGCCGTGGAAGAGGCGGCTGCTGCTCTCACGGCCTGAAGTTTAACTACGAGCTGCCCAAATGAAACCGCTGTCGGCGCATTGCTTCCTCCTGAGCCCCTTGTCCTTGTGTGCCCGCAGCAGCTGGAGCGGGATCCAGTGGGACCTGTCCCAGTGGTTGTTCTGGATCCCCGAGTGGGAGCCGGACATTTGGGGTCTGGTTTATGTCTAACAACTCCCACCGGACGCGCGGTCCTGTCATCCCCAGGGCGCGCCGGGGAGCAGGTACGGGCAGGCAACAAACAGTTAATTTTTGGCACTTTTCTACACGTTTGCGGAGAGAGATGCTGAGACGGGGATTCGTATTTCGCAAGTTCCCGGCGGCGCGGGGGAGGATGCGCCAGCGCTACTCCGTAGGGACTCGGCGCTGCGAACGGTCCCGAATTCCCTCAACCCCGCCGCGCTGCCGTGCCCTGCGCCCCGGCCCTCCCGCACGGGCTCCGTCCAGGCGGGGACACCGGGCCGGCTCCGCTCCGCCGCCGAGCGAGCAGCGCCGTGCCCCGGCTGCGGCAGCGGGAAGGGCCCGCGGAAGCCACCCCCAGGGAGACGGGAACGCGGTGAGCGGGGGGACGGGACGGGGCGGCGAGGGGTGTGTGTATGGGGCAATAAATGTTCGAGCCGGCAGCAGCAGAGCCGCGTCCCGGGCCCCAGCGCGGCTCCCGAGGCGGCCCCGGCAGCGGCAGGTGAGGGGGAACGGCCCCCTGTCCCGGCCGAGCCTCCTTTTCCAGGCCGATCCCACTCTTCCTCAGCCGAGCCCCCTTTTCCCGGCCGATCCCCCTCTTCCTCAGCCGAGCCCCCTTTTTCCGGCCGAGCCTCTTGTCCCGGCCGAGCCCCCTTTCCCTGGCCGAGCCCCCTTTTCCTGGCCGAGCCCCCTTTCCCTGGCCGAGCCCTCTTTCCCCGGCCGTGCACCCTGTCCCTGCCGAGCCCCCTTTCCCTGGCCGATTCCCCTTTCCTCAGCCGATTCCCCTTTCCTCAGCTGATTCCCCTTTCCCCAGCCGATTGCCCTTTCCCCAGCCGATTCCCCTTTCCCCAGCCGATTCCCCGTTTCCCGGCCGAGCCCCCTTTCCCTGCGCCGCGGTCCCTCGGGAAGCCCCGGCCGGGCAGCGCCAGCGGCCGCCGCGGGTGCCTCCTGCCGGCCCATCGGGGCTTTTCGCAGGGAATTTCAGGGGTTTTTTCCCCCTCTCCCAGGGTGGGTAGTGGGGAAATGCAGCGGGTTTGTGCTTCTTCTTTTCAGTTCCGAAGGGTTTGTTATTTCGAAACCTGAAGAGCGATCAGCAACCAAGGCAGTGAGAGTGTCGTCTCTCGACGGAATATAGTGTCAGTCTGAAACAAAAAAAGTTGTCTGATAGGGTTTTTTTGAGGGAACAAGGGTTGGACAAAATCTCAGACTGATTCCACAGCCTTGGTTTGACCAACAGAACAGGTTCAAAAATTAATTCTTGATGCATCTTTTCTTTGCATCACCATGAGGCTATATGTGTATCTTTTATCCAGTAAGTTGGATGCATTTTAGAATAGTTAAGTTAATAGTTAATAAATTCTTAATAGTTTAAGAATAGTGTCAGTCTTTTTCCTGACCTCTTCTCCCTTGACTGTGAATGGTTTTGAAGATCTTCTTGCCACTTACTTTGATAAAGGTCACTAAAGATTTTTCTGCTGTACTGCCTCTGTGACATCTGTGTTGAGAACTAGAACTACAAGAACTGTATAAAACTTGGTCCCAGTTAAAATATTTGTAGCAAAGGAGTTGTTTTCATGACTGTAGTGTCCAACAGGAAAATCTGTGAACAGTTCAGCTGGGCAAAGCACAGCTCCCCTTCTCCCTCCCATCCTTCTACCGATGGAGCCATGCTTATGCTATGGCAGCAATTGCTGATATTTCTTACCTCCAGTTTCTGACCCTTGCCACAAGCAGGCTGACCTTCTCTCAGGGATTACTCCTCTGCTGGGGAGCTGTCTCTGTCCTCTCAGCCCTCTGCCCGGTACCATTCAGTGGGCTACCAGCTCATTTTAGGAGTCACTTAATGCTGTACATGCTTGTTGGTGTCACAGAATCAGCCAATTTCTTGTTGGTATCATCCCAGACAGCACTCAGTTTAGCCTGTACTCAGTAAAGGCTGTTAACTCTTTCAGGTAGGCTAAAAGCATTTTGATTCAATGAAAATTTCAGTTCTGTATTTCTGAGCAAGCAGAGAAATTCACAGTAACTTGCAGAGCTGCCAAGCCATGAAATACAGAGCCCTGGCAAAGATTCTGAAGAGTTAGTTTATTTTTGGTCATGAAGACACAATTTATGATAAAAGTTATGCTGCCAAATATTTTTCTAGCTCCCACTAACTTAAGGAATCAAGTAGATACAGTTGAACAGAGTTAGGTCTGTGAGAATCGTGTCTCATCTCCTAAATACAACTTGCTGGTATCTGGAAGGAGGACCCTGATTCTGTATCTGTTACCTACCAATAAGGCTCTCTGGAAGATAAAACTATATGGATTTTTGACAGAGCAAAGATGACTAAATGCAATTATGTATATTAAAATATGGCACTGATGAAAGGTGCTATGGCATATCCAGGGATGGTTTTCAAAAGATGGTGTATATGATCATATTTCCAAGCCCAGCGGCTTGGGAAAGGTCTGTGAATATCCATAGGGAAGCTGGAAAAGCAAGTTTAGGAGGAAGAACAAGGGATATGTATGTTTGTGTAGTATAGGTGTTCTAGAAAATTTTTCTGGATGTGAAACTTTCCTATTTACATATCACATTTTCCTTACTCTGTCCAAAAAAAACCAGTGATGAGGTTTTGGCTTCTATTATGCATCAGTTGTTGGAGAGCTCTTATGGGCAGCTGAACCCTCTTCATCTTTTGTCTGTCTAAACAGAAACGGAGCAGTGGTATTGTCAAACCAATAACCTGCATCTCACTTGATTTGGGTGCCACATGAGGTGATGCAGAAAGCTGTCTGTGCTGTGAGGAGCACCACAGAGTGCCTTGGGATGGAGAACAGCAGAAAAGACCTTCAGTTTGGGGAGCTGGCTCAAACACTCCTCCAGCATGCAGTGGCTTTCATAGAAGAGGTTTTTATATCTGAATACTTATGATAAAGCAGAAAAAAAAAAGAAAAGAAAAAGAGAATGATATTTTAACTTGTATCAGAGACAACTGATGCAAAATAGCTCTTATGAAAGTGCCTCTTTTAAAAAAAAGTAGCTGTCCCATTTCTAATATAATCATCAGAAGTGACTTGTTGCTGGAGGCTTGGTTCTGTCTAGCATGTCACTTTTCTTTCTGTTGCCTTTTGTATAATGGATGTGACTGCTGTCATCTGAATTGTATACTGCATGCAAGATATATTCTTCTTTGTGCTCCAGTCTCCAGAGCCATCCCCAGCAGAGTGCAAGGTGATGTACTTCTTGTCCAGCGCACGTCATGGTGAGGGATGAGGCATGAGTCACTTCCCCCGTGGGCAGTGGTGACGAACTGCCTCTGCTGCCTGTGGAGCTGCCACACCAGAGCTGGGCACACCAGGAATCACCACCTCCAATCAGCTCTCTGGTGACAACATGATGCAAAAGCAGTTTATTAAGCTGCAAGATGAAAGACTTTTACAGCTCATAAAGGAGGAAAGCTCATAAGAAGGTAATAATAGAAGGAATATTTAATTTTGCATGAGTCTGCCTAGAATTGCTGCTGCTTCTGAAGTGTAAATTGGAAGAGATTTGTATACAAGATTTCACAATGTGTCACGTTAGAATTATTAGGATTAAACTATAAAAACAATTTCTTGTATAAGATTTTCTTAAAGATAAGCATCTTCTTTTAGTGTACATGTCATAAATCTCTTTAGAAATCTCTTGCTTTATTAACAATATTTAGAAGACACTTAGAATTAGGACTAAGTAGAAAATGTTCAGGGTATTTTTTTTTGTTGTAAATGTTCTGGGACTAACATGAAGTATTTAGTTTTCAACTTTTCAACTGAGTCTGCATGAACACTTTGAAGAAAAAGGAGAGAGAGACTGAAATCAGACCAGACTCCTACCATTGCAACAAAATTTCACTTAAAATGGCTTTGGAAACTCTGCATTATAGCAACAGTGGATTTACACTCATTACGAAAAGGCAACATCATGGATTAAAGGTTTTGTACTGTTCTTTCTTGCCCCCGAGTCATGCCTCTGGTCCTCATTTTGACTTTTTGGGTTCCTTTTCCAAAATTTTGAGAAAGTTTGACTCATCAAAATACCATGTTTTTAAATGTAAATACTCCAGTCCCATGGAAAATTTTCTGATGTACATATACAGGTCCAAATTTTGGCTGGAGGGAGAGGAATGTAGTGATTCATGTCCATAACTCTGCTTGGGAAAACCCAAATTTAAGACCAGGGAAGTCAAACAGTTTTCACGGAGTTTTTTAATTATCACTTCTGCATTTTTATAGAAGAAAATGAAGTTTCAGAGAGGGAATAAATGTGTGCCATTTATGCTGCAGTATTACACATATTTTGTAAAAGTACCAATGGCAATGACAGGAAGATGAAAAGTATTCTTTTTGTCTGCTAGCACTTTGTTAGCAGTGTTCAGGTTTCAGGCTGGTCATTATCTTTTCAGTTTGATCTTGAGAGGCAGCGGTTATGAATAGGGGCAGGGATAGAACCACAACTCCCCCGCCGAGACGGAAATCTCCTCCCGATTGAAGCCCATGACAAAACTCCTATCAACATCAAAGCAGAAAGATTCCAAGCACAGCAACCTGAATGCATCTGAAATCCACTGTTGGGCAGCTTGGAAAGGTCAAGGTTTTTTCCAAAGATTAGTAGGAAAAAGAAAAAGACCCAGAGCAAATCATGACAAGCACAAAGAGAAGAGGAAGTTGACGACCAAGTTCACAGTTCATTGCTAAATCTGTACTTATTAAGGAAGATAATTTTTGTGACAACTGATACAGGCATTCAGCTGGCTTAGGTGTTTCTGCTTCAAATGAGAATGGGATTACTTTTTTCCTTGGTTTGATGTTAGGGACACGAATATATAAGATTTGGGTGTCACAAGTGGTATCTGTAGCACTATTGTGGCAGTTTACTTAACCAGCATATTCTGCAAAGGGAAGACAGAATTTCCCAGATTACCCGCTGATGTTTGTATCTTATAACTTTCAATTTCCATGGTTTGTGTTATTTTAAAAAACAAACCAAAACAAAATATTTGTAATCACAAAGTGCTTAAAAATTTATTTTAAAATATTTTACAACTTTTTGCAAAGGAGAAACTAAAAGAGAAACAAAAGGTTTTGACATGAATTTACTGCTCGCTCAGTATATACAAAAGGAGTTTAATTCATAACTTTGGTATTTAAATCCAGTAGTTACATGTCATAACATGGCTTTAGTGTTCAAAAACAGAAAAATAACCCCTCCCAATGACATTTTTGCTCCTTTTTTCCATACTGGAGCAAGTCCAAACCCTATCAGATTTATGAAGGACATGAAGGTTAAGGAGTTTATTGTGTTAAGGAAGCATAAATTACTTCATAAAGCCACAAATGAACTCGTTAAATTAATGTCTGCCTTATGAGTCTCCAGGGAGCACAGAAGCAGGGTAAGGCATGCCCTCCTCATGGATGCGATGGGAACTGACCAGCATGACAGATGTCAGGAGGCTTTTAGGAGGGGAGGATGGGCTCTGGGAGAGCAGACTTCTGCTGCCCTGGAGCAGCTGCTGGTGCTCAGGCACAGGCTGGGACGGAAACTCAGCTTCAAGGTGCTGGAGAAGCTGTTTGTTACTCTATCAGGCCCTAATAAATTAGATTTTGGGAGAAGGATGATGGTTAAAGCAGACCAATAGAAGTGTTGTGGTTTTCATCCTAGCTTCTCCATTTTATTTTTTGCCCACTTGCTTACCTGTGGCTTTGCCATTGTTACTTATTTATGTTGAGATTGCTCTTGTGCTGTTCATGTCTTCACTGTCAAAACAAACTAATCTGCATCATGAGTTTGTGAGTAATGCAAAAGCAGACTTGCACAATTATTTTTCTTATTGCTTCCTTTTGTGTTATTTTCCAGTTTCTTCTTTGTAAGTCACTGGCGCAGAAAGGAATCAGAGGGACACATTATGGATGTAGCAGCACAACTTTAGCAGCACAGTGCCCTAAAACTGAGCTCATAGCAAGGGTTCATCTCCCTGAATTCTGTAACTCAAAGGTTATTTATCAGTTTTGATATTTGACACTGAAAATGTTTTAAATGGTTTTGGTACAATAAGTGTTTTTTCAAGTGCAATTTTTTTGTCATATTGAAATATGAATATTCAGTAATTTATATTTTGGGTTCATTAATCTCAAGGGTAAGACTTAAGCATTCTTTAGAGTCATCAAAATTTGGAATCAGTTGAAGCTATGCTTCCAGGGTACAAAATAGGATTATTCTCTTGAATTACCATTTAAATGTATTTTCAATAGATTGCCCTTCTCTGTTGCCTTGAGCATTTCATGTGAACTAAGCTCATATCATAAAAGGCGTCTTATTGTTTTTGATTACTCTAACACTAATATCAAAGGATGGCATCAAAAAGAAGAGTGACACTAATTATTCAGATGTGTCTTTCTTACCTGTAGAGACAGCAATATTATGGGCTGTGCTCCAGAGTGCTCACAGCTCAAGCAAACCTAAGATTTGATTTCAGTTTGGGAGTGACTGCGTACAGAGATGATTGATAATCAGTTGTTGGATAACTGAGGTTTATAATCCTGTCACAATAAAAAATGATCTGAAGGCTCTGGCCAGGGTCAGCTCCCTGCTCTGTGTCACAGCAGTGAAGCAGATGTGCCAGGCAGAGTAGTGTAAGTACTAAAAACTCAGCTAAAACTGAGGCAGAACTGATGAATTGGCTTAAGTGAAAGGGAAAAAATAATCTGTGGAACAGAATGTAAGCTTTAATGCTCCATAAATATTTTATTAAAATGCTTTGCGGTGTGTTTATAATTTCTCTATTTGTAAACACTGCCAAAGTGTAATAAAATATAGTAAATAAGATCAATTTCATATTTTAGGTTTATGTTAACTCTCATGTTTATTCAGAAAAACAAATTACCACATAACATTAAGAAATTAAATAGTAAAATGCAGATTCTTTCACTTCTGGAATCACTACAAGGAACTATTCAAAGGATCTTCCGCCAATGATTTTGAGAGGGTGTTTGGGCATGGTGTTGATTAATAAATACAGCTGAAATATGATCTGTGTCTTTATAAACAGTCTTTTGGCTCTGTCTTCAGGATTTTTTTAAAATCTTGTTCTAGTCAGAACAAAATTCTGAATTTCAGTGGCATTCATCCTTAAAGTGCATATAGGAATGGGGATGGAGGGCTCTGTGCTGTCATGAGTTAATATTCACTTTGAAATTCAGGGGCTGTTTTTGTATTTTGCAGGCAAGGTTCTAATGCCAGGACACTGCTGCATGCAGTTGAATCACTGGTGGTCACAGCAGATTCCTGACACTGTGAGAAGGATTCTGCTCTTCTGCTGCTGCATGGTCTTCATACGGGCCTCCAAATGGAGCTGAACTTCTGCAAAGCAAGAAAAGACAACATTTTATTTAAAAATAAACAAGTAAGAGATTTCAGATATTTCTGCAAGCATCAAGGAGAGCTTTCTTTTGGATTGCCTTTCTCTATGCACTTTGAAAAATGAGGCACCAAAACAACTTTATGTTGTTTTGTTTTTGCAAATAGTTTAGAGTGGTTTCCCAAAGTAAGCAGGGCTTGTGTAAATTACAAAAGAAAGACTGAGTTAAATAGAAGAGGAAGTTAATGTTAAGGGGTTAAACAGCTGTAAGGGATTCTGTTGTTGTCCATGTCTTCTAAATTTCTTCCCATGACATTTCTCACACTCTGGAGAAAATGAGTTTGTGAATGAAGTTTATATTCAGGAAATCATTGCCAAATTTGGCCATGAATCAGACAATGTTGATTAACGATAACAATCATAGCTTGCTACAAGCAAAATAGCTCTTTTTAATTTAAAATAATAGGCAAGGTTACTTACTTTCCAAATTGTTGGGAGCTGTGTTTAATCCTCTTCTTTTTCCATGCTTGTTATTCACAGTGTTTTGATACCATGATGCCAGGTGAGTGAGAATTGTGAAGAATCCAGTTCATTCCCCAGTTTTTAAAACTTTCTAAGGATTTCAGCCAGCATTTATCAGTCTTTATTTGGTAGTAGGCTTGGGACATATTTATTCATCAATTCTCTGAGTGTACTTGTAAGCTGTATATTTTTGACAGACAACCATGATCTTCAATTGTTTTCTTTCTCATTTGTATAATTATAGTTTCAGTGTTGTCTGGATTTAAAAAAACAATTCTTAATATCTTAAAAGCCAAAGAAAGCAGCTGCTACCCAGCTTTTCAGGATGTTCTCAAGGAAATAGAAGATGGTAAGGGTTGAGTGAGCGAGATGTATACTTTGTGTTTATGTGTGTAGTAAGTCACAACCTACTTGTTGCTCAGGTAGCTTCAAGTAAGGGTTGTAAACCACCTAAGTGCCTAATAAATAAATGTTACTTGATACGCAGGATGCTATTTAAAAAGACATGGACCTAGTCTGTCTTTTAGCTGATTAATAAACACTAAAATTACCTTATAGATACTTCCAACCAGTTTTAGATTATTAAATTGAAGATGAGATGAATAAATAGTTGTCAGATAACCATCAGACATACAGGCACTTTGCAGTTAAATACAAAATATGCTTCTTGTATAGAAACAAATCCTCTAGAAGCCATATAACCTTTCCAGGATAGGTTGCTGCTCCTTGCTTTGCTTTGTTGGTATAAGTTTGTTGCTTCTTTTCTTATCAGGTATCTGAATAGTTATTTCTGTTTGTGAATTTCAAAGTGCTGGTAAGAGCTGCACAAGCCAAGAAAATATAGGCTTTGCAAACAAGCTGTGAATGACCTGCCTTGAGGCATTTTTTGTGGTCAATAAGCTTTCCCCATGCTTCCACTGAAACCAAGTGGACTGCTGGGGGCCTGAGCACTTTTAAATGCTGGCAAGAAAAGACATTGTGTAGGGTTCACTGTTCTAGAGAATTTTGTTGGTCAGGAAGTAGGACAATTTCACATTATATACGCTTGTGTACTACGTTTGATTCTGGGGTTGGGGAAGCCCTCTTCTGCAAGTTTACTAAATGATAAAATCTAGAGAACTCATATTGTCATTTCTGTATTTGTTGGCGCAATATGTGCCACAGGAGAATTAGTACCCAAAAACTATGGCAGTGTTATGTCAAACAGGTGAATAAATTTCCAATATCACTTTTATTGAGAGGAAGGAACTCTCTTTACTGTGCGATTTTCTGAATGTTCACTGTACATACAGATGGTGATACCTAAGAGTCAGTCTAGCTGGGCAGGTTGAGGATAATCTGGGAGCACCTCAAATGTGAGAATTGCATTAGGAGATAATTACAAAAACTAAAAACATTAGACATAAAAATTTTAAAATATAATACATGTTGGGATTTGTATTTATATATAAATTGAAAAGTAATTTTATGACTGATACCATGACTACATTTTGAAAAGTAACTTTTAATTTTTTTTCCTGTGGTTCATTTATTTGCATTCTAGTCTAGCTTGTATCTTTTACCAAAAATCTTTTCAAGAAGAAACTGAAGAAGCATTAGAGTATGTGAAAACAGCTAAAACTACCTGAAAAAGCTTTAAGGATTTATTCTTTAATCACAGAAACATGTTGGAGAGTTACTTCGCCTGTGCCAAGGAATTTAAACCATGGGATTTCGCATCTGAGACGTTGTTTTCCAGATTTGATATGTTCCCTAAAAGCTCACTGAGGATTGAGGTATGGCTTATTATCTCTGCTGTTGGATGAATACAGTATCTGAGAAATATGGGCTATTCTCAGCCATGCAGACAGCAAGGGTCAGGTTTCTAATATCCAGAACACAAAATCACAGCACACAGAGGAGAGTTAAAAGTGTTGAACAGGATGAGAATGTCACATGCTGTGCAAGGAGCAGACTAGTAATAGCATTACGAGGAATTGCAAGGGTGACTCCTAAATCCACAGCTTCTTAGGGTTTTGGAAGCTGCCTTAGTACAGTGCTGGTCTCCACATGCAGCCCATGGCTTGAACGTTCTCCTGAGCATGGCACCTGCCTCTAAGGACTAAGGACTCATCTATTTATAGCTATAAAAATTGTAGTGTTTTAGGATAGTCCTTGGATGAGACAGAACTCCCTTCATTTCTCTTTTTAAATCTCTGCTTTTAAGCAAGGGAAAATGAAAAATCTGAGGTCAGGAAAGAAATGCAGAATATTTGTCTATTATTGTGTTTAGTCAGCTGTGTAGGATGGGAGCAGCCATAGTTTTTGGTTCCTGCTCCTGGGGCTTTTTTATTGTTCTTTACTGAAACTGGAAGCAGTTGTAGTAGGAGACAGGGCTGGCAGCTGATTGGAATTACAGAATCATACAATAGTTTGAATTTGAATGGAACTTTGAAGGTCACCTAGTCTGATTCTCCTGTGATGAGCAGGGACATCTTCAACTAGATCAGGTTGCTCAGAGCCCCATGCAACCTGGTCTTGAGCATTTCCAGAGATGGGGCACCCCCACCTTCTTTGGGCAATCTGTTCCAGTGTCTCACCACCCTTATACTAAAAAAACCTTCTTCCTAATACTCAGTCTAAGTCTACTCGCTTTTAGTGTAAAACTATTATCCCTTGTCCTGTAACAACAAGCCCTGCTTAAAAGTTTGTCCATATCTTTATTATAAGTCCCTAATAAGTACTGAAAGGCTCTGATAACGTGTCCTCAGAGTCTTCTCTTCTCCAGCCTGAACAATCCCAATTCTCACAGCCTCTTCTCAGAGGAGAGGTGCTCCATCCCTCTAAGCATCTTTGTGACCCTCTTCTGGACCCATGCCCTTTCAGGAAATCTGAGACCAACTTTTGGAATCTAAGCTGGAAAATTATGTACTTTATCTCTGCAATTATTGAGACAGTGTGCTGCTCCATGCCACCCCTTAAATTACTATCTGAGAGCAAGAAACCCAATCTTACAGCGACTGACAGTGCCCACCAGCACAATCTGTGAAAGGGATTAGGGGTGAATGTGTTGGATCTTGGCTGACTGTCATGAGAACAGGCTGAGGTTCTTTTGGTGGGTGGGGGAGCTGTGGATACTTGGGAAGAGCATCCTGTGCCAGCAGTTTCAGAAAGGTGGCAGCTCGTGCCCGTTAGAGACGTCGCGCACAGCCATTGCGCGTGAAGGAGCTCTTGCTGGTTCTGCACAGTCAGGGGGGCCACAGAGAGCCCTGCGCCATGCCAGGGCTGAGGGGAGTCTGTAGATGACAGTGGTGAGACATGGGGCCTGCAGTGACCAGGGGTCTGCTTGGGGAACTCATGGCTGGTTTGCTCCTAGGAAGAATAGCTGTTCTGATTTCTAAACATACAAGGGAAAAATTATTTTCATCCCTTTGGGGCATAAAACAATTACTTCATTCGAGTGAAATCAGAGACCATAGAAATTAATTTGGCACTGTTACTAAAGAGGCTAAAGTGTGTTCAATTTTATTCCTCTGGGAAAGATTTAAGTTTAATTTTCATAGCAGCATTTTCTGTTACTATAATAAACCATGTGTTTATGCATGAAAGTACGTGTTCAGGAGTGCTTGCTCTTTTTCATCGAGGTCTTTTTAAACTCAATCTGCTGAAGTTGAAATGGAGTTAAATGTGTATGCTCCATGGGGCAATTCATTTCCACTTGTGTTTTAATTCTGGAAGTGAATCAACCAGGATGAGGCCTTGCTGGAAATATATGTTGCTCCTTCACCTTTTCATTCATAGAAATTACTTAAGATAGCACAGGCTTAACTGTTCATTCTGCTAAACCAGAAGGGAAAAGATCAAATTGCAAAGACTATCTATCTCAAGCATAGGTTTGTTACTGACTTTTTTGTAGGGGTTAATTAATTTTTATTAATTTGATCGAGGAAATTTCCATCATTATGTTGCAATTTCAAAAACTGAAAAAACTGTTTTTTGGTGGACTCAAGGGGCATAGTTCAAGTGAGCAGAATTACTGAATAGTTTCTGGAAAGCTCTTCAGAAAGATAATAGACAATCCTTTAGGTTACAGCAATATGTTAACATCGTACCGTTGTACCATTATTACCTTATTTATTCAAAGTATCTGTAAACTTGGAGTTTTGACTCTGGGAATGTTATAGTGCTGAATTGAACTAGAGAGGCATGAGACAGGCTTCCAACGCAGCTGGGTACAGTGTCTACCATTTGTTCTTTAAAACAGAAATTAATTTTCTTAAGGTTAGATTTGTGGATGCATTTTCCTGATCAGGTGTCATGTGTGGAGACACATTCAGATGGCTTTTGCCAAAGATTTTGAGAGGATAAAGTAAATTTTACTGAATAAAAAAATTTGGATAAAGTAAAACAAAATATCCCAGCAACATTGCCCAAAATCTAAAAAGAAAAAAAAAAAGATAAAAGGTCAATTTTTCACATATAATATTTAGAACTGTCAGTTCTGTAAGCTTTTTTTCCTGAGTGTTAAGATGCAATTTACATGCAGTTCTGGTGCAGATACAAAATCAGTTGATTCTACTTAAAAGAGAGAATATGTTTTTAAAATATTGGTTTATAGAAGTGTCTTGCAATAAAAGCTAAAGTAACACTATGCTCACCAGCAGTCATGGTATATCTTTAAAATAAAACAGAATATTTATTACTGTACTTTTTAAGACACCTTTTCTTGTAATTTTCAAGATTTTGGTGTTAGTTCATTGTATAAATATTTATGAACTTGTAAAATTAGGTTTTTGGAAGGATTTGATCTCCTTTTAACACAAATTCAAACAAAGAAGTACTCAGTACTCTATCATATTATGTAGTTGGCTTTACTGCCTTCTGGCTAGAGCACTTAGCTGGCAGGAGGGCAGCCAAATTCTGTCTCCTTCATTTTTACCCTGCAGCTTTGTGGAGCAGGGAAATATTGATTAAATTCCCCTTGAAGAGGGGAGGCTGGTGAAGCCCAGGTGTGTCCAGCTCCAGGTGCAGATGCAATGGGTGCCCTGGGATGACTCTCTTCTCCACTATCCTGATCCAGAAGGGGATTCTCCTGGCTGCGTCCCTGCCATTTCCCTGTGCCCCTGGCACCTGTGTACCCACAAGGCTGCTGGGTTTGCCCAGATGCAGACCATTAGAAGGTGGGCTGTGAGCTCTGCTGGTTCTCCAGGACCTTGGATCTGCTCTGTGGCAATTTTGGCAGTGTGCTAAGGAGAGAGATTGCTGCATGTGTGAGGAATGCTTTTTTTTTGGTACGGTATTATTTAAACAGGCAAAATTTGGGAGCAGGCACAAATATTAAAGTTGTTAAAATTATAAATAACAAAAATAATTTGATAAAACATATAATAATGATACTTATAAGGAAAGGATTAGCAGAATATAGAGATTTAGTGTTCCATTAGATTGGGTAGGAAGTATATTCTCTGTGTGCACTGATCTTTTTTGCAATGTATCTTAATCTAGGTTATTAAAAACCCAGAGGAATGGTTATAAACGAGATGTAACCTAAATGAATGGCACATGCTTAGTTCATGCAGAAGCCTTGTAAAGTTGTTAATGCCTTTGGACTAAAATCCTGGTACTTTTTTCTAATCTGTGGCAGAGCTTTCCATGTCTTGGGGTCAGGACTCTCTTTACTGTACTTCTGAATTTCATTGCTCTTGATAAAATCCCTTATGATTCACAGTAAATTCCTGCTGATCCCTGCACAAAGCTTCCTCAGAAAGGAGAAGTGAATGGCAGCAGTGACCTACTGCTGCCTTTTTTCTCTCTTCTCTGAACCAGCCTTGTCTGTGGCAGATATGGATTCAAGACACCCCTCCTGAGGTCTGTGTGCAGCTTACCCAGTCTTGCCTTTACTCTGGAGGATTCCCTGTATGCTCAGTATATAAACACAAATTTGGTGACATGCTTGAAAGTCAATTTTAAGCTGCTCTGTAGGGTACAACAATTTGGCCAGATGTAGACTGTAAGAGGGCAGTTTTTGAGGTGATGAGTGCTTCCTTAGTGACTCAGGACAAAAGCAGCCCTTTAGCACAGCTCTGAATGAGCATTCTGCATTGTAAATTTGCTGACTTTCCAGCTTATTGCCAGGTAAAGCACAGTCCATGAGTATTAGTTTTCAAGTTTGAGCCATTCTTCCTCATGCATGCAGACGTGGTGTTGACAGAAGAGGTACAGGTGATATACCAAGCACCAATTACTGCACTGGTATTACTGTCACCACTAAAATATTTATTTTGCAGGTTCTTCAGAAACTATTTGCCTTTGGGTTTTACAGTCCTAATCCAGATCTTTATCAGACAATAGCTGTCATCTTACAGTTAATTTGTTTGTTAGAAGCTTGAAGGTTCATGCTGTTAAGTGCATGATAAATGAATAGAGTCCACATATTTCCAGGAACAAGCCTTACATGCTTCTGGAAAGGCAGGAATGTGTTTGGCTAAAATGTGAGTGGAATTGCCTGAAAACCTGAACAGAGCAATGATCTGGTTTGTGGTGTGACTGGGGGGGTCTGATCCCAAAGAGGATCAGAGGATGCTTAGCTTTCAGGGCACAAATGTGGTCTTCTCAGACTTACTGGCTTAAATGGATTCTTGGTGAGTTAAATACATGCACCTCTAAAAGAAAATATTTTCTAATTTAGCCACAGAACTATACCTAAATTCCTTTATTTGTCTTGGAGAAATGCAGTAGTTCATCCTGTCATGGGTTTTGTGTATATGAGTAGGCTTTTGCTGTGTATTTAAAAAAACCTCAAACAAACAAAATTGATGTTAGTTAATGGATGGATGGAGTTAGAAAGGAAGGAGATTTTTAAATAAACAAGTTAATTTGATAAGCCTATTCAGAAATGCTGGGTTTTTCTTTAAATGTCCACCATGGCTACTGATACTTCTATTAGTTTGTTTATTTATTTTTCAAGTGGCTTGCAACCGAAAAGAGATGCAGACAAGCTGCAAAGAAAAAAAATTCTCACAGGTGATTAATGTTGAACATATTTAGTAAAGTAAAAAGTGTTGCTTTACAAGTACATGTTGCATGTTGTTGTTTATGTTGCTAATGGAAAAAAGGAGATGATGTTGGAGCTCTCCCTTTGGAGCCAACAGGAGCTTGCATTAGTATGCACCTCTATTTTCTGCCCTGCTATTATTTTTCCAAAAGTCCTCATCTGTGGACATGGTTAATTACCTTGAGTATAAATAGAGTACATCTGTGCTGTAGAAAATGACTTGTTCTGTTGCCTGATACATGGTAGCCATGGATTAAGATTTCCTAATTAAATGTAACAATGATTCAGAGTCAAAAGATACTGTTTACTTAGTGAGTTGACTTCAAGTATTTGAGTAGCTGAAGTCTGATGTGCATTATAACCTTCTTAATGACACTACATAGGCATAATTTGGTTTTGTAAAAACCTGTTGAGAAAATATTTATTTAACAGGAGGGTTAAAAGGATGAAACAGTATCAAAGTAAGGGGCAGTGTAGATGCCTATCCTTCTTACTATGCTTCTTAAACAAAGGTGTCCCTAGAATACACATGTATTGATTTTGCAGTGGTACACTTGCATTATATCCTAAACTGTAATTCAAACTCAATCTGTATTTCTCAGAAAATGCTTTAGCAGCTAACTCTGTTTTTGTTTAAAAAACCCCCAAAACAGCTATCACTGTTAGCAGTATCAATCATTGCTTGTTGGTTAAAACAGCCCTGTAAAATCTCAGAAGTGTGTTCAGTGGCAGAGGTGAGCTATGTGTTTAACACTACCATATGGCATCTGTCAGATTTTTCTGCCATTGGAAAAACATGCCTTTTTGTACTTTTTTCTCCTTTTTTTAAATTACAGGAGATTGAAGATGATTATAGTGATTTTAAAGCCAAAACATTGGATCTTGACAGATATGTTGCCTCAGTTTTCTGTAGGACTTCATGACTGTTCTAGTTTAGAATCTGTGATCAAAGCCAGTAGCCATATACATGAAACTGTTTACTTATAATTAGGAAGATTGTTTTGTGCTTTGCTTAAATTACAGCTTTAGCTAAGCTATTTGCGACACGAATGCCTTTAAATACTGACTTATATATTGCAGCTGGGAATCAAACCATGTTCTCTGATTCTATTCTTGCTTTAGTGATGTTCTGACTGCAGGTTCGTTCCAGAAGTTAACCTGTAGCTAAAGCCAGATCTAAAATGCAAGAAACAGGGAGATTTTCAGCTCACTAACTTACTGTATTTTGCATTTGTCTGCATGAGGTTCAGAGAATCCATGGATGGCAGGTGTGTCCAGGCTCTCCATCCAGTGTAGCACATAGGAGCGTGTATTATTCTTACACAGGAACAATAAGATAGGAAGGAACTGATTAGAAACAGTTCTTTAATATGATTTAGGTATTGTCATATGTTGAACATGAGTAAGGGAAGTCATGTTATTAAGAGGCAACATGTTATCATGTTACCTCTTTATGTTTAAAGAGGTATGTAAGTGTTCAAATGAATGGTTGTCCTGAAAGGCACAAGGATGTGAAATCTCCCATTTCAATCAGCCTTGATGAAGCCTCTAGTGGAGTATTGTGCTCAGACATTACACTTCAGGAAAAAGGATCTGTTGATAGTCATTGAGGCTGAAGAAGAGGAGAGACAACAGGCATAAATCTTCAAATACAATAGAGATTTCTGCATTCAGGAAGGAAGTAGTCTATTCTCTACACCCAGAACATACTGAACTTAATTTAAAGTGTATAAGGTTCAAGTATGATGACTGAGAAAACCACTTTATGCCAAGCATAATGAATTGCTAGAACAGATTGCCAGAGGAGGTGACAGGCTTCTTCATTACTGAGAAATCTTCCAGGGAGAGCTAGAAAAACCTTTTTGCAAATTGCATAGGTATAGCAAACCTCTTCTTGGAGCAGGAACGTGGTCTAATTACTCACTTTTAGATGTACATTTCTATGACACTGTATTACACTCAAACTGTGGCAGAGTATTGCAAATTAGTTGTGGGTATAAGGCAATAATAATGAATATTTAGCTACTAATTTTGAATGAATGAATTTTCCTTAGCTAGACACTTCTGGCATTGTTAGCAATTAAATTAGTGTCTTGCATTTAATGTTTACCCTGTTTCTTTCCAAACTTGTTTTCTCACTGATTTCAGACAATATATACATTATTACATCTACTCTTTCAAGAGGCTGATAACTTGTCTTAACTTTACACATACCAATGAGAGTGGAAGGCAACTTAAAGAAATCACTTCTGCTTGCCACTTGTTTGGTAAGCTTTTACAGGAGTAGGTGCTTTTTTCTTCTCTAGAAAATATTAGTTTACAAGTAAGACTTGGAATTTTTATGAGACTCAGGAGGAAGAGCCTAGTGACTTATGAGAGAGAATATATCTGAGGGAAAAAAAGGGGAGAAAACAAACAAGTGAGAAAAGTACAGGATAGAATTTCACTTAGAAGGTGGACTTGATCTTTGTGTCCCTTCCAACTCAGAATATTCTGTCATTCTGTGATTTAGAAAGTATCAAGAGTGTGGGGTATATGTCTAGATCTGGAAAGCCTGGTTCCATACTTTTTAGGATCTGAGCTAATCTGTAATTCTTTAGCATTCTAGAATTCATCTGTTGGGGACAATTTAAGATCATATTTAGAAATATGTGGTTTGTTGGTAAGCACATAACACATACCAATAGTACAACTTGGTTCAGTGCCAGTCTCTGCACTTCAGAAATATTTTGGATGAGATTTCATGTTGAGATTATTACAGAAAGAGAACTCTACTGCCTTCTCTGCTGCTTGATTTTTTTCTTTTTTTTATTTTAATTTCAAACTTTCAACCATCTTGGAAGCTTTCTAAAAAAAAACCCTGTCTGAGAAGATAATTAGCCCAAATTGCAATATTTCATTGCAATTGTTTAGTGAAGAACTAGATAACTGCAAACGAACATGATGAACACATTAAAAAGGTATTGAACAATGCAAAAACAAAAGTGCATTTTCCTGCTGGTTCATAATACCTTAATTTATATTCTAATAAGTAGGGGGATGAGGAGGAGGTTTTAATTAAATCATTAACAAAAATATGCTGGTTACTTTGGGAAAGCTGAAATGTTCTAAAGAACTGAAGGAACAAGTACAGACATTTTGGTCCTACTTTTCATTGGAGTCCATAAAGAGTTTTATTCTTGTATGAAGACAAGACTTTCAAAGACACTTATGGGGGACCCAGACAGCCAAGTTATTTGAAAACGGTGCTCTGTCCCTTCCTCTTGTCCTGATCCCAAGCAAACATGCTTTCAGGTGGGAGCACAGAGGATGGAAGCTCCAGTGAGAGCTTTAGACACACATGAATTAAATTATTGTGTAGTACCAAGTACAACATTGAAAACTGACATAGCTAATAGCATGGAAGGAGGGGAACACAAAAACTTTCCACCAGCATTTTTTCATCAGTAAAAGAAAAAAAACTGGTTAGGTGTGGGTTTTTGCCTTGCAGAAAGTCCACTTAGAAAGTCCTTCTTTGTAAGTCCAGAAAATACCTTTATTTCTTGGAAATATGTGGAGAAGTTAAAATCTGTTGAGCAGTATGAAGATCAGACCTACAGTAAGTGGAATGTTCATGTGGATTAAATTTGTCAGTTTAATTTAAACTAAATTAGGCATAATCCTCAAAACCAACTCCTGACGGTGAATTTTGATCCTAAGGTGTGTACTTAGAACAGTAACTAAATATGTAACTGATGTTTGTCTTTGATTTCACAGTCAAAAAATGACAGTAATCTTCTAGGGTATGAAAGAGTCTTAGAATATTAAGCCTCACATATTTTTATAGAATCATGCAATCATTCATGTTGGAAAAGACCCCTAATATCATCAAACACAACCTTGAACCCGGCACTTCCAGACCCACCACTAAACTATGTCCCTAACTGCCTCATCTACGTGGCTTTTAAATATTCCAGGGATGGTGACTCTACCACTTCCCTGGACAGCCTGTTGTGTTGCTTGACAGCCCTTTCAGTGAAGAAATGTTTTCCTAATATCCAATCTAAACTTCCTTGCCTTTCATATCACAGGCAGCAGTAGTTTGGGACTGTTCAAATATGTTTTCAAAAGGTAGAATTTGATGGCTGTCAGGTGGTGCTGTCTTACAGACATCCTCAGCCACCTTTTTCTCTATATATTCTGCCCCACACCCTCCCAGTTATAAT
Organism: Melozone crissalis; assembly: GCF_028551555.1. Classification (NCBI taxonomy): domain Eukaryota; kingdom Metazoa; phylum Chordata; class Aves; order Passeriformes; family Passerellidae; genus Melozone; species Melozone crissalis. The sequence continues at coordinate 32,141,039 of NW_026535794.1, forward strand.
TTTTATGAGTGGCAAGTGTAATTTTTCTGAATTAAAAAAATCTGGTGAGAGGAATAGATGGGAAAACACTACAGCTATAGTGTTTACTGACACTAAAAGAAGAACTTATTAAAACATTGTTTTAAGAACAGCATCTGCATATAAGAGATGAGAAACCTTTATTTGGTCTGTTTTGGGATATGCAATGCCAGTCGACGATGAAATTTCTATTTCTGTGCCCATCTGGTCTAACATTTTTGGTAGGATTTTTTGATGTGTACCTTTAGCTGATTTTCTAGTTACTCTGAAGTGATTCAGATTTGAACTTCCCTTTCTTGTACTTTTGCTACAGACAAAAGCCACATGTCAAGGTATATTTTTCATCCTGATGGAATTTTTTTTCATGTGGTTTACTGAATTTTTTTTGTGGGGAGATTTGTGGAATGAGAAAGCTACTTCCAGGTCATCTTTACATATTTGAAAGTGGGTACAGCAGCAGAAGTAGAACTCAATGTTTTACTATGTGGAAGATTCCCAACATAATTAAAATGAAGTTTTATGTGATTAACCTAAAATAACTGAGTATATTAAGTTCAAATAGTTTATAATTACCAGTGATCCATGAAATGAATTCTAAAAAATTCTAGTAAAAGCTGTAACATAGAGTATAGTTTTGGTTAAATTATTCATCCACTCTAATTTCTTATTTATGAGTAGATGCAGAAATATTCTCATTGTTAATATACACATCTTACTGGTGTATTTCTACCATGTGTGATATTTTTTTTTGTTGTTTAAAGAAAATGTTACTCTGTTAAATAGGAATTGCCCAAAGAATAGAATGCCATGAGGAATAGACCTCTGTCAGTATAGCAAAAAGTAATTCCTCTTCAGGTATCTGACATTGCAGTTAATCAGAAGAAAATGAACTTTACTTGACATATATTGAATTCGGGGATCAGACCTTTTTGTCTCTGTTTTTCTTAATAAGAATGAGCATAATCAGTGACAAATGTCACTACCTGTTCTTCATGGGTGAGCAGATGGGATTCAGAGAAAGATTTAAAATGGAAGATCCCTTTCCATTTGGTGTAGAAAATCCATATGTTCATCTCAATAAGGTGATGAGGATTCTCAGAAAAACATATTTGTAATATTTCAGTACAAAAGTTAACGATATTTCAATGTACACATTAAAAATATATGTGAGTTGGAACTTTTGGGGTTTTGCTGGGCTTTTTTGTTTGTTTTTGGGGTTTTTTGAGGCATTCTTTTGGAGGGTTTTTTGTTTTACTGGTGTTTTGGGGAGTTTTATTTGTGGGTTTGGGGATTTTTTTTCAAAATGCTGTTATAATTCTAGTGCCACCAAATTCAGGTTTCTTGTTTCTCTTCCAGTGTTGCATATGCTTACCAAAAAAAAAAAAAAAATTAAAATTCTGAATACTTTCTCATGTTCTTTTACACAGCATAATGTGCTCTTGAGTAGACTAGCCTAAAGTAGACTATTAAGTGGCTCTTTTTTAAAACCTCATGAGGGGACTTTGTTAACATTTATACAACTTTAGGAAGAAGTGCTTTAGTAAGTTAAGAATGCAAGAACATGAATTAACTTCTTTATATGCAGCTTTTCTTTTGTGGTTTCAATGCAGAGTCATTTGTAGGCTTTTGGGTGCTTTCAGAGGCAATGCAAATGCAGCTTTGGAGCCTCTTTGCCACAATTTTCTCAGCTTTTCTTACCTTGAATCATATATGCAGGATCCATAGATTTCACTGACAGGTTAAGTAAGGTCAATATACCCTACAACTGTGCTTTGAGTGCTCCTTCCCTCTTCCAGCAAATCAAGAGCTTGAGATGCTGGAAAAAGAAATGTTTCTAATGTGGGAATCTATCTACAAAACTATTTGAAGTATCTATTCCAGGCTACAAGCACATGATACAATGTTGAAAAGTCCAATTGCTCAAGAAAGTGTGGGATATTCATGTTTACATTAATGCAAGGTTTTTCTTAAAATTACTTACAAATTACTTATAAATTTAGACTATATTTGAATGTTATATTTTTAATTTGATCCTAGGAGTGTTATAGTTTTGATTTTAAAAAGTTAAATACGGAAGATTTTACTATTCCTTTTGTTTTTGAAATAATAGTTGCTATGTTTTAGGATACCCAGAGTGAAAATATCTCTGTTCCCAAGTCAACCAATTTCAAGATAATCCCAAAGCAAAACAAACTTTGTAGTTTCCTTTATAGCTTTCTTAATACCCAGAACTTGCTTGGTTAGTTTAAGTAACTGAGTAAAAATTCAGAAATCCATAAAATCCAATTCAGAACTCAGAACTGTACATTAGAAAGCTCTACAAATCTAGAGGCAAGAGTCCAGAAAAGTCACTGTACAGATCTGTATGGGGAATCAGTCTTGCAAAGTTTTGTTTCCCTCAAGATGCTGCCTTTCATAGGCAAGGTTAAAAATACATGTATTAGGTCTTCTTTCTGTAATTTTGTTGGTAGCACCCCCAGGAGGAATTGCAGGGCATCTTCCCAAAATCTCCCAGGTGCACTTTTATGTTACCTGTGTGTATGGGTGTGCGTCTGATAGCAAAAGAAAGTTGTGCAGGTATGTTTTTATCAGATACTGAAACATGAAACTGTTAACACGCTTGGTCTTTGAGCTGAATTTAGAGAAGATGGATTATTTTGTGTGTTTGAAAAGTAATGGTGATGTAGGAAAAAATTTAGACCTGTGAACTCTTGTTGTAGGGTGGGCTTGCCCCTGCATCCACTTATCTGGTTTGTGGCAGAAGCTTGTCTTCACCAAATGTTGTGAGGCTTTTATCTGTACTTTCTGTTTCAGAGCAGCATTGATGATTGGACTGAAACCCAGGGGAGACAGATTAATGTGGAACAGATGGATGTGCAGCTCAGAAGGTTTGCCAAGGCAGGTTCCACAGCCATCTATTTCTGCAATTTGTCTGTCTCAGTGCCACCCCTTCCCCACTCTTCCCACCCACTTGGATGTTTCAGTGGGTTTATTACTCATGTCCAAGCTGAATGTTCTGGATCATGCTTTGCTTTGGGGGCTTTTCTTTAAAACTATTTTTCTGAATGGATTTGCAGCCCCTGTGGAGTTGTATGTAAAATGATGCTGTGATTTCTCTGAGTTGAGGCAGTATGGGAAATAAAAAAAGAGGATGGGGGTTTATGGCAGAAAACCAGACGTTTTCTGCCTCCAGACAACAATCACTTTTACAGAAGGAATTTGCAGAGGTTCATCTGCTCTGCTCATAGGCTTAGCTCCAGAGGGTTGGGAGCTGCAGGAAAGGTGCTCATTTTTAAAGGGAGGGCACCTCTTTTCCTTGAAGTATTTCAATGTTATGTTGGCAGTAGCCCTGAAGAAGAAAATTCCAAAGGGACAAGAGAAATGCAAAGTGAAAATAACAACAAAGACTCTCCAGACTATTTGCAGGAAACTACAGCTATGCCTCACAGACAGCGCAGTGGTTGAATACAAAGTCTTGAACCTAACAGGTATAAAATTTCTTTTTGTTTTGTATTTGTTTCATTTAGAAAGAAATGATCTCTATTGCATGCCTATTTATTTGTCTTTTAAGAGAAAAATCAAATTTCATCCTAGATGTTTTCTCCTAAATTGCTTCCAAAGTGTGAACTCCACCTACCCAGTTCTGGTACTTCTTTTTTTTAGTCAAAAAAATCCCAGTGGTTTTGGTTCATATGCTATAACATGTAGAACTTGTTGGTTTTCAAAATGTTAATAAAATTCTTTTGAACCATTTTGAAAAAAAATATTGAAGACCAATTTCCTTTTTGTTTTTCATTTTTAAGATTAAAAAACTTTGAATGTGAAAGCGTAGCACAGTGTGTAACAGAATTTTTCTGTTTGTCTTCAGTATACTAATGATTAATCACATACAGTTTTAATGAAAGCACATTTAAACCTATTTTTAATGCAGGGACCTCCTAACAGTACTAGCACAAAATTGTGATTTATTTTAACAAAAAGAAAATGAAAAAATAATTGACCGTTGTCTTTTCAAATAATTGATGGAATTTTTAAGGTTTTTTAAATTGAATTTCATTAATCCTACCAAGTAGCCACAAAATACTGCAAATATCTCCATCACTCCCCAGGGTTTCTAGTCTCAGATACTAAGTCTGTATCTTGCATCGGTGGCAGCTGTGCAAAAAAACTTACCTTTAGTGTTATGAAGTACAAAACACCAGAGTACAAGACAAAACAAAGCAAAAGAACCCTAAACCTGTAGCAGCATCAAGAATTATTTCTGCTAGGCTGATTAAGTCCACACTTCGGTGGCAAATCTGAACATGTATCTGGTATCTAGAGTACATTTAACTTATTTAATTGTGTTTTTTAGTTAGATTCCATTTGAACACTTTGTTATATGCTTATGCTGGGCTTTTTCATTGACTTAATTTGCTTCCTGCTGTCTCTTTTCTTTACAAGTTGGGCTTTCAGGAGCAGAAGACCTTCTCAGACCTTCTGGGACTCCAGTTTCATAAAGGTAGAAGTCCAAAGTGTAGCTGTCAATGCTGTGCAAGAGTTGAGTACTGAAAAGGTGAGAGAGGTACATTTTCTTTCCCTTCGGTTTTTGCAGAATAGTATGTAACAAAGTATTTGTTTGTTTAGGTCTTGTTTCAAGAAATTAATCATAGACCTGAATATTTTCATGTGACTTCTCTAGGTATCAAAATTCACAGCCTAGCAAAATGAACTTCTTGTCTGTGGTATAGTTTACCATCACTGTGAATTACATATAATTTAATTAAATTCCTCAATTCCCAATATGAAATGTGATATATATATATAGACAGATGTTATTATTGTTCTTATTATTCCCAGACTTCGGAAGAAATCAGCCAAACATGGACTGCCATGGAATTTTCTTACCAAAAGCGTAAAAGAATAGAAAATCCTTTATTAAAGTTCAGTGAACACCTACTTGAAACTTTAGGTAATAATCAAATAAGAATTTAATTATTATAAATATTGTTATTGTATCAATATTGTTCATTCCCTTGATGTACTTGGCAAGGTGAAACTTTTTCTTCCTGAATCTTTATTGCAGATTTACATTTTCTCCAGATGTTAGTAGTGGGAATTTACATTTATGCTGTGTAATTATACACATCCTAAAAACATTCTTGTCTCCATGTAGGACTTAAAAAAAATAACAACTTTCTAAGCTTGTAATTCCTTAAATTTTTTGAAAATCGTTTAATAATATACTGTCTATTTTCAGTGTTTAGTGATGTCTTCTCTTATGATATACAATAACAACAATTACAGGAGAATTTGTTAAGCTCTTGTCAGCTTTAGTTCCTCTGTTTGATAAATAATTTTGATTTGTGCAGTTTTTTCTGTGGTTTTTTTTGGTTTTGTTTTGTTTGTTTTCTTTTCTAGTCTCAGATGCAAGGGATTCTGAAAAGTAAATTTGTGGTATATTTCATTGAATAAATGAAAGGCTGGCAAAGTAAATTAAGCATGGCAGACTCTGTCATTTCCCTTTGGACAGAATTTCAATGCATGTGGTATCTTCATCAGAGCCATTATCTGCCTTGTTTTCCTTTCACATGGCCTGGAAGCTGCTGGTGTCACAATTTGAGACAAAGATCTGTGTGTCATTCCTTCAGATGTCTTTAATACCTTCTTTTACTTACTCTTTGTTAGCTTTTTTTTTTATTTGCGTGGAGGCACATAGAGATACGATACTGCTGAGGTGCAGAAATCTTCTCTGCAAAGTCCCTATTATTTAGGAAAGTGATGGTAGAAATACAAGTTTAACATCTGTTATTCATTAATGGCTAAAGGCAATTCCAACAAGCAACAGAAACTCTTGAACTGACACAAAGCATTATGCCTTAATTGTTCATTCTGACCAAAAAACATCACTGAACCCTTGCACAGTAAAGGTGATAATTTTGTGTTGCCAATATAACTGTAATTCAATCCACAGATCTAGGGAAAGTCCTCACCATGTACAATTCTGAAAATCTAGTATAGGATAATATTCCATAGGGAAATTCTGTGCTTGAAATTTCAAATATATTTCTAATTGCTTAAATCTGCAATTTAGAAACATTGACAGCAGCATGTTTCACTGTATACTAAAAAAGTATATTTTTTGTGCAAGTTGAGAACCCTGTTAAGAGCAATGAAATTTGTGGTGTTTAACATGCATAAGTTTCTTCATGGTGTATATTGAAAAAGGCGTTGACCTTGCATGAGCAAAAATACTCCAAGTTAATAATTCTGCTAAAATCTGTAATTTTTATCTTGTTGAAGAGTTTTAAGGTATCATCAGTGGTATTTGCAGTTCTCTCTGTTCATTTTACTTTTCCTTCATATTCAGTCTAAACACTGTCAAAATAGGTGCTTGTGGCTTTAATTTTTTTCTTTTTCCATCTAAGAAATAGAACTTAAAACAAGCTGATTAGGTGTGTTCTTCCAGCTCTTTTTCCCATGTTTTTATTGTCCCAGTTTAATAAACCATATGAAGTAGAAAAAATAAATTTGAGAGTTGAAATACCTCCCTTTCTTTCTGTACAGCAGTGGAAGACTGACATAACAAATAAAGAAAATATGATGGAAGCTACAAGAAAGCCAAAGGTGTATGAAAGCTCTGAAGCTCTGCAGCAGAGGTAAAATTTCCAGTATGATTACAAACTGTTCCAAAGTGTAGTTCTGCAACAAGCAGGAAATGAAAGCTGTCAGATTGTTTCCTTTTTGTGCAGGTGTGAGATGTTCCAATGATTTTTTGTCATTTGTTCCTATCTGACATACCGAATTTCTACTGCTTGTTACATGACCAGCTCAACTTGAGGCACTGGCTCATTATTTAGGGATGGCATGATGTCAGAAATGTCTTCAAAGTGTGTTCTGTTTGGATCAAATTCACTTTGTCCCTATCCATACTCTGTGAGTCCTTCTTTCACACCTGCAAGAGGACGTGGTGGATTTGTGCAGCCAAAGTCCTCCTTCCACACACTCGCAGGAATGCCTTGCACTTCCCACCTGCATCCACTCTTCCTGACTCTAGAGGCAGCCATGTTTACAGTCACAGTCTTTCTTCTTGCAGGAAAATGTTGCAATAGGAAGTTTAAAAAAAAAAGCAAAAATAACACAAATCTGTTTCTTGAGACATGACTTTTATTCTGAGAGATATCAAGCTAAAAGCTGGAGTGCATCAGTCAAACATAATTTAATCTTTTGATCCTTAATTGTTCTTGTGTCAATACCAACGTGTTTTCATGTTTTTAACTCTTTGTACATCAAAAATAATACATGTATCTTTTTAAAAAGTGGTTTCTTTCCTCCTCCACTCAACTGATTCTTATCTACTTTGTTATTTGTTGTTTTGGTGGTTTCTTTATTTAAAATTTATCTGCACATTACTGCCCTGTTAAGTTAGAAATTTTTTTCCTCATCCTTTACTTGCTAAGGCTGGACTCTTTGGAATGTTGAAGAGGAGTTTCCTCTGCCTAGACTCACCTTTTGGGGAGACTTTTCTGGCACAGTTCCATTCCCCTAGTTTCCTTAGTCAGAATTGAATTATGTCCCCTTTCAAATTCTAGAAAGGAAAGGTAAAAGGCTTGCCACCTTCTCTGTTCCTTACAGCTGTGTTCACTGTTATTATTTTAAATCAATAGTGGATTATATTGTTCTGTTCTAATGCTTGGTCTGACTTTAACTGGTAGGGAATTCCTGGCTTTAAGGTGATCATTAAAATCTCTGTCTCTTTTCAGACTCTCTTTTTGTGAAGAAGCTTTGGCTGTATACTTAGAAAGCAAGCGCATACTTTTTCCTTTCTTCTGTTTCGGTTTTTCAGCAGACTTGCTAGACACCCTTTAAAGAGGAACACAGCCAAAACAGCTGAGCCTCTTGGTGTAATAATGTACTTCATTTTCCCTACAGATAGGGAAGTTTTCCAGCTAACCTTGTGAGCTGATAATATCATTAAACTGCACCTTTGTTCTAAGCAAATTTCTGATTTACTTTGAAAATAGGAAAATTTTGCCTAAGAAAGATAGGAAACATTTTTTTTTCTCCCAGCTAAGATGAGTACAAGGTGTTCAGCAAGAAGAGATGAGAGACAAGTTACAAATCCTGATCTGTCTTTGCTGGAAATTTAGCCACATGGAAGTTGCATTTATTTGGATTTTTGGTTTGTAGGTTTGCAGGAATTAGAGATGTAATAGGTCAATGAGATCATCAAATCTATTCTTCTTCTAGCATGGATTTTCAGGCAAGCAATGCATAGTGATGATAAGTGAGACTGGAAGATCTATGGTGTCTGGTAGGCTGTTACTGACTGAGCTGCTGCCCCTTGCACAAGGAATGTTTTGTCGCTATCCTTCTGTGTTCTCCCTTGAACAATGATCTCCTAGGTTTTGTGACACCCATCTCTATAGAAGCACAGGCACTTTGGTGTATTTCATTCATACTATGTTATCTACATGCCAGATGATACTCCTGGCCTCAGTCTATCCAGCCACAGCCATCAATTCTCTGAGTGCTACAGCTTTGAGTGTGCCTCAGGCAAAACCTTTTTTTTTGAAGGGCTATGAGCTGTAACTCAGAAGAACTGATGCTTTCAGAGGTGATGAAGGCTTGAGTGTGGAGCCTTTTCAAACATGATAGTAGGCCCTTATGGATTCTCCACATAACTAAATCTCTGTGATTTGTTTCATCCATGCATAAGGCAAGCAAACAAGTCTTCTGTTTTAGGTGTCAGGCGTAGAGCGTGCTGGTGTGTAGACAATGATTTTCAAGTCCATGGTCTTTGGAGAGATGTGTAGCTAGAAAAGGCATTTAGACCTTAATAAGGCCATTTGTAGAATAAGCGTTAGCCATAAATAATGACAATTTCAAGATTTCTCAGTTTTATATTGAGCTCTGTCCTTCAGACTCTTCTGACAACTGACAGAAGTGTAATTAACTCCTTTCACTGATTTATCATTTTGGCCCAGCTTTTCCCCATAAAAAAATCTTGTGTGTAGTAATCAGTCAGAGAGTCATCCACTTTAACAGAGGCATGCATTAGTGTGATTGACACAAATCTAATGTAAATTGTTTCCTTATATATCTGGTATTTTTGGATGCAAATAGCCCATCGTCTTACCAAACTTTTTGACAATGCTGCTGATCTTAAATTTCAAGAGAATACAGAGGAATATATAAATATTGCCCTTGGGAAATACAGACCAGAAAAGGAGCATATTCTGTCCCGTGACAAATGTAGATCTAATGATCAGACATGTTGAGTTATGTGAAATCTCCTTCATGAATTTTGCCCTCTTTGGCATGTAGATTAAATAGACACTTTCAATTGCATGAACTGTTCCTTTTAGTTATATAAATTTGGAAAAAATAATAAATAATAACAAACCCAGAACATTTTGTTACCCAATACTGTGTCATTTACTATAATTTAATAAATTGTCTATCTTTCTCTTGTGCATAAAATGTTTTTATAAGACATGTAGGCAGTCAACTGTTTGGAAGTAATGAAAATGAAAATATGAGTACTAAAAGTCACAGAACTGATCAAGATTGAATATTGCATTTCTCATACTTTCTCTCTCCTGCTGCTCTTTTTACTTCATCTTCTGTAATAGTTTCAGATCCCCTCCTGTCTTATCCTTTAGCACACACCTCTCCAGCCTCCAGTGCTCTCACACATCTCCTATCAGCTGAACCTTTCCGCTGGTTCTGAGCCTCATATTTGCCAACTGGCCAGCCAGCCTGTGTGCTAACTGGGTAGTGGTAGGTCAGGGAGAACAGATCAGCAACTTCTGAGACAATAACTTATTGTTCTCACAACAGTGCTGAATGCATAAGCACTCACATTGCATAAAATCAATGTTGCCTGTGGTTCTAATGATTGATTGTCGCAGCAGGGAGGCCCCAGAGTGAATGGACAAGTATATGCAGCTTGCTTCTTGGAGATAGCTGTATCTTGGAAAAACTATGTTTGAGCACATGGAGACAGAAAATGCTGTATTGTCTGTGCCTACTCTGGGGCTGTGAACACAAAAACCCCAGACTTTCTTATTTGGAGCTTTAAGACAGTATGTCTGTGTTCAGATCAAATGGATATGTAAAAAAAGACCCCAATATCTGGTGTCTCATCCAAATCCTGCTGAAGGTACAGTGACAGAGAAAATGGAGCGAAAATCCACTCTCATTTTAAGTTTGTAAAAATTACAGATGTAACAAAAATCCTTTGTGAAGATTAGGGAGATGAACTTCCTTTATTCTTAGTACACAATATACCATTAATATTATGCACATACATTTATGCATGCTTGGGGGTTTTTTTTGCTTCAAAAGGTGGAGTCTTGGTTGTTACACCTTGAGGAAACTGTATACAGTGCAGTACATCTCTGCTCCATGGAGGCCACACTGGCCTATGAAGAGAGACAGAGAGAACAGCGAGTTTTTGACCACCCAGCCCAGGCTGAGCTTAGCACTTCACAAACCTGATGGGTTTTAGATGTAGAAATGGCATCTGCTAGGCTGAAAGAGAGCTTGGCAACAGCCCTGAAGGGTTGCCACAAGAAGCAGGTTTGGACATCTCCTTTTTGTTTAATTCGCAAAAAGTAAATATAGCATAAAAATAATCATATTAGTATGGTTTACATATTAAAGGTTAAACATATGAACATATTACTATAACACATTAAACAATACAGCACCTACTGAAAAAAGAAACATGACTTTTTCTTCAATTTCTGCTACCTCATGGGCATCACATCTTAATTACTGGGGTTTGGAGGATTATTATGAACTGAGACAAAAGCTAAAAGTGAACATAATGCCACAATGGTGTGCTAAGAACAGAGTATGCATTCAGTATGTGTACATACAATTCAATACATATATACCCATAGATTAATGTAAGGAAGCCAAAACTATAGGGTTTGTTTATGTCTAACCAAGCAGTTTACATCTATGTTTGGTTTTCAGAAGGATACCTTGTGCCATTTGATTTTTTGCTTTACACTTTTTTACCTCAAACTTCTCCTAAATGTTTTTCTCCTGCTGGGAGTACTCTTTCTCTTTGTGAAAACTTTCAGTAGTTTTGGTTTTGATTTCCAAAATAGAATATCTGCTGAAGGGAAATACAAAATAGGAAAGAGACTTTAAAGGGGTCATGAATATCTGACAGAACTATCTAAGTTTTCCCTGTAATAGAAAATGCATTTATATCTTTCTATCGATATTTTCATGCTTTTTTACGTTTGCCTCCTTTGAATTACAAGCAGTAGCTGACATTGGGGTTTCTCCCCCTTTTAATATGAAACCTGAATAATTCCATAGTCACTTTGCATTGCATAACTCTGTATAGTCATTTATATCATATTTTGTATTCATCCCCTTATTGCTTTGTCTATTTTTAAAATGTCTCTGATCTTTCCTAAGGACTATTTTTAGTTTGCCAATAAATGTTCTTGTACAATTAGTACAATTTCATAAAGTCTGGTACATATCTCTATGGAGATTATAACCACAGAATTTTCAATTCCATTTCATGTACAACTTCTTATCCATCCATTCCTCCTACCCTGCCTAGCTGACCATCTGCAGCATTTGTGCTCACCTGGATTGTTGTTGTTTTGGAGATGGTTCAAATTTCTGTTTAAACCAGGATTTCTTCTGGCATCTCATGTTGAATATCAGAAAATTTGTATGTACAAGCCTGTTTTTATGGTGAATTATTTCATGATGTAGGCAGAACTAATTTCTAGTAATAATAATGGTAGCAGTACTGGAAGCCATCTGGTTTTAGAGGGTTACCTAAATCTTTTCAGGTCACTGAGCTAAATGCTCTTTATTACCATGCTGCTTGGAGAACTTTCCTCGGGTGATCATGAAAAAATCATGGCCATTTGTACCAAAGATGTTCATGGCAGAGAGGTATCAGCAAGCCTTCAAGCCCAGAGGGTGCATGTTTGAATCAGCTGTATTTTGCATTCACAGTTTGTTCTGCCTTCAGCAATTCACAGTGTTTTGCTCTCCTTTCAGAGGCATGTGCACCTCCAGAGCATCTCCTCTTCCTGTGGTGACTTTTTGTATGTGCAGACAACTGAAATAATGCATGTTTATTTAAACCAAAGTGCTTACTCTGTGTACAACTTTATTTCAGGTAAAACTAATGCTGTGGGTTTGAATGTCCAAAATGTTTCACTGGATTGGAATTGAAACAGGAAAGAATTCTTATTTTCCCCCTAAGCCTCAGAAATAAAATAGGCTTTTAAGGTGGCATTCAGATAAGAAGAAACAAGGCTTGAGGAGTAAAATGAAACTCATTGTGGTCAAAGTAATGTCAGCTCCCTTGCAAAGACTGCATTGTTTGCATGGAGAGCCCTTGTGTTCTGCTGTAATAGCTCTATTAAAATGATCTTCTATTAAACTTGCATCTGTATAAAAGCACAAATGCCTCGAGGTACATCTAATCCTTTATAATAGATTGTGGTAGTTATTAGTCATAAGTGGCTGGGAATGAGTTGTGAGACCTGCTGATGACAGCTGCAGCTTGTGATGGGTGGCATTTGTACCACCTGAATAGCTCCTACCTGGCATCTTGGCTCTTTGATGGCTCTTAGGTCTCCAGTTCCAGAGCTTTTGCTTGCTGTCACAGGTATGCCACAGATGGGATGATGTCCAGAAACAGTTTTGCCAACATTTGTGATGCTCAGTTTCAGTACTTTTATGAGTACTTGGGAAATATCCCTTGGCAAGTTATTACACCTTTGACTGACAGGTAATGGCTGCTATAAATAACAGTGTCTGCTTTATCTGTTTTAGGAATTAAAAGCTAAATGTTTCTTAGAAGTTTAGAGTTCTTTCCTACCTCATAGGTACACTATGAGATTATCAAGACACAATATATTTCAGAATCTATGTGCATGTAGGTGCGCATAAGAAATGGTATGATTTTAGTGGCCACTACATTTATAAAAACTGCAATATTTTTTGCATAACTTAAGCTGACATATTTACTGTCTAGTCTGAAGGGGAATATGAGCAGATCTTTGCCAAGGTTAATCAGAATTTTTCAGCAATTTTTTTTTTTTCATTTATGAAAGTCCATACTACTATTTTTTTATACCACGTACAGTGAAACTTTTTCTTCTGGGCATGTTTTGGCTCCAATATGGAATTTCTTGTTAAAATAAGTGATCAAAAAAGATACACTCAGACATCCTGGCTAGCTTAATGCTTTCAGCTGGGAGGCCAAATTCAAGTTTTTGAAATAAGCAAAGCAGCAACTACAGCCTCCTATTTCCTGTCCTCTGTGATCACTGATAGCATCTTCCTTCTTGATAAAAAATGTCAATGTAGTTAGTTTTCTTTTCTAAAATAAGCACTTTCCAAGTAGTACCACACCATGATTTTACATGAATATGGAAGAGATACATTTGTGGTTTAGGACATTAAATTTTAATGAGAAAGTGGACTTGGAATAAATCATCCATGAAACATAAGAGTTATAAAAAAAGCTCCTGATATTGTGGAAGTTCATTGCAATCCAAAAAAATCTTTTTTCATATGTTAAGGTGTTCTATTACTCCAACCCAGGCTCTCCACCTAGCAGTGAGTGGTGTTACTGCAGAAGCAGCTGGCACAGAGAAGACAGAGGCCATGGAAGACTTAGGCTGTGCCCTTGGTATGATGATGAAAATTTTCAACTGTTCAGAATACATGGATGATGAGGTGAGATGTTCTGTTAAGCAGTATGGAGATTGTTGCTTAGCTTCTTTTTCATGTGAATTACACTGGAAACTGCTGCTTTCAAGAAAAAGAAGTTAAATAATTTAATTTTAGTCTGTAGGGAGTATCTATAAAGGTTTGGTCCAGACAGGAGCTTTGAGGAATTCAGTGATCTCTTGGTGGATGTATAGTCAGTAGTGGCAGTACAATTAAAGCTTATCCACAATAAAATTGGGAAGAAAAAGAAGTTAGTGTACTAGGAGTGCTTCTTTGTTCTTTGCAGTGTATAAATACTGAACCAGTAATATCTTCCTCCAAAGTTCCTGTGAAACTATTTGTAAATGAATGACTAGATGGTAACACAAAATCATCTGTGTAATGTACTACCCAAAAATAACTTTCTCTTCAAACTGCAGGAATAAATGAGAGTAAATTCTGGTCCTTCCAGATTACAATTAAAGTTTTGCTATTGAAACCAGTTCAAGTCCTTCCATGTGAGATCATGGCACCCTATGGGTGAGAAGTTTGGAGGGATTCAACTTTGCAAGAAGTCTTCATGGTTCCAGGACTTTCCAGTGTTTTTGAGACATGCCTCGTTTTTCCACTGTCCTATGTTCTCCATTTTGGGGTTTTTTACTCAATATTGTCTCCTGGCCTTTTCGAACCCTCTGCATCCCTACTAGTCTCCTTTATTCTGTGTTTCCAAAGGTGATTCTTCCTATTGACATGCTTCAATCACATACACTCTCTGGGGCTCTAATAGTCCAGTGTTTTCCTTCTGAATTCAGTGCCAGACAGATTGCTAAAAGCTAAAATACCTCTGCTTGCCAAGGTCTAGTGAGTTTTCTTCTTTTGTAAGTAATATCTTTCTTTTAACTTTTCTTTGTTACTATTTTTTTTAACAGATTTGTATTTCTTGGTGAAAACATGACACTGAAATCCAGAGTTGGAATATTTTTATTACTAGGATCCCTGGATGTGCAGGCCAGACAGAACTAAATGAGAAGTTCCCCATTCATACTCAAATATGACAAAATTAAGACTAGTCATTTAGTTCAGCAGTATATTTCTGGATGGGGAAAAAGAAGAAATATTTGGTTTTTTTCAGTAGTAAGAAAGAGCTCTGAGGAATAAATTTGCTGGTTTGTAGCTGGCTTGAACACAAAATTCAAGATCTCCTTTTTGCTAGGATGTAAATTAAGTAAAGATTTTTAATGAGGAAACTGTGAAATTGTTTGGCAATAACATTATTACTTCATGTTCATTTAAAAATGAGATTTAATGAGATATTTTTCATTTGTGTCATTAAAATTTCTGGGTGTTTGTTCTAAAAGTTTAAGCAGTTATATTTAGAAAGAAACAGTAAAACCTTTAAAGGTAACCAAGCCTTCATATCAAAGCACTAAAGCTCTCAAAAAAAAAAAAAAATGAAGAGCTTTAAAAAGGGATGCCATTTTTAGCAATGGTTGTGTTGCACTTGGCTTCCACACCCTGCACAGCTGCTGGCTGTGCCACCACTGCAGCCTGTGCCTGCTCTGAGTTTGGGCAGTACCTCTCTGTGTTTCTCAGATGCCTCTTTTGTGCAGCAATGTTATGGAATATTAACAATCACCGGTGCCTAATTAGCTCATTTTGCTTTGAACTCGGGTCCTTGTCAGCTTTGATTGACACTCTTAATTGTGACTCTCCTGAGCTCTGTTTTTAAAAATGTTTGCACACATCAGACATTTGATTTAGCTGACTTATTCTCACCGTGGTTAAATACTAATCTGTGCATTTGAATTATGGGTTTTTTCCTTCCCTAGAACCTGTGCCATGGTTGTCCCTGACATTGAGCTGGTCTCTGGAATGATGTTGGCTGCTGAAGGGTTTATTGATGCCTGTCTGTTAGCCAGGAAGTTCATCACCTTCCAGCCTCTCTGCAGGGAGCTGCTCCCTGAACAGGTGAGGGTTCTTTGGGCTTCTGGACTTAATGCATATCCATTAGCACACACTCCATACCAGTGCAGCTGAATATTGCATAATAGGAGGGATTTATGCATATTCTCTTATCTTGTATTTTAAAGACGCTCTAAATAATCATGTGTCCATCCTTAATAAATTGTCAGATATTAATTTGGAAAATGTCCTTTCTTCTTACCTTTGGATGTTTGCAATGTGTTCATTTTGCATTAAACAACTGTATATCACCAATTGTATATCTTCATACCTGGGATGACTGACAACATTGTGCTGCTGTGTAGCACCCATGTAAATAACAATCTTCTGGAGAAGAGAATAATAACAGAGTATGAATTATTTTGAAAAACACATAGAATATTGTAATTGAATGGACATGTCTTAAAACTTTCCCCAGTAACAGCAGTGAAAAAAAGCTGGAAAAAAGGGAGTGGAAAAGCATTTCTAAATAATTTAATTATTATACTAGAAAGAATTCCTATTTAGAAATCTTATCTTAAAAATGCAAACCCTAGAAACTGTACGATCTCTTTCCTGTATGTATGCTGTTTTAATAATCTCCAGCTGTATAAATTTTTGCAAGATATTCATTTTTATCAATGGAATTATACCTTGAAGAACGCTTCAACCTTAAACCATAAACTCAACAGGGCCTTTATGAAATAAAAACCAACTTTATTTTCATGCCTGCATAATTTTGAAATTATGTCTAAATTTCCTGTAGATTTCCTGGCACATTCTTGCAATTTTCTAGAGATAATGAAATAAAACACACAAGGCTGCTTTTAAGATGCATATGCAGCAACCAACCAACCAAACAAACAAAAACCCCAAAACCAAAACAACAACAGAAAAAAAAAAAAAGAAAAAAAAAGCCAAAATACACCAAAAAAATCCTTGCCTAAATCTAACAAAAATCTTATTAAGCACAGTCCATTCCTAAATTTCCTGGTTTCATTATCAATTCTATTTTAACTTCTTTGACCAGATGTACCATTTCTAAAGTGTGGAGAATCCTTTTCAATGCAGATAATAGATAAATAATAATTTACCTCCGAATTTTTTTTCTTACAGATCATGAACTGTCCTGAGTTTGGAAATTACTTTTTTAAAATTATTTTTTGTGCTGTATTTAGTACATTTTATTCACTCTTAGAGTTACCACTGTCATGGAAGAGGATAGATGCATAGCATCTGTCAACTTAAAATGGTGTATTTTTAAGTTGTAAATTTGCTTCTTTGTTGTTGTTTTGGGATTTTTTTTTGGGGGGGAGGGATTGATAATACTAATAGGCTGTGTTTATATTGAATTCCTAGGTGTGGCTGCAGAATATGTTTTCAAACCTTACTCAGCTGGTAGACAGTTAAGAATGGGGAATCAAATGGTGGAATACTGAAAATTAAATAGATATACAGGTATATATATTTCAGCCTTTTATATATTTCAGTCAACCTTTAATGCTGACCAAAAGCCACTGAAAGACTACAAGTGAATAAAAATGTCTTTTTTTACTCTGTGTGTAAAATTATTGTTTTCTTCATGAACATAACCACTTAGTTTTATTTCATGTGCTAACATGATTAGTTAAAATGTCTTTGTAGGCTGTTATGACTGGGGACTTCATGCTATCAAGTCAGTTCTGGTAATTTCTGAAACAGGGAGATAAGAACATCCCTGAGGAGTGGGTAAAATATGTTTCTGGTGTTTTTCCTTTGAATAAAAAGAGACTCCTAAAAAAATTATTTAATGTTCTTATGATACATTGTTTACCTTCTTTTTTCATGTGCTTATGTGCATCTTAAGAGACTTCAATTTGCATAAAATAGTGACAGATGATATCCCAATTTTCACAGGCGTGATCAGTGACCTGTTTCCATCTCTGGATGTTCTGAGGATGGGGAACCTACAGTCTGAGCAGATGGTTAAACAATCTACCCTGGAGCTGTACTTGCAGCCAGAAGAGAACTTTATTCTCAAAGTAAACAAATTCATTGTCTTTAATCATTCCCCTTAAGATGTTTTATCAAGATAATTGCCAATGAGTTGTTTGTATTAGACACAAAGATTATTTTTGAATATGTTAAAACATTGATAAAGGCTCTCTCAATGACTCAGGATTTCAAAGGCATTTCATCATGGCAGTAATGTTCCTCAGTATGATAAGTATGTCCATTAGGAAACGTGTGTCCTGTTTGGAAAAGCTGTGTACAGTGACAATCTAGAGTGACAAAAACGTTTGTTTGTGCATGGTAAGAAGAATTTGTATTTTGTAGCAAATTCATTGTTGGTCAGATATTTATAGTGAGGTAAGACTAAGGGAACAAAACCACATAAATAAGAAGGTGTGGATTTGGAATGTGGGTGGCTACATATGACTTTTTGCTCTAGCTTTTAGGTATAGTATAGTCCATGTTGTGCTATACACATTAAATATATGCAGGTACATGTATGCATGCATGTATACTCACAATAATTAGTTGCCCATAATCTAAATTTAGGCACTAATTTATTTATTTTAATTACAGACAGAGTGAAAAAGTGAAACATAAAAACACTAGTTAGTATACAGACCAAATAAAAAGTGTATTTATTCCCACCTTTTTTCAAGGAACATCCACATCTGCTGTACGTTCGTCCAAGGCAGCACGTCCTTACCTTCATTGGAGTATATTGGAAATAACCCAGCTAGTTGAATGTTACTGATCAGAGGATTTATAAAGGATTTTTGACTCTTCTCTCCTATTCCATTATCCTGACAGAAGGGTGAAAAACAGTAAGGTATGCCTTGAGGTATTATGAACTCACAATCAGCCTTCTAACAGAGTATTTGTTTTCCTGCTAACTGAGTAAATCAGAAGACAAGCACTGAGGATCATGAACTTGTTCCTGTTAGGCTTTGGAAAATCAGAATGAATACTCTTCACTAAAACAGAAATCCACAAGCAGCCAAGCTATTTCTATTCTGTGACTCAAATAACTATTTCTTTGGAAGCATTGTATTGCTTTAGGAGACTGTCTGTATTTTCCAGCTGTACAACTGATTGCAGAATCCACTCTGCCAAAGCAGTGGCAAAATTGTGGTAACTCTTCTGTGTCCTTGGGTTTCCACAGTCCTGCTGGACTGTGTGGCTGTCTGGCAGAATAAGATTTGTTCTCACTTGCTGAGGTAACTGCTTTAATTCTTTTGCACTAACTCTTACCATTTTCTGAGTGACTGTGTTGCTTGATGCAACATTAGCTTTGCTGAGGCAAATCTGCCAAGAAAGTGCGAGCTTTTTTTTTTTTTCCTATTAAAGGGAATAAGAATGCAGAGAGGGAAAAAATCTTGTGAATAATTGTGTCTCTGTGATAAGAACCACAGCAGGAGAGGAGGGGTGCTCCCTGTGTGTCCTTTCTGTGTGTAAGGATGTTCAGCTGGAGGAGCAGCCAGCAGTGTGTCACTCTGTGTTTGTCGGTGGAATTGCAGGGAATGGGAAGGGTAAGGTACCTGCCTGCCTATGCAGCATGTTTTCCATCTCACCTTGTAAAGAAACTGCCACGGCTCTTGCATGAAAAATTCTTCATGTTGCCTTTGCCTGAGGCTGCAGGGTAATAACACACTGCTGAGGCCGCTCGGTCAGCTGAATGATGAGCACTAGAAAGTGCAAATGTTGCAAGCAAATTCTACATTTTATGTGCTGTTTGCATGTCCCAAAGGACAGTTAATCACGGCATGAAGTAATGAGCATTCAATTTGACAGATAGACTAAGTAATACTTTGTTCTGGAAGGAGAAGTAGGATGTTTTAATTAGACTCCTAGACAGACGTCATGGAATGTCCTGCCAAAACACTAGACAAATAATTCTAATACATAATGCTTGCTTATTTATGCTACTAAATGTTGGCAGCTGCATAGATTTTCTTCTCCATTTAACACTTTCCATTAGAATTGAGTGCAGAATATGGCTATTTCAGACTGGGAATCTCCTTTTCTGTCCTTAGGCTTAATGGAAATTTGGGGCTAAACTAGCACAGAGACAAGAATAAATTAATGTAAACTGTTGGCTGAGTACAGGGTTTCAGTCCAAGCTCCAGTTCAGAAAAAAGTGAACAATTCCTACTATATGAAAATGATGCTACTAACATTCACCCTGCTCCTTCCCTTCTGGTCCTGAAAGTTCTTCATCACATGTATGCGAACACAAATTCCCATTTGGAATTGACTTTTAATGCAGAAGTTCTGTCAGCTGATGAACTGTGTGGTTTCATACACCAGGAAACCTGAGAGTGGAAGGATGGCAAGGAACACATTTGCTCTTGCCAGGATGTCATTCTCCGTCCAAAATGGACAATACCAGAATTCAGAGAAAATATAAGAGATAGAATTCTTCCATTTTTCTGAGGTTTTGGTGCAGCGGGACGTGGATGCAGAGCACTGGTGGTTCTGGAAAGGCTGGAGGGCAGGATAGGATGCTGGTAGACAGAAGGTATGCACAGTTCTAATCCAGCTGCCTTGAAGGGCCTGTTATTTTCTCCCCAGACCCACAGCACCTCCCTTATATCTCCTGTATCATGAAGACTAATGACCAACTCTCCTGTAATCAAAACAGATCATTATTACATAAAATGCAGTCATTTTGTTGTATTGAGTGTTCACTAAATTTTTTTGTTATTTTAAATAACTACCTAATAAAAAAGCAAAGGAAGAAAACATGGGTTTGATGTTACAAAAGCTTCTTGTTTCAGTGATGTGTTATCTTCTGAAGTTTTAATTGCAGTACAATGTTGTTGTTTGAGCATTTAAGTGATAAGATTCTATTGAAATATAATTTGCAGTTCTCCTGTCATCTTCTCTGAGAGGACAAGCCAATATTATCCATGAGGGGTAAAAAAGGTTTGTTTTAAATAGGGATACAGCTCCTATGTAGACTGAGTCCCTCAACACTGTTATGGGTGCTAACAAGGTGAGCCATTGAGACACAATTACAGTGGATTTCCCTTTACCTGTTTTCCCATTTGCTTCTTCCTCTATTTTTCTGGAGACAGTTTTGCACTGTGCATGCCTTTTTCTTTTATTCTTATAATTTCTTTGGTTTTCACTATTGCTAAGTAATATTTAATGCCTAATTTACACTTCTTGCCTATTTGGCATAGAAAAGAGCCTTAAATCAGCCTATGAATACTGTAATGCTGATTGTGCCTCCTAGATGTGAGCTGATGTAACTAGAGAAATCAATGATGAGATTATTGAAACTGGTATTTGGAAAGTCTCTTAGTAAAATAGCTTTAAGATTCCATTATTGAAGTCCTTGCATCACTGTACTATGGTAATGCCTTAAGTTTAGCTTTTATATTTTTCAGATTCTGTGCTGCTTTATTGTGTGGTTCTGAGCTTCATATTAAGTGATGGTAAGCTTTCTTCACAGAGTAGCTAGACAAAACAATTCCTTTTCTAGCCTGGGACCAAGGACAATCAACACAAATTTCAGGACCAAGAGCACAAACAATGGTGGAATGAAGAGAGAAAAACAAGAAGGATGGGCCTCCATAACCTAAAGTAATAATTGAACAATCAATTCCAATATGCTAATGGACCAAAACCTATAGAAGTGTGACACCCCATGACCAGTTGTCCATTTGTGACCATTTTGGGTCCATCTTGGGTGTAGCCCTGGCTGGGCTCTCGTACCACCTGATATGTGTCCATTGAGGCCTTTTAATAAATACCTACTTTTTTTTTAATACCTACTTTATTCTTAAACTCTATCTGGTCTCTGTTTTAGGTCAGTCTTCTCAAGGCATTGATTGGAGGTTAGTGTAGGAAATCTAAATCAGTCAGTCTAAGCACAGTAGGATACAGCCTTCTTTCCTTCTTATTAGTTATACAGCTAAACCAGTTTTGTGGGCTCTCTGAAATGCTGGAATGTAATGAAATACAAATATAAGATCTGAATGTAGTCTTTGGAAAGTGATGGGAGTTTTATGCTTTCCTGTCTTAGAAACTTAAACCATGCTAATCCTCTGGTTACTCAGCAAGGTGCCTGGAGGGTTGAGCCATATAATCAAACTTTTTTTGAGAAACAGGAAGTGGCTTTTTCAAGAAACATTTTGGAGTCTAACCTAAATTTAGACTTCTGCTCTGAATTATCTTCTGATTATTTTCATTGACCTTGAGAGAGGTTTTCCCCTCCTCTGCATTTGTCTGCTTTCAGGAGAGCTCTCATTGGCAAAGCAGGCTAGTCACCTTTTAAATTAATTAAACTCTAATAAACTCAAGCAAGGTCAAGTTAAACATTTTGAATTTGTCACCCTCTGTGATTCTGGTAAAAAAACTAAGGCATGTTCAAACAGAGTTTGTCTAGCTTGTTCAAGGAGCAGTGTATGCATTGTGTTGCAGATAATCCTCTGTGGCACTGTAATAAACATGATTGATCATGTTCTTGTTAAACAACATATCTTAACTTTCTTTCCCTGAAAATTTTACTGATGATTTCTAGGTTGTGACCCTGACAGAATCATAGGCACACATTCATTGCTTGCAAATGTGGCTGCTATTTGAGGTACAAGTTTAAGAGCTGCTGCCCCAGCTACAATATCCAGAGCTGGTATTCATCACCCGAAACCCCAGCACCTGGAGTAGAACGTGTGAGTATCTGATGATATTAGTTGGCATTTTTGATATCCAGTTTGAAGATTAATTGGATCAAACTCGATTATTTATTTAAATCTTGCTTCTAATTTTTATTCTGTTAATTTATTATTCATTTGGTGGCCACATATATCCCCAAATAGGCATTCAGAAAATTTTGTCATCATTTAAGTGGAGTTTTTTATCTCTCTTATGTGCACTGCTTAATCAGAAGAGTAGTGTGGAGGGCTGACCCTGGTTAAATGTCAGAAGCCCACCAAGCCACTATTACTCTCCTTCATCAGCTGGACAGTGGAGAAAAATTATGACTCTTGGGTCAAGATAAGGACAGGGGAATCAAATAGCACAGCACACTGTCGTAGGCACAACAGACTCAACTTGGGGAAATTAGTTTTATTTATTACCAATCAAATCCGAGTAGGGTAGTGTCAAAAAAACCCCAAAATCTTAAAAATACCTTCCTTCCACTCCTCCCTCCTTCCCAGTTCAACTTCACTCCAAATTTTCTCTCCCTCTTCACTCCATTAGCACAGGGGGATGGGAAATGGGGTTGCAGTCAGCCCATCATTGTCTTGGCTCCCCCTTCCCTCTCAGGGGAAGTGCTCCTTACACTCTGCCCCTGCTCCATCACAGGGTCCTTCCCATGGCAGACAGGCCTCCATAAGCTTCTCCAGCTTGAGTCCTTTCTTCAGGCTGCAGTTCTTCACAAACTGCTCCATCATTGGTCCCCCATGGGGGTACGAGTCATGCCAGCAAACCTGCTCCAGCCTGGGCTCCTCTCTATGCAGGTTCACAGGTCCTCCCAGAAACCTGCCCTAGCACAGGCTTCCAGCATAGGATTCTAGCCTTTTTGGGCCATCTGCCAGCTTCTCTGTGGGGTACCTTTTATCCATAGTAAGAGAAATTCAGGCTCCAAGTCCATGTAAGTCATTGAAAATAATGTTCACAGGAACCATGCACCACAAACTGATCCTTAATATTTTCCTATGGCCACATTTATGCACAGATAATTTTTTTTGTCAGCTAAATTAGCTTCACAGAAAGTGTATGAGATGGAGAGGAAGCAAATCACTTCATCACCTTCCTACTAGGCTTTTGAACAATTTATAAAGTTAGAGCTGTATTTGTAGAAGACAACTTCTAGAAGGTAGTACGATGTATACCTGTCAGTGGAGGATTAGAAAGCATGAGCTGTTAGTTGTAATTGCCTCAGTTTGAAGGTATGGTTATTTTTGCACTTTTTTCAATGTGTTCTGCATAGGATATTCTGAAGTGATTCATGGTGTTTTGATTGCATTAACTTGTATTGTACAACTTTTTGATGCTTAGATGAGTAGGAATTTTCCTGGGGAGATTAGAAGACTATGGACACAGAAACATGGATTTGATGATCAAAAGATATAGTCCATTATCAACTCTGTTGTTGTCTTTGAGGGTTAATATTTGATAGGAAAACACAGAGCTTGGAAAAGAAATATTTATCAGACAATTGAAGAGCTTGGAAAAGAAAGATTTATCAGACAAGGAAGCTTTTATGTGCTCACAGTAAGTAAAGCTGTTTATTGCCAACTCTTTGTCCAAATGGTTTTAGGTAAGTTGAAAGCCAGGCAAAAAATCAATTGAAATAATTGATAAATTAAGCCATCTTCATCTTTCACCAGTCTTTGCTTCTCTAACAGTTATAGGGAGACTGGTTCTGTAATGTCTGAAGTGGAATGAATGCACTCTAGATACAACCAGATTTCAAAAACTTCCTATTAGAAGAAGTTGAATAAAAAATTTTAAGTAGAAATACTGTGTAAAAAGTAAACCAATTTATTTTAGCAATTCTTTGAGAATAAAAGAATGGTGTATCCTGCTTCATCACTTTTTAGAATTTAGTCCTAGCCAGACAGAAAGAAATTACAGTTTGCTTTTAAAAGTAAACTATGATGTGCAAGTGTTTGATAGGGTTTTTTCTTTTCAATTTTAGTCAGTCTTTGTTCACACATTTTAGACTGTATATCTCCAGTACTCCACTGATTTACTCGTAGTAAAAGGCAAAGCAGTCTTGCTTGTTGGAAATGCTGGAGTAGGAAAAGCAGTGTTTGTAGGTAATAGGCTTGGTGCTGTCTCTGAAGACAAACTCCAGACCAACAATTCATTCAACTACCACGCAACATCAGCAGTCCTTCAGAGTAAGTTCCATACAGATGTGAGAAATGTATCTTCGCTCAACAGCAGTGCTAAAATATATTCCACAGTTATTACAGTGTTATTGCAACCATTGGCTACTGCTCATCTGGGCCTTGGCAAAATTCATTGCTTTGCAAACTGGAAAACTTTGAAAGTTGTGGCAGGCAAGGGGAAAGGAGGAGGATGAAACTGCTTGGTGCAAACTGGAACTGACACTGTGCTCTCACAAATTGCTGTCTGATTGCAGATGAGAAAATTTGGCTTAACCTCTGTTCACAAGAAGCCTTGAGCCATCTTTGTCCTAGCCTGAGTGTCTCAGCACGGTGCCTGTAGGTGTACTGAAATGGACAGTCAGAAGTTGAGTTTACTTTTCCCAGGTACCACAAAACATCCAAGGAGGGTCAATCCCTGTCTGGTGGAGTTTGAAGTCTCTGTAGGTGAGATGGATGCAAATCAAAGGAAATGTTAATATAACACTCAAATGGAGAGTGCTGTATGTTGGCCAAAACTGTTATACTGGTGGTAGATTTTGCAACAAGAGGAGTCAGACAGTCAAAGCAAAATAGGTTCATATAAGCTGTCTGTTTTGTTCTTTGTGAAGAACACGATCAAGGTAGAGCCAGCTGTCAGTGGATATGCCCTCTTTACCGTCCCTTTTTTTTATCCTTCCTGCAACCTGAACAGGAAACTATAATGAAAAAAATTGTGCCCTCTTTTTTCATGCCATGAAAAGCACTATAAGGTAATATACTGGCTTGTCCTTTTAAATGTGTGGAAGAAGATAGCAAAAGAGATTTTTCAGTTTTAAAAATTTTCTATGATTTTAGAAGTATTGAGATAAAATCTTTAGAAGCATTTAAGTGTGTTTGATGTGTAATTTAACTGCTTTTCCAATCAGTTGTCTAATTTTCCAGCCAATCTACATCACTGCTAATGGATTAGATTTTCACCAGGTTTAAAAAAGTAGGTATAAATCCACAAATCTTAATTGAATAAGCTTTTACCCTCTTTTCTCTTTCATGTTTTGTGTTAATTTCTTCTGTATTCACATCAGATAAGCAAAGATCATTTTGTCTTCTTTATACCTTAGTTCATTCTTTGAAGTGTTTCCAAATTCATGTTAACATAGAATCCTGCATTAATAGAGCTCAATTGCCTTTTTGCCCATCAAAATGAATGGAAAGTTTAGGAGAAAAGAAATTTGCTGTGTGTCAGAGTGAGCTCATGAGCTGTTGCAAACTGTCATAGCTCCTTTAATGGGGAATCAGCCTTCAAAGGCTTTCAGAAATTCCTCTGATCAAGAAGGGATTTTTCAGGTAATGACTGCCATTACAGCAGCAACCACAGCCGTGGCTCTAGAGTACAAAAGCATAACTCTTTCCATTGCAAAGAGAAGCTGATGAAAGGAGCTCCTGGGCAGCAAAGGCTGTGTATTCTTCTCGCAGGAAACTTGTTAAATAAACCAAGGATGTGAAGTCAACATCACAGGGGCTTGTTCTCCAAGAATGTTACACCCACCAACAGTCTCGTGGCATAAAATTTGAGAGTTGATGAACCTTTAAGGATTTGCTGTGAAATTTTAGTAGAATTCCTTCACATTTCAAGTCAGTACTGTAAACCATCCACTGCTCCTTCTAAGAAAAATTAAGGCATGTACAAGGCAGTGGACTCATTGTCTGTACCTCTTCCATCTGTCCACTGCTCTTCAGCCAAGTTCCACTTGTTAAATGCTCTTCTACCAAGTCCCTCCACTAATCCCAGCAGGTGAACGGCATGACAATCCAGAAGCAAGTAAATTGTGTTCCCTTTCCATTGCATTTACAGCATTGTCTCAGTGAACTGTGATGGAATGATTTTGTACTGTCATGTGTAGATCAAAATGACGGCCTCTTACATGATTTTGGTGTTTGTGTGTACCAATATTTCTTCCTGGTAAATGCATTCAAGTGCTACACTGAAGTGTCTTCATGTGTCTTAAGCCATCACTCTAAGCAATCATCTGGAACAGTCAAATTGTGGATTGTTTTCATAATGGAAAGAATCATTCACAGCAAACTGCACAAATGAGCAATTTAAATTAAGCCTTAGTTCATAAAAAAGAGCTTAAGAGATGAACTTGTTAAAGTACCGTGATTCACCACTGTTCATTGCTATGTTCTTTCCATAGTTCAGAGGTTAAGATATTTTTCTTACAGATCATATCGCTTTTAATCTGCAGTGTTTTCTGTCAGTTCTCATCTTATCTATAGCCACATAACATTTTTTGAGGTATCTGCTAGAGTGGGTGAGATTAGCATGTAGTGTAGGGTTTTATTTAGCACTCCCCAAGGCATATGACTCACCCGCTCTGCCTCTAGAACAGCAGACAATTTGAAAATGTTGCTTGATGGAGGCACGTTCTGATGCAAACTAATATTGGTACAATAATTTTGGGGTCCTCAATAGTATTTAAGTCTGGAACACTGCCACAAAGAACAAAAATATGCAAATGTTTATACTTGTGGGCATTATTTAAAATTTAGATCCAGAAAGCCGGGGTTTAAAATTAGGGGTACACATTGAGCTAAAGGAACAAAATTGTCTTTTATGTAATTAAGAGACTTTAGGCCTTTCATATGCACACAGTTTGTGCAAGAAGTTTTCTCCTTCTGTGGTAGGAAAGCAGGGTAAGTGCAACCACAGCTTTTGCCCCCAGAATTTATGATCATCCAGTTCCAAATATGTTGAGGTTCTCCCTTTCTGTCCTGTCTTCCAGCACACCTCCGCTCTTTATCTTCTTGTTTTACTTCTCCAGTCAATAACCATCCTTTCAGCTGACTGTGACTAGACAGAAATGGCCTTGGAAGCATTTGTTACCTTCGTTGAGCTCACCAGTCAAAATCACCGCTGAGGTTTGCAGATGATTCATTTCACTGAAAAATCCATGACAATACTTCCACAGTCCTACTGGAAACTGCTTGCAATGACGTGTTTGCTTATTCTGCTTTGCCCAAGGCACTCATAAGTCTGCTGTGAGTCAGGACTGTGCCAGTGCTGTGATGTCCAGCCTCCAGCCGTCCCTGTGCAAGTGCACTTTCCATTTCCTACAGGCTCTCATGAACATGTTGTCCAGTTTTTAAATAAGCAAGACAAGTTCAAAACCATATACTTATGTTTTATTTTTTTATTTTGCCTGACCCGAAGTATTTTAATACCCTGTGTGATAGAAAAAAAAATTAATTTTGTGTCTGCACTTTTTCCTCTTCTACTTATTATACATGGAACTCATAATTAATTTTTTATTTTTTAAAAATACATATAGCCATTTCTTATTGAAAAATACTCAAGGCTTATTAAATTCTGGCTTTCATAATCTCAAAATCAATAGCAGGTGTATCCCAAATGCATTACATTATTGACTGGACAAAAAAATTCTGGGTTAGATGTACAAAACTTTTGAGAAATCTTTTTCTTCTTGCTGAACAGTATTGAGTTTGCAGCACATTCTCTGCTGTGCTGTTAAGATTTTAACCACTGTATTCCCTAAATGTTTCAAATGTTTTTGAACCCTTTGGTTCAAATCCCAGCTCTGAGACAGAGAATTTAGGCTGCTTGTTGAAGATGAGAGCCTCAGTCACTGTGACAATACTGAAGTTTTCCTTGAAGTCCACCGATTACTGTGGTTTATTTTGTGCAGAATACCTTCTGTGAGAATTTGAAAAACAAAAACTATATGACCTAGGAAGGAAGATTGTTAGTTTTCCAGCCCTGCTTTAATAAATTCCTAGTGATTTCTGCAGGTTTTTTATTCCCATGCACAAAATTGAAAGAATGCAATTAGAAATCAAACTTCTGTGGATGATGAATCCCATCATATCTGTCTGTAGAATACTTCACTAAGTGGCAAAATTGAGGATCACATCATATCAGAGTTCAGCACTATAATAATGCTTAATGAAAGTTGTTTTATTCTGTGTTTTTAACATGACTTAGCAGCTTTCTGTAGCTATTTTTTCTCTTTTACATCTAAGGAAAGCAATGCAGTTGGATAAAAATGGTATAAACTCAAAGTTTAAGTCTCAATATTTTGCAGTTCTGATGAATACGTAAGGGTCTTTGAGTTAATTTGTTCTCTGTTGTAGTAAATTTGTAACCCAATGGTCTCCACTGACCATCGTGTAAGCACCTCATTTTGGGGAATAGGCTGAAATTTAGTACAATCACCTTAATATTCCTTTGACTGGGGGATGCTATTGCATTAGATTCATGATTAAATGTCCTGATTAAATGAGATCTATCCTTCATAATTTTGCACTTTACACATTTTGGTATTTACATCTTATTTAATCCTTCCCAGGAGAAGGAGAAAATAATCTACTCACTGATTAATTTTCTGAGTGTCAGGATACCTGGGAATTTCACATTCAAAACATTTCAGTTTCAAAGGATGCAGATAGATATGCTGTGAAACTTTCAAAAGCTGTGAAGTAGTCAATCAAGTAAATCAGCAAGACTTCTGGAATTCAGAATCCCAAGGGTATATATTCTCAAAGACTATCTGTGAGTTTCACTGATTGCTAAGGACTTCAATAGTTAAAAAAAACCCCAATCTTGTACATGGTGAAATGTTCCAGAAATTTTAGCCAGCATGATTTTGAATTCTTGATTTTGTTTAATTTCAATGTTGCTTTATATGGTAATAATTTTTATGCCTTTGTTTTACATTTCAGGGATGTTTGGAAAAAATGGAAGAACATGGTCATACCTATGTTCCAGAAAATAATGAAGAACTTCTCTATTTTAGTAATGATTTGAATATGCCTGAAGTGGATAGATATGGAATTGTTCAGCCTCATGCATTGATTCAGCAGCATATTGATTATGGATACTGGTGAGCATTTGCTTCTTACCTAATACTGTAATTGTTGTGTTGTAGTCCATGATGGCAGCCATAAACCACAGAAAAAAACAGAAAGCTTAAAAATTAATTTATTAAAGAGGAAAGCCTATGTTCCTGGGAAGTGATAAACTGTTTTAGAAAAGAGAAGCAGAAAGTGAAGGGACTATGGAGTTTTGGAAGGAAAATATCCTTCAGCTGCTTTTGGTGGAGATGCTGGATGTTGGCCCAACTGAATGACTGTAGAGAGCAGGGATGGCTAAAGCACAGAAACTGATTCCCTAAATTGCAGGTGTTTAGCCTCTAACCCTCTATGTTTTCTTCACCTGTAAATACAACAATTTCTTCGCCTGTAAAGACATCAGACAAAATCCATAAAAACTTAATGATGCTGCTTCCAATGAACAGTCTTTTTCTGCCATGAGAACAAAAGCATAGAAGATGGCCACTGAAAGCAATTCAGTTGATTTGGGAAATTAAAGCAATAACAGAATCTCAGAACCTCTGGAGATCATCTAGTCCAAGACGTCAAGGCAGTGCCACCTAGAGAAGGTGACAACCTTCTTACTTTCCAAATGACAATTTAATTTTTTTGGCAATTAAAATATATCGTATTCCTTCACCAGAACCTGTGTAAATATAAATTTTCCAGTCCAAAATCAACAAATTAGTGTTTTAGTTCATTTTGTTACAGGAGGACCAACATTCTGTGTAAATACGTCACTGTTATCTTAAATACATATTAGATTCTTGTTCACATGTCATGTCTTCATATCATCTTATATGACACAAAGAAAATGTGTGACTTACAAAGAAAACATTTTGAATTGTCTGTACTGTTCTTGTATCTTTTAATGCAGATGAATTGCATAATTTTTTTCACTAGGTCATACTTCATCCCATGAAGGATTGACACCAGGCATCAGCTAAATATCTTGTTAAGGAACAAGCTGTAAAGATTAAAAAAAAGTAGAGTGACTACTCAAATCTGAAATATCTCTGGCTTGGAAAAATCGGTCATGTCTAACTTGATGACATGCAAAGCTAACATCTCAATACTCTCCTGTTTTCTTCTCAAAACTATATTCTTTTTGAGATAGGAAACCTTTTATTCTTTCACAAAGATTTCAAAGTTAAGATCTCAAAATCCCTAGTGCTTTAAAAGGGTTGTTGCTTCTTTCTTTTGAATGGTTTTGAATTCTTTTAAAGCAAAATCTAGCCAAAAATTTAAAATTTCCATTTTTATAAAACAGATCAAATCAAGAACAGTGCTGACCATGAAATTCAGGGATTTAATATCACTACTTAGGAATTCTAAAATAGAGTAAAATTCATTGCAAACACAAGGAAAAAAAGAGAATGCATTATTTTATGAAGTTCTGGGAAGGAAGGATTTGTTGATTTGAACAGGGAATAACTGCATTATTCATGAATTTTCCTTTTACAGTATTTCTTTTAAAGACCTGCTTGTCGTAGTTGACATGTACACTAACATCTAAAGAAACAAGATTCTCTTCCTATTTGGACAAAAAGAATGCAAATTTCCAGCAGCTCAGAGCCCTTTTAAAAATTTTGTATTTTATTTTATTTTATTTTATTTTATTTTATTTTATTTTAATCTCTACCCACTTTTTAGGCGCCCTCCTTTTAATTCACCTGGACCTGTGTCATCTGGAGAGCCAGAAAGAGTATTGGATAATGCAGTAAAGAGAGAAGCATGCCCCCTCATACTCCATGATGGTATTTTCTGGTATTTTTCTTATTGAGATCAGCTAATTTTCCTCTAATCTGTGATGAGCGATGGTTGTGTGTATTCTCAAAATGATTTGTACTTATTTTGACCATGCTTTCCTCATCTCCAAGTGTGTTTGGAACCAGTTTCATTACCAAAAAACTCTTAATCATCAGAAACTTTGTAAAAATGTGGTATCTTAATTGCAGCAGAAATTCTGAACAAAATACTATGTGATAGAAAATGTGTAATTATTTTTAATTTTAAAATGTAAATCTCAATTCGATACTTCCATGGACATTTGTATTCCAAAGTTTCTGTAGGACAGAACTGTTGAGGTTAAACCTGGAAATGTACAGTGCTTCAATGTTTTGTCACTAATATTAATCAAGTTACATTTTCTTTCTCAGTTATGATAGGCAGAAGGCAACTATTAAAGAAATTCATAATTTTCAGTATGTTGCCTTTATGAATCCAGCTGCTGGCAGCTTCATTATCAAGCCTAAGTTCCATCTAGGGTTTGAAGTGTCATATTATAGCAATCCTGTATTTAATACATGAAATAATGACTATTTAGCTTTCCACTACAATAGGTAGCTGATGAAAGGGAATAGGAGAAAATATAGTGTTTGAAATTTAGTGCAGGTTGAAAATCTTGCTGTTCTTATAGCTAAATGGAAAGAGACACACTGGATTTATTATGACATTGAGAGTTCCCTGAATTGCAGGCTCATGTGGTCATCCACCTGTCAGATGTGCCCTTGGGGCTCATAATCAGACGTGCAACTGCTGTGGGACTGCATCAAGGATGAGGCTAGAAATGAAGTATTTTCTGTGACACACAAGTAGCTGTATGCTCACCAGGCTGTCTCGTCATTTAACACTTCATTGACTCTTATCTGCTGAGAATCTTCATTTCTTTTTCCCTTTTTATTTTCAGCGACATTTTGCAGTATTTGCCTCCAACTTGCTTTCTTCAAGTTCCCTGATTACCATCTACAGAAAGATAGCTGGCTTCTACTTCCAGCAACAAGCTTTTGTTCCAGCAATAATCAAGAAGATTTTAACCACAGTACAAGCAGACATATATCTTCAACAGGTAAGGATTCAAAACTTCCCAGCAACTGATATGAGGTTCCACTGCATCCTAAATATGCAAGACCTCTCCAATGGCTTTCAGGTCCCTATCATGGGCTAATGTACCTGACAACACTCTATTATTGCTGATTTTTACAATCTAATGATGGACATTGGGTTGTGGACTGGTGAAGAACAGATTCTTTTTGTCCAAAATAGAAGACAGTCCCTTCCCTGAAGTGACCTAAAGATCAGAAGGGTAGGAAGCTGAGACAGAAAATGTATTTGGTGGAAATAGAGCAATGGTTTGCAAAGTTTGTTGTACTTACTTTTTCAGTTGGTTGGCTGTTGAGAAGAGAAGGTCAACATTTCAAGGGTAAAACAGCTTTTGGAGGACTAAGTAGAACAAAACAGAGATTGGAAAAGCTCTGAAACAATAATCATAAAATCACAAATCATTTAGGTAGCAAAAGGCATCTAAGACCAACAACACCAGCCATTAGTCTAGCACTGTCATGTCCACCCTTAAACCATGTACCCAAGTGGCACATCTACCCATCTTTTAAATACCTCCAGGCATGGTGACTCAACCACATCCCTCAGTATCTTGTTCCAGTGCTTGACAACCCTTTCCATGAATTAGGGTTTTCAAAGGTAGCTGAACACTAGAGTAGGGATTCAAGACTTCAGAGTAGGGATTCTCCCTTCAGAGAGGGAAGGATATAATAGGGTCAGCAAATCCTGCCCTCACTTGTAAAACCAGATAAGTCTGATCCTGGTTTGTTTTTATCTGCTTTCCTGTTCCTTGGAGTGCAGCTCTGTTCTTTTACAGAATATTTTTTTGTCTGCCCACCCCACGGATCACTGTGAAGGCAAGGAGGCAAGGGCCTGTCAGGTCCTCTTGTACACCACACACCTTGTTTTGGTGGGGTTGCACTGGCCCATCACACATGTTTGCACCCCTCCTGGCATGGAAGTTGGGAAAGAAGCTTGAGGTGACAGTTGAGAAAGTGCTACTTTTGCCATGATGATCTCTGTCCTGTTTTTTGAGCAGTATTGAAAAACAGGGCTAGTGACCATGGAAGGTCCTGGCAGGGCTGATGTTTCCATGCGTCCTGTACTGCCCTGGAGCCTTAAGCCATAACGGCCCACCTAAGTGTGCCAGTCAGTGGAGAGCAGACATTTGTTTTAACTATATTTTGCATGTTCAACTGGCTGGACAACTTGCTAATTTCAGAGACAACCTGGTTCATGTTCAAGAATATATAGATTCAAGCACAATGTCTACTGGATATCTACTAAGGATAACTAATGTCTTGGCAGAACATATATCAGTTAGTCTTCCTTAAGATATCCTATTTTGATGCCAGATGACAATATTACAAAAGAAAATATTTTTTTATCTTTAGGGCATTTTGTTTGCTACACACAAATGCTTACAGCAAAGGAATGATATTCATTATCTCTGGTCATGAGTCAGCACATGTCTATGGGGATAAACTAGTGGAAAGCAAAGACTGTCATTTCTGTTATAAGATGGTGATGAACACTACAGACAAGTATTTTGAGATTTGTTGGTACCTGGAAAGCATTTTGCCTTGTGCCAGCAAGTTAAAAATTGAGTGGTGACAGGTCTTGTTTATTGGAACTCTACAGAGCTGTGGGGAGCTACTTGAGGAGTTCCTGAGGAGCTACATTGACATGCCTGCTTCTGTGAGCCTAGCCTTGTCTGAGGCTGCCATGCAGTGGGTGTAACTGGAATATCTATAAAGGGAATGGGTAATCCATCGTGATGCTGTGCTTGCATGAAGTCATTGCTTTCTGCTGTTCAGGGCTTGCTGCAGAGCAAACTCGTAACACTCTTGATGGAAGGTTTATGCAGGGCACCATGCAGCAACAGAGCTGATAAATGGACTTTGTTGGTGCCCTCATGGAAGAGCAGATTGTGGCTCAGTTTTAAAAATAACCTCCGTTTTGTTTGAACAGAGATTCACTGGGTTTTTTTGTACTCCACAGAAATTAACACCACTTATTTTCTGAGGCTGGAGAGATAATCTATAATGCTGTAGATAGTTTGCCTTATCTTTTAATTAGTTAATGATGTAGCAGGCCTTTATAAGAAAAGCAATATTCGTCTTTTGTTTCCAAGAAAGGGAAAATGCTTTTAAAATTAGATTAGTTCAAAGCAAGGACAATACCTTAAGCATACAGTAAATAATACCACTGCATAGCAGACCTGGACTTGCTTTGCTGCCCAGCTGCTGTACCTTTTAAATCTAAACAAGCCAGAACTTCTGTGTCATCATAGATTTATTTTATTTACCCATAATGTTTTTTTCATATATATGCTTACCTTACCTCAGTTCAATGTAATTTGGTTTTTTTCATGTCAGGCAATATCTTAGTACCCATCGTGGCTCCAAATCTCAACTTCTGCTTCTAAAATCTGATTTACTACATTTTCTTTGTTTTCCTGCCTGGAAGAAAACCAGCCAGTTTTCAGAAGATGAAGATTGTGCTGGGTAACTGAGGGACAGACTTCATTATTGTTCCTTGTCATTATTTGTGATCTTTCTTCAACAGATACTATCACTGTGGTCATGTGTAATATCAGTGATTTCCAGAAAGAGACAGAGGCCCCTGCTGGCAGAGATTAGCTTTGTTGAAGCAGTTTGTATTATTTGCAGTGTCAAATGGTTTAACACACAAACTTTTCTTCTCAGTGAGCTGTACTAGGATTTCAGTGTCATCAGCTTTCACTTTGCACAGTATCAGACAGGAGCTATATAAGAGACGGCACTCTTGACAAAGCAATCTATTGTAGGAGCTTTGCTCCAAGAGGATTAAAGGAATGCTTGAATTTCAAAGATAATCATGGGGACCTTTCGTAGGGATTGTAGATTTATTTTTTTTTTTAGGTTGATTTGGAGGTTGATGTGATAATCATCAGACCGGCAGAAAGAAGCCTTCTCAGGTATCACTAGTTTTGTCTGAAAATGTTGGTAAGTTATTATCTTCTCTCTAAAGTCTGGTGACTGAGAGTGGGATCTCAGTTTGGCAAACAAAGTGGCAGGGCATCTTAGGCTTACAGTTTGGCAGTCCTGGAAAAGAGGTTGTGAAATTAAATCCTGTAAGTTTTTTCTGCACCTTTTATGGGGTCTTTTGATGGATCCATTGTGAAATGATGAATAAGGCTGACAAAGTTCTATAGTGAAGTCAAGGAGAATTTGCTTCCAGTAATGTTTTGGTTGGATAGGTTTTTAGCTCTTTATTAGATGCAACCAGATTAGACACATTATCTCTTTATTTGAGAAGGTTTTCATCAATGTTTTTTTCAAGGATTTTTTCAATAATTTTTTTCAGTGACGTGAGACATACAGACAATGAAGGGGATATCTCAATAACACATGCAGCAAAAATTAAGCAAAAAGTCCAACCTGCTGTCTCCAATCTCTGGTCTTTCATCCCTTAGAATCTGTATCTGATGTTAAAAAAAATAAATTTTGAAAATAATTTTAGATGCTTATTATATTTTATTTATTTTATTATATTATTATATTTTATTAGAATATAAATGACAAGAGATTTCTTTCAATGTTTCAAACATAGTTTTCTGTGGGAGGAATTACCTCAATACACATATTTCAAAATTTTAGCGATTGGATCTCATCTAATTTTGGGCAAAGTTCTCATCTGGCCTCATTCTTCCTATGATGTTCTATGATCAGCAAATAACAGCATGCTCTAATTAGTCTGGGAGAGATATTCCACGAGTTAATAAAGCTTGATATAAATTTGTCATTAAGTGGTTTATTGTCCTTTGGCCTTTGTGGTGCAAACTGCCACATGTGAAATTCTCATGTGCTCCTACAACCCAGTCAACCTCCCTTCAAGCTCACTGGGTCTCCTGGGTTCAGTCAGGGCCCACCAGATCCCTGGCAGGATGCTTTGGAGCAACTCAATGTAAAGAATGTGTAACCAGACTGCTCTGCTCCTTGGCAGACCTTCAATATTTGATAAAGGAAAAGAATGTTTCTTTCCACTTGCTCAAATATTGCAAGAAACAGAGAATGCTGAGGTGAAGATAATGTCCCTTTAGGTGTCAGGAGAACTTTATCTCAAAAACAGACAAAAAAAAAAAAGAAAGAGGGGAGGGGTAGAAGTCTTGGTGCAATTAAAAGGAATTTAGGAACTTCGCTGAGAAAGTTATTGAAGTTATTTTATGTTACTGTTACTTTATTATGTTTTGACATCAGGCACTGAATCAATCCTATCCTATAAGCTTCTAGGGGTTATGAACTTCTGATTGGAGTAGGTGGTAAACAGAGCTTGTCTGGACTGGCAGGATACATCTGTTCCCTGGAGGTTTTCCAAATTACACAGAAGAAACCAGGGCCTCAGGGTAAACTAATAGATATTATTTTAGTCTGTTGAGTTCACCACTTCAAGAATGTGTTGTGTTGTTGCATAAGCTTGATAAAATCACGGGCAAAACAGTGGAATTTACACTAACAACTCCATGGTTCTTGTGGTTTCCAGCTGTACCTCTTTTTTTTATTTTTGAAAACTAGGTGGTCAAAATGTATTTTAGTGTCTCTCCCCTTATATTCTTCGCAGAATTTTAGTAGTTTCTCCACTTTTTCCAAGGCAGCTGCTTCAAATGTTACAAAGATGTGGTTGGAGTTCTGGTGTTTATAGTTAGTGATTTAGTACAAATTTTTGTGTCTCATTGAACATGTATTGGTTTAGGGATGTAAAGTTGAAGTGGATGAACATAGGAAAAAATTTTGTCCTGGTTGCATGTGAGTCCCTCAGTCACATAAACTGCCCATATGCAATGATTAGGAATGTAATTGATTGAGATGCTCTTATCAGGTTTACAGACCTTGCAAGGCTGAGCTCTATGTGAGCAAACAGAGAAGGATGGAACATTTCGGTTTTGCTCTGTGTGGACAAGCAACATTTCTGAATCTCAGATGTGGCTGAAGGAGGATCTGATTGTGGCCAAATTTGGTGGATGCCAGTCCCCAAAAAGACCTGTTTCCTTGGCCCAGGGCCAAAACACCACTGTGTGTGTAGCTCAAGGCTTTCTCAGTCTCTGGTTTTCAGGGGAAGGTAGATGCTGTTCTGCTTTGAAAAAGGCAGATTGCTCTTCAGTGTGTTCATGGTGTCCAACTTCTTGCGCCCTCCTTCCCTGCTCAAATGAGGTGCAGGGTAAGATGTGGACTTAAGTGGTCATTTCCTCCCTGCTGTTTCCAAGCAGGAAAATTTGCAAGCCTCTGCTAACGAGCCTAAAGGTTTGCTTTGCTAGGTTTTGTGACAGCTTGGTCATAACAACCAGCATTGACCTTATTCTGTATTTCAAATGTGGTCACACTTGAATGCAACTGATGTGAGTTGGTTTCTTTCTGAAGATCCAAGCCAAAAAGCATTCCATGTTTATACCACATGATCCCACACCATGTCTCCCTCAGGGCAACAGTGCACACCTCAGTTTTGTTGAGGTTTTTTTGCAGATAAGAAAGATTTCCTAAATAAATTCATTAGGTCTTTCAGAAAAAAAACAGATTTTAAAATGGATCTGATTCTTCAATGCCATTCCCACACATTTTTTGGTATGGTAATGGCTATTCTTGATGGGAGCTTTCATGGTTGCAATATCCCTTTTTAGTACATTTGTGGGGAGAGTTCTTCAATCTTTACCACTAGATAATGTCAAAACTTCAGTGTCTGATACAGGGGAAAAAATGGCAAACTGCATTTCACTTTGGATGTTATACAGCAAATTAGTGATATGTAAATAAACTGAAAAAAAGTAAAGAGAAGTCAGCGATGTGTTGCCACCACAAACATGTATTTCACACTTTTTCTGTATCAACATTTTAACAGAATATGAGTGATTGCCTCCTTTCCTTACAGGTAGATCTTGCCAAGACGGGTGCCAAGAACATGCCCACAGTGTTTTTGCTGACAGATGCCCAAGTTCCAGATGAATGCTTTCTTGTGCTGATTAATGACTTGTTGGCATCAGGTGATTAAACCAACAGATTTCTTGAAAGATCTTTTCCAATGACAAATGATCTGTGTTTTCATTGAACTTTAAAGAGATTATTTCTCTTGCAGGTATTTGTAGGGGGAGATTTTAGAGAGGCCATGTTAAGCCATCCAACCTGAGCATTGAGTCAAACTTGGTTAAGAAAGCATGGCCTGTTGAGGAGACAAATTGCTAAGGTTTACCATGCAAAAATGTATTGATCTGGGAGGAAATGAGAATGTTCCTTTGACTTAATGTCATTTTTGCTTTGGTGTGATTTCACTAACTTCAAGCAATGTTGCCATGACTGTACAAGTGTAGCATGTAGCAATGAAGCTTCACCCATGTTTGGAAGATTAGAGAATCTGGACTCTGAGTGTGGGGATAAAATGGAAGAAGAAACCACACCTCTGGACACCTGGAGTGCATCTTGAAAGATTTTTTATAAATTTATATTTACTTTTGCAACCAGACTAGTAAACAATTTAAACAGCCTGTGACAAAAAGAATCACCATTCTGAGGGGAACATAATTTAGAAGTGAAGTCCCTATCAGGGAAAATTCAAAACAAAGTTGTTTTCTACCCCTTAAAAAATTTTAAAAAATCCTTTTAGGCAAAAAGATGTAGGGAGAAGGAGGAGACTGTTTTGTTACTAGATATATGTAGCATCATATTGTAGCTCTTGTTATGTGCTTAAATCACATTGGGCTAAATACCATGTAGAAAACTATTTGTCACATGTTACCTACCCCTTTGTCTTTTCACAGGAGAGGCTCCAGATCTGTTCTGTGATGAAGACATGAAGGTGACAACTGCAGCAGTTAGAAAAGAAGTCTGAGCCCTGGGCCTGATGGACATCAGCAAACACTCCTGGAGGTGATTCCTGAGGCTGTGGCTGCAGCAGAAAGTAAGGCATATTTCAGGGGCAAGAAACAGTGAGGAGCTGATCAAAATAGCAACATATTTCAGTTATCTCATAGCCCAGCATATGTTGGCATACTTCTCTTGAAAGCTTACTTGCTGACGTGTGGCACCGAATTTGCCTCTCCTCTGTCACCCCTGTAATAACCTGCCTGTGTGGAGGTTGGTGTACACCAAGTTTTGCTCCTAGATCTGCTGTTGACTTCCTGCCTGTTCAGAGGAAAGTCACACAGCTGCTCTGTGTCTCAGTTTCATGTCCTGGACATTATGAGGCACTTCAGAGAGAAGGTGCTCATGAGGAGTCTGTGGTGCTGTTAATGCAATTGTAAATACTCTTCCTGCTTTTACACATAGTAATTCTGGGTACATGTACTCAACTCTCAAACTTTTGCACAAATGATTGGAAATTCATAGAAAATGTTAATTCTTTCTACTTTTCCTATGTCGTATAAAACTGCAAAAATTAAAGTACATCTGTAAAACTGTTTAGCAATACACAACATGATACCATAATTGCAGCAAGTGTCTCACCTAAACTCTCTTTCAGAGACATTGTTTTGGAGGGAAACTGTAGCTCTCTCCTGAGAGCTGGAGAGCAGTAGCTAGGAAAACTGGTTTTGCAGTGGCATCTTTAGGAACTTTCAGGTTGTGTAGGCTTCAATTCACTCATCATCTGAAATATCTGTGATAAGAAAATGAGAAGTCTGAAAACCGTTAACCCTTAAGAATGAGAATGTTTTGGAAGGGATATCTGCCTCTTACTTTCTGAATTAAAATGATCTGCTTGATTGGGGATTAGAAGGGCCTTCCCATAGCAGATTTTTCCACAATGATCTTCTGTGCAGGCTGTTTTTCTGAGGTGCTTAACCACCACTGTTCTAAAGAGCATTCTGATTTGACTGAGTTTTTGCCAAGTTCTTGTACTTTGTAACATACCACTTTCTCTTTTCCCCCCTCCCTCCTCTTCTCTTTTTCCAATCCTGCTTAAGTTTCCCTCCTAACTCAAATTCTGTTACCATTACTTCTTCATTACACAAAATTATTTTGCAACTTAAAGGCCAATGGACACTTCCATACAATCTAGTGTGACATATTCTGTATCATTTTCTATTTTACAGATTTCAGTGACATGTTCAGTAGTGGTGCTTACCTTCTGCATTTTTCTTTCTGACAGTGCTATTTGTCTCTGTTTCATTACTATTGTGTTTGTATTTTTTTTAAGAAAGAACGGGGAAAAAATATTTCTAATATCTCTCTTCATTTTCTTCTTTCACATTTTTACCCTTTATGTTTTCCTTATTCCCACAGTAATTTCTTGTTTTCTTTTCTTTTCTTTCCTTTTTTTTTTTTCTTTTCTTTTTAAGGGCCTTCTGAAAGCCAGCTTTCAAACTCCTTTTACCTTGCAACAATTTCATCAGTACCCTACTGTGCAAATTAACACTTCTGGAGGCAAGAACAGGAGATACCTATTCATGTTGCAGGGGAGCAAAGTAGTGACATTAAAGTAGTGAAGGAGACATAAATTTCATGAGTTAACACCCTGCAAGATATCCATATGAAATTTTAGTTAGTGCAGCGTGACCTATCACCTCCTCATTTTCCTAGATTTGAAGAATAAAAGACTAATATAATGAGAAAGAGAACAAAAGGGTGAATTCAGACAGTTTCCTAATGTTAAAGCTCAGTGAAGTGATATAGTCTGATTTTTCCATTTCATTTTAGAAAGATCAACATTCTACATTAAGCCACATTTTCCCTTGAGCTCACTTATAATCTTACATCCTGCTGTTCTGTTTATGCTGAGGAA
Source organism: Melozone crissalis (assembly GCF_028551555.1). Lineage (NCBI taxonomy): Eukaryota > Metazoa > Chordata > Aves > Passeriformes > Passerellidae > Melozone > Melozone crissalis. The sequence continues at coordinate 32,181,982 of NW_026535794.1, forward strand.
TCTGTAGCTCAGTAACCAAAACTACTCAGTGCTGTTCTTCGAATCTCTTCAGTTTTGTGTTGGTTTTCTTTTGCTTGTTTTCAATCTGGACATTACAATCAATTCTGTTGTCAATGTACTGAGAACACACCTTGTAGGTGCAAATTTGAGTTGAAAGTATGTCAGTTGAAGACAATGAGTGGCACCACTATAAAATATGGGTCCACAACTGAAGGATATCTGAGGACAGATAAGCACCTAAGAATTTCAAAAACTTTCATAGCCAATGATGAAATAAATTATAAAGGAAGAATGATGCTCAAGCAAAAAAAGTAAATGTTAATGTGCTGATGTGTCTCAGGCACACACAGGATGAGGCATTTCTGAAGCTCAGTGATTTACTTGAGTTATAGAATTTTTTAATATCCCAAATCTCTGTGCAGTAATGAGTCTTAAATACTCTGCACATCACCAAAATTTCTTGGAAAAGTAAAGGCCAGAAGAAGCAATTATTTCTCAAAAGCATGAATATGATGAGATCAGTCAGTCTTGATGTCTCTGGAGCTGCACCTGATTTTACTTTTCTTTACATTACTTTATTGGTCATGGTAAGCCTTCGGCTTTTCCCCAAAGATGTGAACACCATGCCTGAATGCCTCCCAGCCCTCATGCCCTACACAAGCATACCTTAACGGACTCTTTCCAGTAAGTAAACTCTTTGCAGCACTTCATCTTTGCATGGTTTCCAGGCTCTCACTTCAGTCTCCTCAGTGCTCTTAAACATTACTATGTATTCCAAAATTAGACATGTTAAATAATTTTCCTTTTGAACAGAATCTCTGTTATTCAGTCCATGTGCAGCCAGTTTTCTTCATGAGCTGCCGATGGGTACTTCAAATACTTGCTCCTCCATCCTTGAGAAAGTTTCTTCACAGTGTATTTTCCTCATGTAATGTTTACAGTCCCTCAGTTGTTGTTGTGAAGTCCCAGCATTAAGAACTAAATTTTCTAGTTTTAGAGAAATGTCATTTCTCCAATTCCCTTCCAGCTTGGCATGACTACTTTAGTCATCACATCCTTATTATGGTCTCCTCTTTCTATAGTCCTGTCAGGATTTAGCTGGCTCCCCATTGTCTATGGAATTTAGTAGTGCAGTTCTTCAACAAGAATTAAAGTCAAACATAGGCAGAGTGGGTGTCCTGCATTGCCAAAGGCAATCTTGTCCATATTTTTATGATTTCTTTTCCTTTAAATTATTGTCTTTCATTTCCAAATCCTCTTTCATTAGGACACATTAGCCTTTTCCTTGTGGTTTGTCTTGCTACTGACAGAACATCTATTTTTATCTGTGAATCTGAGAGGAACTTGTGAAGCCCCATCAGAGCTCAGTTTTGGCCAGCTGTCATGGTTTTTCCTTTGAGGCCATAAATACACACCTATCTGCTCAAGTGCTTAAATCTCAGCCAAAGAGAACTATGTTTTTAGGGTTTATGGTTCTATGTTAAACTAATACTGACCCCATATTTGGTTTGGATTTTGGTTTGGGTTTATTTTTTGTTGTTTGTTTTGTTTGATTCAGTAGGGAGTAGCTATCGAGGATTTCTAAGTTCTGTAGCACAGAAAACATCTGTTTCTTCTGTTGGCAGGCTCTTACAGAGTTCCTGTTTCTGTATGAATAGCTCCAGGCTTTTCTGATTTGGATGTCAGCCATCTCTTCTTAAGCACTCAGAGAACTGACTTTTAAGGATACATCTGTATTAGTAAAATTATGGAGGGCATTTTGTGGTCCTGAGGACCAGTAGCATGAAAAGGCTGGTATCCATATGGTTTAGCTTTTCCTGTGCTCTACTCAGAAAATGATGGTGGTAGCATAGAGCTGGTCAGGATTAATTCCTGGACTGTGCAGCTCCTGATTTCTGCCATAGCACTGCTTAGTTTCATACAGGAAAACCATGAGAGTGCACTAACAGTTAAATGGGATGAGCCCCATCAGACCAGTGGCCAAGTCTGTGCCAAGGTGCTGTTTAGTTTTCTGTCTTGCTCTGTTGGAAGCACTTAGTGAACCTAGAGGGTCTCCATATTTGAGATGAGCAGGAGGAGGCTGAGCCAAAAAAATGAAGTGTAAGATACACATCTGTAGTGAGAGTGACCTGTGTGAGGCTCAAATGGACACTTGAGAAAACAGAGGGGTTGTGTTCTTAGGAGCAGTGAATGTTACACAGAAGTTGATACTGATTTCACAAGATAACAGCACTTTTTTCCTCAATGATCATCTTCATTACTCCATTGTGTGTTTAAATCTCAAAAATCCTCAAAGAAAAGTATGTGTCTATCTTTGAAAACTTACTACATCTTTCTATTTCTAGATTAAATACCTTCATTGCGATATTTATATCCTGGTTGTCTTGCAAGACATTCTCCATTTTTTACATGGAGAATTTCCTATTCTTTGGGGATTTTTCCCTCTGTCAAATTAAACTGTAATGTATGGCTTGGACAAAAGATAAATGTTTTCAAAATAAGACCTTCTTGCTTATGCAAAGATTGTACAAAATGTAGTCAGTAATAATTACTCAATTTTCCTCACAGCTCTCTTGCTAGCAGATCACATGGCATCTTCATGATTCTGTGTGCAAAGCAAGCAGTGCACAAGGTCCTTTGTAGTATAGGGAATTCACTGGGGAGAATGCAAATGAACCCTGAAAACATGCCATATCAAATCTACGCCTGGTGTGAATTTACCAAACTTCACTAAAGCTAAAGGAAAAAGAAGGGTTATGCTGTGGTCAGGATCTGGTTACATTCTTTTTATTACTACCTTTTCAAGTATATGCTGTATCCTATATTTTTGTTCACAAAAAGTAATTTACAAATAGATAGTTATCTAATCAGGGTATTGTATCCAGGGCTGTTCTGGAATTTCCTGCCTAACAATACAGTATAGTAAAAATCTCTTAGCTATGTGTTTTAAGGAAAAATAATGGAAATTTTGAATAGTATTTCACAGTTTGAGCTCTAGGGCCAGATATTCCAAGAAGTAATTTATTAAATGATTGAGAAATTGTTCTTCTACACCTCATTCTGTCACATTACAAAGTTTTTGTGTAATTCATTTTACCTATTAGTACATTTTTATTTGATTTGATAATTTCTCTTCATTTGCTGTAAGGTTCCTAGAATCCAATTTCGCAGAATTCATTTACTTTCTCTCTTCTTAGCCCTTGTAACAGTTTAATTCAATTGTTACCTACTACTTTGTAAACCTGTACTTGTAAGATTGCATTTACACATTTGAATACATCTGCCAAGGGCAAGGAGAGAACAGAGGAGTTCTGGGTATCACTTAGTATATTCAGAATTTAGATGCTAGCGTAAGCATCTAAAGTAAACAATCCTAAAAGCCCAGTATTGCCTTCTCAGGGATCTGCAGTTCATATAAACTAATCCAGCTCCTTATATATAGAAGTAATTCTTCTAAATCACTTCTAACAAATTACAGTGGATAGGAAAAGCATCCTCTCCCCTAAAGTTCAGTGTAAGATTGATGTAAACAATAATCATTCCGTACAAACAATTTTTCAATAGAGAGATTAAAATATTACTTAGGATATAAGACAAAAGAAAACACTAAATTCTGGTGGTTTTGGGGGGGGTTTTGGCAAATGGCCCAAGATTTTGATTTGAACTCTTCTTGCAGTCCAGTACTTAGAGAGTTAAGTCCAAATATGAGCAGTGTGAGGAGCGTAGGAGGGTGTAGCAGATGAAACTTCAAGCAAGTCTGTGTATGGTTTGCAGCTTTGGAGGTGTGATAGATTCAGTTTGGCACCACTGCTACAGCAAGGGCACTTGGAGCAGCGCATCAAAGCAGGGACAGATCTCTCCAGGCTCTCCACTGCTGCTGCTGCCACAGCAGGGATGGTGTGCAGGCCTGAGAGGGTGGCCACTAGGGGAATGAAAAAGAGAAAATTGGGTTCCCTGGGCTTCAGCACTGCTCACCGTGAGTCTTGGTATTACAACTGAGCATAGAACGTTTTCAGAAAATGAGGTGACATGGGGGAGAAACATCTAACTGAAGGATACATAGCGTAACCAAGAAGCAAATTCAGAAAACTCAACAGTGTTCAAGAGTTGTGAAACAGATCTAGCAGATTCTTCCCCTACATTTTCTCTTCTTCTCTGATTCAGAGTTTTGTGGTAGAGACCATTTATTCTTGTATCTTTTTGATTTTTTTCTTCTGTGTGTGCCCATCTTTATCATCAGCAGTAAATTCCAAGATGTTTCTGTGTCTTTGTACAGTTTCAGTATTATTTTCACCACTTGGCTGGAATTCTACATGGGCATTTCTGCCATTTGCCTCTTCAAACATTCAAAGTAGATGATTCCATGTGTACCTTAAGCCAACTTGCTGATTGGCCCATCTTTGTGGATTCCTGGACAACCTGGGTATTCTTTGTTTGACTTTGTTCTACTATCTAGGTTATTTGCATAAATTCCTGTCCTGTGTTTTCTAGTGCAGATATGTATTTTTAGAAACTATGAGATAGTGGCAATTCTTTTCCATCTGCTATTTTATCTTCTTTCCAGATACCATTGAACCATTTTCCATTGTTACTATCTTCATATCACTTTATCTCTTCTGACTGCTTTAAAACTCAGTGAAGTATTGAGACAGGTCAACCTCTTACTTTCATTGCTTCTTTTTTTACCTCTTTTCTTTCAATTCTTTACTCTTCTTTTTAATCCAGTTTTCTCTTATATAAATGTCAGTTCCCAATTATCCTAAATGAAGAATAAACTTGTCACTTCCCTGGCATGCTGGATGGCTCTCCTAGCTCTTGTGGCTGTTGGACAAGTTATAAACTCTTCTGAAACCTTTTGGATGTTTTCTATTGGAATTAACAATATCAGTGACATATGGTTTGAGAGGCCCTGTGCAGTAAAAATAGCTCCTTTAGTAAGAAGCATTGAGGAGAGACTCCATTCCTGTCTTAACAGCCTGATATCTGTCATTTTACCAATTAACCAAGAGCATGTACAATGCCAAAGCATGTGCTAACTGCAATGAGTAGGTTCACAGAATCAGCTGAGGACTAGAATAAACCTTCCTTCTCAAATGTGAGTTGCTTTGTGTAGACCTGGTCATAACCCAATCACATTTTTATTTTCCCTCAAATATTTTGGCCTACCCTTTTCATACATTTCTTTCCACTTTTATTAAGAATGATCGCTTAAAATTCCCATGCAAGCTAAGATCCAAATCTCCTTTTCTTCCTGCTCTTTTAGAGGGGTCGCACAGCACAAAAAGAGGCTTGAATAGATTTAGAAACTCAATAACTCAATAACAGAGTTTCTGACACCATGACCAGCAGAATGTGCCCCTTTTGGCTGTCTGCCTGCCAGCCAGTCCCTGTGCCTGCCTTACCATCTATAGCTATCAAGCTGAGAAATTGATATTGACATGGAGAGAGCTGAAGGAAGCTGCAAAGGTGCCATGTTTGTAAAAGGGGAAAGGAGCAAAACCTATTTGCCCAAGGTTGCTGACTGACAAAGTTTATTAGCTGCCAAATTTGGCTTGGAGTCTCAGCTGTGTACTGGCTGGTGCTGGACCGTGGTTCATTGCACGCCTCTCTTTGATGGCCTCAAGTTGCCCTGTGATTCTTTTCTCTCCCTGTTCCCTCCCTCCTCCCTGCAGATTGTCCTGTGTTCCTGTCCTGGCACTGCCATGCTGTGAACATGAGCTGGGAACTTCCCAGCCCTAGTTAAGCGCCCTGCTATTGACTGGCTTCCTGAGAGGCCATGGGAAGCCCTGCCCTTCAGCAGCAGGAGGGTCATTGAGGAAGCTGAGGGGGTCGAGATACAGTTTCAAGCTCGTCAGTTTCCTAAGAAAGCAATTGAGATCACTAAAAGATCGATAACTGAATAAGCTGGAGAAAAAACAACATTCTTTTCACTCCTTTCTGCGTACTTATTGCCTTTGGTGTTCAAGTTCACCCCTGCTAAAAGTTGAATTTTAATGGTATGTCACTGCCTGATTCCTTCAGGAGATTTCAGGGAGCTGTCTAGCACAGGCAGAGAAGTGAGGAAAAGAGAAGCACATAATTCATAACACTGTCTTTACAGAATCCTTCCATTCAAGAAGGATTGGAAGGAATCTATAAGATTCTTTTAGGGTCTTATAGACACAGAGTTCATTTAACCCTTTCCAATGCAGATAAATATAACCACTAGAGCTGTAACAATTAAGGGTGAAATATTGCTGTGCACAGTCCAGGTGAACCAAAGACTTCTCCATCTATTCAGGACTTAAGTTTCCCCTGGAAAGGCAATCCATGGCACCACCTGGCAAGTGCATTTAGCACTTTAATACCTGGGCAATTATTCTCTTCTTGCCACTAATTGATGCAGAGTGTGACATGTTTGTTTTCAGAAAAAAAAAACCCCAAACAAACCACATGCATTAGTGAGTTTCTCTTCAGGGGAAAGGAATATTCTCAGATTCTTCTATGAGTGTTAGCAAGCTGCCTCCGATGTCCTTCCCAGCTCTGGAAAACCTGTAGCAACCTCCATGCTGGCAGCAAGACTGCTGGAGTTATTCACATAGACCTGGAAAATGCTTTCTCTCCTTCAGAGACTGCCGTTGCAGAAGTTTCACTCTGGAGTGCTGCTATATTTGAGACCACTTATTTGTATTGAGGGGTTTTAATCAGGTAAGACTGAGGATTTCAGGAATTCCCAAGGAAGCGCTGTCGGGTTTTAGTTGAGTGCTGCACCAGGCGGCTGCATTTGCAGTGTTTACCCTCCTTTCAGACGCATACAAAATGCAGCAATAGTCGTGAAACGAAGGTGAAGGAGAGGGAAGGGGTGTCTGGTGCTGCTTCCAGGGAAGGGGCGGGCTCGGCTCCTGCCCGGGGCCGTGCGGGGCTGCGGGACCCGCCCGCTCCAGGCTCCCGCTCCTGCGGCGCTCCCGCGGCACACGGATGCCTCCTGTAGGGCTGCAGGGGAGGGAGAGATGCTCGAAAACAAACCTGGCGTTTGTATGTTCCATCAGCTGCTCCTGCTTTATTTTAACAGACTTCTAGTGTCATCAGGGTAGTTATTTGTTGTCTGGTGAGCTGGAGGGGGGATATCCAAGTGCATTTATTTTTGATGTGATACCAACTTCTTATTTGAAAGAAACAGATGTGATTGCATGGAGAAAAGACGTATGTTTTGTTGGTGGTTTTTTGTTTTTTGTTTTTCTTTTTTTTAATTTAAGCATTATGTTCCTCAATAATTCTTTTATTTTTAGATAATAAAGATTTCTCTGATCTTATCAACTGTTAGTGAGTTTCTTCTTTCATTGGTGTTGACTGCTCCTGGTAAGTATCTTTCTTGTTTGATTCCCAGCAAGTGAAATAAATGTCAACTAACAGAATAACATGACACTTTTTTGACAGGGAATTAAGGGGTTTGTGTCATCAATGCACGTAAAGCAATACTGGGTGCATGAGTCATGTGCAGCCGATGGGAAGACAGAAAAACAAAGAGCAGAATGCAAAAAATAATAGGACGAGGCAGGGCAAAAATTTTAAAGTGATGAGAAAAGGGTATTCAGAACCCTTGGAGATTACAGAAAAGCTATGTCAGTATTATGGGTTGAGAGAGAAGGGGAGACAGGACAGGAAGAAAAAGCAAAACCAAACCAGAATGGTGGGAGAGGTGCAAAGCAAAGGGTCTGAGGAGGAGCAAAAGGAAAGTCAAGGGAGAATGACCAAGTTAGCAAAGGGAGGGACAGCAGGACAATTGCAGAGATATATTAGGGCATAAAAACAATGAGAGGAGCTAGGTGGAAAAGACCACCCAGAAGAAGAGGGAATCTTAAGAGTCTGCCATTCCCTCTCCATCAAAGATTTATAGGAGGTGGTGTTCCTTCCTTCTCTCTAGTGCTGCTGTGTTAATGTTTCATTTTGCTTGCTCCATTTTAGATACTTCAGGAAAGTCCTTTGTTCTCAGCACAGAACTCTTCTTAGCTAGCGCTCACCTGTGCCTGGATTGTGCTGTTCCTTATCATTGATCAGCAGTGTGAGGTCTGCTACTGAGTGATTATTTTGGCATAATTGATATTTAGCTCCTAACTGTCTTTTTCACACTTTCAAAAAAATTGAGAAATAGTAGTTGATAAAGGATTTTTTTGTGTAATGCTGTATAACAATATTACGGATTAATTTTTATTTAGGGTAGCTTGAAAGTAAGCTAATGGATTTTTTTCTCTTAAAAGTTCAATAAAAATATGGCATCATGTTTATACTGCTTAATAAAAATTGGACAATTTCTGAGTTTAAATGGTGATGGAAAACCATAAAAAACTCCCAGTGATTATGGGAACTGAGATGGAAGTTTTGGGAGGTTTAGTTTGGGTTTATCTTTTCCTCTAGTTCTTTGTTTTCAAAAAACAGTTGCCCTTCTGGAAGATACAGTTTATCCAGGGAAAGTTGTTTACGTTGAGCTCAGCAGGGAGATGGTGAGCAGCACGGTCAGTATGTTCTATGAAGAACATGCTTGACCATGCTGCTGTGAGCATCCTTTTTACCCTGGGTGAAAGTGTCTGAACAGAAGGATCAGCGATCCCCCCTAATCGTGGTGCCTGTTGGAAGCAGGCATTGCAAGACCCTTTTCACCTGGAAGGACATGGGCCAAATGTGTGGGTCAAGGACAAGAAACAGTGAGTTTAGAGGTGTTTGAAGGGAAATGGAAAGTATCAGAAATGTAATCAATTCTGATGTCTTTGGTTTCTTGGAGGAGAGGAAAAGAGCCCTCTCCTGTTTCAGTACTGAAATTGCTAAGCTTCATTTTAAAGGAGGACAAGAAAAGAACAGGGTGTAGCAGTTCTGAAATCCATGTACTGAGCTTCATGAGCTTACAAAGGTGCTTTTATACCTCATTTGATATAAGATATGGTCTACAGTGTTTTAAAATAATCTGTGTCCAAATTCAGCATGACGGGCACCCTCCCTTTCTTACTTTCATCTGGTGTCACATATCACTCAGTGCAGAATAAAAGGATCAGGATTCTTTAATTCACCTCTTTGAAAATAACAACCGTGTACATCTCTATGATCTTTGAGTATTTTATTGTTGCTGTGTTTTATGCTGCTTTTCTGCTGCTTAGCACCCACTGTTAAGCATACCAAGGATAAATTCATTATGCTCTTAGTTCATCATACTCCAAGGTATTTTACAACATTCGATGTGGCAAAAAGACCACCTGGAGTAAAATTTAGCTTTCTCTCTTTGCCTCTAAAACTCTGCCCTGTCCACCTACTCACGCTTCCCGGTTGCCTTTTCCTTCTAGCAAACGTTGACTTGGCTTTTTTTCCTCACTTTTGGTAACTGCCTGCAACATGTGTTAATTTTCAGTGATATTGGTCTTTTTTGTTCTTCACTTGGCATGTTTCAGCTAGCTCAACCTAACTGCAAAGAGTTAAGATTTATATATTTGATAGTAATGACTATTTTACATCCTGAGAAAAGGTAGAGGGAGGAGGCAGGCAAAATTCCTGTATAAACTGTTTGTAACTTGCCTTGAAGGGTTTTTTATGTTTAAAGTCAATCAGCCGAGGCCTGGAGTAGAGAGATTGTAGAAGAATGAGCCTACTTCACCCTCATATTTTCTTTCAAAATGTACATAGGTTTAATGCTCAGTTGTCTTTAGCACTAATGAATGGTTTTGATTTGTACCAGCCTAATCTTCATTTTTGGCTTCAAGCTACTTTATGTTTTCTAGTGAACTGCTGTTAAATCAGATTTTGTTACTGTATCAACTCTTTTTTGTTTGCTTTTTTTTTTCCCCTATAAAGAAGGCCAAATTAGCAATAATAATTTCCTTTGCCTACAACCCTGAATGGGCATATATTGAAAAGTACAATGTAGTATTATAAAAAAAAATCCTGGAGATAAATGAATGGCAGAATAAATAATTTATGCTAATGAAATTACTGCAATTAGTAGTTCCACAATGACCCTTTTAAAAGCCACAGCTGTTAATGTCAGGAAGTGCTGTCACCGCTGACCTTATCATAAGAGAAAGTGACAAATTGAAAATGCAGGGAAGACCAATCCTCAAAGAGGTCTGTTCGGGAACGATTAGTGTTTTCTGAAAACCAGTGTGAATTACAACCAGCTGCTCTCTGGCTCGGCGTGGCTCCCATGCTGTGCCATTTTGTTAAGCTCCATAACAATAGTTATTTTGCCCCATTGAGACGAGTTGTCTCGGGCCACTTCCAGCTCCACCGGAACCCACTCCGTCCCTCACTGATTTACAAATGAAACTGTTGTTAGAGGGCCTTTCAGGGCTGCTGAGTAGAGACCTCTCATAAGGATCATGTGTGAGGAGGTTGTCTTTCACTGGGAAGAGCTGTACTGCAGGGTGCGTGTGTGTCGCAAACAATGAAAAAAGGAGAAAAGGGCTGAAATGCATTTCAGTTGCAAGCTAAATGCTGCTCTAATCTGCATGAAATGTCTATTCCTGCTGACTAGCCTTGCTTTTACAAACGATTTTCTAAAAGATGAATTTGTACTACATTGCTTCCACTAATGATGTTCTGGTTTTTTCCTATTTGTAGAGCAATTTGCCTCTGCTTTCCCTAAATGCAAATCATTCTTTATTTAGTTCTTGCTTTAATTTCTGTCTTTCTGATCACAGGTGAAATAAGTATTCTTCTAAACTAGCTCTGAAAAGGCACAAGGAAATAATGAGTTTTCTTACTGAGAAAAACGGCAAGCCTTTCTGCATCAACCTGATTGTAATATTAATGATGTAGGCTTAAAACATTTGACTGCATCAACAGCCACTCATGAGCAATTTTCCCAAAGTTCCCTAAGCATTATTGACAATGCTTTGGTAAATTATGTGTGACTTTCCTAAGAGTTGGTGTAGCTCATTTAATTCATATTAATTGATTTTTAGGCTTCCCTTGATTAATTGAACTGGGTTCGTCTTGTAGAGAATGCAATAAATAATCATTAAAATGAGGGAGATGTGACTCCACAAATGACAAAGTTTAAATGTGCTAGAAGTCATAGAGGACAAAATGAAAGTTAGTTACAATGATGAAGTTAAATGGGTTTTCTTAGTATTTCCCTTTTAATTTTGCATACAGTACTCTTATTTAGACATGTATGTGAATTTATGCTATTAGTATATGTAGATAGGGTCCTTTGAAACAAAAAAAAATTAATTCTGGAGATTTCCTATTTGTTTATCCTGGGAAAGTATACTGTAATTCAAAGGACTGGAGTGATATCTTGTATTTGCTAGTCCAGTTTTCAACAAATTTAGAAAATGAACCTTTGAACTTTGATCCTGAACCCCTCTTCTTGCTGTCAGAGGTGAATAAAGACAGGCATTTTATCTGTTCATTTTCCTCAGAAACACATGACTCAATGGCCATCTGGAGCTGTTTTAAATGTGCCTGGCCTGTTTTGATTTTTACATAGTATGTGAAGAGAAATTTCCGGTCTCCAGCTGCCTTTTGGTCTCTGTGGTGAGAGAGAAACCGCATGTGGTGCTGTGTGGGACCCACCACAGGGCCACACCAGAGCTCTGGGCCCCCTTCTGCAGTGTGCTGAGATTTGCTGGCAGCTGGGGTTGTGGTTGGTGGTTTGATGCCTGGCTGGCACATAGGGAAGAGCCTCCACTGTCACAGCTGGGAGTGAATCTGAACCCCATGAGAAATAGCTACCTTTCTGCTTAGTACCCCTTGAAGCTGATAGAAGGTAATTTTAGCACAAAAATGCTGCTGATTTTCTGACATTTTATAGTATCTAGAGGCTCACTTTTAGGGGGAGAACTCCACAGTGGTCTAAATCCTACCCTCATTCGAGTTTGTTAGTCTATCTTTCAGAAGCACAGATAAGCAGGGGTGGTACAACTTTGGAAATATAAATTGTGGTGTCCAGTTCTGTTAAAACTGAAGCTGAAGGCAAAAATACACTTCACTCTAAACAGGAATTTGATGATATATGAAGTGTGTGAGGACCAGTGTGATTAGAGCAACGACTCTACTGTATTCCTTTAACCTACAGAAGATTTCTCTTCGACAGGAGTTCCAGAGGTGAAGTAGAAAATCCATAGAATATTAACTCTGCATGTAGCAGTATAGTGAAATGGTTTAAACTCTGTTCCTAGTTTTTAGGAGTCTTTATTAAAAAAATAATAAAGTATGTTGAAGGACTGAGCTTCTGTGGTGATGATGAATGCCACTGCAAAATTAATTAATTTATATGCAAAACAGCTAGGGAAGGCTCATTTTGCTTTAATGTTTTTTACATGCTGACAGCATTATATTTAAGGTAGATTGAAGGAGAGTTTTGTGAATGACAGCATTATATTTAAGGTAGATTGAAGGAGAGTTTTGTGAATGAGCCATTCTTAGAAACAACTTATATAGATATACTTAATTTTGGAAGCATTTCTTTGTTCCTGTGTTTCCATTTGTTCTTTTTCCTTGGGTATGTACAGCCACTCATCCAGAACTCCACGGCTGATGGGGATTTTATGGCTTCTGCCCACACCAGTGTGAATGTCCTGAGTGCCAAGTACAATAGGCAGTGCAACTACACCACTCCAAATAGTTTTCTGGAGTAAATCATGCTTTATAATGTCCTCCTGGACAAAATACAAAACAAGAGGCTGTCATGACATGTGGAACACTTGGTAAATGCATGCAGAAACTTTCTTCAGAAAGAGGGAAGCCAGCAGCTTTCCAGGTAAACTGTGACAGTCACATCATTTTCTTTCATTCTTTATAAATAATCTTTGTTTTATTGCAAATCATCATCACCTTTTCATTAGACTGATTAGTTGTGGAGTGGCATTTTTGTGTTTCATTGACACTACCTGATTTTTGAAGCTGGAGTTTATATATTTATATTCCCCCCCCCCCCCCTTTTTTTTATTTTAGTAGAAGCTCTTTGAGCTTTTTAGCTGCCTTTGGAGAGAGGAGACAATCTATTTAAGCAAGGACAAAGTTTAGAGGTAGGGGGAATGTAGTGGGGCTACTGTGGGAAGGAAGCAAGTGCCTCAGTAAAAGCTAAATCCAGGGAAAGAGAAGAAGCAGCTCCATACATGTGAATTTTGAGGGGTAGTGAAAGCAGGAGGAATATGTGTGAAGCCTTTCCATGAGGTGCTGTCACCTGCTTGTGAGGCTAGTGCCACTTCGCCCCAGTCAGTGCTTCTGCTTAGAGTTCATTGGGGGTTGACCAACCCACAAAGACAGAAAGGAGGGGAAACTGCTTAGAAGCCTTCACCCCATCCTACCCACACACATGTTCCCTAATCCCCTTTGCAAATTCTGAAGACAAATCATAATCCAGCGATTTCTTTATTAAAAACTAAAATTCTGTGTGCTTTTATGCAAATGAACTGCTCAACTGCAGGCTTTGCATAACATTGCATCTTGATGCTGCTGCACGAGGTTAATAATGGGAGCTGGCTGGCTTATTCCCACTTGGTCAGCTGAAGGCCTTCCAAAAAATGGTCAACAGAAAAGAGTGGCTGAGTTTTTAAAGTCTGTTTTTAATAAAGTAGCCCCTGGTAGTAAATTATTAACATTCTCTTTTTTCTCTGATTTCTAATTTGATGAGGCCCAAATGGTAATTGGACAATTTCATGTGCTGCATGCCGTTCTGGCTGACAGACCCACAGCTCCAGCCACTATCTCTAGCCAGGCACTTGAACATTGAGCCATTTTTACTCTGCACTCTGGAGCTTTACAGAAGAATATCAAATGAAGCATTGTTTAGTATTTTCCTTAAAGAAAAAGACATAAAGTCAGCTCAAACAAATTGAACAATAAATAAGTGGAGAGATTTGGGATCTCTACAGTCATCTGGTAAAATTCAGTATTACAGCTCTGTCAAATCAAATGGTCAAATTTTGAAAAGGTAAATTTGGTTCATTTTGTAGGATTTCAGGAGCCCACCAAATCACGAGAGTCCTCAACAGCTTCTGTATGATTAAAGTTTAAACCCTCTAACATTTGTCTTCCACTTTGTTTTATCACCCCTATCCAGATCACATTACCAAGACTCCTCTGGTTAAAATATATCTTGATTAGCTGCTGGACAAAATGATTGGTAGGTTAGCAGAAAAATAAAAAAAAAAAACCAAACCATGCCAAACTCACAGTTATTTGAAAAAGTTTCTTTATATGTGAGGAGATATTGTTGCTGGATATTTTTATATGAGTTTCTCAACTGGCAGGCAATGAATTGCTATTTCAGCACAATAACAGGTAGTTTTTGTTCAGCAGTCTCAGAGTATGCCTCATCCTTTCAGCAAGGCTCTGCTGGAGTTATCTGCTCAGAGTGAATACCAAGCACTTTTCAGGGCATCCCTCTGCCCTTGCATTGGTGCCTTTGCCGCGGGCAGCAGCTGCGCCTCCTTTGCACCGCTGCAATATCTGACTGCAGCCCCAGCCTCAGCAGCAGGACAGACATCTGAGCATCTCAGGTGAGCCCTGGGGTCTGTGGTCGGTGTGCTTAGGCTGCCATTATTAAATCATTTATGTCCACAAAATTCTGTCTGGTACAAATGGGAAAAAACATTAAAAAAATGAAAAGACAATGCTCCTTGTTAGCGACCCACAAAACATGAGTTTTGTTTTCAGTTCAGCTATTGGATCTCAGAACCATGCCTAATGTTCTGAATAATGCATTACCTTTTGCCCTGTAGGTAGAAGATCTAAAATCCAAACTTGCTACTCAAGAGGCAGAACTGCAACTGAAAAATCAAGGTACTGAAGCTTTGATTGCTAAGATAGGGTTTCAGACTGAGAAACTGAGCCAAGAAAAGGCCATTGCAGATGCAGAGGAGCTAAAGGTCAGTCTAATTCTCCTATTTACTGATGTTGAGCTATATTTAACACAAAATAAACCTTTTTAGGTGAACAGTTTTGAATAACTTCCTCTCCAGGGAGCATAAGTCCAAAGAATTATTATACTTACATGTGTAATGGCATTTCACACCATGATTACCACTTGACCTTTCTTTACATTATGCCTTTTCCTAACCTTTTAGCTGTTTTAATGAGATGAAAGAACAATAAATACTGAACTCATTCAAGCATTTAATGGATGTGGATCTTGAGAATCAGACCTATTTGTAATACAGTAAAGGTCAAAGAGTCATATCTTAACACTTCAGGTTTCTAAAGGCTTTGGGGCTCTGGGTAAATTGAACAACTCAATTGATGCAGTTCATTCCACCATTTTACAAGGTATAAACCTTGAATCTTAAGATTATAATAGCATTCCTGACAATATGTGTCTTCAGCATTGACTCTCCTTCTTTTTCTCTCAGTTCAGCCTATTAGCATGAGTTATCAACATCTGTGTTGGAAACTCAGAGGCTCACATGCTTTACTGTTCACCACAGAATGAACAGAAATGCATAATTCCATCAGGAGTCTAAAATTTCCATCTACAGTTGCAAGCATGGCTTTTGAAATAAAGCACCAGTAGTATGGAGTGCTGTAAAGTGAAGTTCCTCTGCCTTTAGAGTTTGGAAGGCTCATTCAAATCTGGGATTTGGCCACAAAATCTCTCGTACGTTGTGTCATTGACCAATACTGCAGAAAGAAATTCCTAATTGACTTGTAATAGTTGTTAATAGTCTGATTTTGAGATATGGAAACTTCAAGTTTCCAAGGATTTTGTAGTTTCCAGATATTGATTAGCAGGAAAGACTGTCCTGTCTAAACATTCAAAATGGCCTCTCATTTTCTTCTATTCTGTTTCTTAAATACTTACTACCAGGTGATATTTAATGCCTTTCCAAAAACCTTGTGTCTAATCCTAATTTTACTGAGAGAAAAGTAATTTTTGATACTGAGATAAATGAAGACATGATCAGGACCTTTACATTTCTCTGGATTATACTAACTTCAGCCTTTTGCTGATCCATATCTCGCATAGGACTTAAAAATGGCCATGAAGTTTCAAGTCTAAATGGTGCAATCAATTAAACTTGTACAAATGTGATCCAACAGTTCAACATCCTACCAAACACTTTCCATGTGATGCTTTTTCTTGATTGGTTCCATATGCTTCTGATAAATTTGGATGTTCAAAATACACCCTTAACACAATTTTAATTACTTCATTAAGCAGCTAGGTGAAACACATAGAGTGATTATTGTGAGATAATCACATCTTTGGGCCACTTTGTTTCAGGGATGAAGTTCAGCGCCTGACACTAATGATTACTGTACACCGCTGTTCATTGCTTTATTGCACATCTGAAATGTTTTCATTGGAAATGAAAGTGTCATTTTGTGCTACATTAATCTAAAACTGTTTCATAAGGCTAACCATAGGTTCTAAACACTAATCTTGTCTCATTTTTTGTTACCAAAAAAAGGCCAGCAAATGAGAATACATCTTTAGCTAAGTAATTTGTGAAGACTCTTCCTAATTGATTAAAATATGTCACCCTTTAAAAAATTAGTTTTGCTCTCCTGTTCTATAGATTTTAAACTGGAGCTTACAAGAGCTTTTTGAGTTTTACAGCCTTAAGCAAATAAATACCTTGGAGATATTGACTTGGAGTGAAGTATTACTTAAGAAAGAATAGGTGAAGAATGGAAATCACTTTAGATCCAACTTATTAGGAAATTGAGGTCAGTCTGCATTCCACATAACTGTGGTAGGGCTGCACACCTGTATAGTAGTAAACAAGGGTTTTACCATGAAAATGACACTGGCAAGGTTTTAAAATAGTGGGCAGTAACACCGCGGTCATTTTGGTGGCCATTATTGTGCTCTGAATGTTGTCAGCAGCTTACACGTGAAGGTGCACATGCCATTGCCTTTTAAAACAGGACCTACCCTTTTAAAGACAAAAAACATGCAGATCATGGTGTAGGTATATGTGTGACAGTGACACTAGCTGAGGATTAGGAACAAATTATAAAAGCTGCATCACAGGAGATGAGAGACATATTTAACTTGATTAGTAACTTGTCATTTATAATGTAATGCAAATTGATTTTTAATATTTGTTATTCACACAGACAGTAGCTGTATGTGTCCTATCAAATAAATGTGTACATGGAAAATGTACCAAACAATTTTAGAAACAGGTTTTGTAAGGGTACTAAATTCTTACAGAGGCTTGTTACTGCCAATGCAGAGTGCTTGATACAAGTATTAACATCTTGATCACTGTAATATCTTCTTTCTCTGTAATTAAACTAGGTTTAAGCAAGACCTGACAGGAAATGAGTCTGTGAGATGAGCATGAGGTACAAGGATAAGGATGAACCAAGTATAACTGACTTCAGCCTCAGGCAATGTATCTTTAGAAGTGTGTATGGTAATCTTCCAAATACACAATTGCTGATGATACAGAATGCCCCCCAGGTTTACTCTCCCACATAAATTTGCACCAATGAAATCATAATCTGCTTTTAAACAGGTAAATAAATTGTTGCAGAAAATTGTGGAGGCACTCAGATTTCATGTAAGACTGATGTTAACTGATGTAAAGTCACTGATCTAAGCCACTGTTAAGCCAAAATAAGTGTCTTGACAAAGCTGCTTGAACTGATGATTATTTAATTTCCAAACCTGAAATTAAGTACGGTGTTTCCATATAGGATATTTCCATTTCTCCCATTCCCTCCCTTGTTGTGACCTATGGTTTCAGACTTGAGGAATAAAAAGGAGGCAAATTTGGCAAAAGATGGAGGCTGGTTTGACAAATTTTAAATGTTTTCCTTTACCTCAAAACTGGAGTGAATATTTTGCTATTTAGGGAAAGCTCCCATGCAACATTGAACCAGTCATTGTCTTCTTGGTATTTTCTCTAATTATCTAAAAGAAAACCCTTTGAAGGGGAAGAAGGGGCAGGGAGGGAAAAAAGTTGATGGGTCTCAAAATCTTAGCAAAAAGTCTTCACTCTCTTATTTAGCTCCAGATTTTGCATTTGAACCTAGATCATGAAAGGCTTGCAGCTTCCTACTGCAATGGCATGGGCTACTGAGCTCCCCTCTGTGTTCAGTCACTCCTCAGGAGTAACACACTGCCCTAATATCCCCCAGCTTTTTTGTACAGATACCTGCTGTCCTGCCCTGCATCACTAGGGAACACCCCATCCCTCAGGCATGGCAGTCACACCACTCACTTTGGAGTCATCTGCAAATTTGCTGAGGGTGAACTTGTTCCCACTGTCTGTGTCACTGATTAAGACACGAAACTCTCCTGTGTCTCCCCCCAGCCTCCCATGCAGCCCCAGCCTCACCAGCACAGCAGTACAAAAGGCAGAAAAGGCCTTGGCTCTGTGCAAGCCCTGCTCAGCAATAACAAAAACATCTCTGCATTATCAACCCTGTGTTCAGCACAAACCCAAAACACATCTCCAAACCAGCCATTGTGAAGAACATTAACTCTACCCCAGCCAAAACCAAAGTCCTGTCACATTAAGGGAAAGGGCCTAAGGATGGAAGCTGGAAAGCCACAAAACTCTTTATAGGAAAGGTAAATATAAAATTTCAGATCATATTATATCTGAGATTTTTATATCTAATTTCACATCAGATAATATCTGAGATTAAAGAAGAAAATAACAGTTAAAAAAGAGAGTCAGAGAAAAAGAAAATAAATCACATCTTCTTTTTCTTGCAGGTTGAATTTAGGGGGAGAAATTTGAGCCTGCATTACTCTTTTCTGTGTATCTTTGGTGACAAACTCAAGCCAGCCTGAGCACCACTGGGATTTATTGAATGCAGAGCCAGGAGAAAATGAAAGGGAGAACATTTCATTATATTTATCCAATTTCCCCCTAATTTCCCAAGCAAGATATAAATCACAGATTGTATTTGTGACAGTGAATACTTCTGTATTTTAGGGAAAATATTTTTGCCTTGTACTAAACAACATTTCTAAATCAATTAGCTAGTGCAGGGTTCCAGTTTTACCTTTGAGGTGAAAATAGGATTTAGCTTCTTCTTCTCAAAAAAATTGCACCTTATAAACACTGGAACTTCTTAAAGGTTGATGACTCTTTGCAAGATTTAATCAACTATGATAAGGAACATATTTCTCAGCATTGTCTGAAGGTCGCCAAGTAACATTACTTGAAGGATCCACATTTCAAACTAAATTATGTTCATACAGAATCCTTTGCAGCAGCTGGTCTCTGTTCCTGGGCCATCAATACAGCAAAAATCAGTGAGGTATGTATATATCAGCTCTTGAACTAGCCCTGGTGGGGGAATTTCAATAATGATTTTTTTATTATTTTATTAGGCTCAGCTTAGAGTTCTGGGGAGTATGTAACAACCACCAGAGACCAAGTGGGAAGTGTTCAGTACTTGGCAGTATGTATGTATGTATTTCCTTTTATTAGGAAGTGGTAAAAAAGATGTAGCTGTCCAGGACTTTTCAACTGTCATTACAATGCAACAGTTGGAAAATAGTCTCGAGATGTACATGTTTCACTGGAAACATCCATCCTGGCTCTGGCTGTCTGGAGTATGAGACAGGGCTTATCACTTGTGATTCCCTGGAGCACCTGGCAGCAGGATTTCTCCATTCATCCTAGCATTATAGCATGCTCATTTAATTACTGAACAGTAAAGAGCTTATCAATTGTAGATAAAATCTACTCAAGTGTAATGCCTGTCTCATTTCCACCTGTATTCTAAAATCATGAAAGTGACACTTATAAATTAATTCTAGTTGGAGAGTTGACCCACTAAGGTGGCATTTAGTTTGCTAAAATTGTTCTTCTATAGATTATCATAAAATCTTCTGTAGTCAGTAATGAAAGAAATCTTTGCCTGCCTCACTGTTGTGTAGAAAAATGGGTCTAAAGCAAAGATATGTAATGAAAGACTACTGGGATTATCTTAAAGACTTTCATCAGGAGCAGTTTGTAGTTTTTGTGATAAAGTGGGACCAATTTCTTCTCTAATGTACTAATGTGATATGTCTTTTTCAAGGTGTTTTGTGAAAGAGAACCAAAATATTGTGCACTGGTTCAGGCTAACACTGAATTAGCAGCAGCTGTAGAAAAACTAGAAGTCATCAGGGAAAAGCTTCTTGTAAATATGGCTTGATTAATAAACTTCATTCTCTAACACCTCAAGCCCCCTTAATTTCATTAACTTTTATTTATTTATTTTAATGTGTTTTATTTTTATTGATTTTATTACTACCTAGTTCAAATATCAAAGGCATGCTCTCATTAGGGATTATCACTATTTTCCCCAGAAATGTACTGAAGACAATTGTGCAGTTTGGGTGGCAGCCCTTGAAGCTTTTTACCCAAAATGACTGAATTTCCTCAAAGCCATCTAAGCACATTATAACTAATAATTGGAATGGTGGTTGATAAAAGTAACTGACTGTGAGTTTTCCAAGGAATATATGCCAAATTTTTACACCAGTAATGACCTACTGCAGTATAGCAATAACATCCAGAAAGGGCTTTAGAAGCTCAAGCTCATTTGCGTTAACATTTGTCATTAAACATACGATAAAAGCAGCATCAAATCTCCTCTGATTTTCTGAAAGACCCACAAACATGGGTACACGTGTGCTCACATGCACATAGAAGAGGAAACTTTGTTTAGTCTTTTACTGACAAGTGTCTTGTGAGTTAATGATGTAATTGAGGACCCCACTTGTCATCAAGTATCTATTGAACTTTTGAGAGGGATTATTTGTTGTGTAAGTACGCATTTAATGGAGCAACAGCAGCACAAAGCACTCTTGATACAAAGGCATCTCATGGTATCTTGGGAGATGGTGGGTGGAAGGAGTTTCTGCTGCAAGCTGATCAACCTTACTAAGCAAAGAAATCTTCAAATGCTTTGAAAGCTGTGACACTAATTAGGTTTAAAAGACTTTGACTTTGCCTCAGACTTTTTTGTTGGTAATATTTAGATCTGTAACCTCCCAATTTAAGATATCAAGAAATAAAGGCTGAACAAATCTGTAATGTGGCATTTATTCTCATTGCTTTCTCTTGAACTGGCATTTTAAAAGAATGACAACATTCACTTTTATGGAAATTCTTGCAAGCCTGTGAGTTATGGTATTTTATAATTTAATTCTTTATTTCAGGAATTCCCTGGTTTTCTTCCTGCTATTTTAATATCCTTTTTTTTTCTTGTTGTAAAGGAGATACAATTTTAATGGCTAAACAAAGATAGATTATACCATCTGGCTTTATCTTCTGATCCCTCTGACCCCCACCCCAAAAATCCCATCAGTTGTTACAGCAGGTATTTTTCTTCCATGTGAAATAGCCTTAGCCTTATGACCTCGGAGTTGCCCATTTACATCAAAATCTACCCTAATGAAGCCTCTGTCTGCACTAAAAGACAGTTTTATTGAAGCATCATGCTTTTTATTTCACACATCTATACTGATATGGGTCCACTAAGTACAAACACTTTTGGACAAAAATAGCCTTCTAGTGTTGTTTTGGGGAGATTTTATATTTTTTGCTTTCTTTTAATACACAGCAGTCACCCTTGAAACTCCTGAATCTTTTATTGTTTTAATGTGCTCCTCTGAAAAAAACACTAATATATCTCTTTTCCTTGCCTGACAGTATCTCAAATAACCTTTTCCTGGTTTAGGTGACCTTGCAATCAATCAGCTTCCAAATCCAAATCATCCTTTTTTTGCAATTTTTTACTCCCCATTTTTTTACATTTGTTTACTATACCTTTTTATGTTTTTTTACTTCCCCTTTCCTCTCCTCATGCATTTTTCTGGGGGTTGATAGCAGCAGTATTTCTCTCAGCTGTGTTAGTTTCTAATAGGGAGAATTCTGCACTACAGGTGAAGTTGCAATTCCTTTGCATTTATCTGTTTCCTGTGTCAAGTCAAAACTTGTCATACTGTCATTTACTATGAATATTTTTACTAACTACTTTTTAAAATCCGTACTGCGTATTCAACCAGGATTCCCTTTACATGGTGGGAGGATGCCATTAAAACTGCTATTTTTATAACTGATTCATACCCTTGCTGATCCAGCTGATGAACTTTTCTAAGGAATTGTAGCTTTAATTTTTAATTTTCTAGCAGGTATTACTCATAATGATAATAAACTCCAGAGCTCATGGGGTTGTTGAATGGATAACTCTACAGTTGGACAAATTAATTGTTAACAAATGCAAAATAACGTATTTGAACTTTTTATGAGTACTTCTCGATTGCTGTTAATTGATTTGTAGCTTAGGAAAGAAGACATGGGGGCTGATCATGAAGAATTCAAAGACAGCTTTGGAGCTATTCCTGTATTGAGTTGAGAGTAGGAGTGGATTACCCCCAAAATGATATCATTTTATGATTCCAAAAATAAAATTGAAATTTAGTTCATCCAGTAATATTTTATTAATTCAGCAGAAGAATGAATAGGAAATACCTGTCTAGGCAGTGTGTCTCCTGTATATGCTAAGATCTATTTCTAACACTTAAGTAAGTATTATATAGTAAAAATTCCTGCACACACCACTCAGGAAAATGTGGTTTTGACTTGTTTCTCATAACTGACTTGTGATTACTCCAGAAATGGCAAGATGCCAAGAAAAAATTCAGTTTTATGAAAAAGCTTAAAAAATGTACCCTTACATAGTTCATGTCTTAACCTACCACTTCTGTACTGCAGATTATTGGCATTTTTTTCTTTTTCTTAAAGCCAAATTATTTTTTTGGGGCATTTCTGTATTTGCTTCTTGTGGTCCACATGTTGCATTTATCTCTCAGGAAGAATATCCAGTCACCGTTTTTAGGTGCTCTCCTATACAGCCTCCAATCCCTTCACTTCAAAAGCTCTATTACAGTGAAATCCTTTGCACAGGCCAGGGCAAAATATTGTGCATTCAAATGTCTTGCAAATTCCAGATAGGAATAGGATTCTCATCTAATGTATCATCCTTTTTTCCATTTGTGAGGTGATTGAAGTTACTGAATTCTACAAACTGGTTAACTGTATATATGCTATATCCAAACAACTTCCTTACACTCGCACTAGCAATGATTTATCTATCTATTGTGCTCAAACCACATAATTTCTTGTTAATGAAGAGAAACGTTAAAATGCTATTTAAAGAAAATATTTGAAAGTGATTGAAGTAACCTAGTTTTAATTACATGTCTAATTTTATCTAATAGCTGTGTGGCAGACTGGAAGTTATCACAATGTCTGTAAGTAGTGTGTAACATTAAGACACACATAAATGACATTGATAGCTTCCTGAGGGTTGGCAACTAGAAGGAAAAAAAATTGTAAGTCAGCATGCACCAGAACTCCAAACAATCCATGAAGCTTAGAAGGAATTTTTTCCAGAATTTTAACAAGCTGGGATTGTGACACCCACTTTATAAAGTATTAATTCAAAAAGTTTCACCTATAGGAAATTATATGGCTGAGAGATGCATTTCTTCTGATGGTTTCCTACCTGTGAAATGTTAGAGGATGATGAGAGACTGAATTCATTAGAAAAGTTCAGCAGATGGAATGAAGTCTGCAGATTGGTGAGTACATGTTCTCTTCCTGTCTTTGCACTTTGCTCTCTGGGTTCATCCTTTTTCTTCATGTAAACATGTAGAACATGGTCAACAGTGAATAAATTTCTCTGCAGATTTTCATCCCTATTCAATCATCCTGAAGTGCACTGTTCAATGTTGCATTTAAAATCAGCTTGGCTTCCTCAGCTGGAAACTTGCATTAATCCACATGCTATAGGAGAAGGTGTGCAGTGTGCTGTTCATGGGGATGACTGTTATGTACAGCAGTAGCATTAACCAGAATTACCTGATGAAAAGATGTAAATTCAGCATGAAACATTGACATTTTACTGTCACCCATCTTAGGGTTCAAATAAAGTGCTGTAGACATATTCAGCAGTTTTCTTTGTCTTTTCTAGAGAGTTTTACATATAGTAAAGTTTTAACAGTTCCGTTTTTCCAGCCATGGTACTTCTTGATCTGCTTGATTTCATTCTTCATTCAGTATTATGCAATGTGGACCCCTGGCCTGTGCAACTTGTTCCAACTGGTTCATGTCAGGCTTTTTAAAGGTAAGATTCACTGTGGAAGGGAGTCTGCGAAATTAGTACAAAGGGAAGGCAAACTTGTATTTTTTTTTCTGGGAGAAGAAAAAATGAACCATGCAGGCACTTCTTAGCAACAGGTACTTAGATTTTATTTACCTTAGCAGCTGATAAACCTGTGTAGCCCATCAGCCTGTAAAAAGCTCTTAGTGCTTGAACCGAGTTGAGTAAACAACTCAGAGTCGTGTCCATAAAAACAAGAATTTTTCTGATATTAAAGGAAGATCACTCTTTATATTTGGACATTTTTCTGTACCTGTCTCTCTGGGCTATCAGTCAACTGTATCCAGTCAGCAGGATTGCCCCTATTCTTTAGTTCATTTCTTGCCCTTTTCCCTTTCAGTCATTTATTTGCCTGTCTCTTTTCCATCTTCCTCTATCAATTTTCTGAAGAATGAACTTGAAGGCAGAGCATCAGATGCTAGTGATCTCTGCTTCTGCACTCATGGATAGTCTGCGCTCCCTGACTCATAATTCAGCTTCTTTCTGTTGGCGGAGAGAGAGAGGCAAGGAGAGTTGCATGTATTTTTCATATGGAAGTTTTTGTGGCCAGCAATTCTCAGCAATGATAACCAGTGCAACTGTTAGTAATCAATAACACACCTTCAGTCTAGGCAGCACAGTTACTGACCTCCTTTCACCTTCCATGGGCTCCAGAATACATCTTTAAATGAGAAATGATGAGGGGATGGGCTGCCCCCGCAGTCAGTTCGCAGACAGCACCAGGTTGGGCAGGAGTGTTGATCTGCTAGAGGGCAAGGGAGTCTCTGCAGAGTGAACTGGGCAGGCTCTCCTCCCAGGCAACAAGGACAAGAGAAAATAGCCCCAGATTGTGTCAGAGAATTATTATTTTGCATATTAGGAAAAATTTCTTCACCAGAATGGTTGCCTGGTAGAGGATGGTGACATCCCTGAAGGTACTTCAAAGATTTGTAGGTGTGGCATTTGGGGACATGGTTTAGTGGTGGGCTTGGAAGGCAGTGCTGGGTTAACAGTTGGAGTCAATGATCTTAAAGGTAATTGCTGATCAAAATTATTTTAGTGTCTATGGGCAACATTATAATAAATATTGTTACAATAATCTTTTTTGATGGTGACTATACACAGGCTGGAATTAATAACAGAAATACACTGTGTAATTCAAACATTTTAAATGTTCTGAAGATGATTAAAAAATATTCTGTGGAGGATGATGTCTATGAATCCTTTCTTGTATGTTAAATTTTTAATATCCCATCAAGTCCAACAATTTCTATAGAGTAAATTGATTACAGTAAATTGAATGAAAAGGTAGTTAGGAAATATCAAAAAAGGATTGTTTCTTCACAAGCAAAATTATTTTATAAGTATTTGAGTGGAAATAAATCAGATTTTAATCATTCATGAGACTTGTTATCTGCTAAAAATATTTGTGAAAATTATGATTTTAACATTCATATATATTTCATAATAAGTATGCCTATACTATGCAAGAAAAGAAAAAAAAAGAGAATCTAAGTTTAGTCGTGCTAAGGCTAAAAAGTTGGGCCAAGCTTATCCTTTTTGCAGAAGTGGTAAAATTTGTATTATTTATCATTACAATCATTGTTATTAATATATGAGAGCCCTTAAAATATACTCTGTGCCTGACAAGGATTATCCAAGGGCACAGTTCAGCAGGCTGGCTATGAAGAGTAATGGCTCTCTGCTGTGATTTGTGGAGCAGAGTTTCCTGGCACTAGCTTTCTTGAAAACAAATGTATTTAAAATACATGGTTTATCCCATAGGATGTTGAATTTAGGGTGCTGGGGTATAAAATGCAATATGTATTTCTGCTGATGCCAGGCTTTATTTATGTTGCATGCAATGAAAAGATGACAAAAGGGAGTGGTGTGTTTTGAAGTGACAACTTTCCTATTCAGAAATCATAGCATAAGAACTGCTGTGATAAAGGAGACTATTATATACCAAAAAAAAAATCAAATCCCACAGATATTGAGGCATTGCTTACTGTTTGTCTCACTCTCTCATCTTTACTACCTGAGCCTTTGATGGATGATTGAGCTATAGCCAGCTCTGTGTTTTCATGCAGGCAAACTTGAGGTGTCTAGAAATAAGTCTCACCTAAAAATCCCTAGTCAACTGTTACTGTGCTCCTTCTTCTTGTGCCTTGAATGCTGGATTGATGAAGTTTTACTTATAGCCCATCTCGGTTAGATGCCCTTACTGAGGGTGGGTCCTCATACTTGAGTGTAAGTCCTCAGTAGTCTCTCAATCTAAGATTCATTGCCATAAAAACTCTATTGGCTGTCTCGTTATCCCCAAAGAAATCAAGTCAACGTTCTTTATTAATCTATAGGATGCATCTTTTCCCCTTTGCCAATAAACTTATTTTAAACTTATAAATAATTTCTAAATTTCCTCTTTACACACCACCAATTCAAGCATCAAACCTGACAGAAGAGAGCCAAATCTTTGATCCTGTAATAATGGTAAAAGCAGCTTTTGTGGAGGTATGCACAATGTGTTCCTGCTGCTGTTTTTTCATTAAGCCCCACAGAGGAAAATTTTGCCCTGAAGTGGAACTCACTGTTGTTAGTTCTGTTTGTTACTCTAGAGAAACAAATGGTTTGAGGTAACTTGTTTTGAGGCACGTGCAGTATGAAACCCCTGAATGCAAAGCCAGGGACATTGCTGCCTTCTGAGCAGAGTGCAGAGAAGTGTGGTTAAAGGTGCAGATCAGCACGCAAAGCTGCCCATGAGCAAATTACGGAATGTTTTTGTGTCTCCAGGCTTATATGCAAAATGGAAATAATAATTCCGTCTTGCATTTTTTTTTTTATTTACGTTGTTGTTAGTTAATGTGTGGTGGTCCAGGAGCTGCAGGGAAAAAAACCCAGAATTTAGCAAAACATTTCCTCTGAAGTTTGTGTCTCTCAAAGTTAAAGGTACTGCCTAAAATTATTGTCATTAAAATATGTTATTTGCTACACTATTTACCCATGGCTTTTCTGTATAAGCTCATGTCTCCACTTGAGAAAGCAGCTGAAGAAACAGTCCTATGTCAAGATGATTAACAGAATAAACAAAATTACTGGGCTAGCCAACTGGTTGGTTAAGTGACCTGAGGGAAGAAGATTTTTCCTGAATGTTAATCTTAGTGTGAGTTTTTAAATAATTGAATTTTTTTTTGTTGAACGGGAGGTTACGCCTAAATTTTTGAAGATTGTGTGGGGAAAATAGGTGGGGGAAGTCCAGAGGGGACAAAGGAGTCAAGATGACCACTTTTAGAAATCCTTTAAATTAAAAAAAAAGACCAAACCAAACAACCCCAAACCACAAATAAACTCTCAATATATTTGTGTGAAGTAAAATGTGCTGCGCCACAATTTTATTTCCTAAAAATCAAATATTGCTGAGAAATTGATATTGGCATGATTGCTAGAGAGAAATCTCAATAACGAAGTCACCACATTTATACACAACTGTGAACACATTGTGACAGCCTGGGCAGCCTCTGGTTAATGAGCAGAAAGACTGAATAATCCTCTAGGTCAGAACGGAGCCGCCCTGCATCTGCCCTTGTTGCACTTTAGATTGCAAATAAGTGGAAAGCACCCATCAGATATTTGCTATTTGCTTTTGGGTTTTTACAGAAACTAATAATTTCTAAATAAGAATGAAATGTATTTATGCTAAAATTATATGTATTTCAGTGTGGTTATTAGCTTTATTTGCAGGCAAACATCATTAAAGCTACTGCATGCCTATTTAACAGAACCATTGGAGTCAGCCACGGCATTGCTGAGCAATCTCTCCTTGGTCTTTACAGAAATTGTTCTGTCTCAATTCATCATCTAGAATTTTAACAATTCCTTTTTTTGACAAATACCTGTATATGACAGGAAATAGAAAGTACAAGGAATATTTATAGTATGACATGAGTTCCCAAGGCAATCTGAATAAATATTTTCAGTTTGATTTCTTAAAATCCCTGTGACCTTGATTTCTAAGATCACAGTGTGGATGCTTTTGTTTCTGCAAATATCTCAGCAGAGGCTAGCAATCACTATTAAATCAGTTTGAAAAAAATTATTGTAAGAGCTTAAAACTAATCAAAATACCCCAGCAAAATTAAAATAGAATATATGGGGTTTTTTCTGATTCTGTAGTTACAATGCTAGAAATGTAAAATATGTAAATAATCTTTCCTTTGGTAGAAAAACTGCGAAGTTGGTGTTACTATCTGCATGTGAATATTTTGTTTGTCCCAAGACACTTGAGATAGTCCCTATTGGCCTGGCCTTGCAGCCTTCCAAAGCCTTTGGAAGCTCTGTGCAAGTCAATGGCCTTAGCCCATGATTAGGCTCCAGGTCTTGAAGATTTACACATAGTTAAAAGAAGTTTATCTCCAAAATTTGAGGTTTTATTAGTGATCTTATTGTGTAAGTTAATGTGGAAAATATTGGAAAGGATTAATTGAGAATGTCAAGCCTTTTCCTCTGAGAATAAATTCTTTTTGACTAGAACAGGAGACAGTTAACTTCTGAAAAGCATCAAGACTGATGATTTTGTCTATATAGCATTGACCTGGAAGCTCAGCCATTCAGACTAATAAATCAGGCAATTTATATTTAATCATTAACTAACTCCCGAGCTGAACAGCTGTTCAAAATTAGAAATGGGTCACCCCGGCCAGGATGACATTACAGGCAATCTATAATGCATTAGAATAAAATTATAGTGATTTTTAACTGTCTGGAAATTTATTACACTGCATGTTCCAACTCTTAAACCCTTGTTAGCCAATGTCACTAGTGATTTATGGTGCTTGGCTGGTATGGTAAAATTACTGAAGATTTAAATAGACAATCATTCTATGTTTAGCAAATCTTCAGATTTCAAAGCTATTTTGGAGAATGAGGTGGGTATTCTTTATTGTTTATGACTTACCCATCAGTGACAACAAGAAGAGAGAATGGATAAATCTAAAAGCCCTCTTGTAAATTAATGGATTTATTGTCTTGTTGCCCTCAGTTAATGATTTAAAGAAAAATCCAATAACTTCTGTAGGCAAAAATGGATGTCTAAAATACCTCAAAGCAAAACTGCTACATTGGAGAGATTGCTGTTAGTACCTTTATCCAGAATGGTCCTTTTCTTGCCACTGATTGGGCATCTCTCATGCATGGAACTGGGGTTTAGGAGGCCTTGACGCACCAAATTCCTGCGTTTGTACTGTGGAGCACACGCATGCTAGCTCTTTAAAGCAGCATACTTTGACTAAAGACTTCTGTTTTCTTAGAGGACCTTCTATATTCCTCTTTTATAACAAAAGACTTTCTGTTATCATTGAATTCTGAGTCTGCCTTTCCAACACTGAATGTTTAACCATTTCAGTAAGTGTTTCTGATTTTTCTGAAAAACATAAGTGGAAAATACTTCATGAATATAAAACGTAACAAATTTTTTATTACTTTGGTTTTGTACACATAGAAAATTGTGTTTTAGATGAGAGTGAGTTATTTGAGATTGATTTTATAATCTGTACAGCTTTCAGAAACGACCACATGTAAAAGTTTTCTTTTAAGCCCTGAAGCAGATGACACCAGCAAAAAACAAGCATTTAGTATCAAATTACATGAAATATAGAGGATACTTTCCATTCAGAGATTTTCATTGATTTAGATTTCATAATGTAAAGGACTTTAAAAGTATTATTTGATTACTATAATTTCTCTGAAAAAAAAAATCTATACAGGTAGAGCGTAAATGGCTGTCCTAAAAGTAGTTCCTGGGTGCTTTCCTTCTTTCATCCTGGCCCTTTCTCTGCTTCAGTCACTGGAGAATGATTTCCTGAGATTTTCCTAACGCAAGTGAAGAAACTATGAGACAACTTTATTTTATCTGCAGTATTTCAAACAGTACAAACAAAGAAGAAAGGTTATTTTATTTTATTCCTATTTTACATCAAGAATTTTATCCATTTGAAGATTACTATCATGGGTGGTCAATTTTTACCTTCCTCTCCATGTCGAAGTTATTCGAGCATGCATTCATGCATAGTTTCATTCCTTTCTGGGAGCTGTACACTCAGAACAATCAAAGCATCGTGTGCCAAAACTGCTAGTTTGGGATTTGTGTCTTGTCACAAGTCCTGACTGAAAAAGAGAGGACCCATGTCTTAAATGTCAATTTTCTTTGAAGAAGATGCTTTCATTTTCTGAAATTCTTTAGTAACCAGCTTAAATTTCAAATAGATGGTGGGCTATCTTTATCACACAACTGGAATAAAATAGAAGCTTTCCACATAGCTGCTTATAATAAACATCAAGATCTGAGACCATTCCTGACTATTCATCCTAAACATCCCAGGGTTAACATGGTTTAAATGAACTCTGCAAAAGAACAAGGGAAATCAGGGCACTCTGTAGGAAATATATATATATATATATATATATATATATATATATATATAAAGAAAATTATTCTAGAGTTAAACTTTGACAGAATCATTGCATCTGGAGGGAACCTTCTGAGATATTCTAATCCATCCTCATTGATCAAACAGGATTACAAAATGGGTTAGACCAGATCGTCCAGGACCATGGAAATTCCACAACCTCTCTGGGCAGCCTGTGTATTTGGCCACCCTCAGACTTCCTCTTGTGAAAATTCCAAATCATTGCAGCCTTACCTGAGTAAGATGTCTGTACTTAGTGGGTAAAAGAAGAAAGATAAATAAGAGCAAAAATCCCTGCCGGTCTTCACAGAATCATAGAACATTTGGGGTTTGAAAGGACCTTAAAGACCATGTAAGTTCTAAATCCCCCACTGTCATGGGTAGGAATACTTACTCTGCTGCTTTTCTCCTCCCCTTGGAAAAATAAAATGCAAAAAAAAAAAAAAGGAGAAATGACATCTTTATTGAGTTTGAAACAGCTCTTTCTTTCTCTCTTTTTCTTGTAATATTCTGGTTTCCTTACCTTTTCTGAATGTTGCTGGAAATGCCTGCCCTGGCAGCAGGACACCAGGTGCTGCCAATATTGATCTGTGTCCACCATGCTTGATCTGATATAGACAAAAGCACCAATTACTGAAAAAATCAGTAGAGAGAACGTTTGACAAAGAGTTCTATCCCATTGTTTTCAGCCTCAAAGGTTTCAAGTTACCACCAGAAATTCTGGATTTTTTCCAGCCTTCGCAGCCTTTGGAAGCGTATCCCCTGCTGATGGAGTACTTCTGTTGTACTTTTTTGTGCTTCTGGTTAATAACATGGAGATTAAACATTCTGTCACTTCCATGGTGCTCAGGAGATAACATCTTCTAATTTTGTTTTGCAGTCCAAAAAACCTGTTGGAGCCAGTCTATTGAAACCTCAAAGCACAGAAGAAAACTTTCATGTGGTGACATCTTATTGACAGCAGCACTTGTGTCTTACTTTGGAGCCTTCATAAAACAACACCACCAGGACCCAAAGGGAGATTTCTGGATTCCTTCTCTAAAGGTAGTAGAAGTAAAATTTGAAGTACAGATCTGTATATACAAGGGCCTAATTGAAGGTATTTGTTTTCCAGGATATGTCCATATGTATATTTACACATATATATAAAATATATATTATATATTTTTATATATATATGTATATATGTAGTGTGTGTGCAGAGAGGCATACTTCCCTCAGATTACAGGTATCTTTTGAGGGAAATTAAAGAGACATGTTCTCTGGTAGGAGAATATCCCTTCCCTTTTCAATTCTCAATGCCAAAGTCTACTCTTTGTGACACCTTTGTAACAGCAAATGCTGTAAAAATGATACCGAGAGACCTATTCTGCTCAGCTCCAGGAAGAGCATGTAGTTATGATAATCCCCATTTTTCTGCACATGGAGGAAATCATGATAGTACTCAGTAAATGCATTGAAGTTCCAATCCTTGCAGTTGTCTCTGCAAAGCTTTCTCCCTCCTTACTTTTGAAGATTTGGACTTTTCTTTTCTTCCTTAGTGCAAGTTCTCCTCCCCCTTTTCGTACTTGTTTCCTATTTCTTATGTGCATTATATCATGATGAACGTCTTTTATTCTCAGAAATATGTGAAATGGGCAGCACTTACCTCATTTTCAATCACAGATCTATGACACAGCAGGTGAGCTGAGTTATGAGGACCCTCTGGAAATAGAGTTAAATCCAAATTCGAGTTTCCAAGGTCAGCACTTGGAACAGCAGGGACATCTCTTTGTAGATATTTGCTTTGTGCTAGAGTTTATCAGTTGCTAATTTGTCTAGAGCTTTGCTTTACCCGGAACCTCTCCCTGTCCTTCTCCACCAAAAATTTGCTTGCAGATAAAAACCTTTCTCAGAAACCTTCTATCTTGCAGCCTAGGTAGAAAAAATTGCCCCATATATTTTCAATAGTAGGACTCTGGAAATTAATGTCATTCCTAACTCTTTTAAGATTCTTCTGAAATGGATTGAACATTTTTATGAATAAAAATAAACCTTACTGTGATGTTTTACTTCTAAAAGTGCTTTCACTGAACAGCAGTGAAATAAAATACCACATTTCAGTTTTGATTGCCTGCAAGTGAGGAAGAGTGGAAAATAAGAGACAAATACCCTTGAAAAAATAAGAGACAAATACCCTTGAAAAAACAAATACCCTAGTTATGTTAAAATAGATGTTTATTAATAGTTCTCTACAGAAGGAACAGCAAGTAGTTCTATGTCATTAAGCATCAGCTTTGTACAGAGATGGTGACAATAGATGTACCTATATATTCAGATATTTTTCGTGCATCGTGTGAAAATTAATATTAGGAACCCTGATAGTACCCCAGTGCTATTGTTTTTCACAAGGAAGTATTTCAGCTTGTGGAAATTATTGTATTGGTTGTCTTACAGTCCAGAGATAAAACAAATAATGTATTCAGTCTTTTGATGTATTTAGATGAACATGTTACACAAGGGAGATAGATATATTGCATGCTTGCAGAAGGGAGTGTATGCCTGCTGGGACCTCTGTGCTTGTATTTTCAGCACATTCGTCAAAAGTTAGGTTTATTTCGGGGTCAGAGATTAGAACCAAGAGTTAGACCGTTTAAGGTGGTATGTGTTCTGTAATTCTATGGTAACTATGACACTGTGCCACAGAACCTGCACTATAAGTATGGTGCCACTCTTATTACTAATAATTGTGCAAATTTAGCTCACCTTAAATATATGCAATATTTTTCATTAAAAATAACTGTCACGTATACATGGGGGTTGTTTATTGTTTCAGTGTGTACTTTTAAAAGAAGCTTCAGTCTAAAAGCCAGCAATGAGGACTAGACATGTCCAGGGAGAAAGGAAATTTTGATGGAAGACTTTTTAAGATACTTCTGCATGGGGAGGAGGAGGTAGTTCAGGTTTAATACTGATGATGCAGTGCTTTCCTTTATTTATGGCTTTTGAATTCAATCCAAAAATCACTAATAAGGAAGCCTGCAATAACACCATGAAGGACTTGGTGGGGGTTTGCCCTTTACTTCAGTAAGGAAAAAAATTAATTCCAAACATCTGCTATAGCTCCTCTATTACACTTCCACCAGCCCCTCTTGTTTGTTCCAAACAACTTATTTATTCACTCTCATTCTGTTGTGCTGCATTAGGCATTTCTCTTCCCACCCAAACCTGTTTGGTAAGCACTGATTTCAGGCATTCCATTTCTATTTTATTTCATCTCCTTGCAAGTGCCTGTGAGAGGCTGGCACCCAGGAGGTGTGGCTGTGAGATGGCTGCTCTGTGACAGCTCCCCCTTAGTGAAGGGGCACTCACACGAGAGCTTTGCTGCAGTTGCTGCCCCACAGAGAGCTCCGTGGCTGCCTCTGCCCCTGGAGATGGGTCCATTCTCTGCTTTTGAGGGTAGCGGAGCTATATTAATAAGATGCCATGGGAATCCTGCTTTAATAATTTTATTTTCTTGTGTGTGTGTGGATAAATACTGATTTATGTTCCAGAAATAGGTGCTCAGAGCATACAGAAGCATTGAATTTTCAATATCAGAATACAATGACTTTTATAATATATGATGCATTTTTAACTTTATTGAACTATAAATATTTTTATGAAGTAAATGTCTTAAGAGAAAACACTTTTGTAAAGTCTGTTATAAATATGATAAACTGCTTCTCGTCACTTTCCTTTCATCTGAAACTCCACAGGGATCCTCCTTACTTTTCTGCCTTACTTTAATTTATATCCTCCTCAGTTGTCTTGTGCATTGCACTGAGTCATGTCTTGCTGCTTGGTAACCTTGCTGGATGATGATATTCCACTCTGATTCTAAGGCTCCTTTTGCTGTGACAGAAGGCCTGGACCCAGTTCACCACATTGAGGGATGATGGTACGGCTGTGGCATGGAGTAAGGAGTGAGATAGGATGTCAACAGAAAACACCACTGTTCTAACAAACTGTGAGTGCTGACCTCTGATGATAGGTCCCCAGCAACAGGGAATTAAATGCGTAAAGAGTAAATATGGAGCTGACCTTAAAGTCGTACATCTAGGACAGAAAGAATATGTACATGCTGAGGAATTGGCTTTTGCATTTACTGCCTTCAAGTTCCCCTAATTTCCATAAGGGATTTTTGTTGAAATGCACTTACTTAAAGAATTGAAATATTACAACAATTCTGCTCATTTATTTATAGCATTATTTTCCTTTTAAACTTGTGCTTGAAAAGGTGCCCTTCTTATGCTGTTTTCAAGTGATGAGGAGGAAATGAAGTGAAGGTTGATGTGCACTTCTTGTATGGGTCAAACCACTTTTTCAACAGGTAAGGTGCAAAGCCTGATGGTAAAACCTTACTTATACTCTACAGTTTGGTCAGCAGACCCCAGCATGTGCACCTCATGTGCATGTGCAGCATTCAAGGCAAAAACCAATATTGGGTCATTTCCTGGTAAACAAACATATTTTTAATTCTTATACTTATGACTGAATTATATGTTAACTGATAGCACTGGCAAGTAACTGATCTCCTCATGTGTTTTCTTTTCTTTACTTAGACTTAGGGAGATAATGCTTCATTTCAAAGGGTGTTCAGAGTATTTTCTACTAAATTCCAGATATAACGCACAATTACACAACACACAAAATGGTCATATTAATACCTGAGTTTTAAAATAGATCTTAATCATCTAGCCTGTCTGCTCATTTGAATCAGCTCTTTTCCCTCATCTGTCCTGGAATGTTTTTCATTCTTTTTCCAACCCTCACAAATAATAATGATTTTTCATTCACACTCAGGAGTACACAGCTCCATCAAGCTAGATTGTCTGATTACTTATCTTTCCATTATTATTTACTCCTTTTTCCATGCCCATTGAAACAGATTTCTCCTAAGTCATTCAGATTCTAATTATTCTTGAAGTCCTTCAAGGAAGCGTTTATAATTTAAATGAGTATATACCAAAAACTGTAACACAGTAATATATATAAATATATAGATACAGATATAGATAGATGCAGATATAAATATAGATATAGATATATGCTCCCTAACATTTCCATGTCAATATTCCATATTTCCATATTTGCTTATAAGAAATACCACATATATATATATATAATTTTTAATATGAGGAATAGCAAGACCATGGGTAGAAAGATGTTGAACACAAAACTGTCAAACTCTTAAATAGTGGACAATTCTTTGTGAACAGTTTTCCGTGGTTTAACCACGTGCTTTTAGAAAAACCTTGTCATTTATATTATAGAAAGGAAATCTTTCTACAACCAGTATTTATCTGATATTGGAGGGGGGGGGAAATTATTTTTTTCAGGTAAAGTATTCTGAAGACCATTGAAAGAGCTTTGGCTTTTGATAAGACTGTACAAATTGAAAACATGTGTGACTCTTTTGATCCCATACTTGATCCTCTGCTTGGAAGACATACAATTAAAAAGGGAAGGCATGTATGCTTGAGTAATCAGAATTTTTCCATGACAATTAGATCTATATTGCTTTGATTGCCACATTTTGCTTAGTGCTTCAACTCCTCATGTAACAAATTATTTTTTTTCAAATAGCAATGGCTAAAATCTGGCGATGAGTAGATATTAAGATGTTAGTATCTGCGTCTGATTAGATAGCAAAACTATGTTCTCAATTTCCAAATTGGACTCAAAATACTATATATATGTGTGTGTTTCTCAAACTTGAGTGGAATTCTCTACTTTATTATTAAAAATATTAGTAAAACAAGGAGTAGTATATATTATAATTCAGCTTAAAAGAAAGGAAAGTATTTCCTTTCCATGTTGGGCATCTACAGCAAGGGAGAAGGCATTGGAAATTAAGGGGTAGATTTGGATTTAACAATAAAAGGTTTTCCAGCTGCAATGTCAGCTTAAGAAAACTCTACTTTCACTATGCCATAATGGCCCCCTCCATGTAAAAAAGAAAACCAGTTTAAAAAAGAAAAAAAAAAATCAAACAAAAAAACTCCAAACAAACAAACAAACAAGAACCCTGAAAAGTAAGACAAATGAGGAAAAACTGATATGATAGGACACAGGGCAGAAATAAGTAAGACAGAGGTGGGGACTGTTTATGTTGTTATTGCTGCCAGCCTCCCATGCATCAAACCAGTGCAGCTGATCCTGGTCATGAATTCATCATGGCAGATGTCACAGTGGTGTTAATCCCTGTTCAGTTTCCCCCCTAAACTTAAAAAATACCATTAAAAATATTTCTTAAGATCTTATTTAGGTACCTTTTAGATACACATTTTCAGGGTGATAATAAGGAAAATAAAGGAGTTTGTACTAGGCGCAAGAGAATTTCAGTCTGTAATGTCTTCCATAAATTTTCACAAAAACTTCAGATGAAATTGTTGAGTCCTCAATGCAGATGTCAGCCTGAAGAATAATGTTGATTAGTGGTCTCTCAAGAGTAAACTTATTAACCTCATTGAATATTTCATCTGATGAACTGAAATGCCATATTTCTGCTCAAATATGAATTTAAGTCTGAAAATGTTCCTCTCTTTTATTTTTGTTTGCAAGCAACACATCAACAAGCTAGATTTTTCATGTTGGAGAATATGATCTTTATTCTGATATAAAGCCAGACATACTCCTGGGGCATTTCTGGATGGATCTCACATATTAGTCAAAGAGTGGTTAGAGTGCTTTCAC
Organism: Melozone crissalis; assembly: GCF_028551555.1. Taxonomy (NCBI): domain Eukaryota; kingdom Metazoa; phylum Chordata; class Aves; order Passeriformes; family Passerellidae; genus Melozone; species Melozone crissalis. The sequence goes on from NW_026535794.1 coordinate 32,219,235, forward strand.
AGCTTCACATTATTGAAAGTGAAAATATGTAAAAAATTATAAATAAAGAAGTTATCTTATTTTGCACAGATTACCCAAGATTTTTCTCCCTCCTTCCCACCCTATATTTCAGGCATTGGTGCCTGTACAGTAAATCCAAGCAGTAAAAAACAGCTCAAATCTCCTTGTATACATGGAGCTCCTGGAAGATGCACTCTTGCCCTATGCTGTGAGACCTTGGAATGATCCCCCTTTGTTGCATTTCTCTGTAGCTGTATTTGAAGTGCTTCAGAGTTAGAGCATACAGCTTGCTTTTCAGAATCCATAGTGAAGGAACTTTACTGAAAATTAGTATTATACTGGTCTAAGGGAGAGATCAGAATCTTCGCAAGGTAACAGACTTTTAAGGAATGGGAGGATGTGAAGGGATGTGAAATAACAGAGAGAAGTTGGAATGAAAAGGACAAGGGTCACAGCAACATAGCTTTGCATTTATTTAGCAAAGGGTTCCACATAGCACAATGAAGCTGTGTATGGTGGCCAAAAAAGCAAACATATGAAACTACTCAAAAATAGATTATTCTGCTGAATATTTACGTGGCATTCTGTGCCTGATTGAAGGTGCATAAGTCACATTTGAGGGGTACATGTGCCTGTATGTGTATAAATATATATATATATATATATATATATATATATATACTCATACAATATATACCCCATTTATTTCCAAATAAGCAGTTTGCCTCATTCTTGATTAATTTCTGTTATTTTTTTCATTTTAGTACTTCTGTCAGGTACTTTGAATTTTTTCTTCCTAATAAAGAAAGACTAGGAAGGTATTTGTGATAGATATGGTGCAGTCCAGCAGTTGAAGTTCATTAATAATTGGAATGTTGCAGAGTATGAAGTAATGAATACTAATTACTCCTTTCATGTCTGACAGCACCCCATGGACCAATACATCAGCCCAGACTTTAATTTGGTTCTAGTAATGGTTTCATCAATAGTACATTAATTCTGTGTTTGAAAAGATGTACAGTTGAACCTGACCCACACAGTAGATACCACTGTCATAAAATGGCCACATACTGACAACAACTGGATAATTACAAATAATTAAATCCGCCGAGCTTCAGACAATCCTAATTTTAAGTAAAATATATCTTATCCTATCAATCGACAGAAAGCATAGCTAGGGAGATTTATCAACTTGTATTCCTTGCAAAGCAAATTTACTGGCCTGTTTATTAGAGAACTTGCTGATCTGTGAACCACATCACAAGAGTACCTCTCCCCTTCCTTCTTTGCAAGATGGTTCTTATGTTGCTCTCCTGGATATTCTGCAACACCAGCTCTTGGTTTCTGAATGAAGAAATTCTCAGCCTTGGAGAACTTCAAATGAATAAATTTATATTTTACTCAAAACCAGCTCACAATAGGGTGAACTAAAGGTACTTGTTATTGCTGAAAAGCAGACTTCATGCTTAAGTGCCTTAGTACATATTTAGAAGCCTAGCAAATTTTGGGTGTTCAAATTTGGAAACATTTTTATTTTCAATTTTGGAACTACAAAACTGCTCAGTTGTTTCTAATGCGCTTTAGACTGTGCCTGTATGTTCAAAATTGCTTCAAAATGCTCACATTTCTGTTAAAATATTTCAAGATATTTGCTTTGAGAAGGAAGAGAAAAGAAAAAAAATAATAAAACAATTTAAGAAAATATCAGTTGTAGTACATAGTTTGACATTACATAGTACATGTAAGCATGACAGCCACAAGACAAAAAATAAGTAAAATTTGGGTACAACGAATTAGCAATGTAGGCAAAAATTACTCAAGATGAAAATACTTAGATTTTTTTGGAGCAGATAAACCAAGGCATAAAAGTAAACAGGTACCAACTCTATGTGGTGTTGGGTTTTGGCCTTCACCTGCTATAAAAGAAACTGTGCATTGAGTAAGTTTGGTATGGATGGTCCTTAATATTGGAATTTTTACCTGTGTGTGTCCTATCCTGTTTCCCCAGCACTCTCTTTTGGAAATCACTGGCTAGGAGCATTAACTATAACAGATCAATGTTATTTTGGCTCATAGGAGAGGAGACGGAGGAATAAATTCATTGTTCATAGAGCTCCTATTTGCATTTGCACGAGGTGCTACCTTGCTGAACTCCTTTGCACAGTCACAAAGAGGTAGTCATGTCTCTTCAGCTGCAAGATTAGGTTATTAAGAGGTTTTTTGAGATGTTTTGAAGTTTGATTTATGTGCAAATATAGCTTGTATGAACAAGTTTCCATTCTTATGAGGCACGACTATTATTCATGAAACAGCAAGAAAATTTGTTTGTTTTCTCCACAGGGAGAAGCTTCCCTTGCTTGAACATCTTGTCAGCTGTGCAGCTTCAAGGCAGTGCTTTTCCCACTGAACTAGTTTGACCAACTTGCACAGTTTGCCTACTGAGATTGCCTGGTAACAGCTCCATTCTGTGCTTGTTTTCACCTGATTTATTCAGCTTCCTTCTCTACATTACTCATTGGGGTTTGCAAGTCGGTTCCAGAAGCTTTTAATTTTAAGCAGCAGGAACTGAATGAAAGCTCCTCTGGAAAATGTGTTTATCCCTCTTTCTTCCCATTGAAAAATATTGTTTCCCTGCACTTTCCAGTCCAAAAATTTATCACTTATTTCATTCTTGCTGAGTTGATCCAAAACATCTCGCTACAGGAAGCTGTCCCACCATTCTACCATGTAGAGTTATGGTCTGTTTTGGAGAACTGCTGCCCTGAAAGGTATGCTTTAATTTTGTGTTGTATGAGAGTGTCCCATAAGAAAAGATGTTGCATAAACTCTCAAGCCATTGCATTCTATGAAGCCTTGTTCCTATATTCAAAATTTCTCCCCTTCATGAATTCCTGCCTTTGCAAGACCAAGGCATTGTTACCTAAGGCAGAACATACACAAGGGAATAGCAGATCTTTGTGTCAATCAATCAAGATTGACAGATCAGACAAGATGTTACACACGTCCCAGTCTTCTCATAGCTGATTGCTCATGTTATCTCCTGGAATTTATTTGTTTTTATATTTGCCTTGGCTAAATATAGTTTTTGCTCAAGGCATATACAGGTTTTTTAAAGCTTTTTAAATCCTTTTTGAATCCCTTAATCTACTTTATTTTCAAAATCTATGAGAATTTCAACAGGAAAAAAAACCTAGTGGAGAACAATCTCTTTTTAATTTACTTTGTTTTTTCTTAAATACCAGGGAGCTGGGACTCACATGAAAGATGCTGTGTCTATTTCTGGGTAGAGTGGTGCTTTAGTTCCATTCATTCTATCTGCTGCAGATGAGGGAATAGGACATTATGAAGAAAACATTGCCAAAAATAGAACTTGTCCTTAGAAATTTCTTTGGTGACTATTTTTTGATATTCCTTCTGTCATGGACTTCCATTATTCATGCCTGTTTTGCTGCATTTCTTCATAATACATAATTTTTCTTCATAATCCAGAATTAAACTCTAAACAGAGCCATTTTACTGAAAAAAAATTAAGTCATCCTACTGGGTTCTCCACCTCTCTGTTTATCGTGGTTGCTTACACTCTTGAAGAGTGCAAGAGCAATAACAAAACATTTCTTTTTCCCAAATCTGCAATTAACAGAAAACCTACAACAGCTGCAGTAATAAAACCCACCAAGTCATTATGTAAGTTTTGCCTTTCATAGGTGATAATCACAGAAATTGGTTATTTATTGCTTCTGTGAATTGAGAACTCCTAAAGGAAATCTTTTAATCCAAAACTCTAAAACTTGTTATATTTCCTCATAGATGTTCTGAAACATGGCATGACTCCCTTAGCAAAGGTTGTTCTTCTGACAAAGCAAACTGAAGAAAGTGTCTTTTGTCAGATCTCTTGTTTCATCAGTGTGTGTGAGTGTGTCTTGAAAGCAAAGCAAAATCGTGATCTCCACGTCAAGCTTTACAGTTTTGTTCTCTCCAGCTGCAGTCAGTTTTGAAGGCTGTGGAGAGACCATGTTGCAGAACTGGACAGTGAATTCATGTCCACCTGGGAGAGGCTGTATAATCTGAAGGACATGTAGTCATGTGGCTAAATTATTGCAGTATTACACAAGCATAAGCCTGGAAAACCCATCTCCAGTAGTTTGCACGGCAGTGTTATACAATATACATCTGATGTTGAGTTTTGTAGAGTCATGAGTTTCCCAGCACTAGACATAGTAGTTTCCTTCAGGAATTCACTTAAAGTATATCATAAGCAGCTCTCTTTTCTTCCTTCTCCCTGGTGAAATGCAGAAGGGTCTCAGCACACCATTATGCATAGCCTACATCTTATAGCTAAGGGCATGTCAGAAGCAGGCAAGGTTTTTAAGTGCTGAAACCTGTGTTCCTGGCTCTGGCAATGCCCTGTGATAGCCAAGAAACAAAGCAATGTTAAAATTTCTACAGAAAGTACTTCTTTTATTCATGTCCTGATGTGACTTTCATAAATCTCATTCAAGTGTTTAGTATCTATGTTAATGCAATCAGTTTGAAAATTGAGTTAACAAATGCCAATTTGAATTTTATGAACAGTTCATGTTATGAATGTTCCATGTTATAAATGTTCTATTAGCCCTTTTTTAAACAGATTTTTATTACTAATATTTGAATCTCCTTTCTTGGCAGAGAACATTCAAAACCACTGCTGTACAGAAAATACAGGATTTAGGCTTGTGTGCAAGTGAATCCTGAAAATTGACACGCTGTTCACTGGGCAAGTCAATGGCGAAGAGTTGTGTCACTGGGTCACACCAGACCAGACACATGGCACACACTGTAATCTATAAGTTATTTTCAATTTTTTGTTTGGTTCTATGCCACTGATATAGGTGAACTTCATGTTGCCTCCCTGCTGGGCCTCAAAACGGCACAGAGTGGCAGTGACAGGCTTCACCCCTCACATAAGGGATGAAGGGATCAGGAAATGACAGCTCTTCAGTAAGGGATTCCAGTAAATAAAAGGTGAACTTAGGATAACTCATTCTTTCATCCAACAAATAATTAATTTGGAATGAAACACTTAGCATATTAACTTAAAAATCATTATGTTCTTTGTTTCAGTTGCCAGCCATTCCCTCTCCTCTAGTCTATCCATTTCTTATAAATACATGTCCCTACTTAGTTTTTTAGGCCTTATATTTAAGGAAATTATAGTAAAAACTAACAACTATCACAGTGGCATTTGTTTGAAAACTTTCCTAAATTTCTAGTAAGTTATGATGATAGACATTTATGTCTAAGCCACAGACTCTTCAGTACAGCAGTGAATAATCTCCCTGTGTCTGCTGTTTATACAAATGAAACGACAAAAATTAAGAAATACTCTGTGTATTCAGCTTATAGTTTTGGTGTGTTCAATCATCCTCATTTTGTTTCTTAAGTTTCAGGCACCTTAAGTTTGGCTTGTGTGGATTTGCGATGCTGCTAAGATCATACAGTACACATTGTTTGCAATCTGAGATACCTATGAGGTTTTAATTTAGTGAGATTCCCATTCTTGTGCCTTTTATTCTTTCCCAGATGCACCAAGATTGAAGACAAAAAATGTGAATTCAAAAAGAATTTTCATCTCATCCTTCACACTAAACTGGTTAACCCTCCCTTACAAGCCACAACTGCAGGCTCAGACCACCTTCATTAATTTCACTGTCACCAGGGACAGGCTGGAAGACCAGCTGTTGGCTGAGGTTGTTAATGCAAGACTCACAAAAAACATAAGGTAAGGACTATATTTTGATTTGTCTGTTGCCTGCTCTGGAATTTTAAGTCAAGTATTAATATTTCTATTTGAATCCACTGTACTGTAATTGTTAGAAGCCCGTATTAGAAAGATTTTAAGAGTCTGGAAAGTGTAGAAGGTTCTTTCACTGATTCGTTTAAAACTGTTCTCCCAAAGGGCTTGTCTTGACCTAAAGCTCTGCTAGAAATTAAATTTATTTTGATATTATTCCCACACTTCTCTCTACCACTTGGTTTGCTCTGTGCATTGCATTTAATTTACAGAGCAGGTTTAGAGCCCTCTGCAGTGCTTTGTGCTTTGGCGATCTTGAGCCAATAACTGTAAATAAAATTCCATGCCAGCCTGTACAAGGAAAAATAATGGCACTGTGAGGAGCTAGGGCATTTGGTTAATAAATCACAATTTATTCCTGCAGGGATGCAGTTCAGTAGCTGCTGCAGTCACACCAATATATAGTATAGTATGAGGAGAAAAGCTTTTATGTGGTTATAGGAAGGACTTTGGACAGGATGTAATCTATGAGATAAAACGTGAAAAGAAAATACTTAGGGGTGTGAAATTAATAGCAAGAATACCTCCTATTTCTCTAGTGTGTCTTTCCAGTTATCTCATGTGATTAACTAACTTAGTCCACAAAGATTTGCTCCACCTGTTTGAGGTACTCCTGCTTCATGCAAGGGCAAACTGGGTCAGGGAGTTTAATCACCCCTTGAAGAATGAAAGCCATATACTTGAGAATGAGATCTGAAAACATCTGTCCATTTACCTCTGCATCTGCACATTGTTCCACCTGGGACTGCATGCTTACTAGGCCTGTACCACCCAGGGTTTTGGTGTGAGTCTGACTGAGAGCTCCCCACAAGACCAGACAAGCTCTTGCATGGTCAGAAGGTCAGTCCAGCAGAGCAGACTATGACAACGTTTTCCCACTCTGTTTGCTGCCAAAGTGAGGTTCTTCAGCCTTGTGCTAGTCTCTGGTTTTCTCAGCTGCCACAGAGAGTACAAGTGGCCATCCCTGACAAGATCACAGTCCTTTTGTGTCATGTCAGGAGGAAGAGCACTAGGAGAGAGATAAAGTTCTAGTGCATGACAGCCTAAACCTTCTCACGTTGGGTGTGCAGAACCTCAGAACTAGTACACTGGGATGGAAGGCAAACTGGCCTTTCAGAAATTAAATCAAATCAACTGATGTAATTAAACAGAAAATATAGCTCACAACTGCTATAAAACATTATTTCTTGCTGTGGTTGTTTAAACACAATGGTATTTTTCCCTCTGCTCGTCAGTCCTCACCAAGAAGCCAGAAGGGTTTTTTGACTGAGCTCAGGCAGCTGGAGGATGACAGCCTGTCAGCTGCCAGGGCAGTCTCCTAGACCACAGTGAACTTGTAAAGAAAATCAAATCAGCAAAGTCAACTGCACCAGAAATACAGCACAAGGCAGTAACAGTTGAACTGTTTCTAACAACTTAAAGTCACCTGTAAAATGACTATTGTTATTATTCTATTATTATTTTTTTAAGTGTAACATTTCTATGAGCTAGAATAGGAATAGTCAAATTACTGCCTTTCCAGAAAGGGCTGTCCTCCCCATATTCGCATTTTCATATCTATAATATGTAGTTGTCACATTTTTGATTTTTTTAGGTGTTTGAATTAGTATTCATAAAATTAATAAATACCAACATGAAATTTGAACAAATGTACTAATATATGATTGCCATATTTTCCCAGGTAAACAGGTATATTTCTGCAGAGGACAGTTATTCCCTAATGCCTGTCTAAGATAAGAACTTTACTTACTTCAAATATTTGCCACTGCCTGAAATAAAGTCAGTTTTCTAGAGTATATCCACATTCTTTTCTGTATGTATAGGAATATTTTGGTAATTGTGCAGGATAATTATGAGACATTAAAAATAAACAGGACAGCTGTCACCATTCAGGTAGCTGAAGCCAAAGAAAATAAAGCTCAGAGTGGCAGGACAAGAGAGCATTTCAGACTGACAGCTGGAAGAGCATCCACTCCTTACTCCTGGAGTGCCAGCCTGGGCAGTGTCAACCCCACGTACCAGCTTCCACTGAAGGTAGAAATGTCTCTCAACTTTTTTTCAAAGTGCAAGAAACAGAATTGTGCCTCCAGCAGTGATGCCTGATACATTAGTTGTTGCTCGCACCAGATGTTTACATTGGCAGGGCTGCGTGTGGGAGGGAAGAGAACACCATGCGATCTCCTGCTGGTCTGCGCCACAGTGAGTCCCCACGGGTCTCTTTGTTGGCTGCCTCCATTCTGACACTGCTCTCTGACTGTGCTTGCAGAAGTTCACCTTCCTTCTGTTAAGCCATCCCACAGGGCCAGGAAGGAAGACTTTGGAGGAATTCTGTGTAAACAATTCCCCGTCGTAAACCTACCAAACGATCTAATGCAGTGAGTAAGGGAGATCACCCACTCTGAAATTACCAGCTTGTTCAAGTGAGAGAGTCTCCATGCTGAGATAAATAAGGAAGCAGGAGAGTATTGCTGTTTGCAGCCCTCACCCCTGGTTTGCTGAAAATTTCCCTTAAAAGCCTCTTTTCAGCCTCTTGCATTTTACACTGCTTGGGTCAGCTCTTTGTGGGAGCCTACAGTAGGAAACTAATTATCTTATGAGTAGTAAAGCAAAAAAAGCAAAATTCAAATGAATAAAAATAAATGTACTAACTCTCAGGCCTTCAATGCATCTGCCACAAAGAAATTAAATAGGTTGAAAAATTAGGAGATATTCAGTGTTGTATCTCTAACCTAAAAGAAGCTGTCACATATTTGAACTTTCTTTTCACAAGCCAAGGATTTTTGAAAACTATAAGCTCATTTTCCTGGCCAAAGTGGCTTTTCAGGTGAGGAGAAATTTTCATATTGGTGATGATGACATTAACTGGATTTACTGTTTCTCCTCCGGAAGCTCATGCCTGTGCCCAAACCCTGTGGTTGTGTAGTTTTTTACACAGGGTTACTGCTACTTCAGTATCAACAAAAATTGCAGAAGTTCCAGAGATGCTATAATGTAATTATTTTCATTTAAAATGCTACAATATCTTCATAAAGCTAGGTTCAGGATAAACAGCATGACTTAGCTGCTTGCATTTAGATAATTAGAGTTGAAATTGATCTGCTGTATAAGTAAATAACACATATCCAAATAATATTCAGGCCATTGCTTTTCCTTTTTATTTTAGTAACTGTATGCCCTAGAAAAAGTCAGGGCTCAGGTGTACTGGGAGTCAGAGGTGTCTTTGAAGCAATTCTGATGACCTTTTTCAATTTTGTGTGCTGTCATGGTTCTTCTAAGTAGTAAAGAGATAGGACTCCTTGAATTGCATTTCCTTTTTCACTTCAGAGTTGAACACAAAAGAATCCTGTTGACATTTTAACTACACCTCCATGGAGTATCATTAGAGTAGTTTGGGAAAATTGCTTTTCAGTTCTATATCTTTTCTATTATTATTTCTGGACACGTGCCTCACCTAGACACTTTCAGATAAAGTCATGCATTCTCTCATAATTTTTTAGTAGCAATAGTAGTGTCTTCAAAGTGGAGTTTTCTTCACTATTTGAGTGCCTTTTCCCTTAAATATCATATACTGTATCTTGTGAGGAAATTCTGTTCTACCATGATTTGTCCACTCCCCTAAAAGTAGAATTTTAACTCCCTGCCACTCCTTACTTTAGTAAATGTCCCATAGAGGGTTTCCAGTTTGTCATATCTAGATGTTTAACAATAAGCAGACAATAGCAATACTAACCAAAGTAAACTCTTACCAATACTATTTTTATGTATGCGTGGTTGTGCGTATATATTTAGTGTTTTATTCATGTAATTGTGTATTATTTATGTAATTTAGTATTTTAAGGCAAGTCCTGAGTCCCTTGGCTGCACTAGGGGTTTTTGCATGCTAAAAAATTATCAGTGTCATCCTGTTTCAGTTATCATGCAAAAGGTACAACATCTGTATTTGGCATGTTTCCAGGCTATGGCAGTGATGGATGTGTTCAGAGGGGTAGATAAAGATATTTAAAGATCCACCAAGAAATGGAAGAAGTGAGTGGACTCAACATATCCAGAAAAGGAGAAAAAAAGCTCTTTTCAGAAACTAGTAATACTGTCCAGGACAGAATGTTGTATTGGTCTGAGGTAGGAAATCTGAGGGTTCATTTTTCAGGGCAAGTGTGTGTGAGAGTAATGCCTTGCATGACAAATCCAGCTCTTAAGGAGCAAGTAAATAACTTCTAGAACTGGGTGGTCAACCAGAATTTGAGATCCATTACTGTGGTCCTTCACAGCCTGTTCTCCTGATGAAAAGTTTATGAAAAGGTGGTGTGGTAAAACAGGAGCATATTTGGAGAGCTGTGATTGTGATTCCTTTTAGACTGAATATAGATGCCTGAGGAGAACAGTCATTGATAAATACACATACAGTAAGCTATCCTCTTAACAACTATAAATGTATTTTTCAGTGTTAGCTCTCATTATGGTATTAGAGCTGGTAGGTAACCCCACAGGATGACAATTTTTCAGATCTCCCTTTTGAAAGTTCTATGGAACCAAGAAGGACTCTGTATGTCTTCAGCTGTGAATACTGACACATTTGTTTTCCAGTTGTGCTGGTTTTATCTTTCAGTCCCAAGCGATGGTCCTATAGACCTGTTGCTCCACATCCCACAGTCACCATTTTTACATGACTTCTGAGAAGGCAGGCTTAGTCCTAGGTATTTATTTTGCCCAACTACCCCAGCTTTATGTGACAGTATTGCTTGCATGTAATGAGGTGCTTTTTATTCAGAAGTTTCTCTCTTCTGTCATATGGTCACTATCCTGCAGGGAAATGGGGAAAATCATCTTCTCTCTTGCCTCACCACCTGCTTCCCTTCTTGCCTTCAGTTCTCTCTCCTGATGATTTCTCTGATGAAATGACCATCAGTCTCAGATACGCTCAAGTCTGAGAATGGTGCAGACCTGAAGTACTTATCAAGGCAATCTTTTGTGTTAGCAGATGTTTTGTCATGTATAGAAATTGTGTGGAGAAAAATCTTGTTTCAAGGTACACAAAAAGCACAACGACGGATTTAACAAAATGCCAAGAAGAGAGCAGTCCAGCCACTCCTGTGTTTTTCATCCTGTCTTCAGGACTAGGCCCACTTGAAGATCATGAGACCCTACATAAGCCTCTTATTTGCTTCTGGTTCAAGGACCACTTAACTGTCCCCCATTAAAGAAAGAACAACTGAGCTCGAAAGTGAAATTGGGCATACAGGGCTAGAAATGTGGATAAACTGGTGTATGGTTATATGCTTGTGTGTATGTGCTTATAGAAGTCTATGTGTAGTTATATTTTCTTTACTGAACACAACAAAGCCTTCTGGATTCATCTGTCACTGGGATGGGATATGCATTACTGTGGGAAAATTGGGCACAGTTTGTTCTCAGCAGAAGATTCAAGTTCTGAAGTTTCTTCCACCCCAACCGTATTCATTGCAATGGGATGGATGAAAAGTGTAAGGCCATAAGCACTACAGTATGAAGAAATTTTTAGAGCATTCCTCTGCTTGGCATAATGCAGGTTTCCTTTGTGCTGTTTTCTACCTTTTGACTAGATGCAGGCCAGAGGGCAATTTTCTCCATGCTCATGTAATCTTGTGCCCCCTGTGTCTAAATAATGGTCATTATACAAACTATATTCAATTGTATAGGGCTCTGAGGCTTTATATGTAGGATTACTATTCCCCACAGACAATAGTGAGAATACCAGGTTAATACAGCTGTGACCTCACTGTGCTCAATTTAAGCTCAGGCCCCACAAGGTGAGAGGCTTGTGCATTTACCCACTGAACCAATCAGTTAAAAAACTGATGTGATATCTACCACATGTTGCTCCCTTTTTCATGAGGGAATTGCTCTGTACCCCCCATAAGAGTTTCTAAAGCTCAGTAACAATGCTGAGCATCTATCAAAATGTCAAAAGGTTCATTATCTTAAAACCAAGGGAACAGATTTCTGCAGGCTTTTTCTAATACCAGCAATAAGGCCACTGTTGAGAGCTCGCAATTTTGCTTGTTGAAATTGTAAGGGTTTAGTGAAGTGCTTCAGAGGAAGTAATATGCATTGCACAAGTGATAGTGAAATTAATGGGGGCATTATCATTCTTTTTCCTTTTTGCTCTGCTAATTTTCCCATCTCCTCCCCCTCCATCACTCACCCTTCCCCAATTATTTCTATTGCAGGCAAAAAGCTCAGGTTCACTACAGACCCTGGAAGATTTTGTAAGATGTCTCTAGGACAAAAGCAGGAGATGGTTGCAAAGGAGGCACTCTAGAAAGCTGCCTCACATGGCCGTTGGGTTCTTTTCCAAGTGAGTGTCAAACTGCCTCTCTGATGGGGAATACCTCCTCAGCTGGGGGGATGTTCCCAGAACACAAAATATGCGGTGGATTGCATCAAAAATTCTAAACAGTAATAGTTCTAAGCAAATAATCTTTTTCTATTTGTGTTTACTTTTGCTTTTGGTTGTAACAGGATAAACATCGTATTAATGGGGTTTATGTCACTTTTTGCTGAACAGTGCGCTCTCCCAGGAGGAGCAGGAGAGATAACACAGAAAGCCCCTGGTGGGTGGGTAGGACTGCCCTCAGGCACACCCTTCCCCCGCCCAATTAAGAGCTCCTGTTCCATTCAGCAGGCCACAATGGAGACTTTAATGAAATGGGTCTGGCTGTCCCTGGGGAGGCTGTATAATTAGTCCTGGAGTGCTGCTTTTCTGAGATAGCAGCCACGGCTTTGGCCAGCTTTGTATGGACCAAGAACCCGCTCTGCAGTGGACAAAGAGATCCGTGGGATGCCCTGGCAAGCCGTGGTTTCCCAGCACAGTAACAGAGTGAACAGGAGCACAGCAACCATAAATGCCACTGAAAAAAGATGCTCCCTACCCAGTGTTTTATGCTCAATAGCCAATGTTTGTATGTGACAGCCTGTCAGCCCTGAAGCCAAATGACAAGTGCATGTTCCAGGCCTTGACATTAAGGTGGCCATGGGAATGGGTTGGTTCTCTCCTCTCCTGGTTTAGCTTCAGTAGCCTGCTTTGTCTGCCAACCAGGTTGCCTGCAACAAATGAAGAGATGTGTTAGAGTCAGCGTTTACTGCCAGATGAAACAAAACCACCATGGGATTAATGAGGGGCCCTGGTGTGCTGGGCACTGTGGGTGCATGCACAAACTGCCCCCTTCGTCAGCAATGAAACTGGAAGTGTGCTTGACCATATATCTTTGTGAGTGAGCTAATCATGCCAGTCTGAGAGTAACCCTGCATAGAAATGTTGTGAAGGGAAGAATCATGCTGGTTTTCAGGGAATGTCAGGGTTCTCAGCTGCTCTGGGGGCAGAATGAAATAATGGGTGATGGCAGAGACAGTGTTGTGCCTGAGGCTGCATGGATGGATGGGGAACTTCTGAGGAGCTTCTGGGAATACAGACCTGCTCTGTTTTCCAGCCTGTTATGCCTGGCTTTTGAGGGAGGAGAGAAGCAACAATTTTGCTGTAAAGGTTTTTGATAGTGAAGGATTGTGGGAAGTCTGACAGGAAACTTCATGAAGATGTTGGGCCAAATCCCAAATGGCTCTAAGCTAGCTAGAGCTATTGGGACTTGGATGTACTCAGTGTTTCTCAAGATTTAGTCTTCTGCATTTGGGCCTAAAAACCCTGTGCTTATATTTCAAAAAGATTTTGGAGCAAAAAGATGAGGTATTTTACTATGGATTTTATTGGAGGCTAGAAAGTACATAATTAAATATTAAAAAAGAAAAAAACAAACCAATGTACCCCTGTGATTCTGACTTTAAAAATTACTTTGGCTTCAGATCTTGCAAAGGCAGTTGGCACAGTGGTTGGCAAAATGGCAGAAGAAGGACTGACTTCAGGTTTTTTTGTGTCAGGTTGCACTCTTCTGTCGCTCATAGTTAATATCTCAAATTCAGATATCTAATACATTGAATGTTTATTTTGTTATTATATTAAGGCTTTAATCACTTCCACTTTGCATTCAATGGATGGAGCCTATATGACAATCCAGGTGCTGACAGAATGCAATCATGTCATGTGATGTAAAAGTCTCCCTTTCTTTCCATCCCTCTATTCCTTTTTCCACATGGTGAGGGACAGTTTGGGAATATTCCCCCAGCAGAACTCATAATAAAGTGATGCAGCAGCCAGGGTGTGAGTGACATGTTGTATTCTTTGGCTGTAATCCCTCCTGTGCTGCATGGAGATTGCCAGCACAATCAGGAGGTTCTGGCACATCAGTGAAGGGCCAAAGAAAAGCTCCTGGATGAGCTGCAGTTTGAGTTGAAATGTTAGTACTGTAACAAAGAAATGCGGAGTGTGGGCTGATGGTGTGTTTAAAACATCTTCAGCCCAGCCACATTTTAAATATTTCTCAATATTCCTGTTTTTCACCAAGAGGTGCTTTGGAGGCAGATACTTTTCCATTATAACACTCTTCTCTGATCTATCAGTGTCCTTCCACTGTCTTCATGTATTTCGAACTTTAAGGACAGCTGCACCCTGAAGTAGTCTAAGACATATTTCCTAAGCAGCAGGATAGCTGGAACCATTTTTCTGTCTAGCACTTCTGTCTTCTTCCTGGCATGTCTTAGACATGCCTAGGTCCCAGTTCTGCAAGAAATTAAAGAGAGTCCAGGTGTCTTCTGAGCTATGCTTGTCTTTGTATGTCACAACACCCACAACCACAAATTACTTAACCCTGAGTTTCTAATATTTTCATTAGCTTCAGAATCAAATTTTAGAAGCTAATGGTGAAACCTCAATACATATCAAGAAATGACAATGACTTAACTGTTACCCCATTAAGAAGTCACAATAACAATGCCTTAAGGAAAACAAATTTATTTGGTTTTGTAAAATAACCATATTGGCTGTTTTTCAACAGAATATTCATCTAAGTAGCTGAGTAGTTCAAAACCTTGGACAAACTCCTTGAGCAATACATTATGTCATCCTGATTTCTGTGTCTTTATCAGTGCTAAGCCAGCTCCAACCACAGAAAAGTACATAATTCCCCAAGGAACACTAGAAAATTCAATTGAAATGACTGGTGAACCTCCTACAAGGATGCTGGCTAATTTCCATGCTGTTCTCCATGGTTTTGACCAGGTAAAAGTAAGCTAATTTTTTTCCCTTTTGTTTGCTTTAATTACTCCTTCCCCTGTAGGGACAAGTGGTAGCATTGATGACCATTCAGTGGGAGGCCAGGACTTGGGATCCTTGTGTTTCCAAACTGAGCTAACAGCTGCAGGGTGCCAGCCCTCTGTGCCCTGCACTGCCTCTGTTTCCCATCAGTGTTGGGCAGGAGGAAAGGTGTGGCAATAACACAAACATTTGTACTATTCAATGTAGACATGCACAGGTATGGATACAAAGATAGAAAGAGCATTTATTGCACCAGCTTTAGCCAGTGATGCACTTATGGAAAAAAATAAACAACTGTGCATGCTCTAAAGCCAGAGCTCTTTCATTTGATGGTACTCACATATTTTACTCTGCTCTAAATTTGCCTAAATGCATGGTCATGACCGCTCTCCCACAGAGTGGATTTACAAACCTGGGTGTTCAGGCAATGGCTCAGTACCCTCTGTATGGGTTCCTGCAGTCAGGCATAAGGAAAGGAATTAAAGAGTAAGGGTTATGTGCTGTTTGTTTTGTCTTTTGCTCTTTCCCTGTGTAAAGCTCTGCTTAGTGGGTGGAAGGAAGAAGGAGAAGAAAGAAGACATGAGAATGTGTAGAACAGGCATGTCGCAGGTAGTGTGCAGTCTCCTTCCCTCCAGATCCCTGGTTATCCCTGAGTGCTACCCCAGGAACTTGCAGAAAGATCTTCAAGCCCACTGTGAGTCAGCTTCCCTGCAGCAGTGGCAGTGCTGGAGCAGTCAGCTTGTTCTCATCAGCACAGCAGACCATGATGAAGGCAGCCCTAACTGCACATTTCACCTTCCAGCAGGGTATTCTCATGGAGCTGCTGGGGCACAGCACACATGGGATGTGAAAAGGGTAAGAGCTCCTTTAGAAAGGAATACTAGTCAATGCCAGGGAAAAAATAAAAGAAAAAAAAAACAGCGAAAAAAAAGAAAAAAGGTTGTGTCAGAGCTACAAATGGATTGATTTTGATGATGTAGGATGATTTGGAAAGACATTTGTGAGAAAGGAATGACTGCAGTTTTGTGGCTGAGCAGCTGGCTATTAATACAGCTGAAAAATTTAGACAATTTTTAGTAAAGGTGGTTCATATACATTGTTGTCCTGTTTCAGTCTGTGTTTAGTGAAAGAATATATATGTATATTTTTGAATTAAACAATTTCTAAGCTTTACACTTTAGAGAACTCTCTTTTCTCACCCACTATTCTGAGCCATAGGTGTTTGTGGCTTACCACAAATTCCTGTGCAGACACTGTCTTTAATATATTTCTGGTTAAGGTTGTTTTTTTTGGTTTTTTTATTTTTTTGTTGTGTTTTTTAATTACAATAAGAAAATCAAAGTATGCTTAATCCAGATGGAATACATTTCATGGGTTGGTGGTTTTATTCAGGGTAGAAACTTGTGTTGTATTTTTTCATGGTTGAAATCGGTATTCTGATTTAAGGAGGTTTTTTTGTCAGACATAAAATCCTTTACCTTTGCCCTGATTCTGCTACATGTTGTTCAGCTCAGGATGATCTATTTTCTTTTGAAAGACAAGAGTTGATCCCTCTGATGTTCCCTCCACACATCATTATTTTCAAGGGTAACAAAATTAATTTTGTTGTTTATTACTTCTTAAACTAAAGGATAAAATATACAAAAATATCAGAGACATAAGAATTAATTTCTGCAGGTTTTACAGGCAAATGCAGAATAATTTAAAAACTAGATCAATGCCTGTGCTGAATATCATCTTGCTAAAATTCTCTATTAACACTGTAAATAACGGAGGCAAAAAAAAATTAAACTTCAATTTCAAACATGACTCTTTGGGAAATGGTGTAAAATTTCAAAATAGTTTGAAGGCTTTTTAATAAATGTTAAACTAGTACATTTTCTGTTTGGGATAAAGTCTGTGGATGACTTAGCTAAGAAGCTATAGTGGTTATCTGAGTAATATTTATAGGCTTCTAGGTAAAGACTCTGTTTTTGTTGGTTTCAGTAGCAAACCAACAGTAGCAAACCAAACAGTTCTCCTTTCCTAGGGAACATTGGGAACTAAAATGTCACTATTAACAGTTTTGTATCTGGGAATTACTGAAAAAAATACTGCCCAATAGCCTCTGATTCTTTAGAAACCTGTTTCTCACTCTGCTTCCAGCTGCAGCCTTGTGAGTGCTCCCTTTTGGCAGATGAGGCAGGCACAGCCCTCAGCAACACTCCCTGTTGCTGGTGCAGAAGTTACTCCTTTTTCCTTTGACAGGGGACCTCTGACCTGCATGCCAGAGAAGGAAAATTTAAAACCATCTGTTTTCCCCTGTGCAATTTTCACACTTCTGTTCCTGGGAGGCTGAAGTTTGGCCCTTGGGGCTGGAATGGAAGGTTCCAGATCAGCAGCTGAGATCTCCGTCTGTATCACCATCCTCAGCAACTGCTCAGAGGCCCACAAGAAGGTAGGAAGTGGTCAGGTAACCACACATCAAGGTAATTTCCACTCAGCCACACGGTTATACTGAATAAGGGGGATGCACTTCTTTCCCTGAAGCTGTTATTTAAGTAGCTGACATTATGTGATGGTGAGTATGAATATAAACCATATCAAAGGGGGGTTGTGGGTTTTTTACTGGCAGTGGATGCTTGAGCTTTGTAATATAGGTAAAACCAGTTCCACATCAGTAGCTAAGGGGAAAAAAATGCCCTTCATTATGTTAACAAAAACAGGGGTTTACATGTGCATATATGCCAAATTCATTAGGCAGGTAATGAAGCATTTGCACAAATGTAATTACAAACAGCAATTCTGACAGTTCATAACACTGCATTAATAATCACTACAATTAGTTCTGATGATGGAAGCAATTTACAGCACGTCACATGTATAAATAATGGTGCATTTCATGAATGTGTCATTATTATGTATTAAGGATGCCACCTTGTTGTGACTTTCTCAGTAATGTTCCCCTTGAGTCAAAGTTAAGGATACAAGAGTGATTTTTTTTTTTCTGAGATGCAACATATTTCAGACTTGTATAGTTTAAATACCGAGTTGAGGTCATTTGTGTAAGTTCTGTATGTGAAAATGTGAAATGTCTAAATAAAAGGCAGTAATTATTTGTTACTGAATGATATAGGATATTATTGAATAGATCCTCCCATTTGAGTAATTTAAATAAATTTCAGAGATATTTATAAAGAAATAAAAGAGACAGAAATGTCACCCCTTGATGATATAGCTTTCTCCATATCTCCCAGCTTGTATTTACTCAGAGAAATTAATTTTGTTTTTGTCTTCATACCCCTACTAGCCTTTATTTAGTTAGTGGGACATCAAGCTGTTTTTCCCTTTTGTGGTACTTGGTGTCATAGTGAAATAATTGTTTAATTTTATTATGATGATTTAATAATGCTTCCCATTTAGAAAACAAGTCTATGAAATCAGCTTATTCCAACCCTTAGTTTTCTTTGCTAATAAATCTTGCTGCTTTAAGCTGTTCTTTTCAAACCACAATTCATAAGCCGGATAATTCATTTTGCTAATTAATGAGAGGGAGTATTCTGATGGCAGGGAATACCAGAAAGGTCTGTAAAAGCAAGAATTATTTCTCTCCTCTTGGTAATATTGCTTATTGGCCTTTCTCATTGTACTGCTTAGTGATTCATTACCCTGTGGTTTCACAAGGATTTTTTTTACATAGATATTGGAGAGAGAAATAAGACAACAGGTTTTTTTAAATGTCAGTTCCTATGTATATAGGCATGTCTATGACCTTGTGCATATATATATATACACATAAATCATATGAATATAAATTTATTGTCCTTTGGGAAGAACTTCCTGAAAGGAATTAAGCATTGCCTGCAATTAAGCATTGACCAGAAAGCATAAACTGGGCAACTTGAGATATCTCATCAGCCAGTGGAAATTGCCGTGATTCTGTTATAACTCCCACCAGTTTATAGTGTTTTCCCGAGAATATGTAATCTTGTTTCTCAGTTTTTCCTGCTTCTAAGACAGACTCCAGCACACCAATCTGCAATAGTTAAGGTCTCTTCATGTGAAGTGCAGGATGCCTGGTCCTGCCTCATTGTCCCGCTCATGCCCTCCACCTTCTGATCCCCACACATGTGTTCAAGGACTTGTCACTGGATGCTGCTGTGGGGGAAAGTAGATTCTGTCCTCCCCATTATCCACCCACCCAGCAATGGCTCCGGGGTTTTTTTGGGTACAACAGACCAGTTTTGTATAGAGTACAATGGCAATTATGTGAACCTGACAGCCCAAAATATTTCTAATGCAAACTCTGCAGCTTTCTCACACTCACAAAAATGTCCCTTTTATATCACCAGCTTTGATTATCCTAGTATAATCAATGTCCCAGAAGTGTGCAGCTGAATGTGCTTGTACTGCATTAGAATATTGATATACTCTTCCAAAAGACAAAGGAAAAAGC
This sequence comes from Melozone crissalis, assembly GCF_028551555.1. NCBI lineage: Eukaryota > Metazoa > Chordata > Aves > Passeriformes > Passerellidae > Melozone > Melozone crissalis. The sequence goes on from NW_026535794.1 coordinate 32,238,681, forward strand.
AATTTCTTGAGATAAATATATATGAAATTAGAAAAATGTTAAATGAGTTTTTGTTGCTGACAAAGAGAAAAGCAGGTTTATTCTGACTGCAAGAACATTCCGTTCTAAACCCAAGTTGCTGGCATTTTTCACAGGGATTCTCTGTTCAGCCTTCTCATCACAAGCATGCAGCACTGCATATTATATTCCAGTGGCTTTTTAAATTTTTTTTTTCATTTGTTCTTTGAACCAGTTTAAAATAAAGATGGATTAGCATTTCACATAATCAAATTGCTGCATACAAGTTTATGTAGCAAGCAGGCTGGAATGGCTGCAGCTATTTTACTTGTTCTGTTCTGTCACATCATGTAATATTTAAAGCCTATAATTAAGTTTTTACTCAAACTGTTGGGAGGCAAATACTGCCCCCAAGGGCGTAAAGGTTCCTGTCTGCAAAGGTTTCATCACAAACTGGCATATTTTGCAAACTGAAGGGGAGCAAAAAGAAGCTTCAAATGCTGTGAAGCCAAATAAAAGAGAAAGACATTGGTTCCTTGAATAAAATGTTTTACCACCCTTAACCACATGCTTTCTCTGTGGCATTATGACTAGAATTCTACAATAAACTTAATGCTTATAGGATGGTGCAGTAATGGGATTAATATTAATTCAATTTTTACCAAAGTTCTTGAATACTTCCCAATTTCAAATAATGTAGAATTTCAGTAACTAAACGTTCCCTAGTGAGGAGATATAAAAGACTACAATCAGATACAAGTTTTTTATTTCTCCTCCAAGAAAGGCACAGTAGGTTACCTTCCTGTCACTCATGAGGATTATGTTTTTAAAGATCTGTATGGGAAAATACATGCATTTGTTCACAAAGTTATGTTCTCTCATATAATGTAGTGTTTTGAAAATGTGGTTTTCTCTAAAGTTTTTTTATAAGGGCTAAGGTAGGAAACATAAAGCTTGGATAATGCATTTTACACGATTACAGAGTTTTAGTCACAAATTTTCTATTTTTGCTCAGATACCTCTCATTGGATTGAAATAAAAGAAATCTGGTTTTAATATTATTTGCTGAAAACCCAAACCCAGCAATGCAAATGTATAACCATGAAGCTTTCTGAAAGGAAGTAGTTGAGCCTCTTTTATGTCTCTTAGCAGTGTTTATTCAGAACAGCTTTGGTTTGTTCTTTAAGCAGCTGACTTGTTTTATTCAGTGACGTATTCTGTTCCTCAGGTGGGTTCCACAGGAATCCTTGGTGAGATCGTGTAAGGTGGCCACATAACGGGTGCCTGGGACTGCAGGCTCTGCTGGATCTGTCTGCAATAATTCCTCAGCCCAGTCCTGGTGAGAACCATCATATGTAACCTAAAGCTCTGAAAACACAGTATGTTTAACCTAAGGGAAAGAGAAGACCCCACATTTTCTGATCCATCCTGCAGCAAGGTCTTGTCTGGCTGTGGGGGAATCAATTCTGTCAATGATTTATCCTGAGCAGATTTTGGTTGAAAGGGTTTGTGAGATGTCCTACTGCTTGTCTACTTTTGCAACTACAATTAATTGGGAACTTGAATTCAGTACTTTGTAACACTGTTTGTATAGTGAGCTTAATGACATTGGATACACTTAGGTCTCCATTTTCCTAGGAAAATTATTTTAAGGTGCTTCCATTTAGAAAGTTTTGGGTAGGCATGGAGAAGTATCTCTTATGGAACTGCACTTTAACCAATGTAACTGATAAACTCACCAGTTTCAGCAATCCAGAATGGCACTGTCCTCAGAACTTTAACTTACTCTTTGCACATTTTCTTCCTCAAAAAATAATGGAAATGTTATACATTTCCTTGCACCTCACTCTTTCTAAAATAGGAAAAATAGCTTGTAAGACTGTTTCTAATTTTCCGCTACCCTCTCACATCTGTTTCTGTAGCTTTGTCAGGTTATTACCAGCTGACATATACTGAATTATTCAAATTTCATTATTGAATTTTCATCCTGGACAGCAGTGTATGTGGAACATCCATGACTCCAAAGGGCCAGATTGCCAAAGTTGCTTCTAATCAGCAGCAAATGCTGAAATTTTTGAGGCTACAAAAAGAAAATGTTGTTTTAACTTTAATTTTAAGAAGTTTTGCATGGAAACTGCTTTAATCTGTTTTCATATACACAAATAACAAATGTGGATGTTTATACAGGAGTGTGTGTATATATGGACACACATATATAATATAGATATATACTATATGTATTATATATATGTACTTTTTGATCTGTATATAGATATTTTAAAACCCTGTCTGCTTCTTCTCAGCTGCTGAGGAAGCCACTTTAGAGAACTGATTGTACACAATTTGCTAAAAAGAGCCAAGAGATTTTTCAAGCACCCTTTCCACACTTGTTATTTTTCATTGTCCAAAGGTAAAAGAAAAGTTCATTTGTGAGGAAAAAAATTAAAAATTATCATATTAGGTGTGAGCAGGCCATTTGTGGAGCAGGATAAGCTGGGAAAAGTGCCCCTTTCACCCCTGGCAGTGGGCTGAAGCCTGCCTTTCGGCTGTGAGCGAGAGCAGAGGGCTGGTGTCTCCTTGGTCCCAAAGAAGCAGAATTTCATATGTCAAAGAGCCACACTCAGATGAAGGCAATTGGAAGTAACTGCTCAGAAGAAGATGCCCAAGAGTAAGTTGCCATGGAGATGGAAAGGCTAAACGCCACCGTACTCCTGACCTCCAAAGAGGCTGATTTCTCCATGTGACAGCTGAGGTCGTGGGGGCATGGTGGGAAGCTCATCCTGTCGGCTCCAGCTCTGCCTCTAGCCTATGGATAAGTAAAGAATTACTGCTTTAGTACTTTAGGTAGTCCATTAACCTTCACAAGCCTGAACTTTCATTCAAATAATTGCAAAATAAGTATAGGTGGTGAAACCTGAACAGAATCACTGCTATTTGTATGCCCTTTGGAAAGTTTAGGGACCCAACCCTTAGTGTGGATCCACTGGTATTTTAAACAGTGAAGATTCTTTCTTAGTTTCTTGCTGTAATTGGAAAAAGTTAAAGTCCAGAATTACCAGCAAAACCAGAAAATCGTTCAGTGACTAGCAGCCAAATGAATGGATGGTCCTTCATCAGCAGTGGGGCTTTGTATTCATTGGGGAATTTGCCTTCTCTTTTTATCTTCTTGCTTTAGGATGAGTTCTTTTAGCTACAAATTCATTCCACATGGGTCCATTAGAATAACCCACTGTGTGTCAGCTTTGATAGACCTCACCTGGGAGCAGTCATAAAGACAGAAGAGCAGCAAGCTCCTGCTTCATACCCCAGTAACCCACAGCCTCCCTCTGTGCACATGACTCCCACAAATGCAGTAAAACCTGATTTAAGTGCCAGCAGAGAGACTGGTAAGTACAGATTGTCTGACAGAATTGATCTTCCACTCGAGGTAAATAACAGGGCTTTTTTCAAAACCTCAGCACTACTTCAAAGTGGCATCTTAAGATACAGCTTATTGTGGGTGAGGTTAGTGGTGCAAGTTCAGGCACAGGTAAATGGCTGGTTGCAGAACCAAAATGACTTCAGAAATAAGTGCTTACTGGTGTTATTTTGAGAAGTAGCTTGTTGTAGACCGTTCTAAATGCCAGAAGCTGTTAAATGTTATTGTGATTTTGTGAAGTGGACCCTGCATTAGGAAGAAATAGCTTTTGTGAAAAGTACCACTTAGAGCTAGAAATATTTTTCAGCAAGAACAACTTCAAGACTCTTTTAAATTGCAGGCAGCTCTATGACAATAAGTTCAGAGAAATTCTTTGAATTCAGTGAAGTTCTTACAGGAGATGGGGAAGTCTAGAAAAATAAAGTTGACAGCTACAGCTTTTACTCTTATTTTATTTATTACTTTTTATTTTATTTAGCCCACTGGGAGTATATCTCACCCAAATCCTGTCTACATAAATCTTAATCTGCTCCAAAGTCCCAAGTCTTATCTTAAATATCCTGACAGAGTTAGGGTCTTCCTGCTCTATAGGAACAGTGCAGTTATTAGTACTTGGCTCAATAATGAGCTGATTAAGACCTTAATTTTCAATCCCGTTAAAATTGTCACCACTGTCTATCTCACTGAGGCCAAAGCAGCAGTACAAAACCCCATGCAACACTCCTGCACTTGGAGAGATGCAGTGAAGTAGCAAAATGGCATAAGAATCCTTGTTTGGCTGGTGAGGTGATGCAGACTTGCAATACTTAAAATACACTTGCCTGAGTAGTGACAGTCTTAAAATACATGCAAAGCATCCTCATGAAGTAAGAAGCAACCCCACAGAAAATGGAAGTGTCCAGAAATTATGCAAATAGTAACTATGCTGGGAATCCTTTGGTAACCCTGTTCCTTTGTATCAGAACATGCAGCTGTCATGTCTAAAAACTTCAAATAAATTTCTGAAACCTTGTAGCTACAGGAGAATGTTTTCTGGTGTCAGCATTACCACTAACATTATTGATTCTTTTCCTACATCTTGGAGGGGAACTTGGCACCATGTTTCTTGGCCTCTCCAAAACTACAAATACATAGATGAAATGCTTCCATCTGAAAGCCCTGTACTATATGGACTGCACCCCAGTGCTGAGATGGGATTCTTGTCAACATCAGACAATCTCTTCAACTTTCATTTGGAAAAGCAAGCCATATCTCCATGGGAGAGGGATCAGGCCAGTCTGCAGTGAAGAGGTGAAGTTCTTCATCCAGTGTACTGTCAGTGCTTTTAGTGACAGGTGGAATACACCTCTTACTGAGTTATTTCAGCAATAGACCTAATTTTGGGGGCTGGGGGTGGAGAGAAGGCATCAAATTAGAAAAGATCAGATGAGTTAATGGTAGCGATAATGCACCAACCTGGCCAAGAGGTAATGCACTAGGAAGATATTTGGACCAATTTCTTTTTCACATTGAATTTATTTGGGGTGGGAAGCAAGGTATGGATCTATCTCACTTTTTTTTTTTTTTAATACTTTTTATAAACAAATAGAGCAAAAATACTAGAAAAAAGGCATGGTTGGTTGAATTGGTGAGTCTAGTCTTGACCTCCGTCTTTTGTTCCCATCTCCTGCATGATAAAACTCCTTAGGGTAGCTTTCCTACACCTTCCCACTTGTGCCAAGCATAGGAAGTCCCTCCTAGCCTGCAGTCCTGACTTTTTCTGCTGCATCCACAGCACAGCCACACAGTGGTGTGCAGGATTTCCATGCCAGAGCAGCCCAAGCGCAGGTTCTCCCACTGCTTCCCTTCTTGGGAACTTGTTCTGAGCAGGAGCTTCGTGGCTGCTCCAAGACTTCCTCTGCAAGCAGTAAAGGAAGAGGAAGTTTTCAGGGAGTTTTAGTTTCTGGGTAGTCTGAAGAGGTGAATCCTGGCCAAGGAAGGTGTCTGACCATCTCTTGGCCTCAGCACCTGACCACAGAACCTGGAGTCTAGCAGAACAATAACAATAACATTCCTACTGATAAACTATCAGACGCTGGGTTAAACAGACCAACCGCAATACCAGGATTAGCTTTGTCCCTTAATATGGAGTTGGCTGGGACATTGCAGTTCTGTTCATAGTCCAGTTATGTCAGACACACAGATACATTATTATAGCCAAACTCCTTCCAGAAAAATTTAAAAGAATGGGTTTTAAGCATAGAACATCACTGGTGCTTAAGAAAGTAAATGAATAAAGGAGCAGGGAATGAAAATGTAATCACAAATCTCAGCTAGTTCTGTTTTCAGATTGTGCCTTCTGCATCCTCCTTTCTGAGTGTAGGTCTGAGAAACTATGTCCAGATGCCCCAAAGCCTGGCACATGATGCGAGACTGAGCCTTCAGCTCCTTATCCTTACCAGAGTTAATTAAAGTCCCCTATAACTGGCACTCTGGTTTCGCCATCCTTTTCTTTATTTCCTCCCTTTCCTCTAAGCACTCTTTTTTAAAAATCTTTCTTTTTTTTTCCCCCTCTTATCACTATCAGATCATGGAGGCTTTGCAGGTGGAAGTGCAACAGCTCTGCATGCAAGTAGCCAAACATTGCTTCATCTCCTGGGGGGAGCTTGTGCTTTTCATGCTCAGTCCCCATCCACTTTAGGGAGTCTGGACCATAGCATATGGCATTCATCATTTAGTCTGCCAAAGCTAGGGCTGAAACAGAGGCTGAGCTGCATTAATGCTGTGATTTCAATTCCTGCTCATTAGCACTGTTATGAATTGTTCTTCATTTATGTTCTGTCTCAGTTCCAGAGCAAGCCTGAGGCGAGAGAAGCTCTTTCTGGGGGTGAGGCATGTCTGTGCCTGTGCTGTGTTTTGCCTAATGCCTGAGACAGCAAGGACTGTGGGTGGTGGAGGGGGTGATGGAAGCTATTAGGTACTAGAGAAATACAAACTACTGACTGAAAAATCAAGTCACACTTGACTGAAAATCAAGACAATTCCAGGGTGTATCCTAGTAACAGCAGTCATCCCAAGTCCAGGACAATGCATTAGTAGGCTTCAAGGGTCAATGTTACCTGAAAATGTAAAACTAAATAGAAGCTGCTAAGTGTTACTTGGTTTGCACTCATTCCTCTCACTACCGTTTCCAAGAAAACAGCAAAGGTGATGGAGGGACCATCTCTGTTTTTTATCTAAGAAAATGAGATATTTGTGCTCTTCTGAAGAAATCAGACACTTGAAGGTAGAAGAGTCGGAAAGAGTTGATTTGCTGGGACTTCTACTGCATCTGTTGTATTGTCCTGAAGAGGTCAAGAAGGTCCTGGGTGATATTCTGGAAATGCTTCCTGAGAAGCTTAACATAGCAGAAATCATGCAGGAAGACTATTGCCTGGAGACCCTATGCTCTGGTTTGCCTCAAAGAGTAAGGTAATGAACCTTCTATTTTCAGAGATCCATAGGTCTTTCAAAAAGCTGGACCTCAGTCTGAAGACAAATTAATAATTTCAGGGCGTTTTGTGGCTCTTTTGGAAATTAAAGAATAGTTATTCTTTATGTTTCTTTTTCTTTTTCTCCAAAGGGGGAGCTGAAGTTTTCTGCTCATATGGAAGTGCTGCAATACACACAATATACATTCCTCTGTGATGTGCCAGACACATGGACTAAACCAACATATGCATCCAAACAGAGATTTCTCTACTGGCAAGTACCCCACAGTGACAGGGTTTAGCTACTATGCAGAGCTATTCCAGTGATATAACCCCAGCATCCTTGTTCCATTCTTATTTCTTCCAGATTTTCTCCAAATGAAAGTCAGTTTTCCCTTGAAGTGGACGTAGAATGGGAAACGGAATCTTGCGAACGCCAAAAGAAAGGCTTACAAACACTCTGGAAAGGAGATAGGAACAAATGAATTGCAACTGAAAAAACCCAAAAAAACCCAGAAAATCAGGAGGTTTCATGTCTTCAAAAAATAGGCTGTGAGGAAAGGAGATGCATTGCAAAAGACCAAAACATGCCAAAACTAAGCTCACAGATGTTGCAAAAGTAGGGGAAAAAGTCAATGAGAAAGACAAAACTCGGAGGGGAAGATATGAGGGACATGGCATGGATATGCAAAAAAGACAAATAAAAAAGAAAAAAATCTTTCCCAAAGTCAAGGCCATCAAAAGGCAGGCCATATGCCATCAAGTGCAGGCACATGGAGCAAAGCTTGCCAAAATTGATCCCCACTGAAGGCCAAAACAGAAAAGAAGGACTTAAAAACATGCTGGAAAGGAGATACCATCAAAGAAATAGCAATGGGAGGAAAAAAAAAGAAAATTTGGGAAATTAGGGGACTGTAAGAAAATGGACCAGGATTATATCAGGTGCAGGGCAAAGGAACAAAGCATGCCAAAATTAGGCTCAGAGATGTTGCAAAAGCAGGATACAAAGTCAATGAGGAAGACATAACTTGAAGGCGACGTTATGAGAGACATGATATTGATTGTTAACAAAAAACAAAAAAAAGGAAAAAATTCTTTCCCAAATTCAAGGCCATCAAAGGACAGACTGTATGCCATAAAGGGAAGGAAAATGCAGCAAACCTTGCAAAAATTGATAACCACTGAAGGCCAAAAGAGAAAAAAAGGACTTAAAAACACGCTGGAATGGAGATACCATCAACGGACTAGAAATGGGAGAAGAAAAAAAGAAAATTTGAGACCATAACGCATTATAAGAAAATGGACTGGGATTATATCAGGTGCAGTGCAATTGACCCAAAGAGGCAAAAGCTCACAGATGTTGCAAAAGCAGGGGAAAAAGTCAAGGAGGAAGACAAAACTTGGAGGGGAAGATATGAGGGACATGGCATGGATACTTAAAAAAAAAAAAAAAAAACAAAAGTGGAAAAAATCTTTCCCTAAGTCAAAGCCATCAAAAGGCATAACATGCCATCAAGGGCAGGGACAAGCACCAAAGATTACTCTATTGGTCCCCATTGAAATCGCAAGATTCTGTTTTCATTTGAACACCAAACACTTAGTTAAAGCAAAGGCTCTCTCACCTTCCTTTGTCCCAAGTACCAGGCATGTTCAGCATCCTGTGGGTTTCCTTTTTGTTAGCCCGCCATCAGCAGTGGTTAGACATGGATGAAACAGGGATTGTTTCTGGAAAGTCTTCTAATACCTCATGGCAATGTATGCTGCATTGTACCATTATTCTGAACCTCTGTCAGAATCCCTCATGTTCCTGGTTTTTGCACTTTGCTCTGGCTCATTGGAAGTTTAAAAATGAAGTTTAAATACCATTGAAAACGGTATCAGACAAGTTGCATTTCAGAAAGCATCAGCTGTTAGCAAATTCTGGCAGCTTCTCATGGTGACATTCAGGTTTCTCCCCAAGACAGCAGATTTAACAGGATACTCACATTCTCTGCTGCCAGCAACCCATACCATGCTGATCACCTTCTACAACTGATTTCAGACATACTTACTTGGGGGGAAACAACAAATTCACTGAAACAATCTCCTTAGACTTACATACACTTGTACTTTCTGGTGACTTCAGCAATGCGCTTTCTCTGTAGATAAAAGGACTCTACACTTGAAATCTGTAGTTTATTTTGTCTAAAAAAAGCAGTTCACACACAGTTGAGGCTGGAGCTATTGATGCTTCTCTTTTAGCATTACTGATTTTCTCATGAGACACCAAGGACTTGACATCTGCTGCCAGCAGTGGTGAGGCCTTCTGGCTTGTTCCATCCTCAGTGCTTTCTGACAGGTCAGCAGTGATGGGTATAGGGCACCAAGCATATGGTTTCAATGTCAGATATTTCTCTGTAACTACTGGTGTTAGCTGTGTTTGTGATGCTGTCTGGAGAGTTAATCACAGCTTAAATAAAAACATTAAAATCACTTTAAGATTAGAATAATCCTTTCCTGAAAGCAAGGGGAACAACCCAAACTTGTCTTGGGCTACTCAGAAGTGTGAGGACAGAGCAGCTAAGGAAATAAGAGCTTGATTGTATAGTTTAAAAAGAGGTTTAAAAGAGGTTTAAGAGTGCAATTTTTTCTACCATTGTTATTTAACTATTTCAGTGCATATATCATGGTACCATTCTGTTTTCTTCTATGAAAGAGTTATGAGGCTAAGGAGAAAAATAAATCAAGTCTCCCAATCCTCTTTGTGTAGTTGTTGCCACAGTAGGGGATGGAAAACTTTCACCAGTGTAGTGAATAAAGCAGTAATCTCATTTCCTGTCAATCACAGAACATTAGCTGAGTTGGTTAGAGCACGGTGCTAGTAACACCAGGGTTTGTGGGTTCAATCTCCATATGTATCATTCATTTAGGAGTTGGACTCAATGATTCTTGTTGGTCCCTTCCTTTAGAATATTCTGTGAATCTGCAAATGTATGTTTGCATTTATTCTGAACACCACAGGAGTGCTTGGTAACAGTGTAGCTCAAATTCTGCATAGTCACCAATGGCACTGAGCTAAATGCTTCACTTGGCTAGCAGAAATGTGGCCAGGAGCTCCTCACAGGACACTGGCTGGGCTGCCATAATTCTCTGGGAAGGGCTGACCCCACACAGTCTCAGGCTTGAGCATGATGGCCCAAGAAGCTGACAGTTCTGACATTAGAATTACTGTCTGAATATAGAGTTACTGAAAGCACTTTTTTTTTTTTTTTTAAGCTGCAATGCAGAGCAGGAACAACTGGCCTTTGGATAAGGTGTGCTCAATTGCAGATGTAACCAAAAGACCAAGGAGGAGTATGACCACCCAGCAAGAAAAGGAGCCTGTATCTGTATGCCTTCTGTGCAAGGTAAGAAATGAACTTAAATTGCTTGATCTCCTAGTTCAGGGACTCTATGAGGCAGTGAAGTTGCATCAAGAGTTGCACTAAAGCATTGTGACCCTATGAACAGCACCAAGAAGCTTAGGCATGGCACTAGATTGCTGGCATTTGTCACTGTGGCTTTAAATTTCATGCCAGCTTGGTGTTCTAATCATTAAATATACTTCCTGAGCTTAAATAACTGTTAAGTATGTCTGAACATGGCCTGCATTGTAGTAAAGCAGCAGCTCTAATCCAACTGAGGTTCAGAAGCTTAAAGATTATTCCAGAAACTATAAATTTCACAAAAATGAGCTTCTATATATTTTTTGCAACCCTTAGAGGTGCAGAATAGGGTAGTAGCTAGCACATGCTAGCAACCTGGATCAAGTAACCTACATAACTGCAATTAAAAAAAAAAAAAAACCACAACTTAACCCACACAAAAAAAATATCAACTAACCTACCAACAAAACCCCCAAACCCACAAACAAACATAAAACCCCACAAAAATCGTCTCTATCCTGTTTTTTTTTCCTCTTGCCTTGACTATAAGTTGCCAATTCTAAATAAAGAGCTATAAAGAATTATGAATGTTTTATTTGCTGGGTCATAATGCTTATAAAACTTTTGGGGAGACATACCAAGAACAAAGGGAAGTACTTGAGAACACCTGTATTGTGGGTCCCTTCCAACTCAGAATACTCAGTGATTCTGTGATTAGCATGTGTGATTAGCATGAGGTTTAATTAGGTGGGCAAAGTGTAAGAATTAAGGTTTTTTTTTTCATCTGGACTTTCAAGCAATCAGTTATTGCAATACCTGTAGTAGGGTTGTAGGCTGTCCCTGAATGGAAACCATGTTCACCTTTTGAGCTGCAACTCCTCTTTTAACAACCTTTACATGATAAACACCGTATTTTGTTCTTTTGAATCTGTATCTTCCTGAGACTGAAGCATTAAGTTCAGGAACAACAATTCAGGCCTACTGTCAACATGAGATTTTAGTTTTAACTGAGAAAAGCTGTCAACAAAGCTACAGCTCATTAGAGAAAGGTGAGTGACTCCCAGTGGCAATCAGAGAAATATCATGTTCTTCACCAGACCTGAATATAATAAAAAGAAAGCCACTCCTTTGGAAAGGAGTTGCTACTACAGCAGGTAAACCCCAAGAGGGAAGCTAGGGTAGAGGAATGGAGCAATAGCAAGGTTGTCATTTGAATGGCCTTGAGTGTGCAGTTTGGGCTTGTGTTGGTGTTTACATATATAAAATTTCTTTATCACCAAAGTCTCTGCTTTTAGTAAAAGGGCATGTTAACGAATCCACGAGTACAGTCCAGACAGATGCTATGGACTCATCTCTGCATTCGAACAAAGAGAGCATGCACAGCAGGCCAACAAAATCTAAATCTAAATCAACCAAATGTAGTCTACACTACATCTGTATGTTCAAATGTAGCCTTAACTATTTAGCAACTGTTTAAACACAAACGATTCTGGTCGTGCGCTACAGAACATCATGTAAAGCAGGTGCTACTATTACTGCAGGCACCACACAGGACAGTGGGGCCAGGAGCAGAAACATGGTTCAGGAGCTGACTTCAGCAATGCCAGACATTTTTTAAAAGGCTATTCCAGTGGATCAAAGGGAAAACAAGAATGTTTACAAATGTCCAGTTTATAAAAGCAAAAGCAGGAGGACAATTTGTGTTTTGACCTTCAAGCTGAAAATTGAGAAGTCAGGTAAATGGGTTCCGGCAGGAATAGCTTCACTCCTGTCAGTTTCGTACTAAGCTTTCAATAAAACATGCCACTTTCTCAGTCTTCCTCATAGTAAAAAGAGAGATTTTTCACAGTCAGCTAGAGCAAAAGCTAGAGCATAAGTGTCACATTAAGGATTGTGTTTTTGTCTCACAAAAACACAATCTTAAATGTAACCCTTATCTGGTCTATGTTGTTATTTCCTCACCCATCAATGTTGCGCTCACGTGTTTCTCCACATAATGATTATTGATCTCCAAGCACCATTACACTTGCTATAGGAAATTAAATGGGAAACATCAGCACCAGGGTGTAGCTTGAATCACAAAATACTCTTCTTTAGATCAGTCTTTATTCTCTCTACATAAAAAGAAATGTGTATATTACAAAATTTTAACATACTTTAACATGCAATACAAATATCTGGCATTTAAATGAAGTTGTTTGAAAGTCTGATTGTACAAATGAAAAAATATCAAAGCATGAACTGTAAGTAAAAAAAATGTATTCCTGAACTCTGATATAGACCAGTTACAACAGGTGGTAGATGCTTCAGGCAGCAGGTGCCTTACACAAAAACTGCTGGTGAGAAGTTTTGTTGGATTTTTTTACTGTGATATTTTTAAATTCTTTTTAAACATTCTTCTACTTTCATGTTTTGGTGAATAATTGCACTTTGGAATAAAACTGTCAAAAACCATCCTCGCATTGGTTGATTGCATCACCTTTGGCTGGAATATAATGGCATTCAGATTAAAGTATCTTTTCCTTCTTTGCAAGGACAAGGTCTATAAACTACAGGTGGTGAAACAGGTTCAGAAAGCAGATCTGGAATAATAGATCTTTATGGTCAAGCTGGTAGACAAGGGTGTTTTGTTTCTTTGAAGATGGGGTGCTTTGAAGGTAGTTGTTAAACACCCTTTCTGCAAACTTGCACAATTGTATAAATAAAAATATTGCTCATTTTGACCAAGCTCTCTGTGGTTGTGTAGCTCTATTAAAAATTAACCACTCAAGGTTCAAGAGTGCCATTTCACTTAACATATAGGTCTGTGCATGTAGATTTCTCTACCAAAACATTTTCCTGAGAGATCTTTTGCATAAGACCATATCAATCAACAAGTTTCCAATAAAGAAATGAATATGCTATATACTACAATTCTATTTTATGTAAAACATAATAATAAAATTCTGAAGTCAAATTGTTAACATATTAACCAGTTTCAGGCACGGCTTGAGTTCAGTGCTCTCAATTGTCATCCGCCAGTTGTTTTTGTAAACTAGAAGATATGAGAAAACAGTGTTAGTGCTTTCTAGGAAACTCAGCTTCCCAAAAAATTCCATTGCTGAAGATGATAACTTCCAAAACAGCACTTCTATACACTGCAGCCAACCAACAGGGATTTCAAAACAGGCAGAAGCCTTTCAATTTTTTAATCAAATTAGTTGTTTACACAGACAATATACATCACTTCAAATAAGCTGATTTCAGCCAAGGAAAAAATTTTAAATCCAAGAAACTTCTTTTGCATAGGTGCAAGATTTGCCCCAGGGCACAAGAAGTCAAACATTATTTAAAGGGCTGTAACAGTTTAAAAAAGAATGACCAGAGGGCAGAGCTCTCACCTTTCCAGGTACTCCTTGACATTGTTGTAGCCATAGAACTTGGCCAGGTGGATGAGCATGCCGGTGGCACAGCGCCCATCCCGCCGGCGGCAGTAGCTGCAGTTGCACACCCCGCGACAAGGAGGACAGATCCAGGCCTGCAGAGGTGTGAGTGTGGGAGAGGGGGAAAAGTAAGTTATGAAAAATGCTATACTGGACTTCTTGTTGCTCAGAAAAATGTGAGTATGGCTTCCACACCACGTGATTGTTCAGGGCAAGGTTTTACAAGCCTCTGTCAGCCAGCCAACCAACCTTATTAACATTTTCCAAATTCTGCAGGATTAACGAAATTATTAAGTGCTTGACTATTTCTTACTCTGAAGCCTCAAATTCTCTGATGTGTTCAGTATTGACTTTTAAATAGACTGAAGTAATCTGAAATGCCTAACACTCATTCCATGCTAGGCTGACTGTGGTCAACTCCCTAGAAAGAGATGGGTACCCACTGTAGCAAGTTCCTTTGCCTCTCTCTGCCTGCTGGTACAGGACAATTCCTGGGATTGAATTAACCAGCTGGTACATGAAGTCAGGTACCCCCAAGCTGCCCAGCAGCTGCACATAAAAGCACAGGTGCTAATAGAGCAGCCACCGCCACACTGGGCTAGCACATCATGGCTATTAGTTAGTACTACAGATCTGCTCTTGGCATAAAGGTTTGAACCCCATTACCATGAGTGTATTCTTACATCACAGATTAGTAACAAAGCTGTATTCATTAAACTTTCATTCCAGGTTCAAGAATGACACTTACTGGATCAAGCAGAGCTGATTTCACATCTTCACCGTATCGATTTCGAAGACAGGGCCCGCAGAATTGCCCCCTGACCCCTCCACAGCCCTGCTTGCGACAGATTGTCTTTGTATCAGTTGTCTTCTGTCGACACTGGTGGCAAGTACTACCCTAAACGTGGAATGGAAGAGAAAAGCATTTGCATGAAGGACATCTTAAATGCCCATTGAAGAGCTTTCCTAATAATAATAAGCACAAACTTCAAACCAAGGTCAAATTAAACAATGAAGAGGAAGTTCTGTTACTATGATAAATCATATAAAGGTGCTAGGAATTTTACAGAGACAGTGCCAAGTTTCAGTTGCATTAGAAGTCTCAAATTATATGAATCTCAATCATAGTTCTGGTCCTTTCTTCTCTCTAGGAAAAACCTAAAACTATTGACAAAATTATCTTGTGACTCATCCCTGCCAATACCATGAAGCCAGGCATACATGGTAAGATGATCTTTATGATAACCAATAGCCAAATTCAGTGAAATCAAGGAAGGAGGACTTCCATGAAGAACACTGGACACCACACAACCTGTACAGAAATGTCATTTCCAGAGGTGCAAAGAACAGCAGGGATCACTATTATGTAATGGTACAACACAACATTTTTATTAGCAAGAGAGACAAAAAGGATACTCTTACTAGTGGCAAGTAATAGCTATAGCAAACTTGGCTTAATAGCTCTGTGGCACAGAAACACTTTTCAGGGGTAAAAAGCCAGTGGGGAGTATCAACCACCACAGCCAAGTCCAGAGAAGTCTGACAAAACTTTCAAAGCTATACTTGTGAGACAATGATGAGCTGAACTCCCCAGAGCCTCAGGAAAGGAGACCTTTTAGAAAACACCAGTGAAATAGTGAGAGACTTTTCATTTCAAGCACAGACACACTGAAAAATATGACAACCACTTACAAGAACTTTGTCATAGATTTTGTCTCTAACAGTGATTGCAATGTTGTCCAAGTCCTCCTCAGTTATGTCTTCTACCGGGCGATGAGACGAGTACTTGGATGATCTCCTCCTTTTGCGAACTCCACAATCCCCCTGCTAAACAAACTCATCTCAATACCTTTTGTCTGATCTCATGAAGCATCTGTCACCACACTTGGTGACAAATTCCTTCATTTACAATGAGTATGCAGTCCTCAGCTGGCAAACTACAGGCTCATGCACCGCTGGAAGAACAGGGAATAGTTTCCAAATCATCCCTGCCCCTTTCTCTCCCTCTCCCTCCATAATCTTTTCTCTACTCACTTTTTATTCCTTTTATTTAATTCCTTTCCTTTATTACTACTTCTATTTGCACAAATCCTTGACACGTTTTTACTGCTAACTTTTCTTTGCATTCCCTCTCCTCCTCCACTGTAACTCTTCATACTCCATTTCTTCCCTCTCAAAATCAAGAACTGTGATCATCTGCCTTCCATGCTTTCATCCTTCAATCTCCTTGTATGTTCTCTAGTTGCTTTCTCCAATGACAATCTCTAATGTCCTGCAAAAAAAAAAAACCTCTACTGAAGTTTTAGGTTAGTCCTGCCAATCCCAGGCCTTTCTTATTAATCTGTTATTTGGAAGAGAGTACTCCACTCACCATTAAGTGATTTTTTTTTCCTTCTAAATAATTATTCTCTTTGACCCCTATTCATGAACAAATTTCATCAGATTCTCACTTAGCCTTCCCCATACCTGTCTCTAGATCAGTTCTGTTCTGTCCAAAACAGTCATTTATCAGCCCAGGTTCTCATTTGGTGCTACTCCTCCTCTTCTAATAGCCAAGTTCCCTCTATAATGCTTTAACTATGCCCAGCACTTGCTCCTACAAGCAGAACTGGGATCCAGCCTTTAAGGATTCAAACTTAAAGGGTCTTCCTCATAAGGGCTATAAAGAAAATATAGGCAAGACAAAGGACCACCATAGGCTAGAGGAGGAAAAAAATCATATTTTTAAAAATAGGAAAGATTAAAATCTGCAACTTTTCAATTACTAGCCTGTACATTAACAGTTTGCTGGTGCAGATTCCCTTAATTCGTTCTCAGTTCAGCCATATAACTCACATCTTCCTTCTGCTATTTCCAGAGAAGGATTTTTGCCTTGTTTTTTTTCCTGAGGCTGGTAACAGAGAAGACCTGCTTCGCCACCTCCACCACCCCACTGCCTTGCCACTCCAAGGTTTTGTACATTACAGGCTCTTGTAATTTTCAGATGAAGAATTAATAATAGACCAGAAGTTAACTGCCTTGTTATGCCTGAGTAACCCTGGTCACAAATAGAGCCCACTTAACAGGTGAAAGATGAGACAGAAAGGCCTGGAAATAACTTCTTCTGTAGCTAATCTCAATCAAAGATTTTCAATAACTTTGCGTATGTGATGTCTGGTCTAAGTGCTGGCCAACAATTTAAATGTTTCCTACTTCCTGACTACTGGAGATATCAAAATCTGGCAAATACCACACTGAGTCTCTTCAAGAGGTTTTGTTGTCTGTAGCTACAGATGTGTTCTGCAAATTTGACAGCTGACGCAGTAAATTTTTCCAAAGCAAATTTTTCTGGTGGACGAGCAGTTCTGGTTGGGTTCATTCGGCGTGTTATCTGGCCTTCAGAGAATGTCCTCCTTGGGGTTTTCTTCTGTTTCTACAAAGAGAAGAAAATTCCAGTAACTGTCTTTTTAGTTATGTTTGTAGCGTTAAACACTAGAAACAACCTGAAAATATCTCTACCACACTTGTATTATCATGAAGAGATCTACTGTTCTCCTCCTTACTTGTTAAGCCAAACCCCATCACCAAATATACTCCCTATACACTATTTTTTTTGCTACTTTCAAAAATCACACCTTAACGTCAAATTCTGTTCCAATTAACATCACAGAACTATACCAAAATTTAACACATGGCATATTAGGGTGGAAGCCAGGTCTCACTGCTCTTTGGTAGCTAAATATTCTGATTTTCCCACAATCTGAACACACAATCGAGGAACATTGAGGAGTACACAGTTTGAAGAACAAGCTGAATTCTCGTTAATTTTCCTTTAACCTTTTTTAACTGAAAGGGTATTAAGAAGCTGCTTCATTTAGTTCAAGATTCATAATTTTGGAGATTCTTGGGAGGTGCAAGATACGTTCTTCACACTGTCACACCTCCCAATTACTGCATGATTGAATTCATGCAACAGAAGTCCTGCGTGGACATCCACCAAAGACATGGTCCTTTGTCCTACAGTCCTTCAAGGTTTCTTCAAATCTTTTCAATTTATAATATACATGGAAAAATGCTACTTTACAGAGAAAGCTGCTAAGCAAAGTTTCTCAGCTGCTTAAAGCTGAGAAAAGTCAATTGAAATAACTACTGTATGATTTCTGTTTGTGTTGAATGGCTCAACTTCATGAGCATAGTTCTACTGGGAAGGGTGGATTTTAGAAGAAAGATCTACAAGAGAGAAATAAACAGAATCTAAATCCAAAGCAAAGCAACTACTCTTCTTTATTCCCACATACTCAGACATTTGTCCAAGATCTCAAATAGTATTTCCGGAGCAAAAAGGATGAAGCAGCATCTTATCTTGGTCTTTGTCTTTCTTCATAAATTATCCTAAAAAATTCTATTTCCTCACGTAATCTCTGGCACTTTACAAACCATAGCAAATTTATACAAATGAAGTGACCAAACCCAAAGAAAACCAGAACAAACTTGCTGAAAGTTTCCAATGAAACACATTAAGTCCAACACCTAAGTCTAACAAAAATTACTGTCACCACCAACCAGTACTGGGAACTTACTGCAGGAGTTGAGGAGGGCGTTTTCACTGGGAACAGGTCCGGTATGGAATTCAGTTCTGCCAGCAGCTGGGCAAGCTGGAATCGAGTGATGTCACATTGAAAACTCACTGTAACTTACAAAACAAGCAACACCACCTACCATCCATTCCTCACATGCCCTTCAAATTACAGCTAAACATGTGCAAGGAACCTTTATGAAAGCACTTAAATAAAGTGAGGCTCATAAAAGGCGTTTATTTACTCTGCCATGAGCAAAAACTCTGCCAACAATACTAACTTTATAACTCCTACTAATTCTTATTGGGAATTAAACTGGTCAGATTTACATAGTATCTTATCAAAGCAGCACCAAAAGAGTACATTACAACATGGTAATGACTGATAACAAGAAATTAAGTTCATATGATAGGAGGGAGAAAAAAAAGACAGGGTGCCAGAAGACAGTAAGAGGTTTCCAGTGAGCTTTTACTGACTGCAGACACATCTGTGCTCTTTGCCAGACAGCTCTGCACTTAAGCAGTGCAGACACTGGGTACACACTCATTACAAAATTAGAGAGCAACTAAGCCCCACTGGCAGTTCCCCCAATGCATGCATGTTCTCATCATGTACAGCATCAGAAGTACTTCAGCAGGATGATGATTTCTTGCACCGTGCACAAGATGTCTTGAAGTACATTTCCACATAAGCAGTGGCTGATAAGTACAAAAAAGGCACTGACCTGTTCTGTAATTCCAGAATGAGGCTAACTTCTGAAAAGCCACTGGTAGTGGGGATGAGCCAAGCTGCTAACTCTCTGAGATTGCCACAGCCATCAAGATATTAAAAGCTGAATACAGTATTTCTCAGTAAATACTTCAGTGTGGCATTTATTAAGAGCTATTTAATGCCATTACAGTACTGCTCCTAGGATGCCAGTGAATTTCACAGTGGTTGAACTGCAAGGAAGAGTGGAAGGTGAGAAGGACCAAGGAGCAGCAAGACCAACACAACAGCAGTGGGAACACATGACAGATTAGA
Source organism: Melozone crissalis (assembly GCF_028551555.1). NCBI lineage: Eukaryota > Metazoa > Chordata > Aves > Passeriformes > Passerellidae > Melozone > Melozone crissalis. Next base: position 32,257,950 of record NW_026535794.1, read on the forward strand.
AGTGCAGGTACAAAGCTGAAGCAAGTTTTTACACAGGAGCTGCAGTACCACACCAAGAGCCCCAAGACTGCTTGGAAGCTGCAACTTTCCCTGAAACAGTAAAACTGAAGGAGCTACTAAAGATTGAACATCAGTTTGGATTACATAGTAGCATGATAATTAGAGAGCTGGTGGCATGTTGGATAATAAAGGAAAAAGCATTAGTAAATGATCAGTTGCTCTTTTCCACACCTACACACACATACACACACGTTCAGCAGTTATATAGTAAGGCAATACTGTAAAAATCACATCCCACACAGCTGAGAAATTACATTTATCATCCTCAGCAGCTTTTAGCTGGCTTTCCAATCAGTAATTGCAGCAGATCTGTTACACACAAACAAAAAGTAGAAACACTATTGGGCAAACAACACCATAAACCACCTGAAAGGACCAGCTGGTTTTCTGACATGTTCTGAAGGCTGCAAAACTTGGTAATTTATAACTTTGTTCATATCCACATTAAAAATTCTTAGTTCTACTCTGATTTTAAACTTGACCAGGCTAGTCCCTACTTGAGGTTATTTTAGGGGTAAATGTCTGAGTGCTGAGGGTCCTCCAGGGTTTTCCCAGGTAGAAAAATTCACCATAAGATTTTCCTAAAGTTCCAGCACAGCACCAGCAGGGACCCTAAAATTCAAGTATGCTAAAGCTAAGTAATTGGATGTAAATGTCAGAGAAAAAAAACATTGCTCTTAAGTCTTACCATGGCTTTATTTTCTTTAATATTTATGGCTCTCTTAAGCAGTGCACTGGAACTTTCCTCCTGTGTTTCTTTAATGTCTTCTTCAGACTCTGAAGCAGAGCCCTCTACTTTGTCCGACCGCTTGAGGCTTATTTCTTTTGAAAGAGGTGTGAGGGATTCACTGTCCTTTAGAGGTAAATCAGACAAAGCCTGTTCAGGCACTTTTTTCTCAGATGACTTCCTGGTGGGAAACTGTAAAGCAACACGAAGGCCAAAGCTTCTTCTCTTGGGGGAAACCTTCTTCTTCATCTCTTCCTCCTCTTCTTTCTCATTACCCAACAAATTATCGCATTCTTCATCACTCAAGTCTGACTCCACCGTCTAGAGGTAAGAAAAATCCCACGTTACAATATTGGCTCTGACATAAGAGAGTTAATTTTTAAATCACTAGTTCTAGGCAGCAGTCTTTCCACCCAAAGGAATCACCATAAATGCACCTAAATTAACATCTTTTTACAAGCTCACAGTATGCAACTTCTGCCTGTGCAGAGATCAACAAGGCATCTACATATCAGTGTTGTCTGGGATACAGACATGGCTGTCTCCAGAGGAACAATCTTGCCCCGTAGAATCTACAAGCAGTGGAAGTAGTTCCCATTTCTAATATGTGATGCTACATTAAATAAAGCATTCTTTCCCTCTTTTAGGACAAGACTTTTTAATTCAGCATGAAAAAAGAGCATCATAGTGTATCAGAAAAATTCCTACAAGAACATGAAGTTTACACAGACAGAAATAAGAAGTCAACATATACATTCACATGTAGGTGTGACTGCCTTTACCAGAACTTCTTTCTTGCTCACATGCACCTCATTTGAAGCGAAGCCCTCAAACACTTCTGTTTCAGAGTCAGTGTCCTCAGTGAAAATCCTCCGCAGCTCTTCGGTGAGGTATCTGGACTGAAACTGCAGCCCCTGCAAAAACACCACTCAGGAGCTGGGAAAGGCAGTCAGATATAGAGTATACACACTGCCACAATAAACAGGTTTGGTGGGTCAAAGCAGTGCCAACTAAATAGCATACTGTGAAAGCACTTTGCAGGCAAAGCCTGTCTAAGAAACAAACAACAAGAAGACAACATTCAGATTCAATATTGAGTTGTTTTAACTGCAAGATTTTGTTTCTTCATTTTGAGGACAGGGCTTTAACTGAGCTACTTCTTGTGGGGGAAACTTTCTCTTTCACTTCTTCCCTTCTTCATTACTACCCAATAAAAATAAACTATCAGTTTTCTTGTATGTAAATTATCATGTTGTTTTATGTATTTTCTTCTGGTTAATGTATTTTCTTCAACAGGCCTTGAAAAGAAGAAAATACAAATGAGAGATGGGGTCTGCTCCTTGTGCTGTTACACCATCACTGAACTGACTGGTACCAACACAGCTTTGAACAGCCTGACCAATATCTCTCCACCTTTCACCTTCCCAACTCACTGGTTTTTTTATCATTCCCATGTGTTCTAGGGTAGACGATTCCTCAATTTCAGCCTATAGACCAGGAAGTAAAAAGACATCATTAAAACACTCTTCATGGTATGTACGTTACATGCCAATTAAACACAAGGCATTTACTAAATAGAAGTGTATTTCCATACTTCCAACAAGAACTAGTAGAAAACCCTTTAATCAACCTGTTCCTGCTAATCTCTTGAGAGACTTGCTCCTGGTAGGAATATAATCCATGTTCATATCACACCTGCCTCTTGAAAGTCAGCAACATATAAGTTTATTTCCCCAATTTTCCTCTGTTACTTCTTCCTCCCACACAAGAAGCAAAAATTACCTTTAATACAATGCATTTGCTAAATATCTTTATTCTTCCTTTCAGTTCCCTCCCCTCCCTGACTTTAATTACACATTTCTTTATTTTAAGATAATATCTGGTGAAAAAAAAGATACAATAGATGAGTGGAAAAACTTAGAGGGGAATGGGAGGGGGGAGCCACTGCATATGCTGTTTCTTTACACTTAAACATCTACAAATTATTATGGGTAATTGTAATGAGTTTTCTCTGAGGAAAATTACTTTATTCTTTTGTTGATAGCTGCAGTGCAGCTGCTTGAGAAAGGAACAAACACAATAGGGAAGTTACTTTAAAGTTAAATTGCATTTCTTGGAGGAAACTGAAGATTTTATGTATTCTGTGTTTTTATGAAATTCCACAATGAAGGTTGATGGGGGAAATATGCTGTTTGTTAGCTAAAGTAACTAAAAATAACACACCTACAGCTATGTTGTTCATCTATGAAGAACAGTCTACATCAGGTAAAATACACACCAGGGATACCTATTGTGGGAGAAATGTGGGAACTGGCAGAAGTGCAGAGATGATCAGAGCAGGACTGCAGAAAGCCCTGAGGAAAAGCAGGCACACAGAGGTCACTACTTGCTAACTCATTTGCACTTCAGCATCCAAGGGAACACCTGATGCACCAATAGCCCATTTACCACCCCAGCAGGGCAGCTACCTTGCCTCCTTTCTCAAGAACTGAATTTTTCTGAACTTCCCATCACTTTGTCCTTTGCACCAAAACTCTTTTGTTTCTTGCACAAGTACCTTTTGCAGCAATTGTGGTGTTTGGCATCATGAACACAGGATGATGCTCATCCTGATGCAGGGCCCTAATGTGCAAGGACTGCAGATTATGCTGCAGCTGGATGGAACTCAGGGTATTTTTATTGCACCATTTAGTGGTAAAGAAATTAAATTCAATACTGATCAAGATTTAAAATAATTCTCATCCCAAGGGAAACACAGGAAGGATAAGGAAGGTTGCAGTGCAAGCTGTAAATCTGGAACAAGTCTCACTGGGATTCTCAGCAATGCATGTTAAACTAACTATCTATCTCTTCCACAGCATTTTTCATCAGAGGATTTTAAAATGCTTTGCAGAACAGATCATTATCATAAACTCTATTTCACAAGTTGGGAAATCAAGGGAGGGAAAGGTACAGTCAGGTGTCTGCAGCCCCCAAGCAGGCAAAGCAGAAGCTCCCACACAAGGTTTCCCCTCCATCACCAATACCGCTCCCCACCGACCTTTCTTGATACTCCACACAAAACCACAAATGCAAGATCAAGCTACCTCCTGGCTTGCTGAAGCTGCCAGTACTGCTGTCTAGCAACAAGATTACAAATCAACTTAGAGCCCAGAATTTAATAACATCTTGGACACTATCTTTCTCCATAGCACACACTGCAGCTCTACCCCCAAAAGGCTTCTGCACTCTCCTGGGGTCACTTGCCGATAAAGGCTGAGAAACAGTACATATTTGTAACAAGCCTTATTCTGTCTCTTTCTTCGGCTAACACTAATCATCTTCCTTGTCATCAGCACCTCTTAACCGGGCACTGACCTGATGAACCAGGAAAATAAAAGAAAAATAATTCAATTATCTCATTAATGAAACAGAGGGACCTCTGCAAGAACACAAATGACAAAGGTATCTTATCACACATTAGCCCATAGCTATCAAGCATGTAATTATATGTTTCCAAAAGACTAAAAACTAAATTTTTTGCCACCCAAGACAGCACATCAGTTCTATTCTTTTCTTGTGAATTCAGCTGGTATCTCCAGCTACCAGAGAAGAAAAAATATCAAATCATTCTGCTAATCCAAGCCACTTCGTCAAGAGAGCAAAGAACCAGCAGACTGCACTACTGCAGCAGGAGCTGATGCTTTTTCTGGATTACCACTACTAAAACACAATTTTAATGCAGAGACAGCGCAGAGATACTTCTGGAAGAAATACTTTGAAGTCTACATACTCACAAATGCCCATCTAATAACCAGCAACATCTTTCCAGGATGGTAATTCTCTTTTTCCTGTTTGCTACACTTACCTATTTCACTTAAACTCATCTTCCAATGAAACACATTTTTATATTATGAAGGAGTTTTCAAAAGCAACCACTAAACCCTAAATACTAAGTAAGTTTACTTTTAATATGGGCACTGTAAATTACAGGTTAAGGTGAGAGTTATAATTCACACAGTTTTGACACAGGCTCAGAGTATTACTGCATCCCAAGAGCATAAATGGACTATGGCAACCTGTTCCTACCTCTTTTCCAGACTCCTGGGAATCAAAACTAGCACAGTTGTTCTCTGACAAGAAGCTCTGTTCGGAAGCATCATCTTGGAATCCTGGAAAATCTTCACTGTCACTGGGGGTATTAAAAATGCTGGCCACATCCTTGGGTACCTGTTTCTGATTCAAGACAAGACAGAAAACATGAGTCTCACACACACCAACTTAACAGGAAAACTCAGATTTGCAACCATACAACTGATGTTTATATTCCTATGCAAACACGAGTCTGTAGCACAAAATATGCTATATGTAAATTGCACCTTATTTAGCTAAACTCCAGGAAAATTCTGTATAGACTGTTTTAATCCCTGAATACAGACTCAGGATCTGGGATTGGGATTATGATGTAATACACAGGGTGTTCAGCTCCACAGGAAAGTGCTTCAGAGACCTAAAAATGCGTGGGTGTCTCATCTTTGCAAGCAGGAGCTCAGGGCATCCTTACCCATGGGGAAACCCATCACCCCTCCAGCTCTTGCAGAGAAATGCTGTCTCAGAGGTGAGGAACACAACCTCAAACATAACACAATGCTAAAGCACAAGGAAACCTGACCTTTAGATCTCACAGTACCATTACGGATTTTAGCAGACACTTGGCTAACTCCAAAAACAAAACCAATGCAACTCCTTCTCCTTGGTCAGTACTGTCACAGAGCTTCTCCTGTGATGCTGTTTAAGAGAGCGAAAATGTGCTAACAAAGAACATTTCTCCTTTGCTAGAAGCCCACCAGGAGAGGGGGAAGCACAGTCAAGGGCACATAGCCTTTCTCAGGTGACCAAGGTCACAGCTTCAGCGTTTAAGAAGTCCAGTCTCAGCCTAGGAGACTCATAACACCACCTCCAACCATTCCACTGGGCCATATACTTCACAGCAAACACTTTGGATAAGGCTCTGCATGTGCCAGGACAGTAAGAAAACCTCCAGAGAGTTCCCATGTGGGCTGCTTTAGGATCTGGTTTGTGTAAGGATGGGATGAATAAGTCAAGCCTTAAAATCAAGGAAGAAGGCATTTTGCCAAGTTGCAGAACACATTTTCACACATCCAAGCATCACCTGTAAAACCATTCTGCCAGTCACACAAATGCTCTGGGAGAAAAGCATCTGCATTCCTCACCAGCATCCAAACACATTTGTCCCCTACATCCCCTCACATACACACCTCACACACATCACTCCAACCTGAAACAAGCCTCTCTGCTCTTTGCTAAAGCCACACTCTCATTAACTCTCAGGAACATGAGATCAATGACTGCCTGGTCAGAGGCCAATTCCTCATCTCAAAAGGCTGTTTTCCAGCCCTGAATATCCACCAGTACATCTCAGAGACGAGGTTCAGAACCGAGAGCAGACTGCCCTTTTTTACTGTCACAGAAAACTAAGGTTGCTCAAACAGGGCATATAATGATGATTTTTTTTCCAAAGTTTACTTGTGGCAAGGCAAGTGACCCAAAGAAGGCTCATTCTCCAAAAGTAATATAGCTGCAAAGGTTCCATTAAAATAGCAAGCAGTACCTTCACCAAAGCATCACTCTCTGAAATAAGCTAGAGTATGAACAATTTTATTCTAGTTCTGATCTTATAAAGCTGATGTAGGCTGATGCAAAACCAACTTACTGCTGCTGAAGCAAGAGTAGAATTCACCTCTGAAAAACTGACCCTCTCAGGCCTATAATGGCATGATCCAAATTACAGTTTCTAAAGTCATTCTGTCCATATCCAAACCCCTTTGGATATTCCCTCACTCCTACCTCCTACAGTGAACATCCAGAATCCACTTCTGTTGTTGTGGCAGAATTTACTCAGTACAGAGTAGTGCAAAGAATGAAGGATTGTGCATTTTAATGGAAAAACATACGAGGAGCTGAGAGTCTCCCCGCTATGAATAAATTGCTTCCAGGAGCCACTGCATTAGTTCTTGTGCTAATCTACAGCTGACTTAGCCACTGCTGTAATTACTGCATGCCTGATTTCTTCTTGTTCATGTATTGCTTCTTCATCTGCACCAGAGGAGTCATTTATGAGGCTGTAATTATTGATTTTGAACAACAACAACAAAATTCTTTCCCAGTAGGAACTTAATTTTTTTGCATTCCCAAATTCTGTGGTACTGGTACTGATTTAAGTAACTTACTGTAGAGCTCCAAGGATTTTTGGTTTGTGACTTGCTCTCCATAGCCTGGGTAGGAAGAATCTCAATTTGGTCACTGATGAGTCCCTGTTCTACCAGAAGGGCTAACATTAATAACAGACAACTCACAAGGTGGACATACTCCAGAAGTTTAGAAAGGGAAGCCTCATGGTCAATCTTGATTAGCAGAATTATTAGAATCTATTTCTGCACCTGAAATTGTAAGCCAAATTTATTTCCAAGAAAAGTCCACTGACATAAAAGACAAGCTTGCAGCAAACATCTGTCATGATGGGTTCATCCACTGTTATTTATTGTGTAGTCCTGGAAGCCACAGACATTACCATCTTCAACTTTCAATTAAAATACATTCTGAAACTGATTTACAATCAGCATCAGAGCCTAGGATTTCCACTCTTAACAAATTATTACACACCAAGAAATAAAATACATATTTATCTAAACTGAAATGTCAAAATAATCTATTTAAAACATCAGTAAAACACAGGCACTCCAGGAGAGGATCTTTACACCACTAAATCCCTAAAAAAGTCATGAAGGCAGAGATGTGATGAATGTTGCAAGCTTGCTTGGGGAAAATATTTCAACATGAACAGACCACAATGGACTGTTGAAATGCTGCAGGTGTGAGAAATACTGTCTTTTAAATATACCTGTTACAAAGGCTAAGTACCAAAAGTCTAGTGAAAGCTGGAAATAATTCAAAGCTGCTGAAAAAGTCAGTCTTATTTCTGGTAGGAAATTTTTTATCTATTGAACTCATTCATTTTTGCACATAAAACACACTTAGTTGTTTAAAACCCCTACAAGGTACTATTCAAAAGTATCAGCAAACTTTCGCTGCTACGGATGGGCACTCAATCCAACAACTGCCAGAATAACAAATCCTACACTTCTGCAGTAGTCCAAAACTCAAGACATTCACATCTCTCAGGTTTTCCTTCTCTGAATTAGACAATATACCACCAGGACACCCAGGAGCATACTGGGATGGGTTGGGCTGCATGGAGATCCCAGTCCCACAGAACCAGGGGCCAGCAGCTGGTATGTGCCTGTGGAGGCTGGCAGGTCTGCCACCAAGGGCAGAGGGTGACAGAGGCTGGTAGGGTTGTCAAAACTGTTCCAGTCACATGAGCTACTGAAAAGCAAAGAACCCAAGGTCCCCAGCAGTCACAAGAATATTTTTCCAAGCACTCTACCCATAAATTCCACCTTGTTAGGCAAGGAAAAAAAGAAAAGCCCGAGGTGAGCTGTTTTGCCATCCACATCAACACGAAGAATTTTCATGTTCCAATTGAAAAAGCAACTTTCCTGACACCAAAGCCAGAAAAGACGCAAATTGCCTGGTAGGCTCTGAGGAGAGAACACTTGCCTGCAAGCAAACCAGTGTATTTGGTGGGAAGCATGTTCTTTCTACAGCACTGACTGCCATGTTTAATTTTTTAAAGACTTATTTGCACACATCATTTTCCCTGCCAATTGTCACACTAGCACATTCTTCTCCAATGGTGATGCATCAGGAGAACCTACAGCATGAGAAAGCAGGACTAGATGTAGTTCTCCATTTTTGCTCCTACCATGGGGAAAAAATCAATTGGGCTGTGTTCTCTTAACTCAATTTAGCACAATGTATGGGCATTCCTAATGAAAGCAGAGGACACACAAGTTCAGTCACATTCAAACTCAGTCAGACTGAAATAATCAAAGTTTAATTCCAAGCAGATACTCACAAACCAAACCTGTGCAAAGTCACACCTTCAGCACATGCTGGAAAGCCTCTTGACTTGCTCCAGGTTCAGTCCAGAAGCCAGCCTAAGGCACACCACCCAAGGGCACTGCATTTGGCTCGTACCTCAAAGGAACAACCTCAAAGGAGCAACCGAACAGGGAAGCACTCCAAGGCTGACAATTGTGGGCAGAGCTAAAGAATAGAGGGGCCCAGCCAGAGTGTCAGTAGGTGCCAGACCAATAAACCAGAACTATGCAGAAGTCAAGATCGTGGTTTTTCCATTGGAGTCACAAAGGCGAACAGCACTCTAAAAGCTTAATTTTAAGCATCATACAAATGTGTGAAAGCCATGGAAAGCACAGAGATACAAAGCCCCAAACTGCAGTGCAAAAGAATTACACAGACTGGATGCATGGTCAAAAAGACTGTCACCCACACAATCAGCCCAAGACTCGTGGGCATCAACAAAACCTAGGAAGGCAAGGAAGATTGCAGATAACCTCCAGGATTTCTCAACATCATTAAAGCACAAGAAGCTGAAATCCCCTGGACAGCGAAGTGTATTCCTGGCATAAGCAGCAGGAGATGGAAAGGCAAGTGAGTGTTCTGAAAGAAGGAACAACTGATAAAACGAGCAGTCATCACCCACTTTTATGATCTTTGCAGGAATAATTTGATTCTAATGTAAAGATGGATTATGCCTGAGCCTTTAATCTGTCACAGCAACAACTCCTGGGACTTTGAGGGTGCCCCCTCAAAAGGTTCTGGCAATTTTCACACCAGTAAACCTACTGCTCCAGGAAATTTTGGTAAATTCTGCTGCTTTCAGAACAGCCAGCCAAATACGGTCTCTGTATTGCCTTATCTAGACTGATAATAAGCAAATGTCCATAAGGCTACTTTATCCTAAAATAAGGAACTCCCAAGTACCATAATCACATGGCAAATCATTTAAAATATCACCTTCCATAGGCAGTACCTTCCTGGAAACTATTTCCAACTCTTCAAAAATGCTGGTAGTACTGTAAGTATCAGCATGCCAGCATATGAACACAATCCACACTATAAACTGCTACTATTTCTTCCTTTGTACCATCTAATCACACACCAATCCTAACAGTTGTAACAACTATTTCTGAATTTATTATGAATAATTCAAGAGCATCCCATGGTGATGCCTAACTACTGTCCAAGCCCTGGTATTTCAAGGAAATCTTTTGTACAATACTGCAATGTACCCTCACTTTGTGCCTGGTCTGCTCAAGTCTAGGATTTGAGTTCAGGCCTTGTGGGTGCAAACGGTACCACAGTCAGTGCCCCTTAAACAAGCTCTGTGTACTGAAACTGCTGTGCCAGGACCTGGTAAATCAGACTCTGGGACAGGAAATGGAACTGCAGGTCTTGTGACTCAAAACAGTTTTGTACTGCTGACATCTTCAGCAACTGTTTTCAAACTGGAGCATGTACTCACAAGCCAATCTGCCCCTCAGCAGTGACGATCTGTGACTTCAGAGGCAAAGAAACCTTCACCACCACATCCTTCTGGCCCTGCCAAGACTGAACTCACTGCTCACCAATGTATCAAAAAGACAAGGCAGAGCAAGCAGAAGGTTTTGCTCAGACAAAAATAAACTCCCATGAGAAACAGGAAAACACCCAGAACAGACTTCTGCCCTTTGCTGAGCCTTGAATGAAACATGATGTGCAGCGTTTAGCTGTGTACCAGAAAGGGAACTAGTAGACTGTAAGAGTCTTGTGTTACAGTACCAGAGATGGGAATTGAGTGCCATGTGTGTCTGTTGTCAAACAGGGTTATCCCAAACTGTTTTACAGCACCCTTATCTTCATACTGCCAAACTGAGAGCCTGAGGTCATACAGAGGTGGAAGGTCTTTGCGAGGACAGAGCTCTAATAAATATTCCAGTGGCTGTATTACACTTCAGTTCCACAGAAACCCCTGTAAAGCTCCAACTTTCCATCAGCAAGAGCTGAATGAGATGCTGAACTTCTTGCTCCTTCCCACCAGCTGGGAAGCTCAGCATGACTTGAAGAGAGTCAATTTCGACTACATATAAGGAGAATGTAAAACACTGCAACAGCTTGTTTAAAGAGCTGGTAGATGCTCCACCCCTGAAAACATTCAAGGTCAGGTTGGATGGCTCTGAGCAATCTGAACTAGTTTAAGATGGCAACTCTCCTTCGAGGAGGTTGACTAGATGAGGTCCCTTCTAATCTAAAGTATTCTATGATTCCATAGCGATACCACCTCCCAAGATTCGAGCCACACAATCAGCCTGATGCACCCAAGCATGCGCCCCCAGGCTTGGACCAGACCACAGGGGACGGAAGCATGACTCTCAGGGGACTGCAATATGTGCCAGCCTTGGCATCGCGGCCTTCCAAAAGAAAAAAAAAGGAAACAAAAAAGGCCAGAATTAAAAAGAAATAAATGTATTGGCTATTTCTAATGTGGTATCCGCAGGCTCACAACTAATTAATTATCAGTGATCCACTCCAGCCTTTAGTAGATCCGCCACAAGTCCCAGCACAGCTGCAGTTGCCCCACGCCGCTGCTGAGTGTCCCAGGGCCGCCCTCACGGCGGCTTGCACCCCATGCCCGGCCTTTTACAGCCGCGGAGCCGCCGCGCCACGTGGAGGGATCCCGGCGGGACCACGGGCCACCCCGGTGTCCCGGCCAGCGCGCTGCGCCGGGGGCGGTGCGGGCGGCCGGGGGAGCCGCCCCGCCGCTGGCGGGCACTGGCCGGCGCTGGCGGGCAGCTCCTCCGACCCCTCACGCCGCGGGCGGCGGACAAAGGCCGCCGCTACCCCGGGCAGGCGGAGAGCTGCGGGCCGGCTCCCTGCCCCCGGCGCCCGGCCCCGCTCCGCCAGCCCGCGGGCCGCCTCACCTTGCCGCGGGTCCCCACCGCCGCTGCCCCCCGCCGCCGCCGCCGGCCGCGCCGCGCCATGGCCGCCCGCGCTGCCGCGGGATGAGGAGGAGGAGGAAGGGGCAGGGAGGAGGGGCGCGGGGCGGTGGCGGGGTGGAGCCGCCCGACTGCGGCGGGAAAGCGGGCAGAGGGACGGGGCACCCCGTGTGGCCTGCCCCGGGATGGACCAGGGCTGTTCGGATGCTGCTGCGCATCCCCTGGGCACCCAGCATCGTCCAATCTTTCCTGCACGCTTTTCGCTGGGCGGCAGCTGTTCGTCTGAAAGGGGTAGGCTTTGGAAGGAAATAGGCTTTCATCCTCCAAGTAACTTAAAATGTTTATTTACGCAATACAGGCGGGAAGTGTAAGCCTCTTGAAACCTCAGGAAAAAAAATGGGAGGGGCGGAGGGGGAATGATGCCACTTTCGAATCAAAATAGTAAAGTCCAATCATTAGTTCAGCACTGCACGTTCACCATAAAGCCAAGTTCCCAAGTGCCACATCCATACGATTTCTGAGCACTTTGAGGGCTGTGATTCCATCACTTCCCTGGATAGCCTGTTCCAATGCCTGACCACCCTTTAAGTGAAGAAACCTTCCCTGGCAGAATCTCAGGCCATTTCCTCTTTCCTATCGCTTGTTCCTTGGGAGAAGAGACCAACACCTATATCCTTTCAGGCAGTTGTAGAGAATAATAAAGTGTCCCCCTGTACCATCTTTTCTCCAGGATAAACAACACCAGCTCCCTCAGGCTTTCCTCATCAGACTTGTGCTCCAGGACCTTCACTAGACCCTTCACCAGCTCAACTGCCCTTCTCTGGACACTCTCCAGCACCTCAATGTCTTTCTTGTAGTGAGGAGCCCAAAACTGAAAACAGGACTAGAAGTGTGACTTCACCAGTGCCAAGTACAGGCAGACTTCAATGCATTCCCCAGCTTCCCAAGTCAAGAGCCTTTAGCTTCACTGTGAAAGGGATGGGAAGCAGAACTGGTTCCTTGAAACAGCAAGTCAACAGTTCAAATTTCAAAATATCACGAATGCAGGAAAATAAATCTAATCAGAAAAATGTAATTGGAAAAAAAGGGAATATATCAAATTTTAAAGCATTTTTCCTCCACACAAGTTCCCATTTAATCACATTTTCCACCGTGCAGCTAGTAGAAAGATGAACACAAAACCAGGCAAAATATTTTTTTTCTAGTTTCCTTTGAATAACCTGTATTCCTCAATTAAGAGGTTTAATTTTTTATTAAGAAATTAACAACGTTTTATGTGTCCCTTTTTAATCAAGGGGATTGTTACTAGATTAGGTACTTTGTGTTATGATTACCCAGTAATTCAGTGAAAAGCTACCCTTTGAGCAGAGAGGTGCTCCCAAAGTTTTCTGATGGGTGGGGTGGAAGCCTGTCCCACTGGCACTGTGCCAGCTGTTCATCATCCATCTCAAAAGGATAGACTTGTAGGTGGCTCAGAGGGAAAGATCTCTCTTGGAATCAGCAGTGAAGTACCTCAGTGTTTGCAGTACTGTAAAATAAAAGTCTGCCTTTGCCATCCTCCTTATGGGATTTGAGAAAACAGAAGAGTAATTGATGACTATGTCTGAACTGGGGGATTTCTGTATAAGGTCTCAGGGTACGTTTCACACCCAGGTTCCTGTCTGGTGTCTTCCACAAACCCTCTAGTCTGGATAGCTGAAATAGAACAGCAAGAAATTCACTTGCACATGTAATCTGGCTGAAATAAACCCGGAGTAACTACTTTTATAGTGTTTGAATTGATAAAAGCAATTCAGAAGAACCAAGTGTGTTACTCTGTAGCTTACCTTCAAACACAATTGTGAATTGTCATGCTAAAAATAAATTCAGATTGTTTTGATTATTTCAATACCTTCTGGATGACAGAGATGTAAAAGCAATATGTATTTTTTCATTTAAAACACTCCACTGTAAATATGGTCTTAAAATAAAAGTTAGAGGAAAGTTACTTTTTTTTTTGAAAGTGATGGACAGATGAGATGAGTTCTTCCCCTCTCTCTGAGGGGAAAAGCCTCTCCACCTACCATTGCATCTGATCCTCAGTGTAACACATGGCAGACTACCCATTTAAGTACTTACAAGCCGTTATACTCCAACCATATGGAAGGTATTTGTTAAGAGAGAATGTGAGGGAAGTCGTTACATGCAAACAAAGAAGCATTAAGCCAAAGCAGGCCATTTAAACACTGGTTTGCATTGCAATATCCACTATTGAGGTACCTGCAGTTGTCACTCAGGGTGCAGAAATAAGAAGCTTGGAGCATGAGGTGGGGAGGAGGGAATTCAGTAGAAGACAAAATGTGGGAATTATGTATAATATCAGCAAAATTGAAATGCAGACTTCTTAAAATACAAAAGAATAAAGATCTCTTGCGCAATACATTCCTGAAAACCTTGTATATTATGTGATCCTGGGCTTGGATCTTTCCCTTGTCCCCAACAGCCTATGTTATGAGGCACTTTAGTTTGTTAAAAGCTGTCAAGATGCTATCTTGGAATGCGAACAACAGATTTGAAATGGCTGTGTTGACTGTCCTGTGCTAAATTAGAGTGAATAAAATTGAATTCTCTTACAATAGAGATGTGCAGCTATTATGCTGTTACAAATACATTATGAACTGTCTGATATCTTTAGCTATTTTATGCAATTTGTTGCTTTGGCTTTGTTTCTCTTTTTTTCCCCCTAACTTTCCATTTCATTTTGTACTTTCATAATCATTCTCCTTCTCAGCATTTCAAGCCCTTCTTGTCAGTCATTGTTCTTTATGTTGACTTATTAGAAGTGTGGGTGATTTTTAAGATTTTGTTAGTTTAATTTTTCTGTGGCTGTAGCTGAAATACTTCTCAGTGTGGATTTCCCATCACTGAATTCCTGTCCATTTTCTTTACCTCTTGTCATATTATTTCAAAGTTCTTCTTTCTAACCCACAACAGTTGTTGTTTTATTGCCTTGTCAGTAGGATCTCATCATTTGCTCAGACGAGGTTTAGCTGAATTCCAGGTACTCTTCAACTTCAGCCTTACATATTAAGCCTGAATTATTTTGCAATGACTGCATCCAGAATAGTTTCTGACCTTGCTTATCATCTCATGAGAGCATTGCTGATAATGTCTCAATACAACTCTTTGGACTCAAAACTATACAATGAAACTCATAACAATGAGTTCTGTCCTGGGCTCAGTATGACTATTATAATCAGACTAAAATTTCCAAACAGAACAAATGTGTCCTGAAGGAATTACGAGCTACTCAAAGTATGTGTCAGGTATAGCAGATCCATGAGTTTATGTGATGCTTAGTAACATGATGCACTGTAAAATTACAGGACAGCACCACCACCTCTCTAAAGTAGCCATCTGAACAGAAAATTTGTTTCCCATGAAACAAATTTCAAGTTTCAAATTAAAAATACCACTCTAGTTTATAATTTTGGACTTTACCACTGTGAATTAACCAAGCTGGATGAACACCGAAATGAATCCTTGCTCCTGAACTCTGCTTCCACTACTCCCTCTAACAGTCTCTAATTTGGGGGCCATTGTAATCACAACTGGGGGCTTTACTCCCATCTTGCTGCCACCACGCTTCTCTGAGACCTGTCAAGCATTTTAAGTAGCATGCACTTTCCCACACTTCTCAATGAATGCTGACATACCTAACTTAAAAGGATTACTTTCTGCTGAGAGGAATTGTAATCTTCTTTTCCTGCTCTGCAAATCCTCTAGTAAGTGAAAAAGAAAGGCCAAGATCTGTTCTGCTGTGCAGGGCAAATCACCATCGCAGAAGGTATAGAATAGAACAACAAATCTAAGATTTACTTGTGGTCACGCTTGTCCAGGGGCTGTGTCCCTGACTATTAACTCATTGGCATCTTCCATCACTATTTCTGGTGCTTTGATACTTTCTGGGTTAGTTTCTAACAGCTGTATGAATGTACACACAATTGCTACCGTGAATGGTGTTCAGGACAAAACACTCCTCTCAAAGATGTCTACAAAAAGGTAGAGCCAGAGAATTGCCTTAACTTGAACCCAATAATATTATGTATTCTAATAATATTATGTATTCTGTTAGCAAAACCCAGAAACATACTTTAACTTATATACAAAAGCTACTGTTTTTTCAAACTGCCTAAGTCAATTTGCAGAATATTTTCAAAAGCTGGCATGGAGGACTTGTGTTGGTGGTGAAGTTTTGTGCTCCAACAGTGGGTTGTGGGTGGTATCTGACAGAACAACAAAAGCACAAATGTTCCTGCTACCTCGATTTCCACCCAGTCATCTCAAAACCTTTCCTAACATGGTTGCAACAAATTGGCTTGTGGGTGAGGCTGAGGGCTTGGTTGATCTTACACTACCAACTGAAAATGAAGCCACAGGTTATTCTTTTGCAGTAGTCACCTGAATGCTGTCTAAGAGAGCCTTCCCCATGCTCTCCCAGCATTCACTTAAACTTCCTGCAAAAGGGCGGGGGGAAGTTTGCCAATAAAGCTTGCATTGCTGAAAATTTAATTTTGTTGTTTCATACTGCAAAACAATATTTTGTTTCCAGCCATTCACAAAGTAGATGAAGCAGGATTAGAGTTCACTCCCCCTTTCCACTCACTTATTTGGCAGTCAGCTATACTCACAAGGTAGATGAACATCAGCTTCAGGCTTCCTCCCATGTGTTTTTCTTTCCATTACTATACTGCAGCAAAAACTTCAGATTCCAAATTGATGAGATCTTTGACATATTTTTCTTGATCTAATCCTGAAAATCATAGGTCCAGGTGAACAGACATGTCCTTGGCTAATTCATCCTGAAATTCTTCATTGATTATTGGAGATGTCTGTCACGTGTTTTCATTAATTCTTAGTTGTATTTCAGCCCTCTCTGATGGATGGCTGCTTCCAAACTGCCAGTGAAGGGGCTGTGTCAGTTGTAGCTAATTCCTCCTTGGGTCAATTCTGCAGCGTCAGCAGGGCTGGAACATTTCAGCTGGACATGGGAAATGCCCTGCTCTCCCCTGCATTCCCAGCCATTCACATGGGACAAATGAGTCTTATTGTTTCAGAGAAATGAGCTTTGGATTTTTCCTTCAGAGGAAATGGGGTTTTTGTATCCTGTGAGCTAGGATTATCTGACCTTTCTCCTCTTGCTTTCTGTGGTTTAAAAAAAGGCTAGGAACATATGACAAAACCCCATTTAAACCACATTCTCTAGTTATTCACTTCCCAATTTTTTCTCCTTTGTCATCCTTTTAATTTCTTTCTGATGCTTATTTGTCAGTTCCATAAATCCTGCTGAAGATCACCATCATTAAGAAATTCCAGACTCACCAAAGTTTGCCTAGCATAAAATTCCTCAAAAAATTTTCCAATTGCCAATTCATTCTGGCATCAGAGGCTGGGAAAGCAATCTGCTCTGATTTCTCATACTCAACAAAGTCTTTGCATCAAAGCTATTCTTTTACATGAAAGGCCATTTTTTATTGCTTTATTGCAGCTATTTTCATTGCCTTTGCAAAGTTCAGTTTCAATTTCAAATATGTTAGTCAGTATTTTAGCACTGACTCAATATATTGAGTCAGTATTAATCAATATTAAGTTTTGCAAGTATTGCTATTACCTTATGTAAGAATTTCTTCAACTCAATAACATCCTGACTCAATGGGTTTTTCTCCTGGAATTCTGGATCTCCCTCAGAAATCACCTGCATGGTTCAAAATGTGAGTTGAAAGCACAGGAAAATACAGCTTGTATTATTTTATTTTAAATACAGCTTGTATTATTTAGAAGCAGAAAATGGAAATACTGGGCTATGTATTTCTTCAGTTCAGTGCAGTTTATTTAGAATGCACTTAAACACCCTTTTCTGCAATAAAACAGGAAAAAGAAAAACCAGACTATTTGATTCTGCAGGGTACTTCTTCATACATCCCATCTATTTCTTTATCTAGAGTTCACTTTCCTTTAGCTTGCATTCAGGCCATGTATCCTTACTGCCTCCTGCCTATGAAACCACTAGAGTCCTGTGTTCAAATTACTGGGAAACCCTTCTCTTTTCCCTCTAGGATAATTTTTGCATTAGTGTTTCACGTGGCAAACACTTTGGCAGGTGGCCTTTATTGTGTTAACTCATTTAATCCATAAAAGGCTTAATGATTTCTTTTGCATAGGATGCCCAGAATCTGGCTAGTGCACCCAGCAGCTTCAACCTGTATTAGACACATTTCTTAGCAGCAAACAGTGTATTTCAGCACCACAAAAGGTGTCACTTGCCATATGGGTTTGACAGTGAATACACCATCTCTACTCTAGTACTGAAAATATAGTGAAAGGAGAAGAATTTATTTGCTGTCTATGTAGTTTCAATTTCAGGTGAAGAGAGCTGTGTCTCTATTCTGTAATCTACATCCTTCTTTTGCCTGAGTGTTCACACAGGAAAAATATGTAAAGTTTGCAAGCCGTAATGTACTATTATTGTTTTTCTTATGTGTACATATATAATGGCACTGCATATTAAATAACATCATGAACAGGTGTATCATTCATATCTGGAGCCACAATGGTAGAGGATTTGAAGACAAAGCACAGTGCATTATGAGGTAAAAGTGTCAGGATTTGCCTTCCTATGAGCCAGAATGTTGTGCCACCCGGGTCCTTCCAGCCAAATTATGTGTCTTACTTCTTTCCACAGCTGTTAAACTGAGAGTGGAATTATCTTATTACCAGGACTGGCTAATAGTACTAAATCTTTGCAACAGAAGGAGAAGGAGCCAAGACAATATGCTAGAGTGGACTGGATAAAATGCAAAGAGAAGCCAGCAACTGAGCCAAAGCAGCATGGATCTGAAGGTGGGGAGAACTGGGAGGAAAAACCACAGAAGCAGAGAATAAGCTCCTTCTGCTTTTGCCTCTTTTCCTCTCTGGTAGAAAAAATAAAACATCTATTGGGATAGCTAAATAGGATTCAAGCCTAGTCCTGACTATTCTGCCTTGCTGTGACCACCAGCCAGAAACTCACAGTAGAGGCTGTGCTGCCCTGTCCCAGAAAGGGTGACTGAGAGAAAAGGTTCCCAGGACCCCCAGCTCCCCTGCCAGCAGGAGAAAAGGGGACAGCCTTCTGACAGCCATGGCACTCTACTGTCTCAGGACTCAGATGATTTAGGTTTTGCATTTGCTCTTGCCCATTTGCCTGTGCTTTATTTTCTGGTAGCTGGGCTATGCCTTGACAAATGCCTCTGTGTGTGAGAGATAGTCTCTTAAAAAATTGTTTTATTTTTGTCTCAAATTCAGTTCTAGCATCTGAGAATAAGATGGTTATCCTTAATATTAAGGACTTCTGTCCCTCACCCCACTCCTCAAAAAGCTTATGAATTCATTTACACAGAACACAAAGTGATACTTACACTGAAGCACGGTCTCCTCGTAGCCCAGTCTTGTGGCAACAGCCTTGTTTCTCCAGTTCTTCTGGACATAGTCTAACATCTCGAGGTGCACTCACAGCCTACTGGCATTGGTCTAGAAGAAACCAGTATCACTAACACTTTCCCCTTTTTGTCTTATAGATTGGACAGAATTATCCATTATTGTGAAATGATAATCTGCCATCACCACCACCTGCTGAGGGCATCATAAAACCTTCAGCCAGATGTGGCTTCACTTCCAAACTGAATAGCCAAGGACCTGTAGCAATCTGTCCAGGCATCTTTTACTTCTTTCCCTTTCCAGCTGTGTGTGCAAAAACAACCTCCTCACACAGCTCCAGAAGTCCCACATACTTCTGCAAAATGTCTAAGGTCATTGCCAGGCATCCTGTGTCTGGCTGAGTGTGCAGTGTGTGACTGTGGTGTGATGGGGTTTCCCATCAACAAGGAGTGTTGCCAATGTCCCCAGCTCAGCAAGTACACCCTTCCTCAGGAAGAGCTATCTGGAGGCACACCCCTGAAAAAGTATTTGCCACCATCTTTGTGGCTTATGTCTGGAGAGAATGAGACTTGTGCCAGTGCCCAGTGTCTGTGGACAGGACTGCCTGTGTTGGATCTATGTTTTGTCACTGGCTGGAGCACAAACTGCAAATACGGAGCTGCACATTGCCCCAGTGGAGTTACCTTATTTGAATTAACTTTTCCTCCTGGGCTTTATCTGTCCTTCATCTTCTAAAGGAGCAGATAACCCTTCTCACAATGGATGGGAGAAATTATCAAGAAATATTGTATTTCATCAGAAATGCAGTGTTTGGGAAGTAGGTGTTCTGTTCCCTGTTTTATAGTCAACTGTGTCATACTCCTTGTAATATGCTGAGTGAACTCTACCATAAAAGGATTTTCAATATTGTCTTGCTAGAATAGTTTCAGAACCTCACAGCTTTCATGAGAAGGACTGCCTGCCTCCCAGAAGTATGCTAGAGAATTTTATCCTTTGCATTTAAAAGTTGTACAAGTCAAGGGAATTTATATTCTACTACAGAAAACTTGGAAAATATTGTCTACTATGCAAATTAATTTAAATGCAGTTTAAATCCAGTTCACAGGGCTGTTGATGCTTCCAGTGATTGCTTCAAATCTAGTTAAAGTGAAATCAAAAAGTTATTTTATAAACACATCAAAGTTCTTTGTGATCCTGACAGTGTTTTAGGATTAAATTTTAAAAGGTACTATCAGTAATGAGTTCATTAAGCTCAATCCCTTGCAAAAGCCTATAGGGTAATTTATCAGTACCTGGTGCTGGATTCCCAGGGAATGTGTGGATGCAATACTCACCAAGTGTGAAATCTAGGAAGAGTCACAGTTTCAAGAGATGTCCTGATTACATCTGCGCTCCCAAACCACCATGATTTCCTTTTTGGGGCAAGGAGAGGCTATGTGAGAATCATGTGATGAGTCTACCATGCTGCATCTGACTTTCTTTCAGTCTTGAGCCTTAGGTACTTAACCTGAGACACAGCTGCTGTTCATGCTGCTGACTTTACTGTCAGGCACAATCTTACTGCAAAATTTGTGCATGCATTCTTGACCAAAACAATGGAGCACAGTAGAATTCTCACCTTGTCTTACAAAGCACAAAACTGAACTCCCTGTAATTATCTCTGTTGTAATAACATTTTCCTAATCAGTTGTGTTGCATTGTGGCTCAAGGAAGTCAAGAATGTAAAAATAGAGTCTAGTGTAGGAATAGCCCCTCTTCTTTCCTTTTATTTTTTGGTATTGATAACTAGAACTATCCTCTCCATTGTATCAGTACAAGGACTCTCTAGATCAGACCCAACCTTTAATAAAGATAATCTATTACTCCAAAGACTTATGGGCATATCTATTAGAGAGAGTTAGGTTTATGCTACCATACAATTAGGAAAGTACACTATATTTAAGGTCTTTCTGTCATTTGTTAAGATATATCTCCTTTTTTTCTGTTGCTGTTGTTGTTGCAGGAGTGAACTCATTATAAATAAATCTTGCTCCATGCTTCCAAGGAGGGCAGGGTAGTAATTAAGTGAATTGCACACACCTCTGCCTGCCCTTACCAAAAGTAGAGCTCAAAAGAATTGGTAAGGGAAAGACCATATTTCCCACAAGCATACAGAATCTTCTGCATACTCCTGAGGGATAAAATCTCAGTCCTAGGACTCCCTTTCCATGTTCTAGCCTCCTTCCTTCCTTTTGGCTCCTGCTAAGCAGCTGTCACCCAGTTTTCAAAAAGAACACATCCCCTTCTCCAGAAGACACGCTGCAATCTGCAAGATTTGCAGGTTCAGGACAGGTCATAACCTCT
This sequence comes from Melozone crissalis, assembly GCF_028551555.1. Taxonomy (NCBI): domain Eukaryota; kingdom Metazoa; phylum Chordata; class Aves; order Passeriformes; family Passerellidae; genus Melozone; species Melozone crissalis. The sequence goes on from NW_026535794.1 coordinate 32,279,430, forward strand.
GTTATGCTCCTAAAGTTGCCCCCTGTAGGAACAAAGGCTGGTTGGTCAGAACAGGAGAAGCCTTTTGATCCTGCCTATCCTTTTGCAACATTAATAATGCTCAGCTGTCCCCAGTAATCACTACCCTGTATGCACACACTTTCAACTGATTATTTCTGAGCAATTCATAAGGCAGCTGTACTGGTGGAATCTAGTATAGAGAGGGATGGACTGGAGGTCCAAACAGAGTTTGAGAGAGGTTAAAGCACCAGCAAAAACCTGAAGAGAACAGTTATGTACCTTTGGTGGATGGTATGTTCATTACATATTTCAGGTTAGTTACAGAGCTTTGCCTGATGGTGAAAAACCTCCTACATGTTTAAACAGAAATTAACAAAATAAGGCCTCAGGGCTACTGGCAACACTGTTAAAAGGCATATATCCAGTTTAAATGACAGAACTTGGAGAGATGGATCGCTGCGCTTGGATTTCATTCGGGAAGCTCCTGTTACAAAGTGGCAAATCAGTCACCAAATCCACTAAAACCCTCAGGACAGCAGACAAACCCTTTGTTCACATGCCACAGCAAACAGCAATGAGATCCTGAAATTTTTCCATGGGGAAGCATGCCACAAAAAGGGTGGTAATGCCTGGCTTGGCTGATCTCCAGGACAGGCTCTGTACCTACTCTGCTCCAAGAAAGCAAGGACCCAGGCTGAGGAATAAACACTTAACTGCCTTTGTGGAACTCAAAGTCTTGGCTGCCATTAAATATTTATTCTCAAATACTACCTCCCTTGGAAACAGGCAGGAACACAAAGAAAGACCACTTCCCTGTAGTCATACAGAGAATACAAGCGTAGGGACAAGTTTGCATGAGCACTAACTCTCTGCCTTACCCTTCCTTCCTTATGCAGTTTTGGTCTGATTCCAGATTGGCTTGCTTTCTTTGCACACCTGGCAGGACACTAACTCTCTCCCTTGGCAGAATGTGAAGGAAGTGGTGGCTGACTGTTTTTACCTTCCTCTCCACTGATCACCTTCTTTCCTGTAGTAACTCATCAGCTGGTGCCCCTTTCCCTTCTCTCATGGGTTCTTGGCAGCAATTCTCCTTCCACCATCTGAAATGTAACAGCTGGACTGGGAAGGTAGGACTCCGTGAGAAATGTTCTCACATCCCAGCAAAGACAAGGTGACTTGTGTGGTGACAGCCATAGCAGAAGCTCTGTATCTCCTCAAAATGCCTTGGCATCAGCAAAATTGTGATTTGAGGTTGTCAGTGCTCATGGGACAGCCTGTCAGAAAGGAAAATTTCTTCAAGACAACCCGGGTGCTAGAGCAACATCACTACTGCATACATTTTCCCTCTGGCCTTTGCAGAGCTAAGGTTCTACTATACTAAACCTGCTACTTTTTTACAGCAAAACTTGTTGAGCAGAGAGGGCACAAGGTGGTCTAAAATGGCAAAGAATATCATGGCTGCCCAAGATGTTTGGCACAGTCTGAAGTAGCATGAGTTCCAGCTCTGCCAGAGCAGAGGAACTGGGCTGTGTGTGTGCACCTGACAAATGAAGCAAAAGATTATTTGTAGCAGGACGTTGAACAGACTAGAAGGAATTAAGATCTGAATTGACCTAAACAGCCATGTGTTGCCAAAAGTGAAGTTTCACAAGTATTTTGACAGAGACCTTTCAAGAGTCTGTCTGACTCACTGTCTCTTGAGTTCCTATATTCTAGCCACTATCTTCCTCCTCCTGCACATTTCTCACTGAGTTTCACTAGTTTGTTGAAGAGTATAATTTATTTCCAGGAACAGTGGTGTTTTATACGTTTTTGAGACCCAGAAGAAGGGGTAGTGCATTGCAGTCACAGCCATCAGTTGTTTTGCATCTCAAGAGTTAAACACTTTGTAAGTTGCTTCCCTGACTGGAGGCCAGGTAGGAAGAATACCTTCAGGGCACTCATTAGCATGCTGTATCTCCAGCACTATTAACCACACAAATGTTTTACTGTGAAAAAAACAGACCAGTCACCCTGAAACCAGTCCTGTACCTGCACCTTAATGCCTGTACTTTGTACTGAAACATGACTTATAGAGAAATATGAATAAAATGTATTTGCTTGTTCAGTCTAGCAGGCAACCTTCAGCCAAGCCAATAAACTACATTTTTTTAAAAAGCCTTTTGCTTCCTGTAGAATGCTGCTTTGTTTGCCATCATTGTTTGGCAAATAGGAAAGGGCTTATCTCTTCTTCCCAGAAACTAGTGTGGCTATAGAAGAGCTCCAGAAACTTGTCAGTCTTTACTAAGAAAAAAAATATTGGTTTAACAGCCCTTGTCAGGAAATTATCTGAACCTGTGGAAAGAGAGAAGGTGTAAAAATTAGTTCACTGGGCTAAGCCATTCTTTTTTGATTATTAGTTCAGTTCCAATTCAAGGCTCTTATCAGGTATATATTCAAAGGCAAACTACAGTAACCTTTAACATTAAAGCCTTCCAATATTAGATATTTCATGATTAGCTGCAAAATTAGCATTTAGCTCTCCAGTGCAAAATGTACCATATTTTTGTTTTATTAATTTGTAATTAAAATTTAAGCAACTATGCCTGGTTTCTAGCAGATGGAGGCAAAGGCATAGCTTTGACCCTAGTTACAGTTTTGTTTAACCCCCTCCAGAGAAACATAGTTACTGTGCATTAATATACAGCCTTTCACCGCCAGACCTGTTAGTGTACATTATGGACTAATAATAATAATTATATTGTCAAACAATTCAAACTGTGTAACAATACAAGCTCCTCTGAAATGTGAAGCACTATAGGTAATGAAACCTACTTTTCTTTATACAGTCAGCTCAAACCTTTTTTTGAGAAATCTGGTGTTAAATAAATAATGGGCCTCGTTGCCCCCTCCTCCAGGAGGAACCATAGGAGGGAGCAGAGTGGGAGGAAATCTCCAGGAGATTTTGCCTTGTGCATAAGCTTTTGTCGAGGGTGGAGTTGCTCATGCCCTCTCCTCCCATGCATTTGAATGGGGGTGTAAAAAGACACTTTACCTGCAGGAGATTTTGGTGAGCATCTCAGGCTGGCCCCAGACCTGGGCTCTTTTTGGCATGCCAAGTTTGTGGTTCACTGGGTGTGCAAAAAGTCCTGAAACACAGCATCACTACCACAGCAATATCTGCTCCTCCTTAGGGGGGCTATGGAGGTTGATGGCTGTGCAGTACATTCTTTTGAGCCATGGCCAAAGCTCTGTGGTAGGACAGGGACCTGTTTTGACTTCATTGTTAGTAAGTGCCCATTCCTAGAGCATAGTTTTCCAGCTCTGCATGCCACGGGGTTGACTAAGTGCATCGAGGTGACTTTTCCTGACTAGCACCTTTTGTTTTGTTAATTTAGTCCCTCACTGTAAACTAGAGCTGTGAAAGCATTTAAAACTCAAGAGTCTCCAGCAATTTCAGTGTGGTAGAAACTGAAGGAATCTGGCAGAAGTTTTCCTAAATCCGACCACATGCTTGTGCAGCGTTAGCATTACAAGCAGAAGCCACAATGTGCAGTGCAGCACTGGCATGCAGGTGAGAGATTTGAGAGGCTTTGTTTGTGGCTCTGCATTTCCCACTTTTCGCCCAGGAGTTGTTTCCCCACAGATGAGGCGAAGCAGTAGCTACAGCTCCTTACAGCTCCTGAGAGTCACCAGAGGCGAGGGGATGGCTGTGCCCCGGCCCTGGCAGAACCACACCCAGGCTGTGTGGCAGTGGCTGAGGGATGGCAGCTCCAGCAGCGGGACAGCCACAAGCAGGCAGGGACAGCTGAGCTGCTGCTGCCTCCCTCAGACACCATCACGGGATGGATGGAGGACACTACGGAAAGCTGACACCGGCAGCAGATAGAGCTGGGGGTTATCTGGAAGATATCATAGAGCTGGAGATAATCCTCTTCACACTTTTTCAAGTGACCTATGTCAGATGCAAGCCTGCTCTTCCAGGTCAAGGCCACGTGGCACAAATCCAAACTACTTTTCCCTATAAACCCTTCCTCTCCGATACACCTAAATAAAGGTGCCCTCATCCGTTTCTTGGCTGCTGCCGCTGGTTTATGCTTCATCGCTTACGTCCTTACACACACCTGCACAAAGTGTCCCGGGAGCAGGGACGAGACAAGGCAGACGGCGGCTCCCCCGCCCTCAGCGGAGGCCGCTCGGGCCGGGCCGGGGCCGCGGCAATGGCGCCACCTGACGGAGGCGGTCGGAGAGCGACGCGGGCGCCGCGATGTGCCCGCAATGTCCCCGCTGCCACAGTGCCCGGCCTGCGGGACCGGCCACGGCCCGCCCGGGGCACAGGGCAAATGTCAGCCTAGGGGTGAGAACCCGGCCCGAATCTTCACTGGAATTTCCATGGGGAAGCCTGGGATCCGAGGTGCCCAGGTGAAAGGCACACGGATCGGGACCCCTCTGCGGCGTGCGGGTGCAGCTCCCTGCGCTTTGCTGGAACGGGCCCTGTGAAGCTGAGAGGAGAGCGAACCGCTGGAGCCTAATTCATCACGCTGGAATCCTGGCTGAACCATCGCAGTAGGCCCGACAGAACAGTCCCGTGTACCTGGACTCTGGCCCCTGAACCGCTTTTCCCCCTCTCCGTTACCTGTTGCCACTGCAATGCTGCCCAGAAGGGATGGGAAACCTTCCCGGGATGCTCAAACTAGGCAAACTTTCACTCTGCTCTTCCTGCACTAGCCAGATGGAACAATGATTAATACTAAGGCAAGAAAATAACCGGGATCTAAAACATTCCTAAAGAAAAAAAAAAAAAAAAACAACCAACAAAAAACACAGAAAAACAAAAACAACCAAAAACCCCTGAAGAGACCAATTAGTTCATTCTGTTTGCCCCCCAGCAGTCAGAAGAACAACAGTGAACAACAATTTGTCCTGTAGCACACTGTACTGTACTGTGTGCGTCCAGATTCTCCTCCTACTTAGATTGATATAAAACAAGAAGCCAGTGGAGTTACACAGGTATAAAAGTGGCATTATCAGTTCCTGGGTCTCTTTAAATATTACCGAACCCTACCGCTGATTCTTCTTTGTTTCCCTGTTAGAAATGATTGTTTAAAAAGCACATGCATTTATCCATAGCACACTGTATCAGGCAAAGGGGTTCTTTTATTGGTTCTGATCTTTCTTTTTACTCTTATTATTTCTCTGAAGAAAAGGTGGGATTATTACCTCAATCTAGGCAGCTGGCCTGCTGAGGCTCCCTTTGCTACATCAGGGGTTTCTCTTTTTACTAATCCTCTCTTTATGGATAATCTTTCTCTACCTTCTAATGACTTTCAGCTAAGGAATGTATTTTGTTATTACTACCTGTTGTTTAGAAATTCCTTTTATTTAGTGTGGGTGTTGCTAATTGTTTGCTAATGAAAACCTTACTGCAATCAATATGGTCAGGATTGTGCTGGTCTTCATGTCAATTAACCCTTTCTTCCTATCTGTCCTGAATTAGATTTTCCTCATTCACTTTTTATATTTTAAATATCAAGAATTATTTTATTTTTTGAGGTCCAAGGCATAGAGCTTTTGCACTGATAGATAGCATAGGGAACCTTTATTTCCCATGAAAGATTTTAAAAACTGGAAGTTGTAATTTTGTAATCTGCAAAATGTTTGTATGTGCAAATGCAGGGATGTCTAAGGTGAATGTTGGAACAAAATGTGTAGAAAAATCTACAGTTTAAGACAAGGAATGGAGATCACCCTGTTTTACATAAATGTGGATAATGTCAAGGCAGGGAAGACTACACTCTTAAAGACTCTTCATGTTCCTCTATCATACGTGCTATTTAGATATTATATGAATCCCCTTTACACACAGAGAATGAAAATAAGTTTTGCTTATTAAAGAATTTACAGTTTAAAAAGTTCAACAGCATTAGGAAGACAAAGGGAACAGCTGTGCAACATAACAAAAATACAAAGCTTATTGCTTACCATTCCCTGCTTTCCCTCCATTTCATTCCCTCAGCCTGACCTTTTATCTCACTACATGCCTTACAGCCACCTTGTCAAGAGGAATAATGGATTCAGGGAGGTGGTGCCCCAGCCCACACAATGCCAAAACCATAGGATCTCTGAATTTAAGGTGTGTACCAAGACTGGGGCCTTTAGGAAGAAAGTGAAATGCAGGATGCATCTCCTTGGGCAGAGGTGCCAGAGAAGCTCACACCCACACACACCCACACACTTTGGGGAAAAGATAAAGTTTCAGTGGCATAAAGTGGAACCCACCAGTGTCACCATCCCTCTCTTCCCTAGGAAGGGAGAGGTGAGGTAACCAACAGCTAACACAGGTCCAGAGGCAAGCAGTGCCCTGCTTGGGGAAAGCAGCAGCTGAAGTCCCAACCCTTCAGCCTTGGAAAACACAGGGGATTCTTTCTGATGAGGGTTTCATAAATCTGACTCTTGACTCTGCTGAGGGTAGTTGCAGCTCATTTGAGACTACACTTCATTCCACTCCAATAAAAGCCTTGGAGTGGCTTTTTGAACTGATTTTACGTCAAATGAGAATTTTTTAAAAACCTGATCCAGAATGCTCTGAATACTTTCAGTTAGATTACCATGGCTCAGAACAGTCCTTAGCTTTGTGCTTTGTGTGTCATATACTGCATTAGATATTGGAATGTGATGAAGAATTCAGCACTGTAAGTGACCAAAGGAAAACCAGGAATACTACACTCTTGCTGCAGGTAGCATCTGGGACAAGCAAGGAAGAAATATTGAAAAAAGACAGGGAGAGAAAAAAACATATCATAAAGGTCTAGACAGCTTCTGTTTCCTTGCTTCAGTATCATTGCAGTTGCTGAATGCAAATGTGCTTTAACTCTTTTTCATTAGAGTCTAGACCTTTCTGAATTTCTCTGAAAGTCAAGGCATTTTATTATATCACCAGGATGTTATTCAGCTGATCTTTCCTTAATAAAAATATAAATGTCTTTATTATTTTTTCCAGTCACCAGTGCCAGTTCTGCAGGGTGCCAGAGAATCATGCTGCTGTGTGTGACTAATGGCACCCAGCCAGTCTTAAGTAATTACATTATACTTTTGTTCATTGATGCTCAAAGCAAAACCAGGTTGGCACTAACTTTTCAAACCTGGCTTCAGCAAAGACTCAGTTATTTGAGCAACCAATAAGCAGAAGGAGGAAAAAGAATGGTAGGAGGACTGAGGCTAATCAGGAATCAGTCTAAGCATCCCAGAGAGCAGCATGTCAGCTTGCTTGGGTATAGATGCTGCTACCTCTCTGGGAAAGGGTGGCAGCTTGGGTGATGCCCTCATCCTTTCCTACACAGCTCATGCTTTTTAGCTCAGGGGGCACAGCATGGGCAGCAGCCCAGGACCTGCTGAGGCGCATACCTTCTGCACTGACCCCAGGCTAAAGGCCATTCTCAGAAGCAGGACTGAAGAGCGGTGACAGATTGGTGACAGACATGTGGCTTCAGCCCAGCTGGTGCTGAGGCTACACTGAGCTGCCCTGCCAGGCTCAGGCACTGCCAAAGCTTCTTACCTTGGGCTTGATGCCACACAGCTGCAGGTGACTACTGGCTTCAGCAGTAGCACCATGGCATTTGCATAGCAGTTTCAGACCTAGGCTGGATTTCCCTAAAGTTATCATAAGCATTTCTGCACCTTTGAGTAAGCTATTGTCAGCTAAAAGGAATAAAAAGTGTAGGTCAGGCATGCATTAGTTAGTATGAATAAAAATCATTTGGAGTCAGAAGCGTTTTTAAAATCAGGGTAGAACTTTTCTTTAATCCTTCTCTCCTCACCATGGAAAGCATATCTCTCATTTTTCTGCCATTTAGCTCTTCATTACTGGGGACAGAGTCTTCTCCTGTCTTTGGCTCAGCATCTCAGCACAGTTTTAGAGTAAGCTTTGAAAACCAGACAGCAATCATTACTGCTGGCACGCTCTGAGAGCAGACATCCTGTTTCAGTTGAACAGCTTCTGAGAGCAGAGGGCTTCAAAGGACTCCTGGGCTTTTTTTCTTAAGCTCAGGCCTCTTCACCCTGCTCAGCTGCAGTCAGAGAATGTCTGACAGACACCTGGAGCTATGAAAACTCAGTGAAGGGTGATCAGCTCATCTTTTTGATGCATAGCAGGGCTGTGATACAAGGGAAAGGCAGCTCGGGGTAATGGCAGGGAGAAAACAGTAGTGTAGAGAGCCAGAGGCAAAAGGCCAGCTAAAGGTTTGGGGTTTGGTTTTGTCCAACAAAATCATTAGTTCATGACTGGCTTGCACATACTCTTGTATTACCAAAACTGTTTGCTTGCATGGGAATACTGGCATGTGAGACTTCTCTCCTTGCACCAGTAAACAACTGTGGACATTCATGGTTACCTCACCTCACCTGCTATAGTTATGTGTATACATCAGTGTTCTTGCATTAAAAATGAGTTGTTGATTTTTACCAGGATCTTTCTGGCAAAAGCTTACCTAGTTTATAGGTATGGTATATTCTCCTCAAATCACATCATATTACCACAAATTGCATAACTCCTCAAACATAGACTCCTCAAATCACATCACATTACCACAAATTTTCTTTGAGCTTAAAACAGTTCTGTGTCCCTTATTATAACCAAAGCTGCTGCTGCTGCTTTAGCAGAAGGTGATTTTATATCCTTTTATCTCAGAGAATATGACCAAAATATTTTATTTGGATGTTCTCACAGTGCAGTTGCCTGGATTTAACTTACATTCTTTTTTTATGACTGATGGTACAGAGCAGATTGTACCATAAAATTGTACCTTATTTTACTTGAATTCCCATCTGAAGTTCTTTAAGTCCACCAATGTTCCAGAAAGTATAATCAATTTCTTTAAGCATGAGTTACCTGAGACATGGGAGCAGTGAATTTCATGATGCTTCAGCCCATGCAAGTGCCCAAAGTCTGTGCTTTGCAGGTTCTTACAAAGATCCATTAACCCCTTACTCAAGGACATTTCTATGAAGTTTGAAACCTCAGTGTGACAAATGACTGTTATATGCCTTTGCTTGTTTTTTTAAACCTCACTCAACAACTTTACAATTCAACATTTTGTGTTGGTCCTTAGGAGGTCCTTACATGCTTTTTCACCTGAGGCTGAGAAAGATTTATCCCACTCTCTGTACTGCAAACTTCAACCTTATAGAAAGACTGTTATTTGGCTCTCAGGAGTTGCCAGACCTGCCAAAGGTCAGGACAGAGAGTCCTGACCTTTGGAGTGACATCCAAGATAAGAAGTGCCTTGAAGATGAAACTCCACGACCTTGAATTTGGCTCGGGCAGAGCCCTTCAGAACAGCAGGATGCAGAGGCACTTAGGATGTTGGCAAAGGGGTGCTGGCAGTCCTTTGTGTTAGGGCAACATTTCATATGGATTGAATCACTGCTCCAGCCAAGCTGGCAGCATCACTGGGTTGTCTGCCTTGAGGATCACCTATTTTTTGAAGTGCCTTTTTAAAATTTTTTTTCTCATGTAGGAAAAATGTGGCAGAGGGCTCTCTATGTTTCGGGATCTGTTGCTGTAGCCAGTGTAGTGCTGTGTACTCTAGAGGAACTATCCTAATTCATGAAGGACTGTGTTTTTCCATGGGATCATCTGGTTTCAATTTGCTGAATTATCACTGTTTACTTGTTGTCAAAAAGGTCAGCCCTGTTTTGAAAACAAGCATCAGTGAAGCTTTGTTTTACAATGCAAGACTTTTAATATACTAATATTTTGTTTCAGTGTGAGTACCTGAATATCCAGTGGGCCCCAAAATGTATAAGTAAAAGAATACAAATAAATAAAAAATAAAAAAAAATTTAAAAAATTAAATACAGAAGAAGTCAAATTCATCCTGATGTCATCTGTGATTCCTTTCTTTCTCATTACATGAGGGTAAAATGCATGATGAATTCTCTGATTCCAAAAGGCTAAAGAGAGAAGAAATCCTTATCAATGTGTATTTGCCTAGGCTGAGTTGTTTCGTGTCTCTTTTGGTTTGCCTTGGAAGCATCAAATCTCCACTAGGGTTGGTGGAGTTGATATTTTATGCGTTTTTCTTCCTGTCAACAATGGACTGATAATTTTAGAGCTCTCATTAGTATGGTAGTACAAAATCAGGGATCCAGCCTTAAAAGTAGGAGGTGTGGTTTAGGCTCCAATTTTGCCTGATGGAAATCAGCCCTGACATTGAAAACAGGGGCCATGTTACTAGTCCCCTGCCTTGTCTATTAAACCTGAAAACACTCTGGGGCGAGTCCTACTCTACTGGGCATCTCTGTGTCCCCAGGCTAGCTTGGACAGCAAGGTCACAAGTTGTGGGAGTAACAGTCAGCCAAAGCAGCCATTTCCTTAAACCTGTTAGAAGATTGATTCACACAGCATTAAGCTTGTATCTACGTCCACAACATAAAGGTGACATTGAGTTCAGATGTATTTTTCAGGCAGTAACAGAATCAAGGTGGAAATGCATCCATAAAATGGGATTTCCAGTGACTTTGGCTACATATATAGAGACAAAAAAGCTGACATTGGAGGCGCAGGAAATAAAATGTAGCTAATTTAAAATATCTTTTTAATAGCATTGCTGGCTCTCATACATTAACACAAGGGCATCTGAATGAGGAGACTGTGTTTCCCATAATAGTATTTTTTCTGTCATAAAATGCTTTTTTTATCCTTCTCCACTCCTGGAATAAATGAGTGATGTGGAGACACATGACTGGCTTGTTGAAATCAGCCACTTAGCAGCACTAGGACCAGATGCCCATGCAATAGAGTGCCAAAGCAGAGCACTGGCATCCTTCACAGCTTGGACAAATGTCCAGGTCTAATGAGTCCATGGCAGCCCTGTCTGCAGAGAGTTCAGAGGCACAGCCATGGTAAACAGAGAGTAGACAGAGCACCCAGCAGTAAAGCCTGGGGTGGCAAATTTGGGTAGCTGCTCTATATCATGCAACCATTTTTCTGGTAAAAGCATGGGAAACTTCATAAGTGTTCTGGAAAAAAGCAGAGTTTTGGTGTGCTTGACCCTCCCACTGATGGTGAAAATGAGCCCATAAAAGAACAAAAATCAAAAGTAGCAGTATGCCTACAGTTGTAGTGGTGACAGCAAAGGTATAATACGCGACTTGTGCGTGTTCCATTAATTTGTATGTTGTCTTTGTGAGGATTTCAGAGTTTACTCCACAACAGAAAACTGCTTCACGTGGTATCACAATAGCTTAATGTTACTGCAGTGCAAAACATTTATTTAAACAAAAAAAGTAAACCTTTGCCCTCCTTTCTGCATAGAAAAGATTGAAGCTGTGAGTAAATTAAACACACATTTTTCAAGCAGAAAGAAAATACAAGAGCTCAAAAGATACTTTGTTTCTAAATTCATGCCTTTTAAACCAAGTACATGATTTTTGGTAGCTGAGAAATATTTTTTTAACATTTGATGACAAAACTTGTGTTCAGAGTCAGGAAGAGATGAAGTTTAAAATCTCTGTTGATAAGAGGAAAAGTGCCAGCAAACCCTCAACTCTGGACATGAGGAGAGCTGACTTCAGGCTGCTCAGGGAATTAGTAAGTTCCCCTGGGGGTGCTGGGGACCATCGCTGCTGGTCACTTTTTAAACATTACCTCCTCCTAAGGGCACAGGAGTAAACAATTCCCAAATGTCAGAAGTCAAGCAGGTGAGACAAAAGGCTGGCTTGACTGAACAGGAATCTTCTCTTGGAAAAAGGTAAGAAAGGAAGGTGTATGCCCACTGGAAGCAAGGTAGTTGACATGAAAAAAATACAGAAATGCTGCTTGCCATTGTAGGGAGAAAATTCATATGGCCAAAGCTCAACTGGGGTTGAAGCTGGACAGAACTGTGCAGGACAATAAAATGATTTTTTTTTCAAATATACTGATGTCAATAGGCAGTGTAAATATAGCAGTACAGGATGAGGAGGGTCACGTCACAAACATGGCCATGAACAATTCAGAGATGCTTAACACATTCTTTGCCTCTGTCTTCAACATTCTTGGTTTCTTAACTTTATGAGAAGGATGTACCTGGGTGGCTAAACTGTGGAGGACCATAGGGGCTAAGGACAGCAAGGACCGGGTTGCAGCAGGCAGAAAAGGACAAGAGGTGAAAGCACCAACTCCATCTTTCTAATGTATTGAAAGAGCCAGCATGCTGAAGGTCAGGCCTCACAAATGTAGGAAAGGCTATGAAGATGAACATTGTTGGAAGGCCTCTGGCACAAACGTTTGTCTACCACCTATAAACTGTGAGAAGAAAGCTAAATTGCAGCTAAGATCAGTTACAATGACTGATTATAATACAGAGCAAACTATTTCTAGCAACAAAAACCCTAGGCATATTAATTCATTCAGCTCATTGCATTGTGTGTAATTCTTGCTTACACTTGCTGTCATGAAATAGAGTTAAAATTTACAATCTTATTCATGTGAGAAGATATTTTTATATATGCTATTTTTGTTAGCCATTTTACTTCCTAATAATTAATCAACTCCCCAAAGAAGTATGATGTTGGGGAATGTGGATTTATTTGTGTTATTAAGCTATTGTAGCCAAGTATTTCTGTGTGGTAGCAGCTCTGTTATAATATGGCCCACTTGTTTTATGACAAGTTACAATTTTCTTGTAATGTTAGCTGCAATTCATCTCAATAATTATGCCAAATTAAGTACTCATGCACATATAGAAATAAACATTAAATACATTCAAATAAAGTGAGGAACATAATTTAATCTCTCTCAAGCTAGAGTGGGGATTGCTTAGCAATTCTTAACTCAGCCATCTAAACTTGGCTGAAGAATCCCAGGGCTTTCAGCATTCTGGGATGGGAGTACATGCTGTGGGTCACTGACTTGTGGTCATTGATTTCTGCCACCTTCTAGCAAACCTGCAGCCCTTCTGGCTTTCAGCGGGTTCAAGCTCTGCCCTTATCCAGGCCTGCCGGGCCTGCGGCTGCTCTGGAGCATCACTGCTCACATGGCTGAAGGTCTCCTTGATCTTCAAATCCAGAAGCCAGGAGGTGTTATGATCATGCTTCTGCCTGGGGAGGCTGCCTCTCCATTGCTGATGAGGCAGGTCTGGGGAGAGCCTTGTGCTGAAGCCCAGGATTTGCTGCAATTCCTGTCCTGCTCAGCTGAGCACTTGAACTAGAACTTGTGAAAAATAAACGGAAAAATAATGGCATTGCTAGGGACTGACCTCTGCTTCTTGGCAGACCCCACTTTCTCAGCCACAAGTCCATTCTCATCTATTGTTTCCACTTAGTAGTAAGAGCTTCTGAGGAAGGCTGTTGGTACCATGTGGACAGGAGGAGATGTTACAGGGACTGTATATTTATTTGCCCCATATACAGGCTACATCACTGCTACAAAGAATTGATTGCAGATGGAAGAAAATGCTCTGCTTACTTTTAGCCAGCAGAGTTTTGGACAGAATCCTGTTTCCCTCACTTGGTGACACAGTGATAGCTATTTGACTGGGGAAAAGGGTGGTGAGTTAACCTGACACGGAAGCAGGAGGGAAAAATGTTGTCCTATTGCCTTGCAAAGTTGCTTGCCCTTCTAAATAGGAACTAATAAAAAAGTATGGAGTTAGTTATTGAATTCACTGTCAAATCCTTTGTAAATGGGGTACATGCGCTATCTGTTTTCTCTCTACTTCATAATTGCTGAAAAGACTTGTATTGAGACTATGTTCATGATGGCATCTCTTTAAACATCCATCATGAAGCATGACTCTGTGGGGGGTTAGACTCTCAAGCCATGCACAGTCTTTGGAAAGGCTTCCTCTTACCCCCAGGTGGAGGAAGTTGGTAAGGGAAATGCACCTCACCTTCTGCAGGTATGCTGTGAACCTTCCTAATGAGCTACATGTTATTTTTCTCTCCTTTGAACAGACGTTTCCCTGGAAACCATTTTTCTAATCATTAAAGTTACTGATCACAGGTAGATTTACTAGTACTGCTGAAAATGCTTTAATGGCCTCAAAATATAATGACAGGTTATGTGCCACTGTTAATAGAAAAAAAAACAGTAACAGAAAGGAAATAAGATAAAGACCACTGGAAAAGCAAAGTACTCGGAGATAGAGATTTTCAAAGATGTCTTGCTTTATGTAAGAATTAGCTAGCTGGCCAGTGCTGCCCCTGTCCCCAGCACCAGCTGGAGTCACAAAGCCACATGTACACACCAGTCACAGCAAAGATGCACTGTCTCATAGATACAACTGGGACTACACTATTGTCCCAAGAACTGCAGAGCAGAGTGCAGGGCACAATGCTCTTTCCATAATACAACACTTTCTTCTACCTGGAACTACAGACCAAATAAAGTAGAGATTTCAGGATAAAAAAGATTTTATATTCACTTACTTTTCCAGAAAAAAAAAAAAATCTAGCCAAGTGTCTTTCCACGGTGTCTTTTTGTCATTGCCCACCAAGTTAAACAAGTGTTGGCTTCCTCTATTTCCTTGCATGGAAACAAAACCACTGCTCAGATGCAAAATAGCCTATGCTGCACCACCAATGATATAAAAATATTTACTTGATCATGTACTAGGTATTTTTTCCCCTAATGTGGAAGAGGTAGGGCTATAAAATATGTATCCTATTTTACTTTCTAAGCAATCATATAATTTGGATATATTTTGTCATTTAAGGACCGAAACACTATCCAAGATAAAGCCTTGGTTGACTTCAGTGCCATGAATGAATAGGACATTTGAGATTGCTCCATCTTGTCAGTCCAAATCTGGGCTGCCTCACTTGATTTATTCATTGTCACCTACCAGGAAGAGATTAGCAGGTATGTTTAATGTCTGTGAATTCTTCTTCACTGCCTGATTTTTTTCTGTAAATCCATTTTCTGTATGATCTGAAAGATTAGTAGTAACATCCTTAAGATGTAAGAAATAGCCAATTGTTTGAAGTGAGACTTGGTCATAAGACATGGAGAGGTCCATGCACTCACACCTTTGCCTATCCATGCTCTGTTGTCACGAGCTTTACTTAATTAAGCTGAGAGTCAGACTGATCCAACACTATAGCCAGAGCAAACTCCTACTGTTGTTATCTTATTATATTTTATATTTCTAGAGTCCCATACTGTTGTTATTATATTCCTAAAGTCCTTACCTTCTAGCTGGTTTTCTACCATGTCGCTGTTCTCTGTAGTGCAGTTCCTCATGGTTTCACAGGAGCTCCACCAGGGCTCTCGACCCACCCCTTTTTATCCCAGTTATCTTCACGAGCTACAGCTGCTGCCCAGCTAAGGACTTCACAGCTGTAGCTCATTTAGAATAACTAGGACCCACTTATCCAATACATAGATTTTATAGGGCACTCACTACATTTCCCCCTTTTTCTATTACTAACAGACATATTCAAATACAATAGAGATATTCAAGTACAATATATACATTTCCTTTAGAATACATGTTTTATCCCAAGACTCAAAGGCCTCATACAACACACACACAGCTTCTTGCTCAAAGGCCATATTTCTCACAGCTCCTGGCTGCCACAGCTCCTTGATTCAATAGCTATGTTCTTCTGCAGCCCTTGCCTGCCTTTCCCACAGTCCTGGCTCAATGACCATCCACAGCTCTTGGCTATCTTAACTTCCACAGCTCTCAGGCTGCATACCTCTATCACATTGGGATCACCACTTGTTGTATTTCATATTTCTAGAGTCCCATACTGTTGTTTTTATATTCCTAAAGTCCATACCTTCTAGCTGGTTTTCTACCATGTCGCTGTTCTCTGTAGTGCAGTTCCTCATGGTTTCACAGAGGCTCCACCAGGGCTCTCGACCCACCCCCTTTTTATCCCAGTTATCTTCACGAGCCCCAGCTGCTGCCCAGCTAAGGACTTCGCAGCTGTAGCTCATTTAGAATAACTAGGACCCACTTATCTAATACATAGATTTTACAGGGCACTCACTACATTCTACTAAATTCAATTTTCTCTCACTGCCATTCAAAAGTTTTAGATGCACAAGGAAGTTTGATACTAGTTGACGCAATAGTTTAATGTGCTCTGTTACTTATTTATTCCACCCACCTTTCTCAACTTTTTTGGCTGTTTACCAATATAGATAAAGGCATAATTTTAATTAAGACTGAATTAGGGGCAGAATGAATTCCTGCAGGCTATTACACAGTGTGTGATATAAAGCAGCAAATAAACAGGCATGGTGCACACCACGTCTGTAATTACTGTGCTCAGCTGTATAGGGTAGGTGAATTGGCATTGACTTCCCCATGTCTGCTCTCTGCAGCATCCTGGCTTCCTCTGCTGCACTGTGGGATCTGGAAATCCTTCCTGAGATGGAAGTCCCTTCAGGGGACTTTGGTGAACTTCAGTTGAAAGATCTTTCTCCCTCTTGACTGCTGGGTGAGAGCTGGGCAATGGGCTGGAGCCAGCCACCAACCAGCTGGGAGGAGAGCCTGGCCTGGCCAACAAACAGGGGCAGCAGCTGGCAGGAGAACATATGGCACTGGTACATCTCTGAACCCACATCAGGGCTCGGGTGTCTCTTAGGAGTGCAGGTTCACCTACAGATGCTACTGGTGTAACTGGTTTTGTTCCTGACAGATGGCAACTGCTTCACTTTTGCAGTTTGTGCGCTCATGCAGAGATGCTGTGAGACCAATAATACCCCCGGGAGAGAATATTTTTCCATTTCACATCACTGTGAGAAGCAATGCAGTTGTTCATTTGGTCTTGACTTGTTTTCAGTGCAGCATGTGGAGCACACATTTCAGTTGCAGAAGTTTCTGGTGTCAAATTTCACATACTGCATAGGTGAAAAGAACTCGTGGATATGTTACTATACAAATACTGGAATATGTAGTTGTAGCACCTTGTTGTCTTTAAGCAAGTAGTCAAGTGGTTTTGGGCCCTGAATTCTATTTGCAAGATTGACCCTATTAACTGCTGTATCTCCAAATTTAAGAATTCCTAACCAAGCTCTCAGATTCCTCATTTTTATTTACTGAATTTGATAATTTTGTTTGCCAAGCTGAATTTGACTTAAAATTGAAGATATCTATATCTGGTAGGTGTTCAGTAGAAAGGAGCTTGGAAATGTGTTTAATCAATTGTGTTTATATTTGCAGTAAGATAGATTATTTGCTTTCAAAAATAATTAAATATATTGCAAAAGCTGAGTTAAAGAATCTACTATAGTTTGATTTAGTTTTCTTTAATGATAACACTGTCCTGAAAAACTCCGTGCTTCTTAAATGCAGTTGGGTACAGAAGAGTACCCAGAAATTCATATTTCCTCAAGAAATTCAGAATGTTTCAAATGCAAACCAAAATAAACAAAACCATTAGGTCACAAGCCTTTGCCATGAGTCAGTTGTGAATTATTCTGGTCTTTGGAGGCCATGTGCAAACTCTCCTTCCCCAGACAAGAGATGACAAATCTAGCTGCCCACCAGTAGCTAAACAGCTATGTATTGTTATGCTTCACCAATCAGAATAAATTGATTATTTCCAACATATTTGGAAATTGTGATTGCTCAGTGCACATGAGATATTGAAGTTTACTGGTTTTGTTGCAATTTTCGCATTTCTTCAAGCTTTGCTCAATTATTTTCATCCTTGGTGTTTGTTGATGCCCATCATTTTGAAATACCGAAAAATGGGTGTCCAAATACTTTTTCAAATACTGTAATTAACCTTACATTCACATCAAATATAGTTGGCAAGCCATCTGTTACAAGACATATCGTGTTTGATGTAACAATGTCAATTTCAAGTTGTCACTTGCACTATTACTTCACAGGCATTTTCTCCCTTTGCTGTCCTCAGAAGTTTTAGCATCTTTACTAATTCTTCTTTCAGTTCAGTGCAATTTTCAGGTGTTTCCATCTAGTCAAATGGAAGAAAACACACTTTCCAGTGATTTAATTCATCAGTCATGTCTCATTCTTTATATTTCTGCTGTATATGTTTTTGTAACCAAAGTCTCTGGGTAAGGAGAGAGTTGTTGCACATTGTTTCTTTCATGTAATTACTGTCAGATTTGTTTTTCCACAGTAAGGCACGCAGGCTGCCTGTTGACAGCAAGCTGAAACAGCACCGATTTTTGCAGAGCTCCACCAGTGAGGTGGTGTAGTGGTAGGTATATAAGTACATGACAGATAGACAGACAGACAGACAGACTCACCAATAGGTAAACAATATGGTTATAAGGGATAGATGTGTAACTATAGCTATAACTATATGTAACAAGGAGGTAAAGTAAATTAATTTCATGTAAGAGATTAGTTAATTTGCTTTTCTTCTTCCACTTTGGCATCTGACATGAAAGTTAAAAACAGAGAGAAAGCCAAAATTTACACTGAATTTTTCACTAACAAAATTTACATAATCCACGTAATTTCAAATATTTTAGCAACACTGCATAATGTGCTTTCTGAGTCAATATCAGTATTGACACTGCACAAGCCAGCCATATGACAGCAGAATAAAGGCTTTTTTCTCTGATATTTTGTTACTTTAAAATTATCTTAGTGAGGAGGAGGAGGGAGGAACATTTTTTTTTCAATAAACTCTTAAAGGTGAGAATTTAGACAGCTACAGAAGAAAGCCTTGTTAAATCAGAATAGTTCTGAATTATGAGTGAGAGTTAAGGAGTTTAATGACTGCTTGCCTTCTTGCAAGGCTTGCTTTCCTGCTAGGCTGACTCACAACAGCAATCCACCAGGAAGACTGCTGCCTTGGGGCCAATTACAATGAAACCTTGGGACTCCCACAAACAATTTACTCTGTTGGAAAATCCCCTCTTGGAACTACTATTCTTTCCTGGAGACTTGCTTGACTTTTCATTGCCACAGCAAAAGCAACTTTTTTCCTCTCAATTCCTTCGCTGAAACTCTGCCTGTGAGAATGGAGAGACTGGCTGCAGAGGAGGCTGTGGATGCTCTCACTCTGTAGCACAGAGAGGATTGCCATCCTTACTTTTCTGCCACTATGCCAATTTAGTTTTCCCCATGGTGCATGTGTAGGGGAAGTCCTGGAGACATTGTAGAGAGAAGAAAGGGAAACTAATTCAGCTGAAAAAATGCAGGATTTGGACTGTGAAAATAGATTACCTTTGCTTGGATCAAACTTTTTATTTTCTTCTCGCTTAAATAAACCAAAAATTCACCTGACTGTAAACATTCCTTTCGGCCCTTCACAAAAATTCCTTCTGTGCTCCTAAAAGAAGAGAAAGACTGGATTCACAAAATAAATGAGTGAGTGGCTGTGACGTCTACACTGATGTGGTCAAAGGAGGAACATCAGTGATAAGTGTTTTATCAGACTCAGAGAACTTCCTTCAGGTATCTGAAAGAGTATTCCAGCATCCCAGACAAATTTGGTATTTCTTCCTGTTTTGGTTCCAGCCATATGGATGGACAGCCACACTCTGCTAGACAACCCTTTGTCATCTCCCAGCTTTTTCTTGTCCTTTCTTTAGCTTCCTGAGCTAATGAGAAACACAATTAATGGTCACTATGGCCTTGTCAACAACCTGGGTCCTCTGGATGGTACTGGATGGACATCTGGGCTCCAAGAGCACTCAGTTGCCTCCCAATACCTTGATCACAAACAGTTTGTGCCATGCAAGTTCTCTAGTGAACTGCTTACTGACCAGACTGCACAATTCTTGAGGACTTTCCTATGTTATCACAGAATCATAGAATGGTTTGGGTTGGGAGAGACCTTAAGGATCATTTGTTCCAAGCCCCTGGCATGGGCAAGGACACCTTCCACCAGACCAGGTTACTCAGAGCCCCATCCAGCCTGGCCTTGAACTATGACAGGAATGGAGCCTCCACAATTTCTCTGGGCAATCTTAAGGAGTTGTGGAGGGAATAGCTTCGGTGATGCTGACATTGATCCAGTGCCTGGTGGACTCCCTGAGTTACCTACAGTAGGATATATCCATGTAGCTATAAAATTTTGCTGGATATAGAAATAATGTCTGTAATGATTTCATATTGTATAGTACTTTCAATGGTCAAGAGGTTTATTAAAATACCTGATTTTTTAAAAAATATTTTAATTACAAGAGTACAGAACATGGAATAGCTGCAAAATACTCAAATGCTTTTAGCTGAAGGCAAAAGTGGCTTATAAAAAATCAAAGTATGGCAGGAAGCACTGACAGCCTTGCAATTTGAGCATTGTACAGGAATGCCAGCAGCAGCAGCATAATTGCTTTTTTCTAGTTTTTGTTTGGTCCCCATGCTGGCTCATAGTGTTAATCTCCATATGACTTTTTTTGTTTCTGAAATCGAATAAATAAAAGAAAAACAAGGTTCTGAAGGTACACACTGGTTTTACTTGTGTATGTGCAAGAGGGGGATGGAATATGGAGTGAAATGTAATATACTTAAAGTTGGTCTGAAGCTATTTTTCTTCTACTTGGTGTTAGGGGAAAATAATGTCATTCATTGTTCCTTGGTTAGAAAAGTAAAAAGAAGTTAAACAGAAATATTTTGAAATTTGTTGAGCATTTAATATCATTAGACTTGGAAGATGGGGATGGTGTACTGACTTACTTTGAATTAAATTCAGATTTATGTGCAAATAAATTTTGAAACAAAAATATAAAAATAGTTTTCTTTGAACTTTCTTTTTCTCCATGACTTCTTTACACACCCCCTCCTTTTATTTTCCCTAGGGGGAGGTTTGCAGGTAGCTTTGCTTGATTCTTGCATGAATTTTGGTGACCAGAATAAGTGATGGAGCAAGCCAGACAGTTCTGTCATGAGGATTTCAATGATGCTCTGTAAATTCTCCAATGTTTCTTTTGCCTTACTTTTTTAAATAAACTGGTTTTTTTTAAACAGCTTATTTTAAAAAGTAAAGCAAAAGATAGTCTCATTTCAATGAGTAAATAAATCAACTATGAACACATTTCTTAAATATGAGTCATTATCCATAGGCATCTGTCAATATGAGGCTGTTGCCATCAATTAGGATGCAGAGACTGCACTTCACCATCTGAATGCATGGAACTCACAAACTCAGTATGAGCCAACATCTATTAAATATTTTATAACTTCCACAATTTTAACATTTGGGTTAAACAACTGTTCAGTTACCCAGACTTCACAGAGTTCACCTTGCAGTACTTATGAATGCTTGTCTCAAAGACAGATTTTCAACACTATTGTAAATTCTTCATTAAATTTGAATAGCTGAACTTTTCTTGTCTCAATCATCGCTGCTCTGGTGAGATGCTGCTCCACTGCCATTTGGAGATCAAACCAATCATAAGCACATGGGCAGAGTGACCTCAACAAATGAGAGGCCTGGGCAATCCCCAATCACATGAAGTTCAACAAGGGAAACACTGGATTCTGCACCTGGGATGGGGCAACCCTGGATGTGTGTATAGTCTGGGGAATGAGAAGCTGGAGAGCAGTGCCGTGGAAAGGGACCTGGGGGTCCTGGGCAATGGCAAGTTCAATCTGACTCAGCAGTGCCCTGGCAGCCATGAGGGCCAACCCTGTCCTGGGGTGCACGAGGCACAGCATGGCCAGCTGGGCAAGGGAGGGGATTGTCCCACTCTGCTCTGAGCTGGGGCAGCCTCACCTCGAGTGCTGGGGGTAGTTTTGGGTCCACAATGTAAGAAAATTCTTAGAGAGTACCCAAGGAGGGCAGTGAGGATGGTGAAAGGCCTTGAGGGGAAGCTGTGTGAGGAGCAGCTGAGGACACTTGGTATGTTCAGCCTGGAGAAGAGGAGACTGAGGGGAGACCTCACTGCAGTTACAACTTCCTTGTGAGGGGAGAAGGGGGCAGATGCTCATCTCTTCTCTGTGGTGACCAGCAACAAGGAATGGCCCAAAGCTGTATCAGGGGAGGTTTAGGTTGGATATCAGGAAAAGGTTTTTCATCCAGAAGGAGGTTGGGCAATAGAACACACTTCCCAGGGAAGTGGTCACAGCACCAACCTGACAGAGTTCAAGAAGTGTTTGGACAATGCTCTCAAGCACACAGTGTGACTCTTGGGGATGGTGCTGTGCAGGGCTGGGAGCTGGTCTTAATGATCCTTGTGGGTCCTTTCCAACTCAGCTAATGCCATGATTCTGTGTTTCTATGAACTAGTGACTGTAGCCATGTTTCACGTGAAGTCACTTGGCTTAAGGCTGCAGCACCTTCCCATTGGAGAACACACTGGTGGATTGCCAGAAAACAGAGCAATTCAGAGCATGCAGTGAATTTGAACAAAATAGAACAGAGAAATACTTTAAGTCTTCAAACAAGGGCAATACAATACCCAGCAAAATTTTTTCACTCAAAGTTGATAATGCCATTATCAATTGCTGATGAAATTAACTTCCTCAAATATAAAGGTTTTCACTTTAGGGTGAATAGAGTCCTGCTAGAACAGTTCAGCCTCATCTCCTGCCATGTAGGTGCAACATAGCAAATCCTGCAGCTCTGGTACTCTGGGGTTGGTGAACTCAGAACACTTCTATCCCAGCATCATAAAGAATCCTTCATTTCTGAAAAAGCAGAGGATATGCTTAATGAACTAGAGGATGCAAACTGACAAGAGTGTTGGAAATGGGTGGAGAGGAACCAGCGGATCGCAAGCAGAGTTGGCAGGCAAGGTAGCTGGCCATTAGCCAGAGGGAAATAGAGTGGAGCTGTGTGTTGGCTGTGGCCAGCTGGTGAAAACAAAAATGGAGCACAAGGAAGTACTAAAATCACAATCTCAGGCAAGACAGAATTTGATGTAGAAACTCAAGTTACTCTTGAAGCAATAAACCTTAAAAAAATAATCAACCCTGCCAGCACCATACGTTATGTTAAGTGGGCAAGACATAAAAATCCCTTGGCCTCTAAGGCCTGTAAGAAACTCCAGAGAAGTGAAAGCTTTTCCAGGAACAAGGACCAGACATAAAACAGGAGAGAAAAAACAAAATGCTTTTATAGAAGGACTCATTGCCTGAATTTTCCCTGGTTTGCCTTTCATCATCAATTAGAAAAAGTAAATTTTAAGTTTTTTCTGAACAAATAGCAATGTGCTTTGGTATAAACAGCCATGCATTTAAGAAATGATTGCATTTTCCTTTTGAATTCCAAGTTCCAGTCCCTCCCACCCTTCAATGTTCTCTCTCAGTAGCCTGCTACCAAAATCACTAAAAATGGTGTACATTAAAATTTCAGATTTTCTAGTGTTTTTGTGCAATGTGAAGTTCTGCTAATCCTGGCAGAAGCCTTGCCTAGCTAAGAATGAGGATATTTCACATCCATTAATACTTCCGAACTTCTCCTTTGGGGATCATATTCTCCTGACTTGTAGAAATCCATTATTTAACTTTATAAAAACTTGCCTCTTGTTGATTCCTGATATTTCGCCGAAGGAATCCACATGCTCTAATCATGCTTTTTTACTGGTTTGCAGAGAGGGGATGGCAGGGGATGTGTGTGTGTGTGTGTGTGTGTGTGTGTGTGCGTGTATGTATGCACGAAACAAAATGGATTATGAATTTTAAAATTGCCAATTATGTTGCATCACACAGCTCAGAGCACTGGCACAATGATGAACCCCAATCCAGATTTTTCAGCTTAAATGGCTTTACATTCAAGCAAGCAAATTAACCATAAAATAAAGGGGGGTTTTTACAAAATATCCCAAGAAAGAATAAACTGCAGATAATAAGCACCAATCTGGTGTTGAATGCTGCCCAAGATACCAATTGTTTTAAGTCACGACAAAGACAGCTGAATGCTCATCTTGTGGGTATAGAGCATGGATGATTGCTTGCCATGAGTATCTTCTCTCACAAATAACAGTTTTTTCGCTCTTAATTTTCTGCTAAATTGGAAGCTAACTGCTTCCCACATTGTCGTCGGAGCACCTGCAGCTGTGCTGGATTTCTGCGCACCATTTCTTTTAGGTAAAACAGCACTCCACTTCCTTGAGCTCATCATTATGTTTATGTCTTCCTTTCATTGCGCTGCCGCACTAATGATTCAGGCAGGCTGGTCAGTCATTAAGTGACAAGCAAATGATACCATATGCAACGTGTGACTAATCGGTCTGAACAAATGAAATCACAGACTTGCTTTTCCCATCATTCATTTCACAAACAGTAGCAATGTGGTGCACAGCAGGTAGTTCAGTTAAAACCAGCCTTGTAAAACAAATTTCCTGCAGCCGTTTAAGTGCACTGTGATGGATTCAATGCTTTAGCAACCAGATGATGCCCAGGGGAACGAGGGATGGTTTGGGCGAAGGGAAGTAGGGAGGAGGAGAAATGCTCTGTACATACATTACAGTAATTGAAGGTTTAGTTACCTTATTGGTTTGGGTACTTTGTTTGTATGGATCACGGGAATGACTACTGGATTACCAGACCCAAAACATACATAATATACCCAGTGCTTGTCAAGACAGAATACACAGCTCTTTAACTAAAAGTTCCTCAAAGATGCATATTTGATGCGGATCTAAGCAAAATTATCTCTGATAGCTATAGTGGGAAGACATACATATGCAAAAGTAGAACTTACAAATTTTTTTCTCTGTGCCCAAAATGCTTTTCATTGATTTTTATGAGATACTTTTTTCAGGAACGCCACCATTAAAATATTTAATATTGAATGTATTTAACACTTGCATTAAAAAAAAAAAAGTATAAAAATGAACCTCAGTAAGGCCAAATGTACACAAATAATGCCATCTGCTTATCATTAAAATTTTGCTAATATTAAATTAAGGCCCTAAGTAGCTAAAGCCATTTCCTAAGTGACTAGATGAACTGGGGTTTTTTTGATGTGGTTATTTGCTAGTTCAGAGTTACAATGCTGTCCACATCTCACTAAGAAGGTAACACAAATAATTTTGAACTTATTATATTAACTTCTTCAGCATGAACATAAAACATATGTCATACTTTATGTCCTAAGTATGTTCCTCCCATCCTTTACTCAAAACTAGTTTTCAGAGCTGAAGAAACCCCAAGAATAAAAATATCTCAAACCAATCTATTTTTTAAAGCAAATAAACCAAGAAAATCCAAGAGCATGTTAAAAGATAGAATATTGATACATTTGCTTAACCCAAATCAAGGCTTTAAGGGGTTACAATCATAATTAATGAGAAGACACAAGATGAATTTCTTTAGTTGCTCATGTACCATTGACAGGAGCCTAGATAAGAAAGAACAGGACTCATTCATCTTCCAGCATATATGTCGCTCCACAGGTATTTCTGAAACATTGTGGAAATATTTGCATAATTAGAATGCAAAGCCAATTCTTAATGAGGATCGAACAGTCAGAGCGTACCCCCTTTTGACCTTCTTTGTCAAAGCAGCTTTGTGGGTTTCTGAGTCACTGACAGTTCAGAGGCTGAGGAGGAGGAATGCTCACAGATCCATCCTCCAACAGTGGAAACACAAGGGGGAAGCAGGCGGCAGTTTTTGCACTTCACAGTGGATGACCACCTTCCACAGCATCCTTCTGAGACAAACTAGAGTGCAAAGTTGAGCTCATGGAGAGAGAGCACTTGGGTGGTTTGTGGAACAGGGACAAGCAAGGAATGTACACATTTGTATTTATAAATCTGGAAATTAAACCTGCAGCATGTCTTTATGAATAGGCATATGGCCCAGCAAAACACTAACTTACAGTAAAACCTTGGAGTCCTGGTGGACAGTGGAAATGTAGATGTCTTTGCAGCATACTACCATTGGCAAAAGACTAATGTGACCTGTCCAAATTCCAAGAAAGAGCTGTCACAGAGCTGTAGAGAAATTAGATTTTCTATTCTTACTGACACCTACAACTCTTTTACAATTTAAGACCCATGTTGATTAAATGATCAAACAAGTGCCCTGCAGTCAAACCTGCCATAGAGCACAATCTAGATATTCATAGAGCAGATAAAAACCTAAGGTGTTACTTAATAAGCTGTGTAAATCTCTATAGGACAACTGTAAGAACAGCCAGAACAGATCAAAACAAACATCGGTTCAGACAAATATCACCTCTCCAAAAGTACCAGACATGGACATCTGGAAAAGAGGTTATGAGGACAGAGCAAATTTATACTTCTCTCTATCATCTCCTGCCCCAAACCCATTTTCAGTTCAGGGATTTTTTAGTGCCTCATGTTTTTATGCATTTAACAATCAGGTATAGATTTCTCTCTCATGAATATGTTCAATATCCTGTAGCAACAAAGTAGCAAAGAAATAATAAGATCCAAAAGCTGGAAATGCAAGCTCAGCATATTTAGGGTATGGATTTTGCAGCTGGAAAAACTAAAAATTGCAATGTTGTAATGAGATTTGTGGGCCACTAATGAATCCTAAATCAATTTGACAAATATCTGCAAAAACTTACTCTGCCTTAAAGGGCTGTTTAGGGAACCACCCTCTATGACCTCAGAAGTCCCCATGTGAGCTAAAGATGTTCTGCCTTGGTTCTATTTATTGATGTCACTCCAGTTCTACAGTTTCCACATGGTATCTAGCTAGTGCTACAGTTTGTAAAGATGCCTTTCAGGAGTCAAACATTTCTGCAATAGTTGCTTATGGTTTTTGTTTGTTCATTTTCCCAGAGTTGCTGTTCATTGTTGAAGTCATTGCAAGAGGGAGGAACAATACCCATTGCCTGTTTCTAACATATTTTTTCTTTATCATGCCCAGAAGCTTTTGACACAGGATGTCTCATTCAGATTCTTTTTCTTCAGAGAAAAGTAAGGCATGAATATCCCAATTGCAATAAATGTGGGATTTCATAGATGGCCACATACCATTCAATATAATTTAGTGCTTATCTGCATATACGTTTATCTACTTATTTATTGCTATCTAGTACAGATTGCAAGTTGTAGGACACAATGATGTACCTTTTACACATCTCTGAAGAACCTTTTGAATCTTTTATAGAATAGAAAGTGATAAAATAGAACAACACGAGGTAAAAATAACTTTTAAAACCTTTAAAACCAGCATTGCAAACTAAAAATCAATACTCAGATATTTCCTAGTTGACTTTTGTTTCTTTCTCTATTTTCTTTTAAATACCACCATTAAAAAGAAGAATTACAATGGAAGATGCCCCCCATGGCTTTCTGTCAGATGCTATCTTATCTGTAAATACTTTTTGTGGTTTAATTATTCCCTTTGTAGTTATTATTTCCCTTGGTTAAAGAACAAGCCTCAAAATTGTTCTGTGATCTCTGTATCTATGCAGACGAGATTTGAAAAATTAAGGAAACTTGCATTAGCTACATAATTAAGTGCATAAAGAGGTCTGCCACACTTGTTTGCGTGTTTTTATTACTTCCAAACACATATAATATGAAACATTTGGGGGTTTTAGGATTTAAAGAAATATTTTTGGCAAAAGCCCTACTTACATCAAGTTGTGTAAGCAAGTGATAAATTGCTGCTTTAGTAGAAAAGCTTTTAGCTTTTCAGTCCCACTGCTCCTGTCCATTTGGCATTACACCTTCAGCCCTTTCATCTACTTTAATGAAATACACAGTTGTCTTTACTTATGACTGGTTTTGTACAAGCATCCCTGGAGTGTGCTGTACAAAACTGAGGTCATGAGCAAGAAGATTGTAAAAGGAACAAATCAGAGTACACCTGGGACAGGGAATGTCATATTGCTTGTTTCTAACTCTTATGAAACCTTTCAGTCCCCATAGAGGTTATTAAGAGTCTTTGAATGCAGAGCTGCTGTGGTACAGTTTGTCAAAGAGTTATTACAGCACTAATCCTGTAAACAGATAAGAGAGGAAGTAACAGGTTACTTGATTCTCCTCTCAGTGTGTGCTGTCAATATGTGTCTGAAGGTTCAAGGATGAAAATTAGCCCATTAACACAGAGGACATCCTCCTCTTAGAGTGTGTTCACAGGGAATGTTGAACAGGGCATGTTCTTCCTCCAGACAGCCAAAAAATTGCTGGATGAAAAGGTGTCTTCCCCAAAATCTTTAGAGATGGGACTTGTAAGCACAGCTAAGAAGGATTTTACAAAAATGCCCTCAAATTGTCAGTGGAAACAAAGATGAAAACATAATTTATTTTTACCTGATTGCCCAATTTGTTCAGAGGCTGCATAGGAAACAGCCTGGGTTCCTGCAAAGGAAATTGGTTTCAAGGCAAGTGGCACTTCATGTGTCTGTCAATATCCAACACAGCCCCATCTTCATTTATTTACTTGTCCCACCATGAATTCTGCTCTGCTCACACCTTTGGGGCTCTATCACCAAAAAGATACAGAAATGCTGCACATTTTTATATCCCAGAGCTCAGAAGGGCCAGATTTTTGTTTGAACATAGCTCAGCCAGCCATCATGACCCAAATTCCCAACCAAGGAAGGTCCCCTGAACTCAAGTACTTCACAGGGGAGACAACAAAAGAGGAAAGCAGAAATATTTTAGCACAGACATAAATGCCAGGAAGACCCTGTCCCTGTTTGATGTGCAGCTCACATAATCTTTCCACTCTCTTGCTGTGCCAGGTGTCTCACTGTCGAATTTTCAAACTCCAACAAAACGTTCAATGCCATATCCCAGAAAAATGCTTTCATCAGGGCTGCCATTTGAGAAGAAAAATAGAGCTCTCCAAATACACATACAGAATCATAGAATTCTAGAATTGTTTGGGTTGGAAGGGACCTTATAACGATTGCCTAGTTCCAAACCCCCAGGCTGCTCAAAGCCCCATCCAGCCTGGCTTAGAACACTACCAGGGATGGGCCACACACAACTACTCTGATCAATCTGTGTCAGTGCCCCACCACCCTCAAAGTGGAGAACTTCTTCCTAATATCTTATCCAAACCTTCCCTGTTTCAGTTTGAAGCCATTACCCCTTGTATGATCACTCCATGCCCTTGTAAAAAAACCCCTCTCCACCTTTCTATGGGTAATGAAAATCTTCTATAAAGCCTCCCCAGAGCCTTCCTTTCTTCAGACTTACTACCTCAACTTCCCTGAAGGTTATGTGGAGTTTTATCAATTCACTTTCCTTGCACAGGACTACATGAAATTTAAAAGGCTCCAAAAGCTTTTAGAAATGTATAAAAATTAATTTGCAAATACATGTGTACTTATTATCTTGCCTAGAAACTGCCCCCTGGTTTCCACTACCATTGGGAAAGTACTAAAATTTAAAGTGTGTGTGGGGTCATTTCAATCTTAAACACAACTCCAAATGCATGTAAAAAAGATGTGCATTTCTGGACAGATGAATGTAGACTGAGTTCCTCTCCCATTCCTTATGATGCTACTTTACACTCCCATCAGGCTTTTTTCAGGAAACCTGTTTCCCTTAAGTTTTCCTTGTTACCAATGTCTTATATTGGCAACCCCTCCCAGCTTACTCATCTATTTTATTCAGTCATTATGACACCAGCAGATCTCAAAATTCTCTTCTTGTGCCCAGGTATCTGTGGGGCTCAGGTTTCCCAAGCCATTTTAGCCTAGTTTTCTAAAAAAGGAAGACTGATGCAATTGAAACTTTCAGCTACTGCTCAGTTCTCCAGTTTTATCTCTGGAGTTCTACAGCCAACTGCAATTAAATTTGAAATCTATATGTATATATATATTTTTGAAATACATTTATCATACATTTTCTGAAAAGTTGCTGCTGGAGAGAAGGAACTGTCCCAGGTTATCATCTTCCCTCTTTCCCTGAAAATCTGTTGAGTGAAATCTCCCCATTTTCCATTGGGCTTTTCCTAGCCAGAGTCAAACAAGACAACCTGTGCCCACCTAGGGATGAGCCATGATGGACATAACCTGATGGTCTGAGGGTGCTGAGCCCTGGGGAAAGCTGGCATGGGGAGAATCAAGGCCAAGGACAGAGGAGAGGGAGGTTGAGAGTAAAATGGGATGTGGGGGAAAGATACAGTCTCTGTTGTAGTGGACATGAAAGGATTGAAGATAGAGAAATTAACATGGAAATTGCCAATTTAATTAACTGAAAACCAGCTTTCATTAATTTCACTGTTCACAGAACAGCGTTTAACAAAGAAATTAGTATTCAGCAACTCAGGGGTTTTATAATGGTGGTCTGAGGAGAAATGGAAAGAAGTGAAATTTACTTAAAAAATTGAATTTTGCTAATGTAAAACTAACTTTAGCCTTATTGGTATCACTGGCATTTGCAGCCACATTTATTAAGGAAACCATGTCCTCATGCAGAAACTGCAGGCAAAAGGTAGCTCTGCTGCCCAGCTGTAACCCCAGCAGTCAGCACTGGAGGCATTTTGTTAAAATGAAGGTCTTGGAAGCAGGAACAAGAAACTAATCTGAACAGTTTTTAAAAAAATGCAGAACTGGTTGTGATCCTGCTGCACTCCCACAGAACATCTTGAAATCACTTTGCAAAAACCTGCTGCTTCAGAGAGCTGTGAGAGGCGTCACCACAAAGATGGGGAAGGAAAAGAATAACCTGTAAGAGGAAAATAAACTTTCACTGCTGCCTTCCTTCCCCAAAGGCAGGGGACGGGCATCCAGAAGGGCATCCATGTATTTTTCTCCCATTGCTTGGATGAGATAAGCACAGCCCCAATTAAGTAATTTTGTGCAGCAAGCACTTGTATTTGCCACTGTTCAGAGGTGTCATTAATCCCAGTAGTTTTGACTTTCTGATTTACTAGTAGATAATCTAATTTATAGAATTGACAGTAGTCTTTAGCAAACTTGCTGTGCTGTGCAGTTCCTGGCCTTTCACAAAAAGAAAGCACTTGTTTAGTTTGATTTTTTTTTTTCTCCTAAAGATGTATATACATATATACATATATAGCACATTTTACAGGTTTGGCATTATATTTGGCATTCATCACTTCTACTGAAAACAGACATAATTTTACCTAAATACTGCAGAATTTCCCTACTGCGGGTGTGTGACATTTTTAGAGAGCAGCAGGTTGGATCTGAAAGCACATAGCAGGGTTTGTGCTGTATCAAGTACAGAAAATAAACCAAAAGAAGCAGTTCAAATTCCAGTGCTGTCTGCAAACATTGTCCTGCCAAATTGCATGGAAATGGGCAGAAGGTTTGATATGCAACACCAGAAGGGAAATTCTCTGCAAAATTTAGAGATGACAGCAATATTTCTCCTTATTTTCTGCTCTTTAAAGAAAATATATTGTCCTCGCTTTCCTCCTCCCCAGAAAAATACCCTTTCCTTTTCTCCTCTCCTGACACCCTTTAATTAATGCTCTTTTTTGGGTGACACAGTGCTCTGTGGTTGTGTGGCTGAGTGGATGCCCACCCCTGCTGAGGGATGAGGCACCCTGTGGAGCACCAACAAAAGCCCCAGCACCCTCCCAGCTGGGCTGCTCTGAACAGCTCCCCCTCCCTCTGTGAGAGATGTGCGAGTGCCTGTGTGTGCCAGATCAGGAGAGGGACATATTCATGCCTAGATGTAAATACAGATGTAAATACAGCACATCTCCAGCAAAATTCAGAATGTTATAGGTATTGCTAACCCCAAATGGGATGTTATCCTTGCCAGGAGGCTGGCATGCAAACATTGTCAATGCTTCTCAACCAAGGCTACCACCACACCAAAACAAAATTAACAGAAGGTGCCAAACAGATGTGGGACCTGCTGCCCAGGACCCTGCCTGTCCTTAGGGCTGGCTGGGCATCCACAACCCCCTGTGGGAGACCAGTAACTGTGGATGCAACAGCCTGGTCAGAAAGCAAGAAAACAGGCTTCCTTTTCTCACAGTGGACTTGTGAGACTTTTTAGGGAGTTGTAGAAAAACTATGGTACTTGTTAGTACAAACAGCCTGGAGGTGGTGTTTTCCTACTCTGCTTTTCTATTCTTCTCAAGGACTGTTTGTGGGAAAGATGTTTTTGTTAGTTAGCCAATCAAGTAGAATGTGTCAAATCTGTCTGTAAAAGAGAGGATTTTTCATATTAAGCACTCTTCTCCTGCAAACCAGTCTTCAAGTGAATTTATGCCATTTCTGGCTCAAGGGTGACAAGTAACCTTGGAGGAGGGGATGGGCCAACAAGGTATGGGCTGCTGGGAAGAGTCTTGAGTTTCAAAAACTAAATTTCAGCAGTGAAAGCATGAAATCCAAAAATGTGTCACTGATGCCAACAGAGATTTGATCAACAAACACCTAACTCACCTACACAAATTTATATGGGTTGGTACTCAAAGCTAACACCATATAAAATTTCAGGTAGCAGCCACAGCAGTAACTTGCTCCTGATATTCCTGACGCTGCATCTAATACATTAACATGAAAAATACCATTCAAACAATGCTTTCTTCTCAATTTTCTTTCAGCTGGATTATTATCATACCAGATACACTCAAGGGGGTGCAGATTACTGAAACAGAGGTAAAACCCAGCTAATGTGCAAGGGGACACCTGTTTACCTGGGGCACAATGGTGCAAAGCCTTCAGAATTCCAATACATATGAATAAAATTGTGAAGTAATCTACATTTTAATTGTGCAGTCTGTCACTTGCAGGAGTATTATCTGAAAAAATTATCTGAACTAGCACTGCTGTAGTCAGTAAAATTACACAGGAAAAAAAAATAATTCCTGAGGATATATTATATGGAGCAGAGCCCAGGTTCTTAGTTTTGCTCTCTTAAAAATAAGGAAGCAGTTACTGACTTGCAAGAAGTATTAAGGGTTCTAATCTAAATCTTTTGACAAGTTTCACATAGAAGAAATGGTGTTACCAGAGCAGAGCTGCCCCTGACACTCTGATGCCAGTGGGCTGGAAGAGCTGCATGGTACAAGTTGTGTTGACTGAGTTGTACAGGCCATATTCCCATTGCACCCTGTGCTGTATCCTGGTGTGTGCTCACCCTGTAACATCCTGTGGGTACCTGTTCCAACATTGAAACCTTGGATTAACATCATGATATCTGATAATTACTGCACCAAATGTGAAGGAATCTGGATGACTTTCCAAGCTTAAACAGAGATTAAACAGAGCCCCATGCCATTTTCAGTAACCCAGGAAAATGGTGGATAAAGATTTTGCACGATGCCTCTAGAGAATGCGGAAGCACAGAGAATTTAGGTTATATGTGGCAACTGGAAGGCTGATCTCTAGTGAAGACCCTGATCTGGGGTTCAGGGGGCAGAAATTCAGCTCCCAACTCTGTCATACCCTGAAAGAGTGATTTCCAGCTAAAATCAGAGCCAGTAAAAGTCCCAGATGCTTTGAAGTCAGAGCTTGCTTCCAAAGTCAGTGCTGGCTGTCAGCACTGGGGAGGGATCTCCCCAGCAGTGTGGGGGCTGACCAACATGCTGACAGGATGCTGAGGGTCAGGTTCCTGCCCCCCATGCCCCACATTCAGGCTCCCTGCTGGAGAGCAAGTGCCACTGCCCCTCACAGCCCCAGAGCAGCTGTGCCCCTGTCAGAGAGTGAATAAACCTGCTCCAGCAGTGCCAGGGCTCCTCACCTGCACCTGCAGCATGAGAATGCCGTGACTGGAGAGATGAAACAGGAGGTTTGTGCTGTGTTTCCTCCTCACTGGAAAGGAGAGCAAAACCATATCTTACACCTCTTCACATCCTCCCTGACCTGAATGGGATGCTCTTCCACTTCCTTTGGTGTCAGAGGGAAAGATATGAGATTTGACTTTGTGGTCCAAGTCCTTGGGCATCTCCTGGGGCTGGGGAGTCCTGGAAGTCTGACCTGGTGTCCACAGGACCAAGTACAAGAGCCACTGAACAAATATGGACAGAGCTTGGAGCACAGGACCAATTCCCAGGCTCCCCTTACTGCTTCCCACCACACAGCCAGGAGCCTTTAGCAGGATGCAGAGTCTGGCTCCCTCTTGTGCTCTCTCCTTTTAACTAATTCATTTAGGAAATACAATGCAGTGGAATATTTTTAATATGTGGCCTAGAGGTACTAATAACCTTGGGCTGAGCCCCTCATTCATACTGCCATGATCTTGAAGACTTATTCAGGTAAGGAATTCAGTTTCTCACTCATTTGGGCAAGCATGCTTTTGGACAGGAAAAAAACCCTAAACAAACATGGAACAGGATTGCCAAAATGGTTTTCACAGCTTGAGACATGACAGCCTGGGATGCATGTGCACAGCCTGGTAGGGAAAGGACTCCTCTCTGGAGATGCCTATTTCAGCCCTCTGCCAGGTATAGGTTAGGAATTTCCAAGGGAAGAAGCACAAGCAGTAAGACATGACATTTCTAGAGTTTTACAGAAGGTGTCATTGTTGTGCTGTTCCATTTAACAAATTTCTCTCTAGTGTCCAGGACGCTGCAAGTCACTGCAGAACATTAATTCTTTCTCATTTTCTTTCGTCTACAGTCTATCCCATATTAAGCTAAAGGTTAAATATTTCCTGAAAGAGAATTTAACTATACATATAGGCAAATATCGCAGGCTAGTCCTCCACTTCATTTCCTTTCAAGGAAGATTAATCAAGTATGTGTATGTGTAATCTCACAGAATCTAACGTTAAATCACTGGTAATAAAGGAAAATCTCTGTTTTAACCAAGTGTCAATAAAAAGCAGGTTGGAGAGGGTGTGACAGTGGTTATAGAATGCTACCTGCACTCTTTTGCTATGTCCAACATTCCTGTGCTTGGTAATGTTTGACACAACACTGGGAATACAGAAGCTTCCAGGACCAAACGTGGTCCCAGCCATGAGGAACCTGCTGGTTGCACCTATTCAGCAGTGTCACACAGGTTATCACAAATACCCCAGGGACTGTGCCTTTCTGAAGGCTGCCTGACATCTTACCCACAGAATTAAAGCAGAGGAAGTCACTGATGGATAAAAGTAAAGAAAGCCTAAAATAGCTTCTGCTGTGGGTGCTGAGGAATGACCCTGGATGCCAAATGCCCGTGCCTTACTGTGATGTTACACACTTGCAGCTTAACCACCATAACCTGCATCATCCCTGCTACGAGCGCTGCTGTGGCTGTGTCTGGTACTTTTACTCCAGCACTTTTGCTTCAATTGACCTGCTATGATGATGCCATTTTCCCAAATCAAATCCTGCCATAGACAGTTACCTCACCCACAAAGGATTTTTCACTCCACACAGGCTTTCAGCAAAACAAATGTGAAGCCATGCCACAGAAGCAAGAGCAGAGCAAGGTCAAAACCATCTTTGCTGAAGAGAAATGGGTCACTCAAGACTCTGCTACTGAGTGAGGTAAAAGAAAAGTCTCATCCAGTTCCCTGCCAGAACTAAAATTAGTCTTTCCTTGTCTGCAGCCAGATTTTTGAAATAGTGAATACTGATCCATGTGGTTTTCAAATGCAGGATTTACCTGACATCTCCCACAGATTTGGCATAAGTGCCAAAAAATTATGACAGCATATCTTTATAATACTGTAAGTCTCCCTCCCATGTGAGAGGGGCTGAACAGGTACCATCAATGTTTGGAACAGATATCATCAACGTTTGGAACAGACATCATCAATGTCTGGAACTGCTCTTGCCCAGGTCAGAGCAGTTAAAATGCATTGCCAGCTCCCAGCTAGTGGGATTTAAACATAGGTAGTCCTCTCTCAAGCAAAGGAGCCCCTAGATGGCATTGTAAGACTCCTCTTTCACTCACCAGCACTGAGCCGAGATGGGATATTCCCTGCCTTTTTGTTCCTTTTTATTAAAAAAAAAAAATCCCCTAATCCCCCCAAAATAAAATCACCCAACCAAACAGAACAAAATAATAAACAACAACAAACAAATTAAAAACCCTAAAACAGCCACTACAGAAACTTCAGCTTATATTACTTAAGATCACTTGCATGTTATATATTTGAAATCAAGGCAGGAAACTTGATCTTTGCTCCATAGAAACACCTCTTTGTAGATTAAAAGACAAGCCAATATGTCTTTGTTATAAAGTACACTTGTACTATTATCAGCTTTGTGCAACTGCAGTTCTGCCTCAGGTTGGTGCCATTATGGCATATTCAAATTGTCTTGCTTGGCCAAAAAACATTTAGGACCACCACAGCTCCTTTTTCCTAAAGCACTTTGCTTACACTCCTTGCGTGAGCTTTAGAAAAGATCCTGTAAGGTAGTCAAACATTAGTCTTTCTACCATAAAATATTTAGGATAGAAATAGGACAGATATTCAGTTTATGTTGCCCTGAACTGCTCTCTTCTCCATACTGTGGCTGAGGATTTAAAAAACAGGGAAAAAGAAAGCAAAAATTACTCCCGCTTCCCATAAAATATATTTTTTAAATATTGCTGTTTTACTGGTAGTGATCAGTTGGGAATGGGGTAGCAGCAACATTTGGATATTATTGTCATGTACAGAGCTCACAAATGGTCGCTCTCCTGCCTGAGACACTTCACCCTCTTTGCAGGGGGTACAAGAGGGCAGGAATAGGGAAAAAAGCCAGAGGAAAGGACAATGATGGGAACCAAAAGAACATCAGAAGACTTGCCCAGAGTGGTAAAAGCAGGAACTAGATTATGGCCCTGGATCAGTGTTTTGCTAGACACTAAACCTCCAGGGCTGAAAAGCAAGGTTCAGCAATGCTGCCTTGCTCAAACGTGCCCACACATTGATTCCTATGACCAGCAAAATTCCCACTGGGCAAGAACTGACAGGAATCAGGGAAGAGTTGGCTTCTTGCTGGCCACAGAGCACCAGAGGGATGAGGAGCTGTGCTGCAGCCTCCTGTTTTACCTCCCCTCATCTCTTCCAGCTGCCTTTTGAGTTCCCTCACAGACATATATTTATTTCTGAACCTTTTCTAACTCTTCAGGTTTGGTCAAATATGTCTCAAGTACCTAGAAATCTATAAGGGATAAGAAAGGGC
Source organism: Melozone crissalis (assembly GCF_028551555.1). Lineage (NCBI taxonomy): Eukaryota > Metazoa > Chordata > Aves > Passeriformes > Passerellidae > Melozone > Melozone crissalis. The sequence goes on from NW_026535794.1 coordinate 32,316,242, forward strand.
AAAAAAAAAAAGAGAAAAAACCCAGTAATTTTTCTTTAGAAACTAGGTTAAAACCTAGTTTTTTCACCTCAATTGTAAGTTCCTTCTCTCACAAGTACTGTCTATGACTCCAGGAGTGACTGCTGGTATAAAGGAGAACACAGCTCAAAAGAAAAATTTAGTGGCATAGTTCCCTAATCTGTCAATCAACTGATGGTGCAGCCCTGTGCACAAGACAGGACACAATTTTCTAGGCCAAGTTACCTGTTTTTTGGCCATAGTATTGATTTGTTGGCATTCAGCCTGAGATTCTACAAACTAAGAATAAAAAGAAGCGCCCTTTCTTTCAATTAAGTGATTAATAGAAGAAACTAAACCAAATAAACTAAATGCTACTAGAGCCCAAATTATTAAGAGTTGGTTGGTATTTTGGCAAAACAAGAGACCCAGGGAATAAACCACTGTCAGTGGCAAGCCATTGAGGAGGATGCAAAGGATCAGACTGGAAATGTGCCTACCTGTGGCCAGTGAGGAGGCCCCACAGTGGGAACAGCCCCAGGAAGAGGAGGATCTGTGGCTACCCAAGCAGGTTGCTCCAAGGAGCCTAGGAAAGGTGCAGCACCTTTCCTCAGCTTCCGAAATGCCTCCTCCATGCTTGCAGCTGTGGAGTGCATCCTCTGTCTCCATGCAAGTCACCTTCCCTACCCATAAAACCACCTCATTTCCCCAGAGCAGGCTCATCCAGCCAGTCAGCCAGCACAGGGGGCAGACAAGGCAGCAGAGGAGAAGCAGCTGTAGAAAGTTCACCATCTGGGATAGGCTCCCTGCTAAAGAAGAGGGGGGTTTTCCAAGTCACACTGATTTCCTCAAAACAAAGTAGTAAATGCCTCAAAGTCCATAGAATAGAGAGTGTAAACAACACCAAGCAGAAAACTGAGCATTTCTCTGGAGACAGAGAGGCTGTGGGCAGCCACCCGGGAGGAGGCTGTGCCCTGCCACCCTTCAGCTTCCAGCTGTCTCCATCAGGCCCTTGCCTCTTTCACCTTCACTGGCTCTGGTTTAGGGAGCAGCTGCAGGGGAAGCACCCATGGTTTGGAAGTGCCCAAGGATGGGTGAGGCTCAGTCTGGGTGGTGCTCTAGTGCCATTTGACCTTGGCCACAGCTCTCTGCCTCTCTGAAGTTTCTTCTCCTTAAAACAGCAACTCCTCTCTGTCTCCTGGTGCCTTAAACTGCTGAGCATTTTCTGTTTGCCTTCAAAGCCCTCTGAGTAGCCCTGAATAAGTCCTATTGACAGTACTGCTTGCTGCTGTCCAGGAGCACCCTTCTTCCCCAGTCCACAAAAGAGCAAGTGTCAGCAGTCCTGTGATGGACCCCAGGCTGTCACTGTGACCACAGCTGCAGTATCACAGCAAGTCTGGGGAAACCCCCAGTGAGCTGCACCAATGGTAGGGTAAAGCACAAATACCCATGCTGTGTGTGTAGCTGAAATATGAGGTTTACTATGCAGAGGAGGCTTGCCTTGTGTATGACAACAAAATGCTCCTGTCTTATCTGTTTGCAGCTTCCCTGTGGCACCAAGTGGCAGCTGCAGCTGTGCTCCTTGGGGCTACCACTGAGACAGAGAACAGAGCCACGCTCTACCCCCAGCCTGCCAGGAGCACTTGTACGACAGCACCTTCAGAAAAAACCCCACTCCTTGGGCTCACAAAATCCATCCTTTGGCTAAACAGTGGATTCAGCCTCACGCCATTAACCCAGCAAGATTTGCTTGCTTTTGTCAAACACACTCAGACAACTTTGCGGCATGTTTGGAGAAGCTGCCCCAGACCAAATGATCTTGCGATAGATGAGTAATGTGATGATTGACTCTCACAATTAACAGACAAATATCATGTATATAGGTTAAGATAAGTTTTATAGATTTACAGTTATGTTTTACCCCCTCATGTGGTTATCTAGGGACAGCTGGGGTTGGGATATCTGGGAGAGCCAGCTTGTCACTATGGTGACATCTGACCTCCGATCAGGATTTGAGGAAGAGATCTCCACCACTGGACAGCGAAGTAGGGGTTGATGGACAGAACTTTGTGAGGGGTTAAAGGGTTAAAAAGGGAAAACCTCCATTGTGAGGGAGCTGAGCACATGGCAGGGAAAATCTTTTGCTCTCTGCGCCTGTAATCTGTTTTTTTTATTCAGTCTTCTGTTGTATTTTTGATAAGGTTTAATAAACCCTCCTAAACTATGAAAAGTGAGTAGCTACTCCTCACACTGTCATTACAGCCAACAGCTTTGGATGAGATGCTGACTCCAGGGACCACTGACAGATGAGAAGGCAGCAGTCTTTACTGCCATTAGCATCTCTCCTAAGTGAATGTGCACTCTCATCATAAAGCCTGAAAGTTAAACCCAGAGTAGAACATGCACAAAAAAAGCTGAACAGATAATCCCATCAGTCCACTTAAATGGGAATCTGAGTCAACAAATCTAATAAAATGGGGTCAGTGGACCACGGAGATGACAGAGGAGCCTCTCACTTTGCATTATGTCCTGCAGTCCCTCAAGGTCATGCCAGCAGTTTTGATGCAATAAACCGACTCTCTGGGCACAGGATTTCACCACTAGATGTCAATGGTATTCTGAGTTTTTGAAAGGGAAGATACTTTTCAAAGCAGGTTAAGCGCAGGAAAAGTTTGTTCTGGCTGACACCAGCCAACCACAAGTCAACCAAACTCTTTGCTTGGTCAGGATGCTGATGTACTCCTTTCAGAGATGCCCCCAATAAGAACCCTGTCTGCCTTACACTAACATGTGGCTCCAGTAGTTTCTTGTCTGGTTATTTCTGGGAAATTATACCAACCTTCACCATACTACTATCTCTCAATGTCCTCTGAAAACCTTAACATTTAGCTGAAGTCTTTCCTCGTTTGCATGTGTACAAAGCTGGACCAGGTTCCCTGGAGTCATACAAATTGCTCTGAGCAATCAATCAAGTTTGCAAAATGCACAGAATTAAATTTGATTGACTAAACTACTTTATACTCTTCAGCAGAAACTCCAATTTAAAAGCAAAGTGAATTACATCACTTAAAATTAGGTAAACCTCATCAACTAAGCAGCAAACGAGCAGCAAATGAATTTCAGACATGTGCGAGTTTTCTTCAGATTTTCATGTTATTTTCCCTTAGCAGTACTCCCCTGTTATACCTCTGCTGTGCTGGACTTGTTCAGTTCCTTCTACACCCTGTCTTATGCCCTTGTGCTAGTTTCTACTATCACATCATCACTTATTTGGGTTGAAAAGTGACCTCCAACCAACAATGTGCCCTGAAGCTGGAGCATGTAGCTGTAGCCTTGAGCCAAATTCAGTGCCGGCAGCTGGTGTCAGCCACAACAATTTTCATCCCTGTGAGTGTGACAGGACACCCAACACCCAGCAGCTCTGCCTGGTCCTCTTCTGGCACTGCACTGTGATAAGAGGGATTGGCCTTGTATGAAGCCCAGCGTCAGTAGCAGATAAAGCAGCTCAGGGTTATTTGCTGCTTTAAAGTATTTCAGATTGCTTGAGAGACCATATTCTCTTCTGTAGTGTAGCCAGAGACTCAGTCTGACAGCAGACATTGGGGTATCCTGGGTTTTTAAAACCCAGTGGAAATAATAGAAGTTCAACTTGATTTCACACAGTCTTTCTGAATGACAGGGACACAGACTTATGACAGCAGCTGTTTTGATTAAAGTTTTTCCAAGCTGCTTCACATAACTTGAAGACTTCAAACTTTTGAAGGATTTATGGCCTAAGAATTGTCACCTGGAGCTGCTGAGCTGGCTTTCGCAGAGGACACTGGAGTGTTCCACAGTCACCCCCACCAACAGCCACACTTGATGGGGGCAAGCCCAGTGACCTCAGTAACAGCTTCATTGCTCATGAAGCAACAAAACCTCTGACTAGCATTCCAGAGGGCTCTCACAAGTATTTGTCAGGAGCCTCCATAACTTACCAAGGAGGTGCTTGGTCTGGGGCTTGATGCTCACATTCCTTTTTCATTTCTAGGTCTGGAACACCCCTGTTTACATTTGCTAGTAAATTCCCTTCCAGCAATCCCCAGCTCTTTGCTTTCAAGCCATCTGTCATGGCTGGCAGTACCTCTCTCAAGGGACACTTCACCACTTAGGTTAAACAGACAAGTTCTGCCAGTGCCATTTTTCCCTGCTAAGTAGCACTCTCATCTCACTCATTTCCTACAAAGGCAGCCCCACACTCAGCTGGGACAGTGGCAAGACTTTCCCTTTCCTTTTTTTTTCTTTATAACCTTATCTCAAGCAGTCACTAGCAGTCACTCTTTCTCTGCTGCAGACAGAAAAGGACTTGAATTGGTGTTAGCAACAGCAGGAGAGCAGAACAAAATGCTGCAAGTTTTAGAAGCCCTGACAACTTTCTGCAAGAAAACATACTTGAAAGGCCAAGAAATTTATAGCCCATCTCCTTGCACAAACCATTTTTAAGACCTATCTACTCAAGGCAGGCTGCCCAGCCCAGTTTCTGTCCTTAAGTGTGGTTTAGCTGATTCTGCTTAAAGGCATCTTCATGTCTTGCTCATGCATTCCTATAAACTTATACAACTGAATCACATTTTCAGGGTAAAGTTTGGTTTTCCAATCAAATTTTACTCTCAACTATGTTGATTCACTATTCCTTAGCACCCCCAGGTCTACTCTGACTCCTTACCACAGAGATGAAAGGTGAAACCTTAGCCATAGGAGCTACTGGTACTAGGACGGCAAAGAACACTAAAGGCAGCCCACAAAACACCTTTTATTAGGAATTAGTTCTGCTTACAAGCAAACCCAGCACTATCCACCTCTCCCTGCAAAGTAACAACTTCACCAGCCAAAAATCCCAGAGCAATCAATCAGACCCATGCAGAAAATAAAAGAGCTTCCCTCTCATCTGCTGCATTTGGGTGACCTCCCAAATGGCTCTTCTCTTTCCTAACCCTAAAATTAGTTTTCCCCATGGTGTTGGCTTCCTAGTTTCTCTAGGATGGTTGTGTTTTTCTTAATGGGGAGGATTGCCTCTACCCTGAGATTTCCCCCGGCGAAATCGAACCTGGAAAAGGTCAGCAGCACTGTTCAGGGTAAGGTAAGTTTTCTAAGGCTTTCCAGATCATGCTGATAGGAAAGGTAAGGTATTTACAAACAACTTGAGGGGTGAAGGTGTGGATGTTAACGTCTTTGAAAAGGGTCTTAATGTCGCTACTAACTTTGGGCAGCAGGCTTGTTGCAGAGCCCAGAGAGCTTGGTTCCTGAAACAATCAAGGGTCTGCACAAGGCTGAGTTTCTGAGCTTAGGGGTAAAAGAATAGATTCAAGGGAGGATACATGGTAGGAGGTTCGAGAAGGCTGTACCTTCCTGGTACCTCAGCCAGTGGGGAAAGGAACAGGGCAACGTGCGGTCAGGAGTTCAGGATAAAAGTAGTGGGATATGTAATGGAGTTAATTCATGCTGTATAAATAGATATGTGTGGGTATAAAATATTGTAGAAATTATGTTTTAACCTCCCCAGCCAGGAACAGAGTTCTATTCATATTGTAACTAATTCCTGGCAGCTCAAGATAGCATCAGGCCTGTTTAACATCTGAATGGGACCTTCCTGGACCATAACGATCATTTCTTGTCTCCTGCACCTGGGAGATAACATCGGGGCCTTCCTGGCCATGATTAATTGCAGTGTCCCAAGAATTTCACTAGATTCAGACAGTCCTGTTTGCATCTGGGTACTCAGGGACCAATACCAACTTATTACATGTGAAAGCAAACTTCCTCTGTGTACCTAGACTTCTGTCTGCAGACCGGGACCCGTCTTTGTCTATTTCAACATATGTGTAGAAATGGATTTGCATTTGAAGAAGCGAATAGAAAGATGTGGTCATCTTTGTCTCAAGCAGAATAAACTGCATATAAGCTGGATGCTGGAAACACTCAGGGTGAACCTTTGAGGGGACACTGTCACTCTGTCAGAGGAACCTCTGGTTTCACCCAGCACCCGTACCCGGGACTGACACTGTCTTGATTGTGGTGGTTGCTCGAAATTCTATTTTTTTGTAATTGACCCAATAAATTGTTGTTAAATTTTTTATAAATTTGGCTATCGATTTGATCATTTATAACAGGAGGCTGTGGCCTCCAACACCCCAAGAGAGAAAACCCCGCGGGCATGTGTGCCTCACTGGGCTCTCTCCCTTTATTTGAATAAAGTTGCAGGATTCCTCTGTCTCCTTTTTGGACATAAACATCTGGAGTTTGTGGATTTTCCTGCCAATGCCACTTTCCCTCCCTGGCATAAGAAACAGATGAAAAAGCCATGCTGAAGTCCAGACAGTTCCCTGAATGCATGGATTTGCATCTCTGCAAGTAAGTGGTAGTACAAACCTCCTGGGGAGACCACCAGCTGCAGCTGCTTACCACTGCAATGGGTAGTGAATATTAAAATTATGCAAACTGTATCACTGTCATACTTTTAAAGGTTCTGTGGCAGATGCTGCTCAAGGGTGTTAACAGGGATCTTATGAAATCACAGAATATTCTGAGTTAGAAGGGACCCAGAAGGATGATCAAAAATTAACTCTTAGATGATTGGTCCCTACTGGGCTCAAATCCACAGCCTGAGCATTGTTAGCACCATGCTCTAACCAACTGAGTCAATCTCAGGGCCATCAACAGGCCTCCCTCCAGACAAGAATGAACAGGAGAACACATCCCTTTCAACAACTGTTTGTTTGGCCCATCCTTGCAGGCCTCCTCGGTCCTCCAGACTTTAACAACACTGCTCAATTCTTTGAACTCTGATACAACCGCAAGTACTTCACAATATTACTGTACCCATGAGTGTAAGGTGCCCTCCCACAAGTCTCCACTATGAAATGGTGGGCATTGTAGGGGTAGAGGACTTACCTTCACTGGGTTTTGCTGTTTCATCTCAGTTGCCATCCCATAGCAGCAGACAGCAGGATTCCAGGGCAGAGGCTCTGGGTGGCAGTAAAGTCTGCTGGGACGTGAAACGCTGCAAATATTTGGGGGGTTTGGTTTTGGGAGCATTGTTTTTTTCCTGAGAAGAGGAAATCATCCCTACCTGGGGTAGAGCAACAGTCCCCATGCAGGTCAGTGCTGCTCTGCACGAAGGGCTGTGCTGGCCCCCAGCAAACTGCCCCCACCTGCTGCCTCTGGGCTCACACAGCTCCTCTGTGTGAGGAATGGCTCTTCACAGACCCCTCTGATTACTTCAGTTAAATTCTGAGTCCCTTGGGCAGCTTAATTTGCAGGCCTTCACCAGTCAAGCTCTTTTTCTGGAGGGATAGAAGAGCCCTTATTTGAACAGTTTAGCAGGCTGGTCTCAAGAGACATATCTGCAGCCCAGCAGCCTCTTCTCATGGCTCTTCTAGCACAGCTGGAGCTGTGAGGCAGCTGTCCTCAGCTCCACACCCTGCCATTTGCAAATCATCTAAAAGATATCATCACTCTTCGTGTGAAAGTCTCCCAGCAAGGGCAGTGGAGGGAAGGAGAGCCCTTCCTGCAAAGTTAGCTGCTGGCATGCAGCCACGAGTGGCTTAATTACTGCAACAGGTCTGCAGGTTCTCTCCCAGACTTCTGGGCTATACCACAGAGAGCAGTGATACCAATGGAGGGACAGTGATAAACCACTGAGACCATAAATTCTTCAGATTGTGCAATTGGATCTGGAAAAGTATGTCTGTCTGTAATGTATCTTTAAACTTCATTATGGAGTAGTGTCAACAATTCAGGCTTATTTTAAATATTAAGGTTAGAATTCAACCTATCTGTATATTAACAGTGGCACAAACTCTTTCAAGGTCAAGCTTAAGACTACTTAAGGTGCAGACACTCAGAGCCTTAAGTAGTAAGTATTAATTAATTAAGTACTGCCTATTTGTAAAGCACTCTGAACAGCCATCACGTTGTAAGTACCAAGTGTTATTTCTGTCTGAAATATCCAGGTTTGGCTTGCTAGTTCCCAGGGTTTGCAAGTGGAAAGGAAGGAAGGACAGGGCAAGCCTCAGCTGCTTTACAGTGCCCTTGCAGCCCATGCTGAGCTCTGCCTTCCTGCTGCAGAGCAGCCCAGAGGAAGGAGAGGAAACAGCAGCATCAGGGATGACTGATGACAGGGGAAAGCATTTGCTGTCCTCAGTAAGAGGATCAAGTGCCAATAAGCAGACTCCAGAGGATACGAAGATGGATTTACTCCTCCCCTCTCCCACAGGGACTTCTCATGGTGGCTCAAGGCCCCTCTTTGGCTGAGCTGTGATGACAGGGCACAGCTGAGGCCCCATTAACATCATTCCTGCTTTTGAAACATTGGTACCAGCAAGTCCCACTGACCAGAGACAGATGAGCAGCTCTGAAAGGGGTCAGGCTCCTGAGCCTCTGTGTGAGCCTGCATCCATCTCACAAATGCAGTGAGGGTCTGTGGAACTGGAGGACTGGAAGTAAAATATTCCACATCGGAACAATAAGTATGTGTGGTAGGCATAAAGGCACAGAGCTCAGACTTCATTAAGGTAGTTTTTATATTTTGAAAAGCAATATTAAAAAACACTGGAAAATGCAAGATAAACATAACAGTTGCTTCTACAAGTTTTAACCTTGTATTGCTTGGCCATTTTAACATATAAATTATTGCTTACTAGCGCTCATAAATACACAACACAATAATATGTACAGAGGCAAACAAGCATGAAATATGCAAAGGAAAACATTGGCAACATTGATTCTGGTAAATCAGATTATTTCATACATACCAGGTCTCATGATGGTGGATAACTACTAGCTGTAGTCCCTGAGAAGTTAGGTAAATACCTTGATTTGGGGGTTTCTGTTTTATTACTTTTAATGCAAGCTGACACCATTATGGCACTCAAGAGGGAACAGGCAGGTGTTCTTACCTCAGCTCACTGACTTCATCCCAGTCTCTAACAGTGTATAAGATGACAATAAATAGGCTATGCAAATAAATATTACTCTGCTAAAATGTTTAGCATTTACATCTTTCTTTGTAATTTTTACAGCAGAACAGGTCTTATTTCTGATAACACCCTTTCTTACGCCACTGCTATGCAAATGAAATTTATTGCTATTCAAGATGATGTTGGAACCAAAAAGCTGTGTTAGAGAAACATCTAAATTTGTTGCCACAAAATCCCACTTCAAAGAGGTACAAAGTGACACAGCTCTTTCCTTTGTTCTATCTAATTACTCCCCTTAGGTATGAAAAAAAAAAAAGTGTGCAGAGCATTTAACCCCAAATGTGATTGTGATAAATAGAATTTACAAGATTTATAGTTTTTATACCACATAACCTAATTGTTCTACTGAAGGATGTAAAAAAAAAAATCACACAATATCACCAGTGCTGGACCCTGGGAGAGGCTGTATAGTGCTGCCCTTCCCTAATACAGGGTTTACTTCTAGTTCTCCTCCTAACTTCCACATCTTCAAACTGCTTGCCAGTCTGCAGCAAAGCTCTGCAATACTTCACCAGTGGAATGAAGACATAGAATTTTTAATTAGACATATTAGCTACAGGTTTGGGCTATTTACTTTTCCTTTATAGTAACAGTCCTAAGGTCCAATTCTCAACACTTAATTGAAGCAGCCATGTTGGATCCTCACACCTGAAACTTGAATCTGAGTTATACAGGCCACTACAAAAACTAGTTTGCAAAGCTGTGACAAGTTGTCTAATTAGTCACAGCAGAGATAACAAGGTTAATGCTGGCTGTGTGCCTTCAGACTGATTTTATGCCAGCTGCAAGTGATAGACAACACCTGATTTAGTGTGAAATTACAGATGTGCAGAAAGCCAACACCTCAGCTGCCTCAAAGCCTATTGGGATGAGTTAACACATCCCTTTACTTCATTTTGAGTTGGCAGAGTGAGAAGAGTTCCAGGTAAGTCTATCAGGCTTTCCAATCAAACCCTCAGCACAGAGTCATCTTTTTTTATTCTTCTCCAACTCAGCTGCTGCTTCACCCACAGTAGCCACCAAAAGTATCACAGAGCCAAATGCAGTGAACTGAGAAACAGCCCCACCTTCTCACCCTGAATACCTCTGAATGCTCCCTCTCCCGCAGATTTCCAGAACAACTTTGTGGACTAGAGTGTTACACCTCACAAGCTGAAGCATGCAGGCTGGTCTACACACAGGTTCCTAAAAATAATGCCACAGTAAAAAAAAAAATTCACAAGAGGGAGCTCAAACCCCAGGAAAGCATCCAGGTAATGCAGCTATGTTAGGAATTCTAAGATTCTAAGTGCTGTAGCCCTAGGAACAACTGCAGAAACACAAGCAGCAAATTGTATCTGGTTTTTGTTCTTACACTGCAAAAAGGAGCCCACCACAGCTAGTATCTTCATTTGAACAGTTTTGGTCTGTTTGCACAAAAAAGTTATTTACAATATGTGCAGTTACATCTACAGAAGAACATAGGAAATTTTTACTCCATGGCCAGCAAGAGTTTATTTTTTTTTTCTTTTTACTGGGTAAAAAGAAATTTCTTTTTTCTTAAAAAAAAATCATATAGTATTTGATAATAACAAAGTACAAGCAAATACATTTCTGAAACATCTGTTTCCTTTACAATAGATCTATACAATATTTCACAGATGGGAAAACTGAATGCATTCTACAGATTCCCCCACAGACTACTTGTTAAAGCTGCTTTTTTTTTTTAAAATCCCTTTAAACCAGAGATAACACAATTAGGAAGAGCATGCTACTTCAGTATTCCCACATTTTAGTAAAAGAGCATTTTCTTGGAAGTCTTCCTCGTGTGGAAAACATACAACAGAGATGGGCAAGCAATGCAATGCATCCTCCCTGCTCTGTAAAGAGACCTTCACTGGCACTGTGAGTCAGTGCACAAAGACATGCCAAGGAGCACCCTCTGCACATTCCTGTGGCACTCACTGGATCATCTCAGGGCAACTCCTTAGCACTGGAAACCAGGTGATGGTGGTGCTTGAGATGTAGGTCAGCTGTAGACATTACTTTAGAAATGCTGCCTCAGCACAGGCCCAGATGCAGTACTTTTAACTACATGAGAATTGTCACGGGGAGGGCTGTGAAAGGGACAAAAGCAGTAAAGGCACTCTGATGCTGAGAGCCTGGTGTGTCTGCAGGTAATTACACCGGTACCCTGTAAGGGGCACCTTTCTGATCTTTAAAAACTAGAAGCATGTGCAAGTTAGGTGAAATTTTACTTCCTGAAATGGTATTTCCAATGGGGGGAATTAGAAATGTAGATGGATTGAGGCATTTGCCTGTGAATAGATACAAAAAAAGCTGTAATCCAAGCAGAAAACAAAGTTCCTGCTATAATAATTTATAACACATTAACTGCAGGAGCCAGTGCTAAATCTGAGATAACTGAAAAGGAAGAAAATAATATGTTTTCAGTATACAAACAATTGTGTCCATAAATTGCAACAGAAGTGGATTGGCTCCTACAGTGTGTTTTATAAAGCATATTTTTGCAGGAGCCATAACAGAGTGAACTGTTTACTGCTGACCTCCACATCACAACACATTCTTGAGCTTCATCTGGTTGCACTGCCTTGCTATATTCCTGCTCCAGGTTGCTCGCACATCTCAAATACTATGCTCCAGTGGACTCATGGGAGCTGCACAGATTGCACATTATTTTTGGCAACAATACTTTGGCAGCCTTGAATTAGTGAGGTACATACTGTGGTGAACTGGGAATCAACCCCCTTGCGGCATGTTGCTCGCTGAAATGTTTTGCTGCTGTGACACGATGATTCCTTTCTTTCTAATACTGGCAGAATTTGCATTGAAAGCTACACAGGACCAAACAATATTTTCACAGAAACCAAGCTGCTGAGCTCAAAGGACACTGCTCTGCTGCCTCAGGTCCCAGGGAGCAGCGGGAATGGCACCAAGCTTGCCCTGCAATCCTGCAAGCAGCTCCTTTGCTGGCTCTTGCCTGATTTTCCTGGGCATGTTGTGTGAGCTACTGATAAAACTCAGTAAACCGTTCTCCTATAGGGAAGCAACATGCTTGGCATAAACATTCACTTAATTCAAAGTGCTGCAGTTACAAGGTTACATGAAGCTGTGCACGCTCACGCTCGCGGCTCTATCCTGTGAGAGAGCTCAAACAGAGCTTGCTGGTTGTCGATGACATGCAGGTGGTGGACGTATGGCTTCAGCTCGTGGTGCTCTTTCGAAGGAACTTCATTGCCTGCAAGACAGGAGAAAGGGCATGGATCAGAAAGCTGTGCCTTGCCTGCTGCCTCTCTGTCCTCTGTCACAAAGTCACTGCTGTGCCACTTGCCGGGCGCTAGACAGCCACAGGAAAGACAGCCAGTAACACAAAGGACTTGCTGATCAAGTGCAATGAATGAGGTAACAGCTAGATAGAGAACAGGAGAGAAGAAAAAAAAAATAGGCAATTCTGGGCAGCCAGCATGCATAAAGGAGGGGGACATGAGGACGGCAAGAGGCTGACTCTTCCCAAGAGGAAGATTTAGTTCTGCTGGCAGTACAGGCAGTCCATCCCCTGTGAGGGTGCTTCAGGGTTTCCTTTGAGCTGCTCTGGCAGCACAATGGGACCTTGAGCAGGGGTGGGCAACGCAGCCTGCAACTCTTTAAAAATTTTAACCCAGTCCACAAGACAGCAGGCCCTGGATGATTTTCTTCAGAGCCAGTGAAAGGTGACAGCACAGCAGATGGATACGAAACCTCTTCAAAGCTGCTCTGACAGACCCCTGTGTTTTGATCTGTTAGGCTTTTGATTTCTGATCTTGTAACAGAGACAAAAGTCATGCTGCCATTTCATGGGAGTTTATGCAGCAAGAGGAATTAGCTGTGTAACAGACAATCTGAAGGGTGGCCTGAATAGCAGTTTTTCTCTGGTACAAGCTTTATCCTCAAAATGGGCTTGTGGGACCTCCCTGCCTGTGAAACCATCCAGCATGGCTGGGACTAGCAGAGAGAAATAAAATAAAGCCAAGCCCAAGATCCTTCAAGACAGGCAGAGAAAGCAACATTGCTGACTTCTGGCAGACGAGTAAAGTTGGAAAGCTCCATTCATGTCCAGGTCCTCAATATTACCATAAACTGAAAAAAAAAAACTACCTCAAAATTCCCTGAACCAATCAGCTTAACTCATACACTTCTTCCCTCTCCTTTGTTTCATTATCATCCTTTTCTCCACACTCTCCAGCTGTATGAGCAAGTTTCCAGGATTCACCAATCCCTTGTTTCTGAAGATATGTGTGTGGTGCTGTGTGTGTAACACGGGATGTGAATGCAGCCAGCTCTGCCTGTGTCTGCTGATGGGGCTCCTGGGCAGCTGCCCTAAAGAGCTCTTGCAGAGCAGCCATCTCACTTGAGCAGTGTTGGAGAGAACAGGATAATGTGATAAATTTCTGTCAGGATACAGAGCTGACCTTTCTGTTCTGAGGGAACAGGATCCCAGCAGCTGTGCTGCTCATAGTGAAAAACATTTGTATTTATCATTAACACCTCAAATAACAAAAGCTTGAATTATGTTGTTTTTTCAGGCTGTTCTTCCTCACTTTGGAAATGCTATTATTTGTTTTCAGGATTTAGGATATAAATGTTATTTGCTTTAAACAGGCATTTCAGTTTTACTTGGAATCTAACCAGTTTCTAATCCAGAAACACTTTGGCCTGCAAGCTTAATATACATGATACAGTTCATAAACAATAATAATATTCCTTGCTTAGTTTTGTTTGAATTTCTTCCTACAGTGAGACGCCTGCTGCTCTTAGGCCAATCTGGGAATTGATGCAGTAAAAAGATTCACATTCCTGAGAGCAAAATAAGCCCACTAGAAAAGGAAACTGTCCATAAAGTCTCAATAAATATTCAGTGAATTCATTTCATGCCTAAACGAATTTTAGGGAAAAAAAAGTGCCTACAGGGATGTCTGTATAAGCTGCTTTTTAAATGCCAGCTTCACAATAAATCAAGTCTGTGCTAAAATAAAATAACAATTGCCTACTTCAAACAACCAGATTATATGATAAATCTCAGGTATTAACCTTGGATTTATGCTGCAAGACTTACAAAATCACTTGGAAAAATAAAAAAGGCAAAAATGAGATGAAAGATGTGCAGGGAAAAGTGCAAAAAACCCCTCACATCACTGAAAGGAAACAATTTTACTTTCCATAATGCCAAATAGGAGACCTTTTAATTTAAAGAGGCGTGGTTTGGATTAATCAATATTTCCTTCTGTATCTGAATTAAAAGAAGGCACATCTTGCTCCTTCTCCCCTGCTTTGTCTCTTACATACATTTATATATATATATATATATATATATATATATATATATATATATAATCTCTTTTTAGAAAAATTACTCAAGAACCATAATACTGAGCAGCCATTGTTTAAAAGTAATACTGTATATACATGTGGTAATTCTATAGAGCAAATGTTTAACAGAACTCTTAAAAGTACCTATTATTCTCCAAGGTACCTGTATTTATAATTAAAATTATGATTATTGTTCTTTTTGTTGGAGTCAATGCTGACAGCTGCTGAAAAGTCAGTGGAAAAAAGTTATTATTCAACTCTATTTTCCCCAAGGCTGCAGCACAGTTCTGAACTTCTCTTTGAAAAAGAGGTTTTAGTGGCTTCAATAAACGACATATTTAGTGGGTTTGGCTTAAAAACTAACTGCTTCCTAAAGTAGTTCTTCTGTCTCCTTCCTGTATTTAACATCTCTGCAGAGAATAAGAACACTGAGAAGGAGAAAAGCAAGTTAAGCAGCAGAACAAAGAGAGCTGAAGTTTTCTGGCATAGTCCCTCAGGGTTGGATTCTCTAGTGGCTAATAAGGCAGAAACAACAACAAAAATATTTTTAAAAAAGCAACAAAAAAAGTCCTCCGTGCAGCTGAGGCACTCACAGTCCTTGCCTCCAGCATTGATCCTCCAGTGTCTAAAGCAGGCACAGCTATATTTGCAGCTTCCCCTAGAAGGGGAAACAACCCCCTCATTTCTTCCTACTCAACCACTTTCACAAAACCCACTGGATCCTCATACCTTCGAGACTTGTACAGTTTTGTGAAACGTCCTTGAGAAGCCCAGACAAACACACAATTGCTCTTGGTGAAGAGCTGAGTGGGAAGCTGTGGGGATGAGTACCATCCTTTAGCTGCTGGAAGCCAAGGCAGCTGTGAATTCCTTACCAAAACACTCGGACTGGCAGGAGACTGAGCTAACTCCTTGATAGCTGGGAAAGGCAGAAACAGCAGCATACACCAGGGGCCTCCATTGCTGAGTGCAGCTGGCATAGATCTTACACAGGCTTTGGAAGAAATGGCAATTTTTGCAGGAAAGTAATTTACTAAAATTTGGAAGCCATTCCTAGAAACATTTTGTAAACTAAAGCTAAAACTGTGGGTTTTGCTGTGTTGATCTTCCAAAAATGATGCCTTCTCTTGACTATTGGTTAAATAGGTTTTGACCACATTCTGTAGTAAACCTGAGCAACTGGAAAGAAAACGGGGAAAAAACACCAAACCAAAAACTCAACAAACCCTCAAGGATGTACAAAGGCAAAAGAAATAGGAAATTTTGTCTACTCACCAAATTGGTTATTTCTGCAATGTCTCAATGACCGAACAGTATCTGCAATCATGTGCTGCAAAGACAAAACAATAAACATCAGTGCAAAGACCTAAGAGAGATTCTGTCATCAGAAAAGCCTGAAAAATCTCCTTGCCCTACACTGAACAGCAAAAAACAACTGTGGTAAGGTAGAAAATGAAGACAGCAGGAGAATCTTTGCTCTTTGATATCTTAGTGATACCATTTGATGAAACAGGGTTAGTCAGGATGTCTTATTGATATCACATAGATTAAATGAGAACAACTCCCTAGGAACCTGTGGAAAGTGGTAATGAAAAATAACCAAACAATTGCTCATTTTTCTTACAGCAACTTTTATTAAACTGAAAACCTACAGCAAGGAAGGCCTGTGGACTGGGTGAGTGCTTTGGTGTTCAAATACAGCTTTAGTGCATTTCCTAAGGTATTGTGTAGTCTGCAGCCTCTCCTTCTGTCTCCACATTTGTATAATTGGACTGTAAGCCTCTCTGTGGCACAGACTGCACCCCTAAGTGTACACTTGTGTAATGCCACCACACTCAGGCACCACTCTCAGCATAACCAGCACAAAATAAAAGAGCCCACAGCCCAAATGCTGCAGTGCAAACACCCTGACATCCCCACACATAGGTACCAAGTAAAACTGTCCTGTAGGTATCCTATTTTAACAAAAGCTGGTGCTTACAGGGATATTGGATGTTCACTTACATTCAGCAGAGGAAACAAATGGTTTAAATTCAGATTTCTCATACAGGCTCATATCATCAATTTCCAAAAATTGGGATTTTTCCCTACAAATCAGTAGAGGGAGCTTATTCTCACTAGATACTACCCAAAAAGTTCTTAAGCCATTACTTTTAAAAATTTTTACTGTTTCTGAGGCAATTCCTCACCAAATCTAGTAAGTAACAGAAGAAAATTGCAGTTAGCGGGAATGAGCTGAAAGCTCATGCAAACAGCTGATGCTCATTTTACATGTCCCTCAAAAATTATTAGTGGTGGAAAGGATTAACTGTCTTGAGCAGACTATCTTTAAAACCAGACTGATCCAGAAAAGCTCATCTCTCAACATCCTGGGAGTGGCTTACAAGGCTCCTCCACAGAAAAGCTTATCATGAGAGCACATTTAATGGGAACTTCATATTTCTTTCATCAGTAAATCAAAATAAATTTTCTTGTTACCCGCTGTGCTTCATTTGCCATGAAATTACACAATCTCTTGTGCTGATGTCCTTGCACTGATTATAATGAAGTTCTAATGAGATGATCTAGATTTCACGATCAATAATGTGAGTACTGGAAGTACTGAAACTTCCACCAGTGCTGCTGCTGTGATGTTTCCCAGCCAACACTCTCTGCATTTGGATTTTACAAGTCAGAAAAACCCACACATCACATATACTGTAACTCTTTGCTGTCTCTCCTTTGAAGTCAGTCACTGTGAGGGTTCATCTCAGGACTGGCTACTGTAGGTGATGCTCTGGTGAGGGAAGAACCTCTTAGTGCAACATTTAACGCAGAATTGCAAATCCTCTGGCTTTAGCATCCTAATTATGAATTTCTCTCCGGTTTCAGTTCTCTGGGACCTAAAAGTAATGCAGAAGCATTACAGCCAATGTATCTGCAAAGCAAATGCTATCTCCTGTCTGCCTAAACAGGTGCTTGAATACTTGTTAGTGTGATAAGTAACACACATTTCTGGTGGCTTTCCAGCCTGCCAGGGATCATCAGCACTCTTTTCACTGAGGACAGCAGAGCCTCGGGCTTGGGGTTGCACTGATATTTGTGGGGGTGGGTTAAGAACACACAGCTGCACACACACAGTCCTTACAGCTGAAGGCTCTGGGTAAGCCGGTGTTATCGAAAATGGTAATGGCCATTGACCTGTAATAGAGTTTGCTGGAGTGTGGCTAAGACAAGTCATTGCTAAGACATAGCTGAAGGCTGAAGAGAAAAACCTGAAGAAGCACATTTTAGTGAAACAGTTAAGAAAATACCACGGAAATTCCTTGAGATGCGACCATGTAAGGCTATATTTTAATTTATTCCTTCAGATTTAGTTGAAGAAGTAAGTATAATACTAAATATTGATCTAACACTATAATAGACTAGATTTTACACAAAATGCAATTAAATTAACCACTGCAACCCCTTCACCTTTGCTAAAGCTAGGTAACATTCCTGAAACAACAGATCACTTCTTTTCCTTCTCTTTGCAAATTTCCTTCTTTACATTTTGAGTTAACTTTGTATCCACTGCTATAATTTCATGTCAAATAAAATCCAGTCATGGTAGGATTGCTGAGATCTAAGAATATAAAAGAAGCAGGGATTGTAGGGAGAAGGATCTTTAATAAAAGAAACTAATACAATTGGAAAAATAATGGTTCAGACTGACAAGTCCTCCTTCAGGTGAGATGTTTAATGTAGAAATGAAATATTTCAAAATAGTAATCCAAACGGAGACACAAGAAACCATCTTTGCTTTGAAATTCATAAGTGGAAATTCTAGTCATTTATGACAGTAAGTTCCTTCCCCAAAGCAGTAATCTGCTATGGTAGAATAATTCCTTTCTTCTTTTTCTGCAACAGCAAATTTGCAGGTGAGGTTCAGTGGCTTGATCCAAATCGAGCAGGAGTCAATGTCAATCCTAATTTTTCTCAGCTAAGGCCAGAAAGTGCTCAGCACTTCAGTACAGAGCACCGAGGAGGACATTGTTCTTCAGGACAAAGCCCTTACAATTAGAAAAGAAACACGACTGATGAATAGGTGACCACGTGTAATGCATCCTGTGAGTTCATGGCCACCGACTAAATCCAACTGAGCCAGGGTAATACCAGTGTGCAGCCCGAGTTTCCACTACACTGATATTTAAATCTCTCCTAAGCCCCCACTTCCTAAGCTTGCACTATTGCCTGCATTCATATGCACAGGGCTGCATGAGACAGCATGTTTCTGAGAGCGTGATCTGAATGATAATCTGGAGGAAGTGTCAATCAGAACAACTCTCACCCCACAGCCATCACCTCAGCCTCTCCCCCCTTGCCATTTAAAATGCCCATTATCCATTTGAATGGAAAAGGTGAGATCCTGGCTCTCTGAAGTCAATTACAGCTCCCACTGCCTCTGGAAACACAATGGAGACAGAAAGGAAAGGGATTCTTACCCAGGAAGCCCAGCATGCATTAAACATATACACGATTACACAACAAACAAACAAACAAACAAACACAGCCCGATAAGGCTGGACAAGAATTAGATTCTACATATTCACTAAATAAATATATGGGCCAGTGGAAGGATTTTAATAACAATTATGGTGCATCAAGGGCTACTTTAATTTACATGTTAATTGGATGTACTTCCAAGAGGCAATGAAGAAGAACATGCTAATGAGTTTTATGAAAACACCTAAAGGTCAAACAGTTAATGGACTTGGAACAAGAAAACCTTTCATTAAATGCAAATTAGTATTCTTGTAAACTCTGCAACAAGAAAAGGTACAGAAATCAAATAAAAAACATGAAAAAAAGGAGCTCAGGTTCAAAAGTCAGAGCCTACATCTGCTTGCAAGTTGAAAGACAACCTATATTGTGATAGAATGTGAAAATATGTTCAACATCTGGTTCATTAATAACTCCATAGTTGTGTGTTCATTCCTAAACAAGTGTAAACACATGGAGAAAATAGTTGGGCACAATTCACCAACCAGAGCCACCTGCAATAAGAGTTCCAAGGCACACCTGGACAATTGCAAAGAACATTTTGGTTTCTTGGTCAAATACTATAGGGCAAGAAAAAAAAAATTCCAAGCTTCTCTACTCCACCACTGTTCAGATATATAGACTTTGGCTTTTAGTGCCATAGAATCACAGACTAAGCTGAGCTGGAAGGAATCCACAAGGATCATCGAGTCCAGTTCCTGGCCCTACACAGCACCGTGCCCATGAATCCCATCACGTGCCTGAGAGCATTGTCCAAACTCTTCTTGAACTTTGTCGGGCTTGTGCCGTGACCACTTCCATGTGGGAGCCCGTTCCAGTGCCCAAACACCCTCTGGGTGAAAAACCTTTTCCTGATATCCAAGCTAAACCTCCCCTGACACAGCTTCATGCCATTCCTTGAGTCCTGTCCTGGTCACCACAGAGAAGAGATCAGTGCCTGACCCTCCTCTTCCCCTCAGGAGGAAGCTCCAGATTGTGATGAGCTCTTCTCTAGGTTGAACAGACCAAGTTCATGAAAATGTTATCAGAGAAAACCCCCAAACTGAAGAAAACCAACCAACCACAAAGCAACAACAAAAACCAAGCAAACCACCAAAAACCAACACAAATTAGGCAACTCAAACCTCTCTCAGTAATTCCATGCCAGAGTAGATGCCTATGATGCCTAGAGTGAATGTGGCCAAAAATAAATCATCAAGTGCCCTTATGCATAAAAACTACACTAGTGATATTTACAGTCAGTTTAATTTGTACTTCAGACATTATTTTCTTCCTCATTTAACATAGATCAAAAAGTTTAACTTTCATTTAAGATCCCTAAAATTACAATACCACTTGCAGGTGATAAACTAGAGAAAACTGAGGGGAAAAACAAAAAGGAAACATAATTCAGAGAAAGCTGAAGCAGGAGAATTTAACTAATATTAAGCAGCCCACGAGGTGATGCAAAGGAATTGATCTCACTGGGTATAAATGAAGAGTGGACTGTGTAGCAGTGATGATGGCCATTACTGGTTCAGCCACTTTACACAGAAGTAGAGGAGAAGAGAGAGAAGCAGAGGAAAAGAGCAGGGGAAAGAGACTTGTCTGTTTCATCCTGCTTGCTCTTTTCTACCCCTGATTATTTCCTCGTGGTTCAGCCAAAAGAAAACCTTACAGTGTTACAAGACAAGGAAAGCAAAGGGAAGAAGATAACATAAATGTTTTTAAAAACAGGAAGGATAAAATTAGCTTACCAGCTTTTCAAAATTAACAAGGTTATCCAGAAACGTTTTATTTCCTTCATGGATGAATGTTACATCTGGGGGGAGAAAAAGGAAAAACAGTTACTATTCACAACCTCTTTTTTAATGCAAATAAATAAAATTACTAAACAGCAACAAAAAGAAAGAAAAAAATAAGGTAAGTATCCCATTAAGGATTGAGACAATATCTTGTAACAGTGAAACAAAAGCCTGGCCTAATGATGACATGCAGAGATTATTAGATAACAACGATATTTACACATTGTTAAGAAGAAGAGTATTTTTAAGTGGGGGCAAGGATTTCTTATTAAACCTGATCTGTGCTACTTCTGGGATGTATAATATACAGAAGATGGCTGGGAGCAGGGGAGGGCACCCAGAGGGATGGCCCTGCATGGGCAGGGCTGGGACAGGTTTGTCCCTGAGCCCAGAGCTCCACGGGGGCAGAGCTACCAGGTGCTGGAGATGGCTCTGACACCCCTTCATCTCCCTCTGTGGGACAAATGACTGTGAAGTCCTCCCCAAAGACAAGTCCCCAGCAGTGGACAGCCAGAGAGGTTAATCACAAGACACCAAAGTACAAAGCCTTGAAATAAGCATCATGCCTGGGGAAAAACGCTTTTATGTAGTGTTGTTGGAGGGAATTTGCAAAGGCAACAAAAAGGTCGGAGGAAAAGGAAAAGGTCTGTATTTGGCCGCAGGAAGAGAACTGAACACAGTGTAATGAACTGGGGGGAGGGAATATCAAGCAAAATAAACGTTGCCAAGTTAGGATACAATTAAAACAGTAGCTCAAGGCCATTTTCTCTGTTTTTCTAATGCCTATTAGGTCAGAAGCAAGACCTATCTTGGACATAAAGTACCAATAATATGAATAGATTCCCTGAGGAAGTGGAAGCTCTGACTGCAATAGTGCACCCTCCAGGTTACTGGCAGCACAGGCAGGAGCACCACAGCCCTGACCAGCTCTCCTGCATGGGAGGTACCCAGGAGATCCATGAGCAGAAAACGCTGGAGGAATGAGATGGCACTCCAATAGCATTACTCCTGAACAGTCCCAGATGAGGATGCCAGCGGGAGAACAGCACACAGTGAATGGGACAAGAGTCCCTCTCCCAGCAGAAGCGTCAGCCTCCAGCCCAGCAGCCAAACTGGGCCCCTCAGCATGTCCTCACCTCTAGAACTCCCTGTGATACCCACACGGACCCCACGGTTATGGGGGATTTCAGGAGAGGAAACCTGCAGAGAAGCTTCGTCACACACCGCCCCCCATCCACCTCTACCTTCATCCTCTCTCAAAGCAGCCAAGCTGATTTATTTCCTTGGGTTTCAAAGCCTCACTCTGTGCCTGAGGGGCATTTTGTAATTGCTTGGAATTGAAATGCTAAACGGCTTCAAATGCTGCTGGAAACCCGGGGCTGGGACTCTCCTGGGGGGTGATGGAGAGCCCCTGTGCCTCTAGGGTTGGGCTGGGACAGACAGGACGCCAGCCCGGACATGCAGAAAGCACAGCACATGCTGCCAAAACCCCCAGCACCTCCCCTAGCCCCGGGCGGCATCCCAAAAAGCAGAGGGAAAGGAGGGAGCACGACCCTCTGCACCTCCTCTGCTGGGCTGCTTGGGGCACCCAGGGAAAGGGACACAGAATGGACACGACTTCAGGACACAGGCAGTGCTTGTGTCTGTACCAGTGCAGTTAAAAACTGTCCATCACTTCTAATGAAAAACCTATACTGGAAGCAGAAATTTTCACACAGCTTTTTAAGTCATTGACAGCAATGTGTGTATCTCTGAGGGCAGAAGGAACAGAAATTTGCTTTGCAGCCAACAACTAAGAGTCTAGATAAATTCAGTAGAGCAGAAAATTGCATCTGAACTAGGTTATAAGGGTATATCACAGCATTTTATTACACATTTGAAAAATCTGCCTGATTCTCAAAAGCTGTGTCTGTGTGCTGTGAGAGCTCTGCATTTAAATTTAATTAACTTTTAAAAGGACACTCTGAAGTTATTTTTCATAATTTAAGAATTTTTTTTTAATTGAAAATACTTTTGTTCCTATTGTGATGAAATACACTAATTTGCCGAGTTATTAATGATTTCTATGTTACCCATTCCTATTCTACTGGTCTTGGAAATGACCTTAATACAAATATGCTTGATATGGAATAAATTCCATTGAATTGTGCAATATTCTGGGAATTAACAACCTTGGCAGCATCTCCTTATGGACCACTGTACTGAAGGACATTACTGCATTAATTTCAAAGTCTTCTTGCTATCTCCAATTCAAGTTAAAGATACAAATGCTGTCTAGGTGCACGTTCTTACACACCAAATTGTAATGCTGTGTAAACATCATTGCTACAAGTGACTTGTGTCTGCTGCTTTTGTTTGCAGGCAAGAGGTACTCCAGAACACTTTAAAATTTTTGATTTTGAAGCCTTGATAATTGTATCCATCTGAATTATTGCAAACTCCTTTGATGTGTGCAAAGAGGGGAAGTGTCTGGTGGCTCCCAAACTGTCACCAACTGATCTGGAGAACTGCCTTCAAACATTTCACAGCAGCAGGTTGGAATAAACAGCCTAAAGAGAACACTTTCAGAACACAAGAATAAACAAGTGAATTTGCCATGTTCAAAGACTAGGCAATTAATAATTAATGACTCCAAGACAATGGAATATTTTAAATACATGCCACTTAATTAGTTGCCCAGCTCATTGCATTAGCAAGTAGTTGTACTTTATTTTAAGACTTTAAAAAAAATTATTTTAGATAGTAAGATTTTATTTATCTCTTTCAGACATATAAGAGACTTGGAAATCCCCTCCTCTAGGAGGGAGGCATCTCCCAGCAGGCACCTCAGAGCAGCAGAATGACCATGGCCACTGGCTCGGGGGCCTGCAGGGCCACACTTCCCAACTGAAAGGGATGTGGCCAAAGCAAAAGCACACAGCTCTATCCACACTTGACAGGACACCATGAAGTTTTAAGACCTGTGTGAAAACTGGGATCTTCCCACTGTCTTAAAAGGGAATCGTTTATTACCCAGACCAAGTGCTGCCTTGTCAATACCACTATACCTGTCACATACTCATTTTAAGAGCATCCAAAGAAAAAATCACCTTACAGAAGGTGGTTAAAATCACTTATTTTAATTAACAACAGTGAAGAGCAGCCAAGCTTTAACATTACCTTTCAGAAGTAAGGGCATGAAGGGGATTTTCGGAGATTTCATTTTCTTGAATGCATCTCTGTAAGCTTTGTGATTCAGAGAAGGATCCTACAAAACCATTTGAGTAATAGACAGAAAAATCAATAGGCTATAAAAAGAGCAATTCTAAATCCATTACAGGCTTATGATCTGAACATGATTTAGATATAAAAGGTTTCTTTGGGATGCAAGGTAGCTAAAGGTTTTCTAAGCCAGCTGACATGCTAAACTGAACAGGAACGTAAACAGTGAAAGGAACAAAAGCAATTATGTTCCTTTAGATGAAGCAGTGCTAAATTGCGAGGAAACTGCAGAATAGATTCACTTGGACTGCTCTTTAATTTCCCCACAAATTTCTATTAGCAAAATCCCTTACTATACAGCAGAAAATGTATCCCTGAATGTATTGCTGATTAACTTCTTTAAAAAAACCAAAACAAACATCACCAAACAGCAACAAAAAATACCAACAAAAACTGCTTTAAGATCCATGGAGCATGCTGGAGACTTTCAAAGAAAATAAGGTAGCATGTTTCTGTGGCATTGTGTAGGCAATTCAAAATTCATCTCAATTTCCAATGTAAACATCAGCTCACACAGAATCTTTAAAACACATTCATTTATAATGAACTCCAAGTACAGAAGCATGACAGCTGGTAAAGGCTGCATCTCCTGTTCCCCGTGCCAGGCAGTGATCTTACCATGCACTCACTTCCGTGACAGCCAGAGGAAACATTTGTTTATTCTGCTTTGATAATGCTGACAAAGACCCTCCAGCCTCAGATTTTGACATTTGTTTTTTTAAAACTTGAGCTGGTCTCTTTTTCTCCTGATCTGCAGCATATTGCTTCAGATAAAGGTTGATTAGCTACCAGGGAAAAAGAACAGCTCCCAAATTGATGCTGGTGAAACTGCATTTGCCTCTCTCTGCCCTTCCTCCCTCTGTCAGGCACAGAGCCTCTCTCCTTTTCATGTTTGCAGACCAGCCTGGAGCTCTGGAGAGCCACGTGGCCTTCAGCAAATCACAGATCTGACATGACAAGTCCAACTCCAGACAATAACAGGCAGACTCCAAACAAATTAGGAAGAAGGAAGGCAGGTGAAGCTAGCAATGTTCTTCTGCTGCCAACATCATACTTACCGTCAAACTTTCAAGTTCAGTGAAAAGTTTCTTGAACTTCCCAGGAATTTTCTGAAGTGTTGGAAAACAGAGAGGGAAAGGAAAAAAAAAAAAAAAAAGAGAGAATTTGATTTAGGCAGAAAAATGCTGAGGCATTTTCTTTTCCATGAGACTGCTCTGGGTGAAATGCCTGCTGCTGAAAGCACCAACAGGCACTTAACCCCAGCTCCTCAGCTCCCAGGGCCCTCATTACAGACCATGTTCAGTGCAAGGCCAGCAAGGAACTGGGCCCTGCAGCCTCATCTTGGGGACCTGCATCCTTCTAGCATGGAAACTGCTTGATAGCAGCTGGCTTTACTTTCTTCCCCAGCTTCCATGACTAAACATCCATATCAAGCTAGATGCAGTAACACAGGCTGAGAATTCAGAAACTGATCACATCCATGTTAAATCATTTCTTGTAATCAGTCTTGCCCCAGAACATGGGTTCTAGAAATTGACAGGTTGTTAAATCATTTCTTGTAATCAGTCTTGCCCCAGAACATGGGTTCTAGAAATTGACAGGTCTCACACTCAGTGCTGTTTTGTACATCATGCTGGTGCTGATCAGGGTTAACACTGGCACATACACCACTTTGTGGTGCCAAAGTGAGACATTTCCTTAATGAAATGATTACTCTGTCTCTGGTATCTGCTCCTAATCCCACAGAGAGGTGCATAAAAGACGTTCTAAGGGAGCCCAGGCACAAACTACTGTCTTGCCCCTCATGTCAATATCTGCTCTACTCCACAAACATCCACTTTCTTTGTCTCTAAAATGCTTTAATGGATTCACATCACTACACTCAGAGCAATTGTTTGCAATTTAAATTTTCATGCTGGTATTTCAAACTTGAAAGATGGTGTGTGGACCTTAAAGCCTGTCTATTTTTTCCAGCCATAGTAGTTAGTCTAGTAAAACAGATCCCCTCTTAGTACAAATCCTGTCTTGTCTTTGTCCTTAGATCCTGACAGCCACAGTGACATTACCAAGAGAAAAGAGATTTAGAACAGTTAGATTAAATGGATGTGTACAATTAAAATGCTAAAATGATTGAACATGGAACTGCAATTGCATTTTTTTTCCTATCTTAAATGGAGGAAAGCGAGGCTCATTAAAACAGTGGATACTGTACGAAAATAAGTAGAATATACTTGGGAGCATACTACTTGTTCAAGAAATCAAGTGCAGAGCCAATATGATTTAGTCTAAACGGCTGCTTAAATTTAGGTTGTTTCATTTACATGTGTAAGTAATTATAATTAATTTAAAAACATTGCTCTACTTTCTAGAAGTCACATTACTAATGCAAATAACCTTCTGCTTTTGAAACTTCCAGTGCAATGAAGTTTTATAAATAAAAAAAAAGAAAGGATGTGACTTGATAAATATTTTACACACAGAAACGTGACATATTTACAGTGGTACATATGCAGATGCACTCTTTGTTCTGACAAGCAACATATTCTGTTCTTCCTGAGAGAAGTCCAGGGGCAGTGCATGATCTCCAGAGGCCTCAGCACAGAGCAGAGTTCTGCGTGGCTCTGTGCAGGAGAGATCTGTATCACTGGAGATATGCTCAAGCATATCTCCAAGGCAGGAGATCACAGCCCTTCTCTGTCACTCTGTATTACAGATTGGTATTTTTGGAGTCCTGCCCACCTGTGGTGTTAAGGGCATGAAGGAGGGATAAGGCTTCAACCCATCCTGCTCAATTTCTCCTTCCCCAGTATTTGGGTCATCATCAGATACAGTACACTTGCAGATACTGTAACTCAACATGGATGCCATTTGGATGGAAACAAAAAAATCACAACAGAAATACAGATCCCAGGGGGACCCTCCTTTAAACACACCCATACTCTGCAGCAACCAGTAGCTTTTTAAGCAAATAATCTCTGTTCCCCAATATGCTCCTTATTCATGGCTCATTTCCTAACTTTGTTGTTCAAGATGAGCAGCTGCAAAAAAAAACCTGATGAAAGACAACTAAAGAAGGTTTATTTCTACTTTGTTGTTTTGGCTTTTTAATTAAATTATTCCATAATAAATTATTGCTTGTTTGGAGCCACCTTTGTAAGACTTTCTGTTGTGACATCTACTTAAAATCCTAGAATAATTTATTTTGTTTTAAGGGGATAAGATCTCCATGCTTTGTTCTTATTTAAAACTCTGGAAGGACATATTTAAGTGTTTGTTTTTTTTTAATACCAGCGTATCTAAGGTTTCAGGTCACAAAGAATTTTCTCCACCAACATTTCCTCCATATTTGATTTCAGCATGAAAAAATATTAATCAGAAAGAAAAGGTAATTCACCATATACAGCTTTTGTGCAAAATGGTTTTGACAGTGTCTGAAAGATATAAAGATGTGTCTTACCTCCCAGGTCTGAGACAGCCGGCTGACAGATGCAGTGTTGAGACCCATAACAATTGCAAAGAATGAATTCAGATTTCTTTGGGCTTTACAGCTGAGGAATGAAAATATGATTTTTTTGTACTCAGAATCAGCAAGAAATGGAATGCACACGTATCCTAGGTTACTGAGTCTCATTTCACCCCTCAGCACTAACATACAATCATCTTCCAAATAATGAACTCATTAAATGTCCTCTCATAACCACCTGCAGTCTAGGTGATGGGGTCTCTAAGAAGTTTTTTAGAAAACGTTCTACTGTTTCATCAACCCTGTTGTTGGCAGGTTAATTTTTTTCCCTTTGCTGTCAAAAGTAATTTTCCCTTTTCAATGTTCAAGTTACTCCCAGCTGTCCTTTACCATACAGAATAACTCCTTGACCTCTATTCTGTTGTATAATAAATATTTTCATCTTCTTTTTCATCTTTTCTGTAAATTGTACAACATAGGTTCCTCCAATTTCTCTTTGTAGTTGTGGCCTGCAATTTGCTTTTCCATATTGTTATTATCCTTCATTGAATTCTATGTAATTTATTTTAACTCATATTTAACTCTTATTTCCTTCACTACTTTCTCATGTAGTGAGACAGTGGGGAGGGACAAAGAAATATAATTACTGTTCTACGTTCTTATGCAAGCATAAAACAAGCAGCAAATTATTTATTTGGAACAGCATCACATTTTGTCCTTTCTTTTAATTTGTCATCTTTTATCACCCAAGGACCTCTGTCACAGTGCTGTTCTTTACAATCATGCATTTATTTCTTCAGCTCAGTATTAGCATTCTGTAGCTGAATTACTTGGCATCTATCTAAATTAAATCTTATCCTACTGTTGTTTGCACATGCCACTAGACTCCTTAGATAATTCTTTTTTTTTTTTCCTATCTATCCTCCAGTGCATTTGCAATCCCTCATCATTTTTATTGTCTGAAAATCTGGTTAGTGTTCAATTTACATATGCCTACAAACCAGTTACAGCTAGTACTGGTTCTAGTACAGGTCCCAGTTTGCTCAATTCCTCTATTTTTTGACATTTTACTGTATACAATCAGACCATGCTTATTTCTAGTTCATTAGGAAACTTGAAATCCTGAAATACTGAGTCCTTTTAAAACAAAAATATTGCCCTGTGTCTTGCAGATTTTTGGAGACCATATAAATATATGGGTGCATTTGTATGTGAGAGTGCAAATACTCTTTTAAGACAATTTAAAGTTCCACTGGCTTCACTGGGATTTATCATCCGTATATGCCAAGGCCTTAGCCTGGAAAATGGCCAGAAGTTGTTACAAGTTTTATAAAGCCTGCCCTTATCACTGTGTACTATCTTGAGACAGTGTATTTCTCACTTCACTTCAGCTGTCTTGCAGTTAATCCTAACTTTGTTGCTTAGATTCTTTTTATCATGAAAGCCAGGCAGCTCCCAAAGGCAACTCATTTCAAACCAAGGAAGGTGTCCAACGCAGCCTGCATGAACTGTCTGTTGGATGGACCAACTCCTCACAGCCAGCTGTGCAGAGAAGGGATGTCTCTCACAGCCAGCCGCTGCTTGCTTGGGGAGCAAAAAGGCTGCTCCTGTAATCTTTTTGTTCTAACCTTACATTGACTTGTTTCTTTAACTCCCCAGGATGTTTTTTTTAATAAAAAAATGGTAATTAATTTTGTTTATTGAACAGCTTATCTTCTCTTTTAGACTACTCATCAAAAGAAGCGAATGGATTTGTTTTCCAAACACTCCGTCTCCCTTTTATGTGTTGACACACTTGTGTAAAATGCGTTCCTCACCAGCAAAGCACACAGATGATGAACATGAAATCTTAGTCCTGGTGGTTTCCTGACCAGACAAAGATTCCTGGCTGAACCAGTGAGCAGAGAACAGGGAGCAGCCAGAGCTGTCCATAGTTCCCTCCCTCTCTGCCTTAGTGATAAACAGAATCTCCAGCAGGAGGGCTGCTTGGCTTGTCTCATGATGTGTTTAGCACACCATCCTTCCACCCTAATTGTTCCTCTCTCATCAACTCTTCCAGAACTGATGAGATACAGTGGGGTGTTCATTTAGAAAGCAGCTTTTACGACAAAAAAATCCTGTGAAAACTACACATCCTCTTATTTCATCACCTACATTCTCCAGTGGTGGGTGCTTCTGCAATACATGGGGAGAGCCTGTCTACTGTTTACTGACAATTGTATTTGGTCTCCATAACTTTGACTTTTCACTTAACAGAATAGGATCCATAAAAATAGAGCAACACTTTAGTCTGGTAACAAATATACTCTTATTCATGTAGGACTGACACAAAACTTTTCCTGGGATGCAAATTAATGCTACAATGGTGCAAGCAAGGCACATGGAACCAACCGTTTTTTGATCATTGGTAGGGCGAGAAACGAACATATTACTGGATACCACACAACTTGCAAACTAAATTGGATCACATTTATGAGTTACACTAGATTAGATTAGAAGAATTAATTTCTCTAAAGGCACTGCTTCAGCAGAGAACAGTCCTCTGTAAGTGCCTTGCAAATTAAATCAGCCCAGCTGATGAAGGGAACAATTTATACATTTTCCACAACCATGCATATTCAAATATTGCAGAAGACCAACAAGTGGAGAGAGAGGTGAGAAGGATGATTGCATATATTTAAATTTCTCCATTTCCATTTCCTTGGTTACTAAGACAAAGAGTGATTACAGAGAAAAGAAGGCTCTGTGTATAGTATATATTTGTATGCTACCGCAAGACATAGAATAAATGCCAGTACTACCCAGTAACAGTGAAAGAGCAGACTGTCAAATCTAACATATGAAAAAGCCTACCACTCCAATAAATAAAAGAGTACTCCAGAGAGAATTACAGGGGGCAACAGCTTATTGCAGTTAGGTTCCTCTCTAGAGGCAGGACTTTCAAGTTTATGTGGAATGTTTTGGTTTCTCTATCTAGTCGTGAGTGACTGTTTTGCTGCCAAAATAGTTCTGTCATACAGTCCTCAGGTTATCTGAGGTCAGAAGGAGCTATCTCTGCACCATCAGGGATGTTGCAGCTGGCACTGCAGACACAGCAGCTAAGCTGCCCAAGGGAGATTTGAGCAGCACACACTCCACCATGCCTAGTTTTGAGCAGGCTGTGCTGTTGTTATCTATGGACTGTTTTATTTAGGAATGCTAACCACACTATCAAAACACAGGATGATGAATTAGTTTTCCTTCCTTGCTTCTCTACCTACTTCTTGCCAAACAAACCATGTTGAACTCAAGGATTTCTGTTGCAACACCAGCAACTTACTGGGCAGCAATCTTGATGAACTTTTTCACAAGCTGCACACGTTTGCAGAGCTGGCTACAGAGCAGTATCTCGGTGGCGACCCAAAGCTGGACCTCGTTGCATCTTTGAAGCAGAAGACTGAGATTCTCAGTGTTTTCAGCACTGCCCTGTCTGCTGAACGTGAAGTATATCAGCTCTTGCTGGAAGACATTGACAACATCATTAGGGATATAGAAACAATTTAAGCATAAATGAAATGTAAATTATTTAAAATGAAGTTTTTGAAATAAGGTTTGGTCACAAATAGCTATTTTTTCATTATCCATGAACCAATCACAAATGGTTCAGGTTTGGCTAAGCAAAATCTAGAGACTTATTACAGAAGGCAGGTGGACTGGAAATCCTGCAAGATATGCTCTTCTTGTTAGAATTCCCAAGGTTCCATTTCTGGCTATAGCCAGGCACAAGACATAAACAACCTATTTCTGTATTCCATCACTTCTGTTCCTGTAAGAAAAATCAACCATATCAAACCAGAAGATATGCAGAATCTGAAAAATTTCTATTCAAACTTGTTTCTGTATTAGCCAATTTTTAATCAATAGAGGTGTGGGTTTGATTTCTGTAAAAAAAAAAAAAAAAACAAAACCAAATGTGGCCAGTTTCAAATTTAAAGTGCCTAAACTGAATAAAAAACCCAAAATGAAAGAAAAGGAAAGCATCTGGTGAACAGCAAGGCAATTTCACATTCATTTTCTCAGAAAGCCAACATGCTTGTCAGTAAATGGTATTTTCAAGAGAGCTTTTCTACTGTTAACTGTGTGTTTTCCTCAGCAACCCAAACCAGAACCTATCAAAGTCATTGAAACAACCCAATGGGCCCTGAAGTGCACCGTTATCTCATTTAATAAACCCTGCCCAGTATTCATCTCACTGCAGCCTAACAAGAACAAGGACAGTGATGTGACCATCTGAATTGCTGAAACTGTGAATTCTTTTGTGGCTAAAGTGATATGAAAAAAAACTATTTGCGGAGTCCCAAATTTACTGAAACATTATCCAGTGCATAGGACATTTTGCATATGTAACACATTCACAGAGAGGGTTTTTAGAACATAATCATGGTCTTCTACTCTTTTGAGGCAAATCTCAATAGAACACATCAGGTATACAGGGAACATATGAGATGCCCAAACACAGGAAAGTTACAAACCTCTGACCATTCTTTTCAGTCTCAAGGACTGCAAAATAGCTCTTGGACCTGTGACCACGACTGAGAGCTGCCAAATCATGTTGTCATGACAGTGAAGCAAGCAACCAGGAGTACCAATGCTCCAAAATCCACCACAGTGATGCAATGGTGCATGACAGTAATATACCTGGAAGTGGATGTGGTGCTTCTTACCTCATGAATTGCATTGAAGAGGCTCCAGTCAAAGTTTGTTAGTTCTAAGGCAAGATCCCAGGTGTTAATTCCCAAAATCCTCACAGATCTTTGCTGCAATTCCTCATTTTCAGAAAATGGGCTCTAAATGAACAGACAAGAGCAAAACAAATTCCTCAAGAAATGCCAAAGGTTCTGCAATGAAACAGTTACTGGACTAAGGTACCAAACAAAGCTGAGCAGGTAATCTTCTCTAAGTGCACTCTGAGGGCTTTTTTCCCCACTAATCAAAATGAAGGAGCTATAACCTCTTTAATAAATAGCTTGAAATGGGAAATGGGTCAATAGGATCAATGACTTGCTTTGGAGAGTCAGGCTTTCTCCCTCTCTCCTTCTCTCTCTCAACCTTGAATATAAAACCCTGGCCAAGCAGAGAGCATAATGAAAATAAAATCCCTCAAACTATCAGAAAATAAAATCTAAATTAAGACATCAGTAAATTTTCTAATATAAAAGAATCATTCTAAAAACACATTGGATTAAGAATAAATGCACATAACTTGCCCTCTAGTCCACTTTTACAAATAACAAAAATCCATATATTTTATGATTAATCTACCCCAAATGTAATCAACCAAGAGTAAAATGCTGTGAGTTCTGATTCATAAAAGTTACTTAGTATATTACTGTGGAGTGCTGTGGTATTGCTGGCATTCAGGGTAATTTGACATTTCAATTACTAGCTGGGATTTTCAAGTTTTGCATTTCTCTTGGCTTTTTTAACCTCATCAGTCTGAAACTTGGCACATGAACCATCTGCCAAAATGGAAGATTATTCTTACCAGTTAAGCCATTACTTTGGCGCTATATTTCAGACCGTTACAGCAAGTTTTGCAATCCTTATTATGTAACTAATGAAACTAGATTGGCTATCACCTGTCTACACTGGAAACCTTCCCTTAATATTCACGTTTTTAGAGATGACTCAAAAGCCAGAAATAATGGGGATGACAGATTACAATGATAGTGGCATGTCAGCTCTTCAGGGCACATTGATCCCACAAAACGTAAATAGGCATTTCTCATCCCGAGGATGAATGCACAGATCCTAGAGGTACTGACAACATGCACAAGTCAGCTGTGATACAGCCCCTACTCCTTCTGGAAACATCTGCATAATTAGCAGAAAACTACTGGAACACCGAAGTGCCTGACCATGCCGGCCTCACTGAGGTTTTGGGAAAGCATGGAGGGAGGGAGGTTGCAATCCTGAAGACAGAGGGAAGGATGAGAGAGATCCGCTGCCTCTCAAACTGCTGACCTTCCCAGTGACAGCAAGAGGATGGAGAGACAGACAGACAGAAGGAAAGGAGGACACACCCCCAGCGCTACACACCAGCTGCCACAACACAGGAGTGACACTGATGGGTCTTGTGGAACTCACACAACATCTATTTCCACATGTAGTAATTCCAGGGAATTTGTTCACCACGTTGAGTGATTACGTACTAGCCAAAGTGCCACAGAGGCACAAGGCAGGGCGGGGAGGAAAGAGTCACAAGAGCCCTGAATAATCCTCATCCCATCCATTCTGGTACAAACACAGGTCAGCTTCCCCAGGCTGATGTAGATTGCAAGATTTAAGCTGTACAGAAGCTTTGGTTTATTTAAAATTGATGAACAAATTCCATTACTGTTCAGTCAAATAACTGCTGTTAATGAAAGATTGTTTTTTTTTTTTTAAGAAATAGAGCAGCTAGCTCAGTAAGCTTTACTAGGGAAGCAAAAAATAAATTCTGCACTGCAAAAGCCCTCTGAGAGGAATACTAAGGTTTTGATTTAGAGTCAGACAAACAAAAAATGGGAAATATACAATATCAATCCTTACCAAAGAATCAGTCAGATCTTTTCGGTACACAAACATACGACTGGATGACTCCAAAGATTTTGAGATGGCCAAATCATTTGGTTGTAGCGCATGTTTTTCTGTAAAAACAGCAAAAAACCAGAAGTTTTAGAACAGGAGTAAAAGCTGTATATGAGAAATAAAGGTACAATTGTATTTGTGAAGCCACATCAACCTCTTAGAAGGTAACTAAGCATCAAATTCAGTCTCTGTAGGGACCAATCATCTCCACCCTGTTCAGGCACGATAAAGGCAAGATAGCTCTGATGGACTAGAGCAGAAAAGCTTCCTGCTTCTGCTTTCAAACTGCACTTCACATTGAACAGAAAGAAACCCTGAAATCATCTGGTCTAGCCCCCAATGCCTTAAAGAGCATTTAATTTCAGCCCAGTGTATCTAGTATAAATGTAGTGAATTTTGTAAGAGCAGAGTGTCTCAGCCTCCAGAGACTGAGCTGTTCTGTGTCACTGGAGACAAAACCAGGGATGGAGATTAAATCAGTAGCCACAGCCATTGAGCAGGAAAAGAAGTTTAAAGGATCCCATCACCATGAAATTCACCCCATGGAGCAGAGCTGCCTAGTCCTTTGTAACACAGTATTTATAGTAATTCTTCTAGACTTAGAGCAAATAATTTGGGAAATAGCTGAGTAAAAGAGCAGGACACTGGTAGCAAACAGAAAGGACTTTTTTTTTTTCTCCAGTCCAGATTTGAGCTGGTTCAGCTCTGTGGAATCTTAAATGAACTAGAGAAAGGTGGGGGGGGAAAATAAAGCAAAACTTCAAATACAGCTTAAACACTGCCTTGCAAAAACTGTCACTTCCTGAGGGCTCCAAGTAATCCTCTGGAGACCAGATACTTGGTAGACCCAAAACTACAGCAAGAACACTGCCAGCTACCCTGGACTCTGCATTGTCCATGAGGAGTAGAACCAGGAGAAGTCTGAGAGCCAAATATAATTTCAGATAGTTTTCCCTTTTATCCATGCTCACTTATCCATTGATGCACAGATACATTAGCTGAACTATAATTATGTTTTTTCAAGGTAATTTTGAATGAAGAGCTTGCTTATCCATTATTGGACTACAATAAAAACAGGTTCTCCAATGCTCATACTGCTGCCTTCCAAGTGGATGAAAGAGTTCTAAGTCACACAAATAGGAAAACACAAAGCAGAAAAAAAAAAAAAAGCAGAGCAGGTTGGTGTTTATTACTTGCAGTACAGGATGCATAAGAAGAAAGACACTGATATTGTTGTATTTCAAATTTACTCAGGAAATGTAACTAAATAACATTTTAGGGGTTATAAAGATCATGTACAAATGGCTTTCCTACTATACCTGCATTTTATTTACTGTCTCTCATTGAAAACCAAGTGGCAACCACTTCCATTTTGTGGCTTTCCTGGGAACCAATATAGTGTGTTTCATTATTTATGAATGGTTGGTTTTCTTTAGCTAAGCAGGCAGTTAGAACCAGATTTATTGCTATCAGAGCAAAACTTGACCTGCTCTTGAACAGGAGAGAAAGACCTGAAAAACAACAGCAGCAGAGTGATTTCTCAGTGCTGTGAAATGCACTGAAGTGAGTTTGGGCACACACAAGGGTAAAAAGAATATGCCTGAAAGTGATATAGCCTGGATGGCCAGGACACCCATGTGTGATGCTCCCAATGGCTGCTCTGTGCCCAGGGTCTCAGCAATCAGAGCAGGGCACCATCTTCCTGACACACACATCAGTGCACTCAAAAATAGGTTTATTTAATTGAGCTTCACATGGGGGGGAAAAAAGTGACCTTCCAGTTCTGAATCAAAGACACAAACAGAACAAGCCAGCACTTGTGTTTATTTCATTTAAGTAGACCAACAAAGTAGTAGCAATAAGTGCTGTAACTTAAAAGACCCATCCTTTGTCTTAGGGGGTCAACACCAACTAATGTTATTTGAGAATACTGCCAAGATATTCTACACTCTTAGTCCTTTTGTAGATCCAGCTTCACGGTTCTATGCACTTAGTTAAATTGCTTCCAAAAAACACCACAATGATCAAAACAATCTGACCAAGGAGCTTGAGACCTGCCAAAGATCAAAGATCTTGGGACTTTGGCTGGACCCTAGTAACACTCCACGATCACTATAGTCTTTCTTAAAAAAGACAATAAGACCTTCTATTTAATGACTAACACTAAAACAATAGGCAAAAAATGTCAGTTGCTGCTTACAAAATATTGCTGAGATTGCTTCCAGTATTTTAATTGTGCAAATACATGTCTTCCTCCTTTCAGCTCAAGAATATTTGTTACCTATGCCATAAATGAGGAAACAGCCATGCATATAGTATTTGCTATTCCCGTCTCCATTTTCAAGGCAAACCGTGCCTCATTGCCTTCAAAATTAATTTAAATTCCAAAATAGGAGATTCATCTGTGGAAAAGAAATGAAACCTTGCAATTCTGCTGGAGACTGAGAGTTCTTTACACTCCCTTCCCAGCCAGGAGATGCTACATCCCACATTACCCAAGAAAGAGCTGTTGCCATGGAAACAAGTCTCTGGGAAGCAGCTCCTCATTGTTCCCCTGGTCACCCAGCTGTGGGCCCACAGAGGAACAGTTGTATCCTTGCATCAGAAAATGCCAGCCCTCCCTTACCTGATGCAATAAAAGGTGAGTAGTCAGTGAAGGGAAGTTACTCACCACCAGAGAATGAGACTGTCACGAGTGCCAGCTCCTCCTCCGGGTACTGGATCTTTTCTGCCACGATCTTCAGAATCTCCTGAGCTGAAGTTGACACTTGAGCTTTCACACTGACATAGGAGTGCTCTGTTATATACACACGGCAGAAAACTGCACAAAGGAACAAAGACATGCTCAGCTGTAGGCAGAGATACCTGAACAGAGCAAAGAACAAACTTGCAGACCCCACCACAGCAATGCCTCAGCTGGCTGGCTGCTGCTGGAAGGGCAGTCACTGCACCCTGACACAAAGGACATGAAACTAAGTAGAAACATCACCATTTTTCCCCTCCCCACTTCCTCTCCCTGAGAAATGAGAGAGGCAGGCAAATGGAAACAGAGTCCCACAGCAATATCTATTTAAGATCTCCTACCTTGAGGATTTTTCACAGACAACTTCCTTCACTGCCTATCTTCTTTGAAACTCAGCTGTTGTCATTTTTTCTGCCTTCATTTTAGGTTCAGATAAATCACTGCCCTTTCAGTATACTTCATGTCTGCTGCAGAAATTATTTTGGACCTGCATTTCTACCTGGAACAGGAAGCTTTGCAAGAACATTGCTCCCAGGTTTTCAACCACTCCTGACAGTTTATCTGTCTAGACATCTAAACAACTTGCCAGAGTATTTCAGCACCACCAAACTGCCATACAGTCAGTTCTGACAACTCATTTCTTGAATCACAAGCAGCACATATAAATGGGACTGGTTTGCAGAAACTCTCTGGGCTCACTACTTCCACTGAGGTCCATGAGTTAGTTCAGCTCTGGGAATGCTGTGGTCAGCTCAGCGATTACTTTTTTCTGCTACAAAAAGGGATGTACACTCTTTCTGCCTGCCAGAATTTTAGGTTTACATCTTTTGCAGAGTTTGCCCTAGCTAGTTCTTTGAAATATGGCTGACACACTTAAGTGGAAGAAACTGAGCTGCAGACTTGCATAAATATTTTGAAAATTACATCTGCTAATCAGAATCGTCACAGCTCTTAGTTTCACACTCACTTCAGTGCTCAATTAAACTTTCAATTTCCTTCTCCTCTAGCACTTCTTATTCTAGACAGGCTGCTACCATGCCAACACAGGACAACTTTTCTTCTCAGGAACTGTTATATTTTTTTTATTATCTTTATTGACAGATGTATATAGCAATAGTTCTTTGCTTGTCCTACAGATCTTCATGGCTTCAGGGCACTTTCATTAGTGAAGACTATACCAGAAGCAGTTAAGAACTCTATCCTTGAGAACAGGGTTTTTTCCTGTTGTTTTAAAGAAAAAATGAATATGAGAATGAAGGAGGAACTTAACATTGAGTATTGGGGAAAAAAAGCCATTTGATTTTATAATTCTTTTTTAACTTGTCTCTGCTGACAGAGAGTAAATGAGATGCTCATTCTATGGCAGAATATTTTATCAGAATAGATACACAACATGAAGATGGAGACATCCAACTGCACTTTAAATTACGAGGTAGAAAAATGAATTTTAAAAAATCTGATAGAAATGTTTGGACTCCATATGCAAACTGACACACCTTGCTTACAGTGACTTGGTTTGAAATGTCCTCTTGGTCATTTGCAAAGACACAATGACAGTGATGTCATTTTATAAATGGGCTATTGATTTATCCTTCTTTTAACACTGAACTAAATCAACCCACAGGTCAGATGCTCATGCACAACCACCATAGTGATTCTCCCCCTCACACCCTTCCAACGTTCTATCTATGGTATCTCTTGGGATGCACCACATCATCTCTTCCAGGAGCCTGTGCTGCTCCTCTGTCAGAAGGAGGGAATGCCAGAGGGAGGAAGTAGCCATGGGCTGCAAGCTGCCCTGGTAATGGTTGCAACAGAGGATGAAACACCTCTGGTCAAGTGGCACAGTGCAGCTGGACAGACCCATCCTCCACAAGCACCATCAGCCAGACAGCACTCCACCACAC
Source organism: Melozone crissalis (assembly GCF_028551555.1). Classification (NCBI taxonomy): domain Eukaryota; kingdom Metazoa; phylum Chordata; class Aves; order Passeriformes; family Passerellidae; genus Melozone; species Melozone crissalis. The sequence continues at coordinate 32,354,890 of NW_026535794.1, forward strand.
ATGTTAGATGTCCACCCTCTGCATCTGTCTCTCCCTTCCCCTACTTCACTCTGGCTATTTCATTCCTTCAATCCCATCATAATCCATGGCTTCTGCTCTCAAGCAGTGAGACAAAAGCAATTTAACTCAGTCAGGACTGGCCTTGCTGGGTCCTGTCCTGGTGGCTGTCCTACCACAGTCACACAGTCTGTCCCCTCCCTTGCACCAGCACCCTTTCCTTTCCAGTCACCCACAAGCTGTGTCCAACTTCAAAAACATAATGAGTGTAGAGGTTCACATCCACAAATAACATTTTTAGAAGAAGCCTTGGTATCATAAACCTCAAAACCCCTTACATTTGAAGCACAAAAAGAGGATTATCTATCAGCAGCACACAGTGTGCAAGTCTTTTGACTTGGCGTAGAACAAGCTCAGTTTTTATTCTGTCACAAATGAGCACTAAAAATACACTGACTTCAAGTGAACTTCTGGAGTTTTGTTCCCAGTAAGAAATGAAGATCTACTGTCAAAGAGCCAGGTAGGAGGTCCTTCTGCCGTTCCCTGCCTGTGTACACAGTGTTCTCCTCTCTGCCTCTTTCCTGGTTCAGGCATTGCAGGAGGGTGACAGCCTCACTGCCTTACAGTACCAATGGTGAGGCAGGGAATTGCCTTTGGAAATGGCTGGCATTAAAGTGAAGTGGCACCTCACACTCCATGCAGAGATGCTTTTGAGCAGAGAAGGAACTAAGGCATGTTCACAGAGCTGGCAGATCCTGGCCCATTTCATGTGACAGGCTTATTCATTCACCTTTCACAGCCAAGATATAGGTCAAGAGACCAAGAGCATGAACTGGAGCAGAAGTAATGGCTGGTGGATGGGCTGCCAGCACACCTGGGACATACACAGGACTGTGACAGGGGTGCTGGAGGAACCGGACAGGGAAAAAACCCCCTTGAAATATCATGGCACTGCTGAGCCCTGCCAACCAGGAGGAAGAAGGAAAACTTGTCAAATATTTCTTCTTTTGTGTCCCTAAGGTCTTGTTCAAAAGCTCTACGTCAGCTAAAGAATATTTGCATTGTAGTCCTTTTGAAACAATTGTATAGCTTTTGAACTTTCCCTCCATTCTTTCATTTATACTCACTTTCTTCTGTTTCATTCACAGTTCCTCTGTGCTGCAGCCAGTTCTCCTTTACACTGAACTGGGGGAAAAAGGTTTTATTCTGTGAAGGAGTAGAAAAGAAACAAAGACAAAAAAAAAATCAGTGATTTTTTTCATCCCTGCTGTTTACAAAGCAGTAATTCATGGAATCCAGCATTTAACCCATATGTCTGGCCAAAAGGTTTCTGCATAGGAAGTACACCCACGCTTTCTTGGAGCAGTAAACTGGGAGTTGCCTTACTAAATAATGGCCAAGGTGGGGATTTTGGAGGAAGCAGGACATGCCAAGGCTAAGCAGCCTGCACAGTTCAAGGTTTTCTGTATTCACGTTCAGAGCCCATTTCTTACACACTTCTTATATACATTTCCTATGTAGCAATCAGCCTATTTAGCAATTTCACTACAATCTCATGTTCCGCCTTCCACATTTTTGCAGGAACACTTTAAGCTTATGACACACTTCATCTTCAGCCCAGCAAAACTGACAAACACAGCAATTCACCTCTGAGCAGTTTGTACACCAACTTTTCTCTGACTGCAACTTCTCCCTCCAGTCAGACAGACAGATTCATGTTCCTCTCTTTTTGTCTGTCCCTGTCACAACAAATCCACCCTTTGCTCTGTTTACGTGACATCCACGTCAATGTCTGTGTTCAGCCTGGTTTGCCCAGCTTACATCCCTCTAGCTCTGTGGGGACACCCTCCCAGGCCTCTCCTGAATTTTGACATCTCAAAGCATCTTGTTAACATGCTAATACTGTCACAACCACTGCAGCTTAGCTCACACTGCTGATATCCAGGATGCACTCAAAGGAAAAAAAAAAAGTTCCTTAAGCAGCTTTGCAGGTCTAAACTCACTGATGTGTCCTGTCATGTTTTTGGTCACCAGCCACGTTCAGTTAAGAAGCCAAGAAAAGAGAGAGAAGTGGGCAGAGGGGGAAAAAAAGTGAGATGGTAAGTTAACTAGCCATCAGCAACAATCAAGTTGGCATTACCTTTCGATGAGGTGAGTACTCATCTACAGTGCTGAAACAAAAAGGAAAATCACAATTATTCTTTCCAGCCAAAGCTTAGGAAAAGGAAGTTTTAGCTATAACAAACTTTACAACATCAGCAAGTTTTTAACAGTAAATGATCACTGCAGAAAGGCCTCAGAAGTTCTTCAGAAAAACTAAAGGCATCTGGCTCAGCCAGAGAACTTTCCTTTGACTTGCATAATCGATGTAGTGAAAAGCAACGCTGCCAGCTCATGAGCTGCTGGAGTAGGTGAACACAGCAGTCAGAGTCATCCTCAAGTGCACAGCTCCTCCCACTTCTCCAATAGCCAAACCATGGAAACAACCTCCCTTTGTTGGAAAAACATGCCACTGAAATATTTTTAATAGATGTCATATTTAATAGTAAAATAATAACTCAGAGATGACTATTCCAAGTGATTTGCTTCTCAGTACTGCAGAGAGAATGAAGGTACTATCTGAAGTCACTGACTGCAACTTCTGAGGGAATTTTTGCCAGCTTCTTCACAAACTCTGCTCTGTCTATAAGTAATCCCACGCGAAATTGATGGGAGTGAGTGTTGAGGCACAAACACTGCACAACAAACATCAGAAAAAATGGAACAGCCTAGCCTTAGTTTTAAGAAGAGATGATTTGTAAAACTGAATATGCTTCTCATCACTTCACTGAATTACAGAAAGATAGCAACAAAAATAAATTACACTCTGAATAAAAGAAGACTTGATCACTGATACAATCAATACTTACTGACGGCGATGCATCCCAAGTATCTTCTGGAATTCTTTCAGGTCCTTCTCAAGAACAGGATACTCATACACATCATCCAACACATTTCTGTATATTGTCTACAAGACAAAGCAGTGCCTTAACACACCTGACAACTCAAACATTAATCTAAGGCATCACATCAGTAGTCTAAGTCAATTCAGGCACTATCCTACTAAAACAAGTTTTATCATTATGTTTATGCAAAACATGTAAGGAGAGAATGTTCCTGTTTAAATTTACAGATTGGTCAATATTCAATATTCTTTGGAAAAACACTCTTACTTAGTACTGTGTACCAAGCAAGAGGGCAAAATTCTTGTACTATTTTGTCTATAAACAGGAAAATTTAAAACACCACTTGTGGCTATTACATAAAACCTGGTTAGGTCAGCATAACACATTCTGAAGCACGACAGCACACCACACCATCATCACTTATCCAATATGATAACAAATAGGTTCATCAGATTAAGACATTTAAAATGGCAGATATTCTACTTTACCTTTCCTCACATTTGCATGCATTTTAAACTGAGTTGATGTCTCCCACTAATTCCCACAATTCTTTCTAGCTGCAAACTAACACATAAATAAACCTTAATTTTAATTTTGGGGGAAGACATTGTCATGATTGAAATTCTAGGAAATATTTTCTCTACAGTTTTTCTGCATCTGCACGTAGATCCTTCCCTTTCCCTTCTAAGAAACAAGGATCACATGCATGAGCTGAGTCACCAGACTTGCTTTAGCCCCCACATTCAAAGATTTCTGCATGAATGATTTTAGCCTGTGACCCTGTATGTCGGTTTTGCACATGTAACTACAACTATCATTAACATTATTGCTGTCTATACTGCACACAAGCTTCCAGAAGAGGAATTGTGAGACAGTGCAGTCACACACCTCTATGGACAGAAAGCCCTGCCTCCAGACAGGTGCAACTCATGCCTGAAATGATGTCCCCTTTCCAGTACAGCAATACACACCTAGTACCAAAAAGCAAAAATCCTAAGGTCTCTGCTTCCCTATCCAGTGTGTACTACTTAAAAAACAAAACAAAATAAACAAAAAGAAGGAATCTCAAGATTTTCTCCACATTGCCTTAGTCTTGAGCAAGTGACTGAAGAGATAAAAGACCTTTAAGAAGATCTCCAGTTGCAGACAAAGAACCTCATTAGTAAAAGTGTAAGATACTGCAAAGTCACCTAAAATACCTCACCTTTCAACCAGCAGGGAAAAAATACATACTGAAAAAAAAATCAGTAACCAGATTGATTTCAGGTTCACAACAACAGTGCTATTTTCAACTTAACAAAGGCTTAATTAATTAGTAAGAGCTGTTGGAACTCATACGGAGATACGAGAAGAACTTAGCTAACAAGTAAGGAACAAAATTTTATTTCTCAAAAATACATAAAGCTATACTGCTCTCCATGTCCACCCAGCAAACACCATGGAATAGGATTTCACTCCTCAGTCAAAGTAGCATCTCTTACATCACCTCAAAACTCCCAATGTCCATGATCCTCTGGATACTGACTGCAGACCCTATTCTGACGGACATAACTGGTGTGTCCAAGGAATGTCCACATCTTTGTGGTTTTATTTCTTACCTTCCCAACTTTTCCCAATTTCTAGTGACCACAGGAGTTCCAGAAGTTTCATATGTTAAAGTAATGCTTTTAATGTTGACTGTATTGACTATACAGGATTTCTGTTCAAACTGACTATATTTAAGACATTTAAAGAAGACATATGTAAATCATTTTATATTATAGATTTAATGGAGAAGATCTAAGTATGAAAAAATATGTTTTATAGATTTTCCTGTTGGGGCTTTTTGGACACAGTATGTAATTAAACAGTAATGAAATGCATCACAGAAATTGTTTCAATACCTTTAAAAATTGTTTCAAATGCTCATCTTCGTGTAACCAGTCTTTGTAGAGAGAAGTCCATTGAGACACCAAATGCAAGACTTTTCTTTTCCTACAGGACACATCAGAGTCATCTTCTTTCCCTTGGTGATTCTTAGCACAATAGGTGCAGTAGGTTAAGGAACATATAATAAGAACTCAAAGAAACTTTAAAATTAACTGCTGGCAAAGAGTTTGCAATAATCTCATTTGCTAAAGAAAGGGGTTTTTTTTCATTGCATTGCTCAGTTTTAAATATTTTATCCTGTCTGGAGCTTTAGGAGTTTCATAACTTTTGGGAATGAATTCTCAGTAATAGGAATTTCAATTCATCCTCTGTGCCAAGAGGATTTTTTTTCCCTCACAGATTAGAGAGGTGAGTCTATAAAAGTAAAATCAATTCAAAAGGAATTATACAGTGTTCAGTCATATATTTTCTGCAGAACTGAGAATGAACTTTTGCCCTGCACACTGATGCCAATGTGAATGTCTGTGGGAAGAAGGGCGAAGCATAACAATAACACAAAAATCAGGCAAAGGAAGTCAGTTTCTTTTTGTCTGTACAACTTATACAACCTGCAGAAGTGACTCTATCAAAATTTTAAAAAAAGCAAAATATTATTTCTACCATTTCTCTCTATTCATAAGGCAGAAGCACCAAATGTCCGATGATAACCACTGTATACACTGTTCCTGTCTCTTCATGGTTCTTTGTCTTGTAAGGGAAAAAACTGATGGTTTCAGCACAAAATTTAAAGATGGGGAAAAGATTTTAAAAAAAGAAGCAAACAAACAAATGAACAAAAGGTTCATTTTATAGTCACAAGTTTATTCAAACATTGATCCGTAGCTTAGTAGCTTATGCAAGTCATTAGAAAGACATGAAAATAATTCTTCTATCTCAAAATGAGCTAAGATTTATATCCTGTATTAGACGATAAAAGGAGCAGAGACTGTAAAATTCTTTACTTTTTCTCTTTGCATATTCTGCAATATATTATGCACATGTAGGTATTCTATGAATTAACATAACCTGGGGAGGTTTTAACCCCTATTTAAATTCTACCTTGTCACCATTATAAAAGTTTATTTATCTTCAAAAAAAGCTGACATAAAATTGCATTGTTGCTATGAGTTGAGGCATTTGTCTCAAAACCAAGCATGTAGCTTTGATATAAGGCCCAACATTAGATAAAACTATGAGTAAATGTGTGACCCCCCTGAATACAACTTTCAGTAAAAGGATATTGCCTCAGAAGGGCCTGGCACAAGTCATCAGTCGTCATGAAAACCGTGTATGTGAGAAGGAAATCATCCAGGAGAGTTTCTGCAGAGGAAGACAAAAAAAATCCCAAGGTACAATACATTAGCAAGAGCAGGAAGAAAGTATCTACTCCTGTTACTGTGCATGGCAGGAACAGGACCCCCGCCCTTAAAAAACACTCCAAAAGAATACAGAATACATAAAGGTTTAAGTTTCAAAAAGTTAACAATGTGTTGCCACTACAGAGATCAGTTCCTTTACTTAACAAATACATCCTCAGCTCCCAAAGCACCAACAGGAACAATTATGCACAAAATAATTCATCATAGTTCAGGAACCAGTAAGAAAGAGTCCTTATAACAAACACTGCCATCCTGGTTACCTCAGCTGCACACAAAGCAGCCTTCCACACATTAGCTTGTTCTGGAAATTCAGAAGAATAGATTTTGGTAATAAGAGAAAAAAACTAGGATTGCCATGAACTGTGATTAACATCTATGCACAGTAGTTGAGAACCACAAAATAAATATACTCAAATGTTTAGATGGATGTTCGGTTAGTCTTGTGGGCATCACTGTAAGTGCTGAGAAGTTTTCTCTAAGGTTTGTTCAATTGTATCAATGAAGGTTTTTTCTCCTCCTGGTTTCTATCAGTGTTACAAGACCAGGCTGAAGGTACTTGCTAACAGACCAACCCTACACACTGAAGCTGTTAGCACCTCAGGTTGTCGGGAGAACCAGACAGTTTAGGATTTCAGTGTAACTTCTTCATTCCTCATTCCAATGTCACACTACTTTTAGGATTTTTCCAAACCTTTACAGCACTCATCACTGAGGTGAAAGCGCTGGCTTTGCTCTTGGGTGACAGGGCTCAAGGTAATCTCATGGTGTCTTCAAAACCCCAGTGGCAGAATGGAGATAAGACCGAGCCAGACTTTTCCTGGAGATTTGCTACAAAATTACATGGGACAACCATCAGAGATGGCAACAAAAGAAAATTTGTCTAGATTAAGATACTTATTTTTCCCTCCTGTGAAGAGGCCAGACATGACAGGTTACCTGCACAGTGCCCAACATCACTATATTCAGGGCTTGCCTGTGCAAAGCTCTGAGCATCCTGGTTTAACTAAATCTGCTTCCAGCACAGGTTGGATCCAACGGTTTCACAGCTCCCTTCCAAATGGAATTATTACAAAATTTAAAAACAAATTTGATTCCAATTTTAGTGAAGTACTCATGCACGATGCATGATCTAGAGTATTTGGTTCACACAACGAAATCTTTACTGCAAATAGACAATGTAATTGGTCTTTGTAACCACAAAAAAATGTTTCTGTTTCTTCCTCTGGTGGTTTTTTTTGTGGTTTATTTTTGTTTGATTGTTTGGGGTTTTTTTGTTTTTGTTTGTGGTTTTTTTGTTGTTGTTTTTTTTCCAAATTGTAAGATTTCCCTCAACTTTTGAGGGATTCCTTTTGACTGTACTTTTTTAAATTTCAGGAAACACATTGTGTTTCCTTTAACAAGAGAACAGCTGTAGTTTTTTCAGATAAGAACAGTAACATGGACAGAGGCTGAACAATAAAAAGTGATTTCAGTTATACTGCAGAGCAAAAATATTTTACCAGTATAACCAGCTGGTATTAGTCAGCATTATACTAAGTTGTGATTTAAGTGGTGGATTTACAACTGCAAACACTAAGGGCCAACCACCCCTCACATGAGAAAGACAAGGCTGAGCCTTGATTTCCATATCCTGATTTTCTCCCCATTTGTGATCTGTTCCAGTCCAAGCTAGTGCTTTTGTACAAGTGTGCAACTGAGAGCTTCCCAGCAGCTTTCCACAGCAAGACTGCAATTTCAAAATGATTTAGACCAATTTCCTTTACAGCTGCTTTGGACCTTATCAGTAAATTATTGATCCCAGAGCTGCAGAGCACAATGGCAATGAGAATTCATCCATGTATCATTCAAAGACAGATGTCACGTGGATAAACATGGATGGATAGCTAATGACATTCCACCCTGCGAGTCTAGGACCCAAAATACCTCCAGTCACTTTTAAAAAAAATTAAAATAATTCTATCTCACTTAATGCACTTAACAGTACTGGTCTAGAAAGAGTCCTGATCTAAGGAGGCATAGGTTAAACCCCTTGCACTCAGAAGCAAAACAATTAAACTCGTTATTCTACCCAGCATTGTTAAAAATGGTGGAAAGTATTATCTCTGCAGAAAAACAGTATTTTGTCTCAGTAAATGAAAAGACATGGTGAACAGCTTGTTCTCTATCTGAAAGGTTATCTATTCATTCTCTTGCACGTCTTTTGGATGGTACAATGAGGCTATTAAAGTTGGGGGTTTCACAAACATTTATTTGGAAACAGCTGAGCTTGGAGTCAACAAACACATTTAAGTTCTTCATTGAACTATGTGACTGTGCAGTGATCCTCACAAAGTCAAAGAGATGTTTACACCAGATTATTTCCCTAATTTCCTACCCTCTGTAGGTGATATGAGTTTCAGCAAAACACAGTCACATGTTCAGAAAATAAATTAACTCCTTGTTGAAGCAAAACTGCAATATTATCAAAGAACTTCTCTCTGTTCAAAAGAGTGTGACTTTATCATAATAACTGGTGTTAAGAAAGACTTTTATGTTTATTGTTACTACCTGATAATCTGCTTTCCATTTGTCAATTCTTCCAGCATCCCAAAATGTTGGGATGGAAAGAAAGACTGGCTTTACTATAATGTCAGTTTCTTGGGTTTTTGTTTTCTTTTCTTGCAAGAACTATATTATAGACATTATTAATGCAATTCTCTCTCAAAAAAAAAAAAAACCAAAAAAAAAAACAAAACAAAAAAACAGAACAACGCAACAAACCAAACAGTGATGAAAAGTCTGGAACTGTATGTTTGCTCAGATAACTTAGAATTAGTTTTAAGCCCTCTGTTAATCTCCACGTCCTTCCATTCACAGTCTGGTTTCTAACAACCCCATCAAAACAAGGTATATCACCCAGCCTACTTAAAGTTACACATATGTATATGTACTGATTTCTTTTATCCTCTAAATACAGAAGAAAAGTTAATAAATTATGTTTTCTACAGCTTGTGTATAGGCTAAATTTCTTCAAATTGCCTCTGAATATGTTTAGAAATTTAAACCCTAGAGGAACGTTTTGAACAAAAAAAGTCTGGATTTTACATGTGGTCCATTAATAGCACCACTCGTCCGTTAAATTACTTTAACAAGTAAGCAATGAAAGTGCTTTTGCAAGATTAAATATCTATTACCAGACATCACCTAAAGACTTAACAATAATATTCATATTTTAAAATGCCTGAACTAGCATGTAGGTCTTTCCCTGAAGTCCTACTGTTCACTGTAACTATCTTCTCTATATTCTCCCTAAATGCCCTGTAATTTAAACTCATTCCAGAATATTTTTTCATGTCATAGCAGGAATACAAAACCTGAGGGTGTACTGACACTTCAAAAATAATTTGCTCAAAACAAACAACTGCACATTTGTCAGACACTTTTGGACATTAATATGTGTCCACAAATAATGATTTGCTGGTCTTAATCTACAAATGGAGAGAAAGGGTAACCATGAGAGGATTTATTCACAGCATATTATTCATTCTGTTACTAAAGGCCACTAGAGCAGTAAATTTGAATGAGGAAGAGCTGTGGCTGTACAAGTCGGGCTGACAATTATGAACAAAAGCCTTTCTGAGATTTTCTGTTTAGTCACATTTGATTTAAGAGTTACAAAAGGCAATTCCTCAATTCATTAATAATTTAGAGTTCACCGTACCCCCACTCAGAATGGCAGTGAAATGCATACCCCTTTTAAAATTTCACTCGGTGTTCCAGTTTCTGCCTAAATTTGTGACAATTTTTCTTATCATTCCTACAGAAAAAGTTTTTCTGATGTTTGTAGCAAACAGAGAGAGTAAAATTCACAGTAATAGTTGGAAGAGAAAAGACATTGGAAGGGAAATCTTAGTGCAAAAGCCTATGATGCTATATTTTTTCTCTTCATGAATTTTTTATTTAAACTTTTTCTTCTAGTCATCAACCTAACTCTTTTTTGTTCCCCACAATTTTCTTTTATTTGGCTAAGCAACTGTTACAAAGTCTGGAGTTAAATTGCAGCTATGGAATATTTCATTTCAAAGACAATTTCAAGCATTTTAAAGCTTCATTAAGACATGCAACAGAACCAGCATGAGTCCCAAGGCCTCCTGTTCTTGCAGCTCTTTGGGGGCAGCCTTAGGCAGTAATCTCACCACACCACTTCTGTGTGAGTTCCATAGGCATAAAAATAATAAAGAAGCAGGCACTGTGCTTGTTTGTTATTAAATAATCAATTTGCACCAGCTTCTGCTGAGACAGTTTCTCCCAGGCTAGGAGCTCCCTCCTCCTCCCAAGTGAAATAAAGCATGGACACAGCTCTACCAGGAACAGTTAGCACTGCTCGTCCCATTCCTCTGTGATGGACAAGTCCTTCTGCAAGACACATTCAGGGTGGCTGAGGTTAGAAAGAGCAGTATAGAGACACTCTCACCCGTGTGAAACATCCAGGGAACATCTGCTTTCTCTGGTTCCTGAAGGAGCCAGCAACACATCTACATGAGACTGTATTGTGTGTATAGGGTGATGACAACCAACAGCAACAATGGCTGTCATGCAGGGGAAGGGGCACCTAGGGTCCCAGAGACAGGAAACAATAAAATATTTAGATGAACACATCATGTATTCCCACCTACTGAAAAACCAGTCAGGATTCTCTGCTTCTTTCTGTGTGCCCACCTACCTCCCTAACAGGAGAAACCCTTTCTCTTTGAGAAGACAGCTCTACAAATACCAGCTCAAGGTGATGGTACAATTACCAATGACAGGAGGAAAGAATGGGTTTGCACGCCAAATATGATATTCCAATGGTTCCTTTTCTCCTTTCTCCACACTGTTCTCTATGTAGGCTATCAGTTACTAAGGCTTAGGACAGAAATTAATACAGATCTGTAAAGAAAAATCATCTGTGACACATATTTAACAAATCAGACAGGCAGTACACGTCTTGGTGTTGCCACATCCAGCATCTGTACCCTCTTCTCAAACTGGAGCATTTTCTTAAACTACTCCAGTTGGTATGAGGCATCAGTGGAGCAGCCTCATTTTAAATACTTGCAACATAAATATTCAAAGAGACTTAATCTAAAGGAAATGCCTTTGTTACACTGAGTTAAAGTTAAATTCATTTGATTAAACTAGAGATATTTGGGGACAACTCTAAAAAGCAAATATTAAAAAAGCTGTCTCATAGAATGAGCAAAGAAGGAAAAGTATGAAAACATTCAAGGGTTACAGATAGCTACACATGTCTAACTACCCACCTAGCAATCTATATGTTCACATATTATTTACTAGCCTGCACATGCATTAACCAGCATCTTTGGAACACCACAGCTGAACCAACAGTGCATATACATCTACATTATAGACATGTCCAATAGCTCAGACTGCATTTAGAATACACCTATTGCCCTACTGCTAATGTTAGACAAACTGTCCAGCTAAGCCAGATATAATTATTCCTAATGCCTGAGTCATTAATCCCTTTATACCCACAAGAAGAGATAACTTGATGACAAATTCCAGTTTGTCCTGGTTTTTGGATCACACTACTACATCCTGAATAGATTTTGGTTTCTTACTTCTCAATGGCTACCATAAAAAAAAAAAAGAAAGAAAGAAAAAACAAACAAAAACAGAAAAATAAGCCAAACAAGTCCTCCCACTTTCAGTGACATGCAGACTGCTGAGATGACAAGAACCATTCTCTTTCTCATATCAGACTTTAGAGAACAACTTTTCAGACTCCGTTCTTTCCACTCTGTAGCATTCCTTTACCATGTTCTATCCTTTCCATTATATGCTTATTTAAATACTATGAAAAAAATAAAGCTATGAAAAACAAGGCAATAACAGGATTTAAAACATCCAATGCATTGAGGTTTTTCTTCTTTATAATTGCATGGTTTACAAGAGGCAAATTCCTGTACACAGAGGAGTATAAGCATATAGACTGTGCATATAGACTCTATATTGCTTTCTCTGCAGATTGTATATATCATGTACTGTTAGTTGGGGAGAGGGTACTGACAGTGAAATCTGTTAAACTGCAAAGAAAAACAAGTAATCTGGGTTTTTTTGGAGGGTTGTTTTTTTTTTTAAACTTATCACTATTCTGAACCCAAATCTCTTAGACTGTACAAATCTATTGTGAATGGTTGTGCAAGAATTACAGAAAGATTTAAGGGCTTTTCAGGCTTGTATTCCACACTAAATCGGATTATAAGAAAATATAGATAAAGCACTGGAATGCAAGTCTTTTTCCACTTTATGCAAAGCAGTGATTCAGCTTTCTCCAAGGATTTGCTGGTGGAGGCGAAACCTGTATGGAGATTGAAGGAGAAACCAAACACCAACAACAAAAAAGAGGAAAAAAAAAGCCTGAATGAACAAGCCACTGGAACTCAGTAACTCATAGGTGAAAACTACTCCTGCCACTGTAGTGGCAAGCCTTAGTCATGCTACAGAGCAGCTGTGGTTGTCACTATGCGTATGAGAGAATTAAACTCAGAGAATGAAAACCATGCACTGAATTAAAAATATAACACTCTGAACCTTCTGCTTTCCAAGCAGAGGAAATTGCTACATGTCTTCCTTCCTGCTCAACTTATCTTTCAGAAATGTAACAAAAAAAAGTTATAATCTCTTCCTCATCCTCATCATGTAAGAACTTTAGTATAATATATTAGTTGTCAGCATGTAGGAACTCCAGCAGCATGAAATAGAAGTAGGGCTACACACACATTTTTCAAACATCAATGCAAAATCTGAGGGACTTTTGTGTGATAATGAAACCTCTTTGGTGTTTGGGGAGGGAGATATTTTTGAGAAATACAAAGAAGACGAGAAAAAAAAAGTATTTTAGACACCACAGAACAAATTCTAAAACCCTTTAGCCATGCCATTTCTGATTTGTGACTATGGCAAAGATGATAAGATGACCATATGGTCAGCTTCTGACATCCCCTTATGTTAATACACTTACCAGTATTAGCCAGAATTACAAATGAAATAATCATCAACAACTCTGCTCTCATTTACATTCAGTGCATCATCTCTACCTCACAGGACCAGACACTTTTCTCTAACATTTTGTGAGGCTCATTCCCCAGAATATATTTGGGAATAAAGAGACAACTGCTAGACCAGCTGAATCCTTTGGAATTATTTTCCTGCTATGACTGAAAAGCTGGGATCAATAACACTAATGCACCTTTTGACCTCATAGCTCATATTGGAAATATTTTTTTAGAAAGAAAATATTCACTGATGGGGTTAGCAACACCATACTGATCAGAAACAGTTACAACATGCATCTCTCACAGCCACCAAGAAAAGCAGCCCTATGAGATGGGGTTACAGCTGGGCAAACAGACAGACGAGCCCTGTGCCTGAGTAAAATGGATGCTGATTACTTACTATTCTATAGGGAATAAACAGTTTTTTCTATCTTAAATAATCAGTCACTTAGTTCAAATTAAGCAAAATGAGGGCTACAGCAAAGCATTTCCAAGTTTTTCAGCCTCTCAGTGCTGAAAGCTCAACACCTTGATAAACTCCTGTCACACCTCTTCCTCCCTTCTGCAAAATGAGAAAAAATATAACACACCTCAAGGAAGGCAAGGCTGCACGTAGATTTTTTTTGTGTGGTTTAGTTCATATAATACTATGCAATGCTCTGAAACCTTTCAGCAATGCAAACACAGCTCCTGCATTTGAGAGCCGAGCTGTAATCACAAAATTGCTTGTTCTGCAGAAATGGAAAAACGATTTGGTGGCAGCAACTCTTTTCAAAGGTAGAAGTTCCTCAGTAATCTGTAATTCCACAGCAATTTACTAAAAATGTCGGGATGTCTCTGAGCACAAACAGTAAATGCAAATTGCTATCTGATCTAGCAAGATACTGCTCAGTCTGAGAGGTCCCAGACCTCCCTTGCATTCAGCAGATGGCAATGGTGCTCAGGACCTTGCAGGATTAGCCCTTAATTCAAAATCGAATCCTCTAATAGTGCTATGCCACCATGGACACAGCATGAGGCAAAAAAAAAAGAAAATTATGTTGAGAAAGAAAGGTCAATGAAAAAAAAGAACATCGATATATAATTTGCTGCTAATGTATTAAAACAATTATAGTAGTTATGTCACCTAACCACCAAGGCACTGGGAAATCAATGCACAAAGGAATAAAGAGCAAGACATTTATTTCTGACATTAGGTTAGAAAACTAAAATACATAAGGGCAAGATATTTAACTTGTACAATCACATTTTTTATTAGAGGACAAAAGTCAGAACTAGGAATCATTTCTAAGGTCATCCCCCAGAAATTTCTGGCAGTATTTCAACATCTGCAGAATGAATCAAACACATTGTGTCTGGTAAGGTCAAAGATGCTCCTAAAGTTGCATTCCAGTTGCTGCTATCACATGTATTAGAGGAGCTTCTTATTTTGTTGGAGAGACAAAAAGCCCTGAAACCACAGGCAGAGAGCAAATGTCAAACTTGTCCAGCTTTAATGAGACACTAATTTTTCCACATAGAAATCTGAAGCTCTCTTTTTTCCCCAGGTGGGAGGGAGCCCTGGTGATTCATGTGCAGCTATAATGGTCAGGGTTACTTGAAATTATTGGACAAATCCTCTACGCCTTACACATTTTGAAGCATTAGAAATGTTGCCAATAGCAGCCACTCTAAGCTATTGATACTTTTTGTTAAAAAAGTGCCTTTGACTGCTGCAACTAAAACACTGAAGCTTTCCATGCAGTGAAACTTGACAGTAAAGGGAGGTATTCTAATGCACATGTGAAATGTGAAATCCTCACACAAGCAGAAGGCAGACACTCCTTGTTCACATCAGGCATCTCCCAAAGTACTCGAGGAGCAAAACTCATCTTCTCTTTCCATCGATTGATTATAATAAGCCACCCAGGCCAGGATTGCCTGGAGCAGCAGGACAGAGGATGAAAGATTTAATAGTTCCCTTTCATATTTCTGCCTGCAGACCAGCTGCTGAGCACAGCCTGCTGTGATGAGCCCTCCTGGGTGTGCACCTCCAGCTCGCACATTGCCAGGTGCCCCAGGCACTGGTGTGGCTCACTGAAAGTTGTATGAGCAAGTACAAGGCAGGGTTCTACTTTTCTGCTTCTGTCTTGCACAGGAACTTCTTTGCACCAGTGCCATCACCCTCCTCCTCAGGCAGCCAAGGGGATGCAATGTCTCCAGCTCAGACCCCTCAATGACACAAGCTCCAGGTGCCACTGAGAGCTGTCACTGCCTCAGTGGTGCCAGCAGGACAGGACTTTTTGTTGCCTGGGTGCACAGCGCACCCTCTCTCCCCTCTGCCCCTGGAAGCCTGGCCCTACCAACTGGATGCTCTAAGGTACCTAAAGGCTGCTTGAGCCTTTTGTCTGGTCCATGAGTCCAGCACACATTCCAGTCTAAAGGGAACCTGAAAATCTGACATTCAGCTTTCAGAAAGTTAACACAAAGGAAGATGCACTTAATATTTATTCTTTTCATCTTTGCTGTCCAGCACTTATATGATATTGAAGAACAACAACATTTCAAGTTCAGCGTGTCTTTGTTACTGCCGAATTGGAAAATCTACTCCTAGGAAACAGTAATCTTCAAATCCAATATTACATATAAGCACAAAAATCATCACATCTTCAAAAAATGCTTGTGAGTTCCTAATTTCTAGATCATTGAGATACTTTAAAACAGCCTGCTTCTCAGTGACATTTCTGAGAACATGAGCCCAAATTCTCTGTTTACAACCCAAAATTACATATATATTTGGGTATATATATATTAAAAAACCCTTAATTGGCATTATTTTCAAGTTGAGACTATTAGCCCCAAAAGGCTTTACTTCCAAATCCACTTGAACAACATCCAGTCCAGCAGATTATGACAACTCCAGTATAGTGACCAGAATACATTCCATGCTGGTACATGGCATGGATAAAGGACAGGTCACGTTACTCACAGCAGTGCCCTACCTAAAGCTCTGCAGGTCAGGTACAACGCCTAGACTTCAGCATGCAGCATTTTCCCATCACCTGCTGCTAGCTGCCTTCCCTGGGTCTCTTGGGGGAACAGAAATGTACAAATCCACACTGTGTATTTTTAAAAGTGTTTAGTAAGAAGCTTTGATCTATTATTTCCCCCCCTACAAAGCAGCAAAGGGAAATTTCTTTGTGCTTCAGCCCAAGGAAGGAGGTATAAGGAATATCTTGTTTGCCCCTGGGAGCCAAATTATCATAAATATGCTAAGCAGTGAAAACTCCCCAACATGTGGCACTGGAGCATGTGCAGCAAACATCACAGCATCTCTTCAGGGAAGCCCAGAACCACAAAGCCTGCACTGGCAAATCGCTCCTGGCTCCTGTAGATTTGACAGAATTGCTTACAAAGGGAACTATGGCATTTTCATCTGTTTAATTTGGTCCAAATCACTATACAAGATGGGTAGAGCATGCAGTAGACTAATGAGCAGACCACACATTTCTTCCAGCACAGGAAAGGTCGGGATATTTTTGGTGTATCGGGTCATGCACACTAGGCTGGGGTCTTGCATACACAGCTGTGGCCCACTGTCATGTAACCTCAAAAGCAGAAACTCACTTAACATCTTCTGACATACGGAGGCAAAAGGCCCAGCAAAGGTGCCTGACAGTGACGTGTTACAGGCTCTGCTGGGGAGAGGGCAGAGGGAAGGGAGGAAAACATCTTGCAAACCCCCCAGGAGACCCAGACAGACACTGGCATACTGCAGCGTCACTGCTGTGGTGAAGGATGCCACCTCCAGCATTTTGCCCAAGGTGTACAAATGATGGGCAAACAATTCTCAGATAGCTCAGAAATAGCTTATTCAATATTTAACAACACACCTATGATGCACAGTGGAGGGGGGTGGCACAAGGGACGTGACATCCAAGAGAACCCAAAAAACCAAACAGGACCATCCTTGCATCTTGCATTTCCACACCTGTCTTCCTCCCCATTCCCCAGGGCAGTGAAGCACAGCTTCACAGTAGAAAACCAGAACAATGGGCACCAGAGCACTCATAAGGCAGCTGCACTTTGCTTCCCCAGGTGGTGAATGGGTGCCAAGAAAATCTGATGAGTTTCACGATGGTGGTGTTAAAATACATTGCTACACTAAGTGTAGACTTATTTATAAGATATAGGTCCTTAAATTATGCCCTGAAATTGTGCTTGTTACACTGAGCCACTCAAATCATTCCAGTGACAGGTTAACATGTAATTAAAGACAGCTTCTAAGCTCATTATTATTACAACTTAATGGAAGACAGCAATAAAAAAATGCCTTGCACATAGTCTGCATATGTATTAAGAACATCTAAAAACTTCAAACAATTGTGTTTGTCAGTACAAACCCGTGCTGACAGCTGAATGAAAGCAACCACAAAGGTGATTTTAGAGCTGCTTGCACTGCTTAAAGATCATACAAGGGTAAGACACAAGGAACAGATATTATGCAGAGTTCAGCTGCTTGTAAGTACTAAAACACTAGCATGGGTGTATTTTCCTGTGGCAGATGAACTGTGTTTGTGTGCAATCTGGCTGCTTGCAACACAGAGCATCTCAGTGCTACATTTTTAAGATACAAGACCCCTTATTTTGAGAATTTCCAAAGTATTTACATTCATTGGGGAGTTCAGCATTAGATCCTCGGTTCAATTGTACTGTAATTACTCAGGGTATTTTATTTGATGTCCTTGCTTGTTTCAGTTAAATACAGGGAAAATACAAAGCAATTACAGATGAAAGCACAGTGGGGTAATTTTCTGAAGGTTTCTACTTGCTTTTGCCATTATTTCAGATTTTTAGTGCTATTTATTGATTCAGTCACAAAAAAAAAAAAAAAAAAGAAACAGATGCAAAACACAGTTCTCAGATAGGCATAACTTTGGACTGGTATAGTCCAGGTTTCTTCCTTTGTCCCTTTCTTTTCCAAGTCTTATGAGATACTGTGTTTTTCATGCACACACTGGAAAGCATCTAATGCAGGAGATGCATTCTGTATTTCACTGGAAATGTTCCATTTTTGGCCCTTCATCAAGACACACAGCTATCTCCTGGACTGCAAAGAGAATCTCCTTGGCTGCCAGGTAAACCCCATCTTTCTGCACAAGCATACACAAATCTGATGCAATGTTAAGGACAAAGGTGAAAATCACAAACTGCAATAACAGATAAGCCACTGTATTAAACGGTGCCTCTTGGATCAAATGCTCTGTGACCGTGTTTCACCACTACAGCACCTGGCTGTGACTAATGCTTGCTGCCATCTTTCATTTCTATAGGCTCTAAGCCAGCACAGGCTTCATAAAACGTGCTTTATTGTGCCAGTGTGTAGAGAAAAGGGGGCAGGTACTGGCCAAGGCTGAGTACACAAACCCACTGTCCCATGCAGACACCACCAATGCTGCTGGCCAGCACCATCAAATGTGAGTCAGACGGTGATCCCACTGCAAAATGCCTTTGCCTATCAGTTTTTCAAACCCTCTTCAAATTAAATAAGCTAACAGAATAATTTCTTGGGTTTTTTTTTTATTAAACTGATTTGCTTATTCAATTAGTCATTCAAGGCAATTATAAAAAATTATTTTTTCTTACTAAGAAGCAGTATGCTTTCTACATCACCACTGCTTAGCCCATGGGAAATCATCAGTTATACGATGACAGCCTGAGACTGCAATCACTTTGCCCTGGCTGCAGCCTGGTAAACACTTCTGCTAGGTGTGACACTGCCTACAGCCTCTTTCAGGTTACAAAATAGTGAGCATGTATTTATTGTTCCTAAAGAGCCTGTCAGAGAAGGTAGCAAAGCACCTTAAAGGAAGACTCTGAGGATTACATACCACCTTTCAGCTAGACGAATACTTCATATATAAGAACATATATTTCAAAGTGATTTTCCATATCAGTTTTTAGAAACACATCACCGATTACAGTAAACAGACAGGAGCTGGAATTAATTCCATTAGGAGCTGCTGTTCTGAAGAAACAGTAGCCCACATCCCAGAAGGACAATGAACTATAATATGCAAGCTCGTTTAATGACTGTATCCAATTACAAGGAGGAATAAATCAGCACACACCTGCCTATGTCTGAATTTTAAAAGGTAAATAGATCATGAATAGTCAAGCCAAATGCTGTGAACCTCTGGATTCACAGATTAGCAGAGGAAGTGGTGCATTCGCTTCCCATTTGAATTTCTTTGTTCCATTAGGAGCTTGATTGTACAGAGCTGACATTCCCTGCAGTAAGGGGACACAAAACTCTGACATTCACCTCAGTGGAGTTTGTGTATGGTCAATGACAGACTTTCCTGGTCTCTCTGCTGATGCATACCCAAGACTCCCCTAAGTCACAGGGGGGCAGAAGAGGAGCTTTCTTCCAAACACTACAAATAGCAGCACTTTGGGCACCTGCTCCTACCCTTTGCTGTAAACTTCTCCATCCCAGACACACATAACCATAAGATCCAGGAACATCTGAATCCTCTCCATTTGTCAAGAAAACCCAGTACAGCAGTTTCTTGTAAAGCTGATGGTATTTTCTTGTTTTCCAGATGCTTTTAGAAAACTGTTATCAAATATTTATTGTTCTTTGTAATCAAGAACATAGCTGTAACTTCCCAAATTACATCTTACTAACCTTAGCTCCCTGAACAAATTTCCTATCCATTAAACTATGATGTAACATCAAATGTCCTGTGGCCCATTTGCATGTCAAAACCCTCACCCCAGAAGGGAGGTTAGAGCCTCATTAATAATAACATGATCTGTACTCACACATCAAAGAAAAAAACCTGTTCAAAGTATTTACATAAGCTGCACAAGCAGGCCATGATATATTTGCCTGGAGAGATGGGCCATCATGCTGGAGACTGTAACAAAATTTCCCTCAAGCCACTGATATAACATACACCTCAGGAAAATGTCTTCTTGGCAATGGGAGAAGCCCAGTTTCAGCTGGCAGAGACCTCCCCCTGCCTACAGCTTCAGACTTCACTTGTCCAACACACCCAGCTTTCCCAACTGATCACATCCCAAAATGTCCTTGTGTGCTTTGCCCACAGCAAACCTCAGAGGTCCCACGATGGCAGCGGCTCTCCAGGGTGCCACACTGCCCTGGGGAAGGGCTCTGTGCCATCAGCAGCCCCAGCACTGATGGAGCCTCCAAGGCATTCACAAGCTGCTGTGGCCTAGGAGCCCTACAGTGCACAAAGAGAGCCAGGAGGGAATAGACAGTGTCCCTTTGCTTCCCTGCCCTGCTCCAGGGACATCCGGGGGAGAGGACAGCAAGGAGCCTGCAGCATGTCCAGGGCTGCCTCCTCACAGCAGGCCACAGGTCTGCACCTGTCTGTCCATCCTGAGAACCACCTGGCTGCCCCCATGCAGCCTCTTTGTTCAGCGCCTGCCTAGCTGAAGTGGAAGTGAGAAGGCATTGTGCCTGCCAGAAAGTGGGATGCATGTGTGTGCTGACTTGCTAAATCATCCTGCTGTAGCCTCCCTGCCACTGCTTGATGGCAGGTACCAGGATGGAAATTTTCCACCTGTCTGTTACAGGGTTAAACTCTACAGACACAGAGACAGCTAACAGTAAGAGGAGATGTAGCTTATAAGCAAATGCTTGCATTTGCCTATTCATGGTGGTTTTCACACTTTGGGGCAATGGTACATGGCCACTGCTGCTTTAAGGCTTTGAATGAAAACCCTTTGACAACGGGGATCTGACAAATACTATTTGTTCGTGGTTGTTTTTCGCTGTCGTTTGTTTGCTTCCAGCTTGTGGCTGTGCATCCCCCATGATGTTACCAACAGTATCAACAAACAAAATCTCATGGATAAGGCTCCTATGGGGCAGGGAATGAAATCCAACAAGGGTTTCTTTATTGCATTGATGCTGGGGCTCTGAATTCATGGCTGGGAAAGAACAAAACCAAGACTGGCCTTCTGGTTTTAACTGCAGTGGTCCCTAGAGAGAGGTCAACTAGCCCTAAATTCCAAGAAATGGATGTGAAGAGGGTTAAAGAAAGGCTGCTTGTGGAATTGGCAGAGCATTGTGGGCAATGAGAGGAGGAGGGATAATGGCAGGAGGAGGATGTAGAGTGTAGAAAAAGGAAAAAAAGGAAAGAAACTGAAAAGCAATAAAATGTGAGGTATAAAAGCTTCCAGCAGTCCCAAGTCAGACAGCATGATTTCTCCATGATTACATCTCTCATTCTGGCAATTTGTATCTCCATCAAAACTCAAGTTCAAGCAAAGGAATAAAATCACAATTCATGCCAACTGCCATCACAAGAAAACCAAAGTATTTTATGATTAGCTTCCATCAAAATTAGACTCATCAATGCTGCCACTTTTTTTACATTCATCTATTTTCCCCAGACTCTCACCCCAAAATGTTTTGCACTCAGTGTCCTTGTAGCCATCACATTTTCACATCAGAGAGGGAGTATGATCTTGGTTTTAGAAGGATTTCACAAGCTTTTCTGAACTAAGACAAGGTCATCTCATGATCTCAGCCTGGCTTGGGAGATAGTCGTGTGAGCTGCTGCCACAGCTACAGCTCACATCAATATTTTTCACCTTGTCTAGAAGATGGGACAAGTAATGTATTTTATTGCAGTAACTGATGCTATTCTGAAAAGCTCTTTCTGTCAGTGCCAGCTATACTCCATGAGGGTAACTGACATCTCATGAAAAACCTTTGGCTGTCAAAGTGCTGTAATTCTACTCCTATTTCATTCTTTGAAAGCATCAAAATTCAGTCTAAAAAAACAAGCAGAACTGTCTCCAATGCCTACATAGACTCTCATGAAAGATGTTATACACCCCAAGTAATACCAAACTGGATCAAACCTTTCCCTCTAAAAAAAGCAACAGCAATTTAAAGCCTGCATTATGAGCTTACCAACTGCAGTTAAAGCACAGAGCTTCTGAATTTATGCTCAATGCATTCTGCTCCATTATCTCCTTTTTAGACAGGCCCCTCCTCTCTCACAAAAGTATTCCTACTACCACCATCTATTTCTACATCCAACAGCCAATATTCTCCCTTGCCCACTAAAATCAAACCCTAGCAAAACATCACAAACCACCACAGAACACCCTGCCAACCTCTTCCAGCACACAGCAAATTTGGGCTTTAGCAGCTGCTGTCTGATCTGCTCTTTTTCCTGCCTTCCCCTTGAACATTCTAGAGAGGGCAGCAGCCACTGTCAGGGCAGGGCAGAGCCTGGCTCTGCTGCACCTGGAAATCCTGAGTGTGCTGGCACCAGCTTGCCAAGCTCCAAACTCTTGCAAGCAATTGTGTTTATTCAGCTACACAGCAAGCAGAGGCACTCTACTCTGTAATGCAGCCCAGGGTTCCCAGCTATTAAGGGAGGTCTTAAGAGCCCACAAAAAGCCCACTGGGAAATAGGCAGAAATCTATACCAATTAATGGTTCACAAATAGGTCTTGGGTTGTGGCTTTTTGTTCTTAATCTCCCTGGGTGACCTCTGAGCCCAGGGATTTACAGAAAGCAGTAAAGTGGGAAAGAAAAGGACTGCATCAGTACACTGCACAACCAAGCATCACCTAACAGCAGTAACAGGGAGCGTGACAGGGAGCCTAGTAAAGTAACAATCATTGCAGTTTGGCTATAGGCAAAACCAGTCCCACTCTTGCTCACAAAAAGACCAAGGCTTCTACTTCCATAGTACTGTGAAACTGTTTGAACTCAGGGCATGTTAAGAAGGATTGCGGGGGAAGGAGGAATTAACAGCATGAGAGTAAATTTAGTTCACAAGAGGGAAAAAAGCTGCTTTGAAGAACAGATTTCTTTCAGATTTTTAATACATAACGTCAAAGCACAGGTCTGCAGTGAATCCATCCTTCCACCCTGTGGGTGGGGAATGAAGGAGCTCTTTATATTCCTCAGAAAACGTTCATCTCACAAGAAAATCATTGTATTATAGCAACTTGGAGCACTGGAAACTCAAACTCCAAAGCACTGGAATTCAAACTCCAAAGACAGCATGGGAACTGTATTCTTGGACTCAGAGATACAGCAAGCATGTCAATATACAGTTTTATCTTTTCAGCATTCTTACATAAAAATTCCCCCATTCCATAAAAGCCTTTTTCAAAAAAGAGAAAAATAAATTAAAAAATCTGAACTTCAGAGCACCATCTCTGAGCTTAATGTTGTTACAGATCCTGCTTTCAGGAAGGGATGCTTTGCTGTATCCTGAGAACAAGGTTCCAGCTCCACAACCACCACAGTAGGTGCTAATAGCAACACGGGAGTCATTAGTGTAGGTCAGCAGCTGGGGAATCTTGGTGTGACCAAAGAAGAGTACCTGGATGACACTGCCCAGCTTTTCAACAGCTTGCAGATCAGGGTTTGATAGTAAAAGGCCTTATGATGGAAGAAAAGGAGTACAACACTAAGCAGTAAGAACAGTAAATGGGGGACCTGTGGTGAATGGCCCCATGTTTGGGGTTCCTGAAGGACAAGGTGCTCTGTGGCTCCCGCTGAAGGAACAGGATGTGTAGAAACTTTACAAGAAGCAGCAACATTGATATTTCAGTTTTACAGCTCCAGTTCCTACTCTCACAGCTAACTGACCTGCCAGCCCACACACCATCTGTTGCTATTCCTCTTACACTACTCACTTAAAAATCAGGTCCCACTTTTCAACTACTAGAATTTTTAGATAATTGTATATGCTTTATTGTCAGCTTCAGTGAGCCATGTTCTGGGAAACTATGAAGCAGGCTGAGAAGACCTAGAAAGCTGTGTCACCTCTGCAGCAGAGGTTATCCTCTCCCTTCACGTTCTTGGTGGTTTGATGAAACTTCTGCAGAGGAATGGATCTCCAGTAGACAGAGGTCAGCAAGAGCTACCACAGTTTAGGTTCGTTTCAGAATTTGGCTATGATTTTTTGCTCAGCTGCTGTTGACTTGTTTTGGTGTTCATATGGCTCACTAGAGGCAGTATGATATTAGTTGCTACAGAACGTACCTGGTCTGCTTCATCTCCAGACCTGCAGCTGTGGAACTGACCTAACCTCCTGGGGAGCATTTGAGCCAGACAGGGAATCAACCTAAGTGCTTGGCATATATATCTAAGATGAAAGGTCTCTTGATGAGAGACATTTCTTTGGCATGAACCCTGTGCAGAAACTCAGTTTTCCCCTTCAACTTCGTGGCCCTCAGTCCGGACCTTCTGACCTGGGAACACAAGTTATTTCTGCTACATTTGACACTGACCAGCCACACTCAAGTGATTAGAAAAGGATTCAGACTAAGACAGAACCTAAGAAGCAACATCTGCTATTCTTTTTACCATTAAAGTACAAGAATTTTTATAAAATCCTCCAGTAATTTTTTATCCCTTCCATGCACTCCTTGGCTTAGCACCACCAGACAATTAGGAATTATCAAAAGCATCATTATGGAAAAAGTTCTACAGAAATGCTTTTGAAATATACAAACATGTATCTTTATGATCTCAGCTACTTAATGCATCTGGTTATTTATACATATATATATGACAATATATAATTTCATGTGTCTGAAATACTTTCTCCATTGATTTGATAGTTACAGTACTTCGACTTCCAATGTTATGAGAGCAAAAGGGATGTTACAAATAACAGATTATATGTCTTCAGGGTTACATTTCCAACAACCTTACCAAATTTCCAGTGTCATAATATCTTATCTTCCAGGTATCTCATCAAAATGCTTCTATCACCCAAGCTTATTTTGCAGTACAACAAATGAACATTTTCTGCCTTTTCTGACTTAGAAGTCTTTCCCACTGTCAAAAGAAAATTACTTCTACCCCTAAAAATATTCTCCTGATAGACCTACACTTCCCAATTCTTTTCTGCTTAAAAAACTAAGTTCGTCAAAAACCCTGATATTGTCTACAATGCACATCTTCATAATAAATGGTTTCACACTAGGCTTTCATGACAGCTCCTTCTCACTTTCTCACATAGCGAAAGGTGACAACTGGCAATAATGAATCACTGGATTACAGGGAAAAAACTGAGAAACTGACAATACTATGGTCCAATTGGCTGTCATATAGAATGGTAGGTTTTTCTTCTG
Source organism: Melozone crissalis (assembly GCF_028551555.1). Taxonomy (NCBI): domain Eukaryota; kingdom Metazoa; phylum Chordata; class Aves; order Passeriformes; family Passerellidae; genus Melozone; species Melozone crissalis. Next base: position 32,380,285 of record NW_026535794.1, read on the forward strand.
TAAACTTGACTTCAAACACAGAACATTAAACACTTGGGGCTCTACCAGGTATTCTTGCATTGAGTACAGAAGTAATGTATTTAGGTGCCTGCAGGGCACAAAGTGTTTTGGTGCTCCTGGGGACACTACACACATGAAAAACTGTGGATTTTTGATTGCTACTTCAGTTGCTTTCTCTGCCTGAAAGGGTCCAACTTGCTAAATGTACTCACAGCATACACAAATTTGCAGTGATGAACGGAAAAAATACCATTTGTATCTACAAAGAGAGTCCTGATCATGCATAAGAGTGTTTTTCATTCCCCATGTTGACTCTAGTTTCCCAGTCATTGGATACAATAGTGGGACAATTCAGGAGCAGCGTTCCCAGACTCGGCCTTTCCAAAGTTTGCCCAAACAAGTTTTAGTGCCCAAGTGCAAATAAACCCTTTTCAGGCTCTGTTTTTTCTCAGAAAAAACTGTCTGAGCTCCTGACACTAGAGAGCATCTTAGACATATTCCCCTCATTGGCATTTCCCATTATCTCCAGCACTGCAGCATGTGACACAGTCTGTCTGTAGTGAATCCCAGACATGGTGCTCCCTCTGAAGCTGATTCAGCTCACTACTGTGACAGAAAATAATCCTATCAAAGGGGGAAAAAGATATTTCCTATTAAGTTACCTAAATCTACTTGGCACAAGGTCAAGCCAAGTATAGATGCAAGATGGGCTAGCATGGCAAAGTACAGTTAGAGGGTGTCAGACCTTCCCTTTGAGAAGCCAGTGTCACTGCTGGCAGCCTTGGTCCCAATTTCATGCTACCCAGAGCTCCAGCTTCTCTTGTCCCAGCTTCAGGTTCCACCATGCCATTTAGCAGAAATGCTGCTGCCACTGTGCTGCCATCTGAACTAACAACTCACTCAGTTGTCCCACCTATCTTTCTATAATCTTTAGATTCTGATTAAGTCTTTCCAAACTGCAACATGCTGCATGCAATACTCTGGGTCAGAGCAAGGATCCTCATAATAAGAACCAGGTCTTTGACAGAGGATGCCCAACAGAACAAAAAAAAAACTCAAAAAAAGATTAATACAGAGTTATTTTCCTCAGACACATCCTCCTATCTTCCAGCAACAGGCAGTGTAGACTTTCCAAATGGGAAGTCATATCAGTATCACTGCAGTGATGGAGTTTTTGCCAGGATTTTGCCTAGTTTGTGTTTAAACCTTTCCAAATTTTGGCTTCCACAGAATACTCATAACAACAAATTCCAGAGTTTAGCTGTGAATTATACCAGAAAAACACTTCTCTTTATTAGTTATAAACCAAATTCACTGTGTTACAAAACACTTGCCTCATTATGAGAAACAATGAACGATCTTTACGTCTCACCTTCCCCACACAATAAATAGTCTTGTAGATCACCATAAATCTCTTTTACCAAAAGTTGCCTTCCTACAATGACCAGACCTAGACTATTTTTTCTTAGATGTATGTAATCTATAATTCTAATCACCCTTGCTGCCCTTTACTTCATTTTCAACCTGAGCTGAGGGAGAAGGAATCATATTATACATTCCATATTTCACAGTTATACAGTGGTATAACTACAGCTCTTGCTTGGCTTTTTTTCCTAATTAGCCTAAATACCACTTGCCTTTTTGACCAGAGCTGATCAAAAATTGCCAAGAACTATCTACACTACCTCCACAGACCTATTTTCTACATGATAATAGTCAAGTCAGCACCCTGCTGAATATGTATAATGAGAATTTCCTCTTCTTCATGGTAGAAAAACACATTACTTTGCATTTTTCAAACTTGGATCCCATCTGCAATTTTATCCTGCAGTCACAGATTTTATTCCTTTCATCTTTCAGCAGCCATAGGGCTGGTTCGAGGGGCCTGCTCCCAACTTGTTTTCCCAGTCCTACACTGCCCCATTCTTACTACTTTCATGAGACTAATTTTGAGTTGGATCAGCTTCCTGATATAGCACAAGAACTCAAACAGGCAGCCAGATGAGAGGATAAAAGGGTGTACAAGAACATCTTGCATGGCCACCAAAGGTGAAACGATGGCTTTATTTATCAACCATTTAATAATAGGAGCACATACTGTTACCTCAGATTTCATCCCACACTCAGCAGCACCCAGCCTTCAATGGAGAATTCCCTCCATTTTAAACACAGACAATTTACTCCTACCTTTCATCTTCTCTCTTAAGTAATTATCAGTCCTGAAAAGCATCTCCTTCCTGATCAAAATGATCTTTAAATTTCTTTCAGGATTTTTGGCAAGGGACTTTATCAAAAGCATTTTGAAAATATGAATATAAGATACAGGCACACCAGATCATATATATCCTGATGCTCTTTCAAACATTTAACAGCCCTAAAGGATACACAAGATCTGAGAGGTCTGCAAAAAATAATCCCCACATTTCCTGCTTCTCAGTAAGTTTCTGTATGCATTTCTTTCTTCCGCATCTACTGTACTGACACCCCATTTCCCAGCACAAATTCATAACTTTATGCTGAAATTTTGCATCTAATCACACTCCTGCAACCAAGTCCAGGTGCCAAAGACACCAGTCCTTCTCTCCTGCTGTCCTCACCTGCACACCTCTCACTCCCTGCCACCCTCTCCCTGTGTCAGGGGAGCAAATTTAGTGTCACTGACAGATCAAGTGGATCTTAAAACTTATTAATAATTTAGTATTTCCTAGGTTAGGATCAACTAGGACCAGCTTTGGGTCTGCTACAGAATCACATTGCATACTGCAGAAGCACAGAGGCACCAGTGGCAAGAGTGGCTGGGAAAGGCTGAGCTGCTTCTTTCAACTCCAGCAACAGTTTATGCTAGAATAATGTATTGATAAAATGACAACCTTATTACTTAGATGTTCCCCAAATAGAACCATTTCTTTTAATTGGTATCACATTTTCCACCTTCCTCTGCCGCTCAAGCTGCTTTATATGATAGATTACACACCACTGTTAGGAGTTCAGCAATTTCATATCAGAGTTCCTTTAGAAGTCTTCAGGGAGTAACATCTGATCCTGGTGATTTGTTACTATTCATTTTATTGATTTATTCTAAACCTACTTCTACTGACAGTCTAATTTAGAGATAGCTTAGACTCACACTGCATAAAGCAATGGTCCTCTGCAAGAACCTCCCCAGGTTCTCTCATATTGAACACTGACATATATTAGTATTTTTTATCTTTTCTGTTATTCTTACATTGATGTGCTCAGCTAAAATCTTATTCCCCTCCTATGAGCATGGCAATAACATGCATTGAGCCCACTTATTTTACCAAATCTTCCTAAAACTTCAGGGAAGAGTTTACAGAATCCCTTAAAATTATGAGTGACAACATTTCATTATGAAGGACTGTTAAGAGGAAGGGTTAGCAGGCATTTATTCTCTCCATCCTAAAACCTGGAAGGTAAGATCACAAAGTGTTGGGCAAGTGTTTATTCTTGTTGACACCAGTCCACATGCATCAGATACACTTGCACTGACTGAGTGGCAGTCACAGGAGTACATTTCTCAACACCTTTTAATCATCAGTGAAAAGCACACTGAGCAAAAAACCCTAATAAATCCTTCATAACCAAGAAAAAATTATCAAAAAGCAACCAGACCTTTTTTTTCTTGGAATACTAAGCAAAAGACAATCTAGAAAAGGCAGAGCTGTGTCCCTTTTGCACAACTTCATTTAGCAGCTGACTACAGCCAGTTCATGGAAGATAGATTCTCCTCCAAGGTCACATACACCACAGAGGGTGCCACTGCCCAACAGCACAGCAGTGCCATTGGCGCAGTGCAGAAACAGAATGTGTTAAACAAAAGTAACTCTTACTACACAGGACTTCTAGGACAAATAGACACAGTCTGAAGGCCCCTCCAAGGTGGTACGTTGCAATCCTAAAGGTAAAACTGCTTCTGTATGACAGGGGAGAGTTCCCACTAATCCAAGGATCCTGCACAGTCCCAGATAAGGTGATGTAGCAAGATACAAAGGTCATTACTCCATCCTTCTCCTACCCCAAAGAAATCCAGACCATACTTACACTTTTCTGCCTCTCCTTTAGCTATATCATGAGGATTTGTCCTCTTTTTCTGTCCTTTTAATCTTTCACCAGGCCCTGCATAATTTGCCATCCCAACACCTGCAATAGCCTAACAAAACTGTCAAGCCTCCCCCTTGTCACAATCCCCCTCACCCAGTCCACTACAAAGACACATCAGTTAATACCAACACCACCATGTTGTGCCAGTCGTACCATCCCACGTTTATTTCCTTTCTCCAGATCACACTTTCCCTCTGCCTCTTGCTCTCAAAGACCTCCACAAACTAATTTCTTCTCTATTCATTCCCTGAAATGAATCCTGTAGTAGGGAGGTAAAAGACATGGTGGTGTCAGCAGATGCAGTGGGGGAGATTATGTTCTACTTCAGCAATGTTCTGCTTAAGCTGCCCGAGAGAGGTGACCCAATGGACTGAAGGAAATGGTCTGAGAGATCCAGGCAGGCCTGGAGCAGCAGCACTGGATGTGATGATCATTACATCATTCCAGAGGATGCCAGATGAACATAACCACCACAAAGCAAGACAGTATGTCTGAACAGAGACCAGCTACAGGAAACTCCAAAAATGACATCAGGATAATATCTAGAGAAGGAAATACTACTAACATCCAAGAAATAAAGATTTTACATAAAAGAACAATGATTCTAAATAAATGGTGTAGTCAATGGGGAGGGATTAGGGATTCTGAGATGGTAAGATTTGGCCTCTTGAAGATTACTTGTTCAAATCCCCACCCTTGATGAGGATTAGCCCAGGAGTTTTGCATCTTCTACCTAGATACTGGCATATTTTAAGTGTATCTCTCTATTCAGTTCTTAAAACCTCAAATTGCACTCTAAAATGCACACTCAGCAGACATTCCCCAGTGATTCCAACCACCTTAGAGATGACTCAGAAAATTTGTTTGTTACGGAAATTTAAAATTTCCATCCATCCCATGGCAGGAAAGAAGAACAGTCATCTTGGGGGTTGGTACTTTACAGGTTTTAGTACCTCAGTGAGATGAAAACTTCCTCCCTTTGAGATCGAAGGCTGGCAAGCCCAAATTAAAGATATTCCAAGAACTTGCATGTACTCCTGGACACAGTCACCTCAAAAATCCCTCAGTCATGAAACAATTACTAAGTAAGCTAAGCCTAAAGAGTCTTGCAAAGCTCAGGCTTTCCAGACATCCTGCCTACAGAAGTCACCAGAGCAATAGACTAGTCTAGCTTTGCAGACTGCAGTGTCCTCTTCAGGTGTCCTCAGCTGCTATAACAGTGCTCTGTTATGGCACAGACACTGGGATAACTCTTCAGGTTGGGTCCCCACCTGTTTATTAAGCTGAGTGCTTAAGGTGTCTTGCTACAGGATGAGCAGCAGCTGAAGGAAGCCCTGGTGACTGGGCTGTACACTAGTAAAATTTTTTCCAGACCAGCCCCAAAACTTGCTTTAGGCTCTCAGGTGCAAGCAGTGTCTGCTGACTTGGGCTAGAAAATGGAGGCTGGCTGGGAGCAATCCATGGCACACCGTTCAGCCATGTCAGTCTTTGGAAAAGGCAGTGTTTGGAAAAGGCAGTGTTCCATGACCACACCAGCCCCAGGACAGGGGATTTTTCTGTTAACAACCACAGAGGGCTGCAGTTATGATTTGGTATCCAAAGGGTGGGAATGAAAACATGCAGAGCATCCCTCCTTGGGAAGCAGTGCAAAGGGTCAAACAGAACAACAGCCCCCTGTGCACCTTCGAATGTAAGAACAGCCCTTTCTCTTGTTCTTTACAGACACAAATAAGGAAACTGCATTGAGGGCTGCAGGGAAAGCAAAAGGCCACGGAAGTCATCCTGGAACTGGCAGACAGACAGCAGGAGCAGCAGCTGGGTACAACATTGTCCTTTTATGTTCTGTGAAGCTATGCCTGCTAAAACACAAGCCTGCGGGGCTCTGAGATGGGCCAGATTGGCACTAGAAAAAAATTACAAAACCCAGCAAATCCAAGTACCCAAAGGGCAGAAGGATGCTTTCAGGTACACACACAAAGCTGTACATATGCACAAACAACATCCCATACTTCCTCATGCCAAAGGCAACTGAGCCTGCAAAAGAAGCTGGTAAAACCATTACGGGGCATCCCCCTCATAAACCACTGGGAAACAAAACTCCTAAAGTCTTTCATTTTGATGAAGTTCTGTATTACCACATTGATAAAGTCAGAAGAAAATGGTATCTGAGGAACTATCCTCGAAAGAGTGTAGGGCTGCTGGGCAAGTTTAGCACACATCTTTGTGATGGCAAAAAACCAAAGGCACAGCTACTTTGTTCTGCCCCTGGGATCCAGTTAACCCTGGCTACAGGGCAGAGCTTAATTGTTTCTTTCCAAAGGAGCTAGGATAAGGCAGAGGTGAGGGCAAGCTAATCAACCCTTAAATACTTTACCATCTGCTAACAACCAAGCAAGTAATGGTTTAACATTTGCTTTGAGGACAGTTTACCAGCCCCTCTGTACAACAAAAAGACCAGGCTTAGGAGCAGCCTCCCTGTGATGTGAGGGAGAGAGAGTAAAGAGATAAAAAAAAGGTAGTACATGGGAGGATGTATATAGCATCTAACGCTTTACATAAGGAGTGCTTTGCTTTTACAAACACCAAAATACAATGCATATCACTACTGAAAGTACCATTGTTTTCCAGCAAGATTGTGAGCTTATAAAATAAGGTGTAGCAGACTATAAAGACTGGCAGCTGTTGTTGCCCAATCTTTGTGTGATAAACATTAATGAGAAAACTTATTCTATTCCAATATTTGACCTTAAAAGGCCAAGGAAGGATCCTCACTACGCAGCCAATGAGCTGGTTCAAGTAAATTACACCCATAACTAGCCTGTGCATCTGTGGAAGGAAAACAACCACAGCCTCTCTCTGCACTAAATATTAATGTCTAGGCAGACAAAAGCAGCACTCGAAACATTGTAGTAATATCACTGGCAGACACTCTATGTGTTTCTTTGGGGCACTGACACATCGGCACTAGGAATATGCCTATTGTCCCACATTAAACTAATGACTTGTTCTGAAACATTCCTTTGGGAATCACGGATGTTATTTATATTTTCAGACATTTAAAAGGATTAACGTGTGTTTATTCTCAGTAATCTCATTTGTAGAGAAAGATATATACAGGCATCAGGAGTATGCATTTTAACCCTGTTGGGGATGACCAAATACATAGTGCCATTGGCAGCCTCCTACCCTCCTCTTCAGTATTCAGGACCTCCAAAAGTCTCACCAGCCTGGCTGCTTCCATTAAAAGCATCTATGAATTGCAGGTTACAGGCACTTCTGATAAACTACTCCACGAGCTCTTGGTGACAGCAAGCTGTGCATATATCCAAGAGATACAGCTGGAAATTAAACTGCATGCATGTCAAGTAGCCCGACTCAGATAAAATTGCTCTAGGCTGGAATGAAATATCTCTGGTTGAAGACAAACAAGCAGAGCACTGGCCGATACGGTGTGCCCCGGGCTATGAGGAAATTTATAAGCCGTTTTAATGAAACAGACGTGCCAAAGTACCGGGGTGGTGGCAAAGCGAGTAGCTGGCCAGGAGGTGAGGTGCATTGCAAGCATCCGGAGGGATACAGGAGCAGCTGCAGGCTACGAGGGATGGCAGCAGCCCTGCCTGCAGGGACACGGTGCTGTACAAAGCCCGCCGCAGCCTGCGCTGCCCCGGCGGCAGCCGCAGCCGAAGGTAAAGCGGTTCAAGTTGCTGCCGAGCGGCTCCGCTGCCGCCGGCGCTCCTGCCCCGGGGCCGGCGCCGCTCCGCCACCGCCCGGGGATTCCTCCCGCATCGCCCGGCTGCACCCCAGCTGCCAGCATTTTTCGGCCAGGGGTGCCCGGGAGCGATCCCCGCGCCGCTCTGCCGGCACCCGGACCGGCACCTCTTCCCCATCCCCGGCCGCCGCCGCCCCTCCGCCAGGCTCGCTCCTTACCCGTCTCTTTGTCCTGGGCGGCTTCCAGGTGCAGGTCGCTGAGGAGATGCTCCAAAATCTTCTCCGGCGTCCCCGACACCACCACGTATCTGTCGGAAAGCAGAGAGTCCCCGGAGTCATCCTCGGTGGAGGACTGCGAGCGGCTGCTCCACTCATCCTCCTCGTCCTCCTCGTCGATGTACTTGAAGTAAGGCACGTCGAAGGTGGGCAGCGGCCGCTCCCCGCCGCGGCCGGCCAGCGCCTCGGGCACCCGCACCCTGCCGCTGCCCATGGCGCCCCGCTTCCTGCGCGCCGCCGCCGGGCCCTAAGCTCCCCCCGCGGGGGCCATCGCCCTGCCGGGGCCGCGGGCCGCCGCCCCGCCCGCCGCCGCTGCCGAGCCCGGCCCGGCCGGCCCAGCCCCGCACGCCCGGAGCCGCGGAAGCCTTACCTCCCGCGCCGCTCGGGGGCCGGGCTGCGTGACCACACCTTCCGCAGCACCAGCGCCGCGCCGGCCGCCTCCCGCGCCCGCTCGCCGCCGCCTCCATCGTCCACCTTCAGCGGCAGGGAGAGAGAGAGGGACAGAGAGAGCGCGGTCAGTGCCCGCCGGGGTCGGGGCTGGGGCTGCCATCCCGCCGCCCGGGGGCTTAGACTGGGGAGGGGGCTCTTTGCACCCCAGGCTCCCTTTGTGAGAGGCACTGGACTCCGTGTGTTGGATTTTAATTCGCAGAAGCCGGTGGGAGTGCGCTTTGAATATGCGGGTTTCCGTGTCCCCAAGGTGATGGTTTGTTTAATTCCCAGACAGTCGAACAAAGCAGGGGACAGGTAACAATAGTCTGAAAGCGGCAGGTGCTCCCGAGCGTGCCAGTAATAGAGAGGCAGAATACACCTTCTGTAAACCTTCTCTCCTGTACTTCAGTAAAGGCACTACAAACAGTGGGGCAGGCATGTCATGTGTACCTCAGAGCATCTCCTAAAATACTCCGTGTACGGCTCTCCCTTCTTTTCAACAACTTTTTAACTTGGGAAACAAACACCCCCACAGAAAGTTCAGCCCAGTGACGGCCGTGTGCGTGAATTTTGGCTAAGCTGCGGTCTGTACAGCGACTTTCTCCCTGCCCGAAACGGACGGGAGGTGAACCATGATCCATAGTGCACACGCAGCCCCCATGCCCGGCGCAGCCCAAGGCAGCTGACGGAGCAGAGCGGGAGCTGAGCGCTGGCTGCTGACTGAGCAGGGCGCTTTGAAACGCGGCGGCTGCCGGAGAGCGGCGCGCAGCCCCCTGCCAGATCCTCCTGGCACGCTCAGTCACCGCAGAGTGAGCGACACAAAAGAGGCAGCTGTTTCAACGCAAGTACATCCCAGTAGGTGCTGTTCCTCTAATTCTGACCTGGTTTAGTTATATTGTTCAGTATGTCAAACACACGTATGAAGGCTATACATGTTGGTACTCAAAGAAGAGAAAACAGCACTTGTGCATGAAGCGTACAGTATCCAGCAGTTAAAAAACTTCCAATGGTTTAAAAAATGTTAAGGAACAGAGCTACCCTGGCAAAACAAGGGAGAGAAACCACTTTATGATTCCTCTTTCTATTATTTAATTTTTTACTCTGAGACCCAGTGAATCAGACTGATACTTCTCGTTGTCACTCTGGTACAGGTGTGCCCAAAGATGCAGCCCCTGCCCTGAAGAAGTTTTCTTTATCAGTAAAGAACATGTAGAATTGATCTATTAAATTTCTGCAAGGTCAGATATACAGGTACTGAGCCAATTAATGTCAGATATTCATTGTAACACTCCCAGGAGACATTATTGAGCAGCCACGTTACAGGAATACTGATGCATAATTGTAATCTTCCATTTCACTGGCCGTGGTTTTTTGTTGCCTACATATTTGAAAAACTGCAATGAAAGAAGCAGCAAAAGAGAAGGAGAGGAAGAGCAGGCACAGCATTAAAGCAATTCAGCAAAAGGGAGATTTATCCAAACAAACAAATCGCTCCATTTCTCTGTCTCTTCTCTGGCATTTCCATCCTCTAAAATAGCCCCGATCCTCATTTCCCTGTGCTCACTGACATTCCAAACTGCAGCACATATGGAGAATGTATGTGATGTATGGTGCAGTATTTGTACAAGCCATCTATTTCCTCATAGATGGGAATGGATTTTAAGCACACCCATATACATTACATACATGAGCAGCTGGCAGCAAGTCAACAGGGAGCACTGGGAGGGTGAAAGCTCTTTCATACTGAAAGGACATTAACAATGGTTGGTGTGGAAGACAATGTTTCCCCTTCAGCATCTGACTAGGCAGAGATATTTTCAAAAAACCTTTGGTGTAGGTGTTTGCAAATTTACAGCATAAAGTGCCCTAATGGTAAGATTTTCATAAGGCCCTTCCTCTTGTTCCTGCCTATTTTAGCAATTTCAAGGAAGAGAAAAATCAATTTATTTTATCAAAAATTGGGCAAAACTAAGGCCAATTGGGTTCAAGTTGGATTTTCATTACCTATAATAAATATTTCCCTGAAAAAAGGAGAGGAATAGGGAATTTCTTTATTTTGCTATCTTATATCAAAAAGAATCTCAGTTTAAGGGAAGAATTACTATTTCATTAAACCTCCACTTATACATGACATGTTTTTGTGTCCAGTCAGGCCCTTTAATCATACAACAATTAACCTGAACAAAGCAAAGCACATAGGCAAACCCTACATATTTTCACAAGTTCCGATTTCAATACAGATATTACTCTGAAATGACATCAAGGCACGCTTCATTTACCAGAACCTGGAATGGTCCGTGAAATAATTCTTGCTGGGAGAAAACCGAGCTGCTCTCAGCATGCTCCGTCTACAGCCAGTGACAGATGAGGAGGATGCAAGGGGCCCCCAAGTGACAGCAGCGTGTACTGAAGGGCAAGGCAGCGCCCTGGCCGAGTCCCTGAGAGCCAGCAGACTGACTCAAGAGACGTTGTCATCACGCCTCCAATTAACAAGGAAGCCTTCCAGCAGTTTGCCAGACCTTCACACAGCCCTTGCAACCTGTGCCGGCCGTGCAGGGGAACAGAGGCACAGCATCACCAGCTCTCGTTTTATGGATAGGGGCAGAGAGGCCACCACAGCATCCCAGTTCACTTGGGTGATGCTGCACTGGCAGCTGGATTTGAGGCCCCCACACTGCCTATCTGATATTTACTTTGCTCCAGGGCAGTGGGTAGGAAATTACTCCCAGCAGCCTCGATCAGAATGCATTTGGATTTGAGGTGGGACAGAAAGGGGTAGAGCACCAAAATGCCACAGGGGTAAACTCCCATCTCACGTTACATGTGGCCTTATGTGCACTGTCCCTGTCTCATCTGTACCTTCAAAAGCACCATTCACATCCTGTTAGGATGTTATAATCAATCCATGGTGCACATTACCCATCACAAGGAAATTTAGCTGGCTCTGCATCTGTCAGCCACTATATTTCACATTTATTACAGCTTTTAATTAATCATCTCTTGATAGCTAAATACAGCACTATCAACCTCGATGTCAGTTCCCAGCAGGAGTTTCAAGTAAACAGCAAGGTTCTCTGGACTCAGTGGATCTTCCAACCAATATTATAGCCAATTTTCCACTCCTCTCATCCATCTTCCTAATACTGAGGTAAGCCATTTATCTCCTGAGTAATATATTTTAACAGCAGACAAGTGCTACCTTTATTTTCAGCATGAAAGGAACCCTGGGGTGGTATAAATATTTATATGCTTACAGGAATGAAACAGCTGGAAGTCATTGCTTAGCGGGCCTCAACTTGTGAGTTGCACTTTGCATGAGCAGGAATATGACCCCCTGAATTAGCACAGAAGAAGAAGGAAGCAGAAGGAACCTATGGATGGCATTGTTGAAAACAGCCACAGTGGGCTGGCTTCCTTATGGAAGCCATTAGGTTTCTGGATTGTTTGCAATTGGCAGGGAAAAACCCAATCTCTGGCCAAAGCAACTGGTAACTTTGGTATCAGGGATATTTCTGTGTTCTTTGCATTCCTGAGTTTGGCCTTTTAATTAATTAAAAAGGAATCCAACACCCAGAATGCACTGACACCTCTCTTCCTGTGAGAAACCTCCACTGCTAGAAATAGCATTTAAAAACTGATCTGCCTTCCACCAGCTTTCTAAGACAAAAAAAACATTATGCTCTGCAACAGTATATTCAGAAGCCTGCTTCACTGAAAAGAAAATCCATGTTCACATAATTTCTCCAGGACAGGACAACTGTGCAAAGATTAATTTCTGTATCTATTTACCCATTACTGAGGTGCCTGTTATGCTGGCACATCCCTAACCAGCAATGCAAACTATGCATTTCCCAATGACAACACTTTTGGCCAACATCTTTTCACCTGCTTTTGTTAAAAAGGAGTCAGACCCAGAGCTACCCCAGCCAATACCAGAGCCAGACAGATCCACACACTGCCAGTTTCAGCGGGTAAAAAAGTCATGAAGGAACTAAGAGATAACCTATAAAGCATCTATAAACTTAATGGAGCATGGAAAATCAGTGCACAGGCAGATTTTCCTGCTGCCAAACAACTAAGCAAAGGCAAGGAGAATCTTCCTTGGGCAACATGCAAACTTTACACAGATTATCTGCTCAAGAATCACATTAAATGACAAAGAAATTGCCTGTTCTAGAAGTTATGGAGGGCAGGAACATTTTGTTTTCCTAGCATAATTTGGTAAAACTGACTCAACACAATCAGATAATGTCAATCACGTCTGCCTCTATGCCTTTTGATGCTGGTGCCAGGTCATGCCCTTGAGAGGTACAGGAAAAGGCGAACACAGAGGATTCCCAGGGCTGTTTGTGTTCTGAAGAGGAGACTGCTGCCCTCAATGAAATTAAGGAGCTTCCCTGTGCACACAGGAACATATCCAAGCACTGTGAAACACAAGAGCAGAGCCAGGAAGTGGGGTCAGAAGAACAAGTGTAGAGAAACTTTGACTGCCCATGCAGGGAAAGTTCTCAAATTAGTGACAGAGCCTGACAAAAGCCATAAAGTAACTAGATCCTCATTTCCAAAGACTGATTGTTTGGTGGGAAGATGTCTTTTTGCTTGGGTGTTATAATATCTCTGGTATATACTATCCATACGAAAGAAGAATTACAAGAACATGAAAAAGACAGAAAAGTCAAGTCAAAAAACTGAGAAACATTGCCAGGTAATCTTTGTATTATCTAATGTAGTTCCTTTGAATAAAATACTGGGTTTTTTCACTCTATCCTGCTCCATCCCTACAACTCTTACTTGTTCAGCATATGTTGAGACTTAACTTGGAGACTGGGTCCAAGCTAAGACAAAAGGCCTTTGCAGAGTGGCACTGAGGTCCCCAAACCTGCCCACTGAGGTTGGACACACCAAAAGTGACAGAGTTAAATCTCCATCCTGGCTCATTGCATCCTACAAGAACATTCTGGTTCTAACAGCCAGGAGCTGCAGCTGTCAGAAAACCCTTCAGAGCTCAGGCTGAAGCATGCTTGGAGCTTTCAGAGCCTTCAAATATTAACCTCCAGAGCTCTAGAAACTCTTCACAGAGCTTGTACAAACTGCATTTTTTGGCCTCTAACTCAGGTCATATTTGGGCAAATATTTATGAAGATGGCAAAAAAACCACAAAGGAATTTCAGATCCCACCTCAGAATAATAAGGGCATAAGAGCTTTTCAGAGAACTGCTGCCAATTTTTTTTTTTTAATATAGCAAAACAGGATTTACCCCTAACTTCACTCTTAGCTGCTTCTGAACAATGTTGACTGCATTTTTCATATAGAATTACATAGGCTGAGGCAGACACCTTTCAGAATAAACAGAAAATATGCACAACTCCTAGAAGCAATGGAAAATGAAGTCTTGCATGAGACATTTGCTAGTGCTAATAATAGACAATGAGGTGAGTCCTGGCTATAAAATATAGGCACATTTATACTGCAAGCATAAAAGAATGGGAAAGGGGAAAAAAAGAAACACAACAAAACACATTCTGTTAACAGATCTAAGATACACTTTCAGACAACTTCTATCAAGACTAAAGATGATCACCTTCTTACACTTCCCTGTGGTTCTCCCTGGAACCTGTTATTGTGGCAACTGCAAAATTAGGTCTAAGGTGACCAAAGTACAAACATGTATAAAAATTACTCTATTCTTCACAGGCTATTCCCCTTCATTTGAGAATAAAATGGAAGTGAACAGATCACAATTAACATGAGGGTAGATGACAGTATCTCTGATCTCTGTGGATAATCCATCTCAGAATATGTTACTGCATTTCACAGAGTTTCAAGAGAGATCAAAATCTGCATTGAGATGTTTGATTCACTTTCAACTACCATGGGAGAAAAGCTTTCAAAGTCACCAGTACAGTTCAACCCTATGTAAGGAGGAGACCAGTATTTTTTCTGCAGTGGTTACCCTCTCTTTATTTCAGAAAGATGAAAATAAAAAACCATAGTTACTACTCTACCTCAATTTAAAATACCAAAACATGAAACGTTTTCAATGGGACTGCTTGTTTTGAAGTTGCAAGATCACTGCTTTTTCCAAATATCAAGGGAAAAATTACCTTAAAGGACTGCAGGACCATCAACAGAAGTTTGTCATATGGCAATTCTTAAGCATAAAAAAAAAAGTTACCTAAGGCTGTGCTATTTCATTTCACTACAAAATACAGCTCATAGGATATACATATTGCATTTTACTAGTTTTGTGATATCATGATCTTTCCCCAGTTCTCTGTACTCTAATATTTTTGTTTTCCCCTGCAGTTGTTAATTCCTTTAATAAATGTGGGCTAATCACAGTATACTGGTAGAAATCGACTAATGACATTAAAATGCCTCACACAGTGATTTTGTTTTGGCTGTCAGTGACTTCTGACCAGTCTGTAAAACACTCTAAATTTTCAGCCACAACCTCCCTTCAGGAAAAAACACCCAGGCATTGTACCAAAACTTCCTAGTGGTCTCACACTGAGCTATCAGCCTGACAGATGCACAGCAACAACATTCGGCTTAGCACAACCTCCTCTGAATTTATCAGCTACACAAATGGTGATAAAATGGGCACAAGCCACAACACAGGGGGAAAAAAATAATAAAAATCCTTTGTTGCTGAAGCCAGTTGTGAATACTGTGTGTGATAATGCACAGAACAAGCCCTTTTAGAAAAACTGTTGTGCTGTCATCTGCATACTGAGCATCGGCAGCAAAGGCAACGTTAATAACAAGTTATCCTTGTAGAGGGGTCAAAAGGACAGTGCTGGTAACACAAGAGATGACAGACAACAGGCATCAGGGAAAAGATTAATATCCCTACACAGTCATACATCAAGGAACACAATTTTTGCCTGTAATCCCAAAACTGCTGAGAGTAGGATTATTTCTGCTTTCTCTATTACTAAGAAGAAAGGAACCACTCAGGGGAATAGGGCAGCGCTAAATGCAAGTCCTTATGTGAGCTGAAGGGCTGCAGTCAGGTCCTAAGGGGAAAAAACCCCAAAAACTCAGCTGCATGATTTTCTCAAGCAGTGGTCCAACTACAAGCAGGGTGAGGGGGTTCCTTGTGCAGGCCACTTGAAAATATGAAATAAGTTTGTGTAGTTAAAGAAAAGCAAAAGAAGTGAAAAAGAGGAACCTCATGAAGCTTTTCATAGAATCATAGAAATGTTTTTGTTGGAAAAGAGCTTTAAGATGAAGTTCAACCACAAGAGGGTACACAGTTAAAAAGAAAAAAAACCCTTAATATTCTTTGGAAAATAACAGAAGCATAAAATCCATGACTGAAAACAGGAATCCTGGTGTACATTTCTCTGTGGCACACTTCAGTGGCGCTGAGCTGCAGTACAGTTGCAGATACACTGTTTGGATATGCAAGAAGTGTCCTAACAGAGACCAAATTGTTTGTACCCCTGACTGGCCCCCAATTTCCTCTAAATATATTTAAGGTGAGAACACTTTAAGGATTCAGCTTTAATGAAAGGAAAGAACCTCTAACACAGGAAAAAGGGCTCACTTTCTAACATAATATGAAGAAAATCATTACTGGTGTCACAACCACCGAAGTAATGCTATCATAACCTCAATACTCCACAACTCTTTGTTGGTTAATGAGAAGTGTCTTCTCACAGCAACTGAAGGCTATGCATTTCAATTTTCCTTTCCTTGGAGCAGACTCTTCATAGCTATTAGTGGGTAAATCTGACAGCCTGACAGAGAGCTACCACCTTGGCAAGGACAACTGAGAAGACCTTTTCTCTGCAACTGTACAAAAACAGAGGGGAAAAAAGAAAGGGGAAGGGAGTGAAGCAAGACAGAAGAGGGGATGATGGTATTAATATTATCTCATTCTCTCACAGCTGGTAGGACAGCATGTACTTGAAAAAATGTCAGTATGCAGAAGAATTGGAGGCTTAGAGCTTCTGTATTTGTAGAAAAACCTGCACCACACCAGGGCAAATTATCATGACTAGAACAAAAAGGGCAGATGCCAACAATACCCTCCAGTGGCCTTGCAATTAATGTGGTGGGGTATGGAGCTGGTTGGAAATTTCCCAATGAAACTTTTTCTTTTCACTGAAAAAATATGAATTCAGTACAACTGAAACTGTGTGAGAGCATGTGAGTTTGAAGAGAAAGTAGCCAGCCAGGCTTCCCCCACTGCCTTCACATACTGCCCACCCCAGGCTGGCAGGGCTTCTGCATCCCCTGCCACACAGGAGATCAACAGGCCTGGAGGTCCAGGTCCCAAGGCAAGTGTCAGGAAAATTCAATTTGTATTTCTGCCCCAAGAGAGTTTTTCAGCTCTCTTATTTTCACCCGCATCATAACTGTTTACATCCCCAAAATGTAAAGTTTCCTTCAGGACAAAAACTCAAGGACCAGATGCAAGTGCCTCCTTTTGAGAATAGAATAGAATAGAATAGAATAGAATAGAATAGAATAGAATAGAATAGAATAGAAGTATGTAGATGTAACATTTCAATCCCCCAGCTCTCTGGAAGACACTGGAACAGTATCTTCAGTGATGTTAGTGGCAGTGGTTCAAGCCTTAGCTGCAGTGAAGAGCATGAAGGAAATGATATAAAAACTGCAGGACTTATGTTTCAGCCAGGAAGGGAGGAGGAGTGCCAAGGCTTCAAGGAGGACTGCAGATTTAACCTGGATACCCTAGGACTGATGACACATACTACTATTATCATATGGTTTAGGGAAAGAAAAATGTAGATATATGTATATAAATGTGTAGATGTACAGAAATTATACTTGACAGAATAATCCTAACATCAGATGGGTGAAGTTCTAGAAATTACTGGCATATGAGAGGAAATAGATAACAACTTCATTAACATCTAACAGGGCTGGAATTTGACTTCTCTGGCAGCCCCCATACAGCTTTCACTCAAGAATGAGAACCACAGAACACAGCAGACTAATGTTAGTAGATTTAATTTATTAATGTAGAATAATATTCACCTTGGTAAGGACATGTGTACAAAGGCCTTACAACCCTTATAATGGAAGCAGTGATAAATAAGGTCTTCTGAAGGAATGGAAGAGAGATGGCAGCAAATATATGACACTGTCAGCCTTATATTGCTCTAATTACCAGTTCTGAACACATACAACTTCTAAGTCAAGCAGACAAGACTGATGATGCCTTTCTTTGTCTTTCACTCCAATTCATACTAGGTGTGTAGCAAAATATTATTTTTAAAAATTCGCTTACCCCCTTACTGTCTCTGAGAGAAAACTTTGTCTCTTGACTTATATCTATGATACTTCTCAAGGCTGCCAATGCCATCATTCCAATAAAAATAAAATAAAATTTGTATACTATTCCCAATATAAGCCACAACTGCAAACTAGGAAGGTTAAAACTTGCCTATTGCTGCTTATTACATTTATCACTGTAAGGCATATATCTCCTTGTTGAAGTGTTGTTCTCAAGGAAGGATGCAGATAATTTTTCTAAAAAGACTATTCAGCAAAGGTCAGGAGCTGGATCTGACCTCATAAAAGGCTTAAGAAAAAGGTTCTCTAAAACTGAGAATACTATATAAAGCTCAAACTCATTCTCAAGAACTCCCGAATCAAACTCTCTCAAATGCACTGACATTTAACTGCAAGTGTGAAAAAGCACTGAGTAAAGGAGTAGGAAAAAAAAAACCAATCCAAAGCTAATGTTTAAAATCAAAACAATTTATTTAACTGCTAGACCAATGGCAGTCATCACAAAATAGAATTTATATCCTGTGGTTTGGTGGTTGTTTTCAACTAAGTTAGACATAATACAGCGATTTCTTTTGAGGAAAGCATGAATCACAATGGCTACAATTTCCTTGGGTTTGGATGACAGTTCTAATTCTCTCCAAAATAGCCTGAAATCACCAGCCTTTTCACTAATGCTTTCTAATGGTTCTTTTCTTGCTAATTAATTCATGAATCTAAATCATTCAAACATAGATAAGCCACTAATCGCTCACAGACTTGATAACAGATCCTAAGTAGACAGAAATGTGTAGAGCATGCAATAAAGCTGCCAAAAAAAAAAAAGGAAAAAGGAGTTAGAATGAAAAATAAAACTCACTCCTTCCACCTAATAGCAGGAGATGTGATTCTGCATTTATTATGCAGGATAAAATATTCACTGATGCTAATAGTAACTATAGAAATGAGAAAAATCAGGCTGCTTCTATCTAGAATGCTTTTTTCTAATGTTACGTGCATGGGAGCAAATAAAAGGACCCATTTGTTTTGGTATAATATTTGTTGCCCACGATTAACAAAAGGAAAACATGAAAGAATAAGGGAGGTGGGAAAGAGCAGGTTAACAATCAACTCTTGCCAGCAATAATTAATTCAGAACTGGAGGTTATAGCACCCAAGAAATAAAGGAATTTTATTGCAGGATTACAACAAGGAAAAAGAAGAAAAGTGCTTTTTTGCATACCTATATAAAGAAATAGCCATAAAATTATTAAATAAGTTTTCATGTATTGAAGAAAACCAAAATGTCACAAACAATACAAATTACAGAAAAATGTATGACACCACATTATGAAGCAACATTTTATATTTCTTTATATTTTATAATTTTAGATAATCATATATTAATTTATTCCTTATTTTGTGCCTGATGGAATCATGTACCTGCTTGTTGCATGCCTACATGCTCTAAATTTATTTCAGTCGGGAGTCTCCTCTCTGCTTTCCTTAGATAATACAATCGTGCCCAGCTTTAGAAGGGAACTAAGTTAGTTATACCAAGGGCAACCTCAACATTTATTCAAGTTATGGAATGAAAAAAGCACTGTTACCGTGGCAACTAGTAAATCACATTGTATCTGCAATGAGATGCAAGGCATCTTGAGCAAACACTCATCTGCCTCCTTGTTTGACCTCCTCCGCAGGGAATGGTTCCTCTGAGGAGGAACACATGCAGAACTGTGGCACAGTCCAGATTTCACTGTCTCTTCTGCAAAAAGTTGGCAGAAGTAATCCAATGTCATTTTTGTGTGGGGAGATTTAACCAGCTCTATCATTAGAATAGGAAGAAATACTGGGAAAAGAGGATCAAATATTGAATGTTTTGCTGGGATTTACCTCAGTCAAGACCACGAAACCTTACAATGACAGGGTACCTCAAACTGGTGTTGTAGCCCCTGCACCAGAAGACCATTCACAGCAGCCCTGGAAGGAAAAGCCTTGCTGTCAGCATGGAGGCTGCCAGACATGCAGCAGCACATCGTGCTGGAGCTGGAGCTGTTGCTGCCTCCAGCCATCTGCTCCACCCTTCTGAGGGATGTTGCCGCCTCCAAAACGAGGACATCTGATCTACCCTTAGCCAGGCTGCTGCATGTTTTGCTGGGCTCTGATATTATCAGCAGCTAACATACCAGCTCTGCCTGACATAGCCTTCCTTTCTCCACATGGTAAGGGACAGCTCTCTTCAGAACAACCCCTCAAACCATGCTGCTCTACTGACAGACCATCCATAAAGTCTCAGCCCATCCATCAGCCACTGGGCTTTCACTGTACTTCCCTGCTGCCCTTCTCTAGCACTTTCTTCTTCAGCCACTATCATGCCTACATAAGGCTCCTTCTCTCTTCAGCTAAATTCACCATGAGGAGCAGCATTGACACCAGGTTCCCAAACAATCTCCCTTGGGTCACTCCCTTCTCCTTCCTTGAAGTATCTCCTCCTGAGCAAGCTGGTGTTACCATTAGGGAGAGAGTGACACTCCATGATGCCACTTATCAGCTTCTGATATCATACTGTATGCACAGTGATTTCTTCAGCCAACAAAGGCTTCACCGCAGGCTGCAATTTTCTGCTGACATATACCTTCTGATCCCATTCTTCTTCTCTCATAACATCCCATTACTCTCAGACTGCATACTACAGACTACTTAGACACTGCCAACACTTAATATGCCACCCAAGGAATACTCTCACATATCTCTGATAGGCTTCCCTTCCCCCATTTCCAGCTTTGATTCCTTCCTGACCATCATAGCTTCAAACAGTTTATATAGCTTTCTACAGCTACATCCTTTTCATGTATAAGGTGAGATCTCATCTCACCCACTTCTTTATGCCTGCTCAGGAAATTATTTTTATGTCATAAATCTCATAAATCCACCTTCTCTCATAAGTCCTTCCAGGAATTACTTCTTAAACCTGTTTACTTTGTCATTGTTGGGTTCTTCCTTACCACATGGTTGGTCATTTACTATTTGACCTGAACTTTGATAGATAAGGAGATGCTGACGGTGAAGAAGACACACAGTCTGGAATTCACCATCTATCACAGAGCATTTGAGTTACAGAAACATAAAATGAGATGTATGGACAGATGACCAGGTCTTAACTCCCTAATAGAACCCTGTGGAGAGGGTTACAATATCCAAGTACTCCAGGGAAATAACTAATGATCCTTTCTTCAGTGCAATCATGTTTCGAGAACCAATTGCATGAGTTACTAAGTGCTTGAGACTGCCTCCATAATTGCAGTGATTTATTTTATGCATCATCATAACTACAGCACTAGGTCAGTAGGACATGTGCCTTATAGATGCCTTGAATTTTAACACATGCATTGGGGGAAATCAGAAACACAGAGACCACAGTGGGGGGCAGGGGGGGGTAGGGGAAAGACAAAGTCTAAAATCCTAACTAAAACACTAGGTTTCTGTTACATTTTTGATAAAATTAATTATATTTTCAGATGACCCTAAGCAGAAGTTGCTTACACTTTCTTCTGCTCCCTTAAAATGCAAGTGATCACTATATAATGCTCCTGAAATATGTCAAAATTTTTTTCCAGTGTAAGTAATGAATGTGCAGTTTACAGTGTAACTATCCATTCAGTAAAGAAAAAAATGAAAACATAAGCCTGTTGTTTCTGTCTTATGCCTCTGTTTATTCCAGACAAAACCCTCCCTGTGCAAAGCATCTCTCTTCGCCTACCCTTCATCTGTACTGGTGCATTGGCTGTCTGCTAGCAGCCAGCAAAGAGGGGGGTGAGACTTGGGCTCATGAGCATTTACTTGACATGGGAAGTATGATCTCTACACACAGCTACTCACCTGACCTACCAAAACAAGGCTGCACCAAGGATATTTTGTGAGGGCTCACATCCCCAGTGCAGGAGGATATATTTCTGCAGCTTCAGAAAAGATTTGTTAGCAGCTTCCTGGGCATGGCCTCCTGACATTACTGAAACCCCTTTCTGCAGTTACTTTTCCTTGTAGCTATGTAAGGCTTCACTGGCACAGAAGGACATTTTCAGGATAACGATAAGTTAAAGTGCTGTCATCACCAAAACTTTCAGGCTATTTGAAGGTCTTGAAGACAATTTCTCTCCACCCCCATAAACTTCAAACCATTCCCCTATGATAACTCAAGAAAAAGCACTGCTAACCTTCAGCACTGTTTTTCCAATTACTGTGTTTCAAGGTTAGCAGTGTAAAAACACTAAACCAACTCAGTTCTCAAGGTCAAAGTAAAAAATGCAGCAATGATATTCCACAGCAACTTTCACTCATTTGGTATTCAGGACACATTCTTTCTGAATATCAAATCACAAAATCATTGCCAATCCATCAGATTTTAAGCTTTAGCTTATTAAATATTAGACTGTGCTAAAAATAAAATGCAGGTTTTCATTTATCTTATTAGAGTGCTTCTGTACAGCATGATCTAAGTTTCTAATTATCTATATCTCCAAATTATCTCAACTGTTATTTCAATATAAGCAAATTCATAACAACACATTTTAATGGAAACTATTCATATGCTAAAAAGTGGTAAAGCATTAGAAGTCAAAAAGTTGAATGTCAAGATGCTAAAAATGAAAATATTTCTCTACATTGTGTCTGCCAGGAGAGCAAGAGCTCACACGACATTTGGCAGTGATTTCCCATGATGAAGCAACTCTTTGGTGCTTTCATTTCCATAAAAGCTCTAGTCTATTTAGAGGTAGTTCCTAGCTCCTTGCCCTTAACAGGGCAATGCAGATAAAGTTCATTAAATATATTGTCTAAGGTAGGAAAGTGAAGAAGTTTTGCTGTAGCAAGCACTTAACCTGTGCATGGAAAAAAAAAAGTAAAAAATTGGAACAAATTATTTCTTACAAAAGCAAAGGTGGTGAAGGACATATTGGTATTGCATGTTCTGCTGCATTCACAAAATTGCCCAAATGAAGAATCTCTGGATGGGATGTATTGTTAGACCTTAATCAATAGGATTTTTTTCAAGCAGGCTGGGCATCCAACTATTTGACGCAGATCCTTTCCACACACGAGAGCACTGGAACACCGGAAACTGCAGCATTGATGAATTACAAGGAAGATTGCAAATGCCTATGATCTTAGAGCTAATTTTGACAAGAAAATGGTCAAACAATTTTTACAGTTTTTTGGTACTTTGCTGGAATGCTGAATTTTTGTTTCTTCTTACAGCAGGTAAGACATGAATTTCTACCATACTTAAATGAGTAAATTGCTATTTGTTTTACTTCTTTTATTCTTAGGGCATCCTTAATTCATACTGAACATCACACAGATTAAAAACTAATAGCATTTTAAAACAACGGTTATTGCATGATTTACTGTATAGCTTTTGGCTAATGCAAATATTTACTATTTACATGTCACTGCAGTGAAAACAGTATGTGTCAATTGATTAACCAATAAAAATATTAGACAGAACTGGAGAGCATTGCTACAGCAGCTGCAAAGGACAGTGGTGTGGTGAAACTGTAGCCATTCTGCCTACTGAGTACAAAACTAAGTTTTGCTGAGGGAAGAGACAGTCATAGCTGCACATACACATATGTGTGTGTCTGTGTGACAGCTGGGGGTGGCAGAGTGAGAACAGACGAGTTACAGGGAGCATACGGGCACCCAGTGCAAGAGCAGAGCAGCTCTGCAGATCCCACACAAACCAGCACACGTACCCACAGCTCTGCTGGAAAATTGGAACACGCTCCCCCCGTTCCTGCATACATTCCTACAAGGAAGAGTCTAAAACAAAGTAAGAGAGGCACATTTTTCAGGGTCCTTAGAAATGAAAGCTATAGCTCACACTCTGAAAAAAAAAAAAAGAATTTATAGGGCCACTTTTAAGAAAGTACCTGATTTGAATGTCCCACATTAAAAATCTGCCACAGCAAGCAAGTCTCAGGTGATTCAGAGGATCTGCTCCAACCTATCTATAGTATCACTCAACCATCCAGTGTGCTCTAAGTACTCAAATACCCCTTCTGATGACCAAGACTCATATTTAATCTGAAGAACTGAAAAGGAAGCTGAAACTTTTTCAGAATCTGCTAGACAATAACCCGATGTAATCTGAAAAGAGGAAGAAAAGGAGAAGACTGTCAGAACAGATGGGTCACCAGGAGAAAGCATCTTCTTTATGTTAACAACTGAAACTGTGTGTTTAAATGACTGGTTCATTCTACAGTGTGAAAAGAGGTTCCATTAGTATTCTTTGTTAGGGGTTGTCTTTGCTTTTAGCAAGGTATGCAATTTGCTTAATGAATAAATATGTACAGCACATGCACACATAGGCAGGTGTCTCTACAGAAGAAGAATCAAGGGACCATAAACACTGAAAATTCCTTGTTGGAGAAGAATTCTGCCACATCCTTGGTGAAATCCTGAGAAAGACCCCAGATGCAGGAGGCCATCATCTGCAACATGCAGGATTTGATAGCTTCCCAGTGCAGCACTGGGCACTGCTCAAACTCTGTTGGAAAAATCTTCCGATGCCAATGACAAAGCAGGTAGGAAAATCCCACCTAGCTTAATTTATTTCTGTTTCTGTGGGAAATAGGAGTAAAGAACTCACTGCAGATGGAGCTCTGCTTAGAAGACACATGCTTCTTTTTCATAAGTTCATCAAAATCCAAGAATCCAAAAAGAAATCAATATGGCCCAATGATTAGCTCAATACAGGTACTATGTAGAGACTGAGAGATTATTTAGACAGACTGAATTAAGGTTTGAATTCCACTAGAAAGATTCAGGTTTCTCACCTGAGGAGACAAAGCCAGAGTGTCAGTACATTCCCAGCTATTTGCCATTCACATAAGGAAGCCCAAGCCTGAATGTATCTGTTTTTTAGCTGAAAGCCTCAACAACCAGGCTTTACATATAAGAACTGAAATTGTGGCCACTTCAGTCAGCTCTGATTAGTGTCTTCTCTGACCCTGACCACATCCAGTCTCTATTAACTTGCTAAATATGGCCAAACAGCATATATTACAAAGAGTAAATTGATTTAACAGTTGTATTTGTACCCACAGATGTGTTTTAAGCATTCCTGTGGTGGTGAATAATCCCCTATATTCAATATGAAAGTATTTTGTAAAAGGGCTTAAACTGATGCTGTATTCATTGAACAGATATTATCACCACTCAAAAAAGGAGAGACACTGTGATATTGCAACCAAATCAAAAAGGTGATGCACATTTGCATTCTGTGCTTGTCTTCTACTCTGCCAAAAAGAGCAAAGCTTGTCTTTGTTCCTCCCAGCACCAGACTAAGTAGGAATGCTGCTCCTGATACAACACACAGGTGTACTCCCTCACCTCCCGGGGAAAATGGATATGAAATGAGGGATGGTGTTCTCAGTTCAGCCTCTCCAAGTGAGAAAGCAGCATCAGCCAGGCTGGCAGGGGACAGAGCTGATGCACAGCAGCCAACAAAGGCATGTGAGCTGCAGGCCCTTCCCTTGATCAAACAGGGCTGTGTAGCTCAGCATCACCCCCTGTTCAGGGCTTACCCTTGTTCCGAGCCTGGAAATCCATCTCAGATTTGATCTTCAGCAAGCTGTTAAAGGAATTACCAGCCACTATTCATGTTCTTCCTGAGTTAGGTCACCCTATTATTTTCCCAGTCATCAAAAGAGGCTAAAGTACTTTTTCCTGCAACCAGCAAGTGCTGCCGCTCCCACACGTCAGAGCCTTCCCCGCTCGGATGCTCGCGTTCCAGGCAGTGACAAAAAGAGCTGGGAACTGCCTGCCACACGGTATCCGAAAATGTATTCGAGGAAGGCTGCAAGGTCACTGCTAATTTCAAATCCTGTTTCATGTTTCCACATGAAACACCTAATTAAAACTTTTCACTGGGTAGTTAAAATGAAATCCGTGCATATGCACTTGAGACCTCGTTTTCATGAGCTGTGAATTAGAATAGAGGAGGTGCTGCACACAGCAGTAGGAACACTAATCGAGGAAGGAGAGGGGAATATCTGCTTTGATTTAGAGGAAGATAGTCAGCAAAAATATCGCTAATCACCTGGGTTTTCATTCCTTTGCTCTTTGAACTGCCACACAGAACCAAGAAAAATGGATGCAAGTGATGTATTAACTGCTACCAAATCAGTGTTCTCCACAGGTGGCCATGTGTCAAGCACATCTTGCAAAATGCCACCACCTTCCATGGCTACCGTGTGACAAAAGCTTTAGACTCTACAGTCTATATACTGCTCTCACAAAAAAAATATCTATTAACATCAGCAGGGGCTGAATTAAACTTTAAAATGGAGGCACAGTGAGTGATGGAATGGCCAGAGCAAAAGGACAGGTTTGCGGGGAGATTTTAGGAAGGTTTCATGATTAAAATAAATAAATATTGGGGGGAGGAAAAAAGGAGCCTGCAAAAAATACAAGGTCAAAGTGTCCTTACATTCCTGCTGTGTATGTGGTTTCAACAAAGAAGGCAGAGACAGCCATTTTACAGCTGCCATTTTTTTTCCAAAAAGTCCTCAGAGCAGATAGCCTGACTCTGGCACAGGAGAGGCAGCTGAACAGAGGGAAAAGGCTGTTTCCACACTGCCATTCTCCAGGTGGTCTCCAGAGCACGCCTGCAGGAACAGATGCCAACAAATGCTGTCAGCATTTATTCCAGTGATGTCCTGACACCGGCCTCACTGACTCCAGAGCATCCTGCCACTGGAATCACACTGACCTTAGCACAGACTCCAGATCTTACTACAGAATTTGCTCCAATGTAGTTTCTATTTGAAACAAAGCAAAGTTTGACATGCAGAAATGTGTTCACTTGTTTAATGACATTGGACAGGTATCTTACTGGCTCAGATCTTCACTACAATGAAATGGAACATTCTTCCTGAAGTTATTCAGGAGGATAGGAGGAAAAAGAATGAGAAAAAATGGGTACCTAAAACACTGAATCCTTTTTACATCACTCTGATCTCTGGGAAGACTACAGAATCCAAGACAACTTCCAAAGAGGAAGCTGTGGTAGACAGCCATCGGTTTCTAGCTTATCAAAAGTTTTCCAGTTATCTTGGGTAGTTCTTTTCAGCCAGGTCTAGACTATGAGCCAAAACGAGATGTCCTTGATTGTTTTAAATTCCAACAGAAAAGTCTTAAAATATCTGACATAAATTTGCATGGTACATATGCAAAGCATTATCAACTTTTCTTTTTTATCTTCTTGAATTTAGGTAACAAATTCCCTAACTTAACAGAGAGAACCAGACATCTTTGTTATTCAGAGTTCCCAGAAAAAGGGTAGTAGTAACTGTACAGAAGTAGATGGCAGGACGTATCATCAGCATAACTGGGAATTTATTGATGTCATAAATCAGGAAAATGGAGAAAAGAACATTCAGAATGTCATCAAATGTATTTATCACATGGAGAATGGGACAATTTAATGTCAGAAAACAAAAGAGCAGATGCTTTGAACTAATAAACTGGTAATTTTTACTTCTCCAGAGGAAGAATATGATAAGATTAATTCTGTGTAAGCCTTTGGACAGTCTAGAAACATAAGCAGGTTAGTGATTCAAAATCCAGAGAGAAACACAGAAGCAGGGGACAGTGACAACCTGCAGATTGGAGCTCTCAGAGAGTTTCTCTACTTCTTCATGTGAGTAAATGGAGAAAAGGCAGGACCAAGGAGCCATGCTTTCAGTCTTGATACCACCAGAAATGTGCAGTCCTGCTGCCCATGAGAAACAACACTGTGTCCTCTCCCTGCCCCTGGATGTTGACCCCCATTCATCACTCACCCCCTTCTGTGTGCTTGTGTGCCTTCATGAAGCCACTTGGTGAAGCACGGGATCTAGATTGAAATACTGCCAAGCAAAAAAATGCAAGGACATTTCATTTGACCCAGTCCAGTTTCTGGATTGGGTAAGTCACAAGGCTTTGGGGAATTAAGGAGGATGGCTGTGTTTTACCAGGAGCAGCAGAGTGGCTCTCACCAGCACAGGTCATCCCCCCATATCCGTGTCCCCATGACATGAGGGAACCAATCCAGCTGGAAAATAACCCCACAAGGAAGGTATATTAATTGCATTTTTCTGCTTCGTTATTCCCTGTGTCACTTCAAAAAGCAGCACTACCTGGGCCAGCCCAGGGCTGGGGACAAGCCTCTGGGGCAGCACAGCCCTGAAACAAAGCCCAAGGACCCTGAGGCTGTGTAGGGACTGCAAATGTTTGGCCTCACCTCAGCTATGCTCAGGAGTTTTAAAAAAGTTCCCTCTGGCCATCAACATTTCAACCCACTTCCAGCTTCCTTGGGATTCCCGAACCAAGTCCCAAGGATCCCAAAGCAATTCCTTAACATTCATTAAACACTGCAAGTTTTATGGTATCCTTCAAGGTCCCACATGTTTAACACCTCATTTTATACCTGGGTAAACAAAGGTGCAGAAAAGTGATGAGATTTGAAGAAGGTTATTAAATAACCAACAGAGTCAAAAATAAAAATTTAAAGTTCTGTCTCCCAGGTTTTAGTCTGCTAAGTACCATGTGCCCCTTTTACCCCTTTCAGCTCAGGACCTAAGTCATTGTCCCACACAAGAATGAGTCACCATTTCACTCTAAAGAAAGCCCAGCATGCAAAATGTGTATGTGGAATTTCCTCCTATACAAAGTAGTATAATGTTACAGAATAAATCAAAGAGAAAATTAGGCTTTCTTTTCTTTTAAACACTAGGATGAGCATCTGGAGGAAAGAAAGTATTGTGGGAATATGTGACTTGACTTAAAGGAAAATAGTGAGGTTTCTATTCAATGTATTCCCATACTATGCTCACAATATATCATGGGAGCACAAGCATGACTCAAGTGCTTCTTTTTTATAAGGAGAAGGATCATATAATGGCACCACTCTTTTGCACTCCTGGCATGAGGATGTTCTCCTCCAGAACTTTGGAGGAGATTAAATAGACTCTAGGGATTAAATAGACTCTAAAAAAGGAATGGGAGGTCCTCTTAAAAGTATGTAGTAAATAAAAATAATTCTATCTTTTTTTTAAAGTGCTGCAAAAGACTGAAACAAGCATGCAGATGATCCCAGTCCTACATCTGAACAGGAGGATCCTTATCTCTGGCAAACTTTCTCCATTTCAAAAAGATGCCTTTCCAAAGAGGTGCCCATTCCATAATGGAAAAAAAAGAAAGAAAGAAAGAAAGAAAGAAAGAAAGAAAGAAAAAAAAAAAAAAAAAAAAAAGAAAAAATAGGAAAAAAAATTAGGAAAAAAAAAGAAGAAAAAAAAGCGTAGGACCTGTAGAAACCTTTTCTTCTCAGAAGATAAAGAGGTTAGCTTATGAAAAACAGGTGATCACCTGGAGCTATGCATTCATTCCAGCAGATGAAAAATTGATCATCTGGAATAGGACATTCTCTCCAGAACATGATAGAACTAGATTCCACTCCCTCTTTCCCCTGATTCAGACCAGAGACTTGAACTTCAAGTTACCTCCACAGCAAACATGTACCTAACTCTTAATTACTTATTCTTGCTCAACAAGGAAGTATATACTGACAATCTCATTGATAGATTCATTTTTTCTTGGCTTGTATTTGAAGACTAAATCAAAATTGCAAACTATCATCTTACCCTGGTACATCTCTCTCTGCTAGTGCTGGCAGGTCCAAGAGATATAAAGAGAAACAGCAAATTCCTGTGCTGACATGCCAAGTCCATTCTGTTTACATGACTTTAGATATCTATACCACCTCATAGCTACTCAAGCCATGAAAGTTTTTGCAAAGCTGCGTTGTAGTTGTTATGACCACTTGACCCACAGCTCTGCAAAAAGATGCAGAGCAGCTGCCAAGAGTCAAAAGCAGTAAACCTACAAGCTACCCTATAGATCTGTCCCAAACAGGGCAGACACAACAAAATTATGTTTTTAGAAAGTAATGCACAGATTTTAGTCACTGGCTGTATTCAGACATCATTTGATGTCAATGTTTTAAAGAATATTTTTTCCATCCCTGATTACTGATCATCAATCCAACAGTACAGCAGCCCAATGCCACAGCTTTGTCAAGCTAACCAAAACTGCAGCTCTGGACAAGTCCTGGCATTCTTTCTTGTCTCCTTGCAGGTGTCCAGCTGGGCACCCTAAAAATACCCCTGGTGTGTCACAGCTGGAATTTCCTTATGAAATTCCTCTGTCATGAGTAATCTATAGAACCCAAGGCTCTAAATCATTAATCTTCTGCTGTAAGCCTTTTAACAGCTTCAGCTCAACCACTAGCCTGCTTCAATGAGCAAATCATCTGTCTTCCAAATGAGACCACTGACTACAAAAGTTAGTACCCAGCATATTAACAGAACTGCTCCTCAGTATCTGCTGTCCTTCTGAAAACATACCTGCCTCAAATAATATATCTCTTTCATCTTGAATTAAGTCACAGAATCAATACACCCAAGCTGTAGTACTTATATTCTTTTAAACAGCAGGTAATTCTAACTAATATATAGATTAATCTGTACAGGGATTATAGGGTGGATTTAGGAAATGTTCCCCTTCCTCCTGACATAGCAAAGTACTGTAAGAACCTCCTTGGAACATTACAGTCAGTTTGTGAACATCTTATTCAGTTGATCTGACTATGAAATTGATACTGCAATCTAAAGAATATTCTCTCCATTTGCTGAGGTGAAAAGGCCTTTTACAATTTTACTTAAACAATGACACTATAAACAGACATGATTTTCTTAATGAGTGCAACACTTCATTGAAATAATAACTGGAAATACTGTACAACGCATTTTCACATCTATTACAAAGGCAATATCCGAGTTATAGTTGACTAAAAGAAATTTCAAAAACTATGGTTTAGTGCAAATATGTCTTGAATGCATCCCAAATATATGCTGGAGGGGAAAAAAAGCCATGATAAATGACTTCAAATGGCTTTACACACACAGCTTGCTTTCTATATTATAATTAATGGTAATAATAAGCAAACCTCTCCAAAAAGCGGGCTTGTCCTATGGGTGAATATTTCACTACAGATTTTTCATCTGTTTTCTGTCAAAGCAATTTTTTTAAGGAAATGAAATATTTAAATTGCATAAAAATACAAATATCCAGTTTCACATTTCCCTAGGCTTATAGGTATGATTTGCATGTAATGATAGAATTAGAACTGCAAGCTTGCATAGCTTTTTTATGCTACCCCACATTTGACATTAAAATAATTTCTGTGTGTTTTAGACAATAATTTCATTTTATTTATTTATCAATACATTGTAGGAATGCAAAAGCACAGAGAAGAAGCTTATCTGCCTATTTAGAAGCTTTTTTAGTTCTATTTACTTTCTACTCATTAACAAAGCTGAAGTTTTTGGGAGCCTAACACATTCGGTGCCTTCATTAAGCACCTTATTCTAACACATTAGGAAGAGGGAGTGGGGAAAAAAAAATCACTGTTAGTTTTTGTTTTTCTCTACAAGTCTGTGAGCACTGTTATGGTTAGAGCACTTTTCAAACACTGTATTTACCAGAGAAGAAGTTGGCACTGTGTGCTACCATGGAACACCAGTTTCAATATACCAATCTAACCTGGTCACTGTCAGCTTCCCATGTCAGTCAATTTAACAGCTCACATATAACAGAAACTGAGAACAGAACTTTTAAAATTATGAGTTATTCAAAGCTATTTTTTCATTCAGACCATAAATGCGAAATGATAGCATACCAGAAAGCTAAAAAAAAACCAGTATGGACTTTCTGATTTTGTACAAATCATCTTGCAGATATAGATATATATACCCCAATTTTACACTCTCCAGAACTCAGCCAGACTAAAGGAATCCCTTCTCCCACCCACTAGTTCCAAACCAAGCTTTCTTCCAGTGAGCCAGCCAGCTGTCACTTACATTCCTTTTTCCCAACCATCTGCTTTTTCTGAGAAAAAAGAATTATATTTCATCTCCTGAACTAGCACCCCAAACTAGTCCATGCTTCACCTGTTCCTTCTGGACCACAAACTCCCAACACCACACCTCAAAGAACACCTTTTGGTACTTTATCTGCCAAAAAACCTCTTGTGCATCCACGTGTCATCTATCTTCTTTAAGTGAGTCATTAACTTCTGTACTCAAACTCAGATGAAGAAGGTGACTATTTATTTGAGTGACAGGAGAGCTTACCAGTCCTCCTAGCCAACCAGTCTCACTCCCCATCGTGCTCCACACCCCATTCACTGTACAGGAAAGAGTTATCGGGCTACCAAATCAGGACCAAATTCTTCAATTAGGCTGAGAACCCTTTCTTCTTTACAGGAAAGCACAGGAATCATCAGAGCTCCATTATATCACATTTATATTTGCTAATGCAAAATGTGCATGTGAGGCTGTACTAATCTGAAGAGACTTGCTTTAGAAACACAGTGTTATAGCACTGGAGCAGCCAAAACTTCGTTTCCCATCACGTGCCTGGGACACAATACATGTAGAGAGGAATTATGCATATGCGCAATTCTAACTCCATGTTCAAGTTGGGGTTTTGGGTTTTTTTTCATATTCCTAAAGGAGAACAAACTAGAGAACTCTCCTTCAGGCAAAATTTCCCATTGGCCATTTTGGAAAGAGCAGCTTAACTTCCAGGCAGGTTATGAAGCCCCCAGCTTTTAACAGTGACACTGGCCCAAGCTGATAAACACATAGCCCTGCAAGCCAGCAGCATTTCTGCTTTGAGCTGGACTGCCAGGAGGCCAGCCTGCATAGCAGGCTCTCCAAGAGCAGGGAGAACAGCCTGGCAGGGTGTTCAGGCCTCTCATTTACAGACTGCATGCCATTCCTTTGAGGAAGGCAGATCATCCAAGAAAGCCCAGTTTGGGCTCCCCAGGAGGGAAAGCTGGTGAAAGCTTTATTGCAGGAATACTTGCTGAGAAATGAGGGTCCTGTGGAAAATGCACAGAGCATCTCCATTTTATCCTGCACTGAGTGCCCATCGCCCTGTGTTACAAAGAAAGCAGTGCAAAATAAGCTATGCTTTTAAATATTAAAAAAATGGGCGTGTTACACATCATAAGGATACCACACCCTGAACATGCTGTTCCTCTAACATTTGCAGTGAGCCCAAGGGACTGGAGAGCAAGCCAATGCCAATGAATCTGCCATCACTTTTGTAGCAGCAGGATGAGATGGGAAGGGCTGAAATCCTGGATCCAAGCAGTATTCACTACACTTTACTCACTACAATTCAGCCTGCTGCTTTTCTCCTTGGAGAAGAGGGGGGATATCTGCCTGGAGCAGTGAGCCCTGCCCAGCCAGTCAAATCCTGCCGCCTGCACGTGCACCGGATCAGCTCTCAGAGCACACGGGAGGAAGGGAGGGAGAGGAAGGGATGGAAGCTCACGGCTTCCTGAACGTATGCAGCCCACTGCCCTGCCATGGCAATGTCTGCTTTTTTCCCAGTGAAAATTACCTGAGTCAGCTAAACTGAGAAGCTACGACAAACCTTGTCCATGTTCAGGGTGCCCTCTTGGTGACTGTTCCTGATGAAGTCAGTAGTCTAGCTGGGGGCTTACCAGACACACCCACAAGAAGGACTTTAGGTCTCTCTTATATCTGGGCATGGCTGCCTGGACCCACCCTACAACAACCAGCAGAGTGCACAACAGAGGGAAGAAGCACACCATGATTTATTGTTGCCAGCACTAGCTGTAGGACATTCCCCACCCAAAAAAAAGGGGCACATGAGTAATGACCTGGGCTTCTGCAGTGTTTCAGACGACCTTCCTTTCTCCTTGCTGTCACCTCCAAAATCATGTCCTAAAGGTCTAAAGGCATATCCTTGTCTGAGAGTAATCGCTATGTTATGCTGCTCAGGATGGGTATGAGCAAATTGCTTGAGCTCCTGCTAAACTGAAGTCACTCATCTCCTAAATAGCAGCAACTGTTAAGTACCATACTTTTCAAAAGGAGAAGAGAAGCTGAGTGCAGCTTTCCTTTCCATTTTTGGAACTGTACTGTAATCTGCAGCTACAGAGCTGCAGCTGACTCCACAGCGCCCTTTGCAATGACCAGAGTAGCAGCAAAAATATCCACTAAATTTTTTGAGTAACAGTCCCAACATCCCCCTCTCATCTATGCTCACACATCTGTAATCTTGTTTCCAAATCCTGAAACACGATAGAAATCTGCTCCTGTTTAAAATCTTCGTTGCTTGAGCACCTCAACTTTTAATTGTGGTTTGTGGATAGAGTTTAAAGATATATAGAAATTCTCCCAGACATCCATTGCTAGAGGGTCAGCTGAGAAACCATTTAATCTTGGGTAATTAGCCTTTGCTAATTGCCCTCCTCCCTTCTGCACATTTACTGATACAATTACACATCTAACTACACCAGACCAGACCCTCGATGCAGCCAAACAGAACAGCATGAAGCTCTGAAAAAACACTTCATCCTTCTCTTTTCCTTATTTCAGTAGGAATGAACTTGCAGATGAGCTGAAAAGTATTTCTTTTCTAAAGTACAAGTCTTTTTTCTACTGTCCAGTGAGCAGAAAATGGAATAAATTGCATATACATAATGGCAAGAGACATGAAGACTAAGTGGGTTTTTTGTTGTTTCTTGCAGTTATTATCCTCTGCACCTTTAGATGAATATGCAATCATAATAGGAGTCTTTACTAGGAGAACAAAATTAGGAGACACTGTGCTATAAGCAAAGCAGTCAAGTTTCTGTGAATTTTCAGTCCAGTTATTAACATCTGAATAAGTGCTTTCAGAAGCATTAAACAAAATGCTGCTTTCTTCAGTGTAACTTTTGATTGAAAACACAATTTAAAAGAAAAAAACACATATTGCTGAACTCCCTATCCAGATCATTCTTTTTAATTCGTGCTGAAAAGTTTCAGCCAATACTTGCATCCAAATATGCCCACAGTAATTTTAAGATAATTTAGAGTAGTTGAAGCATTCATATGCCTTATACATTATTTAAATACACCGTAAAACCCAACAATTTGGTAAAAAGCATCTTGAAATCATCTGCTATATCCTAATATAAGATATTAATAACAGCATCTGACAGTTAATGACAACATAATAATTTAAGTGTGTTGACAATTATTGACCTGAACGCACTTTAGAGAAATGTAAATGCCAGAGGAGAGCAGCTACAGCTCCATGACTAATGTGTGCCCTGGATTCTGACCATCAGCTTTGCTATTTCAGTTTTGTGACCTACATCTCCCTCCCCTACCCAAGAGAAACAAAAAACCCAAATAAGAAATGTCTTACTTGTTCTGCCTTCTCCAGTGCTTTTCTATCCGCCTGCAAAAACTGGCAGTTCTCTCTCGCCAGCTTTTGGACCAGCTCAATCCGTCCGATGTCATCTCTTCCCTGAAGCTTGCATAAAACTCCTGCCTTAAGGGTGGGAGAAAGAGCAAACAGATACTTAAATCCACAGTCCCAGGACATGACACCACCACAAATTTCAACCTTAAAAGAAATGCATTTGTTTTCTCATATTTGCGGTGCTTCGGTGCCACTTGCTGAGCACAAACAAGTCACTGCTTCCTGGGGAACAACTGGAGAGGAACAGAAGCACATCTGAATCTCCAAATGCATCTGCTCTGGAGGAAAGAAGGCAGGGCTAACTAAATCAACCTCTCCTCTGAGTGCAACTATCAGATATGCTGTGTTTTATTTGTTCCTGTCAGCCTGTTTCCTGTTACATAAGAGAACAGAGCAAGAGGTTAAAAACTCATGGGAAAGTTAGCCAGGAACAGCCCTGGAAAAAGAATGAAGTGCAACACAAGGCACTCCTAAAAATAACAGTCTACAACTCCCTCTGCTCCCACTCCAACCATTTTTCACATATGCAAGAATTGGGAGTAAAAAGACAATTATGCCACAGTTATTTATTCGGTAAATATCAAATCTGTATCTCTAGATTTTGTTTAGGGAAGGGAATTATATTTGCTTTAAAAGCTATGTTAGAACTGATTTTTTTGCTAATACTGTTATTCAAGCTATGTTGATAGTGTTTTGTCAAAGTGGTTGTTTTCTAAAAATGCCAGATAGATACATATAAAAAGATGGATTCACGCTTGCACACAGGCACAGTAGAGACTCATTGCAAAGTTAGCTGAAATGGGCTAAACTGCTCCTTGCAAAGTCAGTGGCTGATATCACTGTCTACGATTTGGTTATGGATATAGCCTCTGCATAACTGAGACTTGGGGGAATGATACCCCACAGCTTTTATTAGCCCAGATGTTTCCTGATGGGAGCAGCATATGCCTTGGAAGGGCCCATCATGTGGCATACCTATGATGTGGCTCTATGACTTCAAAGGCAATCTGCAAAAAACATTTTTCTGCTGAACTTCCTTCACAGTTTTCTTTCTACTGTTCATCTTGAATTTAAATAAATCACTACCTACTCCAGAATTCACAACACGTCTTGTGAGTCAGGCCCAAAAACTAGGGATGCCCAGACTTGCTAACCCTGCAGGGTCCAATTCCTTGGCCTTGAGCAATTCCTGTCCATGACAGATGAAGGTGTGAGAGTGCCCACCCAAATCATCCTACAGCTTGATGGTTTCTCCAACCAACAAGTGGGGTTTAAGATTTCTTCAGCTGAAGAAAACAAATCCACTTTATGAATAAGTTCTTGAAGGTTTATGGAAAAAATGGGCTCCATGAGCAAATCCAACGTCAACCTTACCCAACTCATCTAAAGAAATTTGTACATGCCTACATTCTTTCAGTCAGGATGAAGACATCTCCTCCCAAGTCTGCATCAGACACTTCTGCTCTGATGAATAAAGGATTTCAGATACAGCCTGTCCCTTGAATGTCCTGTGCTCCTCCTGAGCCCAGTTTCCTGAGGAACCCAGCTTCCCTACATAAAGAGCCTACTCCCGGGTTTGAAGGTCAGAAATCCACTGAGAATTTAAGGAATTTCATTGCCCAATCTCAAATTCCTTACATAGTCCATGAGTTCAGTGTCCCTTATCTTCTAAATCGAAGACATTGGTTTATAAACCAGTTCTGACACACTCTTATCCCCTGCAGATCAGCAGCAAGACTGATTTTATCAAATGTGGAAGAATATAGTGAACTAGTTGTCCAGACTTGTTTAATCAATAGAGAAAAAGGGCATTTAGGAAGAGATTTTTTTTTCATTCTACAGTAGACATTTAAAAATGGTCAGATCAATTGTTTCCTAATAGTCTCCTTTTTCTCCAGTAATTTGCACAGGGAATCTAAGACTTGGGAGGCCTGATGTCTGCACTTCCAACATTTTGAGTGCTTGGGGACATCAGCTAAATCAAGTCTGCTTATTTCATGCCTGCAGGATGCTTCTAGCAGAGTATTATATCAGTGTAATGTAGGATGAGGACAACTCCAAAGTGGTATCACCTGCTAGGACTTTGGGATGATAAAGATTTTGACTCTCTCTGGATCTGGGCTCTTAGTGCTGTGGAGGCACTTTTTGTACCTTCCTGTTGTGCTGCTCTGGTTCAGGAATGGCACTCCCCTGTTTAGTGCCCTCACTGAGACTAAATGAGGCACCTTTGCTCCCTCACCCTTCTCCTTTGGGTAGCTGAAGAGAATTGGAGGCACAAAAGGTAAAGATCACAGGTTGAGACAAGAACAATTTACTGAAAAGAGCAATGAGATAAGAAAACAAACAGTAACAGCAACAATAATAATGATATATAGAGTACAAATAAGGAATGATTCACATGGAAACCCCTCAACAACAGACAGTACCCAACAAATCCCTCCTCCACAATATCCCAGCCTGGAAGAGAATCCTTTCCCCTGCCCCCACCAATAATAGGAGGTGGTATAGAATAACCTCTGGGTCCTGGCTATTGCAAAAACTAACCCTGTCCTGGCTGAGACCAGGATGTGTCCAGAGAAGGGAGTCCATGACCTACAACAGCCACCTAGTAGAAATATACAGTTTAAAATGTCCCCTCCTCCTGTCACAGTTCTTTCATTTAAAGAGTTGCAGACAACATGAAAAATAATTCTTATTTAACTGAGTCTCCAGAGGATAAAAAATTTCTGGGAAGGTTAAGGTATTATTAAATTAATTGCATATGTTTAGCTCTGGGAGTAAAGAATGCACTTGAAACACAAAAGGCTAAACCTGTTTTTTCATAATTAAGAAAAAAATTTGAATCCTTTACTTTTAGTTCTGATTTCCTCACTTATACTGACTTTTCAGTACAAATCTTTCTGTTAAATACCTGTAAGAAAACATCCAGGTCAATTAAATAATTAATTGATGACATCCTCTAAAACCTGGCTAGGAAAATGTTGACAGACTCCAATTACTGGTAATTTTCACTTCTCAATACAAATTTAATTTTCAAGCAATACTTTGGAAGCTGTTAGACAAAAGGGTAAAGGTAAGTCACCCTACTTGCAAAGTACAATTTTGATTTTCATTTTTTGCAGGCACACATTCTCCAAAACCCTTGTTGGTGCTTAGACCTCTAATTTGTGTAGACCAAAACAGATACAATTACCAACATATGTGAAGGTGAAAATCAAAAATGTGCATTGTTTAACTGGCTTTACCTTAATGAATGATAAAAGAATGTAACTTATAGTAAAGCTTTACTCCCATTCATGGCTCAAAATTACTATAATTGTAATTGTTTACGTAACATTTGAAATGAAATTTTAAAAAGTTTCACGGAAATGAAAGCAAATTAGTCTCTACTGAGGGTGGAAAGAGGAAGATGCTGATACTTTCTGTTTCAGCATATCCATTGGAAAATATTCCTTCTGCATAGGTCATAAATGAACATCTAGCAACGACAAAAAGGTGAATTAACACATCCCTAGGAAGACAAGATGGGATCTTTTATTTACATAATTTACATAGTTTACAGCATGTTTGCTTTTGAAAATCCCCTTGCTAGTTTTTTTCCACACTTCTACCAGTTTTGTCAACTAACTCAAGAGTAAATCAGGCCTCTCTCCCACAGAGCAGTGTTTAGAGCAGGCACCACACCCTTCAATTCTATTAACAGAAGGTTTGTGGTGGTTTGGTTTTCTTTCACCATACCTCTCTCTCTTTCTGTAGCTGGTGAAAAAATATAATTATTACTGGCTTCACCTTTAATCAACCTGAAAATTTAAAACCATGTGCCACTGCCTCCAAAGACAGGACGTCTTGCTTTGCTCCAGTCATGTGCGCAGTTCCACTAAAATGAAAAATGTCATTCACTCCTTTAAAAGAAACTCAAACAAATTTGGCCTTCAGTGGATGTCATTTTTATGGTGCTAACAAACTGGAGCAAACACTGCTTTGATAACACTCCTGGCTCTCCTCCTAGCAGAGCCCATGAACTCTTTTGTTAACTGCTCATTTAATAATTGTACAATTTTAAATGTGCTTCATATTCTTTCAAATTTTAGAAGCTGGTTTCCAGTCAATTAAAATCTGGGTGAATCAATACCCCAATAATACATTTTATGGGCTTTTATAATTATTTCAGGGTAATCTTATTAGCTGGCTACACAGGAGCTTTGCATATGCATTGTCTATGTCATAAATGGGAACAAACATTTTCAAAAAACTATAACTACAGCAACTAAGTAGAACTGAGAATACATTAAATCCTTCCCCTCCCCCAAAAAAAAAAATCCAATGAAGAAACAGAAATCCAAATTTTTGTGCAGTGAGGTCAGTGTTTCCCTCTGGGTCCTTCCTATATCTCTGAAATGCACTCTTGGCTCCATGGCTTGTACCCTTTCAGCTAGGCTTGCTCACAGACATCAGCATAAATCCTGTCTTTCTTGCACACAACTTTTCAGTTTGGCAAGATGTTAGGGAGATAAATCAGAGGCAGGAACCGCAAGCTGCATACAGGGGAAGGAAAAAAGGTGGGGAACACAACATTTGGAAGAGAAACAGAAGGAGAAAAAAACAGTCAAGACTGGGAAAAATCAATTTTAATTTAAAAGCAATAATCAGTACCAGTACAATGAGCAATACAGTTGCACTTGCACAGCTTGAACGCATGAATGGAATGATTGAATGAATTGTAGATTAATCTGAAAAGATTCACAGAATTAAAAAGGGTAAGCAATCCCACAATAAAATACTCTAAAAGGCAGTTTAGTTTCTTCCGAGCAATATCCAGAAGTGTGCTTTGGTTGTAAATGAGGGCAGTTAGGGAAAAAAAGAAGAAGGTTGCTGCTTGCACTTGAGTGACTAATAAGTATCCCTATTTCATTGCATGTCTACTTACAGCGATTAAAATTCAATCAAAATGTCATATGCCCTTGCCTCCTAAACCACATCTCATTTTACTTTCACATCTGGTATATGCTATGTGTATTATCTATAAAGAGCAGAAAGATAGCTGAAGAATGCTATCCAATTGCAACATCATGGGATTAATTCCCAGAATAATCATCAATCTTATTCTAAATAGTCACATAAGATGAGATCTAGCAGACTTGCTCCCTCCTACATGCTCCCTGCACAGAACATCGAGGAAAATCCATTTCCCAGAGCTACTGAAAGCAGTTCTTCAACTTGTAGATCTGGAAACATTCCCAAGACTCCATTAATCTTACATATGTACCTGTGCATCAGAGGTATCCTTGAGATCTTCTAGTCCTCTTATTTCTTGACTGCTGTTTTCTTCATTTTGATGAATTGCTAAAAATAAGAAAGAGCAATATATTGGAAGCAGGCAGGTTTAAATGACAAAAAGCAGCAAAGTGGCATGGCCCAGTTTAGATCAAATAGGATGACCATTCAAGGAATATTTAAACTTTAGCATTCTAGTAAACTCCTGGAGTGGTTTTGGACAGATCCTATAAGGCACACCTTATTGGGTTTGGAAAAATGCTAAATACAGCATACTTAATTTTTCCCCATGCAGTAAAATCCAGTACTAAATAGTTATAGTCATGCTACTGTTAGTCCTGACAAAACAATGACATTTAAAGGAACTTCACTTTTCTATATATTGTAACTAGATATCATGACTCCTAAGCAATAAAAAAATAAGGTCTCCCTCTTCTTCCATTATATTGCAGAAGGTCAGGTCAGACTAAACAAAATAAGCAGATTTATCCCTCACCTCAGACTTGGAAAATGCTTTGTAAGCAAAGTGATGTCAATCTTAACAGACATCACCACTAGCCATGAAAATCATCTCCAGAAATAAATGGTAGCAGGACATGTTTTATCAAAAGTTCTTTGCTGCTGGCACAATAGGAGAAATGAGCAACCCCATGCAATTAACTTAAATTAAACCCCACGCAATTAAGACTTAAATCACTTTAAAACCAGCAAGTTTTGCTAGACTTTAAAGTTTTGTATCAAACTTGTAATCTCCTGAATGGTCAAAACCAGAGCTAGGAGTTTATCCACCTAAAGAAACAAGGAACCCCTTGTGAAAGAGCACCTCAGATTTCTGTATTGCAAACAGCTTCATCTATAGGCAGTTGTACTCTCTATACCCCAAGGTACCCTTTCAGTCAGCACAGCCACCTGCTGCATTTTGATGGGACATTGAGCCCTCAGATGTTCTGAAATGTGACAGGTTGGGAGAGTCAGACCCAACAAAACACATGCAAAGTGACTTTACCTTATACGGTACACATCGCCTTAGAAGAACCACACCCAGGTATCTTTGATCTTGACTACATATTGAGTGATTTCCAGGTTTAACCACAGCATTTGTGACACCAGAAGTGTCCTTGAAGCAGCAGAGCTGTCACATCTATTTCCTGAAAAACACCTCATGGCTCATGGCTTTGGTGGATGGGTGGGAGGGCTGAGCTGGTGCACTTCCTCCTGCCCACCTCCTTTTTCCTTTGCCCCTGTGTTCCTGAGCTCATCAGGCTGCATCTGAGCAGCCACAGCCCAGAGCACAGTGTGTTCAGACAAGGATCACCTGTCCTGGGCTGCCTTAAAACTATGTCTGCAAGCTGAGGCAGCCCAGGATTTGATTGATGAGCAGAAGGGCTGGCAGGTAGGAGAATCATCTTCCCCAGGCATCCTCACCTATGCAATCCTCAGCCCTCAGCCTGAATCTGCAGACATAACCAAGTTACCATGGCCATGCTCATACATTGAATGTGAGCCATGAGGTCCCACTTGGTGTGTCTGCATGGGTGCTCTGGGTCTGCTGCAGACAAAAAGCGTTTAGGCAGCATCTAGCAACTTAAAAGACAAGTAAATTTGGACTGTTCGTGACCTCTAAAAAAAATGGTACAGATTTATTTTTTCTTATGGCAGGATTTCTGCTGATATTGCTATGCCATATAGGATATAATTTTGTTTCTTCCCCCATAGTTATGCTATCAAAAAAAAAAAGGTAATAAAAATGTAATTATAAAAGGGGAAATAAGTCATTCTGTCAATACAGTTTATTCCATTACAGGATCTTTTTAAATCCATTATCAGATTTCTGACATAAATCTTCACCATTGAGTTTGCAGGCATCACTTTACCAGCAAACCTCTGAAATGCAAGGTGAATACTGAGAACACGGGGTCAGACTGTAGCTGCAACAGACAGCATGTATAATGGGCACTAGATCCCAGCATATTTAAAGCTAGGCAAAACCAAAACACTCTTGGGATATTGTGGCATATCTCTGCCCCAGTCTGGAAAAGGAACAACATAATGACCCAGCAATGAGAGGGATGGCCTGAGTAGCCATGTGTGACCGCTGCTTTTCTGGTGCAGGGTTTCTAAAGGCATCCTGCTTTATCCAACCAGGCTGGGGGGTCTGTGCAGTTCCTTCCTGTGTAACCCATCTCCCAGCCTTCCTCCCCAAGAGCTGCCTCATCTTCTTGCACAGTCCCACATGTGCATGACCCTGTTCTACCCACTGCCACTGAGGGAGACATGGAGCACTCAGGACATTGATTTGTTGACCCCTATAGAACAACCTGCCTGAGACAGGAATGTTGCAATGCCAGAAGGCATTAACAGATGCTAAAAATCGGTTGTTTGAGCAATTTCTCAAATTGTTAAGTCTGCGTTAGCAGAACATTCCCTCAGTTCTCCTTTCAATTTTCTGATTTCTTCTGTAATCAGTTTGCTGTAGGCACTCATGGGCAAAATATCCCCCCAGACTCTGGCTATTAATCATGGCATTTAGAGGAGTGGCACCTTGCTGGTAACAGGGCCATGAGTCGAGGTTTAAGTGATTTACATTGATCCAGCCAGCTTTTCCACAGTCCTGAGCAGATGGGAGCTCCACAAACAGCTGTGCCAGGGAAAAAGGTTAGTGCCTGCCAACTGCAGGCTTCTTGTCACAGGCCTCAATTACAAGTGTCTCCTTCCCTTCCCAGTGCCAGGGCAAACACCCCAGAGCAGCATCTTCAACCAAAGTGAACAGGCAGACATTCAGGGAGCAGCACCTCTGGCTGACCTGGCTGGGCGGGCAGCTGAGAGGATGGTGTCTGGCCAGGGAGACAGTGACAAGCTGCAAACACCCTGAACTGAGGGCAGCAAGATCTCTTACCTGGCACAAAGGGGAAGAGAAAGAGGGTGCATGTCCACAGCCCCCAATAAATATAGCTATCCTTGAGTGTTGAATGATTTTAACATGAGCAATTTTAAAGATGATGAGAAAATCGCCTCAGTTTAAGTGCACTCTAAGTGAATGGCTTAAAAAATAAAAATGAAGAAAAAGTTTTTATATCAGCAATTTCACAACTCTACTCCAAAAAGCCTAATAAGTTTATCATCCAGACCCAGCTCTCCTTGGCTTCAATGTTGTTTAGACTGTGTAAGGAATGTAGAAAAGAAGCAGTAAATATTTTCTTAAAGGAAAAAGAAAAACAACAGACCTCACACTGACGTTCTTGCAGCTCTCTTGGGAGAGAAGGAGCATTTGACCTCTTTTTCACGAAATTTCCATCACAAACTTGATTTTTTTGTCCTCCTTGCCTCTTATCCAAATCCATAAGGACCAGCCACAAGTAAACCATTTAACTTCACGCAGAGAGCAACACTCAAGGAATCACACCATCTCATACCTTTTTCCCATCACAAGAACACAGTCCCTTGAAGGCTGAAGTGGCCACACAGACAAGCAACAACCCCTAATTATATTTTCTTGGTTTCTGTAGGGAAGTGTTACTATGTGTTTTGTCTATAAAGCAGAGAAAACCCACATATTTCTTAAAATATTCTTGTATCTTTAGAAATTTATGGTATAGGCGGCCATCACATACATGTAAGAAATTGATTGCAGTATTTTTGGACACAGTATGCCTCCTAACCCCATAACCACTCATAGATATTCCTTAATTGGCCCAGGCACTGCTCTCATGGGTTATTGTGTGAGCAACATAAGTTCTGTGACAAAATAGAAGAATTCAAGGATAATTTCCTACTTACTGTTAGCTAGCCATTTACTTTTTGATAAAAAAAAATAAAAGACATTGCAAATTCAACCGTAGGAAAAGCTAGCGGAAGCTTAGGGTGGGATGGGAAAGTATTTCACAGGCAAATGCTGATTCTGGAATTGTACATACAAAAAAAGTTGTGAACTTTGGAGCTGAGCCAAACATTTCTTTCTCTACCACCATAAATCCAGCTTTGCTCCCTGATACAAATATCCCAGCATGTTTTACAAAGCAGCAATAAAAGGGAAAGGCAAAGGTAGTTTACCCTGCTCTATATGTATGCATTTAATGTTATGTTTGGGTTCAGGCTTGAGACCTGAGACAGGAAAAAAAATACAAACAAATGTAGAGTGATCAGTTCCCTTTTCTACCTGCAGCATTTCTCCTTTGGAGGAAATGTCACCGTGAGTGGAAAAAAAATAGTCAAATGAGCATTAGATTGTTAATGTGCAGTTCAAATATGTCCATTTGCAAATTAGTCTGGGGAATTCAGGATTTTGATGTTTTATGGTCACCTAAAGATCATAAAGGCCATCATCTGATCTGAGTTCCTTGTGGCCCCACAGAGCAGAGCTGAGATTTTGCTAGTAGATTCTTCTGTAAACTTATGTTAGGACAGAGAACTCTTGTGCAGGAGAGGTTTGTCCTTTAGTAATTCCATTTCAGATCATTAAATCAGCAG
The DNA here is from genome assembly GCF_028551555.1 of Melozone crissalis. Lineage (NCBI taxonomy): Eukaryota > Metazoa > Chordata > Aves > Passeriformes > Passerellidae > Melozone > Melozone crissalis. The sequence goes on from NW_026535794.1 coordinate 32,425,199, forward strand.
GGAAAAATAATCAAGAGATAAGAAACCAAAAGAAATCATTTTGTACCTGCTACAACAGCAGAATCAGCCATCAAACCGGGGCGTGAAAGGAAAGGGAACATAACCATTGCTCACACTGGAACTGACCAACCCAGCTCCCCCTGCTTTCACAGCTGTGCTACCAAGTTTAGTGTAGATTCAAGGCATTGGAAGGGATTTGTCTTTCCAGCAGCAAGGAACACAACACACAGGCTAAAGGGGTCACCTTAGCTACACAGGCTGGCACCCACTGGGGTAGCAACAGACACCAGCAGCACTACAGACCTTCCCCTGCCCATGGAGGAATCTGCCAAGGGTACCCACAGAGCAGTGCCTCCATTACACACTCTGCTTTATGCCACAAACTTGAAGGTAATTAATTACATTAATTAAATTTGATGAGCATGATTTTTAAAAGTCACATAATATTACAAGCACATTATTTCATTTTAATGCTTTGTCTTGTTCAATATAGCAGAATCATTTGCCCAAGTGAAAGTGGGAAAGATAGTTAAAAAAAATCCACACATAAAGCAACTCCTGGAACCCACAGCGTTGTAATCTTCCCAGAGGCTTTGCTTTATTGTGCTTTCTTCCTTTTCTATAAATGAAATTTCTTCTTTCTACCCCTTCTGGCTGCAAAGATAACCTTCTCAACACAAACCAAGGCACCAGCGTCATTCCGCTGCTGCAGCCAGCCAGACTGGAACAATAACACCAGGAGAGGTGTCAACTTCCTCCTTTGGCTTAATAGGGTGTTAACTGTGAAAGCTAATTGTTTAAATGCTTAGGAAAGGACTGCCATCACAGTTTATCATTTTGCTGCTGAACAAGAGGCAAGGACTTCTGCCCATCTGCAAGCAGCTGGCTCTGGGTGGCACCCACATGGCCATTCCAGTTTAGCTCCCCATCGCTGCTGGCTGTCCCACACCCCTGTACTGACTGCCCCCACTCTGTGCTGCCATAAGGCATTCGGGATTTGTGGATTGGCAAAGGATTGCTACTAACCTGGCTGAGAACAGAGCACCCAGGCAGCAGGCAGGGGGACAGGACACTCCTGAAGGTAACGCTGCTGCCAGACCCCTTGTGCCACAACTCCAGCTGCAGCCCTTGAGCTAGCTGTGAAATCCATCTATTGAGCTTGTGAAATCTATCAATCTAATCCATTTATCCACCTGATTTTGGGGGACAAGAGCCCACAAACCACGTTCAGCAGACATGCTTCGGCACTCCACTAGGCTGCTCCTAAGACCAAACTCGCTTAGCCCGCTGCAAACCCTCTGGCACAGCCTCAGCAGCAGCTGAGCATGGGGGATTCCAGCTGCACAAACACTGCCCGGCTCACCTGGGACTGCACAGACTGCATGGGGACTTCACTGCCCCCACAGCCCCTCCAGAGGTAGCTCTGCTTGCCATACAAAGCTCGGTCACCCCTAAGGCTATATTGCTTATGAACTCAGAGATGCTCCTTCATTTCAAATGCAGACATTAATTTATTATTTAGTATTGTTCTTTACCCTGCTAACATCCTAGAACATCAAACTAGTCTGCCCTTTGTATGATTTCAGCCTTTTCAGTACTCTGTGATCACAATTCATGTATGAATCTCTTTCATCTAGCCAGTAAGTAAAAGGCACCTACGTGCTGTCTACACGTAGGAGACATAATTCCCACCTCGGAGGAGTTAAAGAGACTTCTGAACACAGGGACTTAGTTTATTTGACAAGCCAGCAGACTTTCACTGCCTCATCCCTGCTGGATGGTTACAGCCTGTTGTGAGAGTTGTTTTGTCCCTGTCAAACCAACAAGACCTCAGGAATCTGCAAGAATATTCCCTGGGGAGAAGGCTCCAGAACTGCCAGCAGCCTGCACCAGTTGATTTATTGTCAGCTTCTGAGAAGCTCACAACTTCTCGATTCTTCTTATATTCCACATTTTTAAGAGAAATGTTTGTTTATCTTCTGTAATTTTGGGGTTTTTTCGTTTTATTTTGTTTTGGGGTTTTTTGGTGGGTTTTTTTTTTTTTTTTTTTGTTTTGGGGGTTTTTTTCCAATGGAAGTTGCTGGCGTGAAGCTTTTAAGAAAAAACACACAACTAAGCTAATTTCATTATATTTTAAAACTTTACTGTTATTTTGAACAATGGAACTTGTGATATCCCTTGTTGCTCTTTGTGGAGGGTATACAGAGAGCTCTAGGGAGGTTGGTTACTATGGCAGCTCTGAGCTGTTTGACAGTGTTATAATGTTTGCTGATGCTTATTAATTTATCAGAGTGGAAAAAAATGAATAGCTCATACTGACACCACTGGGGAAACTAAAAGCCAGATCCTCTAGGCTATGTAGAGCACTAGTGCTGAGCAATGGAAAAGAAGATGAGCAGACAGTAAATGCTTTGCAAACCTTGGATTTGGGGACCATTTTAGACCAGACCACATCCTCATGCATGTTCCTGCATTTTCCAAGTTCTGTTTCCAAACCAAAGGTGAAAACTTACAAGCACTGAGTATCTCTGAAATCCCCAAAAGCTGCTTGTAAGAGAGCAATAATCCCAGGAACAAAACCTTCCAACTGAGAATTGGTTCCTTATTTACCATGAAAGAGTAATCTTTTCTCAGAAATTACTGAAAAGAGAAAGCTTTTTAAGCCCATCCTTAACATGTTTCCTTTTATTAGCCATACAAAAATTGCCTTTGAGCTTTCTTATTCCTTCCTGCTACTTCTGCATATATACATGCAAATTACCATACAGATTTCCCTTCACTGAGTACATTACATATCTCTGAAACAGTTGGCAGACCCCTGGGGGGTGTTGCCCAGACAGCTGTGCAATCAGCTGAGTAAATCAGCTAATTAAAGAAACAAAGAAAATGCAAAAATTATTAGAGACAGGCTCCCTCTTACAGCATTGTTCAGCACCTCTGTATGTAAAAAGCTCAGCAAGCACAAAATGAAATAAAGGTACTTGTAAATCAGTGAATGAACTATTGCACAAGTGACAACAATGCCATTTTCTCTCAAACCCTAATCTGGGATGCTATGATATTTATGCTTTGTAGTTTAAATCAATTTAACATAAATTACTCCAGCATTTTATTTTACAATTACAAAAGTGTGAAATGTAATGTTGGTCTCATAACTGACTTCTGTACTTAAAAAATAGTCATTAACTTCTGCTTGACCTTAGGTGTAGAACTAATATTGAATTTGCACAGAGGGTACTCATTATTCTGATTAGTTTCCATGCAGAAAAAGAAGTTCCCAAAGATCCTAGTGCTACAAGCCATTTCTCAAATCTCAAATAGGAAACAGGACTCCAGAAAGTGATGCAAGAGCATTTCCTCTCATTTCAGAGTTTATCAAAAGGAACAGATAACAGCAAGGGTAGGTATCTCCAATCTAAACAGAGCAAAGCCACTGTGGTAAGAAAGGAGGCTGGCAGATGTGGATTTGGTCTTGCTGATCACCATTAAGGCGCCATTCCTTCCCACTGCTTCTAAACGACCCCAGGAAGGACAAACTTTACTTTAAACGAGGCTCAGGTCTGCCTATATTATATAGCCATTATAAATTAAAAAATGAGTGTACCAAGAAAACCACCAATATTTCCCAGCTCAGTCAGATAATAGTCATTTCACATTATTGTACAACTGGTTTTGTTAGGAATTTCTGTTTATTTTATTTATAAGAACCAAAGCCCCGGGCTCTTATATCTGGCTTTGAAGGTCCACATTTCATGCAAGGTAGTGGCGCATATGAGCAAAATTTGTAAAACACCTCTGGCTAAATGAGACAGGCATTTTTTAATAGATAAACAACTACTGTTGATTCATGTGGCCAGAGAAGATTTGGTTTTCAATGCCTGGCCCTTTGTGATGCATGCAAAGATAAAGCCACATTTCATCCTCACCTTGTGAACATATGAGGTCATATTTTTTATCAAGGAGAAAAAAAAGTGAAAATTATATGAAAATGCTGTAGGATTGCTACAGGAACAGATAAAATCAAGGGGTTTTGTACCAATTGCAGCTCAAGGGGAACCATTTGGTGCTTGAATGCAGAAAGTTATAAATTTTATCTAGTAATTGTAGATATTTGTTCTCACGTGCATGATATTTAAATTTTTTTTTAAATCACATGGTAATGAATGTACCTATAAGAGTTTTGTCTGAAATTAGATGATAGAAGGATGGAGAATAAAGACCGCATCAAATGATCAGAGAATGGTTGCTGAGGACAGATCAAACAAGGAGGTATGGGCTGTTGCTGAGCAGGTTGGTGCAAAGAGAAACAGGGCTCTATTCCATGGAAACATCCCCCAGGCATAGCCAGGAAAGGAGCAGGAAACAAAGAGGACTCTGAATAAATAAATTCTGTGAATTCATTGTAAATGCCTCTCCCAAAGCCCCAGTAAACAAAACATACACCTGGGGGTTGTTTTTTGCACAACTGCTGTCTTTGTGACCTTACTGTGCTGCCTCTTTTTGCATATGTGCAAAATATCTTTCCCCTACACAGCTACTCTGCATTGCTGATTTCTTCTATGCGAGTACCTTAGATCACTCGGAAAGAACTATGCCCAAGGTTTTACAACAATTGTAAAAACAAAACCACAAACTGCCAAAATCCCTCTCACCACAATTCCCAGCTGAGAGCTCTTTTCCTTCTTTTTCCAGGTCTGAGTCCATTCTGCTTTATATCAGCTGTTGAATACCCAGCAGCTGGTAAGTGTTACTCTGTAGTCCTTTCACTGATATTGTCCAGAGCATTTCCCACCCCCAGCATCACTCAGGCTGGGCACAAATGAGCATCATTCCCCAGGTCTAGAAGGGGTCTGATCCTGCCCTTTTGAAATGCTGTCATTTTCAGGTTGTTCTTGATCTCAGGAATAATGGAAGAATCTCATGTGATGCAATACATTATTGTAACCCCCACTGGCCCCTAGGGGTAGGGATTCCCTTCAATAGGGCACAAAATGTTTTAAAATCATTGCTTAAAGAAGCTAACAAGATTAAAATCATAGAATCACACATAAATTATGCTGAGTTGGAAGGGACCCATCAGGATCATCCCTGACAGGACTACCCCAAGAATCACACCATGTGCCTGAGAGTGTTGCCCCAAAGCCTCTTGAACTCAGAAACAGCTGGTGCTGTGACCATCTTCCTGGGGAGCCTGTTCTGGTGCCCAAGCACCCTCCAAGTGAAGAACCTTTGCCTGATATCCAAACTAAACCTTCTCTGACTCAGCTTCGTTTGAGGGGCCTTTTCCTTGAGTCCTGTCACCAGTCATGAGAGTGAAGAGATCAGTGCTGCACCTCTGCTCCCCCTCATGATGGAGCACCATGAACTCTCCCTCAGCCTCCTCTTCTCTAGGCTGAACAAACCAAGATCACCTCCCTTACTTCAAGACCTGAAATCACAGACCTTAAAGAAAGACCCCAAAGTACAGGGTAACTTTTAAAATATTGCTAGCTATGTTTTCAGGGGAAGCTCTTATTTTGGATCATATTTCAGTGGGCAGGGGAAAAGTAAAGATACAGTCACCATGGCCTAACAGAAGAACAACAGTCCTGCAACTTCACTATCAGTGGCCATTTCTCCAGGGTGAATCCTCTAGGTATTATCTGCAGAAGAATTTGCAGAAGAACTCTCATTCCACACAGTTTACTAATTTCAGCCCTTGCTTTAAACAACTAGGTGCTTGGAGGAACTGGAGGTTGTAATGGAATGAGGTACTACTTAAGTAAGCAAGCCTATTGAAAAGGGATATGAAGAGAACAGAAAAACAGTAAGATCCTACTGATTCACCCTTTTCCCACCCTTCACATTTTCTCAGTTTTTTCACAAGGGAAAATGCACACCTCTCTGGCACATGACTGTCACTTTATTCTGTAAATAGGACCAAGTTTTTTCATACTTCATTATATGTTTTTTCAGTAGCATAAGTGGTAACAAACAGTGCACGTTTACTCCAAAGATATTGAATACCTGGTTGTTTATGAAACATGTAAATTCAATAGTCCTTAATATGCTTGAAACTTACACAAAATGCTGAACTGGTCCATTCTTGGATGACCTTTGATCATGTATTTGTTACGTAATTTTTCAAGTGTGTATACAAACCTAAGTAAAATTTGTAATGATTTTCATTTTCTATATAAAAACACTTCTACAAGTGAATAAAATGAATAACATAGCATGGGACATTCAGATAGCACCATATGACAAAACTTCTGCTAATTACAGTAGAATAAATTTACTGAGGAGTCTCAGAAGGATCTGTACTACTTGAGGAAATGGGCTGAAAGATAAAGATGCAGTTTTCTGAATTAACTAAGCTGATAAAACAGCTTAATGGTGCCAAGAGTGTCTTACTGGGCTCCTTCGCACACACCTCCACCTCTCCACCCTGATAAGAAGCTGCCACCCTCACTTTGTGTCAACTCCAGCACACGTTGCTGCTATACTGTATGCTGCTGTGCCTGCCCCATCTCAAAAGTATATAATAGATGTAGCAAAGATAATCAGATTTAATGGAAGACATTTGGTATGAGGAATGACTGGTGAAACAGCCGGGAAAGGAGACAACTCACAGGGGTATGACAGATGTGCACAAAATCCTGAATAGTATAAAGACAAATAGGGAATGGATTATTCACCACTCTGTGTCAGGAAAGAGCTATATCACAACAGAGTGAGGGTCCTAGGAATGTATTTAAAAATAAAACCCCAAGAAAAAAATATGTTTTAAAACACTACACGTGAATTGTGAGACTTGCTACCATAAGAGATGATGAAGGTCAGGGGTATAAGCAGGCTTAAAAAGCAGTTTGATAAATTAATGGAGAAAAGGTCCAGCAAGGGTTACCTACCACAGCACTGTGGGTGCAGCAAAATCCCTCTATCACAGGCTGGTAGATGCTGAATATGTACACAGAAGAACTGTACTCGCTCTGTTCCTCTACTCTAAGCATCCCCTACTCATCACTCACGGTAGGAGCGAGGCTGGATGGACTTTTAACCTGACCCAGCCTGACTGTTCTCATGTGTTTAACCGGGCTGACATTGCCTGCAGTGTGTTGGAGTCCAGTCACGCAATCAGCCCTGACAGCAGTGCTGTGGAGGTGCTGCAGTGCCTGGGAAAAGGAATAGCTCTTCACAGCTTGCTTTTCATTCATGCCGGCAGAGCTCAAGCCCCAGTGACTGCTTCATATTGAATCGCCTGCACTAAAATAAAAAACACGAAGCAAATCACATAGGCAGTTAGGTTCTGACAGAAGCAATACAAAAGAAAAGGGGAAGGCTGGCTATGCATACATATATGTAAGAATAGGGTGGAGGCAATCCAGAAGATCTCAAATATGGAGTTAATACATTGTTATACATTATTATAAATAAAATGTAAATGACATGTTAAAAAATCAATAGAGCTTGCCAATTCAAGAATGGCATGACTAAAATGTATCTAATTATATAGTGGAAACCTGAATATCATTCATAAGGGGGAGAAAAACCACACACAAGTTCTAGGGCATTTGTGGCTGCCCTGCCTTTCACAGTGGGAGGGAGAAGCACCCACAGACCTGCCGCTGCTCCTGCAGTGCCTGGGGAGAAGCTGAGTCACCACCTTCCTACCTCACCCATACCCTGTCAGCTATTATCTTAATTAGCCCCCGTATTCATAAACACAAAGACAAGAGCCATGCTCTTATCAATTGATCCTTTGCACAAATAAAGTTATAGAAATTCCTTTTTCTATGAAGGGATTTGCTGGGCGATGCCATGGGTTTGTGCACAGAAATGCAAGGCATCTTGTTTGTGGATGGGATTAACAGCAGTACAAAGCATCTACGTGACAGGTTTTGATCAGTTCACATGTACCCGTGCAGCTTTGCCACCAGCTAAAGCCTCCCGCCTTAGGCTATTTGCTGCTTTTTATCCTTGTTTTAGCTACCATCTCTAACACATAAGAAACATGTCATGAGCCATGACAAGCAATTGAGATAAATGCCAACCCTTGTAAACCTTCAGAGGGGAAGCTGCATTTGTGTTAGGTTTCAGCACATTTGCAGAAGCTATCAGAAGCCAGCAAGGTATAAATAAACAAAACAATTTAATGCTGAGTGCCTGCAATTAAAGGAAAAGTTCCTTTCTGCTCCAGTTATTTGCTTCCCCAAGACCTTTCACCACACCACAGAAGACAGCATTAAATCTATTTATTTCTAAGGTTAGGAAAGAATTATTTCAATGCATTTTTATAAGCCACAGAGAAGTACACAAGCTCATTTCCCCCTCCTAGGTCACCTTTATCATGAGAGCTTTAGTCTAATGAAATACAAATGTGATTTCAAGTCAACAGTGTTACCGAGGTCCACCAACACTTCAGAATTACAGACACTTATTTTACCCTGGTTTAGTTTTATTTGCAAAGAAACTAAAAGTGCTGAGCTTCCTCTGCATGAAGGCTCTCAAATATGTCTCTGTCAGCATATGCCTTGTTATCAGAGTGGTATACTTGCAGTACGCATCTGGAATATGAAAACAGAGCTTTTTTCCCACAGCACAGAAGTCTTTAAATTTTCAGGTTCCTCATTTTTCTTTCAGCATCTGCCAGTTTTATGAATTTTTCCTATTCTTCTACACCACAGCAAAAACAGAAGAACAGCTCTTGGGGAAAGGCATTCTACCCCACACCCTGCTGGTGTTTTATTTTCTGGTAGCAGACATTCCCCATCAAGTCAGATCCTGTACTAGCAAGAATTTGATACTGTGCCCTATCCCACAGCAGGCTCAGGTCTCTACCTCCGTATTTGTCAGCAGATACAGTGTGGAAATCTCTGCCACAACCAGAACTGTAATAGTTGCAATTACTACCTGCCACATACATATACTAGGTAGCAAACCCACGCTTCATTTAAACAAAACCAAACTGTTTCATTCAGGTAACCAAAGGCAATACTTGCCCCCTGCCCTCCAAACCTTCCTACTCAGAACCTCTTCACCTCTTGCACAAGGAGCTGTGTATTATATGCTTGTGTAGTGCTTTCCATACAACTTAATATAGTGATTACTACAGCAGTTCTAGACAAACAATGCAAAAACTTAAATCAGCCAGTTTTTCTAGTACAATTAAATCACTGTGAAGGGTCTCCCTAAGAGCAGAGGTACATTCAGAAATAAAACTAATTCAGGAACATATTATATAGTCCTTGCATTAGGCAAAAATGCCTTCTTTTTTTTTATGGGGGGAGAGGGGCAACTGATCTCTAGGAAAGCTTTAAATTAATAAACCAATTACCCTCTGCAGCCAGGTTCCAGACAGCAGGTTTGGACCATGCCCATTGCCTGCCCTCCCCACTCACGAATCCCAGGGTGGATGAGCCAGGCTCCCACGCCATTCACACCAGCCTGGAAGCTACCCAGGGCAGCTGGCCCAAAAAGCCATGTTCCACTCTTTTCAAGCCAAAATAAACTCTTTGTCTGACTTTTGGTGGCTTATTTCCTGGAATTATATGGAATCTTGGAGAGGATTAGAGGAACAATATCTTTGAAAGATACTGTGGCTTACAGCTCCAGAAGTACTTTCTCTGAAGCGTGCTTCACTTCACCAGGCACAGACCAGAGCTTGATCACTCACAGTAACTGCAACACTGTGAATTTAACCACCAGCAATAAAATAAAGGAGCATAACCAACCACCCTAATTTACTCTGCACCTACTTTACTGAAGGCATTAACTTAAATTAGACCTTACAGTTATGCCTGATCATACTCCCATTTTATACAGGCATCCAAGATGGGGCATAAAGAAATGCAAATTTCAACAGCAAGCACACACTAGTTAAACTGACTAAAGAGTTATCTTTTGTTCAGATCTGAACAGATATTTTAAGTGTTTACATTAATGTATTAGGAAAGGCTGGACAGCACTGCAAAGCTCTATAAGGAGCTTTATTTTTTTAAGGCTGTAATTTTTAAGTGAAATATTTCTACCTGTTCATTAAGGATTGCAATTACAGTAAAAAGGAGACTCCAAGAGATATTCTCCTTTTGGATTTTCATCTCTTGCATCTCATTCCTAATGTAATGCCCACCCCATATTCTACTCTGACAACCATCCACCAAAAGGAAATAAGAGACTACTTCCAGCTAAAAATCACTCTTTTGGGGGAAAGACTTCTATTTATAGCTCATAGCCATAGAAATATTTGCTGACAAAACTGCTTAAAAACAGAGAGATTTATTATACCTCCATGAGCAGGGAGTAAACATACATAGCACCATGCTCAGCCTATTTAGTAGCAAAACAAAAAATTACCTTGAGCACTTCTTTAAAATAGCCTGTTTTCCTCTGCACTGAGCCAGAGCAGAAGCATTTCCATGTTCAGCCATTACAAGTCAGGTGGGACTGGGGTGATACCAGGTAAGGGCAAGCAGCTGAGGGGTGTTGACATCATAAACTACTATAGCATTTTCAGAAGTAAAGCTTGCCCATAGAAGAAATTCAGGTCTGAATTCACACTCACATTTGTACTCGCTTTCCACAGATTTACATTTATAGATGAGTGTGGGTATAACTTATGGGTACTTCTATTTCCAGAAAAAAAACAGCATCAAACTATGTCTAGAATGGTTTTTTATAATACTTACATTTTCACAAGAAAATATTTGCAGCTACACCAGCCACATCATCTTGGTGCCTCCAGTTTGCAATAACATGATGTGTGTTGCGTGTGTGTGTAGTAAATTTTGTGCTGTACTTGTCACAGACAGACCGATAGAGATGCAGTACAACGAACAAGCCAGAAAATAGCTCAAGCACAAGATTTGTGACTTTGATTTCTAGAAAAATCACTGATAATCACAAGAGATGCTCCGTGAAAATGCACTCAAATTGCACTTAATGGCTTTGGGAACACGCTAATAATTTAAGGTCACTCCACCTCTGTTTTGCTTTAGAAATACATTCAGCCTGGTGCAGAAGACACTGCACAAAGACACCAGAGAGTTAACCTGTAAAGAGTCAGGTCTGGCCAAGCAGGTTCTTTTGGTTCCTGTGCAGTGCCTGGAAAACACAAATTGGCTTCCTTGCCTCCTTCCTTGCCCTCAGCAGTGCAGACTCTACCTGCTGAAGTGCCTGTGCTACCACACCCTGATGGAGCTGAGATGGCTACATATTTCAGTGCCTTTGCACTGTGGCACCAGCATTTCTTGGGAGTCCTTTTACTGGCAGAGACTTCCAGTTATCCAATTGCCTTTTCCCTTCTCCTGCCCTGATCAGAGACTTGTCTCTCCAGCCATACAGATGAAAAGGCAGGAAAAAACACCTTCGTGCATGAAGCTGTCCTTTTGCTTTAGCAGTAAGAAAAACACCTGGCTGGGCTGGTAAAAAGCAGAAAAGATGATGGCATGAAATACTGGATGATAAAAAAAAGGAAAATGACCAACGTATTTGTCCTAAATTTAAGTCAAATAAAGACATCAGCTTTTTTTATAAAGAGCAAGCCTAGAGAAAATAGTGATTTTGGCCAGAAAGAGACCCAAGTTGAACCGTAACACTGATTTTATTTGCTAAGTTGTTAGACATAATGAGCTAGATGGAGAGAAGCTTAGCTGTAATTGCATTGTGCTGTATACACAGATTCTCCATCAGTATCTTTTCTTCCCCTTATTAAAAAGACAGCAGTGACAATTCAGATACTTCAAGAAATGACAAAAGGGAACAGCATTACAAAAACCCCTCTGAAGTTCAGCCTGACTCACCTGACTTCCTTGCTTTCAAGGCAATGACAGCAGCCAGTTCTCTCTGTACCTAAAATATCAGGAAAAGAAAAGGATGGTTATAGTTCCTGGCACAGTCAAATAAAACAAAATGCAATACTGGTAAGATAAGAGCTATCAATGTTTTGCAACAATCAACTGCATGTGGAATTATGCCTGGTTTTGAAACGACAGTCAGTTTTCCTAGCAAATCTATCTCCTTTCCAGCTGGGAATTCTGTGACTTTAATTTCATGTAAATACCCCACATTCCTTAGGGAGTGGGCAATTCGGTAGCCTGACCTGTAATTTATTTGCACAGCATATCTCTTTCACAAGTACACACTTAAATCTTCTCCCTTCCCTTGTTACATATTTGTTTTGCCTCTGATGAGCACACTGTAATGCTGGATTTATTGTGTGACTCCAGAATAAGAGAGTCCTTCATGCTGAGGTTTGACAGAGGTTCCTTCTGTATATAATTGACCTTCACTTTTTGGATCTCCCAGGAGGAAACAACCTCTCCTAGTAGTATGGCTGAGAATTGCTGGACAAAAATTTCACTTGAGAAGAAAATTCAGAAGTCAGGGCTATTTTCAGTTTTACAGGGTCTCTCACTAGCCTGTGGTAAAACAGCCCTGCCACTCTTCATATTTTCTGTATAGACCAGCTATTTTCTCTTTAGCCAGCTCAACTCAACAACCACTTCTCTCCATAGGTCTATTTCTTTTTATATAATTTCTTTTTACATAATTTCTATATATATTATTCTTATGCTTTCTGCTTCTTCACTGCCATCATCTGTCCCACTGTAGCTGCTTGCACTTGGCCTAGAGCACCAAATGCTCTCTCATACACCTTACAATTTCCCCAATTTTCCCAAGATAGGCTGTCTTCAGTATTAAAAAATATATATGGCACATTCCAACTTTTTCTAGGGATTGTCCCACCTCTCTGCACAAAGCCTCCAGCAGTGCATGCTAGCCATCTTGTCTAACAGACCTAGGCAAGGCTCAAGGCTGTTCTGCAGTGGGAGGTTTCACATGCAGTTTCTGAGAGACATGAAATTTCAGACATCATTCTCAAGATATGTAGCTCAGTCATAAGGCACAAAGCTCATAAAGGATTCCCAAAGTAATACAATTGCTAACAAATCTCTCATGACTCTGAAGAGAAGTTTGAAAATGTGAAAGAAGAATAGTTAGCATTATATTGGTCTGAGCAGAAAGACAAAATCTCTCAGGGCATCTCAGTACAATGGTGACTGCAGATCCTCAGGAGCCATGCAGCAGTACACTCTGCATGTGGAAGAAGCCAGTCACAACAGAGGCCACGTCCTTCCTCTGCTTGCATCCTTCTTTCCTTTGTGGCAAAGGACCAAAAAGATTTTTTTGCTGTCCTTGCAAGGGAAAAGGATCTTTTCTATTCCTTGATGCTGCCCTGCTGAGAGGGACAGAGTTCTCTGCCACTCCAAGCAGGAAAATATGAAGGCAGTGCCATGGTTTTCTTAAATGTCATCCTGTTTCCAGCACAATTGTGCAAGCTGGCAGTATTACCTTCCCTTCCTTCCTTCCTGTACACTCATTCCCATGTCTGGAGAAATATTAATCATAGGTAATGTAAGCATAAACTTCAAGTAAAATGGGAGAGAACAGAAAAACAACTCATGTGCTTCTTTGCAGCAATTGCTATACACAAGTATTATAATAATACATACAAGCTATCTAATAAAGAACAGGATTTTCAATAAAAGTCCAATTTGTTTCTGAACAACACCATGACTTTTCATGGCTACACTTCTCAGACCCTCTCCCTTCATTAAACTCAGAAGGTACCCATGTCAATGGCTCAATTCTGGTCTATTGGCAGAGGTTACTGACAGTAAGAAGCATTTCACTGATGTCTCATCTTTATCTCCTAGCATTTAATAAATGCACTATCCTAAGTTTATGCTTAAGAGACACTACAACCTGAAACAATTGCAAATGTATCTCTTAACCCAATCAAATATTCCAGAAATGCAAACCTCTCCATGGCTGCAAAGAAAAACCCATTTTTTCAGAACAAAAAGGCAGCATTGTGGCATCCTGCAGTTGTATTTCCAATATTACTTTTGTTTATAAGGTGGCACCTTTTAGGTTTGAAAGATAGTGCTAAAATCGCAGGTAATTAAAAGGCTGGGCTTCTATATTTTGTCTATGTCAAGCTAAAAATCTCATAGTTTGCTGCTGGCCAGGAATGCAGCTGCTCTTTTACTTAACCTGAGCAAAACCCTTTAGATAAAGCAGGAGGAAAATATGTTTCTCTGGTGTTAACAGTAGGAAAAATTTCCTTCATCAAAGGGTTCCATCAGGACAATCTGAGTTCCCTCTCATAGGATTCATTCCAATCACAAGGAACTGGTACAGCTGAGCAGTACTGGATCCGAGTGGTGCCCCTAGATTTCATAATCTATATGCTTTTGTCTATTTTAGCATAAATGCACTTGACATCCCTGCTGGACATGCAATTCCTCTGCATCATTACCCCAATGGAAATCCATGTATAACACTCACTCCTCTGCACACATGCCACCCATTATCATGCTTCTTCCTAACAGGATTTCAGTCACTGCCTGTTTGACAAAATCGATAGTCGCACATCACATTGAAGATAATAATGTAGACACAAAATAAAATATACAAACAAGGACTATGCCTACCATATTGACATATTAAATTTTAAAATATGTTTTATACATACAGCTTATTGCTACAAAGCTAACACTATCTAAACAGTATCCCATTTGAGTAACATTGCAGATGTCAAAACTGATTCAGTTTAAAGGCCAGTTCACCACACAATATTTACAGAAATATTATGAAAGTCTTAAAGAGAACATTTTGAGTGAGGAGTTGGCATGTTACCACATCTCAATCAAGTTTTCTTTCTGCAATATAGAAGAGTATGCATAGAAAGTGATGCTTGGGTATACTTCTGCTTGATTAAGTAAAAATGGCTCATTTATATGTGAATTTTGTCTTCAAATAATAGAGAATTTTAATAAGCAAATGACAACTACTGCTCTTATTGCAAATCTTATCATTTTGTCATAGTGGGCATGACTGGGCATCTAGCAGACAGTGCATACCATCTTTTTTCCTTTTTTTTTTTTCTGCCCATAGTAGTTTTGTGTGAGACAGTAGTCTAGATACTATTGTGCCAAGCAGGACTTCAAATCTACAGACAAGGTGCCAATCCTTACAGAAACTCAAAATTAAAATCCTGCAACAGAAGGCTCTAAACAGCAGGGTTTTGAAAAACAGTGAACTGGTTCACATTTTTGCATCTCAAGTTATGATAGTTTGATGGGCTCTAAATAAAAGTAATATTGGCTGATGCCAAAAAGTACCAGAAAACTATTTTCCAGACACACTTCATTAACATCCTGATATCATCTGTTCCATTACAAGGTAAGGTAAAAGGCTTTGCAGTGGAAACACTCATAGCTATCCCACCGTGTTCTGCTTGTAGCACACAAAACACTGAATATGAGGCTGTTCTTTGGGACATGACATGGGATGCATGACAGCTCTGGAACGCTTTTTTTAAACCCATGAGTAATCATTGCATTCTTTTAAAAATTCATGACCAAAAAAGATTATCTGATGCAAATGTATTTCTAGCAGCATTTTGCACTGCTTGCAAATTTTGCACTGCTTGCCTTTAGAATTGAAGTTTGATGGTTTTGTTGGTGCCTCATGTAATGGAGCATATGATATAAGCACATAATTTGATAGATTAAAAGAGGGATTTATATTTTAGGCACACAGATTCCTCCAATTTTGCTTGGGTTGCATCATCACAATCGGTGTACGTTTGAAAATTTGGAATGGAATCCCCTGAAAAAAAGCTGATGCAGAAATTTTCTTCTGACCTCATAAAAATGTTTTGTTCCATGAAAAGCAAAAACTAAAGTAGAAGAGACAGCAGTGGGATTTTCATCTCCAATTAAAAAGTCAACTCTAATCTTTGACTGCTTGACTGCTGGGCTAGTAGTAGGGATGATTTTGTGGGTTTTTCCACACTTCTGAAATTCTGGTGTGAAGAGTATCATGAGAAGGATTTTCAATTATGAATTCTTCAAAGAAGAATGGTTTAATTTTGTACAAAATACATAAACATTCAGTGAGCCGAAAAGCCAAAAGTGTGAACACATTTCCAGTAATACTTAATAACTTCACTTACAGTTTCCAGCTCCTGCTTACAAAAAAAAGAGAACCAAGACACTGGACAGTCTGTTGAATAGTGTGAGCTGAGGTTTCAAATTCTTCTGGGACTTAAAACGACTTCCCAGACAGTTGCAGAGAGTCTTTTAGGTCCCAATCTAATGTATGGAGGAAAAGCAATATTCTGGAGGAATAAACAGGAAAAGTTCATTTACAGATGCCAAAATTTGGAGGATGCTGCTCTGGTCTTGTGCCTTTTTCCCAGGGGTAGACTAGAAAATCATTACAGAGCGACTAAAATGTTCTGTGGAAAATCAGAAAATGCAGGAGAAAAGATCAGATTCTTGACATCACCATGGCAATAGATGGGTCTCAGGCCATCTGGAGGTGGAACTGCCTAATTTTTCTTTAGCTAGTTAGCTACAGTAATAAAATGGTTCATTTAAGAAAACCCTGTCCAGGTGCCCTACTGCTGGAGTGACTCAGGATGTAGTTCACAGGTTTGACCTCACAGATGTGAAACACTCTGAGCTCACTGTCAATGAGGTGTTTAAGGACATGCATGTTACCCAAGTGCAGCCAGCTAGATCCAGTTCTCAAACTCAAAGGCACTTTGTTTTGTTGAGCGTGTCCCTTTTTTTTTAACTGACAAAACTCCCATTATTCTATTTTTGATAGGCAAAGCTTTTGAAGAATACTGGCAATGTTTTATAGAGTTGGTGTTTTGCAAGTGTTTTAAAAAAATATAACTTTGCAGAAAGTCTTTCACGATTTTCTATTTTTGCTCTGCAGGGTAAGAAAAATGGAGGATATTGAGGTTCTGAGTTCACCTTTCATTTTCAGTTAAGAAAAAGAGCAGAGAAAACAAGGAATTTGAATATTGAGACAATAAAAAAAGATATTTAAAACACAGCATTTGCTTATGTCATACATTTTAAAATATTCTTGAATAAAGTTGAACATACAGAATCACTAGCTTTCCAAACACATTATTAAATATCTTTTGTAAAGACATTTGTCTTTACAAAAGACAGCAAAAATTCTCCTTTCCTTCCATTTTCCAACAACTTCAAGATAGCACTTTCCTTATTTTTCTTAAAATACCTCTTATCCTTATGCTTTTTTCATAAAAGGTTTATCTTGCTTGCTTCATTTTTGTCTCTTTAGTTTCTCACATGCCAAAAACAGAACTAACACCAATTCCATGTTTTGATGATACCATAACTTAGGTGCAGTGTTCACAAAACTGCACAATCCCAGAGTGGTGGAGGTAGGACAGCACCTCTGGAGATCATCTGATCCAAACCTCTGCTGAAAATCATGGCCAGCTAGAGCCTGTCCATCAGGTATTTGTACACATCAATAAGGCCCTCCCATAGCATTCTGTTCTCCAAGCCCCACTCCCACTTCTGTCAGACTCTCCTTGTAAGTCAAGTTCTCTATTCCCCAACCATCTCCGCGGTCTTTCACATACACTCCAGGACATCCATATCTCTTGTACTGAGAGCTCAGAACTGGACCCAAGACTCCACACCTTGTCACCTGCCTTAGCCTAAGGACAATGCTCTTTCTAATGCAACTCAGGAAGCATTTGCTTTCTCTACCGCAAGGGCATGTTTCTGGTTCAACCTGCTGTCTACCAGAACCGCCAGGTCCTTTCCTGCAAAGCTGCTTTTCAGTCAACCCCCAGTCCGCATAGAATCATGAGGTTATTTCTCCCAGATGCAGGATATTGCATTGCCCTTTGCTGACTTTCCTGAGATTCTGTTGGCCCATCTCTCCAGACTGTCAAAGTCCCTCTAAGTGGCAGCACAACCATAGAATCATAGAATTATTTTGGTTGGAAAAGACCTGTAAGATCATCAAGTACATCAAGTTAACCCAGCACTGCCAAGTCCACATTCAACCATGTCCCCAGGTGCCACAGCCACTCATCTTTGAAATACCTCCAGGGATGGTGACCAACCATTCCTCACAGTGTTGCATTGTTAATTTTCTGAGGGTGCACTCTGTGCTATCACACAGATTACATTAAATTGAGTCAGTCTAGCTTAACTTTCTGAAGTCCTGTCTATCTTCTTCTACTTAGAACAGTGATCTCACAATATAAACAAGATGCACCACACTCTAGCAGAGACAGAAAAAGCTATTGTTTATTATGGTGAAGTTTACTGAGGCTAAACATAGTTGGGAAGCTCAGGTTTCCCAGGTGGGTCTCCTCAGAAGTTTATGTTAACCTACACAAGGGCTGCTGAAAACTTTTATCTCCCTTTGTCTCCCACTGATGTAGACTTGTCCAAGAGGGTCTGAGAGTAAAGCACATCACACAAAAGTCACCTTGGTCCTCCAAGTTGGTATCTTCTGGGCCAAGAATAGCATATATTACAAGAGAAGGCTGCTGCAGTCCTTGCTTGGGTTGATTTTGATAGCTTTGGAATTGTACACTAAGACCTCAGTAAAGCTCTCCCCTTGCAGAGACTAAAAAAAACAGTCTTCATGTACAAACATCTGTTCACTTAGACAAAGTCTTTAATTTGAAAGGATCCAAAACATGACAATATTTCAAACATGATCAGTTCAAACTTTGATGCAATGACCTTACCGCAGAAGTGAGACGAGCAAGAATTTCAGCATTGGTTTCTGCTGTATCTTCTATTTTTTGATCAGGCCTTAAAAAATAAAAATAAGATTTTATTATTTCTTTCATTCTGTTTCAACATCTTTTGATTCCTGGAAAGTAAGGAACTGTGTAGCCACAGGCAGTAATGTAAAAGGGCCTTTGAGATTCCACATCAAAATGAGGACTGCAGCATGACAATAATTAATCATGTCAGTAATGACAGAGTACACCCTTTGTCCCTTGCTGTCAAGAACTCTTTTGATCCGACCAACGTGAAGCAGTGCGAGAATTCCTCAGCTATAAAAATATGATGAAGAATGCAGAATGCAGGACCTTTTAGAGCAGAGTTGCTTTATTTGATGGCATCTTTTGCTTGGCTAAAAACTTACTCTATGAATGGAGCAAAGAGTTTTATATCTGCCCACCACCCAGCTTTGCTAAGGTGTGGAGCAGCACCTATGGAATACAACTTCATGTAGATGAAAACAGACAACATCAAAATAATTTTGTGACAAGTGAAATTTGATATTCAGAAAAAATAAGTAAAAGTGAAAATAATACATTTAAGAAGCCATTAATAACCAAACCAAAGTGACAGCTGAGAACAATATTAGGTTGTCTTGACAGTGACTTGCCAGAAAGAGACTTAATGCATCTTTTCAAAAGTGAGGCAGTAAAGGTACAACCCTCCTAGAAACCATCTGGCCCACGTGGAAATAGCCACACAAAAGTGGACAGTACAGGATAAGACTGTGTTTTTCTTTAAAACAGTCTAATTCTCATCAATAAAACATCTGTAAGCCTTTCAGAAGATTTTGGAGAGTCAGAAGCATTACACCAATTTTATAGGGATATAACTACAGGAAGAAACAAAAGAAAATGCCCTTGAGATCTTTAGTTTTCATGGTATTCAAGAAGCATGCCAGCAACTGCAGCTGCTGAAATAAACATAAATCCCAGGTATTAGCAGAAGCTTCTGTCTTTGACTAAATTATTTAATTGCTTATATGCCTTGATGTCCTAGGGGAGAGAGCTGGCAAGACATCTGGAATATGCAGCTGGTATATCGAGGTTTTTACAACCCATGTCCAAAAATTTCATTCCCTGATTAAAAAATTAAGGTCAGAAAGCACAGAATGACACATGCATTCATTTTGGGGCAAGTAAATTCAGATCAAAATGGTAATTCAGATTAAAATCACAGTTATTTTCACAACTGCCTTTTCTATTCAAAGGAAATGTGATTTAACATTTTAAATGTTATAAAGAGCCCAAAAGAAATAAATGAATGCATTTTCATTTACAAAGACTGATTTATTCAGATTTTCTCTTTATACTTTGGAATGAGATTAAAATAACTGAACTTTTTAGATGTTTCTCTACACATCTGTTCTCTTCTGATCTCTCAGAACCAGGCCAGGACCTGCTTCTTCTAAATTGGAGGCAGAAGATGTGATCAGCAGACACAGCCACAATGCATCTATAAACCTAGCATAGCACATAACATAGCTAGTTCCTTCCTGGGCCTTTATCACTTCATTTTCTATTTAAAAATACTCCCAGTATTTATCTGCATATGATCATCAAGTATTTCTGAAACAATGAATACACTAAAAATTAAAGTCAGCTCTTCAGAATCAGAGAGGAAGGGTATATTATGACACCCAGGTCAATGGACAACAGCAACAGTTACAGCCTAATTTTTTCAAAAGTGGACAGCAGGGACCTAGTGATTTTGGTACTAAACAGGAACTACAAAGCCCAGGCAAATTAGTGCTTATACAATTGAGAGATCTGTGGTTCAGTCTGCTAAGCAGAGTGAGATGCAGGGATGCTTGTTCTAGATCTGCAAGCAGGCAAGTCAGTTTCCATATAATACCTGAGAGCTGTTTGTGTTCAGCAAAAGCTTTCCATAAGGCACTAACTAAATCAATATGCCATCCTGGCTGCTTGCATGAAAACCAAATTATTTCTAAGAACAGTTACTTTTCTGATATCAATAAAATACAATTGTTTCAGGACAGGAGACAGAGAACATAGTCCAACACTCCTGAAAATAAAAAGCAATGTAAAGACTAAGAAAACAAACTCTGCTAACATAGCTTCCAATAATTTTTAAAAGTATTATGTGATAAATTTCAACAGTCTCAGCTACCAAGTGCATTCTTGAAAAGTTCCCTGAGTCTACCAGTGGTTCTGGGAATCGTTATTAACACTCCCTTTTACAAAGAAGGAAATAGAAGCACACAAGGATTAAACACCTGATACAACACCATTGCAGTAACTGGAAAAGAATTCAGGAGGCATTAAATAAGAGCCTAAGTGATTGCTCAGGGTTGTAAGGGAGCCCATGGCACAGCTTTCAACTCAGATTTTTTGTTCCCAGGGTACTGCAATGTTCACTTGTTTTCTGCTCAAGTAGAATGGCAGTGATTAACACGGGGTGTTTAACGACCCCAAGAAGCCTCTTCATTTGTCCCATCTAATTTGACAGCATTTACAGGGTCTGAATCCCGTGGAATACACACAACATTAGCCTTCAGATTAGCATGAACTGCTGAAAATCTGCTGTGCCCTGACTTGTTTTCCACGGTGAATCCCACCAATGTTATGTTGAATGTAAGGAATTTCCACCAAGGCCAACAGGGAGCTTTTTTTCAGGAATCATAAGCACATCTCAGACTTCAAAACAGTATTTTCATTATAGAGTTTTCTATTGTAATTTAGTAACACTGCTAAAACTGCCCAGAAACAAAAACACATCCATCAAAAATGTGTACAGCAAGTCAAATCTGAGCTATGTTTATTTAACAGGGTTTCCAGAATAGCTGCTGAAGGAAGTCCCCAGAGCTGCCAGTGCCTACTCAGGTCTACAGACTCCTTCTGTTCTGAGAGCAGAACCATGGTACTCCAGAGACCCACTGATGCAGCCCAGGCAAGCACAAGGCTGCTGCCCACAGCTGCAGAGGAGACAGAGGTCATCTGGCCTCTGGGACCACCAGGAGACATCCAATGCTCCCTTCTGGTGCACAAGCAGGCAGCTGCTTCTGATCTCATCAAAAGCAGGGAATTTCATTAATGAAGTAAGAATTTCTCTATCCCTATGTACATATAGAGTTAATGCAATCAATATAGATTGTGGGAAAAGCTAAGACAGAAAAATGAGTACAAAAATATTAAACTATTAAAAAATCCTGTGCTTCTAATGGTATGCAAACCAGCTTATATATTCAAGAAAAGGCAAACACTGCTGGGAAAGGTTTTTAGAATTGCTCTCTTTCCTCATGAAAAGGAGTACATGGCTTTATTTAACCAGGTCAGACAACTTTAACAAACATCTCATCACACCTATTCCCTTTCTGACTGTGTTTTAGTATTTTATTATTTGCATCAAGCATGAAGAATTTTGAACCTAGAAAAGTCTCCTTCTGCTTTAATATCACATTCCCTCGAGGGTGTACCATTATTTAAAATTCAATTCTTACAATATATACTTTTTCAAAAAGCACCCTCACAATCTGACAGGTAAAAGCTCCAGAAAACAATTTTTCAGTGACAATATTCCCAAAAGGAATCCAGCTTCAACTCAAATTTGAATAATGTGAGCAGGAAGGAGCTGGAAATGTACATTAATGAATAATTGTTCAATTCATGTGACAGGGATCATCTTGCACTGGAAATGACAGTTGTACTGAAACGATAAAACTGCAAAGCAGACTGTAAACTTGAACCTAAAAAGCCTTCAATCCATTTTCCTACCCAGCATCCTTCACGTAAGACATCAATATGACCTATCTGTTCTGTCCTTTTGATTCAAATCCTTTGAACGAGGAGACACAAACCATGAAAAGTGGTTTGAGTTACAGTGATGAGAAAAATCCCAATTCCCACTAAAATCAAGATCAAAATGCCCTGATATTTAAGGGACAGACAAACTGTTTAGCACCAGAGTTGGCTGGAAGACAAGAATTTCTATTTGCAAAAACAGTCAAAGGTTTTGTCCCATGTGAGTCATCTGCTTAGAAGATCATATTCAGTCCTGCTGCTCTAGCCAGCCTGGGGTTCTTGCCACTTGCCTACACTCACTGCAGCTGATCAAATAAATGCATTTTGAAGGGAAGCTCCACTCCAGAACTGCCAATATTTGATTGGTGAGGGGAATCAGCAGTAGGGAAGGGAATCAAGTTTCTGCCCTGAACTAAGTAGAGGAATTACTGAGTTTTTTCCCTACCAGCTCAACATGTCTGAATTTAAGAATCTGAGCTTGAGACAGCCTACAGGATCTTTGGACTTTGTGCTTCTTTGAAATATTTCTACTGACATTCATCTTTGAAAATGACCATTTTTAAAAGCTAATATGTAAAGAAGGAAAGTATTCATAGAATAAAGTTTTGTCTTTGGTTTCAAAGAGAATAAATTCTAGTACTGCCAGAGTAATAGTTCCCCAAAGTATTGGGTTTGGGGACCATCATGCTAGGAACAATGAAAGAATTTAACTCAACTTGTCTGTTCAGGCCAGCTCCCGCAGATTTACTAAAGCACAAATGGTCATGAGCCTCCAGAGATTTCACTAACACCTTTTTCCTCTATTTTGGCCTCTCACTGCAGAACAAATAACTATGTTTTCCTTCTAGCCACTCTAAACAGGCAAACTTGGAGTGCAGACACATGAGCACAGAGAGTATGATAACATTCAATAGTCAGGTGAAAGGAGAGACATACTGTAAGCAAAACTCTTAAAAGGCATATTCTGCAGAAAAGAATAATAATGTGAGTTTACAGAGCTCTGGCAAACATAAAGTAGAAAATTAAAATCAAATGACTGAAGGTACCACATTTCCACCCATCTTGTCCATCCATCTGAATGCTGAACCTGACACATCACAAGGGCATCTGATCTGCTAGTCGATCACCACCAGAGCATCCCTGCTGCCAAATTCATGCCAAACCTCCAAATGTAAGAGGAGACCAAAAAAAAATCCTATGCCCAGGTAATATAGCAAGCTAGAGACAGCAAGGTAGTCCCTAAAAACTGTAATATGTCCAAACCCCCTAGTCAGGTGCCTCCATTTTCCTACCCATGCTGACCTTCTCAGATGAAAAGCACATCTCTACAAGATTTTTCAACCTCCAAAAGAAAGCTGTCTCATTTGCAAGGTGATCTGGGGGCAAACTGTCATTATAAGGCCAGACACCTCTAAAACAGTCAGTAGAAGTTGCAAACAGCTGTATATGCACACTTACAGATTGCACATGTCAATCCTGGGAGGAGACAGTGGCAGTAGTTGAAGTAGGAGCTTTACTCCATTCTTCCATGCTTCCTCTTTCTCAAATTCACAGAAAAGGTAGGTGCATTCATCTGCTGAGAACTGGTAGAAAGCATGACTGTCTTGAAAATAGAGTTGTCTGTCCACTGTAAGAAAAAAAAATATTAGATACCCTTTAAACTTTCAGCATGTAAAGATTCCCACCACATTCTGCATTACTTGATCTTAATGCTGAGTTGTACCATCACACAGGACAAAAGGACTGAATACTCAGCACAGAAACAATCCTGCCCTCTCAGTTTAATTCAGTGCATCCAAACAGGAAAACCTCAAAACCTCAATTTAAAGATCTCCAGGATCTTGAAATTCAAGCATTAAGACTGTTGAGTGTTTAATCAATTTTGGAATCAGTTCAGGTTTATGGAATAAAACCTTTCCTCTTTTTTGTTAGATTTCTGAGTCTCAGTTTCCATTGGTTTCTAAGCTGTTTTCACTAATGTTCAGGCACTAGCAAACAAAGTTCAGTACTGGGGATGCAGCCCATCATTATTCCATCTTCTCCTCAAATTCAGGGCTACATTTGTAGACTAGACCTGGATAAAAAGATGTATCAGTTGTCTTTCCTGAAAAAAATGGGATTTAATGAGGAAAAAAGTAGAGTCCAAAGCCAAAATCACAACCTTCTGCAACAAGTAATTTGGCCCTTGCTGAGGCTGCATGACCAGACATGCTGTCAGTTTACCTGAAGAAAACTTTAAAGTACACTTTCAGTGTACATATGCAGAAATCTTCTGTAAGTCCTCACCTTTTCATAAGAAAGAAGTTAAGTGTCTAGCACAGAACCCAGGGTGGGGTATGACCTGAGTTGAGCTACCTAAGTAGCTCCAGCCTCCAAGTAAAATCCATCAGCTATCCAGAGGCTAGGTATCAGTGTGATTATCAGCAATCACATTAGCTGGACCAAATCCCTCATTTTGGTGGGGGAGTTGGAGACAGCAGGGTAGAACCTGGCCTCACCACTGTCTCAAGGAACTGGATCCTCTCTCATCCCGTTGTAATTAAAAATTATGGAAAACAGAGAGGAAAAGAAAATCATTAATAGCTTAATAGCAACAGAAGTCATCTAGTAAAGCCATGATCTGCAGCAAATAAACAGCTGCTGTCTTGTGAGAAACCAAAAATAGCTTGAGGGGGAAAAAAAAGCCTGGAAAAGACACGCACTCTGTCTGCAACTTGATAATGGGCAATTACAGGAATGAAAAAGGAATGAAATTGCCAAAAACAAGGGATTGATCTTTGGTATTTTTGAAATGAAAGGTCACAGAAGTGAGCCTCCCAAAAAGATAGTAGAAAAAAGAGCTGGCAAGAAAATTGGATCAATCTGTGCTTTATTTTCTTCCCCTCCTCTGATCAAAACCACAGCTCTTGTCCTGTGCAGGAGAAAGGGATAGCCTTCTTCACATTGCAAGTACTGGCAGGACTGACCTGACAAGATAATGCCCATATCCAGGAGGAGCTGCCACACTCCAACTGCTGTAGATCTGCACTTGACAAAAGGGCACTGCTCCAAAAGCCAGTCCACGAGTTCTGATCCAACACAACTTCTCCTGCAAATAAGCAAAACATCACTTCTTAAACTACAGTAATGTTAAAACATCCTTTTATAATAAAGAGGTCCTTTTAAAGCTATCAAAAGTCAGACTTTTTGTTCAGCAGAGAAAATTCTTTGTCTCAATCCCTAATTTTTGTAAACCTATTCATTTCAAGGGAAGAAATAATGTTGGCAAGCCTCAGGGGGTACCTCCAGCTACAATGAGGGAACTTATGTTAGATGAGCAAGTTTCCTTACATACCTGATTCATGTAGCATACTTTGCAATAGAATTTTTATCAATTTGTGTTGCATACACATCCTCCCAAGATGCCTAAGAGATAAATAAAATCCAGCTTCTAGCCTCAGCCTTTTATCTCCTTTCCAAGCATGCCATAATCAGTACAGCTAAACAATATGTGTAAGACCTTTAAGTGCTGCTCTAGGATGGACTTAATCTTCCATATTATTGGTAGATGTATATATTTAAACAATAATAAAAAAAGTCATGGATTTTTCTTAAACAGGTGTGAAGTAATGGTTTTATAATAGAGAGTTGCACATTGTGGTGTAATTGAAAACAGGAGGAAGCATTCATGCTACAATGCAACACAAATGGAAAACCACTTCATTACAGAAATATTCCATAAATTACATACAGAAATCATTGTGTCACTAAATCTTGGAATCCAATTAAGCTCTTTTATAACTCTAAACCATGGCTGAAATTAATACACTTTCTTTTCAACAAAATAACCGACAAACACTATTGTATATGAAAACCATAAGCAATGTATACAATCAGGCCACTGCTGCTTTCCGACAACTGACATTGTAATGTAAGAAAAAATATTAAGGCACATGAGACTTTAAAGAATTTTTTAAAGAAAATATTTTAATTCTTAGTGACATACACAGAATCACTCAGAATTTACTCTCTTGTCAAACCAGAGCATAATAAATAAAACTCTTAAAGTTAATTATAACAAATGATTTTGATTTACCTGCAAATGCCAGTCAGGTACACCCTGTCTTTAATCAGGTCAGAAGCTTGTAGAGTAAAAATATTCCTGAGAGCTCTCCCAGCACAGGAAGAACTTTCTCCATAAATCTGAATGAAAAGAGAAATTGAAAACTGTGACAAACAGGGATTTATTCCTGCTGTAGTAAATTGCCTTGCCACTGTCCACTCCCTCCCTTTGAGCAATGCCTTCTTCACAGGTAAATGACAAGCAAGCACCCAGTCTCAAAGGAAATGCACCCCAACTTCTGCCAGTTGTATCATGGGTTGCAGATGCCCCACGAGCTGGGCTGATTTTAGATTTGCTGCCCTAGAAAATGAGAGGTTTAACCATCCATCAGCTTTACCTTTGAGCAACAGACAAATGATGAAAACACTTGTTATTCTAGCAAAGCAGAGACATAGGAACCATTCCAAAATCACACAGATACAGTTTAAAATGAATATATTTTCCTATATTTTTCAGCTAAATAATTTATTTCAAACCTATTACACACTGAAAGACTATTTCATAGTGTTTTATTTTTGTTCAGAACCTTTAGAGGTTTCCTATGATAGCTGTAGATCAGTTCATCTGTGCATTGCCAGGAGGATATGGTCTTTCAGAATAGACACACCTCTGATCTCCCCACACCTGATTTCTGCCCTGCACCTCAAGGCTGCAGATGTGTCTGTCAAAACAGAACCCAACTCAGTCTTCCATAAAACCATGTTCCACCCAGGCTCTGCGTACCACTCCTTACTGAAGAATTTACCTTGGGCTTCTTTTGTGGTGTTTCCTCACTGTCTCAGCAAAACACACCAAGCGACACAAAGAAATAACTTGATGCTACTTGGTTTCATCTTTTTGTTTGTTTGCTTCCTATGTATAGGAGCTTTTTAAGGCACATAGAAGAGACCTGAGAGAGTAAAATCTTGTGACGTACAAACCGGAGTTCTCAAAATACTGTAAAAGTAAGCTAAACAGTGGCTATCACTTAAGTGACTGGGAAGCAAGTGCACATTGGAATTAACAACAATTCAGTTTGCAAACTCACTAGTAGTAAGATGTGATTTGTAACACACACACAAAAAATGATAACTTCTTAACTGAATTTAACTTCAGGTCACATTCACAAGTATCTTCAAAGCTGTGAATAAGAAGTTGAACTGAAGCAGAAGCATTCCTTGCATGTTGTTTGATGAAACAGAATTATAAAGAAGGTTCACAAGTACCTTATTTGAAGGAGTTTCCAAATAGGGATTTGAAATTCTTCTGGACAGGGTCTGTAAGGTAATTTGGTAGACTGTTAGTTTTGTTACGGTTTTCGCATGGAAAAAAAATAAAGTAACTGCAATCTAGTCTTTTATCTATTGAAATCTAAATAAAAAGAAATTATCAAGTCATCTGAATAGTGCAACACATGTCTTCAAATAATAATTCTTTCACATCAGGAGAAAGGTTTGGTAAACTCAGTTCTGTGTTTTCTATTACATTTATTCTTGATCAAGAAAAGAATATGAACAATGAGATGGCAAAGCCTATAGATAACACACAATTATTGGGTCAGGAAACATCAAAAATGACAGTGAAGAATCTCAAGATAAACCTAAAAAATACTGGGTGAAAAGACAATTTAATGATGAGCTCAACATTGAAATCAACATATACTAGGGGGAGAAAATGTAACTACACATACTTTTAAAGCAAACTTTATCAATTCAGTAAAGACACCTCAGGGTCACAGAACCCTTCTCAAAGAAGACCGCTCTTCTAAATGAAATTCTTAACTGTAGTTAAAAGAGATTAGGATAAATGGTGAATAAAATTGTGACCAGCAGGGAGGTAACTAATGTAGATCAGCGTTATCTCTGCAGTGCCACATGTTGCAGTGGTACCAGCATCTCAAGAAATTAATGCTCCAATGTTAGAGGGGATTCAGACAGTAACAGTAGTAGGAGTAACAAAGATTTTGATAAATTTTAATATGAGAAAGGACAAAAAATACTGTGACTATTTACCTTACAAAGGAGACATTACAAGTGACATAATGCAATTATGCAGTATGGCACAAAGAAAATACTAATTTTCTGTGCTCTACTTTACATTACATGAAAATAACTGATCACTCAATGAAATTAGAGAGGATTTATATTTGAGGAGACAGAAAGGAAAATCAACAAATAAGTCTTCACAGCAGGGAAATGCAAATGCCAAAATCTTACCACTGATCAATAAAGACTGGGATTTAAAATTATAAAATTCACAGTGAACAAGAACTCTGAAAGGCAGAGACAGGATAAACATCTCAACAAGAACCAGGTTAACCCACTCTTACTCACCATGATCCTTTCATATCTTGTCACTATTAGAAGACAAGATATTGTCTATACTGATGCTTACTTGCAATTTCTATCTTACTACAAGCCACACAAGACACAAATAAACACTGCCTAAAATAAGCCTGGAAGTGGAAAAGAAGACATTGTAGAGGTGCACTGGCACTACAACAGGAAGATCATGTGATGCTCCCTCACATTATTCCAACTTCTAAGCAGCATAATTAATTCCTTGCTTTGAGAAGGATCCAATTCTCACTTGGTATATTTCAATCATAAAAAATCCCCATCGTTCACACCCTGTAAGAATTACAGAATCCATATTTCAGTAACACCACCTGCTTTTTCCTCCCTGTATTCTTGTTCCTGTATTTTTAGAAAGGGAAGGGACAAGGAACCACAGAAGCATCTATCGATGTTTACCCTTCCACGCTCATCACAAACCTTAGTGTAGTTCCATGCATTACAGCAGCTCCATATGGAAATACTGCAACATATAAGCCTAATTTCCCTCTCCTGTGCCCAACAGAGATGCTGGAAGAGCGCAACACTGCCTCAGATCCCACTCACTCTTCCTAGCTGGCATGTCATTAACACCTCGTCTCTGCAGCAGCCCTACATACCACCACTTCTCTTGGTTCCTGTCCAAGTCTTTCATTCCACAAGCCTCTCTCACTGCAGCACAGTCAAAGTTTATACACTCATTTCCCTGCTCCTTTCCCAGGCTGGCACTGACAGAGGACAGGGAGGGTCACCCAGGGAGAGCACTGGTACTGCAGTGTGCACTTACATGACAGCATAAGATGAAGTTCAGCAAAAAGGACAAATTTAGTTGCCTTCTACAACAGGGTGATGGATAAGAAGAGAGAGACTGACATCATCTACCTGCACTTGTGCAAAACATTTCATAGTATCCCATGCATATCCTTGTCACTAAAATGGAGAGACATGGATTTGACAGATGGACTACTCAGTGGATAAGGAAATGGATGCAGTCAAAGAGTTGTGGTCAATGATTTGATGGCTGTGTTTGATCACCAGTGATGAGTGTTGTCCCTCAGGGACCATATTATTTAACATCCTCATGTTAACATAGGAACCTGGACAGTGGGATTGAGTGCACCTTCAGCAAGTCTGGGGATGACAAGTTCAGTGGCATGACTGATACTCTAGAGGGAAGGGATTCCATCCAGAGAGACCTGGACAGGCTTGAGAGCTGGGCCTGTGCAGTCCCCATGTATTTCAAAAAGCCCAAGTGTAGGTCTTGTGCCTGGGATGGGGTAATCCCAAACATGGACACAGGCTGGGTAATGAGTGGATTGAAACCAGCCCTGTAGAGAAGGACTTGGGGGTGTTGGTGGATGAAAAACTGGACACGACCTGGGCTGCATCAAAAGGAGGAGGAGCAGCAGGATGAGTGCAGTGATTCTGCACCTCTACTGCATTTTTGTGAGACCCTCACCTGGAGTATTGCATCCATTTGTCAGCTTCCCAGCATAATAAAGATGGGGATCTGTTGGACAAAGTCTAAAGGAGGGCCACTAAGTTGATAATGAGAATGGAGCACCTCTCTCATGGACACAAGCTGAGAGAGTTGGGGTTGCTCAGCCTGGAGAAAAGAAGGTTCCAGGGAGATCTTGTAGTATCATCCAGCATCTAAAGGGGGCTAACAGAAAGGACATGATACTTCTTATCAGGGAGTGTAGTGAAAGGGCAGCTAATCATTTACAGGACAGGTAATATTTTTAAACTGGAATTGGGTAAATTTAGAATAAATATTAGGAAAAAATTCTGAGGAGTCTGCAAAAGGTGTCTGATGCTGAAACAAGTAGAGAAAAAAATCCTCAAACTTCTAGTTTATCCTTCAGACCAGGAGGAATTCACAGCCCCGAAAAGGGACAAGGGAGGACAGGACAATGGCTTTTCAGTGGCAGCCTGGGCCCATATCAATGTGGAGCAAAGATGAAACATTAGAGAGACCATGACAGTATATTTAGCCTGCCATGCAGGAACCCAACAACCCAAAATTTCTAAAAGCATAAGAAAATAGAAACTGAAAAGGAGAAAGTAGAACAAAACAGGAAGTGACTTTCTGGAATAGAAAAATTATCTTTCTTGTGGATGCTAGTGCAGCCTGCGTAATGTTGAAACACTCACAGCAGTTAGGCTGAAATTAACACAGAAATTTAGGATTTTTATGTCCTAGCTACCATGATAGATCCCATTTTCTTTTTTTTTTTTTTTTTTTAACTTGCCTCAATGAATATTAGGTACTGAGCACACCTCTATTCCGCAGACTGCTTTGGCTGTTGTAGACAAACTGGGCAGTTGCCTACAGGAGAGGAAGAGGAAGGATAAGTGGTCCAGCCCATCTTCAAAGACCCTGACTTTTGGGTAGTTCTGTTGGAGAAGCACCACTCCAACCTGAAGATATCTGGTAAATACACCCTGCTCTCCCAAAATTATTCTGACATGCACACCGATTGAAAACATATTTGCAAATCGCTCTAAGAATGAGCCAAAATGTGCTTTTAAAGCAAATTAATTAGTCATCAGGCAAACAGCTCATCTCTCACAAAAACTACCTTGGAACAGTTAATGATGCCCACGCCAAGTTCTGCTTTCTAGCTGCTGCCACCCTGGCATCCCCACGTGCCTCCTCACCAGCTTGAGGAGAAGCTTTGCCAAGCCCCACGTCAGGGACAGGACAGGGCTATGGCAGCACGTGTGGTGGGACAGAAAACCATATGTGCAGGAGATCCAGAGCACTGGGTGTCCTCCAGAAGGGCTGTCCCATCACACACGAGTAGGTGTGCACAGGCAGCTTCATCTTCCCTGCTGGGGATGCAGGAAGAAAGAGGCAGGGACAGGTCCTGTGGGCTGGACGATCCAGAGTCTGAACTATAAACATGGCACAGCGATGGCATCGTCCTAGCTTGGGAACACAACCTGCATGTGACAGAGGAGGACAGCTGGGACAGGAAGCCCAGAGAAAGCTTTGGAATAGGACTGCTAGTATCAAATCTGAATACACCACGGAAAATTTAGTCTGAAATTGGGAAACATTATAAAGGAATTTACTGCAGAATTTAAAATCACTAAAATTGCCAGGAGTAGAGTAATGATGTGAGAAGAATGGGAGGATTAAAACAAAGTGAACAGCAAGTAATTGAAACAATCAGAAGGAAATATTTACCTATAATCTATATAATCAGCTTATAGAACTATAAGCCAAAGAATTAAATATGCCAGGTTGAGTTTTGGAAGCAGAGGCTAATTTAATGACTAATCCTACTATGCAAAGTCTATACCTAAGTTTAAATTGGTATTGCTTCAACTGTACAGTTATTTTTAAAACAAGCTAAGAACTTCTGACATTATTTAAAGTTAAGCATGTGAAGATATCGATGATACTACTTTAATATATCGGCACAAACTGATTTTTTAGACGTTTGGAAAGAAATTACCCCACAACATACTACACAACAAAGTATACTAATGGCTCCATTAGAAAAAACAAGCTGTATCTTACGGTAAAATGCTGACTTAGTTCCTTCATTGGGAGAGCTTTGAACTGGGTCCACTACAGCAACTCCCTGTGCATTTACTACAACGTGGTTAATGTTCTGCTCAAGGGCTAATGGTACTGTAGAGCATGGATTTAGTCATATCTTTTGGAGATACATTTGAATTTTCTCCTGATTTTTAGAGCTGGGATTTTGCTTTGGCCACATCTCAGCCTGGGAGAACGACTTGCCTACAAGTTGCTTGTGCTTCGCCTCCTGCCCAAGCTGTTCCAACAACTGCTGGTATTTCTGCCATTGCCAGCGCTGCAGTCACAGTAGCATCAGCAATGCTCTGTACATCTGCTAGCAATTTAATCACCAGCATGCTCAGAAAGAAACAGAGTAAAATTGCTTCGAGCTCCAGTTCAAGTGCTTTCCTCAGCCGGGATTTAGTGCAGTGGTAGCAGCCAGCAACCTGTCTGCACTAGAAGTCATAGTGCAACACCTCAAAAGAGGCTATGGAAATTGTAGGGAAATAATAATTTCAAATATGGAACAGAAATGTTTTGCCTTTCTAAGAGCATCTGATACTCATGCGCAGTTAGCGAGAAAAAAAGACAAAAATGGGAAGGAAGAATTTCTATTTTCGTCAGGATTATTCCTTTTGCTAAATCTTCTAAAGTGGGATTTATTTTGAAACTAACAGAAATGAGGAAAGGCAGAATCATGGCTTTTCTTCCCCAGTAAATTGTTCAAGCTTCCACTCCAGATTTTTCAAATATCTAGGTTTTTGACTGATTGTGTTTCCAAAATATAGGCATAATATTCTGTGCTTTGGAATTTGCAATCCGCAATCAAACCTTACCTGCTTTCAGTTTACAACACACTCATCAATATTTGTCTGTTTGATCAGAGCTTAATTTGCAAACATGCTCATCATCAACTCCATGCTGCTGGGCAGTTCTAGAAACATTTTTGTTATGCACAAATATAACAAAACAATTGTTCATAGTTTCAGGGCACTGTCACTATGTCCCTAAAGAATTTAGTATAACACTCGTGCATTTCAAACTGGATTACTCAATATACTTAAAATTAAGCAAATGCTTCAGTGTTGTTATTTCCTAAATATAAAGAGCCTGAACAAAAAATCATCTCGTTTTGAAATGCACATGGAGTAGCACAAACTACCTGGTAATGAGATCATTTCTATTCCCTGACAGGGGGATTTCTGCAACTCCTCAACACCTGAATCCTAAATTGGGTAATGTGATCACAAAGAAAATTATATATTCAGACACACATCCAAAAAGAATTTAAGCATCCAAACCTAAAATACACTTTCACAAGTACTCATGCTGGGAACTTCCCACATTCCAACCATGAGAGCATATGGAAAAGGATCACAAATAAAGCTGAATACAAATTCACTCTCAAACACAATAATCTGCTTGTACTTTTCTCTCCAATGATCATTCAGCTCTAAGAACACAGTGGCTGAGGAAAACTTTTTAAAATCCACCAGAGGTATTTACTTAATTTCCCTCAGGCTTCCCTCCCACTAGATGCACAAATCAAAAAGTAATTGTGTCCCAACCATATTTTGTTCTCTTGTTATGAACCATGACAATGATAATGCCATAAGTGTGACAGAAACCACTGCAACTGTTACAACTGATAAAAACCTATGGGGGTTTTTATCAAAAAGATTTGCTGGAGTTGCTAAAAGCAAGCAGCTACAATAATGAGAGAGTTTCCCCTCTAGCCCTGATTTGAACACAAATCCTGAAACAAAGCTGGGCTGTACCTGTCTGGCACACCCTCCTCAACCTGCAACACAAGAAGGCAATAATTTCTGCAGGAGTAAATGCCCATTTATTCCCAGTGCTTACTCGTGCCAGGCAGGGAGTGGAGGAAGGGAGCAAAAAAATCACTGAACCATATGATTTAACACTTTGCCACCTTTGAATTTTTTGCATTTGACATCACCTGCTACTGTCTAAATGATAGTTGTTTTAAGCAGAAGTAAGGCATGGGTGTTGTGTTCAGTAGAGGAAACGCTACTGTCGTTTGAAGGTGGCTGGGTATAGGGAGTGCTGTCATGAATCCCAATCCGTTTCCATGTGGCAACAGATTTTTTCTTGTTGCTAAGGCACAGCAAGCAGAGTTGGTTGGGAAGCCAGCTGACTTTCAGTGGATATCATTCATATGAAATCATAGAATATGCCTGACTTTCTGCCAATAATATTTGTAACAAACAACCTTCCCCCACTGCTCCACTTGAAACCCACTGTCAGAATTCACGGGTAATGAAGAATAACCAACGTGACAGTTCTCTGCATCAATATTTATTTAAGATTAAATAGAAAATCCTTTTAAAAGGATCTTTTTTGTAAAGGAAAGATCTTCTCCTGGTCATTTTAAACTTCATACACTTAGGTGTAACCAAAAAAGGTCAAAAAGCTGTAAAAAGAAAAATCTGTATTCAGCAGAGCTTGCAATTTAGGGTTCCCAGAGGAGCCTGAAGAGCTCTCTGGAGAAACCCAAATGAGTCACTAATGAAAGAAAACCAAGGAGGTATTGTCATCTGTTTTCTGTATAAAAACAACTTACAAAATACGTTATTTCATGAAGGGGAAACCCACAACCCATAGTTCGTTCTGACTTCCTCCAAAACAGAAAGAGATGTGAGAAGAAAATGGATGCTCTTTATAAAGACAAGCAGCGCTCTTTATGATTAAAGACTTATTTCTGAGTCAGTGACAGCTAGGAAAGCTATGCATTTAGAAGCATTTCTTTATTTTCCAGTACCTAGCAAACTAAATATGGCTTAATGGGTTTGTGCTTCAAACAAAACTAATTTTTACTTTATCTGGCATAAACCATCCACTTTCAAAGCCTCTGGAGCCTAGTGTGATTTAATGTCCAAGAGCAAAATTTATTTTCAATGTCATTTTCTACACCTAAAAGAAGTTAATTAAAGAAAATAATATCACAGAAGACAATATGGCAGGGCTGGCTGGTTTCTCTCCTCCCTCTTCCTCAGTCCTACCATGGTGAAAAGCCCAGGATAAATCCAGCTTCAGGAAGGCACCAACACAGACTCCTCCATCTGTATCCTGTGCCTCAAACAAAGCTGCAGCATCCCGACATCCACCTGGACTGAGGGAAAGGGAGGAGTGGTGAGCCAGTAGAAGGGGATATCTTAGTTAGGAACTTTATGTGACTAAAGAAAGGAGACAGCAACTCTCCTGCTAATGATGAGCTCCATGACCAGATTCAGTACCCTGAAATGAGGCTGCTGACAAGCAGGTCATGTCCTCTCTACACCTCCTGCTACAGCTTGACATTCCTGCCACTCTTCTCCTTTGTGCTTCCAGGCCTGTCCATGAAGCCATGTCCTGAACCAATCCAGAGGCCAGTGGCTTTGAACGGGCT
Organism: Melozone crissalis; assembly: GCF_028551555.1. NCBI lineage: Eukaryota > Metazoa > Chordata > Aves > Passeriformes > Passerellidae > Melozone > Melozone crissalis. The sequence continues at coordinate 32,460,944 of NW_026535794.1, forward strand.
CATTAAACAGAGATTCGTTTCAACAGAGATGGTTTCCCTTGTGGGGGTCACTGGGGAGCCACACAAACACGATCCCCAGCAAGGCAGCAGCAGGGGCACGGGCCAGGCTGTGGGACAAGGAGGGAGGCAGGCAGGGACAGCTGTGCTCAGAGGAAGCATTTGTTTATGCTACATTAAAACTATCCAAGGAATGATGGCATAAAGCACATCTAATAAATCCTTTTTATGTTGACAGAGCAGAGACATTGCTCTGTCAACATAAAAAGGAAGTTAACTATGCTTGCAAAAAATGACAATACAAAATTCAAGGGTGTCAGCAATGGGGAACTTCACTTCCAACTCCGTGTTCACATAAATGCATCAGCTGAAGAAAACACAATACCCATGTCATCTACAACTGCAGACTGCATGGGCATAGTTTGTAATACAGAAACAGAGTTTAAACAAGATTTCTCATTCTTATAAAGAGAGAATGGACATTTTCAACTCATATGCTAATACAATGTTTGCAGGGAGATTTCATTAAATATGAAAAGAAAGAATTAGAATTTTGCTGCTTTTCATTGCACTTTATATAACATTAAAATATGCAGAGTACACTTAATTGTCTATTCATGTTCCTTCCTTAACTAAACTTTATTGCAGCATTTGTGCTCTCATTTGCCAGTTAGTCCATACACTTCCTAATGCTACCTTACAAAATTCCCGGTGCATTTCATTCTTCCTGGCTGTCAGCAACATTTCAGAGAAAAGCAGTATCCTCCCTTTCTGCCAGTAAAAAATAGGCACTGTACAGACTGTCACCATAAACATTTAACAATATTGCTGTACTTCATATTTTTTAAAACTTAGCACCTAATAAATACAGTAGATGGTCTTTGTCATCTACCCTTGTGTCCCTGGCCACCAGCATCTGGTCTGGTTTTGATCTGGAGGGCAACACATAAAAGTAGATGGGTTGGGGGGGTTCAGAGATTGCTAAAAATTTTTGCAGCAGCTAATATTTCTAATGATGTAAGTTATACTTTGATAGCACACTATTTGGAGCATTCAAAAGAATGTGCACTGGATATTTCACACTACAATTAAAACAATGTTCCCAGTGGCAGGTCACTGTTAATTTTCAGATAAATCTAAATAAAGACACCAACAAAACAGTTAGAAGAGAGATCAGGAGCATGAAAATGCAGATTGTCTGCATACTTAAAAGCTTTTCAAAGTACCTCTGCTGACATGTTTCTTGTGTTGCCAGCAAAATACCTTCTCATGACACATTTCCAAATGAAAAAAAAAATGAAAGCAGCACAGTACATCTACTTAGCAAAGGCATTCTGAAAGCCAAGAACACTGACTTACAAGCATGCTTTAGTAAAAAGAAATTTATGAGGAAACTGTGTGTCAAACACAAGAATAAATGCTCAGATTACAAAATCTTCTTCCTAGAGGTTTTGTAACTTTACCAGACAGCGTCCTGCACAATTTCTCTGGCTTTGAATTTTGTCCTGCACAGAGCAGGAGTTGAATCAAATGATCTCCTGGAGTTCCCTTAGCACCCAAATAATTCTGTAATTGTCTCCAGCTCCATCACTCCCAGACAATTCAATTCTGCCAGTCCAACTGGCTGTACCAGGCAAGGAAGAAAAAGTCTGTGGAGCTTCAGGGCAACCAGAAGTACATTTCTATGTACATTCTGCATTTAAAAAGAGGCTCCTAAAACCACACATTTTCATGTCAGCCCTCCACCAAAACTTTTCCCTATGATATCACTCACTGTGCCAGGTCTCAATTGCTGAGGTACCCCAGCTGTCAACATTACTGCAGATAATAGTGGTGCCAGAACCTGACCTTCAGCAAGCCACATTTCTCAGAGATTAAATATAATAAAAATTTTAAAGCAGACAATCAGTTAAGTGATTCATCTTGCCTGTCACTACCAACCACCCACCACGTAGGTGTAAGTTCAAACATTCCCTCTCTGGTGTCAGGCAAAACCAGCATGGTTGGGTACTCGATTTTTGCCAGCACAGGGTCAGGAGCCTTCAGATGAACTGCCCCCATAGCCCAGCTGCAAGAATGCTCACCTCTGCCACAAGAACTCTAGCAAACAGCAGAAGGACAAAAATACCCAAGATTGCTGCAGCTATTTCAGTGAACGCAGATGCAGGAACAAAACCCCAAATATTAGCAAATAGTCAGCAAATCAGCTGTGAATGATGACGACAAATGGCTAAAAATGTCAATATAAAGTGAATATATTATTGAATAAGAAAATCCATAAAATATTAATTAATTCAGAAGCAATTTGTAATTAAAGACACACTTGTAAAGTTTTCAATAACTAAAGGATCTTTAATGTTTCAAGTACAAAAAGACAAAATTAAAATTCTGTGCTCTGATTATGATGTATGAAAATACCTCCCAGTAAATTGCATTAGCTTACTGTTTGAAAAATGCCTGTCTTTCTGACAACTTTTTAAAATTTTCTTTTAATAGGTTGCACACAGATTGTCCATGATTGGGTGTACAAGTGCACAAAGGTATGTTTTTAATGTCCCTATAATTTTATGTCCCTGCTCCCAGAGAGCCCTGCTTTTACCACTGCCTGCACAAGAAGGGAGGTCATCCAGTAATTTCCCAACCCTTTTTCCTTCTAGGAGAGCAGTTACTCGTTTCTGGTACAAGACATTCAAACTATTTCCTCTTTGTTTCTTGAAACTGATTTTCTGATTTCACAAGTGGCTCACTGGGAAAAGCACCAGACTGTTCAGTGTACCTCAGTTTTATTCCTGAACACGGTGTGGTCACCACCTTCAGTGAGGCATTTCCCTTCCCATGCAATGGGAACGGCCATGAGCAGGCTCTGGAAGCACTTTGGTACCCACAGGTAAAAATCTGCCACCAGCCAAGGGCTAGAAGCTCACAAGTTCTCCACGTACCCAGGCCAACCCCACTCCAAGTTCAAATACCTACAGGACATTTAAAACACAACAAAACTAGAGTAAAACTGCCAACTTCTGCTTTTCTTGCTTCTGAGGTTTTCTGAGAGCAGGAGCAGCCTTGAGGGTGGGTGAACAAGCTCTGCTTAAAGAATTTTGCATTACAGCCTTAACAGTTTGAGGATCTGCAGCGCTGTGGTTTGTGTTGGCAGCGCTCCGTTACGTGACCTCTTGGGAACCATAACAATTTCACTGACAGTAGCTCTTGGCACAAACCAGTGCCAACCTACTATGAACCACAGAGTGGGAGTTCTTAACCACTTCCAGAAGAACAGCTGTAATTTACTTTTTTGTAGGGGAAAACTATTAAAGCATAACTACTTTAGTTTCATGAAGCAGCCAGGGCCTCGCTGTACAGAGAGCCAAAAAGCACTCAATACACAAAGAAAGAATAAAGCTTTCCCTTAGATCACACAAGCAATTTTTTGGCAAAATAGATCAGGAACTCCTCAACTCAGAAATACTTGGAACTCGGCTACTAGCACCTTAAAACAGTCTGCAGAGTGAGATCTTCTAACTCTGACCACCTTGCAAATCTTTATTCTGGCCATTGAAGCAGGAAAAAATGAAAACTCAAGTGCAAACCACTCCAAAGGGAGGTTTGTCACATCTGAGATGGGAAGGGACCTGAGAAACACAGCAGTTCAAAAATATCTGAATTTTTCAATGTAGCAGAAACCACTGCATGCCTATCATTCAATCCCAACTGCTTGGCACATAAAGCAATGTGGAAAGCAGTGTGCAATAACCACTAGATATGGAATATGATTTGAACATGAAGAGTCTAGAATATATGAGCAACCACTAAAAGCTGCTAAGGTAAATTTAGCTTTCACCAGACTGAGAAGTTACAGAATCAGAAAATATATATGCAAGACAGATGAGTTTTGTGTATTTCTTTTTGCCTCAGTAAAATTGCTCAAGTGTCAAGTAGCTAAGAGATGTAAAATTTTCTTAATATTATAAAATCAAAACCAAATAATACAAATGACATATGTCATAAAAATTTATCTCATAAGAAAGTAAAAGATGTGCTCAGCACCGCAACAAGGTCACAGATACAGTTTGGACATCTTTAGACAGGAACTCCTTTGGTGAAAATAGGTTCAAGAAAGGAACACAGCCTTTCAAGTGAGGCCAGACTTTCACCCTAATGAGGCAGTTTTCCTTAATTATATTCTTTATCCTTAAATTTAATTACCTGCCTTTCTTCTGATATATATCTTTATTTTCATTCCTTATTCATACAAACAATTGTTTGCACACATTTGATATTATTAGCATATGGATATGTCAAATCAGGTTTATGCTGCATTATTTTAAATTTTCTTGCTGCAGATTTAGTCACTCTAAATATAATTAAGTCTACAAGTCCTTCTTCCTACTGCTGTAGGAAGTTTGATCCCTATGGGGAAGGGTTTTCTTTATCTCTTGAGATTTTCCAGCTGGTACCAGGGAACTTTCTCTTTTTGACCTCCAGTTTTGAAAGGTAGGGCCTTGGTCCAACAAAAGACATTTGAAAATATCACAAATGAAATGTGTCCTATTAGGGCTCTCTGCATTTGTTACTTATTTCCAGGACAGCATGGGCCTTCAGAAGTGACCCCTGCACCTCTCCTCAGGCTTAGACTACATTCAGATGTACAGCCAAAGTCAGTTTAAACAAAAAGTCACAAAATTTGAGAAGATACTATGGCAAGATTAACATCCTCTGAAATGACAACCCCACTCAAATTCACAGAAAAAGAATGTATCGAACTGTGTTGCACTAAATCTTTTGTGGAGAAAGTACCTGTGAAAAAACTATTCTAGGCAGCCTAACTAAACAAACAAACAAAAAAATCTTGCTTCAATTTGTCCCACATCAGTCTGTTGTTCCCCATGATGTCAATAATTTCCCTCCAGCAAAACTAGACCTGGCATTTAAAGCAGAAAGTTCCTATCCCTCTCTTCCATTTTTAAAAATGCCTTATAAAGCCCTTAAATTACTTTTAAGGCACATTTTCCCCTACAAAAGAAAGATGCTACTCCATAAATAGAAAAAAATCCTCACAATTTGAGAGTCAAAGGATTAGAAGATTTTTCTACATGTGATTAAATTATCTGAATTAATTAACCTTTAATTACATTTGCAACTATTATCTAGTTTTCCATCCCAACAGAAGTCCCACCATATGATATCTATATCCTAGTCAATCTTATTCTCATACTCAAAAGCATATGCAAAAGAAGAAAACTGCTTGAGTCTAATTAGCATGAAAAACATGTGTGCTGTGGAAAAAAGTCCACAGTATTACAGCAGAGCAGGGATCTGAGGTGAATTGCATGTTATGAAACTGAACACACATGTCTGTGTAAGATGTGTCTCTTGCCAAAGAGGCTGAACTCTCTAAGGTTTCAAAAGACCCCTGTACATCAGGTGCTGAAAGGAAAATTACTCCTCCAGAGAACTGTTGTTTTAAACCAGAAGTTTTTTGGCTTGAAAGTTGTGGATGACTTTTTCAAGGCTGCTTCAAAATATACAGGAGGCAGCCTGCACCTGCAGAATCTGAGATAATCACCCAGGAGAGCACCTCATCCCTCACTGGAGACAGCAGCAGTAGCACTGTAACTATTTTTAAAGAAATGCTCATTAGAACACGTAAGAGTGAAGCAGAGGGACACAATGTGAACAGGAGCTTGCTTATCAGTTGTGTGACCAGGGCATACCAAAGAAAAGCAGAATAGCCTCTGCATTACTCACAGCCAAAGTGCAGCTGTGTGTATCCTGAACAGAGCAACCTCCAAGAGCCAGCAGAACTCTCTGCTGGTGCCATAGTACAATCAGAGGAAAGGACTCACACATCACTGCCTTTCTACAGGGTCACGTTTCCACCACCTGAGGACAGCCAGGCCTGGCAGCCAGCGATAGGAACAGCACACTTGGAGGAGCTTCTGGTTACCAGACTAAGGAGCAGCTCATGCATTTTGCGTGCTGCTTGAAGCTGCACCCTTCTTGCCCTTGGACCAGTGTCCAGGGCTCTTCAGGGTCCTCCTTTATCTACCCATGGAAAGCAACATAGAACTGAGCAACCTTCTTCTGCCTCACTATGTTAAATCTTGATCCTAATATCCTTGAGGGTGTGCTTTGTCCCATGAGAATAAAAGGAAGTAAAGACTGACCACATTTTTTCAGACCCAGGGGCAAAGAGACTTCATTCTCTTATTCTTCGATATTCTGCATCACAGCCAATGCTTGCAACAACGATCACTTCAAAATGCTGCTACCCTCCTTTCACTTACCCACTGTATCCTAGTTACCAGCCTACTCAGTTCTCAAAGTCACTAATAAACATCATTTTAAGTCAGCAAATGTTTCGTGACCTACGCAAAGCAGGAGGTGGGAGAGATGGGGAACTGCTGTCTTGAAAAGTTGGTTCAAGCAATATGCACATGGAAAATTATAATTTAGATTGAAATCAGAAAAGAAAAATTATCCAAAGTGTATGGCATTGCTCCCTCCAGAGTGACTGATCTGTCAGAGAGCAACAGAGATGTTCTATCTGTGTTCCCAGAAACACTAACAAAAAGCAAGATGTCAGTGACATCGTAACAGACTGCTAGGACATTCAGTTTACTCTCAGGAATTCAGCAAAGCAGCCTGGGCAAAGTAGGCAATTTCTGTTCAAATTCTTCACCATGACAATCTCCAAAGTCCACCCAGCTCCATCACATATTCTGCAGCAAGGACAAACAACCCAGGGGTTAAACTCTGGCTCTAGAGCAGACTGATGGCAAATCACCGCTCAGTGCAAGAGACCTTCATTTTGAGATACTCTGTCTTCAAAAAACAGTTGATGCTCACTCCCATCACCTTGCTCACTGCTCCATCCTTTCCCACACTGTTTTTTAGAGGTGACTTCAAGCCATCCTTATCTCAATGGAACAACCATAGCAAACCACCAGGGCTTCATCCATTTTATCCAAACCAGCCTAAGCCTGCGGGTTAACTACCTATTTTGTAGCTTGCCCAGCACAAGAAATAACTGTACCAAAATGAAAAGGAGTTACAAAACTGTTTGGTACATAGATATACACACACAAAGACTTCTTCAAAATGCAAAGCTTTCAAAAAAAAATCAACATAAATTTTTCAGCTCTATCTAATCTATTTTCTGCTTTTTCTTTATGCAATGCCATAATCTCCTTTTTGGAAACTGGACACACCAGCAGAAGTTAACTGAAGAGGGCCTCTAGGACATTATTCCTGGTCAGTAAACCCTTGTCTCTAGGACATTATTCCTGGTCAGTAAACCCTTGCCTTGGAATTCACCTCCCCACTCCCTCCGTCAGGATATGATCAAAAGATCAGATGGGTTCATGAACAACAAAGTAATGGGAATGGAAACACTCTGGGGTTTGGAAGATTACTTGGGAGGTTTGTTTGCATGTTTTTAGCATGCCTCATACTTGTTGACATTTTTAACCTCTTCACTTGTGCCAAGAGATAACAATGACTAACTCAGGAGGGAAAAAGTCATGGTATAAAGAAACAAGCATACACATACTGAAGCTGGAGTTGGCTCAGGCTGAAAAGAAGATGAGTCACAGACCCTCAGCATTTAGCTTTGTTTCTAAAAGTCAGATAACACCAAGAACTGCTAAAGCAAGGGATAAAGATGCAGTCTGTTTTCTTGCTTAACTCAAATTTAAAAAATGTGAAATCAGGTTTCCAGTTTCAGAAGTTTCACAAAATTTACCATTAGCTTTTCAGTGACCAGAGACAGTTTTTAACAAGAAATTTTTGTCTCTGGATAGTTTCTTGGAATTATTTTTATTTACATAAGGGGCAAATGTGATGTTTCCTTATCAACTCCCACCATCCTGCCATAAATTTTCCTGTAACATGCTTTGCTATTAATAAACAACTGAAGTAGGTACTTTTCTACAGCCAAAATAAAAGTATTCTCAAAGATCCAGAGTTCATATTGTTTTTTATCAGACCACAACTCTGATTTAATAGCAGTGTTGCTCTGTTAGCTACACTTTTCTGCTTAAATGCAAAAGACTACTCACTACAAGGACATTTTGTATCTTTGTTTTTAATGAAGTGCTTTACAAGAATAGAGAACAAATGTCTGTAATGTGACATTCTTCAAAATTCTTTGTTGGTTTACCTGTTAGATAGGTTTGTTCCTAGTAGCAATTCTGCCATAAAGTTGCCTAAGCAGAAAAATAAAAAGAAAGTATTTTTAAAAGAACAAAAAACTACGCCTTTCCTTACTGGTCTTTCTTCTTTGATGTATTGGAGCAGTAGCTACTTCTTAACTTCCACTGCATCGCTAGAGTTTTTAAAGAAAATAGTGATAGGAACAGAGTCAAGAAATACCCTTGCAGAGAGCTCTGCTCGGAGATTACTTGACAATGTTGATGGTTGCCAGTCTGTGGAAAGCCTCCCAAACACTTGTCCACCCACCAAACAGGAGCTTCACTGGTCATGAATATTCTTACATTCCTTAGAAGAACAGCAAAGCCTTTGACAGAGCATGCTGCAACTAACTCAAGACTGACATGCTATCAGCTGCTTTTCTCCTATGTTCAGAGAAACACAGAAACACTCCACAGCTGTACCTCCAGCTTCAACAAGGGCAGTATGGACTCACCCTAACACAGAAAGCTCCTCAAAGGGAGCTAAAGCAACCTTCCATGTGTAGACAAAGCAGTGTGGTTAATCAAAAACACAGAAATAATCAAGGACAAGAACAGGATTAAATGGACTGTTTTCATTGTGAAAAGGGAAACACAAAGATGCCCCAATATTGTATCCTAGGCTGGATGCTGTTTCATGAAACATATTTATGATGTCAGCATCAAGATAAGCAAATTTTGCTCACATAAATTTGGTTAGTCACAATCAGAAGCCTATAAACAACTTCAAACAGACCTAGTCAAGGTAGGCAAGTAAACAGTGCTAAATTATGTTTATCCACATCAAAAGCAAGGAAAAGTATGCTGACAATTTATGCTGCTTTATATTATTTATATCAGCTAAAAGAAAGCAATCTGAATGGCTGGAAAGACATTTTGTGTGAAGAACTAATCAGTGGCCCCAGGAGCTCTGCAGAGATAGCAGATTGTCAGGATGAAAATCCTACATGATGGGGAGAGGGAGGAAATTGCATGATTTATATAAAACAGTGGTGCAGCCTCATCTAGGATATTACATTCAGCACAAGCCATCACTAGTTCAAAGGGACACTGCAGAAGCAGACAGAGTTCAAAACAAGGTAACAAAAATGATTACAACATGGAAGGAGTCATCTAGAGAGATTGGAATTGCTTGCTTGAGAAACAGCTGTAAAAAAGAATAAAAAAGTTACATGTACAGAAGTTGGAAGTTCCCTGCCTCATAGGAACAGAGGAAGAGTCCCTGAAATTAAAGGTAGAATATTCAAAACTGATCAAAACTAAATGTTTTCACCAACAACGGAATAAAACAAAACTCAGTTTTCCTTCCCTTGTAAAGTTATTGTCACCAGACCCCACAGAGAAGCTTTGTGAATTTATGTTCCAAGCTGAGTCTGAAAACAAAACACTATACAGATTCATTAAAAGACTGGCTTTGCAGATGCACAACATGAAAAGCTGTAACTAAAATGGTTAATGTTAACAAGCCCCCAGCACCAGAGTATAAACCATCTGACTATTGGAAACTAGGGGGAAAACAAACAAACAACAAAAAAACAAAAAGAAAACACAAAACAAAACCAAAAAAAGTGTGGGAGACAGGCAATATAACATTTTTCCACATACTCTCTTGAAATCACAAGAAACATTATGTTTATGGCTAAAACTGTTACTTGTTAGATTAACCTTATAAGTTATGGGTACAGGACTAGATGAACCATCATCTTGACCCACTACAGTATGTTTTTATCTACTCTAGGTTCCTCTGAAAAAATTGCTTTGGGTTTTCTCAAATAAAACTTCCACCAGTATAGTGTAAATATTTTTTGCCACACTGAATTGCAAATGATCAGTTTATAAATGGAACTCTTTAAGCAGGCCTTCAGGCAAACTCTCAGTTTATGCATTCACTGTATTAACTGAAGACAGATATCTGAAAAGAAAAATAACAAAGAGACATCACTCCTGCTACTCACCTTGGAGACTCACCAATATTAATGCATGTCCTGGCAACCTAAGGGACCTATTGATTTGCAACCATTCGTTCAAGTGCAGTGAAAGCCATAATTAGATAAATAGCTTTGGTAAAACTAATCTGAAACTCATTTGTTTTGTTTAATAGGATAAAACAAGAAATTAAATATCTGCTCAATGTTCCTTAGTATTATTCAGTACAATAGTAAAAATATAAATAAAGACATATTAATTTGACTGCCATTATTATTTTTTGCATTTTATGTATTTTGTTGCAGCAATTGCCACCAAAAGCCATAAACACAGACACTATTTATGAATTACTGTGCTCCAACAGGCTGAGTGTTTTTATCAATCTCTTTTATACCTGTGGAAGAAAGAGAACAGGTCTTTTAATCATTTGCAGACACTCTTTGAGCTGACAGAGTATAATTTTAAGATGACCTGCATGGTAGAAGTTTTTCAAGTATCAAAATTATAACTTTTACATAATTATGCCATTCTTGGCCAATGGGAATTTAACTGTGTTTAAGTTTTTAAAAGTGTTTATAACAGTTAAATCTAACAGGACAATTAATTTTTGTTTCTTAAATAACTTTTTCCCAACAAAATGCAAGGAAGGCTGCTTTAGAGTATTCCCACACACAAATCAGTGCTAGCACTGACAGATGTTACAATTTATCCTGCTTAAGTCAAAACACACTTAAACTTGGGATAGGTTGTGTCCTCATCTTTCTTCTTTGGCAGCTAACTACTCAATTCTGCCTCTGTTCCTTTTAGGGCTTGGGTCTCCCACAGCCCTCCTTAGCAGACACCACACAACACAGTTAGTCCTGCAACACAGACCCAGCATCAGACTTGCAGCCCACACCCCTAAGTTTATTTTTACTGTCAGGAGGCTTCAGGCACTGCAGAACTGACAGACCACAACAAAGCACTGGATTGTACATGGGCTGGGATCAAGAACAGGTCTAAGTGATACTTTTGTCTCATTCCTTCAGCCACCCAGTAAACAACAGCTTTGCAACTTTCAGAGCTCTGTGTGTGTGTGCATTGTTTTTCCCCCCCTTCTTTCCATCTTTTAAAAATCAATTGATGTATCACTGAACTGGATTCACCTATGGGATGAAGTGGAGCATCTGCTCAGCAGTGTGCTGTAGCAGTCTATTGCAGCAAATGATTACCACATCCATCTGAAATTACAAAGTGTTTTAGGTCCACTGGGTCCAGCTCTCTTGGTGAGAATAGGCCAGAAAACCACAATTAAATGCTTTTCATCTTAAAAAATGTATAAACAAGCCCCGAACACCTGCTCTCTCTCTCCCTCCCCCAAGCCACATCATAAATCCTTGATGTTCACAAGCGGTCTGGACCTCAATTTTCTGTTGGGGTTTTTCTGTGGGATTTGAGGTTTGGGGTCCTTTTTTGTTTGTTTGTTTCTGTTTTTAACCCAAAATACTCCTTCCTCCTCTTCAATATTGACCTACAAACTGCACATCATGTACTTCATCATGGAGGGCATGGTTTGACACACATTTCTTCCACCAGTGGTATCAATTCAAGCAGCCACTGCTCCTTGCTTGGTGCCACTCATTCCACAGTCAGAGTGATGATACTGACACATGCACAACCTGCAGAGAGGCTCAGAAGGGGCAGCTGCTGGAGAAGCTGCCACAATAAAACACACACACACATACACACACACACACAGATAAAACACACCCCATAATTAAACTAAAGACTCTCAACCATTCCTTTCTTTATTGCTCTAACTCGTGTATCCTATGTCTGTCTCAGTTACATAAAGGCTTGAGTATGAGGTTTAGGAAGCAGGGAAAGAAAGGTAGTCTCCTCAACAACAAGGGGAAAAAAGTTGCATTCCTCACAATCAGTATTTCAAAAAAGGAAATAATCTGGCATTTTAAGATTTAATGGGTTAATTCAGTTCTGAAACTGAAGGCAGAAGATCCTTATTGATGCTATGAATACACATCTACTACTGTTTATAGAGACTGAAGGACTTTTTTCTCCTCCAATCAGCAGAATATTTTCTTTTAGCACTAAAAGTAAAAAAAATATTGGCTTTTAATCAGTTAGACCACTGAGTCTCTCTGTAAGAAAATATCTTTCAAAAAATGAATTAATCAGAAAAAAATTGTATACCACAGGATTTAAATTATTAAATTAATAATTGACCCTAGCTTAATACAATGTCTAGAAGAGGATCATTTTACAAGGTCAGACTAACCCAAACCAAACAATAAGTTAACTGAGTTAAAAGACATTGTGACAATTATGAATAGCTACTGCATTTTATGCCTAGAATTTGCAAATACATCCTGCTTCCATGGCTTTTAACTTTAGAGCCCAAATGACTTCTTTTTTATCCTTAAACTCATGCCAAAAACACAGGTGTAACAAAAAATGTTTCAATAAAAAGGTGTCATGGATAAAGTTTTATACCCCAGAAACTCAACATATTCTGCTTTTTTTTTTCTCTTCCCCTTTTGAAAAGCTATCACTGTCTTTTCAGCATTTTCATCAGTATAAAAATGCACAGCTTATTTTGCAATTTCCTCACGGCGCAAATGGAATTCAAGCCACTGGGGACATACAAGTAACAACAGCTGAATACAAATCTTAACAGAGTTTGTCATAATTGTACAGTATGGTGCTGTTCATTCATCCTGGCAGCTGGGAAATCTACTCTGAATTAACCAATAGTACAGGTTTGTAACCAAGCAAATCAAAGTATAAAATTCCACTAAGTTAATTTTGTTTGTTTTCCTCTAAGTATGCAATCAGCTCACTTTAAATCAAGAATTTCAACAGGATGTAACACTAGCAGAAATTTTGCAAAAACACTAATTTTACTTCCAGTGGAGTTGATCTTATTTCCTTCATAGACTTCCTTGATAGGTTTCCAAGCCATACACAGCAGTACCACATCTGAGGATTTGCAAGCTACGTCCCTTAGGAAGGGGAGCAAAACCAAAAGTGAAACCACTGAGATCCAACCCGGAAAAACCTTCAAGGATTATCAAACTTGCTTCTGCAGTCCTTAACGGAAGGCTTTATTTTCAACACAAGACAATAGGCACTTAAAGTCTGAGCACAAGCAAAATGAGCTCAAGGTATTTTCAGCTGGAGCCCAATTTGCAGCCTGGGAAAGGGGTTACAGTCAAGTCTGGTTTATGGTAGGCAGGTCAAAGAAAGGCTTATCAGGATGTGCTCTGGACCAAAGCAGAGAAAGGAAACAGAACCTCTCCCATAGTTTAAAGCATTTTTGGTGTGTCGAGGAATCTGTGTCAATTTTATGCAGCTCCCATGAACACAAGCCACATGATGGCACCTATTCCCCATGCGTTGGTAGCAACACCAGCTAGTGCTGCATCTGGACTTTCCCAGGGATGTTTAAAAGCAGCTGACTGTCTGTTAGTCCAGGAATTGCCAGCCTCACTCCCAGCACCAGTGTAAGACTACAGGCAGTGGGCATCATCCTGTCAATCAGGCTAATCCCCAACCTCAGGGAGAAAAATAGCTTTGCATTCTGCAAAACTTACTAGGTTATTTCCTAGGGCAGAAGTATGGGTTTACTTTCCATTTCATTCAACTGTAGTTAATCAAATCCAGGCATAATTTCTCAGATGTCATAACACGTGGGTTAATTAAGAAGTATTCTCAATTTAATAATTTACTGAAGACTGACTATGAAACAAATTGTTATGCAAATAAACACACGAGGCACTGAAATTTCCCACTAGCTACCATGGTCACTGTTGCTAAAGCTATTTTATTCATTGCTCAATAACTCATGTGTAACCAATCACAGAGCTGACAAGTTTAAGGATACTATATGTGATATGTGAAGGATAATTATCTTAATCGAATACATCTAGCAGGAATACATAATAATCCTGGTTACAATAGGAAAAATTCAAGACTACTTACCACAACTATTTTTAGTCACTTAATAGCTGCTAAAGTGATGGGGGTATTAAGTTACTGAGTAGAAACTCTGCGGCAGACTTGAAAGTAAAATGTCACCAATATCAATCAATCAACTTCAATAATACTTCTGACAATAAAACTTCCAACCCACAGAGTCAATCCAGCACTTTTGTGTGCTGATTTCAGCCAGTACAGCATCTACACAAAACATTGCTGCATCTTTTTAATGCAGAAGAAATGTCAAAATTAAAGTCTCTGTAGTATATAAAAACATAGATACCAGGGAAATAATTATGATTTTTTTTCTTCTCATTAACAAGACTGGTAGAAAGAGCATAAAGTTGCTAATGAAATGTGTTGATGGCACAAAATTGGAGGTATTGTCAAAACCCATGTAAACAGAAGGGTGTACTGGAAGATTAGGAGCTTTCATGAAGTGCAATACTAGGAAAAGAGTGTAATTCAGCAGCATGAAGTACAAGGTCACTCAGGCACCACGAAGATGAGAAGCTGCCAACAAGGATATGGACTGCCATAAATGACTACAAGTCATTTGCAGGAGGATTGTCTGAGTAAAGAGCAGATCTATATGCTCAGCTCAATCAAAACACGAATATCAACCACCACCATGATTTCAGCATAGAGGGAAGGACAATAAATTCTGAGTGTTTCCAGCTGCCAGTTTCTAATGTCCTGGCAAAACCTCATCAACAACACTATAGTCTCCCCAGCTGCCAAAATAATTGATCAGAGAATAGCTACTTGAATGACATAAGCAACTGAAAGTCCCTAACAGGAGATGAAGAAAAGTTTAGCAGAATGTAGGTTGAGAGGATCTGGTGCTTCATTTAATTAAAACAGATTGCATATAGTTTGATTTTTCTCCTCTGCCAAAGATGAGTTGTCTCCAACAGCATGACAACTGCTAGTGCCAGAATACATGATAGATATCCCTAATGCACTCCAACCCTTCAGCTATTTTCAGCTTGGGAACCTTCTGTGTCTGATGAGGTTTATGTATCCTCAGTACATTTCTCTTCCATGAACTTCTCCAGATTCACTCTGAACTCATGTAGACTTTTAGCAGCTGTACCACAGCTTCTGTAGTTTATGTTCAACCTGTAACCCTACAGCCAGCTACATCCTGACAAACATACAGCAAAGTAGCTGCTCAAAAGAAAGCTAAGGTGAAGACAGTCTGAGAACATCTGCCTGGCCAAAGTCCTCTAGGAACCTCACAAAAGTAACTACAAGGTCTCAAAAGAGAAAATAGTCTCTTCAATATATCTTCAACTTTGATCAAGCCAAAAGGTACATCCCATGATGAAGGCTTCTACGGACCAGCAGGATCTTTCACAAAATCAGGGTAATGGGGTTTGACACCATGACATCCAAAAGGTTTTCCAGATCCACTATTGTGACAAAGAGCAACATTGCTGCTCATGTATAACAGTATTTATCTATGTGTAAATGTGAACCTAGAAAGCGGAAGAGGTGATTAAAAAGGTGTGTGCCTCTGTGTGTGCAAGATGATTCCTCCTCCTTCTGAGCACTTCCAGGTCCATAAAGAATAAAACTGAGTGTGGTGAAAATAAGTTTTACCATGATGGAGTGGCCTGCAAGAGCTCCCTGCTGGTGCTTCCAGAGGCATGGCACTGTATTTCATCACTAGTCACAAGAGAAAAGGAGAGAGAAGAAGATATCTTTAACAGGCAGCAGGAGGAGCAGCAAAGACACTTCGTAAGCAAAGTACTCATGCCTCCTACACATAACACATAACTCTAGGAGGCAAACTGGGAAACAGAAGGATCTTTCCAGAGAATTTGAGAACGGACATGGTGGAGGGGAACAGTTCCACAGGGCACAATGAGCCACTGCAACAGATCCCTCCTCTGCCTCTGCACAAGCTCTGGCACACACCCAGCTACCACAGCAAAGGTTGCATTTTATGCTTTTTTATCCAGCAGAGGATGATGAGTAAAACCTTCACCTCACAGCTCACTGTGCAAATGCAATGTAATCATCCATGCCATCTTGGATTACTGTGCTACACCTGTCCTAAGACTGAATTTAAGAAAAAAAACACCATCAAGGACAAAGTCAATGCAGAGTTCAAAGTTCAAAAGCTTTAAAAGAAACATTGGGCTCCCCTACACAAGGAACTGGATGTTTGTTTTATCTAAATGACTGAAGCAGTGCAGTGTATTCATGTTTACTGTTCACAGCACAGAATCATCCAAGCAGGATGGTTACTGCAGCTTTTTCTACAAGGTGCTTTTTCATCTCCAGGTTCTTTATATGTATTCGTACTGGACGTATCCCAAAACAGAAAGCAAAAAATACCTATTTGCTCTCCAGTTTTGGAGGTCACTGAACTGAGAGGGAAATCTAATTTTTGTTACACTGTATTTTCAATTATCTCCATCTCTGGTCACAACTTTCAGATAGTTTAGTGTTAAGGGCTAAGGACTGAGATGTCCAAACAGATTGAAAAAATTTATTTCACCCCATACTGATTTTCAAAATGTAATCAACTCTTTCTATGTATACTACCCTCTACTACACAATGTTTTCCTTTCCCCTGAAGCCCAGGAAGTATTTGAACAGCATGAAGTGAAGTACATACTTAAAACAATTATAATACCCTTAACACTTCCATTATATTTTATTATCCATAGTCCCCAGGCATGCACACATGTAGATTATCTGTGCTTTATAGATGTGGAGGCGAACTGCACTGCAGGCAGCCCCTGAGCAAGTCAGCATCAGAAGCAGAGCCCCTGTTCAGGGGTCATAATATTTTTCTAGGAAATTAAACAAGCCAGAATTTGAGCTGGTCAGCATTGACTTGAAAACAGCTCACCTAAATGAGCAACACTCCTGATGGAACCAGCTGGACAAATAAGGCTCTCAGCTTGGTGTTTGAACAAGCAAAAAGGCACAAAGAAAAGTCACTGGAGAAGAAGAACAGACTAAGTTTTTTTCATAAGCAAACAAAACCTTCTGAAAATTAACTTTGGATTAACTTGAAATATTTTGTTGAGGTGGGGGAAAAAGGAATCTTTATTTCCTATGTTATTGTTATCGCTTTGTCCAACCTTATTTTAAGACTTAAAATTTTAGGGTCATGTTTAAAAGGGAAAGTATAAAAATGCTGCATTTTATTGTTCTAACATGTTGTTCTCTCCCAAATACACTCCTTCTCCAGGTTTAAATTATTAATCAGATTAAATAGAAGTACATGAAATGTCATGCCTTTAAAAGTCCATTTCTGGGGGGAAAAGACACATGCACAGAGAAGACAGGAATCAACACAGGATACTACCAACAAAAAGAAACTGCTCCCTGGGTGATCACACATACAGGGAGACCCTCCATGCACTTCAGGTGCCCAGTTTGTCTCCAAAGGGAGCAAGTGGATTAATAACCCTGGACTCTTTGTATAACCTGCTCCTTGGAGCACCCCACTAGGCACTTATGCTGCTGAGTAATTCCATCTGCAGGATAGTCCCTGCAAACCCAGAGATGGCAGAGCACAGCATTCCCACTCTCCACATGGGACCAAGACACTGCTGCAGCTACACAGCATCTCCACACAGCATCTCCCACTGATCCAAGGTCACAGAATCACAGAATGGGTTAGGTTGAAAGGGACCTTAGAGACAATCTAATTCCAACCCCCGTGCCATGGGCAGGGACACCTTCTGCTAGACCAGGTTGCTCAAAGCCCTATCCAACCTGCCCTGGAACATTTCCAGGGATGGGGCGTCCACAGCTTTTTCTGGGCAATCTGTTGCAGTGTCTCACCACCCTCACAGTAAAGAATTTCTTCCTAGCAGAAGATCACTGGGTTGACTCCAGACTGCCTTACAGATTCACCATCCTCCCTCTAGTCTTCCTACCAAGACAGATGGTAGAAGAAAATTTTACAAGATGACCCACAGGGCACTGGGAGGTGAAGCCATAGGTGACACCACCACTAAATCTGTCACACTGTGTTTGCTGGTCCATGACACAGAACATCAGCAAAGGCAGGCAGAGTCTCGCTGGAACTCTGTGAAACAAGAGAGGACCAAGGGTTCATCAAGCACAAGTGAGGAGCTGTATGACCCAGGAGCTACCCAGGCTTCTCACCAGGATGTTAACTCACCCACAGCAAATATTTACAGAGTAACTGTTGTACCGCTCACTTGTCAAATGCTTTCAGTAGTGGTGAGGAATAACCACCAGAGTAAACCTGAGGCTGTTCTGCATGGTGTCTCCCTGAGGTGCCATGAATTTGTTTTGTTAAAACAGTGTTTCAGACCTGCCTGCAAACTAAAGCTGCCACCAGCAGCAGTTCTGCACTGCTTCTCTCCTCCTCACTGCACACTTACTCCATTTCTTTGGCAGTATGCTTCTAATGAGGAACAAACCACACAATTCAGAAAAGGACTTTCTTCATTGGAAGAAGGGTATCTGTCACAAATATCCTCCTAGGGCAAAGCAAGACTTGGCTGTTTAACTGAATCCCCTTAGCTCTGTGTTCATATGGACAACTTGCATTGTAATCAGGTGGATTACTAATTCACCAGAACAATAAAAATAATTAGGCATCTCCATACCGGCCAGTCTTTATTTTGTGTGTTGAATGTACTGGAGGAAAAAAAATACTGTAAAACTGGAATCTGAATCCACATTACTTAAAAATAGCTATTCTACTGTGAATTTATATCCTACCTCAATCCTAATTATCTTCCTTGCCTATATATCCTCTTATAACAAAGAATTCATCCAGGAAGTTTGGTTTGAAATTCACACCCTGGCATATTTCACAACTTCCCCATGCAGAGAAATCATTTTTTTACATGGGCAAAGTACTGCAAAGTTGATGAGGTACAAACACACACCATGCTGACTTCCCCCCAACTCTCTGCACAGGTGTTTATCAGTGCACTGAAACAAAACAGCAGCTCGCCTGATTCCCAACACGGTCAGACCCAACCACATGTGGATTAACCCACTCCTTCATTTCGACTGCTCAGGAGATGGGTTACAATCCAGTGCTGGCCTGCAAGTGAGGTCTGACCAGACTGAGTGCCACTGATCTGATGGCAACGCCACCCCCCGATATGGTTCCAGTCACAACTGGGAGAGCTCGGAGACACCGGCAGCTGCCTGCCACTGCAGTTCCCAGCCACGGCAGTGTCACGCTGGACTTCACCAGAGCACTGACTGCCCTGCGGAGACACACCCCCAGCTTTTTTAAAAATGGGTGAAAATGAGAGAAATTTGGACGGGGATCTCGGTTATGCCTACCTGACCCCACGGCCTCACTGTCAGGAGGAGACATGCGAGACTGAGGGCCAGGCGTGTGCATCCCAACTTCACTCCATCCCAGCTCCACACGCTGGGAGTTCGCCGCTGGAACACGCGTGTGCACCGCTGTCTGAGCACAGACGCGCTGTGCCTGCTGTCCGCGGAGAGCATCAGCCCGCACGAGGGGAAAGGGACAGAGGGGGACAGCCACTCGAGGAACCCGGAGATGGGACAGGGACGCTTTCTCACCCTGGTATCTCGTGTTACACCAGAGCTGGCAGCAATGGCCGGAGCCGGGGACTCGCACGGGCACCTTTCCCGGTGGGTGCCGAGGTGCTGCCCGGGCATCCTCCCTCGCTCCCTCCCTCCCTCATTCCGCCCGTGCCGCCGCCCGGCCCCGCGCCGAGATCCCGCGGCCTCCCGCGCACCGCGGCCCGGCCGGGGGCGCTGCGGACGGGCCCCGCCTGCCCCGGGCACCGCAGCCCGGCGGGCAGGGCACGGCACGGCAGGGCAGGGCGGGGGCGCTGCCCCGGGCCGCGGGCGGCTCCCTCGCTCTCTCCTCACTCCCTCCCTCACTCACCCGGCCGGCGGCGGCCGCGCTTTTCCTCCGCAGCGTCAGCCCGCTCCGCAGCAGCGCCGGCAGCTCCCGCAGCTTCTGCCGCAGCTGCACCGGCGGCGGCGGCTCCTGGGCTCCGCCGCCGGGGCTCCAGCTTCGGGCCAGCTCCGCGCCCTCACACGGCGACGGCATCTTCACGGAGCCCACGGCCATGCCGCATCCCTGCCGGGCTGCGGCGCGCAGACAGCCCCGCTCTCTCTCTCGCCCGGCCGCAGCCCCAGCCCCAGCCGCGCTCCCACCCACAGGCAGCACTCGGCGGGCGGGCGGGCGGGCAGGCGGGCGCTCCCCCGCACGCAGCGCGCAGCACTCGCGCACCTTCCCCCGCACGGCGCGGCCCCAGCGGCGCAGGAAGCCCCGCCGGCCCTGCACCGCTCCCGCCCCGCGGCTCCGGCGGTGATAAAGTGCAGGTAATGAGCAGGGTGGAGGAGGCGCGGGCGGGAAAGGCAGAAAGTCCTGTTAACTCCTTTGCGCTCGGGGATCCGCCGCCCGGGCTGTCCCCACCGGCCCTGGCGCCCCGCACCGACCCGCACCCACGGCGAGAACACGTGGGAGAGCGGCCAGCACGCTCAGAGACGGCGGCTCCGAACAGAGGAGAGAGGGGTTCGACCTCCTCCAGGGGCTGGCTGGCCTCGGCTTCCTCCTGGAGGCTGTCAGGACGGGGCTGGAGGAAGTCCCAAGCAGCCTGGTGCGACCCCCAAGCACCGAGCCTGTCTGGGCCGGAGGCCTCTGCACGTTCCCACTTGCCCGAGTTACCCTCTGGTCCAGTGATTATTTATGGCTGCAAGGGCTGAAGAGCTTCTCTGTTCCCTTTTTTTGACTCAAAGAGGTGTTTCATCTTCCAATGCCAGCCAGCATTGGTACTGGAGAAACCAAGCAGCTCATCCCAGGTGAATGACTTGCTTCCAGTCATTCAGGTAATCCCTGCAAGAGAACTCTCAATGAGAGGAACCAATTCCCTTACTATTTGTAAAAGACTAGTCTAGAATTCAGTTCCATGAGTTATGGGGACTTTATTTAGTCTCTGGAGACTGCCTTTTCTAACTCATGGTACAGAAATTGCTTCCTCTCTGCCAGGCTCTATTCGCTCTTATTTAGATCACAGAATTGATGGTTATGTGGGTCTCCCTTACATATATCTTCTGCCTCAAAGCTACAAATAAGGCTGACCTGCTCATCCAGGAGGAGTTTACCAGTGCCTAAATGTCTGAGTAAATGACATTAATAGTCAAGTCAATTTCACAGCCTTGTTAGAGAGAGCTGTTGCCTTGTCCCAGCCAAGAGGTCCCACTGGTTTTAGGACTCACCCTAGTACTCCTCCAGCCTCACAGGAGGAACTGGGGGCTCAAGCCACAGGAAACTGGCTTAACCAAGACACTAACCTTGGGGGGAAAAAGTAAAAAAGGAATAGGTTGTTTTCCTCCCTGATGCGCTCCCTAAACCAGCTCCTCTGGGATCACAGGCTCATCCACAGTAGAAAGATGGCAGATGTGCCCAACCTGTGTCAGGGTGCTGAGACAGAGAGCAGCCTCTTCCAGCATCAGTGTGACATTGAATTATCTGTCACCTGAGTGCAGCAGCAGCCTGGCTTTCCAGCAGCACTGGCCTGACCGCAGGCTCCTGTGAAACAGTGATCCTGCCTGCAACCCATGGACGTGTTCCTCCCTTTGCCACCCTTCCGTGGGATCTGGTAACCATCACACTCTATTCAGCTGATTGATCTGGTGGAAAAATAACACTTCAGAAAATAATGGATTTTCCATTGGCCAGACAGCTGAATTGATCCACCCTGTGACCCACAGCTGCAGGATCAAGGAAGGCAGAAACCTGGAAGTGAGGTAAAGCAGATCTGCTCCTTTCAGAAGCAGTTAAATCAACTTTACTGCATCCTTTGTGCATGATTTGATGAGCAGTGTGAATCAGGCCAGCTTGGGTACTCTTGAAAGGGACAGGGTTTGCTCCAGCCACATTCTGGCATCACCTCCTTTTTGCTGCTATTGCCCTTTACATTAGCCAGATCTGAAAGGTTAAGTGTAAAAAAATAATCACCTATTTTAGCAGAGTGATACAGTACATTGCAATGATGCCTATTGCTGACACAAAAGACAGAAAAGAGACAGCATAGTGGCAGCCTTTAGACAAAAATTGTGCTACAGTCCTCAAAATGCCAGAGAGATCTGGGAGTCCCAACTGGCTACAGCGCCAACACTTGCAAGGACAAGGGTGATTATGACAATCCCAAACATTGTCATGTCCCAAATATTTCTATTATTGTACTTGATTTGAGCTTTGCAACTGCCCTGCAATGTAGTTTTGACAGCTGTGTTGCCTGGCAGCCACTTTGTCACAGCTCAGGATGTAATTATGAAGAGAAGTGTATCTACACCCAAAAGAATAATGGATCTTTAGTCTGTGGGCTTCACAAAAGAACCATGTTCTTTGTCTGAGTCTTTAGGCACTACTGCAATACAAGCCACAGTAAGACAACTCAATAAAGTGGGACTTAATGTGACAGACTGGAGTATAACCAGAAGTAATTTGATTATGTTAAGAAAGGGTAAAATGATGCTAGTGCTCAAAATTTTTGTATTTTAACTAAGCAAGATAACCAAGCAAGTATAACATGTAAACAGTGTCAAAAGAGAAATTAATATGCCCTATGGCGTGTTTAAAGATTATCAGCTGCCAGACAGCATAATATGGACTATCAGTTGTCAAAAAAATTTAGATAGGCCTCTCTAATTTTTGTTTGGATCATTCCAGGTTTTGGGAGGATTGTGGTAGGAACTGTATAAAATAAAATTTTGTGTTGCTTTTTTTTATTAAGCCACTGAAAGTTTAGCATGGTGAATGAGTCTGGGTTTTTCCTGCAGAGGAAAGGGATGGGGATCAGAGAGCAAAACTAGATCTTGTGAGA
The DNA here is from genome assembly GCF_028551555.1 of Melozone crissalis. Lineage (NCBI taxonomy): Eukaryota > Metazoa > Chordata > Aves > Passeriformes > Passerellidae > Melozone > Melozone crissalis. The sequence goes on from NW_026535794.1 coordinate 32,483,859, forward strand.
AGGTGTTTGGCAAAACAGTTTCATTTAGAAAACCCAGAGCAGTGTGTTGCAGCCAAAACATTGTGTTCAGAGCATCTTGTTTTCAGTGAACTGTCACTGAAGGCACAGCAGGGATCTGAGGGACTGGGGTCCCTGCTCTCAGCAGGTTTGGCCTGCAGGCGACTGGATTTTCTGTCCCTCATAGACACCATCAATAACACTAAAGGAATATCAGGTCCACTGACCATGTGCAGACATTGGAGATTTCCAATTCTCCAGATTCAACAATTATCATTTGGTCCAATATAAAACAGAACTAAGGACACATGTGATGCTTTCTAGCAAAAAATCCAAACTTGAATGTACCTTCCAGAGTGGAGTCTGGACTAGGCTTTGTTCCCTTACTTGCAAGAGCCTTCATATAAATATAGAAACATCTATGTTTAAATAGATACAGGATGGAGTCTGGAGACCTAAACAACTCTACTGCACTTTGCAGATGTGGAGCCTGGGAGTGTCTGCTTTTTGAATGTGTTTGTTTTTCTTACATGGTGTAGCACAATCAAAAGAAATGCAGTAAAAACAATGCAAGCTGTTTCATGCCTGTATGTGTTTCACATCAGTTTTTAAGTAGATCATTGCAAAAAAAAAAAGCATTGCTTGGTATCAGACATTTCCTGACAAAGCATAATAAACTCTTATTTTGGACTTAAAGTATTAGGAGTTCTTGACTTAGTTGGAATAATTGATAGATGCCACTTCAGTTTTCCCTGCATGAAGGCAGTGCAGAAATAGAATTGCAGAGTACTGGTGTGCAGGAGCCATATGTCACTGACAGGCAGCAGTCCTTTATGAATATTTCCTCTCCCTGACCTGGCAGGAGGCATTTAGAAGAAAGCAATTATTTTTCCAAAACAACACCACCCGCTACACGACCAGCCAAACACTACTTCCCCTTCCCCAGGCAGTCCTGCTGGAGTGGGGATGGGGGTGGATGCTTTCCTACCCTTTCAGAAACTGAGTTGATTTCCTTCTCCCCATCTCTTCAAAAAGCAGGCAAGCACATTTTCCTTTGTAACACCTCTCTTCCCATTCAGGAGGAGGTGAGCTGTGTACTGCCCACCTCCTGCACAACATCCAGATGAATGTCAGAGGAAGTCCCTTTCTGTAGGATGCCCTCCTGACAATTATATCCTACAATTTTTAGTTTGCCAAGGGTTACTCCAGGCCCAATGCACATGAACTGCAGACTGCCCTGTTGTGCTCTGAGATCCTGGCAGCTCTCAGGCTCCTGACATGGAGAAGCCTGGCCTGGCACATTTTTGTTTCTAGCTTTAAATACAACATGTGCAATGGCCCTGGAAAAGAGAAGGGCCGGGGAAGACTTTGCTCCATTCTGCCACTTCAGTGCCTCACAGCAGACTCAGGACACATTTCCCAGTCCCAAGAAGGGGTGTCTGCCCCTCATCACTTCACCCACAGCACAAGGGCAGCAGGTGACCATTCAGCCACTGTGCTGTGAGCTGGAGATAACACTGCAGAAGTCTGGGCACCTCCCACCTTTTTCTGCTTTGTCAATTCTCCATTGGTTCAATCAGGTTCAGAACAAAACCAACTTATCCACATCTCAGAGCTCCTAGGGATCTGCTTTCTGGCCAAATAACTTGCTTGAGACTTTTGAGTTCTTTATCTCCCTTCCACCTGATCAAAGAGTGGGACCTCAGTTGCATTCTAAATGTTGAATATCACCAATTTACTATGGATATAAATAGCACAAATTCATTATCAGATTGAAGGCATGTATGTGGGTAGTGCATACTTAAAAATAAATCATTTATTTAGTTTCTCAAGTAATTTTTTTGAAAAAGAGTTTAGTACTGTGTCATCATATAGACCAAATATTCAGTGACCAAAGCTCAGAAGTACTGCTTGTAGTTTTTCCAAAATGTGAGAGATCTGCAAAATGTAATGAATGTTCAGCAGCAGAAAGATACCAAAATAGGAACAGGGGATGAGGAAGCAGGAAAACAGTGCGGGGTGTGACTTGAAAGAAAGCAGAACAGGAGAATAACTACAAAAGAGAGAGAAGAGGTTAAAGATAAAGGAGATGTATGAGTAGATGAAATATTTCAAGTAGTTTCATGATTTGTGTGACTCATAGCTGGAAGATCTGAAGCTGCCTTTCCTAATTCAACCCCCAGTTTTCACTTGGCAGCCTGTGAATCTCTTCAAGTTCAGCATCTGACCCTTTCTCCCTGCTCCTCACTAAGAGCCGCCTGCCCCTCAGCCCCCAGCACCTCTTCCAGCCTTCAAAACACTCAGAGCATCTTCAAATGGCTGCTCAGCCTGTGTCCTGCCTGTGAATCATCCATGGAACTGCGACATGATCCCTGCTACTGACTCTTAGGCACTCAGAGGGAAGAGAGCTCAGGAGCATCCTGAGCCACTGGGTTTGTTGCTGCTGTGCTTTGAACCCGAGTTGTGAGAGGACAGGTGTGCAGGAGGGTGTCTGGAACCTTAAATGGATCTCTTTGCATTTCCTTTAGCAATTAAGAATCACTGAGCCATGATGACGAGGGCAAAACTAATGTAAATACAGCATTGTATTTCCATTGTTTGGTGTGTAGCAAACTTGTGCTTTCATAAAAACCCAAGGAAGAATGCACTTGCTGTGGTAACTGTGATTTGCCAGAGCTAATGAACCTGACTCGACTCTTCAGTTTGATTTGTTTTTTTAACATTCTTGGTATCAGGGGACCTTATGACCCCTCAGGGAAATTAAAACTCTTAAAGCTCATCTATCTGGCCTTTTCTGTCAAAACAGTGTTGTCATTGAGCTATTGCTCCTTCTCTTACAAGCCCAAATTCGACTCCAAAGCCAATAAGATCCTCATTGGAGTTTGTTCAGTTTATTTGGTTGGTTTGTTTTTAAAATAAACATAGAAATCTCAAAATGGCAAATCAATGTCTTTTAATTAAAAATTTAAAAAGAAAACACAGAAAAATGAACTCATGGAATAGGGGAGTTTTTCTGACAGCTACAACTGAAATTCAAGTTCCTTTACCCCCCAGACACATAGGCATATACATGATTTTTTTTTAAATGTGCAGTGTGAGAAGGTTTAGATGCATTTACAGAAGAGATTGTGTAGGAAATTTTAAGAGACAAATTGCAATTAGGTGCTAAATTCTCACAGGCAATGGAAGATTTCCCCTGTGTGACTAATGGTTAATCTGCAAATATATCTTTTCTTCCTTAGCTGTTAAATTCTCTGTTTATGTTTAAATTCATGTTTTCTGTTTTAATTTGTATGCTTTTTCTCCATATATGGGTGAGGACACTTTAGCTTCATTTTGCAGGAGCTGTATTTAAGGTACTGTGCTGCCTCTTTGAGCATCTAGATCTCTCTGTGAGTCTTCAAATGCTTAAGCTCATCAAGCACATTTGAGAGGCATTGAAATCCAAAAACTATTAAGTCCTTAAAGGCATTCTGAAACTAGGCAGCCAGTTAAGAGCTGTGGTTAATGCTTCACTGAGGTAAAAAGTGCAGCACTTCATATGAGACCTCAAAGTCCAGATAAGGTCTCAACCTCAAGACACAAATCCATACAAAATCAGGCTTCATTGATCCCCCTGCTCAGAGAGCACTGCAAAAATGAGAGAGAGAGAGAGAGAGGTTTTTATAGAATATATATGCCAGAGTGTCTACTCAGCTTTCGTATGAGAGAGCTACTGTAATGTAATGACTTTCTCATATGATTATATTATCATTTGCAAAAAGAGATATTTGCATATATGTGTACACAGATATGAAATGTCACCTTTTGTTTTAATTACACTGTCAGTATCGCTTCCTGCCTCCATGAGAACAGGCTTTAGCCCCACATAATGCCTTTGATGAAGGAAAAATACAAAACCACATGCTAAACATTTTGAGTTTTCAGCATAAACCTGGATCTATGTTGACAAGCTTTTCCCAGGGATAGTAACATCAGTAAAATATTTTCATTCCAAGTTCCTGAGAGGTTGGAAAAATCAACAAAAGAATAGCATGAGATAGATTGCCAGAAATAATATTACCATTTTAGACATGAAACCATCTCACAATATCATATGAGTATTGAAATGCTCTAAAACATTTTATTAATTTGATTTGTTTGTATTTGTTCTGGGTTTTGTTTTGCTTTAACTATGGCTGGCTTTTCCCCCTGAATAAGAGGACTGCAGCTGTTGACCAGAAACAGGGAGACAGATGACTGGAAAAGAAAATCATGTTTGATTGGGGGTTCAGAGGACAGTCTACACTGTACAAGGGATGGTGTAGGACCAGGTAGGTTCCTCTGGTATTGTTAAGAATAACATTAAAGGCAGTGAAGTACAGCCGTACCAGCACTAGTAATGAGGCCGTGGATAAATCCAGGTGGCAGTAAAGGAGGACAGGCTCACTCCAGCAGGTCTGCTAACATGAGCAAAGGTCCAGGGAGAGATACTGCTTTCCACATCTGCCAGTGCAGGAAGGCAGTGCCCATGTGCCTAGGGTATAGTAAATGGATTTGAATAGATCCACACAAGGGCATTTTCAACAATGTCCAGAGCTGTGGGTTGATGAGTCCTCTAATCTCACTTCAACAGCACTCCTGGGATCCCTGACTATTCACTTCTCCTGTGGGATATCTGTTTAAAGGGACTGTGGGAAAACATGATGAAAATAATCTTGTCATTCAAGGAAGTAGCAGACAGCAAGGGCAGGGTTGGGAAGGAGAGGTGGCTGGCAAAACAGCTCTCCCCATGCTGAGATATCCAGCAGACCTGGAGAAAAGGAAAAATTGTCTTTGTCCTGCCCATCATAATCTCCTCCCCTTTCAGTCTCCTCTAAGTGTTTACAAACACCTCTGGAGACTTCTGAAAGGCAACAGGAGTCAGGGAATTAAAGAAATTAGTGTAGCAAACCAGTTTGTCCTAAGACGTCAACATAGATCCAGTTGAGACTATGCATGAAAGATTATGGATGTTGGCTTGTGGAGAGGTGGGTTTTACTGGAACCTCAGCTACAGAGGTGGATTTCTGCATGCAAGCAGTACTAGCTCTGGGATCTGCATGCATTTATCTGTCTGAAATCAGTTTAGATTACCTGGAGCCGCCAGAATGGTAAAACAAAGCTCTTACAGTCCAGTCTCCCAACAGGCCGCATCAGCAGCCGTGTAAAACCTTCAGGAACAGTGTCACAGAAAGTACATGGTCCTGTGCATGCAAAAGACATGAGATGGATCTTTCTTTCCCACAAGAAAAAACTTTTCCCTCTCACTGAAGCCTTAGAAAAATGCTTTTTTTTGTACTTGGCCTGCAAGATATTTGCAGTATTTTCTGAAAATTGGATATACTTCCATTAGTAAACAGTGTTATATCTGTAACTGTGATGAAATAAAATTATACATTTATATAAAGATAAACTATTTCTAGCAAAATACCAAACCAAATTAATCCAATTAATAAGCTGCTACTGAACATAGTAATTTACAGACAAGCAATTCGTAAACTATCTAACGATGTATTAAGCAAACAACAGCATTTATCAAAGGAAATTTGAGACATTTTGCCAACTAGAGGACTTGACTAAACAAATACATTTGTAGCTGGATCTAATTATTGAATTAGAGCTTTAAAAATGCTGTTATGGCAGCCTGCCTGGACTGTTGTGGTTAGACAATAACAATTCTTCCCTTTTCTTCCAGTGTTTTCATTCATTTATGGCACAGTTTTTGAAGAATAGAGCTTGGAAGCCAGTCCAGCATCCCACATCACAATTAATAGTCAAACTTATAGGATAATAATTAGGACATACTTTATTGCCCCAGCCTTATATATGACTACCTCAATAAAGTCAGGTGTTTACAGCCAGATACTTATTTCTAAACATTGTCCTCAGCAACAATTCTAAAACAAAATCCTAACAGACACTACAGAGAAAAATATTGAATTACATATTTGAGTTTCTCTTTCCCAATTCTTGCCAAACTGTATTTATCTCAGGAAAACAAATCTGCAGTTTAATTAAGACCTAGGTAGCTTTCTGGTAATAATAAACTAATGCAGTGGTAAACCACTTTTACTGGTGTGTGGTGACTCAATCTCTAATACTGTTTGGTTCTTCTGACTTGTTAGAAGAGGAAAGAGTAAATAACTGTTGTGTATCTTTCAAAGGTTAAATTGTTTCACTTCCCACAGATTTTCAAGTAGCTAATAAAAGGCACCGGGGAAAAGAGGAATATAGGTGGCTGGAGAAGGCTGATAAAAATAGGATGAAACTTTGTGAGCCCCACTGAAGCTTGTATTAGGCTTGTATTACAAGCCAAGAACATCTTCCTATCAGCTTTCACTAAAGTTAAAAGTCAGTAGGAAATGATTATTAATTTAGTAATTCATGAAAAATTCTATTTTGGCAAGTGAGAATGTGGTATGAATGGGAAGTTATTAAAACTAATTGGGTGGTGTAACACAAGACAGTTTGTCTGTGAGCCCCATTAGCAAAGCTGAGCCAGCTTGGGGAATGGCTGAGAACTTACTCTGTTTTAGAACTTTGAAGCACATTGGATCTCATTAATAACCAAATGAGTGCATTTCAAAATGGAGAATAATGTAATGGAATCAGTTCCTCATTCTGATTCTTCACCTTTGGGTTTTGGCCATCTGTAGTCTGTCTACATAAGAAACACTAATTTGGGCCCTCTTTCATGTCAATGGAGAGAAAGAAGCCTTTGTATTCAAGGGTTTGGATTCAGCCACTGTATTTTGAGTAAGGCAAGTCTTAAAAATTATGTTTTTACCTTCACTGACTATAAAGTGAATTAAGGCAAGCAGCTCAAACCTAGGCAGCTGCACTGCAGACACAAAATTTTGCACTGGGTTTTCATTCACATTTCTGTAAAATGGGAAAAAAATATAACTAAGCAATGGGAGAACATCTACATTATCCTTCATCCAAAGGTAAGAAAGATCTCAGGTAAATGTCTAAGATTCATGCCCTACATATTCATTGTCTTGGATATCAGCTACATGCCTTAATTAAATAAACAGGGTTTATCTTTTGTTTCATCACAAGAAAACTATAAATTGATTTAAAACTCTTTATTAGGATCTCCAAGACAGACTCCATGTCTGAAACCTTTGTCCTACCTGAGGTATAGAGAAAACAGTACCTGTAAGGTAAGGCATATACAAACAGACCATTTGTTGTTTAACCTGTTCTCTGGAGGCTGTGTTGCTACGAATGAACACACAGCACTTAGTCTGAGGACACCATTCAGCCTCACTGTGTTTTCCAGTTAGTAGGCACAACAGAAGAGAAAGGCGCAGTAAAGGAATGGGGAGTAAAATCACGTTTGCATTCTGCCAAGACTCTATCATTCACAGAAGAACTCACTGGTATATTGAAGGTAGTGAAATAAATCAGTGTTCACCTAGTTTCAACAACACTGTGGTGAGACTGACAGACTAAAATTGCCAAATTCTTCCCTTTTTCTGCTTTAAAACTGTCACACTTAATCTCTGGTCAAGTAGCTAGCCAGGTGCTGCTTGCCAGCCCTGCTATCAAGATTATGAACATCACAACCATTATTTCATTAGGACACCAGCCATAAGTCCAGAGCCTCTGGCTTGGCCACAAAGATGGCAGCAACTACCAAGGTCTGCTAAAATGCAAATGTCTTCTTCCCCAGAGGAAAACATGAGGGGCTTGTGGGGCATTAGCACTGACAGCCCTGACACTCAGCACACTGACTACCATATGGCTCTGTCTTCCTGCCATTTGCAGATACCTCCCTGGCTTTCTGCCCCTGCAGAAGTTCCCCTGCCAGAGGCATGAAACCAAAGTACCAAGTGGCAGAAAAAAAAAAGCTGAGGTTGTCCCATACTCCCATAAAACCTTCCTGCCCACATCCCTCCACTGATACTGCCAAATCTCACCCCAAGCCTTTCCATGATTCACAGATGATTTAATCAGTTCTGAACAGATCTTGTGATCAAAAGAGTGTCAGAAATGCAAAGTAGTACAAAAGGACACCACTATACCCAGCATTCCACCAAGGCTTCCAGTGCCCATTACCTTCAACCTGCACAAATACTGAGGAGAGGGCATGAACCAAGAACTTGGCTACAACAGTTACTTTTCCTCCATCAGGGTAAGCTGGTGCCACTGGACAGAAATAGCTGATATGAAACCCACGAAAAAGGCTCTTTTCAAAGACACAATTTGGCATGCAAAGTGTCCTGGGTGCACGGGTAACAATCTGCTATTGACTGTGGTTTACTCTTCTCCATTCTTCCTAAAAAATAACCCAGGATTAAGTGTAGCCTTATATAAATGAAGCTGAATGGCTATTTTCAGATCCAGGACTTGGATGAGAAACAATCTCAGTGGAAGCAAAATCTCCTCTAGTCAGTGGCTACACAGTAAACATCCTTTCTCACACTCCTGGAACTACCTAAAGCATTTGATGCCGTCTCAGAGGCACAGTTCCTTTTCCTGAGATAAAAAAGCAAAGGTCCAGGGCAACAATCTGAAATGGTCTGAGCTTTTTCTCCAGCAAGGCACTCAAAAAATAATGAGAGAAAACTGCAGCTTTATCAGAAACTATCACACAGCTCTTTTTTAGTGTCTACAAGAAATCACTATGCGTAGCAGATGGAAAACCAAGACTTATGTTCCAAGTTGTTACTTGGAAAGTCATTTGTATCACCTTTCCAGACATTGCATAGCATCATCTAGCAGTCATCCCTGGCTGGCTAGGAAACTTGTCTCTGGTAGATTATAATCTGTTTTTAGTAAATCATGCTTTGATCATCCATCAACTGACTATAGCATGCAGTGTATGTTCACAGGAAACTGCAATTGCTGTAAAACACTGCCAGGCACCTTCTTGGAAAAGCAGGCTCTCACACGCATGCCGCGTTTTGCTACCAAAGGAAACCATCCTGGTGTACACAGTTCTTCCCTCAGGAGGACTACACAGTAAAGCACACCATGGACCTGAGTCAATTTATGCAGCACAGTGCCAGGATGTGCCCTATAAGAATCCCACGTAAGTGGGGGAAATGTATGTTTATGTACACTCATGCTCAGCTGAAAGACTGCAAGTGATGACAAATTGAAATTTCTTTTGAAATTGACTTCAACAGTTTATTATGTTCATGGTTAAAACTTTGCTTTTTAGAAAGATATTTATAACAGGCATTTTAGTCATCTAATTAAAATATGATTCAGAACTCATGAGCCTGAGAGCCCCACTGTGTGTCCAAATGGAAAGACACGAATAATAGCACATGGCTCAGGGTGCCTAAATAGTTGTGTAGAATCAGACAGTGTAAATATGTACCTTTGCCTTCATTAGTTTAAGATAACCTAAAGCCATGTTCCAGTTCAGGCTGGTCACCTTAACATAATTACTTATGATATAGCAAGGAAGTTGGAGCAGAGCAAAGCCTTTGTGGACATAATGAGAATTACTGCCACAGGCAATCAGTAACACAACTGGAGCTTCAGCCCACACTTCTGCTCCTTGCTGCCTTGGGATAGGCTTAAGGATGTACTTATGCCCTGCTCAATGGGGCCTGAAGAAACAGATTTCAGCTTTTACAACAATGCTTTTGTCTCTGGCACACATCCATGCAAGGGACTCCAGCTTCCCCAACTTCCTGAGCAGTGCTAGTTTCCTGGAAAATCTGGAAGCATCACAACATCCTTCCCCATTTCTCTGCCAATCTGTGCTGCAGGGCAAAGGGTTCAAGTGGTTTCATTCACTTTTATTGGAGTTTCTCTTTTATTTCTGAAAAAGTGTAAAGAAATATCTAGGAATTCTAGATAACAACATTTCATTTCTTGTCTGCTGTCCCATGGCAAAACTCAGCATTGCAAAAGATTTGCCTCACATTCACACTGACTTCAGCGGCTGTTTCTTCAGTCATTAAACTCATTTTGTGTTCTTCTTAATAGCTGTTTTACAGCTTGTCCAGTGGAGTATGACTTTGGGAGAACTCTAGGGCTGCTCTTCAGAACCCAATGCTGCCCTCATAGCAGTGCAACACTGGCTTGTGCTGGTGTAGCCAGGGGGCCTGGAGGTGTTCAAAAGACACTGAGATTTCCACACTGCTGGCAGTGGCTGTGTCCTCTTATCTCCCAGCCTCATCTTCTCCTGTTTTATCCCAGCATAAGACTTAGGAGAGGAAACAACTGACTAAACAGAATTATCTCAGCCTTCAAGGTCAGCGCAGGTATACAACTTGCTTTTTCTCTGATTCAAGAACACAACTGTTTCAGTTTCACATCTCACTGGCAAAAGTTCCTTTTCCTCTTCAGGAGCAGAACAGCTTGAGGCTGCTTCAGCTTTCTGAATGCGTGAGCATGTGTTCTCCCTCTGCTCCCAGGTGGCTTAAAAGCACAATCACTGTCTTTTGTTGACGATGTTTTGCTTTCTGAAAGATTGAATTCTACATCCTGGCTTTCAAAAGCCCAGTTCACAGTGTTCTGTCTTTGCCTGCTCTAGTGCATATAGAGGCAGTAGCAAAATGCCAGCTGGGAGTCAGAGTGGTGTGACTGCTGCAGTTTTGACACTTAGCCATGCAGAAGGCTTTGGTCCATATAGGAAATAGTTTTCTAACTCCTCCACATATGCTTTTCTGTTGGAAATTCTTTGCAGGTTTTTTCCCCTCACCTGAAGCTTTACAAATGAATCACCAAAATTGGACTCTCCTTATGAATCTTTTAAACAGCCCAGCTAGAAACCATTTCATATTCAAGAGAAGATGAGGGGAGAAGAGTTAAAACCTAAACCCATATTGATAGGCTTTTAGAAAAGTATGTCATGCTACAATGTCACCTTACCTTTGCTCTTGAGGCTGACACTTCTGAGAAAAATGTGTAACGAACACAACGATAATGCACAGATATATTCACACAACGTATGCACCCTGAGGATGTGCTAAATTTTTACTGACCCTTACTTCCTTTTTTTTTTTTTTTTTTTGCATGCCCCTCTAACTCCCTATGCTTAAAATCTGCACCACATTTTAGAACAAACTGTGACCTTGGTGTAGCTTGGGAGCTCCCACTATTACCTGCTAGGCAAGAAAGATCCAGAACAACTGTTCATTACTATCAGATATTAGTACTGTTCATTACTATCAAATTACACTACAGAAAAAAAACAGGGACCAAGAAGTGCCCACCAAATGCTGCTTTGAGCAATGGGGCATAAGGTGTTTCTACCACCTTGGGCTGGTCAAGACAGTGAAATCTGACCACATCATGAATTGTGAATCTTGGAAGTATATGGTCCACCACAACTCTCAGCAGTTTCAGAAAACAAGAAAGTTACCCTAAGCAGAGAACTGACATTTCAAAAGATCCCATGAGACACTGTTTTGTAAATTTGGGGTTCAGTATGAAATTATTCCATTTTGACTACACAACCTGATTATCAAGCAGATATGTAACATTAAATGATATAATAATGCTGCTACTGTTCCTTGTATCCCTTAATAAAATCCAAAACAATGAGTGCTTTCTAATATTGTGAAGCAGGTTATTTGATACTACTGAAAAATCTATAAACCAAGCCAGTCGGGTATTTCTTTTCAACTTGCGAAGATTCTATCAAAATTCAAAGGCTGCTGTGAAAATTTTGCATTTGAAAAAAGGATGCTCTGCTGCAGGGGAAATATCTCCTTCCTTAGTCAAATAGTGAAACTACACAGAGTAGCAGAAGTGCTTAGTGTCTCTGCTACCTACAAATATTCTTGTGTATATACAGGTCTTATTCCTGTACAAATCCATAACTTGATGGTCTTGGCTTCAGTCCCTTCACTTTCAACCTTAGTCTTTCCCACACTCTCCTTTCTCAAAGATTCCTGGAAACCCAAAGGAGATTTAAACAAGAAAAATAAACTCCTATTACTCTTTGAGAACAGCTACTGTCTCAAAAAAATCTCAAAATGAAAAGCAGGCTGAATAATCAGATTCAGATTTTATTTTAGATAGCTTGTTACATTCTGCCAGTCCTGAATATTCTGCTTCTTCACAGGAGAGAGAAGCAGTAGCAGAATTTAAGCACAGTTCAAAAATGACCAATACTAGATGGAGGAGAAGCTGGACCATTGGGTTCAAAAGACAACATCGCAGTCAGTACAATTAGCAGCCGGTCTGAATGATAATGCCAGTGCTGGCACTGTTAAACACCTTCCTCAGACACCTGGACAGAGGGATGGAGTGAAACCTCAGTAAACACACAGGTCTAACCAATAGAGCCAGCATGGGAAAGGCCACAGCTTTCCTCTGTGGTGCTAGTGAAGCCATTGTGTCCAGTTTCACATCTTCCAGAAGAGAAGTGAGGTCCAAGAAAGGGTGTGAGCTCAGCAGAGGGCTCCAAAGATGAGTGAGGCTGGAGCCCCTGCCAGCTAAGTGAGGCTGTGAGAACTGAGCCTGGAAGAGAGGTGGCTTCACAGTGAACCTCACAGCAACCTAACAGGGCCTGTGGAGGACTACGGCAGAGATGGGCCCTTCCAGAGGTGTGCAGTAAAGGGATGACAGGCAACAGACACAAGTTTCAGCAAGGGAATTTCTGCTCGGTTGGATGGATGGAAAACAATTCCATTGTGGACACAGTTAAGCAATGAAAAATATCTAGTTTCTATAGAGATACTCAAGTTTAACTGAAGGCTCTGAGCAACTTGTTGACTTTGAATCTGGCCATGTTTGGAGCAGGGGCTAGGATCAGAAGTCCTTTTCAACCTAATTTGATTTGTGATTATGTGGCTGTCCTAGCTTGTAAAATAAAATTAATTTCTACTTTTGAATGCTTTATATGAACTTGTAAAGAAAAGAAAAGTAATGCCTTAAAATGTAACATTTTAATTAATACACTTAGGTAAAATGAAATTATTTATTATTTAATGTAGAAGTACTACACAAGACTTTAATCATGCAAATGACAACTATTGCTTCCCTTCTCTACAGGTTCATAAGCTGCACTCATCAACATAATAGCTGATCTACTTCTCCTAGTGCTCTAAGCAGCGTGACTAACATCTGGCATGTAGTTTGTCTCATGGCTACTGGCATTCTCTTCTATCTGTTTAGATCTTGACTTCTTTTGTTTGGGACATTCACATAAACAGGATGTTTCTCTCTCTGCCTGTGCTGATATCACATTGATGGGAGTTCTCCTGCAATAGCCATTTTTGGCAAGGTAACATTAAAGGCTGTGATTACCAGCAAACAAAATCAAACCTGCATTCAAAATGACAAAATAAAATGGAAACTTGTCCAGATCCTGTTAGAAAAACTGCTCTCTGTCTCCACTTTATCTGATAGCAGCAAATGTAATTTGCACAGCTGTTCTTCAGGGAGTTACACAAAGGCTTCAGGCTCTGGGAAGACCTAACCTTTGTTTCTTTCTGGGCTGATTCTATCTCATTTTTATAAGGTCATAAATCAAGGAAAGAGAAAGAGAAAATATATTTGGTCTTTTGAATGCAAAATGAATAGAAAAAAAAAAAAGCTGTAATTTAAAGCAAAGTCCTCCCCCCTCCCCTTTTTCTTCCCAAGTACAAGCTCCCTGCTGTACAAATCAAAAGTATACACCAAGACAGAGCCTAAATCTTTTATGAAATGGGCCCTTCACTTGCACTTCAATGGAGCTTGCTGTGCATTAAAATTTCTTTTAATCGCAGAAGGAAATAATTCTGCAACTAAGGCACAGTGCTTCCTGCTGCACCTGGCATTTGGGCTGGATATGGGTTGGAGGAGCTATAAAAAGGAAAGAGAATTTATTTTGTTGCCTTTCTGCTGTCTTGTCATGGACCACTAGACCTGAGGGTCACTGCAGCCCTGTAAGGGTAGGAAACATGTTGGTTTTGAGACCCATAATGCTCCTACACATAATCCCTACCTGCCCCCACGCTGCTGCCTCACCTGCAATGTCCCCTATCCTGCAGCAGGCATGTGGTGGCATGGGGATAGTTAAGCAATCCAAACCTCAAGCCAAGGTGGGAGGTAAGCCAGCAAGGGTGGCCAAGATCAACATCTCTGCCTTGCCCAGGGACAGAGCTGCTTGCCAGTATTCTCCCACAGGCAGCATATGAAATTCCCCATGGGAAGGTATGATTTTCTCAGATCAATGCCTCCTGGTGGTCCCTTAGCTATCCTGTGTACTCATCTCATGGATTAAGGACACACAGGGATTTTGACATGAGATGGGCATGCACCAATGTGCCCAGCTGTGGAGAATTGGATTCTTTGATGCCAGGCATATTCTTTTCTTACTCAGCTCTCTTGCTTCCCTTCAGTCACTTTGCTGTCTGCACAAAAGTTCCCCCCACTAATCACAAGGGGATGTATGAATCCTACCTGGTTTTCCCCAAATCCTTCCTATTGCACAATATCCTCTATAGCCTGGGAGGCATCTCTGCAGTTCCTTCACTCTTGTGAGGGCATCTGAGGGTTGAAATAATTTCTTCATTCTTATATTTTTTGACATTCATAGAGCCCAGGCAAGACTGACTCAGATCAATGCAGCCTACAAGGATGTGCAGTCACAGATGTATTAGCACCAACCTTCAAAGAAATCCCCTCAAGCCCAGAAACAACAAAAAAAGGGGTCTTCAAAGGATGACACTAGGTCCCATGCTAGCTGCAAAAAATAGTAACAGAAAAATCTGCCCAAACAAGATTCAAGGAAGACGCTGAAGTAGACTCAGCCGAATTCCCCAGGAAGAACAGATTCTTCCAACATGGATATTTTTTTTCTAAATGGTAGGTATGTTCAATAACAGAAAAGCTGCACTATCACCATCCAAATACTTGTTTTTATCTCTGTACAGGCAAGTCTGGCTCTGTTCAGTCACATCCTACTTTACTATACACTTCCAGTGTGGAATCCTTCCCTACATGTTTTTGAGTTACCCATGTTACCTCTAATGCACCCTCCCTTGTATTGTTTAGGTATAAACTTCATTTATAGACCAATAGGTAGGGCAGGGAAAAGCCCTAATTTCCTTATACTTTAACCAAGGAGTATGTTTTAGTGTCTGTTGTAGTTCTATTTTTACCTGGCATCAGATATGAGATATAACTTGCACTTAGAATAATTTTTCATCATTGAAGCTGCCAGTGAGTTTATTAAAACAGAAAAGGTAATACCCTGTATTCTTTTATGTATGCTGTTTTCACCGGTTCCTTTGTCTGAACCAGAAATAGTTGAATCTAAACAGCTTTTTAAAAATTTAAGGAAAATATGCACTTAAAGTTGGGGGTGGTGGAGTTTTTTGTTGTTGGGGGTTTTGTGTTGTTGTTTTTTGTTGGGTTTTTTTTTTTTTTTTTTGAGAACTTGATGTTCACTATGATAAAAACATGTCCAACATAATGTTGCAGTATGCCCATATTTCCTCCTGGGGTGTTTTTGTACATTCTGCATCATATTTTATTTCAGCCTGTTTCCCTGTGTTCACAAGCAACTGGCAGCACTTATCCACACAATTTTTTGTGAAGACTTGTACTGAAGCACAGAGTTAGGATCAAGGTTCATTCACACTTCTGAGGTGCCACTGATAGTTTTAGGAGAAGTTTGCAATGTGAGAAAAGTTGTTTTATCTCTTTTTCTCAGCCCATGTTTTTATGGAATATTAGAATAAGACATGAGAAAGCTTCAAGAAATGGTGCTGAACATCTTGAATTGCAATTTGATACTGTCTACACAGTTTGTGCCCAGGCACTGGATTCTCTGAGAATTAACAACAAATATCTGCCACACAAGGCTAGGATGTTACATGCCATAGCTGCTCCCTGTAGTCATCCCTTCATTCTCATCTTCTAATGCTAATTAACCCCAAACTCTGACTGCACAGCTGATTAATGACCACCATATATACAGGCAGATAGAATGGGTAAGCTCCCAATATGTCTTTTGATTTCCATATCTACCAGAGTAAGGACTCACTATCTGAAATGGCCTTTCCTATACTCTTTTTCAATAAAACATCTTTAATTCTGTTCCAGCTTCAAAAGACAGCAAAAAGATATCTTTTCATTCAATGACTAGCAGACAGCCATTACCTAGAATTTTTTTAGAGTAGTTTATCAATTCTGCACCAATAACACTGTCTCTTTAACACTCGCAGACTTCAATTTGCACAGTGGACTATTTTTTTTCTTTTTTCAAAAATCATATTCCATTGTCTCTGCAATCATCATCTGTTTTCATTTTCACACAATTGCTGCTTTATTAAGCAAAGTATTTAGAAAGTTCCTCCCAAAACCTTTACACTGAGTGCTTTTCAAGAATTAAATGGTAACAGAACAATCTCTCTCACATCACTAGAATGTTAATTAGCAGGCAGTTTTTCTCTCTTTTTTTTTCCAATCTTCTCTCCTCAAATCTGCATGTGTTAGTTAAGACACCATACTGATGTGGGCGGCAGAAGAACCAGAATAGAATAAAGAAATATGAAACCAGCACATTGCCTGTCCTAGTGAAGGGACGCATGAGAAAATGTTACGGTGGGAAAGTCTTGTGAAAGAGGAAGCCAAGAAATGAAAGACAATTTTTATCATTTACTTTGGACTGTCTTACAAATATCTGCTCCTGTGTTTATACTCTGCAGACCCAACTGCATAATTTCACATGGCACAGCACCACATTAGAAGGCAACAACAGCAGAATGAAGCCAATACTGATGCTGTGTCAAGTCTACCATGGGACAAGGTTCACACATTCAAAATTATTGCTTCATTACCCATAGGCAGATAAATACTGCAGCATTGGCATTCACAGATTATGCTGATGCTCTGATTGGTTGCTCAGCTTTAATTATAAGCAGACGTGGCAGGAACATGCATGAAAATGAAGTCGTTGTTGCAGAGGTGCTTGGAGAGTGAATGTTCCAGCAGCAATCACCAGCAAGTGGCAGCCACTACCAGAAAGATCCCAGCTTTCCAAAGACACTGAGGCCAAGAAGCCAGTAGGATACCTGGCAGTGAGAAAATGGGCACAGAGAAACACTGGCTTCTCCTCCACACAACTCATTCCGAGTGAACAGCCAAGCATCACTCTGGCAGGAAGATGTTGGAGAGGGAGATGCGGTAGCACAAACCTGAAACTCCAGAGCGAAACCATTACCTTGGTGTTACCTTGGTACGTGCTGCCATGCACTGGCTTGCACAGCAGCCTCCTCACTTTGCATGCATGCTTTTACCATCTCTCTCCTCAGACTAAAGAGCCACATGGCATTTGGTGCTTACTACAGCTTTTGAAAAACTGAATCCTGGCAAAACTGAGCGCAAGTCCTCTGAAAAAGCAGACTTTACCCAGTATGAAAATTTTCTGGCCACCTCTGTGGCATCCTGCAGACTCTGTTAGAGGGATAGGGAGATCCACAGCATCACAGCTTGTCACAGCAGTGTGAGTTCAGGTAATGCCTAAAGGAATTTTATTAAGAGTATAATCAGTGAATATATTTTGTAGAGGTATACTGCAATTGTATGTGTATTTGTATGCAATTGTATGTATAATTGTAGGTGTATTATGTGCAATTTTATGTGCACCATACACAGTAAAACATGTGATGGGATTTCTTGGACAGATGGACAGCATTTGCATAAAAACCAGCTCCTTCCACCACAGGGTGAAGGTTTCAGATAAAAATCCTATCTCACCTAAGGCATGTGACCTACTGTCAGTCTTGAGCAGGGACTATTATCCCCAGTGCTGTGTTTCTAGAGCAATTTTTCAAGAACACACAGTCATCACACTGCCAAGGCCCACAGTTCATACAATCACAGAACCACTGAGGCTGGAAGGGCTTTTGGGAGCCACCCAAGCAGCCTCCTCTAAGGTTACTTATTGCCTCTTCAAGTTATATCGTTTTCAATTTTTCTTTTCTTGTAACTACTTAAACAGACTTTCATTCTAGGCAAGAGGAAATACTTTTTTTCCCCCCGATTTGTTGAGATGGTTTCAATAGATCTGACAAGTGTCAACCAGTCAGGAGGAAATTCCAGCAGCAGTTACATAAATCCCCGAAAACAGGCATGTTTAGAGAGGGATTTCTGATGCTGAGCCATGGCTGTGTCAGTACAGGTATTGGTAGACATAAAAGAGACAGCACTACATTAGCAACCCTCATCTGAATGACCCCAGGTCAGTTCTAGTTGGATGAGGTGTGCATTTAAATATCTTCACATCAAAGAAAAGGGAGAAATTATTACACCTACATCCTCCACTTTAATTTTTAAACCAATTCATCCATTGGGGTTGTCTCTAATCAAAATGCTGCTTCCAAAAAAGTCTGCACTAGATATATTATGGCAGGCAGAGCAATCCCTTCCTCCTGTTGTGCAGTAACAGATCATTCAAGACAGGAGCCTGGGCTGTGCTGAAGGCAGATAAATTTACAGTCAGTTCCCAAAATAAATGTCAAGAGTAGGCTCCTCTTCTCTCCACATCATGGGAACCAATCCATGATTGTTGCACTTTTTAGACAGGTCTTTCCCCACCTGCCCAGACCCAAGAAGAAGACCTTCAGAACCCTTTCTTAGTCCAATCCACACATTTCCTGGTCCTCCCAAACAAGCTGCTTTTGTCTCAAAAATTTAGCCCTTGGCGGGGTCTGCAACATGGTATCATTAGGTTACACAGAAGTATCGGACAAAATTGGTGTATGATTGCTTCTTTTCTTCCAGACACATGTGCTGAGGAGAAACTCAGCTCTACATGAGCAAGCAGATTTTACACCATCAGCATGTGAGCACAGAGCTGTTGCAATAGAGATTCCCACCTTCAGCAGATGGCAGAAAAGCCCCATGCACCGACCCACAGTGGCAATAAACAGAAAAGCTCTGATCCCTCATGGCTCACAGCTTGTGTTGCGCTGTCCTTAGACCCCACAAGACCATCCCCTCTGCCACCAGAGCACTGGAGCAGGGCTCCAGCCATGCCTCCCACACAGCCTGCAGCCTTTGCCTGGGAAATGGGCACACTAAGGCTTCCAGAGGGGTTTGGCAGCACCCAGAGGGTCAGCATGCTGAGCACCTGCAGGGTGAAGCACCACGGGGGTGATTGAAACCTGGACCTTCCACTGTGGTCTCCTGAGTTAGAATGCCATGCCCACAGTCATCCAGAGGGCAAAAAGGTATGGATATGGTTGGCCTGGGAGCAGAACTTGTGAGGGATATTTCTGCTTTGCATGACCCCTAAGCCTTTCTCTAGCACCATTTGGTCTGAGGACAGAGCTGAGAGCACATTTTGGACTCCTGGTTTCAAGGACACAGACCCTTCAGATAATGCAAACTCGACTTCAGCTGCAGTTTGTTGCCAGGGGAACTGCCCATTGCCTAATGTGCTGCAAAAAAAAAAGTCTCTCCCCTTCTTTTTCAGTGTGTTTAGAGAGTGTCAATCCTGAGGCTAGCAGTCCCCAGGCTTCCTCTCCCAGCTCTCTCCAAAGTGCCAGTAACGAAGCAATCAGGACAGTTCAGCAATCAGTGCCTTGATATAATCCTTCCTCTTTGTCAGTCAGTAGGAAATAAATTACTCACTGGAGCCTGTTACAAAGATGCCACCCAGGCACAAATAACATCCCTAAAAAGGGATGTGAAAGACAAAGACTAATCAAGGATTCTGCAGCTGTTGGAGGAAGGTATTTTCTATGGGGAAGAAAATACCTCATTTTCTTGAGTATTTCCCGTGTGATTTTACCTTCATGCAAATTGTAAGCATAGTGACTGGAGCCCAAGAGATCTCTAGAGGTTCTGTGAATTTTCAACATCATTAAGTCTAAGATTAAATGAAATTGGAAGCAAAATACAAGCTTTCTGATGTCCAATATATCTATTCTTACCTAACAGTTACATGAGGTGAAAAAGAGGTATAAGTGGTGAGGAGAAAGGCCATGAAAAATTTCATCTTTTGATACAATCTAAAT
This sequence comes from Melozone crissalis, assembly GCF_028551555.1. Classification (NCBI taxonomy): domain Eukaryota; kingdom Metazoa; phylum Chordata; class Aves; order Passeriformes; family Passerellidae; genus Melozone; species Melozone crissalis. The sequence goes on from NW_026535794.1 coordinate 32,503,804, forward strand.
GGCAAAGCTGCAACGAAAATCAAAAGACTGAAAGAGCAGTCACAGAAGCCCTTCTTGATAGGTAAAGCTTGGAAAAGGATTCTTATGCTTCAAATATTTTTATGAGTACTTGGCTGAAGAAGGAACACATTGCAATACTACTTTTAACTTCACCAACTCTTAGGAGAGGTTGAAGCCCCAGCAGATGCTGGACCTAACCACTCAGTATCCAGATCAGTGTTTGGGAAAATACAGATTTTTTTGTTGCAATGTTTGAGGACAAACTTTACCAATTTCTTTCTTTAGAGATACCTATTTGACATATGCATAATTCTTAGATTAATTCAGGTTTGGTAGTTTAAGAAATCTATCAGCAAACTGCTCTGTTCAAAGCAAGTTGCCTATTGCTGAGCGTTTCAGTAATATGCATTGATTTCAAAAAGGTAATAAATGTATTTTTACTCCAACATTTAGCTGCTTAACTCTGCAATTTATCTCATCACTCCTCTAAAAAAGCTGATGAGACTGACAGCTCATTTTTTTCATCTTCATGATGACAGAATTAGAATTCATCACCTTAAGAAGACACAAGGATATTCAAGTTTTGGGAACTGTATTTTTAAGGTTATAATTTTCCTTTGAAGCACCATGTCCAAAGACTTCAAAAAGAATTTTCCTCTGCAGTAAGGAAGGGATGAAGGAAGACTGGGAAAAAAAAATAGCTGTAACCTTGCAAGACATGTTGGTTGATCTCACAGTATAAAGAATACCTTGGAAGCTGTACCTGAATTTATTTTAGTGTTTACCAGAGCCAAACTCTGTTGCAACCAAAGATTTAGTAACTGCACTTGCAAATGACTGCTGAGTCTTGCAATACAGACCATATTTCTTCATCATACTTTTGTTGTCACATCTTTTTTCATGCTGTGTGTTAAAGGAAAACCAATTGAGATAATATAAACGTAGTTGATAAATCTTTATGCTCCCTGGGGCTCTGCTCTTATTCCCATCACAGGACTAATGCACAAGCAGGACAGACCAAAACAAGTCTCTAATTAGCTAAGCTAATTAGCTCAAACATAGGACCCAAACCTTTTTCACTATTGTAGGAGAGAAAACAAGGCAGTTTCAGTTCCTACACTTGGTTTCCCCAGTTAAACTGAACTCTTCTCCAGGTATTTACACACCTGAGAGCCTGCCAACATTCACATGCCCTGGGAGGTTAACACAATCAAGGAACCAGGGATTTCCATGGGTATGAAAGAGTCAGCAAATATCCAAAGGTATGCACTCCTTCACAACTAAAGGACATACGCTTCTCTGTAGCTCACCTATTAGTTAATTCATTTGGAAGTAGAAAACATAATTCTGGTACCATTTTTGTCCAAAACAAGCTCTATTTTTTCTCTACACCTAAGGAAATTGGAATTTCTTAAAAGCTGAAATTTATAAGGCTAGCTTTCATTCATTACTTAGTTAAAAAAAAAAAGGCACAGAGCATCTGGATACTTTGGGAGTTGTCTTATCTCCAGTAATGTCGGTGTGATACAAACTTTTTTATACCAGCCCTTCCCCAAGGCAGTGTTCATCTTCCAGTGAAAGACAGCAGGACAGACTTGACAAAACTCAGTCACCTGAACACACACCAAAGGGACTCTCAGGAAGGGCAAATGCTTGAAGGATGATTCACCTGTGAATGAAAATTAGGATCTGCTTGCCCAGAACATACATGGAGGCAGCCTGGATAAAGAGGCAGGACCCATGGCAATTTAATTTTTTTTTTGTTTTAATGCATGGCTATAATATAGAGGTGATGGATTTCATGACCAACAAAGGCCACAAAAATTGGGAAGGGTCTCAAGCACAGATCTCATGAGGAACAGCTGATGGAGTGGATTGTTTAGCTTGGAGCAAAGGTGGCTCAGGGAGACCTAAGGGAAGTTCTCTACTCTAAAGGAGGTTATGCTGGGGAGGGGGTTGGACTCTTCTCCCAGGCAACAAGTAACAGGACAAGAGGAAATCGCCTCAAGTTTTCAAACCATGGGAAACCAATACCAGGAAAACCTTTCATGGAAATGGTTGTCAAGCATTGGAACAGCCTGCCCAGGGGAAGTGGTGGAGCTCCCACTCCCGGGAGGTATGTAAGAGATGTGTAGATGTGGAACTTCGTGACATGAGTTAATGGTTGGAGCCAATGATCTTAGAGTTTTTTCCAACCTAAACTATTATTTTATTCTATATCCAAAATTTCTACCAAAGGAGAGACTCTGAGCTGTACTGGGGCAGAACACCAGCAGGTGCAAATTCTGTCACATTCAGGAACAGGCAGCAAAGGTGGCCAGTGTCAGGTATGAAAGAGTGGGGCCAGAGCCTGGGAGGGACATTGCACAGGTCCAGGTGTCCCACTGCCAAGGGAAGGCTGCACTGGGAGACTGGGGACTGGGCCAGACAGGGCAGGGGGGTGAACATGGACAGGAAGCATCAGACAGAAGATTGCTTGGTTGGTTGGAAATACTGATGATGCCTTCAGAAAGGCCGGAGAAGGGAATTTCCTAGAGCAGCTGGGCTGTCCCCAGTGGTTTCATCCCTTTTGTGCTCTCTGCTGTAGTTGAGTGAGGTCATTCCTCCTTCCTCTTTGCTTTTGTGGTGAAGTGACATCTTTGGCTCCAAACTGGACAAGGCAGAGCAGGCTGGGATTATTTCCTTCCCAGGGCAGGTCAGGTCTCCATCACTGAGTGCAACATCAGGGCCTGATTAAGGCTTTTCAATACGGAGCTGATGAAGGACCCACAGCCTCCTGTGGATGAGGGGCTGCTGTGTTTCTGCACAGGCCAGTACATACAAGAAGCCAGCTTAGTGTTTCTTCCTGTTCCTGGGGTTTCTTTTTAAATATTCTTTTGGAAATCCCATATTCCTTAACAGACGAACTCCACACTCAATAAATATGCCTTCACAAGAAGGTCAGTGGCAGCCTGGCTAGCTGGGAGATGTGACTGTCAATCCAACAGAAAATGGGTTGGTGATTCCAGGCCAGGTTTATCCTCAGCCTGACAAAACCTGCTCCTTGTATCTAGCATAAACCCAGTATTATTTTGGCTCCCTTGGCAGGATCTGCGCATCTTTTCTTCAAGCTGTGCTCATAGTACAGAGCAGCTACACAACCCCATGCTCATCTTTGCATTTTGGTGGTGCTTGCAAGGCAATTTGGTGGTCATGGACTAGGTTGTTTTCCGAGGAAAACAGGTGCTGTGATTCAGGTGTGCAAAGAGAAAAATACACTCTAAACTTTGCTGGGAAAGCAAAAGCTCAAATGAACGACTGGGGGCATCCACCTGAAGAATCAGACTAACCTTGCTTTGGAGTAAAGGGGCAAATTGCTTACAGTGGAGGTGCAGGGGCTCCAGCACGAGCATCTTTAGCCCCTGGATTCACTCCTGTCACACACAACCCTTCTGGACATTCAGACAAGAGGGAGATGGACAGAAATTCCTTTTTCTACTTGTTTCTGCTTTGAGTTATAGCCTTGAGAACATAGAAAGGACTGTTTGGAGAACCTGATAGTGGTGGAAGAATTCAGGAACAGTACATATGATACAGATAAGCAGAAATTTCTGATATATGTGACTGTTAACCAGCCACTTTTATTCAGTACAAATTCAGCATAAAGGAAGAAAAAGGAGGTGAGATTAGGGAGAGAAAGCAGGAAAAAAGTAGTGTTAAGGCACTTGTAACAAACACTAAAAGACACCATATAAAAATATAACAGTTGAAGCTAAAACAAAATTGTGTGCCTGACAGTACATCTGATATACCAGAAAGATATCTGCTAGAGAATTCATGAGAGTTTAGGAGAAATAAGGACAAACTATTATTAGAAAATATGCAGAGTATGCAACGCCATTTATACCCAGAAATGTATTTTAATCAATCTTCGTCATATTGCACATTTATAAAGCTTTTAAAAAGCTTAGCAGCCCAGTGGTCTTTAGTAACTGTGAATCAGGAGATGTGTCAGTGGCACTGCAGCCATAAACCAAACCTCAGCTGCTCAATGAACAGAATCCCAACCGACCTGATGCACAATTTCACTCGTCTGGTGGAAGCCTCTAATCTGTCTTGTTCCCAGGTTATTTGGAGGCAACAGCTGATAACCACAGCCCTGCATGCACAGATAAAAACGTGGCTCTGAGCAATCTGCAGAAACGGATGAACTGCTCTTCCTGCTGTGTGCGGTGCGACTGACCCTCGACCGGCTGTGAAACCAGCGCCTGGAGCAGGATGAAGCTGGCCCAGAGGTCAGACAGATGCCAGCAGGCACCCAACATGGGCTGCAGCCTTCCCCCACACCCACCCAGCTGCATTGTGCTTGCCAGGGCCAAGGGCTGTTCAGACACTGGCAATCAGCAGGGCAATAAGGTTGCTGAGCCCCAAAACACAGCAGGCAGCCTCGGGGAGCTGTTCTCAGTGACAGACAAGGGCTCTTTGGTGGAGAGAGGAACGAGCCTCACAGGGCTAGGCAGGGACCAGGAAGGACAAATGATTAACAGGGAGCCAAAGCTCATTTAAATCCAGCTGTATTTCAAATCTCCAAACCACTATGCTAAAATGCACAACACACTGCATCAAAGTGAGCCTAAGACATGAGACATGACATCTTTGCCTAAGACTGATGGTTTTCTTGCTTACTTCTTTCTCCCATTTTTGTGAGAATTGATGGACTTTTAAACATCATTTAAAGGAAATTTCAAGCACTAGGAAACTGCATCATGGCACCTAACACAATGCAAGATTCTCCAGCCCATTGCTACACAAAATCCCTAGGGCACTGTAGGAGAAAAACAGAGTAATCAATAAAATACTATTGTGTGTGGCACTTAAACCAAAAGGTGTGCTCTTCAGAGAGCAGTGCTCAGAGAATAGACTTCTGTGAGCATGTGGTACTCAGACCTCATTAAATAAAAGCACTATCAGGTTAATTAGTTAATGTCTTGTAAGCACTTTGAAGAAATATGATATTGGGTATATCAGTGTGAGCTGTCATTTATTTCAGGGGTAGTGGGGTATGTTCTGTACTTGACTGTGCCAGTACAATCCCCTTCGGCTTCAATTGTGGGGTCTGAATAAAGACAGGATATCAGATCAGTACAGGCTCTGGCCTTTAAAAATGCTGCTTTTAGCATCAGCCATCTCCTCCTGACTTTAAATTCTACCTTAAAACAGAAAAAACCTTTTTCTTATACAAACAAGAGGTATATCACACCTGCAGAAAGCAGCTCTCCGTCACCTGCAGTTCCACTCAAGCCACAGAGCAGTACCATCTACTCAGAGGTAAGCAAGCTCAGGCAACTCTGGGACACACAAAACATGGGAAGTACTACAGAACAGTGGTATGGACAGCAGGGGAGTTATTACACTGTGACAGATGCCTGCCCAGACTACCAGGAGCTATGCATAAAAAACCAGAGTGAGACACATCTGTGCCAATGTCAGAAGGTAAGACAGATAAACACTCTAAAATGCAACTCATGCAGTCCTGTAAGTGGGCTTGAGAGGATTGTGTTGAGGCAGGAAAATACTGGCTAGAAAGCTGTCAATAAAACAACCCTCCAAGGAAAATATCACCTCTAGTCTTCCTTAGTATTTATACCCTCCTTTAAGCTGGCCTTCACATGTCCCTTAGACTAAAAGCTGAGTGCGAAGTCCTCCAGTATGCCTTTAAAGCAAGATGTCTAGAGCCCAGAACAAGTGAGGTATCCCTAAAAGGATGACGGGGTTTGGGTTTGCCCTGCAGAGAGATGATGTGAGGGAGGGAACAGACACACACCACCGGCCAGAAAAACACTGTATCACCAGCAGCGGCCCCTGGCCACACCAGCCATTCAGCCACAAAGGACACCACCATCCATTTAACACCTGCACACAGACAGCATTTGGAAAGCCCAGCTCCCTAGTGTTCAGACAATGCATGGCAAGTGTCTTGCTGTGCATGAAGCCAGCAGAGATCTCAGTTCTCTGGAGATAAGCCAAACAATTATATATACCTATCATTATATATGTATTATCATAATTATAGAAAATACCTTTATATGCTGCAGTCAACTGTTTACTGCTTAGAGCTTAACTGTATTTACAGTTCATAATTAATATTAAATTAATGTATGTTGCTAATTTTTAATTTTATTCTTCAATAAGTCTAAGAAAAGGCAATATGATATTAAAGAAATAACTTATTTCAAGGTAGACCAGTATTATTACTACAGAATAAAAGATGGTCTGTATATAGAACTAAATAGGAATATCCCACAATTAATAACCTTGAAGGATATGCTTGCATGTAAATACACCTTTCTGCCCATTCAACTGCACAACCACTCTGCAAAACCTCAGAGAAAGCAATTTAAAATTTTTTAACAAATGCAAAGAGTGAAACAAATCAGGTAGCTCCAAAAGGCCAAACTATGAAAAATAGATTTCATTACTGAAGCAAAAGGCAAAACCATTTGGGAAATTGGAAGCATGGATTATTACCCCCAAAGACTCAAAGTCTCTTTTAGTACATTGACTTTTCCCATCCATTATTCATCAGAGATGCCAAATTAGACAATCTTCATATCAAATCACTCCTCAGCAATCTACAGCTGTGCCAGTCAGGGCCACACCAGCCCCACTTCCACCCTTCTTGGACAGGAGCAGTTATCCCATGTGAGCAGCTCTGGGACACATTAAGTTTCCTTCCTGCAGGAGCAGGGAAAAGTTTTGCTTCTCCCTGAAACACGAGCTGCACAGTTTCAGGCCCCAATATCTCCCTACCATCACTCGTTGTAGGATTTCATCCTGGCCTTCTTTATATTCTTGCACCACTAAGAATTTTGCAGAAAGTCAAGGGGGATAGGAGCAAACAAAGGTAAAAGACAGATTAGACGGCACCAAGAATACTCTTCTGTCAGATAAAAGTGCATCCTCTCCCAGCACCTTCTACGTGTCCCTTTATCTTTACTCTGCCACTATGGCATTTGGTGTTGCTTGCCCCATATTTCTGTTGGTTCCTGCTCCCCTCTCTTCCATCTATCACTCTTCCCTCCCTGCAAAGGACTTGCAATTTCACCTCTTCGTTATCAGTCTCTCCTTTTCTTCCAGAGTAATTTTTAACTGCTATCCTGGGAGGCTGGGAAGAACTAAGAGTACTTCTGTGTGTGCAACACTTCTCAACCCTCAGGGCAAGAAAGAGCATATTGACTTTCTCTGCAGTCAGAGGGTAAAGAGTGGAAGGGAGCACAGCCTTGGGGCCATGCAAAGTCCCAATTCTGAGGGAAATAGGATCGGGACTGAAGCCCCTGGTGAATCCACCCCAGCATCCCAACAAATCTCATGTTCTGCAGCATCACTTCACATCCCAGTGCCCTGGATGGTGCCAGCCTGGGAAATGAATATGAGCAGGATGCACAAAAACCAGCCCGTTTCTTTGCCAGTGCTATTTCAGAAGCAGCCTTTCCCAGATAATTTTAGCTTGCTTTACTGGTTGATCCCTAGAGCAAGGGGAAATTCTGTTTTTGCTCTTAATGTTGTTATACAATATTGTGATGAGCTGAATACATACAGCCAGAGGGAAAACGAGGCTTAGTAAGTACTACTTCTTGGCAACCAGTTTTTAAACAGATGTTCAGCTGTCGTAAGAGGCATTGTGGTGGTGGGCTGGGCCCTAGCACAATGTGCAGCCAAGGATGTAGTGACAATAGTACAGGATTAATTAAACTTCCTGAATGACCTCACTTCAAGGCTCTGCAGAGCCCAGATAAGAATCACACAGCTTTGCCAGAAGCCTTAAAAGGGAAAGGAAAGGGAGGGAAAAGGACTTCCCGTAAACGTGGGCTTCTTTCTCCGGGTTGTGGAGCAGCACCTGTGGGTCTGGCAGGGAGGGAGGCAGCAGGGCTGCTCTCACTCAGTTTGAGCCTGGAGAGATGAATGGGTCAGCTGTGCAAAGCAGACAGCCACAGGCAGCCCTGGAGCCTCTCAGCACTGTGCAGAGCAAGTTCCTGTTCAGATTCCTCGCAGTCCTGCTGCCCTAATCCCTTTTACTTTTTCCATTTACACAGCACTTCCCTTCCATTCCAGGATCCCAGGGCATGGAAAGACCTACCAACACAAAGCTGGGTGCACCTATGTTGCAAATAATTTAATTTTCTCCCTTGATCACCCACACCTCAAACGCACCAAAAGCTGGTGCAGTCCAATTGATTTCCTGCAGAAAAAGCATAAAAGGAGCCATTACAAATTTGGCTCCTCCTTCCTGTGTCAATCATCCAACACTACTCTAGCAGGTTTTGGAACATGAAAACACCCTGTGTACATCTACTTGCCACTTTCCTGGATGTACAGCCAGTACCTTGTGCTGTAGTACTGCTACAGCATCTGTCAGGCTGTGGTGCAGCACTCACACTGAACTGCAAAGGTTCATTTGGAAAATGAACCGCTGGCAAGTAATGGCATCCTTGGTCATGAATGAAACAGACACTACAGAACTAAACAGGGCCAGGACACGAACTTGGGCACAGCTCCTACTGTCAAACTTCCAACAGGGTTCCTGGCCCAGTTGTGTCTTCCAAGACAATGTCCAGGCTTATTTCAGGGAACACCACAATGTAGTAATTAAGGTGACCAAGGCTACCTTTCTCTAGAAAAGAGCTCACACACCAGCAGTGCAGTATCCCCTTGGAATGCCTAGGACATGGCCCATTCTCCTTGCTCACCAGGGTGATCATGCAAAGCCCAGATGTTCCCTCTTGCTGGTGTCTGGTCAAGGGCTAGTTTACAGACCTTCACCTGGGAATGAGGGATTTTTCATCAGGGCTGCGTGGATATAGTCAAAGGCATTCAAGTGTTGATTTCAGGCTTAGAACACAGAGTCTGTTTCACCACAATGCTTGGAACAGGATTTCATGTCGCAATAAACATCATGCTCCCCTGGGATAATCTTGCTCTGCACCAGCCATCTCCACATCAGTTTTGGCTTTCTTTTCCACATCAGCAGTCAATTTACCAAGCAAGGGCACTGGGTACCTGACTGCAGGAGCAGTGTGGCCTGCAGCCAAAGCTGGTGTGAAGGAGGAGGGATGCTCCTTTCCACAGCAGGCAAATGGATTGTCTTAGACACAAGAAGTGCAACTAGAGAAATGAGATTTGCAGTTCTTAGGGAATAATATGGCTGTGATTCTCTGTACAAGTGATGCTTGCTGTGTCCTCCAATTCCTGCAAAACACATGGTGCTATGGAGCTTAGCTTGCACACCTGCCCCATCAGCATCCTGGGACTTGCCTGGGACATCCAGGCACCAGACTATGTTCTTAAGTTCTAGTCACTCAGCCCTGCTGCTGACCTAAAAAGAGGGTTGGCTCACAGAACATGTGGAATTCTGTCCAGAAAGTTACCTACAGAATGAAAAATGCACTCATACAAAAATTGTATTTCTCAAAGTAGGAAATTTCTTTGATGTTTTCTACCCACAACCCTGAACAGGAAATCATTGTAAAAAGAAAACATCAGAGGAGTTGATCATCTCAAGGTTTTTAACATTACACTTACATCTGATGTATTTATATGTTGATCTTAGTGTTACACACAATACACGGGGTTTTGAAAACTGCTGGGAAAGGTAAAAGAGCAGACAAGTTAAAAAACTTGCTCAAGTCCCACAGCAAATCACTGATAAGAATCAAGAAGAGAACTCATGTGAAACAGCAAAACAGAGCAGAACCCACAGTGATTGGCAAGATGCCTATCAATTTCAAAGGGACCACAACTTAATCCCTGGAGTCTTGACTTCTAACCTGACCTCCTTGTGGCACAGCAGATTATCAGCTGAGAAACTGCTCTTTTTCAGGCTGATCAGCATGATGGTGTATGTGACATGCATCTTAATAAGCAACTTATAATAAATGTGTTTTTAAGTACTGTTTAACAAAATGGGTCTAGTAGATATTAAAACCATCAAAAATGTGATTTTTACCCCCCTAAATTGATCTGATTTATGTGATCCAGGCTCCAAGTCCCTGCTATTCATACACATCCCAAAAGTCTAGACAATTTATCATTTGCTTCAGCCAAACACAGTAAGTTTCCTTCCCAAATACAGAATCTAGCCCATGAAATTCAGAATAGCACATTCAAATAGGGTTAAACATTGTTCATTTGTTCGTTCATTTAATCTTTGACATGGTTTTAATTACTGCACAGCTTGATCTCCTGGTGCCTTCTCTTCACAATTAGGCTCCAAAAGGAGAAAATCAAGGACAAGAAGAAAGGAAGAGCTGTAGATGTCACCATGTTCATTATAGTGACATCTATAAAAGAAAGAAAATAGCCAAAACATTGTGCTGCTTCCGTGGCAAAATGAGACAAAGACAAGGGACATCTGTATCTGATAACACACATCTTGTAGGGAAGGCAGTGGGCAGCCTGAGTAACCAAACACCCCAAACCTTGAGCACCCCAAAACACGGGAATAAAACCCAGATGTTCTCTCCCAGACTGAGCCTGCCTGGAGCAAGAGGCAAACACAGAATTTTCCCTGGCAGTAGCCAAGAGCAACTTGCTTCTCTGTGCCCTGGGCTAGCTCTGGCCCTGCATCAGAACACATGACCTGAGCTCCCAGCAGGAGACAAGGACGGCTGGGGGTGCCAGCAAACACTGAGCCTGTACCAGAGGGTCTGATGAGCAGCACTCATTGTTTTCTCTGCACAGGGATCAAACAGCATTATTACATCTTCTGCACACTCTCAGAGTAACCACATCTGTGCCTTTGGCTGTTTAAAAGACACTGTTATTGGAAAAGTACACTGCAGAACACACATTTTTACGTTGCCTTCTGTACTTGGGGCTCAATTTCATCTTAATGCTTTTAAAAGCACACTCTCAAACACACTTAGTGACCTTGTGAAGATTCCCAGCTGAATTCTTTCTGCACAACACACAGACTTTACCTGTAATAACATTGCAACTGCAAAAGTAACATTATGAAACAGAAATTATTAATATATAAACTATAAATCAGTTGCAAAAATTAGTATGATAACCTGCTTACAGTGGAAGAATGGAGCATGATCTTTCCTGAAAGCTCAGTCCACCTCCTGATCAGACGTGTCAGCAGCAGAGCCAATGCCACTATAAATTAATTGCCTGCAGACCCAAGGTTAAAAGGCTGATTTATGTCTAGCAGTAGAGCAATGGTCACAAAAGCCCTTCTCAGCCTGGAGATTCAGATGGAAACAGCTCCCAGGTTCAGAAATTGTTAATTCCAGCTCAGGCCTGTGATTAAAAATAAAAGGCATCCACAGTTTAAACAAATGTTGTTTGACCCACAGGACTACAAGGGTACAAACACGATCCTTGAGTACTTATTCCCACAAGCTCAACAAATGTTATTACTCAGCGATTAAGCAATTGTTCAGTATGATTTAAAAATTATTTTGATAACAAAACAACAATAACATTTATCTAAATCCTTCCTAAGGTTTTTGATGTAAGTCAACATCATTTGAACTCAAATTGTCTTAGATGACATGAAAATCAGAAACCCTAAAAATGGCCTAGAATTCAGCACTCTCGGATTTAGGAGAAAAAGGGAAAGAGATCGACGAGTTCCTTCCACTGTTTTTTAATCTCACAAGCTTTATTTGCATCAAAAAAAGAGGAAGATTAATTTGATTTGCACAGCAAAAAAAAAAAAAAAACCCAAAAAACCAAAACCAGTTTTACTAAGAGGATTCCATCCTCAATTTGACAAAATAATTTTTACGCTATTTCAGAAAAGCGCTTATGTAAAATGAGTGCTTTTCTGACTTCCACCTTTAGGGGTTTCCATCCACTTTCTGTTACTGATGTTGCTGCCACTTCACCTGGCTCCAGCCTTCCCTGTGCTGCAGAGCCCCAGTGCCAGCCCCATAAACAGGGTATTCCCAGGCACCACCAGCAATCCCTGGCAGCTGCCTATCTGCTGACTCAATGCTCCTCTAGGCTGATGCTCCCCCAAGCATTCCCAAAGACCTATATGCTCACTCAGGAAAGCAGCTGCATGCCCTCATCATCAACACTGGCACCTGCTGAGCAGCAGCTTTTCCATGGTGCCCCATGGATTTAAGCTATCATTAAATAATATTGGGCCCATTCCAGTTAAGAAGTAACACATTCACAGCATCAGCAGGAGCCAAATGAATTATTTCCAAGTTTTCTCGTGACTGAAGTAACTAGCTTTGCGTTATGCCAATGCTACAGTTGTAACCCAGAAAGCAATTATTTTAGTATCAAAGCCCAACATCATATGTATAATCTTTAAGGGAGAAAGCAAGTCACTACAAATCGGTAGGATGCTGATGGAAGACAGACTCTGCAGGCAGGAGGGAATGTTGCTCCAAGCAGATATCTCCTGCCTCCTCCCAGTAAGTATTAACTGCTCCAACACCTCTTCATGACAGATAATAACCACGCTAACAAGCACCTGACTCAGCCTGAGTATCTGCTAAAAGTGTCACTGTCACTCGAGTGGGAGCTCTGCTTAATGCTCCTCTCCGATGAGGTGAAGTAGCTCAGCACAAACTGACAGCTCTCTCCTCTGCTGCAGCCTTCTCACCTCCTACTATTCCATGCACTACAGCAGGCTTGGGGTTTCTGCCACTCTCCCTAGAGGTGCTGGAAGGATACAGTCCCATTCCTGGGGGACTGGGAAGCCCTTTCTTATTTGCCAATGGAAAAGGGCATCGAAGCTTTTAAACTGACTAAAACTGGACTAAAATTTTCAAATGCTTTCAATATGTCAGTCAAAGACAGGAGAGGAATAGCAAGATATTTCAGATACACCTCTCAAGAAGAGGCAGAGAGAACATTCAGCTGCACCTTTCCCATGGTCATCTTTCCCTGGAAGAGCAGATGCTGCCCTGAGGGCTTTGGTTAACAGCAGTGCCCAGCTCAGTGAGTGCAGTTGACCTGGGAAAGGCTGTGATAAACAGTACTGGGAGGGCAAAAGAAGGTAGGAACCCAACTGGATTTTTGATCTATAGATGTTAGTTCTGGCAGCTAACATAAATTTAAAGAAGAAATAAAACAGCAGGCAAAGGGAAACACCTGCAGCTCTTCGAGAGCCCCTCAGCTTTGAACTTTTAACTTCTTTGTTTCACCAGTTTAAATTAAGCAATTAGTAATGTGCTGCCTTTTTTTTTTTTTTAATGTGCTTCCCAAGAGTTACCCATGAGCCTGTGATAAGACAACAGCACAGAAAGGGCACTTACAGGATGATTCTGAAATTTGTTGGTGTCACATTTAAGAGATAAAAAGCCTTTTCCCTGCCACAGGGATGGGAAAAAGCAAAGTATTGGAATCAAGTTAGCCCACTGGGTACCTAAAAAAGATAAGTGCATGCAGAGTGTATCGATCACATGCTGTTCTTGCAGGGGGTTGATAGGAAACATAAGAGAAGACTTGATTTTTTTTGGCTACACAGTTTGAACATGGTTCAGTCCCTCTGCTCCTGTGATCTCCACCATTACACCTCTGCAACCACTGCTAGGTTTCCCTCATGAAAGCAAAAGTTATGCATAATCTGCCTCCTGGAAATGTTCCTCTCAGCAGTCCTTCCTTCCCTTGGGTCTTCCCTGAACCCCGCTGTTCCTTCTCCGTGTTGGTTAATCCCCCAGACAATTCTGCATGTGCTTAACAGATGCCTGGGAATAGGAAACTTTCTCTGGCAGGGAAAGGAAGAGAAAAACAGAAGTTATAGCTCACTTTAAAATGTTGAGTTGGCTATTTTTTGTGTCTGGGTGGTAAGTCCACTGAGACAACATCAAACTGCATATTACTTAAGCAGTAGCTAGCACCAAAGCCTCAGCTCCATTCCCCTTAGGCCTGGGAGCTTTGTGGAACAGAAGACTTCTCCCACGAGACTCCACTTCCCAGGGAGGTTTATTTCCCCATAGCTGAGATCTGAGACCACATGCCTAGAAGCAGAGAAGGGATCCTTCCCCTTCATCTTAACCCTTCATACCACACAAGCCACTAACCTACCAACATCCCTGACCTGCTGTGTTTGCTCCAGCTGCACATTGCACTTTCCAGGACAGTAGCAAGGCCCTGGGAACATTTCATGAACATGTCTAGGTCAATGTGCTGTGCTGAGTGTTTACAGATTTGAACATCCTCACTATCTCACATAAAGCAAATCTAAAACAGGCTCCAGTTGCAGCAAGTGCTGTATCCTGTATCTTGTCATATCACAAACTCCACAGGGGCCAGGCAGCCAAGATCAGACCCATCCACTGACACCTCCCCACCTTGAATACCTATGCATGAACAAAAGTCACTCAACCTTCTGCTTGCATTGAATCTACTGGTTTATTTTAAATTCTCTTTGAATTAACATGACATATGAGCTAATGCAAAACCTCAAGCTACTCTGTTGAAGATTTAAAGAGGGCAAATAGGGCACAGCTATAATGGGAATGACAATTCCTAGCAGAAAGGACTTTTTAAATCCACAGATTGATGTCCTTTTTATAGTTTCTATGTTTGAAAAGCATGCAAGCATTGACGACAAAGCCAGCACCACATGCAATCACAAACTAAAAATGGTCCAAAGCCACAAAAAAACATGGATGCAGAGAAATGCAGTTACATTACTGCATGGTTGTTTTCCCTCCCCAGCGTGAAGGAACCCTCACTGCCTCTGCCACCTCTACCCACCAGTGAGAGACAATGAGTGAAGGGCTTGCACCTTCTCTGGACCTTCAGATCTAGGAAAGCCCTGTGTGGCCTTGAGCAACAGTGGCAGACACTTCTCTGCCCATGCCTCCAGCATTTGCTAGACAGTGCATTTCATGTTCCTGCCTTTGGGTTTGTGCCTTCCACCTTATGGTTATGCCTTAACCCCGATGCCCCGGAAAGTTTGTGTTGAATCATGCCTGCAGGCCCTGGGCCAGGGAAAATTTCATGGGGGGAAGCAGAAGATTTTCCAGAGGAAAATCCCTACAAGCAGCTTTTTGGGAAGAAAGCCAGGCTCAGATTTACATTTGTGGTCCTAAGTCAAAAATCAAGGGAAACTCCAAGTGCTGTAAGAGCAGCGTTTGCAGGATGAGCACACTATACCTCATCCTGTACATGGGAAAGGACTTCACTGCATGAAAGCTTGTTTTCCTTTTTCCCCTGGCAAAACTCTATTACCTACAGTCAGAAAACTGTCTTCTCCTACAGGTCTAGACCATATGGCTGTGTTGGTATGACTGGGATCAAGGACTTCCAGCCATGGAATCCAGCACTGCAGGCAGCTCTGAGAGGAGTGTTTTCCCCAGGAGAGGAGAGATTTCTCCACTCACCCTCAGAGCTATGAACAAGATGGGCTGGCAATGCCACAAATTATTGATTCAGAGTGGGCCAAGGTTCTTGGGAAGTGGAGAAAACTACTCTCTCTGTATACAAGAGGAGCCTGATACCAGAAATGCAAAAAGAATTTGGCCTGCTTAGAGAAGATGGTATTTGTCTCTCATTTCTTTGATGCCACTATTCCCAAGTTTTAGGCTAATCACAAAAAACTGCACTTTTTTGCAAAGCCTCTTTTCCTGTATTGGAATGAATTCTCACTAACACACCTTGAAATCTCCTAGAAATATAAACTTCTGGCAAGCAGAAAAATCAAGCCACACAGCCAGAATACAGTCCAGTCAGCATTAAGGAAAAGAATTGCTAATTAGGTGAAACAGAAGTACCTCAGCCTGGCAGTGCAGAGAGCCACAACTAATGAAGCACCAATGCTGCATCTCAGGTGATCAATCTCTGTAACTTTTCAAACTCTTTGTTCTACATTTAAATATTTTAATATTAATTTATTCTAATGGCATCTCAAGTGAATAATGAGTTATATCAGAATTGTGGTTTATTAAAAAAACCTCCAACAATAAAAAAATAATCAGATTCTTGTACATCAGTCTGTCCTGGTTATTAAAACCCAGAACACCTATTTTAAGCAGGAAATCTGCCTATAATGGACTCCCAAGAGGGTATTCAGCCAGCTAAAAGAATTTTATGTTTACCTTGAAAGCAGCCATCAGTATAGGCTTAATGAAGTCTAAAAACATCCCTAAAATTGTGGTTATATGCTCAATAACTTCTATAGTCTAAAATAAATTCAGTCACAAATGCTCTACTAAGAGCAAGAGTGCAATAAATAACAATTAACATGCAGGCAAACTGCAGCTAAGGTATAGATGGGGTAGGATATTCCTGAAGGTCCCTGTACCATTTTTTTCTTACTGCAGCAGTTCTTCCAAATTCTGTCCTTCCAAAATAGTGTAATAAGTCTTTCCCAGAGTTTCCATAGCAGTCAGTTCCAAAAGTGAAAAAAAAAATAAATAAAGTAAACAAATCCTGAACTGCTTTTTTGCATTTTCTGAGGCAGTCAGAAAATGCCAATCAGGTCACATTTGACCCCCAAATGTTCGAAATGATGAATTTTAATTAGTTCATCAAAGCAGAAGGAAAAAAATAGTACTTTCCTTTTCCAGCCCTTATCTTTTAAACCTGTAAAAAACCAATCCCATATTTAAGCAATTTTCCCTTCTACATAAGAGAGGGGAAATAAAACCTATTTGTGTGCCTGCTTGAAATCATCTCTCAACTCCACCCACCAGTTTAAGAAAATTATTAACTCTCCTTTCAAAGTCTTCATCTTTGCCAATGTCAGCAATGTCTCCAGTCTTCACATTTACTTACTCTTTATTCAGCATTTTGTATGTTACAATTATTTATTTTTCTATTTGTCTTTCCAACAGCAAATAATGAGAAGCAATTTTAAGAAGGAGGGAGTGAGAGGAGGTAAGATGTTCAGAAAAGGGGAAATCCACCTGAATTTTCTTGTCCTATGAGGTAGCAAGCTCTGTGGGCTGGCTCCTTATACAAGAACTTAAGGAACATGCGTTTAGGGATGTTTCTTAAAATGTCAATTCAGTGCATGAAGTTCCCATTAATTCTTTTTTCTTAGTTTATGAGTTCCAATCATCCTGGCATAAGTATTTCCAGCCCTGTGGCCAGACTGTTTACGCTGAGTCTACTAATCTCATCCATGAATCCATGACAGCTCCTTCCAACAAGTGAGGCATTTGCCAGAAAGAAGGAAATGCAGTCCAGGAAATCATCTTCATTTATGAACTGCTGCCTCCTTAAGGGAAGAATTGTTTCTGTTTTCTCCTTCCATCGTGGCTGGGATGGAAGCCTGCACGTAGTCCTGCTGTACCAGCCTGCTCGCATGTCTGCAGTATTACACAAATCCCAAATTTTGGATGAGGCCACAGGAAATGCTGGATTGCCTTGTGGCTGTTGCTGCTGACTGTAGTGTGATGCTGCCAGGTTTCAACACAGCAACTGCTCAGCTTCTCTAACACCAAAACAATAGAGGCAGGTTTCAAACATGAGTAATTCAGTCAAAGCACCATCCATGCATTACTGTTCTGGAAAGTGAGGTGAGGGAATCCAGGAAATTGAACCAAGGTGCAAAGGGTTGAAGTCAGTCCCTTTTTTCCTGGATGCAGCTGAAGCAGCAACACCCCTAAGAAATCAGTATTCAGTAGTGCAACCAGAACAAGTGAACAGAACAGAATATCACAAAATACCAGTACATAGATGGCTGGGGTCTTACTAGTGCAACTCTGCTTCTGCAAGGATCAAAGCATTGTGAAATGGATCAAAATGAATAATTAACAACCATTGCCTGTACCTCACCAGCATGAAATTGCTCATTTAATTCTAATCAAAGTTAAACCTTGGTTTTCTAAAACCAGATTTTTATTAACTTTACTGCAAAGTACTAATGTTCCAAAGATCCAATGCTATTTATGGTTTGATTTTCATGCCATCCTGAAAAGGTTGGTTCTCTTCATTCCTTGCCTCACAGAGGTACATTACAGCAGTAGCAACCTGCAGGATGCCCAGCCATACATGTGGCAGTCAGAAATCCAACAGCTGCTGAGCAGCTTGGCCTAGCAGTATATCCATCTAGGGCTGCAGGGATGGTGTGTCAGCAGAAGCCATAGGGGACATACATGAGACCAGAAAGCAAGATGGGGATGTAGAGCTCAGACATGGATTCCCTTCACAAACCATGATAGTTTCCACCTGTTCAGGCACTGTCTTTCCTTTTCCTTTATGTGCCCTCGTTCTGTAGAGGCAGAATTGACAACTATCACTCACAGCTGGACCCTTCTCACCTCCCTGGCTCTCCCCCAGGGTCCCTGACTGTAACACTCTCCACTGCCAGCCAAACAAGATCAGGTGCAACTCTCCAGAACCCACCAAAGAAATAAAAAGTCAGCCAGAAGAAAGCAAAACAAGCCACAAACCAGGAGGGCATTCCAGAAGAAATCTCTATGGACATGCCTGGATTATTTTAATAGCTTTGTTGGCTTAAACAGAGTTCACAGTTTGGCAGTTCTGAGTTCTGCCTTCCCAGAGGAAGCCCATAGAGACCTTGTTCTCATGTTTTCATTGCTTTTTTTCCTTTGATCCAAGGACAGAGGCATCTAGCTGATAAGAAAACTTAAATTCTAATAAATCTGTGAACTTAGTATTTCCTAGCATGGTCCTTGAAGTCTCTATCCTGGGAATATGGCAACTTCTATTATATCACAGTGACCATCAGTAACACAGCTGACCTAAAAATTAATCTACTCTTAATATTATCTCAACATAAAAATGAGTTCTAGCACTAATCACACATCCTCAGAGCTTGTGACCTTTAAGAATTAAATTATCTGAAAGAATATAGAAAAAATGGAGGAAGTAGAAATATCTGCTTTCCCAGTTGAAACAATCTCCAAGTAATTTGTTATGTGGGGGTAATTCACAACTTAAATAAGAAAAAAATTTGGAAGAATTGAGCACTTTCTTGAAACAGCCCAACAGCTAACCTTAAGGGTCTGTTACAGTAAGCAAATTATGACAGCAGCAAACACAGGGAGCGAACTTGTTGCCAGGATCTGACCAAGGGCTCATCCCTGCCACAAAGCACTGAGGCAGCCTTTCTGAGGGCTGCCACATTCCACCTGCATTACCTCCAGCAATCTGACATCCCAGCAGAGGACTGCAGGTGGGAAACTGCACTGACTGAGAACTTAGGGCACCAGTAGTGAAGTTGTAATGCCTTGACCAACACTGCTGAAAAGGAGGAGGACTGTCTGGATGTGTTTGCATTCCACAAAAGGCACCCAGTACATTATGTGGCACATTAGACTTAAAAGCTCCCAGTGTATACAATGAATTATGCAGCAGTGTTTATTGTAGAATTTTACTAATAAGCCATCCTAGATTTAAATAATAATAATTTTGCATACAAGGCATACAGTAAAAATGAATCATTCATTCCAAGTGCCTGGAGCAAAGCATACCTTCCCTGAGAGGAGGCTCACTGGGAGCAGCTGGCTGAAGGCTTCCAGCTAAGCAGAAGAATGGGGATGGGGGAACAACATGCCCCCAGTTCCTCCTGCCATGTCAGCCATCCTAGAGCCAGCTTTATGCTGGGAGCTCAGGACTGTAAATATTAAAGGAGAGTGATTATGTGAGTAACCAGGGGCTGTAGCTGGCAGCTGCTGATCATTCTTTCTTGTACATCTACTGCTAAATGTAGCCAGAGATGAGCAGAAGCTGACAAAACAAATGAGCACTGTGAGACGGTGAAGTGACAATATATTGATTCTGATTCCATTAATTGGGGGATCACTCAAATATTCCATCAAACCCATCAGGAAGGAAAACCAGAATTTTGCAGCACTACTCCATGTGCTTTAGGGTCTTAATGACTTCTGTATTAGTATAATGTAACATTATAATTTGCTACAATTATGTAATTACACCAATATTACAAAATATTATAATGTATAAAATTAGTATAATAATGTTGCATAATTATAATTTGCAATCTAATACATGAACTGATTTGTATACTATTCAAAACTACATTATAATGTTACATTCTGACTTTTCCCATGCTCCAATTGCAAATTGCCACTTAAAGCATTCACTTAAGTCCTTATCCACAGCTCCCTTGTGCTTTCCAGCCTACCTTCATTTCTTTTCTATCTTCATCACATAGTTTCTGCCTAATCTGGCTTGCTCCCTGGCTTGTGTTCCACCACAATGTTTTTGCCTTGGCACATGCACTATTCAAATCTGGTCCTGGTAGATTATAACCCATTTTGAATGAATGCAGAATCGTTCAAGAACATAATCACAAAGCTCCATTAAAATAAAGCTTCTCCAACACTCGGGGCCAGGCTTTGTCTTTTTCACTAACTAGAAAATAATTATCTTTTGGAACTATTAGTGGAGCATAGAAACATCCTTTAGTTTGAGTGATACACTGTAAATTAGCATATCTGCATACTGATTGTTGAGCATATCTGGAACCAATGGATCTGCCACAGTCTGTAGCAGTTGCCTTATAGCTCTATTAATCATGATAGCAATGGAGCCTTGCCCTGGATCACCCAGGGACCTGCAGCCTCCTTTCCAGCAGCCAATCTTTCAGAGGGAAAAGCTTTTCTTTTTTTAATATTAATTTAGCAGCAATAATTAAGCACATTGTTGATTTGTGCTTTGAAAATTTAAGTCCAAATACATCATCTGTATTACTAACGAATATATATTTTATTCCATTTTTAGTTACCTTTTAAAATATGGTTATTTCATGTTCTCCTCTGAATTTGCATGGGATTATCTATGAAAATAAGGAAGCAAATCCCAGAGGTAGCCAGAAGTTTTGTAAGAACTTTTTTCATTAATAGTTGAAGGACTTTACCTTTTCATAAGAAATTTCACTATTTCTGCAAAATTATAATAAACCTCAAAGCTTTAGAATAAAAAAATCAGAAATTGGAATTTCCTGCCACATGAGACTGGTTTTGTGGCTTGGGTCGCTCAATCTTCTCTTGATTAGAAGCTGTCACCAGAATACATCTGTCATCAAGCATGACCAAGGGCACCTCTGATGCTTAAGCCAAAGAACTGGACAGAAGTTTTACCATCCAGCCACAAAAAGAAAAAGCCAGGTACATTTCCAATAGCATTCTCAATGTTTTGGAAGTTCTCCATTTTAATTTTAACAAAGAAATATTATTTTACACAGAAGTTTTAATTCTGCATATCTCAAATGTCTTTCTTTCCCCTACCTGCTCCAGTGGTGAAGATAAAGCTTCTCCAAGCTGAAGATAAAGCAGGGAGCTCAGCAGCTCAGAGAACCAAATAAAGCACCAACTCTGATCATAAATGATTCAGCATTTGACAAACAGGCATAGTTGAAAATACTAACTTTCAACTTATCTCTGTTTAATTATTTTATTTTCAATGGCTTTCTATTGGTCTCAGTTAATACAGTCTACTTGGCATTTTTTGTGAAGTAAATGTTTCCAGGTTTTCCCCCTCCTCCATCTATTAGAGCCTACTCACTGGAAGAGAAAAGGACCAAAAAACCCCTTTTTAATTAATCCAGAAGGTATCTTTCATCCCCCATTAACTCCTCTTCCCTCTATTTATTCACCTAATGTTCTATGCAGCTCAGTCTAGTTTTTTGTGACTGGATCACATCTTTCAAGGGAAGCCTTTCCAAAAGCTGTCCGTGTTTCAGTAGAGGAGTTGAGTTGCCTTGCCCCTGTTCCCTTGGGGAAGCACCGTCCTTGGCTCATCACTTTGGTCAGCCAGTGCCGATGAGATGCACCATTCTGCTTTCTGACCTTACATACTTTAAAGAAGCCGAATTATTAAACACCACTGAGCATCCCCCTTGTGACAAATGAACATCCCTGAGTTTATGCTTGGCCGAGTAACCTAATTCATCAGACACTTGGAGGAAAATTTGGTATGAATATGGTAACACTGTGGTAGGGTGTTAGTAGTGATTAGTAGGTAAATGACGCGGGTATTATACCAGCGTCATTTATATATATATAAATATATATATCATATATATATATATATTGATATATATATACACATATATATATATATATATACACCAATATTATAAATATTGGTATTATTTATAAATATTTGCTATTTCGATTCCCATCTCTCTACCACGGCCTCGCTACGTGCGCTCTCCGGTGATTCCCGGTTCCCTTGGGGAGCGGGCGGAGCGGCCGGGCTGGCGCGGCCCGCGGGCTCCCCCTGCTGCCGCCGCCTCGCTGCTGCCCGGTACCGGCACCGGCCCGGTGCCGCCGACGGAGCCCTAAAAAGCCCTTTTTGACCCGGCCTCAGCTCGCCCGTGCACCGGCGTGAACAGTGCAGAAGAGCACAAAAGTATGGCTTCACAAACGCGGAGACATGCTTTATAACTAGAAAAACAAGTTCGCAACTTGGAGCGAGAACTAAACTGACTTCAAGGTATTTAAAATGAAAAAACAAAACCAAAACCCAGACCTTTTCTAGACTGAGGCATAGAAGTCCTCAAACTGCTAACTGAAAAGCAGGTCCTCTGTCAAATGCTGGAGGACTTTGGCTACAGCAACACGGAGCAAAAATGCCCAAGTCAGGCAACCTTGAAAACATAATTAAACAAACATTCAGAAACCTGCAAAACAAACCAGTCTTTTAATAAACCCCACAGTTTTGACTACAGAAAATGAGAAAATGGGATTTCCTCCATACCACGTTGGCTGGTGTCTGAACCTCCCCTCTGACTCAGGAGCTGCCAGAATACACCTGTCACCAAGGGCTTTTCTGGGTTTTGAGTCAAACAACCAGACATGGGTGATGCCTTTCAGCCATAAAAATGTTCTAGATTGAGGCATGAGAAATGTGCTTCAGGAAACAGCTTCCCAAACAAATTATTGAAAAACTACTCTTCTGACAGCTGCAGGGGTTTTTGGCTATGGCACACTGCATCAGGGCTGGGAAAAGGCAGAAAAATGGTGGAATTCCAGGTACAGTGGGACTGGGAAGCAGCTGCCACAGAAAACCAATGCTGGCATGGCTGCATTCGCCTCCTGCAGGGGGCTGATGGATGAGATCTCTTACCTGCATGGCCAGGATTAAAAGAGAGCCCAGGGCCCCATGAGGAGTGGGGCTGGAAGGGCCCTGTCAGGAGATACATGAAGGATTTAATGTAAAACTTGCTCTTCTCCATCTCCCTAAGGATGCCTTACTGACTACTATTTTAGGGAAGCTGCAAATCAGCTTTGGGAATATTTTTCCTGCCATAATTACATGCAGCTGCATTTTTAGCGCCTCCATTAAGTACATATTACCTCCTTAAATCCCCTGAGAGCCTTTAAAACAGATCCTTATAAGAGCCTTTTCCCCATCCTTTATTTTTTCTTTAATTAGCTGTTATTCACACAAATTGGGCTAACACCAAATGAAAAAATATATTATCATGGAATTCACCACAGGCAATCTAAAGCATCTTTTCAACATTATTTCTGTGCAACTGGGGCTGTGTTGTCCTTATTCCCAATTGTTTTGTGGGCACAAATTCAGCCTGATGAAGCTATGCAGTATTACCACCTCTACTTTACTGACACCTGAGACACTGCCCAGCTGTCCTTGATAACAGCCCTGTGTGGCCCTGAGAGTCTGCACCATGCCCATAAACTGCTGCAAAGCAAAGGTGTGGAATCAGCCATTTTCCCAGTCCCCTTCCCTAAACACAGTGAAGTATGCTTTTGTGTGCTGCTGTCACTCTCAAACCATGAAAGGGTTTGGGTTTTCTGGAGCCAGTAGTTTTCTCTGATGCCAAAATACTTCTTGTTGAAAAGATGCAGTGGTGTATGTATATGTATATGCTCCAGTACAATATGGGTTGTTTGTGGCCAGTTTTCCATAAAACAAGGACCAGGTCATGCTCAGTGTATTCAGAACTGAGAGATCTCCACTGCAACAGGAGATAGGCAGGAGATCAGTGTAATTTCATACCATTCTAACAATTAAGGACACTCCCATAAAGGCTCATATTAAATCTTGACTATGGATTAGGATTTGTATAAAGCTGCCCTAAGGATCAGCAAGCCAGTTGCCTCACGAGTAAGCAAATTTTAACAAACTTTTGACCAAGCCCTTCCTAAGAGTAGCCTGTCAGGCACAGTTCAAAGGCAGGGCCAGCAGCTGGGGCTGTAACACCGAAGGGGAGCCACAGCAGCTGCAGCAGCTCTGGACCTGGGAGAAGAGGGTGAGAATTCCCTTGTACATTCCCAGCAGGGACTCAGCATGCACTGGAACCACTGCACAGCTGCATCCTGATCATCCTGACTGGCCACCGCTGCATGCAGCAGGGACCTGTGCAACATTGCTAAAGCTCCTGCCACCCTCAGCTGTACTGCAGAGAGCTATCCCAGCCCACAATGTGTGATGGGAACTGGATCCATGGTTAGCAGATATTTGGCTTTGTGTTAGACAATGAGAGGAGACTGAAACTACTGAAAACCTGCAATAATCCCAGTGCATAACAACATACTTTGCAGCTCTGCTTGCAAACCAAAAGAGACAGAATTGGACAAGGCTAGCATTTGTAATTATGCAACAATACATTCTATGGTTTTGCTCTCATATTTCTGTCTACCTCTAGTTCCTTTACCACCACAGAATATCTTTTTTGGTTATCTCAATTGTTCCAATTTCTGCTCAGAAAGGAACATTAACTTTACAGAAAAGCCTAGAAACAAACTTGATTTACACTGAACTGACTCAAAATCTCCCAATTAACCTTAAAGGGAGTCAAGGAGAGTTCTGAAGTAAAGCCTATTCTGATATCTGGGAACCAAACATGAGAGAAGTGGGCTGTGAAAGAGTCAGACAGCTCCTGACTAAGCTCAAATAAAAAAGGAAAGCACATAGAAAGTAGGAGCAGACACAGGCTGCCCAGGGCAAATATAGAAACTTGGCTTGCATTCACAAGAGCGAAGCTATGAAGGCCAAAGCTCAAGGGAGTTAGAATATGTAACAGGTTACATTGGTCAGCAAGAGGGGTTTCTGTAAGCACACTGGCAGCAGCAAGGAACTTAAAAGAAGATGCAGTCCTGCTCTATAGGGGCCAGGGAACCTAGTGACAAATACAGAGTAGGCTGGAGTACTCAGTACTTTCCTTCTGGCCTTAGATTGCACCAGAGAAGGCTGCCAGCTGGTCTCCCCTTTCCCTGATCCCACCAAGCTACTCTGTGAGAACATGTCAGCAGGGAGCAAGGGAAGGCCTCCCCACTGGGGAGGGTGAGACATAGGTTAAAACAGCACACACAGTGAACTTACCATTAGGGCATGGCCCCACAGTCCCTGAGCAGGAAGAGCAACAGGTCCCATCCCATGAATCAGGCAAAGGCAAGGTAACAACCCAGATCCAAGATCAAGCCAGGAAATCCAAGAAACGACTCATGACAAAACAGGACTGGAAAAATGTCCTGCAGTTGCACCATAGCTCAGGAAAGGGCTCCTGCCCTTGAGCCTGCACTTAAGAAACATCTTGGTCCCATGGTCATTGGTGTGTGGGTAAAGGCCCCATGTGAGAGTGGTCAAAGCAATTGAAGCCCATTAGTGCACTCAGGGCCCTGTTAGGAAATTGTTTCCACAGGTGAGGACTGGAGCATTGGAGCCAATTGGAGAGATACAAGTTCACAGGACCAGACAGGATGCATCTGAAAGTCATGAGGTTTTGACTGCGTGACCCCTCTCTATCAACTTTGAAAGATCAATGATACTGAGGGAGATGCCTGATGTTCAGGAAAAAACACATCATAGCTATCTCCATCCCAGGGAAATGCAGGCCAAACAGTTTTGTCTTGGGTCCAGAGAAAGTTATGGAGAGAATCCTCCTGGCAATCATTCCAGCCACAGCCAGCATAGATTGTTCAAAGGCAAACCATGTCAAAAACCTTTAAAAGGTATAGTGTTTCCTTTGCACAACATAAACCAATTGAAAGACCTCATCTATGTTTTATCTACTCTGGTTTCCATAGACCATCCCAGACAATTTTGGTAGATATAAACACAAATAATCTGGATTAGATTATAACATCCAGTAGCTGCATCAGTGTGTCCCTTTTAAGGTCTTTTGATGTTTTATTTCTTGTTTAATGTAGTAAATTACTCCTGCCAGTTTCCTTTTTATTGACTTTACCTGAGCAGCAGAGTCGGGAGGGAGGCGTTGTTGGCTGGGGTCAAGTGGAAAGTTTGTGAGAAAAGTCAGTGTCAAGATTTTGGGTTGCTCACAGTGTAGGTGGCATCAGGATGATCTTTCATTCTTATACAGCCAGGCTCAAGGAGTCTCTCTTTCAATGAAACATACAAATCAACCTTTTTTTTTAACTGAAAACATAGAGTGCACTCACAGGAGTGCATTCAGTGGGACTGCCTTTGGAGTTACAGAGGGGATAGTTCCTTCAGGATCGACTGCCAAGCAAAGGGAATGAGCTCAGCTGGAACACTCTGCAATGCAGAATGCCTCTTTGTAGTGCACAGCTTTGCATGAGGTCCTGATGCTTTTCCCTAAACTTCACTAATACACTCCAGACCCATAACTGAGGGAGATAAACAAAGCATTGAGTCAGTTAACTTGTTCTTCTAGAGCCAATGCAGTTCCACATTAGACTTGCAGCAGCTTTAGTGGAGCCACTTGTTAAAAGAGGAGGAAAGAAATATCTTTGTATAGTGTATATATGGGCATTGAAATTGGATGGCCTCTTTGATAAAGGAATGTTTCATTCATTAAATGAAATATGATAAATTATGTTAATGTCTCTACACTATTTTTCTTATTCATGTACTAGTATTTAATCCCTTAAGTGTGATTATATAAATCCCCTCACAAGTCACATTGTTTTTCAAAATGTAAAGACTATCACTTCTTATGTAAACCTCTAATGTCCTCTAACCCACAGCAGTCAGGTTCCTCTGTGTTAATCTTTTATGTTCAGGTGATACTTTCTGTTCGATTCAGGTCATAAACGTGAAAGACAAACTATACCAAAGTGACAAATTATTTAAATATCAAAAGGATCAAATACAATGGATTGAAAATAAAGTCTTACATAGGTTCTAAAATTAGGATCTTATCAAAGATAAGTGTTTCCCATATCTAGTACTCTGCAGAACAAAACTAATCAGTCTATATCTAAAACTGAATACACACACACCATTTTATGCAAAGTTCAAATGTGACTCAAGTGTGACTTGAGTGTTCAAATGTGAGTCAAGTGTTCAAGTGTGACTGGAGGCTCAGTGCTGTGACTGGACACCTGATTCCTAGATAGACTCTTGTGACTACTCACGTGAGCAGTTTTAGCACCAAAATATTCTCCCTCAGAAGCCTGTGGCCTCATACCCTTCTGAAAACTATGCATGTCCTTAACATCATGGGATCACAGCTAAAGGACATTCCCTTTGGTTTCTGCTGTGATGTGGGGATAGCCTCTGTGCTGGCACCAGCACCAATAAAATCTGCAGGTCTCCATGTTGGCTCTGGCTGGACATCACTACTCCTGGGGACAGTGACAGTAAGAAGGAGGCATGATCCACCTGTGCCCCCCACAAAAGCCAGAACACAACTTACACTTAAGCCTTTCTCTTGCCACCCTCTGGAGCAACCATCTGCTTCAGCTTCATGAAAGTTTAAGGCTAGTGTGGTTTAAAAGAGGCCCTCAGGGATTTTTTAATGAGTCGTGGAAAAAATTAAATTGTGATGATGGATGTGCCACTGGAGTCATGCTTATTGCACTGTACCATTCTTTCCTCTACAACTGTATGCTAATTCTTCAGTGGGTTTTACTGGGATCTGATGTAGGCTGTTGTTCTCTGACGTTTAGGGAAATTCCCAAATTAAAATTATTCCAGTACCAGTTTCATAATTCCATGAAAAGTTTCATAAAATGCTGTCCCTGAAACCATCCTCATAATTGCAGAATATGTGGTTACAGTAGAAAGAGGAAATGGTTTGTTAAAATACATACTTTTAAAATATATAATAATTATTGTTACAGCTAATTTGCAATAGTGCAAATATTGTAAATATTCTTGTTACGTTGCATGTTTTATGTATTGGCATACATGTAATTAATAAATATGGTATATGTATCATGTATTGGGTACTCATCTCTTGGCCTGACCAGCTTTTGAGGGAGGTGTGTTGGCTTCTGGGAGTCTGGGTCAAGAATGCTACTGAGAAGTTGCCAAGCCTGATGAAGCCCACAGGTTGTTACCCACTATTAATGCTTCATGTGGAAGCTGATATAGGGCAGTGCCTCCCCTTCCAAGACAGGCTTGGAAAGTTGGGGCTGTTCAGCCTCGAGATAAGAAGTTTGCATGGAGACCCCATAGCAGCTTTCCAGGATCTGAAGGGGGATTAGAGGGCAGCTGGAGAGGGGACTCTTGATCGGGAGCTGTAGTGATAGGACAAGAAATAATAGCTGTAAATTGAGAGGGGACAAATTCAGGTTAAATATTAGGATGAATTTTTCTCATGTGAGGCTGGTGAGGCACTGGAACAGGTTGTCCAGAGAAGCTGTGGCTGCCCCAACTCTGGCAGTGTTCAAAGTCAGGCTGGATAAAGCCTTGAAAAACCTGGTCTGGTGAGAGATGTCCCTGCCCATGGAGGTGGGGGTTAGGACTAGATGATCTTTAAGGTCCATTTTAACCATTTAACATTCTTTGACTTTATGATATAATAAGATCTCTGATTAGGAAATACCTGGAGTGTTTGAAGTGGTAGTGGCCATTCTGCTTCTCTGCTGGTGTTGTGGTGTTATAGCAGCAGAACTCAACCAGGATTAGGGCACCAGAAAAAGGTCCTGCAATAAGCTCTGTGCAGACAGTGCAGACAAAGCACACACACAATGCAGGTCAGGCACTGGAAACAGCAGAGGAACGGGGTCACAACATCATGACTTTGGCACCCAGGGAAATGTCCTTAGCACTAGCACACACCAAACCCAGTATGTGCACATGCTTCACATCCACACCGTGGGTGCCATTTTTGCACTGATGCAGGCAGACTCTCTTCCTCTAACAAAAGCTGATCTGTCCTTTATTCTATATTCTAAAAGTCCTGTATTCACCAGACTAGAAAACATCTTAGTGTATTATGCCACTGTTCAAAATAGAGGATAAAGCACTTGAACAAATTTTTTTGAACAAATGTACTCAGACAATTAAAAAGGCATAAAATTTAGGACAGAAAAAGTTCTTAGAAAGAAATCCAATTATGAGTAGGAGAGTCTTAGAGATGGAGTAGTCTGTGAAGTCAGTGCGTAACTGCAGCAATTAGATATGTAACAAGATATTGAGCATTTTTTGAAGTCCTTATAGAATAAGAGATCTTAACAAAAACAAAACACCAGGCAGAAATTGGGGATTCTTTTCCTCAGGTTAACTTGTGGTTTTATTTCACTATTGCTTTCTTCAACCAACTGCAGGATTCATCACCACATAACTTGCTTTCATTTTCTTTTATGAGCATGTTTTTTTCCTTGCCCCAAGTGAAACAGGATATCCATCTTTCAGAATTTCTGCCCTACCTTTTGCAATACCATCATTTGTGTGTGGTGAGAGCAAAAGCATTTAGCAAATCCCATTGTGGTTAAAGGAAATGTGCAGCTTTACTATTATTGCAATAGAATAAAGCTTTGTTGAGATACAAGATTGACTAATGTGGGACAGTTCCTACTTCCCCCTACTTTGATGTCATCTGTTTAAAAGATGAGCAGCAAAAATAATAACTGTATTTTGTAGTTTATTTTTCTACCTTGCCATGACACTGACTTGTAATGGGAAGAGATTTAAAGAGCACACAAACCTGCTGGAGGTGCCCCTTTGAATCCCCTGCCATCAGGCAAACTGCCCCAGTGCCCATAATGAAAAGGATTTGTCTTCACCCTCTTATGGTGAATAGTGATCTTCCTTTCAAAACAAATT
Source organism: Melozone crissalis (assembly GCF_028551555.1). Classification (NCBI taxonomy): domain Eukaryota; kingdom Metazoa; phylum Chordata; class Aves; order Passeriformes; family Passerellidae; genus Melozone; species Melozone crissalis. The sequence goes on from NW_026535794.1 coordinate 32,533,693, forward strand.
TATGACAATTAAGTGTCTATGCTGCATTGTCATTGGTAACACAAAACAGCTAAAAATCATGATGAGAAATTGAAAAATAAACTGATTTTGTTAAGATTTTTGAATTACATGTAACATGCTATGACAAGAAGAGTATACATGATAATTTCTTAATAATTTGCTCTCCAAAACTTTAGTTTTACTTTGAAATGAAAGGAGTCACCAAAAGAGAACTATAAGGCCTGTTTCTTCTAAGAAAATACATGATGGTGAGATGGTAATTGAGGAAGTAAAGACTGATCCTGCAAAGTGAAATTTGAATAACTATGACTTTTTGAGCTAGATTGTTTTTGCTTTTACAGTTTTCTGTTTCCCAGCTTTTCAACTTCACTAGCTGGTAAATTTTTGGGCTCAAAGAAAAGATGAAAGATCTTGGCCAATGAATCAACATATCTATCCCTTCAGCATGAGACCTTGCAAAGCCTGGTCTCAGAGTCACCCAAGAGATCTTACACTAAAGGGGAAAAATCTTGGCTAACCTGTTCTATAGGGTTAATGTAGGAAATTAAAAAAAGAGGAATTGAATGGAAATACCAGGTTTTTTCATATACATTAAAAAGGAAAGGAAAACCAGTATTACTGCTGTTTTTAAAAAAGACCTCCCAACTGTTTTGAAAGAATTGTCTTTACTTGCAAAGGCATTTTGATTCAAGTGAAATCATGTGTATGTGCCCTTTAAAAAGTATTTCAAAGAGATGCTATCAAGGTTCATCCTCACCAAGACCATATCTACCCTCAGTGGTGAGTATTACATATCCCTTCAAGAAAGGTGGGTTAGAAGTGTGTCAGCAGGCCTGTGTGATGCTGGCTCCTCCTGGGTTTATACATCATGAGGTTGCCATTATTTGCAGGATATGAGCTGTTTTCTCTAGTGGATTCTCACCTCCTGCACAGTCCAGGATGAGTGCTGCTTAGGGAAGGGAACATCTGCTCAGCCCTCTCCCTCTTTGTCCAACAGCTGGTCCCTCTCTCACCTACTGCCATCTGTGTCTTTCCTGAAATTTTCTACACCTGAAATGGTGGAGAGGTGCCACAACAGGATTTCTACCACAGCCTTCTAAAACCTCAGAATTGTTAACTTATATGAAGGAAATTAGGGCATTAATATAATTCCCATGAAAAATCGAAGATGAAGAGGTTTTCCTGGGGCTTTACATAGACTGAACCAAAAAATATGAACATTTTTCATAAAATGTTTCATTCTTTTAATTCAGCAAAGTTGCCCTATTTGTGAAGTCAAATGTTTCATAGACACCTTCAGTTATACAAATAAATTAATGGTAGAGAAATCAGGTCTTTCTCCCTTCTGATACTGCCTCCATTCCTTCAGATATCATAGTTTCTTTATAAAGATACTGAATACTGCAATGACTTCAGCTCTATTTGCAGGTATTCAGCTCTATATTTGCAGGTATCTGGAAAATTAAAACCACCAATGTTGTTTAAGCTTCTAAAGTCTGGCTGTTATCAGTGGCCAACAGAGGCTCCACAGACACTGCCAGTGGTTCACCTTCTTTATTACAGAGGGTAACAAAAGGACCATGCCTAAATCCTTTCTTACTGATGATAACTTTGAGGAGAATCTTCCAAGGGAAAAAAGTCTTTGAGAAAAAATGAGAATTAATATGTCTTTGCAAGTTCAATAAACAAATGTCTTTCATTTATTTTTCATTTTGAGCTAAACATGTCTCTCAGTATTAGGTTTAGGGTTCAGTAAAGAGGAGGGTCATTTTGAATATCCTCCTTTAAACCTTAAATCTTGAATTGCAGCTGCTGTACCCTTAATATGTAGTGCATAAATGATTATAAAATACTTCAGGGAAAATGATGTTTTGAAATGTTCAAAGGTCTAAACCTAAACAAGAAGGAAATAAGTTTTTAAAAAATAATTAAAAGTGATTTTTTGAAGAGTGCTTCATTGTTTTTAAAAGGGTCAAGACCATTTCACAGAAGCAAATCAACCTTTGGGGATATCTCTTCCTGTAAAGGTGGTTACAGCACCACAAAACTTTCCAAAAAAGTCCCCCCAGAGTTCATTCCAAAACTTCTGCTTTCTTTTGCATGTAATTTCCAGCAGTGAACAAAGCCCTGAGGATATATAAACTTAATTGTTTTCACATGCCCCCCTCATAGCCCCTGACTTGTGTCAAGTGAGAGTCACCCTGCTGACGCACCTCTCGCCAGCCAGCTCTACAGTACAGTGGTGGCTCCCCTGCCCTCATTCTGCTTTCCCTTTCCACTTGGCAGAGGTACGAGTGTGGGATTTCACAGGCTTGTCCGCCAACTTTGTAATGAGAGATGTGTCCAACTGCTATTGGTTACTTCCAATTTTTAAGGACTAAAATAACATTATTTGAAGCTTCAGACAAATACCAGGAAGGAAAAAACCCCTCCGCTGTTGATTTACTGGAACACACTATCATCAAGACTTGAAGGGAGGGAATTTGAAAGGAACAAATTGCATGGATTGCACAAGCTATTAATTTTACACTTTGGTGAACAAGACCAATAACATATGCCCTAATGTGAGAACGTAGGTAGCAATCACCACAATTCACAGCCGTCACGTCTGTCTTGGGCTGATCTTTGCATAACTTCCCAGACTAACTAGCTACTACATTTTCTCAAAAAGCAGCTGAATCCACTCCTTCTTCTCTGTCTGTTGCTTCCTAAGTCATTTCCTTTACAGAGTCAGCACACAGCTAGTCTAGTAAGAATTTTAGAGATTGAGCTGAAGATCATTGCAGTATATCTTGACTGGCTATTAATATTACACAAACTCTAAGAAACACAGAAAACTTATTTTCAATATGTGAACTGCAAGTTGTGTTTCTTATATACAGTATCATACTTCCTTAACATAGTATATCAGCCAGGGTGTCTTATTCAAGAGTCCTCATAGGATTTTTGTGATTGTTGGAGCAGAAAGAAGAATAACAGGTTTATTAAACAGTGAATCTAATGTTAAACTACAAAGGAAGACTTTGCACAAAGACTAAGTGTCAGATGTGTACTTCTTGCTTATCAAAATCAGCAGCCAGAGAATTCCCAAGATGTTAAAGCAAATTTATAAAATAAAGATTCTTTCTAAAATCATGCCTGGCAGGTTTTGTAGCAATATTGTGCAAGATACAAAGTAGAAATAACTCATAAATATGTTAACATAAGGAAAGTGTTTCAAATATTTTGGTCAACCATGAGTTCTTCTATTTAAATAGGACTCTGAAAATTTTCTCTATTCTTAGTATTTCCTAGGCAGTTATCAATCAGCAGTCAAAGAGGATCCCATGTAAGTTTGATAAAAAGAATTCTTCCTGGCATGAGACTACTGATTAAGTGTGAGAAGAGTAATAGGAGTTCATGTTGCTATTTTTAAAACCTTCCTCTGTTGATCCAAAACCCCCACGCCATTCCTAAGAAATGCAAACTGTTCTGAAAAACTGAAAAAAAAAAAAAAAATTTAAGGTTTTCTCCAAGCAGTTTTACTCTGCCAAAAAAATGAGTAATTTTTGAAATGGAGTAACTAATTTGTTATATAGTTTGTTTTTGCATTGTATCAGAGACCATTGCTCCTTGTACTCCAGATGGTCCTAAAAGGCTACCCAGTATAACCATGGTACAGCTAAAACACTCAGCACCTTGCAGATGCTTTAGTGTTTCCCCAGACCGGGGCTGTAACCCCAAGTATTTCATCCACTGCTGCCTTTTACAGCCTCCCCTCCCACCCCAGCCCTGCTGCCCCACCTCCCCCAGCTTCTCGTGCCCTTCTCTCAGGCCAGAAGCGTCGCAGAGCCCAGTCATGGGAATATCTCGTGGCTGTCCTCCAGAAAACTCGCCTGCCTTCCCAGGAAATGGAGCATCAGCAAAACATTCTGGAGAAAATACACATTTGGTGGGGAAAGGAAACTGAGCTGCTAAAAAAAGAACCATTTGCCCAGCTCTGCAGGAGAGGAGTAAGTAAAATCTGTGGGGCCATACATGAAGTTGGCTGCTCGTCTGGACAGCCTCTCTGCATCGCAGTCTTCCACAGACAGTTTAGTCTTCAGGGCATTTCCTACCCCTTTATTTTGTTCATGAAAGTCAATACAAAACACTGCTGGTACCAAAGAGTGACTGCAAATCCCAGTAAAAGGGGAAGTTGTCATGTGCTCCTCCATTCCCTGCCTGATGGAAAGACCACGTACAGTGCTGACGTTCTGTTTTAGCAGCACTTTTTCAAACATAAGATGTAAGGCAAGAATCAGACCTTAACTGCAACAAGTTTGATATTTTAGATAGCTGTATCCTGCTATACCTAAGCTTTTGAACTAATCATTGCAAAACTGAGTTTAGGATAAGTGCTCAATTAACTCCACAGATCTCTAAGGAAGTTTTGCACTTTCTATTGAATCTGATTCTATCATGAACATATTGCCAGAAGATGCTCAAGAGAGCTACTTCATGCAATTACCTCACTCATTACATTTACTGCCAAAATCCTGGTGAAACCCTTTTGCTACCACCTTCAATTTCCAGTAATTTCCATTCCCAGAGCCTCCAAGACAAAGACTGGCAGGTTTTTACCCTTACTAAGCAGAGGTCAAAGAGAGTCAGTCTGCTCCTTTCCAGGCCAGCCCACAGATTAAGGATGTGAACATGTAGGTTCTCAACCCCCTCATTTCCCTGTAAAAAGTGCTGAACTCCCCTTTCAGAACAGGCAGCATGCTCAAAGCTGACTAATATTGTATTCCAAATTGAAAATGTGCTTAATTATAATGTCATTCTTTTTTCCACAGTCAGCCTAAGAGTGATCCTTGTACTATTTTATCTCATAGTAATGGAATAGTTTGGGAACAATATCATTCACCAGCTATCAATGGGGTTTGGTTTTCCCCTTCTAAAGAGAGGAGACATTTTTCAACTGTCCATTTTCTAAAAGCTGTGGAGTTTGTTGGGTTTTTGCCAAAGAAATGGATGAGTCATGGTTCCAACAGATAGTACATGCAGATCTGCTAGAAGGGAATGAAACTGTCCTGGGAAATTGCTGTGACTTCAGAGCCTGACATAGGCAGTGTGGCCCGAGCAGAACAGGCGTTAGCACATGAATCATGGTGGAACAACAGGTAGCTCCACACACAACAGGATATCACTGTTACATCAATGTTTGGGACAGTATAAGAAAAAATAGAGTCAGAGTAACACTGGATTATTCAGCTCATTTACAAATTAAATCCAGAGTTCAGAGAGCAGCAACAAAGCCGGTGAAGGGTCTGGATGACAAATCTTATGAGAAGTAACTGAGGGAGCTGGGGTTGTTTAGCCTGGAGAAAAGGAAATTCAGGGGAGATCTTATTGCTCTCTACAAGTGCCTTGAAGGAGGCTATAGTCAGGTGAGGTCAGTCTTTTCTCCCAGGTAACCAGTGACAGAAGGAGAGGATACAGTCTTAAATTGCACTAGGGGAAGTTTGGATTGGAAATTAGGAAGAATTCTTCCCAGAAAGAGTGATTGGGCATTGGAATTGGCTGCTCAGGGAGGTGGAGTCACCATCCCTGGAGGTATTTAAGGAAAGACTGGAGGTGTCACTCCATGCCACAGTCTAGCTGGCACAGTGGTGTTTGGTCATCATCAAGACTGAACTTCATGACCTCAGAAGTCTTTTCCAATCTAATTTATTCTGTGATTCATGCACACATATTGCCCTGCTGTCTGTATTGCCCTTTAGGGCACAACCCAGAGAAATGCAGGAAGTCAGAGACAAAGCTCAGAGCATCCATTGCCCCTGTAAACCTTTGCAAACAAAGAGACACTATTTGCTGCCATTTGATTCTGGCATACAAGAAAAAGAAGCCTGGAAAAGAGACAGTGCACAAAGAAAGTGAATAAGGTAGCCTCTGAACATTATTATGGAGCATTTTCTTGTCTCTGTAGCTGGGATGAGGACACCAGGAAGGCTTGGCAGCCTTTCCAGGCCCTGTGCTACCTTGGTCCATGACATGTTCCACTAAAACTCTGATGGAGAAACTTATTCACTTCCTAACTGCTCACTAGCCATCTGTCTCCTGTGTGCCAAACTAGCCACCTACCCTCAATGTCTGCTGCAGTAAGTAGAAATACCTGATTTTAATCTATTCCAGAGAAGCACCATAACACATTCAGAAGTAGAAAGACTTGCTTGTTCAGGGATCTAGTGACCCAGTAATATAATGCTTCTGCTCCACCATCATTTCCAGAAAAGCATTCAAAGGCACCTTTTCTAGAGGAAAATGTCTTTTCTACAAGGGTAACTCCACTATAATTCAGGAGGTTATTGAAAATATGGTTTCTGAGGAATAGGATTCACTGAATGAGGTGCCAAAATTTTCAAAACTGAAATCCAGATTGTCAGCATTGGTTCTTTCACATAATTAATCTAATATGAAAGCTTGATTCATTAAGGTTGGTTACCATTTAGTTACCATCTTAAGGGCACTGAGGCACAGCCTCCATCACACCAAGAAAAAAAAGTGGTCAAAGAGGGAGCTATGGCAAGGGCACACAGATTTCGGACCACTGCAGCAAAAGTGCATCCTAATTCAGAAGGGGTGTTGGTGCATGCAATTTGTTTTTCTGTTTAACTGATATCAAGTTAAATATTTATAAAAGATTTAGTGACTGGGTCACTTTCTTCCAGATGGGAACATGCAGTGGTTAGAGGCTGTGATCTCACTGATTCCAAGGAAATACAGCAACAAGCATCAACTGCCAAAGAGAAGGCAGTGAGCCAGGCCAGTTTCACTCAGAAATTTCTCCTGCTGATGTGGGCAGAGCTGTCAAAACCCTTGGTGTGTTTCATTGAGAACTGGGGAAGTTTTACACCACTTTCCAGTGACAGGGGACAAGCATCTTCCCTTATCTCCTTAGAATATGCTTCAGTAAATTAATTTTTCAACTAATCCTTGAAGAAGGTTTTGTCAGTAAGAATTATCTGTTAAGGACAGAAATGTTAATGTTTAGCAGCAAAGACCAGCAGTGTGACAAAAGGCCAGTTTTAGCTGGGTTAATTTTCTTCACAATGGCTGGTAGGGGACTGTGTTTTGGATGTGCACAGTACACAGGGTTGTTGATAATATACAGAAGTTTTGTTATTGCTGAGCGGGGCTTACCCAGAGCCAAGGCCTTTTCTGCCTTTTGTACTGCCGTGCTGGTGAGGCTGGGGCTGCATGGGAGGTTGGGTGGAGATACTGCCAGGACAGGTGATCCCAGGTGACCAAAGGGATATCCCAGACCATGGGTTATGCTCTGTAATAAAGTGGGGGGAAGAAGGAGGAAGGGGAGACATTTGGGGTGATGGTGTTTGTCTTCCCAAGTAATTGTCAGATGTGATGGGGCCCTGCTCTCCTGGGGACGGCTGAACTCCTGCCTGCCCATGGGCAGCAGTGAATTAATTCCTTGCTTTGCTTTGCTTTGCTTTGTGTGCACAGCTTTTGCTTTCCCTATTAAATTTTCTTTATCTCAACCCATGAGTTCTCTGGGCTCTGATTCCCTCCTTGAGCCAAATGGTAGGGGAATGAAAGAGCAGCTGTGTGGGGCTTGGCTGCTGGCTGGGGTGAAACCACAACAGTCAGCCAGTGCTAAAACTCGGCACTCCTGCATGTATCAGGAAATTAGGAAAGATGAGAGTTTTGGGTAAAATATGAAGAAATAAAACTTTCCTCGCTGAAAGGCCCAAAGCCCCAAAACCAATCTAAAAAGTTGTGGTTACATTGTGTGGTACATGGAAATTAGATAAGAGGGAAGCTGGAAGTGATTCTGGGATGAAGCAATCACCAACACTCATGGGAAACAGCCATGTTCCATGTTCTTCTAGACAAACCCAAAGCACTTGTAGGGTCTTGTCCAGTTTTGCATGGTGTCTGTAACCCTGTTACATCGCAGCAAAAATCACCATTATCAAAAACAAAGTAGAAGAAAGATTAGACTTGCGATGATAGACTTCTGAACTCACAACTATAGAGAGGAACTGCAATATAGGCTAAATATCTTCCAATTGTAATTCATGTAACTTCTTTCAGAGAGTGCCATTTACACTTCTGTTCTAGCCTGCAATACCTGGAAGCTTATTACAATCCCACTAGTTTGAGATACAGCCTATGTTACCAGAGAAAATTCACAAAGCTCAGGACCTTTTAAAAACTGTAGGGAACAATTGTGGCTTGTAGCAAACCCTGCTGGGAGAATGGAGCACAGCATTTAGTGCTATGACAAAATATCTATCATGTGTTTAAATTCCAAACACCTGATGGTCAATTATAACAGAGTCAATATTAAGTGTTTTTGTATAGAGTCCAATTTTAATGAGTCCTGCTCTGGGTGATGCTGAGAAAAGCCTGCTATGTAATTGCTCTGCTGCTTTTCTGATTAGATCTGTCTGGGCTCTTTTTTAGTCTATGCTACCACAGCAAAATCTGCATATCTGCATTCAGCAGATTCATCAAGGTTATTTCTTTAAGAAACCCTGGTCATTGTAATGCCATCTCTAGAAAATAGGCAGTGAATTGCCCTTGGGTTCAGGGCCATTGGTCATTGCATTTTATGATTAGGCATAAGGTTTTCTCTACCTTCAATTCTAACATCCTACATAGGAATTTAAATTGTCACATGGTTTGAATTATCAGTAAAGACATGTGCCTACAAAACATCAGTAAAATTTGATGATGCATCTAACTGATAATGTGGGTATTTGAAATTTGCATTTGGCCTCAAGCATTTTCATGCGGGCTTTGATACTAATTCATTTTGTGTCTTTGGACAAAAGAGATTGCATTTTCAATTCCCTGCCTGTACAATGAAGGCACCAGCTGTAGATAACCTACTGGAGACTGCCAGTTTGATTAATGATTGTAATATCCCTACAGCTAGCAGCCATAGAGTCAGCCAGTCACTGTTTCTTCACGCAGGGGAAGTTCATCATGGTCTCCATGGAAGTTCATAATCTTTTCTTCACAGAAAAAGGAAGTGGGAGAGGACCCTGCACAATCCTGGAAAGCTGTGAGCAATGGTTCTTGCCCTTGGTCCGTGAGCAGTCACTGCTGTATTCTCTTGGCATTTTCCCTTTAGAGGCCAAATGTTACATTGTCTAGCCACAGCTCTCAAGAGGCACCAAGCACCTTTGGGTGAGTTATTTGGTGAGTCATCTTCAGCCTGTGGAAAATCAGATCATAGAGCTTAGGAAATTAGGAATGGATTTAAGGAGATAACATTCCCTTTTTTCTCTTCACTGGCTTCCCAGGAAATGCAGTGAGAGCCTCCAGCATTTTAGCCAGCTGCAAGGTTTTTTATCTTTACAGTTTCACTCTCAGCAGGTACTTCTGGTTTCTGATCAAGGCGCAGACATTCCTATTGCCTTTTTCCTCTGAAACAGAACAAAGTATCGGCAAAGTAATGAGACTGAAACCACGTCAATCACTTTCAGGGAGATTGAGCAAAATTTCCTGAAATCTAACAGGATGTGAAAGCAGCAGCAGCACTTTCAGCAGAACTGTGCAAGCCTCTGCAGCAGCTTCATCACTTCTTGCTGAAATACCAGGCTGCCTGGGGAACTTCTGTTCATGTAACATACCTCTTTCTAGCGATACCTTACACTAACTTGTTCATTGCTTTGAAGTTGTGGCTTCTTAAGGTTTATTGGATGGCCTATCACAAGTGGTTCCCCAGGGTACAGTGTTGGGACAAGCCTTGTTCCAGATCTTTATCAGTGATCTGGATGAGGGGATTGAGTGCCCCCTCAGCAAGCTCACAGACACCAAGCTGGGTGGGAGTTTTGACCTGGAGGAGGCTAGGAAGTCTCTGCAGTGGGATCAGAACAAGCTGGATCAATGGGCCAAGGCCAAGGCTGTGACATAACAGGGTGAAGTGCTGAGTCCTGCACTTGGGTCACAGCAACCCCAGACAGTGCTGCAGGCTGGGGGCAGAGTGGCTGGAAAGCTGCCTGGCAGAAGAGGACCTGGTAGTGCTGGTTGACAGTGGCTGAACATGCGCTGTCAGTGTGCCCAGGTGGCCCAGAAGGCAAATGGCATCCTGGCCTGGATCAGCAATGATGTGGCCAGCAGGACCAGGGCAGTGATTTTATTTCCCCCTGTACCCAGCACTGCTGAGATCACACCTCAAACCCTGTGCTCACTTTTGGACTCCTTTCTACAAGAAAAACATTGAGGTGCTGGAGAGTGTCCAAAGAAGGGCAACTGAGCTGGTGAAGGCGCTGGAGCAGAAGTCTTACAAGGAGTGATTGAAGGAGCTGGGACTGTTTAGCCTGAACACTCAGAGACTCAAGGAGACCTTATGGCTCTCTACTGCCTGAAAGGAGGTTGAAGTGAGGTAGGTGTTAGTCTCTTCCCCCAAGTAACAAGTGACAAGAAAAGAGGAAATAGCATAAAGCTGCACCAGGGGAAGTTTAGATTGGACATTAGGAAATATTTCTCCACCCAAAAGGTTGTGAGGCATCAGAACAGGTTGTGCAGGGAAGTGATTGAATCACCACACCTGAAGGTATTTAAAAGATATGTAGATGGGGCACTTGAGGACATGGTTTAGTGGTGGACTTGGCAGCTGGGTTAACTCTTAGACTTGATATCTTAAAGGTCTTTTCCAACTTAAATGATTCTACATTTCTCTAATACTCTGACATCCAATGTTTGGCAAGGTAGTCTAAAGTGGCAAAAAAAAAATCCCTTTTTGTTTCTTCTTCTTTTCATATTTAGGATAATTGGAAATTTCATGACAATTTCCAAATTTCATTCACATTTCCCCCACCTTCCTGTCCTGCTAACCTTACTGCAGACCTCAGATACAGTAAATTCAGCTCACATCCAGATATCCATCCATCTTAACTTTCTGTTGGTAGCAGTGTTGTGACAGCTGTTCCTTGTGTCAGGACTGACCATCTGGAGAGAGCATGGGAATATGACAGAAGGGCCATTGTGACACCGGGTTTGTACAAAAGACATTAAGGAATATGTTTCAAAGACAGTTAAATTTTGACAGCTCTCCAACTTGCATACAAACACTTTTCCTTATTATTTCCTACTTGTACTGCTCTGCATTTTTAAAATTTTTAATCAAGCCCTGGCTACAAGACTCTAACTGAAAACAACTTTGCCTTCTCTCCCCAGTGACAGAAATTTCACCTTCCACGAACACGGAAATGTTTGAGCCTGTCGTCTGAAATGTTTAGCCAAGATGTGGTGCCTTTTTGTGCCTCATAAATACTGATTTTCTATGGCTTTAGCTATGTTATTTTATTACAGGAGAGCTCACAGATTCACTGGATGAGCTTTCCACAGAGTCTTATCCAAAAAAGATAAAACCCCGATATTTTGCTTTCTGAAACACGTGATAAATAGAACAATAAATCACTGACCCATATCAGCATCTGCTTTACTAAAAGCAGGATTTGAACCTCACAGTTTACTTTTGGACCCAACCTGCTTCAGCACACACTGTTTGCTGGTGCTGAAAACAGGTGCCTCCCGCTCCCCGACTTCAGAGGTCGGTGTGCTCCTCAGTGGCCCAAGTGAGGTCAGCCCAGAGATGTCAAATCCAAATGTTTCAAAACACTTGAGTGAGAAAACACAGCCCAGGACCCAGATTCCTGCCCTGGCTTAGTCAGGGCTGGGTTGCAGGTTCTGGAAAGCTTATCCACTGCTGCCAGGAATGATTTAGCCAGTGACAGAGTGTGGAAAGCAGCTATGCAAGCTGTTGCAACATACTTTAAGAGCTGCAAAGGAGTATTACAAGTCCTGTGCTACCACAGCAGTTTGTGCCAAAGAAAACCCCCATAAAGAGCATTTACAGACATTCTCTGGCAGAGGTTGGTTAATAAGATGGATAGTAAGTGGGATAAGTGGCAATTCCCTAAGAACTAGCTACGGTTATTCCCATACTCCAGAGATTAAGCAAGGTGTGAGCAATAGCCAGGAAAAAGGGAGAAGTGACATAAAAAGGAGAAAGATTTGCTTTTGCCATGACCTGGGCACTTTCTTCAGGGCAGAAGACAGCACAAATAAGAAGCAGATTTGCTCTTAGAGAAGGGATTAATCACGAGGGGAAAATGCCTTGTCATGCTGTGACTCAGCAGAAAATGTTACTTGCGTGGAAGCAGCTAGAGGACACAGCCAGGACACGACAGTGAGTCAGGAAAATCTGGGCTTTGGGCTGCTGCCTTTTCCCTTCCTTCCTGCCTTCATTTAGCAATCTGAGCATCTAGGTATGCAGTGATTGCTTATAAAGAGATACCTCATATTTCCTTGTGTAGTTGGGTTGGATTTAAATTGCACAGGAGAAATGGAAGTACAGATGACATTGTTGCCCTTTTTGGGAAGTGCTTTTTGGCACTGATCTTTTTACAGCAGCTCCTATTTTATGGTGCTAAGCGAAACAGGATTGTGAAACACAGATGAGCCCTCTAACATGTACCATAGTTTGAATTCATGGTAACACAGACCTGGATCACCAGCTTTTCCACAGGAAGAAAAGAAACTACCACCACAGCCTTATATTATGTGGTGGTTTTTCGGGGAAGATGCCTCCAAAAAGAGGATATATCCTTTAATAATCATATATTATCTTTTCAGAGAAATAGAGCAAGGGCACCAGAACAATGGAGTGTGTTTCCAAGGTGGCTAATTTGACTTTCCATCTCATGGAGTTAAAAAAAAGATAGGAATAAGATTCATCCCCAAGAAAGACATTGTGAGGATAGGATGCTATCCAAATGCTCTTTCCCATGCGATTGCCTTAAGTGGTGCTGCAAAGCAATGAATGGTACCTGAGTACAAACTCATAACATGAGTTAAAGGAGTTTTTCAGAATTTTAGCCTGTCCTGCTCACATTTTAGGAAAAGTTAATTTTGCCAAACCCTTCAGATGAACGTACAGTGGTTTTGTTTTCACTGTTTGATGTTACACAACAGTTCTGAAGACCCCAAGCAGAAGCAAATGTCACATCTCTACCTCACTGTGAAGTTACATAACTCACCAGAACTTCCATCCCCACCACAACTTCCTATCCTGATTTTATAACCCAAGATGCAGACAATAGGCAGTAGGTAAATAGGAAAGGGAACCTAAGTAAAATAAAGAGCCTAAATAAAACCTAAATATAACTAAATAGCAGAAAAGGGAATGTTGGCACACAGTGACATTGAGGCAGCTGACTAGGTGATTACATGACCTAGTCACAGCAGAGACCTGGCTAATTGCAAGTTGTTTCTAGATCCTTTGTGTGACAGACAGCATGAAAGGGTAGGATTTGGTGAAGACAAAATGATGTTGTCATGAATTTGAAATAGTGTAATATGCAAAAGCTATGAGGTCTCTTATTTACTGGATGCTTTCATGGATTTACTGCAAGTGCATGAAACTCAAGCTGAGATCTGCAATGTCCTTTTTGTCAGTCATTGTGAAAAATCACTTTCCTTTGTTGCCGTATTTCCCTTTCAAGCCTCATTGCTCAGCACTCTGGTATTATCTGAAATTAAAATGGGCAATGCAGGTGGGTTTTTCTCCTGAAAATTTTGCTGACAAACCCTGGCAACATCTTAGAACACCTTAGTGGTGTTGGGCCACTGATAAACCATGAGCCAAGAAACTGTCTGTGGGAAGTGTCAGCATTCCCTACAGATGAAATTAGAGACATGAGTTAAACTCAGCTTCACAAGCACCAGGCATGCACACTCACAGCTGCAGCTAAGTCAGGCGCCTGGCTCAGGCCCTGGTTTCTAATCTGCCTGAGCAACACAGCTTCCAACTGAGGCTGCCAGAGGTCATCCCAGGACCACCATGACTTCACTGCTGCCTCTCCTGGGGACGGCTGTGCACGCAAGCTCAAAGCTGCACGTAGCTTCTGAGTCCTCTCTGAAAAGCAGCCCCCTCTTCAGGGCTGGTTACAACACAGATCATAGCTTACCACGTGTTAAGGGAAGATCTATGCCAAAACAGAAAAGTATGGCAGGAATTCTTCCTGTACCGCATTGCTTTTTCCCTATTCATCTTCCCCCGCTCTTTTGCCTCCTCTGCAGCAGCAGCACAGGCATGAACCAGATCTAGAAACTGTTTTATGTGAAATCCATACCTCACTATGTGTTTCTTTTTATTGGGGGGTTACTGCTGGTTGAACACACATCAAAGTTCAGTCTAACAAAAATTTAATAGGCTATTCGCCAGTCTACTGACTTACTTGCACTGCTGTTCCTTTGCTTTGATCCAAAGGTACAACATTGCTCCCCAAAACTTCAAAACAAATGGCAAGAAAATAACAAATAACAAACAAAAAAAAAAATCCCTGAAAAACTCTTTACAGAATTTTGTCTGATAGGTAGCTTGAAATCCATGTCCCTGTGCAGTTCCTCTCTGTCACATAAGGCCGCTGTATGTCATATATCTCACAGGCTTGCTGATGGAAGTGGCTATTCACAAACTCAGAAAAACATGCCAGATGGGAAGAGAAGACTGATAAGCCAACTCAGAGGCTTCTGGAGGGTGACATGGAGGTGGGTGTATATGAGTTGTCCTGAGTAGCTCTAGTCTTTTATTTCACAGTTTGATGTGAGGGTCAAATCTGTGGGGTCTTTCCTAAGCATGACAGCAATACCTGTAGAATGAGTTTGTGGTCCAGCTGGGGAAGGACACTGGCAAAAGGGCACAACAGCAAAGCAGCAGGTCATAAGGCTCAGATGCAAAAAGGGCAGTGGTGAGTTCAGGCTCACAGTCAGCTCCTGGTCTTGCCCTGAGGGCAGAACACCCACACTCCTGGGCAAGAGTGTCACCTTCTCATCTGTGAGGTTTGTGAGATAGTGCCAAGGAGAGTGCTCTAAGGAGACCATGGTTCTTACTACCAGAGCCACCACATCACCCTGAGCATCAGCATGGAGAAAAGCAAAGGAAGCACCTTGTCTTCAGAAATACAGTCAAGATGAGCTGTAAAAACCATGGCAGATGGTCACATGGCTGTAATTTATGCTTTTGAAAATCTCTCCCTACTAGTTTATTAATTCTCAAACACACCAGGAACGTTAGGGAATAGAGAATCCCAGACTTCCTCAGACAACCAAAGACTCTGAGTGCAGCCAAGAAGAATTATATTTTCTTGAGATATTTTCAGTTCTTGAATGTTATGTAACTTTCATTCATCTTTACCATGTATTAGTACTGTGAATGGCAAAAAGATAAGAGAAACATTTGACATTTTACAGAGCAAAACCCAGCTATACTAGACTAATGACAGCAAAGATGTTTCGTCAGTTGAACTGAGACCTGAGGTCCTTACACAAGCTTGACAGGATGTTTAACTTTGCTTTGACAGTAATGGTCCCTGTAATTTTATTCTGAAATAAACCAGCAGTGTTAACTGCCTTATGTTTTCCTCCTTAGGCAATTTATCTTCAGGGAAAATGACTAAAACACACTGAGGGCAAACATTTATTTTCAGTCTCACTCATTTTAGAGCCTCATGACGTCTCACAACTTTATTGAGGGTTCCAACACGTGTTATTAAAGCTGTCTTGGAGCTATCTTTAAGGACTCCAACATCTTTGGAGTCCTTAAAGCGGACTGGACTTTCACTAATAGTAATACTACTGATAATTGTAATAAAGAAGCAATTGTAAGCCTTGTGTTCATAAAAGCAAATATAGGAAATGAAAACCATATTATATATTTAGTGTCCTTGCTCCTTGGGATGTTTGTTTAATGCATGGTGTGAGAGTGGCAATAGTGCTATTGTATCTTCCTGATAAGGCTCAGGCTGTGAAATCACCTGCAAGACACAACAGAAGTAGGCAAATGGGATGAGCTGATTGAGTTCCCTTCTTCCAGAGGCTGGGAAATAAAGCAGAAAGGTGGTGAGTTTGCCATTAGGAGGCTCCAGTGGAAAGGGAAGAACAGAGGTGAGGATCCTCTAGCTTTTCCCACCTCTAGCAGACTCACCCCCGACAGCCCCTCTGGTAGCTCCGCACAGCCCGGCACCCAGGCTGGTGCCACAGCCGGCGCTTCCACTGCCCTTCTCTCCTAAGGCAGGGCTGGGAATTTTCTTCCCATCTTGGAGCAGTAGTAAAAAGAACATTTCTTTATTTAATTTGCAAGGTAGCTCCTGAATGTTATTTGCATCTTCAAGTCCAAAGGAGAAGGCAATGAAATTCTTTTTCAAGGTAAGACCAATTCAGTACAGGGCCTGAAGTGGGTTCTTTGTGCAGAGTGAGGGTCAGAGGGATGTGTTTTCGCAACTCAAAGAAATCCTAGGAAATGGTTCCAGTAAACCTGCCTGAAATGGCTGAAAATGGATGAAAGATAAAGCAGGGAAAGCTTTTTTTTTTCCCATTTTAAAATGGGAAAGCTTTAGCTTCTCCACATGCCAAGATCTTTTCTAAAATTATGTAAACAGCCGGGACAAAATGAGAATAGAGTTTGACTGAATTGTTCAACAGAGTTTTATCTTTTCTTTAAATTTCATTTTAAAAAATATGTACCAACTTATATTTAATGTTTATATATGTATATATATATATATATCTATATATATATAAAATAAGCAAAACTTGTTCTCTAAAACCATTCATTAAAAAAAATAATAAATCTGTTTCACTTTTCTGCTTTTTAGCATTTAGGCCTGGAAACTGTGTTTTCTTTTGTCAGAAGACTTAGAAAGCAATTCACATTCCAAAAGCAGTTATAACTTACAACTTGTCCTGTTTTGTTTTTCTTTAAACAAAATATGAAGAATACATTTTTAAATGGTAAAAGTAAGTCACCAGCACAAATCATTAATTGCCAGACAAGAGCCATAGGCTGGTAACATTATTGAGGAGTCTGTATAAAGGACACCATGAAAAATGCAGTATTATGTGGCTC
Organism: Melozone crissalis; assembly: GCF_028551555.1. Lineage (NCBI taxonomy): Eukaryota > Metazoa > Chordata > Aves > Passeriformes > Passerellidae > Melozone > Melozone crissalis. The sequence continues at coordinate 32,550,593 of NW_026535794.1, forward strand.
ATTTAGTTTACAGCTGTTTTGCATTCTTATCAAGAAGTATCCTGTGTCAAAGAATGGCAGTTTTAATTTCCTTTGCTCTGTTTAGATCACTTTGACGCAGATTATCGCTTTTACAAGAATATAGTCCAGCTGGAGGGCAAACATATCTCCTCATAATTTTTCTTTCTTTTTTATTTCCTCCTGCTCCTTCACTGCGTGCAGCAGCAGTGCAAAGCCAAGTAGTTTAACTTGGGTTTATAATAGCTAATTTGATATTTTTAGACATTCAGGTGTGAAGTTTGGACCTTAAATTACAGGGCTGAGATTCCAGCTGAATCCAGAGAAAAGGATTTCATGAGGTAATAAATGAAATGGTGACTGGATTAAGCAGTATCAAAGAATCATTTAAAGCATAAATACAATTTCAATGCATTTTAGGCATATATTTCACCTACTGTGTGTATTTAATTGCTGTCTTGAAGTGGAAGTTTCCCTGACCTTAGGCCTATGCTTCCAACCCAGGTAACTACATTGAAGCGACTGGTGCTACTACTATAACACCTGTCAACCAGAAATCAAGGCAGCAAAGCTGACCAAGCAGCTTGAACACTCATTTAAACTTCCTCATCTGGCAATGGCATGCTCAACTGGCCCCCTTTTACAAGGGCATTTGGTAAAGAGCTCCTTTGCTCTGTGCCATCTCAGATCTGACAGTCCTGAAAAGGCCCCGTGCAGCCAAGCTCCAAGATCTACTCTGTCCCCTGCCTTCCTGTGCAGGAAGAGTGTCCTGCATCCTTCCTGGATGACCGTGCTTCCCCTGAGAAGTGTTTCTCTTTCCAAGGCAAAAGAAAGGACCAACATGCCAGACACCACTGGTGTTTTTCCAACAGTGCTAATAAAGACTTCAATTTCTCCAATGTAAGCATGAGGCAACACATCAGAAGCATGAAGTGACACAATGGAGGATTCATCTGGCACTTGGGGTGATGTAACCGTGTCTCTGCTGGGGTGCATAAGAAGGGCAGGTCACAGCACTGTGCTCCAAGCACAGGCTGTGTATTCCAGTGGTGTGCCTGGGCTACTGTGACCTTGGAAAGCTGTGAGTACCAGCTGTATTTGGCACAACTGGTCAGAAAAACAAAGAAAGGCTGTGGCAGTGCATGGCAAAGGAGGTAAATAGAGATCTGGCTCTGGGTAATTACTGGGTAGGATCCAGAGAAGTCATCACTCAGTGGAGTAAATTGGCTCAATAGAATTAGAGAATTATGGAATTAATTAAGTTGGAAAAGACCTTGACATCATCAAGTTCAGCCTACGACCAAACACTACCGTGTCAACTAGACCATGACACTAAATGCCACATCCAGTCTTTCCTTAAACACCTCCAGGGATGGTAACTCCACCTCTTCCCCGAGCAACCCACTCCAATGCTCAATCACTCTTTCTGGGAAGAAATTCTTCCTAATTTCCAAACCTCCCCTAGTGCAGTTTAAGACTGTATCCTCTCCTCCTGTCGCTGGTTGCCTGGGAGAAGAGGCCAATCCCCATCTGGCTACAATCACCTTTCAGGCACTTGTAGAGAGTGATGAGATCTCCCCTGAGTTTCCTTTTCTCCAGGCTAAACAATCCCAGCTCCCTCAGTTGCTCCTCACAGGACTTGTGTTCCAGACCCCTCACCAGCTTCGTTGCCCTTTTCTGGACAAGCTGGAGCCCCTCAATGTCCTTCTTGAGTTGAAGGGCTCAGAACTGAACACAGGACTCGAGGTGTGGCCTCACCAGTGCCGAGTACAGAGGGACAATCACTGTCCTGGTCCTGCTGGCCACTCTGTTGCTGACACACGCCAGGATGCCATTGGCCTTCCTGGCCACCTGTTCAGCTTCTGTCAACCAGCACCCCAAGGTCCTTTTCTGCTGGGACACTTTCCAACCACTCTGTCCCCAGCCTGTAAGAACTTCATGCCCAGGATTTCCTATTTCTTAGGCAGTTTGGCCAGGATTTTCTTGCTCTGATTTATGTGTCAGAAACTTTACTAAATGTCTAATGCCTCAGCATTGCTAGTGAATTGTGACTAAAACCATTCTCAGGCACTGAAGCTTATATTCACATTATTAAAGCCTCTCACCTTCCAAACTAGATTGGGTGCTCACAAACTACCTCTTAGGAGTGGCCATGGATTGATCTTGACCCCCAAACCATGCCCAAAAACTGTTTTGGAAAGTGATATTTGTCTTAACCTGAAGTGGGGACACGTGTATTCTGGTAACACAGAGTTCAGAGTGTCCTCGTCCAGGGATACCCCAGCACCTTCACCAGTAGAGATACAGCCCATCATTGATTCATTCCATTCATTTTCTTTCCCTCAGTATTTAAATCTCTCCTTCTCCTGAGCAATATTGGCCTCTCCTTATAGTAAGTGAACATCAGGAATACAACTGCCATCTGTAGAAAATATCCTTTCTTGTCAGATGTGCCTGAGGTCCCTGAGATCCATCCACCATGCAGTCCACAAGAGGCTGGTGGTGTTGCCAATGACTGATTCTTCATATAGTTCTTGAACAAAATCTCTCCCTGTTCCTGTGACCTCTCTTCCAAACAGCTCCACAGTCACTTCCCATCCTTTGCTGCCTCCATACACACTAAGTTCAAACACCTCCCTCTGTCTTCATCTCTGTAGTGCACCAGCCATGACCCTTACCTCCTGAGGTGGCACTGGTCTTTGCAGGCACTGGAAGTCAGGTCCAGCACTGGATTCAAGTTCCTGCAGAGGAGTCCTTGATGTCCTGGACATAGCACAGCTTTCTTTTCGCTGTTTTTTGGATGTGCTGCAGTAGCACTGCCTTCAAGTGACATGGCATCCTCCACCAAGACAGACAAGCCACTGACAGATTGTCCACCAAAAAAGGTGGATCAGATAACAGAAAGTCTTTGGGATCCAAAGCAGGAGATACGCACAGAAACCACACTGCAGGAGATAGAGCCAAACAACTGAGTGACTGAGTGCTCCTAAAGCTGAAAGGTGATATTAGAAGGCATAGTAGCAAGAATGTATTCAAGAGGTGATTTTCACAGACCAGAAAGTTTAGAAGAGGCTGCAAATCAAATTTTCAGCCATTCAGAGTATCAATCCTACTCACTATAGCTGTGGTGACAAAGACAGTGTGTCCTGACAGGAAACATGCAATATAAAGACATTGTCAGAGGCACAAATCTGCAGCTGATTGAGGTAATTGCTTTTGAGACAGTTACTCCTCTATGACTATAATGGAAAAGGGAAACCTGAGCATAAGAGAAGTGAAAGAAAATGTCTGAGAATCCCTCTTTCATACAAGCACAGACGCATTTCAGTTTTCACTTGGCCTCTCTTGCCAAGCCACCACATTTCTCTGTCATCACATCCTTGGGTGCCAGGCAATACATTCAAAAGTGGGTAATGTTTTCACCAGAATGAAGTGATGCTTTCCCCAGCATGACACATCTTCCTTCTGCAAATGAGCCACGAAATCCTTGAGTCACTGGGGAAAAACCTGTCCATCCACTCTTGTCTGCCTCTGGGCAATGAATACAGAACACTTCCAAACAATCAGAAACGTTCTTTTTTTCCCTGGGGAGGTTTCTGTTTCAATTCTCAGAACCGTGTCCCTGCCCATGCTGTGCTGGGAGAGCAGGGCATCTGCCACCTCAGCAAGCAGCCCTTGTTCATGCTCACACAGAGCAGGAGATGTGTGCAGAACTCCCAGGGGAGGCTGAGAGCAGCAGTACTGGTGTGTGTGCTGCCAGCAACCTGCTGAGCCACCGGGCCCCCAGGATGGGCACTGAGAGGCAGCACACTGCAGGGCGCCCCCAGATAGAGAGCTGTGCCCTGACTCTCGGTGCAAGGCTGAAACAATGCAAAATCAGAAAAAGCTGGGGAGAGGATGTAGAACCATATATATCTTGCATGTACAGCTGTCCTGCACCTCATAGAGGCCAAGACTTGCTTGCCCGTACAAGGAGAATTGCATCAGGAATTAATAAAGGTTTATACTTATATTTTGGGTCCAGAGTTTAGATTAAGCTGAGCCTTAGTACCTCTTTACAGTAGCTTAATACAATTACCAAAAGCATATGAAATTTTTCCTTTCAGATTCAAAAAAATGCAGTGAATAAGATAGCCTTTCACATAAAAATATCTTTTAAATTACTCAGGTTTCTCCTTGTATGTTTATTTTTTGTCTGATACTTCAATGTTAAAAAAAGGAAAGTCATTAAAAAAATTTTCCTGGGCCTCAAATTATAATATTTTCATTTAGTTCAGAAAAGTATCAGCCCAGTCCCTGTACATGTCCTCCTGTGTTAGTGGCATGTCTAATGGACTAAAAGCCAAATTGCCTGCATTTATTTCAGTGGAATGACATTGGTAGAAAAATGAGTTACAAACAAGAAATGGATTTTTCCTGCTGGCCTCAGGGATGGATGGACCTGAAGAAACAATTACCTCTTTCTTCTAGAGATGGTCCTACCAGCTCATATAGCCTTACTGGGGAAGATGAGAAGTCAGGGAGAGAGGGCTGAGTAAAAATGTTGTTGCTATCTCTGTCTAGGCTACAGCCCCATCTTTTACAAGCTCTGTAATTCCACAACACAAAATAAAGACCAGGCCAATCTCCTTCCCCACTTCATTTCACTTTCTAAATGATTTAGGAGAGGCTGAACTATTGAACTTGCCAAGCAAATTCAATTTTGCAGACCTTTTCAGCTCTCATCACCTCTTTTTTTTCATTAATTGGCCATTCTCTGCTCTCTGGTAAAATATTATGAATTTTGTGGAACCTATATTGGGGCCTTTTGCTTCTTCCTCATGTGCTGTGGAAGGTATCTGGGAACTTTTTTGTTCTAATGGAGCATGGGATCATTCAGGCAGGAGGCACCCCTGGAGGCCAGCTAGGCCATTACATTACTGAAATATCTGTTTTGAAGTAGGATCAAGATGCTAAATGCCTTATCCAGTCAAGTTTCACACACCAAGGATGGAGGTTCAGCAGCCTCTGGGCACCTTTGCCAGTGCTTGAGCAGTCCCACTGTATAACATTTTCTGGTTAGAAAATTTGTTCCATGACTAGGAAGCACTTTCCTACTTGAAAAAGACACATTTCTGTTCAAGGCTAGATTAGTCCCCTCAGTTTGTTGGCATCCCCTCTGGTACTTACACTGCTAATAAGAAGCAGTCTTGGTCCTCTCTGAGGCCTTCTTTCACTAGACTAAACACAGTATCCATTTCCCACTTCCTTTCCAGCACAAAGCCCTCCATCCCTCTGACCACTATTGGCATCCTTCAGTTATAGTTCATGTTTGAAAGTTCATTGCTCTATGTTTGACATAGAGCAATCAGAAGCATATGCAAAATTGAAGTGAAATCTCACAAATGTCTTTGAATTAGAGCAGTAAGATTCTCCCTTTTCTGCTGGGTATACCTCACCAGACTGCTCTAAGATCACCTTAGCAGCACACCTGCCATAGCATCCTTCCCTTCCACAGTTATTTCCATAAAGCATACTTGCTGCCATTAGAACAATCAGCTCATTATTCCTTCCTCACCATCTGCTTATTAACACTCAGCAGCGCTCTCTCCCTTTCAGCCAGCTCCATGCTCCATGTTTCCTTTGTGTAGGAAATAGTTTCTCAGTGAGTCTATTGGGTTGACACAATCCAACATTGCAAAGCCGTGTTTAATCTTATCTACCTCCCAACCTCTATTTGCCTTTCATTCAAAATTTTCCTGAGAGCTTTACATACTATTGCAGCCAACCACTTAAGGCTGCCTCGGTCTCCTCCTCTCCCCACACTTTTGACTAAAGGGCCCAGGTTTGCTTTTCTTCATATGTGTGTTACTGTCCTTATATAAGAGGTCTGAAACTAGGAATATTTGCCACCAGAGCTGTGCTTTCATGTCCAGTCCCTGCCAAATTCAGATCACACTTTGTCTCACAATAATCCAGGAGTTTTCTGGGGAAAAAAATTATACATTTGCTGCATCTTGAACAGAAGTGCCAGAAAGATAACCACAGAATCTCAGAATCAGCTGAGTTGGAAGGGACCCACAGGCCTCAGTGAGTTTAAATCCTGGCCCTGCACAGCACCATCCTCAAGAATCACACCAGGTGCCCATGAGTATTGTTCAAATACTTCTTGAACTCTGTCACATTGTTGCTGTGAACACTTCCCTGGGGAGCCCATTCCAGTGGCCAAACACTCTCTGGGTAAAGAACCTTTTCCTAATATTCCTCCTAACCCTCCCCTGAGTCAGCTTCAGGCCATTTCTTGTTGCTGGTCACTACAGAAAAGAGATCAGGATCTGTCCCCCTCTCCCCTCACAAGGAAGTTGTAACTGCAGTGAGGTCTCCCCTCAGTCTCCTCTTGCCCAGGCTGATCAGCCCAAGTGTCCTCAGCTGCTCCTCACACAGCTTCCCCTCAAGGCCCTTCAAAACTTTGCTGCCCTCCTTTGCCTCCCTAACAGTTCAATGTCTTTCTTACATTGTGGGCCCAAAACTACCCCCAGCACTCGAGGTGAGGCTGCCCCAGCTCAGAGCAGAGTGGGACAATCCCCTCCCTTGCCCAGCTCAGGATTCTGTGTCTCGTGCACCCCAGGACAGGGTTGGCCCTCGTGGCTGCCAGGGCACTGCTGAGTCACGTTTAACTTGCCATCTACCAGGACCCCCAGGTCCCTTTCCATGACACTGCTCTCCAGCTTCTCATTCCCCAGACTGTACTTACATCCAGGACAGCCCCATCCAAGGGGCAGAGTCCAGCAATCCAGCACTTCCCTTGCTGCACTTCATGTGGTTGGTGATTGCCCAGGCCTCTCATTTGTTGAGGTCTCTCTGGAGGGCCTCCCTGCCTTTGAAGCTCCTCCCAGTTTTGTATTAGCTGTGAACTTCCAGTCCTGCATCCAGGTGATGAATGAAGATGTTGAAGAGCACAGGGCTGAGGATGGGGCCCAGTGGAACACCACTAGTGACAGGTCCCTGGTCTGATGTCACCCCATTCCCCACAACCCTCTGTGCCCGACCCATGAGCCAGTTGCTCACCCATCGCATGACGTATTTATCCAGCTGTGTGCTGGACATTCTGTCCAGAAGGATCCTGTGAGAAACAGTATGGAAATATTTACTGAATTCCGAAAGAATTACATCAACTGGCTCCCTTTGATCAACCAGGTGGGTTACCTTGTCATAAAGGAAATTGGGTTTGATAAGAAGGACTTTCCTCTCGTGAAGCTGTGCTGGCTGCAACTGATAATGAAATGATTGAGATCCAAATTTACTTATGATTAATCCAAAAACATGCTACAAGACAGAAATTGTGCAATAGCTGGCACTATGTCCATAGCTGTGAAGGCAGGAATTTCTTCAACTTAGAGCTTATCTGTTAGGTTATGGAGATGCAAAATGTTGCGATAACTCTGCAGTTTCATTTTGAGTTACCAGCTGGAAAAATAATGAGAAGAGGCAAAAAATAATGGGAAGAGGCAAAATCATGAATGAGGAGTTAAGCACCAGTAGGAGAGATTTCAATTTCCTTCTAATCCCTTTCTTTGCTGAGACATGATTATCCCTGTTTTATTATCCTTTTCAGTCATAATTCCCAGCAATATAATTACCAGCACTGCTTTTACAATACCCGTAACTAAAATAGTTTTGCAATATGGAGAATGTCAACAATATGCATTTTGTTGGCATCCCTTCAGTTTTATTGAGCACTTCTTGAAGTGGCAAAACTCTATCCTGTAATATTTAAAGAATCTCCATGTAGAAATACATTTTAAAAGAAGATATAATGTGATATTCTACATTTAAATAGTTTCACTTACTAAGTTCAAATAGAGTTGTGAATGAAATCCCTGATCCTCTGCTCAAAACATACTAAGAGCATCCTAATTCTGAAATTTCATCCTAGTAATTTAAACCAGACCCAACTCTTTCATCTGTTTAGTCCTTTACAAAATCTTTATTAAAAAAATGCCTAAAACATCACATGAGAAAAAACTGCCAACAACAACAACCTCAACTTCTGTTGCAGCTCAACGGTAACAACACAGCTTAAAAGCTAAATTTTGTGCGTACTGCTATTTGTTTAGGAAAAAAACTGTATCTATATCGCATGAATTGTCAAAAATTAAATCTATCAGTACTGTAAACTAACAGTAATAAATAAAATGCAAAAAACTGGAAAGTCTTACGTCAGCAGAGAGAAATTACACAAACCATTCATATGTGAGTGGTTCTTTGAAATGGGAATTAATGACATCATTTATGTAAAACAGATTATTTGCTATGCCTAAACATGTTGTTATGTGCCAAAATATTGCATGGTTTTTTCTCCTGGTGCTCTATTGCTTAGTCTTCTGAAGTTTTCATTCGTTTTCAGGAAACATTTAACATATTCCTGCCATGTTGCACAAAATTGGCAAGGAAGGCAATTAGATCCACCATCTCCTTGTGTGCTGAAGTTAAAGGCTCCAAACAGCATTCCTTAAAAAAGCTTTGTTGGAGGACAGAGGCCCAGCAGCCATGCTCACCTCTCCCACTGCTGTGCGAATTCATAGCCAGCAGCACACAGGCTGGCTCAGAGACATGGGCCTAAACACCTCTGACTGGCTCAGAGACATGGCCTAAGCACCTCTTTAGGCTGGTTCAGAGACACAGGCTAAGCACCTTTTTGGACTGGCTCAGAGACATGGCCTAAACATCTCTTTAGGCTGGTCCAGAGACATGGCCTAAGCACCTCTTTGGACGGGCTCAGAGACATGGGCCTGAGCACCTCTTTGGGCAGGCTCAGAGACATGGCCTAAATACCTCTGACTGGCTCAGAGACACAGGCCTAAGAACCTCATTAGGCTGGCTCAGAGACATGGGCTAAGCACCTCTTCAGGTTGGCTCAGAGACACAGGCCTAAGCACCTCTTTGGGCTGGCTCAGAGACATGGCCTAAGCACCTCTTTAGGCTGGCTCAGAGACATGGGTCTAAGCACTTGTTTGCAGTTGTTCCTCCACACCTAGGATTACCCTGTGAAAGGAGCTGGGGAAATCAATCTGCAAACAGGGACACTTCAACAGTCAGGAACAATTCCAGGCCCCGTGAGGAGCATATGGCTGCTCTGGCTCCTTTCAGAGCCAACACTAAAACTCAGCTTGGATACCCCATCCCTCTGCCAGAGCTTCCCCACTGCAGAGAGGAGTGTGATCGCTGTGCTCTCAGTCCCATAGCAGGGAGAGGAGCAGCTTCCTCTCGGTTTGAGTCTGTAAAACACCACATGGCATTTATAGCAACTTCACTGTAAATCAGTGAAGGAAGCTGGAACCCAAGGAGTGGGAAGGCTCTCCCCTCCCAGAGGAGGAAACACCTATGTTACTCATTATAGCTGGCATACAGTACATCTCACTATACCACAGTGCAGCACAACGCTGCCCACAGAGGGGGGATCGGACAGAGCTGAAGAAATCATGTTCCTTTTTTACATCAGGAAGAGGACAGCTCTGTCACTGAGGACGACATTGCACACGTCAGGAGCTGTGGTTCAGAAAGTCTGTTCTTGTGGCTTCTGAATCATCTGCTTTGTGGCAGCACTTGGTGCCAACCAGGCCCTGTGGCAATGCTGGCAGTCCCTTCCACAGACATTTGTGTTTGAGGTGTAACATCATCACTGAGCTCCAGAGCAAGGGACATCATGAGCCAGTGGTCCCCTGTAGGGATCACTTACACGTCACTGAATACCCATTCAATTTGTAATTAGCCACCTCATTAAATATTTCCCATTTTAGCACCAAAAAACCCCATTCTAGATTCTCATTCCTAATTCACTTTGTGGTCAAGATAAAAAATCTGAACAGCTATCACAGCTTTCCCACAATTTGGACATGCCAGGAGCCATTCCTGATTTTTTAGGTCATCCACAGATAAAAAGAAATATTTTCTGTTTCATGTAAATAACACATGATTTACTAGAAGTGTTCCAGATTACTGAGAGGAAAAAGATGAAGGCGATGAAAACTCTTGCTGATATTTCCTTTGCAAGGCTGTAGAGTAGCCTTGGCTTGCAGTAGTGTAAAGATGCTTTTCATGTGACCTTGTTCTTCAGGATAAATTCTTGGTGAGAATGACAGGCTGCAAATGCTGAAGCAAGAAGCAAAAGTGAAAAACACAACAGGAAAGAGCAGAAAGTAGACTAAATATGTGCACGAGCTGCTCCAAAGGACTTCACTGGTTTTTTATCAGGAAAATAAATATTGTCTGAGGTATCTGAGGAAATTATATTCCATGGCTTTTTCAGTCCAGGTCAAAGCCTAAAATTGTCTATACTTTGTAGTGTGATGCTGTTTAAGACTGAAAGGAAGTCTATCATATGCAATACCACAAAAAGGAACATCCTAGGCAAACGGAGATTTTGGGGAAAACACATTTGGTGAAGCTTAACCTAGGTGCAGGAAAGGGGGTTGAGGATACAAAAAATGTACATATCAGTAGGGAACTAAGAGCAAACTTCAGAAGTATCAAAGGACTGTGGGATTACAGATTCCTACAGATGTCAGGGGGAGCTATTCAGGGAAAGGCCTTTACTGAACAAATTAGAAGTGTTACAACGTCTTTTTCAAATTTAAAAAAAAAGTAATCTATTTCAAAATTTTTAACAATAAGTATCACTTCTGGCAAGTGGCCACAGAAAATCTATTTCAAAATAAAGCTTGTTACTACAGAAAACCTGCGACTTCATTTTGGAATTATGATATGTCATGATCCCATCATGTATTTTGAAACATTTAATCTTCACACTCTAAGAAGGAGTTACTCCAGGCTACATCAAGATTACTAGTGCTTAAGGGACCAACTTGAAGGGACAAGTGGTAGAACAGGCAGAGTGACTTTGTCATCTGGCAAAGAAGTGTCCTGCGTCAATGGCAAGCAAGGGATTTCAAACAGATGTTATCTAATATTTGCAACTAGTAATTCCTCCTTTTCTGATATCATCTGACTTATTTTCCTTCTTGTGTTATCTCAAAAAAATTAGTGTATTTTTTACTATGCTAGCCTTGGGTTTGATGGTGCTGCTTTTAGAAGAGTTTCCTCAAAGTTTGCTGAGAAGGAGCTCAGGCTCAGAAGAGAGTGAACAAATTATACAGATTTTAGGAGGGAAGGTAGGAGCAACTTCCCACTTTGTTTTTCCTTTTACATATAAGAGTGCCAGTTTCATAATGAATTCAATAGAAATGTTGCCATTGAGTTCACCCTCTTGCAGTAATTTTACATTGTCTTTGAGAAAGTTTTAAAACAATTTTTCCTCTCTGTGACACTGATCTTACTCTTCTGAGAAGCAAATATTTTCATTACCCCTGTGACCAACCCCCTGAAATTATTTACAAAAAATTTCTCAATAGGGACACAATTGGGAAGATACAAAATGTGGAACAAAAAGTAATGGAATTCTAGAAATGTTAAAGGAGCCTTCCAACCATTTTTTTCATCTTCATCATAAGTCAGGAAAGTCAGCTTTGTTTTCCTGACTGTTTGCAGACTTTTTATTCTGCAGATGTTCTCCCTAGACCCAAGAGCATGGAGAGCTCTGGTTAAACCATATGTCCACATATCAATGCTCCTTTCAAAAGCTGTGTTTCCAGGGGTTATCAGCTCTTGAAATTTGCTGTCTGAAGGGTCTTGCAACCACATCACATTGCTTAGCAGCAAAAGTTGACAGCTGTGGACTTACCCATCCAGATGGCAAAGCATGCACTGACAATGGTCATGTGGCTGCATGACTCTCTTTGCTCTTTCATCAGGCAAGTGAAGTTCTATCAAAATCAATGTTGTTATAACAGCTTAAAACATGTGCAATAGCTTTCTGTGGACAAGAGCGTAGAGCTGACCAAAAAGACCAGTCAGGGATTATTATTATTATCATTATTATTAGTTACTATTATCAGTTATTATTAGTTATTATTATTAATAATAATAACAACTAATAATAATAATAGTAAACAACAACAATTTGTCCTAAGTATTGTCTGGAGTTGAAAGCAGGTGAGGAGACAAAAGTCCTCATGAATTTAAATTGACTTTAGCTACTAGCTTTGTTTGTTAATAAAAAATGATGCTCACATCAATGTCTTAAAACTTTCTCCTTTTTTAATCTGTTGCACTGAGCGTGCACTGCTTTGGAGGTATGAGAGGTGATATTTATTTTGAGATAAGGCATAACATTTTTCACGCTCAACAAAAGAACACAGTGATTTTAATTAATTTGTTGTTGATACTCTCCCAGGAGTCAGACATTGCAGCTTGCTCCATCATACTGACACAAGTGTTCCGGCAGACAGGCAGAGTCACTCAGATCACAGACTGAAACCTAATGAAAACCAATAAAATTCCTTTGGTGTCTTATTTTCCAGCTAGATCCTCCCTCCCAGTCTGACATAATGGCTCAAACACCAGTGCTGACACACATGGGAAGTGGTGAGAAAAGGTGACTCGTGGCAGAAATCAGACTACAGACTGGCAGCAATACTCCTTTTTGGTAGCATCCTCCCCTCATGTGTATCCATTTGATAGCATGTCCCCACTTCCCAGGAATTAGCAGGGCTCATTGAAAGGGCGTTAAACTAAATTCTAATAATAAATAAGCCTGGGGGCAGCACATTAATGTATTATTCTATGTTTCTATATTAGCTTATAACAGTTGTAGAACTACATGCTAAATGTTACGCAGAAAGCAGCAGATTTCATTTCATAGTTGTGTGCTGCCCAGGCTAAATGGGAGATTTAACGTGCAGTTGGTAACAGCATAGGAGTCTCCATGGAGTCTTCTATATCTTCTATATGACTTAAAAAAAAAAAAAGAATATCACATTTTAGAATGTAGTTATTTTGCAAAATGTATAAAGTATGCAACTTCCCACAAGAAAAATTGCATAGACTATTGCAAAAGGATAATGAAAATAGTATGAAATGAAACACAAAAGTTTAATTTAATCTTCCTTTAAAATGCCTGTAATTCTGACCAAGGCCTTTGCTCTCTGTTCATGTTTGCCAATTGTTCCTTTATTCGTAGGGAATAAAGACAATACTCCTTGATGCCTTCACATCAGCATCTTTTGAAAGTCTAGGCACCTTCAAAATACTGACAAGTCCAGACAAGGAGTATGAGGAAAAAAGTACACGATAGAAATTTCAATATTTGAGCATTTGTGAGTAACAATGAAAATCTAAGTAAGAGCAGCAGGGAGTGATGGTGGATGATGCTGAGCTAAAGTATAAAGGGAAATTTTTAACAAGTTCCCTCTCCACACCAAAACTGCCATTGTCACAGTAGCTGCAGCTGTAGGGAAGGGCTGGGGGGAAGGGGATGGCTTCCTATCAGAGCAGTTCAGTTTGACTGCTTCTGGTTTTTATTTTTAACTTCTGGTCTACATGTAATTTTAACATCAGCAGGGGAAACTGAATACATTCTGCATTTTCGACAGGCGATACCAGGGGACTTCACAGCGAGGAGCACCTGACCCAAGAGAGCAGGCAGAGCTGTGGTGTTCCCCTGCCAGGCATGTACAGAGCCCCTGCCAAGGAAGGGGTATGTGAGAGCTGGTGTGTTGCTCTTGAGAAGCTCTTGCACCAGTACAAAAGAAACTCCAGGGAGAAGAGCTTTTTCCCCTCAGGAAGCAAGTGTGACTCCCAGATAGCCAGGACCCTTTACCAGGGAGGACCTGCCACACAATCCTCCTCAATTTCACCACAGGAACCAGCTATTCCTTCCAAAAAGCAGCCCATAGAGGAAGTGAGGCCTTCACTTCTGCCCAGGCTTACTCAACAGCTCTGGGGTCAGAGTGTCCCTGGAAATCACTTTCTATTTCTGCCCAAGGTCTGAATTTTTTGTCCTACATATTTGAGCAAACTTCCCTTGGAATCCACTAAGGTGGCACACAGGCTCCTGATCTTCTCTTTCTGACAAAAATAAAAAGGTTCACTTTAAGAGGAGCAATAGAAAAACATCTTGGCCAATATTCTTCTTGGGAGTTGGGAGACTTTCCTGTAAAGGAGTAAAACTGGGTTCATAATCCATTTAAATAAGGAAGGGATATGATTCAACATCTCCCACATCCTGGTTGAGTAATCTAAACAAAAAAGCACCAGACCATCTAACTGGCCATCTGAAGGAAAAAATTAGTTGGACCTAGACCACTCAGATCCTCTGGTGATGGGACCAAAGTCTTTATAGCTAACCTGGCCCCCAGGACACTTTTGCTTCAGGAACAGCAGTGTGGGAAGAGTGACTATTACAGATTCAGCACAATCTATTAACCCTCTTATAGTGTGCTAGCATGCAACTAGAAAGGGCTCCTGCTGAGGTAAGTAGGCTCCCTTTCACAAATTCAGTTTAGAAAAATTAAGAAGTTTGCTAGAAGTCACCCAGAAAGGAAGAAAGACTCAAGTACCCCAACGTGCAAGGCACCACTTTCTGAGTAGGGATACTCAGTTTTCTCAACAAAATGGTATGACCAAAGTGGAAAACTCCACAGCAGCTTCACTGTGTCACTACAGGATCCTTGAGCTAGAAAACCTTTATGAAAGCACACAACACTACTTGAAGGTGCACTCTGCATTTTGGTTTTCCAGTAACTCATCTGCTAAGAGAAATTTCCAACACATGTAAAGTGCTATTGAAAAGTTATCTCCCAAAAGGAATGTACTGAAGCCTTGCATCTCATTCTGACAATGAAGTTACAATACTTTTACCACTGATACTATCCAGTTTCTGTTCTCACTACAGGGAGAAACCACTGCTTTCCAGGAAAAAACATAAAATTTTCATTAAGTGACTTGGCTTATGTGTAGGTAATTTACAAAGTCACAAATGCAATCACCAGGAAAGGCAGAATGAGAACACAAGAGAATGCACAACTAAATGTCAACCCACGTGAGACGATAATCTGATAATGAGATTATGGGCACAAAATCATTGGGCATGGACAAGGGTAAACACAGTTAGATTTACAGATGTCTCATGGAACAATGCATGAGCTTTTATTTAAGAGTTAAATAGATCCTCTTTACTGAGGTGAGCTAGCATTGGTATGCATTCATGAGTGGGATTATAAACATTGACACCCTTGAATTTCCCTTGGCATTGAGCAAGTTCCTTGGAGGGAAAACCCCACTTTTGAATGCTCTGTAAAACACAATCTACATCTAATGTGCCATGTTAAAAATGGTAAACAATAAAGATAAATACTTACATCATTTCAGTGCCTCCCATACACTCAGGCTCCTCAGTGTTCTCTTTTCAGCTCTGTCATCTTCTCTGGCGACTGAAATATCTCACTCTTCTTCATCATATAACTTCCTTGAATTTTCATCTTTCATGCTTAGAAAGCAAGCTCAATGGGAATTAAGAAGTTCCTTAAACACAAGTGGAACTTACAGTCAATTAATTTTTAAAAACAGAGAGACATTTCTTTCAGAAGTACAACCCTACAATACACAGTGCTGACAAAATGGGATCCCTGTCAAAACAGTGTGTTGTCCTCGTGAGTGATGCTCACAAAACAAGCCAGATAACAGCATGCTGCTTGTGAAAGACCCAAGCCCATCAGTATTTCTAACTTGACCAGCTCTCTGCTCTGGTGTCTCAAGCAGGCCTAAAAGGGACACCATCCACCCCACCAGGCACACTGTGCTATGACAGAGAGAAAGAACAGCTGCCTTCCTTCCATGAGAAAAGTTTATCAAATTGCTTCCTGATGCCATTTAACAGTGCAGACACAGAAGCAAAGTGCTCCTAGTGAAAATCAAGTTTCACAGTCAGGTGCCACAACATTCTCATTCCAGCATTAAAATCCCTGCAATCATTTTGACTTGAAGGACATGTACCATTAGATATGTCTTGCAGCATTCAGATATTCCCCAAGAAACATTATATCTAGGACCTCTTTCATCTAGGACTGCATGGCTGGAAGTTGTTGTCTGCTGGAAGTTGGCTAGAGAAGACCATAGCATTATTTATCTTCTTGAAATTAAGCAGATAAGCTGAAAACCAGGACATAATTTAAAAGTAAGTGAAAATTTTCCCTCTAAACCTCTGATCTAGCTTAAGGCAAGGAAATTCATGGTACTTGCATATGATGCATTCAAAAAAAAAATTCAAGTCTTACCACACTTCTTAGCCTTTTTAAATAATGATGCAAGTCTTCCTTTAAGAAAGAAAAACGAGTAATCCCCAAAGCTTTTCACCAAAAAATCCCAAAAAAACTTTGAAGTTACTTGGCAAAACACCAACAGAGAAGGAAAGAACTTGCCAAGCCACAAAAGCCAACAGGCCATTAGGCAAGTGCACCAGCGCTCCTTGGTGACATGCAGCTTGTCAAAGCAATGTTTGCTCATAAGAAACAAGAACAGAGGGTATTACTGACCTGTTCAACCTGTTCACTTCAAATACAGCACAGGGCAGCCTGGTTTGACATTACAAAGAACTCTGACACTCTTTACAAGATCTGTAAGGCTTCGAGTTCTCTTGTTAACAAGCTTTGAGGAATTCAACCAAAAATATGTCAGGGGAATCAGACATCAGCTTTCCTCCTCATTCAAAATATTTGGAAGTTATTTGCTTAGTGATCGTTATGATTGCAGTTCTGACAATTGGCATTTTTTTCCATACACAATCTAATACTTCTATAGAAGAACACCACATTTTCAGTTGTATTTCTTCTCTTACTACCAACACTACTATTTTAAGTCATAATCCCCAAATAAACATTACTGGTTTTCTTACTACTGTAAAATAGTGGAGATTATTAGAAAGAAAAAGACAGTCAAATCAAACACGCAGATTGGAGTGGAACTTACTGCACCCTAGTAATTCTAATTCATTGAAAGACCTTATTTTTCCATGTAGGAATGCCATTTATGTTTGACTCACAACACTCAGGAAGCAAGGTCTCCTGCTGCTGCCAATGGCACTGGGTTTTGCCCTTGCACATAGCAGGGCTCCTTGTAGACATGTGCCTGACGGCTGACAAGAGGGAAGACAAGCTTTGACCATGACAGCTTTGGCAGTTTGTTGAATTCTTCAGTGGTAATAACATTTCCATGTTGGTGTCATCCACCTCTCCTGAAAACAGGCTCCTTTCTCCAAATCTCCCAGGTTACCAAGATCAAAAGTGGCACAGGCTTGCTCCCAGGCAGACCAAATCTAGAAGAAAAAGAACCTTTTCCAGAATGGGTCAGTGAGTTGCACACTGATCCTAGAAAACACACATGGGATGACCCTGGATTGGCTATAACTTGACTGGAACCTGGAACAATTTTCATGTGCAACAATCAGAGAGGAGAGATTTTTTACAACATTCAGAAACATGCAGTAGTAGTGCTCATTTGTCAGACAGAAGAAAAAGCTGGGTAAACACTGAGAATTTCTGAAATCCCACCTTAGGAAGTTTTAGATCCCAGGATGCAGCCATCTTGTTGACAGTATAAATGAAAAGAAAAAGAAAAAAATTGTACAGTGAAATATAGTGCAATAGAAATAAAAGGATGCAAGAATAGTGATCTACAGTACTATAAAGATGCTATGCAGGAAAGAAATTCCTTGGCATCTAGAAACTATGCCTCCATGTCTCCATGTCTCTAGAAACTATGCCTCCAGTTATAATACTCCTACATTTTAAGTACCAGGATCTCCTGATCTGTAGGTAACTCATGAGCATGTGCTGTTTGTTCAGGGCTTAATAAATTTTGAACAACGTGACTACTGATGAATCAGTGTAATTCAGTGCAGTACAGTGCCAACTAATTAATAATACAGTGCAGATCTCCTTTAAACCCTTCCCAAAATTTAACCATTATTACAGAGAGATCAGTGCAAAAGTATTTCTTCTATGTACAGCACCAATTAAATAAGTGATTTTCCATAAGAAACTGTCCAAAGCAATAAAAGTATTCTAATGCTATTGTGTAAATTCCAGTTCCTTCCTCCTTTGAATACTATGCTTTGTCCTAGATTATCAAATGGAGTTCCTAAGCCATTAATGAGCACCTTTCACTGGAGCATGTAAGTATACTTTGTACTTCTGAAAAGTCACATGGACATTCATATTAAAAAAAGTAAACAAAACCCCAAAATGAGAAAACAGTAACTGAAGGCTTAGAGACTTTTAGATGAGGAACAGTGGAAACTTGCTTTTATTTGACTCTGCAGATGCAACTACATACATCAGCAAGACTGTATAACAGTGATCAGCACAAAAATGTTCTCTGAAAATTTCTAAGGAATAGAGACTTTCACAATACAATGAGGTATGCATAAAATAAGTTTACAAAATTAAGAATTACAGAGCTACAGAGAAGACTAAATTACAGAATGCTTGCTGAAAAGATATTAAGGAAACACAGCCATCTACCAAGTTTTCCTCATTTTAAGAATAGTACTTTCACTTAGGTTAGGTAAAGGAAATGTTTGACAGTCTGCAGGGAACAGCCTATGAGTCGTCTGGCAGCGGAAGGAAATCCCTGAGACGTACATCCATGTGCTATTGCAAGTGGAAAAAGAGGTAGGCAGGAGCTCCCTCCCTGATGTATCTGCCTCTGATGGTTATGCAAAAGCAAATACCAGGATTGGAGCTCATCTGGCCTGGCTGTTTCAATCTTTTAGCACATTTCAGTTGGATCTTTTCATTGATAATAGTCAAACATACTGCTAGTGGCATCCTTTCTTCTATGCCTAATGCCACAGATCTGACATTACAGCAAATACTGTTCTGGCAATATCCCCCTGCTGCACTCAGGGATCTGGGCAGAGATGGATTGCTGCTGTTGAAAACTGCTCTCTCACACTTGTGTTCCAGCTCTAATATCTCTCCACTGGGCAAAATTATCACAGCTGCTTTTCTGCTACTGACAGAAAAAGACATTAAATAAAAACCAGTAGTACTCTGCTTCTTTCCCGAGGCTCTCTTTTCAGGCTGTGCATAGAAAATTAAGTATCTGGGATATTTTTCAGTTTCTGTGTTGTCTCTAACACTTCTCTTATGCCCCATGTTCTGTTCTCCCAACTCTGTACTCTCCTGTTAGGAGTTCCCAATGCAGCCTCTGATCTTTCTAAAGCGAGAAAACATAACCAAGTTCATACTAAAGAAAGAAAAAGAAAAAAAAAGGGAGTTTGGCCAAAATCAGTTCAAGACATTCCACAAGTTCAATGTCAGCATGCCTTAAACAGTTTGACTCAGCCTGCATGCTACAAGATTGATCCCAACAGGAACTCTTGCCCTGGGTGAAGAGTCCCCCTGAAAGATTAAAATTCCTGCAACAGCTACAGGTAGGCAGAAAGAGATAAGGCAGCAGATAACAGGGAACTTCGTGGCATTTCCTGCAGCCAGCCTCCCGCAGGAGCTGGCTTTGGTCCATTCAAAGCATTTGATGTATTTAATCCTACCCACATGTAGTTCACTCAGAGAGGCAACTTGCAACTTGTACTACCCAGCACCTAAACAGGGGCGTTTAGTTTCACATATACAAATAATAAAAATAGCTAAAATATAGGGATATTTTAGCTATTTTTTTTTGTATGATGTATATAGATAGACATCATACGAAATCCGTAAAACATTAAACCACGTTAAAATATTAAACCATACGGAAGTGTATCGCATATATAAAGTATGTGTGTATATAGGCGGGTACGCATGTATAATTTCCAGGAGGTTTTGTGGGGCTGGAGCTGGCAGGCTCCGAGGAAAGCCGGACCGGGGGCTGCAGCCCCGGCCGGGACCCTGCGGGGCAGGTGAGCCGGCGGCGGATGCGGGGAGCAGCCCGGGCCTCAAGGAGTTACAAGGACGATTACTTCATGTTCCCACCGGCCGCTTTCGGCCGCCCCCCCGGCCCGTTTCACAATCCCGGCTCTCGAGCAGCCCTGTCAAGCCCAGCGCGCTGCGAGAGCACACACCCCTCGTGTGTGTGCTTCATTGCCGGGTTTTCCCAAGGCCATGAATAATCTCGAAGCCCCCTCAATAAATACACGTTCAGAGATGCCCGGAGCTCATTCAACCCTCCAGCCTCGCCGACGACAAGGGGCCAGGGCCGGAGCCGAGAAGAAGCCGCACCATGAAGTTTCCCCGGGACTGTGGCTGCGACCGTGCCCGCGCCGGCCGCCGCCGGCCGCCCGCCCTCCGCGCCGCGCTGCTGCTGCCGCCGCTGCTGCTGCTGCTGGTGCCGCGGGCCGCCGCCGCCCCGCTGCCCAACGCGGACTCCTCGGGGGAGGCAGAGCTGGAGGAGGCGGCGGATCGGCGGGCGGCGCTGCCCAACAGCCTGAAGCTGGCGCGGCTGCTGCACGACCGGGCGACACAGCTGCAGAACGAGGTGGGTACGGCCGCACCGCGGGCAAGCACTCGCTCGCTCGCTGACACGGCCGGCCTGACAAGGTGCGAGCAAACCTCTCCGTGTCTCTCCCCAGATGTGCGAGAAGTTTACCGTCTGCCAGAACAGCATGGAAATGCTCCTCCACAACAACCTCAACCTCCCCAAGGTGACGGAGGAAGATGGGTGTCTGCTCGCCGGCTTTAATGAGGCAAGGAACAGCTCTCCTTCCCCATCTAACCCTCTATACCTGGGGCAGGTTCTACCTGCTCCAAAGAACAGTGGAAGTTGACCTAAAGATTTGTGCCGGCTCTAGCTGGCTTTGGCCAGACCTCCACGCTATAGAAGCATCATCTGCTAACCTGCACACAGCATTGCGATCAAGGCACTTTGAACTCTAAATTGACTTTCTCACCTTTCTCTCATTTCAGGATAAATGCCTGAGAAAAATCTCCAGCGGGCTTTATACATTTCAGACATACCTCAAGTACATACAAGAAACTTTTATTAGTGAAAACCAAAATGTTGAATCGCTATCCTATAATACAGAGCACCTGGCACAAATCATAAAACAGATGGTGAGTTGGTTTTAAATTCCCTCTGATTATTTTTGTGGCTTAATACTGATGTGAAGTCAGAAATAGAAGATGCTATGTGAAACAGAGGATGCTATGTTTCAGTTCCTTGAAAAAACAGGTGACAGTTCCTTATGGTCAGATCTTATGTTAAAGACTTGGAGGGTTTACCAAGTTTTGCTTTCTTTTCTTACAGAAACAACTCTTCTTCCTACTTTCTATTGGTAGTTGTAATTTCCAAACCACCTAAATGCATCATTGTTTTAAGAACAAATATACTAAACTGGCTGATGGAAGTAAGATTTCTCAGAGAGCTTGTTTATAATTGCAGAACTGCAATTCAGCCTGTACTAATGTTGGAACTCACTGAGAAGTAGAAGTCAGCAACATTTTTTTAAAGCCCACATTAAAAAAAAAAAAAAAAAAAAAAAAAGAAAAAGCCAAGTATATTTTTACAATGTTATTTCTCTTTAAAACTCTCCAAACCAAACTTCTAAGCCAAGCTGTATGGTATATTGAGATATTGCTGTCAGTATATCAGATAGCTCCCTACTGAAAAACACATATTTTGCTTGCAAATGATCTTTCAGAAAAATACCAATTTCTCTCTTGATCTGGTAAACTAAAATGCTATTAATTTCTGACAGACATTTTTCATGTTTTGGAGAGCTTTGAAAGATCACATTTCAAAACTTTACTTAATTCATGTAGTTCTTGCTCATTTTAATAATCCTTAATATGAACACGTCCCTTTGTCTTTGGTGAAAGCATTTGCCTGATTAAAAATCGGCCAGGTAAGGACTGCAGAAGTCTTGGGGCATTATTTCCTTCCACGCAATTTTCAGCATGTGAAAAGCCTATTGTGCATTGTGGTTTGCCATACCTTTCCTAACATATTTACTTATGCCCATCATTCTTTATGTGAAAGGAAGCTGAACTGCTTTTTTCACACTGTGCTAGCTAAGAATAATAGTCCTGTCATAAGACAGCAACTGATTACTGGCTTCCAGCTTGATACAAGAGTTTGTAGAAAGTTTGTTTCATAACTGAGAGAGACTAGGTTTGTTGGGTTTAGGGCTTTAGATTTTTTTTTTTTTTTAACCAAGGTAATCAAAACAGGCAGAATTAAACACAGTGACCAAAACCAAAACCTGCACTTGTAGAAACTGTGGAGTTTTTGAGAAAAGGCCTTGAACTTCAGGTTGGAAATTTTTCTTTGTGAGAGAAAAATCTGCTGTTTAAGGACAGCAAAGCCAGAATCCATCACTTGTGGTTAAACAGATCCACCAGCATGATACCTGTCTGGATATCCAGATACAAACTTTAACAGAGCACAAGCAGCTGGGCATACCAGGAAAAGTGGGTGTGATCAGAACACACTCTCAAGTAGTCTGGATAGGAAGAATATTTCTCTCTTATATTTCACAAAAAAGATATTCCAGAAGGAGGTTGCATCTTTTTGCCACTTGTTAAAAGGTAGGAGAGATCCTAAACACAGGATTAAGCAGATACTTGCTAGAACTTTGGACTCCAAATCACCTAAAACAGCTCCATGATTTGGGTATGTAACTCCTGTTTTCAGAAGTCCCACTTCTTGGGACAAGTTCTTCAAAGGCCTTTAGGTACTGGGTGCACAATGCTGTGAGTCAGCATTAGATAAATAACTCATTAGATAAATAACTTTTACTCATCTTGTAGTTACGGTCCCACATATCAGTGAAAGTTGGTGGCACTAAGAAGTCTCATATGTGACTAAATGCCTGGAAAGTAAGAATTAAGCAGCTAAACAAGTCTGACATCTTTGGAAACTTGTTAATCTGCTACAAAATGTGAGAGTACTCCAATGTCAGCCGATTAACTTATGACTCAGGATGGAGCAGTGCAGGTCAGAACAAACCACGATCAGCACCTCCCTACCTAACCAGCCATGTCACTGGCAAAGAACAGGAGTGTATTGATCTGCCCAGAGCCTGTTGGACCACGATGCCACAGGTTGCATTCAAACCCTAACACTACAGCCCAGATTCCCACACAGCAGTCATAGCAGGCACCAGCATTCTTCACACCTCTGCACAGAAACAGGGCTGGGGGAAAGCACAGTCCCAGGAAGTGTTGTTGACTGCAGTAAAGTGGATAAGCAGCAGGTTGGGAAAACACAAATGGATGCTCTCTACCAGGCTCAGTGACAGTGCTTTAACCAAGGCCTCCCAATATTGTCTTTCTCACAGGTGATCAATCCCGAAGAAGTGACCATCCCAGATGCAGCTACCCAGGAATCCCTCCACACAAAGCTGAAGTCCACTAAGGCCTGGACAGAGAAAATCACCATCCATCTCATCCTCCGAGACTTTACTTCATTTATGGAGAAGACAGTGAGGGCCGTGCGCTATTTGAAAAACACCAGGAGTTTCAGTGCTTGAATGTTTTAGTTCAGGCACAATCCTTTGGTTACAGATCTGTCAGGTGGCAGATAACAGTGTTGTTCTGTTTTAAGAACTAGAAATAGTAACAATGGTTGGATCTATATACATTCCCATTTCCTTTTAGGAACTTATTTATTGTATTTAAGATATTTATTAGTTTTTAATATTTCTTATTTATATTTTCAATATTTAGAAATAATTTAAACAAATTATGTATTTTATTTCCTGTCTAATGGTACTATTCAGATATAAACTTATTTAATATGTATTAAAAAAAAAACATTTTCAGAACCCAGAAAAAGTTTTGTATAACTTATGTTTTTTATACATTTGAGAGATGATATTTATGACTTTTTTACCTTTTTAAGACAAATAAAAGCCGATTTTTAAGAAAAAGCTTGTATAATCCCTGTGAACTTTAAATAAGACTAAAGAACTCTAATATATCCAGCTTCTAATACCTGCAATTATCAGAATAACCACTTTCAAGAACATCCCTGTGTGATTAGGCCAGTTCTCTACATAGCACATATGTACACACATAGACAACTTGATTCCCATACAACTCTTAAAATGGGATATAAAGGAACCAGATGCACTGAAAAGGGCACTTAAGAATGAACAGGATAAACCATCAATGCTCCTGAGAAACAAATGGACAAGTGCTTTATATTTAATAAGAACACCCAATAAAATTGTTTGTAAGGATCTTCTTACAAGTCAAATAGTCTCTTTTAAATAAAGTGGTGAGACAACCACATTAACCACTTTGACATGAATACTATCCTCTGATTAGTTTTATTGCTGTCATTCAGGGGAATTTTCCAAGTTTGGTTAAACATTTCTGGCCCCTACTGCAAGAAGCAGAAAAAAAGAAATTTAGGTTATTTCCTTAAGCAATATAAATCAACATATTGCTGCTGAGCAATGCAGCAACATGCATTTGTCTTTTATCATTTATATTTCACTAGTATGGACAAGCCACATACCATGAATGCATATTCTTGTGCGGGAAAAAAAATCCAACAAAACAGAACAGGACTTAGCCTGAGTACCAAACCACTGAAACTTTCCTTGGCTGCATCATCTGCAGCACTGTAGCTGTGCAGGCACCTCATATACCCCAACTCAGAGGAATTCACAGACCACACAGGGGATGCAGGCAGCAGAAGTCCCTCAAGCTTTGCCCCTACAAATGGTAGATTATGAATTACCCTCACTTTTCCTTCTGGCACAGTGGTGAAGATGCACAGATGAAAGGCATGCCTTGGAATGTGGATAAGGATGTCAGCAAACTCTCCTCTTCCTCTGAGTGATCTGATTGTCCACATATGCATTCCACCACTGGGGATGCCAAAACAGTGACAAGTCCACCCACTGCTCACATCTCAGATGCTCAAAACAAAACAAACCACTGCTTTGCCCAATATGGTAAAACTGTCATCTCAAGTTGAGCAACATCTGGAGAAGGAATGAGGAGATCTCAAGGAGATCTTGAAAGATGCCTGTGGTGGATGGGTTTTCTAACAACATGTAAGATCCTACTTTAACTGTCCTGGCACATGCTCAGGAAACATAGGAAAGCGTGGCTTGGCCTTTTCACTGCTTATATTCACAGGAATTTGCTTTTAGTGACCATTTGTTCAGAGACTTTTCTGGCCTTTACTATGCCAATAACAGCTAAAAGACCCAAAGTGGATCCCACACTGGACCTAACAAGTAAGAACAGAGGAGGGGTAAAAAAAAAAAGGGAAACCATCTCCTAGTTTCATTTCTCCCAGCAGAGAGTGGCTTCCTGAGATCACCATTAGTTACTATATACACTCCATATAAACACACTCACACTGATCTCCTGAAACACCAAAACTCGTGTAAGAATTGGAGCTGAAACCCCTTGCAACTGACAGACAAGCGCCCACACTTCCACCCGCACCCTGCAGCTGATGGCTACCCAGGCCGTCAGCAATTCCAGTGAATATGTAAATGCTGCCACGTTTTAGGGTGCAGAAGATGAGCAAAGATTACCACTTGTTGGGTGAGGAGGTCAACTTTCAAATCCTTCCTGGAGCAGCGTTATCCCTGATGGTGTCACTGAGCTGCCATTGTTTCACCTGTGGCTCCTCCACAGCTCTCAGGGCCCTTCAGTGCAGCAGCTGCCTTGCTGGCCATCAACCTCCTGTCACAGGGGCAACTTCAGGGGCTGCTCCCAGGATCAGCACCACTTGCTGAAACCAACACTCACTGGTGCTTTTGACACACAAATATTTCCAGTAGGGAACTGAGATGAAATCAGAGAAGACCTAAACACTGCTGAGCATGCTACAGCGCCTCTCAAATGAACCAACTTATCATTCTTTTTCCAGTTTGCTGTGTAGATATTATTTTACATCAGTAAAACACACAAAGGCATTTATTTTAGTTGGCAGACCAGCACAAACACATAAAAAACCTAGAACAATAGTAAAAAGTGAGCAATCCTAACTACACTTGGCAACAATGCCTCAACACTTCTATTGAAGAGAACTCATCCTGACAGCCAACTCATTGAGCAAAGAAAAACAACAAAAAACCCTCCCACTAACACAACCCAAATAAAAAAAGACCTGCTAATAATGACCTAGAAAAATAGGAAATTACCCACCAAAGCAGCATTTTGGCTGCTGCTGTACAGGACCAGCCTCGCCCTGCACATCCCAGCTAGCCTTTCCCCACATTTCCATTCATCCTTAGTCGTTAACCTCACACTGAGATTCTGGAATGCTTCACAGATGACCAGTTCCCTTCATCCTGATTTTAAATTCCCAAAGAAGGAAGAAGGTAAAGCTGTGTTGAAAAGCATGCATACATTATACAGTATGCAAGAAAAACCCACAGTATTCAGAAACACTGTTTAAGATGAGAAACAAAATATCCCTAAGAGGAGCTGCTGTAACACCAGAATGCTGGACAAGAGAGAAAAAAACCAAAACAGCCCCCAAAAAACCAAAATGACAGAATGCAACCTAAAATTAAAGTCATCTGCAATAGAAAACTGGGGGGGTGGGGGTAAGAGATAGTCTCTGAAGTACCATTTTTCAATTTTTTAACCATACTTTACTGTATAAGAAACTTCTAAGGAAAAAAAAAAGGAAGAAAACATTTCAGCCTGACCAGCCTCCCAGGCTGCACTACCATTCCCTTGCTATTGTTTACACCAATAGCAATACCTGCTATTGGTGTAAATACTACATTTTGGCAGAGAGAACAACTACTTGAATGAGACTGCATGCATCTCTAGTGCCTCCACAGATTTTATCAACAGCTGATGGTGAGATTAGCTAAACCAGGCTGAAGCTACAAGAGATGGAAGAGTTACACCATCAGTTAAGCTTAGCAGCAGCATCCCTTTTCAGCAGTAATGAGTCAATAGGTCGGCTTAGCTTGATGACAAACTTCCCCCTATGTTTGCCATTGTTATTTGTAACTAATAGTATTTTCCAATTTCCATTTCAAAGATTAAATGATGGAAAGGTAAGTATGCAGTAGTATACATCAAAGTCCTCATGGTGAAGGTATTAGCAAAAAAAACCCAACCCATATATATATATATATATATACACACACATAAAACTAGAAACCTTGTGATTAAGCCCTTGCTTTTCAAGTCAAATGTTTAGATAACAATTTCTGATCTCTCTCAATGAATTTCTTTCCTCTTCTTGATAAGGGGAAAACCAAAACCCACCTACTCCCTTACTCTCAAAAAAAACGCAACCTCTGTAGGCTTCATCCTTGAAGTAATACCTCCATGAATTACTAGCAAAATCAACCAATTTCTGTAACTAATCAGATTAAACCAAATCCTCCTATATTTTCAAGACTGATTTTGGCAGTCAGCAGAAAATACTCTACAGAAATTTTGCAATCTGGATTTCTATTTAGTGACCAGAATCTAAGACTGCCTTTCCTGAGAAAGTAATTCCTGAGAAAATGTTTAAAAAAACAAACAAACATTCACTATCAGAATCAAAACAGTGAGATTTGATTTGCCCTGCCATATTCTTTTCCACACAGCAGATAAACATTCCCTCCATCTAACCCATCCTCTAATCCTGAATTAACATAATTATGACCAAGAAACAATGTATGTAACCCACAAGCTTAACCAAGAAATGGCTATTACATCACACACCATCATGGAAAAGTACTTAGAAATTGCAATTAAGTCACTATTTATAAAAAATAAATAAGTCATATGACATTTAACAGGATGTGGTCTCTCCTCCTGTGGTGAAAACAGATGTAATGAGCTTTAATTTCCACATATCATCAGTACCATCATAGCTTAAATTCCAAGACTGTAAGAAAATATTTCCAAAAGCATCCAGGGTATATACAGTTTGATTTAGCAATTCTCCTGATAAAAACCATTATGTTAGATGTGTGTTTCATTTACCACACAATGCCAGAAGATGAGATCTTCAGCAGTTCTTTGTCATCTATACCCATTTTGGACGACAGCCGTACAAAGTAGCAAAAGACAAGTTTTATATGTCACCAAAATGGGCCTGTTGTGACAAAATTCTGAACATTGATTCAGTCTGCACACTTCATGTGTTTAAGTGTTATAGTTCAGCTAACAGGAGCTTTGCTGGTGAATTCAATCAAGGAAAAAAACCACACAGGCTCTATATTTCATATGTGAGATACAGCACAGTTACTTTGTACCAGTTGTGTCTACACCAGGAATTTGTAGCAAAATTAAAAACCTGTTACAAATTCCCCATCACCTTGATTTTGCCTCACAACTGGCCAGGCCTTGAAAAGTTTATGGAGTACACAAGTTCCTTTGAAGATTAAATTATTAAGAATAAAATTATACTGAAAGCCAGATTTTTTTTTCCCCCCTTTACTGATGACACTAAACTGACCATCCTTTTTCTACTCTCCTAAGCAGGATGTCCACAGTCCATGTACCAAGACCAAGAAAACCATCAAACTCACAAGAATCCCTCTCTGTCCCTTGCACAATTGCTTGTCACCAGGTACAACAGGCTCCAGTGACAGGTGGCATTTCCCACAAGCACACTGCACATCCCTCACTTAGAAGGCACAAAGTAAAAACCCAAACAATCCCTATCTCCAGGCTATGATCAACATGATACCTCAAAGTCAGTACAATCTCCACCAAACTCAGGAAGGCATCAATGATTTTTATTTCACATATCTACACTGCAGCCCTGAGCTCAGCTGTGGCAGCCAGAGCCCATTTTTCAGTAAACTTGGCTCACCGGCCTTATTCCAACACTAAGAGTTCACAGGACTCCACCACAAACCCCATCACAGAAAATAATCTACACCTGGCTGCAGAAGGCACTGATTCAGTGACAGAGATCAATACAGTCAAGCAGGAAAACTTGTTCTATTCTAGGTGTCTCCTATGTGACAGCAAAATAAAATTTTCTCAAGTTCTATTGGAAGAAAAACAGAAAGGAAAAAATCAGCTTAGAACACTTGAAATTAGTAACACCTAATTAAAGTCCCCAGCCTTGACCAACGTGAGAGTTCTTCCACCTCACTCCATAGAGCTGGCTCTCTTCTCCCTAGCACCACCAAAAAACCCCAGTCTTGCTGAAACAAGCATATTTCTGACCTTTCTTAAGGGAATTAAGATTCTTCACAGGAATCTCTTTAATGTAAAACTTCCCAAACCAATAATCTGCTCTGACAAACACATCAAAATTTTGTGAAAATGACAAAAACTGCAAAGTAACTTCACAACATCCATACCAAAGATTTCTTCATTTTCAAACTTGAAGAAAAGTACCTCCTTTTTTTTTTGCTACCATACAATTAATTACCAAGATTTAATGATTAATACTTGTTCTTTTCTTTTTTTTTTCCACCAGGGAAGGATATAAATGTTCACTTAAGGAGAAGTTTCACTCACCTTTTAATTACAGTAAGAACACTATTTGGAATGAAAGTCTGGACACATAAACAAAAAACATTATACTACATACTGGCATTCAATGTAACCTGAATTGAAGGTACTATAAAAGACATTTTCCCCTCCTCAATCTGAAAACCCAAGAATTCTATGCTAATAACTTTCCTGAAACATACTTCAGAAGCAGTGAATTACCAAAAATTTCCTATCTAATGTGCTCAAAGTAAGAATTTCATAAGCAATATTTATCCAGGAATTCCAAGTTGCAAAAAATCTGAAACGAAACTATTTTTAAGACAAACTTTCAGCATGGACACATCACAGAATCTGGCCTGTGCTTGACATATGCATGCCTTTGTAAAACTTTTAATGAAAGAGGAAACACTTCCCTATTTCTCTACCTCTTGCCAAATACTAAAATTTTTGGAAAGCAGCCAGAGCAACCATGTGGCGGTTACCACCCACAAACCACATCCCCAAATGTCAGACACACAAGGCACATGAAATACACTTCTGCAGGTGTTTGGGTCCATCCACCCACTGCTGCATTTTGGGTATTGTACACCCCTGTGAAATGTAAAATCTGATTGAGAAACAGGAATTACTTCACACCAAACACCGTACCTCTTAGTATTGAACATCTCAGGTTACTGCACAAAATTCAACAGAAGAAAAATGTTCGTAATTGTGATTAAAGCCACTACCAAGTACCAACAGATTATTTCACTACTATTACCATTAGGATTAGTCAAGAAAAATAATCAAAAATTTAATTTCTTTAATAATTTGAGACTGTGAGCAGTTAGATTGATCTCAAGTTACTGTAAGAGAAAAGGCACTAGGAAGGCTGCACTAGCAGAAGGATACACGGTCACAAGACACTGTTCTGCATTCAGCCCTTGCACTGTTCCACTGTCAGCAGTCTATCCCCATTAGCCATGCCAGTATTTCATGGCATTTGACTGAGTTATCATGATTAATGGAATTTTAAAGAACATGCTGGTTTGCTCTAGTTCTCATAAACATTTTCACTTTTTTCTTTCCAATTCTTGTCCTTCATTTTAAGTTTTTTCACTTGGCTCATTTCTCTGTTTCTTCAATCAGAGCCCTTAAACACAGTAACATTTTACTGTGAATTGTAACGGTAGATTAAAAACTGAGGAATCTCCTATTCTTAAACATTTAATTAATGTAAAAAAAGCCTGAAAAATCCATGGGATTAAAAAAAAAAAGCCATGCCAAAATCTAGAATACCTTTGTTGCAATGATAATTTGGAGAAAATAAACATTATTTTTAAAAAATCACTGCAGAGATACAAACTACCCTACACAGTTCTGGCAGGGAGAGCAATCTACCCAAAACAGCTTCTATTTAACAAAAACCAAATAGTCACCATTTAAGTGCTTGAACTTCAGTGTTAAAAAGGAGAAAACTAATTGAAACCAAAACAACCATGGTCCAAAGACTAAGACTTTAGCATAAAAATGAAGCACATACCTTGTTTAGTGTACTTGTTTTCTTCCTTCAGTTATACATTAGTAACTTTCTCTTACAGTAAGAGCAATTTATACACATACACACAGAGCACTCAACTGTTGTGTCCTCCCACCCCATCCTGAATCCCAGAAAACATAGAGATCATTTAAAGGTAAGTTTAGCAGGAAAGTATACTTTTTTTAGTTATCTGACTGTGCTAGAAAATACAAACATACATATCCCTCAATCCTTACAGTATCCACAGATAAAATAATCTAGTAGAAGATAAAAAACCTGAAGTGGATCAGCAGAGTAACAATCCACATAGGCTTACCAACATTTGGGTGAGGAACTTTAGAGGAATACTGAAGTATTTAAAACATTAGCTCAACTTTTTGGTTACTGTGAAGATAAAGACAAATCCTGACCCAAAAGGCAATCGTTGACAGGGATAAGTACGGGAGTTAAATATCACCATATTTTGGGAAAAACCACAACAAAACCCCCACCACGGCTTTCTGTAACAAATAAACCACTACATTATATTATGTAAAGACTTAAAAACAATGTGCATCCATTCAAACAGTATTTATTTAATTACACCGTAATGCAAATAAGTTAGGTCCATATAAATTCCATTTTGTTGTATGTACAACCTATGGCATTAGCAAGCTGATTGAGCCAGCTGGTCTAAGTGTCGGCCTCATCCTCTGGAATGTACGCATCTTCTGACACTCTGTCCATCGGCTGCCTCTACAACAGGACCACCACAGCCTTCAGCCCCAAAGTAGACTGAAAGGGGAGGGGGGAGGAAATCAAAGTCAGATTTGCAGCAGGTACTTGTCTTTAAAATCTATATTTGTAAAACACAAGTCTGGAGAAGTAGCCCTACAAATGTACAGAATAACCACTAGCCCCCAAAATACTGAAATAATGCCACCTTTAAAGTAAAACTTAAGGCTAGAGAGCACCAACATGTGCTCACAAAAATGAGCATCTGTAAGCCTCAGATTAGACAAAACATCTGTTCATTGTATCTATGTATATATATTCTGGTACAAAACACATCTTTTACACTGTACAGATGCACACCCAAAAAAGAAGTCTCAAACCACCAGTGAAGCTAAACATAGAAACACTGTCAGTAAGCAAACAACTGCAGCAACTTGGTTATTAAGACAACACTAAATTCCACTGAAATTGTAATATGATCTTACTACTATTTTCCCATATTTTCTACCGTTTCTACTGAATCACTGAATCCTAAAAATTGGATGTCTATACACTGCAACTCTGTAAATCAAGAAGAGTTAATCTATGACTTTGCAAACAATACAGTCCATCAATTATTTGTTTTAGGAATACCTGCTCCTGCACAGTAATCAAAGGCATTTCCTGAAAAACAGGAGAACCATCCTTTCTCCAAAACTTTAATTAGTTAGCCCTAAGGAAGCCCTTCAATAAAACTTAAATGTCACTAGAATGTAAGCATTACTAATGCCATAACATTGCAGCATAATAAAGAGTCCCACAAGAAAGAGGCAACATGAGCCAAATCCACTTTGCTTCATGACAGTGACTAATACTGAAGGAGACAGCCCTTTATTTCATGCACCTTTTATTATGCAGTGTTACTCCCACATTTGCCAAGGCAGAAGGAGACTGGATTTTGGTTTCAATTTGTGCTAGAAATCTGAGAAGTTATTGTTCAGTGCAGAAACTTGCACAAACTAGCTCTACAACAGATTAGAAGGGCAGCTGTCATGGAAAATACACAGGAAGTTCCATATCTTAAAAACTATGCAAGATTAAGAGAAAGGTCTTCCCAAGAACTAGAACTTTACTGACTTGTCATGTGAATTTCCAAAGAAACAAGAACCACAACAATTAAAAACAAGGGATGGAAGCATCATTCACAACTGTTGCTGGCCAGAAATAACCAGTAACTATCTGCACTGGGTTTGTACATACAAATGGAACCAATACATACCTCCAGATAGTTGGCTCGGGCATTCCAGGATCTGCACCTCTTTTAAAACCTGAAGTGAAACATACATTACATACATATATAAAAATAAACAAGTATGTAGAGATTGCTACACAGTTAAATCTCTGTGAAGTTATTCCAGCCCGTTAAATAGCAATAAAAATGAAAACTACTGAACACAGAATTGTGATTCATGAAGCTGTGCACTAACCTGAATAAAAACTGCACATTCTTACAAGGGTTAGAAAGAAAGAAAATAAATACCAATGTAAACTTTTCTTTTTTTAAAAAGTCTTACCTGCATCTTTACCTGACCTAAAATTCAGGATCAACTAACTGTGTGAGATGAAGGAAGACATCTATGCCAGAGATCAAGACATTCATACTTTTACACACACAAACCCACAGATGTTAAATGTTGTCCAGAAAGCAACCTAGCAGCGCTCTACCAACAAAGACACCTAAAACTGGTGTAGAGTAAGCACCTTGAAGCCTAACAGGCAATTCTCCAATGACATCTGACACACACCTTAAAAGCAGTATTTCAGTAACAGTTCACTCAATTTAGCATGACAGAATGCTAAATGTTAAATCAATTTACCCTCAAATCTTCTATTCTGATTGGCATTTTTTGCAGAAAGTTACACACTACTAAAGCTTGCAAACCAACAAGCTGTTCTCTAATACCCAGGAAAATGAAATGACAGTTAACTACAAAGAGTTCATCCCCAGCCCCCAAAAATTCAAATACACCAACTGATTAAAGTATATGTATACTAGGGAAGCAGCTGAAGGTTTGGAATATGAAGTATCTTTGTTCTCTGGACTGTAATATAAAAGTCTTGAAACAGAATCATGCAGAAAAATTCAGGCACTGTTCAATACTTCACTGGCTATCTAGAAGTGAAGGTTTCATGAAAATTATATTATTTCCCTCGTTTACAGAAAATAAATAATTAATGTCATGTTGCCTGAAACACAGGCCACAAAGGTTAATGGAAAAACTTCCATTAACTTCACAGGCACTGGAAAAGCTCTTTGAAGTTAATGTTGGATGATTTGAGACTATCAGATATCCTGACCCAAGTTTTTGGCTGCCATACTGTTCAGCAACACAGCTTAAAAATTCATGAATTGCAGCCACACTGTGTGTGTGGATGTTTCTGCCTCCTTCCCTCACCCCCAGATTTTTAAATAAGCAAATCAGGTTTAACAAAACTGCATTGGTCTAATTTACTGACTTAAAACCAGGGCAGCCACTTTAAAGAAAGTTTAAAATAATACAACAAAACCCCACCAATGACCTGTAACTGCACATTCTCATACTAGGCTCCTCATACATGCCCTGAGATAGAAAGCCTTACAGAGAAAGCTACAGGCTCAGATTTGCTGATCATTTCCTTGCCTATTTTTAGTTCAGCATGTATTTGATACCTATGGGGTCACACCTTCCGTCCCAGAGTCAAAAGTAATCCTAGTAGAGAAGAGGTTCTTCCAATCCTGCAGACTTTGGGTACATGCCACCTCCAAATGTCTATGGCAATCAAGGCGGCATCTGCTCTTCCCCTTCTCATCTGCTTATACTTTCATTACTGCAGATAAACTTATAAGAAGGCAATGTAGATGTGGTACAACACACTTATTTTCTGGAGATATGAACCTAAACTACTACAACTTAAATTTCTCACTGCTACATAACAAAAAATATACTACACACCCCGATGCTAGTGCAACTGTAAATACAGTAAGGTGGCTTTATACAATTTGAAGTAACCTATTTAATGTCACCAATGTAACTTATTACTGTCACTAATGTGACACTCTGATGTCACTAAGAAGAAAGACCATCTTTCTGACATCCATAGACACTGTCAGGGAAGCAAAATCTAAACAAAACTTCAACAACAAATTAGGTTACAAATCACTGTTGAAATTCCCACCCAAAACTTATTCATTTAAAAGAATTTATAAAGTAAAAATGGAAATGCAATGGAAAAGCAGACCTAATAACGGTAATTATTTTTTCCATAGTTTTTGAAGTGATTTCTTTTGCTTGCAGTTGTTAAAGCACTTCTGTAACAGCTGACAAGAACAAGGTTTTCCTGGTTGTTATCTATAAACAATCAAAGCCCTTCAAACCAGGCAGCGCACTCCCTTCAATTAATCAAAACAACCTCTCAGATTTGACTGGAAACACATCAAGCTCCCAGCCCTCCTTCATGTTTGCATTCAATGCAAAGATGCCTGTCTGACTTAGGTGCTTTTCCCAAAAAACCCAACATTTTGCACAGAAAGTAAGCCAAATGAATTGCAGGGATCAGCCTTCCTGGGGCCTCTCTGTTATAAAAGAAGTGAATAAAAGTGTCCAGCTTCTCTTAAACAAGGGCAGCTGATGGCATACAGCTGTAACTCAGCAGGAGAAATATTGTGTGGTAGTTATGCCTGGCTAGCCTGATGACAGGAGCAAGCAAAATATATCCAGGGCACCAGGCACTATAGACTATAGCAAGGCATGCCCTTAACATTCCACTGCAGCTTGGAAACAGGAACCACACCATGTTTGGTGGGAGAGAGACTGTAACCTGTATGCCTGTTGCTGGAAATTTAATCTCAGCCAGAGGCTGGCAATGTCCCCAGTGCCATGAAGCAGGGCTCCCAGCGTTCTGCTCACCAGACTCCCAGGAGCACAAAGCACAGCCCTGACTATTATAGCAGGCAGTCACTGACACAGGGTTAAATCTCAGCCCCATTTGCTGTTCGGCAGCTTCAGTGCTCTGCCCACTCCCCAGAGGGGCCCTCACACAGGATTAGCCTCCAGGGAGAAAAAGGGGCAAAAACCTCTTTATTACAGAACCACAGGATTGTCAGGCTTGGAAGGGACCTCTAGACATCCCCTAGTCCATTCCCTGACAAGGCAGGGTCACCTAGAGCAAGTGACACAGGAATGTGTCCAGCTGGGTTTTGAATGTCTTCACAGAGGGAGACTCCATGACCTCCCTGCGCAGCCTGTTCCAGGGCTTTGCCACCCTCAACGACAAGAATTTCTTCCTCATGTTGAGGTGAAACTTCTTGTGTTCTAGTTTATGGCCGTTACTCCCCATCCTGTACCCGGGCACTACTAAAGAGTCTGGGTCCAATATCTTAGACCTTGCCTTTAAGACATTTGTATACTTTAAGGAGATCTCCTCCCAGTCTTCTCTTCTCTGGACTTAACTGGCCCAGCACTAGCCTAATCTCTGCTCATAAGAGAGATGCTTCAGTCCCTTTAATCATCTTCGCGGCCTTGTGCTGGACCGTCTCCAGCAGCTCCTCGTCCTTCCCGTACTGAGGACCCCAGAACTCGATACAGCACTCCACATGTGGCCTCGCTAGGGCCGAGTAGAGTGGGAAGATCACATACTTCTTCTTTACAAAAAAAGGGGGGGAAACAAACAAAAACCATACAAACATACAAACAAAAAGACCCAACTATAACAGAAAGCCTCCCCGTCTCAGTTCTGCCAAGGGCAACCCCGCCCTCCCCATCGCACATGCGCGGCCATGGCCGCGGGCGGCGGGGGCAGCGCGGCGGGGCGGCCCTGGGCCCCCCCCTCGGGCCCTTCCCTCGGCCCCGCCGCTCCCCGGCAGCGTCCGGAGGGGTCGGGGGGCGGAGAGCGGCCATCGGAGCCGGCCGCCCCAGACCCGGCCTCGGCAATGGCCGCCGAGGGCCCCCGCGCGTCCCCCGCCCGGCACTGACCGAGATAGAGCACTACGGGGATGAAGCCCCAGCGGATGGCGAACTGGCCGCCCTTGAAGAGCTGCTGTAGCCGCTGCTTGGCCTCCTTGCTAAGCTTCGGCATCCCGGCGGCGGGGCAGAGAGAAGGAGGAGGAAGAGGAGGAGAAGGAGGAGGAGCGCAGCCGCTCTCGTAACAGCGCCGTGCGCTGGGCGGGACCCATCGCCTGGCTGCGGGGCGGGGAGCGGGGCCGGACCTCGGGCGGCCGAGGAAATGGCGGCGCCGGGGTGCCTTCCGTCCGCCAGGTGTGCTCCGTCCCTCGGGTGGCCTCTGCCCGCCAGGTGTTCTCTGCCCCCTGAGTGTTCTCTGCCTGCTACAATCCCGGCGGGCTTGTCCCGGCCGCCCTCCAGCACCGCAGGCTGAGGGATCGGCCCCGGGATCGGGATGGGCCCAGCGGGGCTGGCGGCTGTGAGGGGGTGCGGGGGCTGCGAGCGCTGTGGGTTTCCCTGCCCACCTTGGCTCCTGAACTGCCGCACTCCTGTGCTTGTTCTTCCCCGGAGCTCTCGAGGTGTTGCTCACACGCCGCCTCTGCAGGGTAGGAAGTGCCTTTGGTAAGTGAAGGGTAGAGATGGAGTGATAAGGAAAAGTGTTCCTGGAGGAAACTGGAAATGCGGCTCCATGACGCTGTGTCAAGGGAGGTTTAGGCTTGATATTAAATGGAAAATAATATGAAAAAACTATTCACCCAGGGGGTGGTTGGGCGCTGGAACAGGTTCCCCAGGGAGGTGGTCACAGCACCAACCTGACAGAGCTCAAGAAGTGTTTGGACAATGCTCTCAGGCACATGGTGTGACTCTTGGCATGTGCTGTGCAGGGCCAGGAGATGACCCTTGTGGGTCCTTTCCAGCTCATAATACGAGGCTGTGTGATGTATCCAGTCTACGGAAACAAGGAGTTGATGGAGTGAAACTGGTAGTACAGCACTTGGATTTTGTTGTCCTTAAAAACCTCAGAGCCCGGATAAGCACTGAGGCATTTTGGTTTTTAACTAATAAATGAGTGGCCTTTGTCCTTGCAGTGCCCTAACCACCAAGCTGCTCTTTATTTGACACAACTTACATGACATCTTGCTGTGTAGTGTCTATGCCTTTGAATCAATCATTTATATCGTGTTTTTACCATGTTTTCATTCTTTCTCAGGTAGCCTCCTGCCTTTTGCTGTAATGCCAGATAGAAGCCAGATGCAAGTCTTCAGGTTCTGCTATTACTGATGCAGCTGCAGCAGTTAACACCATCAGGCTGTATCATGTCTGCTACGGATAGCAAAGCTCTGCATGTTATATATTGGTTTGCCTACAGCAGTTACTTGAACTTCTGTAGCCATCTTGTCACATTAAGAAAAACAGCAAGTCAGTGCTTTTTAGAGACAAGAAAGAATCCAGGGTTATAATAAATCTTACTTATTCAGATATACCATTTACTCCTCCAGTATATGAATGCCTGTCCAGTGTATGAATCCCTGCTCTGCCATTTCAAGATGATAAAAACAGAAGCTTTTAGCTCGCTACTTGCTCTCCAGGTACAGGCAGGTAGCAAACTGCAGGCAACATAAGAGGTTCTGGCAGTTCATGGCTTGCTTTTGCCATGGTGTGTGAATTATGAAAGAATATTTTGGTGAGGTCATGGCACAGATGTGCAGTCATGTTACAGGATGCACATGCCTTTCCTGCTCTACACCAGTCCCAGTGCCCTGTGCTTTCATACACATTAAACATGGGATACACCAGCATTTCTAGTCATAGCACTGACACACATTTAATGATACCTGACAAATAAAGTAGAGGCATAGAGTTTGTCTCCTTTATAAACTGAGTAGCTTATCCCTATGGAAAGGTTAGGCACCAGTGCTCTCTATGTATTTATTCATGAACATCAGTATGAAGTTAACATGACTATTAGTCTACACCTTTCCCAAAAGAATATGCCTTTGGGGGTGAAATACTGGGAATTCTATCTGAAAATTGAGAGAACAAGTCTTTCTATCCATAGGTTTGTGTTGGATTTCAGTTCTTTTGGTATATCACTTGTCAAATGTTTCAAATTAGAACGCATAAGTAGAATTGTACCAACATTCAAAATTACAAATTTACTCTTCTTGTGAGCCAGTGTAGTGCAAGAGGCACATTCATTAATCAGTAATGGATTATCACACTCAAAAGAGAACTCAAACCATTGAATCTCTTTTTTGACTTACAGGAACCTGTTTTTCAGCAGTTTGTACTAAATTGGTTTTCCTTTGTAGATGAGGCCAAGTAAGATCTGTTTTCACACTGTGGTTACTGTTACAGCTTGTTCTTTCTAAACATACAAAACCAACTGTTCATTACAGCACACAGCTTGTTAATAATCTCTTACAAAATATGGCAATAAAATATGACCCACTGTGGTGGAATGAAATCCAAAAGGTATTTTTCCTTCCTGTAAATTTAGTGCAAGTGGGATTCAGAAGGTCGAAAGTACAGATCACCTGATAGGAAGGGTTGAACAGTTGCTCTGTCTCCTTTGAGAATTGGTTTAACAGTATCACATGTGACACAGTGCATATAATGTTATTGTGGGTGTTCTTGAGAAAGGGTACTCACCAAAGGTGACACATGTACCAGATCTTCTTTTCTTCCCTTCACACATTGAGTCAAGGAGTAATTTTCAGAGCACAGAAACATGTTAGCCTTCATTTCTCATGTCTGTTAATTTGAATGTTTGACTAAAAGCTTGCAGGTTATTTCATTAATTTAACTACAGAAGCCAGGAAATTAATAGCAAGAAAGTTAGTATTACTTTGCCAGTTTTCTCACAAACAAAATCAGTGCTAGAAGAGCACAAGGGTGTGTGTTGGTATGCAGATAAACCAGTGTTGATTCTGTATAGTTACTGCTCGAGATCTACATAATCTTGCATACTGGAGCTGTGAAAGGATGTCTGTAAACTAAGAATTGTGACTGGAGAAGAGCACTTATTTCATCATAACACATATTCATAGTCTCCAACTGTCCAACATATCATATTTGCCCTAAAAGACCTCATCTAGCCAGCCAACCAACCAACAAACCCACACAACCTCCACAAGAACAGCAAAAACCAATAAATGGTTGTGCTGACTCCAGAGGTTTTCCATGCCTTTGTTTGGCTCCTGTGCCACCTAGGATGTTACAGGGTCTAAGAGCTCAGCAGTCCTTTGGTGATCTGCTGACTCAGACAAAGGGGGAAGGAGAGCAGCAGTCATCCTCCCTGCAAGTTCATGGGACAGCACTAGTCACATAAATGTAGGCAATTAGCCTCTAAAAGCAAATGTGCCTGTGATGGGGCATGA
The DNA here is from genome assembly GCF_028551555.1 of Melozone crissalis. Lineage (NCBI taxonomy): Eukaryota > Metazoa > Chordata > Aves > Passeriformes > Passerellidae > Melozone > Melozone crissalis. The sequence goes on from NW_026535794.1 coordinate 32,590,410, forward strand.
AACAATGAGCTGTTTTGTAGGGAGAAAACCTAATACCCAAAAAAATGGGTGGAGATGACTCTGCCTGGAGAAGATGGAAACAGGATTTTTTGGGTGTGCTGTGAGTATTCATGTTTGTAAGTTATTGTGGTAACACTCCTATGAAGGATTTTGATTTTTTTTTTCTTATGGCTGATAATGAAGACAAAACTGCTTGGAATGCTGTATCCATTAACTAAGGAGAATAAGAGCCCCCAGCTGCTGGAGTGACAAAGGAAAATTAGTGATACCATAGATGTGGAAAGCCTTTAGTTGCAAAAAAAATAAATGTCTTTGAATTTCTTGTGCCTTGTAGCTTCATGTGGTCAGCAATAACAATAAAATCAGAAACAAAATTGCAGAGGTTTCAACTGGACAACAAGAATATGAATACCTATCGTTTTATTGACTCAATTAGCAGTAATTCCACAAGTGTTTTCACAGCAAATATCACTAGTACTCATGGTAAAATGGCCAAATATTTCCATTTTTATTGGTAAATGAGAGAATTGAGATTCTTATAGACATGACTGAATTGCTGAAGTGTCAGATTCATGAAATAATATCACTTGATCACTCATCTTTTTGAGTGCAAAGTGTACCTTTCGGGTTAAAGAATTCCAGACCTCTAAAACATTTATCTCAGCAAACCACAAAGTAAAGCCATGCAACAGTACATGTAACTCAGATGCTGGTGAAGGAGACAAAGTTCAGTGACACATTGAAGTCTGTGAAAAATCACTGTAAACTTTGTAGGAAATCCCTGCAGGCCTCCATTGTGCACTTAGCAATCTCACTTTTGAGATTTCCCCAATTTACTGACAAAAAGCTGCATTAAATTCATCTACTTGGGAAAGTTTGAGTTTGACCCTATTTAGGAGGAACTTAGATTTCAAAAACGCAATGATGGATGTTTCTTGCTTCAGGATTATACCATAAATCAGTATAAATAGCACGAGAACATAAGGAAGAGCTCTTCAACAGATTTCCACTGCAGGCTGAATCTTTATGATGTCAGTAAAAATAGTAGAATATTATGACTAGACATTCTATTTCACTTCATTGTTACAACTAAACTTCCTATTTTTATTGTGCCCTAATAATGATGTTCCTTCTATTCCATTTTAGTATTCCTATTCATTTAGTCTAATAAATCCCTGCTTCTCTGCAGTACCACTGATCTGAGAAATGTTCCTTTTCATTTCACAAAGACAAGAAAGGACAGAGACAAAGGGAAATGGAAAGTACTATGGTCAAACGAGCAAAGACTTAGGCTGTCTAATTAGGTCATGTGCAAAGTAACTAGAATTCTAAACTGTCTTCTGAATGTTATTGAGACCTAGATTAGTTTGGGGTGAGTGTATTTGAGTTCTTACATTTGGCATAGTTGAAATGCAGAGCTGTAATGCATATAAAAAATTTCTGTCCAAATTAAAATCTTCATACTTATTTCTGTATGATACTTGTTGGATATACTGTGGTCACTGCCTGATATGAAATATTTCCAAGAAAAGTGATATTGCCAGTCACTGTGTGGGTTTCAGCTGGGGTGAAGTTAATTTTCTTCATGGTGGCTGGTAAGGGCTGTATTTTATACTTGTGTTGAACACAGGGTTGATAATATAGAGAAGTTTTGGTACTGCTGAGCAGGGCTTACACAGAGCCAAGGCTTTTCTGCCTTTTGTACTGCTGTGCTGGTAAGGCTGGGAATTCATGAGAGGCTGAGGGGAGACACAGCCAGGACCGGTGACCCCAACAGACCCAAGGGATATTCCAGACCATGGAACGTCCTGCTCTGTATATAAAGTGGGGGGAAGAAGGAGGAGGGGGAGACATTTGGGGTGATGGTGTTTGTCTTCTCAAGTAACTATTAGATGTGATGGGGCCCTGCTCTCCTGGGGATGGCTGAACTCCTGCCTGCCCATGGGCAGCAATGAATTAATTCCTTGTTTTGCTTTGCTTGTGGGCACAGCTTTTGCTTTCCCTGTTAAACTGTCTTTATCTCAACACATGAGCTTTCTGGCTTTCACCTTTCTGATTTTCTCTCTGGTCCCAGTGTTTGTGAGGCATAGTGAGCAGGTGGCTGTGTGGGGCTTTGCTGCTGGCTGAAAATTGCTGACAATTAGTAGAATGATCAGAGTGGCAGGAACAAACAGCAAATTGTAGTAATTTTTTATATTTAATACAGTAATTGTACAATTTATTTACTGAAAAACAAACAAAAACTGAGTGGTGACATGGAGTTACAATCTCATTGTTTTTCATTACAGCTCCTGAGGCCAGGGAAGGAGAAACAGCAGTCTGAGGTGAGACAGCATTGAAAGAACCTCCTCAAAAGCTTTTAGAGACCTCTGAGAAGAACTGTTGATGTGCTTCAAAATTGAATATTACCTGCTTCACAACTGTAGCGTTCTTTGAAGCATGACTTTCCCATTCTGCACATCTTTGCTTAATACTGAAAATTAAATGTTACACTTAGACATGCTGCTACCTTTTACCGTAGATCGTTTTTCTAAAAGTGCAACAGTTCTTCAATGCATGTTTTTATAATTGCAATATTTGGCCAAGGATGAAAACAGTAATCTGATTCCTTATATACATTTGGTGATACGCAAAAATCTGATGGATAAAAGGATTTTCTGAGGCCAAAACTAATACCCATATTTTTTTTAATTGTTTTTTAATTAAGCTCTTTTTTAAGCAGCTGAGCAGCAAAGGTTTTGGTAACTCTAGGAGGATTTTCCTCTAAAGATATTTTATTAATGTAAACATTTTCTTTGTAGACAGATCTCAAATAGATTTTTGTTGCTGAAGAATATGTTGTTTTAACAGCACATATATATAAAGATTTTAAAGGACTTAAAATATGCTAATTTTAGGCAAATTTTTACTATGATTTAAACAAGGTGAGGAAAACAAATAATATATTCTGATTTTCCAAAGTCTTTACTTGTATACTTGCCTTTATACCAATTCCAACCTTAGTAAATTGTAAAGTGGTGGAACAACCATGAAACTGATAACATAAGTCTTTGCAGAGAAAAATGAAATATTTGTCTCTGATACAGGACATAGAATTACAGCATTTGAAAAATAATAATTCTAACTATAAGTCATGTTCTGCTTTCTCTCTTCAATGAGCGTTAATAGTCTTTCTTAGCATCCAACTACAAAAAAGTGCTGCTAAAACAACTTTTTCTGACAGTGAAATATTTGGAAATGTAACTGATTGATGCACAGAACTCGCCTCACTGATTTACAATAGAGCTTTCATATGCATGCTCAGATTTTGCAGGCTAAAGGTATACAACAAGCTACTAATTAACTCTGGTTATAAGCTAAGGGAAAACATGTAGTAAAGCAAAAAGGAGAACTCTGAGTTGAAATATGCCAGGTAGACCTGAAACAGGTTGGTGTGGTTTTTTTGCCAGTTTGTTGTGGGTTTTGTCTTAAGTCCCAGTAAAACAAATGACATATAATTTCAGTTACTGTATATATCCTTAAGTATAATTTTTTGTTGTAACTTCCAAAACAAGAAGGGTGTTTGTTGAAACTAGTATAAACTATAAATTTGTTGAAACTAGTATAAAGTATAAATTAAAGTTTAATTCAGTGCAGCTTTAATTTCAATAGAATTAAAAGCATAGCACAATCTAGGTTTTAGTGCTGTCATTATTATAGTTTTAACAACTTGTAATGCAAATTACAGAATCCAGATCATAAAAGGAAAGGTAAAAATATGTGTGTTTTCAGATCTTGAATAAGACTGCCCAGTCAACAAAGGAAATGTGTCATGTACATGAATAAATGGAATAATTTGTAATAAATCTAAAAGTTGGACTAATTATTTAAACTGAACATAGGTATTAATTTATCTTCATTGTTCACTTTGGGTGAATTGACTTCAGAAATTTAAGGACAAACCTATTGTCATATTCCTAATTCAACAGGGCTTAACCATGACCAGCAAGGTGAGGAGCAGTCACATCCCCTGGCAGAGTCTCCATCAGTGTGTGCTGCCTGAGCTTCCTGCTGAAGCTGAGCCTCAGCAAGAGCTGCCTTTCAGAATTTGGAAATTCAGCAGTGCAGATGAAAGTATCAAGGTTTATGTCTGTCTTTAGTTTTTGCATTTCAGTAGTTCAGATTTCACTACAAATTCTTTGAGATCTTCAGCACATGGAAGATTAGAATCAGTAATTTAGTATCATAATGAAGAGTAATTAAGGCCTTTCCTAGATACCAGAAGGCAATCAAGGAAAGCTCTTTTCTTTCTTTCCAAGTCTCATCTGGTGCTATCAAGATTAAATGAAGCGCGACTCATGGTTAATGAAGTTTTTACTCTTCTACTAAAATAAAATTTAGTCTCTTAAAATACTTCCCTTTTGCCTTTCATACACAATTTCTGTCCATACTTTGTCTATTTTAGTGGAGTCATATGCCATATTTAGCCCAGACAAACTTTTTTAGAGTTTACTAATTTCAAAACATTGTCAAGTAGACACAGTAGGTTGTTTTCTCTATATACTGTCAGCCTGATTCACATGCCTGTAAGTTCATCTAAGACTCTTTCCACTGTTGCACAGAAAACAAATGAACTTTCAGGGAAATCCCTATCAGTGTTTCAATCACTGCTGCTGTTTTTCAGTCAGGATTATTAAAAATCTCAAACTTCATTCTCCTAGAAGTGCAGAACAGCTGCATTTTAGTCGTTTTAGATGCTGGAGTCCAGTTTAAGAGGGTGATGTGTAGCAGTAGTCACTACAGTGATTAATGAGATTTCAGTAGCTTTTCCATAGCTTCCTGCCTAGAGCCAAAAAACAAAACAAATCTACAAACAAACAAAAAAATCCAACCCCAAACCCATAACGGCAGATTAGTTGTGTGCTTTTCACTGCTTCTTGTAAAATGTTAATGGACTCCTAAAGGTTTCAGTTTTGAATGAGAACCATTTCAGCAAGAATTTTAGCAGATGCAGAGGCCATTCAAGGAACTTGTGAAAATTCCTTTTGTTCTGCTTTATAAAGTCTATTAGGCACATTTGGCACAAGCTGTGAATCTGACACTGATTTCCAAGCATTTAAACAGGCCAAATAAAATGCCATTTCTGTAATACTTTTAGATTTTCCCTTTTTTTCAAGTGTATATAAAGTACACATCTGAATAAACAATATTGTACTCCTTTATTTTAGATGTAGGTAGCAGTCACAAGAGATTAAATGCTGCTATGTGTAACGAAGCATGAAGATGACAAGATATATGAACCAGAGGCTTTTCAGCTTGATCACATCATCCAGCACATAATTATACAGATTTTGTATTTCAGACACCAATGTCACCTTGGGGTTGAAATCATTCTAGATGAATTGGTGTAAGTATAAATAAGATAGTTCCCCACACCCCAGTTACTTTCTTACTTTAAAAATAGAAAGGAAAATGAGTCGTCCTGAGTTTAGGGATGAGTTATTTGTGTGTGGTATTTGTGATGGAAAATTCTTTCTAAAATAAACACAGTAATAAATGGTCTTCTTTTTTCCTCTCATATTTTAAGGTGACAGCCCGCTTCTAGTGTCAGAGTACTAGACTAAATTTATCCTGGTCTGTTTTAGTACTTGACTAATACATACAGCACTATCTATTAGAGTCATTAATTGTATCAAGCAAAATATTTTGCTGTAGTTTTTCTATTAAATTTCTTTAAAGCCACATGCAGAATGATACCTCCCATGTTATACTTTAGTTCCAGCGACTTTAATATGGATGATACCTTGATGGGCTTTTGAAATCCTGAAAAACATAAATGTGACAGGGAGCCTAGATGGGACTTTAAAAAATACTACAAATAATTTAGCTATTATTACAAAATTTTTATAAATGCTGAATAAAGGTGTAAATTAATAAATATATCAGCGTCTATTAATTTATTTCCTTCTCCTCATTACAGAAAGATACTATTGATCCAAAATTTATTAGCAGTGTTCTGCTAGAGCCAGCAGAGGGCAGACTTGAATTGGAAACTCTTTTTGCTACTGCAGTTACTTGAAGTTAAAATACCAGATATATCATGTCTTGAGCTCAAAGTCTCATCACTTCTCTACTATTCTAATTACACCTGTGCTGGATAAAAGCCTCTTTGCAGTTCCTGTTTGACAAAATGAATGTTTTGTGAATGTTTAAATAAAGATGCTAATATGAAAGTGAATAAATCAGTGTGTTAGCAGCTGTGTGTTACTCATCAGGGATTATCCACACTGCTTAATCCTTAACCATGTATATCTTGAAATGTTTGTTAAAAGCTAGTGAATATAATTATCCCCATTTTACAGGTGAAGAAACTGAAGAATAGAGTGGTAACCTTACAGATTACCCATCTGGGTGACCTACAGAAACAAGAATAAAGTCCAGTTTTTGAGATCTAATCCAGTGCTTTGCAACATAAAGTATTTTAACTCTTGAAAACATTATGGAAATTATTGCTAGAAGCCCAAATTGTGGAGACTGAGGAGCTTAAACTGTTGAAATAGCAGGCAGCCTGACAGCCAGGTTGTAGATCTTAAGAAGAATATTCTTCTCAAGAAGATGGGTGGCAGTCAGATCAAAGTCCTAAAGATCCACTTTAAAGTAGTATTTTGTTTTTAAAACAAGTACTTTGCATTTTAAGGCATATTTGTTATTCATTAGGTTAGGTTGTAGTCTTTCCAAAAACCTTTATGATAGCCTGTGTCTGGCTCTTGTTATGTATAATGTGTTGTGGCTTCAAACATTTTTAAGTGCTGTGTGAAGGTCTGTAAGAATATATTATAAAAGAGGCCACTTGGAGCTTCTTGGTCATTTCTCCTTGTACCTTGTGCAATTGTACCTCACAAAGAGTTGTCACCTCCAAATTGTCATCACTTTCCATAACTCACAGAGGCCTGAAAATGCAATTATCTCAAAAGGGAAAAGATTCATTTACTCTTCTGCAGAACATAAACTCTCCTTGAAATAACCACTCATTGAATGCATTTGTACACAGGCTCATTTTATAGTAAACCACTGGATGCCTCAGCTCAAGAAGCAGCAAGAAAGATAACAATTCAATTAATGAAAACTGCTGCTTTGAGAAATGTAGTTTCCAGTCTCAAAGTTATTTTATTTATCCCTAATTATACATTGCTGAAAACTGTTAACCATTATTAGGGGCAGATAAGTCTGAGGTTTGGGGATATGGCTGGTTTTGCCTGTTGTAAGCTTCACAGGTTTACACATCCACCTCCATAACAATCTTTTCTTTCACTAATCCTAGTTGGTGTGCATTTTTTTTGTACCCAGCTTTCCTTTTATTTGTAAATATGTGTGAAATGTTCAAAACATTAGTGATTTAAGAGCAGTTAAGATATTACTGCCTCAGAAACACATCATTGTTACATACAGTTGTGTTTGTTGTGCTGAGCAGGCCCAGCTGAGTTACAAATAAGGCAAAATAACTGTATTAGAGCAGGTTGGCCAAAGGCTTGTCCCTGAATTTCTTTACATGGAAAATAAAGGATACATGTATGTACTGTCTGAATAGAGAGCATGATGATGTTGTGTGCCTGTGCCAAAATTAATACAATAGTATTTTATTGGAAAAATAAACTTAGTTTTGGATTTAAAAAAATTGTAATATGCCATGTATAAAATACATATTTGATCAAGATCAGTTCTGGTAATGTTCCTTCAGAGGTGAGGGTTTTAATGACAGGGAAAAAATACTTTTACATCTGTGGAAGTTTAAGCCTGCTGCTGTCAAGTGGCCAGGACCCTTAAATGTGTGTTGAAGTCTCCTACTCTTAGTAAATCAGAAATGTTTATACTTGCTGTCTCAAGTAGTAGAAAGAACACTAGCAACTGCTTCCATGTTTAGAATTCTGTGGAGTCTGCTACCTGTGAGCAGACTCCACTTAAATAAAGTCTCTGGAACTACTAATTGCTAACCTCATTCTTGACATACTTCAGCCTCCAACAGCCTGCTACAACTTCTGTTAGACCTTCTGGGGTTCTATCTATAGCAATTGCTTTCTCTCCCCAGCTGGCTCCAAGCCAGAAATATATCCATTTGCACAAATGCTTCTTAACCTTGTTCACACTGGGGTGGGGGGGAAGGGAGGAGTAATATTTTTTTCTTTCTGCTTGTCTGGTTGGTGGATACTTTTATAGTAAATTCAGTACTTGCCATGTTCACTGTGTAATGCACAAGTGGTTACAATGCCTTTTCTGAGGTACTCTTTGTTTCACTTTAAGTGCACTGAATAAAACTATTTCTCCATGGTCATTTCATGGGCACCTTACTGTAACATGGAAGTCTCAAGCAAGTACATTTAATCAATTTTCTGATAAGGCTGTGTTCTTCTCTCTCAGTAGGGCATTCTCAGTTGACAGAGAAAGCCTTCAAGACTTGCAGATTAACCAGCACTTCCGAAGGCTGAAGAAAACACTAAGGCACCAACATTTCTCACCAGATACCTCGCGAGTTCCAGCGTCCCTGTCATGAAGAAATTGGTTTATAACTGACAGGGAAGATTGTGTTTACCACAGGAATGCTACTGGTACCCAAACTAGCTTGTCTTCATTCTCAAAAACCTGCAGCTCATACACATACATGTACAGCATCCAGCTCTGGGGTCCTCAGTGCAGGAAGGACATGAATCTGTTGGATTGGCCACTAAGATAATTAGAGGGATAGAACACATCTCCTACAAGGAAAGATTGAGAGAATTGGGATTGTTCAGCCTAGAGAAGAGAAGGCTTCAGGGTGGCCTAATTGTGGCCTTTCAGCTCCTGAAGGGAGTCTGTAGTGACAGGACAAGGGGCAATGGATTCAAACTGACAGAGGAGGCTTACATTAGATATTAGGAAAAAATTCTTTGCTGTGAGGATGGTGAGGCACTGGAACAGTTTGCCCAGATAAGTTGTGGATGCCCCCTCCCTGGAAGTGTTTAAGACCAGGTTGGGTGGGGTTCTGAGCAACCTGGTCTAGTGAAAAGTGTCTGCCCATGGCAGGGGGCTTGGAACAAGATGGTCTTTAAGGTCCCTTCCTACCCAGGCAATTCTATGATTCTATGTACCTGTGTATAGAAACTTCTGCATTATATGTATATAAATGTACACGGAACTGCAGGTTTATCAGAATTAATTGAAAATGAGCCAGCTTGGATATCAATACCAGCACCATTTCTGAGGATATATGTATAGACATGTATAGCAAACTTCAACTGCAGCTTTGAAGTCCTCAGTGTTTCAGCTACCTAGAAGTACCTATGCAAATATTTGACATTAGAAAATTAGGAGCACTTTGATTGGAGTAATTAGGTTGATACATAGGAGTTCTGTGGTACAGGCAGGAACAGGTGGTCCTGATTTTTCTGACTCAAATTTCCACCAATTTTTTTTTTAATGTTTTCATGCATTTCTGTACAGTTGTGGTGAATGCTGTACCAGAGTCCAGTCCAAGCTCTGAAAAGACAAAAAGGGTATGGTTACAAAAATAGTCACAGACCACAGCTCTATGTTTGCATGCTAGATCATGATCAAGGATTCTGCATTAAGATGTACATAGGACAGTGTGTGGCATCTCTCACTGTAGTCTTCTGTGGCATCTTGACCCCATTTAACTTCCATTTTTATTAGATCTCAATGTTAGGGGGAAAAAAATGCAAGTTCTACCTTGTGCAAAATTTATTTCCAGCTCTAATAAATCCAGCCTTGCAACTTCCTGTCCTCTCGGGTCCAAATACTTGTCCCTAGAAAACATTCCTCTGCATTAGAACTCACAGGGTAAACTGCTGGATCAGTAAAGTTCTGTTCTCTCTAAGGTACTGCATCATGCATTTGCAATTTTGTTCTCCCCTTAATGCAGCTGGAGTTTCAGACTATCCCATTTAACTGCATATGTGTCACAAGTCACTGACATCAGAAACACATTTTAGCCTCAGTGTCACAAATTAATTGAGTTGCAGAAAGAAGAATAAGGTTACTAAAAGAACAGGTTTTAAGAATTCCACTTTCAAATAATAGTGAGTAGCTAAAAAATCCTAAAGCCAGGAGCATGCAAGCTCCTACTGGTCAGTTTTCAGTTGATCAGCTTTTAATAGCTACCTACAAAAGACTAATTAGTGACTTCAGTGTGCTATTCTACATTTCAGTGTCTAATTGCTGTCATGTAGCTGCACACTTAACACAGACTGCTAACTCGACTTCATACCCAGCACTGGTCAGCACTGGTCAGCACTAGCAAACCTCAGCTTCAAGGTTAAGGTAGAGTCAGCATTTTGCCTCCTGTCAGCAATAATCTATAACTTCTATTGCTGGGAACAATCAAAAAGATATTAAACCAGGAATGGTTTGGGTTTCACCTACTAACAGTAAATTTAGAGCAGTAACTTCATGACATCAGTGGGAGCAGTCTGTTCAAATCTTCCACCACGTCATGGGAAATATAGACTATCAATTTTCCATTCCTATTTTGGCAGGCGTAATTTTGTTATTTTTAAAGCTGTTGATATTGGCCACCTCAGTGTTTTCATTATTTCACACATATTTTGGCATTTCAAGAAGTCTGTGCTTCAGCAGATATAGGGGATAGAGTGTGTGTGTCCCAAAATTTAGAAGTTCTTTCACCAAGTATGATAGATTACATTTACAAGCTTCATTTACACTTCAACAGAGCATTCATCTGTGTGCTGTCAAAGGCTAGGGGGGGCATTAAATTAGATATTTTAGAGAGAATATGAATTCTAATAAAAGGGCATCAGGACTGTCTACAGCAGTTGGAGTGATCTGTAACAGCAAAGCAAAGGAAGATGGGAGTTAAGAATGAATGAAAAGGTGTGAAAGCAGCAGCAGAACAGAGGGTTAAAAGGATGGACACTTGATGACACAGAAAACCATGCCCAGCAGAAAAGTTAAGGAATTGCTCTGTTTATGTCAAGGCCAAGGACCTGCATTTGAAAACAGCCACAACACAGATGACCTGTCAGCAAAAAACCCAGGATCCTGATCCCAGGAGGATGGTACCAAGGCTGCAGTGTCAGACACCCCTTGCCTTTCCTGTTATCCTGCCTGGAACACACACGTGTTGAAAACAGAGAAAAACAGGCAATGGGCAGCATCCTGGCCTATCATTTGTGCAGAACAAAGTAAACAGGATTCTGAGGTAAAAGATATCAGCGGATGCCTCCTAAGGGAAATGACAGATCTGTCCAGAAATCACTTTGTTGTCCCTAGTCAAGGCCTTGTAGTGAGGGCATGGCAGCAGCACCCCCATTCCTTTGTGTCAAGCTCAAGGGATCCTGGCCAGGCCACTGGGACTCTCTGAGTGGGGGATCAAGAATATATGAGTATCAGAGTGTCAGAGAATTAACTCTACAGCAGAATGAGTGTGAGTGTCTAAAATCAACTTGCCTAAAGATTTGCAAATAAATACCTTTCATAAGATCTCACACTGAACTTTCTCACTGTGATTCCTGTGTTACAGCAATTTCCCACTGCTACACAAATAAAGTCATGCTTGCTGAGGACCATATCACAATTCCCCTACAGACAGAGGGACAGAGTTGCTCATGAGTTGCTCTAATTCTTGCATTCCTTCCTAGATGTGGCATAGTAACAAATTCTGTGGCAATTTATCTACAAGTACATAGATGATCATTTCCTCTTAGAGCTTTTCCAGAAGGTTGGTTTGTCCAACACAGATGGATTTTGTACAGCATTTTAATGACATGGAATTTAAGCTTCTTTGTGGAAACCCATGCACTACTGGAGTAAAATAATCATTGAATCATAGCTGAGTAGTTATTGATAAAAAACAAATTACTCCATGGAAAGCCACATGAAAAACACAGGGTTGGAAAGAAAGTGAAGGAGGAAGGCTGAAAAAGTGTGCTGTAAGACCTGAAACAATAAAAATGAGGAAATAATGTGTTGGCTTGATACAAGGACAATATGGACTTAGCCAGAGTCACAGTATTACTCAAAGCTGGTAGGACATGTGAATAATGCCTTCCAACACCCCACACTACTCTGGATCTGTAGTGCCAGAAAAGGAGACTGCTAGAAGGGCTCAGTTACAACAAGGCTGGGCTGTAGCATGCAGAAAGGGAGATTAGGATTTGTTTTCTTTCACAAGCTTTGATAGGGTTCACATATCAACTTCTGTAAACAATGAGATTAGGGCAGCAGACTGCATGACCCTTTGCAGCTCCCAGTAAAAACCTCATGGAGAAATAAATATCTTTGGCCTTCTCCCTCACCATAGTAACACTAAAATAAGCTACAATATGTGTGTCCATTTACCTTGTCAGCCAGTTGTCAGTGAGGCTCAAATTCCTTGTGTTAAGTACTGCAAAAGCCTTTTCCCAGAGAACTAATCAGATGTTACCTGGGAACTGGCTGGTTTTGATCTTAGACATGTATCATGTTTGTTCTGACTCAATTATATATTTATTGTTGCAAATTTCTTTTGCAGAGAGTAGAAAGTGTACTGGTAGCTCACCAGGCAGGCCTGCTGTAACCTTGAGCTGGTCCTTCTAAATGTATTGAGAATGTTCCAGCTGCTAATTTAGCAAGGACTGGTGACATGCTCAGGGCTGCATGAAAGAGCTGCTCCCTCACAGGAGCTGGAGGGAAAGAGGGCAGGTGCTGTAAGGAATTGATGCTACTTAGAGATCAATGCCTGGCAATGCTAACCTGTAAGTGTGAAATCTTTGAGACACTAAGTTTGTGTCCAAACATTCAAATGTTTTATCATTATTGACATCACAAACAGGATTTTCTACCCAAGTAAAAGGTCTTAAATCCAGCAGTCTCATAATTGTCCTGTCTGGAGTGCCTCTAGATCTATAGAGCCCAAGAGCAGAAATTCTCTCTGTATTTCTTCTCTTAAAATCCATCCTAGAAGCTTGCCAAGCTTCTGCCTTCATCCATATTTGGCACTCAAATAAAAAAATTAGCTCTGGGGAGAGAGAAAGCCTGGTTGCTAAGAACTGTGTCTGCCACACAATAAACTATGTATTTCACGGGTGAAAAAAGGGATGTACAAAAATAAGTTTAAACTCAATTTGCTCCCTCACACAGCTGGACCAGGGTAGGTGACCTGAGGGATAGTCTCAGTTGACTACCATGACCTGCTGGAGGAAGGAGATGACCTGACTGGAAGATGTCCATCCTAGCCTGTGGTGACAACGAAAGCTGCCTCACTGGGGGTACCCAGGACTTCCATGCTCATAGCTAACATCAACTTCTGACTTGTCAGGCAAGACAGGTCACCAGAGCCCAGCACAATGAGTAATCCACTTGCTAGATCATCTTCAAGGATAAAGAGGCTTAATTTGGGCATTATTAAATTACAGAGCTTCGAAATTACACTGCTGAAATTTAATTATTCTGTGAAAGCAGCCAGGCACTGGTACTGACAGTAATTCAGCCATGCCACAAGCACTCAGTCCCAGTTCTGCTGCAGCTCCATAGTAGGCAGCAAGGCAATAACCAGGAGATTGAAAAAAGAGGTACATGAGCCACTGCCAAAATACAATGAGCTCTCATTCAGCTGATAACAGCTGTTTTGAGGGCATTACATAAGCATTTTCATTAAAATATAAAGAAGTTCATTGGAAAACCCTAAAAAGAAAAAAAGCCTCCTGAACCTGCCTCATAGAAGCACAATGTAAAGAGGCTGGCCAAGGCACCTCTTGCAAATGAAGCTCAGACCATCCAATCTCCAAGAAGATGAGGCACGTGCTGAGGAAGAGGTTTGGTGTGTTGCTCTGGCTACAGAGGGACAGGGTGCTCTCTCATCTGCTGGTCGGTACATGGTAAATGCTGCTATGGTTTTAATTAACTGCAAGAGAGAAATCTGAGGGGAGCTGACTGAAAGGCTGGCACCTCTGACAGTTGTCTTCTAGAGTTTATGTGACAGTGATACAAAAACTGTCATGGGCAGCTCTTTGACCATGAGGGCAGAATTCAGCTGCATGCACAGTCTTTGGAGGCCATCAGGAGTGGGCAGGAGATGGAATAGGATCATATAATCATAGAACAGTTTGGTTTGGAAGGAACCTTATAGATTTCCTAGTTCCAACTTCTCTGCTATAGGCAGGGATGCCTTCCACTAGACCAGGCTCCTCAAAGTCCCATCCACCCTCACTGAGATTATTTCCTAATTATTTCCTAAAATACTATGTATTTTATATGCAACACATAGACAAACAATGAAAAAGACACATACTAGTGCTTCTGACATGCTTTCCTTGTAGAAGCCCCATTTAAGAACAGAGCATTCTAAAATGCTGGCATTTCTATGTAAGAAAATCTCATGTTTCCTCCCAGCCTTGTGTAGATGGCAAATGTTTCTCTGATTGCAAAGTCATTATTAGGTCTAGCAAATGAAATACAAAACATTAGAAAAACCACACTGCTGTTCAACAAGCAACTCTGTCTGCCCTGACCAGTGCAGTGAGAAGACACTGAAATTATGGAATAAATGCCTTGACACCTAAACTATAGGATACCTTTAAACAGTGGGATAGGTTCCCTTCCTCTAGAGGCGGGTTTGCACTACTGTCAGAAACTCTGGTTTGTTCTCACTCACCTCAGGGTAGCTGAGTTTCTGTTAACACAGAGGAAAGGTGAAAAGTCTGATAAACAGTGTTAGAAGACCATCTTATCTGAAAACATGCAGTCCATCCTGCAAGGAGGACAAATTCCATTTACCTCAGGATGTAACACTTTGCTGTCTGTCTAGGCTGCCAGTGGTATCAGTGCTGTCGGGTCTTTTTTGACTTTTTGATGGAGATATTCCATTTTCCTCCTTCACAGGAATCAGAAATGGTAGCTGTTCCTTATGCAGAAGGACTCCTTGTTTCTTACACTGCAAAACACCCTTTGAGTAAAAGGGAGAAGATGGAATGGTATTTTTGTTTCTGCCTGAAAAAGCAGATCCATACCATAACTACACAGACAACTGCAGGAAGTGGGATGTATAAACACTTACATTTTCAACTCAAATGCCAACATTTCTGGGCATGCTGCCCCAAACAGTCTGGTGTTTGAGTAGACACCAGCTCTTGAATACATTTCTGCACTTTGAGAAGTAAAAGTGCCTCTCAGAAATGCCATTCATCTTGGCCCTTTGGAGCAGAGAGACCCAGAATGACACCCACTTGCTTCTCTGCTCATAAGAGGGCCAAGGTGAGAGGGAGAAACCCAAGGTTTGCTCAAATTAGAGAGGGCTCTTATGCCACAGATGCACACATGGCTGATACACCTTTTGAGCAGACACCACATGTATGACTGAAAGATGACCTCCAGAGATGCTCCAAAACCACCACCTCAGCACTAAAGACCTGAGACCAAACAGAGCAAGCCACCACAGAAGCTCAGAGCTTGTGTGTTGAAAGCTCTGGTTCCCTGAGGTATCTCAGTGTTGGCCTGGAAAAACAAATTTGAAAGCCATTGACTTTCAAGTAGCAATCTGCATGCAAGTGATGGGTTCTGGGTTCTTCTAGGAAACTGTGGACCTGAAAAAGAAGGTTTAAGGTAGGTGCAATAAAAGCACAGTCTAAGATGAAGGAGGGCATTCCTCTCCCACAGGCATCAACACTGCCACTCTTACTGAATTCAAAAGTCAAGACGTTTGCTGCTAGAATACAGAACATCCACCCTCATTCCAGGCAAGTGGAAATATTTTGAAAGGATGCTGGAGCCTCCCATGAGGTGCTGTGAATAGTGACAGAAGAAAGCAGTACTGTAGCTGATCTACTGAAATCAGATCAATGCTGTGCTCTTCTTTTGGAGCAAACCTTTCTGGCTTCAGCTGTCACGAGGAGGAGGTGACATCAAAGGCTCTAGTCTAAGTGGGCAAAGCATTCATTACCCTCTAATCTTCCTTTAACTCTTTATCCATGCTTTGGAGTCCCCAGTGTAAGCGCATGCAGATATTCAGGCAGATACCCAATTCCCTGTTTTCCAGACACAGGTGAATAAATGAAGGTTTAAGTAGCATGCTTTCTCCCATAGGTGAGGGTACTGGATACTTTCTCACCTTCAAACAGCTAAATGTTGTAAAGACTCAGCTCCCTTTTTCAACACGTTTCTCACTTTTTTTTTTTAATGTTATTAGGGAAGAAAAATGATTAAACACACTGGCTAATGCACAGTCTAATAAACTGGACTAATAATAGTTTTCCTGCCATCAGAGAAGATGATATTTTTCCATCCCATTTTTTCCTGAAGCAGAATGGAAGAGATAATTGATCTGTGTTGGAAAGTGCCTCCCTTTCACTGTTGGCCAGACCAGCTTCATTAAGCCACCTTTTCTACCATGCTGAATTGCCCTTCTTACCTCACACACATTGTCAGATCCTGCCTGATCCTCACAGATGAAGAGTGCTTACTCAGGGGAAACTTTGAGGAATATTTGGCAATGCATTGTAGTGCATATTGCTTATTACCTTTTTAAAATTGTGATAATTGTATCATCATCTCCAGTTCCAGGGGCTGCAGGTTACAGGTTTGGGCTCTACTGTACCCAACACTCAGCCTCTGAGGTTTAAGGCTTTGTCTTCATTCCCACAGTCATTTTTAGTATCTGTGTCTACACAGGCCAATCCTCAAGCCTGAAAATCCATCAGGACAGGAGAGAGAGAGGATCAATTTCTATGGGACACTAATTTGAAAACCATGCTTGGTTTCTAAGCAGTGTTTTAGAGCAGGCACAAGTAAACTATCAAATGGACAATAAACTTTTGAGAAAAACAGTCTTTTAGACAACTCTCTGTTTTTTAGTGGACAACCAAAGCTGTTATAGATTAAAAGTAGTAAATTTCCAGATACCCAGGAACCTTAAATCAGTTTTGGGCAGCTTTGCTTAGTTTCAAGGAGTCTACAGAAAAATTGCTCTTGGCAATAGCACCCTTCTCAGTAATTCTGTGCCTGGTCCTAGGAGATCCTTCTGCCGCTTCACCTATTTTATTTTGGTTTTCGGTCCAAAGAAGGGCAGTGAAGCTGGTAAGAGGTCTAGGACACAAATCTCACAAGGAGGAGCTGAGGGAGATGGGGGTTTTTACCCTGGAGAAAATGAAGCTCAGAGGGGACCTTATTGCCCTCCAGAGTGAAGGTGGGGGCCAGTCCCTTCTCCCAGGTGACAAGTGAGAGGACAAGAGGAAATGGCCTCAGGCTGTGTCAGGGGAGGTGTGGATAGGGTGTTAGAAAAAAAATTCTTCCCTGAAAGGGCTGTCAAGCATTGGAACAGGCTGCACAGGGAAGTGGTGGAGTCACCATCCCTGGAATTACTTAAAAGATATATAGATGTGGCACCTGGGAATGTGGTTTGGTGGTGGGCTTGGCAGTGTTAGGTTAGGGTTTGGATTCAATGATCTGAAAGATTCTTTCTGACCTCAATGATTTTTTGATTTTTTTTACATCTATTCTCCATTCAAAAATCAGATTAATATGATGTACCATACATGTGTTAGATTCTGGTTGGATATATAGCCTAATTTTAATTCCTACACTTTGAATGAAGATTAATTTTATGCAACACTGAAAGCAGTCATCTCTCTGTAAGGCATTTAGCACAGGGGTAGAGCAGCACCAGCTCCTCCAGTGCAGTGATCAATAGCAGAGACACGTTACTCATGCCACAGCAAGTGACATATGACCATGTAGCTGCACATTATAATTAACCACTGATTAACAACAGAAAGAGGATTGACTGTTACATTCAATTAACTTGACTTCCTTTCAGCTGACAAGCAGCTGAGTGCTGAACATTTAATATACTTTTTGCAAATTTTCTTCTCTGCAAGTATTATAATTGCAGTAATTAGCACTGATCACGTATGACAGCAAAACTCTCATTTCATCTATACAATGCAGTAGCTTAGAAAAAGTTAGGTTTTATCTGTTTTATTAATTAACTAACCAGTATTTCTCTTCTAACACAAACTCTCATAGAATTCCATGTAGTTTTTCAGATAATTCAGTCAACTTCTAGATAACTCTACAGAAAATTTTCCCAAGAGATATGATTGGAGTTGTCATCAGTTGATGACAGTCACATGCACATCTACAAAGAGGTACATCTGTGTACCTGTGTGAAAAATGATCCAGGTGTCTCACATTTGCTGTTAAATGAGTTGGTATTTTCTTTCATGCTGTTTCCTTTCTTTTGGACTGTATATTAGTCCATAGGGAAAAGCTGCCAAGGCACCCCGAACCTCCTTTTTTACTTTCTTCTGTTTTCCATATGGTGGCCTGCTCATATTCCCTAATAGGGTCTTGATGTTTTATTTGACTTGACATTTTGATTTGCCTGTCAGAATGGGGTAGTGGTTAGAAGAAATGACTGGCAAGACTGAGAGGAGTTTATGCTGGCTAATAACCTGCCCACTGAGCAGATATTGAGAAATTCGAGCAAAAGTTGTCAAGCCAGATCACACTTCTGACAAAAGGACCCACAAAGTTGCCTTCAGGACGGCAACCCTGCTGAGCTTCATGTCATCCATTCAGGCAAGGAAAGGCACAAAGAAAAAGGTTAATGCCAGTACTTTGTATAGCACAGTCCCACAGTCCTCAAGGAAATGTGATCTGCTGTGATAACTGACAGCAGATCAGGCACTGACCTTGTGAGTCACCGGGTTGTTCCTGCTGGCAAGTCCCCTCTGTTCAAAGGGTGCCACACAAGGGCAGCTGTGGGGTCACCAGGCAATGATGGCCAGCTCAGGCTGTGCCTGCACAGGGTGCCCAATGGTCTGACCAGGGAACGATGCCCAGCTCAGGCTGTGCCTGCACAAGGTGCCCAATGGTCTGACCAGGGAACGATGCCCAGCTCAGGCTGTGCCTGCACAGGGTGCCCAATGGTCTGACCAGAGAATGATGCCCAGCTCAGGCTGTGCCTGTGCAGGGAATGGTGCCCAGCTCAGGCTGGGCGCTGCCCTGGGTGCCCAAACTCCCGCTGGCATTTCCAGCAGGAGGAGCAGCGTGAGTGACACCAACCACAGAACACCTTTGCCTTTAGATGTGCGTCACTCTGTCCTTGTACTGACTGGCCATGGGGTGGCAATGTCAATCTTCTAGAAAATACTTTCTTGCACTTGCTTCCTGCTCCTCCCCCTTTGTTTTTTCCCTTGTTCTCTTTTTATAGTGAAGGAAGCTGTACCTAAATTTTCATTTCCTTGCAGAAGCTGAATTCTGCTTTTTCTTCTAGCAATAGTTCACCACAAAGACTTTGTGATCCCACTAGGCTAGACATTCTCTTCTGCTCCTTCTTCATCCTTGCAGATGAATGAAGAAGGCTCAAGTGTATTCCTTAAGTTAATTTTATGTTAAATGCCAACTTTCCACACAATTACCCTCTCATTCTTAAGGTGGCAAATGCCAGAGACTCTATCTTTGACCAAATCTTTTTTGATTTGAAAGCACATTTCATTTTGTGCTTTTCAAAAGGTACCAGCATTTCTTGACAGCAAAGCATGGCAAGAAAATCAGCAGCACTTAAACTTATGTAGAAGAGTGCAGCCACCACTGCTGCCCACACATTTTCTAGTCCCGTGGTAGGTTGTTTCAGGAGTAAGTTCCCTGTATTTGTTGCTGTGGTAGTTCCAGCACTTTGCTCCCTCTCCAAGAAGGAAGCAGAGGCAGGGAAGGGGCAGAATGCCATGGCACAAGCTCTGCCTCATGGGAAGATGCCTGCCCTTGCAGTCAGCTGGGAGTCAGGGGAGAAGAGGTTTCTTCCAAGAGCTCTCAGCTTTATGTGTGTCTCATTTTGTGCAGCTTCTTCATTCATACAAAAGTGCCCCCAGAAACAGACAGAGAGGAAGTGACATTTTGAGCTGCTCTTAAAGCTTCTGGTTTTTCCTCCCATTCACCTCTTTTCCCACAGCTCAGTACAAAGTGTGCTTTGTATGACACGTTCCTCCTTTCAAGCATGAAACAGAACTGTCCCTCAGCCCCTGTGCTGTACACTGCCTACTCTTGTTGGAGTAGGAAGGAATAAGTACAGGGATTATGAACGTGGTACTGAATGTCAAGGCATATTAAAACTGTTCAGTATCTCAGGAGCAAATCAAGATTCTTCCAAGGGGCTTCTTTTCTGCCTGAAATTGAATTACACCATCGAGTACCTTATAAGTAGATCTACCTAGTAACTAATTTTGTTGGTGTATTTAAGAAGTTACTCATCTCACCATTACCAGAATGCATCAAAACCCTTTGTGCTCCCCAACATCACCATTTCTCATCCAGTATGACTCCTCAGGTACAGTAACACCCTGTCACTCATGGGGAATGGGGCACACATGTTGTGCTGCAGTCTGTATCACACGTGCCAGGCTTTATGAAAAAGGCAGCTCATACAGCCTGGATTTTGGAGAAATCCATTGCTCAGCAATTCCTTATTCGTCCATAAGCACTTTTTATTTTGTGCAATGATGCCAAAGCAGGGAACTAGCAGGAATTGTTCAGTGTTTTTGTAGCATGGTTTCCTATGCTGGCAGCAGGAAAAATCAAATACTCACAGATAACCAAGGAAGCTTAAAGATATGAATTTGATACACTATGCAAGACAGTCAAGGAACTCTTTCCCAACTGAAAGAGGTTAGAATGAAGATTTGTCAGAGGACTCAGCTAGAGCTGAACATGTATCATCCACTTACAAGGAAGCTTTAACAGCCTTGCTGCTATTCCACCTTAAAATTCAAAAGCTGGTAAAGGTATTGCATAGTTCTAAGTGAGATCATAAAGCAATAGCTTTATGAGAAATGAGAATGAAATAAAGAAATGAGAATGACAGAGATTTGTGTTCTATTTCTTTCCTCCTTCGCTACTTTAGACTTTTGAAAATGGTAGAAAATGCAACTGCTTCGTGATTAGTCATATAATCTGAACAGATGCAGTTTGAATCTTAAATCCCAGCACCTGTCCACATTATTTCAAGCTGATCTTCACAGTGTGGCCAGAGAACCACCAAAGCAGATCTATTCTTCCTAGACATCTGCCTGCTTGTAAGGCCTTTAGCAAAAGGGACAGCTGCTGACATTCAGAGCTCTGCTGAAGACACTGATCCTGTGCTAAAGCTTCTTTGGGCTTAATTCAGCAAGAAAGGGAATGTAGGGATTCAATTCAGTCAGAATCAGAAGGAAAGCAGCAATGCTAAGCCAGTTGTTCAGGGTGAAAAGGGAGGAAGACATGGGATAAACACCTTGTGGGTGTCAGAAAGGATTTTCCTAGCTCAGGATGTCCTGAATCGGTTTGACAGTGCCTGTATCTTTCTCAAGTCAATATAGGGAGAGATGAAATCAGTAGTTTTGCTAAAGAGCAGTTGGATTGG
Organism: Melozone crissalis; assembly: GCF_028551555.1. NCBI lineage: Eukaryota > Metazoa > Chordata > Aves > Passeriformes > Passerellidae > Melozone > Melozone crissalis. The sequence continues at coordinate 32,611,768 of NW_026535794.1, forward strand.
TAATTTCTAATGGCTGAAACGAGGAATATAAATCCCAATGAACTGACAAGTAAATGAGTAAACTAAATATCAATGTTACCTTGTGAAAGCAGTTCTACTGATTTATTGTAACACATTTCTTACACACCAGCATTAGAGGGGCAAGACAGTCTGCTGAAAGATGACATTTGGTATGACAGTTGGTTCACAAAATGTTATCATATATAATACTATCCTGATTCCCTCCCAGTTATTAATGAAGTCTGAAATGCAGGTTGTTAACAATAATGAAAACACAATGCATTTTATCAACTAAAAAAGCAAAAGGAAAAAATAGGAGTATTGTGATTCTTAAAAAAGAAAGCATCTTTTAGGAGTAACTTCAAGAGCCTTTACAATTTATACTCAAATCAATTTACCACTGGCAGATAAAACCACAAGGAAAATACTTGAGTGACAATACAACCTTTCACTGCCTAGCTACATCTGCTTTAGGTGGTATCCTACATCACTGACATCAGTGCTGGTCCAAGGTTTTGCCACCTCCAGCAGTCTCCATGGCAGTACTACAATCTCCACACCTTGATAGCTGAAGAGGAAAACAACGTGTAAAACACACACACACACACACACATATGTTTTATATGTGATTTTTAAATTAGTGATTCACTGGAATCAAAGATGATGTGCAAGAGATTGTAGTGACATGACAAGGGGTAATGGATTCAAACTGAGAGTAAGTTTACATTAGGAAAAAATTCTTTACTGTGAGAGTGGTGAGGAACTGGAACAGGTTACCCCAATAAGCTGCAGATGCCTCATCCCTGGAAGTGTTCAAGGCCAGGTTAGATGGAGCTCTGAGCAACCTGGTCTCATGAGTGGCATCCCTGGCCATGGCAAGGGAACAGAAACCAGATGATCTTTAAGGTTCTTTCCAACCCAAACCAATTTGTGATTCCATTATTTCATGCACGAATAAAGTGTCTTTGCAGAGAAAGCACTGAACATTCATTATTCTGGTTGACAATTTGTAGTGCAGAAGTGCCATCCACACCAAGGACTTCTTCCACCAATACGTGACACACCTCCATTTGCTTTGTTGTGTGCTGTGGAGGCAGAAGCTGACATTTCTTACCCCCTCTGAAACGTGCCCTCTCACAGCACAAAGCCTACCCTCAGACTCCAGACCAAGCAAGTGTGTGTGGGGGACTGCCAGGATTAGTCAGCACTAGTGATGAGAACAACAAGCAGGCAGCTTGTCAGAAGTGCTGCGTGACTCAGAGCGACTTCCAGAGTCCTTCCGCACCGTTACATTTCTGCATTGTCCCTGCACATGCAGAGTAACAGATGACTCAACACCACCTTATTTTGGGAATCAAGCTAAACAAGCAAGCACTCTGTGATGTGAGGGCTTGTTTCACAAAGGCTGCTGGAGTTTCACAGTGACATTCTTCCCACTACCTGGAATTAGCAGGTGTATTTATTACCTGGCAGCTGTGGGCTGGGAGAAAACCCCCATACTGAAGTCATCTTTCATACAGAGCCTGATTAACATAAAACATGAAAAACAACTATTACAAGCTCAGGGCAGGCAACCAGCTGTGAAATCTGTAGGAACAAATATAATTTCTGTAACTTGTTACTAATTGCCTGTAATACCTTCATAAACCCCTTTCCCTGTGAATTGTCCAGCAGGCTCTCAGCTATGTTCTCATCATGCAAATTCAGGCAGTATTTTGGAGTACCACATTTTGGGAAAAGAAAAGGTGTTGAATTTCTTGTTGTTTTTCACTAATCAATAGCTATTCGACCCTGAAACGACATAAGAGCCCATTTTAAGCACTGCTTTTCACTCACTGTAACTGAAATTGCAAATCCTACACACTTACAGGACGATCACAGCACCAAGTCGAATTTGTATCTTTTGCAAAGGAAAACTTTCACCTACTCCAATGCTTGGAATCAGATTTCCCTTCTCACCCATTTAAAGGATGGGAAATGGAGTTTTGTCCTTTCAAAAGACACGGTTAAACACTGACATCTGAAAAATAGGAAACCATGCAGTGAGATCTCCCACTGCTGCCCTCCAGCTGTAGCTCTTTCCTTCATCCAGGTTTCTCTGCAGCATTGCACCAGAGACTACATTTGTAAGGGCAAAGGAAAAAACCCCTGAATTAAATGTAGGATCACAACCCTGGAGCTACAGAACAGAACTTGCCTTGCACAGGAATTTCTCTGCAGATGGCCATGGGAGACCATCCTAGAGAGAGAGGCCCAGGAGAGCTGGAGGATGTTCAAGAACCATCTCTTCCAGGTTAATGAATGGTCTATGGCTACACACAGAAAAGCAAGCAGAGGTGGCAGAAGGCATGGAAGCATGAAGCAGGAGCTCCTGACTGGACATGAAAAAGCAGCATACAAGAGGTGGAAGCAAGAGCAGGCAACCTGGGGAGATGCACCATCCAAGCATGCACAGGTGGGGTCAGGAAAGACAAAGCCCAAATGAAGTGGAATATGGAAGGTGGAAGGCAAGGGAAAAAAAGATTTAGCAGAGAGATCATCAGCAACAGAAGGACTAGGGGGAAAAAAGGCACTGCAGCTGAGAGGGGCAGAGGAGCTGCTGACAAAAAATGCCAAGGTACTGACTGCCACCTTTGCTTCTGCTGTTACCAGCAAGAACAGCCCCCAGAGCTACCCTGGGCACAGTGCAGATAATGCTGTGTATCAAAGCACTGTTAATATTCACACCACCAAAAGCACCAATCTGCCAAAGTAATGCTGCTTCACTGACAGGATCACCATCTGCTTCTGCCAATTTGCAACTCCTCTGCTTGGATTCGCCCTTCACCCATCAGCGTTTCTCAGCCATGGTGTCCCTCCTGACAGGGCTGCATTTGCAGACCCTGTGTTGTATAAAATAGATATTCAGCATATTTAAAGTAATCAGTCAACCTTACTATGACTTCTGGATGTGTAGAATGAAAACTGATCAAATATGTAGCTATGTAATGTGTATTTCAACAAAGTCTGTAAAGAGGCAAAATCTTCTGCTGTACAAAGTATTTACAAAAGCATACAACTTCAAAAAAAACAAATTTATTTTACTGCCAAAATTATTAAACACTAAAAAGACAATTTTGTAGCCTATACATTAGGAATGTAAGTTTTCATGTACAATCAACAGAACACTTCACTGCAAAAAAGGTGAAAAACTGTGTTTCTAAAACAGTGTCACATAATGAGCTGAAGAAAGTGAATGGAAGTGTGGCAGTTGCTTAAATTCAGGTTCTCATGTGAAAGACATACATCCATAGACTGATGCAGATGTTCCACAGACTTCAGGGAATATCAAATGTGCACATCTAGTCTTAGAAGTAGAATTGTACAAATACAAAAGGCAATATATTATACATCTATATACAGCACAGTAAGTCTCAAAGACCAACAAAAGGTACTGGACAATTACATTAGAAATTTCTAGAATTTCTCATAGGAAACCTCCTTAGAGAGAAGTGTGGCTAAAATAGCTCTATTTTTTAGGTAATCAAGGCAATTCAAGACATTTAAATCCATTCAAAAAAGTCACTGCAGTGCTACAGCAAGTGGTTAGAGGCCATACACTTCTTGCACAAATGGTACATATTCTCACAACAAAAATAATTCTTCTCGGCTTCAATGAGTTCTGCAAGTGTTGCTGTTCAAAGCCATCCTTGGAAACAGTGGCCTCTGATTTGGAACAGTAAGGTCAGTTATAAACGTCAGCAGTGAAACAACTTCTCTTTTACAATGTGAGATGATTCACTCCTACATAACATTTTCCCTGCAGAATGGTGCAGCTGTGCATGTTTGGAAGGTATTCATCAGAACTACCCACTCCTGGGCAGACTGTAATATGTGGTGTCTTAATGGGTTTCCTTTACACCGTTAGAAGACATCTACTTTAACAAAGATTTTCCATCTGACAGTCTGAAGTGATTGGATAATGCTCAAACCCCCAGAGTTTGACAATTATAGAAATATTTGCTTCCTGCCCTACCTCCGTCATCGCTCTTCCCACCCCTCTCCTAATCCTGCACCATGGATATTTGGTCAACAAATAATTCTGCCTCACTCTCCCTTGTGCTTTTTTTTTTTTTAACCTTTCAATTTTTAAGAAACTAAAGAAGCACAACTCAAAGTTTTGGTACTCAGGAAAGAAATTCTTTAGACTCAATCAGTATGAAGGTGAGATGTCAGCTCACAAAAACACACTCCTCACTGGGTGGGTGACTCCAGAGACCAATACAAATGTGTTTATAAGACACTACATATCTATGGACAGAACAGTCTTTAGTACCAGAACCTTTCCTTTTATCATTGTCTCAAAAAAGTATGAAGATTTATGTTATTTCAGTTGTACCAATAAGAGCCTAGGTCTTGGGTTCAAGCCAGACCAGCTGGATAAAATAAAAGGATAAACAAACCTCATTTCACCACCATTTGGCTTGTAGCCAAGAGTACTGGAAACATTTGGTTACATATCTACAACTTATGTCATTTTAGATCCTAATTTGAAGTCCTAATTATTTAGAGCTAAATCTTCCCAATATTTTTTATACCAACACCCAGCTTGAAAGAGTGTCTACCACGGAGGTAACAAACAATTATTAATTAAATGAAACAAAGCAAAACCAGCAGAACTCTCAAAAATTCTAGCCCCTCAACACTACCTCGCAACTAATACCATAACAACAAATATTTGTCTACTACAATTTTATCTATTCTAGTTTTATGTCAATTTAAATTACTGCACTACTGCGTTCTTTAGATCCTACACTGCAAAAGTGGATTAGGAAACTGCTGTAAGTTTTGCAGGTTATTTCTCTGCAACATGTAGATCAAATTTCAAGGGAAGGAAGAGCTCTACATTCACTGTGTGTAAACACAACCAATGCCAACTATCAGCTGCTAACACCCTGCTGCTGCTGGTGGTTATGCATGTCCAGCAGCCACATGCATTAGTCAATGTGTAACAAATGTCCTAATATGTATTGCAGAAAAGCCTATAAAAAAGAGGCTAAATTTTCTGCTGTAGAAAGTATTTACAAAAACAATCTCAAAGAACCAGTTTTTCTCACTAGTCAGTATTAAAAAATAAACAGGGCAAATTTGTAGATGATCCATTAGGAATATAAGTTTTTATGTAAAATTAGGAAAACACTTCACTGTAAAAAGGTGAAGTACTGCATTACTAGAATAGAATGGTGTCACAAAACAAAATGAAGAATGAGAAATTGTGGCATACTCCTTTAAATTCAGGCTCTTGGGTAAATATGAACACCTACAGACTGATGGGGCTATTCTGCATACTTTGGTGCATTCTCAGGAATGTACAAATCCAGTCTGTTGTCTTATTAGTACAATTATAAAACTTACTCTTTTCATTAATTAATAAACTTATTAATTGCTATAAACCTGAATAACATTAGCTGTTTAAAAGTTACTTGTGCTTCAGTTTAAGTCAAAAGTATCTATACTTCTCTCCAAGCAAATGGGTAAGTCTACCAGAATTTTAGTGTTTGTTTTTTTACAATGGTCTTGACAATAATGGATTAAGAGCTGCAGAAATCTGGACAGTTGGGAGCAACTATGCCTTAGATCTTCATCCTACTTCTCCACTCATTATAATAAATTGTCTGTTCATCAGCTAATAACTGCTACTGGAGTGGCTTTGTCAGCAGCTGCTTCTTCAGATTTCTGCATAAGAAGTTTTAATATCCATTTTTAATTAAAATCTTAACATTATAAAAGTTGTTGTCAAACTCACTGAAGGCTAAAGGTTAGGTAAAACCTTGAATAGGTTGCTGGTTTAGAATGTCAAACTAGAAAAATAATAGCTATAAAAAACCTTAGGAATTACAGTGCTACTAATATTTACATTATAGTTCCCATTTGTGCTTGCAAGTTACTGAAAGTACACATCCTTTGGTAGTATTCTCTTATTCTCAAGCACGAGATTCCTGTTAAGCACATTCACACTCCTGATTTGCTTGCAGCAGTGCAAAGGGCTCATCTTTCTACATAACATTGGTACACAAGCACATCTCTTCCCCACAGACAATAAAAATACTGATGACTGGCTTTTCAGTGAGTAGTTTTGGAACTGATATTTAAGAATCCTAAAGAAAGCATCTGTCACATAATTTTTAGGAGTGACTACTACAGCAATTGATAATAATTCCCAGCCACAAGCTCTGCTACTGTATTACTTTAGGCCCAGTTTCAAGACATACAGATAAACCAAAATGCATCTAAAATTGGACTTATACAGGCATAAAGAAGTATGAACATTGCTACATGTACTAACTACCAATGCAAAAGCCACCAGAACACCAAACAATGAAGTGATGCTTCTAGTTTATATTTACATGTAAGCACAGCTCACATGTAAGAAAATGTCTGTTCTTACAATGCTCTTCCAAAATTGCATGACAATACTGCAAGACTCCTTCTAAAAAATCCCTAAGTACTTGTAGTTTTGCCTATGCCAAGTGGAAGACAAAAAGCAGAATCTGGGAGAGACACTCTATTTGTTCCCACATTGTACATCTGTAAGAATCCACACACCTTGGCAAGTGACACCCAACCAATTAACACTTGTTCAGCTGGTGAAGGTATAAACTTTCCATGAAGTTGTAAAGATATCAGAAGCTGACTCAAAATAATTATAACTGTTTTCTATTCACTATTACTGTCAAACATGAGCCAAGTAAGAATTTACTTGGATTTGAGACTTAAGGAAGTAACGTAAGGCATGTTAAGACCTTAATGTACCAATATCAGGATAAAGTCTCAGTAATTTCTCTTTTATACTGGCCAATTTAATGTCAATCTGTTGACAAAGTTATGCTAATACTGGGAGGTCGCTGCTGATTAGGTTGTTTGCTTAAAATAGGAAGATCTGTCCTTTCTGTTCCATATATCAATTTTTCCTCCTGAAGACTGCAAGCTGAATACCTGTTTGCCTCTGTACCAGAGACACCACCACGATTATTTGGAACTGGGACACCACTGACCTGTTCAAAGGATTTACTAAACACAGTGGTGGTCGTTCTGGCCAGGCTGTGGCTGCCAGGCTTAGGCAGGGACTGACTGGTTGTCAGTGTCAGTCTCTTCAGAGAGACAAGCTCTAGATTCTCACTCATGGCTCTCTGAGTTTGTTTCCGTGACAAATGCTCTCTGCAGGTTTCCCCTTCTTTTTCTTTTCCTCCAGATTTGCTTCCTCCAGACCTTCGTAGGCTCTTCCCTAAGAGGCTCTTGCTGCTCATGGTGCTGCTGTTAGACAGGGCAGACTGACTTGTTCCAGAAGTAGCCCTAGAGTAAAACCCTTCATCGGTTTCAGATACTTCTATCAGTTCTTCTTCAATTGCTAAGTCAGAATTATCTGCATGATAGAAACAGAAATAAAAAATTAGCAACTGACTGTCTCACATTCATTGATTCTATATATTGTTTAATTTTGATATTTATAAGCATGAAGCCATAAAGCCGTAGAACAGAGAAGACAATGCTTACCTATTCCATGACATTTTGGAATTAAGGTTCATTAGGACATAGAGTTACAGCAAGTAATGTCACATTACATCAAAAGGCATGCCCCCAATCTCATTTTGTTGTGATTTTGAAGGAAAAAAAATGCAGTCTTGTTAATTCATGCAAGAAATTAGAAACTTAGAGATTAGAAAGTACCATACAGAACAAAACAGAAGTGTAAATCTTATTTTGAGCAATTGATCCACTACAGGATTTGGCAAAGCTTGTCAATTACAGAGGTATGTGATCAATGCCCCAGGACACCCTATGGCACCTGCATGTTTAGCAACCCAGGAATGCTTTAGGACTGAAAGGTCACTTTCTGCATCACAGGTCTGGTGGTAAGAGTTGGAAACTCAAGCACAACATGAGATATGCGATATACCGTGAAAGGCAGAATTTGGGAAGTATGAGTTCCAGAGCAAGATACTTTTAACATCCATTTTGATGGATTTTTCATACCATTGATCACTGGATTTTGTAAACTCTCATAAATATGCTTAATGAACTCAAAGGTATGTTGAGTCTCGGTGTATTTTCTCCAGATTAACTAGTAGATCTCCAGATCTACTTTTAAGTATGTCATCATTGTATGTGGGCACAGACAAAGCTGTGTGCAATACATGCAACTGTGTTATTACACATGCAAATATATTAACTGCATACTTTAATTCTTGAAACATGCAGCAGTGACCCTTTCAATCAACAGCGGTACCTTACAGTGCAGCTACAAGTGCTCTGCTAAAACTGCACTCTGCCAGATGAGTTTATTCCATCCTCCATCATTTTTCTTACAGATTTTTGCCTCCTGATTTCTGGCAGGCCTTTGCTGTCAGTTTTAGGTTCTGTAGCTGTTTCCTGTACACCCTGTAAATGCTGAACATCATTCTCTGCTAGAGCTCTGCTCTTTTCCCCATTCCCGGTCCTCTCTCCAGCCACACTTGTGACACTAATCTCAGGTATGATAAAGTTGCCCAATTCAGTAGCATCACTACCATTCTCTGGTTGTTCTAGAATTAAAGATGGATAAGAAAAAAAAAAACAAACAAAAAATGTCTGAAACAAAACATGAAACAAAAGCCAATAGATACAGATGACTTAAGCATTATAAATTAAAGCAGATGTACACATATTAACCTCTTGTTAATTAGCAACATTAGCAGGTATGGAATTTTGCTTTATTTCTAAAATGGCAGTCTTCAATCTTCCAGTTATTGGCCTGAGTCACATACTGGAAAGGCCCATGCTTGATCTTTCAAGACTGAAATTTCTGAGGATCATGAAACACATTATCAGAAACAAAAGAACAGTTCATAATTCCCTTTTACGACTGTATTCTCTGTATCACCATGCTACAGTGAAAGTTACTTTTACAAGGAAATGGCATATCAACTTCATATATTATCATTCAAGACTAGAAAATCTTCACATACAATGTCACGATGCTGCACCTTGGTCAGCCTGAAAGCTAAGAGTGAAACAACAAAGTCAACTCAAGCACACTTGGATATCCATTCCCTTCCTTCATTTCAAAAAACTATTTTCGACTGGAAAGGTATTTCTGGATACCCCAGAAAAACTAGTGGAGAAGAGCACTGTGGCACAGAAACTTGACAAGACCAAAAATGCACTAAAAGCACAGCTCAGAATAAATCTCAAGTGAGTCCCTATTTTATTTGTAATGCAGCTTTTCCATTACAAATTCCATTACAAACACAGAGGATTAAGTAAGGACCACTCAGACCATACTGCCAGTCTGCTGCTGCACATGACAGAGCTGGCAGCACTCTGAACTGACAGTATGAAGTCCAAAACCAGAGGAATTTACAATGAGATGACTTCTCACAGTGGCAGCTCTAATGCTCTTTAATTCAAGGGGATCCCCTCTTCCTTCTGTCCCCTCCCTGAAGACTCTCATGCAGGCACTGTGTACTTCTAGGTCAGGTGGCTCCAGCACTGATCTTTTCTCTACCATTTGTGCTGTCTGCACTGATCACAGCTGAGCCAGAAGGTTATTCTGGCAGGGAGGGACATCAGTGTCCCCTAGTATATCAGCTATCCCTTATTTTACCGGAAAATTCTAATAATTGTAAGTCTTTCTAACTAATCAATGACCAAAGTATCTATTTAACAGGTTGCACCACCCAAAGGAAATGGCATTAATAACTGGTGCTATTCCTCACTGAATTCCTGATATTTGGACAAAACTCAGAACCATTGACTTATAACAGCACTTTCTGCAAAAGTCTTCTATTTCCAGTAGCAAAGGTGGCAAAAAGCTCCATGAGCTGGAAAAGTAATATCAATAAATAAACAATTGTGATAATGAAAGCACCACCAAATATAGCCCTTTTTTTTCCTAAAAACACAGAAACAGAAAGAAGACCAATGCTCTGACTGGCCTCAGTGCTCTAATTTCACTGGAGTGAGGAACTTGTGCCTCTCCAATGGCAATCTGAAACTCCCTCCTGCTGCCCCAGAGAGAGAAAAGGACAGAACAGAGCTTAACTGTCAGAAAGCACTAATTATCCAACTCCAAAGAAAGAAGACTCAAAGTACAGAGCAGAAATCAGAAAAATGGGAAGATTTCTTTTTTTGGGGTAAAAGATTCTGTACAAAAGCATTACCCAATTATGGTTATTTGGTGGTGAGCACTTCTAAATGTAACACCCAGCTGTGATATCAGCATTTCACCCAATACTGCTGTATTCCCACAGCTGAGTAACCATTACTACAATGAACTGAGGAAAAAAAACCCCAAAAATTTAAGAGCTTTACTCATTATAATTATGTCTAAAGGAAATATACCTTTCTCTGAATTTAACTGACTACAGTGGGAAACTAATGGAAAAAATGTGATATGGGCTCTCTCAACTCCCATTAGCACGGCCGACCATAGCAGCTACAGGCTTGGGGCAGGGATAAGAGTACATAATCCACACCCTCCATAGCAGCACACCCTCCTTATTTTACAGCTTTTAAGGACACCCAAACCTTCAGCTTCATGGTGCTTGATGGTGAAGATAATACTGCTTTCAAGCTGGACAGCTCTGGGGGTCTAGCCTTTGAGAGAGAGCTATTAATGCCCAGTGCACCAGGTAATGCAACAAAAGAGAAAACCAAGGACACTGCTGAGCAGTGTAGAACTGATGAAAATGAATAATTACATCAGTTTGATTGTTAACATAGATATACCCACAGCAGTTGAAGGAAAATGTATTTGGTGTCACATTTCTGAATGCTTTGAGTAGTACAACCAACTCTGACAAATGCATTTCATGTTTACTAATTGCTAAAACTTAATTCAAAATTATAGTCTACCTTATTACAGTTGCCTAGACAATTTACCTCAGACCGCACAGGCAAACTGACCATTCCAAATGCAATTCAATTTTAACCCCCACAAGCTCAAGCTGCATGTCCTGCACAACTGTGTTAGCATATTTAATTAGTCATAAAAGGACCAGGCTTATACCCTAAGATTAGCATTAACTTCAGATTCTTGTAAGTTACAATTATTTCAGGAATTAATACTGTTAAAAAAGTAAGAAAATTCAAAGACTAGTACTTCTAAACCTTGTGTACTACATAAAAGGCAATTTTTGCAGCAAAGAAAAAAGTCACTTTCTGTCCCTCCTTGCTAGTTGATGTCTTTTTTCTTGTGTTACGTGTCTCACCAACATCTGGTCAGCTCTTCTCAGTCTGTTACATCAGAGTATTTTTGATTACACACACCTCTACACACACGAGCTAATGCTCCCCTCCAGGTGTGATAATATGCAGGCAATCTAATCCAACAGCACTAAATAATTAATTGCTAAGTAGTAACTAGTATCAGCTCACTCAATAAACAATACCAATTTGTGATTAGATGGATCTGTTTTGCAAACCAACCTCATATTTAGAACCTCTAAAATACCTATCTGTGAAGTCCAAATTCACAGATTACTAATTGAATTCACTAACTGAATTACTAATTGAATTTTAAAAGTCCTTCTAAGTAACTGCTCCTAATGAACAAATTACAAGAAGATTCAATGTTTAGTCAACCTTTATTCAAAACTGACTTCAATCTAGAGTTCGAGCAAAGGCTAGCAAGATCTAATGTCTGAAAACTTCTATAGTAAAATGAATTGTTTAAAACATAAAGAAAATAAAGCCCATGCTTCTCAGCTGGATATGTGATTCACTGGGGTTCTTCTATTTTACACACATAAGTAGTGATTGAAAGTTGCTGCCTTTGCTTCCCCAAGAGATAATTTGCTTCATCAGTCTATGTAATGTATAACATCAAATACCTCTCAGCTGTCTCCTCTGACTTCCATATCCATTTACACTAATTTTTATTATAATGAAAATAAAAATAACCCCCAAAATACTATTTTTCCTCTTACACTATGTGAGAGAGAGAGAGAGAGAGAGAGAGAGAGAATAATGGTCAAGAAGTACGAGGTTTATCATCTAATTTCTACCAATTCCAATATTCATTTTAATTTGAACAAGCATGTCTAAGCACAAAACTTGTTATTCTTTCTGCATGCCAATTGTGAAGAGGTATTTCATATCTTTCTGTCCTCAGGAACTGTGTGGCACTGAATTAGTTTAGTAAGAATTTTGAAAATGGGAGACCACCCACTCCCGCTTTAAAAAGGCTGTCCAAGTCACATACAAAAGGTTCGTTAGGGTTTTATAATGAGAATTTTGAGGAGATTAGCCAAAGTGATTTATGTATGGAATATTTACCATTTAAAATAACACAATTGGCAGTCACTTAGCTAGATACCACAGGTTCAGCTTTGGACTCTTAATCAGCCTAGTCTTTGCATAGCCTTCAAATTTACAATTACTCCCACAACCTGCCATGTATTTCACTCCAACCCACCTTACACTGTGTGATTTTCTTCCTCTTCATTAAATCCTGTACTGTTGAGACAAATCCAACATTTTCACAGAAACCCAAACAAAATGTTGGCATGAGCTGTTTTGAAAAAGTCCTTAATTTTTCAGTCTTTATCTCTGAATACTGACTACTCACTCCTTGCTTGGATTGCACTCACTAGATTATTGCTGTTTCTCTCAATTTGTCCTACTTTATAAGACTCTCATAAAACATAGCATTCCACTCCACTTCTGAGTTCAACTGGTATTTTCATTTCCCTTTCACCTTACTGTTATCTGCTGCAGGGCACACCTGTCACACACTTTTTTCCTTGAACTTCACCAAGCCAGACTCCCTGCAAGGAGGCAATAACTGTAGAAACTTCTCTATTTCTGTATTTGCTGAAAACTTTGCATTCTTATAAGGATATATCCAATACTCATTTTGGACGCTTGTAGTGTCCTGTAAACACAAAGGGAATGTTTATTTTAATACACTATCAATTTCTCTAGATGACCTAGCACTAAGTATCCTTGATCTATATTACTCTCCACTCTCCATTTGAACAAGCATCAAAACCACTCAAAAATAATAGCTAACAAAACTGCCAGGCTTCAGAGGGTTTTTGTCCATTTAAAAGCTAAGATATAATACAGTTTTCTTGCATCTGGTCAATAATCCATGCTTAATAACTTTAAGGCTGAAGAAAGAAAGCAGCCTTGAGATGTCAGTAATGACTTGCTACTCCATTTCACTAAAGACACTAATGTTTTGCTCCTCGGGTTTGTCTGATGGTTTTAAGTAGTTTTTAATCAACTGAAATGAAATTTGGTTGTTTCACCTTTCTTCTCTGTCCTTCACCCTCTCTGGCAGCTCACTATTGGTACTAGAACCACAAATGTGTTCTACCACCAAGTGTTTCTCAACACTTACCTGAATTACCTCTTGGCCAATTTATGACAAGTAACTTAGCAAAATTTTTCTAACTGTCCATGTACTACAAAAACTCACTTAGTAACATCCTACAGAAATTTTAATGGTACTACAAAATCTTCAGTGAACCTATCAGAAAAGCACTCTACCCTACACTCCTGCTCTTAGCCTGTTTACAGCCAGGATTACAATCCCAACAGAAAAATTGCCAATTCTGATTGCTGGTCCAGTGGCTCTTCCCTCATCTGAACATGGCAAAGGTGAAGGAATATAACATTTAGACTCACAGAATCCCTTGCTGGTACTGCTACTTCTGCAGTACACTTGGCATCAATTTCTCCTACTTTTCATCCCAGACTTGTGTTCTGCTTTGTGGAAACCCTTAAACTAGTCTGCCCAAATCTACAGGCTTTGGCTGGAACAGAGACAATTTTCTTCACAACAGCTGGCATGGGGCTATGTTTTGGATTTGGGGTGGAAATGATGTCGGTATTTTGTAGATACAGGGGTATTTTTGTTACTGCTGAGCACTGCTTGCACAGAGCCAAGGCCTTTTCTGCTCCTCAGCCCACCCCACCAGCGAGCAGGCTGGGGGTGCACAAACAGCTGGGAGGGGACACAGCTGGGACAGAGGCTATCCCAGACCATGTAACATCACACTCAGTACACACAGCTGGGAGAAGGAGGAGGAACAGGGGGAGTTATTTGCTGTCTGCCCTCCCAAATAACTGTTAGATATGACGGAGCTCTGCTTTCCTGGGCATGGCTGAACTCCTGCCTGCCCATGGGAAGTGCTGAATGAATTCCCTGCTTTGCTTGCAGGCACAGCTTTGGCTGTATCTCATTAACTGGCTTTATTTCAACAAGATTTCTCACTTTTACTCTTCCAGTTCTCTCCTCCATCCCACTGTAGGGAGTGTGTAAGCAGCTGTATGGGGCTTACTTGTTGTGTGGGCTTAAACCAGAACACCAAAACATAGCAGTTTACCCCTCTATCCTTAAATCCAATTTTTATTTAAGTACTTTAGGACAGATGAGGTTCTGTGGTAAAGTCCTTAAATATTTCTTTTGCTTCAGGTACTAGAAATTAGTTTTCAGAAGAAAGCAGGAACATAATTTTCAGAGGAAGCACTAACTGTGTACACCTCCCTTTAAAAAAAAGGGTTTGTGTGTGGTGCGTTTTTTTAAAAACATGGTTAAGGAAATAAATAATATACTTCATCTGAACTGTGTTGAGATTCTCATTCACCACTCAAGAAAATAATAACCTCCAAATTGCTGCTTGCCTATAAGCAATAAATATGTGAAATAATAAAATTCTCAATATTATTTTTAAAACATGGAAAAAGCTAAGAATTCATTGCAAAATGTGTTTCTTACCACGCCTTTTCCATCTATGCCCTCTTATAGACATGCTAGTCACAGCATTCCTTGATATTCTGGATGAAGTAGGTGTTATCTCAACCTGAATGCATCTTGTACCTTCTTTACTAGATTTCATGGCACCCTGAGGCAATGAAGCTTTTATTGCATTAGCAACCTAGAACAGAAGAGATGCACTTAAGTTCTTATCACAAAGATATAAATTTTAGAAGAATTCTGTCAGGGATTCTTCCTATTTCAAGAAGAATACTGTGTACAATTCCAATTTCTGGTCAAAAAGCACACCACCTTTCTGCATGGCCTATAAAGAATGCTGGCTGCAATTAGCTCTCAGAACTTCTACTTGCCACTTTCTTAAAGTTTCCAGTTTCAAGATGAGGCTATTCCTTCTGCTGCACCATTAGCTTAGTTCTGAAGACTCAGAAGTGTTCTGCTGAAAACAGCTTGGTCACAAGGAAACGTGACACCACGACTAAGGGCAGTGAAAGCCCTGTGTAGTGTGTGCACCTACAGACTGAGCTGTTTGCACAAGCACACACTCAGCTTCAGGTTCTGCTATCATCTGGTATCATGCATGCTCACAGCAAGGATTTCCCAGGCTAAAAATCCTACTCAACAAAGTATTGAGCAGAAAATAAAATACCTACCAGCAGAGGTTCTGGATACAGCTCAAGCTGTGCTCTATACAAAACATCATCCATTGCTTTTCGAGCCAGATCCCATTCTCCATTATAACTGCAAAGGTAAAAGTATATGGAATAATAAGCATCATGTCAAAAGATGAACCTTCTTGGTCACCTAACCTTCACAGCTCTGGTGTTTCTTGAGAGTTCAGTTTAGAAAATTGGAACTACTTTTGTTTGTTAGCAGTAAGCCTGCTAATTAGAGAACTTTGAAGTAGCATCTATGGAGACAAAGTTTTATTTTCATTGGCCACCCCAAGCAGTTTAAAAATTGTATCATTAGCTGTTGATCAACTAGTCACAAAACATTCCGAAACACAATCAAGATTTTTTAATATTACTCCATCTTTTGAGTATTCCCGTATTACCAGTCTCCAATTATTTCAGTTACTAAGCTTCACACATTAACATGACTTTCCAATGGTAGATGACACCAGCATTTCAGACAAAAAATATAACCTCTTTTTCTTAACTAGACTGAGGTCAAACTAACCATGCAAAAATGTGAACAGCAGACAATGGCTGGAAAAGAGTTTTTACAGTATTTTCTTCCCATCAGCAGTTACACCTACCAAGTCCTGCTCCACTCATCTTTCCCTACTATGGCACAGGTAACTTCATCCAACTACTTGGATAACTGCCTC
The DNA here is from genome assembly GCF_028551555.1 of Melozone crissalis. Lineage (NCBI taxonomy): Eukaryota > Metazoa > Chordata > Aves > Passeriformes > Passerellidae > Melozone > Melozone crissalis. Next base: position 32,627,841 of record NW_026535794.1, read on the forward strand.
TTCCCAAGGAGCCCTTATTGCTTCACATAACATGTGCTCATAGAAAATGAAATCCCTCCAAGGTAGTGTGTCTGAACAAGTACACAAATTAGGCTGGCATTTTGTTTGCATATTAGAAAAAAAACAACTTACAAGGCATAATAGATCCCTGTTAGCATTTGGACCATGAATTCAGATGAAACTGGAATCCTACTGTTGACTCCCTTGTACTTTCTCACTTGTTGGCGAGGATATCCACAGACACAAATTCTGAAGAAATCATACATTTGTCATTGGTAAATAATGGGGAACCACCCTTGTAGGTTATAGACTTGCAATACTTCACCAGTACTGATCAGTTTTTAGAAGCCTTGAGTTATTTCTTCTAAAAATGCAAGAATGACATCTGAGTAAGGTAACATTCTTATGAAGAGAGACTTAGTAACTGCCCAGATGCAAAAAATCTGGATTTACAACTTGAGATCAACACAAAATATTTTGAGCTGTAATTTTCATATTTACAATCCATATTTGTAATTTAAGAAAGTGATAAAAATTGAATTAGACTTACTAGAAGAAAACACATTTATTGTAGATCCTAAAGAAAACTCCCTAAATTCCCCATTGCTCAAACCAATTAAAGGAGTTATTCTATATCTCCAAATAGCAGAATATAGATTCCACCACATCCAAACAGGACACTGAAAGATATTCAGGGCTTCTGACAAATACTCCCAGTACTCTAACATGCTGTCTATTCTAAGTTGCTGTCAGGGTAAGATTTTCAGTAAGCAGATGAATGACAAAACCAGTCAGGAATGAAGAAAAATGAAGAAGTTAAATTGTATAGCATTAAATAATTCAGGATCCAGACACTGAACATTTTAGAGTAGAAAGACGTGTTTGTACCCACTGGTAACTTGCTTGGGGTTTTTTTGGATGCTTTAAAAATTATTTATTCCACATACAATCAGAACCTAATCAAGCAGAATAAGCAACATCAGTCTCCTTTCCACAATCCTGAGCTTCTAAGTATTTTTACCTCATATATTAAAGCAGTTTATCTAACACAGATCTTGTAATTACTCTGGTAAATATTGCCAAGTGCTTCAAACTCCAAAGTCTCCTGCCTCCTTTGAAGAGAAGGAAATCTTACAGCATCCATTATCATGCTTTAGTTGTGAGAGAAGCTTAGGAACTAGGCTAGACAAAAGCTGCTGAGGGTGACTTCTTGGTCTCTTGGGTTTCCTGGGTTAAGGAGAGCATTCTAATTTTTCCCTAAACATACAGCCCACTTTTGAAAATCCAGAGACAAACGTTTACTATCCATTTCTCTTCTTTCAAAAAAAGATATTGATAAAAAAATAAACACTATAATTAAAGCTGAGGTAGGCTTTGTTTTGTTTTGAGGTCAGGAGGGGCATGTTGGCATTGTTATTTTGGTTTTTTGAAGCAACAGCTGGTTTTGGAAATGCTCAATGTATCCATAAAAATGAATGTATGCCTAGTTTCAACCTACTATAATTACAAGTTTAAACCTGCACAGGCCCTGAATTTATTTAGTAAACCTGCAATGCAAAATACACCACACTTCTAAAAGACACTTCTGGTTTTTCTTTAGTTAACACAACTACAGGTACTGTTATTAAAAACAAACAGTTCCCTTCGACTTCTCCTCTTAAAAGAGAAGCTTAACCTGCATATAAGCCAGGTTATTGTTTCCCATTTTGAGATCTCAACCCAAAGTTATATAAAAGATAAATTAAAAGCAAATATTGCAGCTGTAAACAGCTACGAGAAGAAGTCAAGTTTAAAAGCAACCTTTGGGAACCCAAAGCTTGTTTTTGTGAAAAAAGTCCAAACTGACTGCACTTCAATTTAGTAATGGCATTTCAAGAGTAAACAGCTACAGAAATTACCTTGAAGAAATTTGACACAATGACTGGAGAGACATTGCAGGCATGTAGCTTAAGGCAGCATTGTAACAGAGCAGAAGGAAAGTCAGCACTTCAAACCTAGGATTTGAAAGAAACATTGCAATTCCATTACCAACTTTGTTTTTTAAAAGAAAACAAATTTACAGGGAAATTTTTAAGAGTTATTTGAACAGATTTGGCATTGTATTTCAATTTAATCAACAGCTGAGCAAGCTTTTCCCCTCCAGGTAGTAATATGCCCTGCTGATCTTTCTGCATCTACATTTACACATGTTCAAAAACAAAAAAACCACATGACAAAACACAACATATACCTATCCTCCTTCAGTCTGCAACTATACTAAAAACTAGAAGCTCAGATCTATTAGGGACTCTCAAGCAAAATCCCATGATACAATTTCACCTGTTCTGGGCTGTCAGCATCTCCCTCTGAGGATGAGGTCCACTGTACACAACCCTGGACAAACCATGCTGTGACAAAGCTCCTTCAGTGAGAGCCATGGAGCCAATGCTAGAAGGCTGAAGGAAAAAAGGGTCATTCAGAGCATGTCCACCTCAAATCTTGCTACAATGCAAGTGGAAATAGACAACAATAAACATCACCATATTTATATAAGAATTTTCAACAGGCTTAATGTTATTTGACTGTTTAGATGTTATCTGTTCATTTTGCACAAAATAAAGCATATAGCTTCAGAAAAGAAAAAAAAAATACATAGTTGCTGCATGGGTATTATGCAATCATGACTATTCCAACTTCAAAAGGCCTCAGAGTACTCTGAAATCTCAGAAGTATGTTCCTACGTCATCATACAACATGTTAAAACTGCTTTTCACTTTTGTTCTTAACAAACAGGCCCCCAAAGCATCTGGGCATTTGAAAGTCCCAGTCTGCGTGCTCTCTTTGGTTTGAACTCCATGCCCCTCCAGGTTCTGGCCACTGAGATGCCTGCAGCCTTGGGAAATACTGGATTGGCCAAGACCCCTGACAATCATGGTAACACTGCCCTTTTCGATCAAGAATTTCACTTTGTAGCTGTCACTTACTTCATGATAGACAGAAGGTTTGGACAAAGAAGGAATTGTGAAACTCAGCACTTTGTTATGTCCCTCTTTGTCAACTATCTCCTGAAAAAGACAGAAGATATCACTGGTTACATTGTACTACAGAAAATAGACATCCTAAAGTGTTAAATACTATTTATTATAGGGACTCAAAGGGATACTATAACAATCCAAGCTGCAAGCTAGAAATTATCTCTCTATTTGCTTTCTATCACAGCACATTTTGTTTGTTTATGAAAACTCTTTAAATAACTTAGCCAAGGGCACATCCATTTGCATACATAACCCACATTAAAAACACTAAGAGGAAACATCATGTTTAAAACAACATTATCTTTTTTTAATTATACACTGTTTGCTAATTGTGAAGGTTAACAATCAATAATTCTGTTCTGAAAACTATTAACCATCAAGTAAGCACTCAACAAGTAATTTGTTTTGGAAACATTACAGCTCTGGAATGACTGCAGCCTCATAAGGTTTGACAGCAGCAGACCACAGCACTTGCAAAAGCCCAAGTCTGATAATTCACTATATGGAATTAAAAGAAGATGGATGCAAAGCTTTAGAGAAGCTACTTTCCCAAAAGATACCACCACAGCAGTAGCTGGCAGACTTCTTGCTCCTGTAAGCTAACAGAAGACTAATGGGTAAGGCAAAACAAGATGTGGTTTCGTACCACAGAAGAGCACTGGAGTACTTCAAATAAAAAATGTTAAAAATCCAAAGCAGACTTGACCAAAACAAACACCACACACTAGATTTTACTTCCCTCTTTTCAAAATTTCAGCAGCCGATTTCATATACCCAGAAGTAATAATTAGAGACAAGTTTCAGTGTCTCCTAACACCCATGTGTTGGAAGGCTGAAGGTCTAACTTCACATAGTAATTATTAAAACTCTTGTCTTAAAATAATAAACAAAGCAGTAAAGGAAGACTGAAAAGGATCAAAAGGGCACACAGAGCTGCTCCTTCTGAAAAGCTGCACAGCTTCTCCACTCTCCAATAAACCACTGATACTTTAATTTTTAATATTGCTCCTGGATAAATGTGGAAAACATGTTCCTCAATATTTAGGAGAAAGGCAAAGAAAATGGCTACATCCAAACTTCTAAATTCTAAAAATATTAATACTTGTATTCTTCATTATAATCAGATTTTAAATTAAGTTTCAGGAGTACATTTCAAGATGTATTTGTAGTGTATGATGTGTATTAAAATATATGAAGTATTACAAAAACACTCTGATAACTATAGTTAGGAAAGCAAAAAATTTCAACTGCATGCACTACCACTGTACATCCCTAAGCTGAATGTAGAACAATCCAGTTCATGATCTCAAGGTTCAGCCACAGTAATTACACACCCCTCACAATGTAGCCAATTTAAAATTATTCTGAGCAAAATTTTTCATTTTTCATTTTCCTTCAGTAAGAAACTGCAGGACTCCTACTGAACATGTTAAGTTTCCAAGAGTCCACTCTACATATTTACATTGGAATTACTTTTATATTAGGCTTCATATTTCCTCTTGGTTTTAAATACACAAAGTCGTTGGTTAAAGAGAAAGTAAGTATCTAAGCAGGTCACCTACTACCTTTTTAACCTGTACACTAAAGAACAATACCATCTTGATTGTTCCAGTTATAAATTTTATGCAGCAGCAGGGAAGAAGTCAGCATGAGTACAAGGCACTGCTTTACCATAAGCATTCCTTATGTCTTGAAGCAAAACAGGGAAAAAAGTTCCCACAAGTCATGTTGATCTACAGCTCCCTAGAGAAGCTTGCTGTGAAATTCTTATGACCCCAGGCAGCTGGAGATGGAAAGCCAAGTTACTAATTGAGAAAGAAACTCTTCACAGCTAAGAGAGGATGTTACCAGACTGGTTTCAAGCTTAACTTAAATGTAATCTCTTCTGGGAGAAAAACAAGTGATTACAGCCACATCCATGAACCACCCTAAATTACTTCATCATGGAGAGAAAGGAGTGAATTGCCTTAAGGCAGAAGATAAGAGCAAATGCTTTTCAGGAATGTTCTTCTTGTCAGATACAGCTAAGCATTTAGAAAAGGCAGGAAGCTTGTACTCTGCCTCAGGAGGAGTGGAACATAAGGGCTCAGGTCTCTTAAATTAGACTCTTGGGTGAAAAAGATATTTCCATTTGCTTGGTGAAGACACCTATGATTATTTCTAGGAGATGGATACCAGCTGCCTTCTCCAGATTTTCAGATGAAGAGACTTGACATCACTATTCTGCTTTACAAAAAGCCTTCCTAAAACAACCAGAACAAACTACACAGACAAGAATCCCAACCGATATAAAAAACCACTAAGTATTTCAAAATAGCCATAAAAAGATTAAAATACGGTGCTTTTAAGGGTTCCTTATTAATTCTGTTCTTCAAAGCACAAATAGAGCAACAGTCAAGTAATAGTTGAAAGTAATTTTTTTTTTGTGGTTTTAGTCCAGATAGTCAAAATACAGGCAACAAAAAGCAGTGCCTCGAAAAGTCCTCAAGCAGAATGTGAGTTCAATCACAAGAAATAAGTAACAAAAAATTCAAGAACCACAGAAAGAGCAGAGAAAATATTGACCAAAGAATGAAAGTTCATGTTGTAATTTCTGACAGACACCGATTTGAAGAGTTGGGACTGAAATAATCACTTCATTTTAATTCCAAAACAAAATGCTGAAATACAAACCAAGTTATAAACTCCTAGGAGAAGAGCCTCTATGCATCCACTGCTCTGCAAATCCCTGCTGGCTGAGACAGCAAGATAGCACCACATCAATTCTGGCAGGAACTGCAGCGTAAAGCGCAGCAATTGCTCCTCACCGCTGCGGTAGAACTCAAAGAGCTGGTGGCAAACTGGCTCCAGAAGCTGAAATACAAGGCACAATCATCAATGAATAAAACATTACAAAAATCTGCAACTTTGTCAGGAACAACCCTTTAGCCAAAACTGTAAACTGATAAAAATGGCATTTTAGTTATCAGGGCATGACTGATACAGTAACTGCTCAAGTCACCTTTCATGCCTATAACATACTTTTGTATGATGAAAGTAGAGTCATTCATCCTACATTAATAAAAAATTCCAATGGCTGCTTTGCCTTGGTTTTGGCTCACTTCCTCCAGCCTCAAAGGCAAAAAATAGAGGATAGTTATCACATCCCTCATACTTCTCAGTATCTCTAATATACAGGCAAACTACCTAAACAAAAGGTCTTGTTATCCTACAACTCCAAAAGCATACACAAAATGAAGCTAGAGGCTTTACCCACCTAGTGAGAAGAGCTGTATGACACTTATATTCCAAGTATTACAAAAACTTAGTACACAATAGAATAAGTTTATTTCCTCACTCTCATTATAAGCTTCTAGAAGCTTCAATGTATTTATACACTTAAGACAGAAATTGGAAGCCTCAGGAGTAATTTTAGAACCAAATTTGTTAAGTTGATACAAATGGATGTAAAACACTGAACTGGAAGTAATACACTGAGCTAGATCAAGTTAAAAAAAGACCTTAAAACAATGAAGTTATCAGCCTGCCTGTGTTCCTGGATTTAATGTTCCTTCTTTTGCTACCACCTACCTCTGATATAAAGATGAAACACTGTTAAGCACCACCTGTCAATGTATGGAAATTAGGGAGATTTCCTAATTTTCTCCAATTACAAAATATTGTCAAAAACAGCAGGCACTTTCAAAGCAAGCTGAACTACTAAATTCAGTCCTGCTATTTGTCTAGATCACAACTTTAGTTTTAGTAGAGTAAATTTTCAGAAAAATAAGAAAGGCAATTCTATATTCTTCCCTTCATTGAAGCAAAGGAGGCAAAATCACCAGGGAGACCACGCTAGAAAAATACCTGCTTGCTTTCCTAAGTTTTTCCTCCTGAACATGGAAAAAGTCAAGTCAACATTTCTTACCTCCCAAAGCTACTTCTGAAACTGAAAGATCTTAGCAGATTTGAGTTCTTTTTTAAGAAGTAATCTGGGACAATCTGATCCATTCTAAAAAAGAGGAACTTTTAGCTTCTGAGAGATATAGCTTCACTCTGGAAATATCATCCCTGAAAATTCTACAGTAAAAGCAAAAAAGCCATGCCAAGCTAAACTAGTCATCAGTTTTAAGAGCAGTACAGCAAAGATCCTTCTAGAAAACCTTACCAGCAGAACTGTGCTCCATATTCAGCTTATATTTTTTTAGACAATTCACATCCTTCCCATAATGAAGTACCAGTTCTGAATGATGTGTTTGAACTTTAAAAGGCCCATAAATAGCTGTGACAGGTATCCATGTTTACATCGTTATCTCACTTCAGACAGCTTTGTATCAGCACATTGAGATGCATAATCAGTACAAAACAGATTTTCTTCCTCAAAATGCCACCAGATGCTACAACCTAATATCAAAACGCACTAATGACTGTTGCTGTTTCAAGATATCATTTTGAACTAAGCAGTTCTAAAAGAACTAGACTGAGATGTTTCTTAATGCTGGAACAGAACAATGTTCAAGCAATTTCATCCCTGCTCCTTTTAAGCTGCACCCAAGTGTGTTAGACACTCCAAACACTTGCTATTTCCTAAAGCAAAAGCCTGTTTGGCTCCTATCTAAAAAGACAGCAAGAGTGTGTTAAGTAAAAAGCAATAGAACTTCCATCTTTAAAAAAAACCCCATCACATATTCATTTAATTATTTTTGACCACTGAAAGTCTTTAGTGAATTTTAAGTCCTTTAAATCTACACATCTTCTGGACTTCCCTTTCACTGAACTACATTTTTTACCTAGCAAGTGGCCCAGGAACCTCAAAACTAACAAAGTCTTTACTAACACAGCCAGTATGAAGTGGATGTTAAACAAGCAGTCCATTTATCTTACAAATGGCTAATTAATTTTTTGGAAAACTAAACCAAAACAACCCATATAAAAAGCAAACATGAACCAGCAGGAAAATGCAGTTACAGACGCCCATACCCATGATTACTTTTCAAATGCTTAAAAAAAACCCCTCATCCATCCTGCAAAATAAGATTAATCACAATTTTATGGTACTCATAATTATTATAAGTGCATACATTCAAAGGTGTACAGATGGGGTTGTTTGTCCATTTTAAACTGTGCAGTATTTGTAGTGTTCATGCATTAATGCTTCCCCTTTGCATGACACCCTTGAGATAAGAGAGGACAGCACATACCCTCCACCCTCAGCAAGCTGGTATTACACAATGCAGCCAACAGATCTCAAACAGCAGTTTGCAGATATTACTTTTCTTTCTAACTGCTGGCTTGTAACTATTTTCACAATGTTGAAAGCTCCAAGTGGCCTCTCCCACAAAGCAATGGCTACTTGGAGAACAGTCCAAAAAAGGTTTTAGGACTTTTTCTCAAGGCAGCACAACACTCAGTGTCAGCATTAGCTTTTCATTTCAATTCAAAGTCTCACTAACAGGGAAATCTTCAATACCTTGCCCCTGGAATTATCCCAACAACCTTTTCAAGCAGAAGTTGCAGCAGCACCCTGCTACTAAGGCCCCTGAGAAACCTTGTGATAGTCAGAAGTAGTAAGAAATCAAAGAACTTATGAAAGTATTAATTAGGCTATCAACAGGGAGACTCATCAGATTAATTTACATTTTGATACGAATTCTGAAGACCAGACAGGCTTGACTCAGTAGTTGGAATGACTCACAATGCCTTTCTGAGCAGCAAATTAAAAGTACGTTTGTTCTTTGCTGGACAACCTAGGAGTTTCACCACCAGCATTCTCTCTAAAAGCATATATATAAAAGCTTTTTATCTTCTGACCTTTAGTACTGCCATAATCTCAAACTTTGGGAAGCTGCCTTATTTCTGGGTCTTTTCAGAAGAATTAAGGATTTGGTGCAGTATTAAAATAATGCACAAAACGATTTCCAGATGGTACAAGGCAGTTAACAACACACAATTAAACCCAGATCAGGATGTTCTGAACATACCTGGACATTTTGAAACAAGGGCAGTCATGGGATACAGAACCTTCTTAGTACAGGTACTGAGAAAACCTGCCCCTCCTTTCCCACAATTTTTTTCACATTTTCCCCTCATTTCTGTATGGGTACATTCACTGTATAAATCCATGTCTTTATATCATATGCACTTCAAACAACAAAAAAAACCTTAAAAAACCTAAGCAACAATTTAAAAAAGATGGCTAACCTAACTTGTTCTCTTGCATTATATAGACAAGCTTGTGACACCAAGAGATTCACATTCAAGTTTTAATTACAGAAAGAATTCTGTCAGACATAAACATCTTTTCAATTCCTTAATGCATTTCTCAATTCTACATCCAAGTCCTGAAGCCCATGAATGTGACCTACAAGCTTAACCTATGATCAGTAGGTTACAAAACTTACAATTTTTTTTCCATGATAGTATGTCATGGCTAAGAACAACTTTTTGAAGGAGACTTTTCATCAATTACCTAGCATGCAAGGTCTTGGTTTCATTCTGCCAGTGTTATGTCAGACATTTTGGGTGAGAGATCCAAAATACTCACTTCACTCTGTGGCTCCTGAATTACTTTGTAAAGAGATGAAATCAAAGCAGTCTTGTCTTTCAAGCTGGTAGCATAGCTGGATATGGATGCTTCTGGCAGTGTCTGAAATAAAAAATATTATAAGCAATTTCTATCATTAAATATAACAGCTATTTCAACAATTTTCCATTACAAGTCACTGTTTATCAGAGTTTATAGTAAACTGTTTATCAGAGTTTACTACAAACTAAACTTTGTTTCACAAAGAAATCCTCACATTTTCAGAGTGTTGCCAGAAGATACACTGCACTCTGTCACTTTGCAATTTCATACGGAATGTAACAACAGCAGACAGGACATTGATTTTTAAAAAGTTACAAAAATGAAACAGCCACTGAAATTTCACCGTGAGATGTCAGTCCTGTGAAACTTTTACAGTTTTCAGATCCATACTTCAAGGAGTTTTCAAGACCAACTCTACACAGGTAGTGAACATTATTACGAGATACAGAATTACTGTGGAACAGCACAAATTCCAGTTAATGCAAATTCCAACTCTTCTCTAACACTAAACATATTTTCTGCCAATACTTAAGAAGGTAAAAATCTAATGTTTTTAACAACTCTTCTAGAAGATGTATGTTTAAATGTGTGCAAGTCTTACAGTAATTCTTATCTCCAGCCCTTGAAAGGACTCCACTCCACAGACAGGAAAACATATTTCCAGTGTATCTAAGCAGAGCAGGAGCAAAACCTACAGTCATGTCTGGTACTCAAACCAATACAATCATTCATCTATGATATACATTTTCACTGCTCTCTGTCAGGAAGTATGTAGCCCCAAAGAGGCAAGGAAAAAAACCCTTTCATGGAGACATTTGTATTTATCACATGATCTCAGCAAAACCCAAGGTTATTATCTTTCTTTTTCTAGAGGATGCAAGCACTCCTGCACACTTCACCAGCAGTGATTCAACACTTCTGGCTACATATTGGAGAATGTATTACCTTGAACTCTGATAACCACTCCTCCACAACCCCAGTATCCACAGCTAACATCTTCCAACATCTGCTTCAAAACCTTCAGCCTGAAAGAATAAGCAAACACAGTTTGTGAATACTCGTCACTACATTAAGTAGATGATGAAAATTAGGTCTCTGTGAATATTTAAAGAATCTAATCATGCTTTTACTTGTTAACATTTTTACATGCTGACATTACTTTGAACTTTTATTGTACCTCACTTATGCATGCTGCTGGAAGCATTAAGCACAGGAGTCTTCACATACAGCAGTTTAATAAATTCCAACCATGTATTGCGTGGGAAACAAGTCTAAGATTTTCAGAAATGGCATTCTGAAAACAGAAAATATTACCCTCCTCAATTTCAATTTATTTTTCAGCTTACAAGACTCAAGAGGAAACTGTATGGATTCACTGAAGAGAAATGACTGTTTAGGTTTTTCCAAGTCAACTGCAATTCCCAGCTTGGAAAAGGTCACTGAAATAAAGGTGGATGGAAAACCTTTCAGTCCTTCCCCACCATGGCAACTGCAGGACAATGAGCCTGCTGCCTCTGCATGGAGCCTCAGGCAGACTCCCCAGCCCAACATCCTGCCCAGTCCCAGACAGAGAGAGATCATCAGCAACAGGACTTGAACACAAGAGATGCAGAATGGCTACTAAATAAATTCCTGATTTCTCCTCAATTTTGAGAAACCACTTAAAAACAACTGTCCCTTGGAGCAGCTTATTCTGACACAAAAGACCAATATATCATTAAGATACAAAAGTACTAGAAGTTAAAAGAGCATGCTGTTAGCTTATCCAAATTGTGCCCATGGATTTCAACCAGTGACAAAATTAAATACTCATCTGAGGAAAAAATTACTGAAATGTTCAGTCATGGGAGATATGCCACCAAGTTTTACTTTGCCAGTTTAAAATTAATTTTGAAGTATTGATATCCAAGTATGGGCTTGTCCGGGAAAGACAAGGAAGGAAAAGATGGAGGTAAAAATTTCCTTTTATAACACAAATACAGGTATTTTATTCTGAAATCCAGACTGTACTAGAGCATATACAGACTATATACAGTATATTTTAAGAAGCCTCAAGGGAGAAGAACCAGACATGATAATAGCAAGAGCTTACTATAACCCTCCAAAGCAGGGGGAATGGAGAAATCTCAAAGTTAAATAAGGCTTTGAGTAGTGACCAGGATACAGATAGGGTTGTGAGGAAATTACTATTCAGACATGAATGGTAAAAGGAATAAAATAGAACAGGCTGTCCAGCAATTTCATTTTCATTTCATTTCATTGTAATACACAATAATAACATAAGGCAACGAGAGACTTCTGTGCCCCTTCTCCTCACTTGCATGATCATCGAATAATGGACTGGGACAGGTGAAATCCCAGGGCAGCAGCTGCGGCAATGTCCTCTCCCAACCCTACAAAGGCACACAAGTCTGCACAAAGCTTAGAAAACACTGCCTTTGGAGGATGAAAGGACAACAGGGAAGGGCCAAGGAAGTGTAAGCATTTAATTTTTGGAGACCATTCCACTGCCATGGCTGGATATGGGCTCCTCAAGGCCTGTGGGGGAGGAAAGCTGCCCTTTGTTGGGAGAGCAGCAGGGACACATGGAGCTTGGCCCTGCTGCGGACAATGGGACAGCTGGGAGCTTATGGGTCACATATGAGAGGGCAGAACAACATGGGTGACCACTACTGTAGGTGTTCGCTACTCATCACCTGAGCAAGACAAAACACAGGAATTCCTCTTTATACACAGCAGAAGAAGCCTCACATTACAGGCATCTGGTCCTCACTTGGAACATGAACAACCCTCTTATCTCTTGGAGGGGAAACAGAAGAGGGAGCAAGTGCATTGATTATTACCTCCTGAAACAGGAGACTGGGGAGCCAAAGGCAAGCCCTCTGCTAAACATGGGAAACTACAAACATGGAAAAAGTGGCTAGTGGTGTCAAGGTCAGGGCAGACACAGCTGCAGTGACTGTGACAAAGTAGATCACAGGATCCCAGTAAGAAGGATCAAAGCAAGAAGGAGGATCAAGAATGGTCTAGAATGGTTCATGGGCTTTTGCAAAAATAGCAACAGGAAAGCTAGGGATCCATGACTGAATCAGCAGGGGATCTGCTGACAGAAGATACAGGAAAGGCCAAGGTACTCACTGTCACCTTCACTTCTGCTGTTACCAGCAAGAGCATCCCCCAGGAACCCTGGATGTCAGAGCACAGAAAATTGCCTCAAGTGCCAGAGTGGCTGAGGAGTCTCCAATCAGAGACAGTGAAAACACAGTCTGATAAGATCTTGAGCAGCCAGACAGACTACCTGTTCCAATTTTCACTACTTTGAGCAAAGGAGGCTGGACTTCATGATCACCAAAGATCCATTTAAACCTCATCCATTCTTTCATCCTGTATCAACAAAGAAATGGGAAGGACTGCCATGTATATTAATTTATAGCTAAATACCAAATCATTCTGATGAGCACTGACAGTCCCTGAAGGTGTAACAATGAAAACACAGAGGAGCAGCCCCTGACTGCTCAGCATAGGTTGTGTGTGAGACCCTGCTGTGAAGTGAGGCTTTGAAGGGTAACACCATGTGCTAACAAACACCAAGACTAGTTCCACTACAATTACTGAAGCAACCACCCTGCCAGTTCCTACAGAATCCCACAACCTCCCAGCCCTACTTGCATTCCTATGAAGGTGGATAAAGGCTTTTGCAGAGTCCAATGCTTCAGCACTGCTGACAATAGTAACTATCCCCTACTGAGCCCCACTAATAGCACAAATACCTGTCCTAATATTGCTCAGAGCAAAAGTTCATTATTTAAGAGAGCCAAGGAGTCCTGCATACACCATAGCTGACACACATTTCCAAAAGATTAAATTTTTTCTCACCCTTCTCTAGTGATCCATCAAGCATTATTTTCAGATTAAAAGTTCCCAAAGAACAGAGGTTTCATTTGACCAGTAAAAAAAAGTAAGAGCATCCTTGGCTGGCATTAGCCATTGGAAAAATACTTTAAGTTTTTATGACTAATTTTATGACTCAGTATTTAAAGATGACTCTTTTTTTTTTTTTTGCAACAGCATGAACTTTTGAAATGACATTTGTAGAAAAGAAATAGGACAAAGTTTTTGCTGATCAGATCTATTATATTTATTTTTAAAGTAGCAGAGACATTCCACTCAGAGTTAAGGCAGTAGAAACATACAGGGAATAGAATGTCCTTATTTTACCTTATACTTTAAAAAATTCATATATATCTGCTTAAACCACAACAATACACATTTGAGTATCACAAATAAGAACTCTTAACTTTACAATTATTTTCCTTGAAGACATGGATTATGCGTTCAATTGATGTCCCCCAGGAGGAAAAAAAAGCTTTAATTCCATATATCAGCTGTGTGGGATCTATTTAAACAGGCAGACAACCTACTGCTTTACTGAGGATTGCCTCATTTTGTTCCAGTTACATAACTGATCAAGTTGGACTGGCACAATATTTGGACAGAGTTGGAAAACCCAAGACTGTTCTGAAAGAAGGATTAACAAGTTTCAGTTAACAACACAATTTTTTCCTGAAGCCCACAAAAAGTTTTTAAAAGGTAACTCTAAAATGGGATTTTTAACACTAAGTGCACCAAAATAAGGCTTAATTTATACCATCTGTTAAACTTCTACAGAAAAAAAAAAAAGACCCAGAGGATTAAAAAAGCATGCCTTAATTACAGCTTTGTTTCAGAGGATACAACTGCAAGATATAGGGCACTGGAAGCATGAGAAGTCCCAGCATGAGGAGTAGCAGTAAATACCTGCTACTCTGAGAATTAAAAAAAAAAAAGAGGGGAAAAAAAGTGCAAAATTGCATTAAGAATGTACTTTATAAATATCAAAACTGTAATGGAAGTTCAAATAATACAACAAACACTACAAAGCATTTTTCCCAAAAAAGTCTTAAGGTACATCAGCATGTAATTCTCTTTAAATTATTATTTTTCTTGGTCTCTTCCTACTAACTCCCTGCAAAGACTTCAAATGAGTGGAGTTTGAGAATTTCTTTAAAAACAACTTTTGTCACCACAAACCAAACAATACTTTGATTAAATGTGAAAAGCAGCTTCAAATGTCCCCATGGTCCTTGTTCATCTGGATGTCCTGATGAAGATTTTTATAGGAAAGGGAAGTCTCAATTAATTAAATACCACAAAGCTACTTGTGATGGAGCTCAGTAACAGCCAGGTGGCTCAGGACTGCTGAATTTTTATCAGACAATATATGTAATCTTTGTTTATCTGACACATGAAGTAAAGCCACTTTAGGTAATACTCTTGCATTGCAGGTCTAATCTTCACATTTGCCACATGAAAGCAGGCATAGGTTATGCAGACTAGCTAAGACATGGCTAATTGTCTATATTGATATGGCTAATATAGCCTGAATTCTCATGCCTTGGGAGTTAAAAGCACTTTGGAGTATTTTCCACAAGACCCTCAATTTGGATTAGCAGCCAAAGACAGGATTTATAATAAATAATAATTAACAAGTTCCCAAGTCCTAAGCAGCCTCTGACAGCTGTTAATTGGTCTTGCTCTATTCTAATGCAATAATGTAAGTCTCCTTCCTTTGGAGATACCAATTTTTCTTTTGTTTCAGGTGAGTAGTGTAACTTGAATAAGATATCAAAGAAGTTTATCGGACAAAAGCAAGTCTCATTTAGAATAGACTTCTACAAAGTTCCTAAATAGGTAATTTTCCCTTCCTCACCCTTTACAGCACAAACACATGAGGAACTTACTGAATTTCCTGTTTTTAATAGAGGAGGGAGAAAAAGTTACATGCACCGAGTTGGTGGAGGGCCAGCCAAGACAAATTAAGACATATTCTCTGGCAAACTTACTAATGCATCCATGTACTTAAATGGCTTTGGATTTCCATACTTGTCACACAAGACTTTAATATAATAATATCAAATTATGTTTTTGAATGAAATCACAGACAACACGTGCAGAGGTTTTCCTTAAAAAGAAATTCTCCCAATAGATGGCTTTCTTGCTCTTTACAGCTACCCAGCATTGGTGGAATTCATCCACAGAATGCACGTGTGTAAATGCAATTTGGATTAAGTACAAGGAGGCTGGACTTGGATAAAGAACGAATGCTTGAGTTCTGCAGAACTGACCTTCTGAAACCACAGTATTAGATATTTGCTAGGGAAAGTCAGAGATGGAAAAAACAAAAACAGGGGCCAAAAACTGCTCAAGCCTCATCCTCTGGGAATTGCTGGAAGAGGAGAATAAGCATATACTTCATCTTTACCTAATCTGTAAAGTATCTGCTTGGAAGTCTGTATTATTTGCTAAAAAATAAAATAAAATTTAAAAAAGCTTAAAAGGGAAACATGGAGCAGAAAGTTAAGCTGTTTATGAACCATCAGCCAAATCTGTCAACTCACCCCAGAATAGGAACAAAGTAAACTTGTGAGCATTCCATTAGGATGCATCAGGCCCATAAGAAATCAAGCCCCTAGTAAATGTTCATCTTCTGTTCTATAGTAGTTTGCACACACAAGTAGGGATGGGCCAATTAGGACTCAACTTTTCTTCCCTTTTGAAGTGATACAAGAAATATTAAAAACCTCTTAGTCAGGTCTTACTCGATTCATCAAGCTCATTTAAAAGACTACAGTCTACATGTAAAATTCACATTGCTGAACCCTTTCTTCTCCCTCACTTCAGAGACAAAGACACAATCCTTGGTAAGCCACAGAACAGTAAAGAACACTCAGGCAAGTGTATTCTTGATTCAATTGCCAAAGAACAGAATGTATTTTCCTGATGCTAATGCACAACCCATTTTAGTGACACAGTGATCTGTTCATCTTCTATACAATTTTGAATATGGCCAAGCTGTTCTGTTCAGACACTTGTAAGAGCAATAATGGGCATCAAAACACTTGAAGTCTCCTGAGAAAAGAAACAGATGCCACTGTGGACTCCAAAAGCCACTCTAACAGGTTTCAGAAACCACAAAGGTCAGGTCTGACTTCTTGATTTTTTCAAACTTTCACAAAGAAACAAACACCCCATTGTGCTAAGCCTGAAATAGTCACATGTTCTATTCAAATATACAACTGCAAACAGTGTTCAAAGGCTCTGTATCAAATATTCTCTGATAATTGCCATCTTCAGCTTAAAACAGGACAGCTATGGTGCACCAAGCATCACTGACTTAGGCTCAGACAAATTCCTAAAATGACAGATGGTTATTCAGCATCTTCTAACAAGAGAAATAGCAAGTTGTAGGTGACACTAGACGTGGAAGGCTCAAAACAAACAAGAATTACCAAAAACAATGTAGGAAGGAAGAATGCATTAAGGTCCAGGTACATGAACTTTACATAAATGCATAGAAAAAAACCCCACTGGGACATATGCATGGAAAAATCTACCCAGAGCCACTAAATATATAAACACTTCTAGTTCAGAAAGCTGGAGTCAAAGGTTGCTCCCCCAGCACACTCTCCTAGTTTTCTCTCAGTTCCTTTCTTGGCCTCTATTAACAGCCACTGCTAGACAATAAGGTTTCAGAAATTCTCATCTGGTTCACTATGATCACTCTGTAGTCTTCTGCACAATAAAGTAGCGAACACACAAAAACAACTGTTCTGAACATTTGTTTCCAGTGGTTTGTAAAGATTACTGAACCTTAGGAAGTGAAACTGCAGGCAATTTTAATTTTATCTTGCCAAAGGCATTATTCAGTTTTCCCCTCCCCTCTGTCAGCGATAGAAGCAACCATAGGTAGACACTCTTATCCAGAGCTTACACTTTGTATCACAATGTGGAACATCAGCCTTAAACAGTCAGGAGTCAGTGGACTCTTCCATGATACAGATCTGAAAAAGACTTCCAGATCCTGAGCACATATGCTTCTCTAACAACTTAACACTTGGAATATGACAAAGTGATAGATATTTGCCCACCAAATGGAAAAGCCCTCCTGAACGATACCCATTACAATTTTTAAAAATTTACATTCAGCCACAGATGACAGACCTCAATTCAGTTTTGGTGCCAGCAATTAAGGAGAAAAACAGTCTACAGAAAGCAACTAGACCATAGTCTACATCAGCTAGACCATACAGAAACGATAAGTAACTATCTTAAATGCAGTTGTTTCTTGTGCAAAGTATCCAGTACCACAGAACACTGTTTGGAGGTTTCTGGGCTGTAAAGCATCAAATACTTGATGTATCAAACTGTACCTCAGTCTTTTACAACCTTTCAATTCTGTCAAGAGGGGAAAAAAACCAAACAAAAACCAACAAACCTGTGGTTGAGGTCATGAAACCACAAGGCCATTTACATTGCTGGTAAACAGTCGCATAGGCACACATGACCCAAAACATTCATGATTAAAGATTTCTAAAAGGCCTCAAGCAGAAGGTAAGACTCCTAATAGCACAGGCTTTGGAAGATTTTAATCCCTATCTTTGACTCCTGGCAAATTTATTTGCTCAATTTCAGATTAGCAATCAATTACAAACCACATTTGTACTCAACTAACCTTGTATTCACCCTTTACTACCAAGGGGAATTGTCTTCCAGAACAACCAAATTACTCATGCCAGTCAAACAAGTCACTAGGACAGAGATAAGAGACTACAAGCACTGATATATTCACTTGAATTTATACAAGCCATAGTAAATCAGATCTATATTGTCTGAGCAGGACAAAAGCAGCCCTAACAGTACAGCGCCAAAATGAAGTAAGAGGAAATAACTTCCACAGCTTGAATTTTATTTTCTCATTGTCCTCTACTACTTCTTCCTAGCTACCTTTTTAAATCCTGCTTTACTATTTCTTCCCTGTAGCCTACTGCACAAATGCACACTCTAAGTACATCTGCCATGCTGAAAACCACAGTCAGCCAAAACTGACCACCTTAAAGTCAACTTACTCCAGTTACACCCCATTCTCTGGCATGCAGAATCCCTACTCTTTCAAGCTATTTCATCTGGAGTATATCCTCAAACATTAGCTTTGCTATCATCTGGAATTCATCAATAGTTTCATTATAGGGAAATAAAGTAAGATTAATTACTTTCAAAGCATTTTTTAGCAGCTAAAATATACTTGCTTCCACTTTTATTTCATGCAAACATTACTGTTTACATCTTGCTGACTCTAAGAAAGAACAGATATATAAACAGCATAATCTTAGACAGAATAAAACACGCATAATTGAAAAATCTTGTCCTAACTGTCCTTATGTTTTCTGGATTAATATAGTCAACTGTTCCAACACATACAAAGAAAAATCAAGATAATAACTATATGTATCATACAGAAATAGAATTCAAATTAAGTCACATTAAAATGAGTACAAGCATAAGCTTAACCAAATAAATGAATTAGAAAGCTTTAGAAATCTTGTCTGTTTTCTGTGTATCAAGACTTACATAACTCGTGTTGAGAACATCAGTGAACTGGCAATTAATTCCACAGTACATGACACAGTGCTCTTATCACTTCTGCAAGAGAAAGCAGTGCTGCACAAGTTCCCCCCATACAAGAAACACTCTATACAGAACCCCAATCATGCTGTTCTTTTACACCTTAGTTCCCTAAGCCCAAAGTACACTACATCCCTATGAAGCCACTCAAAGGCAAATTTAAAACAGTGAAATATAATAAACTATAGAGAGAATAATTGTGTTGCAACTTTAATGTTAGTATTGCATTTAAGCCTTGAGCTTACCAGTGGTCTTCTCACAAGCATTATTTTGGTAGCAGTGCCGTGACATGCAGTTCCTTGCCTCCTCAACCTTCAATACTACCACAGTATTATCTTTACAGGCAGTTATACACTTAATCTATTTGTGAAGTCAACTTGCTGCAAGCTAATTTTAAAAACCAAGTTTTGTTTTCTAAGTGAAAATTGCAAGTCATTTCATGTTAGAGTTTGTTCAGTACATTCAGCCATATGAAAAGAAAGGTGTTGGGTAATCCAGCTGCTGAAAGGCTCTCAGTGTAAAGCATGCACAGGCAGATGCTGCACAATAGCTTGAGTATGACTAAAAAGCATGTGGAGAACTGAGCAGGGCCTGAACTTCATCTCTGAGCATTGACTGTAAAAGACACAATTTTAACACCTTCTACCATTACAGCACATAGTTTCAGGTAGTACAAATCCAGAAGCATTCATCTGGCAAGTAGTTTAGCAGTGACCTACCAGAAGGAAAAAGATGCAGTTCACAAAGCAGGACAGAGGTTTGAGAGACTCTTCACCTACTTTTTAGCAGCAACATTTAGAATGCAAGACTTTTGACCAAAACTTCCCAATTCTGCTGGCTAAGAATGAGATTTTAGGAGACTGTCTATTTCCAACCCTACTCTAGGTATCTGCACCTCATTCAATTTGGAAAACAGAGATGTCTACCTCTAAAACCATGACAACCTGCAAGCCAGACACTAACTTTAGAAGATACTTCACAAGCCACATGAGGAAGAAATTTTGTAGCAGCTCTTGGGACTTCATTTCAACTCAATTGTCTTTCTGCCTCCATAAAATGTAAGGAGCTCCACGAACTGAGAATTGGGCAGCAAAAGTCCCAGGTGCTTCAGAAGTGACTTATGACAGGATCAGGCCAGGACAGGGTTAAGTTTTGCAGCAGCAAGGAAGGGCATAGTGAGAATCCAGATGCTAGTTTCTCATCATTGCCAGGGGAAGCACTCTGGGTAGCCAGTTCTGCATGGTGAGCAATCATGTGTGAATTATTTGCCTATTTTGTACAGTTTGTTATTGATAGTGTAGCTGTTACTTTTCACTTTCTTATTCAATTTCTGTTTCCAGTGAATTGTTCTTATCTCAATCTATAATCTTTACTTTTTGTGCCTCTAATTTTCTTCTCCATCCCTACTGCAGGGGAGGGGGGAAAAGGAGACTGAGTGAGTAGTTGTGGTTTGGAAGGTTTCAGTGGGAACATTAAATTGGGGAACACTATTCCTGTGCCAGGACAGCCTTATCTGGTAAAGTACAGGTCTCTCTTTCAGGCCAAACCCATTCCAGGGCACCCAGCCCTTCACAAAGAAAAGGAAATTCTCCCCGGGGCTCCCACTGACTTCTCCACATCAGCTGTGTCACCACACTGGGCTACCCAGGGCAGATCTATAACATAGCATAATATCAGACATGATCAAGTACAGCTGCAATGGAAAGGTTTCATTTTGACTCCAGAACCTTTATTTGAAATAAGTGCTATGATACATCCCATCACCCTAAGCCTACCAATGCAGCAGCATCAGCATTCCTGATGGCTTTCCATCTGCAAAATATTATCTCCAGTGCACCATTCTACCATATCCTAAAGATCATGAAAGAAAAGCAGGAACCTTGCTATCAGGAATACACCCCAGATTTTATAGCAAAAAGAGGTTTATTATAGTCTACTGACAGGTGCTTTAGTAGCTCATTTTCACAGAGGGAAAAACCCAAAAAAACTATACAAAGGTACATTTTCCAGAAGAGGGGTACATCAATACTGCAGATAACCTTAGGACTTAGTTTTAGTGGTTGATAACTGCTCCCTGTTAAATTACAGAATTAAAATTATCAATATATGCATGCAATGCATGTATATAGCTGTGTTAAACAGTTTCAGGAGAAACATGCTTTATCTCTTCATGACAGTTCTCTCATTCTTCCTCATCCCTCCACATTCTCCCACCCCCACAACAGCCCATCCACATACACTCACAAGACTAGACACATTCATCTGAAAAACATTTCAGAGCAACTAAGAACAATTTTGTGGGTTTTTACATACTTTACAAGCTACAGAAGAACATGACTTCTCAACTAAAATTTTTAGAGGCAGGACCCACGCTTCTGTCTCATTCAGAAGATACATCCAATACATTAAATGCTCTACTGTCACATATAAATGCTGTAGTACAGACAAAATATATGCAACTCAAAGTCTCAAGAGAATTCACTACCCTGTATGTCTTGCTCTGCATTGTAATTTTTTTTTAAAGCCAAATCCCAAAAGCATAACACTGTCAAAGCAGAAAAGGATAATAATTCTCTTATGTTAAGAGATGTATTAATTTAGATTGAATTCAAGTTAGATGAAAAAGCTTTTAAAATAAAAGTTCCCATTTCATGAAAGCACCTAAAGGTCAGAATATTAATTACTCTAAGAAATAGAAAGCTAATAAAACTCAAATTATACAGGTTCTGGAAGGACTCTTTATTTGAGTTCAGATTTCCAAGTTAATTGGTATTATCAAGTAATCTGCCATTATTCCAAAGTCACAACAACAGAAAGCTTCTACAGAATTTATTGTTACCACTTTAGTAGCAGAAAACAGTTTATGACTTAAAATAACAGAGCATATATTCATTTTCTTTTTCTCTTTCTACTACTTGCATTCTCATTAAATCACACAATGTCTTCTGCTCAAGACAGGCCTGACTTCTAAGGGCATTATTACATATCCTACATATCTAGTAGTCCTAGAAGAAGTGAGTGGTGCTTTTATAATCAGTCATTATTTCAGAGTACTGGCTTAGAGCACAGATTTGATGATTTAGAGCCAGGCAAATATTTCTGTAGCTTAACTACAAAGTGGTCAAAATTTATTTCTATAATAATCTCAGGTCTGTGAACTTGAGAACTTGTTTTAGAGTACTGTGCTTACAAGCAGTGTCTGAGAAGTCACTTGAATGGCAGGCACAGTTGTGACAATACATGGAAACTGGTCATTGATTGCACATATACTTGGGGCGTAGCGGACTGGATGAACCAGAGCCAAAGGACATCAATACAGCCTAACAACCCTTGGACACAACATGTTCTGCTTGTAAAAACTGTCATAAGCACGTGAAAGAAGTGTTGCAATGAACCGAGAGCAAAGCAACCTCCATCACACTGGATTAAAAAAACCCAAATATAATCAAAGTGAATGAGCACTTTTCAAATGATATGACATTTGAGAGTTAATCACACAAAACAAAAAGATCATACACCTCTGATTTAACATCTATAGACACATTTAAGGAACTTCTTCAAGGGTGTGGCATAGTTTGGTTCCTGTTTCATCACTCAGTTAACTTTCTAATCCCACTTTTGTCAGTTCCTCTATTTACTGTACAAGCAGGACCTTCATCTAGGTGCTCCTTCTTCCCTTGACACCCAATGCGTCCACATCCTGCTCCACCTACTGAATTTATACAGGACTTTTATTCTACCACACCAAGAAGCAACTGTAAATGGTTAAGGCAACTCCTGCCACTGTTTCACAGGACTGGAGCACTTTGTGAGCACAGGTGAACTAGCATCCACTTCTTTACCAAAACAGGACAAAACCTAAGCCACTTCTGAATACCACTAAAATAGCAATGAACCAAAGATTTCCATTACTTCCTTAAGGAATGAATGAATGAATGAATGTGTGCACTATGTATACAAGGGAATGGCACAGTTTAGAGATCTCCTCTGATTATGTTGTTTTAGGTGGAAAATCATTATCATCCTTCCCTGTGCAGCTACAGTTTGCTAGTAACAGTCTGGGAGAAAATATCACTGCACAAATAACCATTCCATTCCAGTAAAAACCCTTGGTAACCAATGCAAATGCATATGCTTCAGATATTCTTAAATTTCAGTCTAAGAACAAAAAGAATGATATTGAAAATACATATACCAAACTAAAGCAAGGCAGCAAAAGAATTAAAAGTGGCAGAGACTGCAAATTTACTCAGCCAATCCCCAGCATGATGCAGAAATGCTGGAAGAGTAGTTCTGCTATATTTGTACACATCACTGAAAAGTCAACAAAACTTCAACCAATTCCAGCTGAGGCAACAGAATTCTGTTACTCCAAGCTGTATCATTACAGACTAAGCAAAACAGATGTTTCCTTTTTTGTGTTTCACTGAGTAACAGAACAAATTTGATTGTCTGAAATGTCTCATCACAACAAGACTGTTGTGAAAATGCCCCTTATTTACAGTGCCAACACATAATGCTGCTGAGAAAACAGGGAGAGGGGTAAAGAAACTCAAAGTTTTTTGCTCAGCTTTACAATTAAATATAAATCACACTCTCTTAAGACAGGCAGAAATTGGTAAATATTATACCAGCACTCACAAAGCTGCAGATGCACGTGTAAGCAGATGTGCAGAATTACTGTCACAAGCCTCTCAGCTGCTCCTCTGGCTGCTGCACTGGGAATTTAGTTCAAAGCAGGGAAAAAAATGCAGGAGCCTATTAGTCTTTCTACACCTGACATACGGAGTCAATACAATTAGGAACGTAAGAGATGTGAGTGGAAAGACTGCAGCTCATTGAGCCTAAAAGCTGTAACTGAGTAAAAACAGTAGCACAGCTGCAGCATGTGACAGACATGAAGCAGGCAGGTGTTTTGGCACAGCCTAAAGGAAGTCAATAAGAAATATATTCTTTTAACTGAGTGTATAGTAATTGGTTTAACCAGATGTGCTATTAACCACAAACTGTAGGATAATACTCAGCATTTCACTGGCAAAATGAGTCTAAATTAGCTGTAAGGAACATAAAATTGTTGCTTTAGCACCAAGTACCAATAGCTAAGGAACTCCTCAACCCTGCTCCTTCCCCTACTTTGATCACACTGTTCTCCCCTTCATGAGCCTAACACCAAATACATGATGCTGCAGTCTACCTGTTTCCAATCTGGAAGAAACACAATTTCCTTGAGCCAGCAAATACTGCAAAGGAGTAAAAAAAAGGGAAAATAAAGAATCATTTTTATACCTGAAGATCCTTGAGTCTGCTACCACAGGAAGAGATGTGACTTTAGCATACCTGACATGTTTTACACAGTACACTGAAAATATTCACAGTATCCTGACAGAGAAGGTAGCTGGTGTTAAAAACTTGTCAAATGTAATTTTTAAAAATTTACTAGGTCAACTTAATGCTTTTACATATTTTCCAGTCGTCTCCTTTAATACAGTAAATAGTATTAAAGGATTGAAAAAAAATTAATAGATAACAATTACTTTTACAAACCACTACATAGTACAGTCTTGTCCATTAACCAGGTGCTCATGGAGACCTTATATTATCCAGCACTAGCTATTGTACAATACTCAGACTACTAGACAGGTTAATTGTTGAGTATTAGATATGATTCCCTACCACATATTTAAAGTGTAATGGGATTTTTTTCCTCCGTTCCTAAAAAAAAAAAAGAACCACAATAAAATATAGCAAAAGGAGTGAATCATGGTGTTTAGCATTAGCAAAATATTAAAGTTGTATGCACTGTTCGTCAGGTTGAAATTAATGCCTTGCGGAAGCATAAATATTTATCCAGTGCAAACAGCAGGAAACCTTAGGAGACAGCATGGCTTTAAGCACTGAAGTGTATTAATTAGTACCCAGTGCAACTTCAGAGCATGCTATGCTATTTTTAAATAAAGGTTAGAATCCAAATAGACAAAAGTAACAAAATGTAAAGGTATGAGATAAGATAGCCTAAGAAAGCTGTCTTTATTAGCTGTCAAAA
This sequence comes from Melozone crissalis, assembly GCF_028551555.1. Classification (NCBI taxonomy): domain Eukaryota; kingdom Metazoa; phylum Chordata; class Aves; order Passeriformes; family Passerellidae; genus Melozone; species Melozone crissalis. The sequence goes on from NW_026535794.1 coordinate 32,652,964, forward strand.
GTGCCCCAAGTATACCTTTTTTTGTCACAAAGTTTAGAATGAGAGCTCTTGTGCCAATCAGGATGGAATACAGACACTTAGCAACTTTTGCATCAGCAATAAGCATGTTTTACTAGTATTACTTTCACCTACATTTCTTTGCTATGCTTCAGTTGCTACACAGCATTTCATATCATCAGAGGTCAGAGATGGAAAAACAAAAACATACATCTGTTTGGAAGAGATAACCCATTTCTAAGTCTTAATCTCAACACTCAGATGATTCTTCAGCATTGCCAGTTATTTATAAATTAAGAAACATTTCATGCACATCCACACTTTCCATGGCATTCTCCATATACAAGAGTGATGATAATTAAATATCTGTCCAAATTCCATGTCCTTTATTGATTCCAGTTCTAATAAATAATGCTACCAACAACCGCAGTTGATTGAACCCATCTATTTTACATTTGCACACCATTTAGAAGTTAAACTGAAGCCTTAGAACCCTTAATTCATCACACGAACACCTACACCAACATCCTCCCCTTTCTGGCACTACAAGACAAAACAGGGTCACATTCAGACAATTTCAGGACTCACTTGGCTGTAAGTTGGACTGCTTGCACTCACAGTCTTTCCAGTTGTTAGCAAAGCATGCAAGTTCATGTGGGGATGTGACCAAAGAAATTGCCATAAATAACAGCTGCCCTCACAGACTCGGCCAAGATGCTATTTTTATTCTGCTCCTCTTGAACGTGGTCCTGATTAGGGCAAAGGCTTCAAAACAGTTTCACCACAAGTAGAAGAAAATACTTCATATCCATTTAGAAATGCTATCAGCTGAAAACTATTACAGTTTATTAGATCTTTCAGATGTTTGTTTTGGTGTTTCGGATTTTTTTCTTTCTATCTAATACAAGAGTACTTGAGTTTTCATGCTAGAAAAGTTCTAACACAAATTCTGATAGAAATCTGATTTCCAGAAAGAACAAATGCAGAAGCATTTCACCTGTCAGCCTTGTGCAAAACTTTTTAAATGTTTTCAAATAACTTTAAGTAATTCAAGTGTCAGTTTAGAGAAAATCTCAAGTTCATGCAGAAGTACTTCATCTAAAAGGTGTGGGCATACACTTACACATCATAGAGGAAAGAGTCTGGCCATTGCAGGAATAAACATTTTAATGGCATGCAGAGCTGGAGCAGCAGCTTTAAACACAGCCTAGCAGTAATATGCAGTTGCTACACATTAGAAACATTTTCATACTTTAGTACTCCTTGCCTTCAACAACACTGACACAGATTTCTGTCCTTATTCTGACACCTTGTTGCTGCCTTCCAAGATTATCTCACAAAGCATTTCAAGTAAACTAATCCAATTTAAGTTTCTAAATAACTGATGCTAATAAAAAATACTTTAATTCCAACACATTCTCCACTTCCAAATGTGCATTTCATACGTCACCATTTCAATTCTAGCAACTGAGTACAGCAAATACCAAAAGGGATTTTTTTCCTGGAACAGAAAGAAAACACAGATTTAAAGAAAAGATCTCAGGCCTAAAATTCTAATTTAAGAGGTCTTTTTTACATATATATACTTGCATAATTAAACAGAACAGCATTAACAAACCAAAAGCTATAATTCTCCTCAGCAGGGAAGATTCCAGTAAATCAACAACCTCTCTCAACTACATCCTACCAAGTACAAGCCAACACAGTGAAAGACACTGCATATAAACTGCAGGTTTTAAGCATGCTGTAGTTCCATAATCCCATGGAAGTCTCAGAGATTAGACAGGGTCACTCCAGTCAAACTATTTAACCTCAGAATATAATTACAGATGGGCAGGCTTCAGTTCTTCTGAAGTGTACAAGATTTGGTCTCTAGTTCTCTTCAAAGAAAACAGAGTATGCATGCAGGGAAGGTCAGACTGTCAGGCTGCTCATTTCCTACACAGCAAGATCAGATCTCCTGCCTGAATTTCATGCACCTTGCTCTTGGAAGACTGACTGCTTGCTAACACTGGACATAACACACGTGAGTGCAGTGATTCACAGGTGTAACTTCCACTTCTGCTAACAGAGCTGCCCACACAGCCCTATGGGAGACCTAAGGACAGGTCAGCTTTGCACCCAGCCTTCCATTTGTGAGAGAGGAAGCGTGCTGGGTTATGCAGAGAGCACATCTGTCAAAGGGAAGGGCTGGCAATGAAACCTGACCTGGCAATTCACCTAACCGATTTAAGCCTAAGCTCTTCCCCACGGAGGCTCTGTATGTTTGCTGAGTGCACAGGTGATCTTTGTTAAGAGCCCAAGAGCTACTGCATTTTAACATTCTCATCAACATAAACATTTATTCCTCATGAAAGTTTCATCCTAAAGCCTCAGATACTCCACAAGCTCTTAGTCCCAAAGGGAAACCTGGGAACTGTGACTTTTCTCTAAGAAATCATTCTGCAAACCATGCATTCTCCATACAAGCTGAAAAAGACTCAGTGTCACATCAGACCATTTATTTTCTAATTAAAATAACCAGACATCAGCCAACACTTTATAACTAATAATTTAAACCTCCAGAATGAACAAGGTGATTTTAACATTGCATGCATTAAAGTCAGTGACAGGTTAAGACGCCAACCTAATATGTACCTTAAGGTAGGCTTTAATGAAAAATCAATTTCCTGACATGAACATGAGGAAGGTTCAAGATATTGAGTTTTAGAGGAATGTGTACTATGAATGAGACTTTAACACAGTGACTTACTATTAGGTTTGACCCAGTCACATGCATCAGGAAACAGGCTTGTCTCCCAGCCTAGAGCCAGCCCCACTGTGCTAAGTGAAACACAGATGACACACACCACTTGTAGTGCCCAGCCCTACAGTATCTCACACACATGCTTGTGATACAAGTCCTCACAAAATTAGAATCCAAGTGACTTAACTACCCAGCTATGCCTGGGAACACGTCTCCCATGGCCTCTCTCAAGTGAAAGCAAACCCACCCAGCAGAATTCCAACGTGATCCTGCCCCTGACAGCCTTTTTCCTTGGAAGAAGCTTTCTGATTAAACATGACATGTCCCTTTAAAACAGCTCACTGCTGCAAGGAAGTGAATTGTTACAGTTAATAAATCATCCCAAGTAGTACTGAACTTCCTCAAAATTATCATCCCTCTGATAAAAGCCCTATTACAAGTGCCTTGCCTCACAAAGAGATTATCACAGAAGAGAAGCAGACAGGTTTTGTATTTCAGAATTAGTGGGTTTATACTTTTTTCCAACTCTGGAGGAAAACAATACATCCAAAAACACTGCCAGAAGGATCTAAAATTCAACTTCAAAGTATACTACTTTTACCAAAACTATTTCACTGATGAAACTACAACAGATTGTAAATTAATTTGACCACATTATACAACATTACTTAGTTTTTGCAACATAAAAGAACTTGCTGAAAGGTGGAGAGAACAAAAGCAAGACGCCATTAGAGGCATGAAACTATATGATCTTTAAGGTCCCTTCTAACCCCAACATTTCAATGATATTGTGGAAAGCACAAACTTCTGAAAAACCACTGTAGCATGTAAGTCCATCACTGGAGGGGAAAACTGCAGAGAGGCCTTTCAGATACCACAAAATGCAGTCACCAATGTCACTCTATGCTTTGCTCCATAACACTGCTTCTTGCCTCTCTGCAGTGCAATTTGCTCAGCTTGCCTTAAAAAAATGCCACTAAATCTGAATTTGCAGCTAAGGACCTAACACCAACCCTGTAGTAGAAGTTTTAATATTTGGCTCATCTACAGTCATTTCCTCACACACTGGCAGTGCATGTTAAAACTCCTGAAAGGTCCATCCCAGCAGGACTTGATAATCTTCAAGTACACAAATCCGCTCCTTGCGAACCTAAGGCTGGGGAGCTTTTTCGGCAGGGAGCTAGAATTCAATTGGACGGGAAACAAACGTGATGGCTGTCGGGATTACATGGGACAAGACAAATCCAGGGGCACTATCTCTGCTTCCATCCTTACCTCTGACACACCAAGCACACGGAAGGCCACTTCAATCGGACGTGCTCCAATGGAAGCACGAAGCCCGCGGAGGCACCAGCCCTGCAGCCGCGGCGCTGCCCGCCCGGGTTCCCAACTCCGCGGCTCGAACTGTTGCTGCCGCCTCCCGCATCCCCGCGGCGGCACCGCCGAACGCAGCCCGGGACGGGTCCGCAGCACGGAGCTGTTCCTCAGCACGCCGCCCAACTCTGCCCCAGCCTCCCCCCGAGGGTCCGCGGCGGCACCGAGCCCGCTGCCAGGCACCGCGCTGCCCGCCCCGCTCCGGGGACGCGGCGGGAGCAGCTCCTTTGTCTCTCCCGCAGCCCCCGCCGCCTTCTCCCGGCGGCACCAGGCGCCGCTGCCCCGCCGGCCCCCAGACGCCCAGGCGATGCCCGCCGTGCCCCGCCGCGGCCGGACCGGGTGCGGGCGGTGCGCGGCGAGCGGGCGGCCAGACGCGGCCGGGATGCCGGCGGGGCGCCGGTAGGACCCGCGGGACCGGAGGAAGCCGCAGCCGGTGCCCGGAGCGCCGCCCCGCAGCCCCGCACCGGGGGCAGGGTGCCGCCCTGCCCGTCCGTCGCCCCCGGGCACCGGCCCTGCCCCCGGCAACTCCGCCGCCCCCTCCCGGCCTCCTCCCCGCGCCCTTCACCCCCCGGCGAGACACGGCCGCCCCAGCCGCGCGCCGCCGGCTGCCCCAGGGTGGGGCACGGGACCCGCAGCCTGGGGGGGCTCCGCTCGGGCGGCCGCGAGTTGCCCGACGGCCGCGGCCGCCCCGTCGGGATGCGCCAGCCCCGCGCGGGAAAAAAAGTTGTCCCCGCGGGGGCGACCGGGAAGCGAACTCACCCTCCCGCCCGGCGGCTCCGCCGCGGCCGCGACTCAAACTCACCCTCCCGCCGGGAGCGGCAGCGGCGGGCGGACCCCGCCCGGCCCCGCCGCTGCCTGGCGGCGGCCGCAGCCAACCGGAGCGCGCAGCGCGGTCACGCCAGCCAATGGCGCGGCAGAGCGGGCCGTGCGCGCGCCCCGCTCCCCGAGGGGCGGGGCCGGCCCGCTCCGAGGCCGGGCGGGAGCGGGGGGCGCGCTGTGAGGGCGCCCCGGGGCGGGCACGGAAACCGGACCAGTCGCGGGCTCCGTGCCGCGGCCGGGCCGGGAGCCTGGCCCTGGGGGAAGCTCAGACGGAGTCCGGATCGCCGGGCAGGGTCGTGCCCCGCGGGGAGATGCGCCCTTCGGGGCAGCGCCCGCTCCCGAAACTGCCCCGCGAGCGCCGGTGGCAACGGGGCTCGGGACAAGACGGGCGGCAGCGCTTGGGACGAGCTCGAGAGAGCAGCACCGGAGCTGCGAGTGCTCTGCCCCTGTCCCGAGTCACACGTCCCCCGGCCTGTCACTTGGAAATAAAGACGGACCCGGAGGCAGGCAGGTCTGGCAGTGCCCCAGCCCAACAAAGGTACCTCGGCCGGAGATGCTTACAGGCACCCCGATGGGAATGACGCGGAGCTGAATGCCTCTTAATTTTCATCAGGCGTGTCTTAATCATTATTTAGATACTGGATTCTTACCAGCCCTCCCCAAGTGAAGCAATTGTGGGCAATTCTCATTCCACAGCACTCCAAGGCCTTTCCAAATACAAGTACTTTTTTTTTCCCCCTTTTTTTTTCTACTGACATCCTTGGACTGCTCTGAAGAACAATCTTGAAATAAAACTGCATGTCTCACAAATAGCTAATTTTTATTTTTACATTTTTTGTTACCACCAGAGTTTCTTTTTAAGTATACTTTCAGGATGTAAGTTTTATTCCTCAGAAGCACGCACTTCTGGTAAACCTCTGGATTAATAAAGATAAAGTTAATCAGTAATCTAATTGCTGTGTGGTGAAATCAAGGCAAGGAGGCTGTGATTTGATCTGTGTCAAATATCATATAATGGCAGAGCCTGAATTAACACCACCAACACTGTCACAAAGTGCTGTCCCATATGATTACTCATTTAAAAGCCATGATCTTCTATGTCTGGCACATGTTAATTTCGTCAATTACCCTGTAGAGGTAGATAATGTGCTCTCTCACAAGTTTATTGACTTCTCTGGAGCCTTGAACCTGAGAAAATACCAGGTTCAATGCACTTCTTCTTTCTTGGCCATCCTGCATAGGGACATACATCAGTACCAGTCTGTCTGAGCTGTTTCTAGACTTGTGCTATTGTACCATTCATTTCCATAGGTATACACTACACTAATTTGTTGACGATAAAATATGTGTTATTTTCAAGGACCTTGAATAATATAAAACATAATACATACAAATTGCTTTTAGAATATAAATGTCTTACTAAGGCATTTGTCTTTAGAATACTCCCACTGTGTTATGGTCTAAATTCATTCTGTCATCAGTTTCTATGACACTGGATAAAATAGGTCTGCTTTCCTGACAAGATAGATATTAATTCCAACAAAGGTTTATAAAAGCTTTATTATTTCGCTAAGATGAAGAGAGACAGTTAAATGCCATGATCTTAGGAACAACCAAATGGAACTTTTAAAGGGAGGTAATAAACTTCTACCTTTGAAATAATACACATCTGTGTCACAGTCAGAATACTTAACAGTTTGGGGGTTTTGGTTTTTAAAGGCTCTTTACCTGGCTGACTTTCTCTGCACTCCCATCACTCTTTCTGCCAACAGCACTGCAGGCATACACAGCCTCCATCACAGTGCCTTTCCCACCTGCTGCCTGCAGCTATTCCTGAAACCCTTCTGGGTTTTGGGACCCATAGCTACAAAAAAAGGCCAAGAGAAGAGAACCAAGTAGAAAAATCCAAGTATTTTCAAACACAATTCTGTCCCCTGAGCTGGGTTACTGCTGGTCCTGCAGTTCTGAGAGGACCAAAGAACAAGCAGTAGAAGCAGAGATGCAGCAGTGCAGGAGGAGTTTATCAGCCTGCATGCCCAGACCCAGTATCAGGAGGGAGACTGCCTACTGATGTGGCTTGTGACATACTAAGTGACCCTGATAATTGCAAACAGAAGAACTGAGATCACACTATCATTAGTTATTAATTTTACTGTTATTAATGTGTTATACCACTAAAGATTATCAAAAGTAATGAATCATCTGCAAACAAAAGGCAGGCAAATTATTTTCATGCAGCAGATAACTAGATAACTGTCCTTCAAGGTCAGGTCACATTAGCAAAAGAAAATAGTTCAGCTTATATTGCTTCAACAGATTTTATTTTTTTAACTCCCAAATTATTTTAGTCTTTCAGTCATTCTTAGCACATTAGCCTTAAATATTCTAGATGCACAAAAATTATGCAATAAATTTTGGGTTTAATGTGTTTAGATTTTTGTGCAGAGATGTACACATCACTTATTGCAGTTTAGTCTGATGTTTAGGGCAGAGTTTTTGCCATTAGCAATCCATTTCAAACTGCCCTCTCAGAGGAAGGCCACGTAGAATCAGAAGTTTTGTTCCACTTTCACAGAAGTCAGGACTGCTCTGTGCTCTTTCACAAACAGTATTTCCAGGAAGAAGATGTCTTCAGATTTCATAAAACATTCTCATTTCTCAGAAATATAATTTGGAACCCAGAGCTTCTGCCTGTTTCATAATTTTCAATCTCTGCCTATTCATTACAAGTTCTTATATTTAGATATATAATGGAGTTGTAAGCTTCTTTAAAAATAGAAATCCTTGATAAATAAATACTTAACAACCTTAATCTCTGTCATATGACCATGTTCTTAAAGCTCAATTCAACACAGAGACCATTTTTAAAGCATAATGCATCTGGACCCTGGGAATAAAAAATCAGTGATTTCCACTCATCTGATCTCAGATCAGATCTGTAGCCTATGGGACACCAAGAAGGGCATGTTTAGGGAGAGAGGCAGAATTCCAGAAGGGACAATTGCTTGGTCCTGTGTCCCAGTGGCAGCCTAGGCCAGGCTGGCTGTGACCACAGTAACAGCACAGGCTGCTCCATGGATGTGAAGCAACCCTTCTGTTGTGGTTAGGATGGAGCAACACTCGCTGCAGAATTCAGAGCAGTCAGCGCTCCTGATTAGAAATTCAGCTAAGATTTTCAAGGATGCCCAGAACTCACACTGCACTCCTACAGAGCCTTTGATTAAATCCCCTAATTGGGTTCTACGAGGAAGCATCGAGTCATTCTTCACATCAGCAGAGGTCCAAGAGCTTTGTATCAAATGCAGAAGGCTCTGGAGATTCCTGGTCTGGCATTCTTCATGAAAACAGTTTCAGTAACCAAAGCATGTAAAAAGTCAGGGAGAAAAAAAGTAAGAAAATCATGCTGAACTAGGAAGTAAAAACAGATACTCTGAATTTCCCCTTCTAATAGAAATAGGATGACAGCACTTTTTGTAAAAAATCCCCACAAATTCTGAAGTTTTTATTTTAGGGCCTCTGAAACCACTGGCTATGATATTTTGACAAAGTCAGATGTTCAGTTTTGACTTATGGTTTTCTTCTTTTTACTCTTGTTTCAACCATAAATAAAATATTTCTATAGCTTTCTCTTGAAAGCATAAAAGAAATCAATATCTTCCTACAAAATGTTACATTTTATCAAATCCATGTTTTGACAGAAAATTGCTCTAGCAGAAAGCTCTTTACCAGATCTTTCCAGAAAGTGAAAAATCACTAGCTAACATTTCTTTGACTCTGAAACACTGAATATCTCACAGTCGCAGATTTTTCCTTTTATCACAAAGCATTTTAAAGGAAACTGTTTGAGAAGGAAGGATTATATAACCATTTTGTTGGTCAATTTTTTGAATAAAGTCCTTTTATTAGAACTTCAAATTAAAAATAAAAATCACACAGTAGCATAGAACTATAAAGAGGTATCCTGAACCTATAATTTGTGGTAAGTTTTATGCATTCTAAATAAAGATAGCTTTTATCTGACACTTCTTACTAGCTTGGAGTCCTCCTTACTTCAGTTTTCATGACAAAGCTTACACACAGGCACATCACTACTATGGCTTGATTTGCTAATATTGCAAATAAATATTTATCACAAAACCACTACAGTAGAATCAAAACCAAAAGAGTTAATTTATTGTACTTTGCAAAAGCTTTCCAAAAGTTTAAATTCACGTAACTCAAATTTAAAACTGCATCTGATTTGCTGTTGAAGGTCAGTTATCTAAACAGTATGTTCCATATCAATATTTTGCACTGAGATGATACTTTCAATACCTGAAAATGCAACATGATAAATTCTGATTTTTATTAAATTTTGAGAAGAAAATACTAAAAGGATTTGATAACAGAAAAAGCTTTTTCTTACTATACCAGTAACATAAGGCAATATTTAAAAACATAGCAACCAAATCAACATAAACATAAATAATATATAGGCTATCCTCACTACACCAGAGCTAGGATATCCATTACTTTTTCTTCCTCACACTTAAAAAGCAGAGGTTTAAAGCATGTATGTAGGTTTTTAAGCACAGCAGTTCACAAGACTAATTGTTTGAGTGGAAAGGCACAAGCACTGCATCAAAGCCTGCGAGGTCCAAAATTTTAGAAATGAGCCCTCAAGGTAAGGGAAGGGAAGAGAGGAGCAGTGTGGAGATTGCTGTTATGAGAAGTACAGTCAAACACAGAGAGAACTGACAGCAGGAGAGGCTGTCTTTGGGAGGGGGAAGCTAGAAGGGAGAGATAAGGATCCACTGCAGCAGAGCACCTCCGGTGAGTCCTGTGGCACACTGCCCACGCACTCAGCACCGCAGTCCTTCCTGCTCAGCAAAGGACTGAGAGAAAAGCTGCTACCCACAGGTCTTCTATGCAACACCTCTGCCTTGGAATTAGCAGCTCAATTAAAGTATCACAGTTATCCTAATTATCACGGCTCAGCTGGCTTTCCTCTCCCAAACCACAACTGTTTGTCGAGCCTGACTGGGCTCTGCTCCTCGCTGTACACACAAGGAGGAACAGGGAGGGCTGGTGAGGATGCCGTGAGAGACATGAGCAAAAATGCTGCAGAGCAACTCAGGGATGTTTGAGTTCTCATGGTTCTTCAGATGCTTGCTAATTGTTACTCCTACAGAAAATTCCTCTCCCGCCCCGTGTGCCTGGGCACGTTGGCAGTACTCTGAATGCGTGTATTTATTATCTTGCTGCTGGACTACAGAAAATTTGCAGCTCGGTTCACAAGGGCGGTCAGACACCCTGGCCAGGCAGGCAGGAGCGGCATGTTCCTTCGAGAGAGCCTTGCAGCCGTGGGGTGTGGGCAGGGAGCGGGCCCGGCCGTGCCCCGGGCCATGCCGGCGCTGTGCGAGGCTGCCCGGCCGCGCTCGCCACTTCCTCCTGCCCTGCTGAGCTCATGCAGGGGCTGCGGCTGTGCTCCGAGCTACCAGCTGACATCTCACTGCTTCCTCTTGGGTCACGCTTGTCAGCTGTGCCTTTGAATCTCAAGAGTTGGAAATACACGCACACGTTTTTATGTAGGAAGCTCTCCTTTCTGTTGTAAGCCCGTTAGCCCCAAAGTTAGGGTGCTAGAGCCAAGCCTGCAGAGTTCATGGGTCCTCTGCAAATCCAGAGGAGCAGCCTGGACACCCTGACACACAGCCAGTGTTAGGAAGTCCTCAGGCCATGTACTGTGGTTGGCTCCACACAGAACTGTGAAAGCAGCCCTGAAAAGCAGCATCAGTGTGTCTGCACAGAAGCATGTTTTTGGTCTGACCCGTGGCCACGGCCATGGCCACATCCTACTGTCAGCTGTAGCTCTCCCAGTGTACAAGAACCAGCCCTGGCTTAGAGACTTGCATTTCAAGCAATTCCCCCCAGAAAAGTTAAGGCTTCAATTACATTACTAAGTTTCATAATCCTGAGAGAGATTAATGTTTATTTTAAAGCAGATAGGATGACAAATTGCAGGCTAAGCTGCGAGGGAGACAGAAGGCTGGAATTAGGAAATCATCGAATCATAGAACAGTTTGGATTGGAAGGGACCTTTAAAGGTCATCTTGTCCAACAGCCCTGCAGCCAGCAGGGACATCTGCAGCTAGATCGGGGTGCTCATAGTTCCATCCAACCTGACCCTGAATGTCTCCAGGGATGGGATGTCCACCACCTCTCCGGGCAATCAGTTCCAGCGCTTAACCACTCTCACTGTAAGAAATTTCTTCCTTACATCTAGTCTCAATCACACTCTTTTACTGTAAACCATAATGCTTTGCCCTATCACTACAGCCCTTAGTAAAAAGTTTGTCTCCATATTTCTTATACTCCTGCTCTAACTGTACTGATAGCACTGCAGCTGCTGATCCCTGAAGGAAAATGTGGAATTACCATCAGCTCAGGTTTTTAAGAAGAGTTTGGGCATATTTGACCCTGCTCAGAGAGAGATTCAGAGAATTGAGTGATGTCTCTTTATGATTACCTTTCAGAGCTTCTGGGTTTTTATCTGTGATGCTTATTCTCTCCTCTCAAAGCAGTGAGTTAGAGACTGAATATTTTAAGATTTAAGTGAAATTAAATTACAGCGCTATAAAATGCTTTTAGAAAATGTATGAGAACACTGCTAATGGGAACATAAATATTCTTAAATAGGACAATATATCTAAAAAGTATCTCAAATATTTGAAGCAAAATCCAAAGTGAACATGAGCTAGGTCATTATTTTTGTTGCCTTTTCTGACACATTATAGCTAAGTTTGTCTCCTGCTTTTATAGTTAATAGCTATATCTTCACAGTTCTTAAAATGTTACTGTAGGGGTTTTTCACAGTTTGCTTTCACTGTTAACTTTGATAATATAACATCCTACATTTCCTGAGGATAAAAGAGATACTTTTTTTTCCCATGTTCTTTGACAGTGCCCAGATGAGGTGATAACTTATAAACAAGTGCAATCTTTGCTACCCTTTCATTACCCCATTTATTTTAATAGACCCTTATAAGGCTTTTCTGCTATTTTTGCTTACTCAGAACAGCCAGACAGATGTCTGTTCTTGTTCTGTCAAAAGCATCAGTTGCTTTGTTTTTATTAAATACATTGTTCTCCTGCCAGCAGAGAGCCTTTCCACTTGGTCAAGGACAAAATTCCAGCCAACATTTTTTTTAAGAATGTGAACAATGACAAAAATCTTGCCAATAAGAATTGCTTTCCTCTTAGTGTTGAGAGGTCACAAATTTGTTTTAGTTATCTGGCCATTTCCCCTTGAATTTATGTTAGTCACAGAGACTTGCTTCAGTCTCAAAGATTGGAGTAAGGAGGAGAAGCAGACTCTTAAGTTAATCAGGCCTTTAGTGCTCTGTTTTCTTGCTTTCTGCTTCCCCAAAGCCTGCCATTTTACAAACTAAAACCTCATTATTCATAGGGCTATTATCTAGACAAAAGAGAACATTCAAGTTATGTACTTATTATTTGATATAGCTGCACCCTGTTGATTTTTAGAAAGTCACATTTCAGCTCAGCAGCTTGTTTCACTCAGCTCAGCTTGCGCTCTATTTTATCTGATGACATCTTACATATTGTCAGTCTGTCATGAATAACACAGACGTAGCAGTGGCTAAAATTAGAAAGGGACAACATCATTAAACACATATCACACATTCAAACAAAACTGTTGGGACTTCCAAGGGGGAGAAAGGGGTCTGATATTTTTTTCTAATCCTGAACTTCATGACCTTTGTGAGAAAATCAGATCAGCTATTGAACAATAGTTAACATATTTTCAATCATTCCATATGTGTTCAATATGTTTTTCAAATTATATAGATGTGTTTGTTGGAGCCTTGCAGCCCTTGTGCAGGTAAAACCACCAGTGACTGAATTGTCTCTTGGCTTTTCTGGGGATTTGTTCTCTGTTGGAGAGATTAAAATTATACCTGGTAATAATACAGGGTTGTGGATTTACTCCCTGCTCAACGACCCACTGAGGCAGCTACAAACCTTACAGCTGGCTGGGCACCCAGCAGCTCAGGTGGTGATGGGTGTGGAGAGATTCAACCGGGGTAAAAATTAAATAGGAGGGTCTGGGTTTTCCTTTGGAGAAATTATTTCCAGAGGATTAGGGCAGGGAGGGGGGAAGTAGAACAGAAAGGATATGATGGCTTTGAGCAGGACAGGTCACTGTATGCACACAAGAAAACTGTATAGTAGTGGGGAAAAAAACAAAAATCAAAGAATCGACAAACTGAGTATTGCACGTGCATTTCTTCCCATATACATCTGTACCTACAACCATCTTCAGAGCATATAGACACCACTGTCATGGACCACGGCCTGGAGTTTTACTACTGAACATGGTTTTCTTTATAGAAAGGAAAAGCTCTCCATAAATGCAAAGCTTTGAGAGAATTACCTTGTTTTGACAGAAACAACGTCTATTACTGCAAAGCTTTCTTGCTGCCTTGGCAAAGCGGATCTCGTTCCCAGTATCCCCGGCATTATTCTCCATTGCCACGATGACATCTACTGGAGGGGATAGGGCTGAACAAGGATTTTGCTGTCCCTGTGTGAAGGCTTCTAACATCAGCAGGGTTGGTGTAATTTCACTCACTGGGAACTGCTACAGTATTGAAACGTGTGAAGAGCAACATGACAATGTTTGTGTTCCAGGTATTTTAAATTGCAGCTCCCTCAAGAGACACATGAGGAAAAAGGATTAGAAGAAACAATTCAAGCCTCATCTAATACGAGTAAATAAAACTGGCCCATCCAAATAATTTTAAATTAAAATATGAAAAGAAATTTCTTAAATATCTCTTGAAAGATTCAAATATGCATTAACTGTAAAATAATATGTATTATTGTGCACTCCAAAGATATGCTAACCTAAAGCACAGGTTTGTTAAAACAAAGAAGATATTAAAAAGCAGTTATGCAAAACAGTATAAATTAAAAAGAAAAGATATGCAATGCTTTGCATATGAGGTTTTTTGTTTTCTCCACAATAAAAATACCAGATGTTGGCTAGAAAAAATAGTGTATATTCTTGCTACATTTTCACTTCATATTTGCAAATGCAAATAGATCTTCACAATAACTGAAAAGGAGTTACTCAGGAGAATAACTGAAAAGGAGAATGAATATGTTTTCTGAAGCATCATGTCTAACTTCTTTTGTTGGAAATGAGTTTCTGCAATTTGTTTGAATGAAACTGAAGTCACTAGTCATTGTAGATGTTTTCTCAAAATAAAATTTTGCAGGGAAGCACACTTATTTTCCTTTAAGCCCATGTCACTGCCAGACTATGGCTGCACCTTGGCTGCCTCCTTCCAGCCTCCAGAGGTCCACCACCTGCAAGAGGGGTGGCCTGTGCCAAGTCATTCTGTTGTCCTTTTATTCACTCTGTTCTGTTCCTTTTCCATGGACAGGAGCAGAGAATAATGATGTGGGGCAAATGCTGTGTGAGAGCAGGTGGTGTCTGCAGGCTCAACCTGTCTGGAATGGAGAGGCTGTGTGTGGATTCTGGCTCTTGCTTCTGAGTAGGTTTATGGAGTAATTTCCCAGGAAAGGAGTGCACACAACGGGCCAGATTTTGCCGTGAAACCAAAGCAAACAAAACTATTCCTGATCAAATAAATTTGCAAATAAATAACCCAGGTCTTCCTGATTAAATAAACTTGCAAATCAGTCTGCACCAACACAGATTCACTGTAAAAGAGATCTTTAATTAACAAAAGAGTTTGCCTCCTGGAGCTCCCATTGCTTTGTTTGTGCAGGAAGAGAAACAGTAATGGGTGCCTGCAGATGAGGGGGTAGTCTGAAATGAATGATTTTTCTTTAGAAAAATCGCTACATACAAAATGAGAATATTTTTTCCACATGAAGAAAAATCACTGAAATAATGGTGGGAAGTGAGGACAGAAGAATAACATTAAGCAATCAGAGGTGAGGACAGAAGAATTACACAAAGGAATTGTTTTTCTGGAAGCAAGAAGAGAAAAAATGAGACGAGAGTATCACAAGAGTCTTTGACAGCAAGGCCCTGATTCTTAAGCTTGGCAATACTTAAAGAGGCACTGAAAGCTTCAAGTGGCAAAACTAGATCTTGGTAGTGACAGCAGTGTGAGATAATGCAGGATAAACTGGGTTGAAGCAGTCTGTGACCAGCAGGCCAGCAAGGGACAGCACCATGTATGATATGTGCTGAGCAGTTGCTTGGTCTACAAATGGGTAGGAATCCTGATGTGCCCTCTATCGAACTTCCTGAGCACGCCTGTCCTGCACTTCAACTTGTCTGGAAATCAGAAACACATTGGCAAAGTAATTTGGCAGCGGACGACTGCTGCTAAAAGCAGCCATGTACTGCCAAAGGTATTAGGGTTGGCAGGCTGGGAATGTGCTGTCAGTGCCTGGCAGCTTACGAACCTGTCACAAGCTGAAAAAAACCCCAGTAAATACTATACCTCTACCAAAAATATAAGATACTTCTAAAGATTTTACAAAAGGCTTTTTCAAACTACTCCACTTAACGGGCAATGATGTTAAATCACACTTCTAGGAAACACTAGTGCATTTTCTTTGAAGGATATCACCCACACAGCTGGAGGATAGTTACAAGAACTACTAGTACATGCAACTATCTAACAGGCTCATTCATAAAATGCTACCCTTAGGAGGATTATACATATCAAAAAGGAGAAGACGGCAAAAGGTAAAATCACAAATATGGAGTAGGAAAAAGACATAAAGGGAAGAATGTAGATCTTTTTCTTTTTCTTTCTTTCTTTCTTTCTTTCTTTCTTTCTTTCTTTCTTTCTTTCTTTCTTTCTTTCTTTCTTTCTTTCTTTCTTTCTTTCTTTCTTTCTTTCCCTTCCTCCCTTCCTCCCTTCCTTCCTCCCTTCCTTCCTCCCTCCCTCCCTCCCTCCCTTCCTTCCTTCCTTCCTTCCTTCCTTCCTTCCTTCCTTCCTTCCTTCCTTCCTTCCACCACTTCCTTCTTCTTATCATTGCTATTAATACCTCTGACCCCAGTCTGAGCAGGCTCCTTCCCACATCCCAAGCCTTTAGTTATCATCTTTTTTCATGTGTGTGATGCATTATCATGATGCTTCTTCTTCCTGCTGGGGTCCTGTCTGCACTTCCAGACTATCAGTTACAACTGTCTTAGTCCTTCACACATGACTGTGCTTCTGTTTTCTCCAGTGCCAATGACAGAGGCAATGAATGCCCAACTTAAATCCAGGTCTATTACTGACATATGAAAGATAAAAATATCTCCAAAACTGTGAAACTGTCCACATGTACAACTGGCAGGTGTCACCATCATATTTTCTGAAAAATCCCTTTGCCAGGATTTCTCTCCTGGGAAGCTGAGAAGACTCAGAGAAAAAGGAAAAGAATACAATCTCATTTGCATCTCCTGTGTTTTCCTGCTTTGGAATATGGTTGGAGATTGTTCATCCAACATATGAATTGTTTTTACTCAATGACCAATCACGGTCCAGCTGTGTCAGGACTCTGGAGAGAGCCACAGGTTTTTCGTTAGTGTCTTGTTAAGCCTCCTCTGTAATATCCTTTCTCTATTCTTTAGCATAGTTTTAGTATAGCATTCTTTAACTTAATATAATATCATAAAATAATAAATTAGCCTTCTAAGAACATGGAGTCAGATTCATAATTTCCTTCCTGCCATGGGGGACCCTGAAAATACCACAGGCAGGCTTGCTGTTCTCCTGGCCAGGGAGGCTGTGTTGAGGGACAATGCCTGAGCATTCTCACACCATTCAAGGAGCTGCACACACAGGACCCAACACTTCAACTGACAGGACTGGAGCTCCTTTACAGAGGGCAGCTCCAGTGAGCCAATGGATGATCCCTTTTGACTCCTTGTGCACACACACTCATTCTGGGGTTGTGTTTCCTTCTCCTTCAGTCTCAACCCTAGGTTTCCTGCAGCAGAGTTTTGGCTTTGGACTTTTTAAGAATAAAAAATTTATTAGAGTGATACAGCAGCAGAG
Source organism: Melozone crissalis (assembly GCF_028551555.1). Taxonomy (NCBI): domain Eukaryota; kingdom Metazoa; phylum Chordata; class Aves; order Passeriformes; family Passerellidae; genus Melozone; species Melozone crissalis. The sequence continues at coordinate 32,669,932 of NW_026535794.1, forward strand.
TCAGCTCAATCTGGGTGTCTCCAGAGAGGTTCTGCAAACAAAGGCATCCCTGGGCAATCACACCCTTATGATTTATGCGCCCGTGCCGCATGGGCCCTGCACAGGACTTTTCAGTTCAATGGTGATTTGTGGGCTGGGGTGTTCTAACACCATATGGGATTCTTTCTTCATCTCCACACAGGCAGGCCATTAACTGTTCTTACTTCCTGCAGTTGCATCTTCTGCTGCCAACTGTATTCTCTTTCTCTTCTGGTTTGTGCCTCTTGTGCGCCTGCTCACCAAAAATGAAATCAGCAGTGTGATATCAATATTATTCTCATACTGAGTCCCAAACACAGCACTGTACAAACTACTAGGAAAATTAGTAGGAAAACAAATTTATTCCAGCCAAAAGCATAGATGTCAGTGAAAGTTCGCAGCTTGTGGCCTAAGGCTTGAGCAAATCCAGTTACTCATGCTATGAAAGTAAAACTCAGCAAATAGCACACTAAATCATACAACATTGTAGCTCTAATTGACTCATTCTATTTAAAACTTACTTATTTAATCTAAACAACTAACATCTCTCAACAGTTGGATATATAAATTCTCTTTGCAATCTCTCTCCTTCAGTTTGCTTCCACAGGGAATTTCTGAAAGGTTATCTTCCCCTTCTGTGTCTTCTCAAAGGGTTTATAAGTCTTTCAACTCCTTTTGATATTCAAGGTCTCAGACTGAAGTTTGTTTCTCCTTGGAGATTGCGTGCCATGTCCCTGAATCCTGCTAGTTTTATCATTATCTTTTCAATGTAGGCTTGTCAGTTCTTGTGTGGGAGCAATTACATGTTCTTTGTTTGCTCTTCCCACAGCCTCAGGCTAAGTAAGATGAAGATGGGACACTCAGAATCCATCCTGTACATGCAGTGTTTTCCCTCGGTGATTCAGATCTGGATCTTCCACCACATCACTGCATGTCAGTGCTAATAATTTTATTACATACCCTCAATTTTTTTCAGTAACCCATTGTAAGCATCCCAAACTGCTGTCATTCACACTGCTTGGATCAAAGGTCAGCCTAAATGTGACTCTGCACAAAGAGTATCATCAATGGACCCTCGTTGCTGATGTTGCATTATGCACATGTCAGCAGAAGAGAGTCCTCCTGAGTAATCTAGAAATACTTCACTTAAATGAAGGTTAGAACTGTGAGCATTCTTGCATTGCCAGAGTCCCTTACTTGTATAGAAGTCCATACAGAAACTCATTTTGACTAAATTATAAGCAGCCATGTTTTCATTTCCCGTGAAAAATTCTGTTTACTTATCTGTCATTTCAACACTGAGAATACAAATTCCTGAGAAAGATGAAAGTTCAGTGGGAAGAACTGGAGTGCAACTCCCATGCAGCTGCCCTGATTATGGAATGGGATCAGCACAATCCAATCTAACCTAATGTAGACACAGCCTATTGGAAGTAATTTCTTGTCCCAAAGGTCAAACCACTTGCTCCACTGTGATTCAGACACAGCAGTGTTGTTCTGGAAGCTGGTGCAGAAACCAGTGGAGATCATTATGCCCTTCCAGCACTTTCTCCATTCCCATTTGGAGTTTCCCTTCTTCTGAAGAAAACAGAAAAAATTAGTCCTTGCAATGAGCAGTGACTGCTTTGAAGCTCCAACTCCTGCAGTGCTGGTTCCCTGCTTCACTCTAGATTAGTGCAGCTCAGGGTCAGTGAGGCTAATGTTTTAGACACTTGGCAAGACCAAGCCACAGTGACTGCCACTTGTAAAATTAGGCCATTTTGAGCAGCCCTTTGAACATTACAGTCATGCTTCTTACTGGCCATGCAGTGCCTGCACTTGTCTGTTATGCTCCATAGATCCTGCTCTGGGATATCATGTTTATTAGGCTATTGAGATCAGAAGTGTTATTTCTTCTCTTACAATCTCATGCTTGTCCATGATGTAGCCAGTTCGTCCAGCCAGACTCCAATCTGCTTTGTAGAGAAATGCAAGAATCACTTACAGGAGCAGCTGCTTGACAGCACACTCCTGCACTACACAGAACAGGAAAAAATATATCCATCTAAAGAAAAACTGAGGAGAATTTTTGATAGATAGAAATTAAATTGAAATTCATCCAAAGACCCACCGTGAGCTGGACTCTGTTTTGCTAAGTGGATACAGCTCTGCTGACGTCAGTGGATTTGCAGCTGTTCACAACAACATGAATTTGGCCTTGGATCTAACAATCTTATTGTTTTCAGGGAGGAGAGAGAAGGGTTGTTTGTTTCAGATAAAACTGGGTCAGTGATTGTGTCACAGCCCTGCTCACTGCCTGCTGGAAACCAGTAAAGCCTCTATTATATCCCAGTAGCACCGGGGAGACACTAACACACTGCCACAACTGAATAAGGGAGATAGTGTAGGTCAGTGTGTATCAGGCACTGACTTTTACATACTCATAAAGACTTTTATTAATTTCCTTGAATTTCAGATGATTTTATAAAGGGATAACACTCTGCTGAAAGCAGGCATACCATTCCCATCATCCATGCAGCACGTACTCAGCACCATCTGGGCTTGGATACAGACAGATTACTGCATCCTGTAACCTCCTGTCTAGTGAGTATTTCAGCCCTCTCTTGGTCACCTCCTGTCAGCCCCCAGCTATCTGTGCCAAGGATCAGGTCCAGCATGTCCTAGCTGCATAACCTTGGCTTGTACTTTTGAGAGAATTGTGAGAGAGTTGTGAACAAAAGCTGTAAGACAGTTCAGGCAAAAGGAAAGGAAAGTTACAGGTAGAGGTGCTGAATAGGGGTAATTAAGAAGTCCAAGAAAATCCAAGAAGAAGACTAAAAAGGAAAGGCATAAAATATTACAGGCAGGGAAATACAGAGGTACCACTGTCACTGGAGGACTCAGAGAAACATGGCAATCTAGCCACCCTCGTGATTGCTCCAGAAAGCAACTGACTGCAGAGCAGCTTCTTTTAATCACCATTAATTGTTTCTTTCAAAACCAGCTTCTTCCTACCCACAAAACAAATGTGCAGTCAAATGAGCATGACAAATACATCAGTGTTGTTATGATTTCTCAAAGCTAGTTTCTCCCACTAGCACATGCATTATCAACACCAATGATCCCTACTCCTCCAGCAGTCATTCAGCATCCAGGCTATTCCCAGGCTCTCAAGGTCCCTCACCTCTGTCCTATGGAAAACCTCCAAAAACCTCAGCCTGATGAGTGACTGGAGAGAGAAGAGTTGGAGGGGCCAGGTATTTCATTTTCTTCAGGTAAATGCTGAAATGACAGAACTGTCATTGCCTGTGTAGTGCCTTCACTTTGCTAACTAACCAGTGTTTTCTGGTTTCCTTCTAGAGCCCTTATGCACCCTGGGAACTGTCAATTCCCAGGAGAGTGGATGAAGTTCAGCTCACTCTTGTGCTAGCCCCATATGGCACAGGCCTGTTAGCCCAGGAATGTGAGACCAACAGGACCTACTCCAGCAGTAGGATGGAACAACAGGAATAGCAACAAAGCTTTACCACTGTACAGGGTCCTGCCGACTGCTGGATGGGTTCCACACTCCTTCAGCTGATACATCAGGTCACACAAAAGGGTCTTTCTCCTTGTGAGCAAGGTGTACCTTGTTTCTATTTTGTAAGACCCTCTATCCCTCACCTGCAGCTAACAGGCTCTAGCATATACTTACCTCTTCTCAAAGCTTTCTTCTCTTGCTTTACTTCTCCCATACCATTCAGAGTGGGAAAATTCATAACTAGAGCCAAGGGTTTGAGACAGACAGCAAGCATTAAGCCCATGTATCACTGAGAATTTGTGAAAATCTATTTTATAATAGTATTTTCATAATACAGAAATGTACACAGAAAAAAAAAGAACAATCTGCACAACTTCGTGAGTGTTATCTTACCTGCCAAGTCCACAGATGAGTTCTTCATCTGCCCTAAGGTTCCCACATTAACGCTCAGAAAGTATTTTTTACATCCAGACATTCAAATAAGTTTTTAACAAAGAGTAAAAAATTTATGAGTCTTAAATGATCACAGGCTAACACTTTTTAACATAATCCAGAATAAACTATCACTGAAATGGCATTTTAATCTTCATGTGATGTTATTCTAGCTTTTAACATCAACAACTCAACATTAATTCTTACTGTCATAAAAAAACCAGATTGTTTCTAAGGCCGTTGGGCAATTATGTGAGTAACATAGTACTGTTTATAATTGGATATTTTAGATGGATGTACATGGCCTTGTTCCAAAGGAGGTGCCTTAGTTGTAGGTCTCCTGAGGATGACTCACACATTGTTTCCTTGAAGGCATCCTCTTCCAGACAGCATTTGGAGTGGAAAAATATGATTTGTTTAAAAATATATATACACAACTATCATTTATATAATATATATTTATATCATTTATATTTGTGTTTATAATATGTACAACTATTGTTGGGGCATAGAGGCTGTGAGGTCGTTTAAACAACGGTAGAATTCAACATGACTATGAAGGCAGTTTTGTCATTTCCTCTTTTGTTGCTATTAAGAAATTTACATTTGTGCCCTGCTAAGAGCTTTCCTTAATGAGACCAATCTTTTCTTCTCCTTTTTTTTTGGTCTGTGAACAAGAAGTAGTTAATTGACTTATTCAAGTAGAAGGGCCTGAGGAATACCCCTTGTTCACCCTGGGAAATGTGGAAAAAAGTTGTGAATCAGGACTGCCAACACCAGCTTTTCTGTTTTGCAGCCATTCCTTGGTAGGTGAGATGGCGTAAACTTTGCTCAATTGTTAGTGTTACACTCCTTTTCTGTACCTCAGTTTAGCTGTGAGTAAAGCTCACAGAGACAATCTCAGGTAAAACCAGTCCTGGTGTCACTCTTCCTACATTGCCCTGTATGTTCCTATAGAAAAAAAAAGAGATACTAAGTTATAAATTTATGTTGCAAATAGACACACTCAAAAAATTCATTTACAGATTTTTACTGGAAGGTCAGATGATGTTTATTATTTGGCTGAAAATAGATCTGTGAACTGATGGAACCCTCGTTGTGGACGACTGGTGTTCTCTGTGACACAAGACAGCAGTTTCACCCATGGCTTTGGACTTTTGCACAAACAGTTCCACCACTGTCTGATCCAGTTTCCAGCATGGAGGTTAACCTACTAAGAGCTCAGGCAAGTTCAGACACTTAAGCACATACTGCCTGAATTCCCCTACTTAGCAAGAGGATTATTAACACTGAGAGCCATCCCCAAGAGCAGCTATTTAGGTGTAAATAATCTTTCCTGCTCGGTTTCTCCGAAGAAAAGACTAGCTCTCAAAAGGACAGCACAACTCTTGATAGAGACTGGGGTTGTTGGAACATGCTGAAGGGCAGAACATGCTGGAAGAAGACAAGGCAATATCCTATTTTATGTTGTCTTTTTGAGGTTCTGGTATTTTAAACTCACTAAAAAGAATGCATGTTTCAGTGTTCATCAAATTGATGCCCAAGAACTTAAAGCAATAAAATTGAGAAGGTCACTCCTTAAAAATTTATTCCCCTGTACATTTAGGGGTTTTTTTTCCCTATGCTTTTTGTGACCTTGCTACAAAAATCTCCCTTGCTAAGGTTGCTTGCTTTTCCCTCTCATGGGCAAGGAGTCTAGGCCATTTTGCAGCATCCAAAAACGTGTCAGCAGGTTCAGCCTCTGCAGTCCCAGCCCCTGGCAAGCTCCCATGCATCACAGAGGGCAGGAGTCTGTGCTACAAAGAGACAGAAAAACCAACCCCAAATCCTTAGACTTCACAAGAGGGCTTGCTATGTTCAGCTGCTCTACTGCTGTGTTGGTAGAACCCATGCTACAGTAGTTACTGAACTGGCTTTAGGACACATCAAATATTGTTTTTTCCCTTGACAAAGAGACAAAGAAGTGGGCTAGCTTAGAAGCATTGCAAACAGCCTAAGTATTTATTGTTCTTCAGAGCAGAAAATCTAAATGAAGGAAAAGGTCTGGAATTTGGTTCCAAGTGACACCAAAGCCCAGGAAATACATTTATTTCCAGGAGATGTTAATGACTTTGTGCAACACCTCTTGTGGCAGAATTACCCACTGGCTGGGGTCAGACAAACAGCAATTCAGGGAATCCTCTGCTTTCTGTGCCTTGTTTACTTTATCTCTTCCTGAAAGGAGATTGTTTCCAGAGTTTTCATTTGTCACAGTTACTGCCTTTGGCTGGCTCTGGCGATAAATCATCCCACAACAATCTAAAATGGAAATGCTGGCATGGAAAAGGACAGCTGCCTGACAGAAGGCACGTCCCCTCCTGGCTGCCAGGCCAAAGCAGCCCAGCACGTCCCCAGCCTGACCTGTGAAGCACAGAGCAGCTCTATTACAACAACTGTGCAATTAAACAGCATTCAGTTCAGCTGGGAGAATCCAGGAGGCACACTTTCAAAACCAAACAGGTCTCACTGGAAGAACTTCCCTCATCCAAGCTGTTGGAGCTGTGAGGACCCAGGCAGGCCTCAGAGGCCTGACCACCCTGGCCCAGGACTGCTGCTGGCTGCCCAGGGACTGCAGGTCTTTGTCACCTCAGCTCCTGGTCACCCTGGAGCCAAGAATGGCACCAGAACAGACAAGAGACTCAAATGCAAGAGGAGAAAAGAAGGCTTTGTTACAAAAGATTCTTCAGTTTATATTAATACATTCCACTTGATCACTTGATTAGCTAGTTAATAAAAAACATTTTTCTCACACACGTCCTTGAGAAGAACAGGAAAAGAAGGTGGGAAAATGCCACCTGCAGATTGTTTGTACTAAAAAGTTATCACATTCCTACAACTCCCTCTAATTCTCACAAGCCACAGTGAGAAACAATTGCCATTTCTCTCTCCCTGAGCAGACTGGCACCCACAGCTCCTCTGATGGCCTCAGCATCATGGGCTGCTCCTGTCGCAGCCCTGGCTCTGTTGGATGTGGGGAAAGGCACCCTGCCCAGGGAGGGATGTCAGGATGGGGTCTCCTCCACTGATGGCTGCCTCCTGGGGCAGCCCTGCTCTTCCTGCTCCCTGGCACAAATGTGCTGCTTTCAGATAAGCATTACTTGCTTGGATGAACAAGCAGCAAAAATTACACAGAACACACAGCAGCTACACAGAGTGAAAAGTGCCAGTTGTGGCTTCAATTGTAAATCATTTCATGGTCCAAGTTTTCAAATTAATCTTAATTTTAAGACCTTAATCTTTAATGCAAAAAGGGAAAAAAACCCCCCCACACTTACCTTACATCATGAATGAACAAATAAACTATAAATCCATTTTAGTCTCTCTTGTCTTTGCCTGTAAAGTTTAATGCAACTGATGCATCTGTCAGAACAGGAAATTTGGGATGCCAGGCATTATTGTAAGCCACAGTTCACATCATGGTAAGAAAACAAGAGTTTTCCGTTCATTAGCACTGAAGGCACAAGTTTAAAACTTGAGAGAAAGAAAAAAGGGAAGAATTTTATTTAAAAAGAAGAGAAATAAAGCCATGTGAAAAGGGTACTTGGGTTCTAGAAACAAGCAGTGAGAAAGCCTCCATTCAAAACATTAAAACATCTCTCCAAGGAAAGAAATCATGACCTCTTGTAAACTGTAGATGAAAGAGTATCCTGGAAATACTTCAAACATGAAGAAACTGTTCAGACCAAATTCCCCTCATGCTCTGGCACAGCTTGGTGGGACAAGACATCCTTGCTCAATAGGGGCCACTGGCACCCAGTAAGACCAAGCTCCTGGGAGGACCAGCAGTTAAGAATGAGCTGGTCAGAACTGGAATATTGATTTCAGGCAGTCGAAAGTCTCCCATTGCTCATGGGAGTACAAGGAAATAAACCTTTGATCTTCTTAATGTACACAGAGAGGCACCCTGGCTAATGTGGTGATAAGCTCATTTTCTTCTTGAAGTTTATGTCTCTTGTAAGCATCAAAGCTAAGACTTGTCCTGGCACTCCTTCTGGCATAACACAGTTTAAATTCCTTTATGTAGCTGGATGGAAAAAAACAACAAAAAAAAAACCTGCTCTGGAATAAAAAGAGAACAGCCCTGAGGTTGCTTTTGTGAAAAAAAATAAGTATCTGGGATGGGCTAAGATTAAAAGAATAAGAAACATTGCAATTTGGGAAGTACCTTGCCACTGTGTTAGAAATATACCTGAGACCCTCATGCAGTTCACTTCAAAAAGTTAAACCTTCTGACAATCCCTAATTTAATACTGTCTCTATCAAGTGTCTATTTTCTTCTTTGATGTCCTATTTCTACTAATCCAGTAAAGTCTCATCTGAGCATTTGTCATTGATATTTTTGCTCTCTGCTGTGACAAGTTAGTTTGTATTTCTCTAATCCACTGAATACAAATCTATGCCAAACTGAAAAGAACTGGTTTTAAAAGCAGTGTCTGCTAAATGAATAATTCAGGCCTCATCTGGGCAATCTTTCTTTCATGCCACATGTGCCAGCTGCTCTTCATGCACTGAATGAAGCCTGTTTCCCATCCCAAGTCCCAGGTTTCAGTTTGATTTCACCGGGGCTGCTGGCTGTGCCCGTGACAGCAGCACTGCCTGTACCTGTCAGTACCAAGCCATGCCAGGGGAGCAGAGGGCACCCAACCTGCCGCCAGAGCTGGCCAAAGCCATCTGAGTCTGTCACTACTGCCACAAATAAGATCACAGCACTGCTAAGTGTCACACTAGAATGAGATCTCTCAGAAAGCACCACTGTGCTTTCTGAAGCTAGGTGACTTGGCATGGAAAGAGGGAGTTCTCCTGATCTCTGTGAGAGGAGTGCAGGGTTCTCTTGGCAGCTTTCCTTCCAGGGCAAAAGTGGCACTGCAGGTTGATATGAGATGTTCTCTCTATGCAGCACAACCCTCCCATCCTCACTCACATTCCTACTAGGACCCACAAATTTCCTCATCTTCCCCATCTTCTCAAACACATACACTTTGCCCACAAAAGGCAGAGGCACTACAGGCCAGACAATGGGAAAGGAAAGGAAAGGAAAGGAAAGGAAAGGAAAGGAAAGGAAAGGAAAGGAAAGGAAAGGAAAGGAAAGGAAAGGAAAGGAAAGGAAAGGAAAGGAAAGGAAAGGAAAGGAAAGGAAAGGAAAGGAAAGGAAAGGAAAGGAAAGGAAAGGAAAGGAAAGGAAAGGAAAGGAAAGGAAAGGAGAGGCCTTGCAAGCAGTGCTGCTTCATCTGAATGAAGAAAAGTCATGTGGAGATGGGTTACTAGCCACAGGCCCGAGGGAGAAGACACAAAACTGCAACAATGACAGATGAATTCATAGTGTGCCTGCAGATTCCATACAAAGTCTGTATCACTGTGACATAATTGATGTCCAGGTGTCAGAAAGATAAATTACTTGTGGGTAGAATTTCCTTGTTAAAGGATGCTAGAGCTTGAGATGCTTTAATGATCTCAGACCTATGGGGAGGTTAACAAAGCCTGAGGGAGAAGGATGTACCACTGATAATGGGCACAAAGAATGCAGAATTTACAGGCCACTAGGACATTTGTCAGAATCCCCAAGATAAGGGACAAACTAACAAAACCAACTCAGCAACTGTGCTGAAACCAGCTCTGATTGGGTAAAAGGTCATTTCAGCAGGAGGAGATCTGCCACCACTGACCCAAGAAACCCACAAACCAACAGAAAAGGAAAACTGGGCATGCAGACTAATTAGCATGAGAAGTGAGGGAATTCTTAACCATAAAAGAAGGAACTAATTAATAAAAGAATGAGTTAACTTGTAGCATGAATGCTAATTCCTTCATTTGCTAAAATGTATAAATAGCTAAAAGTTTTCTAGTCCCAGTGATGGCTTTGGGGATTTCCCACCCAGCATCCCTTTCTGCACAGAACTGTCAATAAATTGTCTCTCTGTATGGACTGGCCTCTTGCACAATGGGTGAAAGAACTTATTTTGGTGACATTATAAGATATCTCATATACTCACATTCACAACTTCTACATCTTGTCTTTGTGAATCTGAAAAAACCAAGGCACAGGTGAACTGTTACTATTTATAAATAGTATATAACAGATTATTAATGCCAAAGTAACTGAGTAGCCTTCCTCCTGCCCAAAGAAGCACAAGCACCCCTGAGAGAAAAGGATGCTGTAAATATCCTTTCATTCCCAGGCTAGCATAAAGAGCTGAACATGTTACCCTGTGTCATTCTGGATCTGTACTGCAAAGTCAAGACTTGCTAATCTTCCCCTTTCAGTACAATATGTTTATTACTTCAGCTTCTGGATGGAAAGATCTCCACCACAAGCATGTATTAGAGACTATTAGATTAAACAAGCAATGTTTACTAAACATTTCAGGATATCTATCTATCTTGCATCAGTCTGTTTAGCAGCATTAGTTGATGGCTTTAAATGTAATTTGATATGTTTTTGAAACCACAATGGATATGTTATTGTTTGTGTCAGGCCAATGGTTTTCCTATCATGAGCATTAGAGGATAATCCTTTTCTGGTTTTGATTTTAACTTCAGTTTGTGAATTGAGGGATAAAATACCATTAAACTATTAGTGTTTGTAGGGTACATTGGGAATACCAATGTGCTTAGAAAAGACACGGTACATTACAACATTTACATTTGTATTAAATCTGTTACAAACTTCCTAATCATTTGGATTATTTCAATTTAATTTCTCAGCATTCACAAGAAGCTAGCTCTTCTTTCCAGTCCTTACCTCAAAATTTTGAGTAAGAGATTTCTGTCCCTGAGATTACTGTCCCTGTATTTTCTGCCATCCCTCAAAGATGCACAGAGCAGTACAAAGGGAGCTGCCACACCGAGTGCTGGCAGGGCCTGGAAGGGCTCAAGTGCTGTTTCTCAGTGGAAAAGGAAACAGCAGTAAATTCTGTGCTTCTTCCCCAGGGAAAGGAGGGGCAGACCTCTGATTTTATCTTTCCTCACGGCAGCTCGTGTCAGCAAAGGGCCCGACCTTGGGAGCAACAAGCTGAACTCCTTAACCAGGCCAGCTGACCTTCCTGAACATGGCAGTGCACAGATATTTATCCTCCCAGCACAGCTATTTCTGTGCATCCCATGGATAAAGCAGACATCTTACGATTGCCTTCAAGATGAAATTAAAACTCTATATGTAAACTCTTTTTAAAGAGTTCACATATGTATATGTAAAGTATATGTAAACTGTGAAATCTGAAAATGGCCAGAAGTACATTCTTAGTTTTCTTTTTTTTTTTTTTTACTGTTACATGATAAAATCTGGAAAGTCAAGTGATAGCTGTGTCAGTTTTGTTTATTTCAACAAAGCAAAGGTCAAATGCATTAAAATTCTTACAGCTTCCATGTAGTAGTAATTGTTAGATGGCAGAACCACAGAATATCAAAGTCTATTTTTTTAAATCTTACCATATGGGACATGATATCACGAACAAAGTGGCTCATTCCTTTTATTAATAAAAGAGCCTCATCTTATTTTTCCAGGAATCTCTCTCCCTTCAAGTCATGACATTAAGCTGACTTGTTATAACGCCTTGTTATCTGTGGAATTAAAATTCGGAACATCACACGAATGCACAAACAGCAAACTCACCCTAAAACCCTGCTTTGGCTGTCACTATCCTATTCAAAAAACGAGAATCAAAGCACCAAACATTTTGGCATTATTTCTGGGAGAGGGGTGGCTGCGGCTGTCGGGACAAAGAGGTTTTCTTCTGGATCACGTTTGTTTCCTTAGCCAGCCCACGTGAGACCGGGACACAGATCGCCAAGGCGGGACGAGATCCCTCCAGCGGGAGCTGCGGGAACCATTGCTCGGGACAGAGGCAGAGGCAGCCCGGTGCTCCCGGGGCACGGCAGGGTGTCAGGGGCACGTCAGGGTGACCAGAGACGCGGCAGGGTGACCAGGGGCACGGCAGGGTGCCCGGGGGCACGGCAGGGTGTCAGGGTCACGGCAGGGTGACCACGGGCACGGCAGGGTGTCAAGGGCACGGCAGGGTGACCAGGGGCACGGCAGGGTGTCAGGGTCACGGCAGGGTGACCACGGGCACGGCCGGGTGTCAAGGGCACGGCAGGGTGACCAGGGGCACGGCAGGGTGTCAAGGGCACGGCAGGGTGTCAGGGGCACGGCAGGGTGTCAAGGGCACGGCAGGGTGTCAGGGGCACGGCAGGGTGACCAGGGACACGGCAGGGTGTCAGGGGGCACGGCAGGGTGTCAGGGGGCACGGCAGGGTGACCAGGGGCACGGCAGGGTGTCCGGGGGCTCCGGGTGCGCAATTCCCGGACCGGGATCGCAGCTCCCGGGAAGGAGCCGCGGCCCCGCCCCCCGGGTCGCACGGCCCCGCCCCCAGCCCCGCCCTCGGACCACGCCCTCAAATGGAGGCGTGTTCTCCCGCTAAACCACGCCCCCTAGGGCCGCGCCCCCAAGGGCCGTCGCGCACGCGCCCTCCACGTGTCTCTGTCGGGCCCCTCCCCGCTCTTTGTTTACCCCGCGTGGGGCCGCGCGCCGGCCGATGGCGTCAGCGCGCCCGGCCCCGCCCCCAGGCCGCGTCCGCTGCGGGAGCCGCCCGCGCCCCTCGGTGTGCCCGGTGCCCAGCCCAGCCCCGCGCACGCTGCTCGCCGCCCGGCTGCCGGCGGGCGCATGTTCCCGGGCGGGGTCGGCGCGCCGGCGGTGAGCGCGGGCGAGCATGGCCACGCCCGGGTCGGAGAAGAGCAGCAAGAAGAAGACGGAGAAGAAGCTCGCCGCCCGCGAGGAGGCGAAGCTGCTCGCCTCCTTCATGGGCGTCATGAACGCCATGCGCAAGCAGGTACGGCAGGCGTCGGCCAGGACCGGCAGCCCGCGGGCTCCGTGCTGCCCTCAGGGCCGGTCCCGAGAGTTTCCCGTCCCTTGGGCCCGACCGCGGGGGAGCCAGCGGAGCCGGCACCGCCGTGCCCCGGCCTCCGGAGACGCACGGCGAGAGGGCCGAGCTCCGGTTGGTGTGCCCGGCCCCGTGTTGTGCTGCCGGCAGAAGACGCCGTGGATCTGTTTTTCCTTGCGGGCGGTCGGGCAGGATGAGGCTGTGGGTGATGGATGGCCCGGTGTCCCCAGCTGGAGCATTCACGGAGCCCCTTTCGGACCGAACCCCGAGGGCGGGGGGAAGGCGCTGCTGCTGGATTGCAGACCAGAAACTCTTCTCTGAACAAATGGACTGTGTGCTCTCTGAACAGTGAACCTGCAGCGGGAGGAGAGGAAAGAGTAGAACCATGGTTTGGTTTCACAGATTGTGAATACCTCTTTTGTCTTGAATACCTCTGGCCATCGCACTAGGAAGCCAGTGACAGTGTAGGAGTGTGGTGGCTTCGTCCAGCCTCAAGTTGTGAAACTCTTGCCTGATGGCAGCTTCCATGGTCAATGTTTCAGTAGTACTAAAGGTGACTCCTCTGTTCACCAATAGAGCAAGAGTGGTAACCAAAATCACAATCATGCAAGTGCATTTCAGTTGAGCTGTCCAAACTGAATTGAACATTCATTTTTAATTATTTTTTTATAAAAACATTGAACTAATGGTACAAGAGCAGAAGGATGATAGATGTAACTCCTTGCATATGAAGAAATCTTTCTTCTCAGAGAAGGATCTAGATTGGTTGTAGAACTTTGTTTAAAAACAGTGATGTGCAGCCAGAGTTAAAGCTGACTCTAAACCCAGACCATGTAGGGGCTTCACACTTGGCACTGTCATGTGTTGTATCTTATAGGGTTTAGTTGCTTGTCCTCCAGTGTTAGTCTTGCCAGAGGCTCAGTCCATCTTTTAATGCTGTCTGCACCAGCAGTCTGGGTCCTGACCTCACAAGTATTGGTGTTGGTTCTTCTTTTCTCTAGCACTTCAGCCCTCTTCTTCTCTCAGTAATAGACAGTCAGTTATGCTGTCTGCATAAACCATTTCATGCAACTAAGCTCTTAAGTATGAAAAACTAATTTTTTTTTCAATTACTTCAGCTAGTAAAGACTTAAGGCCTGTGATCTATGTTTTTTATGTAGGCTTTGTTTCTGATCTGAAAGTGTAAACATATTCCCAGGTGTGGCTGAATTAATAACTTGGTTCCTCAGTGTTTAGTTCATACCTCTGCCATTGTTTAACAGGACATGCCAGATGCTCTTATGATTTGTGAGTAGATAAAGGAAATATTGCCCTCCTGTGGATATATGTGCAGTCCCCAGCACAGAATTTCACAGTGCTTTACCACGTCCCTGTTCCAGTGTGTGGTGCCGCATTGTTCTGTGTGAGTGCCTCATCTTGCAGTGCAGTGGGGTGCCAGCTCTCATGTAGCCATGAGCCACTCCAGACAAGGAGTGAGAGGGTCAGGATTAAGTGCTGTGAAGTCTGTGTGTACTTCTGATTCAGATTCCAGAATCTGTTATGCCCAGGCATAAGCTGCTCTCAGTTTTGCCTGCAGACTTCTCATCTGACCTCAGATGAGCTTTACGTATCCCACACGGTGCTGACTGGTCTAGACATTTTTGCAGATTTCGTGGAACTCATGCTTCTTTTATGAGTTGTTTGGAAGAGGAGCTCAAGTATTACTGAGGGAGTGGGGGGAGGTGTGGTTATACAGGTTAAATTTGGGAAGTCAGCAGGAGCCAGAGGAAAACACACTAGTTTCAGCTCATTAGTTGTGCTAAAGTTGCAAGAGGATTTGCAGTCAGCTCTTTCCTCTTGTATTTTGGCAAGTCAGGAGCTGTGCTGTAGTTACAAAACCCGAATATGAGTTAAAATTTCCTGTGATGGAAGTGTCAAGGTGCACCTGCAGCTCTAGATATTTAGCTTATTAGTTAATCCTGTAGGAATCTGGGCCAATGGGAACTTACAGCTCATTTTAAGGAGGCTGCTTTTTGTGTGAGCTGGCATGAATAGGAATCCTCCATGAGTATGGGAGTTCAGAGTAAACTGTGGGCATACTTGCACTCAGTACAGGTGAGGTGTTGGGCCAGGTGTGTTTAGTGCTTGGAGGACTTGATGCTTGTCTGCAGCATTGATGACCCACATCTTTGTGGGTTTTCCAGAGCTATTGGACAGCGTGTGCATAAATCATTTGTTGCAACATTGGAGCTCAGTGGAGGTCAGCCAAGAATGAAGTCATTGCGAATGAGGCTGGGATAGAGCTGCAAGGTGTTGCTGAACCTGTTCTTTAGAAGGTGAAGTGTCCTTTGGTTAACACCAGTCACCTGCTGCGTCACGGAGGTGACCCCCTGACAGCAGTGGGGCCTTCTGGGAAGAATTGCAGCAATCCTCAGAAGAGCAGTAGTTGAAATGGAGCCATCACACCCAGAAAGCTCCCAGGGAAAGAAGTTAAAATGATGGTCTGTTTGGGTTGGCAAATGCACCAGAGCAGCCTCAGAGCATCTGAGGTGTCACAAATGCTGAGCTGAGGCATTTAAAGTGTCTTAGAAATGCAGTGTGGAGCTCAAGCAACAGCTGCAAGTCTTGGCAAAGCTTGGCCACAGGATTTTATGGTATCTTATACTGCTAGTTTCCAATGCTTGTTTTGAACCAGAAGTGTTAGAAATTTCAGCTTTTAAAGGATTTCCTCTGAAACTTTTCCAGAATGGTCTCTTTTTTTGTTGTTGTTTCAATCATAAATGTTTTAAAACTACAAAGGAAGCTATATGTCACCCCCATCTAACTTCCATTTCGATAATATTTTTGAAAGTATTATTTTTATTTTGTCCAGTATGTGCTTTTGAGTGTCCTGTAAAAAAAATAAAAGTAGGCATGTTTAAAGGAATTGTAAATGTGGGTTATCAGCCCTAGATAATATTGTCTCCATGTGGAAAACTTGCAGTTCTAAGCAAGTATGTATTTCCCACAGTAGAAATGTTCTTTTCTGGGGCTGGCCTTGAGATGGGTTTATGTAGATATTTTTGAGAGCAGTTCCATGAACCTAAGGTAATAGTCCAAAATTATTTCCTATTTTTTGAGGAAGCAGTGCTGCTCAGTTTTTCTTTTTTAGTAGATAGTTGTAATTAACTGTAGTATGATATGCATTCATTTCACTCAATATGTTCTTAGAAGAGATATCATTTCAGAATCTGTTAAAATTATGTGGTTTTACCCCTTCAACAGCTTTTTATAAGTTCTGTTGCTTTCCCTTCTCTTTCTAGAGCATGACAGGTCACATGTAGGGGAGAAACTAGCTGCCTACATATAAACAGCAACAAATGAGAAACTAATTAGGTTTTGTTTGTTTGCTCATGAGGTATGACCAGTCAAACCCTTCCACAGAAATGGTATTTTTTGATAAATTTTCTTTAAAATGCTCCATTGAGTGCTTTAAACTCATTCATCACTTTGACTCCAGTTGGGAAATAGGATGGCAATTCTTCAGATATGAGGTTCTTGTGAATTGTTTTGAAAATCAGCGGCAGAGTAGAGGAGAGCCATTGGTAGATTAAAGCAGTGCAATATAAATGCAGCCCCTACTAGATGCTGCAGAGCTACATTACTATAGGCTGATGTAAAAGCTACAGGAAATACTTTGATCAGAGTTGATGTTATTTGTGACCATCCTGTACAAATTCATGGGTAAACTGATGTTTGCTAGTTCTCTAGGCTACTGAACTTTGACTTCCAGAAAATCTTTTTGTCACATAATACTCTTGAGTTTTATGTGTTACAAAAAGTAATGAATTTCCATGAGCTGTTTTTAAGGAAATGTTGTTGAAATATTTTCAAAAATGCTGATTTTTGTCTTTTTTTCCCTCTGATTCAGAAAACTCTTTGTGATGTCATTCTTATGGTTCAAGAAAGAAAGATCCCTGCTCACCGTGTTGTGCTTGCTTCAGCCAGTCATTTTTTTAACTTGATGTTTACTAGTAAGTCTTTTGAAAATTGATTCATTTTAAACTTTCATTATGATATCCTGTTATATATGTGTCTGTCAACCTGTTGATCTTATGAAAGTGATTAATTTGAGGGATAAGTGTAAGTGAAGATATCTCATTTTGTCTCCTTCCATTCATCTCTGTTCACCCCTCTCCTCATTTTTCCTTTAACTCTTGTGACCAACTCAATTGTTACTTTATATATAAGCTCTCTTAATTAATATCTGGGGCCTATACACTGTATTAGTTTATCATCTCCCTTCCTTAACCTGAAATTTGGGAATTTTTTTTGTCCCATTACAGAATTTGTCTGCCATCAGGCATTTCTGCATATAAATTGGGTTATCAGAGGTTAGAGACATAATTTAGTGGCTGGAGTGGATGATCTTAGAGATCTTTTCCAACCTTAATGTGATTACTTTAACTCAGTGATTCTGTAATTATTTCATTTATGCTCTCTTTAAAACTTCAGTCATGTAGTATCTTATCTTTTCTATGCTTTACCCATGAATTGTAAAATTACTCTAAAATCAAAGTTGAGTGGAAGTAAAATAAATAACCATTCATTCTAGTGCTCCTTGAATGGAATTGCCCATCTGTGGGCAAACCTAGTGCTGTGTCTGGATGTGGGGAGCTTGGAGCTGTCTCCATTGTTATCAGCTTGAATGTGGAAATGGCTTTTGACAGTGGTAATGCCAACATGGCAGTCTGGCTGCAGTCAACAGCGTCTAGGACTTTTTCTACTTAACACAGTTTATCATAATTTAGATAATACAAGGATGTACTCACACCAGTTATCTTGTTTGTTCCACTGCCTCCTTTCCTGAATTGCATTAGCAATCCTGGGAAAACAGCAATCAACTCTGAGCAGTTTTTGGGAGGTTACCACTTTGAATAATTGCTTTATTTTCTACTGTTTGCAAAACATACAATAACTAGAGTGAGTTCTTGATTAAAAGTTTGTTTTTTAATCTGTTTGCAGCAAATATGATTGAATCTAAGTCCTTTGAAGTGGAGCTAAAAGATGCAGAGCCTGACATTATTGAACAGCTCGTGGAGTTTGCTTATACTGCAAGGTAGTTTTTTTATTTCAAGCTCATGCTTTTCTAGGAAGCCTGCCAATTTTAAATGATAAAAACTTAATATAATGTTTTTGTGATTCATCAGTTTTGTTACCATTGAAATTCTTTCCTTTGTTTAAAGCCTGATATGACTAGACCTTCTATCCTTCTTCCCTCTTCCTTTTTCTTTAAGCAGTAGGAAGCCCTACAGACTAAAGGAAATGGTATTTGTCTCCAGAAAGCAATTCAAAGCACTTCAAGCTTTTGACTTCAGTGTTGGAGTCAAATGATGTTTCCCACGGTTCTGTAATTCAGGTCCTTATTGATGTCAGCAGGGTCTCTCTTTGTGGCCCTAGTAGCTATGGCACAGAACCATTTCCAGGAAGTTATACCTTCATCTCACAACAGGCAGGGTGGATAACTCCTCTGTGAAAGTGTTTCCCCCCTGTCTCAGCTTGTCCCATGTATTTGGGGGTTTTTGTGGGTCTTTTTTCTCTTCCAGCCCCTCCCCCCACCCAAGCAGAGCTCTTGCAGATGGCTGGGATTGTAAACAGCACTTAATCAGCTTTAATCCAACCTGTGCATGGCAGGCCTTTCATCTAATGGGGTTAACTCTCATTAGGGAGGCTTTCTCCTTTCTTTTGAGAGCAATCTTCTTGTGTAGCCATCAGTGGTAAGAGACAGTCTGTGTCAACAGCCCACCCCGGCCACATGTTTGCCTGCCCTGATAGCCAAGCCCTAGATGGACTGTGCCTTCCATAAGTTCTCATGAAGCACTGCCAAATGTTCTGCTTATGCGCTTTGGGCAAATCAGACACACCAGTCCTGACAGAGTTTAAACAGATTTTGCTGATACCTGTTTGGAAGTTGAAAATAGTCATTCAAAAAGTTCTGGGTTTGTTTGGTTTTTTTTAACCTTTTGTGAAAGTGGTTAATCACACAACTCATAGCAATAGTATAGGACTGCAGAGGACCTGTGTTAAAGGCTTATTCTTCAAATCTGAGGACTGGTTATTCTTTGCCCTGCCTAGGTGAAGTAGAGCAAACAAAAGCAGTTTGGAAAGATCATGAAGGATGTATGCTTAGACTGTATGTGAAAGATTCTTGGGTAAATAGGAGCGAAATCATTTTGCCATTTATTAAGTTTCTTTTTTTTTTTTATTGCCGCAACTTAGGTATTTCAGTGATGCTAATTTTACACCTTCTGTTTTGCAGAATCTCAGTTAACAGCAATAATGTCCAGTCTTTACTAGATGCAGCAAACCAGTATCAGATTGAACCTGTGAAAAAAATGTGTGTGGACTTTTTAAAAGAACAAGTTGATGCTTCCAATTGTCTTGGTAAGAGAGATAGACTTAAATTTGCTGTTTATTTTTTAACTTTGCTGTATTGTCTGTCTGTGGATAGCCATAACATTGAGCTAAATCCAGGCATGTAAAAATAATTTTTCTCTGAATCTGAACTGTTGCCCCGTGCCACAGGGTCTGCTCACTGTGCAAGGTCTCATCCAGCTTGGCAGGATGCTGGAGCTTCTTGTTTGTTAGAGAACTGCATGTGTTTAGTGAGGTGGAGCTTTCAGTTGTTACTGTACTTGCAAACAGAATTTTACATATTTGTAACTTCTCCAAAACTAGCATATCTTTTACAAGTATAAACGGAGTAAGTTTAGGCTACTTTTGATTTTATTCACTTTTTATTTTGACTGAAAGCAATGAATGTTATCTGGACAGGTTTGATATGTTCTGTAGCTCTAATGTGGACTTGGTGTTACAGAAAAGGTACACAACAAGTAGAACTAAGTACTTTTTCATGCTTAAGATTTGGTGCACTTTATATAATCAGAAATTTAAGAGAAACTTTTTTTGTGTTTTTTATTGTCATTGTTAGGTACTCTCCTAGTAACATCTCAGTCATATTTCAGATGTTTATAGCAGCAATAGAAATGTTTTGCAGAGTATATCTGAATTACAGTGACTCAGCTGACACTTCAGTGCAACACAGCTGTGGCTCTGAAACAACTACTAGAAGAAAGGCATTTTACCTAAGGAAAATACCACTTAGGCTTGCTTTGAGGCATATATGTGCCCTGTGGCTTCTGTTAGGTGAAAAAAAATAATTATGGTCTCTAGCACTTGCATACTCTGTTGCTAATTTATTGCAAAAAGATTGAATCAGTTTTTCTTTGTGGCATTGTTTTTAAATTGAAACATGTTTTGTGCAGACTCATAAGCAAGTACACAGTTCATTTTTTAAAAAAAAGTATTTGAAAGAATACTTGGCTCAATTTGACTCTTGAAATTTTGTCATATAGTTTGCATTTTACTGCTCTGAGCAGCTCAGACTAATTGCAACCCGTATGTTAGTGAGTCGCTCCTACCCCACTTGCCATTTCCTCTGTGAGAAGGAAGACATGTGGCATGATGAGAAGTTGCTGCTGAAAAACTCTGTGCTTACCTGGTTTTTAATGGCAAAGTTGGCAGTGGTGCTTCTCAGCTGCTATTGCTGTTTATGCCTTTATGCCAACCTTCTGTCCTTCCAGCAACATCAGTTTGACTTTGTGTTGGTCTGCAGCTGACTGTGCTTCATGTACAGAAAAATCCCAGTTCACCAGGCTCTTGAAGGAAACTGGGCTTGGCTGGTGACTGATGGTGCATGAGCAGGTCAGGAGAGGTTGTAAAACATGGATCCAGTTTCTCAAGCTGTTCTGGTTAGACGTGGTTAGGGTGGCTTGGCTCAGACTTGGTTAAGGTGCTGTTGTCTGCTTTGTAATTGGGAAAGAAGCAGTGAGGAAATAGTGCTGGAGAGACAGTTAATACAGCAAGTGTTACAGGTCTGACTCTCCAGTCAGTTCAGTAGGGATAGGAATCAGCAGCTTGCCTGTCTTAGTTTGCCTTGAATTGCAGATGACTTGTGATAGCATGTGTTTTAATGGGGGTAAAAAAGGCGTGGTAATAAATATTAAACTGGAATTGTAAGTATCACTGAAATTACAGTAATTGTATTCTATTTTCATATATTAAAGGTAATTGCAGTTCAAGTTTAAAAGGGGCTTTTTCTTAATTTTCCTTCATAGGCATAAGTGTGCTAGCAGAATGCCTAGACTGCCCAGAGCTGAAAGCCACTGCCGATGACTTCATCCATCAGCATTTCACTGAGGTTTACAAGACAGATGAGTTTCTCCAGCTCGATGTTAAACGTGTGACACATCTCCTGAACCAAGATACACTGACAGTGAGGGCAGAAGACCAGGTGAGATCCCTGTTTCATAGCAGCTAAAAGCATTGAACTATCTTTTTTTTAATCAAGAACTCACTTCAGGTACTCAAGTATCTCACTTACTGATGTTCCTAGAGGATATGATTGACATAGTGCTTGCTAAATTGTGGAGTAAAAGGTGAATCCTAACTTGATCAAAACCAAATATTAATAAATATTCACATTTCAAGTGTAGTTTAAAGATGTGTTGTTTCAGCAAAGTTGGAAGAAAGAGAGGGAATAAACAGTTTCCTTTGTCAAGATAGCTGTAGAGCTTCTGATTGACTAGTACATAAGCTAAATTATGTGGTTTGTAGTGGTGGCTTCTAGATTGGGAATTATGTGCTTTTGGTGAACCAAAGTGATGAGCAAACTGCACCTTAATGGATGCACATTTCTACCTGAGTATGGCCTAGCCTGTTCCAGAGAGGAGTTTTGTGATGGATATTTATATATACACAAGCCTGGGGAATTGAGGGACTTGCAAGTAAGATGAGTAACACACTGAAAGCTACACGCGTTGGCAGTGGTGGATTGCTGGAAGACCCTTATTTAGGGACTGGGCATAAAGTTTAGGTGGCTGAAAGGAGCCTGGAATTCACTCAATTCAAATTTCTAACTTGTAGTAGAAGTCACATCTGCAGTTGTCCCATTTGGAATGCTTGTTTCAGCTTAGAGCACAGCCCTGAATGATTATTTTCCAGCTTGTTCTTCCTACTGCAGGAAAAGAGGAAGCAATAGGTGTCTGCACTGCAGCCCAGACAGGTGGTTGTAGGCTGTTGTAGCAGTTGAGTGGTACTTGTAGCTTCTTAGTCAAAGCTGTTGAAAACCAACTGAAATCTTCCCTTTGTAGCTCTGCTGTTCAGGTGCTTGAATTAGGTAATTTAAGTTTGTGTGGGTATGGCATCATGAGTTGACTCATACCTTTGAAGTGCAGCAGAAGGATGTTATAGCTGAGATGGTGTGTATATCCTCTTGGAAATGGATGTTCTTCTGACTTCTGCTGAAGTTTCCATTGACATTGACCTCCAACAGGCAGAGAATTGATTTGAAGCATTAAGGTTTAATTATTTATCTTACTGTATGTGATGTAACTTATGAAAATAAGAATTAGTAAGAGTGGGGGATAATATCAGGTGATTGAATGTGGTAGTTGGTTTCTTGCAGGTATAAAAATTAGTAGTGTCACAGATCAACATTCTTACTGAGTGCTGGGAAAAGTTCAGATCATAGGGTAACATTCTTAGAGCTGGAATTTTGTTTGGCTTGCAGCCAAAATGGCACTTATGGTTTACATTCTTGAAGTTCTATTTGTCACAAGTATATATTGTTACATATTCAGCATGGCATCATTAAAATTCCTTTAGGAGACTGGTAGTGTGCAGTAGGAAACTACAAAAGTTTAACAGTTGCACTACAGGAATCATATTTCTCAGAAGTACTGCTAGGAAGTTGACATTATTCTCTAACTTTTCTTTTGGTGTGAAGCATACTTACATTTAGCAAAAAGAGAAGGTAGCATTAAGGACTGTCTGTCCTACACTATGTTCCTGCTCAAGTCATTCTGTTGAATTTCCTTAGCTGATGGAATTGAGCCTTTGATTGTTTTCTTTGCTCTCCCACATTCCCTGATAATTTTGCAGAGTTGCAGCTGGGCTGGTCTGGTAGTCCTGAATTATTCTTCCATGCAGTGTCTTTCCATGTCATGTCTCAGTCACCCAGCACTAATTGCTGTGACCAGTTTGAGCTACAGGTGTAGGCACTGCCTGTGCTATTGCTTACAGTGAGGTTGTCCTGCCACTTCAGAGTCAGTGCTGCTGAGTAAGCTTGCTGTGTCTGAGAGCAGCATGGAAGTATCAGAATACACATGTAATCCTGGATTTTTTTTTTCATTTCTTCCTCACCCAGTGTCCAATTATAAATAGAGCAGATTTCTTGATTATCTTCCCTGTTCTACCTTCTCTGACCCCTAAGAATACCCATTATCTTTTCCTGTGAGGAGGAGGGAAAGAGGAGATGCTCTGGTAAATTTACAGTAGTTTGCAAATAAAAACTTTGATTTAAGAGGTCCCCTAAGACACAACAATAGCAATGCATTTGGATACCCAACAGGATGATTTATTCAGAGAACCAGTTTATCACCTCAGGAGACTATATCAAGTAGAAGTTATTTCATTTCTGTGAAAGCATCACTGATGTTATGGCACAGAACTTGAGTAGTATTAGATTTAACCTGGTGTAGGAGTTACCCACGTAAATGTGAATTGCAGATTCATGTTTTCCATTTGGAGGGAAAAAAGTTAAACAGCAGAAGCTGTAGGCTTTTGAAGTTTGTAGATAATATTTATTCAGTGATTGTGCATTTGTTTTACTTGTCTGAGCATTGTCTTTTTTGGGCTTGGTTGACTTTTGTGGTAGGGTTTTTTTTCAAAAGACGGCAGTTGGATCCCCACATAACAAAATGTTAGTATAGGTTAACCTCCAGCAGGCATCAGAATCAATTATAGCATTAAGGTTCTGTTACTTGTCATGCTGTGTGGTGATGTACCTTATCCCTTTCTCTCCTTGTCTCTTGTTGAAGGTTTATGATGCAGCAGTCAGATGGCTGAAGTACGACGAGCCAAATCGCCAGCCCTTCATGGTTGATATTCTTGCTAAAGTCCGATTTCCTCTAATATCAAAGAACTTCTTAAGTAAAACTGTTCAGGCTGAACCACTTATTCAGGATAACCCAGAATGCCTTAAAATGGTGATCAGTAAGTTGACCTCTAGCTGAAATCTTTATGATGCTCTATATAATTTTAAAAATGCTTTGAAAAATTTTGAAAATTGTTTGCTTTAAAATGTTCTAACATTTTCACATTAAATCCATCTAGGATTGTCCAAGCTGTGTTTTAGTTAAAGTTGGATTAGCAGATTATTATGTAAATAAAACTCATCTTATGTAACAGTGTGACTTTCATTTGTTTTCTCCTAGCAAATGGCATGAACTCCATGAGAAGTAATGGAATGGAGATTTTGTCAGTGACTCCTTAGGGTAACTGAAAGTTAGCCTGCCTTTGTGACAGGCTTGTAACTTCAATATTGTTCATGTTTGTGTGTGCATTAATAAAATAAATATGTAACATTTTGAATATTTAAAGCTTTCCTAAACAAGTTAGAATTTTAGGTGTATGTTTTACTGTTTCTATCTATTATATACTGACCATTGATCCTACAATGATTGGTCCTACATTTGCATTCTCAGGGCGCAAATGAAATAGGAAACAAGCTTCCCTTTTGTTTTTAGGCACCATTTGTAAAATTTTATCATGTAAGAAAGAAAAGCAATTTCAATAGCAGTTAACCAGTTGGCTTCAATTTAGTGTAGATCTAAAAATCAGTACACAATTGTTTTCCTTCACTCAATGAACAGGATTCAAATTAACCTATATGTTGGTAAGTATCTGCTGACATTTGACATCAGAGTCATACTTCTTGTGTGACACCAAGTTTGGTACATCGTACAGGAAATAAGGATTTTTGTCTTCTGGTTTTAGTGGCTTGTAATGTCACCGGTATTTTTGCACTCTTAGGAATGCTTTCTTTTGACTGTTTCAATGCAATAATCTTAATTGCTTGTTAATATTGGATAAAAGAGCTGATCAATCAATTGGTACAAAACATGAGTCTCTATCTGTCCTGTTTTCACATGGAGCAGCCGGTTTGGAGTAGGGTGTAAATCTGGATGTATGCTCCCACCCTCTCATGCTGCCATGCATCCTTCCATTTTGAATCAAAGCTGTATAGATGTCATGGTTTTCCTCTTTTCCTTCCCTTCCCTCTCTCCCCCATGCCTGCCTCTGAAAGCTCCCAATCCATGTGTGAGCTGCAGTGGCTCTGCAGCTGTTGCTGTTTTCCTGCAGGTGGGATGCGGTACCACCTCCTTTCCCCGGAAGACAGAGAAGAGTTGGTGGAAGGCACGCGGCCGAGAAGAAAAAAGCACGATTATCGCATTGCTTTGTTTGGAGGCTCTCAGCCCCAGTCCTGCAGATATTTTAACCCCAAGGTAATCGTTACCTCAGAATGCATTAAGATTCACTGCTTGTAATCTTACCTGTTTTCTTTGCTGGTGATATTAACTAAGACATAATGATCTACGAAATGGTCTTAGGAAGGAAGTATTCCATCCCTACTGGGTATACAATTGGAAGAATATAGTTAATTAAGTATTTTTAAGTCTGTGTACCTAGATGTAATACTTTGTTTTGAATAGAATGACTGTGTTTGTTTCTTAGCAATATTAGATATGGAGAGCTGATCAATCTGTCTGAGTTGAGCATTGACTGGTATGTGTATTTCTCAGCTGCAAATAAACAAAAGGTCACTAAAACATCACGCAGTTGGTTAGGAATATATGAAAGTCTGTATGCATGTGCATGCACATAGGTGTTTAGAGATTACTCAAAGCAGGTTTTTTTAGCATATAATAATTTACTGGCTTGTATGTTAGTGTAGAACCCAGTTTTTATTGGGATTTTTAGTGCATTTATTATAAATATGCAACCACTTCTAAATTCTAATGGTTCACAATTTTGTTTGTTCTTAAAAGTATATAAGGAGAAGAATGGGGGGCCAAATATTACATAAGTGGAAGAGAGTGAGTTTTTACAACAAAAAAACTTAGGGATAATCAATTTAGACCAAGCAAGTTCTGCCTGAAATTTGTTTCCACGTTTCTTGAATAAAATCAAGTCACAGGAATGGTGTAGATCTCAGCTATGCAGATTAAAGGGTCTAAAGACATCAATGTCATGCAGAAGGATTACCCATACCCTATTTTACCAGGCAAGCACATACAGTAATACAGAACAAATTTGCCACATAAGCATCAGGGCTCTGTTAAGTTATGAGATCCCATGCATGTAGTAATATTTTGTTGAAGAAATTTTGGTTCTAACTCAGCATATTAAATGCTTGTTAAAATTTCAAGCAGTTTTGTGGGCTGTGTGAACTTCAAAGTGTGCCCTGTCAAATCTAATTTTGAATGAATGAGCCTTTGGGATGTGTTTTGAACTTTTCTTTCACATTCCTTTTGTAAGGAATTGTAAAATGCAAGCCACCTCTGATTACCACTCAAGTCTGGGGGTAAAATCCCCAAACCCACCAGCTTTGCTGACTTAGCTTGAGAGACACTTAATACGTATTCCTATTGGGAATTCAAATTTCTTAACTAATGACTGCTTTTTTCCTTTATACATATACTGAAGATAAGCAGCACTTCAGCTAGGGGTAAGGAGGTAAGGGGTACAGAGCAGATAATTCTCTCCTTTCCAAAATCTAAGTTTGGGAAGCCTTTCATCAGGGCATTTGTAACTTTTCAAGCAGTTGCATGATTTTCGCAAAGAAATCTGTTTTGTAGGTAAAGAGTAGTGTCTGTGAAAGTCTACATAAAGCATAGGATAAAAGAGCTTTACCTTTCATAGACTGCTTGTCCAGCAATAACACCAAAAAATAACTGAGTTTGGAAGAAATTTTGAAGGATTGCCTCTTAATCAAAACTTACAGCCTTGCATGTGGGCTAAGGAGTGGGGGAAGAATGGGGCAGGGAAAGAAAACTAAAAATGGGTAATTGGAGATCTTTATTCTAACAAGCATGTGTTCCTTCAATGTTT
Source organism: Melozone crissalis (assembly GCF_028551555.1). Taxonomy (NCBI): domain Eukaryota; kingdom Metazoa; phylum Chordata; class Aves; order Passeriformes; family Passerellidae; genus Melozone; species Melozone crissalis. The sequence continues at coordinate 32,696,764 of NW_026535794.1, forward strand.
TCCTAGTGCTTATATGTTTCCTTGGGTACTCTTAGCTAGCCTGTTATGTCTTGTTGAACAGCTTTTACCTAATTTCCAACTCTTAAGCTATTTAAAGGTCCTTTTCTGGATGTTTTGCTTGAGTATTTGATTTTAATCTTTAAACTCTGACAATAGCTTATTAAAAGCAACAAACCAATGATCCAGAACCGCTGCTGAATTACCATTTAACTCACTTTAATTGGTCTCATCAAAAGATGATGGGAGGGTCACAGAACAGAGAATAAGCTTGTGTATGTACTTTTGCAAGGTTAGGTCCTTGGGAAAAATTGAAGTTTTGCTTGTCTGTTGAACTGATTGAATAGTGACCTAGTCCCTCACTTCTGATATTAATCAAAACCAGAAATTTAATTAAATTATTACATGTCACATAAACAATTCAAAACAGAAGTTATATTTTTCCTGAAAATATTTTCTTGGTTGCAATATAAGTTTCCATAGCTGTTATATGATAAAACTAGTGCAAAAATTTTAATTTTCACTGATTCCTTTGCACACAAAATTAGTCTCTAATGCTGATAGTCATTTCCTTGTTATTGGAAGGGTTCTTTAAATAAGACTGGATTGGATACTGTGTTTTATTTGTTGAGAATGTTAGCAGTATTATTTTAAGACAATATTTGCTCTCTTTGTTGCACTGTGACTGGTATTTCTATTGATGCATGTTCTTCATCAAGAAAGCAAAATGATGCAACAGGATAGATGCAGACGGGCATAACACTTGTGGAGCAGTCTGGCACTAATTTCAGTAGGCATACATGATTTCAGAATACTACTAGAAATCCTAGATGTTCTATTAACAGTTGTGGGAAGCATTTTCTTGTTGAATTTTTCACAGAATTTAAAAAAAAAAATCCCTAGGTTGGGAATAAAATACTTGTTTTGTTTTATGAATTCTCAGTACAGAATTTATATATGATTGAGATTTTGTGTCAGCAATATGCTGCTTCTTTTGAAATTACTATCTCTAGTGGCCCGAAATGGTTGGAAGTTTTAAATTCTCAGCAGTGCAAAATTCAACAATGGCAAATAAAAAGTAACAGATGCCTGGCAATGCTATTTCTTGATGATCAAGGGGACCAGTATATCTTTTAGGAGGACATAGAGCTGTAGTCAGTAAGCTGTTAATGGGGAGTTTGTCCACAGTGGACCTGTCTGCTGGTTTTTATGACAAACTTGGAAGAGGAATCAATTGAAAATGAGGAAAAGTCTTACACAAAAAAAGGTACTTTTTCACAGGGCCTGTAATGTTATGTGCCATTCTTGTCACAGGGTCTTGAGGCTCTCAGGAGTTCAGGTAGTTTTAATAAGTGATTCAATAAATTGATGAAAGAGAAAAAGGTATAGCTTTTGACTCTGGTGTCCTGCATTGCAACTTGATGAAAACAGATCAGCAGGGAAAGAGTCACCATGTACTGACCTTGGTCCATCTTTCCCTACTCAGTCCCTGAGAATGGAGACTTGCACTGCCCAGGGCTGTGTGGATCTTGACTGTGCTGTAAAGCAACACTTCTGCATAATTCTTTAATGTGTTCAATTAAAAAAGTGAAATAATTCTATGTGGTACAGACTAACTTCGAAGAGCATTGCAAGAGGATGACCTAAATTGCCTCCTGCTGAAAGAGGAGGATACTGCTGAGTATACTCAAGTTATGGCTTTTCATTTGATAAAGGTATGGATGAAATGGATACATGAACAGAAGCCATAAAAGTGGGTCAGGTCACTGCCCTTTATAACAGGAAAGGAAAACAACGGGATATTTTGTAAAATTACCAGAAGTTTGAGCTAGAAAGTATGTTGATCTTGCACAATGCACTGAGACATTTTCTTAAGATTTATGCAGCTATTTATTTTGCCATGCTGTAGTATGGCTTTCCTTTCTAGGATGCCCCAGGACCTGTTTGTCACCATAAAAGGCCACATGCAGCTGACAGCTCTTCTTGATATGGGGGATGCTACAAGAAAAGATTGTAAGATGTTCTGGACTATAACATGCTCTGCCTCTCTTTCTTTGAACCCCCATGTAGGAGTCGCTGTTCTTCCTCATTGACCAAGGTGTTTGAAGTATGTCCTTGCTAAGAAAATGTAATGATGTAACGTCTTGTGTGAACCATTGCAGTGAAGGTCATTCAGCAGGTTGAGGTAGACCTTCTTGAGGTGGCACAGATAACAGTTAAGGTCCCATACTTTCCTGTTCAGTATAGGATTCAAGCTATGCTCATGGAATATGTGAGATGCTATTACTCAAGAAGTGTTTCTTGTGCTGTATGCTATCCTGGTCTGCCATCAGTTGTTGAGTTTGGTGTTTTTAAGGCTTTGGGCATTACTGCTCATATTTGATACTTGCTGATTTTGCCAATCTACGCAAAATCAGTTCATAGGCATCATGACTGCCAGTATTTGTGATGGAGCATTACCCTATTTCTCATGCTATCAACTGTGGATAGCTATAGAACATTTGTGTTTTGTAAATTCTGTAAATAAGCTTCTAGTTGTCATGGTAATAAAGTATGTATCAGAGCTTTTTTACTGAGTTGCTTGTCAATTTGGATATTATCTTCTCCTTTTTCCATTGTCTTTGCTTGGTACATTCTGTATTTTATTATTTTTTAGAAATAATATGTTACTATATGTAAGATGTCTTTTTCCATTGCTATAAAAGAAAATGCAATCCTACTTTATTGGTTACATGCATTGTTTCTAACATTATAGCAGCTGGAGGTCAATTGTGTTGGAAAAAAACACCAAAACTGTTTTTCAGGGAAGCTGTACTGGGTGCACACAGGGAATGTGGAAATAGAATTTCTTAATGTCATGGTTCATTGCATCTAACTATGTCTGTTGTCTAAGAGAATTTTTCAAGAGTACGCCTGAGGAGTATTCTTCAATAAACAGTGTTCATGTTTGTTTTGAAAAGGAACTTAAAACTGACCATATCTAAATCTCTATGAAAAGCTCTGTTTGAAAACACTCACTGTACAGGTAAGTGTTATAATCTATTAGACATTACTTGTTCTTTGTAATGCAGGATTACAGCTGGACAGACATCCGATGTCCCTTTGAAAAGCGCAGGGATGCAGCTTGTGTCTTCTGGGACAACGTAGTTTATATTTTGGGTGGTTCCCAGCTCTTCCCTATAAAGCGAATGGACTGCTACAATGTGGTGAAGGATAGCTGGTATTCCAAGCTAGGACCTCCAACACCTCGAGATAGCCTTGCAGCCTGTGCTGCTGAGGGCAAAATTTATACATCTGGTGGTTCAGAAGTGGGTAAGACACTAAAAATCTTTAAAACAAACAAAAAAGCACAAAGAAAGATAGCTGGAAAATTTTCTGGTTTTTTGCATGATTTTGTTGACAAGAAACTGCACGTTGCCATGTTAGCCTAATGAGTTTATTTTCCCATATTTAGGATTTTATCCCCCTTTGCCCATCCAACAACCTATTTGTGTTGTGTTTTGAAAATGGTTTCACTGAAGTGAATAGTATTTACATCAGTAAAAAGTACACTGCACCTCTTAAAGAGTTAAATAGGGACAAGATTTGATGGAGCTGTGAGCAACCTGACCTAGTGGAAGGTGTCCCTGTCCATGGCACGGGGATTGGAAATAGATGATTTTTAAGGTTCCTTCCAACCCCCACCATTGTATGATGATGTGATTCAATGAAATATATTTTGGGAGTCCCACTCTTATCTTTCTTCTATAAATCCACAGAATTCACTGTAGTTTAAAATTTTCTGGATTGTGTGACCAGAATAGCTGCATTTTGACAATGGCCTTCCTTTTATGCAGCATATGTTGGGCCTAAGGAGGTCTTTTAAGAAGGGGGCAGGCGGGGGGGAAGTGGAAAAGAAATCTCTTATAATTACTGCTTTTGGTGGTGGAGTTGTACTTGGTCCTGGTCAAGGAAGTTGTCCAATTTTTTTGTCAAATGACAGAAGTTATCTTCTGTTATTTTGTTTATCTGTTGGCTTACTTCCACAAATGGAGAAATTATACCTTTAGATCATTTCAGCATAGTAAAGTAAAAAAAAAAAAGACCATTGGGATTTTTTCGCTCTCCAAAAAGTCTAGAACGTGACTTATGCTGTGGTGTTGCAGGAACGTTTTATTTTGTCTAAACGTGGCACATCATCAACAACCCAAAGGTTGAAATGCAGGCATGGTATAGCCATAAAAATAGTTACAGTAATAAAGCTGTGTTCTTGGGAATAAAAACAAATGGGAAAAATCGTAGAAGGAAGATCCTTTTGAGATCTGCCTTGCTGCAGAGGGAGGTGAACATGGGAAAAAATTGTCGTGATCAGTGCTTAACACTGTCACGTAATGGAGGTTGTAACATTTAGGCCATGTTTTCTGACCTCTAAAATAAGTTAAGAAGTCTAATGTAGCAGCAGAATAAGCAGTTCCCAGCTGCCACCTCGTGTGGTGAATGTGAAATAGCACCTTTCCTATTACTTGAAATAGGCTTAACTAAGTCCACATTGGGTAGCTTGGAACACTACATCATCTCATGAATCTTTACAGTTTCCCATGTTTCAGTTTATGGGGAATAACAGGAAAATTTTTTGATTGTACAGTATATTTTCTAATTCATGATAAATAGTTAATACAACTATAGTTGAAGTTTAATGTAGCAGTTTTCTTACAAATACACCCTCACATTACTGCACAATTCCACTTTGCTTTCCATTAACCATGTTAATCAAGACAGGGTAGTAAAAGCTAAACATAAATAATGGAGTTTAATTTGCCTGTACTTTTTCTTCAGAATTTTGTGAATACTGAAATTGGAAAGGTCTGTCTCCTGAATCTAGTATTTTTGAATTTGAAGCAGGCAATTATGTTGAAAGCATTAATCTGATCAAATGCTACAGTGTGTTTAGCTGTAAAGAAATCTAAAATTTTCATTTTTTTCCATCAGTTGAAGAGGTTGGATTACTGTATCAGTCCATTACAGACAGCATGGCTCTTTTCCCCATCTTGAATTGATGGGAGTCCTGTTCTATTTGCAACAACTAGCAGAGTTTGGAAGCTGAAATACCAGATTCTTTTACTCTTGTTTCAGTGCAGGAGAAATACTTAACATTATACTGAAAATGAAAGCTTCTGCCTGTTAAAAAAAGAAAAAATGGGTCTGATGGATTTTTCCATGGATGGGAATTTCTGCAACTTCAAAACAATAAGAATGTTTGTTTACATCAAAGAAAAAAATGTCGCACTCTATTCAGTTTGTGGTGATACTGAGAGTGACAGGGTGGGAGTGAACAAATGCACACTTTATAGGATTGTGTTTATAAGAGTCATTTTGGGTCTGGAAACATAGCATCCTGTTGAAGGTTCAAATCCTCAGCTGGTAGTAAGTGCTGCTAATGTGACAGGCTTAATTTTAGAAGTAGAAAGCCAAGGAAAACAGGCACAATAAAAGGCACTTTTAACTATTCTGGGTGAATATACCTTTTGAAACAAAGGGAAGAAGGATGTCGTTCTATTCTGTTCTTGTATTCAGCCTTCCCTGCCTTGGTTATGATTTGGTCACTTACCTGAGCACAAGTTTTGAGCCCCCATCTCTCTTCAGCAGAAAAATTGCTTTTGATTTCAGTAAGAGTTTCCTTGGCTTTTGAGGGAAGAGTACACAGACCCTTCACTTCCAGGCAATAAGTATCTACCAGTCCTCAGGAAGAAAGTAAATTGGGCAGAGGTAGCTGTTTTCTGGTTGCTAATAATTTCAGGACTATGTTATGACATAAGCTATCAAATTCCAAAGGCAGCAAGTGTTCTGGGTATTGGACAAGTCACATTGCTTAGAGGAAAAAGACTCATGAACCTATAGTGAGTTTACAAAGCTGGTTTCATCTTCACATCTGAAAGTCCAATATATTTCCAAGTAGAAAGAGTAGCATGAGCTGATGACAATGGGATGGGTAATTTAAATACATCTCTGTTTAGCATTTATTTCCCTCCAAGAAAAAAAACCTTACCTTTTTTCGTGTTGTTTTTAAACACAAATAGCAATTTTATAAACTTACTTGCATATTTTGGAACAAAAGAATCAAAATAATTACAAGTATATGTTTTCTGAATAATCCCAAGTTTAAAGCTGGTTAGTTCTACTTTTGGAGGCAGGAAAGCAGCTTTCCCTTTTCCACTAGCATCAATATGATGATTGCTGTTAGACTCTTCTCTTGAAAGACAACCATAAAGATTAATGCCACTTTGGTGGGTTTCTATTTTTTTAAGGCAATTCTGCACTGTATTTATTTGAATGCTATGACACGAGAACAGAGAGCTGGCACACGAAGCCCAGCATGCTGACTCAGCGCTGCAGCCATGGAATGGTGGAGGCCAATGGGCTCATTTATGTGTGTGGAGGCAGCCTGGGGAACAATGTTTCCGGAAGAGTCCTGAATTCCTGTGAAGTTTATGACCCAGCCACAGAAACGTAAGTGTTGTTTTAAGTCAGGTTGGCTTCAGTCTCTTGTGTAAATGACTGAAGTGTAGATGACTACAGGAAAAACTCTGGTAAGGAATTTTCCCTGAGTCAGCATAAAGAAATCAGTTCTTTGTAGTTCTACTTGAAAGATGTTTTTTCTTAAGCACCTTTCTTCCATATTTTATTTTCCTAATGATAGGTTATACTTAGTTTCTCTGAATCAGATGGTGATTTGTCTTTTTTTGTTTGATTTATTTTCCCAGGTGGACTGAACTGTGTCCAATGATTGAAGCCAGAAAGAATCATGGGCTGGTGTTTGTCAAGGACAAAATATTTGCTGTGGGTGGACAAAATAGTTTAGGTACTTTCATTCTATTAATTCTCTGTCTGGTCACACAAAGTTTCGTGGGGTTGTTTTTCTGTTTTGGAATGGATTCATTCCACTCTGTTCAGCTGTAGAGCTTTGAACAGCACCATCAAACATGTCTTCTTGTTGTCACATCAGTGTTGCCTTCTTCCTTTCACCTCCCCACTTCATTGTTACCTTATTTTTCAAATTCTTGTACTCATGATAGTCAAGTTCAGATATGCACCCCTACTGTAGCCCAGTTCTGAAGCAGTTAATATGGCTAAACCAGGCATCTGAGATTTTGTTTGTTTGTTTTTTATTTTGGGGTTTTTTTTTTAGTTATTCATGATTTTAGCATTCTTTTGAGAGACAGGTAAAGGTGTAGCCACTATTTTAAAACTTTACTCTAAAGACTTAAATCTATTCTGCTATTGTAGAATGGTGAAAATGTGAGACCTCTTTTGACAGCTCTAGCTTTGAAATATGATTTGCTGTCATGGCCAGGTCAATTAGGATCTGCCTGTCTCCTTGTCTTTTAAAACTAGAAGAATAATACTTTACAAGAAGAATTGAATTTTAATTGCACAGAGTTTCTGAAATGCTTTTCAAAATGGAAAAATTCTCATTTATGAGGTTTTTGAACTCACTATTTACAGTAAGTGGAATTCCTGATTTCAGATAAATGCTGTTTTAGAATACAGCTTGATTTTTAATTGGCTACTGAAACTATTCCATCATGATTGATTCCCAAACATTTTATCAATCTGTAATCTGCCATCTTGCAAAAATAAGTTTATTCATCAAATGCTCCTCTTAGAAGTGTTAAAAATTGTTCTTACCGTAGTAAAATGAGGAAGAGTTATGTCTGAGTTTAAAAACTCATATATGTTAATGTGATAGATTTCTTGATCTCTCAGATCTAATAATTGAGTACTGGAAGTAAAACCTGAGTTAAATAGGGACAGCAGCATGTTTGTAGCTATTGTTAAGTGTAATTACTAGCATATGTCCTGAATAAGCAAATCTTAGTCACAAAATATACTCTAATAACTTTTTGTTCCTTTGGCCCTTTTCAAAGGAACTTAGGCTTTTTCACTTTGATGATTTTAGTATCATCATGACAAGAAACCTCCTCTATCAGTAAATTGCCAGTTTTGGTAAAAGTACCCGTGAGCCTTCTAGAATGAAATGACACTGCTGTAGGGAAATTTCAGGTAATTCTTGAGTTTTAGTCACTAGCCCCAAATTTGTCAGAAATTCAGCACTGAAGCTTCTTCTGTTCATGAAGTAACATGTTTGAATCTGTAGAAACCATCTAGTGTGAATTTGTGAGAATACATCTTACTTTCTATCTCCTTTTCACTTTTCCCTGGTTTTGTATTTATACAAGGATAAGCTTCTAGTTTAGAAGCTGGGGTGTATTATCAGATTTGCTTTTTTTAGTGTAAGATTTTTGAAACCTTGAAAATAAAGACTTGAGTTTGCATGCTCTAGTGCAGTCCATACAGTGCAACATAATAAGCAGTTATCTATCTCATTGCTTTGTAGGTGGCCTTGATAATGTAGAATATTACGATATCAAGATGAATGAATGGAAGATGGTGTCTCCAATGCCATGGAAAGGTGTAACAGTGAAGTGTGCTGCTGTGGGACCTATAGTCTATGTCCTGGCTGGTTTTCAGGGTGTTGGTCGCTTAGGGCACATTCTTGAATATAACACTGAAACAGACAAGTGGACAGCCAACTCCAAAGTCCGTGCTTTCCCAGTGACAAGTTGTTTAATCTGTGTTGTAGACACTTGTGGGGCAAATGAAGAAACTCTAGAGATCTGAAGACTCTAGGAGATGCCGAAGCATTCTTCAAGGACTTAGGAAAAGATGGTTTTGGTGCTTTGCTTCCATGTTTTACTGAATCGTGTTAAATTTAGTAACAGGAAGAAATTGAGATGCAGTCTTTTAATTTGTATATACAGCATATTGTATAATGTGGATTTTTGTCATGCCCATTTTCTTGTCTGTTTTAAAGAGATGGGGATGTGTTTTGAGAATCCACTAACCTAGGTGATATCACATGGCATCTTCCTTTAAAAGAACTGTAGGTGTGGCCTTGTCAAACAGAGACCCAATCCAAATATCTAGAATGCCTCTAAAGCATTTGATAAAGAAAAAAATTCTGGTTAAATTTTACCAAGACCAGTTGCAGAGACACTTCCTTTAATGAAGGAGAGTAAATACAGCTTGACTCATGAGAAAGAGGAACAACAATTTTTTCTCCTTCATACCTACCTGCAGAAATCTTACTGGGATGAAATGAAGACATTTTCTCAGGAAAGACCAGGGACTGCTGTCTAATAAAGATTCCCAATGTTTCAACAGCTCTCTAGATCATGATAGCTGGCTTCTTCCAGTGAGTTTCTTCCATCATTTGCATGACTGCTTATCAATGTTTTAAGGTTAGAGACGCCATACATAAAAATTAGAGGAACACTGATGGTGTCTGGCATTTTGTGGAGCCTTCACAGAAAGACTTTTTTGATTTTATTTTTTTTAATTACACTGAGGTAGGGAATGGTGGGGCAAGTTGACGACAATTGTGCACTATAATTAGCAAGTTGGAAACTTGGAAAGAATTTTTAATCTATCTTCCCAGGCATCAGACTGTACATATTGTAGATGCCAAACCTTTAGCAAATATGGGAACAGGAATGAGAAAAGCAAAGTCAATACGACACATATATTGATTTTCTTCTTGAAAATGACTGTTTTTAAAATGGCATGAACCAAGTAATTAAAGATACTTTACAGAAGTCTTCAGAAGTTGCACATGGTTATTCATCTCTCGTTTAGAAGTACAGAGTTCTGTAAATGCTTCCAGCCCACGTGATGGTAAATTTCTTCATGCAGCCTCAAAGTCCAGCCTCTCAAGCTTTGGGTGTCATCGACATTGTGTGCTTCTTCCCAGTTCTGGAAAACTATACAAATGACATCTGTCCTGCTCCTGTGCTAGTTTATTCATAGATGCATCATAGTTTTGTCACCTCTCTTCTAACTTGCTGATTTTTTCAGGTCTGGTTCTATGAGACTAGTGAGTTAACTTCAAAATTTGGTGCTTGCTTGCCTCTACTTCGCTTGTGCTGTGGATTTTTATTCTGTTTTAGTTCTGAAGTTGCTCCAGCTTCTCCTAAGTAAATCCTGGTTTTTCCAAGTCAGTACTTCTTAGTAGACTTGATCCTCATTTCCTTCCTCATCCTGACAACTCTGCCTGTACAGACAGGACTAGATGCACTCACGGCCTCCATTGTGGTTCCTGCAGCTCCCTTCTTTATTCAGCAGTAAGTGAAGGGCGTGCGACTTTTTTTGTTTACCCTTGCCTTTTCACTTCTCCTGGCCACGATACGTGTTGCTGGTGTCTCCGCTCCTTGATTCCGCACTACTGGAATTCTGAAGGGAACTGTGTGCTTTTTGGACTGGACAGGCTCTTTTATCTGTTTTGCATCCGCTTTTAAACTCGCGGCCCCCGTTGTCGCTAGGGGTGAATAGTCCCGGCAGCGCGGGGCGGCGGCAGCGCGGGGCGGGCGCGCTCCTCCTTCGGCTCTGCGGGGCTCGGGCCCTGTGCCGGGAGCGGCATCCCCGCTCCGCGGGCCCCGCACCCCCGGCGCTCCGTGCCCGAGCGCGGCGGGACGCGGGCGGCTCCCGCTCCTGCCCCGGTGCCCGCCCCGTGCGGCCGCTGCCGGCGGGAGCCCCGGGGCAGAGCGGGCCGGGCGGGTCTCGGCTGCGGCTGTCGGGGCAGCCTCTGCTTCGGCACTCCCAGGATTGTGCGCTGCCTGAAGGACTGCGGGAGGGGCCACGGGGCCGTGGGAAAGCAGCCCGGGCATTTCTGCTGCCGGGAGCGGCTGCAGCAGCTGCGTGCTGTTCCCATTCTCGCCGCCTTCGGTGTGGGGCAGCTTCGGAAGGCGAGGCACTAAACGGAGAGCCGAAGGCAGCGCTTGCCTGTCTTTATTCGTGCTCGAAGAGACGGCGTTTGCCAATTCATCTGGGGCGTTTACGCCTCCGGAGTTCTGTAATGAATCCTTCGTGTCTCCCACTGTAACTGTTTCAGGACAAGACGACGTACCGAGCCCCGTCTTTGTAACTATGGAGGGTGGTTAGAAGTATTAATCTGTTTTCTTGGAAGTTTTTGATCTTTCCTGTCCATGCAGGCTTTTCAGATGTCTTCTTTCAGAAGAACTGCACCTGGAGTACTATGACAGCAAACTATAATTGAGAAATGTGTAAGCAGTTTAAAAATGATGACTTATGGGGACAGTCTTTGGGATAAGACTTGTTACCAATCTTCAGGTGGCAACTCTTGACTTATCTCCCAACTCTAGGAGATGATCAGAATGCCAAAATATCCTTCAATTCCTGTGCATCAAGGAGAATGCCAAAATAGCAGCTGGTCCATATGGTCTACCATACCATCATCTTTTTGTCTGAGATCTCTGGCTCAGAATGTCCAATCTGATATTGCTTTTTATGTAAAGATATAAAAATTTGATATAAAGGCAACAGTAAGAGTATTTAAATGAATCCTGTATTAATAACAAAAAAAATCATCTTTTCCCCTTGAAAGGGAAGGAAAGCAAGATTCCTCTGTTGGATTAGTGAAGTTTCTTTTCTGATTCTAAATATTTTTGTTGACAGACCACATTTGTTTTTTTTTTATTTTTTTAAAGCCTTCCCCAGTAATAAAAATATGCACTTTATTTCTCTCTCTTTTCAGATAGATGCTGTTGAACTGTTAGCAGAACAGTGGGAAAATTGGCTGATACAGTTGAAAGCTTTAAATGCGGTAGCCAAAGCAGCATTGGTAGGTGTTCACAAATGGCAAAGTATCTGTGCTTGATGTCATTTTTAATGAAATAATTTATACAGCTGTTTATTATGGCTAAAAAGAGATTTCTGAGATGTGGCAATTGTGATGTGCAACCTGGGCATATTCTCAGGACTCCAGAAATCAGTGAATCCCAGGTGCTATTATAAAACCCTTCAGTTAACTGGGGAAAAACGTCCATAGGGATGGTTCCATGGTAGCAAGGCAGCAGCTGGATCCCGGCTTTGGAATACTCTCATTGCAAGCCCCATGAAAACAACCTGAGCTTCAGTTTGGCATCTGGCTGTGTACATGACCAGGAAGAGGCCAATCCCCACCACACCTTTTTCCCATGTACTGATGTTGACTCTTCCAAGAGAGGATCAGCAAACTGGACCAGAATTCCCCTCCAGACACCTTAGGATAAATGGAGCATTTGGCCAATGTCAGAATTGAGGGATAGGTGGGAGAGAAGCCTTTGGATGCCATTTGAAGACAGAAAGAGTCATTGGTGCGGGGAAGGTGACAAACACTTGAGAATGGAGATGGGTTTGCAGAAGCAAATGCCTGAGTTGGAGCCCACGTGAAATAATCAGAGAGGCAGAGGAAGTGGCTCTCTTTGAGTGCAGGCTGCATGAAGTGCAGGGAAGGTTGGGTGATGTGATGCCAGCCCTTGGTCTGTTCAGTGCTGAGGGTGGACAAGCAGGATTTGGGCTTTCCCACAGGAGACAGTGACAGACACAGATGTGCTGAGGGCAGAGAAGGGAGTGAGTCAAAGCTGTGCCCTAAATACAGTCACAGAGCACAACCTGGAATGGTAAGAGGTGAGAATGAGAGCTCCCAGAGGGGATCAAGTCATGGACTGACAGGCAAAAATCGATCAGTTGTTACAGATTTGCATTTCTGGAGGGTTTTACAGAGAAGAGCAGGTATGGCCTTAGAGCACTTAGAGCTCTGCAAGAACAGGCAGTTGTGAGGAGTGATCACTGTTGAGCTTGGTTGGAGTTGGCTTCAGTAGGACTGGGCAGCTCTGGGTCTGTTTCAACTAGTTACTGAGAGAGAATTCCCTGTTTTGGAATCTAGTTTTCATGTCTCTGTCTCTGGAATTTTTTCAGCTCTCTGCTTTCAAGGCCACAGTCACTCAAGCAGCACCTGCCTTTGGAATGGGAGGACAGCAAACCTCAGCCTTTGGGCTGTCAAGTAAGTTCCTCGTGCTAAGAGCCAAAACATTTACACATTTTCTGTAGTTTGCTGCTGCATCTTTGAAACTCAGCAGTTGTTCAGTATCCCTAGGGTACCAATTCTAATATTTTTTTGTCAATTCTTTGCTTGCAGGCTTTCCTGTGAGCAGCAGCAGCAGTACCAGTGCCAGCAATTTCTCCTTTAAAGCCAGCTCCAGCCTCATCAGTCCAGCATCATCTGGGAGCAGCCCTGCTGCTGGGAGCTCTTCTGCTGCTGCAAATCCTCCTGCATTTGGGACAGCATCCTCTCCCAGCACAGCCCAGTCCGTCGGCTTTGGCAGCCCGGCCGCTGCATCCGCAGCCTCCTTCTCCTTTAAAGCAGCTGCCACGGCCGGTGCCTTTGGGACTTCTGGCTTCTCAGGCTTTGGCAGTGCTTCTGCTGGGAGCTCTGCAAGCAGCCCTGCAGCAGCCTTTGGAGCCTTTGGTGCCACCGTAGCCCCTTCTGGCTCGCCCTCGAGCGGAGCTTTATTTGGGCAGGGCGGCAGTGCCACTGCACATCCTGTCACCTCAGCGTCTGCTGCAGCCACCAACGCCAGCCCTGCCTCAGACAAGTTATTCACTCCCAAGAGCGAACTGTCAGCTGAAGAGTGGCAGCAGTTTGAAGCAAAGGAGTTCACAATTGGGAAGATTCCTCTGAAGCCACCACCAGTAGAACTTTTAAATGCTTTCGACCTTTTAAGTTTATTTTGAAATGTTGTTAATTTTTATTTCCTTTCTCAGTTCTCTTCTGCAGAAACAAATGCACAAGTATAAACCTTTGAACCTTGTATTGGGATGGACTTCTTACATCTGAAAGATGAACTGTTGAAACTAAAATAGAACATTTCCTTCTATATGCTGTCCTGTGAAATTCGGTACAAAGGCTATATGAAAAACATGGTGTCAAAAGAAAGAATGTTTCAGTGAGATATTTAAAACCTCCTCTTGTATCAATATATTATCTCCAAATATACAGTCCCTGGGATGTAGGACTGGCCACAAAAGCTTTTTTCCCCATTGCCCCAACAATTGATATTGTAAATTTTTTGGTGAGCCCTTACTGATAGCTATTACTGAATGTGTGCCTTTGCTGTCTGTCTATAATCTGTTGTTTTATTCCCCAACTTTACTGATACTAGATGATCTGTGAGGGATGCCTCAATAATTTCCTTCAGTCCCCTTCACTAATTATCAAAATCCTCCAGCATTCTAATGTTTACATCTTTAAGTTGACCCTTCCTGTCCACAAATGGCACATGGATTCAGGTCAGAAGGAGGGGCCATTTCAGAGCCCAAAAGCCCTGCCTATCCTTTTGCCTTGTCTAATACCATTCTCTTCTCATCCACATTAAAAAGGGGTTCAATATAGCCTACATATCCCACCAATTAGGGCTATGAGTCAGCATGATAGTTTCCAAAAGCTGATACATTCCTTCAGGATTCTCTCATTATGAACCAACAGATCATTTCCAATTCAAAAAATCAAAAGTAGTACAAGGAACAAGGAACATGTCCAGAAAAAAAATGGCTGATGCTCTGACCCCACTGCTTGTCTGTGCTCTATATTTTGAGCTGTATCCTCTTTATCCATCTCCACCCTGCTGTTTTAGGGGTGTGGAATGAAGGGAAGTAACATTTGCACATAAAACCTCATCCCCTTTTCCAACATCCACTGTAAAATAATATTAATTTGCAATGACACATTTTCCCCATACTCCAATTTATAAAGTGGCCACTCGTGATGACAATATTTCTTCATTTTATCTTCAGTCACTGGATCTCCCCTAAACACATTCCAGCTTTTGGGGATGCATCCTAGATGCTATGGGGAAGAAATGGGGATTGGCATGTTCCCATCATTTAATTTATTAACATTCATGTTATGCAATTCCTTTACCCTTAGGTCCAGACCTTCAGTAGTTACACAACCCCAGTCCCCCTGACTAGTTACACTGATAAATATACACCATTTGAAAGAGGAACACTGGTGTACCTACTGATCCAAGAATTCTATTCCCCTTTTTGCACTTACTTGAGTCTCTCTGCAGCATTGCATCTTGAGACTGGAGAGGATTTGATGGAGTCCATGATCAGCTGGTCAGTACATGCTGCAGTTCTGTCTCATCCAATTCTCCATTGCCAGAGGAAGCAAGATGGTCTAGTCAAGGCTTTTGGCTATCCCACCTGGACACCCAGAACTCCCAAATATGGATTCCACTGGGTGCAAGAAGCAGATTTGCACGCAGAGTAGAGTTCATAGAATATCCTGACTTGGAAGTGACCCACAAGGATCATCGAGTCCAACTCCTGGCCTTGCACAGGACCATCCCCAAGAGTCACACCATGTACCTGAGCCCTGTCAGGTTGGTGCTGTGATGATTTCCCTGGGGAGCTTTCTTAACACCCAACCAGCCTCCAGGTCAAGAACCTTTTTCTAATACCCCACCTAAACCTTCCCTGACACAACTTCAGGCCATTCCCTCAGGTCCTGTCACTGATCAGTGGTGAGAAGAGATCAGTGCCTGCCCCTCTACTGCCTGAGAAGTTGTAGACTGCAACTCATCTCATCTTCTCCAGGCTGAACAAACCAAGTGCCCTCAGCTGGTCCTCATACAGTTTCCCCTCAAGGCCCTTCTTGATCTTCACTGCCCTCCTTTGGATGCTCTCTACCAGCTTTATATCATTCTTCTCCTGAGGTGCTCAAAACTGCCCCCAGGATTTGAGATGAAGCCACCCCAGCACAGAGCCAAGCGGGACAATCACTCCCTTGCCTGGCTGGTGATGCTGTGGCTGATGCACAGAGATCTTTGTTACATGGCTGTGCACATGGGCAGTGAATCCCTAAATGTAGCACAGCCTCTGTGTGCCAGCCAGCCACTTTTATACACTTCAGACAGCAACAGCTCAACATCTCCGAGCTATGCTGTACCTACAGTGAGAGGACTACAGAAAATGGCCTTAGCCTAAGACAGGGAGATTCAGGTTAGATATTAGAAAAAAGTTTTTCACTGTTAGGGTGGTCAGACATTGGAATAGGTTGCCCAGGGAGGTGGTGGAGTCACTGTTGCAATATGTGGTACGATTTTCCTAAGAAAGGATGTTGTTTAATGCCTGATCTTTATATACTTTCAAACCTAATCAACAAGAAGGGAGATTTAATCCCTGAAAGAGATAGCAGCTGGCAAGCTCTAAATGTGCTCATGTGTTAGAAAAACAAATTATTTGTAGGTAGAATTGCCTTGTTAGGGTTCAGGGCTGGACATGCTTCAGTGATCTCAGCCCTGGGTGAGGTTGACAAAGCTTGGGAAGAAGGAGTTACCACTGATAATGGACACAAAGAATGCAGAATTTACATGCCACAAGAATATTTGTCAGAACCCTCAAGATAAGGAAGAAAAGAATAAAAACAACTCAGCAACTGTGCTGAAACCAGCTGTGACTGGGTAAAAGGTAGTTCCAGCAGGGGGATCTGTGACCAGCAGCTCATGGATCACCAATCCAAGAAACCCATGGGCCCACAAGAAGAAAAAGACTGAGCATGAGGACTAATTGACATGAGAAGTGAGAGAACAATTAACCAATAGAAGATAGAATACGAATTAGTAAGAGAGCTGTGTAACTTGTAGCTAATGAAGGCTAATTCCTTTCTTTGCTAAAATGTATAAATAGAAAAAGTTTTGATAGTTGGTGTGCTTGATTTGTGGAGTACCATCTAGCACCCGGGCTTGTGCAACTGTGAAATAAACAGTCTTTCAAATGTGTAATTATTGGCTTCTTACTGGGTAATTAATCCAATTTTTGCAGACAACATCACCATCCCTGGGGGTGTTTAAGCGGTGCCTGGACCTGCCGGGTGATGTGGTTTAGTGGATTGCAGTGGTAGGGATAGGTTGGTGGTTGGACTGGGTGATCCTAAAGGTCTCTTCCGACCCTGCTGATTCTGTAGCCATGGGCTGTACATACCTCGGTCTCCCCGTAAAGATACAGTGATACAGCACAGAAGCGCTTTACCGCGCAGGCTGTATGGAGCTTATGTGAGACAGGGGCGGTTACAGCCGAGGGGCGGCTATTTTACTGTGTCCGTGCCTGCAGGTTTGCACAGCACAAATCAAATCCGCATTTGGCTTTACCAGCAGCTGATTACAGCGCTATCCCCAGCTCTGACAGGATGTATGTGCCGGCCTATTCCCGCCTCCCGCCGGCCCTGGCCGGGGCCGGGCCCGGCCCGGCCCCACCCGCGGGCCCGCCCGGCGCCCGCCCGGCGCGTCAGAGCCGCGCGACGGCGGGGCGGCCATGGGCGTCTGCCAGTTCTTCCTGCGCGGCTACTGCCGCTTCGGGGAGCGCTGCTGGAACGAGCACCCCCGCGGCGCCGCCGGCCGCCCCGGGCCGCCCCCGGCCCACGGTACCCGCTCTGCTCCGCGCCGGGACGGGAGGGCGGGGGGACGCGGCGCTGCCCGCCCCGGGCGCCGCTCCGAGCAGAGCGGGCCTGGCGGGTGTCGGCAGCAGCCTCTGACTCGGGACTCGCCGAGCTGAGCTCTGACGGAGGGTCTGGAGCACAGGTCCTGTCAGGAGCGGCCGAGGGTGTTTAGCCTGGAGAAAAGGAGACTTGGGGGCGACTTATCGCTTTCTACAAGCGCCTGACAGGAGGCTGTGGGCAGGGGGAGCTCGGTCCCTTCTCCCAGCCCACCAGGAGACACAGCCGTGAGCGGCACCACGGAAGGGTTGGTTGGGCAGTCAGAGAAAGGGTGACCGAACATTGGAATGGACTGCCCAGGGAGGTGGTGCAGTCACTGTCACTGGAGGTGCTTAAGGAAGGACTGGATGTGGCACTTGTGCCATGGTCTGGTTGACAAGGTGATGTTTGGTCAGAGGTCCGTTTGGTCAAGGTGATGTTTAGTTGAACTCGATGGTCTCAGAGCTCTTTTCCGACTTAATTGATCTTGTGATTCTGTGGCTGCGGGATGTGCCTCAAGGCAGTGGGAAAACAGCTTGGAAAACTCTGTTCTCATGAGCAGCGAGCAAGTTTCCAGCAGCTGTACCCAGTGAAGGCTGTTTCCATTGCCATCTGCTCTGGGTATGTGGGAGCTTTGGGAAGGAAAGGGGCATGACAGAGAGCTGGGGGCTGCAGTGATGGCATGGCAGGAACTCACTGCAGGTACTTGTCCTTATTCCTGCTGGAAGGAGGGTCGTGGTTTGCCTGTAACAACACACAGAGGTGTGTCCAAGGTCTCAAAATGAAACTCAGGAGCTCCCTGTGCTGGAGCAGAGCCCCTGCTGGAGCTACAGAGGCAGGAGCCCCTAACATAAACTTACAGTGCATTCAATTCAGTCTTTTTCTCCTGGGGTAGTTACTTCATGAAACAACCTAAGCAAAACTGAGCCAGTGTCTTTAGTGCCACGAGTTGTTGGCACAGTGATGTAGTTGAAGGTGTCTCTCTCATTAAGGCACAGCGGCAATGGAACTAGACTTTTAAAGGCACCTTCCAACCCAAACTGTTCTGTTTGAGAAGAAGGACTTGAGAGCTCCCCTGGGTAACTCACTAGTTAAGCTGACTTAATAATGAGGTTAACTTATTAGGAGAAAACTATGTTTTAATTTCAGACTTTTTATTGTCACTTTAAGACTAGTTATACTTACAGTTTTTGTTGATGTTGATTCATATCTTAATGATTAAAATTTGTTTGCTTTTTTGTTTGTTTGTTTTAATTGGCAGGTACTAGTGGAAGAGGAGGAGGAGGAGGATGGGGTGCCTCTAACCAGAGATACAGCAATGTTATCCAGCCATCTTCCTTCAAGTCTGACACGTGGGTTGGCAGCAGAGATCACGGAAGAGGATTCTTTGGCTCCTCTGACTTTGGATCGTCAGGAGGCAGCAGCAGAAATGCAGACTTTTCACAGAACAGGTTCTCTGCCTTAGCCAGCAGTCAGAGTGTTGCTGATGGCTCTAAAGATGAAGAGGAGAGACTTCTGTAAGTTACAGTCCTGTCTTACTGGAAGCATTTAGAACGAGCAGGTTGAAAGCTCACTGATTTCCTAGAGATAATGCAGAGGACAGGATCGTGGGGAGAAAGCTGGGACATGGGAAGAAACATAGAGAACATCACTTCATTTGGGTCTCTGGAATGATGCTGGCATGGGGAGGAGTGATCCTTGTTTGGCACTTGGGCTGGGCAGACAGTCAACTGTGAGTAAGATGGTGTGGTATTTAAGTTGTGATCAGGAGGATAAGGAAGGAAAGAGATTTCAGTGCTTGAAAATAAGAAATCAAAGCCCCTTATACAAATGAATTTTTTTACTTTGTTTTTTGTCACTTAAGACAACAAGTCTTTCTGCCAACAGCAAAACTATTGGTTTCACAGAGGTGTATGTTACAGTCAGCTACAAGTGACCAGCAGCTGCAGGCAGGTACTGAGAAGCAGCAGTGTGATTTCCCAAAGAAGCAAGGCTTTGGAAACACTTTCCATTACTTTTTCTGAGATTACATTAAGAAAACAATTGGTTTTCATGGTAGCAGGTTTTTGACTCTAAATTTGGATTCAAACCAATTGTTTGAATTGGTTGTTACTAGCATTTTTGGTTTGACCATGCAATTTCACCTTCATCTGTGATTTTGTTTTGTTAGTGAATGTGTAGTGAAAGACATGGAAATTTGGCAATCTTCTGGACAATGGATATTTTCATGTTACTCACCAATGAAAGAAAAGCCAAATGTCTCAGGTAGGTAATGTTTTCAGTGTTGTGTATTGCTGCTGTTGAGGATGTTTCTGTGACTTGCAACATTGTTGTACCTCTGAGCAACCATTTGCTGGGTGATGATTTGCCTTGTCATACAACAGAAAGGAATATTAGTGGAGGGAAAATTCAGTTTGGACGTTCACACCTCTGACACTCTGTAATGAATGTTTTTTTTGTCCCTGACTATAACTCTCTTAAGAGAGACAATGTATCAAGGTCCATGTCCTTATACTGTAGAGGGCAGTTGGAGGTATCAGTCTCTTTTCTTGGAGGTTTTTGACTCTTCCTGTCCTTGCAGGCTTTTCAGATGTCTCACCAGAAGAGCTGCGTGTGGAGTATTATGACAGCAGAGCAAACAATATTGTTGGGAATTATGTAAGTATTAATCAAATGTTGGCTGGTGTGGACTCTCTTTGGACAGGACTTGTTGCTGTTCTTCAGGTGGCAACTCTTGATTCATTTATCTCCAACTCTAGGAAATTATCAGAATGCCAAAATATTTTTCAATTCCTGTGCATCAAAGTGAATGCAAAAATAGACACTCCTTGACTGAATCTTGTCCCTGCTCCTGTGTGTTATTTGTAGAAGTTGAACTTGAATCCTGTCTCAGAAGTTTAATGCCTTATACACTATTAGGCAGTTTGATTGTTATAGGTGGTTATTTGGTGCTTTAAATAGAACTTGGCCTTGTTCTTTTACATACCTTTGTTGCAGGCAATTAATGATGAAAATAGCAGCTACTTATTTTCTAGAAACAGGTATGTATATACTCATTTGGAAGTAAGGCATATGTTTTATATAAAACATCTCTCAGTGTGTACATATCATTCCTCCCTTGTAGTCCTGTCAATACCAAGGAAGCTAACAGTTTATTGTTGTGCCAGGAAAGAAATTAGGCTGTTAGATAGATGCAAGTAATTCAAATTAATTCAAACTACATTGCACTCTTTCCTATTCTGGGTTCTGTGTTACAGAAGGAATTGCTCTTGTCACCATTCTTGCTTCATAGGTTTAGATTTACCAGAATCACATTTTTAGAGAGAGGAGACACATATTTTTTTAAAATTTCAATTAAAATAATAATAAATAATATATAATAAACAATCTGCTCTCTATGGTTATTTAAATAAATAAATAAATAGTGATCTCATCAAAGCACTAAATGCAAGTTTTTCTGACTCTCAGTGTATAGATGATAACTGCATGATACAGTTCTCTTACAAGATGTTTAAGTACAGCATGTCTTTTCCGTGTTTCTGTTCTTACACTGGGTCAAAATCTGAATTTTCCAGTTTGTTGTACAGGAGCAGATACCAAGCAACATGATCTTCCAGCATGTGACTAGACATAAAAGAATTATTGATGTTTGTGCTGTAAGACTCTTTTGAAAAATGAAGGAATTTGTCTACAAAAAGATTACTCACTCAATTTTTGCAGGCATTTGTGACACTAGGTGTTTTACTTGTCTAGGTTTTAGAGAAAATTCAATTAGGCCAGGCATCAAATTAGCTGTGTTGCTAAACTTAAGTGTAAATGTGGGAAGTACACATTTGGAATTCCTGAAAGGTTGTTTGAAGACTTTTTAGGTTTTTGCTTAGTAGTAAATCACAGTTATCAAGACACAGATACCATTTATTGCTGCACTGTTCTGTGTAGTTATCTGACAGATCACACTCAGGGGGTTGATTTAAATTAGGGAAGGTAATTTCATCAAAAGTAACTATTTTAGGATGATACAATGGAACTGTTCTGAATTACAGTGGTTTGAAATTAGGTAGGGTTTTTTCCAAAAATGTGGAAGAAGCTAAGGTAAATCTTAGGATTTCAGCCTAGTGAGTGAGTGCATAAGTGGAAAGGCCAGATTGTAGAGTCTGTTCTCATGTATATAAAACTTACATATCTTGTTTTGTGCCATTTCCCCCCCCCCAGCATCTAATTCAGAAAAAAAATAGAACTTGGATTTGAAAAGTCCCAGAACTTGTCTGAATGTTACTCCTATGTAAAGTAAAAGGGTTGGTTTAAGGACAATACGAAGAGAGTTTAAAAGAATTCTCTGTTAAAAACAAAGCTCCTCACGTTGAAGTTTCAGGAAAGAAAATACCTTATTGGGTTACTGAAATTTCTTTTCTAATTCTAGATATCTTTTTTCCCTTCAGTTGCCAGATGACACTTTTGTTTTTAAGTCTTAAATAATAAAACCATGCTTTTATTTCCCCCTTTTCAGATAGATGCTGTTCAAACGTTAGCATTACAATGGAAAAATCGGCTACTTCAGTTGAAAGGTTTAAATGCATCCACAAAAGCATCTTTGGTAAGTATTCACAAATGGCATCATGTCTCTGTGCCTGATGTCATTTTTAATAAAGTAATTTACACAGATGTTTATTATGGCTAAAAAGAGATTTCTGAGATGTGGGCATTGTGATGTGCCACATGGCCATGTTCTCAGGACTCCTGAAATCAGTGAATCCCAGGTGCTATTATAAAACCCTTCAGTTAACTGGGGAAAAACGTCCATAGGGATGGTTCCATGGTAGTGAGGCAGCAGCTGGATCCCAGCTTTGGAATACTCTCATTGCAAGCCCCATGAAAACAACCAGAGCTTCAGTTTGGCATCTGGCTGTGTACATGACCAGGAAGAGGCCAATCCCCACCACACCTTTTTCCCATGTACTGATGTTGACTCTTCCAAGAGAGGATCAGCAAACTGGACCAGAATTCCCCTCCAGACACCTTAGGATAAATGGAGCATTTTGCCAATGTCAGAATTGAGGGATAGGTGGGAGAGAAGCCTTTGGATGCCATTTGAAGACAGAAAGAGTCATTGGTGCGGGGAAGGTGACAAACACTTGAGAATGGAGATGGGTTTGCAGAAGCAAATGCCTGAGTTGGAGCCCACATGAAATAATCAGGGAGGCAGAGGAAGTGGCTCTCTTTGAGTGCAGGCTGCATGAAGTGCAGGGAAGGTTGGGTGATGTGATCCCAGCCCTTGGTCTGTTCAGTGCTGAGGGTGGACAAGCAGGATTTGGGCTTTCCCACAGGAGACAGTGACAGACACAGATGTGCTGAGGACAGAGAAGGGAGTGAGTCAAAGCTGTGCCCTAAATACAGTCACAGAGCACAACCTGGAATGGTAAGAGGTGAGAATGAGAGCTCTCAGAAGGGATCAAGTCATGGACTGACAGGCAAAAATCCATCAGTTGTTAGAGATTTGCATTTCTGGAGGGTTTTACAGAGAAGAGCAGGTATGGCCTTAGAGCACTTAGAGCTCTGCAAGAACAGGCAGTTGTGAGGAGTGATCACTGTTGAGCTTGGTTGGAGTTGGCTTCAGTAGGACTGGGCAGCTCTGGGTCTATTTCAACTAGTTACTGAGAGAGAATTCCCTGTTTTGGAATCTAGTTTTCATATCTCTGTCTCTGGAATTTTTTCAGCTCTCTGCTTTCAAGGCCACAGTCACTCAAGCAGCACCTGCCTTTGGAATGGGAGGACAGCAAACCTCAGGCTTTGGGCTGTCAAGTAAGTTCCTCGTGCTAAGAGCCAACACATTTACACATTTTCTGTAGTTTGCTGCTGCATCTTTGAAACTCAGCAGTTGTTCAGTATCCCTAGGGTACCAATTCTAATATTTTTTTGTCAATTCTTTGCTTGCAGGCTTTCCTGTGAGCAGCAGCAGCAGTACCAGTGCCAGCAATTTCTCCTTTAAAGCCAGCTCCAGCCTCATCAGTCCAGCATCATCTGGGAGCAGCCCTGCTGCTGGGAGCTCTTCTGCTGCTGCAAATCCTCCTGCATTTGGGACAGCATCCTCTCCCAGCACAGCCCAGTCCGTCGGCTTTGGCAGCCCGGCCGCTGCATCCGCAGCCTCCTTCTCCTTTAAAGCAGCTGCCACGGCCGGTGCCTTTGGGACTTCTGGCTTCTCAGGCTTTGGCAGTGCTTCTGCTGGGAGCTCTGCAAGCAGCCCTGCAGCAGCCTTTGGAGCCTTTGGTGCCACCGTAGCCCCTTCTGGCTCGCCCTCGAGCGGAGCTTTATTTGGGCAGGGCGGCAGTGCCACTGCACATCCTGTCACCTCAGCGTCTGCTGCAGCCACCAACGCCAGCCCTGCCTCAGACAAGTTATTCACTCCCAAGAGCGAGCTGTCAGCTGAAGAGTGGCAGCAGTTTGAAGCAAAGGAGTTCACAATTGGGAAGATTCCTCTGAAGCCACCACCAGTAGAACTTTTAAATGCTTTCGACCTTTTAAGTTTATTCAGAAGTAACATGTTTTGAAATGAAATAAAATGTCACTTTTAACGTTTGTTTCATTTCTCAAGTCTCCTGCAGGAATAAAATTACAAGTATAAACCTGTGGACTTTGTAATTTATAGTTTATTGGTTATTTTGGGACAGGCTTTTTACACCTGAGAAATGAACGGTTGAAAATAAAATGGAGTATTTCTTTCTATTTGTTGTCCTGTGAAATTCTGGGGAAACACTGTTTAGAAAAAGGTTCTGTCAAAAGAAACAGTACTTCATTCAAGTATTCACAGCCTACTGTAAATGGAACCCTAGAAAGACAGATGCAGTTACAGTGCTTGTTGTTGGACAGCCTTTTCTTACACCTCTTTGAATTGTTTGTGCAGTGTTGGAGGGCTGTGTGTCGAGAGAGAGGGATGGCTCCCGTGTGAACTGTGCCAGACTACACTTTTCTGTCCCCTGGGAGCCAGTTCCTGTGCCACCTGACACAATTCAGCTGTTGCTAGTAGTTTCACCTGTGGTCACCAAGCCTGCAGGAATGTCATGTACAGCCCTGAAAGCATTCATCCTGCAGAAGGAGCTTATGGGTTGTTATTTTGGTGCCTCTTAGATGAAACTTTGCGAGTAGTAGCAAAACTGCCTTTCTGATGAAAGGAATGATGCTGAATGATGGCATTTTGTTGTCAGGTTCTCAACACTTGATGGGTGCATATACTAATGTTACCTCTCCTGAAGTCATGATGTTAAGGGATCAGTTTTGTTGCCAAGATGCTCTAAAGCAGGAGTCAGGAGTGTTCCAGAGGATATCCTGGACTCAGGGAACGAGAACATTTGCTCTTGACCAGGCCCTCCCTTTAGCAGTCTATAATTGCCAGACCTCATCTTTAAGAGAAAAGCAAAAGTTTACTTCAGGATACACATAACTAAATCAGTGGTTTCTTTAACACTTGTAGATAACATTTCTACATAAAACTTCACCTGTGTTGTGTGTCCCACCACAGGTCCATCAGAGACTGGCTTGCTAAAAGAGTGGGAATGACTGGAACAGCATCTGGAATGGCAGGCTGGGGGCAGACACTGCAGCCTCCATGGAGATCCAGGTTCCTCAGTGTGTGCTCAGTGCAGGTGTAGCAGAAATTGCAGGAGTTGCATATCTCAGCAGCCCATTGCTGCCAAACTGCTCTAGGAGATTTTCAGGCTTAAAAGCGAGCATGTGCTGTTTTAAATGGAAGTATTTTGCTTTAAAAAAAAAATAAAATTGTAAGGCCATAAAAATCTGGATATTCTCCTGCACACACCCAAACAGTATTGGCTAGATGTTCAAGCATCCTTCTAACACATGGAGACCGAGGAAGAAGGGAATTTTTAAGTGTTAGGTCATATTGCCATTAATAAACAAAGATTAGGTGAGGTATTCCTAATTCTGATGACAAAAAAGTTTGATCAAACATGGTTTTAAAAAATCATCTCCTCACCCTTAATTTTTTTAAAAAAATACTGTTACAGAGGTACTAGGATTCAGTGTTTTCACAAATGGGCTTCTGAAAAGATGGCAGGGAGCAGTGTGATGTGACTTACCTGGCAAAAGGCAAGCTGGATGTTTGGCTGCAGAAGTAGGGATAAGGATAGAACAGAAGAGAAGGGAATAATATTACTCTAGGGGGCTCACTAAACTGCAGAAATTAGGCAACAATTTATTAGACCAAAGAAATCTATCCCAATATTTGCTCTCTGTTTCTTTTTTTTTTTTTCTGTTCTTCCTTTTCTGCTTTTGGTATACTTTATATCAAAGTTAGCACAAAGGAGGCTAAATAATACCTTCTATTAGCTACAATCCTTTCATTTTCTAACTTCTCCTTTTTGCAACTGTTTTTGTTTGTTTGTTTGTTTGTTTGGTATATTGCTGCTCCCCAGAAAGTGATAGTATCATGGTCTGGCATATGAAAACATATATAGGGTGGCAGCAAACTCACAGATGTCACTTACTGTATTTTGATTTAGAACAGGAAACATGAGGTGGGTGTCCAAGCAAAGATGTGTAACGTCCCCTGATTAGCTGAAAATCTTGGTCTGTGAAATAGGCTGGAACATTCAAGCTCCATGTGATATTTTCAAGTACTTCCCTTACTTTGAAATAACAGGATTTATGAGTCACTGAAATTCCTGCAGTGTGGTGCAAACAACTAATTTGAAGAATGAAGTTTTGGTTTTCAAGATATCCTGGATTAATCCCCAGACAGCAGCACTTGAGGCTGGCTGTATACAGGAGAAAAACTCTCTGCTGCCCCAGCTGAGGAAGCAACCCAGCATCTAACAAATGGAATTTTCTCTGCCCTTTTCCCTCACATACTGGCAGCATTGGCAGATCTCAACATGTGATTTAGCATCTAAGAAGGAAAAGAAAAGAAACCTGTGAATCTCAGAAAGCATTACAAACAATTAGGTCTTAAAAATGGAAGATCACAGTAGCCCCATGCTCTGTAGTTTCACAATGTGCAGCAGCAAGTGGCAGGGTAGCCTTACACTGAATGAGGGAAGATGGACTGCAAATTATCAGCTGAGTGGATTTGAGCCTCAGAGAACAAGCTAAGGGCACCCACAACAATAAATTAACAACCAGAAGGCTGAGGAAAGAAGAGCTTTCATAAATGTGCCTGGGGAGGGAAAGGAATATGAAAATCCTATTAATACAGGAACACTGAATTGAGATTGATAAGACTGAAACGGTGGAAATCTATTTAAAAAGTACTCAAAATGAGGGATGGTTGAAAATCAATAAGGATGTCATGCAGTAGCTGATGAAAACAAGTAAAAAAATATTTGTGAAATGTGAGCTTACTGCAGCATAGTGGAAGTACAGATAATTTGCTGTACAGGTCAGTAAGGGAATCAGATAATGGACTTGCTCCAGTTTTGGTAAGTGATATCACTCAGATTAGTGGCAGAGCACCAGGGATTTGCTAGCAGACTAAGGAAAAAACAAACCTCAGTGAGCAAAGGCACTTCATTTGTTGACAGTTACAAATAATTTGAGGAGATTGCAAAGACAGATCAACTGCCTTTTAGTAAGGCATTTGATACAAGCATTTAGGAGGTTTCAGAGGTTTATATGACCATGATTAGGGTTAGTGATTAATCAGAAACATCTATGAGTGAATGCTTTTGTTTCTACTCCAGCTACCATATCCTAGACAGAGAGAGATTTACCTGAGCAACAGTGGAGGAAAAACCCACAAATTCTATTTAGACAACTTGTCTAAATTGATATCAATTTAAGTAGCTATCTAATTATATTTGACCCAATATAAGCCTAATGGAAGCTGAAGGAAAAGACTGGACTTCTAGTGTTCAGAGAGTGGGAGCAACCTGTGGAGTAGGAAGGTGCTGACAGTGAGTGGGATCTGAATCCATGCTGGTTCAGATCAGGAAAATGCAGTTTGAGCTGTAGGAATCTCCTATAGCTACAGTAATGCTGTGCTTAGCTCTGAGCCTACAGCTGACAGAGAGCTGCAAGATGAGTAGAAGGAGATTCAGAGTGCAAGCAAAGCCACTGGAAATGAGAATTTAGGAGCGAACTTGAGAGCTGAATATTTACTGCTTGGTGAAAGCAGAGGCTGCAACATGCAACGACATCTTTTTGAAAGGGTGCCCTCTCAGGAAGGATGAAACAGGACTTCTCTAGTAACCAGAATATTGTGCTACTTTCACAGACTTGTCTTAGACAGGAAGTTTCCCACCTGGAAAAGTCCTGTTCTACACCTCTGTTAAGTTTTTGGTTGGCCAAGCCAACCAAAACATGAGAACCAAGTCCCTGCTTGTCAGGACTAACAGCACATGTCCTCAGGGATGCAGCAGTCAGCACAAGTAGACTTGATCAGTTCCTTTGAACCAAAATACAGCAATACTTTCACAGAGAGTGACAGGGCTGCAACACTGAGCATTTGGGGCAGGGAGCTCTATGTGCCTGCCACCTCTCCTGGGAATGATTCAGGGTGCTGGCCATAAACTTCACTGAGTTTCAAGAGGCAGGTTAACTCTCTAACCCTGGGAGTGAATGTGCCTCTTGGTCTTGAAACTCTCACTTGCAATTGCCTGGTTCTCCTGTTAAGAACAGCTAAGTAAAAAGCCACAGTTGTTCTTAGCAGCTCAGCCTTAGGCAATATGCTTATTTAATCTCCAACACCCTTGCAAATTTTCAGTATCGCATAACAGGTTCCTTGGTGGGACTGACTTCCCTTGCAAAAAACAAAGTCCAGATCTTAAAATGGAGGGAAGAAGAGCAAGCAGAACAAGACTTAAATGTCAGTAGGCTGATGCACATTTTTGTTCAGGTACATGGATTGCTTTGTCTTTCCTCCACAGCCAGTAGGATTTGTTCTTACCATGTACATGAGGGACATAAGAAACAAGTTCTATGCCTTCCCCCTTCCAGCAAGCAGCTCTGTTACGTTGCTAATTGCATGGCAGTCATCAGAAATGCAATCTGGTGGTTTTAAAGTACCTGCAGCAATTATATCTTGTTCCACCTGAATTTCTATTTTGTTGTGGCAGTGAGTTCTTAGCAAATTAAATGCATTCTGGGTAACATCAAGGAAGAACATTCTGTTCTTCAATGGAGCCTTATCTTTGCAAGTCACATGAAATATTCCCATTGCATATGCCCTACAAACTAACTAGTTCTAATTATACCAAATAAACCAACCCTCCTGTGTGAATCAAACAAGCAACATTTGCATGGGTGCATGTAAAACCATGTCACTTCACATTTAAGAGGAGACTGAGGTACAGTTTTGATCTCTGAGAGCTTTTCCATCAGAGAAAAGGCTACCCAATGCTGTGATGCTTTTCTGACGAGCATCTCTGCATCTCTGGCTTGTGATGCACTTCAGTATTTAAGCACTCTTCATAGGCACATGAAACTTTGTTATTACAGTTTACTTGTGCAAGTGTGGCTTCTCTTGAAGTATCTGCAATGATTAAACAGAACTAAAAGAATATAAAACTGAAATAAACGTGTATAACCATGGGTTGCATTAAAAAAAAAAAAAAACAAACAAAAAATAAGAGGCTGTTATCACTTACTGTTCCTGTATGATAAATAGACAATAGATGAGGTGAAGAAGAACCCTCTGTACAGGATACATGAACTCTTTGGGGCAGAAGAGAGCCCTCAGCATTCTCCCATAGCCTTGTTCAGGAGCTCCCATGGGCTGGGGGCCAACAGGCCCTTGCAAAGTGAAGCACTGCTTGAACTTCACCCCAGGAGCTTGGCAGAGCCTAAAAGAGAGCCCCAGCCTGCAGGCAGACCTGCCTGACTTGAGATAAGGCCTTTTCAAATTTTACTGCAGATCCTTCTGCCTGGAGTCTGCTTCAGACATCTCTGACTCTATCTAACATACCTGACTTGCTGGAGGCTGATTTCCTTACTCCTGTGACGGTGTTTGCAGGGGTCCCAGGATGAGGGAAGAGACGAGGATTTGACTCCATGTTTCAGAAGGCTTGATTTATTATTTTATGATATAGATGATATTAAAACTATACTAAAAGAATAGAAAAAAGGATTTCATAAGAAGGCTAGCTAAGAACAGAAAAGGAATGATCACAAAGGCTTGTGACTGACCGAGACAGTCCGGGCAGCTGGAATGTGATTGGCCATTAATTATAAACAACCACATGAAGCCAATCACAGATCCACCTGTTGCATTCCACAGCAGCAGATAATCAATGTTTACATTTTGTTCCTGAGGCCTCTCAGCTTCCCAGGAGAAAAAATCATAAGGAAAGGATTTTTCAGAAAATATCATGGCTACATACTCCCTGCCCCATGTACCTCCCAATCTTCCAGGCTCTTGCCCAAAGTCCCCTGCATCTGCACACATGGAGCAGTGACCTCCTCAGCCTCCCTGTGCAGGTTTTGCAGAGGGAAATGGCCACCAGGAACCCTCCTCTCCACAGCTCTCTGCCTCTACCTGAGCCTGCATGGGAACTCCCATGATAGTGGGGCAGGGTGCTCATGAGCTGAGACACCTCCAAGCCAGCCTGAGCACCCAGGCAGGGCTGGACATCACCCTGGGTGCTGATACAGCTCCAGCATGACCTGCCTTTCCAGCTGGTGCTGCTTCAAGGTTCTGTCCCATCAGTGCCCTTTGCTCACATATTCAAACTCCCTATCACATGGCATTTCCAGCAAAATGAGTCCCACTTAACCTCTGATCGTGCTCTATAACCACTGGTGAACTCCTCCTGCCTGTTCTTCCCACACAGCTGTCTCTGCCTGCACTTCTCATGAGTAGAACATCTAGACACTCAGGGGTGCTAAAGCTCCCCCCTGACCCTGACAGGAGAGTGCTTCTGCTTCTCACCTGTCTGAAACACATCTAAAGGTTTCTTTCCTCCCAAAGAACACTGATGCAGTGATGTACCTTCCTTCTGGCTTGTGCTGTAGTCCCCCACGCCTTCAGTGCCCTGGGGACAGAGGGGGCACCACGTTTTGTCATCCATCAGGTGTACCGCCTGGGAAAGGAGGAGACACCTCTGGGCTCCACACAGGAATGACTGCAGTCTGTCTGCAAACAGCTGCTTAATTGTTTGTGTCTGATAACAATCAAATTAACTTTCTCCTATTTTTCCCTTCTGTGCGTCACTGTACAGAAGATGAGGAAAAGACAGGAGAAAAAAGGCAGAAAATACTCAGGCAAGTTTGCTGAAATTCATGATACTGTCAGGGGAAAAAACCCAGACACTCTAACTTTGGGTTATATGGCTGAAACACAAGCCCATCCTCCTTTTCACAGCAAAGCTTCAGAGCAGCACCTATCAAAGAGCACGCATGATACAAGTAACACAAGCAATCTAAGTCAGTTCTTGCAGAAGGAAATACATTTGGTTGCCGGTAATAGGTCCATACTGAAGTAACCAAGGTATGTTGGACACCTGATGACATATAAGACTGTTGAAAAAAACCAAGGATCTCTCTCTGACCTTTTCTTATGTATTTATCTACCTTGTTTTGGAACAATATTGGGTAACATTAAAGATACGAGCAGAGCGTCTCAATATTACAGACAGCATTGAAGAACAAACAAATAAATGCACAAAAAACCTCATGATCACAGCTGAAAGAAACTGGTTCTGGCAGCAAACTTCTACTTAAGTGGTCACTGGACAGATTCCATCCTTACAATGATCTATTTTAAGAAGGTTTATTCTTCCAACAATAACAGAAACAGTCACGAACAGAGGGAGTCCTATAAAGCAACTAAAGAGTACACGAGAACAATATGTGATTATTTTGTTGTTGTTGTTTTAAAAAAATCTGTTAGAGTGTGTGTGATTGAAATTTATAGCTGTGCATCCAAAATAATTTACTTAGAAGTCTGTATCTTTTGCAGTACTTGGTGTAGAGGAAGAGGAAATAAATTGCATTTTCCAGCATTCCCACCTCTGATGCTGGGCCTGTGATGATTCACACAGCCCTGGAGGTCAGCCAGGGGACTCAGAAGCCACAAAGCCCAGTGCACACTGTGCATCTCCTGTGCTCTGCTCAGCTCTCACAGGCCCTCAGTGTGGACTCGTCCTTAGAGAAGATGCCCCAGGCTTGTGGTGCTGGCTGTTATCCATCTGAAAAATTCCCCATGATCACAGGACTCCCAAATACCAGTTTTAGTCTCTGACATAGAGCATGGGAGCCAGGAAACTTCTGAGCTCCAATGCATTATGCTTTCTGATTTATATCCAAATCACTCAATTTTAGCAGGTTTCCTAAAAAATTACATGGTTTTGATCATTCCATCTGATCCTCTGTCTGTCCCTCTGCACCAGTCTTTTTTTTAACCCCACAGCAAATTTTCAGGAAATTAATTTTCAAAGATGACCATATTCTCACAGCTATAGTAAGAATTGGCAAGGAAGGAAAAGCAGGCTGAACTCAGATGCTATGAATGCTGTTAGCAACTGGCTGGCTGATCAGCACACATGGAAATCTGGTATCTAGAGTACTTTACCAGACTTTTGCCTCATTGGGGTACTAAAGAAGACAAAGGGCACCAAACTATAGGAAACCAGGTTTTAATACACACATTCTGTGGCTCAAACCCATCTTGTTTCAAGTATCAAAGCAAGATTCTTCCATGTTCAAACATGAAGTCAACAAGGTGCTATGTAAGTTCAGATGCAAAAGAACCAAAGCTCATGACTTCACCATGGGAGCTGCCAACTTGCTGCCAGTCTCATACTTAATGGAAATCAATGAAATTATCCATGATCCAAGAGCTTTGCAGATGGACCTCAAGTGCCCTCTCCCAGGATTCCTAGGATCCTGCCATTGTAGAAGTTTCCAGCCTCCCAGAGCTTAGGAGAAAAACAGGATCATTGCAGAAGAGCTTCTCTGATGGAACAGAAACCATGAATGATCTTTCACTTAAATGAAACTGGAAATAACAATCTGATTAAAATAAAACACTTGTTATTAATTTTTTTGCCTTCTGATCAGTTTCTAGAAATAATAGTGCACTAACCCATTAGTGTATCACTAACCTTTTATCCTGTCATATGACACAATATATTAATTTGCTTGCTCTTTCATTTGGCAGAGAATGGCATTTCTGCCAAAGCACGAGAAGTTTTTCAAGACATTTCACATATCCTGATTATTTTGAAGAAACTGCTGGCTCAGTTCAGCTGAGGAAATTTGCATATTCATTAATCTTCTAATCTTAAATGTAACTTACTCTATAAGACTTAAGGTACAGGAGAGTGGGATTGTGACTGAACAAATCCAGACAATAAGAGATGTTTTTCCTTCACACACAGCAGGCTGAAGAAGCCCCAAGAGTCTCTGTTCAAACTGGAGAGAGTTGTCCATGCATCAGTATATGGAGCCTCCTTTACTCCAGAGGGCAACCATGGCCCCCTGAAAGGGATCCAAAACATTCAAGGCAACCCAAGTGTGAGCAAGAATATTTAAACTCACCAGTAAACTGAAGCTTGGGCAGACTCCAGAGCATGGCTCATATGGGCTTTCCACAGGAAACACCACTGAACAGTAATCACAAGTCCTCTAGCATGATGCAGCTTCTGCCTGTTTATATTCCATCATCTCCTGATAGGGATTTAGTTGTCATACAAGGCTTGGTAGAACTTTTGAAACAGTCAGGCAAGACTTCACCCATTCAAGTGTAAGAGAAAGCAAAGAGCACAAAACCAGCAGATCAAGCCTTCATCCCTCTTGCATCACTCCTGGAATACCTTCACTGCCAGGGACAGAACCTCCTTCCTGCCTGCTTCAGCTGTGGCCATTACAGCCTGAGAGGGTGAAAGAGAGGAAGCAGGTGTTGAGAAGTCCCTTACATTATAATGAGAAAAGGATGACACTGGAAGTTTGCTTGGGTCCCAGCAGGGAGTGGATTGCATCTCCGTGCACCTTTTTCTCTGTGTCCTGGCTCCCCAAAGCGTTGCCCTACCCATACAAAAAAGGTGTAACTATGCTGCCCATTCTCATTCTCTGCTGCCACCCTCTCCCTGCCCCAGGTGCTGTTATTGGCCAAACTGGAACTCACCAAGAGTCCCTGCTGATCCTGTGGCTACCAGGAGAGCTTGGGTTAATACAGGAGCAGCCTTTGCTCACAGTTGATGAATCATGCAGGTAATAGCAAAGTGCTAGGTTGGGTTGCAGATGTGCAGGACACCACAGCTGGGGCGGTGGAAGGCTGGCTGAGCCAAGGCCGTACTGCAGAACCACAAGAGCACATGAAATGCTCCTGCAGTTCTGTGCTTGGCTGCCTGGATGGTCATTACGTGGTCATGAAATGCTTAGCACAAAGCAGTGGTAGCTGATTATGCCTGCTAAATACTGCTCTGGTTCCAGCACTAAGTGGCTCTATTAGCAAGTTTGTTTTGCCAGTTCTTAATTGCAGTGAAACTTGGGAAGATAAAAACATCAAAGGAATCCTTTTAGCTAACCAGATAAGTCTTGTCTTTATTCCTATGACCTTTTAAAATTTCTCACCCTATTCTATTTGAAAACCTGCTGTAGGCTGTTAGAATTTAAATTAATATATGCTTATTTGGAGACTTTAGAGGTAAATGAAAGGTTACATATACTGGACAAAATTGCTTCTTTTTAATGGTTTGCAGGTACATAAGAAATAGAATTAAATAGCCTTCTGGTTGCC
This sequence comes from Melozone crissalis, assembly GCF_028551555.1. Lineage (NCBI taxonomy): Eukaryota > Metazoa > Chordata > Aves > Passeriformes > Passerellidae > Melozone > Melozone crissalis. The sequence continues at coordinate 32,730,795 of NW_026535794.1, forward strand.
CAAATTGTCCATTATAATTCCCCTGGCCAGTAATTTTTAAACTGAATTTTAAAGCTCTCACTAAAGATTGTGATGTACCTTGAAGATGTATCTGCCTGCTCTCAGCCCTATTTCTACAAATTATTATTAGCAAAAAACCTCTGTCCATCAACTTTCTCTACACAAACTTCTGCAAAAGCATGAAAGGACTGACTTAAACACCAAAGGAGCTTACCCAAAGGTGACTGAAAGGCTCTAAACTGAGGCCTAGCGAGAGAACCCATCCAACAAGAATGCAATGAGTAAAGATGGAGCATCTCTTAAGCTCTCTGCTTTGTTTCAGTCTATATTTGCTCTTATTTAAATAATGAATAGTTCTCATTTATGTTCTAACCAGAATTAGCTCCTAAGAGCCAAAGTCTTTCTTATCATGGGTACTTGTTTTAACTAAAGTCATCTCAAACCTCTGGATGACTTGGTGGTCCCCACCCAACAGGAAATCACCTTCCCTCTTTTGTAAATAACCTGAAACTTTTCTTTTCAATTTAAAAATAGTATCCATTACAAATACATTTTGTGAGAGAGTTCTGCACAATTGAAAACACATGCAAAGCATTCAAATACCGCAGGAATGAAAACTATAAAACATGTTGTAGATCAATACAAGATAGTTTGCACATCCCTCTGCTTTCAGTGCAGAGTTGTGATGAAGAGTTAGCTCTGTAATGTGAGCAAAAATTTCAAGGTGGTTGCCTTTTCTGGAGCTTTGGACTTCTATCTGTATGAACAGACTATGTTGAAGTTTTCCAACAAATGTCACCTGAAGTCCAAAGCATGTCACAATGGAACCACTTAAATGTCCTCCCTGTGCCTTTCAGCACAATCAAATAATGTCCTTAAGCCCTACTATGTTTGACTTCAAAAATTTCATAATGCTCCTTAACTTTTATTTAAAGTTGCTGTAGCTCTAAAAGTCTTGAAGACCTGGCACCAAATCCTTAATGAAATGCTTTGTGATTTTCATACAGTTTTCTACACAATTTAGCTAGCCAGAAACATTTTAGCTGCTTAAACAAAGGAGGAGGTGTCAGTGTGAGATCAATCCCAGGCAGAGATTGTATTAGCTCCTGGGAAGACCATGCTGGCTTATCCAGAGGGAAGGGGAGCTGGTTCATGATGCTTTGGTGGGCTGCTAAACATAATGTCACTTTCAGTCACTTTCTTTCAGAATCTTCCCATTTCATATGAACTGAAGAAATAAATCCAAATGTGTTCAATCACTGCAAGCACATGTCCTTAACAGAGCATTAGGGGTGCTGGGGGAATGAAGGGGGTCAGAAATACAAACTGCCATTCCTCAGCACAGTGGGCAGAGCCTTGAGGGTGGTTATTGCTAATTACAGATACAGCTGCATGGTACTTTACATATTGTTACACTTGCAGAGCTCATTTTGTTTAAAGCATTACTAACCCTCCCTTCACCTGATTTTCCTCCCTTACTTGTAAAATTATTAATAAATTTTTTACTCAAAGACTACAGCGGTAAAGGAGTCTCCTTCTTCATATTCATGCATCTTTTTCACAGCTGCAGAAGATGCTTGGAACACTCCACTTCATTGTGCTTTCCCTCTCAGTTTGCATGGCTGAGATGAAGAGGATGATGAAGAACCCTTGTCTTGCAGATACTGCAAAGCAGCATCACACAGAATTGTTGTTTTTAACATTTTTTTCTGAAAGTTCTCTCTCCCTTCTGTCCTCAGTCACAAGACCCTGAGAATTTATTCTGAAGCTTTCCACCGCGCTCCAGTTAGGGAGATTTTCATTGTAACTCACTTCTTTGCTAAGACACAAGCAAAAAATTAAAGCAAACAAACTGATCTCATTGTTGTGATAGTTCATCTGCAGTTTAACAGGAAAATTTTGAGATGCCTTGTCAGGTAAAGACATCTACCAGAACCCAGAGCTGGATTTCTCCTGAGGTAATGGTGAAAACCACACGCATGCAAAACACTGAGCCAGTGTGGCTGCTGCTGCCAGTGCACATTTTCCAACTGAATGTGTGGTTCTGTGCAAAGAGCATTTCAGAAAGGCTCTTTGCACAGAACCACACATTCAGTTAGAAAAGACCTTTAAGATCCCAATGTTAACCCAGTGTTAACCCAGCACTGCCAAGGCCACTTCTCACCCCCCTGCCAAGCAACAAGGCCACCACAGCAATGACATCCAATGTCATTGTCACTGCGGGGTTCATTTCCTCATTTTCACTCATCAGTGACCTTCAGCTGAGCTTTTCTACCTGGAAGATTATGCCTAAAAACATAAACATTTGTATTCTCAAAGTAGTAAAAGTACGGTCACAGAAGAGGAAGGGAATCTAAACGTGTATCTGGGTGAAATCCAGGAATGTGGCTGCCAAAACAGGTAAACAGCTTCATCATTTGCTCCTGCGTTCAGACTCTGGAATTTCATCCTAGACAAATAAACAGTCTGGAAAGGTAAAGAAGCTCTAACTTCCCATTATATTCTAAATAAAACAAATATAGCCGTTTGGGTTATATACTACATTTCTTTACTTTTGTCAATGTCTCAACGAAATTTCTTGATTTCTTCTTGATTTGAATAAAATTCAAACACAAGGAAAGGTATTAGTAATTAATTAGTGTTCTCTCAGCACTCATCTGATGTAGTTTTTATTTGTTACCAGAACATCCACAAAAGTTGAACTGATAAAAGAATTGCTCAGTGAAGAATTATTTATAACTTGAGTTTCCTTGGCCTCTATGTCTTAGCAAAACCTGATTTTTCTTGTTTTTATTTCTCATTCTATAACACACCATTCGGTAACTAGTTTTTCTTGCCAAAAGTTCTTTTGCATTATATAATAATAGAAGAAGTAGGTACTCTGAAATGTAGCAGAACAAACAATTTGTAACTAAGAGATCAAATAATATCTATTTCCATTTCATAATTTTGTTATTAATTCATAAAAACTTATGTTTTGCCTTCATCCAAATACCACTCACTATAACAGCAGCATGAAAGTCAATAAATACATACTGAATAGTCTATATATATAGAATATATATAGTTCATATATAGAGGTTTGCATGTACAACCCATTTTCCTCCACTTATGCTTCTCTTTTCTTTACTTTCTTTTCTTTGGGTCTATTCCATTTTCTACACTTTGATGTCAGACACAGCACAGGACTAAATTCAGACTATTCATATTGGATATAATAAACTTTACTGAGAGGAATGGCAACAACCACACATTGGATCTGAATTTTTTTAATAACTTTTTTCACCTTTTTAAATTCTTTTAATAACTTTCAGTCCATGAGCAGCAGAGCTGAACCATTTGCAGTGTGAACCATTTGCAGTGGAGCCTCCTGTGCTGGGCACCAAGAGCTCTCCCTTCCTCCCAGAGCCCTGCATGCAGCAATGCTCTGAGCAACCAGCTGCAATTAAGCAGCGAGGCTGAGGAAAGATTTGTGAAGCTATTTTGTTCTTTTTGGGGAGACAGCTTAAATTATAGACCTAAGAAGCAGATTTTTCTATTACAGGATGCACACACATTTTCTGTAATGACTTTAATCATGTTATACAGTGTTTCCCGTGCTGGGCTCATAGCTCTGGCGACCAGTGCAGTCTCTATGCTAGACAGATTTTACCCTCACTATTTCACTTAAGCCAGGGAATGCAAGTAGGCTGCTGTATTAAATCAATTTTTTGGTTCTCACAGGGGAACACAGTAAAGCCATGTTAGATTTTCAAGTATTGGCAAAGAAAGCTGAAATAAAATAACCATATTCCAATGCAGATTTAGAACAGAATCAGCGCAAATTTACTGCTCCTATTGGAGAGAATATGAAAAAAGGATGTGGGTGTTCATTTAAGATGAACTCAGAAGATTAACTCCTATACATTTAATATATTTCCCTACCCACATGTGATCAGAACTTTTAAAGATTGTTATGTAGTGCATTTGGGAGCAGGGCATTAAAATACACGTTTGTCCCAGTCAAGCAGCAGTTCCTGTTGGAGTTTCTGCAAGCAGGAGCCCCTCCAGCTGTGGGCAGGGTGGTAACCCCTGATTTGGGGCTGCAGGAGCCTGGGCATCCTCCCTGCCCTGCCAGCAGAACACCAGGGCCTGATCCTGCCGCCTGATACTCTGCAGCAGCTGGAGATGAGGCAAGGTGGTGATGGATGAGTGGGAAGGGGCAGATAATGGCAGAGCCAGGCTGCTCCTCCTGTGCCTCCCTGGTCAACCCACGGCCTGGCAAGCTGTGGCCACGCTGTGAAAAAGGCAGCAGGCAAACTTGGGAAACCCAACCCAACCCAACCCCTGCATGAGCTCTTCCCTTCTATTCCCCCCAGGCCCCAGTGAGTCCCCCTCAATGCTGTCGGCTACAGAGGGTGGATCCAGGTGGATTTCAGTCCTCAGGTGATGGCAACACCTCACGGGGAGTACAACAGCTCCACTTGCTCAGTTTGCCTCCCTTTTGTGCCATAAATATTAGTGCCTAAGTGGGGCATTTAGATAGAAGGCTGGTTGCTTTGTAATATATTTATCTTTTTTCTCCTCCCTCCATTGCCTGTATATTCACTGCTTGCTCTAGCCTCTAAGGAAGAGGTTACTCTCTGAATTACTGCCACGAGTCAGTGGGAATACAGTCCAAAAAATGTAGCATTTTGCCCATTTTTCTGATGTTAACACATTAAAGAGTATGTTCCACTAATGTTCAGCTGCCAGCATTTTCATTACTTCTGACTTCTATTTCAGGGAAGTGCTGAGGTTATTTCTTAAGCAGTCAAGGCAATTCCACTGGACCATAAAACAACTGAGCCTCTGTGGTGAACTCTTATCCCTCACCCATAATAAATGAAACAGCATATACAGGGAGCAAGGTGCAACTGAGTATGTTCAGTTTATTTCTTAAAAAAGCTTTAAAGGAGCTTTGGCTGTGAGACTACTTCTCCTTCGGTGTCCTCCCACCAAGGAGTCTACAGAGCAGATGTTCTTGGATCTGAATTTTTTTTAATCACTTTTTTCACCTTCTGTCCACGAGCAGCAGAACTGAACCATTTGCAGTGGTTAAGTATATTCTCTTTGATAGGTCACTTTTTTGGCTGGGGTTTGCTGGTTTGATTGTTTCTGGATAACTGGTTTTTTTTTAAGAAATTTTTCTCTTCTTCCTAGCCAAAATATCAATTAATGTTTTTAGAGAAAACAGAACTTTTCAGCAAAAATTTTCTCTCTTGAGCTGAATGATACAAAATTGAACTTTTAACACCCCTCTGAGCAACAGGGAAGCCTGAATCAATTTCATTAAAATATGATGAAAAACTAAGGGTCTCATGCAGCCATGATCATGTGCTTTCACTGCAATTATCCATTCTCCTGATTGGGAGAGCTCTGTGCCTCCATGAATCATGGTGACACTAAAATACATCATTAACAATTCATTAAATCAATGTGAGAAAAGCAGCAGAGTAAAACCAATGTCCAGACTGTAAATTAACTCTGGCTGCTGCAAAACTGGAAGTGGGTCAGCTGAGGTGCCCATACAACAGGCCAGGAGCTTACAGAGACTTTGGAAGATCATGGGCACTGCCAGGATAGCTGCACCTCCTCCTTGCACTGTCATCATAGTGAAAAAACCCACAACAAACCCATCCAGAGGTAATAAATAACCTTATGACCTTTAGCAAAGGTGTGTGTTGCAATCTGAATGGTCAGAATCTGTTATTGAGCTTTGTCTTCAACTGCAGCCCTGCCATGGGCAGGGAAGACAAGTCCACCTGTGAGGATGAGTGGGCCAGGGCACTCTGTGGTACTGTGTCTCGAGGCTGAGCTCTTGTGAGGATTTGCAAGTGCTGTAAATGATTTTTTGGGCTCCCCTACCTTCCCCACAAGCTGCTTTCATGAGGCATTTTGGGCACTGTCACACACATGGCTATGACTGAGCAGGGAGTTTAGAATTTGTAGGGAAGGACCAAAAAAAGTAGAGAGTGACAGGCTCATTCAAGCCTTCCCTTAAGAGCAAATCTGCCCAAAAATTATTTTTATCACAAAAAAAAAAAAAATGCTACATCTTTCACGGTGCAACTTGAGGCCATTTCTCATTATTCTGCTGGCTGTCACCTGGAGGAAGAGATTGATCAGCCCCTGCTACAACCTCCTCTCAAGCAGTTGTAGAGAGAGATGAGGTCACTCCTGGGCCTTATCTCATGCTGTGGTCAAATGCCAAGTTTGGAAAACCGTCTTTAAAAAAGTCTTTAAAATTGGAAACAATTTTAGATTGGATATTAGGAAAAAATTCTCCACAGAATGGGTTGTCAAGCATTGGAACAGGCTGCCCAGGAAGGGGTGGAGTCCCACCCCTGGAGGAGTTTAATAAATGTGCAGATGTGTCTCTTAGGGAGTGGTTTAGTGCAGGGTTAACAGTTGGACTCAATGATCTTAAAGGTCTTCTCCAACCTAAACCACTCTGATTCCATGACCAACCCCAACACAGGAATTTGGGAAATGCATGACTGCAGGAAGCACCTTCCCATAAAAGAATGGCAAAATGCACAGTTTAGCTACTACAAAGGCAAAAAACAAAGGTGCTGGAATTACTAAAAGCCTGTTTGATCAGTTGCAAGGGTTAAATAATTTTTCAGTGATAAACTAAGATAGTTGATACTAGATACTGATCAGGAGATTTTTTTATTTTTCCTTTCCAGTACAAGAAGAACTGCAGCCTGCTAAGGCAGCTTTGTTTACATGTTTGGTTCAATCAGCTGATGCCCACTGTCCCGTGTGAAGCAAGGCACAGATCATTTCTTCCCAGGAAAAGAATTTGTCAAGCCCTAAGCAGAGTTCCCTTGAGAGATCACCGGTATTGGCAGACAACATTTCCCTAAATGTACCTGGCTGCCAAACCAAGATTGTCTTGTTTTGCTTTACTTTCTTGGCCAGAAGCCAAGTTCATACTTCAAATCCCCCTTTTTTTTTTTCCTTTGCACTGACTTTTTTTTTCTTTCTTTTTCTTTCTTTTTTTTTTTTTTTTTGGTTTTTTTTTGGTTTTTTTAGTTAAAGCTCCTGAGCAGCAATAAACAGTTCCTGTGTTGGTGTTGCCTTGATGGCAGTGTGATAGCAGGGTGAGCATGCCAGCCCTGTCAGTCTAGACATGCAGGTACACATGATGTGTTCACACCCTGTCATCTGACAGCCTTCAGGTAGCAGAGATGTGTATCTCCTCAATGAGATTTAATAACTGAGCTGCTAAAGCTGTGAAGTACCAAGCACTTCCTGCCCACGCACTTCTTTGTCAGATGAAGCCCTAAATCTCCCTGAATGTGTGTTTCTTTGCTGGGAGGATGTTTAGGATATATTTCAAACCTTTTCTCCTTTATAGCTGCCCGATTCAATTCACTTGTTTAAATTGCAAAGGTGTTTCTCAGAGACCAAGAATAATAATGTAGAAATTATAAAGGTAATTTAAGATCTGATGATGATCCACTGGTTTCAAGCAATCCTTCAGTGTTCCAGACACTCATTTTCAGACAAGTCAGCTATGGCTAGAACACTTAGAGAAGTCAGCTCAGTTTTCAGATGGTCCCTTCAGTCTTGACTTATCACATTTTTCTTAGCTTTTTATTCTTTTCAGTTCCTTTACAATTCTGTTGCGCCTGGCTCTTTCTTCCCTTCTCCTCTCCTCTTGTGAATGTTGGCTGCAACCACACCACAGATGGACCCAAATATTTTCTGTGTCAGCCCTGCAGGAATGTGTAATCTAAGGCCCAAGAGCAGAGGAGGAAGAATGTGAAGGACTGGAGTGTCACAGTAAAGCCACCTTTTAGTTATTACCCCAGCCCTGGTGGGTTTGGATTCCTCTAACCACAGGCCTGATCCTCAGTGCCTCTGAAGTCTATTTACAACATGTTTAATAATTTCTACCAGCTGGTTCTCATTCAGACTGTCACTCAAAATTTATGTAACAATTTCATGTATCAAATAACATGGCAAAAAACTCCATCGTAACCAACTTTATTGTTTTTAGGCTGATAAATTTTTGGTTTTAATTAACAGGCATTTGTTGTCAGCAGTATTTCTCTGGAGGTTCTCAAAACCCTCTTGGGAATGAGCATTCAAAGTTCCTTTCTGCCCAGCAGACTTTGGATCAGGCTCCCAGGGCTGAACCACAATGTTTGAAGGTCACTTTTCACTTCTAGGATCAACAACCTGGAAACAAAGGAGTGCAATTAAAGTTAATGTCCCACATGGTTTAAAAAATAATTGTGAATGCCTTCGAAACCTGACATTTCAACTGGGAATGGAGCTGATTGAACAACAACAAAAAAAGCAACAATCACATGAGGACGCTGCAGTCATATGACTTTTTTTTGCACAGTCAGTCAGAGCTTTGACTTGGATTTATGCTCCCCCTTGTTTCTGTCAGATAATGAGGGCTCAGTTTAAACAGGCCTGTAGCCCTAAGGCTGTTGCTGTCACCCAGCTCCTTGGCTGGCAGCAGCAGGGAGGGTTAGCTCCAGCCAGGAGGATGCTGAAGCACGGATTCTGAATATGCAACATCCACAGGACTGGACATCAGAGCCTGCACTACTGAGAGAAATGCTGGCTAGGGTGCTCTGGGTAGTGGTAATAACTTACACAGTTAATAGAAAACACTAGAAAAGTAGAAGAAACTACAAAAAAAAAAAAAAAAGTAGTCAGAGTTCTAAAATCTCTTTCCATTGGGCAATGTCTTCATTCTGTTGACAGTGCCTTGGAGTGATGGACTTCCACCTGCCCTGCCCAAATAAAAATGGTTTACTGCTGCCCAGCTCACTGGTTTCTGGCTAGCTGGTGTCACACCAGCTGTTCTTTGGGACCACTGAAACTACTACTCAATTCTCTCTTGAGGACTGTACTTGGCTCTATGCCTTGCCATCTCACCAAAGCCTGTTCTTTGCTGCAAACAACAGCCAAAAACTTCACAAGGCTGCCAGGGCTTCAGTGAAAAGCAGCTGCTGCACTGCCTGTAGAAGAACACCTGGGCTGGGCAAGCCCACTGAACCTGAATTTGAACCACCAGGTGCAGTGTTTGCCAATCTACTCTGCTCCTCTTGAGCCACTGGTTATACATCATTGTTAGGCTGGCAGCAAAGTCTATTTTTTGTTTATTGCTAGAATCCAGAAGTTTATACAATCAGTCATCTGTGTGAGGGTCATGGATATTGAGTGGCCATCAGCACTGGGGCTGTGATGGCACCTCTAGCCATGGTTAGATTGGATGGGCATCTACCCACTAAGTGTTTAAATAATATTTTCCTTAACAATCACCTCTGATCAGGAGCCCAGGCAAGAGATGTGTTGGAATTGGCCATGTTCCACTCAGTTTAGAGTTGTTGCCCAGCATACAAGATGAGCCATGTGGTTAAGGAGTGATGGGTTCATCAAATGCAGTGAGCCGTGGCAGCAACACTTGCAAATCACGCTGGGGCAAGAGGTAATTTGGATTCCTAATTTAAAAACAAATTAAGTAGAAAAATTGATCACAGCGCAAAACTCGTATAAAAATGCCTGTGAGGTGAATGGTGTGGCTCCAAACAGGTCTCTCAGTAATCCCAGGGAACGCTGAAAGCAAAGGGAGTGAGTCATAAGCACATGAGCCGAAAGAAGCCGAAGACAAAATCATGCATCTCTGCTTAATTCCATCACATGATGAGTCCCGGGGCCCTTCATTTAATGGGAGAGCGGAGCGGCGGGGCAGCTTCACTCTCACTCCCGCCGGCACCGGAGCGGTCTCGGTGCGCAGCTCCGGCAGGACCCGGCCCGGCTCTGGAACCATGGGCGCCGCTCGGCCCCTCGCCCTGCTGCTGCTGCTGCTGCTGCCGGCCCAGGGGCTGCTCTGCGCTGCCGCCACACGTGAGTGCTCCCCCTGCCCTCATCCCTGCCCGGAGAGCTCCGTGTGTCCAGCCGGCCCGGGAGGAGCGGCTGCTCCCAGCGCCGGGAGCCCTGCCCGCCCGGGAGCGACAGCCGGTCCCACCGCAGGGCGGCCTGGCCCGGGCCGCTGAGCCGCCTGAGCTGGCGGAGTGCGCTGAGAACCGCTCGCTAATCCGCTCCCTGTGCTCCACAGGTACACGGAGCTGGCTGCAGCTAAAGCTTGGCTCTTGGCAGCGAGTTCTTAGCGATGCTTCCCCAGTTCAAGCACGGCAGATGCAGAATGGACTTTGCACAGTTGGCCTGGCTCAGCCGTGCCTGCGAGAGGCCAGGCCAGAAACTGTGCTCCCCACTGGGACACTTGGACCTGGGGATCCCAAACCTCAAGGAGCCCGGCCAACGAATTAGATCTGCAAGCCACAGTGGGCAGGGAGTGGGCTGAGCTGCTTCTTTCTGGGCTCCCAGCTTGACTCCAGTCTTAGGATGACTGAGTTCAGGGCTGGGAATGTAGAAATGGGATTTTAAGCTCAAATTCCAGAATGTACAGTATGGAAATTGAAAACCTTAAAAGCTGAATCCATCTGAGCATTCACCTAGCCTTGTACCTGCCTCCAATGGAGAATAGTACTGGATGTATAACTGTGCAGGTCAGGGCACTTTCCCAGCTTTTGATGATTTATAGCATTTATAGAATTGCCTCTGTCAAATGCAGAGTCATTGTATTTAACAGTTTTTACTAGACTTTTTCCATCTGTTCATGCATTTTGGGTTTTCGCTGCAACACGTGTTAAATTTTGGGACACACTACGTCCTGCCAGCAAAAAAATTCACACCTTAATTGTACCTTATGTGAAGAAGTACCTTTGATGTGCTTAGAACCTGTAACCTGCTGGTTTCATTTGATTCCCCTTAACTTTTGTTCCTTCAGCTTCTTCCTCCATGCTGTTCATGGTTCTGTTTTTATATTCTCCCCTGTCACCTCTTCCCCAGGCTTCAAGACACAGTCTATACAGCTGTTCCTCATATGGAAACAATTCTATCCCTTTGTAGCATCCCCTCCACCTCTCCCTGTATTTTTTCAGTTCTTTTATAGTGATTGAGCTGCAGAGAACAGAGCATACAGTACTCAAGACATGGCATTATAAAATGCTGTAATGATGTTCCCATCTTTGTTCTCTGTCTAGCCTTTTCCCAGGTTTTCAACTACCAATGAGTACTGCATTCAAAGCTGCAAAGCTGAAAGATCCCATTTCTGAGTTTAGAGCTAGTTTAGAGCCCCTTATTCTCAATGTAAGGTTACATTTAATGCTGTTGAATTTCATCCAGTTTCATTCTTGAGTCATCTAATTTCATACAGTCCTCCCCTCTATTACTTTAATGCACAGTCCTCAGCAGATTAAAGAACTTTGCTGTTACCTGTTTTCCAGATTATGAACATTTAAATTATTTTTTCAATGGAGAAAACTAGGCACTTATTCATAACTTTTTTTTAATACCCTAACCAATCATTTACTCATGTGAAATCAATCCTTCGCTCTTATCCCACGGTAACTTAATTGCTTTATGTTCCTTTAGCAAGGGACCTCATCAAGTGCTGTCTGGAACTCGGGCAGACTGTAACAAGCAGGTCAGCCTTGTTCCCATGCTCTCTGTCTCCCTTGCAAAACTCAGAATATGTTTGTGAGCAATGCACTCCTTTTATGGCAAATCATATTAATGCACTGTACCTACTTGCTCTGTTCTTCACTGCTGTTCCTACCAGCTTCTCCAACTTGAGCCCCAAAGGGTTTTTTTAATCCTCTAAATCTTCCCTGGAAGTGTTTTTAAAAACTGTCATCACATTTGCCAATTTTTGCTTCTCAGTCACTGAAGCAGTGTTAAGCAAGATGTTACATGCTATGGTTAATAGCTCATTTATTTCACTCTTGAATAACTTCCATACTTGGGCCATCCTATCTAGACAACTTTGTCATTTTGTTGATTTGTTCTATAATTGGGTTTTATGTGCCAACACTTCATTTTGAGAGATATTCTCTGTCATTGTAAAAAAAAAAATTCTATCACAGAAACTCCCTATGTTCTTCCTTTGTGAATGAAAATATAAACCAGCTGACCCATTTGACTTTTGTGCTACTCCTTTACCTTCCCTGAATGCTTTTTTTGCATCTGCATCATCTTTTGGCCCCATACATCCTGGCAAGCTTTCCAACTTATTTTATATTTGGTGAAAAAAGATTAATTCGTAGTTTTTATATTTTTTTTCAAGTTGCTCCTCAAATTCTTTTTTGTCCTGCTTTATTATGTTTTTATACATAACTTTAGAAAGTTTGTTAGAGTCTGGTGCCATTCCATCAACCTTTTTACTTCTAATACACTTTTATCCTCTTTAGCTGGGTCATCTTTCTATTTCTGCTGTCCTAACATTGGCTCTCATTCTCTCTTTCATGGCTAATACACTTTCACAGGAAATACTGAACTTGTCTCTGCTAGGTTTTTCACCAAAATGAAAGCCAGAATGAGAAAGGAGAAAGTCAATCAAAGTATAAGATCTCTTCCCCTATGATCACCTCACCAAAACTATTACAGGAATCTGTTCCTTGGAGCATAACATTACTCTGTCTATTTCGAACTGAATTGCTCTAATTTTGGTTACGACCAACATCTGTTCTTGAGTGGTTTTCATTGTTAAAGAAGAAATACATTAAAGCTTTTTGTTCCTTTAAATTCACCAACTGAAAATCTTCAGTTCCATGTGTCAGAGAAACCAGTGCAGAAGTCTTTCCTCATCTGAAAAACCATCTTTGTCTTGTCCTGAAGCTTGTGAAACGTTTTATATTTGACTGAAATAAACAAAGCACATCAGAGAGGCAAAGAAATACCTAAGCAGTTTGTGATTTAGAAGCAGTAACAACAGCTATTACTGGACTAGAAAATGAATTCTGAATTCAAGGATTGTTACTGAAAACACAAAATTAAAAGCATTTATAAAATTAAAAGTGCTCCATCTGTTTTTGATAAATTGAACATTTGGGAAAAAACCATGATTGAAAAGTTCTGATCTGACAAAATCAAAACATTTTTATTCATGAAATAATTTTTACAGAAAATCAAGGAGAATAGGAAAAATAAATTACAAAAATTACGTAGCCATTAACTTTTGAATGATACATTAATTTAATGATACCCAAAGTGTAATTGAACTTGCTAAGCCTTTGTGAAGTACTTTTATAGTTGCTAATTTGTTTTTTTCCTGAGCAAAGTTTCTGAACAACAACATTACCAAACTCTCCTTCTGACCAAGACTCCAAACAATACAGCATGTGATACAGGTCATTAAGTAAATACCAGTCATAATGTTATGCTTGCTCACATCAAAAAATATTAAATCTGCAGGAAAGACTTGATTCAAGTGATTTAAGTGAGACTGCAGGGAGTTCCTGGAGGGCAAAAGACTGTGGGAGATTGTGTCTCTGAGTGCAAAATCTGTTATTTTCCTCAAACCCTTCAGTCCTCAAGAGTGGGGAGAGAGCTACCAGCATCAGCTCAGAGTGGGGATGGGGCTGGCCAAGGGAAGTTCTTCCTGCCCAGCAGAAATCTCACTGGGCAATAAAACACTAAGAGAAAGCAGCTCCACTCTTCTTCTGAGCTGTTTCTCTGATTCTCCCTTGTAGTAAAATTAGGAGCCACCCACCTGTAAAGACTGTGCTTGAACTGGCTACACCTGCTCTGTGTCTTTTCCAAAGCTTGGAAAAATTCCAATACAACCAGTTTGCTTACAGCATACAGGGCAATTCTTGCCCTTCTTACAGGCCTCTGCATTTTCCTTGAAGTCATCCAGAACTTTGTTGCACTTGGGTATAAATCTAAGTATAAATCTGCATCAGCTGTACCTTTACAATAAACCATGGAAAGCAGAAATCCTAACTCCCTTAATGTTGTGACAGAATGGCACACCCAGCAGTTACCTTACCTGATTAACATGGCAGAGCTCTTCAAAGCCTCCAGGCTCTCATGGAACTATGCCCATGAGCCCTCTTATAAACATATTTTTATGGCATCCTACAGTGGCCAACGTGTTCCTACAGGTTACTTGAATATTTATGTTACTTTTCACTATGCATCCTTTGTGACAGAAAGAGGGATCCTAGAAGCCTGGGAAAAGTTTGAGCCCATCATTTGTAGTAATACGAGAAGAAAGAGGTTATTGAAGTTATTTAATATCGGAGCCATTTCTAAATAAAAGGCATGAAGCTAATATGTTATTGTTGTTATATTATAAACACATTGAATTTACTATTCAGCTCTAAATTTCCTTTTCTGGAAATACCAGCTTCTGTTATAATTGGTTCCACCCCTCCCACCCAAACCACCAGCCAACTCACCAAAGGAGCTGCACTGGGTCAAAACTAATTCCTGGCACAACTTCCACTAGAGCACAACTCAGACACAGAATGAATTTATCCCATTAGCCTTTTACTTGTAGATTTATTACCAGGCAAAGCAGTCAGAAATCAAGCAACCTCTGTGCAGGGAGCCTGACTGTTGCAGGGTTATGTAAACTCTTGCAAACCATTGCTCTGATACAGTCAAAACATTGTAAACATATTTATTCTTTGTCTGGGAAGTTTGCAAGTCTGCAAGTAGAAAAATATGTCAGTCTGACAATGGTGGAATTGTCTTTGTGTTGATTATAGTTGATAAGTGTTTATAGCTGCAATGATAAAATTCCATCATTTTCTACTGGTGGAAAGTTTCCTACCAGTACATGATTAAAGTTCAGCACAAGAGTAATGTTTTTATAGAGTAGTAGGGAAAATTGCATTACATTAACACTGCTGTTCGATTTTCTCTCTAGGGTTTCAAGATGTGTTGAACCATGGAAGCACTTCTCCTGTGACATCTTACAAGAAGCTACAAGGCTGGTCTAGTGATCAAAATAAGTGGAATGAAAAACTTTATCCTTTCTGGGAAGAAGGGGATCCCAGATGGAAGGACTGCTGGAAAGGTGATGGCACATACACATTTCAAAGACGCTTGAAAAACTGTAGCGGCCACAAAGTCCACCACAGTGCAGAGTGCAGGTGCTATAGAGCATTTTCATAGGGGCAATATCCACTGCTGCACAGAATGGTGAGTTAGAGAGGATTGGGTTTGATACCATCCCCAGTGGGCTGTCTGAGGAAGCAGAACAGTGAGTTATTTCATAAAATGCTTTCCCATTATGATTAATCTCAGACAGACATTAATACTTACCAAGAAGTACTGATGGTCAGGGCTCCAGTACAATCTGTTGCAAGAAACATGCTCTGGAGGACAGGCAGCTTCAACTGCTACCTCAGTAGGGCACATGGGCTTCAGACTGACAGCTTCAGCAAACACCATGGCTGTTGTCACCTGGTCTGAGCTGAGGGTCAATGACTATCCCTGGGGAGAAACGCACATTTTCTCCTTTGAGATACATTGACCCCCCCATAGGTAGAAAATTATCTTCTTAATTCTAGGAAGAACATTAATGGCAGACCAGTAAGTGATCTGGGGGGATATGCTGAGTCCCTCTCATTGTTTGAAGCTGGGGTTTTGGTAAGAGCACAAGTGACTTAGGAGCACGAAAGCCCTTAGAAACAGAGTAACCAAGAAAGCCTTTCCACTGTAAATGGTGCAAGTTGATGGCAGCTTCTGCTGCAATGCATCTTTCACTGCAGCAAAGACCAATTTTCTTTTTTTCAGGTGGAAGGGTGACAGCCAAACTGGACAGTGACAGCCCAGCACTGGTAGGATCCAACGTGAGCTTCACGGTGACTCTCCAGTTTCCCAAGTGCCAGACAGAAGATAACGATGGCAACATTGTGTACAGGAGAAACTGTACGCGGGGTAGGTAATGGCAATGTCCCTGCACCAGGCTCACACCTGCCTGTGCTGCTGTGTGTCACTGAGCTCTGACAGCACCACAGGCACACCCAGGGAACAGCAGCTGTGCTGATATAACTGATAACTGATAACACTTACCTGTGTTATCAGCCTGTACCACACCAGTTTTTTCCTAAGAAGATCACTCTGATATTTTCAGTGCTCTGCCCCACTCCAGATACACGGACCAGGTAATTTGAGACTGACCACAGTTATAAACTTGCCTTCCCAAAGCAGTCACATAATTTGACTTCCCAACAGAAGTGTTACAGCTTTTCAGCTCAGGCACTATGTTGCACTGTTTTCATCGTTGCACAGTTACACTGTTTTCTTTCAAGTTTATAAAGCTGTCAAATTAAAAAATTGGAGGGTTTGTTTTTTCAATTATGAATTGTAGAATTCAGTTACCATATCTACACAAAAAAAGTAAATCTCACACTTCCACATTTTAGGAATTAAAAAATGAACAAATAAATATCTAAAAATCAAGCAATATTTTCCTCAGAAAATCACTCTTTTTTATCTTATTTACTACTACATGGAGAAAAAAGCCTATCATAATTCCAGTGTTTTAAGCTGCTGGATCTAAAACAACACATGCTGTTGTACCTTTCATCCTCTGAAAGCATAAATGTTCAACACATTTTTTTATTGATCAAAGTAATTTTCATTTCATACCAGCAAGTTTTTTGTCAGCCTAGGTTGCAGTTAACTATCTAATAGTTTATTAGCAGCTTATATCCATACTCTACGTAATATCTGCTGTGCTGTTTGGGGGAGGAAACTTCTCATTTACTATTCAGAAAATGACAGAAATTCATGTCTAAGTTATTTCAAGGTGCCATAGAAAACTTTTCTGACAAAACAAACAAACAAAAAATAAATAAATAAAACCTTAGAGTGCTTTCACAACCACTCTTTGTACTTACAATTTTAGATTCTGCCTGCCAAGTATTTAGGTAGCTCTGTTATCCTCAGCAGAACAGTAGCATCCTGTGTAGTCAACAGCAAGTTTTGGGGCAAGCACTTCTAAATTGTGTCTGGCCCATGAGACAGTAAAGTTTTTTTTAAACTTCTTAGTAAAATAGCACCAAGACAGAACCATTTTGTGTTTACATTAAAAACCAAACAAAGCACAACTTCAGGAAAATGATTTACCGTCAGTCTAAAAATACCCCACTTCCCCTGCTGTTTAAATGCAGCCACTGCTATAACCTGCAGTGCTTGCCTCCTGTTTTCTGACTCTCTGCACACCTCCCAGTTGACCAGAACGTGTCCTCCTTCTATCCTTAGATCCTCCAGCTTCCATGGATCAGCAAGTCTATGTCTACAACTGGACTGAATGGACTGACAGCTGTGGCTGGGAAAACTGCACAAGCAACCACAGCCACCATGTATTCCCAGATGGGCGTCCTTTCCCTCATCACCCAGGCTGGAGGAGGAGGAACTTTGTCTACGTGTTTCACACTTTTGGTTAGTACTGCAACACATGCCTTGGTTGGGGTGATGCTGCAAACCTTTTATTCCCTTTGTACACAACTCATTTGTCAAGCATGTTTTACTAAAAGCGCTTTTAAAATGATTCCACACTCTTGAGTGGAAATACTGAATTAATTCCCCACTTTTCCAGAGAGGCCATCACTTGTTTGGTTTAGAAATCATGGATTACCAGAAGATTCTCTTTAAACCTGCATTCACAATACTACCACTGAAGAAAATTAATTTCCTTTCAGTATTACTCAAGATCTTTTTCTAGGAAAATAGAGTCTGAGCAGGTCAGTCAGATGATTTATTGACAGCTCACTGCCATTTAAGACTTTCAGATTTAAGAGAGAACACAGTGCTGTGTATCACCAGTTTAACAGTGCAGCACTTCTTGTCTCTAGGGAGGCGAGAACTGCCACTGGCTGTTCTGCTGCTCTGGTCACAGATGCTGATTTTCAATGTTTCCTGATCCTGAGTATGTAATGGTTGGGCTATTCCTGCCATTGGCTACATACTAAATCTTAGTGCCTTCAGTTCTCCTGGCTAAATCACTATTATTGCCAGTATCAGTATTATCATTATTATTATTATTATTATTATTATTAATAATAATAATAATAATAATAATAATAATAATAATAATAATCCAAATTTTATGCAGAGGTGATTACTATTTGCCTACCTCAGTCAGCTGTTAAAAAGACAAAAAATCAAATATATAAAAATGGTTCTAGAATATTAAGTAAGAGGTACTGTATCTTCTGGCTACGCTGAAAGCAAACAGAAGATCACTGAAAATGCCTCACACCATCCACTACATAATCTTAATGACCTAATGTATTGTAATTGCTTTGGAAAGAAGTAGATGTCTTGGCAATTTTTTCTTGGATTAGTGAAACTGGGGACATCTTTTTGACAACTTTAAAAGACCAGAATTTATGTGAGTAAACACACTGTAAAAGTATCCAGTCCTTCGAAATCACCTGTCAGATTATTGGAAGACATTTCTAAACTATTAATTTTGATTTTGACAATCTAAGATTCTCAGAGACTTTGCCTCTCATAAACCAACTTGTGGCGAAGCTGAGGGGGAAAATGTTAAGTTCACGTTCTGTTTCAGGTCAGTATTATCAAACAACGGGACGATCTTCAGCGAAGTTTTCAGTGAACACAGCAAATATCACCCTTGGTGAACACGGGATGGCAGTGTCCATTTACAGGAGAGGCCACTCAGGATTTGTCCCGGTTGCAAGAGCAAAAACCACCTACTCTGTGACAGGTGAGCGTGCTGGAACTGGCTGTGCTGACATGCTGGGGGTGTTTGTTGCTTAGCTGTTAAAATAATTCAGCACAAGCATCGTCTGGCATGAAAAGAAGAACATTGGCCTGAGAAAGGTTTTTAGCATGAAAGTGGAATCTCTGGCAAATTGCCTTGAGTAGCTTAAGTAACCTTTTTGTCCAATTCAGCAGTGACTCCTCCACTTTGTATTGGAAAACGATTTATGAGAGATAATGCAATCTTACAAAGATGTCTATGATTCCTCATTTGTTCCCATATTTTTCTGGCTGTTTCCTACTGACATTCACTCCTCAGGTCATAAATCAAATTAAAGTACACACCTTTGTTAAAGATACCATGTTTGCATCTCACACTCTGGCTGCTGCTATTCAGGGGCTTTGGAACTGTTTATTGTTTGCAGCCAGGTATCTCTGCTGTATTTGTTTACCTCTTTTTTCCCCTCTCCAGACAAAATTCCAGTAACTGTGAGTATGTTCCAAAAACATGACCGCAACATCTCAGACTCCATTTTCATCAAAGACTCGCCAATTACATTCGATGTGAAGATCCACGATCCCAGCTACTATCTGAATAATTCTGCCATCTCCTACAAGTGGAACTTTGGAGATGGAAGTGGCTTGTTTGTAGCCAGTGGTTCTAGTACATCTCACACCTACACTCTGCAAGGAAACTTCACTCTGAATTTAACTGTCCAAGCCATTATACCCGTACCTTGCAGGCCAGTAACACCCACTGCACCACCACCCACCTCAGCAGGTAAGCACTTATCAAACAGCACTGCCACTAGGAGCTATGCTAAAACTCTATATTCTGATGTTTTAAGTTAATATCTTTAGTAGTTTTACTGTCATCATAAAAGAGCTGCAAGCCTCTGGAAGCCCTCTATAAAATTGGCTTAGAGACAGAATCAATAAGCATTAACTCTCCTAGGATTCTGTGGGAGGGATCCCTTACACATTTAACTCCTTATGCATCCAGTTCTACCACCACACTTACAGCATACAAAGGTCCTCAGGTGAACATAAATGTAAGTTTGTATTATCTCTGCCACACTTGGTCAGGAGATTCTAGCCTTCTCTACTCAGGGTCATCTTCTGAGGTAAGATGTAAATTTCAAGTGAGAAAAGTGAATTTCAGAACACTCTTACAGCAAGCTCCTTTCTGGATTGCATTAACTTCTGTCCAAAACTAAATGAGATTGGATTGAACTAGAAAAACCTAGTCATGTTCAAAAATATGGGATTTCCACATGGTATTAACCCAGAACAGCTTTTCCACTTTAAATTTATTGACTAACATATTTCAGAATAACTTTTATTATGTTCAGCATTGGTTTATCCTCTCAGAGGGTTTTAAGAAGGTCTGCAGTTTCAGCCATAATACTACTACTGTGAAACTGTAAATGTGGCTATATTTTTCAAATTTCTTATTTTTAATATGTGCTCTTACCAAAATATGGAGTGAGAATGAAAAATGAAAGGAAAGATATAATTTTCACCACTTCCCCTCTTCATTTTTCCACTAGCTGTAATGTAGAGCAGTGGGAAAATACCAGCTTTTAAAAAAGCACTTTAAATGTTTTATTAGCCTTTGGATTTCTTATATAATTGATCTGGGGATTTGAAAGAAGTATTTAATTGTATTACACCTTGCAGTCTCCCTTTTATTTCACAGAGATGGGTGAGTAGCCGGGTGGCTTTTGGAGTGAGTGAGGCTCCCCAGGCCACTCTGGGGTTCTAAAGCTGGGCACGTGTGCTTTCTTTAGGGGTTACAGCCATGAGCTCATTACACAGATACACACATGAATGCACAGCTGCAAACCAAGACCACTGACAGCCTATGGAATGCAGGAACAGCTGGAACATGTGGCTGTGCTCAGAATACCCCAAAGCAGGGCTTGTTCTAAAGTTGTTGCATCTCTATCTCTTCTGCCTCGAACAGCTCCAACAGGAGCATCTTCTGATTCGGACTCTTCTCCCGCTGTGGAGTCAGTGGAGGACAATCCTGATGGAGGTTGCCACATTTACAGAAATGGATACTATGGAAGCAGTATTGCTGTTGTAGGTAAGGATGTGTGTCAACACCTCCACAGAGGAATGATGTTAACAATGAACAAAAATGCTTGGTAGAAATAATGTTTATTTAGACATGTTTTTATCTATTACATGAGATCAACAAAAAGATCCTTCTGATGGACATAGCTGAGAGTTTTAGGGATTAATGTGCAGACATCTGACTGGCTGACTTTGGTTTCTGCCTGCACTCTGCCAGGGGCTAGTTGCAGTGGCTGTGACCCCTTGCTTTCAGACACGTGAGGCTGGACCTTGGTCTGGATCCCTGCTGATGGCTGACCCCATGTGCTGGTGGGGACGTGCATTGTGTCACTCCTTTCTCTGTCACCAGCTTCTGAACATGCCACAGCAGGAGCCCATGGGCTGGGGAGGAGGTTTAACTAAGGCTGAACTGGCCTTTGAATGCAGAGAAATCTCAGGTAGTGGGAAGTGATTTAGCAAAATAAGGAAGTAAATAACAATAATGAGGGGGGAAAAAGGCAGACCAGAAAGGAGCAGCATCACAGGGAAAGCACTGGAAAATTTCTCAGCTTTCAAAGCCTTCAAGAGGAGTGCTAAGGGAGGGAGGAGGTTATGAAAAACAAGACCTGAACTGAGCATCAGCCAAACACTCGAGGTTCAGTACGCACGGACTTCAAAGCTTGTCATGTGTCCTACAGTTGATATGTGTTTCCTCTCCCAGAGGGAATCCTCGAGGTAAATATTATTCAGATGACAAGCATCCAGATGACAGAAAGTCAAGCTGAAAACTCACTGGTTGACTTTGTTGTTACCTGCCAAGGGAGGTAAGTGTGTGAATGAAGCTGTCAGTCTTCCCTGTTTAAAACAAATTAGGTGCTGGAATGCTATATGCACTTAGATGCAGATGTATGAGCAAAATTTGGGAACTGCAGTGTTTCTATTTCTTGATGGGAACTAAAGATAATGCAAGTCTCATTTTTAAACTATGCCAACAGAGGCTACTGCCAGGGACTTAGGATTCAGAGCAAATATCTAGTCTCAGTAAAAATAAGGAACTGATTGTGGGGGAAAACAAATTTACAGTCTCCTGGCCAAGACAAGATTTCAGCACCTACAGTAAAGCAGGAAGCAGTTTACTGAAATTGTAAGGAAATCCTTTCTTTTTGGCCATGAGTTTTTGACATTTGGAGTAAATGAGTGAGTCCAAGAAACTTCTTGGATGCAAAAACATTGGACTAAAATTCCTAGTCTTAGAAGGACTAAGAGGTGGACTAAGAAGTACAAGAAACACTGTGGTAATACAACTGGAATACAATTAACTTCTCTTAAGGGAGTATTTTCTTTTCCAGCACATGATAAATATTACTTAAAGGAATTTGTATTCCTTTCTTAAAGATGTGTATTAAGTGTATGAAAGGTCAGGGACTTTAAAAGTTGATTTGATGCAGGTAATCCTGCATCAAAACCATAAAATGTTAAATGATAAGCAAAACAAACAGATAATTATACAGATTGTATACAAGCATTCTATATAAAATCCACATGCACATATATAAATGTATAGGCATGCAAAAAATACATATAGTATTAATAAAATACACTTAAATCACTAGAGTGCCACTGATTTCAACAGGCACCAGCATAAAACTGGTGCACCAGGGCAATGTGTCTGTGAACTGGGCTAAGTGGGCTGGCAGGACTCCACAGTGCAATGAGCTCTCTCTCCCCATGCCAGTCTCCCCACAGATGTCTGCACGGTGGTTTCTGACCCCACGTGCCAGGTGTCCAAGAGCATGGTGTGTGACCCCATCGACGTCACGGATGAGTGTTTACTCACCATCAGGAGAGCTTTTGAGGAACCTGGGACCTACTGCATAAACATCACCCTGGGTGATGACACAAGCCAAGCCCTTGCCAGTGCCCTGATCTCTGTAAATAGAGGTGAGTCCACAAAGAGCAGATGTGGGTTGTTGGTGAAAAGCTTCTCCCTGTGGTCATTTCCCTGCAGGGGAGAGAACACAGGAGTCCATAGGGGGGTTCTTGTTATGCCTGGAAGCCTCATCTGAGACTGGACCAGTTTGTCTAAGAGTCCATGCAAAGATAAAATGATGATTATTTCCCTGGGGGAATTTTAGCTGTTAGACCTTGGTTTGACTTCTGTTTACAATCCAATGAGTACAGTAATCACACAAACTATTCAGTATCACAGAATATGAACAGTTCTTAAGCCATAATGTAATTTTCCACAGAAAAATGTTGGGCAGAAAAGCAGGTAGGGAACATGCCAGCCAATCCATTCCACACATGGAGAGATAGCAGAAATAGAGGGGAATTCAGCTCAAGAAATCAAAGTTTGCAGCACAGTTGGCTGCCCTGGGACCTCTTTACTGCCCATGGGCCTCGACATGGTTTCTATTTCTACATGAGGATAAGATGAATTATGTTCTGGAATGATCTGTTATATCCAGTGACTACAGAGTCTGCCCAGTTTTCCAAACCGTTTCCAAACTATTTCCAAAAAGGAGCTTTACCTTTGGTTGGATAAATATCACTGTGTCTAGCTCACAGCTATCAAAGCAGACTTGACAGAACCAGCTATTAAACTCAGCCTCAGTCAGAAGTCTAAAAGACAGTGCTGCCTCTCTGCTCCCACTTCATTGCCCTCCTGCCTTCCTATTACAGTGTCCCAGTGACTCTTCTGAACTCTCTAATTACTATCACCCAAACAACTGAGCCTTTGCAGTCATTTTCCATAGCATTTTTGATGGTTTGATTTAATCTAGGTGTAAGTTTATCTGTACTGAAATCAGTTCATTATGGATAAGGCACAATGCCTGACCTCTAAATGCATTCTGGTTCCTAAAGGTGAAACTAAGCATGCAGAAAGGTTTTTCTCAACTGTATTCACAGAGACTATAGCCCAGTAAGCCTGGTCTGTCTAGGTTTCCTCCAGAGGGCAAAGCTGACTTGAACTTTTGGGCTTCTGCTATATTCAAAGCAGAACTAGGATCTAAGAGAGGTTGCTGCTTTAAGTTGCCTTCTGGATGAGCCTATCTAATTTTGTCAGTTATCCTATAGTCAGTGTAAACATTTCTCCAGCATAACAAATGGCAAGGATCAAATTAGCTTCACCTTATGGGGTGCCAACAGGGCCTCTCATTCCTATCCATGCTGGAAGGGTAGCAATGTGTCTGAGGAGCAGAGCTCATATGAGAAAACTGGCAAAGCACAACTCACACTCTGGTGGAATGAAGAATTACATGGATTAGGATGTGAAAGCACCACCTCCTGCCAGCCACTGACCTCTAATGTTTAGCATTTTAGAATTACTAACTGTGCTTCAATTCATACAGCAATAAGTAAAAATGGCATTTTCTTTGGAAAGTCTATCTCACTGTAAAATAGAGGCTAACTTGTAATCAATCTACTTTCTGAACTGTAGGAGCATCATCTGGAACAACAGAAGGTGTCTTTATCTTCCTTGGCTTGTTGGCAGTGTTTGCTACCATTGGGGCATTTGTCCTTTACAAGTAAGTTGCTAGTTTCTGTGATTAAAAACAGTTCCAAGAACTGTCAAAATATTATTTAAATTAACAAACTGAACAATTTAAATTTGCTTTAGCTACATTTTTGTTTAGTTACTATTGCAGCTTACAAATATTCTGGCAAATATTCAAGAAAATGAGATTACTGGTTTAGGCCACAAAACCATTGGAAATTATGCAGAAATTATGCACAGAATGTGCCAATTTTTTCAGAAAAAAAATGGGCACATTCTATGCCCATTAGCAAAAATAGTAATACTAGCCGGCCTGGGAACTTCATCTAAGCAGAAAGCAAACTCAAACTGCATGATGTGATTTATATATGCAGTGAAACCAAACAAAATCTTCATTAAATAATTGATTAATAAATTCTTTGGGGGAAAAGGTGCTGAGCATGCAGGCCAGTAGTTGACAGAAGCACACGTTGCTGCATTATTAGTTTGGAAGTTTCTCATGAGACTTTGGAAGTTTCTCTTTTGAGACTGCCCGAAGACTCCTGAGTCAGGTGTGTGCTCACCCTTCCCAGTGAGTGGTGAGAAACACACACTCCCATGGAGCAGCAGTTCTCCAGCACTCCTACTGCCTATCCAGGCCCCTGTCACCACTACTGACCCATGGCTGCCAGACATTGGATGTGATTGAACAGGGGAGGAGGAGAGGGAATGCATGATGAGCACATGATCAGTGCTTCTATGGTCACATGCTAAATGTGCACCCTCCTTTAGAAGTCTTCCAGCAACTGACTGTTCACATTCCTTGCAGGAGATACAAGCAGTACAAGCCTATTGAGAGGAGTGCAGAGCAAACACAGAAGCAGGAGGGATTTACTGCTTACTTCAGCACTTTCAAAGCCATTTTCTTCCCTAATAGCACTGAGAGGAATCCTCTGCTGAAGAGTAAACCCGGCATTGTTTAAACCTTTAGTGTAACACTGACTATTAGATTAAGTACAGCACTTGTATCTGAACTATACTTTAATGGGGCTTTCTTCTTGTTATAAAAAAACCCCAGGGAGTAAGGTGAAAGCACATGTAGACAGGATGGTAACTTTTGGGGCTTGGTGCAATTAGCAACATTAAAGTAGTCTTTTGTAGAAAAACCAGGTAGTTTTAAGCACTTGCTGTTCTTGCTTGTGATGTAGCATATACTCTTCTGAATTACTAATACCCCCCACTCCCACACCCTTATCTGGCTTTTCTTATTTCTACGTTAACAACGTGTAAAATTAATCACATCCAAAATCTGGAAAGGGGGGAGGGGGGGGAGGGAGAAAAGAAGTTAATTAAAAAAAAAAAAAAGACAAAAACCCCCACAAACCAACGAACTTGTAAACACTTAGCTTTTATTGCTGCTCAATGCCTTAGCAGGATTCATGTCTTTGCTGTAAAGAGAGACATGGGGGGCAGGCACGTGTTATGTCTGTGGGATGAAACGTGCCATGGCCTATTCCCAGGCAATCCCAGGCACTGGCACTGAGCTGCTGCCACTGCTGCACTGCTCAGGAGGTCCTGGCACAGACTGGCCCCAGGCCAGCCAGCTCCCCACCAAGCAAAGCCCACATTCTGGGAACCACCAGAGGCACTGCCCCCACTGTGAGCTTGGCAGCAGCCGCGCTGTTTCTCAGGGTTCAATAGCATGGGTGCAGCTCATTCAATGCCAGCTGGCCTCGGGGCCAGAAAGCAGGGCTGGACACACTTAGCTTCCCACTGGACATGGCTACCAGTGCATGAATCTCGCTATAAACGAGACCACAGACACCCAGGCAACAAGATGAGGCCCATTGGCTTGGCTCTCCCTGTTCAAAGTTTGAGTTCCATGTAAAATTCTGAGTTGCAGCTGCTGATGCTGCCTTTGCCTCCTTTGCTTCCACTGGTCTTGAGACACTGGACTGGCCCCACGGCTCCCAAGGGGGCAGATATGATCTATTGTAAAGTAATAATCCACGTGACATAACATTGCAATACAACAATCTATGTCCAATGAAGGGTCAGCAGAAGAAGGGATCTAGCAGGAAGGGGCAGCATTCAACTGCCTTTTCCTCTTCTCTTTTCCTTTCTGTCTTTCCTGCTGTAAAGAGACATTAATTTCTGCTTGCTCCTCCATCCCTCTGACCACTCAATCAAATAAATGAAAACCCCAAGATAACTAAAACACTCTGCTCCAGTTTCTGCTTTGACATGATGCACCTTAGCAAATGTAAATTTATGCAAAATCAGTGTGCCTTCACTTGTTCACTCTAGCTGGAATTCTATTAACTCATTCTGAGGCCTTCCACAAGTGATCTGGCCTCACAGCCACACGGGCTCATCACTCAGCATCATGGCATTTCACAAACTGCTGAAGGCTGGCTCCTTGCATGATGAGAAAAGGAGGGCATCTTATTTGCAGAAAGGGAAGAGGTTGCTAAAAAGGTTCATGGAGATGAGCAAACAGACCAAAAATTCTTTATAGCTTATGTTTCAAAAAACTCCTTTGTTGTTAGCAAAGGTTATGGCCAAAATGGAGACTGGGCAAATGACCTTACATAATTCATTTCTAAACACTGAATTCTTTGAAGATCTGAATTTCAATATAATTAGCTTATTTAACATGTCTTGAAATATCTCTGATATATACTGTTTTCTGTTCCTATGGCAATACATAATTATGATTATAAACAAAACATACTTATAAATTTCCCTAGTGTTTTAGCAGATCTTCAAAATGCTTGTCATTTGTAATCTGAACCTAGTCTTCACTCCCCCTTCCCAGTGTGCACAGACACCTTTCAATGACTTAAGGATATTTTTTTAAAAATGCAGATTCAACATACCTGTGAGATTAATTCTTTGGCTCTAAAATTCAACAGCCCCTTTTCTTCTTTTGTTTATAGGTTCTCTCATTATTTTAATTCTTTTGTGGCTATTTCAGCTGTATTATTAAAAGCAGTGTATTTGCTATTGTTCCATCTTCTTCATATGTAACATCCTACTGTCTAAGAACTACCATCTCAAGTTATTTTCTGACTTAAACAGGAAACACATTTTCTGCAAAAATTACTCTTTAAGTGTGTGCTCTGTTATCAGTCAGGCAGGACTGTAATTTGTATTTTTTGCTGTAGCTTGAGGCAGGACAGGGGTTCAGTGGAAAGTTTAAGATGACTTGTAATGAAGCATGAAAACATAAAATCTGTCACAGCTCAGGATCAGTGAAGATGCAGGCTACCACCTGGGCTGCATGCAGAAAACATCTTGTTTCTGCAAAATGCTGCATCTTAGATGACATCTTAAGACATCTTAAGCTTTTGCATAGAAAACTCCTTTCAGGCATTTGTTAAGAACTTTTTTATACTTAAAGTATTAGGAATATCTTGCACTGTGTCCCTTTAAGTGCCATGTCAGAATACTACATTTTTATATTACCATTTTGCCTTTTCAGCTGTAACTTCTATTTCATACATCTTTACTTTTATACAATGGAATTTAACTGCTGCACTGACAAATAAACCGTGTAATGATTTTAAAGAGTTTGCTGCTTTGTCTCAGAACAAGAAACTGCAAGATAAGCAACTTGATGAGTTGCCCAATTATTGATCAAAAGAGTGTCTAACTCCATAAAACACGGGATGTGCCTTACCCTCAGCCCACACCTGGCTCTACCAGGGTTATCAAGCTGATTTTGCAGTCTCCCTTCAAGTGTACTCAGAGAAATGGCCCCACAAACCTGAGAAGCAAGGAGACTTTCTTAACACCCAGATGACACAATTTCCGAACAGATCAGGATACAAATGAGCTTCATGTCCTTCAAAGGCAAGAACAGCTGACAAACAACAGATTTGTGAATGTCAGCAAATGTTACAAGACAGGTTTCAGGCATTCCCTTTGGAGAAATAACATCAAGAATGACATCAAAGATAAATGTACATTGTCTTCATAGAAAGAACATCCTTTCAAACATGTCTTCAAAAGAAACAGAAACATCAATTGGGTAGCAAGTTTGTTAAGAATGACTTTAAAAATTGAGCTGCAATTTCAAACCACTTATTTTGTTCCTCCCCCCTTTTTTTCTTGAATATATTTTATAGCACACAATTAAGGCTCATCAGATATGGCACTTTTTTCTTACCAAAAGTATTATTAAGCTGAAATCAAGGCTTTAAAGCACCAGTCTCTGAAGGAATTGTAGAGGAATGAAACAAAACTTTGCAAGAGTCATCCAGACACTGTGGCTTATTAGTACAAACAATCACTTCCGGCTTCGTGCAGCATAGTCAAATTTTCTTTAATGATAAAGCTTTTATCACTACAGGTCCTTACAATTCACACAGAATTCCATAATCCCAGATTTGTTGGGTTGGAAGAGACCTCTGGAGATCATCTAGTCCAGACCCCCAGCCAAGGCAGGGTGATCTATAGCAAATGACACAGGAGTGTGTCCCAGGAGGGTTTGGAATGTCTCCAGAGAGGGAGACTCCATGACCTCCTTGCACACCGTGTTCCAAAGCTCTGCCATCCTCAATGTAAAGAAGTTCTTCCTCATGTTTAGGTGAAACTTCTTGGTTTTAGTTTATGGCCACTGCTCCTTGCCCTGTTGCTGGGCCCCACCAGAAGGAGTCTGGCACCATCCATGACTATGTCTTTTAAACCTTAATATTTGACCATCATACTTCGTGAGAGTGGGAAAAACATTCTGAATGGTAATTCTCTTATTTTAGTGTCCCTTTAAACTCCTGGATTTCTAGGGGAGGGAGGTGGAGGGATATGTTTCACCCACATTAAATACAAATGCTTAAAGGCCATAATTTCTCAGCCCTTGACAACTTTCTCCATAACAAGACTACCAACCTCTGCCCATTAACACCATGCAGGAATTACAT
Organism: Melozone crissalis; assembly: GCF_028551555.1. Classification (NCBI taxonomy): domain Eukaryota; kingdom Metazoa; phylum Chordata; class Aves; order Passeriformes; family Passerellidae; genus Melozone; species Melozone crissalis. Next base: position 32,759,832 of record NW_026535794.1, read on the forward strand.
AAACAGAAAACACATTCCACAGGAAAACCACGTTAGTTTCAAACAAGGTGCAGGTTTTTAGGCAAAACTATAAAAGGGGGCAAAAGGCTTGAACCGGGATATGTGGTTTAGGTGTGTATGGAAGTGCCCATGTACTGTACCTGCCCTTTCCAGCTGCCCAACAACCCAGCATAACACAGTGGTGTTTACAGAGCAGGAATGATCTTTCCTCTCAAATCCACACATGTCAAACCATCTTTAAAACTGATGCTTCTTCTGCTGCCCTCTGGCCCACATTTCCAAGCCACGGTACCAATCAGCCCCCTCAGGACGTATCCCCAGGTTAACCTGCATCTGCGCTCTGGCTCCACAGTCCCACAGGCCAGCTGCAGCTGGAACCCAACAGGGCAGCTGCACCTGCCTGGGAGGGCAAGGGACACCACAAGGCTGAGGAGCAACAGAACAAGGGGAAGCGGCTTCAAATTGAACGATAGTAGGTTTAGGTATTAGGAAAAATTTCTTTACTGTGAGGGTGGTGAGGCACTGAAATAGGTTGCTCAGAGAAGTTGTGGATGCCTCATCCCTGGGAAGTGCTCAAGGCCAGGGCTCTGAGCCACCAAGGTGTCCTTGCCCACGGCAGGCAGGACGGAACGGGACGATCTTTAACGTCCTCTCCGACCCAAGCCCGTCTATGGCTCTGTGACCCGGTCTGGGCCCGCCCCACCGCCCGCCCCCGGAGCCAGCGGCCGCTCCGGGCGGAGGAACCGCGGGCCCAGCGGGGCCGCCCAGGGGCCAGCGCCGCGCGCGCGCCGCGGCCCGACCGGCAGCCGGCTGCACCAATCAGGAGAGGGGGCGGCCCCGCCGCCGGCCAATGGCGAGGCGCCGTGCCGGGAGGGGAGGGGCGGGGCGCGCGCGGCATGTGGCGAGCGCTGGCGGGAGTGCGGCGGCTCCTGCGGCCGCTCGGGGCCGCGGCCGGGGGCGCCCCGCGGGCGGAGCCGCCGCCATCCCGGGCCCCGCCGGGTCGGGGCTGCGCGGCGGCGGCGGCGGGAGGCGGAGCCGGGCCCGGGGCGCTGGGGGCGGCGGAGCAGCGTCAGCTGGCAGGTAGGGCCCAGCTCGGGGCCGCGCTGCGGAGGTGCCCAGCGGGACCTTGAGCGGAGTGTGCCGCCTCTTGAGGAAAGGGGCACACGTGGAATCGCAGCTGCAGCTGCGGGGGATCCTCGCCGTGCCCACTGCCGTGGGACCGGCCGGGATCGCGGGTCACGGGCCGGCACGGCCTCCGCAGCGCTGCTGGGGAGCGAGGAGCCGGCCGTGTGCAGGGATCCCTGCCGTGCCGTGCCGTGCCGTGCCGTGCCCTTCGGTAACAGCCTCGGGACAGGGACAGGGACAGGCCGGGTGTGCACGGGGCTGGGCTGCGGCTGTTCCGCACAGCCCCTCTCGCCCGGATGTGACCGAGACGGCCGTGCCTGGTGATGTTCACCCACCCGTTCTCCAGGCAGGCTCTGGAGGCTTCTCAGGTGGCTACCAGGCAGATATTTGCCTTCTGTAGCCCCTGTGTCCGGAGGATCTGTGGCCACTGCTGCTTTTCAAGATGTGTGACCACAGCAGAAAGTTGAAAGAGTGCCCTGAGCTGAAAGCCTTAAATTTACAGAGATCTGATCCAATTTCATATCTCCATTCATGCATATAATTGTAGCTATTGTTCCTTTGTTTGGCTTTTTCTTTATATTGGGAAATATAAAGCTTGTCTTTGTGCTGGTGCTCAGTCTGCACTAATGTTCATTTTATAGTGGCAGACTAGCACTGCTGACAGATTCAAATTATGCCTAAAGTGTGCATACAAGTTGCATCTACCTAATTAGGACAAATTAGAAATAAACTTTTTTCATGGTGTGAACAGAACATAGTTTCACTGATTTACTGTTCTGTAAGTTGGCTTCCTTAAACTGTTGAAGGACTAAAGCTTCCTCTACAATATCATAATGCTCTGCACCAGGTCAGGCTAGGGAAAAAGAAAAAAAGTGGCCTTACTCTGCCACTTCATTCTACATCATGTCAGCTCTATTTTTAAAATATTGGTTTCTTCTACTTAAGATTCTAGAACAGTTTAATCACAATGTATTATCACAGATTGTTGAAAAGCATCGTTCTGAAATATTTTCAGTTTTGTCTGTTGTTTTAATAATGTCTCTTGGAGTCCTTAGGTTTAATTCATCTGCATTGACAGGTGAATGATATTATTGGCTTTTGAATAGCAACAACAAGAAATAAGTAAGTTAGCAAAAACCACAGTTTCATTTGGGTAACTGTTACATCTAGTGATGGTGTTGTTTACTGGAAGAGTGCTTCCTTCTCCGCTTTGGTGGCTGTAAAAGTGATTTTAAAAAATCTGCAGTTCATGTTGCATTGTCAGTATCAAACCAAACTCAGTGAGTGACAGGCTTAGGCTGTAATTCAGTTATTGCTATTTTATGGCTCTAAGTGATTTATTTTTGCAATTAAAAAGAAAATTTCCCACTGTACTATTTTTTTTTATGTGCTCCAGATACTGTTCTTCCGAAGTTCAACATTGACTTGGCTGTAGCACTGCTGAGGCAGGAAAATGCTAAAGACATCTGTGTCATCCAGCTATCTCCAGAACTAAAATACTGTGATTATTTTATAATTGTGAGCGGGTTTTCAACACGGCATCTTCATGCAATGGCAAATTACATGCTGAAAATGGTAAGAGCATAGTTCTTGCTGCTCTCTCTGAGTTTTGGAAATGGGTTTAAGTGTTGTGAAGGGAATTTCCCCAGGATTGTATGTGTAGGGGTGTACCAGGTAAGATAAAACTGATGGCATTATGTAATTTAGTCCTGAATACATCTAGGAAGTAACTGGGTTTTTTCCTTTAGCAGTACTACACTAAATATAAGTATTATGTTTTAGAAGCAGACCTCTCTGTATGTGGAACGCTGAGGACATCACAGTTGGGTGACTAGAACATGAGTGATGTGAGATGGTGATGATGACCTGTGTCTGCCTTTATTTTTGTCCAGCAAGCACCATTCCTATTCCCAGTCATTCAGAAGGGCTGTTCTCAAGCCTCAATCCTCAAAATTTCCACTTTCTCAGGTACATTGTAAGGCTGGAAAAAAAGTTGGCCTCTTAAGAGGCTCAGGATCCGCTCACGAGCTTTAAGCAAACTGGTGGTTAATGGTCCCCCTGCTGTGCATGTGCTGCAGGAGGGGAGAGGCAGCAGCAGCCATCCCTGCTCAGAAATCCTCTGCTGCTTGCCTTTGGAAGAAGGAGAACTTTTCAGTACAAGAATGGAGGTCAGAATAAAATTACTGGTCGAGCTTAGAGATGAGGGTGAAACTCAGCAGGGAGAAACTTTCTTTCCTGAGAAGAGCCAAGGAGCTGTTAGAAAGCACAACATGAGGAATATGGCCACCCCATCAGTCAGCTGTCTGTATTCAGCCTGGAGTTTGCCTTCTTACCACCCACTTTATTTCCCTTCCTGACCCTGTTTTTCCTTTCACTCTTGGTTTTGCTCTCTTCCTTCCAATCCCATTGGTTGCAGCTTTGAGACTCATGGGGGAAAGGAGAGTGGGGGAGATGGTTTAGCTTTCCAGGGCCTTTCAGAGCAGGTATGGGGAGTTTCTTGTGTTCTCTGCAGGAACTGGTACATCTTTGCAAACCAAAATTTTGCCTTAAGCTGGAAATTGCATTAATGTGATTTGGGTGTGCGAAATCAGAGTGCTTAGTATGTACTCTATTGCTTGTATAACTTGTAGTCTTAAAAGTTTTTCATTTCCCCCAGACCAGGAGAGATCAGTGAGTACCACCTGCCCTGCAAAAACTTGGCTGGGCTTCATGGCTGCACCCTCTGGTGGCTGTAAGAGCAGCAATTTGGCAAGGGCAGAGCCTCTTGGGAGGCTCCATGGTGCCCTCCTGGGCATCCTGAGAAACTGGGGAGCCTGGTCAAGTACTTGGGGCTGGCTGAGTTTGTCTCACACTGGAAATTTTCTAGGTAAGAAGTAGCTGAAGCTTAAGAGGTAAAGCAGAGCAAGTGCTCCAGAGTGCTGCCAGGCAGTTGGCAAGCTTCACTGCCATTCCTAAACCCTTGTGATTTACTCACAGTAAAGCAAAGAGGTGCTCAGGTGTAGCATGAGATCTTCCTGTTCTGCTTCCAGGAGCTTGTGAGTGGCAAAGGCCCACATCCCCGTCTGGTTTGCTGTCAGAGGAAGAAGCTAACACTTGGCTGTATTGTAACTCCACCTTACACAGCTCTAAAGATAAGGCTTGCAAACTTGTTGCAGGGATCAGCTTTTGCAACCTGATGATAGCTGATGGCAATTCACACTGGGCTTTTTAGCGTTTTGAGCAGGCTGTTGGAGTCTTTTGAAGATACCTCACAAGCCATCTTAAAGAAAGGAATGCAGAAATGGTTCTGAGTTAACATTTTGAAAGTTTTCCACGCTGGTTTGCAAACTAGCGTCATTACCCAGCAGCTAACAGCTGCATTTTGTGGTAATTGCATTCCCAGTGAAGTGAGACTCATTTGCCATGCTGGTACAGTTGGTTTGTGTTCTGTCTTCCATGGCAGAATGGACTTCTGGAGCCATTTCTGTTGATACCCCTTGTAGAGGAACAAGTAGTTTATGGCCAGATCTGAAAGTGGCCATACTTCAGCCTTGAGCTGTCAAATTCCTGCAGCCCTGGTGGGTGCTTGGGTTCTTCATGTACTGCCTGGGGAGAGCTGAGCCTCTCAAGCTGACACTACAAAAGGCACCACAGAGAGCTGCCCACTGTCCCTGGCTGACCTTGTGCAGCCCTGCTTTGAGCTGCCCTCTCCCCTGGCCCAGTAATGGGAAGACAGTAGTATTTAGTATTCATCTTGATAAAAGATACCTGCAAAATTCTTGGACAATGGCATGGCAATCCAGAGCATTAGGATTTCAGATTTGAGAAATCTGTATATATTTTCCATTAGTACAAATGTATATTAGCCTTTTTCTTTTGTGCAGACCCCAGGACCAGCGTGAAGCAATCTAACCCATTTAAGCTTTGGAACAACTCAGCAAAGTCAAGCTTCTCTGTTAAGTTTGAGTGCTTTTTAAATAAATGTAAAAGACTTAATTTTCTGCCATTCATTTTTTTTTCCTCAGTACAAGCATCTCAAAGAAGAAGGTGGTCCTCATATTCAGATTGAAGGAAAAGAGACAGATGACTGGCTGTGCATTGATTTTGGTAAATATTTGTGAATCTGAGAAAAACAAAGTTCTGCATGAGCTCTTTGTTGACAGAAGCATCTCACCATGAACCCTGGTTGCTGTGGAAAGTTCTCAGTTCTCTGCTGTTTGGGAATTCCAATTGTTGCTTGAGCTCACTGAGATAATAAATTATTTTTCATTAAATATCTTTGGCATTGAGAAAAAAACAGTAACTGCTCTTCAGTGGCTAAAACAGGTCCTAATAAATTGAAGGTAACAGTAGTGGGGGTAAAAAAGCTACTTGAGTCAGTTTCCTGAGGTTTCTGTAATCCATGTTTGGGTAAATGGGAGCTCATTGTACACTGCCTTACTAGTGAACTATTGAACAGACTTTTTCACTGTCCAGATCATACCATCACATGGGGTAAAACCTCAGTCCTAAGACACTGAGTTTAATTCTTTATTCTACAAGTGTGGAACTCAACACAAATACAAAAGACTACATTCAAAAAGCAGTTCTCCTTCACTGCTACTTTTAGAATCTCACCCCCTGTCTTGGTGTTTTGACCTAAAAGATGAAAGCTTTACCGACAGATGAGTGAGGAGCACTGCAGCCACTGATGTTAAGCCTTGGCTACTTTATGATAATAATTGTTGAGGGTAATAACTGAAAATAATTGGAATTCAAGGGAAAAACTACAGAAAAGTGCATTAGACAAACACTGGAATTAACATTCTCTGCTGTTGGCACAGAATTAATGAAACCAGAAAAACTTAGCACATCAAAGTCTGAACCTATTTCATTGTAAAAACCACCTGAAAAGTGTGAGCAACACTCCTAGGAAGAATTACTTTGGCTTTAGCAGAATGCTGACAATACAAGAAAGCTGAAAATCCATCTGTCACCTTGGGGGACTCTTTCACTGAAATTCCTTTTGTATTTTGTCTGTCCTATAGAAGTCATAATTTCTTTGGTTTGGAGTCTTGTGATAGTGTCTTATTTTAAAGAATTGTGTCTCATATATTGTTACTGTAGTCTTGGAGACTGACAAATTCCTAACACTGAGATACTGTAAGCAGCAGCTTAGGAAAGGACTTTTATCAGCTGCCATTTTGTATCTAGCCAGAAAGGGGGTGGAGGGCTTGAACTCTGCTCAGCTGAAGGTGTAGTAGTGCTTTACTGCTGTCATTAATTCACTGTGGGTTTCTGTTCTGTGCAGGTAACATAGTGGTTCATTTCATGCTGCCAGAGACACGAGAGGTTTATGAACTGGAGAAGCTGTGGACTCTTGGTCCCTATGATGACCAGTTAGCACAGATGACTCCACAGTCCCTGCCAAAGGACTTTATCTTTGGACTGACTCCCAACATCAGTGATCATCTTGAGACAAGAACTTAAAGCAGCTACTGCATGGAAAGAGGACGAGTGTGCCTGAGTCATAGAGTCTTGAGAGCTGAGTAGTCAGTACAGTTGATCAGTACAAAACTGTGGTTTTATTGGGTGTGCCCAGGTAGAGTTCTGAGCAAGCTAATGTGAGCAGCATCATAGAATCATTAATATTGCAAAAAACCCTCAAGATAAGAGTCCAACCATGAAATGTCAAAGGAATCCTATCAGAGCTTCCCAGGGGAGCCATTGGCTCAGTGGAGTTTGCAGTGAGAGGAGCAGGGCAAAGACAGCTGCTTAAGCTGGAACTCTTGCTCAGCCTCTGGAGTAATTGTTTTTCTAATATCTTTGAAAGACACCCTGTAGTGGCAGTGCAAAACAGACTGGAGTGCTGCAAGGAAAAACTGTGAAATACTACAGTTGAGATGACCCTTCTTGTGTTGAGCCATTTGCTTCTGGTCACAATAAAGCAAGTCATGGTCTGAAGGGGGGACAGAAAACAGACTGGTGTTACTGAGAACATAAAAGCCAAGAGCAACAGTGACAAGTAAATGTGCTTTGAGTTATCAGAACAGTAAATCAGTTTTCCAGCCAAGGCAAACCTGGTTTTAATAATAAAAAAGTCCCAAACTGAAATGCTTCAATGCTTCCTTGTTTTTATGTGAGAGGATTCAGCTCATCCTTAGTGTGCAGTTGACTCCTCTCTTAGCTTTCCTCTCACCTGCTTTCTGAAAAGGGGCACTGAGACAATACACTATGGCAGTGAAAACCTTCAACTCTTTGAAGTGGGAATGGACTGTTCAGCACTTTCAGAAGTCACTGTTCACTGTTCTTAGCATGACTGATGGTCTGCTAACCAGTTAAAGAACTTCAAGGTGGTAACCAATTTGTCTGTATAAGACAACATGCTTTTCTGTACTACAGGACAGGAGTGTTACCACTGGAGTAGGATCTCTTCCTCTTGGGGAAGTTTGCTCTGCCATGTATCAGAAAGCAGAAACGGGAGATCTTGAGGGTAATGACCTTTTTCTCCTCATAGCCCACAAATTTCTGCAAGGCCTGTCTGCGTCTCTGCTCTTCACAGCAGCTTCTGGTTGTAAGGCTCAAAGTGAGCCTGGTCTTTGTGCTCACTTTGTGTGGCTGTGTTGCTCAGGAGGAAGTGTGTTTGTTTAAAAGAATACAAACAAACCAAAACCCACTTCTTCCTCTATTTCAGGTCATATTTTCTTGCTGTGTCTAACCTCTGTTTTTAATGAATGATTGCCTCCAAGTTCACCTGTTCTTTGATACAGGGCAGCAGATAGTTCTGCAATGAAGGGTATTTGTTAAGTGTAGTTAAACCATGCAGGTAAAACATCTTTGCCCACAAAACAAATATGTTGTTGGGAAATATAACTGCAGAGAAAGGTTTTCAAAATGCTTTGTGACACTTTTTGAAAGCAATCACATGGGAGAAAGATAGCCTTGGCTGTCTTACAGCCTGATGGGTTCTAAATCAGGCATTTCCTCCTAGGAGGGATGTGTAGGAGTAACTTCAGCTCATTCCCTGAAACATTTCCCTTTTACTGCTGCTGAGGATAAGTTATATGTGCTGAATAGAGGTAGGTGCAGCAAACATTACACCATCATATGAACCCACTTTTAGTAACCTGAACCACATACAGTATCCTGTCTGAAAGAGCAGTAGCAAAAGGAGTACCCAGAAAAGAACAGCTGTGTGAACAGGCTGGGACTCTTAGAGGTGAAAAGGGTTACTAATCTAAAAGACAAGACAAAAAAACAAAACAGAAGAGAAAAAAAAAAACACAGTAAAATAAACAAATATAGCTGACTTAACTGGCAAAGGATAATGTGAAAAGGAGTTCTATGAACATCTACTGGTTACTATTAAACAATCAGAACTGCCGGCCTAGGGAAAGAACTTGGTCCTCATCCATTTAAAAGAAGCATTTCTAATCTCTGGTGAGCTGCTGCAGTGCTCCAACCACGTTACCTGCCTGCCTTGGTGAGACTATGGCCTGATAGTCCCAGAAGCTGGGAGGTAGGAATTGACCCAGTCTGTGTGATCAGTACCATGCAACACTAAAGCCCTTTTGGAAGGAAGACGTTTGGGAATTATTTCATTTGGATAAATCAGGTGGTTTCTGGGTAAAATAAAAATACCAAACAGTTTGTGCAAGGAGTGTGTGGATTCAGCATTCAGTCCTTCTGGACAGGTACACGTAGGTTTGGCTCTGTGAAGGATCCCGTGATGAGATGAACAGGAGAAACCATTAAGTGGAACTTTTGTCATCATTTCTCTGATTTCTTGCACTGCATCTGAGTAACTTCATTTTCAAGCAGTGTTTGTGTCAGTCACTTGAGCTAACATCGCTGTTAGCACTCAAACTGGGCTCTTTCTCAACAGTTTCTCATGTTTGTCTAAGAATCCTCCACCTCACCCATATCAAGCCTAGGCTGCCTTGCACAGCACACATGCTCTGTTTAATGGAAAAGAGCGCATGCCTTGGAAATTGCAGCTTAAGAATAAAAGCTCTGGAAGGTTAGAAGCAAATAAGAATGTTATGATAAAGCAAATGCTTAAAACAGGGGTTGAGCTGTCACAATGCACCAGCAGTACAAAGCAAGGCTTGACTTTTTATGCTGCTCAAGTGACAGGGTGCTGTTTTCTGAGAAGAAAGCTTGATATTGACATGGAGAAATGGCTTAGGGTGCCCTGTGAAATGCAATACTCTATGCAGTGCCTTCTACAGACTTAATTTCTTCAATTCCCTCTTTCTGCTGGTTGGTCCCAGGCAATGAGCTGTGAAGTAGGAAGGTGAAGGAGTTTGGAAAACAAGTTGGGCTTCCCAATTCTCTTTGAAAAGATATGGAATTGTGTAATTCATGATGCTCCTTCATTCCCCAACTCCTCCCTCTCATGTAAGCATTCAGTTAAACATCTGGTCTCATTTTACTCCAAATAATGTTAACAAGGATCTAAATGGAGAGGGGATACCACCTCACTGGCAAGTGGTGTGTTTGGGTGGTCATGGTAGGGGTGAGAGATTGCCAGCTCACTTGTTTGCCTGTGTGACTGGTTCTGCCTGTCCAAGCTTCTATAGCCACATTGATGACAAAGCTTCATCATTCCAAGACCACCACAGTAGAGACTGGGTAAACACAAACTGCCTCCCCTCTCCCCCTACCCACCCCCCAAAAAAAAAATTTACTGCATTTCTAATCTCATGTTTGTCCTGACAGTCAGGACTGTCAAGTCCACGTTCTTTCCACAACAAATGAGCCCAAGTGAATGGTGCAAGGCAAACCATGAAGCACGGGCTGTCCTACAGACAATATGGCATTGTTAGATGCGAGGGAGAAGATTCATTACAAGCCACAGAAGTCACAGCTTCTATTGGGAAGTGCAAACATTGTAACCTGGCTGTCCTAGCAGCTGTGGAATGAATACCTCTAGGTTACTGCTCATCCTCATCCAGTTAGTATGGACAGAAAGCCAACTTCATCAAAGCACCGCAAGTACTCGGGACGGTCTGTCCCTATGCCTCAATAATTTAAAAAAACACCACACAACTGTATCTGATGATAGGAGTTAAACTCTTTATTCCATTCAGAGGCATCTGGCAAGTAGAGCTGCATTGGGGGGCACATTACAGATGAAAAATGATCCATACTTTCTGGATATTGAAATCATTTACAGTATTTACTTTCTAGCTATTCCCAAATACTCCAAATTACCAAGTCTCAATTGAAAAGAAAAACATGAGATACCATATTAAGTCTAGAAATTTAAGAGAGATGACAGTATTTAAATCAGCAGATGTAAATGCAGCGCCTATCTGTAAAGTAATTTTTAATGGAAAATAAGTCAAATCCTTCTCAAATGTTAAGAAAGAAACGTCCGACTGACTTAAGCCTCAACAAAAATTAAAATGCTATGTACTTTCCATACTTCAGTAATTTTAAATTCATTGTAAGAAAAAAAAATTATCCTAAAGGCTAGATGAAGGTCACTGTCAAAAAAGGAAAAGAAACTCATTTTTCATTGCTAAAACTACAACATAAGTTTGTGGTTTTTAAACCAATTAGTAAAGAAGAGATGCAGGAAAAACACTTCAGACCATTTTCAAAATTATCTAATCTGTACAACAATGATCTTTGGGAAAATTATCTAGTCTATGTAGTAATGCCTCTATTTCAACATGAACCTAAGAGGTAGATAACAAAATGATGAAACAAATGTTTTTGCTCGCTGTGCCCCTCAAATCAGTGCAGCATGGTGATTCTGATCATCTCATGCACAAAAAACATCACAAAAAAAGGTTCAGAGGTAATAGCATGGCTCTGTCGACCACACACACACAGGCGCGCACGCGCACACACACACACAGCAGTCTTTATGCACCATGTGTTGCCACATTTTTTTTTTCTTAAACTGAGGTAGACTGAAGTTTATTGTAGAAACTTGAATGTGTCACTATTACCACAATCATCATTCAAATTACATTTGGAAATTTAAAAATTTGGTAACTTTCCTGTTATCCCTGCCTTTCGACATTTTTTTTTTGTTCTCCTCTAATGGTTGGTTGCAGAACGTGCATAAATCCTGCTGCATCTATTATAAGCCAGGCTAGAGAGGTTGTTGTTTTGTTTTTTTTTTTTCTTGTAATCATTTTCAAAACCTTCAAAGTGGCTTAGTGTGGCCCATAACAGCGGCTGGATATGTAAACTTAGCCTTTCATTATCTTTCAATGTGATCAAACACTGTTTGACCTTCCCCCATCGTGGTAACTGAAAGCAGTATGATGTGATCTGCAGACAGCAGAGACCCTTCTGGCCTCAAAAAAATGCTCCAGCAGATCAAGTGTTCTATCAAACTGAAGATGAAGCTTGCTCTTTGAACAAAATGGCAAAGTCCAAATGGGCTGCAAATGGTTAAATGTAGCATTATTAGGTAGTGATGGTCAAAGGCACAAAGGGTTCATGCATTCAATCAAGTAGCACAAAAAAAAAATTCAGCCTCTTGCAGCCTTCTAAATTTTTCCCCCAACCCCAGCCTCTTGCCATCACTTCCTTGTCCTGTTCCCAAAAAAGTACCGTCACAAACTTTTTCATCCCATCTTAAAAGAAAACTAAACGGCATTGCTGCTATCAGAATGTTGGCATCATTCACTATCTTTTGAACATTCATTGAATTTTTTTTAAACAAATGATGGTGTTGAAGCCCTCAGGAAATCTGAGGCTGTGTTTTTTTTACCCACCTTACTCCCATCAGCCAGCAGCTAGAAGTGCTCTACTATATTTTTCCCCGATAAGTCTGTAGTACTCCTGGCTGGTGGCTGATCAAATTTTAATTTTTTTTAAAAAAATAAAATGCTCAAGAACTATTAGCTTTATAAAGTATACAAAATACCAAAAAAAAAAAGCAAAAAAGGAACAATTTCTCATTGAGGTACTAAATGCCTGAGGTAGTTTAGTAAAATGCATATTTATCTTTTTATGCCCTGGCCAACACCATTCAACACTTCCCTTAGGTTATTCATGGCAGTGTTATGTAAAAATGCAACCAAATTCTTTTTAAAAAATGCCACTTGTTTCAACATTGGGACTAACACTTAAACTCTTGTCAATACCCTTGCTCTAACCCTAGCCCACCCGCAATCCCACCCTCCAAATGTGTTTATTCTTTTACAACTGGACCTATAAGAGCAATGCCTTTTCTTTTTTTTTTTTTTTGTTGGTTTTTTCTTTTCTTTTTTTTTTTTAACCAGTGAACTCAGAAGAGAAAGCTTCATTAAACCAAGTTCTAAAGTTGTTGGGGAATAATAAGAACAATAAAAAAGACTAACGAGTTTATGTTAAATTGTGAGAATAGAACAAAAGGGAAGTGAAGGGGTCCTTATTTTAAAGCTGGGTTTCAAAAGTTTGAGAGAGCCTAAAGAATACATTCTCAGAGACAGCGTTCAACGGTTGCCTGGTCCTCGAACAGGTGATTGGCTTGGTGGATCTTCTGCATAAAACTTCAACAGGTGCTCACCACCTGTCTCTCTGTCACACAGTCTGTCTTTGGTCTGGCATCTGTCTCTGATGGGCCATTTCCTAAACCTTTATTTCCGTCTTGGCTGAGGCTGTCCGCTTTGCAATGTTTTTTGCTGTTGCTGCTGCCTTCTTACCTGAGCCAGTATTTCCTGAATTTTTCTCTGAGCAAGCTGAAGGACACAAAGAAGAAGAAACAACCCATCATGATGCCGTGCTTCAGTGACAGCTGTTTACAACCAACAAGAGATGCTACTGGGATTAGGAAAATCTGGAATGACTAAATTTCTAGTACTGACTAGATTACTTGTTAATTAAAATACACTTGAGATTAATCATGATTTACAGCCTAAATTTTAATTTTTCTTCTCTTTTCAACCTACCTCAACTACTTGCATGGTCAGTTTTCTCATCTGTAGCATAGAAAGCATGAGAATAGGTAGATGACTACCAATGTTGAGATTATTGAAGCTACAACCTTAATTTTACTTCTTTGGAAATACAAATGCTTTATAAGAACCACTGTTTTAATAAAGAGGGTACAATTTTTTTAAACACTAGGGTAACCAGAAGGTCACAGGACTTCCCAGCCCCCTCATCTCCTTTCTAAACTACAAGTCACCTGCATCAAAGTATCAAAAGGAATAAGTCTGAGTTAAGTGAAGGAAGGAATCTTGTAGTCCTTTTCTTTATGATATTATATCAAGAAATTGGGCAACGTGGATGAATTACATATCTGAGTGTATTCTTTCCAGATACTATGGTATGGCTTGTGTCTCTGTTCCTTCTGAATTTCAGCCCAATCACAACTTGGGTTTTCTTTTGCTTTTAGCAAAGTTTTAGCAGTGCCAGAGCCTGCATAAATTGACAGAAGAATTTAAGGAGACAGTTTTGCCTATGTGAACTTGCAGTATTGTTATAAACCTCTCTCACAGGCATGAGGAAAGCTTATTGCAGCAAGACAACCAGAGGAGCCTGGCAAGCACTGCTTGCTGTATCCTGAGCAAAAGTCTTCCATCCCTTGGCTCCTGCACATGGCTATAAAAGAAAGACCATGGAAACATCAAGGCAAATACAGAAAATCATTGCAGTCCTCCTACCTGGCATGCATAGAAGTGACCAGTTATTTTCACAACCACCTGATCATTTTCATCAGGTGTCTGGTCACGAGGGACTACAACTTCTGCACTTGTCAAGTTTTGAAGCTCATTTACCTATAAACAAATAGGAGAAGTCAGAAAACTTTAAACTAACAAATGTTACACAACCACCAAGCCTCAAAGACACCAGCCATTGAAACATCATCCTCTAAGCTGTATTTTTTAAACCCCTCACTAACAGAAAGCATCTTTATGCAGCAGTGTGCACTCTGCAAGCTGAGCCTCTTGGGTCTCTTAACATAAATTAGCACCAAGTCCTCTGGGTTTGTAAAAGTGTTTTAAAGACTAAATACAACACACAGAAGGTGTTAAATACATGACTTGAAAAAAGCAAATAGTTGCCACAGTATTTACAGTTGAGTTTAAAAGTGTAAGGTCAGAAAAATCATACAATATAGGGAAGAAAAATGCCAGAGTATTTATACATTTTTTCTTCAAAAACCTACACAATATAAAGAGCTTCAGACTGAGCAGGTGGGAAATTCTATTTGTTCAAATTATTTTCAGCAGCTTGTCAGGCTTCCATCATGTTAAGTAGAGGTAAGAGTCTTTGTCTCATTAAACTAATTTTATTTTAGAAATGCTTATCATTGTGTAAATAAAGTTTTAGATGAGCAGCTTCTCAGACATGTTTGTCCTTAAACCTCTTGCCACTGCAAGTAAAGGAAGAGGCCACACTGCCTCTTGACACTTGACCTAAAGACCCTGTTGCACTCAGGGTGGACCCCCAAGACTGAATCAAGTCTTTGCAAATATCATCTAGCTCCTGACTTAACATCAAATGAAAATACCTGAGCACCAGCAGAGCACCAGCACCTTTTCAGGATTGAAAAATCTCAGTGATGTTATTTTATACAACAAACTGGGCCTAAGAAATGCCATCAAGTTAATTGAAACAAAGATAGGTATGATTTTTTTGGTAATACTGAGGTCTGAACATGTCTTAAATTCCTACCACTTATTTAGAAATGAAATAAATCATTCTAAGATTGGCTTCAACTCCACAGCAGAAGGAAGGAAAATGTAACAAGTACAACTAAGAAAACAGCTCCTGCTTTAATGTAACATCAAAGAATTAGTTTAGCTAAAAGTTTAAGCTTTATGTGTATATACACACTGAATATGAAACAAAACTAAGCAACACTAAGGGTTTTATTTCAGCTACTTACAGTTTTGCCTCCTTTACCAATAACTCTACCAGCAGCATAGGATGGCACTTTTATATGAGCCTCAAGTTTCACTTCTTCTTTAGGTCCAAAGAAATTTTCTTCTTTAAGTTTTCCATAGATTCTCCCTTGAGCCTGCAAAATTGCTTTCAGTTAGAGAATGTTCTTCTAGTTAACATCAAGAAATTCCACAGAAAGGTGATTTCTTAGTACACAATCCTGACAAAGTGTTTTCCCTAATAATTACACTACTTTTCAAAAAGAAGTCTTTGTACCAAATTAGTAAGTACCAGTATCCAACTTCAAGGACTGCTTGACAAACCAGGGAATCACGCAGCAATCTAACAGAGATCATTATTATTATTATGCTTTTCAGTAGAAATATTGCTTTTAAAAGAAACTACCACATTTCTGTAGAGGTAAAGAGTGGTGGAGAGAAGAACTGTCAGGCAGAACAACAACCCAATTTTTTATTACACCCAGAAGCACAAAATGCAACTAATTGATTCAGAAACCCATTCTTTTAAGATGCTAAACTAAAAAAGCCACAACACCCCCAACAAGTCATGGTCTAAAGACTCCAATTGAAGCAAAGAGCTTGCTTTTACAATCCATTACAACATATTGTTTAAAAATAAATAAATTTGTACTTGCTCAAATTTCCAAAGTAAAGAAACAAACTGCCCAGATCTAAATAGTTCCATGGGAACAGTATTATTCCAACCAGCACACAGTTCCTTTTTCTGGGAAGCACACAAATACCAGATAGCAAGAAGAATGTCCACTGAGAGTAAGGTTGTAGATTTGCTGATTTTTAAACACATTTATTTCCTTATTCACAGACATTTTCAGTGAATTTGTGAGAAATGGTAACCAAATCTTCTCCTCTTCGGCTCCTAGATGCTTCAAATGAACATACATTACTGCCAAATTATAAAGAAAGATGGGATGTGGACGACTTTTAAAAAAGGAATGTAGATGGTCTTCCAACATCTCCAATCTTTCAGTTCTTGAGAAGGTCTTTAGGAAAGGAAACACCTAAATGGGCTGCAAGCCCCTGCACAGTAAAATGGTGGCTGAAATGTGTTGTCTCCCCTAGATTCCCCTTCACTTTCATCTATCCCAGATCCAAGGCAGGACAGCCGTGCATGAACAGTGGTGTCACAGGGATGCCAGAGCCCTCAGGAGCGCTGCAGCAAGGCTCTGAACAGTGCCATGTTCCCTTCTCATTGCCTTGCTAACAACTGCCCTGCACACTGCAACATCCCCAGGCTGCAGCAGCACAGGAGGAAAGGGATGCAGCCACTGCAGCTACCAGGGACAGGAATCACAGAGAGCAGAGCACAATGGAGCAAGGAAAGGATGCCCAAGTCACAGGCTCTGGGATAACACTGCCTCTCCCAGAGCTCATTACTCATCTGAGCAGCAGCTATTCCCTCTCCAGGTTGTTGAGCACCAGTTTACACTCTTGGTGCCCCAAAACCCACTCTCCCAGGAGAGGAGACCCTTCTTAATCAGAGCTTAGGGAGAGCACTAATGAAGTGTGGACCTGGCCCTGAGGCCAGCTTCAGGTTAACAGTAGTGATCAAAGGAAGGACTGAGCTCTGCCTCTGCCCATCCCAGTCAAGAGAGCATTGCTCAAAGAGAAGCTAAAACACTACAAGGTCTGGAGCTGAATAAAGCCCCAAGGAATAATCCCTTTCCTTCATAAGACCAGCATAGCCCAGGAGCGTGGACTGTGCTACTACACTGATGCGCCTTTGCAAGCAGAGCTCAAGTGCAAAGTAGTGACTGATTGGTGTTAAACTACATATGGGGTGCAGAAAAGGGACACTTTCCTCCTTGCAGGAGTCAGGCTGGAGAGAAGAGCTTCCAGAAGAGCCCCTGTGGGACTCCCAGTTTATCTTGGGGAGGAAACCTGAGGACAAGCCTTTGCCTACATGAAAAGTCAGGATAAGTGATGCCCAAATTTCCTTTGGCATGCTACTCCTTGAAGGTAAGTTCACTGATATCTGATCAGTATCTGACATTTTGCTGATCCCAGACCATAAGTGTACATATGGCCAAGCCCACAAGCACACAGAAAATATCAAGGACACAGAGCTTCCCAGTCATGCTTTGCCTTCAATGGCATCTCAAGTGCATATGGTAACTGAGCAACAATCACAAATGCATCTAAGTTTGTAATTACCACTGCAAAATACCTGCCCTGATAATTTTCCAAAAATCCTAAAGGCATTAATGAAACTGATATCCCTGAAGTTTGTGCACCTCCTTCTTGCAAGATGCCCTGAAGCAAAAATATAAAGTCAAAAATGAGAATAGGCAAGAAAACGATGCCAGGATACAAGAAACTCTCAAGTGACTTTGTACATGCTCCAGGCCACATCTGTGCTGATGCCAGGCTGCTGCACTGAGCTGCCTGCATCACTCCTAGCACAGTCAACTCCTTTTGGGGTAACTAGATTTATCCCTTGACATTTAAGGCAGAAGGCCACTCTGGAACTTAATTTGAACACAGATGGGATAATCAGGTTGAGTATCTCCTTGTAGTTGCAGTGGAAATACAATTAGAAATCTTACATTTATCTGTAGAGCTACCCAAAAAGCATTTTCCATTTGGCACAAAACAGCAACCTGGGAAGATTCAATTTCATCTTGTCAGCTTTGTTATTTCAATTAAGCACACAAAACTGTTGCACATACCAAGACAGATTAAAAGACTCAACTCAAAGGTGCTTGTAGATAGAAGAGACATTTAGGAATGTAATTTGGCCATATTTTTATGCTAGACTTGATTCTTACTTACATGGAACACACATGTTTTTTCAGGTGACCAGAATGTGGCTTCTAATAGTACTGTATTACTCATATTCCCATGAGGCCTTCCAGCAGAAGGAAAGCAAAACTCGAGTTATTACTAAAATTCTGAATAAATTGTGCTTGGAACCAAGAGTTTAGTTTTTCAATATTGTCCCTTAGGATCCACAGGCCATTACATACTGACAAGTTTTTATATGTTGTACCTTGAATTGAGCTTCTGGAGGTCCAGTGATGATAACCATTCTCAGCTTAGCATCTGGTCCTTCAGCAGGGGCAATCTGGAATGGATAAACATAGCTATTGGTAGCTGTCTTTTGAGGAAATAGTTTAAAGCCACCCCCTCCCCATTTCAGTCTCACATTCTGTTCAGGAGTGAAAAATTATTTGTTACAGCAGCAGCATCACACTTCAGTCATGACGGGTTTGTTCTCTTTGAAGTGCATTAATTAGCTGTAATGAAATATGGAGAAACTGGCTAAACCACCATGAGCGAATTTACTTCTGAAAATTAAAGACACAGCTACTCATCCACACATGGCAGAATCCCACACAGCGTTCTCATGTGGCTATGAGTGATGTAAGACATGTAGCCTTCAAAAAGACAAATCTGGTTAATAAACTGAGATTCTCATCCCTACCCACTAGCTTGAATAGACTTTCTAACAAGTTTTGCTCATTAGCAAAAGCTCTCATCCATTCCCCTGAGAACAGAGGATCACTTTACTGTTGTAACTAATCAGATCCAAAACATTCCTCTATACCGGACAATGTGAGACCCAAATAAAAATTAAGCTCCCCCAGAGCTGAGACAGAGATGCCTGTAGGGTCTTTAGCAGTTCATGTCACCACAACAGTAAGATTTCTGTGGGTGTTTTTCTCAGACTCCAGTGGAATTGAATAATTCAAGCTAGCCTCTGACATTCCGAATGAATCTTTTGTTTATCACAACTGACATTTCCATTGTTGCATCTAGTATTACATAGCTGCTGTTGAATGAGCAATATATTAAACACTACAGAATTTCATCTCAGCTGTTGGCATAGGGATGTTATTCATATTTAACAGCTGTAGTTTATTTCAGACAAATTACCAGTCACCAGGCATCATTTTCACTAAAGAATTTTGCTAAGGAAAGTTTATAACATTATTCATGTTGTACCCTAAGATGAAGAAGGCATTACATACTAGTTATCTGGTTTGCATATCTATTTTTCATTATTTATGAATTCCAATTGGATAGATCTAAAAATACACATTAATTTTACAGCAGTACATTTATATGGCATGACGTTCTAAGAACGAGCACAGACTAAATCCATTCATTCTTTGGAAAAAGTATTTTAGAGGAGCAAAATTTCAGGGCACATTTGGAGACAGCTGACTGAACAGAGCTCAGCCTGACAATTGTCATTTGTGTAAAGTGGACAGGTTTGTCTCTCAGCCACCTCTAGTTTTCTTAAACACCAGCACCTTCATTAAAATTTTAGGAAAACTATTTTCCATCAAGCCTTCATTACATCCTATGTGTGTCTAAATGTTCTGGAACATATCTTGCTTTGATTTTATCCTAGAATATTCTGTTCTCAGAAGCTGGGATAAAACATGGCTGAGGACTGCAAAAGAAACATATACCAACTAACATTTCAATGTCTGAAGGGGTAATCTAAGATAATTCTGTGTTAATCTTGTCTGTCTGCCTTTGGAAAAAGTAATTATATACATACAAATAGTATACAAGTGGTGAATTTAACTTCTAAGATTAAACAACTTTTCATTCCTAACCAGAAAACAATCTTTTATACTCCAAAAGCCACAAACTGACAACTTTATACACCCAAACCCAGCTTTCATCAGGAAGGGCTGCTCTGCAAGGAATTTTTAACCAAGGAGATGGCAATTGTCCTCAACAGGCCCCAGCAGCACAGGGTGGGCAACAGACAAGTCAAATCTCTTTTGCTGGCTCTTTTGCTGAGTAATTGAGTCTGGAGTCCCACACTGAGCCTGCACTGCCAAGCAGCACTGGGACACAACCTGAGCTCAGCAAGAGCCATGTTCACCTCTGAGGTGACAGCCTGGACACTGCAGCCTCACGCAGAACCCCAGTGCATCTGGGGTTTACTCCTACATCGCGGGTTATGAGTTTCACCAGATCTACAAAGCTCAGCATGAGCACAGAGGAGATGCAGGAGGATGTGGAAGGCTTTCAGCTGCACCAAGCTACAGCACAACTCAAAACAAGCATTATGCACAGACTGACTTCCTCCACAAAGTATGGTTACTGCAGTTGGACAAGTTAGAAGTTACTCAGGCAGCACTTCTTCCAACTCTTAGCTAAAAGCACAGATTCCTTGATTCACAATTTATCATTTCCTTCCAAAGTTATGACAGAGGGCAAGTTGAAGTGGTCCCATTTCAACATGAGGGAAGTTTAGAAGTTTTGAATAATTTACTAGTTGCCATATTTGATACTTTCACACAGAAGCAAGCCTGATGCTCCACATTGTTCTGCCAGATTACAGGTTAAGTTGCATTATTTTAATAAATAAGTACACATGCAGCATCCCAATTTTGCAAGCATACCCTGAATCTGCGTACTTTTGTTAAGATTTAATCATGTTTTCACAAAAAAACATCTTTACTTTATTCCTACTGAAGGAACAAAAGACCAGAGCTTGAGAAAACTTTTATCTGAATTTAAATTAAGACAGAAATATTAAATGCATGGGGTAGGGGGGTGCCAGCCAGTAGAGGAAGCCTGAGGCCACTGTTAGCCAGATGCATGAGAAATACTGGAAATTCCCTTTCCACTAAACTCCCTTCCAAGGACCAACTGAAGAACTAGTTTGGACGGGTTCTTGGAGGTCCAGGTTGTTTCACATTTCTCTCTCCACCTAGCTGTACCTTCCATAAACTTTAGATACAAGCTGCAGGAATGGAGAGGAGAAGAGGAAATACGTATGATGCATCACACCCCCATGCAAGACAGATTTGATAAAGAAATATTGACACCTACCACTTTCTCTTGTTTCATTTTCCCCCTAAAAATATGGTTATTAGTGCTCAATTAACGTAAACCATCTGGGTAGTATAACTATTTAACATTCTGCTCAAAAAAGGATGGAGTTGGGCAGTGTGTCATTGGTTGACTGGCCAGTAAACAGATCAGCACTAAACAAACCCCACACAAGACTCATTCATCAGGGCTCCCCAATTACTTTGCTCTGTATACTTAGATGAACACCTTCCAAGCCAAGCTCAGCTTCACCAAGCTCAACTCAGCATAGCCAGCTCCTGCCCTGTGCCCCAGACTTTCGGCAGATCCCTGCCATAGCACTCACTAAACACATCACCCCTCTGAAACAAAAATAAAGAGGGCTGAGAAAAAAGCATTTGTTTTATCTGTGCAGTAAAATGTCCATCTAACAGCATACTAAAGCTGCATGCTGTAATTTAAATGCACTGTTCTCTAAACTTTTCTCTTTTTTTAAATTTAGGCCAAAATATTATCATTACAGCATATAACAGCAAAAAATATTATTTGTAAGAAAAAAGTGCTCAAGCATTTAGAGTAGATCTTTGTGGTTAGAAGGGCATTAGCGGCCAAAAGCCAGGGCCTTCCTAAAACTGCAGCTGGTACTAACTAACTAACCCCTGTAGACAGCCAAGAAAGATTTGACCAAATTGACTAAAACCCAAGCTTCTATTAGAGGTGAGCCTCTGCAAACCATCCTGTTCTTGGCTACGCTGAGGTGGTCAATACACAAACAGCTGGGTGTTAAACCTGATAACAAGAAGGTGAATGTGCTGTTTGAGGACTGACTGGCCCCAGGAGCTTGGAGCAGCACATGGGCCAAGTTCCACCACCAACAATTCAGCATGGAGCCATTTGAGCTTGACAGCCCAGGCCAATCCATCTGGCACAGACCAGGGGCAGCCACAGGGGTAGGGACTTCAACTGGGCTGCTGTGTTTAGGAGGGGAATTTACCCCACCAATTTTCCCTTTACCTAAAGCAAGGAGAAAGCCTTTAAGCACTGCATCATTAAGGCACAAGTCTGTTTCTAAGACCACCAAAGTAGTTTTCTTTGCAGCTTATATTTCACACCTCAGGAGACGTCTGAAAACATGCTTCTAATTATCTTGTCTCAGGAAAGATTAAAAGATGATTTATAAACAAATGTACTATTTATCACATCATATTCTAAGCATGGAGTGGGGGAGGATGTTCAGGAAAGCACTGCTTGTGCAAACTTGCTGAAAGTGTCACGTAGAATAGGCAGAAAGTTATAGCTGGTGTAATAATACCTTAATAGATGCGCCTGCAAAACGAGAAAGTTGTTTGATGTGCTGTCCCTGCTTGCCAATAATAGCTCCAACTGCCAAGGCTGGGATGAACAGATGAACAGTTTCAGACTCGGGCTGTTGCTGTGGGGAAGAAGGAAAAATGCAGTGAATGTTTTTGAACATTATGAATCAGACTGACAGGAAAATGGGTACGGAACAGGCATGCATGGAAATGAGGGGGAAATAAGATTTCCCCCTGTGATGTCTGAGTATTAAGGGTCTGGCTTTTTTTGGGAATCACAAAATGCCCAGAACAAGAAAACCAGTTTGAGCCAAAAGAGGATTCTTTCATCTTGTATAAAATACTCACAATTTTAATGCATAGAACTTTAAAAAACAATTGAGGAGCTGTTTCTTTGTGAGGCTTTCACTCTTACCTGTAGCTGTCTGGATTCTCTTCCACATGCAAGACCCTGCAGATGAGGCTACTACAAGCAGAAAGAGGCTACTACAGCCTGAGCAGCAAGTAGTTTCTTTCTAGTTTCCCAGTTATATTTTTAATTTTAGATTGTGCTGAGAGCAGTACAAAAAGCCTCAGAGTTACATATATGCTACAATTTCCTTTGTGTGGGAGTGATCTGGAATGATAGCCAGCTTGAAATCTGCCAGTGATTCCTCCTGTGTAACATTATGCAACAGTTGGAGCCCTGGCAGCATTCCTCACACAGGCTAGTAAATTAAACACCGTGTTTCTGAAAAGTGAGAGGACCCCAGCATTGCACCCACTGGATCTCAGGCATCACTGCATCTTCCTGTTGCTTCCAAGCAGACACCCCAGCTGGAGAGCATGACACAATGCTCGAGATCCTCTCTACGTGCTGCAGAGCAATGATCAAGCTGCAGGGGTGCATCTGCCGCAGTAACTCACAGCTCTGTTAGCAGCCCCAGAGGAGCCTGTCTCAGAGGAAAGGAGCACCATCAAGCAAACACCATGCTACTGGACCATTGATCCATCCACTTCCATCAGGGCTACCCCTAAAAAGCTTTTCACACAAGCCTCTCTTTGAACTAGGAGGTATTTAAGACACTACACAGCTCTCCTTCTAAAGTTTTTCTTCCTCTATGTATCCCTCTCGTGTATTTTTGAAATTTGTTTTGCTCATCCTCACTAAGACAAGCCAACAAGCCCTTTTTGTGCAGAGGTATTTTGAGACAATGCAGACAATCCTTGTCCTTGCCTTTTCAGTGCCCACCATGCACTAAGCACCAGCAAGCAGAGCACATGAGACCAACCAAGCTCAATGGGCTTTGCTCAGCTGTGTATTTTGATAGGGGTACAGGCACATAGAGAAGCTCACCTAAACAGCTTTTTCCATGATATTTTCAGGAAAAGCCCCACACCGCTATATGCAACACAAAGCAAAAAGCAGATGCAATCCTAAAAGCAACACCTCCAGCTTATTTTTAAATTTTAGTAACTCCTTTCAAGGTTAAGTCTTTCAAGGCAAAGTCCCACTGCACTAACCATGAACAAATCTGAACAAAATGCTTGTTTCCAAGTTTTACCACTTCATTTTCAGTAAACACAAGCCAACTGTAACCTCAGGGGATATGAATTCCAGGCACAGCTCCATGTACCAGGTGAAGAAACCCCAAAATAGGATATTGGGAACAGAAACACTTGAGGCAATTGCAGCAGTTGCACAGTTTACCCTGTGTTTTCACACATACAAGGCATTAGGATTCAGAGGCATTTCATGCTGGTTTGAATCCACATGGATGCAGCCCTCCACTCCCAGCCTCCCCACTGCCTTGCATGCTTTGAGGCCAGCAGCTTTGCAGATCCAGCTGGTTTTTAAGGCAGGCAGTAAGTCCCTGACCCAAATAACCAGAGCAACACACAAGTGGCAGTCTGTGACCAAGGGAAGAAATAACAACAATTAGAGAATGGGAAAAAGTGGGAGCACCTCTTTTAATCTGCCTCCAGATCAATTTAAAATGATCTCAAAACTACACCCTAAAACTACATATTTGTAATGAAAGACACAGTCACTTCAGTATATATGTTAAACCAGTTTCCAGAAGATTACTCATTTTCTCCTCCTATTATTACAAACATCCTGAGTGTTGTCATAGTAAGTCCTTTTACATGTTCACTGTGAATCCAGCAAGATTTCCAGCAATTTGGAAATGCTACTGTAGGTACTCACTTGATCTTAGCACTTCAAAAAACTGTTTCTAAATGGTTGCAAGTTCATGAAGCATTTGGGTTTTTCCAGTTTTGTTGCAAGGACCCATTGCACTGGGTGTAGAGGCAACCCCTCCTTCCAATCCTGAGAGCTTATCCACCCCCTTGCTTGCTCTTCTTCTTCTTGACCCCTACATTCAATTGTCCACACATGCCTCAGCTCCTGCAAAAATCCACTGCTGAAATTTTCCTTCCACATGCTTCTCCAGCCAGCCTCTTCCAGCTAATTACTACAACACTGCAGCAAAGCAAACGTGTAACTTGACTTGGTTTTCAAGAATTTACACAGCTTCTACCTAAACCCACCTCCAGACACATTTCTGTACCATAGAAACAAATCAAACTTCATTATTTTTGTTTGCATATATTTCCTGCCTTCCCTCTGTTGCCCATCTGCCTGCTGAGCAGTTCTCCCCTCTCCTTCCCAAAGCTTGGTTTCAAGCCACTTTCTTGGCTGGATTCAATCCACCGCTGAAATTCCTTTTTGCTGCCTCACCCTCAAACACAAAACGTGGGCAGCAAAGGCAACAGAAGACAGAAGATGTACCTGGGCCTAACTGTGCAATCACCTCACTGTAGCACCTTCCTCCCATCCTTCCTCATAGTCCTGACTTTTTGATACATTTCAACTTATTTTATCATAAAGGATGTTTTTTCAAAAGTCCTTTTCTGTGAGTTACTGATGTTCTTTAATAGTAAACTTGCATTTTGCTGTAATAATGATACATGTTTAAGGAATAATGGAGAATCTGTCAATATTCAGCAGTTCAAACATTGGAATTTTTTAAATTCTTGTCTGGAGCACCACATTGGCATATACATGTAACCAAATTCATCTCCAGTATAACATCACACAAGATTTAGAGAAATTATGTTATACACACTGATTTTTAACCACTCAAAAACCATACTCCTCTTTCTTTTTTTCTTCCGGCAGAAAACAAGTCTAACTATAAGGCTTTAGAGAGTGTCACAACACCAAGTTCAAATTACTATCTGTCCATCTCCTTACCCACAATAATTTTTAAATCCTTTTGTATTTACTGGAAACCTAGCCTGCAAAAGAAACACATCAAAACCTAATGCAATGACTACACCGCCCATCAATCTTACAGATGCTTCTGGGGATCTCAGGATGGAAGAAAATCAGCTATAATTTAATCTTACCCATGCCGTGCCACATAAGTCATAGAGCTTTCCAGGAACTCCTAACATGAGTTATAGCAGAAATAGATTCCTAGACCTTAAACATATGTTAGAAGCACTAAATTTAGGGAACTGATTTCCCACTCTGTGAAATCTGAGCTTCAACGTTCACTCCCTTATAGCCAAGTCTGCTTAAATATATACTTACAATTTAAAAGCCCAAATATGTATGTGTATATATTTTTTGACAAGAGTAAGGTCTCCTCAACAATTTTCTCTTCTTCCCCATTCAGTTTATTTTTTCCCCTACATAAGGAAATATTTTATTCAAAGTCAGCCCAGCCCTGGGAACAGACAGGAATGCAGGAAGAAAATCTTTTAGAGTAGCAACCTAGGTTCACCAAGATTTGTAGTCCATGCACCCACCCTAATTTGCAAGTAGCCCACTGCAGTATCGGTGATGCACAGACCACCTCTTCTGCCTCAGCAATATCTGCAGTATGGGCTCATGGCTAGTCCACCCAAATAAGAGAAGTTTGTCTTGTGTGGCTGTGGCACACAGACCAATGAGATATTCACGTCTGTGGAGAATCTAGGTTGTTTTGGGGTTCTGTGGCTTTTTTCCAGGGGTTTTGTGTTCTAAGAGAAGAGCTCCAGAAACCAAGATTCTTAGATATACAGAACAGATTCTTCAAAAGCATGGTGACCAGAAACAATTAGTTCAATTCATAAATAGCTGAAAATACTTGCTTTGTTTCTGCAAAAATGTCTGCTTTAGTCACAAAACAGGGTTGATAAGGAATTTTTGTCTATATCCAGCACATTGAACTAATGAAAACAATTTTAAATGCTGTTTTTGTTCATTAATTGGATTCCAATTTCCATCCAAATGTTGCCTGATGAAAATCAGAAGTTAAAATTAATCAAGTAAATAAGAAAAGCATCATTCATCATTTTTAACAGAAAAAGGAAAATATACATTACCCAAAGCAAATGGGAAATTGCATACTTGTATAAATGGACATATTCAGTGTAAGCAAAGGTACAGACTACTCTAAGGCTTTCAGAAAGATAACTAAAGTACACACATAAAATTCAATAAGTCAACTTAAATCAGATTTCCTGCTTGCTCATTTAAATCATGATTGAAAATGGTGATCTAACACAGAGATGGAATTAATCTACCCCACTGGATGACACTAAGCAACTGCTGCAGCACACTATTAGCTCTGACTTTTTACACTAACACAACTCTTTCCTGGAGCAGCTTGGATACACCTCCCTCCACACCTCCTGCAAGTCCCTGAGCTCCAGCCATCTGTCCCTAGCCAAACAGTCCATACCAACTATTTATCTTCTTTTTTTGATATTTCCCTTCTAAATTCCCACCATCACCATCCAAGACAAACTGATCTGTTGGTAAATCATGTAACCCCTGGCTGGTTCCCCATTACACTGGGCTCACCTGGAGCCCCTGCACTGCATGTAGCATCAGGATTATTCCCTTCGCTCCAGCCAGACCCTGCAGCCCTACAGGAGATTTTTCCTTCTGCTGCCAACCCTAGCACATTAACTCTTAGGAAACTGGCTTAGCACAGCCATCATTTTCCTGGTTTCCAGAGTTTCAGCAGGAGTGGGGTTCTTCCTCTCCTTGGGATATTGCCACCAGTCCTTCAGCATGAGGGCTACTGCTGCACACCAGAGCTAGAAGCTGAGAAGTCCCAGCCAAGAAAATTTGCAGATTCACTCCTCTTTCTGCAATTCTTGCCTGCAGGGTTAGAAAAATTTGTAGAGACCATCTGCCCTTAGGATAAGGTCATTATAACTTTTCTCTGCCAACTCCTGGTGCATCAATCCTACAATCTGCAGAAAGTCACACAGGAGGAGAGCTTTTCCCTTACCTGTTAGATTGTCAGAAGGAAAAGCATTGCTCCTCATTTCACACTTGGGCAACAGAGCCACAGCACAGCCAGGGAAGGATGAAAACTTACTCAGGAAAAGTAAGCTCTGACCCTCCAGAGTAGAGGGTGGTGGGTAAGAAAGCAGGTCCCAAGCCACTACAGCTGGGGGAATGGACATCCTATTTGAAAAATGGCATTTGAAAAACAAAACAAAGAACAACAGAGAACAACAAATAATACACAGAAAAGCCAACAGAGGTTTGCCTCCTCAGTTCTTCCCCAAGACGACCCCTCCTCTCTTGATTTTGGCTGATGATGCTGCTAGGTCAGTCCACAGCTCCCTCAGTCAGCATGAGTCAGGGCTCGTAAGGGGGTATGTTTGTTATTTATGTCCCTCAAGTTAATTTGAGCATTAATCTCAGTCTTTTTCTGCAAGCCTGCCAACAGTACAAAATTTTTTCCAGTCGTGTGCATAAGTGTCTCCATAGACCCCTTGCTCCATCAAATGCATGTGGTTGGTAAATCCTTGGCAACATTTGGGGTAAGGCTGTAAATCTTTTAAAATATTGTACCCACTGAAGTAAATAGACTTTTAAGCCAGACTTGAATGGGAGAAGAATCAGATCTTTCCCGGTTCCTAAGCTTGTTATGTTTCATGTTGCAAAAAAATTACCTTAGCACGAGACATTTATTTTAAGTCACAAAGTCATGTTATCCATTTTAAGTCAGCATCAGGATTTTTAGTTGTGAAGGAAATAATTAAGAAATGTTTTAAGACTGCATGGAGCTACCATTTAGCCTAGTGAGATACTGGTTTTGTTTTGCTGTTTTTTTTTTTTACATAGTAAACAAATCCACTTGGCAGAAGTAAATTAATACAGACAGTAAGTGACTGCATTAAAAAGTTCATTTTTTTGCTTTTCTATCCTCTTCCCAAAAACCATGATTACCAATACAAGGCAGATTTGCAGACAGCTCATTCAGCCTTCAGAATACCCTGAGTTTGTCAGGAAGTGAGGTATCATATTATTCAAACCCTGTACCAGATCCAAAGCCAAAATTTAAACCATGTTTTTGCAATGTACTGTGAAGAATTATCCTGGCCCACAGCTATATCAAATGGTCTTATTTATTCAGTAATGAAAACTTGCAGCAAGGGGAAATGAACATTTAGCCAAGTATCCTTGAAGACATTCTAGTTGGATTCAATGCAATGATAAGAAATAATCTTGAGATAATGGTGAAAGAAATCCTAGAGTATTCATTTTGCAGTACTAGTGCCAAAACTTTAAGCCTTCATTGGAAACAAGGGGCTCATTAAGGAAAACAAAGTTTTAGCAGACAGGTCTAACATGATCCACAGTTTCACAACATCCTTGCAGATACCTTGTGGCACCATCTTGTACAATCACTGAGCTGAAGCGCTGCTGCCAGCACAAATCAACAAACTGCAGCCTGAGCTCCCTGCACCCTCCAAGCTCTTTAGGTCTACTTCAAACAGATTTAGGTCCATGCTGAGAGTCTAAAGCTTTCTGCCACACTCACTGCCTGAAAAGCCAGGATCACCCTCAGAAGAATTCTGCACTGCTGAATTCAGTCAGTCAAGCAGTAGCAAAACAATTTAAAAGAAGCAATGCATATTTTTCACTTTGATTTGCACATTAAAGCACTGCTCATATTGCCATGCATGAACTGCCCAGCCACCCTCCAGCCAGGGTTTCACCTTCACATGAGCCCCAGGTGAATCCAAGATGCTCCCCTTTAGTGCAAATGCTGCATTATGTGAGAAACACTCATGTCACCAGATGAACCAAAGGCATGACCCTTCTGGGACACACAGCCCATGGAAAAGTCATGCAGCTCTATCTCTTTCCCCCCTACAATCAGCCCCAGAAATTATTGTGTGAGTGCCCTCTGTCCATCTAGCTGAGCTGGTCCTCTCCACTGGGTTGAAAATCTAAGAATGACCCACCCTGTCTACATTTCCATTTTGGAGACTACCACATTTCAATACCTGAAACTCAAAGACAGCTGCTTCTCACACAGTGGTCAGTACCTTAAGTGAGATGCCACTGGAATAATTTCACTTAGTACTACTCATTCCACTTCTTGGCTCTCAAATGGACTACTTTTCATCACGATTGTCTCTGAACTGGGAATCTTCTTGGACTACTAGAAGTCACTAAAAGAACCACACATAGAAGTTTTTCCAACATGACAGCCTAGCTAGCAACAAGGGAGTACAAATCACGGAAGCAGAGAAGGAACATTTTCTGGCAGGCTGGTTATAAGGCATTTTACAAGCAGGAACTGGTTTGACATATTTCTGAACATGGCATGAACTTTTTGTTTTTGCAAATTCTGACTGGCCACAATGCCAAAAAAAGCAATCTGCCACCTTTTATTCAGAACAGACAGCCAAAATCAGAAATCAGCATAAGGAACAGATTGTGAAACTATGTAAGCAGGAATTTTGCTGGTCATTCACAAGCAGCAAGCATAGGTATTCAGTGTTGCAACACTGCATGACCACCAAAAAGTATATGCATATAAACACTTCCACTTCAAAAATAATAGCTGTGACTCAGCAGACACATGGGTACTCAAAATCCATAGAAGTTGCCCATGAAATCAATGGCTTTGGAAGATGCAGGTACTCATCAGCTCTGGTTTATAAAGGCACTGCTCTCAGATTCCATGACAGCTGCCAGAAAAACAGGTTGTGTAAACACAAAGATCACTTATTTTTCCATCATGTTTAACAAACAAACCAGAGATGGAGCCAGATACAACAGAATGAGGACTTGACCTACTTTTGTTTCTGGCCTGAAGGAGCTCAGCACACCCTAGTAACAAAATATTTGGCACCTTAAGGAATTAAATTTCCCATTCAGTTTAACATTCAGAAGGTTTGGAGCCTGGTACTTAGGGCTTGAGAGTCTGAGATGGTCAAGGGGAACTCCAATTAAATCTTCCCACAAGAATCTAAAAGCAGGGAACCAACACAAATACTAATTCTCTTGTTCCAAGAAGCTACAAATCTCTACAAGTATTCAATCTTGCAGTGAAGAAGAAACCATTTTTATTTTAAAAATCATGGATGACTAGTGATGCTATTTGCATTATGACAACCTGAGAACTCTAAAAGAAGCTATTGAGAATAACTGGAGGCTTCAACACCTTGACAACCTACCACTGACCTGCCAGATCTTTGAACATCGTCGGGTGCCAGTTGCATTTTTCCTTCCCTCACTGAGGGGTTGGTCCATCTCCAGAGGCAGAATAGTCTGACTTTTCTGGACACACGTCCCTGCCAGCACAGCATGGCAGAAGCAGGAGATTTTCAACACAGTGGGAAGACCAACCATGTTCGCCACAGGGCAAAACAATCCCACAATGTTACACACCAAGAACTAAATTTTTTAGTTGTCAAAAAAAAGCGCCTCATTAATGAATGTAAGAAATTAACCATCAGTAAAGGTATATTTCAGGGCACTGAGGCTGCAATCTTCAAAAGGAGTCTAATTAGCAGGTAGATTTTTTCAGACAGTGCTATTGTCCTACAGTGCCCTCCTCAAGATTGCATGTGCTGCACATGTATGGTTCTAATTTCACCAATGTAAAATCATTTTGTAAAAGCACTGGCAAATCCTTCTTCATCCCCCAAAACCACATCCTCTTTTGGCTGCAGGACAGCTTCTCAAAAATCATCTACTGCTTAACAAGCTGGGCAAATTAGGGCAAAGCCACTTGCAACTACACACATCATAGATGAACAGACATTACTGCCTCTGGGTAGATCAGGCATAACAGTTGCACAAATTAATCCTATCAAACCCAGACATCCAAAGGAGCCCAACTTCACCAAGTAAGAGTCAAAGTACCTGGAAACATAGGACAGTTTTTCCTCTTCCTTGTGTTTCTCATCTATGCTCAGGGCATCAAATGAAGGCCCTCAATGAAGCAATTTTTCATTTTAAATTACTTTTCTTTCCTGCCAAAAGCACAATGCAGTTATTTCTTCTCTTACTTCTATTCAATATAGAGGGTGTCTTCTTTACTATTATTATTTAAGAAAATGACTGGAGAATAAAGAAGGAATCTTTCTCTTGACCACAACATCTTCTAAGGAGAAAGTTTTCCATTGGCATGTTCCTCACCTGCAACAAAAAGCTTCAAGAGATGGCAAAAAAGAATAAAGGAAAGCAACCTATCAGCCTAACTGTACAAGAGTTTTTTGTAATCAGGAAAAGGTGGTTTGATTTCTTGGGTTTGTTTACTGTATGAAATGACCTCTTCTTTGTTTTTGTTGTTTTGTTGGCTTTTTTTTTCTTTAATTTTCCTGTTCCTCTCTGTCTCTTCCTAGAAGCCCATATGCATATCACATAAAAGTTCACTGTGAGGCTAAAGAAAAGGTTAGAAAGAGTGCTCTTTTTTTGAAGGCAGAGCTTCAAGAAGCCACAACAGGTGTCCAAAAAGGCCAGCAGAGAAAGCAGTCCCACTGCAAGCAGAGGAACATCTCTTCACCCTAGCCAACTTTCACAGGGCAGAAGTTCATGTATCTCTTCCATGACCTTACAGAAGAGGAGGAGCAGCTGGTGTGAACTTCTCTTATGGAGAAAAGCTCTCTACTTCTCACCTTACTTTATGTTTACCTGCCATGAGACAGAATTAATTCTACTACCCTGTTTCAGGGCATTTAAGGGCAGGATGAGGTCTCCACAGGTTATCCCTTCTTCCCCCATGCCCTTGGGATGCCAAATTTCAGATCCAGAGGCTGCAAAAGAAATGCAGTTGGATGTAAAATTAAACATGCAAAGTTCCAATTATAAAAGGAAGGGCACAACCCACTTAACCCCAGTAGGTGGGCCAGGTGTATTAATTGCATGACTGTACACAGTTGGATTTTAAGATAAAGATTTCTTGTTTGCTTGAAGCTTTAAAACCTTCAGTGTTGCATGAGAACAAAATTCTATTCTTGAGAGACAAGTATGTGCATATTCTCCCCACAGTTCAGAAGACAGAAGCAACAACTCCATCAAAACAGCTTTGAGCAGTACAACACTACATCTGAAGCAGTTTGGCTGGGATACTTGCTAAAAGTACTTTCTTTTTTTTTTTTTGGTGGCAACATATCTTCTGGAAAACATAAGCATGGGTGATATTCCCTTTTGCAGAACCTTACTCTCCTCCTCACAGAAATCCCAGCACTTTGTGCAGGTGCTCAGGTCACAACATTTGTTACAAATGACAGTGGGCAGACCAACAAAGCTCTTGGCAATCGTGTCAGAGCTGCAACACACACAAGCATTTAAGTGCACAGCTAAGGAGAAAGATTTGAGGATAAACAGAAAGTGGTGGTTTTTCCAGGTCCAAAGGCAGCTGGACAAGACATTGGGTACAAATAAGCACAGAAAGGCTACTGGTCCTTGATATGGTCACACAAGGGCATTGATCAGTCAAAAAAAGACCATTAGCTTGATCCTATCACCAGGATCACAAGAGCAAAATCACAGCTATTTGACAGTAAAAAAAACTTTTAGCTCTTAATACTTTTAAATGTCTCAGTTAAGTCCTACTTTTTCCTCAAACCATAAAGCATTGCAAAGATTCTCACGTTCTGATTTGTTTGTATTTTAGGAATCCGGGAAAAAAATCAAACAGATCTTGGACTTTTGCAAGAAGAGAGAGGAACGTTCAAGAACTGAAGCACAATATGCAATTCCATTGCATCCCTTTTCAGCAACTGCACAAAATGAGTGCTTTGAACAGGCAAACAGAACCTGGACTCTGCAAATAAACTATACCATTTCAATATCAAGGATTGTTGCTAGCAATAGGTAAAAATACAAGAAAATGGATGGTTAGCCTGCACTGCTGTGGAAATCAGACACTGTTAGCCACGTGCAAAGGCCACATGCCCGTGTGTGTGTTTGTATCTGCCACCAGACAAGTACCAGGACAACTTGTGCCTTCCTGTGGTGGCTCCACTGCCAGGACAAAGAGTAAAAGCAGCACCCAGATTGTTACTGAGACACAATCTGCATCTTTTTAGATTAATTTAGCTGAGGTTTTGGTGCTGTACATCACAGTTAACCATCATGGAGCAAGGTCTCTGAGTCACATGGAAATCATTCTCCCGAGTGTGACCCAGTCCAAGGAACTAAATGCAAACTTGTGTTTGATAACTGATAACATCACCATTTCCTAAGTTCGTGATACCAGAGTGTAGCTGAAGCAGCTGGAGAACAATGTTTATGCTCTTGTCAAATGTCTTAAAGGTTTGCATGAAGAGGGATAGGATGAAGCATCACACACATTAGCACAGCCAAACCTATTTAACTACTCTGCCCCAAGCTCCTGAGTACAGAATGTTTCAGGAACACTTGGCTCCAGCTGTGTGTATGAGCATTCAGAACTGTTGCTAAGCCCTGGCACTGTTACAAAATCCTAGATCTGTCTATGCAGGTTTTTCCTCTGTATACCCATGTTAAAAAAGCAGCAGCAGGAATGTGACAGATCATTGTTTCAATAATTAAGATGACATTTCAGTTTCTTTGGGAACAAGTCCTACACAAGGTCACAGCCACACCTTGTCACTTGAAAATAGTTCATATGAAACATCAGCTCCATATGGAAACCCTGCTGCAAACTCCCAAACTCACCCACCTGATTCTTCTGACCCAAGGGAGAGCCCAGGCAAGTCCATCCCCACAATGAGGTGAAGAAAAGGTCCATACACAGATATTACAACAAAAGCTTCAAACCCACCCTCAGACACAGCACAGGGGTGTCTGTCCCAAGGCTCTCTGTATAGCTTTAAGCACAGACTTCAGACACCTGGATGCCAAGTGATGCTGTAGCTGAGACTGCTGGGGAGCACACCTTACAGGAGACAGGGAGGAGCCAGCCCTGAGCAGAAGGCAAAACTTGCACTACACACAAATAAGCAGGGCAGCAGCAGGATACACTTCTTTAGACCCTGATGCCAGCAGTGTTTTCAGAAAGGATTTCCACTTTCCTGAAAGGGATATCTTCAATATCCACTAATCCCTGCTCCCAAGCATAAAAGGACATGCACTGAAAACATGGTAAAGGGACTGGGGTTGTCCAAATGCTTTTGTCAAAATAAGGAACTTGGTAACAAATAGCTCATGGGTAAATGGACATAAAGTCTCCCTGGGAGTTGTTCATTAATTTTTCTTCTAAGACCTTGTTTCCCCAAAGCCTCTTTTAGACACACAGATTTTATTTTAGTTTTTAAATCCCTCATGAGTTCTCCTAGATCTCCCCCTGTGGTTACCTTTAGCCTTTCAAATTGTATCAATTTCTCCTTCAAAATACAGCCAGACTTTTTTTCTCTTTCTACTTGTGAATGCCTCAATAACCAATTTAATCAGTGTCAGAAAAACTGTTCTACTAGGGGAAAAATATTAGAGGAGAGTAAAGCACAAAAGTTACAGAAAATTAATTCATACACAAATAAGACTTAAAAGTCTTCCAAATGGAAACTAATGCATCCATTAAAGGAATAGACTCATACTTTTTTCTTGTTTTCTTTCCTCAGAGAGCAACAAGCACTCCAAGTAATTTGAGGGGCTGACTCACCTGAAGCCCACAGAGCCACCTGCTCTTTTCCAAATACCAACACATTTAGTTACAAACAGGTGAGATAATTGCCTTTGTTCATACATTTGCTTTAGAAGCCCTTAGTGTCTGCCTCAGGGGCTGTATCAGTACCACCCCCAACCTCCACAAAATCTGTTTGAGTTCACCTCCCAGTCTGTGAGTTCATCCCTTCTTTCTGCATGTTAGCTGGTCACACATCTAGACTGCATGGAATGAGAGCCATTTCAGAGGAATGAGCACAAACAGAAGCAAGAGAGTTCAGACAGTGATCTGAACTTCCAGCTGCACAGTTTCTACACAATGACATTTGTTTCTCGATGCTTTTTTCCAGATGTTGCCATTATCCTCTTTCCAGAAACCTGGATACTGCCAGAGATCTTTGCAGGCCAAAAGAGGTGCATTTGGGGGGTAAAGGTGCACTAGCAACAGAGGGACAGACAGGAGTAACCACCAAATTCAGCACTGTTTAGGTGCATATTTAAAGCAAAAGGAACCACAACGGGGGGGGAAAGTGGGAAAGAAATGAAAATAAACTGAGTGGTGAACAGAACTGTGGGCTTACAATATGAATCTCAAGAATAGCAAAGTAGTCTGCATATCTGGAGTAAAAAGACAGGAAAAGCCACACTTTTAATTACCAATATAGAAAGTTATATACTTTTAACAAACCACATCTAGTATTTAAGAAGAAGCCTGAGGCAATTCATTACCAGAGATGGCATTTTCTATAATGCAGTGAAGCAGAAACCTGTATTGTTTAGCTTAGTCTGCCAATCTAATTGAAGTGCAGAAGGACTGTGGGGAGAGAACTTGTTTGTCATAAATGGAGGCTGTGCTATTGACAGTAAAATAACTGAGTATAAACATATTTCTATTGTAGCTTTCATTGAAGCACATTTTTCTGATAAAGCCGCTATTATACTCAATATAGTTCATAATACATTCACAACACCAAAGTTCTTCATTCTTACAAACAATGCTACAAGAGAGGAATTTTTCCTGGTCCTTGCACTGACTCTCTCTTGGCTTCTTCCTCTGGGAAAAATATTTATACCACAACTACCCTTTAGTACAACATAGCTCGAGTTATTTGATGAAGTTTAGTGTTGTGCTGCATTTTCACGTTTCTAGTTCATGAAGAGTCTCAGACTTAGCTCTCTAGATGTCACTGTTGGGCAAAGAAGGGGACCAAGTCAAACACAGCAGAGTTTGTAAAGTTCTGCCATCTACTTCTTAAAAGACTTTTTAGGATTGTTTAGAAAATTCACCTTGCATTGAGTTGCTAACAACCAGCAGCACAGAAACAGAAAGAAGATGAAAAAACACCACCTTCTCCTTGTAATGAGGTTGTCTTTTCTTGAAAGCAAAATACCATCTCAGCTCCAGACAGACTTTGGAGGTTTCTGGTACAACGAATCACCTTCTGCTCCATAGTAAAATTCTTCATTTATGTTTACTAATCAGCAAAGAATTTGAGTAAGATTCTATTAAACTTTTTCATATATTTTTTAGAGAGCAAAATGGCAAGTAAATCACAGCTTTCTGGAGACTGATCCATGCAATTTACATACTATATATTTAGCAGTATTGCATTTCAACAGGGCATTTATAAAACTGCTACATTCAAACAAACACTTTAGCTACACATAGATTCCCACTTCATGACAAGAGATAATTTCTTTTCCTTCCATACCACAAGGAATAAAATTGCAGACTAACATTGTTAATTGCCAATTCCAGCAATTTTGAAATGCTATTTTATGTGAAAGTTCTTTTGTGCCATAATTCAAATTCTATATAAAATAAAATCTAACACTTTTCTAAGCAGCACTATTTTCCAGTTTCACTGAGCATTTCACTAGAAAAACAACTAATGCCTGCTCCCAACTGCAGCCACATGAAATACTTTTCAGTGTGCAAGCAGGAAGACAGACAGCATTTAGAAAAATGACAGAACACAGCTAGCAAAACACCCTTCCAGATTTTCTGGGGGAAAAAGGCAAAAAATGCAGCATTGCAGAAATTAGTATCACCATCCACTGACCATCCAAAATCAGAGCTTCCCTTACCCCAAAAGGTGGATATGAAGCAGCAGCAGCAGCGGAGGCAACACTCACTGCGGGAGGTGGTATTCCTGAAGAAGAAGGTGGGAACAGACCCAAGGCATTCAGATTTAATCCAGGAATTAAATGTGCTTGAAGCTGCAATGGCAGAAGAGGTAAGATTTAGAGTCCTGGTTATTAACTCTAATAAAATCCCAGTTGGCATATGCTATTAACCTTTTGGGATGTTATTTTAAAAGAAAGTCATTTCCATTACTCAAAGGACTCTCATTCAAACCTGTTTCCCAGACACACGTACAGACCAACAACATCAAAAACACATAGTAGGAAACACAGATGGGGATCACTTGCTACAACTTAGTCATCAAAACACATTTCAAATTTTACAGAAAGATGTTCAGATAATAGTACTATTTACTTTCACAGTGAACAAATTTATCAGAAAAACAGTAGTTTTGTCCTTACAGTAAAAAGACAGCCCTGTAGAAACAGAGAAAGATCATGCACAAAGCCCTGCTTTTCTTACACTGGGGGAACATGTATGTGACACTGTCACCCCATCCTCCCTCCCCTGCAAAAGATGAAGTGAGATACCTCCAGCAATTGCTGGGAAAGGATCAACTATAAAGCTGCATGTCCCTTGCTTGGCCACACCTGAGAAAAGTGACATCATCACGTGGTAGGAAGCATTTGTTGTCTGATACAAAACTAGTCAGCACCCCTTTCCCTTTTCCAGATTATTACTCAAAAACATGAACATGCTTTAGAAATATTTCAGCTAGAGAGACAGATGCTATCTCAGGCCATTAAGATAAGTCAATCACAGGACACCAAAAAACCTCAAAACTTCGCTACCTCAGAAACTACCTGAATAATCCCTACAAATTAAATTCAAAACCTATACAGTAACAGAGGTAGTTTTTTGACTTTCCATACCTTTGCCAAATAGCAATCGCCTCTAACTCACCCCATGCTCCTGCTTGTTGTATGAAACAAAAATGCACCACTACTGAATACTTTGTTCCTCATGAGTACCTCATGTATTGCAATTTGCTTCATGTGGGGGACGCAGGGGGAAAAGTGGGGAGAGTATGCACTTGGTAGGACAAGCATGAATAACACACATTTCTAGAAAGTCAGGACTACTGTGAACTGAAAAAACACTTCCATTCTAACTCTAGACCATAAGATTTGGATACACATGCACATACAATGCTTTTCCTAACTATCAAAAATCTCAATCGTTTCTCAATATGCATTAGTAATACTTTGACAAACTAATGAGGTATGTTGTTTTCATCATATAATCACCAATCATCTTCAAATAGGTAAATGCCTTTATCATCTACATCAAGAAAAAAAACTTAATAAGACCTTCTTAAATGAAATAATTAAAAACAGGAGGGATCTTTCTTCCATACATTATTATGCTATTTATGTGATGAGACTGAATCACTTCTTTAAAAAACATGCAAGCCAGAGCACATAAGCCACAACAGCACAAACATACCCTGCTTCAGGTCCTTGGAACAAGAAAAAAATTAAATGCTCATTTATTTCCTCAGTCTAAATAAAGTTCTCAGTTCTCCCACTCAAAAATAAACCAGAAAAAGTGTCCATTAAAATAGCACACATAAATAACAAAAATGCTTGCCCACAACAGAAAATTCTGATGTGATATCAGGAAAAAAAATCATCATGAGAGCAGTGAGACAGAGCACAGGCTGCCCAGAGACACTATGGGTTTCTATCCATGGAAACGTTAAGGAGAACTCAAGTCCCTACACAACCTGGTTTAAATTTGAAGTGTGGCCTACATTGAGCAAACCCACTGCTGGGCCAGGCAACCTCCAGGGGTCCTCACACCCAAAATCCTTCTGTGGTTTTAGTCCCAGAAAGAGCCCACACCCTGAGGAAACTCACATTCATAGCAGCAATATCATTTTCATAGGACTCCCTGATTTTCTTCATGATTTCTTCCTCAGCCTTGGCACAAGTTTCAATACTGCCTTTAACTGTAATGGTCCTTTCTGGATTATAGAGTGTCAAGTCCTGCAATCTGCAATGACACAGAAGCACAGTTAATTAGCAAACAAAGAAGATAATCCAGATTTATCATTTGAGTGTAACAACATCCAAGCATGTCGAGTTTGCCCTCCAAAGGCTGTAGTATCAGTTCATAACAGGGTTCAGACACATCCTCAGATAATCTGGGGAAACTCTGTCCTCGCGGGAAACCCAACAAAACCCTCACAGGGAGGTTTGGGGGGGGGGTGGCTGGGACACACTTGTGTGCTGCACAGAACAGAGCCACACACTGTCCATGAGCACACAGAGCTGCTGCAGGGCAGTGCAGCCGTGTCCCACCTCACACAGCACTACCAACCAGGACAGGGCTTCAGACACATTTTAGACACCTCAGAAACACACCATAAAAACATTCTTCCCTTGAGAACTATGGTATATTCCTTAAGGAAACTGGAGAAAAGCCCAGCCTCAGTGAAACTGCAGGAGAGCCTCCAAACTCTCAAAGTGGGGAAAAGAAAAGCTGTGTGCAAGTCAGCATTTGCTGCTCAACACTAGTAACTCCTCAGGGAAAATGAAAGCAGTGCTAAAGCAGTGCTCTATTTGGCAACAGATGCAAACCTACTGTGGTAACATGGATTAAACACACTGGGAAGCCATGGCGTAGCCATGCACTGAGGAAAGGTGGAGGGGTGCAGACAAAGTGCAGAGCAGGATGCAGAGTGAGGAAGCCCATGGCAGGAAGGACAGGAAGCAGCACACGAGGCCTTGCCTTCCTGCACAGCAGGCAGCATGGCAGCCTGCACAGCTCAGCCAAGCAGGGGCAGGCACAGAGCACATCCACTTGACTCGCCAGTGCATGAGCACTGAAGTACTGCCTCAGGAAGGAAAATGTTGGGAAACATCCCAGAGAAGAGAGGAAACGCTTTCCCAAACCAGCTGCCTTTAAATTTATGGGCAAGCTTACCCAAAAGCCTGAATGAAGAGATCATGAGAAAGACTAATTAGAAATAGCAAAATCAATGGGCATATATGCTCTCATTTTTGTATTGATTATACCAGATGACTTCAGGGGGCTATTTTAGGCATAGTATGACAAATATAATCTTAAGGCCAAGATTTTAATGCAAAGAAGCCTTTAACTCACTAAATTAAAAACTACTCTGTAGCTATTTACAGACAATGTGTTATTTGTGTGATCATCAATAAAGACAAGCGGATTTCATGGAATGAAGACCATTTTTTCATGTAGTCCGTACACGTTTTTTCTCCTTCTAGCATTAATAGTCTGTGTACTGTTTGCAGATAAAATGTTTAAGCAAACACATTCAGGAGAGCATGCTAGCCCTATAAAATCTATTCTTGAAGCACACCTATTTAGGTGCTTTTTCTCTATTTGTTTATTTTCCTCAGATTAATTCATAAACACACGCACACCTTTAAGGAAGGCCTCAGGTGCTTTCATCTAAATTTGTTTTCCTCTTTTTGAAGAGCCACAGTTACTCGCAGCTTCCTTGTCCTCGTTTGAGTTATTTCCTGCACTACTTTTTTTGTCTCCTGCATGTATTCACACCTCTTCATACATCTTCATGTGTCTTTCAAACCTTTTCCCTTTCCTACAGCCTGTAAGCCTAATTCTCACCCTTCCTGGCTAAAGCCAAATCCAGGATGCCTTCAAATGCTTGGAAGTTCATGCCAGAGCATTCATTATTCAGAACAGGAGGTTCTCTGAAGATATTACTCCAGGGTAAAACTACTGTTGACTGCCAAACTTCTACAGAGATGTTAATCTAATCAGTGATTTACAGATTTCCAGTAAAGGTGAAAACTCCTGTTTAATCTCAGCTAAATTTGAACAGGTCTCAGATACCCTCACAAAGTCAGACCAAAAAAGCTATTACTTTGCAGCAGACTAGCCAATGTACTGTAATTTGGCTGTCAGTGGTCAAGAGGGACAGAACTGCTACTAAAGATACCCTTTTCAGTATTCATTTGCTCTATTTCTTTCTTTCCAGTCCAAGAATTTAATATATACTGGAAACTAAAACATCACTACTTTCACTCATTTTCACACATAGCTCAGAACTGATCCAGACTTATAGTTTCAAACAATCATCATTACATATGGTATAATATGTTAAAAACAACTGACACTTAAAATGTAGTCTAACACAGGCTCCACATAGCCTATGTTATTTTTAGGCTTGCTCTTGACTGAGTTTACAATGAAGACTCACTGTTCACATGAAATTTAACTGAGCTTAAGCAACAGTTTAATCCATATGATGGAAAGGCCTCTGAAGGGCTGTTATCTCAGCCTTCAGCGCACAGAATATATTTCTAAGAACTCTGTACCTGAACATCCCACAGCAGTACTGCTGCCATTTAACATCTCACTGAAAAACATGCCACCAAAAACTTACGGTGATATTGTGATTTTAGTATCTGTGTCCTGCTCAATTTTCTTCAGGTTTCTTCCTTCTTTGCCAATAAGTCGGCCAACAAAGTTGTTGTGTGCCAGTATCTTCAAGGGAATTTCTTCTGTACTGTAATGGAAGTTACACCTAGTGAGACTTTTGGAGACCAAAGTACAAGCTTTTATGCATGTTATGGATAAATTTAATTTTCATTGAAATAGCCACAATTACATGTTTTCACTGGATGCAGAATAAGTCGAGGTGCAATGGGCTTTCAAGCACTATCACTTATAGCTTAATTGCAACAAACCTTTAACTAAATAAAGCTCAGACTGAAGTAACTAGAGCTGTTGGGAGGGAAGAAATTGATCTTAAAGCTTTTAGTGAGGGGTCACAACTTGTTATGCTCACTCAGACTAAAAGCTGTCAGTTGCTCGAGAAACTTTCATATTTGCTCCAGTTCACCTCAAAATCACAGCCAGACAACAACTGAAATCACAGAAGCATGCTGGGGCTAATTGAGCAAGTAGACTGTCCTGTAAGGTAAAATATCTCAGTACCTTTACCTACTTAGATACGGATAACAGCAAATATTCACTTGTTAACAGCTTTAAAGACTATGTCTTTAAATGGAGCTAGTGAGAATCCAAAACTTTTAATGCTTCCACAATAAAATGCTTTTTACTCACAATTTAGTATCTTGAGCTTCCTTCTGCATGATCTCCATAATAATTTTACAAGCTGTTGAGCAGCCTTCAGGAGTTGAGTGGATGGTAATTGGTTTCTCAGCAGCACCTGCATTCTCTTTACGATGAATATCAATTCTTGAAAGAAAGAAAAACACTCTATGGTAACCACACACTATGGTAAGCCTTGTGCACTTCCAACTGTTGTAAAACTAACTTGTTTTGAGCTAACAGTGACTATATATTAGTAGTTTAATTTTGAAAAGCTTATGACTACTCAAGCATTTCCTAAATACAAATTTGAGTGTTATGAAGAGTCTCTCCTATCCTGATTTTACCAGCTAAACCCCACCCTTGTGGACACTGGGATCTCCTTTTCTTGGTAAACTCCGATCAAGATGTTCAGGAGAGTTGATAGACAGAATGTGGCAAACCCCTGAAGACAACACCATCTCATCAAGCTTTCCCAGTGCCCCATCTCCAGCCCCACAGCTCCACTTAGAGTGACTGTGCACCTGCAGGACAGTCAGGCTTTGTCCCATCTTATTTTAAATACCTCAGCAGCAGAGTTTCCCTGCACTCCTCTGCTAGCAAGTAGCATGGTAGTACTTTGCATCCATCCACAAGATTAGTTTCTTATACTTGTCTGGCCTGATTTTGTCCTTATATTACCTTTACTCTGTGCTCTACCACCCTGAAACTACTAGCTGTGTTCTACAATAGGTTTACGTAGCTCTAAAAATTTAACAAAAATTCGTTATTACCTGCATAAAGACAATGCCTTGGATATTACTTTTCCCTGCCAATAACTGCAGTTCACATATTCTTTCCACCTCTGCTTTTTGGTTTTGCCCCTCTTCCATGTGTAACAGCTGTTTTCTAACTGAAACAATCACGCTGCTTTTCAAGAAGCCCCTTTATTTTTGCAATTCTTTCAAGTATTGAAAACTCATTTTGTTTTACAATGCAGCATTTTCCAAGAAACCCATCTTGGCAATCCTTGGTGGAAATGAAAGTAGATGAAATTTCCTTTTTTTAATCCCCAAACCAGTGAAAACATCATTCTCAAAGTCACGTATCTGAAAAGTTAGCAACCTGCAATTATTTCTGGTCTCCCCATCCTTCTTCTAGACATAAAACTTTCCTTATGCCAATCTTCCAGGATTTTTATAGTCCAAGAATTAGATGTTTTATGTATCACCTGAAAAGTTGGTTACCCATAGAAAAATTACAACCAAGTCTTGTCAGGACACCACAAATCTCTTAAACCTGTGGTGTTAAACATGCTGAATAGTCTCCTGGGCTACATTGTGCTAATGAGAGGTTGGAGGGAGCATCATGATAATCCTGGGTTTGGGGAGGGGGGTAAGCCTGTTTGTAGGGGGTTGGGGTATAATTAGAGAGGAGTCCCTTAACCTCATTAACTACTCTCATTCCCCTCACACACAGCTCATTCCCAAGTCCTGCCTGCTGCAACTACACAACTAGGGGCTCCTACAGTGGGGGCCTCTGAAGGCAGCCTTTCAATTCTCTGCTTTTAGGGGCATCCTAGAAAAACTCTTGCAATAAGAACCCCACCTCCCTCCCTCTGCATCTGTGCTGAGCTCTTCCTTGTGGGTAGGATTTAACACACACTGGAAACAATCTCTTCTTCCAGTGTCTCTAGACCCCAGTGCTCTAAGCTTCTTAGGTCACTTAGCAGCTTGCTTTTTGCCTCCTGTGCATTTCCTTAATCTGTGTTTTGGTGTGGTCTGCAACTTGATAGCAACAAATGTATTTTCCAGAAACAAACGGGGAAGCAGTGAAGGGAGATTAAAAAAGTTCTTTGTTTAGGGCTTTTTCCCCCGCATCTTGAAAGGACAACATTTACAAATCCTAAAAGTGCCCTTATCTAACTAAAACTAGATAAACACTTGAAGTACACTTGGGACACTTGGGTACATCACCACAGTGACTGTATGTCCCCCAGAACATATTACAGCTCTTTTAGTTTCACTTTTTGTGCCAGAACCATATTAGTACATCTGAAAGCAAAACTCTCCAACAGAGCACCATCCTGCTAGCACTTCTCTTTTAAAGAGGGATAAAAAAGTCAGATAGCACTTGAACATGTATCAAGGACAGAATCTGGTCCTTAAATAAATATTGCAAAATATTTCCTGTTCTCTGTCATCTTCATTTGCTCTCTGACCATGCAGGTTAGTATAATGAAGTTTTACAAACTCCTCTTTACACAAGCAATGATGACACAACATTAAAGCTATTAATCAGTTTTGTAAAATGACTTACTTGGACTGTGTCTGCTTGGTAATGTTTCTGATTGTTGCTCCTTCTTTCCCAATAATGGCTCCCACAAACTGAGTGGGAACCAGCATCCGTAGCGGAACGTCCGACTGCGGTTTCTGCCGAGTGGTTGCGC
This sequence comes from Melozone crissalis, assembly GCF_028551555.1. NCBI lineage: Eukaryota > Metazoa > Chordata > Aves > Passeriformes > Passerellidae > Melozone > Melozone crissalis. The sequence continues at coordinate 32,804,395 of NW_026535794.1, forward strand.
CGGGTGACCCTTGCCTGGGAGGGCCCCGCTGGCCAAATCCACGTCTTCCCTGGGGATGTTGCTGTGGAGGTTGCTGGGCTGCCATCTCATCAGGGATGTATGCAACTTTCAAGGAATAGTTTTCAAGCTGAAACCCGTTCAGTTTTTCTATTGCTCTGTTTATTTGGAAAGGGGAGGAGAGAGGAGATTAAAAAAAAGCCCCACGAGCGCACACAGGGCCTTATGAAATGACAAGTTACTCAGACATAGACTTCTGTCCTCTCTGACTTGTGTGGTGAAACTAAAAACACATTCCAAGATGAAAAGTTACATTTGAAACTCTTCAGCCAAGATTTCGATTACACAAAGCCACCGTATTAAGCACTACAAGTTAGCTCTTGCTTGTCCTGGGCTTCTTTACACTTTAAAGATTTTGCTGGTCCAACCCTATCAGCGAAACCTCACAGGAGACAGAGCTTATACACTCAAAAGCATTCTTTTGCCCGATTTAATTTAAATCAATTTCCCAAATAGAATTAAAGCTGCACCAGAGGGAAAACTTTTTAGCTGCTATCAGAGCACCTTCATTAGGGTTTTTGCCAGCACAGCTATTTGGCTGGAGCTTTCACAATAACTGATATAGCTGTGACAGGAATGAAAAAGCATGTTTTTATGAAGGAAGAGAGCACCTTCACCTCAGCAGGAAAGGAAGCTGACTCAAATCCAGTCAATGGCATCTGAAATGCCCCTTAGACTGCAACAGTACCTTGCAACTTATTATTTAGTTCACATTGTAGGTAAGTTTAAAAGTTAACAAGGATATTAAAGCCCCATGTCTATGTTAAACTCCCCATGAAAGCAAAGTTGTTAGAAGGCATTTAAAAGGTTGTTTCAATTTCTCTTGTTCTTACAGTAAAGCATCGAAGAGGGATACTGCCCAAATGTACCCATCCCTCTCTCACTGTGGTCCCTCACGCTGAAAAGCTCCTGGTCACTCAGCATTCCCTCTGCTCTGTCCCTCTTCCTAACCAAGGACAAGTCTGCAGGCGCTCTTGGGTCTCCTCTTCACAGGAGGAACACAACTCAACTCAAAAATGACATCTCCAGAAGGTAGAATACCTTCCATTCCCAAACAGAGTAGAGTCAATAAGACTAAATATCTAGCAAACAGTAGGGATACCTAAGCTACATGCAACACATTGGTAAATCAGTGGAATAAAATAAACACATTTGCCCCAAAAAGGCATTTAAAGTTTTGCTGCAACAAGCATTACTGTTCAGATTATCAGTAATATACTGATCACTGAAATATGCACTGATATGGGGTAGTTTATAAATGCCAGACTTAATGTTGGACCAAAGATTACTGACAGATTTTCTTTAAAACCAAAATTTAAATTGAAGGCCATTGTGGGAGGGAGGGAGTCCCCATCTTTCACTAAAGAGCTCACCAATACTTTCATTATACAGCTCCAACAACTATATGTTCTGGAGGTAGGTCTCTGAATTCAGACACTTAACCCAGCCTCTCCATTCATGAACATTTGCAGGACAATACTGCCAGTTTACCAAGCTTTAGCCTCAGCAACACTTTTATGCCTGCCTCTACTACAGAGATAAAAGATTATGATAGCCAGTTGCCTACATTTTCAAGGCCAGCAAGTGAAAAATACTATTTGTCTCCTGGGTGTCCCATTTCACAGTCTAGGTCACAAGAGCTGTTGAAGCCCAGTTAAGAAGTGGTATTTGGATACCAAGGACAACAAGTCCCTCTTCTCCCAGGGGTTGAGCCAGCATCCTCAAAATACTCCAGTCTGACAGTAAAGAGCTTATGAGAAAATAAGTAATTTGTGTCTTTGGAACAATGTTTAATAAGGGCTGATAATAAATAAGGCCCAAGGCAATGCCAATGAACAAAGAAAGCAAAATATTGAATAACTGATCACTGTTCATTAAATACTTCCGTTAACCAAATGAGACACAGGTCCTTTGGGAATTGCCAGGAGTGTAATTACTCCCATAATGGAGGAATCCTTTAGAGCAAGTGGCAAACGAGCTGGATTAAAATTTGGTGAGGTTATTTCAGAGCTGACATTTTTAATCTTTTACTCCATGGACTTTGAAGAGCATTTTATTACACAATAAAACATGTTTACAAAACAGGAAGAGGAGTGAGCAGACTAGTGAGGCTTATGTTTCTATGGATTTGTCTCAATTTTTAATTTTTGCATAGATTTCCAATGTCTGAAAGACGTTCCACTGATGTCTCTCTCTCTTTCTGGACATTCTACTTGGAAAAGGGGTCTGAGACCTTTCCTTTCCATACACCCTGAACAGGCTAAATTCTTGTTGGCTGCAAATATCCATGATCTCTGTTTCTAGGCTGAGTTTCACTGAAATCAACCAGAAGGCTGAATTTCTACCATGAAGGGAAACAGCACTGCCAGACCATCCAGTTGCGCAAGCCCTGTTTCTTTTGGAATCAAACATCAAGATGTTGGAGAGATGAGCACCAACAATTTTGCAAATGTGCTGATAGGCTCCAGATTAACGTCCATCCCAGCTCATTTCCCTCCACACATTTATTTGACAAGCTCAGGCATTGCTTCTTTCCCAAAATGCGTCAGCCTCCTCTGGCTTTAAAACACCTTTGACCAGAATCCCAGCATTAACACAAAACCTGACAGTAAATCAGGGCAACAGACTTCTCACTCTTCCTTAGAAGTGGTTGGGAAAGGAAAGAGTAGGCTTATTGTTTGCAACCAGACTTCATACCTATCATGCTTTCACAAAAAACACTTTACAGCAACAACTATGTATATATACACACACACTTACATATACACATACATGTGCACCACACTTTTCCTAGAAAGAAGGTTGGAATTTTTCTTCTTAATAACAATTTATAAATTGCTAAATGGTTCCATCTGTCTATAAGTACCTTAAATTCAAAGCAAACTGAGAAAAGTTCATTTGCCATTGTGGAAAATTAATTATGTCAGCAGTGAACAATCTCTGGCCACCAAAGCCATATGATGACATGGAAAAACAACACATTAATAATTAACCCTGTGAGTCACTGAGTTCTCCATATTTTACAGCCTAACTTGTTTTATAATTTGACTTGTTCAAATGATGGGAAGTCAGAAGAAGAATCAGTAATTAAATACTGATCTCTCAAGCCTTTTGTGGAGCTGATATTTCCTGGGTATGTGGTTCCATATCCTACACTGATTTGGGTATACACACTGGAATGCCAAGATAATTGATTTGCAGTGGATGTAGCACATACACTGTTCTAGTGCATTTCTTACAGAGAAAAGCTTCCAATTTTTGGAAGGTCCCTTTGGCTTGTTGATTCTGGCCTTCACGTTCCAATATTTGACAATTTTCACTAGACTTTTAAAGTACAGTCATACACTTTTCTTCAGCTCTTCTGGACTAATTTTTACCAATTTTGTGGCACTAAACATAGGGCTAGAATTAGGCAATGTCATGATTCAGCAGCCCTTCAGCACCATAACAGCTCAGTTTTAGAGGCATCTAGGCACTGCTTTGGGGGCTGGAGAGACAGATATGGAAGAAGACCCAGGAAGAGACAAGTGGTAAAGAACTGTCTTCTAGATGGATGCAAAACTGCTGTAGAACAGCATCTAGGACAGCACTTGCTATCAGGAGAGCCAGCCTTGCTCTCAGGGGAAGTCTGAGCCTCAGCTCAAAGCAGGTGACCAGCTCTTCACAGCACTAGGGGCATCTGTTTCAGGCAAAGCTATTGTCAGTGCTGCACTCCTCCAAACACAGGTTACACCAAGCTCCTTCTGTAAAGCACATGCTCCTCTCACTGACTGACCACCTGGAGATGTCCAGGAGAACACAGCAACGCCACCTCTGTCCTCCCACAGAGACCTCTGCCTTCCCAAGTGCTGGGGGCTCTCCTTCCATGAGCACAAGTTAATAAAGGCCATGCAGACTGCCTCTGTCAGGGAGCACTGCTGAAACAACCCACAAACCAGCTTTTACACAGAGGCTAAAAGCCTAAAGAGTCACCCAATGAGGACAAAGATGGAGAAAAAATTCAGTTACCTGCCCCATTAGGAGGTGCCCTCCTCCCTGAAGTCATTGTTTAAAATTTATATTTAGTAGAAACAGAAAATGTTTCCATTTCACATACCAGCGAGAGCTGGTACACAGAAATCTCTTAGCATAGCTCTGAATTGTTTAATAAAATGAATTCATTAAGAGACTGCAGCAACTACTGTCTATGCACTGATAAGATGGATAACAGCCTGGCTCATGTTCATGTGACATCTGCTCAGAACCAAGAGTTTCTACATGAAAATGAAACCTTAAACAACTATTCTGTAAATTAGTCACCTGAGTTTTTCCCATCAAAATGCCATCTCACCACTGTCCTCTCATGAGTTCCCTACAAGAGGGTGCTTGCCCAGCCTTCTCCCTTTTGATGTTAGTGGAATTTAAACACCCTAGATAAATTATTACAGTAAAAGCATCAAGTCTTGTGCTGGAAATCATTCTTCCGCTGATAGCACAATGACACTAAGCAATAGAAGGAGAACATATTTCACTTCCACATGAGGCTCTTGCATACACCTCTTTTCTTTTTTCATCCCTGAACAGATACAATTGCATATGAGAAGACATATATGGCAAATTTTCTTTAGCATAATTTTTTTTTACATTAAATAAAGATATGGGTTTCACCAGTACTTCTGAAAACAAAGCCAAAATGAAACCTAAGCCTTTAATACACCACTGAGTTTTCACTATTATCATTCCCATGCCAACATTAGCCCTGACCCACAATGGCATGTATAAGTATTAGTTATGTGAACCCTCATTTATTCAAGGATACATATTGTGCACATACACACAGATGTGTTTTTCATTGAAAGGGTAATAAAAAATTTTTTTTGCAATTATTCTGAGGTGATCACAAGTGGACTTTCAAAATCCTGGGTAGAGCTAAACCCTGTAGCATGTACTAGACTCCTACACACTGGAATCTTTGGGGAAGGAAAAGGGAGGGTGGTATAACTTTTGAAGCCAGCAGCCATAATTTAGGTGGCAGCATGTCACAAGGACACAGTCAGCACGTCCTGCTGGTTGCAGCCAGGGATTGATATTGGGAGAAGGGGGACTGTCTTTTGGCAAGCATGTGCCAGGCTGCCTCAGCACCTGCATGCAGCTGCTTGGGTTGTGCAGGGTGAACCACGGGCTCCAGGCTCTGTCCCTCACCCTCTCCTCTCTTCCAAATATTCCACAACCCACTACAGCATTCAATCATTGCCTATGCCGCTAACAAAGCGGAGCACATGCTTTGTAAAGCCCTCTCCAGTTTCTGGGAGGGAGAGCAGCAGGGGCAGTTTGAGAGCTCAAACAAATCTCTTCTCCTCCCAAATGCTTGCAGGAGAGGAGGGATGTGGTGTCAGACCTGGTAGTGCCAGCCTTCTCTTTGCTACTCACAGTGCTAGAGAGCAAAAGGTGGCTTTCCAAGGCCCACACATTGCTCTGCACATCCCTCTACAATGCTCCTGGGCCGCCAAAAAGTACCTGATCTGCCATGCTGGCTCCCTTGCTCTGGGGTCACAGATGCAGCATCCTGCTTTTTCTGACAAGACACGCTGTGCCTCTCCAGTAGGAAAGAGGCACCACCACAACATGTCAAAGACACAGACCTCTGTCCCAACTAGAAGTCAGGAACTGTGCACATCTCAGATTTTGGGTGCTGTCTGTTCTAAGACTTCTTTCTCAAAAAGACTGCAGCAAATCTTCAGTGTTTTCATTTTCCAAGTTAATTCTGCATGCAGACCTGAATTGAACATGCCACAACTGTAGTACCAGCCTAGAGGGAAAAACCTCTGCCACAACTACTTAGATTTGCAAGACAGAAGGCAGCTTAGTTTCCCAGCTGGGTGGAACCACAAGTTTTATTCAAAAGCACTGTCCTCCAAGCAATGCATACCACACTTGCTTAGAACTGCTTATCAAAAGTATCTCCAGATTGTGTTGCAGCACCCTCACCTCACACTGCCAGTACACACTCCAACAGTCATGGCAATGCCATACAGATATCCAGCAGGGAAGTAGCCAACTTTGCATGTTCTCTCAGCCAACACTACTGTGAGGTTAGTGTGTGCATTGCAAAAAGTACAGCTGAGGTGCAGTTAGAACTAGGGACCCACTGTATGTGGCAGCATTGAAGTCTTCATGTCATGGTGTTTGATCCAAAAGCCATGGCAAAGCACCATTTACCCTAAAGAGCTGAATTCCAAACTACAAAGCTTGTTACCAGCTGCTGACTCTTTGCAGCCCTAAACAGCTTTAGATAAAGTCAGTTCTTGTTACTGCATGTCCTTCATAGGATGACCAGCACTGGCTTATCAGCTATCAGCACTTGCACACTGCTCCCTCTCCACTGCCATCCCCCACAGCCAGTTCCAAGCAGCAGAGCTAGGTCAGGTCTGGGAAAACCATTTCACTGAAACAGTCACTGTGGAAAACCCACACACATGCAGGTCCTGTGGTGAGCCTTCATTCCAATTCCTCACTGTTTTTTCCCTAAAATTACCTTGATCTAGAGACTTGTCCGAGGGGTTTCTAAACAGTTGCAAGGTCACCTCCCAAACTCAGACAATCTGAGCTAATATTTTTTGTACTCATCTAGTATTGTTTGTACTCATCAATAATTTGGACTCATCTGCTTAGAAAACCTGTGTCATGTGAAACCATTCACAAATGCAAATCAATGCTCCTCCGCTTTCCCTACCTGTTCCAAGGAACCAAACTGCCATCATTCAACCTGCATTGCTGCAGCTGCCCTACAACACCCACGCTGCATGCCAATTTGCCTGCTTCAAACTCAACAGGTTCTCAGTTAGTGTCACATGGTTTCTTATGGAAAAGAAAAAATTATCATCTTAGACACTTCTTTGCAGCCTTTGCTTATGCCATCATTTCCTTAGGATTGACCCTAAAATTTAGCACCTAAAATTGGGTTTTTTGAAAACCCAATTGAAATTGGGTTTTGAATTGAATTGAAAACAAGAAACTGTTGTTTTCATCTTCAGAAGGGAGTGGACAAATCCAGGAACCCACATCATCACAGATGACAGCTCAAAAAAATATATTCTACTTCTTTCCATGATATTTTTAGTACTTCCTTATATTTTCAAAGGAGAAACTGGCACTCGTAGTACTAATCTGTAACACTGCACCATGATTTTTTCAGAACTAGAAATACAGCCTTTCTTAATTGCTAGGCAGCAGAATCAAAAGCAACACAAGAACCTGAAGAACTTGTTAGAACAAATCAGGTTTTGAGAAAAGTTAAACAGTGAATTCAAGAAAACATCATTTCCTTTGGCTCCAGCATACACAGGAGATACCACTGACACAAGTTTCCCATCACATTTGTTTATAATACATTTACAAGTAACCTAATGCTTTGAAAGATTAAATACATGTGTTGCATTCAAGTTACGCACAGATGATAATTACTTAATTATATGTACAAATATTATTTCATTTGTAATTTTGAATTAATGCACACCATAAGCACACCCTGCATCTTAACTGCTGGTTGTAGTTTGCCACAAGGTGGCAGAAATTTCAAAGTTAAAATAGATTGTGGTAGGCTATTCCATGAGTTTGGTTTTGTTTGACCTGCTATGACTAGAAAGAGAGGAAGTAAGTTTATGTCACCAGGTTAAAACTTAAGAACCACACAAGTCCTTTCTTTATGGTAGAGAAGCAAAATTAAACCTTTAGCATGGTACATAATACAGATTTTAAAAGGAAAATATGCACAAATAATGATTAAGTAAAACATTTTAAAAATGTTAACAACTAGATTAAAAGTTCTCAATCACTGAAGATATAGGCAAGCATAAAGTCGGCGGCCTAAATTTCGAAAATACCAGATAAATTATTTTGGGTATGCATATGATACCTTTTGTGTGTTGGGAAGCAGCATTAAATTTTCTAACAAAAAAGTCCTGTATTCTGGTTAGCAGCTACATATTTTTCCCCTGTTATTTTTGCTATGATTGTTTGTTAAGAAACAGTCACAAAACAATGAACACTGCAAGAGGGTATTACTGAAATGTGGCTAAAAAATCATTAAACAGTAACTCCTATCCTCCCCAACTGGCAAATTAATTTTCTGCTCTCCCCAATAAAAAAGTGTCTTCCATTTTTCAATTTTTTGAGATTATTAATTTACTTTTTATCAAAATGAAAGAAAAGCTGATTTTAAAAATTTAATTAAGGTGAATTACACCAGACTTTCTTAAAAGTCAAGCCTTAATTTACTGTTAAAATGGTGATGTGATCAGAAGCAAAGTCACATGTAAAGTCACAACAACATGAACTCCAAAATGCAAGTTAGTGACAGAAACAACTAAAAAAGGTACTTACTGTCTAGCCTGGTCCTTATTGCCATATGTTACATTTACAACTGCAGTCTCCGTGTCAGTGTTCACTAGAAAGGAAAACGCAACAGGAGGAGGGTAAGTTCAGTGTGCACTCACTTCCCACTTCAAATTTAAAAGCAAATTGAGAGTAGTAGCAGTACCTTGCTCACAGTTCTCCACAGTTCCATACTGAGCTAACAAACTATCCAGCACCTATAAGAGGTAAAAAAAATTACAGATTTAAATTTCAAAGCAGATTAACAAAACAAAAAAGCCTCTAAAAACCACCAGAATCTTTTAAATTATTGTAGGAGAATATAGATAATTTAAGACAGTCATTCCAATAAAGAAAAAATTATTATTCCAGGAGAAACAAGCATACATTGCTTTTTTTCTCTCTCATGTCAGAAAATCTGCATTTAAAATTTCATTAATGTGAAAACACAAAGTAAAACTTCAGGAAGGCATACTGCACTGTATATTCCAAACTTTATTTCAATAAAAATAAACCTTCAAAAAAAAAAAAAAAAAAAAAAAAAAGTCACTGTTCTCAGAGTGGGCTAAAGGAGAGGCAGAAAAAGTTAGAGGACAGCAAATCCAAAATAAAACTTTCTCCATGTATTCCAAGAACACATATCTATCTTTGACCCTGTTTAGAGTTATTGGGGTTTTTCCTCCCAATACACTTAGGTTGTACATAAAAGTGTCATTCTCCTCCTTAGTGGAGAATTGTCTGTGTGGAGAAGGTAACAGGAAAAACCAGCACATGAAGAGCTGTTTCACAATTATTTTGACAGATTTCTCAAAGATCACCATGCCAGAGGAACCATTCACAACAGTATCTTCACCATTATTTGAAAATCACAATTAATTTTTCCTTCAGTAGAAAGCTAGGAAGAAACAGGTAAATGTATGTGACAAGTGGCAAAAGAAACCTAAATTAAGTAGTTGTATTTTGCATAGTTTTATTCTTGTCAAATGGAGGATGAAGAAGGGGGAAATACACAAGCTTCTGGAGAAAAATCAAGGTGTCAGAGTATTCCTGTAAAAGCATTAACACACCCACAGTTGTACCACATCTAAAATTCACATGGTATAGAGTTTTATTTTCTTCCTGGTGAGAAATAACGTTGCAGAAAATGGTGACTCCGGCAGTAACTAGCACAGACAGAAGTGCAGAAGCATTGTGGTGTATTGCATCCTAACATTTTGTCTCAAATTTAACTGATGCTGGAAAGGTTCACAATTTACACCAAGAAGTGCAAAAGTAAGCTCGCACTCCCTTTTGTAACCAAAATTACATTTCTTCAGGTAATCTCTTAAGGAGAAATGTAAGTAAGAAAGGGAGGAAACCCCTTCGGGAAAGGAAGAAAACAAGGAAGCAAAGATAAAGGAAAGCAGTAGGCATAAAAAAGCATCTGTGCCACTTCCCTTTGCTAGAACCAGCAATCAAGTGTGCACAAACCCCCAGTCCCTAAAAATGTAATGATGTAAAATTCAGACTACATCTCCATGAGATTACAATTCCTAAATTATAATCTATCCATCTACCACATACTTTTACTACAACTGTATTTTATATGCCAAACCCAAAGACAAATTATATCAGTGCAATTTCCGCTCTTTACCACCTACTAAAGTTTAAACTGCACAGAGATGTTTCAAAGGTAACATTTCAAACCAGGTATTTAAAAGGCAATTCACTGCTCACCAAGTTTGAGCAATGCATTACTGCTTCAAACTGCAGAATTTCCCCATCCTTCTTGTAGAGACTCTAGTAAGTTTTCTTGGCAAGAGTTTTGTTTTCATAGACAAGTTGTTAATTGTCCTCTCATTCTACAAGTAGAGATTAGCTTAGTCTGAGAATTTCCCTTTTCAATCCCCTAAAAAATAATTTTTGTGCTGCTCCTTGGATCTGACAATTGGAATCTAAGAGAATGTTTGCACTGAAATTTGCTAAATATTACTGAAGCAGAGATGCTCCAGGGGATTAAAACAAATTAAAAGTCTCTGGAAGATCCTTTTAAGACAATTAAAACACTGGCACAGATGAGTGGGAGAGTTGTGAGGTCTTGCAGGTCTGCAGCTGTACCTCACACAAGCCAAGAGAGCCACAGCATGAGATTAGAGGAAAACCTTCTTCCACAGACTGCTTAAGGGATCCACTGAAACCAGTGGGTGAACAGAACCCCAGGTGGGGTCAGAGATTTAAAACAAGAAAAGCAAAGCTTTTCCTGGCTTAGAGATCCTTTCTGGGATGTTTAGCTGAAATAAGATACCAAAGAGTTCTGATAAAGCAATTCCTTTGTCCCTACAGTATGCCAACACCTGTGCTGCCCTACACCGCAGACCGTGCCAAACATGGGCAAGTGTGCTTAGCTGTGATTATGTTTGAACTGTGCAGACCACCACTCATGGCCACTCTGCCCCCAAAGCTCCATCATTTCAAAACAGAATTTCACTTTCATCCTTATTCATACAGGCAAAGAGCAGTGCTAGAATACCAAAGGTACCACAACAGTTTGCTCGGTAATAATTAAACAATATTTTCTAAGGTATTTCTATATTCAACTTATATTCTGGGCTAAGCATACCTTTATATTGCAACCCACATATTAAAGTCACCATCTTCACTAATAAAATAAATACTTTAAAGCTGAATCCACACAACTGTTAAAAGACACATTTTCTTTAAAAAGCACTTTCAGCATGTTTGTGGTCAGCCATCAGAAACTTCTCACCACACTATCCCTTGCATCTGCTCCCAGGAGCCTAAGAACCCCAAGACTGCTTTGCTGTTAATGCTGAGGAGCAGCCCAGAATGGCATGTACAGCATCACACCCCTCTCCAGCAGGAGCTCTCCACTTATGCTGCTCCTTAATCCTCTTCTGATTCATTTCAGTCAGAGACAGTGTCCATCTGGGCTTTAATCCAAGTGATTTGGGTTCCCATGTTTTTAAAAGAGTTGCTTTACTGAACAGATTTATGAGAAGTTTCCTCAAAGGATTGCAGCTTGCTTTAACCAAAGTGAGAAACAATCCTCTTTGGTCAAAGACACTTGCTCTCTACAGCACGGTCTTCAGGCGAAAGTTGAATTTTCATCACCATCAGCCTCGTGCAGCAGGACTTTAGGTGTGATCAACACTGCAGAGGTAGCCTTTTAAATAAAAATGCACTAGTACCAAAGTTTCAGCAGCAGTTGGGGTATGTGTGAGTGAGCGTGAGGAGCAAGCTTCATGAGTGAGAACACTTAACTGAACCAGCTGATCCAGTTGGGAAAAGTCATTGCAGTCATATTCAAAGCCAGATCCTCTATTGTAACTCACTTTCAAAACACAGAACTCAATTCCTGCACGTGTTTCTTCCTTTACATGTATTTACTGTAACAGTCAGTTTCTATTCACATCTTTCACTTCTTCATGTGTCTCTCGCTATCTTTTCCCTCTCCCCAAATTTTTCTCTCTAGTCCAAAGCCCATAGTTCTGCTGCAAAACAAACATGTTTTGTTTGAGCTGCTCTTCCGTAACACTCTTCGTGTACAGCCTTGTTGGGCAATCAGAACAAAATTCAAAGCCAAGTTGGTGGTGCAGCAGCAATTCTGATGAGCAGCTGAAAAGTTTATTTGTACAAATATTTAATCTAAGCTAGAAAAAAAAAAGGTCTTTCCTTTTCTTGAGCCCTCCTTCTAGCAGTTGTCTAAATTGGGTCTCCTGCTCTTGTTATAGCACAGATGTCTCTCTCACAAAAAGCTGCAGTCTTATACTGTGGACTTTCATTCATCAGGCTCTAAAAGCCAATTCTGACTTCATTATAAACAGCATTACCCTACACCAAGCCCCACAAATCAAGGCTGCTTTACATGGAAAAAAAAGGAAGGAAACATTACTCTTCAGTGAAACCGAGAGCTCGATGCACACGTTAAAACACCGCAGCTCTCGTACAGATTTCACAGGTTTAGAAGCAGCACTTTTGAACAAATCAGAGCAGTTTTCTGCACTTTCAGAACAGACTATTTTATACACATCATCTCATAGTGCTGTAGGGCTTCTGCTGTACACTGTAAGGAAATTAGTCTCAAGACATCTGGTCTGTAAGCACAGTTATCCATACTGTTTCTCTCTCACACACGCACTTAGCGACAGGAACGTCACACTGCTGCTGGAGAACCTGAAATTATTTTCTCCTCCCATGTAGACCAAATCCATTAGACCATCACCACCCCCTTGTTTCCATGACTCCTGTGTCATGTTGACAAGGAATTAAAATCAGACAACACAACTGAAATCATAAATAGCAGAGGCTAAAAGAGACAGAAGTATTAGGGTAATTCAGTTGAAAAACCACACATAAACATTTGGCTGCAAAGACTTTGAGTGTACAATGTGATCTAACAAACAAAAAATTTTGATTTAATTGGGGGGGGGGGGGGGGGGGGGTGAAGGAAAACAAAAGAGCCAGGTAATGAAAGGAGGATGTGGGTGGAGTAAAAAGCAGTGGTGATATCACAGATACTGAGCCTGGCTGAACCATGAATGCCACATCCATATTTCAAGTACTTTCTTGATATACCTAAGTCCACAAAAAAAAAAATTCACCATAATGTCCTTTTCCATTAATTATATTAATTGAGCCTAACTAGTCTGATGTGGCCCCCACCAGGCCCTGGTGTAGTAGAATTTGCAGTGCAGCAGGAGCAGATCTGGCATTTTGTGACTTGGAGGTGTGATATTACCTTGGCAGAGGTGCTGCTCCTCTCACAGCCACATCAGCTGCCAACAACTGACCATGGCAAAAAGGGTCTTGAAAGCACCTTCAGTTTGGCATTATTTTTGGTTGGTAGAAAAAAAATCAATATTCCCAACAAGGATCCCAGCTAGCATGGCTTTAGAAGGAAAATTAAACTGAAGAATACCCTAATAAATTCCTGAGGCTTATTTTTGAAAGGTGTAACTTGGATAACACTGCATGGCCTGAATGCAGACTGTGGTGGACAGGTGAACTCAGCTCCAGGTCACCCAGTAAGTACATCACTCAGCCTCTCTGCATCACTGCCACCCCCCACAGCCCAAACATAGCAACTTTACCCATTTTCACCAAAAAGGTCAGAGCATGTTTGTCCCTTGTAAAGGCAAAGCAGCATGGACATGGAATACCCAATTCAGTCTGCCAGGATGCAGTTATTTTTCCAAAACCTCGTGAAGGCATTTGAATAGGCAAAGCCAGTCTGCAATGGCTCAATGCACTGCAGCGTGTGGTGATGGTGTTTTTCATCTTGTAGGCCCTCCAAAACCCAGTTTACTGTCTCATGAAACCATGACCATAGTCTGGAAGAATCAGAAAAATAAGCCTGGAAGCTGCTGAAGTCATTGTTTGCACACACCAGAAAGGCAGCGCCTGAAAACAATAACTCTGGCTTATTTACCACATCCCATACAAACCCTGGAGTGAATTCTTCTCCTGGGAACTTACAGTTATATCCAAATGTTCAAAACTAATAATAAGTTTACCCTATAATACAATTCTGTTTAGGTGGCATTACCAGGGTTTTAAGAATGTAATGCTGAACCACAGAGAACAAAGACAAAATTGTCAAAGGAACTACTAATTGAGTGACCAATTTGGACACCAAGGGCTTGATTTTCCATAGTGCTCAGCACGTCTGTGTGTTCAAAGGGCAGCTTCAGTGCCACTTCTGGTAGTAAGGGGAACACAGCACTTCTGCAGGAAAGACCTCAGGCTCATCACAAGACAAGCTGAAGGCACTGTTAGCAACTAATAGCAACTTCTGCTTAGGGAGGGGAGCACAGCACCAGAGAGCAGAACGTGCTGGATTCAGTTTGCCATGGCAACAAATTCAATTCCCCTTAACCAAAAGGGTTTGTCTTCCTCAAAGCCCTCGACTTGCTACCAAATTAAGAAAGTGTGTGGTGAATAACTGGGTCACAGCTCTTATGGACTGCTCATCTCCACTGCACAGGCTGGACTTGGTGGCAGCAGAGCCACCCTCTGGCCCCAGCCAACATCCCTCCCTACAGGGCTAAGAGCAAACAGCAGGTCCCCATTTCCCTTGGTGTAACTGTGGAGCTTCTGAAATGCTCAATTAAAAGAAATAAGGAGGTAAGGGATGTTGTAAACTATTTCAATTTCAGTGTTTTGAATTAAGCAAAACATAGAAAGCAACTGAAAATAGGTATCAGGTAGAACATCATGTGCAACTGTGAGTACAACTATTATAACTAACTCCACATACCACACGTGTTTAAGTATTTCCAGATAATACTGCTGGACCATTTAAATTGTTTTATATATATATATATATACACACACACACACACAATCCCTGTATATTTAAAAAGGTAAAGAGGGCTAAATGCTTAAAAAACCACACTAACATGAAATAGCATTTAAAAGTACCTGCCTTGAATCTGCTAAGTCAGAAATTGCTTAAAGTATAATTAGTATGATTTACCAATAGAAGGTTGGTTTCTAAATGAAAAAAAGGAATCCAACAAGTATAAGCAACATGACAAATCATTACAGATAACATCAGTATCAAAACTCCCTCCCTCTCCTTTTTTCTAAAAAAAACTAATTCATACAATAGAAAAATTCACTGAGAGAATATTCTAATAAAGCTCTGAAAATAGAAGAAATTTCAAAAGAAATTTTTGGGCTACAAGATTAGCCCAGGTGCTGAACACAGAACACAAAAAGTTCTCATGTGCTTTCATGTTCCCACATTACACCTTAAGCTGGAAATAGTCTCTTTAATGTCTGATAAGGAAGAAAGATTAGCATACATTATGCTAAAGATGCATGAGATGGAGAAAGAAAAATCATAGTATCAAGGCTGACAAATGGCATTAAATGGTCTGCAAGGCTAAAAAAATTACTTGAGACATGTTTAAGAGAAAAACAAAAAACCTCACTTATTAGATGCATGGGTGGCCTCCTTCACAAAGAGATGAAAGGGAGCAGGATAATTCAGTTTGGAAAGGAGTGAGAGGGAATATGATACAGGTATTATGAAATAACGAATCATGTAGAGATGGCCAAATTGGCAGCTTCTATTCACCCTTCATCTAAATTAAATGAAAACAAGTTTGAAAACACAGAGAATAAGTATTTATGCAACATTATCTGAACACAATTAAGCACCTCACAATATCTGCTACAATACTTCATTAATCTCCCCTCTCTTCACACTAAAGGTGTAACTTCAAGAGCAGTTCCAGATAACACTGGAGTTTATGAACCAGGTTAACACTAATGTTAACACTCCTGATTCAGTACCCATCCTTATTTCCAGAAATGAAAAAGCACTGTCACACTGATTGATCCTTAAAGGTGGGAGCTGCTGTTTTATGGAGCTGATCCCCAAATCCCCACTCCCAGTAGCTCCTTGTGGGCACAGTTGGGGCCCCCTCCTGGGGCAGAAGGGCTACCAGGACATTTCTGGGCTCGGTGTGAGTGAAGGAGGGAGGGATCGCACGCCGGGCTGGCACATGGGGGTTGTGAAACGTAGCAGGATGCAGCAGCAGCAGCACCAGCTCGTGTTCATCTGCCTCCTCTCCAGCTGGGGAGGCCAGCTTAAGTGGAAACACTCCCCACTGCTTCTACGATGTCATTTGTAGTTTGCCAAAGGGAAAGAAAAAAAAGTTTTAAAGCATTACTATCCGCTGAACACTCATTACTCAACTCTGATTAAATGATAGACTACACAAAAGCAAGGGAACCAGCAAATCTTAAAGGAATGTTTGGAAAAGACACTGGGATAAAGGATGATTTTTCTGCTTTACTCACAGGGCTATACCAAGATGCAGTTGGTGTCTTATTGGCAGTTTTGGCCCTTTCCTGTGGAGGCACCAAGCACTGATGTCCATCAGGAAGGCCGTGGCTCAGTCTGGCAGTGCAAGCTGCCGTGTCCTGTTCTAGGCCATGAAAACTAGAACAGAAACATCTATGTTTTTTCCTGTCCCCTTCATCCTTTCAGTCCTCTCAGTTTCGTTACCTCCATGTCATTACAGAAAATGTGTTCTTTTTAATTGTGAGCTTTATCAGGGAAAATTGTATTTCTCCTATACACTTTACTCTCTTTTGTCTGTGTGTGCAAAAATAGCACTTTTAAAAGCTATTTTCTGTAGCTATTTAAAAGTCTTGATGCCACTTCATTACTGCTCTACAAGGCTGGTGCTAGCCTGATATTTTTAGTTTCAGCACAATAATAGTTTGTGCATTCAAAAAAATGCCTTCTGTAAAGCTGGAATCCTGCAATTATAACAAATATCTGTCAGACTTAAAAAAAAAAATCAATTTTCAAATCATCTTTTGGAACCTATCAACAATTACAAATTCCAAGAAATCTCTCCACAAGGGCACAGGCATAATTTGAAGAAGGGGCCACATGTATGAAAAGTGTTCCCTCTGGTACAGATCTGACTGTGCTTTGTAGAAACAGAGCCAAGCCAGAGCTTGATACCAGGGAAATCTTTCCTGGGAAGGTTGTCCCATATTTTAACATTAAGAATTTCTGGTAAGATCTGCTTGCAACGATCCAAAAATGATAGAGGGAATCACAGAGGAAAATCCTGTAAAATGGATTTAGTTCACAGATTAATGCAGATAAAAAAGTAGTATATTATAACTCAGATGGAGATCACGTCTGAGACATTCCCTCTATTGTGCACAAGATGCAAAATGACAAGCTTTCAGGAAAAAGATAAGTCCTTAACAACCACTTCATGACTATCTCGAATCTCTTTATAACCAGGAAAAACTATAAAAAGATTGAAGCGTTTTTCTGGAGCTGTAAGATTCCCCTTCTCCCTTTTTGAAATAGTCATCCATAGGATGCATGCCGTGCCTTCGGCTTCCCAGCAGATCTACTGAGGACAGCACTGCTGTGGAGCAGAGGTGTAGGTTTGGCCTCCAAGCAACGAGGCTCTGACAGACAGGAGTCTGCTGAGAGGAGGGAGCTGTTATTTGCATTTACAGAGGCTTCCAGGCACATGGGTGCTGGATATCCTCATCCAAAACTTTCCCTGAAGCCGTCAGTGCACACCATGCACTTCACTTCCCTAGACAGGCTGGCATGACCAAACTCCTGCCCTGAGGGCAGACCATCAGTAGCTGTCCTGTAACAGGGCAGCCCAGTTACCCAAGCAGTTGTAACACATATACCTGAAATTGCACAAGTCAATCCCCACAGCTAGAGAAGACTTTTTCCCTATTTTTTTAACCCACCTCTCCTAGTTTGTGTGGCTGTTTCCAGGGAAAGGGGAGGAAAGAGGGCAACCTTACCTAGTCCCTACTGTGAGGGCTGGACACTGAAAAAAAAGTAAGTGGAGAGGAGTTGCAGGCAAGACTCAAGAACTGAAGCCTGGGATCAAACAGAAGCAAAAATTATACACACTTTATAACGTGGAGTGATCCTGGTAGAACAAGTACACCACCTTCAAGTGCTTGAGTTACCTGAGCTGCAAAACTGAATTGAAATAAAATCCACAGTAAAGGTTTCCACAGTGCTAACACAGAGATGAAAGCTTTGCAAACAACAACAATTACATGCTGCCAAATCCTTCAGACTCCAAAAACATGAACTTTGGAGCAAAGGGGAAACATAGGTTTTTTGAGTGCAGAAAATTTCTCGAGTAAAACACACAATCTAGTGGCTACGTAATCACTCAGTCATCAAAATTAAGGTGTACATATTTTAAACACTCAAAACCAAGCTACTAAAATCCACTCTAAAGTTAAAGAAATATTATAATGAAATTCTGTTAAACACAAATTTACCAAGATGTGTGGGATTTCCCAGTCTACCTTAAAGAATCCCAGTATTAAGGCCAACTCATGCACTAATCTGACAAGTAAGGTTTAAGATGTTTACAAATAGCCACAAATTTTTGAATGCAATTATCTAAACTAGAAATTAAGATTTCAAGAGATGCACTATGTTAATAGCATTTGACCTATATGTAGAAAAACAAAACAATTCAGAGTGTGAATGCTGAGTATTAGCTGGCAGCTTATGAACTGTGAATTACTTTTAAGAGTCGGTTTTGAAGGAGCAGTCAAATGAAGAGTAAGATCACTGGAACAACTCAAGGGAAAGGGCCACAATTAAATGAGTTAATTATACCTAGGGTGTAAGAGTGATCTTCACTTCCATCTACTTGCATTCAGGGCCTTCTACAAAGTAGTGAGCTTTCCATTTGCAGAATGTATTCAGTCCCCAACAAGCTCTCAAATGTTGAAGCTTATTGTTCAACCACATTATTAATAAAATTAGAATGTTTTCCCTAATTTTAAAGGAGAAACAAAAGAAATGCAATCACAAAGGAGGCAAGTTTACACTGTGGCACTCACTCTGCAGTAATTATCACTCAGTAGTTATACAGATCTGAAAAACAGATAGTAGTATAGTAATTATACAGATCATTTCTTACAAGCATTGGGATTCATAGAGGAAAAGGGGAATATTAAATAATGTGGATGATATAAGGTTTTGAGGTGTTTGCTGTCCTTTTATTCAGTAGATTTGTCCTTTGCAAAAGTCATCCTTGAGCAAGGATCTGAGCAGTTTGGTTACAACAGACTAGGCTGATACACTTGGTCTTAAGAAAAACCCATCAACACAAACCTGCTGTTTTCCAGAAGCCTGGACTCCGTTTTGATGCAACCTCTTTCTTATGCTCTGAACAGGCACTGCAAATATTTGAATAAGTGGCTCAAGTTGTGTTTCATTGCTGCTCCATAAGTAGCTGCACAAGCCATCCTCTGCTGAAAGTACTATAACTCTCTACAGCAATGTTTCCCTGAACATTAATAAAAACAATCTGTAGCACTAAAATTTAAGAGTAAAGGTGAAGAATACTGCGCAGCATGGAGAAGTTGTGTGCCATTTACCACTTTCACATCTACTGTACAACAAACTATGTTCCCTTGTCAAAACAACCCCTTCTCCTTAAAAAAACTTTAAATTTAAATTTTTTGACATTTAAAAAGCCAGCACTGTTTAAAATAAGGGAAGTAGGAGTGTAAATCCCAGTATACGCCTGTATGAATGCACACTTCATTCTGATTTTTCACTGATTCATAGCTAAATACTCAGCTCAACAGAAGGGGAATTAGATTTTTAGGCACTGAGGGAAAGAGTACTTCAGTGCTTTGCTCTTGACATGGAAAGAAAGAGGAGGCGGTGTAAGAGGAACTAAGAAATCTTGGTTATTCGCCTGTTGAATATTTAGGGAGTCACAGATCTTGAAATCCTTGCTCATGGCATCTGGATAAGAATGAACATTCTATTCAGAGCTAAGGATGGCAAGAAGATGCAGAGAGCAGTAGTAGAAGACTGCTGGAACAGGGCAAAGCTTTATTTTGAAGCATTAGAGGCACGCATGAGCTCAGCAGCTGTGCACGAGCAGCAGCACCAAACCAGGGTAGCCCAGAGAGCCTGCAGGTACAGCCAAGGGCTGCCTGGACAGCAAAATGCACAACAGGCAGCTGAAGGAGGTGTAGCCTAGCTGGGAGGCTGGATGGACACCAGGAGCAGTGGCCAGCCATTGCCAGGTCTCCTGGGGATGGAGGTGAACAGTGGGGCAGGAGCGGCCAGGAGGGATTTCTGAGAGAACTTGATCTAAGCCTTGTAGGAAGGGACATTGATGAAGTCTCAACTATTGTGGAAGCAGTAAGGTCTAGAGGTGCTTGCAAAATGAGGGGCATCATGAAAGCCATCCAAGAAAACCTCAACAACAGCATTTAGGGACAAGCTGTATCATAACCAGGTCAGAGAAGGGAGCAAATAGGAAGATCAGGATCCCAGGACAGAGGCCACACAAGAGCAGCTCACCAGTGCAGGGGAACATAGGATGAACAAAAATGAGAAGGATGGAGAAACACAGTAGCAGAAGCCTTAGAAGTCACCTAATACACACTCCCTTACAACCACATACCCTTACACATAACACATCCCCTGGTGCTTGGTTTCAGGGAGATAGAAATAGCTCAGCATGCTTAAACAGTCATATACCAGAAGCCATAAAACACAAGACAACACTGACAACACGATTTTCATCACCCAGATACTTGAAAGCAGGGGAGCAGGATGGAGAATCAGAAGCATGACAGACAAAATCCTCTAATAAACACAGCAGAGCTGTGCTCAGCACCAAGGTACTCTGAGATGGTCTTCATACAAGAGTCAACTGAATAAAGGTGGGCCTGGTTGCACATATTCTACTATAAAGAAATGTTCTTAAATTATGAACAGAGACCACAAGGCACAGAGCACAGCATCCCAGAGGAGATGAGAAATATTTAAATGCCAAGAAAATAAATGCAAAAGCCCAAACCCTCCTCTTCCCCTGTGAAACTAGAAGCAAACTTCCCAATAAGCAACAAGAATGTGTCAAACTCTAAAAAAAACATGGACACTGAATGTGGAGAACAGGCTGCTGCACCAGCACAGCTCCTGGAAGCACTACAAACAGTGCCTTTCTGCTGACTTACTGCTCCAAACTGCAAGGCAGTATAAGCTGAGGACATCACAGGGTTTCTTTACTTTAAAAAGAGAAAAGGCTCCATGCATTGGGGGCCTTTTACCAACATTTGATATCTTGGACTTTAAATGAATGTGGGAGTTTCAGGCTAACAGGCTGCCATATTGTCCCCTCCAGGACATCACAACATCCCTGGCAGCAGGGCTGACAACACTAGAGGAGCTGCTGCCAGGCACAGAGGCAAGCTTAGAAACCTGAACACCCTTGGCTGGAATTTAAAGTCTAAACACTCTGTACCACCCCAAAAATACATGCAAGCATTTGGCCATTCTACCACATAGCAACAGTAAAATCACTTTTCCCTCTGCTTGTTTGAGAGCATAGTTAACTTTCAAATCAGCACAAATAGTAAGCTCAGTTATGGCAGAAAAAAATTATGGGATGGGGTAACATGGCCAAATGTGCTGCAGCAGCCTGTGGAAAGCAATACCCCATGAGGTCTGGCAGCAGATCAAGAGCAGTCACTTCAGTTGCTTTTCAGATTATATAGCTTTGTGAAATTATTTTGGTAATATTCAGCCTTCTAAAAACCTCCCTATGGAAAGTGGTCTTTTCCAGTCCCTTATTGTTGAGCTCTTAGCCACCAGTGCACAATGTGCTGCTGTAGTTGTGCTGGCTGCCATGCCAGCAGCACAGTAGTGGTACATGCTGCTGAACCAATGAGACCAGCCCAGAACACAAGGAATGCCTCCCTTTCCAGCCTCCTCTTTAATTTTAGTGCACACACGGCTCTGCTGCCAGGGCAGGCCATGCCAGGCAGATATTTGATTTGTAAACAGACACTCCAACATGCTCATCTTTGCTGCAGGCTCCAACTTATCTGCTGCTATTCCCAAGTAGCATGCAGGAAAACTTCTGCATGCAACCTTATCTGCAATAGTGAACTTTCACAAGGAAAAGGCAGATAGCTCAGTACATGTTGATGACCATATTAGTTTTTCCTTGAAGAAGCAAGGGAAAACCCAACCCAGACTTTTCCCTTGTCACCCTCCAGCCCAGTTCTGGAGTTTTCAGGAACAAAAAGCATAATTAAGGCAGACACACTTTGCCTCTGCACACTACAACATGCACAGGGTGTGCCCTCTTTGTGGTTAATGAAGGCTCTCATGCCTTCCAATATGATAAAGGAATCACCTCAGGGTTAACGCTCTGGAAATATGAATAGATGGTGACAAGGAGCCATGCAAGCTTTATTCCCTGCATTGTCTCCCACCAGGACAATGCAGGGCACTCCTTAACCTCTATCAGCAATGGCCATCACAGAGCAGCTCCTAAAGCTCACACCAGGTGTTATCACAGGCAGACTTAACTCTGAGAAATCATCTTGGACCCTCCTTTTTCTGGCAGCCATTTCAATACTCAGTCTTAGGTATCCAATTTCAGTCAACTGGTGTCTTCTAAGGTTAAATTTTGGTTCATTTAATGTTCATTTCTGCATGCTCAGAGACAGACAAGACAGATTTCACTTTCAGTTTGCTTGGTATTTTTTTCCTTGACCCTTTCAGAAGAATCCTCACAAGACTGGACATTCACAAAAATGTCAGCAACCTACTTCTAGATGAGAAAATGACCAGGCCTTCGGGACTGATGGACCAACTGCTCCACTCTCAATCTTCCCCTTGAAGTCATCTATCTCAATGCTAACTAATAGTGCTTTTTTTAAATGTTTTTTTTTCCCCTTCCATGAGTCTTGACTAAAATCACAGGACAAAATTTCCCCTCAGTACATTTTTAAGAACAGGGCATTGTATGTGAAGGTATCTAACACGAGACAACCAAGCAGTGGGCTTTCCAGAGGGAATCAAAAATCACTTATTCCTCCTGTCTTCCACCTCAGCCCTATCCACTGTGGGTTCTTTTAAGTAGAAAAGTTACCTCTAGTCATTTTTAGTTCACAATATCTAGCTAACAATGAAATTCTGATGTGACAATGATACAGAACCTAAGTCTCTGAACAACAATGCCTGTATGAGATGATGTTTCTTACTGTTTTGGCTGCATTAAAACTCCTGTTAAAATCTTCAGTGCTTGTGATATTTTTATATCTGCAGACAAGAAATGGGGAAATAACTCAAGAGATCTCTGTCCAAATTCTGGGAAAAGGAAGCCTGATTTATCTGCACTCTTGACTACATCTGTGATTACTTGTTACATAAATACTTGGTATAATTTTTTTAAAAGCTAACAAATAACCATTACCCACTTCCTCTCATCTGTTTCTTGTTATGGTACAGGTAACACCTTCAGCTGGCTTTTCATCACAGGAGAAATGCTAAAAGCAAGCTTTAACAAGAAAAACATGAAGCTAGTGAAGATACTTGTCATATTAACCACGTTAGTACATTCTCCTAAGTAATATTGTAATCTGGAACATTGTTCTCCTAGAAACCTCTTAGAAAAACATTCAAATTCATTTTGGCAGTTGGCAGATGTAAGTCTAAGCAAATCCATCCTTGGGATAAGTTAAGTTTGTTCACAGAAGTGGTCCAGCCCCCCATTTCTCTCCACACTCCTGCTCCAGTCTTCACTGCCACTGCTGCAGATGTGAATGGCAGCTGCTTGTGCTTCACTGCATGCAGCTGACTATATATTTTCTAGAAGTTAAAATAGTGTCCTTCTACTGTGTACAAATGCATATCCACACACACAACATACTGCACATATTCATTCATACCTCTCCCACTTGCAGGGTAGCAGGAGTCAGCATGGAAGAGCAAGCTGACTTTGGGCATAAAAACTCAGGTTGTGGGATGTGCTCACAGCACACACATCTCACAGCATTAGCAAAGCATGAATATTGGTCACTTAACTCACAACTGGTTCATTTAAAAAAGTGACATCTCAGAGTCTGGTAGGACATATGGAATATTGTTTACTGAATTCAGCATCTTGTCATAGCATTGTGTTTATTATTATAAACACAGCTCAAGTGGCCTCCTAAAGGTATTCATAGCTAAATATTCCTCAGGCAAAACATAAAAAACATGACTAGAACTCACATCAGCAGCTGAGAGCAGGTCTACCAGGGACAGTTTTACAACATCAAAAATCACTAATTTAGGAAAATATGAACAGCAGCCACACAGTACACAGTAGGCTTTGTGCACATCCTTTTGTAAGGCAGAAACCCTGTACTCTGAGACCTGAATACTGTACATTGGACATGTACACACCCTCTACTTGTGATCCCTTATCTCAGTATTGAGGCACCTGTGGTCTTTTCCCCACACACACCATTTAGAAGAGGACAATGCCAATATGGACACACACAAAGCTGCATGCACAGAACATTGGCTTAAAGTTCAAATGCTTTCACTGGCCTTCAGTATCTGCTGAAGTCCAGTCAACCCAAGCAGCAGCGCTCATGTCACAGTAGGACTGCAGCTGAGGACCAAAACTAGACCTTGCCCCATGACAACTGCAGCTACCTGGTGTCAGAGGAAAGACTATCTGATGCATTAGGATGAAGTTGGTTTTGGCTTTTGGTGGGGCTCCCAAATTCTGTAAACAGCTATATGAAACACCATCACTAGAGATGTTCAAGATCTAAACACCAGGACATTTCACCCAGCATAAGGCACAATCATCTACACCTCAGTGATTTCGAGTGAACCTTTGAATCTGTATGGTTGGAGTATGGATGAATTTTAGACACTCACTACTCCAGATATCCTTCCCATATCAAGACTTATTAAGACTTGTACCATTTCACAACAGGCACCCAAACATTTTATGCACTCGAACGCTTTTATCTTCATGAAAGGCGGTAGAAAGATTTAATGCCCTTAGGTCTTTTTTGGTCAGGTTTTACTCCTACTGGAGATACCCTCAGTTGTCCACATACATCTTACAATGGCACACCAAGAGCAAACTCCAGAGAGACACTTGGGTAAAGAGACTAACAATACAGAAGTAGCAGAGAAGAGGATGCTCATCTCAAAGGAGGTGGCTGTGTGAAGTAAAGGGAAATATCTACAGCCATTTCACTCACAGTGGGAAAATATTAAAACTCTTGTCTCTACAAATATAATTTGATATATCAGTAACTGGCATAGAGTAAGCCTGTATTCATCAAATCCTTGAATAAATTTCATTTTTAAATCATCCAAGATACTCCAGAAAATGAATGCTTAGATTCTGCACTTCATCATTCTCTATTGCTTTAGAAACAGTACCAAGGTGTTTGCAAGCTCCTTAGTTTTGTTCTCAGTTCGAGCCAACTATGAAGTGCAAGTTATGCAGCATTAAAAGACAGAAATGGGGTCATAAAGCAAAACATCATTTGCTAATATAAATCTGTACATGAGTGCATAGGCAAAAAACATTATCATCCATCTTTCATACAGTTCACATACTGGGGGAGCAAATAAGTACAGCTGTGTAAACACATTTGCCCTTTAAATACAAAATATGTAAGGAAAAAAGCAGTATTACAAGGATTTGTTTTTTCTTCCCTTTAGTTTTTCCAAATCTACTTTCTATTGTGTTCTTAAATGGAAATTAAAAGCATTGTAGAAGTATCAAATAGGTGTGCAGTGATTTGAAGAAAAAGGGAAAACAAAGCTCTAGAGCTGGTGGATGCTAAGAGTACATGGAGCTAATTGCAGCTGTAAATAGAAAAGGTAGCAAAGGTTTGGTTTAAAGGCTGATATAATTTGCATATGATTTTTGCCTTTAAAAAAAAGTCTCTAAAGATGGCAGTGGAAGCCAAGCATGAAAAGCAGAGTAGCGCAGAACAAGTGACAACACAAGAACTCCTTACCAATCACAGCACTGCCATGAACACAACAAGCGACAACCTGAGTTTGTAACAGAGGTGCATCAAGATGCACAAACTACAAAACCTCTTCATTCTTAGCCATCATCAGCTTTGGAAAATAAAATTCTTAATAAATTTCCTTTAAAAGTTTGAGGAAACACTTGCAATTCCAGCTTCAAAGCTCTGAAACTGTTTAAGTGCAATATGTAAGTACACATCAGCAGCACATGAGCCCCAAGAAGGGCTGTGAGCATAGCAGACAGGAAACCATCTGTATGCCTGTCCTTCATTTGTTACACCACGAAGAAAGAGCAGCCATGGGTCATCCTAAAGCTTTCAATAAAAGCTCATTTTCTAACCATTAGAGAGAAGGCAAAGAGTTTAAGTTCTGGAGTTACCAACTGCAAGCTCAACTAGAACCATAATTACAAAATTCCAAGTGGTAAATTATGTATGGAGAGGCTGAAATATTCTGGGTTTTTGTGTAAAATACAATCACCTCTTTGCACTGGCCAATAATAATAAAAACTGAATAAATGCTCCATTGTATATACCTCTAAACTACCCCATGCAAGTATATGTTGTGCTGTTGCAGTGGTTCCAAACCACCAATCAGCTCCAAAAAAACACTCAGTCTTCTAACTTGGATGTCAAAACTTAAATTCCATAATCCAGAACAAGCCAACTAGCAGAAGAGCTCAGCACCCCTGCCCTTCCCAGCAGAGACAGCAAATATTCTAGACCCTCAAAAGTGTGTCTAGTCTTATTTATTTGCCTTTAGAAAATCAAATCCTCACAACAAGTATATTGGGGTTTACTTTTTTCCCAGTGTCAGCTGCTAAGTAAAGAAAGCGGCACAGTTCTCTCCCAGGCATCACCAAGAAGAATTGTATCTGTACAAAATTTAAATATGCAGGCAACTCCACAAGCAGCACTCACACACAGAGCTCCAAATGTAATAATGAGCAGGCAGCTGTAAATCTGGTAGGAAGCAGACCCCGCGAGGATGGGCCATCTGTGTAAGGACTGCGAGGCACGGCGCTGCCGAGGCGTGTCCTGCTCCTCCCTCGTCACGGGCATCAGCACAAAACCATGCATGTCAAGCACATGCCTGCTCACAACAATAACTTCCCAAGAGAAGCTCCAAAGCCTGCAGAGCTGGCGACACAGCCGTGCAGTTCAGCCCCACAGAGCTGAGTGAGGTGCCGTGGAAATGAGCCCACAGCCCGCAGTGCCCGTCCCTGCCGAGGAGGCTGTGCTCCCAGCACGTGTGAGCACAGCCAGAGCCCAGGGATCCATGCAGGAACGCCTGGGACTGGCTGCAGCAGGCAGAGCTGCCCTGTGCACTGCACCTCCGGGCACCTGAGCAGCAAGAACAGAGAGCCTGCCTGGTAACCAAGAGAGAGGAGGGACAAAGCCTTAGGTGGGAGCCAGATGTGCACCTGCAGCTTCACCAGCAGCAGCCCACGTTCTCCTGCACCACCAAGAGCCATTGCAGATGGTGACAGTGGGGTGAGAGGCTGGTGGGTGGCTGGCCACAAATCTCACAAAGTGAGACCGGGCACTGCTTACAAAGCCATGCAGCCACTCCACCAAGGGTGTCAACCTGTTGGATGCCAACAGAGGAAGTCCTTTCATGCTTAGAAATTTTTTTAAAGCCATGTTTCTTCTCGTTTTAGATTGTTGCTTATGAGCAGTGAAAGACTTCAGTGAAATATATATTTTCATGCATCATGAGTCACATTCCACCCCTTTTCTTTGTCCCAACCATACGCTGTTTCTGCAACTGATTCAAAAATGCAGGGACATGCATTTCTCTCATACAACAGGGTTTTCAGAATTATTCATGATTTAGAAATGCACAGCTTAATTTTTACTGCTTTACAGCCTGGTCTCTGTCTTTTAATGCCGTGTAACTTGTTCTTTATAGTGGCTCAAGCTGGGAAAGAAACTAAGCGCAGCTTGCAAACTCCTCAGTTCTGCTTCTAAAGCAATAGAGAATGATGAAGTACAGAGACTAAACATTCATTTTCTCAAGGATCTCAGATTATTTTAAAGTGAAAGTCACTCAAGAGTTTCATGGGTACAAGTGCCAAGGAATTCCATGCAACACTAAATGTTGCTATAAGGCAGGATATGGTGCAAGCCCTAAGAGCTATTCTGTTTGAAAGGGCAATCATCTTGGCATAAGCCAAATTATGTTTGCAGAGCCAAGGCTCCCTGCAAATGCTGCTTCCAGCACTGAACCTCTGAGTCTTCCCTCTACCTGGCTAGCCCCATCAGGTTTTTCCCCACAGCACTGGTCACTCTCCACGTGCCACCTCTTGAAAAAACACACCAACTGCTCTGAAGGCATCTGCAGCACAGAGCCCTCCAAAGCCCACAAAACATGACCTCAAGGAGCAGCTAAAAGGCTTGCAGTCATACCAGCTGCAAGAGAAAGGCCTGAGGGAAGTCTTGAGCCTGTGGATGCATGTGAGGAAGTGGAGAGAGAGAGAGAGAGAGGGGGCACAGGGAATTTCTGCACCTAGAGCAGCAGATCTGCTGAGTTGTAAACCACACCAAGAGAATAGGAGGCTGATTAGCAAGGCCCTGTGAGGAGGCCATGAGACAGACCTCTGCTGTCTCATCAGCACCAACCTAGCAAAGCAAAGCCTTGCCCTACCAAAATCAGTGCTTGCTCACATCTCTTACACTTTCACAGCCCGTCCCTGGCCCACGGATGCCGCTTGCTCCCCACATTTCCACTGCTGCAGAATTTTCAGGGCTGCCAGACCAACATTTCCACTGAAGGGCTGGGGGATGAACAGAGTCCTTGCTCACACAGCAACCGCCTCCAGCCCTGTCCCCTGCTCAGAGCCTGCTTTGCCTGTGCCATCCTCACACCACTGCCACAGCACAGGGCACAGGCACGCTGGGAGGACAGCCTGGGGCAAATCCACCCATTTCTTTTGGGCAGCACATATAAAGACACACAGACTATTGTATGCTCTTACTGTAAAGGTAAAGCAGGGGGCAAAGGAAGCAGGGAAGGAAGGAAGCTACATTAAGCTTTCAGTTAGTTAAAATAAATCTCTCTTCCCCTCCCCTTCCCCCTGGCCTCACATAGCCAGCTCTAAACATCCCCCTTCCCACTCCCAGCACAGAGAGCTGTCTCTCAGGATCAGGCTCCAAATGCAGGCTTTGTGCTTCAACCAGGCTGTGCTCTGAGGAATTGCTTCCTGAATGACCAGAGGGAAACACCACATGGTGTCACAGCACACAGGTCCAAAGCACAAGTTTTGTGGAACACATCTGAGGGAAGTACAGCAACCTTCGCATGGTGCAGCCAGTGTCACGCCAGTAAAACAGCATGAAATGCTTTCAGGGGCTTAACTAGTTCAGCTTTTTTGGAAGAAAAGTATAACAAAAGCACAGTCAAAAATAGACCAGCTTTGGCTAACATAACTGATTATTCTTTTAACAAGGTCTCAACCACATCTGAAATGGTTTCAGTAATGGTGACAACAACCAGGACAAAAGACAGCAATATATTTCAGAAGTGAAACAAATGCTTAAAATACTCAATAAAGCACAAATATCATAAAGGGCACAGATGCCTTAAACAGGCCAAAACCCACCTCTTCTCTCTTTCAGTGACATTATAAAAAGTTACTGAAAGCATTACAGATATGCTGCCCAACCTTGCTTCATACACAGAAGAAATAAAATTGGAAGTTCTATGTATTAGATTAGGACACAAAAAACCCACTCCAGAACACCTCTTGAGTGAGAATGTGCCTATTCAAACGACTGCTTAAATAAGGGAGTGACTCTTCCGACAGCTAGGAAGCCTGCGAGTTTGTAGCAATGTCAAACTGCCCTATTTTTAGCATTGTGTGTCAAGGGCACATGCCTAGAAAGCACTTTCACTGCTTCAGCAGTTTACAGGAAAAACAAGGTAGACAAGCACATGCTTATTTACAGACAGATGAGCCCAAATCTTGTGTGTGAATAATCACATGGGACTGCTTCAGTTTTACAGGGTGACTCACCAGGGCAGCATCAGGGCTCCGACGCAGCCCCGCAGCTCAGCGCTAGCGGAAGGAAATGGCTGCACAGCACTCAAAAATCCTGAAGCAGCAGAGGGGCTGGGCAGTAAACTGAAAGCTAATGGACTACATTAATGTCTTTCAAGTGAAAAGAAAGTCTTTCAGATAAGCAAGAATGATAAAGGGTCTGCCAAAAAAAAAAAAGTGAACTGTTGTCAAAGACCTTGCATTCCCCATGGTTTTCTATTTTAAGATCTACATATGACTAATTTTCAAACTTTTCAGTACCTCTAGCATCAGCCGTTCAAAAAAACCCCCAGAAAAATGTTTCACCACTGGATGAAAGCTTGTACAGCCATCTAAAGGAAGCAAGAAGCCCTAACCCTGACCATCATTTCTACTGTTATTCAATATTTCCAAAACTCTAACACTCTGTGTAACACCATAAAGTCATGCTTTACCAAGTAGCTCTCATTTTTTAATAGGAAAAATTATCAAACAACAAAGGTTTTGCCAATACATATAACACTTGACCCTCTGCTTTCAATTAATACTTATATACCCACTACTGTCTCCAGCCACTGTCACAGACAAGTCTGCTGCATTTTCCACTATCAAGTGTCCTTTATCTGAAATCTCAGCTGGGTCATTTCAAGCAAATTCTTGACTGTGAGGCACTGGCAGACTCACTGAGCACCTTTACACTTAGCTAATAAGCTTTGCAGTGAGGAAGACAACAAGGACTAAAATTTTCACAATTTCAGAAAATTGAATATAAACTCCTTTCTCCACTGTAGTGGCATGAGGGCACCACAAGAGCTGTGCTTAGGCCATCTAAAAGCAATTAAACAAATCTTTGGTCAAAGCAAGGTCAGATCCCCAAACCTTCACCAGCTGCATCAGAATGCTAGCATAGCCATGTGTGAATGAACAGAAAACTGTGAAGCACTGCATTGCCTGAAAACATGGCAATAACCAAATAAAATAAGATATTAATAGGACAAATGTATGTGCAAGACAAGCAGCATTTTACCTAAGGTTACAGAAGGGTTTCTGTACCCAAGAGTTTTATTCTTCAAAGTTATGTGCATTCCTATCCCACCAAAAAACCTTACAACTTGGTATGTGGTCTGCAGCATCCTCAACAGGTTTGCAAAAAACAGAAATACTAGAGCAGGTACTAATTAACAGCCTATGATAGGCTCTGCTCATTCTGAACACAACTATGAAAATTAGCTGACACATGCTCTCCAGAGTTCTAGTGGAAAAAGCCATTCAGCTGTTACAGGACTGAAGTCAGAAACTGGAAGAAAAACAACCTAGGTCAGTTTACTTGAGTTTTGTAATTGCATAGAAAAATCTCCACAGCTATGCTGACTTCAACACCCATTTTCACTAGCTTGAGAAACTACTTTAAGTTCTGTTTAAGCAAAGTTAGCAGAACTTTCAAGAGCATCTTCTTTTCAAACTCTCATAGACAATGAAACACTTAAGCGCTGTGTGCTGACCAGCATGGTCCACAGACTGCAGGTACTCCAACAGCAAGTACAAGTGACAGCTACACCCAGTGCTATCCATACAGGGTTCTGGACAGAAGACAAGGTCAACTAGCAAACAGGTCAAAGGCAGGAGCAGATGGCACAAGATGTGGTCAGACATTGCTCTGAAGGGTTAACAGAATGGCAGTGTTGCTTTGGCCTTGGCTGCTGTGACTGATGTGCAAACTGTGCTGTTCTTAGGACAGTAAATAAGGACAGCACGGGACCACTGTAAAGTTCCTGTTGCCAGCAAAGCAAGAAAACAAATACAACTTCGGACTGGGGGGTTGAGGCGGAAGCACAAAATGGAGAGATTTGTGCATCTCTTTTTGGCTGCATTAGTAAATAAGGTGTTGAGAAACAGAGATCCCACTAATTTTCCATAGGAACAGATGTTCACTTAATGCTACCTCACTTTCAACACTTGCTCATAGAGAATGCATCACACAAAACACGCTGCTAAAAAATAAGAGAAAACCGAATTAAACAAAAGACAGTTCCAAGTTACTGTGCTGGGATAAGCAAAGTAGGACTTGGACCTAATCCCCATATCGCAGCTTCTCTCCTAAATATATATGACCATACTCCTGTGCTACTACTCAGGTGATCTGTGTAAACCACAGGTGACATTTTCACAAACTAGCCCAGCACAACTGCTTTGTGAGCATCCACACTGCTGAAGTTTAGAGAGCTCAGCTCTAAAGATTTGTGGATGTTCTACTGCTGAAAAATTACCCAGCTAAACCCAGGGGTGAAGGGTGCAGGTAATCTGCCCTCCAAGCCCAAGCAATTACTAACTGGGTTGCTGCATATTGACCTCAAAACCTTGATCTCAGATGTGGCATGTGGCTACCTTTGTCCTTCTCCCACTCTCCCTGTCATGCAAAGCAAAAATTGTGTCACTCCAGGCCACCTTTAACCCTCAGTTCCAGCCAAAGTCTGCCTGCACCACCAGCCCTCCACAGCTTTGACCCTCTGGGACTGCCTCATCCAGACAGCGTTTGGGATCCAAACTGGCCAGTCAGTGCAGCATTCTGTTGGGAAGGGGACCAGGGAGAACCAGGGAGACTCAGGGAAGAGAAGCAGCAGCAAAGTGGAAAAGCATCAGGAAAGTAAAAGAAAAAAAAGGGGGGGAAATAGGTATATAACCACATAAATCTGAAGGCATCAAGGTTATGCTCAGGGTTGTTTTTTACCATTTTGTCTCAAACTATCAAGTAGAATTCTCCATTCTGAAATAATTTGCCTTAAATGAAAGCAAATACTGTTTTAAAAACACTGTCTAAATACAAAATGCAACAACCTTCCACTGGCATCTGTTAAAACTGTATCACACCAAGCATCCACCAAGTCAATCGCTTGCTTAAAAATCATAGGTCAGTGTTTCTAATGTAACAGCAGCAACATACTACAGTGTTATTCAAGGCAACTGTTCTATTGTAAAACTTCAGTTAATAACTCTAACTCTTCATTGGAAGTGTTCTGAAAGCGTGGTTGCCTTTTTTTTCTTTCAGATGAGCAGAGGGTCTGACAGAAGGTTCATCCAAAATCATGTACATCTTTTAGATAATGGAAAAGAACTATGGATTTCAAGACCTGATTATACACACATGAAGAGGCAAGGCTGAGAAAAGCAAACTGGTTTAGAACCTCCCACGAGTCACTGAATTTGGAGTTCCCATTACTTTAAGCCCAGACTATCTTTAGAATTAAGTTCTGCTAATTGGA
Organism: Melozone crissalis; assembly: GCF_028551555.1. Lineage (NCBI taxonomy): Eukaryota > Metazoa > Chordata > Aves > Passeriformes > Passerellidae > Melozone > Melozone crissalis. Next base: position 32,837,426 of record NW_026535794.1, read on the forward strand.
AGATGTAAAAGCAAGAATATTACTAAGAGACAAATTGCTCAAGTGCAGAACACACCTCGACAAGTTGTTTTTGCTGCAACTCCATGCATAGGCAAGTTTTTGTAGTAAAACAGACAGGAAATGACACTTCTTTGAAATTTAAATGCATTACTTTTTTATCAGTGTAACTTAGTTCTTATATTTATGCACATTTTAGGAGGCATGCATACTGTTCTTAAGTCCAATACTCTCAGTAAAGTGCTAAATAAAACAGAGTGATTTATATAATGAATCATAAAAATAAGCCTTGCTCTGAAGAACTAGGATATAAGAAAAGATACAGAGCTTTAGATCTTCTAAAACTTAATGACGGTGAATTTTTTTCTTCTTAAGATTACTACCAGTGTTCAAGAAGAGGAATTTTCTTGCATATAATGGAATTGGCCAGCCAGAATCACTGAGGTGGCACACTTCAAAAAAAGTTAGAATTACACTGGGTTTTAATCATAACTTCAGTACAGTAGGAGGATATGATCTGGTACTGTAACAAGTATCAAAATTTACCATCATTTTAACATCACCTTCATTGTAGCCCTTCTTTAAAGCTGTACCTTTAGTTAGCTTTCCTGGCAGCAACATTTCCCAGTTTGTTGCCACTGTATTAAAGGAAAAACCAAAACCAGCGAGGTGGGCAATCACGGTTGCACTGTAGAGAACTCTTAGGATTCCACTGAAAGTAACTCCCAAAATAACTTTAAAAAAAACCAAACCACACACACACATAAAAATAGCTCTCACACAAACAACCACGTTTCATTTTTACTATACTTCTTTTAAACCATTAATGAGTCATCACTTAAATCACTAGCTATGTTTATAAAGAATTATTCACACAGTAAACTAGAATTCATAAAATGAAACTGTATACATTTCATATACCATCTTTTTTTCTCCATCAAACTAATTAGAGACACAGGAATTGGCTGATTTGCAGGAGGGGGTGTTGATTTTTTTTTTAAGATTAGCATTTTGAAGTGTATTTACCACAGCAGTTGTGTTTCACCTCATGGCAAAAGCTCAATGTCTCCTACTTACTTAGCCTACACAAAATTTTCCTCTTTACCAGAAGGGTTTTCCACCAAAAATGAGACCAAGAAAGATTGCGGTGTAGCTGAACAACATAAAATGCAATTAGTGGTAAAGTCTTTGTAGGTTGTGTCATTTCATATTCTTTCCGTGCCTTCATGGGGCAGCGAAGGCTTCGTTAGAACACACTCCAAGCAAAGACTGACTCCTGCAATCACTGCCCACTTTGATTAGTCTTAATCTCAGTGGAAGCTCAGCAGTTTTCTCCGATTGCTTGTCTGAGGGCCCGGCAATTTGCGCAATGTTTATTTTGGGCCGTGGCTGAGGGAGGGGCGCAGCCCAGCGGGCGCTGTCCCAAGCCAGATCGCAGGAGCGGAGCCCGGCGCTCGCACTCGAGGAACAGCCCAGCCCGGGAGCCTGCCTGTGCCGGAGGGGCTGCGCCCCACAGCACCCACCCAGGGGACCAATGCGAGACGCAAACTGCCTCTCCACGCCCTGGCAAGCCCCACCGGCTGGAGCACGGCCCAGAGAAAGCAGGAGGGGTGGTGGGGACAAGCTCTGTCACAGGGTACCAAGTGAGGAGCACAGATGTCCCCCAAGTACTGTAAGAAGCACATGGGAAGAACTGTGCGACACAAAGTGGACTCATCGTGAACAAGAGGGAACAGCGCACAACACACTTCAGGAATATTTAAAAAAACCTATGTTCATCTCCTAAACCAAACTAGAAAATCAAAACGACAAATACCTTTACTTATGGTGGACTTCCATCCACACAAACCCCAATTTCACTAAATCAGTGGAATACCCAAGACACACATTGAACAGCAAGTGCCCTGCTCATTCAAATGCCTCTGATGATCTCAAAACAGATTTTAACGTGGAGCACACCACTTCCAATGCAAGTGGTAGGCATCATGGTACCTGCATCCAGAGTCAGTATCACCCTGTGGGTTGTGTATTTCAGGTGATAGCACATGTTCAATGTTCTCACATTACTCCATGAAGAGTTTGATGAAGTAGCTCTTAGAAATAAGAAACAAATTTTACATTCAGATATATTCAAAAGTTGTTCTGTGTATCTTATGTCACAAGAAAACAGAAAGGAAGAAGCCATGCCTTTTAGCTTCTCACATTTCTCTCTAATCTTCAGTTTTCTTGCTTCCTGGAGTAAAGATCTTCTCACTGACAGATTGTGAAAGGCTAGGCTGATTGATAAATTTGATAGATACACAACAGAGGAGGCAACAGCTACAATAGCATGGGACTGCAGGAAAGAGCAAAGACCATGTTAACGACCCCCTCACAACTGCAGCTGGAGTCAAGGAGCAGGATTTCCTTAGACAGCATTGCTACATCTGGATTGCTCTCCAAGGGAAATGAAAAGCAACGCTTCTACAGGATATTCTGCCAGATATGCCAAAGCTACAAAAGCGTGCAAGAGGAAATGATGATACAAATTGAAATGAGAGCAAAAATAAAGGAGAAGTTAATGCACCCTGGCACAATAGTTACCTCTGTTTCAGGTGACCATCATACCTTGGCAAGGAAAAACACAAGTGTCACCTAAGAATGATCACTAGAAATTAGGTACAATCACATGATGGGTAGTTAAGCAACACAAGCAGTGAGGTGAAAAAAAGCACTTTCATGAACTCAACAAGATAAGAGAGATCTCAAAAAGTGTGAACAAGCCAAGTGTTATTCAGACATTTTTTGAACAGAAAATCAGTGTGCAGAACTGCTAACTAATACCTTTAGAGCTTGGTTCCAGAAGTGGTTTGCAGAACAGCATAATCCACAATCAGTTCTGTATTAAACATTTGCTGTACTGATAATATTTTTCTTTCCCAAATACAATGAATATTCTTCTAAACCCCTAGCAGACTATGACTTGACAGCAATGGACAGGGAATTAGGAGGTCTAAGCTTACTTATGGTCATTTCTCTCCTGTATATCTCATTTAGCAGATTTTTGCATTCACAATGACCATGAACAACTGAAGGAAGCTGTGTATTCTATGGGTTATAGCTTCATACACAAGATAGGCACAACATAAAATCTCTACTTTAGGATCTTGTGTGCATCTAATACACATGATCAAAGGTGCAAAGATTCCTGTTATGGGCTACCACAGAATATGAAGGCTTTATATTAAGAATACCTCCTTGAGCTAGCACAATATAAAACTTCCTTGCAGTTCTTATTATACAGATTTTTTTTTTAATTTAGAAAAATAATGCCAGTTTTCCTTAAAATTAAATAGAAACAGATATTTTAGACATAATTCATAGAAAGCATCCATGAAGTTGCAAGTGGTGAAGCAATCTATTAGTTCTAAAGTAACGTTTGCCACATCACCCACCAGGTATTTCTTATGCCTACAAACAGTGTTTGTACAATTTTAATTTTTTCTCTAGAACAAGAAAAAACAAAGGAATCTGAAAACCTACTTATTTTGGTAAAAGAAATACTCACAATTCTATAATTTCAACTACTTATTCCTCATACTCCCCAGAAAGAATAGGTTTAAAATTTCCCACTCCTTCACTCTGAGCATCTTCAAGCACTGCTGGAATGCTAACCACCTCTGTATCCTCCAACTTTTGGCTATCAAATTATTTGGAAAGAATGACATCTTCAGCACCAGGACAACACAAAAACTGGGAAAAAATCCACACACTCAAGAGTTCAAGCTCATAAAAGACTTTCTCCATACCAATGTGACCAGGCACTGGTCCCTGGCAAGGAGGATAAGATGCCCCCTGTCCCCACCCTGTCCTGATCTTTGAGGGAAGCAAAAGGGCCAGGAAAGCTGTGTGCCCTACAAATCCCAGGAGGCCCTCTAGCACCCATGGAATACAGCAAAAGGATGTCACCATGCAGCTGCTGTGCTTAGAGAGCATGGAGGACCAGGAGGTGGGAGACAAGAAAATAAAAACAACTTCCTCCAACAGTTTGTTGAAATGAAAGAAAAAGGGAATTGCAGAGCTCTCTTACTTGGCAAACAGGACAGGACCCTTGGCTCACAGGCTGGGAGTTTCCTTTTGGGGCAGTAAGACTCCAGGTATGAAGCCTCACCCAATAGCTTGCAAGGCTAGAAAGCCACTGGGTAAACTGCCTGCTGAAAAAACACACCCCAATGTGCACGAGGATGGCTCACAGCACCTACACTTCCCTGCTAACACCAGCATCAGAAAGGTTACCAAGCAGGTAAGATAACAGAAGCTTCTTTTTTAGCTCACTTTTTGCTCAACCCAGAGAAAGAAACCAAACTGGTGAAAAGCAAATACTTTGCAAGGAGGAAGATGGGGACTTAAAATGACAGAATAATTAATGGACAACCACAGTGGGTTTTTTTCAAGTAAAGTTATAAAAATGCTTATTATCAGGTTTTAAATACGAACCAAGAAAGAGTTGGGTTTGGAGTTGTTGGATTATTTGAGTTTTGTTGTTTAACTTTTCCTCTTTGCAGACAAAAATTGGGATTCAGCTCATGGTAAAATTTTCCTTTGCTGATTTATAGAAATACCCCATAACTGTTCATCTGGCATCAGCCTAACAGTCTGGGAAGATCTATTTAAAAGCATTTTTTAAAGTTTAAGTAACTGTGCATGAGATGTTAGAACTCAGCTAGAGACTTTAATTTTCAACCTTTTTATAATCTACATTTCTCTTTTGCCAAGTTTAAGATGTCAAAAAGAAAAGCAGAACTAATATTCAATATCTATAATTAACTTCCTAGGCACAAATTGAATGTGATGATATCAGTGTCCTGAAACCTAGTATTCAAATGATCGCTCACTTGATTATAAATTTACCATTGCCTGAATGAGAGAAAACTCTTGTGAAAGGAAGTTTCTACCTTTATCTACCCTAATTAGATGACAAAAGATAAACACTCTTTAGAAGTATTTATTTTTCCACATTTTCAAAACAAAAAGGTCTTTAAACTCTTAACTTTTACAGCTAAGAAGCTTTTGCCATGACCCAAAGAAGTGACAGTGAACCAAGTCAACATGCTGCAGTAGTCAGTGGGCTTTTAGGGGCTTCCCCCCAAACAGAGATCTCTGTGGCAGAAAAGGTCAGCAGTACCCACTCTTATACTTTAGACATTAACTTTATCATTATTCATTGAAAATTTCCCATTCATACTGAAGGCAACTTTTTCTCTTACTTGCAAAATGGAAATTTCTTCTGTCCCAAACCCAATCACATGAACTTGGTTAGATATAAGAAGGCAGGAGAGATCATATTTTCTACCACATACAGAGTAGAAAGTCTTCAAAGTTCTGCTGGAACAGATGCTGATCATTTCTACTTGTACTTACTTCCACTAAAACTGGAAATTTAAAGAGAAAAACTGTCAAACACCACCGTACCATGATCATTTTTCATTCCACTAGTTACAGGGCAGTCTACAACCTGCTTACTTCTCAAATATGACCTTTATTTTGAGTCAATACAGAAAACAGCATATTACTTGACTTCCATTCCACCTTTTCACACAACCTATACCACCTGCTTCTCTGAGAGGGGCAAACTCTGCTGCAACTCAGCAGCTCTGTGGTCTTTTCACTTACGTATTGGCGGTATTCTTGTTTGTTGAAATTATTTTTAAAGGCCTTAAACCCTGCAGAGTTCCATGTCTGTGATGGCATGAGCAGTGCCTGTGGGGACCCTTCCTAGTGCCAAGCACTGCAAGGGATGGGCTCCAGGAGCAGCAGCAGGGATCTCCAGCAGACACTCCTATGCTCCACCACCACAAACCTGCAGCACCCCAGCCCAGCACAAACACCTCCTGCCCTGCAGAATCCTGGGGTCAGCTCCAAGCAGCTTTGCATCAGCAGCTTGGCATTGCCAGGGACAGATTTTCAAGTTTGCCATCACCCCCAGCACAGCAAAGGCCATATAACAAACAGACCTGATGAGTTTGCTCTTTAATCTCAAGATCAGCAGGTCTCCCCTGCATTTGGGAAGCTCCCATCAGCTACTAAAAGACCTGGTCTCATTGCATCAAAAATGCAAGCAAAAGACAGCATTGTACCTTCCTTGCCAAGCAGAAAGACAGCTTACAAGTTACATGTAGGAGGCAATGCTTCTAATCCCACAAAGCTCAGGAGATAATACCAGCAGAACTGGGAACAATGCAGGGCAGTCAATGTAATCCCAGGATGCTGGAGGCTGCAACTCTAACACCCCTTACACACTGCAGTCTCAGTGACCCATGCCTTGCTCACCTCTGTGAGGTGCATTTCTTCACTGTCTAAACCATGGACAATTAACAGCCACTCCATGGAAACATGAACAATGGAACACAAGGGTAGCCACAAAACAGGTTGGTTATGACAAATTAGTTGGAACTGTTGACATGCACAGTCTCAGAAAATCAAGTATTCCTACTGCAAGAACAAAATTCGTTGTTCCTATCTTTGCTCTGCAGACAGTAGCATTCCAAAAGGATGGAGGAGGTGATTGCCTGCAGACTTTAAACAGGAAGGCACACAGGACACTTGCAAGCACATCAATGCCTCATGCATCCTAGGAAACCTACAAGATCACTTTGACAAGCTGAAACAAAGCATTGCATAGCTTATATCTATTTTGGAAACAAACCCACACTTCCATGTTGAAGCAAGTTAAGATATTTCATTAGTTAGGTGAGGACACCACTTGGAGAGTTCTCCTGTTCTCCTATTTGTTTTGCAAAGGCAGAAGTTACTTTTAGAAGATATGGCCACCCAAAAGAGTCACCATGGTGTGCATTTCCATAGGGTCCAGAGGCACCACGAGACATTGGCTTAGACTGGAAGCTGGCATGTAGCAAAGTGGTGGAAGTCAGGGGCACTTGTCTCTAGCATCAGTAAGCAACGCCTGATGTTTTTTCTTCCTCACAGCTGCTGAGCTGGCAAAAGCTTATGATCTCTTTTCATACATTTCATAGTCCTTCCACCCTCCTCCTAGATCCCAGAATGAATTCTACAGCCAGTGATCTCAGATACCTAGAGGCTGGCTTTGGAACGTATACTACATATCCAAAATGGTCATGCCTTTTGTACAGCCACCTGCATCTGCTAAAGGTGTTCAGAGTCCATCACAATTCACAGAAGATTGCACAGCTGGGACAGTCCCAATCACTGATGTATCATGAATCCCCTCTGCACACTCCCACTGCAGGCCCAGACACAAAGCCAAGTTTTCAAGTATTCCCACCACTGTGCTGATTCTTCTACTTCATGTTTGAAAAAAATGGGATGCCACCAGGAGCAGATTACCTCCTGGGTATGAAACCCAAACTGCTGATGGATTACACACGTGCTAATTACTGAACATTAACAAAAGGCTGAAATTAAATGGCAACAGGCAAATCTATAAGGTTACAGTCACTAAAGTACTTAAGTCATCCCTGTTTTAGGTTGCTTGTGACCATTAGGGTTGCAATAACCAATACCTACAAATCAAAGTTAGGAATGATGAGCTGATCCCACACTGCCTGTGAGAATGCTGCAGGTCCACGTGAGTCCTGTGCCCAAAAAGAAGAAAACTATTCCTGTAGTTGGGATGTAACATACATCACTTCACCGTAAGCTTCCATGGTGGTTCCTGTAAATTTCTATGGATTTGGACAGAAAAGCAGAGATACCAGAAAACAACAAGCCAAGAAAAGGAAACAAAGTGCTGAGAAGGTAGAATGCAAGATTTGTCCAGGCCAAAACTCTGCTGAATCTCCACAATGACACCAGCACACACTCATGGGCAGAGATTAACTACCACATCCCAAAGGGCAACAGCTGCTGTATGCAATCATGAAGGCTACAGGTTTCATTATAAATCCAATGCAAAGGGCTGAGCAACACCTTCCTAGAAGCTGCTGGCACATCATTATAACCCCTCCACTTCAAAGTACATAGCTGAGGTTGGCCTCCTAGCTGCTGCTCACACTGGGTAACTATAACTTCAGTAAAGGAGCTACGTGAGCAAATAAGTGAAATTGTTGCATGAACAGCTATCTACTACTCACATAACAGCAGCATGATTTTATTACTAAGAGTAACAAAAAAAACCCCAGCACCCAATAAAAGGTGTTGATTTGGATTCATTTCTTACACATGCATTCAATCCCCTATTAGGTTTTATAACAAAGCAGCTGTTTGCAAGGATAGTTTAAATCTGTCTTCCCTTCCCCCAGCAAGTTAATGGTGGGCTACAGTTTTCAGAGTGATTTCCTGTTTGCATTATATTCTAAAAATCCTGCTCATTTGCTTCACTAAAAGGCATGTGCTTGGAAGTGGTTTTGATGGCTTTTAGTCACATCCCCCCTTTTTGATTGCCACAACACTCAATGTCTGAAAATAAGGGAGCTATTTCAAGTTACATTCCCTTCCCTCCCTGCCCACATGTACTTGGCTACCAATTTGGGACATGGGATCAGAGGGAGCTTTGGAATAACACAAAATTAACAGACCTTTACCTCTTTTCCCCCTGCTCAGCAGATTTGGTTCTGTTGGTGTTCACCTACATCTTAGAGACCTCCTACCTATTCTTCATGTCCTCAACTGCAAGTTTTGAAGGCCTGAGCCCAGCAGGCAGTACCCAAATCACCCAGCTCCTGCAGTGAACACTAGCTGCTGGATGGAATGGCACCATGCAGCTGCAGGTTGGGTTGGTATCTCTGGCCTTCCTGTAAAAGTGACATTTTCCTGTGCTTGATACAACAGCTCCACTGTTTGCCTCCATTGCAGGTCTCCTATTTTTCTGCAGGAGATTCTGCAGCTGAGCCCACTTTCTTCCCCTATTCCCCTCATCCAAGAAACAACTCAAGATTTTCCCGTAGCACTGGATGAAAGCAAATAGGAGCTGCAAGAAGGGACAAAGATGGGGCCTCAGTCTTGAATGGTCAAGTTCAAGGCTACAACCAAAACTGACTGTTGGAGGGAGCACAAAGACAATCCAGCAGTGTATTTGTACAAGTAGCAATGAAATATTTGTGTCAGGAGCAGCCCCACAACAGAGCTGGTCATTGAGAGATAGCCCAAAAACCAGTTTCTACTTGGCTAGCAAAGGAGACCAAAATCCCCCATGCCTAAGCACAACTGTGAGCAGAAATGTTCTGACTGCCATTGCATTATAGCATCAATAGGACTGGAACTAGCCAGACTCTTGGAAATAATCACATTGTGTTTCCCTCCCTCCACAAAAGAGTCAGTTGCATAAAGTTAGGTCAACATGTGGTACACATATGATTCAAATATAACATTTCCTGGCAACCAGCAGCGTGCCCAGAGGAGGATCTGCACCACTGACTGATACTGTCGATTTTTGCCATGGCCATCATAAAAAATAAAAGTCTGCTAATCTCTTGAGACATAAGAAGCAAGCCCCATTCCACTTATTAGCTTTCCACAGGTTTTACTGCAAGTTCTTATTGGTTGGTTGGTTTAGGGGGGGGAAGGGGTTTGTTGTTGTTTAAAGGAGCAAAGCCTAACACATACACAGAAGTCTGACAGCAACTGCCTTCATAAAGTGAAACAACCTAAAATTAGGAATGGGCAGATTTCATTTCCCAATTCCAAATCAATAAAAATTTCCAAGAATGGACAAAGATAATCAAAGAATGAGAAACAGTTTCCAAAAAACAGCTAAGCAGGCTCTACCTCTTCAGCATGAAAAAGAAAGGGCTGAGGAATAAAGGCCATTGAAACAGTAAGGAAAATAGAGAAGGAGAAAAAGTTAACAAAGATATTTCTATTCACTCTTCCTTCCAATATAGGAGTTGGGAGATGGGTGGAAATTCAAAGCATATGAAATGGGATGGCTCTTCCTTCAACATGCCCTAAGAACGCACTCATTGCAGTGTATTGTGGATGTCAGGGGTTTGCATGGTTCAACAACATGCTTGTCGGAAACTCTAGATTAATTTCTCAAATACAAACTCACTGGTTTTAGGTCAGTAGGTTTCAGGGCTGCAAAATGCCAAAAGCCAGTAGACTGCTCTGGTGAACTATCTCTATATCCTTGCCCTTATTGCTGTACCCCTCCCAAGGCACAGCAAAGGTGGGTTACTGTACATTAACCTCCCTTCTGACCCAGTGTTGCTGATTTCCTGTTCTTTATACATAAACTGAGAAGAATGGATTAAGAATCATTGAGGCCACTCAAAATCAACATTTTTCTATTCCTTTGGCTACTGTGAACAAGAACTCAAAATTTCTTGTTCTATTGCCCGAGGAACAACTCTTCTATACATTTCCTCCAATTCTTTTTCAAATTATACAATAGGTAAGTCAGTCTGAAGCAACAATCCCTGCTAGTGTCCTCATCTTTCAAGGCAGGTAACTGGAATTAGTTCAGAACTTACCTAAGAGCGGGGCAGGAATAACTATTTTCTTAATCACACCAATTTTACAACATTTGAAGGGTCTTTTTGCTTATAAAAGCATGTAGCTTTACCAGCAGCTTCACAGAAAAGGTATGGATGTCTAATTTCTTCAGGAGTTTCTGGGCTGCACTCTCAGCATCTAAAACCAGCACCTCGGCAGAAGACTTAACACCAGTAGGAACTACTGGTTCCTTATTTGACAGAGAGAAAACTGAGTAAGATTTGGATATCAGGCAGCATGAATAATTAATTAAGAGACAGACAAAGAAAAACTATGTCAATAGCTTTGACAGGGATAAGTATATATTTCTTATAAGAAAAGTATATTACTTTGTGGGCCAAAAACACACTTTGGGATTTTTGCTATGAGGTTGTAAAGCTTCAGAACCTACAATTTTGAGCAAGCAGTTCCTTGGCAGTTTGGGGTTTATGCTGTTGGAGTACCAGTGGCAATGAACCTGTGAAATGCAGCTCTTCCCAGCCCTGTGGTGGTGCTACTCACTTGATTTCCAGGCTGCCTCACTTAAGGGTGGTTTGAACAATGGCTTAATTTATCACTGTGTTTAAGGAAATTCATCCAGCAATGGCATACAACATCCAAGATCTATCTGCAGAGCTGCAACACCATTCCCAGACAAGTTTGCCTGCTATATATATAGGTTAGAGACTTGCAGAGGTTCCACATTCAGCCCAAATTCCAGTAATGATGCTCTACTGAGTAACATTAGGGCTCAGAGGATGGCACCCTACCTGGCCACGTCCTACCTGGAGGGAAGGAACAAATGTCTGTGACCTGGCATCAGAGGAGGTCAACAACATCCTGCATTGACAAGAACACAGGCAATGGATGGAGGAAACTTAATGAATACTCAGTAAAAGGGGCTAACCACTCACAGGAAAAAACTTCATCCTCCAATACAAGACAGCCATTAAGAACCTGGAATGAATTTAGTGAAGAGCCACCAAGGTGACTGGAGACTGGAACACCTCTCCAGTCAAGGAAAAGCTGAGGAAAATGGGCATGTTGAGCCCAAAAATGGACAGCTTTGGGGAAAGCATAGCAGCAGCCTGCCCCAGAGGCCACTGAGAAGACAGACCCAAGCTCTCCACAGAGGTGAAGGATGGGAGAGCAGGAGACACCAGGTTCAAGCTGGCACCACAGATGTCCTCACCAGGTACAAGGAAAGTAATTCCCACCAACAGGATAATCAATCCTTTGAACTGGTCACCCATGGAGGTTGCAGAACTGCAGTTCTAGAGATCTCCTAGAGGGGACAAATCCTTAAGCAAAGTGCCTTGAATTCAATACAGAGTTCTGATTTGAGCAGAAAGTTGGTCTGTAGACCTCGTGAGACCCCTTTCAACCTGAATGGTTTTGTAATTCTCAGAACAAACATGTCACAATGCCGGATCAATGGTTGCTTCCTGATTAAAGTGACTCCTTAAGTAGAAATTATAGCTAAGGAGTGCAACACCTTTACAACTGAGTCCTTGAACAAAGATCTTCACCAACATGTTTCTAGAACTGCAAACAAAAAGGAAGGATTGGTGGCTGGTTTCCCAAAAAGTTTTGAACCAAGAAAATTTTCTATGTTAAGATTACTCAAGTTTTGGGGTCATTGTTAGTGACAGGGTAAACAAGTAACTATTATTCTAGGCTTGCGAGCAACACATTGTTTTAACAGTGCCAAGCAACCCTATGGTGACAATGCCAAAATTCTTGCACACTAACAGCTGTTTTAGGTATTAGAACATTTCTGAAAAGTTAAGAGATTACAAGTTGTAATTTCCTTTATCACAGAAGACTAAAAACCAGTAATGAGAACAGACTTTCTCATCTGAGTCACAGGACAATGGAGCAAATTCAGATGGGAGAAAGTTTTTGGTCAAACCGTTGCACTGAAACATTTCTTCCTTTTTCTATACCCTTCACGTGCCTATTTCTAGCATTGAATTCTGAAAGGGAAGTAAGACTAGTAAGACCAGGCTACAAAAGCAGTCTCAAAAGACAAATATTATGCAAATATTAGCTGGAATTTAACACTTAAAAACCCACCAGTTTGCTGTGTTTTGACAATTAGAGCCCATCACAACCAAAAGCAGTTTACACTCCTAAAGCAGATACGTAGACAACTCACTGAACCACAAAGTTGTGTGGCCCAGCTTAAAAGTCTCAGGTCCAAGTGGAAGCTTTTCTCCACTCCTTGTCCCCTCCACAGCATCTCACAAACCTTGCTCCAAAGTCACTGCGACTTACTGCTCAGCTGGCTCAAGGTCATGGTCAAAAAGCTGAGACACCTCAAGGCACAGTTTAAAACTTGCTCAGCCAAATTAACTTGCCTCTGCCATATGAGTCCTGTGGCTTCCTGAACATCCACCCATCACCACATTTCCTGCAGCACAGCCCAAAATCTTCTACTTCCTCTTCTTTTGGCTTAATTTCCTGGGCCATCTGGAGTAAGAAGAGCAACTTGCACACCTAGGAATCAGATCAGTCAACCAGCTCTGATCCCATGAGTCTCCTCATTTCTCTGAAGCAGGGTTTTAACACTAAGTCTAGTTCCTCTGGTTGGAAGATCACCTTCTATATCTTCTGGGTGCTTAGTGCAACAGAGCCCTGACCTCACCTCTAACTTCCTTACTCACTACTTAGCTACTACAATACAAGTTTCCTAGAGAAACCTTTGTATTAACTAATGCAATGTGACTTTTCTAAGCCTACAACTATAATAGAAGAAGAACAAAATACCTTCATTAGGGACTTCTAGGACATTAAGTCTTACAGAGGGGCAGATGTTTGATGAAAGTATCACTATCAACTGTTTTTAGTAGGACTCTGATTTAAATAAAAAAATGCTGCAGCCCAAATCTCAAAGAAAATTAGTTTTCCTCACTGGATTTTTCCCCTTGTTAATAACAACTGTATGACAATTATCAGCAGTGCTGTAACCAACACATCTGTAAGAATAAATCAACCTAAGTGAGAAGTATGCTAATTGCATATTTATCCCAGGACCTCCATCCCTCACTGTATTTTAAACACCTGCAAGTGGTGTTGATTACCTCACATATACCTGTAAATATCACCCTCTATAATTAAGCCAGGCAATTAAAATCCCAACATAAGCCAGCATGTCATCTGAAGTGAAAACTGGGTGGTCTGCCACGGTCACTTTCATGTATCAGATTGCCTCACCTGCAGCTAAGCCCAGCCAGATAATGGGAAATATACATGGATGAGGAAAAGCAGTTAATTCAGAGTGGGTGTCCCAGGTCAGATAAGAAAGGAAAGATGATCAGCCTCTCTTTTCTTCTTGTCAGAGGAGAAGCAAAGGCAGCCCCCCATGCTCCCCTGGGTATAGAGCCAAGCCCAGGAGGAAGCAGCGCCTTTCTGAGGATCTGCACTGCCCCAGAAGCTACCCTGCCCTCTATCCTGTAGTTAGGAATCAAATGAAGCATGTGATCGAGATTCAAATTTTGTTTGATGTACATAATTCTTGATAAATATCTCCAGTTTCTCATCCTAAGAGAATTCATCAGGGAAAGGAAGGGGATCTCCCTTCCAAAGGCTTTTGACACTCTCCCATACAACAGGCTCATAAGGCAAACACTGCCAACAGTACAACAGCAGGTGAGAGGCTGACCCTGGGATCCCTGTAGGTAACAGTCATCACCAGCCCACTGTCAAACCAAAAGGCTCAGTTTCACAGGGTTTGCAGGGAATACACCATCTAGTGTCATGTCAGGTTTCTGCTCACTAAATTTGAAGATGGCACAAAGCTGAAATGGAGTGACAATATACCTGGTGCCAAGAGCTCAAAGCAATCCTAAACTATAGAAATTACTCTGGGGAAACCTCATGGGGCATTCCCAGGTAAGAGACTTCACAACAATCAATAGTCTAGAAATAAGAGTCTTGAGAAGAAGTTGAAAGAACTTAAACTCCCTCCTTAAACCTCCCAAAGCATCATAGGTCTTCCAGTATGTAAAAGACTGTTGCAGGGAGCAGAATAACATCTTCTCCATTCACCTGCTGAGTAGGACAAGTAGCAATTGACAAGAAATACAGCTTAGTGCCTGATGTAGCACACTGTTTTCTCAAAGATCCCTACCAGAGATTCCCAGACCTAGCAGGCAGCAGCAGATTTGTGCATGCTTAGCTTTCTGCTAGCGTTTTTATAGCTAAACATTATTTTTATAGCACTACATCAAGTTAGGATTCTTAGAGGAAGCTTGAGGTGAGAGACCCTATTTTGATATATTGTATACATCTTTACTGTTGAGTCACCCTGCTTGTAGAGTTCTTTTCATTTTACTTACAGCTCATTCCTGCAGCTCCCATTTACATCTTGGTTTTATGAGAAATATCTGCTTTACATAATCATAACTTATTCTTAATTGCTATAGTTTCATTGGTTTTCTTTTCTTAAAATCCACAAGATCCCCACCTGTCCTCTTCATACCCTGCATCTTAAGCTCACAAAGATTAGTTTTTACACTGCATCTCTGAAGAGCTTAGCTGCTTTATTCAAAGCAGCAATACAAGCTACTACAGATCCTCAGGACAGTTACTCATGCCCTGTAAGGCTTACAAACATTTGCCCAGTGAGAATCAGTATCTATTCTTTTAGTGATACTCAAAGTTGTCTTACAAAATATGCAGATAGGTTTGAGACATCTCCACCTTCCTCGCACAGTTGGAAATCTCGATGCAGAAACCAGAGTCACTTTGCAGCTCTAGAAATCCTTCTCCATTACTACTTCTGCTTGGGGAATCTGAAACATTGGAGGTCTCAACATAACTATGAGACTTCATTTTTCATTTCCATGAAAAAGTGAGGAAAAGCAAACCCTCTTTAGTAACATTCTTGTGCTTTCAGAAGAGCTAAATCAGACCTTCCTTCCCACACATTTCTGTCCCTGAAAGCAACCTGCAAGTCTCACAGCAAAGCTAGGAATATACATTCACAGCATTTTTCCTGCTTTCTTTGCTCACTCAACAGGTTCACACTTCACAGGCTCTGGCTTTTAGTCTACCTTTTTTGTTACCAAGTTCATCAACACTATCTGTTTATCTGCTCCATCCAAACTGATAAGGAAATAAGCCCACAGAAGATAAGTGGGAACTCTTCAACAGCTACCTTCCTGCTGAGCCAGCAAGTGCCATTTCTGGCACCATCTGTGTCCTGAAAGTCTGTTCTCTAGTGTTTTATTCACTAAACATGGAAAAAATATTTGGAGAGAAAATCTCTCGAAGCATCTTCTACACCCATAGATGTAAGTTTTAAAATGTTTTAAAAGAAAGAGAGATAAAAGGGGATGGCATTGCACAGCTCCTTCTCAGAACTCTGTTTGAATTCCCGTTGTGGTACACCAGAAACATAGGTACTTCAGTTTTAAATCACCATACAAATATCTCCTTCCAGAGAGCCTGTAATTTTGTCTTGCAAATACCCCTCCAGTGCTGAATACACACAAGCTAAGAGAGAGAATACTTGCCATTACAAACTAGGAGTCAAATCAGCTACAGACTGCAGTTCAGGAAAGAGTAAAAAGACATCTATTTACTTTTCTGCAGCAACAACAGAGCCGGGGTACTTGTTTCCAATGATTAAGAGATAAGACTGGTATATGTGGAGCATAGGAAACAAGGGTTTTCCAAATCCTTCACTGGTCATGATTCTTAGCATCAGTCTGGGCTCTGTATTTCAAAAATGAGGACAGAAAAGGGGAAGAGTACTACCACTACATATTACACTGCTACTACCCACATACTACCACTAAAAGTGATGCACTAACTGTTTGACAATTTGCTTCACAAAACAGACTTTGCAACAAGATAAAAGGATTTATTTAAACAATAAAATCTGATCATGCATGAGTTCTCCAAATTACAAATTATGGATACAATAACCTCTATAGGCAAATTATGTCTAAGCAGCACAAAAGGAAGATTATGCATGCAGAAGTCTTGATGCTTCTATGGAACCAGTCACTGATCCAGAATCCTCAGAGACAGCCCAGTGAGGGTAGGGGCAAGATGCAATTGAATTCATGGATGAGTAAAAACTTGACCCTTTATCAGTCCAGACCCCAACCACAGTGTAAGGCAACTTCTACGTTTTCTTAGCTCATACAGAGATGCTGTCTTCCCTCCACCTCCAGCTTCTCCTATCTGGGCAAGGAGCACAAGAGTACCCAACCCACACATACAGAAACCCACAGAATCTTGCCAAAAATCTTGTGAAGTTCAAATTAATTACCAGACAAGTTTTGTACAAACTTAACCTTGAATGACTTGGAATAAATTAGAATTTTATCTTTTACAGCTGCACTTTTCAAGTGAGCTCTTCAGGATAGCAACCTTACGGTTTTGCTTCAAAGTAGTAACTCAGCAGATTACAGCAGTTCATTATCTGCCCTTTTCTCCACCACTTAGCTCTGAATATGGTCTAAAAGGGTTATCTTACCTTTTTTGCCTATACCATGATGGTCTGATAAGTGCATGGTGAGGTCTTACATAACACAGAGGAAACAAGCCCAATTGCTATGGCTGCTTTTGAGAGTCATATTTTAATCAGTAATGTCAACCTACATGAAGGAGAACACTAGTTGGAATATTTTTGTCAAAAGGGGCAGTCAGAAAAGCAAATAGCTACTCTGAATTTCAGGACTTCATTCCTGACAAATTTTGCTAATAAATGCCTGTTACTCTGTGGCCATTTATACCCAGTGTTTCCCAATCTATATGGAATAACTGTGGGACAAGTGCCTTACCATGAGTTTTCGAGATATGCAGTTATGTCCGAGGGGAAGTCAAAATTTCCTTATCACTAAAGTTCAGTGTTTTCTCTCTTCTCTTCTGCTAAAGACACTAAATTTTGCAAAATAGACACACAAATCTCTTAGAAAGATAAGAGAGTACACCAGTGGAATGGTTCCTAAGTTTTCACCAGAAACAGATTTACTCCAGCATTCCACAAATCTCAAAAGCCAGCTTCTACCTACATGGAGAATAAAAAGACCTATATCAACAGTGGGGCACCTTCCTCAGGTGATGGATCTCAAAACATTCTCAGTTCAAATTAACCTTCAGTATTCCCAGAAAAATTTTCTGGTTTTGGAAACCAGGAGGCAAAACTCATCTGTGGTGCTCAGAAGTGGGAGCTGCTACCGAGCTCTGTTTCAGATGAGCTGTATTTAAGAATGTTATAGATGCATCCCTTTAAAGGGGGCCCTGTGGGTGTTTTGTTATGGGCCAAGGGCCATCTCTGTGCACAGAGGTCCTCACTGGTCCCAGTCCCACATGGCCCAAGGCATGCAGGGACCACTGTGTGACACCCTGGCCACAAGGACAGCTGTGACTCACAGAACGAGAGGCAAGCACGCTGACTTCTAGGGACACTCCCATGGGCTTTTTATGAAGAGCTTGTTCTTATAAAGAAAAAAAAAATTAAAACAAGATAGTTACTACAGCTTTTGCAAAGGATGGCACCAGAACCTTTTGAATTGTGGCTTTACTGGGGTAAAACAGTTCACAGGAACATTAATCTGCTGTTCTTTTCACATATCCTGTGTCACAGTAAAAGGAAAGGTGCTGCAGAGTACAAAGTGTGTTTTGTATTTCAATCTGGAACATACATGAGGGCTGGACTAACTAACCTAAAGACCTCTTTCATCAGTTGTTTTGCTCTGGTTCTAAGGATTTCACACCTATTAGAAATCAGTCTTGATTTAGGCAATTAACAAAGGGGTGATGAGGCAAGTGAATTGGCACAGAGGGACTATAAAACACAATCTAAGTAAAATCACTCCAGCTGCTACACATGCACACTCACATACCATCCACTCAGAACGTATTCTGCAAGAACATTGCTTCAATTTAAATACCTTTTTTGAACACACACATTTCTACTCTCCCCATTAAGAAAGACTTGTTTTAAAGGGGGAATGATCAAAATCCTTCTTACAGAGTTCAAAGGAAGTTTTTTCAAGGATTTTAACACCAAACAAAAGATACCAGAACCCAAGGTAAACTGACATAGGACAATTCTCTGATGAATTAAATCACCAGTCACTGTACTTTATCAGCACTACTATTTTAAGGACAGACAAAGCTTACCTGCTTGAGTGCAGAGGTGCCAGACCACCAGCATTTACAAAGAAAAGTTTTAGGAAGTTAGTGTACAAACTGGACTTGCCAGGCCACTCTGGTGTTGCAGGAGAATGCAAAAAAAAGTATTGTAGAAACTTTTGGGTCTATAAATTCTGTGTTCAAAGGGTCAGGTCTGTAAAAGTAACTTTAGGGCATGTAGGCAATGCTGAGATGATTTTAACAGGGACAATTTTGGCTCCTCCTTGGGAACTTTAGGAAGACAAAGTGTTTTTAAAAAGATGGGCAGAGAAAATATCTGTCTGAGACCAGATGTCACTACAGAAACTGCAACAACAGAGAAGAGGGATCATTTAAGTCAGAAATCAAATGGGAAACAGGGTAGATACCTGTAATATACAAGCACTATCAGCTACATGTGTAAGGAGTCATGAGCAGGTAGAAGCATTTTTAAGTACTCTGCTCTTCTTTTAAGTGCTCAGCACTTCTGTTAAACATCTGTTTATTCGCATCTGAGTTGTATGCCTCTGCTCTGATACTTACTATTCCTACACGAAATCCTCAGAGGAATTTTGTACCAAAAAATAACTTCATTTTCAAATTAGTCAGCCTCAACCATCTCTATTACTATGCTTCCCAGAAGTTTGACATAAAAAAGCAGTTATGAAATTGAAATAAGAGATACCAAGTGGATACTAGTAAGCTGAGGAGGCAATTCCTTCAAAGCTAGGAGGCAATCAGGCAGTGCAAACAAAGAAGTAGCTGCAGATGGAAAGGCAGATGAAGGCAACAGACCAAGCCTGCTGGAGAACAATGCTACTGGAGCTTTATCCCCAAAACCACCACCCTCCACATCCCCTCAGGCAGGAGGGTGCCTTAACACTAATAAAACTTGAAAAAACATTTTAGACATATACAAGGCAGAAAAAAGAGTAAAGAAAACTAATTTATCTGTTCACACAGTTGGCAGTCTACTGCAAAAATTAGAACACTATTTGTGGAGTGTAAATAGCAAGTACATATTATACTGGTGAGAGCCAATAATCAGAATACTGTGAACAAACAATTTGCCATAATGCCACCAATACAGAGGAGCAAGGAAAATAAAAGCCCCCCAAAACACCCACACCCAAAGAGGGACCAGAGCTAAATTTCTTCTTCTGTAAAAGTTTTTGACCAATTATTTAAATAAGAACTTTTATTAAGTTTGCTGAACTCATACACCAAGCACCAGCAAGGTCCAAAATGGATGAGCTTTCAGTCTAAGAGAGTGACTGCATCAGGAAGTCAGCATTCACCAAGGAATCCATTTCAACATTTTTTATGGTTAACTTGGAAAACAGAAATGAAGGCAGTTATCTGAATTGCTTAGAAGGCTCTATTGTTCCCTCTTCCAAAGGATTTCTCCCCAGAACAGAATGGGTGGTGTGTGCAAAGCAAGTGGAAGGTGGGGGAAGGGGAAAAGCCCTGTGGATAAAGAGAGAAACAGAAGCATAGTTTTTAAGCAAAAATAATTTTTTTTTAAAGTAACTTCCTACCTCCCACTGCAAGTGAGGCGGGATATTCCTGATCTGAAGCTTCCGACTCCTGCAGATAAATTAAAGAAAATAGTTTTAAAAAAACCCAGAGAAAACATTATTGCAAGATAGACTATACATAGCAGTGTCATACATTTTAGCATCTGTCATACTAAAAGGGGCAAAACCAAATACAGAATTCAAAAAAACCAACAGATCGCCGAGGGGGGAATGTCAGGTCAAAACCATTTCAAGTCCAAAGAACTGTTACAGAAATACTTGTTACACATTTGACAGCTGTTACATTTCATGAAGCCTCCACTTTTCCTGAAGAGTATTTCTATTTTAGCTTTAAGGCCTTCAGTATCTAATTCTCTGTTATAAATGGGTGTGATGATCCCATGTATTTTACTGGGTTCTCCTTTACACACTTGAAGAGTTCTTTGTTATTTTGTTTTTTATAATTCAACAAGACAATACATCACAACGTCACAATCCTTCAAGGTAAGGAATATAAATTTAAATACATTTGGTTTAATATTAAGCTTTTCATTGATCTAATGATGGACTATTTTCTAATATTTACATGATTAACATTCTTCATTCCTTATTGGGAGGAAAGGGTAAGAATCAGTAAATTTATTGTATCTTCACCCCAAATTTACATCAGTTTTCACTTATCTACTAAACAAAACATTCACTTTGAAGTGCTGCTGCAAAGCCTGGCAGTGTGCTGGATGCCTTCACAGCCAAGTCCTTTGTCTTCTCCCTTCCCCCAAAGTGAGAGAACAAATAAATGCCAGAGATGCCACAAACCCCTTGGGATTTACAAGAATGTGTAGATTAACACAGTTTCGGCTAGGCTCAGGTATGTTGAGCTAGTAGGGTCAGCCTGACCATCCTGGGGGGCTCTGGGGAAGGGAGAGGGGACAAGAGAGAGCAGAGACTCCAAAAGTCTCAACTGCATTTTGGTACACCAAAGCAGCTAAAATAAGTGTTTTGTGTTCAAACACTTAGTTCTACCTCACATTTTAACTGTTCAATAATGGCCTCTCTCAGAAAAGAATGCCTAACATTTTAAGGATTTTTTAATAACAGTTAAATTTATACAAGCCAGTGAAGTCTTCAAGCAAAACAAGTTTTTGAGACGTTCCTGTCTAGCAATAAAATCAAAAGCTTTCCTTTTCGCCCCCAAATCCTTTTAAAATACACTCTTTCCCTAACACCACCACCTACCCAGGCCTGCAGTGAGTGTTTTACATCTCAAAACGCTCTTCCCCACAGGCTTTGTCCAAGGCACAAGCAGAGGTTACAGCACAAAGCCACTTGCCCAAACTGCTCCTCATGTGGAGGTGCCATCCCCAACACTACAGCGACCATGGATCAAGCAACAAACATGATTTGGCCAGAAAACAGAATCAGGCCTTAGTTTTGTAGCATTTCTCAGCTGTTTTCACTCCCTCTCAAGCAAGTAGGAGCAGACTTCAGCTTTTGATCATATAAATAGGCAAGGAAGGGAGAACGAAAACCCAAACCACACACAACCCTGTTAAGGTTTCATTTTCAGTAAAGCAGGGAAAGTCAGGAGCTGCCTCACTGTAATAGAGAGAGAGCAGAAAATTTCCTTGAAGCCTGCAAAGTTTCCCTCAGACCACCATCTCAGCTAGTGATACTGCTGCAGAACAGTCACCCTAAAGCAGTGACATACTGCTGTGAAACATCAAAATAATCTCACACAGCAACCTGGAACCTGGAAGTTGGGTCCTGAGGTAGAACATAAAAGGGGATGTGCATACAACATTAAAAATACTGGGCAATTTTAATACAATAAAACCCCAAACCACAAAATTGGCAGCCAATACACTATTCAATGTGCTTCAAGCATGTTGTGCCATTACTCTCAGACTTGTAGATTCAAATTAAAATTCATGAGTTTCATAGCAGGGAGCACCATTCACAGAAGGACCCAAGCCCAACACCCCTATACCCACAGCAGATCTCACCCCAGCCCCACACCCAAGTTTGGCCACCAATGCTCCCACTGAACAGAGAACATCCACTGGTGAGAAGGGGGCTGGAGGGGAGGAAGTCCTTTCCAGAAACACTTATACAAGTTTAACAAAAGTACCACCTCACACCCCATTTCAGAAGGAAATCCTTCTGAAAATCCTCTCTACTGCTCAACTCCCTAAAGATGGACCAAAAAATGCAATCTGTGCTTTTAATCATCTAATGCTAAGGACTAGCACAAGGTTTGGCAGTGGGCTTTTTCCTTCCCTTTGTGGCTTCAAGAGACTGAAAAAGTTTGATACAATTTAAAACTTTAGCCAGCCAACATTTGTAGTGCAGAAATAACTTGAACATTCTGAAAAGGAGAAGGAAAGGACACAAGCAAGGAAGAAATGTCACCTTAAAATTACTAGTTCCCCTGCCACATTCACAAACAGCAAAAGAAAACGGCAAGCTAAGTACAAAACAGGTACAGTCCTGTCGTGCACCTCAATTTATGGCAATAGTGAGACACCTATTGTACAAAACTGAAAGGTCACTTCAAAAGTACAAGAGTAGCTATAAACACACCATTTAATTTGAAGCTATTTGTACTTTCATCAGTTTCTTGGCTGCAAGTAATTTTAACTTGTCACCTAGTGCACAAGTTTGAAATCTGCTGTTTACCGATGCATGTGAAATTTTTTATTTCACTATTTCTGTATCGCAATTAGCCGTGGGGGAAAAAATATAATTGAATAAAGCTTTGCATGGCCGAGAGAGGAATCACACGGAACCAGCATGAGAGATCATGGACACAATGAGATTTTGCCATTTCATTTGCTATTAGTGAAGTCCTAATACATTCCTTAAGGATGCCTACAAGCCCACCAAGCTTGTAGCTCTGCACCCAGGAAGGAGGGCTGGGAAGGAGCCGGCTCTTTGGTGCTCGCAGGGGCTGAGGAGCAGCGAGCAGAGCGCTCCCGTCCCGCACGTGGGGCCGGAGGCGCGGATGCCGCTCCCGCCCGCCCGCCCGCGGTCGCTCCTCCCGCTCGCTCTGCCGGGCACGGCGCGCCGGGATGCGAGCGGCTCCGCAGGAAACCGGCTCTGCAGCTCCGCGGGAAAAACCCCAAACCTAGTGCAAAAGTGCAGCACAGGGTAAGGGGCGAAGCTGACAAACCCTGACTGAGTTTAACGGAGCTGCAGCTGCTCCCACGAGGATGCGATCTGACTTCTGCAAGCACTCCTTGCACAGGGTCAGAACTCCACTCAATGGGCAGGGAAAGGAAAAGTATAGAGTATCTTCCTGGAAAAACACTCCCATCTCCGGCAGTTAGCTCTTTCAGGATGCTTTCCATCTTCCCCATCACCCTGTTTTCCTCAGCAAAGTAGAAATATGCAAAGATCCTGAAGCTTTTTTATCCCAGGCAGCGGAACCCTACAGAGGTTTTGTTATGTTCTGCTTTGAAATAATCTCAAGTTTTGTTACTTTATGACTACTTACACTCACACCAAGTGGGTAAAACAAAAACCAGTCCCTTCTCATCCCATGAAGGTATTTTATTACACTAGTTTCATTTAATATTTAGCCCATCTAGTCTGAAATTCTTAGTAAAACCTTGCCAGCACCTCTCATCAATGCGACTCACATAAGACTTGTGTATGCACTTTTTCCAGTTTAAACAGATTTCCTAATTCATTTCTCCCATTCTAAATAGGTATTGCAAATAGATGTCAACTGAAAAAAAAAAAAAAAGGTCTGGGCAAATTAGGTTTGTGCTCTGTATAATACTAAGGTTTTGGAAAGCTACTTATGTCCACAGCATGTGAACAGGTATTCCCACCCATTTCTCTTTTTCAAAGATACCTAATAGAAAGTGTTTTGGGTAAGAAAAGAGACTTCTCTGGTTTCTGTACAAGGTTGCTCCATAAGCAATTGTTTGGCAATAATTTACTTAAGAGGAATTGCACACATTCTGATTCTTCTTTTCAAGTACTATCCTGGTAAGAGAATTCAGTTGCTTTAAGCCACTGCTGACAACTATTTGCCAACATATTCCTTCTGGAGCTTTGTATTTGGGGCACACAAATATATCTGTAACACTGAAAACAAGTAAAACAAGCAGCCACCACTGTGCCCCTTCACCAGGCAAAATCAGCATATTCGTGCTACATGTGTGCACAGAGACGGAAAGGGCAAAGTGCCACAAAGATGGATAATTTACTAAAAGCCATTTTAGTGATCTCTGAAGGGGCCACCTCTCCTACATCAATACGCAGAACAAACATGCACAGGGACACCCAGTGCTCCCAGCCCACAGGAACCCTCCACACATATGAAACAATACTAAATATGTCTTAGGAAGAGGGTGGTGGGAGAAAGAAAATGCTGAAATTGTGGCTTTTCTTCTTCACTTTTACATATACCCTTTCATTCTCTCTCTGCCCTCGATATACACACCAGGATCTTTTCCTTCAATAGATTAAGTTAAAAGGGTGTCAAAATTGTCTATTTTTGCCTCCCTGTATTAAGTCTCACTGTACACTTTCACTAATACAGTCTCACTCTATATTTTATATGACACTTAGCAAAGGCAAATCACATCAGATTGCACCGCCCCATGGGGGAAAACAACTTTAAATAAGAGAAGATAGACAATCATAAAGCAAAGAACAACAAAGTATCATGCTTTTGCTCACAGTACCCCCTTTTTTTTTATCTCATAGATGTGTGAAAATTTTACAGAGGGAAACAAATGCAAGTATCAAAGTGACTGCACTTCCACACGGTTGTACCTACACTCTCACCAGAGCCCTTCTTGCCATCCTCCCTCCCCAGAGACATGCTGCCTCCTACTCCTTAATTCCCATTTCTCAGCAATAACACCATTAATAGTCTCTTATTTCAGCAGCCATACGAACTACACACAACATTAATGCCTTAAACCCACAGAGCACAAACATACTCCTTTTCAACAAGAGCCCATGGAAAAAGACTCAAACATGTTTGAAAGCAGATCAAGTGAACATCCACAATCTTAGTCCATTCAACTGTTTGAACTCAATACCTATGGGATAGAAAGCAAATGGTCTACCTTTGCCACTCTTAAGAGCGTGCAAAGAGCAAATGCTTGTTCATTTCCTGCGTTCTAGGTCTGTAACCGTGCTGGTTACCTGGAACAGTCTTGGCACAGGTGCAGAGTGTGCCAATACCCACAGCACCAAGGCTGGTACCCCCCAGTGCTGCCTCCCAGCTCGTGGTGCCCCAGCTCTGACAGCTACACGTGATGCCACTGCAAACCCACTCACCAAAACAACCCCTCTTCTCCCCGAGCTCCAAAGAACGGCAGGAAGACAAAAATTGTCAGTTCCCAGCCTTCCTTCACTGACAACCCAAGCTGAACATAGACAGCTGGAGATGAAACGTTAAAAAAACATCACACAGCAAAAAACCTTCTATGGAGTGTGGGTAACACCATACGGTAAGAAATGAGTTCTGTATGAAAAGTCCTGACAGGAACAGCCATAGAAACAAAGTTAGCAACTCTCCTAGCCAAATGGAAAACTGCTGGTAATCAACTGAATTTATAGGGGAAGGGAAAGAGGTGTCTTATTATTTACTCTGCAGCCAGCAAAATAAAAACAGGCAGGGAAAATCCCACGCAAAAGCTACCCCCACACAGAGTACATTAGTTTCTCCCCCTCAGGTTGCTTCAAGTAGCTGATGCTTGGGCACAACAGAGTGAATCAGTGTTTTTAACACACTTCTAGTGGGAAGAAAGGAAAAAAAAAGCCGCCACGTGTACAGGACAAAATAAATAATCCTTAACTCTCAATTCAGATCAGTGTGGCTGGGGGAAAAAGCAGTAGTTTTCTAGTTACAGGGTGTGGGAGGGGGAATTGTCATTATTTTCTTTATGGGAAGTGGAAGTAATGACACAGACTGAGCCACTGGAGTGGTTTGTCCTGCAAGAGGTGCTGCAGTCTCTGCCTGCCCCACTCTTCACACTGAAATTTCTTGGACTTAAGCAATCTTTTCACTCTAAATTTTTTACATTTGATTCCTGAAAGTACCTCATAAACAGCAGTAAGTCCATTCAAATAAAGCTTATTCAATGGATATTCTAAGCCATCTTTGTCTATAAAAATTTTGTATGCATATACTCATGCAGTTAAATATCTCAACATGCTTTTTCCTAAAAATTAGTTCTGACTAATAGAAAACCAAATGATCACACTTCCTACCTTAAATGAAGGTACTCTGAATTTCTTTCAAAAACAAACTCAGGTTCAGTTAACTGATAAACAGAGGTGTTTATATCACTTATATTAAAAGGTATTTAATTTCTAGTGTATATTACAAGGCACCCTGATGGCACTTTTACTACATTTTGTCTAATCAAGCTGTTAGCTCATGAAACAGCCAGTTCATCTTCAACTTACCTAGCAGAATAAAGGAGAAGGGTTTCAAATACTGACTTGTTAAGAAACATCACCACTTTTTATTTCTACACATTGATCTGGTCAGCACAATACTTGAAGAGGAAATATTATTGCTCCAATTTCAGACCCAATTCAGCAATTCAAGCAGACAAAACTTGGCTAAGCCACAGGCAAACTGCAGCAATACTTCTCTTTGTGTTGACTCATTTAATCCCAGACCCAGATTTAAAAGCAATCTATACTTCCACTCTGAATAAGGATTTTCCATAAAATTCAGACAAAGAAAATTTTTTCCCAAAGCCCATGCAAGACATAATAGTTGGCTCCTAACTACACTCTTCCCCTTTCATCTCGCACGTACAGCCCAGCAAAGCGGCCGCTTCGCAGAGGTGCATTATCTCAGCATTCAGAATGAAAATATGACACTTGGATTACCTCACAGATCCCTCTGTGCTGATGATCAAATTTCCTACCACTGCCTGCAAAACACGGGGTTTGTTTACTACCTCTGCCCGGGGCCAGACATCGGAAAGCCGCGCACGGGGCCAGCAGCGCCATGCACGGGGCCAGCAGTGCTGCACAGCCCCGTGCCCAAAGCCACCAGCCCACCCAGCCGCCCTCTCCTTGCACGAGTGACTCGGGCACTCTGAAGGAGCCTGCAGCTTTGTGAATGGACTGTCGGCTCCACAAGGGCAGCCAGAAGGTTCATATGGGCACGTCCAAGCCCCGTCGTGCAGAGCAGGCACGTGGAGCAGCGTAAGCCCAGCTGCGGTTCTTGTGTTTGAGTGGATTACCTGGATAGTAGGCTCTCACCTGTTATCATCTGCTTTTGGATTTTAGCCCAACAATTCTTCACATCACTAATTAAACTAAAAGCTTATATTCATTATTTGTGAGTTCCCTTGAGCGGACCATAAAGGCACTTTAAAAAGAAAATTCTGAAGATTCTGCCATTGCCATATTAACATTGAATTTCTCATTAAAAAGAAGAAAAACTTTCATTTTTCAGGTGTTGCTAACAGAAAAAGCTGTTAAAATTTTAATTTTTTTTAGTAAAGAATTAAACACTGCTTTAAATCTAATGAGAAGTTTTAGTGCCCTTCAGAAAAATAGCTTTTTTCATCTTTGTGGCTTGTGACGTTTATGGTTGGGTTGGTTTTCTTTGATTCCTCCCCCTCTTTTTGGGATGGGGTAGAGTGTATGTTGTTTTCTCTAAATGCCACATTCTGTCTTTCCCTCCTCCTCTGAGCAGGGGTCTCTATTCCTTAAACAACTCTACTATGGAGCTGATTTTGGTGACCAAACTTTTTCAAGCTATGGTCACTTGTCATTTATTCTCTCACCACACAACTAACTTGCAACTAACTGGGATGTAGACAAAAGTGAAAACACTCATGAGGTGCACAAAGGGTTGAA
The DNA here is from genome assembly GCF_028551555.1 of Melozone crissalis. Lineage (NCBI taxonomy): Eukaryota > Metazoa > Chordata > Aves > Passeriformes > Passerellidae > Melozone > Melozone crissalis. The sequence goes on from NW_026535794.1 coordinate 32,865,349, forward strand.
AATAATCACCTTTAAAAGCAAAAGTACTTCCAAGCATGCACAAATATTTGTTTACTTAATATTCTTAACGGAACACTGTGCTCAGCTTTTTCCTTTCTTCTCCCCACCCATCATTTTCTTCAGCCACCAAAATAGCCAAAGGCCTCTTCTCTCCCATCACCTGTTTTCCTAGAGCCCACAGGGCCCTGCCACTTGGAGCAGTCACTAGTTCCATTATGAACCAGCTAAGAAAATCTGTATCAGCTGTAAGAAGCAGCCCCAGACTGAAATTTGTATCAGGTTCCCCTGCAGTATGTGGCCACACAAGGGGCTAGGAAGCAGCAGGTTACAAAAAAAAAAAAAGATTACTTTCTTTTCTTTTTTTTTTTTTTTTTTGTAATTTCCAGTGAATTCAGCTCCCTTTAAAGAACCCAAGCAGCAAAAAGCAGGGGTGAAGGATACTTCAGAGTAATTTCTGAAGCAAAAAAAAAGTACTAGACTGCAATAATCAAAAAGCCAACAAGATACTTTGTTCTAAGTAGCTGCTGGATAAAGCCTTGCAGTGTTTTTGTTTTGCATCTCTTCCCTGCTACCATCTCTTACTCGGCAAGAGTTTGCAAGCCAGTAAGAAATCCAATGGAAATAAGGAACACGTAGCACATACGATGTAAAATTTTGGCAACTTTTTTTTGGTACGGGAGGTATGGCACCAGATTAGATCTCATCTAACAATAACTCAGTGATTCACCCTTCTCAGACTGAAATACCCAAATAAAATTAGCAGCACTCGTAGTCGAATTCAATAGCCACCATGCTGCTGAGACCAACTGCTCAACCACGAGCCCGTGTGTGCAGAGAACATGGGAAATGCTTCCCAGATTCCTGACACCACAGCAATAGACAGGGAGCACAACCTATTTTGGTCTCCTTCAGGTCATACTTAAGGGAAACTACAGTAGTTCATACTCAATTTGAGTTCACTGTACGCTCCAGATTAAACAAATTCAGTTGTGGGAGGGGAGGGAGTGGAGGGGAAACAAAATAGCAAGAGTTGCTCTCCTATGCACTTAAAACATTTAATTGCAAGACCTCTTTTACACAGTCTCAGCATTTGCTACTTTTGGGGTTTTTTTGCAATCAAATATCAGATTTAAAACATTCAGGATGACAACAAGCTATTTCAGAACTTAAACTGAGTGTGGCATTAGGGTAGTTGAGGGACTCATCCCACTTCACCACCACCTCCCTGTTTCACCCTACATGTGCAGTTTTTAAAGAAAAGCTTATTCGCTGCCTCTCAGGTTACTCCACAAAAACTGACACAAATTAATGTCCAATTCCTAAAAAAGGATCTCCGTAAACAAAGATTCCTGTGGGGTCTAGAAAATGGAAACACAAACACTCATGCTGCTGAAAACACCATCTAATTTCAAAAAGCTTACCAGCTATATCTAGAATAAGTGAAATATTTTCTTAGTCTGGTTTTAAGTGTAGATGTGAACTTCAGCTACCATACTGGCTCCCTGACATTTTCAACTCTCTTCCACCACAAAAAAGGATAGAAACAAGGGCAAACTACTTCATTTAGGCAACTGTATATATGATAATATCTAAAAATATTAATAGTCCTAGTGCTTAAAAGAACAAAATACACAAAAAGTAAAATTAATAAATACACAGAGCAAATCAACACTTAGAAATGTACCAATGGAGCTGCAGGTATCAGGCTCTTTCCAGGGTTTAGAGCCACTCAAAGTATTCAGGGTGTCTGTGTGTGTGCACATGCATGCATGGCTTTCCCTCTGCATCCACACTGACTGAAACTTCCATTTTTATTACTGTTTTTCCAAAATACATATATTAATCAACTTTGCAAGAGGACAGCTTAGACTGACATGATAATTGAGCATTTGAAAGATACTATGCTCATCATCTGATGTTCCAGCAAAGTCTAACAATGACCTGCAGGTAATTTGCTCACATGACAAAACTTTTTTTTTTGTTAAATTAAAAATAATTTCTACCTTTCAATCTCAAGGCAAATCAAGAAAAATTTTTAAATTGCTGGAAAGACAAACTGTTTCTTTTAAATCTTCTAGACAACACTAACAGGAGAAAAAGTAGAATACTCCACCAGTTTTACCTGAGAAATGTCTAGCTTACTGTTTTCCCATTATCTTTAAAATAAGTAAGTTCTTCTACCTAAAGAGCTTCAGTACAATAAGCCTTATTAACACCAGTTTAAGACAAACTTTTCAAGTATAAATTGATGCATGCTGAGCCAAGACTGCACGGATGCCAATTCTCACGTTGGTGCTCCAGCCATCATTTCCCCAGCACACTTTGTTGAACTAACAGAACACCAGCAAGAAGAGCTCCCGAGTGCTGTCCCTTACTAATGGCAATTCCACGTGGCCTTAAACTGATTAAGTGACCTAAATCAGATGGGATATAACACCTTCACCAGAGGAGTGCTGGAACCCTTAGGGTTTGCACTCTCACCACCAAACAGCTTCCCTTCCTTTCACCTGCCCTGGCAAAACCCAAAAGTCATCAAAAGTGACCACTCTGCTGTTTGAACTCGACATTTTTATGCTGAATATCAATAGATGCAGAAATTTCTTTCCTAAATGCCATTCTTTCCTCATATTTCTATTACTTCTTACTTCTATTCTTTGTTACTTGCAAAGAGAAACAAATTTGGTGTATGGTTCTCAAACATTATTTTCACTTTTTTTATGAAGAATTCTCCGCCACAAATTCAATGCTACTCACTTGCACAAAAAATTTGTGGAGAGAAGAGCACCAAATGAAATTATTTCATAGCTGTGCTTTCAGAAAAATGTAACATGTTATTTAGAAGACCTGCACAGTCTCCCATCAAAAAATTTTATACCCTTTTTACACCCGTGAAGAATAGAATGTGCCATCCTTCAGCTGGTACATAGAACTAAAGAGACACACCTTGCACACATAAGCAATATTTTATATATTAAGGTGTGATCTAAAGACTGGTTACTGAAAAAAAATAGCTCTCTAGCTGACATATTTTAAGAAGTGAATTTATGCAGTAATAACCATGGAAATTTTTCTTTTTTTTTTTTTTTTTTGAGCAATAGGTTTGGTCAGGGTAAGTTTATCTATATTAGTAAATTCTCATGCACAGTAAATAATTTGTACTGCCGCAGTTAAAGCACCACAGATTGTGTGTAAACAGTCCTTTGCAATATTTTATATTTTTATATTGACTTAATAGAAATGCTGTTAATTAAATCTTGCATTAAACTTCATTTTTAAGAGTTACCAAAACAATCTTCTGTGCTTTTGTCATAGCAGCTTTGATTAGTGCACACAGGCTTACATAGTATAATATATGAAAGCAATCTCTGAGCTTTCATACCAGGGCTTGATTAAAGCCGTAGAGTATCATTTCATTCTGTTCAACTGGAAAAGTCAACAACTAAAATTCAATTGTTCACTGACTTTAAATTATGCAACATTTCAATTCTACAATTTCTTTCAAAGGGAAGTTATTCTGAAAAATTGTTTGTATATAAAAGGTGTGAGTGTATTTTCTTTAGCAACCTTTACAATTAATATAAAACCATTTCCTCTACATTAGTAATGCTATTAAAAAAAAAAAAAATCGACCCTGACTTTAGGTAGTGGTATATAGAGCAATTATAGGATAATACTATCACCTTGTAAATAATTTCTTTTTTTTTTAATTTCTTTTTCACAGAAAACAGGATATAGCATCAGGTTTTGAGGATGAATTTCACAGACAGCACTGACTTTTTCACAGTCATTGTAGATTTGAATACACTGCCATGACCAGAGAACAAAAAATAGAGTTTACACTTCTGCACTGGAAAGTACACTAGTTACATAGCATTTAACATTGACATTGTTTTAACTCACTTCACATTAAACTAAGCAAAATTGTAATTTTTGATTAGTTGCTCTTAAAGAAGAGAAAAGGCTTATATCATGCTACAGCTAACCTGTTAAATCATAAGTATAATTTAGAAGTTAATCATCATTAGCGTTAAGATTATTTGCATTTAGTAAGCTGCAGTTTTCAAAGACACGGCATTTTGCTGGGTATTTAAATTAATATTATGAGCAAAGTTCATACGAACTAAGACGATAATTGTGACCACATTTAATAAATTATTTAGCAGATAATTAGTTTGACTTTAGTTTGTATACAGATGTTCAAGCTTATTATCACACAAGATAGTAATTATCTTATTTTTACAATCACATGGCACTGATTCATAAACAGAGATACCCAAATTAGGTGGTACTTGCCCCCACAAACAGATTGAGTTGCTTTTACCTGAGAGCACAGTTTAGCATAGTTTAAATACGTCTCTCAAAGCTTCTAAATTCAGCCTTTCCACCTGGGTATAGATATACCCAGCAACTGAGGATTTAAGAACATTTTTTTAAAGACCTGGAGAAAGTAAAAATAGCAAAAAAAAAAAAAAAAAAGCTTAAGGAAGATTGTGGTGTTGAAAGTATTTAACCACAGATATAAGTCACTGTTCTTTGGGGGTTACCGACCACTTTTTGCTAACACTACTGCTTGAGCATCTTCTTTACTTCCCACCATTATACCCAAAAAAATTCAGCTTATTTCAAATGATGCTGGCACCAGCTTCATGCCTAGAGCTGGACTATGCAATGAGACAAAACTACCAGTAACAACCAGAACACCAAAAGCCCCAAAACAAAGCAATCACTGCCTCCCCCAAACCTCAAAGACATGCTTTAATACTTCACAGGCACATACACATTACACACAGAGAGCAAGAGAAGTTCACAGAGATGAATGTTAGAGGGAAAAGAGATCAGGGCACCTCCTCAGCCCCCCCAAACCAGAAAATCCTCTCCTTATCTCGCCCGGGTCTCAACAGATAAGTGACACACCACAGCCACCTCCAGAAAACTATCACTGCTCTAATGCCATTTGGAATTTGTAGGCTTTCATCGTGGTGAAACATGGTTAAGTTTTGAGTTTTGGACAGACTTTTCCATGCTTTGCCCTTTTTTTTCCTTTTACTGCCCTTTTTATCCAAAGGTACCACCCAAAATGATACATCTGGTGACACAAGGGAGAACTATGTCAAAGAGAGGCTTTCTGGAATACAAAAATCACATGCGATTTCCACCAGCAGTGGAAATCTAGCTTAAAAAGTTAACCTCAACTTCAACTTTGATTTGAAAAACCATTTTTTGAAGCGTTCCAGCACAAAACACAGAACACAGCCCTGCCGTACAGCGGGAGGCTGAAACAACCACGCGTGCGGCGCTGGATCCGAACAGAAGTCTCAGTTTCACGTTAAGATGCTGAGCTTAGCGTGTGCAAAACCAGCAACAGTCATTCTGGGTGAACTCTGTGGATCAGGTGACGTGAGCCCAAGGGCCAGGAAGAAAAGCAATATGCATAAGCTCATTATTTGCCACAGAGGCAGGCAAAACCCAACCGCGGCCACTGAATGAAATTCTGTGATTCTAGCGAAGCTAGTCAAACACAAAGGTAGAGCAATCCTTATAATTTCAAGACTTCAGTTAATGACAAGTCCTCAAACTGTTTTCCCAAGACTACTTCCAAGAAAAAATTGGTAGCTTCAACTATAAATAGGTTAAGCACAATTCTGCTCGTGCTTTGAGTTCAACTGAACAACTGTCACAAAGCCCAGTTGCACACAGGGTGTGTACACCACTTTTATCTAAAGCTTATCATACTATGTTAAATGCAGAATTTGGGACATATTTACATGTCAACAATCACTTCTTGTTTAAGACTAGCCAATGCAAAAGAATGGGTAGAAATCACATGATTTATAAAAATCCTCTCTCAAGAGCATGACAGGAAAAAAAAAGAAAATTTCTGAATAGAGGTGTATAATACATTCTAAATAAATACAATAAGCAGCTGCCCTGAGCAAGGCATCAAATAGAACAGGAACTCACCATTTGCTATTAAGACTCAAACCATCAATGAGGAAAAAAAATCTTAGTATTTAATAAAAAATATTCTCTACTTTCTGACAATTACAACAATGTGGTGTGTTTGGTTGCTTTAGGGGGTGGATTTTTTTTTTTAAAGTATTTTAGCAGAATAAGCATTCTGATGGATCTTCAAATGAACTAGTATTAGCAGGACAAGAAAAATTTTACACCACTCCTACTGAGTTCCAGAATTAAACTCAGAATTAAACTCTGAAAAGAAATTTAGTAATGACTACACAGTATTTTGGAAAAAAAAAAACCAACAGTAAGAGCTGTCCATTTCTCAATTATTTCTCATCCTATGTTAAAAGTTTCTGTGCATGTAGAAAATTCATACAGCCTGGTATCAAACAAGTACTGAGATACTGCAGCTCTTCTCTCAGGTCAGCAGTAGTGCCTCCTGACCAGCAATGGCAGTTTTTAACACTTTGGGTTAGCAGAGCACCAAGCTAGGCTGCTGCCCACCACCACCTAGAACTTGTTTAAGTAATCAAGCTCCTGTTAACACAAACCTCACCGTGTGAGAGCTCCTGCTGCTGATCAGCCCCAGCACCCACTGAGATCGAGAGACTCTCAGCATCCAATCCCTCTGGCCTGGCCCTGGTGAACAGCTCCCTCTGTGCACCAGAGCAATGGTTTGCCATGAAGAAAGATGTGCTTCACTCAGGAATCCTCTTGCCTTGGTAGGAAAGACCCCTGTGCTCTCCACAGCACAGAAGTACATGACTCTAACAAAGTAGCAGCTCAATGGTGAGGGGAGCCTGTGCAAGCTGGTGCACAGTTAGCAAAGTCATTTGAAAAATTACTTCTAAGTTAGTTGCAATAGTCCAAGATAGACAATTTTTTTCCCTAGCCATTACCTGCATAAGTTTGCCACCAAACTTTCACCAGAAAATCATTTAAAGCAGGTATATCAGAACTAATATTAAAAAAGGATAATATTTACATTATAAATATAATCTATTGTCGTAGATTAAACCACTACCTAAATCCCTCAAGTATCCCATAAAGTATGTTTCGTCCTAAAGAGACTCTTCTTTGAAATTTTTATTTTAGATGTAGGAGGAAAAATTGAACTATTCTTCCATGATAACCAGGAAGCCACCATAGCACAGAATTTCCCCAATGCTTATAAACCAAATAATCCACTCTATCACCAAAATTAAATTTCTGGATTATCAGTTCTGTAACTGCTTTAAAACTACTGTTTTGTTTGGGTTTTTTTTTTAAGAAAACCCAAACAAACAACTGGTGTCTTTTGCCTTTGCTAGATATATGCATTTTCCCAATCAAAGCTAGAGACATTTTGTCACCTCTGTTTCCCAGGAGTCTCCCTGATGCACACTGGGGGCTCAGGATTCCCTCTGATGGCAGGGGAGGGGGGCAGAGAGTGCAGGAGCAGGATCTGGGATAAAAGTTGTGTGGAGCACCTGCACAGCACAACTCACTCGAGGCAGGGACTGCCCCAGCCCTGCCCTGATTGTTCCTGGAAAATTAGAACCCAGCCTTGATCAATGCATGCTAGATGTTTAATGAATAATTCCAAATCCAAGCCCAACAAGGTTTTTACTCCATCTCTGACTGCTCTTTAATATGAAATTTCAGGAAAATAAGTAACTGCAAATCCAACTAATAACTTAAGCTTATTATTTTTTCCAACAGAAATTTCTGCTCACACACACACTAGAATTCCCTTTATTGGGAATTCTGATTTCTGCTCTACAATTTTTAATGCTCCATTAAGGTAAAGTGAGCTCCATTTTTGAGGGAAAACACATAGAACATGTACATTTAACATTTAAAAATTAGAAAACAATTTACCAAAACAATAAAACACTTCTACTTTCAAAGAGGAAAAATGCATTAGACACATGGTGTAGACTACATATTTTAAAATAACATTCCTAAAGTTCAGCTGAGCATGAAAGTTAATCTTTCAAAAGTGAACATTCAGCTCCAGTTGTGTTCAAGGGTATTGGTACTAGGAAAAAAAAAAAAAGAAAACCAAAAAAAACTCCCAACCTTACTATTTTTATAAATTCTCTAGATATTTTTAGCTGGTCCCTTCTTAAACTGCAAATTATTTTATGGTAATAGAATCTTTTAAAATGCATGTGTGGCTATATATACACACACACACACACGAGAGGCACACATATACATACACATTCTCTTAGAAACCACTGATTGGTGAGAAATAATGCAGAGGCTACAGCCACAAGATAATCAAGACACCAAAAAATTTAAAATGGAGTAAAGCCCTTCCCAGCTGAAGATCTTCTATTTCAAGGTAGTTTTCATTTCTGTACTTAGCCCCATACCCAAGAAGACTCAGATCCCTCCTTTGACTCATTATTTGTGATCGTATCCGAATTTTGACTTAATTAAAAGCACAGAGCACCTCATTTTGCATGTGAGTGGCGGTTTTCCATTCATTCAGGCCTGCAGAAGGACAGTTTGAGCAGATGCTGATTTCCCTGCACCATGAAGAGGCAGGCTATGGGGGAAGCACATGGCTGCTGGGGCTGTGCTGAACAGGAGACATTTTATACTATAGGTTCCCCTTGTGCCAGCTGTCACAGTGATACGAGTCAGCAAAATAACAATTAATATTGCAATTTTTCATTTTGAAATTTCAATCCACTGGCAGAAAAAAATATTGGAAAACCACCTTTTTTGGCACCACTCTTTTACTGCCTTTACACATACAGTATTTTAAGGTTTACTAGGGTCAATTAATATTGATTAATATGCACTTCATTTGCTAAGTATTCCACTACATATATCGAGATTTCTTTCTGTGTTAAATACATCTGTCTTTGAAGACACACTCACAAACCAATATTGCAGATCTGGAAAGAAGCAAAACCAGGAGATAGTACAAAATTACAATTTTTTGATACTTACCACAAAAACACGGGAGCTCTTGCTCCCACATCACACAGAAATTTTTCAAAGCCAAATCACACCTTCCCGTTGATGACAAGGAACAACCATCACTGAAGTAACCAGATGGACAGACGTGCCCAGAGAGGCTGGGTAGCCCCAGAAAGCACTGGGCTATTGCTCTCCCCAGCACACCCCCAACACAGACACACAGGGAGATTTTTGGATGGCACATCCAAGATATTTTCCTCATTTGGACAGCAGAGGTAACACTCATCCAGCAAAGATGCAGGGTGAAAAGGAATTCAAGTGCCTACATTTGACATGCCCAGGAAAAAAAAATAAAAGAAAAAGTATGGAAGCCTGAGACTAAAACTATAAAATAATGCTCAAGTATTTGATTCCATCATGATTCTAGACCAAATAAGGGAAAGTTATGGTTTTATCTTTGCTTTCAACAGTAATTAGCATATAACTTCACATAGTTCTATATTCCCCATGATTAGAGAGGAAGAATGGACTCATGTGGAGATAGACATTTTACATATGAAAATAAAAGTGCATTAAAATAAAATGGTCTTGAAACACTCTAGAACCATGTAAAGCACCTTGATATTGCTAAATGGATCAAACCTATTCAAACTTTCTAATCCATCCCCCTCTAAATACAAAGCAAGAAGTTTTCACCCATACTTAGATTTTAGAGCATTCCATTTTTGCAGGTGTTCTCTATCCATTTACTGATTCTGAATAACCAAATGCCAATAATAAATTTTACTCCTTAATGACAAAAAAAAAGGTCCTACATCAATGTTGTCTTGTGCCTATCTCACTGGGTTCATGAGCTCAACAGAAGAAAGAGTGGCCCATGCCACTTTAGCTGTGGTCCATGCCACTATGCATTTTTTACCAAAATCACAGGACAATAAAACACTAAAAGATAAAATGACCCTAAGGAGAGGAACAGGTTTAAGGAGTGAAGAATCTTTTTTATGAGGTTCCCTGAAGGACTAGTCCTGTCCATGGCTAAGTATTAAGTGTGTTTTAATTCTGCCTGGGTCCCTCTCTCACAGGCATTATGGGAAGCATCACCGTTTCTGTTAGGTAGGTAAATCTTAGACCATTGAAAAATTTTCAGGTCAAAACTAAGCATTTGAAGTCCACCCAGTAGCTAGCCAGAAGCCATGAAAGGACTCCAGCACTGTAGAGTCCTCTGCTCTGCACTTAAAAGAGTGACTGAAATGAACACAGCCCCATTTTATAAAAATGCCACCTTCAAGGTCTCAAAAATGTGGAAAATGTTATTACCCCATGCTTGAAGGGAAAAAAAAGGGAGAAATAATAAAAAAAATCTTAAACATTTCCTGATCATATTTTTACTACCCTTGAATTACACTTCCAAAATGTTATTTTTTATTCCACTCCTTTAAAATTTACCATATCTATGCACAATTTAAAGTCCACTACAAGTATATTTCTCAGGGTACCTTCTGTAAAGGGAAGTTAGCAAAACAGGAACAGGACCAACCTTTCAGGACACACATTTACAGCTGTGTTTCATGTGTTCCAGCTGATTTTTAAAAACTGCAGCAAGAAGGGATTTTTTCTTAATTAATGATCAAACAGCATGAGGAACTAAAAAAATTAAATTTCCCACAATGTAACAGTTAACACAGTTGGTGAAGATTATCTAGTTTTTTCATAACAACTCATTGTCTGTATAGGAATAGTCACAACTGGTGTTTCCACTCTAGTTGTAAAATTTCAAAGATTAAAACAAAAAAAAATCTGTTCACATCTGCAAAAACAAATGTGGAAACAGAATAAAAACTCTAAGTCACTATGTGAAGTTTTGGCCCTGCACTCTCAAAACCAGTAAGTTTGTGCACAGAAAAGAGAGCAGATACAGCAAAGGTGTATTTTCTAACATGTCTTCCTTTAGCATATCTCTACCTTCTTGATATTTACAGAAGGAAAACTAAAAATCAATGCCACTAATTTATTTTTTTAATAACTATGACCATGGCAGACTCCATGAATACTTTAGCTTCACAAAACCATTTCCCACCTTCTTGTGCACATGGGACACAAACCCTCATTATACTGAAAATTAGCAACACAACCCAGTTCCCATCTAATGGTCACTCCTGGAACACAGGTGGTTGCAAGGAGGACTTGGGGCCTGTTTTCCTCAAATCAGCCTTTGGACACCTCAGCATCAGAGGTGAAGCCCAGCTGGCAGGCCATTGCTCCCCCCAAGAAGCAGCATAACCTGTAGGGTGCAGCTCTGTTACCCACTTCTCCTGCTCCCTTCCCAAACAAACCCCCCAGAAGAGACACAAGGAATTTATTTTCTCAACAATGAGCCCTCGAGGTGGGGGAAAAAAAATTCCACCTTCCAACTGAAAAAGCACATCATGATTAGCAGAAGTGAGGTGTTCGTGAGCCCTTGAGGTACCTGAGGGCCCCAGGAGCAGGCAGAGCGGGCAGGTGTGGGTGGGAAGCCCACCTGGGCACGGAAGGCAGGCCGGGAGGCTGCGCCAAGCACACCCCCAGGTGCCCAGAGCCGGCGCTGCCCTCCCCCCTCATTACGCACAAGTGACATCAGGGCCATTTGAATAATCAGATTGCAGCCTACATCGCCTTGTGAGATGCCAGCTGCTCCTGGGCCGCGCCGAGGCCGTGCCCAAAGCCCCGCTCCATAAGTTCCACGTAGGCCATGGGCAGCCACCACCCTCCCGCCGCTTCCTCGGGAGAAAGCTCAGCTGAGCGTGGATGTGACTAACGGTGCCCTGCCTTCCCTCGCAGTCAAAACCATTACAATGCCTCCTCTAACTTCTGCATAAAGTGACCTAAACCCTTAAATATTGCAATAGCCTTCTTCCACACCGAGGGGTCTGAATGCAGAAATGCTGCATTCCTTCGGCATTCCCTCGAGATTTCAATAGTAAGTCAGGAATCTACTCCTGAGCTTATTAAATGCTTTGCACCTCCCCCAGAGTAATTCCCCACCCTTCCATCTAGAAAACCTTGACCAGGGCTCTTTTTTTCAACCACAGCATATCTCCTGGTCTGTTTTTTAAATACTTCCAGGGAAGTGGTGGGGGGAGGAAAGCCACACACAGGCTCTCTCCTTGCTTCCTTCCACAGCAGGTAGGAAGGCAATTTTGCAAACCTGGGTGTGCCCACTTCAAATCAGAAGATCCAGCAAAGGCTGGAATGCAGTGACTACTGGGCCCAAGAATTTCGCCCTGAATAGCAAGCCAGGCACACTCCATGTCTTCCAGATTCAGCTCAACTTTATGGCAGCCCTAGCTGACACCACCTCTTGACCTTCCTTTATGTGACAAGGATATGGATTACCAAACCCTTACCCTTTCCTCCTGTGCACCTCAGCTGTCCCTGGAGAAAGATACCCACAAACCACTTTTGTGAGTGATAATCTACACACCCTGGTTAAATAAATTTAAAAAATAAAACAACAGAAACCCCCATAACAATCGTGTTTAAGGAGGCTGCAAGGAGGGGAGCTAGGAGTCTCCATGAGGCTGCCTCAAAGCAGCAGAGGCCAATACAATGTATTGAATAATTTTGTTGCACTACAAAACAACTTTTGCTCTTATGAAGCAGTCATTTGACCAAACTATGAATTGTACTCTCACGCTGAAAGACAGACTTGACGCATGCACGTTAGTTTTTTTTTTTTTAAATGGCGTCACTTCTCCAGCCATGTCTCTGCAGCCCGCTGGAGAGCACAGGGCCCTTTGGAAAGCGCTTCCCTTCCCGCAAACACACCGGGTGGGCCTGGCCAGCGACGCCCCCACCACACCCCAGCTGCTCCCGCACCTTTCCCTGCTGCAAAAAGATACAAGGACTTCAAATAAGCTACTTTGAAACCACCTTAACCACTTTCACCAACAATACTCAACATTTGAAAACTGCACTTTTACATGTAACTAACAACTCCAAATATGCACCCAGTAAGCAATGTTTAGAAAAACAAGGGAAAAAAAGTCCAACTTCTTGACACCCTCCTCTCCCTCCCCCCACCCAAAAAAAAAAATTGGACATTTACAAAAGGAACAAGAGAGTCACTATTGCATATGGAAGCCACTCAATGAATTTTAAGTGGCTCCCTATATTAGATTTGGGGAGAGGGGGAGCAGAAACAAAGGGGAAGGAAGTACAGTCATGAGAAATACAATTTAATTTTCTGTTAAACAGTAGTATAAATCTGAACTATATCTAATGCATTCCAACAAGATAATGCACGGTGAAACAGTGTTTTAACAAATAAGGGCTTTGGGTGAAGCAATGTGGGTATGCTGGTACAATTGCCTCTGCAATTTTTTCAATGTGCCTATATGCAGGCAACACATGCCTAGAAAAGTGCTTGAAGCTCAGTGCAGAATTCTTTTCAACAAGTTACAGACAGATAAATGTTTCTGATAATTGCTAATTCACAAATAGGACACGGTACCCAATACAAAGAATGGACTTTTACACCATTTCAGCTGGCAGCTGAAAGAACTGAAAAATACTTTTAAACACATTAAACAATGATTTAAAAACAACAAAAAAAAAAGTTGGGGAAGCACCAGTGATTTTATATTTACCGTTCTATGACTGTAATGAATTTATTTTCAAAAGCATAAATAGAATGTTCTTTGTGCAAGCTTAAGATTAACAAGCATAACAGTAAATTTATTAGACTACTAAGAAATCATCAATTTTTAGATGTCCCATGGAATTTTCTTCTCAAATCTAAAAGCATATTCCATCTACAACAGTATTTTTCTATCCAAAATCTATTACAGGCTACTGTAATTCAATACTATATGCATTGCACATTAAAGGAGAAAAAGCACATACACCTTAATAATTTTCAGTGAAAAGTATCAAATAAATACAACCATAAAGAGTCACATGCAATGAATTTGTCCAGAGAAGGGTTCCCCCTTCCCTTAACTAGAGCAAAAAACCTCCATACTTTCTCAAAGTGAAGCTTTCTTCTAACACTAAACAGATGATCAAACTTCTAATTCTCAAAATACCATGATACAGTGCCTATCGAGACAGATAAACCATCTTCTCCAATCAACTACCTTAAAAAGGCTGCAATTTTAAAAATAATCCTGAAATAGTAGAAGTCCCTCGTAATAAAGTTTCACAGACAGACATACTTCCCAGATTGAATAATGGAGTGCAGGAACAAGCACGTGGAAAGTTTGATCTATTTTTTTTTTTTTACTCTCTAGTGCATGCCAGGTTTTCTATCATATAAATATTTGTGAAAGAAGCAGGCTGAATTGCTATAGGCAGCATAAAAATACTACTGCTTTATTCCAAATATTGCTTCTTTACATGAGGCCCAACAAAATTACTGCCTTGCAAAAATTAAACTTATGTTTAGAAATTAAGGATGCATAAATCCTGTCCTTACTGGGAAGGAGTCCTTCTCCTGCTGCTTCTATAGACTAGCTCAAAATAGCGATGATAAAATCCTCTCAAATACAGATGAGACTTCTACTATGTGCCTGCAAAATGCTGCAGATTCCAACATGGCAGGATCAAAAAAATATAACCACCAGTATATTTACAAGGTGCTTTTTGTTGCTGAAGCAGAGCTCACGTGCTTGCCCGTTATACAGTGCACAACACCACATTTCATTTCCTGCTAGCACACAGATTTTAACTCCTCTCGCAGAACTTTAAATTTTAAAAATCTACACGATCATTTGCCACCAGACCACAATAATTTGCTTCTCCCATAGAAAGGTGTTTTTTTAAAAAAATAAATTAAATAGTAACACTGCTGCCTGGCCAAGACACTACATTATAAATACATGGGGTGATTCTAGAAAACCTCTCGGACTGCACTGAGTGCACGCCTGTGGGTTTAAGAAAGCGGTCCATTTATCTACAGGGAAGAGAAACACAAACCTAAGCATTTTTCAAATTGCTTCTCACTGGATAACTAAGGGCAAGGGGCGGTGCGGGGAGGGGAGGGGGGGGCTGGGGGGAGTGTGGATAAAAATAAATTACCTTTGTCTTTTCGGGACCGAATGTTCAACTTCTATGAGTTTCCCATGCAGCTCCACTTTACCTGCCGAGATAAACAGAAAGGGGAAAATATTCGAGCGCGGCTGTGCGTCGCCGTCTCCAGGAGCGGGCTCGCAGGGGTGCGAAGCAGGAAACGGGAGCGCAACACGTTAGCCCATTCATCGGCAGCCCGGGCAGCGGCGGCGGAGCGCGGCAAGGCAGCAGTGCCGGCGCCCGGGGCCGCTGCCGCGGGGGAGCCGCGCTGCCCTCGCCGGGGCCCCTTCCCCGCCCCGCGCTGCCGCGGCGAGCAGCCCGCGAAGCGAAGCGTCGTGTGCGGGAGCTGGGCTCGGCCCCGTCTGGGGACGGGAGCGGGGGCTCCGCCGCCCCCCGCGCCGCCAACTTCGGGCGATTTTGTGCGCGGAAGCGGGCGGGGAGGGAGGCGCGGAGCGCAGCCCGAGCCCGTCGCCGCCGAAGCCGCCTCTCCCAGCAGACCTGAGCCCATCTCCTCCGAGGCAGCCTCTCTCGGCAGACCTCCGCAAAGCCGCTTCACGCGAAAATAATTTATTTTTTTTTTTAAGCACACAAAAACAGGATGTCGGGCCGGGAACCGGCGCTGCTGGAGGCGGTGATGGGTGCGTGAGAGCAGCAAAGAGAAACCGAAATAAACAGCAGAGCAGCGCGGGGCGGGGGGGCGGCGGGGCTGCCCCCTCCCAAGTTTGGAGCAATTCGGCGGCTCGCCCCCAGCCCCGCGGCCTAAGCCGAGCCGAAAGGAGCCTCAGCCCGCTCCGGGGGGAGGCGGCCCCAGCGCGGGGCTGCGGGGGAGTCCAGCTGTGCCCGGGGGGTGTGTGCGGCGCTGCCCCGCGCAGGGCTCCGCGCCCGCAGCCCGCCTCCGCCTCACTGCACTCACCGCCCCCCTCAATGCAGCGAGGGCCCCCGGGCGGGCAGGGCTGGCCGTGGGGCTTGGAAAAACATGGGAACCGCCGCGCCGCGGGTCCCTGGGCCCAGGCTCCCGCCCCTCCCCGGCCACTCCCGGGGGGCCGCCGCCGCGTAAGCCCCGCGCAAAGGCTCCACGGGAAGGCCGGGCGGCTCCGGCCGCGCTCGGGAAAAATAGTTCCCACCTTACCTGAGGGCGGAGGGAACTGGAACCCCCCCGGCCCCCCTCAGCACCCCCCGGAGCAGCGGCGCGGCCCAGGCCGCCGCTGCAGCCGCTCCGCGGCCGCGGAAGAGCTCGAGAGGCGGGAGCCGTCGGGGCTGCGGGGAGAGGGCGGGGGCGGTGGAAGGGGCCGCTCACCTGAAAGTGCCTCGATGGCCTTCATGGCCCAGCTCTCGTCGGGGCAGTCCACGAAGGCGTACCCCGTCTTCACCAGGAACTGGCCCGAGAAGGGTATCTTGGAGTCCTTAAAGAGACTTTCCAGGTCGAGAGGGCTGACGTTCTCGCCGAGGTTGCCGATGTAGAGCTTGTTCATCTTCCTGGCGGCTCGGGGAGGCGCGCACCGCGGGCTGCAACCCTCGTCTTGCGAGAGGAGGTGGGGAGGAAGGGGGAAATAAAACAAAATGCGATGGAGGAAGGAGAGAGCGAGAGAGAGAGACAGGGAGAGGGAAAAAAAAAAATCAGATCTGCAGCTTGTGTCCCTCCCTCTCTCTCTCGAGGGGTAAAAAAAAAAAAAAAAAAAAAAAAAAGGAAAAAAAAAGAAAAAAAAAAAAAAGCGTGGCCAAACGGGAGCCCTAAGTGCCTGCCGTGCTACCCGGGCGCATGGGGGGCACGGGGGAAACACCCAGCGCCGGGGCCGAGGATGGCGGGCTGAGAAGAGGAAAAGGAGGAGGGGAGGGGAAAAAAAAAACTACTTTTTTTGTCTTGCCCCCAAGCCCCTTTGGCAGCAGCAGGCGGACTATGAAAATGTCACACTACGTGCATGCAGGCGCCGCCTCTCCGTATTAAAAAAAAAAAAAAAAAAAAAAAAAAAAGAGAGAGAGAGAGAAGGGGAGGGGGGAGGGAAGGACGGAGAGAGAGAAAAAAAATTACTTGAATATTCCGGCTTTTTGAATGAGCCACGTGTTCAAACTACAAATCAACTTCTCACGTGAGGAATCCCAGCTCTTCAATTAGCGAGTGGATGGGGCGCTCACACACTCACGGAGGAGGAGGAGGATGGCTGGGGTGAAGGACGGGGAGAGGGGTGGGGGGAGGCTGGACAGGACAGGACAAGTTTAGAGAGGGCCGGAGGGCGGGGGAAATGGAAACCGGAGTTGGGTGGGCTCCGGTCTGCGCCGCCTCTGCCCTTCCGCGGGGGAGTGCGCTCTGCGCGCCCCCTCCGCCCAAAAACGGCTGGGCGGCCGCACCTCCCCCCGTGTGAGCGGGGTGTGATCCCGGCGAGGGAGGGGAAAAGGCACCGCAATGCCCGCCCCCCGGCCCGCTCCTCCCCCGCCGTGCCAGGCGGTGGGGATTATTCATCGGGGTCGTGCCTGGGCGATCCCGCTCCCCGGCAGTATGGGCTGGGGGGAGGAGGGAAAGGGAGAGGAAAAAGAGGGGGTGCGGTGGCGGGGGGAGGCGGCCGGCGAGAGAGCGGGATCCGCTCCCGCGCAGCGCGGCTGCGTGCTGGGGGGCTGCGGGCGGGGGCGGGGGGTCCCTCCAGCCCCGGAGGAGCCCCATATGGTAATAATCCCGCATTACTCGCAGTGCCCCTTGCGCTGCTGAGCCTTACGGAAAGGAGAAAGAGGGGGAGAGGGGAAAGGAAAAAAAAAAAAAGACAAAGGGGTGGAGGAGAGTTGGGGGATGATGAAGAAGAGAGTCCTGGGGCGAGGGAGCTGCCCGGCCCGGGGAGGGGCGGGGGGGCCGCGCTCCCTTCCCATCTGGGCGATGGTGGACGGCGTGGGGGGAAACGCGAAGGCACCGTTGCCCTCGGCTGGTAACGGCACACAAAGGGATTTGGCGACCCCCCCTCTTTTCCTCCCCCCTCCCCCTGCCCGGTCTAAGGAACCATTCATAATTCTCCACATTCGTACAGATACAATGGTGGGCTTGTGGGGGAGGGGTTTGGGGGTGTGGAGCCTTTCCAGTGCAAACAAAACGTTGCCTGAAGATGAAGAAAGGATACGGAAATGAAAGCCAGCACTGTGTTTAATATAGCGATCTAGTAGGTTTTGTTTAATAATTCAACGCACTTTAGCCGAAGGTTTCATTTATTCCGTGGTAGGCTTCTTGTGGTACGTTTTAATAGGTATATCCATGGAAAATGGTTAAATACTTTTATTAGTGAGCAGTGACTGGATTTCCACATGTCCTCTAGCATGTCTGGAAATCTCTGGTAAAGAGGAACGCTCCCTAGCTTTGTGCCTAACTTCTAATAAGTACACAATTAAAGAGGGGTGGTTTAAATCTCCTTGGAAGCCGCGCAGGGGTCAGGCTTTTGTTACGCACGCTGCGGCCGCCGCAGCTCGGCGATGGTGGCGGTGGTACCCAGCGCTCGGGGGTGAGTCAGCCGCTGAAGGTTTCTCTTGTGGTGGTATGATGATGCAAGGAGCCATGGCTCACCATGAGGCTGGAGCCCCAGACCATTGTGAAACCGTCAGGGGCTGGGGGAATGCTGCAGTAAGTTGGAAACACGGCCCTTTTGTTGTGCGCATCCAAGCGGTTGGTTGACCAAAACCCTAATATTTGTAATTTCGACCCATTGTTTAATCTCAGGATTATTTTAATGAACTTTTAATTGTCAGGTTGTGATTGAGGAAATCGAGTGTTTTGTGTTTCACTAATCAGAATTTAATCACAACTTCCATTTTGTAGGAAATTAGCAAATAATTATCTTGGGGATAGAGAGAATTTTTTTTTCCTAGGGATTTAACCTGTTTATGACTTTTTGATGTTGCATGTAGAATTCTTTCCTAAATGAATTTGTATTTCATAACCCCACTCTCTATAGTCTGCTTAAAATAAATAATTGCTTATCTAAGTTAAAAACAGCCCCCTCCAAACTGCTGAATTCTTAGTTAAACTTGTGAAAGGAATTAGTCACTGTTCCTGCAGATTAATTGCATTCTTTATAAATTTGATTTGTACTGCATCTATAAGGCAGGCTGCATGTGCTCATTTCTACATGGTTGGTGTATAGCATTATCTGATATTTCCTCTTAAATTGCTAAACAGGGTGCATATATTTCTTCTAATATTCTGATCTGAAAATCTGTTTAGTTAAAAGATTTCTTTAAGAAATGAAGATTGAATGTTCATGATAACACTATGCATCAGTTGTCCAACAACACCATAAACCGCTTTGTAATCAGATGGTTGGGGGGAAAAAAATCCCCTTACTTATTAGCAATCCCCCCTCTTTTTTTTTTAATATTCTGAAAACCTCTTGCTAATAAGCTGAAATATTTTCTGTAAATCTAAATAATGTATAGCTTTGTTTGTTAAGAAGTGTGGGCTGGTTAGTGGTTTCAAGAGTAATTCCAAATCTTGAATGCCAAAAAAGGCAATTCAACAACAAAAATTGGTTCATGTTGCCTGACAAATCTCCACTTCCCTGCACAGATGAATATAGTTCAGACCAGTTGGGCACCCCAAATGTTAACGTTATTGAGAACATAGCTTTAAAATTTGAGATGTATTTTATTTTGGCAGTCACAAATCAAATGCGTGAGCACACAACAGAGCATTCCCGCATCTTAATGTATTTTATTATTTACTTCTGTAAGAAAAGGCATTATTAAAAAAATTAAAATTTTTTCTGTATTTCATTTGTTTGTGTTTATTGACCACAGAAGCCAAGAAGAAGTTGAAATACTTACATAAATATTGCACACAAGGAAGCACAGCCAATCTTTAATTAGCAAGGGCTTTTACGACATTCTGCCGTTTAGAATTAAAACTCAACCATGTGCTTCTCCCCACCTCCGGGCGAGAATCCGCGGGCCGCCGCCGTGTCCGTCCCCCCTCTCGCACGGCCGGGGGCGGGCAGGGCGCTCCCTCTCTGCCCCTCCCGAGGCCCGACCCCCCCCGCTCCGCGGGGCTCGGCGCACGGTGGGTGGGTAGCACGTCGGACCGCCCGCAGCCCAAATATTTCCCATCAAATTTCTTTTTTTGGGCTGGGCTGGGTTTTGGTTTCGTGGGGATTTTTTGGACTGCGGCCGCCCGCGGAACGCTCCCGCGTGGGCCGGGGCGCGATGGGCAGCGGGGCTGGGCGGGCGGCGCGGCGGCGGCGGAGATCCCCGCGGGCTCCGGGCGGCCGCCGCCACGACGGCGGGGCGCCGCGCCCCTGCCTCCGCCACGGCGGCGCGGGCGCGGAGCCGCCGGTCCTCGCGGGGCGGACACCCGCGCCGACGGGACGGGACCGGACAACCGCGCTGACCCGCCCGGCCCCCGGCCTGGCCCGGCCCGGCCGTGCCCCCTGCCTCCTCCATGCATCCATCCATCCATCCGTCCGTCCGTCCGTCCGTCTGTCCGCCCGCCCGTCCGCCCGTCCGCCCGTCCGGCCCCCTGCCCGCCCTCGCCTCGCCGCCATCCCCAGGGCGCGCAGCCCCCGCGGGCGGCCATAGCCGCTCGTAGTAAAGCGGCGCGGCGGCGCCGCCTGCCATTGGCTGCGCCCTGCGCCTACCAGCGCCGCCCGCCGCCGCGGCGCGCCCGCCCATTGGCTCCCGCGCCGGCCCCCGGGGCGCGTGGCGCGAAAGCGGCGGCGGGGGTGGCGGGGGCGGGGAGGGGAGCGCGGAGCGGAGCGGAGCAGACGAGACGGGCGGGGGGCGCGGCGCCACCGGCCGGGGCAGGGCAGGGCCGGGAGGGGACGGGAGAGCCAGCCCGCTCCCGCCCTCCTTCCCTCCCGGCGGCGGCCGCGGCTTTGTAAGGCGGTAAGTGGGTGCCACGCCGCAGAGGTGCCGGTTCCGAGGGCCGCCCCGCCGCCGCCGCCGCGCCGGGAGGGCCGGCGAACAAAGGAGCGGCGGCGCGCGGCTTCGCACGGGCACGGGGAGCGCGGCCGGCGCCGCGGGATGCTCGCTCCGGGAGCCGCGGGATGCTCGCTCCGGGAGCGGCGCGGAGTGCGGGAGCGGCCCCTCGCCGCCGCAGCGATCCGCGCTCCCGGGCGTGCAGCTCCGCTCCCGGGCTCCCGCCTCCCTTCCCCAGGCGCGCTCCGCCAGCCCGCCCGGGCGGCTCCTGGAGGCGGCCGCGGCTCGGTGCCGGCGGCCGGTTCCGCTGCGGGGCTGCGAGCGGCTCGGCTCGGCTCGGCTCCCCCGACAGCGGGGCGGCCGCCGGGGCCGGCCGGGGCTCCGCGCAGCGCCTGCGGGAGCACCGGGGTCCGTCCCGCTCCGCTCCGGCTTGGAAACTGTGATCGTAAAATGCTACAAAACTCGATGAATCGGCGACGGAGAGCGCGGCGGTGGCGGCGTGGAATGAAACAAATAAACCGCACGATGCATCGGAAGTTTTAGAGCTTGAGATAAAACAATGTAGCCAGCTCTGTTCGAGTTTCTTTCCAATAAAAAAAGAATTACAAAGAGGTTAGCTGTCTGTGCTCTTTTGCTGACCGGAAAGTTGCAGGAGTTCTTGATTTTGTAATGCAATGTGATCACAGTGTTACCGCAGTAAAATAATACAAACAATTTCTAAATAAGTAGTCCGGTATGTGAAAGGTGGTGACTGTGGCTTAGAACGAATCTCTACATGCTGATTTGAAAGTAAGTAATTTTTTTTCCCATTTCGTCCAGGGATCTCTTTATTCAAGTACTGAATGCTCGATGTATCTTTTTTTCATCTTTCAAACAGATCTTTGCAAACAGATCTTGTAAAATAAAAATCTGATCACCTACATTTTGATTACATGAAAATAATTATCAGTCTTTATATATATTATATATAATACATAAACTTTTCATCAGTGTTCACTTCACTTGGCACAGCTGGATTTAAAATGGGATTTTCAAAGGAGAGCTTAACCATATTTCGGGTCGATATCAGAAATCTGAGATCTTTGCAATTGTGTTGGAAGGAGCAAGTAGAAAAAATATAAATATATCATATATATTACAGCCAGACAAAATCTGAACTTTATTTGATCAAGTGACAGGAATAATTGCCAATATGGCTTCCTCTAGCTAAAGAATATTTTGTGTGGCTTTTACAAGGAGTGAAGAACTGAAAATGAAGATGCTATTTAAGAAGTAAAAGTGTTTCTCACGAGTGAAGTGTGTTTTAACTTGTTTCAGATGGGGTTTTGTTCTGGTTTTGTTTTCTTACAATTTAGAGAAATCAGAATATATTTCTTGTTTGCTCCTCCTTTCATCAAGCAGATCTTTTGCCAAGAGGAAAAAAATATCAAGGAAGGGAGTAAAATGGGGCAGCAACCCAAGCATGAAATCCCTTTGGCGAGAACAATGAGACCCTCCTCTCCAGAATCTGTCTTGCCTTACTGGTATGATAACGGTGTTTTCAGCTAACATTTTCGTAGATCTGTTGTGAATTCAGCCCCAGGACCTTCCATATCTCAAAATTATAGAGAAGGAATGTTAAATTTGCTTTTTAATACCTGGTATTGGTTAGATTTTGATGGCCAGATTTCCTTCCAAGTAGCCATTATTTTTTAATAAGGATATATCCCCTCCCTTTCTCTAAAAAACGCTAGTGTAGTGTTGGCCTTTGAAGACACTCTGCAACAATTTGCTTTTAATATTTTAAAATATCTTAATTTTGATACAAATTAGTTATTTTGTTGTATTTAGGCAAAAAATTAATATGGCAGCTGCTGAAGTTTCATACCTTACTTTTTTTTGTTTTGTTTTAATTTGTTTTAATAACTTAAAATACCTTTGTTCTGTTGCTGGATCCAGTTCAGGCAATCATTTGGTCTTTTACAAATTTTGTCAGGAATAAGCATTCCAATTTCAATGTAACATTCATGAAAAGAGCTGTTTAAATTGGCCATTAATATGTATATCCTTTGAAGAATGTGTTCGTGAATGTTTGTATTTAAAGTGTGTTTTCCCACTACAATATCTGCTCTGTCGTTTGCTATGTATTATTTTTCTCAAGATCAGAAACCATCCTAATGTTAATTATAGTCATGTTTTTGTTTCCGGTTGGTTTCTTGAGAAGACTGAATACTTGGTTCTGTGAATTATGGATTATATGGCAATTTAAAAGTACCTGTGAAACTGAAGGCTGAGCTTGTGGCATTGTTGGCCCCTCCTGCAGACATTAGTGCTTAGATATGAATGATTTCGTTAGGTCATTTCAGTAATTGTTTATCTGGTCTAAAATAAATTAGGTTCAGTCTTTTGTGTTTCTCATGAAAGCTACACCATAGAATTATTTCCTTTGCAATGGATTACCTTAATATATTGTACATGGTTTTGGTATTAAATGCTGGGGAACTTTGATTGTAAGAGATCTGTTTGGGTAGGTATTGTCACTATAATAAAATGGCTGGCACAATCTTTTCATGGAAGGAAATCTCCATATTTTTCCCCCCAAGTTATGGTTTTCTACAGCTAAATGGTCAATGAAGCTTGGCTGTATTATTTCTAAAACACTTTGTGTAGAGTCTAGTTATTTCCCACAGTAAGGTGAAGTAACTAAAAGTTGTACCAAGAAAAGTATTTAAGTAGTGGAAGAGAGACCTGTAAAACAAAAATGCCCTGCAACCCCATAAGGCAAAAGCTGTGAAAATAAATAGAAGCCTTAGTCTGATAAAATTAAAGTGCATACATATAGCATTGGTTTCATGCTAATTAATTCCTGTTTTAAAGCTCAATTTACATCTCAATTGAGCAGTCCTTGATACAACTGGAGGCACACAAACATATCTTAGACTAAGTAGTTGTTTCTACAAATTTCAGATTCAAGTTTTTCTTCTAGAAATGTTTTTGGTTTCTTTAAAGTTTTGCAACAGTAAACAGTTTATCTGAGCTATTAAATGCTCTTAAAATACTACTCAAACCAAAGTTAGAAAATCAAGCAGGAAAACATGAAAAAAGTGATTTATTTAGGTAAACCCAAGCCTGCAAGGCTGGTTTGAGGCTGTTTTTTGCAAGCCTGTTTTGAGTCCATTGTTTGAACGTATAGTCATGCTGTAGGAGTGGGGCTGAGCTCACAGAATGCACACTAACAAAGTACCGTAATGGGGTCACAGAGGCCAGAGAAAAAATTCAGCTTTCTTGCATCAGACCTGTGATAAAGCCCCAGCCTGTATGTAAACACTGAAACATTCTCACAGGCAACAGCTAGAGGCAAGGCTAATACCTGCCTTATTTGCCTTAAGTTAATAATGTAAAAAATATAGTCAAAGCTGCATTACCAAAGAAATGACAAAATGTGTTTCTTTTTGTTCTTTGGGTGGAAAAAAAAAAGTCAATTGCATGCTTCAATCTACTTTCTTGCATTGAATGATGGCTGCAGGAAAATTCAGAAGTGTTTGTGCCCCTTTGTTTTAGTCATGTGTGGATTTCTAATGTTAATATTCAATGCTGAAATGCTAATTTTGAGCTGAAATATGGTTCTAGTCAAAATCTGATCTTAATTTCTTTCAAAACAAAAAATTCCAAATATCTGTTTTATTATCAATGAAACATAGATACAAAGTAAATTAATTGAATTCAGTGTTCAAATTGGTTAAGTAAACCCTGAAATTTACACAGTTTTATTTGAATTTCCTGCAACTTTGACAAATTTGTAAAAATAGAGCTTTCTCTCCTGGAGTTGAAATAAAAATAATCAAAATAATTAAATCTCTGTTTGTAAAAAGATAATGATACGTGGGGATGTTTCATATCAGTCGTATAATCTAATTATTCGATTAAATATAGCTTTTTTATTTTAATTGCACCCCTTTAATACTGCCTTAAGCTTTAAGAGTCTAAAGCTCACCCAGGAACTGCTAGTTTTGGAAGCTCAGGTTTTTAGCAAGTTGTGGTTATTTACTCAGAGGAGAAGTGTGGGCAGGGGGAGTTGAGCAGTGGGAGTAACAAGGCAAGAGCGTTTCCTGGCTCCACCAAGTCAGAGGCCAACAGGTGCCCCCTCAGCTCCTTGGGAAACCTCTCCCTGGCCTGGCTGAAGGTTACACTCCTGAGCTGCAAAGGGGATTTTCAGTTGCTGCCTTTTGAAGAAAGAGAACAAACCAGATCAGCTTTCTGGATGCAAAAGCTGTCAACCTAATTTATGGTTTTCCCCGTGTCCTGTAAATAACTTTCAGAGGTTCAAAACAAACTTCAAAGTAGTTCAGGGGTGTATTCCAATGAGAAGCAGCAAAATGTCAAGTTTCAAAGTTCAGTTGTCTTAATAATTAGAAAAGAGGGAGCAACCCTTTCTTTTCCCATAGAAAAATAAAGTTTACCCCATACATATTTCCAGACAGCCTAGAAACTCATTTGAGCAAAAAGAAGAAAAAAATCCCCCAAAACCTTGACAAACTGTAGCCTGAGGGAATATTTTGTTTTATCTATAAATTATGACTGAAAAAAATGAGTGAAAAAGATATGAGATTTTTATACCTGAAACCCCTACAAGAACCCCATTGTACAGACAGCCACTGCTTCCATCTGCTGCAGATAAAGTTGCAGTTGATTTAGTTTTAGTCTTGTACAAAATGTTGGGTGTTTTTTTGTTGGTTTGGGTTTTTTTCTTTCACGTTGGACATCTTGTTGCAAACCCATAGCATGAGACACATCTGTGCAGGCATAGTCTCATCCTAAAGCTTCTGCGGAGCCTGGCGAAAACAAGCCAGGACATGCTTTGCAGTTCTGAAGTTGTAGGTCAAGCAGCAGAAAGCTCTGAACACCTTTGAGTTCTGGTTATCAAATGACTATTTCTGGTTGTAAACATCGTGCTTGAAAAACTCATATTCAAATTTTAAAAACATACACACAATCGAGAAACTTTTTTTTCAAAGCTGCTGAATTTCTAAGCTAATAATCCTATAATTTTGTTTTGTACTGCAATATGATTCAGAAGTGTATAATTTTTCTTCTGTACTAATGTTCTTGCTATAATGTTAATTTTCTAATTTTTTAACAAATGCGTTTTCTAATAAGTTGGGGGTTTTTAAGATTTTGTAATGCCCAAACCAACTTAATTGATTATATCTTTATTATTTTTAATTATTTGCTCTTTATACACTTTAAGGATACAAACAATTTAAAGTCCTGAAGAAGTATATCCTAGATTAGCAAATAACCTTTTAAAAAATCAAGAAATACCAACAACATATTAAAATAAAAACGGTGTTTTGTTGTTTGGGTGTGAGAGGTGAAGTCTTCCTTGCAGTTAAATACTGAACACATTACTTAGTCTTTCCAGAGTATCTATTATTTTCCATAACTCTTTTTGTACATGATCCTTGAAATAAATTTGGAATAAGCTTTAGATATGTGAAAACACTATACCCCTGACTGCATTAGGAATCCCTAGGAATGACTAACCAAGTAAGAGATGAAAACCTTTGCTTGCCTTGGAATGAGGACCTGCACTATGGTTAGTTGCCATTTTAAACTCTGATCTAGGTGAAACTGGACTAAACAGAAAACAACACTGAGAGAGAATATTTTAACACAATTTTTAAAACTCATTTCAGCTCTGGCCAATGTCGTCTCCTAACAGTGAGGAGTTGTCCTAAAATAAGAATGGGTTCCTTTCTAGCAAAATTCTTCTCTGAAGAAGTTCAACAATTCTCAAGGAAAAAACTCAACAGGGCAGAGTGGTGAGAAATATCCTGGAGGGAAGTGGTGGGGCTGCCTTGGCTGCAGCCACCAAGTCCTAAAGGAAAAGCAGAGCGATAGTGGCCAGTGGAGCTCATTAGCATCACAGAAATGCTGCCTTTTCTTTGACACATCCTAACACACTTGCATGCGGGCACAGAGAGCTGTCCTTTGGGAATTGGGGAAATTACCATTTTTCCACTCATCATGTAGTGTTTCTTTAAACAGGACACCCATGCCCCACCAAAGGAGTCAAATCCACGCTGGTGTTGTGGGTACTAGGTGCCTCCAGATACGCCATTTTCATTTCAAATGTAAATTTTTTTCTATTCCTGGTTTACTTATGAATTCCCTGATTGGATGCTAGGTAGAAACATGCACTACTCGCTGAAACCCAACAGATTTAGTGCCATTTACAGGATCAGAAAATAGTTTCTGCAAACACATGGCCAAACAAAGAGATAATGTGAGGACAGCGGCAGAAGTTGGGGTTACATGGACACTGTCCCCTTACAGCTTCAATAGAAAACTCTGGGGTGCATCGGGTTCACCTACGTCCAGTGGAGCACAGACAGCAAGGACACTGTGATGTACCCAAAACACGAGTGGGGAGGCTCAAAAAATTAACAGAAGATGCCCTCCCCTCTGTATTTTGTCTTTGCAAGAGTTGCTGCCTAACGATGAAATGGGGAGCCTGTCAAGGCGCGGAGGACAGGCTGTCTGGGAGCGGGGCCATCTGCCCGGGCCGGGGCTGGGGCGCGCAGGAGGCAGGGCTGAGGCAGCCGCTCTGCGCTCCTCGGGAATGCGGGAGCGGTGGGTGGGCACCGGCGGAGAGCGGGCGATGGCTCCGGACCGTCGGGCTCACCTCCCGGCTCCCTTCCCTCGACAGCCGCTTCCGTCGGATGCTCGCTCTGGGCGGGGTTCGCGCCCGCGGGGACGCGGGGGGCTCGGCCCGCGGGATGGATGCGCCGGGGCAGCCCCGGCCGCCCCCGCCGCCCGCAGCCCGGCCCCGCCCGGCCACCGAGCCGGGAGCCCCGCTCCGAACGCGGGCGGCGCGGGCGCGGGGGCCGGGGCTGCCTCCCCCGAGGGCAGCGGGCGGCACCGGGAGCGCCCCGGGAGGCGCCGGCGCGGCCCCCGCCGCCTCCCCGTGCCCGCGGCCGCTGCCTCTCTCCCAGCCCCCCGCGCCCGGCCCGCGCTCCTTCGCACCCGCGGCAATCCCTGCCCAGCCCCGCCGCCCCCGCCCCCAGCCCCTGCCGGGGTCGCGGAGTGCCGGCGGATTGCGGCGGGGGCCCGGCTGGAAAAGGGCCGGGAGGGCAGCAGCCGCTGCAGGACAAGCACGCGGTGCCTTCTGGAAGATGCTCCTTTGCAGTAGCCACAAAAGACCAGGGATAAAGACAACAGAGATCACGGTTTCCAAGCAGTGGGAAAAGGGAAGACACCGATATTTTCCTTTGCGCTGACCTCGAGAAAGATGCCCCAACCTCACTGCCAAGGAAAAGCCAAACCACCCCAAAGTGTTTGAGCATGTGCGGGCTTTTACATTAACAATTCACACTTGGCTCTATACATATTTAAATTGGGACATTATTAAGCTTGTGCCTATTCAGACATATGCCCCTAGCAGGGATGCTGGCTCCTCACATTTTCTTTGTGGTGTTGAAGATAGTGGAGACAGAAGAAGGAGAGTGTGTACATGTGTGGTTCCCAAGAAAGTGGATTTCACATCCCCGCATAGATAAAACACATCATTCTGATCTCAGAAAGACTGATATCCTAGGCAATGATTTTGAGAATGTTTCCTTTTCTGCCAGCAAAAGCCAAAGGGAAAAGGGTAGCAAGCTGTAAGCCAGAGAGCGGGTCACCCTGTGGGAGCTGTATCCCACAAACAGACAGGATTCAGCCCTACCGTGGTACTGGCACACTCCTTGCAGACCTGTTCAGAACCTCTTATTTTCATGAAATACAGTCCTATCCTCGCCAGTGCCTTCACATTCTCATTTTCAGGGCAACAGGATCCTTGCTGTTCAACAGAGGCAGCTAGTTGTGAAGTTGGATGTGTATTTACACAGGAAAAGCGTGACAAACCTCTGGTGCTGCTTATTTTCCTACTCAGTCTCTACTCTTCTTTGCCTGACTTGTAGCCATGCCTTTCTGATTTGTCTGTTTCTTTTCTACCCCTTCCTTTCCTTTACAACTCTTGACCTTAATATTCCACCCAGTTTTCTTTCCCCAGCTGTTATTCTCTATCTCCCTGTCTCTCTACTTGCCTCCCTCCCCTCTTCTCCTTATTGAGCAGTATTTGGTGCCTCTATCCCTCTGGAAGCCTGTTTAGGCAAGGAGCTATGGGATGATGTACTCCTCATGTAGGATTCCCCATTTGCAGGGTTCCCACTTGCCTCTGAGAACAGATTTGGTGAGTGTCAGGCTTTGCTGGAGCTTTACTGCTGCTTTAGGGAACCCCAGTGAGTTCCAACTGGGTTTTGGAGGGGGCAGAGAAGAAGCAGCCCCAAGGGGCAGTGAAAGACTAATATATAATGTGCTAGAGCAGTTCCTTCAGGGGATTGTTCTTGAAAAGCAGTGCTCAGATATCTGACAACTATTTTGGTGAGTGATCTCCCACGAGTAGGACTTTGGTGGTGGAAACATCTCACCAGACGTACGGGTGGGGCAGCTGTGGGCTCGGGAAGCTGCTGCTGGTGGAAATGCTGGGGTCAGCATGCTCTGAAGCTCAGGCAGACACTGGCTACAGCAGAGGCAGTTTCTGCCAAGAAATTGGCACTGTGCTGGAGAAGAAGCAGTGCAGACCCTGAGCTGAGAGGAGGAAGTTAAAAGCAGATGAGATCTTTGTGGGTTTGCAGTAACCGATGTCTGACAGGAAGAGCAAACTCATGCCAGCATAAAGGAAAGCAAAAAAAGGAGCAGAGTGGTAGTCAAAAATCCATATTGTTCACTCAGTGACTAAAGACTTGTCTGACTCTAGAAGAAAAAGAGTGTATTAGCTGCAAGAAGAGAAATAAAACTCTTTTTGTAGCTCACTCTGAAACAGAAGTTTTGCTTCTTTATTAATGACTTTTAGGACTGTAAACATCACCTTCTCCCTGCAAATCTCTCTGCTGTTTATGTAATTTTACAAGTTCCATGGTTATTTATTTAAATGTTAATAGTTTGTACTCAGCAATATACCATACAAATGGATTCATCACAAATCAACTTTCTGTAATAAGAACCTTCACTGCAGCTGGAAGTGAGGAGGTGACAGTGTTGCAGAGAGATGAGGTAACAGGGAGGGATAGGCAGGAGGGAAACCCTTAGCACTGGCTGCAGAAAGTGGATAAAACACTAAGCTCCAGGTAGTGTCATCCACTGCCAGAAGTGACTTCTTGGACAAGCATAATTTCTTCTTCATTTTCATCTTCATCTTACTCAGTCCCACTCTTCTCCACAGGCAGAAATCACAAAATTTCCACAGCCATCTGCTCCACATTGTCCCATGGTGTGTCCCAGAATGTCCTCTTTCCACAAATTGTTTCTCTCCAAATTCTTGATTCCCTTCCCTTCCCTTCCCTTCCCTTCCCTTCCCTTCCCTTCCCTTCCCTTCCCTTCCCTTCCCTCTGTAACTTCCTGAGCAATTTCTGAATTTTCCAGTTTGCACTCCTGTCCTCTGCCTTGTACCTTGTTTCCCCCTCTCCTTGCCCACATTCCAGTGTGGTTTAGCAAAGCAACAGGAAATTCCTTCCTTATACCTCCTTTCTCTCTTCACTTCTGGTGCATTCATTATTCCTGTTGCTGAATATCACAAATGCCATTTAGCTTTTGCCACACACCCAAATGAGTGGCAAATCCTTCCTATCTCTCTCTTACACACAACAGTTTTCTTCTTCCATCTTTGCCAAGGAGGAACTGTGCTTTGATTATAAAGGTGATGCTGATTTAGGTAACACTTTGTCTTGTTAGAGGGGAAGACCACATTCCCAGCACAGGAAGAGAATCAAAGCTGAGCCTTTCCTGATTAAGCCTGATCCAATGCACCTGGTGGAATTTGAAAATTCTTGGGTACCTCCTCAGAGTTCTACTCACATTCCTCCTGATTAGTAGAAGATTATGGGAAGTTTTTGCATGGATATCACCATCAAGGAAGTAAGCTGGCAGCAGGTTTCAATGAGCCGTTGTCATGCTGATATTTAAGAAGCTAACTCATAAAATTATCACTATTGCCATGGAGGCTCATCTTTCTTACTCCAAACAAGTTAGAAATCATAGAATCAGAGAATCATTAAATATCCTGAGTTGGAAGGGACCCACAAGGATCAACAAATCCAACTTTTAGAAAGGAGAATGTGACAAAAAGACCTTGTCAGTGTTTGGAGCTGTCAGAGTTTTTGGGGCTGCTTCTTCCCTGGGGCTGTTATTAATTAGGGACTCAACACTGGTCCGTGCTGATTTTCAGCAGCAAGCGGGTCAAGCAGCTGCTCAGATACATTCTGTTGCCTGTGACGTGCCTTCAGTAAAAGGCAGTGAGACAGCAGAGTGTAGTCACAGTGGAACTAATGAGCTAAAAGTAGAAAGCAGGAGGGGACAAGAGCAGGTGGCTTTGGCAGGCGGGAAAAGGAAGGTTTATATTTCCACATGCCGCAGAGGATGGTTTTAGCTATCTGGGTAGGTATTCAAGTGGAAATCCTCTCTGCTGCTAGCCAGGCTCAGCAAGAGATGAGCAGAGATGCTGCTCTTAGAGCCTGGTTACCTCCCCATATCCATTTCACCAGTCCCAATGGGGTAAATGGGTGCTGAAGCCCAGAACTGGATACATCGACAGCTGCTCGTGGTTCAACCAGAGACCATAGCAACTCCCTTCCTTGGATTTGCTAAGCTTCCCTATGGGTGTACTGCCACAGAGGCAGCAGCTGCAATTTACTTTTTCCTTGAGAAGTTGTAGAAGGAATGAATTTCATCTTTGGGACACGGACTTTGCCAGAGACAGCCATAATTTATCACCTGCAGCCTCAGGACGATGCGCTGGGCTGGCTCACAGGCTCGTGTTGGTGGGGGACACAGCTCCTCCCTGGGCACTGTGAGGCTGGGCAAGCTGGGAGGGCAGGGGGGAAGCCCAATGCTCCTCCTGGGTGAGACAGGGATCACTGTGACACACAGCACAGGTGCTGGGGGGTTGTGGCTGTAGGTCTGTCCCAGGCAGACAGGAAGCCCATCAGGAACCGTGAGCTTTCTGCTGAGCTTCCAGGGACGTTTTCCCCATGCTCTCTCCTCTGTGTGCTTCACAGGACAAGTAGGGAAGGGGTAAGAAATCAGGTGATGCAGAAAATTCATCCAGACCAATGCTGAAAAGAGAGCAAGCTCTTATAGAAGCTCAAGAGGTTTTTATAGTGTCCCTGTGATAAACACAGCTTTGCTGCCCATCAAACACCTTAATAACCTGATGCTTGTGAGACAGCCCAGTTACACCTCTGGAACCACTGTTCCTGTCAGAGTGCATGGGCTAAAAGGTGCATGCTGTACTCAAATCACCTTCAAGCAACAAGTGTTTCCAAACTTGTGAAGGTTGCAAGGGTACCTTTGCAGCATTCAACAGCTAGAGCACTTCTGAGGCACTTTTCTACTTCTTCTGCCTTCTGCCTAAAGATTAATGCAGGGAATGGTTTTACTAATGAAAAATACATGGCCATCCAAAAAAGTTACCTTAAATGCTTGGAGTGTTGGAGGTTTTGCTTAACTTCACATATCCAGCAGCTGAACCAGGTGCAGAAGCTGAGGCAAAACTGTCCCAACTCAGGAGACAGTGCAGAGGTGGGAAGCACCAGACCTGCTCTGCTTTTTCTCTGCTAATGCAGCCCAGCTCATCCTCAGGGCAGCACAGACTATCTGCGAGGAGAGACAGAGTGACACTGTCTCAAAGAGGGTATTTGGTCATTTGGGTTGCTTACTTTAGAGGGTGACGCCTGTGACACCTTGCAAGCTTGCAGTTTAAGAATGGTATTCAGTGCTTTTTTAGGGCAGAGGAGGGGAAAGCAGATGAGTCTCTACAGCGATTAGTCTGGGCAGTGTGGACATGGAACCAAGCATTGTCATTTGGAAGGTTACTATAGTCTATATAAATAAAAACTGTCTGTTGAGGATGACTAAACTTCACTATTTCTGTTTAAAAATAAAAACATAAATAAACGTTACGCTCTGTTTTGACGTTGTTCCCAGTATATTTCTCTAGCGAGTCAGGAGAAGCTGCAGTTCTCTCCAGGAAACAAGCGGCGGAGTGGATACATTCCTGCTCCCACCCTCCTCTTCCCCATCCTGCTCTTCCTCCTGCTTTCTCATTATATCTCCTCTGTTTCAGCAGACTAGCAGTTGCCACAGGAATTGAAGAATCTGCACCTATTCCAGGACAAAGGGACTTGCCATTAAAATGTCCTTAAAACCAGCTATTACCAGAAGTTCCGGTCAAGAAAAAGACGTGAGGATGTGTTTTAAAAGATCAGAGAGGTTGGATCCAGGCTGGAGCAGATTTTGGTCCTATTCAGAGAAGCAAAAGCCGAGGTCTTGCCCCCAGTGACACAAGGAGTTTCTCCCCGCTCACTTTTGCTGTCTCCTGCCAGGAAGGAGGAGCCCTGACTGCTATAAATTGAGTGGGTTTCTGACCACAGGAGAGGGGAAAGGAGTAACTGCTTTTCTCCTTGTGCCAAAGTGGAGCAAAAAGAAAAATTTTTGAGTGACTTGTATCCCCAAGGGTAGGACATGAGAGTTCATGTATTTCTGTCAATAACCCAGCCCTCGTCTCCAGCTTTACTGCAGGAGTCTTCATGGCATTGCCTGTAGATCTGCCTCCTTCAGGTCTCTGTGGTGCCTCTCTCATTAAACAACACCTTTCTCTGACAGTGGCTTTCTTCCCCTGCTAAGCTCCAAAGCTTGGATGTTAAATCTCTCCACCTCCTCAGAGATACATTTCTGCATGGGAACCCCAGTGCTCTGAGGCAGGCTAGTGCAAAACCATCAGCTCTTCTACTTTTTTCTCCATGGAGTTTGAGCTCAAGAGCCCTTGCAGAGGGATAGGTCCATGCTTAGAAAACAAATGTTTTCCTTTTAGATAAGTTTTGGTTTGCTCATTTTGCTGCAAATTTTAACAAAGTTTTCATTTGACTGGCTCCTCCACACTTCCCCCACTGTGGATACTCCAGCCCTATTATCTACTTAATTCTCATTATATTTGCTTACTTGCCCCTCTTATGCATTAGAGATCTCTTGCCCACTTTCTCCTTTCCAATGCAGCTTGCAATACCCCAGAAAGTCAGACACTAGTGGCTACAACAAGAATGGGAAAAACTGAGAACTGTAAAATGTTCACTTGTGAAAAAATATTTTGAAGATGCAAAAGGAAGAAATAAGCAAGTGATCTGCCCACTGTGGGGAGTTAATTTAAAAAACAGACATATCCTTTAGAGGTCTAGCAATTTCCCAGCTACCTGCTTCTATTAGTTAATTAAACTGATGAATGGTATTTTTAGTCAAAGAAGAATTGCAACAGTCACAAAAAAAGAGACATAGAAGCAAGCAGACGCTGCTTTTGCATCTCTGGTTGTGCACTTCCAACAGACAATGAAGATTTCCTCTCAGTGAGTACCTGGAAATCCACTATTCCCCAGAGAATTGTTTCTTTTTGCAGTTTGGGAATTCGGGTAAAACAATTTCATACAAAGTTTTTCCAGTTTAAGGCTTTGATAGATTCTAGCATAGATTCCAGCCAGGTATCAGACTCTTGGCTCTTCTTGCCTCTCCCCTCAGGACTTCATGAGTGCTGTCTGAGCAGTGTTTAACCTGGCTGTGTTGGCACACAGGGTTTGAGCAGTGTTTAACCTGGCTGTGTTGGCACACAGGGTTGGAGTGGACACCTCTGCTTTTGTGCTTTTGGGCACACAGGCACACAGAGCCAGCAGCACCTTGCTCACCTTGAGCTACACCTGGCTGCCAAACTCTCACCCAGTGTTTCACCTGGACACAGCCCAGAGGGAAATACCCAGCTGGGGGGTCCAAGCCCCCATTCTGGCTGAGCACTGTGCAGGCTTGCCTGGAGCCACTGCTGTGCATGGCAGAGACTTGGATGAAGGCTCCACTGAGTCTTCCTCACTGGTGCAACACAGAAATATCTTTCTCAAACTGAAAAGACAAGTTTGGAGTCATGGCAAGGCAGGGGTTAAGCACAGATGGAAGGGGGCAGAAGCAGACATAGATTCTCTTTCCCTGTACTCCCCTGTCAGAGATGGGCACCAGGAACCCTCATGAGGAAAAGATGAACTTTTTTATTCATTAATTTCTGGACTCCTCTGGCTGTTTAAAAAGAAATTAAAATCTGGAGCACAAGTAGCACCTTCTTCCCAAAGGATTCAAACAACAGGAGGGCCACAATTCAAACTTTCTAAATACTTCTGCTTCCACAGCCCAAACACAATACCAGTTATTTCCAATCCTACCTGCTCAGACAGCCACTGGAGCAGCTGGCTTGCAGCACAGTGTGGCTGGTGGATTTGGAAGGTGCCCCAGAGCAGGTGATGGAGCTGCTGAGTCTCTGACCAAGCACATTTCTCTCCCTCTTTGCCCTGGGACTGGCAGGGCAAAGGATGGGGAATCCCCAAGGTGCTCCTGGCTGGCATCAGTCAGTTCTCAGTTGCAGGAGGTCTTCAAGGTTAGAAATCCTCAACCCCCAGTTTTGGTAGCAGTGAAATGGGAGAATATTTTGGAGGAGAGAACTGAGAGAATGTTTTGTCTTTCCTAGGGCTAGGGATGGGTAGAGGAGCCCCCAGGTTTTGCCCACAGCAGTCCCCCAGATTTCAGCGTGGGGAACAGCTGCAGCCCCGGGACCCCTGTTTGACAGTGGGGGGTTCTTGGTAGGGGAGAGTGAGCCAAAATCCACTTGGGTGCTACTGGTGGGAGGTTGAGGCTCTATGGTCAGCCTCTGGACTGGGCTGTACAGCTGCTTTTTGGTTAAACCAGGGATAACCACTGTCCTGAGTGACTCTGATTTCTGAGGTTAAGATCTCAGGTTTCTCTGGCTTTGAAGGCCTAAATTAGCTCTGTGGTGCAACTAAAGATCTGCTAAACTGCAGAAGTTTAGGGGAATATTAAAATGTGGATTCTGTAATATTTTTTAAATGTCTTGGTGTTTGAGGCTGTGTTTCCAGCTGCTCTGCAATGTGCAGCTTGCAGGCACTGCGTGGGTGCTCGGCAAGGAGGGGCCTCCCCACCAGCACTGGGCTGGAGACGCCAGGGGCAGGGTGGGATAAGCATGGACTGAGACATGGGGCTCAACCCCTTCCTCAAACTGAAGAAAACTCTCTGTTCCTTCATCATCTAAGTCCACATGAGAAAGAAACCTCTTGTATTTTTTAGTTCCAGAACTGGATCCTCTGAAAACTCATCTCCTGTGACATCTACTTGGGATCAGACAGCCCAGTCCTTAAAGCTGTCCCTGTGCCTGAGGCCACTCTTACATGTTCTGCATCTGTCAGTACTAGCTTAGACTTAATAAACTTATTTTTCAATTATATCACGTTGTTTAATCATCTTTCACAGATCCTCTTGCAAATCGCCCACCATCTTCCAAACCTGGAACAGACAAAATAAAAAAACATTGGAAGAAGAGCATTTATTAACTTCATATATAGAGAACTGAGAGCAAATCTTCTCTCCAAGGTTACCCATGTACCCATCTAGTTCTCCTACATTCCCACCACATCACGTGACTCAATCCCAGTATGAATTTTCCTTTCCAGGGAATATTTTCAGCTACGTCAATATTTAGTCCAGCTGTTAACTTCTATAAGGTTTTGTCTTTTTATATTTTGAGGATTTGTTGTTCCTAACTCCTTTCTGTGAAATTCAACAGAGTGAGTTGCTGCATGGGTTCCCTTCTAGCCTCCAGTAGATAGAAATTAAACACACTGTATATAAAACAGTCTGGAAATCTAGACTTCAATAGAATGTTTATCTTTAAAACATTAAAAACCCTGCTCTTTATGTTCTACTCTGGGTGTGAGCCCAGCACTGGGGATTTTTGGGGTTTTTTGTGAAGTTTTGCCCTTGCTACCTTTTCTCTTGAGTGCCAGCAGTGGATGTGGTGGTATCACACACACCTGTGGCAGAGCCAGCTGCACTGGAGGGATACCCAGGCTGCACAGCAACAGCCGTGATTGTTTGCGCTACTGTCGCTGCTCAAGCAGATTTGGCATCAACCACTTTAAATATTACTTATATTTGTTGTAAACACATAAAAGACACTTGGACACAAGCAAGAATCTGGTCTTCAGCTTGGCAAATAACCCTGCTCTACCTGCCCTAAAGAGGCAGCAGGTCTGCGAGATGTTCCTTTGGACACGGCCCAGTGGGATGAGGCTGGCATCTTCCCTGATCAAGTGTCCGCTGATACACAAAGAAGAAAGGCTTTGGAATGTGAAATGCAGGTTAGGACCTGTTATCTCTGCTTTTTTCCCCTCTCTGCCAAGGAAAACAGAGCATTCAGCACACTTTCCTATGCTCCACACCTTGCAGTGAGGGGAGAGGAGGGCCAGTGAGAGCAAGAGGTGCTGAGCAGCAACCCCACACCTGGCTGGGGGCAGCAGTGGGGAAGTCAGGGCTTAGCTAATGGGAAACTCAACTACTTGTAATTAACCTTCCTCTAAAGTTAATTCATTGCTCTGAAGGCAGAAAAATATTCATGTCTCCTAGAACTATAAATTGTCAGACTGACGTTGTATTTGATGCACTGTTAAAATCTTTGGGGCTTGGGGTGGTTTTTTGTTGTGGGGGTGAGGATAATTGTTTTGGGGGATTTTTGAGTTTGGAGTTTTGTTGTTTGTTTGTGTTTGTGAGGGTTTTCTGTGTTTGGGGTTTTTTGGTTTTTTTGTTTGTTTGGGTTTTTTTGTTTGTTTGCTTGGGTTTTTTAAAGAAACCAGTTCCTAAGCATTTACCACACAAAACTGGTAAAGATACAACACAGAAATCCAAATTAGCAGCTCTGCCTGGAAGTGAGGATCATCAACCAGACAGAATTCAGCTGTAAAATAACTGTGGGATTTGACATCTGGGATTTTTCGGTGTGAAAGAGATCACCTTTTTGTTCCCTAGATGATACTCCTCTCTGCCCAATCCTGCACTGAATCCAGTGGTCCGGGGAAAGGGGAAAGCTGACATCTAGATCAAGGAGGAGACAAGAAATAGGAGCACTAGGAAAGCATGTTAGACTGTGAAAGGTGAGAAGCAGGAGACAGCTGCTGGCTGGCAAAGTCCTCCATTCTGTTGCCATCCTACCACACTTCAGATCACACCGAAATATCCCAGCAGTGCACGTGAGAGTCATCAACCAGTCAAATGTTCCCTGGTGAAGGCAGTCTGTGTGTTTATTGAGAGATTAGATGCTAGACAGTATTTGTAATGATGTGTGCTGTTAGTGTAGTGGAATCATGTGTCATCAACAGTGATTTAGTAATCAATGCTCCATGGTTCCTCTCTCCTGCACTGCTGTGGGAGTTAGGCATCTGCTTCCACAGAACCTGTTAAAAACAGTAGAGCCACTGCAAATTATTAAATCCAAATGTCATATAGGATATGATACCCTATCCATCAGCTACCTTTAGCCACCCATCAGGTTCTCTTTATCTCCATGATTTTTACGAGATTTCTACCATGAGACAAAGAGGGCCATCTTAAAATTGTTGAGGTAGTACTGCAAATACACATCTCCCTCATACCCTTGGATCCACAAACCAAACTGGCAAAAGGCTGGCTACTTAACGTGCTGAGAACAGGAGCAAAAATGGAACAGTGAGAAAAAGGGGTCCAGGCAGCCCATGGTTCCTCTGTCTAGAGAGATGCAACACTGCACTCCACACAGAACTGATCCACTGTTCTACCCCAGTTAGTTTATAGATTTTATTTTAAAGCAAATATAAAGGTCTATACAAATCCCTGTGATACACCTGAAAGCTACTTGAGGAGTTGTCTGTCTGTACTTTCCTTTGGGGTAAATCCTGAAAGACAAAGAAGCATGATGGAAGATTACCTTGTGCCTGAGCTGCTTACCACTGCTGCTATAATCCAAGTATTATGGGACTGGTCCAGCATGAGAAAATTGAGCCTGGAAGTTTTGGCAGATTCTAAATTACTGAACTTGAGATGCTGTGCAGAGAGTGCATCCAAGAAGAACAAGGCTGGAATCACAGATCAGAACTGGTGGAACTGTTACACCAATATTGGCTCTTGGTAACCACAGCTCTCCATTCTTGATCCCTAACGTATCAGATAACTTCACAGTTGGAATGCTCCACCAAAAACAAAGGAAAAAAAGAGAAAAAGGGGGGTACAGAGAAACAACTACATTTTAAGCTTAAAAAATAATCTTACACAGGAAGCACCATTGGCCTTTGCACAGTGGGACAATTTGCATCATAGTATTTGCACATAGACTTAAAGAAAGGTTTGCAGACCTTTGTTGACAAAGATCTTCTTTCATGTTTTGCCAAAACAATTTAGTTGCTATTTGAATGTGAAAGAGATCTACCATTAGATATCAAAAATGTAGCCTCAGTTGCTACCAAAAAGGTTAAGAAATCATTCTGTATAAGGTGGTCTCTCACTTCCCCAGGAAATTCAACAACAGACTCACTGAAGTAGCTTGTAGCCTTTCCAAGGCCATTAGAGTATCTGCCAGTTTTAACGAATGTTTTAACTTCTGTATCTAAAGCAAGAGAAGGAAAAGTATTAGGCTTTATTTGTTCCAGTTTAATACTTCAAACTGAGAAAGTGTGATGGTGGCATTTTTTGTCCTCTCTGGACATACTGACCTACTTAAGGCAAACTGTTTTCTACCCTTACTTGATCAAAGTGTTGTCTTTACAAATACAAGTTTATGAAAGACACAAAAACATTCCTCTGCTGAACCTAACAGTCCCTACCTGTCTATGTACAGATGCAGTGCTACCTGAAAGATTTGATGCAGAGGTAAAACATCAGCAAATAAGAAATTGTCTACAGACACTGAAGGTGAGGTGGCTTAGGTGAATTTGTGTTCTCCTTTATGCTGCTGTTTAAAGGCAAGGGCAGCGACTGTGAGAATGAGGGAAATTCGTTTGCATCGTTTGCCCAGCCAAAAAAACCAAATTGCTTTTGGTAGAAAGCAATAGAAAATGTTTATCCCAGATTATTTTTCTTCTCTGGTTTTTCACATTAGCTCTAGAGGACTGCAGCAGCAAAGTGGACTGATAGTAAAGGGTGGCAGTGGTGCAAAGTCTGCCTGACCAGTTGTTACTTTGTGAAGCCATGCAGCAGAAGGTGCTTTCCCAAAAAGCATGCTGGAGCTGCCTGGGCCTCACCATTTCCACATCATGCAGCACCACAGTCAAATGCTTTGCTGAGTACTGCAATACCAAGTCTTAATGTCATTGCAGATTTGAAGTATAGTTACACAGGACAAATGGCTAAACAACTGTCTTAATAAACTTCCTCTCGTGTGCATTGTCTCTGTACACACACCCCCACTTGGAAGGTATTCTGTCTCCACATGTAAACCAGTGTGTCTCCTAACTGTTGCCATTGGGTTCAAATTTTCCATTACATGCACAGCCTGGGACTAGCCTGGGGAGCAGCTGTTGTGAACTTCTTGTGGCCACTTCTTGGAAGCATTTGGGAACGGGACATATTTAAGAGCAAGTGTTATCTTGCAATCTCTAGGCTACGCCTAGAATTTAGGCTATACATAAACCTAGATAAACGTCAGGTTTGTCTAAAGTCAGTATTTAAATATTCCCTGCAGCTCATTCTGAACTTCAGCTTCTTGTGTCCTAGCACAGAGTAACATCAAGTTTTTTTACTTAGGTTGACTTGTCACTCTGTTGTAAAGCATAGTATTTGTTCAGAGTTCTGACTACACTAACAATTCAGCTAGGACTAGAAGTACAAAAATGTCTAGAGAAAACTGTGTATGTTTCAGTAGCTGTTTTTGCAGAAACATTTAAAATTGCTCTGGCTAATTAATTTCATACGCAGAACGTGGAGCTTAAAGAAACAGTGTCCCTAAATCCATTCACAGCAAAGCAGAGATGAGACTCCCATTCCTGGGGAGAGTGCAAGCCATGAAAGTTAAAAAAAACCCCTGCTAACCCAGAGATCTCTGCCCAAGTGATCTCAGTTAAAAAACCCCAACCAACCAACAAACCAACCAACCAACCAAAAAAGCCCCACCCACAAATGAGGAAACAGCTGCAAATGACACTTTCCTTTTCAGGACTGCCAGTTTTAGAGATGGCCAATTAAGTCCAGCAATTATTCATACATTTCAGGCATCTACAAGTATGTCCAGGACAGCAGGAATTACCACTTTCACCTGTTCTTCAAGTGGACTGCCTTACATCACTGAACATGAAGCACAAAATGAACCATGTAATACAATGCTGCTCCCACTGATAACTTTATATGGACTTGTGCTAAGTAGGATGTTTAGGTCGACAGATCCATCTGTTGGAAGCAACAATCTCCAAGCTCAGTATTGCAACCCTCCTTCAGCTTCCAGGCAGCATATGTGCTGAGCTGCTCCCTAGCTGGCAAAACTTCTCGAGCTTGGACAATTACAGGCCACAAATGCCATACACTGCAGAAAGTAGCCACCTCTCTCTCTCACTTCCTGTTATCCTGATTCCCTGAGCCCGAATGCCTCCCTCAACCCACACTGCAGCCACTCCCCATGCTTTTGCAACTGGCTGCCTCATTGCTTCTGCACACTGCTTTCCATAATCCACACAGAATTATCCAGGCTGGAAAAGACCTCTGAGATCAAGTCCAACCTTTGACCAATCACCACCTTGGCACTGAGTGCCACACTGGAACACAACACCTTCAGAGATGGTGACTCCACCACCTCCCTGGGCAGGGAATCCATTCCAACGTTTAACCCTTTCTGTCAAGAGATCAGAATGCCTGACCTGAATCTCCAGAGGCACAGCTTGAGGCCATGGTCCTCCTGATGTATCACTTATAGCCTGGAACAGGAGACCAATCCCCAGTTCTCTACAGCCTCATTCAGGCACTTGTAGAGTGATGCAGTCATCCCTGAGCCTCCTTTTCTCCAGGCTAAATCCCTTCAGCTCCCTCTGACACTCCACACAAAATTTGTGCTCCAGACCTGTCCCCAGCTCCATTGCCCTTCTCTGAACACACTCCAGCACCTCGATGTCTTCCTTGAACTCACAAGCCCAAAACGGGACACAAGATTCGAGGTGTGGCTCTCCAGCGCT
This sequence comes from Melozone crissalis, assembly GCF_028551555.1. Taxonomy (NCBI): domain Eukaryota; kingdom Metazoa; phylum Chordata; class Aves; order Passeriformes; family Passerellidae; genus Melozone; species Melozone crissalis. The sequence continues at coordinate 32,907,231 of NW_026535794.1, forward strand.
GAGCAGAGCAGAACAATCACTGGTAAATCTTGCTGGCCACACCGTCCTTGATCCAAGCCAGGCTGCTGCTGGCCCTCTTGGCCACCTGGGCTCACTCCTGGCTCATGTTCAGCCAGCTTGTGGACCAGCATGCCCAGGTCCTTTTCTGCCAGGCAGCTTTCCAGCCACTCTGCCCCCAGCCTGCAGCACTGTCTGGGGCTGCTGTGACCCAACTGCAGGACTTGACACTTCCCCTTATTGAACCTCAGCCTGTCCAGATCCCCCTGCAGAACCCTCCTACCCTCCTGCAGATCAGTGCTCCCACGGATCTTGCCATCATCTGTGAGCTTGCTGAGGGTGCACTCAATCCCCTCATCCAGATCACTGATGAAGATAAGGAAAGGACTAGCCCTGGAGAACCTCCTGAGTCTGGCCAACAGCTGGATGTGGCACCATTCCCCTCCACCCTCTGGGGCCAGATATCCAGACTGGTTTTTTAGTCAGTGAAGAGTGCACCAGTCCAAACCATGGGACTACCAGCTTTTCCAGGAGAGTGCCATGGGAGACAGTATCTATCTAAGGCCTTACTGCAGTCCAGGTAGACAACAGCCTTGCCCTCTCCCACTCCGTGGGTCACTGGGTCATGGGATGAGATCAGGTTAGTCAGGCAGGACTTGCCTTTCCTAAACCCACGCTGGCAGGGCCTGATCCCTCAGTTGTCCTGTATGTGTGATGGCATTCAAAATAGCTGCTCCATAACCATCCTGGGCACCAAGGTCAGACCAATAGGCCTGTAAGCTCCCTGGATCCTCCTTGCAGTCCTTCGCGTGCCTGGGTGTCACACTGGCTAACTCGCTGTTTCTGCACACTGCTTTCCATGGTTTGGAAGAACAAAACCAAAATTAAACATACCAATAGTTCTTTAGCTTCAGATATTGGGACTTTGGGTTTACAGAGAAAAATTTTCTTAACATTTCCAAATTTGTCTGGATCACCAATTAATACAGGTAAATTCATGAGAGTTGAAAGATTTGGCTTCAGTGTTTCAGCTACTCTGCTTTCTATTTACTAAGAATTTACAACTGAAATTTATGGTAAGACATCATGGATTCAAAGGTATTGAGCAATAACCAGTTAGAACTTGTTTTGTCACCAATTTTTCTGGCATATTCCATCAAGCTTTAAAGATGTGTGCTGGTGTTTCTTTTAACTACTTGTTAATAGTTCCTGGCACCAACACAGAAACAGCAAATGCAATTACATTTCATACACTTACCCTCTTAGAATCATGATAAACTCTTTTGGTGGCCTTCCCTGACAATCAGGATGAAAATCTGCTGCAAGGGCTTTGTGGTTGTATTCCTTTTGGAGTGGCAGTATCAACATTCAACCAGCCACTTGCCAGAAAACTAAACAAAGTCAACAGGGTTTCTCTTCTTCCACCATCTCACCACAACTCCAGCAAGTGACAAGGATGGCACAAGAGAAAGCCGGACTACCCACCCAGCTTAGCCATCCCAAATAACCACATACTGATTCTCAGGGAAGACAAGGCTCCTGAAAAGACAGGTAAAAGCTGACTTTATCATCCACACCCCAGTATCAAGTACTGTTTAATCTACGTTCCAAAGTGACACAAGAGACAGAATCAAAGACAAGAAACCACATTATCAGTGGACTTAACTTTTATTGAGGGGGAAAAAAAAGGTTTACACATAGCTGTAGGTTTTTCCATCCATACCTCCAAAAGTTCAAAAAGGACTGGAAACAAAACTTGCTCCATCATTATTTCAATACCAAAAAGTTGGCCATTTTTTCTTTCATGAACAGCAAATTATATAACTAATTGCTATGTTCAATAAATATTTTTCTCTTGCACCAATTAAGAGGAAATATTCAATGAAGTACCACAAAGACCCCAGGAATTTAACAATTTTAATTTCAACTGTTATCCACTGTGTAGCAATCCAGAAACTTTTTTCTATAAAACACACAGCCTTAATTTTGAGTGTACAAGGATCTATTCTCCCAGTCAGTCAAATACCAAACTCTGATCTAGCTCAAATAGTCTACTTTCAAAGCAACTACTTGACAAAAAAAAAATTTAAAAATCCTCTGGTTCATGACTATCTAAGCAAATTTATCATTACAGAAAAGACTCAAAGTCATTACTTGTTTATCAAAGTAATAGGTAAACATTTTAACAGAAAGATTAACAAGTTACTTGGAAATACAGGTTTATGTTAAAGTATCCGAGTGTGTATACTACATATGACATGCAAGCTTTAAAAATATCAATGCTCTCTTCTGATTAGTCAGGAGTCCAACTGTTTTAGAAATAAAATAGGAATGACTTCCAAAATGTATCAGCACTTTGGGGTTTTCTATTTTTTTGCTCAAGATGTTTTACTACACAAAAACTACAACAATTACAATATTTAAGAGTATTACAATAAGAAGGGGTGGAAAATAGGAATACTTCAACTGAAAATATGTATATTCTAAATGAACCAAAGACTTGTGAAAGAGCTGTAAGGATGACAAGAAAGGGAAGATGGAAGGGAAAGCAGTAGGGAAGCTAAAGATCTGAACTTTGTATTTAAAAATCAAGTCCTCAACTGTAACTCTTCTGATCTTCAGTAGCGCCCTGGAAAAAACAAAAGATGACACAATTACTAATTACACAATCATAAACTAACTGTACACATTTTCTCAACTTCACTGTGCCCAGCTTTTTTTGCTTTCACATTCAGAATTCCCATTGATCAATTCATATAACAATGTTTATGTCAGCCAGATCCTGTTTATTCACTTGTATTTACTTACTTGGACTATAGGAACGGGATCTTGATCGCGATCGGTATCGACTATAATAGGGCGATGGTGATCGTCTCCTTTAAAGGAAATTAAAAAAGAAACCAAACAACATCCATTATGAAAGGAGCCTTATTCACATCACTTCTACAGAACAGAACCACTTCCTTAGCACTGAAAGACTTGGCCTGCATGAATGATTTCTGCTTTATTTGGCTGTGGCTTATGGTTATTTTAACAAATGCTTTTATATTTCTCTATTTGATGTGTTTAAACTCTAAGATATTCCCAGACAAAGAATTTAATAAACTCTCACTAGCCTTACAAACACATAAAGTGCTTTTCCAGATGCCTACAATTCTTGTTGAACAACATTCTCTGAAACAAGATAACTTTCAAAACAGCAAGATGGTTATGAAATGTCAAGCATTAAAAATCCCATCTACAAATAATCCCTTTTTAAACAGCAGTGTGTATCAGCTGTCCCTGGTTCTATATACAGCATAGAAAAATGAGTTCCCTTTTTATCTGTCCACTTGATTCCTGGGATACATGCTCTACACCTCCTCAACATAGCAAAATTAACCCCTTGCCCAACAGAAAAACCAAATTACATAAACACTGAAGATTCTGACTACTTCAGTCCCATAAAACCTAAGGGAATGAGGCTCTAACACATAACAGACATGTATGCAGAATATTGCTACAAACTGAGTATGTTTTGTCATCTGACTTTCCAACAAATCCACTGTTACAGAAATGAAATAAAGATAAGGTACCTGTATCTGTAGTCATATTCTTCATATCTGTCATATCCTCTGTCATACCCCCTATCATAGTATGAGTCCCGGCGACGACCCGCTCCACCGCCACCACCTCCTCCACTGCTATTAGGGGAAAAGAAAAAACAAAACCAAAACCCCCTTCATATATCTAGTCTTCATCTTGAGTTAAATTATTAGATAGATAAATGTAAATTATTTAAAGTGTTTTTAAAGTGGTCTTGTAGTAAATCAGACACTTAAGACTGTATCACAAAAATATACAGACAAAGTAGTTACATAAAAACACGTTCAAAATCTCCCAGAAAAACGAGGGATTTGATGCTAATTCCCATCAAAATCAAAGGCAAATGGGCACCTTAGTATTTCAGCAGGCTAAGGATACATTAGTTGATCATGCTGGATAGTATTTTTTATTAACAGGTCCTTCAATATTTCTACAAATCAAGATACAATAAACAACAGTAGGATTTAAGAATGTATGTTAGTAATTTCTTCAACCAGAATCTAGCATTCAGTTTAAATCCACTGAACTCACTGTGTTGGCCTGCCCATGTAGATGCCTGGGGTGGGTGTATGTGCTCTTTTGGTGATTGAATAATCCACTCGAATCCTCCTGCCATCCAGCTCCATTCCATTTGCATGCTCCATTGCCTGCAGGAGAGACAAGGAACAGGGATGTGACATCTGCAACCTACTGGTAACTATGGAAGGCTATGTACAAACACATTATTTTCCACCAGAAAAACAAGCCCGCAACTGGTCTTGTTTAGACTGGTTACTAGTGCCCCACTGTGGCGACTGGCTCATCTCTTGTCCCCATGCCTGTGTGCCGGTGGTGTTACAGGGCTGCACTGGGGGGCCGAACTAATGCGACTCTCAATCCTGCTTAAGGGAGCACAGGCTAACCACTAACACAGCCACTCTCCCTAGACTTTATCTTCTACCCATCTGAAAGGCAAACTGAAAGTCAAACCAGCTTTTTTCCGAAAGCTGCATCTTTCCCAGCGCCGTCTCTGCCCCAGAGGGGACGGGCGGATTCAAAAGCTGTGCAAAACAGTGGCTTCCTGTAGGGTGCATATGGCCGGATTACTGCTCGTCGGCTGCCATTTCATGCTCTCCCAGCCTCCTGCCATCTCCCTTACAAGGACCTACTTCAGCAGAGCTTAGTAAAATGGCGGGTTCAGCCTACATGGATACCTAATTACAACCTTCCTCCCCACTCCCTCTCACAATAGCAGCTCGCTTAAGTGATACACACAAGGCTCTGCGCTCAGGCGCCCGTGCCTTCAGAGCTGCCCGCAGCCCCTGCACGCACTCGCTGGGTGTTCCAGCCCCAGCTCCTCCACTCTGAGGATCAATACAATGGCCTTTCACAAACTCAAACCATCAAAGCAAGTTATTCAAAGGAGCACAGTGAACTTCTGAGATTTACATTCATGCAAAAATAACCTAAAAACGCAAACCCCAACAAATCCACAACAATTAATTTTAAAAGCTAATGATGGACTTGAAAGGATTTTATTTTAATTTGCTTTTTGAATTTTAATAGCTTTTGTTATCTGCTATAGAATCCCTGAAATACCAATACACACCACTTATTTCTCAACACTAAACACAGCACTTAGTCCAATACATATTATTTTAATTTTTCATGTCTGGAGAAGAGACACTGTTACAATCTTGAGTTAAAGAACATAACCACTTTGTTATTTTTTTATCTACAAAAAACAAGACACAACCTCAAAACATGAAGGTGGCTCTAAACAGAGAACTTTTTTTCTTCTTTTTAATAATGAAGCATTTATTCAAAAATCTCAACTCTAACAAGAGCCTCACTGAACTTACATACAAATTGTAAAGGAGATACAGAAACCTGATATGCATATGATTTAACTGCTGTGTCCAAACTGGAGGTGACTGATGATCACTGATGTATTTATTGAGAGTTAGTATTTTAGTAATGCTGTTTGTGTCCATACTCTATCGCCACCTAGTGATTTGTGTTCCTGTACAAAACTAACTACATTTAGCCAACTGCAAGGCACAGCAAAGAGCATTTCAAGTCTTTCAATATACACTCAGGTATATTTTGTGACTAAAACACATTCCTCAGCTTTAGTCTTCTAGCCTTAACACCTTTTTTTTCACCACAAGGATGATATAAATGAAAATAAATCTGTGCGTGCATCCTAGGAAAGTATGTGTGCACAAGCCTAACAATGAAGGCTGCAAATATCTGGCTGAAAAATTACCTTTGTGATGAAACACATCTTTCTGGAAATGCAGTAAGTTAAATTGCAAGAAATTTCCTGCAGCATGGCATTTTAAAGTCCAGTCAACAACTTTCAGAATAATAAGCTTAGCTGACAAGAAGCCACCTCAAATCCAGAACATCTGGCGTGTTTGTCTTATTCAGTTAAGCCAACAAACACCTCTTCCAGAGGAAGAATTCTTTGACAGAGGGAGCAGTATAGAGAAGACCAACATACCAGCAAGAGAAATGAAGAATTAATTTTGAGAGCTGGCTGTTTGTTTTAGAAATACCAGGAAATGTGTTACATTTCAGTGTATAAAGATCATGGTTACCAGACTGCACAGAACTCCCAACACCCTAGTCATAATTTCTAATGTCCTACCAAATATTAAAACATTTTCCTTTTACAGTTGTCAGCAATAATTGCCAACTAAAAAATTTAAAAGAGAGAAAATCTTTAATAGATAGACAAAAACAATAAAGCCTCATAGTTCTGACTGCATCCCCAAACAGGAAGGCCAAAATCTACAATTAATAGTATAGATCACTCATATTCAGTAATTAGCAACTGGAAATTGCTTCTAAAGAGAAGACTCTCTGCACCACTCTTAACTGCACACCTCAGGTCTCTGAAGTGCTTACACTGACATTATTAGGTAAGGACTGCTGCAAGATGACAAAAAGCCCTCTCTGAAAACCTGTGTTCATGTAACTGATACAACAGTATTTCTTTTGTATGAAGGCTGTAAAAATATGCAAGTGATCCTAATCACTGCCACTTCTGTGCTTTATTGAAAGTTAAAGTAGTTTACAAGAAAGTTTTGGGGTTTCACAAAATTTTCTTACTGCATGTCATATTCAAAACAAATTTCACTTTCCTTTTCTTGATGGTTTTGGGTGTGCATGACTGCCGTGTTAAGAATATTTCAGTGTCAAAGAGAAAAAATTGCATATTCTCTCTAAAAACGCCAGATTCTCAAATACTGTTCAATAAATTCTCATATACTGTTTAAGATGATGAAATGAAACTCTAAAAAGAAAAAAATCAAATAATATTGGATTTTAAGACACACAACCTCTTAGGAGTCTTTAAACAGTCAATCTATTTTTATTACAACCTAGATTATTTTCTAAATATCTGAATGTTGTTAAAAGATGTGCATGGTTTTTGCAAGAGGACAGTAAGCAAGAACACAGCATCGCTATAAACATATAATAATAACAATTCTAGTTGCAAATTCTATGGAAAACTTGATTTTTGTAGGCTAGAATACACACCTACATGTTTGCAGTCAGAACACAGAACTAGGACTGGGAATGGCATAGCTTCAATCTTGGATCACATTTTTAACGTTTTGGAGTTATAAACCTTCAGCAGACTATCCATAAGAAGAAAACTGATTATCTATAAGGTGTTAATTTCACCAAATGGGCAGCTCCTGAACTACAGTATAATCTCCAGTGGCTCAAAAAAGTCAGAAAGCAATAAATTTAAGAAAGATTTCAAGGTCATTTGATATTTAATGCAGTATGTACTGTTTTCTACATGTATGACCAATTAGGTAGATAGAGTAAAACAAGTTTGGAAACACAACTTTTAATTAAATGTGCAAACTTACATGGGTGGCTGGTATTAGTTAACCAAGAATTCACTAAAAAAATTAAGATAACTATTTCAATAACTTTTAGTCACTACAAAGTTAACAACATACAGACTGAATATGCTTCAATAGCCAAACACAAGCAGTTTATATTGTGACTTATTTTGAAAATATGTTCTCACAACTTAAAAATAATCTCACAAAGTACTGCCTTTTCTTTTCCTCACTGTAGTTTTGGGGGTTTCTTTGTTTTTTACTCTAAGTTCTTGTCTACTGCATTTAATGACACTGAAAAAAACATCATCTCCACTCCATCACAGGTACAGCAAGGGATGAAAGACAATGGATTCAATTCCCCCCTCCAGTAACTGATTACTCATTCACTTCTAGATTTACTGAGAACAACTGAAAAAAATTCTGAAAAAAAAATCTGATGGAATTAACAAAGAAACTTATCTTGTTACACTTGCTGCAGTCTGCCAAGTTCAATTCATGTATCCATTTCACTTTCAAACAACATTCAATTTACATTCTCTAGTTTGAGATTTCAATGACAACTTTTAAACATATACAATGATGAGCTTCAGCATTGATGGATTCAATGTATTATTTTTAAAGCATACTTTAGAGCTTCACAGTCAAGAAACACAGGATTTTAGAGAACCAGAATGAAGAACTGGAGGTTCCTGCAAGTATTAGCAACTTCATGGTATTTCAGAGTCTCCAGAAGTCTGTAACTTCTAATTCCAAACATCTGAGACCTTTTAGTGCTCTTTTCTGGTATATCAAGGGTTGTTTTTGATACCACAAACAATACTGAAGCCATTTCTTCAACAAGCCATGGGAGTTTTGTTCAATAACATTGGTTCTAAGCTAGTCTGCTTGCACCACACATTTGATGTTTTTCAAGTTGAACTGATAAACTCCATTATTATTCTGGTTTTTGGCAACTGAATGATGTTACTGGTTTGTGTTGATTGTTAATGAACAGCACTTCAGAAAAAGGTTCTGAAAAGATGCTCAAAACTTTTTGAAGAACATCTAACTAGCATTAGAAATTCCATATTGCCAACAGCTGCTGTAGCTGATGCTTCTTAGATGAGTTCCTCCTACAGACAGTACATTCATAGTAGCCTCAGTTTAAACAACTAACACTTCACAGTCTGAGCTACTGAAAAGCTGGTTTAGCAGCATATGACATCCCTGGTAACTGTAGTAAGAACCACGTCCCTAGAACAGCCAGCACTTTTCACTCATGATTTTCTCAACTTACTGTTAAGTAAAACCCTGACACAATCAATTCCTCCTCCATCAACCTAATTTTTTTCTCATCCTAGTACACAGAAGTTAGTAATCCTCTTAAACACAGAAGGAAAGTCCTTATGTGATGGGCAGATGAATATCCTCTATAATTTAGTGAAAACATTGCAAAACAATATTACAACACTGAAGACTACATAAGAGAGTGTGAGCAACAAGTGTTGAACAGATGTTTACAGATATTGCCCTTTGCATGGTGTGCACACAAAGGACTTGCACATTCTGAGGACTTGGAAAAGGGTGGCCAAGACAAGACACTGCACCACCTAAGGCAAAAAAGAAATACTAAATATTTTTAAAAAACCAACAACTACTTGAAATAAAGTAACTTTACAATAAATTAAACCCATGATATACCCATTATAAAAACAGGCACATAATGACAGAAGCTTTTCAAACAGGCTTTGAACAAGCTGACAAGAACATTGGCACAGCAAATCCTCAGGCTCCCATACAATCATTAGACATTCATCAGTTGTTTCCTAGACATCCATCAGTCCTTGACATTTACTGTCTGCTATCACACTTTGAACTGAAGACAGTGTCCACAGCATCTTCAATATGGATCAAAACCTAAGAATCCAGTCGAATGTTTTTTTGCAAACACTATGCAATAAAAGACATCTGATGGAAAAGGAACCTTCTGTCTGATCATGAAGTTTCATCTTAACCTTGGCAGGGTTTCAAACAGAATAGAACATATTCTACAAGAAATCTCCTGGCCTGGACACATGCTTTGAAAACTTCTCTCTCAGTCCTGTTGTAGTGGAATGTCTGAAGCTACTGTGATGCTTTGGCAGCTCCTCTGTGTAGTAGTTATCAAAAGCTAAGCTTCTGTTCCTCTTTATAATCAAGATGCTCATGAACAGCTAACAACAAGGCTGCTATGGTGTCATGATCTGAAATTTTAAAACAGTTGAAGTAAAAATACACTTTAAAACTGCCCCTTCTGTATTTTTAGGACACTGAGAAGTATCACCTTTAAGAAATGCTATTTTACATTGTCTTTGGAGTTCCAATACATCGATCTAGTTGACAACTTAAAATGTCTTTACCACCATATGGCCACTGCACAACTTGGTTTCAGAATCACGACACAGCAACACTTTAACTAGTTCAATAACTGATCCAGCTTGTAAAAGTGGTAGGATGACAAAGATCCTGAGGGATTTTTAGCTGCACGAGAATCCATGCACAACTGACAGTAATTAAGTTATGAAAGCTTAAACATAACTACTCACAATTAATTTGATGTAAAATTTTAGTATTACCTGTATTTCAGAGCAGGTCTGCTGAGAAGCTTCCCTATGCTAGCCTTCCTGAAGGGCAATAGTAGAGACTATGAAAAATCCAACTTTTTCTCTGGAGTTCTACTCCCATTTAATCCATCTATCTTTATATGGGGTTGTAATTTAGTTCAATATATCATCTCTTTATTTAGATGTTTTGGATGTTGAAGGTTTGGGATTCTGGTTATGGTTTTTGGTTGGTTGGAGTTTTAAAAATTATTATTATTTTTAAGAGGAGTTAGTTATTCAGAACAGAAGTAATTCAAGTGTCATTACCTTCAGTCTGAAAAGTTGAGTATGCATATCTTCCAAACACAGAATGCTACATTTCTTTCAGTGTTCTTCTACAGGGCCTGTTGCAAAATTTCACACCTACAGCTATCTAGCTATGTGTCTGTATATACCTACATTTATGTATCTCCCCTTTTTCTACACCAGCTGCCACATTGTCATCTTCAAATCTGTCCTCAAGGTTCATGAAACAAGTCAAATAAACAAGTTTTGCTTCTGTCCTTCTTGTCAAAATATTTCAGTTATTTAAATTCCAGGTATTGGGAGACTTTGCATCCTTTCCCCCTTTTCAGGCACCAATCCGTTGGAGAAAAGAAAAATGGGTTTAATTACATTCCAAATTATTTGGGTTCCTGCTTATGGCCCTAATCTTTACTTCTGTATTTCTGAATGGAAGTAACAACTCTCTTTGCTTTCCTTTGCATTCCAGTTTCATAGCATCTGCCAAAACAGCTTTATGCTAAACAAATTACTTCATGCTATTTACATGGAACATTTTAAGAAATGCATAGTATCACGCATGACCATTGCCCGTGGCAACCAGGGAAAAAAACCTACCTCTAAGGACATATGAAGCTTTTTAAAAAAGAAAAAGAAAAAGAAAAAAAGCTGTACCAGCAGACAAGACTGGTACATGGATGTGCCAAGGAATACTTGCAAATATTTCAGATGCAAAATGTTTTACAAAATAGTCACTTTTTCAAAATCCCAACAAATTCAGGGTGCAAAGAAATACAGGTCTAGAAGTCAGAACAGAGCAGCCATTAAAGACAGATGGATATACAACTATCCATCCCATTAATCTCTTGACCAACCTCTCCAACTGAGACTGCAGGAGAATACAGAAGGGACACTAAAGGAAGCTTTGTGTCCTTTTACTTACCTCTATAACTTGCAACAAGCACACATACATACATCTACAAGACTACTCTTCCCATAAACTGATTCTGGATCATACCAGAAGGCAAACACAAGAACTTAGTTCAATCAAGTAATCCAAGTTTTTTTTCATTTAATTATCATCAAGTAGCAGCAGCATTCTTATTTTTCAGCTCCTGATAGGTTCCAGAGCTGTCATTCTCCCTGCCTTCAATACTACATGATCTATAAAGAGAGGAGTCGTATTTAATACCTCCTTATAAATAAAACCTGGCAAATGCACACAGAATCAAACAGCACATCTGCCCAAACCTATTAATCCATGAACAAGATGAAGTCTGTCCCAAAGAAAGAGATGCACACAATGCAGACCTGAAGTAGTTTTTAGAGGGTGTCTTTACTTTTAACAGCAACTTTATCCATGAATGGTAAAGTTCACGGTATCATTATAGGGACAAAAAAACTATTGCTTAATGTAAATTGTGGTGGATCATAACACAGGCTGCTGTTCATATTCTTTGATTCTCTCCTTACAGATCCATTATACTAACAACTCAGTCTAGCTATTAACAGCTATCTGTTAAACAACCAGGAAAGCAACTGGCCAAGGCACAAATCAAGACAAACCCCACTGTTTTTCAAATGTACAATGACATGCCTAAAAGGAGAAAATACACAAAGAATCACCAGAATTTTCATTCAGAAAACAACTTAAAACTTTAACTTCCAAAATGTCTCAAAAATACTTCAGATATAGAAGCCTTAAAGATTTATTTGCATTTTGAAGTAACAGACTAAAATCAAAGTCCAGAGCTCATTGGTGATTTACTATGATATTTAAGATATTGAGCATAAGCTTATGCTCAATATCTGCCCATGCACCTGAACTCAAATGCTTCATTTGTTTAGAACTGCCACATTGCTTGAACAAAGGATTTAAAATTAATCTCAGCGTGAGAATCTGCTAGTGAATACACACTCAAAAACTTGTTGTTTTTTTTACAGACAGTTAACGAAGATAATGCATAAAGAGCACGCCTGAAAAAAGTAGCAAAGCATGCATTTACCTCTTTAGAGTCATCAATTCTCTCAAAATAAACGAAAGCAAATCCTCTTGACCGTCCAGTCCGCTGATCATAAACCACATTGACACCAGTGAGAGGTCCGTAACGGGAGAAGACTTCACGTAAATCTCTCTCAGTAGTGTACAAACTGAGACCAAACACTCCAAGACAGGTATTAGGATCTGGATTAGCCTGGTAAAACAAATGTTCAACTCAATTAGTTTTATTAAACCCATTAAGCTTTTTCTACCTTGCCTACCTAAAGATTGCATGGATCTCCAATAAACAATTAGTTTTCGTTTCTAAAAAATTAAAATTTGAATATTCTTATATCAAAAATTATCAATTATAAAAAATTTAATCTGAAGAAAACTAAACAGGTAATACACAGTTTAACACATTGACAGTTATCATTCTAATTGTAAGATTGTTTCCAAAAGCAACTACTTTCATGGTTTTAATTTTAGAAAAAAGACCAAGACAAGTTTCTCATGTTGGTAAAAAACAGTTGATAAAAATTATCATTCTGATATACAGAAAAGCTACAGAACAAGAGGAACCCATGTTACTAGTATTTCATATTTAAACGACCAAGGGGCAGACACCACACACAAATCTGTGCTGCAGACAGGTCAGCCAGCCTGAACTGCCACCTTCAGCCCTCTTGCATGGTCATCACTATGAGTGCACAGTGCCTCCAGCTGCCCACACTACATAGGAGCACTTGAGCTCCTTCCTAAGCACAGGCAACTGAACTATAATCTAGCTCCTACTGAAACTTCCTCCACCTCACCACTTCCTAGCCAATACACTGAAAGTCAATATTTACACTTGTAAGTTAATCTTTCCACTTGTAAACTGGATGAAAGGCACCTGATTCTTTCATCTAGAGAGCAACAAGTGTTGAAGGCCAGTTCTGTGAAACTGTAATCCAACAGCATGCATATTTCTTTAGCACAAAACTTCACTCTTTATCATGATGTGGGATACTTAAAAAAATTCACTTCATCTAGACAAAGTCAAATATGTAATAGTACAAGGTACAAGTTGTCTTTTAGGTTCAAAATTTCTTTACATGCCAGAGAATTTGTATCTAATGCCAAATCCTCTGTAAGATTATTTTGGTCAAAACGTTTTTCATGTTTTCCAGTTAAGGGTCTGGCACCTGTACTACCAGATGCAGCAATTTAAAACACCAGCAACAAGCACAGAGATTTATTGTTTCTGCCAAAATAACAACTGGAAGCTGACACAACTGAAAGTTGTATTTCAGTTTCAGTAAGTCATCTATGAATTATAATTTATGCCTCAGTGCCTGCTTTTCAGCCTGATTCAAAGACTGAAAAGGTTCAGATCTTCTGTCATATTTTTTTCACCACATTTGCTCAGGAACCTATTGTGAAAATAAGATGCCTGCACTATTCATATATTTGAAATTCCTTTCTTTCCATTTGTCAAAGTTCAAACTTCTGTTTTAAGACATGAATATTCTGCAACTCCACACTATAGCTAAAGAGCACAAGACCTGGCAGTTTGTAACTCAAAAGTTTGAACTATACACATCAAGATTTGTATTTTTTACTCCATATTTCAATGGCACTGGCAACTATACTAATTTCATTACTAAAATCCTGTAAGTATAGTGAAATCTGTCATTTAAATAATTGTTCAGGTAAATCCTCCCCACATCCATACCTGTTGCATGTTTTTAACATCCCTCTTACACTTAAACCCCATGAATTCTTCCAAGGCAAGAGACTACTGAGATCAGTCTGCAGACCCTAAGTGCCAAGTGACAACTACATCACCACTGGAGGGCCTAAACTGATTGTGGAGGACTAAAGGGCAACTTCTGTATTAGGTTTTTGTACTGCCTCCCATCAACCCAGTATTCAAGCTCTCTCTACAACAAAAGAAGTGGCAAAATTGCTTTCCAATTCTCAACCCCAACCACTCTGCTGTTACAAAGAAGGACACAAGGAGAAATCTCGGAAGGACAGGATTAGTATTTTAGATTTTGGTTGGTGTAGCTATACTTCCTCCTGCTCATACAGAGACACTTCTCATCTATATTTTGAAAGACTTACTGCACCTCCTTTCCACAAATGTAAATTTTTCTAGTCTACTATAAAGATTTACTTATTACCTAATAACACAAGGCTTTACTTCAAGGTAAATCAAATGAAACAATCAGAAGCCTAAAATCACAAGCAATCTCCAACATACGCTCTATAAGCAAATAAACACTTGAGAATTTCCTTCTATGGATCCCTATGTCAATCTTATCAATACTTTCAGGTTGCCAGCACACACAGATGTGGTCTCATTTTTGTAAAGGTTATATACTTTTTTAACAACAACAAAAAAAATCAGAACAGCTTAACTTCTAGAGCTGACTGAAGCCAAATGTCACCATACCTGCACATACTGACTTGCAATAGAATGTTTTTCAATTAAATTCCACAACTTCCCTGCCACTTAGTTGCAGGCCCAAGAAGTAAGCGCTCAACTGTAAGGACAGAGATTGCTCCACACACAACCCCCACTCCCATCCAATCCCTGTATCCTCCAGTGACAAACCAGCAGGTCAAACTCAGCCTGCAGATAACCTGGGCTACCCTGATACAAGCAGCAATTGTTTTGTCGATACTCAGCCTTTCTGAACATGACATACTCTGCTGCCAGTGTGCCTTCTCCTGTTGGACATTGGCGAGTGACTGCGGCTCCTGCGCCGCCGGTACTCGGGTGTGTACGATCTGCTTCGAGAGCGCCGCCTGTGGGAATGCGAATGGGATCTGGAACGAGTGTAACGTCTGTGCGAATGCCTTCTGGACCTGGATCTTCGACAAACAGAGAGCCTTCAGTCAGGGCAAATGTGTATGGCCATCATTCATTGAACTCTAAACAGTACATTTTCTAGAGAAATCTTTTCTTAGACGGCGTCTACAATATTAAACCCATTAAGCTTTTTCTACCTTGCATACCTAAAGATTGCATGGATCTCTAATAACCTGCTCGGTAGCAGCATTTTTAACTCTTTGAGAGTAGTTCTGACATACACTGAGGATTATATTCACAACAGCTTTCAGCAATTTCAGAGGTTAAACTTACATCAGCTTGGCTGTAACAACTGCACAGTGGCACAGAAACTAGATATGCCACACTGTAAAGTACTGTTTTGACTGAAAAATTGAAATATCTGGCAGGACTACAGTGCTGCAATATCTACAAGTAAAGTTTGTCTAGGCATGAAAATTACTCCAGACCAAAAAAAAAGCAAACCCCAAACATCTGCTCTAATCCTCAAACACTTCCTTGCAAATGCCTTGTTGATAATAGTTGTTTAAAACAGGTAGGTAATCACCTGGCTAAACACTGCAAGAAACTGTCAGATGAGTTGAACTTGGGCAATTCAGAGCACAGCAACTCTTTCAGTTGCTCTGGTGTAAAGTGTATAGATAGAGAAGATGTATTACTGATCTCTCCCAAGAACTGGGAAGGAGAGACAACGTTAAGACTATTTCTCTTTCCCCTCTAGTGCTACAAATGCTGTTTTCTGTTTTCTCTTGTGGTTGGTTAAAGAAAGATTCAGTAGCTTTCCCCATTTTCATCAATATGTTGCTAAAAGGGAATAGAGAAGATAGGTAACATAAACCAGGTAACATTTATGGCATATTTAGAGAAAAAAGCCTAAGACATTTCTCTTCTGACCCATGCAAGCTCCATCAGACCTGAAAGTTCTAAAGCTTTACCTCCACACATCCATACTTGGGGTAGAGAAGGACAGAGAAGACATGTGCAACATTGAAAAATGAATTTAAATATTAAAACTCTCATAAATTAGGACCACACCCAATTTAAGACATAGTTTTTGATTATATTTTTAAAGCCTCCAATGAAAGAATGTCCAGAACATTCACAAACACTGTTTTCCAGTATTTCCAACAGTTAGACAGCTTACTCTTTTTATGTAACCCTGATGCCTTTGCACCAGGTCTCACTTGACTTTTTTTACCTCCCCCCTAAAGGAAAGGTCCACACAAGAATTTCCTCATAAACAATTTCAGGAGAAGGAAGCAGCTTCACAAAATTGAAATGCAATCCATTTTCTATCTTCTGGAAGAGAGAAACCTACATATTTCAGCTGTGATTTTTTAATTATAGTATTTTCTCTATTTGTATCCATGAAATAATTTCCCAACTTTGTCCACCTGTATGAGCACAAACAGGCAAATTAACATATCCCTGTTAATATATCCCAAAAAGTTTGTAATTATTAAAACAGGGGAAAAGAAACTTCACCAACCTACCAAAATAACAGCAGTAACACTGAGCTGACATGAATAACTTTCTGAACTTACCTTGATTTTGATCTTGACCTAGAGTGCGACTCAGAGTGTTTGGAAGCCCTCGATGGACTGCGAGATCCTGACCTGCTCTCTGATTTTACACGAGCAGGACTCCCAGCTGGAGATTTTGACTGGGAGCGAGACTCCTAACAAAAAAGACAGTATTAAAAATGGTATTGGTTGTGTAAATGCCTAACTCCTAACATTTAAAGTACAGTAATTCTATTATATTGATTGCTCCTGAAAAACAAATGGTTAGGCAATACCCTCCAAAACAAATTTCGTTTTGCTAACCCACTGTTAATATTGTATGCTCGCCTCAAATAGGTCCCTGCTTGAACCAGATCACCAATTCTCTATTAACTAAGTAATCATGCAAATTCATCTACAACTTGATCATACAGACACTGGAACATAAACCATACATTTACTTAACCTAGGACCCATTCATTCTTCCAGATTCTTTTAATTCTACTTCACTCTTGCTTTCTACTTTTCTTCATTCTTCATTGAGTTTTTCATTTTTCATACTTCGTGTATTCTTCCCCAATTCAAACAATTCATTATAGCCTTAAAAAAATATTCAAGTGCTTCTATCTGACCAATCTTCTGTTCAATTTTTTCCCCCATTCAATTTTAATTTTCTGATCTTTAATACTTTTCATTAGCCTTCTTTTATCTTGATTTATCTTCCACATTCTTGGAAAAAACTCTTCAATTTCTTCACGAACATTAACCTTAATGGAAAAAGAACATTTAGTATATTTAAGCACGTGGGGATTATAAAACTCTGCTGGAGTTCAGATGTTATCTACCAAATTGAAAAGCCAGCAGGTAAAGTGCAAGAAACTATTTTATAAAACAACTTTTTAAAAAAATTATCTTTAAAACTGTATAAGTGTCTATGTTCTAACAATAAGCTTACTGAGTTCTCAGTGTTTTACTGCATTTGCAAAGCTACCCTCCTCCCCTCTGAGATTTTTTTGTAAGATACATAGATACACTAAAAACTAATTAGCACAAATATATTGAAGTGTTGATATCAGTGATTCCCCCCCCTAAAATAATAACTATGTGCTTCTCAGTATTAAATATCCCAAATTTTACTCCTACAAATTACTAAGACATTCAATTCAACAGAATGGCCAAAGATTTCCAATCAAAACCTATCTATGCACATACTTACTCACAAAACACATGCATATAGGTATAAGCAACATAAATTATTATTCTTCCTACTTTTTCTTCCTCATTGTTATCCTGTTTTCCTTATATAATCCATATAAACTAAGATGTAGAACCATATAGTTAAAGCAATCCAATAGAAGTAAAAACAGGAGGGGTTTTTTTCTTGCATGGTAAGGCACACAAGAGAAAAACTAGGAAAACAAGCAAACAAAGAGCAGGTTAGGATTTCCTCACATTTTATAGTGTACAGCATTTCTAGGGAGCTTAGCTATAGAAACCCCTACAGAACAGTATGCTATATACATTTGTAACTTCACAAAACACTTAATGAAAAATGCATACCAAGTTCCCCTCCCACAGGTGTCACATTTCAGGTTTATTTGCACGATTTCTCCGTCTGACTGTCTTCACAATTTTTTCTCTTTCTTACTCTACCTATGTCTACATTTGCAGTTTCTTTTGCAGTTAAAATTGTTCACTACCTTGGGCTGGGGTTCTTTTTCAAAGATGTTCTCTTCATATTTCCAGACAGTAAATTTATCAGAAACAGAACCTGAGAAGCTCCTTACTAACAACTATTGCAGCCACACTACCATTCCCCTTTACCTCAATAAAAAGGACAAAGGACTCATGGAGAAGGTCGCCTACTAGGATGACAGGCATTGCCAAACTTTAATAATGAAGGCCAAATTCAAAGCTTGGCTGTGAACAGCGGCCCATACAACCCTTATGAGGATAGCTGTGTACTGAGCTAACTACAGGACTTCACTGAAATAAATTATGTACATGCCTTTAAATATTACCAAATTCGGTAGCTTGACATTTGGAATTCACTGTTTGCAACAAACAAAAATTTCTCTTATAACCACTAACATTATTTTTTATCACCTCGCCTCTTTGTACTCTTCAACGTCTGACAGCCTCTTAAATTCTTCTCTTTATAACTCATCACTTGCAACAACTGCCAATTTCTCTGGGAACTATTTGTATTTCTCTCCCTAGTAAAAAATGATCAGTAATAAAGAAACACATTCAAAGTTACATCAGATTTTAAAAAACATCCTTGAATATAAAAGACAAAGAATTCACCCTCCTCAGACACTCCTTCGTAAGGATACTGCATTGTCC
Organism: Melozone crissalis; assembly: GCF_028551555.1. Taxonomy (NCBI): domain Eukaryota; kingdom Metazoa; phylum Chordata; class Aves; order Passeriformes; family Passerellidae; genus Melozone; species Melozone crissalis. The sequence goes on from NW_026535794.1 coordinate 32,926,172, forward strand.
ATACTTTTTACATCTGAAAGATCAATTCTTGAACGAGAACTCTGGAAACTTGAACAAAAATACAACCCCCACCCCATCCCCAGAGCCTGCACAATCTACAAGTGTTGGGAGGCGCCAAAAGTACCATGGACACAATTGCTCAAGTCAGCTTAGTGTTCTTAGCTATTCAACTGAAGCATCTCAAAACACCACCCACAGAGTCTTTAATAATATCAGCTATGACACCAAATCTATATAAAGTTGACAAAAGCAAATATTACATACTTCCAAATTAACCTATATGAAATTATCTGTTTAAGTCCCTTATGGGTTATATTCACAAATACACAACTTGAAAACTGCAGTGACAGAGGGGACCATGTAAATTCTCAGAGATTCTGAACTTCCTCAACCAAGTAACTGTGGATAAAAACTGCAGCTGAAGAGAGATTACCTGAGAGCAGTTGCACACTGTCACTGGGAAGCAATTACATCTCATCTTCTAATGCAACATAGTTCACCCAGTTACAACTCCTACAATGCTTCTAAAGGAGGCTAAGAGAATCACAATAACTTGCAAAAGTTTAAGGACTTAAGGTGATGCTGACAAAGTGCCTAGTAATATTTATATCAGCAAAACTACAGGGAGGGATTAAGGGATTCAGAGCTTCAAGGAATCACAAAGAGATTTTAAAGAGTTTTTCTTCTCTACTTACCACTATAATTAAACAATTAGCAAGCTGTATATTAGTCTACACCACAGACCAACCCAATTGTTCTTCATGAACCACTTATATCTATTCTGCAATACGGATGACAAAAGTACTCACTCTTAGTATGTCATCTTTAACATAAGAAAGCAGACAACTCTATTACCCCAATGCACTGAAACACCTCAGTTTTGTACCAGCCTTAAAGCAACCCATGCATTCTCATCTTAGCTCTGTTATTACCACAGAAACTAAATATTGTGTAGGAGAGAAAAGACTGAAGTTGCACTTTGGATCATCAGCACCACTTTCTTATCTTTCTGTCCTAGAGATCTTTAGTCATTCAAGGGCCACAGATGAGACTCAGTGTAAACTCAGCTCCTCATCCCACCAGCTTCCTACAGACAGTACCTATCTTAATGCCTTGGGCTTCATTTTGCAGCTGTCCAGTCACTACTTTCACCCTTGCAAACTTGTAGGCAGATAGTTTGACATGGGGATAGTGAATTATCTAAATTTGCTGCCACTAGAGTCTGCAGGAAAAGAAACAGAACTTCATAATATTCTTCAGATCAGACTTCCCTTTCAAAATAAACCCTGCATCTGCCACTAACACTTTTCCAGGAAACACCTCTCCCCAAAACACCAAAAAACCCACCCACACAAAAAACCCCAAACACCCTCCCCCCTGCCAAAAGTAATTACAAAAAACTGAACTCAGTTGTAAGAGTGTGCTTCTTCAGAGTAAGATGTAGTGGTTTCCTCAAATAGACACCAGGAAATGGGACTAATGATTCACCAAGAATTGGAACTTGGAGCCAAAACTGTAGACAAACGCAAAAAAACCCCCAAAAATTGCAGATTCATTTACTGATTCTCTGGATAAAATGCACAGCTAGAAGCATTTTAAGAGAGTACTGAGGAGTACTTTTAATCCTTGTTACCTTCCTTCATTCCCAGGAAGTAACAAACCAAAGTGACATAGAAAGGATGTCTCCTCCACCCCCACTACTCCATGATCACATAAACCCCAACACTGAGCAACTACCAACAACTTTAGATGATCCATCTGAGCCAGGCATCAGTCAGTCCACCTATTTCATCCTTACTGATAAAAATGCTTAACTGATCAAAAAGTTCTATCTACCACTTAAATTCCTTGTGTCTTTCAAAAGAAATCCTACTTTCCAATGTCCTTACTGCTTTAAAAGCATTTAAACACTTTTATGCAGAGGAGAATTGCAGAAGTCTTCAAGAGGTATTCTTTCCATTTACCACCCATCAAAAGAAGATATGATAAAGAACATGGGGGGGACCCACAACAAACAAAACAAACAAGTGACCAACCAACCCCTTTATCAAACCAACCAAACAAAACAATCTCATGTTCTTTCACACTACTCTTCTGTCCTGAACTTGTCATGCCTTACTCTAACTCTCACCTTACAATTTCAGAGTATGATGAAAGGCTATCAAAATTTAGAGTGAGATGCTAACTAAAAATAATGACATAAGTTTAAACTAAGCTTTCTATAGCTAAGCATGGGAAAAAGCCCCCAAAATATTAAATCCCACAGAAATTTCAGGTGAAATTCAATTGACCTGGAGTGAAAAGAAAAGGATAGGACAAGTGGTTGAGCAATACCATTTCCAAAAATCTTGTTAAAAACTCCTACCCAAAGTAAAAAAATAAATGAAGTCAAACTCTATTAAAAGGGGACAGAAAAATATAAGCAGTCAAAAAAGAAACATGAATTTAGCAGCAGCCCACATTCACCGGATAAAACTGTTAAGCTAGTGACATCCCATTTATGAGGACAAGATTATATTTTGGCAGGAATCTACCAACCTTCTTTGAAACTCAAAAGAGAAGTTAAATCCTTTTTGTTTCATACTGTGATCTGTCACTATACTAAAAAAAAAAAAAGGATCCCTTAATTAGCTAATCTTCTATGACTATGACAATAGTACACATAATAAGCTTCTGTATAAAAAAAAAATCTTTTAAGTTGTTACCTAGAAGACTAGAAGACATGGATATTTTAAGTTACTAACATAAGCAAACTCTATTTCTCAATGGTCCCACTTATGAAAAGAAAGAAAAGGCTTCAGCAATAAACTTTTTGAAATTACAAGCTCATCTTCTCACTGAGGCTTGAAAATCACCTCTTCAGGGAGGGTTCTGTAGTCATTCCTCTACCAGACACGGAAGACAGCAAAAAGAACGTGTTCAAAAGGAGTGGTTTTCCCAGCTGGCACGGTCCAGAACAAGGCAAAATTTATGAAGCTTGGTTAAAACAATAAAAATGAAAAATCAGACTTGCAGAAGAAAAGCCTCACACACACTGTCATTAGCCCCTGCAGGTGATCACAGCACTCTCTAAGGGAATGCAGAACCCCTGAGCACCAGCAGTCCATTGTGCTCGAGTTTGAAAAGGTGTGGGAAGCAACATTCCTTCCTTTCCACAGAGGCAGCAGGCTGCCACTGCAGGAGAGGTGTAATGCAATAGCTAAGCAAGCCCTTGGGGTTTTTTGCCAAAGAAATAATCTCAAAGTTGATCAGATCGGTAATTCCATAGGTATCTAGGTATTTTGCATCCAAACTTCACAAAGCAAACATAAGGCACTCTCCCAGCTAAACTAACCCAAAAGCCACTCGTGTACCTATGAAATTTGCATCCTCCACAGGATGGGCCACGTGCAAACTCCTGCATTTCTTGAAGGGGTTTATTACATTACACCATTTATTCCACTGTAAGACCCTGCACACAGCAGGACCATTAGAATGAAGCCAATCAATACAGAGTTGTAAAATGGAATTTTACCTTTGTTCTGATAAAAGGTTTTGCCTATTTCGACAAACAACACATTAATACTGGAGAAAACTACTAAACGGTTAAGATTACAGAAATTAAATGTTACCAGAAGCTCAACAGAAAAAACTGATCAAAGTTTCAAGTGGAGCTACTGAAGTGCAGGTTTGTTCAGACTCCCTTCTGTTCATTGCTCTGGGAAACATCTACTGTTGGAGATGAAGGGGAGAACGACCATCCTTTAATGCATCGAACTCCGACTTTATTGATCAATCCAACACCTTAAATAACAGTGCTAACGAACGCCATGAATATTCTGTAATCCAATTTCATGATAGGCTAACAGAGAAACTTCTAACCACCCCTCTTGTTTTAGAATACCTACAATTGTTTATTAAAAACAGAAACCAAAACAGAAACCAGAAACCAAAACAGAAACCAGTGTTCCCAAAACTTCTACATCTGTTCTCAGGATGGCAGGCCTTCCCAGAGACGGTGTTCTGCTTGTTATGGGAAGACAATCTGAGAACTCCATTGTTTATAGAATGATGCCTGAGAGAGTCTAATTGTTTATACAAATCAGAAGGCTGAGAACTGTTAGAAACTGCTTTACTTTTCCCTTATACTTTTCTCTCAATTGTATGTCTCATGGCCTTTTCTTTAAGTCATTCCTGAAAAACTCTCCAACAATCTACAGTTGCATCACGGATTGAACACCACATAAACAATAGCCTAATAAAAAAATAACAAAAAATATGAAAGGAAGTAAGAGTTGCCTGCCATCTGACAGAAATAAAAGATAAAAAACCCTCATTTGTCTAATCTGCTCACAAAAAACATTCAATGGTGATAAAATACTTTGATGTTTCCAAAGCTAAGTCACTGGATAAGAAACACAATTTAAAATAGTTTATTATTCTTAATGTCCATAAACTTAGCTCTAGCACATCCATTGTATTTTTAATTCCTCTGTAAATTTCTTCCTATTAAATCACCTTGCTTGAGAAGGGGGCTTTCTTCTGTTCAACCAGCCACAGTCTTAATAAAGAACTTGCTTGAAACAAAGTTGAACTTGCTTGAAACAAGTTGAAACAAAATGACACAAAACCAGAGCAGATGTTGATTAGTCTGAGCATATTTGATATACATGTGCTTTAAAAAAAAAAAGTCAATAAAGGAGTGAGTTCAAGAAGGAAAAGCTCTACAATGATCTCACACACAATAATTTAGAAATGGAAGTTTTAAAGAGTGCAAACTAAGCAATTTCATTGAAAGTTATTTCCATAATTATTAATAACCTATTCAGATAAGTTAATACGATTTTAAAATCATAAATTAGAGGCAAAGCACATACAGTATCTTACTGTCGATAAAATTAGCATTTAAAACAATTCTGCTGATACTCAACTTTCACTGAAGTGCTTTTGGGACAACATGCATTTACACAGATGAAACATAAAAGACCTTAAACTAAACTTAAACCACCCTTCCTCTCTCGGCATTCAGTTTTTAAAAACACATCACACTAATTAGCACTTAAACTGACAGGGGGTGGAAGAACTGAAAGGGTACTCAGAATTCTTATTCGTGCCAAATTCCATGAAAACAAATTCTTTACGAACTTTCTTGCAGTTTCTGCAGCTCTCTCTCTCAATGAAAACTTCTGCTTTCCTCTCAGGGCCCAGTGCCTGGATGTAGCAAACTGAAGCACCAGGACATTCAGTGTCTGACACAGTCCTGTCTAACTGGGAATAGCAGACTAAACACTACAGCCTCAAAGTTCTGTCTGTTTAATTTTATGCCCGTGAGCACTTCCAATGGAAATGAAAAATAAAGCATTACTCTGAAATAGAATTCCTTATTTCAAGAATATTAGTACCATCACAACAAAGCAGTAATACTGAAGAAAAAAAAACCAGAAAGGCTTACAAATGTTCTTCAGTAGAACCACAAACCCCCCAACTAGAAATCAACCAAGTACCTGCCATTATGCTCAGGTATGCCTTATTGATTGAGAATTTTCAGTGTAGGGAGCAAAAACAAAAGAAGTTTTCCAAATGAAGACTCAACATAGTCAGCAGCTCTTTCCAACAGGTAAATTTTCCATCACAAAAACAAAGAACAACTGATAAGCAGAAGTCACAGAAACTGCTACTGCAGGACTTTTCAGGCTTCATATTCTCTCAAAACATTTTACTTCTACATCTGGGAGGAGGTGGTGTGCAGAAATGCTGAAAGTACAGAGTTACAGCAGCTTTGTAACAAAAACAACAGACCCATGAAAGAGCCCAATACCGATGTTCTGACAACTAACCTGACTCAATTTCTTTCCTAACAATAACCCAAACTGAGAATGCACACAAGAAAATAATCCTTAAAGATACAAATCTTGACTGTAAAACGGGAGATTACAGTCATCTTAAAAAAGAGAAAAAAACAACCAAGCACGCTCACTGCTCAAGTTTCTGAAACTTAGCTGTTTCCCCTTCAAAGATCTGTTTATTTACCCCAATGCTGCTTAGCTACCCAGCCACCTTTTGTCCAAGCAATCAACACAAGGCAAGGTTTTGTTTACCTCACGCGAAGAAGCAGCAGCAGTTATTGCATAGCTAGGTAAAGAACTTGCAGTCTATAGATTGTTTTTTAATCACCACAAAAATGGCAACAATAGTAATGCAAAAATAATTTGTGGAAGGTAATGCCGTTCTTCCAAGATTTTATTGCTCGTTTCCCCAGACAGTAGCTATATATGTAACTGCAAGGCTGCTGTCACTGGATCATCAGTCACCAAGAGGATGCTCAGGTGTTCTTCTAAAAACTCTCTTAAAAGAACAAACAAAAAGAAAACCTCTGCAAAATTAAAAAAAAAAAGTAAATTGTGATGGAGGAGCACACATTTTGTTGCTGTTTCAAGCAGCTTCTAATTCCTGCTTGCCTTGATCATCACTAAAAAAAAAAAACCCAAAACCAAAACCATAAAAACAATAAAAATGGAAGGGACCTGTCACACGTGTATGTGAAAACCCGCAGCCATCAGAGGGAAGACACAGGCCTAACGAGGTTACAAAGCCACAGCAGCACGCTAGAAGCCTTCAGCTGCACGATCGATGACTTTGAATGGTTTAATAACGACGGCCGAAGCTCCCCAGTGGCGGAGGGGGCCCGGCCCGAGGCAGCTCCCAGCCAGGAGACACCGCTCCCCTCGCACAAAAGGACGCGCGGCTCCCTCCTCTTTCGGGCGGGAGGAGGCCCCGGCGGCCCGGCCGGGGGAGCGGGAACGGGCAGGACAGCGACCCCCGGGCCCGGCGGCAAGCGGGCGGCTCCGGACCGCGGGAAGGGAGCAGAGCAGCGGGGAGGAACCCCGGGGCTCCAACAGCGCTGTCTGCACAGGATCAGCCTGCGCTGGCCAGGCAGGGGCCGGCCCGCAGCACCGGGAGCCGGCGCCCTCAGCCCGCCGGGGCGGTGGGAGCAGGGACCGTGTGCGGAGAGACGCGGGCAGCGGAGAGGGACGCGGGTCGTCACCCACGGCCCAGGCAAGCCTCGGGCGCCCGAAGGAGCCATTTTAGAGCCAAGCTGCGCTGCCCCTACCCCCGCTAGGCCCGAGGACGCCGAGTGCCGCCACCCACCGCCCCCAGGGCCGATCCCCCCCGCGACACGGCCCGCGCAGGGGAGGCCACTCACCCTCCCCTCGAAGTTGTTCTCCTCCACGTCGCTCATGTCGGCAGAGTCCTGGCCAAGGGGCTGGGGCGAAAGGGGGACGCTAGTCCCGATTAGCAACAACACCCACGGCCGCTGTTACCGCCACCGTTACCGCTATTGCCGCTATTACGGGCACTACCACCACAACCACCTCCCGCCCGCGCCTCCCGCACCGCCGCAAAATGGCGCCGCCGCGGCCGCTCCGTCTGCGCCCGGCACCGCGCTCGGGGCGGGGCCGCGCCCGCCCCTCACAAAGGAGGCGACGAGCGCTGCGGGGAGACACGTCGCGCATGCGCGCTCCGCCGGCGCGGGAGCGAGCGCGCTGCCCCGCGGCCCCGCCCCGGCCCGCCAGGTGCGCGGGTGTTGCTGCCGAAATGTGGAATTTGTAAACAAATGTTCTTAAGAAAGGATGTTCTTTGATGTCTGATATTCGTGAGCTTTCAGGCCTAATGAGTAAGAAGGGAGATTTAATCCCTGAAACAGGCAGCTGTCAAGCAAGCGGTGAGTGATGTGCCGGCGTTAGAAGGACAAATTAGCTGTCGGTAGAATTGCCTTGTCAAGGTTCAGGGCTGGATATGTTTCAGTGATATCCGACCTCGGGGGAGGCTAACAAAGCGTGGGAAGAAGGAGTTACCACTGATAGTGGACACAAAGAACGCAGAATTCACGGGCCACAAGAACATGCGGCAGAACTCCCGAGATAAGGAAGAAACTGTGCGGAAGCAGCCGTGACTGGGTGGAACGTAATTCCGGCAGGGGGAGATGCGTGACCGACTCACGGACCACCGACTCGAGGGAAGAGAAGGACTGAGCATGCGGGCTCATTAGCATGAGAAGCGAGAGAGTAGTTAACCAATGGAAGATAGACTACTAATTAGTAAGAGAAGGAGGTAACTTGTAGTCGATGAACATTAGCGCTTTTGTTGCTAAAATGTATGGTATGATAGAGAGAAGTTTTGGGAGCTGTCGTGAAGGCTTTGTGGATTTCTCACCCAGCAGCGCTCTCTGCGCAGAGCTGCCAATAAATCAAATACCTCCACTCTGTGCGTGGACTGGCCTCTTGCACACCGGCTGAAAGGAACTTATTTTGGGACAAGGCGGGGCACCCCTCCTGCACTCCACGCACCAAGGCCTTCTCCTCTCTGCTACGAGGACTGCTCCTTCACGCCATGAAAATTATCACCCTGTTCCTCTGTCCCTTATCTTCCACCTCCCCCAGACGTTCTCCGGGGTTCTGCTCCCGCGGTGCAAGGAAGAACATTTATATGAATGTGTTTATGCAACCATATGAATTTGTGTGGGTCTGTGTCATCAGGGATGTTGTGTTATGGCAAGAGGATATTTAATATGCAAGGCGGAGGGGCTGCTTTTGTTGTACACACATGGAGGTAAAGTCACAGGATCCAGTCTTGCATGCTTCTACGAAACAAAGGCCTAAATTTTGACTTGCAATCATGAGAATTGCATTTTAACCATGGTTTTATTAAAAGCTATATCCTTTCTGCTCAGTCACCTCAGAAAGGTTTCCCTGATCCTGTATCCTATACAGTTTTGGTGCCTCCTCCTCCAGCATGCACCAATAGCTGGTACCTTGCAGGCATTTGAGACCAGGTATGCAGTTCCTTAAGTCAGAAAATGTCCCAAGATGATGAAACACCCAAACTTGCTCTGTCAGTGCAGGAAAGCACTGGGTTCCCAACAGGTGCTTTGTCCCAGTGGAGACATCACACGAACATTGGTAGCCAGTGGTCACCACAGCTTGAGGTTTTAACAGAGCCTTGACATGCACTCTTCTTTACAGAAATGGTTCTGCTTCTTCCTGCCTGGACCATAAATGGTGTTGGTTGTTTTGTGCTTCTGTTGTAAATGGAAGGCTGGAACGGTATATACCAACCCTTGCTCTTTTTCCTTGGTGATTCAGAAGCAAATAATCGACTGAAGAGTAAATTATCTCACAATGGAAAAGAAGGCAGTATTGAGGAAAAGTCTTCCTTGTCATCTAGGTCTGCAAAATATTTAATTTTGGGTAAAAGTTTCTTGCACATCACTTACTTAAAAAGTTGCAGTCAATTCCTTAGTCAGTTCCTGTTCAATTACAAATAAATTTTCATTCCTAGGAGGTTGGCCTGAGTTTTAGCCTCTGCTGATGTAAAAAATAATTCTGAATCCATGTCATAATGTATTTTATAGCAGCTCTACTCTGTTCAGCTCTGGTACATAGATTTGTTCATCTCCCTTTTCAACTGTAACTTTATTAGTAAAGTACTTATTCTACTGCAAGATCACTTACTGTTCTGGCATATTCTGATCCTGTCTGATGTTGCCTATATTCTAACTACAGGAACAAAAAGGAATGAGCATGAAGGACATGCTTAAATTGTGAGGTGAAAATACTAATCGGTTTTCTACCATAGAATGGATCACCAAAAAAAATGGAATATGAAGGACCCACTGAAAATACATAATGGTTATACTAAAAAAAAACCAAAACCAAGCAGGGGAGAGAGGAAAAGGTCAGGAGAATAGAGAACAGGAATACAATTTTTGTTAACATGTACATGTATGAGATCTAGCTACAGTCTGTAGTAGGAGTCCTAGTAAAATCTAGGTATTGTATAAGTGGCCTTGCCCCAGTCCTAGTTGTTCTAAATGGGCTGCAGCTGTGATGCCCTTAATTGGGTGGCAGCTGGGGCTAATAAAGATAACTGGGATAAAAGGGGGTGGGCTTTGCCAGTCAGGGAGAGCCTGGAAGGAGCCCTGATGAAGAAGCAGGAACAACACTGCTGTGAAGAGCTGCTTGTGAGAAAACCACCCAGAAGGTATGGGACTCTAGAAATACAATAACAGCAATAGACGATAGGACAGCTGAGAGCTGTGGCAGCCTGAGAGCTGGCACTCTAGAAATATAATACAACAACAGTCCACATTGTGATTTCAGTTCCTGAGGGTTGGGCTAGACCTGATGCTCACATTGAAGATATTTGCATTATTCCAGCAGAATTTTTCATTCCTGTTATCCTAAAATGTTCTGGCAATTGAACCTAAAATAAAAATGGCAGTTGCTGATACCAATACCTACTTTTCAAAAGTCTCAGAAATTTTATGTTTTGAATTGAAAACTACATGCTGCCTTCAACCATTTTTTCCTGTAACTTATCTGCCTTCATTGTTTTTTACAATGACTTTATAATGACTTCACCTGAGTTTCCTGGACCTTAAAGATAATTATTATTTTATACTATATTTCAGCTTTCACTATTTATTAGTTAGACTCCAAGGTTGGTCTAGGTCTTTGGGAGTGTCTCTCCTAAATGGAAGATGGTTTGGACCAGAAAACATCTAGAGCTGGCCTAAAGGATACACTAATATGACATAATTACATGTTCTTCAAGCATGCCTTATAGAGGTTTTTCAAGAAATATTAATGTACTGGTTTAATGCAGTGTTAGCTTTAATGCAGTAGTAAGTATAGAGTACTTGTGATTTTGGAAAGAAATACTGTTTGGGGGGAAAGATAGACCCAGATGAGGCCCATTCCCTGAAGGGAAAGGATGTAAACAACTGATAAGGGATCAGGAAGAGGGAAAAATAGTGGTAGTAAAGCAAGTATAAAGTTGCATGTATTCTTATCTGCACATACAGATTATAGGATTAACTAGTTAAGCCAGAAGGCAGAAACTATGCTAATCTCAGAGCATAATGATTAGTGTGCTGTTCTCTAGCCATTACCATTTAGCAGTTTAAACATATTAGGAGAGGAAATTCTTAACTCCTATTTGAAAAGGACAGGGCAATATCTATGCAAATTAAATTTTAAAGGACCGTCTACAGATAATGATTGGCAGGAGAGGAATGAAATAACATTGCAGCAGCAACCTAATTCTGGTGGGGTTTTTTTATTTATTATTATTTTGACAAATAATACAGGACACTGTAACATAGCTGCAATCATGGGCTTTTATCTACCCCTTGAAACGATACCAAGAGTATTATTACCCACAAATATAAGAACTATAGAAACACTTTTAAGGTTTGATTTTCATATGCCACTGAAAAGAAACACTGTGCTTGATTTTGTTTTGTCATATAGTTTTTATCATACATCTCAGATTCATCACCTGCCAAGAGTTTTGTCTGTATCTTTAGGTCGAGGCCCCTCTGATGTATCACTATTCCTTTTTCTAGAACAGCATTGCATTTAAATGCTGATTTTTTTCCTGCAGCTAACCTGTACAGAAGATGCAGGTTGAAAAGCAGGGAGAAGCCATGTGGCCTCTGACGCACGCTGAAGGGATGGAGATAAGGTGACCAGCAGGTACTTCTGAATGCTATCAACTCTGCAGCTGTCAAACGTGTTCTTTACTTTGCCCTTACGTTCACCTTTCCTTAACTGATACCAGCTTCCTTTAAACAGCACCTTCCAGGAACAGCCTGGGGTGACTCTAGCACAGTCCTACCCTTACAGTGAATTTTATTTAGATGATTATCATGGTGAGGGCGGGAGGCAGGGGAGAGGTTCATGTACCATGCCACCCACGAACAATCAGAGAACCCTTGGGGTTGGAAGGGACCTCTGGAGATGCCCTAGTCCACCCTCTGCCATGGGCAGGGTCACCTAGAGCAGGTGACACAGGAGTGTGTCCAGGTGCCTTTTGAGCGTCTCCAGGTCCGGGGACTGCATGACCTCCCTGTGCAGCCTGTTCCAGTGCTTTACCACCCTCAACGTGAAGAGTTTCTTCCTCATGTTGAGGCGGAACTTGTTGTGTTTTAGTTCACGGCCTTTGCTCGCCGTCCTGTCGCGGAGCACCACCAAATCTCGGGTGCCATCCTCTTGGCCAATAACTCGCCAAGAGTTATTTTGAGATATTTAAAAACACTGGTGAGAACCCCTCTCAGTTTTCTCCAGACTAGACGTGCCCACCCCCGTTCCGCAGCCCAGGGCACGGACAAGCACAAACTCCCCGCGGGGCGCGGAGCCGGGCCCCTCACGCCGCTGCCGCCGCTCCCTCCCGCCGCTGGGGGGCGCCCGCGGCGCCGGGTGGGCGGGGAGGGGGCGCGTCCTGCGGAGGGGGCGGGGCTTGAGGCGCGGGCGGAAGCGGCACGCCGGCGCGGGCCGGGAGGAGGCGGCGGTGGAGGCAGCGAGCGCAGGTAGCGCGGGGCGGCCGGCGGGGGGCGCTGCACGGGGGGCGGCGGCGAGGGGGCGCATTGGGACAGGGCGGCGGGTCTGTGTGTGCTGGGGAGGCCCGCCCGCCCGTCAGTCCGCCCGCCCGTGTGTGTTTTCCTGGGGGAAGGGCTGGGGGTGGCTGCAGGCTCGGGCGGCACCGGGATGGCGCAGGGCGGCTGCTCCTCTCCCGCGCCCGTGGGTGCGCACCGCGCCTGAGCGGCCGCCTTGGTCCGCCCCTCCTGCGGGAGCTGCGGGACGGGCTCGGCTTCCTTGGGGCTTCCTGCGCGGCTGTCGGGGCGGAGAGCTGTGCCTGGGCGCTCCGTGACCCCGGGCGGTGATGCAGTGTCCTTGGGTGGGCAGGAAGCGGCGGAGCACTCGAGGGTTTGCTGGTTTCCTTCGCCGCCCTTAGCCGCGGTCTTCCAGGCTTGAGCTGTGGCTGCAGTGACTCTGCAAGATCGATGCCTTCTGCTGTAAGGACGTAACTCCCAGAGAGGTAAAGCATGGTTAGAGTGATGTGATGGAACTCACGGGAGGGAAAAGAAAAAGTTATATTCAGGCAAAGGCACGATCCTTAACAATGTCAGGTAAAGAGATCTTCCGGCGCTAGCAACTCTGCGTAAAAAAAGCCCAAAACAAACGGGTAAATATTCCGCTGAAATTGGTCTCGTTGGTACTATTGAAGAAATAGGAAAAAGTAATACTGAATGAAGGCTGCAAAATTTGAAACATTCAGTTTTAGGAGATTATAATATATGGAATTTTTTGACGGTAAGAGTAGCAGAACAGCGCTTCCTTCTTACAATATAATAAAATTGATTTTATTTGTAATCTCTGATGTTTTGACTGCACTTACCTTAGATTTTGGTAAACATGTATAGCGTACTATTATCTCTGCCTTATTTCGGTAGCTCTGTTCATCATTCATTATTAATAAACTCTCTTTTAGGTTCCCTAACCTAACATGGTAGCATCCTGTAAATTTCCTTTTATGTCTCTTGTCATCTAAAAGATACTGACAGCTAGAGTGCAGTGTAATTTCTGTGTTTGTGTGCCACAAAACAAGCATAGATAATTTTTGTTTATACTATGACATGATGTGGAGTTTCCTTAGAACAGTTCAGATTGGGTTAACTAGTTCTTTTTGGTTCCTGTTTTGGGGGCTTTTTTTGTAGTTTCCCCCCCCCCCCCCCAGTGGGTGAACTGGGGGCAGATGGATGTGTTTTTTCACTGTGAAAAGTGCAGAAAGAAAGAATTGCAACTTTGGGGCAGATGGATGTGTTTTTTCACTGTGAAAAGTGCAGAAAGAAAGAATTGCAACTTTTTATTTTAAGAGAGCCCTGAGAATGTGAACATGATGTACATCCTTGTGTGCGTGTGTTTTGTCCTGACTGTAACATAGTATTGGTTTTGGAACAAATGTAATGAATTGCTGCTTTACTCTCATGAGACTATCAGAGAAAGGAGATAATAGGAAGATGATATTAGACTGTGAGTAGAGTAGTGCCACAAGCAGTGTGATTGCAGTTTTAGACCAAATGTAGAAATTTATTGTTATCTTTGTTCCTGTTTTGACTGCAGATACCCATGTGTATAAAGCCTAAGTCATTCTGACCTCTTTTTGGTATTTTAGGTGTTAAAATCTGTAGCTGTTTAGTAGGTACTTGAGAGCTCTAGAGTATTAAGCAATTATGCTGGAATTCCTTTGGTCCTTTTCCTAAAGATTTTTACTGTTGGAAATAAAAGTACTTCCTTTACTCCTCCTCCTCACCCCCTACAGCTTTTTCTTTTTAAAGCTTTTGTAATATCTGCTTTTAGAGACTCCTTTTGGCTGTTATCTCCTTGAAGGAGGCATTGGTATCAGCTAATCACAAATTGTGATGTATCCTGGGGGACTGGATGTCATTTAGCTGCTAAAAGTAAGATATTTCCCCTGGAGTTCGTGATCACTTGAACCTTTTCCGAGAATAGTAAAGAGGAGTAGTTCTTGCATCTTGCCTAAACTGTAAGTAGGATAAATGCATGCTGTCAGCTAAAATTGTCAGCTGTGTAGTCAACGTATCTGAAAACTAGTCAAGTGTCAAAAATAGCCATTTTCCAGTTGCTGTCAAAAATCTGTGAGGCTCAGTCACTCAGATGAATCTGTTTTTCCTGATACAAGTTTACTGATAAAATGTATTTTATATGCTATTTGTTTATTAACAACCTCTTTCACCTGTGATTTATAATTTGTGCCATTTTATGAGCTGAGTTTTCTCAACTGAACATTATTGATAACAGCCTCTTATATATTCTACTATGGTTTACTAAAAAAACTTTATGAACTTTACAGAAAATAGGTATATTAGCATTTGCTTATGTAATTTAAAAGATTAATTTTGGATTGCTCAGAACTGAATGGGTGCTTTGCCCATGTAAAATAGGGCCTGAACTAGAGGCATAAACAAGGAAATGTAAAACTTATTCCAATGAAATTGGTTTCTTCAGTAATACTGAAGAAATAGCAGACTACCATGTTGTAAATAATCCAGTTCAATTTCTGGGTACCTTTCCCTTAATGTTAAGAATAAAGTATTTTGCAGTGCACGCCACTGAGGTGTTACAGTTAACTAATGTCTGTCATAATTCATTGCTATGCTACATTGAGCTGCAAGTCAATCCAAAAATAAGATTGTAGAAGAAAAGAAATCACTTGTCTTTAATATTTCCTCCAGTGTTATTTTTCTGAAATCTTCACCTGGGTCAGCCTTCTGGGTAAGAGCATGAATCCAAAGCCTTGTCTGTATTGCAGTTTTGCCATAGAAACATAATTTTGGTGGACAAATTCATAGGCAGTTTGAATTGTACAGGTGTCTTGAAAGAAAATCAGGCAAGTTAAATTGTCCCCAGTGGAACAAATGCTTTTTTTGTTGCCATTCTACAGGGATAGTGTTTGTGTGTTGCACAGTGTGTGCATGTGTGAGCAGTGGCAATCTCTCCCCCACTGCAGCTGTCACTTTGTTAGCTGTCTCCCCCCTCCTCTCTTTATTCTCTTTAATGACACATGTCTTCCTTTTAGGTCTCTTTAAAACATTCAGTGAAAATCCATCTCTTAACAGTAAAGTACATGCATCATCTTGTAGGCTTTGCTCTCTGTAAAACTAGTCAAAATGAGCTAAACATCTCAGGAGGAAGTTTTGGAGTCTCAGGGGCTTTGGAAAGAGTGATACAAGGACAGCTGTGAAATTTCACAAGGGAGTACTATGGGGTACTTGTCGTAGCCTGCAATTAATAAATCGTGGCAGTGTTACTGGGAAGTGAGAAGCCAAGAGAGAGCCTTGTGCTCTGTCATAAGTGACTCTTCTCAAGGAGCAAGGGTCCTACAGTGACCTCAGTGGTGGCAAAAAAGCATGAAGAGAAAACAGAGAAAAGTGTGCCAGGGAAAATTAAGCTGAGATTTTTTTTTAAGTTTTTGTCACTATTATTATTTTTAAAAATCTGATACAGAGATGTAGAAATGTTTTGGGGCCCAGTGGGCAGAGGGCAAGTTCAGCAAGTGTAGCATACTGTCCCGATTGATATACTGTCCCTATTGATATCTGCTTGCTTTAATTTTCTTGCCAAGCCACTTCCCCTCTCAAAATCTTGAATGTTGGCTGACTGCCCACAGGCAAGGAACAAAGAATTTCTGTTTTTAAATGGTTGGTTTATTTTAGAAGCATTCAGTGGCAGTAGTAGGAAAAATAAAGGGGGAAGGTGTTGGAAAAAAAAAGATACTCTAAGGTACTTAAAAAGACTTCTTAGACACAATGCAAAATGAAAGTAATTATTGGTAGAAAGTGTGAAACAAAAGCAATTAAAATAGGAATGCATACATTTAAATAGAAACAGCTTTCCAGTATTTCTAAAGTACTGACAAAAGGTGGTCTAGTGTTTGGGCTCTCAGATAATTTCATACCAGAGCTGCTGTAAGCTTGCTGTGTGGGTTTTTAAGTCAAAAGCAGTATGTTTGTGCTCTCAACTCAAAGTTCATCTACAAGACAGATTGGTGCTGTTCTTAGAAGCCTGTAGGAGGTAAAACCTTTCCTGGTGTAAGATATGTTTGAGGTAGTCCCAGCAGCTCGTCAGCAGCAGCACTGTGCTTGTTGAGCTGTGACGTTTTTTTGCCATATTTCCTTTGGCTGTGTTGAGAGACAGGAACTGTTAGGAGTACGCAAGATTTTTCTTCTTTCTTTGTAGAAGAGTAGGTATTTTTGGTAGTTACCCATTTTTGCTATTCCCTTAAACGTCATGTTTCTTTCACTTGGAATATCCATTAAAGATATTCCCTAAGAGGCAGCTAGCAATAAGGCAAAAGGGGTTTTTTTGGGTTGTGTTTTTTTTCAGTATGCCAAGGTACTTGCAAGTCTTGGGCATGTAGAAGCAGGGAATGAAGGAACACATGCTCTAGGAGAAGCTATAGAGCTAGATGTCCTGGAAAAGACGCAAAGGCACACTCCTTTGTGGCATGCTCTGAAAGTGGTATAGAGCTGCTAAAACCTACAGCCCAGCAGCCTTCACAGTGATAGGGCAGCCTTTTTTTGCTCAGAGGTATGCCTTCTTACCTGTTCCTAAGATAGCAGCATGTTTTATAGTATTGATATTTTCACATGTGTCTAGCAGCTAGTAATAGAAATGGGTGCTTCTATCTACTCGTCAGTGATGCAGTCTGGAAAGACCCTTGAGTTTCATCACTTTTGGTGGGCCGTGTTATGTCAGGCATTGCTGATGTTTTGTCGGTACGGATCCTCTTTTCCCTCTCTGCTGTGATATTTTTCTACTGACCAAATTTTACAGCAGCAATAATAGCAATACTTGAAGTGCTGAGAGTAAATTTTATCAAAAGACAGCTAAATGTGGTTTCACTTGTCTGGGAACTGGCGTTGCTGTTAATGGTTGGTTCCAAGTGGAATATCCTGCTCTTTTATGGCACTGTGCAGCTGTCTGAGTGAACCTGATTAATGAACCTGGGAACCAAAGGACAGTCCCCAGGAATATGGATGTGCCAGTACAGGACAGTAGTTTCATTGGTCTCTTCTCAAGAACTCCTGTACTCATAAAAATATGAGGAATGTGCTTCTTCCTTACACACCAGTTTTAATCAGAGCTGTGTGCAAACACTTCAGTTCTCTGGGCACCTCTTTGCCAGCTGCATCTCATGTAGATTTTTCATCTGCTGCTAAACCAACAACCATCTAAGACTGCAAATTACCAGAATACAAACATAATTTTTGGCATTCCAAAAAGTCTCAGCATGTGAGCTCCTGGGCTTCTAGGTGCTTATTTCATTGTCTCAGTCTTTTACAATTAATTGTCTAGTGTGTATTTTCTGTACTGTTCTGCTGTATGTCAGTCATTCTTTAGACTTCCCATTTGCATTGCTTCACAGAAATGGCTGGGGGTTTTCCCAATAACATAGAACCAGCTCTCAGAATGGTCAGCACAATTGATTCCTGTCAGCTGAGTGATGCTCAAAGTTTTCTGTGGGAAAATTAGAAAACAAAATACTTTGGAGGTCACAGAGGTAAATGGGTCAGAAGGTGCACTCTGTAAATAGATGCAAAAAAGGGGAAAATAATAGAATGGAGTTTGATGCTACTGTGGAATTTTTTTTTCCTGGTATTCTGTAATGCCCAGTGATTCTTGTCTTCCTGAAATGTTTGCTGGAATAGCAATGCAATGCTATTGCAATGAGGTATCACTCTGCATATTTAGAGGCAGTTTTTTGTTTACTGATACAGTACCCTCTCTGTACTGAGGGATGTTTGTTGCCATGACTTTAATAGTAATTTCTTGTACAGATGTAATTCTACTATGGTAATTTAAAATTGTTAACAATTTCATAAACTTTTTGTACTTCCAGTGAGACAGTAATGAATTCTAACATTGTACTGCATAATTATTTTATAGTTATTATTAAGGTCAGCTTTTATTTTTACTGTCCTGATTTCTGTCTGCTCTATTGCAACATTTTTTCCCACTTACTCTTTAATTGGATGTATGCCTCAAGGACTGTGTATGGCTTTTTTTTTAAGCTCTTGGTAAATCACTTATTTTTATGCAGTTTCTCTGGTTGCAAAACCAGACCTGCTCTTGAATGCACAGTGTCATGTTGTTGTTTATCATAATTTGAAAGTGAGGAACTGATAAATATTGTGGTAGTAAGTAATAGATGGAGTAAGATTCCCACTTATCAGACCTACCTTCCTAATATATGAGTGCATTAGAGACTGGGTCTCTAGGGTGTCACTGAGGAACTACTGCCTTAGTATTTGAGATTCTGTCTTGCAAAATATATGACCAAAGAGGTGACTTTATTGGACTGTATCTTAGTAATATTCTTTTCATTGCATTTTTCTTGGCTTTATTCTTAAAAGTATTTTTGATCTTTGAATCAAGTGGGTTTCTCTTAGGCTTTTGTTTTCTGTATTCTTGGCATCTGCAAACTGCTTATTAATAACAACCAAAAATACCTGATGAACCTGCTGCTTTCTTTTTCTCTTACAAATAGTTACCATCATCTGTCCTGTACATTTTTCAAAACTAGAAGGTACACAAATCATCTCTGCAGGATAGGTTTAAATTTGCCCTGCAATTGTTTCTAGTGGTTTAGGAGGCTGGAGTCTCTTGGGCAGGCTAGAAAAATGCTGATGAATATGTGCCAGTCTTTCATGGGCCAGTTGACTGGCAGAAGTGGCAGGGCTGTAAACTGAAATAAGCTTTTAAGGATTTAGGTATGCCTTGTTTTCCTGATAACCTAAGGAACAAGATGTTTCTTTGCATTATAGGCTATTTAATTTTTGCACTGTATGTTAATATAATCTCTTGGTTTTTTTGGGAATGAGTAAAGAGGAGAACTTTGCAACAAAATTCAAGAAGGGTTTTGTAAGTATGGGCTAGTTTCCATGGAGAAGGATCAGTAGTCAAACTGAAGTCTGATGCTAGTTAAGTATAACTTTGCTATATTATGGAATATATAATGCATTTTCTGTAGCTCTTTTTTTATCTTTGCTGCTTTTTTTTTGTGCAGTCAATAGTATAATTTATATATGACTGATTTTTTAAATACAGGTGTACAGGATAGAGACAAGATTTTATTTTGGGGTGGATGAGTGCTTTAGTTCATTGTTTTGTTGCCAGGTGGATGTCAGTGTTGTGGTACCACTGGACAAAGTTGTATCCACATTGGTAGGTTTTTGGCAGTACTTTCCTTAGACAACCAACAGTGAAGAAAGCCAAGCTGTTTATATGTCTGTGAAAGGCAGACCTAGTGTCAGATCCTCATTCAGGAATTAGTTGTAGCTCCAAGTTCTAATGCTGCTCCTGGCTTGGGCTTGCAACTTTCAGAATAATTAAAATCTGCATGCTGATTTAAAGTACTTCGGGAAACTGGCACTTGAATCGGTTACTTTGGGCTGCTAATTGAAAGGATTATCTGGAAGACATTATTTTCTTTGTGGATTCTTGGATTGCCATTTTGCCTGCAGTCGACTCAGGGGATTTATTTGATTTGGGTTTGTTTTGTTTTGGGATTTTGTTTCTTTTCTTTCTCTCCTCAGATTTTCAAATTTTGTTCTGGTTGTGCTGCTTCATCTTCATAGTTGTCTGCCTTTTGTCTCAGTCTCTGTGATTGGAGATGGTAGGAATTGCAGCAAAGTGTGGCTCTGCATCCTTTTTCCTGTTGCTCTCTGCAGTGCTTTGCCTTTGCCACAAAAGTCCCTCAGCTGTGGTTGGAAGAGTGGTAGGCCAGCATTTCTAACCAGGATAAATCAGTGTGAAAAAGGAAGTCTCAGCTTCTTTTCCTGCTCAGGGAGGATTTCCAACTCAGCATATTTTGTGCTTTGAGAAAATGAGGGAGAATAAAGATCACAAAGTACACTTACTTTCTTTCATGTGTGCTGTTATTTTTTGGGATACTACCTCTAAATTACTGACAACAGAGGTCCATTCTGAGGCCAAGTTTTATTGAAACTATAATAACTACACTTCTTGTAGAGAAGTGCTGACCCTTCAGGGCAGCAAGAGGTACAAGAATATCCCAGTCCATCCATCTTAATGTGCTGTTTCCTTCTTAATATGTGCTCCGATACTCTTTTTTTCCTACTTCCAAGTAATTTGGGCATAAGCTTCCTTTTTTAATTTTTTATTTTTTTTAACCCCAAGAGTGTTGCAGGGAGTGTCTTACAAGTTGCTAGAAGTGCATGCACTTCAGGGAGAAAGAGGAGACCAGATCTCCAGAACTTTGAGATTACACAGGAATTCATGAAGATGGAATTGCCTTTAAAAATGTGTAGGAAAAGTGGCAAGTACAAATAGTTCCCTTCATTTTGGTAAACCTTGCTCTGAGTTCCTTTGCCTCATGTCAGTAAATGGGAGTTATGCAATTTCCCAGCAGGTGAAGTCCTTAATTTCCATTAGTTTCAGTAGTCAGCGTGTGCACTGTGAATCAGATATGCATGGCGATGGCCCAGTCTGCAATTCCTGCTGCTGCTTGGCAGGAGTTTATTCAATCTGTTCCTCTTGGCTAGACCTCTTATCCTGGCTTGTGGTCTTATTTACAGTGTGATGGCAGAGTTGTTTCTACTCCAAAGGACTGTAGTGATACTGTCTAAACACTTCAGGATGAGATATGGCTGGAGATCTGCAGAGAGGTGAACTCAATTTAAGTTTTGCAAGAGCTATCTGTTCTTTTCAGTGTTTTTGGTTTGTTTTGGTTTTTTTTTTAGTAGAAGTAGAGACTGTTGGGAATGGGGTTTGGAACTCATGGTGTCTTGAGAGATACTGTTTGGTCTTCTGAGCCATCACATGAATACTCTTCTCCTGGACCTCATAATGTTTTCCATCATTTTTGGTACTGTTCAGAGATTATATAGTTACATAATGATGTGGGTGCAGTTTATCCTTTAAAGTCTGAGTGCAGAGCTGTGGATTTGGCAAAGATCTAGGGAAAAGAAATTTTGGTTAGTGCATGTTAGGGAAGATCTGTTTCAGGAAATCCTAAGCCACACAATTCCAGATATTCATGCTATGGAATGTAAATTTTTATTGTTTTCCCGCTTATTTTATGTACTTAAGACAAACCAGTTTTAGGGGGATTAAGCACATTCCTTGAACAAAGCATGTCCCACTGCATTTACAGTGGTATCATTGTCATATTTTCTGAAAAGTCCCTTCACCAGCATTTCTTCTCTTGGGAAGCTGAGAAGCCTCAGAGAAAAAGGAAAAGAATATTATCTCTTTTGCTTCTCCCTGTTTTGCTGCTTTGGAATGTGGTTGGAGATTTGTTTTTATCCAACATGTGAATTGTTTTAACTTCATGACCAATCACCGTCTCGCTGTGTTGGGATTCGTTAAGCCTTCTGTATGTATCCTTTCTCTATTCTTTAATATAGTTTTAGTATAGTATTCTTTAATATAATATAGTAACATGGTAAACAAGCCTTCTAAGAACATGGAGTCAGATTCATCTTTCCTCCCCATGACGGGGGACCCTGAAAATACCACACAGAGAGTTCAAATTACTGTGTGTTGGCTGTCTGTCCTTGTGCACAGTCACACCCACGGTGGAGGGTGAGCTGTTCCTCATTCAGTGGCTTGGGATTGCCACTTGCACTGGTGCACCCAGCAGTCAGTCTATGTAGTGGCAGTATCTGCCATATGGCATTTCACACACAGCTGGTTGTTACTTTACAGCAAGTAACCTGATGTCGTCCCTGCCTTGGGTTAATCATTTTCAGAATAATTTAGATATGCATGTTGATTTTAGGGCACTTGAAAAATTTGCCACTTGAATCAGGCACGCTGGCTGGCCTGTTGAGAGGATTATGTGAAGGGTAGGGAGAGGCAAGGCTGGCGGTGCCACTTGTGTTGGCAGCAGACAGGGGGTGTTGGCACAGGGCCGATGGAACTGGTCGGTGCAGGGCATGAAAAGTGCTGTGGAGGCAGAGTTAGGGTTAGATGAGAGCTCAGCAGCATGAGAAACTTGGTCTCAATATTCTGATACAAACCAACGTGTAAGTGCCACTACAGGAAGTCTGGTGAGGAATTCTATTACATGGGTATTTTCAGTCCAGAAAGTGCTTGTGTCGGGTAGTATGTGGGGAAGAGCTGGGAATAGTGAGGAAAAATGTAACTATTGTGTAAAATGAGTAGCTTTATTTGGATGATGTTAAATTATAGAAATCCTCTTTTAAGAAAGTATTGAGTAATTGGAGTAGTGTCAGGGATGCATGAAAGATGAGAAATATGAGGTATGTACATGGAAAGGGTCTAAAAATGTGGGATCTGTTTGAGGTGTAAAAATTAGTAATAGAATGATGCCTGTAAATACATGTACGATGAATCTGGACCATCTGTTATCACTGCCTTATAACACAAGTTGGAGGTGCTCATGAGATTCTTACCAAGCTTTCTTTTAAAAGTATGTTGAAGTCAGTTACTGGACATTCAAGTGTATGCATTCATAATAGAATGGAGAGTAATTCTATGTTCTTCCCTAACAATTGCTTGAAGTTAGATTTGAAAATGTAGTTCTGTTTTTAAAGCATGTAGCTTGAAGCCTTTGACTGCAACTACTCCACAAGTAAATAAGGATATCTTCACTTTTTGTTTAAATCTTTTTTTTTTTTCCCAGGACAGATATCCCTGAAGATGTGTGGCTCAAACTACTCCAAACTGTCTGAGCATTTGTTATTTAACTGATGAAGCTTTCCTACCATTTGCTTTCCTCCTGAAGCCTTCATCTATTGAAGGATCAGAATTGGGTACTATGGTAAGACATTTTTTAAAGTTGAAGTAAAATGCTGGACTGCAATGTGCCAATTTATTTTGGTTTTATCTCTTTATTCATTAATAAGACACCACAACAAATAAAAAACCTTAATGGTGTACAAAGCCAGGAGAGGAAGCTTTGAACTAGCTAACCAGCCAAGAAACATCATTCCATGTGTTGTCTGTTCGCACTTGTGCTGTACTTGAAAGTGAAGAGTAAGAATTGAGTGAATCATTTCACAAGATCTTGTGTCTAGATGTATGTGTATAACTCATCACAGTATTGTACAGAAATGTTATACAGGTCTCTTCTAGATACTGCATCTTCTTTGAAATGTATTTGAGTGTAATGTCAGTTTAAATTCCAATATTTCAAATACTTGTGGTGCTTTGTGGCAGCGCATAAGTTTTGATTTTTGGAGGATAAAAATTGGTAGAAATAGGAAGAGGAAACCCTGTAAATAACAGGTGAGAAGGAAATATAACTGAGCCTGAACCTCTAAGCAGATAAAAAAATTTGTTTGCTAGATGATGCAATAATACCATATTCTGAAACTGATATTTGTTCTTGATCTCAACAACAGTAGCAATTTTGAATAACCAAGTGGTTCTTTACAAATTTCAGGAATCAAGATCAGCTAAAACATGAGAAGATACAGTCAAGATGATCCAGCCAGAAGGTCTTTCACTTCATAGAAATATTATTTTTGTTTAATATGTAATATAATTAGACGAAGCCAAAATCAGTTACTTTTCTCGAAATTAGGACGTGCCTGTGGCCTTCATCAGAAATGTTTCTAACATTTTCAAGAAAAAATATGTCCCAGAAACTGAGTATGTTTTTACTAGTCTTTGGAATCATTTGGGGTTTGATGTTGCTACGCTACACTTTTCAGTATCCAAGACGCCAAAGCAGTGCTGAGTTGCGTGGACAGATACTAGATCTCAGTAAAAGATATGTCAAAGCACTGGCAGAAGAAAATAAAAACCTGATGAATGGTGGTGGTGGAGCCTCTATGTCCGGATATGGTAAGAGGAAAAAAGCCATAGTTACTTGAATATATTACTTTTCTGTAAACTAAAGTTATAAATTTTCTTTTTTTCTTTTTAAGTAGTATATGCTCTTCAGGAGAAAAAAACTTCTCTGTATTAACTGATTTGATTTTAGTTTATGCGGTGAAGTTGAAGATTAAGATGAGTTGCAAAATCAAGCTTCATACGTGAAATTTTTGCTTTCCAGGATTTTTTTAGATCTCTTCAGGTACATGAATGCAGTTACTTACGGAATTAACAGCACGTTTGTCTTTTTCTGAATCCTCAGCTATTGAGGAATAAGCATGTGCTTGATTCAGGGACAAAGTTTTATATTAAGTCACTTCGACATTCCACATTCTTCTAGTACCTCATTGCTGACTTCCTGCTTTTATTTATTGAATTTTCTTCTCCCTGAAAAAGCAATGAAAAAGGAAGATACTAGTTGAGTTTGCAGTCTGGAGACTGCAAGGCAATTATGAATTTGGCAAAATCTCTCCTTGTTTTAGAAGGAGCCATAATAGACAATGTCCCTTGTCTTGTGAGCTATAATACTTGATGCATAATATCTCTGATTTGCCTGTCTTGTGAATTTGTACCTAACTTTGATTAATAGGTTGCCAGTATTTACTATCTTATGAAATATTGAAAAGATAACTAAAATTGTTTATGTTTAAAAATAGTATTTCAAAATATGTAATGAACTTTGATCCCCTTAAGATTTACTTAAATGGCTCTGCCTGTTGTAGGATGCCCTTTGCAGGCCTTTGGTAAGAGTGCAAGCAGCAAAAATGTGTCTGAAGTCTTTTTGCTGCTGCTAAGGAAGAAGAAAGCAAGTCTGTGATGACAAGAAGTGCAGGAACAACCCAAGAGGAATAGGAGACTAAAAAGTGTCTAAACCATTAATCCTTTCATTCTTAAAATTAATTTTTATCACAGTGCGAGACTGCCTTCTCTTTTCTTTGCTGTTTTCTCCTCCCACTTTTTTTTTGTCATCAAGGACTTCCTTTACTGCATAATTAGGTTTTTCTGTCATTTAGGGCGTATTTCTGAGTGAGACTTGTCTTCTGTGTTTTTTTCTGGAGTTTGATATAAACTTAAGTCATCTCTTGATCTACCTGCTGATCATCAGAATTAAAACTTGGCAATTCCCTCCATCAGATTGTTGAGCACAAAATGATACTACAGAGTACACGACCCACTCTCTGTACATGACCCAGACCCTGCTCTGGCTTGAAATGTTTAGCGAATTTTTTCTTTAAAGCTCACATTACTAAACAAGAACTAGAGGGAGGTACTTATTTTTTTTTGAAATTTAATTTACTATTAATTTTTAATTTTATCTGGTTTACTCCTGTTTTTTCATTTTGATGCCTGTGATCTTTCTCCCCAATCTTCCTGCTTAGTTAACTGATTAGAGGGCAGCAGGTAGAGACAGAGTTTGTAGATTTCTTCATGTGTAAGGGGAATCTTAACAGCTTGTAAAACCTGGTAAGTTTGTTAATGTTTTTCAAAGCTGAAAGAAGATGGTGATTGGCAACGACGTAAATAGTTTTTTATTGAAAGATGTTACTGCTTTTTTGTTCCAGATCATGAGAATTTTTTTACCATCTTTTCTCTTATTTTTCAGTCAACAAAGATGTAAATAGATTTTTTTAACCCTTGCTTTATAGCTTATGTAAGAAGCAGTAAGATAGCTTCTAATGACAGCTTTTCTGTGGGCTAAATCTGTCATTTATGGGAAAGCTATTAGCTACCTTTTTTATGGTGGAAAGTATTTAGATATATTCTCTTGCATCCAAGGCTAAAAGATGACATAGCTGAGTATTCTAATGCTGTTGTCTGGATGAAATTTGAAATAATACATTTGAATAGCCACTTCTAATGTTCCAATTAGTGTTTTTTGCTCTTATACTCTAATATTTAATTGGCTGCCTTCACAGTTCCCTGTTATAATGGTATCTCCCTTCCCTATTTTATTCCCTAAAATAACAAAGGAATGTTATTAAAGAAAATTCAAGCAGCTGTTTAATTCTGTACTTTTTAATCAATCTTCACTCCTTTCCAAAAAGTATGCTAGGGGGAATAGCAAGTCTTAAGATGTGAATGTGTTGAAATGGCAGTTGTTTTCCACACAGAGTAAATAACAGGCTGTAATTTGTTTTTTCCATTATCTTCAGCGGATCTTAAGAGAACAATTGCTGTTCTTCTGGATGACATCTTGCAACGCCTGGTGAAACTGGAAAACAAGGTTGATTACATCGTTGTGAATGGCTCAGCAGCAAACACCACTAATGGAACTAACCACCAGGTGCCAGTGACTGCAAACAAACGTGCAAAGCCAGCAAGCAACATCAGATAGCAAACAGGCTGCTCTGTGTTGCTGCACCATTGATGGAGAATATTTAAGATAAGCTTTTTGTCTCTGGCTAGGGCAAAGCAGTAGTTGACTCTAAAGCAAGCATAAACTATTGTATTCTACAACATGCTTGGATCTGTGTAGGCCTAATGTGCTTAGGTTCTCAAAGCATTATTTCATTGCCTTTGAGCAGTGCTTCTGAAGTGATCTTTGTTGTCTCTAAAGATATTTTGATATGATTTGATGTAGTAGGCCATTGGATAATAACGTGGAAAGCAATGGGAAACTTATAGGTAGATTTTTGAAATATATTTATTTAAGTATGAATATAACATATCTTTTGGATAGGTGAGCAATATTGTAGTTTATTCATTTTTTGTGGTCTGCATTAAGCCAAGGTAACTGAGGAAAATGTGTTGCTAAACAGATGTTAGAAGATGTGTACACTTAAAATATTTTCTTACTTATTTACTAAAACAATATTAAATTGAGGATAGTGTTGGTGGTAATATTTTAAAATTGTGATCCAAAGAATGTCTTTATTTGCACTATCTGTCAGAATAGTTAAAGAGAAGTTACTGTATATTTAAGAAAATTTATTATAATAGGAAATCATTCTAGGTAGTAACACTGTCCAGGTTTATCTTTATGCCAGAAATAGGGCAGTTAGATTATGAAAAGCAAAATCATCATCTGTGATATCTTAGATGATTATTTCTTAAAAAGATGTATGTATTTTGTAATTGCAGATAAAATTATTTAAGTGATGGAAATAAGTTTTGAATATGTGAATATAGTTTATTTTTATTCATTGTTGTTTGTTTTAACACTTTGATGCCTTGCAGTTTGTGTTTAGTATAGCACACCATCTCCCTGAATTGCTTTCTTGATCACAAGGAAAAGCAATGAAGGGAATCAAGGCATCTCTGCATTTAACAGGGGTATGTGTACTAAGGGTGTCTAATCATGGAATAGTTGAGAGTTAAGGTAATGTTTGCCTTATGTTTAAGTCAGCCTTACAGCTAAGTGAATTGCATGCAGTGTTGGGTGCACTGTATCTCAAATGTTACTGAAATCATATTGAAGTGCCACTGAACCTGTTTTTTTAAACTGTACTGAATGTTTGGGGGGGACAGAATGTTCAGGGACTTTTGCCAAAAGTGTCCTGTAAATGAGGTTTTGGGGATGAGCAAAACCAGAGGCACTGGATGATATACCAGGCAAAGTTATGTGGTTTTTTTCCTTTCTTCTGTTTCCCTGTGTATATTCTTGATGGCTATAAAGGAACATACAATTGCAATCTTAATTAATACTTAGTATCCAGATGATTTTTTTTGTCACATTATGTGTAAACATGTACTCACTTCAATGCAGAAAGAGAAAAATAAATTTTTAATTGTACTTGTAAATGTTCCTGGGTTTGTTTGTTTGTAATTAAATGGTCTTGTCATTCTTGCTACATGTGCTCTGTCAGTTTCTGGATTGGAAAATTGTACATCTGAGTTTTAGTAGTGTTCTTTCTGGTATTCTTCCTTCTTAGTCACTGACTTCTGCTCTTGAAATTCTAATGCCCTGAAACTTTCCTCAGGTTAGAGGAGAAAGGGGAGAAAGAATTGAAAATAAAATAACTGATTTAGATCTTTAATGGCAAAGACTTCACTGTTTAACCTAAGAGTAAAGATCTGTGCAGAACTTCTTTTGAACCTGCAGATTGACAATGTGAAGATAGAGAGAGAGAGAGATTTATATCCATCTGTCTGGTTTTTTTCCTAGATACTTGGTTGTTACAAACTGAAACCTTTGTGCTATAAACATGTGGTTGTTTTCAGAGTAGCAAAACTAAACTTCAGGTGTGCAGACTAAGGTAAAAAAGGGTAAGGAAGGGATAAAGGGAGGGTCTCAGCTGACTTGCCTGTTAACAGTAGTAAGAAAACATCTGCATGTTCTAGCCTGCAGCCTCTTGTGTAGGACTTGTGAGAGGTGTGGCAGCCCTACCAAGGTAGGAGGTTGTGTAAAGAACCCAAGGGCTTGTGAAGAAAGCCTGCAGAAGGCTACAACTTACCCCAGGTCCAAAATGCTTGGTAGTATCCCAGTTTTTGGTTGGGCTGCCAAGCATATTTTTTCTTTCTGAACAATATTTAAGTAATATTTATGCTGCAGTTTTTATGATGCATCTGTGGATTTCCCATTTCAGATGACATCACAAAACCTCATTCAAGTCTTGTGTGTATGGAATCTCCTTATGGTTGGTTGGTTCTTAGGCTGGATGTGGTTTGGGATATTACTTCCTTTTCTTTCATCTTCTATTTTTTAGAAGGCAGGAGGACATAAAACCTCTCTTATAGAAACAACTGCTGATTTGGGGCATGGACGAGTGTTTTGGTTTTGTTCTTGAAATCTTTTGGTAAATTAGGGGATTTGAATTTTCCCAGCTGTAATTTGCCTCATGGGTGTTTATCAGCTGATTTCTCTAGGTAATTGGCAGTACTTCTGTGCCTCTAAGTGATTGCTTAATGTAGGTAGCAAAAAATGACAAGGTTCACTTCCAAACAAAAGTTCTAATGAAGAAAAATGGAAAGAGAAGAGTATTTATTGATTGCTGTCTAAATAGAAATAGCCCAGGTCTCAATACAGCCCTTGTGTTCTACAACGAAATACCTGGCAGGCAAAAATCTTGGGGAAATTGTCTTTATTGGCTTGTTATTTCTGTTGCTTTTCTCATCTAAATAGATAGTTTGGAATCTTTGCATAGTAATCTTAATGTAATGAAGATAACCAAGCATTTTTTCACAGTTGTATGTGAATAAGAAGTGCTGAGCATTTCCACATTAAAGAACTTTTGAGATCAATGGATGGACAGATGCTCCTTCTAAACACACTGATACAACTCTTAACAAGTTGCCTATGCACTGTTGAGATCACAGAAGTTTGCTGATCTGTTTTAAATGAAATAATTTTAAAAATACAGAAACATGGCTGAGGATGTACAGGTTCTTGTGTTTAGTGTGGTGAAACATCAGTATCCTTGGCACCCAGTATTATGCATCACGTATTGCACAGTTGTCTGTTTTTCCAAGTGACTGCTAAATCCTTTTTAATAACGCAATCATTTAAAGAAGCTGACTTGATAGATATGAATTCTAATTTAAAATATTTGCTAATTCGGATGTTTCCAAACCACATCATGTTTGTGATGTGTGCAAGTTGCTTTAGCAACCAAGCTCCTCCTGTGCAGGTACATGTTCTGGGGGTGTTTGCTGCTGTCACAGCCTTTGTTCATGGGAATGTAGAAGCAGAGTAAACTTGGATACCTCTATCAAGAAGTTATTTAGAAAAATGATTGCACAAAATGTAACATTCCAGTGTATTATGTTTTCTTGAAAACCTTTTAATTCCTAAAAAGACACTGACTTATTGAATTGGCTGAGCGTCTAAAATATTCTTATGTACAATTGGTGTGGTGTTGTGATATTTTTAAAGGTGATATAAAATGTAAATTAGCAATTAATCCAAATATGACCCTCCTTACCTAGCAATTGTGCTGTTTTAAATTTTGTACTTTAAAAAAAAAGGCTCTGCTATTTTGGGGTTCAATTTAGTGTATCTGATAGCATGCCACCTTCAAAGGCAAGAACAAAATGGGAGACTTCCCTTTATAGCAGCCAAAAAAGTGAATTAGACTTCTGCTATGTTTTTCATGTATGACTGGTACTGAATGGGTATTTCACTAATCTCAGTTTGTTAGGAATCATGTACGCAGGCATTTGAAAATATCCTTTAGGTTATTAAAAGAAAGTCAAATTAAAAAAAAAAATCACATTATATGCATTCATGGAATCACATCTCTTGAGCACCAGTGGCATTCCATGCTGCTGAATTATCTTATCTCTAAGTGATCTTAATTACTACAACTTTCTTAACTGTGTTTTCAGTACCTCCAGCAAAAACTTTCATTATTAATTGATCCTTGCTTGCACATGAGCTTCCACATTCCCTGTGGCATTCATCAACTTACTTTGTCAGTTGGTGTCTAATCGGGTTCTGGTTTTCTAAAAGCAAAACTGAAGGAAAATATGTTAACATTTTAAAATCCTGTAAACTAGGCTTAATAATACACAAACTAATTTTTATTGTAGCATAGTATATGGTCATGGTTAGAAGTTTATAAAAGTGAGTGCTGCTTGCGTTTATTTTCAAGTATATTGGGATATTGATAACACGTGTGGAGGGAGGAAACAATTTGATGGGAACTGTTTCTGTTATGCTTTATGCCTCTTAAATTCTTCTTGCTTTCAGAAGAGCTAGTCAGATAGTCATTGACCAGATCCATAGAAATAGAATGACTGACTACTACTTCAAAATGATGACTTGAGGTTTAAAATATTAAAAAAGGTTTTTCCTAAATTAATTATTTTTGCATTAGTGAAGTGACTATCTTCAATTTATAGATGTTTCACTGAGAATAATTTTAAGTGCTTGTCAAATCTGTAAGGGTTTAAAAAAATGTAAAGGGTCACACGTTTTATTGTTAACAGAGGGTGTTGAGAGAGACTGTCAACACGCTGTGAAGCATTAAGCTGTTGCCTTTGATGTGTAGGCAGCACCTTAGGTCTCACAGAGCTGTACTGTAAGTATGTGTCCATATGTTCAACCCACTTTGATGTGTTCAGAGATCTTGGGCCAGCAGTATCCGTATGCTGCATCACAACTCCAGGAGGTAAAACATGCCATCTGTGTTCCTGGTCCTTTTACTTACCTTGTGTCATGGCTTCTTCATGGCAACAGAAAGCCTTTTTTTTTTTTTTTTTTTTCCCCTGCTATTCAAAAGTATTTGGTAGTTTACAAAAAAAATCTGTTTTGAGCAATCTTTAATGAATTTTATTTTGGCTGTCTATTAACAATCTCTTAGAAGGGATGAGGGACAGAAATGGGTTATCTAAATTCAAAATGTATTCCAATACTCTTGCTATGACTTAAAAAGAGTGTTTGAGATACCTTTATTAGCTAAGAACACCATTTCTCGGTTACAAAAGTACCTTTTATGTCTGTAAAAGATTACAAAGTACCTTTTATATCCCAAGTAAGTCTACTGATCTAGGTTTGGATCCAAGCAGATCTTATGAGGGTCATATTAGCACTGGGTGCTAATAAACTGAACACTGTCTGTGTTGCAAAACACTTGCTGTGATGAAATCTGGGGAAAAAAATCCTCTATTTTTTGATGGGAAGTAGTTCATAAGACAGATGCCTCAGAAAAAAATTACTTGATTTCCTAATCTCAATAAGTTCTCACTGGCTGTTCATGCATAAACACTGAAATGAGTGACATATAGACTAACATTTGTACCCCTCACTGAAAGCTGCCTTATTATGAAACCTGGTTCTTCTCTCTGAACCCAAGCTGTATTTCAGGGGGCTGTTTCTAACACAGATCTTGCACAGATGAGGTACATCAACCCGTTACACAGGAGCTCTGCTCATTCTGTGTGAGTCAGGCTTGCCAGAGCTCTTCCCCCACACCTCCCCCTTTATTGGCAGGGCTGGGATCTCTGGCAGCAGCAAAATGTGCATACAGATAAGGTATCTCAGAGATCTTCTGTTTTGTGCCGCTCCTGTGGAGCAATGTGTTCCTCAGTATATTCAAAGTCTGTCTGCAGAGCTTCTAGTCCTGCTTTCAAGGACCCCATCTGTTTCTTTTTTGGAGTTTTGGTCACAGGAGGAATTTCCCCTGACTTTTCCCTGACAATCCTGAGGTTTTTGGTGTGATTTTATTTTCTTCCACTAGCTTACTTGAAGACTGCAGTGGGGATTTGCTCCCTTATCTTCCTGCCTTTGAGGGTGAGCTGTTTGCGTTCAGATCTCAGTGTGACAGGACGTGTGTGTTGTGTTCCAGTGCTGCCTGCTCTGCTGAAATTTCTTATACATGTGGCATAGCCACAGGACAAATGCCCAGACCATATGCCCTATCACCTTATTTGGATACTGAGAGTGTCCCTGTTGTTTCATCTCCTTCTGGGGGATGTTTTGGCAACACATTGCCATGGTTCTTGTGACATTCCTCTTCACCACCTTCTGCTGCATTGCTGGTGGCTTGCCCAGTTCAAAACTATGTGGCGATTTCCCTGAATTGCTGAATATTTTTTTTTTCTTTTTCTTTTCCTTTTTTGTTTTTAATTTTTTTTCCTCCAAGGAAGTATCATTGTATGGTATGGAAAAAGCCTTTCCTCTTGGATCTCAATTTGACAGTCTGAAGGCTCATAGCTAATGCTAGCAGGCAGAGCACAATTTAAATACCAATTTCCTAAAGCTTGGATAAGGAAACGTACTTTATTTTTTTTTTTCTTCACATATTTGATCACTTTGTGGCCAGTCTGTTTGTATCAAGGGGAAGCAGTCAATTTACACAGAGAGTGCGGTGTCTGAAATAGCAGCCTGTGGTGGATTCACTAAAAACACATTGGAGGAGTTTTTCCAATATGGTTACATTGATTATGGCATATGGAGAGGAACTGGGACTTGCAGGTTGCCAGTCTAAGAACCATCTTTGGTTAGAAATGTTTCCCAAATTTGGCCTTCTGTAGTCTTGAACTACGAGCCAAACATATTTTCTAATGGAACATACATTTTATTTTGTAAAGGAAGAGGAATCAGTGACCAACCAAAAGTACCCCTCACCTACCCACCAGAAAAGTGGGGTCTAAACAGAGGCAGAGGGCAATGTGGGTGCAGGGCAGGCTCTGGGAGGGCTTGGGTGCTGTGCTGGGTGGCTGCTGGCACCCAGGACTGTGGGTGCCCTTCTGAGGCACTGCACTGGTGGGTGTGTGCGGCTGTGCCCTGGCACTGCTGCTCAGGGAGTGTGTCTGTCCCGAGGGGCACAGGGGGTGACTGCCTTCCCAGAGAGTGTGTGCACACTACGTGGGTCCTGTGCTTGACATCAACCCCCTCAAGATTTGGATCAAACTTTGCAATTTTTTTTGTTGTTAATCAGTAGCCATAGCTGGACAGTTATGGTTGAGCAATTGCATTGTGAACATTGTACGCTTGGCTAATTGTTTGTTTTAAGGAAAAGAGAAGACAGTTCCAAGATGAATGGACTGTCTGGATGAAAGCCGCCAGGAGTGAAGCCAGCAGAACTGAGCAGTGACTGTGGGAAGGGGAATTCCACCTGTGGGCGATCATGACCACCTGCTCAAAACAGACCCCAGACTCAAATGGGCAGAACTGTGCCCGTGTACTAATTAGCATGACCAGAGGTATGACTAGCAAATAGGGGGCTGAATAGTAATTAGTAGAAAAATCGTGCAATTTGTAGCCAATGAATGCTTATGCCTTTGTTAAAAATGTAATAAACAGTGTAAAGTTTTTTATGGCCTAGCCTTTTGTGGGTTGCCACCTAGCTCCCTGCTTTGCACATGAAACAAAGCTGTACCCCTCCCCGCTGCGCGCCTGGAAACGACAAAACCCCGGGGCGGGGCTGGCCGTGCCTGGGAGGTGGCCATGCCCTCGGAGGTGGCCGTGCTTTCGGGTCTGGCCGCGCCCGTGGGCCTGGCCGTGCCCGTGCCCGTGGGGCTGGCCGTGCTGTCTGACCTGGCCGTGCCCGTGGGGCTGGCCGTGCTGTCTGACCTGGCCGTGCCCTCGGAGCTGGCCATGCCCTCGGGGCTGGCCGTGCCCGCGGGCCCGCACACGCCTCCCGCACCCGCCCGTTCCTCAGCCGCCGGTGCGGAGCGTGCTACGGCCAGCTGCCTGCCTGCGCCCGCCTCCCCTCCGCTGCCTCCGGGTGCCTCCCGCCTGTCCCCTTCCGTCCCCCGCCTCTCTCCTGCCTGTCCCCCGCCTTTCCTCCGCCTGTACCCCGCCTTTGCCCCGCCTGTCCCCGCTGCCTCCCGCCTGCCGCTCTCCGTGCGCGGCCGGGCCCTGCCCGTTGCCAGCCCGTGTCCCGGCCCGGCGGGCATGGAGCGGCTGCAGGTGGATGCGCAGGCCCTGGAGGAGTACGCGGAGTACCGGCGGTGAGCGCACGGCGCGGCGCGCTGGGGTCGCTGGGGCGGGGGACGGGCGTTCCCAGCCGTGTCGCATCCCCTGCAGCCGGCTCCGCATTCCTCCCGGAGGGATGCCCTCCTCCGGCCCTCCTGAATTGGCTGCTTAGGGATGTGCGGCGGTTTCGTGGAGCCGCATGCAGCGCCCGCCGTTCGCTGTCGCAGCCGGAGGTGCCGTGGCTGGTGTGCCCCGGTGAGGATGTGCTGCAAGCCGTGGCTGTCAGCGGTGAGGTCACGCATCCAGGGCGGCGTGAGATGGGCTGTGAGAGGCCATCTGGCCTCCCAGCGGCATCCTGCCCACGGCAGGGCGCTGGAATTAGGTGGTCTTTAAGGTCCCGTCCAGTTCAAGCCATTGTTTGATAATCTGCCAGCCGTACTGCTCCTTCAGAGTACGAGGAATTCTGTGCGTCGTGAGTTCCAAGTTTTGCATTGTATAAATCCCTTACACTGCTGTGTGTCTGTGGTAGTCTTGTCAGGGCTTCTCTCGAAAGGCTGAACAAAAATAAACACAGTCGTTGTGCTGAGATGAGATCTTAATTTAGTTTAGGAAAACCTTGAGTAAAACACCAGAGGAAGGCACAGTGGCATTTCTTACATAAGATGTGCAATGATTCAGTGGGTGTTGGCTGGGTTGACAGGCAAATGATAGCGTTGTGTTGGCACATTATTCTGGTGCTCTACAGTGCTGGCAGTGCACAAATCCACAGAATATTTGACAAAGAATCACTCGTTTAGCATATTTTAGCATATCCAATAAATAATAACTGAAATATTTACAGACATTAATAAAATCATTTTTAGCATAGGTAAGTGCTGCAGTTAAGTCTCAATTGTATTTTACGTATTTTATTTTTTGTCCTTAATTAATTCCATAAATGCAGAATTCAGATGCTGCTCAGGAGTTCCAGCTATTCAGTCACCTTGAATTTGACCATAGTGGTAACTTAATTGAGGCATACAGCCCCCACTAACTTCAGCTACAGAAAACAGCATAGTCTTCTTGCAAATCAGAAGACAACTTGGATGTGATGTTTGTTGCTTTGATGGCAGTGGGGTTGCCTGCTTGCAGCTGAATACTCAGACTAGACTAAGATTAATCTCCTGACACAAATTTGCAATACAGTTGGGTGTAGATGGGTGAAGTGACTTGCCAGAGGTCAGTCAAGAAGTCTGAGAGTCTGAGACAGAGCTGGCTGGTTACATGACCCTTGATACTCATTGCCTTTTTTTTTTCTTTTCTCCAAAAGAACCCCTGGTAGTTTGCTGTGTTAATTTTTCCTTCTCTCTTAGAATTGGTTTTCAGTCCATCAGAGCAAATTTTTTAAAAGAGCATTATTCAAAAAAATATTCTCTAAAAATCAGCTATAGTTCTGTTAAATTATTAGAAGAGTAATATGAAATACAAGTTTTGTTTTGCATTTACAGATAAAGTTCTGTTATATATTTTAAAAAATCTGAGAAATTACTTTTGTTTTTATTTTCTTATGCTTTTTTTTTTTTTTTTTTCGCCTTGTATCCAGAATTGTAGGTGATGATGATGGAGGAAAGCTCTTTACTCCCGAGCAATATGAAGAGTACAAAAAAAAAGTATTACCAGCTCGGCTGCAGAACAGGTTGTATGTGAGCTGGAGATCACCAACTGGCATGGACTGTAAGCTTGTGGGACCAGAGACACTGTGCTTCTGCACCCACCGGTGGGTAGCTTCCCTCCTTTCACACTTTAGTGTTTTCAAAAATCAGGAAAATGTGAAGTATTCCCAGACACATTAAAGTAGCGCATTGGCAAATTTATTTACAGTTTACGGGTTGAGAAAATTAGGTTTCAAATAGTAACAACTGTTTGTAAATGCAAATGTCTATATATTTTTGAGACCAAAATGGTTTTGTAGTCTCGATAAATTCAGCTGCAAGGGCATGAGTTAACGTGGATTGGATTGATTCTAGTAGTGCTCTCAAAGTGAAACATAAGGATATGTGATATTTCTGTGATGAATAGATGCAAAACCACCTGCTAATATGCATTTAATTGAAATGTCAGAATTAAGAGTAAATTACTCTTAAATTAAAAAAAAAGTAAATACTCACAATTAAGAGTAAAAAGTTCAATTAAAGCTACTTCAAAACAAAACTGTGAATAGTAAGCCTTTCAGGTAGTTTTCTGATAAATACTAACAAAGTTGTAAAAGTCATTACTTTTCCTGTTTTAGGTACAAACAACACAAAACAGACTACGAGGTGCTGCCCAAGGAGCGCCCCATCAGCGTGCCCTGCAGAGTGAAGGGCTGCCCGTGCCAGTCCTACCACTTTGTGCCCCTGAACGGCGCCCAGCCCGTGCGCTGCCGCTGCAAACACTTGGCGGAGCAGCACAGCGCCGCGCCCGGCTTCCCCTGCAACTCCTGTAAGCCCCTGCGGCATTGCCGGCCGGGAAACTCAGCGGGAACAGCGCCTGAGGGAGCTGTGCTCTGCCCACGGTGCTGGCTGTGCGCTGCCCTTGTCACTGCCAGGGAAATTAATCCACAAACAACAGAGGTCTATGTCCAAAAAGGAGACCGAGGAGTCGTTTTTTGGCTTTATTCGAATAAAGGGAGAGGCCATGGGGCATTCCCTTGAGATCTCTCGAATTTTTGGAGGACGCAGCCTCCTTTTTATCCTAATTTCCCGGCCTCATTTCCCCTCTCTCTTTCCCCATTGGCTGAGGTACTTGAGAGGTACAGACTCCCGATACGCCTAATACCAAAGATTTCCCTCTAATGTATAACTCTCCCTTTTAATTTTTAATTCTTGCAGATTTTAGATGTTTTTCTTCCCCATTTTTTCTTTCATCTTTCAATGTCTAATTTCCTTTATCAGCAAACCTAAAATTTGTTTGTAAAAGCAAAAAACTTTTTCCATTCATCAATCAGTGGAATCCTTCCCATTGTTTCTTTTATCTCCCAGTGCTGATTTTATCTACCAGCAGACCCACAGCTTGTTTGTAAAGACAAATCTGCTATTCCTCTCATAACCAATGTGTGTTTTCATGCTTGAGGAAGGATGAGAAGTGGGAAGGGAGACATCACCTTTTGCACAGGAGAGTTTAGAACAACATCCTTAGTTTTGCCTGGTCCAGTGAAGGAGTTTAAATCCCTGAATGCTTCAGATAAGTCATTATGGAGACAGATGCCTGAAGTTAGACAGTATGAAAAAACCCTGTTTGCAGTTTGCATGCACGTGCCTTTTCTACCTGAACTTGGTAGCTGGGAGAGAAAAGTGTAGATCTCCATTCCTCTATTGCCTAGCTGAATAGAACACTAATATAATAATAAAATATATATTATATTTTAGTATAATTATATTATATAATAATAATACCAACAATAAATATACGTTTATGTCTTTTCTCAAGTCAACAGGAAGTAGTACTCTGTTCCCAAATAATTCTATTGCCAGCACTCTAATGAAGTGGTTCATGACCATAGAGATTGTGGGTCTAGAAATGCAAATGGGAATGGAGTTTCAGCAAGATCTTAGAGAAGGGATGAAGAGGAAGCTTTTTGCTGCAGTTGTTTGAGGTTAATATTATGAAACAACAGTAATTATTAACCACAGGAAATAAATAATGCATAAAGATCTTTTAGTTTGAAACGTCAAATTACATAAGATGAAGATTTTTTTTTTGCTAGAGTTCTGCACTGTTATTAAATTTCTTTCATGGAATGTCTCTATTTTGTACAGGAAAAAAGTGTAAACAGCTTTTGCTGGTTGAGAATCATATCCCACAGAAACCATAAAATATCTACATGACAGCCTTCCAAGAATTTGCACTAAGTTGTGTGAAAATCTTAGATGTGCAGTTGGATAATTCAGACTGAATCCATAGAACACAATATTTTCAATATTAATATATATAATGCCTTTTGCTTAGTGTTTCTCAAACACTTCTGAGGGCGTCACAGATTTCACAGTGAAGTTCCAAGAATTGCTTCTATTTTGGACTTGTTTTGTTTTAATGTAATGATATTAGTCTTGTCCAGTGCTGATAAATCTAAGATGACAGATAAGTTATAACTGAAAAACTTCACTGCTTGTTGCTCTGTATGTGTTGCATATACTGTATTCTGTGTCCAAACATAGAGTTCTGTTACTCAGGAGTGCCCAAAATAATATTAAAAAACCGTTAACATTTTCAAGAATGTGATCAACATATTATGAAAGACTTGAAGAAATTTTTCATGGTGCTCCACAAAATGAACTGTGAGCTGGGATTGGGGTGATTTGTATAATGAAACATTTGCAACATCACTTCCTCAATTTCTTGGTCACATCGTTGCTCCAGAGGGGCTTTGATGACAGTTTTAGATGCAGCTAGGGCAGACAGGTCAATTTACTCTGTTTCAGAATGTCACATAACACTTGTATAACTATTTCAATTCCATCCTGTGGCTGTGGAAGCTTAAAAATTCCCTGAAAGTCAGTCTAATGATACTCCTGTGTAGAACCTATTTTGTTGCTTCCGCAGTCTCTATTTTCCCTATTCCACAGTCTCTGAGAAAATTTTGCTAATTTTCAAAGATATTTAAATTGTGATTTGTGTAATAAATTGTGATAGAAAGTTTCTCCCCCCTGGAACATTGATACGTGCTATACACCTTTGGAGGGAATGCTGCCAAAATGCTGGCAGGTTGTCAGCTCTACCCATGTCAGAACTTTTTATTTGTTGTAAGTGGACGGAGAGGTGTGTTGCTATTGACAATGAATACAAGTTACAACATAGGAAATGCAGTTAGATATCAGAAAAGAAATTTCTGATCCAGCATTGGTCCAGGCTGCTCAGAGAGGTGGAATCTCCATCCTCAGAGGTACTTGAAACTTGGCTCAGTAAGATCCTGTGACGGGATGGCCCTCATGATCTAATCCCAGGAGTCATTCCTTCTCTTTTAAACAGCCTTTTCACATAGCTGGATGCTTAAATCCCATCACCATCTCACTGATTTATTTGTTTCTCAGGTTCCAAGTGTTCAGGCTTTCACAGCTCCTTTACCTGTGCCTGTGGTCAGCCGGCATATGCTCATGAAACAGTTGTGGAAACCAAGGAGGAGCGCTTAGCCCAAGGAAAGCCCGTGGGGCAGGATGTTCCTTACGCTGCCATGGGAGGACTGACTGGTTTTAGCTCTCTAGCAGAAGGCTACATGAGGCTTGATGACAGTGGAATAGGTACGTGCAGCTGAAATTTTAATTCTCCACCTAAGTTTTGAAAAGTACTAAATCAAAATAGAGTTTCACAGTTTGAAGGCAAGTTGGATGAATAGGAGTAGGACTGCAGAAAGACTTTTCCTTTCAGTTGTCCTCAAGGTTTTAAGCGATCACATTGTCCTACTCACTGTAGTGAGTTGATGAAAACCCTCTTTTTCAACAATTCTGGTGTTCAACCCGGTTGCTTCTTCTTGAAATGCAGCATATCCTTTAGAGAGAACCTGTAATTTCTAATTCTTCCTGTAGCCTGGTACTTCCATGTTCTATTTGTGTTAGTCCTTTAGCCTAATACTGTCCAGGTATTTCTTGGTTATATATTCACAGCATTTTTGTTTCCAAACTCAAAGGTTAATAGCTGTTCAGCATAAAAAATAAGAGGTAGAATTGGTAGAACTTTTAACACACATGTTAGTTGATCTCGATACGTTTTCTGCTCTGTAATTTTGTGTCATTTAGTAATGCACATGTTTTGTCCTGAAATACTGTTTTATCTATTATTGCCACATACCCGTTATTTATTTTTTAAATTCTGATCTGGATTCCTGAATTTTCTTGAAGTTTAGAAACTAAAACATAACTGTAGTGATTGAAGAAACAAAGCTTTTCAATGCCTTTGAAGCCATCCTTGTAATGCTTTTGTTAACTCCAGTTTATGGGGTCTGCGCTGAGAGTTGTAGATATGAATCTGTAACCTTGTTCTGACCCCAGCATGTGTATTAGGACTGTATCTCCTGGAGTTAATTATTGTTTCCATTCACCTTATTTTCTGACAGGTGCTCCTTCTGCTGAACTTTTAGAAGCCCCAGTTACTAGCATGGATCATCCATTTCTAAAAGCATTTCAGGGGCCTTCAAGTTCCACTCAATCCATGCCACAAATAGCAGGTGATGTATAAATAGGGTAATACTGTTATACAAAAATAACTCAATATATAATTAATTGATTTTATTAATTAATTGGAGGATGCTCAGGGCATTAAAATGAATATTGAAGCTTTGCTATGTGATAAGTTAGTACAATATTCATGTACTATTCAAATGCTTAGAACAACTTTGCGTTTGTTATTTTTGCTTGTGATGTTTTACCTGAAATTATTTTTTTCTTAATGCTTGTTATCTTTCCCATCAATGGTGTCATGTATTCATTGGATCAATTTTTAAAATTCTTAATTTCTCTTAGAAACTCATCATATCTGAATGGGTTGTACATATTCAGCACAATCCTGTGAAACTACCTTCTGCCAGAAAGGTTTTTCTATATGGGATTATGGATCACTTACACTTATTTTATGTCCCTTATTTAGTACAAAAATGTACCAATAAATATAACAGTTGAACTCCTTTAAAACATTTATAGTATTCGCAAGCCTATTTGAAAAAGGTTTCCCTTTGGTCCCAAATACTGGGCTTTGTACATATCTGTAAAGGTGCATTCTCATTTTAAATGGGTTTTGACAAATATAAAACATAACTAACAGAATAGCAAGTATCATTAATAAAAAAAGGGTTTTGTTTTCTGTTTATGTTTTGTTTTTCAGGTAGTTCAAGTGCCACAGGGCAAGTTTCTCACAGAAAACAATCAGAAGCTGATGACATGGCTTACTTTGAAAAACGTTATCAAGAACGGGCAAGTTATTACATTTATTGCTTAATTTAAATACACTTTCACAAGAGGATATCTAAACCCCACAAATGTATGATTTAAGTGGCATATAAATGCATTATATTATTCCTGCTCAATTACTGAGAAAGCTAGCTTCTTAACATATATTTTAAAATACAGTTATGAGCTACTGCAGGATTACAGAGGTCAGTCATGTGTAGGATGGCATTTACCTTAACCAGGCAGATTTTAATTGAGGTAACTCTCTGTTGCAGAAAACCAAAACATTTTACTATGTGACAGAAAGAAACAACAACGCAGAGTCACAGAAACTCCCTTTGACATTTAGGACTAGGTGTTTGCTACCCCACTTATACAATTCCAGAATGTTTTTTTGTTTTTTTTTTCTAATGACTGTCTGTGTAAGTTTGGCTAAATTTGGTCTGTCTTTCTTAGATGATCTGTATCACCCTCTTAGAGGTGCCTCCTCCACCACACTGTTTTTAGTTTAAATGCCCTGTGGTATAGGTTATTCACATGTTTAAATACCTATTCTTTTCTCACATTAGCCCTGTAGCTCCACCATCTCAGCTGAAGTATGTCTTGACTGTTTATGAATTCTTTGGTAAAGCCATGTTGCATAATCAACTTTTAAAATGTAAACTGTTTTGTTATTTTGCTTGCTGGCTTGCAACAAGGTTTTGTTAAAGAGAAAGCTGTTCTAGCTTTGTGAAAGTTCAAAATAGTTCAAAAACTATTCAAAATAGTTTTCATTGCTTTCTAAATCTTCAGAAAATATGGACAGATGTTACAAGTATTACATTGGTTCATAGAAAACATGAAATTCAAATTTCTCTGTTTCTTTTTCCCCCAAGATTTTATTTTCTTTGCAAAAGGTAGTAGAAATTTTAGATAAAAACCTCAAGCCTCCAAAGGGGGAAAGGAGATTTAAAATGCATTTTTGTGTAGACCAACATCATTTGCTTAGCAGTAAGTTAATTTGTAGACATCCCTATGAGGTCGTGTTTCCTTTTGGTATTATTTTATGATGGGAAAAAGCATGTTAATTCTTTCTTTCTAGCATTTTAAACAGCAGTGTATGTGTTAGATGGGATGCAAAAGTCTCCACATCCCTTTTATATAATTGCTCTAAATATGATTTCATTCACTAGTATAACAATAGAGAAGAATTGTAGCTTCTAAAGCCAACAGATATATTTGTTTGGATAAATAGTCTTACTACGAAATGACAGAGTGAAATGTGTATGTGTTGATAAATTTCACAATGCTACAAGAGCCTGTGGTGTAGAAAAAATCTTACAGGGGGAAGTAATGGTCAGCAGGGAGGCTCTGAGATGAAGGTTCAGCACCATTACCGTGTGGTTTTATGTGTGCTGGTTCATCTACCTGTGTCTGTTAGACATCTGCAATAAAACTGCTCCACCTTCCATTGACATGGAGATAAACCCTGGACATTCCTGAGGCACACTGGCCTTGAGGGGTACTCAAATACCTGAACTGCCATTAGCAGAGATAAGGCAGCCTGGTTTCCTTAGGGAAGGAGCTGCAGCGCCATGGAAGTGCTCCTTTGTGAGCAGTGCTGGGTTGGGATAATAATGTTGTGTACCTTTCTCCACTGGATGCATCCCCCTGGTAAATTTGTGACTGGATGTAGACATTTAATATTTCATTGTTAGCTGATTTGCAAACCAGTGTTTGAACCACTGCTGGTGTCTTATTTTGTTACAGCTGAAAATGGAGAAGGCTGCTAAACAGAAAGAGAGGAATCCAGTGCCATCGAAGAAGCAATGAGACTAATAAAGAAATACTTTTTATTTGGCACATTGGTCATTATTGCATGAGTATTTTTCTCTGTGCCTACCTGCATAGCTGTATTTATTCATTTATTTATTCTTTTTTTTCCTTTGCTGAAATTAATTTTCAATTATCTCATGGTAATAAAATTGGTTCTTTAATCAATGTGTTTCTAATCTCCAGAACTGCTACACAGATATTTCTTTGAAAATGGAGAAGCATATTTAGAGAGTTGCAGGTCTGAGGGTTTAAGCTCTGAGAGTTTAAGATCTGAGAGAATAACCTTGTATTTATATATTAGATTGTAGGCAATAGATATGTTATATATTAGATGGTAAGAGGGCAAACAAAAGATGTCTTAGACTTTTATGATACATCTTCTTTATTTGTAGAGTCCTTTAAACTCATCTTGGTTATGGGTTTTATATGGTGAGATTTGTTCTGTTAATATTGACATTTTAATATTTTCTTTAAATCCTTTTCCCCTTTCTGTTGATTTCATCTCCTTGACATAAAATTCAAACATACCCTTCTTCTCTCACACTTCTGTAGGCTCCATTCTTGCCATCATATAAATGTTTTTCTTAAAAATAGGACATTCTATACACTTGCAAACCCACTTCCATGCTTATGAGCTACTTGAAGGGATCTTGCTTGTATACTTTATCCCAGATTTCTCTAGTGGTACTATTCCCCCAGTTCTATTTTTCTGTTGCTATCCATAACAATTATTACACTAAAATTCTGAAAGCCTTAAGTGGCAATAGATATGTTATTTATAGCATATAAAGCAATAATTGCATGCTGTTTGGTACATACTTATTTATCCAAAGTTTCATCATGTCTAATCCAACACAGACTGAATCACCTCAGGGAGATTTGCTTTTGTTTTCTTTGTTCATATTCACAGCTGTGGCAACTTCTGTTGCATTAAAGGTAGTGGACAGGAAAATATAAAATTGTGAATGTGTGGTGTATGTATTCTGCAAAGCAGCACAGCAAGAACTTGGTACAGAATAACTGGCAGAGAGTGCAGCTTAGGAGGCAAAAGCAGAGCATGAGTTAACTGATTCTGCTTTGAGAACAGAGAGGTGTGAGTCAGTTTCTTCTTAAAAATACCTGGAGGTGTCTCTTGGACTGGAGAGGAGACCTTACAGGAGGTGTACTGAGACTTCACAGCAAGAATTGGGAGAAGCCTGCAAAGCTTTGTTTTCCATTGGAGAGGATGCCTCCATGTGCCTGATGGGCAAAGGAAAAGAGGTGAGTTTGAAGGCATTTACTGCAGGGCAACTTGGTTTTTGCTCAGATATCACCTGTGGTGTGGAGGTTCAGTTTTGAGAGAGCCTTTAACCTTTAACTCTGACCTATACTGTCCTTACTACAGATGCCAATCAGAGAGACTAATCTGTTATTTTAATTTAAATGCATAATGCATCAAAGTCTCTAATTAATCTTTTAAAAGTACCTGGACTGTTAAATTCTACAGTTACAAGCTGCTTTAGCCTAATAAATGAAAGTACTCATTTGAGCTCCCTCTTCTGGCCCTGGCAAGCAATCCATTCTACACATCCTCTGCTTGGTCTTGAAAATAAATGGGGTTTTCACAATGTAATCACAAGAAACCAACAAACATAAATAACATTCATAAAGAAAAGTAAAAAAAAAATACACTAAAAAATCATTTTTCAAAGAGATTATTACAAACATAATTGTGGAAGTTTACTCTAGTTTCCTACTTATCCCTGTTACTACACCCATT
The DNA here is from genome assembly GCF_028551555.1 of Melozone crissalis. NCBI lineage: Eukaryota > Metazoa > Chordata > Aves > Passeriformes > Passerellidae > Melozone > Melozone crissalis. Next base: position 32,971,151 of record NW_026535794.1, read on the forward strand.
GGGGAATGCAGTTCTGGAAATGTCTGTGTGTGTGTGTTGCAGAAGTCAGCTTTCTCACAGCAAAATATTGTTAAAGAGAGAGGTTACAAATAGTTACAAAAACTTTTAATTTGTATTCCTTTTGATACTGAGAGCATATATTCTAGGAAATAATTTATTGTTTTACATTTTGAGTTGACAATATTTGTCTGTATTAAATGTTAGCTCTGTCAAATGCAGACCTACTAAACTGTACCTTAATAATCAAAACCTGGTTTTATTAAAGTAATTTAAAAAAATATTCTGTGCTTTAACTTATTTACTGCTTCCACACTAAGGATATAAAAAGTTACTACATTTATTTAGTAGTATTTCTTTTTAGTTGGAAAATAGGTTGGGTCATAAAAATATCAATGCCATTAAATACTGCTTAGGAGTTCTGACCACTTTTCACTCATGCTGATGATGTCTAAGCAAAAGAAACTTGCTTTCCTTACTAGAAGGCATGTTTTTGACTTCTTAGTATTTGCATACTACTTTTTTTCCTGAAACTTTATTGGTATCTATACATGAAAAACAAGGTACAATATATCTCATAACCTTGCTGGCTGTGAAAACTGGACACTGATGTCATATCTTAAGTGAAATTTTAATTTATCCTAAAAAAGCAAGAATTATTTTGCAGGGTCAATATTGCAGCCTCCAATTCTATTCAAAAATTTCTTTATACGTCTTTTAGAAAATGTTTTTTTTTTAATTATAAAAGCAGAGATCAAATGCTAGTATGTGTGCCATTAGCAGTGTTCATTAAATAAAGAGCCAGATTTAACAGGTACTTGATGGTTTGTTTTCCTGAGAGCAGCCATGAACTTTGAACAAAATATCATGGGACAGATAAGTTACTAATTCATCTGTGTGATTTATTGGGTGGTTGTATATCTGTTGTTCAGCTGGAAGCATTACCTGTTTCTGAGCCTAGTCCAAGGAGTCAGGCACAGGGAAAAGGGTTTGTTCTCATGCACATGAGCTCTCTAAGCTGTTAAAGCCTAATTGCGTAGGCCCTGGGCAGTGCTTAAGCATGTCTTATTTTTAAAATAGCTGGCATTCAGATCAGTATTTTGCCAGCATTATAACATTCCTTGAGTGCACAACAGCATTTTTCCCCAGTTTGGATAATCCTGTGGAAAGGCTCAGATGTTCCTTGGCTGTTAGGATAGTGGACAGTGATCAGTGATCCTAAGTGGAGAGCAAGGAGCTCCTCTCCATTCTGTGTGATTCTGATCCTAAATATAAACCACGTCTGTCTGTCTGTCTGAGGTTCGGGAGCGAGGGGAATGCGATGTGTGAATTCACAACCAGGGATGGCATCCGTGCAGCGACTTTGTCAAGTTGTCAGTGTCTTTGTAGCATGTTGTGCATATTAAATGACTGCCAGGTCTCATGGCTGTATGTCCCTGAGCCCCTCTAGAAGTAGTTTATAGCCATGTAAGTAGTGATAGTATTTGTTCTTAGCACAAATAGAATGGAAAAAAAGAACAAAGGTTTTCCAGTCTAGAAGACCTTGCTGTTATGGGATTTTTTTTGTAACTAAATATACTATTTTTGTCTAGAAGCCTACTCTTGCCTTGGAACTTTCAGCATCTCTCTTCTGCCAGAAGGAATCATTAGTTGCTTTACACTGATTTCAGCTCTGATTTTCCATTCACTGTACCATGCTGTCTGGCATGGCTGGGCTCTGATCCCTTGGGCTCCTTTAGTCACCCCCCTGGGGAAGGACCCAGGCTCAGCCATAACCTGTTACCTGTGTGATGCTGTGTCACAAACAGGATGGGAACCTCGCACAAAGCTTATTAGTTGAGTCACGAGGTGCAGAAAGGATGCCCTTGCTTTCTGAACTCCTCACAGGGGAGTCTAGGTGAGGCTGGATCCAGACTGAAACCCAGACTGAGTCAACAGTTTATGTCTAAAGGGTTATCCAGGTGCTATTGAAGCTTTATACAACTTTGTCCCATGGAATTAAGGATGGCAAACCAGATATATTTGTGTAAAATATTTGTTATGATAATGATTAGACTAAAATATCTTGATCAGAATTATTTACTCCACAGACAGATGCTATAACTATTAGTATAGTCTAATTCTCTGTTTTTAAACACTTTTGAAGCAATTACGGGAAAGTTAGCAAAGCCAATTAATAAGTAGAGATTTGTAGGGGGATACAGTCTGGGTAAATGAAGGTGGTATAGAATGTAATCTTATCCCCCAATGAGTTGCAGCTGGACTAATTACTAAAGATTAGAAGCAGGCCTGGTCTTAACAGGCCACACCTGTAGCCAATAAGAACAGTGGCATAAAAGAGTGGATTGGTGGGAACTGGAGTTGGCTGCTGCAAGGACCAGCATCAGTCGGTGCTTAGAGGAGATGCCTGTGCGAAACATCGAGGTGGTATGAATTCCTTGTACTATACTGATAATAGAACTCTTGATATATGAGAAAACAGAGGTTGATGTTACTGACTCATACCGGAGACTGTAGGCAAGTCTCTTTTGCTCAGCCTTGAGGAATAACCTTGAGGGGCGCCCCCAAACCCAGGGGAGGATCTCCACACACTCCAAGAAGGGGGATGTCAGAAGACCCCTGAAGGCCATTAAAGATTGGGACTGATCAGTCAGCAGTCTCCAGGCCAGCTGTGTCACTTCAGCAGCTTTAGATAAGTTATCAGTAGTATCACTTTTCCCTTCTTTTATCAGGCACTTCACCAGGCTAGCTACATCTTCACCTCACTCTCAGGATGTTTAATTTTAGAGCTGATGAGTCAGTCTGCTTTCAGCATTATTCAACACCAAAAGCAGCACAGATAGCTTTGCAAATAGGGTATTGTTCAAGTTGGTTTACCCCATTCTAGGCAGAGTATCTGGTTACACACCGGCTGAGCACATTCAAAATTATTTGATTCTACCTGAAGTGCTTAATCTTATCCTCCCTCCCCCAGCAAGTTTCTGTATAGGTGAGAACAAAAGATAGCATTTCATTTTGGAAAAAGAAAAATTTAATTCAGATTTCAGAATTTCAAGTACTGTTGTTCCCCTTCAAACTGAAATCAGTTATTCTTTTCTGTAATGTCAAAAAGAATTGTTTCTCAAATGGATACGCGATGAGTGAGAATCTGTTGCACAAATAAGCTCATAGCTGGTGCTTTTCTGAATATTTGGTAGGCCAAAAAACAAACAAATTGAGGGGTAAAATATTTGCTGTTGACTGAAGAGTACGGTAGGAGGCAGCTAGAATCCTGCTGGGAGTGTGTCTCCTGCCCTAAAAGCATCAATTTTTATGTAGATGGGCAGGGGGATGTTGAAAGAGGGGAGTGAGAAAAAGTAAAAATACCCAAACAATAAATAGTTTTCTTTAATGTGAGGGTTGCAGCAGGGAGAGGGGGAAATCCAGAAGGAGTACCACAGGCTGCCTTTCCTCTGTGGTCTGCTGGCTAATCGGTGTGTGCATATTGGTCAGAATCTGTGCGGCTTTGAGCCAACTGCAGGAGGCAGTGCTGCTTGTCCTGTCCCCAGCAGGAATTCAGCGATGTGGCCCAAACTTTTCTCATTCTGCTTATGGAATAACTTTTTCTAATAAAGGGGGTTTTAGATTTAATAATCATAGGTAATTCTCCTTTGGGTTCTTATTCTGGCATTGAGACTCAGTCAAACTGTTTTATTTAATATTGTAAGGTACAGAGTGTAGGAGTGTGCTTCTAAAGTTAACAAAATATTCAGTTGCACAGGCATTTTCTTTCCAGCTCTGAACTCTGGATCTTTTCCTTTGAATTACAGGTAGAATGTTGTCTACCAAAAGCCATATTTCTGGAATTGACCTTGTTTTACAGTGGTTCAGATACTAAGTTATAAGAGAGGAAACTATGCTTCTCTTAGCCAACCTAAAACCCAAGTCTTCCGTGTAAAGAGAATGAGGACTATGCCACAACTGCTGTCTCCTCTGATTTAGGATACCAGATACATGCTAGCATTTGTGAGGAAGGATTGAAAAGTAAGATCTGCATACTGCTAGCTGGTAATTAAACGGTTAAAAATGTTCATTGCAAACTATTTCTCTGAGGTACATTACCTGTCCTGATGTGATTCATTAACTCTTGGAAGAAAATGAGAGCAGGCTTGCAAATGCACCTAAATTATGAAGACTGAAAGCTTAAGGTGGGGCATTACTTGTCTCAACAGCAGTGAGACTGTTTTGATTTAATTTTTGGCTGTTATAAGCCATCAAACACCTATGAAAAATAACACCTAATAACTTGTATGGTCTCTCCACACTTCAAATGTCAGGAGATGTAATGACTTCTTGGAAACAAATTGTGCTTTGACAAAGGCTTGTCCTGAGACTAATGCAGTTTTTGGCAAACCTGGTTTTAGAAAGGTAAGTAGCTTGTATATGTGTGGAGTTTGTTTTTTATCTGGATGTAAAAGCTTTAATTCTATGCAACCACTTTTCAAGGTACTTGTTAATCTTTGAATATGTTGTGGGTTATATTCTCTTAAGTTCTCTTTAAGAACTGTTGGCTCTCCTAAAGAAAATGCTTATTTTGTGTGAGCAGTTTTGCTGCACTTCCCACTTCATTGACATTATGGAAACACTGTTTTGGGTTTTTTAACACTCAGGAAATATTACGAGATGGTAATACACAGAATGCTGAATTCTTTTTCTTCATCCAGTATACATTATGATATTTCTTTAACAAGAGAGCAAAGCTTTTTTAAGAAAACTGGTTCTTTGTTCCATCTCAAGAAGCAAAAAAAGATCTTTAAAAACCTGTAGTGTTGAATGCGCTGGACAAAATACTCTTGAGAAGACAACAAGGACACATTTAATAGCAGTTCTATGACAAGCATAAAAAGGATGATGGCAGATTTTGGTTTTGTATGTGAACTACTGGTGGTTTTGCCTGTTGCAACTAAGCCAAAATTAAAAGATGTGTCTGAACTTTTTGTGTGTGTAGTTAAAGGACTTTGTACATTCTTCTTGAAAAAGGAAGAAAACAAAACTGCACATTTATTTTGTGACTGACCTGTTCCTTTGTCATGTGTATTAAGATGTCACTGTGAATAAAATGTTGTAGCAACACATTAAGAGAACAGCCACGTGAGAATCTTGTGTAATGTGTTGGAATTTTTCTAGTCACAAAACTTTGATCTATTGTTTTTTGATTTTAGAGGTTTATGTTTTTGAAGCATTAGCACATATTTTATTTTTGAGACATAAGATATCAAATGCATTACTTTCTTTTTTTTTTCCCTATAATTCTGTCAGGATGATTACAGGAAAGTGTAGAAATAAGATCTGTATTCCATTCCACAAATACCAGTTTGAGGTATGCTTATATTCTTATATTTTCATAATGGCATTCTTTATATTTTTATTTCCTAATTTCCATATTCCTAATTTCCTTAATTTCCAAATTTATGGTGGCTGTTCTTCTGAAGACAAATATTGGTACAGCAAGAGATCAACAGTGAATAGGGAGGAACCGTTTTATTAAAGTTTTTAATTGTATGTCAGTTCTACATACAAAATGATAGTAATAAATGAATCTTTCTCTTTTTGAAACCTGCAAAATGAATGCATTTTAAAACAGTGAATAATGTGGGACACACATTCAAGTGACCTGTAATTAGAAAAAATTGTAATGAAAAGACTGGCAAGCATGACAAATTTACAAAGTGCTGTTTGTATCTCTTGATAAAGAGATTCATGAGCTATAGTTAATGTTGGTAAGAAATGTAATTTAATTTCAAAACCTCTGTCTGATGAAAATGGTAGGCTTTGTGTGACATGTCAGCACTGATGGAAATGACCCAAAAGAGCTGCTAATAAGTATTAGGAGACTGATACAGAGGGCTAGTAGTTCCTATTTAAAATGTTAATGTCTAGAAAGGTCCTTTGGCATGGAAACATCAGATTACATTGCTGGTCGTGAAGAAGGTCTTCTATATTGCTTCTCAATTGCAGCCTTTAGAGAAAAAAAGTTGCCAGCAGAGATCTATTCTGTTACTTAACTTTTGTCACTAAGCTTTTAGAGAGATGCCACTGTAAGAGATTTCACTCAGTTCCTTCCTCTGAGGGGCATCTGGCCTTAGTATGGACTATTGTATCCTCTGCAACATGCTTCTATTCTAGTAGCTGTCAGTGCACATTTCTGCAGGAGGTTTGCACAATCTCCACTGATTTCTATGTTATCTCATTAAGCACTATCAGGGGACTGTGGAAAATCTTAAATTCTGAATAGACCAAACATGTTTAAAATTCCACCAAACTTGCAATGTCCAAGTGTTGATGAGAAGTACAGGCTCTGGGCACTGCAGATTTCAGCTGGTGTGAACTTAAAGAGGTGTGACCAGGTGAGTAACAAATTTTAAAGCATTTAGTTGATAGGATGTGTAATAGATGCTTCCAAATACCAGCACAGTGTTCCCCAGAGGAGCCTGTTTAACTGAAAGCAGGGCAGGCTGGGAAGGACTGTCTGATCTGTTGCCATGGGTATACTCTAGAAATTAAATGGTTTTGTCAAAAATGGTTCAGGCTGTGCTGGGTAAGTGATTTTTAGAGTATTATTTGCCTCAGGTCTATTTCTATCTGACCCAAGTTTTTTCTGGTGTCGAGGAAACAAAGTACCTCTGCTTCTTCCCATTCTGAGGGAAAAAACACCTCCCTTGGTCACAGAACCAAGAGATAAATTCAGGTGCACCTGTGAGCTGCTTGAATGCCTGAGTGCTGTGCAAACCTTTGGTCCGAAGAGAGAATAGCAGGTGGGAGTAGGAGCCCTGCTGCACCTGGCCAGCACTGAGCATGAAAGGCTCAGGAGCTGATGGCAACAGGACTTTAAAAACCTTTGAACCCTTCTGAGGTACACTCCTGGACAAGGTCTGCTGATGTCACTCTCCCTTTCAGGGACACCCTAAGAGCCTGATCGCCTTTCAATGCCACTTCAGGGATGGGCACTGACACTGCCCATGCTGCGCTAGCCCATGGTCTGGGAGCAGAGGTTGCCAGAGGAGGAGGCAGGAGGCTTCTGTCCAGCTTGTTCTGTCTATCCATCTATCATGTAGAAGGGCTTCCAAGAGCCTTGTGCATGGCCTCATCCCTGTGGTCCTATTGACATTGCTAAGTGTGATTACTTAAAACAGAGAAAAATCTGTTGTCAGTTTCCTGGAGTGTTGTGTTTGCTTATTTATTCTATTTTTTAAGATTATTTTTAAAAAATCTTTAATAGTTTTTATTGCTTAAGGTACCTTTTTATTTGCTTTCTCTGTGTAGCTTTCCAGACTCGATACCTTCTACTCTTAGTTTTCTGCAAAACTAGCTTGTTTTCATATTATATTCGCTGGGAATGTAGGAATGATGAATTTGACTCTGTGTTTTCAGATGGCTAATTTATTATTTTATAATACTATATTGAAGAATACTATACTAAAGAATACAGAAAGGTTACTTACTCAATGTTAAAAAGATAATAATGAGAACTTGTGACTCTTCCCGGAGTCCTGATACAGCTTGGCACTGATTGGCCAAAGAGTCAAAACAACTCGCACCAGAATTCAATCAGACAATCACCTTTGGGCAAACAATCTCCAAACACATTCTACATGAGCAAAACAGAGGAGAAGCAAATGAGATAAGGATTGTTTTCCTTTTTTCTTGGGCTTCTCAGCTTCCCAGGAGAAAAATCTTGGGCGAAGGGGTTTTTTCAGGGATTGTGAATGCCACATTTTCAGAAGTGGCAGGGTAATAACAAGAAAACCCTGTTAATAAAAGAATAATTTCTCACAGATATCCTGCCATGTCTTGGGTGCATTTTTCAGTCTTTCAAAACCTTTTTTACTTTGATATTATGAAGAAACTGGTAGCTGTCAATTCTTGCCTTTCCCAAGTTCTACATGAATAATTCAGTAAGCACTCGGAGTGAGTAGCTGCCAGCTCAGAATTTTACTGGAAACAATATATTTGGCCTGAAGTAAGGCAGTGGAATGTCATAGGACACTTGGTGTAAGTGATCTGATCAGTTTAGTTGCTGGGATGGGAGTATATGAGAAGATGGGAGTGAGTAGCTAAAATATGGATTTTAATTCCTGTTTTATCAGCAGCAGGCAGTACTGGGACTCAACAGAAAGAAAATACATGTGGGTATGTGTGTATGCTGTGGTGGTGGGAATTAGGACATTCATCTATAGAAAATGGTTCATTAGTAGTGTTGCTGCTTGGAGAGCTTGCTCTTCCTTGTTTGATTTCCAGGGACAGATTGTTCTTATGTATCTTAGTGCAAGATTTGGAAAAGAAGGAAGGGGTAGCAGCTTGTAAGTAGAGTAGAAGATATCAAAATTCTTTGTTGAAAGTGAAGGTTGCAGGACATGAGACCTCTAAGCAGATTTTGCAGTGTTTGTAACATCCATGTAATTTCCATAGGCTTGTCCTCGAGGCTTTTTGAAGGTATCCCCTCTTCATTTATGTCTATTAAAAACTCACTGTACATAAATATGGATTACAAAAGCAATCTTGCCTACCAGGACAGACATATTATGGTGCTTTAGTTGTGTGGGAATGTAACAATGTGTGCTTATATGAAATAAAGCCAGACATCACAGTTTGGAGCAAGCTGTTAGGGGATAACGGGTTTCTCTGCAACTTGTAATTACACTGACAAGAGGTGCTGCTAAGTTGGCAGATACAGCTGTTGTCAGAAATCTTTTTTAAGAGAGTTGTCCTGCAGTTGCTAGGATTGCCATGGCAACAGGCTGCTGAGGAAAATGCTGGTGGGTGGGAAAAAACCCCGTACTTGGCATTCAGAAAGTTGAGATGGTGTAAGGAGTATAATGTTCTCCAAAAAAAACTTGTTTAGGATTTGCTAATGTTCCATAATTTGAGCTTTTGGAACATGTTAATGAATCACCTTGGGGCACAGCCTTCCACATACCAGCAGAGTACCCAGTTCTGGTTTGAAGTCAGATCATTTAGGCAAGTCTGTGCTGCTAACAAATACTAATATGAAAAGAGGTGCTCTTTAAAACAGTCTAAATTTATAGCAAAATGCCTCATACTGAATTATTTTGATACTTTGATCTGCCCCATTTTTTGAGTTAGAGTTGTGAATCTGATTTTCTTTAAAAGGAATAGGGCTTTGGTTTTTTGGCACTCAGTGTTGAGATACTTTAATGTACAAAGCTGCCCTGACTGGCCTGAGCAGGGAGCAGCCAGCAGACTTTCTGTCCCATTTCTGTATATTTTGCACATCAGAGGCATTTTTGAGGTAGCATGCCTGGAAGGAAGCAAGCTAGGATGAAACCAAAGCCATGCAGGTGAGGATGGAGTTGGTGTGGGGTGTAGTGCAGCTTTGCTAGTGTGTAGTATCATCACAGTACTCAGAGATAAATTGCTTCACATCACTGTTTTTTGTTACAGAAACAACTTTTAGGGTAGGGATCCCAAACACCAACCCTAACATGCTTTGGCTTATTTAGTAGATGGGAGATCTGAGCTACAATGGACCTTGAATTGTATTGGACCAATTGAATTGGTCTTGTATTGTAAGATGTTGTAAGATATAAGTGTACTGTAAGATGGTTTTTGAATGAAAAAGTTTTGAGTTAGTGACTGGGAAAACACAAGGAGTTTTCTGTAATTTTTTTTCCCTACAAAAAGGAAAAACCAGATTTCTATGTGTTCGGCTAAAAGTTCCTAAGCATCACAGAATCACAGCAGTTGTGGAATTTTAGGGTATTTCCTTAATTGCTGCTTTATATAAAGGATGTTTTTGTTTCTTTCTGGCACTATCTGAGAAGCACAGTACTTATTAATAGTTACTGATACAGATAAAAAGGCTGTGAATGGTTTTAAGTGTGATAAACAGCAGAAATATGAAGGGATTGTGTGAAAACATGTTATGTTTGCATGAATTCAGAAAATGTTGTACTAACAACAGATATGGAAGGAAAATCTGTCAGTGTGGAAATCCCTTTGACACCCCCAAACCTGGACTCGCATACAGCTGTTTCTTTTTCTTGCAGACTAAAATTAGTCATAACCAGCTTTGTTACTTGCTTAGCTTTTCCTAGAACATCTGTTTCTGCATAAACCAGACTGTCATTGCATGGATCCTCCATCCACTGAAGATGCAATGTTTGTGCACTTCTGTGCAAATGAAATTTCCACAGAATACAGCTAAGAAAAAATTCTTGAAGTAAGGAAATGTAACATGCAGTCTGATGATTTTTTAAAAAGACTGGTTTCTACAAATTTTGGTTACTATTTTGTGGTGAATGCAAGTAAATTACTTTGAAAGAAAAGGTGGATATTCATTTAAATGTGAGAAATTATTTGCTCACTGCTAAAAACACTATGGTAGGCAATGATTTATTTGAGAAGGCTGATTTGTGGTGGCTTTGAGGGGTACTTAAAAAAAGTACCATCATAAGACTATGTGTGCACGTGTGAAAATACAGAATTATTGCAATCTTTCTATTTTTTTGGTTTGTTTGTTTGTCTGTTGGTATTTTTAGTTTTGCTTTTTGATTTATTATCATGCAAGTGAGTCTGAAAAGCTCTGACATTTAAAGACTGTTTCAATACCTAAAGAGGACTTCATAAAAACATCTCTGTGGAATGATAGCAAGAGTTTTAAAATTTAGGTTGCCCATTGAGGGATATAGCCTGATGTGATGTTTGGGCTTTTTTTGGATCAAGAATATTCCTTGTTTTGTCTTAAGAATACTCTTGGTAGGAAGGTCAGGCTGGCTGTACATGGAGTGAGAGTTTTGCTGCACCACTTTGAGGTGTGGCAGTGATGGGAGTGAGGACTTCAATGAGATCCTGGACTTGATCTCCCTGAACTAATGGGTAGGAATTTTCAGCCAGGGAAGAAGAAATTCCATATTTTTTTGAGACCTGCTAGCAAATGGGGAATAGTTGGAGAAATGCAGTACTGAAATGAGAGGAAGGAAATTGGCCATTAACCTTTGCAAAACTATTAAAGAAAATAAAATTATTCTTATTGGTTTGTATGTCTTTCTAGGCATTTTGTTAATGTTTTGAGGAGGGCCAGATCTGTGTGTGTTTATCTCAAGTTTTCAGAAGTCTAAACTGTGGTCTGTGTGTTAGTAGCACTGCCTGGCTGTTGTGACTCTGATGTATCTTTCCCTGGCTTTGTTGAAACACTGCTCCAAAAATGATAAATAATTCATAGAGAAGGAAGCATCTAATAAAACTGTTGAAAGCTTTGAACAAACTCTACATGCTTATATTGAAACAAAAATATGAAGTCTGGCTGCTAGGGTGAAAGCATTGAAAAAAAAAACAGGTATTTTTTTTTTTCTAAAATAGGACTATAATCATTGCCTTGCTTATCTCTTGAAGCCATGCCTGCTTTTTTGTTTCCCAAAAGTTTCATTTTCTTAATTTTCTAAGAAAGATGTAGTGTTGCATGTATGGAGAGGGGAGTATTTCCCAAAAGCATGGCTGAAACCTGGTTTTCTTTTGGCAGCTCCTTTTGGAATTTGCACTATCAGTCTCTCAGTGCTTATCAGATGACTTTGGTTCCCTTCTGCCCCTCTACTGGAAGAGCTTTCAATTCCATCTCCAAGGAAGATGCCCATTAGTAAAAGCACCCAGCTGCTAGAGGTAACTGGGTATCAGAGCTCCTGGGGTGTTTTTATTGCTGGGAGAGATGGATCTCTTCGAGTAGCCCAAATTACTTCTCTAGTTTTAAAAGAAAAGACAAAAGTGCAGTGGGAAGAGATTTGATATAGAAGTGGCTTCAGCTCCTTTGAGAAGTTAAGTGTACATTGGTATCTGTGTGTGTGAAAGATGAGTTAAAGGACTACCAAGAGAGGAAATAGGACAAAAGGGAAATTAGGAGCAGGAGGGAATTGCCATGTGCAGCCTGGTCAATACTGAGGTGTAATGAGTGTATTTAGACAAAATGCTGCTGCTACCTTTTGAAAGAAACTAAATTATTAACATAGCAGGTGTTATCTGAAAATCTGTATGTTCAAGGGGTCTGAATAGAGTTAATTTTTAAACTGTTTGAGTCGTAGAAAAAAAATTCTGGTAAAATATTGTTTCCTCCTTACAACTTAGGCATCACACATAGGTACAGTTGTTTTGGGGAGCAGTTCTTACAAGCCATAAAAGTGGTTACAGAAGTTTGTCTCATTGTTTTGTGTTCCTTGGAAAAGTTGCAGAAGACTTGGACAGAGAATGACTTAAAAAAGAATTGGACAGAGAGTGACTAGACTAAAAAACATTGGACAGAGAATGACTTAACTCAAAAAATGTGGTATGTTGGAATTATTTTTGTCTTAAAAACCAGACTTTAACAGCTATTTACATACTTTTTTAGTTTTATATGAGTAGCAGGACAGCTTCAGCACTGTATGAAAACATCTGTCCTTCACTGGGTAGCATGAAAGGCTTTGCCACTTTTGCCACAATTGATGCATTTGTGGAGTTTTACTTTTTGTGCGTGTTAAACCCAGACTTTTTGTCACTCTTGCTTTTGTAAAGAAATGTAAGGAAATCAGAGCACGATAACTGAAAGGTTTTTGTCCTGAAATAGTTAAAAACCTCTTCAGCCGTGCAGATTCAGCGCCTGTTTACAAAAGCAAGTGCGCTCCCCTTGGGCGGGGGTTGGGATGGGGGAAAGATGGGGGAGGATGGGTTTGGATGGGGGAAAGATGGGGGAGGATGGGTTTGGATGGGGAGAAGGTGCGGGAGGATGGGTTTGGATGGGGAGAAGCTGCGGGAGGGTGGGTTTGGATGGGGAGAAGCTGCGGGAGGGTGGGTTTGGATGGGGAGAAGCTGCGGGAGGATGGGTTTGGATGGGGAGAAGCTGCGGGAGGATGGGTTTGGATGGGGAGAAGCTGCGGGAGGATGGGTTTGGATGGGGAGAAGCTGCCACCTAGCGCAACTTCTCCGGAGCCACAGAACCGAAGGAACCCGCCTGCATATTCCGGCCGCAATAAAGCTGTGATAAGGACGGGGCTGCGCTGCTTCTGGCAGCTTTTGTTTCCCTGGTGTGCGGCAGGGGCCATGGAAAGGGATGGGATGGCAGCTGTGCATCGGGGACAGTGACAGCAAATACACTGCAGCTGTTTTCAAGTATAGCCTAAACCACTTTAAATGTTTGCTAAAGAAGCTTGGCTGTTTTATACTGAATTTAACAGCTTGTGAATGGAAAATGTGAAAAGAGCCAATCACTTGTTTTTAATGTTTTAAGAGTTTAATAGTAATAAAATGGTTATAAAAATAGTAATGTAATTTGAGTAACAATAATTTGGACAATTTGGATTAGGACAATACGAGACAACAGAATCGAAGAGTTATGGACGTCTGGGTACCTTTTTCTGGGCAGCATAAGCCTGAAAAAGGACACCCGTTAACAGAGGATTAACCCTTAAAAACAACAGCCTGTTGCCTACTCATACATCTCATACATGATGCATAAAATCCATTTAAAAACAGGATACTGTCTGGTCAGTATCAGCTTCTTCCTCATAATCGTGACTGTGTTTTCACGGCTGACCAAGGTGGGAAGTTTGTTTCTTCTGATAAGAGAGCAATAAATTCTCTTTCTCTGAAAGATTTAGGTGTCCTGTGGCTGCTATCTGGTGCCAGTACCTCCTTCCTTTCTTAAAAAGTATCTCACATACATAATTTCTATATTAACATGATGTTATAACCTAAACTATATTTAACACACTACTTACAAAAATTTAATACAGCATAACTTTCTAACATAACATAACATATTCTAATATAATATTCATTTTAATATTTGCAAAAGCCAATCATAAAATATGCGTTTTTCACAGAAAGCATGTAGAGCATGGCATACATTTGATTGCTGTTGGAGAAAAGAAATGATTTCTTTTGCTAAATCCCAATTTTAATGTTTAAACTTGATAACATTGAGGTATGTGTTGATGAGCAGGTGCATTTTTAGCGTTGCATCCTGTATGGGGGAGTAGTGTGCAGAAGTATCTAGGTTGTGAGGCAGGGCTGTTTAGGGATTCCCTTTCACAAACTTTACTGATCCCATGTGAAATGGCAGCAGTTGCAGTTTTCTGGAGATCACAGGGGTGAATGAGCTCAGTGGGGTCCATAAGCCATGTTCAACAACAGTCCCTGAGCAAAGCAAAGTTGCCTTGGAACTTGTTTTCACCCCATTGTCCAGTTTGGTTTTGATTCCTGTTTGGTTTGGATTTGATTTGGGTTGGAGACAAAGCAAAAGAAAACTATTAATGTGGACTGGAGTTGGAACAGATTCAGTGGTGTGACTGGAGAGCCCCAAAGGCATTCATTTGACAGAGGAGATAGTTTCTTTCTTTGGTGCCATTCTGATGGCAGTGTATGAGAGGTGCTTTGGGATTTTTCTATTTTCTTTTTTTTGTGTGTGTTCAAACAAGTAGCATTTTTGTGTTTCCAACAAGTAGCATTCTTCTATGATAAACAGAATGAAAAGTGCCTTTGTTCTTGAAGACTACTTGAGTGATGTACTAAATTGTTGAAATATTTGACAGTCTGGACATTGTCACCTGTTTCAGTTGTGGATAACAGTGAAGTCATGTCTGCATGACACATCATGTCTTACACTGCCAGAATACTTGAAATGCTGCTGAAATGAGCTTGCAGCACTGTGATGCTTCATATATTTGTGCAGCCCTCTTGTTTCATGTTGACAATGTGTGGCCTCATGTGTGGCTTGAAAACTATTTTTATTCAGGAACATCAGAGCCCCCACCCCATCTCCTCATCCTTTCTGATACTTTTCCTGGTTGCCTAAGCTAAGGTGCAAATGAATGAGGACATGAAATCTTCTGACTTTTCAAGAACATGCTATTGTAAAAAAAGAAAAAAATCCTGCTGTCTGAAGTGAGGAAGTGATCTCAGCAATCTCACAAATATTCTAAATGGGGAACAATGAAGAAGAGAGGAGTTCTGCTGAATGTCAGGTGTCCCCCAGAGGGTCTGAGTGCTGCAAAGGCTATGCAAGTGCTAATGAGTGTGGAAGTGTAGAGCTCCCTGCAGAATTAATGCAGTTTTCAAGATGACTAAGTAGCAGCTGGAAGCAGCCCATATTCAGGCTCTTGTGGAATTTGTCCTGAGAACTTTGAAATCTTTGGTAGTTGAAGGATACAGAACATGAGTTTTGCTGGCATCATGCTAGAGTTGTCCTGTTTTAATGCATAGTGTAGTGACTTAACGTTTTCTTTTGCTGAAACTAATTTTTAAGGATCTATTTTCTGTGTCGTACAATTCCACAGAATCTTGGCTATAAAGAAATGAAGAGAACAGAAGAAATGTCCAAGAGGCACACAGTAAAAGTACTCTGCCTGTCATACCCACTGGAATTATACTGACTGTAGATAGGCAAGCTAATATTTTTGATAGTGCAACTAAGTGTGATGATGTCACTGATTTTGTTTCCAGCTCAGTTAAAATGAAATTAATGCAAATTCATTGTACAGGAAGCCCAGTGAGCCCAAACAGATGGATGAGATGGCTGGCTATTGAACTGAAGCAGACTGTTTAATTCTGCCTAATCTGTCAACCTAACTGTCAAAATTGGCTTTACTGAGTTAGATGTTGCTGTTCAGTTGCCTGAGCAATGTGCTCTTCCTTCAAGATCCCCGAGGTGCTGCTGCCCTCTCTCACTGCCACAAGCCTCACTTGTTTTGAAGCTCTTGGAGCTGAACATCTTGCCTTGCCTTGGGGAAACCTGGTGCATGTCAAACAACCATCACAGGTGTGAGTAAACCAAATGAAGTTGGAGGACAGAGTAAATGGCATTATTTCAGTTGTCATGGCCTGTGCTTTCTTAGTTTATGCTGGATTGTGTCTCTCCTGGATACTGTCCCAAAAAGAAAGATGAGTGACTGGAACATTTGTTCTTAATCAAGTACTTGTAAAACTTATGTCTTGGAAACATAAGGAGATAATCAGTGAGCTGGGATGTCACTGGGACATGATGTGTATGAAAATAACAAAGATAGCTCTCCTCGAGTGGAAAGGCTGACAGATAATTTCAAAACTAATAGAACTCGATGTAAATTCTGTGTCCAAAGAGGAAAGTAGTGATGCTGACCAATTTACCAACTCTCCTAGGAAATGTTACTGAGAGGATGGCAACTTTACAGAAAAAATAACAGGGGTAATTAAAAATTCCCTTGATTGCAGCTCAAGTAGGTACTCACAGTAATAGAGCGTAATGTACATACTGACTTTTCAGACACTGTGGCTTGTTTTATGTGGATGTGCCTGCTAATTTGTGATTTTAATTTTGAAACATATTGGAGATTGTAGTGTACATATTCAGGGGTTTTTTTTGATGGTGGTAAGAATAAAAAAATATTCATGCTAATGTTTAAAAAAGAGGAACTATTCCGTTGCTCATTAAAATAAAAAAGTGGGGGAGGATGGGATAATTTGAACCATAGAAGGATACAAGTTGATGCCAGAGCTAGCTTTAGCTATTCCAAAGCAGGAACTTGCATTAAAGGGAGCCAAGACCTGCTCATATGGACTTTGGTTATCAGAAACAAGATGGGAAGCTGGTGTGGAAGGTGATATGACTGAGTCTGGTGGTTGGTTGTGTGAGGTTGTTTGCATGGGTTTTTTTTTGTTGTTGTTGTGGTTTTTTAAAAATAAATTAATTTTTGTAGTTTGAAAAGCCTTTAGCAATTTTAAAGGAATTTAATGCTACTCTTTGCTAGTGTGAAGAGCTTGCATCTTTGTAAAGCAGACCATTAAAATGCTGCCTGTGTACTTAATGCTCTGTGAAGTTATCTAATGGGCATTATCTCAGCCATTAAATGTCTCATGCACACAAGTTGGAGGGGATTTGTCCTGTGGCTCCCAAGCCATCTGTTGAGCTCCTGGATTTTCATGTAGTCATGTGCAGACTGTTAAATTTTCTCTAGTGCTTGAACTGGTATCAACTGGAGTTTGGTTGCCTGGTTAAATGTTCTGCTACATTAAGTTTCTATTCCTCTAGTTTTTGAAGTAATATCCTGCAAAAATCTTGTCTTGGAAAGTGTTCTTCATGAGATGGGATCCTTATTATTTTTCATGCAGTGTGTTACAGTATTTTTTTACCAATTAGCTCTTGCCTCATGCAGGAAGAACAGAAGGAACTCTGTTACAGAAGTGTTTGCTTTTGGTCACCAGAGATGCCCAAAAGTGCAGGAGTGCCTTTTAAATATTTTCTGTTGCTGTTTCATATTTTTAAGTGTTGAAGGAATAAATTGTGTTCACCTTCTATAGTAGAACTTAATCCAGTGGCTTTTGTTATCCAGCCCGTTAATGTCTGGATGAATTACAGCAACTGTTCAACTGCTAATCTAAGCTTTTAGAGCAGTGTGTGCTACAACTTGGGGATTTATTTTTAGTTGGGGTTTGTCCATCTTGCAATTTCCAACCATTGGATCGCATTCTGCCCCAGTTTGTTACAGGTAAAGGCTTCTAGTCAGTCTTTTGTGGATATTTAAAAATTCCTGATGAAGTCCGTTTCTAAGATTTCACTTGATAAACTAAATTCAGAACATTTCCGAACCTGTGTTTTTACATACTTATTTAAAATGTATCTGCAGATACATTTATATTCTATATTGCTTGTGGGTAGGAGATGTTAATGTGATTGCTCCTCAGCTCCATGTGAAACTGGCAACTCTTGGTAACTCTTCTGTTGTGTCTTTTTGCCTCACTAATTTTGAGGCGAGTGTGTGTGTGTGTGGTTGGGAAGAGCACACATGTCGTGACACTGTGTTAGAGGTACTTCAATCATTTTACTTTTTATTTTTGGAGATGAATGTAGAAGGGAATAGCAAATCTTTACAGCAAGTCTGTAAAGCTGTAGGGAGGTCTTCCATGTTCAAATATATTTTCCTGTTTCTGGGGGCATGTTGGGTTAAGTCACAGTGAGAAGAATGCTGCAAACCTGCTTCTGAGTATGGATTTTTAACTTCCTTCATCCATTTCAAAAGTTTTATTTTTGCTGAGCCTTATAGGTACCTTGTCTTATATGAAATATGGGGTTCCTCTAACTAATCCTGCCAGTCACTCAAGGGAGATTTTTGGTTTTTATTTCTAGAAAATTATCTTTAGTTTAATGACCTTTCTGCTGATAATCAGTAGGGAGTTCGCAGGTCACCTGCTTCTCCTGCTAGAAGGCAAGAATTCCTTTTTATTCCTGAGAATTCTTTTCCAGTAAGAAACCTCTTGTAGGCTGACTTTGTGGATGTTTTTTTTGATGTATGGACATGTGAATAATCCAAATTCTAAATTCTGTAACAGAATCAAAAACTGGAGGACACCTAGGGCATTTTAAGCTTTCTGTGGCAGTTAAGACTCACACTGTTATCAGCAGTCATGCAGAAACTCTTCCTTTAGTTGTCTGATCATGTAGTCATGTTTTTACTCTGTGAAGCAAGGCAGTCAAGTCATAGGAGCAGAGGTTAAAAAAATTTGCTTTTTCACGAATTTCTCGTCAGGTGCGTATTGTGTTATGTGCAATTCCCAAGGATTAATGCTTTTTTGGTGTCAGTTTCTAGGTTATTTGGGTGAGAGTTTCTGACTTGCTTTTCCTTCTGCATAGGAAGGAACAGATGAATTGGCTATCAGGTGAGATGAGCTGCAGCAGAATTTGTATTCAGCAGTGACAGAATTAATTTTGGAAGTGGATCAACTGCCCCTCTGAGCACTCAGGAGCATTACAGGTGGGGAAGTTGCTCTGATCAGTATTGATTTTGAAACACTGAGAACCTGTTGAGGGTGTTTGCTCAATGTGGAACATTTTATAGTTGGAGACCTGGCAGCAGCAGATGAAGCTCTAGGTTACACTTCCAAGTGAAGCTGTACACCTGTAGCTCTGAACAGAACTTTGGATCCTGGTCTCCTAGATGTTTTATTTCCAGGGGGAATTATTATCTAGATCCTGGATTTGAGCATTAGCTTTTATTTTATGGTACTGTGTTTGGTGACTGACAAGACTTCACCAAGTGCAGAATATTTATAATTCAAGTGTTAATGAGAGAACCTGCAATTAAAAAGTCAATGCAGTTACCCTGTAAATTGTGGTACTGTGTTGGTTGGTTGGATTATATGCTTTCCTACCAAGAGTCTCTTTTCCTCCCAGGAACCCAACAACAGAAAGTAGGGATATGGATGGGGAAATAGGCTCCATAGTGGCACTAAGAACTTTTGCAGAGGACTTTGCCAATAAAAATTTTACTCGCCTTTACTATTAGAAATAATGCATTTTCTTCTTTTTTACTACTGCCCTTAATTTTGACTGTGCAAGTGTGTGTGGAGAGGGAAAATTTTATCAGTAGTTGGGCAGCTTGTCTGTATAAATTCCAGAGATTTATTCATCCACGCATATATGAGATTGCATTCTTATGAATAATCACCAAGGTTACAGTCTGCACATAAGTTTGTGTAAGGTTGGAGCAGCAGTAACGAACTGAAGCATTCAAATGTTCATGGAATTACTCAGTTTCCAATGGATTCATTTGCAATGCCATTAAAAAAAAGTTTGATACAGTTATATTTTTTAAATGGTCTGATATACAGATTGGTGTCTAATTGGAAAAGATTCTGGATAGGTAGCATTCCATGGCTCTTTATTACTGGAGGCTCTGTGAGCATCCTGCTCCTTCAGATGGAGAAAAGTTGTGATGTGTTGTTTGTAGGGTTTTTTCTGTTTTGGAGTTGGTTTGGGTATTTTTCTCTGTGTGCATGCTCAGAGGTTATGCTGTGCAAATCCACTAGGTGGTAGGCATTAAGCATCTTCCAGATAATTGTACAGCAGAGAAATTTTAACAGTGTTTTGCAAATACTTGAAGGGGTATTGAAATACTGCTAGTAAGTGTGTTGGTTGAATTTTGAGGTTCAGCTTAACAGGGTTTGGTGGTCCTCTCTTCTGTTAGGAGCTGGAACCTGCTTCTGCATGCTCACGCTGGTGAAATTGCTAGTGTTTTAGAGAACTGTGTTTAGAGTATGAAAAGTAAATGGGAAGAAATAGGACACAACTTACAGGATTTTTTCTTCGAGGACAGTCTGGTGGAATACATGCAGATTCCCCTCTGGTGTGACTATTGCCATTATTTTTGCAAACAGTGTGTGTGATATCGGATATTAAACTGTTACTGATCACTTTTCTCTGCTCTATTACCCACTTTGGCTGCTGTTAAATGGGTTGATTTTTTTCTCTCTCCTTCAGAGTGTTCCATTTGAACCTGGCTCTTACCTTGCCCTGCCATTTTCTACCCATGTGTATCCTGGGGTATTGAATCCCAGCTATTAAGAAAATGCAAAGGAATTATTTAAATAGTCTCCATAAATACAGCACAAACCTCTTCCTGGTACTTACTTATAGGGAAGCATATTTGTACAAAGCTCATGCCACTTGGCTCAGTTGAAAATTGCTGTTTGAACAGCTGATTGTGTGGAATGAATGCTGCTCATTGTAGCAGCTCTTGTTATGAAAGCAGGTTTATAATTTTTATAAAATATTGTTTGTTCTGGTTTTTTTTTCTGTTTTTTTTTTTTTTTTTTTTTTTTGGCCACTGTATTCAGTAATTACAATGTGACGAAATTCATATTATTTTGGCCCCAATCTGAACTTTTGCTGTGGTGTGTCTGTAGTGCCAGTTCGGGTTTTGGCATCATAATGCATGGTTCTACAAAACTGGTTAAATTCACTTTCTCACCTCCACAATACCTGCAGCCCTCAGAAAGGAGAGGCCACTGCTCTTCCAGCCTCTGGTGGTGGTGCCAACCATTTTACTTGGTGTTCTACCTGGTTGCTCTTACCTCTGCATTTCAAGGGTCAAAAGGCTTTACATTCAGAAGCATTCCTTGGCTGCTCACCTTGTCTCTTAATACAAATTCACTTTGTTTTCTGTTTCTGATTTTTTCTACTGAGTTGGAGTAATTTATTCAAACTCATTATAAATTGAACTCCATTTGGCTCTATATCCTGATGAGCAGGGCCAAATCCGTTGGGGAGAAGTAACAAGAATACAAATAACTTCTTATGAGCTGTTAAGCTTTTTGTAGTGTAGTTTTCTTCCATGCTTTCAGTTTAAAAATCAGAAAAAATTTTAGAAAAGATTTAAAAATCTCTGTGTGAGATTCTTTTCTGCATTGTATTTTCTAGTAGATATACTGGCACTTGATCTCATAAGAAAGTGGAATGTAAAATAAAGTAAAATATACTTCACTGGATACAGGAAGAGACTTTTGTAGTAAAAGTAATTTTATACCAGTAGAGAGCGCTAACTTTTTCTGTGATAAATGAATCTTGATTTTAGTAGGTTGTATGTGGTCACAGAATTCATCAGGTATGCAAACCTGTTTTTGTTTGATTCACTTGACACACAGGAGCTGACAGCTTCTCTGGAGATGATGTATGGTCAAGATTCTGAAGCAGATGACTCAGGAGGTATTTCACCAGTTCTTTGAGTGGATGGGTGTTAAAACAAAGAAATTTGTGTCAGAAATAATATGGACACAACTCAGCAAATTCTTGCTGACTGGTTCAGTGACATCTCAAAGGTATGAAGAGCAATCAATCTCTCCTGTTGGTGAAAATGATGAAATGTGACACTGTCTATCCATGCTTGTGAGGCATAGGCATTAGCAGGGACAAATGTTTGTGGCAGGGAAATTGTGCATATGAACAATGGCTCTAAATCTCAGTGTCTCCATACAGAGGGAAAGGTAATGCATTGAGGAATAGAGTGTTAATTTTCCTTTATTCTTGGTGCAGTGAGCTGGAGTTTATACAAAACATGTCCTCTCAAAAGCAAACAGAAATGCCAGTGTTTTTATGCAAGTATAATTTAGGGTGTGCCCTTCCACCTTGATTGTGTGACTGAAACACTTTAATTAGTTCTTTCAAGCTGCCTTTGGAGAGGAAGATTTCAGATTTTAAAAGGTTCTAGCTCAAAAAGGTTTCTTGATGAAGAATTACATAAAGAGCAGTCAGTCTGACTGGAAGTGATGTAGGTATAGGCAGCAGACAAGTACGTAATAGATTTTCTTTCTCATTGAAATACTGAGTGTGGAGAATTTATACAAATGAAGTGCACACCATTCTGCATTCTGATGCTCTGTCTCAGCCTGAGTTGGAGGAGGTTTGGAGCAATGAAATTGGCTGCAGCTTGTTCGTCTTAAAAGGAGATGGATGGTGCAAGTGGATTACCACTCATTGAATTCTGCTTGTAAAGAAAGTATAAAGTAGGGAGGTAGCTTAGAGACTTTCCTACCCCTCTGCTTAATATATATGTGGGGTTTTTTTTCTGTTTAGGACTCAATCTTCCTGGAAAGAATGTCAGCTGCTCCTTCTCCATTCCTGCAGGCCAGCTCCCTCAATCTCCTCCTTGTCACTATTGCCCATAAATATTCTATTTGTGTCTGCACAGCCTCCCTGCCCATGTGAGGTGTGCATAATCACAAGGGTTGTGCCCTCTCATGGGGAATCAGTTTTTGCTCTTGCATTTCATTGTACCCAGAGCATTTACTGTAGCCTGATGCAGCAATTTAGACTTGGTGCATGTCATGCAGAGTATAATGTTAATGAATGTAATTACTTACATCTGTTTATAATCATGTTGGTTATTAGAGGGGGCAAACAAACATGCAGGTGGGTTTCTGTGATTGAAATTCTGAGGGGTATTCTGGATGTAGGATCAGCCATGTAAGCATGGCTGAAGTTTGTTAGTATAGTAACAACATTGGTTTACTTATTTCAAATCTGAATTTTTCTGCAAAACCTTCATAGGTACAGGAAGTGTACACAAATTTAGTATGGATTGGCATAGCACTAGTTGGTAGATCAAGGAAGAAATTTTCATGTATCCTTTGTCACTTCAACTTTTGCTATGCAATTTTTCTTCTTCTTGTTGCAATTTAACTTCTACCTCCTTTAAAAAAGGGTGAGCAATTGTATAGAGGAAATGCTCCTTTGAAGTGTTTCCCTTCTCTTTATTTTAAATACATACAACTCTCCCTCTTTTTCTGAAACAAAGTTCATCTACTCTAACATCTGTGAGAATCTATGCAATAGGAAATGCATAGGTTTGGGTCAGTGACAGACAAGGACAATTTCAGAGTCTGGATGACTCTTCCAGCATGAATATCCAGGCTCTCAGGAGCAACACTGTTTGAACTCACTGTTCAAGTTGGTGGTGGTTTTTTTGTTTGTTTTTTGTGGGTTTTTGTTTTTGGTTTTTTGTTTTGTTTTGGTTTCATTTGTTTGTTTTGGTTTTTGGCCTTTGTGGTTTTTTTTGTAGTTCCTTTCAGCTTAAGACAATAAAACATTTTCACAATATTTAGTGGAATGCACAAGTTTGAAGGGTACATGAACAAGGTGGGGTTTGCAAGTTTCTCTTATGACTGTGTATCTTGCCTGTTAAATACAGCACCATATTTCTATTTTAGTTCTGGTTGCCAGTTTAATATCTCTTCTTCTGCAGATATGAACAACAAAACCTTTACTAAATACAATGCTCAGTGTAATTATAAGCTGATCTTACAGATTTTTCTCTGTTCCTTTCTGCATTTTATATCTTGAAGTTATTTCTGTCTTTTATGAAAGTACTTATGGTTTCCTGGTGAAATCTTTAACCTCATGCCACACTTGATAAACTGTGAAATAGATCCCAGGATGTGTTTTCATCTCTGCCAGTACCATGTAGGAATGGAAATATCGTGTACTGTTGTGAGGGCAGCACATGTTGATTTTTGACATGAAACTGAATAGGAGGGGGATTTTGACTCTTCTACTGTTTTCATCTTCTGATAAAAAGCATAATGAAGTTAGGAAAATAAAAGTCAATCAAGGGAATTATTATCTTTATTTTTGTCTGGTGAATCTCAAAGCTGTTAGTTCTAGAAATTGTTATATTTAAGGGTGAGGTGAGATCTGATCATGAATCCTGATTATATTTCCAAGAGGTCTAACTCTTTGCATTTCTTGCTTGTTTTTGCTGTCGGATTGCTGACTTCTTATTTTCAATTGCATGGGTAGGTTTCAATTGCATGATTGCTTGGGTGGGTTTGGTTTTTTTTCCTTTTTGCTCTTGGAAGTGTTTTAACCTGATGCCATAAGAATCTTCAGATTCAGGGGAAGTGGTTCTCAGTGGGGATGAAATTCTTGATTTGGCTTAACTAAGAAATATTGAGAAAACTGATTCTTCCTTCCCTATGTGCTGAGAAGCTTTCTTTGAGCTTTACCAAGCTTTTGTGCATGTGCTGAAAATACACATGAAAATTTTTGTTTGAAATAATGGTATTTCCTCTCTGGGTCTATGTGTACGCATAAATTTACTTTTTCCAGTCCTAAGAGATGAACACTTTTTCATCACTTTCATTTGGCATGGGACAAGTGTTCTTGCCTTACCAGAACTCTCTCTCTGTGCTGGTGTGAGCCTTTTTTCAGTTATCTACATTTTCCAATGAGCATTTCCTCCATTCTCTTTGCTCACTCTCAGGTACTGGCATTGTCTCTGCAGTGGGAGTCCCTGCTGTGCCAGAGAAGGGCCATTTCAGTAGATATTGCATCTGTCCTTTGATGTGGCATCATAACAACAAAAACCCAGGAGTTTTGCTTGTGACTGCTCTTGGTGATAGGACCAGTGACTCTCACTCCTTGTGTGCTTTAATATTCCACGTCTATTTAACTGTGCTAGCCTTAAAAAACTCTTCAGTAGCACGTGGAATATGAAACTGGACTTCTGCATAGAAGTACCAGGCAGTTTCATCCTGTTGAAACTCTTGGATGAACTTTTAGACTTGCTAACTTCCCTTTTTGAATATAAGGAGAGAAAAATCTGATAAAATATTTTTTCCATTAATGATGGAATTTCTCAGTCAAGGTTTCACATCTTAAATGTTGGTGTGTATAAAGAATGACTCTCAATCTTTATTCTCTCTCTAACTCAGTCCAGGAATATGATGAACTACAGAAGGGAGTAATTATGAGCACTCACAGTGAAGTCATACATGAAGCTCAACATAAGCAAAGTGTAACCACAGAATGGATATTGGCCAGTGTTGAGGTGAGTTTATGCCTTATTTATTTCTAACCCTTTTTGATACAAGTTCTTTTTGGTAAACGTTCATTTATCTTTTCAGAAGAGAGTTTTAGGAGTATATTGGTGATGAGAGGTTAATTGGGTTAAAGCTTCAGAATCCCAGTGGTACATTGCCTTAGTCAATGCTTAGTTTCATACATTTAAATACAAAGATACTTTCTTAAAAACTGAAGCAATAAAAGCTGGAATTTCTAGATTTGTGACAAAATCAGTGGTATGTAGCTTAAGGGCTTTAAGCAGAACATTGGTTTTTCAGAAGACTTTTAATGTAATTAAAATTAAACACAATAAAAAACCTCTTTGGTGGGGAAGGACCCTGAAAAGCTGAATTTGATTAGGCTCCAAGCTGTTTCTTTAATGCATTTGAGTGAAACATTAAAATAGAAAGATTTAACAATTTCTGATTTTTTTTTCTTTTCCTCCTAGTTTAAAAAACCACGCAGAGGAGTTGTTGAAGAGAAGACATGTTATTCACTACTTATTATCTGTTAAGAAAACTGTGAAAAGCTTAAAGGCCCAGTTAAAGTGGAAGCTGTTTGAAAAGAGCAAATTTTATAGTGTTGGAATTTTTTCCGTATTGTGCAGATGGTTTCAGAAACATTAATTTTGTCTATTCCAAATAAGAGGTAACTATGTAAAACAGTTTGTGTCTTCCGAATTAAATTTTGCCTTTAAATGTGCAAGATTTACAGGCCCCTGAGACCAGACTTGAATGGTTTAAAAAACAAAACAACCCTCCACTAACCAACCACCAAGGGAAAAAAAAGTACACAGACTTTTCTGTTTCAGTCTCTAGCCATGATGTTGTGCTATGCTTTTAACTAATTCCCTCTGGTGACAGGTGCTGTTCACAGCATGAGCAGTTTTTGTTCAACTCCTCCTATTGTGCTGGTTGCTTTTAACTTTGTTGATAATGTGTGTATCTTCTCCTTGGTGACAGAAGTCAGTGTCTGTTCCAGCTTTCAGGGTTCCCCACTATTCCTCAGAGAGCTTCAAAGGAGGTAAATACTACTTCAGCTTCACTGCAGTTGGGTTGATTGTACATTAATTTTTCTGATGATGATGCTTAAGGAGAAAAAGAACCTTTGCCTCTGAGCACTGTAAAGGGGCCGCAAGCTCCCAAGAGGGCTTTAAAATAAGATGCACTAAGGAAACCTATTGGGAAAAGGATTCTTGAGTAATGAGGTGAGATAAAGAAAATGCCTGCTTACTGGAGAAAAAAAGTGAATGAATTATGGAACTTGGTGTTCCTGGTAGATTAATGACATCCCTATGACTTTTGTATGTGACCAGCCAATTAAAATAAATAAATAAAAAGCTCTTTGTCTTAGGAAAGAAGTAGGCAAAAGGCTAGAACATTTGGCTTGTCACATAAATAAAGGGAACCCCTTTCTCAGTGATTAGGTTTTCAGAGATTCTCTTGGGTGTCCAGGAAGGAGACTGAGTAAAATATGCATTTGAGAATACATTCAATTCCAGAACTGCTATATGGAAGCTGTTTTTAAATCCTCATGTAGTAGATTAGTGTTGCTTGGTATAATAGCAGAATGAGAATTATGCACAGACTTGGTTATTCCTAATGCAGTCTGATGATTACAGTGATTTTGATTTTGAAATGACATAATACAACTTCTCTTTTACTTAACATAAAAATCAATTCCCACTGTCATAGACAGGGAGTTGTACTACTTGTTGACAGCTGAGTTTTCTGAAAGGTCATTTGAGGTACAGATGGTGTGATTGTGGAAAGTACAAGAGCTGAGCCAGACTTACAGGTATGGGCTGTGCTGAAATGAGCAGCTCATGGGACAGAGCAGGGAAGTTTCACCCACAGTTCACAGCCTGGATCAGGTTTGTGCCTTCTCTGAAGGGGTGTCAGTACTGATCAGTGCTCCTTCTTTCTGTGTGGTCACAAAAGGATGGAGCTGGGAACTGGTGTGCTACCAAGGGCTCCTGCCAATCTGCAAACTTGTCCCCTCCAGTCTGGCTGCCATCATAGAAGGGGGTAGGAACTCAGGGTCTGGCTTTTGTTGTACCAGTAGCCAGTCCCAAAATATGTTGTAAACTAGGAGGAGGGAAGCAACCAGTAATAGGAAGGCAGAGAAGAAAAAATAGGCAACCTGGTAGAATGAAATTTTTCAAAATAGTTCTGAATGTCTTTTTGTATTTGTATTTTTTTTTTCTGAGAAATTTTGCAGTTTGCATTCTTTGCTGCCTAATAGTTTCTTAGTGCATGGTATGCCAGGAAGGAGAAAGCACCCAACTTTGCTGCATTAGGTGGTGTGTTGGACAGCATCTGCTCCACCTCCTTGTTGTGTTCTGGCACTGAATTGCTGCCTCCCCAACTCAGCAAAGCTCCCAAATTTGAAAATCCACAAGCTGCACAGCAAGTGCTCATGTTCCTATGCAGTGATTTTGCATGGGCATTTTATATATGTGAACTGGTTCTCTGTATACCAGCTGGAGCCCCAGGTATATGGGCAGGTCTTTGTGGGCAATGCTGGCAGTTCCATCATCCCTACAGGGATGGCTTCAGCAAAGCCTCCTGTGCTGCTGCATTTAAAGAACAATTCCTAACAGAGATGTGAACTGCAAGTTGATGGGTAACCACCATTGGCTTAGAAGATGATACTGATTCATAAAAAAGTCACTCTTCATTGTGTTTTATTCCCCATTTAGAGGCAGTAGCTTCAAATTAGGTAATTTTTGTATTTGGATAAATGAGTGATGGAATAGATTAGCTGAAGTGTAGCTAAAGGATATCATAGATGTTTATAAATTATTAACGTGGTAGGATTTAGTTAGAACACTTTTTCTACCATTATTCAGATCTTGCTCTGCTTTAGAGGGTTTTTCACATGGAAGTGAAGACAAAAGAAAATGTAAAAAAAAATCAACAAAACAAAAAACCAACCAAACAAAATAACCCAACAAAACCAACAAAAAACCAACAAAAACACAGCACCAAAATCAAAAGGAACAAAGACAATTTTACAAATAACTGACTCTTCTAGAAGAGAGTATCTGGAATAGGTATTCAGGAACCTCATCCAAGTTTGCTGGGTGAATTTCAGATGGCTCCACCAGTAAGGAATGTTCAGCTCAGACGTGGTGTTGCATTGATCATTTGATGGAAAATTCTTAGTATTGTGATCAGCAGTTGCCGGTTTCATGTTGGGCATGTGAAATTCTGTTCTCCCTCATTCCATAGCAGTGCCACTTCAAAAATGCAGACAGGGATTTTTCAAGGGCTCTGCTGATCTGTGTCCCCAGAACCCAGCACTGCCTGAACACATTTCTTTTTGCTGTCTATGTGATCTCTCAGGACAGAGGCATTTTCAGATTAACCTGCAGGCACTGTCTGAAAAATGCTGTACTCATACATGCTTCTAGGCAATAATGAAGACTGGGGGGATTTTGCTTGGTTTATGAGTACAAAGTTCACATTTGTCAGAGAGAGTGTGCTTATCCCTCAACATTTCTTTAGCATAGAAAACTTGGGCAGGGACTTTTCAGTCATATTTTTAAAAATCTATTTCTTTTGACCTCTTAGTTTCTTCTGACATTATTTTCCCCTTTTTGTTTCTGTGCAAGGGAAACTTGAGCCCCTTGCCTGTTTAACCCTACTGTAAAATTAGAAATAAAATCTTTCCTTGCCATTTTTTCATATCAATCCATTTCCATTTGGAACCTGGTGAATCTCCTTGACTGATGTTTGGTTTTGTTAAACTAAAGGGGTAAACCCACCAGGGTTATGTATTACATAGCTTTTAATTTACAGCTTTGCATTCGAAATGAGGAATTTGTCATAAACAGAAGATGGAACACATGAGGCAGAGGTTGTCATGGTATGTTAATTGTCAGATGAGAAAGGAAAGGCTGTTCTTGTATAGAGGTTGTTGGTTGGATTTTAAAGTGAAATATTTCTTTTGAAGTGCTGGGCTGAAAAAATGTTCTTAATTGACTATTTGCATAATTCTGGATAGCCTGTACAAATAACAATTGAGAAGGTAGGAAGCCCCAGAGTTTTCTTAATATTTAACTCAGATCTCAGAAGGAGCAACTGATAATTGAATGATATTGTGTTATAGACTTGGAGAATGAGTCGTGGAGATTCAGCCTCAAAGGAGATATTTGTATTAGAAATCTATTTTTTCCTGAAGTCAGGAAGTTGACTTTTTTCATCCTTCTTACTACACAATGACTGCACAGTGTTTGAGCATTATTAAAGCAGCCAAATTAAATTTTAATCATGTAAATGCAGATGAAAATGTGTACTCTGCCTTTTATTCTTTGTTTGGTGTTTCTTTTTTGTGCAGCAATTTTTCCTGTGCCTCTGAACCAAATCTGCAGGTATAAGTGAACCCTGCATGATACAAATTGTTGTTGATGTTTTCATTCTTTCTGCTCTCAACTTTTATTCTCTGCCTGCCTTAGGACAGCAGCTGGTTCTCCTTGAACTCTATTTGCAGACCCTTTTCTGAAGATTATCCTTGCCCAGGGTATCAGTGACTCTTGGAGAATAAGAAGTATCTGTGTCCTTCATGCTTCACAATTTGGCCCTCCAGCTTTGAAGTCAATCTTCATTAACTTATCTTTCTCTTGGATGCCAATCATTAGCACATAATTTTATAGCCTCATATCTGTGCATTCTTTGCCTGAATTGTCTTTCCTTAGATTCAGTTTTTGTGTAACTATTTTCTATAATCTTTCAGTCTCCTGGCCAGGAGTTAAGGCCAAATAATAAAGCCCTCTTTCTTAGTTATGCTTGTGTATTCATGATTTGCCAGCTTTACAGAGAAGACTATTTAAGCATGGAGCTAAATTACAAGAGTTTTGTTAATTATGAGCTTAATGTATCCTGTTTACTGTGTTTGGGTTAAGGAAATGTCAGGATCCAGTACCAGGCCAACACAGCTGTAGTGGCTCCAGTGTCCTGGCAGGGTAGCTTAGGTATGACTGCATATCACCTACACAGTACAGTAAATAATCTTGGTTTTTACATAACTTTTGTGCAGTATGTGTTTTAATAGTTTCACTTTGACCATTTTCTGCATGTGAGAACATTACTGATAATGTACAGGACTGTTTAACAAATCCTTCCCCAAAATTATTGCCAATGGGACACTACCACAGAAAACAGGAGAATAAAACATGCAGCATTTGAGCAGGGAAGTTATCCTGTAAATAGTGTATCTTATTGCTCATTAGAGTTGATGGATTTTTTAATTAAAAATTAAGTGAATATCATGAAACACACAATACTATAGGAAAGAAGATTCAGTACTTCATGACTGAACATTAGGGCCAGCTAGGGGTTTTAAATGTATTTCACAAAATTTGTACAGAACATCTGCCCAAAGCAGCATTCAGGATTGTTCATAATAATCCTTAGATACTAAAACCCCCTAACTTTCTCTCATGTGTAAGGAAAGCTTCTACTTCAAGGATGTAGAAAAGATTACTTGGGACATTAAAATAAGTTGCTTCACTTCTGCTTTCTATAAAACTTTTGCTGTGATAATGTTCTCTAAATAAGGTCTGAAGTACACAAATAAAAATTTTAATGACCAGTTTCAGGGTATTATGCTTCTATGTTGCTCTGTCACAGGTACCCTCTGAAGTGCAAAGAGCTGCTCTTATCTCCCGATTAATTCTTATAATTAATTAATTTAGCTGGTGTTGATTTTAGCGGGGATTAATAAGTTTTACAGCTATTAATAAGAGCAAATTTCTTTGACTTCTTTTACCTGAAGAAAAGAAGCATTTGATTTTGGCTGTGTAAGGTGATACAATCCAAATCAACACAGCACTGCTGACAGTTTTTAAGGATTCATTCTGGGTGTGTGTACATGCAGGTGCCCCAACCACTAAAGTTCACCAGAAAGCAATCTGTGCTGCCTGCAGAGTACAGAAATACAGATGAGAGTTTTACTAAGAACTGTAATACTAATAAATATCTTTCAGCTGTTTCCTGGGGAGTCTTTTAGACCTCTGGCTGTTAATCCTTGTCCCAGTTCTTGGGGAAAATCTATTTTGCTTCAAAGTGCTTTATCTATAATCAGCTTAGTCAGAATTAATCTCCATGCCCATCTGCAGGCTCCTGACAGACTGGTAATTTCCCTTCCATCTCAATCTCGTGCCCAGAGGAATGGCACACTTGTAAGCAGTAAAATTTTTGTTATTTTTAGCAAATGTAAAATTGCCACAGGAAAATAATGTAAGGCTTTAAAACACGGACATTAATGTTGGGCAACTGTAGCAAGAGCAGTAAGATCTTGCAGCCACTCATTCAGCCAGACCAAGATTCAATGTTCAGTCTGTCTCAACATGCAGTTTTGTGTACTAAAAAAGAAGTAAGATCAAACACAAGGAAATGGAGTAAACACGATGAAATATTGTCCTACATCCATATTCCTCATAGAATCAATTTTCAGTTTCCTTAGTGTGAGAAGGGGATATTTGTTGTTGACAGACATTTGACAGTATCTTGAAATGCAAATATTCAAGAAGCTTTTCAAGCTCTTCAAATGCTCAGATTTCCTTCACTTTAATTTTAAGTGTGTAATCATGGTTCACTCCTGTATTTCTTTGCATGTATTTGGATCCTCTTAGCTAGAGATTTTCCTCTGAGTATTTACAATGTTTTATAAATATTGAACAATCCTTTATGCCTGAAAGATGCACAGTTTTCAGATCTCATCTTTTAACCCAGATTTCATGTTTCTTGGGAAGTGACTAATTCTCTGGAGCCACTCTGATAATTAGTGAAAGTTGGAAATGTTTTGTTTCTGTCTTCAAGTTTTTGACTACTTGTGTACAATCCCTGACATCCCATATCCTTCTCCCTGGGTGAAATAGGGATAGGTGAGGGATGTACAGTTACCTTGTATTTTGCTGTTAATATTGACCCAGGTCAGAGGAGTTCCTGGCTTGGAGACAGTGAACAAGCAAGCTTTCCTGTGTAAAAATTCTGTTGCTGTTGAGTTCTGGTAATCTAGATTTCTAGATCAGCATTTGAGATTGTCTTTCTTGTAGTCCCCTTACCCAAATCCGGCATGTGCTCTTCCTGCTCACAGCTGGTATTTATGCATCTGCGTAGAGCTGTGGATTTATGTTTTGTGTATGGAGTCTAGTGATGCTAATGTGCAAAGTATTTAGGCATGTAATCCTTTCTGGTAAATCCAAAGAGCCCAAGTGTAAGTGATGGCAAAATAGCTGCTGTTGATTTAGAGTCAATTACTTTGTGTTCTTCTGCTCTTTTGCTCCTGTAGAAAGATAAAACAATATGACAGAAGTTAACAGAAAAAGTGAAAGAAGGCGAATGGCACCTGTTTAATTTGTTCTCAATAGAAACACCAACTTGAGTATTTCTGTAATTTATAGTAGTTCAGTCAATTCAATTCAAAATTTCAAACCCTCACCTTCTTCTGGCTGGCACTGGGTTGACAGACCTGGTGATGAACATTTGCTTGAATTTCATTGTTAATGAGCACTATGATGTTAAGTGTTGCTGTCCATTGGGAATGCTGTGGTACCACATCTTTTGAAGGCTTTAGGCCCTAAGAACTTACAAGATATGCTCATCAAATGCTTGGTTGTTATTTGTAATCGAGTTTGTTTTGCTTACTGATGAAATCCTTCTCCTTCTGTTTGTAGGATGATAAAGTTAAATCTCTTCTCCTGAATTTGTTCTGCTGTAGCAGACTGATGCCTGAGCAGGTGCTGGGGAATGATTGCTTCCTCACAATTGATGCGATTCCAGTTTCACTGCACCCAGGTGAAGAGTATGAGCTGCATAGAGAACAAAATTCTGAGACAACAGATTGGAAAAAAAAGTGATTAACCGAGGAGAATGGAGCAAACCCTACTCAATAGGTGAAAATTTTTCCATCAGGTGTTTGAGACTTCTGTTTTGAAATCATTGGCCTGATCTGAAATATCAAAGTATAAAGGGTTTGGTGGGTGCAAAAATTTTTTGAGATTATACAGGCTTCACTATGTTTTCTTTTCAGTATACTTCATTCTAATTAAATATTTGGAGTTATAAGTGTGATTTTACTTGTATTCCTGGTTTACCAGTCTTTTTCTTTACTCTTGTGTAGGCTTTACATTTACAGAGACCAGTCCTATTAGATGCTAGAGATCTTTAAGATGAAACTTTAGTGAGTTGGTTTTTTTATTGAGTTTTCTATCCCTCTTCATGCTCTAAATCCAGATAACATATTCCTCTTAAAGATGTTCTAGGATATTATTTTTTTGCTGAAGATTTCTTTTTATTGCATAGGCCAGTTGTTCTTACAGTAACTGCATTCAGGATTTAAGTAAACTCCCCAACAGTCTGCTTTGAAAACTGATAAAAGAAATGGTGAGCACCCTTCCTCTTTTCTTTTTGCCTTTGAAATATGCAATTGGCTTTCTAGAGAGCAGCCATCCTTCTAGTTACTTCTTTGCTGTGCTGCTGCCAACCAAAATATTCTACACACACCTTTGCAAAACCTATTGTTTACTTGCTCTGTGTGCATGTATCACCTGCTATAAAATATTTTTTTTTGCAGTAGCTATGAGGGTGTGATTTTCATGAATGGGTTTGTTTGGCTGCAACACTTGGCAGTTGATATTTCCATTGAAAAATTCTGTCAGCTCTTTATCTGTACAGGAAATTATTATTTATCTTTAGGAAGGTTTTCTTTCTTCTCAGGAAGGAGCGGGTCAGAGTGTGCAGCGTTGCTGTAGCAGTATATTTAGCCTCTGGGTGTTGCTCTTGGACAGCACTGTTGGCAGACTGCTATTTTGCAGGAGACTTACTGAAGCTGCTTGTTGTTGGATGAAGAATGTCAAATGCAGTATGTAACAGGCAAGCAGCAGCACCAGGGGAATTGGGGAGCCCCCAGGTTCAGTAACACAGTCCACAGTGGGTAGAAGATACCCTTGGCAGACTCATGTTTGACATTATTCTTGGTTTTTTATCCTTAAACCAAAATTAGATTTTTTTATATGGAATAGCGTGTAAGATGCTCATCCTCTTTTCATTATATGATGCTGATTTTTTGATTTCTGTAAAGTGTACCTAACCAAAGACAGTAAAATACTGGAAGTATTTTTATGACATATCAAATATTTTTATGTAGAATTTTTGGGTAATGTGATAAATATTTTCATTACAGAAATCACAGAACAATAGTAGTTTGTCAATTTTGGCAACAAACATTTAAGAAGTTTTGTGGAGTGCTTTCCAAATACTGATTGCACTCTTTTCCCTATTAACTAACATTTTAATAATTTCATTATTAAAATTATAACTCTAATTTCAATGACAGTTAAACACTGAAGAGAGGTTAGACTAACCTGATTGTTTGTATCATGCTGTGTAACAAATGTTAGAATAAATATTTGCCTGCTCTGGAGTCCATGCAAACTAAAGCGTACTTAAATCCCCAAATTGTTAACCTTCTTGCTTTTCTGAAACCAGAAGTCAGCATTTATGCTTGATTAAAGAAAAATGGATTGGAGATCATTCAAAATTTCTTTACCACCTGTAAGTATTACAAAACCTTTTGTTATGCATGAGCCTTTTCTATTTGAGTTAAACATTGATTAAAGTTTTAGTGTCACCAGTTTTGTTTCTATGTTGACATTTCTCTATGGTAATTTTGTAGCTCTGGCTTTCTTTTCCTTCCTTATTTGCCGGAGGCCTTAAGAAAATAGGTTGGTTCAGGGTGGTGCTGCACAGCTCTCCTGCCAAAGCTGAATGCTAATGTATGGTAATGGACTGCCCGCTGTGTGCTCTGAGACAGCTCTTTCACCTGCATCTCTTCTGCTGGAAATGGGAAAGGGGTGCTTGCAGGACAGGGAGGGGAGGCTGAAATGATCCTGTAGGACTTCTCTGTCTGCCTCCTTGCTCACTTGCTGCTTCTTCCAAGAAGCCCAAAGGAAAGTGGCATCACTCTCCCTTGGTGTCATCAACCTACAGCTTTGAGCAGGTCCTTTCACAGCCCAGGATGGTGAGGGCCTGCCTGGGTTTTGCTTTGCTGGGAGGGAAGGTGTCCAGCCTTTAGCAGTAAACCTGCAGTTCCAGCCCCGGCACTGAGAGCTGTCTTTAGTGAGCACTGTTACCTTTGATACTTGTTCAGAGTTGTGTTCTCTCCTCACTCCTCACCTTGATGCTCACCAGCTGTGCCTTGGAATCAGCTTTGGCTTTTGCCCAGTATATCATACCCAAGTCACCCACTACAGCTGCCTTCTAGGGTGTAGAAATGGTGGCAAAGTCACCTCAGAGGAAATGCTCTCCTCAGGCACCTGCAAACACTTCCTCTGGCTCTACCCAGCCTGCAGACCTGCCACAAGGATGCTTTTCTTTGGGAAGAGGAGTTCTTTCAGCACACTGGGAGAACGTCAGCATTTCTTATCTCCATGGTTTGGGTGGAGCAGGAGGAACAATTTCAGTTCAGGAGACTCCTGCTCTTCTGTTCAATACCTCCTGTTCTTCATGCCTACCTTAACATTCATATCAACATTACTGCATCTTTCCAGGCAGTTTGCTGCTCACTTCATCAGTACTTAATACTTGTGCCTATATAGTTTTGAGAAGGGACAGGGTGAGTATTTTCTACTTTAAAATAGATTTCTGCTAATTAAGGGTCCTTTAACTAACACTCACTGGTATTTTAACAATTTTTTCCTGCACATATGTATAGCCTGCATGTTAAATTATATTGCTTCATAGGTAACTGCCTCAAGAACTTCCCCTCAATGGGCAAAGATTGATTTCATCTGCAGTCACCTAATTTCCCCAATTTGCAAAGAAACTGGCATGAATTTATCCTGATTTCAAATCAGGAGTCTGATAGCTTGCAAGCTGATGACTTTCTAGACTATGATGAATGTTTGAGAGTGAGCCTGATCTTCCTTCACATAATTTAAAACCCTGGTGAAAACTTTCCTCAGTTTTCTGTGTGTGTGCTGACAGGCACTAAGACAATGTGCCACAGCTCCTGCAGCAGTTGTCTTGGACTGTGTGTTTTTCACAGCAGACCCACCATGCCTTGATAATTTTCAAATAGTCCTAAATCTGCTGCTACCACATGTGGTGATGGCACGTGGGATCAAGTGTTGGAGTCAGGTTTGGCAGCTTTAGATTCAGGAGCTGCAGTACATCCAGGACCACACCACGTGGAAGGCTGAGTTAAAATACTGAATTGGACTTTTTGTAGATATACTTTAGTATGTTATACATGCCTAGCATTTGTGTGTTCATGCTCTATGTTACCAACACGTGGAGAGAAATAGGGTTTGCCCTGCTGTGTGAAGATGTGATACTGGTTTGTATTTGTCACCTGTTGTGATGCCAGCAGCTATTCAGCTGCCTGAGGGCTCTGGGTGAGACCCCCTTGCCCTTCCTGCAGTGCAGAGATGGGAAAGCTTGCCAAAACTCCCTGACATGCCTTTCTTCTCTTGTGAACTTTCAGCTGTTCAACTTCCTTGCAACCTTAATAATTGGTAGCATCAATACAAGTCAAGCAGACTGGACCTCTTCTGTCTCATCTTGGCAGTCATGGTGTGGACCAGAAGTTTCTGAAAATGGTACTGAAGTTGAATCTGTCATCTTAGCGGCCCTCTGGCTTCTTTCTGACCTCCTTTTCCAACTCCATGGCCTGTTTCAGCAAAGCCAGGAGCTGTACCACCTGGCATTGTTACACTGGGTACTGACAGACACGACAGCTCTGGAGAGAGTCCTCATTGGAAGTCAAAGAAGATGGTGAATGTGAGCCTTGGGGCTTTGAGATGCAAGATGACATTCCTTTGGATGCCTCAACAGCAGATTTTGCCCTTATTTGATGTGTCTTGGGTTTTCTTTTCTCCTAGATGTGGCCCAGGCTGCTTGTGCTGCAAAAGTGCATGTTACAGCCTTGGGTGCATGCATGAAGGGACACATACATCCTCCTCTCCATCACTTACTGAGCCCTCCATGCACTGCTGCAGCTTTTCCTTCTAACCAGATTCTTGAGAACTTCTCTTCTGTTCTCTCTCCCTACTTTGGCAATAAAGTTTTTCTGTTGCTCTCAAAGACAGTCTCTTGTGGTGTTATCAGAATCTGAAGTTCTGTGAAATGCAAGTTCTTAATAGTGCTGCCTGATGTACCCTGGAGTGGGTTAAGTTACTGCCCTGCTCAGGTAGCAGTAGAGTAGACACAAGGACAATCCTTGAAGGGGAATGAGAGTTATGTACCAAGCAGACAGTACTTCTGGTGTCCTGAAGCTCTGTAGAAGGATTTTTAAATGGCAATTAACACACTTCAAATTTTTATGCTGTGTTTGCATGAACTGTGGTAAATTGCAAGCTGAGCAAGTCCCACCAGCTGAAACACTGAATAAACACACGAGAAGCCTCGTGCAGTGTAAAAGTCACATGCAGTGTGAATCTGTATAGCCAGCACAACTCAGAGGGTTTCTTTGTGTACAAGTGTTTCATGTTCCAGGATCGATTTAATCTCCCTCAGGAGAGAAAGCAGGAGAACTCTTCTGGAGCAAGTAGACTGAAGATGGTTTGGTCCAACTACTGTATGAAGGCTGAGCTCAAAGGAAAAGCCCCTGCTGACCTCTAGCTCAGGAGATGCAGGTAAAGGCTGATGGAAGCTGAAGTTATTTTGAAAACCCTTTTTTTTCCCTCATAGAGCTTGGTTTAAAGTTCAAATCTGCTGTTGGGAAATGCAGTTCTGTTCCACAGCAACTTTTCTTCCTGCTAATTTAAGATATTTATCAAAATGGCGATTCCACAAAAGCCAAGCTAAGCTCTCCTTGAAGGCTGATTGGGACTGGCAGGCACAGTTAAAGCCAATTTCCAACATATCACATGAAAGATAGAAATATTTCAAGGTTTTTCTGGTTGCACAACAGTATGTTTACACTAATGCCTTTTTCCTAATACTTTTTTGAAATATTTTGTTAACTAGAGCCTGACTTTATTATATTACAGTGACATGTCTTCAAAGCTGCTACATTCTTGAGGCATCTTTTGCTGTTGGGGCTTTATAGTTCAGTCACTATGACTCAACAGACTTTGTACTTCAGCATTAATTCCTTACATTTCCTCTACACACATTGCTATTGTAGATAGTGTTCTCTTGGAAACACTGTTATTTATTTCATGGTGCCATTTGCAAGTAGCGTGACTGCTAATGTACATAAACTGTGAGGCTGAACATTTGGGTATTTTGTAGTGATTTGTCTTTTTCTCTCAGACTTAATAATAGACTTCCAGCCATGTGTGCTGCAGATTTTGCCACTGTTTCACTAGGGAAGAGCTGTTCTTTAAAGATAGGATCAAAAATCTCATGCTTATTTATAGTCTTCTGTTCCTACTGCTGCAGACAGAAATGGTGTGGGGAGCTTGGGGAGATACTGGATACCAAGGACTTGGTTTTTGAATGCCTCTTTTTCCTTCCTGGGTATTTTTGTTTCAGTGAAAGTATCTCTTAAAAAAGACAGGTTTTGATGGGAAGCTTAATAAATATGCACTGGAACTTGCTCTAAGTAATTCATCTGAGGTGTACTTGATAGTGCCTATACATACCACCCATACACTATTTCAAACACAAGGAGTAGGTAGTATTAGCTCCTGCTGCTCCTAACTCTACCAGAAGTTGCACTTTTAGTCCTTTGCAAGAACACAGTGTCAGGAAACAACCTATTAGTGCTGTTAGGTGAGCCAAAATGCTGAACCTGGTTTATTGAATACTCGGTGTATTGAAAATTTCCTAGTCAGGGCATGCTGACAGGCTGGCAAGTTGTGTTAATATCTTAATACCTCAGGGCATTTATAAAGTTAATCTTTTGACATTATTATTTGCTTTCTGGCTCAACATCACGACCAATTTTTTTTTTCTTTTAAAAGTTCAGTTTATGACTGTGATTTAATTGATGATAACTACAAATTATACTAGCTGC
This sequence comes from Melozone crissalis, assembly GCF_028551555.1. Classification (NCBI taxonomy): domain Eukaryota; kingdom Metazoa; phylum Chordata; class Aves; order Passeriformes; family Passerellidae; genus Melozone; species Melozone crissalis. The sequence continues at coordinate 33,010,227 of NW_026535794.1, forward strand.
AAAAAAATAAATAAAAGAAATGCAAGTAGTATAATTTGGGACATGGTAATCTTAGTAGCCTGAGTCATGAATTTCATCATCTACTGCAGTTAGTATAATTTTATGATTCATAAATCTATTCATTTCTTTTTTTAGTGTGTCATCAGATAAACAGCTCAACAGTAAAGTGGCAGAATTGTCTTGTCTCACCCCAGTTGCAGGAGAGAAGGCAGGTCTGATTGTTCCTATGTATGCATAGTAAATCAGTCCCTCTGACCTCTTAAATCTGCAGAGCAACTTCCTGTGCTTCAGTGCAGCACTAGCTCATTAAGGCATCCAGATTACCAAATGACCACTACCTCTACCTAAAATTTATAGTTTGTACAAATTGTTTAGAAATGCATTTGTTCATTTGCTGAAGGTGACCTTCCACTATGAATCAGTGCACAGACACTTGCAGAGTGATCCTGGGCTGGCTTAAGCAGGAAGCCATCAGCATTTGCTTAATGTTAAGTCAGTGCTACTACAGAAGTAGTGTCAGGCCCTCAAATAGCTGATGGCTCTGATTTAATCACAGAAAATGTGCTTTTTCTGTTACTCTCTGTTGATTCACTTACAATTTAAAATTCTCAAGTGGTGTGATGTGTTTTGGAATGTCTTCTCTTTCTAGGTGCCCTGCCAGCCATAGTACCTGCCACCTACTAAACCTGAAGTTTGAAAAGCCCTACAGAAAGGATCGATCTTTAGATAGATAGGTAGGTAGAGACACATTATTAAGTCAGAACTTGCCTTACCTCATGAGAATAAATTTGCTCTAGTAATGTTGTTTTTTCAGGAACCAGTAGTGAGAAGAAACAAGTTATGGGCATATAAATGTGTTTTACACACACACACACACATATATATATATATAAATATATATAACCAGCATCTTTGAACCCATGGTCATTCACTATAAATCAGTATCCTCAGTTCACAGAATCACAGAACTGATGAGGCTGGAAAGGGACCACATTTGATCCAACCTCCCTACTCAAGCAGGGTCGCAGGATCTTCCTAGAGCACAGAGCACAGGATTGTGTCCAGATGGCTCTTGAATATCTCCAGTGTGGGAGACTCTGTGGGTAACCTGTTCCAATGCTCAATAACCTGCACAGTAAACAAGTTCTTCATATTCAGAGTTTCCTGTGCATCAGTTTCTGCCCATAGCCTCTTGTCCTGTTTTTCATCATCACTGAGAAGAGCCTGGCTCCATCCTCTTGCCATGTTCCTTTCAGATGCTGGTAGACACTGATGTATAAATAAGCCTATGCTAAGGTAAATGCCTCACAAGCTGAAAGTGCTGGGACATTGACTCATGGCACTGTCTTGGCCAATTAATGACACAGTTACAGTGTGACACAATCATAGTGTGAGACCAAGAGGCAGCACTGTTCACTGACCCAAAGCCTGGGTTTTAAGAATGCTTGCCAGGGTCCATCTCTGCCATGTGTCTGTTCATGTTTAGGGCAGCTGAAACTCTCCTGCACTGGCAGGCATAGAGGTACTCATTTTGGTATCTGTATTTAGATATCTCTGTGACTGCTGCTTTCTGGTTTTCATTTAATTCACCTACACCTCTGCTCTGTGGGGCTCTATGAAAAGAAGTTCAATTGTGCCATTGGAAAAGATATGTTAATTCTGGAATAGTCCATGAATTATCAGCCACTGTATAATACCTTTGAATTTTTCACTGTTTTTACAAATCTTAGTATGATAACTCACTTTCATTTGCATAAGTTGCTGTGCAAGGTTATGTCACTTCTAAAGAATATGCAAAATCATGTATTTTGACCTTGCACTAGTCATTTCAGTAGCCTAAAAACCAGATCAAATTAGCTTTATCTAGTTAAATGCCAAACAACTTCAACATAAAGAATTGGAGAAGACAGAAATTTTTAAGACTTAAAGCATGTCTTCATGACTTCATTCATATTCATTCATTCATGACTTCAATGCTATGTTCTGTCATTTCAGTAAAATAACAGAGAAACTCTTTCTGGCCAAGGTACCTTTTCCAGATTTTAACATCAGTCATCAAGGAAGAATAAAAACTCACCAGAGATAGTTTAGAGAGGAGTATAAGAAAGTCAGATACTTACAAACTTGGATCTATGGGCTAGTAAAAAGACTTAGGTAAAGAGAAGGTTTAATTCTTCAAGGAGGCAGAAATCTAGAACAGAGCTGAACAAAATGGAGTTTTTGTTCCCATCTCTTTCCTTTGGGGATAAATGGATTGAATTTTACAGAAAAGGAAGTTAAGTTAGATGTGGCTTCAAACTGAGAATAGGTTTAGATCAGATGTTACAAAGAAATTCCTTACTCTGAGGGTGGAAGAGGTTACTCAGATAAATTGTGGATATCCCATCCCTGGAAGTGTTCAAGGCCAGGTTGGATGGGGCCCTGAGCAACCTGGTCTAGTGAAAGCTGGTGGGGATTGCAACTAGATGATCTTTAAGGTCCATTCCAGCCCAAATTTCTCTATGAGTCTATGATATTAGCGGGAAAAAACCCATTCTAATTCAACATAATTAAACTCTGGAATATATAGCTTTGTCACTACAAAGTGAGATGAGGTATCTGTCTGGCAGAGTGTCACAGATGTATGGTTACTATTGAGGAACTATATGCATAGTTACTACTGAGTGGGGGCTGGGCTGCAGAGCTCTTTTCTGTTCTATTTGGCTCTGTCTTTTGAATTTTTTTTAATGTATCACTTTGCCTTAAGCCATCACTGTCAGGTAGGCTAGTTTCAGCAAGAAAAAATGTGTGAACGTGAAGTACCTTGAAGTAGGTAAATTAAAAAGAGAAAACCTGTGCCATAAACTCTCTGTTGCAGATAGTAGGGAGCAGACACCTGGGTTAACTGCATGCAATTCAGATGTGTCAGCCCAAGGGAGCTTCAAAAGTGGCTGACATTTTTTCTTTTATTGGAAGCTGCACACGAGTTGCTTTGTACCAAAGGCAACCTGACATTTGCAGAGACCTGCAGCACTCAAATTAATGGGTTCTATTTGCAAGGATGACTTCAACAAAGACTTTCTCCATTATAAGGTCTTGTTCAGTACATCTCTAAATCAGTTTTAAAAGTTTTTAATCTATTTTATGCAAAGGCCTGTTGTCCTTAGCTGGCTGTCAAATCCATTGTTGGAAGCAGCAACCCTCTTTTGTGTCCAGAATGTTACTGGTAGATGATTAGCAAGATACTGAGCTTTGTTTGGATACAAGAGCCTCATCCTGTTGGACAACATTCTATTTAGAGCGTGCTGCCTATATGTCTTTCACAGGGTAAGACACTGCCCTCTGGTAAATTGTCATCAGGCTGGGCAGGAAACTGCATTTACATCAGAGCTTGTATGAGACCCAACTGCCTCCCAAATATCTGCTGTAAATGGGACTGACTTTGTCCCTTGGGAGAGTTTGCCAGAATCTTACAGACTGTTTTTATGCTGCTTCTTTTTTTACAAACAGTACCTGACTACAAAAATAGTGTATTTTTCTATACAGGTCATAATTTGGGGTTGATTTCCCTTTACTGCACTTGTTTGGCACATCTGCTGCAGAGGTACTTAGGTTGATCCAGTCACAGCTGCCTTCAGACAGAGAAAAAAGCAGGAGAAGGAGTGGAACTTCTGAGAAATACACCTCCTGCTTTTGTTCAGCTGTTCCTGGTAGGAGTAATATTAATGATAATACTCAAGTATGATGCAAGCAGATTTGTTTTTTAAAGGGAGCAAAGTGTTCCAGACCATTAGCTCATACTGTATTTTTGCTAACAGCCTCTTTCTCAGGAAAACTGAAGATCAGAGGCTGAGGGGGAATCCTGAACCAGGAGAAAGTAAAGAAATCCACCTCACTCTTTCCATGGTTGGAAGGGGCAGCAAGAGATTGTCTAGTCCTGTCTCCTGTCAAAATCAGGCTCAACTACAGCAGGCTGCTCTGGGCCATGATCAGTTGGGTGGTAAATATCTCCAAAGATGCAGACTTCAAATGTCTCCACGCAGTGTGTTCCATTATTTTATCAGCTTGACAATAAAAAACTCCATTTTCCTAATGTTTAAATGGAATTTCTTGTATTTCAGTTTGTGCCTTTTGTGTCCTTTCATTAAGAGTTTGGTTCACTTTGTTTTACACACCCTTATCTGATATTTATACATTTTGGTAAGATCACCCCTGAGCCTTCCAATTTTCAGGCTGTGAGCTCTCCACCTCTCTGTGGCAAATCCTCCCTATCCATGTAGTATCTTAATAAATCTTCATTTTCTCCAGTATGTCCATGTCCCTTTTGTAGCTATGAGCCCAGAACTGGACCTCCTGGGCAGAGGAGTCACCAGTGCTGAGTAAAAGGGAAGGATCAGCTCTCTCCATTTGCTGGGGATTGGCACAGGCAGGTGCTTCCCCTCAGTCCCAGCAAAGGGGAGATACCCCCTGAGATTTCTTGGAGGAGGGCTTTGGATGGATTGCTGTGCACCTGCAGAGCTGAGCAGATGTGTAAATACTTGGAATGTGTTTGTGATCTTGGTGGCTGATGGGGGAAAGTTTGAATCTGAAAATACTTGGTGTAGTTTAACTGGAGGGAAAACCTTTTCTCACTTTAGTGACAAAGGACTGCTGAGGTGATCAGCTCTGTTGCAGGTACATTCAGCAGCTAATTAGGGGATCATGGTGATTAGGGGGCAGTGTCCTGGACCGGGAAAACCCCAAGCAAGCTCAAGGTCCCACTAGGAGCTGGCAGCTTGTGCTGGCAAGTCATGAAGGGGAACAGGAGTAAGGATGACTCCACTCCAGAAAGGACAGCCCTGGCCCTTTGAAATTTCATCCTGGTGTTGGAAATGTTTACAGAACCATACATACTAATATAATTACTGAGCTCTGACACTTCAAAACAACCCAATCCCCCCATGGCAGATCTCCACTGCTGGATGGTGAATAGCAGAAACAGGGTCTGATTGATGCAGGTTGAGAATCTTGCCTAAAGTGAAGTATCACCAGCATTTCTGTGATGAGCACCTTGCTTTGGTGTCCAGTCTGTAATTTCATATTCTGAAGAACACCAAGTCCTTGGAGGGCTGATGGGAAGGAGGGGGAGGTGGAGTGACCTGGGACGTGGGAAATTTGGTACTAGGCCAGGGTCTTTCTGCCATGTATTGCTGCCAGCTAAGTTCTGAACCACTGTTCAGCCAAGTTCTTGCCCAGGATTAAGTATTCCTGTTCTCCAGCAGACTGGAAAGGGACAAGCTTTGAGTACTCCTATCCACCATAAATTCTACCTAGGAAGTAATGCAAGGTGGGAGGTGTGCTCTCCAGCTGTGACCACTGACAGATACAGCAGATACAGTCTGCTCTTTACGTTCTGCAGAGTCCCAGGCCTTGTGGCTGGTGTGTGAGGTGATCAAAGCCTTCATGTTGTCATTCTCTTCCATGTGTCATCAGTGTTGCAGATGCTTTTCATGGCAATCTTGCGCTGGGGCTAATCATTATGGGTTGGAAGGCCAGCTTTAGAAGTGCTTTGGATGCTGATAATCAGATTTCTAGGCTGAAATTGCTTTGAAAACAGAAAAAGAATGAGAGCTGAGTCCTGTTAAGGAAGCTGTCCTTGAAAAGAAACCATCTGAATCTTCGTGTACGTCTCTTGGCTAAGAGTATGCTTGAGGTACCTGATACTTATTAACCTTCCTTCTATGACAAAGTATATAGGTATTTTGATTCCAATATCTTATTATTTATTTAAAAAAGCATGGTTTTTTTTATAGTATATGGTCAATCAAACTCACTGACAGACCAATCATCTCATGACACTTTAATTGTTCTCCTTTCATTATGAAAATAAAGAACTCTGTGCAAAATCTCCTGCTATAAGGAAGGGCACACACATGTAATTATACGATGCTTTTGGAGTTTAAAAAAAAGGGAAATTAAATGACTAATACATTTTGCTGGTGAAATTGACAGCTGTAACAAACCTGCTTCTCTCATCAGCTGTAAGCTTTCATCCCTGCCTTGTACTAATGAATAAATCATCTTATTACATAAAATTGCATTCTAATTGCTCCCATGTCAGTCTATTTCAAGTTAGACCTAGGCAGTAAGGTTCCCTTGGTGCCTGGGTTTTCCCTTTCTGCTTGATTGCTGAGCAGTCACATTTACAGTGCCTGGGAATGGTCTTGGAGAAGAAAAAGTGGGAGAAGGCAGGAGACAAAGGGAGAGCAGGACAAGAGAGCATATAAAAGAGACAAGGAATGATGTAGGAGACATGAGAAAAACCTGAAGGAGCTGTTGAATGGAAGACCCAAATGAAAAACACTTTAAAAAGCTAGTGGGATGTGAGTGGGAAGAGAGGGAAGATGAGTCAAAACTACGGCAAACCTTTCTGTGCTACGCCTTATGTGGAGCAGCTCGTGGGAGCTCTTGGTGTTGGCTAAACAGCCATGGCCGTTTCTGTGACAGGAGCTTTTCCTCAAGCTCTGACAAGCTGTTATCGTCTAAGTTCTCCTTTTCCTCTCAACTTAAAACGTTGCCTGGAAAATATTAATTAGTCATTTAATACTGCAGAGTGAAGGGATGTATCCCCCCGCCCCTGCAGAGCTTCAAGAGGAATGATTGATTCTCAGATAAGAGAAAAAGGCAATTTCAGTAGGCTTGCTGTAGGAAAGAAAGTGTTTCCAAATTAATTGTAACTAAATGACTTGGAATTCATCCTTCAACTACCAACAGGCCGTATCAACTCTCATGTATCGATTTTGTTCGGGCTGATTAGAAAAAGGACAAAGTGCAAGTAAGACTCCTCTGGACAAAAACAAGTGCACCTGTGTAGAAATCATGCAACTTTAATTAATTAGTTTGATAACTGATTTAATTGAGGCTTCCTGTTGTAGATAATGCATTTGGAAATGATGGTGCAGCTCCTAAATTACTGATGTAATTATTTGCAAAATAGAAAAAGTAGGACTTCTTGTTGCTCTTCTAAGATGTGCCAAAATGACATATAGAATTTTTGCTTTTGTTTCTTTTCATAGTGTGAGATTATCTTGCCTACCCCATTTTTAATGAAAAACTATAGAGTACTAGAAGGATTGTACATTATAAACAAATGAATTTGATTAACTGAAGCAGGGTGATTCTTTGTATTGTTTTGATTGTTTACAATTCTCTTTTGTAGGTTGTCTATAAAATAGATTTATCTTAAAATCCTGGCAAGTGGAAGAAAAGCTGTCAATGCTAAACTTGCAGAACCCTATTTTCTACCTGATATTTCTGGGTTGTTTTGGAGAAAAGATGTAACATTTTTGACATACCTAATTTTTTTAACAAAAGTGCTAAACAAAAAGAAGACTCACATCAAGCAAAACAGGCCATTTATTCTGCCTTTCCAGTACATAAAAAAAAAGGAGATCATAACCCTTGCTTTTTTTGTTTGCTGAGTCCCTGCCTTAGAAGACCCATATTACTGTAATTTGTTCCAAGAAAGAGTCCCTTAGCAGAGGCTGCACAAGGAGTGTGTGGGATCCTTGTTTTTATTTTTCTTTTGAGCATGGAAACAAATGGGCAATCATTTGGTTTTGTTGGGAAAAAATGAAGAGGGAGTTCTGTGTCTTTACAGTACCGTGAGGCAGGAATAACCCAAACAGATGAATAGAGGTAATTCCAATCCTTGATTACTTTTCCTGTATGAATGCAGGCAAAGGGGTTTAGTATAGACCTAAAGGCAAAGGTTTGTTACAATTCCAAACTCAAATGTTGTATCATGTTTTTCCCTTCAGTTTAATTGCCACCATGGACATCATATTGAAGGAACATTGTGATTTCTGGGCATTGCTATTAAGGTTTGCTTTTGATTTAGAGTCTTTCACATAAAGTGGGTTTTATTTTTGCTTCTATTCCCCTTTGCCAATTTTCTCCTATGTGCTAGTTTTCTCCTTCTGCTACCCATTGTCATGATGTGTTTACCTCTTCCAGGTGACAGGCATGCTTGGTATCTCTTCTGAAGCTGGGAGATTTCCAGAGAGAGGTAAAAACTGTTCACTCACGAGAGCATTTTATCCAACTATCCATCCATCTTTGGGCTGCTGTGTGAAGTTGGAGTTAAGAACTCATAGGCACTGATTTTACACACAGTCCTCTTGGAGTGTAAGCAGCAGGGGGAGTTCACAAATGGGCATTAATTACCATGGGGAATGCAGTTGGTAACCTGAAATGGTGCTGGTGAGAAGTCCTGTTAACAAATGAGGACGGTGGGATAGGCTATGATGTTACAGTGTGCTGATTCTGACCTGTTAGTTGGGGTCTTTGGCCAAAACCAACTGAGCAACATGGAACTGGATCAGCAAAGAATACTTAAAATCTTTAAAAGGATGAGAAAAAAATTTGGGATTGATAATGGCTGGAAAGAGAGATTAAAACCAGAGGAATGGGATAAATGGGTTGTGAAAGAAGGATATGCACAGAAGAGTGAGAGTGAGTTAAATTAGTAAGAAAGGCTGGATGGCCAGTGCAGATCTGTTTGGATTCCCATGCAGGAAGTATCTAAGGAACTGAGCTAAATGAAAGAAGAGTATTTATGGTAGACTGTAAGAAAAAACTGTATAGAGGCTGTTTTGAAGGAATTCAGGTGATCAAACATGCGATGGTAGGTTTGGATTGGGCTGTGGTGCTGAAGAAAACTCTCTGAGGAGGATGACTTCTATAGGTTCTGAAAGAGGGGGCAGCAGGCACTGGTCGTGCATGGGTAGAGTCAGCAGAGAGAGGATGCTGAAGATCTGCAGTTCCTTAACATCATATGAAGGAGTAAAAGAGGAGTGGAGATGTGCTGTGGGCAAAGGGAGAAGTGGTATGAAGGCTTGAAAGTTAATCTTTGGAAAATCGAGATAATTCCTGTACAATGTCTAACGAGAACTGCATCTGAACACTACATGTGCAAGCACAAGACTGCTGGGATGTCTAAGCTATTGTGGTCACTTTTTCCATGTGAAAAGAAGCTGAACTGAATGCAGAATACAGGAGGAAGAGAAATCTCAGACTATAAGGCATGTGTGTGAAGACAGACCTGTGAACACCATCTTTATGGTGCCTGTCAGTAAAAGCCTTGGCATGATTCAGGAAAACAGGATTTATTTCCAGGTGCAGAAGAAGCAACTACTTTGAGATAGAATCAAATAAAATTTTTATTTTCCAAGGAAAATAAAAAATAGTTTTCCAAGAGCACTTTAGCTTTCATGTTTTTGCCAGTTTCTTGAAGTGGGTAAATCTTATATGGCAGAAGGAGCTGATTCACACATCATCCAGAAATAAGAAAGTCTGTTCTGCTGAATGTGTGGCACAAGTAATGCCAAACACCAAGATTAGGTCTGCCCTCCACATTTTCTGCTGTTTTCCACAGGATGACTCTTAGGTGTTTGTGATTTACTTGCAGTGTTCATTAGTAACCTTCAGGCTTTGGGATTTTTTTGTGGTTGTCCTGTGTACTTGATTGAAGGTCAGATCTGAGCAAGAGCCCTTATTGATTTCAAAAGTGCCAGGTAGAGATGGAAGTTTTTTGCCTCTGTGGGGATGTTTTTCCCATTGTGAGTCGATGGAAGCACATGTGCAGGCTGCAGGGTGAGCACAGCTAATCTTGGGCTGTCTCAGCAGGACTGAGGCAGCACAGAGCTGAGAGCAACACTGAGAATTTGGTGATTATTGAACAGAAGGTGGCTTGAGAAATATGGAAACTGCTGCCATGATAACTTAAGTGAGGGGAAAACCCAGACCTAAGCAGTTAATGAAATGGGAAAAAAGTAGCAATGGGAACAGAGATGAATTGGTAAGAGTTTGTTTAAACACCTCCGAGAAACCAGCTGCTGGGTCCAGTGTCAGTGGGGTGTGCAGTAAGCAGACTGAGTGGGAAGTTAATAACAGAGGAGAGTGGTGTTGCTGAGAAGAGCTTAATGTGCTCTTTGTCTTACCATTCATTGGAAGGACCACAGGATTGCTTTCTCTGGAGATGTTTTTTTCTTAGAAAAGGAACTGTAAAGCTCTATGAATGTCAGTCAGATACATCAACAGTTGCTGCCATTAAGAAAAGGGTAGTGAGTAGTCAGATCACCAGAGAGTTCTGCTAACACAGTCAGCCAAAACTTGCAGCTTAATTAATGGTCTGTGCATTTAAGTTACTTATTCTGAAAGCTCTATTAAATATAAAATTTGCAAATCTGGTTTTGTTAAGAGTCCCCAGCTCATTAAATGTGCAATACCCCAGGAGATGCTTTTTGTACAGGTTACCTGTGTATTAGGCTGGCACACAGAGAAACTGCTGGTACAGAGCAGCAGCTGCTGGGGTGTGATTGAAGTGTGTCCTTTACAGCTCCCTTGGAGAAAACAGCCTGTTGGAACCTGAATTTGGGGTGGGAAATTAATAAATGAATATTAAAAGGTTTTTTGGGGACAGGGCTGTATGGGATAGTTACAGAGCTGATGGATATGGTTAGTTTTGCTGTCTGTTTCACTTTCTTTGGATGCTGTGACAGTCATGTTTTGTTTTTCAAAGCCGTAGCCATACAGTTTTTGTGTCAAAATTGAGAATATAATTAGGATGCAGTACTTAATTGTTTTACAATCTCATGTTTTTCTGATTGCTCTCTGCTGCTGCTTTATGGACTTTCATATTCTCTCATTTTGGCCTGTGAAGACAACTACATGCAGGGATAGGAGCCTATCACTGCTGGTGCTGGATAGCACTAGCAACAGTGCTTTTGTATGTAATTTCATCACCCCAGACAGCACTGACCTCGTACTGCTTTAGAGACTCTTCATGTGCAAAAGCATTTGGGTGTCACTGGGGCCAGTGAGAGCCAGCCCATCATCCTGCACAGGAGAAGGAAGTAGTCTGGACAAGATGAGACCCCCAAGAGCATTATGAGTCCCCTGACCATCATGCAGGTAATGAGAGCCCATCTCAGACAAGCAGCAGCAACATCCTTTGGATGTGTGCCCACATGGCACATGCTGGCTTGCATCCCACTGCTAGCTCATGAACAGGATTTCTGATGCCCTTTTACAGTCTCTGCTGTGTATGGATGCTGGAGTGTGGCAGTGAAGGACAGATGGGATGGATGCTATGAGCAGTGGGGCCAGTGAGGATGAGGTGAGATGGGAGCAAGTGAGACAGCAGAGAGAGAAGGGGCCAGTAGATAGGAAGAAAGATGGCAGGTAAATATCATTCATTGCCTTCCTTTCAGGTTTCCTGATTCTCCCTCGCTGAGTCTTAGAAGGGCAGTGTAGTTTTAGTTTATTTCATGAACTTAAAAAAAAAAAAAAATTAGGGATGAAGCAAAATAATTGAGTCTGAATCTGCATTGGGACTTGGAATCCCCGCCATCGATTGATGGAGATACCTGCTGTGAGGTCAGCCATGTCACCTGGAGAAGTCCCATGACTGCTGTGCTTCTCTTTGTGAAACAGCATTTAGATGTGCATTTTTGTTTATAAAGCCAAATTGAAATCAAGGTTCTCCTTTCCCCTTTTGTCCCTGTCACTGGATGGGCATGCCTGTCCTGCCTGCTTCATAACAACTGTTTGTGTATGTGCCCTGACAGCCATTTTAGCTCTTTCTTCTTTTTGTTTTTAGTAACAAGAGCTGGGTTAGTTGTTTCATCTCATCCTGGCATTTTTGAGACTTGGCACTCTCATACATCTTGCTGTGTCCCCTGTCTTTTTTGCCTTTGCATTTGCACCTTTTTTTCCGCTTTAGTAACCTACTCACATGTTGACATAGCATCCAAGCAAGTGTGCCCTACTGTTCCCCAGTAAGAGGCAGTGTAATTAATTTCAGAGACCTTCCACTGAAAGAAACCCTTGCCTTCCTGTGAACAAGGAGAGCTGTTCAATTATACTGGAAAGCTGTATGTGGGCCCAGGCAGAGAGACACCCCCTCCCACCCCCCTCCCACCCCTTTCTGAAGGACTGCTGTATTGTCATCTGACAAAGTCACTCATTTCCAGATAATTGGCTTTTTAAAGGGCATCTATAGGACCCAAATAACTCCTGGCATACTGTTTATACCATTGGCCTGCCAGGTTAGCAAAGGTTAGACTTAATTGCCTCATTTATGGCTAATGCATTCCAGTTTTGCTGTTGCTTTTTCTCTGAGGATAATTGCTCAGACCTGTATTTTTGTTTCTGAAATCTTGATGAATAAAAACAAAGGTCCTGCTTTGTGAATTCAGATGCTGCTTTTATTGGGAGAGACAGAGGTCATATAAAACTCTTATGTTTAGGAAGTGACCACATCTGTGGGTGAGAGGTTATCCTGGTGAGCCTTGCTCAGCCCTTTGACAGCTCAGATTTCCCACTGTGCCCCATCGTCAGACCTCTTTGTGTGGCGCAGCTGATTGCAACAGAAAGCAATTTCCAGGTAAATTGTGTCCAGCACTGCTCTTCTCAGTCCTGTGCGCAGAGCACATGGCCTGTGGGCGCAGGGCTGGTGCAAGGGATGCTCTTCAAACACAGCTCTCCTGGTCACAGCCCGTGCCTGAACATCCCCACATGGATGGAGGCTGGTGCTGGGACAAGAGGAGACACAGAGCACCTTCTGGGGTGGTCTAGTGCTCTGCAGAATTAATCCTGATGTTTCTACAAACACATTTTGTATGTATCTATCCTGTGCGTCTCCAGAAATTTTACTGATGAGGATGGAGCAAATTTCTGGCAGCATGTACTTCAGTTTCCTGGCAGTAGTCACTGTCCCTTCCAGCACCAAGTGATGTTTCTTTTTTGTTAGGAGTAAAACAAGAGCTGCAGACTTCAGTGCTTCTGTTGCAGTTTTGTAAAGCCAACACTCTAAGCCCAGCTTTTGGGTTTTGTTTATTTTGTGGTCAGGGTCGTTCTGGCAGCAGGTTATGAGTGAACACGTCTTAGAAAACAATGTCATGGCTGTCAGGAGGGAACCACTCCAGCTTTCAGTGACCTTCTGAGGTTATTGAGGGCTAAAAAGCGACAGCCAAGAGAAGAGCCCTCTGTCTCTGGCATCCCAGGGCACCCTGAAGCTGTCAGAATGGGGATGGGGTGTAGGTTTGGTGTCCATTCATCATGGGCTTCACATGCTCAGAGCTCTGAGCTCACTTCACACTTCACACCAATGACAGAGACACCAAATTGTCATTGGCAACCTTCAAAGCTTGGTTTGTAAGGCTTCCCGGGATTAATTCCCATTTGATTAAATCACATTCTTTACATAAAGAGCTGATCTTGATTGACAGCCTTCCTCATAAAAATGCCTCCAATGTTCTCATGCACATGGTGAGAGAGGATCATAAATTTGCTGTAAATGCTTTAAAAAGTGAGAACGCTGAGTGTCAGCTGGTGCCCAGCCTTGCCAAATCTGTGCATAAGGAGGAGGCCACTGGGTCTGAAGATTAGCAGTTAGCTTGTAGTGGAGACTGGTTTGGGGGATAACCATCACAATACATTTTTGGGAGTGTGTGTGTTGCACAAGATTGAAAGAGAAAGTAATTAAGGAGACAACTTATGTTGGATGTGATGGATCTACCGTTGTTCAAGGCAGGGTTAAATGTCTTTATAAAATGTGTATTGTACTTCTGACAGAAGTGATTAGTTTAGTACTGGAATTTCTGGTGTGGACATCTTCAGAGAAGTGTACTTCTGTTCTTGGGGATAAATCCCTGAGGAAAGGTCTCAGGAACTCTGTTGTGGTCACTGGCAGCATATATAGAAAGGAAGGAGAGATGAATACACAAAGACTGATCACAAATGCCAGTAAACACTGGATTTCATTTGCCGAAATTTTAAAGGATGTTGCTCATTCCACTGGGCCAACTCTACACTCTGTTTCTTTCAAATCACCTGCCTTCCTGAGGAGAGAATAACAAACCTCATAAACAATTGGTTATTTTTGCTGTAAAAGCAAAGATGGTTGCACCACTCTTTAAACATGTAGTTTTCAGTCTCAGCATGAAGATTGTTTTGTTCATAACATTGGAAGAGGAATTTTTTGCTTCTGGGAAAGAAATGTGAAGCTGACTACAAATGGTTGTTTAAAAAGGAGCTCCTTTTTTGGACACTTGAGAGATGGTTTAAAGCAGTCAAACAGATTATGCTTTTATTCTTGTTTTATGGAACTAGCAAAGAACTTTTTAGCATAGTTTGACCTGGAGGTTTTGATCTAATGTGAGGTAAGAACCAAACTTTTAAAATGTGTTTCAATGCTGCTCTGAATAAGGGAAAATTCTAATCCTGACCTAGGAACAGCTGGTTAAAGGTGGTGTGTGTCCTGGAAGCCAGGAGTTAACGTGAATCCCTGCTCCCCCAGGGTGTGCCTTAGTGGGAACACTGGTTTGCATGGCCTGTTTTCCCCCACCATGGTGCTCAGCCCTGGGTCATGCACACCTGTGGTGCCGCCTGTTTCCAGAGAGCTGAAACAAACCCTGAAGGTCAGAGATGTGCTCCCCAAAGATCCCATCCCAAAAAGTCTGAGCACACACCAGGAAAGGCCACCAAAGGAAAACACCAATCCGATAAAGCCATGTGGCTAGCAGGACCTGGGTAATTAAACACCTGCATGCAGTGATTGCAGGACTAATTACTGCAGTCAGAGCAGCCTCTCAGTGCAGTTGTTTTCAATCAGTGCCTCAGCCTCAGCAGATGTTTAGAAGAAAACAGCTCAAAACCCCACCTTCACCCACCTCTTTGCACTGATGAAACTTTCAGCTTGTTTTTATCTTGCTCTTCATCTCCTTCTCTCCAATGCCTAATCTCAGAAACGCTGTTTGACTTTGGATGCCAAAATCTACATATTGAGAATTTAATGAAAGCCACGGAGATCCTAAAATTGTATAAAATGTTTATATAGTCTTGCTGAGCTCAAAACTGCAAACTTATACTGCTAAAGATTTAAAAATGGAGAAGAAAGAAGTACAAGTGCTATAACTTCTAGCCAGGTGGTAAAGGAAAAATATTTACAAGCAAATGTTACGATTCTGTGTTACTATTCTGGAAATCATGTCCCTAGATTCAGTGCTCATATAAGTCAGTGATCAAGCATTGTGCATCTTTGGTTCCCATCAGGCTGTATAACATTGGAAAAAGATGTTTTCTGTGTTTCAGTGATCAATATAGGGTTGCTCTGGAGAGGACTGGAAAGATTTCATTCTGTATACTTCCATTTAGATGATCTGCCACATGGGTGCTCTCCAGAGCATTATTAGTACTGATTATCCAGTTTTCCTTGATCTTAAAGTAGTTAGAGATATTTTCAGTTTTGAATGAGAAACAGCAGCACTATTTGAATTTGCTGTAGGAAGACTACTGTTAAACAAAATAATGCTGAGAATAAAGCAGAAAAACCTGGGGATAATACTTGAGGGGAAGAAATAAAAAATAGGGCAAAACAAAGAATAGAGCCTTTGGGAAACTTGTGCAGTCATACTTCATTTGGATTTTCTTGAGAGAAATTTTTACAGCCAGAAAGTGGAGAAAGCCTTTTATTTATTCGTTTGTTTGAATCTAAACTCTAGTTTGCCTTTGGAAACCCAAACAGGTTATTTTTCCCTGAGTATTTTCATACTTCTGACAAATGACTAGTCCTCAGAAGTGCAGAATTTTGTGGTCAGACTTTAGCTTCAGTCCTACAAAGGGACTCAAAGTGATCAGAATAATAATTGGTTTCTAGCAGCAACATTTTAATGTTTTAATCACACACCAATAATGATTTCATTTTATTTCCTTCCACAAAGCTTCCTGAAATGTCTCCAAATGTTGCTTAATATTGAAAACCAGAGTGAAATTAAGCTCCCGATGTGGTATTTTTATATGACTATGAAAATTCTGTCATAAACGTGTCTAATTCTCCAAGATACAGAGCAGTGCTTGCCATAGTCTCTTCCATCTCAGTCTTGCTCTTCAGATTTAGAGATTTTTCTTTGCTATGGTGTAGAATATACGATCACATCAAGATGAGGGGGTTTCCTAGCTAGTGGATGCTATATATAGCAGTAGCATTTGCCAAGTTTCACCTGAGGAAGCACTGATGCCTTCGAAAGATTCACTGGAGCTCAGTGCTCCTTGTGACAGTACAAGGGGATTTATTCCAGGTATGGACGATAAATTTGCAGAATAAGGCATCTGTTTTTAGTGTGGGAATACACATTTGTGGCGTGTCTCCACCTTGTACACTTCAGGACCATTTAAATATAGGAAAATTAAATCTTCACATATTCTCTACTGAAGTGCCAATAAATTTGCATTTTTTGGAAAAGATATTTCCTCTCCTTTCTGACACTGCAGATTCACCAGCTCGTTCTCCATTTCTGCTGTCTGCAAGTCTGGATTTCTCCCAGTTACACAGCAGGTTTTTGAAACCAGCAAGGACATTATCCCCAAATAACTCCATTCTTCATTCTAACTCATTTCTTTCTTAGAATGCTTTATATAATAAAACCTCATGCTTTGCCAGGGTTTCCATTGCCTCACAAGTGGCAGATTTGGGAACTGAGTGCTCAGTGTGGTATGTACCAAAGCGCCCAAAGCAGGTGTTGGCAGTCAGCTGGTGCAGAAACTGGGAGTGTGGTGCTGCCTCCTTCTGCCTCCTGCTGCATTGGGTGACCATGGCAGGGGTGTCCCCAGTGAGGGCACACCAAGGTCAGCCCATGCACCACATGGCTGCCTCCAGTGCAGCACACAGCTGAGCCCATCAGCCAAACCCGCAGTGCATCTGGGAAAATGTGCTCAAGAAAGGGCAGAGAATACTGGACAGGCAGAGGAGAAGGGAATAAAAGGTGAGAAACACCTGGGTTCAAAAACACTAGCTAACACTAACTAAAAAGCAAAAGAAGAGCTCTGTCCTGCTTGTCTGTCCGCAGACAACACAGTCCAGGAGCAGGAATATGGAGGAGGAGTGCAGTGTCTGAAAACAAACTGCTGCTTCTTCTCTCCCCCCTTCACTCTCTGGAACACTCTTAAAGGTACAAAACTTATTATTCAACATAAGCAGAATGAGACGATTGGGGATAAAAGCATCATATAGTCAACCCAGGACATGTGTATTGATCATAATCATCCATCCTCATCTACACCCAAACCTGTTGCTGGTAGAGGAGGCAGGAGAGAAGGAAGGAGGTTGGTTGTGGGAAAGGCAGGGGAAGGAAAGGTGTTGTTTCAGTATTTGTCTTTTTGTTTCCTGACACCCTAATCAGTAGGCAACAAATTAAGTTAATTTTCACCAAGCTGAGTTCGGAACAGGAAGCAATCTCCCTGTTTTTATCTCACCCCACTATGTTTTTATTTCTGTTGTTGCTGTTTGCTCCCCTGTTAAATAAGTTTGGTGGTGCGCACATCTCAGGGAGAGAATGAGCAGCTGGGTGGGAGTTTGGTTGATTGTTAAAACTTGTTCATGGCTTGTTCATTGGCTTGTTCATTGGCCCATCACACTTGTTCATGTAGAACTGATCTCCCCTTCAGTTCTGTAAAGCCTGGAGTTTCAATGCAGCTCATGGATATTTCCTAAGGAAACCTGTAAGCTTACCACTACTCTACTCAGTGACAATATTACAACTGTCTTCAGCATAAGTTCCTGCCATAGTGATGCAAAGGCTGATTTTGCAGTTATATTTCTAGTAAAGCGTTTTTTTTTTTTTTTTAGTGTCTTCTGAGGTATTAGGACCCACAGATCCCTTAATGGCAATGAAAATGCTGATTCAGGTGATTCAGGTGATACGTTGCCTTGATGGAGAAGTATTTATGAAGATGTGGACTGGGCTTGTGTCCTGCCTCTGTGGTCCAGGTTTTACAAAGAAATGAAGTCACAATGTTGCCCCAGGTGATGAGACGGTTGCAATGTTTGATTGGTGCAATTTGGGGGTGGGCCAAGGGAAGAGGAGGACTCCTCAAGTGGATTTCCAGCAAACATCCAACTGATTCTTCTGCAAGATGTAAGATTTCTTAATTTATAGCCTATTCTAAAACCCTATACACAAACATGGGTTTTATTCTAAAACCCATGTATGTGTATAGACCAACACTCTGTTTATGCACAGGGGGTACATATTTAACAGAAAGGGCTAACAGCCACTGTGTCACACAATATAACATAAAAACTGAATATACACAGCCCTTGGAAAGTGAGGAGGCATCTGAAGGGGAGCTAATGGTCTTTGAAATAGAAATTTTTTGTTTGTCACTGGTGCTTCATAGCAGCCCAGACTACATTGTCATAATGTTCCTGACTGGACAAAAAATCCATGGGTGACTTCAATGAATGTTAAAGCTGCTTCCAGAGCAGTATCTTTGTATTGCTATCCTCACAAATTAATCTGGGTAGCTTTAGTAGCACAGTGTTTCTTTATGGTCATTGCTAAGAAAAAGAAAGATCATTTTATGGAGTCAAGATTAAGTTGAGGCTGTTCATTATTAGTGAAAAACCTAAGATTTGATACATTGGGGAGATTGTATTCTGCTTGCAATTAGGTGAATTTTAAATCTAGAGTTTATAAATTGTACAGATATGCCATTATTTAACATTCATTATTCTAGTTATCTCTTTTTTGTAGCTTTGCCTGTTTCAGTTGCCAAATTTGAACAGTGACATGCAGAAATATTTTTCTCCAAAGGCACAACCAATCTTGTTCAATTGTTCAAACTTTTGTCCCCCAAATGGCACTAACAGTCTTTCCTAAGGATTTATCTCTGCAGAAGACCAAATAAAGTGAATTAATAAATGATCAGGTATTGCATAATTCATATTTTCCTATATTATATTGCTTGTTTAATATGAATTTGTTCTCATTCTTGTCTTTTCTAATTCATGTGTCCCTACCTGCAGACATATTTCAGAGAAATACAAAAAGGTTTAGTCATTTAGGGTTTAGCAAAATTAGGTGCCCAAGTCCTAAAGGGTAATTTCCAGATATTTCCAAGCCTCCTTTGGGACCCAAATGATGAGTGTGTCTGTGGGCTACAGAATTTCTATCATATCTGTCAGTCTCTATGTCTGCAAGATAGGAGCTGGTACCTAAAAGTTCTTCTGGAAATAGTGGTCATTGACACTCCTGCCCAAACAATTGGGTTAAAGAGGGTCAGTTCCATTCTGTCCTCATGTATGTGGAATTGTTTGGTGGTTATGAAATTCATCTATGGGAAATGAGAGACCTGGCATGAGCCAGCCAGTCATTTCCTTCCCAGCATCTTGCTCTCATGATGCTGCAGTGAGAATGGCTCTTCCCATCTCTGCAAAAACGCTGCTGGTTTATTTCACTCACGGGAACAAACACAGCTCTGGTCCAAAAGTGTGGCTTCTGACAAAATGTGGCTAAAAGTCTTTCTCTCCCTGAACATCTGCGAACCTCCAGCAGCTCTAGGAGCGTAGGTGAGTGGGTTTGAATCCTCTCTGATGCCAGGTGTGCAGAAGTCCTGCCTGCAGAAGCCAGGCAGAGATATTACTGTGCAGAGAGTGGGGGCTGCTCCCAGGCAATGGCTGAAATGGCTCCTGCTCTGCTTTAGAAATAACCTGTTGTAATCTGGAACACTTGTAAATCCCAAACTGATACAGGTATTTAAGATGTGAAAAAGACTGGGCCTGAAGACAGAATTTCCTTGCTGTGGAGCTTATATGTGACACACAAGTGCTCTGATGGCTGTTCCAAAGGTAATTCTGGTCTGGTTTTCTTTAATTCAGAGCTACAGATCCCTCTGCAGGTGCCTGAGAGGAGGCTGCACATCACAGAATCACTGAGTGGTTGAGGTTGTAAGGGAGATGACCTCTGGAGGTTATCTGGTCCCACTCATACAGGTCCAAATGCAAGCAGTTTCCCCAGACCATGCTCAGACCATATTCATCTGAATATCTCCAGGAAGGGCGATGCCACAACCTTCCTCACTCATAACACTTCTGAAACGAGCCCTTTCCTTCCATGAACAGTGGTAGACTACTGCAAAAATGGCAATATCTGCAAAGAGCTGATCATCTGTGAGAAAGAATGCATTTCCCACCAAGGCTGAGACCGGACAAAGCACCCACAGGGTAAATTTGGTGAATGGAGCAATGGGTGAGAGACTTACTTGTCTGCCTGCATTGAGGTTCCCAACCCAGAAAGGTGTTTGGCACACCTGATTCCCATTGACATGCAACGTGCATGAGCATGGAGTTGCATTGTCACCTTTGAGAACTAGGTCCCAGATTGGTTGCATTGGTTTTGTGTCAAACTGTATGTTTGGGTATAATCTGGTAAAAAATAAATCAGTTAAACCAGGATCAAAAGAGCTAGTTATTCACTTTTCCTGTTAAAGTGTGGTAGTGATTAACATCTACAGACTGTTTTACTCCTTTTTAGAAAGTGTTTCTTCTCTCTTTGCCTTGATTCACTCTGAAGGACCTACTTGCATTTTTAACTGTGAAAGGCCAGAGAGCAGATACTGTCAGCTCTGAAGGCTGTTGTTATTGTATGTGAATGTATTTTGAACAACTTTTGGTTGCTATTAGCCTCAAACCACTGGGCTTTGTTTGTTTTTTTTTTTTTTTCTTTTTTTCTCCCGTGACATTTTCTATAAATCTATTTGTACATTTTTTCCTTGTGTTTTAGGTTTGCATGGCAGCTGGTTTGATGTATGTTTAATAGTTTCTCTCCCTCCCAGCAAGGGCCCAGTGACAGCTTCTGACTAGGATTTAGCTGGTTGGAAATGCTATTACCATATAAGATACTGACAGCTATCAAAAATCCCCTGTAGAGCTAAATCTGTACAGATGCTCTTGGTCCTCTTCACACTGCTGTGAGTGCTGTGGATAAACAGGTGTAGATTACAAGCTGTGGTGATAAATGGCTATAAATCATATCATCAACAAAATTGATCCCTTCAGATACAGACTCTGATATCCAGATGTGTTCATGATTTACTGCTTTCCCAGACTCTGGGAGAAAGAGGTGCTCCAAAAGAATCAAGGTTTCTGGATTTTTTATTACAAGTATGCTATTTGTTAGCTTTAAAAATATTGTTCTCTTCCATTGTTAAATCAAGTTATATTTCTTGTCTACTTTAGCAAAAATGAGATAAGTTGTTTGGCTTAAGTGATGGTGGCAGTTAATACTCTCTAGCAAATGAGAATAAATCTAATGCTGATAGCTGAGTGCTTGATGACTCAAGAGAAATCTTGTTTATTGGACCGTAACACAAAACTTCGAAGAAACAAAAAATAGAGAGTTGTGGCTTATCTTAACCCACTCTCAGTGATTCATCAGGAGAGTTGGAATTTAGTGACTTTCATGTCAGAAATCAAATAAGAGGCAAACCCTCTCTTACTGAGTGGCTGGCAAATTCATGCCCTGTTTTACAAAATTGTTTTAAATTCAAATTTATCCATTTTAAAGCATGTTAAGGCTGAATCATTAATTTTTACAACTCACTCATCAACTCCTGCTTTGTTCTATTTTCAAATGGAAAAAATAGCTCAAGCTTTGATATTTGTTCTCTGATTATTTTTATTTTCTGAAATTGGAAAGTGTACTTTTTTCCCCTCTGGATTTTTGTTTGAATTATCTGCTACACATACCTTGCTGACCTTTCAGTATTATAAAAATATAATCTTAAACTTCATTTGCATATTCTGTATCTGTTGCTTTCACGTAAGTATCAAAACAGTACTTAGTCCCACCAGGCCTCCCAAATTATACTTACGTGGGACATACTTACAAAGTGCCTACAGTGTCTCTTAGACTTTTTCTTCCTTGGAGAGAGTTCCCTCCCATTTAGCAAACCTCCAGAGTTGTTCCCTGAGCACTGAGAAACAGTTTGAGGGAAACAGTTTTGTGGATAATCTGTGGTTTAGATGTCCCACTGTGTCTGTCCTTCATTTTGTATTTGTTGTAGTTGAGTCTCTGCTGTGAGATGGTCAACCTGGACAGAGCCAGATGGTTGAAATATCTGTGATTCAAACTACAACTTTCCTCCAAATTCTGCTATTTGTCTTCTGTCTGTACATTTAGGCTTTTAAAAAAATTGTCTGCTAACCAGAAGGGACCCCTGGTGTTCAGGCAGAATCACAAGACATCTCAGGCTGGAAGACAGAAATCTTTAGTTAATGAGCTGATGACCAGTTGATAGTTTTATGATGATAAATGCAACTCAGATAAGAATTTTTTGCCTCCTGATGTTAATCTCACATACTTGTATTTGGTAACTTGTGCTGAAGGCCCCATTTATATCAAACCAGGTAAACCAGAGAAGGTTGACTGTCAAAGTGTAAGGAAAAATTATTACATTGCATGTGGTTCCAAGAGAAATGTCCTCAAGAGAAGCTGCACCAAAAGGAAAAGAGGATTTGTGCTGTGGTGTAGTCTGAGAAGTTTTACAAAAGTGATTTATTTCAAATACTAATCTATAGGGATCTAGGTAATATTGATTACCATCACCAAGGATGGGGCATAGAGCAGTGGAACTTGAACAGGAATTGGTGAGGAGATAAGCAGGTGGAAGAGGGAGCTCTGTCCCCCCCTTCCCTGGGCAGGGGCTCCTGGCTGTTCCAGAAACACAAAGAAACATGGGCAAAAGATGTAACAAACTGGTGTCCCTGGGAGCTGGGGCCTCATGAGCAATGTAGGGGTTGATTTCAGGGTGCACTTTGCTGACAGGTCACGTTCATCTAAGTCCATGCCATCTCTGAAGCAGCCACTGCTGCCCTTTGTCTGCCTGCCTTTGTGTGCTCCTTTCCCTCTGCCAGCACTGACTTACAGGCAGCTGTGCAGTGACCTGACTCTGCTTTCAGTCAGCAACTTTCCTTCTCAGGGTTAATTTTCAATTGTGCATCAGCTTGTGAGTCTGGGCAGCCAGATGTTTGTGTGACCCAGCCTCTGGCACTGGGCATGAGCAAGTGGCTGGGGACAGCTCTATCTCTCCTGATGAGAATGTGGGTTTAGAGCTTCTTAATCCAGCTGTGAAAGTGCACCAGGAGTGGATAGCCAGATGTGCTGGACTGAGGAGCTTGACAGGTAATGGACATGTTTGCTTGGATCTGCTTTGTTAACTTCAGCAGCCCTGCTCATTGTGAGAACTCTTGTGTTGTGTGGGAGAGAGGGAAGATAGAACCACTCAAAATAGCCCTTACACACTAAGGCTACAAACCATATTTACACCCCTCTGAACACTCCTCCTATACTGCTGGAAAGCTTTTCTTCTCTCAATGAGCTTTGCTATGCAGTGCTTTTAAACTATTTTTATTGTTGCCAGGGGGCATATCCAAGACTTGGGCCACTCTAATAACAAGTTTTAGTTATAATTATTGTGAGTGAATTTAAGCAAGTCATGATTAAGCTTTGATTAGTCTCTTTGTGTAGTATTTTTAATAAGCTCTTGTACTTAGCATTTTAGCTTTTTTCTTAGCTTTTTAACTTAAAGAGAAAAAGTTGCATCTGTAAGTATTGGAATGTCTCCACTGTTATTTGCCATGCTTCTCTACCAAAGCTCACTGAAGGTGATGCTGTTAAAGTTGGGGCTTTTTTATTTTTGCTTCTCAGTCTTGAAGTCCAAATGCTATTTGCTGGGAAATGTCTCATCATCAGACCTTTGAAATAGAAGCATTTTCTTAACATCTTTTTCGTGTATCTCCATGTGTGCACACATGGCCAAATGGGGTAGTTTGCATGGCTGTGCATTCTTCACTAAAATCAAGTGATGATGGATTTGAAGTGTTTTGCAAAGTGTGCTGTATGCATTATTAACCTTGCTTTAGTGACAGCTGCTTAGAGCTAGGAGCAGCCATGAGTGTGTTAGAGAGTAGGGATGTTTGACTCCAGTGTACTGAGTTGTTTATGCTGAACACCCCAGGAAATGGATAAGGGAAAAGTGACTATGACTCTGCCTTTGCTGAGACTTTACCCTGAGATAAAGAGCAAATCCACATTTAAATTTGATTTTCCCACATGTTCTTATGTTCCCTTCATTTCAACATATTGCTGTGTCTGCAGCAAAGCCAGGACTGCAGTTTGAAGTTCTGCAGAGGACATGGTGTGTGGAAGGCCTGATGGGCCACATCAGCATCTGCCTTGTTTAATAGGGGACGGCCAGAGGGCTTTCCTGTGGTTGTGTACACACCCAAGTAAATCTATATGAAACTAAGTAGCCAGTCACAGGGCTAAAATCCTTGCACTTAGATTATTCTTGAATGCCTGACTTTCAGGCATAAATCCAGAAATTCCTTTCAGTAAAAACATTTTTCTCCTATTAGGTGTTATAAATGTCTTCATCTTCTCTACCTGCTGAAGAAAAGAAAAAAAGAAAAAAGAAAAAAAGAAAAAAGAAAATTAAATTAAGATTTGTTTAAAACTAAACAATTCATGAATCTGAAGAAGTTGGAAACTGCACATCTTAGTCTGCTGTTTTTATAAGTATTTAGGATCCTTCAGCTGAGCTTAGTATTTTGAATTTAAAAATTAACTGAAATTGAAGAGTAGAAGAAAAATGCTCAGGTTTGAAATGCTTTGTATGCCTGGATTTGAACAATGCAGTGGTAATGCTTGTCATTATAACTTTTTATGCTATGAAAATGAGCAGTTTTGAATTGGTCCGTGAAGACTGCAAATGAACCAAAAGAGGTTCTTCCTTACACAGCATCTGGCCAACAGTGAAAATCACTGCTAAAGCAGGCTTTATTTGCAAAGGCTTATCTATGCCAAAACACAGAAAAACTAAAAGCAGAAAAATCTTTTGCCTGCTAAGCAGTAGATCATATTTTTGTTTGAGGATGTGCCCAAATTTCAGGCTGTTTGGAGCAGGGAAGTTGCACCGGGGGAGGTGTCCTGACAAACTTGCCCTGTGCTTGTTCTGTATCAGAGGCATCTGCTGCTCATTGCAGTGGGAGTCAGGATGTGAAGCAGACAGCTCCTCTGTCACATTCAGAGGGGCTGTTATTATTAAACAAGAGGTTACAAACCTGGCTAACTTTGTTCATACGCTGCGGGCTTTAAGAAGCAACAACTCCCAAAATGTGTCCTCCCTCAGAAGCTGTTTGATGGAAGAAGCAAGCAATTTTTCTGTGGGTGTTTGTAATGCTGCTGTGACTGGTAGAATTTGTTACTGGCTGCCCTTGTCCTGTAAAATTATTTTTGCAGTTGAAGCTTTGTCAGAAAAATTTCTATCAGCTGAGGACCAGACAGTTTATAGGATGTGGTGTTACTGCCCTGCAGCATTGCTAATTTTGGTTTCCTTTTTTAAGGTAAAGAATGAGATGCAAATGTGGAAGCAGTTTGTGGTAGGAGATGAAGCATTGAAAAAAAAAGAGGTTGAAGAAGGTCTTTGCACTGAAGAGACGAGATTGTAATGAGGGCAGGAGGGGACTGAGAGTGGCTGGCTTTTTAGATCAACAGGAGAGTTTGTTCCAGAACTCAGACCAACAACAGCAACAAAACTGTCAAATTTGAAGCTGTGTTTGCTTTATAAAGTGGCAGAAAACAGCTGAGAGGCAAGAGAACTGCATTCATAGAGGAAGGCTCATTATGGAAAGGAAGTAAAAGATTAAGTAAGCCACTGCTGATTCTCATTGCTTTGGATGATTCAAAATCTAAGATCTCCACAGTTTATATGCATTAATCTTGCCCTCCCCTTTCCTTCATGCCTCTTGAGATCAGTATTGAACGTACTAGGCAAAGATTTTCTTTAGATTCCTCCTGAGACTGAAATGTGTTGACAAGCTGTGTGTGTCGAGGATGCTTACACATGCTGCTGCCTAATAACACCACCAGCTCAGAAACACCACAAAGCCCCTTCCTTAGGCTTGCAGCTCACATAGAAGACTTGACTGACACTGTTCACTGCAGAATTGTTGACATCTCTCCTGGAGATTGACTGGCTTCCTGTGCTACAGGCAAACTTCAACCACAGCACACATTTCCAAAATAATTTCTAGACAGATTTGGGTGTTTATTCATGTATTTAAGAGATTTAACATGTTTTCCTTTTCTTTTGCACATTTCCTTTTCTCTTTATGTTTTATTTTTTAAAGACAGGATGGTATTTTCATAAAAGACATGTTTGCTGCACAAAGTTTGTTCTGTTTTTTATTTTTTTTTTTCAATTTAGAACTACCATTCAGCAAGGAAGCAGAAGTCCAGCCAGAATCACTGTCACCAAAGCAGCCTGAAAGTGAAGAAGGATATGGACTTCAGTAGATAAACCGACTGCTTTTACTGTTTCAGTCTGCACTCTGGCTTGTGCTTGCCAATTACATGAGTGGAAGTTAGGGAAAGCAAAGTCTTTTCCCTTGACTTTTTTGGAAGTCAAGACTGATTGGTGCAATTTGTAATTAAATGCATTATCCCTTAATTGCAAACAGCATGGAAAAAGCTTGAATTAATGGGGAAGAGGTTCTTTAAATATCTTTTGACCCCAGACCTTTAAATTGCACAAGGGCCCTCCACAGTGCAGGGTTTTGCAGGGTTGGGGCCTTCCTTTTACCCTCCCTGCAGAATTTTTCTCTTCAGTTCTCTGAGATATGTGAAACCTGATCCTATGAACAAACAGATCCAGCATTTTTGTGGATGCCTGCTCCTGGTAATGGCTGTTGGAAGCAGTGATGGAATATCCCTGCTTCAAAGGGTATTGGTGGTGCTGGCAGGCCAGCACTCCCTTGGCCTTTCTAGGGCATTAGGCCAAGTGCTGGTTTTGGGGCACTCAAAATCCTTTTGACAAAATCACAGGATCATTTAGATTGGAAAAAACCTCTGAGTTAATCACATCTAATCTTTGATCACCTCCTTGTCAACTGGACCAGGGCACGAAGTGCCACACAGAGTCATTTCTTGAACACTTTAAGAAGGGGATGAAGTACTTCAAATTACCCCATTTTTAATTATTCAGTTTCTTTTCTTTCTCAGTGGAGGAAGCCAGAAGTTTAATGTTTCAGATGAGACTGCTCTGAGATGCACTGTCACCCAGGTATTGCCTCCTTGATTCCATATGCTCCAATTTAGAAAAGTCCTAGTATGGCTGTGGCTTGAGATTAAGGACTTGATGCACGTGTCTCACAAAATGGGATTGACATAATAAAAAGCAATCTTTAAATGAGCAAAAAAATATTTTTTTGGTCAAATTATTAATCAAATTATAGCAGCATTATGTAACATCAAGACACATATTTGACCTTGAGGAAAACAAACATTAAATGATGTCTGACTGCAGCTGTGTTTTGATGTCCCTTTTTCATTTACTTCATTCTGCTTTTCAATAATTTAAAAGACAAAACCAGAAAGACTTTGAATTAATGCACTCAGCATGGTAAATCTGCCCTGTTTACTCCCGGACTTCTTGGCATCACCAGCAAACTGAGTTTTATAGTGGCAGCAGCAGGATTTTGAGGCAGAGTGGAGAGAAGGGAGGAAGGGCTCAGCCTCACTGCCTGCTTTGCCTGCCCCTGCACAAGTACTGAAGCTCATCCATGGGCTGGGAGGAACTGGCTCAGCCCCTCCCAGGCTCCAGGGAAATTTTGTCTTCTCCAGCATCCTACCAAGTCTGACTTTGTCTTTTTAACATCATCAATAAGAAAGTGGTGATGAAAATTTCAGGCCAGATTAAATCCTCATGATGTACAAGGGAAAAAACATGAGTAATCTCACTATAAAAAGTCTTTTCCAAATATATATTTTGACATCAGGATCCTATCCGTTTTACCTGAAATGATATTAACCATTATTATTCCAAAATAGCTTCCCTCCCCCAAGGTTATCAAATCATGAGGGTTTGGATGTGCTAGTTTGTGTTGAGAAGATGATTAATTAGAACAATCTAACTCTTGTACCACTGATTACATATCTGGTGGCTTTTATATTACTGTGAGCTTTTTGACAGGAATAAATCTTTTAAACCCTGTTTGGTACCCTAGTTGCCTAGTTCCATGATACTAAATTTTATCTCATTGGCATCTGATTATCTGTAAGACAGAGGGAGGAACTAGCATATCAACAATACTGCAAAATTTCTTTAATTTTTTGGGTTTGAAAAAGAAATGATCCGTTAAATTACTTCCCTAGAAACAGTAAATTTAGCTCTCAAATTGCATTCCCTATATCCTAAATTGTGTTCAAAGCCTAGTTTTACAAAATCGAGGGGAAAAAAACTGGTTGTTTTATGAATGCAGCCTTAACAAAAAGGATGGGAAACATGTTAGGCAGATGAGGAGTAGCTGTTGCACCTCCTTTCCTATAAAGGAAAGGAAGCTATTTCTTTCTATTTATTTTATCATATAATCAGCCTTTATACTTTCTGGTGAACTGCAACGAATTTGAGACATCAGTAGGAGTTTATTACATTTATAGCAGTCAGTGCCTTTCCCCCCATTTGCTTGTTTGAAAATGGCTTCTTTGTAGAACATCTCACCTGCCTGAATTTCTTTAAATAAACGTATTATAGGCAATTCAAAGACATAGCTGATAATGGATGTTAGATAATACCTTGGATACTGCAGCATAAATTGTGAGATGACTATATTCTGTCATGATGAATATTAGCTAATGATACCTTGTCCCTATAAGAATAACTTATTTTATTATTCAGAATGATCTTATGAGCTCTGCGGATTCATGGGAAATAACTTAGTAGAAACCATAAACTATTCAGATTTTGCTGAATATTCTAATCACACTTGCATCATTCTTAATTATGAAGTCGAGGGACTGCCAAGAAAGAGACAGAGGTAGCAAGTAACAGCTCCCCATTAAGTCTGTACTGTTGGAGGGCTGGCACTGTGAGTGCCCTTGTGCTGTAAGCTGGCTTGGATGTTTTATGTTCCCCGTGTTCTCCTTAGCACAGCTCTTCCAGATCTCCCACATTGTCTCTGCCCAGCTGTAGCTTTATCACTTAAGAAGGTTTTCCTCATGGATTTGCTGCTTAGGGTGAGTCAACAGAGTTGCTGGCCTCAGTGAGGCAGCGGGACTCAGGTGTCCCCACAGGATGGGTTAAAATGCTCAGTCAGAAGCAGCTCTGGCTGAAGGCTGTGCTATTTCCAGGTGGCTTTGGCACTCTGCTGTCTCCTCTGGAGGGGGGGGAACCAACAGTACTTTATTTCCCATGGAGTACCTTGGCCATGGGACTCTCGTGTATCTGGGGTGATAATTTGACAAGAGGATGCTGCTGGGAGAGTCAGAGCCCTGGGCACAAAAACTCAAGGTCTTGAGAAATGATTATAGATCTGTGAGACAGATCCTTTAAATCTGAAATGTTCAGAATCAATCTAACAATGTCACCTTTCAATCTAACTCTAAATTGATAGGTGAACATTTTTCATGGGAGAAAAGCAGCCTACTATTTAGATTTCTGGTTTTGACCCAGATTACAGAATGATAACACAGATAAACCACAATGCTACTGATCATTTTTGCAAGGGTCTCTGAAGAAACATATTCCTTAAAGGTGCTGCTTTTCTAAGCATGAGTTTTGTTGTCTGAGGAGACAGTGACATACCAAAGGCATCCCACCCTATGTTTTGTCCTTGGTGGCTCCAGAGTTGCACAGAAGATGGTATGCTGGGAAGGAAAAGAGAATACGTGCAAAAGGAAAGAGCAATACAAGTCTGCAATTTACAAGTTCCAGATTATCACATCTTTGTGTTTTATAGTGGGATGTGCTCAGAGACAACATGATGTACATTATTGAAGGGGTGGGTTTGTACCTTTGTCAGAAACAAGAGCCTCCAGCAACGTTAATGCAGGTTACATGGATGCATTGTGAAATCTCCTATGCTCCAATAGAGCTGTTTGTACTACATGAGCCACAAAACAACCAGGAGAGCTCCAGCTGCTCCTACAGCAGAGCAGGGTAAGAGGTTTGCTGAATAGTAAACAAATATATTATGAGAGACAGTAAGTGGTGCAGAATTCTCAGGGGTACAGAGGAAATGATGAGAGGCGTTTGTAGGAAGAAAGAGTTCAGGGTGTAGAGTTTAGGCCTCTGGCTGCAGACAATCAATTCAATGATGCAAACCATAAGCAATGACCACAAATTCCATTCTGAATATACCTTCCTACCTGAATATACACTCATGGATATGGAGAGATACATATTTCTTTATCCAAATATCCCAAATAGTCCCACAGGACTCCTTTCACTGTGGATGTCAACTTTTGCTATTAGCTTTCAGCCTCTTTGCTGAATTTCAAGGAACTGGTCTTGGAAGTTTAAATCAACTCCAGAGAGTTTTTGTTCTTAAAGTCCATATGGTGAGAGAAAACCTCTCCAAAATATTTTAGAGCCAGGGCTTAAACCTATTCCAGCTGTGTAGACCTGTCAGATTTTGTTCCAGGAATAGTTTCTGCTTAAAAGCGTAACTGGTCTGCATGGTCCTAAATTAGCTTGTTTGGTACATATGGAATTTGGAATATACAATAATGCCAAATTTTACAGCACAGAATTTTTTAAAGGTGGGAGAAGCACAATAAAATTTCACCTCCTCAATAAAGCCTGAGCTCATGCTAGTTCCCTTTTGGCAGACTAAGCAACACATTCTCAAGGAAAAATGTCAAAACCAGTATTTTAAGCTTAGACAAAAAATTAAAACAAGAGTAAATGTTATGGAGTACAAGAGTAAATATTGTACTTTTTTATGAGCTCACAAAAACATGAAACTCCCTGTGTGGAGATAATTTTTTGGTGATAGCTCTAGAGGGAAATTTCTTGCTGGATTTTCAAACAAATAGAAGCCCATGCAATCCTGCTTGGCTGAAGAGAGCATGAGAAAAATACCTTGGAGAAATGGAGAAGAGATGGAGAAAATTAAGGAAATCTTGTCGATATTTCCTTCATGTTCAGATCACTTAGAATTACATCCCATTAAGCACTCTCAAAAAAACTTCAGGCAAGAGTGTATTTTTAAATATTGAAGTTTATAGGACTTGCTGTGTGATTATGTATATACAGCACTGTATTTATGTGTATGTGCATGTACCTGTGTGAGGGTGCATGTGCATTTCTGGCTTTGAAATGTCTACCTGTGGCAATGCTGAACTTTTATTCCCAGAGCTTTCTAAAAAGCAGTTTCTAAAAATCCTTGATTAAACAGGGAATCTGTAGGGCAAGATGATTTGGTAGGAGATTAATAAAGGTCTGCTGAGCTCTAGAAAATGTTGAATGCTTTTGAAAGAAAAGGCAATGATGTATATATATGCACATAGTGGACACAAAACTCATGGAAAAATTTGGGAAATGAATTGGTGTTGCAGTACCAGAGGAATAATATTTTTGTTCTTCCATTTAATTCAGCTCTAGCTTTCCAGTGGCTCTGAGTCTGTGAAAAGATACAGGTGAGGCCAAGGTCTGGGTCTGAAGAGCTGGCTGAAGAATCTCCCACCCTGTGATGGGGACAGGCCATATCACACCAGTTTGTGCTAAGTCATGATCCCTGTGATTCTGGTTCAGCTGTCTTAGGTGATTTCCATGGAGAAATCATGGAATTCGTAGACCAGAGCATCTCAAACTCTATGGTGGTTTCCCTCAACTGCAAGAGAGACTATCAACCATAGCAAAGAGCTGGTTGACATCTGGAGATTGATGAGAAGGGACACAGCTCAATGGTGCTACTGGCCATCCACCACACAGCTACAGCAGCTTCAGAACACCTCACATGGTATTTTATAGGAGCAGACAAACACAGTCAGAGTCACCAGATCATGGGCAAAGTAGAGAAATCCTGCTGCCTGATGGAGCTCCAGGACACTAAATGTCAAATATTATATGTGAGGAAAAAAATCTACAGTGCACCTAGACAATTATGGGCTTTAATTACTAGGAATTATATTAAAGAGCTTTCTTAAAACACCAACTCTGTGCTTTCCAGTGGTCAGAAAGGCAAATAAGCTGTTAGAAATAAATTAAGCAGGAAGGTGAGAACTGAAGAGGAATCATCTTTTTGCCACTGTATAAGCACATGTTGCCTTCATAAATTACCTTATCTAAAAAGAGAGTTAGCTGAGCTAGGGGACAAAAAAAGCACAAAAAAAAAAAAGTGAAACAAGAATGACCTAGCACATAGAATAGCTTCTTCTTGAGTGGAAACTAACTGGATTAGGACTTCAGCTTGTTAAGAGACTAAGGCAGAAATGAGAAAAATCAGTGGAATAACAAAGGGATGGAGAGGCAAGTGACTGCTTGTTGCTTCTCAAAGAGCATGGAACCTTGTAGGAAAGTCCTGTGGTACTGACTGCAGGAAGTGGGACACACACGTTTAGGAAGAACCAGGACACATAGAGAGTATTCTCACATTCTTTTGCTGTTGATCACCAAAGAGAAGATACAGGGATAAACAGGCTTCTTGTCTGACATGGTGCAGCTGTCTTTGTGCCAAACCTAGCCATGAATCCAGCTAGTTCTCTGTTCAGTGTGAAAATTAAGAATTCAGACACAGGGATATATTAAAAAATTCAGAAATTATGGTTCCTATGGCAAAATGGATAGCCTCATGTCACACATGATTCATTTTAGGTTATTTGGGGTTCAAATATATCCTGTGGTGTGAATTTCATTATATCCATGGAATAAATTTCACATCAGCTTTACCTGTGGGATAAGTGTCACATCAACTTTACAGTCAATTTTCTCAGGGTAGCTGGGCACCCTAAGGGTTAAGGACTTTGTTTTAGCAGTGTGCTGATGATCCCACAGGGTTGGACCTTGAGTTTGATTCTTCTTCCCAAGACATCACTCACAGCCAGCCAGGCTTTGCTGCTGGCATGTTTGGTGATTTGGTCAGGGGAGTCTCTGCACTAACAGCCTGTGTGATTAAGTCCAGGAGAGCTGGTTGATTTTTCAAGGATCAGCTCTCAGTTTAAGAGTGGTCCACCCTGACAAGCAGGAAATAAAGATGGTAAGAAATCTGCACAAGTGAACAGGCAGCTAGTAGAAAAGTTGTTGGGAGACCTGAAAAGGGTCACAAAAATGCTGAAAGGATTGGAAAATTTGACAAGGAAGAGACTGGGAGGGCTGGGACTGTTCAACCTAAAGAAAAGAAGACTCAGAGCAGGGGAATCTCATCAATGTGTATAAATGCCTAAAGGGAGAGTGCAAAAAGACAAAGCCAGACTCTTCTCATTCTTATTTTGTGACAGGACAAAAACAATGGGCACAATTTGAAATACAGGAAATCCACTGAGCTTCCCCTCGAACACAAAACCCCCTTTTTTAACTGTAAATGTAGACAATGCCAGAACAAGTCTCCCAGAGAGGTTGATGAGATTTTCAGAGATTCAAAACCTGACCCACAGTTCTGTCTATCCTGCTGGAGCTGATGATGCTTTGAGAAGGAGATTGGTGTAGATGATCAACCCTTTCTGCATTAGAGATGTTGGTTAAAACATCAGTGTTGGAGCAATTGCACCTGTGTGAGCAGCTGGCTGCAGTGCAGTCACATTGCAGCTCTCTGGCAGCAAATCTCATGGAAACATTTGGGGGAAAAACTTTTTCAAAGGGCATTACACGCAGATGTGTCTCCATACATGCAAAAATGTAGTGGATGGATATCTCATGTATAATGTGTCTGAGTTCCTGGAGTTCTGTATCTTTACCTGCAGTGATTTCTCTGTGCCTGCAGAGCTGTGCTGTCATCCACTTTCGTATGGCTTTGTGTGTTGTACTGGAGCATGTAAATGAAGGTGCCTGACATCCTGCTCCCACTATTCCCTGTAAGCCTATGCCTAATCATAACTTTGAATTTCTAGTCCTAATAAAATACAGCATTTTCACCTGTATTTTGATGTATTGTGATGCAAAACCTTTGTTAAAGAGAAGGTGCCAAAGTGGCTTTACAGAAAATGGCTCCATTCAGCCTCCTGAAAAGGTCTTGATTAAAACTGGCTAATGGCAGATAAATAAATTTTTTCCCTTTGTGTGATAAACTTCTGTTTATTGAATCAATACATCAGTGTGGATTTTGCACAGGCTTTTTGTCCAGAGATTTTGTAAGTCAATTTTCAATGATAATGACAAATAGAGGCTCCAGGGAATGCTTCAGCTGGTGGTAGAAAAAGAAGACTCCTCTGACACCAGGTCAGCAGATTTCTTTGTGAGTGTTTGTAGCAAAAGAAGAAAGAGTGTTGCTCAGACTGCTAGTTTATCTTGACATAAGATTAATGCTCCACAATTTTCTAATTCATATTTCTGTGGTTTAGAGATAAGAAAATTAATTTTTGAGAGTTCAATGATGGAAAGAAGATCAAATTTACCATACTTTATGAACCAAAGTTCAGTTTGGCTTTGTTAAAATATTTCATCAGTGTACAGTTAAGGAATGGAAAACTCAAAGGTTTCAGACCTTTACAATCAAACAAGGACAAAAGTTTGACTCTGCCTCTCCCAGCATTTTCTTCTGAAACAAAAACTGCTGTGGTGTGGAGCTGGATGTAGTGGGGGATATTTCTGAGCCTGGGGAAGGATATGGATGGTATGAATGCTCTGAAATGCAACAGTTGAGAAAGGCAGGGATAGGAAAGTGTTCCATGAGCATTGATGTATTTGTTGTTTGCTGTGTTTTTCCTTTCATATGAGTTCTTTGGAAAAGCAGCTGAAATCAAGCTGTGTGCCAGAGGCATGATATCCTCTTGTCAAAGAGAATCAGATTCCTAGCCTGAAGTCCTATCCCTCTTAAGGGATGTTCTCTCTCACAGGAATGCATGCAAACAGGGAACACTACTGGGACAGAAACTGCATCTGCCTTTAATCCAACAGAGGAAGTGTTTCTCTCAAGAAGTTTCAGGAGAAAAAGGTATAGAAGAAAAAAAGAATAGAGAAAACTTAATTTCCCTCTGAAGCATTAGAACTGTGCAATAGGTTGGACACATAATATGTGTTTAAAAAATACACAAAAAATCCCAAGCACTAAACTTTTATTTTGGTTGCGTGTGTATTTTGGTGATAAGGATGCTTTAGCATAACTGGGAGAAAATACTGCTGGAAGAAGCTGTGGGATTTTACTTGAATGGACACAGATGTCTCATATGTACATCCAGAAATGTAAATCCTACCTGGTTTCTTCTGAAATTACATCTGGACTATGGTCTTCAGGAGGAACCTCTTGGGACTGCTTAGATTCTGCTGCGGCTTTACTGTGATTTTTATTGTACACTAAAATGATGGGGCCAAAAGATCAGGCAAGAATAATCTGAAAAAGGCTCACAAGCCGATGTGGAATCAAATTATATATGCTGAAGCTGAAGAACAAATCTGTTGGCTGAAATGTGCTGATTTGCATAAAACCTTGTAATTTCTAAGAAAATTTACAGAGCAATCTCTTTTTATTCTGTGCTGCATAATAGTTTCTCATTTTTATTCAGGTCTTGAAAATTTGGAACAAAAGGGATATGCTGAAAAATAGTGTGACAAGGCAACTTTGCTTGACAGTGAAGTTGAAATTGACTTGGTACATAGGGTCTTTTTTTTCCTTTTTGTTTTTTTTTTTGAGGGGAAGAAGACAATTATCTCTATATAAATATTTATGCAAAACAGATAGTTACAGATAATACAGTTATTTTGTAAAAAAGAACAAAAAACCCCAAACACCCTTCCTCCTGACATGTATGTTTTGTTTTTTAAAAAAAGGAAATTAAAAATACTTGAAGCACTGTTAGGGCATTTAATCAAATAAATCCAAATTTAGGAGACTTAAACACATTCTGCTCCTTCTGAAGCCCTGTAGAGCAGGTAATCAGTTTGCATATCCCACTTTGAAAACTTCAATTAGACTCATCAAGGGAGACAGAATGCGGTATGCTTGCTCTGGGTGGGAGATGTATTGTTTAATGACTTCCTTGTGATTTTTAGGGTAGTTATGGGATAAAGCTGTATTGCAGAAGTCTATTTCAAAATAATAATTTATAGTTTTGTGGGCAGAGAACATGAAGGAAATGAGAAAAAATGATGGGGAAAAAAGTTAATGCTGGAGAAAAGCCATGAGGCTGAGCTAAGCCAGAAGATCAAGGAGAGAAGTGATGCAACAGTTTCATCCTAGGATTGCTGGTTACAATTAATTTATTGCTATTTAAATACAAACCAATCCCCCAAACAGGGTGGAAATGAATGCGGAATGAAATTGGAATGCTTTGTCTTCATGAGAAATCAAGGAACGGAGAAATAGGAACTTTAATTCTCTGTCAAAATTCAGTAACTCCTCAGAGCCTTCACTGCAGCTTGCTGTGGTGCCTGTGGGCCATGGCAGCTGCCCAGGGAGTGGGATGTGCTCTCTGGGCTTTCATGCTCCCTGCGGGCTACAAAGATGTGCTGTCCTGCTTTGTTCCTTGCTCGTGGTTTGAAACAGTCACAGTGGTGGGAATGAACTTCTGATTTATCTTCCTTTCCACATGTAGATATCTCTGTTACTTCCTGCCTTCTCTGATGGTTTTGTCTCGTTATATTTCAAGGTCACACTTCTGATTCCCTCCCATCATTATAGGAGGTGTCACAAGTCAGAGGTGATGGACCTGTACTATTTACTGTGCTTCCAGCTTCTTGTTTTTAAGCTTGTTAACCTCATGTTTTGTTTACTTTCCAGTCCATGCGACCATGAAATAGCAATTTAATTTCTTTCTTAGTTCCATATTGATTTAGTCTACAAGTTTCTACTGATTTGTGTAAAAACTAGCAAAATCTTGTGCATTCATGAGTAATAGTATACATAAGAGATAACAAACTTGCACACCTTAGGAGAACATAAATCAGTCAAAATCAGTCTTAAATCTTCTTCTTAACTTATCTTGTCTCTGCTTTAAACTATAAATCCACATTCTCTCACTTCTAGCCTCTATGTTTGGAAGCCCTTGCCAAGGTCTCAGATCAAATCCTGTGCTAAATTCTAAGCTTTGGCTTAAATAAATGCAGGTGGTCATCCACTGAACAGATGGTGGTGGAAAGACTTGATTTCTTTCTTTGTTCATTAGATAAAAACCTATGTTGACTATGTGAACCATTTTGTTAAGAGACAAGCAAATGGAAATATTTTGAATGTAGCATTGTTAAGTGCAGCTGAGAAGTGCAGGAATAATCTCAGATGACCTCAATTTAATGGGATGAAGGGGTGAAGATGGAGAAAGATATTTAATATGTTTTCAGAGGAAGGAGGAAAACAGGAAGGAAATATACTGAGACAAGAGGATGAATCCACGGATCTGATTTTCTTATGGATACCAGAGAGAAATCCTCACTGGATTAGTCTGTTAGCAAATGAACCAGTGAATAGTCACTGGAATGGCATTCCCAAATGATGGCATGGAGTTGATACTTCAGGAGGAGGCCACGGGGGTTTGCAGCCTGGCATAGTCCCTGACTCCCTTCTCTCTGGGTGTCTGCAGAGGAAAGCAGTCAGAGCAGATGAGCCTGATCTGACAGGGCTACAGCCAGAGCAGGTTTCAGCTCCTCGAGGGCAGTGTGACTTTCCACCCTTGCTCAATAAAACCCATAACAAATTGTTTTCATTAAAAGTGTGAATACAGGGTATGTTCTTAGGAGCAGCAATAGAGACCTATAAGAATGAACTGCAAATAATTTAAAAGAGAACAGAACTACTGAAAAGTAACTCTAAATCCCCAGATTTTTTTAATTGGTTTGGGTTTCTTGTTCCAAATCTAGTATTTGTAAATGCTACTCTGAACAATTCCACCCACTGCTTGGGAATTTAATCTTATTTCTCAACTTTCTAGAACATACTTTTAAACTTCCAACAAACCTGGGTTTGCTAGTATGCTGTTTGATTAAAATGCAACAGTATATGCATAAAAGATATCAATGTGTGACATATCTAAAAAAAAGGGTATGTGTCTGTATGGGTGCACATATATGTAAAATTTATTACATAGGAAAAAGACAGGAGTTTGTCTGTACTGAAGGAGCTATAGAGTATGGAGTAATCAAAATGTGAAAATGTGGAAATTAATGGTCCTTATATCATAATTAGTAATAGAATTATCTTGCTTGTGTACCCTTATAAATTACGGGTGGTAGTGATCACCAGAGGGGGAAAGAAGCTGAATATTCTGATCAAAACAAACTCTCACAAATTCCTAACTATTCTATTCAGAATCCAGATGCACATGTGAGAGACAAGACCTGGGAATGGAAGACAAAATATTTTCCCTTATGCACTGATCCCATGGCTGTCCAGACAAGAAGACTGCTTCCTTTTCCCACTCCTGAGAATCTCCCATAAAAAATGAGGTCATACTCTTCCATCCTGCCCAGCTATGCTTCTTCTCCTCCCTAACTCCTCCTCAGGCCTGCAGGCTGAAAGCATTGTTCTCTTTGGGGTGAGTCCATTCCCAGGGCTCTGAATCCCCATATAGCACTGGCAGGCAGTGGTGGTGCAGACAGGATTTGGGGTAAAGCTCGGTGCTTTGGTCAAACTCACTCTCTTTTGTTTACACCAAGAGGTGCTGAGAGAGTGTGCAGAGCATGGTGAGTGCCCCAGGGACTTTCACAAGGCTTTGTTTGCCCATGGGCAGTGTTGTGAGAACAGATCTTCCCTGGGAGCAACTGGGAGCAATCTCCAGCCAGCATCATCTCCAGCTGAAGTTAGCCTTTCTGAGGAAGGAATTAGTCATTTATGCTCCCTGAGGCTTTGCTTGAACTGCCAGAAATCTCTCTTGCAGTAAGTTGAAGCCATAGCAGTGCCTCCAGGGTGTCAGTTCCCTCCTGGATGCCGGAAGGTCCTTTGTGTCCAGGTGAATCCGTGCATCCACCGAGTGGCCCAGAGCTGTGGGTTTGGGCACAGAGACCATCAGCTGTGATTATGCAAGCTGCAAAGCTTATGTAGGGTCCTTGTGTACTGCCAGTCAGTACTGATATCCACCTTGCTCTGAGCACAGTGTGATCAGGACCTGCTCTAGGTGGTTCAGAGCTGTCTTTATGCCTGCAGGTAAACAGCAGTCCCATGTCCTGACTGCACTGAGGATGTACTTTCTTAGTGTGGCTGATATGGATATATTTAGACTGTTTATATGGAGTCAAACTAAACCCATTTTAGATTTGCACTATCTGTTTTTAACTGTTGTTTTGTTCAGGCTTTAATTAAAAAAAAATTAAAAAAGAAATAAAAAGATGTGCTATCCATTTTGACCAAAACCTGCTATTTTTTCTTTAAGCAGAGCTTAGTAAATCTACTTCTCTTATGCATGTACATTAATCTGATGTCAGGTATTTCCAGCCATCCTGTCTTCAGTAGGAGCTGAATTCAAACAACAAACCAAGGCTTTCCCCTTCTTTTCAAGGCATGTGGTGACACCACTGGGAACAGGACAGTGTGTGAGATATTCCATAAAGAACAAAATACACCTTTCTTTTTTTACTTTATGGCAAAATACTAAGTAACAACACGAGTGAAATGGTACATTCAGTGCTGATCAGCAAATGCTTCTTAAAGGTCAGGAAATGTCATTTTATTCTTCTTCACTGTCCATCACAAAGGCTGGGCCGCTGCTCTGCACGTGTGAGAGAAAGATAGAGAGGCTCATTTTGGGGGAAAAGAATCCTGAAGACTTTGCTTTTCTCTTGGAGGAGACCTCTGTCATCGCCCATGTGTATGTTTCAGCCCATATTGCTGAAAGCTGGGGTGATTATAAATGTAAATTGCTGAAGGTCAAAATCTTGATGTTCTAGGAAGCCCTTGGCAATTATTTGGCCAAAACCCATTGCAAAGGTCTCAGGCCAGTGCTGTCCTTGTGAGCATTACTGCACTGCAGTGCCACCAAACCCTCATTTAAATTCAGTCTTAAATGGAAAGAGAAAGAGTTTAATTATGGCATCTTAGTGCAGAGGAGCATTAATTAATTTTTAAGTGTGTCAGGTGTAATAGGATAATTGCAGGAGAGGGCTCTGCGGGGTCGGGCGTGATGGATGTGCACTGTCAGGGATGTGGAGCAGCATTTGGGAGTGAGCAGACCACAAAAAGCTGCTTTAGGAGTGATTTTAGTGCTCTCAGTGATTTTTGCTGGAGACATCACGTGCACTGGAGGCAGCCCTCGTGCCTGGGCAGGCTGGTGCTGCAGCTGGGGGTGCAGCACACGTGCTCTTCCTCAGCAGCCCCTTGCAAGGTGTGTGCTGCTTTGCCTGCTGTCTGCATCCCCTTGCCCTAAACCTTGGCTCAGCTACAGCATCTCCTCATTCCCGGGAGAGCAGTTGCCAGAGGCAGCCAGCAAGGCTTGCTGTCAAACCAGGGGTGCAGACCAGCTCTTGCTTTGGCTGAGACTGCTGGCAGGTGCTGCAGGGGAAAGTTTGTCCCACTGATAGATGCTGTGGAATTGTGGAATAATCTTCCTGGAGGGGAAGTTGCTTTCTAATTCAGCACAATTACTCTTTGGCTTAGTCACTAAAATACTAATTTTTTTTTCAGTCTCTCCTCTATATTTTAACATGCCAAATATTACTCAGTGGCTTTTGTTTTTCTGTGAAAAATGGAGTCTTTTGTGAATCCTTTAAGGATGCTTTGTCTTTATGGTGTCTTCAGACAGCATCTTTCCCATGGGAAACATTTTGCCACTTATTTAGAATATATTTATTTTCATTAGTTTATTTCTATATCCTGATGTTTATGTTTTCAGTGAGGGTAAAGGGCTAATTTCATGGCATTTGCTCTTTTCACACATCTCTTTCTATCTTTTCATTAATTACTATTTAATATTTGTAATGTCTCCAACTCTTTTTTATAGGCTTTCTGTGCTCCTAAATGTTTACTTGTACTTATAGGATGGATTCTCTTCTGACAACATTTTTTGTGAGATGAGAGGGCCATAGAGAAACACAGTTTTCTAAGGCAACAGAGTCTTCAGCAAAGTTTTACCTGTTAATTCCTGCATTCTTAATAGTTGGCCAGCTTTTTTTTATTTGTTGCCATTTTCTGTTTCCATCACATTTTTACTAAGCTTTTTCAGTGACTTCCTGGCCATGTCCTTTAGAAGTATACTACATATCCCATCAGAACAGAATTCTGGGGACAGGAGACCCAGCCACATATGACTGGACTCCATATTTGTAAAAAAATTTATTTAAGTACACTCTGCAATTTCTAAACTTTGCAATAACACAACTGGTATGAGATCCTTAATAAGTTGAAAATTCAGTTATTTAACCAGATTGCAGTGGACTAAAAGAAGAGGAAAGAGAAGAAAATGAAATTTAAGACTAGAACAGGCCTTCACTAAATCTGCAGCATGGTCACACTAGTGGGGGTTTTAATTTTTGATTTCTTTTTATCTTTTGCTGTATGGTTGTTTACTGATTCTCTTTATCAAAAGCAATGAGAAAAGAGCACAAGGCGCTAAATTGTACTGCTAATTCTATGTTTATTTCTGATTAAATTGCTTTCCTGTCCTTTGATTTATGAGGAAGGGGAAGCATAAATGGATGACTAAAGGATTCAGCTGCAAAAGTCCCTTTAATTTCTCTGGCTGCTATCTGGTTGAACACTACAACAGACTCTAAACATCCTTACTGGTGCCCACAGCATGCTGAATAAGATAGAAAATATTGTCTGGCTCAGCTCTGAAGAGTCTGCAGTCTAAGTGAGACAACAGCAGAGTGATACTGTGAGAAAAAAATGTTGTTTAGATTTATTGTTTTCAGTGATGAACAGTTCTGTTTGCTCCCTTTCTGTCACACTTCTCAGAAGAGTGAGTTGTTGTTGGGCATAAGTACAATGGCTGAATAGCAGAGGGAAAGGGCAGCCTTCATGTGCAGGGGATAGAAAAAATCAGTAGGAATCGTGACTCCATTGCTGATGTCATTATTCAGTTGCTGTCACATGATGGCAGTGCTGTGACCTCATGGGGCTATAAATCAGGAGATTGGGCTTCTGCTGCACTCTGCCATGCATCTTTAAACCAGCCAGTCAATACCTCTGTCCCAGCCATCTGGGATATTTCTGGCCCCTGACTCAGTGGGGAAGTTGCTGAACTGCGGTGAGGTGCTCAGGTGATACATGATATAGTGAGCTTGGAGCAAGGGGGAATAATTCTGGGGGATGTTGATGTGTTTTTGTCATGGAACGTGAGATTTCATTTGTATGGCAAAACAGCCCCTTCTGCCACTTTCAATAAGCAAGAGGCAAAACACAGAAAGAATATGGTGACAGAGCAGCAAATCCCAGTTGAAAAGGCAGATGGTGCTCACTGTGGAGTGCTGGATGTCTTGGATGACTCTCCCCCTGCTGATGTTGGGAAGCCACAGCACTACTCACATGTCAAGGTTGTGAACTCTCCAGGAGAGATCTCTCTCGCTCACTTAATGTCCTGTGAGGAAAGCCTTGCCTTATTTTGGGTCCTGTTACATTGAACATGCATAACTGTGGGGCTACATGTGCAGATCAGCTGAGCACTGGACTCTCCCAGGATGCAGGAATGGAAAAGCTTTCTGGGATTCTTGGGTGCAGTCCATGAAAGCTCTCAGTAGCCACATCACAGGAGGCTTTGAGCAGCGTCTCATTTTGCAGTCAGTGAGGATGTTTGACCCTGTGACTCCCACTGCAGAGACTACTGCAGAATCACACCCTCTTGATGGAGCTGTTTAGCTTTTAGACACCAAATTTAGGAAGCTTAATACTCCACTCTTGTGTTCAGATGGAGCACAAGTCAGTTCAGGACACTATGCAAAAATAATACTCTTTCCAAATTAGCTTTTGAAGTTATTTTCTCTTTATCTTTTTTTCCATGTCTTTCTCTCTATTTTAAAGTATTATATTTATTTCAGCACTCTAGGCTGCTGCCTGCTTTCATTTCACTTTGCTTTGGCTCCTTTTCTTAGTGATGATGAGAGGAAAGCACATATTGTATTTAGGCCTTGCCCATTAGTCCTGTTTGTTTACTTGCTGATGAATTATGCTGACATTTCCCCCTGGAGAAAACTTGTTCATGCTACTGCAAGACAGATTGTTCACTTATGAGCATTACCTGCCTTGGTGTGTCCACGGGGCCAATTCTCTGCATCTGGAGAAGACAGAAATGAAATTAAATGAAATCACA
Source organism: Melozone crissalis (assembly GCF_028551555.1). NCBI lineage: Eukaryota > Metazoa > Chordata > Aves > Passeriformes > Passerellidae > Melozone > Melozone crissalis. The sequence continues at coordinate 33,053,189 of NW_026535794.1, forward strand.
AAAGAAAGCCAGGAGGAAAAAATAGAAGAAGTAGATGTATTTTGTGCCATAACTTTTTGGCATCGACTTGTGTGGCAGAGCCCAAAAGTTGAAGTTCTAAGAAATGCTTTTCCAAAACCCCTGCTAGAGATTGTTTCCTCTGCCCCATCTTTTTCCTAGTTGTGGCAAGTAGAAAAACAAAATGGATCAGCAAGCCATGCTGGTTAATATTCCATTTTTCCTGGTCAGGCCACCCTTCATGGCTTCAATGTAAAGTGCAGTGTAATATTCTTGTGGCCTTGTAGATCAGCTCTCTTTCATCTGTGCTGTGTAATTTGACTGAGGAAAGCTGTGCTTTTATCACTATTAGTTACAGACCATGTCTAAGAAAATATGGTGGCAGAAGCCATTAGCCAACAAAGAATGGATATTTTTGAGACCTGTGTTGCTTATTTTTTAACTAGTTCCACCTAGAACAGTGGTGAAAGTGTTATTTAACACTCATTTTCTTGCTAGAAATAGCAGCCGTTTATAAATTGCCTTTAATCTCTGATCTTTGTTGAACCAAACCTGGTGAGCCCATTCTCTATGTAAATGGAAAAGGCCAAACAAATTGCTTTTCAATCATTAAGACTGGGCTCTTCCTACATTTAGATCCATGTCAGAGGGTGCAGTTTGGTCTCCCACACACCTGGATGCTTCTGCCTTTTCTGCTGTGCTCAGACCAGAGGTTGTGAGAGGGGTCAGAGGCAGAAGATAGGCTCATGGCAGCAGTGCAACACCTCACTATTTTAATATTAAACACTTTTTAGTGCCTCTAAAAGGTGCCATTAACTGCTTAATGTTCACTCTTAAATAACATTCAGCAGCTATTTGCATCATTTCTCATCACCCAGAAGTTATCTGGTGAGTTTGTAAGCTGTATCCGTGGGATGGACACTGCCGTGGGTTTGCAGGACAGGAGCAAAGTAATTGCAGAGCTTGCCTGGCTTTATTCAAGAAGCCCAGGCAAAGTGAGGACTTTCTGACCTGTGCTCTTGGCTGGGTGCTCTGGTTTGTATTGTTGGCCATTTTTTCCCTGATTGGGTTGGGCTGAGTTAATGTTTATGTTTATTCTACTGTCGTACAACTAAATTCACTCATTTGAAAACTTTCTTCATGAGCCAAGCCATTGTTGTATTTCAGCTTCTGAAATTCAGCTGGTTTTGCCGTGCTCTTAATAAACTGCATGGAAGACAGAGAGTCTTCGCATTTTCCTTGTGGAAACAGTGGCTCAGTTTTCTGGAGGGAATATGCATCATGAAATCAGATGTTTCTAATTGCTCCTTGTTTCAGGAGTTGCTATTGAATGCTGGAAATCATCCTTAATGCATGAGTAAGCCTGATGAACAGATAGACTTTAAAAACATTGACTCTAAATAAATTTCTCTTGGAAGCAGAATAATTGTTGACTAATTCTCGTGGGAGAGATATATGAATTTCTTGCAGGCTTTTTTGAACAATAGGACTTGAAATAGGCTCAGTGAAAAGCAAGAAAGGTGCCTTTAATCTTGTAACAGAGTATTGTTGTTTGCCTTTTGTCATTAGGGCATCTTCCTTGTTTTAACAAAATTTCGTATTGTCCTCAGGAGAGAGGTACCTTCCAAGAATTGCCTGTAAGCTAAAAATAATTGTCCCAGTGTCATAGGCCAGAGAGTATAAAACCCATAAATCCTCAACAGACATTGCTCCTAAGGCTTTTTCTCTGGAAAGAAAACAAATGTCCTAAGGCAAAGTAATAGGTAACTTGAAATGAGCCATTAGAGGAAATTAATATTTGTGAGTAAAGACTTGTTGCACTTGAAGGTGAGGTTTTGCAAGGAGGAGACAGCTCCTTAACTACTGGTAGGATGCAATGCCTGTGTGTTTCCATCTCAGTGCCCTGCCTGGGATAAGGCAGCAGGGTTTAATTCAGGTCCAGGAGCACCCAGGAGCACCCAGCACCTCTTCCCCTGGGCTCCTGCCCAGTGACTGCCAAAACACCTAAAATCACCAGGTTTTGTAAAAACCCTGTGAAGCAAGGGGATAGGACTGGGGAAGTGGAGGGAGGGCAGAGACTCAAAAGAAATGCAGTATTTTGATCCAGACATGTAAGACTGTCACTTAGAATATCATCCAGGAATTCTGGGCTCCTCCAGTCCCAGTTGCTCAGTCTGAAATGCTTTCCTGGCACCCAGAAAATGAGGGCCCTCAAAATTATTGGATGTTTGAAAATTTTTGCCCTCCTTGTTGTCAAAAAGTGGTGGAGTCAGTGATTATCTGCCAAGGAGAGCGTGGAAGCACTGGGAGCATGGCAGCCCCTGGCTGTGTGTAACCCAGCTGTGTGGGGAGTTCTCCCTGCAGGACACTGGGGACTCACACACAGCTGGGCCTGGGCATTCCTGGGCAGGAGCTGTGTAAGGCCAGAGTGGTTAATAACCACAGCCCCTGATTAGTTAAGTGCACAGATCACTCCCAGCTTCCTTTCAAATTAAAAAAAAAAGAGATAAATATCTAATTAAACCTTGCTTCTAATGTTGTTTGAATTCTAAACCTAACCCAACGTATTCCTGATGTGTATTTTTCATTAATTCTGTATTGTAAAATGTAATTTAAACAAGCTTTATAGCCCAACTAATCCATTTTGCTTATTATCATAATGGGAATGAACATACAGGCAGTATAAATATATAAGATAAAACTACCTTGAATTTTTCTCTGCCGCCCTCTCTTTACTGAATCCAGTTAAAAACATGAAACTAAGCCTGTTATAACCCTGTTATAACCCTTTATGCTCTGTGCCAAAGCCATCTGTGGGTTAGAAGATAATGGACTTTATTCCTATTAAGACTACTAAATATATTTTTTCTCATAAGCTACAGCTAACATCTATCTTGCATCTGCCTAACTAATTTCCTTTGATGTCTTAGATTTAAACCAAAGGTTTTGTAATGAGAGGTTTCAGGAGTTGGATATGCAGACCTTAGCAGCCAGCCCCAGCAGTCAATGAGAGACAAATTGTATCTCTAAAAGGGACTGTCGTCATCTTGAGAAAAATGAAGAGACGTAAGCAATGTGAAAACAACCACCAAAAAAAGCTCCAAACGCTTTTCATGTTTAAAGCAGCCTTTAGAGATAAAGATGTCTTCCTTTGCTCTTTTCTTTTTCATGCACAGTCAGATTTTTGGGTCTAAAATCGATTTTTAATTTCTGAAGTGCTGTTTCAGTTCTTGTGCCCATATATGGGAAAAAACATTGTCAATAGGAAATGTTTGAAAGGGGACACATGACAAATAACCCGCTGGGAAGACAGACAGGGCTGGTCTGCAAGGGATTTGCAATTAAACTTCACCAATAAAAAAACATTTTGTCTTGCTTTTGTGGCCTACTAACAAGACAGTTTGCATGATTTTAGAGCATCGTTATGAGGGACAAATACCAGAGGGGTGATGAAAATGTGGTCATGATATCAATGTTCAGGCATTTGTGATATAGTGTACTTAAGGGGGTTTTATTTACCAGAGCTGCCCCAGCGTTCTCCTGGATGCAGCAGATTATGTGTTTGAAGGAAATTGTTGCAAAAAAATTTATCTGAGTGTACCTGCATCTCCTATAGAGCGTGACAAACACTCAGGAACACAGAGTTCTCTGAAACTGTTGTTACTCAACATCAAAACAAATTGATATAATTTAGATGTATCCTGTTTGTGCAGCTTGTTCTGAAATATTTTTGTGTGCTCAGCTTTTAAATAGAAATATCGGAACACCTTAGGTCCGGAAAAATCCCAGAAGAAGTCTTATGCAAACCTAGAGGGACCCAAGAATGTGATTGTTCCAATGAATTCTAAACCAAATGTGATTGCTCCAATGAATTTTTGGTGATAATTTAGTTTATGACAGTTAGTTGTCCCAGAATGAGGATTTATTTATTCATATGTTGTGAACTGTGCCAGCCACAGGCTGAAGCCTGTGTGATCCCTTTCCTAAAAGCTGCTGTTAAAGTCCTTTTTATGCCTCAGATTTAAACCATAGGGTTTGTAACGAGGGGCCTTGGTGAGTTAGTTATGAAGACCTTAGCAGCCAGTCCCAGTTCTGAGCTCCAAAGCCAGGATAAGTAATGTTGCCATATCCAGCATGTGTGAATAGCCTGAGATTAATGCTAGCTAGGGACAGGGTGTTTTGCAGCTTGTGACAGATCTTTTATATTAACTCTGGCTTTTGTGGCAGACTCTGCAACTGCTGCCCTCCCAGGTGGCTGTAAATTGTGCTGATAAATTTGAGCATGTTTGTGCCCCAGTGGCAGTGCTGTGGTTGCTGCACTGGATGGATGTCACAGTGTGGCTGTTGTCTCTCCTGGCAGGAGCCAGCTCTGCATCCATCCCACATCAAATGTTTTATGGGGAACCATCAGGAGTTAATAGAGCTTCTTGCAGTTACAAGCAGGCTCAAAGGATTAAGTTGTTCTTCTCACTTTGACCTCTCTGGATGGTTTAGTAGGACATAATAATAATTTTGTGTCCTCTTTTATCCTTTATGCTGGCCCCTAAATTTCCTCTTCATGGATCTGTTTCACAGGTCACAGCAATTTGCACAGCAGAGAAGGTGGGGAAAGGGAGGCACAGAGAAAGCCACAGGTAAAAACCTCATGCTTAGACCAACAGATTCTGAAGTGCATACATTTTTTTGTGGATCCTATATTATAAAATATCTTTTAGTTCCTGTCACAGTTTCTGTCTCAGCAGAACAGTTTCAGGTGTTGAAGGCCTGGTCCTTCCTGCTTTCTCTGTTCACTTCCAAAGTGAAGGTTTCCTTAAGGTGAAGTTCCCATTGCTTTGCTAATGAATTTCCTCAAGCTCCATGGGAGTTGGCACCTCTTGTGGAAATAGCCCTGTACAATTGCAGGGTTGAAGTGCATGTACCCTACCTATTCAGTGCCCATTTCTCAGTGAGGCTGCAGTTACATGATAGAAAGACATAATGCCATGTTACCCATGCCCTCATATTTTTTGTTGGTATGCCCACTGCTGCTTTTCTTTCCCATATGTGAGAGTGAGGAACCAGTGCAAAAGGTTTCTGAATGCTGTAATGAGTGCAACACTTGGGCCAAGGGTGCTTGATGCTGACAATCTGACTACCTGACCATCAGCACTCTTTTTAAAATTCCTATGTTTCTTGTCCTCTGCTCATCTGTCTGCACTTGGGACACCATGAGTGGTGAGCTGTGGAGTGCAGGAGGTGGTGGCTGCTCCTCTTGTCATGACATGAAGAGAGTAGGTGTGAGCAGTGAATCTGCCTTAAGGGTCCCTAAGAAGTTCTCTTTTCTTATTCCTTTATTCACTGGGGGCTGTGTGAGACCGAACAGAAAGTTTGTCAAGAGGAGAATGCACATAGGCATGACTGGACAGTTATGCCAATGCAGGGTTTGCCTACATTGGCATAACTGTCACCATATCCATAGCCATGTTTCCTAATGAACTTCCCTTGAGCTATTATGCATGTAATTTAATGGAAAAATCCTAATCCTAGCCCTAAATTTCCCTGCAGTCACTGAATATTCCAGAACATTACTGGTGTTGACACCACTTAGAGCATCCAGGACTGGAGATCCTGAGGAGCTCCTGGAATGCTGTGTGCCTCCCACGGCAGTGCTGGTCCTGCCCCAGCTGAGGGAGGATGGAGTTGTGTGACACAATCCATCTCTTGAGCCTTCCTCCTGAGTCTCTGGCATCACTGATTCCTCCTTGTGTACCTCCCATGATGTGGATTCACCTCCTTGCTTGGAAACTGCAGATCTTGGGCAAAAGAGAACAAGGTTAAACCTTGATTCTGGTCAAAACTTGCGTCCAAGTTTCCTGTATCCCAGGTTAGCTTGATCCACTCCTTCAGCAGACTCCTAGCATCTCTTAGGATATTTCCTTTGGATATTTTGGAATTAAGCTCAAAGGTCTGCTTGAATTGTTAAATTGTATGTTTTTAAAGTTTCCCACTCTCCAACCTGGAGATAACCATCTAATGAACATTGTGGTCCAAGAATTCTAAGAAAAATTTGACTTTTACCTAACTTTTTGCAGCATTTATTCATAAAGAAATATGCAACAGTGCTAGTTTCCTTAATTCAGCTCTAAAGTATCTAAAATTTTAATTTCCATTTCTATTCTTTCATGCTGAGTATGAAGTGATGTAGAAGACAGTTCAAACAATTCTCTCTGCGTTGTCAGTGTGATGGGGTTGCCCTAAACCAGCTAATATTTATGAACAAAATATGGTGGGGGGCATTAGGTTGCATCTATTCAATTTAAGCATCTAAATCCAATTTTGCCATCTGTTGTGTCATATTTAGCTTTTAAATTAAAGTCTCAGGAAAATTAATGTTACAAACACAGTAAGGTGATTACAAAATTATTGTTTCCCAAGATGCATGATTTATGACACTTTTAATGCTGTTTTCTGCAGGTCATAATGGAAGAAGCCAAGAAGAAAATAAGAGATGTGTAAGAGAGCTTAAGGATCATGGGGAGGACATGATTGTTCCCCTTACTGGCATTTGATACCTCAATGTCCAGTCACCATGAACAGGAGCAGGCTTGTCTGAAATGTGGGTGAACAGGGAAATGGGGAAGATTTGCAGCAGAGGTGCTCAGCATTGTTAGGTTCCTGTAGCACCCTGCAGGCAGGTTTAATTGGAGGGTTCTGTTTTAATTGAATGTCCAAGAGAGATGTTACCAAAATACTGCTCCAGAGAACACACCTGTCCCAGGGTAAGGTGTAACAAGCAGTAGCTGCCTGCCTCTGAGGGTGGTTGAACTACTGAGGTTTTTTAGTTATTGGACATATTCTATAATTTTCACTTTTGTTCGTAGCCAGTGCAAGAATGAGAGAGAATGTACCAGGAATTGTCTTAAATCTTTCCCAATAAACACAATTCCTGGGTTTCTCAGGGAGTGTCTATACTATGGGGTGTAGTAAGTAAAATTAAATATGAATATCAAGGGCATACCATTCGCCAGCTTAATCTTTGCTGTTTATGCTGTGTTTCTAATCATTGGAGACCCAGACTACAGAAAAATTCAGTTTATGACTATTTCTCTGATCCAGGTCATACAGCTGTGGTTATGTGCTGCCTATTTCATCTTGTCTTTATACAATTTAAAAGAAGGAATAGTTTTACTGACCAGCCAGTTTTTCAGAGCATTGGCAATATACTTCAATAGCATATATTCTTTCTCTGCCAAAGCAATGACACATACTAATGGTGTGCAACATCTTAATGTATTTTCGTTATTACATGTTTGACATTTATCCTTCTTCATCCAAAGAAATTCTGTTGCATCCCATACCATATATCAAGACACAGAGGAGAAAAAGCTTGCAACAGTGACTGTGAAAAGGACAGCAATTACTTGTATTTAATTTGCTTCAGGGACCTTGTATCTCAGTGCTGTATAATGTAGCTGAATGTTCACTTCCCTTTATAAGTTTCCAATGGGTTTCTGGGCAACTAAGCAAACCTTCTAAAAATTAGTAAATAGGACCTAAACCAAACCCAGACAAGGTAGTTTAGAACAGTCATATAAAAACCCCAAAAAACAAACAAACAAAAAAACAAACACAAAACCCAAGCAAACAGAAAAAACCCCACCTAAATCTTGGGAGGACAGATCAGTATTATGGTATGGTCAGTCCCTGCTATAAGTAGGACAGGAATTTGAATTATACTAATTAAGATAAAGCAAAGGGAGCCCCTACATGCTGTAAGGTGGAGTCTTGAAAAACTCTGATGATGAATTTGACTACCTGGAAAGCTATTTATTATGCAAAAACAAAATACTTTTGTATAATGATTACTAATGAACTGTGCAGGTTTCAAAGCAGGCAACAACACTATTTCAACCTGGCCTCATCCCTGTGACTTAACTATTAGCAGTGAAATGTTGGCTGTTTCAGAATGAGCCCTGGAGGTGGCAGAGGTCAAATGCATCTAAAGTGGAGCAGTAGAGACTGCTCTGACTCAGTTCAGGATCTCCACATGGTTTTTTCCCATTGGAGTTACTTGGAAATCCTAGCCAGTTTGCTGCACAACTTTTATACTTGTAGAAACTTCCAGTCTCCAAATTTTGTGGCATATTTTCAAGGCAGATTGTGAACTTCATTAGTCCTGGACAGCTTTTCAAATGAGTAACCCTGCAGTATATTAACTAGCTGATATTGAGATGCAGTGTCATGTTGTTTGTAGTTGCATGTCATCCTGAGATGATACTAGAGGATTGGTTCAACTAAACATGTCACCACCATCCATCCATCCATCCATCCATCCATCCATCCATCCACTCTCTTTGCCTTGGACTGCACCTTGTAATCAGCTGATTTTACCCAAGAAATGTGCCAGAAGAATGTGGCCAAGGATAAGAGGTTGAAGAGTAGGAATGCTTCCTCTGATGGGAAGCCTTGCTTGCTTTGTGTCAGTGTAACATCAGATCAAGAATTGAATCTTCAGTGTGTATAAAAGGAACTACACCCTAATTATTAGAAAGTACTGATAATTATCTTTAAATATCGTCTTTGTCTTCCAAGACATGGCCTAGGAATCTTGCATTTGAACAAAGCTGTTGCACAAAGCCAAAATTCAGATAAAACTTCAGTTTTTCAGTAGGGCTGAAATCAGACAAACCAAGTAATGATTTCTCTTCCCCTTATCTGGTGGTGCAACACAAGAAAATAGAACAGGGCAATCTGCCAGAGATCTGTAAGGTATTCACACATTCCCTTACTCCATGGCACTAGGGTGGCATAGAGGATGTCCTCTACACAACTGTGAGCTGGCAAATACGGTCTACTGTACAACCACACTGCCTGAAAATTTAAAATCTTCCTAGACTATCTCTTCTGACACTTATCCGTCCTTCCTATTAGAAGGTTTTTCCCAACAGTAACATACTGCCCCTGCTTGCATTTCAAGTTCATTGCTCTCCCTAGCCTAAGCAGTTCTGAGGTATTTGTGGTATTCCTCTTCCACATTTTTGAAAGACATTGTCATGTCTGCCTTGAGTCTTCCCCAAACTCAGCACTGCAGACTGCAGTCTTTTTCCAGGGTTCTTTAGTTCTCTGTCCAAAGCCATTTCAGGTTCTCTCACGGTACTTGTTGTGCTCTCAGCATCTTGTTCTGCCCCATAACTTGTGCCAATGACCAAACCACACCTTTTATAGAGTCTGTTCATAATCTGTGCAATGGCCATAAATGACTTGACGAAGACCTGTACAACCTACTCTCCCCAAAGGTATTTGCTTGGACTTAAGTGGTTTTTTTCTTCCTTTCAAGATGTGCTACAGAGCAGTTTCCTTCAAAGGTTACATTTGCATTATCAGCAAAGAATATGGAAAACTGCACAATTTTGGTTGATTACAAACTACATATTCTCAAACCAGCACTGTAATTCTAATTGCTTCTTTCTGGGTTCTTCCATAAACTTCACCAGCTAATTTGCACAACCATGTTCAGCTGTGATAAGCTATGGCTCAGTCAGAGGCTGCAACAGCTTCCTCTTTTCTTTGTGTCGAGCATCTGTTATGATGAAATAGTAAACAATTTCTTTTCCTGAATAATTCCGAATAATTCATCCAGTGTAGTTCATTCCAAGGAAATCTTGGATAGCACACACATGCCTTTTGTTCTTCTGCAACTTCCTAGTATTAAGAATATGTCTGATTGTTGTATGTGATGCTAAGTGGAATGTTTTAGACAAATGGAACTGGAGCCTGTCAATGACAGAACCAAGTGACTGACCTTTATTGATGCTAAAAACAAAGGAGTGTCCAGCATTCAAAACCAAGTGTTCTCAGACACATACAGTTAACTTTCTTTTAAATTCAGATTTCAGTGAAAAAAATGGGGCAAAAGAGAAAAGAAATTTTTCTCTTTGTACAAGGATAATCAAACCTGAAAGAAACAAAAACGGTTTTGTGGGATGAGGACTATCAGTGGCTTTGTTACTGTTTGCTAGAGAAGGAAAGCTGTTGTCTTTGGACTCACACCTGACAGCATGCTTGAGTGTATACAACTTACTGCAAATTGTTTTTAACATTAAAACACTGTTCTGTGAAGAACTCTTCACCTTAGCTCTTCATCAGTGTCCATTTCTGCTCTGCTCCTACAGGAAATGGTATTGTTTCAAACAGAGAGGGAAGAACTTACTCCAAAGAGCTGGACAATGCCAGGGGTTTGCAAAGCAGCTTTTTGGGTTATAGGTTCATGATTTACAGCTAACTCACTGGCAGAGTTCTCTCTTGCAATGAAAGCAGGTCTACAATAAAATGAAAGAGAGTCTTGAGTGCCTTGTAGATCAGTTCTGAGACGAATCTGATGGTCATGTGTGTACTAATTAATGTAAAATCAGGAAAAAAACCCTGTGATTTTTGTTCCTAGTGCCAGTATAAATCCCAGTGCTTCCTGTGAATGAAGTGAAATAGTTGCAGAACTTGAGATGGAGCAGACTAGTCAGAGTTTACTTCTGAGCTGACCACGAAAGGACAGGTTGGTTTTCTTTGGGCCAAGCAGCACATGTGGATCTTGCATGTAGTTCAGCGCTGCTCCTCACAGCCAGATAAGCAGTGCTGAGCTGCTGTGCTGGCCCAAGAACCACCCCAAATTACAGGTATTTGCAGCATGCAGGAGGCTCTCTGCAGAGCTCCAGTGTGTCCTGCCCTGTCTGGAGTCTGCTGTCACCCAACAGGGCCATGCTGGGGTGGTCACTGGATCTCAACTGGAGATCCTCAGCAAAAGTAAAAGAAGTGGACTAAATACAAAACCAGTTCAGCTTTCCAAGAAGTGAGAATGAGCAAAGCTTCAACAGTCTGTACTAAAGCTGATGCCTGGTATCCCTGTAATTCAAGAAAGCATAAATGATCATGTATCATTATTTTGAGGCGGGTATAATGTTTTTTAGGGAGAATTTACAAAAGGATATGAGGAATCCTAGTGACCTAACCTGGACTGAGTGATTTGGGCATCACAGTGACATTTAAAGTTTATGGTAGATGAAGATTAATTTTGGATAAAGATAGAACAGATCTATGATCTGAATGATCATGTGAATGATAGGATCTAAATGGTAACCATGCAAAAGAAAAATCAAAACATGAAACTGTGGACAGCAATTCAAAAGAAACAACAGTCACGAAAAAACAGCCAATCTTAAATCTGAATTAGAAATTGGCTGGAAAAAATATTTTTAAGTTAGGAACTAAAGTGATAAATAAATATCTAAACAATGAAAATTTTACCCTTAAAAATGAGCATTACTGGCAGCCATATTCAACATCTCAAGCTCCATCTGCTCACTGAGCTGAAGGCCCTACTGAATTCCTGCCACAGGAATCCTCTGAATTTCCTAAAGCAAATTAAGGAAGTACTCCTTGCAAGTGAGATTGAGCCTTGGGACCATTGTGGCCTCTGCTCTCAGGAGAGCAGGAAGCAGCTCAGCTGGACTGTTGTTCTCTGCTGCCATGACTCCAGTTTTCTCCCCAGCTACGGGGAACACCTGGATGAAGCATCCTGTCTGCCTTTAGTGGGCACTGGCCAGCTGAGGTGCTGCAACTGCTGCTGTCACTGACTGTGTGTGGTGGTGGCTCAAACACCCCCTGGAAATTGGTGATGATTTGTTCTTCACTCAAACTGTTCTGCAGGTGAGAACAGCTGTGAAAAGTGCTGCTTTCTCACACTCTTTTGGCGCTCTGTAGAAAGAGATTTTCACAAAAATGTGGAGTACAAGGCACTGCTTCTACGTGGGCTTCAACATCCCTGTGGCACTGGAGGCAGGCTTCTTCAGAATTGCTCTGTGGTGGGTGGCTCAGGCTGGGCATGCTGAGATGGGATTCACCCAGCACAAGGGGACTCTCTTGAGGGCAGGGTCTCTGCATGCTGGGGTAATGCAAGTGATAATACTTTGCTTTTGCTCAACTTCTACAGGCTGCAACAATAATCCTGGTATTTTAATAAAACCTCATAATTTTAAATTAAACCTGAATTCATCGCTTAATTAAAGAGCAGCACAGGATCTTTGTTTTAGAAGCCTCTGACCGATAAGTGGTCAACGTGATGCTAAAGATCACAAGACAGAGAGTGTGACCAATTTTCTGTATTCAGTTTACTTGGATGAGAAATTAAATTAAAAGTACTATTGCATTGATAATGGAGATTTGGAAAGAATTTCTGAGCTGTCTCATTTCTGCAGATACCTGCTTTGAATGACTCTTCCTTTGGGGTTGGAATAAATGTTCTTCAAAGGTGCCTTCCAATCCAAGCAGCTCTGTGATCCTGTGATCCATTAACAGTTCTTGTGGAAGTGAATGATTGTGTGTTGGGAGGTTTCTGTCCCTCTTGACATCCTGTTCTTGCTCCATAAACCTTAAGTGAGATCTGTGTGTGTAGTAGGACTCAGGAGCTGCAGTCTGACAGAAATGAAATGTTCTGCCTTATTGTGCCCCAGGGAGAGCTTGCAGGTTTCTTCTTCACCCTCAGACATGTTTTTTCATGTCAAGGCAGGATTGAGTGTTTTCTGGGAAAACTCAGATGTTGCTTTTGCAGGAGCTGGGGCCGCTCACGTCAACCAAAGTCACCAGTGCATTGAGAGTTGTTTCCTCCATGTAATACAGGAGAGAATTTATTGAGAAAGTTGCAAATACTGCTAAAATGAAAAAGTATCAAAGCCTACATTCTTATAAGAACATGTCTCTCTTCTATCCAAATTGGATGCATATTTCAAGACAGGTTCAGAGTCCTTTATCTGTTAAGTGAAGTACTTCCAAAAAAATTGCACTTCACTTCAAAATCAGGTGTCATTCCCTGTGCATATGTGAAACCCTTCTAACCCAATAAATTTGAAAATTCATTCAAACTTTAATTATTTTGAACAACCATAGCTGCCTCTTTGCTTGTATCTAGAAATACAGCACTTTTTAACAAAATAAGTATACTAAAAGAATGGTTTGTATTTTTTATTAATGGTTGTAGTTACATCAGAACACAGCAACACGCTAAAATAAAACAGTCGCACAGTTTGTAGGGTTTTTCTGGTTTATGTCTGGTGAGATTTTAATTGATCAAATTTAACACTCAAACAGTAAAAGAAGCCAGATTATTTCACTTCAAAGAAAAGGCTTACAGAGTCTGGAAAATTTCTTAAAATTAGTTGCCTGTTTTCACTGGCATGTATATTTTTTAAAAAAATGCAAGTCTCTTCTTGTTTCACTAATAGATTTAGTGGCAGTACAAACTTTAAGTGATAATTGCTTGGCAACCCAATTTTTCTCATATTTAGGAATATTTGGGTTTTTTGCACTCCTGTCTACTGAAGCCAGCATTGTTTTATGCCTAAAAATACCTACATGCATATTTAGTGTTCTTCACATGGGGCAAAGTGTGCTCCATGACCCTACACTGCTATTTTGGAGTTATGATCATGTGGCAGTTGTTCTGCTATGGGACATATGAGAAGGAAACTTTTTCTGGGCCACTGTTACAAACCTTGCAGGTTTTTTGGGTGACCATGACAGAAGCCTGTAGGGGATACAACACTGCCCTCCCTAGGGTTAGTTTTGCCAGGGTGAGTCTTTCTGGAGCCTAAAAATGGGGAGAAAGCAGAGGGGTTTCTTTTGGTGGACATTAATTGATGTTTGGGAAGACGATTTAAAATGAAAATTGTGAAGTTTATATAATTTTTATTTTTTACTGATGCTGTTAGCAACTCCAGTTGTGCATTCTGCAGGTAAATTGTTGATTTCTTAGGGAATTTGTCATGAGAAAGGGCTGACAGAATGGATCTGAAGCACAGTCTGTAGGAAGGGAAACATGGAAAGCATTTCCTATTTGTCACCTGGCATGGTTCCACCTGTGAGATATGTACACTGCAAAATTAATCCCGCTGGTCCTGTAGCACGTGGCTCCAGATGTAATTTACTGTGTTTGTAGCCTACTAGAAAATTCATGTGTGCTAAAGAAAATACTTAATCTGAATGTTTGATCTAAGAACTACTGGCTCTTTCTATGCTGACAGCAAGAAAGACTTTCTCACGTCTGATTTTACATTTAAAGAGAGAAGCTGTGAATATAAAGCCTTGCCCACAGTATCCTGGCCTGTATCAGGACCAGTGTGGCCACAGGACCAGGGAAGTGACTCTTCCCTGTACCTGGCACTGGTGAGGCAGTACCTTGGGTGCTTGGACACAAGCTGGGCCCTTGTGTCCAGCTCTGGGCCCATCGCTTCAGGAAGGCGTTGAGCTGCTGGAAAGTGTCCAGAGAAGGGCAACAAGGCTGGTGAAGGGCTTGGAACACAGACCCTGTGAGGAGTGGCTGAGGGAGCTGGGGTTGTTCTGGCTGGAGAACAGGAGGCTCAAGGGGGAACCTCATCACTCTTTACAGCTCTCTGAAAGGAGCTGGGGCCATGTGAAGGTTGGCCTCTTCTCCCAGGCAACCAGTGATAGCAGGAGAGGACACAGTCTTAAACTGCATCAGGAAAGGTTTTGGTTGGACATCAGGGAGAATTTCTTCATGGAAAGAGTGATGGGGCATTGGAATGGACTGCCTAGGATGATGGTGGAGTCACCATCCCCAGAGGTGTTTAAGGAATGACTGGATGTGGCACTCAGTGCCATGGTCTAGTTGGCATGGTGGTATTTGGTCATAGGCTGAACTCCATGACCTCAGAGGTCTTTTCAACCCTAATTGATTCTCTGAGTATAAATATAAATATAAATTATAAAAATATAATATAAATTATAAAATATAAATATAAATATGAATTTAGCCCCTAAATATTCTATGGTATTTTTAATCAAAGCTTCATGGAGTTATTCAAAGAAGAGGGTTTTAGCCTGTCACTAAGACAAGAAGGTGATTTTCTCAGGACATTATCAAAATTTTCTTTCAAACATACTTAAATTTTCAAATGGAATGTTTCATCCATTAACTCACCTTTCAAGTGGTTAAGTCCTACAACTTAGTCCTACAATAGTCCTGTTGATCTCTTCTGGTCCTTATTTTTGTTTTTTCAAAGTAGTCGTTCCATACTGTAGCTTACAAAGTGCTGAGCACTGCATTCCCCATCAAGCAAACCTCTTAATGTTAATCATGCTCGGAAAAAAGCTGCCAGATTGGAGTTAAATATCTGCACATCCTCTGTATTTCTCCAGCTGGGCACCTTTTTCCTTCCTGTGGAAAAATGGATGTACTGCTATGGCATTCAGCTTGAGCTGGGGAGATTCAAAGTCCAGTCTGATATGCTACAGCCTCATTTAATAATGTCTCTATTAAAAAAAAAAAATTTCTTATTTATTTTTAAAATGGTGATAATAAATATTTTGTCTTTTTGATTCTGAACTCTTGGGATAGCATTTATTTCTTAGCTGTATAAAACCATTAAGACCTTACTTTCATATCTTATGACATCCTGTAAATAACAGCTATCACTCATGGGGCAGATGTTTAACCCCTGGGCTGACTTTGTTCAGGACTCCTATTACTCAGCTTTGGTATAAAAATGTCTTGGGGGGATTCTGCTCACCAGCTCTGTGCAGCACCATGTAATTGCACAGCAAACAGTACTGATACTTCAGAGAAGATTTTATTCAAAGCTTTGTACTTCCAGATATGTAAAAGTAGGGATTGTCTTTACACACTCTCATTTTCAAAATGGCAATGCTTTAGACCTTTTAAAAGATGAGCTTATATAATGAACATTCATTATGTCTACACTTCAAAGTGCCAGTTTCCAACATTAGTCGCTGCAAGTATAACTTACTTTTTCTCTACCTTTTTTTAGTAATTGTCATAATTGTAGGGTATAATTTCTTTTTTTTTGCAATTTTGTATATTATCTCTCTATAACCCTACCCATGTGAGCTCCATGTTGCCCTTTTCTCATTTGTTTCATTAAACACTAAATCAATGAACTTTAAGCAAGCCAGCGTTAGTAATGTGGCATTAAGCATTAATCCATTAAACGCCCAGGCTGTAAATCTACTATGTACCTCTTTTGAAGAGGTTTTAATATGCCATACAATTAATTATCTGGAACTCGAATACACTTAATTTAACTGAACTGCAAAATGGAACTATTAGTTGAAAACATTATACTTCCATTATGAGCAGATATGCAACAGATTTTAAGGTCTAAAACCCTTTTAGCAATCTCAGGTGTAGCTTACCCACACAGCACCTTCTGTGAAATGTTTGGCTTGTAAGGACAAGCTTGCCCAACTGCTCTGACAACAGTGATTTAGTGATTTACACCTGCTGGGTGGCCTCTCTGTCTGTCAGCATATCCACACATGAGCCAGTCTGTTCCTCCCAGGCTCTTCACACACTCTGCTTCCTTTCCCACTACAAGAGGCAGAAGTCTGATTAGCATCATATCCAGCAATGTACTGCTGAAGTGATGACAGATGAGTGAAGGCTGGGAGGCAGAACTGAGCTCTCTCTTGGTTGCCATTTCTGGAGGCGTTTCTTCCATAAGCACAAGGAAGGGGTAAGAGTTGAAGAGACATGTCTTTGCTGTGCTAGTACTCCTGGCAGCAGATATACTAGGACAAAAAAAAAATAATCCAAAAGTGTATTTATATAGATAACTCTGGGTTAAATTGAGGGGCCCTGTTTAATTTTCCATCTATGAGGTGCTGGTGCTGTATCATGCTGCAGTTGCTTGTGAGAACGTTGGTCATGCTTAAGCTCTCGTCCTTTTGGTGCTGGACACAGAGTTGTCCTTAATATGGCTGAATAAAACTAGGGAAAACAGAGCCTAGAAGTCAGGATTCATCTGCCACAATGCCTCTTCAGCCAGAACTGAAGAGGACTAAGAGATGTTTAACCTCAGTTTAGTAAATACACCTTTTCAGAACATGGGCAAGAACCAGTGGATTTTTCAGTATTCATCATATTTCATATAAAAGTCTTCGTTGTTTAGAGGAAAATCCTGCAGGTTTAGGAAAATCAAAAGAGCTCAGACAGTCCATTATTTTAAAAAAATTTCACAGCATGATCAGCATGAGGCGTATAATGATGTATCAAAGTTAATTATTGCTATCGATAATTATTACTATTTAGGATAAGTTTATTTAAAGGGATGATTTTGTTTTATAGTAAGGCTGCTTCTTTTTTTTTAATTTATTTTATTTTTTTTTTACTGCAGTCCCTGTAAATGCCCTACAAGCACAAAGCTCTGTAGTATCCCCAGAAGGGAAGGCCATAATGCTTTGGGGGGATATGTAAAAATATAGTTATAGCCAACCATTAGGAGAGGTAGGACAAAGCTTGTAGGTGATTCTGCTGTTTTAAAAAAACCCCACATGTTCTCCTTGGCTGTTTGTTTCATCCCTTGGTTCATTCACAGAAATTGTTAGAGGTACATATTATATATATAATACACATATACATAAATGCATAAGAGGGCAAGGTTATCAAAATTATAAAATAATTTACATTAAAATTCACAAAGAATTACTGTTGCAGATGAAAAGTGAAAGGGCTCTTCATTCTTGCAAAGTTTTTCTGTCATATGCTGTAGTCCCTGTAAATTCCCCACAGGAAAAAATGCATTATTTTGCTTTGATGCTAGTACAGCCTTTTTAAATGGACTTTGCAAAACTGAAAAAATAATTTCAATGTGTTGTTAACCTGCTTTTATGTGTATACCAGATTTGCTCTTATTTAAGTTTTCAGTAAATCCTTCCTCATTTCTTTTTTGTAAATGTCCACAAATCATTTGAAAACAGCATAATGAAGGGCAGTGCTGCCTGTGACACCTCTTACATACAAACCCAGCTGTTCTGTTATCTTTTCTTGCTATCATCTGTTACCAGATGATAACAGAATAATTCTGGAGTTACCGATAGTTTAATTAATTGGAGTGGGTGGGGGGGTTGTTGCTTTTCCAAGGTCCTGGTCTGTGGTGGCATTGCAAGGGGGGTTAATACAATACATCTTTTATGGCCTTAATGATGTGGGCTTTTCTTTGCCACACCTAATTAAAATTCATGAGGTAGTGGGTTAGGAGATATTAGAGGAAGGTCCCTGTGCAGAAATGTTACATACTGCAATATAATTAATAGAACATCAAGTTTTTAAAACTTTCTGCTCTACTGGATTTGGCCATTTAAAAGTGACTTCCAAATAGAAGTGCAGAAGGCTGAAAACAGCTTTACTTTAAAACAAAAGCATCCCTTCAAAGAAAGTTATCCTAAATAGTTATAATTATCGATAGCAATAATTAACTTTGATACATCATTATACATCTAAAAAGCCTCATGCTGATCACGCAGTGAAGTTTTTTAAAAGAATGGACTGTCTGAGCTCTTTTGATTTTCCTAAACCTGCAGGATTTTCCCCTAAACAATGAAGATTTTAGCATGAAAGATGATGAATACTGAAAAATCCACTGGGTCTTGCCCATGTTCTAAAAGGTGTATTTACTAAACTGGGGTTAAACGCCTCTTAGTCCTCTTCAGTTCTGATATATTTGGCATTGTGGCAGATGATGTGGTTAACAAGGGTGAGCCAGATGGAAAATAGCCATTAGCAGTTTAGTGCAACATCATAACCTTTCTCTTCACTGCAGATGTCAGGTTAAAAATTATCCATTGTCCTTCTGAACAGCCATCTCTTGGTGTGACTGGTTTCCAAGTTTCATGTGTTTCCAAGACAGAGAAACCTACTTACTCTAATTTCTATTTCTAGCACTAAAACTCCAGGATTTGCTCTCAACCTCTGACTGCTTATCAGGCACCCTAAGACCAGGAGAGAATCACCCACCACTGGATGATTCTCTTCTGGAACACTGGGTGTTCCTCAGATGAGATTTCTCTGTGCATCCTGCCCCACAACCCTACAACATTCACAGCCATCACTCCAGGCACATACCCAGGGAATTTTCTAGTCTGAGGAGCCTTTGTGCTGGTGGTTTAACCTCACTGGTAATGACATAAAACCAGAAAGAATATAATTAAATGTATCTCTGTGCCGCAAAGGCATTTCACTTAAAGTATTGATTATGAAACATATTTGAAAATACTGCAAAATGGGAGGCATCCTAGTATTAGTCCTCACTTCCTGAGTGCCTGGCAGCACTGCATCCCTGTGTCCTTCTGTCATGTGGCAGTGGTGTGTCCTTCTAGCTCAGTTTGGGCTCTTACATGTGAGCAGGTCTCTGGCTCTCTGACATGATGCTCTGGAAATCTCCAGCCATTTTCTACCTCATTTTACCAGGAAAACACATCACTCCAGAAGAATGAGAATAATCCATGTAAGTTATGGATTTCTGCTGCTCTCTGTGCCCAGTAGCTCTTCAGAGTAGGGTAGTCAGCTGGAAGGCAAGTCAGTAGGATGTCTTCAGGCAAACTTAGACATTTATCATATGACACAGCTGTATTTTAATTTCATTTATTTATTTTAGGTTTTTATTTGTGTATTGTGAAGGCCTAAAATGAATAAAGCAACTTTCCTCTGGCATGCATATTTTAGCTTATCTAAACTTCAAACTGCCTATTTGTTAAGTGTCAAACAGCCCCAGTTCTGGATGTGTTATATAGCCCCAGTTCTGTGCATGTGGCTGTCTTAGAGGCAGTAAAACCAAGCAACTGGATAGATTATTTTAAAATGCTGCTAGGACAGCTGACAGTTGTCCAGCTTGTCACAGCCTGGAGCAGAGCCTGTCTTGCTGCTGCTGTTTGAAGTTGTGTGTGTGTGTGTGTTTGGTGGGGTGGGAGAGTTGAAACTGTGACTGGATTTAGCCTGTTCTGACAGCGGGCATTGCATGATATTCCTTGTTTCTCCCTTGTCTGGTGCAGGAGGAGCCTGGCTCAGCTATCCCCCCATCATTCCCAGGAGCAGTGAATATCATGGGAGGACTCATGTCTCCCCTTGCTCTCCCCCTTGCTTCCTGGAAGCTGCTAAATTCCCCTTAAGCCACCAGAACTCAGGAAGTACCAGGTACATGACACTCAAAGGAAGGGGACACATCAAGTGCAGGGCAGCCTCTCTTAGCAGCATTTTACAGTAATGGGAATTGCACCAGCACTTCCCAGTGCATTATGCAATACTGGAGAACTCAGGTATCTCTGTAAACCACTGGGAAGTGGAGCTTGGACACTTGGTAGTGTTAGTTCAACACTAAGATTGAAGTTGGATCCCTTTAACTTTCAGAGTGCTTATCTAAGCTTTCCCTGTGACTATTTGCTACTACCAAAGGCCAGCCAAATGAAAGGCATGGCAATAGTGAAGACATTTTGCTGTGATGGAGTAACATGGTTAAAAATAATAAAAGAAATAATAGTGCATTGTCTCTGGGGGCGAAAGCAAAAATAAACCCAAACCAGAATACACAGACAGACAGACACACACACCCACCCCCACACACACCCACACCCACACATACACACCACAGACATCTTACAATAAATGAGATTTGTGCCTGAAAATACCTTTTACCTCTCCCTTAAGAGATCTCTCTTAATTCTTTCTGAAGAGTAATAGATTAAAATTGATCCAGGACAACTTACTAATGATTTAATCAAACTTGCATCCTCACTCTGTGATTCTCAGCTGAATGAATTTGAGCGCAAAATAGGAATCAAAGTAGTGACCATTGTGCACAGGAAAGGACAAGGAGAAATTTAATTTTATGTGCATTTCAGGTGTTTTGAGCTATGGATTTAAGTGATCAACAATCTATATTTGGTTCAGGGCACAATGACGTATTTTACAAGATGTGTCACAAGTCAGATTCTTCTGCTGTAATTTCTAACCTCAGTTTTAAACACTGTCAGCATCATCCAGAATTTAGAAAAAAAGAGCAACTCATCACCATTCCAATGGAACAAAAACTGCTGTATGATTTAAATACCTATAGCTTCATCATTTACTCAGTTGTATGCTTTCAATTTGCTAAGCATGAGGTTGGTGATTAAACTGGTGCATAATTATTAGCAACAGAGAGACTGTTGTCAGATCTCACAGTCTTCTGACCAGGTGCAGGCTTCTCAGATTCAGTCAGAGCCTGCCTGTCAGATTTACGAACAATCCAGCAAAATAAGTGACTGATTTCCATCACAGAGGCAGTTTTCAGCAGATTGTCACAGTAAAACTCTGTTTCTGAATAGTGTAATGAACATTCTGATGTTTGCAAAAGCAATTTTTTATATATAGACCAGTGTGAATGTAAAAGAATTAACAATCTGGTCCCAGTATCTGTCTCTCTAGCTCCTTATCTGTATCCTTTCATTAATATCCATCTATTTCACTCTAATGTCAAAGTCAATCAAACACTTTGTGATAACGCAAACAGAACTGAAGCATGGCCTGCTAAATTAATCCAATGTGATGAGGACTTCGAAATATTAAATTTCTTTGCTCTCTTTCTTCAGAATACTTTCATGATCAAAGCCTAGCTGGCTGGTTTGCCAAATGTTTATCCAAATCTCAAATTTAGGCAGGATAATGTAGGCTGTGTATTACAAGGGCAATGAGTTTTTGCTCCCTACAAGGACAAACTCATTCTGGATTCAGAGTGTCTTTGTGGGTCTTGAATCTCGTGTCTCTGCTGGTGCTCTCAGAGATGATGGCTCATTTGCTGAGCTGGTAGATGCAGGAGTGTTACCTTGGAGAGCATGGAGAGACCTGTCTGATGCTTTCTGTCATTCCTGACAAAGGGCTGACTTATGCTCATCTCTTCCAAGTACATTCACCCTCTGGTTTTTGTGCTTGCTGCTGTTTCAGTATCTTAGCCCTGGTGTAGGGACATGGATCAAGAGCAGGATGGATCCCTGCAGCCAGAGGAGGGCAGGGAGCATCCATGGGCTCAGGCTCTGGGCTCCTTGAGCAGTGCCCGTGCTGCACCTGGGCTGGGGCTGCAGCAGCCAAACTCTGTGGGTGCAGAGCTGTGCCACAGCACAAGCAGCATCATGGCACAGCAGCTACCCAAGCCTTGCTCTGCACCTGCCTCCTGTCCTGCCAGGTCAGAGACAGCAGCCCTTGCTCCAGAGAGTGGCAGCCAGTGTGGAAAACTGCACAGAGCTGAGTGGCCAGACAGCTCAGAGAAAACTCAAGCTGGTAATGGTTTGGACAAACCATTTTTAGAGGATGAGGCTCTCTTTTCTGCCTTCACTTCTGCCTCTTTCTCACTGTAATTTGCTGTGTGGTTTTGCTAAATTAACCTAAATGCACAAATATAATGAGCATCCAATAAAAAAATACAGGCTCTTCAGTGAGAAGAGAAACATTTTGTCAATATGCTTTTAAAGTGTTATTCTGCAGGATAAACAGTACCACATTGGAGAAAGCAATCATAAAGAATGTTTTTCCTCTTTCACCGTATTTTAGTGTAAATTTGTTACTGGACTTGACATTTCTACCCCTCCTTGAAGGCATTCATCTCCTGTGCCAGTATTGGAGATGAATAGATGCTGAAGCTTTCAAGTACATCCTATTTGCTTGTGAAATAGAAACAACTAACCAGAAACTCATGTACAATAATTACACACTAACAAGCCTGTTTACTCTCCATCTCCTTTTGAAATATGTGCCCTGTTACTCACAATTTTATAAACACAACAGTAAATAATTTGGAATGTTTTAAAAATAGGTCATAAAAGCAGTGTAATTTCACTTAATGCATGTATACAACATTAGGAAAGAGTGGGCCATGTTCTCCCTCACTGGAGGGAAGCACAGTGGTGGCAAAGATGAGACCCTACAGAAGAGCTATGTCCTACAGTTGTTTGGAGGGGAACGTGTTTAGACCAAAAAAAAAAATTGAGCTGTAAAAATAACTTTAAATATTGATAAAATGGGAGGGAAAACTTTAAAATTCTGTATTTGTGAAATGGATTAATGTTTTATTAACAGTGACTTAGGTTCTAATTCAAGTAATTTTAAAAGACAAGTCAGTCTAACTTTTTGCTTGAAAAACAATGTCACATTGTAAATTTGGTGGTATTGTGTTAATCTCACAACATTTTAACTGCTGGTACTATTAGAAATTAATTTTTGCATTGAAACAAGCCTTCCTTTCCTGGTAGGAGCATGAAACCTTTCCAGTAAAAGTGGTTTTGCAAAGCTGCAGCCCTTTGAAAGTTGTAAGCCCAAAAGGAACTGAATCACAAAAAATAGGACTTTCATGGATCTTGAGCTGGGAGCCTGGAAATGGGTTTTGTGAAGGAATCATCATTCTAAAAGAAAAGATTTAACACCTTGTTAAAGGAAATATATCTGTCAGCTACAGTTTGTACTTCAGCTCCTCAGCAATGAAAAGATGAAGGAGCAGGCTAGTCTGGAAGCATGAGGGGAATTACACCTTCTGATGTTCTCCTAAATACTCATGTTTGTAGTGCTTCACAATTTTTAGTGTAATATCCTTGCAACATCCTTCTGAAGTGGAGAAGAGCCGTGACTCTCATTTTACTGATGGGAATTTGAAAACAGGGAAGCTGAATTCCTTTGATTTGGATCAAGCAGATTGTTTATGGTCACAGAGGAGATTTGTGGTGAAATGGAGAGGGAAGACAGGCTCTTATAATCCCCAAGCTCACACCCAGGTAGCAGGACCATATTGTCTCCCTGGGAAACTGCTGGATCAGGTCTTTACCTCTAATTAATTCATATTGCAGCCAATAATATCCATCTGTAACACAGCAGCTTCTCCTGATCTACACTAAGACACTAAGGCTCTGAAGAAACTGAAACATTTCAAAAGCCCTGGAAGAGGTAGCCCTGGCAGATGAAGCCTTCTGTCCATCTCACAGGTAGCTAATCCTCAATGTAACTCAGTGAAGAGGAGGGAGCAGTATTGGTTTATTAGTACAATAAACCACGTGTTTCAGTTTTCTTAAGTTCTGCCTGAAGCTGGGAGATGGAAACCTCAGGTCTAACTTCTCTATAAAGTCATGGGAGAGAGGTGAACCTCTAACTTGGATGGCCCTGACTGCCTGCAGAGGTGTGTCTGCCTTTTTCTGTGGGGCCTTTCTTGATCACTGCAGGGCTGACACAAGACCCCTGCAGCCCAGACATCTCAGTGGCCAAGTTAGATTTCTTTCTGCATAAGTTATGATGTTGGTGTCATGTCTTCCCCTCCCTTGGTGTGTAATGCAGATCTCTCTGGCCTGCAAACAGGAGAGATGACAGCAACCTGTGCTGTAACTTCATGGCTGATGCATCCACAGTCAAAGTACTTTGGTGTCTCTTTTTGACTGAGAATTCAAAATTCAGTTTTCTGATTTTTTTCCTGTCCCCAAGTATGTTGGTGTCCTGACTCCTGGAAATACACAAATGCCTGCTACCACAAATGCCTGCATGATGCTGAGAGTGAGGAGAGTACCATGTGTGTACCTGAGGTGAGAGAGCAAAACCTTCACTTGGGTGCTCTCAGGCTTCTGACTGCCAACCAACATGATTTTCCACATACCACAGCCACATGTTTTGTTTCCAAGGGTTACTTAATATGCTTAAAGGAAATCTGTAGATACTTGAAAACAAGTAGTGAAGAAAATCATACCAGGTGCTGGAGGAAATATAGCTGACTCTTAACACACGATTACCATTTTTTAAATTTCAAGGTTACCAATTTAAACAGAATTTTTTGGTAATTTCTTGCCTAACAAATAGCTGCTTTCATCATAATTTCTCTCCTAGTTATCCTTTGAAATAAGAAATTAGGGAAAAGTGAGAAGTGGGAGAGAAAAAGTAGGTTTGCAGTTGACTTGAAAACATTTTATCAGGGCCTGTTGCAATAGGACAAGGGATAATGGTTTTAAGCTGAAGGAGGGTTGATTTAGATGAGATACAAGGAAGACATATTTTACAATGAGGGTAAAAAATTGCTCAGAGACTGTTCAGAGAGATGATAAATGCCCCATCTCTGCAAACATTCAAGGTCAGGTTTAATGTGGCTCTGAGCAATCTGATCCAGCTGAAGAGGACACTGCTTATTGCAAGACAGGTTGGATAAGATAGCCTTTAAACGTCCCTTCCAACACAGACCATCTCATGATTCCATGATTTGAACTGTTTTAACTGATGTTTTCATTTCCTCTGCTTATTTCTCTCAGGAAGAGTTCAGACATAAGCAATCCACTTATTCACTTGAGCCAAAAACACCAGGATAATTGTACCTGATGGCAGAAGTGGTGACTTCGTGCACTTTTGCAGGCACAAATGCCTGCTCCAAGCCAGAATCTGTTCCTGACCTACTTCACACAACAAAAACTTTTCAACAGATAATTAGAGAAATACTTTATTTCAAATATGTCAGCTAGTCAAGGCTAAGTGTGCCCTTTCTAGTGGTATATTTTTAAAAGGTAGGGAGATACTCACTATTGTTATCAGAGGTGTATCTTCTTCTCACTTTAAGCTGAAAAAAGGGGGAAAAAAGGAAAAAGAGGAAAAATACATACTTTTTCCAAACAAAAAGGCAAATAGCATTTTTTTAAAGACACCATCAAGCAAACAAGAAATTTAATCCAGTTTTTATCTCTTAATGCCAGAAAGCAAGGAAGGTTCCATTTGGGTCAAATGTATGAGCTCTGTGTCTGGCACAACAAACAAATATTCAATGGATTTGTAATTTACCCTAGAAGCTGACTGGTCTGATTGAAAATAATGATGTCTGACAGTGCAGGGGCAGTGACTTGGCCTTTGCTAATGCACAGCTAACCAAGAACTACCATGCACAGATACTGGAAAACCAATTAGCTATTCTAAGAAGTATTAGCAGATAAAATGGTCTGATTAATCACACAAAATATCAGTAGTCCCTTATTTCTGTAACTCCTGTTTGAAAATGATCACTAATACTTCTGAATAAACTAATTTAGTTGCTGGATATCCCAGCAGGGCTTTTTTGGAGCCAGATATAATTTGAATATCATTTGATATATGAATTCTTAGGAAAGAACAGAGCTGTGCACATAAGCTGATGTCAAGTATATTTATACACATAAAATGTGTATGTGTAAGAAGCAAATGAGGCTTGCTTACTCTGCTGCATATCATAGCAAGCTGAGGGTTATTAAATTACAATTGCTGCATCATGCTAATTTATTTTTTATTAGCAGCTTACTAGAACATTATAGCGCCAAATGTGCTATTTTCCTCCTGTATGTTTTTAATGCAGACATACTACTATGGTAATGCACTATTCCTTAAATAATTTAAACAACAGAGGCTTACCCAGCCTTCAGATGACTTGTTTGATAAAAATTATACTTGCAAAAAGAATTCAGGTACTCTTTCAGTGCATGGATGCTAAATAATAGTATTTTCCTCTACAGAATCAATAGGAAGCAAGGGAGAACTATTTCCCTGGTGGGAAATCACATTCTGTGTTTGGCAAATATGTTTGTTTATGCAGCTAAAGGTGACAGAGGTCAAGAAAAATAGGTAGAAGAGGGGTTGAAAACTAGCTGAGATAGTTCAGGAAGATGAATACATAGTGCACATCTGGTTACGGCATTTGAGGATCCCTTTTAAATAGTAATTTTATTCAGTGAAGACACTCAACACAAGCCAGTAAAACAGCTGCCCGTTTAAAGAGGGAGGGTATCTGTCTGCCCCTCACCCACATACAAACAGTACCCATTTGGTCTGAGCCTTCCCTCTCAGGCACAGGTCTTCCTTTCTCAAGTGGGCAGGAAGGAAAAACAAGTCACTGCAGCCCTTGTGAGAGCGAACTGAACTTTCTCTTCTCCTCATGAGTTCACGACTGGAGGGAAGGAGCACCTGCACCTCCCTGTTCTCTGCCTGCTCCTCCTCACTGGCTCTCAGAAAGGACCACCCAGAGACCAGAGGCTCTGCTTGCCATCAGGCTTGGACCAAGTTTCACAGTGACTTCGTTTGGGTCGAAGCTTTTTGCTCTCCAACCACTTGTTGGAAGGTCAGAGTAGACAGGGGACCGCAGACAATGGTACAGAGAGCTCCCAATGGAAACACCCTGATTAAAACCAAATGCCTCTGCTTTCTTCTCTTTTCTCATGCTGAGGATTTGGCCATTCATGGAGTTTCTGTTGACATTGCTGAAGCACCCCATTTCTCTCTTTTATTTGAGCTGAACCTGAAAGCATGCTGGGCTACCATCCAGAAAACAGCTCATGAACACTCACTAAAAATATATTCTGGTACTGTTGCATGCAAACACATCTGTCCAGCAGACACTGTTGCACAACAGAGTTAGCAGGCTGCCAGCTGCAGCCCTGGAACCCAAGAGTTGTCACTCAGAAGTTGATGAAAAGGGTGGCATTGAGCACAGGACTGAAAGCACATGGGCAGCCTGTGGTTTCCACCATGGCCTGGAGCCTACAGGTCTCTCAGGGAGAGCATGGAGACCCTTTAGGCCAGGACTGGGAGCAAGCCAACAACAAATTTAAACCTGTCCCTGCCCTGCTCTTGCAGGCTGCCCTTGAGGCTCAGCCACTGAGGGTACAGTGAGGGGAACACCCAAATGTGAAGGTAAGAGTGAGAGGGGGTTCTTGCAGCACCAAACCACAGCCTGGTCCTGGTGCATCTTGCAGGGAGATGCCAGGACACCACTGCTCCTGCTGGGTGTCCTAATGAAGTGTCACAGGACTTTGCTTGGGTAAACATTGCTATAATGTAAACAGCTCTCTGTCCTGGAAGAGTTGTTTTGCAAGCATAGCTGTTTTCAAGCTTTTTCTGAAGTGCATGTACAAGGTATGAGGAGAAAAAAATTGCACAAAGATAATTACAAAATCCTTCACAACAAACCAAAACCAAACCAAAATAACCACCACCACCAAAAAACACAAAACAAAGAGAGAATTTGGGCAGGTTAGTATCTGCCTCTGTTCTTGGTAATAGCTTTAAGATGTTAATGAAGTGATCCTTGTTTTTGTTCAAGGAAAACATGTTCTTTGTATTTTTGCTATACAAAACAATGAGAGAAAAATGTATTCAATTTTGCCTCCCTCTACCTTAACATAAAATTGCTTAGTGTTGTCTCTAATAAAACTGAAAATGAGGAACGAAAGTACAGATTGCTCTGTGCAAGGTCTAATTTTTTTGTGTGCATTATATTAACGATCTCTGCCCAATTTTGTGATAATAAGGCAAATAAGGAAAAAGCCTCAGCTGAAAACCCCAGCATATAATCAGCAATTACAAGTGGGTAGTGCTTCATTGTAGGGGTTTTTATGATCATTATGGATGGTAAGAGTCTTGTTTAAATATTTGAATATGATTTCCCAGAATCAGTCAGGTACCCTCTTTGTAATGACTATTGATGGAGCTGTCTGTGCACTCACTACTCTGTTTTTTTGAGAGGCCTCTGAAATCTGCAATATTAACTTATCATCTGCCTCTGAGCAGGGCCAAAGGTGGATAATGGGATCCCAGGGTGACACCAGTACAGAGAAGCTCTGTAGAGCTTCTAGAGAAGCAGGGATACTTCTCCTATAGCTCTACAGGGAGATCTGCAGCTCCCCAGCCTTAAGGTGAGCAAGGCACCAGAAGTTTGTGACTCACTGAAAATTAATCTCATCCTAAATACTCTGGGAGACAGTCTAAACAACTCACACTGAGCCAGAGTAAGGAGATTTGTGTGCTGCAAAAGCAGATGAATAAAGGAAGTTCTTTCCCTGTTTCACATTCATAACTTCTAAGATTTAACACACCACAGAGATGAGTATAGACATATTTAGCATAAAAAAGAACTGATAAAGAAATTCTCCAAAGTTTAAATGAAATAGAATTGTGATCGACGACCACATAGGTTCTAAGAAAAGTCTCTAGTATGGAGGGCTGATGACTCTCAAAGCATTAATGAACCTCTCCAGAATACAAAGAAGCTGAACCACACCTTTGAATTACCAGTTAATACTGTGGAAATTGGTTGCTTCCTTAAATATCATAGCCTTTTAAGTCCTGCCTTAAGCAATTAAAACACACTACTCTTAGTAGAAAAATAATTATTTGTTCATTGATTTTGTAAAATTCTCATCTGGTAGGTAATTTATATGCTGGATTGGACCAGGAAAAAAAAAAAGTAGTTTATTTCTGACAAATGCATTAAAGGAGCTGAAAACTTTCAAAGAAATAGCTTGTGCACAGGAAGAAATCATGGTATTTTAATGTATGCAGTAGAAATTTTACATTGCTTGTACTAAAAAGTGCAGGCATAAACCCACATTCATGCAATGTGCAACTCCAGGAAAGGTGCAGGTGTACATAACATGACTAAAGCAGGCTTTGCCTTTATGTGATTGATAAAGACTCACTGATTTCACCCTTATGACTTTGTCTGTTTGTATCCTGGCTGTACTTGTGCTTGCTCCCTTCATTTGCAGCAGCAAACATCCTGATTGCAGCTGAGCAATGTCATGTGCCTGGGTGACACACACTTCTGGGGTGGAGGACACCTCTGGCCCACCTCATCCGCATGTTTCTGGAGTCTGGTGCTGCTCTCGAAATGTCCTTTTTTGGGGGTATCTACCATCTGCTTTTGAATCAAATTCTTCCCACTGAACAGCAGTTCACTGCTCCATTTTCTCACATCAGCTGCTCCACTGAGTATAGCTGGGGCAAGAGTAAGGGAGACTCACTCTGGTAGGGCTGCAAAAAAAAAAAAAAAACAACCCACCAAGGAGAACCAAGGGAAAGAAGTAAAATCTACAGTTGGATAGTTGGATTGTGCCCAGGTACTGAATCATTTAGCACAAAAAATGAAAAAAAAACAAACTGTGGGTTGACTGAAGAGACTCATACCTGCAAGGTATTTGGAACTGGCAAACATTTCAGCTGCTCCTCATAAAATGCTTTTGTCAATGGTTTACAATCTGGGCATTTGCTTCCTGCATGATGAAACCAAACAGAGACATGCACATGAGAAACACACAGGCATGAAATTGTCTGAGTTAAATTCATCCTTTGTGTAATTCCAGCAACATTTCTCTGTTGGATTTGAGTGCTCAGCATGTACAGAAGAATCTGGATTGAGTTGAACTTGCATGAACCAAGCCAAATTTGCAATTACAAGGCTTGGCAAGGCATATATCTCTTTCCTGCTTATTTTGTATTTGCCATTGTTAACAGTGAGTGAGTGCCTCTGTTATTCACACGCCAGTCTCAAATCTATGGAGAGTTTGTGGAGATGAGGAGCTTGATCTGTGAGAAATTGAAAACATAAGGCTCAAATTAAAGCACTCTGCAAGTAAAGTGAAGGTTTTTAACTATCAAAATGCAGGAAGCAGTGGGTGGCAGACAGTACTTTCCCCCTGTTTAATTTGACAGTTTAGAATATCACCTACTGTTTTGTGAAGGAAATTGATACATTTAGATTAAATCTTGAATTATATACTATGAAACACTTCTTAGATAGGGCTTCTTTCCTTACAAACTGCTTCTATGAGGAATTATTCCTCTTACTGCTTTTTTTCTCTATCTTCACATGATTTCTGTGCTCACACATTTTTTACAAACATCATTCTATACTTCTCGAGCAAATTTGTTTTTTCTTTGTTTATCTGCTGCATATTATTCTCAGAAACCTAATAGTGTTTCCCCTTCCAGTTACATTCAGTTTTACCCCATAAATATATAGTAAAGGCAGGAGTTCCCACAGTCAGCCTGTGTTTTGCAGGCTGTAGGATTCTCCTGAGCTGATTTGTGTTTCATGTAGAACACTGGATTTTGAACTATATTCAGTCTTTGTTTAAAAACTGATCTTGTCATAAGATGTGTTTTCACCCCAACTAGTTTTTACATCTTATTTCCATAGTATTTCCAGCATAAATTTTAATTTTCTTGCTTTGTCTGCTGAATTGAATAACCCATTAACAAAGGTGTACTCCCTTGTTAGTACTTACAAACTCTTCAAATTTCTTTTCAACCTATTCTTTCATTAACTAAATAGATTAAGTTCCCGCAGTGTTACTAATAGATGCTTTCTCTTGTTCTTTAATCTTTCTCTGTGCTGCTTTGTTCCCCCTCAGTTACCAATGTCCTTTCCACAACATAATATTCCAGTTGTGATTGCATCAATGTTCAGTGAAAACCAGGACCAGCTCCACATCTTTTTAAGAGATCTGGGGCTCCTTTTTTGGCCACAGAACTGAACTGAGAACACATGTTCTTTCCTAAGAGTTATGTTCCTGCTTAGATGAGATCTCACATTCATAAGGAACATTGTTTCTCCAAATTGAATCCCTAGAGATGCCTCACTTCCTTTGTTTCAAAGCCATATGACCACCAGCTGGTCGGATTAAAGTGTTTTTTATTTATATCCACCTTGCCAGGTGGTAAAATTTGGCTAAGCATTGAATGTTTGCTTTTATATTTCCCCTTTTACGCGTCTTTCTGTTGGCCTATGCATATGTGGGAGAAAGTGGGCAATTTTTGATGTGCAGTACTATCATACATCACTTCTGACGCATCACAAAGTGCTCTAAATCCCTCTGCATCAGCCATCCATCATCTTAATTATATATTCCTCACCCAGTCTTTGTGTTATCTACAGTTCTCATCAACGACAGCTTTATGCTTCCTTCCATGTCTCCAGCAAAAAGTTTGACTGGTGTAGGACTGGCTCCCCAGTGACCCTCACTGAAAGCACACACCCCTGCAGTGACACTCTGGTGTGTGAGCACTTGCCAGTTTCAATCCCTTTAACGTGTGTGGGGTTGATTCATGGCATCCCCAATCAGTGTTTTTTGCAATATATGGTACTGACTGTGTAAGATGTCTCGTAGAAGCCCAAATATAGTGGCACCACTGGCTCTATCAGGCAATGTTTAATCTCATCAGAGAAAGATATCAAGTTAGTTTGATGGAACCATTTGCCAAAAAACCCCACTGAGTGGCAATAATTATACTGCCTCCCTCTTATGCCTTACTAATTGGTTCCTGTATCAGCCTTTCCTTTATTTCACCTGAGATTGATGGTAGTCAGTCTGAAAATCTGGAATTACCTCAGTTGTATCATTTATTCTCTCTTAAGTTTTGTTTTTAATACTGGTGTTACCTTACTTTTTCTCATCTTCTCCAACTTGCCTGGTATTACAAGATTTATTGAAAAGATCAACACTAATGATCTGGAGGGGCTTACACATAGACTCCTTTTAGACTCTCATATATTCATTTTGAGACTTAGTGCTATAAATATGTCTAAAATCAGTAGCTCTTATTTGACATCTTCTGATGCACTGTTGGAGTGAAAATTGCTTCATGATTTTCTTATGAAATGAACACATCATCTGATCCCTGGCCAAGGATACACCAGTTACTTATTCAACACTTCTGCCTTTTCTGGATTATTCTTGGCAATTATATAATTTCCAGTCTCACTCTTAGTTTTCCTTTTGCTCGCTTTATGTTCAAAACGTCTTTCTGATTATTGTTAACCCTATTTACCACAGATTTGCATTCTTTACTCCACTTACTAGCTTTCTTGTTTTAAAAGTCCTAGCTTGTAATCTCTATTCAAGTCTACAGAATCAGCAACTTCTTTTCTTTTGGAATTTTTTTTTCCCAAATGTGCCCTTTACTTTTATAACAAGCAAGGATTGTTTTGTAGCTCAGTCACCCATTCACACTTTTATCCCCAGTCATTTGGGCTCATGAGGGCTGGCAACTTCCTTTAAAAGTAATCCCAATGAAGAAATGAAAGATGTGAAATAAAGTGAAATAAAAGCGAAGAAAGTGAAATAAAAGCAAGAGTTTTGTAAAGAGTATAAGCTTCCAAGAGGTGTCACCTGTGAGAGGCTGTTCATCAGTGACTGTTCAGACAAGAGTACCCTGTCCTAGGGATGAGAAAGCAGTTCAGCTGTATTGACAAAAGCTGTGCTGGTACCTTGCCTTCATGGCCAGAGAGCTGCCCTGGGTCATTTTAGTGGCAAATGCAGATTTCCTGTGTGCTTCCAACTATCTGGTTGGGTTTAGGGAGACTTTGTTTGACTTTTGCCCACATATTGCTGCTATATGTACTTTAAAAAAAAAACAAACTGCAACCTGGGAATATAAAACTCAATGATAATATCAGCATGGCAATGCAAAAGCAATGTCATATAAATTTTGCACTGCCAGGTCAGTACATTAAAAGTAAATGTGTTATTTCATTACAATGGTGAAGCTACCACAGTTGAACAGCACCACTGTGTGTAAGAAAGCTTCAATAGGGATTGGTTTGATCATTGGTTTGACCTTTAAAAGTGGATATTTTTTAATGTGATTTTGCTTCTGCTCAATAAAAAAAATAATTGTCTGGAAACTTCTGAGAAATGTGGAACTTCTCTGAACAATTAAGATCATAGAAAATACTGCACAGGTACCCTAGCAAATGTCAGAAAATCTTTGCAATTAATTTTGTGACCGTGTCACAAATATAACTGGAGAAATTTCAGCTGACTACAAATCTCCAGCAAGTCTTCTATGAAATAAATAAATGAATTGGACTATGCAGTTGAGATTTTCTTCCTTCAGAACAATGTTTTGTTGCTTCCATTTGAACACAATGAAGTTTGCAAATGATCACAGATTTGGCAAGTTCTTATAAACCCAGAGACAGATGTATGGCTGATTTAAAATAAATGGTTGCAGAAAAATACTGTGGTATTCCTAAGGTATGGGTTCCTTGGGAAAATCAGATTTGTGTGTATAGTGGATGTCTTTCCCCCTCCTCAATGAAGTACATTTTTCTGCACTGATTTCTGATTATATTTATTCGCTACTTTGATCTGTGAGCAAAAATGATGAGTTTTGTGCCAATGTGTTGGTTGTGAATGATTGCTGACTCTTTAGCATTGAGGTGACAGTTTTCCATTACCAGGAGGCCACAAAGTTGTTGGGGAGGCTTGTGTGGAGTGCTGGCAGATGACAGCTTAATTACATCAACTGCTCCAAACATACATGGACAACAAATGGGAAGGAAAGGATCAAACCCTTATAAACAACAACAGTGCTATCTCACAGCCAAACCTTTCAGTATTCCAAGGATGGGCACTCTGCTTAGCAAGTCTGAGCTTTGCAGAGGCATTTTGCAGAGCAAAGGCTAAAAGCTGTACCAACACATCCTTCTGTGAAGCTTTGCTTGGAACTTTGGAAAATCTGAGCAGAGTGAACACCTGCATAGTCCAGTTTGCTCTCCTCTCTGTAGAGCATCCCCCAGCTCTCTGCAGAGCACTCTATCTGCAGAGCACTGGTGCTGTGCATGTAGCAGGGCTGGCATTGTGCCACCTCTGGCTTCCAGCCTGCAGCTGGCCCCTTCATCCCACCCACGCTGATGCTTCCCAAAATTTGGTTCTCGTTCGAGCATTACAGCTCGCCTTTGTCTTTTCCTGCTTTGGGTGGAGGTTAGCATATTGCTTAAGGGGAGCCAAAAGTATTTCAGTCCATTCCTTCTCTCATGGGAGAATGTAGACAAAAAGACATTTCCACAAGATCTTAAACTCAAACATAATCATGGTGATTACAGAGTGGGTAACTCCATATTTTCTTACACAATCTCTCAGCAGGCAACAATTAACAGGTGAGAGCATAGATAGCCCAGCAGCACCATATTACACCTCAATGTCTTCTATTTGCACAAATAATATCACAGCTAATTTTAATAAAATTATGTATGATCTCTATATCTTAAGATGATATTGAGAAAGTAGGATCTCCTGGAGGATTCCCAGTTGCAATGGACCTCTATCTTAGATGAATTGCTCTGCAGCCTCCTATCTTTTTGATTTGATGATAAGGAGTGTCTGAACCAGTCCTTAAACAAGATCCTACTTTGCCTCTGGATAACCAAATCCCATCCTGTATTACCCTGAGATTAAACAATCTATCAGCCCTCCTCCAGGCTTAGATCTGCTTTCAAAAAATGCTGCAGCTCTGGCACTTAGGGTTTCTTGTGCTGCACACCATGAGAAGCAATAAAGCATTCAACACACACAAAATTATGAAACCATACAAGAGAAAGTTAACTCTCAGCTGTGTCAATGTTGCAGGACAGGAAGCAAAAGTAATTCTGTGAATTTTCCAGGAGAGAAGATGGGATCTTTTGAGTATAATATCCACATTTTAAGCAGACAGATGTTTTTCAGCTCCACTGCCTTGGATGTAGATGAATTCAGTTCTGTACACATATCAGTATGTGGTAATATGCTGCAAATGAGCACAAGAAGCAGGCTTTTTCAGAAGCCTTTGCTTCTGAAAGATGTCTTTCTTATATCTGCCTCTCTGATTTACTCCCTACAGGTAAGAAGTGTGACAGTTCTCTGTGTGTGTGTGATTGGATTCTTCAGTCCTTGGCACAATCTCATCAACCTCTGATATCTCTTCTGTTTCAGGCAAGTCTTTGTTGCTGCAGTTTCAGGCAGTCACTCAGCACAATCTTACAGTATTGCCTGTCTGGATTTCTCTCACTTTTCCTCCTATTTTCATCTTTAACACGATTGAAGTCAAGACGTATACTGAAGCAGAGAATGATTAATTCTAGTAATTGTCTGTCTTTAAGTCATGACAACTTTGCCAAGTTCCTCATCTTGTGCACATGAAAAATCACTTTCTCTCAGTGTGGAGAATTTGTTTATTTTGCTTTAGTTGCTTAATTCATTTTTTTAAATGACTACCTTCTTGTAAGCTATTCCATACTGACTTTGGTCTCAGCGGTAGATGTGTTGCCAGAGGTAGCATTCAGATCTCCATCCTACTAAACTGTCAGGGGTTTTTGTAGTCCTGAGGGAACGAAAAAGGCAAGAAGGTATAGGAAAACAAATGTCATTACAGTTGCAAATATTGGGCTTGGTTTGGTTTTGTTGCTTATTTGAGTATTATTGTGTTATTGTCAAAACGGTGCACTGCACCATATGTCCTCAGGACACTTGCTCATGCCCCTCTGACCTTGTTGTAGTATTTCATAATTCTCTTTGGCTGTGTTTTCTGGGAAAGAAAAACAACAACTTTCATTATGAGATTCCACCAGGCTTTATTTTTCTGATTTCCAGTCATATGCTGCTGTGATTGTGAGTCAAACGCTTGCAGGGCTTTTGCTGTGAAGCTACGAAAAACATTGCTTTAAACAAAAAAGAATTTCTTTGTTTTACGTCTTGGGTCTGCAGCTTACAGTCATCCAGGAGCCACTTGTGCATCACCAGAAGAAGCTGAAGCCAAGGAGACCTGCTTTTCCCTTCCCTTCCCTCCTGGAGGGCAGGGGGTGTCCCACAGACAGGTCAGTGTCTCAGTGTGGCAGCTCAGTGCCTGTGGTGTCACATCATCATGGCACGTGAGGCATTCCTTGACTCAGTGTGTGAATCACGGGCACAGAGTGGTTTGGGTTGGAAGGGGCCTTAAAGATCATCTAGTTCCACCCCTCTACCATGGACAAGGGCACCTTGCACTAGCCCAGGCTGCTCAGGGCCTGATCCACGTGGGCCTTGAACACTCACAGGGATGGGGATCTGAGACTTCGCTGGATAATCTATGCCAGTGCCTCACCACCCTCAGAGTGAAGAATTTCTTCACAATATCTAATATAAACCTATCTTCTTGCACTTTAAAGCCATTAAGCCTTGTCCTGTCACCCACCTCCCTGGGATCAGTGTTGGGCTCTCCTGGTGCTGCACCAAAGGTGACACAGGGGCACAGACAGTCACCAGAGTGGCAGATGGTGCCAGCTGACGATTTCATTCCTGGCCTGGAATGCACAGCAGGAATGCTGTGGGACTGCTGCAGGACACTGCTGATCCTCATGGTTTGCTCTAAGATACAAAACCTCAGCTGCTGGTTAGGATGTTCCTAAACCAGTTTTATAGAAGTTGGGAAAAGTTTACTGGGGAAATAACATGACATACTCTTCCTGTTCTGACAGTTCCAGAAATCAGCTTTTACATCTCATTGAGGGAAGGATAGATGCACTGTTGGTTTGATCTAATAACTTCTTCATTTCTCTTATATTTTCATGTTGTTTCACTTAGCCAGGCCCTACTTTCTGGTGTGTTGGGACCCAGGACATTCCTCTGGCTGCCCTGGGTGATTTGCCCTGGCAAGGGGCTCAGAGACTTTGTCATGGGGTCAAAAACACCTGTGTCTTTGATTTTAGTCCATGGAAAAAATTACCAACTTTGTGTGAAGATTTACAAGCCACAAGAGTTTGAGTAGAACAATAGTTAATTTGTCACAGGGTGAAAAAGTAGAATTTTGAGGTTCTAGAATGGGGGTTCAACAGGCAAGATGGAGGAATCTGGGCATGTCCTGTCCTTCTTCTCCTTCTTCTTGTCCTCCATCTTCTGCTAGGATGGCGACACTTTTTGACTGGTTTAGAGTAGAGACAGATTGTCTAATATAGGTGATAGGTATTGGAAAATTATTAAATATTATTAAATAAAGTATACGTAGTTTTTAGTATAAAAAGATAACACCACCCCAATAGCAGTCACTGTGCCACAACCCAACATACTTGACAGACCTCAGCAGGTCAGAGACAAAATTGTAATAGATAAGAAAAAATAAACAACCTTGGAAAGCAGAACCGACTAATCTTGACTTCTTTTTCGGTCACAGCACTGGGAAAAAAAAAGACTTTCTAACATCTCAGGGGTCATCTCAACCACAGAAACCCAAGACTGGAGGAGTATTACAAATCCGCTTAATGCTTGCTGGACTTGCCTCTTGAAAGAAGTGCTACTGCTGAGCAGACAGGAAGGGAGGTTGCTGTAGGATTAGAGGGTGTTCTGTTCAACTCTGACTCGTAGGTACAGGCAGAGGTGAATTAAACTCCTGAAAAGGGCACATAGAATTTGAAAATGTGGTTACTGGTGTGATGTATAAAAAGCACAATGAGAAGCTTTTCTGAAAGTATTGCTAAGATTGAAATCAGCAACACTGTAAGGTTTGTGAGAGCCTAATTTTATGAGATTAACTGCCCCATTTCCTGTCCAAATAGGTTCCAATAAATTCATGTGACTACTGAATAATTATGCACTGCTTATCGGACTGAACTTCCAGTCCTAAAGATCCAGCATTTCTGGAAGGTTTGCTCAGCTATGGAAACCTTCAGTGAGACATTTTAACTGCAAGAGCACAGGCAACATCGGCTGATAAAATGTGACATTAGCATGTCTCTAGTACCACATAAATCTTTTCTTCCTGGAGCTCCAGTTTTTAACACTTTCTCCCTAGTAGGAGATTGATCTTGTTCCCATATATGAAGCAGGGACTATTAATGAGGTATTATGGAATGGTAGTTTAGGATCACTGATGCACATGGCCTCACTTTGTTACAGTGAGAAAATGACATTATGCATATTTGTAATAATGAGGAACAGCTTTAGTTTCATGTCTGCTACAGAAAACATGTGATAAATAATGTTCTGTCCAAAGTTAAGCACACTAAATTTTGTATTAATTGAGGCAAATATCATGCCCCTCTTTAGTGCAATCAAACATATTACCATTAATAAATGACTTGAATTTTCTTTCACATTTATACTGCTTGCAGAACAATATAATCTTTTAATATGTTGCTGTCTTGGAAGTCTTTCCATTCTTAGTATACTCTGAAATTTGTACAATAAATTTCTGTCTATTGAATCTTTAAGTGTCATGACATTAAAAGGTAGGCAAAATTTAACTGTCATTTTCCTTTTCACTTTTTTCCCATCAGTTCTGTACCTGACATTGATACCTGCTCAGAGCTTTGAAGCACCCATTTCCCGTGTAATTAAATAGCTCTTTATTCATTAGCAAGGGTGTTAACTAAGAGATGCACATCTGCAAGCCCATGATACGTGGCAAAGAGAAAATGTGGATATCTAAGTGCTGCTACACACAAGCTATGCCCAAGTCCTTCTGCTTTCTCTCTCAGGCTACATTCTTTAGATCCATTTGGTTCTTGCTGTTTTCCTTCCTCCACCAGCTTTTCTGAGTCTTACTCATTTCTTTCCAAAGACCCTAGCCACCCTCTTGTTCTCCTTTATGGCCCATCTTAAAGCTGCCTGTGGAAAGTGCAGCTCTGCCACTTGCCAGAACACAAATGCTGCCTGCTTCGTGCAACACTGGGCCAGTATCCAGGCTGAGGAACCATCAACAGGTAAAGCCAAAAGCGCAGGAGACCATGAATCAGGAAACCAGTAGTAAAACATTCATTAAGATCACTGAGACCCAGGGACACTTGGTCCCCCTGGTATGCCAGAGCCTATAAATGTCTGTAACTTCAGGTATAAGGCTTATATCATTAATATAAAAATGCCAGCATTTTTTTTGCATCAAGATTACACTGATTATGCTATCTAAAGTATGCTTTATCTATTATTTAAGGTTAATATGCGTATTAGGGTAGAAACTGGAAGACCCTGTATGGATTTGCAGTGTTTCAAAATGGAAACAAGGCATTTTTTGAAACAGGATGTTGTAGGATGGCTCCAAACATAAGTGTTTCCAAATCAACAAAGATATGAGATGTGTGCTTTTCCTAAATGATGAAGTGGGGCATAGGCACATATCTGGAGCTGAGCAGTGCCTCAATACTGTTACAGAAATAGGCACTGTGGAAAGCAGGCTATTCAAAATTGTGGGTTCAGAGTTCTGGACTTCCTGTATTAAATGCTGAAAGTGCATGGAAAGAAGTGTTCTCCTGGAGGCGCAGTGGGGCTGGCAAAGTTTAACATCTCATAAACCTTTAGACCACTCAGTATCCAAATCCAGCACAAGCTACTGCATCCAATGGGAAAATACAACACAACAAATGAGTTGATGCGTTCATGTTGCTCCAGGGAAAAAAATTTCTCCCCAGATCCTGCTGAACAGCCTTCAGTTGCAGGAGCTGCTGTCTCATATGGGAGGCAAAACTGATTCCTTCTCTTGCATTAGAGAGAGAGTTTTCCTCATAGTGTGCTGTAAAACAAACTGACTGTTAGTGTGGCCTGTGTGTTTTTTTTTTGGTTAACTGCTGATCCAGACCCAGAATTTTGTCTAAGGACCTAGCAAGTGTGACTCCTTTATCATTTCCTGTGAGGGGGAAGCTTAGTCCTTGTACCTCATCATTAGGAAAAGAGAAGGGATTTGCCCAGGGTTTCTGGAGATGCTGACTGCCTGGGTGCTGGTCTGTGCCAGGACGTGGCAATGTGACACAATGCTGCTCCAGGGAATACAGACACACATAGCAAGGAATGTGGTGATGGGGGAATGTCATTGCTCCTCACAGCCCAAGTGAGTGTGCAGACACCAGACTTTGTGCTTATCTTGCTCTGCTGCTAGCCTGTTGGCTTTTTCCTCTTTGGACTGCCTTGAAGACTGATAGTGTGGAAAGAATGGTGCTAGTGGAGAGAAACAACCTTGGTTATAAGTGGTGAAAGAGTTCAATGGTGAGACAGTCACCTCCAGTGCTGTGAACTGGTGGGAGATGGTTGTGCCAGAATCAAGCAGAAGCTGGTGAGAGCTGTGACTGTGCCACACCTTCCCAGATGCTTCAACCTCCAGTGCTGTCACCACTTGCTCCCAACACACCATAAAAGCTGATAAACTGGATCAGTACAAGCTGTGGTTTAGGCATTGTATTGGATTCAGCATAGCAAAGGAAAAGTGATGGAGCCAGAGCACAGCTGCTCTTCGGAGCATTTGCAGTATCACAGGCATCTGGCTGTCACATCAGCCGCATCTGTTGAGCTGACGTGGGGACAACGTGAGCACTGAATGTGCAGGAGTGTGCTGGTGGGAGGGGATGCAGTGAGGCCACTTTGTAAGATGTGATGTCACCCTGTGCACACATCTGCAGAAATTAGGAGCTAGAGCTGCTGGCTGTGGCATGGAAGATTATTCACACACATTAAAATTCTTCACTCAGTGGGTGATGTAAGGCAGCCTGTAGTCTTGCTGTTAGGTCTGTGGCCAGTGCACTGTGGAGTCATGAAGATTTCAAAATAACTCTTGACATTAAGCTTTCTGGAATTTTCTTTGCTTTCATGGATGGAAACAGACGCTGTCTCATGAGCTTAGTTGCACAGCACAAGAGCCATTTATTTTCTAGTTTGTGGTGTTTTTTTCCTCAGATAATGTTGAGATTCTGTTTCTGGAGTGATGAAAACAATTCCTGGCTTTGCTTTTGCAAACTGAATATATTTTTTCAGAATCTGCTGGATTATTATTAAACCAATAACTGCATACGATAATAACTACAGAAATTAGTAACAGTAGTATATAAATGATAGAATTTTAGAATATGTCCTGAAGCCTTTTGTCAGTATATCAAATGTTCTTACTTGGGTGTTTGCTATTTTGCCTTCAAATAAAAGTAAAAGTAAGATATTATGAGAGTCATGATTTGTCATTCCAACTGGAATTAGTCAAGATGCTAATCAAATTATCTGTTTCTAAAGAATTAACCTTATTTTACTAACATGCAAGGCTACTTTCCAAATCTACCAAAATCTGAAGCTTTGTTTGAAGTGGATTAATCTTATCCAGCTTCAGGCACTCTGGTAGTCAGGTGTCCAGCCTAGCCCAGTCCCCCAAGCTGTTCCAGTCACCCAGGCTGTTCCTGTCGCCAGTGGAGAAGGGTGTGCTAGCAGAAGATCCCCACTCTGTTTGTCTCAGACCTCTTTTGTATGAGGGCTCAGATTGCTGCCAGGGTGCCCATCTCTCCCCACTGACTCAGATCT
Source organism: Melozone crissalis (assembly GCF_028551555.1). Taxonomy (NCBI): domain Eukaryota; kingdom Metazoa; phylum Chordata; class Aves; order Passeriformes; family Passerellidae; genus Melozone; species Melozone crissalis. The sequence goes on from NW_026535794.1 coordinate 33,094,808, forward strand.
GGACAAGGAGACATGTAAGTCTGACAGCTGAATCAGTAGTCCCATGTTTCTAGGACAAGTTCTATGTCCCAGATTCAGCAGTGGTTCCCCTGGGTCAGGACAGCAACTGTGATCCCATGGCATTGGTGAGGGTGGGCTGTTTTCTGTGACTTGCATCTCAGGCACAGAAATGAAACAGAATAAAGCAACTTTAGAACAGATTTTCAGAAGGTAGCCCAGAACAGGGGGGCAGAGTAGATGTGGAGAGAGGTAGATTTGCAGCTCTGCTGCCAGTCCTCTAGGAAGTTAAACTTTTAAGATTTGTTGTGGATGCCTTGAAAGTGCTCTACACCACACTGGATTGGTCTCTGAACAATTTGGTTTAGTGGAAGGTGTTTAGTTCCATGGTCCAAGGGTTTGGAACTATCTGGTCTTTAAGATCTCTTCCAACACAAACCATTGAGTGAGTCTCTAATTTACCCATTTACCGGGTATCATGTCAGAGCCAGTGGCACTGATTTGGTACTTTTGGCTGTCCCAAAACGTCCTCCTTTCCTGGCTTTATGTCCGGCAGTACCACTGCTACAAAGCCCGAGCTCGGGGCCCCTCCCGTGCCATGGGTGCGGGATAGCGCGGCTGTCCCAGCTCCGTCCCCGGCGTTCCTGTCCCCGGGGAGCTCGGGCAGCGCGGCGGCCCCACAGTTGCAGACACCCAGGCTCCCGCTCCGCCTCGCTGGGGGAAGGATGCCGGTCCCGAGCACATCCCGGGGCAGCCGTGGGCGGGTTCCCGGGGCGGCGGGGGCGGCGCGGGGGCTGCGTGGGGCTCGGCACCGCCCGCCCCCTCGGAGCCGCCCGGCCCCGCCCGGCCGGGCCCCTCCCGGGGCAGGGGCAGGCGGAGCGGGGCGGGGGGGACCGGAGCCGGCGAGGCGTGATCGCCCGAGGCCCCTCCTGCCTGCCGGGAAGCCTTAAAGCAGGGCGGCGGGGCGCGGAGCCCCGCACTCGGAGCCCCGACGCCCGGGCAGAAGCGCCGAGCCGAGCCGAGAGCCGCTCCGCTGCAGCCGCCGTGAGTGCCGCGACGGGGCGGGCACGGGATGGGGATGGGGATGGGGACAGCGATGGGGACGGGGACGCGGGGCTGCCCGGGCCGGTCGGGGCTGCGCTGGGGCTGCCGCCGTCGGGGCGGGTGCTGACGGCAGCTCTCGTCCATCCCGCCCCGCCGAACAGATGCAGGGCACCGTGAGGCTGTGGGTGTCGGTGCTGACTTTCGCCCTGTCGCTGCTGGTCTGCCTGGGGACGCTGGCAGAGGCGTACCCCTCCAAACCGGACAGCCCCGGCGAGGACGCCCCCGCAGAGGACATGGCCAGATACTACTCGGCGCTGAGGCACTACATCAACCTCATCACCAGGCAGAGGTAGGCACGGCGGGACGGCACACATCTCGCTCGCCCGCTGTCGGGCTGATTTTTTCCTTGGCGAGGCTCAGGGGAGGAAGGTGGGGTGTCCCCTCACACTGGGGGTGTCTCTCGCTGCTATCCCCAAGGACACGGAGAAAGACGTGGTGCTCAGATTAGAGAGCAGTGCCCGTGAAACCCTGAGCTGCCGACGGGTCCGGAGCTGAATTTCCACCGCCCAAGTTGGCAGAAGGGGCAGGAGTGTCAATGCTGCCTCTGCTCTCTCAGCCTCTTCTAGCTCTGGCCAGACAGGCTGGCGGGCAGAAGCACAAACGGCGTGCACAGGGAGGGACCCCAAAAAGGAAAGATAGCTAACCTGGGAGCTGGAGACGGCTAGACAGGGCACTAGGAGCAGTTTCCCACTTCTGTTGCTGACACTGACTCCAGTCAAGATTTTGGTGAGAAAAAGTGCCCATTGTGGAGTTGCAATAGTCCAGGTGTTTTGTGGTTTGTAGGCTGCTTCATGCAGCTGTGAGTGTCAAAAAACCCCTAGCCCTAAACAAAACCTCTCTCAAGACCAAGAACTCAAGCCCAAAGAGTGTGAACGCAAGCCTCCCTGGCTCTAAACTGGCTTTCTGGGTTGGCCATGCTTGTTAAAGTATGGGTAAAAGCTCAGCCTGAAAAAAAAGGGCAAGTTATTATAAAAAATCATCTTCTTTGATAAAAAATGGTCTGTCTAGTTAGGCTGTGGGATTGATAGATATTCACTCTGAGGTCGTGCAATAGTGCGTGACACAGAAGAGCTTTGACATATTTATCTATTGTTTAATATCAAGACCAGATGAGAGTCTAAAATTAGGCTTTCATTTTTCCCTTTAGAAGTCTGAAGAATTAAATTAGAAGGGTGGCTATCATGCAACTGAGAGCTTTCCCAGAAGCCCCTAACATTGTGTGTGCTACTGCCCTAAGTGTGTAAGATGGATGAAGGGGCTGATAGAAATACAGTTCTTCGGTTCTGAACTTTTAAAGCGATGTTCACAACTGGCTCACATGTGAGGCATGCTTCTGTGTGGCAGTCTGCACTCAAATAACATTTTGTCCAGATTACTGTTAAAATAATCCAATCCTCAAATTCTGCCTCTGCTGCCGTTTTTTCTTGCATGCGATGGGATCTCCAGGCTGGTGTCTCATCCCTTCTTTTCTTTCTTTCATCTCCCTTTTCCAAGGTGGCTCCTGTCCAAAGCAAAGTCATATTTAAAAACAAAAAATCCCAAATCCAAATGACCACCCCTCCTCGCTTCTGTTCAGCCTTCACTTCTAGTGTCTGCTCTGTGTGCTTGCTTTAATATTGACTGTGTAGCTTTTATTCCAATTTTATTGATTGTAAGTACACAACTCAGAGAGGGAAACCAGTTTCATTCTTTTGTGTAGATTTGGAAGTGACCTGAAATAGTTATTGTTTCTAATGGATAAAATTTAAATTTTGTTCTTTACATTTTCCTCATATTTCCTACCCACCCATGTATTAAAAGGAACAGAGTTGATGTGGAAGTACAAGAAAGTTGGCAGAAAAAAGCATTACAAAGGCAACTTTTTGATACACATTTAAAAGTTGACTCTGCAGGTTAACTAAAAAACCAAAAAGGTGTGCTGCTTTTCCACTGTGGTGAATGAACAGTCCAGAAATAAAACCATTGCCACTTGCATTTGGAAAGCTTAACTGAGCTGCTGGAGGTTTCCTGTTTTGGCAGTGACACAGTCCCTTGCAAAATGAATCAATAACTTTTGAAGCATCCTTGTACCGGTCTAAGGATGATTGGTGTGTTTGAGCAGATGTGCTCAAAGTTTTATCTCTTCTAACAGATTTTTATCTCTGCTTTTTGTGCATGGCACTGCTTGGGAGCCCTGTGACAGGGGGAGGATGAGGTCCAGGGGCTCACCCTGCTTTCTTCTGTGGGTAGGTGAGCAAGCTGTGCTCAGCCTCTCACCCAGCTTGGTGCCTGTAGCTGCTGAGGTGAAGCAGTAAGAACATGTTGGCAAAGGAGGAGATGAGGAGATGGATGTGTTTTTTTTTTTTTTCTTCAGGTTCATCTGCCCTGCCTTGTTTGATATTTTTGTCATTATGAATGCCACCAACCCCCTCCCCACCCCCTCCTGGCTCATCTTTCTGCCTTCTGCTTCTGGCCTGACTCAAACATTTGAGTGCCATTCCCCTCTGAGCTACTGTGACCCACAGAGTCTTCACCTGAGCTCAATGAGCTTCTTCCTTCCAGACCATCCTTCTCTTCCTGTATTTAGACCTTGTCCATCTGGCTGTTTGCTCCCTCCCTCCTTGGAAATTCTTCTTCAGATCCATCTCAGCTTTAGACACCAGTGCCTGTCGGCTTTAATACCCCTTTGAGGTACCTGAGGTAAATGGGTGCTTGTATGGTGCAGATCATGAGACCTTTTTCAGGCTTCTTGTTTTTGATGAGATCCTTGTTCCTTATGTGCCAGGTATTTATAGCCTAAAAGAGACTCCAGGACAGATGCAGACTGCTGCTCTACAGATGTCTGTGTGTCTTTGGATTAGTTCCACCTTCATTTCCTGAGCTGTCCTGTGGTCCTTGCCTCACACCTCTGTACCAGACTGTTCAGGAGGCTTTCTTCAGAGTCCATCTTTACTCTTCCTCCTCCTCCTGCTATTTGCTCCCTCTTGCTAATAAAATATCTTCTTTCCTTGTCACTTGCAGTTTCTCAGTGAATCTGTGGCTCTTCTGTGCTGTAGCAAAGCAGCCAGGCCATTTCTGCTGGAAATAGCTTGAACTATAGGCAGGGCAGAGTACATTAAAGTGTGTGTGACTTGGGCAGTGCTGCTGCTCCTGCTTCTTGTCAACACCCTTTAATGGGCACAGGAGCAGATCTCCCTTTGCTTTGGTTTCTTGACAATTTTCTGAATCAGACACATCCAAGTTCCTGGATTGGACATTGATGGGATTTGAATCCTAACACCAAAGTTTCCATAGGAAGCTTTGAGATTTTGCTGAGCCTGACATACTGTGTCCTTATTCAGAATAAGTATGTTTGCTCCTTAAATCTCTTAGGCTTCAGCTGGAGTTGTGGCTTATCAGCATGCCCCAAAGTAGGCCTTGATGTCTCAAATGGAGTATAAAAACTGACCAGGTGTTTTCACCTGGCTTGGAATTGTGATATTTTAAGCCTTTTAAAACAGCCATGATTTTTGATTAGTGTGTATCTCAGAGCAAGGCATGAAGCAGCTGGAGCAAAGAGGTCTCCAGACATTTGCATCAGGAAAAAGAGATTGACTCTGTGACCCCTAATTAGTAACTCAGTAGCATGGATGTTTCCCAGGGGCAAAATGACAGGGTAGGCAGGAGACTGACAAAGCAAGAGTGGATGTTGTTTGGGCAGCCCAGCTGGTGGCAGTCAGTGAACACCTTGTGTGCAGCTTTGCTGTGTGAGGGCACGGTGGGTCCATCCAGCACAGGTAGTGGCATGGAGTGGCCAAGATGCTGAAGGAACTCATGTAAAATGTATATCTCCCCAACATAGTGGTCCTCATTATTTGAGTGAATCTCTGCACTCTGGGTGGTTACTGCCTATTTCTTATTCAGGCAAAACTTCCTGAGAGATTAGTGGGAGTTTTGTCCAAGTGTGAGGTGCTAGAGCAAGTTTTGATTTGTTAAATCAGTTTCTTTAACATAACAGAAAATTAGCTTCCTCCTCAGTTGAAGTCCAGGTCACATCCATATTAATCAGAGCAGGGAACTAGAAAGAAAGAAATCCCTTGGTGGTGATGGAGTGCAAGGTATTTGATTCAACATCATGCCTGATTGCACTATTGTAATAGCATTTTACTGTGTCTGGCTGATTCTTTTCAAATCTCTGCTTTCAATCAGCTTAGATTAAGAAATTTAACTTTCTGGAACTGATGCTTTGTCTTTCTGGAGCACAGGTGATGCACTGAAATGATTAAAGCAAGGTAAAACCACAAAGGGTTGAAGAAAAGGGATGAAAAGTGAGAGAGGTTTCCCCATTCAAGTGGAATCAATGCACAGTTAAAACTGTTAGTTTTTTAAATGTAGTTTGGAAGGTTTGGGTAGATTTTTTTTTTTTTTGCTAATCTAAACCGCTGGAATGACTGGGGTCACTGGAGAAACATCATGATAATAATAGATAAAATGTTAGTTCTTAACTACACCTTTGATTTTTCTGAATTCAGAATTTCACTCAAGCAGCATTCACAGAAGCTGCTCATGTACTTTGTGATCCAGAATGAAATTGCACACACAAGTTAAACTGTGATCTTCATTCTCTCCAACGAAGGGAGCATTTGCTCATAGGTATCACTCTTAGGCTAATGAATCCTTGTAATCATGTAAGCAGGCTGCTCATTGACACTTCTGTTTTCCCAGGATAAGAGATTGAATTCCTTCCCAAGTGATGGAAATTGCAGTACTTTTAACTGTTAAGTGGTGTACAGCATTCAGGACTAAAAAGAAAAAGGCAAATAGAAAGCCAGCTGCTGTGTAAATAAAGGGCAAAGGTAGCCCCTGATATCCTGTCTAGTTGGAGAAGAACTCTGAAAAAGCAAGTTTTTCCTTCTTATAGCCACAGAGTTCATGATTGCTCAGTGTTTGCTAACTAATGTGCTATGTGTTGGGCAGCCCCAAATGTGCTGGCTACCTTAAAAAATCTTGCAAAATTTCTGATGAAGGACAAGTATAATCTAAACCAATGAGAAAGTTCATGGGATGATGGAACTGGGTTTCCAGGCAAGACCAACATGCTTGGAAGTCACATAATGCACAGCTTCTTCCCTCTTCCTCCATGCTCTCACCAGTAAGGTGCAAGGTCTTAGAATATCCAGGAGCAGCCATCAAATTGAGAAATATTGAGTTTTTCAGTATAATAATGTAAAATGATTGTAGAAAAATAATAGAAATAAAACAATAATTAAAATTTGCTCACATGGCTAAGGCAAATTAAAATTGCTGGAAAGTGGTATTTATGTCTGCTCTTTTTTTTTTCTGAAAAGATAAAAATCACTAATGGTTCTGTGCTCAGTCTTCATTTGTAAAAAGTGATATATACAAAAATGTAACTTTTAAAAATTTTTCCTCAGATATGGGAAGAGATCAAGCCCAGATACACTGATCTCAGACCTCTTGTTGAGGGAAAGCACAGAAAACATTCCTAGATCCAGGTATGTATGAAGAGCTCATTTGTGTTTAAGTCTCATTTATTATCAATAAATATGATTCACAGGGAGAAAACCTACCACCAAAAGCTGGTTAATCATGTCCTTAAAAAACCCAAACCTTTAATTCCTTTTTCCCCCAAGAGATAGCACCATCTATGAGTGCATGAAGTGCCTTACCAGATGTGATATAGTCCAAACTTCTCATTTGCTAATTTTGGGAGCAGGCTATACCTGTTATTCAGAGGAAGGGAAGCACTCCCACAGTGCTTGCCTCATTCTGGGCATTTTTACATAGAATTGTATGCTGATATCTGATGATGATTCCTTACTTATTAGAGCTCCAAAGATGACATCTTGCTACTCATTTGCTGCTCACACGTTTAAATTTTTCCTCTAAAGATCTATAAGTGGTAAATATGCACTTGTATTAACTCATACACAAATGCACAGCAGTGACTTTTCTTTAAAATACAGTATTTCACAGGTTTTGTATCTAATGCTTTGCAAAGGGGAAAAAAGGCCTTTTTATTTCCATTTGCACTAGACTAAAGTAACTGGTGTTTCAAACAACACTGGGGTTTCAAATGTACATAATGTATTTATCTATTTAGGTAATGACAATTTAGTCATAATGTAAGATACTGTAGTAGTGACTGCAATTTACCCAGTTGAAAATTAAGTAAGTTGAAAAGGTAAGATGCAGGAGTAGTTTTGGCTCATGAAGGAAAATACTGGTTTTACTCACAATCCAGCGTGAATGAGCTCAGTTTAAGCCTTCACTGATTGTCTGAAGTTTGCTGACAATACTTCTACTGCAGAAATAAATGTTTTATGCAGCTGTCTTCTCAGGAGTCTTCGAACAAGAGCTCTGCAAATGCTCAACTGGACTAGTTGAGCACTTAAACATAATAGGCTGTAGCATTGAATTTAGGGCATGATCATGAGACTGGAAGGTGACCCAAAATTCCTGCTGCCATCCAGGGGGGCTGCTCATGAGACCTGCAGTTCTTTGTGTAGGGAGAGCCTTGGCTGATGGTTTGATGACTAACCACAGCTGTGGGGATGCAATTTTCTCTGCAGATGCTTATCTGAAAAACTGCATGAAGTGCAGTGAAATGTATTAGACTATTTTGTGTTTGGTAATGACAAGGGAGAGCCCTCACATAATGGGAAATTTCCACTGTCTTGAATTTGAGGCAACACACAGGGTAGTTAGCACTCATACTCTCTAATATATCTCCCTAATAGTCTAATACTCTCTGTAATTTTCACCCCTTCATCACAAAATGCTATGATTATTATTATTGTTTCAATAATGCTATTTATAACACACCAGGGAGCAAAAATTCATGAGCAAAATAACAAACTAGTCTGCAGTTAAGATCAAGAATTGATGAGAACCAGATTTTTATTTCTTACCCCCTGTAACAGCACTTTAAACTGAGTATGGTGTTTTTCACTCACTGCTGACAGTTATGGGAGTTCTGGGAGCAATGATGCCTAGTTTCCTATGGATATGTTTTCTAGGATAAAACTCTGTATGGATTCTGGAGCCCACTCCAACTTTTTCCTCCATGTGAGGACACAATTCAATTTTCTTTCTATCCAGTCCTATGTTTCATGGCACATCAGGAGCTAAACATCTCTAAAATGAGTGTGCCTCTCCTTGGCTTGGTTGAAAAATTCCAAAGGGTGTGAAAGCTGGGGAGGAAGTGTGGAGAGGCACACAGGGCTGGACAGATGGACACACAGCACGGCTGCCCAAGCCTTCTTCCTGGAGGAAGCCAGGCTGAAGGAATGAATGAATGGCAGGCTGCTATTATTCCAAACTTAAATTAAGTAAATGTTATAGAAATAGTTACACAAAAAGCTAGTTATGGAGCAAATGTAATTGGCACTCAGTGAATCAGTGACAGAGAGTGATACCTCATGAGTTTGTGGGAACTGAACTTTGTAACTAAACACTGAGATAATGATAAATGATTTAATTCTATTCAGCTTGACAGGCCTGGTTTGGCATTTCACTTTTGCTACTGAAATGCACCCCAGAAGATGTTCTAGTTTGGGTGTGTGTCTGACCATAGAAAGTTTAGAGAGATTCTTCTGGAAACTAATTGCAAAAAAGGAAGATAAAGATTAAAAAAAATGGAGGTGCCTTGACCTGAGTACAAGCAAGTTCTTATGACAGAAATGTGTGATATGGCATGTTTCTGATTTTGTCTGTCTTGTGGAGTGATGAGGAAATGTTTAATACTCTGTAATAGGCTGTATATCTCCTGATACTGCCTCTTTAAAAATTAGATATCTAGTATGAAGTACTCATCTAGGTTGCCTCTGCAGTCAGTCAGAGGGATAGGTAACTCCAGAATGAACTTTCCTTCCTAAAATAGGCATGGTCTCAGTTGCCCTCTGAGGTGCCCATGTCTCTCCAGTGACTGTGGAGGCAGATTAGATATTTAGTCAAGAGTTGATGTGCTACTTTTAAATGCGAAAATAACGGCAAATGCATTTTCCTGGTGTTTTTCCCTGTTCTCTTACTTGTAACCTTTCCTTCTGTGTAGACAAAACATCTGTTTGCAAGCAGAGGATCTCTGGATAAAATTCTGCCTTCAGCACCCTTTTCAATATATTTCTAAAGCTTGATAATGAGCAGTAGAATACCATAATAACATTTTAGGATGGTGGCTTTGAACTTGGGTTTTGTTTAAAGGTGCTTACAGCATGATGTGATTTTGTTTGGCTCAGTGAGTTCTCTTTGGAAATTGTTTACTCCTGAGTTAATGTGAAAAATATATCTTTAAGAAATTTATATCTCAACATATCATAGTTATTTAGCTTAATTTCACTAAGTGCTATTTAATGGTGTAAGGCAGCATTGTAGCTAGTCTCAGCCATGTAAAACGTGGTACCAGGGTAGCAGGATGTAGAGGCAAGTTCTGGTAGCAATTTTTACAATCAAGTACAGATTGTTGGCAATTCATAATGCATATGTTTTTGTTGGAGTCACATATACAATCTTCAACTGCAAATATGCATATATATTTCTCATTGCAGCTATTAGTGAATGTTTTAGGCAGTTTTAACATTGAATTTTTTCAGTGGGGGCTTTTATATGTGTTTAATGTGGGGTTTTTTTCATTCATAATATGTGTTGCAGGTTTGAAGACCCTTCCATGTGGTGATGGGATTTTCAGCACACCTTCAGAACTTTTCCTAGTTTTCAGTTCCACACCTCTGAAGAAAATCATAGCCTCATCCCCAGTGCATGCAGCCATTGTATTCTGTAGAGTTTCTCTCCTTCGTCATATTTGTATATATTCCTTTATTTAAATAAATTATTTGTGCATTCCAAAATATAACATACTAAATGAAAACAAACAACCATGTCATTGGTATAACAAAGCATTGTTTTAAACTATTAAAACTGAATTATAACTTCCCTGTAGTGTGGACAACAATGGTGTCACAGTTATTACAGTAATTACTGTGCAAAGTAAGATAAAGACGTCATTTATTGTGGCCTCAGATTCAGCTCAAAATTGTTTAAAATCATTTATCACAGACTTCATAACTTGGGAAAGCAGTGTTCTGAGAGGTGCCTTTTTCAGAATGGCCATCATTAAAACTTTAGTGCTTACATTGACAAATGTAATAAAATTTAAGGCAATTTTGAAATGTGAAGGAATAAGTCACTGCTTAATTCTGCTAACTCCTCAAAACTGGTTTGATGCTTGGCTGTAAGCCTGAGCTAGTAATTTTAAATGAAACAGATGTAACATCTTTGTTTTGGCAATATGTGAAATAGCAGAAACTAACATCTAAAGTAACTCATAAACCAAGACAAGACTGCAATTATTTGTGCCAGAAAAAAGACATCTAACATTGCCCAAGACCCTGTAAAGGAGCACAGTAATAAATCCCAACCCTTGGTCTTCTTGGCTTCTGAGCCTCTCTCATTTGGGGTTATTAATGGTTTGTACCATAAGATCCACAGAACAGGGACAAGGCAAACTATCTCCAGGTTTATCTTTTCTTATTTTTAGATTTTACATGTTTACTCACTAGCCTAATGGGGGTCTTAGACACACTTGAAGTTTTTACTCAAATTAGGGTAAGAATGGCAGCACCTTCCCCTTTTTCTTAAGTTGTTCTAGTTCACAGATGTGTATCCTGCTGCATGGTCAGGATCCAGACTGTGCATTACACAAGTGCTGGTCTCTGGTTCCTGATGCACCACTTCTTTTCTTTAGACACTGTGACTAAACAATGCATAATAAAGCATATAAAGAAGTTCCAAACTGGAAAAGAATCAATGTGAAGGTTTAATCTATTTAGATGTCCTTCCCACTGTTCAAATGCTTCCACATGGCTGTTTCCCCTGGGAGAGATGCGTCAGTGCAACCAAGTTCCAGGATTCTATAAATGTGTTTGCAAAGTGCTACCAGCTTACCAGGACTGGTCAGCTTTTGTGGTCACGCTGCTTTCAGCAAAACACAACACAGTTTCCCTTATCATACAACACTCCCGTGTCATTGGAATTGGCAAATTTAGCTTTCAGTAGCAACACATTAACTTACAGATGTGGTGATGGTTCTGTAGTGCTACACATGGAATTGTGATGATTAAGAGCAATCTAGAGTCACAAAAATGATTGGTGTTCCCAGGGTGTACCAGTTCAAAACCAAAACAGTGGGAAATTCCAAGTCAGAACTGCAATTTAATAGAAAAATTAAGATAAAGGCAATAGTATGGAAACACTGAGTTAAACTGACAGAGTCAGAATACAACCTGACACCCTGTGATGATAGCAGTCTGGTTGGTGGCTACAGTCCTGTTGGAGTGATGGATGTGGTTCTGTTGAAGCAGCGATCCTGTGGAAAGATCTGATCTTTCTCGGGAGGTCCAGTGGTGAGTATCGAGCTCGTGTCCTGTGGGAATCCAGTGGTAGTGCTCCTGTGGTGTTCCAAGCCTCAGATTATATCCAGGTAGGAATGCTTGGTTCTTTCCTCTGGGCAGGGCCTCTCAGAATGAGATGATATAATTCTACGAGACATGCTGGGAGACCTTGATGGCCCATTTGCAAAGATATAGCCCTTGGAGGGACTTATCAGGGATGAGCCATGGAAGAGATAAGGAACACTGCCCCATCTGTTTTAACAGCTTATAAAGATGGTCACAGAACACATACTTTGGTTACACTTTTTGATTGTAACCCAAGACACAGGGTAAACCCTTGCTACCCACGGCTGTATGCAATAATCTTCAGAGGGACTTGAGGATGGCCACCAGTTGCTGGAGTGAGCAGGTGTTCTTCAACCTCAGGCCAGGACCTGCTATGGCAGGTTACACAGAGTACTCTGCTTTGAGTAATTATTAAAATGAAAAGTTACTGTATCATATACTGAGGTATATGATACACAATATCTTTAATTCCTGCTAATTTTTAGTATTTCTCTATATACACTAATGACCATGTAAATTGCAGTATCAGTAGTGATAAAAATTATAAACTAATCTTATATTGCTTGTGCTGTCATTACAAATGTACCTTAGGGGAGAAAAGGAGAGTTAAAGAATTAGCACACACTAAACACTTGTGCTGAGTTGTTCCACTCAATTACCTGACTTTTCCTGAACGTCAAGAACACTCATCTGTATAGAAAAGCTATTTCCTGATGAGCTCTCAAAGAAGCAAGGCAAAGCATTCACACAATATTTATTTGTCCACTCTGCAATATTATTTCTGTTCTAAAATCTTCCTCTGTTCTCTGTTGTGGGGCAAACACAACATTGCCATAGAATTCCAATGTGCTTAGTTCTTAGCTTACTCGTGTACTTCATATACCACTCTTGACAGGCCAGGACACTGAAAATACTGTATCAGCTCTACAAATCAGAGGATAGACTTAAAAAATGAGCTGTGAAATGAAGATAAATACCAGTTTTCTTTGGCATAACTCCTGAATTTTGACTTCAGGGTTAAGTTTTTCATCTTTTTCTCTCTAACCATGAGAAATAGTACCTTGTTTCTAAAACAAAGGCGGCAATTTATGTAAGAATCTGAAGTATGCCAGGAAAAACAAGAAGTGATAACCCTGAAAGTAGGTAATAATATTTTCTCCTTTATTTATTGTGGGTTTGAAAGCATGAGAAATGTACATAAATTGGTGTCAAACATTGAAAAGACTGTCTACCTTTACCTTTGGCAATTTCTGTGAAATACATCACGGTTATGCCCAACTTTGATTTAACCAAAGAAGAGATATAGATGATCCCACCTATCTTGTCTTCCAGGACAAGAAATTCTCTCTGTCTTCTTCTTTCTCCATCCCTACAAACCTAGCCCACTGCACTACTTTCAGCCCTGAAATTCTTTGTGCCAAAAGACCCTCCTTCACATGGCATTGTGTTGGGGTGAGGTGGGATTTACCTGGTGGCTGGCAAATGAATACCAAGTTTCAGGTGCGGGATCAAGAGTTTTCCATAGTGGTTTGTGCCACCTTCTGGTGCTCTGCTGGCCCCTCACCTTGGTGCTTAGGGTGTGGTGCCCCGGAGCACCTGGCATATGTAGGAAGGGTATTTTAAAGCTGAACTGACCATTGCTCTGTGTTTCCCATGGGATTACATGTCTTGCCTGGCCACATGACCTTCAGGGGTGCCTGTGTAAATCCAACACTGGACCTTTTTTCCCATTGCCACCCTTGTGTTATCACCATTAGCCACCAAAAGTCAACAAATATTAAAAAATTCAGCAGAATCAATCACAAAATCATGGAGTACCACGTTGGAAGGAAACTTCAAGGATCACCTGATCAAACCTTTCTTGGCAAAAGCATGTATAGACAAGATGGTCCATCAGCCTGTCCAGCTGAATTTCATAAATGTCCAACATTGGGGAATCCCCCACTGCCTATGGAGATTCTTCTCCTTGTAAAAAATGAGTGGCTGATTGTTATTGTGAAAATTTCTCCTCTTGTGTCCAATTAGAATCTCCCCAAGAGTATCTTGTACCCATTATCCTTCGCCCCTTTCTTGAGACTGCTGGTAAAAAGGGGGTCTCCCTCTTATTAGCCACATTTTACTGGAACATGGTGATAAGGTCCTCCAAAGCTGCCTTTTGTCAAGCGTAAATCAACTCTTTTGTTTCAGCCTTTCCTCATATGTCAGGTTGCCCAGTCATTTGATCATCTTTGTGGCCTTTCTCTGGATCTCTCCTGCCTGTCCACATCTTTTCTTGTACAGCAGGGACCAGAATTCAACACAGTATTCCAGGTGTGACAAGCATCGAGTTCAGTAAAGGAAACAAAAATTTTCCAGATGGATTTCAGTGAAGGTAGAAAACTAAATACAAACTAAACATAATATAATGTACAGTAATGAAAAAAAATATACTCTTGCTTTGTTTTGGTGGGTTAGCACCCTGAGTAAGAAAGTGCTACTGAGTGGAAATTGCCTAACTAATGCAGTAATTCATATCAAGTTGGTGTATTTTATTTATCTGGCTGCATTGTTATCAGTCATTTATTTATCTGTATTACAGCAGCACCTGGAGACTCCAGATATGGGGGTCATTGTGCTCCAGTCTGTAAGACCATATTAAAAAAAAAAATCCAGACTACAGAGATATTCCATCTATGTGCAAAGAGAGAAAGTAGGAGGAAACTTGGGCTCATAAATAAAATGATTAGTAAGTTATAGTGGTCCTACTGCACCTGCAGCCTTGCCCTTGTAGACTCTTGGATTGCAGCAATTAAGAATGTGCTATAAAACCAGTAGTGCAACATTAACTTGTTTCCAGTTAATATGTGTGTTTGCCAAGCTCTCCCTTATCTAAGTTATTTGCTTTTCTCTAATGACCCAGTCCTTGCCAGGCTCAGAGACTATCCAAGCTATATTTAGCTACAAGCAGCTCCCACCTGCCTGTAATGAACACCCAGCTCAGAAGATTCCAGACTTTTCTTTATCTCATTTTCCTGTGCATTCAATGGAGGGTCCTGGGCTGTGGGCTGCCAAGTGCATGTCTCAAGGTGTGTAAGTTCTATGGAAATGTGTCTGGAGTCATTCCACCTTTGAAGAAGCAGAACTGATGGGAGCAGGAGAGGCATGAGGTGCCCTTGCAGACAGAGCTGATGGCGGCTAAAACTGAACACAGCTGTAACAGGCTTCCCACAGTAACTTTCCCAGTAAAGTGTAAATTGGCAGCCTCTCCCAGAGGTACAAGAGTGTGAAATGCTCTTTGTCAAATAAATATGTTTGTATCAATTATGAATGAGGGTTTAAAAGACTGTGTGCTAAATAGGTGACAGGCTCTTTATAATAGATCTTACTAGGTCTTCCCACAAGTTCTTATGTTGTGTTTTCATAGAATCATAGAATGGTTTAGGTACTTAAAAATCCCCTAGTTCCAACTCCCCTGCCATAGGCAGGGACTCCTTCCACTAGAGCAGGTAGCTCAGAACCCCATTCAGCCTGGCCTTGAACGCTGACAGGAATGGGTCTTCCACAACTTCTCTGGACAATCTGTCCCAGTGCCTCACCACCCTCACAGTAAAGAATTTCTTCCCATTTTCAAGCTTCCTTTTCTTTGAAAAGCATATTTTTATTCTGTTCTGTTCTTGTTTCACTTTCTTTTATATGGAAGAAAAGGATTGCAATTTGAAGTTATTCTGCATTTATGATGCACACTATTCTGCCAGGGATGATTTTCTTGACTATACCCATTCATTCACTCTGCCATGTTTCTGATGATTACTCTGGTTCAGCTATCACCCCCACTGAAGTCAGCTGAAAATGCTGTTTTTCCACACACCTTTTTCCAAATCCTATTCCATCAGTAGTGGCAAAGATTAATAATTTTAAACAATTGCTCCAGTACTTGTTCAGTGGCATTATAAGCCTTGAAAGTGGATTCTAATTAAGTCACCTGAACCAGGAAATAAATTTTATCAATTGTATAATAATAGTACAGAGGTTCAAACACATTTTGTTATGGTCAGCTTTTTCTAAGAAGGTGGAGTTAAATATTCAGATCAATCAGAAATATTGACTTGCGTTCACATTTGAAACATTTAAACTTTGACATCATTTGTTTGCTTCAGCAGTTGTTTCAAATCAGCAATCAGAAAATTATTAACGTGGAGTTTTGTGTTGCTAAACCAGGGCCTTAACTTAAATCTGCCTTTAAAAGATGAAATGCATTTAGAGCTGCTTAAAACCACATGTTAAATTGGCTGCCTTATCTATCTTAGCCAGCAGTGCAGGTTACATTTCTCCACAGGCACTGACGGTGGCACCCAGGCCCAGCGCAGCTTGGCACACGTCACAGCGTCTGCGCTTCCACGCTCGTCGTGACCATCACAACAGCCTGACAGGATTAAAATATATTTCCTGCTCTGTGAGTCAGACCTGGGGAATTAATAATAAGCTCCATTTAAGTGGGAAGAAATAATTTTTCATTTGATACATCAGGTCTGATTTACCATCTTCTTTAAAAAAACCAGCAAGCCCAACCCTCCTGAAAACCACCTGCAACAAAAGAGAGGCTCAGCCTAATGTTCTGTCAAGGGAATGGGCTGAGACAGTGTGCTGCCATATTTAAATTTTCTTAAGCATGTTCCTTTTTCTTACTCCAAGCACTCAGTTGATTGATATCACCATGTCATCCTCCTCTCTCCTCAGACTGCTAACACTCTTTTTGTCCTCGATAGCATTTCATAAAGAACCTACCCCAAACTTCAAAGCTTTCAAAGGGACATTGGCTGTCCCCAGGCCAAGTTGTACAGAGAAATGTCTGCTACCCTGCAGCACAACAACCAAATGTGCAAAATTACAAGCTCTTCCTCTTCAAGTGCACCTGAGGGTCTACAGGTATATTTCTAGTTTAAAATGTAGTTAAGGTGCCTTAGATGGATGTTTCTCATTTCTTCACCAGCTGGATAGCTATTATCCAAGCAGCTCTGGCTTACAGGCATTGACTGCATTTATCCAGCACTCTGCTGTCCCTGTTCAACACGTCTGCTGACAAAGAAAGCAGTTTTCATATGGAAAACTATGTATTTCTCTTTCATTTTTTTAGCTCTTTTAACATTTCTTAAAAGTAAGGGGGGTTGGTTTTGCCAGTCACATAGGTTTCTGTGCTAAAGCCATATTATTTTAAACTCAAAGTACCTTAATCTACATAAAGTGCAATAGGGTAAGCTTTTCCCTGGTGTTATAACCCCTTCTCCAAGCTGCACCTCTTCCTTGAGAGCTCTGCTCAGACATCTCTGTCAAAGTTGCAGTGTTTTGACAATTCCCATTAGGTAATCTAATTATATAATGTGAGGAAAAGCGAAATCAGATAGAAAATTGTCATTTGGAAATATCAGAAATTAATAAATTTACATCAAATTAAACGAAATTGATTTTTTTTTAAAGTAGTTTAGAAGATTTTAGCAGAAATCTTGGGTGAATGGTGATCTGTGTGTATATCAAGCAGCAATTAGGAATTTGTGTTTTCCTCTTTTCACTATGGTGAGATAAGGGGGATGCTGGGTTGTGATGGTTGCCAGCCTCAGCAGAGAATCAGCTCACTCTCAGGCTGGATTAATTTAAGGTGAACCCCTCACTGTTTTAGCAAGGTTTTGGCTTAGTCTGCCTGTGGGAATTGCACATTTCAGGCACTGCAAAGGTACAGGGATAACTTTGATTAATACAGATTGCTAGCAACTTTGAAATTCAGAGTGAAGGCTGTGTTGGGGGCCAGCAAAGGTGCTCTCAGCTTTAGTGCAGCACATGGCCCATCTCTGCCAGCAGCTGTGCTGGCTGTGGAAACCTCGTGAGCAGAACTCCTCTGGAGATTAGAGGCAGGTAAAAAATTATTCTAGGAAATTATTATGCCCTGTGATTTTTGGGGAACACACATTTTTTTGGCTGTGCAAACTCAAAAGGGGAATATTTCATTGAAAGAGAGTCAGCAATTATCAGAGATGAAGTGAGACTAAATGCAAACTTGGGTTTCATCCTCAAGCGGCTGCCAAGTCACTGGCAGGGACAGCAAGAGGCATCAGCCCCCTTCCCTGCCCTTTTCCCTCTTCTTCTTTGTCCTTCCCTGGGCTTTGATTTGGGCATCAGTGCCCACATAACACCTGCATCTATGTTCATCTGGATTTATGAAAATCATGGGAACAGAAAAACATCAGCAGTTAATTAGTTTCATTTTCCTTTCTCAGCAGGGATATTTCTAGCTGCATGTGAAGGAAACAGAAACATGCCTGGATGCTCAGGCAGGAGAGGCTTGCAAAAAGACCTGTTCTGCTACTTGCTGAAATCTCTTGGGTTTTAATTCTACATAGTGAATAGGGAAAGAGGGAAAAGGGAGGTGATTTATGATTTTGGGGTGCTGAGTTGGAAGACAGCTGTTTCTATTCTGCTTTCTCCCTTCCCTGTGCATGGGTTTGCTCAGCTATAAAGAAATGACCCCAGACTTTCTTTTTTTCTCAGATCCATGAGAGCACATGAGACAAAACTGCACACAGTTTTTACCTGACCAGAATGGCTCAGCTGGCCAAGCCCAGACATTCAGCATCCAAACTGGGAGTGCTGCTAAATCCCAGGGGTTTGTCAGTAATGGTAATACCAGCTGCTCACATCTTGTTCAACTGTGCTCACATCTTAGTCCCTGGATTTATTTGGACTATCCTCACCCATAGTGCAGAAGTAAACATCACCAGAAAAGCTGTACTGGAAAGCACAGCAGCACCCCAAATAATCAGTAGGTGTCCTCAGAAAAGAGCATTTCCTTCTTCTGTGGATCCCATATGGCTGGGCTGTGTGCTAAGATCTCACGCAAAATAATGGGATTTTTGTGGGGTTTTTTGGTTGTTGTTGTTGTTGTTTGTTATGTTACTGTGTGCTTACTAAAATAATTTTGAAAAAAACAACAACAACAAAAAACCCAAACAAACAAAAAAACCAAAACGAAAAACCAAAGCCCTAGTGGGATCTTTCAGTAAATAGACTAGAGGAAAATATATTGGCACATCCCAGGCTTTCTATGTCTTTTTCTTAATCCATCCAGCATAGATTGCTATTAAAGACATAGAACTAAAGCCAGCTGGCCATTTGTAGGTGTCATTGTGGCAATTTCTATCTCTGTCTAGGTAGGCAGTTCCATTAATACTGGGGATTCTGTGTATAAAAAGTCTGGCTTTCTTTCCATCTCTGCTCTAGTAACTGCTGGTTTAAAAAGTACAGCTGAGGACAGGCATATAAAGCATAAAACTGGCCTCTCTCCAGGTTATAATGTAAATGGCACAGGGAGTGATGAAGAAAGACAGGCATAATAGCATAAAAAAACCACTTTATAATAACTTTACATGCCCTCAAATATTCAGCATTCTGCTGGACCATAATGGGTGTAAAACTGCAGTGCATGCTGTG
The DNA here is from genome assembly GCF_028551555.1 of Melozone crissalis. NCBI lineage: Eukaryota > Metazoa > Chordata > Aves > Passeriformes > Passerellidae > Melozone > Melozone crissalis. The sequence goes on from NW_026535794.1 coordinate 33,113,800, forward strand.
GAAATGCTTAGGTTGTTATTTGCAACCTAAAGGTTTCAATAACAGGATACCTGAGACTTGGATTTAAAAAACTCCCCCTGACATGCAGTGAATTTAGGTTTTCTTGGGAAGAACCTCTTAGAACTCCCAGTCTTAGAAATTATGGACTTGAATTTTACTTACACATTGATGTTTTCTTCTTGTACACTTTTAATATGGCAGCTCAACACACTTCTGCTTTGACCAAAGGCTGGTGCTGCTCTGTGACAGTGGTCACAGGGGTCTTAGGATGAGGGAAGAGATGAGTATCTGACCCCATATTTCAGAAGGCTTGATTTATTATTTTATTATATATATTACATTAAAACTATACTAAAAGAATAGAAGAGAAGGTTCTCAGAAGGCTAGCTAAGCTAAGAATAGAAAGAAATGAATAACAAAGGTTTGTGGCTCAGGCAGAGAGCCGAGCTAGCTGGGCTGTGATTGGCCATTGATTATAAACATCCAAGATGGGCCAATCACAGATCCACCTGTTGCATTCTACAGCAGCAGATAATGATTGTTTACATTTTGTTCCTGAGGCCTCCAGCTTCTCAGGAGGAAAAAATCCTAAAGAAAGGATTTTTTATAAAAGTTGTCCACGACACTGCTCTGCTCAGTGCCCCAAAACTGCTCCTTGCCGAGTGGAGGAAAGAGTTCCTCTGCCCTGAGGGATCCTGAGCACAAATGGGAGTGTGAGGGGCACAAGCAGGCAGAGGAGAGTGTGTATGGATAGGGATGGAAATTTCTGTTTCACTCCCCAATCCCTGGTTGGCCTGATCCCCCAGGGGCTGCAGAAGAAGGGAGATTTCAGAGGAGCATGGTGATGAGTCCTCAGGGACTGTCACTGTTCAAGACCTTTGTCAGCAACAGGGACACTGAGTGTGAGGCACCTTCAGCAAGTTTGCTGATGACACTGAGCTGTGTGGAGCAGCCAGCTCTCTGGAGGGAAGAGATGAAATACAGTGAGACCTGGACAGGCTTGAGAGTTGGGCCTGTGCTAAACAAACCTCACAAAATCCAATGAGACCAAGGAACAGGTTCTGCACCTGGGCTGGGGAAATCCCAAGCACAGGTACAGCCTGGGTAGAGAATGCATTAAGATCAGCTCTGGGGAAATTGACTTGAGTCTCTTGGTGGAGAGAGAGTGTGCCAGTGCACATGACACACGAGCCAGTAATGTGCACTGGCAGCCTAGAGAGCCAGATGTGTCCTGGCCTGCATCAAAAGCTGGGTGACCAGCTGGGCATGGGAGGTGATTCTGCCCCTCTGCTCCATTCTCATGAAAGCCCACATGGAGTGTTGTGTGCTGCTCTGGGGGCCCCAGCACCAGGAGGACATGGATGTGCTGGAGCAAGTCCAGAGGAGCCCATGAGGATGGTCAGTGGGCTGGAGCCATGAGGGAGGCTGAGGGGGGAAGAGAAGGCTCTGGGGAGACACAGAGCACCTTCCAGTACTGAGCAGGGTCTTATGTCAGAGCTGGAAAGGGACTTTTTACAAGGGCACATGGGGTTGGGACAACAAGGGGGAATGGCTTTACACTGAATTTGGATTTGGATTAGATATAAGGAAGGAATTTTTCACCATGAGGGTGGTGAGGCACTGGAACTGCTTGCCCAGAGAAGCTGTGGAGTATTCAAGGCTGGGCTGGATGGGGCTTGGAGCAGCCTGATCCAATGCAAGGGACCCCAGCCCATGGCAGGGGGAGTTGGAAGTAGATGACCTTTAAAGTCCCTTTCAACCCAAACATTCAATGATCCTATTAAACAAGGAGACAGTGTGACATTTCCTGGAGTAGGAATTGCTTGAAGAGAGACCACAGTCCTGTGGCTTGCTTGCCAGGGAACTGTCAAAGCCAATATGGCTCCCAGTCCAGCAGTGAAATGGTGAAAGGCAGCCTAGCAGGGAGCCAAAAGTAAGTTTTACACAGCTTCAGGGTAGGCACAATAGATGCAGCCCATCAGTGCCAGTTCAGCTGGCACAGCACCACCAGTCAGTGCTGCCCTGGGCCACCCCAGGTGATTCTCAGGGCAAAACACTCCCCCCTTTCTGGGTGCACTGTGGTGTATCTATTGCCACTGAGATAATTAGATCTAATAGTTTCTATGCTTGCATGAGGTAGGATTTTTGCAGCCTCCCCATTACTTGCTGTCAGCCTGTAAAAAACAGCCAGTTCCCAAAGCTGGACAGTTTTGGTGGTGATATCACTGTAAGTGATGTTAACAGGATCTGGATGTTATCCCTCACCGACCAGGGAGTGGATGGCATATTTTGGCAGATTTACTCACTTGCTCCTTAATGAAGAGAATGTGATCAGACATTTTTTCTGCATTGTTCAGAGAAAAGCTCAAAGGGAAATACTTGGAGAGTGCAATGACCTATTAAGTTGCCTGATTTGTGGCTGTAGCTGTTTCCTTTGTGTGAGCACTGGCAGCACTGGTGATTCATGGGCAGGAAAAGATCACTCTTGCATTTGGTTTGCTGCAAGCTGCTCTTCTGGACCTTCCTCACTCACCATGGCATGGGCAGCTTTGGGGCACTCATCTGGGGCATCTGAGTGCTGCAGGAGAGGCAGGGTCATCGCTGGGCTTTAGAAGAGCTGTTTGGAGGCTGCAAAGTACCCATCAGTGCTGGGCCAAAAAAGCAGTGAGATGCTGTGTTCCTGCTAATCAGGTATAGCCAAGAGGCCAGAAACATGAGAGTTTAAGGAATATCAAGCAAGTTTCTGTGTTTTTAAATAGGAGTTTGGAGATCTACTTCCAGGAAGGCATGGAGGGTACCAGCCCATGCATCCTGGGCATCCCTGCTGATGCCCTGCTCTCACAAGAAGAAAGTGGGGTGGGGGTGGAAGGCATTGGTGAACCTGAGGCAGAACTTGGCTCTGAGGCTTGCAGAGTACCAGGCTGATACTTATACACCTCTGGTATGCTTTTAATGCAAGACAGTGAACATCATGTACTAAGCACTGGCATTGCTGGAAACGCCTGTAAGCCATGGGGCTGTATGCTCCCATACTGAATGGCAGAGGGTGTAGGTGACTTACAAGGACATTGATAGAATGGCAATGTTCAGATAATTTCTGGAACAAAACCTAAAAACTGCCAAAGTTCTTCAGGCAAATTATAACACCCACCTTACATTTTAATGCCACCTCAAGCTGTATTCTGCATCAGTCAGCTGTGGGAGGAGATGACATAAACAGACAATTAATGTTTCTTTTCACTTGCAAGTTAAGATTGAAAAATGTGGTCACTGAGCTGTCTTCTTCTGACATTTTCTTCACAGCTCTACACTTTGAAGAGAAGTTTCTGTCAGTCCCAGTGCTAGAGCTGTGCCCTAAGCAAAGGGGGAAGCCCCTCCACTGCACTGGGTGGACCATCAGCATCCATGAGCATCCCATGTATTTCCACTGACTGCAAAACTGCCTTCTTGCTGTCTGGGGCCATGTTTTACCAGGTGTGGTGGGATAAGCATTTCAGAGTCTTCACACTTCTCTGACTGGAATCCAAACAGGGTTCTTTTGGGGAAGCCCTGCGCTCAGGTTCACCTGGAGCTGGATGGGGACAGAAAACCTGCTTAGCACCGGGAAGATGTGATGGCTCATTTGAACACATCCTTTGGGCCTGTTTGAGCTGTGTTTGTGCTTGAAGTATTCTGCAAGTACAAATGACAGTCTGTGATGGAATACCTGAGTGGGCAATGCTTTCTGGAGCAAGCTCCACCTTCCCCCTGGTGCCCATCGTGGCACAGAAGCTACCTGGAAACACAGGGGCTGTCACCAGGCACCTGGTCGTGAGTTACACCAGTGATTTTAGTTCTGGGTTCCACAGGTGTAATCTGCACTGTCAGCAGTGACTCTTTGGGTACTGACAAGCTGAGCTCAAGATATGCTGTCTTACAGGTGGGTGGTGGGGAAAAAAAGATCTGTCTTTTATAAATATATTTGGATAATTGCAGTTACTCAAATCACCCTCACGTCCTTTCCCACTCCCTCCTGAAGACGAGAGTGTTAACAAAAGAAGTCTGCTATTTTATTGTTATTGGGATAACCAGATTCCTGGATTTTCAATCATAATTCAGATTTTTTTTTCTAAATGTCATACATTGAGTGTGATTGACTTTCTGCCAGATTTTTATTAGATAATTGGCACAGCACTTCTCCTGTCAGTGAACCACTGTGGGGAAAATGGTGTAAAGGAAGGAAAAATAGGAAGATGGAAGAAACAAATAAGAAGAAAAGAAAATTGAAGTATCAAACAAAAATGCCTTTTTTTTTTTTTTTTTTTAATAAAAGAAGTGTGAATCACAGCCCAGCACTGGCTTTACAGCTCAGTTTCACTCAGTTAAGCCTCCATGTGTGATTTGGTTCTGATGAAGTTACCCTACTGCAGTCCTCCCAGTAGACAGTCTCCTTTTTATTTAAAGCACTCTTATTTCCCATCATGAATACCTGACCTAAACCTAAATCATCACGATTTCAATCAGATATATCCACAAGTCACTAATTCTATCTCCTGAAATCTGGGTTTGCGTTGATATCACAATCAATAAACTCAGCATCTCTGCAGAGCAGGTTCCCCGGTGTCCCTGGCAGAGCTGGGGCAAGCTGCTTCCCACAGTTTGTGCTGTTTGAGCTGAATCTCGTGGCGAGGGAGGGACAGAGGAGCATGCTGCAGTGAGCTAAGGCAGGGTGTGGGTTTGCAGTGTCTCAGACCCCCTGCAGCAATGCTCTGGCTGTGTGCTTATGCACATGGAAAACTCAGTGGCCTCCTTGCATAGGTATGAGCAGAGGTGCTTCCCACCGAGGTACTGTTCAGCTGCCTGTAAACAGTCACTCCTTGCTGTGTTTGTTATTTTGTTGTATTTATGTTTGCTATTTTGTTTTATTTATGTTTGTTATTATTCTCGTTTGTTAATGAGAATTTGTTCTTGTTAAGCTGTACAAAATTTCCACAAAGAAACCTCACCCTTCCCCCCAAAACCCCAAACAAGCAAACAAAATAACCCCAAAACAAAACAAAAAAAAACCACAAACCAAACCCAAACAAAACTGTAAAATGACCAACCAACATAACAAAGCAAAACAAGAACAAAAACAGCAATAAAAAACAAACAAAAACCCCAAAACAAAACAAAAACAAATAAAAACCCAAACACAAACCCAAAAAACACCCCCTGACAAAAGACAAGAGAGGGGTTTGCAGCAACCCCGGCTGTCAGAGGTATAGTAGTCTGAAAACAATGGAATGGCTCTAAGTAAATAAGCTTGATAACTTACCCTTAGCATTTCAGTAAACAGGTATCAAAAGCCCTTAGTGAAGAGAGGATTATATGCATGTATGAATATATATTCCTTCCACTAGAGTGAACAAAAATAAGATGAAACCAAGCCAGAAGGCTGGAAACACAGATGACCACATATCGCTCATAGTATAATAAGAAGAAAACCTGGCTTATTTATGCTCTAAAACCATTAGTCACACTATCAGAAAGAGTGTCCACAAACACAGAAATCTCATTTTGGAGGAAGCTGTATTTCCTAAATTGTGGTAAGGGAAATTGCGAGATTTATGGGCATCACATAACTTGACCAAATATAGAACTGTGTAGCACCCTGTGGCATGAAAATGTTGCATCCGGTACTGATTGTGTAGCTGTGCTCTGTGTGTGTATGTATGTACAGGTGCCCAAGCACTTGCTGCACATACACCTGAGTCTGTACCCAGGCACACACACACACTTGCATGCATGCATGTAAATATCATTTTATTGGCATTTCAGGGGCATATACTTTTGCTTCTGTTTGGTCTTGCAATCTTGCTTATTTTCTTTCTTGCTTTAGCATAACCAGCCAACTGCTGCCTTTGCCCTCCCCCAGGTGCAAGAGAGGAGGTTTTGTCTGACAGCAGAGAGAAATGGGAAGGATATTCAGCAATTCTGGAGAAAAGCTAATTAAAGTTTGCACCCATGGCCTGCTTTCAGCAGCACTTCACAAATCCTTCCTTCCTTCCTTCCTTCCTTCCTTCCTTCCTTCCTTCCTTCCTTCCTTCCTTCCTTCCTTCCTTCCTTCCTTCCTTCCTTCCTTCCTTCCTCTATGCTTCAGCTTTGAATAATTGAGTATCTAGGTTTTTTTGGGGGGAGGGGGAGACAAAGAGGATTTTCATAATAAATAGGAAAAAGTATTAATCACATTATTCTAGAAAGTCAGACCATAGATCTTAATATTTTCAAAGATCATTTAATCACTTTGTCCCTTCTCCCTGAAGGGAATCTGATTACCAACCCCTTTGCTGCATCCTAGGGCTGTACAGGGTTTTTTTTGTCAGTCTCTGTATGGTTAACCTCTTTGTCATAATATTGATTTTGAACAAAAATATCCTTTCTGCCTTACTTAACTTTGATATGCCACAGAGCCATGTAACTATAGCTATCTTTAGATCATTGTCTAATCTTAGTATTTGAAATTGAGTTACTATGTCTAATCAGTTCTTCCCAGAAGTGCCTTACTAAAGCCACTGAAGAGTTCATTAAGAGACACATCTGACTTGAGATTTGCCTCCTGCAGGCTCCCCTCAACCCCAAAATTACCAGCAGTATTTTGGAAGAGACGGGTGATGACAGCCTTCTCCCCATCCCTCTCTGGAGAGCAGGGCAGAGCCCGAGGTGTGGCAGAGCCTGGGCAATGGAGGGGCTGAGTGCAGAGTCTGCAGGGACTGAGGGGCTGCTGAGCTCCATGAGCACAGAGAGGAGCAGCTGGCAGCATCAGGGACTCATGGTGTGGGTGTGATGGCTGTCAGGGACAGGCAGCTCCACTTACAGGCTTTGTCACCAGACTCCTGGGACCTTACTTGGATGCAAGCGCGCAGGCAGCGAGCTCTTGGCTGGCAGGTACAGGTGTCCGTGGTAGCCGTGCTCCCCACGATGATCTGAACCCATGCACCTCCCAGGCAGCTCAGCACAGGCTGCTGGAGCCCATCCCATGGGCTGCTGCCTTCTCTGATCGTGGCTGCCACTGGCTGCTGTGGCTTGTCCCCTCTGCTCTCATCTGCCCCTCTGAAGATGCTGTCCCCCAGCTGTGACCCTGTCCCCTCTCCTTCTGAGAGCCCCCCAGAGCCGTGCAGCCCCCAGGTGTGCCCTGTCCCCCTCCAGCATGGATTCAGGGAGTGCCCCAAGGATGGAGGCTGCTCTCTGTGCAGCAGGGACCCTCTGCACGGAGCAGGTCACCTCCCCTGGACATGGCCTGGAGGACAAGGTGCAAGGGACAGATCTGAAGGAGAAACTGGAGCCCTCCAGGAGACAGAGGAGTCTGGAGCAGAAGAAACTCCCCCTGGGTTCACAGGCCTTGCTGTGAGAAGAGCTGCTGCCTGCTGCTCTGCAGCTCTGGGAGGCTCTGGCAGAGGGAAATGATCCCAGGGCACAGGCCCTGTCCTGAAACCAGCTCAGGCACTAGAGGTGAGATCTTGGTTAAGTTCAACCTGCTGACCAGGACAGCAGGGGTACTTGGGAAAGTGTAGGGACACAGTTTGTGGTAATTGGGAGTGGGGCTGCAGCTGAGCCTCATCCCTAGTGGTTACAGCTGTGAGAAGCAGGTGAGCAGCATGGAAGGCAATGAGCCATGGAGTGCACAGGGGCACTGACCCGCCACGAGAGGGAACAGAAGGCACAAAGGTGCAATGCATGGACATGAGGGGTATAAAAGGTTGGGTTAAAGAGCAAGAAGGGCTTGCAGCCTTCTGAAGTGGTGTTATGTTGCTCTGTGTGGGCAGGTACCTGAAGTCCTGTCATGTGGTAAGGTGTTACTCTGTATGGGTTGAAGCTTTCTGAAATTGTATTATGATGTTCTCTGTATCGTGGCTGTCTCAACTACAATATTTGCTGTGACAGGAAAGCCCTCTGAGGCCTCTGTGCCATGGCTTTTCCCTGAGTTACTGCATCCTCCCCTTCCCTTCCTTGCCCTCCCTGTGACCCCTGCTTCATCCATGGCAATGCAATCACTCCTGGCTCAGGTCCAACCTTGGATGTTTCCCCCTGAGCCCTCTTAGAACAACAGCACACCCCTGACCTGTGGTTTCTGCAGCCCCGTGGGGTTTGTGGTGCACACCTGGAGCTCTGCACACACAAACACACACACACACACACACACACACACACGCACACACACAGGTGTGCATGTGGGCACGCTTTGCTCCCGGCTACACAGCTGATTCCCTGTGCCTGCTGGATGCAGAGGAGCAGAAAATGGCACATTGCTCCATCATTCCAGCTTCAGAGAGGCAATTATATCAATCCTGATATGTACCTACTGTGTCATTAACCATCCTAAGCTTTGTTTTGGTGTTCTTTTTCAAGGGACTTCTAATTAGGAGTAACAAACTTTTACACCAGACAAAGTTCATCAATTTGTAAACATTTCTGATTGGAGTATGTAGTGCTTTATGAAATACTGGTAATTAAGTCCAGATAATAATCCCTCCAGCCTTTCAGAACAATCAAGCAAAATGTTAATTAAACAATCAGTGTCCTCCATGTAGAAAAAAAGTAGTTCAGGTCATGATAATTAATAATCTTTTGCTCTATTCCCCAAGCAGTTTTTATGACTGTGGTCTGTGAATATTAAAAATAATCTGGTGATGAGAGACCAGATGGCTAAGGAGGTTGAAAATGGCATATGTTGCTTTTCACTTGAAGATTATGTGCTTCATTCAAATGTTGCTGCTTTTGATGGCTGTTGAATTGCCTAAATGAAATGAGTTGGTGAACCACAAAATTACCCCAGAACAGGCCATAATTTGCACCACTGAGGAAGAATTCCTAAGGCTGAGAAGGATTTAAAGAGGTTTACGGCTGGTTACATGTAGCTTTCATTAATTATTCTAGACACCATCTTATTTTGGGAGATATATTTTTATATATATATATATAAAATATATATATAAAAATCAAAATATTATTTAGGAGATCTATTATATTAGGAATAATTACATTATTCCTAAGAAAATATAGTAATTGGAATATTTATATTATGCCTAATTTTCTAATGATTTCCAAATTATTCATAATAATTTTAGATTACTCATTTTAATTATTTAAAATTATTCCTATTATTTTAGGAATGATAACAGTCTTGATTTCCAAGTTGGACCAATCTGGTGAAAAGACTTCACTGATGCCCGTGAATTTTGGATCAAGCCTTTAGAAAGCAGTATGATTTACACATACATAGATTATGAATGTTTGTTTGTTTCTTAACCCACAAAACATATCAAATCCATTCCCTTTTACAGGATTTAGATGTATTTGTGGAGGTATTGCTCTGTTTGTGATCTCCTTGTCTTCTGGGAGCTTCAGTTTCTAATGCAGAGTCCTTGGTACTTTGTAGGGAAAACATGTTTTAAAAAGTAGAAATAAAAAATGAAATAAACCACTCTCATGCAAACATTGTAAAAGCTGGGCTTTGTAAAAGGGGGGCAGGGCAGTGCAGTAATTTTATGCCCAGGCTGATCCCCTTTATTGTTGAAGAGAGTAAGATAACTCCAATTCCATTTTATCTTCTTATTGCACTCCTAGCTTTGTAAACATCCCTGCAACTAAGATATTTTGTGTTTTATTGAAAATTCTGGGAAGGCTCTTTTGTGCTGCAAATAAATGCTCCTTCCATCTTTTTTATTTGTTTGGGTCTTTGGGGTTATTATGGTTGGTTTTTTTTTTGTTTGTTTGTTTTTGTTAGTCTTAAAGCCTATGCTCTGAACATGGTATAGGTGAAACTCGAAGTTCCTTATTCCATACTCCCACTACAATTGCATATTGGAACAATTCCTTGGCCCTCTGCTGGGTATTTGCACTACTGAGCGGGTCATACTGCATCTAAAGGGACACTGGGGTAAGCCCTTCCACTGTCATTACAAGATCCCTTTCCATAGAGCTGTGCAAGGAAAAGCCTTTGAGAAGCATCACTTTTCCTTGTCCTTTCCAGCCTGAATCCTTCTGTGATAAGGAGCATGGTTATGAAAAAAAAAAAAAAAAAAAGGAGAAAAACTAGAGAAAGCTGCTTTTTGTGGAAGTAAAAAGTAATGACTATTAGAGACTGGAAAAACTGTGTTTTTCTGTTTGTAATACCACCATGCTCCTATCACTTTGAAAAGCTGTACAGGTTGATACTCACAAGGTGTAATTAAGAAGTTAAACAAGTTGCTTCAATAAAGAGCATAATCACTGAAAGCTCTTTTCACTTAAAGACCACCTCCTAATTTGGAGCTGCCTCTCTCTTCATTGGTCACATGGTGATCAAAGATCTGATGTTCAGGAAAGTGATTCCTGACCTCTGACTCTGGAAACTTCAATTGCCCCCCCAATAAAAGGGAGATGAGGGTGTTTTTCTCTATATCACAGAGTTTTTGTGAGAGTTGACATTTGTGAGGCATATCTGAGTGCCTCAGGTCATTCTGTATTGATTATATGATTCTCTACTTAAGCCATGACATTTATATATAAATTTATAGATGTAATACTGCTTCTTTTCTCCCAGGGCTGATTTTTGAAATCATAGAATCCTAGAATGCTTAGGGTTGGAAGGATTCTTAAAGATCTCATCTAGTTCCAACACCTCCTGCCAAGGGCAGGGATACCACGCAGTAGACCGTATTGCTCAAATTATATATATTTAATATAGCAATGCTTCATACAAAATTAATACATCTATAAATTCTATAATTCTGCTTTGACTGTTTTGTTTCTTTTTCCTGTATGGGCACAGAGCCAGCAATGCACAGTACATTTAAGATTTTATGAAATGTTTTACCTGGTGCTTGGTCACAGGACTGTCTCATTTTCTTCTTGAAAAATATCCAGTCAACACAAATGCAAATTTTCTCAGCAGGATTTAAAATGCACATGTAATTTTTGCAACTTGCACATGTAATTTTTGCAACTTTATATAGTATGTAAAGTCTGTCATTTCTCAGGCTGTGCTACTGATGATGTCTGATGAATGCTGAGCACTTGTTATCTCTTACATGGGGCTCTGCCTAGCCAGCAATGACAGCTGATCCAATGGCTGCTGTGCAAGGCTCGCCATGTCCTGGGGTGAGGTGTCTTCAGGACAAACACAACTTTGGGTGCCAATCTGTCAGAGGTATTTCTGCCCTCTAGCAGGTGGCCGGTGCTCAAAGGCTGGCCTTCTTTACTCCTTAAAATGCAGGTGGTTTTGGTCACTCCAAAAAAGGGTAACAACCCCCTTGAGTCTTGCACACACAGCCGTGCACCGGATGAGGGATCTCCCAGCTCAGTCCAGAAGCTGAATCTGGCTACAAGAATTGATCCTGCCAGCGAAGGTTTTATAACTAACTCAAATACTTCAAACCAGGAAGAAATTTGGAGGCAACCAGCCTATTCACTGGCAATTTCCACAGAGAAAAATACCTCAGAAGAAAGGTATTTCCAGTATTGGCTTAAGCAGCTCCACTTTCAAGAGATAAACCAGAGCTATATTCCTGCTGTGAGATATATGTGCCTTCAGAAACAATCACTAAAGAGCAGGTTATTTTTCTGTTGTTCTCACACTGTCCACAAAGCTGGCTCCATTCCTATCTCTCATGATCTGTTTGTGAGTACATAAAGCAGAGTGTGCCTGGTGCTGTTCAATGTGTGGAGAGGTACGGGTGTCTCTGTTCTTAGACATTTACATAGAATAAAAGGGTTTTCCCCCCCTATTTTCTTCTACTACACTTCTGATTCTATTGTCAGTAGAATGTTCTTAGGGTTCTTCAGCCTTCAAGGACACGATTTCTTTTGCAATGGCCTTTATGAGAGTAACTTCACAGCTCAGACAGTTTTTAGGGTTAAATTCTTTTCAAGCATTGATGGACAGAATTTCTTTCAAGATGTCTTATAATAGCCAAATCACTTCAAAGAACTCATCATGGGACTACAGAAGTCAGAGGTTATTGGATGTCTTTCAATTCATGCTATGGAAATGCTCATCCTCTGATGAAAGCCAGAACTAGCTTTAAAGTCAGGACAGAAACCTAGAGCTATCCATGATCCTGTAGGGCAGCCTTTTTCTTCCCACAGCTATGGGTAACAGTGGGAGATATGAAGTCTCCATGAAAGAGACCATGGTTATGTTTAGCTCTTTGTTCCTGGCAATTACAGCCATTAATCCTAAAGTGACACCAAATGTTTGGATGCCTCTAGGGAATGGATTTTTCTCTTACACTGCTACTAAAGTTCTGTCTGATCACAATCAAGGCCACGCTGATCACTCTTGTTCCCACTGACACTTGCAATGGCACAGCATGTGCAAGGTTCCCTACCCAAACCTTCTACCAGGTTTCCTGCAGGCTCTGTTTCTGCTCCCAGCACCTTGAGCACCTCTGTGGCTCTGCAGGGGCCTCTGTGCCAGGTTTCATGGCTGGCACTGATGGGGCAATCCTACTCAGGCCTGGGAGGCTGGAAGTGCACAAAACACCTGAGTCTGAAGGCATTGCTGGGTTTCTTGACATCTTCCCAAGCACTGAGAGGAATTCAGAATCACACGTGCGTGTTATGTTGAAGAGTCTAGAGGGTAAGTCAAATAAAGAGCAGCTCAGGGAGCTGTGGGTGTTCAGCCTAAAGAGAAAAGGAGACTCAGGGGAGACATTATTTCTCTCTTTTGAAAGGAGGCTGTAGCTGGCTGGGGATCAGCCTGTTCTCCAGGCAGCCAGTGAAAGGACAAAAGGACATGGCCTCAGGCAGTGCCAGGGGAGAGGCAGGTTGGACATCAGGAAGAATTTCTCCAAGGAAAGAGTTGTTAAACACTGGAATGGTCTGCCCAAGGAGGTGGTGGAGTCACCATCCCTGGATGTGTTCAAGGAATAACTTGCATGTGGCATTTAGTGCCAAGTCCACTTGAGAAGATGGTGATTGGTCAAAGGTTGGACTCGATGGTCTGGGAAACCCTTTCCAACCTGACAGATTCTGTGACTCTGTGAAATACTGTAGCTATGTCCTTGGTTTCAGTCTATGCTGGCAAACAGAGCAGCATCCAGGAGAGAGATGATTTAAGGAGGACTTCTACCTAATCATTCTCCTTTGCTGTCACCCCAAAGAGAAAAAACAAACTGTGAATTTTCGCCTCAATCTCACTCTCCTCCTACACGCGTTCCCCTTGAGAGAAGTGTGTTCGCTTCCATCCAGAAAGATGCTCCACCATTTCACAGAGCTGGATTTTAGTCCCCATTGCCGGAGGCTGGCTAAAATAGTCCTTCTATCTTTCTTGCCCTGAAATCAATCTATCATCTGGTCTTTTTAGACTCAGCAATTTCTCTCAGGTGAGCCTGGTTTGGCTGAAAGGGAACTTTGTGCAGGCTTTCACTACAATAAAACTCAGCTTCTTGCACCTCAGAGAAAAAGAGTGAAGTTTTATGACGATGATTATTTTTAATGCCAGAACAGACTGAAGGGTAGCAATGCCTAGTGGACTTGGAACCATGAATCTTCTTACTGGCTCAGCTCAGAATTGACAGTATCTCTGTTTTCCTGACCATTCAGGGAAATTTTTATCTCTTGGCTTTCAAAATGCCTGCTGCCATTTACCTATCCAGGCATCTTATCAGAAATAATCTTTATTTCAAAGTGGTGTATAAATTTTACCTCTTTAATACTCTGCTGTGACTCTTCTCAGAAGTACACAGGGATAGGACAGGAGGAGAGTGACACATGGTTGCAGCAAGAAATATTTCCTTTGGATAATAGGAAGAAAACATTTTCTCATGAGGATAGCCAAACTCTGGAACAAGCTACCCAAAGAGACTGTGAAATCACTCCTGGAGATATTCCGAGTGTGACTGGACAAGGTTTTGAGCAGTCTCATCAAAGAGCTCTTGCTTCAAATGGAGGCTTAATCCAATGACCTGTGGAAATCCCTTTCAAAAGAAATCACTTGTTTATGACTCATATCCTCCTTACCCTGTCCTGAAATCCCTAGGAGAGCATTAGTGCCTCCCTTCCACAAGCCAGGCCTGCAGGTCTTTGTTGCATGTTGGACTCTCAGCCAGCACTAAAAGTCCTCTCTAAGGCTGTGAAAAACCAAAGCGAGCACCTATATGGCAACCCACTCCAGATGACCTTAAGTTTTGTTATGTGATAAATTATCTGGAAGAGGCTATCAAGACTGTTCTGCTAAATCAGCTCTCTTACCCAGTAACTGATTAATTGGTGTAAAAATTACATGGCAATTGCCTAAAAAAATTAGGAAGTATTCCTGGAAAGTCACATCATTCTAAGGAGATGGACCTTCCCTTTGGTGTCCACAAACACCTATACTATCAACAGTCTGAAAAATGCCACCAGGAAGGCCATGAAGGCTCTATTACAGAGATATAATATCAGTACCTGAGCTTACAAAATATTGCTGATACTTCCTCATCCACCTGAGGTGTTCCAAAGTGAGAAATCTTTTCCCTCTTTGTAATTTAATCCCATATATCAAGAAGTGATAACAAACCAATTGCATTCAGCAGTATTACTGTGTTCCTAAGCAAGTGGAGTACATACCACTGTGTTAAATGTAAGGCAAAAGTATCAATCTTTCCTGGGTACCCACCACCAAAACACCATGCGCTGTAATTGTTCCATTTATTTCCAAAAACTAGAATCACCACAGCCTTGAAAGCATATTAGGATTTTTCTTCATGAGAGAAATATGATCTGTACCATGGTCTCTTTAAGATCTTATTGGTACTTTCTTGGGAGATGGGATTTGAAACATAATTAGATTGTGAGATACTGCAAGATTGTACAAAAGCACTTTTCTAAAAAAAAAAAAAGAAGATGATTTTTACTTTTCTCTGTGGACAGCTAGAAAACATAACAGCCTGGTTTTGCAGCTTTTATTGTGCTACTCTAATTTTTTCCTGGTGGGTACTGGAAAAAAAAAAAAACCCACACCACATTTCCAAATCATCATTTTCAGAGTTGCACATTGCTAGCAATGAAACAGTCAGCGCTAACTCTGCCAGCATCTTATCAACAATAAATGCCATTTGAAATGATTATGTGAGCTAGAGAGGTTGGAATAGGTGCTTTGCTTCAGTTGCCTTTCTCCCTGAATGCTGCTTTGTGCATATAGATAAAATGTGCATTGGCTGATGTGGCACTTTCTGCACGGGGTGAAGCATGACCTTCCATCCCTTCCCAGGGTGTTAGATGGCACCAAGCAAGGTAAAATAGGAGCCCCACTTTTTGCTGTATCTTTTGGGGGTCAGAGGGCATTGTCAAAAGAAGCTGTAGGCTTCAAAATTAATTTGTTATTTCAGCTCAACACCCAGGCAGCTCTAGTGCCCTTGCACCATTGAAATGTTGAAGATTCTTAGCCTGGAATTTGGATGGCCACAAGGTGACAGGTAAGAAGAGAAATGAGTTTTTCCTGAGTGAATATAACCTACATTTTAATACATGGCATCAATTCTTGAAGTATTTTGCTAAGTCAGTCACATGGTATGAGGCAATACTGCTTAGAGAAGAAGAGGAAAATCCATTTAGAAAGCACATAATGAGGTAAGATTTCTGGTGGTGTACATTGCTGAGGAACGGAAAATTGTCGAGCTATAAAACATTCATGAGAAACGCGAATTATAATGTTCTTGTTCAAAACTGTACAATCAGTGTTTCTATTCTGAACTCTATTTTTGGAAGTTGTTCCTTATTCCTGAAAAATTGCTTTGTGCTGGAAGGTAGCAATAAAGATGGTAACCCTGGAGAAATGTTGTCTTATTCTTCTGGGTTTGGTTCCTGGTGGAAAAAGTTAGGAATTTGTTAGTAGAAGATCCATTTGGCCAAATAATAAGTGCTCAATTTCTGATTATATTTACATGCTACCCAACCATCTACCAGCAGGAGATTGTATTTAGGAAGAAATAGGAGAATCACCCATCATGATACAATGGTCAGTGTCAGTCCCCATCATGGAATCACCATCCCTGGCAATGTTCAAAAAACAAGTGGGGGCACTTGGCAATATGGTTTAGGGAGCATGGTGGTATTTGGTTGGAGGTTGGACTTGATTATCTTGGAGATCTTTTCCAACCTCAATGATTCTATGATTCTTCTCTGTGGCTCCAGCTTTAGAAGCCAGAGGGTATTTGAGTCTCAGCAGCACCTGGTTTGATCCACCCTGCACCTGGGGTTTGGATATCTATGGCTCTTCATGGCAATGGGCTGGGAGGATGTTGGTGGTGCTTTCTAGTGAGGATCTTGGGGAAAGCCAGGTGGAAGGAGATGACTCTGCAGTCTGGTGGACAGAGTCTGCAGAGCCTCCATCAGTTCTGAAAATGAGGAAAAGGTATTCAAGGTCATTCAGGATCAGATTTTTCTCCTTAAACCATTTAAGCATCTTAATGTGGGAAATTAAGCTCAAACACCCTCATGATAAGCTCTCCAGATGCCTGTCTGCAACATTAGTTTGCGAAGTACCTGGAAAATCAGGCCCCTTGGCAGAACTGAACAAAGCCTAAGCAAGTTTCTGATTTAGGACATGAATGCTGTGACAGGAGCCAGGTGCACCCCGAGCACCTGCTCCTCTCTGAGACACTGCCTCCTCTGGCATCAGAAACCATTTGGCATTATTGAGAAGTGCGTGGCCTGAACCCCAAATTTGCTTCTATTTTTCTATTGCAGAAAATTGTGTTGCTAACACAAGGGAGCTTGAGAGTGTGTGTCAGCCCCATCCTGATGGCAAGGAGCTGACAGAGCTGTTATGAGGGATGAAGGTGTCTCACAGAGTTGATGCAGCTGAAGATCTGAGGGTGAGTGATACAGATGCCATTTCTGAGCCTGTCCCAGCGGCAGCATTGAAGAAATCTGTGTATATTCTTTACCTTGGCAGGTCACTTCCATTTATTCTCATAAAAGTCAATTGTGCAGATATTAATATCTGCAGCTCTCCTTAATTTCTGCTGTCATGATGTGCTTTTATTACATTAGAATGACCTGAAATTGTGTCCTAGTCTCATAGATCCTATTTTCACAGCTTGTGCTGTGGGTTTAATTTCACAGTTTTTAGTTTCCCAGCTTAAAAATATGAACAACTTATGGAGCAAAATTAACAGTTTATTAAAAATATCACTCACTGCAAAAGTCTTAAGGGTAATTCACAGCTCTATAAAAGGTCGTGGTATAAATAATTGCTTGATGAATATGGACCATGTCTGTTTGTCATTAAACACCAGCAGAGAGCTAATGCACTTTAATAGTCCTGCTAACTGTTATCTGACAGGCATAGAAACCACAACCAAATGCAACAATTATGCTGAACAATTGCTTATTACTCTTTTTTCTTTACACAAAAGGTAAAATAATGACATATGCTGTTGTCTTCACCCATCAGTAGTGGTCACGACTTTACTCCTATAAAACATGGTAACCAATAGCTTAAATATTGCAATGCTGTTGCCCTGTTTATCAAACAAAATGTCCCATTAATTCCACTCTTTTACATGTGGAAAGGCTGCTCTCACAGTGTGTAACGGTGAAAACTGTTTGTTTTGTGCAAACATCCTGTTTGTAGCAAACATGTTCAAGGTCTCTGGTGTAATCACTGTGTTAATGAGGCCCTTGTGATCCACACATATCTGTGTAGTTCTCCATTTAGGAGTGGAAGATATAGATTTAAATCTTATTCAAGACAAAAGCTTTTAGTGAGATTTCTCTAATAACTGCAATTACTTCTATTTTAATTTAGGTCTTACTGTATTCAGTTGTGACTGAAGCTAATTACAGCACACCTAGTCCTTCTAATGAGGGTAAGGACAGCAGTCTGGTGTGTGGGAATGGGTGCAGAAAGATAAAGGACACTGATAGAGATGAAGTCCCCCTTTGAAAATGTCTGGCTCTATTCCAGAATTATTTCTGGTTAAAGAGGCTAAAAGATACTCCATTCCCTTACTCTCATTTGCCTTATAGCATCTGCCCCAAAGGCCAGGGATAATTAATCCGCCTCCTCTCAGCTGCCCTTGGAGAGGCTTTTCTACACACCAGGGGCTCCTTTAGGTCTGCCCCAAGCACCCATGTATCCCATCACCTTCCACCCAACCCATCCGCAAAGGTCCCTGTGGAGTCCCATTTGCTTTTCTCCATAAGAAGATCCCCGGTAAAGTGATTCTATCATACTTGATTGAGTTGCTTTGTGTTAAGAACTTCCCACAGATAAGATGGGTACTTCAGCTGACCTGGATCAGAATGTAATCTATTTGTGTAAGAAATTATTTAGCTCAAGAGAAATTAGGTGCTGCTGCGGCTCATCCAACAGGAAATAAGGCTTTAGGCTGTGGTCATTTCCTCAGCCACACTCCTCAGCTCAGACTACTCTGGCACCTAGATGGGTGAACTGAACACCAAAGTATTAAAAGGAAGCATGTGTATAAAATTCATGAGAAAAGTTAAACTTTTATTCAGGTCAGGATCCAACAGATGTGCCTGAAGCCACATAGTGAATGAGACAAATAAAATTGTTAAAATTGTTAATTGATCTCTGTCCATCCAGGGCAGTAAGTAGCCCAGCACTACCATGGAATAAAGGGTATGTGGCCTTGTCATTAAGTGCTGTGTCATGATGCTCATGCACAAGACCATGTTGAAATGAAGTAACAGGCACACCCTTGGTTTTGGAATTTATTGAACTTTGCACTGTTGGTAGAATTTGGCTAATGCAGTTTCTTGGTTACTGTGAGGCAAATGTCTTAAGTGAATGCGTCAAAGCAAATCAATTTAATAAATAAACTACTGATTAGAAATAGGAACAGTGTTATCAGGGAGTTGATCTTTGTTCTGATGAGATGGGATTACATTATGAATCTCAAATAACCTCAGGTAGAACCTATTCTGTTTCCAGAGGCAAGACAGGACCTATGGTGTCATGATAAATAATTACACATGAGAAATTATGACTTGGTTGCAGAATCTGGTTGCCTCAGTTTTTTGTTCAAACAGGATGAGTAGTTTAAGGGAAAGAGATACTTACACTTTTAATGAAAGGATTTGTTTGACACTTCTTTTCCCCAGACCTACCCTGGGAAGTGACACTTGCACAGTGATAAATGAGCAGCTTCTCAAGAGGAGAGGCAGGTTATGCTTCTCCAGCAGGTTTAGAAGTTCCTGCTCTTCCAGCTACCTCCCTATTTTTCCTTGACAGTTAAATTCACCAAATTGGCAGGATATTAAAAAAAATATCCTACCTGCAGCTTACCCCTGTGCTGTGGTCAGCAGGGACTTGCAGAAGGGCCATTGATGAACCCTGTATGAAGAGATTGCTTCCTGCAAACATATTTCATGTTTCTGATTTTAGTTTATTGATTGCTTTTTCCTGTAAGCTCCCTGGAGTCTTGGACAGCTCAGAAATACCAGGCTTGACTATTCAGTCTTAGCCAAAAGGTTTATAAAAATCTAATGGCTTACCTACACAAGCAGTGGAATTGCAGAGCTGCCAGGAATGGCATATAGGCATTGTGACCACCCAAATATATTCCTTGGCAAGAGATCCTTGAAATAGCAAAGGAAGTCTCCAGATGTTGCTGTCTTTGGCTGAGTATTAAGAGAAAAGAAGAAACCCCAGGTTGCACCAAAATCTGTCAAAAACATTCAGACAAGTTATGGCAGAATTGCTGGTATAAACACATTGTAAATAGTAGGATAGACATGCATTAAACTCTGATGTGTTTTTGTCCTCAAACAGGTCTAGAAAGCACCTTTTATAAAATGCTATCTAAACTGTCCCAGGATGCTCAACAGAGGCAATCAATCAATCATATCCTAAAACAAAACTTGTCTAATGAAGTGTAAGTTTTTAATATAGTATGGAGAAAAAGCATGGCTACATGATGCTTTCACTTCTCCATTCCTGGAAGCGTTCCAGGCCAGCTTGGACAGGCTCTGAGCAACCTGGTCTAGTGAAAGGAGTCCCTACCCTTTGCAGAGGTGCTGGAACAAGATGGACTTGAAGGTCTCTTTCAACCCAAACCTTCCTATGATTCTGTGATGTGGCACAACAGCAAGTGGCAGGGTGATGTGGAGACATGTAAGGATCACAGTATTGCCCAGGCTGTAGGACTGAAATTAGCTGTTCCCAACTTCCAGGTACAATATTTTGGGATATTGGAGTTTTGGTTTTTTTGGGGGATTCTTCGGGGTTTGTTTTTTTTTTGCTGGTTTTTTTTGGTGTGTGTGGGGGGGTTTGGTGGGGTTTTTTTTTGGTTTTTTGTTGTTTGTTTGTTTTTGTTTTGTTTTGTTTTTCTTTTTGTGGGTTTTTAAAAAATATACTTGTTGTAGTGGTGTGAGCACAAAAAAGTATCTTCCCTTAAAATTGTGAATGTATCTTCTCTTAAAATTGTGATGAATGTTTTGTTGTAGTAAGGTTTCAGATTATCTGTGCCATTTTTCATTGAAAGCTTTCATACCACCAGTCAGCCAAAAGTCCTAGAAAGGTGAACTTATGATGTTCCCTTAAGAGCAGGAGAGCATTCCTCTGCCCCAGGCAGTGTGTCCTAGACTGGCTCTATCCTTGATAGATGAGTGTCCAGATCACCCTTCAAAACCTTTAAATACTGTCTACATCCTCATTGAGCAATCCGTTCAAGGCTTTGCTTGCCTTACTATTTTTGTTCGTATCCCAGTCCAGATTCCTTTTATTCCAACTCATTATTTCTTATCTTTCTCAGGACAGGCAGGGAGAAGAGTTTATACCCCTTCTAGATTCCTTTTATTTCAACTCATTATTGCTTGTCTTTCTCAGGATGGGCATGGAAAAAGTTTACTTACGCCCTGTTTTTGTCTTTTATACAAGTGAGAACTGGCATAATTTCCCTCTCACCTTTCCTTCCCTGGACTAAACAGTCCCATTTTCTTTAATCTCATTCTCACAGCATAGCTCCTGCTTTCTAGAGTGCTTTTTATTCTCTCCATTCCCCTTCAGTCCCTCCCCACTTGGCCAGAGTTTTTCACAGCTAGTGCTAACAAAAGCCAGACCCTCATTACCACCAAGTACAGACAGAAATTTCTTCATCTGGCTCAGAGACAGAAGCCTAGCTCAGGTACACCAGGTTTGCCTGGTTTGCAGCTGTGTGATGCTTTTGACTCATGATCAGTCTGTGATTCACTGTAAAGCTTGGTGTTTTTCTGCATTACTGCTGCATAGCCAGACATTTTCCATCCTGCATTTAGAGAAATAAATGTAGAACTTTGTGTGTCCTTATTGAATTTTTGCCTATTACTTTCAGGACATTTTCCTAATTTATCAAGAATGTTTTAAATTCTGGTTCTGCCCTCCTTCACACTTGTAGCCTTTCCAGCAGTGGTGTTGCTTGAAAATTTAATAAAGTTTACTTGTTAATTCATCATCGAAGTCATTAATGAAAATATTGAATAATACTGGATAGGGGACAGATCCTTGGGGGATCTTTCTTGATACATCATTCTGTGCTGATTGTGAACTAGGGGTAGCTATTACCTGAGTGTGGGTTCCCCAGCCAGTTATATACCACTGATAACACCTCAAGCTAGGATTTCACTCACTTGTTAGTGAGTTTGTTGTACAGGCCAGTGAAGGGAGGGTAGTGACAGTGAAGGTACTCAAGCAGTGGCAGGGAGTGCCTCTCCAATTCACATGGATTGTTTCTCTGTCATAGGAGGAAATAAACTTTCTTTGACTTATTATTGTCAGAACATGTTGGCTGTCATTTATATCCTTTTTACGGTTACAAGTTGCTTGATTAGTCCCTCCAGATTTGGGAGAGGAAACCAAGATAAGCCGACTAGTCAATAATTTATATTTCCTCCAGATTTGGGAGAGAAAATGAAGAGAAACTGACTAGTCAGTAATATTTTTGGCCCTATATCTCCTCTTTTCAGTGGTGGGAACAGCATTAACCTTTCTCTGCTATGAAATCTCTTGTTTTAACTAAGCTCTCTGAAGCTCTCTATCAGCTCTGAGGCTGCTCTGGCTGGCTCCTGAAAGTTTGCATTGCAGAGTGACTTCCCAGAGAGGTTGTGGCCACAGCCACAGTTCCTGCCCCATTCCCACCCCTCCCCTGGGCTTGGCTGAGCAGGGAGCTAAGCCCAGGACTATGATCAGACTGAAAACCAGGCTTTTCTTCCATGGGATCACAGCAGCAGGAGTGCCTGGCTCCAAGCTGGGAGAGGGGCTGGCAGGGCACTGTGGATGCCTCACCTGGCTCCAGCCATTTCTCCTCAACAGAATGTGTGACTGGAGCCCTGTGTGACCTTTATGAGCCAGCAGGACTGAGAAACTCCATCCTTCATCAACACTGTCCCTTTTCCCCGTTCCCTGCTGTAGCCTGATTTTCCATTTTCAGCTGCTGGTGTTAACTACATTAACTACATGGTCGCAAGTGACCCTTAGTGACTACTGAGGATGCTTTTCACCATGTAAGCAGTAGATAATTTTCCTGCTCCATTACAAGTTTGGATGGCTCTTAAGTAATTTCAATATTATGAAAGCATTAATACACCCTGTTTATCTGAGTCCCAGGGGAGCTGTATCTGTTTTTGCTCCTAAGCTTTTAAGGTTGTGCCCCTGCACATTATCCTTTCAGTCTGTCCTACATAGACAGAGAGTTTCTGGGAGCTTTCTTCCTTTCTCTGAGGAGGGAGAAGAGCTTGTGGCTGGCCATGCTAGTCTGTGACTGTCTGACAGCCTCCTCTGCCAGGATGGAGTTTGCACTTCTGTCCTTCATGTAGCTCCTGCAAGAGATGCCAAGCCTTGCAAGCTCATTTTCCTTTAAGGCTTCCTGTAGGATTTTACTTCCCTGCAACAGGTTTTTATGCCTATGAAACCCATTCTCCTTACATTATCAGTTTGGCTCTTTCTTTCTGAGGGAGTTGTAAACCCCCTCACACCACACATTGCCCTTTATCTTCCTATTTTCATCGCCCTCTTTCTGCCTTGACCCAATGCCTGAACACTTAACTCTGCGTTACTGGTGGAGTCTGACAGGGTGCTAACACACAAGGAAGTGTTTTCAAGGAAAAAAAGGAGAGGTGCAGCCAGGGAGACTCATTTTTGTCTGTCTGAAACGCAGACAGAGACTATTTTAGCCCACCACTAGGTAAGTGGCTTGGCTTCCAGGACAGCCAGATGTACCAGAGAACTCCAACAGGAATTCTCTTAGGTCTCATCTGGATGCATTGAAACTCAGCCATTCCTTCTGAATAAGAAGATAAGAAGTGAAGGTAAGGCTAGTACTCGTTTTATTCATTCCACCATATCTCATATTTTATATATATATATATAATTTTCTCCAGAAGTAATGCTGTTTTCAGTTGGCTTTTTCCTCTTGAAGCCAGGACAACCACGTGCTGATAGCTGCTGATAGCAGAATGCTTTGTTCATGGGTCTAAGTGACAGATTTGTAGCTCACAATAAAACTGCCTGCAGGTTTATTACTGTGCTGTCATGCATTTCAAAAGCTACAGTAGAGTGAACCTGAGCAATGCCCCAGCCACCATTTGCCATATTTACCTGATGATAAATGTCAGGTCTCTGTTGAGTTTCAGCAAGAGAGCAGATAATGGCAGGTAAAAGAGCTTGGGTGCAAGAGCATCACCAACAATCTGACTGCCTGTGACCCATCACATTTTTAATAATGTGACAAGATTATCCATGATATCGACAACCACTCCTCCTATGACAAGAGCTAAAAGATAACATCTTCCATTCCTGTGTACCTGTGATCTTCAGGAGAGTTAAGGGTGGGGCCTGTTTGTGCTTGCCTTAAATTTGAAGATTTAAGAGTCACAGCTAAAGCCTGTCTGCCAGCAATGGCTCCACAGATGTCCACAAGGATTTGGATGATGGTTTCAGAGGGGCTATATTTTCCTCAGTTTTTGTACCAAGGAATGTTAGTCCTTCTAAGCAAAGAGGATGCTGTAAGGGCTGTCCTTTAAAAACAGTAACAAAAGCAAAACACCTTAGTGTCAGGACACTCACACTGAAATCACAAAAGTTAGCAACACTGCAAGTCCTGCCAACACCAACTCAAATTATCTGAACATTGGCTGTCTCTTATGTCCAATTGTGGAGAGCTTCCCCAAGGTACCAGGTACCACCAAACTGAGAAAAAAATTAAAGACAGCTGCTACTGAAAGAAATACTGCAAAGACTTTTCCAGTTTCTTAGCTTTTAAAAAAATGACCCCTAAATTTTGTATGTGTGTTTATTTGTGTTGTTTGCATGTTTATCACACGTGCACAAATGCTGCATTCCGGATCCATTATTGCAAAGCTCTTCAGAGAGTCTCAAAGAGTTGTCAGTATCCACTATGCAAAGTAGTTTGGTGGTATGATGTCTGTAATCAGCTTTAAATCAAGCATTTAAGATTTATATTGCTAAAGCACCCTCTAGTGGGGCAGGGACAGAACAGTTGTTTTCAGCAGAGACGGGATAATGACTCTGCGTATCAGAGAACAGACCAGTAAAAGGCTGGATAGTGCTGGGATAGGCAAACACACTGAATCTTTACTTTGCAGAATCAAAGAATCATTTAAATCAGAAAACACCTCCAAGATCACCGAGTCCAGTCTTTGACCAATCCCCACCATGTCAACTACACCAAGGCGCTGCCACATCCCATCATTTCTTGAGCACCTCCAGAGATGGAGACTCCACCACCTCCCTGGGAAGTCAGTTCCAAAGCTTAACAACTCATTCTGTGAAGAAATTCTTCCTGATGCCCAACCTGCCTGTCCCTGGTGCAGCTTGTGGCTATGTCCTCTTGCCCTGACAATGTTCAGTCAATGCTCCTGCTGTCCATGCAACAGGCAGAAGCCACAATAATATCTGAAAGGTGGCTATGCAATTTTATTGCATGCAGTCCCAGAATGACAGCATCATTTTATTCAGAGACTTTTGGAGGTCATCTCATTGAAGCTCCTGCTCAAAGAAAGTTCAAAAAAAATCAGGTGGTTTGTGACCATTTCCGGCTGAGTTTGGACATATCTCCAACAAATGCTCTTCTCAACATATTCTAGTATTTGAGCGTCATCATGGTGACAAAAATATCCTTGTATCCAAGCCAAATCTCTCTTTTTGCAATTTCTCTTTATTGCCTTTCAGCCCACAGCTGTGCACCTCCAAGCATTTCCCATAATTTCTCAGGGTCCTTACAGTGTCATGATCTTGAAATACTGGAAAAAATATTTGCAGTCACTGAAAGAAAGAAAACTTCTGGGCCAAGGCTGGCTGAAAATGAATTGAGGTTTGTTGTAAAGAAATTAATTTTTGTTCACTTCTTCAGGGAAAGAACATTTTTAGTCAATTTATAAAGAAGCACAATGACTTCAAAGAAGATCACTCATTTTATTTCTCTTTTTAAAGGAAGGAACTGTGAGGCCCTGACTGAGGGTAATCACTTGGTTGCAGGTGGGCAGGAGTGGGGACCCCAGGGTGTTCACACAGCTTTGAGGGCAGCAAATTCCCATCATCAGAACAGTACCTGATGGCTTTAACTAACTAATCTTGTTTTGAGAGGGATGGGTGTGATCCAAAGCAGAAAACAGCTGAGCCACGGAGAACCAGAAGTCACCAAAGAGGGTGGTGGACCACAGCTGGTGGTGATCCCTGCTGGATGCCTGGTCCTGTGTGTTACCTGACTGCAGCAAACAAGTGCAGACATGATAATCTGACCCCTACATTTGGGGGTGCACAGCATAGTCTTGGCTATATTTTTGGTAAGAAGATTGACCAGCCATGCCATGGCACAACTTTTGGGGCACAGCTTCGTGTATTTCTAGGAAATCAGAAGCACTGAGGTCTGCTACTTTCTTTTACTTCCCTAAAACCAGGTTTGTAGCTGCTGATATCTGGATAGATGCTGATCCCAGGTGAGCACCTTCTCCAGACCTGCCTGGGGCCACGGTCAATGCCTGTGGATGCAGTACCCACCCTTCCCCTCTGCAGCTCCATTGCCACACTGTGCATGCCTGCTGCTCCCCTGCACTGCCCACAGCCTGCCAGTCTTGGGCAGGATGTTCAGAGGGAAGATTAGGTGAAGAGTAATCATAGTTCTTACAAAACTGGGTGGATAAAACTAGAAGTGTATAATTAGTGGTTTGGTGGCTGAAGGAAAGGAGCTTTGTTTGGTGAGTGGTCAGCACCTGCCAACATTCAAACTCATGGCCTCAGTGTTTGTGTGTCTGCCTTTAGGCCCCTCAGCATGAAAACACTCACCCAGGCCAGACACAGGGACTGAGACTCTCCTGGACTTGGAATCCATCCTGTGTTTTCCATTTTCACCTGCCACCGCTCACCCTACCAAACTCTGCATTTCTGTGACCTTGCTTGGCAGGAAAACCAGAGTCTCTGTGGGTGGCCAGCTGCCAGGGACATTCATTTTTTCCAATTAGTGGAAAACAGAGGGTGTTACTTCTACCCATGATTTAAAAACAGCACCAGAGCAGAAGGCCATGGAGGACATCCAATATCCTGGTCAACATGCCACTTTTGGAAGGCAGGAGTGCTGTCCTCTGTGGAACAGAAGACACACCTTTCCCCAGACCTTTTGGAAGAACTCTAGCAATGATGGTTTGAAAAAGGTGTGAGGGAAAGCATGGAGCCCCTGAGCCATGACTGCCTTTGTCCCTTGTGAGACAGAGGCAGGGAGGCACTGAGCACCTTGGGCAGCTGAGGTGTTCAGCCTGGTGCACTCACTGCCCCAAGGAGCTGCCACAGGTGCTCCAACAGCCTAAAGACCCGTGTTCCTCTGCACCTGAGCTCCACAGATGGTGGTAAAATATGATCTGGGAAAGCACATGAAATCATAATAGACATCAGGGCACTCAGGAGACTCCCTTTTGCTCCTCTGATGGATTTCAGGAGTCCTTCCCTGGATTTTCGCCTGATTCTATCCCTCCTGTTTGGCACATTTCTGTCACACAATTTGGCTTTTCTGATGTTCCCTTTCAAAGCAGTAGTTTGGAACTGGAATTAAAGGGAATTAAAGGCCTTAATAAGAGACCTGGCTTTATAAATAAGACAAGTACTTATTTTATTGCACTGTTTAATAATATATTTCTTTTCTGTAGCTGCAGTGCTGAGGAGGCAGAGCAGCAGCAGGTAAGACTGTTGTTAATTCTACACATCACTGTAAATTATTAACCTTAAAATGTGTAGAAGTGAAATTGCACCTTATTTTAGCATTTATAGCAACATTTGATCAAGCGTGGTTTAAGCCTATATACAATTTCTGACACTAGAGGGAGTACATAATTTATTTTATAAAAATAAACAATTTTCTATTCTTTTGAATAGAAAATCTATCAATGGGGGAAAAGCAAAAATATTCAAAGAGAACTTTATTCCTTCACTTCATGTTATAGTTAAAAAAAAAAAAAAAGAAGCTGAGAAGCTGCCTTATCTAACTAGGTTATGCAACTGTGTCTGTAAAAGCCAGCGTGGGGCAGATAACCAGCCAGGCTGTGCTCAATTTGTGTGTTTGTGTCTATCGAGTCTGAACACATGGGGTGAGTGACTAACCCACGGGATAACACACACAGACATCTCTGCCCACAGGTTTCTATCTCCGGTGCTGCTGTTCCCACTGTTCCCCACAAACACCACAGTGTCTGAACAGCTCTGATCTCTCCAACGTGTTTATCCTCTCAACATGCTTGGGAGGTAGGGAAGAAGCACTATCCTTTTTTATGGCTAGAAAGTCAGGTGCAGAGAGGGTGAAGGATGCACCCACAGCCTGGTAGGAGGCTGTGGCAGAAATTAAGGCCATGGCCTCTCTGTGCACCCTCGCTCAGGTTCCCAATTCATCTCTGGGTACAGCAGGTTGTTAAGCTGCAAGGTGCCTTTGCCTGGCTGCTTTTTCCTGGCCACAGGTGCAGAGGTTGCCCAGTGAGCTCTGTGCTGTGTTTTTGTGTAATTGGATAGATGTGTCACCGTGACCCTGTCTCCAGTCCCCTTTAGCAGGAGCTGAGTCAGGCTCCGGCTGACGTGGAGACCGTGCCCTTTGCAGGGTGCTGGGGGGAAAGCAGCTCCCTCACTCCTGCCAGGGTGAGAGGCCACTCAGCACAGCCCCCACTGGCACTGTGACAGTGGCTCTCACTCAAGCTGAGGCAGATCATCTTGTCCTCCTACTAAATAGTCACAAAATTGAGAGGAATATACAAATGCAGCAATTCAGGACAATCTGGATGGTTTTGCAGCCCAATCGCCTTGATTGCCATGTGAGATCAGTCACTCCCAGCATGTGACAATGTCTATATCCATTACAACATCATTATCTGATACAGAGATCTCCTAAAAGTCTCTTTATCACATGGATGATTCCTTTTAAGTGGCAGAAACAAGGTCACTTCTGAAAATGTCATCACCTTGTAATCACTGTACATGCCAACAACTTCTCAGAGTCCCTTCTGAAGTCTTCCACTGAGGCCTCCTTCAGCTCATCTGGCGCTGCACTTCTTAAAGCAACAAGTAACTTCAGCAACTCATCCCATCAGGGCTTTTTACTCAGTGAAATTGCACTGCTCTTAGTAGAAGTTCTAATATCTTTAGCAAAGGATTTGGTTTGTTACAAAGTGGTTTGGGGACAGATATTCCAGTGTAATGCACTGTAATGCTTAGGTGTCTTATCTCCCACCAATGACAGACAGCAAGTACTGAAGCCTTGGCAATGGAAGGTGGTCTATCATGCTTTGGCCCACCCACAAACACATGTCCAGGCTGGGAGAGCTCAGTGAATAAAAGCACCAAAATAGATCATCTTCCCTCTCCCCATTTCTCCTTCAGAGCACTCAGTGCTTCCATCCTTGCTAATTTTTGGTTGCTCAGGCTCCAGGGCTTCCTGAGAAAAAAAAATCTCAGCAGCATTCCACTCCTGGGAAGAACCCTATTTATGCTCAAGATTTAAGGAGCTGAGTCTCACTCCCACAAATGTTTTCTAGAACTGGGTAATGATTTGTTACTGAGGAAAATGCCCCTTGGGATCCTGAAAAATCCATTTAATGTAGTGCAGCTGCATTTGAAGATTTCTTTTGTTTGCACACACAAAACTTACAGAGAGTTTTGTAAGCCCGAGAAAGGCAAGATCTAAGCTATGCAGGGGGCATCTATCGTTAAGCATCGGGACCTTCCTGTCTGTTTTGCTCTGATATGAAATATTTTTCTTGCTTTCAACTGCTACCCATTGAAAATACAGTTTTTTACTCCCTCCTGCATACATACAGAAAGAACAACAAAAAAATCATATGTAGGTGATGAAACACAGTATGCAGTGTCTATCCAAATACAAGATCATATAAAGTCTATTATCTCCTCAAGTCAAAATTTTATGTGGAATAGGAACCACCAGGTGAAAGAAACCATTGCAACCCAGGACTACAAAGGAATTGAGGCAGTTAACTCCTCATTGACTTCAGCTTTTTCTGCATTTAAACAGCAAAGTCTTCAGCCCCTCATCTGTCAAATGGGGTTGTTGAGCCTGGAGAAGTGGTAGCCCTGGAGACACCTTCCAGTACCTAAAGGGGGCCAACAAAAGAGCTGGAGAGGGACTTTTTACAAGGGCCTGTAGTGAAAGGACAAGGGGGAATGGCTTTAAACTGAAAGTGGATATTAGGAGATTAGATTAGGAGATTAAGAGGACCAAACTGAACCAAACCATTCTACGATTCAAATAGGGGAAATATCTCCTCATGTTGTGAGAATAGACTGAGAGAGACTTGAGTCAAACGGTGTAGAAAGGGTCACAGAAAGAAAACCCAGTTCTTGTTAAAAAGAGGGTCAGTGGATGGAGGAAGGAATAAGAAACTGAGAAGAGGAATAGAAAGCCCAGACTAGTTTTAGAAAAAGATTGAGCAAATAAAAGCGTGGGAAGAGCCGAAGCCTCAGGGACAAAGCGATAAATTTTTTTGTAATGCTGCATGTACAGAATATCATAATGAAAAATACAGCAGCACTGCCAGGGGACATGGCTGCCTGGGAAGCAGAAGCTGAGCATCCTGGAAGTGAGGAAACAGCACCAGTGTCCCGTGTTCATTATTCAAAGCAGAGATGTTCAGTTTTAACGTGGGTTTAGTACCAGAGAAGCAGAATTTTGCACGGCTTGATGCATTTTCCTATGTGATTAGAAATATGTACAAGCAGTAGCTTCTGCCAGTGAAGGAGCCCACCTCTCCCTTGTACTCCCTGCGCTGACATCTTCCCCTCAGTTGTGTTTAGCTGTATGCAGACTCATGTGTCCACAGATATTGTATCTATGCATCTCTCTCTCATGGTTCCTGGTTTCTTTCATCTCTTCTAAATTGTTATTATGCTCTGTGCTTAATTCTGCTGATGAAATTGGTATTTTTATTGGCTCCTACTGCACTACATGTGTTCAGTGACTTTTAAAAAAATCAATTAACTCAAATGGGGGGATGTCAGAATGTTCTCGTCTGTACCACAGCTCAAACAAAGCTGCCAGCAGCTTTCAGTGTTAGAAGTTGAATAAATGGAATATTTAACTTTTACATTTCTCCCTAGGTACATGATAGGGAAAGGATATCAATGATCCAAAGATATTCAACAGAGACTGATTCCAGACAGATGTGGCTCTTCTCACCATGAGAAATGTAAACATTGAGTGCATTTTAGACTTGTAGCTGAATTTAGTGCTCACAGGAGGGTTGAACAGTTAGAGCAGTGCCGAGTCAGACCCACTGTGGGGAAGAAGTCACACCAGCTCCATTCCTGGGTCGCTGCTCCTTGGCTAAGGGCAACACGCCTGCTATCCTGGTTGGCATCCCCTCAGCAGAAGAGCACACATACATTTTTAGAGCTGGGAGCACTTAGCATTTAGATTGAAATAGGAGAAAGCAATTTACCTTTGCCTACTATTGCCACATGGCAAAATTACACTGACCTTGACAGCATCTTTTGTTTGCCTGGAGCACTCTGAATTCAGGGGGATGTTGGCTGCATGATGAACACAAATTAATTGACATCATGGTTAAAATGAAACACCTGAATGAAAGCTAAGGGAGCATCTTTACCTCTAACTGGATTCCTCAAATCAGACTCACAAATGGAACTCAGTATCTGAGAGAACCCTGGCTTTCAGATAAGATCATTTCAGATGAGAGAAAACTCCTCTTTCTGGTCATGGGCTGCTCTTCATACAGCATCCAGAAGGACTATTTTGCTCCAGAGGCAGAACAGTACAGATCCTTTCCTGATATAAATGCAAAATGAGCCAACATATCCAGTGGTGTATGGAAATCGGTGTTGTAGAAAGCTAATTTCCAGATAAGAATTTAATTTCCTGTATTCAGGAACTATTCAATAAGAAGTGGGGGTGAAAGAAATTAAAATAATTGCATTAAGCTACGTTCTTCCTCTCCAGATACCCCATTATCTAATCTTTTGCATTTCTAATAAGCAGTGATCAGGCACCTAGTTTGTCCATGGCTGATGTTCTATGGAAGAATTTTAACTAAAAAACAGTAAAATAAACCTTCTACCACAAATTCTTTCAAAATGTGATTCAATATGTGTGGCTGTAAAAGTAATTTGGTTTTTACAGAAAGGATTGATGAAAATGTTTGTATCATGCCTGAATTAACCCCCTTGCAGGTGGAATTTTGCAGGCAAAAATCAACACACTCAAGTTATTAGCTAAAGATTTTTGCCTGAAAGCTGACATTTCTAAGTTGCCCTTCGTGTAGAAGGAACAAAAAAAAGAAAAAAGCCTGAAGTACCCAGGAGCCTCACCAAGGAAGAAAAGCCCAAGCAGATATTGTAGCCAACAGAGCCATGAATGGCAGGATCACTTCTGCTTTCTGTCTTGGTTTGGCAGAACAGAGTAAAAGCCTGAAATATGAAGGAGCTTCACCAAGGGAAAAACAAGAGAAAGTCTTGGAAGATCATTGAATCATTGAAGTTCAAAAGGGATTCTGAGATCACCCAGTCCAGCCATCAGCCTAGCATTACCACCATGCCCATCAATCATTAAACGATGTTCTCAGATGTGATATCCGCACATTCTTTGAACACTTCCAGGGATGGTGACTCCATCACTTCCTGAATAGCCTGTTCCAATAATCTACAAACCTTTCCGCAAAAAATTTTTTCCTAATATCCAACGTAAACTTCCTCTGGCACAGCCTGATGTAATTTCCTCTTAGGCTGTCATTGTTGCCTGGAGAAGAGGCCGATCCCCACCTGGCTTACAGGTCGTTGCAGGTCTCCCTTGAGCCTCCTCCAGCTGCTCCCCATAACACCTGTGTTCCAGACCCATTCCCAACTCCATTTCCCTTCTCTGGCCAAGCTCCAGCCCCTCAGTGTCTTTCTTGCAGTGAAAGGCCCAGAACTGGACACAGCACTCGAGGTGTGATCTCACCAGTGCCGAGTACAGGGGAACAATCCCTGCCCTGCTCCTGCTGGCCACAGCATTGCTGATCCAGGCCAGGATGCCATTGGCCTTCTGGGCCACCTGGGCACAGCCTGGCTCTTGCTCAGCTGCTGCCACCAGCACCCCCAGATCCATTTCCTCGGGGCATTTTCCAGCCTCCCTGCCCCCAGCCTGTGGCACTGCTTGGGGCTGCTGTGACTCAAGTGCAGGACTTGGCACTTTGAGATGCTGCTGTGTTTTTGCTATTCAGGGGAAGAGAAGAATGCACACACTTTTCTCTCTGAAAGACCGATTTTCTTTCCAGTAATTTAGAGCTATGAATGCACTCCTAAGGAGGGGGAATGAAAGGAACATTAAATCTAAAGAGTGATTTAAGAAAAACATAACTTTGAGAAGGGAAATTTTGGCATTACTAAGTTTATAACATGCTTTTAAATGTAAGAATGATTAGTGAGAAGTTCTCCCTTCTCACTTTATGAAGAGACATAAAGGAGGTGTACTGTGAAAAGAAAAACCTCAGGAGGTTAGAGTCAGATCAACATCCAACCTGTTAGATTTGCATGAGCTAAAAACTGTAGGTTTTCCCCCCCCATCACCTGAAGGAAAGGAGCACTTTTTTACTGAAATTCTGAACAGGGATTCTATCTTGTATGTTTTTAAATTTTATTTTATATGAGAAATCTTAACATTTCTACCAAGTAAAAAATAAAAAGAAATTAATATTTTGTGGGTTTGTACTCTCAGAGTTTAATGAAATATTTCACATTTCCACTGTGAGCCTATATTTCTTCACAAAATAAATGTAGCTTTTGATTAAAAAAAACCCCAACCTGTTAAAATACAGACCCTTTAATGCCACCACCACTTCCTGCGGCATCCACTTGTCTCTCCTTGGCTAAGGAAATCCAGGAGACTGTCTTCAACCTGAAGAGCAGGAATTCCTCTGCCCCCTCTGCCAGGCTTCTAGGAAGAAGGTGAACATCCACCTCTGATCCATTGGACATGAAGGGATT
This sequence comes from Melozone crissalis, assembly GCF_028551555.1. Taxonomy (NCBI): domain Eukaryota; kingdom Metazoa; phylum Chordata; class Aves; order Passeriformes; family Passerellidae; genus Melozone; species Melozone crissalis. The sequence goes on from NW_026535794.1 coordinate 33,147,209, forward strand.
GCAGGCTGCTGTGGGCTCACAGAAGTTAGTTCTGCTGTCACAAAGGCTTTCACCCAGCCCACTTGATTACTAGCATGAAAAGAGAAAGCTGAAACAGAAGAGAGTTCAAGGATGCTTAGCTCAGGAGCTGGCTGCCATAGTGGTTATCATTTTGCCTTTTGCAGGATGATTGCAGTTGATCACCTGCCCACAAATGTGAGGGAACGTAAATCTGGAATTTGTGAATTCATCTGTTGTGTTTTGACAGGACGGAGGCTTTTGGCAGAGAGTTAGTGGAAATAAACTCTCTCTGCAGGGCTCAGAGCCATGTTGCAACTGCTGGAGAGTATTTATGCCCTCTCATCCACTCTTCAGCGAGGCTGCAGTTCAACCAGCTGCAGGGCCCTGGAACAGAAGCATTGCTTAGCAAGAGGGGAGAAGTCCATCTAGCTGACAGACAGAACTGCCAAATATTGTCTTGCTCCGAGAAGTTTTGGGCACAGGCACTTTTCAGGTACTTTAGGAGGATGTAGACATAAAATGTCTACATAAAATTGATGTTAGATCAATTCTAATCCTTGATGCCATCAGTTTTGTTTCTTCCATGGGAAGATTCCATCCTTTTGGAGGAAAAATCCCAACATAAAAACTAAAGTACTTTTCAGTTTAATTAAATCTGTGAGCTACATCCTTAGTACCACAAAGCAGTGTCACTGATGAGGGAGCATCAAAAGCTTGCCAAGCTTAGGTCACTTAGATAAGCACCCCAAGCACAGCTGCTAATCTGAATCACTTAACTAGTTTTAACCACTTGAGACTGAAAATGAAGCTCAGTGTTTCATAGATACTTTCCCATGTGATTTGCCATACTTTTTTCTTCCACAAAGAACGGAAATTCCCATTTCAGTATCTGTTTCCATTAAAATATGAATAATACCTTAAAATAAGAGAAGAGGGAGAAAGGTTTGGCTCAATTTAAGTTTAAGTTCTAAATAAACTCTCTGTAGGGTGTGGAGCTCTGATGTCCTTGGGGGTTGTTACAGTGAGATATAAGATATTGCCAATAAAGAACTTCAAATATTCAAACTGCACTTTCTATAAGCCCAAAGAGAAATAAAGTGGGAAGGTGTGGGTTCAAAAGGCTAAGGCTGGGATTGGCCTAGCTGGCCTTAAAACAAGATATCTAAAGAAAATTTCTAACAGTTGGTTTGAATAGCTGGTCTGGGCCCCTTAAAGGACCATAAGGCTGTATGCAAACATTATCTGTTGCTGTTTTAAATCTTCTGATGGGATGAGCACCCTGTGGATTGGGCTGTGACCAGTGGGCTGGATTTCAAGGCTTAATGTTTGCCAGCAGCCTCTGGGCGAGGCCGGTTCAGCTTGCTGTAAGGAAAGGTTTCTTTACACTTGACAACAGAATGTTATTCCTGGGCTCTATTACATGTTTATCCTCCAGGCTCAGCAGCCCCTGGGTGCACTCATGGTGTCCCTGGGTGAGAAGGACAACGCTGCACTCCTAGGAATGTGAGCTGCTGGCAGGAGAGAGGGATCCCCAAACCATTGCCCACCTGGAGAAGTTGCCTGCAGATCACAGCATCGGGCAGGGGGCTGGGGAAGGGAGAGGTGGGGAAGGGCTTAGGCAGTGTTCTCCAGACAGGCTGTGACATTTCAGCAACTCTGCAGAGCAGCTGCCCCCTTCTTTTAGTTGTGCTTGCCCAACAGAGCCCCATCTCTCCTCTGGCTTTGTATCCTTCCTGCATGGCTGTGGGAGACACGGACAGGGATGGAGGTGCAGCTGTGTGAGCATGTGTGTGTGTGGTGTCATGGTCCTGCTGGTGTGGGTGCTCACACAGGAACACCCAGCCTAGGATGGGAATAAACACCAAATGTGTGTGTAGCTGGCTGCACAAAAACACACAAATGATCACACTCAAGCTAAAAACTGAGCTAGCTCAGGATCATCTTTCTGTAGGATGCCTAGAGAAGAATAACAGCAGAATGGACATACCTGGCATTTCCTCCAGATACCCAAAATTGTACTTTCACAGGTTTAAGCTATTTTCTGTCAGGATCTTCTTGGGATAGATGTGTTTTTTGTATTCACTCGCTTCCAAAGGCTTTCCCAATTGTGTGTTTCCAATGTCTAGTCCAACTTGTAGCTTGTATTAAGACCACTCTCCCCCCTCCAGCCCCTCACATCCCCTTTATTGGAGAAGAAAGGCAGTGACTGTTTCTGGGCATCCTCACCATACTCTTCACACTGTATACTCCTTTCACTGAATTGTCTCTCTTGCAGACTGGAATATTCTGTCCTGGTAAAGTCACTGCCTATACTGAAGCTTTCTGTATCTAATCAGATATTGAAGCTGCTTGTACTTTTTACTTTACACTGAACCTTCTTTGGTTCTGCTATACCATTTTTGAGATGAAAAGACTCAAATCTCACAGACTAATCATAACATAGGTGAGCCATGAGTTTGCACACTAGCACAATGTTCTTCCTTCTTTTATTCATTATTCCTATCCTACTGTGCCCTAATGCTTTATTTAAGGTTGTTTTTTTTTGATCCCTACTGAGTGCTGAGCTGGCATATTCATAGATCTGCAAAATAGGTCCCAAGATCTTGCTCCTGACTGCTGATGGTCATCTCACAGCATGCACTTTGGCTGTGAAACTAGGATTGCTTTTTCTCCCCTACATATCCCTTTATCTATTTTGCATCACATTTACCATGCTATTGTCTTGTCACTAAGTCTCATTAAAGTACTAAAGCCTTACTCTTAAAGTCAGCCCTTGTCCTTAACAATATAAATATTTTGCTGCTGTCACCAAACTTTCCCCTCTGCCTTTTCCAAGGCTCATGAACACCCTGATAGCAATTGTTGCACTACACTGCACTGCAGAATTACTCTGGTCCCCTCCTCTGCTTATTATCTTATAAATATCTTTTTATTATGCAATGATTTATTTCTCTTGATAGGGAAGTCTTTGGACTCCCTCAAAAATGTGTAGTGGGGAACCAAGAAACAAGTTTGATGAAAGCATTTAGATATCCAAGTAGGCTGTATCAACTGAATTGCTCTTATCTATATGTACATTGATCTTGTCAAACAACTCCAATCTGTAAAAATGGAAAAGGTCATGCTGACTCTTTCCAAGCAAATCAGATTTATTAAAGTGTCAATGAATTTTGTTCTTCATAACATTTTCTATTTATTTTCCTACAGTAAAGTTTTCTGATTTCCAGGTCTGTTCTTTCTCACATCCTCCCCATCTCCCCTGGAACATTTGCTAAAAAAAGTTGGCCAGGTATTTGATATTTGATAACAACTCCTTGGCTATCCAGGGAGTTTTAAGCATAGAGTTATAGTCTGCTACTCAGTCATTGAGTTATTTCATCCTTGAGGTCCATTGAAACTCCTGGGTGATGTCACCTGGGTCTTGGCAACCTGTTGCTCTACATTTTGTTTCAGCGTTCCCAGACTTGGTTCCTGGGCACAGCTATTTCAGACAAACTTGCTAACAGAGTCACCCCTTTCCAAAATGGTTTCTGAAGTGACAATCTAAAGCATTCATTTAGTTTCTCTAATAGCTGTATTTTCTCTGAGTGCTTCCTTCAAACTCTGGTGATCAATGGGCTCCACTGATTTTCTGGCAAGCTTCCTGATCCTGATGTTCAGGAAAAAGAGATTTATTGCTAGTTGTGATTCCTTTTGCTAGAAACTCATCAGACCCCTTTTTGGCTGTCAAATTGTCATTGTACATGTAATCTTCCAGAGTGTCTGTTAGTTTCTAATTTATTCATTTGGATCCAGCTTCAGCTGTTTGAAGGATTTGCAGTTATTCTTCTAATAACCTCCCTTATCTCACCATTTCCAAAGCTACCATGTACTGCCCATTTTCAAGCCTACTGGATGAATAATGTGCACTGGCCTTGTGCTTTCAGCACAGCATCCTTTAGCAGACTTCATGTCTTCAGGAAATAATTAATTTTCTTTGTTGTCGCATTGTTTCTTTTAAACAAAATTCCTCATTTACATAAATTTCTCCTCCAAGCCAACTCAATAATTGCCCGTTTTCTGATCAATATCCTTAAGCAGTTTATCCATGCAATGGTTATTGACTGTTTCATATAACATTCTTGCACAATACCTGGACCATCTGCATGTAAATTATTGAAGTCTGGAGTCTATTACTGCCCTTCCTGCCTCTCTGGCATCTTGGAATCCCCCCCTTGGAATTCTGCAGCTGATGTCAACATCCTGGTAACAGAGGCAGGATCATACACAATGTTCTTCCCCTGCTATAGTGGTAATGCCATATTAGCTCTGAAACTTCAATCCCCACAGATTTTTTTGTTTTCTACTGAGAAAGGCAATTTGTTAATTTTATTGATTCTAGCATGGCTTACTCTATATGCTGAATATTTGGTATTACAGAATCCCACTTACCATCCTCTTTCCATTCTGATGCCTGTTATGTTGATGCCTTCACTTAGGCTACACATACCTGTTCTTTTACCTTATTTCTTAATTAGGCATTAAATGTTCTGTCTTTCTGCCTCTCTTTCCCAGGCAGATATGGGTTTCAGGAGAATTTCAGAGACAGCTTCCATAGAAATCCTGATTGCCAGCACCTCAGAGCTTCAGCTTCACCTCTAGCACCTTGCATCACCTCTCCCACTCTTCCTTCTCCATGCCTTTCCTTTCCTACAGAACTGCTATCCACATGGACCACAACCATCTGGTGCTCTGCCACACTTCTGAGGAGCTGATCAAGGCTCCTCATTAACTGCTCTCCCTTAACACTGGATGCTGTGTCCCCACAGAATCTGTGGTTCCCTGAACAGATTTTCTTGTCTGGATGATCCTACTGACTTTCCCTGGCTTTATCCAAGCACACCTGTGACCACAGGCTGCAGGTGCTGTTTGCACAGCATTCCAACAGCTGCAGAAATAAGTGGAGCCAAGTGCATCCCAGGTCAGAAACTTAGCTGCACCTTTCAGGAACTTCAGTGGATCTGTCAGTAGAGCACCTCTCTAACAACATAACTGAGTAGCTATGACCCCTGAAGGGCTATTCAGGTGTAGAAAATTAAGCAGTTGAACAGGATTTTGCAGGATTTGGGTCTGGATGTGTGAATTTAAGGCAAGGTTTTGCCTTCCTCTCTTCTGTTAATTAAGCAGAACAACTCCAGCAGCTCAAATAAACATGTGGGATTTTAATAAAATGCACAATTACAGAGCTGATTATTGGGATGCTAGCAAATACCATGTAAATCTTTTCACACATTTCTCTGACTCATTATTTTCCCCTCATTCAGTTTTCTCTGGCAGAGGGACGGGATGTCTAGGCAGGCTGATCATAACAGAAACATTACTAAGAGCGACTGAATGCTTTGCGTAAATTTTCGCACGCAAACTCTGTGCAGAAGAGGGGGAGAGACATAAGGAAGTAGTAGTCAGTTTTGTTAGCACCTTTGCCTTGTCTTACATGGAGCTGCCTGTACTGGGAGCACATGAAACCAGTTTTAAACATGAGCTAGCAGGCGAGTTGTTGATCCTGAAAGCTGTCCGTAATTTGTGTTCATTTAATTAGCTCAGTGTTGCCGCTGTGCTGTTTGTGCTGCTGACCAAACCATGTAAGCTCCTCCATAGGGCTGCCATAGCACTCCTAAGTCCTGTGATGAGATTGTACAGAAAGCATTAACCTTCTTTGTCTGACCCTTTTATTTGCGCTCCCCCCCAGGCTTTCTTTCATCTCCACTGCTAGATCAATTTAAAAAAAGGAGGAAAAAAAAAAAGCATTTTCACTGGCCAGTCTGACGACACATGTGTCTGACACGAGAATAAATGCTTATAAATGCACAAGAGCTCAAATACTGTGAGTTACATTTTAAAGACAGTGTTCAAGGTTTAACAGCCTGATTCCCACTGACATTAATGGAAGGCATGAGGCTAAATCATAGTGCATTGCTTTCAGATCTGACCCCAGAAGACATTTCCTGATGGGAAGGGGCACAGCCTGAGAAATAAAAGTTTACAAAACCAGAGAGCTGAAATAATTGGATAAGAACTAGGGGACATAGGTGCAAAACTGAATGAATTATGATTCCGATAAGCTTGCGTGCAAGCAATAAATCCCTCAGAGGACCGGAGAAAAGAGAGAGTTTAATCACAGTGCCAACATTTATGTATTTTTACTCAGTGGAAAATGTTATAGGCTTGACCTCAGTTTTATTTACTAGATCTGAAGATGCTGATGTCCTCTTGACAGGGAGCGCTGGGTGACAGCCCGCGAAGCCCACAGGCTGCAGAGCACACAGCCTCCCACCAGGTGGCTTGGGCAGAGCAAACCAGGCTGGGACCTTGGGGAAAAGGAACTTAAAATAGCTGCAAAAGAGTACCAGACAGTTCATTCATGGCTTATTGATGCCACAGATCTTAGTTACATATCATGGTCTGAGGCATAAGGCAAAAGATATTTCCCAGCCCTGAGTCCTTTTCCATATTTCATGATGATTCAGTTTAAAGTATTAGGGTTTTTTTTTGTCTTTTATGATTTTGAGTCAGCAGCATGATGCCAGTTTACATAGCTGGGCATCTAGTCTGCAAGGTTTGGAAGATGAATTTGGCCTCCACTTGGGGATTTGTGAGTGGGAATGGATGCCACGGAGAGAACGGGCAGCAGAGGATGGATTTTTGTGGCATGCAGCTCAGTGAAATGACAGGCATTAGTACACACCCGCTGCAGGAGATCTCATGAGCTAACACGAGGACAGTCCTGTGAAGCTGACAGTATAACATTTTCAAATTGCTGTTGGAAATTATTAGCTCAAGTTTCTCAAGTTCCTTAAGTCCTGCTCCTGTGTCACTGGAAGGTTTTTAAAATAGAACGCCTTAGGTTTAGGGAGACAGCCTGATGGAAGAGTGAGACAGTAAAAGCAGGCAGGAGACTGGTTTTTCAAAGCAAACAAACACAAAATCCTTTCTTCCCTCTGTTCTTCCCACACAATTTTCTGAAATACTATATTGTTTTGATAATTCGTAATTTGCAGCAAACCACAATAAGCATTGCCAGCATAAAGTAAGCAAAATCCTAGGATTCAAAATATGAGCAAGTCACCATGAAAGTGATGGAGCCAAGAAGAAAAATTGTAGTTTGGAAAAGCAACAAAACAATAATGAAGACCAGACCTAGACTGCTAGCATTTGTGACACTGGTGTACAGAGAAAAAGTATCATAAACTGTATAAGTTTGTGGAAGCCAACAAGAAGTATCCAGAGAAGGATGTACAGAAGATTAGTCAAATTGGTAGAGTTTCTCTCTTCCAGCTGCCAGAATAACAAATGTGTCAATTTTCAGCAATCCTGAACACCCTGGGAAAGAGCAGTGCCTTGTACGAGCTCCGTGTCAGAGGGAAGGCTGCGTGCCACAATGTGGGCAAAATGCCTGCTAGACCATAAAACAAACAGTAGTTGCAGGGTTGAATGGTATGAGCAGGAAAATGAAGCTGTTTGATGAGCTTGCTCTTCAGCAAGGGCTCATGGCCCTCTGCCCTTCTCTAGTGGGGTGCTTAGGTGGGAACACACACAGGGCTTATCCATGGTTTCACCTGACACCACAACTGACCTGCAAGGACAATGTTGCTCACACATAAAGAAGAATGTATCCCATCAGCTGTGGGAATGTTTAGTAGAATATAAAAATATCCTTTTAAGCTGCAGCCACACAGGCTTGATCATTATAATTATGGGTAATGGAATGCCTGTGGATCCTGCTCTATGTTTAGTAGTCAGAATCAGGGAATTAATGTTTTTAGACAAAGATAGGATCTGATTTCTCTTCCCAGAGTGGCTCCTCATTCCTCTCTACTGAGCCACCCTAACATTCATATTCATAAACCACATTTCTTCTCCAAAACATTGCCCTTGGTCTTGCTTATTTCTGTGTTAAAACTGCTTGCAGTCTCCTAATGGGGCCCCAAAATTTCCTACCCTAATTGCAAATGTGCTCTGGAAAGAAGAACTGCACAGCAAATGTGAAAGGGGTCAAGGCAGAGCTGAAAAGCAAAAGCGACATACCTAATCAAAAGGGAGACCTCTCTGGTCATAAGCTGTTTGTGGAGCCTCTGCCAAATCCAAGAGCAGTGTCAGATTTGACCTCTTATGTTAATAGCCTTAGCATTTCCAGCCTTTTTCTGACACTTGTCTCTGTTACATCTGCTGTAAGTGGTTATCTATTCAAATGAGCATTTTTCACTTGGAGTGGATTTGGTTTCGTTCTTATATTTAAAAAGTAGCTCTTTTCAAAACAACCAGGAAAAAACTCAGGGGAAAAAAAAAACCTCTGTGTGGCAGGAGTCCCAAAATTCATCTCTGAAAACACACAGAGCTGCACTCTTTTGAAAGGGCCAGTTCTGTGAAATCCTTGGCAGCCCCTGCAGGGCACCAAGTGCCCTCAGTTCTCAGGATAGTACTTGCAATTTAAAGCTGCTCAGGAGGCTGCAGGATGAAGCCACCAGTGCTAAAAAATATGCCCCACTTCTTGCCCATGCACATACCCAACATGTCAGTGCTGCAGTCATTAAAGAACTACAGGCTTTCACAGAAGGCATGCTCTTATATCCTTGGGATTAAATCTGGTGCTTAGCCTTGTTTTTCTAACAGAAAGATAAAACACAACCATAATAAAACAGATTAGTGGAGCAAATATGGGGTTTCTAAAATAAGTGACAATGTAAAAAAGCAACAATAAAGCAATGCAGAGCTCACTGGTTGTTTTTCTGCTTCTACAGTGACTCCAACCAAGAAATTGCATCTGGTGATGACATCTGTCTATGTTCAGTAGTTATTTATTCCACTGAAGAAAAATTAGTAGCGTAGTCATTCTGAAAATACTTTCTTACTGAGCATGAAGATGTTGCCTTGCTTTCCAGGGATGAAGAACTCAATTTTGCAGGGGCTGAGTGACCTCCTTTCTCCATGAGTTTACCTGATGGCAGCTGAGGATGCTTAGCACATCACAGAAATGCACTTCACTTCCAAGAAGACAAATCCCGACTCTTCTGAAGTTGATGGGAGTTTTGCCATCAATCTGGCTAAGATTCCTTCCATGGTCTGTAAAACAGATCTCTCTGCTGTCTGCATGTGTATTCTTTGACACTCTGCTGGCCTTGGCCACTGTTACGGTGTGTGTGAAACCACAGCTCATCTCTTGGACATTACCATATTTTACAATGATAACAAAGAACTCTTTTCTTTTCTAGGACCTCCTGTAAAATACAAACATCCAACAAGCCTAAGCTCATCTTCCATTCACAACCTCCATTGAAGTATGGGAAAAGAGGAGGAGAATGTTTGTGATGATTCAAGCATCTGCCGGCCAGCTCGGAGGTGCCTTGCAGAAGGACTGGCCCAGTTGTAGAAAGGATCACATTCATCTGAATATGTATAAACATAAACAGTGCTCAGAAGCTACTGCCCAGCTTCATATCCTGCCATCCCCCTTCCACATATCGAATTAGTGCATTTATAATGGCATCTCTGTTCATTTAATAAATTTAAATTTCAATTACAGACCACAAACAATTAGTCATACAGACTAGATATGACAGATGGGCCTCATCCATGGTTGATTACACTAAAAAATGTTATGTGAGTCTATTTTTAAAATACTATCATTCTAATATCCTTGCTGCATGCAAATAGCTGAGAAGTTTGTAATATATTAACGAGAAATTTGGCTTCCTGACAATATTGCAATTTGCACAGAATATGAGGTTTATATTATAAAGAGGTTCATTATTGTTTCCTATTATCTGGGGTTCTTTAGTAAAAATTGTGGAAATGTTTGTGTAAAGACATGTGACACAGTGTGATAATTTGTTTAGTCTTATTTCTCTACATGGGCTTGCTTTAAAACATCAAACCAGAAAATGTGTCCAAGACAGACAAATAATTGCATGGAATATGGCAAGGGTGTGCCTGAATTGTGTGAGAGGTTTTATGTTTGCTTTTGACTCCCTTGGATATCTGATATTTTGAAATTCAGCCTTGAATGGACAGCTATTAAAAATATATCTGGTGATGAAAACAAAGGCTCCTCCCTCCCAGCATGAAATGAGTAAGTTGTGTATGTTGTTGCCTTTGAAATGCTCATCTAGACTCATATAAACTAAATAAATGGAGGATTTTATATTCCTTCAAAAGGACATTAACTAAGATTTAGATAGTCAATAATATTTGTATGCTCTATCTATATTTTTTAGCCTCTGAGACTCCCATCTAGTCAAGCAGAGTGGGGGAAAGTGATCACAAAAATGTTACATAGAGGAGCACGTTTGAGTGGCATTAGTCTTCTGATTTCTATTCTCATGTCCTTTCAACCCTATTCACAAATGCTTCTTTTTGTAGATGGCTAGCAAACTGAATTACAATGCCATGCTAGGAGGAATGATTCTCACAGAAAAAAAATATTTCTCTAAAAAGAGAACCTTTTTAAAAAAGAGATTTATTTGCTTTTCTTGAAACAACAACAACAAAAAAAATCCTGTATTAAAGACAAAAAGGTAGGAGAAAGTCCTATTGAGGAACACCAATGAGAAAATCAGGAAAGAGCAAATCAGATAACACAAAACTACCTGGGAACCACTGACTGTAAAAGATTTAAGTTACAATCAGAAAAATTAAGGAGAAAGGGCAATTTTAATCTGAGATGTAAAAATAAACTAATTCAATTGTACCCTGTATTTCATATTTATGGCCCAAATCTTTGTCCTTTTCATTTATTTGTACCAGTCACACTAAACCTTTAGTATCTGGAGAGCCAGTTTGTCATGGATAGTCTCTGATGGCTACAAAAGATGAAATATAGATAAAATACAAATATCAGACCAGAACTTCAGTCTTACAAAACATAAAGCACTTCTGCAACTCCAGAGTAATAGAAAGGGCCATACAGCAATTTAAATGATCTCCTGAGGAGCCTTTCCCTCCCAGCTCCCTCCACGGAGCAGCTGGGTGAGGAGGAGGCAGCAGGGTGTAAATGTTACTCCAGGCCAGTGACCCCTTGCTGCCCAGCAGCCCCCTTAGCTGTGACCACAGCTGAGGCTGTTCCAGGGGCCAGGATCTTCATGGTATCCCCTGGGAACACCAAAAGAAAGGAACCAAGAGACAGTGGAAAGTCCCTCTCTCTATTCTCTCGTGCATCTGGTACTGTGCCGAGCGCAGCTTAGCTGCAGGGGTGGTGACAGGCCAGTGTGTGTAACCCTATTCAGAAAAAATCATGCTTGGTAATTCTGTTAAATCACTTTATCCCCGAGTAAAGCAAACATCAGAGCAGATTTTTGTATTCTTATTTTTTCAGTTTTCTTGCTTGGCTGACAAAATAAATAGAATTTATATGCCTGTCTGTCCATCGGAGTCTATGTGGGTTTTCATGTTTAAGCTGGCTGCATTCCCTGGAGTAAATGCCATGTTGCCATTAATCACCATGTGATGATGTGCACTAAAAACAGTGTCTGTGTATGTGGCAAGAGAGGAGCTGCATGCCACTCTGGAATTATATGCTGAATTCACTCATTTGCATGGCTTGCAAAAACCTCTTTTTCAAGAGGGCAAAAAAAGCAATGTATGAAGGGAGCTCCAGGAGTGTTCCCAGGGCAATGTTTAACCCATGACTTGCTCAAAATCCCTCAGAAGTTGTTCATTCTGCGTCAGCAGAAGAGTCTGTGCTGTTGCATTAGAGACTGCACATTTTAACAAGTTGGAGCCAGAGCTCCATGGGCCAAGGTTAAGCCCCTGTAAGTGCTGAGGCAGCTCCGGGCTGATCCGGGGCTCACACGCTCCAGTTAGCTGCAGTCCAGGGCTGTGCTGAGCTCTTGCAAAGAGCTCTCAGCCAGTTCACAGGGCAGAAATCATCACTCTCACTGCAAAGGGCTCAAAACACCCAGCCAAGGGCTCAGCCGCCCCTGGTTCCTTGGCACCTCTTGGCTAGCCCAGGCTCTGAGAAGGGCTCCTTCTTGCAGTCTGAAATGCTATATTCCATATCCAACCTCGAGAAATGCCTGCCTGCTTGCACTCTGTTTGATGACAGACACATGGACCAGCTGTCCTTGCTTGAGGAGGCACTCATGCCCAGGAAGCCAGTGAGGTTGGGATGCCCTGTGTTGTCATCCTGTCACCCCTGTGGGCACCTGGGCTGCTGTGACACCGTGCAGGGGATCTGAGGAAATCCCAGGGGCTCCACACCACAACTGTTTCTTTCATGTCTTGGTACAGAGTTTGGAGTGATTTCACATTATTCAAGACGTAAAAAATCCTGTTACCATTCTCCACTGGACAGATTTGTACATGTTAAATTAGCCAATCTACAAAATACTGGTTCACACCTAAAAAGTAAGATGATAAAATGACTGAGGAGAAAATCATTGTAATGTTCTTATAAACCGGTTATAACAGAAAAAAATACTTGCTTCAGCTTGCAATTGTAAGAGAGACAGAAAGCAGTGCTACATACATGTTTGAAGTCTGAAAAAGTGATGAAACACTAAATTTATTTTCTAGTTTCAATCCAAATACACCAGCATGAAAGATGATACAGAACTCATGCTGCTTTTGCTGCAGACCATTGTTATTCCTATGGGCAAGATATGGGAGATATATGACATTTATATATTTTTAAACTATGGACTCTGCCTCAGCCTGTATCCTGTGAGGCTGCAGGATGGATCTTTTAAGGGATTTTCCTTTCACACTTCTCCTCTGTCTTTCTAGTCTTCCTTGCAGTGCAATCCTGTGGGGAGCACACAATCCAACTCAGATTTTTTTCTGTGGCAGCTCTGCAGAAGCAAAGAGGAGGCCCTGGGAGAGTTAATTCTGTGTCAAGCAGCATTAGCTGGAGCTCTGATTTGCAGTCAGAAATCCCTGGGGTTGGCTGAGGACAGTGCTACAGACAAGAGTTGGTCTCCTGATCTCCCTCCCGCCTCACTGATCACCCCAGGCCCTCTGAAATACCTTGGGGCATCTTCTGTTTTATCCACATGATAGAGGGACAGTGGAATCGAGGAATGATGGTCCCTGCCATTGCCCCAAATTATGTCAGGCTTCCACTCCTCCCACTCCAAGTTAGAGGGAACAGTTTAATACTGAGGCTTGCAATACAGTACTTCTAGAAAATAAATCACTTTTTTTCCTCCACACACTTTTTCTAGCTGCCTTGGTTTAACCCAAGTTGGCAACTAAACATCACATAATCACTCACTCGCTCACTCACTCCCTCACTCCCCCTTCCCAGTGGGATGGGGCAAAAACTCAAAAGAGTAAATGTGAGGAAACCTCGAGTTGAGATACAGACAGTTTAATGGGAGTGAACGAGAATAATAATAATAATGATGATAATGATGATAATGATGATCATGACTGTAATAATAATAATGATGGTGATGATGATGACAGCAACAATAACAACATCAGAATAATTGGGCTATACAAAACAAGTGATGCACAGGGCTATTGCTCACCACCCACAGACTGATGCCCATCTAGCTCCTGAGAGAGGTCCCTGAGCAGCTTTTCCCCACAGTTTGTATGCTGAGCATGTTGTCACATGGTATGGGAATATTCCTTTGGCCAGCTTGGGGTGGGTGTTCCAGCTGTGTCCCCTTCCAACCTCTTGTCACCTCTGAGTGACAGAGTAGGAGAAGCTGAAAAGTCCTTGACTGAGTACAAACACCACTTAGCAACAACTGAAACCATCAGTGTGTCATCAACACATTATTTTCATACTAAATTCCAGACACTATACCAGCTACTAGGGAGAAAATTAACTCTATTCCAGCCAAAACCAGAACACTAATATTTCCTTGGGTTTTTTCAGCATTATTAAATATATTGGTATGTGAGACAATTGATACAGAACCATTCCCCTGCATGAAGCTTTCTATCTGGTGCTGCATGAGTTGTAAGCTCTCTCCTTGCCCATGAAGCTGCATGGCTGCATTAAGGTTTTTTATCCTGTTTTTTTAGCTGTCTTCTGTTAAAACAGGCACTCCTAAAGAACTATTCCAGCTGACAAATACTGAGCAATGTTTGCCACAGAAGCAGACAGGGATACAGACATTTCTCTTCAGTCCACATTGGGGAAGCTGCAGGGCTTTCCTGCAGGGCTTTCCTTTCTCTGACCCAGCATCCGTGAGTTTTACCACTTGGAGAGCCCTGTAGCTCTTGAAGCTCTCACTCACTGATGACAAAAGACATTTCATGGTCACCTGATAACCTTGTTTTTATATGTACATTGCTTTTGAAAGTGATTGACAGTTCAAGCTCAATCCAACGTTTTTAACAGCAGCCTCTTATGATTATTCTAACCACTCTGTTAAATCCCAGGCTTTTCTTAAATCCTGGGAATTGACAGCAATCTAAATACATGAATATTAACCTCAGGTCACTAGGGCTTAAGTTTTTGTAGTGCACAATTCTTCCATTAATACACTGTTAATTTTCCTGATAAATGGCAGCAAAAAATAATCTGGTTCTGTTTCATTGTATTTATTATTCTTCTGGTTGAATATGGAACTTACACAGTACAAAAAACACCATTTATAACGCTAGTGTGATTAATGCAAAGTGAGGCACTCCTATGTCCTAAAAATACAGAAATAAATAATTTTTTCTCAGAAAAAACGGACACATTCTCTGTTGGAATAACTCTGTTAGAGTCAAATAGTGAGAAACTAGTAACATTTTTTTCTTTAAGGTCATTATCCCTCCAGACCACAGAAATGCAATTTCAGACACCCATTCCTTCTATTGTGCCAAGAATGGGCAATGGTTTTGAACCACAGTGATCATGAAGTAACATTTATGAGATACTCAGAACAGTCTTTAAAGCTTTGAAGTTCTCATTCTATCTGTTTAACAATAAATATTTCTATCTCTGAGGACAGGAATACAAAAAGATTGAAGTAAACATTGCAGTTTTGATTTTAATATCAAATTGATTGGGAAATTGCTATTTTTCATTTCCTCACAGTTATCTTGTTGTGTAGACATGGAAGTTTTCAATGTGATATTGAATTTTATTTCCTCCTATAGCAAAGTCTGTTTCTGAGGGATCTCAGCAGTGACCAGTTCTATGGGAAAGGTTTGTGATCTACATTGGTGACACAAACAGAGCTCTGTAGTGTTCATTTCTTGCTATCAGCTAGAAACGGACAATTAAGTTGCCCTGACAATACCCAGGTGCTTCTTTTCAGGAGCAGAAGATTGTATTCTTCCCAGGAACTACTCAGTTTACCTTTCATCAAATGAGAAGGATTTTCACTTTCATTCTCTATTTTAAAATTCACACAGGATTCATCCTGCAAATGTCAGCTGCTTGATAACAAAAGCACATATTTACTCTGAAGCCAGAAGCAGCTCATATTTTACATAAGACTTGGAATTTCAAGAAAACTGTGATTCCTCTTTGACTGAACTGTAAGTCAGCTGGTTAACAGTGTTTATATTTGTAAATGGTTTGGTATTTCCAGTAATTTATTTTGATCCTGGCAGTGAGTACATGAGAAGTATCAATGACAGAATTCAGAGATAATGTATGGAGGTTTTCAGATTTCTGCCTTCTGGGGTGATGAGACGAGCATGGCTGGATGTGCCCTTTGGAGTAGCACTTTCAGTTGTGTAGCTTACTCCGCTGGCATCATGCCCTACCAGCTGATCATCAGGTCACTTGCTAATGTGCTTATTTGATTTGGCAAATGTAAAAAAAAAAATCCTGAACAAACAGTTTAAACAAATATTGCCAAAAGCAGCCTCTGACCTTGTGGGGTACAGTGCAGGTGAATGCAGGATTGGGAACATGAGTATCTCTCTGGGGAAGCTGCTCTTTAGGCGCTGGAGCACAGGCAGTTGGAATCTCCCCACCAACTTGTTGCTATCTCCATAGGTGCAGCTTGAATTAAACAATCCCTCTGAGTACTAGGACTGTTGATGAAAATATATTAGTGAGAGTCCAGTCAGGACCCCACCACCATCCAGACTTGTTCAGCTGCAGATACAGATTCCAGAGTCTCAGTCTCAAGCTTACGTTACTTATACGCACACGCTCACACGCTTTCTTATTAATGGAAGCTAGGAAGAAATATTCTATATGATTATATATTCAATTGCATATAAGCTGCCATCCATCAGCTGGCT
The DNA here is from genome assembly GCF_028551555.1 of Melozone crissalis. NCBI lineage: Eukaryota > Metazoa > Chordata > Aves > Passeriformes > Passerellidae > Melozone > Melozone crissalis. The sequence goes on from NW_026535794.1 coordinate 33,163,385, forward strand.
GACTCATTGTCTTTGTTTCAAAATCCTTGCTTGCACTCTGCTACTGCTATTGTCAACAAACTCAATTAAAACTTCAGATTTGGCATACTTACACTTTCATTTCCTCATTAGAATACTTGCCTTGATAGGAATGTAAACTTAAAGGAAATTTCAAAAAGATTTATAGAGTTCTAAGGTTTTATTTAACAGCTTAAATGAATAACTTGTTTATGAATCTCCATTTCTCTTTAGATAATGACTAGTGCTTGAATAAAAATAATAAATAGCGCATTAATCTACTACCACCATAATAAATTTCATTTGCATGTTTAGTATTTACTGGAAATTTTGGGTTCATTAACAATGAATGATAAAAACACTCTTGCTTGTTAGAGGTAGGTCCATGTTCTTTGAGGTGCTGATCACCTTTTTTGACGTGCTTCGGGCTCTGACGTTCAGAAATTATTCAGCAGTAGAAGCACACCGCCCACAATGCAGTTAGACTTTTAGTTAAAAAAAATGCTTTTAAATTAAATGTAGAGCCACCCTCAACTTTCTATTTAGAATTTGACTTGGGGCTCTTAATGGGTTTGCACATTGCTGTAAATATAGCCAAATGACGCTATTAATGAATTTAATTCTATTTATGATTCTTGTACATCTAAACTAAATTAAATTATTTACATCTTCATACACTTTTCAGTATAGAATTGTTTTTTTAAGGTCCCTGAACTATCACTCCAGGAAATTGGACTAATTCTACCAGCTATACAGCATGCAACACCAGTCTGATTCAACTGAGAGGCAGATCAGAGAAAGACATTTAGCAGCAAGCTGCGTTGTTCCTTTCTCTAGTGAATCGTGCAGTGAATTGGCATGTTTCTGGGCATGCATTTAAAAAGGCATTTTTTAAACGTTGTGATCTGGAGCTGAGAGTGCTAAGGAGTGTGATACTACTTAAATCTATCTGTGATTAGAAAAAAAGTGAAATTTTGATAGAGGTCTCCTGGGTACCTTTCGTTCTGCAGACTTAAATTGTTGCATAAGAGTCCAGATCTCTGAGCTCCTCTGTTTCACTCAAATTCTGCATAGTGATTTTAGCAGCCTTTATACAGATCATCAAACCCCTTCACAAAGATCAATATGCTCAAAAATGAGACAAGTTACAGATATTTGCATGTTATACCCTCACTAGTAGAATAATTTTAAATGTACTGTTTGTAATGATTAAATGGTTAAACTTGGTGTTTGCATTGGGTTATCTGGTGAAAGTCAGTGATATCCACAGATGGCAAGTACATGCAAATATCTATGTTTGGTATGAGAAATGGGGGAATGCTGCAGCAGTCAAATCAAAAGGAGATAACCTCCAGCTACATCTCTGGTGAATCCTGATTCCACTGAAGTCAGTAACAAAACTCCCATTGCTCTCACCAGGGACAGCACATTAGTGACCCTGCTGTAATAGCAAATACATGTAGCACAGGGATCAAGCATTTGAAAATAACATGGAATTTCAGAGCAATCTTCTGCAACAGGCTGATTAAAATCAGGCAGACTGGTATATTCCCTGCCTCTTAAACCAGTCTGATTTTAATCAGCTGCTTTTGGGAGTTGTTCTGAGGATTTTTTTGTACATGTGTAAGTGCTTTGCGGACTTCAGCCCCTATACCAAAGATGATTGAACACAATGAGTTTTATGAAGAGGCAGAAGAATAATATTACTCCTCTGTTGACTTTGGGAGAAGAAGAAATGACAATTCATAGAAAAAAATATCAGCATCCTTAATAGCCACATAGCATATCAGCTGGAAAATGTGACCCTGGCTGCACTGCAAGTTTTTCAGCTTTATTTTACTGCTTATTTTGGTGTAAGAATTAAAACTAATGTAAGCCCATAAACTCCAGCAGCATAAAAATGTAATTTGAATAGAAGAGTCAATACTAATAGGACTTGTTTATTTGTGCTAAAAGAAGAGGTACAGGTGGTAGCACATTTACAGAAGCTAAGCCAGCCCCATTCCCCTTACTACAGGGTGGGCATGAATCTCTCAAAGATCAGTGGTAGAGCAAGCACAAACAAGCAAACAAACACTTGGAAAGAAAACAGACTGAGCATCCAAAATAAAAGGAATGCTATTGTTCCCTACAGGAGTGTTTTTACTCTTATCTGTGCTACATACCCAACCTAAAACTCTTCAGCTAGCAAATAGTCAGAGCTTTAGAAGGACTTGGATGGCTTAGGGGATTGCTTTTGGGATACAGAAGCTTTCATCTCTACGTCATTGCTCTGGCTTTCATCCAAAGGGGGTAGTGATCAAAAGCTGCTGTGCGACGAGCCCTTCAATACTCGGCATGAAACAGGCGGAGGGTGTCGTGCCTGCCGACCTGCACCCCCAGTCCCCAGCTGAGATCCCCAACTGCCCCTGCTTGTCACACAGGCTTGGGGTGCCCAGGGACCCGGGGTTCCTGTCCCCACCACCTCCCCAATAAGGATCTGTGCCCTCTGCTAAAGAGAGCTGCACCCCGGTGTTCATGGCACAGGGTAGAGGATGGAGCAGGGTGCGCACCGCGACACCGCATCGCCCAACTGGAAAGGGCGCGAGGAAAGACATCCAGAAACACATCCAGATGGATGGGGCTTCAGGCAGCAGCCTGGAGCTGCTGCACAAGGCTGTCCTTCCTCTCACAAGTGCAAGCAACAGCATCAGTTTTGCTTCTCATTAGGCAGAAATTAAAGAGGGAAGAGGAAGGAGAGGGAATACAAGCCATTCTGGTTAATGCTAGCACTAACTGCAATTATGGCTAAACTCCTGGCAGCCCTCAGTAATGGGGTTCTTGGATGAGACTGTAGGTTTCAGAAGCTATGTAACATTTTCTAAATCAGATACAATATTCTCAGTTTTTTTTTTTTTTTTTCCTGGTGTCAGGAAAGAGATTTGGAAGAGCAGACCTGCCTGCTAGGTTCTTCAGGCTGTGTGGAAACAAAAGGTAGCTTGGGAAGGCAAAGCAAAAATTTGAAGGACCAGGCTGGGCTGGACAAGGAAACTGAGTTACTCTGATCAAAAAAAGGGTGAAACTCTTGGTGTGATCACCCATAAAACTTATTGGTGGCAACTGTGAAATTGCTGCCATATCAACAGACATCAAAGACACAAATACATGCTTTTAAAAGGAGTTACTATTTTAAGTACCACAAAGTCTTGGAAAAAACAAATTAATCTGATTGACTCTGCATTGTATTATAGACTATTATTGGTTAGGTTTTGAGAAAACTTAATTTTACAATGAACAGAGCCCACTCCAAAAAGAAGAGGTGAAGGTTTTAGTCATTTATCTTCAAAGATGTAAATAATCATTGTTTACATGGGTTAAAAAATGGTTCTCAGAATTATGATCTTATGAAATGACAGAAATGTTTGGTATCAATTACCACATGAAGGAGATGTAATTTATGCTAATGAAATCTACTAGGTACGAATGCATTTGTTACAGACTGTCACCCACTAATGCAGATGAACAAGAAGTGGAAGAGAAAAATCACCTGAATTACTGCCACTAAATAGGTACAAGAATTCCATGCGGGCCAATGGTTTTTTAGTCTCACATGGAATTTATATGACTGATGAAACTGATGTATGGGAAGAAGACAGTTCCTTCTCTACTAGAAAAGTATGTGAGGACACACTGCCTCTGAGGATTATGAGACACAGAAAAAGAGAGCAGGACTTAACTGTAAGAGCGGGAAGGGAGTCATGCAAAATAGCAGGCAGTCATGCAAAATAGCAACTTTCAGGTGGCAGATGCTTCCGTCTCCCAGCTGGAAAACACAGTGTTGAGGTATGTGCTTGCATCAGACATGGAACTAAAATTGTAGCATCCAGAGGGGGTCAGGCAGCTGCACAAACCCAGCCCCTTCATTTGTGTCCTTGTTCCTGGTGTATGTGCCTCAGAGCCCCAGAAATGTGCTTGCAGTGTGCACCTGGCTTGCAAGACCACATCATCCACTACATTTTACCTTTCAAACAGGGCGTATTGCTTCTCTTCCCGTGACATTTTAGCTCTGCTGGAAAGGGCAGAGTGGTGGCAAGAACTTGGCTCTTCACCTTTACAAGCTGGTGCGTGCACATAATCACTTGACTCCAGGAGCTGAGACTTTGGGAAAAGCACCAAATGTTTATGTGCCCTGAGATAAAACAGTGAGGTTCAGCAGCAATGCTGCTTGCAGTGCCAGGAGCTGATGGGCTGGGCACAAGAAGGTTTCTATTGACGCAGATCAGTGTAATTAAGATGACAAGTCTGATACAACTCCGAATTTAAACTTCTAACCTGGAACTCCCTCAAGCCCCTTGTGAAGTTATGCTGAGGAAGGGGGAGTATGGGGCTGCTGGGCTGGCTCCAAGAGGAGCTCTCCTGAGAGATAGATTTGTGACAGAGCCAATGTACACAGAGCAACGTACAGGAGTGAAATCAGCCTCATGGATTTTTTTTTATTTGCTTGGTTATCCTCCTGACAGGATGAAAGAGCATTGCTTTTCAGACACCAGTGGCTTTTGGTGGTCCAGTTAAAAATTCTCATATGAAAACAGCAGATGGAAATGTCTGATTGTCATCAAATGGTACAGTCATGGGTGGGGACTAGTCACAGCCTGCAGAGTGGCTTTGGGAGGTGGCTCTGCTCAACACAAGGCTCTCAGCTGCAGGTCCTGTATAGGTGGCTCAGGACATGGAACAGCTTAGCATCAAAGAGCTCCGCTTGAAGTAGAGCTGGATAGCTCTTGAATTATAACTGCATTAAAAATACCAAGCATTTTTCAGAATCATATTTCAGAATTTTTTAATCTATCAGCAGAGTAGAAGAGGTGAAGAAAGATTTTGCAAGGTGTAGGGTAAAACAGAGCAGAGAGTAATAAAATACTACTTGTAAATGAGCCCAGTTGGAAAGAGAGGCTCTTTATGACAGCTTGCTGAGGCTGTAGTGTTTTGCAAAACTGTGTGATAAACTCCAAATAGCTTCTCTGCAAATCTCTGGAGGCAGAGCTGAGCTAAGGCTGGCTGCTGTTGCTGCCACAGCTTTCAATGAATGAGCTCAAAATGGACCCTCTAGTGACAGCTCTGTCAAAGAATAACAATCAGATGCTCTCAACAACCACAACTTCAACATATATATTTTTGTAAGTATAAATGAACCTTAATGTGCTGGCTTCAAACAAAATGAAATGCTCAAAGTTTTTAAGATGTGTGGTTGGACTGTGAACAAAATAAAAACATACTGCATTTCCCCCTCTATTTAGATTGCAAAGCACGATTCTCACTAGAATTGTGATGAGAACAGAATACAAAAATAGTTGGTGTTGGTGGGGAAAAAGACTGGAAAGGTAGCTCTGCTATCACCTTCAGGAGGAAAATGTCAGGGGAGCCACCATCACCCAACAGTTGAGGTGAACTGGCTGCAGAAGGGAGGGCCTGAAGGATTTTGCAAGCTCACAGCTTTGGCAAGCAGAATGAAAATCATGTTATGGGGGACACCCTTCAGTCCTCAAAAACGAATCAGCTAGAAATGGGCTTCATCAGAGTCATATGAAGTCAAGTTATTACCTCATGATATTACAGATGTCTCTACAAATACCTGATTTCATAGCACAAATAAATTCCATATTTGGACATTGCATTGTGTCTCCTTTCCCAGCAAAACAAACCAGGAGTGTCTGCCTCTGAAAACATGAGAAGCTCTTCAGGAATGGCTTGTGGTGCAGGTAATGTGAATCTCCTCATGAGTTATGCTGAGTGAGATAAGGGCTGTACTGCAAGTGACAGTCAGTTTTGTCTGTGTGTCTGTCCGGAGAACTGCCCTGCCACCAAAGCACTGGCAGCTCTCTCACAGCCACGATGCAAGAGTTAACATTGCTGTGGTGGGAGCAAGGTGTCCTTTTTGGATTCTGCTCAGGTGTAGCTGCTCGTGCTGTCTCAAAGAGCTACCGCTATTGCCAAAGGAAAATTAAAACAAATCTGGCTTGGCTAATAAAAGGCTATGAGTATTAATGGCTTTTTCTCAAATTGCCAGGAAGTTTCAATCTCTGATGTGATAAAGACAGATGATGTACAGACCAGTCTTATCATGCTATTTTTAAATTTTGGTATGCTAGAAATTGCAGTCATTTGCTCTGGTCTTCTGGCAGGGAGTGTAAGAGTCACAGTAAGAACGTGATTGTTATTTTCAAGAGAGGAAAGAACAATTTTTAGGCATTAAGGTTATTAGTTTGGACAGTAATAAAAACAACACCACTTTACAGACCCAGGTCTCAGAAGTGCTGAACATTCACAGAACAGTAAAATCAATAGCCTCTACTCAGGATTACTTAAATCTAGAACATACCCACATTCAGTGCAATTTAATACTGGATACCTATTAGCTTTTAATGACTGTTTGTATTTTGACAGAACTGCCAAGATATGTTGTTACAAATAGGAAATTCCTAACAGTGCCACACAGTGAAAAATAATCCACCCATACAAGGAAAATTATATTAACAAATGCTGCTAAGAGCAAACATATTTACAAACCAAAGCTGAGCAACAAACACATATACCAGATGTTACTGAGATATAGATAGTCTGAATTACTCAGCTGAAGTAGCTGAAATTCTGCAGAAGACTTTTTTTAGAACATGTATTTCATGATGGATATCCTAGCTCTTGAGCAAGTTGTCATGGAAGTCGGAACACGGCAGTTTTCAAGTTGTCTCTAAGATTCAGTGGTAAATAAAAGTTCAACAACTCCAGATAAATTTTCTCCTTCTTCTTCCACATTTGCAGGTAAGAAAGACTCTTCAGTCATACAGATAATAAAATGGAAACGTTGGAAGGCACTTCACACTGTCAAATAACCACTTTTGTCAAGAGGCAGGATTTTCTGTGAAGTGACAGAGGAAGGCACTTCTCCCCCCTTTTTCAGGCCAAGACTAACTAGCTGTTTCCCTTGCCTAACCCCCTTATCTTCCCCACAGATCCCATGGTTCACAGCAGTTGAGCTAGTTGGAAGGTGCACCCACACAGTCATTTTCATTTATCATTGCTGCATCTTTGCTCCCTGACATTCCCTGCTTACCTACAGCTGTCTGCAATTTTTTCTCATCCTCTGCCTCCAGCTAAGAGGAAGCATCTTGGTTTCCTGGCAGTGAAACCCAAGCACAGAAGCAAGCCCAAGCTTTGCTCTCACAGTTCATCCACTTCCATCAAGCTCAAGGCACCTGGCTCTGGAGGCTCAGCTCTGAAGTGGCACAGCCATTTGCAGGGGTGATTGCATTGTCTGTATCAGGAGACTTCTACAAATTCTCCTTGCTCAGCTTTTATACTTAGGGGCTGTTTCTGGGACTGTCTCAATATTTCTTGTTGATGTTTCTTTCAATTCTTTGATAGCAAAAATGAAAAATACAATTTTTTATTAGAAACAGTAAAATCAGAGAAACTGGGTCCCCAGACAATTCCTGTGGCATGTAAGGGTTTTTTCTGAGACAGGAAGTGTTACTTCAGACCAGCATAAATGTCTCACATGTGCTCAGCAGCTGGGAGCCTGCTGATCTGTCCCTTGACATTGTACACCTCAGTGAACATGAACAACTCTTCCAGGCTTTTCACTTAACCAGAAAACAACTGAAATTGTAACTTTTTATGATTGTGTTCCACATGAGCTGGCCATGAGTCAGCATCAGTTTGTCTCGATCAGCAATAAATCCAGAACCATTGGATTTTGTTCTCTGATAGCTCTTACCACACATCAAATGTTGTTGCATTTACATGTCCCATCAAAGCAAGTAGTGATACTTCTCAGAAAAAAACCCTGGGTTTTACTTATGAGGGAAGAGTTTTTTAGTAGACTGAGTTCACAATTATTCCTACTGTTCTCCTTTGGCAAATCAATGAAATTCAGTACATTTGCAGAATGCTCCTGGCATGAATCAAGCACCACTCCAGCAAGACAGGCATCCCTGGGGATGCCCCTTCCTTGCTGAGCAGAGATTGCCAGCAAAAAGTCACTGTCCCCTGATTGCTGGGAGGCACAGCACAGAGATGGGGAAGGTGGAAGGTGCAGCATGTGCTGCGGAGCTGATACAAGTCAACCACTGGAGTTAGAACAGCCCTTGAGAGTGGCTATGAAAAGCTGGATTTAAAAGAGGATCACTTGTGAAAACTGGGACAAGGCTGACATGGGGGGACATGTTAACTAAGAACAGAGATGTCAAGGAAGTCAGCTGGCAGCTTTCTTCTCTGACCCTCCCGCACAAATACAGGGGTGGATTTGGATGACTTACCAGCTAGGTAATAAAAACTGTCACTATTAAAAATACACTAATATTTCTGCTGCAGCTTATCATAAGATGTTTCTTCAAGGATTCAGCAGATGTCAGAACAGAAATGCACCAAAAGAGCAGAGGATCTCAGTGCTGGTAATTTGCCACCCCTGAGCTGCAGAGGTGTTGGGGTGGAGAACCGAGGCAGTACCCACATCATAACCAAATTCTGAAGAAGTTGGATTGTTTCTTACCCAATTCCCAGCTCTGCTGCCTGCCAGGCTCAGCAGGGAGAGCAGCTCAGTGGGGAGTGACTCAGCCATGGTGCTTGGAGCAGTGAGCACAGGCACTCAAGTTCACCGTGCCAATTGGCTTCACACAGTTGTGTCCACGCTGCACTGCCTCATGGGCTCAGCTTCCTTCAGGCCCACATCAGATGTGCAGCTCCCCATGCCCCTTTGCACCACCACAAAGGTATTTGAGGACATTTCTCTCCTGATTTATCTGCACCATACACTTCTTGTCAGTCTTCAGTATGATCAAGAGAGTTCTCTGCATTGCATTCACTCTGCAAACACGTTGCATGTTACTGGTTGCCACTGCTGCTGACACGACATGTGATACCACAGCCAGGACGCAGGATAGTTTTCTCTCTGCCTGACAGTGCCACCAGCAGCTGTTAGACTCCTGCAAGGAAAGGGGAGACTGTGGTGCAGAGTACATCTCTATAGGTCAAGGTTAAAGGGCACTGCATGCACACATTGTAGTCTCTGTTCTCAAGCTGTGCTTTTTTCCAGATACCTCAGCCACTTCTTGCCCTGCCATCTCCTAATTCCTCTTTCAGAGTCAACAATTCCCCTGAAACTGTACTACATGAAATTTGCCTCCTTATGCAGCTGTCCTGCCTTCCATGCTCCCTTGCCCAGAACAATAAAAATCCTTTAAAATCCTCTATGTGTCCTGTCCTAAACCTTACAATAACATTTCCATGTCATGGAGAGCTACTGCAGTCTGGCAGTTCCTTCTTCCTTGCCAGGCTTTTCTTTCCATTCTGAGGTACCCCTGTAGGGTAAGTGCAAGCTCCCTGGTATGGTCCCTGCATGCAGTCATTAGAAATCCAATAGAAGCAGATTGCAAGACACCCAGCTGGTGGCTGGGATAAATGATAAGAAAACCTTTAAGAATCCAGAGAGCATTCAGCTTCAACAGGCCGAATATATTCATTCCCTTAGGAGCATTATAAAATATGGCCAGTGTTGGCTTGCAGTAAGAGCACTAGTAATTAGGAAATCTAGTGCCTGTAGGTACATTACATGCCAGCAGAGAAAGTGGCAGCAGCAGCAAGATGTAACCAAGGCAGGCTAACTAGGCTCTCTCAGGAGTCCAGAGAATATCATGAATCACTGTATGTTTGGAGCTGATATAGATCAGCCCCTGGAACAGATACAGATCAGCCCTTTCCACCCAGGCATCCAGGAAACACATTTAATTTTTTTGGCCTAATTTAGCACAAAAATATATTCTGGTTTATAACAGAATGACTTGATTAATAGAATGTAAGTAAGATCTCTTCCTCCTCCTCCCTTACTTAGAATGTAAGTAAGATCTCTTCCTCCCCCCCCAACACACCCATGCAGACAGCACTCCAAAATACATTCCTTGAGGTTTCTTATCTGCAAGCAGATGTCATTCTGAAGTGAGCATGTCAGGCATCCTCATCCTTCTGAGCAAAGCAAGAGATGGCTGGCTGTGACATTCATATCTCCAGGAGTTCAGTTTACAATTCAAGCACTCAAACAAACACTGTCACTGCATTACAGCAGTGCTGTTAGTAAGACTGGGAGGACCCTGTCAAGCTATACCCACCCCAGAACTGCTTCACATATCACCATGTGTGCTCTTCCATGCACTGCCTCACTGAAGAAAAGCTGGGCAAAGGCAGATGGGGGGATGCTTTTGTGTTTCTGCACTTGCTGCTTTTACTCCTCAGGGAGGCAACTGAGGCAGGAGAGCAAGCAGCAGGTAAGTGCAGGAGAGAGACGGGGGAATTCCATTGTCAGACTGTGGCTACGGGTGCTCCTGGGAGACTTCTCACCCAAATGCTCAACTGCATTACAACTCCATTCCCTAAGGTCTGATGAGCTCACAACTCACAGCTGGATTCTCACCGCTGTTTTGTGCCTCAGGAAAGCAAGTTGTAATTCTGTGGAAGTATCAGTGATAAATCTGCCCCTTACTCCCATTTCCTCTGGTCCTCCTGACGCTTCCCAGCTGGTAGGGCTCAGAAATGCCAGCAGAAACAGAGAAAGGGACTGTGAGCACGAGCACTGAGCCTGGCAAAGAGCACACTCTGTAACAGATGACTATGGGTTCTTTTACTCTGGTAATCATAATAATACATTTTATTTATATAGCACCTATTTGCATGGCAATGGGCACAATATGTGTGTTTCAGTGAAATGAGACATGACAGCAAACAGATGAAAAACCACGATTCATCTTGAAATGAGGGAAAGCAATCAAATGAATCACAGAGCCAAGCAATGGTAAATCATTCTTAAAACAGCATAATAGCCAAACAAATGAAAAATATAGTGTACAACGCTTTTTCCTTGTCTGATGGCAAATACTGAGTGACATTGCCAAGCTTATTCAGAAACAGAGCCTGCTTTGCCATTAAATTTCATGGAAACCCTTAAAGAGGGAATTATGTAAGTGCAACTTCAGTTTTGCATTAGCTGTATGTTAACCCCAGTATACACATGGGTTTGGACCCTTGCAAAAACCATTATCTTCTAATCCTAGCATTGTTCATCATGTCACAAGAATAAATGAAATGTGTTTTCCCAAACTTTAAGCCCCTTCAATTTTAATGGATTTAAAATTGGAAAATAATAGAGAAGAGCCTATTAATATTCAAACTCCATTTTCTCATATGGAATTCTTCAGCTTCCTCAGCCCTAATTAGTTTTTCTGAGGCTGTCAGTTGCAGGCAATATCAACACTCTAGTCATCTCTTCTGCCTTCTCCTCCCATGTCCTCACTCATATTTGTTATTCCTGTCCTCCTCTTGCCTGAGTGTAAAGCATTCTCCATGTTCATTTCTCCTAATGACTCATCTTCCTGTAAGGAACCAAAAAAATGACACCATATTCTATCTACAAATGAAAGAATCTTAACCTCAGAACATGGAAGAATCTGAATTTTTTCAAGTGGGAAGGTCATGCATCTAATGCCCCATAAGATGTTTGCTGGATTACAGGACCAGAGCAAGAGCAACTCTTCATTCATTCAAATTTCTAACATTTTGACTTCAGCTGCTCTGTGCTGATCCCTTCAGAAGAAATCTAGGCTTTTCCTTGGAATTTGCATCTTTACACTTGTATGTTCCTGCTTCTTATTTTCTCTGCTGACAAAGCTCTTCCCAACTTATTATGAGACATAAATATTTCAAATAGGCAGTGGAGTATAGGACTAGAAATCCTTCTGGCAGGTGACCGGATCTACCACGTATTAAAGAGTAGCAGACAGAGAAACATTTCTGTCAATTTAGAAAAGACATATTACAACTCAAATTAGCAAGGCTGCCCTTTCCTGGGCTTGTAAATGTATACATCTGGATGCCATGAAAATGTATTAACACATGGACAGCTTTTTACCCTGTTAGCAGCTGTCCAGCTATGGTTCAATCATGCTGTGTAAAGCTGATGGCAAAACTCTCCTTGACTTCATGTGTCAAAATGTTTAGTTATGATTTTAGTGTATATTCTCCTGCTCCTTAGAGAGAAGAGAAAATATCATCATGATTCAGGATATTTTAGGAAAAAAATGCAAGTGCCTTAAGCCCCTGGGTGCCCTCTGTTCCTTGCCACTCCACTACTGTTAAATTAGGTTCTGACATAACAATCAATGGAAAGATGTGGGAGCCAATAAATAATGTGTGTAATTAAGCTGAGGCATTGAAATGTCTGTCTTTGCTGAACTTGGCCCAGAGAGTGGGAGGCTGTGCTCTGTGATAAGCAGTGTGCTCTGTGATAAACACCTGAGCTCCTAAAGCCAGTGTGGGGGCAGACATGGCTTGCTAGGAGAGGATTTGCAGCAGTAAACAGAGAGCTGGAAGGCACCTGATGGGAAATGCTCGGTCCATGCACCAGTCTTTCTCACCACATGCTCACATCCCTTGCCCAGGTGTCTCTGGCTGGTTTACAGGGACATGAGCAGCACCTGGTATTTTCCATTACAGCAAGACAGAGGCTCCAGGAAGAAAACAATTTGTGGAGAGGAAAGTCTCAGTTGAAAGAACCCAGCTAAAAAAGCTCACTGTGGGTTCTCAGACAGGATGTAGGAAGACTTCAATGGTCACTTTGAGCTGAAGCAAAGCCCAAGCTGGCTGAGCTCAGGGGTGCAGTCGTAGACTCTCAGCTGGTACCTACTCCCTCGGCGGTGCAGAATGATGCACATGTCATCTGCAGATGTTGGTATGGATCAAGGACCTGCAAAATGTCAAATGCAAATAGAAGGTGTTTGCAGTGCTGCTGCAAAACATGATTGCAGCGCTCCTCCCTCTCCAGCCCTACAAGCACTGTGCTGCTGGCATCTTATCTGAGAAGAATACTCTGCTCTGCATTCACATTTCTTTTCCAGCATTTTGGAAACCCAATAGACTCATTTCCTCACAATGTTCAGCAGACCCCCAATTTGGAAAATATTTTTGAAGAATCCTGTAAGAAATACGTTGTGACTAAGGTGGAATCTTAGTTTAAGCAGTCTGTTGTGTGACTGTTTTCAAGCATTTTTCAGCACAAAAGCACTCACCATCTGCCTGTAAGCTCCTGCTGAGTCTCAAAGGGCTGTGCTTTGAGGTGTCCTTCAGCAAGGAGCTCCTGTGTTAAAGCGAGGGTTAACTGTTCAAAAGATCAGCTTAAGCAAGACACAATTCAAGCTAACCTAGTGATCATGCCTGGGTCAAAACCATCATGTGTAGTAGGGCTGAAGAAGCAAAAGGAAGAGCAGAGTGTATGGAGATATTTATAACTCTTCTTTTTGACTGACATTAATTAACTTGCCAACTGGACTAACTCACAATGAATCAACATCCTGCAGAATTGCAATGTTCCACCCAAAGTGGGAATATACTTTGCTACTGAGCTGTCAAACACATATTTATAAAACACCATGATACTGGAAAGTGGTTCTGCAGTGTGAAGCAGTGCAGATATGAGCTATGCATCTCAGCTGCAGTATATTTTTTTTACTCATTTGGTTATTTTTACATGGACCACTTTTGCCTTTATATTTGTCTTTCAAAAAGTAGTAAGACATTACAAAAATACATATTAGAAAAAAATTGTGAGGGACATCTCGATATGTGTTTTTGTCACAGTAATGCTATTTGGTGCTACTGAAATCTATAGAGAAAGTATGCTGGCTTAGGATACCATACTAGGGAATTAAAAGTTAATGTTTTCACCACAACATTCACTCTATATTTTCCTATTAAAACTACAGAAACATTTTGAAAAATTTTAACAGGTTAATTTGAAAATGAAACATAGGCATTGTTCCTTCTGTACTTTGCCCATTTTTTATTACCTACCAGAATCTACATACATAGTTGTTTAATTGGAATGTCTGTCTCAATCACCAGTATTTTGATTCCTGAAACACAGCAGTCAATTGTGTGTTATTAAGATTCAGATTATTTTGGAAGGAGCAAGATAATTACAGGTCAATCTTGCTTTTCATAATTTAAAACTCATTTAATTCTGATTTCCACTGATGCAAAGCAGTTAAAAAAATTTTGGAGAAAATACTTCTTAAATAGGAAAGATTCTTTTAGAGCAGATATATTTTACATAAAATGTTTCTCGTGGAAATTAATTTCCTGATCCTGAAAAACGGATGGAGTTTGAATCTCCTACTGAATTTAATGAAAGCTGATGGAAATTTTTTGCCTCTGTGAGTCTGTGACTCCCTGGATTAGGCCTCTAGCAGAATTAGAAGGGGAACAGAGGGTGTAGAAGATTTTGGATGCTGTTGATATTATTTACCTTGAATATTGCCAGTTTTCAAGATTTCATAAGAGGTATGATAAAACCAGAAGGATTAGAACCATGTTTTGGGTGCCGAAGTTATTGGTGAAACTTGGTAAAAGACATTTGAAACACAGTAAAAACTATTGCAGGTTATCAATAAAAAAGGCAAGAAACAGATAATGTCCAAGTGCCATGTTCTTCATGTCTCAAAAGCTTCTAAGTGCTCTTCTGTCCTTCTTAGGGCAGCTTTCAGCTCTCTAGAGTATAAATGAAGCGTTCTCTTGCTGAGAACGGTGTACTAGTTTGTCAGTTAATAACATCTGTAAACACCCACATTTAATGACAACTGCAATTCATTTTCAGCTTCAAAACAGAATTTGTGATTTTCACTGTGAGAAGAACGACAAGAATGTGAAGACGATGAAAAATGCAATCTATTTTCCCCATACATTTTTAATAAATGAAGCACATATTACAGTGAGCTATTTTTAAAGCTTTTTCATCTGTGATGTTATAGTGTGTAGGTACAAAATCCATCAAGATAATACATTAATGTTTAACAGTTAGCACATCAAACTCTGCTCTGAATAAACAGAGATGCTCTTTTACTAACTTGATTCTATTCTCTCCAACATTTCTTTATACTGTCAGAACTTATTTACTTCACTCTGTTTTTGAAGCACTAATGTAATCTTTTTTTAATGCACTAGAAAACTCAAAAGCCTTGCCATACTTTTAAGTTATCACAGCATACAATTTTGGGATAATTTATTGTTATATGCTCATTAAGATCTGATAAAATACTAGACACAAATATAAACACCTAAAAGTTCATACATAAACAAACAAACAAACAAAAAAGTATTGAGACCAATAGAGTAGCTAATAGACCAATAGTTCTAAATGTACCCCAATAGGGTACATTTAGAACATTTCTAAATTAATCTGTTCTGGCTTAATATTTAGTTTTTCTCTTTCCAGTAGCTGTAGAAGTTGTGGCAATGTCATTCTGAATTCTGTGAGACTAACTGAATCATGACTGGATGAGGAAACCTCAATGCATTGGGTTGAAACTGCTGTCATTGTTGGATATCCACAGAGAGGACACTTGAGAAGCTTTGTGAGGTGTTAGTAGGCAGTTCTTCTTAGTTCTGCCCCTTCTGAAAAAAGAGCTCAGGGAGAAGCCTTGCAGGAACTAATCTTTGAGGCCACAGAAGCTCTTGGTGAGAAATGCATCAGCTGGCTCAGCTGCTCTGTTCCTTATCTCCCATCATCTGGGAAGAACGAGAATACCTCAACAGCAAAGCTCCATGGAAAGTCTGGAGAGAGCTTACCTATGCAGCTGTCTATCCATATGTCTCTCTATCCCTAGCTCATGGCTGGAGTATTTATGTGCTAGTCTAGCTGGGTTATTATGGGAGATAGAGGTTGCAATGGCAGCCATTCAGATGCCAACACGTAGGCATATGAAGTCCACCAGATGACACCAAGTATGGAAGACATCTGTGTAGAACTGACAGTGAAGATGAAGGAAGATCTAGAAGAGGCTGGCACCTTCTGGAGAGACAGCTGGACACCATGCAGGCTGCCTGCAGTGTCAAAAATGTCTTAGTTTAGGCAAGATTCCTACCTCATATGACTCACAACTTCCCATGAAGTTCTGTGTCATCAGGGAGAAATGCCACAATTTGCCAGTTCTCCCAACATGTATGGAACACAGTGTTCTCATCCATTTTTTAGGCCAAAAGCAGTCAATATGTTCTCAGTGAAATGCAGCTTGTTTCACTCCATAATATACTGCAGAAAGACACAAGATGCCATGTTTCAATGGCCTATTAAAATGCACATACTGTGCTTCAAAAAGCTCCAGATTGGGACACATCAGCTACTCAAAACTGTACTAATGGTCAAGTAATGCATGCCTTATTGTGTGCTATCCCTATAGTAATTTGATTCTATAATATTTATCAATAAACATGCATTTTAATGAAATCTATTTCAATGAGTTTATACTCCTATTTATGGAAAAAATAGATTTCTATAAAAGGAGAGGGCTTCTAATGCACTCTATATTAATATTTTAAAGCTGTCATTTTAAAATAGTATCCTGGAAATGTAAGTGATAATCAGAAATCATATTTGCTGGGCTAAGATTTCTGTTAAAGAGAAATCAAACTCAAGTGTTTAGTTTAGATGATTGCAAATTTGCACTTGGTGATTAATACAGCACTAAAAAGGTAGGATTTTCTCAACATTCCTTTTCCCTTATGCAGAGGTAAAAAGGTCATGCCACAGAAGATAAATGTACAAAACCATATGCTCCCTTCTGCTTCTCTGAGTGGAAGAGAGAAGACAGCTGCATATTGTGGCAACAGTGTGGATCCCTAGTAGGGACTGACAGCTCTGTGCTGGCTTTTGGTTCCAGATAGAAACACTTCTCTTACCCTGAAAGGGCTAATTTATGTCAAACTCCCTATGATGATTTGACACTCCTTTCTTCCTAAAGTTGGTCTTTTTCCTGAGGCTGTTGAAGGGCACAGAAAAGAGCTGTGCTTGCTCTAAGTGGCAAAAGTCAGCCTTCACCATTGGGGGAACAATGTGAACCTTGGATGGACTCAAACTTCTAAGAACTTTTTTCAATATTTTTTAAGAGCTGATACCTGCATCTGGAGTTTGGCATTGTAAGCTTGATTTTTGACATTGACTACTTTGCATTTAATTAAATGCAAATAATTTCCAGCTTGAGGACCAAGAATTTTAGCTGTCATACAACCTCAACCACTGGCTTTACCAGTAGTAGAGTGTGTAAACATGAACTCTTGTAAACAATGGTGATTTGAGAGTGGATGCATCTGTAGAATGGTTGTACCTGGCCTTGCTATAAGTCACTTTTGTCCTGCCTTTGAGCCTTGTCTTGCATTCTTCAGACACAGATAGGAATCTAGATGAGATAAAAATTCAGAAACCTGAAACAACAATCAGGTTGTGATTAGAAGAAATCACATGGCCTTGTGACCTGGCCAAATTCTTGTACAGCACCTTCAAAAATTCAGCCTAGAGCTGGATACTTTACTTCTTCTCTTTATTTTTTTTCTGAAACAGCTGTGCACTCTTGAATATCAATGGCATGTCCTCTTTCCTTCTCCCTTCCCCCCTCCAGATTTCAGTGTTTGACTAATAGACAAACAGTATAGCTGAAAAACATGTATGAGAGTTCATAAAGTAATTACGACCGTAGAAGGTGGAAGTCCAACTCACCAAGAGGTTGCAGGCAGCTACCACTATTATTTACCTTTGTTTTGAGTAATCTTATGCCTGGGAAAGTACTGCTGCCAACTTCCAATTTTGATCGAAGACTTATTTAATTTTTGTTTGCTTTGAGGTTTTTTCTTTAATGAGTAACCAGATAGGAAAGAGTGCTGCTAAAAATCTTAATCAGATAGAAAAAAGTGCTATTAAAAATCCATGGCAGTCTGTGAATAGAAAAAATAAGGGATTTTTATCCTTATCTGACAGGACTAACTCAGCTGTGTATTCCAGACATTGATGCTTCTAAATTTTGCTTTAAAAAAGAATCCTGAACTTCCACTATTAGATTCTCGGTAAAATATTAAAGAAATACAGAAGAAGACCTGTGATATGTACACAGCTTTTGAAAGGCATAAAAATGCTCAAGAACACCTAGGAAGGGATCTCCTAAAATTGAAAGTCAAAACAAAAATGACAACCCTGTAGACAATGAACAGAAAATCAATCCTGCCAACAGCCTTTGTCCTGTGAGAAGCAAAAGTAACCAGCCCGTACTTCCCCTTTGGCAGGTGCAGCCCCATATTAGTCAGCTTGCTTTTATTTGCCTCCTTTGCCAGAAATTTGTCTGATGCAAAAGAAATGAGATTTTTTTTTCTGTAGCTCCCACAGACAGATTTGTATTTTACAACTCCATACATCTGCATTCTAACCATCCACATTTACCAGAGTAAATTGCACAAAGAGGTTCAGGAGGCCATATTTTCCCTTGGCTTTCCAAAATCCACTCCACAGCAAAAATGGTGTTTTGGCTGGACATAAAACTCGGAACAAAAGAATGCCATTAATCCTACAAGCCAACTTTTCTCAAATGATAAGTAATTTTGTGAAAGAAATTAACTGCAGGAACAAAAAATACAAATTTGGGGTCTGTTTAGACCATGCAGTACAAGTAATTAGTCTTTAAATTGAGATATTGTGTTACATGTGCCTACAGTAAATTGTTTTTTAAAAAGCCTGGTTTGCTGTAGTGCCCATAATTAGATTTCTTTCAAATACTTTCAGGACTTTTAGGATTGGCTCAATTTCTTAAAATTACATATTATAGTCTTACAAGCATTTGAAAATTAAAGAGGAAATGGAAGTCATGTAAGATCAATACTTGCAGAACAATTCCTGAATTGCTCTTCCCATGGTATCATATTTGTCATAAGAATTTGATCTACAAATATGGTTCTAAGTCAAATGAGTCCTTTCTAAAAAGAAAAATACCCAATCAGCAGTTATTTTCCTCTTTGTTCTCCTTCCCAATCCATGTATCTTTTAAAAGCACCTCATATTTTGTTCTTCAGTACTTGGTCTTTATTCTCCCATTCAGACAGCAAAGTGTTTTCTGATGCTGCTGTCATCGTTGCCAGACTGACCTGTGGGTTCTGTGAAATAAATTTGCTGTGGCAGAGAGAAGGGAACAGGCAGCAGTTCTTCCTACTGACACTGTTTATTTTCTACTAGATTTTCACTGGAGACACAATTTTTTGCTGGCATCCCACTGGGCTGGAGGCATGAATAGCAGTGCATTTTGTCTTGAGAAGATTTGCAGCCACAGAGTTTGGGGAAAGAGCTGTCTTTTGTAGCCAGAGCTACAGGTGCTTTTGCAGCTACAGAGCAACAACAATTTAGGGAAGAGCACTTTTCAGTAGAAGCTGCTAATTTAAAATTAATTTTTCTATTGTAAGGAATGGTTCTTTCTGCACTCAGCTGACCATAAATTTGGCCTTGAAGCATGAGGATACAGAGCCTCTCTGGCAACACTTTGTGTAAGGAGAACACTGTTAGGAAATGAGCTGAGTCTACTCATGTAGGCTGCTGAGCTGTGGCTTTTCTGATATGGTTAGGCTCACAAATGATTTGATTCCCTGGAGTTTATTTGAAGTTTTTAATTAAAATCCTCTTCATTGGTACTCTGATTTTATTGAATGCGACAAAAATTTCTTGGGACTTGATTTTTCTTTAAACTACAGTCCCTTTAGAGCTATCACATAGTGTAAAATAACTTTTAAGAGTGTGTAAAATGACATCATTTCAGCAATGTAAAGGAAACCTTTGGGAAAATGAGAATGTCTGTATTCTGTTTTTCTGGAATTTCACCTTCGTGCGCCTGGACCGAAGACAAGATGGTGAAATAGGAGAATTTCTACATTTTCTTTCAGGACATTATTTTCAGATATGAGTATCTTGTCAAGACATCTCATTAACATTATTTTCATAATCTTCTCATTTTTCTCTTTCATTTTGGGGGCCCCCTTTTCTGGGAATAAGGCTATGGAAATGGAAAAAAAAACTAAGACATTTTCTCATGGCCAAAAAACACTCCAAGCATGCAAGCTTTCTTTCTAAAGCAGAGCAACCAAAAGTGCACAGTTGGTGAGGCCAGGAGGAGAGCAAACAGTGGGAAGCATGGAACTCCAGCCAGCTTGTTATTGCACAGCTGGGCAGCTGTGGCTTGGATTCTGGTCCATGCTTCTAGTATAATTTAAGATTTATCATTGTATTGAATAACCCGTACATACCAGAACTTTATTCACTGTAGAAATAGTTTCTGTGAACTCATTGAGTCATTGTATCTTTGAGTAATTCAGATAGGAAGGGAGCCCAGGGGGTCTCTAGTTCAACCTCATGGATCCAAGAAAGCACTGTCAGAGCACACCATGTTACTCCAGGCTTTTATCCAGCTGAGTCTTTAAAACCTCCAAGGATGGAGAATGTATGACTTATTTTGGCAAACACTTCTACTGCTTCCTGTTGTGAAACAGGTTTTGTCTACAGACTGCATTTCTCTTGGTTTCATTTTATCTATTTTTTCTTATCCTTCAGTCATGCACCACTGAGGAGCCTGGCTCCATCTCCCCAGTAAGCTCCTTGCAGGCACTGCCAGACTGGTGTCATGTCCCCCTCAAAGCCATCCCTTCTTCAGACTGCACAAGCCCAGTTCCCCCAGCTTCTCCTTACTGGCCAAGTGCTCAGGCCTCCAACCATCTCGGTAGCCCTCTGCTGAATTGGATTCACATCATTCAATGTCTTTCCCGTAGTGGGGGTCCCAAAGGGCCCCCAGTGAGCACAGTATTTAAATGTGGTCTAGCAAAGATAACAGGGCAATAATATTCTGACTTTCCTCCTATATTAATAAAGCCTTGGTTTCTGTTGATCTTTTTTGCTGCCAGAGGACACCGCTGGCTCATGTTCAGCTTGCTGTGTACCAACACCCCTGGGCCTTTTCAGAACAGCTGCTGTCCAACCACGCAGACACATTTTCCCCCAGCCTGAATCAGTGCAAAGGGTTGCTCTACCTCTGATGCAGGACTCGGCTTTTGTCCTTGCTGAATTTCATGAGGTTTGTGTTGGCCCATTCCTTCAGCATGCAAAGGTCTTCCTGGAGGGCAGCCCTCCCACTCAGCATTTTAATTGTACCCCAACCTGCTCTCATGTGTAAATCCACTGAGCAACCATCACTGTGACATTTCCTCCAGGTCATTGTTAATGATGTGAAACAGGACATGATCCAGAACAGACCCTTGTGATGCTCCACTTGTTGTTCTGGTTACTGTCCTCGTGGTCCACTAACCACTGCCCTCTCGGCCTGACCATCCAATCCATCCAGCTGTCCACTCATCCAGACTGAAACCTGTGAACTAGGGTAAAAGGACATTGTCAGTCAGTGTCAGAAATCTTGCTGTAGTCTATTACGGTTTTTTCTGCCTTGCTTAGGTTTTGACATTCACAAATCCAGTCATTTTACCATAGAAATGTTTCAGGCTGGTTAGACATACTTTACTCTTTGTAAATCCCAGCTGACTGTTTCTGGTCACCTTCTCCATGTGTTTAGAAATGTGTTCCGAGAGGACTTGCTCCAGGACTTCACCAGTTACCTAAATGAGTCCGGCCCTCCAGTAGTTTCCCAAATCTTCCTGTTGGAGTTTTCTGAAGATGGGTGCAAATTTGTCTTTTTTTTTGGTTGTCAAGGACCTTCTTTGATCTCTATTACTTTTCAAACTTTGCAAAGAGCAGCCTTGTAAAGACACCAGCCAGCCCACTCAGCTCTTTCAGGTTCAAACCATCTGGGTTGCATGAGCTGAGTTCTTGCAAGTAATCCCTGTCATGATTTTCATCTACTGCTGGTACTTCTCTTTTTCCTTGCACAGAAGCTGGGGAGACCTTGCTAGTGAAGAATGAAGGAAAAAAGGAATTGAGCACCTAAACCAGCTGTATCTGCCATCACTAAATCACCCCAGTTATTCAGTAACAGAACATTGTCATGGTTCAGCTCTATGGATTATTTGTGCCTAACTGTATTCAGGAGGATACTGTAGACAGTAGATCCTTTAGTGAACTTGTTACTGAGACTCAAGGAGGAAACAAAAAATTTGTTTTTGATTCAATTTCATTTAGCTGAGCCTTCTACAGCTCATGGCCACACATTCTAGTGAAAAAAAGGGGTTGGATATTCTTTGTATAAGAAAGATAAGCACTTTTGCACCTGTGAAGAAGTCTTGAAATGGTTTTTATGTAAGCTCTTATGTTTTTAGATTTTTTTCATTTAGCCCAAATTTCAAGATGGGGATGAGGTTGTGTTTTGCTGGATTTTTTTCCCTGCTCTGAACAGTGTGTGGGCT
Organism: Melozone crissalis; assembly: GCF_028551555.1. NCBI lineage: Eukaryota > Metazoa > Chordata > Aves > Passeriformes > Passerellidae > Melozone > Melozone crissalis. The sequence goes on from NW_026535794.1 coordinate 33,185,606, forward strand.
GAGAGCTGAGAATGCATATAGGTTGTGCACAGGGAAAAAGTATAGGTCACCTGAAAATAATTAGCACTTCTGAAATAACTGTCTTTGTCTTTGAGGTATAGCTCATAAAAAGAGACTTGTTTTCATAACATGGGTTTTTAAATAATGCTGTTCTGCTGTCATACTTCCTCCACCTTGTGAGGAAAAAACCCCACCAACTCACAAGGAGTATCACATAAAGAAATAAATTTTGCAGAAAAAAATAGCTAAATATTTTCAATTGCATCTAATATAATTTCTCCGAAGCACACACTGATGGGAAATAAACTACAAATATACACATAGAACACCTACAACAATATGTTCAGGCAATTAAAGAAAATGAAGGGTACTTCCCAAACTAAATATTCAAAAAAAATGTCATTTCAGCTCCTAGCTAAAAACCCATCATCATTTGGGACCACATCTTTCTGCCTACACTGCTGCAAAGATGCAAATTCTGTAACGTTACTGACCTAATGAGAAGGAAATGTGCACTTGCAACCTGCAACAGCATAATCAATGTGATTCCTGTGTCCAGTCAGTGACAACTGTTTTTGAATTGGGCAAGCAGTCACAGGTAGAAGAGTTTTTGACAGATTTCAGACAGTAATGCACTTAGGTAATCAGGTTCCAGGGATTTTTTTTTTTAAACCCCAAGAATTATAATTACAAAACTCTGCCAGTGCTGAGAAGCAGAAGTGGCACAAGAAAATAATGCTTTTTTCTGTTGGGTCAAGTACAGCCTCTGTTCTCTGACAATGGCAAAAGCTTGTTGCTTTAGAAGGCTGTACCTCTGCTCCCCAATAATAACCTTGCTAATTGTATAGTGTTGTATACAGTGGAAAGATTTTTCCTGACCCCGCAGGGAGCAAGTGCTGTGAAGCATGAGATTTGATTAGCCTTATTATCTTAGCCTGCCCAGTTACCAATGTTGTAAGCTGCCATGAAATTATCCATCCCTTTTAAAAATAAAGGCATACTATTTGTCTTCATTATCTCCTTCTATGGAGTTGAATTCCACATGCATTCAGACCTCAGTGATCAAAATAGCACAGGAATTACACAGCCTTTTAACTCTGTAGGTACTCTTTTCTTCTTTCATACCACCTTTCCCTGTAAATCAACATTCTTCTAAATACTGTGGGTTTGATCACCTGCTCCTGAAAGAAACCTGGTTTTATTTTACTGTCAATATTTGTAATTACCTATGTGATCTTTTAATGAGCAACTCATAGCTTGGAAAATGGTATAATTTCTTAGAAATTTTGCTGTATTTGCTGGATTTTTTTTAAATGTTCTATGATATCTTGCATGGAAAAATGAAAAGAAACTACATACAAAAAATAAATAAGAATAATGATAATGATAATTAAAAATTCCCTAGATTGTTTCTTTGGCACAAAAAAACTTAGTAAAAAATAATTTGGATGGTAGGTAAATACCATCCATAAACAAATTATACATAAGTTATCATCATAAGATTTCCAAACAGTGATAAATACAGCAAAGAAATTGACTTCATTATCTTAACTTTTTCAGATTATGAAGACAGCATATTTTGGTGCTTATCAAATAAAGAAGTAGTGTAAAGTTAGGTCTGTCTTAAGACCGATCATAATAAATGATTATCCAAGTTAGACACTGCTTAACCAAAGCATGCAGAACACTGGGCTTGCTGAGTATGCCAGCAATCAGCTTAAAATCTCCTTTAAAAAATACACCACCCCAAAGTCCTTCACTCAACACCAGTTTGCCACGATAAATATGGACAGGGGAATGAACTCTAAGAAGTATCTCGTCTGTGGGTACAACTGTTCATTTTGTCATTAAAATAGTCATCAGAACAATGATAGAGAATTTGTAATTCAAACCCAGAGTTCTGCAGAGACTAAGACAAAGAAAATTTCAGCACAGTTGACACCAGCCAGCAGATAACCTCTCCACTATTGTGGCAGTGCTGTGGTAATTACAGGGTTTTGGTTTTGCGTACATCCAGAACTATAACGGGACTGAAAACCACATCCTCCTTTCCACATTCTGTAAACTGGAATGTCTGCTCCTCTAACTCCTCTAAATTCAGAGTAAGAGCTCTAGCAAAACCAAAAGCCCCTGGAGAAAGGCCTCTACCTTGTTGCTTGTAGCATCAGCAGAGAACAGACAGAATGTTAGCCACGCTGGTCCCTGCAGTTTTACAAAAAGGAGCAGAAGATTTAACAGCAAAAGTGCTCAAGTGAGATCTGTATCATCAAAGGCTGAGTTCAAAGCTCTGAGCAGTCATAAACTCCAGTTCTAGTGAATGCAAATCAATCAGCCCCAAAGTGTCAGGGCTGGGGCTGCCCTGCCATACAGTCCTTATGCTGCCTGAATCCTGTGGTTAGACAGAGACTGAGATAATCCCTGGCATAAAGAAACTCGGGTTTGGCACTCTTCTAACCCATGCCTGGCTGACCATGGTCACCAGCCAGAAATTGCTGGGACATAAGTCAGCCCTGGCCAGGTCCTGCCTTCGCCACAAACTGGGAACAGGGTGAGGCTTGGCTGAGGTGCAGTAATTGCCCATTAAATGGACAAAAGAGATTTACTGTCGTTTTTGCACTGCGGGAATGGTTCAAAGCTCTCCGATTGAGCAGCACCAGCAGGGTCCTAAGGACCATCCTTGTTCGGGGTCATTCTGCGATGAGCAGCACGCAAATGTAAGCAGCAAAAAGCCCAAAGGATATGATAATTCCTGACAGAGGGTAAACAACAATTTCTAAGTTCTTCTCTAAAACAATACATCTCTATTTCTTCCTAGACCCTAATGGATCACATGGATTAAATAGTGGGCAAAAAATGGTGTGTGAGCATTTGGGACACATTCCCCAGAGGGCTTTAATAGCCAAATAGCAGCTGCAGAGGCCAGAATGGAAGACACTCGAAAAACTGTGGAGCAGTCAAAGTACTTCGTGTTTAGATATTTCTGTTGCAGCCAAAAATGGGCTCTTGTATTTCACAGGTTTGGATTCAAGCTCTGAGCTGAACTGTAATAAGGAATCTCTAAGTTTTGCAGTGAAGCAATTTTCTTTCATTGGCCACTAAGGTAAAGTCAGGATATCATGAAAGATGCCAGCATAAATTGCTACAACCCTTTCTCCTTAACAGAATTCAGTTTTCACAATGCAGAGACTGTGAGAGAAGAAGTCAACAAGATGTTGAGTTGTGAAATACAGGATGAGATGGCACTTACGGGTTTTGTGGCTCTGGCTCAATTAAAACATCACCAAAAAACTAAATTACAGGCAAAGGAGGGAAAACGACCTGAAGTTATTTTTTGGGGAGTGAGGATTTTTTTTGCCTGTCAGTTTTTCCATCGTAGCTGTAGGGTTTCAAACATCGAAAGGGTGGTACAGGTCATTATGTTGCCTGGAATCCCTCATGCCATTTTAAGTTTCCTTTCAGTTTAACAAGGAAAAGATAACTGTTTGTGAAGCAATTTACCAAAAATATGTTCAATTTGGACTTTTTACTGAGAAATTGCAGGAGGGCTGTAAGCTCTTTCGACCTGGGGATGTAAAATTCCACATGCCTATGAAGCTCTCAGCACAGGGTAGCTGCTGTAATTTGAAGAGTAAGTAAAAATAATTCCTAAAGGAATTTTACACACATTTTTCCTAAGATGAAGTGCACAAGACCTCATTTACTTGATGCAACTTTATTGGACAATCTGAGAGAGGTTTTTCACCTGCTGGCTGCTGTTCCACAGTTTCTGCAATTATGCCCATCATAAATATCAGCTGCTTTTTTGGCAGTGTTGGTGGCACAGAAATCAGTTTAGTTGTTTTCTGGTAGGAGAGCAGAATCTGAACCCATTAAGATAAAAATGGGTAACTGGAGGATTTTCTGTTAGAACTCTGCCCCCTAATAGCTCTGGCTTTCCTTTTTCTTCAATGGGTCCCAAAGAAAAAGACAGCATGAATAGCAGACAGCTTGTTATGAAGGTTTACCTTATGTCACACTGGGCTACTGGATATTCTTAAAACAGCATAATTATACAGATTGCATTTGAAGTGTATGCTTGGATTCAAAAATTTCCAGGAAAGTCGGTATGAGGAGGAATAAGTGAATGAAAACAAGTTGAGGAATGACAGATTGTTTTGGACATGAGCATTTCGTTTCTGGAGCAAATTTTACCCTTAGGTGAAAACCAAAAAAGTCCAGCTTTAGTTAGCAAGAATTCTGCATGCAGGACTGACTGTGTGCAACCCACATCTTCCTAAGTCCATGAGTATCCAAAGGTGAGAGTCTCTCCTGGGAAAAAAAAAAAAAAAAAAAAAAAAAAAAAAAAAAAAAAAAAAAAAAAGCGAGAGCTGCTTTGTAATCATTGCTCAAAACAAACGAAATGTTTGAACAGTGACCAGAAGTGCGGGGAAATCGCTTTCCCAGTATTATTTCCATTTGAGTGGTCTTGCAGGTTACTGGCATCAGGGGAAACTCCCCACTTTCCCCAGTGAAATGTGAGATTTCTCGGCTAGCATTTCTCGCACTCGGCTACTGAGCAGGCAGCGCCACGTGTCCCCTCGCGGGACTCGGGGCCGGGTCCCGGACACGAACCGGGGGGACCCGAATCCCGTCCGGGGGCAGCGGCGGGGACACGGCGAGAGGTCGGGGGTATACCTCGCACCCTCGCTCGCTCAGCACCCACCCGCGGCGGCCCTCACACGAGCGCGCGCGTGTCCCCGCACGGCCCCGCGCCACCCCCCACGGCCGCCTCGCACACACGCGGCGACACGCGCAGTCACGCGCACTCCCACACACTCGCGCTCGCTCTCTCACACTCGCCGACCCCTCTCGCCCCCTCACCCACACACTCACTTACACTCTCACTCACTCTCACACTCACTCACTCGCTCGCTCACACTCACAGAGGGAAAGGGGGGGGGCTTGAGGCAAAGGCGCGCGCGCTCCCTCCCGGCGGTGCGGGGGAGGCGCTCGCGCGCCACTGCCGCGGAGGCCGCGCGCGCGCGCGCTCGCGCTGGCCGAGGGTGGGCGGGGCAGAGGAGCGGCGGCGGGAGCGCGTGCTACAGCCACGCCGGCGGCGCGCGCCGAGGCGGGCGCAGAGCGGCGGCGGCGGCACCTCCGGCTCGCGCCGTCCCTCCGGCAGCCCCGCGCGCCCGCGATCGTCCATGGGGCCGAGCGGCGCCCGCTGAGGGAGGAGGGGACGGGGAGCAGCGGGAGTCGGTGCCGGCCGGTGAGTTCCCGTACCGGCGGGGAGGTCGCGTGCGCGGGGGGGAGGGAGGGTTCGCCCGCCCGGCTACTCGCTTCTCCCGTCCCTCCCAGCCGGCGGGGAAATGGTGGTGGGAGGCGGGATGCCGCTGCCATCCCGGCCGAGCCCCTCGACCCGGCGGCGGGAGCGGGGGCGCCGCGTGTGCGTGTGGCGTGAGGCGGGAAGAGCCGTCCGCAGGTAGCGGGGCCGGGCGGGCCTGCAGGGGAGCGAACATGGCAGCGCCGGAGTCCGGGAAGAGGGATTTTTGCCCCTAGAGCGGGGATTAACCCTCCTCCTCCCGCCTCCGGATGCGTCCCCGGGAGACTCGCGCTTCATCTGCCGCTCCGGATTATCCACCCGCCCACCCCCCTTCCCCCCACCCTCTTTCCCGGTATTTTCTCTCCTCCTGGAGATTATCAGGTTTCCCGCCCCTCCCTCTCCGGGATCCTCCAGCTCCCCCCTCCGAGGGGATTATCTCCCCCCTTCCCTGCCGGATTATCCCCCCAGTTCGCTGTCCCTCCCTCCGCGTTCATGCTCCTCCGCAGCCTCGCCTCTCGGGGATTATCTGCTCTCCCTTTGGGGTGATTGTTCCTCTCCTGATCTCTGCCCCGGCCTTTCCCTGCCTATTTTCTACCTGAGGAAGTCAACCCTCCCCTTCCGTCTGCCTCTGACTAGAGAAAGGGGCGAAAATGTGGTTGTGATCAGGTGGGCAGGAGTTTCCAGCAGTGCTGTCATCTCCTCGGTCGTTGTACGAGTACTACAGGCAAGTGGATGTAGGTGTAGGAGAGGAGGCAGCAGGGATGGATGTGCGGAGCTTGGACCAGAGTTCAGCCTGTGGCGTTGAGCTCCGGATGCAGGGAAATATCTGCACCCTTCCTGCGATGTTACATCTGGTGGAGATGAAGGAGAGCCGACCTGGACCAGTGCTTTATAAAAACGTGCATGGGTGCTGGGTGGTAGAGGCTGCACGGAAAAAAAGCCAGCAGCCTCCGAGTTTCTTTGAGGAAGGGGCAATGTACGGTAGTAGCATTGTAGGTGGGAGGGTGCTTGGATGACATTGCTGCTGTTTGGGGGTCAGAGCTGGCTTGGGTAGTGTCTGTCTTGGCTTGAAAGGCAGCTGGCTGAGGCTGTTGCTTGGTGTTGAGGAGGAAGCAGGCTGGTATCTTTAGCTGAAGCTCTGATGCTGATGTGGTTCATGACTGTCAACTGAGGCTGAGGAAAAATGCAGAGGGGGAAGGTTTATCCCATGTATTTGACTCCTGCATAGGTTCAGCCAGTCTCTCTCCTAACACCTGGTCCCCCTGCACATGGATTTGCTGGAGGAGACTTGCAGATCTTCTGGCCATCTTGCAGCACAAGGCCCAGGATTATATCCATTAAACTTCTCCCACTTGGCTTTGAGAAGAGAAGAGGCTGTGAGGAATTGTACGGAGACCGGGCACCTATAAATAGATGTCGGACTAGAGGAGGCTTTGAAATCTTAGCATGCTGCTTCTGAACAGATAGTGTCTGTTAAACTGGCTGGGTTGACACTAGCATCATAATGTTTCCTTTTATTTCTGCTGAGGTGGTTGGCTTTTAACACTTTGACCGGACCATACAACATCTGCCAAAAAATTCTTCCTGAAAAGGACATAGAGAAAATTCTCATTTAAATGAAGTGCTGACAATTGGAGTCTAGTTTGAGCCCATTTAAATGAGATTTTTAAATGACCCTTCAGAGAAATCTTTAGTTTCCTCTTCCCTCCCTTGAAATGCTTGGAATTGATGCTCTTATGTCCCTAATTTGTTCTCAAAGTTTTGCACTAGATAGATTACCTGAGATCTCTGTTGCTGGGAAAAATCTGCAGTACTGAGGTATGGCATCACAATGCTGGTAGCACTGCTAGGTTTTTATTTAGTTGTTTAGGTTTTGGAGTTTTTTATTCTTTTTTTTTTAATGGAATATTTGACACCTAACCAAAAGGATCTATATTCCTTGAATTCAGGATGCTTGCATTTATTTTAGATCTTATGGATCACTGCTCTTTCAGCTTGTCTTGTTGAGAACTAATTAATATGGAAATTATTGACAAATATACTGTACCAGCTCTGTGGAATGGTGTCTGTTCTGCTGCTCTATTAGTGGGCCAACTGTGTACTCTAAGTCTCTAGAATGATTGAAAAGCTGTTGCAACATATGTGCAATTGGACCTTTTTGGAGCTGCCTCTTTCTTGTGCCCTTTTTCCCTTTAAAAAATAGTAGAAGCTATTAAATCATGATGGTTTCTTTTTACTTTTATTTTTTTTTAATAAAAGAAAAATAAGAAAGGAAGTAATGAAAATGCACCTGAATAATACAAAAGAGTCTTAACAAACACTAATGGGATGAATATCTGCAAGAACCCTGACTTTGAGGGCATTTCTTATTTAGAGCATAAAATTTTAATCTGATCTTTATTTTCCTTTTTTTTTTTTTTTGTAAAAAAAGGAAAAGGAAAGGCTTTGTAAACCTCAGGGAGGCAGAAAGGAACAGAAATCTTGGCAAGTATGACTTAGTAGTTTTGGCATTTTTAGTTGATATTTAACCATAGTAAAAGCAGGAAAACCAAGTAATTGATCAAATAATTTGGCTTTATTTTAAGTTGTTAAGGATGTGATCAGAGCATTATCCTCAAACACTGGGTATCTTTGGTCAGCATCAGGATCCAGCTTGCTGTTAAGTCCATGTGTTTGGTATTTTTGTGTGCAGAAACAGAGGTCAGTGATCTGCAGAAAACTTTATAATACCATAATGACAAGCAAAAGACTCTTTAGTGTGAGTCTCTTTGTAGAGTGACTCAGTCTCTGAATTCTTTTGTTGTTCTAAAGGTGTTTGTTTGTAGAAATTGTAGGTTGAATGCCATTTTCTAGAAGTTCAGTGTCCTGCTTTAAACCCATACTTTTTGCTGAGTGATTTAAAGTTCTCACTGAGTGTGACTGTCCCAGGCTTGTGAGTGCCCTTTGATCCTCTGTGCAGGACACTGATCAGTGAATCTTTTCTCATGCTGAAGGAGTGGGAGGAATTTCTTTTTGCTCAAGAGACAGGTATGCACTTGGGATTGTGACAGCCTCCATGCAGATGTGGAAGCAATAATACTCTCAAGATCTGAAAGGATGAAAAGCTCACATATGTGAAAATAAAATGCTCCATCATGTTGTGTGCTTTAACTAGAAATGGATAAAACCTGGAAGGCTTGGCCTTGCACTTGTGGTAAAAACCTGAATTTTTAGAAGCACCCAGCAACTGGAGGGGTACAGACACTATTGGACTTATTGTGTGGCAGTAGGACACAGAATTTGCTGGCAGGGTTAAGAGCGAGTCTGTGAGAGGGAAAAGTGGTTTTGCTGTCCCCCACAAGAGAAGGAGCTCGTAGAGGGGCGAGTTTAGTTGGGTGTGACATGTGAGAGACAGGCTGGAATACAGATGTGCTGCTCACATCTGTACATTCTACATTCTTACATGTACCCTGTAAATTCTGTTACAGGGCTTGTATGGTTCTGTGGTCATTATAAGCATCTGCAGTTGGGTCTCAGCTTATACTACAGCAATACTGTAGTGCAACAAAGCATGGTGATGGTAATGGGCTATCCTGGGGCTTAAAATTGCTTTTTTTCAGAATAAAGCATGCCTGAATTATGTAGTTATGGCTGATGTCACTCCTACAAGAATAATAGAGACCAAAGAGAAGATAGAAAGAGAGATTAGGACAGGGGTTCTTCCATATGTAAACATTTACATTCTTATTTTGGGTTAATTAGAGTCTTTGAAGTTACAGTAATTTCACAACCTTTGTTAAATAATAACAATAAGAATTGAAAAATGTAATGTTGTCTGCTTTTATCATCATGGTCTAATTATTTTCAATGTCTGTGGCTCAAAAGAAAAAGGTGTTTCATACAGTGTTTCGTAATGTAACAATGTTTCATATTAGCAACTATTCCATGGGTTTTACACATCAGTTCTTTAAATAACTCATTCTAGTGCCCAGGTCTCATGAAACCATGTGGGAATTAGAAAGATACTGAAATCAGATGACATTTCAGATTTACTAGGAACAAATGTTATTTAATAAATTACTTATACATGATTTTTAAGAGTATTGATTAGTTTTACATTCTGACAAGGAACTGTTTGAGAGCAGGGACTCAGTGAAATCCATGCTTACTGCAGAGAATGACTGTGGTTTCTATAAACTTGTTTTTGGGGAAGAGGGACACAAAACACGATGACACATGACACACACAAATTCTTTGTATCTAACACAAAAACATTGCTCCTCTTGCAGTCTGCTTACCGAAATCCCAAAGGATCAAATTACCGTTTCAGTTAAATTCACTTTTCCAGTAGGTGGAGACAATTGTTGATTTGAAATAAGCTTAAGCCTTTACATTTTGATTGCAAACATTTTATCCAGATACTATTAAAATAATGAAAACTAGGAAGTAAGAAAATGTTTACATTTTTATTTTAAGATAGTTTACTCTTAATGCTCTTAGTGAAAGAGCTGTGGCATTCAAATATTGCTTCTGTATTAAGAGTGGCTACTCAAATAGTTTGGGTTTAATTTTCTAATTATCTCCACCCACTGGTCAAATATGCATTGATGAAAAGTTTAAGTGATACCTTTTAAAATATCCAAACACAGGATGGAAGAAAGTAGATTGAGGGTAAATAGACTGAGGGTAAAAAGATTGGATAAAGTTTTTCTTTTAAGACTAGTAACACAAGGTAGGGGAGCCCTCAAGTAAATCAGCAGGAGAATAAAATAAAGATGTGTCAGTCATTCTGGCCGTGTTATTCCATTCCATGATAAATTTTTAAAAAATATTTTGTTCAATGTTCATTCATTAATTGTTCAGAGATCTGACTGTAGGGATCATGTCAGAGGTTTCGCATGTAAAACATGTCAACAACTTTTTATGTGATGTTGATTTATTTTTTAACAAGTCAGTGGGCCAGTTGGTAAGTCAGCCTTTACATATTTTATTAAAATTCCATCCCATTCCTTTCCTTATCCTCTGTTGAAGTTTACAGAGGTCTTTTTGGCAAGATGAAACTGCTTATGCAGCAGAAGTTCTCAGACTGGGAGGACAGACTATGTTCTAGTAAATGAAGTGAGAGAAAAGTTAATTTCTCCTTTCCAAGCTATTCTGGCTTACTGTATTGTGAGTTGTTGTGCTGTGGAAAAGGACAGGGCTGCTGCACAGAAATTGCCCGAACATTATTAATTTTGCTGTAGCCATAGTGCTGCTTACAGCTTCTCACACATTCCTCAGATCATTAGAAGGAGCTGTAATTAACAAGTGAAAGCTCAGTTTACGCATTCTTTGGTGAGGAGCATGCAGGCAGGGAGAAGTTGGTAAGTGAAACTTCATGTTCATGGAGTGTGTAGGGCGTTCAGTTGTCTGAACTCAAATCGGACAGACAGTCTCTCTTCTCAGATCTACTGGCACGGCTCTGCTGCTTACACTACACTTGGTACAGAACAGCAAAAGGGGATGAGCAGTGCCTGATTCAGTCACTTCTGACCAGTGAAGCTCCTTTATACAGATTTAATCTTTGTAGTATTTTAACAACTTCCAGGAACTTGTTGCAGTTGGCATTTGTTTTACATGATCTTCCCTGAGGACAAACTCTGGGTGTACATTGCTATGTGTGGTATTTAAGGCAGTGTTCAACTGCAGTTTATTTATCAAGTGAAACACTTGGTTTCAGTTCTGTGAATTTTGTTTTATTCTTTCATAGCTTTACGTGGGGTGGCCCACTTGCTGCATGGATAAAATTCAACCTTGGTGTAAGCCCGTTGTGTGAGAGGAGTTGTCCATCATTAGCTCTGCAATAATCTCACAGGTGTCTTGTCTCAAGAGGGATCAAATGGACACACTACCTTTAAGTCATTGTGCTTTGGGAAGCAAGATAAACTGGTAACTTGTGTTGCTGGGTTTTAATCAGCACTTCTGTAACATTACCTGGTCACAGGGCAGTAATGACTGTGCTTGAGTTGCTCTCACTGATGGTTGAGAGCCCTCACATCTGTTTCGTGTTCCTGTTGCTGCAGGGGAGAAACGTTTGGGCAGTTTTGAGGACAGGCTATAAATACACAAAGAGAAGGGGGTATGGGAGCACCGAAGAGTTGAATTGTATCTTGAGTTTGACACATAATTTGATAGGAAAAAAAAATCCATCCATCTTTGTGTCTGCCACACACACACCCAACGGGTAAGTCTTAGGAATCCAGACGTTGTTAGAAATCGTGCCATTGGATGAGAGGTTAACTGGGTGTGTACTCCGGTGAGAAGGTAAGAGGCTTCGGCGGCTGTTGAAAAGGGGCAGAAGAGGGTTTTGTGTGTAAGGATTTGCGAGTTGGAGTGCGGCGCCCGAACGCGCCGGGCCGGCTCGGAAAGGCGGCTCAAGCGCGCCCTCCAGTGGCCACACCGGGACGGCGGCGCCGGCCTGGGCTCGGGCCGTCGGGGCCGCCGCGCCGGGGAGGGACAGCAGGCAGCTCCTGCCGTGCGGATGGGATGGCTGCTTGCTTAGCTGAGCACGCTGATAAATAAGCTGGCGCTTCTTAACAAATAAGTGGCTAAATTCGTTAAAAAAAAAATAAATTTGCTGTTGCCAAAAATTGATTCAGTTAGGAATCTTGCTCTTGTAGTTGGGTCAAAAAAGGCCTGTCCCATCCAACAGTCTATTAAATGGAGAGATTGCTGCAGTCTCTGCTGGGATTTTTTGTGCTGACGCCTGGAAGCAGGCAGGTTTACTGCTGAATGGAATTTATTAGCTATGAATTGAAGCATGCACATTTAACTGTGTCAAATCTTGGCAAATAGCTCTGCAAACAGCACAGACTAACTAAGCAGCAGCAGAAAGAAATGTGTAGTTCTTAACAAGTTTAGCACACAGTTCTCGGTCTTAAATCAGGTTCCATGCTGTTCAGGAAAGCGGCGGGGGCCTTCAGAAGGAAGAACTTCATTGGCACTAATGAATAGGAAATGGAAAAGAGAAGGGTGGACTGTTCAGCAGGTGGACTCATCATAAGGTGGAAGGTCTCAAGGCGCATTGTTGTAATTTGAAATTTCTGAGATAACTGCTTCATAGATGATTTCAAGTTTCTAGTATTGTTTTACTTTGGCTCTCTTTGACTGTTCAAACCATGAACTTTTGGCTCCTGGTAGCATTCTCTTTTGTAGACAAGACCTAAGTTAGCCCTTGTTTGACCACACAGATCTTGCTGTTAACTGGAGTTGTTAAACTAAGACACTTGAAGTAAGTTTGAGCTCGTAAGAATGTAGTGTTTGGTTGGATTTTTCAAAGTAATTTTATTTGTAAGGTTCTAGCAAAAAAACTACATAGAGGAATATTCAGTGAAACCATTAAGAATCCTTTTTTAAGAATTGTAAGAATTAGTGTAATTACAAATTTGGCAAAAAATGCATGTGTAATAAGTTTCAGAACAGTCTGCTACTTAGCTTAGAATGTATGGGCCCTATATGGAAAAGTGCAACTGTATATCTGTTCATATGTGACATCTGGTGTGATACAGTCATACCAGTTATCTGTTTGCCACTTCTGATGGACCCATTACACAGAAAGTGTGCTTTTGTGCACAAAGCACTTTTCTCACTATGGGTGTCACTATAAAGCTTTTACACATTTCAAATAATAATAAAAAATAAAATCCCTTGGGCTTCCCTACCCCAGGCATAAATGGTTTTACTTTACAAATATAATTACTGTACTTCCAGGAGGTAATCTCTCTGGACAGCCATAGACTAGTTTGAATTAGATTACTCTGTTTTTTCCTCCAGGGTGAGTTAATACATTGAGTTTTATTTTTCTGTAATTACTTCAAAATTTAGATCACTTTTAAGGCTTACTATTCTTCCTTATAACTAGACTGGGAAAGCTAAGAATACTTGCATTTGAGGGGATGACATTAACTTTTTTTCATCTATAACTTAATTTCCTTCAGGTAGGTATCTGTTCCGCTCCTCAACTTCATACAGCTCATGCTGTGTTTAGTTAGTCTCAGTTGTAGAGTTTCTTAATTTGGAAATACTGGAAATATTTACTTAATAAGCAGAGAGTAAGCACACTAAATCTTTCAACTGTGACATTTAACCAAGTCTAGCTAGAGCAGTGTTTTTGTTAAATCTGTATTTCCAGAGTTCTGGGTTTGAAATCTTTCCAGTAGTTTGGCAGTAGGCTTCATGAATAAAGCAAGTTACTACTTTTACCTCTGTTACAAAATCTTTGGACAGAAAGCCAGTTAGTGTGAAATAAACAGAGGAGCAGAGTTAGTCAGGGGAGATAGTCAGGAAAATGTTTTTCCTATTTTTTTCATGAACTTCAGCAGGAAGGGCAAATCTCTGGATAGATGATAGTGAACCACGATTGGATGCAAATGCATTTATATAAATGACCTGTTTGTGTTTGGATTTTACTTACTTTAAGAAGCAGCAATGCACTTAAGCAGTAGATGAGAGAAGACTACAGAGATTAATTTGCAAATTAACCTTCTAATAATACAGTGCTGTTTTGAAATAGAAGGAAATCTTTGGTGTTTTGAGGTCTCAGAGTATGACTTCCTGTTTGTGTTGAATACAGGACCAGCCAGGATATCTGTAGAGGCAGTAATTTTAGTTCTGTAGTTGGCATCTGGTATCCAAGTGCAGGAGTATTGTGTACTAATGCAAAAGCAGTGCAATGTTAAAGGGTAAAACTTGTTACTTGTATTGTCAGTGAAGTCCTGCAGCCTAGCTAAGTAACATGTAAGTCCATTGCAGACCTGAAAGTACTTGGGTCCCATTGAATACAGTAGGTTTTCAAATAATAAGTTCTGTCATGGGGTCAGACTGAAGTTCCATCAAGCTCGTTTTTCTAACATGCAGTGCAGCGTCTGAAACCATGCAGAACAGAATCTGTCAGGAGCTCCTATCAGTGTTATCCCTGAGCAGATTTTCAAGAAGACATGGATGTGTCTTAATGAGAAGATGCTGGAGCCAGAAGAATTAGTGTCTGCATAACCTTAAATTCAGCTTACAGATAGGCATAAAGAAGCATAGCATGGTCCCCAAGTGCCTAGACATCATTACCCAAAAACCAATGAAGAATTCATTGTGCTAATGCACAACAGCAGCAGATTCCAAAAATTAGTGCATTGTTCATGATTAAAATAACATCTTGTGTAATTGTCCTGGGCCTGCAAATTAGCAGCTTCCAAAACGATCTTATAGCTTTGCAGAGGGGATTGAAAACCAAGACAGCAGAATGATTGATAATGCTAAAGGCGTAAGACTTGCAGGGCTCCAGGAAGTCCATCTCTGAGTAGGGAGCAGATTGCGCATTTGCCATTCTTTTTTTCTTTCTCTTGCTCTTCCGCAAGTCATTAGGGAGCCAGTATAAATGCAAGAGGATGACCTGAAATACCAGGCACACGTTAGCTGTGGGTGTGGCTACCTGTAAGAAGATGATTCCTACTCTCAAATATTGCGCTGAATAAAGACCCTGCATCAGGGTCTTCCTCTTTTTTGATATGATCTTCCTCTGTGTTAGGATATTACCCATTTGAACTGGACAGGATTGATACCAGTAATGGATTGGAAGTTGCAGTCTGTCTTTTAAAAATACACGTATTTTATTTTGTTTTTATGTGTGCGTGCAACTCCATACATATATGGAAACATACAGAAAAAGAAGGAATTTTTAATAAAATGCAGTATTTTATGTATGTGTGTGTTAAGATATATGTGGGTGTATATATAGGCATACATATGTATCTTAAAAAAAAAGAACACTTGTCTGTAAACAGAAAGCCCAACATCCATAAACTGTCTAGGAAAGCATAAATACAAAGTACGCATACATGACATTTTCTCTAGGTAATCTCCCAGAATCTGGCTAACATTTAACCTGAAGATTTTTTAAATTAAATTAGATTGTGGATTAATTTTGTAATTTGGGTTGAGTGCTTTTACCATTCAAGACGCTTCAATTTCAAAACCAGTTTCAACTCCTTAATGGACTGTATTCATACATAAATTGCTAGTGTGCACTGGAGATCTGTTTGATTAAACATGAGAAACTCTTATCCTTGGATTGGATTACTGTTTAGTTTCTTTAAATAATTGACCATGGATTTTCACTGAAGTGCTTGATAACTGAGATATGATATGTGCAGCATTGTAGCCTTCTGTGAAGATTGATCCAGTACTAGTTCTTGTTTTGGCAACAGAGCTGGTGGCAAGTTTGCAGCAGATTAATGATTACCCATCTTTGAGTTTAGCAAGCATGTCAGACTGACCAGGATACCCATAGGTTGGTCTTTGGTGGGTCATTGCTCCATTCTGCCTAATGATGTGTCCAGGTGAAACAACAGAAATAGATGTTTAGCCTCCAAACACTGGAGCTTGCAAGCCTGTTTACATATTTACCTGCTCTCTAGAAATCTGACTGCTGCCGTGTGACATGTTCCTTCTGATACTGGCTTCCACACAGGCACCTTGAATAAGGTGAAGCTAGCCTTGGCAAATATCTTGGTGTGGCTTTAAGGGTTTTCTGCTTTTAGTGTGGGGTTTTAATAAACACAGAAAGATAAAGTGTGTTGGGACTAAAGGAAGAACATTCTAGCTTGAATTTTGGGTTGTTTGGTCACTGAATCCATTGAACGTACATATGTGAGCTGATAAAAGGTGGTCATCTGAAGCTAAAGGGGAGAGTTCTCAATTAGCAATAGAAATGCTCTTTCCAGTTAGTCTGACAGTATGGTATCCTGTGCCTGGAAGCATGTTCAACTGATCTGTGGAAATGCATAGATAATAAGGAAATATCACTGTCTCAATTGCTGTGATTAAAAAACATCCTTCCTAACATCCCCCTTCACATTGTCCTATATCTATATGCAGAATTGGGAACAAGCTGAAGCAACTGGCTCATCTTTCCCTCACTCCAGTCATTCTGCAGGTAGCTAGGAGTTTTTTAGATTTGTTGTCACTTGGAAAACACTTCCAGTTTTACAGCAATAAGCAGTGGCTTTAAAGCTTCTAGGTTCAGTCTTGTGATATAAGGAAGAGGAATGGAGTCAGGTGTTCTAGATCATCCTGTGTTAGCAGTGACCTGGAGATGTGTTTTCCAGCTAAATCAGCTTGATAGGAGATCTTAGAATCCAAGCAGTGATTTCCATACAGATTAAAGGCTTAGTGTTATAGAAATAGTTTGTATTAGCTGCTGGAAATGTGGTGCCAAGGATTCAGAGAGATGTAAAGAGCTCTTTCCCCTTAACTTTCCAGTCTGTCATCTTCTCACTCATTGGTAAAGGTCACACCTCTCGTGTTTGATCCTTTCATCGTTTAAAGAGGCAATAATGAAGCCATGTCCCAAGACATGGGGACATGGCTACAGTTCTCCAGAAAGGTTTTAAAAAGTACTTTTTCAAGGTGACTTTCTTCTTATATTTTAATAGGAAGTGTAATCACTGACAAACCCCTAGTTTGGCCTGAGTGGAATGTGGAAGCTCTCAGGCTTGACAGAAATTAAACGCGTATAAAAATAAGAACAGTTCCATTACCAAGGACTTGATCTAGGCTTCTATAGGTGCTCTTTCTTCTTTGGAGAAGAGATTTTGATAGTGGTAGATAAAACAAATAATTATGTAACGTTTTAAATTTTTTTTTTAGTTTAGTAATAATGCAACAGAAATGGAAAAGATAGAACACAACATATGTGGAGTTGAGAAAAAATTGACTGACCTTTCTTATCCCGAGTTGCACCAAGAGGGAAGGTTTTCCTCTAATTATTGGTACATCTTGCTCAGAGAAGTGACAAAGGTTTATCTAACTTCTACTCTCAAAACCAACTATAATAGAACCTAATAGATTCATCATCTTGATACATTGCAAGTGAGGCTTGACCAGACTTGTGTTTTCTCTTGCTGAAGAAATAGATCCTTTGGGGAAAAAAAAAAAAAAAAAAAAAAAAAAAAGAGTGCAGCATGAATATGCTTCTTGTATAGAAATAGGAGAAAAAAAGGAATAAAATTTACCAGCTGTACATTGAATATTGTCTTTCCAAGTGATGCCCAAAAATACTCTTGTGCATCTGAAGATGTTGAATGCATCATAAATCTCAGCTAATATTATCTAGAATTGCTCTACTTAGTTATCTGTGACCAAAATTAGAATCCTGCTGAAGCTTCTGTTACGTAGTTTTTAGAGTTCATTGGCAGCTTTTGAGTGAATTAAAAGGATGAAGAAAAGCTAAAGAAGTGAATACTCATAAGGAGACTCTTGAGATCTTGACCATCCTATTTTAAATTGGAATTCAAAAATGTTAGAAAGATCTCTGAATGTCTGTAGCACAGGTTGCTTTTATTCAAGTTACTCATTCTTTTTTTGCAGCTAAGCTGCCATTTTGGTTTTAGTATCTACTCTGATTCTTAAGCATTTGGGTATACTTAGGAAACAAAGGGGATACTTTCTTGGGTAAACAGAAATAGGCAGTGAATAAAAAAAATCTCTAGTGGAAAAATCTCGGGTCTGTATGAACGTAATGGATTAATCAAGAATTATACTGTGTGACATTTCACAGTTTTTACTTAAGGAAATATATGCAAATACCTCTTGTCAGCCTGTTTTGAGGGGATCTGAACATATAAACCTCTGAATGAGTCTTTCATTCAAGTAGGTCACTTCCTTTTTATTCTTTTTTTTTGACATAATTCCCAAACCAACTTTAACTGATGCCTTAACTTGGAAGTCCCCCTTAACTGGGGCTGGTTACCTGCTTTCAGCTGAACTTACACTCAAATCCTTTTCAGTAATATTTTTGCAAATTCTACTTCTCTGGAATATTGTCTAACAAACTTTTTTAAAGGCAGCAGGCTGAAAGAGGCACAGTGAGGGACTCAGCATTGGGAACTTCCCTCTCTTTGGCATCACTGAAGAAGCATTGTGTCGTCTTCCAGGCATGAGTGCCAGTCTGTGTACATGAAGACAGGTGGAGCAGGTGATAGTTCCATTTAACCACTACCCCTTCCAGCATGGTGTAAGCACCATGTGGTAGTGCTAGACTGTGTACAGAAATGATAGATGAGGTGTGGTTTCCTGGGCCATTAGCTGGAATATATAAGACATTTCACATTTTTTGTTTTTCCTACTGAGCTACTCCTTTTGCTGTATCTAGTTTTTCTAAATTCATTATAATGTGTTGCCTACTTTCCAGCCATTTTTTCCCTTTTATTAGATACATTTTCAAATAATTTACTATTAAATAAGTGTTTAGGACTTCTAGCACTCAAACAAAATTTTACTTTTATGTCTGTTGGAGAGATGACCAACTTCTCTGTGTATGGTAGGGTCTTTGGCTAAATGATTAGAATTCTGATGTCAGTGTATGTGCACAGGCCTGTGTTCTGATGGCTGGTATGATGACTGCAAAAAACCCATGAGAGGTAATCTGACACTAAGATGATCTTGGAATTTGTGCATCTTGGTAGTGATTAAACTCACTGAAATATGTTTTCTACCCCTCCTGAAATATAATCCAACAAAAGTCTTCAGAAGATTAAAGTCAGCGAGTTTTTATAGAGGATTATTTGTACATGGTGTTGGAAGTGCTGTGTCTGTGAATTTGTCTGGGATGCTGTTATGTTTTGTGCGTGTCCTTTATGGAATCTTGAAAGTCATAGGACATTGTGTATTGTATGGCTTTGCTGTGCTGTTAGCACAAGAGATTCAAGTAAAAATGTTTGGTGAAGCAAGAATGACTGGGATGCAGTTGCAGTGATATTTCCATGCTTCAAATTTATGGTGGAGGCTTGCGGCTCTGCTGTATGAAGCAGATTTGTGCTGTGCTATAAACTTCTCATTTCATCAATCCTTGCATTGTTTCTCTGTATCTGTCATACAGAAAAATCTTTACCCACCTGTTCTTGGAAAGCCTCAGAACTGAAGAGCGAGACTGATAGAATTACTATACTGATTTATTCATTTTATTAAGTCTTGAACTTAAGATAGTTTTGCTGATAATTTAAAATGAGAGATCTGATGTGTGCAGATAAAGCACTGTGTAAGTGTTCCTTTCTCACAAAAAGATAGCTGTTCAGGTTCAGGGTATTTCTCTGGAACAAGAACTGCCTGCAGAGTGATGGACGTTATTTAAAGAATTAGGAAAACTGATCAACAGTGTAAGCCTGGTAAAAATCCTTTAGGGGAAGGGTTCTGCAGTGTCCTGCTGGTATTTAGCATGGATGAGAATGTTTTTCTGTTCATGTTTAAATTTCTGATTGGCACACGAAATCAGGAAATTGCAGGTCTTCTTGAAGTGCTCTGTTCTAACTTGTTTGACATGCTAGCAATTTGTTTGTTAAGCACAGGAAGATCACAGTTTTGAGCTCATGTGAAATTTATGTAACTGTAGAGTGAATTTCAAGTACTTAGAGTGTATATCAAAAAATTACCATGAGACTATTTAATTCTCTACCCTTTCAGCCATAATTTAATCCTATGTTGAGCCAACATAATGCATGCCTGATTGAATCTTTATCCTTCATAGCTCTTGATGCCCATTGTTCTGGACAGAGTCATGGTAATTAATTTGTGAAAAGATTTTCTCAATACAGAGACTTGGCTTCTTTTTTGAACTACTGGCAGGAGCTGATTCAAAGCAGTCTCTCTGGTATTAAAAAACAAGTGTTGATTCCTTCTGTGTGAAAGTTGGCTTGTCTGGGTCTGAAAACTTATGCTGAGAAGTGATGTGGTATTTAAATCCTGACACTGTCTTTGGAAAAACAGAGTATCTGCCAGATTTTCTGCAGCTGAGAAAGCTTCTTTCATGTTTCAAATGCTTCAGTCACTGAACACAAATTCCTTCTTACAGGATCAAATGGGATTGCTGTAACTATGGCAAGTTAGTGTAGAGGAATACTGGGTGCCATCAGTAAGCTTGATTTATGGAAAGGATATTAATGAAGATAAAAAGTACCCTTTCCAAGCAATATGGTGCTTGTACTGCTGAGGTTTGTTACAAACAGTATTCCAAAGGAAGTTTGGGCCCAGTGATCTGATGTTTCTAAAGGATCTCTAAGTGTACAAACTAATGCCAGTAGGCTGGATCAGCAATCCAGTAAGTGCTTACCAGGCTGCTGGGCTGGTGCCTTTTTTAGTGTGCCACTGATCTGTCCAGGGATGGGTGTTTGGGACTCTACCTGCATGTGGTTTACTTTATTAGATCTGGTTCTTCAAGCTGTTTTTCCTTCCTCACTGGACCAAAAAGCAAGCTAAAGTCCAGCATGTGTCCTTGCAGTCCAGCAGTCTTTACAACTTTGCACACAGGTGTAGCTGACTCTTAGGATACATGTAAGCTGAGGAATCAGGATCTGTTGACTTAGGGAAGTGCAAGCCTGAGCTGCTTAAAATTATCAGCTGCTCTTTGAGTAGAGACCATCAGCCAGGTTCTGTCCTGAGTCTAGGACTTTTCTTCTACCACTTGAGAAGTGGAATGTGTGCAGCTCTTCTGGGGGCTATGTTGATTGATAGGGTTTCTGAGAAACTGAAACAGGATCAAAGTTTCATTTGGTGTTGGGCACAACTTAAAGAAAAGTATAGTGAAAAGTGAAAGAAATAGAGATGATTATTTGAAAAAATAAGTAAACAGGTTGATATTCTTTCTGCAAAGAGGAATTTATACTTCTGAAAATGCATCCCTAGACTATGTTGTTTCAGATCTCTCAAAATCCTGAGGAGGAATGGGGCCATTTCACTTATGTGTCAGGTTTGTGGAGACAATGACTACTCCATCTATTTTTTGCTGCCTTGTGTGCTGTATAAACTGTCTGCTGAGATAGGACTTGGTTTTTTTAAATAACATTTATAAGTACTGGCAACAATGTGATTTTGACCTTGTAACACCCAGAAAGTTATGTAAAAAGACATCTTAGCCCTTTCAGGTTTTCTTGGGAACTTGAAGGTAATTTCATGTTATATTATTCCACAATCTTAAAACTAGTTGTATTCAAAGAACCAATTTATCCATAGGAGCTTACATTGCTCTCTTTTTTATATTGTTTTCTAGCCCAGTACTCTTCAGGGAAAGAGGAATTCAGTGGGGAGTAAGATAAGCAGAAACAACCATGGATGGGACTGACTGCTCTGAGAACTCATTTGGTGTGATGAGACAGTCCTCTCAAGTGCCACACTGAAGGTGGCTGGTAAAGCAATTACTCTTTTCCAGGTCAGGACCTGGACTTCATAAAACCTTCCTGGGGAAAAGCTCTAACATGGAATTATTATTTATCTATTGCAGTGAAATTCCAAGTTTGGGGACAGAGACTCATGATCCCTAACCTGCCATTTCTGATAGTACATGGGAGGACTTCAATTGGCTATTTTGGGAATCCTCTCCTTTTCTGTGGATGGCATTAGAAGTGGTTCTGACTGCTGCTACCCAGGTGACTGGGTCTTAAAATTTGTGCAGATCTGAGAGGTTTTATAGTCAAAACCCAGCAAGGGTTGTACTAGGGCTTGTTTGTACTAGTACCCTCCTCTCTTCTCCCAGCTCCTTTCTCTGAGACACCTAAGAAGTGTGGGAAACAACAGAACAATGGACTTGAGTGAAAATTAAGATAATGTGGCTTTTATTGTTTCAGCATAAAGAGGTTTGAAGAGAGTTAGCATATGAGGATGTGTATGAACTGCTTTTAAGAAGCAGCAATTGCAGTTTGGAGTTGAGAAAGACATTATCTTACAATTTTTCCCCCCTCTGTAGGCTTTGTCATGGCTCAGATGCAGTCAAAAAGCAAGTTCCATCATGGAACTTTTTACAGCAGAAGCCATTATAAAAGATGATGTCATATCAGTAAAAGTTGTCGTTTCAAACCTTTCAGATTTACAGCAATTTGCCTGTCTCAGAAAAGGATGAAAATCGTGACAGATATTATTCTTCACTGAGTTTTGCAGTGGTGTGAACTGTTCAAGAAGAAAAGTTTGGCTGTCTTTGCATTTGCCAGTGCTTCTTTTGAAAACAGACAAACAACCCTTCCCCCCAACCAAAAAAAAACTAAACCAAGACATTTTAACTGAAAAATGTGCAAAATTTACTTGAAAGATCTCTGGTTTTGCTGAGTTGGAGGGGTGGGGTACGTGACTGAAAATTCAGTTCTTAGCAAACTTAATGAAACCCAACTTGGTATTCTGAGGAAATGAAGTAGAAAATTTCAGACATGTCAGTATGCATCACATACAGTTTTGAGACACCCTTTGCTGTTTCACTGCCTGTGCCCACCTTATACAAGACAGAACACTGTCTTCAGGGTTTACAGCAGTAGCTTTAAAGTGAAGGTGGCAAACATTCAAAGAGAGTATTCAAAGTGGCAGTTTCCTTAAAAGCATGTAGTTCTTAATCCAAGCTACCCCAAGACCACTAGAAATAATTTTTTCCTGATGTTGTTGTGCCTAGACATTCTTAAATTGAAGTTAGATTACCCACTTTTCATTAAACATTGGCAGTTGTGAATAAATCCTGATAACATAATGTGGGGAAGTAGTCCAGGAGGTAAAACACATGACTAAGGGCAGTGTGACTTACTCCATGAAGTTTTTCAGTTCCCTTCAAAATATAAGTGTCAAGCTGATCTTTTTATTCCTTTTCCAGGATTCTTGAACATAGCCTTCAAAGGACTAAAGGAACAGAACTGTTGAGGGTAATAAATAGGCAATTGTGTAAATCTTGACTGCATCGGATTGAAAGAAAGGTTTAGGGTGGAGTCTCTTCACTAGAAGTGACAGAGATATATTTTGAGCATTCCTGAAGGTCAGGTAAGCCTTTAACATGCCATATTTTGCCATTTCTTTATTAAAACACAAAGTTTTTATGTGGCATTTTTCACTATTTAAAAAGATAAGCTGTGTTTTTTGGCAAACAAGTTTGAAAAACCATTTTCTATCCACTACATCGCTACTAACATTCCAACTGTGTTTTGGAAATTTTCTTTGTAGGTAAAGCTTTAGCTGTGTTCTTAAAATAAGCAAGAACTGTGTCATATGACAAAGGTAGTGAAGTAAATGGGTTTTTTTATTGTTTTTCTGTTGCAAGTCACCCTGAACTAGAACATTATTCATTTAGTGAATTGCATTTACTGCTTCCAGATAAGTTTGTTGGGCAGAAATGGGGGTGTGTGCATGAGAGAGCAGAGTTTAGTGGAAGTGGGAGCATTAGAGTTTAGGGATGAACTTCAAGTGAAATTTTTGGAAAATGTATTAGGTGATCATGTAAAATTGAAAATTGAGGTCCTGGGACAGACATAATTTCATTTAAATGTTATAAATTTTGCAGATTCACTCCTGTTTGCAGATTCACTCCTGTGCTAAATTTTTTGTCTTCAGGCTGGGATGCAGTAGAAAATTGAGTGAAATTAAGTGAACACTTCCCTATGGAAGCATTTCATGGTAGTTCTTTTCCTTTTGATAGAAAAATGGGCTAGGTATAATAATAGCGTAATTAAATATCTTTTTCCTTTTTTATTAAAGAATATGTTGACATAGTCTAAATATTTTCTAAAGTGCTTTAACTTATTTTGTGCTCCAAAAAGCTGTCTTGCATTTCTGTTTTCTCCATATAATTTTATTGAGCAACTTTAAAATGCTTGTGTAGCATCCATAGTGGAACCTCAAAAATAATTTTATGTCTGCACTGGTACAGCTCTAATTTAAATACTCCAGTGTATTAGCTTGGAAGGGATAATTCAATAAATACTTCACAGTAGCAGAGGCTTGAAACAGTGAATGCATGAAATGTTAACATATGGGTGTGACTGGTAAAAGGGCAGTGGTGTAGTTTTTTACAGCAACATCATAATGGAGCAATCAGATTTTGAAAGTGCTGAGTTTGGATGCTTTCATTTAGAAAAGCATTCTGTTGTTATAAAATAACTCTGAGAATGTATTATGACAGTGTTATTTCGCTTGATATCAAAACTCTTCATTATAAAATTCTTATTTGTTAGAATTCCTGAGTGTCTCCTACGCTTGAAGCTGTAAAAGGAAGTTGTGTTAAAAGCAACAGTAGTATCTGGATGATATGTGGCTTCTGGTGCATTTCCTTGTCTAAGCATTTTCACTAAAGCAAAAGTGCCAAAACGCAAAAACAAAGTGCCAAAAACTAATTTGAAACCTAGAGTAATAGCAGGGGGACAAAATATATGTGAAGTATTTTCACTGAAGAAAGAGGACTTTTTGTTCAGTTACGGTTTTTAATTTTGGAGGAGAGTGATGTTTAAAGTGTACCTTTGTACTGTTTAGTGACAGACCTGTAGGTTGAGCTGACAGTATGATGTAACTGTAAGAAGGTCAAAATAGATCTCATTATCTCTCCCTTTCACTAGAGAGGGAAGTATTAATGGTGTCGTGCAAGGCACTCACGAGACTCTTGTCCAGTAATGGAAACTGAGACATTGTGCTTTCTAGATGTAAAAAAAAATTGGATTAAGAGCAGGGAGCAGAAACAATTGTTTAATCTAGATTTTCTAGTAACCAAGATTAAGGAAATGCCCAGATATCTGAAGTATGGATTGTTTTTAATGATATCCTCCTGATACTCTGAGTGATCAGGTGCCTTCAGACACAAGGTGCAGACACCCCTGGGACGCAAACTGCAGTGAAACCAACATCGTCTCTGGTAATGAGATTCACCACAGATCTCTGGAGATGCAGTGTTGTTACTTTGCTACACAGTGGAGTATCTAATTTTGTTTATTTGAAGTACCTTGTCTTTTTTGCAGACGTGCACAAAGCATGCTACAGAACAGCTCTGTGACTAATGTTCTGAACTGTTTCATTTGCACTGACAACAGAGCACGTTACAAACCTTGTGAATTTTACCTTTCTTTGAAAAAATGCCTATCCAGTCTATCCAGTGTTCCTAGATGAAAGTGCAAAAGGTTGGAAAAAGATGCTGCTGGCCAAGCTTGGGCCAGTTGCTCCTGGGGTTCCTGATCTCAGAAGTGGGACACAACATGCAGCTTGCCTTATCCACTATGACAGTGTTGACCAGCAACAAGATGAAAGCATGTTCTTGGACGGGAAGTCTGCTATCCCTTTGGAAGGGTGTTCATTATTTTCTCTTCAGGTCTAATTTTTTTACTTGTGTGAAGAAGAGATTTAATTGAGGAAGAAACCTTAATTGATTTCCAGCTGTCCTTAGGCCGAATTTGTGAATGGGATAAAGCAATAGATAGTTCTGCATGGCTTTCCATCAAGTGTTTCACCAAGAAAAGTGGTACAGAAAAAGTAAAAACGCACAAAAAATTTTTAAATTCAGCCTTTTAAAAAACTTTTAGTTGACTTGCTCGTACATGCTTTGTGCTGTATGGTGCTTAAAGATTTTTTTTTTTGTACTCTTTCAGTTGTGTGCATGTGTGTCCTTCCTCAGTTAATAATTTCTGTGCCTGAAGCTTGCATCATTCTTCCTCTAATTAAAAAAGGTCAGAAAACTTGGTAATACCTAACACTTACATAGGCTTATCTTCAAAGCATCAAGCTTAGTTAGCATGAAGTTAATTGCCTTTGTACTTTAGGAAATATTTTTCTTGGCAATCCTTTAAGAAAGAGAAGTCTGACATAATTTCCTTGAAACTAGATTTTAGTGTATCTGTCCTCAACGTCTTGTTGTTGGTCATGATATATGTATTTAAATAAGACTTAAGCTTTTTAATCTGCTAGTTTTGGAGTTTTGATGTTTTGTTCCCTTTTTATCTTTGCTGAGATTACTTTTAAATAGTGCTTTTATTTTTTCCAAAGATGCAGCTGTGAGGTCCATCTGTTCGTCAGAAAATTTGTGCTTCGTCTTTTTTTAGACAATCTTCACAGCCTGAAAGAAGTATGTCTGCAGTGTTCAAGCTGGGAAAGTGTTGTTGGCTCTTCCCTGTAGCTTTTGTGACCTTCACAGTCATGAAACATGGGCATGAAATATAGTTGAGCCAGGTTTGATAAGGGTAGGGGCTGCTTGAGCTTCTATTTATAGGTATGTTAAAATAGCTCCATCTTGGCTTGGCAGTAGACTTGGAGAAAATGAAGTAAAACAAAATTAATAAACTTTTCTAAGCACTTACATTATTTCTTTTCAATGTGCAGAAATTTAGTGGGCAGAATTTGAATATCCAGAGGAACATTCATTCTTATCAATTAGGCTTTTCCTGCTTCCTTTAAAAATTCATTGCCATATGTGATTCTGCAGTCAGTAAAGTGTTCATGCTGCAGACAACAGTTTTCTTCATTCATCAATCTTACTGTCTTTTTGGAGGAGACCTGCTGTGTTTGCTGCCAGGGAAGGGGTCCCGTTCAGAAGAGGTGCCTGAGTGATGTTACAATGGAACGCTGCCCAGCAATGTCTGAGTTAAGGTGGCTTCCAGGGCTGGCCCAGCGCTCCCTGCTTGGCAGTGTGTGTCAGATAGAGGTGCAAGCTGTGTGGCTGGGTGTTTGAAGGACTCTCATTGCACCCTGCTGCAGTCAGCAGTGGCTGTGGAGCAGGTGCCTGATTTGCAGAGGAGCCTGGGGTGGAACTGCAGCACTCCTGCTCTGGAGCTGCTGCTGAGAGTGATCCTGCTCAGTGCATGCAGCTGCTGGCTGGGAAAACACAGACATAATGTTGTATGTGCTCACTGCATAGTGCTTCCCCAGACTTCTGTCTGAAAATAAGGCTTCTGAAGTGTACTCTAGCAGTAGTAAGACAGCTTTGTCAGCCTTTCATATAGTCTTGGTCAATAGCCTGTTTGTGAATGAACTTGTGAAATATTCTCAGAATGTTAACTTGTTCATAGGTACTCCTTTTCTATGTTCTAGACTGCCAAAAATGCTGTAATTTGTGACTGGGGAGAGAAGTGGCCAAGACAAAATAACTTTTTTTTCCCCTTTGCCTTTTATTTAAGCATAATGATCATTATTTAAAAACCTTAGAGACAAATGGGGAAAAAAAGTTACAGAGTTGTCATTGGTTAAGGGCTGGCGAAGTTAAAAATTATCTTCTTTTGTCTGAGCTCATTGTGTGTCTTGTGGAACTTCAATATATCCCTCTTGAAAAGGTTTTAAATTACACAAGAAACTATTTCGGAAGTTTATGCATGTGACAAGATTTTAATCTAACTTTCTAGACTTTGTGTGGAGTACCTGCCTCTCCAGTAGTCCTTGAGGTATTTATTATAACTTTCTATCCAGATGAGTAGGCCATGTGGAAATAAATATGCATGTTTATTTAAATATATTATACATAATTTTCTTTTCATTCCTGTTATTTTGTGAGCTTGGAGACTAATAAGATGAAGCTGAGCTAAAAAAATTGTGCAAAATATTCATTCTGAAAAGCTTTAATTTTCCCCAGTGAGTGACACATTTGTCTTCTGTCTGCAAATCTGGAAAATTAATTTAAATGTATGCTTCCTCTTTCCTCTACATAGAATTAATGTAGACAAGAATTAGGCACTGAAAGAAAGAATAAAAATAAAATTTGGTAGAAGAATCACAGCTGAGAGCTTGGTGAAAACTTGCTTTTTTGTTACAATTACAAGAAGAAAGGAGTTATCAGGGTATCTTTTACGTCTGTTTGATCTGAACTTACTATTGTAAGGTACGATGTGTAGATTAAACCTTTGAAACATCTTTTGGCTGTCCGAAGAACTCTGTGGGAATTAGGAAGATTTAATTCTGGTTAGTAAATTTTACATTAGGAAGTGGGATTTCTGTATTCCCAAACCTCAGGATGCATGCTGTTTGCCACAGAGATCAATTAACATCTCTTTGCCCCCTTTCCCTTTTTGAAATGGGGTTCAAATGACAAACTAGTTTTTCTGAATGTGGGGTCATATGTATAGTAGGAATAAATTGTTCAGTGCATGTACACAGCAGACCAGTATGTTCCTGCTGAGTCTTGCTTGAGGCTTTAAACTTGCTGCGGTTATGAAGATGCTCTTTGAAAATTGACTGTGAAAATTAATTCTGTGTGTATTCCCTGTCACGAAAGCCGGGGGCTGGAGTTGTAATCTCATTTTTCTTAGGAGTCCCAGCTCAGACTCAGTTCTGTTGTCACCCTTTCCTAAGAATCCCTGTATTTCAGCAGGGATTCTCGCCTCAACTGAGAGTTTGTTTCTGCCACCCAGTTCCTCCTGGCGTGTCTGGAGGCTGTTGTCAGTGGGTTTCTTGTAATATGTGTGTGTTCCTAGGTGGTTGTGTAAACCATTGTAGTCAGCCATGCCTGTCTCATGGTGTCCTCACTAAAACAAATCCTTATGTGTTGTGATGAGAGTTTAACGTTTTCCCCAGATGGGTCATTGAATGTAGAAACAGTCTTGTCTTCAGAGAGAGGGAGGTGAATGGTAGAGCTCTCAAAGTCACTATAGTCTTAGTATTTTCCTGTAAAAATGGGACAAGAGAGGGAAGGGAGACCTAATTAGTTTTCCACTGGAAAAGCACACATTTTCTCTTTATTGTACACCAAAGTCCACAATAATAATAAGCACTTCTGACAACCTGGTTTATGCAGTTTGTTCATGTAGTCCTTAGTTCTTCAGTGTGCCTGACTTGAATGTAAGTTCTACAGGGCTTTCTGCCCCCCCAGTGAGTAACTTCTATCAACATTTCAAGGGCAGATTCACCACAAAAGAGATATGAACCTCAAAAGGCAATTCTTGATGGGATATTTAGATTTGGTAGTCACAAAACTCCTCAGTTCCATCTGTTTCTTGCTTGGTAGGAACTGATCTTTTAAGTAAAAGTTTCCTACCTAAGTACTTTCATCTGCAGCTTTCATTCCTGCTGCTCAGGAATAAGATAAGATGCTTTTTCAAAAGTGCTAAGGTGGCTTTATCCCTGGAAAGAAAAAAGTGAAATTGTTTAAATGAGTGCTACTTGAAATTCCATGTGAATCTACGTTATTCTGAAAGATTGTTATAATTAAGCCTGGAGACAAAGTATCTCCTGTTGTTTGTTGTCTAATAGACCCTAGAAATGAGTAAACGGAAAGCCTCTTGAACAGATACAGAAGAAACAGTTCCATAATACGTTTCCCAAAGTGCCTTCCCCTCCTCCCACCTCTGCCCT
Organism: Melozone crissalis; assembly: GCF_028551555.1. Taxonomy (NCBI): domain Eukaryota; kingdom Metazoa; phylum Chordata; class Aves; order Passeriformes; family Passerellidae; genus Melozone; species Melozone crissalis. The sequence goes on from NW_026535794.1 coordinate 33,214,971, forward strand.
TAGTCTTTAGATAAATCAAATTGTTTGAACATACATATATGAATATCTAAGGCATGTGTAGTCAGTATATTGCTTAGACTTTCAAAGCTATTTTCACATGTGAACAAACACCAGCTTTTCACATGAAACAGGAACTATATTTGAAAGTGGCCCATGACTTGTATAATACACATAAAACACTGAGATTAAAATGCTTGTCTAGTCCATCAAAAAAAGTACCCATATATTTGTGGTCTATTCTTTTTGAATAAACCAGCAGACATAATTCCTGTTGGAATATGCTCTTGATATTTTTTTTTGGCAAATAACATTCGATCATGTTCTGAATATTTTGCCAGGTGAGTGTAAAGCAGTGAAACATGGTGAGGCATATAAATGTTCCTCTGCCTACCCTGTGCTAGGTAACAGGTGCAAAGACTGTTGAAGCTTAACCTTTCTCTCAGTCTGAATTTTTTTTGCTTAACATTGTAACTGATTAAAATACAGGCATACTTGAAGGTATTTTTTTTTTATTCAACTGCTTAGAAAGATTTTCCCTTTAAGATGGGTAACTATCTACACTGAGGCAATATTGTTCCTCATACTGTGTTTAAACATAAACAATAGAGCATGAGTAAAGGTGCCTTATCCTGCCTTTTTGGTTTGCTTTCTAATATTGAGACAACACTATTTATAACTAAGGAACTCTTGCTGTGATGGCTGTGCCATGAGACAACCAACACACAACTGTAGAAGCTGTTTCTGAGAACAGCTGGTTTTGGTTTCGATGACCTGGAATGCAAGTCTGCCTTTGTGAATATTTTGAATTCTGCATGTTGATAAAGCTGGTTGCTGTTTTCTAAAAATGCTGAAATATACTTAAGTAGTTCTGATGCTAGATGTTTGTGAAACCTTTATTGAATAAAATATTAATTTGAAAATACCCTGACTATTGCATGAAGACATTTTTCTGAAGCTTAACATTGCTCTTAACATTTTCTCTTTGATGATAAAGGGACTATTAGGGACTATTTTTTTAAATTTGATCTAAGGCAGAATTCTGAAAGGCTTAAATAAGAAACAGGATAATGTCATGGAGATAATATGACCAATGTGTTTATTATAAATATCTTTGTCACCATCAGATGCTGGAATTGCAGCTGCTGGTTGAGATGCATACTTTGACTTCAAGGAAGCTTTGCATTTTCTCCGATTATTTGTAGGAGAAAAACTGCTAACCTGAAATTCCTTAAAAAAGAATTTGCATAACTGTTAAAAATGTAAAGAAAGGTTATAATTCTAACACTTGCATTATTATGCAGCACCTATGACGTAAATTGGCCAGAAACATCTGCCCACTTCTGCAGATAGTACAGCTTGCATGACTACATTAAAAGTCACGAGTCTGAAACTGGGAATTGAGAAAATGTGAAGAAGGCAGTTTCATCTGCAACTGAACTAGTCAGGATGTAGGACCTACCTAGTCTGGGGAAGTTGTGAACTGTTTGCATGGTAATTTTGTGACTTTATATAATGTGTGGATGCTGACAGCACTTTGTCTGTTACAAAGTAGAAATAATGCTGCTTCAAAATCTGAAAACATAAAGTGTTATTTTCCCTCCTACTCATGGTTTCACAGAAAATTCACTTTTTTTGATACAAAAAGTGTGGTGAAAACATTTAACATAATACAGGTCTTTCTACATGCCCTGCTGTAGTTAAAATGTTGCACGTGAGTTGATTTGCTTGTTGAAAAGTCAGTTCCGCTTAACAGAAAGAATGGGCAGAAATTTTTTTCTTCCGATGGAATTTTCTAGGAAGAATTAGAGTCAGAAAGTGGGTGTTGAGAAATGCAGTTTGTTCTGTTACTGTGCAGTTTCATAATAGCTTTCATTATAAAGCAGTGAGGAAATTTAAGGGTAAATTCCTGTGTGGGAGAAGGGGCATATAGGCTTTTCTAATTCTCTTGATATATACTACTCTGCAACATGCAGAGCGCTGCAGAACACAGTAGTTATTCCAAGGCTTCTGGGCTTGTTGGGGATCTCAACAGGAGATTTTGTTAGTACACCTGTGTGTGTGTGTCTGTTTGAGCATGCATATATAGCTTGGCAGGAGTTTAAAAGAGTAAAGTTAAGAACAAGAACAAATTCTCTTAATTCACCTCAATGACTTCAGGGGATCAGACAGCTGGGATGGTGGCATTTCCTGACATTTCCTTGGGCAGCATTGTTGACTGTCAGCCAAGAGTGGTTCTCTCAGCAATTCTGAGGGTACCGGGCAGGCACGATGCATTTCTCATTGCAGGGTGTGCTTCCCAGTACTGCAGTGTGCTGTGGGACCAGGCTGGTGTTAGTGCACTTAGTGCCACAGTGCAGTGGGTCAGGGCTGCCTGTAAAGGACTGCTGGGGTGGGCACAAGTGTTCCCACAGTAAGAGCTGCCTTGGAAGCACATTTTTGGTTTAAAAAAATTGGTTTGGAACTACGTGGTCATTTTTACAATAGTGAATCTGCCTCTACAGGCATTGTAAAACTGGTGGGTTGCTATATGTATGAGGGCTGAAAACTTCTGAAAAATATGAAATAAAAAGAGTACTGAAGGAGTTGATTTTATTGTATCTGGAAGATTATGCATACTTTTACATAGTTTATACTTGTTTGTTTTTTCAGTCCTTAGTAGCAAATCTTGGAAGGAATGTGCTGGGCCTGGATTCAGTTTGATGCAACCTGTATTTCATTTTCAGACATACACACAAAAAAAGTTATTTTTCTGTTCTGTCCCCTTGTTCTCAGTAGATGTATTTGACTACTTAACATCTTTAAAGTTAATATTGTGGTGTTTCCCAGAGCTTTTGCTCCTTATGGAAGCCTGTTTTGGTCAGTATTTACTTTTTGTTTTTTTTTTGTCAGCAGCCATGCAGCAGGTCTTAGACAACCTTACTGATCTGCCGACATCGACAGGCGCTGAAGAAATAGACCTGATTTTTCTTAAAGGAATTATGGAGAACCCCATCGTAAGATCGCTTGCTAAGGTATTTAAATTTGCTGCTTCGAGTAGAATCTGGAAATGTTTTAACTCTTCCATTATTTTGTGAACATTGAGTGTGGATTGAGGTATCCAAAACACGTTGTTGGTTCATCTTATTAAAAGACTTGACTGGCTTGAAGGTGAAGAGTTCGTGATTTCTGTGCATGCTGGTTAATAGTTCTATGGAAAAATCTAGAGGAAGATAAAAAAATCAGAGATTACAGAAATAATGTGGTTACATTATTTATGAAGAAAAATCATAATATTTGGAATTAGAAGCAGTTGATTTTAATGTAGTCTTGTAACCACTGTTGTGTGCATAACTCATATGCCTTCTGACTTCTAGTGGTTTTGCCAGAGGTGAAAAGTGAGAGCAGTCACCTTCATTATCCTGTGGCAAAAAAATGTTTTCTTTTCATCTTCAGCTCAAAACTACTTTCTGATATGCCAGGAAAATATTCTTTCCATGCCCTTTCCTGGATCTCAGACTAATAATTTTATCTTTGATTGTCAGCTCTCTAAAACATGGATTATCCTAAGTTTTTGTTCTTGGATTACAAAAATCTTTTATGTATGGGTGGTAGCAATCAATTATAAATATGTAAGGTGATATTTGCAAAAAAATCTTTGGACTCTTTAATTAAAATGTAGCTGGTCTTACCAGTAGGAAATGCAGTCAAATACTGCACATCACTTATATACGTTCTTAATCTTACTTCATAAAAATAAGCTCCTTTCAAGAGGAAAACCCAGTTAACTTAAATACAGCTGTCTCTTTAATAGGAATAGACATATGAAAGCAGTGCCCTCTGGGCAGGTATGAAATCCTCTGTAAAGCTAAAGGATTGTTGCCCATGGATTTTGTTCAGTATAAATTCTGGAAAGGAAAACTTCTCATGAGAATTCATATAAGAATCTACTTCTGTTTGGCTGTTCAAAAAATTGGTTTTAAGTTGAAGACATGGCACAGTAATAAACTTAGAAGTAATAGAAGTGTCTTATCTGCTGGTGAGATGACTGCAGAGAGAAAGATTTGTGTACTAAATTTACTAGAGTAAGTAAAAGCATTTTTTTACTGACAATGGGAACAACTTTAAGTGTCTGCTGCATAAGTCATCTTTAATATTTATCATGAAGAAAATGTTCACTGCAAAGCCTTTTTTTCTTATAAAGAATTTGTGCTTTAATGGTCAGTAACGATTAGGTGGAATTTAATGACTAGCAGATGTAAAAAAAGTGCTTGTAGCAGAAACAGATTCTTAACTGTACACATGCTTTATCTAGAATGCTTAAAGGTTTTAATTGTGTTCACATGGTGTGCCTGCACTCATATTTTCTTAGTAATTATTTTGGAATAATCCTCAGTCGTAACAAGCAGTGCTAAATAAGGATAAGATCAAAACACATTTGGTGAAGCGTATGTAATTCACATATTTGTCCCTAAAAATACATAAACTTGCTTTTCTATTAGAAGAGCTGGTTCTCAGTTCTCAGTCATCTCAGTTCTCTGAGATGGTTACATTGTAACAGCAGAATCATTTCAAAGCAAGCCAGAAATGCAAAAGCTTTTTCATTTTCCTTTATTAGCCAGTTATTAAGACTAATCATTATGTAAAGTACACCAAAAAGGACAATAAGAAACTTGGGGAAATGTGCCAAAAGCTATCCAAACTTGTTTTCTCCTTTTGGTCCTTAAATAAATGAAGGTGAATGATAAGTATAGTAGTTAGTTTGCATTATTTTGCAGTGCATTTTGGCTGATCTTTTAAAACTGGGTTACATTCATTTCACACTTTTCCTGTATAGAATAAAGGTTATAAGGTAGAAATTACAGGGGTTTTTGTTGGATAGGGTTCTTTCACTGAATCTTTCCGCTTTTCAGTAGGTGGTAGAGGAAAGGAGAACTGTTATCATTGTAAAATGTTTTTTCCTGTCACTGATGTTTGTAGAATCATAGAGTAGTTTTGGTTGGAAGTGGCCTTTAAAGGTCACCTTGTCTAACCCCCTTGCAATGAGCAGGGACATCTTCAACTAGATCAGGTTGCTCAGGGCCCCATCCAGCCTGACCTTGATTGTTTCCAAGGATGGAGTGTTTACAATCTTTCTGGGCAACCTATTGCAGTATTTTACCACAACCATCCTAAAACTTTTCTTCCTTATATCTAGTCTCAATCTACCTTCTTTTAGTTTAAAATCATGATGCCCTGTCTTAAATAACTTGGAAAATAACTGTTGAACTTGGAACAAGCATGAATTCTCCTCAGTTTTGCTACTGAACTGTGGTATCAAAACTTTCTTCTCCTGGATTGTTAACTGTTCTCTCAAACCTCAAAACTTTTATCTCCTTTCTGCTGTTACACTACTGCTTTTAGCATTATATCACAGCCTACAGGTGAATGCCCAGCCCAGGCCAAGGAAACATCTTGGGAGTAATCTATAAGCATTTAGTCCAGTATTTAAGATGTCAGATTGTTGGAGGTAGAAGCCTTACTATTTGAACATTTGGCAGGTATGATATATACTGAATGCACAGAAAGGCTCAATTCAGTATCAGTATTTCTGAAATGTTCTATTGAATTTAAAAAAAAATGCGATATCCAAGTTAGGTATTCCTATTTGTGTGTTTTTTAACTTATTCATACCATTCCATATCCTGTTACTCCTCAACATATTGCCGGATCAGAGATTGTTTCCTGATAAAACTTTATGTTCCCCAGTATATACATGGCCTTGATTTTGGAGTGAAGGGTGAGAATATTTGTATTTAGATTATATCACTCAGTGTTAGTGGTGGTTTTTTGAAAACAATGAGTGAGAAAAAAGGTAACCCATATTCTCTAATCTTAAAAAGGTTTTGCAGTTGGGTTATGTCTAAAAATCACTAGATTGGTGTTTTTACCTGCTGTAAAAGAACTAAATTGTAAAAGAAGGATATTGTTTACTGTATGTGTTCTGTACAAAATAGCATTCCCTTATAAAGGAGAATGTATGTAGGTGCTGAGCTTCCTATAACTTTGTAATTACAGTCATTTGCTTTGTGTGTGTTGGTGTTGGAGAATGTTTGAAATGCCTTTCTGTTAAGTTAACCTTTCCAGAGTTTAGCCACCAGGCCTGCAGAAACAGCATTTTATAGATATGAAGAACAATTTAATACTTAGATGATTTCAGGAAGCAAAGTTCTCTGCTTTTAGCAAAATTTTATTTTATTGTCAGTTTTAAAGCAGCAATAAGAGAGCAGAAGTGCTCACATACCTTCAAATTATATCTGTGGGAAGTATATATAGATGACTCTGAATTATATCTATTATGTATTTGGTTTTTATATGCCAAAGTAATTGCTCCTTTGTAAATTTCTTGTTGCTACAGTGTTGAAAATAACTTTTAATTGAGAATCTGTGTTATTTTTGGCCTCCTTGTTCCCTAGTTCTGTGATAGAGCACTGTCTGTAATAAATAAATTAAGCATTCAGAGATGCTTCTCTTCCTGCTCAAAGCACCTACATTTCAATGAATTTCAGTATCTGCAGAGTTCAGGAAATGATTATGTCTGCAGGAATAGCTCTAGAAATAGATGAAATATTATCAAAGAATCATAGAATGGTTGAGGCTGCAAGGGACCTCTGGGGGGCATTTGGTCCAACTCTCTCTACTCAAGCAGGGCCACCTGGAGATGGTTGCCCAGGACCACATCCAGACAGCTTTTGAGTATCTCCAAGGAGGGAAACTCCCATCTTCTTTGGGTAACCTGTGCTAGCGCTCACTCACCCTCACGCCGGAAAAAGTGTATCCTGATGTTCAAACAGAGCTTCCTGAGTTTCATTGTATGCCCCTGCCTGCAGTCCTGTCACCAGTCACCACTGGAAACAGGCTGTCCCTGTCCTCTTTGTGTAGCATACCTTTTATACACATTGATGAAATTTCCCTGAGCCTCCTCTTTTCCAGGCAGAACAGTCCCAGCTTGATGAGACTTTCCTCAAATGTGAGGTGCTCCAGACCCTTCATGATATTTGTGGCCCTCCACTGAGCTCTTTCCAGAATGTCCAGAGTGTTGCAGGTGTGGCCTCACTTTTTGCTGAGTAACACTAGCTGTTCTAGCAACACTTTCAATTCAGCCCAGGTTACTGCTGGCTGCCTTTGACTCCAACTTTTCTTAAGCATTTCCTTCAGTTAGGCAGATTTTAGCAGGTAGAATGTGCTGTTCAGAAGGTGTTTGAATGGGAGGAGTCTGAGCTAAATGTTTTTGTTGCCAACTCTGGGAAGATCCCATAGCTCCTTTTCTGCCCTTCTTCTACAAGGTGTACTTGTCCAGGGTTCCAAAGCAGGAAAGGTCCTGAGGTGCTGTGCTGTTGATAGAGCAGTGCCTGGTGTGTATAGCATAGAGGAGATATGCACTTCAAAGCCTCTCTGGTATGTGCTGCTTATAAAGTTTATTTGATCCTGTAGTTGAGTATGCAAAATCCTTCAGCAGTTCAATCAGGTTATCCTATATGTAATTTTTCTGGCTTTTCTGCTGAATGTTGCACTGAGAAATTACTTGAAAAGTTTATAGATTTGAACCACTCAAAACTTATTTACTTTATAGTCTTGTGTATTTAATCTTACAGGCTCACGAGCGACTGGAAGATTCTAAACTTGAGGCTGTCAGTGACAACAACCTGGAGCTGGTGAATGAAATTCTTGAAGACATCAGTCCCTTAGTAAATAAGGATGAAAATGTTGCAGAATTGGTTGGAATACTCAAGGAGCCTCATTTTCAGGTGCCACCTTTTTACTGTATGTTGCCAACTTACTGTATCAGTGTCCACATACAGATTTAGGAATGACAATGAAACAAAACCTGAACTATAACAAAATGTAATGGATTGTAATGTAAAGGATTTTACTCCAAATAAAAGGTAAATCAGAAGCCATGTTAAAAATAAACATGATTTTATTCTTTGATATCATTTCAAAACCACCTTTACTCACTGTATTAAATTCTGCTGGAGTTTCTGTTATAAAGCTTGGACAAGCTTTTACTTCCTGTATGACTGGAGTTTCTATAAAAATTCCCTGAAGGCTTGCTTCATCCATAACATTTTCAGGTGATCTCAGTTCCTGATCATGAGCATTGTGCATTTCAGTTCAGCTGTTTGCACTCATACTCGTGTGTAAGATGTACGGTTTGCAGAGTGAATGGACGTGAATCTTCTGTGAGCTGATCTGCACTGCAGCTGAAGCTGACACTCTGCAGCCCTCTCACTGTTGCTCTGCTTAAGTGAAGTGTTGACATGTGCTTGTCAAAAGCAGATGTTTTTCCATTTTGCTGTTTCTATGACTAGCTTCTGTACTGAGCCTCAAAGATCAAGGTTTGAAAATCCTTTGTAGATTCTGGCCTTTCTAGGTAGGGTTCAGTGGACTTTGCTACTTCAGTAGACTGCTACTAAACTAAAGGTGTTCTGTAGAAAAACATAAACAACTTTTTGCCATAGTATAAGTGGATTTCTTTTGGCAGGCAGCTGTGAAGTCATAGGCATTTTTGGGATAGATGAGTTTAAACATACTTTTCCCCCAGGTTTTTCATTGCATGTTTTACAAACATAGCAGTGAGATATATTACCGTTTAACATGGATAAACACTGAAAATGCTTTTGGTTGTATTGTGTCCTATTGGGAAAGGAATCCCTTCAAGAACTCAGCTTTTGGGGCAGTAGCTTTTCTGAGTACTGGCAATTCCTCTGCCTCTCCTGTGTTGGCCTCCCTTGTGCTCTTACTTGTTCAGACAGGCATCATAGCAGAGTGATGAAAAGCTATGATTGGAGACTTACTGGTGCATAAACCTGCAAATCAGTCTTTGGTCCCATAGAAAAAAATTGGTACTTGAAAAGGACTGGATGAGTTTGGAGGAATTGATAGTTAAAATGCACAAGGACTAGAACTGAGGGCCAGCTGTGCACTGACAGACCTGACAATGATCCACTGTGTTAGACAGAGAAAATAAAGCTGAAAGTCAAAGAGGATGATGAATCAAAAGATGAAAAGGGCATAACAATTGAAGTGCTGCACTTTGAAAGGCTCAGTAGCAGTGATCTCTGGAGAGAGATGGCAAAGGCCAGAGACAAGCTTGGGAAAAGGATCTTTGGGGTGGAAACTGGAGATGGCCTGTAGGAGACAGATCAAATAAGAATTTTTGGGTGACTAAGAATCGAATAAGAATTACTGGGTGAATAGCCAACACTAAGGCAAACCCAGCATTTATTCCTGTTCTGTGGTCAGATCTACAGAGAGGCAGAATGTGATCTTGGTGTCAGATACTTCATTAGTTCAGGCTTGAGCAACTTAAACATGTAGTGTGAAAGTTCCAAAATAGCTGGTGAACTGGAGTGTCAGTATTTATGCTCTTTCTTGTACCTTTTCTGTTGCTTGATATAGAAGGAGCAGACATGAAACTGCATATATGCTATCTTAACTTTACAGTTTTGTTCAGTTTTAGTGCTTCCTAATTGTATGTTAAAGGTCCATTAGCAAACATCTCTTCTGTTTTCCTTCCCTGTCTCTGCAGTAGGTGTCTAGTGAAGGCTGTAAGGCTAGAACAAGCCAACAATGATACCTTCCAAAATGTGTTGTGAAGATTTAGTGATTTGTTGCTAAGACTTTGAGTGAGTAGTGTCATCCACCTGTGGTTCTCTTCCATGAGCTTATTCAGTTGTTTTTTTCAACCCATATGAAAATCTGTCATTCACAGCATCCGCCATCAGAGTGGAGACTGTGCTCTTTTGGTTTTGAGACTGTCTCCTGTCAATTTCACTTAATATTCCATCCTCTTGTGTAGGAAGAAAGTGAACAGTTTTTCTTAATCAGCTTTTCCATGTTACCTGTGGTTTGAAAGACCTCATTGTGTCTCTCTGTGTCAAATAAATAAAACAAAGGGAAGCAAAGCTGTATGCAGCATGGATTTCTGAAGTAGTGTCATAATTTACATTGCATTTCCTACTCATGGCCTAAAAGTTCCTAGTACTTGGTTTGCCTGTTTAACAGCTGATGAATAGAGCAGAAAAGTTCAGTTAGAAGGAACCTACAGTGATCATCCACTCCAGCTGACTTACCAATTCAGAACTGGCTGAAAATTAAAGGCTGTTATTAAGGGTGTTGTCCAAATGCTTGTTAAACACTGACAGACATGGGGCATCAGCCACCTCTTTAGGAAGGAGCCTGTTCCAGTGTTTGACCACCCTGTCAGTAAGGAAGAGATATCTCTAGGCTCAGGGAGAGTAGAGGTGGATTGCTTGTTAGGCTCAGTTTGGTTTTGTATTGTTTACATCTTTGAGATACCATTTCTGAGTCTTTCAGTTAATACATAAAGCTAGGATTGTGTTTTCCCTTGTAGTCTGTGTTGAAGTTAATTTGCCTTGTTCTCAGTCTATTGCTCATGAGGTGCCTCTGCAGGTTACAGGCAGTTGTTTCAGTCCTTGAGTAGTTCATCAGCATCAGCAAACTGTCATTTCATTTCTCATCCCCATTTCCTAGGCCATTTATCTGACATGTCAGTATATTGGCAGGTGTAGAACTGAGCCCAGATGCCTGTTGAAATCACCTGATGCCATGAATTCTGAAAACTAAAAATTCCATATTCCTGGCACCAATTTTTCTGTCTTTCACTAATATTTTCTTCTTTTTGAAAGCCTTACTATCTTTTCTGTTATAGTTTTGTTTTTCTGAAAGACTTCTGCCAAAGGGCTATGGAAGTTGTTCTACATTAACAACTCTAACTGCCTTGTTGCCATGCTTGTTGGTGACTCTTCCAAGGAATCTGACTAGATTTGAGAAGCATAACTTCCTTTATTAAGCATGTTGATGCTTTCCCATGATCCATTTTGTCCAGTCATTCTGGGTTTTATGGAGACTTCTGATTTGTTTAGTATCAGCGTCACACTTAGTTTTGCAGTTTGTTGACTCTTCCTTGGAACATAGTTTAAATATTCATGTCATGGTTATTGCTTACATGCTGCTTTTTTCCCTATAGTGTTGGGTGAGTCATGGGCATGTAAGAAAAATGCAGTGCAACTTTGTTTGCTGCAAAATCTGGATTGTACAAAAAGGACAAAAAAGTGTGAAAGGAAGAGAAAATAGGTGGTTAAGATAGTTAAATGCTGCCCTGGAGAACTGGCCTATTCATCACTCTGTCAAAATTGGAATTCATTTAAAAAAAAAGTCGGAAGAAGTTTTAATTTGTATTTTTAAAATTTATTTTCTGTGTGCCTGTTGTGAGGCATTCAGTCTCATTTGCAGAAACAATGAGTAGTTTTGGCTGCTGTGTATGGGCAAAAGCACCTAGCTACTTACTTCTTCAAAGTATATCTGCTGTGATTCATTTCTGAAGCCGAAAATTAGGGAGAATTTTCAGCCCTTAATTTTGTACTTCCATTACCCATGTGCAAGCAACAAAATCAGCTGAGGTCAAAGTACTATTTTTATTGAACTGATATCATAGTTAAGACCATTCTAGAAGTACTTCTAGGACAAATTGCAGACCAAAATGTAGATATAGTATCTTTTTTTAAGGCTTGGGAAAGCTGTGTGTCTCCTGCAAAAAGGAAACAGAAAATTACCTAGATACTCAATAAATAAGTGCTATCATTTCTGCCTCATTTGGTGCAAGTAGGCAAATTCCAAATTCTGCAAGAAGGGAAAGAGGAAAAATACAATGTCAATTGCATTTATAGAAAAAGTCTTTTACATCCTTTCTCCAGTTCAGTAAAAGTGCTAACAACCCAACCTGACTCTCTAAAAGTTCCATGGACAGTACTGTGTAATTGGTTAGAGACTGTATTTTGCAAATGAATGCTTCCACTTTATCACAGCCTCACCTTACAGTTGTAACCTGCCTTGGCATACAAGTATAAAATGTGGCTATACAAGGCATCAGTGCAGTAGATTATTTGGATGTATCATTTAGTGCTAGAAATACCAAATTACAGGACTTCATTTTTTCTACACATTTTTGTAGAAGAGCATTTGGGAAGGAGTAACTCTGGAGTACAGGTGCATGCCTGGCTATATTATTATTCCCTTTCTTTTCTCCTCTTGTTTCCTTGTTTTTTCATCCCTTCCGCTCTTTACCCTTTTTAGTTTTAACTGAACTTTTCAGAGGTCAAAGTGTGAAAGTTCTAATGAGTTTCACAGTATTGATGGCTGGCCAGTAGGTCAGTATGTGTCGGAGAGCCAGCTGGCACATGCTGCACATGAAAAAGGCTGTAGCAAATCTTACCAGACAGTAGCTGGAGAGCAGAAGACAGGAGTGGTAAGAGAGGTTGCCTTGAGGAAAGAAACAGCATTTAAAAATTTTCACACTGTTGGAGTGGTTAAACATGCAGAAGAATCACTTCTACTTCCTCTTGGAAGAGCTTGTTCTGTTACTTTCACCCTTCAAGAATTAGCTAAACCATTCATCCTAAATAGATTCTGCTGGCAATAAAATACTTAATCTGTAAAGCAGCCAGTTTGTAAGGGCTGATCATACCTTTTAAATGTTTCATTTAGAAAAAGTGACCTTAAATTGTATCCTAGACAGATATTAATATATAGAGTTATTTTCCCTACATATTCTTGTGTTCTTACCATCTCTTCTGATTTTTCTAAGGTCATGATTCCCTCACTTTTCTGGGAGAGCCTTTAAAATGTGTTCTTTTCACATGAACATTAGGAGTCTCTAGTCTATTTATTAAGTTCTAATATTTAAACAAGGTTATCAGGGAAGACTAGCACACATTTAGTGCATAAAAGAGGAAAGGAAATATTTTAGATACTTCTAGGCCTAAAATGTTAGGAAAGGAGGCCTGAATTCAAGACTATAGAGTCATTCTACTCTTGTGTATTCCCTCCCACCACAGCCCCCAGTTTGTAATATAACTGTTCTTTTGGATCAGAATTGGAGAAATGGTCATTCTGTTATTTAGGGCAGTGCTTCATAACATGTTTTGATTGTGTTGAGAATTTTTTAAATGAAAAACAAATGTTGAGTTTGAACTTGGCTTCAGTACTGCAGAGAGCCTTGCATGTTTAATGGTTCTCTGTTCACTGAATTTTCAGTTACATTTTAAAATATTTTTACCTGTCAAATATATGCAGCCACAGTAAACTACTGTAAAGAGATCAGTATCTTCTAAGTTTATGGATTGTTTTTTGACAGTGTCTTGCATAAAGAGACCATACTGTCTATCACAGGACTGTGTATCCACAGGACTGTGTATTACTTCTTGTGATTTGTAGCAGTTCTCCTAAGTGCCTTTTTTTGACAATATTGGCATCTATCCAGTCTTGGATAATCAGCTGATTTGTTTACAGGAGGAAATTTTGTATGGAGGAAACTTTGAACTGTTTTATGGTTGTTAATCAATCCCTGTTGTTTTGCAGACTTTGGCAGTGGTTTTGTAAGTGTTCCAGCACCAGTATGGAAAGGTCAGATTTCTGTAGAGCTCTGGAGTTGCAGGAGCACAGGATATCACTTTTTTGGGTATCACAAGAAAGAAACAAGAGAAGTTAATGTAACTGTATTTCTCAGTTCTCTCAGCCATCTTCCTAAAATAAGAAAGTAACTTAGGACATAAAATGTTGGCCAGTAGTCCGGCAGTGTTACAGACACAGGGACCTGTTGCCAGGTGCCTGTACTTAAGTGTTCTTCAGGACTGTAGGTCATGACCTGGCTGCCTGGAAACAAGCTCATAAAACTGGTACAGATTCTTGAGTTTCAGAACTGAGAGTTGGGTATGGGACAGTAATAAGTTAACTGTGCCTTCAGGAAACCAATGAACTACTTTTTTAAAGAAAACACTTTAGAGCTGAGGGCAGTCCCTGATAGTCCCTCTGTGACTCAGGCATTGTGTAAAAGGAAAAAGGAAATAGGAAAAAGATCCTTTGACTGAGAGATGGTTAAGTAGCAGTTGTATGAATTCATGCTTATCCATAAAACTGAGTGGTTAAAAAGGATCAGAATGTGAAATGGGATCAGATTTAAGAACTGAAGAATTTTATGGAGCATTTTAATTTGAAAAGGATGACACAGACTGTTATCTTAGTAGGCTTTTTGGATCAGATTATAATCTATAAATTGCATTACCATTAAAGGGCAGAGACCTGTCCAGGCAGGTGTGTGAGGCTTTATGAGAAGTATAAAAGTGAGTTGTGGTCAGGAACTTCAGGGACAATTTGTTCTAGCATGTGACCAGAAGAAAACTGTAAGTTTCATACCACTGTATCTGGTTTTATGAGTACTAATCTGTAAAAATGTGTTGCTGAGGCAAATTAGTTTCATTTTGGAAATGCAGAAAGATCCAAATATATGTTGCTTGCAAACATTGGCAGAGAGATCTGTTCTCCTGGTTTCTGGATTGGATGTGTCTTGGATAGTGAAGAATTAGAAATTGCTACCATCTGACAGCTGCTTGATTTAAATAAATGATTGTTTTTCCTATTTAATTTGATTTGGTTTGTGTCCACAGTATCAGAGCAGCCACAATAAGCAGCTGTCTTTACAGTCTTAATGGAAGGGGCAAAATCGGTGAATTAATACTTCCTTCTAACCTCAAGTTGAAATATCAGCAGGTTCATCGTGTAATGGGCAGATTAAAATGACTGTTCAGGTTTGTGACATTTTGAGGGCTTGCATGCTGAGCTTAGCACTAACCTAATGTGGTTGCACAGCCTTTAGCTTAGAGGTGGCTTACAGAAGGGTGGAGCAGACTGCATAGCAAATCATGACTCTTACCTGCTCGCCTGCTCTACTTTCTGGTAGTTTGCTGTCTTCCTCTGGCATGTGCATGTCAGTATCACTGATAGTCCCATGGTGTCTTTTTTTTTAGCTACTTCTGTGACACAGTCAGAGACCTGCCTTTATTCCATATCTGACCGGTCACTGTTGGAAACAAAGCTGTGTAGCTGGAGGCCCAGTAGGCATCTCTTCTGCTTGCTGCTGCTCTCTGTGTCTCTGTCAGTGTGACTCCCTGTGCTGTAGGATGCTTTACCTTGGACTACTGTGTATGATGGATATTGGGTGTCCCTGTTCCTCTCATAGAATCACAGAATGGTTTGGGTTGGAAGGGACCTTAAAGATCATCTTGTTCCAGATCCCCCACCATGGGCAGGGACACCTTACACTAGAAGGTGACAGAAAGACAGAAAGTCTGAAAGTCTCTCCTCTGTCTTAGTGCACAAGTTTGATCTTGGTTTACCTGTATGTATTGTCGTATACATTTTTCTTTATCCTAAGATATGTTTTATGAAAAAATCATGCCTAAATTATGTTGTCTTCCAAACATGATTATATTCATTTGGATCTCCTCCTTCTACCTTGTATTTATGTATGTGCACTGGAGAAAACACTGTTAACTCTAAGGTCTGAGCTCCTGTCTTCCAGAAAGTAAACTCTGTAAGCTTGGATTCATTTGTTACTAGAATTCTGTCTTGGCTTTATGCAAGCAGGAAGCAAGCACTCATTCTGCAGATAGCTAGAAATCCTTGCATACTTGTCATTATCCAAATTACTGTGGAGGAAAATTTTATTGCATTAAACACAAGTATCTAATGATGAGTTGTCTTCATTTTTTTTGCAGTGGGCTGTTCATTTACTGTAACCATTTGCTCAGATACTGTCTCATTAGGTGGAAGACTATTTTAGGTACTCCTTTTTCTGTCTTCTTCCCTTGTAACATCACACATTCCTCCCAGTTTAGTTACATTTCTCCTATATTTCCTTAAGAAGCAGCATTTTTCTGTACAAGATAGGATATTTGCCAAGGCAATAGGCTTATCAGTTCATGTGAGCACTTACTGTGTCCATTTTTGCTTTATTTCATGTGAAGTAATGGTATTATGACCTGATCCCAAAAGGACAGATTCAGTGGTTATTCAGCACTAAATCCTTTCACAAACAGTTATTTCATGACTATAAAAAAGATTTTTTTTCTGTTTCTTTGCAGTCACTCTTGGAAGCACATGATATTGTGGCTTCAAAATGTTATGATTCCCCTCCTTCTAGCCCAGAAGTCAATAATTCTTCCGTGAACAACCAGGCTGTTCCAGTAGATGCTATTCGCATCCTTGGAATTCACAAAAGAGCAGGAGAGCCACTGGTAAGTAATTGAGGGTGAGTGTGTCTTTAAAGTGCTAGTGGAAATGTTTGCTCATACCTGATTTCTTGCATTATGTTTTAATTATTTTCATTATATTGTGTAATTTAATGGGTGATAAGCTCAGTATTGAGAAGTTGAAATAAGATACTTTCATGTACTCCATCCCATTCTCTCCAAGAAGTAATGGGATAGTTATTAGGCAGTCACTGGCCTGAATGACTGCTGGCATAACTGACTAACACAACATCTTGATGTAAGATGACAGGATTGCATGCAATCAAGAACAACAGTAATTTTTCAGTCTTATGAAAATCTTGTGTGAAAGCACTTCTGTGTCACCTGATACTTCTCTGTATCAGGAGCTCTAACACTGTAGTAGCTGTGACTGTTTTCCTTGGAGTGAGTGGAATATCCCACAGCTGTGTATTTGTGCTTGAGGTAATGGTGAAATGAAACTGAAATTCAAACAGTGGTAAACTGGATGTCCTGTACCTCCTTCAGGGGGTCACGTTCAGAGTGGAGAACAACGATCTGGTGATAGCCCGAATTCTTCATGGAGGAATGATAGATCGGCAAGGTCTTCTGCATGTGGGGGACATTATTAAAGAGGTGAATGGCCACGAGGTTGGAAACAACCCAAAAGAATTGCAAGAACTGCTGAAAAACATCAGTGGAAGTGTCACTTTGAAAATTCTCCCCAGCTACAGAGACACTGTCATTCCTCAACAGGTCAGTAGCACATTTCTGATGATTCTGTGAAAAAAACCTTCTGCTTAGTACTTTATTGTGTAAGATTCTCTAAGATTCTGGATTAGACATATTTTGATTATTTTGTGAATATAATGTTAGGAGGAAGAATAAAATGTAGAAACCTGTATTTACCTTTAATTACATTTTTGAAATGAGTTTATTCACCTAATATGCCTGCCTAAAAAACTTGAATTAGTGTCTAAAATTGTTAGGCATTTGTATGCTACATATAAAGCACGTTTCTTTGACCTTAAGTGATCTCTGATGACCTGACCACAATCATACTTCATGCAGTAAGGTGTGTGTGTTTATAATGTGGTTAGTGTCAAAATAATCAGTTTAACAGAATTCAGAAATGTATTTAATTCAACAGACAGGCTTTTGAACTCTCTGACTTCAGTGGGAACTTGGATGGTGGCTGTTCTTTATCCTTTTCTTGCTGTAGGCTGTCAGTTTCTCCATGGCAGAAATGACTTCCTGAGCTGAATCAGTCCTTTGAAACAGCCTATAAGATGCTCCTTCAAGTAGTGGGTCTTAATGCCTGTGACTTCCACTGAGTAGAGGCTGAGGGAATGTGCTCTATTGAGGCAGGTGCAGGGCTTCCTTTGCTCCCCAGCCTGGTACAAAGAGAGTCAAAGATGTTTTCAGTTCAGTCATGCAACCTACTGTTTCTTCCCATGCATCAAATTTGAGTCTTAAGCAGCTGAATCTCCTGTTACTTTTGCCATGAACTCAATGTTTTAAAAGTAATTCTTAAGATTCTACCAGCCTTAAATACAGTGCTCACATTCCAAAAATTTGTTTGTATTTTTATGTAATTGAAAGTCAAAATTCTAACTGAGTTGTATACGCTGAAGTGCAGAAATGACCATTTTGTAATACCATGGAACAGATTTTTTAATTTTTATCATGAAGCTACTTCAGCCAAGGCTTGCACCATTGATTATTCCATCCCAGTTAGTGAATAACTTTTTCCCCCTAGATTATATTTTACATGCCAAATGCAGCTTGGATCATGTCAAGGTTTTTATGCTGTAGGTAAAGACATTACTTCAGTTTGACAGATAGATTAGTCAGAATGTATTTTATAATGCTTAAGCTTTGTTACTTTTACACGTTTCAGGTTTTTGTCAAGTGTCATTTTGATTATAATCCATATAATGACAACCTCATCCCATGCAAAGAAGCAGGTTTGAAATTCTCTAAAGGAGAAATTCTTCAGATTGTAAACCGGGAAGATCCGAATTGGTGGCAGGTTGGTAAAAAGATTAAAATAAGTAAAATAAAAAACTGAAAAGCATCAGTAGGTGCCTTACTAATAAACTCTTTAAATTATGATCTACTTCCATTTAACAGTAGATACATGAAAAAAATATTTATACTGCAATCCAATTTCAAGCTAATATAAAGATATGAAGTTGAAATACTAAAGGAAAAGTAATGTTTTAAATTGTATATGTAACATTCATTTTACTATTAGTTGTGTTTATTTTTCTTTGTTCTTGCATCATAGGCCTGGACTTTCCCACAAATAAATTTAAGGTGGACAATTTCTAGAAAAAAGGTCTTAGTTTGACTATAATTATGGTAAACCTTCCCTGACAGCAGCTGTGGAAGACGTGGACCCCTTCCTGAGTGCTCAGAGATTCAGAGAGAGAAATTAATCTTGTGGATTTGAAGGGAGTGAGAATAGCTGTCTGGAGAGGCTGTATGTTTTATTCTACAGTGGTCAGTGTCTGTGAGCTGTGTGTCATGCATGCTCATAGTCACAGTGTTTGGCACTGTTTCAAACATTAACAATTCATCCTGCTTTAAGGTGGTATTTCTACATTCAGTCCTGCAGTAGAAATGTAATCCAATGCTTATGCTATGTTTATTTTTTACAAGACACTATGCACAGAATTAAACATTATCAGTGCCTCTGAAAATGGGACAAGAGAACTTTTAAGACCATTTTGCGAACTTTTAAGACCCTTGTCTCAACCGAGATCCTCAAAACTGGCAGAGAGTATAGCATTATTAATTTCCCTTTCGACCCCTACATTGCTCACCCTTTGCAAGGTAACAAGCAGAAGAGAGCCAGACTACCTGAGAACAAGATACATGACTTCTTTAAAAGCAGCAGAAATATTCTAATATACCAAAGCAGCTGCTGAATTTTGTTACTTCTCAATGACAGTAATAACAGAAAGAAAGACAATAAAAAGTGTGAGGAAAGGCTGAGAATTTATTGCTGCCAACTTAATTAGTTTCAGAAGTAGACATTCCAAAACTCTGGAGGAATTTGATGTTTAGCTCATGCTGACTTCTGTATTGCCTTTCAATCTCTCCAGTCGTAACTTGTGGGAGTCCAGGAGAAATAAATCTTCAACACTCAATCTGACAAAATTGAAATGTGTTAAATCAGTATAGTGTATTGCTATGCAGATCATGCCCCAGGAAAAAGAAGTTTAGTTTTTCCTCATGCTTTCTAGAAATGCTAGACTGTTAATGAAACTTCATACTGTAAAAAATCAGTTAGCCATAGATAAAAGCATACAAGTTGAAAAGCAAACATCTCCTGTTAGCAAAGGAAGGATTTATTGCAAGCAAAAGATTTATGGAGAATTAAACACTTCATAACTGTGTTTGTGTGTGTTAAGCTTGCTGAGAATTGAGCTTGCCATGAAATTATTTTATAGAGAATTTTAGCCAATTCATTACTAGGAATGCTTAAGTTACTAAGATTATAAATATGTAGTTGCTTAGTGCAAAAAGCTTGAAGGCTTGATTAGGGATGTGTTACTGGCATTCACTGGGAAATGACAGTTAATAAACTGCACTGAAACCTGTTTGGAGCAGCTCAAGAATATAAAATAAGTATACTGTATACTAGCAAATCTTGACTTTTGTCACCTGAGACTTCAGTGTCTGGAGCCAGAGAATTCCACTTGGGAATTTTATGCCAAAGTTTTATGTCTGGAGGAGCGTACTAACATAATGAGAACCAGTAATGAAACTTGCATCTATTTTACTTAAGCTTTCTGAATTTTAATACTCAATATCAAGACACTATTCCTGAAAAAGAGAATTTTAATATTTACATCTGACTCTGAATTTTTAAGTCTCAGTAGTAAATTTATCAACACTCACCACTGAGAAACTGGCAGCAAGGAAGTCAGTCAACACCATCTTCATGAGAAAAATGCTTCTTGTAAGTTAAATATAATTATTTGTTTGGGTTTTTTTCCCCTCCCAGGCTAGTCATGTCAAAGAAGGAGGAAGTGCAGGTCTAATTCCTAGCCAGTTCCTGGAAGAGAAGAGGAAGGCTTTTGTTAGGAGGGACTGGGACAACTCAGGTGAGACTTAGTAAATTTCAGGAGTAGATTTTACTCTGACTCGATTTGTTTTGCTTTTCCCACCTTCATAAATAATAGAAAAACTGTTGTGTGAGATTACACAGATTATTGTGAAATGCTGAATTTCATATTTTGACTTTTGCTGAAGGACAAAGGGTGAAGTCTGTTTAGTGTTCAAAGATGCATGAATCAGTTTTGCCACCTGGCGATGGAAAGCTGAATGAGGTGGGACAGGCAGTGTGCACTTTTAAAAAATTTTTTGTATGGTATGCACTGAAAGTTAATAAGCTAAACATGAATTTTTCAACTGCTTTCTTTTCTAGGAAAATATTTTTTTCTGTGTTCAGTTCTTCCTGTACCATTTGATGGGTTTGTAAATAGATGTAATTTCTTGCCCTAGGATATATACAATTCTAGAATAGTCCTTATAAATGTATTAATCTAAAGTTTCATGTATTCATATAAATAAGCTTTAGAAATAAACAGAAATTGTGAGTTCATCTAGTTTTTTATTTTTAGGGCCTTTCTGTGGAACAATAAGCAGCAAAAAAAAGAAAAAGATGATGTATCTCACTACAAGAAATGCAGGTATCTCTTAATACTACATGAAAGTTAACGTTCTTTAGTTGTCAAAACTTGCAGAGTGTAGTGTATCCAAAGCTAAAGATTTGCAGTAAAATATTTGATTATAAGTTTGATAGATCAGATAGTTTTTATGGTTTAAAAACAATAGTGATCAGTGCAGACATGGCTGTGCTGAGTACATCATTTGGTGGGTGGAAATCAGAGAAAAACTGGGTGTTAAGGAAAAACAGTGAAATGTTTGTTGCCAGTGGGCTGAGGGGATGTGATTTTTCGCTTCTGTTCAGCATTGATGAGGCCACTCCTAAGAGTACTGGGCACCTCCCCAGTGCAAGGGAGACATGGACATACAAAGGTGTTGAAGGGACTGGAGGAAAAGTTGAGACAGCTGGGAATGTTCAATCTGGAGAAGAGGAGGCTCAGGGCAGCTCTCACCAATGTGTACAAATGCCTGAAGGGAGGGTGCAAAGAGCATGGAGCTGGGTGGGCTGTTTGCAGAGTAGCCCAGTGACAGGGCAAGGGCCAACAAGCAACACAGGCTCTGAACATCAGAAAACACCTTTTCCACTGTGAGGGTGACTGAGCACTGGCACAGGTTATCCACAGAGGTTGTGGAGTTGTCCTCCCTACAGATACTCAACAAGTGTCTGAATGTGGTCCTGGGCATTGGGGTAGACCAGATGCCTTCCAGAGGTACCTCCCAACCTCAACCATCCCCTGATGCTGTGGAAGTTCACTAATTAATTGTCAGTCACAGTTTTCCCCTTCTGATCAAACACAGACTTTCTCCTTGGAAGTAAAAGAGAAAACCTGACCTTATGTTGTCCATGGAGAAATAACTATTTTATTCCCAAACCAATTTAAAGCTAGAAGTCTTCTATCAAACTTACTGTCCTCTGAGCACTGTTTATATTCACATGGGGTCTGATAAATAGCACATGATAAATAGCAGGACTACTTAATTTTTTTTCCTTACAGCCCTGAGCGTGTATTAAAGTTTTTTGTACGTTTCTCAATGTAGAATTTGATCGCCATGAAATCCAGATATATGAGGAAGTAGCCAAAATGCCTCCTTTTCAGAGGAAAACCCTGGTCTTGATTGGGGCCCAAGGAGTGGGGCGAAGGAGTTTGAAGAACAGGTTTATTGTGCTGAATCCTACTAGATTTGGAACTACAGTGCCATGTAAGTTCTCAGCATTCCTATCATAGCATCATCCTTTGATTAACTGGAAAGTATGTGATGTTTATCCTTGTGATTCAGTGTTGGAGTCATTTTGTCAGAGCATAAAAATTGTATAGAGTGGGAAAACACTTCCTGTTCCTGAAAACTGAACTAACATATGACCATGAAAACATTTGTAACTAGCACTTAAATGGTACTGGTGCTGCAGAATAGCAGTTTTTGTCTGTGCAGTATTTCAGTCTGAGTTTCCTCAGTGTCAGTTGCCATCCATTACTGAGGTCATTCCATAAGTTCCCAGCAGCCTTCTGTAATGAACAGCCAGTGGAGTTTCTCAGGGTCTGCCTTTTAGTTTTCCACCTGTGGACTAGGCATTATAAATTGTTGCTTTAGTTTAGAAATGTAGGGAAAAGCAGCAGACTTCCAATAAAACTGAAGTGTTTGTGATGTCCAAGATTTGTACAACTGTATTTTAATATATCTAGCCTCAAGCACATGATCTTTTATTTCCCCCCTATAAACAGCAGAAAAAAAGTTATTTTACCTGAAGCATATTTTCTTGCCTTTTTTTCAGATGCTTTGCTCATTAACCTTTTTTTTTCAACTCCTCCCTCCTGTTTGGCTGCTGACCAGAGAAGCCCACTCTAGCTACATTATTATTCTCCTGACATGTGCTTTTCAGAATTTCAAAAACAGTCTGTTCCCTTCTGTTTCCAGTGGGCAAGAAATAGATCTGATAATAATAGGAGGAGGGACAGGTCTGAAAGATGAATTGTGCGAGATGAGAGAACCAGTCTCTCTCATTTGCTGAATCTCTAGCATCAAAACTGGCCAGGGCACTTAAAATTGGTTGATGGGCCTGATAACAAGGTTGACTTCTCAGTGTTACTTTTAAAAAGAAATCTTCTCTTTGGAACTCCATTATTTTATCTTGGCAAAATAGCAAGAGGCTTTTTACTGGTTCTAAAATTCTTACTCTATTTCAAAAAGCCTTCAGAATTACTTATTTCTCTAAAATGCTATATAGATGCTTGAATATATGTAAGTAATGCAGCACAGTTGTTGAACATTCTTCAAAGGCATAAAAGTAAACTTTCCCCAATCTGATAGTCTAATCATGCACATGCAATACCCAGTCTATTGTATATAGAACCTTTTTTTCTACTTCAGATTTTAAGTGGGAGAATCAATAAACTTAGTTGGTCTTTGATTAGAAGAAAATTCTCCAGGTTATTCATAAACAGATTTGTGTGGGATGTGTTTTGGGAGGTGGGAAATGGATGAAACTGATCCAGTGCTCTATGGGGAGAAGCATGTTCTTGGTGTTGAGTTCTGATCCAGCCCGTGATGCTGTGGTTTTCTTCAGTGTGAATAACTGAACTGTTAAATCATCTCTTAGCTGTAAGATGCTAAAGCTTACTCTCCAAAATTAATTGCAAACTGATATGTGATTCTTTTTAATGTATTGTATTAACCACTACAGCTTTAATCTTTCAATAGAATCTTGACTAAAACTAGATGTTCTAGTAATATGTTTATTCTTAACAGCTTCAGATGATCATTTTTCCTGGCATTTGTGTTTTCTATAAGATTGAAGTGGATAGGAATTACTGGAAGGGAAAGATTGCTTTCCACTTGTCTCAACAAGTTGCACCAAGTGATGATAGAAGTATTACCAAAGGGATGCACTGACTGTTAGGTTTAACATGTTCTAAAGTTCAAATCTAATTAAATATAAGTAGCAGGTAGTTAATATGGGGATAGGGCAGCAAAGTCAATAATAATATGATCTTATATTTTATTTTACTTTTTTAAAATCTTATTTTTATTTTTTTGCCTAAGTAATGTCTGTACTGCACAGTGTAGCCAATACCCAAGATAGCTGATAATGATTTACTCAAATACTGGCTTTAATCTTTCTGCAGGGAATTTACCTTGCTTTAAAAGGGAAGTTGTCCTGGAAAGCAGCATTAGCTGGCTTCCACTAAGATTCTGCTATGGTGGCTGGGCTGCTTCTGATATTTAAACTAACTTTCTTTATAGCTAGCCCATGTAATTCTACCCTGAACAACAGGACAAATACAGAGGGCAAAGGTTTTGGGGGTGGGATGGGGCAGATCTTGTTGTGCTTATCTATTTTCAGAAGTACATTTGGCATTTGAGAGTTAAACTTCCATTTGATTTCCATGTCACTTAAATAAGTATTTTATTAAGTGAATACTTAAAAA
The DNA here is from genome assembly GCF_028551555.1 of Melozone crissalis. Classification (NCBI taxonomy): domain Eukaryota; kingdom Metazoa; phylum Chordata; class Aves; order Passeriformes; family Passerellidae; genus Melozone; species Melozone crissalis. The sequence continues at coordinate 33,239,161 of NW_026535794.1, forward strand.
GATTGTATGAATGAGTATTTTATATAGTGTAAAGGAGTAGGCAAAGGAAACAGGCAAATGGGTGGGTAAGCACCATATAGGAAACAATATAAATAAAGGGAACAGGAGGGGCTGTGCTCAGTTCTAAAATTTATCTAGAATGAAGAATAAACCTGTACATGGAGCAATTACAACTGTATAACAATGTGTATTATAGTGTCCCTACTTGATAGGCAGTCCAGTTTCATATTTATATTCCAAATATAAACTGAAAACATTCAATTTATATTTTTAATTTTTGTTTAGTTACTTCACGGAAGCCAAGGGATGATGAAAAAGATGGGCAAGCGTACAGATTTGTGTCACGAGCTGAAATGGAGATGGATATTAAAGCTGGCAGATACTTAGAGCATGGAGAATATGAAGGAAATCTTTATGGCACCAAAATTGATTCCATCCTTGAAGTTGTTCAGACAGGAAGGACCTGCATCTTGGATGTAAATCCACAGGTATAATGTTGTTATTATTTATAATATTTATAATATTTATAAGTAATATTTATAAATAATATTTAGTAATAAATACTATTTAATAATATATAAATAATATTTATGAAATTTATAATATTTATAATATGTTATTATTTATAATGTTATTATTATAACAAGTGTGGGATTATAATGTTGAAGAGGTGAAGAGAGATGCCTTCAAATTTGAAGGCTTCTTATCTGGTTTCAAGGTTACAATTATCAGCTGGATTCCTGTGTTTGTGGCACTTACTTGGAATGGGTTAGAAAGATGGAAAACACCCAGCTTAAATTCTGCATGAAAGAGGAGTTTTGCAGAGTAATAAATAGTCTTTTTAGCCAAGGAAAGAATGATGCTGAGCATTTCAAAAGGCAATGTAGGAATTTCCAAAATAGAATTAAGAATCTTCACTTATGTTTTGCTGCCCATCGTCACAGATGAGTTTTGTGGTGTCCCTTAAGTAAGGGGGAGATGTGGGGAGTCACTCTCAAACTTTGGTGGTTTTTAAATTTTTTTTTTCTTTTTCTTTGCATCTAGGCTCTGAAAATACTGAGGACTTCAGAATTCATGCCCTATGTGGTGTTTATTGCTGCTCCAGAGTTAGAGACTTTGCGAGCTATGCACAAGGCTGTGGTAGATGCTGGAATTACAACCAAACTTCTCACTGTAAGCAGATCATTTCCTATTTAGTTTTCTTTGAACAAGATGTTCTTAGATCTTTTAAAAATTTTTTGTCATTTATTTTAGGTGGAATTTGTTCTGAAACAAATGTCTTTAAGAAAAGTTAGGCAAGACTTTTGCTGATTACTTAGTAGAAGTTAATCAAATACTATGTACAAGGGAGATTGCTTCTTTCTTAAAAATAGACCTCTTACAGAGAAGTGTTGATTACAAAAATTACTTGTAATGTGTACTTTGGGAACTGTCACCTTTGATTATTTGCAGCAAATGGTAGATATTTCATGGTTGCAATTGTCCTTTTATGCAGATGTCTTTCCTTGACTTTCCCATCTCCCTCCCCGCCCAAAGTTTTGTTCCTGTTTGTCAAATATGTGTGTGCTTTAAAAATGGAATCTGTAATGCTTGGGAAAGATATTGCTGCTTGTGACAAAAAAAGGAAAAAGCAAAAAAATCTCACTAACCAACAAACCATCAACCACCCCCCCCCACAAAAAAAAGAAACACAAAAAACCCCAAGAATGCAGGTTGTCCTTGTTTTCACTGCTGCAGCATCATGTGCTGCACTGAGAGTGGCTGACAGCTGCCAGAATAAGAAGTGTTGAACAACTTCCCTGTTGTTCCTTGGATTTGTCATATAAAGTGAAGTGGCATGTTTTGTTCATTAGATCTTCCATCCTTTTCTTAGACGCTATGTGTAGCAGAGGGAAATAAGACAATTTCTCCAATGCAGCTAAGCATGAATACTCTGTGTGGGCATGAACTTTCCCAGCTTCAGGAGCAAAGAAAAAAAAGCCAGATTGAGCAGTTCAACTCCCCAACAGAAAAAAAGCTGTGTTTTGCTGATGCCTCATAATGATAGTGCTGCAGCTTCATAGGAATATCTTAAATAAATGCTGACAGGGCACTCAAAGCTATAAAATGGGGGGGGAGGGGGGGGTTACTATTTCCACTAAATTAGTGTATAATTTTTAGTCATGGCTTCTAGTTATTATGCATTCTAGTATCTCTGTGGATGCTCAGTCATCCCTCTTTCCTGCTCCAAATGAACCCTCAATTTTATGGTCCATATACAGGAAGGCAAGGTTTAAACTATCCAGACAAGTATAAAAATAATTTCCTGCACTTCCTAATATTTGATTCCCTAAGGGACATCTTTGGCTCTGTATTACTTCTTACAAATAGTAGAGAGGGTTGTTAAATTTCAGATATGCATTTATGTGTTTTTATGGATTCTGCATCACATCCCTGCACGTGTATATGGAGTATGATTTGCTATTTCATATTCTTATGCTTCCTGAACAAATGAAAAACAAATGTCATTTAAAGTATTACAGTTTGCTTGTTAGACCTGGCTATATTATTTCTAGCATCCTAACCCATTCCATTACAAAAAGTCTGGCTCTTGGGTTCATACCTTTACTTCTTTCCTTCATTCACTGTGAAGGAAAGGCTATTGACAAACTTGGTTTTTCATTTTGGTTGTTATATTGACAGCAGTATAAGGACTTGAAAATATTGAAATAATTACTGTAAAGGGAGACAAATCTCATAACTACTTCCAAAAAAATTGCTGTTGCACAAAAATTGAGAGGGATTTTTAAAGAATGTAGGACTAGCAAAACACAAAAACGTGCTCAGAGGCACTTTATAAAGGCTTCATCATGCAGGCTTGCATATTTTGCAGCTCAGGTCTGGACTACAGTAATGTAGCAGTAGTTTACAAATGAGGGACTGATGTCAGGTGAGCTAGGCTAAAATGTTGTCTCTAAGAGCCATAAGGTATTCTAGAGCTTTATTCTGCTAGAAATTATCTTTCATTTCATCATAATTTAAAATCTTTGGGTTTTTTTGATGTCTTCTATGGAAATAAAAGGGACACAAATATATTTACAAAACTGATTGACCCAGTCATTCCTAAAGCATTAATTTTATTCTGGTTGGATCATCAGTTGCCCTTACAAAGTGATTAACTGCTCCCTGTGCACACCAGCCCAAGTTCACATGCTTCTATTGATTTTCTTCAAAATTGTAAGGTTGGCAAACATTTGCTTGCCATATTTAACATTATTGACACCACTCAGAACTTTCTCAGCCCTTTCAATGTATTTTAGCTCAATTTCTGTGTGAATGTATTATAAATGAACTTTCCTTATTTTTAAAATGTGGTATCTAGCTTTAAATAGTCAGTTGCAGTATGTAGTGAAGGGATCTTCTCCTGCATCTCTAAGGATTTGCCAAGTCTTATCTTTAAATCTTTAGTAAGATTTAGATTCACTAATCCTTAAAAATCTCTTGCACAGGACACTGATCTGAAAAAAACAGTGGATGAGAGTGCGCGGATCCAGCGAGCGTACAACCACTACTTTGACCTGACCATTGTAAATGACAACCTGGACAAAGCCTTCGAGAAGCTGCAGACGGCCATCGAGAGACTGAGGCTGGAGCCCCAGTGGGTCCCCATCAGCTGGGTCTACTGAGTGCTCCAGGGGGAGCTGCACTAACAAATAAAGTCAGCAGCAGCAAACGTGACGTGTAGATACTGATGATAACCTACAGCACCTGTGCATTTTTACTCTGTGTATATTCAAAAGTACACTGTTCTGAATTTTTATAAAAATGTTGAAGAGAAAGTGTACTTAAATATGTAATTTATTTTAATTTTTCTAACTTTTTACAGATAACCTTTCTATTCATATCACATGAAGGAAATGCGTTTAAGCATTTTTCTATGTTTTGATTTAGTATCTTTGCCTTTTTCATCTAAGAAACTTTCATTCACTTCAACATTTACATCTTGGTCTTACATTTTCACTGTGATTAAAAAAGGATACTTGAAACAATTTTTGTAAAATTTGTTAATGTCAGTGTTTAACTGATCAAAAGTCTATAGCTCTTATTAGGAAAGAACACTAATTTCTTTGGGGTTTTTTTCTTCTTCAAAAAATAATAATTTCATGGGAGCAGAAGTTTAAATATTCAAAGCAGTAACAAAAACACAGGTCCATTGCTCCAGCTGCTTTCAGCTTAATGTTGGTGCATTCCTGATGTTTCAAAAGTTCTTGATATCTCTTGATTTAGATAACTTTTGTGTAGATTCCCTTCTGTCTGTCTCCTAAAATAACATAGAGCAATACCTTGCAAGCTGCTTATTATGCTTTCTTGAGAGCCAACCTGTTAGCCCATACAGTTGAAGTACTGACATTAGAAAGTCATATGCAAGGTAATTCAGTGCAATTTGAATCATGGTGAAGTAGCTTGAGAGAGAACCTGATAATGTGGAGCCTTGTAGGTGACACTTAATGTTTAGGACTATTTATTCACACTTGTGAAAACACATTGCTTAAAAAAAGGGAAAAAAAAAGACATTTTCTTTTCTTAGGACATTGTTCTGTATTTGTGTAGTGATCTGTGGCTTCATTTCCTGTAATGTCTAGCTGGGTTCTAAATTATCTTTTAAATATTTGTGTGTGATCAACTGCTGTATTTTGAGTGTTGTGTAATGGCATTTCTGTGCTTTTTCTTACATTGTTTTTAATTGCATTTTTCATTAGATAGCTTGTGAATTGGAAGCTTACTGCTAAAAAGCAATGTTGTTTATAGGTTTTTTTGTTTACAGTGTATTTCCTTTTCAGTGACAATTCTCCCCTCAGTATGCTCATTGATATAATTCATATTAGGTTAGGTTCAGGTTCATTGATCAAAACTTAAGCTGATGTAAATTAATGGGAGCAGAAGGAGAATACAGCCTGTTTCTCAGATGAGCTCTTTTTGTGACCATGTTTTTTATGACATTGTCAGCTGTTGTATATAGTCACATTCACCATCACATACTGGCTTAGGTGTCTAAACTGAAGTCATCTGTTTAATTCCTCTTCCATGTGGTGACAGGCACCTGGCTCTGGATTCCTTTTCAACACCAAAGTGTGACCTGGAATGCTATCAAAAGGCATCTTCCTCAGAACTGTTTCTGGAGGAAGATGGGCTTAGGCACTGTAAAACAGCATTGCTTCCTGTGGCTCTCAAAAGACTTTTATGTGCACAAGGAAAAGAAAAAATTGAGTGGATGCAGTAGAGGAAAACTCTTTGGAAAAACCTCAAAACACCCGTATGCAACAGATGGTTTTTACACAGCCTGTAAAGTTGGTTGTTGTGGGGGAAGAGGGACAGAGGAGGCTTGAAATCCCAGTATGTGTGTGGAAAATGTTAGTTAAACTTGTGTGTAGCACAGGAGATCTTCCTGGCACTTAATACTGAGATTTCAAAATGTTTTTCAGAGGGAATATGAAATTCTCTAAGGAAAATTTGTACCAATGCTTTTTTACTGTTATGCTTTCCAGGATGTGTTTTGTCTGTTTTTTTTTAAGTTTGGCAGAGCTCTCAGTTGTGGCACCAGCATGGGACTTGTAGTTTTCTTTCCCAGGAGACGCGTTCTGTGATCCTGTTGCTCAGAGGCTGCTTTGAGAAGTGGATGGAGTGTGGTGTGTAGCAGCAAATGACAGCAGGGCTGTTGCTTGGCTATTTCAGTGGTTTGCTTTTGGCACTCTGTGCTGAACATGGCTGAACTGTGTTTGTGTACTGTGTCATGGGAGTCCTCCATATGCTGTAAATAAGATAGGCTGTATGGACAGATAAGATGCCTTCTCATTATGAGTTAGAAATATACCCTTCTTTCTGATGCCAAAAGTGGGCTGACTTCACTCTTCCCCAGTGAATGGAATGAGAAGATTCTTCAGTTTACACACCTCAGTACTTCATATTGCAAACATCACTTATTTTCATCTTTTTTTCTGTAAATTTACTGAACCAAACACATGAAACACGGCCACCAAGGTGTAGTCAGGAAAGCTTCTCTCTGCTCATTCTGTTTCCATCCCAGGGAGAACACTGTCAAGAGTGTCTCCCTAGTTAGCAATCTCCAGAATAGTCACGTATTTGCTAAAGCCTAAAGCTTGAATGTTTGCTTCAGGTTCACTCTGTGGGTTTAAGTCAGGAGGTGGGGTATTGTGGCTGAGCTTTGGGTGGTGGTGGTGATGTAGATGGCAGTGAGCAATTCTGCAGTGCTGTTCTGAAGCAATAAGAGAAGGTGACTTGCTTGGGTTGGCACAAAGATGGTGTGGAAGTATCTGCAGGTCTGATTTGGTTGTCTGTGTTCCAGGTTGGGGGGGAAAACAACCCAAACCCAAACACCACAGCCCGTGCATCTGTGTGTTAAAGCTTGAGTGTTCACATTGGATTGCTTAATGGTGAGAGGGGGAGGGAGATTGCTTTGTTTCTTTGTGGTAGTTTTGGGTTTTGGCATAGTCAGATTTTCATCAGATACTTTGCTTAGTTTGTCCCCACCTGGTAGAATTACTGGAATGAGAAAAACAGTTACTGTTTTTTAAAAGGAATGTTCTTGGAGGTTCTTGGAATGCTGGTGTTGTTTCAGTCACGTCCACAGCTGTGACGGTCCCTACCTGCCGGGGTGTGCTGCATCAGCTGTTGTACATTGTGCAATTAGGGGAGAAGACACTATGAGAGGCTCATTTTGAGCAAGCAAAAACACTTCATAAAACACCTGTTTGGAGTATTTTGGAGGAGTTAAAATAACTGGGATTTCATGTTATCTCATTCTGTACTAAACATTCATTTTCCAGATTCTAACAGGAAAACATTACATTGACTGTTAAAGAGTACAATAGGTGTGTCTGAGCGAGGTGAAGATGCTGCTAAATGTTTAAGATATGTGGTATGTATCACAAGATAAATATTTAAGTAGTTTAGGAAAAGTAAATTATCAAATAGTTGTCTGTGTATATGTATGTGGATGGTAAAACAAAAAATGCTCATGTTGGTTATCACATTACTAAGCTACCACGACTTAATCCAGAAATGTTACCTGCATGTGAGACTTTAGAACTGGTACACTTCTCTACCTGGTTTATTGTGTTTACTAATGTATATTTTTCTAAATATACAGATATTTCAATCTAAAAAAAACCTATATTTATCTGTAATTTCTATCTGTTTTGGACAGTGCATGAGGTGCTGTAAAATTCTGTACATATAGAGACTTATAGAAGAAACACTGTAGTTGCCCCGTGAATGAAAAGTTATACATAGAAGTACATTTGGTATGCCAAGACCTGTAAGTTATTTCCCTGAATTCACCAAAAATTCACTTAAGTGTGCACCAGTCTCAACTCTCCTGTAAATACTGTGGTGCATTGTGTACCCAGGTGATGACCTTGCTGTCTACAAGTGTTATAGCAGGTCTGCTTTAGGTTCTGCATCAAGGTGCAGTCCAAGTTTAGTGGGATAATTATAATGGAATACATCATCTTGGATAGATTTATAAAGGTCTTTCAAAATGTTCTGCAAACCTTTGCAACAAAGATAAACATGGAGCAGAATCACAGATCTTTGTAGGCAAGGGAAATCAAGTTCATAGCCAAGGCAGTATCTGTGACTTGAGCCGTATTCCTGGCTCAGGGCAGCTCTGTGTACTTAGTTGTACAAAAGCTTTGTGGAGCAGGATGGCAGATCAGCTCATCGCTTTTGAATTTCTGTTTATATAAACTGTCACATCTTGGCTGAGCTCAAACTGTGACGTCATTTTCTTTCATCCTCTCTACTCACTGCATCTTCTAAAATCCTACCTAAGTGACTTGCTTACAAATTGCCTGCAGCTCAGTGCTCAGGAAGTCACCTGGGTTTGGTTTTGTTTTTTGAAGAGGGTGATTCAGCTAAGAAATAGGAAACTTCTTTCTCTTTGAAACACAGAAAATCCCTGGCTAGGTACCCCCTTGAGCCCAGTGGGCCTCTGCAATGCTCAAAGACCAGCGGAGAGCGCTCAAGCAGAGCGCTTCAGAGATCAGGAACTGGGTTCTTACCTGTCCTTACACATGAGCCAATCTTGTGAACATAAACTCCCTTCACCTCTCCCATGGTTTCCCAGCCAGGCTTCCTGTAGGTTGTTGCTTTTCTGCTCCCACTGAACCTTGAGGCCGTGTCCCAGTGCATGGACAGTGCCTCCTGCAGCAGCTGCCCCGTTGTGCCTGTGGGGGCAGCCCTGGGATAACCAACAGCTGGGGCTCTGTCCCATGTCCTGCACATCTGTACAGGCTCTTTGCTTCCTGCGGGGTTCCCTGCCTCACCCAAAGTCCAAAGAGTTCAAGTACCACATGGTTATTGCCAAACGTCATGATGCTACTTTGCAGAAGTGGTGAGATCATTTTATTGGTGTCTGTGTCGTGGGTACTGGATCAAAGACTCACAGTCTGCTGGGCCTCTTGCCTTAAATACCCCTCAGCTCCCAGCACCCTCCTCTCCCTGCAATAAAAACCTCTCCTGGGCCACTGAAAGGGGTTCTATCCTTAAGGCTACTTTAATTTACTTTCTCTGGTGGACTGTTGTGACTGACAGTGCTGAAGTGAAGTCCTGGCCCTTCTTTTTATTTTCCCTGGGTTTCTTCTTTTTTGGCCTGTACTTCTTAGTTTTCACATATGTTTAACAGGCTTGCTGGTGGGAATTGTCTGGGATTCTCAACTTGTGTCTTATAGAGGAAATAGCAGTTAACAAAAACATCAGTATTTAGGACTTGTATAACTCACTGGTTTTAGGCCCAAAAATAGAAAACACTTGTAAAATAATCAGTTTTGGTTATTTTTACAGGCAGCTTTGGCTTCTGATCATATTAAAAGCGTGCTTGTGCCCACACACACAAACACCCATATATATACATATATAAATAAAACTTTGGGGTAAATGCTGCAAACAATTCAGGCAGTGTCTCCTGAATTACCTGAGTTCTCTGCAGTGGGATCCTGTTCCACAGTTACATTGTCAGCTGCTGAATTCTCAGTTCATTTGCTGGTACTGCAGCTGGGATTTACTGGTACAAGCCTAAAAACAAACTCCAGCTTGGTGAAGGCTGTGATGTAGCTTCACCTACAAATGGAATTTATTAGCAGGGGTTCAGCAATATTTATATTTTATAGAATAAGTGACACTTGAAGTAATTTTTGTCTTGGTATTTGGAACTGTTTCTTTTGCTCATTGGGTATGGAGTTCCTTTTGCTGCTAGGACAGTGGTCAGGTAACAGAGTTAAAGTAGTCCTGGAAACAGTTTCTCCCATTTAGCCTCTTCCTTTTTATGTCAGTAGCTCTATGCTAATACTTTTCCATGCAATTCTGGTTGTTCCCGTGGCTGAGCCAGCTGTTGGTTACTCCACGAGCAGCCACCATTTACCTGAGTACAGCAGAGCCTCTTCCAAAAATCCAGTCTGTTACCTGACTTCTCACATGATCCATAGCATAAAGCAAAATGAACAGTGCTGCTTTGTACAGGCAAAAAAAAGGTTTTGACTGATTTTTGTGGGTTTAGGTCTTGTACACAATTATGTGTGGAGATAACTCTTTAAATATATTGTTTCCCCCTAGGAAAACGCATGTTGAGCATCCCTTCCCCACTGCCCCTGTGTTGCCCACGTGTAACATTTGTGCACTGCGGTGTAGGGAGGGGAACTGCTTCTGTGGGGTTTAAAACACAAGAAAGTTGCTGCTCTCCACCCTCACACCGGGCTAAGAACTGTAGGATCTTGGTTGTGTTTGGGTTTAAATGTGTATTAGAGCTCTGTCACCAGGCATTTCCTTACCTTGCTTTTCTCACAACTGGTTTTGCCAGTTGGAAGCTCTCATGGTTTTCTGTTTCGTGGTTTTTTTTTTTTTTATTTCTACAGTATATTAAATTAACCTGGATTTGGATTTGTAAAACTTCCAAAACTGCTCTCCTGTAAAAAATAGTTTCTTTAGCTGAAACTTCCTACAAGAAAAACCTTAACCTGAACTAGCTGAATTTTTTAATATAAACCTGGAAATTATTTAGTACTTAATTGTTTGAATACAGTACTGTAGAGCAGGCCTAGGATATGGGACTTGTTAGCATTGTGACTTCATACTGATAAAGTCAGCTACTATGTGGGATGTTTTTAAATTGTGACTTGTTTTCTAAGACCCCCCCCACCTTGTCTTTTTCACAGCTTAATATTTTCACAATAAACACAGCCAAACATAAAAATGTTAATGTACAAATGATGAAATTCTGTTAATTCCCAACAAAATATTTTTGTATATAATAAAGATTTAATATTGAAAAAATGTAATTGGGTTTTTCTCTGATTTTTTTTCATAGTCTGCATTTAAGCCACGTAAGGTATGAAGGACCAGTCTTTGAATCTGCCTTTTATCTTTGGATTTTGGTGCTCCACCTACATAAAAGCAGCTTTTCAGTTAGTCTTGTTTATCTCCCTGTTCATGAATGTGCCAAATCCCCATTCCATGCACAGGGAGACCCCGGGAATGTCGTCATTGCTGAACCTGGGCACGTGATTTTCTGAGCAGTGCAGCTCAAAGGGAGTTATCTCCTGGGCCCACACTGGAATGGGCCAGTGGACAAAGCCCAGGGAGGGATTTGGGCAGCTGGAAGGAGGCAGGTGCTGCTGGGGACTGGCAGCAAGGCAGAGCCTGCTGGCCTCTGCAGGCAGCACATACTCCTTGAAAGGCTGCTGACCTCCTCCTGCATTGCAAAGGTGTGGATTCTCCAACCTTCCTCCTGGGCAAGGCAAAGGGAAGCAGGACTTTGGGGAGGCTAAATCAGGGTGTGAAATCACACCCTTCATCACACCAGCTTCAGCCTCCTCTGAAGCACCCTATGGGTCTTTTACCACCTCCTTTGCTAGGGAAGACCATATCTAAGCTTGAAAAAGCATTTTCCATATGAGGCCAGCCTGGAGTTGCTTGTTTGTCAAAGATGTAGTCCCCAAAAGAAAAACAATGGAAATAACGTGTAAGTTATTCTATTGTTTTTTCTATAGCATTTAATAGAAAGTTTTCATAAACTCATTACAGAGGTGACTTTTAGTAGTGACAGGTAAAAGACAACTGTCCCACTTACACACAACTCCCAGAGGCAGAGTTCCATGCTTCAGCTCCTCAAGGATCTTCTACACCAGCACAAAGTTCAGGCAACACCATGAGCTTCACTGAACAGATGAGCTGCAGAAATGCCCACGGCCCAGCGTGCAGAGCTACCCTGAGCTCCCAGGCAGTGGAGAGGCAGCGTGGTGCTTTCCTGCAAAGTCCATGTCCTCAAGGAAAGCTGAACTGACGTGACTTTTTAAAGGCCTCTTAGACAATCTGCTCAAGGCCATGAGGGAATAGAGCAGGAAAGTGAGCAGAACTCCTACCCCCCAGCTACGCTGCAGGGCCTGGTTACTGATCACCCCCACACAGGTGCCTGCTTGTTTGTCTCTCAGCCATCTCAACTGATACTCCACCTACTTGGAACATCTTCCCAAACCCACATTTACAGTGATCTCTGCTGCATTTCTGTACCATCCATGATTATAAAAGATTATGATGAAAAAACAGGCAAAATAGTTCAAGCACACAGTGCTTTACTAATACTTTTCTGTTAGTCAAAGAAACAAGCAAAATATCTGCATTGAAAATGTCATATGGTAAAATGATCATTTCTGTGGTGTGCAGCAGGGACCCTTCATGTGCACACACCAGAAGGCATTGCCATGCCAAAGTTCAAAATGCAGCTGAAACTTGCTAACACAAGTAAAAACATACCAGAAAACAGAATGCTGTACAGAGGTATGAATCCCTAAAGTGGGTCTTGGTGGTTGAAAAAGAGGCTTTGTTATTTCCTGCAGTGTGCAGTTCATATCCGTAAAAGTCAAACAATAATTAAGAGAATCTAATCGAGTACCTTTCAAGAGCCCTCCACTGCACTTGCTCCAGAGTGAAGGCATTCTGCACACCCAGGCTTAAGGAGAAAAGCAGTTGCTGCATTGCAGAACCCTGGGTTTCCAGGGTCTGCCTGTTTGCTTGCTTACAAAAAGCAGTTTGTACTTAGCTGCTTTCTCCCATGCATATTAATGCAAGCAATCAGGCTTTCACTGCCCTGCAGATCTGACACCTACCAGAGCAGCTATGTTCAGCTTCTCTCCCATGGCTCTCTTTTTTAATTTCTCCCCTTCATCCCTTATTTATGTACTTTCCACTGAAACTGCAGAGTCCCTGGTCACCCTAATTCCTGGCTGTGCTGCCTTAAGTACCAACAGAACAGCTCTACTGCTGATCCCAAACACACCAATATTACAGAGCTACAAAAGAAGCAACAGGCTACAGCAAAAACTGGATACTCAGCACAGCTCCTATACATTCCCACCTAAAGCATGAAATCCATACAGTGCAACATAAAGAACAAGTGGGAAGAATCTCGGTTCTTTCATGGTTACAGCTCTTACAGAAGACTCTGCCATCTCCAGATTAATGTTTGATGAAGCAAACAGCCTTTGCACGACCTCAAATCTTCCTCTGTCAGCCAGAGTGGCCACCAAAGGACTGCTCAGCGCCACAGTGCCATCGGCTGAAGCGACGTTAGGCTGCATTCAGGAGAGACAGCAAAAGACAGAGACATTAAAACATTTTCCAGGCACTGCTGTTCCTGCCACTGCACAGCTCAGTTTCATATAAAACCACAGGAGAGCTGACAAGGCAGCAGCAAAAGGTCAAGATTTCCTTTGCTATTAGCCCTGACAAGTACGACGTACTGATCCACAACCAAAGCTCCATGGCACAATTTAAGGGGAAACATCTCTCCTACTGTGTCATTCCCTGAGTTCCACTTCTCTCACTGCACATCACACTTACCTATCACTCTGAGCAAACAAAAGAACTCCTCCTGCTCCTACATATTTAAAGGATTTTACTACTGTTTTTCTAAAAACTTTAAAAAGCTTAAAAAAATCACAGAAACATAGAAAATGTTTTGGGTTGGAAGGGGCTTTAAAAGATTATTCAGTTCCAATCCCCCTGCCACAGGCAAGGACACTTTTCACTAGACCAGATTATTCAAAGCCCCATCCAACCTGGCCTTTAACACTTCCAGGGCTGGGGCATCCACAACTTCTCTGGGCAACCTGTTCCAGTGCCTCACCACTTTCAAAGTAAAGAGCTTCTTCCCATCTAAACCTACCTCCTTCAGTTTGAATCCAGTCCTTCTTGTCCTGTCACTACATGCTCTTGTAAAAAGTCTCTCTCCATCTTTTTTGTAAGTTTCCTTCAGGTACTGGGAAGCTGCAATTAGGTCACCCTGAAGCCTTCTCTTCTCCAGGCTAAACAAATCCAATTCTCTTCCTCTTTCCTCACAGGAGAGGTGCTGCATTACTCCAATGCCCTGCACCATTCCTTCTGCAGTTACAATAAATGGCCTCAGAGTTTTGAGACTTCAGGGTTTGCCAAGGCTCAAGCACTGTTGCTATCAAAGCGAAATTTGTTTCCCAAGGAGAGATGATTACTGTTACTGAGACTTTAAAACAGTGGGACTATTAGAAAAACAGAGCTTCAGTCACAATTTTCTTTTCCTCCTAAACCATGAAATCTCCCAAACACAGCAATGATCAGAAGTTAGATATCCACGTGCAGTAAATTACGTGCTGCATTTGCCACGTCAGATTCTGACCTTGGCTAAGCACTGCCTACAGCTGAAATTCCCACTGGAGCTTGCCATCTCCTCCTTCATTGGGGAGAAATATGGCAGAGGACACAGCCACTCCTGCTGCTGTGCCCACGAGCACATCTCATGTTCATTACTCACCAAACAACACAAGGCTGGAACAAGCTGAAGATCACAGCAGGCACGCAGCAGGACAAGGGTGTCATCAGGCAGCTCTGTGGAGGACACATGCACAGGCAAAGGTCATTTCCAGTGAGCCCTGCACCAGGCTGGCTGCTGGAACAGGAGCTTCATCAGGGAGCTAACAGCTCCTCCTCAGCTGGATGTTTGGAAGGGGCTGATCCAGCCCCTTCCTGCCAGCAGAACAGAATGGGATGGGCAGAGGGTCTAACTATCTCTGTCCTTGAGAAAAGGCATTTGTAGGAAAGGAGGTTTCCTCCCCAACACCATGCCTCTCCCTAAGTATCTCTTCAGTGTTTAACTCTGAGTCTGGAGGCTGGATGAATGACTTAGGCCTTGAATCAACCAAGAACCTATGCTCCCAAATCCATAGGTGATGCTAACTTCTGGCATGCCCAGTTTGAGAGGAATGGCAGAGCTGAGACTGCCTTGGGAGATGGACTAGCTGATCCCTGTGGTGCCCTTCAACTCTGCAACAAAGAGACTGTAATTCCTACCACAAGCAACAAGCATAAAACAGCTTTTGAATCTAGACCCAGCTACATTTATGTCTGGACTTTAGCAGCAGACATTATGTCCAAAGTCAGGTAATAATGCAACACGCTCAATTAACTGTGCCCTGCTGTTAATGGCATCTGACAATTGATACCACATCAGCAGGTTTCTGTTTTCTATTTCTTTTCTCTCTTCACAAATGAGTTAAGCTCTCCCACCTGGGTCCTGTGCATATATGGATGCACACTGACATTCTGCTGCACGGTGCCACAATTTACACTGGACTTTCCTTCGTTATCTTAATGTCAGGGAATTCTTTACATACAAGACAGAAGAGAAAAATCCAGGGTAGTCTGTCTTGGACTTTGCAGGTAGCTTTTAATTAACACTGTGGTGCCAACTAGATTGTGAGGATGGCATTTGTTTGACATTTATGTTTAATCTCCTGTTTCAGCAGCTGCAACAGAGCCCTCTAATTGCAGTGTCTCTGTGTTAAACTCATTTTTGCTAAATTTAGTTTGCACTTGAACAATATACACTGTTACACAGGAGACAACACCTAATTTGTAATTCTCAGCCTTTAGGCAGGAAGGACTCTGGCATGCAATAAGTACAAAAATTAGCTTGCCAAACTGCAAATGCTCACACTCAGCAGAAGCAAAGTTGAGCAGTCTTGGGGGAATGTGTAATTTACACACAAAATCTGTCAGTGACTGAGGACTGAATTTAATTCACAGCCAGGAATGCCAAGCATAGTATACCAAACTCATAAAAAGGGAACAGAAAAATTTATGTTCATGCAGCTCACCAACTGCTCAAAGAAAGCCATAAAAGCTTTAACATGGAGGGAGCTTCTAAAAGGAAAATAAAATTTTTAAAAGGGCTTTTTGCAACATACCAGATATAGCACTGATAAGAAGGTGAGCAGCTGAGAAAAGTTCTTCATCCTGAGGCTGACATTTCTGCAACAACAGCTCACTCTTTAAACTGCACCCTAAGAGCTGCAAGAAGTCAAGGAGGTCTCTTTGTTCTTCAAGTTTTAACTCCTCCAGATCTGGCTTGTCTCCTGTGCAGATATCATCAAACTGAAAGCAAAAGAATAAGCAAAACTTCTTGAAAAGAGAAAAATCCAAGCAAAAGGGAATGCCAGTACTATTCTGAAATTACTTTTAGGAAGAAATCCAAAGGTTCTTCATCTTACCATGTCCTCCAGGGCAGTCACCATTTCCTCATGGAGCAAGAGTTCACAAAGGGTTTTATATAAAGCTCTTTGCTTGTCTTCAGGAAGCTTCACAAAGGGCTGGAACTGGGTCTTCAACCGTGACAGATCTTTCCCAAGAAAGCAGTGGAAAATAAAACTAAGTATTTCTACACAAATGCCAGTAAAACCAGATAACATTTTGCTATGTGTTTCACAAGCTCATTTGTCACCACACCTTGACATCCTGATTTCCACCAGCACAAGTTAAAATGCAAGGTTTGAACAGATCTGATTTTATTTCCTAAGGAGCTGATGAAACCTTAATGCAAACATTAAGAAAGAAGAACAGCTACCAAGAATCAACATTTTGGTGTATAGTATTTCTAATATTTTGAAATTCAATACTTTAATGTTAACAAACTAACTACATCTTACATCTTCCACTTTCAAGTTTATCTCCAGAGAATGTTCATTTATAAGACAGAATGAAGAGTACTCATTAAGTACAAGGGAATGCTCTGCATTCATTTTCTCACAATTCAACTATGATACTGAAATTAAATCTTCTGTGACATAAAATTACCATGTTGCTAAAAAAAAATGAAGCTTTCAAATCAATAATGCCAACTGGAAGGTTGGAATGGCTCTTTTCTCCACATACAAAAATGTGGGCATACAAGTGTTCTCAAATTTGTTTAAAAGAAATTTTCCTTCATGTCACTCCAGTCAAGAAACACGCTCTGTTTAAAGATGTCCTTTATAACTAAAAAATTACTTCACTGGGGAAAAAAAAAGCCCAGCCACAGGCAGATATTTTGTTTATCTGATGCAATGGTATGAATTTGTCTATACAAATAACAGAAAATGAAATGTTCTTCCAAATTCTTTAGTAAAAACAATTTTTTTTAGCTTTTTCATTTTCCAAGAGACAGGGGAGGTTAAATTATTTAAAGAAATCTCTGAGCCTTTTAAGCAAGAAAAGCAAATAGGTCTGTCAAACTAAAACAAAAAATAGAACAGTGGCATACCATTCTTTCACAAGTGTTTTTTACATATTGTTTATTTATCAAGGGGGAAACTTAGAGACAAGAGGGTGATATTCATCAGGAGAACCAGCTGTAAGAACTCCACCAAGAACTGAGGAAAAGCACAGTGTGTTCTGAGATCTTGACTGGTTTTCCCTTCTTCCATTCCATTCCACCAGTAACATACCTGCCTCTTCTTTCCACATTCCTACAATAAAACTTGTACCTGGGCCATTATACCAATTTGCAAATCTCCATTTAAACCACATTTTGATTTTCTCAGTTACAAAGCTTCTCAGAAAATAATGAGGCTAAGTGAAGGCAAGGGAGATGTCTATTTCTGAGACTTAACCTGTAACTGAGAAGCTTTACTGAGCATATTTTTCAAATAATAAGAAACTATTTTCAGTGACCCCTTCTGAATGAAAGCATGTATCATCACTAAACTTGCAGAGATTAGCTGGAATGCAAAAGAGCCATCTGACTTTGTAAGACAATATTTATGGCAGATGGATTCAGAATCTTCACAGAAAGAGTCCACTGCATACACTCACTGCAAACTGATTTTTTTATATTCTTTCAGTGCATTCTCCCAAGAGTTCCTGATAAGAGCTATTAAAATGAACTAACAAGATTTCTTACTTACTATTGTACCGGATTATTTCTGCCTATCAGGTTATTTAATGCAAAGCATTTCTGGAAATACCTTGTTTCAATACAGTTATAGAAGCATCACTGGGAACGAGGTTTTTAGCCCCAGAGTACATCTCATTATCAACAGCATCTGGCTGATAGAGGAACGAAGCATCTCTGAATTGAACTGAATGGGGAGAAGCTGAGCCTTCTGTACTTTCTTTTTCAAAACCTCCTTGCTGTTCATCTAGCAGACAGAACTCTGTAATTAGAAATTTAATCAAAAACAATAATTAATAAAATAGATGAGCAATTACTGAATGAGATGATAGCTTGTCTTTGCTAGTGTTCTTGCATGTCATTTCTCCGTGTCTTGTCTTTTCCAGATGGAGAGAATGCCAGTGGTTGCTGTGCATGTGAATTATTGAGCATTTCTGCAGCCCTGATGTTTGGTACAGTGTGTACAGACAAGACCTGTGGTGCAGCTGCCTCCCAGAGAACATGACACCAGCTCCTTTGAACTAAATTAATGTAGACAGAAAATAACATGAAAACTTCCTGCTGACACTGGAAACCAGAATGCTGCAGACAGGAGATGCAGGTAGGAATTCTTGATGTTTTCACAGAATCACAGAATAAGCTGAGTTGGAAGGGGCCCTCAAAGATCATCACATCCAACTTCTGGTCCCACACAGCACCATCCTCAAGAATCACACCAGGTGCCCATGAGTATTGTTCAAATGCTTCTTGAACTCTGTCACGTTGTTGCTGTGAACACTTCCCTGGGGAGCCCATTCCAGTGGCCAAACACTCTCTGGGTAAAGAACCTTTTCCTAATATTCCTCCTAACCCTCCCCTGAGTCAGCTTCAGGCCATTTCTTGTTGCTGGTCACTACAGAAAAGAGATCAGGATCTGTCCCCCTCTCCCCTCACAAGGAAGTTGTAACTGCAGTGAGGTCTCCCCTCAGTCTCCTCTTGCCCAGGCTGATCAGCCCAAGTGTCCTCAGCTGCTCCTCACACAGCTTCCCCTCAAGGCCCTTCAAAACTTTGCTGCCCTCCTTTGCCTCCCTAACAGTTCAATGTCTTTCTTACATTGTGGGCCCAAAACTACCCCCAGCACTCGAGGTGAGGCTGCCCCAGCTCAGAGCAGAGTGGGACAATCCCCTCCCTTGCCCAGCTCAGGATTCTGTGTCTCATGCACCCCAGGACAGGGTTGGCCCTCGTGGCTGCCAGGGCACTGCTGAGTCACATTTACCTTGCCATCTACCAGGACCCCCAGGTCCCTTTCCATGACACTGCTCTCCAGCTTCTCATTCCCCAGACTGTACTTTTTCTACCTCTAAGACATGCTGTAATGCAGGCAAGGGGATCCACTCATGAAGGTGACACATGAAAGTACTCTCTGAGATTTGTAAAAACTCTTGAGAGTCCTTCACAGAGCTTCTGTTGGTCATGGCACTGACAGACTCCTCTTTCCCAGCCAAGCCACGGGTCCATTCTCAAGGCCTCCAGGTGAGCGGACAACAGGAGACTTCTGAGAGTCTCTAAAGGACATCACCCAGGAATGTTTCACAGAATCACTCTGCAATAACTGTCTCTCTTCAGTAACATCACAGAGGAAATAACACACACTGGCTGGATTACCCTTTCTGCCTCATCTTTGTGACAAGCACTGGCCAAACTCATCCAAACAGGACTGTCCTTATCCTGCCATCCCAGTGCCCCCAGCCAGAAGTTAAGGGCTTCCTGGAAGGTACAAGGAGCCTCTGTAAGAGTTATGCTGAGAAATATGGAGTATCAAATTCTGGGCTGATGCGTCCAACACCATGCCCTAAAGATGCAGAATACAGTCAAAGCCCTGTGCAGATTCTGATCATTTTTTATTGGCTCGAATGCAAGATTTGAACGTGTACCTATGGCACTCTGCAGTGGGTCTGAGAAGAACACAGGCAGGCTAGCAAGAGAAACTCAATTTTAAAGTAATACCTGACAGCAAAGCGAAAAAAATGTAACTAATCAAGCACAGTACTCAGATGTACCAGGAACAAAACCTAAATATAACCTTTCTGCAGTTGTAAGAGTCTGTCTTACTAAATTAAGGACATTCAAAGCAGATGAGAAAGCATGGAGAGCACTCCATCAGCAAAAAGCTTTTTCAAAGGGAAAGCAGACAAAGAAATCCCTGCCATAGAGAAAGAAAGATGACAGACCTTTATGCTTGCATAACCCTTCACGGAGAAGAAGGAGCTACAGAGGAGCAGAAAGCGATTAACGCAAGCTGAGAACTTCCCAAAGCAACAAAACTCTGGACAGCAGCTAAGGCACCACAAGGCCAACTCATTCATGTTACTGTCATTGAAAAGAACAAGGCTTTCACATGAACCCTGAGGAGGAAACCTCTGCTAATACACTAATAAGGGAAATAGAACTTTTCAGATGATGTTGTTTAATCTTGTAGCAGGACTCAATTCACAGGAAAACACAGGACTCAAAATTCTGTATTAAGAGGACTGTTAATAAATTCTGTATTGAATTCTATTACATTCATCAATGACAAACATAGAACAGTGCAGTTAGAGCTTGTTAGTTACTCAGAAATGTTAACAAAAATGCAAGAAAACCAGAGATGATCAACAAAAACAATCAAAGAGACTCCTTTATGTGGAAAAGTGGATATTTTGGGACTGCTTAATTTACAGACATTTAAGAAAAAGCAAACTGTTGCAGTGTGTTATAATAGCCTGTTTTAAACCTCCGGGTCCCTTCCCAGGTGTGCCTATACCTCTCTCCCTTCCCCCTCGCCCCCTTGCTGAGTGAGTCCTGTCAATCAGGCTTAACATTCCAGGAAGGTCCGTGTGGTTGGTCAAGTTCAAAAGACGCCCCTATGCCCAGAGGTCATTGGCCTGTCTGGGTGTCATCCTCGCCTGAGACCCTGCCCCTCCCACCTGGTTGGTAGCTCACCTGCCCCTTCCCTCCCCCTCCCCCGGGAGCTTAAAAAGGTAATCAGACCATGTGCTCGCTATTCTGTTGGAGCTGTTACCAAGATTCAGACCTCTGTGACCATGGAATGAAACTCTGGATATAACCCTCCGGCAGAATCCGTCTCCTTCTTCCTCACCATTAGCCTGAAGCCTTCCCTCCTGAAGTAAACGGAGTTCCTGACAAGCCTGGACTTGTTCAGTGCCCAGCTGCGATCTCCAGCAAGCTAAAGGTGTCTCTGGGGTGATACACCACAGTTGCTGCCTTTGGGCCAGCAGCGAGGGTCAGATTGGCCCAGGCACAATCTACCTGGTAATATTGGGATTCATATTCCAATAGCAAACCACACACATATAGCCATGAACAGAACAAAACAAATCAGCCGGGTGCTTTTATATCCCCCGATTTGTAAAGCATGAACAAGAGGCACTTCAGCACAACTTTAGAGACACAAAACTGCAAAGCCTTAAGCAGAAACAGCTTTTACATGGAGTTAAGAATCAGCCTGCAGAAATCAAAGAGAATGATTACAGGAAAGCACAATGGTAAATGGATCAGGAAAGCACAACGGTAAATATATCATTAGATCCTTCTTATTTTTTTTAAATTTATTTTGTTTGTAAAAATATCCAAATACGTCTAGTTGCACTACTCAAAACATTTAGAAGAAATATATACCATTCTTTCTAGCAGAATAACTCAGATACTGGCAGTGGAAAAGAAAAAGAAACAATAAAAAGCTTACATGCATCTTACTCCATAATTATCTGTGAAGAGAATCCCATTGGGTTACACCTGCTATTGGTCACTTTCAGTCTCATGAGAAAGGACTACATTACTCCTTGGATTTATCTTCAAAGGCTTTTTCTATTCCCATAAACAGACACTGATCCCTGCTGCTCAGACATTAACAAGTTGAAGTTTAGGCTCCACCATACTTACTCCCGCTGGCAAAGCCCTAATTTTGTTGTCAGTTCCTCTCCTTTACCTTCTCAATGTCACTCAGGCAAGGGAAAATAGCACAAATTAAAAAAGAAAAGAGGCAGGACATAGATTGTTTAAGATAAAACATGAAACAAACTGGTTTTGAAGATTAAAAGATGTTAATATTAAATACGGAAAAAAAGTGCAAAAAGCAGCAGAAGTGGAAAAAGAGCAGAGAAATACAGACCATTAACAAGACCTATGTATTCTTAGCTAGCAGGACATCATAATTTCATGCAGAAAAAAATCTAAGTAGGCTATCAGTTATATACCTATGCAGTCAGACAGCCTTAACTGCACCTCATTACTCTGAATTACAGCTCCATTATAACCATGACGTCAACATCCTCTGCTACTATCTCTGTGTTCGGGCTACATCAGAGCAATTCCACTTTTCAGAAACTTTTTACAGGTTACATAATGTTTACTTCTATTCTTGAGCCTACAGACTTTCTTTATATCAGAAGGAGTAGGATAAAGAGTTAATCTTCAGCATTTCTCATCCAAGTAAAGCACATCCCAGATTCAAATCTCAACTCTACTCCAATTATTTCTTCAGTGTATCTCCTGTTTCTCTCCACATCAGTCCTTCCCATCTTCCACCTCTACTATCTGATTTTATTCCTCCTTGCATAACATCCTCTGAAACCTCCTTTAGGTCCATGAGTTTAAATGAGGATAGACAAGAAAGAAAAACCCAAGTGATTGTGCAGAGCAGAGATACAACTCCCCCCAAAGCCAATTTCAACATTTTTTTAACCTGAAAAATATTCGACTTGACATAAGTAAAGCATGACCAGACAACACTACAAGGGCATTTCTGCAACCACTCTGAGGGCAATCTTTAAATGAAAGTGTAAGCTAAAGAAGTTTAAATTCCAGTCCCAAATGTAAGATTCTGTTCTTAACATGACTGTTGTCTAAACACTCCTGGTTGATATCTGATTCACAGTCAGGTCACTCTCTGCAACAAGCACAGGGAATAGCCCAGGCCAAGGGCCAGCTGGCTGGAAGCAAAATTGCAGTGAAAGACATGGACAATAAATCCAAGAGGATCAGTAGCTTGCCCTTGCAGTTATTGAAGTTTGCTCCCAAATTTGCCCTAAACCAGAACAGCTGCATGCTGGGCTGTACTGACAAGACTGTAGCTGGTGGAGTGATGGAACTGAGTTTTCAATTTGGGAAAGTGCATTCAGAGTGCTATGTCCAGTTTTGGACTCTTGAGAACAAGCCCCACATTCACAGACTGGAGCTATCTAGCAAACAGCAGATACTGAGGAAAATAACATCACTACCACAGTGGTCAAACATGGGAACAGGCTGCCCAGAGGAGTGATGGAATATCTGTCTCTGAAGATAAATCAACATTTTATAACAGATAAGGAAATGAGCAATCTGATCTAACTGAACTTAGATCAGAGTTCAAAAGCTGGCCTTGCCTTAAGCAGAGACTCAAGCTACACAAGCTCCTGTGGTTCCCTGAAACCTAAGTCACTCTGAGATTACAGTGTATTCAAGCCACTGAAAAAGCATTACTATATCAAAGTTTTAAACTTACTAAATCTCCATCTCTAGCACAAATAACTATCAAGGCAAAGGACACCACACAACATAATGACCTTCACACACAGGGAAACACAAAAATCACTGTCTGACAAACAGCTTTGTCCACAGTTGAACTGTGTGCCACAAAAAAAGGAGTTTTTCACTTACCAAACTGGCCATTGTGCTTTATAAACAGTTCAATTACACCATAGGCAATAGTGGTTGCAGGAGGAATTTCAAGGATCACGCTAGAATCCTTCATCAGACTTCCATTCTCACTTACTGAAACCTACGAGACAGATTTATTCACCATTTATCTGATACAGCTACTGCATAGCTTAAACATGTAATTAAGGTGAAAAATACAGAGGGAGAATATCCTTTATTCTTCATGATGTCTCATCAAAGTGTTACACCCTCCATCTGGCATCTAAGAAAGGAATTAGATGAAGAATGAGGTAGAAGCACAGTGCCAAGAGCAGCTCTCACACTCTTAGCTACCCTGTCCCAGCACAAAGTTGAGCTCCAGGCGTAGCTTTTGCCATGTCAATGGGAAATGGGCACCCACTTGAGTGTCCTGCCTTGCCCAATTCCACTGTGACATTTCTTTTGCCCAGCTAGAGGCTGGCACCAGGAAGGTGGCACTTGCAAAGGGGATTGTTACACTGCAATTCCCAGATTCCTACAACTGGAGACACACTGTACACACAAGTGATTTCCAGCTTTAAAAATAAACAACAACTTGCAGTGAATGAGCATGTTTTGACTTCAGTAATTCCTTCTCAATTCACAGGCAATTTTTCAGATAGCCTCATAATGCAGTCAATCTCTACTCCCACGATAAAAAACAAATAGTTTTCCAATAAATATGAAAACTCAGTAGACACTGCAACCATTTGTGATGAATGATTACTTGGCTTTTCAAATAAATGTGATTCAGCAATGCATTCTGCTATTCAATTGCAATGAATAGTTTTAGGTTTGCTTCACGTTCTGCTGTAGGCAGGAATCTACAGAGAAACAGAATCCCAATTGATAGTATTGATGGAAACTACATTCCAAGCTCATACAAAAATTTGGCACCTTTTGCCAGAAAGGCAATGGAAAAAACATTTTACCATACAGAATTTTCACAACCAAGCACTGCAGTTCGTTCAGCACATTAGGAAAGCACGAAAAATACTCTGAACTCCATTTGGAGAAATAATTTCTTCTCAGACAATGTGCAAATGTTCTGATCTTTGCAGATTTTTAGGAACTTTTACCTTTATTGTTTTTGCAGTGCATCCCACCACACCACTGACTTTCTCTTCTGTCTGGATATGTTCAGATATTGTACACCTCTGAGTTGTGATTATCTTTTCTCTCAAGATGCACAACACTTCACGTTTTCTTTCTATTACTTGTTGCAGCAAACTACTGTTTAGATCTATTGTTCTGAAAAAGAAAAATACACCATTAACAATACTATAATTGTGAAAAAAACCCCAAAAAACAAAACCAACCACATTGTCTTAATTACTTGAAGAAGATTTATTGCAAAAAGGACAATGGTTTCTGTATGAGCAACCTCCTCAAAATTATGATGTCCTCTTTTGTTATTTGGCAGCAGTAAATATCTGTTTTCCACAGTAAATCCTCACATACATATTGAATATACACTGAATTCTTGATTCCCTACTCTCAGCAAAAATGGAAGTTGTCCAGATACTTTCTAAGCAAAGAAAAAAGCAAGAGGGAAGCAAAGGCAACTTTAAGTTTCCTGGGTAATACAAAAGCAACCAGTCAAGCTCTTGGACACTGGACTGAATCCTCTCCTACTGTGAGCTCACACTGACACTGCCATGGCCATGGCAGGGGGTGCTGGCTGGGGGACACAAGGACAGCAATCCCTCACTGCCAACCCCCACTGCTTGCTATGGATCTGTTTCACCTAAACCCCAAACAGGCTGAGTGGGATCAGCACTGACTATTTCAAAGGGCTGCATGAGAAAACAGATTTCATTGGATTTGACTGGTGATTACTGAGAAAACCCCACCTTCTTCAAAGTCCTGTGCTATGTATAGACTCAAAATTTAAAATTGGTGACCAGGACTGTCACAGTCAAAAGAAAAACTGTGGAGGGGAGCTCAAAACCCTAGCCCAGGCACCAACTTAATAAACCATCCCTACTCCACAGCACAATTCAGCATCTGTTTAAATGCTGCTGAAACGGTTCTAACGTTAGGTTCTTCTTAGAATAAGCAGAAGACAGAAAGTAAACTCCAGAAACATTACAGGAGGTTAATTTTCTAAGAAAATGTTACAAAATCTACTACCTTGTCTTTTGGGGTGTTAACAGACTTTTTGGTAACAGTTAAAGCAATTTCTTAATTGTATTTAATTGATTAAAATGTATCAATTATATTATACTTTTGCAAAATATTCACTGGAGGTCCTCAGATGAGATGTTACATTTTTTATGAACAGGTAATCTAGCAATACTGTTGGAAGATTAAAGGACTGCTATCCCTGACTCAAAATATTCAGTCTTTTCTCCTCCCTTTTATTCTAAATGGCTATTCATGGAGCTAAATGGCAATTTCCCAAAAATGTGACAGAAAGACATGTCTGACTCCAATTCATTTAAATCGAGATATCTCCACTTTTAATTTAAAAAGTTTTAGATTTATTAGATTCTGGAGCTCTGAATTTATGCAGTCTGTATAAGTCTGAAGTCAGCTGGGGTTTTTATTGAATTAAAAATATCCTCAGGCAATTTTTGATCTTTGGAGAGTTACATGCTTATATGAAAGTTCAATCAGTTGGAATGAACTGTCTGAAAACCTTAAAGTTGATTGTTTAGACAAGGGAAAGAAAATATCTCTGAAGCAATGCAGCAGCCCCAAACATTCCTGAGATTATTAATATAACCTTTTTTCATTTGGTGCAAAGTCATGCTTTATGCTTGGAATGCAATGAACCTTTGGATTAAGCAAAAATTCAAGAAACATCAAGCAACCACAAACCTCACCATTCTCAGAAGTGTCTGCCAAACCAGAGCCATTAGTTACAGTCTATCAAGCCTATCATACACTTCACAATAATTATTTATATTTCTAAACTGGTGTGCTAAGCATCCTGAAAATACAAATGAATGCACTAAGAACTTGAAGTTTTAACATTTGACCTAGGGAGCCACGGGGAAAAATTACAATGAAGAAGCACAAAAACTATTTGTCATTTGCTTTCACATGTATTTTTGACTTTTTAAGAGGATGACAAACTTGCTGGATATCTCCAAAATTTACAGGAAAAAAGCCCCTCAAACAAAGGTAGAAAAACACCTATTAAATAAAGATTTGCTATGTCTGAATAAGTGTTAACTGAAGAAGCCTACAGAGTATGACCTATGCAAATGAATTACCAAACAAATTCAAGAGACTTTTTCTTCCACCTGCTTCTACAGTATTCTGCCTGAGGCAGGGCTGGCTCAGACCCTGTCACACTCCTGGCTTTGAGGCCCAGATGCAGAAGCAGCAGCAGAGTCAAAAGATGTTAAATTGCAGAGAGGGGCAGTGCACAAATCCTGGAGGCAACGCTGGAGGAGCTGCTGCAGCACGGAGGGCTGTGGAGTGACAGGGACACACAGGGACACAAAGGGACACACAGGGACACACAGGGACACAGAGCTACCTGCTGCAGCAGCACTCCCCAGGCAGTGCCCAGAGGTGACCTGGGATCCCCTGCACAGAGCTGAATGTGTGCCAGCCACTGCCACAGCCCCAAGGCTCAAATTACCTCAGTGGGATGTGTCCCATTGTAAAGCTGTCAGAAATGTTCTCCTCTGCCCAGTAAGTTCAGTGAGCTCCTAATTCAGAGCTTTCAAACACACAGCCTTGCCCACAGCAACAGAAACCTTCTCTTTGAGGACAGCACAGTTAAGTGCTCTCCTCTAGACTTCTGGCACTGAACTTTCCATCATAAAACAGAGCTCTGGGGTTGCATGTGGGCACATCATGAGTTATTACTGGGGCACAGCCTGTTGAAGGCAAAATATTCTGCTCTCCTCAGCAACTCAAACAGGAGATGACACGAGGTAAGCAAGTATCTTATCTAAATTATCACAAACAACAGTCATCAAGAGCAATCCACAACAGGGTTAAAGTCTGATAATCAGAGCAGGGCCTCAAGTATTGTAGGGCAATGGCTGCTGAGTCTATGACTGTATTTTTGCAAGAACTGAACTTATTTGCCAGCATAACACATATCTGAGTAACACAAGATGGCCAAGTTAAATCCCTGAGAATATATGCATGCAAGGCACATAAATTGCATTGATTTTTTTTATTTTACAGGTCATGTTTCAGAGCTTTTATTTCTGTTCTACAACCATAGCTCTTACCATCTCTTTCACTCTCTACTATACAAGAGCCCCCACCAACCCTGTGCCCTTTGTACTACATTACCATTGCCATTCCCACCCCAAGGAGCTGAGCTGAAGCACTCAAAAATAACACTATAGAAAATATAATGAGATGCTGGTCTGCCAAGTCCCATTATCAACACACAGAGTACAAGCCTGTATAAATAAAAATTATTTTAAAAATACAAATTAGGGGTTTTGCTTGATTATTTGTTCTGCCTAAACAATCTTCCTGTGATCAATGATTTACTATGCTGGAAGCTTTACAGGTCAAACATGTAAATAAAATAATTTCTTTGAGTTTTGGTCTCACTCAATGTTTAACTAGATTAAACACTTCTATTCTCCTATAATGCAAAGACTTCTTTCATCTTCATTCAGGATTTTTCTTCTCATGTTAGGAAACCAGTAGACAACAGAGACACAAAGGCAATTTGCTTCAGACTGGAGTCAGAAAAGAGAAAAGCAGAAACCAAATAAAGACAAGAAAAAACAGACAGCACCTGGCAACATAGCAGGCTCTCACAGTTAAAGCAGAGAGCACGAGCCTGCTCCAAACCCCACTGCTGAGACTGAGGGTCTTTCCTTTAGGCACGGAACTTGATATAATTTCCCACAAAGGAGAGGCCTTAGGACCATTTTCCATCAAATCCTGTCTAACCATCTCAGTAACCCACCCTCAAAGCAAGGTACTTGGCAATTTCCTACAAATACCAAGAGTATTGTAGGAATTGGGTATTGTTGTGAGCACTCTCCATCCTCACATTGAAATCAGCACTGCTGCCTCTCTGCACAAATTTTCACTGGTCCAAACTACTTACAAGTAAAAAACCTTTTCAGTCCTGTACTGGGCAATGTCACCTCAATACACCTCCTCTCCCAGCTGCAGAGACACAGGCAGCTCCTGCTCACAGCTTCTTCTCCACTTCATCTATAATGTGCAGCAGTCTGATTCTTCCATACAAATAGTGCCTGTTGCAAGTGCGAGCCTTCACCCAGCTTTGTTCCTGCTCTAATAGAGATGAGTGTCAGAGACTAAAATCTCACTCTGCCATTTTCCACCAAGCACAAATGCATATTTCTTTTGTTAATCCACTTCAAATACAACCTCTCTGACCTACTTCTTACAGAACACAGCATCTGCAATAGTCAGCTTATTGATAGCATTTCACTATTTTCCCTACAGAATAACCTGACACGTACTTCACAGAACATCTTCCCTAAGAATAACAGAGACATCTCAGACTGCAAGGTAGTTTCTCTATTTTCTATTTAACATGCTCCTTATTTTTTATATCACAGGCACACACAATTGCTTTTATTCAATCCTGTCTCACAACACTTTGTGACATCATATCATCTCATGTAGCAGCTTAGGTAGGAAACCGAATGGTTTTCTCATCTTACTCATAAATGCTCAAGGAGTTTTAAACAATAAATCACAAAATGGTCTGAATTTCCACTGTACTCAGATTAAGAATAGATATTTATTTTTGTCTCTGGATGGACAATACCATGCAGTTTCACTAATTCAACTAAAATGCAATATGCAACAGTATGAAAGTATCTTTCAGGCATGCCAGAGCATGCTGCTAAAAACACAACTCTTTTCCTAACATGCTAATCACAGAGTTAGGAATCATTCACACAAAATGATGGAAATGTGACAGGCATTTTTTTCTGCAGTGGATGTAAACTGCCTGATTGCTAGCCCTGTCCTCTCAGAACTTCTCATTCAATCACCTTCCATGACTTCTAGTGAAATGGTATAAAACAAACAAGCAAATTTGTTAATATATGAGAAGTACAGAGATGATAATATCCTCATAATCCTTTTTACTGGAGGGAAGAAGACAGAATGGTTGAGGTTGGACAGTCATCTGGCCTAACCTCTTGCCTTAGCAGGGCCTCCTGGAGCAGTCTGCCTAGGATCATGTCTCCAAGGTGGGGAACTCCACAGCCTCCTCAGGCAACCTGTGCTCAGCCACCCTCTCAGTGAAAAAGAGTTTCCTCATGTTCAGACAGAGCCTCCTGTGTCTCAGATTGTGCCTACTGCTTTCTGCTGAGTCTCTGGGCACCACTGAAAAGTGGCTCATCCAGCCCATACTTCATCAACTTTTTTAAGAGGACATTATGGCAGACAGTACGGAAAGCTTTAAAATAGAAGATGGAATATAAATGTCTTAAATCCATAACAAACCAATTGAGCTAAAGGCACAGGACTCTGCCCCAATCAGGTATCAGTATGTTACAGTGCTCTGTGAACTAGCAAGCACTATGTAATACAAAATCAAAAATAATGTCAAGGCAAATATACCAAGTTTGTGTCCCTAAAACTATTGCTTAACTTTATTTTAGGTATTGCATATTATGTTAATTATTGTGTTCTGCATTTACTACGTCACTGCTTCTGCAAACCAGGAAGCATCTCAGCCCACATCCTTCAGCTTTCACCCTTTTTCAGAAAAAGGAGCTAATGCAGCATCTGGAATCTAATTAAAAGATCAGTAGGATTCTCCTTCAGAAGGTTCACCTAAGAAGTGACAGGAAACTGATTTGCTGCCACTGAGCACTTTCAGCTTGCTCAACTCTGAAGACTCACGTAACTTATTTTAAAAGGTTCATCAGCTTTGACTTTTTAGGGCTTATTGCTACTAATATGCAGCTTTGACTTTATCAGCCTAATAGAAGAACATCTTAAAAATGCAACTTAATTAGGTTATATATGTAGAAATATTAAATGAAACAATGATTGATCAAACAAGCACAAGCACCATGTGCTGTTAAATGACATCAAGAACAGTTTCCTGCATCACATTTCACAAGGCCTGACAGGTAAACATGCTCTTATAAGTACTGTTATGTTTTGCATCCAAAAAGCACTAACTTGTAGGCATCAGCACTCCTGAATTTCACACAATACTCATGAACGAGAAGAAACTTTGAAGCTCAGACACAATCAATCATAAATCATAGAATATTTATGAACAAGTAAGTAGAATTTCATCTATAAGGCATTGCCAACAATTTCCAGTGAGCCTCTGCATTACACCAGAGAAAAAAAATAAAAATTTTGCTATCCTCATCATTTTCAGTGACCTGGCAGAAAGCAGACTGACTCAGTTTCAATTATACACTGTGCATCATAAGCTTTAATAAGCTATGAGCATATTTTTTATGAACTAAGACCTACTGCCTCACATAAAGTGGCACACACATCAACTACAGTTAACAGTCACACACAGATCAGTGTACAGCTACTGATTTGCAACACTCAAAAGAAGGTAACATACTTCTGAGTATTTAGTTACATATAGGATTGTAACTCCAAGATGTGCTGATTTGCTGTGGGAGGATTCTTTTTGTGAACAGAGTAGGTAACTCAAGTAAAAGCTTACTGATCCTAAATCAAAGTTACTGTAGTTTGTTTCTCCACAGGACTCTACCTAGTGCTACAAACAAGACTCTAAATCTTGACTGATACTACTGTCTTGATATTACATGCAGATTAATTTTACAGGCTTGGTACACACATTTGGGCCAGTATTTTCTGCTTTTAATAAGGCACTTAGTACAAAGAGAGCAAGGTGCCTTATTAGAATAAATTTGTTGACTTGTGAATGCTCACAATAAGAGGAACACCAGCCATGAAAATGGAGAATTGATTATTTCTAGAACATCAGTGTATCTAAAGCAAATTTACATTGCTTCTGACAACTTCTGCACTGATAGCAAAAACCTATCATCTTTATCTTCAGAGCATCAGCAAAGGCTATTTAAATTCATTACAGCCCCTGCCACAGATGTAGAGCACAATGCTGTCACAAATAAAGCACCCTCATCTCCCACTGAGCCTCGACCTGCAATAGAGAGCAGACCCCTGACTTGTCAGCTGGCTGCCAAACAGGCTTTGGTACATGACGTTCCCACTGCAACATCAAATAGATCCCATTTCAGAGTAGGACAGGAAGTGAGGAAGTGTTTCATATCTTGGAAAATAAAGAACATGGTTCCCCTCAGTTAATACAGTGCATAACAGGAAGCAACATATCTATATTTTGTTCAGCTAGTAGAATATGCCTTGACTATGCTTGCTCACCTTTGCTATTCCTTTAACTTCATATAATCTCATTTTGTAACATGGTCACTCACACACACAAAATTACAAAGCCTGCTTACAAGAACATTAGCAGTTCTGAATTCAATTTCCATATTCAATGCCCCAGTAACACAGAGAACTGATTCTTTTTTTTCCCAGATTGTTACCTCAGTACAGTCCCCCAAAGAAGGGAGGATTTGGCTCTTGTCCCAGCTGGTAATTCATGCAAAAATGTAAAATGAAATAACAGAGAGATGTTTTTAAAACAAGAAAGGGAAAAGTCCGACTAACAAGATTTCAAAATATGGAGAATTTCACTTTTGTATATATGATTTGTCATGAATATGAAAGCTTACAATAAAAAAAAATAATTTTCAAACTGTGACAACACCACAAAATTTATTGGTGAGTGACCACAGCTGGTCCAAGTCTTTTCAGCTAGGTAATCTCTCCTGGCCACTACAACACCCACATTAGAAACATACCTGTCCTTGACATCTTTCATGAGCTGCTGCAAGTCAACCTCCTGCTTCCTCAGGTTTCCAAATGAGGACTGGTTTTCCACGTAACCCTTCCCTCCAGCTCCCAGGCTGAACTTCACAAATGATGTTTCAATACTTCCTTGAACAAAATCTTCAAACTTCCCCATATATTTTGCAAAGTCAGACTCCACAATCACTAGGAAAGCAATAACAGTAATTTCTGTGAAGAGAAGTGCTGAAACTGTCTTTAAGTGATTGGAGGAACAGACACTTACAGAAAATATGACAAGTTAGCAAAGGCAAGGAACAGTATGAAGAGGTAAATAATAAAATTTACATCTCTGCAACTCTTGCATCTGCTCTCTTCATGTTTTCATCATCTTTGCCCTACTATCTTTAGTATTTTGCCATTTTAGGAAAACATAAGGTGACTGAAGTGCTGAACTCAAACACTATGAAATATTTATAAAGAATGATTTAAATTTATTTCAGCTACAAAGAAAACTACAAAGCAGACCTGCTTGTACAACAGTGCTAGTATTTTGGCATTATTTTGACACATCTCATCATAGGGCTGTCCCAAAGCCCACTGAAAACCAATGGAAAAATCTAACTGGTTTAAAACAACTCTGAATTTTATATACCTAAAAACCAGAGAGCTGACTCAGAATCAGCTATATTTCCAAGCCAGCTACAATTAAGATCTTAGGTTAGGCAGTTATCTATTTTACTGTATGGAATTATGACATGCCCAGAATTTGGGATTCCTTCTCATTAATCTTAAAACATGGGTGGGACTGCTACAGTTGGATGAAGAAAAAAGTACAAAGGTCAACCTTTTTTAACAGTCTGTGCAAGACAAACAGAATGGGTGGTAAAACTCACCTGGCCTGGGCTGGAAGCATTCCCCAGGCTACTAACACCAACCAGATACTGTATATTCACTGCTTTTGACGTGAAGCACAGTAAAGTTTCACACTACTATCACATACAACCCCCTATAATATTCTAGGGATATTCTTGTAGCTGCAAGACAGCTACTGTTATTAAACAGTAGGACTATACAGCCTGACAACATTCAGCACTTAATTTAATAACTCTACCCAGGCAAAACTTTCTTCTTTTTTTAACCAACATTTATTACTACCAGTTTTAATTACATAAATGGTCAAGTGAGAAAAGATCCATTCATCTCATTCCCATGGATGGAGGATTCCTTCAGAGCATTCCTCTGAAAAGAGCCCTCTAATAACATAATTGAGAATAATAACAGAACAGGTTAGGGCTTGTACTGTTTTTATCTGCAGTAATAGTGCTGCCCAGGTATGGCTTTACCTGGTTTTATTGGTTTGTCTTCAGTAAGCACATCACTCAGGGTGACTGTCAAGAAATGATACTTGGGCTTCTGCCAGCACCAGAATTTCCTCCTCTTCGTAACTAAGCTCAAAAGCTGCAGCTTGTCTGAGGCGTTCAAGTGGGAGACAGGGATCAGGTCACCTCCACTGTCAGTTTCTCTCACAAAATTCTTCGTTGCTTTTGCAAACATCGTGGGAAATCAGTTAAAGCCTGAAAGAATACATCTGTTTTCAAACAACTACAGTTGGAAAGTATAAATATTTACATTGTCCTTTTAACAAGTCCTTCACAGAATTGGTATTAACAAAGGAATACCATGGTGTTTTCACTCTATCTTCTCAACTCCAAGCTGGGAAGGAGTTCCAATTACTTGTCCCAGTGCAAGTTTTCTCAGTAACTAATAAAAGAATTCTAGTTAAGAGGAACATTCACAGGTTACTAATCTGTCAGGGAGGAAAAACTTACACAGCTTACCTGAAATTCTATAAAAAAGCATCTACTAATGAGCACCCTGTAGAGACCAGCTGTGATGAGGAGAGCACTGGGGCAATGGCAGAGGATTTCTGCCTCCCCACAGGATCCCTCTTTTATTACCCAACATAAAACTTACTCCACATAAGGCAATTAGGTATTACTCACACAAATTATCTTGATCTTTTTAATAGGCAGTAAACACAAGGATGGATAATAACAACTGTTCTATAAAAAGCACCAAATACGTGAGCTGGCATCTTTGTTACTAAATTTTGTTTCTGAACTACACCCCTAGAAAGTTCCAATTATTTTTTTTATTTATGAACTCTTTTTTACCTTCAATGTCTTCCAATTTTCTATTTTTCATTTGCATAACTACAGCTAAATTGAACATACATTATTTGCAACTGTTATTCACAACTGTTATTCATATCCCCTACATAACTACATACATTATCTTACTGCTGCTTTGCAATGATTTTAATTAAAAATTACCAGCATCACTTATAAGGTAAGATTTTCCTTATCCCTGGGAATATATTTTACTGTATTTACAAGGAATGTCTTCCAGTAAGGGAGACTGGCTGAAGTCACAGAATAAATGGCAAAAACAACCATTCACAGGTGCCAAACAAACAATTCTAAGAAATTAATATTTGATATTTTTAAAGAACCTTTCTAGTTTTTCAACTCTGTGTTATCCGAGTTAATGATATCTCCAGAATTAAATCAGTTTTTTTTTAAAATCTAGCAGTGTTCCTTTAAGTCCCCCAACTGACACTGACTGGAAAGTTCAACTAAGATCGTAAGGCACCTCAGCTGGGTACTCACACTTCCACGATTAATTACCTGTCTTGCTCCACACAGATCTTGGATTTCTCATTTACAAACACAGACTAGAGTAAGGCAGGACAGACTTCAAACAAAAACTGATACTGCAGTGAACACTCAGGACTGTTGACAGAAACCAAAAACCTGAACACAGATTATTAGTGCCTGGACCACAGGCTCCGTATTTTATTAATAGCAAAAAAAGCCTTTTTGCAGAAGCAAACTTAACCTTTTCATTAGTTTTTCCCAAGTCCCATTTCAGATATTCCACACAGTATTTACCAATTCATGATGAGGTACTGACCTCCTCATGAATCATCTTTAGCCTAGTCTGTGTTACAAATAAAAGGTGTTTTCCAACAATACCTGCATCAAAAGGATTTAAGCAATGTCTAAGTCACATAGCATTTTACTGAAGAGTCCTCTGGGGCTTTCACTGTAACTGCAGCAAACCCTGCAGCACAACCTCAGCTGTGGGCACTGGGAGTATTTCCAGTGACTTCTTGCTCTCTGACCTTCTCTTAAACTGAACTCAGACTGATTTTTTACATTCTTATGTTTCCTCCTTAATCTCCCTGGTTTTAATCTCAGTGAGAACACTTTTAACAGAATAAAGCAGCACAGATCCACTGCAGCAAAAAAGGAAAAAAACCAAATAAAGCTTCAAATGAAAACTAGCTTTCTTCATCCACAGGACTTCTTTTGCAGGAGTCTGTATTTTGCAAACAGCCAGACAGTGACTGATTTGTTATGTAGGGGACCACCAAAAAATTCTCACTGCCTGCATTAGCTGCCTTTGCAAAGCAAAACCTTCTACAAACATTTTTGTATTTTACGTGACAGCTCACTCACCCTGATCCCCTTGCTACATAGCCAGCTCACATAGGTATAGTCTCTGGGGAAAAAAAAATTTAAAAGGCCACCAATTTCTGAGTATGTCATAAAACAAATTGCAAAACCAGGTCCTAATATTTGGCATTCTTACAAACTCACTAAATCTCATGAGACAAACCACTGCACTGGTCTGTAAAACTTCCAGTTCACAGTGTTTTGCCTTCATTCCTCATCACCACTCTTGACTAGCAAAAGGAACAGCCAGGGAAGAGGACAGAGTGCTTCTCAGGACCAGCAAGACTCACCAGGCAGGAGAGATGGGGCAGTTTTCACGCTCAAAATGATGGCAGTGTCTCCCACACTTTGCTGTGGTGGTAATGTCTTTGCAGGGAGCATATTTTGCTGGTGTAGATGTACCTGCAAATCAAGAATATTCTATCCAAATTCCTGTTTATCTTCTGATATAGTACCTTTAACACAAATTTGACAATGCCCCCAAATACCTTGCTTCACTTCTTCCCAGAACAATGACACAGAGCAATTATGTCCCTAAACATCAGGGAGTTAATACAGCCAGAAAGCTCAGTGGCATCCTGAACCAATGGCCAGGGAGCAGCTACAGACCCAGCTTAAAGAAAGCTCTGCCTTGGGAGTTTCTTCCCCTGCAAATTTTAATAGAGCTGCGCCTGGTTTGACAGAAATAAGAAGGAAGGTATCAAACTGGTAGAAAATGCCTGTCAGAGTGAATTCACTCTTGCAGATTGATAGCGAGGCATGAAAGAGAAAACAAGTAGTACCTTCCTTGCCTACCAAAAAATCTAAAATTAGCCTGAACCTGGACTACAGGAGGATTATTTAATGGCAAGAATGAGAACAAGTGAAGACAATGAAACCTATTTCACCATTTACCTAAACAAATCTCATCCCTGCTTTGCTTTACAGCTCCCTAACTCAGTATAGTGGGACATTAAATCCAAAGCGACATTTAATGAGCAATTGCTATTTGCCTTTGTCAGTACAAAAGCAAGCAAACAGTTGCCTGATATTTCTTACATTCTGTATCTTTCACATAAAACATAATTATTTTTTTTGCATTTAACCTAAGACCCAAGTTGTAAGGAAATGCAACGTCTGAAAGCCAAAGAGGAAGCTTTTTTAAGACTAAAGCCTTAAGCCTTAGAAGGGCTGTTAGGCATTAACCACTGTGTAGGAGTGGTAATGGCCTTGGAATCCTAAAGGAGTATGAGTCCGTAAGAGAAGGGAACGGGAGCATGGAAGTGACGACATGCACGTTACATGTTTTATTAAAGAACATTAGAGTTACTTTCACCTCCTCTCTAGAAAATTAAAATTAAAAAGGAAAAAAAAAAAAGCACCCCTTAAGAGCTAATACACAAAGCCTAGCAGGGCTGCCCACACAATGCATTACAAGTTTTGAACGCACGTAGTCCCCAAAAACACCTCCAACAGCTTTTAGCCGTGACTGAAGCCCTCTGTTTGTTCCTCGAGGGCTCTGCAGCACGTGCCTGCAAACACCGGTGCCGCAGCCTCGGGCACCCGCAGGGATGTGGCACCTGCCTCTCCCCGGCCGTGGGCGCCGTCCTGCGGGCTGCCAGGGCTGGGGGAAGGCCCCGCGCTGCCCCGGCGCTGGGTCCCGCCCGAGCAGGGGAGCACGGCCCCGCCGTGCCGCCGCTCAGAGCCCCGCACGGGCACCGCGGCCATTCCGCTCCCCGCAGGGCGGGCAGCACAGCGGGGCGCGGCACGCAGGCCGCAGCCGCTGCTCGTACGCCGCGGAAGGGCGGAGTGGCAGCGGCCGGGGGAGGGGGGCAGGGCCGGGCTGGGCCGCGCCGCCGCCCCGGGCCCGCTCCCGTACTCACGGCATTCCTGGCGCTCGCCGCCGCCGCTACCGGGGATGCGGCGCACTCCGCCCGCGGGGCGTGACGAGCCCGCCGCGCGCCAGGCGAGGGGCCGCGGGCGAAGCTCAGCGAGCAGGTCCCGCAGCAGCGGGGGCTCCGTGCCGGGAGGGCGCGGCGGGGGGAGCGCAGGCCCCGCCCGGGTGTCCGGGCCGTGCGGGCGGGCGGGAGCCGCGCCCGGGGCGCCTCCGCCATGTTGAGGCGCGGAGCCGCCGCCCAGCGCAGGGCAATCCTCTGCGAACCCTCGGGGCGGCATCTGCCTCCCTCGCCATCCCGCCCTTCTGCCCGAGCTCCCTCGGGTGCTGACCGTCCTGCCGTGAGGGTTAGAACGAAGCGCTGCAGGTGTCCCGCTGCGTGGGGCGGTGGCGCGGCACAGGCCCCCTGCGGCAGGTGTTGTGTGGGGCAGCCCTGTAAGTGGAAAATTCCCACTGGGATGGGACAGACGGTTTGGTATGGCTGCACCCTGGCAGATAGCACTGGCAGGTGTCCTTCCCTCCAGTTAATTGCGTGACAGCGATGTTCTAGGACACGAGCGATAAGGACATCTTTGTGACAGCCTCTCAAGCCCGGCTCGGTCGCCCATGCTCAGCAGTGCACGGGGCCGGTGCCAAGTCCGCTGGAAGCACCAGCGCTGCCACGATTTTGGCTGCGAGTTTGCAGCTCTGGGTTGGCACTGCGGGCCTTGGGAACCGCCGTGCACCGACGGCAGCTCCCAAGTCAAGGTCCCCAGTCCGGGAGCCTTGAACGGCAGCAGTGTGGAAAATGAGAAGTGTGGTCAGTGGAGCCTGGGGCAGGTTGGTGAAGCACAGTATGAAATCCTGAGCGCTGCCACAGTATCGCAGCCGTCTAAAACACCACAGTGAAAAAACTTGGTTGTTCATGATGCCAAAGGAGTGATCCAGTGAGAAACAGATGAGTCTGCAAAAACCCAAAGAATAGTTTTTTTCCCGATAATAAATACCAAATAAATCTTTTTCAAGTGAACCATGCTACAGGCTGGGTACTTCCCTTGTGGTTTGAACAGGGAACATTTGAGGCTGGGGATAAGTTCACAAATGTCACATCACCAGACTGCAATGGACTAACGCCCTGACTTCGGAACAAAGGGAAGGTGAAAGCTTAATGTCTTTAAATGAACAGTCCTGGGTGAAAGAGAGCAGTAGATGCACATAGGTAAAGTAGATCCATTTCTTCTGCTTAGCTATGTGCAGCATCCAAACCTTCCAATGATTTTCAGTTGATTTTAATCCATCACTCCTTCCTGATTTCCCCAGGTGACATCCTTATTGATTCAATGATGAAACATCTTCATTCTGGGGTTGCACCTGCTTACAGAAATCTGAACAAATAGCCAGAATGGAACTAAGTACCTGTATTTGTGATGGTTTAAATTCTATGAACTAATGAAATTTATAAATCTCCATTCTTAGAGCCCCTGCCTAAGAAAAAGTACCCACACATCCTCGGGAGGTCTCTTTTTTAGGATCAGCACTGAGCTGCAGAATTGCTAGCTCCAGTAATAATCTGGCCAGTAATAGCACACGTTTCATAAGCTATCATGTGTTTTTCCAGGGAGTGGCAATGTGTGATCATTTCAAATGCAAGAGCCTGCTAAAGCATATTTTGAGAAATAAGGGAGGAAGTTGCACTGAACCACATTGCTATGGAAATATCCACTGGGGAGGTGGGACTTAAATAAAACTAGTGAAACTTGCTGGTAGTTTTAAGGACACTACCAGCAGTTGCATGCACACCAAATAGAGAGTATCCACACCAGGAATATTTAAATGTTTTTAAGAAAAAGTCTTCAACAGAAATATTCTATCCATCTGAATGGCACCAGCTGATATAGGGTAATTTTCAGATGTGTCTCATTGACTAGAAGAAACAGAAACACAGGTTGTTAGCAAACAGTTTTGGGGCTATGCAGCAATTAACTTTGAGGCTTCAAAGTCTTGTCACAGAAACTGGCTTGCAAATGAGAGACATTTAGGACTGAACACCCACCTTGAGCATTCAGTCTTTGTGGAAATGCTGTTCAGGTGCACTGCACAGTCAAAATTCCCAGCCCGTGGTTACTCCATGACCAGCTAGGATGCCAGCAGGGAGAATGTTGAGTCAGAGGAATACACAATCTCAGCGTGGTCTGTCAGCCACAGACTCCATCTCCTGAGCTGAAGCATCAAATGCATCACTGCTATCTTAGAAGATCCTTCTGCATTGCTCCTGCCTGTGAACATCATCTTGGAGAAGGAGGAGAGGGGAGAAAACCAGAAACATTTCCCTCTGGAACAA
Source organism: Melozone crissalis (assembly GCF_028551555.1). Taxonomy (NCBI): domain Eukaryota; kingdom Metazoa; phylum Chordata; class Aves; order Passeriformes; family Passerellidae; genus Melozone; species Melozone crissalis. The sequence goes on from NW_026535794.1 coordinate 33,278,589, forward strand.
ACTGCTCTTGGTATGGGGCAAGTTCTGGCTACCTCTTAAATAAGTGAAGTGAGACAAGTCGTTTCACAGCCACAACTTTAAAAATGAGTAATGCACATAAATGAGTAATAACACAAAAGATAGTAATCTGAAAGGGAAAAAAGACCCCAGCAAAATAGCTGTATGCTTTTTGAGTATGGCTGTGTGAAATTCCTCAGGTATGACACTGAAAAAATCACTGAGCATGCCACCACAAGATGTCAGCATTGCAGAATGGTTATTCCTGCCAGAAACAGAAAAGGTTTTTGCACTATATGCATTTGGTATTAATTTGGTTTTGTATGATGGCATAATCTGGCCTTATTTTTTTCAACCATTGACATTATGATGTCAGTCCAAATTTAGTTGCAAGGGAGAACTTCTTAAGTGGCTTTTTTGAATTAACTCTATCTTAAAAACTTTAAAAAAATGCTTTCACAGCATGAACAGCAGTACTAATGGCCAATAATACCTTGTAGCCATCAATGTGTTGTTTCAGGCTGCATCCAGCCTGGCTAGAAAGCACTCACTAAAATTGTGCCTGTATATTGAGGTGTCCAGAGGTCATCCAGAGCTCTCTGCTGCTGCATGCTAGGCCTTTATAAAATCCTCATGTTGGCTGGAGAAGGCTCATCTGACTTCAGTGGAGGAAGTAGGAAGAAAGTGTGAAGCTATTTTGGGCTTCTATTTACAAGAGAAGGATATTTGGGGTAGCAAATCTTTTAAAAGGTGTCCAGCAACATAAGCCAAATCACCAGCAAAAGAATTAATTTCTTTTTTTTCCTCCACTTCCTTTTGTAAGAATAAAAGATCTGAGCAACAGTTTTTATTTGTTTCTGCATTTCTTTCAAATCAACTAACCAGCCTCATTTTTCTTCCACATTGAAATTCATGTCCTGTTTTGCTGGGATGCTCTGCACTTTTTGCCTCTCTCATTGTGTCCTCTGAAACATTTCCTGTTGCACACAACAGCTTTCTCCCTCTCCTGCTGTTACGGCTGTCACAGCCCTGCCACCGTGCCAGCAGCAAGTGACAGGCTTAGCAAGGGATGGTGTCCTGAGAAGGGGAGATGGGTGGGAGGGTGCAGTGAGCCAGGAGGGGCTGTGTGAGTTCAGAACAGCCAGAGAACCGTTCTGCTGTGCTCCCCTGCCCGTTCCTGTGAGCTTCTGTGCATTCTGCTCTTGATGATGGGAGGGTGACATCTTTACCCATCTGAAGATTTTGCTGTGAGATGAGTTTGGCCACTCTTGAGAGGCTATCTTGTATTGCCAGGTTCAACTCTGCTACCTTTACAGACCAATATGAGGAAAACAGAGTTCACTTCTGGACCTTCCAGTCCCTTGGAAGGACCACTGGAGAGTGCCATGGTGAGATGCAGGAGACAGATGTGTTCAGTACAACCTGTTTGCTGTAGCTCAGTCAGAGCTCTGCCTTCAGCACTCATGTTGGCATGGGGGGAAGTAATGCCACACCTCCTTTCTGTAGTGCACAGGTTGTGGCACAGGGCTCCCCTCTGTCACTCTGTCCAACCATGCAATGATTCTGTGATGTCTCCAATAATATTATGGAGAAAAATTTGCATGAATTTGTATAAACTTGTTGCTTCTAACTTTAAATTGTAGATTAGATGGCAGACACAGAACTTTATTTCTTTTACAACAGTGATAAATGAAGACTTAGGAATAGATAACATTTCTTACACATCTCAAAAGCCTACCATAATAATTTATTAGAAACCATCTGGTTTCATCCATGTTTTATCAAATACCATCTGGCTGCTGTATTGTTCAAGCTATTTAGTAGTAAAACTTGCTCATAAATTAGCCAAAAAGAATGGCTTTCAAACTATTGTGTAGGAGCCCCAAACAACTTTCATGTGTATCCTATATAAACAGTTATTTTAAAAGTATTAGACTACACTAAACTTCAACATTAAACTTCAAAAGCCTAGAAAATGTATCAGTAATAAAATATAAAATTTAGCTTCTTCCTCAAGCTTCTTAATTTTTTTTTCTTTTCTACATGTTTAATTCTTGGCCAGTTGGAACAGGAGTGACAAAGTCAAAATGACAAACTGTATTTAAATAAAAATTACTAGAATTTTTTTTTTCAATAAAACATTGCAAACAGAAAATACCTGCCACCATGCCTCCAAAAAATGAAGTCCTTCATCTGTGCACATGTACACTTTTCAGACTGTAAGCACTCTGTCAGGGTTTCTGGCACTGCTCTGAAATCTAACTGTGCAGCAGCACAGGGCACCATTCAGAGTTGGACAGTGCCTACTACTATGGGCAGCTAGGTAACTGATTGTGAATGCTTACATAATATAATTTGTTTTAATAAATTGCACTTCCACTCATAATTATTCTACTGTTAAATTTTCAAATCAGTAAAAATGTCACCCTAATATTGGGGCAGTTCCTAGTGATTTTGCTATTTATAGACAACTTTAAAGTTACTGGAATACTAAGGAAAGCATATCTAAAGAACACATAGAAGATTTAGGACAAAATTGGCAAAGCAACAGGAGTTAAAAGATCCCTGGGAAAGAGCCCATGGCTGAAGCTGCCTGTAGAGAGAAAAACTGGCTCTAAATTTCTTTTGATCAGCTCTCCAGATATGTTATGCTTCTTGCAATTCCTTTTGCATCCTCTGAGTGTGTATGCACAAGCATCCTCAAGAAACCTCATTATCCACTAGTGGGAGCAAATGATTTGGGCAGAATTTTCTGAAGAATGGGCAATATGTGATTGCCCACATATTGCCACCAGCTGGATGGTGTTCGTGTTGTGCTGCTGCAGAACTGGAGCATGGCCATAGTCAAACCTTGCAAAATGTTCAGAAGCTAACATTAATATTTCATTGAGTAATGCCAGATGCATGTTATGTACTACATTTGTAGCAATAGCTTTATTGTGATTTAAAACAAATTTTCTCTCTCCCTTTTGGTTTTTTGGGTCTTTTTTGTTTTCTTTTCTAGTTGTTTAGCAACTCCATAATCCCCCTTCTGATTACCTGTTGTCAGCTCATTCTCTCTTGCAGGAGCAATAGCAGAAATTCCTGTTCCAGGACAATGTGAAGGGGGTTTCTCCAGAACAACAACAACAAAAAATTAAAAGTAGTTTTAAGTGCCCACAAAGATAGAAATTGAGGATTTTGTTTATCAGTCTTTGAAGCAAGCCATGGCCCAATAAAAGTGGCAGATAGCTTGAGGAGAAGACCACAAACAGCAAAGAAGTCAGTGGCTACAGAGGGTCCTGAGGAGTGGTGAGGCTGCTTTGCTCCTGCAAGTGAGTCAGGACTCCTGCAGCTTCCCAGGGGCTCTGCAGCAGGAGCTGCCAGGAGCTGTCTGCATCTTCTGCTCTAGAAACACACACTCAGAGGAGGACAGAAGTTAAAATCCTATCCCATTTCCCACTGGAGTGACAGCCCCATTGGGTACCAAGAAGAAGGCCTCATATTTCTTCTTAGTCACTTCATTTTTCAGCTTGCTATTGCTCCCCCTAATTTCAGCATGTGAAGTGTTTGTTTTTCAATGTCCTACAGGCAGTGGTAAGAACAGTGGGTAAGAACATACCTGGGTTTTCTGCATAAAAGAGAACAGGATGAAAAAGGAACACAGCTCTTTTTGAAACAAGGAGCAAGGGCTGGCAAGCAGCTAAAAAGTGTGTGGGCTGGTAATTCCATGGGAGCTCTTTTTATATTATGCAACAGTGTTGCCCTAAAGGACAGCAGGTACCATAAAGAGGGTGCTTTGGGTCAAAACAGATTGGTAGATATAAAAGCAGTGTGTCCCAATCTGGGCTTCTCAGTGCAAGAGAGAGATGGAGCTCCTGGAGCAGGTCCAGTAAAGATCATTAAGGGACTGGAGCATCTCTGTTTCAAGGAAATCTGTGGGAGCTGGGTCTCTTCAGCCTCTGGAAGAGACGACTGATGTCTGATGCCTCACCAATGTCTGTCAGTGTCTGAAGGGAGGGTGCAGAGAGGATGGAGCCAGGCTGTTCTCAGGGGTGCTGAGCAATAGGACAAGAGGTGATGGGCAGAGACTGCTGCACAGGAAATTCCACCTGAACATGAGGAAGAACTTCTTTACTGTGTGAGTGACCCCACACTGGAACAAGCTGCCCAGAGGGGATGTGGAGTGTCTCTTGCTGCAGACACTCAAGAACTGTCTGGGTGCAATCCTGTGCCATGTGCTCTAGGATGACGCTGCTTGAGCAGGGAGGTTGGACCAGACGATCAAATGTGGTCTCTTCCAACCTGACTGATTCTGTGAAAAGGCTGCAGGTGTCCTTCTGAACAGAGTGGGAACTAAAGAGCAATTATTGTCTTGCAGATTTATACTGATGGCAGCTCGGGACAGAGTCACACAACTCCAGGTTGTTGACACTATTTGTTACATTGCAGTTCCACATGCAGACCAGGTCTTCACTGTGCTGGAAGAGAACCTCATGTATGAAATGAAGTGCTGGCCTCTTCTCTGACAGTTAAAAATGAAGTTTATTTGCTTCATCACAGGACTAAAACTGGTGTCCTTGCTGCTTTTACTGCCCTTGTTTATCTGGATGGTGCAGTGATTTGGGTGAATGGCATCTGTAACAGATGATGCAAGTTCCCTTGGGTGGATGGCTTTCTTATTGCCAGAGACAGCTCTTTGCAGCTGGGAGATGGGATTGTGCTTCTCCTGCAGAACCAGTTGCTGTCAGCTTGAGATGGGGCTTATTTGGTTCTCCCACAGTTACTGTCCAGCCTCACAATGCCAACATACCATACTGTGAGCAATACAGTTTCCAAAAGAGAAGGAAGACCAGCTGTGTCCTGAGAGGGAGCATTGTCAGGAAAGGAAACAATGAGCAGCTGGTACTGGGAAAGCATGAACTGCAGTTACTCCTTTTTCCTAGGACCTCATGACTGCACACTTCAATACTGAGGATTGTATTTCAGCATATACACTTTCCTCTTATTCCTTTCTCCCACCATGTCAAACAACCAACTCATGTTGCTACCAAAGCATTCACATGAGCACCAGCTTTAGGAAGCTTTGCACCTACATAAAGTACAATGGAGCTCCTACTAGGGCTTTTTTATTTTCCCTGTGATGTGGCACATGCTCTTTTTATGCTCTTTTTCAGTTCCTGATATTCACAGGTGATGAGAATATAATATCGTGGAGTACTCTACCCTGCATCACCTTTAACTGAAGCTTTAGTCTGTCTCAAGAATGAAAGAAGACATGTTAAGGAAGGACTAGGCTCACCATTCTTTAGTAACTAGAAAAATCAGAAAAGTGAAGCTTACCCTAACTGACCTATTTGCAGTGCCTCTCTTAGGCAAAGTCCTTAGTAAAAGATTTTCCCCACCAAAGAACTTCATAATTTGGTGCACTATTTTTAAACCTTGTAAGAAAAATTGATTTTTCCATCCAAAAAACCTATATAGCTCCAGTTGCCTTTACAGGGTTTGCTTCATTGACCGAAGTGCAAGTAGCAAACAATGAATACAAGTAGGATGACCTCTTGACTTCACTCCATCTTCAGTCTGTCAATTGCCAAAATTATAACAAACCTTGCAGTAAACAAAACTGTAAATCTCTTTCAACTATTAGACAGGTTCTCATCTATTGATAAATCTACATAATCTTCCTTGCCTTAGGCAGCAATCTAGGCATTGCAGACACATCCTCATAAAAACCAAAGGAGGAGAGGATTTTTCAAGGCATGTATGGCAGTAATTCAAAGTTGCCTTACTGCAGCCTTTATTTCTTTTTTTTTTTTGACACAAGCTGAAAAGTAAGGAATTTGTAATTTTGGAAAACAATTTTTATCAAGAAGTTTTAATAAAGACAAACAATGTTAAGCAAGCAAAAAAAAAAAAAGTACTTTTGAATTTTAACAGCTGGTTTTACTAGAATAGCATGTGAAACATCAGCACATAAAATCCTCAAGGATAAGTAGTACCCTAATATTTAGAGGAAGACAATAATTCCTGGAGCCTGAAATTACAGTCAGAAACAGTGGATGTTAATACACAACATCTTGTGTTCCAGGAATTTATTACTGGTTCAAGAGCCTGTAAAAACTTACATCAGTGAGCCCACAGAGACAAATTCTCTGTTAACTCAAGCCTCAGCTACATTCAGCTCAGTAGAGCAATGTTGATTTACCTCAAATGAGAGTTTGCACAAAGTAATTTCAAATATTTCCCTTGGTACAGAGTAAGCAAAGATACAAATTCCTAAGTATACATCAGAATTTCGATTCTGGCCAGCTTTTAACCCCATTTAAAAACAGTAACCCCACAAATTCTTATGCATAAAACAGAGAGGTCTAAATTAAAAATCATTAAACCAAGCACAGACAGCAACATTTGCAACAGGAAAGCAATATAAGGAACATATAATTATATATTCTATAGATAATATAGAATTTACAGACCATAAAAAAACAACAACAAAAAGCCAAGATGTGTTGGTTACTATGTAGAGCAAGCTTTGCTCAGCTGTCAGTGTTTTTCCTCACCCTATGAAGGTCTGAATCATTTTGCAGTAAGCAAAATTACTTTAAAATAGAGATTACTGTAAATGAAAAGACAGCTGCTCTTAAACACAAATTGGATGCAAGTTCTACACATGCCAAATTTATCTTGCACTTCTGTACAGGAGAACAGCCTGTTTTGTCTGGGGAGCACTGACCACACTGTGGGTACTTGGTGTGGTATTAACTTTTGGGGCAGTCATGAGAAATTCACTCTGCAAGAGAAATTCCTGCTGCCCTGGGTGCTTATGCATAGGGCACCAATAATGAGCATCCCTTGCAATTTTCCTCTCCCTTTTATAATGAAAAAAATACTACTGCTTCTATAAACCAGAACTTTCCCAGCAACTTGAACTAAATGCTAGTTATTTTAGATACCAATTAAACAGTATCAGTATCAGAGTATCAGATCTCTACGAAATAAATCAGCAATGAAGTAATTCCTCCTGACATGATGAGAAAGTTCCAAAGTTCTTAACCCAATAGAACCAAATGGCTGGATTTCAAAAATCCAGGAGCTGATTCTGGCCCACTGTAAAGACTGTTTTGCTTTTGGCCTCTATCCTGTTTCTGCCATGTACCACAGTTGAGGATATTTGGCATGGCAACAAATCCATAGATCCAGTTTTCCCAGCTCTTTCTGAATGCTCCATGCTCCCTCCCACCAAATCTTTGCAGACACTGAGGCTGCAAAGTGCTGCAGAACTGCAGTCAGGAATTTCACGTTGGTCAGGAGTTACACTCACTGTACTCTCATCCTAGTCCATCCATATTGCATTTTATACACTATGGTGGGACTGTGAGACATCACTGAGGTCTGATTGGCAGAGCTGTCCTGAATCACCATCTCTAAGGGGAAAACCACCACATTTCTATCCTTTCTTTCCAGTTATTTATTTTACCCAGTAAATACCATGTTTCCTTGTTTTTAAAAGTTGTTTTATGGAAAACATTTAGTTTGTGGTTTCTGCACTCATAATAAAGCATAATATTTATGCTGGACATCTGTATGCTAAAAACTGCTTTTAAGAATAAACTTCCAGCTGTAAATGGATTCCATCAGCTTACCCCCTTTCCTGCCCCAGTGTCTGGCACATTGGCTGTGCAGCAGAGCTGTGCAGAGCAGTACAACTGGAACATTGCACAACTTCCAGACAGATTGTTAGAGTGATAAATAAGGGTTCTAGCAGATGGAAGCTCTTTCCTACTTGCCATTTTACAAAGTGTAAGAAGCACAGATCACTACAGCAGTGAGATTTGTTTCAGCTGCCACTAACAACCTTTTAAGAAAGATGCTTACAACCCCTGGGAAAAAGTCAGGGTGCTCTGTCACCTTTTGCAAATATGATTTATTAACATCCAACTAAATTGCTTACAGAGACAAAAATAATAAATCAAGTTGTGCATCAAGGTACTCCAATGTTATTACAAATATTTGGAGTGAAGCAGAAAACAGGGATGGTCCTGACTACAGAGAGACTTCTCAAATATCTGAAAGTCAGCAATAATTCTAATACATAAGATACCTTTCCTCATTCTGAAATCACTAATGTCCTATCAAGACAAACAACAAATTCAGCATTTAGCAGCTTTGTTTATGTAATACCTCATACATGTGAGATGGTTTTCCAATACTGAACTAGGAAAATACTGTTAACACAAAGATCAGATTCTCAGGGATGCCAATCATCTCCAATGTGTGGAGGTGATGGACATCATCACCTCTTGTGGATCAGCATCCCAAACATTCTCATAAGCTTTAATTCAGTTTTGTTTTACACATTAAAACACCAAATCCACAATTTATATTTTAAAAAAATGAACCATTTAAAATAATTCTTGAACATATGGCAACTACTTACGCGGAAAATTTCTCTTATTGCTTTCAAAAAGCTGCAGCAAGAGCAGTAGCTAAGAACTGAGCAGTACAGTAATACATGTGGTGGTAGGTTACAGCATGTACTAAGTTTCAAAAGGTAAGCCAGATAATGTGCAGTTTCTTATATGCCCACAGCTGCTGGAGTAAGTTGCACCCACCAGTAGCTAGAAAATAGAAAGGATGAGTTATTGAACACTGTGAATTTTATTTATTGTAGGAATAATTCAGGAATGAAAACACACTCAACCAAAAAAACCCTGTAATTTTATTGTCACTCATTTGAATAGCACCATCTCATTCTAGCCCTTGCAAGATGTATTCAGATATGTGGACGAGTTGGATGTCATCCTTCTCGCTATTAAAATGCACCATGGGCCAAGTTTTGCACTCCTCTTCAGCTTGCCCCCTCTGCATGAATTGTACACAAAAAAGAAGCCATACTGAACAAAGCAGGATCTGCTGAAAGTTTCCTGCTCCGCCAAGCTGGTCATTTGGAGAGACAACACAAGAGATTTACACAAAAGCAGATGCAAGGACATTTGTAATTAGGATCTGCTGACCAGATATAGCTTCATATTTTGATAGCACACTACCCTTACCAGGTCTGACTCCAGAGAGTAAGAAAGTCATATTCACAGTCAAAGAAAAGATACAGAAGGAATTTATGGGGAAAAAAATTTAACTACAGCCTCTAGGTATGATTTATCATTTGTTGCTATGGGCTGTTTTCCTATTCATCAGGTTATTTTATTTAAGAGAAAAATGGGACACTGAATAAGGGACCACAAAGAAAACCTGAGCAGGACTGTAAACAGCTGAGGTAAAGGAGGGGGAGGGGGCATGGAAAGGGGTGAAGTCTTTGTTAGGCTGGGGTTTTTGGGGGCGTTGTTTGTTTTGAGACCAGCACTGGACCATTGTGCAATGTGAAAGCTGTCCCTGGTTGGGCCCTAATTTCTGGTCCCATGAGTTGGTGTTCTTTCTGTACCATGATCTGGACTCAACACTAAGCTGCCAGGCAGTACAGGTGAATGTGTTTGCAACCATTATGTCCTTCAGGGGCCAGATTTTAAAAGAAAGCAGCAATCCTGTTTCCCGTCTTTCAAAGAAAACTGGTTGGTGTAAGAACAGATCTCCAGGATGTTTCTGTATCAAAATTTGGGCTGGTTTTTGCATTCCTTCCAGTCATCTAACTTTCCAAGCTCTGCATAAAGAATCTAAGTACAGACCGCTGGATCTATATTTCAAAAAGTGTCTAAAAAGTTTTCCAGTGCTGGAAAACTATCACATCAAGCATATCTCAGAGAACAGAGATCCAGAAAGGAATGCAGTGATTAATGGTGCATTCTAGATCCACTTTGTCTAAAGGGCACTTTAGACCACCCAGAGTTGCCTCCTGAACAAGTGATGCTGTTTGGTAATCCAAAATTTACACAAAATCAGAAACTAAGCATCAAGCCTGCAAATCTGAAAGGAGAGCTGCGGGTTTCAGTTCCTATGTATAATATTTCCCTGGATTTCTTTTTCTTTCTATGCTTTAAAACTTGAATAATCACACAGGGGTTCAACACCCAAAGGCCTAAGCTGCTCCATCACCTTGATGGAAGTTTATAGTGAGGGTTTTACTTTATGAAGAGACACACACAGAAAGGCAGAGCTGCACGAGTGCTTCTCAAACTGGCCTCCAAATTCATATTAAGCAGTGTTTGTAAAGTCATGAAATAAGACAGCTACAACAGCAGGCAAGGGTCATCAGGAAATTTTAAGACTGGTCCATAGAGCCACACACCTTGGGGATAACATCTGTGTATGAAAGGAAGCAGTTAAGTTGCCTGATGCATTCTTTTTTTTTTACCATTCAGGGTAGAAATAGTGGGTAAAACGTCCCTCAGTGTCAGTTATTAAGAATAACAGTTGTCTTCGTTATACTGCAGAAAGCTAATATAAATTTTGTACCCATTAACACAGCTGAAGTTTTGGGGAAGAAAATTACCAAAATTTCAGATTTTACCAAGAGTAACTTTATAGAATATATTAACTTTGTGAATGTTGAATATATTTACATGCAGAAATACACAGAACTAACATCAAGACAAATTTCTTCCACTTCTTAATATACAGATAACAGAAGTTTAACAACTAAACCCAATTGTTTCATACAAAAGTAAGCAGGGAAAACTATACTGCAGTTGGAAATGTGGGGTCAGAGGATCATTCACAACTGGTTACATTGTGTTTGGAGGTGTGTATTACAGATTTACAAAAGGAGCAATTACTTGTTCAACGATTTTGCTTCATGCATTTAAGAAACACCCTGGATTATTCTCAGGCATTTTTACGGAGACAGTGCTAAAACTCTGGAGTTTACTTTCTTGATACAGAAATTTTGATGAAGAAATTTTTATATAAGGCACTGCTCAGCCCAATGCTTCTTGTCATTCACCCCATGTCTGTATTTCAGAGAGTTTGGAGTGTTAGAGAAATCAGACTTGGCACTGCCAGTCTGATTTCTCAAAAATCCTGACTCAAATACCCCATATGAGACTTGTTTTGTTTCATACCTGTGTGGGGGAATCCCCTGCACACACAGAACACACAAACCCAGCAATCAGATCAGGCAGTATCACAGTAGCTGCCAAATATGACAATGAGCAAGCTTAATGCAGCCTCCACAAATTTTGCTCCTTTTCTTAAAAGCTTTTATTTCCTCTACCCTCTTTTGTTTTTAAATGAATCTTAATTTTAGTATAAATTGTAATTACCAACAGCAAGGATAATTGCAATTATCAACTCATTTCTGTGCCAGGTTTTGACAGTTAATACAAGGATAAAAGACAGGAAGGGAACAAGGCATGAAGAGAACCTCATTTTTCTTGAAAAGCCAAACAGCCCCCAAAGTTTGAGACTTCCTTTGGAATCAAAGCCCAGATTTTGTCTTCATATAAGTGTGAACCTTGCCTTGTTTAAAGCTGCTGGCATGGTAGTCAAGTTTTTCGAAGACATATTAATTAGATATAATTATGCTAACTTCTTTGGTAATAAATTATGGAAATGATGGTGAGGCAGATCCTGGGCAAAATGAAAAATGGTGAAAAAGCACTCATCTGCCTCTGAGACAATGAGGCTTCAAGGTAATAGAAACCAAAGTACAAATATACATCTAATCTGACACCACAGATTTTGCTTAAAATTTAAAGCCTTCATAGTATTTCCTTCATGATACATATAATACAAAGATCCATTTTTAATAGATTTTCTCTAGAACAATGCAGCACAATTGCAGTAAAGTGCAAGCTTTTCTAAGCTATTAGTCTGTCCTCCTAGGAGTCTACTTTATCCATACCATATCCAGTTGTTCCAGCCATAAGCCAATTTAACAAACCCAGCATTTGGGTTTGTTTTGTGTCTTTAGAGTGGCATGTAAAGAAAAGAAAAGGGTGTGATGACAGAATGCAGGTCTATCATATAGAAAACTGCATTGCTGCCAGAGAGTTGCAGACACACGGAGCAGATTTGAAGAACCATGGATCAGGCTTGGGTTGCAGATATGTGTGACTGATCTATCTTTTAAATTAGTCTGTTAATGACTGTGGCATTGTGATTTGATGAAAAAAAACCAACAATACTACCCATCTCTATAATCTTCATTCAAAAGTGAGGCTTCTGCTACATTTGCTTCCTGTTAAATTTCTGACCTATGGTTTAGTAGCTTCACATATTGAACCATACATATAAAATTACAGGAAAGGGATGCAATTGATTTAGTGCAAGACGTTTAAATATCTATCTGAACTTAACAAAAAAACAGAGGAAGATCAAAGACTCCAAACACTTCTCCATAAGGCAGATGGTAATTTTTTAAATATAAGATTTTAAATACGTTATTTCTTAAGAGGTAGAAAATATCAAAATACTAGGAAAAAATTTCTAGCTTAAAATAATCAGTTTGCTTACTTTTTAAAAAGTCTTACTGCTGCAATTTTTAAGTGAATAAAAACAAATGAAGCTATGGAAGCACAGGATTTCGTGCTTTGTATAAGATTTCACTTACTGGAAAAAGAGAGAGCTTCTTCATCTAGTCAGTGCTCAAGCAGTATTTACAAATGATCTCCTCTTTTTGCCCTGTTGGGGGCTATAAATTTGAAGTGAAAATTTTTCCCAGTGGAAAATTTTGGCGATTCCTGACTTTCTAGCACTACATTTAACCAGGTACAGTTTATGTATAAGGCAGTAGAACCACCGACGTAAGCTCAGAACTACCTCTTCCACAAAGCTCAGAAGGAAGTTAATAGAAACAAAAGCTTACTTAAATCTTTCCTGCAGACAGCAAAAGATCACAGTTAGATTCCAGCACCAGCTGATAATCTGTTTTAGCAATTTATACCAGCCCAGAGACGGCTGAACTACTCATTGCACTGTGGAAGCCTACCTACAATTTGAGTTACTAAGGCTTGCACTCTTCCTCAGCACAGCTAGGAGATGCTGATGCTACTGTCTCCAATGCAATTCAGTAAGGCATAATTTAACTCAGAACTAACATTATTACACATTGAAAAAGTAGTGTAAAAGCTCCTCTCTTTTCCATCTGTTAACATTCAGCACTATTTATTAAATATTTTATAAAAGGAAGTTAGGATATTTATACATTCAAACAATCACTGCAATAGTTGAGTAAAGGAAACAAATGAATTACCAGATTCTAAATTAAGCATGATTCTGGAGATTTGCACATATGCATACACCACACACATTCTGTATGTGTGTGTGTATATATAGATATATAGTTATATTTTATATATGTCTTTTAAATCAGATCCAAGAATACAGCACAGAATGTCTTCACTTAGCTCCTCTTTCACCAGAGGACAGGATTGTCCAGTTTGGAAAAACCAGGTTCTTTCCTAAGGTCCATGTAGGTTCCATTGCTCACCCAGGAGTCATCGCTGGATTTCCTATCAAAGATTAAACAAATGTAAGCTTATTTTTTCCATCTATATGCTGTGTAATGCAGTGTAGCACCATGCACAGATACCAAATCCAGCCCACAAACCAGGAGCAGTGCAGCTCATTGCAGCCTGCAAACAAGGCAGTACAGCTTGGTGTGTCTGCAGTGGGCCAAGGAGAGGCATCTCAATCTCATGTTCACCAGAGAACATCACTATTAAAGAGCCAAATGCATTAACTCCTATCTGCTCTAATACTTTTGCTATATAATAATTAAATTCTTTATTCCACCATTTAATTCTACAGGATAAATCTCAGCTTTCAAATCCTCATTGTAAGGATTCAAATCCTCATTCTTATTCACAATTCTCATTGTGAATATACAATCACAAAGTATTAGACTTTGCCTTTATCCTGCTTCCCTTTAGTAGGTGTGATTGGCATGTGATGAGTTATCTCACCAGCTTGTCAGATGTAGTAGTGTAAGCCATTCCCTTTTGCACCTATTTAAACCATTCCAGTGTTCCTCAGAAGTACAGTATAGATATATCCAGAAAAAATAGGATCCTAGATCTGCTAATAGGCCCATACAACATTTATCTTGGCTCCAACTCTTTCACTGCAGGAGGACAGAGAAACTAGGGGGCAAAAGACCACATCCTCACCAGCATTCCTTTTTGTCTTTTGATGCCTCAAGTCTCCTGTTTAACTGATTTACAACAGGAAGAGATAAAATGCCCTCAGAACAATAATTCTCTCCCCCTAAAATAGGGGAAGCATGTTCAAAAATAGCCCTGGAAGTGAAAGGCTCCAACTCTGCACATTTCCACACCAGGCAATCCCACTGAATTCAGCAGAGGTAATTGAGCTAAATCCAGCTACTCCAGTTTGCTTCAAAGAATCAAAGGTGCTACATTCACTCAGGCAAATTCAAATGTAGACCAATTGCCATCAATGCAAAAAAAAAAATAAAATTCAGGGATGTACTAATAGAAAACTAATACATAACTGTGAGTTTTAACCAAGTCGGGAGTATTCTACATTACCAAAGTACAAACCCAAAGTATATGGGGGAGCCCTGGAAAACACTGGAGCCTCTCACATGGAAATTCAGAATCAGATCTATAATAAGCGTTTCAATAAATGACAGTATATGCTAATTATTATCTAGTACCTGAAAAATCTAGGCTGATGCTCTAGATTGTTTTCTTCTAGCACCTTCCGTCGCTCTCGCTGTAGCTGCTCGATCCTCTGCTTTTGCATTTCAGCTCCTTCAATATTCCCTTCTTCCAGAAACCTGCAGCAGCAGTGATATAAACAATTGGTCTCCTGCCCCCAGAAGAATCTAATCTTTCCAGCAGGTATTTCACAGTGTTTGAAAGGTAAACAGCTACCTCTGCAGACAACTGCACTATGAAAAAACACTTCAGGAAAACTAACTCTTGTAGCAAGCTCAGAGTCACAGTTAAATTAGATTCTTCTACTTGGAAATTTGCAAAAGCTAAAATTTCACTGCAGAAAGGAGTTTCTAGTGTCTCAGTTTTCGGTTACTCAAATATTGTATGCTCAATATCCAGTACCTGAAGTACTGAGGTTTTAACATCCTTGGAAAGACAGTTATCTAGAAGCATCCAAGAGGCAATTTTAGGACACACTTCCATAATAACTAGACCATTTCTCAATAAGTGATTACAATGTCTGTTTCAGATGCACATTAATGTAAAAATAGAAACACACTGCAGTTATCCACAGAAAATAGTCTGAGTTCAGGGTAAAGTGAGTGTACAAAAGATTAAGAACTATTTTAGGAAAATATTTCGGAGTTGAAGGTTCTTACCTTTGGTCTGGCCTAAAACGTGTGTCAGTGGATGGGAGTAATGACCTAGTTTGTGGGTCCAGTTCATTTAACTCCAGTGCAAATTGTGTAAATCCATACCACTGTTCATAATCTTTAGGCATTGGATCTACAGAAGAAAAAAGTACATTCAGAATTTAAATTAAATGCTATTATATTGAGAAAGAAAATTTCAAGCTCCCACCAGTCATTTGTTTATGCCTGATCCACAGTGTCAATTCTGGGGGAACAAGAGGTTTTTAATAATGTGACAAAAGAGAACATCCCCCTTGATAATTGCACTGCTACAAGACAGATTTCTGTTCTCTCAGCTGAATCACAGCACAACTGTGATGAAGGCCATGCTATTATCATAATGTTTTTTTCAAAACACAGTAGACAAAACCCCACAAGCTTGGGAGAAATTCAGCTATCACTGTCATTACAGAATTGAGCTTTGTGGGCTATCCTCCAGTGTTCAACACATGAAATAAACAACACTTCTCTGCACAAACAGTAGGAGTTTGTTCCTTTTTTTCCCCTTCCTGCTAGAGTCCTCAATACTCACTTCATGCCCAAATATGAAAATGAGGGAGAATGGAGAAAATTCAGGAAGCCATGGGATTAAGTTCTCATATCATTTAAATTATCTATTCTTCTGATGTAAGTTTTAAATGCTTGACAAAAATCTAATGTCCTACAGAAAAATAACAAGAAATTGGAGCATAATAAAGATATGAAAACAGTAAGCTTATACTGAAGATCCCAGTTTGTGTACATGAGCAATTCTGATCACTAACTTGCTCTCCATATGCAGTTTGAAGATGAAGTTGTCCCACAGTACAAACTTTCATGCCACTTCCCAAAGAGTCGATGCACAACTTTCCCAGATTTATCCATGACACTGCCTTCAATCTCATGTGCATTTGGACTCCAATACTTTGCCTAGAATGAAAAGGAACAAGGAGAAAGAAGGTACATAGGAGCTCAAGTGCAGCCCATTTTGCCATGCCAGCAGCACCAGGCTGTAGAGCAATGATAGTTGTTCATTTAGGTGTGCATACAATGTCAAGTGCAAACAACTGCTGTTACTACCATTAAAATACAAACCTATTAGTATGTTAGCTTCTTAAAATACTGGTGTTGAAAACTGTATTTATTTTGTTTGCTTTTTTTTAGGGGCAGTATGAGGTAAAGTGCAGCTGACCCTGAATTTTGCCCAAGGACAGTTGACCCTGAGTCCTGACTTGGTTATCTACATCTCTCCCAAATTTGCAGAAGAGGAAGAGAAGGAATTCATACGTTAATCTCCACTTTAAACACTTTACAATATCAAAGGTGTGAGATTTGCAGGCTCTCAGCCTTAAATATTCGAACTTTAGGCATCCAGAGTAGCTCTGAAAATACATGAAAGTACTTTCAAGTAAGTATTTGGGAAAAAAAAATTATCCTAATGCTTCTTAGAAAGCACAAAGTATTCAGGAAAACAAATTAAAAAACCCCAAAGTTGCTGGGGAGCATGCCATGTGCATAGGTACACTGAAGTACTGTATCCCTTGTATTTGTATGGTCTGTTTTATGTCCAGCAGAGCCTTTCTCCATCAATCAGATACACAAAATGCAGGTTAAGGTAAGTCTCTTAGGATGATTTATAAAAGTATTTCTCAGATTAGAAATTTTGGCATTTCTTTACATTTTCATTGATTTTCATTTACTACAAAGTAATCTATTGCCAAAAACTGAATTTCATTTCAGTTATAAGGACAATTCCTGAAGAAGTCATATACTGTACTTGTACTGAAGCAAAAGCTTTGAGTAACACCCCAACCTCTTACTCAAACTCCTCTGAGAACCTGAAAAGGGCTAGAAAAGAGCATCAGGAGAAACACCCTGCTTAAGCACTGGTCCTACAGCTGCTGAATGGCTGCAAGCACAGCATGTGCCAGTGGGCCAGTAGGAGGCATGTGGTAACCAATGTCAGTAGCCACCTTGTGCCTTTGTCTCTCATCAAACCCAGAGTAGGTTTTCCATGATATTCCTTTCCCCATAATTCCTCCGTTTCCAGTGGAATCACTCAAGAAAGCTGTTGCTTCTCTTTTGTGTCTAGTGAGTGGCAGTTCCTTCAAAGTTACAGTTTTCAAGGAATCACAGGTAATTACAGCTTGTAAGCAGAAGTGCTGAGCTTCAGCAGGGAGCATCCTCCCACTGCTGTGCCTGTTAGAAAAGGCAGAGCCAGCACTGCTGTGGTTACCTTTATGAAAGTCAGCTTGCAGTGGCACGTGTCATCATTTAGATTTTTTATGATGATCTCTCCATAGTGTTCAATCCATCTTTGCCCACTCAAGATGTTATGGATGCAGGATGTCACCTTGTTCCATGCAAAATGGTCTTTAAAACTGTAAGGAAAAATACACACAAGAAAATTGTCATGCCATGTTCAAGTGAGCTCAAGCTTGAGGAAAAACATTTGCAGGCAACTTGATTAGAGAAACCAAATAAACTTTTTTTTTACTAGACTGCTTCATCTTGTTCCAAGCCTTCTAAAAAACAAACCCTATGGCAACAATCCCACCTCCCAGAAAATCCTTTTCACTTCTGCTAGATACTTTGGTCTTGAATTCAGTTTTCTCTCTATCTACTTGTCCTTCTAACCAGTTTTAAGTTTCCAGAAGTAATCATTCTGGTATCTACTATAGTCTGAGATGCCCATCCAAGCTTGTAACACAGTGACAATGGAGAACACAAGGACATGGGCCACCAGAACATGTACTTGGCTCAAAAATAAGCTTGGCTCAAGCCCTCAAGGCTGAGCCTAACATGTGTGCTTTAGGCAAGAGCCAAAGTTCTCACCAGGCACTTCAAGATGCAGTTGCACACTGGGAAACAGCAGACAGGGAGAAATAAACAAGTACCAATAGTGAATGCAACATTTCACCTTTTATGAAAGAAGTAGATGCTCTTATAAAACAGCTTTATAAAGCATCAAGGAAAGGAAAGTCTCATGAAGACATACATTCTACAATTTCTTCTGGGTATGGATGGCCAACTCACCACAGGTAAGGTAAAATATAAACTTACAAAGCACCACTTTCCCCAGAGCAAGTGCCTCACACACTTCCTTTTGAAGTTACTGGAATCTTTCCCTTCCTCCCCTTAATCACTTGCTGCTTTCTAAGGGCACACACAAGGACAGTTTGTACAGACTTGCAGATATGCAGCCAATTTATCCCACAGTAACTTGTTTTTCTGCCCTTACCTACACATGTTATCATAAATGCTAAAACCATCTATTAGTTTCAAAATGAACCTTAATACTAATGCTTAATTTTCCCCATAGCCTGGGCACCTTTTTTGTACCCAATTCTGTATCAAATAAACAGGGATACAAATCAACACATGGAGATCACACATGAATCAGATTGCTTCCCAGTTCATCAGCCCATCATAGGCCCTAATATATTAATTATTTTGGCTCTGAGCACTCATTCACATCATTTCATTTCAAAGCTTAGGGCAGGTGCTATGAACATAACATGGTTTATACATCACCTTTTGGATACTATCTTACTAGACTACAACTTTATCCACTTGAAAAAAAAAAAAGACATGCTTGATTTGATGAGTGCTAGGTACTTGAATTCTTTGTTGTTTTTGTTTTTTTTTTTTCAGATGGCAGGATGGCAGATTAATTAATTTTGTACTTTCTCACTGGAAAACAGATTTAATTGGAACAATACTCAACCTTTAGACCTCTGGTTCTGCAAACATGATGGATATAGGCCAAATTTTAAGGGATTTTAATTGCTCATCAATAATGGGCACTCTGACAAGCCAGCATTGAAACACTACAGATTTTTATTTAAAAAAACAAAAGGAAACAAACCAATTATACTCAACACTTCACTACAGTGGCTGCCTCCTTGGATAACGGACACCAGATATGTAAGTGGTTCTACTTATCACTTACAGTCATTATTTCTGCAGTGATGATGGTTGTCTGCCTTGCCTACAGCCCAGAACACCCCATGGTGTCAGGGTCCCTACAAATATAGTTAAAAAAGACAGGAACACCACCACCTCTTCCCCCAAGCCCATACTCGACCAAAAGAATTCATAGCTTCCTTTACCCTACAGTTTTTCCCTGTGAGTTTAAAATGCATTAAAGTTGAAATTCAACTGAAGTATGAAAATACCTTTTCATTCCTTCAAAAATGAAGTATGAAAAGGTATTTTCTTTTTTCAAGGTACACAAAAGTAAAGGGTTTTTTTTCATTGTTCGTGTTTCATAACTTTTGAAAGAGTCAGTGCTTCTGATTTATGCTTCTGGTTTTGGTTCGGTGGGGTCTTTCTTCCTCCCCTTTTCTCTTTAAATGAATTCAAAGGCCCCAGTCCTTCCAAAGGGCAGAGCAGAGCTGGCTGTCCTCTGAATGAACGTGGCTGCAGTGTGTGCAAGCACCAATGCCTGTGCAGGAACAGCAGAGCCCAGTGGCGGCACTTACGCTGGAAGAGTTACGTGTGTTGTGCCAACTGGAACAATCTCCATGGACTTCCCCCAGAATTTGTTTTTCCATCTGACATCTGGAACAAGAAGTAAAAAAAAGACAGGTTTAGTCACAGGTGGGTGAATCATGCTGTTTCTGGCTTCTACTTTATTTTCAAGAAACTCAAAATGACAAAGTTCAACAGAAGCATTCAAAGAATGTTGTGGGACCTTCAAATACATGATGGTGGGTTCGGTGTTGTTGCTGTTTGCTTTTTTTGATTTTCATCATAATACTGGTTATTTAAATAGCAAAGTAACAGATGTTTAACAGTCCTCTCAAAAATTTTTGCAAAATAAAGGAATTTGAATAAACCATAGGCAGCATATACTTGTCTGCAGTTCAGTTGCATTCATGCAGACATTTTCAAAGACAAAAGCAGAATTTCAAATACAAAAATTTAACAAGAAAATTCACAGTCAAGAGGCTAAAGAAGGTTTCAAATGGCATAAAATGGCGGAGGGTTTTAGTCCAACTCCCTCTGTAAGTTTAACTGGTCTTTTGAAATCTTGTTTGAATCACAGAAAGAGGAGTCCAAGCCTCATGCCTTTTCTTCAAAAATATAAAAAATATAAGAAAACTCAATGCAAGTTTAGCCAAATTTATTGAGCAAAAGCACCTGAAAAAGAAAGAAACAGAGAGAAGCATGGCAAAATGTGTGTATAGTTAAACTGGGCTAGATAACCAGGCAGTGACTTTCACAGTAACTTCAGAGCTCAGAGGAATAGTACCATTCCTGTTTTAGACTCTAGGAACTCCATTCCCTGCCCAACCCAAAAAAGAGGCAAGACTTAAACTCTAGTCTCAAAAAGATGCTAGTTCTAACAGAAGGAAAACAAAACACCATTTCCTGTGTAATTCTGGGGGAAATTCTTACACTGGTTGTGAGATGGATGCTCAAACCACAGCTAAGAAATTACTCAGGTATCCCCCGAGTATGTATGTGCAAGTGAGGAATGAGCCACACTGGGCTGCCAAGACCAGAATGGGATACAGGGCAGAATTCTGCACACAAAGAAATTACTTTTCTTATCATGTGAGAAAAGGACCTTTTGAGTTTTTGGCTTTGAAGTCTGGTGCTGGGTCAGCATCTTCAGTGACAGTGATTCTCTTGTGATTCCTACACTGCACAAGTGCTCCAAAGCTACTTCCAGTGTGATGCTGTTGAGGCAAATTCTGTCCTGGCTTTCTCTCTTCAGCAGTGGGATGGAAGAGAAAGGGCAAAGGTACACCCTACCAAATTTAACAGTTAAAATGCATCACCAGATTGTGCCAAATTCTATGCTCTCATAAATGGCAAAGCTGTCCCACAGAGATCAGCATGTGGGAAACATCTTGGGAGCCAGGGTACAACTTGATCACACAAGAATTTTAGGACAGAAGAGAAAAAGCAAAGTGTTATTTCAAAGCTGTGCTCACACTAATTCATGCACAGATGCTGGAATAGCTGAAACTTCCTTCATTTCCACTGCTCATGTGTTGACACTCCTCTGCAAAAGCAGTGCCAGCTTCCTAAGTCATGGAAAGCTATTTCCAAACTATTGGTGCCTGTGAGAGCCTAGTCTTCAGTTCACAAGATGTGATCAGGAGATTCCTTGGTGATGGAACACATGAACTAAGGTCAGTGCCTGGTGGGATGACAGCACTACCCTGGCAATGTTGCTGTCTCCTTTTGAGCTGAGAAGGCGACACAGTAAGTGAAAAGGTCTTTGCACACAGAAAGAACTGAACTCACTGACAAGCTGCCTTTATGATTAAATTGGTGTTAATCTTTCCATGTAAGTTAACATAGCCTCATTACAAGAGGTCAAAGCATTTTAAAATTGCCTTTACAATGGAAAAAAAAATCACTGTCTAGCCCTCCCATAAGCTCAGCCAGCCATATTTAAAAACAAAGCAAACAAAAATCCCCAATCCTGCTGCACCCTGACTGAATGTCCTATGCCCATCAGGACCAAATCTCAGACTTTAACAGTAATCAGATTCTCATCTCTCATTAGAAGAACTTCATTCTCTAAATGGAAGTGTTAAAATATTTGAATGATAAGAGTTGTCAAAATCTGTTAAACAAATCAGTCTCATCTATCTTTATTAAGACAGGGTGCTATCTGATCTTATTTAAACAGTGTTCAAGTTACTGAATAAATTTTTGGTCATCTTAGCTTTTGGGCTATGAACAAAAGGATTCTTGTGTCTCTGTATTTGTTTACAAAGCAAAGAATTACACAGAATAATAAAGCCCAGACTAATGGGTTCCAATATCTGTTCAGTATGGCTCCATCTGTGATAACTATAATCAAGTCAGCAGAGCCAATCAGGAAAAAAAAAGATGACAATATGGCCACATTGTGATTTGACAAACCCCTGGGTGAAGGATTTTAAGTGAGTTAAAAGGCATGGTTATGTTTTGTGTGCACTCCAAAATAATCTAATCACACAGGTGCTGTTACTGGCTGATACCTTCACTACAGTACACAGCAAACAAAACTACTGTTTTGAAAAAAAACAGTAGTCAAATAGCACAAAATCTTACATACTGTAATAATGCCAGCAGAGAAAGAGAAGGTAAATGTATTTACCCTTGCTGTTATGCTCATTTCTGAAAATTGCTTTCAGAACAGGTTTACAAGATTTGCCAAGGTTCAGGATTTAACTTGTAGTGTTTTCATGCTGTCTTCAGGCTTGTTTGTTTTATAAATAGCTTGACATGCAATTCTTTTTTACTAAAAAACAACATCCCTCCCCAACACGCCAAACAAACCTGATTTTAAAGAAGAACAGATATTTGTACATGAAAATAATAATCAATTAATGTTACATGAAAAAAATCCAAACAAAGCAAAATCTCTTGAGAATTTTTATAATAGCAGAGGATCCAAGTAAGAAGCATGCAAGTAAGGATAGGCTAAGATTTCATAAAACCATTCTAATACAAATTTAAGCAAGGAATTTAAAATTTTCCTAACTTCTGGATACTTTGTATCAGACATACAATTAAAACATTATGAACATTGTAAAAGTAAATGACAGACTGAAGAGTTACCTTGCCAAAAAGCAAAATTCACAGATTCAGCATGGCATGCAGAAATAGGTGGGTGGTGACTGACCTAAGAGCAAGACATGAAAAGAGAGGGGAAAAAAAGATTAACATATGAACACTTGAACAGTCCTTTTGGTTTGGCTTCTTTTGTTTTGTTTTCTCCTTCATTCCCATATGGCATTTACAATTTGAACATTAGTTTTCACTTTGCAGTTGTGTCCTGAAGGGGGAGGCAGTGAGATTAATAAAGGCTCTCAGACCCAAGAAACCTTGAAAGAAATGGCAAACAATTATTTTGAAAGGCCTGAGATTTTGTTCCAGTGAAAACCTAGCAATATACTTTGTACATTGTCTCTAAGGTAACAATTAAATTTACCCTTAGGACCTCTTAAGAGATTAACAAAAACCACACTTTGACTGCACAGACAAAAATTTTCAAAAAACCAAAAACACAACAAAGAGCCAAAAGCTTCTGTACAGTGAATAACCACAAAACCCTGAGTATGAGGGAGCAGATGGTGATCAGCATCTCCAAGGGGTCAGGGGTGAAGAAATGAAGCCAGGAAATTCCATCCAGCAATCCCCACCAGTGCCGCAGTGACACCCCAGGTGTTTCTAGGTGAAACTCTAACCACATGCACTGCATTTCATCAGCTTTGGGCAACAGCACGTGCCGAAATTAGGGCAACCACCAAACTAGCAAAGCAGGGACTGTGAGCAAATAAACAATTCAGACTATTAAAATGCAACAGTAAATAAAAAAAGCACAAAGTGAAAGGAGGAGCAGCCACTCCTCCTCAACCTGAATTCTCCCTTCTGAGTGAACACAACTAACAACTGACCAGGACCAGCTCTTAAGATGTGCAATGCCTGCTGTGCCTTGGGCAACTTTATTTTCAAGTCAGACTGCTATTTTTCACTATGAAAAATCAACTCAAAAAAGTTAAGTCAACTTTTACTTTTTTTTATTACTCATTTCACAAATCTCTTACTAAGCATTTTTTCCCACAGGCATCCAGTTATTTATTGAACATCCTCTACTTGGTTTAAAAAAAAAAAAAGGAGTACTAATTACTTTTAGCTATGGCCTAATTCAGCAAGAGCAACACACTCTCTCTTACATACTGTACCCAGATTAACCCCAGATGTCACTGTAATACATGGGTTAAACTTAGCTCTCTTAAACTGTTATAATTCCAGAGTAAGGTCATGGAACAGGAGTTATTCTAAACTCCCTCTAGTGACAAAACAGAATATTTGTTACTTTTGTATCTTCTGTCAGTCTATGCCATTAATTACATTCTGCCTGCACTAACAAGGTATCTGGAGTAAGCCCCAAAATGCTAGTGCAAGCAATAAGCCACCATTGCTGATGTAAAGTGAAATATTTAATGCTTGCAAGCTGTATTAATTTCTTTCTCCCATACTGCCCTCTGTTCCTAATATTTCTCCACCCCATATTGTTACAGTAACTTTACTACTCTAAGCTCACCTCACTTATTTCTCATATTAGAACAACAGTTTTACATAGCACAAGCCTGCTCAAGTAGTAAAATTCTTCTTTATAAAAACTAGCCTTTGTACTGGTTTACCCAATATTCAAGTGAAAATATCTTCCTTTAATTCAGTATAACATTAAACTCAGTGCACTTTATTATTCAAATTTGATGCTGTGTTGGTACTTGCAGTGCTCCATACACATCACTTTAGTACTGAAGTAGCACAGTGATGAACTAGATACATGAACTTTAAATTTGATTCTTGCTTTGACTGTATTATTTTCTGTTGGTTTTTTTTCCCCCCTCATTTGGTTAATGGTTTTTTTTCCCCCCTCATTTGGTTAATTTGGTTTTTTTCCCCCCTCATTTTTACTCTTGCCTGTGACATTTCCTGAGACTAAGGAAAGATCACATAACATTCTTTTCTGTCGATTCTAAAACATAATGTGCAAAGTGCTTCACAGGCAGTAAAAAGCACTTTTCATTTCCTAAAGGAAGCCTCTGAGAAGTCTTTCTCTGATCAAATTTCTAGGTTGCACACCTTTGCCCGCTTGCACTTTTTGTATTTTTTTTTTATGTCTAGACAGAATGAGACAGCTTTCAGTCATTCTTACTTTGCTACCAGCCACCAGGTATTTGAGTTTTATCTTTTTAACATATGCTTCAAGTTTAGTAATTTTGGTAGCTTGGCTGGTTTAAATTTAGTATTTTTCACTCATACTTAATAATTATTCTACTACTGGGTAATTATCTTCATAAACACTCAGACCATGATGTGCTGTATAAATCCTTCACCTACTCAGCTGTGGTAGCAAATTTCTCGAGGCTTAGCCTACTAAGTATTTGGACAGGAAGCACAAAGAGTCATGGTGCCATTGGAAATACTTGTGGTTGATTGACTTGCACAAGGGATGCATTTGTTATAAAAGAAGGCATTAAGCAGCTGAAGATACAGTACCTTTAATGATCACACACAAAAGAAAATGACAAGAATGTAAACTTTTGTTGCAGTTGTGATCAGATTTCAGCATGGGGAATTGCACTCTACTTAACCAAGTTCTCTTGTTACTGGAGCAGGCAGCCTGCCAGCCTGTGCTCCTCCAGTGTCAGCTGCTGGTTGTGATGTTCCACACCAAATTTAGCAGACTTTCCTCAAAAAACATTTCCCTTTGTTTATAATTCAGCAAAGGCCCTTGGGGTTTGCTGGGCTCAGGTAATGTAGAGTAATCTTGTATTTTGCCAGTAATTCTGGAGAATTCCAGCCACACATTTAGAATTCAGCAGTGTATCAAGTAGCAATTCTAAGGGTTGCAGCATACAATACCTGTTCTGCAAAGAACTGGAAACCCTTATCTTCACGGATACATTCATAGGTTTCTCCAAGCACAGGATTAAATGGCTTACTTCCAGCTCGGTAGTAACTGGATGCATAGGCAGAGACTGCAAAGGCAGCTATGTACACCTGGGAAGTATATTTTTGGGACTTAGGTTAATTAATTTACAACAGACACAAAACAAATAAAAGCAAGCTTTATCCTGATTCTGTATTTTCCCCTTCATTTGCAGGCTACGGACATGCATGCCTCCTGCAAGCTAAGCCCTAGTTCACACATTAGAGGATTATTCAATTTTCAGAGTCATTCAATAGGTCAGGGATAGAATGTCTAGGGTCAGATACTGCAAATTTCATCAACTGAAAAGTGTTTGAAACAGTTTAGCATTCTGCAACACAGTTCAAAGTAGTAACCTTAAAGTCACTGTTAAATTTAGTATAATAACTGGTTTTTATAGTTACATCTGTGACTAATAAAAGTACCAACTATTCTTTTCATAAACATGGCACAGGAAGTATTGGATGATTTTTCACCAGCTTTGCTATTTCTAATGCTGTTTGACTTAAATTGCTTTTTATCTACTGGGTGCTATTACCTAATCATGAAACTGTTGATCATG
This sequence comes from Melozone crissalis, assembly GCF_028551555.1. Classification (NCBI taxonomy): domain Eukaryota; kingdom Metazoa; phylum Chordata; class Aves; order Passeriformes; family Passerellidae; genus Melozone; species Melozone crissalis. Next base: position 33,304,830 of record NW_026535794.1, read on the forward strand.
ACTGACACACAGGTAGCCCTTCCAAATTTCTGCTGTCAACTCAAGCATAACATGAGAAATTAGAATTCACAGTTGTTTGATTCAAGTCCTCTTTGTAATACTTTTTTTCCTCTTTTCATTCCCTTTTCCTCATCTTGTGAAAGTGTAGATACTCTCTTTTCACAGTTTCAGAAAACAAATCCACTGAGGATATGCTCTTTTGTGAACTATTGCAGTTACTATGCAACAGCTAGCACTAAATTTTGCTTGAGGAGTTTCTCAAAGGCAAAGAATACACCAGTCTGAGGTAATAATTTCCAGATACTTGGGCGTGGGGAGGAGGGAAAAGGCTTCTTTTCCCTCCCTTTTGAACAACTACTGCTCATTCCCTTTTCCTTTTAGCATATGTTCTCAAGAGAACACAAAATGCTACGGACTCAAACCCCCAGTGAATGACCACACCCTGTGAACTAAATTGTAACCCTTGAAAGTATCAGAATGAGGAAAGAGACTTTTCAAGTAGTATTTCAACATGATTACCTACTCTCATTAATAACGTCATTTTGAGATAAGATACATTCAGTTGAAAAGGCTTAATTCAGTTTGTGGGAAAATCTCTATCTCTCATTTAAGAGAATTTAGGGAGCTTCTAATCCTTTATTTATGGGCTTGCATATTAAGTAGCTCTTGTACACCTGGAAGCAGAGCAACAAATGCATTTCTCTCTTGTTGTTTTGCCAAATGCAGAATTCAGGGTTCTGCACTGGAAGGGGATGACATCATTATTGTACCCAACATACGGCATACAGCCTGATTTTGAGATCTTGAACATTTTGGATAAACACAAAAGCTTCAGAAAACCAGTTAACAAAAACAATGGAGCTCATTTAGTAATATAAAGATGTCACAGTCATGTAGGCTGGAAGATCCAGCATCTCTATGAAGAAATGTGTTACCACATCAGACACCCTTGAAAAAGATCTATTGTAGCTTTCATCTTTGAGAGGGAACTAAGTTCAATCCCACCCTCTCTTTTTGTTGTAATTTTTAATATTAGAGAGCAAGAGCTGCAAAACAGAACTAAGCTCCTTTCTTGTTTAAACTTGCAGTACAGCAAGGTACTTGAGGAGAGAGAGACTTTCTGAAAAAGCAACAGAAATGGAACAGCATAGTCAAAAATAGTGGCTGTGTGAGTATGTACAGACATTTGGAGAGTTTGCCTCTCAGCTGAGAGAAACAAAACAACGGACTAGAACATCTTCACTTCTTCAGTACTGCTTTTATGTTAATTCTCACTCTGTGAGTGCTCCTGAGAGTTTGCAATCAGGAGTTTACCATGCGCTCGAAGGGGTTTGGCGTGTGCGCCGCTGTATCCAGGAGCTCGCTGTACTCCAGCTCCTCACAGAGGCGCTGCAGTGTGTTCAGGGGCTCATTCAACTCTACAGGCATGGCCACCTTGGAGAGATCCTTCCCTATGTTATTCCTCAGGATATTCCACAGGCTGATGTTACTGGTGTTAGGGCATGGAGCTGGTAAACACGTTCTCCGTTTAGAATTGCATCCGATTCCGCTTTCAGAAATACAATCTGAAAAGGAAGGAAGTGGCAGAACAATTAAATTCACATTTTCTTAGTTTCATCCCCCTCTGCAAACATACATTAAAATGCAACCATCTTTCCTTCTGTCAAAACTTCCTTCCACCCACGAATCATTTAAGTATTTCACTTGTGGTTGAAGATAGCCTGTTATAAAAATGACAAAATTAAGAATCACATTTTATGTGCATTAGCGGAAGCAAAATGCCAAGTACAAGAGATGCATAAAAATGACCTTCTTTTCCCTTAAAGTCTGCAAAAAAAGGCTCAGACTTTCCACTGCATTTGAAAGAGTAAATATTATAACCATTTTATTTGTAACGGAGATGGATTCCTATCTGTTTAGGGGATATAAAACCTCCTTCCTTGACAGAGCTTCAATTAAGTTGACACTTCTCAGAAGGCAAGATGTAACTTACAGATGCAAGGATAATAACTACTCCTACTGATCTCTTCCTACTTCTTTGCATACTCCTACCAGGAAAATTTCCTGTACCATGAATTTACATTCAGGCTTTTCCACATTGCTCCCCATAGCATTTAAACTTAGCGATGTTACTTTGAGATATACCCCCCATATATTGATGGAGAACTGATGTGTTGTAAGGATGCAAAAGCTGAAGCAACTGTAGAGCTATGGGTTTGTTGAAGATTAAAAAAAAAAGGACTCAAGTCAAGAGTCCTTGACATGAATATCTGAACTCTGTGTTCCTATATCAAAGCAGTCAGAGCAGGATAAATAGCTCCAAGTGTGCCATGATAGGATTTGTAGCAAAATCCAAATAGAGCTACAAGCTTCCACAACAGGCACTAGTCTGAAGTGATTATATTGCTTAGCTGTACATCACTTTTGTTTCAGAGTGTGTTTGCCGCTACAAGAACATATTTTATCTTTCCACATCCCCAGGAGCACCTAGGGAGCTCCTGCCTTAGGATCAGTTACTATTTGGAGACACCCAGGCATAGCCTCAGTCTGTCAAGCCCTGTCCTTTTCTGGCTTTCCTCACACAGCTCTGTCTTGAAGGAATTAAACCCGCACTGGGCTGCACATCTCCTTCTGAGCTACACATGCCTGGAGAATCCCTGCCCTTAAATGCACTTAACCAGTACTTCCTCTTCTCTGCCACTGACATAAGCAGGGTATCAGCAGTGCTTACAGCAGGGACAGCTGACCACAAGGACAAACTTCTCCATGCCTGCCATGCCTCCCAGCCCCTGCCTCACGTGGAACATTTAAAGGGTAATCAGTAGCATCAGAGTTTTGAGGAAGGAGTTTCCATCTTTCTTACCACTGGCAAACTCCAGTTCCTAATACCTCACATGACTGAGTTACTCTAACAAGGTCAGGTGAACCATTTGCAGCTCCTTGCCTCTATCTTTCTTTTTGCTTAAAAAATGGCATGGGCACTATGGGTCCAAAAACCTACCTGAAACAATTATACTGTTGAGAGTTAAGGAGCTCACTTCTATACTTCCCTATTGGAAGAATTTATTTCATATCAGAAGAGGCCAAAAAGAAGGATGTTCCCTTAGATACCTCAGGAATGAGGTAAATGCTAAAAACTTATCCTTGTTTAAAAGAGCTCCCAGAAATGGGATTTGGCTATGTCTTTTCACAGCTTCTGATTAAAAACAGGATACCAATTGGCTCATTTACGTATTCTGGACCAGTCCATTAATTGAGGTAAGCTGCTGAAAAAACAGAGTGGAGCAAGAACTTCAGTATTCAGATAACAAATTTTCTAAGCAGTGAAGTTTGCCTAGTCTCCATCACAGAAAGGCCCAGGCAGTTCTGGTTTGTAGGAGCTGTGACAGACAGCATGAATGCCAAAGGAGGTTTAGACATCTGACCTCCAGTGGGAGTCAATGACTTCTGAGGCCAAACTGCACCATTATCAACATCTGATCTGACCTTCTGCATTACAGTGTCCAGAGGATTTTGTCATAATCTCACAATTTATGATGCAGCTAAAGCCCTGTAGAAAAACGACATCCAGTTTTCTATTATTGGCAGTGGCAGGCTGCCCAAAGCACAGAAATAGCAGGTACCAGAAGCATGCAGAGGTGCTTCTTATACTGAAGAGCTTCAGTGACAGCCTTTGCTAGAAAAAGACGAACTGCCACATTAATACAGCTTTCTAAGGTCCAGATCATGAGATAAATTCTTTTGTATTTTTTCCTATTTTAAAGGAAAAATTTGAAATTTCTTCATTTTGATTTTTTGACCAGTTACAGAATACATATCAAACTACCCAAGTTATTAGGAATCTGCTGGTTCTTGGAGATGATCAGGAAACAGCTGCTAGTGAGAAATCACTGTTCAGCATTTTTGAAAATAAAAATATATTGTTAGACTGGAAAGAACATTGTGGTTAGCTGAAATGAGTTGAAGGCACAAAGCCAAGTAGGTTGTAATGACCAATTCTTCTCCTTTTTTTGAGTCTCTTTCCATTAGGAGGAAATATAAGCATAGGTATTGTCAAGTACTTATGCTTGTACCTTTCTTGCTTGTATTACTTGAGACTATCATGAGTAATACAAGCAAGAGAGAAATTCTTATGGTCATGCACCAGAGCTGCCAGTGTTCCTTTAAACACTGAGTTCTTCTAAAACAACAGGACTTCTGAATGCAGTTGCTAAATTGCAGACTGAAAAAACAGTGTGACAAGGAAAAATAACTTTTTTGAAAAAATGAAAGCAGCTGGTCCTTACTACTTTGAAAAAATCCTGTGGCCATGAGAAACTGAGAGAGAGTGGGAGTCACTCAAAGCAGCCAAGGAAAGAGGTGTTTCCCTGCTGATACAGAACCACCATCCTGCTTAATCAACAGTGCCCAGATAGGCAGATTAGCTGGAATCTGCTGTTCCAAACCAATCTCAGTCTATATGAGAAAAAACACAGACTTTTTACATCTCAAAACCCATAATATCAAATTATCTAGTAAGAGAAGAAAAAAATATCCAAAACAAGCAGAAACAAAATTCTCAAAACATGGCATAAATACCTCACTGAACTTACCTAAAGTTTGTCTTTCATTCTCCATGTCATTGCTTAGGTTATCTTCTGAGGCATTATCACTGATATCACTTACATATGAGTCATCATCTGATACCTGAGTGTGGGGTGGGGAAAAAAGCAAGATACATCACTCATTAAAATAATCCCGAATGCACGTGGACATTATTACTTTCAGCTGCAATTACTGTTTTAATATAATTGAACTGTCCAAGCTGTATTTCAATGCTATAGAAAAGTACTACGAAGTCCTATGATGTTCTCAGAGTGGAGTCCTTGCTCCACTCTGTTTAGAGTTTGGGAGAGATTGCTATAATTGAAATTTTAACTTGAGTGTAGACATGCTTCCTCTCCTTGGCTTCACTACCAAGAAGGTTTTCCTCATATCAAAACTCAAGGTTTTTATGGAACTCAAGAGAGGAAACAAAGATCTAATAAATTTCAATATGCCTGACATCGGCTTCAAGGCATCTACAGGTACCACAAGGACAGGTATGAACAAGTATTTTTGTGGTGCAAAAATACAAGTTCCCTGGGCACCTGTATAATGGACTCAAGGCAGCCTACAATGTCTGCAGTATCTGCATACTAACTCCTTAATTGCCATCTCCCTCACTGTGTATGTAAGACTTCTTCATAATACTTGCTACCCTTTACAGTGAAGAGACAATGACAACAAATATATACAAATGACTTATTAATTTCTAAAAGTTTTGAAAATTTAAATTTTCTGGCAGTCTTCTGGTGTACAGTTAGTGCTCAGAAAGATTGCCAGTCAATAAGCAGATAAGAAAATACATCTGAATGATGTCAATCTCCTTGCTCAGACCTCATTTTCTGAAGAACTAGCAGACAGCAGGACTTCCTGTGCATCAAAGAATTCTGTGAGAGAGTCAGCAATAGACAGTCTGCTTTCATTGGACACCTGGTGAACCAGACCTCTGCCTTCCTCTCTTGAATTTTCCTGTTTAAAAGGAAAAAAGTTTTGAGCAGGGAAGTAGCACAAACAACACTGATGCATGCAATTCCACAGTCTCCTAACCTGAAGGGCTGTAAAACACTGGGAGAAGATTGCACATGCTCCTCTTCAATTTATGTGAAAGATAGCATGTGTTTCAAAGTGGGATTTAAAACCAAAGTAAAACAGACCAAAGAGAAGGAAAAAGAAGGAAAAGAAAGCAATGCATATTGAGTAAATCACCTACGGTGCTGTATATAAAAATGCGTTGCTATTTGAATTATTTAACCAGATATATCCAGTTTAACCAGATATATCATCAAAAAGCCCACAAAAGAACAAAAGTCCCATCTCTTTATATTACACCCTAGATTCACATTCCTTCCTGATCTTAGCAAATTAATTAATCTTTTCCTGCTCAAGCCGTACTCAATGCAAAGCCTGCCATAGAATAGTCTACAAAACTCAGAGGGGTAAAGTTGCTTGTTTATAATAGTATGTTTTCCTAGCTCTTTTTATTCTCTAATTTTCTATGCTGTGCTTTGGAAATCGCTCCTTCATATCCACACCTGAGGTATCTCCACGTTACCCAAAACCAACAGATTATTAAAGCCACGTAACCGGAATTGCTTCTGCTGCTGGAGGCACATTTGACTGGCACAGAGATCCTGACAGCCCCTCCCATGGGAGCACTGCGGATCATTGGTGTAAGCGGAGCTCCAGTAGGTGGCCTGGCAAAGGTGGGGTGACCAGTGAGACCTGTCGTTCTGTAGAGAAGTTTGTGTGCTACTGTTTTCCCTGATAACTCCACCAACGCAAAGGGAATGAGCTATGCTGGCCCAAATGAGTGTATTAGCTGCTCTCAAGATTTTCTGCATGGGGTGCTTTACTAGCTTATAACCATGACTTCCACATCATAATTTTGCAGGAATTGTAGTATTTTATTTTCAGAACAACATAATGAACAACCTGACAAGCCCAGAATCGAGCTGACAAACCTTCTTTCAAAGCTTTTCTGTTGGTAGGCTGTGCTGTGGTATGGAATGTTATTTGGTACACACTGATAATGGTGACATGGAAACAAAACAAACTGCTATAAAAAATACTTGAAAAATCCCTCCTTTTACACAGGGATAAAAGAGAACCTCAACATTGTTCCTCCTGGAGGAAGGCAGTTATACTAGCCTACAAGTGAAAAAAAAAAAACAGCCTTACACACATAAGCATTGCTACTGGGATTATTTCCAATACTATTTTGAATCTGAGAAGGAAAGCAAGCAGGAAAGACTCATAAAAGAGCATCAGGTTTATATATCTAACACATGAGCTTCAGTTTTTCTTGTTCCATATTCCCACTTCGGCATGATGAACTACAGTTGAGTTACCCAATAGACAAACAAAAGTTTTCCATTATGCAAAGGCTTGAGATGCTATTTTATACTGCTTCAATTTTCACAGGTGGATCACAGCACCCAATGTATCATTTAGTGACAAGTTTTGTGCAGTGGCCCTGTCTTCCTCAAAGCAGCACTACTGTATCACAGTCCTCACACAGTCTTAAAATGAAGCTTCTCCAGTATAAGTGATTTCATCCTCAAGTTCCAGCCCAAGCCACGCCAGAGGGAATTTGTGAATGCAACCTCCAAAGGACCTTCTGAAAGCTATTTTTGTCATGTGTGTCTCTTTGTGTGTGTATAGCACATAGCACAAGATTTAAAAATAACCCATTGTCATTGCAAGGACCTCCACTGAAAAAGAAAATAACTCCTGAAACGAAGTAACAACGCATTAATGCTTTTCTGGATAGCAGTGTAAGGGCTATTCAAATTCTTGTGGGTTTTAAAGCAAAAGGCATCAGAATGATCAACTACCTAAGGAAAAACCCAAAACTGAACAGCTAAATATGACCAAAACACAGCTCCACTACACCAGAACTGAACCAGAAGCGAACAGATGGAATCTGTTCTGGAATGACTAAACTGTCCTTAAAAATAAAAGGAAATAATTAGTTATGTAAAAGCCCCAGCACTACATGCACTCAAGTTCTAATGAAAGATTTATACTACAAGTACAGCAGAGGTTCCTGTATGAGTTAACATTTAGGAAAATCCATCAGAAATAACACAGTTCTGGCTTCCCTCACTAACACCATTAACACCCACATCTTATGACCTATAATTACACCATTTTCACATGCATTCTGCAGCGAGCCAAAAAACTGTCTGAACATCAGTGGAATCTCAAACCAGCTAACTGGATGTAGAAGAGTCCCTGGCTTCACACAAAGACAACTAAATGGCTGAAAGGGCTCTTTTAGGTCCCATTAACTCTGATCCTTTAATGGAAATGTCTGAAAATCGTTCTAAACCTTACATGATCCACACTGGTAGCCAACATTCTGGACTAACAGCCCTTGGATGGGTGACAGAAGATCTACATAACTTAACAAAGGATTAAAAGGGCAAGAGAAACAGTGGCAGAGGGTGACAGGTGGCAGCTCTGTACATGCTGAATGAGAAGCAGGCGAGGGAGAACACCAGGAACCAGCAGCAGAAAGCAATGGAAGATGTGCTCAGGAAACCTGCTCACAAGGCAAGTCTTTGAAACCAAACACCACACAATGCATCACCAGAGATGACTCACAGCCAGGAAAGCAGACTGGCTTTGCTAACACACCACACCACGGGGACACACAGAGAACAGACAAGAGGCAGCTATGCAGCACTGTCTAGGTGTAGGGGCTGGAGGAACAGGACATCACTGAAAGAGGAAATCCATACCCACCTTCACCAAATCTGGGCTTGATTTTGCATTAGATGCTGAATCAATGATCTTAGATTCGGCATGTATTCTGCGTAACCGGTCTTTAAGATCTGTGTTTTGTGCTATTGCCTGGAACATTTAACAAAAATATTGGGGATATAAAGTTCTCTCAACTAACTCAAATGGGGCTTTATTGTATAGAAAGGGGCAAAGACTATTTAAAGTGTAATATAAAACACCACCACATCCTTTTTTTACTGGTTCAGCAAATCCTTTATTATAAATGCTTCAAACCTTACTCCTTATCTGTCAAATTAAAACTGTTTTTTCTAGTGTGAGGAAACAGAGACATCAGTGGAGAAAAAAAGTCAAAGATGGCAGGGATATTTTTCTTTACACCTCCTTTCCTTCACTCCTATCTCCAACATAGCCTCACTCAATGTTATTTCTTGCCACATCCAAAACCATTTGATTTTCCCATATTGGTAGTTTCCTTTGCCTTTCAATGACAGATAAACAAGACATAAATTCACACAGGTAACAGGTACAACTCGTGTCCTATCAGATTATAATGGCAATAGTCAGAATAAAAAGCCTCTACTGCAGACTCATGTTTGTTACATGCTATTTACTTATTCTGGGTGCATCTGATAGACAGATGTCAATTAGAGTACACTTGTAGGAAGAGAGCCTAACTCTGCAATGAAAATGTCTCTAAAATAAAAGACTGTATTATTAATTTTGGGACAGTATTGAAGACTTAAATCCCATTTTAGTGATCTGAATCAATAGCAGGATGTGGAGAACCCTGCTGTTTACACATCCACTTTATCCCACAAATGCTTCTGCTCCTGGCAGTAATATGTGTTGGAAATTATCTTGGGTGCAGGAAAGCCGGAAAGCTCAATGTGATGATGGAGGGGAGAAAACTTATTTCTGGCTTTAGCTATATGTGGTCTGAATTTGCCATAAAGGTTTATATATCCCTACTGTGTCAAATGCCCAGCACTGTGTTAAATCCTCATCAGGCAAGTGCAAAATAGCTCTCCTGTAATGACAACTTTCCATTTTCATTATTTGCTACAAAATGTTTTCTTCTTTCTGCTGGCTACTTCCTCCCCCCCCCCAAACCAGAAACATTGTATTTTTTCCCATTCTGTATTTCCTTTTCTTAGAATGTGTGTAGGTCAAGGCTACAATCTTAATGAGGGGACGCAGAGGCAGATGTGCTAGTTTTGGGTGGTTTATTCACTTTAAAGCTGCTCATTTTTCTTCCACTGCCAGGCTGATGGAAGCAAAACAGACTTTACAGATCTGCAGATTAAAAAGAGCCCTCATAGGTGATTACCCTGCTGAAACAGCCAAGGTTCACAGATGACTTCTGGATGGGCTACAAGACTGATCAAGCATCAGATAAAACTTAACAGAATTGTTTTTTAGACATGTACAGGATGAAGATGGACAACCACATTTCACTGCCCAGAAAACAAAATAATTCATGCTAAGCTGAGTGTTCACTAAGTTCAGCAATTTTAAAAGTGGTTTTCTGATACAAAATGGTAAACAAGTAACACTGAAAAAATAAAAGTCACCTATTCAAATATCATAAGTGGAAAATATGAAAGCCAAAAACAAAAGAAGTGCAAGTGAATGAGTTGTTACACAACTTCAACTTTCTCTAAACACTGTGGAGACATCACAGCCTCTGTGATGTCCAGGCAAAGAGGCATGTCATACTCTTAAAAACTGTGATCACATGCAGCTTTTGTAAAGCAAAGGGAAGTTTTCATACTGAAATAATTCTAGAAAGAATCTACATCACACTGATCAGTGCCAGAGAGTCTTCCCTGCCCCTGATGTGGTGTTTGTAATAAACTCTGAAATTTCAAGACCCTGGTAATGATTGCCCTCATTGCCCTGGAATCAGATCAGTCTGGTTGTCATTTTTAAGCATGACCAAACTGAAAAGTTCTGATCTCTACCAATCTCTACCAAACATAAAGCACACCAACCAGACCCCTACCTTTTTAAAGAGCACAATCTTTGGTCATTTAGAACTCTGCCCTAATAGCTCCATTGCTGCTTTTAGAGGAGTGAGAGATAATTGAGGCTGGAAGTCAATATAGCAAGTTGTACTTGAATTTGCTTTGCAGTGTCTCGGTGAAGCTCTAGCGCATTAGAAGGGACAGCTGAGTGCATTCAGCCACTCTCATCTTTGTTTTATGCCAAGTCATATACAGAATATTTGAGTGCTGTTTAGGTAAAGAAAAGGAAAAGGAAACCTGCAGCCCATCAGAAGTGAGTAGTAGCATGTTCAGAAAGAAAGCAGACTCATAGTCACAGAGCAGCCCTCTGATTCTCCATCTCAAATTATATAATTAGACTACATACCTAAATCAACCCATCTATCAAACTCCAATGATTTGACAATACCTTTAACATTTAGCAAAGTCTCTGAAAAATGTGATATAGAATAACTTACTATGATTAAATTCTGCAAATTTTAGCACACAGCTGACACTAAAGAAACAGAAATTAACTACTCTAAAATTTAAAAGTAGTATCTGATGACAATGAAGCTTGGTGAGCTTCAGCATGTCACTTACAGATGTTAAGGCATTCTTCAAGCCCACTATTTGTGCAGATGGAGATGAGGATGCATCGTACTCCAGCATCTGCTTCAGCTTTTCTCTCTCTGTAGATATGGTGCTGAAAGCTGACCTCAAGGTGAAGTAAACTAGAAGCATTTCATAGAAAGGGACAGTTAAAAACAATAGCAGCCAATTGTATACACACCAAGTACATAAAACTCCAATAAAGCATCATTTATGGTGACAGAAGCAAGAATTTAGGTCGAGAGATCCAGAGTGGGTTACTAAAACCAAGTAATATTAATCAAGGCTATAGGGCAGATTTTTTGTAGGAGACATGTTTATGGTGAAGGCTACTGTGTTGACTATATTAGCCACAGCCAAAATTACTCTGATTCTTTGTGACAGATGGCAACAAAGCTAACTAACCACATCTGCTCTTCACTTGCTTTTGTTTCCCAATTAGCTTGAATCTTCAGATGGTCATGACTCTATTCCATATTCCTCTATAAATTTCAGTGGGGGGAAGAAGAAGAGACAAAAGGAAAAAAAAATCAAATAGGGAAAAAAAAAGGCAGTTCTAACACATATTGTGCAACAGCTATAGGGTTAGTAGTTTCCCCACAAGCAAGTCAACTGTGGTATTATGTTTTGTTATCTTTTTCTGTGATAGAGAAATTTCAGCTTGTTAGATGATTTAGTGACTCAAAGGGTCAGATCCTGAATGATGTGCATGCTGTGCTGCTACTTCTGCTCCTTCCTGAGGCACTATCACCAGCCCAATACATTTAAATCAGACAACAGATCATGCAATTTTAACATCACTACAGGGAGGTTTATAGGGAAAATGCACTTTTAGAATTTTTTTCACCACTACGACATTGCATCTTCTCTTTAACCACAGGGAATAAAAATTTATTTGAGCAGTACTTGTCGGTGTAGGTTTTCAACACTCATCTGACTGGAGCATTAGAGGACTTCTGAGGACCTAATCAAGCCCTGTAATACAGCCATGAGACTTGCCAATGCAAAAATGAATCCATTTACAGGGAAATAAAAATGATAGAAAACCTGAGCATGGACGCATGAGAAGGGCAAACAAGAAATTCCTAATACTTCTGTCTCCTAATCATCCACTCTGAGTTAACCTGAATCTTCATCATTTCACTGAGTAAGTTATGTGACCCAGTTTGGTTTTCTGAAAAATTATTCTGAAGGTATATTCCAATACTGCAAACCATTACCAAAGCTATTCTTATACTATCCAAATAAATCTTTAACAGTATCATAGGGTGGGGAAGGAAATATGTCCACTGTGATCTATTCTGTTAGGCTTTCTTTTATATATAGATAACATGACCAGAATCTTCAGTGACCTTCAAGGGCATTTCATATTTTGTATAGTAACTTTACTTTTCAAGAATTTCTGCCTACTAAATGACTAGTGTTACATTTTATGCAATTTGTATCAAAAAAGTGACACAAGAGGTTTCTCCACTACTTTTTCTTGGAACAGGGGTGCTATGAAGTAACTTCAGAGAAAAATTCTTTATCCTCATTATCCTCTTAGCAAAATGATTCTGCAGTCATTACAACAAAGTTAATTGTCCCTTCAAATGTGTGGATCAATCTAACCAAAATTTCTGTCATGGGCAATTCCAGTAAGATGATTTTGAGTAGGTGATTTCTTTGCTCTGCTTAACAGCAGCTTTTCCCACTGCATCCCACCCTCACTTCTTCTCTTCTTCAGGAAAACATACGTCAGTTTTGACTGTAATTGGCTTTATGAAGTTTACTACTTGCATACATTCCTTACATAACAGAATCAAGATACATCAGCACCAAAGGGGAGCAGCAAGCAAAGAATGCTTATTGATACCATCAACCATTATCTGTGCCAAAGGGGACAAAGCCAATTCTCCCAAAAGCCTTTCAGCTATAAATTTAAGTGCCTCCCTCACCAAGATCACTTAAACAATAAAAATGTTTCTGCTGCGAGGGTGATGGAACAAAGCATTGCTAAATGAAAAATGATTTTGAGGGAAGAAATATTTCTAGTCAAGCTCCCCCTCTGGCTGCTTTGCATGATTTACTCTCCTGTATTCACTAAAAATAGGTTACTACCATAGCAACCCTTGCATCACCAACAAATGTTGACTCTGAACCACAGTGAAGCACACAGAATATAGAAACATAAATGTGCCCATATGCACAAATATGCGTGCAAGCACAAGAGAGTAAAGTCTGCTGTATGTATTTCTAGCAGCTGATTTTAGGTAATTTACCTTTTGGCAACAAATAAAACAATTTAGGCTTTCAGCACATAAAACAAGAGGTAGTTTTCTATTAAATAAAAACTGTAAAAAGTGGGAATTAAGCCACCTTTTTCAAACTACTCAAGATCTCAACACTTGCAATTCCTCAAGGAAATTAAAGGAAGGGTGTTCTCTAAACAATAAACTGGAAGCATTCTCAGAAGTCATATCATTATCTAAACTGGGATGATATAAAACCATTTATAAAAGACAGTTTCATTTACCTTTATGTGCAACGTGAAATAAGTCCTCTTGCATTTTAGTAAATTCTGATGATGTTTCAGAGCCATCAGAGTAATTTTTCTCCTCTACAAAATCTATTGTAGATAAGTTTGGATTGGAAGCATGCAGTCTCATAGGGGCAGAAAATACTGAAGGCACCTGTAAGTAGGATAGCAATTTGTGATGTTTTTATAAACAAAAGAAAATCTTGTTTTATTGTACCCACTTGGATTCCATGTTGGAGACACCAAAAATAAAAAAATTACTGTCAATTATCAATTGAAACTTTGAATGGATGACACCTGGCAAATGAAACCAGACATATAACTTCGCCCAAGGTGCCATAATGGGAGATTGCCAAACTCAAAAAAACAAGCCCATTGAGAGCTGTTACATGTGCTAGGTTATTTCCCCCCCTTATAAGTATCTAATCAGATATCTTCTGGGTGCAAATGTGCACAAAACTATCTAGGGAATTTGCAAAAATCTGTACTCTTGAAAAAAACCAAAAAACCCCAACAAATTAGAGAAGACTGACGATGGGTAAAAAACACAACCAGTGTCTGAAGGTAACAGGACAGATAGTCTATTGCAGATATCAATGACATCACATTTGTGTTTTGTCTGAGATATTACCACTTAAAATGAGCTAACACAGGACTCTATTAAAAAGGATTCATATTTCCTTAAGTGGTCATGCCAAGAAGTGATCAGTAACTAAGGTTTGGGGGAAGGTGGGCTCTGAAGGGACTGAAGTTACCTGTAACATTCCTTTAGCCTCTTTCCCAACAACTCTGGATCGCCACCTCCTGTGTGTTCTCTTTTCCTTCTTTGGGCTTTCAAAAGGTCCAACCTTTTAACAACACACAGGACAAAAGCAATAGAGACTGCCATAAATCCAATAACGCTAAGAAACACCTCAATTCTTAAGGATTTGGGGTTATTTTTTGGAATTGAAAGGGAAATTAGTTTTTGCTTTTGTTTTTAAACAACAAACCTGCATAGCATTTATAGCAGGCGCTGAATATGTCCTGTGAAGAACATCCATGCTCTGTAACAGCTGGTTCATTTCCAGTAAATATGTGTGACAGTTGGAGAGGTCTGTTTGGAACAAGAGAATGTTTTCAGTTGCCCTAAAGTAACAGACACACTGACAATTTTCTTTCTTTGGAGGTTAATCCTATTTTAATTGCAGCTAGCTTAAGTTATTCATTGACTAAAAGCATTAGACTGCTGGATAAAATCATTGTATCCTATAGTCAAGTTTAAATTCAAAATATTGAAATGCATCTGTGTGGTGTGTATAATGATTATGATATCTTCTCCTAGCTGCATGCAGAAAAATGAGAATAATGTGGTAATTTCTGCAGTTTGAGATTTGTCAGAGCTCCTCATGGTGAGGGTAACAATGCCACAGGCATCAACACTGAATTGTACATTCAGACCTAGAGGTGAGGCTCCTCTGCATTAGAGATGAAGCTCACTGGTAGGTAGAAATTTAAAAAACAAATATCACATAGACATTGCCAACATGAGAAAGATCTTCCTGCTCTTAGTAAAGCATGAAAGCAGAAGGTGACTTTGAAGTACAAAGACTTAGTGCTTTTTAAGTTACTAGGTTTTGGATGTTCAAATCTTACTACTGAACATGATGTTCCTATATAAAAGAAAATGTACTGAAATGCTCTTAGCTTCTTGAAGAGCTGCCCACAATTGATACCCCCACTTCCAAAATTACCAGTTCTTTTGGAAAAAAAAGTGAGTAACCACTTAATCGACAACCACATCTTTCCTTCCTCCAGCTTCAGAGAAAATTCTAACAGCAATGACTACTTAGTGTATAATACTCTC
Source organism: Melozone crissalis (assembly GCF_028551555.1). NCBI lineage: Eukaryota > Metazoa > Chordata > Aves > Passeriformes > Passerellidae > Melozone > Melozone crissalis. The sequence continues at coordinate 33,320,119 of NW_026535794.1, forward strand.
ATTGTTAAGGGAAAACTAGGGAAAATATTAGGCTACTTTCAATTTTCTTAAAATATAATTACCTCTTGAGCATTTTTCCATGTCTTCAGAAGACTGTAGCCAAGATGAAATCCTTGACTCATTACTCGAAAAAGAAAATGACAAATTACCTCCAGTTGATGTTGAATTCTGTTTGGTCAAGCTGCCTGCCTGTTCCAAAGAAGAACGAGTGAAGTATTAACACACAATATTTTAATGTTTTATGCACAAATTCTGACAACCAGCAGTTGAGAACCATGATCATGGACAAGGACTGAAGGCATCAATTACATGGAGGGGGAAGAAGTGTATGATCTGGACTAGGTATACAGTCATTGAGCACAATGGCATGATAACTAATGTAACTGCTGTCCACAAACAGCAGAAAAACTCAAGGAACCATGAAAATTTGCTGAAAACTAAATTTTGAGGAAGGGCAAAGTTATGCAAAAGTTAAGTCAACTCAACATAGTCTTAAGTTGCGCCAAGGGAAATATAGGTTGGTTATTAGGAAAAAGTTTTTTACTAAAAGAGAGATCAAGTACTGGAATGGTCTGCCCAGGGAGTGGGGGGAGTCACCATGTGTTTAAAAAAAGACTGGATGTGGCATTGGTGCCATGGTTTAGTTGAAGTGTTGGGGCATGGGTTGGACCCAATGATCTTGAAGGTCTCTTCCAACCTATTGATTGTGTAAAATAATTAAAGTACTATATCTGAAGAGGACCAAATTCAGACATTCTGTTCCTCCTCCACACTTCCCAAAGAAGCGCCAAAAGTAGCTAAGATGTAACACGCACATTTGTTAATGCTATTTTTCAGTGTAAAAACAAGATATCATTTAAAATTTTGACGCTAGATGTCATTTAAAATTTGACACAAGCTTGAAAGACTTCAGCTCAACAGTCCTTGATACAGGGATGGCCATACACCTTATCTGGGTAAAGACTACCCTTTGACAACACCTCAGTAAACATTTCCACACTTAGTTCAATTTCAGCTGTGCCCATCATCAGATGCTTCAAGAGGTGATGGAAATTCTGCATAAGAGCTAACTGAGGAGTATAATTATATAGCTTCCAATGGCAAGAAATTTTTACCCGTACTATTACCAGTTGAATGCAGCCTATAATGCTGTTTTCTTCTCTAACCTAACTACAAATAACAGCCATTCAAATACCTAATTATTTGTACATCTTACTAAACCTTTCATTTTCAACAAAACCCAGGTGAGAAGATGCACAAATCACATGCTTTGTCAACATCTTGTTAATAATCAGTTTTAAACTGTTTCATCCTAGTGCCTTTACACAGCCACATTACTTATGGTCATGAATAAAGCTGACTAAATTGTTTGGCTCTTCTCTGAAGCATGCAATTTACAAACTTTGTTACAACCTGCTGCTCACCTTATATCAGAAATCCAATAGTAGTAATTTTAAATCTATTAATAAGAAACTTCATCTACATCTCACTCAGCTGCACCTTCCTTAGTTGTCCTTTTTAAGTTTACAGCATAACCACCAACGTGAGTTTCAGAATAAAATAAAATGCACCATCCATGTAATGTCATTTGGTATTTTGTCAGTATGCAATAGCAGTAAGCATCAGTGAGCACACTTGTTTTTAAATTAATCAATGCAGCTTAGCTGGCTTACTCCTACATATAGCTGTCCCGGCTTTAGTCATATATTTAGACATATACATACACATATACATATATATATCCAAATAATCTCAGCATCTTTAAAAGCACAAGTAAACTGAATTTAATGATGGGCAATTATATTGGCATTTTGTGAACCAATTTCATGTTTATCTCTTCATTAATTGGCCTCACCTAACCAGTTTTTCCAGAACTCAAAAACATAAGTGAGGTGAGCATGAGGAAAGAAGGAAGTAGGGATTATGAAGAAGCAGACAAGAGAGAGCTTGTGTAGCTCCAGTTTTCATAGTTTTGCTTTGGATCAGCACAGTTAAGCTTTAGAATCCAGGAATTCCACATAAACATGTGTAGATAACTACACCTGTCTCTCAACAACAATTAAAAAATGTGGAAACCAATCAGGTGCTGCTAAAAGCAAATAAAATGCAACTCAAATTTCACTTGATATATATTTCTCAAAATAACCTAACTGCTGGAGTGATATCAACTAACACCAAGCTAAGGCTGGTGTAAATTGGCAGACTTCCATTTAGCTTGAGCACAGCTAAGGTGATTAACTGCAGCTTAAGAACTATCCCCTTCTATTTTTCACATGAAAATAAGTAGGGCTTCTTTGCAGTGCAAATCTGGATTAATAGTCTGAATTAAAGCCTTTCATGCCAAAGAAGAAATGGTTAGTTTCCTGACAGTAAGCAATAGATTTTAGATATGCTGATCACATAGGTTTCTTTGGTGTGGGTTTTTGGGTTTGGTTTTTTTTTTTTTTTTTTTTTTTGAGGGCACCAGCATAAATATACCACGGACTTTGCTATGTTCCACTTCTGCCCTTGATATTCTCCCCTGCTTCTATCCCTGCTGTCTTTCAGGAGAAAATAACTGAATGTCCACGGGAGACTTGCCCTTCCCTGGCAGGCAGTGCCTCAGGAGAGCAGGCTGTCAGGAGAGCAGGCTGTCAGAGCCCTGGAGCTGCTGCTGGCACACGAGGTGCTGCAGACAATTCTCTGCAGAGCAGCCTGGTTACCGCAGGGTGAGTTATTGCTCCTTCAGCTGCCCACTCACATTGACCCCTCCTGCTCCACCACGAGCAAAAAGCTGCTCAGACACACGTCTGTGTTTGCTACAACTCATTCTCACTCACAGGATAAGGTGAGGAACTGTGGGTATTGGAGAACAAGCCTGCTCAGATCATAAAGTAATTCCACCAGGGAAAAGCAAGCCTTGGGTAGAAGGAGAACAAGAAGGGCACTGCTGCTTAGGAGTCATTCTGGAGCTGACAGAAACAGTTACTACATCTCAGTTGTAGTAACACAGAACCATTTGGGGTTTTTTTTGGATTCTCAAAAGCAACCAGTGATTCTACACTGCAGCAGAAGAGTTGCTTTGGGTGAAGGTCAGCCAGCGCACGTACAGACAGCTCCAGGCACGGAGGCTGTGTTCAGGCACAGAACACACAGCATCTTCCATGAAACTGCAAAGAGGTCATTTATGGGTTGGACTGAGCATTTGTCAGGCCATTTGTGAAAGTAATTCACAGACTTGTGGGATCTCAGCCTCTCAGAATTGGGGTGCAGGGTGAACAAGACCACCCCTGGGGGGCTCGGGAGTCCTGGAATGTTGCCAGAAATGTCTGGTGGCTGGACTTTGATCCCACATGGGAGATGACATCAGTATGAGGACGGGAGGATTTCACTGGGGTGAATGGTGAAGGGATAAGTTAATTGGAGTGTGAGATAAAGGGTTTAAGATTTCTGTACAGGGGGGTCTAGAGAGGTAAGATGGAGGAATTGGGCCGTGCCCTTCTCCTTCTTCTTCTTCCTCTAGGCCTCCATCTTCTGTGGTGATGTTGGCACTTTGGGATTGGACCTTACTAAAGTGCACTGGTTAATAAGGGTGAAAGGTATTGGAGAAAAATGATAAATATTGTATACGTAACTCCAAGTATAAAGATAGATGACCGCCCCAAGAGCTCTCAGCGTGTGCCCATGGCTGACTGCTGAGCAGAACTCTGTCAGGCCAAGAGAAAATCTTTTAGATAAGCATTTAATAAACACCGAGACCGAGAAAAGATCTGAAGTCCCTTCTCGTCCTTTGGAGCGCGGGCGGCCCAAGGCCACCTCGGGCCTTCCCAGACCATCTAAACAGCCGAAAATCTGACACAGACTTTGCCAAAAGAGCCAAGTTGACTGGACCCATCCAGACCCCATATCCACCCACAGCCCAGCCCTTGGATTGGTCTGAGTGAAGCTTCTGCCTCAGTTAAAATATAAACAGTGGTCTTCCTGTATTATTCATTGTATGTATAATATATTAAATACATAATATCTTATATAAATTTATATAATATAAATATATAAATATAAATGTATACAATTATATATAAATATTATATTTTAGATAATATAAATATATAAATAATACAACATATGTATAATATATACTCCTTGTACATATAATTTCTTGTATAATAGTGACTTGTATAATTCCTACGTACTCCTTAGTTAAGTGGTCAGCTGCATTCATGTAAAAGGGGAGAGGGTTTATAAGCTAAAGAACACACAGCAAAATGCTAAAGGGAAAAAAAATACCTAGCTGAGTGCTCTTCTGTGACTAATAACCACCAGGACATATCAGATACAAATACTGATACATGTCCCAAAAATTATGAGGATTCTAACTCAATATACAGTTTTGAAATTCACTGTGAAAGTACAATTTACTGGATTAAAATAGTGAAAAACTACTAAAAATTTAAAAACATCATAAAGGAAACTGCTCAGGTGTAAATCAATAAATAATAAATTTTCCTCTTGACATTTTACAACGTAACTGAAGTGCCACCAACAACTTCCATGACACTTTTTATTTCATGAACACAAATTAGACTAATTTACTTCCTTATGGAAGCTCATTATTTATAAATAAAAACGATTACCTTTCTACCTGGTGCAGAGTCACAGAAACCTGGGACAGAGTCCGTGGTAGTAGACACGGGGAAGAAAATGTTGTTGGCGTCGTGAGGGAACATGGAGATCTCGTTCTGGCGGTACATCCTGTGGTGGCGAAGCTTTGCTACCCACTCATCAAACAGCTCCTGAGACTTCACCTGCACAAAATTTCAGGGTGGATGACATTCACATTCGAAATAACTAACAAAGAAATGATGGAATTTTGTGCTCATCAGACAGCTAGCCTGGCTGACCTTTACTGGCAAAGTATCAGGAAAGTTTTTTCTATGGATGCTCCTACCAAAATGCAAACTCTATGAGCTTAGGCATGACAGAAAATCAATCACAAGATAAAGTCAAGGGAAAAAGAAACTACAGTTAGTAATTATGCCTTCCAATATAGAACACAATACTAGAGCAACTTACAGATTAAAAAAACCCTTAAAATTTGAATAAAGCCCCTTGCATTTATCATTTCTTAACTGCCATAGTTAAAGCTAGGTCAGTGTTTCATTAATTACAAACAGAAATTTGATTTTCTTGATGTATTTCAAAACAATTTATTCTGCAAGTATAAATCCTCATACTTGACCACAGAAAACACGTCTTATAGATAAGACAAGGATGAAGATACTGAAAATAAAAAAAATTGTGCAAGAAATGAAAAAAGCACTGCCAAACATGAGGCATCTTCAAAGTCTCTGTTCAGAACAGGGTTACTGATTCTGGGCTCTAAAATAGTATAATAAGACCTCTCCCATTATTAAGTGCAAACTAATCTGATGAGACTAAAAAGTTAATAGTGCAATTGAGAAACCTCTTGCTATAAAAAAAAAGTGCTCCTAGCTACAGAGCTAATGGCAGTAGTTCGGGAGCAAGGTTATTACAATCTTAAAGACCTACCTTAAGGTGGTATATCTGCTCCTCTGTATCCAAATCTATACATTTTGTTGATTTCTTTACAGACATGACAGAAAGTCCAACATCAATACAGCCATGAAGTTTTCCTCTCTCTATCTGCAAAAAAGTAAAAAGTAAAACCACAATCACTCCAGATGAAAGCAAAAGGATAAATATTACCTTCTGAAATCAGCATTTCTTCCCCTCTCAACCTACTGTTTAGAGCTACTGAAAACTCTGTTTGTCATTACCAACAGTAGGGAATTTTTGTTATTTTGGATCCTTGTTACTTTATAATGGCCTTAAAGGGTTTCAGATCACTTACATCAGCTCGGCATTTAGAATACTTCAAAATCCCTCTGTCCAAAAAGAAGTATCTCTGTAACAGAAATGCAGAGAATTAAAACCAAACAAAACATACACAAAAAGAAAAAGCCTCAATCAGAAAAATAGCACAAACACATCCTCTCTGCTTCCATTTCTCTGGAGAACACTTTCTCTGCTTTTATGTAACCTTTTTGTCAGAAAACCACACCAAATAAGTCCCACTCAAGCTTTCAGATGCACATTTTCCTACCTTGTGCCAGCCTTTCAGAGGCCATTTCCTCTTTTTCAGCAAGCAGCCCTCCTGCTTCTGTGGCTCCTGGGTACAATTCATTGCTCCCCGGAGTCCTTCCACAATTTCCCAGCTGTCCTGCTTAAACAGAAAATCCAAATGTAGATGTTATTTCTTCCAAATAACTGAATTTTTAAGAGAGATTCAAGAAGAAGAAGGCTATAAGAAAAAAAGACAAAACCCAATTGACGTTGAAATATAACCAAGGTTCCATCTTGACACTTTGTTATGCATCAGCAGAGATAAGATACTTTTTAATTTTGATAGAAACAATGCCACTAAACAAAACACAATTTTTATGACATCATCCTTCATTGAATTTTATATGTATCTTTCCTTGCATACACACAGTGCATAACCATAGCATAGGCACAATTTAGCAAAAAACCTTTTGCCATCAGAGATCGAAAATACCCTCTGTTAAAAGGATAAGTTTTGTAGGTTATGAAGCAAAAAATATGACACTAAAATTGAAGATCTTTTCTCCATACTCAGTAACTCAAGGTTTTGCACTTGCAAATTGCTGTAAAATGCAGCCTTCCTAAAGTAAAAATAATAAAATAAATCAAACTAAACTAAAAACAATATAAAAAGCCAGGGAAGTACTGTGAGGAATATGACATAAATGGAAACTACAAGAAAAACAGAAGTCACCCTTCATCAGATAAAACTAATTAAAAGCGAATCGCTCTTTTTGCCACCAGGAACTCTTAAATGAAAGACCCTACAGCAACAAACCAGAAGAGTCTAAATCTCACAGTATTTTTATAGCTTTTATTTATGGAACAACTACAAATGACAATGTAACATGAGTTTCAAGGTTTCTGATGAGAGATCTCATGAATTATTTATTGCCAGGACTTGGCAGATGTAGCATTATAAATAACTGACAGGAAATGGTGTGTGCTAGTACCATCCCCTTATATTTGAAAAAGATAAAGAATACTTTAATACATAGAGCATAATAAGAGAAAAGGACTAGTATGAAGCACATTAGGGAGAAGAGAACTATTCTAGATAGGTAAGCACTCATGGTGCTCCCTGTAAGATACATAGTGAATTATTCCCAAAAAGACCTTGGCTGGCTTAAAAAAAAAAAACTTAAAAAGAAAAATGAAAAAAAATTACAAAAAAAAAAATCAGCAAATGTGCTAGCTCTCCTCATTTACACATTTTCAGAATCCTTAAAATTAATCTCTATAAACTCAGAAAAAATTACATCAGGTAATATGCTCATTACTTATGTAATAAGGCATTAAAAGCAAGTCAATTTTGAAAGAGCATCTAATAATTCCACCACACTGTTGGTGGCACTCTGATATTTCTGTTGTTTTCCTTGTGCCTCATTTAACAGACCAAACTGGTAAGCTGCTCTGCTTTCCTGCTTGCAGTTTAGCCTGCCAACACTCACCACACAATGAGCCACAAGCAGTGGGAATGTGGGGCTGGGCAGCTCCTGCCAACCAACACCCTACAGACCATCCAGTGATGTTGTACTACCTCAACACAAGTCAAAAGTGCAGTTGTCCTAACCAAAGTTTTTATGAGGGGACACATTTTGTCATATAATTCTAGTTAAGAACTAACAGCTACAGCTGTGAGATTAAGAAAAATGTTGTGTTCATGGTTTTGTTTCTTTCTTCTTGAAAGTATCCAGAAGAACTTAAAGGTGCTTTGCCCAAATACCAAGCAAGCTATTTCTCTTGTCATGCTAAAATATATTAAACTGCAGTACCCAAGCATGTAATTTTTCCACTGAGAATGAATCTGGTAGTAGTGAACAGTGGATCTTTTTCAATATTCTAGTGTTGTACCTAACCAAAGAACTTTCTCCAGTTTTGGGATCAAGTTTCCACAGTTTGGTTAAGCATAAACAGAATACATCATTGATTGAAGGAGACAAGCAGAAATTTCATCTCAGTCAAGGAAGATTTACAGTATCATAGATCATCTTGGTTTGGAAGGGACCTTACAAGATCAGCTAGTTCCAACACCCCCCTGCCATGGGCAGGGACACCTTCCTCTAAACCAGATTGCTCAGAGCCCCATCCAACCTGGCACTGAACACTTCCAGGGCTGGGACATCCACAACTTCTCTGAGCAGCCTTCAGTGGTCTCAACTTTCACAGTAAAAAATATCCTAACAGCTAATCTAAATCTCTCTTCTTTCAGCTTAAGACCAATCCCCTCTGTCCTATCACTATGTAAAAAACCCTTCTCTGTCTTTATTTGCTCCATGAAGTACTCAAAAAGGCTTCAATAAGTCACCACGGAGCCTCATCTTTCTGTAAGGATAAGCTTAGAAAGAAAGGGACTCCTGAAATGAGACAGACCCATGATACTGGATGTGTGAGGTGAAAAGAATAAGCTGAGAAATAGCTCAGTCAATTACACTCATCTGGAATAAACACAGTGTTAATAGTTCTGATCAGAATACAATGTTCTTTAGTTCTTTTTAGTACAGAATACAACGTTCCCTGCATCAAAACTCCGATTTTGCCTGGACGTCTCCTGTAGTCCAGACACAAGGTGTCTCACATCCCTGCAGGAAAGTAATCTTTATCACAGTTCTCCAGGTGAGCAATGTATCCTAGAGTGTGCCTTCTCAAATAAAAAGTGTGAAAATGGGAAGAAAATCTGAAGTGGAAGCACTGCTTCCCCTCAAGCAGGCTTGACATCCTGCCAAATCTCAGGTAGAAGGCAAGTCTGCTACTCATCTCTCTACCCTGGGAACCTCACACTTCAATTGTCAGCTGTACATAAAGGTGGCTGAGCTGAATTAGAAATGGATCCTCTTAAAATCTCACAGAATTAACAGTTTGGGGACCTGCTGGATACATGCAAGGTGGCATGATGCATTGAAAGAATCTGGTCCTCTTCCATATACATCCTTCCAGATGAATCCAACCTTTCCCACCTGAACAAACTCTCCTATTTTTCAAAAACACTGTTTCTGTGACTGGTTTTGGTTTTCCACCAGACCCTACAGATCTTAACCAGGTTTTTTGTTTTGTGAGAGATTTGACACCTCACTGAATGAGGAAAAAGCATCAGCTGGCTATTCCTGGAGCAGCTGCAGAAGTGAAAGAAAACTGCTTACTCTCTAAAATGAAGGCAAGTGAATCAGGCTGGTCAATTATCATCTCTACTCATCCCTCTGAAATGGCAGAGGAGCAAACTGGAGACAAAGGATTTCCTGAAAGCATTCAGATTATACTCCCTTTTGCTTATTCTTACCCCACAATAGGGAACTGAAAGAGATAGCCCAAAACAGGGCACTAACTTGAAAAAAAAAATGACACCCCCCCAAAAAAACCCCCCAAAACTGCCAGATGAATGGCATTAACAATTCCAGCATAAGTCTCCTGTCTAGATTGGTTGTGTTTTAAGATTATGATGCTACAAAAGATTTTTGCATCATTATCTGGGCCCAAATCTACACAAAATTATCAACACTGTATTTGCTGCCCAGGAAGGAATTTCACTTGAGGCTAAGGGAGGAACAAAATCTTTGCTTTTCTCAGGTCTAGAGATGCTCAGTTCAGATAGGCACTGAAAAGTTCCCCTGTACACATTCCTTGGTGCATACTCAGTCTATGGCTGAGGAAAAAACCCACAGACTTTGGTCTTCAGAGATAAGTACATTATTAGGTAAATGTATTCATTTTCTTTGTTTAATATAATGAAAGCCTTCTCATTTTCTGCAACATTCTGCACCACACTGCTCCTTAAGGCAAATTATTTCAGGGGAAAGTATGAAGTAATGATTCTGAATGGCTCTCAGGCTGATGCTTGCAGTTGCAGCTCCCTGAAGGAAACAGATGACAGTGCCACACTCTCTTTCAGTGCAAAATGCAGTCAGTTGTACCAAATATTTTAAACTGCCAAAAATAGAAACCTACTTTGTGGAGGATAAGGGTTGGCATCAGCTGCAACTTAGGCATTTGTTACGGTTCATAAAATTGGCAGAAATGATTTAATTTTCTTTTATGGAACAGGAGGTTTTTTAAAACAGTTCTCCTGTCACAAAGCTTTTCCCTGGTGGATATATTTTAAAAGTTAGTTAACATATTAGATTTAAAAATAACTAGAACAACATACCTTCTTTTGATCACAGGTCAATTTAAATTTAAGAAAGGTCAACACCAGTTTTCTTTCCTCACAAAACTGAATTTGAGTTGTGTCTCTGTGGAAGAGATCCCTTTCCCTAACTGAAGGAGAGGGGAACAGAAAAGCAAAGAGGTGGGAAGTGGAAGTAGCCTCCAACTTTCCACGGGGCTTCAAAGTGAAGGTGAATTTATTGGAAGAGGATTAAGTGTTCACCTGTTCAGTTCACACAGCAGTGTACCAAATCAGGCTGGAAATGGGCACCAAATGTAGCAAAGGAAGAAGTGGATACCTCAAAGTCCTGCAGCCCTGCTTAAGTCAACTCCTTTCTAGCACAGTGGCTCATTTTCTGCATCACAGGAATCCCACAAACAGCCCTCCAACTTGGAACTAAACTTTAGCAGACACAGCAGCCTGGCACTACTGTGTTTCCACATCCCAGCCTCAGGTCACCTATTTGGTTCTGGCATACACTAGCAATAAAGTCTGCATGCAGGAAATCCAAAGAGGCTCAAAATTCAGATCCTGCTAGTTTTTGGGCAAATTTCACCCTGCTCCAACTCTTCTTCCCCTCCCAATGGTCAGACCTTCTTTCTACTTAATCAGATTCAAAGAAGTACTGCATCAGAGCAGCAGCACAGAGAAAAGCACCCCTCAGGAAGATCTGTCACTAACCCACAAGCCATGAGCACAAGGGATGCCAGTGTTTGAAGAAGGAATAAGAAGCCCTCCATGGAGCTAGAATATGAAGAAAAGAATATCAAAATCATTGCATGTCACTCCCTAACCTGCACAGCACCTGGCAACATCATTTAAACTTGCAGGATACTATTAATAAAAAAGTATCAGTAACAGTGTTACATCCCACTATTCTACCAGGATTTTGAAACAAACACCAAAACAAATCCAAACAAATGAACAAAAGCTCCTGAAGGTTATTGTACATGTGGTCCTTTTTTGATTAGAGGATTCTTAACCATTTCATACAACTTTAGATGGTTGTTGTTGTCTTAATGGAACACCTAAAGTATTGTCATTTAAACTAATATACAGATGGAAAGGGCAAATAAATGGCATTATTATGGTTCCTTATATTGGCTGTACTACACACCAGTGGATTTAGTCATACTCATGTAAATCCTATCATTTAAATAGTAAATGATAACACTTGATAGACACGAACTGTTGAACAGACAATACCAAATCTTTTAAATTATACTTTCAAAGGTAATCTCATATGGAGGATATAAAAAATAGTATTGCAGGAAAACAAAAAAGACATCCTGCGAGCAAGGATCTTATTGTTCAGTATTTCAGAAATGCACAGCATTTCTCACAAGTGCAGCACTTCAAAAGTCATAAATTGTTCAGACATTTGTCTGCCTTGCCAACTGCATGAGCAGGGCCAGAAGTCCTAGAAGAGCAGCTGCTGTTTCAAAACACAGCTGAGGGCTCCAAAGCTTTTGGGGGATTGGGATGCTCAATTCCAATTAAAATATCTGCCTGAGGCAGCTTCCAAGAGCTCCACTAAGCCAGCACTTGTACAGATAAAAGTTTATGCTGAGCACTTTGCTCATGACTTTGCAAACATGGATTGAGCACATTTAATTTTAATTCTCAGTGCAGCTGCAGGTCAGCATTTCTTGCCCACAAACAAAGCCATCTTCAGCAGCCTCACCTGTCAGGTGCAAACACTTGTAGACAGGTCTTTTGAAACTGAGAGGTTTAGAAAACAGAAGCAACTTCTTAGCAGGAAACAAAGCAACCTTCACATGTGGCACGCAGAAGCATCGTGTTACACAAATGCTCATTTTGCTATCTGCAGCTCTACAGCAAAAACCAGCACAAATGGGCATTCAAAGAAGCCCTGTGTCAGGTTCATGAAAAGTGAATTATCTTTCACACATCCATGCACACCTTTCCTTGGAAACTTGAAATAAACAGAGCAGTTACACAATTTTCTACCACAAAAATAGTGTCTAAGAGAAAAGATTTGGTATTTCAGGATCAAACCACTGAGACCAAGATGCTGCAGCAGCTCTATTTCACTATAAAGACACCATACATACAATAAGATAGAAATCAAAATTCACTGTAAGCATCCCAGTTTTACACATGCCTGCTATTCAGTAATGTGTGTTTAATGCATTTGACTCAAAACAAGATGCTGCTACCAACAAAAAAAAAAAAAAGAAGAGAGAGAGAGGAAAGCAAAGAAGTGACGAAATAAAACAAGCAAGCAACAGGAAAACAAGGTTTGAGAGATTTGCAGATATCTAAGAAAAAAAGTAAGAGCCAATCTTAGCAATGCTTTCAGCTTGGTGAAAAAGTACCTGTCGACTTCCCTGCTTGGAGGAGCAGCTGCTGGTACTTCTTGAAGGAGACAACATCTTCTGGGATGCACCAAAGTTTTTTTCTTCACTCATGATCCAATTCTGTTTGTGTCACATAAGCTCACTTAGAACACCATTAAAAGGTAATTTGGAAAATGTGTTGGAAGACTCCTCAATGAAACACCAAACTCATCCTTTATCCAAATGCAGTCCAGTGGCATGATCTGTACCCCACGGAAACTCCTAAAAGGGAAAAGAAAAAAACCACAACAGATTATCAGATGCTGTCTCTTGCTGCCACATTCTAGCATGAATCATAATAAAGCCTTTGGTTAACACAAGCTGAGCACATAACTGTATTTTATAAGAAATAAATTGAACAACCACTTTAAGATAAATTTGAAAGTCTCAAAAACGAATTATATAAATTTTGAATCCTAAAAACATTTTAATTGTTGCTATTTATTTAGAGGACAAAGCACAGTACCAAGCACCTTTTTACAGATTTAAATTAATTTTTAAAATTAATAAAAACTCACAAACAAAGTCATAAATATCTATATGAAATGGCCCAAAATAGATCCAAAGTAAGAGGCAAATATCCAATAAAATGCCACCAAAAATGATGGTGTAATTAAATAAATGTCTCTTTTTCTCTGTTCCTTCATAATTCAAACAACTAAGCATGGATTCATGTTATAAGGAAAAACCCCTCTACATAAAAGAGTAATTCCTAAAAGTAGTGAGCATGAAAACTTAGCTGCCTAGAGCTGTGCATGGGCACTTTTACCTGGAATCAGAAAGCTCTATCTACTGTCACATCAGTTGTCTCAGCAAGTGACTGGAAGAATAATTAGCAGTCTGTTTAATAACAGTGCTCCCCGCAGCACATGCAAATACAAGCCATGCCAGGAGCTCCCAGTAACGGAGCTCCAGCATGGGTAAAGGCTGTCATGGTAACTGAATACTTTTTAAAAAAACCCAAAAACCCAAAACACAAACAAACAGCACACTACAAAAGAGTGATGCTTTCCAAAACTTAAGGTGGCAATATAAATTGTGTAACACTTCAAATTTTATTGCCTCAGACAAAGAATTCACAATTAGGACGAGTCCAAGAACAACCAGTGATAAAGGTAAGGAAGTTTCCACAGAGAGATTTCATTGCTGAAACAGGGAGGTACTACTTCACAATTCCCTCACTTGCACTGTCACAACAGTCCTGAGCTGGGATTACTGATTATTGAAGTTTGCCATTCATTTTTTCCTTGAAAAGCCTTAAATTCTATTCTGAGAGAAGCAGTAATGTCAGATCCCTAGTAAAATATTTTGTGCATCTTAAGAATTCATTTTCCTTAAAAACAAAACAAAAATACATCAAAAGCCACAGACAAGGAAAACCATCCAGAACACAAAATTAAAACCAGGTGCTATATTCAAGATGAAGACAGCACTCTGCAGCAGAAAACCTCTCTCCCTGCAGCTGCAGTCTGAAGCATCCATCTTCTGCACATAAACCTTTTCCAACCTACAGGGCTTTCTGGCAATATAGTTTGCTGTAACATTTCAATCAACATGCCCTCTTTTCACCTGAAACACAATCTCCCCTCATGGCATTTACTTTACCTAGTTAAAAATACTCTGTAACCTCCAGAACAAATCTGTTCTACAGCGCCAACCTCCACAAGTGAGGTGAGAAATCAACGCTCCTGGGGGTCTTCCAGGAGTGAAGATGAGTCAGCTTGGTAAACATTCCAGGAACCATCAGACAGTGAGCACAGTGAAAGCCAAAATAAACCCCAGAACAGCAATGGCAAGCAAGGCCTCTGTGATTTGGGCCCAACACAGGGACTTGAGACTGAAGTTATGACTGAGATTAGGAGCAGTGCCTTTTGGAGAAGGCATGGTCACTTTCCATCCGGAAGATAATTTTATGTGGCATTTCATTAAGAACAAATAATTTTAACAGGTTTAGATTTATTTCCATTTTGTTTTCAAAGCAGGTTAGAATAGAAGCATCTCAGGTTTTTTACTATGGAGTAAATATAAAGGATAACTTTCTTCCTTACTTGCAAGATGCATTCAGCAAGACAGTTTAATGGTAACATCTGTATTTACAAGAACAGAAATACTCTTCCTGCAAACATTGTTCAGATACCCCCTTGAAACCAGGCAGCAAGTGTTCTGCTTCTGAGCAAACACACTTTGCTCAGATAAATCCCTGTTCTCTTCACTGGTCTTGTTCAGAATGAACACGTCAGCTTTCACTGGTGACTATCTGGCATTTTGGCAGTGATTGGCAGAGTTCATGGCAAGAAACAGGCTCTAATTTGCAGCAAAAAGCAGTGGAAACTTTTGCAGCAAAAAGCACCGGGTATATCTCCAGGACACACTAAATTTAAAATATACAATGTCCTTTGCTTGTTCAAACACACAGCACAATAGTTGTGATGTCCTAGAAGTGTCAAATAACCCAAAAAACCCCCTAGAGGTCTCTTGGACTTCAACACAGAGAAAAGCCACATAATCATAGGAATCTTTCTATCATCATGTTTCTGGTGTGGAGTCTAAATGAACTCAAGGTTTGGCTACACTAATGTTTTAGGACAGAGCAAAGGGGGCTTCCTCTGCAAATCTCCTGTAATAACAAGGTCTGCACTGCAGGGCAGTCTTGGAACATGGAAGCCAAATCCCTTTTGGATTAAATGTGCTCCAGGATTGCATCCAGTGCTCAAAGCACAACACCAGACTAGAGCTAGTGCTGAGGAGTCTTATGCAGGGGCTGATGTTAGGTCTTCTTCCTAAGTGATTGACTACAAGGATGAAGCTTCACTGCACTGCTCCACTTGCTAACATTGACGTCAGAGACACTAAGAAAGTTCTTAAGATCTCCTACAGCAATGTCATTTGTCCTTTTGGAATCAAAAAGAGTGTGATGGGCAGGTTTCCAGAATTCAAATGAGCTGAAAATGACTCACTACCCAACAAGAGGTGCTTGAACAAGGAGCAGGTGACAGGTGAGGTAAATCCAGCAGAGCATACCTGAAGTATTTTGTCAGTCTACTTCTAAAGTGGGGGTTTTGCATTTTCCTTTATTCCTTCAAATGAGTTACTGCATGAGCTGGATGAAAGGCTTTTCTTACCAGCCCTGAAGAATTCAGGAGTGAAAAATATGTCCTCTCTCCAAAGTGCTTTATTCTATTGGTGTTTCCCAAGGTAATAATTTAACTTATTACCTTGAGACTTCCAGATTTGAGCATGAAAAAGTGTATGTGAATAACTATCACGGCCCCAACTCCTCTGCAAAAACTGCTATGTATTCCAGCAACAATTTTGTGCTCCTTTTTAAAAATTTTCTTCAAGTTTAGAAGAGAAAAAAGAAAACTGTGACTGCCCTTGAACAATAACTCACTTATTCTTCTGGGAAAGTGAGAAAACACTGATCCTGCATCCCAACTTGACTGGCTTACAGCAGTGGTGACTGGGCCTCTCTAGGGCAAATGATATTTTGCAATACCTGTGGAAATTAAGGTCACCAGGTATAAAAGCAATTACAACATTAAAGCGAGCATAAAATGCAGTGTTATGCTAATGAAGAGAAGATTGCAACTAAAACTGATTTTTAAGGTCATCATGATACAATTGCTCCAGATTCATTAAAATTTACTTCTTTCCATGCCACAGGGTGGCCTCAGAACTGTATTTGTTCCCACATTTCTCTGGAGCACACAAGGCCACTTTTGTCTATTCAACAAAGACAACTCAAAGGTGTGAGGCTGAGGCAAATCCAAATAAATTTAGGACAGTAATTTTCACAAGTGCTAAGTATTGCCCTAATTCTTTTCTATAAAGCCAACAGCTGCAGAAGTAGGCCAAGAGTGCCTCTGCAAATGACCTCACCAGGTGCATTTTGAAGAATTAAAAATACATGAGCATCAAATATTGGTTAGAGCTACTACACCATAAGATGATAAACAGCACTTACTTCTACTTATCATGTGCTACTAAGAGCCTTATCATTCTATAACAATTAAAGATAATGTAAACATATGATAATATGTAAAACAGGAATACAATTCTTTTTTTTAAAAAAGTACCATCCCAGGTTGTCCTCAAACCTTTAAAATTGCACAGGTTCAAAGCAGCCTTGCAGTTCATGTCATCTCTCACAACTCTGAAAACAATAAGCTTACAGCAAAATCAAAGATTTTCCACATCTCACAAAAGAAGAGAAGGGAAAATCAGAAAAAAATTATGTAAAACTGCAGTAAAAAACCCCTCAACATTATGCAATTATTTTTGCCATGGTTCTGGAGGAAAAGTAAAGCCTTAACAGCTGCTTCAAAGCTGATTCAGCAGTGAAGGAACACTAGAGACTTTGAGAAGCAAGACTCGGAAGTGTACATCTCATTCTGTAGTCAATTAAGGTTTTTTGGATAGAAGAATAGTTAACAACATAAAGCCTGATGAGAGTCAGGTGGATACAGCAGGCATGGAACTGAGCAATCCAAATCAGAGTTGCAAGCAATGCTGAGTGACTTTTCACAGAATTAACAAAGACTTTGTGCTGAAACCTTTGCTCTGCAGCTATTATTAAATTACATTCACTCACATCTGCCTGGATAAACAAAGCAATAGTCTTCTCCTAGTATCGCTTTCATGTCTCTCTCAGTTATAGTTCAGTTTGCCAGCTTTAATCTATCCCAGTACCTTATCTGGCTCAAGATAGGAAAGAATTATTTATAGGCTACAGATACACCATGTACAACGATGGGAGGTGTCTTTCCAAGGCAGGTATTTGCTGTTCCTCAATTACTGTAAGATTCACACTACTGAAGGTCAAAGCACATGAATCCTGTTCTGTTACAGGCTATTCTCTTTACTAAAGAAAACTTGCAGAGACAAACACAAAGCAGTTTAAAAGAACTCTTATTGATAGGTTATTAAACCTATCTTTGAAAGCAAAGGTTCAAACAGCTTAGGGAGACTAACAATAACAGGAAGCATTTCAGAACTGCCTTCCATCAGATAAGTGATCACCCAAATCACAACTTCTCTTGAGCAGATGTTTTCATCAGCCATGGAAAAATGCTACTTGGAAGCAGTCTGTGACGCAAAGAAGCAGTTCCTTCTAGCCTGACTCCTTAAGGAGGCTTTTGTAGTAATTTAATCACGCTGTGTCACTGACCTAAAAGAGGAAAATTTAGTTCAAAGAAAACTCTCCTAATTGTCTAATCAAGAGAGACAGACAGAGAGGGAAAGGGGAAAAGCTGGACAAACAACAAACATACTGCATTTAAGGAGAGATTGCTTATCATGTATAATGTTTCTCACTTGATGAAAGAAAATCCTGTATGTTTCAGTGAACAGAAAGCAAAAAAACTCCAAAACCACAGAAATAGAAAACAAACCACAAAACAAAACCCCAAAAACAAACCAGTAGAACATCCCAAGACATCAAAGAACATGCTTCAATGTCAATCCAATTAGACCTTCTGGCAGCAAAGCAAATATTTGCTGTTTCACTAATAAGTCAATCCTTGCATTATAGATAGCAAAGATAATTCAAAGATAATTCAATCCTTACATTATAAAAATCTTATTTAAATTTAGAAATGGGTCATTCAGCATCCTGAAATATGAGTACATATAAAAATACCACCTTTTCCTCAAATCCGCCAGAGAAACTGACTATAATATTGCACATGACATGATTCATTTTAAATGCATACTCTTGACACTGTTTCCATCTCCCCAGGAGATCTGTGATAGATTGCACTTGTACCAAAACCCCAAACTTACTGGGTATATAAACTAGATAGACATGTTAAAAGTCTTGATGACAAGTGACACAGAAAATACACACAGTAATAGCAGTATTTTTACAGTAATTAGTCAGCTGTCTTACTACCTTTTCCACCCAACTTTCAATCACAGTTGAGAATCAGAACTAACAAGTCTAACCTAGCCCACAGGCAGGTCCTAAATTATTAAAATTCTTTTTCTCTCCCCATCCCTTTCAGGAGGAGGCCTGCCAAGGGCCTACCTGAGCTCAGGCCTCAGCAGCAGGACCGAGGGAGCCACATGCGCCCCGTCCCGTCCTTGGCAGGGCTCAACACCTCTCCAACCAGCCAAAAGCTGGGGGACACCAGAAACAACTTGTGACCCACTGAAAGAGGCGTCCACAGCCTCCCTGCCAAGAGGGTGGAGCACAAAACAGCAGCTCCTGAGCTGGGATCAAACCCTGGGCTGGGATCAGGTGCGCTGCACACCACAGGACTAACAGGGTGCAGTCCTCGCTCTGCTCAAACTACACACCGGGAGCTGGGCTGTTTGCACTGAACTGCTGCTCAGCTAGAGAAACCTCACAAAAGATGATCATGCAATAAAAAAGAGAGAGAGAAGCTTATTATCATCTTCAGTAAGGAAAAGAACAGGCACATGGTATCACTTCACAGCCTGTACTAAAAACCTTGGAAAGGCCCATCTCTTAGGGATAACATCCCTGAGTGGGAAACATTTGGAAGGAGCTTGGTTGTCTTTCATTTTTCTGCTCTTACTACTTAAAGCTTTGCTTTGTTCACTGAAACAAAGATATTTCACTGTGCCCTGAGGCTTATTCCTTTTCAAAACTGCAGTCACTATTGCTAAAGTGTTAGTGAAATACACACTGTTCGTTGTCCTGGATTCAGTTTTGATATGCACAATGTTAGCTCTGGAAACATCTGTCAGTCTGCCAGCATGTAGTAGATCAAGATCTTAAGACAGAACTGTCTGCACATCAAGCAAAAGACACCACTTTTCTGTCAAATCATTGAAGGCATCAGTGTAACTTTGAATCAGACTGGCTCTTTGTGACCTCATGAATGGCATAATGCTGTGAGATCCATAAATCCATCAAGGCCAACATTAAACAATTTATTTTATTAAACCAGCTGACATTTATTGGTTTTAACTATGGAGAAAGAAACACAAACCCAGTCACCTCTGGTTTCAAGTAGAATGGCAAATAAAAATACTAAAGAGTTTTGGTGGCCCAGGCATGATCCTCACCAAAGTCTGAAGGAAAATATCATGAGGGTGCAATGACCAGCAAACACACTACTTATCCTTTATCTCATGCAGGAGAGCGAGACATGTTCATTAAAGAGTGGCAGGATCCAACAAAGCAGGATCCTGTTTTGTCCTCTTTGATGTGCTCTTTTACCTTTCATACTTTGGCATCATCTACTTTCTAAATAAAAAAAGCCAAACTAAACCATGAAAAACATCAAACAAAAAACCACCAAATGAGCCTAACAAAAATTTTAAGCCCCCACTAAGAAACCTGTTTTTCTATGACACATGGGAATTGTCATTTGCCCTGTATATCACTAATTGCTGAAAGAAAAAAGGTACAAAGAAACCAGCACTTCCTTTGAGAATGTTTCATATTTTTCCTTTGTAAGCAAGCCTATTATTTCAAAACTTAAATCTTATTAACTTTAATAACTGAGGTAACAAGATTCAGTTCTTCCTAGGATGCATGGAAATTTGTTTACACATTTTATAAAGTGCAATGATGACGAGCTATAAAAATCTTGTATTTCTTCTTGATCAACTTAACATAACTTTAGAGGCTTCTGTCTCTTAAGTCCACTCCAGGACGCCATTTTTAGTTACTTTACATCATTAGCATTTATATATGTAGCACTGCAGCTTTCTTTTAAATATTATGTAGATTTTTTTTTTTTCCAGAAGGTCTTTCATATTAAGAGAGCTGGAAACCACAAAAGAGGTGTGTGGTGTCCTGAACAATGGCAGGTAGTTGTCAGTAGATCAGTGTTTAACACTAACACCACCTTAGGTGAGAGGCCACTAATTTCTTAATGCTGTGTTTCTAAACACACAATGTACAAACAAATATCAACACTTTAGAAACGCATTGTGGGAAATAATAACATATAAAGTATCCTGAGAACAATTAGTACTACAAGTATTAAGTAATTTTATTATTAATGCCAAAAGGTAGGAGTTTGCTAATTCCAAATTTTCAGTTAAAAAAAAGAAACAAACCAAAAGCCTGGATGAAGGAAAAAAGTATACATAGAACCACAGAATCAAATGGCTTAGGCGTGAAGGGACCTTAAAGATCACCCAGTTCCAACTCCCCTGCCATGGGCAGGGACATCTTCCTCTAGACCAGGTTGCTCAGAGCTTCATCCAACCTGGCACAGAACACTGCCAGGGTTGGAACACACACAGTTTCTCAGGGCAGCCTGTGCCAGTGCCTCACCACCCTAATAGAAATTCTTCTGAATATCTAATCTACATCTCCCAGAGAAATGTGTTCATTTTAAATACAAATTAAATCTTTAGCAGCTTTAGCAGGAGCTCCTCCAGGACAGACAGGAGGATGCCTGCAGCTGTCTTTTTCCCTGGAAACACATGACCCACATACATGTATGCAGGTGACAGGAACCATGAGTCACAGATTCCAGAACCACACTCTTGGAAGATTCTGCATCACATCTGCTCTTAAATCCATTCATATTTATGCTGGTAATGAACACCTTGACAATGGGAACCAGGAAAGTGGTTCCATGGATCAAGTTTTCTGCAACATTATCTTCGTGGCATAGGGAAAAGATGAACTGAAAGAGACCAAGAAGCAGAGAGATGCAAAATGTGGGAATGCAGGTTATAAATCTGAATGACTCCATGCAATGCTTTGCCTAATTAATAAGAAATGGGAAAGTATCAACCACAACAGCTGGGTCAGACAAAAAAAGATGCAGGGCAGAAGTGAGGGTCTCTGACTGGTTAACAGGGCAGCTCTTGAACAGCAAAGAACCAAACAGGGGATCCTCTCCCCACCTCAAATGATGCAATCCCATCACCATGTCCTCAATTTCTGAAATACAGGAGGGGAAGACAAATCCAACTAGGGTTACCACAAAGGCTCAACTTGGATAGAGCTGGTAAGAGAACTTCTGCCCTCAAAAAGGGAAGAAACTAAACATGAAGTTGCAGAAATTGCAAATCTGTATTTGGGAAGATCAGAAGGTCCATCTCGGAGTGAGCGACTTCATGTCGGATCTTGCCCTGCCTCTGACTAGCTACAAGGATAAAAAATCTAAAAGCAAGTTCAGCGATTAGCCAGAAAATAGTAGTAATGTAACCATTACAGACAGCCCAGAACAAGGAAGATCCAAAGAGTTTTAATGCACTAAGTATGTTTATACAAGTCCACTACAACATGACGTCCCAATGTAAAAATATGGCCTGCCTCCAGCAGTAGAGCTCAGAGTTAACACAAAGCTGCTGAGAACTTTTGTGGGTCTCAGTAGCAGCTCAGAGTGCCTCCATTGATGGGTTAGAGCTCAAAATCATATTAACTTTCAAATCTGCCAAAGTAATTAAAGAAATTCTTGCTCCCAAGCAATTTGTTACGGTCCTTTCCTGGAGATCAGTAGTTTCCCTGACAAAAAATAAACAAATACAAAACTAAAAAAATCACAGGAGCCCTCCCTGCTCCACTTCAGTAAAGCAAGATTTTTGTCACAGCAAGTAGTTCACACACTTTGCTTTGGGATGGTCATCACCCGCTGGAAAATGGAAGTAGTGTTATTTTCAATTGATCCAGACAGTTCTGCCTCCAGTTTTACATTTAGATTCTGGTTCATGCAAGCTAGCAACTATCTATTTGAATTTAATTAAATACAAATTAAACATCCCATGATTAAAAAAAGCTTTAGCTATGCTCTGATTCTCAAGTATTTTTAGAGGTTTAAAAGATGGAAGGTTTTAATTAGGATGCCTCAGCAACATGAGAGAATGAATAATTTACACAGAAATTTATTTGAGCTCAGTGAAAGAGTGGTACAAATAAACTATCTAGATTTTTTATTTCTAAGTAGTAACAATTCTAGTAAATAATTTTTTAGTTCAGCTCCAGTCACTGCAAGCAGGCCATAGAGATAGCAGACAACAACATTAAGAGTTTTGTAATGTGTACAGTCCAACATTTTTGTTGCTTCATAGAATTCTTGAGGTTGGTTGTACTTGAACAGCAACCAGCAAGCTGGATTTTAATTATAGGCTATAAAACCAGAAATAAACAAACATAAGTTTTCACAAGAGATGTAGATTCCCCTTAAACAGCTAAATATTAAAAGAGTTCCACCAGTCACTCCCTTTTCTCTCTCTACTCTCCTTCCAATCCTCCATCAGTTTTGTGTTAGTTTTTAAGCTGCTGACATATGGCACTGGCTTTGCTAGACCATCAGGACTTGCAAAACAAAAACAAATCAAAGCTGTGGTTAATTATGGACAGCGCATAAAGTGAGTTCTGACAATACTTAACAAGTCTTATTTCGTGTAACTCTCTTGATGAATTTCTGAAAAGGAAAGTAGAACAAAGCAATTTCTTAGAAGAAGACATTAAAAGGTTCGGGGTTTTTAATAAAAATGTCTAAAATTACTAAAACATCAACATATGAAGTTGCAGGAAACATAATACTGCAAGCTATTTTCCTAACAGATGGCACTCACGCCTACTTCACCCATGCTGACCTACATTTTTTTTCCTTAACTTTTACTAATATTAATCTTTTATTGAATATGTTTTTTACCATTTTGCCACCAAGTAATACTTTTAGCATTAAAGCTTTGAGATACTTATTCAAGAACATACTTCTAATAATATAAAATATAGAATGCATAAAGGAGGAAAACACCTTTACAAAGCTTAGGACATAAAATTTGACTTCTGACATAAAATTGTCTTCTCAAAGGCTGTTCAATATTGAAACTCTATGCACAAAGTTTTCATCCAGCCTTGACTGGAAAACATGACATTTAGAGACATTAAAGCATTGTCATAACTCACACTGCCTTGTAGAAAAAAATACACCCGTGCAATACAGGCAGTTAAACAAGAACCATTGAACTGACTTTCATTCTTTTGTTCTACATGTTTAATTGTGAAAAGGTAAAAAATTTAAATGTATGTAGAAAAGGAGGAGCTGGAGGAGAAATG
The DNA here is from genome assembly GCF_028551555.1 of Melozone crissalis. Taxonomy (NCBI): domain Eukaryota; kingdom Metazoa; phylum Chordata; class Aves; order Passeriformes; family Passerellidae; genus Melozone; species Melozone crissalis. Next base: position 33,343,721 of record NW_026535794.1, read on the forward strand.
TGAAAATACTTAGCGTGAATGGTAACTTAAGTAAAAAGCCCCTAAGATTTCCATACAAAAATGCACCCAATTATTTCTCCTAACATGCTATACTATTTTTGAGATCACATAATAAAATATGTCCAAAAAGCCAAAAATCTTTAGTGTTGTTGCACCAAAATAACAAGGATTTACATGCAACATCCCATGAAAAATAAATCTGGGAATGGCCAATGGCAGCTGGAAGTATGACATTTGGAGAAGCTACATTATCAGCATGTGAAGTTTGACAGTCCTCTCTTCAGTACTCAAAAAATAAGAAAATCAACCCACTGTCTGTTCTAGCTGCAAACAAACAAGGTGGCCACGGGAGCTGGCAGTGCCCCAGCTCCTATTTCAGGCTCTTCTCTAACCTGTTGACTCACCTGACTGCTCACCAGCCCCATGAGATCCCTCATTATAATCCTCTTCCAGAGGAGGACACTCACTCTAACAGTGGGAATAATAAAAGAGGTGCTGTTGGAACTCTTCCCATATGGCTCCCAGGGTGAGAGAGCAAAAAATTGTTCTCTAGAGTGATTTTACAATACCAGTTAGGCAGATCACAGTGAGGGTGATGACTGCTCCAAGTCACTATTAAACTATAAAAAACAGTTACAAAACAAGCAGGATCTCCTGCTACCCTCCAGCATCACAAGAGATGATTTCGGGAATAGAATGCTTACCAAGCTGAATGGGCATCACACTTTTAAGAGGTGAAAGAAAATACAGTACAACACAAAACATTTCCTGGGGACCTGATGCTGATTCCAAATGGTCATTTTGGCCAATTGAATTAAAATACTACTAGAGCCACACAACAGTTTATTTTTGAACTGCATATATAAAAATGTAAATAATTTATATTTGTGTCAAGTACAAAAAAGTTACTGAATTACTCTGAGAAGAATGCTCCAATCTCTCTCCTTATGTTTTTCTCCTTTTAACACATTAGGTTTTTATAAAAGGATTTTGAAAATGGGACAAATGGTAGCCACATGCCAGGCTCTGAACAGCATCCAGTGAAAGCTGATTGCATCTTCATGCTTCCTAAAACAGCCACCCTAAGGTGAAGTTCATTTAGACCCAAATCTGCAGTAAAAGCTTTCACACTTCATATTTTTCTTTCACATAAATGATAGCATTCCCAGAAACACAAATTTTGACCTATTACCAACTGCCAATCCAGTCAAAATTTCAGTATTATTCCCAAAATTGGAATGTAAATTTGCTTCTACTCCCCATGGCATTCAGCAACTAATTTTGACAAGTCTGTTATTTGTTCTTACAGATTGTTCATACAAATCCAGCATACAGTGCTTTAAAATAATTAAAGCTTCCAATAAATGCTGCTGCCTTGTGCACAGGAATCTGACTTTATATTAATTTTGCCTGGGGACTTCACGAATTGCTCAGAGTTCACATTTCCTTTTAGCAGTCTGAACAGCTCAATTTCTCTCTGTCTTCCTCCCTGCCCCATTGCCCATGCCAGGGATACTTTTCTGGAGCTAGGTGAGGACATGGAAAAAGCATTAGGCATTTGGAAGTTAAAACCAGCAGCTTAACCACCTTACACAGTAAATCTAAGGAGCTTAAACTCACCAACAAGTGCAGGAATTGTCAAGTTGGATGTCATGCATTAAGCATGAGAAAGTAAATACATGTGACAAATGTGTTACTTCCCCTGTGAACATAACGATTCTCAGTTAACATATCTAAATTAAGTCACACATTAGTTATGTCTGAAGAGAGCAGAGTGACAATTAACATTTTGCACATAAGCAACCACTGTTTTTTAGATTCAGAACCACTTTCAGGGATGCTGCAGGCCTGATTTTTCTTCAGCTGAGCAAACAGAGAGACATTATTCCAACAACATAAATGAGCCTTCATGTGCCCATGGACAGAAACAGGGTATTTGTATTTCACAGGTAGCAAATTAAATAAATCAGGTGAAAGCAAACAATCCAAACTGAGTTGCCACAATTTATCCAAAACCACAGAACAGTCTTCCATTTGATCTTCCTTTTAACATCCTGAACCAGAACTTCTTTGCAACTGCTAACTTAAATAAATAAGTAGCAACAATGCCAGTTTTCACAATCATTTCAGAACACTCTGAAATTCAAACACATGCAGTCATATGGATGCTTTTGAGATAGCAATAGAATATTCTTTATAAAGGAAAATACATCTTCCTATCATGTTAACCCTTGTTCACTGCTGTCTAATGAGAGGAATTTTCCTAATTGTCATTTGTGGCAGTAGCAGCTTGATGCCACAAGGCCAAAAGGCAATTAAAGGTCACTGCCTATTAGATTACACCAGACTGATGGCAGCACAAGTGGAAGCAAAGGCAGAAGCCCCTGAGCTCTGACTCACTGCAGAGACTCAGATCTGGACATTTCCCTCAGCACCTGCATGGCTGGGCCTTCTCAGCTGGCCCTGTACCCAGGTCAGTCAGCCTGCCATCTGCCTAGGTGGGCATTCAGGGGGTCTGCAGCCTTCCTCTCCACCAAATACACCTTCACCAGCTCGGTTCCATCCATCAGGCTGAGAACTTCTGCTGCACTTTCCATGGTAAACCCCATAATTCTTGGTGATCATAAAACTGTTTCATTTCCAATACCTATGCAGAGTATAGGTATAGTGATATTTTGGTATATTGCATATAGATACTCATGTTTTCTATAGATGCATCTGAAGTGATACTAGCACCTTGTTCAAGTGCTTATGATCCCTTTTTAATCAAGTCTTACTATGCATATTTATTTTCTCTATGACAATGCCTTTGTGTTTTAAATAGACACATCATATCGAGTGCATTACAGTCACATTTCTGGGCTATAAGTTAAATGAAATGTGATGCATGGTTATGTAAGTGAAAAAAACCCATGAATTCATCTTCCCACAAGTGACAACTGAATCACAGAATACTCTGAGAGTTGGAAGGGACCCACAAGGATCACTGAGTCCAAGTCTGCAGTGAATAGCCTGTAGAGCACAGCTGGAGCATCCCACACAGAGCCAGCCACCCAGGCAAAGATGGCATTAGTGGTTCCTCATTTCTTACAAGGTACTGCTAAAAGGGCCTCCAGCCTAAAGCCACAATCCCATTTCAGAAGTACAGCACAAGTTCTGTGACTCTGCACGCTGGAGTGGCAGTGCATGGAAAGGAGGAACTCCTGGAGGAGTGTCTCCCATGGGAGGGACCCCATCCTGGAGCAGGGCAAGAGAGTCAGGAGCCCTTCCCCTGAGGAGAAAAGAGCAGCAGAGACAACGTGTGATGATGGGACTCCAGCCCTCATTCCCCACTCCCTGCTCGCTGGGAGGAAGGAAGCAGATTTGGAGGTTGAGCCCAGAAAGAAGGAAGGGGTGAAGAGAAGGTGTTTTAAGATTTGGGTTTATTTCTCATGACCCCATATTTGACAGGCATTCAATTACATTATTTTCCCTCAGTTTTGCCCATGTCAGCAATTGCTGAGTGATCTCTGTGTGTCCTTACCTTGACCCATGAGCCTTCCACTCCATTTTCTCTGTCCCATCCAGCCGAGGGGAGTGACAGGGTGGCTTAGGTGCTGCCAACCCACCACACAGCCATTGTGGCAGCCCCTGCACCCTGGCTACCTGCACTTCACCAAGGATTTTGCAAAGAAATAATAGATTGAGACTTCACAACTTGCAGGGGAAGCTAGTTGCAGCAGGAGATGCTGAATCATGTCTTTAACAGCTGTCGCTTAGCCAGCACCACCTCTTAATTAGTGCCTTCTTTTAGATTTCCTCAATAGCTATATGGAACCAAAAAAACCCCACAAAACAACAAAAAGAGGAAAAAAAAGGCAACCCAGCAAACAAAAAAACAACAATTCTAGCTCAAAACATAAACCACATGTAAAAATGTTAAAGGTGAAGTACAAACTATAATTTGTGTAAGATAAAACAAACAGCCAATTGCAGGCATAGAAAATGTTTATTTTATACTACCCTCATGACAAATCAAAATCCATTGAAATTTTAAGTTCTAGATTTTACAGCCTGTCTCACTCCATAGAGTGGAAAATCCAATTTCCTTCAGAGTCCCAAAGCTTGAACTAAACAATGAATGCTTTTCCTATTTCTCCTGAAAAAAAGGTTTTCCCTCAAAAGCTGCTGGCCAGATGCTGAATGGTATTAAGAGTAAAACTATAAACTAAGCTTTTCTTAGGGTACATTTTACTTTGCTTATCATCTGTTACTTTTGTCCAGTGCTGGCAAAAAAAAAAAAAAAAGCAAGCAGGTTTCATTACAATGTGTTAGAAACAACATTAACAGCTGAAATCTTTAGAAACAGAGTTGTTGCCCAATAAAAACTGGTATTAAAAGAAAAAATCACACACAAAGGGACAGGGCCATTTTCAGTCCTTCTTGTCATCACCAACACCAAATTCCATTGGTGTCCCTCAGCCAGAAACACACAGCTTTTTCACTGTCACCACAGTGAGTATTGCTGCCTCTGGACCATTCAAGCAGCTGAGAGTTTCTGCCTTTTAGCTAATGTAAGTTCCCCCAATAATTAAAATTATTTCCTTTTGGATCATTTGACAGCTTGTTAGAAGTTCCAAACAAATGCTGTGCTACAGAAAGATTAGTGTCAACATTTTGATTAATTAATCCTTTATTATTAGACTTCTATAGCAGAATAATAACTTGAATTTCTTTGATTTTTCTGAAAGCATAATTCCTGCTGTTTAAAATAAAATATATCTTGAAATACGTTCAAGCACACCTGTGGACAGTCATCAAATTGTTCAGATATTTAAGCACTGGAAGTAAAAAACTCCAGGGGACAAACACACCACGGGCAGAACTTAAGGGGAAAAAAAAAGGAAAATTTTTGCTACTTTTCAAGGTAAAGCATCATATGAAATCTGGTCTTTGATCAAAAACTTTTCCTTTCTTTAATAACTTGCCAACCTTCAAAAATACAGCAGCAGAGCCAAGGTCTCCTCCAGATCTGAAGACAGAGAAGTCACCTGGACTTTTCTGAATGTAAAAGCAGTGAAAGGCACAGTAAAACATGCTGCTGCACTTCTTAAAGCTTTTTCATAATTTTATTTTATCACCAATTTATTTTCATCCTTACTCTGATGCTCACTATTGTGTCTGCAAGTTACCAGACAGTGTGTTTTACTCCCTATCAGGTAACACCTTTCCTGGATTTCTCTCAGAATGTTAATGTTCTTGAAACATAAGCTGATGTGAGAATGTACTTCTATTCTGAAAAGTTCTTGCTATGCACATGTCTCCACAGCAGACATTTTGTGAGATGCATAAAGTTGGGTAAGTTAAAGAAACTCATTAAATACTGCAGATTTTACATTGCATAAAAACATCTCTGTTTATTCATCACTATTGATACTTATACTTGAACAGGTTTGTCCATTTTTCATCCCTCTCATATGGTTTGATAGGAAGTGCAACAAAAAAATCTACGACATTACATTCTTGGGCAAGCACACAAGGATAAAATAAGATTAAAACATATTAGTGTAACAGAAGTCCACTGATTGAAACTGAAAAAGATACTCAGCTTTATACACGTAGCTCAAAAAAATTATACTGTTAACATTTTACTCAGTCTTTAATCTTTATTTCTCCTTGAGAAGTGACTACTTCAATAATCATAATATTTTTCTGCTTAGCAGGAAGCCTTTTCCAACCTAAGGTAACAATTTCATTTTCATTTTGTCTTCAAGTACCTGGTGCTATGAGAACCTGCCTTATGAACTAAACAAGAATATGACCTTTTCCCTGAAGCAAATGTGAGTATAAGGCATATAAACTAGGAATCAGTGAATAAACAGCAGTGACTAGAGGCCAAATCCATCCCTCATTCACTGTTACACATGGCAGCATTGGGGATTCAGTCTCACATCCTCATTACCACACTAGAGGAGCCCACCAAGCACTGGAACCTTCTCTTCCACCCTCCTGCATTTCTCTTGCACACAAGAGCCCTGAAGCTATATAGCTATACAGCTGTTGATCATAATTAATTTCAAAGGCCACCTTTGAAACATGACAAATCTGCCTTCTGATGTATCTGTGGCTTTATTTCTATTATTTCTTTATTATTATTTCTTTATTATATTCTTCAGGTGGTGGACAAATAAATTACCAGAGTCCACATAAGCAAAGACAGGAAAAATCTAACCCATCTTTTTAAAAAAAGATAAGCCTGGCAGAAGCACACATTCAAGCATATACTGAAAGACCATTCAAGCATATACTAAAAGACAGAGGTGGTCTCTTAGAGCTACTCTTAAAAGAAGATGCAAGCTCTTTTGGCTTTCCCAAGCAAAAAATTCTGTACATCAGAGGATTGAGTTCATGAAAAGTGCATGCTTCTGCTCAGTGAGGGTGTGATGCAAACATTTTCACTGGTGTAGGAATATGGACTATCTGTATCACTTTCTGTAAGCAAAATGCAGAATCTCACTTCATAAAATGCTCACTGTAATGTCAGTAAGAAGGCAACTTGTTCCCACTGCTAAAATGGGAAGGGTGACCCAGCTGATTGTCTCTGGAACAACCAGACACACAGCAGTTGCTACTTTTCTCTGCATTTAAGCTTAAGGAATCGAAAGTTTCCATAACAGGAGAAAAGACTCATGATCTCCTAAGTTACTTTTGGCTATGCTAATTAGCTACTCCAAGCACTTAAAGTTCATGGTCTCTGCCAAAGTAGGAAGCAGTAACTATTAAAAAGACCTGAATTTGGATGTGTGTGGCATAGTCTGCCCTTAATCCAGGGAGAATGGTCTGTCACCTTGGCACCACCAAGCTTGTCACACCACCTCGAGCCAAACATCAGCTTGACACATTTGGCACAAGCAACAATTTGCCCTAAAAGATGCATTTAAATGATAAATAATATCCTGCTGTCTTGTGATGTATATTTCATTCACCTTTTTGTAATTTCAAACTTATTTTCTACTGAAACAAGTCTTTAAAAATGACTTTATTCTGAGATTGTATAAAATCAGCAGTCTGCTTGCTTCAAACAGTTCCTCTGTCTAAACAGGTGTTTTCTGTTTTATACCAAAGTATCTGTGAATAAAAGTAAAATATACAAATTATGCTTTCATAAGGTAGGTAACCTGCTTATTCACCTCTCCCAGTCACAGATGCAATCCATTATACTCAGCTGTAACAGTTTGTTTTGGTCTTAAAAAATAACAAAACTGATTTGTTTCAATAGCCACTAGTGAGACAAGAAGTTAACAAACAGGCTTTTTCTTCCCTTCTTCACATTTTTTTTGGAGGAGGTTTACCTATGCTACTATTCACTGGACAAGATAGTACAAATATTCATGGCTAATTCCAAAAGAAACACATCTGAGAGAAGTGGCTTAAATTTATAGTTCTGAGCTTGTACACAAAAACTACGGTTGTACATATATTATTTTTGCATTTACAAGCATATGCATGCTAAGATTTGGCCTCTTTTTCCTTCAGAGGAAGTACTAAATGATGTATTTTAACACAGAATTTTGTTCTATATGAAGTGTTTTCATATAACACTATTAGTAAAGAGCAGCAGACAGCATTGAGCTGCTGATATTCAGCTGAAAAAGTAAAATTAAATACCTTTCACAAGTGAGATAAAACCAAATAGTCGAGGTACATAATATTTATACCAAAGAACTCAGGTTGGAATTTTAGGTTGGCAAAACTAACAGAAAATACCAAAAAAGACCAGAATACGCAAGGCTTTCCATGAAGTTTCTTTTTTTTAAAAAAAAAAAAAGTGGACTGAGGATCATTCTTTCACTATATTTTCCCACATTCAGGAGAGCAGTAAGGAATTCCTCTAAGGGCTCAGTGACATGGAAGTTGCTTCTGTAACAGCCATAGATTCAATTTTCAAGCTTGTAAAAATGAATTTAAATAGCCACTTCAAGGTGAATTCACTTTGAGCACCAGCTACTGTTTCTTTCCTTTTTCAGAAGACACAGAGCTATTTAGTGAAATCATTCCATGTGTTAATGTGAGATTCAATGAATCTCAAAAAACAGGGTGTTACAAAATATTAATGCATTCCAAGAACATACACCAACAGGATTGCACTGCATCAATATGGAAATGGAAGTGTTACAGTTAAAGTAAATCCTAATTCTCATTTCAGTATTCTGCTGCCACTGTTAGAGGAGCAATGAGAAATTCCCTTTTTGTAATTGTTCAAATGCTGTCAGTTCTGTATCCCTGTAAATCTACCACCCTGCTATCCAAGTTGGCTTTCAATGGGGAACACTGGAAAGATTAGGACAAGCAGATAAGGTCTTGATCAGAGTTTTTCACAGGTTTCCTGCATGACTCCCTGTGAATTCACAAGCCTATCTGTTCCACAGGAACCCCCTCTGTAAATAAAATTGCCACACGTTGCACACTAGGGTGGGGCAGGTCTGTGTTCATTTCTGCCTCGTCCAGAAATGTTTTGAAAGTCATTAGGCAATAAAAAAATCTTTGGCTTGCTACTTAAACATAAAACTTCCCAACTTTATCAGTGAGCTGTTTTATAATAGTGTTGATAAACTCCACTATCTTCACAGGTAAAAGGAACCTATGCAACTGGGCACCTCCCATTGGAGCAGCATGGCAGAACCTACCAACAGAAACAACCAAGTGAAAGTATTTTCCACTCCTTGCTCTCCTCCACTGACACCTTTACAGCTTCTAATTTAGAGAAGCTGTAAACATATGTGGTTTTTAATGTGCTTTACAGCAGTCACATCCAGCAAAGATTCAGTCCTTGTGCCTGCTCCGTACTTCAGTTCTCATGACTCATCTCCAGCTTTCCAGAGGAAACCAAGTTCCTCCTGGGCACCACAGAGCCAGTGATACCTTTTACATGCTCACAAGAGAAACAGAGATTCTGCCTAAAAATTCACCAAGTTTAAACAGTGATTAAGCCTACATAAACAAAGGTTCAAATGCAGTAAGAAATTAGTGCAAACAGCAGTGCTCTATTCTGGTCTACAAGTATGAGATCCACGTAAGTCTATTAAGACTGACTTTAAAAACATCAATTTATACACAGGACTATAAGAACTGCAAAGTTCAGAACACCCAGCCTTCCAAAACTGCAATAAAATTTGTAAATTACGTGCACATAAGGCCTAAAACATCCTAACCAGCTTATGTGCTCTAAGATACTAATCTAGTCCCTACAGGTTTAAAAAGACAAGAATAGATATATTTATAAACACATGAACAAATTCAAATGTTAAAAGTTGAAATGCAGCCCAAACAGCTAGCCAGAAAGTTCAAATACATTATCAATGTTCCTACACCAAGAGAGAAATTGTTAAGTATTCAGAATGCATTGTGACTACATTTACATACTATTAGAGAAGATAAAATGCCACAAGTGCCATGGAATTATGACTCAGGACAGAGTTTTCTCCCAGTGCTAAATCTCACAATTAGTGAACACTGAGGCAAAAAATCCCACCAGCAGTACAAGAAGTTTTTCAATGTCACTGATAACATAATCTCAACCTTACCCAAGTCCTATATTTGGCTGCAGTCTAGAGAGAGCATTCAGAATGAGACACAAACCACACAGTCCAGTGCTGCAGTGGGTGAGAGTCCCCCTTCCTGACTCAGTGGGTGATCAGTGAAAACCCCAAAGCCTTGGACTGAAGGGAGCCCAAACACAGTACAACCCAACAAATGGTATTTTTTCCCCATTTCCCTCAAAAGTAACACACCTTTGAGGTATTTTTGAACAATTACCCTTGTCTAAGCAGAATAAAACGTTACATAAGCACAACTTCAGGTTTACCTATTCTATTTCTTTGTTACTTTCTTCTATTCTTGTAGACATCTAATTAAGCACCACGTCTTACCCCAAAAGGGGATGAACTGCTGCCCCTTCTCAGCTACACTGCAGACCCCTCTCATTCTCCATTGACTGAGTGATTCTTCATACCAGGAAGCTTCTTAGACAGCTTCTTTGATCACGCTCTTTCTAGGCTGGAAGGCTCCACAGCAATTTAACCTCTTCTTTCCCAGAAGGAGGGCAGCACAGCTGTGAGAGAAGGATGGCTGACTTACAGTGAGTGGGTAGGATCACTGCCACCAGGAAGAATCCAAATCTCTTCTCTCACAGAAGTGAAAGGATGAGCTATTCCATTGGGCAAGATGTGGCAAGCTCACATGAGTCTTGCGTTGGATCTGAAAAACAAACCAAAAAAATAAGATGAGAAATAAAACATCATTGTCGACATACATTGTCGTTTTATACCTGAGAAGCACAAGGGAAGTAACAAGCAGGATATATGAATAGCTGAAAATTTTTCTGCCTTGATTTTTGTGTATTCTCCCCTCCCAAAACATTTCCCTAAATTACAGCATCTACAGGTGACTTTTTTTCCCTTAAAAATATGCATTAAAAATTCAGGTTACCCACATTCTTGCATACAATTAAGCAAGTTGTGTTTAGTCTACTAATACAGTGTGAGAGCAATGCATTTTGTAACAGAAACCCTCCTTTCTCCAAAGATGCAGAACTCTGCACAAGTGTGTAACGCTACTGAGGCTGTGGGGAACCCACCCAAACACCTTGTCAGCACTAAAACAAGAAAGAAGAATGCTGAACAGAAATAGATGCCGGGGTATTACTCTTTACAAACTTGTAACATTATTCAGCCATTGCTTTGAAGCAACTAACACAGGGCTTTGATGTTTAGTCAAATGCACTTTTTCTGAGGACCATCCAATTTTACAGTTTTAGCAGCCTGCAAGACTTTTCTGTACAACATGAACACTACCAAAAAGACATTATGACAAAGTTTAACGTGCTCCATTTCAGCTAAAAAAGGAACAATGGTTTAGTCTGCCTTTATTTTCATGGTCTGCATGGTTCTTCATTACAATTATTAGATTTGAATTTCTATTGCCCCGAGTCAGTTCCCATATCAGCTTGATGATAAATTTTCCAAAAGTCTGCAATCAATCAGCCCCAGACAAACCAGTGTCTGACTACCACATACTGTTTATAGAAACGAGCACACTGTTAAGCTTTCTCTGAGGCTGAGGCTTTCCTGATCTTTCTCCAAAATCGAGAAAAAGAGAATTCTTCAAATTACTTGTGATAAAAATTTTGAATTTCAGTTACCGTTACCATTTAACTTTTTCTTAGCTATTACTTCTACATGCTGTCATAGACTACAGCTTTAATTCAGTAATGAAATTAAATTCTTCTGCATTTCTTGAATTGACATTACTGCCCTTATTTAATATTATTCTTACAGTCTTTGCATCTTTTCCAAGGAAAAAGGAAATTCTTTTCCCTATTTTCGACTCAGAGTGTTGAGCTATACTTTTGCCTTCTCCTATCATCTGTCTACATTTAATATCTCCTAATTTCACATTTTACACTCAATTTCTTGCTTCTTCTATATAGATTCCTAAAAATGCCACTGTTCCCATCTGGTTTGTAGCTTAAACATCTGTGATTTAATTTTAGGATAATTCAACACATGAACTTGTGTATTTTTAATCATCTAAGTATTAAGGGTGGAAGTTTTTTAAACTAGAGTAAGAAAGAACACTTGATGTGTCAACTTTGATATTTTTGATTAATCTAAGGTTCTTTCATTGTACTGCTTTTTAAGACTAGAGTCTTAAAATAGCTATTAATATAAGAGCCTATTGACATTTTTAGCCTGTAGGAACATGCAGTGGGCAGAGGCAGCTGAAATAACAACATATTTGAGCGATGAACCAGCTTTATGATTTTATTACTCAGACTTTCCCAAATCTATGGCTGGCATTTTTCCCAGTAACTCAAAAATTAAGCTGTTCTACATACAAAACTTCCAACTAATCATATGTTAAAAACTTCTCATGGCTAAGGCAACAGAATAACCTTACAAAAAGCCTTCAAAAAAAACCAACCCAACAAGCTAGATCTGAAAAATTTGTGCCTTGAATTCTCTGTGCTGTTTGCATGAACACTAAGAAAAACAGTGAAAAAAATTATCTGATACAGGTTACAAAGAACTATGTTAGTTACTAGGAGTATATGACATATCATATTGAAGTAAGAGGGACCCTAAAAGGATGTGACAGATATAAGGAGACGCAGCCTACAAGCACCCTTCACTGGGCACCTTAGGCCATCAGCAGCTCAGGAAGCCAAGGTATCAACCACTTAGGCACCCCATAAAGCCAAGTGATGCCTAAGGCATTCCACAGTCCTTCCCCATTTTTGCATAGACATCAAGTTTTCCTCCTTCCAAAATGAAATTTCCCCAACAGATGCTGGTCCAAAAAAGGCTCCATGTTCCCCCTTGGTCCCCAAACCACTGCACTCAAGAGATCTCTTCTGAGCAGTGAGCATAAAGAAGCACTCCTGTGATTTTGTTTCTGAATATTTTGCAACACAGGTACACAAATTCTAAAACCATCTGGGAAATCCAGGTCAGCTTAATGCACTGTTGATTGATTTTTAACTTTTTCTGTGCCTGTGTAACAAAAAAGTAACCCATAGTTGTACAGACATACTCAAGAACATTAAACCAGAAAAACTTTAGAGCCTGATGCACTGGAATAGAAGAACAAACTGAGCAATAAACAGATCTGGCAGTGGATGGCCATAGATCACGTGAGCATCACAGAGGGATGTTCATTTAATGCAGAATGGAGAAAATTAATTATTTGGTACCCAAGAGAAAAAAAAAAGAATGAACATGCAATAAGTGACCTTTTAACAAATCTACAGCAATTAATTAAGCTGGTTTGTACTGTATTAGTCCTAAGGAAGGACTAATATTTCTAACTGTTTCCAGAAGAGCCTACCAGGAGTGTAACAAAGACTCAGTCTGGCAATAGACTGCAATTTGGTGTAAGTCTGCATCAAGCACAACTGGGCTCTTGGGGAGGAACCAGCCAGTTCCCTCCCTTCTCAAAGTTAGCCATTTATGCCCTCAGCATGTTCTACTAAAGCCAGTAGCAACAGCACTACAGAGAGGAATTAGAGTAGAAAATTAATACCATTAATAACTGAAGAAGGAAAAAGCCAAATTTTTAGCCATAGTGTTTGCAGAGTCATTTCACTGCATCAACATGCTGCAAGCATAAAGATGATGAAAAGAGCAAACCAGGCATCTGCTGACTGGAGGGTAGAGCAGAACTATCTCTTTCAAAAGCAACATGGGACTATAAGGTTTACACTGAAAATGGAAGTAGGAACAAAGTGGGAACGGTAAGCAAGCAAATAACTTCTCCAGAACAACCTGCACCAGACACACCTTCTAAAATGTGCAATTTCATGAATGTAAGCAGAAGTTAACAGTAATGCCAAGTCTGACTGAAACCAAACATTAAAATCTTACTGTTTGCCTGATGGATAAGCTAATCTCAAGTGTCATTATACAGTGCTAGCTTTAATTGCTCCCAGCTAAATATAGCTTTCAGAATTTAATAGCTCCCCCTCAGCTTTTCTGTCTTTCAAGGAGGGAAAAACCTTCTCGTTAGAAAAAGCAGCCAGGCATGCAGAGTGGCATGTTAGCACAGCGAGGCAGGAAGCAAACCATTTGGATGATTACATTAGTCCCCAACACTCATTCAGAACTCCTGCTTTTCCAGAGACCAAATGTTTCCCTGTTCCACCACTCTGCTTCCACTTACAGCAGGTGATGGAAGCATGCATACCTTCTCAAACTAAGCCATTTTGCTGCTTTATTAGCAGACTGTAAATCTGGCTTGCCCTGTGCTTCCAGTCAAAGATGTGTCTTTGCCAGCAAGCTTTTGTGGTGCCCACACACTTCTTCCTGTGCCACCTCACTGGCACCATGGGGCAGGAACAGGAGCAAGGCTACACACTCGCCCACAGCCTGCCCCTTCCCTGCAGCCACTGGATTGGCACAGCTTGCATGAGAGAATCTGCTGGAACAGCTGAGACTGCAGCACTCTGATAAAGACATGAGACAAATTCTCTCCTCTGCCTTCTAATACCCAATAAAGATCTCAAAAAATGTAACGAAAAGTTCCATACAGCAAGCTTCATTTTCCTCTCTCTGTGCTGATAACGGGTTTCACTCAGAAAATTTGGCTGACAGCTTAGAAATGTGTTCTATGAATTCAGCATTTCTGTTCACCTTCATTTTAGAGGTCATTATGTAATTAAAGTGCTCACAGTTTTTCTACAATCCATGGAGTTAAATTAAAAGTAACCACTGCTGCAATGACAAGTCTTCCCACTTTCCCTCAGGCCAGAACTCCAAACTTTGTTCTCTCCCCCAAACTGTCATCTGACTATCTTACTATTTTCTCTCTGGTTTCATCCATCCCTCTCTCCTTTACTGAGTGGGGAAAAGAAGAATAATGGTACTTATGGAAAATAAAGTATTTACCAGACCATATGAATCACCAAATGCCACATTACCTGGCCCTTCACTTGAGCTGTAAAACTCCAGGACTGGCTGTGTTAGAGCTGTGCAAGCACTTTAGAGACACTGCCTGGAGGGCTGCCAAGAAGTATCTACGACACTGAACAAGACCAAAGGTAGAATGCCATTGATTTTCTGCCCTCTGACCTACCATTTGTGAGGTGCAGACCAGGCTGAATAGAACAGGTTAAGGGAACTATGTCTGTTTGCTGTTTAGGAGAGGTTTTAAAGCGAGTCTCCTGACATGTTGCCGCTCTGCACTGGGAAATGTGTGCTCTGCTGCTAGCTGAGCTGCCCCAGAACAGAAAGGCTCCCTACTGTCAGTGCAGGCACTGACTTCATTTACCAACAGAATCATGGCACTCATTCCCACTAAGATTCTTCCTTCTGAAGTAACAAATCAAGGTTTGGATAAATACCATCAAAAATAAGGATGAGTACTGGTGGCACTTTGTATACTAGATCTAGCTACTCTTACAGAACATATTTTTATTTTAAAACTCTGCCCATCACAACAGACTATTTGGAACAAATGAAAGTTAAAAAATCCCCAAGTGTACAAAACATCATGCCTGTACACATAAATATAGTCCTAGAGCAGCTCTGTGTTAGCTGCCATGAATGAGAGCTCAGTGCCCCAGAACTCCATGGGGCCCGTCCGAGCTGGGCCATTCCGCTCCCAGGCAGGGGCAGGGCAGGCAGCCTGACAGCCAGGGCTGCACAGGTCCCGAGCACCAAACAGCCTCTCCCCACCTCTGAAACCACCATGTGAGCTGCAGAGAGCAGGGACACACCACATGCTGCCTTTGAAGAAAAAAGCGACAAACCCACGCAAGTGAAGGGAGGGAGGAACAGAGGAGATCAGCCAAGGCAACTGCAGCATCAGAGCGGAAAGGAAGCACGCAGCGACGGTGCACAGACACACAGTGCCTCTAAATCTGGATCTGGGGATTAGCAGGAGAGAAAAGATACCACAAAAAGGTAATTTGTTTTCTCATCATCCGTAATACTGAAGAGATTTTGCTCTCCTCTGCAAAATTGGAACATGTACAGTGTAACTCCTTCCCCTCCTAAGAGTCACATGGATATAAAAAAAGCCACAAAAAAAAAAAAAGGCATTATCAGCTTCAGGTCAGGACAATTGCGGCCTAAATATTCACAAAATTGTCATGAAAGCATTAATTCAAAAGCAATTATGTTAAAACAAGAAGACCCATCAGAGTAAATATATGACATCCACCAGAATAAATAAATACCATCCTGCAGAAGCTTCAACCTAATCACAGTAAGTTTATTCAGAGACATTTTCTTGAACAAAAAAAAAAAAAAAAAAAAAAAAATCAAAAAAAAAATATCAAACAGATGTGACCAGTCCAGATGTCGACAAATTCCGGAATCTATTTATTTACCAGATGTTTTCCTCTGCATCTGATGACCTGCAAGTTTGCCTTAGCTGTAGCAATAGCAATAAACCTGGGCAACAGCCACTACTGTACTTGTGACTGAAAGAAAATGACATATAATAATTTTCAGTTAATTATTTATACTCACTTAAATGCAACATGAGGTACTTTTTATGTTTATAAAATATAAAAAAGTCACATTTAAGTGAACAGTTTCACATAGATTGGCTTTCCCCTCCTCTCTTGCTCTTTGTGTATTTCCCTGCTGATTCAAAGCTATATTCTATCTGGGTGTACAAGGTTACTTAAGGAGGGGGGACAGACTCTAGAGATTATTTATATGGCAGGACTTCAAACAATTGATCCAGCTGTATCTCAAGTGACTTGATAAAAAGGCATTAAAATAATGAGCAGAGAGAAAGATGGGTGAAACATGACAGTATTTCAGAGTCACTCAGCAGGACTCTCCTGCTCAAGGACTCTCAGTTATGACACAAGGACACTGACCATGAAGGTGACACACCCAGGGAGGGAATTACAGATGAAAGTGAGAAGTGAGAGTCGTTGGGCACCCACACAACCTCACATCCAACCTCAAGGCACAAGTAAAGGAAAATGAGAATGTGACCAAGAAGGACTCTTATCTCTGATGGCTTGATAAAGGGCTGAAAGTCCTAGCACAGATTAGAACAGGGATCAGGCAGACAAGCAGTCTGCCCGGGTAAACAGGCATGGCAAGATAAAACATTCTAAAGCATTTGTGTAGTTACAAAAAAAGAGGCCTCCTCTACAAAACTAATGCACCTGAATTAAATACAAGATTAAATATCATAGGGACAACAGCATCTTAGTGGCTAAAACATAATGAAATGTACATGCTATTCAAAAAAAGCCCACAGAGGCAGGGGGTGTTCAAATATACACCACTTAATATTGTGATAGATTAAAAAAAAAACAAAAACACCCCAAACACACCATTGCAAGAGAACTTACAGAATACAACTGCGTAAAAAAAAAAAAAAACCAAAAAAACCCCCACCAAACCAAAACCAAGCACACTTAAAAAGGACAGCCTTGCTCAGAGTCTGCAGTAGATTCAAAGAAACCAGCATTGCTACAGACTTTATTTTATTAGAATGAAAAATATCCCAGTGAGTTGGTCATTAGAAGAGATTAACTTATGACTCACATGAAGTTTAAAGTAGTCATGTAGATTGAGGAGTTCAGACTCTCTAAACTGAAAATTCTGAGTTGCTGCTTCATTAAATGTGCATAAACAAATCTGGAAACGCCTCATGGGATGCAGCATGCAGAACATAACTTGGAAGATGAAATAGCCCCAACTAGATAAGCACTTCACCACAGCTCCCAAAAGGCAGAGAACAAGTTGATTAAAGAAGTTGCACTTCAGATGTTAAAGTACAGGAATAAAGTTACAGCTTAAAAACATTTTCATTTAAAAGATATTAGAAACTAAATTCTTCAATACCTCATAGAAATTATGTGAAGTAGTAACCTGGAAGTGAAAATTTCTTAGTAAAGAAATAAATATAGGATGTCTACTATGAAACAGACCTGGAAACTACAAAAACCAGCATGAAATTAAAAGTAAGATCTTCTTGAGCATGTGTGAAGAAAAACAGTTGAAACCACTGCAGATTTCTGAAAAAAAAAAAAAAAAAGGCAGATTGTGCATAGAGTTGCAAATAAAACTTTGATATATTCTCAAGCTTTTGTGTCTACTTTACATTGAGCCAATGAAATAATTTAAAACCTACAATCTGTATTTCTAAAGCACACAAAAAAAAACCACAGTTGGAGATGATGGCACGAGAATAAACAGAATACCTGTCTTTAGAGTTGAAACAGAGAGGAGAAAAGTAAAAAGGCATCAGCCCTACTACAATCAGTACCATGCAGTCCATAGTAACAGAGTAACTTTTTACAAACAGTTAAAAACAAACAGGAGAAATCTTAGATCACATCCGGACTTGACAATAGCTGAATCTAAAAAAGTTAGTAAGGATCTTATTTGGTAGAACAATTGCAAAGTGACTGACTGGCCACAGACAATAAAAAATTATCAGGCTGGACATGGATCACCAGAAGAAGTTGCCAAGAATTGTCTGGGAGCTAGTTTTATTTAAAAAGGGAATTGAGGTGTCTACCAAAAGTTGCTGCTGACAAAAGGCACAGAGGCACATCTGATGCACTGAACAACTAGGACACCAGGTGAGAGGAGCCACATGAACACAAGCAGTGACAGGGAATGCAGTTTATCAGCCCTGGAGGCAAGGTCAGTGTGAAAAATGCGTATTTTATGATTGGCTTTTCGCAAATATTAAAATGAATATTAAATGTGTTGCGTTAGAAAGTAATGCTGTATTAATTCTCTTAAGTAGTGTGGTAAATATAGTTTTAGGTTATAACAAAATGTTAAAATAGAAACTATGCTATGTAGGATGCATTTTTTTTCCTAAAGCAAGACTCACACTGAGATAGCAGCCACAGGACACCTAAATCTTTCAGAGAAAGAGAATTTATTGCTCCCTTATCAGGAGAAACGAACTTCTTCCAGACTCACACAGCCAGGACGACGCCGTCAGGATTAAGAGGAAGAAGCTGACACTGACCAGACAGAATCCTGTGTTTGAATGGAATTTATGCATCATCTATGAGATGTATGAATATGCAACAGGCTGTTGTTTTTAAGGGTTAATCCTCTGTTAACAGGTGTCCTTTTTCAGGCTTATGCTACCCAAAAAAATGTACCCAGACTTCCGTAACTCTTTGTTTCTGTTGTCTCATATTGTCCCAATTCAAATTGTCCAAATTATTATTACTCTAATCGTATTACTATTTTTATAACCATTTTATTACTATTAAAATTTTAAAATTTTAAAAACAAGTGATTGGCGTTTTTCACAGTCAGGGTCCAAGGAGTAAGCCAAGCACAAGTTCTGCTGAGACTCTGGGAAGTGACCAAGGAGAGGAAGGCACTCACATGCATGGAATACGTGTCTGATCAACACTACCAAATTAATGAAGGTATGAAAAGAGAAAAGAGCTACCCATTACATAAATCAAGGCATTTCCTTCAGAGCTGTGTAGGGAAACATCAAAAAAAGACACTGCCAGTACCTAATCTGGTCAGAAGATTTAAAAATAGCACCTAAGACAGAGGTGAGATATATGTAAGTTTATGCAAGGAAGATTGACAGCATAATATTGTTCTGAAATGAGTACCATAAGCATACCTAATCAGCCATATCACAAGATTGCCTGCATCTCTTCAAATCTAAATGCAAGTCTCCTTCACTGTCTGGGAAAAAGAGAGTCACCCCTACACAAACAGAGAGAAAACCACTTTACAAAGGGTGGAAATGCTCCTATAAATACCGAGAGAAAATACCAGTTTTATCCAACTGGGCATACAAGCTGGTTGTGAGTACTTTTAGCCAGAATCCTGGAATGAAGCTTTAGTCCCAACACATAAGCTTTGAAATAATTTGTTAATGAGACAAGCTTTGACTACTTTAAGATGATGCTTGGGAACTTTGCAAAAGGGAATATACAAATGCATTGACTGCAACAAATACTAAACATAAGAATCCAGGAACTCTCTTCCAGGTGTATTATGTGCCAGTACAGCCAGCTTCAGCAAGGAAGTCTTTATATATCACTTGCCAATGTTATTATCGCTGATTTAATCTGGGCTGAAAACTGGCCTTGCCTTAATACTCTTAGGTTTCCATTAATAAAAAGAAATTACTTCATCTTTACTCACTTACATGTATTTCTTCTGTGCAAAGTTTTTGTGTGTCTTTATGGGTATTTTTTAAGGAATATAATTTTTTTAAGTGGTAGATAACAGAAATGGTATGTTTTAGAATCTATGTTTAGGTTTTATAATCTGTGTTTAGACTACCAGTAATAGGTGGCTTCAATGACATAAATTCTGACAATGAAAGTTATGCATATTTTCTTCTTGATTTGATGTCAATGCTTTGCATGTCCTTGCCTTTCCAAAGACAGCCACACTCCCCAGACACAGAGAAACAAGCACTTCAGAATCTCAATGCAAGGAGGAAGTGGGAGATTATAGAATAATTCCCTTCTTCAAAGTCAATCCCAGCACAAATCTAACCCATCTATGCCTTGCAATTTTTTTGCACTCCTCCCACATTTCACAAAGCATTTTTGCATGCAAATGTGTCAGTGGCATTCAAAGACTGGGCAAAACAGCTTCATAAGATGACTTGGCTGTGTTTACTCAAAACACCCTCATAATTTTCAAGGGCCAAAAAAACCCACAAGGAAATAAAAAAGAAGTTGGTAAATCAGAATCAAAAGAGAAGAATTTAAGTTTTGGACATTAATATTTAAGAAAAAATAGAAAATCCTGTTTCCCTGCCCTTCATCCCTACTTCCATTACTGAGTACCACTGTTCCTCTCAGTTTTAAGTGCATTATGCTGGGCTAATATAAGACATGATTTTATCAATAAATTACTGTACAACAAATGCACAGCCTGTACCATCTCTCTTCTTAAGTAAGCCATCACAAGGCAGATCAAGAAGCAATGCACTTGCAGAGTGTTGAGTAATGATATTAAGAAAGAAAATCCCTGAAGAATTCTGGTTCTGCAAGATGTGAGTGCTGGGAGACAGGCCGTGGTGAGAAAGGCATTGCATCTTTCTAATGGTCAAGAGACAAACTGTTTTTCTTTTTAGCTTAGAACACAAAATTCACTTAACAGCAAGCAAAGATGATTCTTTTGTAGAAGGGCTCTGGAGACTGAACTGCAAGTTAAATCTGAGCAAACAACTCTCATCCTGCACTGAACAGAAGGGTGTGTTTATGCTAACCATACATTCTAGTCATATTAAAGTAAATAATGCAAACTCACTTGACAAGGAGTGTTAGGTAGTTCCATGTGACCTGCCATGTCTGGAATGCCAGGACTGAAATGGCATCCACACTTAGGAAAACACCAATATTTTCAAATGCTGAGATGTGCCCCAAAAGCAAGATTCCCAAGCCTCTTCAAAAAGGAAGCTGTTATCTCCCAAAGTGAGAACAGTCACTTGGTGTCACTGAGGTACAGCCACTGTTCCAGCACCAAATTACTATGAGATTAAGAAATCCACTTTAAAAACAGAGGTGGCTGATACTACAACCAGAAATAAATGGGAAGTTGCATTTTCCCTACTCAGCTTATCAATGTAATCAACTAGGACTAAAAGCAGATTATTAAAACTTTTCTGGTGAAAACAATTACTTGCATGCATTTAAAAATACTCAAAGGTGTCCCATTACTTGAAACCTGATCTTTTAAAATGTAATATTATCTGTAAGGGATCTTCAGTACACCAACAATTGCACACACGTGACATGGCACAAGAAAGTGATATTGTGCACTTAAGTGTTCTGGCAATAAAGGAAAAAAAATTTATAAACCACACTTATAAAATATGCCCTTTTGTCAAAGCCTGACATTACTTCCTTTTTCTTCTTTCAAAAACAAGCGAACAAACAGCAAGTGTCATCTGTGAAAGTGCTATCCTGGCAATAGCTCTGCTGTTGATTTTCAAGTGCAAGCATTGATCCTGCTGAACTTCAAGTAGTAAAGTACAATATAGTATTACACACAGGAAAATAAGCTGTAAAATTGTGTCCATGTGTGGAGAGAAGGCTATGATTCAGCCATCCTGTGGAAAATTCTAATCTCTTATCTCTGAATCTGAAGTTCCATATTTATTCAGTGAGTGAAAAAACATGATTTCAGCAAAGCATTTGTATTCTTGTTCTAAGAAATAGGATGTTAGAAAAGCTTGTTTCAACAAAACAATCTGGCTATCAGCTAAAAGGCAAGAACTTACTTTATCCACAGTAGCACTTCCCTCCCCCAGCAAGTTCTCCTTCCTCAACAATTTGACACTCTCTAAGCACTGGGAGATATTTAATAGGTGAACCTTAGTTTTATAAGGTTTACAAAGTTATAATTATGAGTGCTTCTGGTTTAATGTCTTACAGTTGAAATTGGTGGATTTGAAAGAGAGCAAGAAATCTGCAAGTGAACTCACTGATATACCTTGGTTTTTTTTTTTCTTTTTAAACAACAGGAAAGAATGAATCTGTTTTATACTTCCTGAATTTCAGCAGCTGTGGCAGTAGCGTAAGAACTATGAATTGTTAACTTCCTACTTAGGTCACTCAGTAAAACAATATCAGTGCCATTCAGTTAAGGAAGACAAGAATCAATCATAATACTTTGACTCGATATTTTTGGCACAGAAATTTTCCTGGAATCTAAACCCAGCTGGCTGCTTTCTCAGCCTAGAAGTGGTACAGATACCACAACTGTAGGCAAATGAGGGTCCATGACACATCTTTGTTGTCCATCATTCTATTCACTAAATAGTACTTGTTGACACTAGTAAGAGCACATCTACTGAATTCACGTATTAAAAAGAAGCATCTTTCTTGCCAAGACATGACAAAATCCTGCAGACCAACACATAAACTCTTTTCCTTCCATTGTTTGACCTTAACCAGAAAGCAAACAAGAAATATTAACTCTTCTTTCCTAACAGGGTTGTTAGAGTTCCATAACAAGGCAAGATCTAGCAGAGATTCTCCTCTCTTCATATACAAATGCTGTTACTTGACTTCAGTATCAAGCCAACTAGAAAACCCCAGTAGCTCTAGCTCTTTTTAAAACTCAAATTGTCTCAGACAGATATTACCAATCCTCCACAGGAAGCCTACTCCAACAATGGATGCACCCTGCTGTACAAGAGATGACCTGTACCCCAACCACAAGGCTGCTTATTGACTTTAAGGCACAGCCAAACTGGAAAAAAAGACCAAGACCCTGGCTGGCTTTTAAAAATTAACTTGTTTGTCTAAGATTTTGAAAAGCAGAATTGAACCACACTGAGCTTCAAAATACCCTAGCAAAATTATCACAGAATGGTTCAAGGTGGAAGAGAACCCCTCAGTTGGAGGGCATCTGGTCCAATCCCCCCACCCTCAAGCAGAATCACCTGAAATGGGTTATCCAGGATCACATCCAGAAAACTTTTGAGCATCTCCAAGGAGGGAGACTCCATCTTCTCTGGGTAAGCTGTGCCAGTGCTCACTCACCCTCCCAGTGAAGGAAAAACTTCCTGATGTTCATATGGAACCTCCCCTGTTTCAATGCCCACTGTCTCTGGTCCTCTCACATATCTTAAGAAGTGACAAAGCTGTTATCAGGATGTTATCTTTTAAGGAAACTGAACACGGCTGTTCTGAATGATTCAGCTAACCCTACTTAACAGTAACAGCAACTAAGATGGAGTTCTGACAAGCTCCCAGGGTAGACCACAGAGTCCTGTTAATTACTCTCATTAGCAAAATAAAAAGTTAGGGAGAAGCCTTCTTTTTAGGCATAGTCTTAACACCTTTTCTTTTTTATTATTTTTTATTCCAATATTGCTTATTTAATAAGCAAATACCTTCAATCTTTCAGCAAAGATGTCAGCTCCAAAGAGCCTGATGCATTCTAGGTGGCCTACCTTCTTTGGAGGTGATGAATCATTGCTAAAACGATGGACCTGCTAGCTAAATGGCTGCACAGACACAGATACATGCAATTAAGGGGGAAAACCCCACACAGCTACCAAACTGGGAAAGGCATCTCTCAGCAAGTGCCAGCCTGCCTTCCTCTGGCAAGCAGCAAGGCATCAGGGAGTGAACCTGAGAGAGCCACCTCAAACTCCTAACCACAGCCATCTGCAACCAGCAGAAACTCAGCAGCCACTTCCTTTGGGGCTCACTTCATCTGCCCCCAAACACACAGAGCATAATCACTTGCCTGTCTTCAGGACTGCTGTTGCTGCTGATGATTTACACGTTGTTCTTTAAAATCAGTCAAGCACTACCACAGAAGATTACCAGACACTTGCTGTTTCCTTTTTTGAGGTATACGAGACTGCCAGTGACTGAATCACGTTCATAGTGAAACTTCCTCCCTTCCTCCCATCACAAATTGCACCTGAATTCAGATTTTATGCTGTCAAAGCTTTGTAGGGCATCTCAGCACTCATATTTGTCACAAGCAAGAAATATTGAAAAATGATAGAATCATTCACCCTCCTTCAGAATACTGTATTTTATCAGACTATTAAACAAACTTCTTTTCTGGCAGCACAGTTACAGTTAAAGTAGTCTCAGCTGCCAGTATGAGCAGGATGCATTCCACATCATATTCAGGGCAGCTGCCAGGGTTATGCCTCACAGCCTGAGGTAGCACCAGAACCTTTTTGACAGACACATTTAGCAAGACTGGTCTCAAAGTCGTACGTTGTCACTGCAGACAGGACGGAAAAAGTCCTGTTAAAATAAGAATTGTATATTTCACTTCAGCAACTGTGAGCATGAAGTAACTCCATCCCTCCTCAAGGCTATTTTTCTAGGCACACTGACAAAGCAATTATCTTGGAGAAGAGGGAGAGGTTGCAACAAAATGTTTTTAACATGTGTGACTGGCAAGATGGAAGAAAGTAGTACCAGAGACCTACATCCTGCCCTGCTCACATGAAAACTTGAAGGGCAGGACGTGACCTTCTGTAACAAGCAGAATTAACAGTGACACAGATGGGCTTGTGCACTGAGAAGGATAAAGTCTCCAGCACACATGGTTCTTTCCCTGATTGCCAGGCTGTTCAGAAATTGTCTCTCCAGGGGTCTCAGCTACTCTCTGGGCAGAGTGTACATGGGAGGCAAATGGAGTATATCCACACAGCTGCTCCTTAGCAGAACCATGAACACCAGGAGCTTCATTCATTTTCACCAACAGCTCTATGAAAGTGGAACAGACTAAAATTGGAGCAGTAAAAAAGTGTACTTTATGACTAGGAAAAGCCTCCAGAATGGCAAGAGTAAGTGGCACCAGATAAGAGAGAAGAGACCTAAAAGTGACCTAAGTGACTGGCACAAGAGATAGGAGATTACAGTGTGATAACAGACTCTGCAGTATCATCATTAGCAATAATAAAAAAAATGGCTGCAACTAAGATGGGAGAAAAGTATGACTACATTCAGTAAGGGAAATAGTTCAGATTTTTACCCTGAAAACATTCATCAGAAGATACACAGAATAGCCAGAAAGCCCAATACTTTTTTTCCCCCTAATGATAATAGAAAGTCACTACTGAAATTCAATAGATACCACTACAGTAAACACAGAAACACAAATAAGGATGAGTTTCTCACCTTTACTGCTTTGTCTTGTTACCGTCTTTTACATGCAACTGCTGCATGACAGCTGTAGCACCACATACTACCATGGTTTTGCTGTGATTTTTTTCAGGATTAAGTTCAACTAGCATAGAGGCAGAATATGAAGATTCTGAGTTGAAGATTCAATTAAAAAGTTGCTAATATGTAAGGATGAATCAAAAGAAAAATGTCATTAATTCTCAGCCTATGCATTACATCGGAAAGCAGAGGGAGGGGAGATTTGTTTGCACACTCCTGTTAATATAATTGCCAAAGAAAATGTTCAGAAGGAAATAATTAAGTGTTGACATGGCAGCAGCTGTGTTTGCCAAACTAAATATGATTCATGTATCAAACCCCCACAACTTAAAGACTAGAAAGGAAATGTTTGGTTCAGGTACTTGTAGTTTAACAACTGGACTTTAAAATGTCAAATCTAAAACCACAGATATATACACACAACTCATGGCTGCACAAGGAATGCAGAGCTTGTCTAGTACGCTTTTTAATGACTTCAAAGGACAAGTTCTCACATTCAGTCTAAGCAGTTACAATATTGACAAACAACAGAGACACATAAGACATCCTATCTGCAGCCTTTCTGCTGTGACTTACCAGATGCTATTAGACAGCCACTATCTTTTTGTCAGGATGTCTGTCTCACAGCCAGATGTACAATTATTTAGTTTAGAGATATCTCTAAGAGCTAGATGCACATAGCAGCTCTCAGTGTACTCTCTAAGCTTAGGGCTTAGATGTCAGTGAAAGTCAGTTCTCTCTATTTGTTCCTCCTGTTGAACATGACAGGGATTCCTGTCAAGTCTTGCTTATCAGTACGTATTTTCCACAATTCAAGGGGCATGTCTAGAATGGCCTGCATTCAAAGACTGAGAATCATTAGCAAATAGCAAACAGACATTGCAAAACCTGCTCAGCACCTGCCAGATTGAAAGCAGCTCAACTCTGTTTCTTGACTTTCGTGGTTAACATCATGGAGTGCCCAGACACTGCAATAGGATTAGGCCCTGCTGCGCTCAGTGCCTCACACCAACATGTGACTCGTACCCTAAGGAGCTTGCACTGAGTCAGGCACACCAGATAGGCAGGACAGCGGAGGCTGAGCTGCAATGGCCAAGTGCATTTCCCACTTTCAGCTAGCACTCCAAGAGTCCTCACTGCTTTTAGCAGCAAGGCAGGTACCAGACTTGCCATTGAATTTGTAATTTAGACAAAAACAAAACAAAACCAAACTCCCTGAACAAACAAACCCAGCAGCCACAACAGCTCTGACCATTTAA
The DNA here is from genome assembly GCF_028551555.1 of Melozone crissalis. Taxonomy (NCBI): domain Eukaryota; kingdom Metazoa; phylum Chordata; class Aves; order Passeriformes; family Passerellidae; genus Melozone; species Melozone crissalis. Next base: position 33,370,145 of record NW_026535794.1, read on the forward strand.
AAATTATCTTAGTTGCAACAGCTGAACACAGAAAATCAGAAAGAATTTGTTCAAGTTTGCCGTTTTCTTCCCCAGCTGAGGCAGTCCTCAACTTTATTTTTAAATGTTTCAAGTGACTTGCAACAACGTGCATGAGCTCCATGCTGACAGAGTTCCAAAACCCCAACGCTGTTCATTCATGTCATAACTTCATATATAATAGAATCTATTTCTGAGCATACACCCTATGTGAAAGCCACAAGCATCTTCAAGAACTCTGCACGAGTAACAAGCTAAAACAGATTTAAGGAAGGAGTTAGAGATATCCTGCCTCCCAGGGTCAGACCCAGAGCTGTGCTTTTCTTAGCTATCACGCCTGCAGCTTCACCTAGGCTATCATAGTCATTAGCATCAACACCCACATCACTCAACCTTGAAGGCAGACAGAAAACCTCCCTCTAAGGTAATTAGAAATTAACATGGAGGAGATACATTTTGTGTTAGTAGAATAAAGACACGTATCCACCCACAACAGGACAGAATGTTACAATACCCAAAACCTCCTTGTCCTTCAGATAAATGACAATCTTAAGGAATCAAATATGCATTTCAAGGCACAGTATTAAAGCACGTTGCACAAGCGACAGCTGCAGGAGCCCAAAAACAGTGTCTGCCCCCCAAAGTATAATGTTTGAACATAATCACTAATGCAGAAGACAGACATGCAAATCCAGCATCTCAAAGAGCAGAGCAGGGTAAATTTGGAAACATATTAGTCCCGGTCCAGAGAGTTGTTTGTCAGATCTCAGTGTATCTGCATCCTATTATCTGAAACTTGATACAGAAAAAAAGCAATTAGATTCTCCTAGAAGTTTCTTTGCTACCTTAGTAGCAATGCATCACAGTATCTATACCACAGCCTTTTACCAGCAAGACTTTGCTAATTCGGTAGGTCAAATCTTACCTGCACTAAAGTAGATTAAATTTAATGAGATCAAAATATGCTGACACAGATAGTACACTGCTTCTGACATAGAAAAGTGCCCCATGCATGGTAACACACTCATTCTGCTGCCTCGTTCATCACTGCATGGTTTTGAAATGCACTTTGCAGAAAATCCAATTTAAATCTAAAACATATTAGTACTTTAGATATTAATTAACTTTTCTATAGAAAAGTTTTCTCATTTGGTAGCTAAAAGCATCATTTGTAGAAACTGAAAACTCAGCTTTACAGTTAGAAACCATAAGGTCCGGGAAACGCCATGCTTGACTCTATTTTCTCCTCAGTATGTAACAAGATCTAGAGAATGCAACAAACGCGAGAATTAAGCTGACACGCATCTGTTTATAATAGATGTGGTTTGAACAAGACCCAGTTCTTTACAACAATGTACACATATCTACTTAAAAACCCAAATAAGGTTTTGTATAAAATACAGCATACTTACATTTGCAACAGTGAATGAGCTAGCCACACACAGAGTGTTGCAACAGGCAGACTCCAGCAGAGCCTTACCATCATTTCCTGTCCTTGGTGAACACACCAATAATTTCAGCACAACCACAACTCTTCGGTGCACACACAAAGAACATCTCCAACACCTAAAAGTCCCCTCCCACCTTTCCTGCATGCAAACTCCGATACCATACAAAATCATAAAAGAGATGACATAAGTGGGCCTAATGCAATGTGTGGGGAAGGCAGTATAAGAGGAAAGAGAAAGAGAATTAAGACTTGTGAATGCTGTTGCTTTGAAAATGGACAGGAGCCAGGACAGGACAGGACAATGGGAAACTACTTAATCTATTAATCTGTTAACTAGTTTGAATATATCGGGAGTGCAGACTGGGGAGCATTATTTAAAGCTATATTTTAAAAACCATTTTAAACAATAAAAAAAACAAAGCTCATGGAAATTAAAGTTGTTGCTACCCAGGGCTTTACAGAAAATGTCCATGAAAACACACACTTTAAATACCCAAACCGGACTTACAAGCTGTGTTGAAATTAAGTATAGTGAAACACTCTGAACTCTATGAGTGAAACACTCTGAACTCTATGATTAATTGATGAAAGTCAAGGCATGAAGCAACTGTTCCCTTTGTGCCTTCTCAAGAAAACAGAGAAAGAAAAACACGGTTACCATCATTAGCGGCCTAGGAGAAAAACATACGGCAGAAAATTACCTCACATTTATCAAATATCCATTTCCCTAGCTGTCCTAGATATCCTCCTAGTAAAAACGAAACAGGCTCAATGAAGAGTACTTCACTGTCACTGAGCTGTGAAGTACTGTACACCAAACAGTTTTCAAATAATGGAGTATATAGCAGCTCATATTGTCTAACTGGTCCTCAAATGGAAATTAAATCAACCTAGAAACAAGCTGAATTTAATTAACCTATTTAAGATAGAGACAAGAAATAGTAATAATAATGATAATAATGGTGGCTTTGTTTTCTTCTTTATTTTACATGAGCACAGAGAGCCACAGATTGAGCAGAGATCGATGGCTTTGCAAACACGCCCAAGATTTCTGAAGTTCCAGGGATTTTACAGCCAGCCGGCTGCCGGGCGATGTCCCGGAGCCGCAGCCGCGGGGAGAGCGGCTCCAGCCCATCCCCGGGGCAGCGGCTGCCCGGTGCGTCCCGGCTCACCGGGAATTCGCTCCGGCTGGTGCCGCATGGAGCGCCCCGGCAGAGACATGAACCCCTCAGCAGCACCTCCCGGAGCAGGGGAGGTGTCTAAGTTGGCTGTCGCTCGGAACAGCCTCGTGTGGCTGTGACGGCGCGGCCGGAGACCCGCGGGCGGCGGGAGGAGGCTGGCGGGATGAGCGCGGCACCGGCAGCAGCAGCCGCCGCCTGTCCGCCCGCCCGCCCGCGCCCCGGCCGGCAGCCGCGGGCGCCCTCGCTGCCAGCCGGGCGTGAAAGGCGCTTGCTGAGCGCCAAAGCGACACTTTTCCCGTGTGCCGAGTTCGCCGGCTGCCGGCCCGCCCCGTCCCGCGGAGCCCCGGCTCGCCCCGCAGCGTTCCTGCTGCGCCCCGCCAGCCCGTCCCGTCCCATCGCATCTCATCCCTACGGCGGACACCCACCTGAGCCCCACGCCTACGGCCCGCCGGGCGCCCCCGCCATGGCCCCCGGGCAGCGGCGCCCCGCAGGCAGGAGCGAGGAAGGAAGGAGCCCGGCAGGAGCGACAGCCAGCATACAGAGCCGGTCCGGCGGAGCGCTCGCTCGGCTGGCAGGGAACACCCACGAGCGGGACCGGCGGCGGGACCGCCGCGCTCGAGTGACGGCCGCGCCGGCCAACGGGAGGAGCCTGCGCTGCCCCCGCCCCGCCGCCGCCCGGGGCCGCTGCCGGTGCCGTGCCCGCCTTCCCGGGCGGCGGGGCGGGGGCAGGGGGTGTTTCCATGACGTCAGGGGCAGCGCCCGCGGACAGGTGGGGAGCGGAGCCGAGGGGACGCGGGGACGGGAGCCCCGGGGACAGGAGCCCCGGGGACAGGAGCCCCGGGCTAAGCCGCAGCTGAGCCCCCGAGCCCGCCCTAAGCGGCTGGGGCGGGGCAGGGCAGGCGCGGAGCTGATCCCGCAGCGACCCGAGGGAGCCTCGGCAGCGATGGCTCCCGGAGCCGCCGGGTCCCGAGGGAGCGCTCTCCGCGCCGCAGGGGCGAAGTGCGAGGCAGAGGGTTTGCCGGGGGATCGCCGCATCCACGGCAGCCTGCGGGCATCACTTCCCGCGCACGGCGAGCGCTTCCCGCGCCCCACCTCGCCATCCGCCTCGGGAAGGGCTCCTCTGTGGGAGAACCACCCCTCCCCGCCTTCCCCCGCTACTCCTTCCCTGAACCGGCATCCTAAAATTATCGTGTTTCTCTGTACCTTATTTAAAAATAAACATCTTGAATGACTAATTACATCCAAGCCGTTGGAAGCGCGCTGGACGGCTTCCATGAACCCTTAATGTGTGCACTAAATCTTTCAGAAATTGTTACTGCTTGCGAGGAGGTAGACGGGATGTGACCTGGCACACCATTTTTACCGTCTTTACTTACAAAGTGCGATTTAATTCACACTTAGGGGAAATGGAGGGGGGCGGGAAGAACCACCCCGGTTTCTTTACTCAGACTCACATGCCCAAAACTGATCAGCTGCTTCTCAATTCCATTCAGAATTTGGTGTTTTTCTCGACTGGAGTGAAACAGAAACCTTTTTCTTCATTAATACCATTCATACAGCATTAAAAAAGAGCAGAAGCATTTGTAAGAGCAAGCCTAAGTGACATCCCGAAAGTTAGGAATGGTATTCACAGATTGGAACTTTTGGCAGCATAACAGGGCAGTAGTACATAGCACCTTGAACAAAGTCTTGTAAGGGCGTGAGAGATGCTGCAGAACATCACTTTTAGTAAGGACAGCATCCACAGTAGGCTTCCCAAACCATCAGCAGCAGTGTGACCCTAACACCCTGAAAGCTGCTTTCAGAGCTGGCCTGTGTGATGCTACAGCAGGGAGGGCTCCTGATGCCTCTGCTGATGAATGCAGCTGTACAGACTGACTGTGGCTTAAGGAGATGCTGCCTACACAATGAAAGCTCAAGCAACGACTTTTTAGCATCAAACTCAATGAAAAGCAACAGAAGTAATTTTAGTTTTCATAGTATTGTTTACTGTAGCTCCAAGTCACTCCTATGGGAGTTCAGGCATTGCCAGAGGGTATATATCTGTTTGCAAGCAAGTAGAGTTTAACAATAACATTTAGCAATTCCTTGGGTTTCAGATTTTATAAAAGTTTGATTTTATAAATCCCAGTTTTCGGACGAAATTACCAGTGCCTGTCATTTTAAAGAGCACAATTTTTGAAGTAAAGGCACCAAACAGCCTGCAGCATCTATTCAGTTAAGGAAAAATTAGACACCTGGAATATGTTGATCATATACCTTTCTATTTTTCCCATGATGTTAGGATGCACTATGATGCACCTTGCTAGGTAACAGCATGTTTCCTATGCATGTGTGGCCTCTTCCAATTTCCACTGAAATCAAACTCAGACCACCTCTTTATTTAGAAAGTAACCATGTGTCTACCTGAAAATGTACAAACTCTAGACCCTGCAATAAAAAAGACACAAACTGCAAAACTAAAATTATCTTCCAGACCAAAATCTTCATCTTGAGTCCTGCTGTGTAGATGTTGGCCTATTTGAGATTCCTGAAATATTTAGGACTTCTATTGTTCCTGTGTAAAAAATATGTCCTGGGTGCATCCATGGGCTGTATTACATTATTTCACTGGAGTTACATCAGGAAGGAGTTTGATCTTCTTATGGATTTAGGGCTTTGTTTCCTTTCCTTTTGTTCTTTCCTTCTGTCACACAGAAACAATGAAAAAATATCAGAGTGCTCTGTTTTCCTGTGCTAAAGAAAAGTTTTGAAATTAAGTAATAACCAGCCTTTTGAGAACAAGGTTCTTTCTGTTAGAAAAGCAACATACAGAGAAATAGTGGCAGTTCATTATCTGAGATGGCAAGATACAATGTGGTCGTACACATTGGAGGAAATGTATGGGCAGAAAGCCTCTGTGTGAATATAGATTGCTGTTTTTTTGTTCTTAATAGATCCATCAACACAAACTCATCCGGTTTATAATCATAAAAGGAAGGTGGTTAGGGTGTTCCTCAGCAACATGCACTTAACCTTCGATTTATCCTTGCTCTTTGGGTTTTCTGATTGATGGAGCCTCATGACACAGTAATCTTTTCAGAGCTATTAAGAAGAGGAACTCCATTCTGCATAATCCAACAGGTATTTTTTAAATTCAATTTCCCTTTGATCTATTGTAATTCAGAATTAAATTACATGGTCTGAATTAAAACTCTACCAAAATGTGTGTTCTTTCGGCTTGCTCTTTCCTGTGGTTTTGTAAAGACAGTTCATAATAATGTTTCCAGTGGTGCAATGAAAGGGATTGTCTTTTGATTTCCAGCTTGATTTTTTTCCTTTAATTATTAGGTAAAAATAATAATTGCATCCCTATTGAAGTCAAAGACAAGAAATGATGTCTCATGTTTAAGCAGTCTTAGTCTGGTGAGTGAGCCAGCTTCCATTCCATGTATATGGACCACAAAGAGAAAGGCTCATTATGAGACACAAGTTTTGTCCTGCGGTTTGAGCTGAACAACTGACAAATAAGTTTTGCAAAGAGTTTCTACATTTGCAGCAGATGGATATATTTATCAGTATTTGTGTGGCTGAGATGTGAGCAGCACAAGTTGTGCACATTGCAAAGTTATTGCATTCATCTGTCTAACTCTTCTGATGACTATGCACATATATTTTCAGTCCTGGACAGGAGTTATCTATCTCGAAATTCAGAAACATCTTTCTTCATGCACAAAAATAAATCTGTCCTTGAGAGCTTTCTTCTTTCCACCAGCCCTCCCCATGATGTAATTTCTGTCCTTATGCCAGTCCCTTCTATGTTATTCTTGGTCACCACTGAGGAGCCTCTATCCCTCTGACAGTGCTTTGGCAAACGTGGCTGTTGTCCTGTTGCACTTACTGGCTGGTATTATGGAAGCTCTTGGCACCACCTTTCATGTGTCTTTCTTGCTGGTACTTCTAAATTCTTATCTCCCTGGGCTGCCCAGGCCTCTTTTTACATGACCATGGTTACTGGGTCTTCCATGACTTGTCTGGCTTCCCAGCTAGAATTAGCCTTGTCAGATTCCCTTGGGAGTCCTTCTGGATACCTCTGAGGTAAAAGCATATCATATGTGTTGCAAAATTAATTAATTTTTGCAATACTTTTAAAAATTTTGACTGTGCCTCACCATTTGTATGGTGATAAAAGCTCTACAGCTGTGGGGGAAAGCAGACCTGCTGTCACAACACCCTTTACTCTTTTTCTTCTTACAAACTACTATATTGATTTTTTTTTTTTTACTTGTTCAGATGAGGGCAGAGAGAGAGCAGGAAGGCTTGTAGTCTTTCCATGTTGGCAAAGCAGGTGGGTGGGCAGAAGGAAGTCAAAATGGGAAGATGAAAAACTGAAAAGGAATTACTATCCACCAGCTGGGCTCTCAGGAAGAGATTTCCTGTGCCAAATGGTCAAAAGAAGTTTGACCTGTACAAATGTACAAATCTGGATAGGATGAGCCAGGCAGCAAACACTAAAAAGATGCACAGACTTACTGTGGCTGCCAGGAATGACCATGCATAGTGTATAGCTGTGTAACATGACATGATATACACAACACAACATGACATACATAACATGGCAGGATAACATAACATGGCTTCACAGCCTCTTTCCACAACACTGCTGATCTGTCCCAGAAGGCACCAATGCACACCAAAGAAATAGAGAAGGCAGGCAACATATATTGCTCAGAAAAGACCCAAAAGCCAAAATGCAGACTCCCAGGAACCCCGTCTTTTGAGTGTGGGTGGTTTTGTGCATTACCTGCCACAGCAGGATCTGTGGACTTGGCAGTCACTGAATTCCAAATAGTAATGTTCATCATGAGTATTAAAAGTACATTTCTCGCTGTTGATTTGAGTTTTATTTGTCTGTTTTACTTAGCTGCAGGGAAACTGTGCGGGCTCACTTGCATTTGGTCTGGCTCCCGGGCTTACTGCATTTGAGAGCCAATTTCGAATGTCAAGTGGTCACTGTGTGGTGGATGAGTAAAATTAACATCAAGACCTCTAGAGAAACAGGCAATAAAGAATCACTGAGTTTCTTCTTTACACAGACAAGGACATTTTTCAAGTAGTAACTTAATACTGCCTCAGAAATGAGAGGAAAATCCAAGGTTTTCAAGAGAAAGTTATTCTGATTTTTTTGTAGTACTTAAGAAGAGAAGTTAAACAAACTGGCAATTGGAGATTCTGGATTTCTCAGTCTTGTGCTGGTTTCATACATACCAGATGCTGTTTTATAACATTTGTCCTCCTCCCCCTCATTGGTGACTATTACTCATTTGTCCCAGCGTTCTGGGATTTTAGTATTTATCTAAAAGGCAGTCAGAAGGAAAAAAAAAATTAGTCCTAATTTTTTTTTTTTTATTACTTAAGGCAAAAAACATCAGAGTACATGGAGGTTTACCATATTTAGAAAGCATGTTTACAGAGATGTGATACAGGTCTGCAGAATCTGGCAGCCAGACACTGTTCAGCTGGCAGAGGGCAATGAAGCCATTGGGCAACTCTGGAATTCAGTGCACTGCAGGCCAGGTTATCCCTCCCTGCTGATGCAGGCCTGGTTATTCAGATTGCTGCTGAGGGGTTCTGTCTGAACTAGGAGAGACAGAAACTTCCTGTAGGGCACAAAGGATTAGCAAAATACTCCATGCCCATGGGTCCTTCAGCTTTTTAGAGTCTCACCTAGATGCAGATGGAAGACTTAATATATTGTCTATTGCAACCAAATATTGTCTGTTTCTCCTTACTTTCTGGGCTCTGGGTGAGGCCCAGGCATACCTCTTGTGTTCTTCTTTCTCCTTCAAGTATTGCACACAGCATGGAGCACTTCAAATCCAGAGATTAGGTCCCTGTTCTTTTCTCAGAGGATCTGCACACAGATTCTTTAATCTTTGATGACTGTCATGCTTTCTGCTTTGAGAGTAGGATCCCAGTTTCTCTTATTAGTACTAGCTTTGCTGTTCCTTTCCTTTGAATATACACGAGGAAAAAAATGCAGATACACTAGTACACAAAAAGTGCTGATGTCAAGTTATTTAATTCTTTTGAGACACAGAAGGTAAGATAAGACACAGTTATTATCTGGAAGACCATGGTGTGGGAGTCCACAAAATCAGAGAGTTTTGGGAAAGCTGCAAAAGGCAGGCCTCAGAGACAGCAGAACTGTGATTAGAGCTAAGCAGTAGCCATGAGATAGCTCAGCAGAAAAATTATTTAAAAAGTAGAAAAGCAAGGACAAGTAGAAACAATGGTCTGTGTATTTACACTTCTGTAGAAAAACTCCCTAAGCTACAGAAAAGTTTATCTAGCAAGATATTAGGAAGTTTGAAGCTCAATAATGGAGTTCTATGCATTGTGTTTTAAGGCATACAAGTAGGTATTGTATTTGAAATAAGCAAGGATTGTTTTAACCAAGGGTACATGTGCTTATAGTGGTTGGATAGAACTACTGTCAATATGCTTTTGCTTTGTGTGATTGGTCAAAACACTTATAAAGTAAGTTGTAATATTAAGTTCTTCATCTGCTGCCTGGGATGTGAGCTGATGGCATCTTCCCATTGTTATAACCATGTAATGAGACTGATGCTGAAAAATAAACCAGCTCAAGGCACATTCCTCAGCAGTCCCATCCCGCTTGTGATTTGTACCTATACCCCCGGCCAGTGATAAACCATGGGACAGATACCTTTGCATTTAGCTTCAAAGGAAGATAAATTATATTGCTCAAACCTTGTAAATTTGATCTACAAGGTACATTTCCTGCCAGCATGAACAATGTTTTCCATTGTGTGAACTCCTGAAATTGATAGTACTTCTTTGAGTGCACGTGATACTCAGCAAGTGTCAATAATGGCAGTAACAAGCACGACCTTGACGATGTGTGCAAGTCCAGCTTGACAGACATTAAACTTAGCAAACAGTTATTCCTGGCTGGCATCAGAGCAGAAGAACAGAGAACCAACTCTCCTCATACTCACTTGAGATTTAGGCTTCTGGCCTCCAACCAAAGAGCTGTTCCAGAGCCGTCCTGCTCCAGTGATCAGACAGTCTCCTGGCTCTCAGACTGGGCACAGTTACACCCAGTTTGTGCCTGTTGATACCTCTCACCCTATCGTGGTTTAACCCCTCAGTCACTCCCTCACTGCCCCACCAGTGAGATCAGGGAGAGAATCAGAAGGATAAAAGGCAGAAGGCTCACGGGTTGAGATAAAGACAGTTTAATAGGCAAGCAAAAGCTGCACACACGAGCAAAGCAGAACAAGGAATTCACTGCTTCACAAGGCAGACAGGTGTTCAGCCAGCTTCAGCAGGGCCCCATCATGCCCGACGCGTGCTTGGGAAGACAAACTCCAAGTGTCCCCCTCTTCTTCCTTCTTCCCCCCACTTTATATACATGCTGTCACATGGTCTGGAATATCCCTTTGGACAGCTGGAGTCACCTGTCTGTGTTTCCTCCCAACCTCTCATGCACCCCCAGTCCCCTCACCTCCATTACAGTATAAAAAGCAGAAAAGGCCGTGGCTGTGTGCAAGCTCAGCTCAGCAATAACAAAAACTATCTCCTCTATCACCACTGTGCTCAGCCCAAATTCAAAAGACAGCCCAAGTCTAGCTACTGTGAAGAAAATTAGCACTGCCCCAGCTACAACAAGCAAAATCCCCCAGACCTGCACCTCACCAACACTTAATGTAGCAAAACTATCCACTGTCACAGCTGCTAGACACATGTGCATGGGTCAGAATTTCACCAGATGACTGTAGAAAGTATGCCTGTTTCTGCTGTGAATGAACTGCTCATTTGCATTTAGAGATTTCCATCAGGAAAACTGTTCAGTCTGACTGCCAAGCTACTGTAGCTGAGGGAAAAAAACTAAGCTAGGTGGGTTGAGTTCTGCTGGGGTACAGTAGCAGCCTCTCCTCTTTCTGTACTGCAGCCATTGGTGCCATGGCCTGAGTTTTAAAACAGCTCAGATGCATACTAGTAAGCTTACTTCCCACTTTTACTGCTCCTAGTAGGCATTATTTGAAAGAAAAATATGTCTTCCCAGACACCATAACCCTGGCTGCACACAAAACAAGTCAATAAGTCCAAGCAGACTTTCTTTTTTTATTTGCCAGAGGTCAACAATGGTTCCAGGGAGAAGGAACATCCAAGAAATCAAATCTTCTGCTTTATTTGAAATAACATTACCATTCCAGACAGCAGCATCAGACAATATCTAGAGCTGTTGAAATCAATGGAAAAATCATCCTGTAAATTCAATGTGTCAGATGCCTCATCTAATGGATCAAAATGTTGAGTGGCTGTGATTTCCCCTTGCATCTTAAGATATTGATGAGAATCCAGGGAAGAGAAGTACTCCCCCCCACTATTGCCTTGTGATAATTGAGATGGGCCACACAGGCTGTTGCTCAATGCATCCATCCTTTCATCCATGCTGTTCTTCTAAGGGTTTACTGCTGAGAATGGATCTCTGTGGTCAAGAAAGTTTTGACAATGACAAAGCAATGAGAATTGAACTCAAAGGTGATTGCTGAGAAAGAGAAGAACAAGAGCATTTACGGCACTAGTGCCACACTTTGACAAACTGGCTGACAAAGTAAAATAGAGGAAAAGCAAACCTCCCACACAGTCCACCTTGGGCAAATACAAATAGAGAGGTCATGAGCAAAAGGTATGAAAGGAAGTTTACTCAGCTGCAGCCCAGGTATAGCCAGTTCTTCAGTCATCTCAGCCAGCTCAGTTGCTGCTCAGTCCCTTAGCACAAGTTCAGTCTCAGCCATGACAGAGATGTGCAGCTGCCTTTCCACTTTTCTGTCTCCAGAAGAGGTGTTGGAAAGAGGTATCTGTATAAGGTTTTTAAGTCAGCCACCTCTAAAATTTATTTTTGAATACAAATAGATAGAGATTCACCAGCTGTTAAGATTTTTATTTTAATAAACTGTTATCTTAAAATAGAATTTAAAAAAAAAAAAACCACAACAAAACCAAATAAAAACAAACCTGCTGAAAAGTTCAGCAAATATTACTGAAATAATATTTCAGTAATATTTGCTGAATATTTACGTTGAGGTGATTGGTCTGTACACATTTGAAGGAACTGAGGTAGAAGAAGTGTATACTACAATCTTTAAAAACATCAAGTCCTCCATTCATAAATGAAGAAGGAAAACATTTGGCAGAGACACAGACCTGTTTATGCACACTCATCATCCCCCTGGGCTCAGTGTTGGGGCCAGTCCTGTTCCATACATTTATCCATGACCTGGGTGAGGACATGGGCTCCCCCCTCAGTCAGTTTGCAGACAACACCAAGCTGGGTGGGAGTTTTGACCTGCAGGAGGCTAGGAAGTCTCTGCAGCGGGATCAGAACAAGCTGGATCAAAGGGCCAAGGCCAAGGCTGTGACATAACAGGGTGAAGTGCTGAGTCCTGCACTTGGGTCACAGCAGCCCCAGACAGTGCTGCAGGCTGGGGGCAGAGTAGCCAGAAAATGCCTAGGGGAAAAAGACCTGGAAGTGTCAAGTGTACCTTGACAGCAGCTGAACAAGAGCCAGTGTGTGCCCATGTGGCCCAGACCAGTGGCATCCTGCCCTGGATCAGCAATGGTGTGGCCAGCAGGACCAGGGCAGTGATTTTATTTTCCCACTGTACCCAGCACTGGTGAGATCACACCTCAAAGCCTATGCTCACTTTTGGACTTTTTTCTACAAGAGAGACATTGAGGTGCTGGAGAGTGTCCAGAGAAGGGCAACTGAGCTGGGGAAGGGGCTGGAGCAAAATCCTATGAGGAGTGTCTGAGGGACCTGGGGGAGTTTAATCTGGAGAACAGGAGGCTCCAGGGGATCTTATCACTCCCTACAGCTGCCTGAAAGGACGGTGTAGCCAGGTAGGGGTCAGCCCCTTCTCCAAAGTAACAAACTATAGAATGAGAGGAAACATCCTCAAAGTGCACCAGGGGAGGTTTAGATAGGACATTAGAAAAAATTTCTTCACCAGAAGGGTTGTAAGGCATTGGAACAGGCTGCCCAGGGGTGTGGTGGAATCACCACTCCTGGAGGTATTTCAAAAAAAATGTAGATATGGCACTTTGGGACATGGTTTAGAGGTGAAACTGGCAGTGCTGGGTTAATGGCTGATTTTAAAAGCCTTATCCAGCCTAAAGATTTTATGATTATCACAGTGATTAGTAAAATCAAAGGGCAGGAAATAGCTGCCTGCAGGGAATTCAGGGGTTTCTTGGTTTTTACCAGCAATATAGGCAAAAGACTCCTGGAGACATCTTTGAAAAGGTGAATTAAATTATATTACATAACTGGGAGCAGGTGACATAAGAATGTCTAGAAAGAACTAAAATAAGAAGCATCTGAATTCAAAAATCCATCCCACAAAATGAAAAATGCCCTTTGAATTAAATGGGCTGGTTAACTGACCTCAAAAAGCTAAGACAATATGTTGTGGCAAACATTTACTTTGCAAGGAGAAAATGAAAAAACACAATATTCACTCTCTAAAATGGAACTCGTGTTGATTTTAGGAATCACACAGGTTATAGACTTTTAATCAGTGTTGAGGTAAAGAATTAAAGTGTATTTCTGTGGCAGCTGGGGGACTATTATAGACTGGAAGCAAACAGTCATAACAATAGGGGGAGAAAAACAGCAAATATGCCTCCCATGCACTGGTTTTGATAAGCCAAAATCAAGTCACTTACAAATGTCAGGAAGAGCATTTCTTTTCTAAGATGTAAACATTATTTCAGTATTAAAATACTGGCTAGTGAAGGATGAAGAGATGAAATTAATTGAGAGCCTTGAAACACTGTCAATAAGGTCTTTTTCCAGGAAGTTGTAAAGGAACTTGAGAATCAGAGGGAAAGGTAAAGTCATATAAAGAGTTAAAAACTATCTGAGAGACTATGAAGAGCTAGAGTAAATTACTGCCTCTTAAAGTGGAGAAAGGTTAATAGCAGGAGGCCCCAAGGACCCTGTGTGGAGCCACTGTTCTGTGCATTATTCAGAGTCTGACAGGATGAATGGTCTGGTAGTAAAATTTGTTTCTGATACAGATTATTTGGGTTTGGCACAGTTTGGGAGGATCATGAAGAATGCCAGATGGATCTAATAAAGCTACTGTAAACGTTTGGAAGCAATATAATTGTAAATGAAATACCAACTGTCATGGTTTAACCCTAGCAAGAAATCTAAGTACCACACTGCCTCTCACTCTCCTCAACCCCAGTGGGACAGGCAGGAGACTTGAGAAGGGGTGAAACTTGTGGTTTGAAATAGTAACAGTTTCATAATTGAAATAAAGTCAAGTATAATACTAATACTACTACTAATAATAGTAATGAAAAGAGAGGTAACAAAGAGAGAGGGAGAAATAAAACTCAAGGGAAAAAATCCCAGTGATGCACACTACTACAGTCACTCACCATCCACTGAATGATGCCCAGCCCATCCCTGACCAGAGATTGCATCTCCCAGCCAGCTCCCCCCAGTTTATGTACTGAAGATGATGTTCTGTGGTGTGGAATATCCCTTTGGTCACTTTGGATCAGCTGCCCTGGCTGTGCTGCTCCCTCACAGCTTGTTTGTGCCTCCTCACTGGCAAAGCATGGAAAACTGCAAAGTCCTTGGTTTAGAGAAAGCACTACTTAGCAACAACTAAACACCAGTGTTTTGTCAACATTATGCTCACCCTTAATCCAAAACACAGCCTTGCACCAGCTACTAGGAAGAAAATTAACCCTGACTCAGCCAAAATCCAGACACCAAGAAAGAAAGTTCAAGGTGAGGCTTGTTGGAAGGAATTTAAGTTGCAGCATACTTGTGTGCAGTGGGCTCTGGTTGAACTGCAACCTCCAAGGACAGCCCTGAGCACAAGTGGCAAGAAGACCATTAAAAAAGCACCAGTAGAACTGCCAGTGTGCAGTCATCTCGAGACTGTTTGCAAATATGAACTGACTAGCCAAAGAGTTTCAACAAGAGAAGACCCAAAAAATGTCAAGGGCCAGATTCAAAAAAGTGTGGAAAAGATGCATGAGAACCAGTTCCCCTTCCTTCCTGTAAGGGAAGTCCCCATGTCATGGGGGAATGCCACAGGGCTACCACAGCAGAAGCTGTGCCAGAGGGTGCAGATTGAATTGTTTCATTTCCTTGCAGAATAAAAAGGAAAATAATGAATCCCTGACCTTGGCAGTGATTAAACTATTCCTAAGAAGATACAGTGCTTTAATGCCTCTGCCAATCCAGTGTGTTTAGTTAGTGGTATTCCCCCACAAAAAAACCTTGATTCCTGTCAGGAAATGCTTGATTCTCAGAAAATGCTTTAGACAGGAGGTTAGGGTTCCCACTACAAGCTTACTCACTGAAGGAGCAGGAACAATAAAATTGGAGGGTTAGACTAAATTGTCTTCTATTTTTCTTCTGAGCAAAGTATTTCTCGGAGGCTGAATGGAATATTTGCATCAAATGAAGCAGTGTTTTCCAGGGTGACTTTTGACAAGAAGATAGACTGTAGTCTTGATTGTAACCATTTTTTGTTTAAATTGTCCAGTTTAGCTGTCAAATCAATTTGTGGTGCTCAGGATGCAAATGCATGCTGTCAGTTCATTGAAGACATCTGCTGAGTGTTCAGCAATTGTCAAGAAGTGAGTGAAGTATTAACATTTTTAAGAAGAAAATGAAAAGTAATAGACAAAACAATATGATACCATGCAGCCTTCCTTTGGTCTTCACTTTGCCGGTTAACAACAGGCTGCATCAGAGCCCTTGAAACTTAAAGGCATTTTTCAAAGACATCCCACATTGCTTTTTGTGTAGCTTTTTGCATTTCCACTCCTCATTTCATCACCCTCTTTTCTCTTTTGTTCCTTCACCAGACTGACACATGAATTAAGTGCACACCCAAACAATTCTTCTACGATTTTTCCTTTTTTCCCCCCTCTCACTTCCTCAGGTGGCCATCCTATCACTTCCATATTTGAGGCCGAATGTGAAAAGCCCTTTTTGCTAAAAATATCTATGCTTTCAATTCTTGAAATCTCCCACCTAAAAGAAAATTATCCAGACATATCCAGCATGACAAATCATAACTGTCACCATAAAAGGTCCCTAGTGTCAATGTGAGTTGTATATTCAGTATCCACTGCCCAAAAAATAAAAGGAAGGAAAGTGGCACAAAATGTTTGGCAAAGATTGGATGTGCTACTCAAGCTTCTGTAAGCTCAAGCAGCTCAGGAAGGAGTTGCCCAGAAAGGTGACTGACTGTCTTTTTATTCAGCAAATGTAGGCACAGTGGCAATGACAGACATCTTTAAACCGGCAGCTGAAAAGATCTGAATCACTCAGGTGAGATTGCTGAACGTAAATGGAAGAAAAAAATTCAGAGTAAGAAACTTCAGAGGGAAAGAGAAGACAGTATGAAATGGGCAGCAGAATGAAAGAAGTTTGCTGTCTTACAGATTTGTTTCTCTACATGCTTCTCACGAAGCTCAATTCAATAGCCATGGATTTCCCTTCATCTTGCAAAGTTCACCTACGTGTCCCTCAGCTCTCCTACAATAGCTTCACCTCACTCTCACCTCACTCCAGGTCTTCTAATTACCAGGCAGGGAAGAGGCCAGATGTGCTGCAGCTGAATTCAAGCTCAGCACCTGGTCAATCAGTAACAAGATGAACAGGTCAGCCTGCTCTCACCCAAAAGATCAGTGCCTGTGTGCCTCCTTTTCCTGCATCATGAAGGAAATAATAGGCTTTTCCTACCTAACTACAGGGTTTTAATACAATTTGCAGGAATGTTGCAAATTTGCCAAACCTGCCTGAAATCAGTCTGATGTTCATAGTTATTAGAGCTAAATTGATAGATGGGTGAACAAATAACTTGGCTGAGCAGGCACTGCTTCCTTAAGAAAACAGTCTAAAAATAGTTTTCTGTGGTGAATGCCCAACACTCTGGGGCCTCTTTTCACAATGAACAGACTTAAATAATTTTCAGCCATTTTAAAGGAAGTGAAGCTTAGCTATCTGATCCAGCTGAAATAACTTTGCAAATGGAAATTAGCTCCTGGAAATGCAGAAGAAGAAAAAGGCAGAAGTGTCTCTAATAAAATCTGCCTTGAAGTACTGCAAATATGGAGGAGATTTGCAGTAAAAGAATATCATCCTATCCAGCAGATTAATTCTTGTCTTTTTTAGCTTGTATGAAATATAGGCAAGTGGGCTTTAGTTTATAAAAACCAAAATAATGACAGTCTCCTCCTAGTCAGCTGGGAGAGAACTAACTAGGTGGCATGGTAACTCTGCTCAGTGTGGAGATGTCTGTCCCCAAAGGCTCCATGTGAGCTGGGTTGAATCTGGAGGCAATACAGCCATGGTCTCATGAGGATGCACTCGAGGACTTATTGCGCTGAGTTTATGCTAGTTTGAAAAGCCTTGTAATGCAGAGTTGCCTACTCTTTGTGTGTGCTGATGTCAACTTTTACCAATGTTTTTATTAACTCTGGGATTGTCTAGTCTAACTCATCCTAACACTTCCCTCATGACTAAATTTGCAGGATTATGCTGACTAACTTTGCAGGATTGTGCTGCTGAATCTGGTTTGGCAACCTGAGGATGACCTTCACAGACTGCCAGAGATGATAGAAATGTACAAGTTATTCCCAGCTAGTCTCTTTCTTCCAGCAGAACCCAGGTAGGATTCAGCAGTGTTTTCCCAGCCAGAATACTCTTCAGCGTCTGTTTGTCCTCAAGCATTTGCCCCAAGAACTTTAATCCTAGTCCAAGCCAACACGGGGTGAGGAAGGTAGAAAGTCTCTGTCCTGTCTGCCCTAGGTGAAAAAAAGACTTAAATTGTAAAACCTATAGGGGAGAGATATTTGGGTGTATGTGAATGGGGGAGAATGTCTAAAGCTGAACTTCTCCACCATCAAGCTCAGCCTGGAAACCAGGTACTAACTACAACTGGTCCAGGCTAATAGCAAATTTTGGTAACACCAGGAGTAAACAGAACTGGTACATCCTGAATTCATACAATTAATGAAGAGACATGAGACAGATTCACCATTTACAAGGCTGATCATATTCATTGTGCTTCAGACTACTGAGACCAGAGAAAATGGGGTCCTTGAATTCTGTAAAGAAGAGCTGGTGATAAAATGACAGGTTCGCAATAAGAAGTGGTCTCAATAAAAAGAAGATGGTCTGCAAAAAGAAAGGTGGAGGTCTGAGCTGGAGGGATGTTCCTGAATGTGGAGGAAGATCCTGGAGACCTGGTGCTGTGTGTAGGTGGATGCCAGGGGATGGCCTTGCTGGTTGAATAGTGATGATCCTGCTGGGAAGTGAAGTTGAGACTTAGAGGTCATAACACCATCAGTAGGACTGAGTAGATGAAATAATTAAAAAGGGTAAAAGTTATAGTCTTGTTGGTTTTTAAGTAATGCTCAGTTCCTGGATCAATGGTGGGTTGTCATTTGCTCTGTCTCGTCCATGACATTGCCTTATTTAAAGCAGTCTGAATTTCCAGGGCTAGTGATGATGTCAGATCTTGTGACTTTTGTGCATTTCTTTGCTATTGTAATACAAAAGACAAAAAAAGAACATTGTCATATAATTACTGTTTTCCTCCAAAGATTTCTCAGCTGGTACAAAAGCACTCCAAAGCACACCTCTCAGTGGGAAAGGAACACTGACACTTTTAACCTTGAAAGGAGGCACCTGAACCAAAGTAATGCAGCATGAAAAGTAGACACTGGTCTGATTAAAAAAAAAAAAAAAAGCTGGTATTTTAAGTATGTGTGCATGGAAAGGCATTTTTTGGATGCAATTTAAAAAATCTAATATGGAAACTCATCAATATTAAGAAGTCTGTAAACTGTTAAAATGTGTGCAAGTAAAATTAAATTATCAGGAATACAATTGATTTACAATGCAATAAAATTGACTGGTGTATAGCTGAGTCATAGCAATATTTATTTTTCAAAGAAATTGCCCACATCTAACTGAATATTCTTGAGTGACTAAGCCCAAGTCCTTTTTGTGGCGTGAAGTGAAGCACTGGAGATTTGCAATGACATCCTCTGTCTCCCTGTGTTTAAAGCCCATCTCGATAATAAGGACTAGCCTTGTATTAGCAATCTGCTTCTCTTCTCTCCTCTGTCTCTACAACAAAGTCTTGACAACACTTTCTGAAGATCAGATACTTGCTTTAAGGGCATGTTAAGCTGTCCATGTCTACATGTAGCAGTTTTTTTCATTGTTTTCAACCAAGTCTTGTAAGCAGAGCTGAGAAAAGTCAGAGATCTCTAGTTTCTTGATTACAAAGAGCCACATTCTTTGGCAGCTCAATACCTTGCTCAGGGCAGGCATTTTCTTCTGACAGCATTCCAGTGATGCAATCATAAAAGCTGCAAACAATTATCTTCTTAGAGAGTTTCTGAAACTTACTAATAAGGGCAGCAAGACAAAGTAGTGAGAACTCTGACTGTGATAGGACTCTTGGAAGGAAAAAGATGGTGTCATCAGTTTGGCATGCAATTTCCATTTCACTTTTACTGCTAAATCTTCACAGGCCTAGATTAGGAAAATAAAAAATGCTGGCTGTCTTATTTTTTGCAGAGTAAACTTGTGATCTCTTTTTGACTTTTTTTTTTTGCAGACTGGACCCATTGTCTGTGTACAAAGAATACTGTTGCAGCATCTTTCAGCCTGGTGAAAAAAATACCATGCAAAGCCTCTGGTTTACTCTCTGACACCAGGCTTTCCAGTGGCCATTGGTTTCCTCACAAGGCACAATACTTTTTTTAACAGGTCCTGCAAAATTCCCCAATGCTTTACATCAAATCACATACGTGAGGAGTGACTCAGATCCTGGAAATCTGGGGTAATTACCCTCAGTCTTTTCACTTTTTTGTATCCCACTACTTCCTTGGAGGCTTACAAAAATATTATTGCTGTTGTGTTTTGCCTTAGGACTTCCATAAAACACAAGTCATATAAGAACATAATAGTGAACTGCAAAAGGGTGATACCAGACCTTGACAAAGGGAACAGTGATAAGATCTACTGCAAGTGGTATTCTTGGAAGTAGGTAACAGATCAAGACACAGTCTCTATTTGGTACTAACTCTGAACTAGGCATGCTGCCAGGTGAAAAAACTCCAGTCACCAAGGAAGTGGCAGATTACTCTGTTGTAGACTGCTAGTGACTTTTCCACAGGCATTGTACAGCAGAATCTGGTTTCTTGCACAGCAGCAGCTCTTTCAAGGTCACAGCTTGATAAGTCCTATCCATGTTTGCAGAACACCCACACTAAACACATCAGAAATCCAAGAGTGGGAAAAGGTGCTGAACACTACACTTTGGGTAAGCTCTGCTTTCATGAGCTGGCTCTGTAGTGACTTCTGCCTCTAATTTGTAGAGATTGCTGCACCAAAAGAGAGAACCAGTGCTGACACAAGCGCACACACACTTCAGAGCTGTGGCTCTTCCATCTGCTAACTGTGGTTATTCAGGAGATGTTCCCTGGCTAGGAAACACTCTTTTTTTGCCACACAAGAATTTCAAGCTGCTGTGGAAGTTTGTGTCTGCCTTCCTAGTCATTGTTGATGGGGAGCTGATACAATGACAAAGCTATGGCAATTGGGACTAAAGAGGGAAATAACTTATTCCACTAGCAGGAAAGCAAGCTAAGTCTACTAAGCTACAAATATGTGTTGTGTGTCCTGAGCCCTAACATGTGTTAGTAATCCATCCCTCACCACGTTTCATGCAGTACTGCCATCACCATGTCCCCAGTCTTTGTCTCTCCTAAATTCTCCTCACCTCAAACTCCTCTTACAGTCCCTTGTCCCATTTATATAGCATCCAAAGATCTACTTATGTCCCTAATTTACAGAATTGGGCTTTCTGCTGAGCACAAATGAGCACAAATGAACACATGGTATGAAGAGCACATGAAGACCTCAGTCACTGGTTAACCAGCTGCTATCAGAGAGAAATCTCATCTGAGTTCCCCCTGCTGCTCCCTCTTTCCTGCTCCATCCAGTCATCTGTCAGACCTTCACATCTCAGAGATGGCTGCTCAGCCACCCCTCTTTGACACACACTTTATTTCCTTAAGATGTGTCAGTGAAAAATACAAATCAACTTGCTCTTTCTTTCTCTCTCTAAGAAAAACAACCCTCAAAGAAGAATGTGCACACTTAGCATCCTTATTCAATGGAACTTACTGAAGTGAGAACCTGGTGAAGGATAGGAGGTGTGTGCTGCTCCAAGTAAGGGAAAAACTACCAAAAATCTAGGGAAGAAAACTCAGAATCAGCTCTGTATTTCTTCCTAGCCAAGGCCAAAGTGTCATTTATGCCCAGTGGTGTAAAATAAGAGTGGGACTGCATTCCTGCTGCCATCCTGCATTCCAGGGGGTGATTGTGGCTCTGCAGCAGCAGCAGGAGCACTGCTCTGCAGCGAGGGAGGTGTGGGTGACATCCAAAGCATTACTCATGTCCTTCTGTCTGCACATAAGTGATGATGGCAGGCCCTGGCAGCTATCGTCTGACAAGGGAGGCACCGAGCAAGTTCTCAATTCTGACTTCTCCCTACCCAGCCTTCCCAGAGCTGCAGATGTCATCTAAAAGGTCACAGATACCTCAACTGTTATCAGTATTAATAATTCTGACCAAATCTTGGCCCTCCAATACTCCTGTGGTCTACTTCAGCATGATGGGTGGCAATACAAAGGAGTGTTGGATCAGTCATTGTAGGGAACCTGAGATAGCCACACAAAACAATGTAACAGCTCACTAGAGCTCTGCACAAATACTTTTGATAATTTCAGGATAGGAGTAGTGTAAGTGTGAAACAGCCAAAAACTGTGAAATCCACATACAGGTCACAACCCCAGCCATCCTACCAGGCATGGGACAGCAAACACAATCTCATTGCTGGAAGAGATCAGAAACCCTACAGCTAGCATCAGGAAGGAGGAAAATGCAGTGATGTTTATTCATATATATGATATTTCCCACGGAAGTGTGTAGGAGTTTAGCCTTTTACCATAACCTAAATTTTAAGAAAAGCAACAACTTGTTTCCTGTTCAATAACACAAGCATATGACATTTTATATTAGCCTGAGAAATAAGGGAGGACAGAGTATGATGTAAGTCTTCCCTTTGATCCTCCATATTTTGCAAATTCATGGTATTTATGTGCTATGCTAAGGCATTTGAAAAGAGTGAAAGAATATATTTGGAGAGTCAAAAGGCCACATCTTATCAAGACTCCTAACAAATAAATATAGCACAGCTATGATCAGATGTTTCTAAGCTGTCATATTTTGACTTACAGAAAAAATAGAACAGACAAAATTCTCAAGTAAAGATTGATATGAATAACTGGATTTAATGACCTGACTTCCTTAAGCAGCAACAAACAAGTAGATAAGGTCTTATTTCAATGCACTTTTCTATCCATAGATTCTGCACCAGAAAGCTGGGCCACAAAGATATGATTTTTCTCCTCCTAATGCTAACAAAATGATGGCTGAAGCAGATTTTAGGTGCTTCATTCTTTTTTGAGCACTGGCTATGATCTCCTGAAAGATGCCAAGGGAGACCAACCAATCTACACAAACCAGAAATCTGCCTGTAAGTAACTATAAACAGAAGCTGTGGTGTAGGAGACTCGTGATATGAATTTAGGGATGACTGGCAGGGTGGGAATACAACATCCATGAGCACCTTGGATTTGAAACCTGTATCCTGATTTTTATTAAAGGTATATAGCCTTTTATGTCTTTTGTTCAAAAACAGCCCTCCAGCGGAAAAGAAGCCGCTATGCTAGCAAGAAGAGGGGAAAATCAAAGAAATTTTTCAATGTTCCTTACTCTCCATTGTTCAGTGACATAAAATTACAAATCATAAAATGTTGGTCTGTGCTGTTGTATTTCCTAGTCATTCAGCTCACTACAATATGGAGTGATCTTATATTATCAGTCATTCCAACTATAACAGAGACACCCCCCCCCCCATTCTACACAGCATCTCTGCTGTAACTCCATGAGTTATGGCCAAGAGTGCAACTACAGAAATCTAACTTTAGATCATTTGTTCTGAAGCTGTGCTGCTGCCAGCAGAAATTCACTGAAAGAAAGCTTAAAAGGACATGTTTCTCCTGATACTACATATTTTTATAATTTTACCACTCATTGCCAAATGCAAGAGTTCAAGCTATTGTAGCTCTGGAAAGCTAATGGAGATGAGCCAATTTTTACCACTCAAATCCTGGCTTTATTTCCACATTCCTGTTCACCCACTTGTTCTGCATTGTTCCATAAAACCACCTCATGCCTGGGCTATTTATTTTCAAATGCATTATGTTATCTCTAATTACAGTGAGAGAATAGATGGACTTGTTATTTTTATGTGAAATATGGTAATTGTAGCATCATTTGAATAATTTTGGAAAAAATATCAGCTCTGAATAAAGAACACAGTGAATGAAGAAGTAAAATACAACCACAAAGTAGTCCTGACAACTCAGGAATGTGAGTCAAGTCTATCAGAAAGTTTAGAGATTTGGGAAAATTGGTTTCTGTACAGAGCCCCCCTCACCCCTCCCAAAATAAAAACTCCTCCAGGCTACTTGCTAATGCAGTTGAATAAAATTTGTTTCCTTATATAGCTTGCAGCATACAAAACTCTGCAAAGAGAGTCAGGAGTTGCCGGAAGGGATGAGTCAGTGACTTAGAGAAGGAAAGAGGATTGTACACACGTGGGGCAGCGGGCGTGACGCAGCACTCCTTTCCTGTAGGACACGGCACAAGTGCAAAACAAAGGAGATCTGGGTTTGTAAGCAAAGGAACACACTTTAACAAGTTAAGCCAATTTATCTGTCCGTGGAAAATCAGCATGCACTAAGCCCCAAATGGCTGTCCTCCTTTAGGATTATAGTGGTCCTAATGTGACTAAAGTGGCCCTCAGTCCTTGGGGATTTAGTCCTTGATGAAAGAGTGCTCTGAATTGATTCAAAGGCATTTTCTAGAATAGAATCTCAATGTGCAGGTTTCTCCCTTTTCTAGTCATGTCAACTGACTTCATACTTCTCCTTGACTCACCATGATGTTGCTGATTTTCCCCACGAAACACAAGCTTAATTTGAAACATGAACATTTAGAGTGACAGGACAGAACCAGTCTTGGGAAAATTGCAGCCAAGGACTCTATTGGGAGCACTGGAGGCTGAATAATGTAATTCAGAGAACAGGTAAAACCAGGGCAAAACACTAACCTGACTTGCCATGAGATAAAAATTTCTAGGCAAAAGCCCAGAGGTAGCCACTCTGGGCCAGCAGCACACAAGACACTGATGCCAGGGTAAACCACCCTTACCCCCTAGGAATCACCTTGTGTTTCAGCTGCAGGAAGCAGCCAGGGCAGGTTTGCCTTAGTTCAAGAAAGTTTGTCATGTCCTTTAGGGAAGAAAGGAGGGAGTTAGGGTTTCCCAAAGGTATTTCACCACTCAGGGTTAGTTGTAAGAGAGTCATGATGACACTTCGAGGGAGAAAGCAGTCCCTGCCATGGGCACTTCCCCATCTGACACAAAACACACTGCAGTACTTAGAGATGAGGAGAATTACATTCCTCCTGACTTCCCCCTGCAAATCCATCTCTGCAAGGCCTAAGAAGATAAAGCCAGAGGAAGGCAGGACATGCTGATCTCCAGGGCATATCCAGCTTTCAGCCTTCTGCATTCAGCTTCAAGATAGGATGGGATGTCAGCACCAAATGCGTCAGCTTGTGCAGAGCAGCATCCATCTGCTAGACCCTGGACATGGCTCAGGTCAATTTTACACAGCCCCAGCAGCTGTTCCAGGCAAGCAGCTTCTTATGAACAGCCAGCAAATTAAAATTGACATAATTAAGGGAGGAAAATCTCAATCCAATCTCAGCTTCCAAGGACACTGGCAGCAAGGAGAACATGGGGATTATTCCTGACACGTGCACACTTGCTTCACTCTTGTTTTAAAATCTTCCATTGAAGAAAATACAAAAGCATTTATTTCCCAATGAGGAAAACAAAAACTCTGACACTGATAGAAACCATACAGATTGCCTCAGTGTTTGACTCTTTTGACATGCTTACCTAATCTTGTAGCATGCATTTCCTGCGGCTTGGGATTGTCTATGGTCTACTTGTGCTGTCAGTCACTGCAAAGGTTTTCTGCATTCTGACTTCTGCATGAGCTGAAGTGTGGGAAGATATTTCCATCTCAGCTTCATTCATGTTGAAGAATTAGGCCCCAGGCTCTGCAGATCAGCTGTGCTGGCCTCCTCTATTAGACATGCAAAAGTGTCCTATCAGTGCTCTTATGTAACTATATAATGATTTCTAAGTAAAAGATATTTGTGTGGAAAGTGCTGGGCAAACTTTGGTGGTAAAAGAGGCCAAGTGAATGAGCAGATTTAGCATATTCATATCTCTGAATGATAGCAACAGTTACACACAGTTTGGAGTGCTGAGTTCAACAACTGCAGTCCTCTCAGTCCTTGAGATGGATAGTGAGACAATTCAGGCAAAACAGTGATGTACAGGTTCTTTACAGACAGAGGATTAAAATATTTGCTGGCAGTCCCAATGCACAGTGGTGTTCCTCAGCCACAAACTCCAGATTATGAGGGCTGCTCTGGTTCTTGTCTGTTTTTCATGGGGTGGGATGTCACTGGGCCAATGTAATCATATGGGAATGGAGACTTCATTCCATCATTCTATATAGCCTGCTGGTGTGACAATCAAGACCAAAGGGATGAGAAACATGAGGTAGGAGGCTATACATGTATTAATGTCTGTGTGTGTAAAGGAAAGGAAAGGAAATTTTGTTTGCTGTGTATCAAGGTGAATTTGTCTGGTCTAACATCAGTGAGACAGAAATCCTTAGTGATGCCCTTAGCTGATCATCCCAGTGGCTGAAGCATGTCTGGAAAGAGTGTCTAGGAAAGAAGAACTGACCAAGAGAGAGTCATTGAGAAATTAGCTGTGTTTCTGCATAAACAAAATAATGTAGACACAGCAATGTGAAAATGCAGGAGATACAGATGGGGCTTGTGCTGCTGCAGCACTCCTTGCACCCTTGCAGCTAGGTTAAACCCACAGCCTGTGGAATCTGGTGAGCTGGCATTAGCATTCAGCCTCTTTAAAGCACAGCTTTCTAATCCAGCTGTCATGGAGGTGTCTGGTCATACCTGCTCAAGGAGACAGAGAAGGGTGAAGAAGACAAATGAGAATGGGATGGGAGGAAGGAGAAAGCAGACAGGACAGACTGGCAGAAGAAAAATGAATTTCAGGTATGAGATAAAGCCAGTGGACATAATGGTGTTTCCTATGAGTCCTTCTTTTTCTTAGCAGAACTAGGATGACAAAATTTCATCTCAGAAAAAAAAAAAAAAAAAAAAAAAAAGAGAATGCTATTATGTAACAGAGCACTTCAGTAAAAGGTAAAAGGTAGAGTTATGCTTGTAAAGCTGGACTCTGAGTGACAGCTTGGCACTTCTGGCATCAGTACCAAAGTGCAAACATTGCTTGAATGGTTTATTGCCTCTTTTGTTTGTTTGGTTTTTTTTTTTCTCAACAATAAGGTCTGATTTCAGATTTACTGGAGGAATTACATTGATTTCTTGTTAATGCACTGTTTCCCAAACATGATCTCAACACAGGTTTTAGACAGCATATTCTTTACAGACTAAGTACTTTTCTTTTTTTGCCTTTAGCTTTTTCTGACTTTTGAAAAAAAGTTCACAGAACAAGCAGAATTTGACCTTTGCTGCTTAGTACACCTTGGAGTGTAGTCCATAAACACAATGCTAGCTCTGCCCTTTTCAAGGGCACTCTGCCCAGGGTGCAGCACAAAACTGCCCAAAGGAGGGCTGAATCTGGGTCCACGTCTTGCAACAAACAGCTTCAAGAATAAATCACAACCATTTTTATCTCATATTTTTGATCATTCTTTAAGCAGTAAATGCCTGGAACACTTGCAGTAAGTCCCACAGAGGACATTGGTGAAGGTTAAGTAGAGCTACATGTATTTTGGACAATGAGTTTAGGAGACATGGTGATGAAGACATTACTCTTCTTTTTGAACTGCCCGTTATACCACTATGTCTAAACATCAATTGCTGTTGTCCAGAGGAAGGTAATTTACCTAAAGATAAATCTAACAGCCTGTGATCAGCAAGTCATCAGATCAGTGTTAAATTAGATGCTTGAGTTTATTTCTGCACTGCAAGTTTTGCAGTATCACAGTCATATGATGCCAAAAAGCATTTCTTGTCATTTGGCTAAAGGAAAGTGAGTGTTCCCCAGTAAAGAGCTTCATTACTGAGTCCACTGACAGTGCATCCAACAAGCAAGCCTTGTGCTGCTTGAATCATATCTCATGCATAGTTAAATACCAGCATTGCTCATTTAGCCTCTCATTTGCCTCTGGTTCTAATAAGCCAAGCACTAAAGCTGATTTATAGAATTGCACTCACTCGGTATGAAACTTGGTACGATAGTCCTTCTTTCTCAGGACAGACAGAGCCTGGCATAACAACAGATTTCCAGCAATCAATCAGAAAGATGATAAACTGTCCTACCACACCAGGCCTAGCTAAACCCCTGAGCTCCCTGAAGAGTATGTGGAGGTGCAGCAGATCCTCTGCTGACACTTTTCTGATGCAGCTTTCAGAAGAACAGAACCTTGACTCAGCTTGAAGACAAGAGAACAGAGCAAAATCAATAGCACTGTTCCCGGTGCTGGATGAAACACTGCCTGTAATGACTTCAGAGCCTCCCCAGGCATTCCCAGGGGCACTTCACGCATGCTGCTGCCTCAGGACCTCTCACAGCCGGTTCCCTTAGAAAGGAGGGATCCTGCTCTGCTTAGGCTAGAGAGAGGGAGAAAGCAGTCAATAGCCAGATCGATGTTCCCAGGCAGCCGCTGCCTCTTCTCCCTTGGAAGAGTTGGTCGGGGGCCAAAGATGCAAAGGTCTCTTGGCCTGTGTGTGTCACCCATGACTGAACAGGTCCTTTGGAAGGCCACAGGACTCCAAGCACAGATTGTTAAGAAGCAGGCTGAGCTGGTGAATCACTAGGGGAAGCGGTCAGTGCTCTCCCCCTCAGAAACACTGCCTGTGTTTCCATGCCTGCACACAGTGCCTGCCTGTGATGCTCAGTGCTAAACGAGTGGAGGCAGCCAGGGTTGTTTCTCAGCTGGAGGACTTGGCTCTGATGCAGTGCTCTGCTAATGCAGCTCTTCTCTTTTTGCTGCCAATGATAGCTCTGTAAAAATTAGCCTGGAAATCTGTACACTGTGCTGCATTGTACAGCACAGGTGCACCTACCTCTGAGAGTGAAAAGATGAGCAGGCTTAGAATGGAAGAGAATTGCAGAAGCCCCCATTTCTGCTGCCACCTGGGAGTACAGAAATGTTGCTTCCTAAAGGAGCTTTTACTTGACTGCTAAACATCCTTTTAACCAGGCCATTTCCTAAGCACACATTTAAGAAGAAGAGAGGAAGCTGATCAGAAATGAAAAAACTCTAGTCAGAGACTCAGTAATGTTCCTGGTCTGTCAGGCACAAAAACCACTTTAAAACTTCATTTTCAGTTGAAATTAAACCTATGCTTCAGATGGTCCAAGACTTTTATTTATTATCAGAGGATAGAAACTTTCTATGTATTTACATATAATCAATATTTTGCTTAATACTGAACTGTAGGCCAGTATCATTAAAAGGAACACCAACAGAACTTGGGTAGTATTTTTCTCTACTCTTTATTTCCAAAACAACTTTAACCAGAAGATCACACTTCAGGATTATCAATTTCATCAATGAAAGATGCTTCCACAAATTACTATTATTTTATCAGTTTGAAAATAAGTGTTAGCTAAATGAGCTATTTAGTGCTACCAGTGCTATTCTATGCTCTGAAATTCCTCCAAAGAAAGGGGAATAATGGGTGTTCTTTTTCTTCTGTATAAGAACAAATTAAAGAAATTAGGGGATTCATATCTTTATGGACAAATAAGATACAAAGTTTAAAACCATATGAAATAGAACACAGTTTTCCTAGGCATTTTGGTAAGTATGGTTTCAACTGAATAATTTATAATTGCTTCAGTGCATATGTACTCCTGTTATGTATATTCTACTTACTAATGAAGTAACTAATAATTAATAACATGAAGCTTCTCCACAGTTTTCAGTTGTTACCTCTCAGTTATTGCACAGAATGAGACCATAGGCATATGAAAATGCTCAGCTGAAGAGCTGATCAGAGTGAAAATTAGACCCCATTCCTGCAGCTGCTGCCTGTGGAGGCACAGTGATTCGCTATTGTAATATTGCTTTTTGCTGTAAGATTACTTTTTTTGAATTTTTATGGACTTTCAGCTGTATGAGTGCAAGATCAGGCAGCTTTTCAGAAGGAAGCAAAAAGAGGATGGTGTAGGCTGTATTGAATGTAGAATCTAGGGAGGGAAGCAAGCTATTAGTCACTTACAGGGCAGAATGCTTGATGGGCCAAGCACTCAATAAAACAGAGTCAATAACATCCTCATTCTGCTCCGATTCTTACCTTCTTTTTCTCCACCACCATCCTTTTATGTCTGGATAAGGTTTCTGTAGTTTCCTTCATGTCTCACTCTTTCCATGGAAATTCTTTCATTCTTTTAAATGGTGTTTGCTTTGCTCCTTCTAAAAGCTGCCTGCTTTTCCTATGACTGTCCTCCCTTCAGCGCTGTCTCCCTGATGTAGGTAATCATGACTGCCTCCCTAATTTTTGTGGGAGCACTTCACCAGCTTTCCTTTCCCTTGATTATCTACAGTATTTTGTTCCCTTCTTCCCAAAGAATGGGAACCCTGGGGGCTTTCTTCCTACCACAAAGCCTCTTCACCATCTCCTCAGCCCCTTCCGCATTTCCCTTACTCCTTCCTGCAACTGAATTTTCATGCATTTATGTAAGTGCCCATGCATTTCTCCATCTAGATGCTGGATATGGAGCACATCAAAAACACTTGCATGAGTTGTTCTTTCCTCTCCACACACTTGCCAAATGAGAATTATGTAGTCAATTTTTCAGTGACTCGAGGGAACTTTTCTTGTTTTGGTGACATTGCAGCTGGGTCAGGGATGCCAAAGCTCCTGTTAGTAAGTGGGAGCCAGGACAGGCACAACATCCAGTGCCAGTAGGTGGCCAGAGGAAGCAGCTCCTTGTATTGCTCAGGCAGTTCTTTAGTGCCACAGGGTGGTCTGTAGTGACCATTTCCACAATGCAGCTTTTGTGTGTTGTGTGTGTTGCTGCTTAATGGCCATTTTCCCTGAAAATATTAGTAGAAATTTAGATGTGAGCAAACAAGTGAATATTCCATGCACTTCCAGTTCCCACTGTTAACTGGCATAGTGCCCTCTGCCTTCCCTCCAGAACTTGTTGATTTCTTGTCCCCACCCTTCTCTCTGTAATGCACTGAGGAGCAGGCTTGATTTTACCTTGACTTTGCTTACTTTCCTTCTTTCTTCTCAAATTTCTTAAAACTTCATTTTTTTATCCCCTTTCATATGACAGCAAGAGTGTCCAGCTCCACTACAGAAAAGGCTCGTGGCTCTGTTGAGATGAGGTGACAGCAAATGAGGCTTGCATGACTCCTCTGACTGCTTGGGAGAGGAATTTCCTTTATGCCAGTTGCTCCCAGGCCTGGTCCCAGCAAAGGCAGGTCCTGGTGGGTCTGCAGCACCTCAGCCATGGCAGCTGCTGAGAGGCTCTCCTGTTTTCCAGAAACCCCCTGCGTACTCTCAGATATGGCAAGGTTCTCCTGTTTTCCAGAAGCCCCCTGGGCACTCTCAGGTATGGCAAGGTTCTCCTGTTTTCCAGAAACCCCCTGGGCACTCTTGGGTATGGCAAAGTGCATTTGGTCTCTGCAGCCAGGTAGAACCAAACAGGACATGGGAACAGCGTGTCTGCCTTTCCTCTCCTGTCCCAGCCCCTGGAGCTGCAGGGAAGGCTTGCATGATATGGGTATGTTCCCCTTCTGTCTGTCAAATGTCTTATCTGTACATCTTGCTGTCTGAAGAGGCCTATTTGGAAACAAATAATTGCTGCAGGACTGGGATGGGGCATCAAACCAGCTACCCCCTGTACTTCCCTGCAAGATTTGAGTTCAGATTCCTGTTCACTTCAGATTCATGGACTTTCTGTCTTTGCCTTCTCTTCTTTGAAGATCATGCACTCCACCTGCATCTAAATATTCTCTGTTTTGCCCATCTTAAGCCCAAATTCTTTCTCCTCCCCCCCTGCTTTGCACCAGTCTACATTTACATTGTGCCTAACATTTATGCCTCATTTGTGTCACTACAAAACAGAAGAGAATCAAGCCTTACCTGTGTAAACACGAAATCCTCAAAGACACAATAGCATCTCTACCCACTTTAATTTTCTTTTCTTGTAAGTAAAAGATAATTTAAAAAGCCTAATTAAAATTGATCTTGATTTTCTGAAACATTGAATGATGCTGCCCTAAATCAAAATTATAGCAGCTATCTTTTTAACAATCATGAGATTGAAGAGAAAGAAAATAACTGTCAAAACAGCTAAGAAATATTATCAATATTGGTTTGCTGGCTCAGTGAAACAATACCAGTCTTTGAACTGCAGAGTGGTAGATTCTTATTCAGATAGGTGGCTTGCAGCAATCCAAGAAATCTATCCTACTCTTCCCAGAAGGATAGTGTCACAAAAGCTAAACCTCAGCATGGCAGCGGCAGTGGCAGCAGCCTAGGGCAGGACTCACTGCAGGCTACACAGAAACAAGAGATCATCAACAAATCCTGCCAGAGCTGAAGGAAGGAATTATAAGCATTTTTAGGTTTCATGTACAGAGGTGAAGATGGAGGAGAAGCAGAAGGAAAAAATACAACTCTCCAGAGTCCCAAAATTGAGTCAACTGTAAGAAAAACTTTAAGTCACAAAGTAGCAAAATGTAGAATAGGTTTCCTTTTCTACAGTGACCCAAAAAACTCAACCCCCCCATCCAAAACCCCACAAACCAACAAAAAAACTCCAAACCAAAACACTTCCCCAGCCCCCGCCCCCCCACCCAAAAACTATATTTTAGAACATACTGGGTTACATAATCAGCTAGGAGACACATCTGTGCCTTTACTTACTTATGAACATTAGTATACACTAACACTCGAGAAAATGTATTTTTAGAATGAAAAAAATTAGTGCAGTGACAATTCTTTATACTAAGGAACTCTCCTGTAATTTTAAATGCTTTTAGACCTGCTGCCCTAAACCAGCCGTCAATGCATTTTATTTGAAATATTGAAGACGCTGTTGTCATTCACTGAAATACTTGCCAAAGTAGAGCTTGCCTTCCCGTAAATGAAAACTTTTAATGCTGCTAATGAAGTCATGTTCTGCTAATGCATTTGATATTTTTCTTGGAGTGAGAACTAGAGCTTTCTGCATTTCAGTCTGTAGCTGTTGTGCCATCCTTTTTTATTTTTATAGCTACTTCTAAGTTGTAGAGTAGCCATTAAACTCTACTGCAATGACAGTTTTGGAAGATAGTAATATTGTATGCTGGAGATAATTCACAAAGCCTTTATTACTTGAGTGCTTAGAAACAGAGATGCACTGTAATGCCTAAATCCCACAAAAGCTGATTATTTTCCTCCTGAGCTTCAGACAAAAATCAAGAAAATGCATCTGAATAGGAGGAAAGGAGCTGCAAAAACAGGATTGCTGAAAACATTGTCCTGAGCTACATATCTTTATCCCACATCCTATTTGTGAGTTCTGAATTACTAGGGATCATTACTTAAAAAAAAAAAAAATCCATCACTGCATCCAATCTGATGCACTAATGTAATCATTAGTGAAATAATTTATATGCTGCAGACATTAAATGTCTTATTATCTAAAAATTATCATCTATATCTTTATCTTCTATAAACTGTGAAGCAGCAAGAGACTACAGAACACACACACACACACTATATGTATATTTGAGACAGTAATCAATGAGTAGATTGACTACTATCTCAAATATATATATATAGTGTGTGTGTGTGTGTGTTCTGCAGTCAAACAGTAGAGCAAAACAAAAACAAGACTTCATTCAAAGAGAATGGAGAAACCACAACTTTTTCAGAAGGATCTGGGCTGGGGATAGTGGAAAGTTCAGCATCCATTCATGGTAGACAAGCTCATCCTGAATGGACTATTTAATGCTGAATAAATTAAGGATGAAGAGTTGATCCCTCCAGGGATATAAAGGATCTAAATCCAGGATTCCACATATAGGAAGTCTTTTTAACCAAAGTTTTTGCTTCAGTCATTAAATTAGATTTTCTTGCTATATGACACTCCATGCAAAAGCAGCAAAATATTCACTTCTGTGTAATTATTGGGCTGCCCCCTCTATGTCTTGCATAACACTGAATTTAAGCAAGAAATACAACTATTGGCCTCTAAGCCTTTCTGACACGGACTTTTAA
Source organism: Melozone crissalis (assembly GCF_028551555.1). Lineage (NCBI taxonomy): Eukaryota > Metazoa > Chordata > Aves > Passeriformes > Passerellidae > Melozone > Melozone crissalis. The sequence continues at coordinate 33,403,356 of NW_026535794.1, forward strand.
GGTACAGAAAAACAATTCAGTAAAAGACACAGAATCACAGAAGCAATCAAAGCTGAAAGACAGAAGCCCAAACCTATAAACAGACAAACAAACAAATAAATATACATGAACACTAGCCTTGCAAGACCCTATTGAGATGCCTTAATAAGTGGTGTTTACATGTGAAATTACCCCATCTGAGGTTTTAATTTTGGTTATGGTGGCAGGGAAATAAAACCAAGGCAGATATGGAGAGTAAATCCTATCCAATGAAGTCTGGGTGTAGGAGCCAAATTTTAGGCAGACATGGGACATACATCCACACTGATATATAGTCAACACCTGCAATGTTTTAAGACCTTGGGTTCCCTGAGACTGACAAGAAATGAAAGTCAAGTTCATATGTCTGGATGCTTTATACATGCTGTGTAGACTTCCTGGCACTTGCATTTTCTGGAATTAGTTATTTATTGGCAGGTTTCCAGTCTCATATATGCATTAAAGCACAAGAAAAATGCCCCAGCATTTCTGAACTCACCAAAGTCTATTAAATACTTAGAAAATGCTTATAGTGCTATGTAATTCCTTCAAAGCTTGGCAAGACAGAAAAATTCCACCTACTTGCAAAATTTAGACAAATGGATATTTTCCCACAGCTAGAAAGTTCAAAGCATATAATTTTACAATTGTAAGTGGATACCACTCCTGAGAATAGTGAAAACTCTTCCATTTATAAAATAAAACCCCTGCACCACTTAAAACTTGCAACAGAAACAGAGAAAGTCACAAGACTGTGCAAACTCAAGACTGCATGTACCTATATTTACTGGAAAAGATGGGCTTAGGTAACAAAATAACAGGCCTTGCTTTAAAAGGTGGCTTCATGAAGGAGGAGAAGGTCTCCTTCTCTGTGATTGGAAAGAAACTGCAGGCATGAACAAGTCACAGGACAAAAAGAAAGTCTCACCCATATGGATTACATCCACAGCTATGGGAAAAAGCTCTATACAGCAGTCAGAGCTCATGAGCCCCTCTTTCCTCTTCTACCCTCCATGCATGTGAGAGAGAGCCAAGGCCTTCAATTAAATAAAAATAAAATAAAAATGAACAAGTTATTGTGTTTATGTAGAATGTCTCCTAAAAACAGCTTAAACAAAGCATTTTCTAGCTGAATGTTTTAGCAGTCACTACAACCATATACTTGATTCTCTGGAAAAATGTAGCTGTAATAGCTGTAGCAGCAAAAGAAAACAGGATGGGTCACCAGAGGATCAAACATTTCAGAATTTCATTAATATTTGCTTGTTTTTATATGAAAATCCAAGTTAAAGATTCTCATTGTGCCACTATAAAGCTTTTGCTTAGAAGTAAGCACCTGTTCTACTGAAAGTTAAGGAATCTGCCTCTGAAACATTTTCATGTCAAGTGCTGTCATAAAATGTACACTTTATATTTACTATTACTTTCAGTAAAGTTACAAGCTCTTGTGTCACATTAGGTCCATAAAAAAAGAGAAATTGAGCACAGGATGTGCACCAAAAAAGTGAATATGTGCAGATGAAGTAGTAAGAAATACTCACTCAATAATTACCCTGTATTTGAAGTCCCTCAGGGTCAAATTCAAGCACATAGAAAAATAGGAAAATAAAAGAAAAGCCTTCCTGTTTATGGTATTATATTCTTCTCCCATGTGGACGGGACTGGCTGGGCCTTTCAAAGACTCTCTTAATTAAAACCTATTAGTAGCTCTTGCAAAACAAATGAACAAGCAAACAACAAAGAAACAAACAATCCACCCAGGAAAAAGAAATTAAAAACACTCCCCGAATCTTAGAAGACCTTACAGAAAGTGAGGATCCCAACACTTTCATTTAAAGCAGATGAGTGACTGGAATGCTCCAAAGGCATGGAGAAATGTAAAGATTTCTGTTCTTAGTGATCCTGAGAACCTGTGCTCTTCTTTAAAGTAAGAACCAAAATCTGTAACTCTAAAATGAGAAAGAAAGGATGTTCGGAAATTTTAACACAGTAAAAAGAAAATTCCCCACACCTGGAAGACCAGTGGAGACTTCTCCCCTTTTTGAAGGAGTCAAACCAGTGTCTGTGACCTGGTTACTGGAAGTTCCTGCTGCAGCCATGCAGGAAGAGAAGCTGCACTGAGAGGATGTGAGAGGTAGCAGACATCATTGGTAATGGGCAGTGGGAAGATCAAGATTTAAGATATATCTGGGTGGAAAAGCATCTCTTGGCACACCATCCCAAACTGCAACCACAGTGCAGAGACTGACAACAGTTTCCATCTCTCCCTCCATCCCTCACCCTTTTAGCCACAGTAGCAGAGGGCATGGCACCCAGAAAGGCTTTCTAGAGCTGTGGCAAAAACCCTCCAGCTGCCAGACACCAAAATGTCACAGGTGCAAAATTTGGGACAGTGCTGTCCTTGGGTCAGAATGTGAAGCCCTGGCAGGGAATTATCCCAGCTCACTCAGGCAGCAGGGGAAGCCTTCATGGGGACCTTTCCCTCTCCTGCTTTCCTGGCAATAGCACCAGTTGTATGCACAGCACTGATTTGATTGTATGAGAAAAAATCAAACCAACTGCTTTAGCAAAGGAATAGTTTACTTGAAATCTTAAGATGATATAAAAAGTTTATTGGAAACCATTTTCTAAGAGAAAAATATAAATTTGGCTAACCTGATCAGTCAGAGCATCAGCCTGCACTACCTAGAAACTGAAAACTGCTGTTAAAGAGCCAGACAGGCAAAGAGCCAGACAGATGGCACTGCAGTAGATGTGGATTCACTGGGCTTTTTATCTTCACTTCTGGAGACTTTCATGATGACTTGACTTTCAACTGCATTCTGGATTGGCACAGAGCAGCTCAGAGAACTATCATCCTTAAATTTAAAATAAAATATATCAGCAATGTAAATGTAATTTAAGCCAAGCTCCCCATCAATACCTTTTATATATTCTGGCTAAGGAACAAAGGCTCTTTTTCATGCTGATTCTACTGTATGACTACTCTCTCCTCTGCTAGAGCCCATCTTGTTACCTTTTTATCTACAAAATGTTCACTGCATCTACTAAAGATTACTGACCTGTACTTTTCAGGTAAGATCTGAAGCTGGAGCAAAATTTAAAGCTATGTGACCAACTGCAGTGTAACTCAAGCATATTGTGTGAGTGGGGACATTAGGCTTTGGTGTTTCTGAAGAATCAGAGCTGACAGCCCCACAAAACATCATTTGATGTGTGCACTGAGTAAACATCACACCATTTCTCAGCTGGCTGATTTGCTAACGTGGGACATATATCAGTAAAACCAGTGGAAGTGAAGTGCAGACTGCTGGAGCCAGGTGGCCTCAACTGGATGACTTCAATTAGCTGAAGCAAAATTAAATGCATCCAACCAAAGAGATACTCACTGAACACACACACCCACTCCCTCTAAAACTTCAACTGAAGATACACAAGTTTGGGTTTTGTTGCTTCTGGGTTTCCACTGCTTTTCTCTTTGTTCTGCAATAGGTAAAATTACAGGTGCATTCTTTGTCCCTGTTGAACATATAACATGTCACCCTGCACTAACCTTGTTTAATTTCCACTTTGCTTCCCCTTTCTTTGCTTCATTTGTGTCATCTTGATTTCCATCCTATGATCCAGTTCATTTGTAGAAGACTACCCTATGTTTTTGATAGATTTTCTGATGTGGAAGTATCTTTTATCTGCAAAGCTCTGTCTTTGATTGCATGTCTCTTTGAGGAGTTTTTTCTGATGTGTCACTGGATGCTGGTACAGAGAGAGATGTCATCTTTCTGAGAATTCAGAGTGACAGCAAACACATATATGAGCTAAATTTTTAATGTCTGATCAGACTGCTCCTGGTAGAGTTAGGCGCTGCAAAACAAGCTTAACTTGAAACATAAACATTGACCATGAACTGACAGGACAAAAGGCAGCATGGTCTTTTGAAGAGTTGCAAAGGCTTCATGATCAGGCATGTGCCAGAAAATCCATGCTGATAGTTAAAATAACATTGACATCCTCATAAGAAATATCTCTGCTAAGTAAAATTCTAACTAAATGTTAGAAATCTTAGTTTTCCTAGGATCTTATATAGAATCAATGCAAGTATTTAGATACACATGTATTGTAAAACATCATGGTTTTCAGGGCAATTTGAGACTATCACCAAACACCACCTATACAGCAGTATTAAAAACAGACTTAAAAGTGCATTTTTTGCTAACAAAAGTCACAATGTTTCTGCCTAACAGCTAGTGGAGAAACTATATTACCTGTATATCCATTTCACGCTTAATACTTCAACTGATGACATCAAAGTGAGCTCCAGAGCAGGAACAAAGCCAGAATACACATTAGAGATTGCCACTTTTGATTTAAGATTCTTTTGAGAAGTTAGAAAGAAACATTTTGCTTCCTAGCTGAATCTTTTACCATTTGAATAGCTGAAATTTAATACAGATTATTTCAAACTTGAGCATGCCTGATGAAATATAAAACATGAATTGGTTTAAGACTTCAGAATTCCACAGACTTATTGCAGACATATCACTATATTCAGCTGGATAATCACCTCCAGCGTTTTTTGCTGAGCACTTGCATTCAAACTGCTTTGTGTACAAATGAAATTTGTCTTTCAAACTGAAGTTTTTTTAAAATTACATTCAAGAGCATGATACAACACCTCTGCAGCTTTTTTGTACATTGGCTCCCTCTCCTGTTCATTGAGCGCAAGCAAGAAACTGATCAAGTGCAGCCAGTTAAAGACATTTCTCAGCACTTCCATCCTTATTTGTGTTTCTGAGGATCACAAGCAAGGATTTTCTTAGGTATCCAGTTGAAACGGAACCTCTTTCAGTGAATTTAAAGCAAAAAAAAAAAAAAAATTGAAACAACGTAGAAGGATTCTTCAAGTAAAGTCTTTACCTTTAGAGTCCACATTAGAGTTAGAGATGTGCATTTTAGAGTCCACTGCAGAGTTAAGAGATGTATAAATAAAGACTACATTTGAATAATAAAGTACAAGAAGCTGTATGCAGTTCAGACATGAAAAGTATATATTGTAACAGTAATATGTGAAATGAAGAAAAGTAAGACCAGAAGGGCAAGCTAACCAGCAACAATTTCTACACGAGAATTAGAACTCAAATTATTCACTATGGCAAAAAATCTGTGGAATGAAAAATGTGGTACCTTTCCTGTAAAAATACCACTGGAAGGAATACAGACCTAATATCTGATATTCAGATAAATGATTGTCCCCCTACTTGGCACTGGTGAAGCTGCACCACAAGTCCTGTGTCTACTTCTGGGCCCCTCACTACAGGAAAAAACCTTGAGGTGCTGGAGCAAGTCCAGAGAAGGACAACAAAGCTATTGAAGGGTCTGGAGAACAAGTCATGCAAGGAAATCTGAGGGACCTGGGGTTGGGAGTGTTCAACCTGTAGAAAAGAAAGCTCAGGAGAGATCTTATCACTCTCTACAATTCTCTGTAGAGACCTTATCACTCTCACCTTACCACTCTCTACTCTGCCTGAAAGGAGGTTGTAGCCAAGAGAGGGTCAGCCTCTTCTCCCACACAACCTGCAACAGGAGGACACAGCCTCAAGCTGTTCCAGGGGAGTTTCAGGTTGAACATCAGGATGAATTTCTACATGGAAAGGGTTAAGCATTGGAATGGACTGCTCAGGGAGGTGGTGGTCATCATTCCTGGAGCTGTTTGAGAACAAGTGAACATTGTTTGCACTTAGTGCCACGGTCCAGCTGGCAAGGCGGTGGTCAGTCACAGGTTGGACTTGATCTTGGAGGCCTTTTTCAACTGAAATGATTCAGTGATCCTGTGATCAATAGCAAATAAACTGATTAAATAACTGGAAATAAAATGCCACTCTTATAGGAAAAATGGCAAGGTAGGGAGAAGTTTGATTTCCTTTCCTCTCTGTTCTCCAAACCAAAAAAATCAACAGTGGAAGTAGAAATATGAGACACACTTCCAAGGAAAAGGCTGGTTACAGTCAATGTAGGAACACTCCTGCAACAAAATCTGGGTGGGTAAGAGCACTAGATCATTGAGGGTACTGGTGCCATATAGGTGACAACCATGACATTTTTAAAATGCAGTGTGTGTGCATCTTTTTTATCTGAAAGGACTAGACATCAGGGAATGCTCATATAATCATGCTGTATCTCATACTAAAAAAACCCCTGAGGCATAGTGCAGGTAAAAGCCACATAAAACCACCTGCTTTAGTTAGCTCTTAAAAATTTAGAATTAAAAAACACCAATAAAAGGCAATGTCCCATATCTTAAGAACCATGAGGTATCTTTAAAGGAAATTGTCACCAGACACTCACAACTGAACGGGGTCATCAAAAGTCAATTTCTGTGAGTTACTGTAAGGGTGAGAATACAGCTTGGTATTTCTGCTAACAGCTTTTCATTTGAGTGCTTATGACCAGAAGACTGGTGGTGGGGTAAGGCAGGGACAGCACAGACTTCCACACAAAAATATGCTTTAACACATAGAGGAAAGGGAAGATGGATCTGGAGAGTGGGTGATTCTGAAAGGAAAAAAGCAGTGGCTCACATTGCATAAGCAAGCTGCATTGAACAGCTTTAACGAGATGTAAAACCAGCAGAGTAATGACTTCTGATCTCCACTGACAGGTTTATTTTTATCCAAGGCTGTTTAAAATTAATTAATTAAATGCATAAATAACCTGGAGAGAACACACCTCCCCTGCTCCCAGGTATGTACTTTGAACACCGTGCTATAGTTAGTTCCTCTTTTGCTGATTTTTTTTTGGCTTTCCTTTTTCATAATGACAGCTTCAACAGAGGCATAGAGCATCTTCTTCCCTGAACACAGGTTCAGTTTGTCGGTTATTGCAGCTTTCTGGAAACTGAGGAAGTGGATCTGAATGGTGTTACAGAAGCAAACACCACCCACTTCTTTCACATCCTGTGACATTGACCTCTAAGCTGAAAACAATCATTCAAAATGTGACCATCACACTTACTGTATTTCAGATCACAAGAACAATCCTGGAGAAAAGCATGCAAGTACTCATATGCAAGCTCTAAATCATGAGCAGAGGGACATCTACCTGGAGTCCTGACTCAGCAATTGCAGCACGGGGAAGGGGCAGGATTTCATACTCCTTCCCAGGGTTAGCATGTCCTACTGCTAGCTCTGGGCTGCTCACCTCCCAGAACAACCTGGTTTTCAGGACATCAGCTTGAAAGGGTGCAACTCATCCTGTATGTAGTAAAACAGATTTCTGCTGCCTTTAGCCCTAGATGAGATTTCAGGGTGTGTTTTGGATAAAGGCCAATGACAAGGCTTACTATAGATGTAAACATGTACACTTCAATGCGCTTTGATATATGACGGACTAGAATATCTAATTATTACCTATTAGCTAGTTTTGTTCTCCCCTGTGAACAGGAGGAGGATAGTGTACCACATTCCTTTTAGAAATTGATGCTATATTTTATACCAAAAGAAGGAAAGCATTACATAATCCAATACAAGACTAAATCTATCAAAAGGAAGATCTTTATCTGAAGCAATTATTTACAATCGTACAGGCAGCAACAAATGGAACTTTCTCGAGCTGGTTTTAGAGTGGTTACACTTGAATTGTTAAGACTCTAAATAAACAAAGCAGCCTCTGTATCACTATATTTCAATTGGATATACAACTAATAAGTTTTGTAGCTTTGTAAGTATCCTACTCATTTGGAAGTCACACTATGAAAAGTCATGCTTTTGGATTTCACCTTTTTTCTAGTCATTAACTATCTTCATTCATTTGCATAATTACTCATGGAAATATCACAAGATCAGTTTCAAAGGCATGCCCAAGCAAAGCTGTGAACTAGTAGCCAAGCAGAACTTTTACAGGATGGTGCAATGTTTGGCAGTGCCGCTTTGATTCCCTAATTGGCAACTGTAAAGGAACTACTGAAATACCAAGTGTCTAGACTGGTATAACCGTCACAATGAAAACCACTAAACTTGGTACTTCATAGGCAAAACCCCATCCCTTTACTCTGTAATATAAACTAAGAAATGAAGAACTAAAGCTTGATTATGTAACTCATCATGATGTCTCCTTTCCACCCAAGCAAGCCCTTGCACTAACACTTACTCAAGTGAAAATCTAACCTCCTTGCAATATTCTTTGCTTATCCATTAGTAAAAGACCATAGTATTGCATTTCTCCAGTGGCAGATGGCTGCTTGTCACCTACCACAAAACTTTTAAGCCAGGGCTATATTGCAGTCCAGGGCTATATATACAGAAAGATGAAATTTTAGAGGCCTGAACAGTCTTTTCCCTAACATGTTATCAAGAATGAATGCTGAGTATAGATTTAAATTTTCTCAGTTTTCAGTGTTATATATAAGTAACATTTATCTTTGCATATACAGATAGAAGAGCCAAGCTAAATTGTGTCCTCTGCTTCCTTTGGGCAAAGGATAACTGCTTCCTCAAGCTTTTCTGAGGATGGGTAACTTACTTGTTGCAAATTGTAATCTGTGCAGAAATTACCACACTTAACTGAAAATTCCTCTTCCCTAATTGATCTAGAGAAGAAACATGTTGTAAAGTAGAGCAGCTTGGAGGTCAGTGTCTTCTTTCACAAAGGTGCTAACAGAACAAAGTGTCACAAGTCTCATCACCATCATCATCCTGGAAGACTGCAGAGCTGGGTACAGTTACATTCTGTATCTACAACTGCTCTATCAGGATTTTGGCATGGAAAAAGCCTCAGTTCTGCATAGCCGTAAAAGTGCCATGACAAACGTTCCTTACGGAAATTGGAACAGCAATAAACTACTACAATTTGAAGTTTTCTGCTAACAAATAAAGTAAAAGTGGATTTTTTAGTAAAAAAATTGCTATTAATAGTGGATCCATAACTGCAAGAAATGCTGTTTGCAGGTTGGTCTGGAAAGAAAAAAATCATCACAACACATATAACAGCAATCACCAAGACCACTGTTAGTAATCTTAGTTCCTTTCACTCATTTACTCCGAGTAAAGCACTTTGCCATTCCATCATTAGGTACACTACTCCATATAAAACAAATGCAGCCCATCCTACAACTTTTCAGTTACCTTGAATTTGCTCCCATCTCACTCTGGAAGCCCAGCAGAAAATGCTACTAAACAGCACATCCCTGAGAGAGCTTTGCTGGCTCTGGTCCAAAATACTAACTTTGCCACATTTATACTTCCCCCACCAACTCAATTAGAACTTACCTTTTTCCATGTGGAGCTTTTTTTGCCTTGTTTCCTAATGATGTAAATCTGGACACGCAACTTTGCTCTGCATTCCCACTGTTTTTCACCTTATTTCATACACATACAGCAAGCAAGACTTTTAATTTTTTTTAATTTACAGTATTGATTGCTCCAAATTATGCCTTACTGTTGGTACACAGTAAATACATTCTTCTGAACAACTTAGTATGAAAAAAACGCAGATAAAACATCAAAAATACTGCTTTACAATGTGCGAAACAGAACCTTCAGAAGTAATGGTGGTGGCTACAGCCAGGCACAGAGGAAGACCGCTTGATTTTGTCTTTTAGTCTACCAGCACATTCACTCCTGCATCCCTTCATCTGAAACTTCCTGTAACAATGGATTCTAGGTGAATGTTTCTGCTGAATTAAGAAGATTAAGTAACTCTCATCTTGGCCACTAGCACTCATATTCCCTGAACAGGATGCTTTCTCTCACACTAAGAATGGCTGTTATCAGATTTACTTAGCAAAGGGCACCAATAACACATCAACCTGGAGATGGTTCTGAAGGGGAGTTGTACTTTATAGGAGCATGCAGCTGTCAGTCTGGATGAATTAGGTAACATGCTTCCCCTAGATAAAAGACAAGTGGCTGGGCACAACTGGCAGTTCACAAATTGTACTTAAATCAGATGAAATGCGTTTTTATCACAAGCTTTAGACAGATTAATACATATTGCAACACCTGGCACTGATTAAATTTAGAAAAATATTATACTGGGACTGTTTTTCTTTTTAATAGCCTTTGTTGTTTTGTTGTTAATGTAACAGAAGATGTATGGCAGAAGATGCCAAAAGGACCCTGCTTTTTGATGTTAAAGAGCTGAGCTGTCAAAGCTATTATGCTGATGATGATTACTCATTTGTTTATTTACATATTATTTTAAACAATGAAGAGGCAGGAAATGTTTATTTATTTTTTTTTTAATTTTTATCATCAAGGATGACTAAACCCAATTACATAGTCTTTGTTAAGTTAATGGCTGCCAAACAAGTGTGTACTCCAGTGACCCACCGTGAGCAAAGTTAGCTGATGGGTGATTTTAAGGTTAGACATAGTACATGTAAAAATAGAAAGTTTAAAAACCAATCTCATCACATACATTTCCATTGCCATCTCCTTTGTGAAATAAATAAGGCAGCAGATAACTTTTACTTTGCAGTGGCAACTTTGAGGTATGCTATTAAGTCTGCTCTCTCGTTCTTCTTCTTAATACCCGCAAAAATCATCTTTGTTCCAGGAATATACTTCTTTGGATTTTCCAAATACTCCATCAGAGTATCCTCACCCCAGGTGATACCTAAAAGAAGGTAAAAAAAAACCCAAACAGTTAATAAATTCAAAATAATAAACACTAACATTCTTGTCCTCTCCTCAATTTTTGGCAGATTTTTAAAATTATCCCCAAGAACTGAGTATTTCTGTCCCCTAAGGACAGCTTTAAGTTTACCTTTGTTCTTATTAGCATCTGTGTAAGAGAAACCTTCGGCTTGCCCAGTCTTGCGTCCGAACAGGCCGTTCAAGTTGGGTCCAGTCTTGTGCTTGCCTCCCTTTTCAACCGTGTGGCACTGGGAGCATTTCTGGACAAAGATCTTCTTGCCTTTCTCGACGTCTCCCATTGTCAGTACTAGACCAAGAACACACACACAAGGTCAGTATTGCAACCTCAAGGTCACCAACTGAGCTGAAACCTTAAAAAGTGTCCTGCAGGTTTACTAAACCACCAAACGCAGCAGGTGAACCTGGCAATTCTCCAGCACACTGTCTAACCTCAAGCCACAGCTCCTGGGCTTGAAGGTTATTATGAAACCACGAGACTATCCAAAAGGTATCAAGGTGATTAAACATGCTTGAAGGGCAGGAAAAACCCTCCCTCGCACAAACTAATTGCTTAAAGGGTACGGCGACAATTTCTGAAGAACAAATTGAACATAACTTGTACAACTGTACAGGAGTTTCCTAGCCGTGAACGACCTCGTGTAAAAGCACAGGACTCTTGGCAGGCTTTTCCTTTGGAGGTGAAAAAGCGCACCAACCACGCTTTCTAAATTTTATTTTATTTTATTTTTTGCCTGGGGAGGGCTGGCGGGCAGCCGGCCGTCCCCGTGACCCGGGATGACCCCAGCGGTCCCGCCGGCAGCCACGCGTGAGGAGGCGGGAGGGCCCAAGGGCGCCCGCACAGCCCGGCTCCGGCTCTACCCGCGCCCAGCCTGGCCCCGAGCTTCCCCTCAGACCCCCGCCCGCGGCGCGGCCGCCCGGCCCCACGGTGACCTTCCGCCGCAGCCCGGCCGCCGCCTCAGGCCGCGGCCCCGGCAGGCGGGAACGGCCCTCAGGAAGGCCGAGAGCAACGCCCGCCTGCCCCACATCCCTGCCAGCCGTCACCACCCCGCGGGGCCCGGCCGCCCTGCCACACCTGCCTGCCCGGCTGGCCCGCTGCGCCCTCAGACACGGTGACCGCACACCCGGCACCTCCCGCTCCGTCTGCGCCCAAGGACACGCTGTACTCCGCCCTATGTAACCCGGCACCGCCGCAACCAACCCCTGCGCGCGCCCGCCGCCCGCCTCCCCGCCTGACAGCCAATCAAGCGCCGGCTTCTGGAGTGCTAATTGGTTACAATCAATGACGTCACGCCATCGGCAGCTAGTGGGGTAGGTTACGACCGGCGGGCCCCCGGACTTCCTTCCTTCCTGCCCCTCTTCCCTCCAATCGCGGCGGAGTGACGTCAGACGTCCCTCTGCTGCCGAGGGGGCGCGCAGCAGCGAGGTGCGGGTGTTACGGGCGCATGCGCACAGCGCAAGTGGAAGCAAGGGTCGCACGGTGCCCTCAGCACGCGGCGGTGGGCGGAGCCTGGGCAGTGACGCGGCGGGAGTCGCGGCGCGAGTCGTGGCCGGGTGGGGGCCGGGTCATGAGGGCGGGAGCGAAGGGCGCGGTGACGGAATTGCCGCATCGGTGAGGGCGGGAAACGCCTCTGTCGCCGAGTCCGTTCTGTGGAATGAACGCCGCCGTGTCATTTACACCACAGCACTAAGCGCAGTGCCCTGTCTTAAATATCGCCAAGGACAGCGACTCCAACCCCTCCCTACGCAGCCCATTCCAATGTCTAATCACTGTTTCTGAGAAGAAATTCTTCCTGATGTCCAACCTGAACCTTCCCTGGGGTAATTTAAGACTGGATCCTCTCCAGTCGCTGGCTGCCTGGGAGAAGAGGCTGACCCTCATGTGGCTACAGCCTCCTTTCAGACACTTGCACAGAGGATAAGGTGTTCCCTGAGCCTCCTTTTCTCCAGGATAAACACCCACAGCTCCTTTAGCTTTTCCTCAGAGGGCATGTGCTCCAGACCCTGCACCAGCTTGTCCATGAATTTTAAAAGCTTCTCCAGGGAAGCCAAGGGAGTAATGATGTGGAAGTGTTGTAGTAGCCAAAGTGAGGGGAAATCCCCATGGAGAATCCTGGGGGATTCCCACTACGGGCTGGAGGGGAGCAGGCGTGTGGCTGGATCCTCTGACTGTGTGGGAGACACCAAAGCCACACTGCTCTGACAAAGATGAGAGGGTTATGGAGGGGACTGCCACTTAGAGGGATGGAAGCAACCCAAACGCCAGTCCACTAGATGTATTTGTCCTGCTTCAGGGCAAATTTTGGAGAGAACCTCCCAAAGGGGCTCTTCAAGGAAAGCAGATTCAATTGGTCCCTCCCTGCAACTGGTCCGGCAGAAAAATACTTCTTTGGAGAAAAGTGGAAAAACCCTGTTTATTAAACAATAAAGCTTAAACAATATTAAATATTGTTTAAATATTATTATTAAATACAATATCTGCTGCCATAAAAGAGATGACAAACTCAGAAAGTCTGCTCCCCGGGTTGCAACTCAGCTCACTCAGTCTCTTATCAGTCCCTCTGGTGCTGGAAATGCCATGGCCCAGGCTCGGCCTGGTGGGCCACAGGTGCAAGTTCAAAGAGGACATGCCAATATTCAATGTGGCCTTCCAAGCAGAATTTGAATAGTGAATTCCAGACATGACTGCCATCTCACTCTCCTTGGCCAGGAGGAGGAAGAGCTGTTGGAAAAGCCCAATGTAATAATGTCCAGTATTCAAAACAGTTGAACTGTTTGCTTTAACTATGGACATTAAAACTGTCAGAATTTTCTATTGTCTGACACTGGAAAAACATTTATTTTCTGTGTGTGCTTTTATGTTGTCTTGGAACTGGTATGGGTGTGTCCCTGTAATTGCCCATGGGGCAGGGCTCATGTGAAATGTCAACATGAAGCAGAAAGGAGTGAGGACTGTAAAAATACATCAGGGTTCCTCTGATGGCAGAATTTTGTATATAATACACAAGACCATTCAGAAATCATCACTTCCTAGTTCAGACAGTGCATTGCCTTCCAAAGCTCGTGGTGTTTAGACAAGACACAGGTTTTGTGCATGTTTTGACACTTCATCACAAGGTACATACAAAATATGCATTCTTAAACATTTAACAATTTATGCTGTAATCTTATTGACAGCTCACTGGCCACAGTAAAACTGTTTTACTTACAATATACAGATAAATTCATGTACTTCATGAAGAGTGAGGAAATATGTGCAATGAAACCACTTTAAATCAGGATCTTGAATTCTGCTGTTGTTGACCAACTCAAACCTCAAATCATGTCAGACTCCCATAATTATGAGGTTGACTGGAAAAATATTATTTTAAAAACTAAAAGCATCCTCTGTTTCTTTTATTTGTTCTTTGGTTTTGAACCTTCATCGTGCCTTTCACTCTTGTTTTTAGGCTTTTTATCATGATTGTAGGGGCTGAATTTCATTTAGTAAGGCTTCTGTGTCTTAGATAATTCCAAGGGCCAGATGTAGCTTAAAATCACAAGATTCATGATAAAACCATGTCTCTTCTATCTGTAAAGAAAAAGGGAGCTGAAAGCACCTTTTAAGCTGCTCTAAGAAATTGCACCAGTGTAAATTCTTAAGCCTCTTTAAGCACTTGTTGTGGACTGATTTGTGCTGACATCTATTCAGAGGCTCTCCTTTTTTTCACAGAACACAAACTTCAGAAGTCTGTAGCTCTCTTAATTTCTGTTGTATTTTGCCTTTTAAATATATATGCTCCATGCTGATAATTGCATGTTGTGTTTCACACTTAACCCTTCTGATGTGGAGGGACACTGTGGCAATATTTTTTCAGGCTTTTTTCCAAGAAAAAAGAAGCTATTCTTGAAAACTGCAGCTTAATTCAAGACAACTGGATGCACTCATGATATAATACTCTTTCCTGAAGGTGTAAATGATACAAACAGAGTATTAGTGGGTTCCCTTACTGTATTAATACTGGAAGCAGAGGTTCTGATATAACAAGATAGTAGTTTAGGGGATGTATTTTCACCAGTAAAAAGAGGTATCTCAATTGGAGAGGATTTTTCATATCTGTTTGAGGCCACTTGGGCATTACTAAGGGTGGTTCTGGGGCAACACTGTGGTTAGAACTGACCTGTAAGTAACGTAGAAGGTGCAGGAAAGGATGTTGTTCAAGGTGCCCAGTGTTTGCTTTTTGAAATGTTCTGTGATAGGACAGACTAATAGTGACATTTTTGCCTTCTCTGCTAAATGTGGCATCTGCAACATACGTTGCAGATATGTATGAAATATATGTGAAATCCTGCATCTGGCTTTCTGTGTAGGGCAGAGTGGGGTGTGGGACTTCCAGAGGCAGCACTGAAGACAAAGGCAGAGCTTTTCTGGCTTTGTGGGTTTGAATTGCTGAAGTAAATGAAAATGACTCGGGGTGCAATTTCAGTGCTCTATACTTTACACACATTAACATTCATTAGTCTGTTTGCCTTGGTGTGGTTTGCCTAGAAGGCTCATATTTTAGTCTTTCAGTTATTCACTCTGGTTACACCTGGAATACTTTTTCCTAGCTCAGGCCATTACACACTGGAACTACAGTTATTTTGCAGTCAGAATTCCGTGTGTAACTCTATGTAATGCTGTCCCAAAGGAAGGAAAAATAAACCAAATGTGTCAAGTCCAATAACAAATAAAGTATGTCAAAAGAGGCATCCAGATTTCCTTAAGAGGGACACTGCAAATGAAAGAGAAAAGGTAGCCCTGAATTATGGACCTACACTGGAACTCAGGAGAAAGTGTGATTTTTTTTTTCTCCACTCTGTGCTAAACTTCTGGTTTGGTCTTTGACAAACAACTTAGAACACATTTCTTATGGAAATCATCACCTCATCCCTGAGCAGTTTGACTACCTTGTTTTCATCCCCTTACCATGGGGAAGTGGGACAACCCTGAGCTGCTGCTGGTTGTCAGCAAACTGTGCCAGCACTGAGGAGTGTGTGATTTGTGCAGGAGTCATTGTGGTGTGAGCTGGTTTTAAGAAAGAGTTGGAGTTACGACCTGAGTCATACATCTTACCCCATCACAAAGCAGTACTGACTGATTTGCACCATTATGATTTCTAAATTTTATTGAAGCAGTTCAGAAAACCTGCAGGGTTTTTTTTTTTTTTCTTCTTCTTTCTTCTGATTTTATCTTTGCCTTTGGAAATGTTTGGGAGAAAGGTATATCTCTGCCTGGGTTTTGCATAGGCCAGTTTAAAAAGATGAGAGTTATTCTGGACTAGGCTTGAAAAGTTTTTTATGCTAGTATCCTTCAGAAAGGAATATTCCACAGTGGCAAACGTATGGGTTTAGGGTTACTTTCCAACACTTTTATGGTACAAGTCCTGTCACTTGGAATATACAGCTGGCCTTATGTTTATTATGTCTTTTACAGGCTATTCTGGGGGAAGACAGGAACATGTATACCCAAACACATAAGGAACAAAGTTGAAAAGCATTAGAGACTCAAAAGGAGATAAAAATGCCTGATGAATGGTGTGCCTCTAATCTCTACTACTTATTGTGTTTTATACAGTCTAAGACAGAGAAGCCAATTTTGCTACTGCTTTAAACAGTTGCAAGGGCTGTCTCTGAGATGCTGCAGTTCCTAAAGGTGCCAGTATTCCTTCTTAAGACAAAGCTAAATATTGGCCTAACATCTACTTTTGTGTAATATTTTACCAAACAATTCTTGGTTTTATTTTAAGGACTGCTTTTAGTAATTTCTTGTGGCAGTGTATTTATTCTTTGAGCAGTCATCTCTGACAATATTTTGGGGGCTTTTTTTTAATGACAAGTGTTACATTGACTTGAGTATCTGGTTTGCATTCAATGCTTAATTGCCATTATTGAAAAGGAAAAAAAAACTATTCCCACATTTAAAAGAATTGCTGATGTATTATTCCATTCCTATATTATAAAGACAAATTATTTGGGAGTGGGACATAAAAATATCTTCCATAGCCAATGTGTAGAGTGGCAGTTGAAAGAATTGATCTTGACAGAGGAAAGCAGAACTTGGAATTCTTTCTTCTGTTCCTATGTTTTTGGAGAGTGAGTTTTGTTAAACTGTGAAAGCAACTACTTGGCACTAAGGGACGTAAGAATGTCTCTTAAGTTCCAAGTAATGAGAATTGCCTGGCCAGGATGTTGTAGGTTCCACTTAGGCACAGGGTGAGGCAATGCTGCTCAGCATCACAGTGAGCTGTAAAAAAAACAAACTACAGGAGGCACAGGGAGAGACAGCAGCCAATCCAGCCAGAGTGGGAAGCACAGTGGGAAGCTGGGGGATTGCCAAGCTTTCCTAGCTGAATCAATTGCACAACCATTATAATGCCATGGCTTACTGAGTGATAAATTTACTGATGAGTTTAACAGGTGTGAAAATTGCAAAGCACTTTGACCATTCTGTGATGCTGTGGTTCTAAGCCTCAGGCATGAAGATTTATCCAGCAGCCATTTATTGTATGATAAAGTGTCCCCAGGACTGGGATAGGTAGAAGTCTCTGTCATTCATCTGGCCTGGTAGATAAGGAGATCCAGGGTTCAGAGTCACTGTTTGTCACTTAAAATAAACACAGACCCCAAACTGAGCACATTGACTCAATACCTGCCTTTACTGTGTGGAGAGAGGGGGTTGCCCTGCTCAAGCACTTGCCCCAGTAGCTGCTTGCATCTACTGATAGATGCCTTCTTATCTGTGGGCTCACAGAAAAATAACCTTGGGCCTCTAAATAAGATGTGTGGGATACAACTTCTCTGTCATAAGATGATGGTTTGATTAAAGTGACACAACAGAGGCATCTTGTTTGAATGAGTACAGAGGAGTAGTGAGTAGGAAACATAAGTGCATTAAGTTGGGGTAATTTGCACTGAAGCACAGAATAGCAAGAAAGGACTGAATGCAAGACTTGTCCTAGGATGGGACTGCATCAACTTCTGGTTTACTATCAGGAAAATTATTCTGAATCATTATAATCCAGTTCCCATAGTGAAAGTAGGTTAAAAAAAAGAACTTTTTTAGTTCAAGGACAGAGTTAATTAAGTTAACCAAGAAGGACATTCACATTTGAAAGATCAGCTTTTCTTAAGGACATAACTTTTTCTTTTGGAAAGGAGCTTCAAAATTAACTTTAGGGCTTCAGTAACAGAAGGGCAAATGAAAGGATATTCTTTTATCCAGTCCATTATGTTTTTAACTTTAGAGTTAGTCTCATGCTATTGTGGAGCCTGCCACAGTTTACTGGAAAGCTTAAAATAATAGAGGTATAATAAATGTCCTTGAACATTGTCTGATTGCATCTGACAAAAAACATGCTACAACAGTAATTTTTACTGGCCTGAGTTTCAACTTTTGGATGGCAAGGAGTTAGTCAAAACTACCCCATTTTCCATATTTTTTTTTCTTTGTAATGAATCAAACTGTTGGAAAAAGTTTCTGGAATATCCTCCTTGGAGGGGATGACAATTAGTTACATTGATAACACATTTGCTTTGTGTATTTGTGGGAGCCAAGGATTACTGTCCTCTCACTTACATGATCAGCTGGGATATAGTCTTCTGAATAATCCAAGCTGTAGAGTGAGAAGTACCTCTGCAACAGCCTAAATTCACACATTCTGAGATTAGTCTCCAAAGCATCAATTTAGCCCCAAGAAAAGCTTAATTTTAAGAGTCCTTTTGTAAGGAGATTTGTATGGTTGGTCTCCTTATGTAAGGATGCTAATTTAATGTCATCTACCAGAGCCTATGCAGTTCTTGTGTCTTAAGGTATAGGCCAGACAGGAAAACCTTGCCTGAAATATGAGCACTAGTGTGGTCCCAAGAATCACATGAGAATCTTAAAAAGAAAAGCTTTGCTCACCTTAGAATTTTCAAAGGAGAAACCTTTTATAACATAAATAGAGATAAGGCCATAAACTGGTGAATTTCTATCCGCTCTCTGACAGAAAGGGAATTGGTGTGCTTTGGCAGGCTTAATTCTTGTAATGTAAAGCCAGCTCTCTGCAGAGCTGTGAGGCCTCTGTTGAATGTGAACCCTGACCAAGTCCCAAGACAACACATTCATGGATTGTCTTCTTCCTAGAGAGGAAGTCACTCCTGCAGGTGGTGGAACACATGGGGTGTTTCTGTCAGTGGACAGGTGGGTTTCCTCCCTGTAAGGATCTTTGCTGCCCATTGTGTCAAGTTTTCATGAGTTTGGTCACCAAGTAATCACCTGGCTGGTAGTTTTAGAACCAGATTTTAATAGCCCAGCTTCATTGCTTCTTTTTACATCAGACTTCAGGTATGTGTCAGGTTTTCTATCAGACCAGATTAGAGGTTTAGTGCTGTTTCTGACAGTGATGAATGCTGGATGTTTTGCAGACACAAAAAACTACTCAGGATGAGTTTATGATCCTAAGGCATGGAGATTCAGGGCTCTGAGGACACTTAATCCAAACTGCTAGGGTGGATGATGTTTTTTTTATGATGTTAGGACATATCTCTAAGGCTTTTAAAAAAAAATTATGTCAATCCTTTTGCCTTTATCATATTCCCAAACTTTTTTGCTTTTTGTTACTTAGGAAGTGTGCTGAACGAAACTAAATGCAAGATATCCAAGTAACAAAATATTCTGTACTAGGCAGAGCAAAAGGCAGAGGTCTGCATTTATTTTAAAATATTTGCTCCATGAGGTAACAACCATCTAAAAACCCATTTATGGCTGAGTTGTCATGAGCAGATCTTTGCAGTAAGTTTCTTCATACTTCACGTTTAAATTTCAGCTGTTATTATGCTGCTTGGTTATTTTTGTACAAAGTCTTCTAGATGCTCTCCTGTACTCTCCCTGTGTCCTAATAAATGCATAAACCACCTCTGTTTTAACAACTGAAAGTCTCCTTGTTTCTGAAATGTGTGAAGGTGGGATAGGAAGTGAGTATCCTCTCCTGGTGGAAAATAAGGTCTCTGACTCCTGTAATGTCATTTTAGTTGTATCCTTTTGGTAGCCTTGGAGCCCTTTGTACTCTTAATACTTGCCCAGAAAATAGTGCAGTGCTGGGGCACTGTGTCCTGGCTAACCTCCTGAGGACTTCACACATGAATAAAGTTATAGGTGATTTGTGCCATGATTCTTTGCTAGTATCTCTTTTTTTGTGAGGAACAGTCCCCTTGATAAGGATAAGCTGGAAGCAAGGTTCTGTTTGAGCCTTGTATTCAGGGTATGATCCTGCCAGTCTCCTGAACTCTGGTGATTTGCTTGAAGGGAGAGGGAAATATATCTGATTCCTTGATGGGATAGCTTGGAAGAATGCAATGAAAAAATTCTCAATGAAAAGCACAATGGTATTTTGCTCCCTCTTCAGGTTCACTCTAGGAAATGACTGAATAATTCCTCATTTATTTAAGAATTTAAAAAGCCCCTAATGAATGTCTGTGTGCAGTTTCTGCTTCTCTAATCCCCACTTGGCTGCAGCTTCTTAAGATATGCATTGAACCAATATGAGCTGTTCCTGAAAAAGCTGCTCCAATATTATGTTCCTGAAATCTGTGTAGCGGCATCATAAATCTGTCAGCACACAGAAAATAGCAATTTAAGAGTATTCTTTGCATTCTATTATGAGATAGAGTTCCACAAAAGTTTCCTTTGCTGCTTCCTTATTTTCAAAAATCTTTACAAAATTACTTAAGATATTTAAATATATTATATTTGGGGACTGTTTTGTTTAGTTGATTTTTGTTCACACTTCTCAGGAACTGAAAACAGCTCTGTGACCACAACAGGGCAGCAGCATTCTTTCCTTATCTCTTTGTATTAATTTTTTTATAACCCCCAAGTTAATGCTCATTATTAATCTCTGGCTACTATATTTATCACTTTCAGCCACTTAGGCCTGACTCCTAATAACAGATTGCATGTTTTTGGTAGCTTTCCTGCTTCATCCTAAAGGTTCTTCAAATCCCTGGCGGGACTATTAAATCTCACTCTCCCTCTACCAGACTTCTCTTCAGTTTAAATAGTCTCTGTGGCCTTTCCAGTTCTCTAAAACATTCCTGCCTCAGACAATGAGTGAAAAAGGAGAGAGTAGAGTGTGAAACACAGGCCACAATAGTCTGATATAGGAATGTGTGTTTGGAGAGGCCAGTCAACCTTAGAGCTGGAGACTTTGGGAATGTTCTGTGCACAGAGACACCATGGCCCGTAAGAATCATGTTTGTCCCCATGTGTGTGTGTGCAGCAGTGCTGTCTTTGTTGGCATTTGACCCTCTGCAGAGTAGCAGAGGATCCTTTTCAGGCGGAAGTTTGCTGTTTGGGAGGGCCTGCAAAGGGCCTTATTGGGGCAGTAACACTGGTCCCCAGCTGTTGTTGGCAACTGTGTCATGGCTCCTTTCAAAAATGGAAGCAGCCTCTATTCTGATCCTCCTCTTTCAGCCTCTTCTGATCCTCACCTATTCCTGAAGCTCCCTGCTGTGAACATCAAAAATCATCTTGTCATACCCACCCTAAGTTTATTCCCAGCCCGACTGTAATGCTCATTTATTAATCCATTTGGCCTTTAATGAACCAACTCTTTCCAAACCAGTGTTTATCCCACTAATGTGTTTCTCTAGAGTAGTCATGTTTTCATGGCCTCTAGCTCAAGCTTTTCTAGAGTTCTAAAATGGTCTGCACATGTCCTGGGCTACTCTAATTGCTCTTCTCTTTACTGTTTGAATTTATTATGGTTCCCTGGGAAAGGCCAGACAGTTTGTATTGAAGTTCTTTTTATTTGTTACTCCATTTTTTAAAAAAATTTGTCAATTAAAGAAATAAAAAAATTATTGAAACCATAGTTCTTGTGTCTTTTTCAGTAGTGTTATCTGTGAGGATTTTCTCTCTCTCCTTTTACAGAACGATGTCCATGTTTTTGTGCTGCTGTCATAGAGAGGGAATGCTGCAGCTCCATCAGCCCTGACTGGAGCTGGGGAACTTCACAGCTGGAGATCCATTCAGGCAGTGTTATCTCTCTTGGCCCATCCTGTGGTCTCCATGAAGGCAGACATGTTTCTTTATGGCAAAGTCTGTGCAACAAAATTCCACTTTCTTCATGCTTTACAACCAGTGGTAAGCTTGGCTTACTTAGGCTGAGTTTTTCAATATTGTATTTTGATCCAAATATCTGGGCTTGAAGTCTTCATAGGAAAGTGAACATGCCGATTTTGGAAGGGGTTCAAATTTGGGCCTTCCTGAAAGCTGCCACCTCTACAATGCTTCTTTGCAACATCAGTGATTTTCAGAAGGTTGTTTATTGTGGGGCTTGATCAAGATAAGGAACTTTCTGGTAGCATGTCTGAGACAGAATGTCCTGCTCTTGGCTGACATCCCATTTCTGGTTTGTGCTTTCTGTCACTTTGCACTGCTGACCTAGGCTGGCTGCTCTTTTTATTTCACTCAGCATTGTGCCTTAGTAGCTGGTGACAACAGTGGGAATGCTGAGTACAGGTGAAGGCTTCTGAAGGAGTATTGTTTTTGCAGAAATGATTCATGAGGATATTCACTTTGAAGTAAGCATGCAATGCTTCAGGAGCTTCAGTAAGCTCCTACTTACTTCAGGAGGTGTCACTTGTGACAGACCAGCAGAAGTGTTTCTGTATGAAGAAAGTAGCAGGATTTATACTGCCATCTATGTCTCTTAGCAGGAACTGCTTATTTTAGCAGACCATTGGCCCTGACTGCCCTGAAAAGGCACAATTAGAGGTCACTCAGTAAAGAGAAACAGCCCAGACCTTCACTACTGCTCTGTCTTATAGGGAGCTCAGAGTCACTCTTTATGCTTTGGAGAACCAGATATTCTTTTCCACCCTGGTGCATAAGATATAAATGGGTATAAATGTCTTGTGCTTTTTTCTTTCTTCTATAAGCATCTGTCTTCTCAAATGAGTGATAGTGTGAATGGTGACTTGAATTAGTGTGTTTTTAAGTTCTTTTAGGAGCA
The DNA here is from genome assembly GCF_028551555.1 of Melozone crissalis. Taxonomy (NCBI): domain Eukaryota; kingdom Metazoa; phylum Chordata; class Aves; order Passeriformes; family Passerellidae; genus Melozone; species Melozone crissalis. The sequence goes on from NW_026535794.1 coordinate 33,426,037, forward strand.
GCTGCAGGTGGTTTTTAGGATGCTCACTTGTATGTGACTTTTTAGCTTTCTCAACCACAATTTGATCCACTGCTCACATACTGTTAGCCTTTATCAATCCTTTACATTGCTGAGGCTTTAGATGCTGGTGCAGAGCCAAAGGAACTGTTCAAACATAAAGTACATTTGAGTCCCATGGCCAAAGAATGAACTTCAGCAGTTACTGTGCTGAACGATCTCAGTGTTTGATATTCAACATATATACGCTTTAAGTGGATGAGTGTTGTTCAGGTAAATCACCACGGCCCAGGATAGGCCTCTGCCAATCACACTTTGGAAGCCAGAGGGCAATAAAACTGCTCAGTTTTGAATTATGTAAGGTGCTGGTCTGGATTTTCATTTCCAGAGACAAACTGTTGAAAGTGTTCTTTGAAGTGTTCATTATCATAAAGCAAACCAATTTTTTTTCCTTCATCACACTGAAAAAAAAAGTTTGACAGCTTTTCCATTTCAGATACAGAGATTCAATTATCAGAAATTTGTAAATGCATCAGAAAAAGTAAAATGTAAATCAGAAGGGATTTCTTTACTTGGATTTTTTTTAATCCAATAGAAGAAAAGCAGGACAATCTGGGAACTTCTTATCCAGGTCCATTTGGAACTATAACTAAGAAAATGACAGCATCTTACTTAGTTGCCCTGCTTTATGTAAGTCCATGCAGTCTGAATCTGGAAGTGTGTTCTGGTGTAGTTCACCCTAGGACAAGGTGCTATAAAGCCAGCAGAGCAGGAATGTGCTCTTCTGTTTTACCTGCAGAATTGCTTAGTCAGTTACAACTGCTTAGAGCTGCAATCAATCAGAACTGTGTCTATAAAGCCATCACAAGTAATGAGGCATTAGCAAAACACAACTCTCAACTTGATTTGCTCTGCTTATATACCACATTGTGCTCTGCTTGCATGAGTAGCATTTAATGCAGATAATATCTTTTCACTTTTATACAGGTCACAGAGAATATAAAAAAAATGTAGAAGACAACAAACACAGTTTTTCAATACTGTTTTATACATGCTTAAGAGTAAATCTTGGCATTAAAATAGAATTTGCCAGTGTTATTGATGCACCCTGGAGGAAGAAAGGCAAATCACTCATGGAAATGGAATCATAGAAACTCTGCCAAACTTGAACTGGTGTGGTTAGTAAGGAAGCAATAGTCTGCAATGGTAATAAGTCACTTATCAAACACATAATGTAATAAGGACAGTAAATTGGTGAGTTCAGTCAGGCTGTCCTGATTGTTCCCATTCACATGACATCTGCCAACTCATTTTATGGACACTGTTACACATACTGCTCAAGGCTAAAGGTCTTTTGAATTTCTGTTGTGCGTTGGTGCCGACTTAAAAGAGTAAGATAAAAAGTAAGCAGATAATCACAGTAACTTCCCATTCTGCAAACCCCAAAGAAGCCATTAATCCATTCTGTCAACCTGCTGTGTCAGGACCGATTTAGTATTGTGAACTTTTGTCTCTGCTTTGGAGTGAGCTTTGCCCTGTGCTTAAGTATTGTCAAAGAGAAGGCTTAATTCTGCCAGCTGATTCTGATAATACTCTTGCCAGCATTACTTGTGGTGGAAGTGTGAGATTCTTAGCAAATTCAGTATTTATTAGTTCTTCACCTAGTTGTTCAGTCAATCTGCAAACTGCTTTGATATAAGGAAATATATTGGAACTCTTCCTAAACAGAGGCATGTTTTATTGTCACACATTTTTATGGGTTAGGAAAATCAGGACCAATCTACAATCCCCCTGAAAAGCCTCAGATAATTTACAGTTTATGTGTCCTTTGTTACTAAATAACAAAAAATCAGTGTCTGAGTAATTTAGGGCCTAACAACTTGTGGTCTCACATTGCTATCCCAACTAAATTAATTTAATAAAAATTGCTTACCTGTGAAGACCTGACTGTATGTTGTGATCTTCAGAGCCCTTTCAGTGTTTTGTAGCATATTGGTTATAATTGGAGAAAAGTTATATTTGAGCTCTTTAAAATGGGGTTGAGGGCCACTATCTTTGAATAATGTTTAGATTTGGATAATATATTTGACCATTTTCTTCTGCAAACTTGTAAAGCTGAAGGATTAGAAGAAACAGCTAAGGAATAAAACAAATATGTGCGCTGTATGGGGAAGACTATTTTAAAGACTTGAAATAACCTGTGTTCACCCTCCTCTCCCTCAGTTATCTGTTTAGCAAATGCTAATAAAATTTAAATCGGGTGGGAGGAAAATATATTTGCTGCAGTATTAGTACTCAACTGGAAGTTTCAACAGGTATGTACTTGTGCTGAACTTGGGTCAAATAACTTGGAATCCAAGTTCTCATGGTAGCCACATATGGTAGGCAGGGAAAGCTTTGTAAGCTTTTTTTGTCGTAGTCACAGTTATAAACTGCCTTAAAATGAACTGCCTGTTATTGTTTCCATTGCCACATCTGTAAACAGCGTGTGCATGGAGCAGAATGACAGATAGATCTGCATTTTTAGCTGTAGATGAATGCTCACTATAAGGACAGCTGTGGTGGTGGGAGAGGTGCTTTCTGTGAGCTGCTGCTGATGTCTCTTTTGTCTTTGGGAACTGGTCTGATGGATGTGCAAACAGAACTCACTCTTTTGGTACAAAGTCAGCAGGATTAGACCAGATCAGCTATTTTATCAACATCAGTTAACCCAGTGTGTGTGATGAAGTCTTAGTGGAAGTACTGTACATGATCATCTGCAGCACTAGATCTGAAAATCTAATCGTCTCAGGCAAAGAGGTGGTGACAGGCAGCTGAGAGCTCGATCTTATACCAGAAAAAAGCTGCCTTTGCAGAAGGCCACCTTGCCATTGCCAATTGCAGGAGCTCTGGGTTGATTCACACACCAGCAGGGAAGGTTCTTATTTCATTTTCTGTGCATGATTTTACAAACAGGAACAGCAGACTCTAAAACTTACTGAATTGTGAAGCTCATTCTGAACCCCTAATGTCACCATCAGGAATAACTAAGTTTTTCTAGATGTCATTTAAAAATGAAACTGCAGTGGAATTAGTTCCAACCCTGTTTCTGTCACCACTTTTTCTCTCTCCAGTCTTTCTGCCTCATTTCCTTATTTACCTCATGATGCTGCCAGCATTAATTACATAATAGATATTATGAGTTTAAAGGAGAGGTGTGGAAAAGACCCAAAGCTTTTAAGCACAATCATCTGTTGGTAAAAGTTACCAGGCTGTTGTCTGGGTTATCTGTATTTAACCAGGGATTTCTCCTTCAGTCATGAGAACTGGAGTGTCCCAGTCTCTGAGAAAGTCAAAACATGTGGAGGGAACAGCAGATGAAATTAAAGTATTTCCTAAGTGCCCATGGTAACTGTCCCCTTAGCTGATAATTCTGAACCTGTTAAACATTGCTGGAAATAGATTTCGGTCTCTGATGATCCTCCTGTTGTGCAAAAATAGGCTTTGTAAATCCGCCTCCACACATGATTAGTGTTTCTTAAATTGGCCACTGATCACTGAAAACTGACAAAAATTATTACTACTAGCATTACATATTCTATGGAAGGATTTTGGTTTTGGATGGATGAATACTTCCCTAAAAATCACTCATGTACCTAATTATATAAATAACAGTACAGCATTGTAGTGATGACTGGGAGTGGCAGCTAATTAATGCTAATTGACCTCCCACTTAACATTATCAGCTTTTACTTTCCTGAAAAGCTTCTTATCCAGGCCAGCATGTGCTTTTTCTGTTTCAAACCGTTGTTGCCAAACCTTTCCTGACAAGCACTGCCATGGCACACAGAGGTGCTGGCTTTTTCCTGTCCCAAATTCCCCCTAACCCTGTGCAGTCAGTAGCTGCCAAGTGCTCCTCATCAGTTCACAAAGATGATCTTTGAAGTATTCTGAAACATAGTACCTGTCAGTTAAGAACAATGATTTCATGCCCTTTTCCTCTAATATTTGATGTAAAACACTCTCAGGGTAAGATGCTGCTGGGGTTAAAAACAAACAGCTCATGATAGTTTTCATAGTGTTCTGCAAGTGATGAATGTCCAGGGTTTCATCTCAGGCTTCATAAGGGATAGGAAGAATTGTTTCTTCTCTCTGGATCTTGTTCTACTATTTGTGTAGTGATAAAATGTTTTAAATCATTCAGCTCTTGTTCCATGGGTATTTCTCTTGACCCCAATGCAGGTGGCAGGCATGACTTTGGCTCAAAAAATGCTACTTTTGGGTCCCACTGATGATTTTTTTTCTTTCATTTTTCTTTCCCTGTTTTGAACTGTGCAAAGTTAGTTGTCTGGCAGAAGATATCAGACACACTAAGAGATCCATCAGCTTTTGTGGGGAATGGCAGCTGTGCTGATAGCTCTGTTGGCTTCTGAGGCTACAAGGGGGCCACAAATTGCTTTTATTCTCAGTGCTGAGACATCCTCCATGAGACTGCAACTGTCAGCACATACAGCTTTATTTTAAGCCAAAATGCTTACCTTGACCACTGGTGTAGTCAGATTCTGTTCAGCAGAAAAGAGTCCCAGCTGCCATAGTGGTTTTAGGTAAGTTTCAAGAATAAAGGGTAAACCAGCGGAGTTCTCTCTTACCTCTGGTCTTCCTCAGAACAACCAGGTCAAAAGTCTTGCTAGAGATACTGGGATGGAAAGGTTGATGACTGCTTGAATTGATCCCAGTGTCTCAACCCTCAGGTGATCTGAAGTTTGGGAACATGGTGTACCTAGAAATGTGTGTAGGGTAGGGGTAAGAGGGGGAAAATGGCAGGCACAATGATCTTGGGTTGGTTTAAGTTTTCAGGAAGAAGGACAGAAAGAAAGAAAATTTCCTTATTTCACATTTCACTGAGCTTTGGATTAAATATAACACTTTGCAAGAACGGGGAGAGATGTGAGAATCAAAAAGGTAGTATCTTAGTTTTTTAATCCCCTTTTTCTCGCACCCTGCAAGCAAGAATTCCCAATGATGCTGCCCTTGCAGCTTTTTTACATGATCAATCATACTGATTCTCATTTACTTTTATGTGGCTTAAGGGAATTTAAGATTCTTGCACAGCTCCAATTAATAGTAACTGAGTTTGTGCTTGTGTAATCAAAACTTGCCTCTAAGATGACATTTATTTCTGTGAGGAAGGAGGATAAAGCTAAGCTGGAGATTTTATGGGATACTGAGAACTGGCATTTCATGGAGCGCCCATGTTCCTGTGGCTGTTCTTTTCAGCTATAAATTTTTAATGATAGAAATTTAAGACTTAATAAAATCAGGAGTATCATGAAATCTGAGGAAAACTAATGTGGCAGTTTATTCCAGTAAGAAAGAGCAGGCTGTTAAACGAATCCCTGTTTGGATTCATTTAACTTTAGCACCACTGCATACGGCAGCTTGCTGAGAGCGAACACCTCCCCCCAGCTGCTGTGTAAAGCAAAGTCATGGTCTTGTACAGGAGCCAGATTAATTCAGTTCCTGGAGCTGTGTGTCATGACATAACGAGGTCTCACCAAGCTGGACTTTTCTGAGGCTTCTTTCTCAGAAATCTGCTTTATGAGAGAGAAGTTGTGCTTTGTAGTTGCTCTTAGACACTTTAACTCACATCAGGTAAAGAAGCCATGAACAACACAGCCAATTATCCCATAGGCAAGTCAGCGAGATCACTATTTGTTAGGAGAGTGTGTGTGCTAAGCAAACACTGCTAATCTTCTAAACCCAATCTTTGCATGCTTTGTTCAATAGCGAGATTTTTGTGCTTTATAGTGTTGCTGCTGCTTATTGCCGAGGAACGCGCACTGTGCAATTCTGACTGAGAACAACAACTTGCCCTTTTATTTCATTAAGGAAAGGTAAGATACAGGTATAATGTACCTAGACAAAGTGTCTGGTGGTTTGGGAAGCCTATGTTAGGGAAGAATTATCTGAAGTGACCCACTGTCATTTGCATCTCCCGCCCTTTATCTGAATCAGTGCAATCAGTATACATCAGGGACAAATCAATGTGTAAGCAGTGCAGGCAGTGTTCTTACTGACATTACATGAGGAATGTTTTGTGTTGCCAGGTGCCAAAGACTGAAAAGACATCAGGAACATATAATGTGTGGAATGTCTTTTAAAAACAGAGTGAAGGAATAAAAAAATCTATCTCCTTAGACTTTTGTGTAATAAGCTCTATATTAGTTAACAATGGTATGTGTTATTAGTACAAAAATAAATTTTAAAAAATTCCTTTTATCAGTAATGCAAAACAAAAAACATACCCTCTTTATACTTGCAGAGAAATTACCTCTTCATACTATGCTAATACATTATTTATATTTTACCTTGGAGACTTATTTATTTCAAGGCAAGCAAAAAACCCACTAACTTTAAAGGGCAAGAATTTAATCACTAAGCCTAACTAAGAGTCTCTTGACAATTTTACCAAGACGGAAAATATCTAAGGTTGAAAAAGTAATGATTTGCTTAATGGTTCTTTTTGGTATAATAAAAAACAAAACAAATGCCTGAAGTATTACTGGGCTAATCTAAGTAGTTCACCCAGAGCTCCAAAATTTTGTGTATTTCATAAGAAAGGCTTATCTACCAGGCCTTGCTTCAAAGGGTCTTTATTGTAAATGGGTAGGAGATGTTGTCAGATGAGAGCCCTTTTTAAAGCTTTGTTATTTGTACATTGTCACACAATGTTTTTTCAAAAGCTATATACCAAAACCTGCATATTGCTATAACCCCTTGTTTCCCTCAATGAGAAGAGTGATGTCCCAGATTCATTTCCAAGTAGGAGATGATGGTAACTTCAAGGCTCCTCCCCTTCCTCATCTTGAGGACATAGAACAGTTGGGATGTTAATTAGCCCTGCAGGGATTCCTTCATTTCAGCCTCAGCAGTTCCTGCAGGGGCTCTATCCTCCCATGGCTGGAGTTTGTTCAGTAGCCTGGTTAATGACATAGCTGTGACATGGGAGCTGCTCCCAAGCTCTCTCCAAGTCATCTGTGACTCAGGGTGCAGCTGGGCCACTCCATCATTGAATTGGTCTCTATAAAGATAAGTGTTGCAGAGTTACAAAGAGGAAATAAGTCCCTTCACAAAAAAGAGTTTAAATACAGTCGTATGCTTATTTATTTCCATACTAACATGGGTGTTTAAAAGATAAACTTCAGATCAATTTTATTCACACATTCTGATACAAGATATACAAGTCATGCACTTCATTCTGTGCTGTGATGCTCTGGGACTCACTGCAATCAACATGAGGTGTGATATCTCACAAATTGCAGTGCCAGCATAACTCATGCTTCAGCTGAGCTGAACAAAAGATCTGCTTTTAATGTGTGATGCTACAAAGATAACAGGACTTAAAGTGTTGAATTCTGGCAACCATTTGTATATTGTTGCATTTACAACAAACTGAGACTCTGATTCAAAGTTCACATCTGTCTTCATAATGGGAAGCCTTTATAGAAATGCCATGCAGACCAGCAATCTCTGAAAGTTTATTCCATAGATAATTCTAGTTGATTTTCCATTTATTTCTACTGTATATCTATGAGTGCTGTAGATATGTAGAATACTTCTTAGTATTTCTATTCAATTCTCATTGTGTTGCAGCTGTATTATTGTAACAGAATGTGAATTGAAAAGAAATACTAAGTGTTTTCAATTTCCGTTTTGTTGTGTTGCAGTGTGACTTGCTACGTTTTTCATTGCAATAATTGGACATAGTGCTGATACACATACACATAAATAAGGACAGTCAATTTGCTTTGAGCTCTGGCACGGCAGAACTACTTAACTACCATTGTATATCACTTTTCATTTTAACATCTAAACTTAAGATAGCAATAAAATAAGGATGAACATGCATTTTCATGACTGCCATGATTTAGAGAAGGTTTCTGAGCTCAGGTTGTAACAGCCAGCAAAGTTTTGCATTTTTAAGGGTAGATGGTTGTTCTGAATATTTGTTATATTTTTAAAACTCATACTCATACTGTGGCCTGAAGCCACCCAGAATGGAAGGCAGAAGAGAAAGAGGAAAGGTAGAGCTTTTTCTGGAAAGTAAGTAAGATATTAGCAGTTTTTAAAATTTGGCACTGTTTTCACTGGAGTTCTGTTAGACTTTTGCTGGAGTGTGCCAGTATCACACAAGAAACAGTTGGTCAGTATTATATCATCTGCCTCTTTATGTTCAGTCTACAGAGCATATGGAGTTTGTCCAGTGAAAAGAAGTCAAGGCTCGTGGTGGCAGGATTTATGCTCCCAGTTTGGAAAGGCCCAGAAAAAAATCCAGGGAATTGTGCAGATGAACACCATCCCATTTCCCTAGCATTGAGTGGAGTATGGGCACTCTTCAATCACTTTTTGATAAAATAGGCATAAATCAAGTTTCACATGAGAGAGAATATCCTTATGCACACTCTGGCTTCTGTGCAGTAGTTCGGCAGCTTCCCTCGTGATGGCAAAGCTTTAAGTGGAGAGATGCACTTGTGCAGTGATTGGAAAAAGAGAGACATTGGAACCTGTGTGACCTTCATGAGAGTCTCCCACTTAGTGCTACTTTCCTACTCTCTGACACATGCTAGGGGCCTCTAAAAATCTGTTTCTTTTCTCAAGTGTGGTTTTGGCCTGAAAGGGATGCAGCATGGGCAGCCTCATGACCTTCACCTTCTTTTCTAGATCAGGCCAGAGAACATTTTGCTTCTCTTTCCTGTTGCTTTCCCATGTATTCTGTAAATTATTAAGAGAATCAGATGCATCACTCCTGCCAATTTTAACAGAAAGAAAATTACAACTAGAGAATAAATTGTTTCAAGTGTATAAATTGCCTTTCTCTACAGCCTTTTATTCTTGCAAAGGGAGGCAATCACTTATCTTGCCTAACCTTAAATCCTGCTTGGTCAGGAATCTGCAGATCTGGGAACCACCATGGGTCAAGGAGCTGGGAGACAGCCAGAGGAATGTAAATACTTTGTGGCCTGATAAACAGCAAAACCATATTACAACCCACAAGGCAAAATAAAAAACCAACAAAACCCCACCAAAAAAAAAAAAAAAAAAAAAAAAAAAACAAAAACCAACCAAAAAACCAGCCACCAACCCAAAAAACTTAACAAAACAATTTTCATTCATTGTATGCTGTCACTAAACCTACTGGAAGCCTTACTGGTGTGGCTTGTCCGTGGGAGGACAGCTGCCACATCTAGCCTGATATGTGTGTGTATAACTAAGGCTCTTGGCAGTGGCTGAAAGCTGTTTTTCATCACCTTTCCTAATTTTTGTGGTCTTGTTCGATGTGAATCTGAGGACCCATTACACCTATAGAAGTGAAGAGGCAACCCCTTCTCTCCAGTGCCTTTGACTGGGAGGGCATGTGTGTGTGACCCACTGCCAGTGCACTGAGCAAAGCCCATCTGCAGCCAGTCAGTGACTGATTCCAGTGTGCAAAACTGCACAAGGATAGATAGTGCTCATCTTTAAGGCAAGGGCATTGTTGGTCCATGAAAGTGTAAAGAGTTATTGCAAATATCTTGTAATTCATTTCCCACAAAAGACAGTAATGGCTCAAAGGAGCCCTCACAGGCTATAAGGTAAATAAACTGAGTGTTAATAGCTCCCAGGTAGGTCTGCTTAGCGCCACTCAGAGTACATTTTTCAGGAAAGGTTCCATGTGGCTGTCACCATTTAATAGTTTCTGATGGCAGGAAGAATATTTGCTCTGAAAGACCTTGGACTATGAACGTGGAAGAGTTTTTGTGTGTGGGTTTTACTTTTTGCTTTAAAGGATATATTCTTTCCTTCAATTTAAAGGTCTTTTAAAGACCAAGAAAATAGAATATTATAGGGAAATAAGATGCTTAAACTAGGATGAATGAAAATATTTTTAGAGAGACCCAGCATATTTCAGGTTAAGATGTGAGTGCATAATAACAGAGAAAACATTTTAATGATCTGCTGATCAAACATTCAGAGTCCAAGGTTATGCACTTTTCAGTGTGTACGGGGGCAGAATTTGACCTACTCCTGTAAAATCTCCTTCCTCCTTATACAGCTGACACAAGGGCACAGAGTCACAGCAGTCCCTGGTTGCTTCCTGTTAAGGAAGAAAATCGCTGGAAAGGTGCTGGGATCTCTTCCTCAGCCTGTGTCCCTGGATGACCCATTCAGGTGAGCACCTGTCATGAGGACTGCACCTCACAGCCCTGGACAGTTAACTGTGAAATCATCACAGAATTATTCTCAGGTTTCCAATGTACTTATATCTACTGATGTAAGAGGTAGTTTATTTTCTCTTTTTGAAGAATTTACATCTGTGCTTCAAACTACCTTAATCTAAAATCCGCATAGTTTGATCAAGTGTTTTGCTGGTGCCATCAAGTGGCAAAATGTTGGATTGCAAAAGTCCCACAGCAACCAAATTGACTCAAATACCTCTTGAACAGGACCAGTGAGGAAAATAATCCCTGGCAAGCCTCCTCCAAAAATACATATGTATAAATATGTATGAGAAAAATGGACTGAAGTACACATGGTGTCATGATTACTTCATGTACTTCAGTTTGATCTGGATTTTAACAAGTGGAAAGGCTAATATTTTTGAGTATTACTAGTTGATAAATATAGGCAACCTGTAAAGCAAACTCAGAGATCCTTGTTGAAGAGCTACTTGAACTGAAGTGGCACAATGCTGTATTCTGAATTTCTGTCTTTGTTGTCTTCTGTTACTAGCTAATCTCTTTTTACAGAACATGGCCCTTTGATTTCATATCATAGCTGCACTTCATATGATCACAGTAAAATGAATATTCAGTTTGCTGCTGTATTCTCTAACTTCATAATCTGGTTAACTGAAAATTTAAACTTAAAGTTCATCATTCATACACACATCGCTTTTTTTTTTTTTTTTGGCCAGCTGAGTGACATCATGGTATTGTTCAGTAGGAAGGCCTCTGTGCAAAGGAAACACATACATTTATAAAGCTTATGCTCTATTTCCTTGTAAAATCCAAATAAATTGGTATGTTTTTGTCTTGATTTCTCAGGGGACTGCTAATATCAAAACTCATAGATGCTGCCAGTGTGGAAATTATCCTGTGTTTCAAAATCATGTAGGGCTGGATTTTGAGAAGTGCTGAGCACCTATGCCTGACTTAAAAATTCCTGAGAATGCTGAGCATTGCTCCCTGTTAAAACCTGGCTCTTACATTTCCTTACCACACACACCTAACACTCAACAGAACCTATGGGAATGCCTCAAATAGGTACAGGCTCCAACTTTTTGCCCTAAAATGAGTTATTTCTACACTCTGGGCATCACTTTCAGCTCCTCCTTCTGCCAAAGGGCTCACAGAATCCAGCCAAGCTGCATGGTGCTTTTCACTGACAAGAGTCTGAAAACAGGTCCCCACGAAAAAACAAAACCAACAACAGAGAGCAAATGAGAGTGTGAAAATGACGGAAATGCAGGTGGAAAGATCAGCCATAGTCAGTAAGATTTTCCTGGCATTAGAAAAAGCCTTACATTTTAATTAATTCTCACTGTGGATACTTCCTGACGTTTTATTTACAAATTCTATTATAAGCATGAGTATATTTAAGCTTCTTATACTTTCTCCACTGAAATTTGTGCCAGTACTATGAGAAGCACAAACACGAAAATATTTCATTTGAATCTTGCCCACTTCATCTTTTTACTCTGTAATTATTTGCACTAGACTAAGCTTTTAATTAATATCTAGCCTGTATCTCTGATATGTTTGGAGATCAGTGAAACTGATGCTATCGGGGTTACTGTAGCTCTGTTGCTTGCCTGTTTTCTGTGTTTTACAGAAACTTAGTATGGGGGAAAGGCTACACTCCTTGGCCCCTGAGTAGCACCTTCAGATTTTAGGTACCTGTGTATGCTTTGAGCAACTCTCCTGCAGTAACATTTTACTGTGAGAGTTGTCCAAAACCAGCAAATGGATGTCATTATCATAGGTGTAGTAGCTATGAAGTAGCTACTAACATGAAGTAGCTTGCTAACCTCTTCTCCCTTTCTGACTGCTACATTGGTTTTCTGAGATGGGGCATGTAGTTGCAATGACTCATCTGCTCTCTCATGAGGTACTATGTCTGAGTTGGCCAAAATCTCTCCTGGTTTGCAGTGTGAGTGTAGGAATGTGGAGACATAGAATAACATGCCACCTGGGCAATTTCCACCTTGTGGAATAGAAATGGCTTGTTTCTGGACCTCTTTTTTTCTCTAGAGTGAGATTCACTTGGATTGGTTTGGGGCTCTACACTAGTGTGCCTGCACATCAAATAATCCAAGGGATTGCATATTCAGAAAAGACAAACACAAGAGCAATGAAAATTCTTGTTTCAAGCTCATTTGACATCCTTTCACCTGTCCTATCACTGTGGCATCACAGCACCTTGCCATGGTTCTGGGATGGAAATTCCATCAGCATCATTTAACAAATGTGAGTGCTGGACTCTCCCCTGGGATGGGGTAACCCTGCTTATAGGAACAGATTGGGTGATGAGAGGCTGGAGAGCAGCCCTGGGGAAAGAGATCTGGTGCTTGGGTTGATAGCAAGCTGAAGGTGAGTCAACAGTGTGCTCTGGCAGCTGAAAGGGCCAGCTGTACCCTGGGGTGTGTCAGCAGAGCACAGTGAGCCAGGTGAGGGAAGTGACTGGGAAGTGACTCCTGCCCTGCTCTGCCCTGGTGCAGCCTCACCTCGAGCGCTCTGAGCTGGTTTGGGTGCCTTAGTGGAAGAAGCACATCAAACTGTCAGAGTGAGTCCAGAGGAGGGGACCAAGATGGTGAAAGGTCTCAAGGGCAAGATGTGCAAGGAACAGCTGAGGTCACTTGGTTTGTTCAGCTGGGAGAAGAGAAGGTGAAGGGTGATCTCCACAAAGTCTAGATCTTCCTCAAGGGAGGCAGAGGTGCTGATCTCCTCTCTCTGGTGACCAGAAATAATAGGATGTGAAAGAATGGCATGAAGGTCCATCAGGGAAAGTTCAGGATGGATATTTGGAGAAGGTTCTCCACTGTGTGGGTGACCAGTCACTGGAACAGACACCCCAGGGGAGTGATCATGGCACGAAGTGTGTCAGAGTCCAAGGAGCATCTGGACAGTGCTCTTAGTCATGGTTTAGTGTTAGATAGTCGTGTGAGGAGCAGGAAGTTGGACTTGGTGATCCATATGGGTCCCTTCCAAACTGTGATGTTTTATAATCATTTCACGTAAAGGTTAGCTCATGATAACAAAGAGGAGAGCAAGGACAGGAAGGCAAGTTTCCAGTCTTTGAGTAATGTTTTAAATCTTTGACATTCTAGCCTGCATCTTCTGTTCCTGTTGGAAAGGCTGCAGGACTGAAGGCTATCATTGGACTTTTCTGAGTCAGCCTCAAGCAGAGTGCTCTGCTTTCAAAGCTTTCCTGTAAGTCAGTAATGGTGATCTGAATCCTACATGAGTGTCTGAACAACACCAATTTGGCATCATCATTTGCCTATACTTCAGTTAGTGAGTTTTTTTTTTTTTTTTTAATGCTGTCATGAAGAAAAAGAAGTCTTGGAACTGCCACCTGGAGGTGGCACCAACCTCAGTATATTTTAAAGAATAAATTGGCTGTGGTTAGAGTCTAGGAAAAGGAGCCCTAATTCCAAAAGCATTCCCCAACAGCTCCTCAGCTGTTGTTCCTAGACATATCTCTACTTTTACAACAGCTTTCTGAAAAAGCTGAGCACTGAATTTTCATGTTTATGCCTATGGTATTTGGGAATGCTGTAAATTAGGCCAAAAATGAAATCTTTAAGTTCAGGAAGATTGTTTGGGACAACAGCCAACAGTAAATAGTTATCAAATGATGGGCAAAAAAGAAAAACAGAAATTTGGAACTTCAAGTGTTTCAGCAAAATATTGTGTAGAGATTTGTGAGTACCAGTATATTTCCACATTAATATTTAGGGCATTGTGAAAAAAAAAAAAGCTTAAAGTGCCCATGCAGATATTTGTGCATCTCAGTCTAAATTGCTGTTCAAGCATTTTGCTGCCTGGTGCTTCTCTTGTTGAAACCACTTCACTTAAACATTTTGACTATGAGAAGTATATGTCTAGCCTATGTTGGCTGAGGGTCTTTTCCACTACCATAAGGTGTACATCCATTAATGTACATGGAGATCCAAATGAGATCCTTTTCCCTTGCTCAGTTGTCTTCTGGCAGTACATGTAGATCAAGTCCCCTGTGCTTCCTTTCTGCTCCTCAGGGAAGCTTGCAGCAATGAAGGAATGTCCTGAACTCTTTATATCTGAAAGAAAAAAACCAAACAAAACCAGAATGTCTTTTGATAGCAGCAACAGTGATGGTTACCTGAAGTGTTTTAAACAATGACAACTTGGCTCTGTTTTCATGACTGACTTACTCAGCTTATTTTGGCTAATGCCATTAGGATGAACTGTCACTAGGAGAAGTTAGTACAACAGCAATTGTCAATTGTTTAATGAAGGTTGGGTCAAGTCAATGATGTTTTGCTCAGTGAGGGGAAGAAAGAAGGGGATAGATGTGTGCAGCATGTGCATCTTGCCGTGTTATTGAGTATCAGCTGCCAGCACATGCATACCTGCACTCTCAGCAGCATATGGACAGCGAATATATGCAATAGCACAGATGGAAGCTTTAGCATCTAATTCCCACTGATTTCAGAATTTGTAATTTATGCCTTGAAAACTTCCCCTCTCCATCTCTAGAGAGGGGTGAGAATGTTACTGTTTAGTAGCTAAGTTCAGACGGAAGGAATGCTGTTGGGCACTCTCATGGATGTACTAAAGGCTGAGGATACTTTGCACATTTCCATACATTGCTGTCATTTGACACCAAGCAGTTTGATGTTTATGGTGAACCAAAATAAGAATCTGATGTGCCATAGAGTATCAGAAAACTTTTCTGTTTCTCAGTTTCTGAAGGAAGTCAAGCGTTCACTTACAAGTTGTGTCTAAAATTTTGCCCCCAATCTGAAAGTAGTCAGGCAGATGCCAAGTCACCTGTGTGGCTGTGATGTTTGTATTCATTAGGGCAGCTCTCACTGGAAACATTAATAAACCATTCCTGGTGGCTGCTCTCTATAGGCTACCAAGCTGCAGAGCAACCACTTTACCTTGGACATAAAAGAGAAGCATTGCACACAGAGGTCTGATCATCTAGTCAGTTCAAACAGGACTGTGTAAAACTTAAAATATTTACAAGTCTCCTTCTCCCAAATAAACATTTATAGCCAATGGTGATCTAGTGACGTTTGAGATCTCAACACACATAAAAAATGTCTCAGCCCAGAGATTATCAAAAAAGGGCTAAGGTGAACATATTTTTAAAGTGTCTGTCATGAACAATCCTTAAGATTCTCAGCACTATAGACAATTATTTGATAGACACTATTAGGGTTTCTAACTTCCACAATAGTAGATTTATTCTGAATTCTGACAGACAACTTCCAGCTTTCTGGCCCGTTTTTTTTTCCTGAGAAAAAACCCACCACCCAAAATATAATGTTCTGGGATCAGAACATCAGTTTTCTAGTGCCTTCTTTACTATTAAAAAGTTGCATTTTTCCCTTCAGGTTTGTTTTGTATGTCATGTGGATGTCAAACCAGAGTGTAAGAATACAGTGTCTTACATTATGAGCTTGTGAAGGCCTCCAGTAATTGTTTTGATCAGTGCGTGAGGCCAACACATCTGAGGGTGTGTGCTGCCAACAGCTTCCAGCAGGTCGTGCAAGGAGAGTTCTTATTCATACTGGCATTTTAATTCAGGACTCTGCTTTTGACATGAATCTCCCAATGGTCTCTATTTTGCAGTACCTTGGTCTTGGAGTACATGAACTGGGTTCCTTATGGATGTAATTATCTGAAAGCTGTGTTCCAGAAATATTCCAGTAAGGTACCACAGCCACAAATGGACCCTTAATCCCAAGTAAAGAGCATCTGAAATGTGTTTTTTTGGCACCTCAGATCCTCAGCACCCACTGTTTCACTCTACACATCTTCTCCTGTAGTCCACAATGTGTGCCAAATGTTCATGTCACTGAGCAACATGCAGATCTGGAATTAATTGAATTTTTTTTAGAGTGGGATGGTCTGAATTTGTTTTTATTATCTGTTTCCAATAAACCTATAAATAACTATGCACATAATCTTAGGATATCAATGCTGAATCTATCTGATGATAGGGTAAAATACATAGGATACCTTCTTTGTATATATATATATATGCAACTTAGCATTATTCAAATATATGTGCATGCTTCTGGTTATTCAGGGGCACAGTCTAGCCATGCAAATATTGGTAGCAAATGCTCCAGTC
Organism: Melozone crissalis; assembly: GCF_028551555.1. Taxonomy (NCBI): domain Eukaryota; kingdom Metazoa; phylum Chordata; class Aves; order Passeriformes; family Passerellidae; genus Melozone; species Melozone crissalis. The sequence continues at coordinate 33,442,399 of NW_026535794.1, forward strand.
CAAGAAAAAATTGTAATAAAATTAAAATTAATGGATTAATTATTTTAAATGCTGAGAACAACTGTCTTATTTATTTATTTATTTATTTATTTATTTGTATTTATGTGACTATGAAAAAATGTAACATTTTAAAAACATATGATATTGTAAAACATGCAGCCATCTTCTTTTCAGGTATGAATTGGGGTGTTCCTGTGTGTGTTGACAGTAGCAGAAAAATATAGTTTATGATGTGTGTTACAATACAGATTTTCATGGTCACAGAGAAAAGAATGTTACAGCCTTGCTATGTGTATTTAATGTTTGGGTTTCAGAATTGGGTCTAACATAGTTGTCATCTGAAAGGTGCCTTGCTGTTGCATTGCTTAATTTTTCCTTTTTCTGGGTATCCTGTGTAGCTAACACGATTCTTTCCTGGATATTCATTAAAATTTAAATCAGGCCTGTAATACAGTAAACTTCCAAACCTATTAATAGTTAAAAGAGTGCAGATGGAAATTCACCAAATTCCTGCAATGCAAGGAATACCACAAAAACTTGCCTCAGGGCAGATATGTAAGTGGGAGGCATCAAGACAGAGCTTGACAAGTGTTAGAATTCAATAATATCAAAGTATTCTTACTGAAATTCAGATGTTGGATAGGAGACATTACAAATATAGAAAGAATTTATCAATTGTAGTAAATCAGAAGCCTGCCAGAAAGATGGAAACTAGGACCTGATTTTGCTAACAATAGAGAGAAAATCTCATATGAAAGAACATTGGAGGACTTGAGGCTTACTCTGGAATCCATGATGTATGGAAAAAATACAAATTTAGATTGAAAAAAAAATGTCATGAGTGTCAAGCAGCATGGAAGTTCAGCTTTCCAGACCTTTAAAAATTACAGGAATTCTGCCATATCCTGCCCCCCAGCTATTAGTAGAATTGAGCCTGTAAAATATAGTCAAAACACATTGATTCCTAAAACTTCCTGATTACATGCTGATGATTACAAAAGCTAACTGCAAGCTTCCTTTATTTTAAATTTTAATTTAAAAGTTTATTTCAGTAATTCTAGGTCAAACTGTAATCTAGGGGAAAAAAAAAGATTTAAAACAGGAGAAGATACCATGATAAATGTTGGCGATTGATTTGTCAAATATGCTCATTTTTTTTTCAAATTAGAAATAAATGTAATATCTGTGTTCATTTTATTCTTTATGAAAATTATTTCAGGAGATTTTGAATGCTAAAACCACAGTATAGTTTATTTTAGCAGTCCTCTTTTCAGCAGTGACAAACATATTTCCTGGGGGACTGACAGACTATTGCACAAAGTAGAAGATACTCTGTTTCATTAAAGCAAAAATAAAAAAGTATGTCTTGCCAGAAAAGCATAACCATGAGAAAATGCTTTCAGTAACAGCAAATTGATATCAAATACTTCTAATGGAATAATTTTCCTTTACAAGTTCTGCTCTTACCTGTCTTGAGATAGTCGGACAAGCAAGGAATTTGGAATGGAGTTAGTGCTACATTCAAATTGAAGGTTCTTGATAGGACTTCAGGTCTCTAATTTTTTTGGTAGTGTTGGGTCAGGTTATGCAGTAGCAGGTTGTCATGTTTCATATTTGAACTTTTAGGGGAAGATGCAGGATAAAATACCAAATACCAGAAAATTTGTTGCTGCATCTGAATACTAAGGAGAAAACAGATGAGTTCTGCCTAATTCTGGCAAGTGTCTACAGGAAACAGTGGTTGCTTTTACTACTGCTACTGGTTATTTGTACCAGGTTACAAAATAAAACAAGCATAAAAACAAAATGAAAAGTAGCAGATTAAAGAGGTGGGATACTATTGCTTTGTGTTACTGATGAACAGAAGCTGGTAATAAACTTTCAAGTAAGAGCATAAAGTTTGGATTCGCACAGAAAAGGACTTCTGCACAAGAAGTCTCACTTGGTGAATTCAGTTTCACTGTGAAGTTCCAGTCCCACTCTGAAAAGGACTTTAAACTCATGATACTTTTAATAGAAAATATCTTTTTCCTTAACTGCCATTTTGTCTCTCCATCTGTGCTTAGGGGAAATGATTCAGTCCTGCTTTCACTTGAAAAAATTTGTATTTCAACGCTGGTTGATCAGCTGATTGTGAGGAGAGGAGCTATACTAGGTCAGTGTAAACCCCTGAGCTCTCCAGAGCTCCATGCAGGCATTTATAGCTAAACAAGGTGCCTCTGCTTTGGGCTGCTCTCTTGTGCAAGACAAAAGCACCAGGACTTTTACTTTCTATCAGATGAAGCTTTGGTTCACAGTGACAAAGAGTCTTCTCCAAGGAGAAGACAAAAAGACAAAAAACCACCATCAGTTTCTTAGACAAAGTAGACAAAGAAGCACTACTGCTTCCTTCCCATCCACCAAGAGCCAGCAGAGCATTCCCTTGTATCTGTGCCTGCTTCTTCTGGGACAGCCCTGGGGAAGCCCTCAGGAACCTGTTTGCTCCATTACAAGCGCAGTGTGGAATAATGGCTAGATCAGTTCACAAAGGGAAGCACTGAATTCACTCTGCTTTCCACACACTGTGACAAGACTCCTTTTGACTAAAACACAATGGCTCATCATGTGAAGAAGGCCGAGAGGCCTTGGTTTTACATCCTTACATTTTGAGGTGTACTTTTAAGACTTCTGTGTTGCTCTGCACTAATGATCTGCAAGCTTTTGGATATGGACCTTAAAATGGGAAGAAGAGTCTGAGAAGAGTCTCAAGGAGAAAAGAGCAATTCATATTGATCTGACTGGTAGGTTTGCTATCCTGACTTTGGCGAAGCTTTGACAGAAAGGATATTTTAAACAAGTCCTCTTCTTCTCTGGCATATGTCAGTAAAATGGAAAGGATTTTGCTTTGCCTTATTAAAATAGGGAACTAATTCGAAAGTATTTGAAATATGTCATTCTTCCGGGATGTCTGGGAATTTCAGCCATGTGTTTTTGAAGGAAAGAAGTTGATGTAGCATATTCAAATGAAAAAAACTAAGCTAATTCTATCATGCTGGCAATTTATAGAGTATTGGGTAGGTCTAATATGGTGTCTATATGAACACTGTGGGAATCTTACATTGATGACTCACATTCAAGTACAACTGGCTTGCAATGAAAAAAATGTTCTGAATTGTTGATCCATAATCTGCAAGTGGGCAAGAAACAGAAATCAGACTTTCCTTCAAGCAGAACTGCTGTGGTTCTGCTAAAACTTGCAATGCTATGCACTTCTGAGTCCATATTGTTCCGACCCCAGTGGAATTTCCTTTCTCCGAAGCTTTACTAGCCTGTTTCAGAAACTCATTTCTGGCTGCCAGAATTACAGATGGAGCCTGTGACTAGCAGATTTTTTGCCCCTGCCTGTTGCACATATAGGGAGGTCCCAAATTTCATGGGTTCTCTTTGCAACTCCATGACAGCAGCTGCCCACTGTGGCAGTGATGTGTGCCATCAGTTTTACTTCATCAGTCTCATAGCATTCAGCCATCATCCATAGCACCAGATCATGATTTGACTGCACTCAACTTCAAATCCACATTATGCAGACAGGCTTAAACCTGTCTGCAGTCTTACCCAACACACCAGCACCAGGACCCCTTAATCACCACAATCCACCATCCCTCATCAAAAGGGTTCATATAGGACATATATGTCCTATGTCCCTGCAGCTGCACTAGTCCAAACCCACCATTTAAATAATAAAATTTGCCTTCAGCTCCAGAAAATTAGTTCCTGCACAGCACTTCCAGGTGGCTGGCTCGGGGTTGCAGTCACTGACACCTTCCTTTAGGAGCAGGACCCAGACCAAGGGTCAGGACATCCCGAAGAACAGTGCTCTGCTCTCTAAACACAGTCCAATGCATGCAGGGGAGCCCACACTGTCTGTCCAGCTCTGTTCCCTGGAAAATGGGCCCAATTCCTTGGCAGAAGAATCCAAGGGGATTTTAGCACAGTGACCAAAGTCACAAGTCCTTATTGACCCAGGGGAAATCACCCACAAGGAAATCAGAAGTTTCCAGGATGATATCTCTCCAAAGCAGGAGCCACCATCATACACATTGCAGCCCCAGAGCTTTCAGAAATCCATGATCAGGAGAATGAATTATCTCACTGGGAGGCTTTGCTGAGGAAAAGCTCCCAGTAGGAAGAACTAAGAAGGTATAGGAAAATGATACATGATTATTTTGAAAAATGACACCAAAGTAAAAATTTATTTCTAAATGTAACAAATATTGTGCTTACAGAACCCTAAAGAAAAATTATTCCAACACATTCACAGTATTTGGAGATCAGTTCCTCTCTACCCAACCATTATTGTCTGTCTCTTTGGAAGAAAAGCCTTAAGAGGAAACTGTAGGGCTGAACTCTGAATTAAGCTTACCTTCTTATTCAGTGCACTGTGATTATGCTTTGGTGTGTGTTCTGGCAGTGTTTGACATCACAGCAAGAGGGTTTTGGGGAGCAGCACCCAGGATGAGGCAGCTGGTGATGCCAGCAGGGGTTTAACTGTTGACTGGGGTGGAAGGATGTTAGAGCACACCTGGGAGCTGGGATCCCACACACATGTAGGTCATGTGCAGTTTTATCTCTCCTGAATGAAGCAACAAATACAGCCACAAACCAAGACAGTTTGTTACAGAAAATTTGATTGGGAAGAATTTAATGAAGTCATGGGGATGTTGGTTCAATTCTTGACAAATTGGCTGAGCCTAGTGGATTTCAAGTAATGCAGACAGCACAGCAGCAAGACTTCCATGAAGTGCCAGGTTTTTATTCCTGTTCCTGGAGATACCAATATTCTTTGCTAAGATCTTGTGGGATGTTCACACCATCCTTCAAAACAGTTGGAGCTGGCCACCACTGGTGCAGTTTGGATTCTGGTTAAGTTGACTTGCTGGGTGCTTTTACCTTCCTGTGTTTGACAGACATGGTGATAGATTTTGATCTGTTTTACTTCCTTCTGCTGACCTTTTCTCTCAATATGTTTTTTTTTTTTTTTTTTTTTGCTTGAATTGACTGTAAAACAAATGGATGCATTTGAAAAGAGTGGTTTTTCTGTTGTTTTTTCTCACCAGTGAGAGTAAAACTAGCTGGAGGTCCTACTTTTCTTGGAAAAGCAGTGTGAAAAAAGCTGGAAGCATGTCTTTTGGCAAGTGATAGTACATAAATAGCTTTTCTGAATACCTATTAAATGCACCATTGTTTTATTAATAACCAGTTGAGCCAGTAATTGGTTTATTATGATTTTGAACCACTGATTTGTTTTTAACCTGGATGGCTTGGCCATCATATTAAAGTGAACTAAGCTTTAATGTTTGTGCCATGTGCAAGTGTACAGCTATATCAGTGGTTTCCAGAGTTCACAAGTTTAATATATTCTAAAAAAATAATTATTTCAGTATGTCTTATTCATGCTCCATCTTACTCTAGAGCTGAATGTTTGGAAAGGCTCAGCAGAATATTTTCCTTCATTTCATTAATTACTCAACTGTTGAAAAATGTCTGTTATTTCCTTCCAAAAATATACTACGGAAGAATTAGAGTTGTGGTTTTAGGATACAATGGGAATGGCCTGCCTCAGCTGTTATTATAGAGGGTGTACTGACTGGAAGAAAAAGGCTTAGGACATCAGTTCTACACTCTGAATCTTTACACAAAAAGGTCATCCCCCAAATGTAAATCTATCAGTACCTTAGTTGTGTGTTTCACTGGCACCTGTATTTCCCCATTACTGAATTTCTTTGGGAAAAAACTAACTGGGAGGATGAAGGTCCTTGATACATCTCTTTATAGCTCCCTAACCAGGCTACAGTGGATGTCCTGTGCTGATGGAGCAATGGTGTCAGGGAAAGATGGATATCACAAAATCACAGAATTCTTTAGGTGGGAGGGGACTTCTGATGGTCACCTGGTGCAGCCCCTACCCAGGCAAGGCCACCTAAGTCAGGCTGCCGGTGACCATGTTTGCAAGGATCTATCACCCCCTCTCTGGGCTCAGGCTAAGTGCTTCCCTGTGTTCAGATGGACCATCCCATGTTTCAATTGATGCCCATCCCCTCTGGTCTTCTCACTGGGCACAAATGGAAAGAGCCTGGCTCCCTCTTCTTCTGCAACCTCCCTTCAGGTGTTTGTACACATTGATGAGATCCTTCCTGAGCCTTTCTTCTCCAGCCTGCACAGTTCCTGCTCAACCTTCCATCATATGAGAAATGTTCTAGACCCTTCATTAGCTTAGTGGCCTTTCACAGATCCAAAAAGAGCCAAAGCAAGCTGTTTATTGAAGTGAGAAATTATACATATTCTTATCCTTAAGCTGGTGTTAAACAGAAAAAACTAGAAAGAATTGATAGGCAGATTAATACACACTGAAACAAATTATCTCTTCAGGCTTTCTGTCAAATGCCACTGTAATTTCTTTCAAAATTTTATTTATTCTAGGAATGGTTATTAAAAGACAGAAAGTTGACATGACTTGTTAAGTTTTAAAGTTCATTATATAGATTTTGTAAAGCAAATGCTGTAGTTTCCATTTTCTAACTCCTCCAGGAGTTTGCCGTGCTAATTTACATCCCAGGTTCTATAAGGGAATACACGATTCTCCCCAAAATCAGGCTTTACAAGGAAGTTTATTTCTGCCCTCTCGTGGCCACAGACCATTTTGCAGTTTTGCATCGATGTGAATTCTGGACTTGAATCTCATTTCCATAATTGCAAATTGCTTTTACTTTAGAGGACAGACATATGTTTTGTATCTCCGAGTCAATTTTCCTGTATAAAGTGTATTTATGTGTATCTTTCATTTGAATATAATAGTTGATTATTTAGATTATCAAACTAATTACATAAAATTCTTCTAGTTTATGTCATAACCCAGAATAAGAAGCTTGCATGTTACAAGAAACAGTCTGAACAAGAAATTTTGTAGCACGCATGTAACAGCATATAATGCAATAGTGATTTAAGAGAAAAGTACTATATAAAAAATAATAGATTATTCATTGTCAAATAATACTAACAAATGAGAATATTTTTTGTTACATGTTGGAAAATGGGGAGAAACCCCACAACTTTATACATTACCTGCAAACTTTTTCCCTATGTGCTCCTTTTCAGTCGGCCCAAATTACTGACTGGAATTACCAAATATCCTCATCTTGGTGATTTCTGGGTTAACTAAGAAAATCACTACTGTACATGTTGTGCAAGTACCAAACTGCGCACCATCTGCACTTAGCAGCAGAGGGAAATAAGACCTAGAAAGAATTCATCACTAGTTACACATTTGAGATAGGGGTGGGCTCTGAAATCCTCCAGCCCCCCCCCCCCCAGATTCATAAAATCATATGCAGTATATGTGCAAGAACATATTTGGTAGGAAATGTCTTGCAATACAGAACTTCCAGAAACATGCTGTGGAGGCTGAGCAGACACAGGAAGAACCTGAAAACTGTCTGCTCTTTTCCCCTCCCCTGCTCTTTCCTCAGACTGACACATCAAGAGCAATTCAGAATCACCTGGGTTCACACTTCTTTCAAGAGCCCATAAGCCATATGTGATCCCAGTATAACCACACTATAGGCTGCTCTGCAGTACCTCCACTGGTATTTAATTTCTTCCCAGGAATCTAAATTAAACTTCTGACTTTTCTTTCATAGCTGCCAAAAGAGGTCAGCTGCTGAATTGGGCTGTACATTTTAGTTTGAAATGTGTCTTGAGGGACAGGCAAACCTGCACCTCTCAGAATTGGTGGTGGTCCCTAAAGGCAAGTAGGTACTTAGTCAAAATGGTAACTACACTCAAAGACAAGCTCAGCACCAAACATGTGCTTTTATGTCTTTCTTGAGCCGCTCTCCTCAACAGCAGAGTTCAAAGAAAGTTTGTCTCCATTCTTTTACAAATAAATTTCTCCATATTGGCCATAGAATAAATTCCAAACATTTATTGCCCCAAGATGTGGATGTATTTTAAGTACCTGCAGAGTTAAGCAGCTAAGAGAAGCAGATGATTTTTAAAAGTTTCCCTCTGTTCTCCTTCACTAATTCATCCAAATAAGAAGTGATTGTCTTGGTTTGGAAAGACAGATGTCTGCTAAGGAAGGCAGGAGCCTCTCCTGAAATGGAGAATGTAACCCCCCCCCCCCCCCAACCCTCTGAATTGCTATAAATTTTAAATTAAGGGGCTCTCAGGCAAAAAATATGGGAGCAGGAAATAACAGTTCTTTAATAGGGAAGAAAATAAAAACATAAAATAAACAATGCAGTACACTAGAACAACACTGGCAGGGTCAGTACCCAACCTGACACCCTGTTGGTCAGGGTGTTGGTAACAGTCCAATTGGAAATGTGGCTGCTGTCCTCCTGGAGTGTCAGGTGTGGTTCTGCTAGAGCAGGGATCCTGTGGAAAAGGGTGTATTCTTCCTCTCAAAATCTAGTGGAAGAAGAGGCAACTGCTGTTCCTCTGAGAAATCCAGCAGAGAAGCCTTGCTGGTGTTCCAGAATCTCAAGATTACATCTAGGTAACAATGCTTGGCTCTTCCCTCTGGGCAAAGCATCTCACAAGGGATGACTGATAGTTCTTATCAGTCATGCAGTGACATTCAATAGCCTGTTATCAGCAGATGTCACCCCAGTTGTGAAAGAGATAAGGAACACTGCACTTAACAGAAGACAACTGCCATACAGATGGCAAATAGAATACAATTTCCTTGACAATCCAGGGCAGTGCTCCAGGTCTTGGAGCAGAGATCCCCCTGTATCCTGCAGGCCCAGGTGAGGCAGGCTGTCCCCCTACACCCCATGGAGGAGCAAGTGGATGCCAGAGAGAGGCTGTGACCCATGTGGGAAGCCTGTGATGGAGTGGGTTTGCTGGCAGGACTTGTGACCCTGCAGGGACCCACACTGGACACTGTTCCTGCAGGACAGCACTCGTGGCAGGGACTCACTGTGGCACTTTGTGAAGATGGGCAACCCATGGAAAGGACTCATACTGGAGAAGCCCATGGAGGAGTGTCTCCAGGAAGAGGGACCCCACAGTGGAGCAGAGGAACAATGTGAGGAGTCCTCCCCCTGAGGGGGAAGGAATGGCAGAAACATCACTTGGTTTACTGACCCCAATCCCCAATCCCTGCACTGCAGGGATGGAGGAGGTGGAGGCAGAGAATTTGGGAGTGATCTTCCTTGTCTTCATCTGTGAGACTTTTGTTATTTTTTTTCTTAATTGTTGAGCTGAAGATGGAAGTGATATGGTGATTTTGGGATCAGCCCACCACAAGCATCTCCACAAACTGTAAATCTGTTTTCAACTGATAACTTTGATATAAAGCTCCTCAGAGATTTATGACATACTTTGAACCTCAGTAAGGCAAACTGATTTAATGTTTTCTTTCATGTAGGTGAGGTGGCCTTAGGAATTGAGGGTCGAAACCCAAGCAAAGTTTTGGTTTACAGCATTCCTAATAGTTGCTTCTGGTTTTGAACCCTTTTTCATCTATTACTTGTTACCTGTATATGCCCAAATTTGCAAAGACAACTACATGGCTCTGTGTGCCCTACAACACTCATATTGCATTGCTGCATGTCTGTGCATTTGTGCTACAATGTGCAGCATGTGAAGTTTAGCTCCAGTTTCCATTATTTAAACATTTCTTTCAGTGTGGCTGAGGTATCAAATACATGTGAGGAGAAAGGAAATCATGTGGTCCAGCCTCCTGTTGAAAGCATGGCCAACCTCCTGTTGAAAGCATGGCCTGAAAAGAAATAATTAGCTGCTGAGGTATTGCTGTGTGAGACAAAGCAGTACTTGGGTGCCTCTGAAAATTTGGGATGTAGCAAAATGAATTTTCCTGTGCAAGGTTTTTCTGACCTATGTCTCTCTTAAACACCTGACTCCTTTTTTAAGACCTGCTAAACAATGGAAGTACCCTTCTGTTTTTCATTTGACTTTATGCATTATCAGCATGTTGGAGGATGGTAATAAAAGGATGGAATGAACTTGAATAGCATTTAATAACTTCTGGATTTAGAAATCTGTCATCACCATATACTTTTTTTCAGTATTTCAAGTAGAATGATAGCCTACAGAGGTGTCTGAGTTTTCTGAAAACCAATCTAGAATATTTCTTCTACCAGTTAACTCTAGGGATATAAGTGGATAATTTGTATGACAACTGTAAGAGAAACCCTTTTTTTTTTCTTTCTTGTTCTTTTTTTTCTTTTTTTTTCTTTTTTTTTCTTTTTTTTCTTTTTTTTTTTTCTTTTTGGTTTTCACTAAAATTTTAATTGGATACAGTTCTGAGTAAGGCCACAGGACTGACCTTCTGTCTAACCACTGCATAGAATACATTGTGCACAGATATGAAGAGATGAAAATTGTATTTTGCTCTATCCATTTTTCATGAGATAAAATACACATAAAGATACTGTAAGCCTCTTTTTTCTTTCCTAGTAGCACAAATTTTTCTCATCAAAACTCTGGGCTACAAAAGATCTGAGTGTCACTAGCTGAGGCCCTTCTACATTCTGTCACCAGGAGAGCAGCACAAATGCAAATCAGACATCTGTGTCTGTCAAGGTATCCGTGCCAGATGTACTTTTGTGGGTGGCACTGATGAAAGCATTTCCAATTCCTGCTAACAGGTGCTCTTAAACTTGGGGAAATTTTTAAAATGTCTTGATTAAAGTTTGGAAATTTCTAGTGGTCTCTCATTACTAAGGATAGCCCAGTTTTCATATCTAAAAAAATACAAAAGGCACTTGCAAAAGCAATTGAAAGGAATCTAAGACTGACAGATTTCAAACACGATTCAAAAGTCTGATTCTTTCTGAGGATAAACCAAAAGTGTCACTTTACACTCCACTAAATCTGTCTAAATGATATATTGAAATCAACCCTATGATGAGCCTTTGGACTTATAAATTAATCAGTACATTGTCAGCTGTCTTCTCTATAAGATCAAGTCAGAACCTAAAATAAGCCTGGTGTTTTTTGCATGGAGACTTTAATAACAGGCATAAATATTACTTGTATGGCAAGGAGGGCTGGGAGCTCCTGAACCCTACAAGAATTCATGCCAGGAAGTCCCAATAGTCTGTCAATTGATTTACTTGTGTCCTTTCCTTGCTTTTTCCCAATTCATGAATAATATCTGTATGTGGATAATAAATAATCCAGTGAGTGATAGCCAGAGCAATGTATGCTGCCTGTGGTGCCCCTGCTCCTCCTGTTGCACTATCCAGTGATTGTTTTCTTGGCTCATGTGCTCTCAAGCCAAACAGAAATTTTGCACAGCATAGCATAATTCCTACTTTATGTACTCTTCAGCTAGCAGTTCCTCTGCTAAGGGAAAATAAATCAATAGCCACCTCCTGTATCCGTGCTATGAAGCTTGCCATAAGAGGACAACTTAATTGTACCTGCTGCTGGGCCAGTGTTTGGGCTTCTGCTTTCCTCCCACAGCAGCTATCATTAATGCCAATGGATGTGTACCCTTTCCCTGTTGCTAGGTGATATGTGCCTTAAAAAGGCAGCTTCTATTGCTGCTCAGGGATTCTCACAAATCTTGTTTCCTTTTGGTTCACATGATGTGCAGTGAGGTTTGCAGGACCAGAAACACAGCTCAAAGCTCATGGCATTTCCTCCTCCGGTCCATTTGACTGTAAATCACTTAAAGATCCTGGTTTTCATGACTGAGGAATAAATGGCACCTGTTCTGGTGGTAGGCAATGGCAAGACTTCTGCTTCACAGCCTGGATCTTTGGCTTTCCCCACACACAATTTGTTGACCAGTGTCCTTCAGCATGGACCTGGCTGCTGTACCCGAGTGTTATACTGCAAAACAGGTCTTTCAACAGCACTTGTTAGGTAAAGTGTTTTCTGAGGCTCAGAGAAAAACCCAAAGATTGGTTTGGGACTCTTGCATTCAGAAGATGTAACCTCACTGATTTTTATCTGTTTAGAATTTTCTATCTCTTTGTTATTTCAGGTATGAGTGAGTAGAGAGAATAGATATTCCCAGGACTATAGTTTGATTCTTTTGGATTGAATTAGATTCACCAGGTACAGGTTGACTAGTGTTGTGTTTCCTGTAGCCTCATTAACTTTCTGGAGGAATGGCAACTCAGCCTCTGTCCCATCTATGAATTGATCTGATCAGTTTGATAGGGTTTTTTTCCAGGTTCTTGTAAAGATATGTGGAATGTAAGGACATCTGGTAACTGGTTTTTCGGCATAAAGACTAAGACAAGAGACAGGAGAAGTAATAAACTCTCAGAGATCCAAACCCTGAGGAAGAGGAGGCAACAGGACAGTAGCAAAGAGCAGAACTCCCAGACCACTTCTTGATGGGACTCAAACAGAACCACTCAATGCCTTGAGGAGGTTCAGGCAGGCTCTGAATGGACCTGTGCATGGACACTGTGAACATGGGTGGCTTTGATCTGATAGCACACCTCAAGCCAGGCTGGCTGGACAGTAGAGTGAGTGATCTGGTTGCCAGCAACTGAGGAGTCAAAGGGACCTGCAGGTCTGAGGGCCAGGAGCTGGAGAGAGACAGATTGTCTGGCTCCAAGCTGTTGAACAGACTGAGCATCAAAGGGCTGCTGCTGAAGGCACCCATTTGTGTGTGTGATTCTAAATGTCAATTTAAAGCTGGACAAGCTGTGAGCTGAAGAAGAAGTGTAGGAGCCAGCTGCCAGAGAGACAAGTTGCCTTTCAGATTTTTATCCAAGATGACCCATAAAAACCAGGAAAAGTGTTTTCTCAACACTTGGTTTTTTTAGCTGCTCATGACACAAAGGCTATCAGCAGTTTTGATTCTGCTTCTCATTGTTATTATTCACATTGTAGACTTCTTTTTATTTGAACCATGCACCTTTATTAATTTTATGCTTTTTAAAATTCTGCTTTAAATGCTGTAAATTACACAGCCATTGTTCTGAAATTCGGTTTTACAGCCCATAGGACATAAGTAGCACAGAAATAAATAGAATTATACTAGACCACCACTGAAGCACACTACCACAACAATCACTACAATTATCATTGCCCTATATGTACAGAAAAAAAGACATTATGCATACATGAAGGCAGGTTTGCATTTCAATTCACACATTTCCTTTTGGTGACCTTTAGTTTTGAAAGCACATTGCAGCTTTTCCAAGTCTTTCAGATTCTGTCTTCATAATTTCATTCCAGTATTAATGTAAGTGTTAGAATTCATATCCCTAAAAATACCAGACAAATAAAACAAAAGCTGTTATAATTAGGTGAGACAGTGAGAAAGGAATGAAAGGAATCAAATTAAATGAGAGAGAACCTTGGCTTCTAATATACCTGTTATCTTTTCTGGCCTGAACTTCTACTTTATTCATGTGTCAGATGGAGGTCAGGGGTAGCCAACTGAATCTTGGTTACAAGACAAATGGGCACTTCCAGTAAGGCAGCAGTTTTGATAAGAAGGACTGTTGTTGAAGAGCTGGTTTAAATTATTCTTACTAATAGCAGGAAATAGTTTTTCTATGCTGAAAAAAAATCTGAGATGTCACAGAAATTTTTCCATGGTAACATGGAATGAAAAATCAAAATCTCAAACAGTGTCTCAGTAAGAAAATATGAAAAAGTAGGATTGGATGAGAAAAAATAATTTTCAGAATGCTGCGGTTTGGCTTGGAATTTTGTCTTTTATAACTGCAATTTGCATAAATTTAAAAAATTGAGGAGTAATTTGTAGGTAAGTTTGTAATTTTATAGTGCTGAAATGGGATATTTTAATGATTCTGAGCCTTCTTCACCAAAGCTATGACTGTTCAAAATGAAACCTGATCTAAAAAAGACTCAAATGCATTCACATCACATCCTGTCATGTGAACATTTTCAGATTTGGCTGTTTGGCACCTTCTCATTAAAAAAGGTTTTATAAAAAGATCATCTCTACTGCTTTTTTATGAGGCTTTTTGATTTGATGAACTGCAATCTTTCTTTTGGCAAATTGAACTCATATTGAAATGCTTAGGAATATTCCTAGAGGAATTCTAGCTGTATTTAATCATTGCTAACCTATGATTTAATATGCATTTTAATATGGGGCTTGAACACTTGTGTAGCATTACCTGGTTCGAATTCCTGAGCGTCTCGAGGCAGATTGACAGCCAGTGACTTCCCAAATCTCTGTGGCAAATTTAGAAGTGATTGACTGGAACCTTTAACAAGGGGAGATCTCTCAAGCCTGTGTGATACCCTTGGAGAATGATTAGGTATGTTCTCTCCAAAAGCTCTTCCAAATCTCAGGGGCAAATTTGAAAATGGTTTAATGCTTCTTTCTTCTGGATAATTTCTTCCAGATCTAAGAGGTAAATTAGCAACTGAATTTGGCATCTTGCTTCCTGTAAAAGGGTTCATTTTGATGATATCTTTTGATCCCCAGTCTTCCATTTCTTCAAAATTGAGACTCCTCTGCTTTTCTTCCAAAATATTATCTTTAATCTAAAGAAAAATAATTGAGAAAAGGATATAATCATTTTATAGGGCATCACTCCAGCTACCAATGACACAAAGTATTCAATTTCATACCTCCTTAGAAAGCTGCTGGGCAATGCTCTTATTTTTTTGAACATGAAATGTTTTTTAGATCTATTTGCTAAACTCCACTGTAACGTGTGCTCCTTCACTACTTCATATGCTGACATTGTCCTGCTTATCTTTTCAGAGCTCTGACCACAAGAGCATATTCCCATATCAGTGTCAGCCAATGGTTCAGCTCAAATGGTGTCAGTTGGAAATATTTCTGGGCACAGGTCTCAGATCCTGTGCAGTCAGTTAAGATGGGACAGCAGCTGCTGTCAGGCCCACATTTGCTAGTGCCATCACCTGAAGTTCTCTCAAGTGGAAGATGCTGAACTTATTTTGTGACTTCACACAGACCCAGACTCATCTGGTCTGGATGAACAGGAGGATGGACCAAGCTACCTGAAGGTACAGCTTATTTCTTTCTCAGCACTGGGCAGATGCTTTGGACACAATATCCATCCAAGCTATCAGGCAGGGAAGTGAATGGAAAGCTTTTGGGTCAAGTTGACATCATGCCTGTTCTGGCCTTGCAGCATAGAAGTTGCCCTGAGCTTTAAATGGCTTTGGTCCTCCACTAGCCCAGAAGATACATTGGGAGCTCCTGGGCTCCTAATTTTTTGTGCAATCAGCACGAAACACACTTTCTGTATCTATGCTGTCATACAGTGAGGAACTGAGCCTAGAGTATTACCTGTCTCATGATGCTGAGGGCAGCTGTTGCCTGAAAAAGAGCTTTATCTGTATGACCCTTCTTAGAGAGCAGTGTTCTTCCCTTGGCATATTGAAAACAGCTTACTTTTGTGACCAAAATAATTTCCAGAACTTAACTGCAAATATGTACAAATATGCATTTAAATTTCAGTTAAAGACACAAATGCTACTAATCATAATTTCACTTCCTTATCCCTATTTGTCTTCCCTGTGAGCTACTCCAGTTACTGGCAGAGAACAGGAATGAGCCATTCTAGTTCACACTTAATGATTTAAACTTTAAATAAACTATCCCTCTGATAGCACCTGCACAGTGCTTCTGGAAGTATATAAAAGATAGTGAGCTCAAGTCCAGAGGATTTGACTAGCATAATTGAATTTGTATTTTGTTTTATTTTGTTTTGAAGGATGTTTATTATACCAATGATGATAAGTCAAAAAGAGAAGTTGGCTCCCATTTCCTAGGGAGCATTTGCAGGGAAAACATGAAAAATAATACAGATGAAGTGTGCAAATTTCATTTGGCACCTATTGAGGCATAATAAATGTGCAACCCTGCAAAGAAATTGTTATAGGCAATTTCCAGAGTAAAATTTTAAGGCCATTAAGTATATTAGATTTAAAATGTTCTCTGTTTATCATTATTCTTTGAGTATTACAAGCATGCCTTTATTAATTTTGGATTAACAATCTATCTGTTATATTATATGCATAAAACACCTGACAGGAATGCTAATTGAGGATTCACTGTGTAAATAAGAAACTTTTCAGAAAAAGTTGCAGCCTAATCATGAAGATGTACTGCAAGAAAATTGGAACATGAGTTGATTTACACAATCAACTGATGTGTTTGAGCAAAGAAATGTCTTGAAAAATTCTTTTACCAAGCTTTTTTTCATACTGCTAGTGCTGTAATGCTGAATGCTGTTGAATGAGTTTAGGACAGCCTATGCCAAAAACATCCAGTGTGCTCAGGATCTCACCCAAAGTTCCCCCAAAAAAATGTCACAGTAATGCAGATCTTACCTCATAATCTTTATCATCATTGTCTTCTCTGCTCTGCAGCCTGGACTTCATTGCTTCATTTAGGCCCATGCTGTTTGATGTGAGAAAGACCACTGTAGCTAAAGCAAACAGAATAAACTTCCTGGTTGAAATGACTTTCATTTTTCTCAAGTTAAGCTAACTTAGAGAGCTCAGAATCTGTACAGAAAATAAAACTGCCATCTTTTTATATAATCAGAAAACAAAAAAAAAATAATTTCACCATGACATCAGTCTCTAAAGCTCCAAATCCCAGTATTAATTAGGGAAATAATTTGAATATATTGGAAGAATGTTGGGAATTTCTTTTGTGAAGCGTCTTAGACAACATAACTCCTTGTTAGGGACACGCTGACTTTACAAATATTTTGTTCTGGTGAAGTATGTCTTAATTAGCTGAATTTGAGAGCCACAATAGTAGAGATGTACAATAGCCACAATGCTCCATCACTAGTAGACAAAATCACCTTGTTTCTTTCTTTTGTGTCGGTGTCCTCAGAATAACTATGAAAGGAAGTTTTCCCATGTAAGCATTCTTCTGCTTAAACAATCCTTTTGGACCACTGAGTGCTTGTTTATACTTATGTGCACCTAGGAACATTTCTCCCATTAAAATCAAGTATTGGGGTTGTTGATCAGATCCTAAGAGATGTTATGCATCAACGTGATCTGTTGACGTTCATAATGCCTGTGCTCTAAATTTGACATATTAATTTGCATTCAGAATGGGTTAGGTACATGCTTTTAAAACCCTGCCCATAAGGTAAATTTTTAGAAATTGCAAAGGTTATGTTGTATCTATATTTTTCAGGCCGAATTTCCAGCAGTGGTTTTTAATCTTCCACTTAGCTGAACACAGTGAAAGCACTGGACTGCCCATGTGTGTTCTGTCCCAGAAGGAGATTCAGGATGCAGACTAAACCTACCCTTAAAGCACACATTGAATTGGTTGGTAGATAGGCTGGTGAACCAGGCTAATATTAGAAAAAAAGCATATTGTGTTGTTCTTCCATTTGTTATTCCTAAATTCTTGAACTTATTTAAATTAGTACTTATAATCGGCTCCATATGGAGGAAATTTGATTGCTTGCATTAAGTGCTCACACTGAAAATTGGACTCTAGGCATGTTACTTTGCAATTCAACACCAGAGTTGTAAAATGTCCATTCCATCACAGTACTAACAATGTTGTCCCAAGAGAACATGTTTTATGCTGGGGGCAGCATGGACTGTTTATCTGTTGACAGTGTGTTACTGTCTTTGCTGCACAGTAAAGCTGAAGGATTTGCAGCTAACCTCAGTTTTTAATTAAAAAATGGCTGTTTTGATGGGTGCATGCCTGCAGTCATTTCTACCTTAGATTCTCTGAAACTGAGATCCTGAAAGCCATAAGCAGCCTTCAGGAGGAAATCCCATTGACAGAGCTGGAAGTGAAAAGGGCACAGTTTCTCTTAGATGAACTTCCCCAGATGGAGAAGGGGCCAAAGATTCTGGTGCTTTTTTACGTAACAGAGTCCATCAAATTGCTAAAGTAGATAAGTATGGTATCGGTAAGATAATTAGGACCTCCTGTGAGAAAAGAGTGTATTTTAATAATTTACTGGCTTTTGTATGTCACTTTACTGTTGTACCATTACTTTTACATTTACATTTTTGTATTCCTTGTTTCTTTATGGTGTGCAATCCTTCTGGCCCTGTCTGATAGCAGAAAAGGTTGGGTTCAAAGACCATAGAACCATAGATGGTTTTGAGTTGGAAGGGACCTTAAATATCATCTAGTTCCAACCCCCCATGCCATAGTTGGGGGTGCTTTCCCTTAGATCAGGTTGCTCTGAGCCCCATCCAAGCTGGCCATCCACTTCCAGGGATGGGATATCCACAACTTTTCTTGGCAACCTGTTCCAGCATCTCACCACCCTCACAGTGAAGAATTTCTTCCCCATATCTTATCCAAATCCACTCTCTTTAAGTCTAAAGCTATTTCCCCTTGTCCTTTCACTACAGGCCCTTGTAAAAAGTCTCTCTCCAGCTTTCTGTAGGCTCCCAAAGGTGGTTAAGGGTTCCCTGGAGCCTTCCCTTCTCCAGGCTGAACAACCCCAGCTCTCTCAGCCTGTCTTCATAGGAAAGGGTCTCCAGCACTCTGATCATCTTCATTGCTCCCCTCTGGACCCACTCCAACAGCCCCATGTCCTTATTATGTCAGTGGCCCAGAGCTGGATGCCATAATTCAGGTGGAGTCTCATGAGAGTGGAGTTGAGGGGCAGAGTCACCTCCCTCACCTTCTGGCCACACTTCTTTTGATACAGCCCAAGTTATGGTTGGCTTTCTGGGCTGCAAGATCCCTTTTCTGGCTCATGTGATGGGAGTAACCACAGTTCTGTGTCGTCTCAAGGGGCAGTGGTTCCCCTTGCATTCTCTGAGACTGTTCTACAAGGTGCTTCAGAGTGGGGTGTGGCAGATAGGGAGGGAAAAGATGCCAGTAGTGATTCATGAAGAGGGCTTGTATGAGCACACATAAACCATGCATGCAGGATGTAAGAATCCGTGATGATGCATTTGTCCTCAGAGTGCCTTGGTATGAGTCCTTTTCTCAGAGCAGGTGACTTGTCTTTCTGTTTTTAAATAAGATACATGGCAGGGAAACG
Organism: Melozone crissalis; assembly: GCF_028551555.1. Classification (NCBI taxonomy): domain Eukaryota; kingdom Metazoa; phylum Chordata; class Aves; order Passeriformes; family Passerellidae; genus Melozone; species Melozone crissalis. The sequence continues at coordinate 33,461,382 of NW_026535794.1, forward strand.
GAATTCTGGGTATACAAAAATTTTGGTATTTGCAAATCTAAGCCAAATTATTTGGAAAACGGGGAATAGAACAGCAGTGGAGGAGACCTCTAGAAGGAGCCCATGTCCTCTTAGTGCTCTGGCAGGTCAGGGGCAGCAATTGTCTCTTTTCACCAGGGGCTGAATGTGGATTCCTGACTCTCTGGAGCCTCATGTCAGGGGGCTTCAATCTGTGGCAGTAGACAGATTTTCCAGGTTCCTTTACTTTATGGTAACAATAAAGACATACAATAACGATAAAGAGCCAAATTCATACTCTAATATCTATCTAATGTGGTCATTTACCACTGGGCCTTCCTTTTATCTAGCTGCTGCTTTATGAACCTCTCTTGATCAATGACCTTGCAATTAACTCTGTGAAAATATTTGCCTTCTAAATTAAACAGTATTTGCAAGATCCAAAAGTTCTCTCTTACATAGTTTGGCATGAATACAAATTGTGCTTTCCCTGGACAGAAAAAGAAAATGTATTGCTGTTGTCCATGCCAAATCAGGTTTTCTTGGCATTCAGGTTGTCTCCTATGTATGTTGATTTTCTAATCAACATAAAGTGAAGTTTTCAGGTGTTTTGTAGGCCAGGGATTTGTGTGTCTTCGTACTTTCTAATGAATTAATTTGCCTTTGATGGCTCTACAGCAGGAACTCCTTGGAAATTTCAAGTCTAGAAATTACAATGATTGTTCATTACCTTCATGAGGAAGGACTTGTCAGACCCTACTGCTCAAGTACCAGAATGGATAACGTGAGTGCTCTTCATCAATGTGATCATGACTTCAGCAGCAGCATTAGCTGGCCCAGCTGACTTCCAGCTGAGGCAGCTGAGGCATCCTGTCATGATCAATTAAAATTATTTATTGGCAGAGGGAAGACACATTTATTGGTGACACATTGTGTTGTAGAAGTGGGATATTTATTCTTTAATTGCTTCTGCTTGATCCACAAAGGGATCAAGGCACATGGAGGGAAACACCTCTGGGTGTTGTTGAAAATAATTTTTGTGTTCTTAGCCTTGGTCTTACGTTTGCTTTTTCTTGCCATCATACATCACTTGTCAGCCAAGATATTCAGAGGACTTTAACATAACTGGACTTCTGTTTTTAAAATTCCCCAGTTCAGTAGGAATGAGCTGTGCCATCTACATGTGAAACAAGCCTTACAGGCAGTGACAATTTGAGAGTGTTCCCATTGGTGCATACTAGAGACTATGGAAGGCAGTGTTTGCTTCTGGTTTTCCCTTTATTTAATGTAGGTAAGCACATTTTAGCATATAGGTAGGAGCATTTTGGCTTAGTGGTATAAGAATAAGGTGGATTCGATCTGTGACAAGTTGATGGATATACTTTAAAAATTTGACATTTATATATAATTAGTAGTAATGGCAAAAGTAGCTCAATTTCATAAGCAGCTACATGCACAGTTATTTGATTCCAGTGAAAGAACAAGTTTTAATATTGCTCCTTTTTCATATGAGAATATACTTATAAATTCTTATCCATTATTAACAACATATTGTGTGAAAATTGCATGTTATATGACTCATGACACCAATAAGCATCTCTGCATTTCCATAATGATAAATCATTCATAATATATTCATTTTGCCATTATATATTATATGACCTATCCTATGGCTCATTTTGAAGTAAGAAGATTTAAAAATTTGCAACTCTTATTATTGGCAAGCAATTCTGTTCATTTTTCACCCATTCCTGGGGCATGCAGGGGGTTGTGTTTGCTTTGCTGTGTTGTGCTCCAGTTCTGGTGCACAGTGCAAGGAATATTTGCCTGGAATACGTTTGGCCACAAGGAGATGGATATACCTCCACTTCACTCAGTACCCTGACTCTGTATGCAGATGTAGGCCTGGTGTCCCTCTCATACTGATAATAAATATTTCAGTGATCAGGGGAAGCAGTGAAGCTTGCTTTCCCATAACTTATTGATTGAATAATCAATTACAGTGGGTAATCTCTGAGGTCCAGGAAGGATTAACCTTACTGTAGGATGTCCCTGTGAGCAGTGTCTCTATCCTCTCCTGCTGTGCCTGTTATTTCAGAGAGATATTTCCCTGCCAAATTTGACTGAGCTGGACTGCTAGACTTGAAAGTTATCAAGGGTGACTGACAGACACACACTTATGCACAGAGAAACAGACTTGACACATTTTGTTAGAAAACCAAAACCAAATCAGGAATGGCTCTGCTGAAATACCACAGGTATAAAGCCTCAACATCTGTAAATTTACAGTGGACACAGTGATAATTTTGATCTTTATTAATGAGGCATTACCTCGGCTTCTGGGGTTTTGCAGAATAGGAGAACCTACTCTGCTGTGAAAGAGTAGGAGAACTTACTCCACTGTGAAAGCCCCATTCTTTGTGTACTGTAGCTTGGTGTGGAAAAAAAACATTTATGAAACAGTCCCCTCTGATTTGCAGAATCAGACCTTTAGTTTTAAACCACATTTTCCCCTACAGGTTTCTCTGAGCTTTCCTGTTAGCTGTGTGGTAGTAAACTAAGGACAAATGCATACAAATATAAAGGTACAAGTAATCTCATTTTTAGGTTAACCCCTATGAATTAATCACCACTGTTAGAAGATATTTCCCCCCCTTGATTCCCTGAATACAGACTATAGATATGCAGTTTTACATTTAATTTTTTTTCCTTGAGCTTTTGGAGCAGCAGGACAGCATGAGAGACAATGAGAGGCTTGAGCTGTTATGGTAACAAGCTGAAAACTACTTTGTCTTCTTGGTAAATAGGTGTGAACAATAATTCCAGATTAGACAGGTTCTTAAATGGTACATTTGTGTTAGTAATAAAATAAACATGTTTTCAATAACATTTGAGATATAAATATCTTCTTTTTTACTAACTACTCTGCAGAGTGTAATACCATACTTACCAATCTACCATAGCTTGTAGCACTCTTGCCCATACTTGTCTATTAAAAATTTAACCCTTTTGCCATACATTATTAAAAGTGCTTTGGTTGGCTGCAAATCAAGAAAGACTTCATAAAGTCTTACAAGAACAAGAAATCTGATTAAATATAGAGTCCACAGGCAGCAATGGAAAGTGCATGAGAAAAAATACAACATTAAATTATGCCTTAAAAACTCCTTCAGGACTTTAAAAAAATCATTAGTAGATTTTATTCAAGTTACCAATTAACCAAGGGACTCCTAATAGATTCATTATTCCATGTTTTCCCTTCACTTTTTGAGTTTGGAACTTGTGTTGGTTATAGATACAAATACCTTCATTCCTTGTTCTTCTCTTTCTCAGAATGTTTTTTTCCTCAGAAATATTATGCTCTTTTAATTCCCCCGTGTCTTGTATATAAACATAGGAGTTTGAAGATTAAATTATATATTAGCTGAATTGGGGCTTGCAGGGGCTGATTTTCACTCTAGGGAAAAACATAAACAATTTAGGAGAGGAAAAATATTAAGAGAGAACACCTGTGTTTTGTGGAGTAAGAAAAAGACTACAAGCACTTTACTGAGAAAGCTGGAGAAGCAGGTCCAGCTTATTTGAGCAAGGCTCTGCCAGGGCCACCTTCCAGGAAGAGGATCAGGAGCTTCTCAGCTGCTTGAAATAGGGCTGGGGAAGGGAGGTACCAACTTGATGGAAAAGAGGCAAGATTAACAGTGCAGACAGTGGCCCAATTATTGCCAGTTTTGTGCAGCTTTCTTTGACACTTGTACTGGATATTGCTGGGCAGTTTGGCTGCTTTAGCTCTGAAGTTCTTACAGTCTTGTAGGGAAAAAAAGTCACTTTTCTCCCCTACTTTCTCTCTTAATTTTTTTTTGCAATGGAATTTTGCTTCCCTCTTCACCTGAAATACAGAGAACAGGTTCTTGTGAAGATCTGATCCTTATGGTGTGACTATGGGATCAGAAAGTTTCTAATGGGAAGACTGGAAATGGTAAGGTACAAGCCAGTACTGGAGGTTCTACCACTCATCTGTGATATCTCAGGGCAGTTGAATGAGGATAGCCCTTGAAGAAATAAATAAGGGGAAAACAGCACTGATAGGACAAATCTAGAACCTGAATACAGGATGGGACATGACATTTTCAAATAAAAGGATCTAGAGGAAAACACCAGGACTACTCAGGTTTAGTTGCTGTGCTAGTTTGAGGCCCATGTGTACTGAAACAGCTGTGTTCAACCTCACTCTGTCTTGAAGGAGAATGCTTTAAAACTGTTACACTGGGGTCCCTAATTCATTGTATAATCTGATGAGTGGGAAGGGATGCATCAGGATCACTGAGTCCAGCTCCTGGCCCTGTGGAGGACACCCTAAGACTCACACCACGTGCCTGAGAGCATTGTCTAAACCTCTATGAATAAAAAACATTTATTGGTCCTTCTAGGAGTTATCAGCAGTGTCCAGCATTTCTGGGATGGGCTGACAATGGCCTGGAATTGTCATTCTTGAATTCTTGACATATCAGCTTGGGCATCAGGAACTTTTACTAGAATATTGTTCCTCAAAATCCTTATCAAATGCCAAGTCAGTTCATTTGCTACTCAGTTCCCTGAACTTTGCAGTGATTTTCTAAAAAGACAAAACCAAGGAGTTTTAGTCCTGAAAACAAAGGAGCTCTGGTGGTGATTGCTGCATTGTAGGGTAAGTGCTAGGAATGATGAGAGCTGTGTGTGGTGCCAGGGCAGCAAAAGAATCAGAGGCAGAAAGCACAGGAGGAGAAGAGCAAATCTGGACAGTCTGTGCAGGATGTCGACCCAAAGCTTAGCTCCTGGCTCTTGAGAAGAAGAGAAAAGAGTAAAGAACTAAGTAAATTTTGAGTTATAGGGCTATAATTCCATTGCTGCATTGTGGTGACTGTATAAGGCCACCTGAGCTCTGCTCTTATAGTTTATGATTTCACCACAATCCCCTGGTGGAATTATAGCCCTGTAATTTTTTACAGTAGTGAGCTGTTTATTTTCCTGTTTATGACAGTACCTCACTGGAGAAGTTGGTAATGGTCATCTAGTCCTATCATGTAGTCCCTTATACTCTTGCATTTGTTTTTGAAGTAAAAATTAAAATTTTTCTTTAGAAGCAGGCTGACAGATTGGGCACAGAGGAAGGAAACAAATTTTCTACCTCTTTATCTCTTTAAAGATTGTTTAATTTAACAACTATTTGTCTGGATGCAGGAGAACATAATGACTACGAATTTCACATCTCTGTGTGACAAACAGCTGTAAGACTCCTACTTCCAGATATTTTCCTTTCTCTTTCTTGCCCTCCTGCTGTATATTAATTTCTCAATCAAAGCTCATCCCACCAGCCCCTTGCACAGGATGTGACCATAATGGAGGGCTGAGGGGAGGTCAGTGTGGATCTCCACAGGTGGATGCCGGGACTGAGGAAGAAACAGTTCTTGGGCTTGATCCCACCCTAGCACCATGCCATGGATTTTGGTCCAGAGCAGATGGACATAGCTGCTAATTTGATTAGTGGTGAGTGTGGAAGGGAGGCAGCCACAGCAAAAGGGGATGGGCACAGTAGGCAGGTAATTGAAGGGTCATATGCTTGTCTGCTGTAGCATCACAGCCATATTCTGCTCCACAGGTAATAGTGCCAATTACTCAGTGCACATAAATGAATAGAAACATTTAACAATCAGCACAGTTGGCCAATCAAGCCATTGTACCCTGAGTAATGAGAGAGAAGGCATCACAAATGTGGCAACAATTCTGGGGAGCTGCTTAGGAGAGTTAAGTGTTTGAGTAGAGAGGTAGGGGATACCCAGAAGCTTTTGATTTTGATGGGAGTACTGACCTTGGCATTTAGAAAAACTCAGTGTCTCTATTAACATCTTTCAGTACAACTTTCAGAGATTCTCTGGCAGGTCAAAAAGCATGTGTGTGGCCAAAAGGAACCAAACCTGTCTCCACATGCAGACTAAGGGGTGTATAATAGACATGCCTGAAGGATTGCAATTTCAGATGAGTATGAATTATTGAAAAGGTGTTTCATTACAAATACTGAATTACCACTAATTCTAATCTAGAAAATTAGCATTGTAATGTCCTAGGACCAGTTACATGTGGAGACTTCTTTGCTTCTTTTTGTTGTAAACACCAACGTGCTGGATGTGACACATGATAATCGTTCTTTTTCTTGAGCCTGGGATGTGAAGAAGTATACCAAAAAATCTATTTTGATATCTACTTTGCCGAGACTTCTAAGACAGGACATTTGCTTTGAGAAAAAGCTCACACATCCACCTCCTTGACACTGAATCTACTGATTTAGAACATAAACTGGTATTTTCAGGGCATATTTTTAATTAAAATATAGATAAAAACCTAAGATACCTAGACATTTAGAAGTGGGTTGTAGCTGGTGCCCTCCAAGCACTGGTCAATGCAATACATGCTGCAATTTCAGGTGAGGCATTTTTAGTAGGCTTCTAATACAGTCTATCATAGCTTAGTCCATGGTAGTTCCTAAAACAGCTCAGAATTTTCTATATTTTGCTTATTTGTAGATGTTTATTATGGATATAATATCTAAATTAGGCTCTTACACAATTTGACCGCCTTCTTCCCTCTATTTGCTGTGTGCAAATAGAGGGAAAGAGAAAAGCCATGCCGAAGGATTTATTCAGTAGTGCTTCCATTTAACCACATGGGGGCATGAGATATTTATTTAAGAGAGCTTTCTAGGCATATGACGGGGAAATATGAGGAAAGGAAGCCTTCCTGGTAAACTGGAATCAAAATTGTCACTTGCTTTTTCAGATTTTTGCTTGCCATCAAAATACTTAGTAAACTGTTATTGAAAATGACATTAACCTAAAATATAGTAGGAAACAAAAATATAGCATGGACAGGAAAGAATATCAAAACAGATTTTAAATATCCCCATTAGTCAAGCTGGCCTCTAAATATATTTTTATGATGCCTCTGTGAGCAAAATCTGAAATCTTCCATGTAACACTGCATATCTGACTTAAATAGCCTCAATATTTATACTAAATGAGAAGGAAGCTGCTCTGAAATATAGCCACCTACATCTGGAGTAAATCCATTTCATTAATTGCCTAGATGACACTAATTTTTGTCATTCACTTGCAAGATGAGTACTGTGCTCTATACATTGCATCCCAGATCCAGCAAAGCTCATGAAATCACAGCAAATGATGTTAAGTGCTTGGATAGTTCTCCTTGAGCACATGCCTTAAGCTGAGTATGTATTGAAGTGCATTCCAACACAGAAAAAGTAGCACAATCAAACCTTTAATTAGTTTTAAAATGGAATTCAAAATGCAATGCAATTCTTTGCACTTTACATTGGAAAAAAAAAGCATGCTTTGAGACTCTCTTGGGACAGACATGACTAAACCTATTTATCCAGTTTGGTTTCTGAAGGCAATGAATGCTTATTGTTTTCTGCTGCTTTTCTCCCCTAAATTTATAAATTTATTTTGCTCAGTCAACTGGTTTGTTTACAACAGAATATTTATATGACTAATTCCAAGACTGTGTTTTAATGGATTTTTTTATTTATAAGATAATTCACACATTTTATTGGTATTTAAAAGGCTAGAATATTTTTGCTTCTGCTCTTGTAGTTTTAAATCAAAGCAAAAATGAGCAGCAGTAACACTGTATAAGCAAGCGCTCAAAGTATGTGAAAGCTTGTTTCTCTTCAAAATAAGTAGAAAATCAGGATTTTATTCTGCACGTTTCTGATGCAGGTATTTAATTCTCACACAGGTCAAAGGAGACATAAATCTAGGTCTTGTATTTTTGAGCCATTTTGTGCTTTCCATTCTGCAGTATTCAGCATGTGCCTTTGACATATTGATGTCTGTCTAAACAAGATTGCTGCACACAGGTGAATTCCAAGTCTGAGAGGGAACGTTGTCCTCCTGTTCTTCTCAGAGAGAGGAAACTGAGAAAAGGACCCCAAATTCAATTCCTACTTCACCAAAACTTGGAGTACTTCTTTTCCTTAGCTTTGTGTAAACCCTTCTTTGTGGTAAATATATTTCTACAGAAAGTCTAATTATTGTCCAGTCAGAAGACAGAGGCAAAACTATTTCTGATGATAATTTAGGTTGTGCAACACAGCAGAATTTATTCTAGCAGACTACAGCTGTTGAGTACCTTTTCCTAAGCTCTAAAACCTTCTCATGTCAATGCCTGGGCTTGGATCCATTCAGCTTGCTCCAGCAGTTTAATCTTGACATCTTGCATTTTTAAGTGCTCTATAGAAACTTGCCTAAAAATCCTTCCCAGAAAATGCTGAAATAACCTGAACCTGCTGATCCACTTGTTTATCAGAGGAGCTCTCATGTCTCTTGGCTGTGTTTTCAGAGTTAAAACACAAGCACATGAGAGGAATTGTGATGAGCAGAGGATGAATCCACATTGCACTCCTATCCTGGCAAAATGTGACACTGACACTGACTAACTGTGCCCTTTCTGTCCCCAAAACAGTCCATAGTAGGTTTGACTACATTGTTTTTATGTTCCCTAAAATGTCTGCTCCCTGCTAGCAATGCAGCACTTGTGTGTATTAAACTCTAAAGCTATCAGCTCATCTCTGCTCTCTCTAAAATGAATGAGGCAATGAACATGGTGTCAGATGCTGTTTTCCAGTAAGCTTTTCTGCTCAACTAATGCATCAAATATATTTGAATTTACTATTCACATAACTTTTTATGGAACACTATTAAGCCAATTTGGTTGATAACCACTGTAACCTTTTTAGTAAGTTACAGCACAGTGAGGTCACTATTCCTGGATGTGGTTTGCTGTATCATGCACTATGTGCTCATGCCATGATATCCTTGTGTGAAGCAGGAGAGCACAGTTAGTTTGTTTTGGTTTTGATTTTTTTTTTAATTACTTGGGGTTTTTTTCTTTTTTTTTAATCAAGAACTGATTAGAGAGAATGATTTAATTCTGCTTTTCCTCAAAAGCAACATAGTCTTGGAAAAGGATCAAACAGTCCCTCTAAGCTGGTTACCACCTTCCTGACTTCAAGTTGTTTTTAAATGAAACATCTGACACATTTTCCAGCTGGGATGTTATTTTGTTCTTCTTGACAAAGCAATTCAAAATTCACTGAAAAACAAGCTGAATGGAAGAGGGATTTTTTTTTTCCCCATAGACATCTGTAGCTTTCTTTCAAAGCTATGTGATCTTTCATCTGGACAAGAAAGGCTTTGATGAAAACTCTAAGATCCCCGTATCTCCCAGTTAATTGGTGTTAGTGAGGTAGGTTTGACGGTCTTTAACACAGTCTGTGGAATTCTTTACTGTGTTAAGACCTGTCTATTGTGGCTCAGTCAGCTCAAAGACATTGGCTTTCTCTTGTTTGACTTCTGTCCCAATGGGCATGGTTACAGGTTTTATGTGCTTTCATTATTTTCTCTTGTAAAAACCACTGAATGCCAACAAAGCAAAACACTTGTGAAACTGAACAAAAACAATGTCTTACAGACATTCCTGTAACCTTTGGTTTTCACACAAACTCACAGATAAGAGAAGAGGAGAGGGGGATCACATTAAAAATTGAGCTCTTCATTTTTTAATAACTTGCTTTAGGGGATGATCATGTCTGTAATATATTTGTTATTTGATCATCCTGTAATATATTTATTGATTGAAATAATAGAAGCAAGCATCATACCTCGTACCATGTGTACATGGGTTAAGCACTGTGCATAATAAAGTATTATTCTCCAAAGAAAGATTCTAATTTTAGAATGCACATTTTAGTCTGATTAATTTAAACAAAATCTGTGCACTTTCTTCATGGTAGGACACAGCAGAATAAAGAAAATCTTATCTTCTCCATTGTGCAGCATTTGGCATTGAGGGTAATAACTTGGCAAAGAGCTCTTACTATGTAGGGCTTTTTCACAAGCTCCTGTGTTAATGTGGATTTTTCACAATCAATGGACACAGCCTCACAGCCACACTGTTATTGGAATTAGAGAGGAGACAGGAAAGAAATGCATAAATTAATTTCCTTTTCTGGTTCAGGGGCACAACAAAAACCCCTGCCAATTTTCCCTCAGGGTGCACTGCAACTCCATGTTCCTATACTGAAACTTGAAGAAATATTACAACCAAAAAGAAAAGGAACAGTAATAATTACAATAACAGAGCATTAAAATTATAGCTAAAGAGAACTTAAAATTTCCTGGGTAGACAGTCCAGCTTTCTACAGATGAAAAACTTTATGCTTTGTGATCCATCCTTTTTCCAATGGAGCTTTTCCTCTCAGACAGTCTAACAATTACAATTATCCAGTTAAACTTCATATTTGAAAAAATATGTACCCAAAAATGTGTTAATTTTTTCCCTACCACAACTATTAATCTCATAAATTATATTATGTTTTTGCTTAGACCCTACTCACTTCTTTACCTTTGCAACTGTAACAAAGCTACAACTTCACCAGAAAATGCAGCTTTCTTCCCTTGTCTGTGAGATGGTGGGAGTGAACATCTCCTCATGAAAAATCCTTGGTGAAAAGTATTCTTAAGTAGGTGACTCAATCAAATACTATCAAAACATGCAGCTCTCATATTCTTCTGGGCACTGACAATTTGCCAGCTATTCTCCAAGGTACAGCAAGCAATGTAATAGAGAACAATTCCCATTTAAGTATCACGCTGAGCTGTTGCAGCATTGTTTTGGGTCCTGGCAGACAAACCAAAAGCTATTGACCACAGCAGTGCTGAAAACTGTCTGACTCCCAATTACCTCAACATTCCAGAAGTGCATTTTGGAAAGATTGGAGGGCCTTTGTGGAGTGTTTATTGTCTGTTAAGCTAGAGGGTAAGCTTACTCAGGTCCTGATACTTGATAATAAGAGCATAATATGAATTTCAATACTGAAAATATTAAAGATGAAAGTAGAGATTCCTCATCCACCAGTCATAAAAAGCACAAAGCAAAAATCATTATTAGCTGATATGTTTGAGAAACTATGCGACAGCTATGACCTTGCAGCTGTTATTGATCTTGGCAGTTAGAGGTTTAATATTGATTAGAAACTGATATACCACTGACATGCACATATCCATTTCTTCCTGAATATATGCCTCATTTTTTTTCTCCAGGTTCATCTCTAGAGCAAAGATCTCAGAGTTCAATGAACTACTCAATAGTAGCTTCTGCATCCCACAGTTATTTTTTCAGTGCAGACTATTTCTAAAAGTTGATAGGAAAGCAGTGCCTTTGAACTACAAGTGAATGTGGATATCTGCAGAGGATAAGGCTTGATCTTAAGTAGGAAGCTCAGGTTTGCAGGAAAAAATGAAAGAAAAATTAAATGAGTCTGTAAAAAAATATTTTTACATTGATGAAAAAATCCAACTCACCATTGTAAATAGGAAGAGAAGGCAGCATATAAATGGAGACACAGACTTATGACTGGTTTTTCTAATCAGGGCCAGGACAGAAAAGTGTTAAAAGAGCTAGTCCTGTGCTCGGTGAAGAAGAGATATTTCAGGATAAAAACTCTTTTCATGAGGAATGCTGACATGCCCACACTGTAACTATCTGTGACAAATGTGTCAGTGGGCAATGAGATTGTTCAGATGTGGGTGACTTGCAGGAGAGGAGAGAGACAAATAGATCGAGTGTCTGGCTCCTTAGGTGAGCAGGTCACATACTCTGTGCTGGCATCCATGGCTCTGTGTGTGCTGTACCTCACAGGGCTTGGCCTGATCTGCTGTCCACACCAGAGCACCTGGTCTCTGCATGTGAGATTTGCAGCCTTCAAACAGCCATGCCCATGCTGCTCCAAGGGCTTCCTGGGTTTTTGAAGCAGCCACAGATTGCCTTTTGTAGAAGTCGTGGCTGCAAATGAAGGACACGAGAATCATTCCTCCAGTCCTGAAGCTGTGAGAGGCTGCTCTGGAGTCTGAAGAAGAAAACATACACAACCAAGGGCATTAAGCAGCCACTGAGGGGGTTGCAACTCATTTTGGACTGGGGATTTTTGTTTGTTTGATTGTGTTTAAGGGGTGCAATAATTTACTTTTAGCACAGTACTATGTAACTTTTCCACTGGATGACTTCTTTAGGAAAGTGTAACAAATGCAGTAATTATTCTCTGGCGTCCTGAGACAAGTGCCTGGCTGTTTCCATATCACTACTGAAATCTGAAACCAATGAGAGATTTGGGCCAGTTGTTAAGTTACATACATAAAATCTCCTACATGAGCTTAGGGTTTTTCACATGTTTAAGCACCTAGGGTTGATTCAAAGGGACTGATGGAATAACCAGGCTTTATGCATTAGACATGAAAGGCATTTGAATAAATTCCAGTTCGGCATTCACGTCTGGCATTTTCAAGATTTACTCTTATCTCACTTCCTTTCAAGAAAATTGGGATTGTGCTTTACCCAGCTTTTCAAGCATTTCCAGATAAATACCTCCAGAGAAAAGAAATCTGGCTGAAGAATGTACTTGCTTCCTTTACTTATTCACAATTTCAGCAACAAACCCAGGCAGCTTTTTATTTTTAACCTCTTCAGGGCTGAATGTGTCACAAAGTTCAGTCACAGCCCAAGGAGTTCAGTTTACTTCTTATTAACATTTTGGATTGGCATAGATGTAATCTCATTAGGGTATCCTTGGAGAATGACACACGGAGGGAAGTAGCCTCTATTGTTTACTTGTACTATATGTTGGGATAATCTGTGAGGCCCTAGTGGAGTTGTAACTCTGAACATGCTGATCAGAAGCATTAAGGAAATTAACATAAAGCTCTATTAATGGCTTAAGGGAATCTGACTAAACAAACAAGGCCACACTGAGCAATAAATGTGAGTCTCAGACTGCATGACTTTCCTCATAACTGCTCTAATTAATTGCTACAAAAGATTAATTTTATAATACAGCATGCATATCAAAGGGAATAGCTTTGTGATTTAAGTGTTACGTGTCTCCCTGGGAGATTCAGGTTCAGTTCTTCATGCAGCTGTTGTCAGCCTTCCAAAATATAATAGCTAAAATGAATTTCTTGGATTTTACTGCTGGAGTTTCTATGGAACGGACACCTCAGACCCTCTTCTGCTGAAGTCAGTGGCAGGTTGCTATTAATTTCAGTGGAAGCAGAAGCAGGTACACAAATATTAAAACCAAATTCTGCTTTGAAACTGCGTTTACACTTTTTCATAAATTTAAAACCATGTTATCACACAAAATATCCTTGCCAAAACCCTGCTTTCCAGTAGTGGTTCAGCTAAACGTGGTGACGTGAGCTCTGTACAGCTCCTGTACAAGCTGGATGCATAATTAGCTGAAATTGATTGCATTGGTTTCTGAATCACGGTGTGGCAGAATTGTGATTTAGTGTGTTTGGAAATGCAGCAGAGCTAGGCTGTAAAATTTCCTGTGAAATATGTTAGAGGGGATGACTGTAATAGACTGCCTTTGCATGACCTCTTCTTCGGTCAGTAGTTAAATTCTGCCTTGTCCAGAAAAAAGTGAGGTGGAGTTCCTTGGAAGAGTTTGAACCCAGTATGTCCTTTCTTTCTGGTCTGAAGCAAGGGACATCCATGACACTTTTTTTATATGCTGCTGTTATGCTGTATATTAACCTGTATATGGAAGCCCATATATGGAAATTTCAGCTTAGAAGACAGACCAGTTGTCTAAAGCTCAGGCCCACAGGACAGAACTCATACCAGATAAAACTATTTTCTTTCAGTGTAGTTATCTTTCTGAGGTGGTTGCCATTATGATCCAGAGAGAAAAATATGCACTTTTCAAGTGCAATTCCTCTGACTTCAAGACTTGCATTTTAGAAGGTGGATGGCACCCAGACTGTCTGACTAACTCTAATTTTGGTTCTATGAATTCCAGCTGCAACCAATCTGCTGCTTGAAATAGATGCCAGTGTTGCCTTTCAGTGCCACAACTGAGCTTGTGGTATCTATATGAATGGTTTAAGTGACAGCAAATGTAAGACAACATGGCTTTGATTAGCCCCAGTGAAGAGGGTGAAGCCAAGTCACAGAATTTTATATTTGCATGGCCATGCACATAGGAAGTGTGCTGATAGCTCAGCTGATGTGTGATACCCCAACTGTACATCTGAGCCCACAGGGTCATCAGCCAGGCTTGTTAATCACCTCAGTGAAGAACTGTCAAGCAGAACAATGGCCCTCTACTTGTAGATCTTGGCTGAAGCTGTTATTTGATGGTTGGCCTGATCTTTCCTCTCCAAAAACTTGTGAATGGAATCCAATAATTATTCTTGGTTTATTTTGACAAGTGTTTCCATTGCTTCCCCCTCACTTAATATTTATCTACATGAGCCAAATTGGAGGCTTATGTTTTAAAGAAAATGAATGGTGAAATAAGACTCTGCATTCAGAATAAGCAGCCTAACTAGGTGACCTGATTTTTAAAAATGTCAATTGCCCAGAAAAGACTTCCAGCCCTAGAGACCATTAAAAAAATCTTAGCTTTGTAACTGTTATTACAGTTATTATTTATGGTATGTGTTGCAGTAGTACTCTGGCAGCACACAAAGACCCATTGTGTGAGGCACTGTACGGCCACAGAGACCAAAGTTACACAGATTAAAATTCCAACTGCCTGTTCCATGGTGGAAACAAACTCAGAATGTGCACACCTCCCTCAGCCACCCCCTCCTTGGAAAATGTCTGTCAGCTATTCAAATGCTCTACTTGTTAAACGAATCAGCCAGCCAGTAGCCCTGGCAGGGCAGAAGAGGAGCTGGCAAGCTTTGTCCTGTGCACCCCACAATTTCTGAGACCCCTCTGGACACTGGTTAAGGGCTCTCTCTGCTGCTCTCCGTCCCTGGGCACGTCACAATCACTCAGTATGAGCCCAGCCAGTTTTCTCCATGCAGCACTAATGGCTTTGGCTAAAGTGGCAGTGCCCTTATTTGTGGCTGTTTCTGTGCCTTTCACGCCCAATCAAAAATGTTTACAAAGGTGCAGTCAGGGAATGAAGGAGAGGGGAGCAGAAGAAAAGAAATCCAATTTTGTTTGGAAACACTTTCAGAGCTTAATTAGTAAAGAGGGGGGGTGGGAAGGGGGGCTGAACAGGTGGTGTATTATTCTGCCAGGGATCTTCAAAAGCGAGGGAGTGCATATTGTTCGGTTGCTGCAGAATGAAAAATGAGGAGGTCGGCAGTACCTGGGTACCTAAGAGCAGGTGAGCTGCCGAAGTAAGGTCAGAGTTATGCACACACAGGCACTCAAAAAATCTGCATAGAAAAAAAATTCCTTTTTGCCCACGAGGGGACAGATCCCAGCTCCACATCGGAGATTTACATGGATTCATATTCATTACATTAGCAGTAGCCACATTTAGCAGCGATTCCCAGAGGAGCAGGAAAATGATGGCCTGGAAGAAAGCTGCCACATTTCAAACTCTCCAGCTGTGCCTTGCCACCATTGCTGCATTCCACTGCCAAACGCAGTAATTTATGAATTTGTCTTTTTTATCTGAAAAAAATGTTAATTTACAGAATGAAGAGAAGAATTGGAAAGCACTAACATGCCTAGAAAAGAAATGTCTGTATTTTCCTTTAACTGCTTTATAACTATTTCTCTGACACTGTAAATGTTATTTGTGTTCATAAGGTCATTATTATTTTGCATTAGATGCTTGAAAGAAAGCAGGGGTGCCAGCAGATAGAGCATTCCAGCTTACAAAAGAGCCATTCTGAAGACATGGTAGCCCAGCAAGACTACCACAGAGTTTGAAAACATAGAGAATGAATTATGAACAGTAATTATTTTTTGCTTTGTTTATATAAGTACTGAGCATGGGCCATAAAAGTATAATAGATATTGCAGTTGTTTCAAAAAAGCTATTTTATCTTGCATTGGATGGAACTACGTACATGTACATCTGTTCTGGTAGGGCAGACTAGGACTTATACTTTTTTATTATTGAATTATTGGTAGAGTAAAGCAAAGTATTAGTAATTTGTCTGACACCAAAAGAAAAGAATATTCTTCCTAATTAAATATAGGAGTCCCTCCCTTAGCATTGTTGCTGAAAGCATCAAGCAGAGCTGTCTACAGGACCACTGAAAGAATTTGCAGGCTGAAAAATATCTGCATAATAGTCTTAGTTGTGGGTTGATTCTATTTTGCAGTGTTTCAGTTTTCAGTCTAAGGGAATTAAATTTCACTGTATAAATTTTTGGATTTTGTGGAGTATCTTAAGGCAGGAGGTCCAAATTATGGCTTTCTGTAAAAATTTCTGTACCTTGAGAGTCACCTTGGTGGAGGTGGAGCTTGGTAGAACTCAAGAGCAGCTTGGCTAAGGCTTTCTTATATTGCAGTTTAAAAAGTTCAGCACTGTCACTGAGGTCCAGGATAGAACCTTTCTAATTCAGAGTTTTGCCACTGTGGTGTTGAAAGGAATGCAGATCCTGTTCAAGTGAGAGTAGTTCACATCCAGGGATATCTGCCAGCAGATCAGCAGGTAGAGCTGTATTAAAGCCTTTCTGTGCTCCTTTGTGAAACCAGGCATTTATAATGTTGACTAATTATGGTGCCTTCCCCCTGGTGTTAAATTATTCCCAGTTTTATGGGCTACTTAATGAAGCAAAATTCTCCATTAGTTTTTGAAATGTCTTTACCATCTAATGCTAGGGGCTGTCTTCTCAAAATGATGTCTGCCTGGACCAAAGTCTCCTGCTCTGTTGATAAAATGGAGGCAAGGCACTGACAGAATGAAATAATCAGCTCAAGACTCCAGGAAGGAAATGTACATTTTTTACCTGGCTGGTGAAAAATAAACTGAATGGGGTGAAAAAATACCTCTTAATGGCGAGTCAGCCCATCTTGCTCTGCACCAAGGTAATGGAAGATTACCAGCCCAAGAGAAGACAGGAGCCCTCCAGAGGTCTCTATCCCGACACCCTGTAGGTGAGAGGAGCCAGCATGCTGTGCCTGCTGTGTGCTGCCTGTGGCACAGCAACCAGGGACAGCCACCAGCAAGGTCCTCAGGTGCCCCTGGGAGCAGGCAGGAAGGGTTTTGCTGTGACTCCAGAGGAGGGCTGGCACTGTGGCACATCTCACTGGGCTTAGTCAACACTGAACTCTCTGAATATCTCTAGATGTCTCCTAGGTTCCCTGGCCAGTGAGGAAAGGAACAGAACAGAAGTGGTTTTGTCTTCTGCCTCAAAAGGTCATTCTAATACATCATTGATCCTTCTCATTGAACATGGTTCCCTTTATTTCACTTCAGGGGTTCACCTGTTCACTTTGTGTTATTCCTTTTCCTTGCTCCCATACCGAAAATAACAATCTCCTGGGCTTTCAAGTTTGTTTGCTGCTAGTGTTTAGGAGCTGTGAATCAAACTTCTCTTTCACTTATAAGCCTTTCATAATGCCTCTGATTTTGGTCATGGTATGTAGGATTTACACCCGTGTAAATGAAATCAGTACATGACCCATGACAGGGGCTCCTTAGCAGTCTTTTTTTTAGGCTGTGTAAATTAATTTTTCTTGAGTTTCCTCTCAGGATAGCATAAATTATGAGACAAAAACCTATAATTCACTGCTAGGTGAACAGCAGTTACTCCCCCTCTACCACTTTCCTGCCAAAATTATGGGAGAATAGCTGGTGATCTCAGCTCGTATTTGCATGGTGTGAACAAGAACAAGACAGAAAAGAACAAGACAGAAAAATGCTTGCTCAGGTGTCAGGTAGGCATGTACCCATTGTTGCCATTGCCTTGCTTCCAATGTGGGAAATTCATTGGAGAGCCGAGGCAACTGTCTGTGCCCTTTTGTTTCTTGGATCCCCTTAATATGCGAAGGAGAGGATATATATATATAATTTGTGTTGATGAATGTACAAAATATTATACTGCATATTCCTGGTTGCTGAAATTGCATCATCAAGATTTCTTTTTCTCTTTCCTCTTCGATTCAAGAGCTCACTGTGTAAATATTAACTATAGCCATCAAGAGGCAGAGGAGAGTTTCAAGAGACCTGGCAATTTGATATCAGCCCTTTAAATTATGATAATATTTCTTCTTGCACTGTGTTCTAAAGGTTATGCCCTGCACTTGGCCCACACAGAGACTGCAGCCTGATGGAAGCCCTAAGAACTGCAAGGCTCATCCTTCCACTCTGGGGGCTACATCTGCAGATATTGAGGTGGCTGTAACTGCCTCTGGCTGCTCACCAGCCATGCACCAACCACCCCCTCAGGAGAGCTGGAGGGGCTCAGGTGTCAAAGAGCAGAGCATGAGAGACAAGAAGCCCTGCCAACCCCCCATTCCACAGCAGGAATGTTCCTGCACAGGCTGCTGAATCAGGTGGTGAAGGTGAAGAAGCAGATGACTGTGTTGGCTGACACACTGCCTGTTGTACTGAAGTCAGACCAACCCAGCTCGCCGAAGATGCTCCTGGCTTCTAGCACAAATCCAGTAATTCCTTGCATTGTGTAGGTGGGGATTACACCAGCTTGGATTTCACAGTTGTTTTGGTGACTGCTCAGCTTCATTTCTATTTGCTAATGTATCATTATCCTTCTGAAATACTCTTAACCTTCTTTATTGACTTCCCAATGTAAAAGTATTATTATAAGCCCACTAATATTTAGCAACAACTGAAGTTTTTCATCTTGAGAATCATCCCTTACTCTCTGCTGAACTGTGAGAGTGAGTTACTACCTTGTAAGTGACTCACAGGTATTTATTATTCTGTGTATAAAGGTCAGGTTTTAATGTTCTGAGTGATATATGGGCATGGCTCAAGATCAGGCAGTCTTGAATGATAGGTCTTAAATTATGATCCCGTGGAAGAGGAAAGAAATAAGAAATCACAACTTTTGCCAAACAAGCCTAAAAAAACACTTGCACACATTTGAGCTGTGGTGGAAACCTGCCAATTTCATATTTCAAATACTATGGTTTGCTAAGCCATAGTATTGTGGCTCATGGAGCCCAGCTCAGAGAACTGAGAGGAAATTTTTAAAAGCCAGATTCATGTCTCTCTATGCTTGCTTTCTGCTAGTCTCTCAAAGTGGAAATATTCAGTATTAACAGATAGCAGAGCTGATAGCAGACTGTAAAAGGGTAATCCCCAAATACTTTTCTGAGTGTGTCTTGACACTCTCACATCTGCTGGGGATCTCTAGGAGACCTTGCCTATGCAACAGAGCTGTCCTCAGGCATCTTGTTTCCCTGTGCATGTGCATGGCCTTTAGGCATTCTTCTGTTGAGTGGATCAAAACCTAAGGTACCTTTGTGGGTCCTCCTGCAAATGCTCATACCCTGTGATACAATTTTCAAGAATTCAGATCTTGAGCTCCAGTTCAGAAGCACTGTAGGTCACAGAAGGGCAGCAGTGTCACTTCTCTGCTTTCTGCCTTCATGCAGGGAGGCAGAACATGGGTTACAAGAGGTGCACTAGAAGATGCAAACTGGTTCAAAGATGCCTTCTTATCTGTCATCCTGAGCTCTTCTAAGACATGGTTTCTTGTAGTGGAAGATTTAGCCACAAGCCTTATATTTTAAAAATGTTTTACACAGGCAGCGTACTCACCCTCAAATGACACTTGAAATATAAATTAAAAAATGTATGTGGTTTTATATCTGGTACAGCTGAAATTCTGCTATTCTATCAATCTGCTTTTAATGTTGGTGACAAGAGTTCAAGCTTTGCTCATGAAGTGGCAGTTTTGGCTGTCAGCACCAACATGCCCTGACTTTATTTAGAAATTGAACATCTAAGAGATATTCCTCACATATAGCTGTTGTGGGTTTGGCTATCTGAAAGAAAATATGGAATTAGAGGAGAATGTAATCCACGAACTCTTTTAACTTGCAGCTCTCTGTATCTTCATGTCTTTTACTACCTGAGAACAGGAGTTTTATGTGGTTATTTATGCCAAGGCTGTGATAAACGAAGTGCAGAAATGCATAATGAAACTAAGATTGGTCAAAATCTTATTGAATTTGGGACCTGGGACTTAAATGGGAAACTGAGTGACAATGATTTTAGTGACTTCTAACTCTTTATGTAGATTTCTGCTACTGCACTTTCCCTGTCCTGTCAGTAGCAATGGGGTTATTCTGCGTTCATACAGCCATGAGGGAGAATAGAATTTCATGCAACTCTGACTGCTTTTGGGAAAGTATGCTCCTTAGAAAACTAATAATAGTATAATTAAATGTGGGATCAGAGTTTGACTGGAATAGTCCAAGACCTGTTATTCTTATTAATAGAAAAAATTTAACTTACACTGTCATGCATATGGAAATATGACTTCCTTTTAAACTGGGTAAGGAAATTACAGTAATGAGTTTGGTTATTTAGACAGGGAAATGTTAGCTGCTTGTAGAAAATGGGGACTTCCTGCTCCTTTCATTTTGAATGTGTTCTACAGATGTGGCCCTTGTTGTTTTTAGTCTCAAGTATAATTATTTAGATTTGATTTACGGGTATGATACTTCTGAGATGGTAAAGAAATCAGAAGTTAAAATTCTTAAAAAGTAATTTCTTCCTAGTTCTTAAGCAAAAGAAAAAAAAAATTATGAAAAACCTGGTAATTAGGTACACCATAGGAATTATTTTTTTTCAGTTTTGCCTAAGTTATCTTTCTATATCTATGACTGCTGTATACATGAGTTCCAAATCAGTGTCTTCATCTAAATAGTAATTTCTTATATCTCGTCACTATCTAGCTGACTTAGCTTATATTCTTCATTTCAACTAAGTGAATAATTTATTTTGTTGTGCACCCAGTTTACAAAAAATACTACTATTTCTCCCAAATCAGTCTGAGAATTCAAAATAATAAAGTGTTTAAAATAGCCAGCAAGTGTCAAAATCAGACTATATTTGATGAAAACAAAACAATGAGCACTGCTGTATCCCAACATTTTGATTTCGCCTGTAAATCAGATTGCATCTGATTTAGTTTTTCTGTTTCCATTGCATGGCATCTTGCAAATCTTACTCAGCATTTCATCAGGGCTGTGATGTAGATTTCTATGAGTGAGGTCAGACCTGTCATAATGTACTGGGGGCACCTTAATCCTTTGATGCCCATGAGTAGGTAGAAGGGTTACCCAGCAAAGACAATTTAGCAAAGGTATCCAGCCTTCACAGAGAAGAAAGAACATGGAAAACTCAAATGAGAGCTCTGATCCAGCACTGTAGCAATCAGCTGAGCCCCCATTAATTTCCCAGAATCATAGAATGGTCTGGGTTGGAAGGGACCTTAAAGATCATCTCATTCCAGCCTCCCTGCCATAGGCAGGAGCACCTTACACTAGACCAGGTTGCTCAGGGCTCCATCCAACTTGTCCTGGAACACTCCCAGGGCATGGGACATTCACAGTTTCTCTGGGCAACCTGTGTCAGTCCCTCACCACCTTCACAGTAAGGAATTTTTTCCTGATACTTAGTCAAAACCTACTATCCTTCTGCTTGAATCCATTCCTCCTTCTCCTGTCACTATGTGCTTTTGTAAATAGTCTCTGTCCGTTTTTCTTGTAAGTACCCTTCAGATACTGGAAGGCCAAAATTAGGGCACCCTGAAGCCTTCTCTTTTAAACTGATCCAAAATATTTTCTTTTGATTTGAAAAAAAACCCAAACCCGACATCATTCCATGCAAACTGCCTTTGCCAAACTATGAACTTTGCTTGCATTTTTTCCCTATCAAAATGTTGTTGAAATATTTAAATAAATTTGGACATGATTGTTAAGTTCTCATGAACAGATAAAACTCTAATTCACTTCTAATAACAATGTTATGGCTCTGATATGAAGATCCTGGTTTAAAAAAATTGTAATCTTTTTATCTACTCTGGCAGCTGTTTTAATGCACAAAACTTAGTGCCTGGATTTGTTGGAGGTCAGAGAGGCCTGAGCAGCTGAGATTTCTGTGCTTGTGAGTGGTGTCATGCAGCAGGGCCCAGTGCAGCTGCGCTTTGCCAGGGCTGGCCTGGCTGGTGGCCCCATGGTCTTGGGCCAGCTTCATCCAACCTGAGCAGATCTCACACCAGAGAAGGTCTTCACAGGCACAGGGCACCGAGGGCTGGGAAATGTCCTTCTGCCTGCCCTGCCTGCCCTAGCCCAGTTGCAGATACCTGACTCATTGTTTATCCACTGGCATCAAAAGTGTCTCTGCAGTGTGGCATGCATAATGGAGACAGCCTTGAAAGTAAATAGCTCCCTGCACTTGCTAGTATACCTAGGCAACATCATTAGATCATGTTTATAGAATTTATTCAGTGCAATCTATTATGCAAAACGCAGAAATGTTTGGGTCAAATGGATATAAAGGGGTTTGGAATCATCAGAAACATATTCTCTCGTCAGTACTATTTACAGAAACAGATAATTACTTAAAACTCCCAAGATCCCGCTTTCAAAATTAATTGTAATTTTTTTTCTATATCACCAAGCTTCCAGAAGCCTTTTTTAGTTCCATACATCTCAGGTTTTAAAGAAATAAAATCTCAAACCTCATCTGTGCTCTCATTTTATTAGAGTGATATAGTGATAATCTCACAAGGATCCTAATAAGTACACGAGGCAAAAAGAATCATCTAAATGGGAGATGTGAAAGTGTTCTAGCCCAGTGCTATTACATAGGTCTTATACCTTTTTTCTGCCTGTTCCATAATAGGATATTTGCAAATTCTTCTCTCAGCAGGTTTTGAACATGAACTTGCATTATTGTTCTTACAAAATAATAAACAGCTCTGGGCTATAAAATCTCTCAAATTGTTTTCCACAGAAGGGATTTGCATGCTGACTCATTCCTACTATATTTATCACCTATCGCCAAACCACTGCAACTGCAGGATTTCTAATAAAGCTATGGAAATTACATGCATTGCAATGGGACCTGAATACATTTACATTTGTAGTATTTTACCATTTCAAAATTTATGGCAGATTACCTTGTTTGTGCATGTCTGGACTTTAATGGTTATTTTTTATAGCAGAAAATAGTAGTTTATGGTGGTATTCCCACTAGAAGGTTTTTATGAATCTACCATATGGAGTATTACATAAAACTAAACTGGTATCAGCAGTGATTTTATGTAGAGTAAGACAGTGAACATTATCAAGAATTAGTGATTACAGAAAATGTCTGAAAACTTGAAATTTTATGAATGGGGGTTTGTTTGGTTTTTTGTTGTTTTCTTTTTCTTTCTTTCTTTCTTTCTTTCTTTCTTTCTTTCTTAATATTTTAAAATATTATTATATTATTATTTATTAAAAAATTATTATGAATCTATTTAAAATATTTATATTAATTAACAATCCTATTAATAACAGTCCAAATCCCTACTTCTTCATGCAGAGGAAATTTTAATTGTTCGCAGCAAATCCTGGGCAACTCAAAGCAACCAATATTTACTGTTGCTGACCATCTCTCCCTGCTACCTCCCCTTAAGGTGCCCTTCATGGAGTTTGGCACATGAAGGATGTGGTTATTTATGCAGAAGAAGACTACAGAAATCCATAAAGTCTTCCCATTTTTCCAAACACCTCTGTCAGTTCATATATTTCAACCACAGGTGCTTTCTTCAGCGTTGATGGTAGAAAACAGGTTTTTTTTCCTGTGTCTTCCTACTAAAGGAGAAAAAACTTTGCTAGCAAAAGCTGCATCCAGGAAAAGTATCACAATTCCATAGGAGTGCATAGAGATTAGCAAGGCTATTCTCATGGAAATATGTGTTTGCATAAGTATTGACATCAGGAGATGCTACACAGCTTTGTCAAAGAGGACCTCATGGATTTGGGAGCCATTTGGCCAGGAAGAAGAAATGTACCATGAAAAGTAGTCAACCAGTCGCACCGAGAGAGCAGCAGATGGTGCATCCGTGAAGCAATTGTCACTGCCAGGAGCCTGGCATGTTCTGCAGGCTGGAATGTATCTGCCTCATTAATGCAGCAAGCACTTGGGCCGGGAATGTCTATGGAAAGCCATATATGGTTGCAAGTACAAGCTGTGAGGTTTGTGTCTGAGATGTAAAGAAAGAGAATGGAAAGAGAGACAGCTGTAGGTATCCAATCCTGCTTATTTTACTGGTCCCAGTCCTGGCAGAAACTCCTGGGCAGCACAAAGCAGGTTTTGATTCCAAGGCACAGTGCATTAGGGATGGTGACCCAGGTATCCACTGCTTTTCTGCACTTTCCCAATCCCTGCATGGCAACTTCCTCACTACATCAAATTTGTTTAGGAATGAGAGCATAAGGCCAGCTTTGCTCATTGTGGGGAATTTACACATAAAGGCAACTGTGCATTTTCTAGCAGTGAAAAAGGGCTAAATCTTAAAGGGTGGCCCAGCTCTTAGGACTTGATCAGCATATCTGTAGAATAGCACCAAAACCATATGGATCTGCTGTATATCTTTAGGAAAATCTGTGTGATCTGTGCAAAATTTTCTATTCTTTATCAGAAATCCTTCTTGCTTGAGACCGTCTTGAAATCAGAGAGGCTGATACATATCTATCAACTTATCCTGGGCAGCTGTCAAGGCTATATCTGAAACATTTCAAGGTCACATTGGGCCATTTTATAATCTTGTCTGACATTCTTAAAAGCCTGGTGCCTTTGTGGCTCAGAAATCTTGCTGTTATTCCCATGGAAAGGATGTTGCATGAAAGAATTCACTCAGCCCTTTGCTCTGGGAGAAATCCTTGACTTGGTTATGGAGTCAAGAACCCAGGAGAGTGTGCTACTATCCCTGCTCCCATCGGCTAAGGAGCTGGCTCTTGGCCTCTCTACTGATTTGAATCACACCCTCTCTGCTTTTTCATTAGCTGATGTATCATAGTCTTACAGCTGTCTTCTCTCGATCTAAATTGCACACTAATACTGTACATTATTGATTAAATGAGTCCACAAATGTCTTTTTAATACTGTATGGGTTGATCAGTCTTCTCAGCTAATGTGCAGCACCTCCAGTGGGCTTTAAAACCTGGTGAAGCAGCTTTTAACCAGATCTTACTGGGAAAGAAAAAACTGCCTGGGACACTGTGCTCACACGCAGGCTGAAGTATGAGTTTCGGCAGTGAGGAATTAGTAATGATTTCACTTACTGTGCTAAAAAGCTCCCTGTGTTCACAGAGTCTTATTCTGATAATCACAACTGCTGATCTCACTCTTTGCAACTAAAACAATTCATAGGAGACTATTATACACACCAGTGGCACGGCTGCACTGTAACAGTTGAGCTAGTTTAGCAACTAATTTGGCTTTTTGTGTGACACTTTTGGAGAAAAGGTTTCAAAGTTTTTTAGCTTTTTTTCAGCCTTTCAAAAATTTTATATACACAGGACTGGAATAACTACATTGCCCATGTTGGACATTTGATAGTAAAAATAGTACTCTGTCTGTTTCAAGTGATTGCATTACATAAACAGCATTCAGGAACGATTCTTGTTTCTACCTCCACTAGTTAATTATTGTAATTTTCCTTTTGCATTCATTTCTTGAATTTAAATTCCTCTTTATCACCCTCACAATCCAATCTACAGGCATGTATTGCTCCTTTTATTACACAGCTGGAGAGGCATGTTTGTGGTTTTGGGTAGGTGTCATGTATATCTGGTTTTATAGTATTATAGAAAATTGGGCTGGAAGAGCTTGGAGACATCACCTAAATCCACACCATTCTATTTTAAACAGGAAGACAAAAATGAGGTTTTCTATGCACATATTTGCTGAAATACTAACTTTGTCTCAGATCTGTGTGCTTAAGGCATTGCACAAATAACAACAGAGCTCTAGTGCAATGGAGGAGGTCTCATGGGGGTATTTGGGCTTTCTGTGTACACTTCTCATGAGGGGCTTTGCCATATGGGTGTAGTCAAAATCAACCCAAAATATTTACCTCCTTTGTCATTATTCAGATGGACATCTGCATTACTACCAAAAAACCCCCAAACCTCTATGCAAATTGGTCAGTGTGAGTGCATTTAGCCTGTACAAAGTTTTGAAAAGCAGATAAGTGGTTTCAATTCTTAAATGGTAACTGTGCTGGGAAGTGGCAGCTGCCCAGTGAATGGTGGCTGATCCTCTTGGTGTCCTTTGGGACACTGGACACAGCTTTGTGGTGTTTAGAAAAACAATGGAGAAATAAACAGTGAGAAAAAGAATCCTCAAGACAGAGCAGCAGATCCAGATTAAATGCAAAGGTAGCAGCTAGACTGAAGAGATTGGGGAATGCCCAGCAGCAGGAATAATACTGAGAAGGTGCCTGGTTCCTGCTCCTGCTGCTGGGTGATGGGCATCTCCAGAATCCATGCAAGTCTTAAAAGATGGAAAATTTTACTTACACCTCAGTAAAGTAGCTTCTCCCAGGGAATCAAACACTTAGCTCCTTGTCAGATCCTTTGAGCCATACATTAGCAATGAAAGAGTGATATTGCCACTATCGTCCTGATGATTCAGCAAGGAGCAAACATGATAGCCTTTCTAACAAGGCTGTTACTCAGATATATCACTCAGCCTCCCCACTCCAACTGCTTAGTGGTTCAGAGTGTTAATGCTCTGCATATTGTGCTTAATAGAATTTTAAATTATTTTGATTAAAGTGTCAAGGGATGAGGATTTAAGATTGATCAAGACTACTTGCTTGTCCTGTGGCAGTTGTTAACCAGCCACTTTCAGAACATTATTGCACAGGCTTAAGTGAGGTAACATTCAGACATGAGAAATATGAGGAAGTACTTCTCCTAAGTTCATACTGGGGAACAAGAGGGCAAGGAGTATATATATTTCAGAAACACTGACTGACTTGGGGTCCCAGTCCTTCATTAGTGGAAGATGATAGGACCTTTACCACTACCTTCAATTTAATGTCATTCAACCATGGATTCACAATAGCAAAAATTCAGTATGGAAAGTCTTCTCTTCTTTGAGCAGACATTGTAAGCTTTAAAATATTTTTCTTCATTCAGTAATGAAGAAAATAAACAATGGAGGCTTGTCTGGCTCTGAGGTCAGGTTTCTGGAAGTAGAGTCAGTCAGAACAAATTTCTTGCTTTCAAGCTCACCTAGTTGGGGGCAGAAAGCTTTAGTGATGATTTTTTAATTATGATGACAAAGAAAGACTAGGATGTTCCCATCACATATAGATTGCAGCTAAAACAAAGTACTTCAGCATGTGTATAACCACTAGTATGCAAATAAATCCACTGAAGCTAATGTAAGGAGAACATCTTGCAATTCTTAAATATGTACATGTGCCTAGGACATCCTCTGAGTGGAACCTTAGAGTACAGGGTTCCCAAATCATTGTCTCAGCTCGTGTGTTTGTTAATATTTTGACATGAATCAGAGTGCAGTGGCCTAGCTATGCCATGAAACCATCATCTATTGCAGCCCTCCTCAAGGTGATGCAGCGTTCTTCTCTGCTTATAAAATAAAGAATAACACCCTATCCAGCTCTGGCTTAGCATTTCACTAAAAGATAATTGTTTAAAAATCTCAGTAGACTTTGCATCCACATCTGTAAATGACCATCTGGTGCTTTATGGAAGTCTGTCCTGAGCCAGACAGGTTGGTGTGCTCTAGCTGCCCCTGTCCCTTCAATAATGCAAAGCAGTCATAAACCCACCTTAAGTGGCTGCTTAAGTCAGGTTTACAGCCACTGAGTGACTGCCCCGCTGAAGCCACCTCTTGCACTACATGTAGGTTGTTCAGACAAGCACTTTATTGAAATTACAAGCTTGATGTGGAATAGAGTTGTCTTCTACCTGGTGAAACCTAAAGAATAACAATATGTGAAGCTGCTACTGACTAGAATTATTCTAAAAGATGCAAATGTTTTGATTTCTGTTCTGTTCAGCAATTAAGTGTGAACTATAATAACAATTAAAGACCATTACCTAAAATGGTTTAGGGGTGGAGTCAGCAGTGCTAGGCTAAAGGTGGAACTTGATCTTAAAGGTCTCTTCCTATGTAAATAATTCTATGATTCTAGGATTCTGTGAAAATTGAATTAATTTAGCACAAAGATAAGCAGACTATTTGCTGTTCACAAAACCTCAGAGTAAATCTCAAAGTAAAATGAGAGGCACAGCTGATGCTATGAAAAGAGTTTAACAGTTTAAACTAAAAAAATATAGAAGATTCAGAAGCTGAAAATAAAAATGTATGGTAAAAGTGCATCTTGACAGCTCTTGATTTGTGTGAGAGGGCACATCTGTGCTCTGTTGCACAACACAGAGAGAGCAGGAAAAGAGCATTCAAAGTACAGTTGTGTTTTCCTATAGTCCTTTTCATAGCAGTTGCTCAAAGCATTCTTTCAGAGAAACAACAGATGCAAGTATTTTGTATCAATCCACAAAAAATACCTACCTATTGTTGCATAATGCAAAATCTCTGCTTATGCACCCCCCCTCCAGCCATTAAACGGAGTCTGGTGGGCTGAAGGCATCTGATGTATGAGTTTCATCCTGTTTCCAGTGGGGACGTCCAGAACTGCAGCCATTTAACAGACAAATGAATATACAGAGCCATTAAAGCACATTAAATACTCCTGCATGTGTTTAACTGCAAGTATATGACTAATCTTTTTGACTCCAGAGGCAGCAAGGCATACATCTTAAGCAGGTACTTAAGAATTTTGTTGAATGGAGCTCACAGAACATTAGTTCCTGTGCTGGAGTGTTTGCTGGTGTAATTGCCAGGGATTATGCTGCAGGGGGGCAGGAGAGCCGGGGTGCAGGCACAGGGTCCCTCCTTGTGCACCTCACTGCACTCACCACCTAGCAGTGTGTCCTCAAGGACTGTTTGGACCAGGTACAGGCACCTGTAGGACAGACCTGAGAGAAAATATATGATGACTCCTGTCACTTGTCAAAGTTAACTTTACACTGGCAATGAGAAAAGCTTGTCAAAATGGAAATCAGGGAGAAAAAAAATATAGAATTCAGATTTCGGGGACTCTGGAGGTAGAAGCAACACTGAAGTTATTGGGCTGTGCTTCACAGTAAGGAGCAACTTCCACCCCTGTACAAAAGTCAGGATACAGCGAGCAGCAGATCAGGGCTAAGCTGGCACTGCCAGATCAATACACACCTCATGGCTGCTTCTATTGATTGGAATCAAACACCTTGTAAAACAGGGCAGAACTGCAAGAATTGGGTTGAGTCAGTGAGGGCATTGCCCATCATTCATGGTCCTTGCATCCTGGCCTAACCATGGAGCTAATGATGCAAAGGCAGAGCGAAGTTAGTTTTCTGGAGAAAAGTTATGCCATAATTTACAGAGTAACCTTTACTTAGTGAGGAAAAGGATTTTTCATAAAGACAAAAGGCAAAGACTTGGATCTCATTGGGAAACTTTCCATTCCTTTTACCTCTGTCTCCATTTAAATGAAATAGGGTGATCCATTTGCAGCCAACAAAATTAGCTAAATCTACTCACATAAAGACAGAGATTTCATTGAAATCAAATCCATATATTATCTCACAGGAACAGTTGTCCAGAGTTAATTTCCAGGTTAATAAGCTATTATTGCCATTTTCAAATAAAGCAATTAAAAGTAATATTCTTATATTACTGATAAGGAGGATCACACTGCATTGGATTGTCAGCTTATTTTGTTCAATGTTCTTCATCAAAAAGTATCTAGTAGAAATTACTCTAGGCCAAAGAGGAACAAGACTGCCTAGAAAGAAAAAATAACTCCCTAAAGTAAAAGGTAAATTTTTAAAATTAAATTTTGAAGCAATGAACTCTATTCCTTAATTTGTGAGATGTGTAGAAAGCATTTTCTGTCTAAATGTTCTTTCATCAGTTTTTCTGAACTGAAAAGCAGAGGTAAAACAAGATGATAATTATATATCAGATATGTTTTCGTGTGGATGTTGAATGCTTTCCATGGAGCATGTGTAAAATGTTAAACCATAATCTCTTCCACAAAAGCGTTTTGTGCAAACTCCCAGAATATTCCCAGTTCTTTTCTGCAAGAAGATCTGTACCATATAGGCAAAAATCTGCTCAAGGAGAAGAAATATAATTTCTCATGGGGAATTATCACACCTGTGAATGAGAAAACATGACTTTCCCCTTCTAAAATGGCATGACTGTAAGGTATGTCCTGGTCCAATTAGAAACTGTCTTTTTTAGATTATCATCATGTCAGCCTGCACTTGTGAAACCAATTTTGATGGATCTGGGGCAAATTTAGAATCAAAGGAGAGAGCTAACCTTAGAATTTAAAAGGAGACATCCATTTTTCATAGAGGGCATTTTTTGTCTGCTTGAAGAAGACAAAGTGCTAAGCAAAGCCCCCATATTCATGCTGCTTTGGTGGATAAATGCCTGGGTACTTTGCAACAGCAAAACAACTGCATTCAGCTACTTTGAGGGATTTACTGGACTAGAGCAATGCAAAGTTTCTGACTTGACATTCTTCCTGTCTGATGAAGCCTCCCAGTTTGCTATCTCTCCAGGATGACTGGTCTAGCATAAGAGCTTACAGTTGTCACTGTCCTGGAAAGGTTTCACTGAGCAGGGTGAGTTGATTTCTACAGTTGCTCATCAGTCATGGGCCACGCAGGGAATCCTGACCTGGGAATGTTCCTCATGGTGATGAGAACCTGATGTTTCTGTGTCTCCGTGGATCTACAGCACAGATTTGGAGTACAGCAAGAGGGAGTCAGTTCCTGACATTCCTCTTCACAGGCCTCCAGACAGCCTTTGGATTTATGGGACATATTGCTTCAACATCCCCCATGTCAGTAAACCTTTTCATCCCTGAGAAAACACCTGTGGCTGATGTTTAATCCTTGAGACCTGTGAAAGTTCTGACACGTGCCTAAATAATGCTTCACTTTGAAAGGTATAAAAAATGACCTTGCAGTGCAGCCTTCCCAGTCACTGGCATGTATTCACCAAGTGAGGCAACATAAATAAGAAAGTGGCAAAGGTCTCTGTTGATTTCAGTCATTCTAGGATATGAAATTCTTGATAAAATGAATCCTCTGGGATCCTATTCAAAGGCTCAGATGTGAAATGCACCTGTCTTTTGAGAGTTCTGAGTCCAGCCCACGCCAAACAAAATTAATTGGAAAGCCAGACTAAGCACTGCTGATTTAAAGCACATGCTGTGTTGCTCAGTGGTTTGGGGGAGGAACATAAGAGAGGGAACTTCCTAACCCCAGGGAAGTTGTGTTTGGAGGGCACAGGATACTCTGGGTTTGTGCTGTTCACAAGTAGTGACATTCCTTCGTCCCCAAAGGCCAGCTCAAGGCCTGTGCTCTCCTCAGCTCTCACATCAGACTTGCTTTCACGGTGTAAATTGTAGGTTTGCCTTCAGACAGGGCTTTGCCAGAGGGACAGGATGGTGCTGAGAAGGATGTAAGCTGTCTTCTGCTCCACACAGACCTTCAAGAGCACGTGAGAAACACAAAGTAATGCTCCTCACTGTCAGCAAGTGACACTTTGCCTTTCAGATTGAAGTTTTCAATTAAAATGGGAATTTCTGGGCTGAATATTGGCAGCCACAGGACTGCTGAAATGTGACATCATTTATGACTCCAGCAGTAAGGAGTTCACTGTCCATGATCATAAAGCAGATTCCAGCCTTGATTTGATATCGATTTAACAGTCAGCATAAGTTTGCCCTTTAATATTAAACAAAATATGTCAGATCAAAGCATTAACAGTATTCTTCCTCGAGGTTTCTCCATGGATATTGCCTCCAGCTCTTCCAAGCAGAGATGTCTGGCAGACAGCAAGCTTCAGACCTCTGTCCTGTAACACCACTTTTCTGGAGCAGTGTTCCTGCCATCCTGCACTGCCCCTGCACAGTGTCATTCCCTCACCACTCTTTTTCTCCCCAACACAGACTAAGGCCATTTCTGCTACAAACCTTCTGTTACAGCAATTGCCAAAGAGTGGCAAATCCGGTCTTCATTTCTTCCTGCAGACACACTGCAGCTCTGGGCTCAGCCCTTCCTTCCCAGCCATCCCTGTTCTAATGGCTTCAGCCCATTCTTGCAAGTCTCATTTATTTTCTGGCTTCTTTTTGACACAAGTGATACAATATGTGACCTCTGTCATGTGTCCTGATTTGTCTGTCTCCTGCCCCCATGTTTCTGATATTCATTAAGGGGATATTCACTTCTCCAGCTCTGCTTTGTCCCTTAGTGAGGTGCACTCAGAGACTCACATCAATGTCTTCTTAAATTGAATTTTCTTACTGCCATATCTGAATTCAATCTCCAGTATATTCCTTCTTGGCTTTAGCTGTAATTCTTCTACCCTCTTTTGTCCCTTTGTTTAAAAAAGTAACCAAAATAATGCAGTAATTTTTGAGTTCTGAGATATCAGGAGGAACCCAGTCTATTTGGAAAAAAAGTCAGTCCCATGAGAACTCCAGAACTACACTTTAAACAGCTGGCCTGACATCAAGTGACATCAGTTTTGACAACTTGCTGCCATTGTGAGCTAAAATATCCTGATGACAGTATGTAAGGTTTTCTCTCAATACCCCCTCCAAGCCAAAATCCTTACTTAGCATTAAAGATAGAGGCAACACTGATCTGAGCTTGAATAGCCCCTCCCTGTACTGTTCTCTGAGAGACTGTTTTGGGAGAGCTGAGGAGGAAAGGGTCATTTCTTTTAATTGAAAGATGTGGCAGTTGGGAAAATTTGCATTCATCCCTTATTGTGCAGCTGTTGGGATGGGAAGACTCATGGGATATGAGATACACTTTGAATGCTTTTTATTTTAGTTTTTCATTAAATATCAGGGCTGCTGAAAATACAAGATAATGTTGTGGTAGATCTATAATATAAATGGAAGTAAACAGATGCATTAGCAACCTGATTGTGTACTTAAACATATCTTGCCCTTGCATATGTCTGTCCTTGCTACCATTTCCTTTTGTTTACCACAGTGAACTGGGATTAATTCAGTCTGATATTTAAAATCCAGGCTTGGTCAGTAGGGCTGGCTTTCTGAACACAAAAAGTAGTTTTCTCTGTATCAGCATGCAGAAGCTTATGGATGATAGATGTGTAAACTTCATTTTGGTCCTCTGCTTATTCTCCTTATGAAGTCATAGGTGGAAGCAGCTGTTTTGTGATATTTTCCTGCCACTTTTATAACAGATCTTGGAAGTGAAGCTGAGGTTAAATAAAAGCTCTGTGAAAATTTGATTTTTACTGCTCGTGGAGGAAATAATGGAACTGGAAAAGACAAAATATGATCAGAGACAGACAGGAGCTACTAATTTGTAAAATTATTTCTACATTAATTCTCTTTTTGTTAAGACTACAGAAAAATCCTTTGGTGATAGTTTCAGCCTTAGAGTGTTTGCTGCCTGTGGCTTAAGACCTTCGCCTCCTCACCATTTTGGTGGCATTTCCTCATGCACTTGTTCATGCCATTTGCCCATGTCCAGTCCACAGTCACTGCTGTCAAGCCTGGATGCCAAGAAAGGCAAAATTCACTCACACATTTCCACCCAGACAAAGTTTAAATCCAGTAAGATGAACCAGGCTTCTCATTTTAGACCTTGATGCTCTGAAGTGGTACCTAACCCACACCCACTGCAAGAAAATCAGGCATCATTTGATTGCTGCACATCAACTATGTATTCCCCAACTGGTGAAGAAGTTTAATTTTACCCTCTGATTACCCAAAAGTAATCTGCCCAAAAGCACTGATATTTCCATCTCTTGGACTGATGACAGCCCATGATTTACATGCAGCAATGTGGTTCTGAGGGGTCTCAGAACCATCTGAATATAAAGGTTTAATGATTGGATTATATATTCTCTCTCCATGATAGAAAATAAGACAACTGACTTGGCTTTCAGGCAGATTACATAAGCCCAAGTTAAGTGGTAGAATAAAAATGACTGATATTCCTTCTTGACTTAAATACAGCACTAAGTATTATGCCCTTGAATTCTGCATAAAGCAATTTCCTCCTCTTTGGTAACAGCTAGGGGGCATTCCAAATGCAAATAGAGTCAGCTTTGCATTTTTAATATTTCTTATATACATAATTCACTGCCTCAGTTTAGAAACGTTATTGCTACCTCTTCTATGCATTTCAATTATTTTGCACCTCTGAACTTTCATATTAACTTTAATGTCAGCTCTTAAAGTGTATTTTGTACAGGCGAGCTTGTGCTCATGTCTCTTGAAATTCACAGATTGCACAAATGCTCATCCAGGCACAAATACACTGTACAGTTTAACCTGTGTCATTTCACTGGGGTGTGTGGGGGTTCACTGACTGCATGCAGGGTTATACCAAAGCCCTGAAAATCAATAGGTAGAAATGGGAGCAAAGCAAGAGCAATCAGCACTAGAATATCACATTTGTTTGCAGTCCACTCTGCAGACATAACCCACGGGCATAATGAGGATTCCAGCTGATCAATAGGAAATAATGTTTTTTTTAAAGTAGCTTTCAAAATAATAGAAATTCTGGATGGAAGAATATGACCACAATGGAAGGAAATCCATCCCCTTGCTAATGTGAAATTAATTAATGCATGCCATAAAGCCAGAGACTGTGAGACTACTCTGAGCAAGATTTCCTTCACTGCATTTTTCAGAAGAGAGAGGCAGCTGTGGCCGTCTCCTGTGGCCATGAACGTTCCTGAGAATTTTTTTCACTCAGAGGAACGGAAGTGAAGATTCACAGCATTCGTTTGATTCTTCAAACTTCAGTTACTGACTGACATTGTCAACTGCTTGCAACCACAGACCTCAGGTAGGTGACTGGTAGATGGCTTTGTTCATCTCTGCTGATACTGTCTGAGGGGGAATAGATCTGTCTCTTACTCACTCCATGCAGGAAATGGTGCCAGAAACATCCTCTCTATTGGTCCCACTCCTCTTGCAGCCCATCAGAGCAGCAAGGCAGGGATCCAGCTGTGCTCCATCTTTTGAAGAAATACCTTTCTTGTGTGACAGTCTGAGATGGAGAACGAATGGGGTCATCTCATCTCCTGCTCCACCCCATCCCTACCAGGCCAATGTGATTGAACAGCACGGCAACATGTACCAAGTGTTTCCCTGGGAGCCTCTCTTAAGGGTGGCAAAACTGAAGCTGGACTGAATAAATTACAGTGTTTTGAGTGCTGACACCTGTACAGTCAGCATGACTGGTACTTCAATCATAAACTGTGCTTCCTATCTAAAAAAAGACAATAAACAAAAGATATGACCAAAATCTCTCTTGGTTTCACTCTGCTGACTGTTTCTCAAAATGACTGAAAACCAAGCCTGCTGCCTCCTGCATTGCAATTGAAATAGATGCCCTGCCTCTAACTTCCCATCAATTTACAACAATGTAAGCCCAATGGTATGGTGGAAAATCCACCCCCAGTGTGCACAGACTTTGTGTACTTTACAAGGCTGCTGTAGCTCTGCAAAGCCAACGCAGAGGCTGTGCCAGGGCTGTCAGTCACAGGCATGCTGGCAAAAGCCTGAAAGTGTTTCCTGCCTGCAGATGAGTGCCATGTTCCAAAGATGATGACTGCTTTTACTGAAAAGGAGATTGTCTTTGGGCTGAATGTGCCCTGGCAGTCATCTGCTTAGACCCCATGCCTGGAATTTTTCCACTAAATAGGTGCTGGGGTCAGTCTTCTGTTTGATTTCTCTCCTCTTGTCTGAAATAGTTACTGATGAAGAAATAGTGAGAAACAAAATGAGTTCAGGGTTTATGCAAATGTTACTGTGGCACTGTGAGTGAGGAAAAACTGACTTGCAGACTGGACAGCCATGAGGAGCCAGATGATGAAAGATGATGATGAAATCAATGCTCTGGAAAGCTGGTCTAGCTGACACCAGAAGTTGGGAGATAAATAAAAATGCATTGTGTGCCATCAGTGCACATGGCTCCCAGCAGTGCTCACTGCAGCTGATGGGGAGCTGCAGCTGGAGAATGCAAACAGCTCAGGGTGCAGTGGGGATCCTCCTGAGAAGCAGCCAAGGCTGTCCATATTCGCATCCTTCCACAGTGAATTACTGCCCTTGAAGTGGGCTGTTGTCATTGGCCCTGAGCCACCCTGGGTCCATCTCCAGGTAAGTGAAACACGTTCATTTTGATCACTCCAAGGACCCCTGACATCTGAATGTGCCTGCAGCTATCCACCCTGTTTGATGTAACAGGCAGGGTAGATAACTTTGTAATTGCAGCAGCTTCATCTAACAAATACCTGACTTGAGCCTAATGTTTTGGTTTGCTGGACAAACCAAATGAAGAATTCAATTTGGATTGAATCAGTGGTTACTGTTATTACTTTAAATGGCAAAATAAATATCCTACTTCAACCTCTGCCCTCATATAATAGATTCATTTAATACAAAATGGCCAAACTTAGATGCAAAAAGAACAACTTAACAAAATTGAAGTAGTTTGTTTTGTGGCCCTTGTAAGAGGAAGACTTGGTCTCTATTCATGCTGACTACTCAGCAGCCTAGTGGTTAGAACACATCTAAAATGGGGAATTTGGGTTCAGATCTGCTTTTCACCCTGAAGGCAGTCACAGTGCTGTGCTCAAGGAAAGCTTCCCCACCTCCAGTGCTAAGGCATGGAGATAAAGTCTGTCTGCACTTGGGGTTCAGGGGGTTTGTGATGGGTGTCTTTAGTTGTTGCTGCTCTCTTTGAATAAATTGTTGAAAACAGGATCCTTGTCTTTCACTTTTAGGTGAATATGTTACCTGTAAACTCAGGGAGTTATTTGCTAAATATATTTGGGGGGGCATCTTTCAATTTATGCACTGTATGAGAACAAAATTTCTCAGCTAAAGATTCGTTTAAAGATTCACATGGACAAATTGCTCATCTTCCTTATTGGAATTGGTTAAAATATTTCATTTGTCTTTGCAAGACTTTTGAGGATAAGTACTCAATGCAAACTTTGATGTAAGTACCAGTGCATTTTTTATTATTTAGTGAGCTCTTTTGTAAAGTGGCTTGCAACACAGCATGTGCCTTTTTGTACTAGTAGCCACTGCATTGAGCCACAGAAAAGTCTGTATCTGGGCACCTCTTAAGACCCCCTCTTCTCATATTTCCTCATTTTCCTTTGCTCTAGGAAAAGTTGGAATTCTTCAAAAAAGTGACCTCCTCAGGCACCACCTCTCTTCTTATTTATTTCTTGATTCAGCTGTCATTCATTACATTAAAGGTTATTTTTTTAATGAAGCACTGTGGGTAGGGAGAAATAACTTTTACCTTCTGTTCTAATTGATGAATGATGTGTTAACTAATCAGAAAGCTTTTCTATAGGCACCATTAAAGCAACAGATGTACGTGGCTTGGGAGAGATTTGTTGAACAGCTTCAACCTTTAAGTGCAGAGGATAAATGGGTGGTGACATCATTATACCTTGACAAATAGAAATTATATCATTCTCTTTTTTTCATTACTGATGGCTGATTTATTTCTATGGTTTTCATTTTGATGAGATCCATTCATTGTCTCTGCAGTTAAAACCTTTGAAAATTGCAATATGCAACTAAAGTGGTTATAATAATTTGCACGTGATATTCAGCATGTTAACTTTTGAGGTTTTCTCAAAAGTTTCTTCTAATAGAACAATAGTATGATGTGGAATATGATAGGACCAAAAAGAAACATTTGAAATTGATTCTTGGGTTCATTTTTGAGCTAGCCACAACAACAGCACATAGGGAGTCAGAGCACATTTGATGTGGTTATAAAGCACCTACATTGGTTGCTGGGGGATTTTATTTTTGCAGTGAACTCGAAGCCTTAGAAGATAGACAGTTGTTCTGCACAGCAATTCTGTGCCATAATAAACAAGCAAATGTTCCCCTCTCACCCACCTCTCCCCAGTATATTTGAGCTCTTACCTTGTTTGATTGCATTTCTCATACAGTCACTGAGATGGATCAGAATTTCTCTGAAAATTTCGGTTATTACTGAAGATTGCATTTTTTCCACTTTTACTGCAGCTTACAAATCAGAAACTAAAAATAAAGTGTGCATCTGTTTGGATAATCTATTTCTCCAGAACAGATTAAAATGACAGAATAAATCTTGGATCTACTTGGAAGAGCTTTGAATGAATTACAACAAGAGATTAAAACAAGGTGAGTTTTGCTTGGCTAGAACCTCAATGAGGGAATTAAACTGATGCTGTGTCAGGGCAAAGTTTGCAAGATAAAATAAGGGTCCTTAGTGTCTACTACAGAAGTATAAACAGCAGATTAAAACTGACATTTCTGCCAGAAGACCTTTATGTACATTGGGGGGAAAAAGAGATCAAGGTTAGTTAGAAAAGAAAGTCAGGAAGACAAAATTCATATTTAGAATATCTCATGGGTGTGAGTGGGGTTTCCCTGCCCATGGCCACAGCTTGGAAAGCAAGGACTGAACAAGT
Organism: Melozone crissalis; assembly: GCF_028551555.1. Lineage (NCBI taxonomy): Eukaryota > Metazoa > Chordata > Aves > Passeriformes > Passerellidae > Melozone > Melozone crissalis. The sequence continues at coordinate 33,499,792 of NW_026535794.1, forward strand.
GCCTGTTCTTGTACCCTGGAGTAGGGGCAGGCAGCACAAGGATAAGATGTGCTGGAAATTTCTCTTAGGCCGAAACTTTCCTGTATGGGAAAACATTAAAAAAAAAAAAAAGAAAAAAAAAGAGAGAGATCCTGAACATGTTGGCTGATCCTCAGAAAAGCTGATGAGCTAATCCCAGCATGCAATCAATCCATTTTGAAGGGATTCATGGTCCAGAGCATGGAAAGAGCTCGTGGCTGCCTCTGCTAATGATGCTACCAGCATCACTGCTATTCTGGCCAGCAGTGGTAACGGAAAAGTTACAGAGCAGTACTCCTGTTCTGGGCTTGCTTTACTGAAATTTAATGTAAATAAGTGTCTATTTATGGTTTTAGGAGTCAAATCTTAGTGTTCTGCTTGCTGTCAGCCAGCTGCCTTTAAAATGGTAAATTGTCCTAAGTGCAAGAAAGGAATGAAGATGCAATATAAAGTAAATATAGAAAGTTTAAGTTCTGTCACTAAACTACAACTAAATACATTTTGGAAAAAAGCTGTGCTTAGCTTCACAGGAAGGAATGCATTTGCTTCAGTAACAGCAATGAAAAAAATAGTGGTGTTTTTACAAGAGAACTGGTAACAGATGATCTTTCAAGTCCCTTCTGGCCTTAAATCTGTGAATCTAGGAAATGATGCCTCATTTCACACTCTAAGTCATTAAAACCACACTTTAATTATTGAAGTAATCACATTTCTTGGCATTGTGGCTACTACCTGCTAAGATGATATACCAGATGATCAGTGTTTTACTGAAATTAGTGAAAAGAAGTGTTCTTTACCAGAAATCTTCTTTTTTATGGTTTCCACAAGCTCACAAGAACTCTAAAATATAGAAAACCATTCAGTGTTATATATTATTGTTAAAAGAAAAACTTCACAAAGTAGGTCTTTGTGTGACTCCTTTTCCCCATAAGAACAAGGAATGTATGAAGGTGTCACAAACAGGGGGAGATAACTCATGAGAATATGAGAATAACTCATACACACAGAATGCTGGGGGTTGGGACAGGGGCAAGAGAGGTGTTAAGCATTGGTTTGTACTTTTGAATAATCTTATACATTCAAAGATGCATTTCAAAATACTTCTCAATTGTTTTTTCAGCACTGGAATCATTCCCATCACACAACTTTCTAATTGGAGTTCACATCCTTACCCTCCACCCAATGAGTAGACCTTGGGGCACAGCTGGGTTTCAAACAAGGTTGTTGCCTAATCTTAAGGCACTGTACTGGGTCAGACTGCTCTTGTCTATTACATCCTTTTATGGTTTTCTGGGGAAGACAGAGAGATGCTCTAAAAACCTCAAGAACATCTTACAAAGTTACTGCTCAATCCCTATGTGCTATAAATGTGTCTTTGCAACAGAAAACACAGGCAGGCCCTGTCCTCAGGTTTGTTTCTTTCAGTACCAATCCAAGAGAGAGGGACCAATTTAACTTGAATTTCTTGGTGGTGCTGTAAAACATGACCAATTAAACACATCCAGTGAGGCTCCCTGCGAGCTCCAGTGTTGGTACTGCAAACTGGCATTTACCTTCCTATTGATGGGGCTGTCCTGGCACAAAGCTCCATTTCACATGGGCATTTCTGTGTAAACAATAAGCTCAACCAGAGAGGATGAATAAAGGAAGAAAGTAATTTTTCATCCTGAATGAGTACCAGGTAGGACTGAAGTAAATGAAACAATTTGCTTGAGAAAGTGAGTGCAGTAAAAACTTCTGGTTTTGATGAGCTGTCTCTCCAAAGAGCTGGATATACTTTAGCAGTATCATTTCTGATTTATCTGCTGTTGCCAGATAAATTTTCTTCTGGGGGAAGAGCAGAATTCTCTTTATTTAATGTACCATGTCTGGAATGTGGACTAGATTCAGCTACATGTCGCTTATAATTATTTATGTAACTTATTAATCACTGGGCTGTCACTCAGCTGTTTATAAAACACAAAAGAACACTTGGAGCCTGAAAAATTACATTTTTCCTCCCCTGCACCTCCCCAAAGGCCTCTTTGCACTTCTGAGGAGACCTCCATTTAAATAAAAATCTTTTGCCCAGTCTAAGAAGGAATTCTATAATGGCAATTTAAAGAACACGCTTCTACTTTATGCTTGGGAACTGAAAGATTCGCTTTAAAGTGCTGTAAAACTTTCGTTTCAGCTTTTCTGACCAATGTCTTTGGGTCTTTGTTAAGTTTATTTTCTCAAATAGGTCATGGAAAGGGTCCCCTTCTTGCTTGCTCAACAACCAGTTTTCCTTATACTCAGCATTTGGAAACAGCAGCATCACTCAGATTGCTGCCTCTGTGTCGTGCCTGCTTCAAACTGGGCAATGCACAGGAAAGTTAAGGTGCTCACACACAGCCATGCTCACAGCCCTGTTTCACACATGTCCTTTCACTCTGTGAGTCTGTGTGGCTTTGTGCCCAGAGTGAGCTCCTGTGCAGGGCAGCTCCCAGCCTGTCTGTCAGGGAAGGGACCGTGCCAGTTCAGAGACCAGCATCCGGCCTTGGAAATGATGCACACAAGAGCAATGATTCCATTCAGCTGAATTACATTTAAAATTTGATTATGAATGGCATCTTTGAGGCAGGCTATTCATCATTCCATGTCCTATGTGGGTCTCAGTGTCTTGAGGCTTCATAAAGGCAATTCATTAAACAGCTTTTGCCAGACCAAGAGGTGACTCAGCGGGCTGGTGAAAAACAGTGCCTGACACCCCACTGCTGGCCATGGCGTTCCTGCAGTATTGTCCAGGGCTGCAGTATATTGGCAGGGTGCTTGTCCTTTTGGTGCCTCAGTTCAGCCATTGGTGTAATGGCCATACCAGGATTTACCTGCCTTTCTCACCCATTTGCTGGGCTGACTAGCAACATGTTTTCAATTTTTGCATGAAAGGCTCCACATTAATCCATGCCACAATTTGCTTTGTTTGCTTTCACCACTAAAATTACTTGTTTCCCCCAAAGATCTGCCATCTGTCACTATTCACCTTTTACATTTTTATGCTCCACAGTTGAGCAAACACCAACGCCTGAATAACTCTATTTCCCATTATCAGTCCTTGGAAGTGCCCCGAGGTCAAGGCAGTTGTGATGTCTTGCCCCTGGCTGGATTCCCTGAGACCCCAGGGCTCACCCTGTAGCCTTGCCCTCTCTGCAGCCACTAAAAATACCCTGTGCCTTTTTCTTAGCAGGGGTTTCTCAGTTTTTTAAAACCAAAAAGAAATCAGTCCTGTCGGGACTAATGGTAATCCTGCCATAATCTGGCAGATGTAACATAGAATTGTAGGAGGGAGAGGCAGAGAGATGAGACATTGTCTGGGTGAATGTGGCAGCTGATGGGGACTGCTCTGTGCTCTCTAGATGGGTAATGATATCCTGATATCGTTGGGTATCTTTGTCTGCACTTGACAAAGGAAGGGGGCAGACCCTGGGTGACAGCTGGGAAGGGCAGCTGTGAGCCACAAGTCAGTGTCTGAGTAGCCAGTTGCAAAAGATTTTTGTTTTCATAATCCATGTGAGTAATACTCTGTCAAAGTCTTCATCAAAAGTTATTAGTCCCTCCATAAACTGGTACTTCAATATGTAAACTTGCCTTGTAATTAATTTTATGAGCTATGCCCCTGGCACCATAGAGCTCTTATTTCATTTTAGGAGCATAATTGATTAGGCTTCCTGTTGCTGTGATGTAGACCAAGGATGTTGCCACCAAATGAGGAGTAATTTGTGACAGCTCATTTATGAGGAGATATCTACTGTTTGCCAGCACTGAGCATACACACAAGGCAAAACAAAATATTTTGTATTGCTACTGCTGTGCACTGCTTGTAGTTAAAAAAGCAAAAGGAAAAACAAAGAGACTATAATTATGCAGCCAAATTAATATGGTTAATTATTATATATTAGCACAGCATCTTTTATTCTTCACTGCAAAGGTTTTTGTTCTCTGCTTATTCCTTTGAAGATGTTTGTCTCAGTAGAGCATCAGATGACATTCCTGTCTGGGCAACTAGATTTTGCATTGCTAAAATTTCTTTTGTTTCAGTTGTATCAGACACTTTTCTCTACTTCCACCAACTGTTATGGCAAAATAAAGTCTCTCACTCTTATATCACTTTTAACAATTGCAGAGTCCATCTTGATGCCAATGGTTTACATTTTCCTTTCTTTTCTCTCCCTGTTTAATATTTGAGTGAATGTTATCTGAGAGAAATATGTTGGACACTCAGGCTGTATTAGCCTAATTTATGGCTAGCATAAAAGAAGCAATATTTCCTGTGGGTAAGGTCAAAAGGGCTTTGTTTTCTATTAATTAAAAATAGGCTCATATAAGACAATGCATGTAAGTAATAAAGACATAATGCTTATTTGTGTGGCCATAAAGGAGTAGGTTACTCATGACCACCAATCATAGCTGCAGTCTCCCCCTGACCCTGAAAACTGACCAAAAAAAGGAAAATGTGTCATTTTATCCTTTCCATGCCTTGCTTATACAAGCTAGAGAAGTGAGCTGAATGTCTGAGGGGCAAGTCCCAGGTTGCTGCAGCCCCTTAAGGCCTCTAAGCACAAGGTTGAAACTAAAAGTGTCTGGTGCTTGCTGTGTCTCCCAGGGAAACTATGTGTGGCTAAATTCAACCAGAGCTCTGTCTGAAATAAAATAAGAAACAAAAAACAAAAAAACAAACAAACAAAAAAAAAAAAACCAAAAAAAAAAAAAACCCAAAAAAACCCCCAAAACACAAAATCTCAGAAACCGGATGTTTAAAAAATGAAACTAAGAACTTCAGAGGGAGAGTCAGAAGAAATGGGAAATGCTACCCTCCAAAACTGAAACAGAATGATAAATTACTTTTGCCTTTCTGAAGCCAAGCTAGAAAACCTCTGCTCACCTCTATTATCTACTTCTGGTCTCTGAAGATGCATTACCATATTAATTCATTGCATTATACAATTTGAGCAACTAAATGAGTTTACTTCATGCCCTCTTAATAGAATTTTCTTCTAATGCTAACTTTAAGTGATACATTTTAGGGGGTACTTGAATTAGAATGCATCACAGAAATTTATTTAGACTCAATTTTGTTTACAAATTATGACTTAACCCTTCTTGATAAACCAAGTGTAGAAAATCCCCAGTCTCTCTGAGGACAAAATATCTCTGGGCATTGGAAGCCCTACCATCTCCTAAGTAATGTGAGGTTGTACTGGGCCTCAGGAGGGGCAGAAGGACTGTTTGTGTGAAAAGACAGCCAGCACATCACAAAGAAAATGGCATGCATGGTGAATTGGGATGGGTATATATGCAGCCCATCAGAATGGGTGGAGAGGTGCTGTGATGTACGTGTGGTCAATTGGCTGCATCAGGAGGGGGCTCACCAGCCTGCAGGGCAAAACATCAGGAACTGTTTTCCGAGCATTGAGAGCGTGGAAAAGAGGATCAAAAATGGGGCAACTCAATTTTGACAACATGTTTCCTGTCAGGACAGGAGTTTTATGTCCTGTGGCCATGGTACCAGCAGGGATCCTCCAGCCTGGCACAGGCTACATATTTTTTCTATATGCATATGTATTTCTGTCTACATGCAAATGCACACAAAAAATGTGATCTGTGGCCTCATTACTTTCTTTGTTCCTTTCTATTACCCAGGAGACCAAGGAACTCATATCTCATGGAATTGCCCCAGGATTTATGACAAGCCTACCAACTGCAAACATGTCCCTACATCACACACACAAAGGTTTCAAGGAGTAGGAAGCCTCATTGGAAGCTCTTCATACAGCTGGTCTCCAGTTCTGCTTGTTCTCATTCCTGGGTTTCCTGTTGGTCAGTGCCCTCAGCTACTCAGGAACATTTCTGTGCATATTGAAAAATTCTTATATATTCCAGTTTTAGCAGAGGTGAATGTTTTTCAAAATGACCATTGTGCAGCTCCCCTCTATTCACTGGAGTTTCATTCAGCAAACCCTTGAGTAGCTGAAGTATATGCACATTTTTATTTTCCTGAAACACAGAGAATGGATGAAATTCCATGGAGTAAGTTCCCATTTCATCCATGGGAGGAACAAAGTACTGTGAAATGTAGTTATCTAAATTTTAAACACATACGTTTTGCAAATAACCTGAAAATCACTCATTCAGTGTAATAATTATCAAGAAATTCTGGCTATTAGAAATAAAAAAAACAGTTTCACTTTGTAGGCACAAGAGAACTACAGGTTTGCATTCAGCAGCACTACTCTCAAGTGTAAAGTTAAGAAGCTAAGCATCCATGTAAAGTTTTTAGGTCTGATGAATACATCTGGAATTATGGTTTTTTCCATGAACAATGGAAATTCCAATATGATGGACAGAATTATCACCTTGTTTCAAAAACCCAGTAATAGATGCTACTAATGAAATTGTTCTGCTTCAGATTCTTAAAATACAACAGCGAGATTGACCTAGCATCTTTTGTTGGCTTTCGTGGTTGTTTACCCTTCTTGGAGCTTTGGTTTTCCTAATTTTAAAAATCAAATATTAGCCATTTGCAGTATCTGATAGAAATAACATTAACTTACTGCCACCTGGAAATCAATTCCAATTTGACCTTCGGATGTGTATTAACCACCTTTACACTTTAAAGAGAATTTCATCCCACCTTTGTAGCATTGACATAAATTAGTAAATAGAAAGTGTCTTCATTTGATATTTTCCACTGTAAGTACATGATCAACAGAGTCTTATGTTCAGTGTTTTTAATTTAATGGGTTTATCCCTCTGCTAGATATGGTTTTCATTTAAACTGACCTTGCTTTATTTGAATTATTGCTCAGATTTGCACAAGTACAAATGACCTAATCTTCCAAAATACATTTTCTGATCGACATAAGCAAACAGTCAGAAGAAGCAATTATGTAAAAGAAATGCTTTTAGGCAACAAATGGGTCTATAAATAAACAAGTACTTCCTAATCACAAGCTAAACTTCTGTCATTTTTCCATTTTTAATAAAAAAATAGTTGAACTCAATGAATTTTAATGTTCCTGGGAGTGAGGGACCAACATTTTTTTGCAAAACTGAGTACTGTGAAATTAAAAGCTGCACCACCTTTTTGCTAAAGTTCAGCCAGCATAGCTGCATCTGACCACTACCACCTTTGACTTCCCAGGTCAAATCAGCAAGAAATCATATGGAAAAAAAAATATCCATTTTTATATTTGCAATGTGTAGGAGGAAATGGGATGTTTTTACAAGTCAGACTCTTTTTTCCCCCCAAAGTGAAAGGCAGGGCAAAAATACACCACCCTACATAACTTTGTGTCTTCTCTATGTTTTTCCATTGCCAGTGCCCTGGATCTCATTACTTATTTGGATTTATGCACCCTAAATAAAGGAAGCATATTGAGAAATACTTGTTGAAAAAAGTTTCTGAAGGGGAACTTTCATCTATTCTTGGTATTTGGGAAAAAAGTGATTGTTAATGGTTGGAAAGGTATTATTAGGACATGTACTATAGTTGTGTCAATGGGCACGAGAAGAAAAGTGGTGGCTGATGCTTAGTACTGGAGGGATCAGTGTAGACAAGTGATTTTCTCACAGTGAATAAATCAAGAGTACTCAACTAAAGGTGATGGATAGTTACACAGTTATACATTGCTATGAGCAGAGTCTCAAGTCTAGTAAAAATAGGGTGGATGGAAAGGCAGAAGTCACTTGACATGCAGAGAAATTATACTGCTAAAGCAAGAGAGGAAGAGCAGCACAATAGATATGAAAGCTGGTTAGAGATATCTATCTGTGTAAAGAAGACAAAGAGAGGAATTAATGGAGAGTGTATGATGTCAGACAGATGACAGGGAAAGAAAAAATCTTTTAAAAACCCCAAAGAAATTCAGGAAGACGGAAACTCAGAAATGCTAAAGCTGAGCGTGAACCCAAACTCCACATACCAACACCATCCAAAGCCTGTGCCTGCTTTGCTCTGGCTTATTTGCAGAAACATGGGTTGGGCTGTATCTCAGGCAGGCAAAGGACTCCCAGCTGTGAGGGACAAGCACTGGAAACCTGTGGAAAAACAGTTTTGCTACGGAAGAGAGGTGTCTGTGTGTCCATGTGTGAGGTTTAAGAGAAGTTCTTGTAGTCCCAAGGAAAAAATAATAAACTGCTAAAAAAATGAAAGAAATCAGATATTGTCCCTGTGCTGCTCAGAAGAATGATGCAGGAGTGAAACAAGTTCATATTCCCTTTTTAGTGTCAAGGTCACTTCTTTGGCTGAAAAGAAATCAAAACTCAAAAGGTGAAGTTCTGCAGAAATCAGTCTTCCTCTCAATGGTGCTGGTGAATACCAGGAGCTGCTCCACTGAAGGAAAGTGATCTCACCAAAATAAACCACCTAGAACAGAAAATCCCAAGTTTGGATGTGAGATCATCCAGGTAAGATGTTTTCTATGCACAGCATATACACACATCTCTGCTGTTTCCATAGGGAAGAGCAGGCAAAGGCATTCGAGCTGACAACCCCTCTAGGTCTCAAATCACCCTTTTCTTATAATTTTCATTTTAAAGCTGGTTTCCAGCTTTCTGTTTATACCTGTGCTCCCTTGGCAGCTCAGACCTCACACCTCCATTACCTTCTGGAGCTGGACTGTAGGTAGAAATGCAAATGCTGTTTGCATTCAGCCTGCTGGTTTGCTGCTCAGTGTGCTGAGCTGCACTGTCTCCTTTACCAGGGAACACAAATTCTTCCAAATTAAATGTTTAAGATGTCTCTTACAGGCGCGTTTTGTGAAGGTCATGATCCTTGGGTGTGATGTTGAGTTCTTGTACATGGCTGGATAGCTGGTAAATAACAAGTTGCTTTGTCTAGATGTACTCATAAATGCAAATGTTTTCTTTCCTCGTTTCCTTTGCCTCAGCAGGTAGTATGGATTATAAGGAGGATATATCTTCCCAAGTTTGTAGCTGTTGAGAGTCCTAGAAACAAGAATGTCTTTTCACATGAACCTTGATGTTCTTCCAATGTCTGCAGGTCGCCACAACCCTTATGATAAAAGACTCCAGGAGGATAGATTATTTTCACCTTAATTTAGCAGCAGTTGCTATAGGGGAACTATGAAAGGAAGTATCCACTCCTATGTAAGTCAGATATTGTGCAAATGAAAGGCATGTCTCTATGGGACTTAGGGGGCCAGCATGGTGCCACCTCAGTGGGCATCTGTCCCCGAGCAGGCAGGGTGGTCAGACTCTCGTCAGTGGCACAGAGTCCCTGAGGAAGGAGGAGGCATGTTTGTCACATCTCCAGCTGACTGCCTACACACTGTGGGCAGAAGACAAGCTTTGTTGATGTCAATACACCATCTATGTTGCTCGTGGCAGTGTCTTTCTAACTTTGATGCATAATATGAGAAGAAAAAATGCAATGTCCCTGGAGAAATAAGTGCTTTTTAGATTTACAAATAAGGAGTTATTTACACATCCCTCTCTGGCAGGGAAGAGGGAGAAACATGGCACAGTAGGGGCAGTGTGTTAAGCAAATGTTTAAGCTTCATATCCAAGATACATACTGCTTTCTTCTAAAATGCATGTGCTTGTACCTTAGAGAGAAAAACAAAAAATTAGCAAAGTGAAAAGAGACACTACATGAAGTTTTAGGTAACATACTTGCTCGTTTCCTCAGACTTCTGAGTTTCTCAAATACCTCTCCTTTGCATAGTTTGGACCATGGAAGATGTTTCCATGGTGACAAATAGATGTTATGTTTATTTACTGGGCAGCAGGGAATGACAATGTCAGCAAAAGAAATTTCTATTCCTTTTTTTATTTTTCCAAGGGAGATGTGTTTTAGCTAATGAAACTAGCAGCAGCAGCAATAGTTTTTCAGATACCCTTCCCAGCCCCATTGTGAATTTGTGCACGAGACAAAAGTAGGCAGCAGTTACTGTGGCTGCATCAGTCTCTGATCAACCCTTTGAAGCCTTTTGCTCTGTTTGGCATGCACATAGTTTCTTGTGAATAGCACTGCCTGAGAGGTATCAAGGAGATTTCAGGCTTTACTCATGGGAGAGAACCTAAATATTTCTTGCATTAGATGCCTGGCCTTTTCTTCAATCCTCCCACACACACCTGTTCTTGTTGATAGCCCTACTACATTGTCCATAAAAAATAATCTGATAGCTAAACCTCAGCTTTGTAGTTGATAGTGCTCTGGTAAAAATAAATAAATTAATAAATAATCTTAATATTTGCAGCAGGCTGTGCAAAGTTGGAAAGAGATTTTCAGAAGGACTTTTCTGAGATAAGAGACCAGGGTCTGAAAAAGAAACCATTTTTTGCAGGTTGATTAGTTCGGAGATTTTATACCTGTTCAAATATTTTTCAACCTGAAACCCTCTGTAGCCCCTCAGGATTTCCCATCAGCTCTGCTGGGGGATTTGTAGCTCAGTGGGAAAGTGGAAGGTGGTAGGTCCATTAATTGTACCTTCTTGTATCTGTCTCTGTAGAAAAACACAGTAGCGTGAGACTTTCATCTGCTATCTCTGGAAGGAGACAGTGCTGGTACCTGGCTTCACCTTGACAGCCCTCTTCCTTGGGTGGGCAGTGAAGCACAGACTCTGCTTCCCACTGGGGTTTAGGAGGGATGTAAAATTACTGCTAGGAGTGTAAGGCTTTTGTGTTTGGTCCTTTCCTCCCTTCTACTGTATGTGCTTGAACCAGGGCTGGCTGGCATCTGTCAAACAGCAACACAAGTGGTTCCATGCAATATTAACAAGGTGGAGGTAGGAGATGATAATAATAGTGCCAGACTGGAAAAATTTTTCATGTGTGTGTATCTATACATATATAAACACAATTGCATAAAGAGGCAGAAATTGGTCTCTCTATAGCTGATTACAAAATCAGTACTTAAGAGCTTGGAGGTGGTTTGTTCTTGTGACTTCTTTTTTATTCCCCCACCCCACCCAAATATTCTGTGTTATGGACCTCTCTTCACATTCCTTCATCCATCCATCTTCCTGCTGGATCTTGAGCCCTGGACCAGGTCTTGCTGTTTCCTCTCAAATTTGAGGGAACCAAAATCAGAAAATGTTAAATATAAGCAGAGTTTGCTCATAGGCCATAGCAGGCACACAAGAGAATACATTCTCTCCTTCAAGACATGGTAGCCCTGTTTATGCCCTGTTTCCAACTGCCAGTTAATTTAATTATGGAGATTTGATCCTTACCTCTTGAAAATAAATTAGTTGCACTTTTTCCCTCTTTTTGACTGTTAGGTCAGGTCCACCTAAAGTTGGCACATCTCTACAGTCCCAGGAATGTAAAACAAAACTCTCACTAATGCATGAGATTAAAATATGTGAGCTTCTCTTTACATCAGCTCTTCTAAAACCATGTTTGTATGCTTTAGCAAGTAAGTCCTCTGACTAATGTCAGGCAGATCCCTGGGATGGCTATTACATTCCTTCTGTCAGGGATCAGAAGAGTCTGTGTAGTTGCCTTTGGCCTTGAGACAAAGAACTTTGTGGCATGGTATCAAGGAAAGGAGGAGAGAATAACAAGGAGAACGAGGAAATTACTTGGCCAAGCCAGAAAATGTGAAGTTGGAGCTAAGCCAAAGCCAGCCCTGAGAGTTCACATTTTGAACTGTGAAAAGCCCTGGGGCACCTGGCCTGGTTTTTGTTGTGGGTCAGCAGGTGTGCAACAGTGCTGGACCAGGGAAGCTTGCACCCTCCTCTGGATCAGGGTAGGGATGCCAGACATCAGTACTAGAAACCAAAATGGGAAAAGAAAAGCATTCAGAATTTATGGAGTTTTGGATTGAACTTGGATGATTCTGACAAGTGCCAGGACCTTTGGTGTATTTGAAGTAAAGGGTAGGAATTTGATTTTGGGATGTAGAGAACTTCTCTGCACTTGGAAAAGTCTCTGAGGAGACTGACTGTGCTGGTGCATGACCTCGTAAGGGGAAGCTCTGGTGCAACCCTGCTGTCTGTGAAAGATGATTCAGATGATTTCTAAATATTCCACACAGGGAAGCTTTAGATAACATCACTGCTCATCACAACACTCTCCAAATTTTCCCTCCCACAAAAACCCTTATGCCTTTGAGAGACTGGGGATTTATTGGGAAATCATGTATTCCCTTGCTTAGTGTTCTCTAAGGTCCAAAGCCCTTGAAAGTCTTACAGTTGACTGCAATGGTCAGTGGCTTCAACTCACAGTGTCTTTTACGTGGCTTTTACCAAGAACTTCATAAAGATGTTGTGACACCTGATAGCATCCCTCTGAGGCTGGATTTCACAAGGAAAATGCTCCCCCAGCTCATTTGGGTGGGTGACTAGCTCACATGGTTTTTCATACTGAAAATGGAGGAAACCATCTGCCAATCCAGATCCTGTGGGCTTTGTATAAAGCTAGAGGGAAAAAACAGATTTGAAAAACTGGTCTCCTTATTCTTCCTATAACAAACCTATCAATATCATTATTCTGCCAGTGTTTGATCATCCCTGATGGATCATATGCAGGCAAGGACCGTCTCAGCATCAAAAGACAAAGTAGAGAAATGTGACAGAGGTGTGACAACAGGAGGGAGGAGTGGAAGGTACATTGAGGATGGGCTGGCACCAGAAGGACCAGCAGAGGACCACAAAATGAACCTCACCATTTGACAGTGGCATGTTCTGGTAGAAGCTGGAATGGTACAAAAGCAAATGTTAGACAGAATAACCAGACCAGGCATCTGAAAACATAACCATTTCCATCAGAGTGACAACCTCAGTAAACAGAAGTTTTGTGGCATAAGATCTTACTGTCTGCAGAATTTTCATGGAGGAGCTCCAAGTAAAGCCACTTGTCCTTACTAAGTGTCCCAGGCTTATGGAGTCTGAGGAATCAACATGAGCCTATCTGTATGTTTGAGACATTTTATTTCTTGGTCAATTGAGTTCATCGTTTCAATGGCCATTTATTTAGTCCTAAAACAGGCAAGGAAGCACCAAGATAGATATGTGAGTGTTCTATATAAGTTTTCTCACAAGGGCAAATGAAAACAAAAATTATCTTATTTAGTATACACAGGCTCTCTTTCACCTCTGCCTGGGTTCCTGCAGGCAAATCATAAGTCTTCCATGTGACTCTGATATTTCCCTTTTGTTGTTTATTCCCAGATTCACATTTGTCCAAACTGAAGCTTAGGAAGAGAAAACCTTTAGCAGTGCTTCGTCTAGCACAAGCTGCAAGACAATCCAAGTGGAGGTTACTATTCATTCTGGAAAATAAGAAGGCTTTCCCAAAACAGGTGGTTCTGTCATCCTTCAGAAGAAAAAACATTTTTTCTTAACCTAAGTTACTAGATGAGGCAAAGTTCTTGTCAAGATGATGGTTGAGGTTGGTTGGGCAAAATCCTAATATCTCATAGCCTTTAGGTCAATCTGCCATTTTGGACAGGAAACTACAAATGTCTGATTACGTTTAAAGATGGTTTGTATTCTGTGCAGACATCTAAAAGATGACCATCTGTCCCTTTTCTCACATCCTCACTCCCTGACCCTTAAATTCTTACACTCCTTCTTTTTTTCACTGAGAAAAAAAATGGGAATTTCAAGGTTCAAGACCCAAATGCAGCTGCAGTTTCTGTGCCGACAGGATTTATAATTTCCATTGGGCAGATGAGAATGATCCTTTAAAAATTGTCTATGTGAAAAGAAAAATCTATGTGATTTTATATGCTTTCCTTTTATCAGAAAGGCTAATGCTGAGAGACCTGGAGGATTTCATGGTTTGCTTGCCTGAGTATAATAGATTTTTAGTAAGTGTGCACTTTTGACAGACATAGGCTGCAGGTCAATGTGATTTGCATGATGCACAACTATCACTCATTACTGGAAAGGCTCTTGATATGTTGGTAGCCCTGTGACCCTTCTGAAACCATTCACAGCAGCTACTGGCATAGACAGACAACAGGAAGGGTTGAAATGAACAGCATCTGAGTTACACATGATTTTGGTACTTAAAACAGGAGTTTGATGGTAAATCCTGAAAAGATACTGTGTGTGTCCCTGAGTAGGATCCTCAAAGGAATGTGAAACACCAAGAGATGTGTCAGATGACTTTAAAATCATAAGCATTTTCCAAATGCACGTCCAAGAACAGAGTCCAGCCTCCAGTGTGGAGCATGCTGCTGCAGCAATCATTTAAAATTCTGCTAAATCATTCTGCGACTCTCTAACCAGCACTAATAGCTCTTAGGCTGGCTGGCAATCTCACTCCAATAGGAAGCCTTGCACAGGCTTCCAGATCATTTATGTGTGTGGTAGAGAGAGGGAGAGCACTGCAGATTTAATTTAGTGCCCTTGGTGGCTTTCAGTAAAATATATATATATTAATCACTTATGACTTCTGGTTGGGGGTGGGAGTTCATCTGGAGTACAGGAAAATCAAATGAAACTCATAAAGATGAAAGTTGTCTTGATTTCATTTGCTGATTTTAAACAGCAAATTGTTTCTTACTCATCCTTGCATGATAATTGGTAAATGTACTGAAATGGGTTATTTGAGTTTCAATGGACTCTCTGGGCAATCACACCATAACTGGAGTTCAGAATGTGCCCTATAGGTACAATTGCTAATGGCATTGCTCAGATAATTTCTGTCTGGGAGAAACACATATTTTGAAGCTGGCATCTTGCAACAGGGAGGCACGGCCATTTTCAGCAGTGTCTGGTATGAGGTCCCCAAGCAGACGAGAGGCTACAGCACAGCCCTGAGTATGTGAGCCATTGACTCAGCTGCAGGGAGCAAGAAATGGGAGTAAATTGTGTGAGATGAATGAGACTCAGTAGGTCTGTAGGCAACATTACTCTGCAGATGAGAGTCACTCCATCAGACATTAGGCTGTGAATATTGCACTTTAATTTGGTTGAGTAGTGTCTCTCTGTTGCCCTCAGAGGACAATTTATCCTATCTGATGCTAAGGGCTTGCATTTCCAGAATATGAGTTGTCCCCTTATTGGTGGATAATTCACCTTCTGCAGGTGTCTTTGAGACTGGATGGAGCCTGGTTGAGACTTGCACACTGAACTCCTTAGGTGATCACAGCTAGGATCAGAGGTGTCATGCCAGGGGCAGGGTTTGATCTAGGAATCTCTGGGGTAGAATGGTTCAGTTATAAGGAACTAAATCTGGAGTAGGGATGAAGCTACAGGGTTCTGTGCTGGTGCAGCTGAGAGCATGCTGTGCCTGTAGTCTGCTGATTACAGCTGTGGGGGCACTTTAGTGATTCTTTTTATCTCACATCTACAGAAACCAAGGAGGAATTTTGTTACATGAGTGAAAATGGTGAAGGGGAAGTCAGAGTCTAATAGGGACTGGATTGCCCTGTTCTTAGAGTGGTGTGCAGTCTGTGGGAAGAGCTGCTGGGGTGGCACTGCTGGCAGAGGAGCATCTGCCCTTTTGTCCTTCAAACCTAGCCACACAGTACCGAGCAGTTCTGCTGAAAATAAGGGGAAAAACAATCACCCAGCCACAGCTGGTGCCTGTCTCCTCCTCTACCACATAGCTGCTGTTGCCATGGCAGCAGTCATTGCCTTTGGAGGATGCTCTGGGGGCCTCCTCCTCCTCACCTGCTGTTCTCACTGCCCTCGGAGCATCAGGCTGCCCCCCTGGATGAATCAGTGACAGATTCCTTCACTGCCTCCCCTGTAGAGAGCTTGGCCTCCCCTCTCCTGAGAGTGTCTGCAGCAGCATGGCCATTTTATTGATCATGGGCAGCACCACACAACAGTGTCACAATTGCCTGCTCTTACTGCACCAGGTGCAGAGGCACTTCCCAGCCTCTTGGTCCAGCCCTGCGTGTGTCATTGACAAGCATGTCATTGTTCTTAGCATGTATAAGAGCATATGTCCGGGTCATGACATTTCTCTGAGCCTTTAAGGTGTAGAGAGAAAGTTTTCTATTCCTCTCATTTTGACAATGTGAAAATCCACCTGCCGTTGCCCATTTTTGTGCCTTCATCAGGCAGTGGGAGTCAGTAAGGGTTGTACACTTAATTCTGCCAGTTCTCCCTCAAGACTGCCTTGTTTCCTGTTTAAATTGCTAAGCTGTACCTGATAATTCTCAAACACCAATAGGCATATAAAGAAAAAGTTTTGAGAGGTGTTGTTTGCAGAATTCAATGTATGTGGATAGGTGGAGGTTGTGAACCAGCCACCAAAGTATGTTCAGGTTATTTCTGCAATTCCAAACTTGCTCACTTATTTTCACTTGTTTTCTAACTAGCTGAAGGTCTGGGTCAGATCTAAGTATAAATTTAAAGCAGGGTTATGTTTGTGGACACCCAGGACTTCAAGGGGTTGTTGTGGCAGGCAGACATTCTGATGTAGGTTTTTGTATTGCTCCCTTATCCTAAGGGTGGTTCTCATGCACAGAGGATTGAGGAAAGGATGACCTAAAAGTCCAGATGGCAACCACCACAGATTTCTCCATACAGGAGAAATTATCATAGTTCTTGTCTTTATATTCAATTGTATTTTTTCTTTCCCTGCCTCCATGGAAAATTTAAGTTGCGATTGAAAGAGAATTATTACAAGGTTGACATTATAAACTTTAACTAAGTTAAAAAAAAAAAAAAAGTACTTTGAAAAATATTTTCCTGTTTGAATCCAGACTAAAGCTAGACTGTCCATTTTCTGGGAAATTCAGACTGAAAAACACCCCTCAAACATCATATTAAATTCCCTCAGCAGGGATTTTCTTAAAGGAAGCAATTATAAAGCTATCAAAAACACCTCACTTCAAGGCTTTCAGAAGGCAGCATCACTGGGGGAGTTCAAGCTCTGATATCCACAAGGCACCTCTTCCTCTGCTTCCTACTGTGGGACCCAGATCTGCACTCCATGAATCCTGGCTGATGACCTGCAGCCAGAACTGTTTTTGAGCTCATGGTCTCCGTCTGGGAAACTGAAATTTTTTCAACCTGCAGGATTTTGATGACTGCTAAGTTTAGCAGAGAGAGGAGGGGAGGGGTGAGCTGACAGGAAAGCAGACGGTGCTCCACTGGAGCCCCTGCAGGGTGAGTCAAAATCACCATTCCTTTTCCTGAACAAGCAATTTTCAACGGAAAATAGGGGTTTTGTCAGAATTTTTCCATCCAGCTCCTCCCTGTGGTTTTAAATGCCAGTTCTCCATGGCCCCACCCTTCTCTGCAGGCCTGGCAACCAACCCAGCCAGAGTCCCATGGACAGCAAGGTCTCCTGTCCGGTGGGCCCACTGCATTGCAGAAGAGCAGGAAGTTGATCTTTCAGGTTGAAATGGAGCATCCAACTGAGAGCCCTCTAATGGGAAATAGAAGCCTGGGTTTACAGGATGTTTATCCTGCAGCACTCAATATTCACTGCACCGGCATTTCCAGATAAAATAATTTGGGGAACTAGACAGAGGTGTTGCTCATGGGTTCCATTTTTGAAAGACAAAATCCTTGTCACTTCAGAAGTAATTGTTGGGTGGGTTGTTTTTTTTTTTCAAAATTCATCATTTTCTTAAGTCAAGGGAGGTATTTCTCCTGAAGCAGGGAAGTGAACTGTCAAAATGAAAAACTAAACTTTTTGTGTGAAAATTGGCTTAAAAGGATCATGTGGAGGTGGACTGGGTATAGCTTTTGTGAAACAGAGAGTGAATCTTTAAAGGAAACCCCTGTTTGCCACAGCCAAGGTTGTATGTCAATAATATTGTCTCACATTGAGACTTAATAAGATTTATGTGTTATCTGTACCAGGATTTCTGCTGTCAGCTTCAAACTGAAATAAACTGTATTGGTGCAAGCCATACCTAGCATTAACATTCTTTTTTTTTAGTATTGGGCATTCCAGTTATTGCTGCTGCATCAATTTATTAAAAGGCATACTGCAAGCAAGCCATCATTGATTTAATAGGAAACCCAGAAATATGCAGAGATGGCTTGAGACAGATATGTTTATTGCTGCTGCTGACAGTGTCATCTTTAAAAGGGAAGAGAGACCACATAATTAAATGCCTGTGATGTCTTAGTGTGGTGCCACAGTTCTCATAGAAGGGTTTAAATCCTTCTGTTTTCCAGAAAATCTGGCAGTTCCAGTCTATGTTTTTCTGTGTGTCATTATGCACATCACGCTGTTAGGGAGTGGTCTTACCTCAGAAATTAACAGGATGAAGGTGTTCCAAATGGTGCTGGGATATCCCATGCCTCTGTCATGCAGGAGCAATTTGTTGATTCTTGAAGGAATTACTCTGAATACTTTTAATGTACTCCATGCTCTGTGCAGGGACAGAGCAGGAAAACTAATAAGTCCTAAAGCACATGTTCTCTCCTATCAACACAACACCAATATTATTGTGGTGCACTTGAGAAAAATCAACAAATTAAAAATATGCTGATCTTGGGAGCTGCTAATGTATATGGCACACTAGACATAAATTAAAACCATTAATCGTACAAATTAGCCATTTTATGCATGATATTAAAAAGAGCATGATACTACCAAAGTTTAAGAATAGCTCAATTCAAGAGATGTTTATCATTTTGAAGTAGAAGAGCTGGTAACATTATAATTATTATTAGAGTAGTTCCTGCATTACTTCTGTTCTGGAATGGAAAAAGGAGGGGAAGCAGTCCAGCATTTTAAAGATAGCTAAAGAATATCCTGATTCTTTATTAGCCATTTTGAACAGCAAATTTAGATCTGTCTGGGGAAAAATACTGAAATAGATCTGATCAGCTGGGAATCAATAAAGGAAAAGTCTTTTAGTAGCCCAGCAAAAACAAAATCATCACCTTGAAGAAAAGAAACTTGGAAAGTTACAGCCAAAGAAGGAGTGCTCATGGAAAAGCGTGGAAGCAGAGGACATCATGGAAAACTTACCCAAGGGTGAAAGAAAGAAGCATATGAGAAATTTATGTTAAACATTCTCCTCTGTATTGCTCTTTCAAGCAGTTACATTTAAAAATAATAGTTGAAAAAAAAAAGGGTCCTAAAAATTAGCCCTCCTGCTTGTGAACACAGTGTAAAAAGTAACTGTTTTTCTTTGTTTGGCAAAATTTATTGTTATTATTAAATAGTTGCTAATAATCTGCTAAGGAAAATAACAACCTACTTGGTGAGACTAAAATATATTTTCAGACCTGGAAATCATTAGACAGCATTTAGTCTCCAAGATCAAGTCAACCTAGGCAGCTCATGCTGGAGCACTGAACACTGAGGTGTTTGAGACCAAAGCCTGAGCTGCAGTAATAGCATTACTGTTCATAGTAGGTAAGCCTTTTGAACAAATCCAGTCAGATATCTTGGAAGGAGCCATGGTGATAGAGTGGGAGATCAGGGAGGGAAGGGAAAAATGGGAGTTAGTACAAATGTTTAGTTTCTCACCTGAAATGTCTCACTCTGATGATGCTGAACAACACTGGACATTGAAAAAGTTCTGTTCCGTGCCCCTGGACTGTGATTTAGATTTTAGACATTACCATTAATTATTGAAACTCGGAAGGCTGCAAAAACATCTTGATTCATTGGCAAACTGACAAACATATGGTGTGTTTTGCAAACCTCTAGGTTTTTGTTCAGAGGAGGAGAACATTAATTGCAAGCAAATTCTACTGGGATTTCTGAAACCAGCCGTCGTTAACATTGTTAGACATCGTATCTGGGAAGCTCAGTGCATTTTAAAATCTAAGTTAAAACTCAGAGCTTCTGCAAAACTTCTGAGAAGGAAAGTGCTGCAGTGTAATAAACTCAAAGAAGTGCATAAAAATACCTGATGCTCTTTGGTATCTGATGTTGGTGTACCAACAGCTTTGCTTGTTGATTGATACTCTGGATGGTAGGTTAATATTTGTCTTGGTAGATTAATATTTGCCTTGTTAATATATCTTGGAAACTGGCATCAGTTGTAGCATCAGTGCTGCCTTTGGCCTCCTACCATTTCTGTTTTGGCTATTGGATTGACAGTTTGAAAACTTAAATCCTCTGAATGTCAGAACTTCAGACCTAGATTCACTGAAGTCAGAGTTTAATCAACATTGGCAACAGGCCCCAGATGAAGGACATTGTGCTGTGATTTTTGGCACAACCTCAAAAGCCTCACCAGAGAATGCTACAACAACACATCATGTAGAAAATCAATTGCCACCTTTTTCTAGGCTGTTTTTGTGACAGTTGTTCTGCTGAAAAAGAAGCATGCTGTCCAGCCACCTCTGGTTGAGGAAAGGTACATATTTATGGCATTGCAGATGGACATGGAGGGACAGGATCATATGGGCTGTTTGGACCAAGGGCTGTAGGATCACCCTGCCAGGTGACCCAACAGGTTTGCTCCACTTGCATGGAAGAAGTTGGTAGAGCACTCGCCACAGGCTGTGACTTGCAGGACAGTAATTCTGTCACAGTATGGCTTCAAAATCTGGAGTGATGGGAGCTGGGATGCCCCTGACTTCCAGCAAGGTCCAGCTGACCAGCCCATGGAGTTGTCCTGTAGCCCCAGCTTGCACAGCAGAGATCAGATCTGTGTAAGGCCTCTCTGGGACACAACACAGAGAAATCCTACATTGTGCTGTGGTATCAAGTGACAAGGTGAGAGGCCATGGCCTCAAGTTGCTCAGAGGAGGTTTAGCTTAGATATTAGGATAACTTTTTTCACAGAAAGGATCATTGAAACAGGCTATCCAGTGAAGTGTTTAAATCAACATCCCCAAAAGTTAAAAAGGTGTGGCTATGGCTCTTGAGGACATGGTTTAGTGGTGAACATGGTAGTGGTGCTAGGTGCACAGTTGGATCTTGCTGGCCCAAACTTAGTGATTCTGTTTGTGTGATTCTAAGGGACCTGTCCCATCCACCAGGTCATCCCCCCGCATCAGTTCCTATTATTACTTTCCCACTTCTACATGCCTTCCATGACTCCTTTCTTTCAGAAGCGTTATATTCCTCCTTGTTTAGCAATTTGTACATAGTCCTAATGATTTCCCTGTTAAGGGCTGTCTTGTCTTAAGCCTCATATTTCAGTTCCAGTGGTCAAACTCCAGAAGCAAATCACATCTCATACTTCTGAGCCCAGCCTCAAGAACACCCTACTGCAGCAGTCTCTGCAGCTGAGACTGCTGGGTGGATTTTCTGTCTTTCATCTTCCATCTCGCTTTCTTTATGTGTGTGAAATAGTTTAAAGCTGAGCCCCAATGTGCTTATAAAATGCCAGGTCATTGACAATAGTGGTACTCATTTGCTGTGGTTAATTTAGTATTAATAAGCTGAAACTGTTCTGCAGGGATTCTTCTACATGGAACATAAACTCTTTTTCCCCCAGTTAAGAACATTTTCCTATGAAATTATTGCAGTCTAATAGTTTTCCTCCTCATTTTAGTAACCAGTCTCAGTCCATATTAGTGCTATTTTCCCCAGCAGCTTTCCCTTTAATCTCTATTTCAAGGCACCAAATCAATGATTACATGGCATGCACTCCACTGAGCTGTCCATCCTGGGAACCCAGCATGTAATACAGCCCCTAATATCCTGGTGCCACAATGAAAGTAGAATTTACTGCAATGGGCTAAATTCAATGCTCTGACTCTTTTGATTTTTAGTTTTCTTCCTTTATATCCAGAGATCCTATAGAAGGTGGGACATCTTTGTTGCCTCCCAGAAATGCTGAGTCTGCATGTGGGTTTCCTGACCCATTGTTATTGCAAATGCAATAACAGCAGTGAAAAGGAGGTTACACACCCTCCTAAAGTCATTATTCACTCAGCTCTGAAGACTGCAATTGCACATGTTAATCACCCTGGTCACTGCATCTCTTTTCCTTTTAAACTTGTCCTGTCCCTACACCCAGCTGATTTCCCAAATTAATTCTCCTTTGCTCTTCTCTCCTTTTGCTTTTCCTGTGGTTCTGATGCTTTATTTGTAGTAATAATTGTTTCCATCCATATTACTCTGAATGTCTTTCAAAAATGCCCTTTATGCTTAATTCCTACTCTGATTTGCTGAATTTTTACTAAAATAATCTAAACAGAACTGTAAACAAACCCCAACGTGAATAAATTAATTTAATTCATACCCTGCCTTCTTCTGGTGTCCTGTTTGTACAAGGCATTTCTTACTTTCTTTACCCTGGATCTGCTCCAGCTTTATATATAGCATGAATATATGTATTTTCACCAACTGTTGATCAGATCTCCCTGATCATATTTGTGTGTATGTGAAGCCACAGCTCAATGGGGCTAGAAGGTCTGGTTTAGTGGAATTATTGTTAATAATCCAGTGTAAAGCTTTCCAGCAATGTAGTTCCCTTGTCTGATCTCTCTTTTACAGTGTAAGTGTGGTCTCTTGTCTACTTATGGTCCAGGAGGAGAACTATATAATTCTGTGATAAAATGACTCTTGTAATTTTATTCCCAATAAATTGACTGTGTGACATCATTAACTTCCAGCACATTCTGTGTGGCCATAAATAACTACCACTTCTACATGGAAAATGGAGAAAGCTATCTTTCTGGCAGGCTACACATTGCTATGAAGACTTATTAAAAAGAGTTATTAATTTTATATTAATTAAACCAGTATTTTAACAATAACATCTTTGTCCTTATGTTTTTCTCAGCAATAATTAGATTCCTTCATTGTGATAAAGTGCCCGACCTTCAGCCTCATGGCTTACTCACTTGGGAATTGAATTATTGCTTCATAAAACAGAGGGTTGATTATATAATCACTTAATTAAATGTTGTACTCAGTCATTGCCAAGCTATTCCTGAAATGCATTTGGCATCTGCACTCACTAGTCCAATTTAAACATTGGAAGAGGTTTTTTTTTCAGATGTGCTTCTTTAAAGGTTATTATTTCCAGTGTTCCTTTGTTTGTGTGGTCTGGTTGTTTTCCATGTGTCAGGCTCACTCTTAATCACAGAGGAGATGAAATGCTTTTTGTGTTCCTATCTGACTTGCAGATTGCTGTCAGATTCTTCCTGTTATCATTTTGGAAACATATTTCTTAGTCCTGTTTGCAGAAGCACTCAGAGGTAAAGAAGCTGCAGTCACTTATTGGAATCTCAGTTCTGAGCTAATATTCAGGATCTCACAGTGACCTCCAGAATGGTGGCAGTGAGCTGTGCATTAGCCCTTGGAAACAGCCACAACCCTAGGTGAGTCCCCTGCAGACAAGCACAGAGCAGTGCCAGGGGTCTGGGCATGGCACAAACCCTCCTGCTCTGCTGTGCTCAGCCAACACCCAGGCTTGGGGACTTTGCAGTTCCTAAGGGAGATACACCAGTGCCAGTGTGCTTTCACAGGGCACAGAGCAGCTCTAGGTCCCAGGAGCACAGGGGACATCACATATTCCCTTGCCAGATCCTGCAGTCTGGCCCAGAGCATCACCCTGACAAGGCTGTGGGGCTTCACCCTTCAGGGGCTCTGTGACAGGGGTGGAAAAGTAAAACACCGGCCATGAGACTACAGTGCTAAATGACATAAACATGCATAGACTAAGAAGGGAAAGGCAGACTTATGGGAACAAAAAGTCCGTAAAAATATTTGTATCCTAAACTTCTCAGTTTCCTTGCTTTACCCCAATATTTCTTCAAGCCTTAGATAATAGGTGCAGTGCAGAAATCACCAACAAACTGTCTCTGCTTCAATATTTGCATCTTTGTGTCTGTTCCTGCCTCCACCACTACCAAGAGTTGCCGCTTGGATTAAACATGGTTTCATCCCAGACCAATGTGACCACGTGCCCTGGACATATGGCACAGATGCGCAACTCTTCCAGAGCAGGGAAAGGGATGAGCCATTGGCTACCAATACCTTATGCAAGGAAGTCCCACAATCTTCCCAGAATCAGTTCAATTGTTCCTTTTCCATAGGGTCTATCGCTAAACACAGCTGTCAATTATTTCTTTCCTACCAGGAGAAAGAAAAGGGTCAACTTGTGAAAGTTCATAAGATTTCGGCTCTGTTCCTTTCCAGCTTGGGTTTTGCCCTCTGTTGGCTATAGAGAGAAGCACAAATAAGGCAATCTTAACCTCTTCTCTTCATCACTGTTCCACTTCTCTGTATACAACTCCAGGGTATGGCTCAGTCTCCTGCCAATTTTAATAGTACTGTTTCTACAGGAGCAAAGAAATAGGGCAGAAAGCACAGGCTGACTTCAACTTCATGGAATTTTTACTGGTATAAAAAAAAGGAGATGCAAGAGCTTTTCCTCTCTCTGTTTCCATTTCTCCCAGAAACAGGGATGTCTAGGACAGGAAGGCAGTAGTATTTATTCTGAAACAAAAGCAGAATTTCCTTCTCTGTGCCCCCTTTATTCAACAATAGGCAGGTGCAGCCAGTGAAATAGCATGATCTCATTGTTGATTTAGACTCAGCATCCCTCTCTCTATATCCTAATTTAAAATTTTTTTCTAGATTGCAGGATTCTGTGACCACGAGGAAAAACTCCGTTTCCATGAAGCTGAATCGGCCATGTTTTGGCTAAGCACTGCATGTTCTGAAATATATTTCCCCTTGATCTTGTTTAATTATTTCCGCAGGATTAACTACTTTCTATTGTGTGTCACTTTCCTCTGCAGGAAGCTCTGTGCTGGGTAGTGTGTCTTCTCTTATTATGCATTTGCTTGGAATATAAATTGCTTTTCAATCAGATCTTTGCATTTCTAACAACATCTTCTGTATTGCAGCAGGTGCTTTCCCTAGTGGTTACTTATACGGACTCTAATGGCATGTCATCTGTCTGTGCAGGCGCTTTGCTGCCAAATATGTAATAGAGGAATTTTCTAGTAGCAGAAGCTTCTGGTAATTTTGGTTCTTTAAAGGCTGAGACTTTTTAATTTATTTTTACATAGCTCATTTCACTGGGCTTAAATAAACTAAATTGGGAAGGTTTAAAGAGTCCTTCTGGAAGCCTGATCTCATCTCAAATCAAGCTGCTTCCTTTTCTTCAACTTGATTTCATAGGAGCAGTAAGAACTGGTTGATTGGTATTTTTTTCCTGTCCTGCTTTTAAAGCACCAATAAGTTGAAAGATTAAAACAAAATATAATAACTGCATTTTCACACAACAAATAGTTAAACCATGAAACAACTCTGGGCTGTTGTGGAGGCTAGGACTACAGACAGGTTTGAAACAGAGCTAAATGGGTGTCTGAAGAAAAGATCTGATGGTGTCTCTTTTGCAGGGGATGAAGATGCAGCCTCTGATGGGGTAAATTCACAGTGCCCTGGTGGCTGATAGCCAGGAGTCAGGGAAGGATGGGCTGGGATTGTTGGCTTTGGGACTTGGGTTCTGTGAGCTTCAGCAGCCTCTGCTCTGGGACAGGGTCTGGGACTGGATGCTGGCTGAGTATAACCCAGGATCCTTCAGGAAGCTGACTCAATATAAACCAGAGTCTGAGAGCACTTATGACTAGAAAGATAGTAGGGAAGAATACAGTGGTAGACAAAGTAGATGCTTCCTGGACTCCATGGTTCTGTTCTGCCAAAAAGCAAGCTGCTCACTTGGAGCAAGTGTGGCTGGTGAATGAAGGCAGGGATGTGCTCTCCTCCATCCAAACCAGGTACAGTACAGGGGGCATTGCTATCTGAGAGGAATGAATGATATGTCTGCTATTGGACTGCTTTTTTCCCTCATTGACTGGAGTTTCATTGGTTTCAGGACATCAGCTTACTGGTCCTTCAGTCAATCACAGCAGTGAGCTGATCACTGCAGCAATGCTGAGGTCATGGACTCTGTGACAGTTTATTCCTATGACTGCAGGCAATGAGACACTTGCTTACAGTCTGCAGTGAAAAATCCATTTCCTCACCAGCAAACAAAGGTCTCCAGGTCCCCAAAACTCCAAAGCGGTCTTATTGAGAATATTGTTGCTTTTTGTACAATTTCTATAAATGAAGATACTGGTTTTATTTTATTTTCTATTGGGATTGCTTTCTTCTCATCTTGAAGAGTGCCGAAACCACAACAACAAAAGAAAAAAGCAGATATGTGAGAAAAGTTGGGGGAGGAACAGACATAACAAAATAACAGAACTGCCAGGGCCTCTATGCCTCTACAACATCTATATGAGAAAGGATTGAAAGGGTTTGTTTGTGACATGATATCAGCAAGGACTTTTGCCTTCTTTCATCAATGCTCTGATGCCAAATCTCCTGCTAAGCCCAGCAAAACACTTCCAAAACAGGTTTGGGCACTATATAGGATTTTAGCTGCTGCTGGTAGGTTTATAAAAAAGAAAAGCAAGCAGCAGGTCTCTGTAGTACTAGCTGAGCTGTTTTAAAGCCACATGTGATAGAGGAATAAACATTTTCTATGTCCAGTGGGACTTAAAACTGGAATTGCTGTGAAAAAAAAATTAAACAGTCCATTCAGGGCACCACCATCTCTCTCCCTTTCTCCCTGTACAGGCCCCCAGAGGTCTGAGGCTGCTCATACACATTTCATCCTTCTGTCAGTGGTTGCTTGTGACCTTTTGTGCTTCAGGCCCTGTAAAGAAGTGCCCATGTTGACTGAAGGGCAGGATGGACTGGGAAAAGCTGCTTAACCCTAAACTGTGCAAGGGCTGATAGCAGGACTGTGGGGAGATGGCAGAGAGGATGCCACTGCCCCTTTGAACCTGCCTTGCTCAGTTCTCTGTCACAGCCCTGGGCAGTGCAGCAGTGTCAAAGAGGCCTGGCAAAACAGTTCCAATGGGAGCCTTTGGAACTCTCAACCAGCTCTGAGAAGTTCATGTCTTCACTCAGTTTTCTCTGATTGGAAAATGTGAAAAAATAAAGACGTTGGGGGCATAGTACGAGCACCAACTTCACTAATGTGGGAGAGACTGGAAAAAGTCACACAGTGGGCAAGGTTTGGGTTTGCTTGTACTCTTCTGCTGCCAGGCTGATTTCAGCTGGGTTGAATTTCCTGCTACTTGAAATTTACACATACATACTGGATTTTTACATGAAACCAGAATGTTAGGAGCTCAGGCCAAGGTTCTTAACAATAAAAAACAACTGTTAGCTACAAAGGCAGTGACTTTATTAATTCTATCACCAAATTCTTCCAATTTTCTGCTTGGATCTGCCTTGTATTTCAGGAATAAGTCCACTTGGTCTTAATGGAAGTAAACAATGATATTTGTCTCAGAAATACATTTTTAGAATAAATCCTTTCTTCCACTTCACTGATATCTCTTGAGGCAGTGGTTGTAAAAACATAGTGGGACACTTTTAAAACAAAGATTTTTAAAACCTTTTTTTGAAATCAGTTCAGAGGCAGAAGTTTATGCTGGATGGACCACAAGAACTAGCTGGATGCTGTAACTTACCCACATTTACACTTTTATCTTATAATTACTTTTATTTCCAATATGTGGCCTTACATCAAGAAAGAAAGAAAGAAAGAAAGAAACAAACAAACAAACAAACAAACAAAACAAAAAACCCGCATACAATCCAGTGAAACAGAGGGAGGAAGGCAATGCTAAAAAACCCCAGATGGTGGAGCTACTTCATTGCCAGTGACATTATAGTACTGTGCAGGTTTTGCTTCACAAGCTCTGCAGAAAATAATCAGCCATAGCATATAAAAAGCCCCCAAATGCCACTGCCATCACATCCCAGATCTTGTGTTTCCTGACTACAAAGCTTATGTCAGTGTGCACAGCTTTCTGCAAACCTTTCCCAGGCAAATGTCTCAACTCTTCAATGTGTGTCCTCTCTGCCTTCCAGAAAAAAAAATACTATTTATCTCTTCTGTGGCCAGCAGCTCTTTAAGGTATTACATGCAGGACACAGTGTAAGCAGTTTCTTATACCTTTTGTAATGACAACATTTGTACTGAACCAGAACTTTCCTCAGCAGTACTCTTAAAAATTTTGGTGCAAGAAGGATGATATAATTTGGTTTTCTTTTTTTTTTATACAAAAGTGTTAAGACTCCTGGAAATATATAATCTATTATGATTTAAAATGCACCTTATCAGGATGTTTTTGAAGGGAAATCTTTCCTCAAAATAATTTATTTCTGACTAATTCTAGGAAACAACAGTAAGAAAATGGCAAGCTGGCTACTCTCACTATGAATCCCCTCAGTTTTAGTCTTAAAAAGCTCAGCTACTGGTTTGTACTTGGAAACATGCAGCAGATACACCATCATGTTGAGTTAATGCAGACCTTGCTAATGAACCAAAAAGAGATTAAATCTTTAAGAAACATGGGTCAAGGTTCAAACGTCCTGCTTAGCTGGGTGCAGGTTTTTACTAGGTGCTGTGTTTTAAACACTTAGGAAACAAACAGAGGAGCAAGAGTGACTTTTACTAGAGCTGAGCAGTGAGAAGCTGGGTGGGAGTGAGCAAACACCTGGAAGCACACAGCACTCCTGGGGCACCAGGAGACCTGAAACACTGGTGCCCTGCCATCAAGGGCCTTATCAGCCACCCATTGGGGCTGGCAGCCACTTTCCTGGGGTGCCTGGGAAAATGGGGCCTTTTTTCTTCCCTCAATGACTTGCCAGAAAGGTCCTCTCCTGCTCATCAGAAGCAGAGGGTGGGGATCCATCCATCCATCCATCCATCCATCCATCCATCCAGCCACTCTTCTGCCACATTCCTATTGGCATGTCCTCTGTAGCTGGATAGTGTGGGGGCAAACGTTGTATCATGGGATTTTCCAGAGGACCAGCTGAGGTATTCACCCCTGTGGCTGCTCCCTGGGGTCAGCAGGAAAGCCTGTGGGACCTGCTGCCATTGTCCAGAGCTGTTATTAGAATTTATAAAGTCATTTGGGGAACGGGCCCATCTGGCTCTGGGGATTGGATATGGGATGTGAGCTTTCCATCTCCAGGTCACCTCACAGCTGTTGGGTGTGCCTGTGGCATGTGTGACATGAGTGATGGCCTGGGGAGGACACAGGGCTCTGCCTGACACGCACACATACCCATAAATGCCGTGCAATTAGCGCAGTTTGGCTCTGCCCTGGGAAACCACCGCCGAGCAGCCGGGGGCTGAGCAGCCACACGGGCAAACCCAAACTGGTGCACATCTCTCGTCATAAAACTTGGGTGTTTGGCTTGAAAAATCCATTTTGGAGCTCTTGGACTGAGAAGGTTAAGCCTGCCCGGGAGCTAATTTCATGTCTTCCTTTAGTATCAACATTTGGAGAATTAAATAATTGGGCAAAGGAGGACCGAGTAATTTCCAGTGAGTTTATAGGACAGATGATCTGAAAGACGTCTGCCTGCCCCTCAGGCTCTCTGCCATGTATATAAAAATGAACAGATATTAGTGCCAACTAAAAAAAACCCAACCTCTTCCTCTCCCAAAAAATCTCCAAAACCTCAAAGAAACTAGGAAAAAAAAAATCCAAGGAAGCCATCATTGTCTTGTGGCAGATATCTGGAGACACAGAGGATGAATTGTACATGAACTTTAAAAATGCCATCCTTTAAAGTGGCTGCTCTATGCTTATTTCTAGACTTTATTTTTCCACAGCATGATGAAACAGTCGAAGCCACCAGGTTGTTTTCTTTCCATCACAAACCCCATTGTGTCTGAGTTCCATAACTCCTCTCTGCTCAAGTTCCCAGGGCTTCCCTGGTCCCTTCATTCCAGAAAGGCACCCTTCATTTCAAAGGCACCATGGCCAATTTAAAAATATTTTGTCATTACTGATGGCCAGGAGTCCAGGTCTTGCAATCTTCTGCTTGACACAACGAGCACTCTGCTGCCGTGGTGTCTCTACATTGCAGCAAGTGCAATTTTTCGGGTGTTACCTTGTTGACCAAATGTACTTGGTGCTCACCTGGAGCTGGAGCAAATCTCCACTGCTGTTCCCATGAATCTCCCCTGGCTCCAGCAAGGCTCGACCCTGACTTCCCTTGGAGAGAGCAAAATGAGTCTCACACATGGGCCTGCAGTGGGGTGGCTGTCGTGGTGCTGGGGCTCAAACCCTCCCAGCTCTGTGTGGGTGTCCTGTGTCCCTGGACAAGAGGGACTGCATGGAACACAGGCTGAAACAGCATCATTCGTGGTTAAGTCACCCACTGGGGACTCTCAAGTCCTGTGTTTTATCTGCTGCTCCTCTCTCTGGCACCTAACAGCATGCATTGGTCGGGTTCATGTCACCATCAATCCCTCTCCTGTTTCCTACCAACATCATGTAGCAGCACACGGCCTTTTGCTGGGTGTAGGGTGATCCTAAAGAGTCTGACACAACTGCTACCAATATCAGGGAACTTTCTGACTGCTACATTTACATATACACACTTTTTCACCTTTATTATTATTGCATTTGATATAATTTCAGTTTCCATTATGTTGCTTTTCAAAGAAAATTGAAATATATTTGAAATTAATACCACTAGTACCAGCAGCTAACAATTCTGTACAGTGTTGCATACGGATGCAGTTAGGAAATTTCTTTAGTTCATGTAAGGTGAAGGTTAATTTTAGAATGGAGTAAGAGTATCAGAGCCATTAAAATAGTATGGAAAAATGTTACCAGATGAGAAATTGTTCAAAATAAATTAAACCCATGATTTCAATCATGTCTTTCCGGACCACTTTGATACTAGACTGTATTTTTTCTTGCCTGTATTCTGCCAGAGACTTTCATAGCAATCATGTTCATTTCCAAGGAAATCATTCTTTCTTAGGTTAACAATAAAGACACTTTCTCAAGGTATGTGAAGGTACTTTGCAAAAGCAAAATATGTCTGATCCTCTGAAAAAACCCTCAACCCTTCAGTTTTACTTTCTTTTGTGTTGGTGTAACTACTGATAATCCACTATATAATAACGTTAGTGCAAACACAGTATGCTACATTATTTTGACACTTCTGGATGTGTTTCTTCATTCCCTTCTGAGCTTTATTATGCCACTGTCAAAACAGCTACTGGTAAGAAATTTTATGACTTGTGTGGCAAAGGATGTGGTGCCAGAGAGATGAACAAAGAATGGGTCAGCTACAAGATCATCCATCTTTCCCCCTCTGGACTGCACTCCCCCTTCCTCTTCTCCTCGGACGACTTCAAGGCTCAGCCGCAGAGCAGAGCATTGCTGTGAGACTCAGGGTCGCACTAATGCTGTGCTGGATACCTTGCCATTCCTTCATCCTTGGGAGGATAGTCCTGATGCAACTGCCATTTGCCAGCTCTGATTTAGCACAGTAGAGTGTAGGAGATTGTGAAAAATAAAGCTAGCTTCATGTTCCACCTTTGTTTTTTCAATAATGCTCACACTGATTAAAAAAGGTGGGAGGTGCTTTTTGAAACCAGAGTCCAGGCTCATCTGCCTGCATGCCCTTGTTTCTGAGATGAAGAAAAAGTTAATTTTTATCATCTCTACAGAAAATATTATCATCCTATGTTTTTCTACCGCATGAAGCATGTCTGTTAAACAGTACTTACTGCAAAACCTTGTCTCAGAAAACAGTTTCATTCTCACACAGAGCCCAAGCACTTTGCTTGGGCAAGGGAGATTTTCACCTACCAAAGGCTTTCTTTGCCTACCCTGATTATGCCTTCCCTTAAATCCCCTCCTGAGCATAGTCTGGTGGAGCAGCCCCCTCTCCCAGCTGTTTTAGCCTCTCACAGAGGGTAGGGCTTGTTTTGAAAGGTAAGACAAAAAAACCCCATAAGCTGATGGTGTAATTGAGAGGTAAGACACAGGATAATGTCATAAGACATAAGGTGGGATAGTCAATGTGTTTTTCTTTTTGGGTGAAAAGTAATTTAAATACAGAGATACAGAAAAGCCTCACCACACATTGGCCAAGGACATTCATGCAAAATTTCAGCTTGTAAGACATGCTTCTAACTAGTCAGCATAAAGTACCTGTGCCCTGGAATAGTTTCCTTTGTCCCCACAATTAATGTATATCAACAAGCAGCCTGTGTGGGGAAACTGAGCAAGTATATCCATGCAATTACTGCAGTCCCATTGACCATTACCTGTGGATGTGCACAAATGTGAGCAGCTGAGACCTGTCCTTCAGTGTTCACTGAGCACTGCCAGCATGCCAGTGTTTGACATCCTACGCAGGACAGTTCAGCAAAGCAGAAAGGATTTCCCTCTCCTCCACTTTCCAAAAGCAGACAGGTTTTGACCGTGGAATTAACTAGTTCATTTTCTCTATTTTCTCCTCACTGTGCTGTGCTGAAATGCAATTAGACAAAGACACAGCACACAGAGTCTGTTCCCTGCCAGAGGGCACTTCTGAGGAGACAGGCAGCGTATGCTGAAGTTGCTCCAGGAGTTAAGACCCAAATGGTGATTTAAAGGGAAGCATGCTGCATTAAGAAATGGTATGTGCTGCTTTGAATCCATCATTTTGCATTTGCTCATTTATTCCCTGTGTGGCTTGAGCTTTGGCTGTTACTGCATGCATTATTTTACCCAACTAAATTTGATCAGGGGGAGGAAGGTGAGGACAGGAGTATAACAAGATTACACGTCCTTGTTCTCCCCTTTTACCCTCCCACAGCTTTTTGGCTGTGATGCCATCATTTCCCATTCAAGCAAAACCCATCTTGCTGCCTTTGCCTGAGGCCCTGGTGCTGCAGCAGCTCAAGGCAGGGTGGGTGGGAGCAGTACAGGTGTGGGATAGGTGCAGGATAGGATGGCTGCAGGATAGATGTTGGGGATCTGGTCACTCCCATCCTCAGGCACCACGGGTAACCCTCCTGGTGACAGATGATGGAAAACCAACATCTGCCAGAAGGGGAACAGGATGTGGCTTATTCTAAACAGTGTTATGAAGTTCCTGTGGTTTGCAGTAACAGCAACTTCAATAGGCTACTGAGCCCTGAATAAAATGTCAGGAAGATTGAAAACTAAGTTTCATCTCACAAGATGCAGAGAATTTGCTGAGCACATGAAACTCACATTTATTTTATTTCTGCAGAGTGCCAAAGAAGCCCTCATAGGCTCAAGTTTTAAACTGGCCGCAGTAACAATATTTGGGAAGTAAAAAATCAGGGTAGACAAATGGCAAACATTAAAAAAAAATCACCTGTTAGAATTAACCATTCCATTCTTCATGTGTGTATTGATTCTGTATACAGAAAGGATGGAAAATCCAATGTACAGACAAGTCTCAAGGTCATCTGACACAGAGCAGCAGTGGTGTGGAGATCAGCTCTGTGCAAACCAGATCTTGCTCTGATGTGGAAGAGAGGATAGAGATGGTGTTTTCTATACTGAAATATCATTTATCACTGTAAATTATATTCACTTTGACTTGCACTGTCTTGAAAAAGTATGTTAGCAGAAATATAGAACTTCTCAGTTAAGCAAAATTGAAGTGGGAGTTAAAGGACTTACAAAAGGATTTTCTTCAGAGGCTGGTGAGGAAGAGCAAGGCAGACTTCTATAGAGAAAATTGGGTCAAGAACCACCTTGTTTTCCTCTTTGTATTGCACGTTTTCCTCTTTGTATTGCAGTATTCATATGCACTAATGTAAACACAAATAATTTGCATATCCTTATAGCACAGATTAAAATTAATTTTGAATATGAAAATTTTAAAGTGAGAATCCAATTTGCATTTTTATCAAAGAAAATCTGAACTAACACTCCAGAATTGCTAAAGAAATCCAAAATTGCTATAATTAGCTTATTGAACATTCTAATGTCCCATGACTTTATGCAGAAGCTTAACAATTTTTATTATTAAATGTTTACACAAACAGTAAAAAGGATGCAGTTTCTCTATCAAGGCTATAAATTCATGATAAAGAAAAAAGGCTTCATTTTCAATATACAAATAAATTGATGGTTTCCTGTATTCAGGCAGAAATATATTATTGCCCATAGTTCAGTGAAGAACTTAAAAGAATTGTAAAGATTTTGAAAAGAATGAAACTCAGTGCTCTAATGCAATTTAACTTATCTTAAGTCACCTGCTTATAAAACCTACAGAATGTAACAGGGAATAATCTCTATAACTTTACTGGATCCCTAACTGCATGGTCAGATTGTAATTGACAATTAAATTTCATTCACTTGCTCAAAGGCCTTTTGATTAAGTTTAGATTTTATTAAATTAGGTTAGATTTTATTACATTCCACAGGATTTAGCTGTAAGAGAAAATGGAATTGGATAGCACACAGTCTAGTACTCCAGCCCAGTACTCCTGTAGATATTGGAATCACCTTTTCAGTGCTGGTGGCATCTTCTGTCTCCCCACTCCTGAACATATTTAGCCCTTTGTTTTCTTCCATTCCAAGCTCTGTTTCTAATAACAAGTTGAACAGTATCTGTGCCTATGGGTTAGATAGGCAGAATTTCTCTACTTTAACACCCAATCCAACATCTATCAGAGAAAGCAGAGGGATGCCCGCCGATTTTATGGGGAGCTAAATCAGTTGCAAATCAGAATAAAAGTGGTGCAAGTGGGAAAGAGTTTTGCAGGCTCAGAGCATGAAAGTATCTGGGGCTGCAGGAATTGTGTGAGATCTTTTCTAAAAAGGCATTTTAGACCCAGGTCCTCAGTAATGTTTAAACCCACAAAGCATTTTGAGTATCTGGGACCTTTCTGAAAGCAGAAAAGTTGTCCACAGGATAAAGTGGTACTTACTATCACAGACACAGTTCTCTCCCTGCCTATCCTATAGTCATAAGCAAGGTACCAGATCCTTTCCAAATGAAGATTTAACTTCTGTCTAGAAAATGTAAATCCTGGCTGTTCTTCCGTCTCTTCAGGATGGCCCTGTCCAGGTTGACTTCTCGAGGAAAGTGTAAGTACACCATGACACAATCTCATAGGTCATCTGCACAATGACCCGATGCCAACATTTTCACATCTTTCTAAAATAACTGGAGGTTGTTTCTTTTGTATTTTAATATTCCTTGAAAAAACACATGCCTGGAAAATCAGTGTGGATACAGTTCTGCTTCTGTCCTAATACTGGGACAATCTAATGGTTACAAATAATTACACCAGAACAGGGGAATAAGAATTGCATGAAACAAAAATCAAAGCAGATGGAAAATATGACTCAGCTCCTCTCTGCTCCACTCCCACCACATCTCTGAATTACTGTTTTCCCCTAGAAGTGCATTTGATCTGAAGTGCATTTGCAAGACAGGACAAAAGTTTTGATTAATACTCCTTCCCCTGTGAGCAGAGGTCTCCAAGCAAACCTTTCATGGGTGATGTCATGGGAAGAATCAATAGTGGATCAGAACATGGGAGATTTTTTTACACATGTGTGTGGTTGCACATGGCTTCCTCATGATTGTCCCATATATGTATTTTGCTCTCAGCCCCTTCAGTAGAGTTCTACAGATCTGATTTGGGAACCACAACAATATCTAAGATTTACTTCTCTAAATCAGAACAGGTTCAGGTCCATGTACACTCCATTAGCAATCTCTCTTTGCACTGCACAAAAAGATGGATCATATTCTGACCCCAGTGT
This sequence comes from Melozone crissalis, assembly GCF_028551555.1. Taxonomy (NCBI): domain Eukaryota; kingdom Metazoa; phylum Chordata; class Aves; order Passeriformes; family Passerellidae; genus Melozone; species Melozone crissalis. Next base: position 33,535,215 of record NW_026535794.1, read on the forward strand.
TGGTCACCAGTTTCTATCTCCAAAGACAGTGGTATCAGTGAGGACAAAAGCAGGGTTTATATTTTGTTACAAGCTTTGAGCTTGGCCACAGCCTTGCCATTTCTTCAGAGCTGCACAAGGACTGGACCCATCTCTACAGCTGGAAGCAAAGTATTCCTGCCCTTCTAACATGAAGTGTGCCTCAGTGTCCTGAAACTGGAAAGGGGCTCTTGCTTGGGCTGCTGGAGTAAAAATACCAGAGACTGGCCCTTACCTTTGTGGTGCCATTCATTGCAACACCCCTACACCCTCATCTGTTTAATGCAAGTTTGGGACTGTTCAGAAACAATCAGGGGACCAGATTTGGTGCTTCTGTCCCTCAGTGCAAAGCAAAATGCATGATCCCATGAAAACCAAGTGATAAGTCTGGTTTTTCCCAGTCCACTTTCCTGAGGCCAGCAGTATTTCCCTGGTCCCACTGTCTCAACCCAGGACAGAAGGGCTGTTTCCATCACAGAACAGATCCATACCTTGTTTTTCAGTTTGCTCTGTGCCCATCCTGTTTATGTCTTCTGAACTGCGTATTGTTTCCACTTTAACAGCTCCTGCCAGCTGTTTTCTTTTGGTACCTTTTATTGCAGATAGAATTTCAAGGGCTTCCAGGGGGAAGCTGCTGAAAGCACTGCAGCTCTCAGACTCACTTCAAAGCAACTTTCATCATTTTTCACGCGCTCTTTTTAGGACTCTTCTTCTGTTCTTTCCCCAAAACAGATTCTCTCAAAGATCACACTGGGAGATAGCACTATTTATGGCACTTCACCAGGAGACATCGTGTTTTTTGTCTGATTTGGACACATCCACTGTCCTCTAAAGGTTAAAACCAGTGAGGTCTCCTCCCCATCTCACTTGTAGTTTGTTGTTGGTAGGATTTTTTTCCAGAGGAAGGGGTGGGAGGAAAGGTTATTGTTGGAATTTAGCTGCCAGAAGCCTGAGGGTCAACTTTAATTTAGTTGAACCTCCCATCATTAAAGGGATTGTAGCTTCTGCACTGGACCAGGCAGACTCATCTGTGGGAGGCCCTGGCTTCACACCAACATTAATTGTGGCTGAATTGTTCTTACAAGCTGTGAGGCTTTGTTGCTGAACTTAGAGGAGAGATAGCCCATCAGTTTCACAACTTTCTCAGGGTAGAGAACAGGAGGGGAAAGAAAATTCCTGCCTAACCCATGCCCTTGATGCACAGCCTGCCATCCTCCCCAGGCACAGGGCAGGGCTGCTATCCTGAAAAACTGAAGGCTATGACCTGAAAAGTGGAGGGGAAAAAAGGGGCAGTAAGTCTTGAAAGGAGAGGGTTGAATGCCTAAAGGAGAGGGATGGGAATGCCCAAATCCAGCAATGATATAAAGGGCTCTGACCTTGAGAATTAGTGAAGATACACTCCTCCAACTCAGATGCTTTCAGGTAGTCCAAATACAAGTGAGGAAGTGGTTGGAGGGGCAGCCTGTGGCACCACATACTGTTGTATGAATCTTCTTGAGTTTGAACCACTCAAGAAATAAAGAACAAGGCACTATCTAAAGATTTGTTTATTTAAATTCAGGTTCTTCCACCTGACTAATTTCAAAACTCACCACCTGGACAATGCCCCATCTTACCTGTGCTGTCAATCTGACCCTGCTTTGAAGAGGAGGTTGAACTTAGTGGTCTTCAACAGTCCCTTTCACTACAAACTTATCTGGGATCCCATGAGGGAATCCATTTCCAAGAAACCGTATTTAAAGCAATAAAATTCTTGGTGAAGAATGTTAAAAAGGATGAAGATTCAGTTCCCATTATATCTGTAGACAGGAATATATTATAAATCTACCTTCCCCCTACTCTCAAAAGCACCACTGAGGAGAGAGGGAGACTGAAGCCACCTCGCCCTACTTGTGAGGGCTCACACTCCATAACCACTGGCACAGTACAGAAGGTAGCAATAGCAGTGAACAGTCAAAATGCTTAAACCTCCTCTCCCATTGTGCATCCAGAATTTAACAAGGCATCAGTAGCTGACAGCACAATCCCACATCCCTCTTTCCAACAAGCATGGCTCAAAGTAGCACTGGATACACACGCTTCTGCTGCCTGCAAAACCAAGGAGAGATTTCTGTATTTTGTGATGCAAAACTCTGCAAAGGACATGAAATCCAGTCAGGACCTGGAGTCAGGACCAAGGCACAGTGTCCTGGTGGTTGTTCCTGCTCACTGCTGGGCAGAAGGTGGTTCATGGCTGCTGCTTCTCTGCTCTGGGTTAGTGGCTGCAGAACTGGATAGCTGGATGGTGGCATCTGGAGGTGCAAATTGGTCTTGGATTTGCTTTGCCCCAAACCTCTGCACTTAAAACCATGATTACCAAATGGCCCATCTTTCAGTCCTTGTGTCTTAATTCTTAAATAAATAAATAAGTGAAAAGCAACCTCTATTTGTCCCTTCTAACCCATTATTCAAACAAATTAGTTTAACAATTACAGAACATCTTGTATCTATAGCTACCAAATGTTCCTGAGTGATATTGCCCACACACTCAAGTGGAAGACTGCCAAACATATCATGGATATTTTTTCTCTTAAGCATCGAAGGCTGAAGGGCATACTGAAGTTAGTTGCTGGATTTGTGCCTTTGGAGCACTTTCTTTGTGTCATTTGAAAATCAAAGGCAAATCTTTTCCTGAATTATAGCTGCAAAGTGTTGGGGAGAAAACTGAACTGAACTTGAAATATTTGGGATGGTCTCCTGGCTGTCTGCTGGCCTGAGAAGGTGGTGTGATGTGATAGAGGAGATGAATTTTAGAGGAAGTGCAGCTCGCTTCATGGGTATGGAAGGGGTGTATTTGAATACTTTCTGTGCTGTATTTGAAGACTTCTGCTGAGTTCCTTGTGACCTCAGTTACTCTCTCTCTGAGACAGACACTCCACTGAGAATAGTCTTCCAATCTGTTTGGTTAAGCATTGAAAAATTTCCACCATTAAATCTCAGACATCAAAGAATTTTTATCATTGATAAAACCCCCAGAACAACATCATTTTGAGATTTTTTTTTTTTTTTTTGGTTATATGTAAAAATTCTCATATGAACAAAAAACTGTAGGTCCACAGTGAATCCAAATTTTACCAGCCTGAAACAATCTTCTTCAGCAACTATGACCTTTTGGTGGGTGGAAAATGCTTTTCTCACTGTATAATCCCTGCCTACATAGGACGTCGATTACTGCAACTGTTTTCTTGCATAAATGAACAGCTGTGGGCAAAATATTGCACAAAAATTGATGAAACTCACAGAAGCTATAAGCACACATTACAGCTAATGGAGGCTTTTCCCAAGGAAAGGCAGCACAAGTATCACACTGGCAAATCTATCACATCATTGGACTATGAAAATGGTAAGAAATATTCTAGGATATACTAGTATATTAAAGGAGGAAGCCTGTGGCAATTGTAGAGACTACAAGAGCTCATAGCCTAAGGCTTACTCTGATTGCAGGGAAAAATGATCTTGTCTTCAATTTCTCAAGATACAAACCAAATGCCTTGCAAATTGGTCACATTCCATTTAACTCATATTAATCTACATCAGGTTGCCTGGGGGTCAAACCCATGTTTTTGTTGTATTTTTCTTTTTTCCCTCTAGACGATATCTCTTTTTGGCTGTAAAATGTGCTGAAAGCTGTACAAGAGACATTCACAAATATGCTTCTCATTACCATGGTCTGTACAGTGATGCCTACACAATCATGCTAATGTGCTTTGCTTCAAGTTCATGTAAATCAAGCCGGTGGGTCAGCCCATTTTAGCTGTGTTAGCACTGCAAGAGGTTTTGGTCAAGGAAAGGAATTCTATTAGATATAATTTGCTTTTTCTGACTCCAAAGATACAGAGATCCCTCAAATGCAACAACAAGCTCATTAACTGCTGTGTATAGAGTCAGTTTATCAGGTATTTCCAAGACTCTTAAAGCAGACCATGCACGGTGCCCTAATTCAGCCTCCAGGGAACAGCCTTTAGAACTGGAAGGTAACTGCTTTTCCTCTAACTAGCTCCCCTGTTAAGGAAGTGAAGCTGAAAGCTGAATTAAATGTTTCAGGCTATTAAGAAAAGCATTAAGCCATTTGAATATTAAACTGGGCGTATTTTCTATGCTCAGAGAAAAAACCTTGTTCTCTTTCATGCCAGTGAAATAGAGAATCCCTTCAACTTGTCTTTTGGCCCATAAATATCAGATACAAGGAGGTCAGCTATGCCCTTACTAAGGAAAATATTGTTTTTTGCTATATCAGCTGGGATTTGTCTCCAGAGAAATCTGATCAGAGCAGCGTGACCAGAACTTGCCTTTACAATGAAAATTCGAGCATGGAGCAGAGATACATGGAGATGCCCTCAGCTCACTACTGCAGGCTTCTCCCAGAAATGCACAGCTTAACCCTGTGTGGAATGGCACATCTCAGACGTGGTGTCCAGATGTTTTCAGGTTCCCCACCTGTCATGTCCAGCTCCCAGAAGATGCAGACATGTTTCTAACATGTATATTTTACCTTTTTAAAAAGATGATTTACTTTTATATCTTTATAATGCCCTAGCTGCGACTGTTGCTGCCTGAGATCCTCCTCCTCATGCCAAAGCTCAGTCCTGGTGTTCTCCTTCCTTGGCTGCCCTTTCCAAGCCTCTGGTCACTGTTCTCTATTGCAAGAAGAAGGATTTCCATGGAATTGGAGTGGAGCTGGGGTTCACCCCCACAAGAACAACTCGGCTGATGCGCAAACATCCCTTTTTGGGGCTCCGGGGACAAAAGAATGGCTTCCCTGGAGGACTGGGAAACACAGATATTCAGTTATCACCTGGATAAACTCCCCTGCCCAAAGTGGATAGCTCATGGACAGCCTCTGGTGTGGCCTTTCAGAGGGACATGCTGAGATGCTTTCAGGCTCTACATGACACAAAAAACCCATGAGTAAGACTCCTCTGCCGCAGAGCCTGGGCTCTGCATGGAGGTGTGTGTGCCCATGAGGTTGACTGGAGAAGGTGCTGTGTGTTCAGGTGAAGCACAGTGGTCTGTAAAGGACACAGAACTCCTGGGATAGCCTGCTGCATGTAAGTGTGCCTCCAAAGCATTTACAGGCATTACGAGTTTTTTTACAGTACATCCCAAGACAAAAAATATTGACCCAAGGACCTCTCAAAAGGATTCTGAAATCACATATGGATTCAACTCACCTTCACTCTCTTTTAAAAAACACCAGCCACACCAGGTCCCCAGCCTGACTGAGCCCCAGCTGTCTCCCTGCACACTGATATGGTGGGGGGAAGAGCCACGCTTGTCATCTGCACTCCCAGGTCCCCTGGTGTGACAAGCCACATTTGCCTTTAACCCAGGCACAGGGTTCACCTTCTCCCGCGCTGCTTCTTCTTGATAAAAGAATCAGTGCATGAAAGCATCGCCATGGATATGAACAGATGCAGAGAGGAGAATGGGAACAACACAAACATTATGTTCCTCCCAGAGCTGCGCTCCTGTCGCTGCCCGTGCCACATCTGTGTTTTTGAAGGGAAATGTCATAACATTGCTAATCAATAAGAGGAGCGACAGGACCATTTGTCATGAGCGAGCCGGCACTGCAGCTGTTGCAGTCATCCTCTCGCTGGGCTCTGCGACAAGCAGGGAAGGAGCCGCTTGTTGGCCGGCGGCAGCCCCTGGGCCGGGGCAGCTCCAGCCTCGCAGCACCCGGGCTGAGCGAGCGGGCAGAAAGCCTGGCAGGAGTCTGGGGCTGCGAACAAAGGACACCAGACACCCTGCAAGGGAGGGACGGGCCCGGGTGTCGGAGGAGCCCACTGACCTTTAATCTGCAGCCCGCTGTTGCATATGCATCGCGTTTGTACTGCAGATGTTCCTCGCTGCTCCGCCGGTCAGGGCGGCGAGCGGCTGATCTTACAGCAGGAGGCAGGGCTCGGGGAGATCTTAATGAAGACTTTAAGCCGCGGGTTGCAATTAGAATGGCCCGGCGGTGTAAGCCTGGGAGGGGGTCACGGAGCTCCTGCAGCTGCTCCGCCGGCAGTAATGGCCCTGCTGATGGGCACGGCTCTCCTCCACAATGAGAGCAGCCGTGCATGTCGCGGGTGCTGGCCGAGGTGACAAAACTGAGCTGCCCTTTCCCACCCCATTAAAATAATTCTTAAATTAGGAGATTTATCTTGATCGGATGCTCTATCTGTGTGTGGCACTGCCACGTATAACGCTCCATCTCTTTTCCCCAGACAGATCAGGCCAGTAAATAGAAAAGGATTAGATATCAATATATTGAAAAGAATATCGGGAAATATAGGGAAACAGCACTTCTTTTTTAAATCATGACCTGATTTTTGAGGCAGAATTTGACCCTCAACATGGTCTCCACAAGGAACAAAAGCTGCCTCCTGCAACAAAGAGAACTGCTTCTCTGCTACTGAAGACGGCCAATTAAAACAACATCCACATATCACTTATGGTGTCTGTACCCAAATAACAGGATGTCTACAGGCTGAAAAGGATACAGGCTCCAGCTTGGATTGCACTTCTGAGCAATATCCACCAAGGTGCAAATATCATTTTGATCCCACATGAGATTTCTGAGTTCAACAGTAAATGCTATTTAACTAACAGCAATGACCAGGATCTTCCCCCAGTGTCACCTTAGCAGCAGCTAATGCCACCTGAGGGTTGTCTCCTGACACTCAGGTTCACACTACGATGCTGGAGCTCAGCGAAGCACAGCCAAACTGTTTATTTTGTAACCAAAGTTTCTTCTAACGGAAAAGTCCCATTTTTTTTCTCTAATTCACTGCTTTGGGGAAAAAAAAAAAAAAAGTCAGTTTTGGCAGTATTTTGTTTCCAGAACTTCTTGTCCCAAAACAAAGCATTCCCTTAAGGTTGAAGTGGCCCTTGTGAACATTTTTGGAATGGAATCTTTTCAGTTTTAATTTGGAAATGATTTTTTCCCACATGCAATTCACTGTTATTATTTTCACACAGAAACACATCGACAAGCTTTCAAAGAGAAAACTTGGGCCAACGCGCTTTGATTTCATAACAATGGAAAATTTTGATTGACCTGAAGTAACATTTTATCAGAGTTCTATTGCACATGGAATTTCACTTGCATGTATATTTTTGCTTTTTTTCTTTATTTTGGAACCAGGAAAAATATTTCCATACATGCAAAGGTCTGGTTAACCTTGATCTTATGAGTCCTCCCAGGAGTTCATTCTCCCTCCCTGCTGGTCCTCCTGCTCGGGCTAAAAGCAGGCAAGGTTTGGGTTCTGCCTGCTGTAACAGCTATCACTGGATTTCACCCATTGCAAAAGCACTTTTACTGCCCTCACAGCCTCCTCCAAGGGCGAATTCATTACAGCTGGGAGGTCTGATCAGAATGCATGAAGTGCTACAGCAATGGCCAGGCTTGAGAGATAATTCGTCAAAGTATTTGTCGTTTCTCATCTTTTTAAACGTGCTGCAAAATCTTCAGGCACCTGTACCAGCAGTCCAAGAAGTGGTCACATAGAGAGATGAAATTTTGAAGAAAAGGGGTAGGTCAAGGAGGTTGAATTCATTCTAAGGAATGATATAGCTTTCACAGCAATATATCTACTGCTGTAATTTATAGCCCGGGCTGCCATAATGATGCTGTATCCCTTTTTCTTTCCACAGTTCCAGTTCACTGAAGAATTTCAGCATACACTTTGATTGACAGGGCAGATGGTAACATTGTTTGCCGTTAATGTTAACCTATTATTTAATATATGTGTTAGTTTTATTATTTTTTAACAGGATACTAGTGACTATAAAGTTTAATTGACCTTTTTTGCCAATAAATAAATCATCACTGGTTTCAGCAAGGATTGTACTTTTATCTGCCAATAAAAAGCTGAAGGAAACCTCTTAACTACACTCCTTCCTCTTTCCTCTTTCTTTAATCTCCTTAGGACTCTTCTTATGAACAGTACCCTGGAAAAAAAATTATCCAGTGACGGAATGAGCAGCTCTATATATGGTTAAGTCAGGGTTTACATCAGAGAAAGAAATGGGGTTTAAATTGGCTGCGTGGTAAATTCTGTCTCTCAAAGTCCTGACATGATTGGAACTGAAATTTTATCCCAGGAGAGCACAGCCTTGGTTTCCATCTTGGTTGCACTGGACTTTGCAACTTCAGGGCCTCTGATGTCACACTTGTACCTTGAGCAAGGGGAAGGGGAAGCAGAATCAGGCTGAATGTATTTAAAAAATGGGAAAATTAGGTAAGAAAATCTGATCACAAATAAATTTAGAATATGCTTGCCCTACTTTATTTACTGTTGGGTGGTACAAAAGGAATATGCTGTGCAGTTTTAAGCTCTATAGCAGGAGTGCATGATTAATGCAGACACCAGAGCCCAGGAGAGACTCAGGGGGTTCTGAGGGGATGGCCAGCTGCACTTCACCAGAATGAGCTGCTGTGGATCCCACATGCTTTTTAATGGCTCCTTCCTCTTGGTTTTCTCCTCTCCCTGATTTAAGACTATCACCCGACAGAGTTTTATTTTCCCTGTAAGCACTTCAAGCCAAAGTCATTAGAAAGCAGAAAAGGAAAACTCAGTTTGGTTATCTGAAGCTTTTTGCTTAGCTGACTCTGGAGAAAAGTCCATCCAACCACAGAGAAAGAAAAGTCTCATTTTTCAAAACTGTGAATTCATTAAGAGAACTCATATACATAAAAAGCAGTGAAGCTGAACAAAATGTAATTTTTTCTGGCTGAGAGAGATTTTCTTATGTTGTTATAAGCATCTACAGTAAGACACTGGATTTACATTTAGGTTGGGATTTTTAGCATCTGACTTCTTAACTACATGCCTCAGGTTTTCTGAGGGCTAGGGTTTGGGAAAAGAAACTTGCAGTTGGGTAGGTAGGACAAGTAATGAAAACTCTATGAACACATAGGCATACACAGCATGTGCTGTGCCATCATAAAATTAGTATGCTCCTCTGGGTAGAATTCCTTTGCCTTTTTTTTCTGCCACACATTTGGACACAGTTCTGATTGCTTGAGAAGTAACCAAGTAGCACATATAAAAAATATATATGTATATATGTATGTGTATATGTGTGTGTACATATATACATATACATATACATATACATATACATATACATATATATATGTAACGTGTACAGACCAAAGACACAAAGAGAACAAGAAAAGCTAAACTGAGAGGGGTGGGATTCTCCTTTTTCTTAATGTAATGATCACCACTCCAGTCAAATGCAGAACAGAACTGTAATTTCCCTTTTCTTGTTCTATTCAGTTGAAGCAATTGAAATTGAGAGGAGCTATAGAGAAGGTGAAGCTGGTGGCAGGACAACCTCAGTGAATGGGGCCTATTCCAGCTCTGAATAAATTTCTGTGTACAGTAATAAGAACAACACATCTTTTATGTACTGCAGAATTGCTACATCAGGTGAGATCAGAGGGGCTGCTTCTAAACCAGTGTTTTGGGGAGCTGGGATGGAGTTGCTATTACACCAAGCTCTGGTCATACCAGGGGCCACTCCTTTAGAACCCCCCTGGCTTTCCACCAGACAGCTGGAGGATACTCCTTGACAGTCTGATCCCAAGGAGAGCAAGGCTCTGACGTGCTAATATGCAAACCCCTTTCAGAGGTGAGAACAGAATGATTACTTTTCACACTGCAGTTACAATGCCATTTGTGGTGACAGCATCAGGCAAACAGGCAGGTACTGCAGCTATGCTGGTGTTATTATGGAAACCCAGCTGTGATGGGCAGCAGGGCCACAGAGAGGATGGACAAGTAACCCACTTAGACCTGCCTGCAGTGACTCCAGTCCCAGGGCAGACTTCATGCTGCATTTTGCCATCCATTTAGTGGCGCAGTGGAAAGCAAACATGGGCAGTAATGGGCTGACAGCCTTTGGATGGGTTAGACTTTCATTTCTGTGTGGTTTCTTGAAAATTCTTTTTGATGTTATTGGAATATTTTTTCTCCATCTTTCCTGTGGGTTGTGAACAATTAATCCTAAGAATTGCTATAACATAAGGAAGCAGCTTTGAGTAAGTATGAGAACCCATTTCCTATGTGCAGCATTGCAGACAATCCCTCATCTTAGCCTATTTGTGAAAAATCTTTTTTGCCTTGCCTACAAGCTTACGTGACACAAGTCTTGTTTCTTTTCTGTCCAGGCCCTCTGGACCTGGAGGGCTTCTTGCCCTTGTAGATCAAAATTGAGAAATTTAATTCTGTGCCAGGAATGACTCATTGCCTAATGTGCCTTAACACACAGACACTATCTTCTTTTGCCACTAGAGTCTGGGTGGAGGGAGTTGTGTCTCTCCTCAGATCAGGGCTGTCTCCTCTCATCATATTAGCTTTATTGCTTTGAGGTATTCCTGGGACAACTCATCTCTTCTTTAACATCACATTATCCATGAAAGAAGCCTCTGCTAAGCAGAGATGACAATCTATGAGAGCTTTTTCTTGTGCCAAGGGAACTGAGTTAGAGGAGAAAACTGCTTCAAGATTGTTTAGGAAAGTGTTGAGCTCACTGGCCTCCATCCACTAAGGCAGAAAAGCATTATTTTAACTTCAAACACACAAATATTTGACTTCAATGGGACTGTGTGAGTCTGTAACATATATGGGTATGTGGAGACTCTCTGGTTCTCAGAAATTCCAACAGCAACAAAACTTCCTCAGTGATTTCCTTTTCTTTCAGGTCACCTACCAGTATCTCAGATTATTCACCACTCTGGCAAGCTACATGACCTACAGCTTCAGTCCCAGAGTCTGGAATCTGAATTGAAAGAATTTGTATTTCTGTGCTCAGTTCCATGATACCTCCAGAGATCCATTCTTTTTGTTTGCTCCTTTCTGTTTCTGCGCTCTGAGGCTTGCAGAAACAATGCACTAAAACAATGCACTAAAACAATGGACTTCCTGCAAAATTCAGGTTTTCTACTTTGCTACAGCATGAGATTTTCAGATTTAGACACAAGAATGTATATGAAGTCTTTTTATTTTCATTTACAGTGAAGAGGAGAAGAAGGGAAGACATTAAAAGACCAAGCAGCTCCAAGGAGCAGCTTTTTCTAACAAGTCAGCAGGTTTAAAAGTAATGGGACCAGCAATCCATGTCATTTATTGAGTGTGCCTGAATCTACCACTGTGACTCACTAATGCTGCACTTAAATGCATGAGACATTTTACCATCCTCATACCTGTCTTTCACAGATGAGAAGAACTCTTTCACATGACTGAGGAGCAGTTCAGAATCTTGCTGCCATGAGATGGCAAATGTCACTCAGGACAGATTTAAATCATCAGATGACAATTGTGATAATTTTCATTTGTTCCTTTGATGAATCTGGGCAGTCCTAAAGGATAACACTGAATTTACTTCTGTGTTCAGAATGCTATTTTGTGAAGTTTCTTGTGTCAGCCAGAATGATTTGAAAATGACACATCAGCTTTACCAGTTTGCTCTGAATAGCAGCAGCAGCACCTCTCCTTAGAGCAATTGCAGCTTTGGGCCTGTCTCATGAGTGCTTCTACACCAGGCCAACATTCAGTGAGCTACAGGTATGCTTTTGAGAGGTTTGTGTCACTGAGAGCTTTCATGGGATGATAATGTGATGGATAACATATTCTGAGAAGATGGCTGAAATAACTGCAATTAAAATTGAGCACATATGAAAATGTCGGCCACTGTATTTTCAGTCATGTTACTGAGAGAGTAAAGACTTGTATCTGAGAGCTGTAGGGATTTGCAAGTGCCAGTGTAGGACACTTCCAGGGGATGGATGGGAACTCTGGTTTTGAAGGTCATTGCTGCTCACCTTCTGTTTAAGCTGTGCCAGCTGAAAGAGGGAAAGATCTAGGGACAGAATGGTGAACACATTAGCACCTGTGATTGTTCCTCTACTATCCTGCAAGGCAGGGAAGCATTTTCCCATTGTGCAGTGAGCCCTGCAGTGAATTCATTTCTACCTTTTACAGACAGTCTTGGAAAGACCCTAACTCTGTCTTCAAGAGGCACAAGGAAAAGAGTCTAGACTGAAGGACAGAACAAGTAAATATTCAAAAATAATAAAAATACCAAGGTATTTCTTTGACATTGCAGAATCTGTTTTCCCTGTCATGACATAGTCTAACAGTTGAAACCAGGCTCAGAACCGACCAACTTCATCACGTCTTTGACAAGCATTTTTCTTATTTTCCCTGTCTATAAGGTCTTTCAGACAAATCAGCCTAATGCTCTCAGTTAACATGTAAGCAGCTAATTCAACCAATCTCTAATCTCCCAAGAGCACTATACTACTGCTACAAAGCTCAGAAAAATATTCCCCAAGGTCTCTGAGATGGGTTTCAGGATAAATAATTTGCTCAAACTGTCTTCCCCTTTTTCTGGCAGACTGAGCTCAAACCTGAGTCCAAACAGAGATATTGGACTAATCACCAGCTCCTGGGAGCCAAACCCTTCTCCCTCTTCCAAATACACCAATCCCTATTTGCCTACCAGTCTGCCTTTTCTCTGACACCACAATCTCAGCTGGAAATAATTGGCAGCCTGCACAATTTCTACTTGCTGTAGCTTTTAACCCTGAACCTTCCTGATCAGACCTTGGAAGTGTTCATCTCATCACCAATCCAAGTAGTATTTAAAATCAGCAATTGCGTATTTAAATTCAAGAGAAAGACAAGGGTTTGTGTTCTAAATCATGATTTTTCTGTTGAAGAACCTTTTACATGTTCAGAGTAATTTGATTCCAGCATGACTTGTGTATGGGATTCTTTAGGAGAGGTATTAGATGCTCAGGGCTCCAAGAGGGCTTGATCAATTTGTGTCCCAAAGTACTAATCCATTTCGGCACCACAGTATAGAGAGAACACAGGAATATGTACTGTCAGCAAACAGGACAGAGACAGCATAAAATCCATCCTGATAGCAGAAATATTGCCAATGGTGCTGATAGACAAGAAAATACAGACTAACACGGAGCACTGTATTTCTCATGCTTTAGGCAGTAACTGAGTCACTGAGTCATCTCTTCCCTCCCAGAAGTAGATGTTGAAAGGGGTGAGGAGGGGAACATCCATTGAAATGACTTGAATGTAGTGCTCCTGACCCTGCATGTGAGGTCCTCTGCAGGTCTGCTCTCCTCAGACTCAGCCTGTGCTCCCATATGCCTCAGACCACCAGCTGTTTGTGTAGGCACCTTGTTGATTATCCTGCTCTCCAAGCAAGCTTGGCTAGTCTGGAGAAGCAGATTCAATTATTCCTCCCCACCTTACTGTCTCAGACTAAGCTTTCATCTTCTCAAGTGTTTCTTCTTTGAATGTGAATTCCTTGTGATGGTGCTTTATTTGGCTTGTGAATGATCACAAAAAGTACAAATTCATAGAGTAATAACAGTAAGTGTTTTGTTTTCTATCTTGGTGCTTCTGCTTTTACTGGCACATCAGCATGTATGTGATCCAATGGGTCACATTGGATTGATAAGGTGGGAATCATGCTGGGATACATTTGATTTTTCAGCTTGACTAACTAGGTGCCTCTTAGAGCTGGATCAAGCAGGAGTGACTGTCAAGACCAGTCAGAGGGAAAGCTCAGATGGATATGGCTGCAATTATAGCAAAATATCTCTGCCACCATATCCCCAGGGAGTAAAGCAGAAGAATTTACTCTTTGGAGAAACAATCATGCATAAGTGACCCATCCCAAATGTTGTGACTCCCCTACCTCTGGGAATGCCCAGATATCTGTTGTAACCATTAGGTGTCAGAGTTCTCTGTGCAGCAGCCATTTGCATAGGATGGCTCTGGAATGAAGTTCTCTACAGATATGCAGCAAACCAATACATAATTACAGGGCGTCTACTGGCACACACTGGAGTGGAGGGGAAGGAAGGTGGTTCCTGCCCTTGCACCAAGAGAGGGGCTCAAGGTGTCTACGGCTTTAGGGAGGCACACCTGGGAGACAGGATCCTCCAAGAGCTCTGCAAACCTGATTGCCTGTTGGAGGGCCAGGAGCTCTGCCTCCCACTGCACCTCTGCCTCCCAGTGCAGCTGTGCCTCCCAGTGCAGCCCTGCACCCCAATACAGCTCTGCACCCCAGTGCAGCCCTGCATCCCAGTGCAGCCCTGCAGCCCGGTGCAGGTCTGCCTCCCAGTACAGCTCTGCAACCCAGTGCAGCCCTGACTCCTGGTGCAGCCCTGCCTCCCAGTGCAGCCCTGACTCCTGGTGCAGCTCTGCAACCCAGTGCAGCCCTGCCTCCCAGTGCAGCCCTGACTCCTGGTGCAGCTCTGCAACCCAGTGCAGCCCTGCCTCCACTCTGCCTGGGAGCCATGGGCTGCTGGTGTGCACACATGGATAGAAGCATCCCCTCCTGCCATTCAGGCTTGCTCTGAACCCAGTCATGGAACCTGTGACAATGCAAGGACGTTGTCAGGCAGCCCCTTGAGATCAGGTTTGATTTCAGCAGTATATGGAGCAGCAGCCAGAAGACAGTAATTTCCTATTGCATTCTGGAAATTAAATTAGCCACATTTTGTACCCTCCTGCTAATTAAAATATGGCTTTTTGCCTTTTATTTGTATTTTCAGAAATTTTCATCCAGGAGGCCTATTATATTTAGTTTACCTCATTTTATCTTTATCATCACTCTGATTATTCTTACAGCTGGGAGTTGCTAAGGGAAACAGCCCTTTGCCCTGGAGTCTCACACCTGAGTTGTCAAGGGAAGGAAAGCCTTATGTTTGAAAATAGGCTGTGCCCTTCTGGCATGTAGTGATATAAATGATCGAAGAATGGAAAAAAAAATGCAGTGACAAAAATGATAGTCAGTCAAAAAGTATTTTCTTAGGAAAGAATTCCTTAGGTTCAATAAAAAAAAAAAAAAGTTTCATGCTTTTACAGATGTATCTCACAAAGTGTGATTTTATTTCTGAAGTTTCTGGATAGTGTTTGAGTTCACAACTCTGATGAACTGTCCTTTTGCTCCCAAAGGCAGAATTTCTTTTTCCCTTGGGGGAAATGAAAAGTCAAGAGAAGACACTATTGAACCATTTGATCAGTGCCCAGATCTGGCTAGACTATGAAAAAGGAAAGTATGCAGCAACACTAACCTTTAAAGACCCTTGTTTAAAAGAAAATCAGATATAATAGCATAAAGGTAAAGGTAATAGCCTGAAAAGATTTCAGTACAGAGAAAAGAATCAAATGTCTGAGAGCAAAATGCTAGTTAAAAATAATCATGGGAAGATGATTAAGTAACTGCAAAAAAAATTATACACACCAATTTGAAAAGGAAAAGCAATTCTTACCCTTTTAAATCGGGATTTTGTAACATTTCACTGCTTCTAGATTTGCAGAAATATTTCTGTACACTTCAAATGCCCTGCTATTCATTGTCTTCTGTGCTTTATGAAAATTGAAAAGACCATATAACCTGTGGATAGGGATGTTTGTATGTATTTCCTATTTCCCATTTCACTCTATATTGGTGAATTGTATAATCAGGATATTTCATCTGATTATTTTTTTCCACAGTCAGTACAACAAGTACATTTCAAATCAAGTTTGGTATGCACTTCCTGATTTTCTTTTGGAGGTCATTCAAAGACAATATCAACACTGTCATCTCATTTCATTCTTTGAGGAGAATCCATTTTATTTGAGCCAACAGAGATCTCCCACTAAGGTACAATAGAGAACATTGTCCTACTGTGATTAAAGCTGTGTTCAGAGCAGCAGGTCCATTTGGCAAAGGATTTTGAGACTTTGACCTTTACCTTCTGCTCCAATTGCAATTGCCTCCTCCTTCAACCCCAAACACTTGTCTTAGAAATAAGAGAAAAGCAAAACAAAACAATACTTTCAGGTATGTTAATAATCTTAATTCCTTTTTTTCTTCTCTTGAGATGTAGTTAGCACTAGGTGAGAGTTTTGTGGTGAAGCACAGGCTTGTTGAAGCAAGCTGTGTCCCAAACAGGTGTCACTGGGAGAGTACACTCCACTGCGGGCTCTGTTTGCCTGGTTTGTGCGTGGCTTGTTGGCATGGCTGATGGGACACTGAGTCTTCCCATTTCCCTAGCTTGGTGTTGTTGCTTTTTAAGCTGACTCCAGTCAGCAAATTGCAGAGTCCCCATGCTCTGCAGCTTCTTTCAACCCAGGACAGGGGCCCTTGGGGTGCTTATGCCTTTTTAGAGACACCAGGAACCCTCCTTCAGGTCTGCACTGAGTATTGGACACTGTTGAATTGTTGGTTTATACTAGAGCTATCAGGACATCCAGGGTTTGTGTCTGAAAGAGTTTTCTCCAGACAGAGGTGAGAGGGCACCAGGAACCAACCAAGCCCTCAATGCTGGGTGAGTGAGTTGGCTGTAGGAAGGACGACTCTCTCTCTCAGGCCCTCTGAATATATGTAACAAAATGATCAAGCTATACCTAGACAAAAATGACTAATTTATACCTAGATGAAATGCTGCCTAATTTTCTATAGTAGATTGGATGACTGGATCTGTCATGCTGAAAGAGATTCTCTTCTTACCCCAAACTGGCTGTATTTATCATGAAATCAGCATCCTGTCTTTTGAAGAGAGATATTTATAACATAGAGCCCACATCTTTTAATTTTTTTAAATTGAGACATCAAAAAATTATTTAAAATATCGAAAACATAGGGAACAAATATTTATCATTTCTCCTCCAAAACCTTATTGTGGCCAAATCAGATCAGTTTTGTGAAATATTTTTTATTTGATGAAGATGCACATTCTGAGGGAATGACAGCCTGCCAGAGTTTTGGGGTCCAGCTCTAACCACAGCTCTGACAGCCACAGAAGGACTGAGCTGGGCAAAAAGCCATCAGTGGAAAATCCCGTAAATTTCTATTTCTTCCATGGGATACATCTGGATGGTGTGAGGAAAATGGAGCTCACTTTGTATCCAAGTCTAGGGGTTTGATTTACCTCTGCAGAACTCTTGCAAATGTCTTTGGAGCTGTGTGGGTTTAAGTCAGACCAGCAGGACATGGATAGTTCTGGCCCCTGCCCAGGAAAGCGTTTGAGCACATGCTTAACTGAAACCATGCCATTAGTCCCCTCTAGGGCTGCACAGCCCAGGCTGAGCAGGGCTTTCGCACAGTGTCTGGTCCTGGGGAGCACATCTGGGCAACACATTGGGCTGCTTGGACTGTTCACTCGGTGCAGGTAGGGCTGCAGAGCACTCTTAGTCGGGGCTGTCTCTGATGATGATCACAGAAACCATCCAGATAATGGGGCCACGGCCTGCCCTAATAACTGCACATGCACACACACAGGGCCTGGGTGAGAAGGATGTTGTTTGTGTTGTGCTGTGACACACACAAGAGTAACTTGAGCCATAACCTGGCTGGAGTTACTTAATCCACTGCCAGAGGGCAGAGGAGGTGCAGTGTAATGGGGCAATTTATGCTTGGCCAGGGCAAATGAGGCTCTAATGCTGGGAGTCAGGCTGCCTCAAGGAAGCTGAGAAAGGCTTTTCTTTGCCCTTTTTTCATAAGCAACTAAGAACACTAAGGCACAGAATTATGCTACATTTTGTCAAGAAAAATGTCAGATAAGGAACTGCATAGCATAATGTACTCTGTTTGCTGTACCCCTCGCAGGCAGTACCACCCATACTCACAGGCTTTCTCAAACTCAGATTACTTGACGGGCATGGATTGCAGCTGGCAATATCCTTTTCTCTCTGATTATGGTCTTCTAATTAAAAACTACGTTGTTACTTTCCTCCCAGCTGCAGCAACACAGATAAAATCAAAGGTCAAGTCATAGTGATCTGATCCTATCTAAAAGTAATGACCACCAAATTCACAGCTTGTTCTTAATCCATGTTGTTACTGTCATAATGACATCCTTTGTGTCCTTAGAGTACCAAGAACTCAGTTACAGAGCTGTGGGTCACTGAGGCCCTCCTGGTTCCTAATTGTCACATGGACCAATGAATGGCACATGTTTTTTGTTGAGAGAGCTTGTTTGGAAAAGGAGTAATTGGCTGGTTGAAGCTGATGCCAGGATCTGACTGGAAGCAAGTGGTAACTTGTGGAGACCCCTCCAAGGTATGATTGTGATCTGCTTAGGCAGAAGAGTCATCTTTAAGTCATTATGAAGCCTTCATCATGCTGGTTATCATCCAGAGATGTTCCTGCTGTTCACAAACACATGCAGCCCAACCCTACAATGCTCTCTGTTATATATATCCTCCTGTTTAGTGAGAAGAGACAATCTGAAATGTCAATAAACCAGAATGAGGTGTCATGCCTTTTGCCTTTTTACAAGGGCTCTGCCGTGCAATAAATAAGGGCTACCAAAATAATTTTTCAGAGGGTTTGGACATCTGCTTAGGCAGATCCTAAAATCCTACTGTGGCATAACTGGACTCAGCAACTGAGATTGTCAAGCCATGACTCTGAAGCCCCATACCAGTAAAGCTGGCATCTAGACAATGAGATGAAAGTATTAAAGACCCAATATTTTTTCATAGTTTGGCTCCAAGAGGAGGGACAGTGCCCCCTTGCTTTCCTGGGATTCATCCCATTTTGTTTTAATATTCAGTAGATGGCATGTGGGGTTTGGGTTGTCATCTTGGCTGTTACAATGAAATGTCAGCGGATTCTGTGAGGAATGCCCTGTTAGCTCACCAAGTCCCAGACCCAGCTGCTTGGAATTGGCTGGAGACACTTTAAGCTTTTGAAATAAATAATTTGAAAATGATACTGTCCCTGCTCTGTCTTCAAAAGTAAAAGAAACTGTTCAAAACAGCAGTTGCTACACTAAAGAAGGTCTCATTAAGCGGTATTGTAATGCACAAGCACAGGTACTGGTGTCACAGATGCTGTTTTACAACTACTTAACTGCAGAAGTAATGACACAGCAGAAGGTGGGAGTGAACATTAGCAGTGATCTTTATTCTGCTTCATGTTCTCAGGTTATACCAAATTTTCTCTTTGTTGTACAGCTGCTGCAATGTACTACATTAAAACTCAAGAGCAAAAATTAGGAGCAGCTACTGCCACATGCATGAAATGCAAAATAGATTTATTTTTGACAAGGACACGTTTCTAAAAGGTATATCATGTCATGCCTACAAAAATGTAGTCAGCTCTCAAACCAGATTCAAGCCAATCTCTTCAGTAAAGCCATGGTTAGGAGGAAGGCTTGGGGTTGCCAGGTTTTATTCTTAATTGCCTTAAATTAGAAGGTAGTGTTGAAAAGAGCATTTCACATGTAACTCCTTTGTGCAGATACAGTAACTCCTTGCCAGTGTAGTGCATTACAGACATCATTTTATAATGAGATGTGAAGCAAAGGGAAAGCCATTCACAGAGGTTATGGGAAGAAGACCTGGATGCTTCACATGGAATTTCAGATCCACATCAAACACTGCAAGCAATAGAAAGTTCTCTATGCATATTTCACAACCAGCCAGTAGCTCCAGCTTTCCAGTGCCCTGGGTTACGTTTTAATCCAAAGGCATAACACTCTCACTGTTTCAATAGATGATCAATCAGAAAGGCCATTCTTGGGTTCACTTACACTCCACATAGCCATGGTCAACCATTCAGTACCTTTGACCTGACCTTTGAACAGAAAAATGCAAAGACAGCAACAGCCGGCTTTAGAAAGAAAAGCACATAACAAAAAGGCAGGGAAACATTTTCATAACAATAGGAACTGTTTCATAAAATGCTGACTACAAGCTCGATATAGAAATTTGCCCGTTACAGAATGAAACTATTCAAAGGCTTAGTCAAATCGAGGAAGGTTTTAATATGCAGCAGCTGCTGAAAGCAAAAGCTTGCAGGGGTTAACTTACAGCCATGAAAAAATTATTAGGTTAATGACTCTGGCATGAAACAGAGACTGTCTTTCTGCTGTGACTATGCTAGGATATTGCCTTTGCCATTTTTAAAGGTGATGTTCTTGATCTAAAATTGAAAATACTACACACATGAAGTACAGAAATATGGAGGTAATTCAGTCAGTCACATACTGGCCAGATTTTCTTAAATCAGCACTTTGAAATGAATGTGTCTTTCAGATCTGGCATGTGTTTGTTATTTGTGTGGTTTTCTAGAGGTATTTTGATTAAAATACCTGTTTGCCAATTGCCTCATTTGTCTTGGTTTATCAGATTACTAGATTAAATTACAGTCTTCCAACCTTTAAGGGAGTTTGGATGTAATTTACTTCTCTCTTCCTCTCTCTAAGATTACAATTATTTCTAATTCTATGAATAAGCTTTCCATTTAGTTCATGGAAAAACTGCAGTTCACAAATGAAATACCCAGGAAATTATAGAGTAGATATTTTAAGTCTTATTTGTCCTTATATGGACTTGGAAACTAGTACATCTCTTTGTACATGTTATCTTTTTGACCTTACTAATTTTACAAACATTTAAACTATCAGCTTTTAGGGAAGTGGGGTGCAAAATTACATTTATTCTGTAAGAAGAGAATTCAGCAAAAAGTTAAATAGAGCACATTTCTTGCAATGCTGAGCAATTAATTTGTGCCTCAGCCCAATTTCTGGGAAGCACATGATGATACACTCTTGATTAGATGTAAGATTTTTACAGCTGGAATCTCAAAACTCTTAAAAAAAAAGGGAAATGGAGTAAAACCCCAAGATTGCAAGAATTTTGCATTGCACATAGTAATTTAAGATTTAATGCTGTGGCTCTCAAAGAGTCTGATGAGGAAAAAAAAGCAGCTTAGGATAAATCTAAAAGTCATCTTCAATGAGCACTCAACTTCATGTTTTACATCGATACATGTTGTTGAATTTTGGAAAGGATTATTTACATCTTGCAACATATGGACTCTTATCTCTTACAGAGTTGTTGTAGACATGAATATCTATGCTTTATGAGATATATTTCATGAACTAATCTACAAATTCTTCACTTTTCACCCATAATGAGACATCAGGGTCGCTTCACCACCAGCTTCCCTGGGGCGAGTCCATTCATAAATACTGGTTGGTGCAAAGGTGTACGTGCGTTGTGACAGGGCAAACACCTTTACCAACCACTTCTGAATATTCATTCCTTTCCCTGAACAAACAAATAAATCAGCGTTATAGGCACAACACATTTTTATTGCTCTCCATCTGCTCGCTTTTGCCGCTGCCCACGTCTGGGGCTGGGCTTTGGGTGGCACAGGGGCAGGAGGGAGGGCAGTGCCTTGCTCCCAGCCCGTGCCCTGCAGCATGGCCAGCATCTCTCACATCCCTGGGGCACTTCCCTGGGGCATCCCCATGAGGACAGAGAGAGGATGGCAACACACAACCTGCAGCCTTCCCTCCCTGTGCCACCTCCCTGCTGAGGTTGGTCCTGCTGCAGCCAGCCACAGGGCCTACCTGGGGGTTGGCCCTCTGCAATGCCACCAGGAGCTGCCCTTGGAACACCACTGTTTGAGCCACGTGGGCATAACAAATCACCTGGACACTTTTGCATCCCTGGGAGTGCCCCACATGACATCCAGTGCCTGTGTGTGCACCAGAGCAGGAGCAAAACCCCGGCAGCCCCAGAGAGCAGCAGGGCAACACGTCTTTGTTTTGTGTTCTCTGTGCTCGGAAAGTCTCTGACAGCCCTGTCCAAACAATCCCATTGGACAAAAATGCAAACAACTTCACGCACAGGAGGTCTTCTTAAAAATGCCTTTCATTTCTAGAAGGGGAGAGATTTGGAATCTGGGCTGTGGTGAATTAACATGCTGACCTTTTATCTTGAGAGGCCACTGATGTTTGAAGACAGCCCAGTTCTTGAATGAAATTACTTTGGGTGGTCCTGGTCTGTTTAGGAAGAAATTTTTTGCTGTGTTGAAAATAAGGGCATGAGAGTACACAGACATAAACACTGAATCCAATCTCTCTGCAAAGTGAGAGAGGGAGCCATGGGCCAAAATAAAGGTGCATTAATGAGCTTACATCAACCAAAAGAAATTACTAAATACTTGTGAGTTATATTGGAATTAACTGAGATTGTCATGTATGGCTCTACTGATTTAATAGAATAGAAAATGCATGGGGTGATAAAATAAGGTATTAACATCCTTTTATCAGTCAGAAGTAATTTTCAAGCATGAATATATTGTGAGTGTATGAAATTGAAACTCACAGGTAAATTCTGAGAAAATTACTCTTATTATTGGCAATTTCAAATAAAAACAGGAATAATGTTGGATATGTTTTAAGCCTATGTTTGCAAAGCTTCTCCCAACAGAAACTTCAGTACCACAGTCTTATAACAGGTAGGAAATAAGAAATGCTGTAGTAAATCCCCACCCTTCCTTTTCTCTTGACTAGAACTCCAGACAGAGAGAGCATTTAGGAAATAGAAAATTTTAAGACATGCTGCAGATTTTTGCACAACCCAGACTACGTTCCCCTCTTGTCTGGTGTTGGGGATTCTTGTTGTGTTTCCTCACCCCCTCTTGCCATGATGGATCTGCAAAGTGATATCACCTGATCACATTACTTTCCGTTACCATATGTCACTTAAAAAACAAATTTTAGAAAGCCTGAGCTGTAGAGCAAGCCTGCTGGCTCCTCAACCTGCTTTGACATATGCCGGAGAAGATTTAAAGCTGTCAGGTTGTTGGATGGTTGCCATGGGATTGCAGGGAGGGGGAGAGAGCAATCCCCAGGCAGGATGCAGATGGATGGCTGGCTGCAGTGGCTGGGCTGACCTGGCTCTCAGCATACCCAGCTGGGAAAGGACCCCTGAAGATCTTGTTTAATATTATTGCCCTTAAACCTTATTTACCTTGACATTTTGGGCAACTTAGATTAGGAAATCAGCGTAGGATATTAGTCTAAATCAACATGCAGACAAGCACCTGAAGCAGCTGAATGGCTGTCTGAGCTTTCTGCCTGACCAGAGCAAGCCTCACGTGTTATCCTGGGGTAAATATACAATGCAATCCACGTGGGAACTGTACATGCATGCCCTTGCCATGTCTGCTTTCTATTTGGCTAAACACACATGAAACTGTCACCAGTGCTCCTGCTTTGGTTGACCTCTGTGCTATTTGAACTATTTGTCTTGCCGGTTGGAAATTTTCTGAGCAAAACAGACTAATTGGCCTTGATTAACAAGCATCTGGTGTGAGTACAAATGGTTATTTGAGCAATAATGAGAAAGAACATGGGGAAGCGAGTTGGCAGCCTAATTTCTGGCAATTGATCCATTCTCCATCCCCAGGCTGCTGAATTTCTTTCTCTGGCAAGGTGGGGGAGGTGGTTTTATTCCACAAGCAGCCTGTAATCTGGCTTTTTAAAACGAAACTGCTTGGCATGCTTTCCCATTGCTCTGCCATGCAAACTGGGGGCTGCAGCCAGACCCTTAATGGTATGCCCAGCATGAGGACATATGAAACTGGGCTCTGTCATTTGCAGCCACGCTTTTCAGAGAAAGTGATAAATATTGCAAAAGCAGGAATAGTTTCCCCTTTATCTTTGTACCTGATTTAAAGTCTGCAGAATGGCTGTTCTTAAATAATGCCTAAAACACATGTCCCTTGGATGCTGAAAGCTCGGGATTTTGGATTTTATAAGAAGATAAGCTTTGTGAATCTTCCAGCTACTTTAACACACCTTAGATTAAAAAATACATTTATTTCCTTTAGAGGGGCAGGTTATTTCCCATTCCTTCAGGGGAAAAAATAGCATTTCTTTTCTCAAATATACACAAATACATACAAGATGCATTTTTTTTAATTTTGCCAGTGGTTTAATTATATCTATTCTCTCTGGGGGAAGACAAGCATTTGCACTACCTTAAGCTTATATCAAATTGTCAGCAGATAAGATATGGGTGTATTTGCATTAAGCTTGGTAATGTATCCAGCTAGTACGTGTTTATGAAACTGCTCACCTTTGTCAGACTGCATGGTCAGAGGATGAGGATTCTTACTGAGATTCAATTTCCTTACGAACGTATCATTATAGTGTGGGCTACCCATACAGGTATAAGCTGGCTACATTACCCCTCTTCTCAAAAAAGAAACATGGAAAGATAAACTCAAGAAATTTCTAGTATTTTTTCCGGGGGAGCACAAAAAATCATGAGGTCTTTTTCAGAAACGCTGGCCTTTTGGAAAAAAATGGATGATGATTTGATTTCTTGATAAAACCAAAATTGGAAACTTTAAAGCTTGGCACTGATGAGGAAAAATGAAGTCTTTCTGAACTGTCAGCATTTCAGAGCTGAAGCACATCTCCCTGAGCAGCACTGATTTCAATGTTCTCCCCCTCTTAGACTCATACCTTTTATTAGGGGCCAGCAGGGCCAGCAGACCCATTATGGGTGTGAATTACATTTTTGTATCGCCACAGTTTTGCTTCCCTGTATTATTTTTCATCTAGTACAGGATTTTGCAATGTACATTTATAACAGTTTTCATAACCACATTTTTGCTTCTGTTTGGTTTACTTAAAAATAGAGATAAAGAGTCATTTTGAGGTGCTACCCGAGACACTCTGCCATGGGGGAGAAATGGTGAAGTCCCAGCTTCAGCAAGTACCATATATCACTCTCAAAATACTAAAAAATATTGGTTTTATCATAATAATTTTGAAAATTAAAAAAAACCAGACCAAGAAACACTTCAAAACCAAGTTGTTCTTCAAGTATCTTGAGTTAAAATGTTCTATTTTAGCATGTCATCAATAAGGTCACACTGGGCATCACAACACAGTGCATGCTAGCATGCATTGCTTTCAGCACACAATTTAAAGCATATACAGAAATTACTCTCTATAAAACTCTGGTAACTGGAATTGAAGGCAGATTTTCATACCACTCTCTTAGTTTTTGCAAAATGAAAGCAAATTCAGCCACATGGAATAGGCAGAGAGATGTGTTACTCCTTTGGAGGCTAAGTGTGTTACATATCTTTTTTGAAGCATTTCTTTAATTACTGCTTTGCTTGAATCAATAATGGCAACTATTTTCTCTCAGGAAGCAGGTAAATGTGGAGGTTACCAACCCCTCAGTGAGCGCTGAAAAGCTCCTGATGTGGTGTGTGCACTTGCACAGAGTGCCCATCTGGAACATCTGGCTTGGCACCCGACAGCCATTGCTTTACGTTAGTGAGCCAGCCTGGGGTGAGCTGTTTAATGTGTGCTAATTTGATCCTGACTATCCAAGCATCCTGGTATCAAGTGTCTTGGAGTTTGTGCTGCAGCATTACAAATCTCTCTGTTCTACTGCCATCCCTGTGCTCTGTGGAGGAAGATGACAAGTGGCAGTTGCGGTGCCGCATGACGATAACCCCGAGTATAAAATTGCCACGATAACATTTAGTCATGGTAGGCCTGCAGGAGACAAAAACGTGCTTCTGTGGTTGGGAGATTGCCAGCTGTGGAAGGCAGAACTGTCAAGATAAAATATCTAAGGAATGAGGTGTTTAAAAGAGAGTGTGGGATATCCATCTTTCACTAAGATACATTAGGAAGCCATTAAGGAAGAGGTAAAGAAGTTTATTGTAGAATTTGCTGGAGACAAAAATGTGTAAACCCAACCATTTAAGGCTGATAATTGACAGAGCTCACATCTGCAGCAGCTGAAAGGTGCCTTTCTAAACAACAATTCTCTATAGGGATAGAGAGCCTGGGTATTGAGCTAAATGGATCACTTCAGGAGCAAGAATTTTGGGCCCTTTCACTCACTCTGCCTCTTACCAGTCAAAAAAGGAACATTAAGGCTTTTCAAAAAGAAAAACCTGTCTCTTGAAATTCTATCTCAAAAGGCCTGAGGGGAAATTTCGTGGGTCTTTTGCAGTTGGTTGAAAATATTACAGAGATCATCAGCTTCCAGCTGGTAACTGCACAGAAGCAAAATATGAACTTTCATTAATGCAAAGATTTCCCTCAGCTTCTCTCACCAGCCAAACATGACATATGAATGAATTTACTTATGTGTGACTAATTAGCTTATGTATAGATACATGCATATGCATCACACAACATGGCATAGTGCAATGTCTCCTTTGGTGGCAGAGAAACCCATGCAGAAATAGAACTTCTTCTCTCCAGCCCCAATCTGCCCATGTTCTCTTCACTCACGTGGTTTTTAGCTCTGTAAGTGCAAATCCCCTGCTACCACACTACCCTTCTTTTAGCTTTTAGGATTTGGAAGCATCATGTTTGATTTTTATTGTTTCCTTTAGCTTTAAATCCCAAGTGTAGCATAGCTTCAGCTGTTCTGAATAATTTGGAAATACAAAGAATTAAGTTTAAAAAAATGCAAGTGGTGATAAAAATATTCTGCCTTTCAGTAGGGACTGTATCTCTGTTGTGGTCCCACAGTACTGACATCATTAGGGAAGACAAAGGAAGGAGAGGTTTCTGTTTTCCCTGACTCCAAAATTCTCTCCCACCTTTGATCAAAAACAAGCCAAATGAACTTTAAGACCATATGTTTGCCTGAACTGCAGGATAGGGTTGAAGATACTTTGATTTTTTAGCCACCTGAAGGCTGAAATGGACCCAAAATTTTTTTTAGTAAAAGAAATAAAACAATTTATGTGTTCAAACCTCATTCTCATGATCACAATGATATTTTCCTATATAACTGAAAAAACTCATATCACTTAATCACCTGAGCTGTCCATTGTCTCCCATTACTAAAATAAATGTTTCACAATTCCAAAATGCAGGGAATTATTTTGAAGATTATTTGAGACCAAGAAATCAGAATCAGAGCTTAGAGTGTTGGCCTTGTTTATCCATGCCTGAAATAAAATAAAATTTAAATGACAGCAGGCTGAAATATATTTTTACATTTTTGTATTTTTGGAGGTAATTTTTTCCAGCATTCACTTCCTATCACATTTCTTGGTCAGGGTTTTTTTGCATCAGCTGGAGCCGTGATCAGGAAAATATTCTTATTTATAAAAATCCTTTCTGATTACAAAGGAATGACATAGTATCTTCATTTTTGACCTTGTGACTTTTTAAATTTCATTCTAGATTTTTAGGAGGCCCAACTATGTGATAAGTGTTTTTCAACCAGCAATCTGTTCATCACCCCAATTTTTAACTAAGATATCACCTTGCTGGTAAGTTACTCTCCATTTAATTGAATGTATTTTTCATACTTGAGATATTTGCTGGGAAAAATCCACAGCTGAGCCCTGCTAGTCCAGAGCAGCTAAAAGTTCCCCTGAATATGCAGCATGGTACCTTCCACGTTAGTGTCACCCCAGTGTGAAGGATCATCCAAAGCCAATGGCACCAGCAGAAAATGTGTTTGGCACAGAGGGGCCTTGCAGGGATAGGATTTGCTTTCCATTCTTCAAGGCAGGGAATGCTCTCTTTGCATTTAGCATGTCACCACTTCTAAAACTGCTGAAATGCCACAGGGCTTGCTGGAAGACTCAGAAGATGAAAACAAAGGCAGAGGCTAAGGTTTGCAGTAACCAATAAATTGCCTGTTAAAACAGGAGCACACACGGGTGGCTACAGCAGTCTGTGGGGCCAGGGCTGAGGAGAGAGGTTAATCACAAATGCAGCAAGAGGGAGACTCTCAACGGGCACAGCTGGGACAGAAGCCATCAGCAAGTTCAGTAAGAGGGGAACACACCATTTTTGATGGACAATGAATGCACTTAGCAGAAGCAGAGGTTGGAACCTCCCATTTCCAGCAGCAGAACGTTACTCGTCTCCATTTTGGAGAGTCCCAGACACCATCTTCTGCAGAACTGAGCATCCTTCCCATGGGCAGGAATGTTATGTGGGCAAGTGGTGGGGACGGGGGTTGGGGACTGCTTTCCTCCACAAGCCTCCCAGAGCAGAGAAAGCTCACCCTGGCTAAGGCTTTCCAAGGTCTACTCACCCTGGTGTGTTCAGGCTTCCCAAACTGATGTTATTGACCCCTCCATTCCCCACTCTCCAATAAAGATCTGACCATTAAACACATTTGCTTAACTGATTGCTTGGGACCAGAGGACCAAATCCTGCCTCCAGGAGTGCTGTGCAGGGCCCTGAGACAGGGTTGTTGATGTACATTTAGTTTGAGGAAAGTTCTCTTGAAATTTAAATCCTAGCTTGCTGTTTCGCATCAAAAGAACTGCAGAGGGTGTATGGCCTGTGAAATAACCACAAGGCAGTAAAAGAGACTTTAAAATGAAGAGCTTTGGCCAGCACTCTTTAGAAAATTATATTTACAGTTGCAAGACCAAGGCCAGGTGTAGACAGAGCCAGAGTAAGCAGTGGCTCATCTGTGGGAGGAAATGAGCCCACATCCTGCTGCCTCCTTCACCTCTGCCAGAGGGCTGGAGAGTTGGGCTGGCAGCTCTGCTGTCACTGCCATCACCAAGAGAGCATTTGGGATGTGTGAGGGAGCAGCTGCTGCTCATGCAGAGGAGTGGAAAGAGAGCCCAAGCACCTCCTGGTACCCAGCTAATGTCCCCCAGGCCCGCCTGTCCCATCCCATCCCAGCTGGAGGCAGATGGAGCAGGGAGCCTCAGCCCTCACAGCTCACTCTGAGGGTTCATCCAGCCCAGGTGTGCTTGTACTTTTTCCTTTCATTCCCTTTTGGTGGAGGTGGCCTGTGTTCACACTTGCTACAGCTAAAAAGTCTTGAACCTGTTTTTCAGTGCCTGGGGCTAAAATCTGGCCAAATCCTGTGGGTTCCAGATGGGTCCATTCCTGCAGGAAGAGGAGGAGCATTCCAAACAAAACACAAAGTCACAGAAAGCCTCTCTGGGATAAGACACAGGCATCCTCAGCTGCGATAAACTGTTTTGTGGGCTCAAAAGAAGCTACACCAACCAACTGTCCTGCAGCAACACATTAAGGCAAAACCATTTTTGGGAGCAAGGTCTTGCTTTTCCTCATGCCATTGTGCGCTTGAGTAGCTGCACCAGATTTCATCTGAAGCACTGTATTTACCCCACTCAAAACTAAAGCAGAAGCAAAATAAAAGGCCATCCCATCAGCTGGTAGCTACAGAAATAGCTTGTTTGAAGTCAGTCTGTTTCAAGTGTGTGGTGAGCTCACAGTGTTGTCAAGCCTTGGAACAGTTTTCCCTGAGAAATGGTGGAGTCACCATCCATGGAGGTGTTTAAAAGACATTTAGATGAGGCATTTAGGCATTGGTGGAATTGGCAGTGCTGGGATAACAGTTGAACTGAGTGATCTTACTGATCTTTTCCAATCTAAATAATTCTATGATCCACACTGAGCAGCCACGCCACTTTTCCTGAAAATGGCTCTGGATTTTCACCCTCAACCAGATGTATGGGGATAGCTGCCTTACAGTAAAAACCAGGAGCTTAGTGCCAGCCTGGGACAGTCCTCAGGAGTCAAGTGCTCAGATTTTTTTATTGGAGATCCTTTTTACTCATTGAACAAAAAAAAGTAATCAATTGAAGATCTTAAAGTGAACCACTGCATACATGCAGGGGGCACAGGAGGAGTGCTTGGTTTTGGAGCCCCAGTTTGGTAGGAAAAGACAAGTGTGATTTGGACAGTTTCCCCTCTCAGCAGCAGAAACAATTTGTCCCAGGTGCTGTCTGCTTATCCTGGGCAGGCGAGCACTAAATTAAGAACAAAAGGAGAGAAATAAAAAGAAAGGGAAAATGAAGATTCATTTAGCATAAAAATAAAAAAAAAAAGTCAAGAACAAAATTAATCAAGACACCCAGGAACATTAAGAGAATAAATTCTTTAATTGCTTGTACACTACTGCCAGGGATTAGGCAATAGCAAAAGGAACTGGAAATTATGTTCTATGAGCATACATTAAACTTCAAGATGGTCTTAATGAAAGAAGAGAAGAAATTTTCCTTGGTCAGGGTGTTAACCATGGGTTACAATATGTTTAGAAAGCATCAGGTTTTGAAATGTGGTGTTACGTGTTCTGAATCACTGACAACTCAGCAGCAAAGGTTTGTCAATGCCTGAGGATCTGTGACTTGAGACACAAAATGAGAGATGAAGTATAAATGGCAATCTATTACTGGCCATGAAATAACACTAAGAAAAAAGGGAGACTCTTTTATTGATACTCTGCACCAAGAAAAACAGTATCAGCACAGAAGAAATTGCTCTGAGACACAGACTGGAAGTTTCTTGCTGTAAATATTGTGACAGTCTTGGAATTTATAAAAATCTCTGAAGTCAATAAGTCTTTGCTTTAGCATGGGATAATTATATTTTAGACAAAATATGGGAAGAACAAGAGGAGGTATTGATCACAGAACTGGTATGGCATTCATTTTACCTGACTTTATATTTAAAATAGCATCTAACCTACTTGAATTTTTTTAAACTGGATACCTTAGCTGCTTTTACAATCAATAGGTGAAGCCAGGTATCTCCTGGAGATAATTTATCTCATCCTAAAAGTGGTATGCAAGCCACAAGGGATAAATTCCCTCAGGAATGACCAGCTCTTTTAGACTAACTTTGAGACCAATGGCAGGGCTGTCCAACCTGTTGGGCATACCCAGTTTTCAGAAGGCAAAATCTGGAGGAGGAAAATCCTATTCAAACAGACTCCAGTGCCTGGGTGTACCTATATTTAGGGGGACTTTGTCAGGATTTTGGTTTTGACATGCTAAGAGAAATAAGAGTATCTTTAGTGATCTTTTTGTCTCTTTGTTTTGGCTGGCAGGAAACTTTGGTTCCCTTCTTCACATAAGTGAGAGTGACAGATTATGTTATAGTAGCTAAAGTATAAACAGCTTTGCCAACAGCTCAAAAGATGTGTACACTCACACTACTTTTTTTTCAAAATTAATTTTCTAACTATAGATTATTCTTGTGTTAAGACCACAAGAATAACAGATTTCTTGTAACCTTCTGGATTTATGTTTGGGGCCATTCTTATCAATATAGACTTCTTTGTTTTTTCTTACTTTTCTTACTTTGTTTTTTCTTACTTGCTGTAAAAAGTCCCAAACCTCTTTCCACAAATCTGCTTTATTTTTGCTCACTTTAAGAGAAACAGAAAACAAACATGAAAGCGCAGACTCAGTTGTTATAAAAGGGAAAAAATATTTATTTCTCATAAACTTTTGTTTGTTATGAGCACTGAAATAACCTTTTATAGATGGGGCGATGGATCTGCACATCCGCAGATCCTCAACTCCCCTCCCAAAAAGTGAAGAAAATTTATTTTTGTGACAGGGGAAAATTCAAACATGCACCTGGTTCCCTACTTATCTGATGAGCCAAAGCAAGGCACACTTGTCTTTCCATCTGGACTTTCATCTCGCCTTTCATCTGGACATTTCAATTTCCCTTTGAAGTTGAGTCTGTGTCTTTTGATTTTTAGCGTTTGAAAAAGAACGCCACTGTTGTATCAAACAATTTCAGGGAGGGAACAGCACAGTGCTTGGGTTTACCATCAGTTCTGTAATAGCAACATCACTCACACATAACTTTGTTTCGCTGGCTGATATTAAGAAAAATGGTTGCTTGCAGAATGATGCACAGGTCTGTCAAATATACACATACATGCCCTTTAGACTGAAAATGATTTTGTTTTATAGCACCAATTCGATGTTACAAAGTTCATAAATTTGTATTAAGAATGTGATTGCATCATTCCAATCCTGTGCTGTGAAATCACAAGAGGGAAAAACCCAATTACTGCAAAAAACACTGGAAGTTTTGCGTAAAAATCAATGGCAGGATATGACCCATAGTTTGAAAACTTTAAGCATGTACAAAGGACTTCAATCTTTATGATGAAGATTATGGTTCTGGCCTCTAAAATAATAGCAAGTATTAACTGCACCATCTCAACAGTTTTACGAGACAATAATCTGGTACTGAAGTGGATAAACGATGAGGTCAAAACCTGGGCAGTTTATCTCAATGAGAGACACGGAATATTGCTCACTAAAACAAAAAAGTCAGTAGTGTTATCAGCTGACTGTAACAAGTAATATATATATTAACCTAAAATTTTATGTAAATCAGCAGGAGCAGCCATAGGAAAAGTAGCTATAATTGTTACAGTAGCAGAAGGGCAGGTTTCTCTTTTTTGACTCAAACTGAAAGAACATTAAATTTGCAAATACCTAGTAGGCAAGAAAACACATGAGAGAGCTGATTTACTTGGGTCTGTTACAAAGCCCCAAGTTTGTCTTAGCCTGCTGAAGATAGTGGGGGGTGGGGGGGTTTGATGGATATACTCCATGTAAATAGAGAATTAGAGGCCATGAGAGAAACAAGTAATGATACCTATGTGACTAATTTTCTTTTGTCATGCTGTAGACATCACACAGTTGGTTTTTTTCCCCTCCGGGTAACACTTTCCCTCATGTCCTGAAACAAGCAGGATTCAATCACTGAAATGATTTCAACAGAAATTCCCAAGGAAAGGGAAACCTTAAAAATGAGTTTGAGATAGCAAGTGGTTATGGTCTGCATGATAAGTTTCTTATAACATTTCTCTTTTGTGGCTTGAAAATACAGCAAGTGTAAAAAAAAATATATGGGAGAAGCATAGGAACTAAACTCCTTGAATGTTAACTTCATAAGCCCTACTTGCTGCTATGTGCTGCCTTTGTGTTTATTTGCCTGCAGACACTTTCATTACATAAAGAATGTAGTAAAAATAAGTTTAATGAAAAGGGGAAGTAAAATTCCTGAGAATGCTGGACATGTAGCAATAATCAAATACAACAAAACCACAAAACCTTCTGAAGCTGTGAGAAAGGCCATGAGTTTTTTCCAGAATGTTGAAATTAACCAGCCCTATTTTATTGCAGAATCAGAATAACATCTAAAATGGAATAATGTTGCTCTTCAGCTTAAAGAAAATGATAAGGTACAGAAACAATAGGGGGCAGGACCAGATTCTACCCATGTACACTGTTCTTGTGCTGAAGAGTTGGGTTTAGTTTCAGTGAATTTTCACCCTGTCCCTTGCTGAGGTCTGTAAACTTGCATTGGAGTAATCAATATCAAAGGATCAGGATCCCATTCTCCATCTTCAGCACACTATGGAAATACTACTGTGCCATCAGTGGTCCCGGGCACAGTCCTGCAGAACTCCTTTCCCTGCAAAGATCCACAATTAATTGTGCTCTTTTATTGCTTTTACACAAAGTTACACACCGAGAAGTGTTTTGGACAAGCTTCCCTTTATGTCTGAGCAGGGAAGAGGTGCCATGTTCCAGGGTTCACTGCTCAGCTGCAGGGAAGGCAGGTACACACAGCAGAGCTTCTTCCAGCTGCACTGAGGAGCCCCTGGCCAAACTGGCATGCTGCTTTCCAGTATTAATGGCATCATTTGTGTGCAGGTTGAAAAAATGGGGCATGGAGAAGTACAGGTCTCTTTTGCCATGCCTACTAACTAGCTCCAGTGATGGATTAAATACTTATCAATGATAAAAATAAAATATTTTTTTAAATAAACAAAAAACAAAAAACAAAAAACCCTCACAACAACAAAAAACCCTTGCTGTTTTTTGTGACAATTCATTCCAGGTAACTTATTGCCAGGAGCATCTGCTGGCATAGGCATTCTTTGGCATAAACATGAATAATCAAGCCTAATACCAGACTACCTTGTTATGAGTTTGTTATGGTATTTATTACTTTCTACATTAATGTCAGTGGGAGTCCCATCAGCACATGGAAAGGAGAACAGACCCTGGCTTAACTCTACAACTTGGCAAGCCTCCAATGAAGTTAAACTTCAGAATTTGTCTTCAGACTGATACGCGACAACACGTTTGATAATGACCAGTTTCAGCTTCAGAGTGAAGCTGAAGTTGTACAGCTGCATTCCCAGCATCCAGAGAGCAGCTCACATGTGCAAAATATTTTAGCTGCAATAATAGGAGCTACTTACATTAAAGCATCCTGAAAGCCTTATAGCAAACCCTCCCTCTAATGTTAGCAAGATGATTTATATATGTATCTGCAATGTGTCCCCAAGTTCTCTTTTCAGGAACCAAAGTGTACTAATGTTTCACATTCCCAAGCTCCTTTTATTTCAACATGAAAGTGATTAAAGATGTTTATCTGAGCTAAAGAACCTTAAGACGGTACCGCTTTCATTGTAGGAACAATTAAATCGATCCCAGGGGGACCTCAGCCACACAAAAGAAGTATTTGAGAATTCTCCATTAACCCACTTGCCATTTGCTTAACAGGAAACCCTAATGCATAAACAAATAGCATAAGTGTGACAGGAAATACAACTGAAGGAACAAGGAGATTTGCTAAAGGAACTGCTTTCCTGATTTTAATGACTGTGCAGGACTTTATGAGAAAGGTTTTCTTCCCCTTCTTGTGATAAAAAGCAGATATTCGACTTCTTTGCTTTAATATAAAACGTGATTTGGGGAAAATTAGACACTGGTTTTGCACTCAGGGAAAAAAAAAGTATTTGCAGCTAAATTATTTGTTGTGTATATTGTATTTCAAGAGCAAAATTAATTTTGGCCATAAGAGTCAAAAGACCAAACCTTACCCTGTGACCAAGTTTTTTGGAGGAAAGCCATAGCTCAACTTCACAGATGGAATCAAATATTTCTGTGCTGGATTTACAAACAAAAGTTGTATTAAGGAAAAAATGTTTGGATTTCAAGTGCTAAGCCACACTTTAAAAAAGTACGTGCCCAAGACCCCTCTCCATGGCACAGCAGCTCTCTCATGGCATGCAACTACGGGCTCTGACAGCCAGATGTACGACTGCCTGCTGCTGTTCTCTTCTCCTGTTTCCAGGGCTTATGGAGGGACACAGGGGAGAGGCCAGGCACAAAGCTGGAGCCCATGCACTGCACTAGCATGGGCAGTAAAAAGAGCCTTGCGATGAGCTGGCAGGCAGGGAGCCAGCAGAGGATCTATTGCTGAGAGAGAGCAGCAGCCCTGGGACTGCTGCAGCCCAAAGGCTCCATTTGTAATCGCCCTGCTGCCTGAGTGTCAAAACCATTTGGCCCTCCAGGGTTTACAGAGTGATAAACAGCTCTATTTTGGCATTTCACGCCAAACTCATTGTATTTCTACAGTGAGGCTATAACTAATATGCAGTTAAAGAAGCTGGAGACGCTCTGGTCCCTTGAGTTGGAGACAGGAGGGATTTGGAGAGCAGCTCACTCAGCTGGGTGGGAGAGTGCACAGAGACCTCCCCAGCTGCAAAGGGAACAGGGCCAATGTGCTCTCTGGGAAGCCTCTGGAAGTCAGAACTGCAAGGAGGGTCAAACTTGAGTGGATCTAGGCAAAAGAATATTGAGGCTCTCACTCCATTGTATAGCTATTGGCAGAAACCTGAAAAAAGAAATTGAAGGTTAAGAAATACTTGGACCATATGGATTTACCTGAAAGATGGCTCAAGGGGTGCAGTAAAGTGAAAGTCACTGCACCAGGCTGAAAGTCAAGGTCCTGCTTGCAAAGGCTACAGGAACTGGAGGTGAGACAAGCAGCAGGCTTGGTCACCACAGGACAGCCCAGCTGATGATAGGATTACAGGGCTCAGCTTCTTGAATATGCATCAGTCTACTGGACTAACACAATCCCTGAGCCTGATGTTCTCTAATTCCTGCATTCAAACTATATAGATTGGACTCAGTGATCACAGAGGTCTTTTCCAACCTTATTGGCTCTGTGATTCTGTTATATCAAGTTCCAGAGTGGATGGGACAGGAATATACATAGGATAGGAATACTTGTCCAGGAATACTACCAGTGATCCCTTTGTATAGTAGAGAAGCAATGTTGTTGGTCCATCCTTAGAGCTCCAACACTGTGACTGCTGTTGCCCTCTGGGATGCTGGCCCCACGCTGCCATCTCCCTTCAGGGACATAATGAATAACCATAATAAGGGGAAGTGCCTCTGACCTCTAGATCCCAGTCAGTGCTGCCCATTGCTTTTTAGTAAGTTCTTTCCAGGCTCATAAGTTTTGTAGTTTCTTTTTTTCCTTGTAGGAACAGATTTCCTTTGTCAGGTTTCTCCAAAGTTCTTACAGCTGTAGTTTTTTTCCTAATTTTGATCTTACTGTAATGTCTGTAAAGTTATGTTTAGAAAATACCAACACAGGATTAATCTGTTATTGTATTGGCAGTTTTTTTCCTGCATGGAAGAAGTTGACTACTTCTCA
Organism: Melozone crissalis; assembly: GCF_028551555.1. Taxonomy (NCBI): domain Eukaryota; kingdom Metazoa; phylum Chordata; class Aves; order Passeriformes; family Passerellidae; genus Melozone; species Melozone crissalis. Next base: position 33,571,366 of record NW_026535794.1, read on the forward strand.
CAGCAGGATAAAAAGTTTTTTTGCTGTTCAGTGTAGCATGTACTGAGCTGGGGGCCAAAAGTAATCCCTATATTCATTGGATGTTCATTTAGACTCTTACAAAGCATAACAAGAAATTGTCAGTAGATTAAATTCCAGAAAGGCCACAGGTTTTAAACGAGTATAATTCACTTGCATTTCAGTCACTGTAAGATTTGCCCCACTGTGACTGGCAGCAAATGAAATCAGCTCCCCATCCAACCCACTCACTAAGTTGGTAATAAAGACAAACACATTTGATCAGGTTCCCAGCTGGATCAATAGCAATTTGAGTAGTAGGGAGATCTCACCCACCTTGTAACTGCGAGCCCAAGTATTGTGCGCCCAAAAATCTGTTTCTTTTGTGTTTGGGTGGTAAAATTGCATGCTTGAAGACTAATCTCTAAAACATTATTTGAATTATTTAAACCACATTTTCATAAGGACTAAGGAGATACAATTCCCTGCAAAGCAGCATTGTTGTAAGCATTTGAGACAGTTGAAGTGAAATTTCCACTGATCTATGATAAAGTCTATATCTGTACCAGTATGTTAGTTTGGCACGTCAATTGAGGTGGCGCCCAAGTCCTAGATTATCCACATTGCCTATGGGCTGGCACTTACCCTTGCTCCAAATCAGCCACAAGTGGATAAATTGGCTTCCCAGGCCAGAAAAGGCCATCACTGGGGAAAATGGTTTCACCTTTGAGTTCTGTCTTTACAAGCAGAAGGACTACAATTGCCTCAATTGCGAATTTGAGCACAACTTCCCCACCCCCAAAGTGTACGTGTGAACTCAGGGTCCAAAATTATGCTCGCCAACAGCTCAATGTCCCTGGTCTCCTGTGCACACCAGATACCCTTTCAATCAGCTTTAGTGTCAGCTGTGGGTAAAATAAAAGAGGAGCAAACAAAACTGGTCTGAGCCCCTGTCAGACAGATGATAGTGATCACAGGAAGAATAGGGGGGGTTGGTTTCTTTCTTTAGATTCTTTAGATTTCCCTGGCTAGTTTATCGGTTCGGATGAGGGGAAGAGATAAAAAAGAACTGTATCTCAAGTATCATCAAAAATATTGTAATTGCATTATCATTGTTTTTGCTGACAAAAGAAAAAAGGGGGGGGGAATATTATGAAAATATATAAAGCAAGCTGAAATCTGACATAGATCAACAAATTCCTCAAACCAGAATTGCAGAAAAGTTCTTTCAGGGACTTCACATTTTCTGATCCACCAAGTGAAACAGAATAAGAAAACCTAGAAATTCAAGGTACTGGTCAGATGTGCACTACTCCTCTCCTGTATCAGCCTATGCCTCCTTTGATTGGGCTGCCTTGATGCAAAATGCATAAATTAATTAAAAGTTCCATTAGATATCTGTAGTCAGCTTGGCACAAGACGTGTGCTTTAAACATGCGTGTCTATCAGATAACAGAATGGAGCTCAATTCTGACGGGACCCTCTGTCCTATTAGGATGAAAATAAGAATTAATAATCCATGGTCATTTCAACATCCATCTGCCAGAGAGCCTTGCCACCAGAAGATCTCTCCACGCTGTATCTTGGACTTGTAGTAGATCTTTCTAGCTTTTATTCTGACTTTGAAGCTCTATGTTTTCTGAACTTCCATAGAGAAATTTTCCTAAGAGAACTCTTGTAAATTTAGGATTTGCTGTCCCATCTTAGTAGATGAAAAGTATAAGTATGTGGAGTGACAGTCTTAAAAAGAAAACCTATCTTGCTCTTCAAACACTGATGGCTCAACACCCAGAAAGCTGAGCAAGTGACCTGTGAGGGAATCCTGGAGCAGATGTAAGACATGGTTCACATCTATCTGCCTCTGCCCTGGGGCTTACACTGTTCTTGGCTTTGGTGTGAGACAGCTCTTGCCTTCACATGGAAAAAGTAAAACAAATTTATTTTCTCAAGGAACTGAAGAAGCAGAGATGAGTAGATTTCTTGGTGTGTCATAGGATCAGATAATCAAAAAGCAAAGGGGTGGCAGAAGGTCAGAGATGCAGCATTTGCCACCTGCACACCACTGCTTCAGGCCAGTTCTGTCAGTGGGCACCTAGAAATTTTTAATACTACAAAAATAATGTAATATATAATCATATTATTATTATAAGTCTATGAACATAATATTTATTGGGGTTTTTTTCTAAAGTAGCAACACACCATCAGCATTACAGTAAGTTTTCAGGAAATACTGTTACTTAATTTTCAATCAGCTTTCTGGAGAGGGAGACCAAGGGATTTCTGCTGTCATCTACAGGTCACTGTACAAATAGAAAACATTTGTCTTTTCTCCAGATGTTTTTGGTACCTTTGCATTCCCAAAGTAATTGCTTTGTTTTCCACCTGGGTATTTTGAAGACTGTCAGCGTACGTTAATCTAAAATGCTGGAATAACCTGCCCCTGTCACCACCACTGTCACTGGCATTTTGATGTGTCAATATTGTGTGCTGCAGATGATTGTCCTTAAGAGACAGTTTCAATTTTACTCTATACTAGATGCAAGCTGCTCCAAGGACATCCTTACGAAATGGCGCTTAACTGAAATTGTTCCCAAGTGATGCTCCATCTAGAACAAAACACTTTAAACACTTGCTTCGAAACTTTTTCAGAGTCTAGGTTTTCCCAAGCTTCCTATTAAAATCTGTACCTGAAAGGAATGAATTGCTTAGCCCATGTTCTGGCTGCTAAAGTATACAAATCAGTATCTGTACTTGCACTGAGTCTAATTTATAATTTAACACTGTTGAGACCATCCTGACAATGTAAACATGGTATATTGATGACCTGCAAAAAAGAGAAGCTGTCTTATATGCCAAGTGCCTGTGGCTCTGTTTATGTTGGAAATGCATTATTAAAGAATGTGTGTGGTCAAGCTATAACGTTTCCAGTACTGAGGTATCCATTTTACTCTGGGTCATTTCTTTGTTTCTCCTCACATAGTCTCCTAATCCAACAACTGATCAAGTTTCAGCCTTTCACTCCAACTCCTCCAATTAAGATACTGTGATACACAGTGTGACAGCCTTTTTGGGCTCCATGAACCATGTGTGGTGTCCTTTATACTCGACATCTGAATCAGACTAATTCTGGGAGCAAATACACTATTCAGGCAAGGCTGAGAAACTTGCTATTAAAGCAGCAATTTACTGTCATTCCAGCCTCCATATAAAAACCCCTGAAAGTCTGGGTCATTTACTCAGCAATAAAATCAACATGACAACTGCTTCAGAACATAGTGTCAGTGACACTTGAACTTCTAAGTAGAAATAGTTAGGGAGAAAATGTAGATGCTATCTCAGTCCTGGCCTGATCATTCACTTCTCTATTCTTGGTCCTGCATTGCTTGTTTTCTGAGCAGCTGAGACAATCAGTGGGCTCAGTTAAGTGAGGGAGTTTTCTATGTGTGCTCACTCCCATAGCCTGGGTGAAAACTATCAGTCTTTGGCCACTAAACATACACTGCAGATCTCCTAACAAACCTGTCTCCTTTTATCTCTTTCAGAAGACAACCTACCCTAGATGCTCAAGGAAAAGGGGATACTAAGGTATTAGCACTAAAAACTGGGCACTGAATATCAGCAACCTGAAAGCCTTTGGCAGCATTATGCCATAACCAGGCTGTTGAAGGAGAGTTTTTCATCCTGCCTTGGAAATCTCATGTAATTCGTGTAATGCAGCATCCTGCACTAAGCAGGACACACTTTCCTTTCTGGCTATGCACAAAGCATCCGTTTGACCTTTCTGTCCACAATCAGGTTTCTGCAATGCCAGAGTGTTGGTGAAAACATGAGGAAGGTTTATCCTGCAAATATTTCTAAGTAAGCGCTCCAGAAGTTTCATCATCAGCTGAAACATCCACTCCTTGTTTTTCTGAGGAGAGACTCACCAGCTGACTGAGAGGAAAGAGTGATGTGAAGAGGGAATGGGTGTCCTCCCCTGTGGCTGCTGGGCTTGTCTGTTTCTCACTAGAAGCAGAAACATGTCCCTGTGCTTCATGAGGTTTACAGCTGTCCACACTACCAATGGTGCATCACGGTCACTACTGTCCTTCATCCAACACTGCACAATTCAGTGTTTCAATGCATATATTTTATAGCATAAAGGGATTTTTTTTTAAAAAGCAGGACAATATATACCAAGAGATGTGGCATCAGGAGAGCCCAGCTATGTGCAAGCAGAGCTCCCTGGGTTTTTTGCCCAGCTCTGCTGTTGCAGGTGGTCCATTTTGATCAGCCATGCACCAGACAGGTCCCAGTTATCAGCTCCAAAGCACAGACATTAAACATAATTCAACACTTCTTTATTTTTTAAGAGAAACGTGCACCTTGGCAAATGTGCCATTTGACATAAATAAGATTACAAGGAGATGAATGTTCAGTGTGAGTTTTGCCAGCAATAGTAGAAATGTAGGCATTTAATGCAAGCGGTAAACATATTTAACTCTTATGAGAGAAAAAACAAACCAACAGTGAACTAAACTTACTAGCATGTACCCAGATTCCAGGTGCCTAAATCAGTAACAACCCATTCAGCATCGGGGGTATCTTTTTGGCAAGGTTGCAATATAACCAGATCCTGGTTTTGTTGTTGTTTACTCTGTGTGACATCTATTGACTCAAATGAGCCATTTTTTATTCCTTTGTAGACACGAGAGTGAATTTAGCACAGTGTGTTATCACAGAGCTCCTCACAGACAGTGCTGACAAATAGCTATGTGGACAACCCATTCAGGCTGTAGGATTATCCATCAGCAATGACAGTAGCTGGCAAACCAGTGCTGTTTATATCAATTTGTTATTTTCTAGGAAGTTACCCAGCTTCATTATTATTGGGGGAGATAAAACTAAGATGAGAGGCCAAGACCCTCATTTGGTTCTTAATGCACTCCCATTGCTTTGATGTATTACAGAGAACAAAATTGACCGATGTGGTAGCTCATTACACAGGGAAAAACACACATTGAAATAGCATATTTTCTTTACCATAGTCCTGTGACAACCAACAGTGTCTACAATGGATCCAGGGACAGTTATTTAAAATATATCTCGTTCCTGAATAAAAAAAAAAAAAAACAAACCAGGAGAATTGTGATGTGCCCTAGACTTTAGGTGCAGAAAATTCTGTAAGATAGTGCATCTTAAATAACTAGTATATAATTTTGACGCTCCTTGCAAGCCAAAGCATTTCACTGATTTTTGCACAGCATTGTACAGTACTGCTATCACAGCACTTCTCCAGGACATTCTTTCTGGCTCTCTGTGATACTTGAGAAACAAATCCTTCCCATCTCTTGCACAGTAGGTGGAAACCATAATTGCTTCACCAGAGATGGGGAACATGAGTCACTGAGAGGCTAACTGACTTTCCTGGGGACCCATGAGACCAAAAGCAGTATCTGGAAAACCCAGGACTACAAGATTGAATGCAGATTCTGACCTGAGTTACACTCTGGCTTGAGGGGGGTTGTAATTTAGGGCATAATTTATTTGTTATTAGTATGTCTTATCACTCACATGGTAGTTGCTAGGCAAAATAGGCTACCCCTCTGCGACAGGAGTCAGGCAGAGAGGGATATGCAGGTGGGTAGGGAGGCAAGACAGGTGGGGTTGCTGGGGGATGTCCAGAGGACTGCAGTTACTCACAGTGCCTATGGCAGTACTGCACAAAGCTCCTTTCTTGCGCTCTTTGCACTGTACATAAAATGGTAATTATATTGCATAAAAAAGGCCCCAAGAAATTTAAACCAAAGTTGAAAGCAACTAAAGCTAAATCTATATTAGCTCATTTTTGGATTTATCCCTCAAACCCCATATTTTATCCCTCAAATGGGCCTCTTGTTGGAGTACTGGTGTTACTCTTTTGAACCATGATGGGTGACAGATAAATAAACAAACATGGAATTTGAGTCTCTGTGAATTTCCAGTATATCTCTGGGCTCCTCAGAAGTAAGGGCTCTTCCTTTTTTTCGTGTGTTGGAACATAGAACTTGGAGTCCTTGTAGATGGGATTCATCTTATGCACCTTGAGACATGGGACAAGTGGGATAACATTTAGACCTGAAGTCTATGATTCTCCTGTCCTGCTTCAAATATCTGCTGTAGTTTGCATTTATCCTGATGAATCCAAACCCATCTGATTTTATCTGTACTCAAACCCAGACTCTTACCTGTCTCACCACTTGGGGGTAAGACCCAGAAGTCAATTTCACTGGTGTTATAAATAATGTCATATGATCACTAATGACCAGAAATTCCGAGAGCCTTGAGTTTGTCTCTGATCCCAAAGTCACTCTCCTTGACAAAGTCCTAAAATTTTTGATTCACTACTATCTCAAACAGGGACAGCTACCCATTAAATCACACATATTACTCCCTCATGGCATGGATGTTTCTCAAACCCTTTTATGTTCATGCTGGGACTCTCTCAGTATCTGCCTATTTGTAAGAGATGAGGGGTTCAGAGTACAAGGTAAGACATCAGCAAAACATGCACAGGTGCTGCTTTTTCTCTCAGCTGTAATTAGGCAGATCTCCTAATGTGAGGACAGAATCATCCTTCGAGCTGTAAAATATTTTTCTTTCATTACCTGTCACCCTCTGACTTTTAGTTAAAGAGATGCTCCTTTTCCTGGAACATGCACATAGTTAGGATCAATATCATAATCCTGTCTGAAAGCTACTCGAAAACTTCTTTGTGTTGATTAGGTTTTGGCAGCTGAACAGAGCTGTTACTGCATTTTCTTTTAATACCGACTAAGCGATAGGCTTGACAAGAAGTAAAAAAAAAAAATAAAATAAAATACTTTTTAAAGCAAAACCCAGTAAGCCCTTTTGTTAGTCCAGTGAAGTGGAACAGATACTTCAGCTGCTGGTGCTGGTACAAGCAGAAACCTGCTCCCAGTCCCCTGCCACGCTCCAAGGACAGATGGATGAATGGTAACGGCTGGCTTGAAGATGTCTTCATCTGTTCTGTTCAGAAGGAAAGCAGGGATTTGGCACCAGCTTTTAAAGAAAATAGAAGATGAAAAATTCACTAAACTTTATTGGTTCGAATGTATAATAATGATAGTTTAATGGCAGGAAAGAGGCAGATAATTAGAAGTGAGTAGCTCTGATTGCCCTTGTACACCGCTCCAGATAGCTTCTCAACACTCCTGAATCCTTGTTTGCTTTGTCTGAAGCTGAAATCCCACAAGGTCTGGATGTTACCAGCTGTCTAGCTAACTAACTGCCAGCACTTTCCCTGAATACAAGCTATCAGCTTCCACAACATCAGCCTCCTCCCCTGAGCTCTTCCTCACTGTCTCTCTCCCTGTGTGATTGCTTTTATCTATTGCTTGCAGGAGCTTCTACTAATCATATTGCTTCTTGCCTCTGAGGGTCAAGCACGAGACCATTGCTACCTACACAAATGAGGAAAACTGTCACCTTCACTCCACTGATAAGCGTTTGGCAGGCAGGACACTGTGAAGTAGAAGAGCAAACAGCCAGCAATCTGCAAACACCATAAATATGTTACGATCTCAGCAGGAAGATGGGCACTATATGTACCAAGAGGCCTTTGTTTAATGAGCTGTCAGAAAGCAGGCATGAAATTATGTTTGAAAACATGTGCAAGCTGCAGAAACAGAGCTGGGGCACTAAAAAAACCTCTTTGACTTTTCTGTGGATGTTTGGAATGTCTTATCAGTTTGAGAACTGTCATGCGATGAGAGCTGTCATTAGCAAGGTAATAGCATTTGAAAGCTACTGATTTTTTTCTCTCTAAGCTCCATTTTGTGACCTAAATGAGTGAAAGAAAAACTTAATGCTTCCTTTCTGCTGATTTTTTTCCCCTGAAAACATAGCCAGAAATCCCAAAGTGAGCATACGGGTAGGAGATAAATCCAAATAATTGCAAATCGTAAAGGACTGACCATGGAAGTTGTGATTATTCTTGCTAATCCTTTGGAGATGGAGTTCATATTACTCTAATGTACCTCCCACCACTCATTTTTTTCAATGGCACACACAGAAAGCATCTCAGGTGACTGTTATGTGTGACAGCTGTATAAGGGCTGCCAGGGGTCAGGGCCACAGTCTTCAATTCACAGGTAGTCCACAGTGGTAAAACTGTGAAAAATATGATTGCTGAAGCATATTAACAGTGTTAGGGTTGCTTTGCTTAGCTGTAATAGGGTGTGCACAAAATAGAGCTTCCATTACTGTTAAATCATGCGGAACATGTTGTTAAGGATTTAAAACAAATCCTCAAATATCCTTCAGGGTCACAAAGTTCTTTATTTCTAAGATAAATTGAATGGTTTTCTTCATGCTCAAGCATCTGTGTTTTCTTTGCTTTTAAGAAAACATTTTGCTGATTCTTTGGCTGTTTGTACATTTGTGGTCCACCCCAGAGCTGAAAGGAGACTGTGAATGCTGAACTGATCCATGTCAGTCAGGGAGGTATTAATTTGCAAAAATGGCTGCTCGCTCTTTCATTTATTTTCTTATTGAAGATGGGGATCAAGATCCAAAGCTCCTAGGTTGAAGCAAATCGAACCCAGATTCAAACTGTCCATGTTCTTTGGAAACTCTGAACAAACTAGGTTTTGGGGGGCGAAAACAACCAAAGAACCAAACAAAACAATGAAAGAGAATCACATTTATGGGTCCTATCAGTTTTTGTCACAACATGAACCAGTCAGATCACCAGCAGTATTGTTTTATTGAAGGGAGAAAAATGTATGACACAAAGAAAAGAAATGCTTGCAAAATGACATTTTTGGAAACTTTGCAAAGGAAAATGTGATGTACAAGTAAAAATAATATTTTGCAGAAGTGATTTTCTCTTTTTGGATTTTGCCAGTTAATAAACTGAAACTGAAAAAAAAAATCAGATGTTGGTCAACAGGCAAACAAAGAAGTGTTTCTGTCGTGAAGTGCCTCTCTGAGTGTCATCACATTTGTACTTTGGTAAGCTCATTTTAGGTTGGCTGTGTCTGTCTGTCTGTCTATCTATCTATCTATCTCTCTATCTATCTATTTATTTTCTATCCCGTGGTCTGCCTCAACCTCCTCATTGCACCACAGAAGATGCAGCCTAGCAGGGAACCATATTGTAAGAGAATACTACAGCTGTACCCACCCTGCACTTCACCTATCACAGCCCTGAGTGTTTCCAGACAGGAGAATTCAAGCAATAAATTTCCAGGTTTGGATGTTTCCCTTAACAGTCAGATATTTCCATTGGGAAATGTTTAATCTTTTCCAAGCAGCGTTTTCAATGTTAATGCTCTGCCAGTGTAAAGCAGATGAGGACAATAGAAACAATAGATAAACCTTCCTTCTTCTGCTTTCTATTAGGTCAAGTTTTTCAAACATATTTCATTTCACCCCTGCTAGTGTGCTTCAGTACTTAAGTCTACTAAGGAAGTGTTTGATTCTTCCAAGAGCATAAAAGCATGGATACTATGGAAATCAAAAACATCCTGTTAATTCACACAAGTAACTATTTTGTCTATCTTGGTATGGATCATGTGCAACACGCAGGAAATCCTTCAGTACACGACCTTCTCAGTACTGCAAGCTTCCATAAAGGACCACACCATTACTTTCCTTCTCCTGAGAGGGTGTCTGGCTTCCAAAGAGATGATGTGCTGTTAGGTGCTGAACTGCAAGGAGATAGGATAACAACTCCTAGGTCAAAGGAAAACTGAAGACTTTTCCATTGTGCAATTTTTGAAATTGAAGCATTTAATAAGGTGTTCTTTTTTCACTTTATTTTCTCTCCTCTAAACCATCTTTGCTATTGTATTCAATGTAATCATTAACATATGGTATTTTGCTGATTTTTCATCTTTTTCTCTACCTTTTAAAACACATTTTACAGGGTATTAAAAGGAAAAATAAAATTGTCATCTGCCATTGTTACAGAGAAGGGTCTTTATATACTCTTAACTTTTGAAAATGCCTAACGCCATAAAAAATTAACTAACATCTCTGCAAATACTGAGTTAAGAATCCTTAGACAAGTCCACCAGCAATTCCAATGTTACTACTTTTCCATAAAGAACACAAGGGGAGAAGAAAATAGGACTGTCATTCACAAAGCAGTGTTTGCTCTTCCTGTGATGCTATTGCAGACAGGAGCAAGATTTAAGCCAGAAAGAAGAGGTAGCTACTGAACTTAAGTGTTCAAACCTTAAACAAGGAAAAAAGGCACCTGCCTTTAGCTTAACTTGCTGTTAGTGGAATACTGCTTCAGAACTGGATTTAGGGAAAGGATGTTGCCATACTGGAATATTAATGAGAAATAGCCTAAAAGACCTAATGCAAATTATGAAGGCCAGTCCTTCAGTGAAAGGCTTGTGTAGCTCAGCCTGTGGTATCTCTCCAAAACAAGACTGAGAAGGAATTTCATTTTCTCCAATAGGGAGTAAACAACTGGTTTACAAACAAACAAAAGCAAATAAACAAAAAAGGGGGGTTGATATCAGGAAAGAAAGTGTAACAGGAAACTAGCTGGAAACAGAACAGAAGACAAAAAGACTCAGAAGAGAAACTCTAGGATTTGCTGAGGTCCTTGATGCTGAGGCAGCACTCCTGCAGGACATCCATGCCATCCATTTGTCTCCTTGGTGGTGATCATGGCCTCTGAGTAACAGAGAGTAACTACCAAAAGCCTCTTCAGCAATCTTGTGCAGAGAGTGTTTTAACAAGCTGAACCTCATCCAATGGATTATACATCCTGAATACTTGGAGATAACCAAGTTAAAGAAGAGTGGTATAAACACATTTGAAACCACATGCACTAGAGTTGTTCCATTTCCTTACCATACAGCAGATCAGTGACACCATGTTTTTCCATCATGGTCTCTACTCAGCTTTCACAATCCAGGGACAGCAAGAGGAGACAGACTGGGACCTTGTGCTTCTATTTGAGTAAAAAGGCAGGTAACCCAAGCATTATCCCATAGGGTTGCTTGAGCTTCTTCATTCAGGAAAAAGGTTACTTGGAATGATCCCACCACCCTCACAGGCTGGCCAAGGGGTTACCACAACCTGAAGAGAGCCTGAGCTTGCTAAAGTCACAGCACTACAACTGGTTCACTTCCACCCCACACCAGGGGACCACTCCAAGTGTCTGCCATGCTTCAGCCTGGTAGACCAGGAGCAAGAAGTTTAGCCGTGTACAAAAGAGGAAAAAAGAGAAAATTATCTGGGATTTCAGGGATCCTACATCATCCAGCATGGCAAATACTAATAGCTGTATTTTGAGCTATTTTAGGGGCCACAAACTGGTCTGTGACTTCACATGCATGGGGAAATAGGACCTGTTCAGTCACTAACTTGTCCCACCAAAGAAGAGAGCACACAGCAAAGGGCTTCAGTCTGTGGAAAACCACATGTTCCCACGGAGGCACAGAGCCGTACGCTAAGGCTTGAAATCCCACTTAAGCCTATTTGCTTAGTCAGTGGAAAGGTAGGCACCTTTGAAGGCCTCTGAAGAGCAATTCAAGTGCCTGAAAAATATGCTGAGCAGGGAGCCAAGGGCACAGGGACCTCAGCTGAGGAAGCTTGGTGTGAGGTATTAACCACCTCAGCTGGAGCAGGGCCAGGCTTCCCCTGCAGCCACTCTCAGCAAGGCAGGGCACGGCTCTGCAGAGCTGGCAGTGCAGAAGGAACAGCCGCCGGGAGCCTCAGACAGCAGGAACCACGCATTTTCCCCATCCTGCTTTGACAGAATTGGCCAGGGTTGGAGGCATCTTTCATTTCCCAGCTCTGTTTTTGCTGTAGAAGACACAGCTTCTTTCTATTTTTCAAGACTGGCTGATCCCAGCATGCTCCAAATCCATAAAGGAAAATAGGAAATGATTTTCTTAGTCCCTGAATTGACCTGTGGGTCTGACGATCCTGCTAGGCTCGGCAGTTTCTCTGCTGGCTTGAGGAGCACATGTTTATGCACCTGGGATCATGCAGCTTGAATTATTCTTTTAAACATTTTCATAGAGAGTGGCAGTGTAACAGAAATCACTAAACAAAATGTACATTGTGTGTGACAGTTAGCAATGGGCCGGTTCACAGATTGTTAAGGGCTATTGAAAGTCACGCTTATGTTTTTCTTCTTTAACATTTTTCAAGGACAATTTGATTGCATTTCCCAGAAAGGTTAATATAAACAATCTGCTCCCCTCATTTTTATGAGAAGCATTTAAAAGTAAAACGTCCTGCTGTTATTTCACTATTGCCTGTGTTATTGATGGCTGAGGATTCCCAAATAGGTTCTGGATTTTTGCAGCTTTGCACATTTCTGGGAGAATTGCTCAGAAGTCCACTATCTCATTCTCCATCCAGCAGCCCTGAGAAAGGCACACATTTCTTCAACATTTGTTTGAACACAGTAGGGCACGATTCATAGCCTGAACTTTAGCCATATGAAGGATAGTGCCACCTCTGAACTCCTTATTTAAATGGCTTCTACAGCCACCAGAGGGGCAGAGAAACAACTAATTTCTCATAGGTGCCCATTTTTGACATATTTGTCCTTTGGAAGTGCCTCTCTTTCCCCACTGAAAATAAAGCCAGTCAAAGCAACTCGGAGTGAGCCATTCCTGTCCTGTTCTGGTTTGTTCCCTGGGAACTCATGTGGGCAGGACACCCTCTGGTGTCACCATCTCCCATGGGACCAGCTGGCTCCAATGCTTACTTGTGTAATCCACACTTAGTTAATAAAAAAAACAAAGATAGAAATATTTCCTTCAAAGAGTAATTTCTGAACTCTAGTCAAGACTATCCTTGGGCCAAATATACAGGTCTGCAATAAGTATAGATCCACAAAGTTTTCATATCATTAGTATATATTCAGTTTATTTGGATGCTTTGAGCAGGAGCCTGGAATATGTTACCTCTGGAGGTCTGTAAGATTTTCAGATAGTCAAATGACATTGTAACATTTTATGTACCCATCAGCCATTCAACACAATTCATCTGAATGCCTAGTTGGATGTTCTATTGGATTTTCTATATTTCATTGCATATGCTTTTTTCATGTACAACTTTGAAAATAGAGCTCAAATAGATAAAAACATTCTCCCTCCCTAGCCATGTGTTAAGTCTCCTCACTGCTTTCTCACCTGTACAAATAGCATGGACATGTTGGGTTGGACTGCACTGCCTGTGTTTGGAGACCATGCTCAATCTGTGAACTGGCTGCTGACAAAACCGGGGTACTGACCTGACAGCCAAAACATCTGATACTGGGGACAGTAGCAAAACTACTACTGACCTGGTTTGGGCTACCTCTGGGGAATTTGTTGTAGTGTGTGCAGCAACATATGTGGACACATATGTGGAAAGATGCTTGATTATGTATTTAGAAGTGGCTTATTTTTAGGAAAGAATAATGTGAAGTGAAGTTAAAAGACTCTAGTACAAAAACCCACTGAGTCAAAGCAGTATTTATTACACCTCTTCAAGACAAAAGGAAAATGTAATAAAAATTCAACCCCAAAATATCCAACTAGGTAGGCAAGTGGTAACCATAAACACTCCCTGGGCACACCATGGCTAATGGTGCCATGGCCCCCAAGCCTGTTGTGACAGATCCCACTGTGGTCTGACAGAGTGGGGGGCAGCAGGAAGCACCTCATGGGAATGTGTGGGACCATATGAAGGAAGCAGTGGGTTTTGCAGCTAATCTTTGTTGCATGGTAGAGCTGTTTCGGATCTTTCCTGGACAGGTCTGATTCTGAAACACAGACAAACCTCTGTGCATAAAGTGTAAAGCACAGTTGGTGAACCAACAGGAGCCATCTCCCACATGCCACATCCCACCTGGCAGCTCAGCCTCCCAGCGGCATTTCTGCACAGGTTACATGCTTACTGCTGGAGAAAGAGCTTCTGAGCATAGTCCCTGCCTCCAGGCTTCCTGCTGTCCCTGTCCCAGGCTTCTCCTGTCACCTCCCTCATCCCTGCTCTCTGTAGCTGCTGCCTGGGTGGTAGGAGGAGAAGGAGGAGGAGGAGAAGTTCTTGGTTCAAGCAGCAGTGTCATGTCCCATCCTCACAGGCATCCCTCCCCAAGCCCTTCCCAGTTGACTGCTTACCCTCACCCATGGGGTATCACAGATCTGGTAGCTGCTCTTCCTCCATGTGTCCCTATATGTAAAAAGTCCATACAGAAATATATTTAATACATGTACACTCTCAGCCTAGGTGGGATCATGATCTATTTGCTTTTAGGATTTCTGAACATATTTTAGGATATGTTTGGTGTCTGCTGTTTTATACAAGACCCAGATTAAGTAAATTTCCCATTAAAACCTTTCTAAAAAGGCAAAGGACATGTCAGGCCAGTCATACAAGCCCTAAAATTTTCAGAAGTGACTAATGGTTTATAATGCCTCCTACATTTTGGCATGTGGCATGAGACGCTTCATGAAAATCTAGCTTTCTAAAGAGTGGTGTTGTTGCTCTCTGATAATTAAAATCCTAGAAAAGGGAAACCCAAAATTAACATTCATTTTCCAATATATAACTCTCCATTTATACAGCCTTCAAGTGGAGAAACAGAAGTTCTAACTTGATGCTGAGAAGAGTATAGCCTACATAAGGGTGAGAAACGCAAAAATATGTTGGTAAACATTCCCTATACAAGCAACATATTCCAGAGTCTTTCATTCACTGCGTAAAAGCCCACTACAAGACAGCTAACATATCTAAAATGCACTCCCAACTCTCCAAGACTTACTCACAAATCATCTGCTTTAAAGGAGCACTCTCCAAGTACACTTCACAAAGTTTTCCATTTTGCCCTCCCAGGCAGCCTAGCAACATGGCTGGCAGTAAATAATGCCAAAGGAAATTCTGTGTCAAGTAGGAGAGTCAGAAAAAAAAACCAAAACAAAACAAAAAAAAAAACTACAGAAGAAAATGTACAAAAAATAATTTGTAATTTATTGCCCCTTAGCATCTGCTTTTATCTGTATCCTTTTGAGAACAAATTAACAAGTCCTGCCTATCCCCATATGTTTCTTTCTGTGGAACATTGTGGTTCTGGAGGCACACATTCATTCAGTCAGCAGCAACAAGCATGTATGTTTGTTATGCACTGCAGAATGTGGCCATTACATGTTGATGATACTTTTATAATATGATAAATCACTGCAAGAAAAAAGGGAATTATTTTATAAG
Organism: Melozone crissalis; assembly: GCF_028551555.1. Lineage (NCBI taxonomy): Eukaryota > Metazoa > Chordata > Aves > Passeriformes > Passerellidae > Melozone > Melozone crissalis. Next base: position 33,586,573 of record NW_026535794.1, read on the forward strand.
CCAAAAAGAGCAGGTTTTTTTGGGGTTTTTTTGTCTTTTTTTTTCTACAGAAAGCAGCTCAAATCCCAGTGTTTCATGTATGCTCTACAGGTCATAAAAACAACTGCTTTCAAAATGTAGATCATCCCCATATGCTTAGAAATCACCCTTAAAAGGTCAGTAATGAATTTATTTTGTTTTTTTAACAATTATAAAATTAAATTTTAGTATTAAAACCAGGATGAATAAAGCTCTTTTTTTAATGGGATACAGCCTGTGTATTTATGTACATATTTATATAAAGAACTTTGGCAGTTCAACTGTAAATCCACTCAGATCTTTGAACTAAATTCTCAATAAATGTACAGAATGCTAAAATTGGATCTGTATTTAAGGTGCAAAAAGACAGCATTGAAAGAAGTATTTCAACCTAAAGTAATAACTGCGAACATATATAAACCAAACAAAATTTCCCACGTAAGGATTTTTTTCTAAACATAGCTTTACACTAAGTTTAAAATCTAATACTGATATAATTTCTATACTAACAAGAGACCAAAATATTAACAATATGCTTAATCCTCACAAAAGGCATTGAAAGTGCTGAGCAAGGCTCACTCATTTAAAAGCACAGTGATGTCTCCTGTCATTATTGATTCAGCATCAAAAAAATACTGTAGCAGCTCTAGAAATACTATTCTTCAAGCTTAAAAATGCATGTGAGGCTTCTGTTAAATCTGATGAGTTGGAGATACTATAAGAAAATTAGCATAGGTACTTGGCTACTTTAACTTCTAATACATAGAACTTCAAACCTCTGTGTGTCTGATAGAAAGGTTCCCAGCATAGGTTGGGAAGAATTATGCTAACTTGATAATTTTAATCCATAACAGAGAAAGAAAAAAGAGAGAAAAGAGTGGTATTCCTACCTTTCCCTATGCAGTCTATATTTTATATAACTGAGACTACAACATGGTATATAACATGCTGTGCATTTGAAATTTATATGAGGCTCCCACAGAACAGGGAAGCATCATGTAGTGAGGAACGAGGTATTTTTACACACATTCCAGAGTCAATGGCTGGCTTTGAGGGGACTGACAGCTTCTGGGCACAAAAGTGCATGATTTTTATCTAGGTGTTGTCCTGCAAACAGAGCAAGCTGTCCCACACAAAATCAGACAAGGGAGTTTCCAGATATAGCATCCTTTTTTTCCCCCTGCTCTACTTTTCCTTGTGGTATTGAGAGACCCAGGGCAGCAATAGACTCTTTACACCCAGCCGACTTCAAAACAGTTTCTATCTCAGATTACCAGAGTCTGCAGAATTCAGCTGTTTTCAGAGCAGTCAGAGGTCATTGCAAATCAGCAGTCTTTGAAAAGTAACCTGTCAAAGGAACCCTCTTCTCATGGCTTACCACATCTATCTAAACATATCTATACACAAAATGGATGATGTCTCCTGCTGCCCTTTCGAATGGCTTAGTGTAAGACCTCTCTGTTTTCTCAGCCTTTGTACTGCTCTGACACACAGGGCCAGCCAGTAGTCCCAATTAAAAGAGCACGGGGAAAAAAAGAGTGGGTAGATCTTCTTCCAGATGGCTTTGAAGAGGCATCAATCTGCTGCAGAGATTCACAAGACCCCAGACAAGTAGTTAGATAAGCCAAGACTATGCATTAAGGCTAAAATCACAGCACTACATCAAACCCGATGTTTTTTCAGTACATTAATTACCACAGAAATTTGGCTGACTAGGAAAGGTGAAAGTGTAAACTGTAACTGAAGAAAGGACAATATTAGTAAGTTTTAATATTTTCTTGTTATTCTTATTATATGCTAGTTCATCTTCATATCCCCTAATGTACCCAGAAAATGTGCACCTGTACACACACACACACAAATGTGGTCTATCCAAGAGAAAGGCAGGATAAAGAGCATGACCAAGCATGCTCCATCATCACGTGTAGCAGTGGAATAGATGCACAACATCCCCCCTGTAGTGGCTGCATCCTCTCCTGCCTGATCAGTGCATGCCAAGGCAAGGATATCTCTTCTGGCACTGGATTTTGAAGATTCAACCTCTTGCCGACTGAGAAATCAAAATCAACATTAAGGGTAATGCAGGGGCATCACCATCTTTTGAGACGGCTGTTTTTGCCATGGCCATGGATAAGCTAGAAGGAGATTTTGTGAAATTCCCTGGCATAGGACAAGTGAGCAGACACTACATTTCTCCTGGGAAGACATTAAAAAAAAAAAAAAAAAAAGAAAAAAAAAAGAAAAAAAAAGTTACTGCTAGAACGACATGATGCTGGAGCAATCCCTAATGCCTAATAATGGTTTGGGAGAGCATAGCTCCATCCAAGCATTTCGTGCATACAGCCACCCCAACAGAAAATCCCCCGTCAGAAGCAGCGCGGCCGCTCCATGATCCTCAGTGCCGGTCAGTGACAACACGAGCAGGGAATGCCAGGGCGGGACGGGGAATTCGCATCCCTCGGCACCTCCCAGGCCGTGCCTGCAGCCACACAAGCAGTGGGAGCCCGGGGGGCCGAGCCTGACCCCGGGCTGCCCTCAGGAGCTCCGGGAGGGGCCCGGTGCCGATGCCCCTGTGGCGAGGCCATTTCCCCGCTCCACGCAGGCCGCTGCCTCCGCCGGGGAGTTCCTGCTCCGGCAGCGAGGGCAAGGGGTGAAGGGGGCCGCTTGCTTCTGCAAACACGGCTAACAAAATGTTGATATTATGCTTAGCCGTTGTCTCCTTGTCACTAGTCACTTGCAGTTACAGGTCCAGATGTTAGGAACGCCATCGTGAGCTGGAGCTGGTGAGCTCTGCTGTCATGGGCTTCGTTTTCCAGGCGTTCTGTAGCCCCGTGGGACTGTGGCGAGTGTCTGGAGAGGGGACAGGGATGGCTGTAGGTTTTATGCAAACTTGAGCATCAATGTGGGCAACTTTTTTCATTTTTCCTGGGGTATCAAACCTATCCTCAAGAAGGTCGCAGCTCTCCCTCAGGTCCTGTGCAATATCTGCCAGCTCTGTGGGCACATCCCGCTTTGCCCAGGGCATTTCAAATGGTCCTGGGTACCTTCAACAAATTAGCCGAGCTCACAATGTCCTCTGGTCAGCTGGTTGTATCTATCACATGCTGCTCGTGTGGTTGCCTAGGCACAACAAAACCCACGGGGAAAAACTTACTGATTTTATAGCAGGATACTAATGGAAAGAGTGTGATTCCCCTGGAAAGTATGTAATTCCACCACCTTGGATTTATAGCCTGTGCCTGAACTACAGGTGAGAAATGTTGTCTTTTATAAAGCCCCTGAAAGATGGGCATCTCCCATCTCCCAGGACAGTCTGACTCAGATTAAGACATTTCTTTCTTCTTACTGATATCTTTGAAAAGAAAAAAAAAAAAAAAAGATAATTTAGATTATAAGAACAAGAATAGAAAGAAGCCTCCTTTAAGGTGAGAATATAGATTATGTACTGTTTATTGCAGAGTAATTTAAGCCACTAAAGAAATTCAGTAATTTAAAATCCCATTAGGAAAAAAAATATTTTCACAGAAGGAAGGAAAATACCTATTTCTAGCAGTTTAAGACGTACCCTGTAGCTCTCATTAAAGCTTGTTTTAGTTTTTTATCTAGGAAATATTAGTTGAGAAATGATATAAACTGATAAATACAAATGTGTTAAGGAAAGAAATGTTCATGCTTAAAATTTAATTTAGTTGGATTTTGTGGCTTTATCTACGGGGTGAGTGAGTCCAGATGAAATCTCATCAAAGACATTAATTTACTAGAAAGAGAAAGAGAGTAAAAATTTCCCAGAATAGATCATCATGAGATGAAAAAGAAAATGTCCAATCTCATCAAGCTCATCTAGCAGACATAAGGTTGGATCCAAAAGTCCTGCAGTTCCTCTTTGATCTGTGTAGACTCGAAATGTCCCTAGAAAGCTGTGAGGCTCCTTTCTTGTCTGTCTCATCTTTTGGCTGAATAGCAGAAGGCTTTGGATTAGCCACTAACAACCCAACATGCAGCTGAGGGTTGGTTTGCCAGCTCCACCCCTGGGACCCTGCTTTGCCTACCCCTCAGATCCCCACACTGGTTCAGGAGACTGAAACATGCCCTGTTCAAGACATCTATAGCACTTACTGCTTCTCTTAAATACTACAGAATATAAGGATCCATAAAAAACATTGTCCTCAAGAAATGATATTTTCTTATATAAATAGCAGTAAAAATCTATTCACAGTCTGTACACAGGCCCACTAAGTTATCACAGGCTACAGAGAGAACTTTCTCTGAGGTCCTGTTCCCAGGCTAGGGCCAATTTTACACCCAGGGGATGCTGCCTCCAAAATGCCAACACTGACAGAGATATTGACACTTCTGCACTGACAGGGTTTCAATACTCTTCAGAGGGGATATTTTCACCCCAAACTGACAGTGTTGTTTGAGAATTAAAGAGACCTAGACAGACTTACCCTCTGGGCTGCTCCACCAGGCTGTGAGGCTGATAGAAGGGTACCAACAAGTGTCATTGTGCTCCTGTGTCAGGCCACCAAGGCTGTAGCTGCTTTGTATCTTTGAGGACAGGTCTGCTTCCCTTTGTTTTCCTATTATCTTTCCTAATCATCCATCTGTGAGAAGGGAGATATTATGAAGATACAAGTGGCAGAGTAAAAGTAATGGCTGTGTTATTCAAGAAGTCAGACTCAGTGATCTAGTGGCCCCTCCTGGCTCTGAAATCTGGAATTTCTTCTGAGTGACACCATCAGTTCACTTGTTGGAGGAGCCTCCAGGCCCAGGCAATTGGCTCATCTTTCATACTATTCTGCACTAATTGGCTATAATGAAGGTATTTGTCAGTCTCCACTGGATCCTGTGCTTAAAGACAACTTCAGCGTAATTCTAGCAGTATGGATGTCACCAGCCTACAGACTCACTGTCAAAAATGAAATGAGACACCAACATTATGCCATTTTGCCTCATGTTCTCTTCCTAATTTTCTGGATGAAAATTCCCTTCTGTAAATATGTCATCTTCCATAACAAGTTGAAGGTACAAATGCTCATGTGTATCTGTGCAAGATTCAGCCTGACAGAAAAGCCATTAAGTTCTCTGATAGCTTTTTATTAACTCAGCATTTCAGGTATCATGTTTTGTGGGCAGAGTGATGCTACATTGAATGCAGAGAGTAAGAAATAGAGTATCTTCTAGTCTGTCCCCATCCAGTTCTCCATTGCCATATTTGCTCAACTCCACCAGAAGTAACTTTTCTTGGGGAAATATTTGTAGCATAGAAAATTTCCTTAGCAGGACGAGAGTGGCTGCAGTGCCCAACCTTGCTCCCTCCTAATACTCTTTGCAATGTCCCTGTCACTAAATATCAGTGGGACACAGCATCTTGGCTATTTTTTATTCCACACAGGCATTATAGAGAATGTGAAATTAAACTGAAGCTGCCTCTGACTTGCAGGGATGGTTAGTTTTCTAGGCAGAACTTGAGAAACAGAAAGCAGGAGTGTGATACAAAGAAATTATAATAATTGACCAACTAATTTTGTTACTAAGTCTGTACAACACTTCTTCCCCCTTCACTGTATACTTTCACTACTCTGAAGGAAAGGCCAAAAGGGGAGTAATAAAAGCACCCTTGGGTACAAAGAAATTGGCTCATAAAATAACTACAGTAACAATGTCGATTATTAGCTTTACAGTACAAGATAAATATAAATGGACTATATCCTCAAACTAGCAAAATATGGGGAATCAATCTCAATAAAAAGAACTGATAGGGTAAGCTATTTGGGAAGCAGATACAAGCCCTGCCTGGCTTAGAAACATTAGCCTGTGCTTCTGAGTAGTGATGGATGTCTTTTGCTGCCAGATGACAATGAACTTCACTGAGACTGAGGCTTGGAGGGAGGTATTTGTAATGCTTGTCTGTAAACTCCAGAAGGATTATGATTTCTATGAAGGATAAATGCACAAATCTCTGTATTTCTGCTAGAAGACAGTCTCTGCTAAAACAGAAATTAAACATATTTACAAGACAGTGAGTTATGATAGAAACCTGACCAGGCATTTCTCAAAGTGGCTGGCATCATCTTCTGCTGACAGAGCCACACTATCTCCAAACACATTGTGGGAGCTACAGATGTTATCACGACAGAAAAGTGTGAGAATTCAGATTTTTTTTCCCTAATCTTCTTCCTCTGGAGAAACTAAAGTGGCTTTTGATTTTCTTTTACTTTGGGACAAAGTTAATGGGCATATTTTTGAAGGGAGACATCATGGTGTAGTTATACCAAAGCTGATTTTATTGCAGGTCAACTCATCACTGGTCTTTGCTCACCTGGGTTGCTACGGCAGCTCACTGATCTCGTCACTCAAATGTGTTATCCCTTTGCTTGCTTCCCCAGCCACACTGACCCTCACACACTGGCTGGGGTCTCCTTTCCTCCTGATCTGATGTGGAGCAACTTGAAAGGTGATTACCCCGAGTGCAGCCTGGGACACAAACACCCACTGGGAGACCTGCTGGAAAACGGCAGGAGCCACCTCATTTCGTGTTCCTTGTGACACAGTGAAAAGTCCATAAGCTTCTGCTTGAGTTCACATCCTGGGTATAATTTCCTAATCACTTCAGGGTGATGTCATGGGTAAAAAATGCATGAGTGACTGAAATTAAATTGAAGGCTCGGCTGTTTCTTGCAGCATTACCATATTACTAGAGAGGGAGAGGGAGCACAGAGGGGGTTTTCTTTTATCACTTATGGCGTCCTTATTTCTCAAGACAGGAAGGTCAGTTTTTCCACAGCATCCTGCTATGCTGCTCGCCTTCAAGACATTAAAATACACCTAGCAGTGTACCCTCTGGGCCTGTCTGGTGAACCCTTCCCCAGGTCCCAAGGTCCTTGGAACAGAGAGATTCATTATCCAACTTCCCAATGCTGCAGGAAAATGGTCACCACAGGCACAACTCAAATAGTTCATTGCCCAATGCAGCTATTAAAAAACAATTTGTTAAATAATATGACTAGGAAAATACTTAAGCAGGTCAGTTGTTCTAATTTTTCAGGGGGGTAAAGGAATATTATGTTTTAAAGACGGTACATAAAGCATTGTAAGAAGATCTGATTTCAACCAGATGGTTTTTCAGTCTCAGATAATTATTATGATCAAGACAGTACTTTTCTGAGGCACCTCAAGGACAACTTCTCTTCCAAACACAACCAAATTATGTAGAAACAGAAGGCTCTATCCATGGCAGGTGAGATTCAAAACCCTTTTGCACCATTACAAAGGCCACTAAATGTAATGCTATGCTGACTTAAGGGAAGTATAACAATGACAATTATGATCTAAGAACATAACCCTAATTACATTAAAATAAAATAATAATAGCCTCATTAAGAAAGAACTACTTTTGAGGAGCAATTTTCATTCAGAACCAATTTTCCTGTTCTGGGCAAAAGTCCATCCTAATCACATTGAGAGTCAATACATTACTCTTTGACTTGAGGCAAAAGTATATCAATTCTTGACAGCTTCTGCAGATGCTCTGTCCTTTTGTGAAAAAAAAAAAAAGCCCTTCAGTGTTTGGACAGGGTGGTTTGCAAAAGGATTTCATTTCACAGCTATTAGGTACAGTATAAATTCCCTCCATGGAAAATGTAGGCATCCTCTATAGCAGTGTACTTCTCCCTTTTATGCATGAAATGAACCTCTAACTCAATCCGAAGCAGTCAATGCCTTAAGGGAGTGCTCTGTATGTGGCAGAAGCTTTCCATTTTCTGTGTTGCATTTTTAAAGCTCTGCAGTCATTTTACCACAGGGCTCTGGCACATGAAGTGGGTTTGTGGCTTCGCTGGGTTTGTTATTTCAACCACTTACAGCAAGGCTAAACAGAGTCACCAGTGTCTCCCCTTAAGAAGAGCACTCTGATCAGACACAGTGTGGTATATGCCATTTCCACAAACTAACAGTCTAGAAAAAGCAGCTACAGAGGAAAACAAAAGTTTCATCTTGTCTGCAGACAGTGGTGTGTGCAGGCTGTGGGGTGCTGGCAGAGCTCTCCAGAGGACCACACTAAGGTCCTGTCCTCACATGTGGCTCTTGGCCATGCTCAGAGGCAGACCACCAGACAGGGCAAACTTCAGCGTGACCTTGCAACCATTCCTGTGTCCCAATGGGAACTAAGCTTATTCAGAGCTCATCAGTGTGCTGGTACATGCCTGTCACAGCGTGTCTCTATGTCTTGACTCCACAGGTCACACAAATCAACAGGGTTCTGAAGTTTCTGAACAAGTTTCTTCTCTCCCTTCTTTCATCAGACCTGCCCCTTCATCTTCCTTTTCTTTCATTAATATCAAGAGTGTTTCATTAACATCTTGCATTAACATCAACAATATTCCCTTTCACATTGTACCCTGGCCCCAGCTGTGGCAACAGACTGAACAACTTGGGCAAAGTGGCCCCAGAAGTGGATGCCCCAGAGGCATGGGAAGCTGCATGGCTCCCAAGCTCAGCCAGACCTGAAGAATTACTAAAATGCTAACTCCATCCTGAAAACATGTTTGCTAATGCACAATCTGCTTTCCAAATCAGGCAAGCCAGGTCCAGTTCCTGGTGCACATAGACAAAAGTCTGGAGTCTCAGGGTACAACATTTCTATGAGAAAAACAGGAGAATCACTGGGAGTTCACATCTGTGATTTTTTTCTCAACTATTTTGGTAATGAACTTTGCACTGAATGTAATAAATATGAATTTCAACTCATCTTCATAGCACCCATCCTATAAAATATCTTTTCATAAAACACCCTAAAGTTAGAATTCTCTTTTTAAAGAACACTCTTGGAAGGTATTACTGTCAGAGCTAATGCTGAGACATGGCTGCAGCATGGCTTAATTTTTTGTGTTTTATGGGTAATAAATTATTCTTTCTACTTTAGAACACAGATATATTTGCTAAATATCTTCATATCCATTCAAGTCACACAGCACCCCAAGGCTCTTAAACATAATAATATTTATGGTTTAAGTCACATCTCCCAAGCTAGATTTGCTCAAGCCTGGGCGTGAACTGAAAGACACCAAAATACTCTTACAAAAGAAAAGTTGTAAGGATGCTGCAAGGAGTCTGAAGTTTTATAAGTTTACAAAAAAAAAAGAGAAAATAGACTCAAAGTGGAAAAAAATCTTGTCAATATAGTAGCCAAGTAAAACCAGATGCTGCAAGGGTAGCTTACCATTAGAAATCCCAGAGGTGGCTCTATTTACCAGAGAAGGTATGGAAGGGGTAAGGGAAATTAATATTAATTGGGTTTATTTAGCTTGGCCATTGGCCACAAAGTTCAGATAAAGTGCATTTCCCAGCCAACTCTTGTACATGCAAAGTTTCACCAAGTCAGATGTAACTTATTATGTGTTTTGTCACTTCAACACGAAAAAAGAAAAAAGTACAAAGCTATACAAAGGAGTGGTTTCCCTGCTTCTTTTGGCTGAATTAGATGCTTTCATTGTGCAAGTATATGTGTTAGAAATATTTTTTTAACAATCATGCCATTGGCCATCCAAAATTAAAACTGCAAACATGGCATTTCTTCCCTGTAACTAAAGGATCTGAGGAAAAGCAAATTCACCAGAGACCTTAATACATCAGATCCAAGCTTCTTTTCAGTATAGTGTTTTTAAAACCTTCTATGAGTGCTGAGGGATAAAGGCTTAAAGATGAAGCAGAATTCCATGAGTAGGGCATTCACTGGGCCTTCCCTTGGACTTATGAATTGTTGCTATGCTTGTGCACATTTCTTGTGGACAAACAGACAATGATGGGCTAGCTCCCATGAGGTGTTCTAAGTCGTGAGAAAGCTGAGCTAAAACCAGACCAGCATGGGAGAGGAGACAGCAAATTTCTGTACAGTACAAGAAATGATGGAATGGGATGGGATGGGATGGGATGGGATGGGATGGGATGGGATGGGATGGGATGATTCCACTCTCTCTGTAACTGGCATTCATATCCTGTCTGCTGCATTAGTGCTTGCTCTAAACCAAAGATGGGTAACTTTCCTCCCAGCTTGTGCTGTAGGCTCCTTACTAAGCTGTGTGCTGCCAAGAGGATACAGCTCCTTTTTCTTTTTTTTCCTGTAGTTTACAGAACTTATAGAGCAGTGACTCATCCTGGAACTGTCTTTCCTTCTCTTTAAATTGGCTCCTTGTCACTTTTATGGAAAAGAATTTATTTGAATTTTTTAAAAAAGCAAAAATGTCTCCACACTGGTGCCCTCATTATACTGCATTGTGTGTTATCTCCTGACTTCATTTTTCTATGTCTTTTCGTGGAGTGTGGTGCTAGTGGGAAGCTGTATTTGTGACATAAAAGGCTTTTTAGGGGTGAGAAAGACCCTGTGTAAGAGAAAAAACTGATTTGTTGTCTGAGAGCACTCTTGAGAAAAATCTTGGCAAGAAACTTGCTCAGAGAGCAAGAAAAGAGCAGGTCAAGCTGGAGAAACATCCAAGCAGTACTGGAATGCAAGGGGTGAAGTAAAATCTCTGTCAAGCTGGACTTGCACAGAGCTGCAGTACATTTACCCATGACAGCTTCTCTGCCTGTCACCTACTGTAGGAATCTTCTTCCTGTGCCATTTCCTCAAAAGTAACAACCCAGCTGCCTCATTTGCCCAGTGAATGCATTTGGCATCCAAAGAGGTTGGATGACAAAGTTCCACTGGCTGCATGTGCTCAGGGAAGGACTCTTGGCTGCCAGCCCACCCCGCTCCACATGTCCTTCTGCTCAGCTGTTTGTTGATCCAGCCATCGGTGCTGTTATGCTGCAGATTGTTGGGACTGTGACTCACAATTTCCCTTTTAAAAGGAGGAGGGAAGAAAAACAAACCCCAGCAAGCTTGCTGCTCTTGTGCTTGATGTGCAAGCACTAAGCTGCCCTTTCCCAGGAAAGAGATATATCTTTCATGCATAGCTCTTCATCCAGTTTTCAGTCAACAGGCATCCAGATTACAGAACTCCATGGTGGCTGACAATGCCTAGCAGCTTTGCTGGCAACATCAGCCACCCTCTGGCTTCCAGAGGCACCTTTGGCTCAAACCATTTATGGGTTTGGTTTGTAAAACATTTTATACCCACAACTCACCTAAAACTTTCCCAACATCAGCTACTGTTTTCAAAGCAGGAAGAGAGAAAGAGAGGCTTCAACTTAAGTTCTAAAGAGAAGCTTCAATTTAAGTTCTAAAGAGAGGCTTCAACTTACCTTGTTTGGATGTCTGAGTAGACATGGATTTCTGAATGGACAGAACATGCTTCCAGATCCAGTGAGACCTGTTCAGTCCCAAGAAGTCCACCAGCTAATCCAGAGATCTGCAAGTGGCTAGAGTTGAGAAGGAAATATCTTGCTGGCCACCTCCTGGAAACAAAATAAGGGATGTGAGTTGGGAAATGTGTCTAGTCCAGGCCAAAACCAGGAAATGGATTATGTCTAAGAAAATACCTGCTGAGGCAAGAAGCAGAGGACCTGGTGGAAGTCACTGCCCGCCAGCATTTAGCATGGCAGCTATCAGCTGTCCCAAGGCCTTCCCTGAAAGGTGGTGGGCTTACAACATCACAACGCCATTGAAACCTCATTCATTCCTCTTCCCACTCTATCCTCCATGCACCACCTGAACTGTGACTCTGCTCATGCCTCAGCAGGGGCACAAAGAGGAAAGACATCACACTTCATGAGGGGAAGGACAGCAAAGCTCAGTGGTTTTGGTTACCCCAGTCTAATTGTGGGTACCCAGGTGCATGATTCACAGAGCACATCAGCACACTCATTTCACAGGTGGAACTTGGAAATTCCAGCAGGAAATGGCTGTGCCCAGGTCATGTGGATTAAGGAGACAAGGTGAACCCACCTCCATCCTATGCTGCAGCCACCAAGGATGACGTGGGAAATGGACAGTCTTGTTGCCTAGTCTTCTTTGTTGCCAGAAAATTGCAATCTGCAGCAGTATCAGCCCAATACCTCCTCAGATTCAGAAGGAAATTTAAGCACAAGCTCATTACTAAACATCATAACTGAAAGCAAGTGGACTATCCACAGACTTCCAGCTAGGCACAATTTCCTCCAAGTCTTTGGTACAAATGTACTTTACACTAGGAAAGAAAACGTCTGGACCAATATGCAGCAAGGAGACAAACTGCTGCACATTAATCCTAGCCAGCACAGTTCCTTCTGCCTACTAAAACAGAGTTATTCAAAGCACAGGGTTCAATAAGTTGTCTGTGACCCACACATAGCTCAGTATTTTACCCTGAGATCACATCCTCAAAATGAGCACAAGAAAGAAAAAGAAAAAAAAAAAGGAAATCTGCCACCCAGTGCATTCGTACAAATCTTTGCAGCATCTTCAGAGAGTTTATTAAAAGGAGATTTAAGTTACTAGTAAATTGGCTTGGAAAAAATAGGAGGTCTTCTGTCCTATCTTTGGACAATGTTCTGTAGGCACAATAGAGGTTCCAGAGGCACTGCCCGAGGAGTTACAGAAAAGTAAAGCAGCAATCTCTTCACTGAGCCTCCAAGAGTGACAGTAGAGGTATTTATTACTCCACTGTTACACTGCTTGTAAGTAGTTTGTCTTTCCCCCTCTCTGTTTATTTTTCTCTTTTGCTGTCCCTAATGAAGAATCCCAATGCTATCAAGTCTGAATTGCAGACATTTTATTTTTCTAATATTTATTCTGCTGATTTCCCTTATTTTCTTGTACTTTTGGCTGCTGAGATGCATTTGCCCTGCCGTTGGGAGGAGATACAGCTGCTAATTGCATTCTTCATCAGTTTTCACTGGTTGGTACAACTCCACTAAAATTAGCGCTCATATCAAGCTGGTATTACACAGTTTAGAACCAGGAATAAAAACTCTGGACAAATTGGACTTTTGCAAAAGAATTGAAAATTCACCACACAAGTTTTTTCTGTGGCACTTCAAAATCTGCTGGAAAGTACTAAGCATTTGTAGACATAATTCCATGAACAGATGGAAAACTGCCTATAAAAATGGTTGGTGCAGGTTTGTAGGCAAGCAGTGCACTTTGGGATACAGCCAGCTTTCAAAATCCAGGACCTGCATCATCTTTGCACTGAGAGAGAAGAAGGGTCTTTAAAAACATGTTTCTGGAGCTTCTCTGGAAGCTAAAACCTGATGGCAGAGTTCCCATGACAGGACACTCTTCATGAAGCCAGCAGTGAACAATCTAAAAACCTCTTCAAAGTCAGCAGGACCTCACAGGGCAGTGTCTGTCCCTGTCTGGATGGCAGCTGTCCTGCTTCCCTCAGTTTTATGGGTTCTAATCTATTTCCATCCCTTACCCTATTTTATAGTTGTGGTTGATAAGATAAATTAGTCTCTTTTTTGAAAGTGTCACAGTTTAGAGAGCACACAACTGTCAACTGAAGCCCAACGTTCTCTAGGCTTGTCCACTCCATGACCTCATGTAGCATAAAATAGAAATTAGAATTAATTTCGGACTTGAAAACACACATCCAGACATTCCTTCAGAGACTCATGTAAGATCAGAGTGATTGTTTTTTTGCTCAGCATCCCACCCCCCACAGAGCTCGCTCACTGGGGCCTGTGTGCATATCGCCAGCACATGTGCAGGCATGTGGAAACGGGGCAGGGGCAGGTAATTAGCCTTTCTGGAGGGACATGCCTTTCTCCTGAGAGCAAAACAAGAGAGCTCTGAGGGCAGGAGGGGAGCAGATGTAAGCTGTCGAGGAGGGAAGCTCACAGACAGGACATGTGGGGTAACATCTGAGCAGCCTGGTGCTGGAGAGACTGGTACTTCAGCTTAGAATAGCAAAGAGCCAGATACGACTGATGGGTCAACTGAGATTTCATCAAAGGAAAACTTTCCAGATCAAATAGTCTATCTGAATGTTCTGCAGAGACAGGATTCCTGTCATATGTGCAGCTCTGCTCTGCTCGTGCCCTGTAAGATCCCCAAACTAGCCCTGTCTGTGTTGTTCTGGTGGGGTTCAGAGAAGCAGCACCTAGAAGGGGATGAAGGCTCATCACGTGCTTATAGAGCAAACCAAGAGCACAGCTCACAGCATTTCCTAACACACTCACCCCAAGCTGCAGTCCTGTCACACAGGGATGGTCCTGATCGATGGTCTGCAGCTTTTTTCCAAGCCTGCTCTATTCCTAATGAAAATGGTAAGCTGAGGACAGTAGTTTTCTGTATAACACTCCTTTCCCTTTGCCCCCACAGATTTAGCGCTTGTGCTGACTGTTGAAAAATCAGTCATTAACAGCCAGGAAATGACTTTGCCATCAATCAGAATATTGCTCAGCCATGTTTCTGCTTTTTCCCCCTTTCTCTGCATAATTATTCTCATCCTCTGCTGATTACAGTTTATAATAGCTATAATTCTCTTAAAATCAATCATTGCTTGACTTAACCACAGGGTTACCAGCAGAAACATCAAGGAACACAGATATTCTGAACTGCTTTTTAATTATTACTCTTATTTAACAACACATAATCTTATAGGTAGATCACACTTAACCTTCCTCTTAGCAGTATTAAGCAGCAGTTATTTTATTTGAATTTTGTTTTAAATCATGAAGTGTTTGATAACATGACCATTCTCACTTCACTAGGTGGTTTGGTGACATGTTACTAACGTGATATTTTGACATGTAATCACAGTGGTTGTCCCAGATTAAAGTACCATAAAAGGACAAATAAATGTTGTTTTCCAGCACAGATTTTGCAATCAAAGTAAACCCAAGTACCTGATCTTTTTTATTAGGCTTATACATAGACACAGTTAAATCAAAGCCTGGTGTACAGTAAGACAATTTTTGAGTACACTAAATTAAAAACAACACTAGATTGAAAATCACATTTTTCCTAAACAGAGTGGAAATCTGTAGCCCACCACAAACAATGGTATTCCTAATACAGCTGAACCATAGGTTTCTGTTATTCTGCTTGTATCACTCCAATCATTTTCTCTTGCCCATATATTCAGTATATTCCCCTTACTGATTATGTGCTTCTGTCATGCAGAAAAATGAAATATTTAAAAAATTGAGGACATAATTATATGGAATAGCCAAGTTGAAAGAAGGATTGAAGACAAGGTGTAGAGTCTGAATTGACTTTTAAGGTAAAATAAAACCTTAATTTAAAATAGACTTCCCACACACACCCTTTTAAAAAATTTTGGTAAGGAAAATATTGTATGAGACTGTACCTTTAGATAGGGAATAGGAACTAAGTGCTTTGAGCCTCCTCTGCATAAGGATATGACATTGAAACATGCAAAGGAAGCCATTTTCCACACAGAACATTTTGATCCTGCTATTTCACATAAATTCCTGCAGAAAACTTAATCAGACATTTCTTGTTGAATTATTTACATGTAAATCTCCATGTGCAATATCCATGTCATGTGTTTGGCTCTTCTTTATTTACCACCTTGCAACCAGCAGTATATTATTGCTAATTTTGACCTGATGAACAGGACATCAACATGTTTTCCTAACAGGAGCAAATTCAGGGGAAAACTCACAGCAGTTAAGATAAAAATGTGGTCTACCCATGAACTGCACCCTTTATAGCTATCTGCCCTATGGAAATTAACTGCTCTGGGGTGTCAAGATAGAGCACTACTAGATGCATTACTGGAGATACTTTGCCATTCTGATATTAAATAATTAAATATACTCTGCCTAATGATCCCTTGCATCCCCTCAGATGTGTTCCTAAGACTGGTAGGAAATTATGGAAAAAGAACTAAATGGAAGAGTTCCTGTTTTATCCACTCTTTCTTTATCATCACCTGATCTTGCATTTCACTAAACCCCCCCCCTCCCATCTCTTTTCAGCTGCACTGATCCTGGATGCAGCAGGGGAGGGTCTGCTGAAGCCATTTTGCCAAAAAATAACAAAGGACCACATTTCTTTGGCACGTAGCATGACTGCTGGCCTAGCTGTGAGTAAAAAGCCACTTGGACTGCGTTGCCCATCTACTAAAATGCTTTTCTCAACCTGGTCTGGACTCTGGTCAGGTCACTGAGGCTTCCTCCTGAGCCCACCGAGGAGGAGGATGGAGGACGGCACCCGGCAAGCCCTGCCTCTCTCGAGGAGCCCTGACAGACACCAGGGGTCTCTCGGCCACATGAGAAATGGTTTGTAGGCTCAGGCCCCCAGGGGCCATTATTTCAAAGTTGCACAGCCATCATGTGGCTGCACCAAGCACCTCCTGCCGTGTCTGTGCCTTTCAAGAAACAAAGCTGTGTTGTGAACTATTGGCGATGTTAATAGCTTTCTTCCCTCTAGAGATTTGCTCCTGCTTTGGCCCCAAATATTTCAAAATAGCTGAAGCTGGCAGCAAGAGCCATGGGAAGAAAAATGTTAATGCATGTTAATTTCTGGTTTAGACATGATGAGAATTTCATTTTCTTCATTAAAATTCCCCAGTGCTGATGGGATCCTCCCCTGATTCATGGACTGTACCTTGTAGCGCTCCTCTGTGAGCCATCACATATACAGCCTGATGGCTTTAAATAGCTTTGTTTTCCTCTCCTTCCAGCTACTCCACTTATCATTCTCCACTGATACACAATATGCTCTCCTTCCAGTTAGATGGCTGCATTTTTGTGCAGGAATTTCAGGGCATTTTTTAATATTTCCTGTAAAAAGACTGACGTTATTGCAAATTGCAGCATCATGGTTACTCACAGTGAAAGGGAGAGACACAGTGACAGGTTTGCAGAGGAATCTGCTACTGGTAAACAGAAAAATAAAATGCAAAAGCAAACTGGAAATCAGGCTGACTGGGTGAGGGAGGGGGGACATAGAAGAGCAGTTCTGTACTCCAGAGAACAAGCAAATAATCCCACCCAGTAATTTTGAAGGAATGATTGAGGAGGACAGAGGCTCAGTTGCTGGATACTCATATCAGTTGTTAAATGTTAATTAAAAGTATCCCTTCTGTGGGAAGCTGTGGAGAATACAACTATATATGCTTATGCTGCTTTTGCTTAGTCGAAGAGTGGAAAACTTGCATTTCACATGATCAAATATAGAATCCACTAACACAGCTCCATGTGGTCTCTCCTTAAATGGCCTAATCAGTGTAGATCATAGCAACTGCCTTCTAAACATACAAAGAGAACACTTAGAAATCTAGAGACAGAGAAGAGAGGCATCAAGGATTCCAAGTAACAGACTGCAGAGATTAATGTTGCCTCCCACTCTGCAAAGAGTATTTTTATTCTGCTGTGATCTTCAAGATAAACATATAAGAGAAAGCTGCTCCATTGTATCAACCCTGCTGCTGTGAGTGTGCTGTAGTGTCAGGCCTCACCACCAGCCTTTCCCAAGGAGTGGAGCCAACTGAAGATATCACATTAGTCCTGAAAAGTCGCCTAAAGCCTGCCAAAGAGCAACATGGAGATCTATTTTTGGACTGCACATTTGCTAGGGAAGAAGCATGCAATGGGATGGTCTGTGCACAGTAAAATAAATTCATTTGGTAGCAGGCAGAACTGGTACACATGAAATTCATTGCTAGGTGTAAGGAAGACAAAACCTCAGCAAACTAGAAGGTCAGTGTTGTTCAAATCACCATGCAAGAAGAGTAATAATCACAGCCCACAGTAACCTCATTGATTCACACTGCATAGCATCATGAGCAGATCCCGTGGGGAGCCCTTTTTCCCTGTTTTCTGCCTTGCCAGGAGACACTGTTCACACTAGATGAGCATGACCTATGTGGCTCAGTACAAAGAATAACCAAATACACCTCTCAGTCTGCCACTCCCTTTCACCACCTCCACTGTCACTGTATACTCTGTGTTTTAAGAAAAATACACATCACGCTGAGGTTTAAAATGCCATGTTGTATCTTGCTGTGATGAACTCCATCAGTGCTGGGGGAAAGCTGACTCTTTCAGACTGAGAAGTTATGCTGAAAGCCCAAGAGGCCAAGCCCAGGAGCTTACTTATCAGTGTACAAAGCTGTCATCATACAGAGCAGGACCACTGAATGATAGGGCAAGGCTGTGAAAACAGATAAAGTTTCCTTAAAAACCCTACCTAAAAAAAAAATGCAAATCAGTGGTTGCAGTCACACTGCATTATTCTTTAAGACACCTATTTAAAGCCACTTCTTTTTTTCTAACTACCCTAGGGTGCCACAAATGTTTTCTGGTCTAGCTATAGAGTGAGGGCATTTTCATGCCAAGTACTACAGACCACACAGAAGAAGCTGCAATTAATGGAATTTCAGTGTTCTGCATTGCTGATCTACTTAGCAATGCATTTTTGAGGACATTTTAAAAGTTGTTTAGCTGACTGCCAAAAATGAGGATCATTAAAAATAGATTCACAGCTGTTTGGGAAAGCTGAGATATAATTTTGTCTTCATTATGCCTTATTGCAGATGTTATTGATTTAGTCTCACTGCATTTTAGTGGGCAATATCAATTCGTGCCGTCTTTGACTTTGGAAACTGGGAAGTCCATCTATTCTTATTCTTACGGCTCACAGTATAGAAGAAGGGCAAGTAACTATGAAGCAAATTTGGAAGACAACCTCCTTGTGTGGCAGCACAATTGTGCAGGTGATCAGAGCTCATAAGCTCCTCAAAACATCCCTATACAGTGAGCCTCAGATTGCAGTGGAATTTGTACAAAACATGCCCTGAAAATAGCACTTGAATTTTCTGCTCCAAGGGACTTTGATTTAGTGAGAGTTTTTCTCATGCAGCTGCAGAAACTGAGTCCATTTAAATATGGTTATATATGTTTGTGAGTGTATATGTGGGATTAAATGCTGCTCTTCATAGCATGCATGAAGATTCAATTCACTTTGGCATAATCAGCTTAAACAGGAGGAGAAGTCTAAATTTCCTGGCATCTGATCACTAATGCAGGAAGCCTTCAAGAATTCCTCCAACAGAAATTGTATACATAATTCCTGGAAGTTTCATAAAATGCATGTATAAAAGCACAAAGGACAAGGCCATAATAAAAAAGTTGTAATAGTAACAAAAGCACTGAATCATGCATTGAATAAACCTCTCAGTCACTCATTCTCAACAAGAACTGCACATACGCTGTTTCGATTGTGCAACACTTTTAATGTTGCCCTTTTGGGCAGAGAACAATATGGAAATACCTTTCCTCTGCCCAACCAGTTCCTTTAAACAGCTGTGCTCCTTAACAGCCTCACACTGACTTTGGTGAGCCTTCTCACTCAGCCCAGCTTTAATGCTTTGTAGCCACTCTCAATGGAGTGAAAGGCAGCTAATGCTGCAGCCCTCTTCTTTATTGTGCTGCAGAGGACCTACACATGACCAGTGTGGGTTGGGAAAGCAGCTGTGGCATTGTCAGCCAGCAGTCACTTCCCACATACGCTACTAGCCCGGGATGAATGAACCCACCACAGGCAATTGTCACCCACAGCATTTCTAAGGAGCTTTTTGTCCACTTCCATCACTTAATCCAGCAGACCTCCTTGGCTAAAGTTAGCACTGTGCACACTGCTGATTTTCACCTTAGGAGTGTTCATCTTGGAAGCTGTGGTGTGGGACAGTCTTGCTGCTTCCCTCAAATACAGATCAATGCACAGCAAAGGAAAGGGACAGGCATTTTGCAGTGAAGAACACCTGGTTTTGGTAATCCTGTAAAACACAATTTTTCTCCAGAACTGGTGAGAATGTTTAACATTTTGCAACTTCCATAAAGCCTTCATAAAAGGGCTCAGTACTGCAAATGCCACACTAACATTGGCATGCTTTCAACCCTGGTGGGTCCCTGCACGTGACTAACTGCACACAAATGAAAGTAAAGGAACTCACAGATTGTCTCACACTGTCTTAAAAGGAACACAAAACTCTTTACAGACCACAATATATCTCACACCCACTGAAGGACCTCTCTATAAAAGGACTTCACACACTGAAGCCTTAATTGGGATCATCTCAGAAGAACAGAGAGCAGAATCATCCCTTGTGGTCCTGAGCCCTCTGCTGCTACTGAGACTAGTAACCCAAAATCCATGCTTTGCTAATTTAATTATAACTTAATTGTAATTTAATTTAATTTGATTCTTTATCCAACAGAGTAGAGTGATGAACTTGAAGCATAGGAGCTCTGAGGGGAAGAAGAACGATTCCTGTGCTCAGGTTTATGTGCTTTGCTGCTCTGTACTTGGCCAGCTAGTCAATGTTAGGACTATGTATGACCTCAGGACATGCTGTGAGCTGGCAGAACTCACTTTGGCCAAAAGAAAGAGCTCACTTTTGCACTTTTCTTTCTCACAGGTCCCAATCTTGGCCATGCAATCCCATCACTTGCCATGCCCTGATGATGGTGCTCATCAGATGAAAAACATGATAAAGTGGTGGAATGGCATGGTCAGAGGAGGAGCACAGACAGGTAGGAAAGGACAGAGAAAGACAAAGGCCTCTTGTCTTCCATAAGTGTGAATCTTCCCCATGATTTGGATGTCTTTTGAACTGATGCCAGCATATTACTGCCACCAATGGGACATGGAGAGAACTGAACATTGGGATCAGCATTTTTAGTGTTTTTTCAACTAAAGATGAGAATTCTGACCAAACCACCACATCTTTACAGAACAAACATTTGTGCTTCAGCCAAGATATATAAATGTGTATGGGAGAAGGGATATAGAGAGCTCTGTGTGAGATACTGTGTTTGCAGGAACATAAATCCTGTTGGGCAGCAAAGCCTGCTTCCCTGTGCTTTGGCCAGGAACCCCAGCTGTCTCAAATAAAATGGACACAGCCTTTGCTGGTTGGCTGACACATAAAGGATCAAACCAACACTTAAAAACATGAGCTGCTATTGCCTTAACTTGTAGCCCAAGGCTGTAACAGTATGTCTCTGCTGCAGGTGGGTGGGCTGCTGAGCAGTGTCCTGTTGTCCCTTGCTATGTGACATCTTTCTAAGCCTCAACAAACAGTAGTAAAGGGCTGTACCCATTACTTCTCACTCTTGCTTTGTCACATAAGCCCCACTGTACCAAAGCACATTTATGGCCACCTAGTCCTATTACTTACTGCTTTCTTGGTTTGCCTTTTACATTAAGCCTGTGAGTAGCACCAATGGTATTTCTGCACAGGTTTGGTCACTCTTTTGTATCCTTTGATTGTTGGATCTTTTCTTAGTCACACACATGTAAGCCTAAATGTGTGGCTCTTAGTAGCTCTGTGCAAACATTTCCTAAGCCTTTCTGTGCACTTTCTGGCATTATACAGCTGGACCATGCTGACTTTCTCTTTGGGGAAACATCTGAAGTTCTCAGACCCATCTATCTTTACGCTCAGTCGCTATCTGATCTCTGGGGGCTCCACTGCAGTGTTCCCACACTCAGGCAGAGCTGCCTTCCTCCTCCTTTTTCACTGATTAACAACCCCTTTCCTCTTCTGACTCCCAGCTTCCCATTGCTTTGTGGGTACTCTGTGCTGAAATTCCCATTTGATGTTGAACTGGTCTCGATCTCTGCTGAGGAAATCTGTGATCTGTTGTCTGAGCACAGAATCATGACAGCAAGACCTTCACAAGGGCACTGCAATGTCTTGTTCTCAGTCCTTGCCTGTGTGTCCTTCAGGCAGCATCATTCTCACTTGGAGATGGAGTAAAGAATTATTGTGGCTAACAGCCTGATGATTATTCAGAATTAGGTTTACATTTCATGATGCAGACAAGTGTCTCCATTTCTGTTCTTCTGATCCCTCTATACTTACTGCACTGCCCCAAATCTGCCTTTCTTTGGGCAGTCATGCCATGCCACTGAATATTCTTTTAATCTGTGTGGTTTTGCCCTGTGTGAGAAGTATGGACACAGCACATTGGAGAAGACTCTTCTCTCAGACAGCTGCTGTGCAGGTGTAAAGAGATGAGCCAGTCCCTTGCAGATCCTTGCAGAACCAATGGTAAGAAATAATTTTCAAGCATATCAGGCTAGTTTAGAAAGGTTTAAATAGAACAAATAATGACCTACAGTCTACTGGCAGTATTGACTACATCTTCAATGACTAAAATGGGAACCCAGCAACTCTATGTAGAGTTCAGTGACATGACTGAAGTTGTTCTGAAGTTGCTTAGCACTTTTAAAAACCCCTCATATAATGTCCCCATCCCTCAGCAGATATGACCAACTCATCTGCTGCTGCATTTGCAGCTGTTGATTGTCCCAGTCCAAATGCACTGAACATTTTACTGCCTCCAGCATCCTGTTGTGTTTGATGCCTGATTTGACTGCCTAGTGCTACCTTTGAGAAGGAGTTTTAGGCAGGATGGTAAGTGGTGTCTTTTATTACATGGAAGATTTGTGGAGCCTCACTACAGAAAATGAGCAGTGTCATTTTCTCTCATTCCAGTCTGATGTTGAGTGCTGTTCACAATGGCTTATTCACCACAATGCTTGTTGTCAGAAGGCATATTTCACTATAGCCAAAGGCAAACTGGCAAAAATTTTCCCATCAAAGAAGTACAGGGAATGGATCATTCTCAGCCCAGAAATTTCTCATTTCTGTATTCAATGATGTCTACTTATAAATGCTACAGGGTGGTGGCTTCAGCACAATGCTACTGCTGGATTTCCTTTCCCATGTTGTTTTTTTCCCTTTACCTCATGTTGCTGCACAGAGTAGCAATATTTTACGGTATGTGCCTGATTTAAACTACCTTTATGCTTTCCAGTGCCCACCCTCTGGGCTGGGGCTTCTGACAAAACCCCACCATGTGGCAGCTGCCTTATTGCTTTGCAGAACTCTGCTGCATGTGCACAGCATCTGGACATTTGCACTGATGGAGGCATTTCCTGAGTCTGAGTATGTCTCAGAAGGAGGAGGATGGAGCTCAGCAGAAGGTGCCAGATGCCCAGATGAGCTGGCTTCAGACTCCTCTGATGCCTGTAGTCTGTGGTCAGTCTCCTGCCCCTTAGCAGCTGCCATAGCCTGGTACCACAAATTCGCCTTTTGCTCAAGGTTTCCCTTTCTCCAGGGTAGGATTTTCATCCATGAGAGGCAGCTGATGCTGGACCTGCTAGAGCCCTGCTTGTGCCACGGGTAGAACAAGCTCAGTGAGTTTCCTATGACCAGACAGGACTGGGCAGTGGATTTATTTCCCTGCTGTGCACTGTGCATCAGGATGAGCACACCCAACATCTCATGGATGCAATAGTTGGGGGAGTTCTTCCTGTCCAGAGGAGCTGATGTGACACAGCAGCTGATGCCCATCCAGATGGCACCCAAATGGCTCCTGAGCCTGCAGGAGCTGGATGGTGGGCAACCCTCTGTCCCATGAAAGAGAAGGAGCTCTCACTGCAGAGCTCCTTCTCTGTAGTAAATGTTTGTCTGTCTGTCTTGTTGCTTGAGTCATTCTTTTCGGGTTTTTGTTTTTTGGTGTTTTTTGTTTTTTTTTTTCCTGGAAGAGCTGCCCAGGGGTACAAAATCCTCCCACAGGTACCTCATGTAGGGCAGCCCTTAGGCACAGCCCGTTGGTGTCCACCCTGCCTGTGGTGAGGCTGTACGTCCACCTGGTGTCCAAACGGAGAACTGAGGCTCTGCTTTCCCTCCCCACACCTCGGGTAGTGTCTCCCTTTCTTCCCGAAGGCAGCTCTTATGTTTACTGGTCAGGGAAGGTACTTCAGCAAATGTTTTGCTCCTTTCCCTGTGGGGATCAGCTGTCTCCTGAAAATTAGGAAATCCTTGTCAAAGGTCAGGTATTTTTATTGCAGAAATACCATGCAGCAAGACAGGCGCCCTACACAATGGTGTCTCTAAACAGGGCCTTCCTGATTTAAATGTGGCAGGGCAGAGTTTGGGCTCTGCACACACTCACTGTCCTCAGCCCTCCTGCTTTCATGTGAAAGGGAGACCTGTCCAGCTACTCTGTCAGAGGTGACATCAGCTCACCCTCACCCAGGGTTTGCTTCTGCCAATTGTGCCTTACTGACTCCATGTTCTTGCCTTTGCCTGACACTTTTTGATTGCTCATTACCCTTTGCAGAATGATGACTGAAAGAGAATAGATTTAGATTAAATATTGGGAAGAAATTCTTCACTGTGAGGGTTGTGGGGCACTGGGACAGGTTGCCCAGAGAAGCTCTGGATGTCCCATCCCTGGCAGTGTTCAAGGACAGCTTGGGTGGGGCTTTGAGTACCCTGGTCTAGTGGAAGGTGTCCCTTCCCATGACAAGAAGGTTGGAATTAGGTCGTCCTTAATGTCCCTCCAACCCAAACAATTCTATGATTCTATGATGATTCTGTGCCTGGGCCACATCCATGATCTATCAAGGCTTTTTCAGCTTTGACTACAGGGATTTTATTTTTTCCCTGTTTGCAAATGCAGTTACCTCTCTCATAGCCCAATCCAAGTGACAGCAATCCTGTTCCATTCCCACCATAAAATCCATGCTCTGCTGCTCCAATGACAGCGCTTTTTAACTGCAGCCCAAATTAAAGCCAAAGTGGCGTTGCTGCCACTTTCAGAAACTAGGGCCCGCAAAGATTTAGAGAATTAATACAAATAAAAACCACTGGGGCTGGCAGCTGCATTTTGTGGAGGGCAGAACCCATCATGGCAGCCTTGAGAGGTGGCACAGGGACCCTGTAGCGGGGTCATCCCAGGGCAGAGGGATCCCCATGACACAGGGACCCTGTAGGAGAGAGACTCCCGGGGAACAGAGATCCCAGAGCACAGGCATCCTGTGGCAGTGGTACCTGGGGGCTGAGAGACCCCTGCAGCAGGGTGACCCCGGGGCAGAGGACCCCAGAGCAGAGGGACCCTGTGGCAGTGGTACCCCGTGGCAGTGGTACCCCAGGGGCTGAGAGACCCCTGCAGCAGCGCAGAGGGACCCTGGGACAGGGACCCCAGGGCACTGCTATCCTAAGGCACAGTGACCCTGGTGGCAGTGCCATCTATCCCAAGGCACATGGACCCTGCTGCACAGGGACCCTTGTGGCACACGGATCTTGGTGGTACACGGACCCTGGTGGTACACGGACCCTGGCAGCACAGGGCTCCTGGCGGCACAGGGCCCCTGGTGGCAGTGCTATTGATCCCGAGGCACAGGGACCCTGGTAGCACACGGACCTTGGTGGCAGTGCTATCTATCCCGAGGCACAAGGATCCTGGTGGCAATGCTATCGATCCCGAGGCACAGCAACCCCGGTGGCACAGGGCCCTTGGTGGCAGTGCCATCTATCCCGAGGCACAGGGACGCGGTGGCGGCCCGGTGCTGCCACCTGGCGGCCACGCGGGTGGCGGCAGCGGCGGCGCGGACCCAGCGCCCTCCGGTGGCGGCGCGGGGTCGGTGGCGGTGGCGGCGGTGACGCGGCGGTGGCGGCCCAGCGGTGGCGGTGGCGGTCCGGCGGTGGCGGTGGCGGCCCGGCGGTGGCGGTGGCGGCCCGGCGGTGGCGGTCGCGGCCCGGCGCGCGGAGCCATCGCGGGAAGCGGCGCTGCAGCGGGGGCAGAGCGCGCTGCGTGCGCGGCCAAGTGCGGCACGAACCCGTAATGAACGAACCGGCCCCGTAGGGAGGTTTTGTTTGATTTCCCTCTGGTTTTGTTTTTCACAGAATCATAGAAGCATTTAGGTTGGAAAATACCTCTGAGATCGCAGGGTCCAAGCTATGACCAATCACCATATTGTCAACTTGACCATGGATGGTCACTAAGTGCCACATCGTTTCTCGGATACCTCCAGGGATGGTGACTCCACCGCCAGCAGCTCATTCCAAGGTTAAACAGTGCTTTCTGTGACTAAATTCCTCCTGATGTCCACCTTGAAACTCCCCATGCCAGCCTCAGGCTATGTCCTCTCATCCTGTGGCTTTGCCGCACGTCTCTTAAAATCTGTGCTGGAATCCTCACAACTCCATCCCAACAGGCCTGTCCTGGATGCAACGCTGGAGCCGAGCCTCTTTGTACCCCTTGTTCACAGCCACTTTCCCACTCTCCTGCTTATGGTGGTACTGGAGCACCTCAGCACCCATCAGCAGCAGCCTGAGTCCCTTAAGACAGGCGAGGTGTGCTCACTGTGGGTCTGGCACAGGGAAATCCTGACACTCTTTTTCCAGAGAAGCACCATCTCCTGGGAGCTTAAGGGATGCCTGGCAACAAGCCAAAAATGCTGCATTTCCCCCAAGCCCCTTTCCGTGATTCTTCCAGTCCACTGCCCTGGCAAATCCTGACTTCACACCACTGGTACAAAGACTTTATGGGCTCTGGCTCCAGCCCAGCCTTTTCATTAATTACATTCAGGTAAAGGATCTGCTTAGAAAAGCAGACGTTATCTGTAGCTGAAGTTCTGTTAGGAAACAGCTTACCTGAAACACTGACAAGCAATGACAACCACTATTATATATGTGTTACAGTACTGGTAATAAAACTGACCAGTAAATCAGAACAGGCAAGACAAGTGAAGCACAGAGTAACTGATTAGGAGTTAAGCTGGAAAAAAACCCAAATCCAAGCCGGGGCTCAAGCCTCGGGCCAATTTGTGTTTCAAATATTATATTATTTTTGCAAATATAAACATAATAATTACATCAGCATGGGTAGGAAGCTCTGCTTGGCTCCCCTCCCCACCAGAAATCTTTTTGCATGGGCTGGAATTAATAAATACATCATAAACCCTGTCTTCCTCTTTCCCCCTTTGCATCCCAAATCCCTTGACTTTTTGAGATAGCGCCGAGCAAGTGTGGTTCTCAAAATGTGTTGCAAAGGTGGGCAGGTGAATTATTGCCTCCCTTGCCTGCAGACAAAGCTACAGGTCTGGCCTCAAGATTTTTTTGGACATCTGGGGAAAGCAAGACTTGGAGGAGATGAAAAATTTCAAGACTGTGGAGGCCCTTGGGGCTCAGAGCTCACTGATGAGTGGGAGAAGGAAGCAACACGAGGAGAGAGGGAGGATGGAGGTGAGTAGGGCAGGATCCAGTATTTATGGTTCCCCCCACCCTGCAGGAACTGGCTGTCTCCCATACATTTGTGGCACTCAGCTTCCTGAAGCTACCATGGGGAAGCAGCATCTCTGTTTTGTTGACAGGGAAATAGGGCTTAGTGAGTGACTGACTGGGATAACAAATATCTGAACTGGAAATAGAACTCTGGTCATAGGAGCAAGGTAAATAAGAAACACAGAAAGGCAGGGGGAGGGAAACCCAAACAGCTGTGGTTTTTAAAGGTGGAAAAGCACTGAGAGCCTTGGGGCCCTCTTCAAACACTGTGGGACTCTGTCTCTTGCCAAAAATACTATTTGAAAATCCTGACACTTCTGTTTCTCTGCAAAGAGACTTGTGGACAGGACTCGGCCTCTAAATCGCAGCAAAAACCATGCAAGAAAAACAAAAGCAACCTAAAGTTTGCCTGGCAAGAAAAGTATTGATCTAAATCTTAGCCACATGGCACATGGGATGTTGTGTGTACAATGGTGTCATCATGATTTCATAAGTGATTTCGTAAGCCTCACCCTAAAAATGTGAGGCTGACTCCACTGGGGCAGGCTGAGCAAGAGAAAAAGCTGTAGGGTAATGGGGAGCAATGCTGGGTGCAGCCCTTTCCTCCTCAATACTGAGCCCCAAACTCACATAATGGGCTGTGTTCACATGTGGCTGAAGGCACAAAAGCCCCTCCCCAGGCCACTGTTGCAGAAACAACAGCACTTTCTGCAGATGTCTCACATTGCTCAAATATTTTGTTGAAAGGTTATTGCTGCCTGGACACACCTGGGTGCAGCACTGGCAGCACAGGGAATGCTCCTGCAGGGAGCAGCCTCCATTGGGCTCGGGAGAACGGGTTTGGTTTGGGGCATAAAGCTGGATAAATGGGTGTGTATGCCAACAGGGTGGAGAGTCCTGCTGCAAACAGCAGCACAGCATAAGATGAGGGGCTGTTCGTGGTAGTGACAGAATCCATTTCCCATTTTCTCAGCATACCAGGTTTTTCCTGGCTTCAGGGTCTTTTTAAATTGTTTGAGTGCTGTTAGCATGTCTTTCAGCAGAGCTGCTTGCCGTAGCTCAGGACAGTTTGTCAGGGAGACATTTGCAGCCGCAGCAGAGCTAGACAACTGTTGCTTGTCAGGACAAGAGGTCAAGTGTGAGCCACTCCAGAGGGAGGCAGGGAGCCAGGACAGCCACCAGAGATTACATGTTCCTGGGGACACTGAAAGGCAGCAAAGAGTCTCTTTTTTACAACCTACGGTTTATTTTTCAAAGCGGCTCCAGCTGCTGCAGCTGGGAGTGTCCTTGCTCTTGATCAGGCTTGTGACATGCAATCCTCCAGCAGATTTGGTGATGCCTCACAGACCCTCATTCAACTCGCCCCTGCCTCCAGCCTGCTGATTTGGAAAGGCCTAAGCAAGCTTACTTAATTTACTTTTTTTTGGTAGAAAATAAAAAGCACCTGCCCATTCAGTGTAGATTGGATCTGCTCATAAGTCAGAGACACTGCAAGCTGCTCATACAAATATTTGCAGTGACATTAGGATGAAAGGAGCCACATCTGGCCCACTCTACACCCTCTTGTTTAAACAGAAGCACACAATTCATATGCTTTAGTTATAAAATAGTAATATCCTTTAAATTTGAATGAAGTGAACCCAGGAAACTATAATTAGAAAGAGAGTTTCTGGAAATGCAACAAGGAAATATTAATACAAAGCAAGTGATCCAAAGCCTACAGCCCCATAGAGATATGTTGTCTAAAACATTGTATTAGCTACTTTTTCTCTCTTAATCCAATAGGACTGCATCTCTGGAGCAATCCTTTGTGAACATTTAGCCTCCTTGACCATAAATCTCAGCCATTTGACACCCAACTTATTAAATTATGTTTGTGTTGTTATATCATAACATGATGCTTAGCCATATATCATGCCCCCAAGGACAGCATAGGACTGGCAAATGGTAAAACAAAGCTCCTCCTTCCAGACCTCTTAAAAGCTTAGAGAATCTCTATAGCTTGCTGGCAGCACTGGCCTGTACTTGGAAATGTGTATGATTTCACTTAGTAGTATGTTACATTTGCTTATTGCCTAGATCATTACAACAAGGCTACTTTTACAAGAAAAAACAAATCAGCAGTGCTAGCACACAGTAGTTCCTTATTACAATTCTTAATTGGCATTTCAGAGGGGCCATAAATGCTGTGTCATCCGTAATAAAATGCTGGGGACTAAACAGGAGGGGGGAAAAAAGTATCATGGCACTTAATTATTTAAGGTTTAAACTGCACTGCATAATCCTGTGAGGGTCTTCAGGAGCACTCTCCTATCCAGTGCAGATGGAGGGCTGGCTCATTCGAGCACCATATGGATGCTGTCTATCAGTGGGCTGTATGCTCAGGGCCAGCTGTGGTTGCCTAGCAGCTCCTGCCTGCTGACTGACCCCGGGGTGCAGCCCTTGGCAGTCGGAAATCAGGAACTTCACCCCAACCAAGGAAGTGCTCTTCATGATGAATTATGAAGTCAGTGTTCTCTCTCTTGACACTGGAGATGAATAAAAACATCACATCTTGCCTCGAATCATATTATGACTACTTCTTGTGGTTTGGTTCCGTTGCTCTCACACCTTTCCTAAAGATATTTTGGACCTCCAGGGGCTAAAAGCCTTCGTGGTTAGCACTGACGCTTCCAGACTCACATTTGGCTGTGGTGCCAGTATGTGTGTGGCCACAGATGTTTTACAATTGCTGCAGGCGCCTCCAGAAGAGCCTTTGCAGGAAAAGTTCCTGCCAGGTGTACTTCTGCCCCTGTGAAAGGAGGAATATGGACAATCCCTGACATCCAGCAGGGGAGTTCCACACCCAACAGTTGTCACATCACTTTCTCATTGCCCCAGCTTTTGCATGCGAAATTCTCGCAAAGTAATTTTTCTAACAACCTCAAAATCTGAACTAACACTGTAATAAAAGTGCCTCCCTCATTACTATAATGGCTTTCTAGTTATCAGTTATTGGGGCTTATTATGTGAAAATTAGAAATACCTGATTACCAGCAAATCCATTCTCTCAGCTGTACAGACTTTTACAACCTGACATAATCTCTTAAAATCTGAATTGCTTGCCATGAAACAGACCCTTTTTTCTTCATGAAGATGTCAGAGAATTTCAATTTCAGCTAATTCTTGCAATCCTAATTAGCTTCCTTCTCTAAGGAACTGTCAATGCTCTTCATGCTGTAATAGTTCCAGG
The DNA here is from genome assembly GCF_028551555.1 of Melozone crissalis. Taxonomy (NCBI): domain Eukaryota; kingdom Metazoa; phylum Chordata; class Aves; order Passeriformes; family Passerellidae; genus Melozone; species Melozone crissalis. Next base: position 33,616,801 of record NW_026535794.1, read on the forward strand.
AACAATTGGAAACCACTTGGATAATAACATAAGGTTTTTTAGATCAATATCACTTTTGTAATGTGAAACTTTTGCCAGATCTGACTATTTAAGCCATACTCTTTTTTTTTTCTTTGCTTTTTTGTGAGGGTTTTGCTGGAAGGATCCTTGGCATTGAGAAATCTTGATGCAATTATGCCCACTAAGAGGTGACAATCAAGAAGTTGATGGATAGAGTCCATTATAAGATACTGGAAAATTCTAATGTTGCAGCGTTGAACAGATAATTTTTAAACAGGAGCCTGCTTCATTTATGCATTTGACATGTTCTACTTTTTCTTCTGTAAGGATTGCACACTCTATGAATCTGACTGGAGGTAAGCATGTCTTATGAGCCCATTAGAGACATCTCTTCTGCTTGTGCTAATCAGTAAACATAGTAAGAGTTATTTTATTTGTGTAGATTGAAGCTTGCATTGACAAAATGGGCTTTTTTTTGCTAACAAGTTAGCCTGATTGAACTGTACTACATTCCAGAGGAATAAATATCAACTCAGTGGCAAGGGCATGCCTAATCCAAAAGTTGCAACAGTGACTGGGAAAATTTCCTGGGCTTCAAGAGGCTTCCTATTTGGCACAAGAAAGGTGGATACACAACTGCTGTCATGAAACTTACATTACCTGTCTCCAGACAACTACTTCTGAATTGATTTCTTGTTCACATCATCTCTTAAGCTTTTTTTTTTCTCTGTAGAAATGCCAGCCTCCTGTTCATGTCAGGATTTCCAGGGCTCTGGAGTTAGTTTCCCTGGGTGATACTGCAACATGCCTCCTGGCATTTCAACCATATGCTGTACTTTTCCAGAGTAAATCTGCTCAAGGTCTACATGCCTTTGAAAGCTTTAGGATTTCCTTTGATCTGCTGTGAAACAAGAGGATACCCTGTGTGGTTTTCAGACATCTCTATTCTTATGTGAAGGAAAAGCATGGGTACCTCTCATAGGCATCCTTCTGAATGGAAGAAAAGAAGTTCTCAGGGAAATGTCTGTAGTCTGCCCCAAACCTGTTTTATATTTATCAGCCTTGCACTGGGGAAGGTCCTGCCCTTCCTCTACATCTTTTGAGTATTTTTTGGTAATGTCTTGGGCAAGATGCTGTATTTTCATCTGTTTCAATTGAGTCCCTCAAGAGTAAACTTTTGAGCACAATAAAGTAGCTGCTGCTGAGTATCATTACTTGACCCACCACTAATAAGTGCATCCAGATTAAGAAGATCCCACTGTTCCTGCAGTCTGGGCTCTGCAGCTGCCTTGGGCATGTTGTCCCTGGCAGGGCTGTTGTTTTAATTCTGCTTCTTTCTGTTCTGTTTTAACACCATTCCTCTGTTCTCCCTATTCAGCCCATCTGCTTTTAAAGCTGATGTAAGGTTGCTGTTTCCTAACACCACTTTTAAACAGGACAGTAAAAAAAATTGCAGTTCCCAGTTTACCCCCTGCTAGAAATTTTAAGGCCCCTCCTCCTATCTAATCAAACTTTAATTCAAAAAGCACAAGACAAAAGCTGCAAGCATGCTCTGAGCTGGGTGAGGTTTCCAGATCAGGGTTCATTCCAGTACAATGTGTGTCACAAAGGCTCATGTCTCCCCCTGTGTGCAGGAGCCTTGGGTCTGTTGGGTTTGTCCCTGTGCCACAATTCACAAACAGCGAAGGACAGTGGCTCCTGCTCTGCTTGCAGTACAACGTGCTCCTTTGCTGAGAGGCTGAGGGGGTGGAGAGGTCTGTCCAGTTTACTGCACCATCTGCTCTGTTCAGCCAAATCACTTAATCTTCACCAATTTCAAAGGGAATGAGGTCAGAACTTCAGAGGTGACCTTAACTGTTCATAAAATATTTGCTGTCTCAGATGTTATGAAGAAAAGGTTATTTCAGAGGAGCAGGGATCACTTGCCAGGATTCCTCCTGATACCGAAATGCACTTCCTTCTCCTTCTCCAAATACCAGAAAGCTCATCACTCCTCAGTCCCTGGCAGCAGCAGGAACCCACCCTTATAATCTCCCCCAGCTTCCTCAGCACTTCAGCTTTCATGGCACCCCGTGTCTCTGGATTACATGCTCATCTTCTTACCCATATCTCACATCCTGAGTGCCAGGATGCACCTCTGAACACTTTGAGAGCTTTACTTCTCTGGGTGTTTTCCACTGCCATATATCCTATAATCAGCTGGGACCCCCTTTATCTATCCCACCTAGACCCTGCTGGAAGAGCTATTCCAGGCTCTCCCTCAGCCAGTCCTTCCCTGCCCAGGCCTTCTCCAGATGTACACTGAAAGTGCCATTCACTGGCTCCCAAGCACTTCCTAGCACTGGGGTTTTTCAAGGCAAGATTCTTCCTTTTCTATAGGTCAGATGTGCACTCTTGAAAAAGATTACTTTGTAATTTACAGCTACAGCAATGCTTTTTTTATACACAATACCCACCGAAAATCCTTTTCCTTAACATTTGCCCAGAGCTCTTCAGGACCTTTCTCTTTCTTGTGTCTGGTCATGAGGAGGAAGCACAGACCCACATTTGGAGCATGGGGACAAAAGCCTTTCAGAGCAGAGCACATTGCTAGACTCACCTTTCTTTCTCAGGTGGATCCTGCTTTCCAGCAGGAGGGGCTTCTCCCCTGTTTGGATTTCCCCCAGGAAGGGGTGGTGCTTCCATCTTCTGCATGGCCCATGACAAGCAGGACTGAGCCACCTGGGGCTTCATCTCAATTCTGAGACACAAGGAGACAGAAGCCCACTGTGGGCTTTGAAGGGGAAGGATCATTTGATGGTACAGACCTCTGAGCTCCCCTCAGAAAGGGAAGAAGTGGGATATTTTTATGTTGGTAATTTTTTGGAGGGAGGACTGTGCCTAAAAACCAGGCGGATCAGAGACAACCAGCAGCATAAGTGCAGTTGTGCTCCCTTTGTTTGGCAACAAGAGAACAACTTGTGCTATTTTAGCACCACACCCTGGCTTGAAACACAGCCAAGGACAACAAAGGATATCAGCAGAAAACCTGGGGATGCAAAGGCTGCTTTTTATCAGCCTCTTCTGTCCTACATAAGAGATGTTGATTCAAACCTGGATGTTGTTCTGCCAGGACTCTGTGTCTGTAAAACATCAGATGCCTGAAAGTTTGTCAACATTTCATCATCATTTAATGAAAGACATTGCCTCTTCCTATGAGCCTTGCTTCACTCTGAAACAGAAGATATGTTACTTTGTTAATTAATCTGTTCTTAATGTCCTTTAATCACTTTTTCTTGACGATAGGAGAGCTTTAAAAACTCCACAAAGAAATTATCTTCTTTGATGAAGCTCTAGATATGCAAGCAGGGTTCTCTTCATGAGTTGTTAGTCCTTGGTGGCCTTTCTTGAGCTTGCTTAGGGTTCTTCCCAGAGAATATGAGTGCCCTGAAAGGAGAATTGGCATTACTGTTTAGACGAGTGTGTGGGTTCAGATACTTGGAGACAGATCTGCTGCCACCAGAGGGGGGATGTTGGGTTTGGAAAGAGTGCTGTCTTACAAAAGGGAACAAAGCTTTTTGAAAGTGTACAGACATGGTGGAGCCTAACAAAAAGGTCAAAATTTGCTATGTACAATGCTTTGGCTGCTTTTTGGCCAAAGGCTTCTGCTGAGCAAGACTTTTCCACTTCGTATGATTTTTACTTTCTACTGGGACATCTCAGCTCCCACAGGAGTGGAGGAGTACAAAAGTGATTTGATTTGCATCAAGTCCTACAATCCTAAGTCAAATGGGAATCCAGAGTGCTGCTGCCATCAAGATCCTCTGACAACAGTGAAAAAAACCCCAAAAAACAACAGAGCACCATTCCCACAGGAAGATCAGGCTTTTGCTGGTGGCGCTTCCCATCTTTCCCAGTCGAGCTCTCATGAATGCCATACAGCATCAGCACTAACACAAAGCCCATTGACTCCATCCCCTCTGGCACAGAGCCTTCTGCCAGGCCCCCCGCAGTTGCTCTGATTGCACAGGATGCAGAGGAGTGAGATCACTGTGCTGAATGTTGAGGAATGGCCAGCAGATGGGAACAATCAGATAAAGCCAGTAACTATCACTGAGGAGGAAAAAGATCTAATTAAATTCTCCTGAGAAACATGAGAGCTAAGAAAGACCTTGTTTTCTGGTGCTGTCCAGCCGCTGCTTCAAACCTTCATCCAAAGGAATGAAGCCACTGCACTGCCCACCTGCCTGGGCAAAGGATCACAAGGCAGTGTGAAGGCAGGCTGGGAGAGGCACATCCTCTGCCTCTGTGAATACAGCAGTGCCTGGAGGAGGTGGCAAACACCCACCTTGGATCCCTCCTGGACAGCCAGTGTGTGCCTCCAAGGTTGGTGAAGCACAGAAAGGCTGCAGAACAGGGCTGCTGGCTTTGGTCAGGCTGGCAAAGGAGGAGCAGGGAGAGGTGAAGGAGAGCAAAGCTTTGTCATGGTGTTATGAGGACAAGAGTGAGACCAGCACTGTGAAAAAGAGGCCCTCAGCCCTGCCTCCCTCTTTGGGAAAGCCTGGTATGGGAGCACAGCACTGCCCAGGGGAGAGCAAGGCAGAGGTACTGACAGGACTTTTCCATGGACCCTTAGAATTCACATCCATTTAAATGGACCCTGGCATGAATGAAGAAGTTTGTGCCAGGGCTGTAAGCTCTCTGAGACAGGGACCATAATTTTATCTGGCATTTATACAGTCCCCATCACTGCAACACCTGGACAACAACTGAATCTTTTCTATACAGTTGCACTTTTAAATGGTCTGGTAATTATTAGTCAGGTAACAACAAACATTACTAACAAAAATTTCGATAACTTTCAAGATGAAACAAAGCAGTGGAGCCGGTGGTTCCTATTTCTTACTGTGAAGTTAAGTTCATTTCTAGACACTATTTCTTTTTTTCTTCTCAAATGCAACTTAATTCAAAAGAGGATGACATTGATTACTCCCCAGGCACCTTTATTTTGTCTGTGCCTGATGCCTTCAGGAGTCTCCCATGGTGCTATAATGGTGTACAGGGGACTATTTAGGTGAGTTAGTGCTTTTCCAGGTTGCAGCTCTAGTCCCAGATTTCTTGCAGAGTGTTCTATCTCCTTGGGGAGCTGCACAGAGGGGCACAACAAACACAGCATCACAAGGGGAAATCACCCTCTTTTTCACAGAGAGAGCAGATCAGAAGGACTTTAAAAACATGGCTTGTCTCTGGACAAACCTGTAAAAAGTAATTCTGAGCACGTCTGAGGCATGTGCATCTCCTCCAAACAAAAGTGCCTGAATAGCAACAAGTGTTTTTCGTCCCAAACTCCAAAGAAATTTACATCACTACTAGATATGTATAGGTCTTTAAAAGAAGCCATGCAAAGCTTGGAGGTTGGTTCACAGGCTGATGCAGAACTTCATCCTCAGTAAATGACAGCAGGCCCCTTGGGAGAGGTTAGTACTGTCATCATCATCACCATCACTTTTTAGTTGTGATAAAATGAGACAAATTACTTCAGTGACCTAGCCCAACAGAGTCATGGTGTTCGTAAGGGAACATAGCAGCACACAACACCTGGAGGCATAAAGAAGTGACTTTCAAAAAAAGCACTGGAATTTGAAATGGTTCCTGTGCAAATAAGGCATTGCATCAGTGACACTTTGTTCTGGTACCTAATTTCCTGGCAACATTTACCACACAATTTCTGTTCCCTGGCAATAGCTAACAACACTACCTGTGCTGTTGCAGATGATTCAGTGGTTTATACATCTTCCTACAAGTAAGTAATTTGTTTTCTCAATGGGATGTATTTGCCAGAGATTTTCAACTGTCCAAACAGCCCCCTCTCAGGCTCATGATCTCACCAGCATGTACCCATTAGGCTGCTTTCCAGCCCAGAAAGACCATGGTGACATTCACCGCTGAGTGCTGGCCTGTGCTCTTGTGATGAAGAGCTAAGTTGAAGTTGGCTTGAGAAAGAAGCAGTCAGCTTGGAGGAGTTTAGCATCAGAAATGTTTATATCAGCTATTTCTGTGAACTAATGCGAAAGCAGGGCTGGCTGGGTCAGTGTTTGGCAGACGGGATGAAGAGGAGGGTAAGGGACATGGGGCGCTTTGTGTGTCCTTTTACATCCATCTCTGAAATACATGAGATAATTGCTCTGGCCTGAATCTTCGCCTGGGACAGGGAGACAGGACAAAGAAAGTGAGAAAGCTGTAGCTCTTAATCTGCTCCATTTGTGTTGCAACATTTGCTCTCTGCCTGCAGCTCACACAAAAGTGGAGCAAAGCCTCTCGGCAGCATTGCAGTGTGTGGAGAGGACACAGGACACCTTCCTCACTGGGCCACGTGCCTAGCACTCAGCATGTGCCATCCCTGGGCTGCATGTGCCCATGGCGTGGAGAGCACTGCAAGGGTAACACATTTTTGAGAGGGTCTTGTACAAAACCCTTCCAAAACAGACTGTGCCTTTACGGTCCCACCGTTGGCTTTACCCCCACCATAGTTTTTTGGTAAAAGGGTTGATCTGGAGAAAACACAGCTCTGTTAAAGCTGAAACAATTTTCCATTTGGATAAATCTCCTCATTGAAAAGTGTTTTTTGGGAAGGGGGAAGGAAACTAAAATGTTTTGCAATGGTCAAAGTATCCCACGCCTGTGATTTCTGAACAATAAATCCATTTTCTACTTCAAAATAATATTTCTTGTTTTGAAAATGTATGGTATTGAAAAAGAGGTTAACTCTAGGGAATATTAACATTAAAATTAATTATTTGCAAGTAACCAAACATGGGGGTTTTTTATGCTTCTTAATTAAAGAAGTATCTTTTCTCCCTATAATCATATTGCAGAATATTTTTATTGGTTTTGACTTTTAGTCCTGGTTTAGGAAGGGCAAACAAAATGTCAGGATCCCTGTGAATACTTTCACAGGGACTGAAGAGAACATTTTCCCACACAACTCTATGATCAAAACCTTCAGATGCCCACAAATTACTGATTAGGCTTTCCTGCTCTTGAGCAGGGTTCACCATGTTGCAGAGCATTTCAGGATAGAGCAGAAAGCACCTCTCATCATATTGTTAAAGATGTTTCTCCACACACAGTGCAAGTATGTTCCCAAGACGTCTCAAGTGAAAGATTCCAAAATAAAGAGCGAAAGTAACCTTAGTAACCTCTGACTCTCAACCTCTGTGACTTGAGTCTTCAGATGTCATGAAACTGGCTTTAAAACAGCATCAAAAATACATTCAGATATTTAACTTGCCTTCTTGATTATTTTATAAATTCCTTGACTATTTTCAAGTTTTCCAGTATCCGTGCCAGCACCAGAAATTTATCTCAGTATGCGTGAGAGCCGCGAGCCCGAGCAGGGAGAGCTGCCCAGGGACACTCGCAGGGGGACGTGGGGCAGGGGGCCCTCTGTGCTCTGTAGCAGGTGCCGTCCTTTAGGCACTGAACACTCTCTCTGACAGCATCACCAGGCAGCCTTCTGAAAGTTCGTGCCTCAGGGCATCTCCCAGAGGTACCAACACCTGAAGATGGAGGAATGATGAGACCTCCAGCAGAGAGCAGGCCTGGCAAGGGCAGCGCTCCCAGCTCTTTGCTGCATCCTTTCTCACTCATGTTTTCAGAGCATAACATAGAAGTCTTTGGCCAGAGTCTGTTTGATATCAGTGAAAAATGGGTCGCAACAGAGAATATCAAGCCAGGTGTTTGCTCTGAGTTCTATAATGACAGACTGGAAGTAAGACTCATTCAGCTCTAATCAAGCTATGAGAAAAAAAGAGAACAAGGCAAGCCTGGAACCTCTGAAAGTCTGCCTTATCTCAGTGATTTCATCTTCAGTCAGAAGAGACCCGAGCTGTGGGGACCCTTATTTTATCTCTGGTGATTTTAGTGGTGTTCCTTATACAAACACTACATAAGTATTGTTTTCTGCAGGAAAGCTGGCTTACAGCATTTACCAAAAAAAAAAAACAACACTCTCACAAGCATTTCACCAGTGCCCAAATCTTATTTCTGTTGCCAAAGCAGTCTGCTAGCCTGTAACCTTTTTCAAGGCCATCTCAGGGCCTGACAGTCTAAAGATCAGATCTTCCTTCCCTTTCTGTTACAGACCAAGAAAAAAGATGCTGATAGCCTTTCATGTGCTAGGATAAAGGATAGCTGACAGAGAAAGCATGGAACCACAGGAAAAAGCAAGGCCACTGCTTTTGTAAAGGGACATATTGCTTGGCAGTTTGCTGAGGCTTGCTGTTCCTGTTTTTGAGTCAGGGTCCTTTGTCTTTTCAGCCCTGAAGAGAAAAAGAAAAGAGCAAAAATGTAGCAGTTGCTGTTTGAAAAAACCCCTACAATTTACTGAAATGTAGCATGGTTACTCAGCTTCATTTTTAATTAAGTTCCAGATCCAGGAAATCCATTCATCACAATTCTGGAATGCTGGAAAACTCACTGAGGAACTACAAAGGGCAGGTAAAGTAAAGCATTTAAAATAGTTACAGATGAGCTGATAAGAGGCTCAAAGAAACAGTTAAATTTGTGTGCAGATAACTCAACCACAGTATCTGGAATGTATAAACATAGCAGGTTTTTCTTTTTTTTTTTTCTGGCCTTAAAATTTGATCCAAGCCTGGGAGTTAAAAAGTCCCATTTTGTGTAATCAGGTTCTGGTTGAACATGATTGCTGAATTATTTTAAATTGAAGACACATGTCTGGATGTTGAGTTCTGTATATTATTCCAGGATGGTGTCCATTAGGTCTTATCCACAGGGGCTATCTTCATTCCTTATGCATCAGGATTAGCAAAAGGTGAATCATGAATATGGAGACAGTGAAAGAATGTGGTACTAGTTAAAGGGTGATTTTGGAAATTATCATGCATGCATTATTCAAAACTTTTCAGTCTCTATTGCACAGAGTCCCTATGGCTGTTTAAAAGTGTTATTTTAAAAAATGATCATACGAGGCATTTGCATTCTTTCATTTTGAGTCTTGAATTTAGCAATGAACCAATATTTGCCCTAACCCCTTGTCAGTCCTAAAGCTTTCTCAAGAGTATGAGATGCTCATCTAATGGTTGTGTTGCCATATGCTGTCCTTCCATAATGGATCTGCCCCTGACCTCTGTGTTTTTATATTGCTTCTTCTACTGGCAGACAGACCATTATATAAATTGAAACATATTTTCATGGATATTCCCAGTGGTAAGAGAGTATTGTCTCATGAGCTCCATGGGGAAAACAGTGTAAATCCAAAGCTGAGCAGCTCACCTATCCATATGGTAGGTGAAAAGAGGCACCCTTATAGCATTTGCTGTTGGCAGTGATGCCTCCTGGATTACTGAATATACAAGTTCTGAGGCTGTTTTGTTTTTTTTTTCCTTTCTGGGCTGTCCAAACGCTTGAGTGGCTTTCTGACAGCTCCAGGAGTGGACTGGGTGGTTTTTAGGCCCTTTGCAGTCATGTACCACAGATCAATCACTACAGGATGCTTCTGCCCACATCTTTCTCCTGCTGCCTTTCCTTACATAGAGTTCCTACAGGGAAAATCTCTCACAGCCTTCTGTCCACCAGAATTTTTAAATTAAAATGGTGGGTTTTTATTTTTTAATCCAAACAAAATTGTCACAAATAAGAGTTTCCCTTCTATTTACATATTTCAGTTTTCCCATGTTTGTAATGGGAATCTTATCTATTCCTTATTCAAAACTATTTGAAAAATCACATCACCCAACTTCTTCACAAGGGAAAACACTTCTGTCGTATAGGGAAGCCTTGATGAGAAAGTCAAAAGTGAGTCTGTTATAATATTTCACAAAAATTGAAAGGCATCACAAAAGTCTGCAGAGATGCAAAGGCCACAAAACTGAAAAGCTGTACTCCTTGCAAAACATCTTGCTCAGTTTGCAGTCCAGGAAAGAAGAGAGTTTGCTGTGCAGATGGGCTTTCTGATTCAGGCGCGATGGTATCTCCATACACTGCCTCCTTCCCTCCCTCCTTCCCTCCCTGCTTAGGGAGGGAGAATCTGCTGGGCTTTAAATCTTTCTCAGCCAGGAGAAATTCTGAGAGGAGGAAAACAGCTGGGAAACACATCCATGCCTCCTGCAAAGGTATGCACCTTAAATATTACTGCAAGGCGCAGCATCATTTTCCAGAAATCTCTCACTCTCTTAAATAACACACAACCTATTGTTCTGAGCTGAGCAAAGGTGGAGCTGGCAGCCAGCATGTCTGAGGTCATTGAATAAATGGGTGTAATGAAGTAGTCATGGCTAATATGTGTTATAAGCTTAATATGAACCCGAAAATCCCACAGAGGAGGCATAATATTTTTTAGGAAGGATACCGCAGTAATGATTCTACATCTTACAGCTTACAATAGTGCTTAACTGTTTTGAGCTGTTATCATGATGTTATTTTAGGGATTTTCATTACAGCAGATAGTTACATTAAAATTGCATTAAAGTAGGTAGTTGCCAGACTTTGCTGGTGCCTTACTAAGACACACACAGAAGACACGTGTGAGAGCACTTCCCCTGCCACATACAAGTGGGTCATTTACAATATGGCTGGAGGTGACAGCTATAATTAGATTTCTTTCTACTCATTCTGATGACTAACCTTGGGCTGCAAAGAGTGTGACACCCAGTTGCCTACTGCTTAGAACAAGGGTCCAAGAACAGCCTTTTCTCTGCTGTAGTTATAAAGGCAGGTAAATATTACCTTATCTCTGCAAGTTAGGAAAGTGAGACCCGCAGGCACAATTTGCCTTGGAGAGCACTATCAGTCTTATAGAGGTAGAAATAGAGCAAAATCAGAGCCCTAGAACATGACCCAGTCTGTCTGACTCTGCTGTCTCTTTGGCTCTTTTCTTCTCCTATTGTAACCTTTTACCATATCACTGAGCACCTCACTGGCACCACTCTCTGTACTTTTGGGAAAAACATGGGAAAGAGGCACTGGGTAGCTTTCCCAAGGCCTGGCTACCAGAAATCTTTGATGCATAAATTCCCTTCATCATTCTTGCACCATGCTCTGAGTCACTCTGGCTCTCCAGATGCTGGCTCTGCCCATGCCTAAGGTGGATGGAGTTTTTCCCAAGTTTTTCTCATTGCCTGCCTGTTTTCTTTCCAGGACAACTCCCAAAAGACCCGCATTTTATCCTCCAACAACTTTCATCCTTGAAGTTTCTTCTTCAACTTTAATCCTTGAAGAGCTACACTATGCTAAAAAATCCCAAACAAACCAAGAAACAATTCTTTCAAAACAATACCAGACGTTGCTTAAACAAGAAAAGAGCTTATGCCAGTAGCTAAACAGGAAAGAAACAAAATACAGTTTAATGCATTAGGCTACAGTATTAGTAGTTTTTATATTGATATAGATGAGTATTTCCACAGGGTCCAAATGTACTGGCTGACTGAAGATGGATGAGTTTAAGGGAGCAGATCTGACAAGTTCACTGTTTAAAATTGAAATATGAGACAAGCAAGTGAAGAGGAACATGAACAAACAGGGCACACATCCCAGTTTCATCAAGTGGACCAAGTTCCTTCATCTAGGCTGGGAACAAAGGAGTCTGTCTCTCAGTAGGATGAGGCTATTGGAGGGGTAAATGCTTACATTCCCATGGTCTAGCCAGAGTGTTGCCCTTCCTGCCCAAACACAGCATGGGAAGTTGGGAATCCACTCCACGTGAAGCAAACATCTTCAAAATCTTAATGTCTTCTTTCTTTGTATGTATGCTTCCTATATATATTCTATGAAAGTTTTCCTTTTTTGCCAGTTTTATTCTCAGCCAACTCCTGCCTTGCTAACAAGCAGCATCATTTTATGCTACTAGCAACACATACATCTTTTCACCTGGGAATGAGGTCCAAATACCATAAAAAGGAGCAGGCACTGGATGACACTGGCTGCATTCAAACTGCCTGCAATTGCTGTCTAAGATTCAGCTCCTTCTCTCGGTTGATTTTTTTGGTCCAACCCCTCTCTGGCCAGGTCGGTGACCTTAGGTTGAACAACTGGACAGTCTCAGTGCAGTTCTACAGTGCTTCCCTCCCCCTGAAAAAATCCTGGGCCAAAATTGTCCCAATTCACTTCTCCTGGCTTCTCTGGGCACAAAGAACACCAGAAAGCTCTGGTGGCCTTCATTTCTTCCAGGAAATGATAATATATCCCCTCACCAGGAGTCAGAAAATGTGGAAAAACAATTTCAAGAGATATCATCACCTTAGTGACAGCCTTAGAAAGTCCTGTACCTGTTGGTTTTGGGACATTTTATGCATATCCTTGTATGGTTTGAGCTGTAAATGGAAACTGTGACCTAGATATGAGCTTGCTGTGGTGACACACAGCACAGGTGACAACATACACATCTGTGTGGAAGGTAGAAATAAGTACTGCCTATGGGAAACAGGATTTATAGGATTCACACATAGATATAGATATAGATATAGATATAGATAGATAGATAGATAGATATAGATATAGATATAGATATAGATATAGATATAGATATAGATATAGATATATATGCTGTTCAGAAAGGCAATGAAGTTGCTAATTATTTCAATAACATTCTAAACTTCTCAAACATCATCACCTGTGGAGATGATGTCTTTTTTACTGACTAGCCTGTGACTACTCCTGTTCTTTGCTGTTCCTGCTCTATCAGAGGGAAAATAAAAAGGCAGGATTCTACACCCTCACAAGTCAGGCAGAATGACAAGAGAATAAGAAACACAGGGAGAGTAAATAGTGGAAACCAGTAAGCAAAACAAGATATATGGTACTGCAGAAAGTTTTAAGAATTTCTGCATTATCCATCAGCTATGTCACAGTCTCTCTAAATTAAAAAGGTTCATGTCTAGGAGCAGCTCATTACCATCCCTGTAAGAAACTCTTATACAGCAGATAGTGGAACAGTGTGAAATGTTACATCCTGAGGTTATTTTGTATAGAAAAAATCCTTCTCATCAGTTGGCTATGTTACACTGAATTCTACAAAATTAGGGTAGCAAGAATAAAATGTAGACAAGCTTTACAGCAGCTCCTGTCCTGTGAAGTCTCTGGAGAATTTGCACAGCAGGACAGTGTGGTGTGATATGAAGCTTTTCTCTTGCATGCAGTGTAGGCCATTGCTGAAGTCTATTAAAATCAAATTACTTTTGTTTCACTATGGCTAAAACCCAGTCACCACCTCCTCCCTGTGCAGATTACTGCAGGTAGCACATCTGCCAGTGGGTCTCCTGCCTTAAGTGTAGGATACCCTTGTCCTTCATTTTGAGAACTCCATGTGCTGCTAACAAAAAGAACTAGCTCTGGAGAATGAGTGTATGTGTTTTGTCTAAAGGCTAAAATTGTTTAATTAGAATTGGGGAATGCAGCAGTAATCCAGACAGGATCTGACTCTAGGCATACTGAAGACCCTGTAGAAAATCTGAGAATACATTTTCCGTCTTCTCTCAAATATCAGAAACACAAGTCCTAATTTGTATGGTCAGGTGTGAAGAAAAATATTTACACTGTGCAGATACAAGAGGAGAACTCTTTAGTCCTAAGCGATTTAGCTATGTTGGCAAAAAAAAAAGGGGGGGAAAACCCATCTGACAAACATGTGGTAAACAATGAAGCCAACAAAATGCTGCCTTTTGCCAGTGTAAATTAAGTCATCCCAAGAGGTGGTCTAAATATGCAAGCAGAAAAACCCCTTTTGCCAGTATAAGCTGTGTCTCCACAGGGGACCTTTGCTGCTTTTGCTGGCAAAGCTTTTAATGTGTAAACCAGAGTTGCTGATACTGCCTTGTAAGCACAACTGATTAAAAAAAAATGTATATTTATAATTCCTGTTGTCTGTCTGAAGTGGTCATTTCCACCCCGCAGCTGGACACTGGTGAGCTGCATACACATGGATGAGGATTTGGGTAAAGTGACCATGGGGAGAGCACTGCAACAGAGCAGGAAAATCCCAAACTGAGAATGAAATGATAAACCACTGGTCATGCTAACCAATTATTCAGGTGTTGTTTAATAGGATTTGTGTAGTTGAGCTCAGTCATAAAATTATTGCTGCTGTAAATGATCAGTGTGCTGTCCCACCGGTTAAGTCTTTATGGAAACACTGTAAGTGTTGTCATCTGAGGGGAAAAATTTCTTTGTCTGACTGGATAAATTGATGTAAAAACTCTGTTTTATTAACCACAAAAGTCTAATCCCCCGTTGCTTTTCTCTTGTGTATCCATACACTTATCTCTACCTGGATAAGGATGTCAGGGGCTGTTCTTGTTTCAACATAACAGGATGGCAGAGGTGATGACACACATGTAAAAGCCAGGTCTGATTTTGTAAAGCAGAATCTTCGCATCTCTGCTTAACCTAGATCACCTAAAAAAGTTTAGAAATTAAAAATTGATTGCTTTTTTGAGAAAATTTGCCTATTTTACTATTACAAGATGGGAGCTGTCCTACAGGCCTGATCCTCAAACTTCTGGGGAGAATTGTGCTTAGAGTCATGCTTAGACTGTGCAAAAAGAGCCAGGTGAATGTAAGAACTAAAAGTAGGTTTAGCCCAGATCTAGACCAACATATAACAGTAATTTCACTACTACATAATAAATAAAATACTATTTAGATATCTAATATATATAGTATACATTTTTGTATCTTCACTAATTGTGTTCCAAGGAGGTGTTGTGAAAATTGTGACATTAACATAGTTTAGATAGCTTAAAATTTCAAAGACCTTTCCTGTAGCCCCTGGACAGGAGACAGACAGAACATTCTGGTTGAGGGAGCAATGCTCACAAGGCAGTGCTCATGAGCAAATATTTAGCGGCCGGACTACCTGACTATTTGACCTAAATACAAATATTTAGTAGCCTGACTAAGGTAAAATATCAGTAGATGTTAAGTACTTTCTCTTGAACATCAGGAAAAAAAAAAAAAAAGAGGAAACAAACTAAATAACATTTCCACTGCCACTAAACTAAGCTAGGTTGAATGGGTGAGTTGAGCCAGAAAAGAATGCAGCCCAGAGTGATTCTGAGACAAAGAGAATATCATGGGAACACAGAAACAAAGAAGCAGGCCCCTCATATACCTGTTGAGGAAAAGGAGGTGGCAGCGTCATGCATGTGTCTTGGTTGGCATAACAGGCACAGAGAGGGGAAGCTGTGTCTGCATCGGGTGATAATATTCAGTTGTAACCAATTTATTTACCATATATCAGTTTCCATGCAGGAAGTTATTAATTTTGATGATGCCCAGCAATGATATAGCATTTTGCCTCTTCAGAGCCCTACACATGTGATAAGCAGGTGTGAGCAATTTGCCATTGTAGTGGGCGTCTGCAGCTAGAGCCATTCTTTCTGTCACAGCTGAAATGGGTTGTCTGCATACATTAAACACTGCAGTAATAATCACACCTCGTTTTTTAACTCTGGTTTGGTTGATAACCTGTAAGAACCGTCTGTACATTTGAGATTCAGAGTGTGGAAGCCAGGGATTGGGGATGATGGGTTAGTGGTCTTGGATGTCCTCTGCGTTTTGTGTGGCCAAGGGTGTCCCCATGGCTGGCCTGTAAAGGCCAGTGTCACTCTTCTGCATCTTGTACTCTTGGGCTCTGCCTCATGCTACCCAAGGCAGCCCTGGAAAGCCCCACAGAGCACACCTGAGAGTGTCCTTGGAGAAACCAAGGACAGCACAAAGCATCTCAGACTAAAATAGTGAGCAGCACAGTTTCAGCTCTGTCCCTGCTCCCAGATGTCCATGTGTCCATGCAAGGGAGCATCTCTCCGTGCCACACACCTCACTCCCAGGATCACCACAGTGATGGAGCAGGCGGTCACCACCAGGAGCCTCAGGCAAAGCAGTGCCCAGGAGCTGCAGAGGGAGAACACCAAGGAGGGAGACTTGTGCCGCTGCCTTGCCAAAGCAAGGAAGCATCTGCCCACAACTGAGAAGACTCTGAATGGCTTGCTATTAGACTACTTTTATTTTATAAGATATACAGAACAGTAAGGTCTTCTGAAGACTGATGTTTGGGAAAAATGAGTCTCAAATGCAGACAAGATTTTTGCCTCACTTTTGCTTGACTGCACTTCTGCTCACTGTAACACAGAAGAGATGGCTTCTGAGGTAAAGCTGCAAATTTCATCTTCATTGTACCAAGACTTAGTCTTGGTGATTGAAAAATCTGTCCACGGATGCATAGAAAAAGACCTCTAGAAAGGTTCATGGCACGAAAGAGTTAAACACAAAATGAAAAGAAAGATAGAGTAGATCCCTATTCCTTCTACATTTAAAATATAGAAAATAGTGTCTTGAACATAGGGCATATATATTAGAGCTAAGGGCAGGTATTTAGATTTATTCTAGCTGACTGTCCATTAGCTGCATAAAATAAATATGAAATATTTCAGTCCAATGTATTTAAGAGCCCTATTACCATGGAAATGTAAAGCATCTCCAGAGGCCACATAGGGGTGTCAAAGCAGTCTCATGCAATGAGGCTGCTCAGGGTTTTGAAGCAGCCCCAGGTCTCTCCCCAGCACTGAGTGCTGTTTCTGTGTGGCTTCTCTTGCTTGATTGCCTGGTGTCAGAAAAAAACCTCCAATTGCCACCCTTTGATATGCGCTGGTGTATATAAAATGCCCTTGCCAGGGCATGGTATAAACAGCTAATGGTAAATGCATGCATTTACCAGGGCCCAAGCCCTTGGTATACACCTGCATTTACCATTAGTTGCTCTCTTAATAATAAATTATTGAAGACATATTTCCTTTAATGTTTACCTAAAGAGGGAGCAGCTAAGAAAAGCTGCATGCACTGAATTCAAGAAGGGGATATTTCTTTCCTACTATAAACAGAACTGATTATAAAACCAGAATGCAAACTGAGCTCCTTACCCTTCAGTTTTGTATGAGGTTACGTTTCTTTGCAAGACTCCAGTTTCTTCGCTTTTTTTACTGCATTCCAACTCAGGGAGATATAAACCAAAGCAAACAAAGTACCCCCCAAAGGAGTCTCTCCCCCTTAAGCAGGACTTCTATTTTTAATTCTCTACAGCTTTTAAAACATTTGAATGGGAAGCCTCCATCAGTCTTTGGTGGAAAAGAATTCCTGCTGGTCTCTCAGGACATCCACTCCAGATAATCTCAACTGGCAGCTGGATATAAGACTGATATCTCTTCTCAGAGGGGTTCCTTGCAGTTGCATTTCAGCACTTTCCATCTTTGCAAAGAAATCCTTTAAACAGTCATATTTTCCTCCCTCCAAGACAAATTAGGAAAAAATTTTTGAAAAGAAAGAAAACTTAAAAAAAAAAATTACCATCTTGCTTGTTGGCAGTGAATCTTCCACATTTTGCTGGTGCCTTTTCCCAAAGCATGATCTCAGGAAAACCCTGCACTGATGTTGCTCTGGACAACAGCAGGCATGCAAGCAGGCACCCATGATAGGAGGTCTGACACTGTCTTTACCCATCACATCTCCAAAAAATGTTTTTTCCCTCATTTCTAAGGGCCTGGACCCTCCTCTGTGCTGACAGCAATGGGACTGAGCAGGAAGCAAGAGAGCTCCTGCATCCACCTCACAAGACAGAAGAAAATTGCAAGAAACTGAAATAATATTCTGTATTTCCAGCAACAGAGGAGCAGAGTGGGAAAAAATTTTAAACATGCCTGAAGTGTTTACAGGACGGCTCCTTTAAAAAGCTTAAGCTCAAGCAATTTATCTGTCCTTCCAAGAATTTCAAGGCAGGAACTACCTCCTCATGATCCCCAAGGAAGGAACCAATTGCTTATCAAGAGTGAAAATGTGACTGAAATGTGATAGCAAAAAACAAAGAGGTCTCTAATAAATTAGAAATTCCTTCTTGAGCCTACAGAGTGCAGTCTGCTCGGAGTCTGGTTTAATCTAATGCCATAAATAAATCCATTGAGGGAATTTTCCATAAGCTTTGTCAGACAGCAAAATTCTGAAAGTCACATCACTGCACACTGCATGATGCCTCTGGCAGATTCCACCTGGTTAATATTTATGCTGCAATCATCAGTGACTCCTTGAAACCTTTAGGGCAATATCACCACAAAAAAAAAAAAAAAAAAAAAAAAAGAAAGAAAAAAAAGAGCCCCTGAGCTCCTGCAGATGGGCTATCATCATAAATTCACCCAAAAGTGGAAACTCAAATAACAGATGTGTATTTATAAACACAGAAAACAAAGCAAATTACTCAGTATGCTTTCAAAATGCTTAGAGCTGCAAGATATCCTCTCACACAAAAGTCCATATTCACACTTGACCACAACAAGATTGCTTTCCAGCTTACCTGGGAATTTGGATTGCAATTGCTATTACCAAGAGGCAAATTCTTGACTGGATGTTGCTCTATGGAATGGTCTCTGGATGATTAACACCACCATTTACCTCCCTGAAGCAACAGTTGTTTCTTATTCCCAAGCTATGAGCGCATGGAGGCATGTGGAGAGATTGCGTCAGATGTGGCAGCAGCTATTGACAAAAACTTTATTTTTTAGACACCTCTCTGCCTTGAAATATGTTCAATGCAAAAGGCAGAGGAGGGGTTAAAAGCTCTCCCCCACCCGGCCTTATCTCTTCCACACTCTTATCTGTCCAACAGTCCATAATAAATCAGAGAAACTCTTCTTCCATCTGGCTCACTCTAAATTCCTCACTTTCACATGATTTGGGAACATTTTCCTGACCTTTTGTGACTTTTCTGATATTGCACAGAGCAAGAGGTTGAAACCAGGGATGTTTCAGCTGGGTGGAGTTGTCAGAGATGCACTTCTCCTGACACCTCTCCTGGTCCTTGCTGTCTGCTGCCCTTTCTGCCTTTGAAAGGATGTGCCCAAGGAAGCAGCCCATGGGGAATGTCCAGCATGGATCCACTGCAGAGGGTGTGCAATGAGAAAATACAAGACTAAACACCCCTGAGCCCAGACACTGCTCCATGTGGTCCCAAGACCCTTGTGACATTTGTATGTGATTAGCAAGAAGCATGGAAGAGCTGTGGAAGAGATAGCTTTTGGCATATTGGTCAGTTTCCATGGCAAACATTCCAGATATTTGTCCTTTGTCTTACACTTGGCCCTTGATGCTGAGAGGTGAGAGGTTTTACCAAAAAAAAAGGAAAAATTATTGCTCCCATTTCCCAGTATTTTCATTATAGTTAAGCACCTTTCTGCTCCATATTTCTCTCCCATTCTCTTCAGCAAGTCCATCACCTGAGGATGAGCCACCATCCCAGTTTAGGCCACTACTTAACATCCAGATCTCCTTCTCCTTCTCCTTCTCCTTCTCCTTCTCCTTCTCCTCCTTCTCCTCCTTCTCCTCCTTCTCCTCCTTATCCTTCTTCTTCCTCTTCTTCTTCTTCTTCTTTTAGAAAGCTTACAAAGGCCATGTGACCTCTGCCAGAAGTAGCAAGGGATTAGAGACACCTAACTAGAAAATCCCTCCAGATCTTTTACTTTTATAAAGTTTCAACTTCTCCTTGGCACATTCAGGAAAGGCTTGGGGTTACTTACCTCCTTTAGGTCCCATCTCCAGCCACCAACCTGTTCTGCAGCTCTTCTCTGTACATTTCAATGCAACCCATAGCAGCTGCTGCTCAAAAGTGCCCATGACACAGAGGAGCAGTTGTTCCCTGAATTGAAATACAGCACTGGATCCTTTTATTTTGCCCCACTGATTGCCCAGAATGGCAAGGCAGAGAGTAAGAGAGACCCAGTGGGACCCAGGTCTTCAGTGTTCAATGTGAGTCCTTTCTACAGGACTGGGGCCATGTTATCCAAGAGTGCAAACTCAATCTGGGAGATGAGATTCTCTGACAGTGGTTTCCTAAATGCAGCCCTGCTGCTGCTTCTTGCTCATATCATTGCCTGCACAAGACTCTTTTATTTAATACACATACACATAACATGAAAAATGCAATTTTTTTGTTGTGTCTTCTGCCCTAAACATTCCTTTTCAAGGAAAATGTGCAAAATGGTCATATATTAACTGCCACACTTATCCAAATGGTGGTACAACCCCAGGCATTTGAGTTAGTGGGCTTACACTGTGCATACATAACTCTGTTTGCCTTTGTGGTACAGGAATGGTTCAGTACAATACAGGCATATGCATGAATAACAATGGTCAGGCGAGTTATTTCGTGGTGTAACTGCACTGGCTCCACTCAAGTTACTCCTGCTCTGAATCTAGTCCCTCCTATCTGTTTCATATAATTAAAAGACAAACAAACAGAAAAAAATTCATGGTTTTCAAGTCAGATACCTTTCACCTCAATAAATATGACATGAGAGAGTGTAACCTAGAAGGAAGAGATCTGCTACTGGCAAAATTATTTCTAACGGAAAAAAAGCAAAAAGGAAAAGAAAACCAACCCTACACCAACATATGGTATTTATACCTCTAATGGAATGAGCTTCATAATTTATTCTGGGGTTTACCTTTTCATGAACTCTGTCTTGTTCCTGCTCATGAAAGATTTTCTGGTGCTTCAGATATATTAAAAGCACATCATTTCTGTCTCCCTCCTCTCATTTCTGTGTCTTCACACATTGATATATTTTTCTTGTGCACATGGCACAGTAATAGCAGTAATACTGTTTGCTTCTGCTCTGCTTTTTGTCTTAGGATCTCGTGCCAAGACTTATAAAGCGAAGAGCCTGAAGTTGGGATTTTATATCCTTGCTGAGGCCCTTAAACTACAGCCCAAATTTTGGAGGGCTGACTTCAAATGGGATTGGTGGTGTGCAATGCCACTGCCCAGGGCGCTCATTGCCATGGTAAAGGTTCATCTCTCTCAAGGCTAAAGTTGCCTGTGAAGGTCTGGTACCTGTGGCTGCCTCTGCATCCCTGCACCAGTTCTTTGGATGCACAAGTTCTGGCCGGATTGACAGGCAGCCACTCGTGGCAGCCACAGCAGGGAACCAGGCCAGGCAGCAAGGCCTAACACCCAGTTTGGTTAGACAACCTTCATCAAGTGCTTTGGAAAATTCTCACATCACAGCTGGGATTTTCAGGGGCTTCCAAACATTTGTCTCATGTTCAAGCACGTTTTTACCTGCCGAAGCTTTTGTGCAGAGCACCTAACACCAACAAAAGACTTTTGCTGACCTATTTGAAACATGCTGCTGTCACCCCAGCTTTGAAATACGGCCTTTTGGTCACATAAATCCTGCAACTCTCCATCCCATCCCATCAAGAATGACAGGATGAGCAACAACCTCCGAGGGCAGCGGTGATGGCTGCCCTGCTGGCTCAGCCCAAGCAGGGATGCCCTGCAGAGGGCCAGCCTGGGAAGGAAGGGGAACATGCTGCTCATGCCAGGAAAGGATGGGTGTCTGTAACCTGCCAGGGTTTATTTTTGTTTTCTTAACTGAAACAGCTCTGTTGGTATAAAACATGTGCTAAAACAGGCCCCAGTCTTCTAAGAAAATCCCAGCTCACATAGCCCCTATTTTATTCCACCATCCATCTCATGTTACAGTTAATGGGAATAACATGTGATTTTCAAAAGACAAACTTTTGCCCAACTTTTCCTGTGTATATATTTCCTTGAAACCTCCAGATTTTTGTTGCATTCTCTTTTTTTTTGTGTTATTGTTAAATGATTTCTATCATTTAATGTCAATTTGTCCTGTTTACTCAATGTTCTCACCAAATGAAAATGGAAAAATGCATATACTAAAAGAGAACCTTGGGTGCTTATCTCATTGCAAAAATATTGGTTTTGTAGGAAAGTGTGGTTCTGATAGAGTCTCTTATTCTGCCAACATTCTCTTCCAATTTTTCTGTTTCCCTTTTCATCTCTGTTTTTCCCTGCTCGATGCTTTGCATATTTTATTGTGAAAACAAACATACTTTGCAGTCCAAAGACTGAATAGGATGCGTTCATATGAGAAAACTTCAGAGCATGTGTAGTTTATTTTTTGTGTAATTGATTTTGTAGTAGATAGAAGTTGTGGTACAAACTAACAGGATAATGGTTTTGATCAGTTTCCAATGCTTAATTACAAGTCTGCTATAACTAATTTCCTTCATGTGCTCGCAGCTTCTATGCTTTTGTCATTGGCTTATTTTTCTTTGAAAATCTGAAAAGCATCAAGTTTTTCTGTGAAAGTCGTCTGCCCTGATTGACTCCTGCAAACGCCTCATTACCACAGTCGTTCTGCAAAGCTGCAGAGCTGTTTCAAACCTTGCATTCAAATAATTTCTCTTCTCTTTTTCTTTTTAAGCAGGGAAAAGTGCTCTTTGGAAGCACTGTGGAATATCTGACGTGAGACCCGTTTGCTTTACAATAGAAACAGACTTGTGGGGAACACAGCAGAATTTACAGGGTTGGCTGCACCACTCATTTGTAAACAATATGTATTGTTGAAAGAAAGCAGTGGATGATGTTGGTTGTGTTTGTCTGTTTGTTTGTTTTTACAGAGATACATGATATGGCCCCTTAAGCACTTTATTTTAATAGGGAAATCTGCTCAGTGAAATCTCCACTTTTTTGTGTGTTTGTTTTTTTTGGTTTTGTTTGTTTGTGTTTTGTAACTTTGTAACTCATTGGCTATGTGAGTAATATATTTACTCACATAGCTAATACTACTCACATAGCTCACATAGTAATATATTTTTTAATTATTAGCTATGCTAATATATTACAAAGCATAAAGGGTTGTGGTATCACACCAATATCACGGGGAACACTTGCAGAAGCTGGGGGCAAAACCGATAACCTTAACTTATCCCCAAATCTGATAGATGTGCTGCTCTGTGTGGGAGATGAGGATTAAATCAATGTTTAGTCAATGTCTTTGGTCCTCTCCCATGGCAGGTCAATACAAAACTCACCCTGCTCACTCAGTGTGGGTTATGGTTGAATACAAAACTGGGTAAACTCCACACCAGAGCAGGACTGGGCAGAATAGGACCCACTGATGTTTTCCCCCAATTTTTTCTCAGTACCATCCTGCCTTTTTTGTCTCAGGCTAAGGTGACCCCTCCCCTCCCTCCAATGAAACCTTAATTGGGCTTATTCTCATCTGGATGTTCAGCCCTCGGTATTGTCAGATGCTCCTTAGTAAATCTTAAGGCACTTGAAATAATACAGTCAAATGAGAACCAAGACTGCTTGATGGGTTTAAGAGCCATCAGTCCCTATTTTAGAATAGGCAGCTAAATCAGGGATGGAGAGATAACATATATCTCTATCTCCTAATGTTAATGGAGACAACATTTTATATCAATGATTGCAAGCAAATGCAAATGTATGTAGATTGTTTACTTAGACAAGAGATTTCATACATTTATCTCTGCATTCCTTCTTCTTCCCCTATCTTTTCACCCAGGAAGAGATACTATTGTTATTCTAGTCATCTTTCTCTTGATTTTATTACCTAACAGAGCCATAAAAATGACAAGAAAATGGATTTTTCAGACAAGAGTCTCCTGTTCCTTGTGTAATTTCACATTGAGCTACAGATAGTGACAACATCAGATAGTTTATACATTTCTCCTTTAATTGTATACCACAGCCCCATTTTTAGTGAGGTACTCACCACTACATAATTAAGAAAGTGTTTAAAGTGTCTTAGGTGCTTGATGTGCAAAGAATTGCAAGCATGAGGCAGCCATTGCTGGAGATGCTGTGCTGGGTCGAGCCTGAGTCTTTGCAGAGCCAGGGGTTCAGCCTGAGTGCTGAGAGGGGCCCAAAAAATGCAAACGAGATGTGAAGGGGTAGCAGAGACCAGCCCTCGTCACAAAGCCACCAGGCAGCACAAGGCTGTGGGAGGTTCTGTACTGGAGAGACACAGCAGTGGGTTTTTGTGAGGGTCTGGCAGATTTGGGCTGAGGATGGGGGTTTCACCAGGAGTGTTGCTCAGAGCCTCACACAGCCCCTCACAATAAGTGTGATTCAGCTGAAATGTAGGTAAAAGCTGAGAGCCAAGCGTGTCACCTCGTGGCCACCGGGGTGGTAGAAGACTCAGAAGGACGCTGATAAACTGTGCTCATTGTCTCAATGCTCAGGCTATTCTGATTTTTTTAACAGGACAAAAATTCATCTCATTTTACTAAACAAAACCAAATACATTCACGATTTGGCCTTTTCTCTGGAAGATTTTGACTAATATTTCTGTGCTGTGCAAGGGGATTTGAATACCTCACACCCCATGGTTTTCCCTCCCTGGGGCAGCTCTGCAAATCCCAGCATAAATCAAAATAGCTAGCAGTAAAACATCAATGAGCAGATTTGCCTGGTGGTCTGCTAAAGGCTCCTGCCACAAGAAGGATCAGAGCTGGGCTGGGGAAGGAGGCAGCTGGGGGTTTTGGTGTGGCTGGGTGCTGATGGATGTGGCGTTTGTCAGGGCAAGGGCACAGCACAAGGGGGAAAAAGGAGGAGAAGAAAGGTCCATCTCGAAGAATGACTGAGAAGCACCACTCCCCTGGGAAAAATATTTCTTACATAATAAATATTGTGATTGATTTGGAGTAATGCTTAACAGATGTGGACAGAATATTCTTCCCTAAAATAAGATACTCTTAATTGAAACAATATTCCTTGTATCACTATCTGCAAATTTAAAGAGTTTATTTTAGCTTAGGGATAAAATAAGTTTAAGCAATGGGAAGAATAGCCATGTTCCCAAATTTTTTTCAGCAGCTACCTCTCATCTCTCAGAACTTTTTGTTTCATTAAGAAATTCTGCAGTCCAAAGCTGGCTTACAGGGAGCTCAAAGCTGTGGGTTATAGGTATTTTCATAAAAGCTTTTTTTTTTTTTCAAAGCTGACAATAAAAAAAGGCTAGTTCATTTCATATGCAAAGCAAAGGATTAACTGGGAGAGGAACATTATTAAATTTCTTTCCTTGAAGAAAGAGCCAGCAGAGCTGCGGCTTCAATTTGATTTAGTCGAACACCATTGCCCCTTTCTTCAAAATACCCTGCACCCCCACCAGCTGGTATCACAAGGAGCATTGTTTGCAGGGAAAATCACATACAGAATTGTATCTACAACTGGCTTGCATAATTACTCCATGTTTTCTCCAGAAGGGATCATCCTGTGGCAATAATTATGTCAAAAACGTGCCCCGAAGAATAATATTTCAGGCAACTGCAGCCATCAAGCAAATACGCTGTATAATAATGTTATTTTTCCCCTCTGAAAGCTCTCACTCACATTTGTATCTTGCCTGCCTAAGACCTCCTCCAAGGGAAGCAGCAGATTGTTTGTAAGGATAGCACATCTATCAAAGCAGAGGTGGTGAAGCCGTCCTGGCCAGGCTCTGGCAGCAGCCCCTGGCAGGTCTGGCTCAGATGCAGAGCTATGCTCGGACTTTGCCCCGAGCAAAAGATGCCACCTCTAATATACAGAACTGTCATGAATTTGTTTTTTGTCATAAATGAAGCATGGGTCCGTGCTTTAATTTTCCTCACTGCCCTCTGTCAGGTAATAACCATAAATATTGTCCTGAATCATTAAGTCACAACCTGAAATGTGATCCTGCCCAGTTCCCAATCAGACAGCCATCTGGAAGATGAAAGAAGTCTATTTTCATTTTAGAATGATCCAGACTCTAATTTGTAGTAACAGTCTTAACAGGCTGTTTCGGAGACATTAACCAGAGGCTGGTGGTGGCTGCTCAAGGAGGGGGCATTGTGTGTGCTGCCTAAGGCATGTGTCACAGGCAAAGCACCCCGCCACTGCTCTGAGCTTGCAGCCTCTGTGGCTCTTTATTCCAGCCCCCTGCTTCTAAATGGGCACAGGTTATGCATGCAGGGTGACTGGAAATATACAGTGTCGTAAAAAACGCCAACACGTTTGTAGGAGACAGAAAATAGTGTTTCCACAAAGCTAGCAGTGGTACCACAGGTCGTATAAATGCCTCCTATCTTAGGGTTAATTCCATGCTGAAAGCAAATATTTTTTCTATGTATAAAAATGTATTTATACATACATATATCTTTTGATTTTCTGGCTACTGAAAAAAGTGTTTTCACCATCAAAGCGCTCTTTTACTGCAAAAACAAAATAATTTTTCTCAGTTAGGAGCAAAGACAAAAAGTAATCGAGTGATTATGTGGCTGAGCAAAAGCACTGCCAATCACGACCTTCTCATTGCATATCTGAAACCACTATCGCCTCCTGATCCATGGTACCTTTCCTTGGTTAAGGACATCAAAGGCCAGCTGGCCCGTGGTTGCCCGGGATGAAATGGGAAGCATGTGCATCATCTCTCCCTGCTGAGATGCTGGAATGCTGCATTTCTCTGCTGCTCCCCTGACAGCTGCAGGCTCAGGGCTTTCTGAGCAAACCCCACCAGCACTCAATTTTTCCTCTTGAGGATGATGCAGTTGTTTGGGAGCATGGTGTATCCACTGATTTACATATGCCATTCTGTGACTAGTGGCTTAAAATTAAGCCATATTAGATTGTTTCAGTACAAAATACTAAAAGGTTACAGCCTTAACTCTGAAAGTCAGATAGTTTTGTCATAGGTCTTTTTCTCCTGTCTCTCTATCTCTCCACAGCTCTTTCTCCCTCCTTCCTAAACAGGGCTGAAGGCACCATGATCAGTGCATCCTCATCCTCACTCCCTTGCAAACTTGCCAATTAAAGATGGATGCTTAGGCAGGGAGATGTGAGTGCATCCAGCATCTCTCAGGCAGAAATTCAGAGTGGTGACCATTTGGCTGAGTCTCCTGTTTTCCTTGGTGTTTTATCATCCTGGGTTATGCTTCCTTTAAGGCTTACAGAAAGCATTTGCAATAACAGATGTGTGTATCTAAATGAGCTTAGCCCAGAGATTTGGAAATGACCGCACAGGGGTCTCTTACAGGTAGAGATAACTGAATTAGCATCCTTCTGAATAAGCCCTTCAATTTTTCTAAACTGCTGTGAGTTAGAAATGGTGCAGAGAGAAGATAAGGAGCAAAATAAATGCTGTTTGCCTGCATCTCTGCACTGCAGATATATGCTAAAGCTATTTTCTAGCAGGTAGGATTGAAGCGTTCTTGCACAGGGAGGATAAAATAAGGATTTCATCTTCTGAATGTTGTTGCTGAGGAAGAGCTATACCCTGCTGCATCCCCCCAAACAGCTTTAGCCACTGTGAGTGCCCTGTTCCCCAAGATGGGTGACTCCATGAAGCCTTTGTGCCCTCTGCGGTGACATTTCCCTTGTGCACACCACCACCACATGCATGGGTCTCCTACACATTTCCTATCAGACTGCTGAGATAATGGTGTTTCCATCTAAATTTCACAATGGCAGGAAGTCAAAGACACTCTGGGTGCATTTCCCCATGCATCACCGCATGAGGCTTGCTGCAGCTATTATTTCCATCCCAGCAAGGGATTAGCTGGGGTCAGTCTCAGGAGCTCAGAGCTGCATGTGGCAAATGGAAATCTCCACTCTGAACCTGATACTTTAACAGACAAAACAGTCACATAGCAGGGGAAAGGAAATTCCTGACCAAGTTCCCACTCTCCTGATCAGAAAATGATCACTGGAAGAGTGAAATCCTGGATATACTGGCACAGAAGAGTTGTTCATCCTGACCTCCACAGGGCTTACATTCGACCACGGAGGTGAAGACATCAGTGGAAAATCCAGATTTGGCCCCCTATTTCTATGGCAAAGACACTATTTTTCCTTCCCTGTTGAAAAGTAAACATGTCTAAGTAGCAGCCACCAAAAATCCAGCAGGAGCACCAAGCACTGAAAGCTTTGCTAGTATTGTCTTTCCAAAAATATATCAAGGAAGCTCTTTTTCATTATTTTTAATTGTGAAAGCATCTACACTGTACTATTACAGTGCAATAGACTGAAAATAAAATCACAAGGATGATTTGGCATATCATACCATGTCTATTGAAAAATGTCCACTGCAACCCTTTGAAATCATTCGGTGAGTTTTTATTTTGCTATTTTAAAAGTCACATAATTTGGACAAAGCACAGTTGTGATAATAGGGAGCATGCTGGGTCTTTCTACATTCCATGGCTGTAATAATGAAGCCATTAAATTACTAGGTCAGAGGCCCCAATTCACAAAGAAATAATACCAGTTTATTATTTCTAATCTTATTAAGTTAGAAAATTGTCTCGAGATGTAACATCAACCTGTAATGGCTGAAGTATTGATTATATTAACCCAATGCTCATGGATAATTCAAAGAGCCTGATTTCATCTAATTTCTGTAATTTTTAAAAGAGTCCAGCCCAATTTTTTATGGCAAACTAATCCAGAATTATTTCTATAAATAATGAAAATGTATTATAGGATTTGCCAGGAGTAAGCCAATAAAACATTCTGTGTGATGGCTAGTGGAGTGGGGTTTTAATCCTTTTCTTTTTATTCTTTCTTGAATCATGAATCTTATGAATCTTCTTTTTTTCCTTGTTTTTTTTTCCCTCCCTTTTTAGTCTTCCATTGTTGTCCCTTTTGGCAATATAAACCTGCATATTACAGAAATATCCATGGATTTGCTTTGTTCATCTAACTGAAATTGATAGATCCTTTGAAGATTTTACCCAGATAAATATAACAATATCATTTCAGCTCTGACAAACTTGATTCTTCCCTGGTTTTTCACCACAGCTACACTAGCAAGGGAAATGGTGTGAAACTCCATGTCACTTGGTTCCCAGAAAAGAAAATTTGATCTGTTTTAATTTGCTCCAGTTTTTTTAAGAAATATACAGTAGTGTTTGCATGTGCACAAGTGATGCATATACCCTTATTCTCACAGGCACACCTGGATGTGGTTCGAGGTCCATTAAGCTCAATGGGAATCTTTCCATTACTTCATTGAGCTTTGGATCGAGCCTTGGGGGTTGGTTGATTTTAAATATACATTTTCTAAGGTTGTTTCTGATCTTTCCCACTGACCTTGCTCTGCACCACTTCCCCAGTTTCCATCCAGAAACCCCAGCTTGAGAAAAGCTGTGTTTGGGGATTTTTCTGTGCCTCCTTTTCTGCCTCCATCCCTGTGGCTTTCCTATCAAAGCACTGCATGCATTGAGAAAATTAATGTGACTTAAGTTACTGAACCAACCTGAAGGCTAGTTCACTCAAAAATATTTCCTATAAGGATATTTATTAGCTCAGAAGACATGTGTGGGCAGAGCATGTTATTTAGTGACCTGTAATGCCCAAATAATGATCACAATAAATCAGTACTCATTACTATGTAAGGGAGGTCTGGATCGAGTGACTCAGTGGGTAATGAGGTCTAATTTAGTGCCATGGTATTATTTTACAGAGTATTTGGGGCAGGGGGCAGGGAAGCAGGGGCTGAAAGGGGTCTAATTACCTCAGATTTCTCGTGTGATGATGAGCCTCTAACTTTGGCCAGCTGCTTCAGCAGGGTGTTAGAGGTCAGGCCTTTAATTGCTATTGGCTGCATTTGGCTACATTAAGTAAATAAATATTTAAGGTCCGGACCTCTAACACTGGGTTAAATGGAGCAAGACTGGGTTAAAATCAATATAATGGGATATAGGGAGGGGGAAGAGCACTGAGTTGGAAGATAAAGAATTGAAGTCTTCTTTGATGAATGGACAAGGAGTGGATTTAGGTGTAGGGCTTGCTGGCAGCGAAACCCTGGACCCCAGAAGGACCAGCACAGTCCATAGCATCTAGGCTAAAGGCCTCAAAACCTTGGCTTTTCAGCTTTTACTTTGAGCTGAGATACCAGAGGCATTACTCCTTCTCTCCTCTCTCCTGCCACTGGGGTGGGACTATTGCCTCTGACATGACTGTTGCCTCTGTTATCCACAGAGAAGAAAAGATGCACCACTGGAGACACAGAAGGGGGGAGTCCCAAGCTTCATCCTCACCAGATATTGATGCAGTCTGCAGGCACCAGATCCCAGAAGCAGGCTCCTTTATAATGCATATGTGCATCCCAGGAGCAAGAGAGTCCTCATAAAAATACAACTTCTGCAACACCCAGGGTTTTAGGCCCTGTCTGAAGGTTAACTGCATGTCAACTACCAAAACTGGTAGTAAGCATTAGGTGCTGAGCTTGCCATTGGCAGGGTCCCTAGGTGAAGTTCTTGGAGTTGAAATCTCTTAGAAGTTACTTACTCCATCTGCTGGAACAGCTTTGAGTGATTCCTGTTCTGGGAATTCACAAAAGCAAAGCTGAGTTCTTGCAAGTTGTGAGTCCTTGAATTTCAGGAACAAATGGGGCTTTCAGTGGCACATGGGGATCCAGACTCCAGCAGCCAGGCTCAGCCCATGTCCTTGGTATAGGAGTCCAGGAGTAGAATGGTATAGTGTTCAGCATGCAGGAAGCCAAGCTGTCATCCCCAGAAATGCATACTCCTTCTGCTGGAGACTTGTGCCAGCTCATCTCCAAGGCTCTGCTTATACCTGTTATGTCTGGAAGCTAGGAACAGATGAGGCTCATGGGAGACATCAGTATAAATCCTGCCTGGAAGATTCAAGTGGAAACTAAAATTTTTTCTCACTCCAATACTCAAAGGAGAAAAAAAATGTTTTCAGAAAGGATTCTACATACCAGCTTTCACTCCTTTTTCCCATCATTCTAGCTCCAGACAAACAGAGTGAGAAGTGGGGAATTGCTCAGTAATTTCAGTCCCACTTTGCTTCAAGACTGAGCCTTGTCAGATGACTTTGAACAGATGCAGCAGAAAATCCCAATTTCAGAAATGTGGGAAAAGAAAAAAGAAAAGAAAAAGAAAAGAAAAAAAAAGAAAAGAAAAAAGAAAAGAAAAGAAAAGAAAAGAAAAGAAAAGAAAAGAAAAGAAAAGAAAAGAAAAGAAAAGAAAAGAAAAGAAAAGAAAAGAAAAGAAAAGAAAAGAAAAAAAGAAAAGATGATGTGTGAGGAACTTAGGGAGAAAAAACAGCAAGAACTGCCTAGCAGCAACCAGTGTGTGCAGAGCAGTATCATGCTTCTGCATATTTCAAAGAGCCATTTCTCTGCAGTGGGCATAATTTTAGATGGGAAGAAGAGCAAACAGAGACTAGGCTGTCTGTCCATGAGCTTTCCTGTCGCTAGTTGTGGTTGCTGTTCATGTTAATTCTGTGTGCTGCACAAGGCAGGCTCTGACCAACGTGCTCTTCAAGCCTTGTCCAAGAAACATCACTACAGCTATTTTTAAATCACCAAGGAAGAGTTTCCTGCTTAGCAAGTGTCCTCTGATTTCCTAAGAAAATGACACCTGTGCAGCGATGCACATTACCAGAGTGTCCATGTATCAGCACCTTCTCTCTCCTCTCCCTCCATGGCCTTAGTGACTGATTTAACCAAATTCTACAGAGCTGTAGGGATCTCAAAGATGTGAAATTCTGCAAATTTAATTAAATACTCAGTCACGTAGAGGAGACAGGTCTCAATGGTTCCCATGCAGGCAGAAAGGCTGCAAACTGACCACTCAAACTCACAGGTACAAAACATTAACAAATCCACAGGGACAACACTACAATGAATTCCCCAACCACAGTTAGAGACAAACTGACTGGCTTCTTGGACACCAAAGACTCCAAACACAAACTACAGAGACACTGAAAACCAGATTTCATGGATTTTACTTTTTAGAATTCTAGCACTTTATTCTCACATGTATAATCCAAGGACTCTACAAAACAAATTAAGAAATCCAGAAGAGATTGAGGCACTGAGCAGACTCCAGGGTGCAGATAATATACAGAGGATTTTTATTCTAGCTTCTTTTCCCTTCCTTGGTCTTTAAGTCCTCCCTCTGCTCTTTTGCAGGTTATCTGAGTGTTGATAAGTCTCAAAGGCTGCAGGTTATAGGAAGGGCATGTGTGTGATAATGCAGTATTATTTTTGGCTAGCTCTCCCTCATGTTTTTTTTTTCTGAATAAATGGGGGTCCTTTGTTCTAGGTGTGGGCACAGGCTGAAGTGAAATACCCAACGGTCTGGATGTCTTTTTGACATGTCCAGTCAGCACTGATTTCTTACTGTCTAGAGGCCTTTGACACAGCAATCCATTATTTCTTGGTTTAATTCTTTATGCACGGCTTTTCATATTGATTACCTAACATCATTAGTTTTGGTCATTCCATACAAGAGACAATGGAAAGATCAATTTTAACCACATGAGCTAAAGGAACTTACTCTTAAAGCATCTAGGGACTGGAATCATTTATCTTCTGCTCTCTGAATCATAAATCTTTTACAAGTGCAGCATTAGATTCATTGTTTGCTGCAGCCACATGTGATGTAGTCGGGGATCATTGTAAAAGTGTCCTACATTGCACTGTGAGGCTGTACCCATAAAGCATATTAATGTACAGTTTTGTCATGGAAATTGTCACAAGCTGCTGTGGAGGGCATGGTTTTCACAAGAGCTGTGCAAATCATCAATTGTTTTTAATTTGGTGGCTGAACTGTAAAGAGAGAATTTGTTTCCTTTAGATCCAGAATGAAAAATATTTCTTTCCCCAACTAATCAGAAAATGTTTTGCATCCAAGCAAATAATGTCTCCAGGATTTTTTTAGTAAAGGAGAAAGGAATTTAGGAAGGAAGAACTAGTGTCAGAAAGGGATATTGGTGACTTTTGCAGAATTGGGCAGAAAATGGGAAGTAGTCAATTTCCATAAGGTAACTGTGGGTAAGGATCTCATGAAAAATATGGGAATGTATTATTCAGGCTGGATCTGGCCTGTTTAGGACTCAGGAAAGAAGGGTGAAGGCTGAGTTATAGGATGTCTCTTAATCACATGCATAAAAACTGTATTGCTTTTCAAGATAACTCATACAAATATGAGAGGAAGATTTTAAGCCATTGCCACTCATACCCTAAGCTGCTACAGGGACAGATGGAGGGAGTGGAAAGACAAGACACCTCTGAGCTCCTGCTCAGAGCCTGTACTGAAGTTTTCAGCAAGCAAAAAGTAAAAGAAGCCAATTATCACTCTTTTATAACAAATCAGCAGTGTCCAAACCCTCAGAGATGCTTCAGCAAGAGGGGAATGAGACAAGTCGTTGTCAGAAGGTTCAAGGTTTGAGGTCCTGAGTTAATGGAGCTCTCCCACGGCACTGGTACTGTGGTTAGGGCTTGTCACTGGGAGGGAATATGATCCAAAACAATGGGCCAATCTAAATATCTCAGCTCTGGCTACTTCAGACCAAGATCAACAGAGCTGTACAAATAACAAGAGGAAAGGTATTTTTACTGGCTTTGACCTAAGAAGTAGTCATGGACATACAGAGGCTGTACATTTGCATTTGTTGTGCATAAGGGTTCTGACCTCCCCAAGATATTTGATCCAGTCTTCCAATCCCTAGAGAAGAGAGTTGGGTTGCTTCAGATTAGGATACAAATTTGAAATTTTGGATAGTCAGTCCAGTGAAACTTTGGAGATATTTCCAATTCAGGTTTTGTTACCAATCGAATTTGGAGAGGAATCTAAAAAGCACTAATATTTTTTTTCAATCTTATTAGAAAGAGCTGCTCATTAAAAAAAAAAATAACATTTGCTAACAAGAGTTTGACACCCTCCCCAGGAGTTTCAAACAAGATATTTTATTCTTCTCAAAATTTAAACTGCTCTGCCTGGATAATTCCTTCGGGGAATTTGCGAATTTGCTGCTACATATCTCCTGACTGTAAAGTGCTGAGGAAAATAACTGAGAAATAACAGGACTGATCTCCTTCCAAGGCATGCAAAGTCACACTCTCTCTCCTTCACTGCAGAGAAGTGATGTCCTGTTGATAAGGCCACCACTCTCACCAAAGACCTGTGAGTCATTTAGAGGGTTAGATATTCTGGCCAATGTTCAGCTGGTGATGTCCAGTGGAGCTTCAAAATCCCTTTAGGAGACCTGTGCTGAGTCAAAGAATTGAAGACCTAGGAGGCGATAAGAACACAGCGTGAATAAAAGGGTGATAAAAAAGCAGCGCGGCTTCAAAGACTTTCCTTTATCTTGGACTGCAATACTTAAGAATGCAGCTTCAAACTTGCCCCCAGCTGAATTTATTTTTATTTCTTTCTTCCAGCTCTCCCAAAACAATGGCAGATAAATAGATAAGTGCAATGCTGAGGGGGGAAAAAAACAGAAGACAACAAAAATTAAGGGATGAGATCATCCAAGCAATCCTCCTGCTCAAGAGAGTGGGTAGTATGGAAAAGTCACACATGGAGCAGTTGCTCCACAGCACTGACTTGCAGCAAAGGGGTTTGTCTGGGAAATGCTGCTTTTTGCTCTCAGGAAGCCCAGCCATTTCTGTAGACCTGATGGCAGTGGTAAAAAATACCTTATTCATTCCCAGAAGCCATGTGATTATGAGATGGGGGTTTGGTGTAAAGAAACAAGTCCATGAAGGGCAGACCCTGTGCAAGCTACACCTGGAGCAGAGAATAAACTGGCTCTGAGGGAGAACATTTTATTCCTGCATGGCTCAAGATGATGCATGAAACCACCAAAGCTTACAGTCAGTGATGTCTTGGGAGTGATTTGATGTTTATGGGTAACCCTAACATTGCTTTTGTTTATAGACACTATTTCTAGAGTAATTTTATCTTGTATGGCTTTTATGGAAACAAAAATCATCAGGCTACAGCTTTTATAGTACAGAGGGTGACATGGGTTTGATTTACACTTCATTACATACCATCCTGCAAATATTACTCAGGTGCAAAGTACTTGTTTTCCTGGTGAAATTAACAAAGGAAATGAGAGATTTTTGAGCTTGTGTGTATGATCAGGTAGTTCATGTAGGACTCCACTTGCACTTCTGATGTTTGTGCATCCTTAGGCATCAAAATCTTTTCCTTGGAACACTCCTTCCAGGAACAGGCTGGTTCTTCTGTGATTTTACCCCTTAACTCTCTCACATCAGGGTATTGCCCTTGCAGCATCTCTTTAGAAAAGGAAACAGAGATACTTTTTTTCCACCCTTAAGTATCTCATGTGCTTTTAAATTAACCACAGCCATACCACCAAAGTGAAATGACAGGCAGCACAAAATTGGGAATGTTCTGCACAGTGCCATGGTGTTGGACTCCCACCCTGCCCCTCAGGTCCTAGGGTTTTGTCTGGGTACAAACCAATATATCCCACCCCAGTGAAGTTCTGAGAAGCCCAATATAACTGAAGGGAGTAATTTGGTTTAAATCCTGCTGTGTAGGTGGGAAGCTTCTGAGGTAAGCTTTGAGCCCTCACAGAGTCCAAAGGATTTCCAGGAAAGTCCATTCCCAAATTTTCCTGTCTATCTAACTGTCAACACTCCTGAAGAAGAATCCAGAAAACCTACATGAATCATAATTTTGAGCTTCAGTCAGGCCTACAGCAACAGATAGGTCCATAAGGAAAAAAAAATAATACTTTTACTTTTCAAGGATAGTCATCAATTTCCACATAAC
This sequence comes from Melozone crissalis, assembly GCF_028551555.1. Taxonomy (NCBI): domain Eukaryota; kingdom Metazoa; phylum Chordata; class Aves; order Passeriformes; family Passerellidae; genus Melozone; species Melozone crissalis. Next base: position 33,652,195 of record NW_026535794.1, read on the forward strand.
TGTTCAAAGTAAGGGGGGGAAGAAAATCTGTATTTTAAAAGGCAGTTTCCCTGCTGGAAACAAATTCCCTTTGGTTTTCTGCAAGCATTCTAAAGAGAAAAGATGAGCTGATTGTTCAGATTTTTTTTAATGAGAAACTGTAGAAATTTTATTTTCCATCTGCTTTTCTGGAGGTGGGAGTTTGTTGCCACACACATCTCATTGGTGGCTACCTGGGGAGTCAGATGGAGACCACTTGGCTGTCTTGCTTTACTGTTGATTCTGCCCCCTCCCTAAAGTGGTAGTGGGATTCTGCTGGCCCTGTGGGAAAAACACAACCCTGTGCAGGGGTTGCTGAAAACTTCTGTTCCTGTCTGGACCTGAAGCATCACTGTCAAACAAAAGTGAGGCACCAGAGGTGAAGTACTGTACCACACTGCACAGCTGTTAAACCCCTTTACTGTGGCCTGGAGCCTCAGGAATGGTCACTAATCCTCTCTTCTGTTTCTATTATTTAGAAAGGTGCTCTGTCTTCATGTCACCTGGCATTGCTGTGGCTGCCAGGGTTTGTTATCTCTGGAGCCACCACAGGGCTGAGGAAGTGCAGGGTCTCATGCTTGACTCCAACAAGCTGATGGGAAACAGCCCTCCCCAGGAGCAGGCACTCTGTAAAACGTCTGTACAGCATTTCTGAAAGCCAGAATGTTCTCTGAAGGGATCCACTTGACTTCTTCCAAAGGTAATGCTTCCTAGAGTGAAGTTTCATTCCTGGTGTATGGCCCGTGGTCTCACCTCTGCAAGTGGACAAGATGAGCTTATCTTTAGGCTCAGCTGACCCCTGTGTGTCTGTTTGGGTGTGAGCAGATTGTTGGGGGAGAGTAAAACAGTGGAAAAGTAAAAAAGTGGAGTTTCACTTTCAGAACTGCTTGAGTATGCCTAAAGTTGGAATCAGGGAGGAAAACAGTTCCTCTAGCAAGGAATCATGGAATTAACTGCAGAAAATTTTCCTGATTATGAAAAGTGCAGGAGGTGAGCGTTTCTGGTTGCTGTTAGCATGCAGCAAATTGAGGTATTGTAGTTTTATCTGTTACCAGAAAAGCCCTCTACTTTAAAAAAAAAGAAAAAAGAAAAAAGTAGCAGCCCCACCGTCTCATTTTTAACAAGGACCAGCTGAAAAATGAAGGCAAGCAGCACACAGACCATCTTATGTCTGCCAATTCATTTCCTGGCCCTGAAAGGGAAAAAAAAAAAAAAAAAAAAAAAAAAAAAAGAAAAAGAAAAGGAGAAAAAAATCCTCTTGTTTCCTCTCATGCAGGCCAAACATGGCAAAGCACCAGGGAAATTCTGAATGGAATCAATTGCACTTGTTACTAACTGAGTTTTCTTTTATTCTTATATTACCAAGGCCTGGATATTCAGCTGCAAGTAATTATAATGAAGAGTTACTGAGTAATGGTTTCCAGATTGCTCCATGATGGGGCATTAATTGAAAGGGACAATTTAAGAGCTTAGGCCATGTAAATGCATTTCTTATTCTGTCAGATCGAGAAATTTCTGCGTACAAGAGGCTGAAATGCTCAGAACTGATAAAGACTTAATAGTAGCCACTTAAATGAACATTTGGAAAAGGGATTTTACATTTAAGGAATCAAGAATAATTAAAATAAGGTAAAAAGAGTCAGGGTTTTATTAGGAATTAGGATATGAATGTTATCAGCAGCCTGGTGGTTCTGTGTGGGGTTACATGAAATTTCCACAGGGGATGGTGACAAGAAGGTTTGGTTTCTTATCCCTCTGTCTGATCTCACATCAGTCCTTGACTCTCCTGAGTGAAAGGCCCTATTCAGTCCCAAAGAATCAAAGGCGAAATTCCCTATAAAGTTAGCAGGGTGAGTTCAGCAAGATAACAAGAATCCAGAATATTTTGTTGCAGTGGAAGGATGAAGTCCTGGAATTTGCAAGCTGTCCAAGCAATACTATTCTCATGGTATAGCTGATGTATCACAGGTTTTATATAAATATTTTTCTACACTTAACTATGAAAACAAGCCTTTCTCTTTTTTTCCTTCCACAGATAGTTTATTGCCTTAGTTATTGGTACAGATAATAAATGCAAAATACATTTAACCCAGATTAGTGAGTCTTTCTCAGTATTTCATAAATTTGCATTAAACAACAAAATACTACTAATGAAGAGAAATGTTTCCTTTCCTAAAACTTTCAGTCACTTATAGGAATAATTCTGGTGAGGAGGTGGGAGAAGGGAGTTTATGTCTCAGGCACTTGCCATTATGTGGTTTGAACAGATGGAAGCCCAGCCACTTGTGATTAAATCATTGGAATGAAGATGGACATCACTGAAATGGTGGTTCATCATTTGCCCAACTCTGCTTGAAGAGCAGCCCCCCTGAAGCAAGCCAGAGAGCTATTAGTGAGATGCCTGGGGATGAAAATATAAACACCTTGAAAGTGGGTGGTCAGTTCAGGTCAGGCTAAGGGTTGATTCACAGGCCCTAAATTAATCTGTAAAAAGGGATGTTGCTTAACTGCAGTCTGGGAAGCAGGGAAGTGTATTGTGTGCCAGTTATTTGGCTCTCACAAATGAGCAGGCCAGGCAAGAGTCTGTGTTTCACCATCTGATACAAAAGCAAACTGAAAATGAGGGCAGAAGTGAAATAGTTGTCCTGCTCAACCCCACAACAAAATCCCTGGGTCTCCCTGAAGCACCTTCTCATGGAGCCCTCTTCCCCTCCACTGCCCTGTGTCACCATTCACCTCCTCTTCCAGCTGCAGGGAGAGACTTGGCTCGGGTGACAGGGAAATCCTTCTGACCCAGGAGCACCTGCAGAATGTGAATGTTATGCATCCCACCTCCCAGCAGCAACACCAACCCCTCCATGCAAGTGACTAATGAAAATCCCAGACTCCTTCCTTAGTGGTTATAAGATTCATATTTCTCTCACTTAGACTATTATTCTAAACTTAAAAAATCAGCGTCAAGCTTTGCTTGAAGCTTTGCTTCATTCGTTGACTTGAATGAATCCTTCTCACCTAGGAGCACCAGAAACTCTGCAATGGCTGCAAGATGTACTTCCAAATTGGACTGAGATCCATTCAATGCACCTTTGTACCTGGCACGGCAAAGAGCTAAGATGGTGCTCCAGGGGAACAGCCTTGCAAGCGAAGCAAGGTGAGGCATTTACATGCTGGAAATTATTCAGAAACCCAGCTGGGGCCGACTGACTATAGCTACAGCTGAAACAGAAGATACCTGATAAAATTGTTTCCCTACAGGATTCACATATGGCAGGTGCTGGAAGAGCAGGAAGGGTTCAGGAGCATTGCACAATTTACCTGCAGGGCCACAGGAGAAGAGGACCATTCACTGTCCAGGAGAAGAAATCATCCCCACACATCTCTCTTGATCCTCAGCCTGGCTGTCCCACCTCGGGACCTCCATCCCAGCTCTGCTGCTTCCCTGGCTCCTGCCCCTCAGCATGGCAAAACCCCCGATTCCCTGCACTGTGGGGGATGCACACAAAAGCCCTGTCAAAAGGCAGTGAGGTGGACAAAAATAAATACACACCATGCACCAATGCATCCAGGTGTCTGCCTCAGGGTGTGCACTGGAGTGGCTCCCAGGGAGCCTTTTTAGTCTCTCTGCCTCTCCCTTTGGCACTGAAAGTTCCTGACTTGGTGAAGATCCTTAATCAGCACCAAAGAAGATGTGGGAGAAAAGTCTCGGAAATACAGGACAGAAGCAGGTTGGCCTTTCTTAGGGTGAAAGATAACGGGCAGTATGATTAATCAAATATATCTGTATTCAACTAATACCTGGAGACAAAAGGGTGTTTAATGCCGCTTCACAGAAGCCACAATAAAGCAGGTTACTGCAGAATAGGAAATTTAGGAAGGCTTTCCCTCCTCCTCTCATGTATTTATGTTCAGTAGGAAGGCTTCTCCTTAAATTGATGCCATGGCTTTATTTGCTGACTAATAAAATTAGACCTTGAATTCCTCCAGTCTACAACTAATTAGAAATTCATCCAGCAAACCTACACATACAGAAAATAAATCTTTTTTTTTCTGCTTTACTATTAAGAGCATAGAAAAACACTGTTTGGGAATAAATAATAGCATAATTAAAATAGCTTGTGGCAGAGAAGAGGTGAGGGCAGAGTGGTTCCTGTTTATCAGTTTAGGTTTCACCCCCAAGTCCAGCTCCACTTTGAAATGTAACACATCATGTAAGGAATTTGTAGTTACAAAGTACAGACACTTGCCCCTGACAGTAAGCATGGCCACTTCTGTTCACAGAGCAAAACCACAACCACTCCTTCCACCTTCCCCCTACTCCAAAACAACAAAAATCCTGATTAACAGCCAGGATCAATATGGCAGCCAACCAAAACACTATCCAACGTAAAGTTTGGTCAGGCTATAAAACTGCCAGCAAAAAACCCAAAAGCAAAGCTTGACGCTGAATTTTTAAGTTTAGAATAATAGTCTAAGTGAGAGAAATATGAATCTGATAACCACTAAGGAAGGAGTCTGGGATTTTCATTAGTCACTTGCATGGAGGGGTTGGTGTTGCTGCTGGGAGGTGGGATGCATAACAGCATGGTGGTGAAATGTAAAAAAGGGGCAGAATGGTTCAAATCCTGAGAAGGAAAAGGGAGGGGGAAAGTGACTTTTTTTTAAAAGGCAATTTTACATTAAGTCACACAGGCAGCTGAAAGACCTGCTGTTGTTGCAAGTTTTAGGCTAGGCCAGTCTGATATGGCAGAAAAGTTCTTCTGTTTGTGTAAGGAGAATGAGTGTGTGCTCAGTGCCCACAAAATTCAATGGACTACACACAAAGTACAAAATTTTTCCCTCAACTACTCACCATTTAATTTTATTTTTTTTTAAATGAAAAGCCCATGACCCCATCATACAAGGAGAAGTCAAATGCCTCAAGGTAAACCAAATAATTAGATTGATATTTCCTTTGCTTTAAAAATTTCACTAAGAAAAGAAACCAAACAAAAACAAAACAAAAAAAAACACAAAAAACCTCAAGCCCCCAAAAACCTTGGAGGTGTTTTTTTCTGGTTGAAAGGATCATTGCATAACTGGCCCTTATGCATTCTAACTTTGTGACATTCAGGTTTTAGTCATGCTTAGACTTTCTGAAAAATAACAGTAGTAATAGCAGCAGTGGCAGATTTAACCACGAGCAGACAGGACGTTTGCCTCGTGGCACTTTCTCTGTAATGAGCATAGGTTATTTTGGTTGCTATTTTCTGCCCTGTAAAGGACTTGAAAGCACTTATACATAACTCCTGGCACGAATTCATACCTTAAATAGTATTCCCAGTGTAGCCAGATATGAATTGCTCACCTAGGCAGGATCAAACCATTCGTTGTCTACCTGCTGCATCAACGTGTACAGAGGTGGAGATGGAAGTACAGATGTTGGTTTTCCATGGGTCTGCATATCTTTCATACAGTCATAACACATTAGAGATAGGGAAAGTGATTGTTATCTGTGATTTTTGCACTGAGCCATAGAAGTCCTCTCCTCTTCATGTTACAGAGCATCGTGCCAGACTGTTTATGCACCATTTCCTAAAGCTCTAAAACTTGGCTCTGGTATTTAAAGGCCAAAGCACAAGCTCCTTTTAGTGTAACAAAGCTGATGAAATCTTTTTATTGAGGGTCTTTAGCTACACTTTGAGGGTTTCTTTAAAAATAAAATCTGTTCACACCTAATTATTGAGATTTTTTTCTTGAGAGAAAAAAGGGGGAAAGAGCAATATGCTATATTGGGGAGGAATCAAATAAAATTGTGTGTGTGTGTGTGAATTTTATTTTATGTTGTTTTCTTTATAAATCTTGACCTCACTGGATGTACAGGAAGAGCAAGCTAGGAACTAACACCTTATGTATTTTGGATAATATACTGTGTGCAGGTCAGCTGTGCTGATACACAGCTCGAAGGAACCATCAGCTCCATCACCTCAGAGATCTTCAAAGGCAGTTACAAACAGACCCCCAGATTTCTGAAGATGCCATTATTTGGTAACTGGGTGCTAGACAGCAATACTTATGCAGCCTCCATTTGCCTCACCATATCTGTTCTGTAAGGGCAAGGGTAACTCGCACAGGACTCAACTGGTTCTGAGCAACCAAAACTGCACCAAAACTGTGTTTGGATTTGTTGGATACAGCCTGAAGTTTCAGAGGTCTCTGTGTACCCTCTCATGGTATTCATTCATGCTAAATGGTTCAAATTTTATAGAAAATCTAAAAAAACCTTTTCTACAACATCTCCAAAGCCATCCTGTAGCATTTAATGAAGTTACAGTATGGGCTGTCCCACACTAGTTTACAGATCCTACTCATCCTCTACTCAATGCCAGAGTATTTTTCAGTAAAGTGGCTACAGTGGTTTCTGTGGCAATACATTATCCCATGGCTTTACAGATGCAACAGGAATTTCAGATGTAGAAGATTAAACTGCAGGGCTGATGACAAAACCCCGACCATAATAACTGCGGTCAATAACTGCAGTCACTTCAGGCAACACTCTAGGAAAAGTGAGAAATGGAGGAAAAAGTGGGATATGTCCCAGGAAGATGACTTGTCTCTAGGGTTTCATCTGGCTCTTTACTTCTCAGCTAGCCTGACACAGAAGGCAGGAGGGACCAACACAATCCTGGAGCTGTGTCATCGTGTTATGTTATCTTGTTTTCCTATCAAACTCTGCTCCCAAGCCCACAGACACTTTGCCTGAACAATGTTCTTTCTTAGAACATCTGTATCCCACTGAAGGCTTGCAAAGCAGAGGTGTGACATTGACACTGGTAGCTACAGAGCTGTGAGCATCTTTCTGTCAAAGGGCTGCTGGAGATAATCAGTGTAATAAATTGTTACACTGGTGAATATTTTGTTCTTTCATGTCAATGGGGAAAATTCACCAGAATGAAAGGGCTACCAATATCAACTACCAATAAAAGTAGAATAAGAATTATGGTAAGAATGTGTTTGTCTGTCTAGTGATGCTGTACAGTGAGGCTCCTAAGGCATCCCAGACAGTCAGAGGCAGTGGTCAGGGCTGGGGCATCATGTAGCAGATGGTGTCCAAGTTGGCCTGTGGCCAAGCTACATCCTTTCCTTAGCAGCCATGGAACACCTTCAAGATGCACATGTTCATCATCAGGATGTGAGAGTTAGGCACAAGGAAACCCAAAGATTTGGAGAAATCTTAGGGTAGGTCTCTGACCACACAAATAGATCTGGGTCAATTTATCTGTTATATATTATCAGGGAAAAAAGTAAGATTGAATTTTTGTTTCAAAAGCAGTTTGAAAAGTATCTCGACTAGTATGTACAACTGCAGGCAGCAGGGTCACAAAGCATGCTAGTAATGAGCAAACAACTTTCTTGGAAAACACCTGTGCACAACAGTCACTCCACCCCACCTCCCACAAAATCTGACACTTGGATGGCCACTTATCAAATATAACCCAAAGCAGCTGCAAGGCAGAAAAACTGAGCTGAACACAAGCTTCTGCTAAACCTACTGGAAACTATGTGACTTGACAATCACCTGACTGAAGGCAACCTTGTAGGGGAATTTCCAGCCCATGTGTACTCACATACCGGATACCCTGGGGCCAATTCCTGGAAAGGTGCAGCAGAATCTCTGTGTGTCACTGGCAGCTGATGGCAGGAGCTCCCTCTCACCTCCCCAGCCTCCATGGGGAAAGGAATATCTTGGATGTAGGTCATCCCAAAACCCCTGACTTGTGCTACGCCTTGGAGAGATTTTGCGTTTTATGGAATGGCACAAGGGAAGCCTACAATATGATGTATTCCCCCTTAAATTATATAACATGCCCCCTTAAACCAGATAATGCACCAAAAGCCTTAACAGGATTATTCAGAGACAGGTAGAAAGGCCAGAATTTGTTAGTGGCTATTGGGTTCTGATTCTGCTCCTGGGGGACAATCCCTGCTCCACTCTCAGTGCTCAGAGACCCGCTCTGGGCTGCATTAAATGGCACTGTGACAGCAAGGTGCACTCCCACATCTCTGAGTGGATGCAGCAATGAGGATTGCATATATACACTGCTACCCAAGTGTTTCAGAGGCTCTGGCAAGTGCAGCAGTGGAGTTAAACCTTTCCCCTGCAAAATCTCAGCTTCATGAAGTTTTGCATTGCAAATCTTCCACCAGAATATCTGAATTCAAATATGTATTTTAGTAGGTGATGACACATCTTGTGTAATATACCTCTCCAATATGAGACCAGTGCAATAAAATAAAATACTTACACAAAAAGCTTGATATTGTACTTTATTCCTCCCTTAGAAAAAAGTGCATTAGACTTTTCCTTGTCTGTTCCTTTGCAAGACTATTGAGTGGCATTATATGGATTAGAGATTTATCAATCTCCTCCTGTCAAATATTTTCTCTTGCTTTAAAGAAAAAAGTTTTTCAGCAGCTAAGCTTGTGCAGACCTAGTGTAAGTTCATGAGAGATAAATAGTGTATGCTAGAATGTTAGCAAACTAACTGCATACAAAATCTCAGATGTCTTCCATTAGACCTGGATATTTCCTTGTTCAAAGATGTGCACACAGCCCCCAGTGGGGCACCCAAGGGTGAAAAGCACCCATAGACCAAAATCAACCAGGATTCACAGCTGTTGGATCACACAATCACTTTCTGCTAGGGGAAAATAATGGTAATAATAATAATAAATTATCATCCTGGCTCCTTCTAGTTATATAAATCTATAACATCCAGTGTACAATTTGATCGTGTTCATAAATCATCTTCCCTTAGAAGATGTCTGTATAGAAAAGCCTTAGTGCCACTTTATGAGAAAATCAGAAACTGCATTGGAGACTTCTTCCAGGAGCAGGCATTCTTATGCTATACCCTTCTGTTAAGATCAGTGATGACCCTTTCAAACCAAGATGTTCCTTATAGAGATTTAATTTCAGGAACAATTAAGACCATACCAAACCTCAGGCTCTCCCATTGCTCCACAGGAGAATTGCAGCCCTCAAGGTCAGTCAGCCCTCCAGCTGTTCACAGGAATTATACCATGCAGCTAGAGAAGGGAAAAGACACCATGTGACTAAAATTCACCCATTGTACTGCAAACAGAAATAGCCAGGTGCCCACTCACAGGGATCAGCTCATGCACCAGCCAGCAGCCCTGCTAGCACAATGTGTTTGCCATGAATCTGCAAACAGTGGATCACAAAGTGCAACTGAAGTCTGGTTTGTCACCATTTGTGAAGAAAGACCTAAACGCAGTGCACAAAATGCTCTTCATGAAAAACTCACCATGCTGTGATTACAGTTCACCTCCCTCCAAGCATTAAGCCAAGAGAGCACCAAGAGAGACTGTTGTGTTCATGCTTGCTCTAATCAGGCAAAGAATTTGCAAAATACACTTTGCGGCCTTGACATGCCAACAAAGCAATTTTAACTTTTGCTCCAATTGAAGCCTAATGTTTGTTATCTGTTACTTTGCATGGGAGTCATCGTATTTTCTTCCTCACACACAATTTACATTCCTGCTTAAGCTTCATTATGTTAGGAGTTTGGAGGGCTTTCTCTTTTAAACCTTGAAGTCTGCAGGTTGTTTGAAAATGCTATACACTTGAGAGCACTTTTTAAAGTTTGACAGCTTCAAACTTTAGTGTTGTATCTTCAGGTTTACAAGGATACAACATTAACCACTGAATTCATTATATGTTCCACTCAGTTCAAGATCAGTTCATCAAGCTTGGCAATAAACATCTGAAAAATGAATTTACCAGGAGACACATACAAGGCAAGCAATTCACTTTCTGCAGTTTATTTACTAGTTACCTCTGAACAGTAGCCAGCTAACTTCTACCTAATGCCTAATAAGGTCGCTTTTCCTCTCTCCCATCAAAAATCTAACACTCTGGCCTTAATGTGAAGTGATGGATTAATGTTACACATGCTGTTCTTAAACCTCAGTCACCCTCTGCTATGACAGCAGGATTAGAAGGGAAAGTATGGACTAAAGGCACCCAGCAGATTCAGTGATTTAATTGTCTGAGTTTCTGGTGTGCAGGCTTAACTTTGGCTTAAATTATGTGTTTTTCTCACCAAAAGATGCCTGTTTGAAATTAATTCCTTTTACTGAACCCCCTAGTTTTTAAGATACTTTGTGCATGACAGAGGTGCTTGTTTGCTTAATGTTTCCCAAACATTAATCTGAAGCTCTTTGCTGTGGCCACTTTCTGCCTCTTGTTTTGGAGATGTCTTGATCAATTAGTGCAATGTCACAGTTACACGTAGTTATTGTACCTCCAGCTGCAAGCTGTTAATAATAAACTTACCCACAGGACAAACCTGCCATATGGTTGATGGTCAAGCAAGGCTAAAATATGCATTAGGAAAAAAATACAACTGTCAACATGAAGCTGGATGTGGCTTATTGGATTTGATGCGGGCATCTGACAGCAATGTTTCTTTTAGCAACATTTTGTATTGCAGGTCAGGAATCTGCCTACTGTAGAGTATTTGTCATAGGAAAATGAGGAGAAAAAAAAAAGCAAAGAAGCATTTGTGAAATGGGAAATTCAGGGTAGCTTAGTGGTGGCTCGTATTTTTTCCCAAAGAGTGATTGTCGAGGAGGAGTGGTTGTTGATCTGAGGCTTTTTCGTAAGAACGATTTGCTAAACAAAGTTTTGTTCAAGTTTTTTTTTTCTCAATCATGGGAGATCAGCTGCACAGGAAACAAAAAAAACAAAAAACAAAACAAAACAAAAAGTATTTTTTTCTTGCAAATCAAACCAAGTTTTTTCATTGCAGATTTGAGCCAATTGGACTGTCAAAAAACATTAGAGCTATTAGAGGAAACTATCCAAAGTCTATCTGATGATAGTTATATTCCTGAATTGTAGTTTCGTTGTGCAAGGGAAGAACTCAATATTTGGATTTTTTTTTGTAACTCTTGACATGTATTCTAGCCACTCATTGAATGGCATTGGCACCATTTCTTGCCCTGTTGATAACACGAGTGCAGCAAATACCTCCTTTAGCTTCATGAAAGCAGAAGGCATCCCATCTGGGTATGCCATTAAAAAAGACAAATCAAAGAACAACATGAAAGTAAAAGCAAGCCCACATCTTCATTGGAGGCCTTCAAGTCCTTCCCCCTCACCTCATCAAAGTCACCTCCCAGAAACTTCGTTTATGACCTGGTGGGTGCACAAACAGTTTTGTTCCACACTACTGCCACTTTTATCAATGGGAGCAGAAACCAAACTAATTGCTATTCTATGAGCAACCATGCAGTGAAGACCTTATTAAAAGTCCCAGATTCCTATTTATGTGCAGAAAGACTTGATTTGATTAGTTAGTAATTAGAAGCACACTGTTAATCATACAATTTAAAAGGGATAGCTGGGAGTCACAGCTCCCAGGGGAATTCTGTAATATATGGGAAAGGATTATTTTTTTATTAGTCTTTGTTAAGGTCTCAGGCCTTGTTCTAGCAAACCCTTCTGCGTGTGCTCAGCTTTAACACGTGACTGGTATCTCTGACTTTCCTGAGTCACTCCCAACATCCTGAGCAGAGCCCTCTGCATGCATGTTTAAAGGACTACCCCTGAGAAACCAAAAATTCCCTATTTTCAATTCCCTGTTGTTTTTCCAATTGTATTATTTCCAAATTGATTTCTCTGTGTTGTATTAAACATCAAAGATAAGGGCAGGCTTTCCTGGAGGTTTGGAGACATTTGGCCTTTATTGTGCATTTCACAGGATAAGCAAAGGTGCTGTGATTCAAACCTCAGAAATTCAGCAGCTGTTCTAAAATTTGTAGTACCAAAACACGTTCCTTTTAAACATGGTTTTTCATTAGATGAATGGGGTTTTTTTCCCCTCTTTCAATGCAATCTAATATTCAAGCCAGGCCAGGTATTCAGCTGACTGCCTTCTGGGGTAGGGGTGTGCTGTGTGTTCAAAAATGGGGTGTTTTTTTTAGCCACAAGCTTACTTTGAGGAGCTTGCTGGTCTATAAAAACCCCCAAACTTTTGAGTATTTTCTGGATTTAGAAATACTTTTTGTGAGAATAAAATGTCTAGATTAATCCAGGCCTTTTCATGATGTTACAAACATAGAGGAATAATCAGGACCGTAGATTTAAACTGATTTTGAGTCCATAGGCCACCAGATATTTCTGTGGTTATTTCTGAAGGATCTATATGTTAGAATGATTTTTTTTCCTTCCAGCTAGCTAAATTTGTAAGGAGGCATACACAGTGAAGAAAATTCGCAATTAATAGGACAAGCAAAGCAATCAACAAGAAAAGCATCAGAGATCAAAGAGAAGAAATGAAATGTTCTGTAGATGGAGAGATAGAGTTCTTTTGATGTAGTGCAAGGTGCAAAGCCAAGAGCAGAGGAAGAAGAAAAGTTAGGAGGATAGTGAGGATTGAGAAGAGAGTAGAATATCACAAGAAAAAGAATTGTGTGAGCTGAACATATCTGAAAACAGTGGAGTACTAAAAGAGGGAATTAGTCCAGATTAATGTTATAATTTTTTTTTTTTTTTTGCTATTTCTAGCAGAATCAACACAGGAAGTTAATCAAACTCACCAATTCTTGGCAGCATATTTATGAACCATCACTGACATGAACAGTATGTACACAGTACCACACTTGTAAATCACCACTTGCTTATTGTTGATTCGTGGGGTTTCAGTGTTTCATCCTACCTGTTTTGTGTGAAGGAAGAGTGTCTGTAACACATCTGAATCTTCATGATAGCCCTAATTTAGGTGTTACATATATACATTTTCTGTGGCTTTCTGGGCCACCCATCTATTAAATGTCCTGCCTCTTGGCTGCTTTACATGATGTCAGCTCGTGATCTGGCTTTTTTTAGTCTGTTACCAAATCCTGACTTCTTAAAACATTAAATAAAATGTTTCTTTCAGGGTTAATTATTTTGGAGTGTGACAGAAACCAGCACCCATAAAGTTTGTTGACATAAAAAGAGTAGATGTGAAAATAAAAATGTATGCATGCCTACACTGAGCTCCTGAGCTAATGCATTGAGTTTCAGATCTTGACAGAAACTTGGCCTCCATCAGTCTTGACTCTGTTTAAGTGACAGGATGGCTGGCAGCACTCACCAGTGCTTGCAGGATGTACTAATATTTACAAGCAAAAGAAGGTCTCTGGCTTTGTTGAAATAACACCACTTTCTTAATTTGACTGCTGCTCCATAGCAGACCTTAACAAACAGCTACCAAGGGAGGAGGTAAAGGACTGAGCTTTCATCAAATGCTAATGTTTACCTTAAACTGAAAAAGTCACAATTATATTAAACAGATTTCTGAGGGCAAAGTATAAATAATGATATCATTCTTCTGGAATATCATGCTCAGGATGACAATGTAAACACTAAGGAGTTCCAAAAGCAAAATGCATGAAGGAGAAAAATATTTTGGACAAAATTTCCTCACATAAACAATTTAAAAATGCTTGCAAGTTTTCTGCCTGGTACTGAGGTGTACAATTGTATGGGGGGAGAGGTGGAAGTGGATCTGGCATTTCCCTTTGACTGCTTGTTAAGGCAGGGGGAGCTGCAAAGTTTAAATCAGTTTTCAACCTTGGATCCAAAAGTCGTCTGAAGTTCCAGAGCAATTTAGCCTCACACTACCATTTCTGCTTAATCTTTGAAATAAGCAGGTTAAATATATAAAATTATTGTAATTGTTTGACACTGATAACATTTCCATTCATCTGAAAGCACGGTTGTGTTCCCTTGTGGAATGCTGTGGGATTTAGTTGTGTTTCTGTATGCATCTGCATGGAATAGGTTAGTAATACTCACCTTTAGTGTAAATTAAACATTGCTGCTATAAAAGTTATAACTTATTTGAAGAATTTGCACGACCTCCCTCAATGGAATTATTCACAATTTGTAAAGCAATTGCTCTCTTCACCACCCTGTGCAGTAAAGAAATAAAAAGAAGGAAATAAAGACTGGGGAATACATGTGGGTTTGCCCAAGATTATACAGCAAAACCACAGCAACACGTACAATTACATCTAGACCGTAAGCAAATATATAAAACATCCCAAAAAATTTCTGGGTGAAAAGCAGCCCTGTAGAAATTTAAAATTTATTGCTCCTGATGTTAATGGGCCAGCTTTCTTTTGACTCACACAAATACACAGAGGATCGCTGAAGTCACTAGAATTGCCTCCACTGTAACCAGCATGAATTTGGATCTTGGTTCCAGTGGGAAATTTTACACTGAGAACACTTGATTTCAATACATATTAAGACAGATAAAGTCTCTGAAAGGGTGCTTCTGCAACAAAAAGTAAGAGCAGGATAAAAAAACCAACAAAACCCTTAAGGTGTCAGCAAGTCTCTGACATGTGCATAATTAGAAATGTGTACTGCTAAATAAAATAATCAAATAAGTTTTCACATGCCATTTATAACAAAATAGCTAGAGAAACCTTTTGCTTTTCTGTGAGGAGTAATCAAAGAGAGGAAGAGACCCAACCAGGCCAGGGAAGCGTGTGATGCTGTACTGTGAGGCGCTGTTCCAACACCCCAATGAGGGTCCCAGGAGTACAACAGCCTCAATGGGTTCCTTGTCTCCCACATTTCCGCTCACAGCCAGGCAGCAAGGCTCTTCCCAGAGTTCAGGTTTGAATGTTTTCTGTACTAGGAAAAAGTCTGCAAATGGAAAAGATGTGATCTGGGCTGTTGAGGTGTTCAGCCAAACACAGTGAAATGCACAGCCTGAGGAATGAAATAATGAAGATATCTCTGCTACAGCCCATGAGATCCACAACTTGTTAATCTCACTGGGTGTTTCCAAGTACAAATTACAGAAGTTTCATCCTTCAGGTGGAGCTGATTTAAGATTCCAAATCTCTGATGCCATATGGTACACGGCTTTAGCATGTATACTTAACATATAAAATAACTGACTGTTAATTTCCTTGTTCACTCTACCAGGTTTTTGGACACTGTAAGTGTAATGTTCATCCCAGCTTTTTTCTGCTTTCTACAGATAAGTGATAGTATCTTCAGTGCAAAATGCCATGAAATCTGTCAAGCCTTTGGAAAATCTGTCAAGCCTTAAGGAAGTCTTGGACGTTCCATTGTATGAATGTTTTAAAGGATTTTCTGTGGATAGGCAGAGGAGATATTGTTGGCACTGACACTACCTCAGCAAGCAACTATGACACAGATGCCACACACAGGGACAAATACTTCACCACAGCAAGCTATTGCCTTTTAGTATTGGCTAAATTGGGTCACCAGGACCTCTGGAAAGCAGATCATTGCCAAGCAGGTATGTCTGAATTTAGATGTTTATGTTTCTGAACTCTGAAGCTGCGAATCAGGATAATGAGCAGAATTTGATCTTCACAGAGGTCTGTGGCACATTCACTTTCAACGTCCTAACCACCTCTTTGGGTGACCCTTTGAATGCATCATCACTTGCACCTCTCCCTAACATAGAACAGTATTTCTATTTGTTAAATTGCTCTAATTTCTTCACTTTCCCCTGAATGGAAATGAAAGCCCTGGATGCCAAAGCAACTTCCAGTGAATACTAAAGATCTTGTGATATTTCTATAAAAGAAACAACACATTTGAGTTCTATTTATGTTTTCCTGATGGTATTGTCAAGTAATTTTTTTTCGTCTTGCAGCTTATTTGGGGTCACCATAGGGAACTTTTGCTGCTTTCCTTGAGAGTCTTGGCAGAAGCTATTGTGGCACGAATTTAAAAAGGTTTTTAACATGTGGTCTTCCAGCAATCTTCCTCTGTATGTCTAGCTCTTTCCACCATAGTATTACAGCAGCTGTAGGTGTGGAAAAACTCACTTTTTCCCTTCTGCTTTTTGTAATGTAATTTCAATCCAAGTCCTGTGACACTGTGAAGCATCTACAGTTCCTGTGGATTTCTAGAAGTACATTCCCTGTATTTCTCAATATTTCAGAGCTAATTTTGGCAACCTGGAAGCTTTCAGATAGGTAAGTAATATTCCATTTCATAGTAGCCTAACCCAAACTTGTAACCAAAAAGCCTCTAAATGTTTGAATGACTTTTTTTTTCCTAAGTATTGATGGATAAAATGATTAGGAAACGAAAAACTGATTCAAGTGTTCCCACATAATCCATGGGTTTGAAGCTTGGCTGCTTCTGTGAGTAAAGAAAAAGAAGCTGTATTAATATAAAACATAACCAGTAAATTCTGTGACTGGCATCATCACTTCAGCACCACTGCCTTTCAGATGCAAAATATTTCAGAAAGAGAATAATGCCTCTGTTGAAGTCCAGAACTTCATATGACGTTGCTCCGTGTAAAATTCCACACTTCCTTGTGAAGTGTCATTCCCCTAGCTACAGTTATGTAAAAGAAAGGAAAAAAAAAGGCCATATTGGTTAAGGTCCATTGTTATTAATTACTAGAAAGCTGACATGATTCCTTGAGGGCTTCCCAGAAGGCACAGCTGTTTCTATAGTCTAGATTAGATGTTTTGCTGTACATTACAGGATTAGGCTAGAGCACATTTCAGCCCAAGGCACCTCATATATGTCATGGGAATTGTTGTATTTTACACAACATTTTGTGTATTTTTGTGGTGGCTGCAGGGCAGTGCAAGGAGTTTTCAGTGCTTCTTCTCAGATCAAGGTTTAACATGGCCTGATGCAACTTGGGATGTCTGTGATGGACACCACAAGTGCTAGTCTTAAAAAATGGTTTTAAAAAGCCTTTTGAAATTTTCTGAAGTCTGTATTGCAAAAAAAGAGATGCTTTAATTGCTCCTTCTTAATAGACAGTTCCTTCAAAAGAAAAAACTAGGATTGCTCTCCTGCTTTTTGTCCTTGGCAAGGACCAAACATTACCTTTTCATCCTCAAACACTTGACTTGCAGTCAGGAAGGAAAAACAACTTTAAAATCCCTTGAGGAAAAAGGAAAAGAGCATAGATTTCAGTTTTATTGCTTTTAAACCTTTTATGCCCCAAACTGGAGTCTCCATAGAGCTCCATGTTTGATGATCTTTATTAGATACATATATCTCTGTTTATAGAAACATTGTTTAATGATTCAAACATTGAATTGCAAAAATTATTCATTTTAGAGTGATAAAATATACCATTCTCCATTCTAATAAAATATTGAATACCAGCTATAATATAGACTGTAGTTGTAATGCCTCTGGTAGGATATGACAATCCAAAATTGTTTTCATGAATGTCCTGGAGTTAAGGTTAATGCACCAAAGAGCTGTTACTATCAGTGTGTAATGCCAGCTGATACAGGTATAATAATCCTCCTGCAGCAGCACAGGGCAGCAGAGAAATTGCTCTTCTAAGTTATAAATATGGGCTGTAGTTCATGGGATTCTTCTCTACATGCAAGTCTAATTTCAACCAATGTGTTATTGAAAATAATCAAAAAAATTAGATATGAGTAAAACAAAAAAATAACTCTATCTTTCCCCAAAACAATTGACAGAAAACCAAAGGTGTAACACCTCATATTAATATTTATCTTTATAGATACTGAAAATTTTTAATTGGAGTTTTTTTCTTGCCCTTTTTTAATATCTCCCTGCAACTCCCATCCCAAGCTTGTCATTGTAGGACAGCTGTATTAATTGGTGTCAGCAGTATGCTTGCAACAGGTTTAGGAGCACCCTTCATTATTAACAGTAGGATTTATTCTCATTTTACTGGCATACCCTGACAAAGGTTCTGGATTTAATTAAATTTAATTAATTAAAAAGGGGTATTTATCTTTAAGCTTGTGCAGATGTAAAGAGAATTGTTTTTCTCCAGAGAGATTAGCTACAAATACAGCAACTCTAATAATACACTTTGCTAAATTACTCTTCTATTTTCAGCCCAGTGTTATGTCCTTGGTTTTATTTATCTGATGCTCATCTCCATTGTGTCAGAGCTATCCACAGAATGAAACATTCAGCATCCCTGGAAGAGAGGGAAAATCTACACTTTTTTGCTGCCCCTCAGCTAGAACATTTTACAACATCAGTCAGTTGTAAAAATTTATACAAAAGAGCGACATTTTGCAACACCCTTCTTTAAAGTGGCCATGCTTGTCCTTTCTTACGTTTTGCAGGGAATCAACTGAGAGAATTTGGATCCACCACCAAGAAAATTCTTTCCCTGTCAACTAGACTCTGCAGACCTGGAGATGTCAAATTCAATGAACACATGCTAGAGTGGGCTCTCCTTTGCTTGATTGTAAGGAGCCCCATCTGCCTTGTCTTAACGCTGACAGGAGGGTTTCTGTGCCTTATCAGATGCCAGGTTCATTACAGGATTGAGGATTTCAAGAAAACATAGCCCTCAGGAGAGAGAACAGTCTTTCCAGTATGACAGGGAAAGTAATAAGACCCCAGAACAAACTTAGTGGGTTTAAGACCAAATAAGAAATAAAATATTTTGTTCAAGTGAGTTCCCTCTTTACGAAGTAAATACATTAGGTAGGATAAACTTTTGCATTGTTAAGTCAGGAGGATATCTTCAGTTCCCTTAGTCAGGATGCCTGTCCTATGAGTCTGGTTTCTCCTAGAAGTCCAATGTTGCTTTGAGGAGAGTCAGAGTGTTGCAAAAAGAGACCATTCTCCAAATCACAAGCCTTCTTCTATTTTAAAGCTTAAAGGATATATAAAAAAAAAAGAACTTGCCAAGTCATCTTTTATAATAGCATCTTCTATCTTCTTCAGAGAGGCACAATGAAGGAATTTACTAAATTTCCTTAACAGATCAGTTTGCTTTTCATCTGTCACTGGACGTATCTGCAAAATTACAGTTAAAACAAAATTTTGACAACAATTTGGAGAGGATGGGATTTTTTTCATTATTCCAACTCATTCTTGCAGGCAGCAGAGATTATTAATAGATAGATCACTTGCAAGTATCACTTTGAAGTTACTTGCAGAATAACAAAAACTTAGGAGCATTTTTGATATGGAATGAGAAATAAGATTTTGCCTGATTTGTTTAGTCATTATCTCCTTAAAACCAGAAGTGGAGGGGAGTCTCAGGAGGCAGCTGGGAGGAAGGTTCATAGAGGAGTCCTGACCAGCCCTTCCTCTCCTGCCCTGCAGATCCACAATTACAGCACACTTTGCAGAGCAGCTTTTGCTGTCCGCATCAAATGCCTCTACAGGTTACAATTGAGAGTGATAAACCTAGTGTGGAAAAATTAGTGTGGAAAGCTGTCAACTATCTTCAAAAAGCTTGATTACCACAGGGTTTTTTTGGTAAGCATTCATGGTCCTTACCTATTTACAGGTTAATCACTGCTGACAAATACTAACAGGACAGGAATGGAAATGCCTACAGGCATACTTCTTGCTGTACAGTAAAGCAAGAAAGGAGAGCTTCCACTGTGTCCCAGTGCGAGAAAATGGCCACTGCAGTGGTTCCAACAGGCTTTTCTAGATGGGAGACTCATTAATTTAACAGCAGGCATCTGGAGGGAAATCTAAGGAATAGAGATATTAATTATTGCTGAACATAGTGCCACAAAACAAAGTGAAAACAATTGGAGTAATTAAAATTCAGCAGTAATCAGTTTAGTCCTGGAACAGAAAATATGAAAGAGTCTCTTTCAATGGCATGAAACTTTTTTCAATATAGATGTGGTTATAGCAATGAAAGAAATGCAAAAACACCAACCAGCAACACTGCCTGTGGAAGGTTGTCAAGGATCCTTGACTGATCACACAGATCTTCTAGGGTTGAATACTGTCCATGCCCCTGCTCATATGTTTCCTAAACCATAATATTCTGTTAATAAATGCAAGGTAAGATGATAAACTGGATACAATTTAAACTCTGCTTCTTAAAATATTCTTGATTGTGATACTTTCAGCTTTGTTCTTTGTGTGTGACTGTGAGATGCCAGAAAAGTATTTGGCATAAAAGCTGAGGAGAACAAGCTTCTTCTTGCCTCCTTGAATGCTTTCTCCATCTCTTCTTGCTTCATTTTACAGTACCTGCAACTTCTTTTGCCAGTGGTCAGATTCAGCTAATGCAAGGAGGAACGTGAGTGTTGCTTCTCTCAGCTGCCTGTTCACTACTCAGGTATTTCTCCAGTTTCCAGCTTCTATTCCAGTTTCTCTTCAACTTGCTTTGGATTCATGAGAGGGAAGTCTGCCTCTTCAGTTGTAAGCATTTAGGGGAGCAGATGGAGGCTTCCTGGATCTTTGTACAACACTCTGATTGGGTACACTGGTTCTTATACCTCTGCAAACAGAATAGCAATCAATACCATGAGAAATGTCCCTACATAAACACCCTATAGACAAGGATTTGGACCTTCATTCTTTCCATCTCACTCTAAGCTCACTTAGTATCTTCATTTCCAGTTCAAGAGACAACCCAAGAAAAACAAATCTGCCCCAGGTCTTATTGGCAGACTTTGTGGGATGCTTGGGTCCTCAACCTCATGTACAGCTTTTCCCAGTAAGAATTCAATATTCCACTTGCTTTCCAGGGAATATAATGGGCATGTTGGGATGGAAATTCCAGCATCAGAAAACCTGCTAGGGCAAGACTTGCCCATCAGCTGTCAGCAGGCTAGCAGGAGTCAGGGCACTTGAGAGACTGAGAGCCTCTTTGATTTCTATTCTAGCACAGGCTCTAGACTGGATTTTGCTTTTTCTCCATAACCAGAATATTCATTTCAGGGAATAGGATAAGATTGAGGCTGCACACTAAAATTTATTATTTTGCCAAGTAGCAGAAAATTGTTGCAGTCCTTTTGGTGACTTAAAGAGTAAGGGACATACTGTTAAATCACAGTGGGACAAATCAAAAAGCAACCACTTCCCTGACATTTTTGGAAAGCTGAAACTCACCCTGCCCCACTGCAGCCCCTCTGTTCTCATCATCCACTGGCTGAACAGGAGCCAGTTTCCTGCTCCCCACATTTCCACCAGGCCTATCTGTAGAGACACCCTTTGCTTACCAGAGGAGCATCTGCTGAGACAGACATTGCAGGGCACGCAGAAAGGGACCCCAACTACTCACAGCATTTGCTTCTCACAAAGGGTAAGAAGAGGCCAGCCTGAATTTGGTGAGTAATAACTTTTAAAGATAAATAAAACCTGAAGAGCTCCACTGCCTGAAAGCTATGAGAACTGCAGGACTATGAATCACCTAGTAAATACATGAGCTATCAGAGTCAATGAATGGTAAGAGATGAAGGAAGTCTGTGCAGGCTGATGAAGCAAACTTTTTATTGCATGCCTATATACATTTTGTATTTGAAATGTCACAAAAACAGAAAGAGAAGGCATAGCTACCTACATGTCTCTGATCACACAGACATTCTGGAATAAGCAGAACTTAAAAAATAATAATTAAAAAAAAGCTTAAGGACAAATAAAATTAAATTATTTCCTTCCCATACACACATGCAACACTTTTGAACGGCGTCATGCACAATTATAGGAGCCCTTCTTGTAGCCCAGGTCATCAATCTCCCAGTGGTACAGATCTCAGAAGAGAACTTTTATAGCTCCAAGGACTGACTGGTGAATATAAAAGATTCCTGACTCTGCAGCTTAAGCCTCTGTATTTCCCAAGCTTGAAGGATTCAGGTGAGATTAACTTTAAAATAAAGGCAGTGGATCCATAGGTCCAGTCATTCATAGAAAGAAAAGAAATGCCCTGTCTTTAAAAATCAAACATATGGCCAGACCCATCAAACCCCAGAGAAATTGGCGGTTACTTTCTTAATTCAAAAGTTACAGTCTTACTAGCTAATTTGCAAAGGACTATTTAAAAGGACACAAATTTAGATTTTGCTCAAAAATTGGTTAACAAAACAGGAAGACCAACAGAAGAACCTCAATTTGTTTTGAACTGAAATTGAACATCGTATGTAGCTGGAATTTAAGATCATTAATTGCCTTTCGTGAACCCCAACAGCAGAGCACACAATGAATAGGGAGTGAAACTAGCAGTCAAGTATCTGTAACACAGCTAACAATACAGAGAAACAGCAGAATGCTTGGCTTTAAGGTGCAGATGAAGATACTACTGAAAGAAAATGTTTATGCACAAATCTTAATGGCATCAGACCCTTTTAATCACTAGAGCTGAAATCATTACAATGTCCAACTCTTAATACTTGCCAGGTAACTCTAGATCCAAGGACATTTTCTAACCTGTATAAACCTGAAGGGTACTTTCTTCCAGGCCCCAAAGGAAGGAGTACTGTGTGTGCATGTGGATGGCCAGAGTCACTGGAGTCATCAGACTGCCCACTGAAACCAGGCAAAACCCTGCAGGCACTGGAATTGGGACTGACTAACTGGATGTCTGTGTAGCCACTGTGACAATGGGGCAGATGCTGCTGAATGTCTTGGTGTTGTGAGAAAAGATGGCTCAGGCACCTCATCCCCACTCCACAGGAATCCCAGCAAGTTCCTGGAGCTGGGTAAGCTGCAGCACCTAAGGATGAATAATGCCTCCGATGAATTTAACCTGAATTTCTGATTTCTGAGGCTGCTCAGATTTTTAATCCAGTATCATCGTTAATAGATGTTGCTTGATTTTTCATCTTCAGTACAAGTATTGTTTCTGACCAATAGAGAAATATTTTGCAAAATGATTTCTGGACTGTGAGCTGTATTGATTAATCAGTCATAATTTTAATTAAACACTTCTTTTCCCTGATCAGATGGATGAGTTTAATTCACATTACAAGGAGGCAAAATTGTGAGCCTGGCTATTTCAGAGAAAGCATCCCAGTAAAACAGAGTTCTAATAAAGGTTGGATTATAGCATTTTAGAGCCTTTAAAATTTTTCTTTTTTTGGTCTCATAACACTTCCCTTCAGCAACATACCTAAAAATATTAAAGCTGCTATAAAATTTATTTGCTGGAAGCAGAGTATAAATGCATTCCTTCTCTTACCATGTATGACCCTACTACTCCCCTGCTTGTTAATAAACAGTTTCCAATCCCATATAAAATGTGCTTGATGCATTATTGCATTGCTGATTGTAACTTTTGTCAGCACCTTAGTGACTGACATCACATAATCACTTGTGCATCTGGTTCCTGGCTAGGAATGTGGTCAGATTGGTATATGTTTTACTTAATTGCCTCTGTACCTGGCCCTGTTTAATGGCTTGAGGAAACCTGACCTATTGATGTCTCGTCCCCTATAAAATCCATAATTTCCGATGCAAATGGCTGAGCATGTGAACTTATTTCACTTGCCATCAGTTATGCTGGGAGCAAAATGTGCTTGGTAGAAAATAAACACCAAAAGAATACAAATGCAGCTGGAGCAAATTCTGTTAGAAGTTTGAATGCATCTTCAGGAGAAATTGTTAAACTCTTCACACAGGGGCAATTAATAATTTCAATAGAAAACATTATTTTTAAAAATACCAAAACCCTGGGTTAAAAGCTGAAAATAGATGGCAATACTCCTTCTATACATTTTATTTAATTCAATCAGTTGCTGAATCTTTGCTTTCAAATGCCTAAGTCAGGAAATAGGGATCCTGTCACAGCCCATTATTGCCCAAAGGGGTCCACATCTGATCTAGAGGTAGGCATAGAGGGGAAACTTCAAGTGCTCAAGAGGATGTACTGGAAAATACTTTAACTCTTACAGAATAGTCAAAAATAATATTAAATAATTCCTTTCAGCTTCTAAAACCAATCCTGAGTAAAAGTAGAAAATTTTGCAGAATTGCAAGAATGTCTTTAAAAATGACCTCTAACTTTGTATGTGCTGTGCTATATTTCAGCATTGAAAAAATAACTGTCTGAGGCTTATTTAAAAAATCTCACTAAGTGTGAAGGAAGAAAGCAATTGCCTGAGAGAAATGATAACATGCTGGTTATTCCCAACTAAACTATTGCAGTAATATAAGAGAGAGAGAGATTTGTTTACTTGCCCATAAACATTTTTATCCCTAAACTTGCACACCAGTTTTCTTCACCACTGTAGTAGATCATTACTTGAATTAGTCCCTTAGAAATATTTATCCACCATTCTGAATTGACCTAGATTTCATTTTAAAAAAAATCTTGTAGATTCTAGTCAGTCATCCTAGCAGCCCCTAAAACAGGAAAAGTTATTTTTAAAATGGGAAAATGATTTTAAAAAGGACAATTAAACAAAAAAAAGTATACCATTTTCATCAATATGTATTGGCAATGCTCCCATAACCTTTCCAAACCAGCTAGATCCACACAGCCTTCAAAAGCTTCTGTCTCAAATTCTGCTTCCTTCTCCAGCAGTGAGCCTTGAACCTTTTTCAACTACTTTCAAAGAAAAATATGTTGTCTATTTTTTAAAGACATAGATGGCTCCTGCTAGGGATTTTCAAATCAAGTGGTCAGTTGTGTCTCTATCTGCAAGTAGTGCAGACAGTCAAGCCAAGTTTCCCACGAAAAACAGCATTTTCCACACGTGCTGTTTTCCACCAGCAGGTCACAGGCTCTGAGAAGTTGCTCCCCAATAAATAAAACCCCAAATTGAAAAAGCAACCCCAAATTCTCTAGGAAGAAATCTGTCATTGAATCCTGGCAGACTCCCTTGCAACCATGATGAATAGAAGTATTTTTAACATCTGGAGTTTTTGAAATTATTTCTATCAAAGTGTCTCAGTTCACTAGAATTACACAACAAGAAATCAAGTGCATTTTGGTGGTCAGACAGATTATAGTATTCCTTCCCACAATTCAGCTCAAATTGCAGATTCCTTTT
Source organism: Melozone crissalis (assembly GCF_028551555.1). Lineage (NCBI taxonomy): Eukaryota > Metazoa > Chordata > Aves > Passeriformes > Passerellidae > Melozone > Melozone crissalis. The sequence continues at coordinate 33,676,978 of NW_026535794.1, forward strand.
AAGAAAAGAAAGTTAACTTGGGTCCAGCTGTGGTATATCCATATGAATGCTTTATTGTGTGCAATAATTCGTGCCATCTGCTTTGGCTATTGAAAAATTGGTTAGCAATTGTCAAACTGGTCTTTTTGTGAAATGCCTCAGCTTTGCCAATGTAAAACCATAGAATATGGCTTTCTGTTGCTCTACTGCAGATGAAAACATCAAAATATTTGGCAATGGCATTTCCAGAATTGCAAAATTGTCATATAAAAGATTAGCTTTAAAACCCACAAAAAGACTTATGTCTGCTGGTTGATAGATCAGCTTCTAGCTGAAAAGTGACTTTTCATATTCGGCAGAGTGAAGAAGGTTTGCCAGAAACTTAGCATTATGAATGAGTTTGTCAGGAAACTTTAACCAAGTGTTGCTAATGATCACCTTGAGTATATAAACAACTTTACTGCTTCTTACTGTCCTGCATCCTTTTCCCTCTTTGTATCATGTACATCACTGTCATTTTTCTCTTCACTGCTCTGTCTGTTCCTGATAACCACTTGTCTTTGTAGAATTAGGTGTCTTGGGCAAATACTGAAAATTAATGTTTCATGGCTGAAATTAAAAACAGGGATGTATTAAGTATCCTGAAACAATTTCCTGGTCCATTCCAAGGGAAGGGAAGGGAAGGGAAGGGAAGGGAAGGGAAGGGAAGGGAAGGGAAGGGAAGGGAAGACATTTTAATCATCTGGAAATTATGTGCCACAGTTTAAACATGTATCTACTGCACTCTAAGTAGCGGAACACAGTAGCTTGCAGGAAGAATAATGACACAAAGACATGCCACAATTCCTGAGAGCTAATTCAAGGAACAGTTGGTTATATGATATCCATTAGTGAAAGGTAAGACAAAAAACCCCTCAAATTTAGGTAAAAGATATATAGAAGATCCAGCTTTGAAGAACTATTTTCTGACCCTACATCAAGCATCTCTCCCTTCTCTATTATCTGTTCTTTCATCTTAATGCATCCAATAAAAAGTCCAGCTTTCCAAATCAAGTCTGACTTCGCTTTTATTTCCTGTTTGCCTGCAATGTTTCCTGATGCTTTTATCCACATGAAGTATCACTTAAAGCTTTCTTGATAAGAGTTCTTTTATTGGGAGTTTGCAAGAACAGCAGTAGATGTTTATACCTAGGGTGATCCTAGCCTCCTACATATGAGTAACAAACTCAATTACCTTCATGCAGTCACTGTATGAAGAGAAAAAGGCTCTTCCATCAATTCTTTATCTTGCAAATAGGGCAAAGAGTGATTCTCTCTGTCTGTTGCACATATTGCTGTGTTTTCCTAAGAGATGCTCCATTTATCTTAGATGAAGCAGCAACAGGAAGCGCTGCTAAGCCCTGATATTTTTTTCAGAATTTCACGACATCTCAGGTAGGTCTAAGATCCTCAGCTGCTGGAGGCCACCAGTCAAGACAGAATGGACTGGTCCTAGGGCAGCACTTGCAGAAGGCAAGTGAGCACACACAGTCAGGACCTACAAAAGCAAAGCATGCACAACAGGATTCCTTCTCTGCAGTGGGAGGTACAGTAAACAAGAAGAACAAGCCTTCAGAAGCCAGTTCACTCACCCAGCATAGCTGCCTGTGCAGGATCATCACAATTCACAGCTTGAAAGCCCACACCACTTGACTAACAGCTTCACCTTGTTATACCCTCCCTTCATTTTCACTTAGCAAGGCTTCTCATACCAGTACATGCTAAATGTGAGAGAAGATCCAGGCTGAGCTGGGCCCAAAGTGCACATCCCTGACTGTGGTTAGTGATGGTCATCCTCTGCATTGCCATGTGTCCAGGTGGATCTTCCCTGAGGCAGCAGCTATGGTTTTGGACTCCAGAAAAACCACCTACAATTTGTTGTGTCCTTGATGTTGAAGAGAGTGGGAACATCCTAACTGTGTACTTATCATCAGAAAGCTTCAGAGGAAGGGTCTCTGTAATTCCTTCTTTACAACTAGGGCAATTGCAAATTTTTTTGTCAATCCTCTGCATTTATAATATTGAATTTCTCCTTTAGGTAGTCAATTAAATTTTCCCTGCATGATTAGAAATTCTGTAACATCTTTTTGCCTATTTAGGAGCAGTGTTTGTGATGGTCACAGCCTTATTATGATCACTCAAGACATCACACCCTGTCACCTGCTCTCACACATCTGCTGTTTCCATGGTGAAATGAGTTTATGGTGAAATGGTGTTTAACTTTCAGCTAGCACATGTGGCTCAGCCCAGACTTGTTAAGAGCCTCTGTTTTTTCCAAAATCCAAGGGTCATCTAGGTAGACTCTAGTAATATCCAGCCCATCCCAAATCTGTTGTTTTTCCCAGTGAGTTGTCATAGGTGTCAAGGAAAACCCAACCAGCAGGCGAGGGAAAGAGTTTCTTCTGCGCATATAAGGTGTTAGATGTGAACAAATGTGTTCTGTGTTTCTCCTAAGGAGAGTTTCAGAACTCTGCTGATGCCTCACATGTAAAAAAATACTTGGTTTCAGCAAGGTCTCCACTTAGAAGCAATGGAATATGATCTTTTTACACATTGAATTTCTTCCATTTGGCATATACTTAGGCAAGGGAATGTGTCCTTTTTGCACCTTGAGTGTCTGGGGGTTTTACTTATGTTCATGTGATCAAAAGTCAGCCCACCTCTCCTGCAATGCAAAAGGAACTTGGCTTCAGACTTGAGCTGGGGAAAGTTTGTCTTCTTCCATCTACTCTTTCAATTTTTCTGCCACATTTAGAAGGGCTTCCTAAGAAAATATGGTCTCTGCCTTTTTGCTGAGATCAAAAACTAGATATGCTTCTACCCCATTGATGGATGTATATTATTGTGCTCCAATTACACATATTGTTTATGTATTTTCTTCCTTTTTTTAGCCTATCCACATATTCAGGCAGTGCACTGCCATTCCACATAGAAAAGGTGGCTGACCTAACTCCTGCGTTCTACTTTCTCTTTCAGCTGGTTTCACTGCCAAAGGAATGATTGTATCACTCTTTGTAGCACCAAGCCAGACCATGTTCCTGTGGCCATGTCCAACTGAAGAACTTTTGTTTGCACTTGACCAATATTCATTTTCTATTGTGATACTGTACTCAAGAGAGTAACCCTGCTGTCACTTGGTTTCATATGCACACTCCTTAAAACCTATTTCAAAGTGAGGTGATTTTCCCCCCATGCTTTGTCCTGTGCTTTTTGACACACAGCTCATGGGGGTCAGCATGCATTCTGTATAACTCTGCCTGATTTACTCATGCTTCACTACCTCAAACCTCCTGTCTCCCCCAATTCTTGATTCTTTAAAATCTTCAGAGTGTGCACACTTTCTGCTCCTCATAAGCCTCATTTTAGACTCAGAAGAGCTTTCTTGTCTTTTGTACATATAACATCTCCAAAGTTTGCAGGAAGGCTTGCATGGAGGGGAGAGTGCAGACACTCAGATATTTTCTTCGATGATGTGGACCAGCCTCTCCACAGTGACTCAATGTTCTTTCAGCTTTTCCTCTTCACTGCCCTGGCCTGAGGGAAATGCAAAAGGGGACAGGCAACTCTTAAGTGGGATGTGACAGAGAAGGTAAAAATCCCTCCTGGCTCACTGCAGGGCACCTGTAGTGCACTTCACCCAGTGCATGAGCAGACACAGGAAGGGAGACATGAGCAAGGAGCTCAGAGGGTGGATGTCAGTGTCAGCAGAACTCCCTTCTCTGATGTTCAGTTTCCAAAAGATGAGCTGCAGTTCTACTCTGAACTTGAAGACATGTTTGATATTTTGGTGGTGGTGAGTGTGTCTGACTGGACTTGTACTTCTTCTCAGTGTGCACATTTACAAGTTTAATATATACCTATATATTGGTGTAGCTGCCTACTGCTGCTCACCTCAGGGAAGGACACAAGAACTCACAACCATGCCAAAATTGTATTGAAATATAGATCTAAAAAGGCATAACAAGCAAGCTTCTGAAAGGTAAACCCACAGCTTAAAATTAACGAGAAAAAATTTATATTTAACTCAACAAAAAGAGATTGGCAACTTATCTGCCCTTTGTGAGCAACCATCATCCCACATAGGTCTGTAAGCCTTTCATCCCCAGAGCTTCAAATACAACATGTGACTTTAATCCCTGCAACATGGCAAAACAATGTGTACCAAGGAATTTGGCCACTGGCAAAGAGCTTTGCCTTTCGTTAGCGGCCAGTCATTCAAGCAGCATGTGTGGTCTGCAAGTGGCTCTATTCATTATCCCCCTAATTCCGACTGGGTGTCCCTGTGCAGAGCTGTGTGCTGGCTTCATTCCTGGCTGCAAACTGAGCATTATTCCCTGTGCCCCTGTGCTGAGCCACCCTGTCTGGCAGGCTGCAGCCTCTTGCCTTGCAGACTGCGCAGGGACAGCAGGGAGCCCAGCCTGGCAGACAGTGTTTGTAATGTGGCACCCAGCAATGTCATCAGGCCTTCAGCTTCCCAAGAGGGCAATCCCCTTCCAAGCCACAGCAGATGGACCAGCATGGAGAGGCTCCTCTGTTAGACCTGGAAATCCATCATAACCCTGCAAAAGGAAGGAAACAAGTGTTGTCTGGGGCAGTGTAGATTTTCTGTCTGGGAAGGAGGTAGAGGAGAGAGTAAGAAGGTGTCTTGGGGCATCCCTCCAGTACTCCCTTTAGACAGTAAAGTCTCTCTTAGAGTAAAGTCTCATACCTAAGGAGATTCCTGTCCACTGCAGCTCTGCTCTTGGAAGCTGCTGCATCTCTGTTTTCCCACCTGTACACGAAACTGCCTGTTAACTTCTCTGTCTCTATAGAGCACTTGCTGATGAACAGTACTTAGTCAGGCATCATTTCTATTAAACTTTTTCTGTCTGTCACAAAACACAAGATGTTCAACACAAAGCAAGGTGTTCACACAAGTAATTTTTTCCATGAGTCAGTTTACCAGTTTTTCAACATGTCTAATACAAGATGCAAGAAATGTACTACTTGAAATGTAGTTCAGAGTTTTATTCCATTAATGGAATTGTAGCTTAGCATTTCATCAAATGAAGCTTGGTTCACCCACTCTCTGTAAAGATTCACTCAATGTACTTTTAAAAAACCCCATAGTTTGTTATTTGCATACTTTTCTGTCTAAAGTAAAAAAAAGAGAAAAGGTAGCTAGAACTCCATACCAATATGTTTGATACTACACTTGGAATTCTATTTTGCCTGTAACTGTTTTTAACATACTTTGTTTCGATTTTCTTCTTAGATATTGAATTTTATTTATTTAAGGGAACTAAAAAGCATGTAGTGATTCTTGGAGACTGCCTTTTTTCCCTCTCCTTAACTGGCATATGGTTCTTTTCTATTAAGGTTTCACACCTCTGGCTGACATATAATCTGTTTGCTAAGAAAATAGGCTTTTATCAGGTTGTGAAAAGTTCCTTACAAAAAGAAAATCCAGTGTATTTTGATAGTTTGCAAAACATCTGGAACTTTTACTTCTCTAAATGCATTAAAGTTTTTCTTTCTGAAAGGACAGAAGTCCTCAGCAGGCTCTGAAGGCAATGGGTGGGAGATGCAATGTGTGCTGTAACTAAAGAGTTTAGAAACCACAGCAATGTTGCTGAAATAATAGAGATAAAAGGGAAAGTAGGGCTAAGCCCTAGTACATCCAAAACCAGCTGGCTCCCAAAAGGAATTTCCATTTTGGTTTTGAAGGGGTTTGGTGAGGTCACACAGGCTAGAGCCAGTCTCCACTGCTCTTTGTGCCTGCCCAAGAGACATGGCCAGTTTGGGGGCACAGAGTGGAGAACAGAGGTCAGGAGCCTGGCAAAAGGCTCAGTGTGCCATGGGGACATGGCAGACAGGGAAAAAATGCAGCACAATTTCAAAGCAAATGGCTTTCAGAATCCAAAACTAATCATGTTTCATCATTTGTGATGAAAGAAAAACAAAGTCATTCTCTTCTGGGTCAAAAAAAGGGCTATCTCCAAGCTTTCTCAATTCAATTGTTTCTTGATGAACCAATTATTGTGAAATTATCAATTCAGAAGTATTCCTTTTGAAAATGTCAAAGTAAAACATTTTGAGTTTTATGAGCTTGGCAGAATTTTTTCTTTTCTGAGGAGAAATAGCCTTTGAGACAAGCATGCATTGGAACAGAGATTGTTACTTTGCTTTTCTCACATTTTCTCCCTTTCTATCTTTCAGGGATACTTACTGCTTCTTAAGCCCATTTAGCACTCCATAAGCATTCTCAAAACCAGCCACAGATCTCCCAAAAGAGGAAGGAGCTTCTTTTCATAACTCACTCACTGTTTTTTAACATCTAGGACAACGTACTGGTGACAAGTTTTATTTCTGCTCACACAGGGCATTGGCTAATGAGTAAATATTGCAATTTTAGAGTCCATTTTAAAAATTCATTCGATGTTTATGGCTCAAAATGAAATATCAGTAGCTAAATTTTATATGACAACATTGATCATACTGCAGAGATTCAGGTAAACATGCTATGTATTTACAAAAGCCTGCTATTTGTAAAAATCAGGCACACAATCCATTTAATGTGCTCCTTGATGTCTGAAAGGAGGGTTAAATGAACTGGTTTAGATAAATGTGTCTGACTGCATTTGCCATGGGCTGAGAGGGCTTGCAAGGAGAGGTATGGCATGTGTGAGAGCCCACCATGCCTACTTCACGCCTCAGCTCCCTCTGCAGCCCACCAGCCTCTTCAGGACCCAGATAACTTTCCTTTCCTACCTCACAGGCCACAGGGCTGAGTGTGGTCCAGGTCGGTGCAGCCCCATGATGCTGCCATCAGGAGCTCCAGGTGCACTGTGACACACACATTGAGGAGACCTGCAGGAAGCTTTGTGTGGAACTGATTTGCAGCAGCTCCAGCACCAGGTACCAAAACCTCTCATGATGTTTCACGACCCCCTCTGGCTGCACTGTTTTACAACTGCAAATTATCAGGCATGCTAACAGTATGAAACCCAATGCAGGGTTTGGCACTTTTTTGCAAAGCCAGTTTGTGCTCAAAGCAGTTCTGATTTTTTTGCATAAATTACTCATGCCAGCAAACTTTGGCCACTGAAAAAGGGCTGAAACTCACTGAAAAGAGAGAACACACCTTGGAATAACATTTGGTTCTCCAATAGTCATGCTGTACTCCTCAAACAGAGCTGTGGTGCAGCCTACAGTAAATTTTCATACTGCACTGGTGAGAAAATATTACACAAGCTGTCCTCAGTGGTGAGATGAGCTACACCCTGCCATCAATCACAGCACACACTCTGGAACACTCCATGGACTTGGAACCACCCTGGTGACAATAGCTCCAAATCAGAGTGGAAACACATTTGTACAATGGTACCAAGGTACTTGTGCGGTCTGCACAGCCTAAACTGTTGGGATGACAACAAATTTTAAATTCCCAGAGTCATCACTTCAGTGGCTTTTGGGAGCTGAACATCCACTTCCAAAGAGATGGAACAGGAGACTTTAGCAACTAATTCAATTGGCAACCCATTTTGTCTTGTTGTTACCAGAAGAAGCTGAAACATATTTATATTCTTTTTCCTGGCTCTAATCACCTCAGAGGAAGGTAGGATACATAATTATTACTGAAAATAACATAAATGCTTCTCTGTTTTTGTTGCTTAGTGCACAGCTTTCATATAGCACTACCCAAATGCAGATGACATTGCATTACAATTTTGTAGTTATTAATTTCTTACCTCCTCTTGATTTGAATCAGAAAATGGGGTTTAATTTTAAGAAATATGAAAAAAATGCTGCAAGCAAGCAAAAATGGTCCCAAATCCAAAAGAGAAGGTGTACATTTCCATGAGGGCTACAAGATTCAGAAGTCTGTGAAACTTTGTTGCATGTGTCTTGGCAAGGAATTAATAATCTTCACATGCTTTGTCCTGGTGATTGAAATAAATTACTTGCTTAAATTGCTAAGCAAGATGACCCATCTGTTGGCCCGTGCTTGTTCAGATTCTCAGTAGGTTTATTATTCAAAATAATGACTGCCATATGCAACAGTAAACAGTTCTTTTAGAATTGACTGAAAGATCCTGTGCTGTTTTTGAAGGCAATTTGCAGAAATTGTTCATGTTCCCCTCCAGAACCTGCCATTCAACCAAATTCACCCTGACAGAGCTATTGCACTGCTATTCTGTGAAAGCAGAGACAAAACCAAAGCAGAAGCCTGGATGAGATCAGATTTATTCTTCATGGATGGAGAAGTCTGAAAATTATGGATTATACAGCCCAAACAGCACCAGGCACGTCCCAGTTTTTTGTTTATTTGCATCACCAAAGCAACTATCATATACTCCAATCACAGGAGTGACCAGAATGATTAAATATTCATTACAGGATCTATCTAAGCTGGCAGCAGCCACTCTAACACTCCCCAAGCCAAAGAAAGTGAAAGATTGTTCCAACCCAAATTCACCCTCTTTTTTAGAAAGCGCCTGAATGATTAGCCAAATTCTATATACTACTCCTTCACTGTCAACAAATTCAGACCCAGGAAGGCAGAGTATCCCAGGGATGAGGGCTTCCCCTGAGCACATTGCCCTTCACAGGCCCAGAAGCACAAAACAGGGGCTCTCCTGCATGAGCATCTCTGTGGTGGGATGGGGCAGAAGGCAAGGGTAATGGCAGCACTTGAGTCATCACAGAGACATGCCACTTCTGTCAGCATGCCCAGAGTGAAAGGATCATGGCACTGGGAAATGTGTGGGGAGTGGTTTCCCTCCTGAAGAATTAATGAGTTCAGTTAGAGGTGAACATTGCCTGTGCAGGAGATGAGCACCATCAGATTATTCCCTTGGCAGCCTCTTCTGCCCTCAGCTATTTGCAAGCTCACTGGTCAAGTTATAGCTGGCAGAGTCACAGCACTGAGCAAGCACGGTGCAAAAAGGCCATCTGTCCTCAGCAAGGGACATAGAGCAGAGAGGAAACCCCACCCTGTCCCCTACGTTGGTGTGCAGGTGCCCACAGCTCACTGTGCTGGGTGTAATTAAACAAAACCAGACTCGCCACAAAACCCCCTGCATGTCTTCAGAGGTTAGAGGATGTGCCTGTGTGTTGGATTTGATCACCTCCCTCTATTTTATTATTTTTTATCAGTGAATTTCTGTTAAATTCCACTGGCTCCCATCCTCTAACCTTTCCCTGTTAGGGAAGGGCTGAGAGCCAGACTTTTACAAACAGTCCTCATACACATCTACTTAATAAATAAATAAATGGCAAGGTTCCTCTTCATAACTTCCTTTGCCTCTAATTTAGACCATCCACATTTCATCCCCAGGCTGAACACACATTCAATTCATACAAGACCCATAAACTATGCTAAGACCACAGAGCATCCATGATTTGTTCATGATGTTAATAGTGACTCACCATGGCCAGATTACAGATGTTAAATTGCTGATGGATGGCCCACATCCAGCACATGGTATTCAGCTGAAGTATTAATCACGTGTGGAAAGATCTTTCTTTTCTCTGTTGGTCCCCGTGAATAATGAAACCTCTAATACAGTGTATTGTACTTTACAAGCTTACTGAAATGAACTCCCTTCTAAAAAGAGAAAAGGATAACACTATTAAAGCAGCTGAATCCTGTACATGACATGATGACATATTAGGACTTACTGGATAGCTAAATGAACAAACTCACTTTTTGTTGATTTATGCCAGCAGCACCGGCCCTTCTTTCCCAGGAAGGGAAGTTTTCTTGTTTCCCTCTTTCTTTGTTGGAAACAGATAACTTATTGAGTGTGATACTGACTTAGTGGACAATTGTTCATGAAAAAACACAGGGTGTAAAGGAACAGGAAAAAAAGACTAAGTGCAGATTTGGGTAAGAAATAACTCATCTGGAGCTGGAAATAATGTTTTCCCTTGGTATGCTGGCAGAGCATCTTCATCCAAAATACAGAGTGAGAATCGAATATGGGAATCTCCCACACTATTTCTTGTGTTTCCTTTCTTTTTTTCTTTTCTTTTGGCATGGGAATTTTCATTGGTGCAAGGATAACAAGTTCTAGAGGGCAGTACACTTTACCACTTGTGATAACAATGCCTATCATCATCGCCCTTTTAAATTTTCTTCTGGTTTAGTGAAGATAGTAAGAACCTTGATTCAGAAAACACTATATACTTACTGGGCTTTTAAAAATTTCCAGATGTTTCAAAAGAAAATGCAAAACTCCAAAACCAAAGGGGCTCATTCCTCTTAAGGCTCTTCCTAGGAAGTGACCAAAGACAATAATATATCAGAAATAAAAAAATATATCAGACTAAGGAAATAGACAAGAAAAAAGTACCAACAGTCAGTTTCTTCCTGAAAAGGTGAATAAATACAAGAGGGTTGTTCTTATATTGCACTGCAACCATGTATGAAACAGGAATAACAGTGATTCAAAAAAATCAGAGGCTTGGGAATATTTTCCTGTGCTGCTGCTGAAAATCTCACCATTACCACAAGCCATATAATACAGCATGCTCTGCTCCTCAACACAAGAAAAGCAGATGGTTTTGATATGGCCATGACTGTCCCTTCAGAAGACAAATTCAGAACTGAAACAATGGATTGCTGGATCATTCAGCTTCAAGGCTGATGGAGATTTCTGGTAATGATATTATGGCTAAGTAGGGACAGTCCCTGGGCAGTCGGAAGTAACAGGAATGACATCCTGATGCCTGTAAATGCCAAGGGAACAAAACACCTGGGAGAATATTCAGCCTCAAGGCTGCTGCTGCTGTTTTGGAAGATGTGGGTTTACTTTTTCAGGGAAAGGAAGTAATTACTCTAGGCATGTGTGGAAGCACTGAAGAGACTACTGCAAATCTCTCCTGATAGCCATGGCCAGCTATAAATACTTCTGTGCTCTCTGTGCTGTAGCATGAGATGATAACTGATATGTTCAGACAGGGATGCCAAGAGGGGGATGGGGACTGGAAACTCCATTTCAGGCGCCAAGACAAATTTCTTGAGAAAGGAAATCTGAAACCGGCAGAGGACGGAATGGACTTCATGCAGAAGCACTGCTGTAGGCTCTGGCCTGCACACCTCACACCCACTTCAGTCCTCCAGACACCATTTAGAGGGGGCTTGAACAGGGAACAAACTGGCTTGGGGTCAATATCACCCTAGTTTAATTAATCACTACTGCATTAGAAGCAGTAACTGGGGAACTATAATGATAGTTAGTCCATATGAAGCAGCTGCAAAGCTTCTTAGCAACTTTAAGAATGACCCTTCAATCTTTTCTCATTACTTGTATGATTAATGCTTATCCATGTGAATAGTCTCATTGATTCAACTCACCCAACTTCTGCAGGTAAGGACTTCAGAATTAGACAAAAAAAATAGAATTATACTCTTCCCTTGTTATTTCAAATCCAGTTTTATTTAAGTGCAGTGATTAACTCAATAGACCTTGCCTAGAGAAGGGCAGTAGAGAACTTACTCTGTAACTAAGGGTTCCACTTTAACTAAAAGAACAATACCAACATCCATAGTGTAAACTCTTTTTAGTTCTGACTGTATCAATGATGTTGTTTAAACTTTACATGTCCATAAGTTTAAAAACAGTCTCCACTTGAATTCAACACAACAAGAAAAAAATTGCACAAAATATCAAAAGAGGAAAGAGAATCTCTAGTTAAAGCTTCAGTTAAAAGTTATTTTACCCAAATATGTCCAGTTTTGCAATATTGCCTTTATTTCGTGATTTTTGAAGCATTTTTTACTAGTCCAGTAAGTACTTATGGATGGCAATGTGCTTATTTTTCCCTGGAACACCAATATAATCCCATTCCACTCAGTGTGGTCTATATTTTTGACATATGTAACAACTAGACAACTTGCTCAGTATCATTACTCACTGGGAACCTTTAGCTCATCTCTTGTTCTATCCCTAAGCAGCCTTCATCTATCTCTTTCAGCAATTTTTCTTCAACTCCTTATGAATCACTTTAGAGAAAATCCCCTCTGTTATGAGGAGCTGCTTCTCTGAATGGGCAAGGGAAGCCAAGAGAATACTGTTCTTGTGGTGAGGACTTCCTAACAGGTTTTCATCATGGAATCATCATGAGCATCATAATCCATATTCCAATTTAAGCTGTAAGGAACTTTTTAAGTGAAACTTTTTAAGTGACACATACTGGGGGACTTTCATCAAATGCTCTGGTATGTGCCTGCTATTAACACCTTTCCATCAGGATTGCACTGGATACACAAAGCACACCTCTGCAGTTAAAACTTGTCTCTGCTCTAGGCAGTGTGCTGGACAGACCCAATTTGGCAATGGTAGCAAGAGATTTATGGTCCATTTCACATAACATTTCAGCTTCCAAAGCATGGAACATTCCACAACATGGACTTCTTTACACCACCAAGCAAAGCCTTATTCTCTGTATATTAGTACTCCATTTTAGGTGGCATGTGACACTTTTTTTTTGCTGCTGTGTCTGAAAAGTTACTCATCTCCAGTGTTACAACACATCCAGAAGAAAACTAAACAAATAGACACAGTGGGAACAGTTATGGACAAACCAGTTTCATATTTACCAGTGCTGTACCTTTAACTCTGGATCTTTTCATTACCTCCTCCATATCTCAAATTCAGCTAATGTCGGTTTCCTAGGATCTTCAGATATCTTTGCACATCAGTGCTCACACACGAACAATCTTGATATGAAGGCCCCACTATTTAGAGCCTTCATATAAATCTCTTTCTGCACCAAAGGAGTGCAAATACTTGTGACAGCATCGGTCCTACCATGATCACACGTTTTGCTGAGTTAATTTCTCTTTCTGGTACATTTGTTCTTTGATGGAATTACTGATATGTAGTATTTAAATTTACCCTAGCATTTCTGGTCTTCTGGTTTGATCCAGACCAAAACATCATCTACATAGAACACACTTGCTCTGTGTAATTAAAATGCATGGCATTCACAGCAGAGCACCTTGGGCACCCCAAAAGCTCTTCATGGAAATTGTGTTTCCCAAAGGATGTGTTAAATTTGCATAAACAAATGTTTTCAGTCTTAATGGGATGTTTGATCTCAGAATTGTGTCTTTCAGACAGAACTGGTGCAATCAAAGAGTGAAACACCGGGTCAGTGCAGTATATAGCGTTCTATGGAGGGGTTTCACACTGAGCTCAGCAGTCTCATCACACCTGCCTCACTGTAACAAATCATCTCTTGTGCAGTTGTCTCTTCTCCACTTCTTTCCAGTGTTCAAAATGCTCAACTGCTTAAAGGCACACTCCAATGCTGCACACTTCCCAGTACCACACCTCCAGCCCTTCCAGCACATCCAGATTGCTCCTACAGAACTGTCCCTGCAGTCTCTCCTAGCATCCCAGACACTCCCTCTACTGCAATTCAGAGGTTCATTTACTCAAAGCAAGACAATAATAGAGAGCTGTTCTGACAGAAAGGCTTTCTACTTCCTCCTTTCTACAAAACTAGCAATAAACAAAGCCAAAATTTGACATTTTCAATTTGCATGTTAAACTTTTCTCCCAGCTCCTACTGACTTGGAACAGCTTGGAACAGAGCCAGACAGATGTGAGGATGTAGTTTATCTGAGAAGGGAAACTAGAATATAATTTGGCAATTCTTCTGGGAGGAAAAGACATGCCAAAGGGAGCCAAGCCTCTGAAGTAAAACATCCATCACTCACCTCTTCTCCCACTCTTCCAGCAGTAAAGTGACATACCTTTATTAATATTTATTGCCACTGAGCAACACGCAATAGTTTAGAGAAATTACTGGCACCAAAAGAAAAGTGGTGAGCAAGAACGGGGTGGGCAAGAGGGCTGGGTGAAGTTGAGTAAGCTGTCCCAACAAGCAACTGATAGTAAGTTGGGCTAGTCACTCTGAAAAGCTGCTACGACCAAAGAAAGAGAAATTTCTCTAGTAATGGACTAGCAGATGTAGGTTTCCAGTGCATGAAAGTCCTAATTACAAATTAACCGTGCTAACTCACTATAAGGAGGATGCTGTCAAGTTTGCTTTCCACCAGGTGCACAAAGAAGCTTCCAGAACCACAAGCAAACTCACATGACCAACAGCTGACTCTGTTTCCCAGCTATCAGGGTGAGGGAAACAGAGCTGTCTGCACGTGGTGCAGCTGGGTGCCCAGCACAGGGCCAGAACAGCTGTGGAAGGACTTGAGGGGGGCACTGAAACCTGTCCCAAGGCACTGCAAGGCACTGCCAAGAGTTTTCAGTCCTCACCACCAGCGATGGAGTTTAAAAGCCAGCAGAAACACTTGCCTATAAGTTACATATTTCACTCTCCAGTGAAGCCAGTGACAGGTCCCCTCCCACTATCTGAACACTGAATTTATCAAGAGCAGACATCTGTGGCCACCATCTAGTAGGACCACCCATCAGCAGCAGAAAATGCCTCCATGCACTCACTGAATATCAGAAGGTCTGAGGTCACTTGCTCCTACCAGTGGATTAAAAATACCTCCCTCCAGCCTGAATGAAAGGTCGTTTTAGGATATTGTGCCATTTACTGTCAGGGCACAGCTCAGGACAGGACAAAGGCAGCAGAAGGAGCTAGCCTCATTCCAGTCCTTCTCCAACTTCAGAAGTCATCTCCTTCCCTACAGTAACAACATAAACCACAAGGCTCTCATGAGCCACACATTGTATTACAGGCAGAAATGCAAGCAAAGACATCTTCCCCTTTCCAAAAATAGCTTTTTCCTGGGGTTTTTTTTTTTTTCATTTAGAAAATGACAACATGAGGAAAAAAGACCATTTTGTTTTTCTGTAAGCTTTACATCTTTCTGGTGTAAGCTTTACATCTTTCTGGCTCCAGAGAAACTGGTAGCAGCTGGTTTAATTTCCTCAGTTTCCCGTGTCAAAGGTTCAAACACAGTTGTAGATACTCTTTATGAGTGAAATGTTTTCCTGCTCTTTGGATCAAAAACCTTTAAACAAAATCAGATGACTCCATTTCAGTGGGAAGGACTGGGCAAACTCTTTATAGATATATTTCTCGTCACATTTACAAGAACTGGTCTGCAATGAGAGATCTGCAGTGAAATACCTGTCTTTCCAGTGGCCATCCAATTTTCCTCTTTGGTTAACTTTGCCCAGTCCAAAGGAAACTCATTCTTTGTCAGAACTCCAGAAAAGCCTGATACAGAATCTAGATTTGGTTTACGTTTCATTTGCCCCAAAATCTTTTCAACATCCAATAAAGACCAAGTAAAAGTAGAAAGAAAAAACAACCAGAAGGGAGGGGCAGTAAAGAATGAGTTGGATAGGGAAAGCATTGAGAAAGGTAAAAAAACTAATCACAGGGAAAAACAGATGTCAAGTGTAGACCTATTGGTGTGGGCAATGAAGACTTACAAAAGAATCTGTGCATAAAGAGGCTCTGACAGCCCAGAAATGTCTCCCAGCAGCAGCTGTCAGGAGTGGGAGGACAAGCCCTATTCCTCTCCTCCAGAAGAGATGATAGTTTCCTATTGCCGGAGTAGGTGCTAATTATTATTTCCTTTCTAGGATCAGGGGAGGCTTCTAAATCTATCCAATGCATCAGTAAAATAATCTGTGACAAAATAAATAGATAGATAGATAGATAGATAGATAGATAGATAGATAGACAGACAGACAGACATATAATTTGGCAGGATGGAACAACAAGGGGCTCTCCCTACTGAGGATGAGAGGCAAAATTGAGAACAAGAGTTCATGGGAAAGTCTATTCTCATGGTATGGGGGTGCATCTGGTTATCCACATGGGGGGTTTCAGACAGGGGGGACCACAGGCTGTGTGACCACAAGGCATGTGATGAGCTGCATTTCCAGCAGTTGCAGATAATGAATGGGAAGGCTCTTGGGTTTTCCCTGTGTGCATCAAGTGCAAAGGTTCACATTTTTGCTCAGCCATGCACCAACTGTGGAAAGCAACACCGGTCACTGGGGGAGCAATTTCACTTCAGCAGGTGAAGGTGCTGACTCCACTTCCTGCAGGCAAGCCAGACCTCATTTTGCTGACTGAAGAAGATGCCACTTAAATTAAAACTTGTGTGACCATATGTTTCAAAACTGTGAGTCATATTTTATACAAGAATGACTGTGACAGGCCGTGTATTTGTGCTGACTTGCTGTATTTCCACAGTGCCCTGTTGAATAAAGCTATCATAGTTTATCCTGTTTTTAAGCTAAAAAAATAATTAACAATCCTATGTGCCAGGAGCATTCCTTGTGTGAACTAGGTACTACAGCTAAAAATAAAAAGACATAACTCTCATATTAATTACATTTTCCTGTAATGTTGAGGGATCCATTTATGATGTGTGATTGTATGTACTTAAACCCCCCATTTAGCCACACACAGCACACCATTTAAATGCTGCATTTCACTTATGCTGGAAACCTTGGGCTTTGAGCTACATGTAACACAATACAGCAGAACAAACCAAACCAGAGTGGCCCAAATCACAGTCCATCATACCATCATATACAGTAAGGGGACCTCCAGCATAGCAGATGGGGCTGAGCACATGGATGTGTATAAATGAAGTGCATAGAAAACTAAACTTTTGTCAGTTTTGACAGCTGATAACAGTTACAACACAGAGCTGAGAGTTGTTGCTAGGGAACACATGAGGCTCTGCCACCAAGACTCACATCTCCAGACCAGTGAGTGCAGCCATCTGGTAAGTCCCAGTAGAAAATGCTGAAGATGATGCTGCTTGGATCAACAACTAGCTGGAATCCAGGACATGCATCCTGCTTGCAAGGAGGCATGAGAATCATGTGGAGTAGGAAAGGAGTAAGGAAGGGTAAACAAAAACACCGGCAGGAATCTGCTTGGACTTAGGGAAGGGTTGGGCAAAAAAAGTCTGAGGTTACTTTGAGCAGTTTATCTAGAAAGGAATATTGTGTCTGGACCTGGGAAATGAAGGGAAGTGGTGCACAAGAAGACCAGTGTGCCCAGAGGAAGATGGATGGGGGGCACTGCCTTCAGAAAGTTTCCTGCGCTGTTTCTCTCAAATATCCTGGGAAAGACCCATATCATACTAGAGCAGTGAACAAAATCTGTATGTGTTTTCCTTATCGGTGCTGCCTGTCCCCTGAAGGAGATAACTGTACTGTAGGCAGCATGACCACAAAGGCTGGGAATGATTACTTTTAAGACATTGTGCAAACCAGAAGGGGATGTTCACAGCTGTCTCAGCTGCTTGGGTGGATGTGAGAGCCAAAGCGCCGGTGTCCCAGCAGTGCAGGCAGTGCCACAAAAATGGAGCAGGGACAGCCTCAGGGTGAGGCACAAAGCAGTTTGAGGATTCACCAGCTGGCCAGTTTCCCAAAATGCCCATGATCCATCAATGGGAGGCAGAGGGGAACATCTTTAACCGAGTGACAAGAGCCACATGCAGGTCTCAGCCCCTACTTGTCCCAAAGACAGTACAGGAAGGCACGACTCCATTGGTAATGCAGCTGGGATGCTCATGACTCCCCATGGCCACACAAATGTTCAAGGCAGCTCCCAGTTAACTCTAAGATGAAATAACATTTTGATCACACTAGGGAGTGAAGGTAGAGCCATGTTGTTGACACAATTCTCAGATTACTGACATCACACTTTAGATGTAGCCTAAATGGCAGTCTCTGAAGCAGTTACCAAACCACTGGATTCTACCAGATTTCTGGGGATCCACAACCTGCAATTAAATAGTCCACAAAAGTACCTGGGAAACCCAAGTCCTATTCAGTTTGGGAATAAATTGGTTGTATAAGGATTTACACTCTGTGCAGTTCTGCTCAACCTCTGTTGCTTCAGCATCTCTGGGCTTGGATGTTCTCCTCACAATTTTGCATTTTTCAGTGAAGGGACAATCTCATCCCCCACCCTCATACCCTAAACACCTCAACACTGATTTATGGCTGCAAGGAAAAGCAGTCATGCAGACACTCATCAGAATAAGGGAATTTTTAGAATTAAAAGAGCATCCAGTGTTTTAAAATCTGTTAGGGAACAAAAGAGGGAGAACAAAAATCTTTTATTTCAAATCATATGCTAACTGTTAAATAACAGAGAGCTCAGCCAAAGTAACTCTTACCAGCTTAACTGTGACGTTTCTGCCACCCTGCTCCCCAGCACACACACAAATGCGTGGCCACACCAACCCTGAACTAGACTGGTTTTATCCAATATGGTAAGTCCTTAGTGACAAAGTGGAATCAATGCCAGAAGCAGGATTCCCATTTAAGAGTATTGACCTATCTTTTTGTGAGATGGATCAGTAAACTCCCAGCTCCTACCCCACCAGAAACAAGGAACAGACCTCAGGAGTCCGATGCTGGGACTGTACCTGCTGCAACTGGCTGTGATTCAGTCTTCTCTTGCCCACTACCAAATAGCTCAGAAAGAAATGCTCTCTTAGAAGATGGTTTTGACTGAAGAAAAGAAGTGTGTGTAATTCTATGTCAGGTGAAGTTTCTTCAGCAACATCTGGCAACGTTGCAGAATTTCTATACTCCGCTGAGATTTGGAAGAGCATATGGTTTCCACTACAGCAAAACAAATCACTCCTTGAACAAAAAGCTCTGAAAAGGAGTGGGAAAAGGAAGATGAAAGTTTCAAGTCTGTTTGTAAATTATGCATTATCCGTGCCTGTAATGCCCCAAGGAGCCATAAATTTAGAGGTTTCAACAGAAAAGCCTATAGCTGACACCTTACATTCGTAAAACTCATTACTATCCCTGGAGTGAAAATGAAGGGGGGAAAACAGTGAATAAATAATTGAGAACATAAGAACTTTTCATCATTTCCTTTTGCTCTTTTTCAGCTTTTCACTAGAGTTTCAAGACCAATATTGGATTCACATCAGCTGTGGTCTTAAACATGAAAAGTGACAGTATTTTTCTAATGCCTCTGATTGTGAAATTGAAACAGTTCAATTAAACTTACAAGTGGAGATCACAAAAACATGAACTTGAAATCTAAGACATTTTCACATTCACATTCAGTTCTTCATCTGTCATAGATACCCATTCTGTAAACTGCATCCAAAACCAACCCAGATGGTAATTTTATTTTTGGTCTAGCTGGAATCTCACAAGAAAGAGTGGTTGAGAAAGCAGACACTGGACTTCAGGAAATTTTTAGAATATTTTTGATGATCCAGAGGTTCTGACATATTTTAAAACATTTTTTGCAGTCTGTGAATTTTTATGAAATCCTTCTATTCTTTTTTCATGTCTTTGCCCTTTCTATAAATTGCCCAAAATCTATAGAATGTTTATTCTCTCGAGCCTGTGTGACATTGAACTCAGTATGACAAGGAAAACAGAGGAATGAGTAAGTCATGCAGAGCAATTTTGTCCAAGGATTAGATGTGAATAACTCTGGAAAAAATGTGCTTTTTTTCACTCTTTCTACAGCACTATTAATGCCTAGCATGGCACAGTGTTGTACTTATCTGCTTTTTCCTCTTTTCACTTTAAATTACACATGAAATTTCAAGAACTAGATGCACTGTCTCCCTCATGGCTAAACACAAATTGCCCCTTTCCCTTCCTTTTTCCTCCAGAATAAAAATCCATGGAGGTTCAGAGAAAACAAGGGAAATAAATATTTTTCTTCACTGTTAAAAGTCACAAATGACTCACTAAGGATGATCAGCCCAGGGGCTCTCTGCTGATGGCAGCTGCCAAGATGGGGCTCTGGACAGGAACATTCCATGTTCAGGTCCCTCTGGCTTGGCTCGCCCTTGCCCCCATCTTTGAGGGGTTTCTGCCCCACAGGCAGGCTGCATGCTTTCCCTTGGATCACCTCTGGATTTGACTGCTAAACCCAGGTTAGCCCCTTCCACTCTCCCTTCCTCTGCAGCACCTCACTGCCAGGAAACATTGACTGCATCTCACCTAGAGCCAAGGGCAGCCTTTTCCTCAAAGCACAGCTAGGACCTTCAGTTGGGCAAGTCTCAGGAAAAAAGTGCTAAATTTTTGAGTGGGTGCACAGCAGAATGGCTTCAAAAAGTGCTGCCTTCCTAGAAGATCTCTCTCTGTGGAAGTCAACACGTAAGTCTTGAAAATAAATCTGTGCAAAGTGATGTGTGAGTCTGCAGAGACAGGCAATGCTCACCTGCCAGTCAACCGCAGTAAACGGAAGGACCAGATATCCAGATGCAACAGACAGAATCCATTTTTTCTTCAGTTTACTCTGGGAGAGAAGTCACCCACCCTTTTCTTGGGAAGGGAGCCACTTCTCTAAACAACTCTTGGGGTGGTAAGAGAGAATTAGGGATCCACCAGTCAACAGTTCCCTTCCACTTCATTTGTCCTGGAGGAACTGACGGGTCAAACCCTCTGACACCTTCCCTGGGGTCACACCCATGCAGACAGGGCAGCTGACCACAGCAGCCACACTCCCTTTGCACCACAGCTGCCAGCTGGGCACCTCTTGTCACAGATGCCAGCCCTCCTTCCCTCTCCCTGCCTGCCTGAGACCTCTACCTGACACACGCCAGGAGCTGAGGCTCAGCAGGCAAATGACTCACAGATGCTATTGAATAGCTGTAAAAACACTGTGCACAAATGAACAACATGACACTTAGGGCTGCTAGTATTCCTGCCAGTCAAAAGGAGTCCACAGGAAAGCATTCTGAGTGCTTTTACAGACAGGAATGCCCTATGGAAAATTATATATAAACACAAAAGATTGGCAATACAGAGCAGAGCTGTGTTCCCACATAACTTCATTTAGATTGCACTGAGCTGGTATATTTTTGTATGTCTTGAAGAAAAACATCTTTCTCATTTGAAGAAGATAAATTTAAAACACCAGTGGTATGCTAGTGCCCAGGGCCCTTTATGCATCAGCTTTTACTATTCTAGTCCATGAGTCATAAGTTAGAGCATTTATCCCATAGGAACTTGTATTCCCTGGGCTACTCATTCAGATTGGCAGGTTTAGCAAACCAGCATGTAGTCCATAAGAGGCCAAAATTAAAAAAGGGAAAGGTGACACGAAGAGCTTCCCCCCCAGTAAAATAAACAATGGCAGTGGAAAACTCTATTTATTGAGGCAGAATGAGTCTTTGCAAAGGAAGAGTGACTTCATGGACTAAGCAGCAAGCAGCAAAGGAGGCCATGAAATCTTGCCCTGCATATTGGGAGTCAAATTAAAACCATGCTGATGGTGCAGGCTGCCCTGCCATGCTTCTCAGCCCACAATCCCTCCCAATCTGTCCTTTTTCTGAAGAGCCAAGACATTTCCCAGGTCCTGGTGGACATCAAGGCCTGCCTGGGCATCACATCCCACTAACCAGGAACCTGCAAGCCTGTGCCAAGGGCCCATGTGCCTTGAGCACTGTGTGTGTGCAGGAACAAAAGCAGGGCCCTACTGTAGGCTTTAGCCCACTGATGGAGATTATTTTCCAGCTGACATCTGGGTACCCTCAGGGCTGACGGAAATAACAGGAAGCACAACCTATGGTCAGGTTGTGCTGCAAAATAATTACTGAAGTTTTGTTTGTTAGTGAAGCTGGGCACACAAAGTCTAAAACAGCGCCAAGTCTTGCCTAATCCTTTCCTAACACTGCTGGCCTGTTAGGAAAGGACTCTGCACAAAGAACACAGAGCAAATGCTGCCCCTACTCTTGTGGTTCACCAGCATCCAGTGAAAGATTGGGGTGTAGCCTGATGCTCCCTTCAAAAGGAGCATTAAAAGCTTCACAGAATCATTTTCCCACATATCCTACCTTCTGGTTTTCAGCCAGTGATCTGAGAACCTCTGGGAGATTCCAGGTCAAAGAAAGACGATGAATGTTCATAAATATTAGATAGTGATCTACAGATGCAGCTTTTTTAAAGAGTTCATAGCTCTGATAGAGAATGGTTGAGAAAGGATACATTAATCATAAAAGGGTGGAAAAATCTTGTGTTAGCTCTCAAAATACAAAATCACTGGTGCAGAAAAACGCATTTCTTTCTTTATAGAGGCATAGGTGCATATGACATCATATAAACATCATGTTTAACAATAGCTAGCCCTATCCAGATGGCTACATCTATTCATAAGAACAGCAGTTCCCAGGAAGCATTGTTGTGGATTATTGCTGAGTTCAAAGGTTCACAATGAGTTTTGGATTTTGCCAAAAGAAGAAATTGTTTGTTTTAAAAGCACAGCTGAAGGACCTTTTTTTGATCCCACTGAATCCAGTACTGGTGTCCTCTTTAACAGGCAGCTGAACAGCTCAGATATTTTTGGATTTTTTATTCTCTGCAAAATGTTTTTTCTAAGAGTCTGATGTACTGGAGTAGTGGAGATCTCCGCATTTTCATGCAGCTCAGGCAAGGTTACACTCTGGTGTACCTGCTCGCTATGCTCACTGTTATTTACCTAAATTATTAGATAAAACAAGCAAACATTACCAGGACCTTTTGAGCAAGAACTGCTCATCCACATCTCCAGGATGTTCACTGAGCTGCACCACTGGAGCTGATAGCACACCCAAGAAAGGTATGGTGGACACACTGGATTGTCAAAATGATCTCACAACACAAGCTCAGGGGAAAGGAAAATTTCTTCCACACTTTGCTGCTTTTGATGGAACAAATAGAATGACAGGGTGATACTAATTCTTCTAGAAGGGCATTTTGTTGCACAATGGACAGTCCCCAGAGGACATGTACTCCTAGTCAGCAAGGCTGACATTCAGAGGTTTGACTAGAAGCCAGGGTCTATAAGGTTTCAATGAGTTAGGGAGTTGAAATGTACAGTATAGCTAATTTTCAGGTACAAGGTCAAAGTTTCCTAACCTGCCCCTATTGCTGTTCTAAATATTAACTGAAAGGTCCAATTTAGGCTATTTATATGTCTAGGTACTTAATTGTGCCTTCAAATCAAGTAGTGAGACATGGAGGTTACTTAAATTGCACCTATAATTATTTGCACACAAAAAAGAAGCAGAAACAAAGAGCCCTTGATGGGCCGGGCCAGCTCCCAGCCCCCAGCACTGGGATATCCTGTAGGTCCCACTGCCCTCATGAGGGTGATGGTCCTCAGGAGGGTGATGGTACAGCTGCCACTCATCCCAAAGGCAAAGGCAAAGGCAAAGGCAGCAGCTCATGGGAAGGCAATGGGATTGTCCCTGTAGGGGCTGAGGGCTGCATCCCACTTCACCCAACTGAGAGGAGGGGGTCTGCTGTTCAAAGGATGCCCTCCCTCACTGACAGGCTGCAGAAAGTGTGTCCGCCCAGCTCTCCGGTTTCATGGCTGTTTTCCTAACGTGTAACAGAGGGTGCCAGTTTAATATCCTGCTATAACACTTGACAGCAAGGGTCAAGAGCAGCATCAGAACAACTGGGGCAAACTTAATGAAAAGAGGCTTAAACACCTTGAAAGAATATGGCTGTGTGGGCCCAGGCACAGCTCGAGGCCCTGGGAGGGATGTCAGGTGGGGGTAGTTCAATCACTTGGGAGAAGAAGATGCCACCTCATGATCTGCAGACCTCCAAGTGGGAAATGTCAGCAAAAGATGAGTATTCCAGCTCCCATACAGAAGTGAGAATGGTCTACCTACAGCAGCAGGCTTGCAGCTCACATGTTACCCAGCACTGAAACCCAGCACTTGGCCCCTGCTCCCCCAGCCTCCTACCCCTTCTCACCACTGCGCCAAGCTCCAGCCTCTCCCTTCCAAGGCATCTGAAGCTGCCACCTTCAAGCATCAGGAAAAGTTGCACAAGCTTTTCCCTGGAGCAAGCAGTATCTCAAATCCTCTCAGGTCCCAAACAGGACAGACAGCAGCACCTGTTTGAAATTAAATTCCTGGATTAAAAGCAGGGCTTCCAAGCTCACTGCTTGAAATCACCATTCGCAGATGAGGGTCTTTGCTCCCACCATCCCCCATTCCTTTTAGGGGTAATATAAGCTTCTTTACTAGAGAGATTTTGTGAAACTTTCCATTCCCCTTTAACAATAACCAGAAGAAGTTTGTAGCACATTAGGGCTTAACTTGAGGAAATGAATGAAGGAAGGATCTCTTGTTCAT
Organism: Melozone crissalis; assembly: GCF_028551555.1. Taxonomy (NCBI): domain Eukaryota; kingdom Metazoa; phylum Chordata; class Aves; order Passeriformes; family Passerellidae; genus Melozone; species Melozone crissalis. The sequence continues at coordinate 33,701,054 of NW_026535794.1, forward strand.
TGGGCTCTTGACCTGGTCTCTGATTTTGTAGGCACTATTTTGAAAACAGGAACACCTGCACTTTTTCCCCTCTGTGGTTACCAGGGGCACACACACATACAAACCCTTCTGGGCATAAAAGTACAAGTTTTGAATGGCTTCTCCCACCCACCCACATATTGCTAATTGGTTGTGCAGCTGCAGATTGTGCTCAGGGACAACTGTGTTTAAATGTGTGTGTGTGTGACTATGACTATTTGATTGTCTGGGTTCACAGATTTTTTTCAAGAAAGTTCAGTGTGCAAACATTTGAAAACAAGTAGCAACACCCTTGTTAAAAATATTTTGTGTCTTCCTTGGAGGGAAATTCACAGGGGAGTTTTAGGGCTTTCATTCAGCATCAGTGCAAGGAGTGGGGAATATTGGATGTATAGGGACATGGCACCATCGGGCAGCCATTACTGCTGGCATATGTGTCACTGAGACACAGCCCTTCAGCAAAATGACAGCTATTCCAGTAGGAGACCCAGGAATGCACTTTATTTGAATGAACAGCTTCACTTTCTAGTTGAAGTCACAGTTAATAAATGGCAAGAAGTGCTTCTCAGCATGGGAACGTTCAGGCACAGCCTGAACAAATGGGGTGCAGATATTTTTAAGGGTTTATTTTCATTCCCATTATAATATATGTCTCAGCTTGTAAATGCTTTTATGCCAGCAGTAAAAATTTCCATTTATATGGGTTGAATTGAACCTTTGCAATTCAGTGGCAGTCCAGCCACTTTTAAGCAGATGTTGAGATGGCTCGAAACTTATTTAGCTGAGTGAGTGACAAAGCTGCTAGAGCCCAAAGATTTTCCATGGCTGAGCATGCAGACAGCATAGACAGACATCCAAACTGATATATCGTGCATTCCTATCAATGGAATTATATTTTTCTTGCCTGCATGCACATGGGATTATACCACATGTACTTGAAAACATACAACAACCAGACCTACAGGCAAAGGAAATTTGTTTAGTTCATTGTAAGTTATGGATCTGAGAAAAACAAAACAAAACAAAACAAAAACTAACCAACCAAACAAACAAACAAAAACAATAAAAAGAGCAAGGACACTAACCAGCCTGGGAAGATCTCAGTGCATTCTGAGAGTTCAGAAATTCTGTTTCCCACATTTTGCAGCCCATGTTGCAGGCTAGCCCAGGCAGCATGGCTGGGTTTTTGTTTCAGCTATCAGCTACGGCACTGTTCAAGGAGCCTTTCTTTACAGAGAGGTTTTCAATACACATAAAGGGCCATGCCTTCCCTCAGATCAGCTGAACCCCAACGGGGCTGTCTGATCCTTCTCCGTGAAACAAGGACAGCTTATGTTCAGCAATTACATTCCTGTCCGTATGCAGACAAGAGGCCACCGCCTTTGTCAGCCAGTGCTCCTCGGGCTTCTCTTGCTTTTCAGTGGGGATGATGACCTTTCTGACCACATCAAGATGCACCATCACCCTGTGCTCCGCACGGGGCCCAGTGTGCGGCACAGTTTTCTTCCCGAGCATGGCTGGAAGAGGAGCCAGTCCGTCTCCAGCCTGAGGACAGTGATGGACTGCCCTCTAGGCCTAATTACTCCTCCACATTGAGGATAAATAATCTACATGACAACAGACTCCATTCATTCATGCCCTCCCACACCTCCTCCACCCTAAGCCTAGTCTTGAGTGACAGATGGAAGGAGAGCCCATGTGGGCTCCCCTCTTATGGATTTGTGTTGGCCATCCCAGGCACACTGCAGCACTTTCCTTTGGGGCACAGCAGATACAGAGCAGATATCCTACTAACTCAGTTACCTGGCAAACCAGCTTGGCTCCTGGAGAACACAAGTTCTCCATCTAAACAGATGCAGAGAACTTTCGGCAGCCGAATGCAAATGACTTCAACTTACCATCCTTTTTGGGACTCTTATGTGGCTTAGCAGGATGACCTCAGGTTATTCTCCACCTCGAGCAAATCTCAACTAAATTATACAGTGGCACCTAGGCAGTTTTCAAAAAATGGACCTTTCTCTTATATTTTCTTTTGACTGTGAAAGGAAACAAGTCAAGACCAGGGAGAGGTGACTCCTTACACACCTTTACATCCCTGCAAGGGCTCTGTACCCCACTGGCTGTTAGCTCTGGTTGTTGATCTAGTTCAGTGAAAGGAAAGCACTCTGTTTATCCTAGGACACATCCACCGACTTGAAAATTGATGTTAAGAGCTGTCAACACTGTAAACCTCTTCTGTCACTGTATCAGTCAGGTGCTGCTCTTAGGACTCTGTCCAAGCAAGCCCTGCATTTCTGAGCTTAACCTCTTAGAAAACCAGAATAGGCAGTTTTCTACAGCAGTGACACTTTCTATAGCCATGCTTATCTGCACTGATGAAAGACAGGTTTCTGAAAGCAGCTGAAACTCCAAAAGAGTCCTTGCCCAGGACTGATTGCAGTCCCACAGATAGATAGATCTTCATTCTGAGCAAATGCATGGCAAATTTTTGGGGACATGGTGGGAGAAGGCAGAGAAAATGCATTTTGCTGAAGCTTTTAAGCTAATACTAGCAGGATAGACTGTCTAAACTAGCAAATGACAAGCTGTGAGAGGCCACTGGTTCTCCCAAGTTTTGCAGACAAGTGAACAGGCAGACAGGTTGGGAAAGAAAATGCTATCCCATATAGCATCCTTCCCAAGCAGGGAATCCCTTCTGCCAGCTCTGCTGGGCCTGGCATCAGAGCACAGGTATGCAAAACTGGATGGAAAATGCAACAGCCCTGCAGGGAACACAAATCCACTTCATAAACCCACTTTATTACAGATGGAAAGCCAGCATATTTGAGTGCATCAGGAGTCCAGCTGCCACAGTAACACAGAACTACATTGTGTGCTGAACCACAGTTTGCCATCTCTGTAAAAACAGGCAAAAGACATTTCCTATGAGATCTGATAAGAACAGGAGCTGTTTGTTTAAATCTACTCCCTCACTGGGAAAAAAAAAAAAGATGAAATAGCAAACCCTTGAAATGAAAGTAAAGGATCATTATTCTTATTAGAGCAACAGTGGGTACTTCTCATAATGTGTAGTGAAACGCCAGCGCTTGAGTGAATAGGACCAACTGTTCAGCCCCAGAACAAATTGCACATCAGTCTTAACCTAATAGGTAAGATTAATGGAATGCCATATAATGGGGGAAACTCAAAAAATTAAGGTAATTCAGCAGAAATTACTTGGCATCACAGCCTATCTAAATGCATTTCATCTGGAGGATTACTGTCTCCAGTGTTTTAGTTAAGAGTTATATTAATTCAAAAGCCATGCCTTACACAGACCCATCCTGTGCTTAAAGGCTGGCTTTCTGCTAGGAATGCTCACAGTGGAACCTTTGCTGAAAGTTTGCCCAAACATTTCACAGGCGACTGCAAAGCCGAGCTCTGGGGGCTCGGAGCTCCATAGCTCGCCGTGTTTATGACCAGTTGACTTCTTGGCTCCAGCACCTGGATTTGTCAGGGCCTCTTAGCTGCTGCTGGGAACGTGCCCCTGCCGAGCCCGGCTGCTCTCCCTATCACCCCTCTGACAGATTAAAACACAACAGGGTCTGTTGGATGACTGACACATTCTTCCTCTGTCTGACTCTGAAAGGACTTCATTTAACAGCTCTGGAGTTGAGCTTTTGACTGACAGATTGTGAAGGGGAAAAGTCATTCAGTTCCATTAAGCTCAGTAACTGCTGTAGAACAAAACACCTTTAAAAAAAGGGGATGAAAAAAGAGCTGCAGAGAGCGGGGGCAGGAGCTTTAGGAAGAAAAAAGGGGATTCTTTTCAGGTTCAAAGACAATCTTTCCCTTTGCTTTCTGTCCATCAATGAGGGCAGCATTCCCAGAGGGAATACAGTCCAGCGCTCATTGGTGCCATTCAGCTGCCAATCTCCCTGACAGGGAGACCAAAGGGCCTCATGTTGCGCTGCGGAAACTGTCTGTCAGACAATCAGCAGCTGCCATGACATCATCTGCCCTGTTTTTCCAGGCCTATTATAGGGGACTGGGTCCAGGAGTGCTGCTCCAGAGTGGCATTCATATTTTCCTTTTGCCCCCCAAAACGACATTTCTTTACAAAAGGAAATGTGGGGCTGTATTTGCAAGGGAGCTAACTCTGTGCCAAAGAGTGAGGGCTGCATGACTTCAAACTGGTCGTTTTCCACTTACCACACCAAAGTTGCACAACCCCTCATCTATTTTTTATTGTAAACTGGGTTTTATTTTAAGTAATGCTCCGTGTTAAATATCAGTGATTAACCTTTCTTTTTTAATCTGAAAGCTTGGCTTATTAAGTTCTCTGCTTTTGCTATAAATATTGAAATTTTCGTAGGATTGTTGTTGTTGCACTCTTACACATATGTGCATGCGCACACACAAATGCATTCATACAGAAGCCATATTCTGGCTGTATTTACACTGCTGGTGCAGTAGCTGGGGCTGCATTCACTGGACAAAGTGCTGCAGAAAGAAATTGTTAATCCTGAGGAGAACAGAAGAGAAGGGCTACCAGCTGCAAGTGTGAAGTCAGGCAATGGGCAGGACTGGGACACACTGCTTGGGCTGTCCCCTTCATCCTGTCAAATACCAAAAAGGACAAGTAGGCTTGTCCTTTTTGGTGTGAAACAACTGGGAAACTTCAGTGTTCTCCATCCTCCAAATCCTTATCCATAGAGCAAAAATAAATTACATTGGTGCAGTTGACTCAAAGCTAAATTAATTAGTGACTTTACAGCATAATATGTTTGATCAGGAGAAAATCCCAGGCTAAAATAATTTTGCCAGACTAATCCCTGCCTACAAACCAAGATGTAGATTGGTCCTGTCTGGCAGTGCTGGATGCTGGAGACTTGTCCCCTCTGTGACGCTCACAGGCTCTGCCCTCACAACCTGCAGGGCTCAGCTCAGCAGGCTGACTCTGTCCCGCTGCTGAGAGACCAGCAGGATAAAGAGGGAACACTGACAGCATGAAAGTGTGAAATGAGAAGGGGAGGGAGAGCCTGCTAGCGGTGCCTCTGAGTCTGACACCACACCTGGGGCAGGGCTCAGGCATCTCAGCCAGAATCCAGCCTTGAGGGCTGGCTGTGGGACTGTCCAGCTCGGCTGAATGGCCACAGCTCTGTTCTATTCCTTCCCTTGGCTGGCTGGTTGATCAATTGTTAGGTCTGCTGATCTTAGGAGGGCATTATTTCAGGCATTAGTATTAAAGCCAAGCTACATGAAAGGCTGATAGCTCAGGTCCATATGGAACTGTGCTCAGGCTTGTTGCCTTGCCAGGGTTCTGCTGCAAGAGCCATTTTTGGCTGTCAAGTCTGCTGTCTTGTTTCAGTAAGGGATTACTGCAAATCTTCACACGTTCCACATGGACCTTACGAGACAGTCAGTCAGATCCTGGATGAACTTGCACACAAAGACATCCTGCTGCTGCTGGGGTCAGAATGTCTCCCTCCCTTTAGTATTATTTGTATTTTTACAGCCCTGCCAAGGGCCTGCAAGTCTTGAGCAGCTACCATTTCAATCTGTTCCAGCAAGCTGTAGTCTGATACCCCAGCTATGTTTGCTCTGTACATTCAGGCATTACTCTTTCTCACCTGGCAGTGAACCATGCAAATTAAGACAGTCTCCAAGCACACACACACATACACAAATCCATGGAAACCAAAGCTGCCAGATTTCAACATCAGAAGCATGCAAGGGGAGAGGGGCAGTGAGCACTCAGGCTTCCCTCTTTTCTGTTCTCTTTTTCTTCACTCTGAGGACAAATGTCATTATTTACTCTTCTGGCACTCATACCAAGAACATGGTGCTGGTGCAGCAGGAAGCAATAGTAAATCCTTTGTGAGAAGATCTCCAGATCAGATCTGTAAGGTTCACCTCCAAGGTATTTCAACTTTTATATTTTTAACTAATATGACACAAACACTGACAAAGAATCTTCTGTTGGGGCTGAAGAGCAGCACGTACTATTTATTTATGGACACCAGAAGGTACCACAGAAGTGTGGAAATACCAAAGAACCCTGGCTCCTTGTGACAGTCTGCACTTATATTTTGAGAAGAGCAAACCAAAGCAGCGTGGGCCAACAGGGACAGAGCTACATGAAATAATTGGGCTAAGCCCTAAATGGGGCAGCTCATCAGAAGTGGGAGACACCTTTACTACACTGTACATCTGTATTTCAGATCTCAGTGGAAGAGGTTGTTCACTGCTATGAGACCCAAGAGTCTACCTCAGAGTCTGAAAATGTGAAGATATTCCCTTGCATCAAACCTCTTCCTGTTCTGAGATTTGGTGTGAATAGAGACACCACAAAATAGAAAGACACCACATATCCATTACCCCATTCAGCTGTCTTATGTAGTATAAAAATACAGGTTTCATTTGAAAAAGGTGCATCTCTTAAACAGATGTCTAACTGGCATTCAGGAAATAGAAAAATGGTATTTAAATGTCTTTGCAGGCCAGAATCTTAGTAGTCAAATCTTGATTCCAAACAAGGGCATGCTACAAGCCTTTTGAAAGTTGGCTATTACAGGCTACTTCAAAAAATTATCTTATATGTCCTTTTAATACTAAATTCATCATGACACAGACCTTCCTCCTTTGTCAGTGTCTCTGTGGTAAAAAAAACAACGTTGCTGTTTCAACACTTTTTTTGTTTTAAGTTCAGTTTAAATGTGTCCACTTTCAGTTTAAAAAGTGGTTTTGTGCAGTGCATTTCAGTTTCAAATCATTGTGGAATGCTTTTAGCAGATCCTCTGCCAAAAACATTCAGCTTTCTTGTTTCTATGGATAATAGGAGATTTCAGCTTCTATAGTACTATTTTTTGTTCAAATTTTTTATGAGTTGTGAGACCTAAGGTGGGGTCCTCCACATAGTCTCAGTCCAAAATAACCCCTAAAGAAAAAGTTTCTCTTATTTTAATGCCAGACCCAAAAATCCTGAAGAGAATTTAGGAAGAGTGTGGCTACACATTCCTCCCCAACCAGTTTTTCTGGATAGGGAATGTCAGCCTAAAAGCTCATACAGTTCCCAACACTTCTGTAGCACTGTCTCAAGAGCCTGAACTGCCATAGAACTCTGGTAACAAAAGCCCAAATATTTACAACCCACCCATGGAGAGCACATGGATGCAAAGGGAAGGAGGAAGGAAACAGAAGACTTTTGGTGGACCCCACACTTTTGGCTGTGGCAAAATTAAGGCCACAGTAGAGGTAAGAGCTGAATAATTTGTCTCTTGGTCTTTCATCCAGGGATAAATTCCCTCATACAGTGATACTGTAGCACCACCAATATTGACTGTCTGCTGATAATGTTTTGACTAATGAAAGCAGATTTCTATTGAGAAATGTTCACCACTTTATAACCTCTCACAGTAAAACTCAACCTTTTAATCACTTCCCTTCCAAAATGAAGAGCTAGGGGTAACTTCCAACCATGAACTTGGCCATTTTTAAATGATTTTTGCAAAGATCAGATGCCCATGGCTTCAGATAGGAGTCTCTACTTTTCATCATGAAAATCTGAAGTCTGAAAATCAGATTTAAAAACCAAATTCAAGTATCTAGGATTATTCATTTATCTCCACATTTATCTAGCCACCTAATGAGCATTGACTGGAATGTGAATACTATTATAAGTTGCTGAGTGCTTCAGATATTCAGAACCAGGGAAATCAAGCCATAACAACTGAAGCCAATGTATAGATTTAGATAATTGTCTATAAGTACTTCAAAACACTAGACTTTACCTCTCTCCTGGTTTTATCCTACATTTCCTCATTTCACCTATGTTTATCTGAGCTTCATACACAGGTCCAATTTTAGGATGGTCCACAACAGAATATCAGCACTCGGGACTACAATTTTGTTTGAAAATTCATGGACTCCATTACTTCATACTATGCAAAATCTTTCTTGGTCAGAAGTACAGGAATATATTCTATATATTGGTTAAGTGTTCCTGTACTGCTCAGAATCACTCTGTCTCCATCCCACCTCCCTTCTGTCACACTTGCTTAGGAAAAGGCAGTGACATAGGTAGCCTGTGCTTGGTGGCCAGCAGGCTGCCGTCAGGCTTAATGAATCTGTTTGCTTTTCCAACTGCAGGGCACTCATTTGGCCTTATCTTCTCTATCCAGATGCTTCTTTTCCCCAGCTTTGTGGGAAGGTAATAATCCTAAAGCCTTTTACCTTCTGTCAAATAGAGTCAAAATTGGCCTGCGGACCCAAAAGTTATTAGGAGGAAAACCAACATAAAGTGCAATCACATTTGCCTCATTTTTTTGCTAATTCATTTCTGTAGGAAACACAGCCAGCCAGGGAATGGCCTCTGAGTGTTTTCTTCTGTATTTATTTTCACAATGAAAATACCAGCATCAGTCAGGAGTCATGCCCACGAAGGTGGGAGTTCCAGTGAACAACAGCAGAGTATGTGATGCTTCCTGCATTCAGCTGGCCTCCACTCCTAAGCTTGATGATACCAAATTACAAATACATCAAAGAATGGGATGTATTTGTAATTTGGTGAGCAGGAGGCAAGGAAGAAGCAGAAGACTTGTGGTCTGAGAGTCAGTGATACCCAGCCTTCTCATAACTGCCTGGTTTTCACAGTTCCTCGCATTCTTCATTTGCCTTTAGGGTGCAGTTGTTCAATTCTCCCTCCTGTATTATGCAAAAAAATCTCCCTAAAGCCAAACTGATCACTGTTGGGAGCGGAGAATACTCCTTTAATGCCAAAATTTCAGCATGGTTGTAAGTGCAGAACAAGGCCAGGGTGAGGACAAAGGGGAGTGTGATTTGTCACCCCTGTTAATCTTGATCCAGTTCTTGAAATGGAAAGCCACCAGCCATGGTAAGGATCTAAAGGAGTACAGAAGCTATAACAGCACAGGAGAACGGGTTCCATGAAAATCTGCTTCTTTCCTTCCATCAGCTCTAAAATTGGGATGTGAAAGCAGCAAACATATTTACCTTCTTCTTCCAAATACATTGGGGAATAGGAATTCCTTTTTCAAGGCAGGGAAGAAAACTTCAAGTAAATAATGTCAGTTTTTATTTATTCTCCATTTGAATCTCTATCAATTATTTAATATTTGCAAGGCAACCTTATGTATAATCTGTCATAGAAGACTATTTATCCTTTACCAGTAACATTAAACTTTCAGTAACATATACTCAAGCCCTTGGAAAACCAGCCATCTAAAGGCTTTGTATATCTTTGTTTATTTTTACAAGCTGAAAACAAATCTAATTAATTAGAAAAACATGTCTGAAATTTTAGTCAGTGTTATTCTGGTTTTGGCTAGGGCAAAATTGCTTTTTTTTTCCCAGTAGCTTTGTGGAGGTGGAGCCTGGTGCTGTGTGTGTGTGTCTAGGCTGTTCTATACCACCTCAGCTCATTCAGAAGTAAGAGACTTTCTGGCTTCTGGGAAGAATGGCATGGCTTGCAGTGGAAAAAAGCCGTGTGGGGGTAAGGAGCCCATCCATGGCTGGTTTTCATTGTCCCAGACTTGGTGAGAACTTTGCATATAAATCACCCTCTCTTTGTACACTTTTGTTATTAATATTGTTGCCGTTACTGTTCATGTTCTTATCTTATTGGTGTTTCCAATAAATTGTTCTTGCTCAATCTGTGATCTTTACCTTTGGTTCTAGCAACTGGAGGGGAGAGGAAACTGCTGGTACTGGTTTGGTGGGAGCACTGAGTCAAGAATACCACTCCTAAACCTTGACAACTATGAAATCAACCTTTTTTTTTTTTTCTTTTTTTCTTTTTTTTAATAAATGGTTCCAAAAGTACTGGGGAAAATATCTAGTACATTGAGTGAAATGAAGGACAACCACACTATTTGTATTGCCACAACGCCAATGGCTGCTAGTGGTGTGTGACAGGAACCCCATGTGCCAGCTGGTGTATGACTAAAAGGCAAATGTGTGATTAAAAAGACAGCCCTTGAGCCAAGACACTTAAAACAGCACAGCAGAGGCCTCCAGCTGTCTATGAAGAGGACGGGACAGTGAATTGTCAGAGGACAGCAGCAAGTGCCATGCTGTGCTGCGAGCCAGCAGGACACAGCAGATCACTGCAGGGAAGCCCCAAATGCCCATGCTCCTGACACCTCCCTGTGCTTGCAGCCTGCCCACAAATTTCTGTGCTAAGCATTGCAGGTACACTGTAATAAAGTTCTTATTTTGCTACATTAAAAGTCCAGATTTCAAGTGTGTTCATCATCTCATGGTCTGTGTGGTTTCTCTAGAGCAACTAGTGATATCAATATCCAGGTTCTTGGGGATGTGAGAACTGGATCTTCCAGTCGTACATAATTATTCCCTCTCTATAATATGCTCCAAGGTAGAGGTAGTGGTGTCCCCTAATCAGTTGTCTGTAAGAAGTTTTATCAGTTGTCACTTAGAAGTTTTATATTTCTATCTAGCTTATCCACAAAATGCAGGTTCAGTGGTCTTATTATGATATTGTTCAGCTCGGCATCTGTATTTTGATTTTCACTCAGCTTCTTTCTTATGACCCATCTAAGTTTTATTTTATGACATATCAAATTGCACCTTTCTGTTTTTTAATAGGTGTGGGTCTGTGGAAAGAGGCACTTTTTTTCCTTCATGCTCTGACTATGCCTTATTTCATGTGACACTACAGCTAGATCCCCAAACTATCATATTGGCTTCTTAACTTCTGGTTTGGTTCCTAGCATGTTGTGAATATTAATTACTCTTTTTGATTTTCCTCTGAACTTACCAACTTTGAAATAGATAGAATAATACATGAACAGACATGAAAAGTTCTTTTGCATGGAAAGTCAATTCTGTACAATTGTTGAAGAAGGCACTAATTTGATTTTCTCAGTATCCAGATTTTTTTCCCAATATTAAAGCCCATTAAAAGCAAATGGAAGGAGGCTGCCCTTCCTTACCAGAAGAAGGCATGCAATGGCAAAGGAGGTTAGTCCTCTATTAATATTTTCATCTGGACATATTTAATAAAGTTATGGAGAGCACAGCTGTGCAATTTGAGTTTCCTTAGTGTTTGCAGGTACTGCCGCTCTCAAGAATATAATTTCTCATCTAAGATCAGGTACATGTTACAAAGCCCTGTGTGTCATGTGCTATTTAACACTTTGACAGTTGCAAATAAGATGAACCTTGTCACAAAGGCAACCGCCTACGGGTTTGTGTAATCTCAATTTTCTAAATGAAAATAGTATTTTTATGCCTTTATTAATAATAAAGGTATAAATCTTGCTTATGTGGGTACTTCTGTTGACTTGTGGGAGGAATGCAAAGTTAGGAACAGATCCAAGAAATTAATGAATTAAGATGTGCAAGCATTTTTCTTGACATCATTTTATTAACTCTGAAAAGAATTATCAGACCAGAATGTAGAAGTCGTAAAGGTTTTAAGGTTTCCAAAATCTAGAAAATAATCTAGATAGGCCTGCTTCTGACAGTAGGCACAGAAGTTCTTTCCATATTTAAGAATACAAATCTCACAGGACAGAGCACCCTGGGTCCAGTGAAAGCATTAAGCATGTGCTTAATTTTTACACATACCAATACTTCCATTCACTTTATAATGCTTCAACATGGTAAATCACAGTCAAACTCATATTTATATGATTTCTGGATTTGGATTTAAATGGTGTTTCTATTTATCCATGACTTACATATCCACTTTACTTTTTCCTGTGTCCCATTATAGCACAGGCATATGGGACAGAGTTATAGCGCATTTAAGTCTGCATTTCATGACATCCATGATTTTTTAGATCACAGAATTTAATTAATGTAAGCAATTTTTCCACTGAGTATACAACAGCTGGTTATTATATACCACCTTTTATTTACTCACTGAAGAAGATAACTTTTATATGTTTCACGAGTTTTTACTTCTTGCAAGAGTTCAGATCATTTTGCTAATAGTGGAAATACGCTGGCATGCATGATGACCCAGCATCACCCATATGAAAATTGGGTGCCCCCAGAATCCCAGACCTTCCAGCTTACATCTCCAAATGGTGGTGGAAGGCACCAGAGTGAGTCACTAGGGTTGTTTTTCTCCAGTTAAAAGAGTTGTTTCATTCTGCTTTCAAGCATGATATGAAATTATTGACATTCAAATAACTGTGCAGGGACTGGAATTCAAAGCCAATTAGAGCAGGATGATGTAAGGCTGCCAATTTACAATTACCACAACACCTGTGACATTTATAAATATTACTTCACAGCATTCCTGTGTCCTTAGGTAAATCCTTAGATTTCACTTTGTGAAATGGATCGCATATGTTCTCTGCTTCTTCGACTTGACAAACATCTTTATATACAGCAAGCTGCTTTAAAATAGTTTGGAATTTAAAACATTTGACAAGCAAGACTGTTCTTAACTTTTTACTGCTGTAATTAAGAATCAGGAAAACCACCAAAGTTATGGTTAGCTGAGGCATCATCTGCCTGAGCACCAGAAAATATGTGGCAACCCAGCACAGAGAGATGAAATCCTACAATATAAAGCAATGGGGTTTAAGCAATGCATAAACGTGTCAGGACCATCTCTGCACTAAAACAGAATTGTTTCCCTTAACATTTGTTCAGATTAATAACAACTACAACATTAACAATGTTCTTGCTTTTTATAAATGGTAGTAATAATGGGAAATTGTTTCCTGATGGTATCAATTGGCATCAGCAAAATAGGCAGTTGCGACCTCTCAGTGCCTTCAGCCCACACCAGCTTTGGTTTCAAAACATTTCCAGCATTTGTTCACTGTTAACTGAAATCATTGTTTCTACAAGTACCACGTGAAATCTTCACAGCAGCTGAAAATGGTGCTCAGACAGTTCTTTCAGCCCTGCATGAGTGGGGGAATATTGAGGAAGCCATGCAAAATCTCAAGATGCCAACATACTTCTTTTGCAACAGCTATGGCAGCTTACAAAGGCACCTCAGATTTTTGTCCCATAATTTAAGTAACAGACAAACTGGTAACTTTAAGTAAGTAACAAGTAAACTGACCCCAGTAAAGTTATGTGGACCATTTTCTTCCAAAATACCAGAGGTGAATTTAAATATGAAGAGAGTGACAGGTAATAGCTGTGAGACAAAAAACCTATAAGATAGGATTTTTTCACAAACAGAAATACATGGTGGTAATGCTATTTTAAAATCTTTATCTCATTGCAAAGCACTTCCCCATAACTGTTAGCAATATAAAAATTATTAATTACACTGGGACTATTTCTTCAATTACAAAAGCAAGTGGACAGTTAGAATCAAGTGCAGATCAGGATGCTAGCAAGCCCAACTCCAGTTGTTAACAATGACATAGATATTCCTGATTTGCCTCATGAAAATTGCTGAATGAGGAATCAATTATATGCAAATTGTATGATGAACTAAACTCAGAGAGGAATTATTTACTCTTTGAAATTATTGGTTTTTTAATATTAAAAACCAAGTGAGAATAAAATTATCAAACTCAGGTAAATTCAACTTTTTATTGCAGTGGAATGACATTTACATGAAACAATGACCTTGCCTATGACTTTAGTTGCCCATCATAAACCCTGAAAGAGCATCATGTAAGCCCAAGGGAACTCTTCAAAATTCACACTAATACAAAGTGGAACTTGAATCTGTCCAATCATCTTCAAAAGTAATTGCATCTCTCTCATGCTTTCCCCATCACTCTTCTTCTGTCTCTCTTGTCTGCTATCTCTATCTGAAATATCTTTCTGTCTTGTCCTTCTCATGTATCTACCTCCACTTAGAATGAAAACAATAGGTATGATTAATCATATAACCTCATAATATGATATATTGACAGGTTATTTCTTCCTGCCATACTTGGGTAAAAATCATGCTTGTGTCACATGCTGGTCCCAGTTTATCTTCCTAGATTCAATTTCAGATGAAACACCTATCATTTTGATGTTTCCACAAATACTTATGCTGAAAATAAAGGTCTTATCTGATTGCCTATGGACTCTATTAACATGCACAGCCATGCCACATAGTTTGGTCAGAAGACAGAAGCATTTTTCATAAATATCCTAAATTTATAAAAGTCCTAAAAGTACCAAATTCCTGTTTGTGGAATTGGTTTCCATTTTTAGGTCTTTGAGGACCTCCTCTTTTGAAGTTGCTGGATTTTTCTTCATCAGGGAAAGACTGCCTTCAGCTACCTCTTTGTGATCTAAAACTCTGATGTGGGAGGGTTTGGATACAAGTCATTCTTGATAATGAAATATTTACAAGTGTTCTTTAAGTTGAAATATCATCCAGAATGCCTTGGTTCTTTTCCTAAAATAGCATCATGGAGATGAAAGGCTTCTTAGACATCAAAAAACCCCCAAAGAGTGACTTGCTGTTTTGTGATGAAATACTATGAAGTGGGGAATGGCATTGTGATACCCTTGGAGGAAGGCAGAGTCAAGCTAAAAGGACAAAAAGTCAATAAATTACAGAAGCAAACTGAAAATACAGACACAAGGATTTCATCTGTATAAATCATGACAGGTCCATTCCCACTATGCTGATTTATTCTTTCTGTGAGCCTTGCCAGTTAAGCTGTCCCGGCTCACTCACAGAATATACAAAGAAAATGAAAATCCAGGGAGGTCAATATCCAGCACTCTGTCCCACTTCATGGTGTGTCTGGTATCCCTTACTAAATCTGCAGCCTCATCCTGGGCTATGAAAAGAGAAGAATGGTGTCTGTCCTCAGGAGACCGGAGCTGCAGCTGTGACAGGAATGAAATAAGAGGTGCCAGTGTGGCCAGGCTTGCCTTCTACCCATCTCCTCTCATCCTCTGACATTCCCAGGCAGAGTCAGCATCAGATTTATGGGGGCCTCAGGCAGAGGTTAAAGTGTGGGCCCTTCTCCCTTCCCTTGTTTGAGGTGAGTCTCAGCACTACTCAGTTTAATGTGGTATGAGCCTCTGCCCATGTCCTGGGCCATTGTTCTGGGAATTCACCCCTAAAGATACTTCTCCCCACCGATCTACAGCAGAAATTCACCCATTCCATTGCAAAAGTCTGCTGATGTTTGGCTTTATTTCTCATGTTAGCCAAAGTCTCCCTGTCTTTTTCAAGATCCCGCTATTTTGTTCCTTCTCTCCTGTTTCACTATGGCATATGCAGTAATATTGCAGTAACACCAAGGTTTAAAACCATAAATAACAGAGATCAAAAGAGCCCTCAGATCATCTCACCACCCTCCTGACTGTTCCCCAGGGTACCTTCCCCAAATTTGTTCAGTCCTGTTCCCCAGGACTTTACTAATAGGGCTTTCAGCAGCTTCCTTCAGTAGGCAGCACTGCGGTGTTATATTTCTGAAACTTGACAATGGCTATTATTGTGCCTTAAGGGGGAAAATTAGGATTTTTGCTTTTCAGTAATTTTCTCCTCCATTACTAGAAACTCTAGCCCTAAATTTCAGTTGACCCTCTAGGTCACTATTAATCAACATTATGTATCATTTGAAACTCCAAGACATGCTCTTCATCTTTCAAGTCTAGTTTTAAAATCCAGAAGTGGGGGTGGTAGGTTTGACATAAATGCAGTAAATACAGCACAGGGGAACATGATAGGAGGATATAGTATTTTTGACTAGTACCAATGGTCACTGTTAAACACTCAAAAAGTCACCTGAGCTTAGAAGCCATGGAATAGGGATCCAAGTGTCTTCTTGGGAATTAATAAAAAAATCACATAGTAATATTCCAACAAAAAGCAAATAGGTACACAGAAATTAAGCCAAATTCTGCACTCTCCTATTCCAAGTTCTTTGGGCAGGAAATGTACTTCTCCATCCAGCACAAAGGTGTCATCTCCATTTAACTTTGCTGTGCAGTTGGGAACATGCACCTGCTATTAAGTTTGGGTGCATTTCAGTTATTTCTGAGTAGCATTTTCATGAAACTAGCATCTCTTCCCTGTGATTTTGCCACAGTGCCATGTCTTCTATTTCTAGGGAAATCCTCTTTGAGTTGTCCCCCAGATTCCCTTCCTCGCTGGAAGAGCAGCTCCTCTGGAGAGCTTTGCTCCCTCTAAGCCATCATGTAACTCACATGCATTCTTGCAGCATATTTCAGGTGTGTGTCATATGGGTAATGACAAGGAGCTGAGGATTTCCCCCAGCTCTGTGACCCACCAGTTTAATTAATAGCCTGTCACATGGCACAACTTCATAAGCAGTGCTTGAAATGGCCATTGTTGCAACAGGGACAGAGTATGAAGACTCTGTACCCTGTGATCTCACGTCTCTCACAGCCTGATTTTTTTAAGTATTCCCCCAGGGCCCTACAGACAGGCACACGCATCTCTTGGGTGGGGTTGGATTACGTGTCGAAAGATAATGTCGTTTCTTCTGCAGAAGAAACATTTGTCCTGTGGCTGTACCCATAAAGCAAGGAGGCTTCAGGGCTAGTGGAGTAACTTCAAGGTGCATTAACAGCATTATTCATGGTTCTCACACCTTACCCCTCAGCTTTGTAGTGACAGAGCACCCTGCCCTCCTCTTGTTTACACTGCTGCAGATTTGGGGACCAACTGTTTTGCGTGTTCTGAATATTTTTTATCAATGATCAGCACTGTGGCAGGAGTGAAGAAAAAATCTCTGTCATAGCCCTATCAAATGTCTGAGCCTGAAATACACTCCAAAGGCATGCCTCAAAGCCTCCAGTCCAGTACCTGAGCAAAGACATGGACACCTGAAAATAATACGGGATCAGATGAGGAGTGCACATCTGGCCAGAGATTCAGGGGGTGATAATTTTCACTGATGCATGAGTTTCTGCTCTTACCCTACACAACTGATCTCCTATCAGCTAACCATGAAAATTGGTCACATATGTCTCGTGAACTCTTCCACTTAGGCAATTTGACAGGGTCCTGCACACAACATCTCCCCTGACCCTTTTTAGCTTGCCTTGTGAATTTTTTATCCAAATAATGGAGGGTGACCAAACAATTTAGGGCAGTTTAGGAGAGGGTTGTGCAAAAAAAAAGTAATATAATCACATTAGGGAAGGGGGGATTTTAACAAGAAGATGAGAGAAGAGATTTTGTGAGCCTTAGAAAAACTGTTGGACTTAAAACCCATATGCTGTTCAAACTGTAGGGAACAAACTTACCTTGGGTGTAGTTATCATTCCTGTATCCAATATGTAAAATTTTTCAGTATAGCACAAAGGCAACCAAAGTACTGTAGATTGAACAACAGGCACTGCAGAGAGCTTAATCCTCCTGGGGCAGGGATAAAGCCAAACCAAGGCCAGGTCTGAGGTCAAGAGGAACTGAAAGTCAGATTTGATGGAGCTTTGAGCAATGTTAGCAGTGAAAGGTGGACTAGATGATCTTTAGAGGTGCCTTCCAACCCAAACCATGCTATGGTGATATGAAGATAGCACAAATTTCTTAGATTCTTGACACTTGGCATTTTTCAGGAGCTACATTAGTACAAACACGGCAAGCAAATTGTTAGCAGCTGTGTGCTGCTGTGTCATTCATATTATTATTATTATTATTATTATTATTATTATTATTATTCACTGTTATAATTCTGTTACTAAAGCCACAGAAAAGAAGTATGTTAACTCAAGACTGTATCTGCATGCACAAAAATAAAAGAGGCAGGAAGACCCAAAATCATCTTTATTACCAACATACGATTTTAAAAAAAAAGGACAACACTTCTCACCCCCCATCACCTTCCCTTCCCCCCACCACCCAAAAATGTTCTATTTATTGTGTTTTGTGCAGAAAGGAGGAGCCTAGGAAGGTTTCTTTCCTTGGTGGGTTCCTGGTTGGGAACACACATTTCCCTCACCAGCCTCAAGCCACTGACAGTACCTACCACAGCCCCCGTTTTTGCTTTTAACAAGAAAGGGTCATGTGCAGAAAAAGACCACTGCCCACTCTTAAGAATGGGACCTATGTGATTAGAGAGTCTCTCTCCTGGCATAATAAATCATGCTTTCCTATGCTGTTCACTAATGCTGAATACTTCCAGTGTTCAATATTTCAAGTACTTCTGTTGGTCAAAGCCCATACTGATTTTCTGGAAGTAGTTTCATTCACATTATACTTGTACAAAAACATGATTTATTTTAAATGTCAGGAGTAAATTACAGTTTTACAGATTTTGTAGAAGGTTTTTCTTCCCAAGAAAATAGATTATTCTTCCCCCAGAATTACCAGGTTTCCTCAGGTCTTGGTTTTTCTTCTCTTGATTTAGAAAGCCACACATATGAGTACACTAAATATTTATGAATATAATTTATGAGACCAGTTGTTTTTTTCTTGCCAAAAGTAAGAAGTTGGCCTGTGTGTGGTCAGAAAGTCTAACTATGACCAGACTGAAACCATGGAGGTGACGGCAACTTCATATTCAGTAAGAAAAATGGCTAAAAATTGCATATATGACATAGAAAATATATCCTAAATAATAAGAAAACATACATCATCTCTAGGCGTACCAGACTGTTAATTCAAAATAAAAGGCAATAAGGAAAGTTAAGCACAAGACATTCATCAGCTACATTACAAAGGGCATAAAAAGTTTACTATTTTCCTGGCTGAATTAATTAATTTTGCTTTTGTTTTATTTGTTTTATTGGTTTCCTCATTGTCTTTAAACAAGTTGATTTGGGCTTCCACTCAAAAATTAAAGAGAGTCTCTCCACTGGGTGTCTCTCCACTGGCTTCTCTTCTTGAGAAGCCTCAAGACAAGATGCAACACATCAACTTAACCTCCCAAAACTCTTCCAAAACAACCTCCCATTGCACTCAGGGAGCAAATCCTGCCTCCTCTGATGCTTGGCACAGCCTCTCAAATGTTGTCCAGAATTCTGAAAAATGAGAAGCAGTAAGATTTTCATCATTGCAGATCAAATGGTCCCAAATAGTAGTTTTTATTGATTAACATATCATCCCTCACAAGTTAAACCAATTTTTTCTGTAGGATAATGCAGCATTATCAAGAACAAATCATTGGTAGCTGTCCTTCACTATAGGAGAGGATATCAGATTAATACTCCAAAAATTCCAAAAACATAACTCTTAGATTTATCAAGTTAGAATTCCTCCAAGCCAATACTTTGACAAGTGCAACTAAGAAATATAGACATTTTGAGTGCAACTAAGAAATATAGACATTTTTAAAACAAAGTGAAAGCCAAAATAGAATGTGTGCTTTTGAATTTCAAAATAACAGTTCCCTAAAGTTTACTGTGCTGACTAGAGCAGAAGAGGCAGTGATAGGGATTGGGTTCTTTTGAGCAGCTGTTACCTCAGTCCCACTGGATGTGGAATGGGAGAAATGCATCCTGGCAACATGCAATCCTCCACATTCACTGAGCTTGCTTGTCTCTTGAGTTGGGGAGTTCCTTCTTTCTTGCCTCCAGTGTACAATTTATGATACAGTTCAGGTATTTATAACTAGGTTGCTTTTCATGTTCCCCTCGGTGCCGGTTTTACGAGATTTTGGGAAAGAGAAGCGTATCCTATAAATTCAAAGTTTGAAATCCACTGGTACTTATCAAGTATCAGTTTGAGGATTCAGAAACTTTACTAGACAGCAGAATTCTCTGCCACCACCTACTGTAACCCTAATAAAGTGAACTTTTCTGTTTGCTTGGTGGTTAAAGAAACCTGCTGACCAGACGCCATCAGCTAATCTTGTGTTCTGTAGAAATGCAAAGAATTTTCTGAATGAGGAATGTGTTTGAAGCTCCCAAAGCAAAGAAAGATGTCTCTGGCCATTGACTACTCGCCCAGATGAACAAGGAACACCTTCAGATGTGTCTGTGATACTGTATGGATCCGTGGCTACTGTAAACGGATAAATTTCACAGGCCATTAGTTTTGCTTTTGTTACCCCACAGAATTAAACCCATGGGCATGTTTAGAAGGTTTATTTCAGATAAAATTTTCCATTTCAATCTGCTGCAAGATATTCCACTGACCCCTCATTCTACCTACAGGAGTCCAAATATTCCCAGGGTGGATACATAATCAGTTATTTCAAATGAAGTTTACTCTTAATGGAAATTCAATCAAACAACACAATCTTCATGAGCACCTTTTTTACCACTGTGTTTGCCGTCAGAAGCATCTTGAGGCAGAGGACCCTTAATGGGTTTTATAAAGAGCTCATACCCAGTGCCTGACACTATAAGCCAAAAAAAGCACCCTGACTAGTTCCAAAAGAGAGAAGCTAATGCAGTACCATCTGTACTGGTTTTCAGATAAGGTGCTTCTCACCTTTTTTTTTATGGGTTGATAAATTCCAGCCAAGCTGGCATTTCTCAACCATGTATCATGACATCTGAATTTCAGTCATTTAAGAGTTTTCAGAGCTGATGGGAATGGTGGTTGTTTTTTTAAACTAGATATTAACTTATTTTTAAATCTACTCCAAGCCCAGTACAAGCTTTCACTTATAAGAGACCAGTAAGTCTATCAACCCTGAGTAGTCCAAACTCTGAAAAGCAGTTCTCTAGGAAAATACCTGAGAAAGAATTTGCAGATTTATTTTAAAGGTCTCAGCCAAAAATCAGAGAAGGTCCAACATAAGCAATTTTACATTTGCAACTATTTACATCTGATGGTTTCCCTTCCTTGGGCCAGTGTCAATTAAATTTTTTTCTTTGTTTGATTTTTAATAGACCATATGAATTAGTTCTGATTCTGTAAAATATCATGAAGCTCATAGACTACTGGCATCTTGCATATTTCATATGATATTTCTGTCAGGTTTGCTCCATTGTCATTCACATGCAGCAGTGATGGAGCAAATGAAGCTCCATCAAGTGAAGCTTCATTGCCCTCTGGAATAGCAAAGGCAAGGAAAAGGGAAGCAAAATTTTCCTGTAATTGCTGTATCCTCCCATCCCTGGTGCTCTTTCAGAACGAGATACACCGAGTACCTGGGGCAGGCAGCTCTTCCCAGCTGAGGCAGAGCACTCTATGCTGGCCCTCCAGACCACACTCTATGCTGGCCCTCCAGACCACACTCATGCTTCCTCAGAAGTCAAAAAATGCCAACATCAACCCACGTTGCAAAAGTGCCTGGCCCAGGTTTCTCTCACACAGGCAGACCAGAACCTGCAGGAGCCTTCATCTCCTGAGCTGAGTGAGCTCAGCCTTGAGTCCCAAGGACAAGCTGCAATATTAGCAGACAGCACAGGTCATGAGTTTATGCCTGCTGAAACCCACCTGCACATCTGTTCTTTGCCCAGTTCCAGAGCTCAGCCCAAAGCTTAAGGAGACCTCTGAGCTCTGAAACACCAGCAGGACCCACAAGCCACCCTCTGTACAGTTTGATATCTTTCACACAAAGATCTTAAACCAATTTGCTAGCATTAATTAAGCTTCATAAACTCCTTTGGGAGTTAAATAGAGGTTGTTATACACACTTTACACCAGAGCTTACTTCAAGAGTTTTCTTAAGTGCCTGTTCCTGCTGACCTATCCAAGAGCTCGAGTCAGAGTGAATATGCTGACATGCTGAAATGCTGCTTCATGCAGGTAAGCCTCAGTTTAGTTTTCCACTAAAGCAACATATGGGAAAACATGCACTTAACTGTGCCCAGTGTGATTTAAATATGTTGCATGCTCAAGGGCATACATGAAATAAGACATGTGAACCAGACTGTTCCAGGCTTTGTAAGACAGCCAAGACACTGGCAAGTAAGGTAGTCTCTGGACAAAATTATAGCATTCATTTTCAATATCATGAAAACTGATTGATTCTGGTTTAGATTTTAGACACTGAGCAATGTTGGACTTTTTTTTAGCCTTTTAACTGACAGTAGTGTGAAAGGTACTTTGGTTTTCCCATTAGATCCCTTTAAAGCAGGCCATAGTCAGTTGAGCTGATGCGGTGCATTTTTATGGAGTTTATATAAGTTTAACCCCTGGATTAATATGCTTCTCTTCAGAGATTGGGCTGTTGGAGTCCTTTACTTATTCCTCTAAAACACAGGTGATATTTTTGGCATTGCTGCAAGACAATCTGTCTACATTACTGAGCCTCCCATCCAGTCATGAAATGAAATGTTTTCTTTTTTTCCTTGAACACCACAAGAGTTGCTGAGGTTTCAGTTCTGACTACGGTGAAACTCATAATTTTGTCACTGGCTTTACCAGGATCAGGACTTTCCCCAGACCAAAGGTATTCCATTGACAGTCAGTGGACCCTTGGGCATAAATGGACCACTTCTAAGTCAGCATACGAGAAGCTGATCTGTCATGCATAGTTTTTAATTCTCTCAGTGGACAACCTTGAAAACCATTACAGACCCATATTCTGAAAACAAGTGAAAGCCATTTCCCTTAGCCACTGAGAAAGATAAGTTCAATAAAAAACTGAAGTCATGTCAGCACTGCTCAATTTGGGTCTTTATTGAGGTCTCTTGACAACAATAAAGGCCTGTTTCATATATTCATCCTGTGGTCCAACCTGTGGGTGTCCCAACTTGATGGACACTTTGCCTCCATGTTTAACAGCACATATGTCCCTTGTGTCTTGAACAGCCCAATCTTGGGGACAGGGTTGGACTTCATAACATCATCCTGGCCCCAATTTCCACTCTGCTTATGCTAAACCTCCAGTTTTCTGCATTTTCCTTCATCTTAAAATGTCACAAGCCCACCACACAGCTGTGGGGGTCCTTATGGATTTTGTCAGCACTCAGATATGCAGGAAACCTCCTGCAATAGAATTAATAAGGTTTGAGTGCAAACTTGCCAGCTACCCAGGTTTTGCTTGATAAAGACAGTTTTGGCTTATTTTAGGCTTTCAGGAACGAACTTGGCAATACCATAACTGCAGGACTAAGGCAGAAAAGAACCACATAGAAATCTTAATAGGAGAGAGAAACCCACAGAGCCTTTTGAAAAATGCTCCTGCCACGACAGCTGAGGCCCCAAATACAGCCATCTGCCTCCTTTTTCCCTTTCCCCTTTGCTACACTTCCTCTCCCAGATGTTTCTCATCATCTAAGGTAGCAATTCAGGCATTCATGTAACTGATCCAAAGGAGTGTGCTGCATGTGATTAGCATCAAGTCACCAAAGAACAAAGAAATGCAATTAATCCCTGTTTAAATAAAAAACAGATTAGATAAGATTAAACATATTAGCAATGGGCAAACCTCAGATGGTTTGTAGACCAGCACTAGGCTGGAAAATCATTTGGGAATGCCAGCATAACCCAGATCCTATCCAAAGTTTCTGATAGCTCCATCCAAGAAAGCTTGAAAGCACAAGGAAAGCTCTCCTGCATGGTACTTTGCACTTGCTGTGCTTCAATACAGCTGGAAAAAAATCCCACTCTCATGGTATGTTGACTTTGGGCACCAACACCTCTGATTACGGTCAGAACAAGAAAATATTGAGGGTAGAGTTGCCCACTTACTAAGTAGGGTTTAGTAGAAAGGACTTGTTATAGTTAAACAGATTTCAGGATTGGTTTAGTTGTTTTGTCTATTTTGTTATAGGCTGAATTTGTTTCTAGGCTTTATGGCAGAAAAATGACCACTGCCCTGCTATCCCATTGGTATTCATGATGTTGCATGTGCCTCCAAATGAGCATTTTGAGCAACTCATCTTCGCAAAAATAACTCACATCTGTTGATGGGGGTTAGGTCGTTGGTACTCTGATTTCAACAATGTGTTCATCAGCATCTGAAACAGGAACATTTTGACCAACTCAGAGAAGTTATTGCAAATAGTAGTGAAAGATTCTTCCCTAGCAGATCACAGATTTTGCCTGATTTGCCAGCAGGGCTGGGCTTCAGCTCATCTCACTGCAGGATCTTCACCTCTGTTTTTAAAGTGATCCTGAAACCTAAGACTTTAAATAACATATCCTAAGATTCCTTATTTCATCAGAATCAATCTTTATTACCCTTGTTCACAATTTTTGACTATTTCTACGTGTAGAATAGAATTACAGAATGAATTGTATATCAATCAGGAAAAAAAAATATCCATTAAGAAAACTAATTTTAAAGGTCTTTCTGGGAAGATAGGATTGATAGGTGGATGACTGGACAGACTCTTAGAAAAGTTCTTTGAGGAACTATATTTAGTGTAATACTTCCCTGAAACAAGTATCTTCTAAACTTTTCTTTTACATCCAGTCCAGTGAAAGCAAAATGTAGGGAACACAAACACTGTCACTGAAAAGAAAAAAAAAAATATCAGAAAAAAAATATCACTCAATATCAGAATCATGAACTGTATTCAGAATTTTCCATGTAAGAATGGTCACTCCAGAGAACATATTTATAGTAAAATGACAAGCAGAGACTGTTGGGGATTACAAGCATACACATTCATCACAATGTAGTTGTTTCCCATTTCCATGACTATTTTCACAGTCTTTAGTTTGAAGAAGTGAGATCAGAGACAGCCGGGGCCTCTCCTGTTGGACTGGTCCAGCTAACCTCTGGAAAGCAGCCATTCAGTACACACCATAATTTGCTCTCAGTCTGAACTGGAGCCTCCATTAAATCAAACACACAGGGCCAGATTCTCAGCCAGTGTAACTTAAAGTAGCTCCACAGAAGGCAACTTATGGCAGCTAAGGTCTGATGGATGGTGTTAAGTGTGCTGGCAAAGCTTCAGCCATCGGGCAAGAATGATTTCTCACCTGTTTCCCAAACATTTATTATTCATGGCTGGATTTCAACTCCTTTCCTCACGGTGACTAGCACCCTCCTTGAGAAGGAGTCTTACTGAGTTCTCAGGTATACATGGAAAATTTAAAAAAGGCTCAACAGGAGGGGAGCAGGATCTTCAGTGCTAAAAAATTAAATGCCTCAGGGGTCTCAAACCCTACCCCTTTTACAAACTAAACAAAAATCCCTCTCTCGCCTTAAACCTGCCATCAGAAACTTTCAAAAATATGGTTTGTCAAACATTTTGGATTTTATTTCTAATGAAATGCTAATAAAAATGTGAAACGATAATTCATTTTGTGGTGCTGGGCTCAAAGAGTGAGAATACTTAGTAGCTGTGTGTTCAAGATGAATTGCTGGGAAACGCTTTTAAAATCTGTCCTGTCTTTTACCTGTTTAGATTTATACCACCTCAGATGTTAACAGCCCTTAGGTGGCTTCTTAATGCCAAACGTAAATACAAAAACAAAAAGAAAATGTTCCTCGTGCATTCATACATATCTTTCCTGGCAAAAGGCCACTTCTGTCACTCAGAGCTCTCAGAGCTCAGACTGTTCTTCTTTTAATTTGGCATCAATTTCTTGGCTGCTTTTAATAGTATTATTTTTGTTGGAGGTAAGCCAGACAACACACTTTTCTAACCAATTTGTCCAATAAAATGGATTATTTTGTTAGTTAATCTGTCACTTCTTGAAAAGAGAAATCTTTAATACCATTTGTACAAATATTCTCGGTTTATGTCTTACGCTTTCTTGTTGCCCTGCATCAATACCAAAGCTTCTACAAGAGCTAATTTAGTTTTGATACATTCACAGAAAAATGACTGTTCAGCCTTGATCAGAATCTTCATTTTGATACTTCTTTTTTTTTTTTTCAGAGATTAAAAATAGTGATTTTGTCAGGTCTGGGAGGATAACTTTTCTGGTCCCACTTGTACAGTCCTTTGCCTACACAATACATCAGCTTTTTCTCGGTAAAAATGGAAGAAAGTGCAGTAAAATTAACAAAGCAGCATTCCCTTCCCACTATGGAGCAGTGCCATCAGCTCACCCCTCCTTGCCCTCATCAAAGCCTGAACTGGCTTGATGAAAGCTGGCTCCAGACGAGGCACACGTGGCTGGGCAGCCCATGCATGTGTAGGTTTGGTGAACTGGAACATTAGACAAGACTAAATGTCTGAACACACCCTGCAGATTTTCTTCCCTGAACTGTTTTTCCATCTTTACTCATCTATCAGTTTTCTGAGGTTTAAGAGCTCACGTCTGAGACTGTGACTACTCTGTCTAAAGATGCTAAAAATGGCCAGTGTGTTCAGCAGTGTTCTGCAGATGGCCTGGCAGATGAACAGGCTGGGGTACCACCTTCTCTTAAAGAGGAGCTGGCGAACACAGAGCAGAGAACAAAACATGCAAATCTTCATAACAGTGTCTGATAAAAATGGTCATACACAAAAATCAGGTCAATAAAATATGTTATGTTTTAAGAACAATCCTGGAAGGATTAAAAACAAATGGAAAAAAATTCCACACCATTACCCATGAATTCATTGTTTCCTGTGCTGGACTGCAAATAAACAGATGGATATTGTGTGGAAAACACTGCATGTTCACTGACAGTGTGGTTTTACCTTTAATACAGCTTAAATCAGAAGCAGAGTAAACAGGACTGCAAGGAGGCATTAAACATATACTGTTTGGCCCCAGAAACAGAACCTCCAGCAAGGCAAGCATCAGTACCTGCTGCCTCCTTCCCATATGGATACAGGTAGTTAAGTGCCTGTCTGCACTCTCAGAATATCAGAATATCTTCTGAGTGGAAAGTAGGCACCTTGATGGAGCCCATGTAAATTAATTGTATTTTTTTTAACTGTAACCATCTGCATGCCAACACACTGGTTTGGCCAGCATTTCCTGCTCTGGGGTGAGCCCACAGCCCAGTGTGTGACAGTGTGACAGGACTCAGCCTGCCTGGCCGCTGTCCTTGGGGACACAGAGGAGCTGCCAGCAGCTGCCTGCTGCCCACACATGCCTCTGGGCAGGATGGGAAGGTACCAATGCACAGACCTAATGTGCTTTAACAGTGCCCACAGCAGCTGTGGCACAGTGACAGCATCACCAAGCCCTACTCCAGAGCAGCCAAGTCAGCATCGTGCCGTGCCCAGCTGATGTTCCCCCAAAAACCTCTCTGCTGGAGAGCTGCTCCTCCTTTGGAACTGCAAGGATCCCTCAGGGCAGGCTATTCAACTTGGCCTGATGAATATTTAAACTAAGGGCTATTTGCTCTCATGTTTAGGAATATAAACATTGCCAATTTATATCTGACATCTCTTAACTCAGGGAACAGCTTTATATAAACACATGTTTGGTGTCTTCTGGTTTCTTTCTCAACCAAACCCTTTAGAAAGCGTACATACACTTCAGAATGATGTGAGCAACATTTTCCTACTGCTGAGTACTGGAGAAGTGCTTGGCCTAGCATTTATTCCAGCTTGAATCTCTGCATTCAAATCCCCTCTGCACAGCAAGGCTGAAGCCTGGGCTTCGTACTTGCTGTTCCTGCAGTCCAGAGGAGAGGGTTGTTTATGATCACCAAGTCCTTGCACCTGGCCTCCTGCACTGCCAGCCCCATCCCAGCTCAGCTCTGCAGCCTGACTGGAAGAGATCCTCTGCTCTCTGAATTCCTTGGAAAGCATTCCTTGTTTAACAAAACCCAAATATTTTATTAGAGACACTCAAATGGAGGCTCTGCACTTTTAAGGCAAAGCATTAGCCATTTGTGGCCAAACAGGGCAATCCTTAGAACATGCAGCATCGTGAGAAGTCCCACAGGGAATGCTCTGTGTTATACATGAGGAAGACCATGGTGCCAGGCTGTGCTATGCATGGCTTTGGTCACCAGTCCATTTCCAAACAGGCTGGGCTTTGCTTCACCATTCCCCGTGAACCTTCTCACTTGAAAACATTCTTACCTGATGACTTGAAATAACAGCTGACAGAGCTTCTTTTAAAGCTCTCAGGGGGATCTCTGTTTCTGAAAAATATACAGATATATAATAAAAACAAAACAAAACAAAAAATCTGTAAGCAATTTATTGGAATTGGAGGCTTAGCTGTTTTCTAACCTGTAAGTAAACTACAGAAGCCATTTCTTTGAAAATCCTTGTGTTTTCTACACAATGTTCCACTTGTGCACATTTATGTGCTTACACTGCAGACACTTCAAATTCTCCAGAAAGAAAAAAATAGCAGCAAGAAGCAGAGATTTTGGCTGAACCCAAAGTCTTTGCACACACAGATAGGCATTGTAACTAGATTTGTCCAGAAACATTCCAAAGCAAGGACCAAGTTTCCAAAATCCCTAGTAGTCAGCTTTAAACATGGAAAAGTAGCTCTCAAGACAAGCCATCTCAAGCTACCTATTTATTGGATAGAGCCTGCTGTAGCGGGAGAAGGTAGAAATAAGTGGCCTGGAGAAAGCTCTGCAGCCTGAGTAACCTGCCCAAGAACAAGAGATGCATTCCTTGTAAGGAATGGTCCTGGAGCTTGTGTCACTTAACACAAGCTTCAGGTAGCCAAACACGCTAGGGAACCATAACACAAAACTCAAACTGCAGCTCGCGGGAGGATTTGTCTGTTTTGCTGAGTGGTTTCTATTGGGCTTTGAGGGCCTGAGGTTGTCTCTGTCCTGAGCCTGACAACGGGCTTGTGGACAAAGGCTGCAAACCTCCCCAGGATCACCAGCCTGACAGCAGCCCAGACTATCACTGTCATAAAAAAAAGCTGCTGTTACCACTGCTGGTGGTAACAGACCCACATACATTTTGAATTTAATCCCTTGGAAACAGGCAGGTCCTTCCCAATCAGGGAATTCTCAAGGATACAAGAATACAAAGTTTTAGCTGTTTTAAGCCCATACCTGTCACAATACCTCAGCACTGGAATGGGATTGACTCTAATCGGTGTACTAGCACTTTTTCTCAAGCCTGAAAATCAAACACTGGTGTTGCATCATAACAAGCATCAGCTTTGCCATCTTCACCTTGCCAGGTGCTCCCTCAGTTTTGCTGTTTGATCTGCACTGACCAAGACCCCACAGCCAGGCTCCAGGGCACCACTCCCCACCTCAGCCCTGCTCAGGGGCATCCTCACTCCATCCAGGACCTGCCCAAAGCCACTGCTGGCTGCACTGACAGATCAGCTCAGAGGTGCCCTGGCAGCCTTGCCTTAAGCCCCATTTCTGCCCTCTTCCTCCCAGCTGCTTCACAGATGCTGAAGCCTTAAATCCCTCTCCCTCTTGCAGAGCTTTAAGCCCTAATAATGAAGGAAGGATGTCAATCTGTGCACTGTGTTTATAAAATCCCTTTGGTTTTTATCAACCCACAGGCCCAGTTCTACACTCCCTGTATTTCTCATGTACCTGAATGAGGGTATGGAACTGTATTAGTGCAATATAACATGGAACAGCCTGAGTGATACAAATCTGATACCTGGGGGAGGAATGTGGTGTGCAAGACACACTTCTGAATATAATAATCAACAGAAAAATATATTCTAACACGAAATCTGCAGAGCTTCTCAGGCAATGTTAGCTGTACCAAGTAATACCAAGGGTGTACATACCCATACCCGAGGGTGAACACTGCTGGTGTGGGGTTTGTCTTGTATTTAAGAAAAGCCTTAGAAATCACTCCTAAACAGGTAGAGGTTTATACACTCATGTAGGCATGGCTGCAGCAAAGCTGTGTCAGACACACAGATGAATCCATCTCACTCTCTGAAGACTGCTGCAGTAAGCCCCAGCATCCTGCCTGCTGCAGTGGCTCCTGCAATCCTTCTGGTGTTTGTACTTAGAAGCAAAAAGTGCTGCAAGCAGAACTAAATGGAAATGCTCCAGGTTCTGAGTCTTTCTCCAACCTTTGAAACCACTAAGATAAAATAAGTTATAATAAATTTTAAAAATAAAATAAACAAAATAAAATTAAAATAAAATAATAAAAAATAAATAAAATAAAATAAAATAAAATAAAATAAAATAAAATAAAATAAAATAAAATAAATTTTAGGTGAACATTCCACAACTAAGTTCAAGAGAAAAGCACACATGGCACGATGTTCCAGCTTGAAGGTCTCTATCCTCACATAATACTAAACATCTTTAGCATTAAGTATTTCTAATTTATTATCATTTGCAAGCATCTGGACAACCTGGCAGCTGTGGCAGGGTTGGGGTTTGAATCACAGGCTAATAAAATCTGCCGTGAAACCTGTAAACCAGGCTCAGGAAGATGGGGGCATTGGCTAGTGTCTGTCACTGATTTGTTATCTTCAGTCTCCGCTGTCCCCAGTGTGGAGGTGCAGGGATGGAGCAGCCCAGGCCTGCCAAGCCACTTTCAAAGGAGCTTCCTCAGAGACCTTCACACAGACACGGATGGAGAGCTGCACAGAGCGAGGCGTCAGCAAGCCACATCAGTGGAACAACTTCCAACCCTCCTACTCTCTCTCCAAGGACACACCTCCTTCTGCCTCAGCATCTTGGCTGCCACCTGGCTCTGGAGGGGCCCAGAAGTTTTGCTTCTCTGATGCTGTGCCCTGACTTCGGCGTTTTTGCATTTTGTTGCTCTTCCAGTGAATTCCAAAAAAAACCGCTGAGCTGCATTTGGCAGTCCTGCGTGGGGCAGGTGTTCATAGCGAGAAAATTGTTTTCCAAAGCAAGCCAAACTCTAACTTTTGACATGGGATTGCAAGCCTGAACTAGAAAAGACTGAGCACATACCTGAACCATCAGTATCATATGTTGCTCTGACCTAAAGCAGTCAGAAGTCCATCCTCTCTCTGCATGGGCAACAGAATTTTTATGAAACACCCTGACACCTCTTGATTCCTAAACTGAGGTGTTTTTTGTACTAGCTCCCTCCTGCCAGCAGTCATTAAAATCCTTGCCCAGTCCCTGGATGTCCACAGCACTGCCTGAGGCACTCTGCTCATGTGCTGGCAGCTGTGACAGCTCAGCAGCACTCAGCTGGGAAGAAGCAGCACCTTCAACTTGTCTGTTCACAGGGAACAAAGTTACACCCCCCTCCTCTTTCCTAGAAGACCAGAATGAAAAGAAAAATGAAAAAAGAGAAGAGAAGAGAAGAGAAGAGAAGAGAAGAGAAGAGAAGAGAAGAGAAGAGAAGAGAAGAGAAGAGAAGAGAAGAGAAGAGAAGAGAGAAGAGAAGAGAGAAGAGAAGAGAAGAGAAGAGAAGAGAAGAGAAGAGAAGAGAAGAGAAGAGAAGAGAAGAGAAGAGAAGCAACTAAACCTTTAGTGACTTTCCACAAATGTGTCTCAACAGGCTGATTTTTACCTTCCTTTCAAACCTCTTCTTCCTTCCTGCCTTCCCTGCCTGTCTGTCTTCCTTCACTTAGCTTTCATTCTTTCATTTTTCCATTCCACTTCTCTTCCTTCTATAATTTTTGCCTCCACTGTCTTGTATTGAAAACTAAAGACAAAAAAATACAAAAGAAAAATACAAATTTACCAAGTTGAAGAGAAGGTGGGTGTAAATCCCAAACTGCTTTGTTGGTATTTATGAGAACTGACATTTGAAAAAATAATTAAATTTCTTTTCTGTTTTACATAATCTGTATCTGTTTTATCTATTTTCTAAATCTCTAGAAATTATGCTGTTTTGGTAGAAGATGATTTATTGAAACTCCAGCTCTGAGAAGCTTATACAGCATCTCCCTCTTCTTACAAAGGTTTAAAGACAATAGATCTGGATAAGTCATGACACTAATAAATTGTCTGCAATTTACTTAGTAAAGATTTTTGTTCAGTGGTTTGATAATTGTTAAGGAGTCTGATACAAGATTGACCTGATTTGTGGAAAAATCAGATAGTTTTGGCCCTGGGCACCAGAGTACTCCTTTCAAGGTGAAAAGCTAATAAAACAGCTGGTAAAATTCACATTATGTACACAGGGTGAGGGTGGCATTGGCTATTTCACCCATGTAGGCAAAAAGGAACTAACTCAGTTCTGTACAGATATGAAAAATTTTCCATTTTTTAACTGATTTTTAATACTTAAAAATACTTTCAATTACTTTAGACTCTTATTCTAAAGCTTGCTGAAGAGGATATTAAAGAACAATTAAAAGAAAAGAAACAAGGAAAAAAAAAAGGAGGGGGGAAGGGGGTGGTTTCAGTTGTTTTAGAAGGAAAATTCAGGTTTCTTGACCTTCCTGAGGAATTAATTTGAGACTTCTGGTTTCCAGACAGCAGTGTGAGCATAGAGCCTAACTTTGCTCAGCATCTCAAGAGCAAAACATCATGAGTTTCCCCAGCAGAGGCAGAAATGTTGCTTTTCTCTTACCCGGTGCAGTAAATGTTGCTCTTCTCTCAACCCCAGAAAGCATAAATGGTCACCCAAGTAAAGATCAAAGTAAAGACAAAAGTAAAGACCAAACCTTTTTTGGCAGTGTTGTGCCTCAGCCACATGAGCTTTCAGAGTTAAACAAGGCATGGAAAGGGAAATTTGCAAGGAGTTTTTTCACTCTTTTGGTAGCTGGTTGAGGCCTATTGGCTGTTTAAGGCAGAAATACAATAATCTAGAAGCTCTGGGACTGTGAGGAAGAAAAGCCTTCCTGGCCCATAGTGAGCAAAAGTGAGAGACAAAGAGGATGAACTGCAAGGGGGAAAATGTACCATGAAGAGGCATGACCAAAATTATAAATGTTAATGAGTCAGGACATGAAGTAACTAGCTTTCATTTAAAGCCATGGTTTAAGAAAGAGACTATAATCTGCTGGAAGTGTCATCATTTCAATGGCAGTGTAAAACCAGAATCAGGATTACTTACTCTCATTAAACATCTGCTGGTCCCTTTTTACATCCATTCTGGCCTCAGGGATCTTTATCCAGGCATGCTGGTCAAGCTCCAGTTTAGGTCTCCATATGCTACTTTCCTATAATGTGCCACTTTCCCACAATTCATCCCATCCTTTCACTTAAAGCACTTGTTCCTAAAAATATTGTGATGTAGCCACTGTGGCAGCACACAACCTTGAATCAGTATCAAATGATAAGCAAAAAACCTGCTGTACACCCTGTCCCTGTACTTATCTCTCTCAGCAGGGACCCATCCAGACACCTACATGCATACAAATTATTTTAGATTATCAAAGGTCCCATCTCAAGCACAATAACCCCTGTGCATGCATCTACACTTAGAGTCATTCATTCACACATAGATATAGCAAGATGCCATGAAAGCCCAGCACAAAAAGAGCTACCCAGGTGCTGCCATCACAGCCCTGATCAAGGTAAGCATACAGCTGGAGAAGGGGACAAAATGTAGAAGAAGATACCAGGAGGAAAGACACCTCACTTTCACTGAGGCTGAAATGGCCTTCAGTAGTTATTACCCAGTAGTTCAAGTTGATTTGTTCTGCCTGTGAGTTTTGATTTGGAAATGCAGTAAGGCTGAGGAAAAGGATGTGAAATGACCTGTAGTTGGGACTTATATTTTTCCTTCCCCAATGGATGTGCCTGCATACCTGCTTGCAGTGTAATAGTGCAATAAATTGAGTGCATATCTATATCCACAAAGGGTCAAACTCTGCTCAGAATTACACCCGTGTAAATCCTCAGTAACTCCACTGGTCTCACCGGAGTTATTTGGCACAGATTTACACTTATGTAACTGAGAGCTGGTTTTAAGCTACAGTATGAAAAGTGTTTCACCTTCAGGGTAAAAAAATGCTACTAATGTCAGTTGTTGTTATATTTAAAATAACCAGAAGGAATTTCACCTGGATGGGATTCATCCACAATCCATGACATTTGCATGAACCTTTTCCCCTTATTTCTGGTGTGCATGGATACATGTCAAATTTTCATTCACAGCGCATCCATGCCTTTTGTTTTGGAGGGACCATTACGCCTTAGATCAATCATCAGGAAAAGGTGTCTATATTGATAACACATTTGCCTCTGAGATGCTACAGGATGCTCCAAGCCAGATTTCCTTTGAAGCCAGGCACCACTTTTATTATCAAAGCATGAAAAAGAGCTTGCATCCATGACATCAAAATGCAGCCAGCACACAGCGCTGCGGGCTAAAATGAGACTCCAGTTACATCATGTAAACCCAGAGGAGTTGAAGGCACTTTTGGTCCCATTCTTGGGATGCAGCTGTCCTTTCTCAGCAGGGCCCTGTGCCCCTGGGGCTGCCCTGCTGCCCAGAGGCAGTGCAGGACCCATGTGACACAGCCGTGTCACCCTCCGGGCACGGGGTGGGCACGCTCTGACCCACGGGCACACGGCTAAGGAGGGTGTGAGGGTCGAAAACTGCAGGCTGTCAATTGTGACCTTTTGTATTCATCGATCCCAAATTGAGCTGAATTCCTTTAAAGTATCTGAGCCACCAGTGATGATGTCAGAAGGGTTCTGGTGCTAGGGATTCAAGGACTAATTTTCCTAAGCTCTCCCCGCTTCGTTCTGGCTCCGTGCTGGAGTACAGAGGGAATGGTTTGACACTCCTTCCTGCCAAACAGCTAAATTTCATTAAGACACAACACAAAGGTATGTGAGTTTGCTTTGTAACCCTATTAGAGCTTACAGACCAGTTAGTTAGAAATACAAACTTTGTTCTTTGAATAACCTCAGCTTGAACTGAGTCCTGGAAGGACTATCTTTGAGTTAAGGTAATACGAAGCAATAAAGCTTCCTGAGAACAGAAGACTGCCAAAGTTTAAGTGGTATATTTTATGATCTGGATTATCGTCCATTGGGGAGCTCAGATGAAAACACAGACTCATTTCATTTAGGTCTCTAGTTGTGATTTGAACCATGATCCAAATTTCCAATAAAAATACTCGAAAAGCAAAGCTAGTGCATTATCCACTGCATACCAAGACTTGCTGGCCCTTTCCTAAAAAATCACAGTAATCCAAGGTCAAATAATACATGTGCAATGGCTCAAAGACTCCACAGAATTTCAGCTTCCACCATTTCTTCTCTTTCAGTAGTGCAAACCACATGCAAAAGGATGTACATTGGGGTACATCAGATGTGATAGCAACAATTATACAAATCATCTGCAACAATATGAACGAGAAGAAAAACATCTCTATAGAAAGGCAGCATTTCTACAAATGATTTTGAGCAATAAATCTTCACTATTTCTTGGGCTCATCCTGAACAGCATTTGGTAGCATGAGCATATTCCATTCTGTTCAGATAAGGCACAGAAGTCCATGTGCACAGACATGTACCAAGCATATCTGTGTCTGCATCTCGGGAACATAATCATATTAACAAGTCATCAAAACTATGTTTATTGTTTTCTCCTCAAGGGAATGAGATCCAAATGGGAACAAAAAAAAAGAAATCTCTAAATAAATCTCTAAATAAAATTGACTACAACCAGCTACATTCTCTCATGCAAGATGACAAATGGTCTGACTTTTCTGAAAGGTCATTAGTCAAACTCAATTTTAAAATATTCAATTCAGGGGAAAATCTCTAGATGAAAGCCAAAGTTCTAGAGAACTCAAGGAAAAAACTCTACCAACATGGTTTTTGTTACTTATCCCTATAAAAAACCCTTAACTGTGGGCTATATTCGAGTCAGGAGAAGACAACTATTCTTTCCTTTGACAAGTCAAATTAATTTAAGTCTGTCTTTATACTTAGACAACACAGAAATGCAGCAGAACACATGCATTGTTCTAAAGGATAATCAGAGGTAGCTTGAAATACAGAAATACTCAGAAATACAGTGCAGAAATCTACAGAACAGAGAAGCAGCAGTTCCTTGTCTCCCCACACCACCTTACAATGCGATAGGGAGAAGAATTGGCTCTCCCATATTTTTTTTTTCATTTCTACCAAAATGTTAGTGACTTGAATTGGTCTGAGCTTACAGGTCCTGCATTGCTTTTATGGTTGGTCTCCATTAGTGGCAATAGGTAGAAAATGTTTCATGATAAAGCAAAATGTTTCAAAAATGTTCTCATTCCATTTCAGGCAGAAGATAACTTCAGCTGTTCTCCCTCTTTGCATGCTCGCAAGTAATGTTGTGTTGGAACACTGATTCAGGCACTCTCCCAGAATCCCAATATTTCAGATTCAGTGTCCTGCTTAAGGATACCCTCAGTGATTTGTATGAAGTGGAATTGCCTGCCCAGGAGAAGTCAGGAAATACTCTTTCCCCCACTGCTTGAGTTATGGGATCCCACACCTCTCTAAAGTGCCAGAAAAACCCTCTGGATTACGGAGGACTCTGGATTTCCCTCCCTCTCATGTTTTGCCCTGAAATTCAGGTCTTAATCTGAAGTCTCTCTGGGACAGCTGTTCCAAAGCAGGGACATATTTGCAAATCATCACTGTGTGTCCGAAAATGCACTCTACTTTGTCAGAAAAACACAAAACTTCCTGTGTCTGAGATTTGTTACCCAACAGTTACTGTTTTGTTTTCCTGTCATGACTGGAAAACTGGCCCCTGACAAACAGTGATAAACACACAATAAAAAAAAAAAATACTATTCTAATGGAAGTTTTAACTAAACAAAATTTGGGCATCTATATTACATCGTGGAATCTATATCCCACAGAGCAAATGCCCTGAGATCTGCACCAACAATTGGTTTGATATCAAAAATGAGAAAGAATTTGACTCAGCAATATCAGAATTCTCACAGCATTTTTCCTAAAGGTGTCTACAATCTATTCTTCAGCTAATACTCCTGACTACTTGCATAGCTCCCACAGAATGGAAATATAAAAGGGCCTTAAGTCTGAGGCTTTGGATTGCCCCCCATCTTTGAATCACACTCACTACTGCGCCTGGATTAATAAGAATTAAATTCATCCATTCTATCAAAAATCAAAGGAGATTATTTTGCATAGGACATAGGAGTCATCAAGTGAAAAAAATGGACTTGCACATTTTGAATATGAGCTGCATTATTTCAATGTGACTACTTTTTGTCAAGACTTTTGGCCACTGGTTCTGCATGAATACAGAAAATCATTATTCATAATTTGTACTTTTCATTCTCCCATCTCTGTTACTTAAGTAAGAAGGCAGAGCCATGCTATGTGGCCCATCACAAGTAATAAATAAAGAAAAGTTAATGAGAAAACCTCTTGTCTGAAAATTATTGATTCAAATTTTATGGCAAAAACTTTTAAAAATTGAATACACCCATGGCTGATAGGACTGGTCAGTTCATGGAGGATTCTCTCAAGCTGCACAGTTTTATTAAAATATGTATGACTAACAATTTTTCTATAAAAATATATTAAAACTGCCAGATTTATAAAAGTCAGACAAATCCTCCATTTTTCTTTTCACAAACTCTCTAAATCCCTTTGCGGAAGATCCCAGACCTCAGCTGCATTCCTCAAGGATTTACAGGGCACCAGAGGAGCAGCAATCTGCTGCAAATGAATATGTGCTTTCAAAAGCACATGGAGGCTTTTCCAGCTTTCCACGTCCTTCCCTCAGGTTAATCTTCCTGAAGGCACTGGGTGTATTTGCAAGGGCAGTTTTAATCACTGCTCCACTCTGCCCCTTCACAGCACATCCTTTGTGTCTTGCTGATGGGAACAGCTGCCCTGCCACCAGAGGGGAAAGGAACAGTGCCTGGAATATCAGAGGGAACCCACAAAATCAGGGAGAAACCCCCACACATACTTGACAAGATTTGCTCCTCTTGCAATAATATGAGCTGGGACTGTGGATCACATTCTGGTCTCACTTATTGTGGTCTCAATCTGAATTACCAGCACTGATTTCAGCAGAGCCCCCCAGGATTTAAGGCCTGATCCAAAGATTGCCATTGATTTGTGCTGATTGTGTAACACATGGTTATTCCAGCATAAGAATTTATCCTAGAAAAAGTTAACAATGCTTTTATCAACACTGCACTAAGAAAAGGCTTTGTACTAACACACATGACACTTAACAAGGTTTACTGTTTTCCCTTTTCTGCTTGTTTGGTCTATGTTTATGCCCTGTTCTAATTCTAATTACAAATACAGATAAGCAAATTTTATTCACCTTATCTGCTATTTTTCCTTCATTTGCTGTATATTTGCAAGATATAAACAAAAAGAAAAATGCTAGAGCACAAATGCATCACTACAGAATGAACACTGGACACAAATGAATTTTCTTTCTTCTTTTCATTTCACCCTGTGTTTCATCTGGGATAAGTTATTCTTCATATTGCATGCAATGTATTTTTTTAATTTTCTGGTCAGGAATGAAAATGGCTTCAGATGTGGATGCTGAGTAAAAAAATATGGTTAATGTGCTGTCAAGATTTGCCATGCTAAGTAAAAATGACGGTGTTGCTGTACACAGATTTTTAGTTTAATATTTACATAGATACTAGGGTAAGCTGCTTCAGGATAACAGGATCCACCTGTTTTTCTAATATCTCAGTATGAATTAGATTAGCAGGATATGATTTATTTGGGTCAATAGGAAAAGATCTTCTCAGTTGTCTTGGAGATTTGAAAAAATAAAAAGGCCACTGCTGTATTTTGCTCTACAGGTTCTGAAGAAATCTCCACACTCTTCTGAAACAATGTTTTAAAAAGGAAAAGGCTGCAAGAATCTTTCTTGCTCTTCCCTCTTCTGTGTCTCTATGTGAGTTGTCTCCAGTAGCATTGACAGCCAAAAGAAAAGATGATCAAATATTTTTCTTGAGGGAAAATTTTGACAAGCACAAAGGAAAAAAAAAAACATAGGTCAGGTTTTATTCCTTTTAAAAAATCAGGAAATCAGTAATAATAATTTTTAAAACCCCCAAAAAACAATAAAATACAGCAGCCGTTTCCTTTCAAAAAAATTTTTGTTTCTCGTACAAATGAGTTTTGACTGAGTTTTTCTTCTCTTTCTTGACAAAAATGTTGCAACTCTCCCAAAGGATGGAAGCTTTCAGAGATGATGTCAAAACCGAGTTTTCTGGTTAAAACCAGTTTTATAAAAATGTCAGTGAGGCTGCAGGCAGAGCGGGCGGGGAGGAAGGGTGAGGAAGCAGCAACCGTGGGTGCCTGTGTTTTTCTGGAAGGGCAGTGCAGGGCACGGCAGGGACAGGCTGAGCTGCTCAGCCCCTTCCTGCACTGCCTGCACATCAGCTGCTCCAGCTGTGCTCTCCCCACTGCCCCTGTAACGCTGGGACCCCAGTCTGGCCTCAGGAACACTGACTGAGAGCTCCTGCCTTGTCTGGCAGCCTTGGCAAGAGGTTTGCAAGAGCTTAAGGTGGCTTTTGGGGCAATCCATCACGGAGTATTAGCAGCAGAGCACTAGATGTCAACACAGGAAAACCAGGCCATGCTGGTGCTAGGGGAAGATCAGGCAGTGCGGAAGACACAGTGAACACAGCACCACAAATACACAGACCAGGAGCAACAGAGTGAGGAGATAGGGGGAGGGCAGAGGCACTTCCACTTTGTTTGGCCACATACTCTGCCTTAGGTGATATTTGGGGTGGGTGGGACAGGGAGCAGAGCTCAGACACATGAATATGGCAAACATTATGTTTCTGAATGACCAAATAAATAAATAAACAGAAAATCTCTTGCATGGTTTGGCCAGGCAGAGATTGGACTCCCCCCAACCAAAACAGACCTCGCTCTCCCCCCACAATATCTGGGAAAATGAAGCACTTTTAAAGCCCCACATACTGAGTATACCTTTCTTATGTTACAGGCTGCTGCCTTTTTCCACCCAACACATGGTAAGGATTATATTTAAATAAAGATTTAACACTCATAAATGGTTTCTTTTAATATTGCTGTAAAGTAATGGATCTTTTATGGGCAAATTTAAATGTCATTCCCCAATGTACAGCTGCACCAAGCAGTATGGGACTGTTTTATGCAGCCATAACCAAGGAGGCTCCTTGGCCAGCAGTGCCTGTGGGCAGAGTGTGGATTTTATTAGCCAATATGAGCTGATGACCCGTGAGCAGAGTCAGTTTTTGCATCTTGTAAAGTCAACCATTGTAAAGGTACCACCACATGCGGACAGTGAGCGGCTCCCAGCCCGGAACAGCTGAGCACAGCCTCCTGTCTTGGACAGCAGCAGGTCCTTCTCAGCCTGTAAAGCTTTTTCCCAACACCACTACCGGTTCAGGCTTCACCTCTCCTGGCAGGGATGCTGTTGGGCTGGCTTTGCACACATTGCTGAGGAGCTGTGTCAAACCCTCTCTTTTCTGACCACCACCTCTCAGAGCATCTGGCCAGCTGAGCCAGCATTGGATTCCTCGTGGTCCCAGGCAGAAATTCAGATTTTTCCCTCCATCCCAGCACAGGAGGGCTTGCATTGCTGCTTAATGCAGCCTTCAGCTGCTGGCATGTGCAGCAGAACACAAGGCTGTTTCAGATTAAAACTGAGTCGAGTTCCCAGCCCAAAGTATTACATGGCACAGAGAGTCACAGCTCTTTCCAGCCTCACAAGATGAAGCATTTTGTGACTTTTCAGAACTCAACATGGACTTTTTTCCAGAATTTGTTGCCAGACTGAGTAATTACTGCCCAGTTTAAAAACATTCTTGATTTTAAAAAAATAAAGCAGGATTATTTTGCTGCTTTGTTTTTGCAATACTATATTCCTTGCAGAGGTGAAGAAACTGTCACTCTAGATATAACTATCCATGGAAAATTACAGACAAGACTGGAATGGGTCTAATTGTCTTAAAACTATGGTCACTCCCCTTGCAAAATGTTATGTCATGTTTCTGCTGCCAGAAGACCTCATCCCAAAGACATCTAAGTAATTATATATGCATTTTCCTAACATTATTTCCTTCCTCTTTTTAAAAGAATCTTAGTTTTGGATGTTTATAATAAGTAAAATACGTAACAAAATACCTCATTTAAAAAGCGTCATACCCACTCCGAGCCACTGGAGATTCTCCCATGCTCTCTACATTCCAAAGTAGGCAAGCTCCTGCCAAAAAAATCCCTGGCAGATCAATCCTCCCAGTGGAATGAGGGATCAGAAAATGCTATCCAAACCCTGCTGCAGAGCAGCCACTTGATAGGGCTCATTGCCATCCACGCAGCATATGAAAAGACACCTGTTATTTATTTCAGTCAGCTTCTCACCAGCCCAGTAAAAGGCATCCCAAACTGCTTTTGGATCTCGATTCAGCAAATCATCTCAGCACATTTCAGAAGAGATGTGACCACGAAATATTTTGACCTCATCAAAGATGCACACTCGCATTGTTTGTTGTGTGCCTTACACCGGCATGGGAGATGGCCAGGCAGAAATCTCCAAAGATCCCTGTCTAGGGACAGGGAATGCCATTTTCAAGGGCATTTCTGGGCCAGGCAAAGAGACCAAATGAGCAGCATCACTTTTCAGTAGATCTGCTCAACTCAGTTTCATTGGTTCACTAAATTAATATCAGCTTTTTTTTTTTCTTTTTTGCTCCTCAAAAGGACAGACAGGAGAAGCAGCACAATCCACTGCAGAGCACAAAAACTGAAGTCAGACTGTTTTCTTGCCCCTTGTCTTACAGAGAAACAGACCTGCCCAAAGATCTCAATATAGGGATTTACTCCAGGGAATGTTATTTTTCTTTGGGTTTTTTTCTATTGTTATTTTTTGGGTTGGGTTGTTTTTTTTTTTCCTCTTGAACACATCTGCACACTCTGGGTTTGGTGATTAGTTTTATTTTGAGTCTTTTGGTTTGGTGTTGATTTGAATATTTTCTTCACACTTTGCAAAGACTTTGAACACAAGAACAGCATCTCATTCGATTTTAAAGCTGCAGTTTCCTTCCCCTTTTTAACTGCAAATCATGCTGTGATTTACAGTGGCATATATTCAGAAAGCTGGGCCAAGGTTTTTATAACTGGATGCTCCTAAAACCCTGTTTAAATTTTCTGCAGGGGAATGCTGGGGCAGTGAGGGTTTCTTAAAATTAGGATTTATTTAAGAGACTGAGGAGAAACCAGGAGCTTAACTTTATGCCCTGGTGTTGGAAACCTTAGCCTAGATTTACATTTTAATTCATCTGTCAGCACAAGCTCTGGGTAATGCAGAATTTCACTTCTCCGTTCCCTCCCACCTTCTCATGAAACCTCAACTAGCAATTCCACCTCCTTTTCATTAGGAGCC
Organism: Melozone crissalis; assembly: GCF_028551555.1. NCBI lineage: Eukaryota > Metazoa > Chordata > Aves > Passeriformes > Passerellidae > Melozone > Melozone crissalis. The sequence continues at coordinate 33,742,919 of NW_026535794.1, forward strand.
TGGCACTTCTCAAAGGACTCAAGTTGCATGGAACTGCCCCTGTGAAAGCTGAAACCAGGAGAAAATTCTGGAGCTTTCAGATTTCATTGCAGAGCCAAAAAGTCGAGTTCGTTTTGCTGCAATTCAGCATGTCTCAGGAGCCAAACCTTTTTGTGAAACTGTGCTCAATTTAAAGTGAATGTGGATGGAGGTGGTAACAGGGAGTAGGCAAAGGCAATTCTATTTTCCTGGGTAGCCTCAAAGTTTAGCATAAAAATGCAGAGAGCTCTAATATAGCTGAACTGAGCAGTGCAAAATGTGTTATGTATCAGCATTTTAAACTGCACCTAAAAATAAGTGAAAGCAAAACAAAACACTGAACTATGATAAATATCTTCAAGGAAGAACGCATTTGTTTTCTGTCCTGGTTGGATTTACTTTTAGTCTTCATTCAAACTGAGCATTTCTGCTTTACCTTTGTTGGGGAGGAAAAAGCTCTCGGATGTGTGAGAATGCAGTGGAAATCATCTGTGTGAAATGCCAGAGATCAATTCATAAAACCTTCTCAAAATAAAATAAACTCAATGTCTCCTTTAGCTCTGGCACCAAAATTGCTGCCTGATCCCCAGGAAGTTCTGGCTCCCTTCATCAAGGGGTTAAAAGCCACCATGCTGGGAATAATACACATTCTGCTCTTTCCTTTTCTTACTCCCTGCCTGCTCTTTCCTTTTCATACTCCCTGATGGTTAATGACATCCAGTCACATCTGGATCACAAGCACCATAAACAAACATATCCACGGAAGAACGTTGCCCAGATAATTGTCTTTGATGAAAATCAATTTCATGATGTTCATATTACAGACCTTTTTAAGCCAGTCGCTCATTTCTGGAGATTTAGGCTTCAGTGGTGTGAAGACAAGTGTATACAAATGCACTTGCTAATGCAAGACTTCTGCTACAGCGTCACTGCTGTTTGCCACCTTTCTTCCACATTTTCAACAGATGCAAATCCTTTCCAAGTGTTGGAAAGCTGGCCACATTCACAGACCTTTCACAATCTTGAGTTTTGGATAACACTCACCACTGATGGCACGCAAGGACAGAAAATGGTGGGCTGGAGGATGTGGGGACAGCTGGGACAGATCTGAGCTCCACAAATCTTCATTTCTGCCCCAACTCTGGCTGTCTGATTTTTTGCATTTTCCTTGATGGAGTCTAAACAAATATAAATATTTCTACATCTTTTCTGAGTGTTTCCCCTTGAACAAAATACAAATGCACACAAAAATTATCCTCAAACTCAACCAGTTTTTATCCCTGTTTTCCATCTTGTTTCCCTTTTTTTGGCTTAACTTTGATATTTGGCTGTCCTAATCATACCAACATGGGTTGAAGGACTCATAGGACAAAAGCTTCTTTTTCTGTATTCAAGGATTCAAACATCACCCTGGACCTCCCACTCATGGGTCGTTTTTTGCAGGTCTTGCTTCTCTGCAGGAACACATAATGTGAATTTTGTGAATGGACTGCTATTTTTTTTGTCTACTTTACTAAGGTTTGCATGCTTTTTGTGGTATTCTGGTGTTGAAAAATCTCTATGCTAGTTCATATTTTTGTACTGAAAATTATCAAAAATGTGTCTCCAGGCTGTATCCTATTATCCTGTTTGCTTACATCCAAGCTCCCAATGAAGTTTATGCAAAGATCAAGGAATCGAAATTCCAGAAGGACCAGCTACCTTACTTCTAAAGTAGCCATCAGATGGTGTCTGATTCTAGAAATGCTCTTTTTTTTCTTATTTGGGGAAAAAAGTGTCTGTGAATAAAGTAATACAAAATATCAGGGAAAAAATATCATTTGCCATATATTTATACCTCTCATTAAATAAGTAAATTTTTATCCAGAATGTGATCACAACCTGTGATTTCATCAAAGAGAACCAAATCTCCTGTTACACAGCACGACTCCCTTGGTTATCTCTGTGCCATGTGTTCCCTGCTCCCAGTGGCCACATTCCCAGACTGTCCCATGTGACATGCCAAGAGATTCTTGCACTTCCCTGCCCTCTCCTATAATGGCCCTGTGGACTTGGTGGCAACAATTCCATCCAGGCAGAAGACGCAAAAATAAATAATGCTTACAGATTAAGCTGTGTAGCAAGATTGCATTAGTCAGTGACCAAAAACAATAGCCGAAAGGAAAAAGTATTAAAACCAGAAGAATATTTCATTTTCAGGTCGCTGGCTACAGAATGGCTTTTTCCCTTCCCATTAATTCCCAGAGTCAGGTGTAGGTGTGGAGGAACTGAGGGCTGGATCTCATTGTGAGGATGTTGAGGGAAGAGTGTAAAAAACAGGGTTTCAGCACACTGCTAAAAGGAAAGCAGTAAAAGAAAGGCCACTAACAGTCCATAATGCTCTGGAGATATTTTGAAGCATGTTACATTGAGACTAGTATCAGCAGTATACAGGCGAAGCCCCAGGGCAGCACCTGGTTAATTTTCACTGTGACTTAAAAATCCAAGCCCTCATTTCTACCAACATCCATTCCTGCGCAAGAGCCTCATATATGGACTTTATTTCTCTTCTCTGGCAAAGGGCAATTTCTTTTTGACTGCCAGGACCATGGCTTCAAAAATGAGGCAGGACTGGAAGAGAACTTCAGGGTGTATGAGCAGACAGTGCAAAGATTTAGCAAATGCTGGGCAGTATCAGAGCTCTGGCTTTGGCTTTGGCTCCCTTTGAAACACCTGCAATAATTTTCACTGCAAAGCAAATCAACTCCTGTAAAAATCCATAAGGCTGGGGAGGAACTGAGAATTCCTGAATGTTTCTTTTTTGAAAAAATATGTTGCCCAAGGTGAGTCACCTCATCATATCTTGCAGTGGATCAAAGTTGAAGGCATGAAGGAAACTGGGAGCCAGAAGAATAACTCCAGAGCTTGTTTTTTTCTATATCTGCTCCTCCATTTAAAATATCTTCCCAAGAATTCCCAAGAATTTAATACAAGTTAGTAACCCTTGTGGAGCCACCACTGAGTCAGGCAGTGAGGTAGGGAGAAAGAGAGAACTCGATCAGACAGGGTAGAGAAAAAGCTCAAGGAAGAAACAGGGCAGGACACAGAGAGGAGAAGTGTCTTTCTGCTCTGGGGTTATCATTTGAGTGGAGGGATATCCACTTATCTTTCCCAAACTCTCAGGTATGCCATTTTGAGCAGTATGATAGAGAGGCACAAGGAGCCACAAAGGCAGCCCCTTTCCTGGACCTGGGAAGCTATTTGAAAGCCTGACCATGATGGTCTGTACATGGCTCATGTTTACTTTTGAGTGTCTTTTGGGAAGAAAACAGTCTTCTTGCTCTTCAGTAGGGAATTTGTCTCAAGATTCCCGTATGCTGAGCAGTTCTCAGTGGGCTGATTCAGAAGGCTGTGGCAAAATCTGAGTGTGTTACTGATTACAGAGGAGCACTGTAACATGCTCACAGACCAGTCAGACCTCAAGTGTCTGGCTGAGGTCCATCTGTTTACTCTGTCCACCCTGGACTCTCCCAGAACATCTCTTGGACCGCAGTGAAGCACCAGCCCTAACTGTGGGTCAGGCAGGTGAACAGCAGAGTTTAACACAGATGCCAAGTCACACTGGGCAGGACAGAAAAAATGGAATAACCAAGGGCTGGGACAGCACAGAGCCATGTTTTGGGTGTTAAGAAACACCCCACTTAAGGTATTACAGAGCAAGACATCTCTCACCTTAGCAAGCCTTTGTCTAAATATTCCTTGAAGAGGCTGCACTGGATGGTACCAGTGCAACAAACAATAGTGCAAGAGGGAGGGAATGGAAGGTAATAGCCATGGGTACTGGAGCATCTCTTCCTGAAGTGTTTGCAGGAATTCTGGCAGCTGAAAACATCCCTTAATTTTCCAGCATCCTTCAAAAGATCTCCATGAAGCACATAGTGTGTTACTGTGTTTATCCACACTGGCGAGATGAGACACTGATCTTACCCTGCTAGAATGTGTAGAAAACCAATATCCTGTGGTAAAGCTTCAGCCTTATGCTTCTCTTTTAATATAAGCTGTCATTTCTGAACCACAGTATTACCCAGATCTGTTTTACATGAGTCCTTAGCAAGACAATGTCAGCTGTACTTAAAAAACAAGGTCTGCACTTATTGATTCAATGATATTGTAAAGGGTAATGTGTCATCTGGTGTTACTAGAACATCAAACCTGCACATCAGATGCAAGACAACCATCAGTTGCTGGAGGGCTGCATTACAAGCTAACCCAGAAGGAAAAACGGCATGTGAAATGTTTTCCATGAAAAGCCCAGTTCCCAACTTTTGAGTAAAAAATTTATTTCCTCTGTGACCAATCTTGCATCCCCCAAGCTGGAAAGACATCATGGACTTATGCTTCCTTCATGACAGCATCTCATATAGAGTGGTTGTCCAAGTCTGCTTTGGCCACAGTTGCCTGGGGCACCCCTCTGCATCCCAGAGCCATTGAATGAAGTGGCTGTTGTCCCCATGCTGCTCCTGTGCAGGAATCACAGGGGTGCTTCTCACTGAAATTATTTTCTGTCTTCTTTTTTCAGCAACCAGTGGTGAATTTCACTTGAAATAATACTTTGTTCTTTAATTTTCCTGAAGGATGTATCAGAGACAGAAGTCTCTATTGCATCAAGGAAGCAAGATGATAGAGCTGATGGGTAACTCCTTTGTATCCAGGATGTTTCATCCAAAGCATCTGTTTGCATTAATGTTCCAAGACAAAGTTCTTGCAGCCTCTGTCTTGCAGCCTCTGCCTCAATTGCTCAGAATGTTACTGAAATAGAAGTCTTTTATTGCCTGTCTTGCCCAGGAATTCTGTTCACAAACAGGGTACAGACAAACCCAGGACAATCCACGAAAATAAATGTCAAAGCAAGTATATGTACTACAGAGCTCACACCAGCTCTCCATAACCAGACCATAATCCCCAGTGAACCTCCTGAGAGCACCTTCAAACAAAGAACATGGGAAACCCCTAGCTTCAAGGAGGGTACAATTTCCCCAAAAAAATGTTGGTTTGGCTTATGTCTGGTTCAAGCCAAAGCTGGTATTCTGCACACACACGTACAAATCTCCACAAGAAAGAAATGTCCCATTTTTGGCCAGGTGTCCCAGTGAGATAAATCAGAAGTAAAATAGCACTGATGCTGGACATGGAGATAGATGTGTTACTCCTGTAACACCATAAAAGCATCTGGGCTTGGAGCTTCGTGTGTACCCTGCCCTGGCATCTGTGTGGAAGAATCTCATTTGTCCTTACATTCCTGACCTACCCTATTACAGACCTCCGCCTGCTTCTTTTGCAGAGACCTTTTAAGGGGCTGAGTCAAATTGCCCAGAGATGTCAACAAGTTGTGAGAGGCAGGCTCACACTGGCAGCAATTACCAGAGGGCAATGATCAATGGGGGTCTTTTGTTAGCATTACAGGATCACTATTGACTCAGGAAGGAAGTGCCCCCATGGTTTTGGCTGAGCTGAAATGGACAGGCAGCCTTGCCCTTGGCTGCTCACAAGCCACTAACCTACACTTATCTCATTAATTATTCCTGTCCAAATGGCAGCGATCGTTATGATCCACAATCGGCTGAGGAAGAAGAGGTCACAGCAAACACAGAGGCTCCATTTACCAATCCAAGGCATGCATCCTTTCCCTTATTTGCATCCAGAGTGTTGTACAACACCGCTGCTGTTCCTTTGACAAACAGGTAACAACACATGACAGCCACACCAGCTCTCTGCAAAACAAACAAAAAACCGAAAAGGGTAGAGCCTACATGTTTTTCCACTTATAGAAGCAAAACTACAAGGCACAGTGACCTTGCTAATTGCATAGATGGGGAGGGGGGAATAGTGTTCACATTCCAGTGCACCCAGATTGCCTTGATCCTCACATACTCCTATCCCAAACTACAGCCAGAGCCATCAATTGTTTACAAGGCACTTGATGCACAATCCCATTGCTTCAAAAGTATAGTTTGTGCAAGGGAATTTATAGGAAGAAAATACATTTGACAGGAATAAAAGACATTTGAGGGATGAGGGCTTCTGGACGGAAGGATGGAGTCTCCTATTAAAGTCACCTTGCAGTGCTGAGGGATAAATCACTCCCTCGAACATATTGCAGTCTGTTGTAAAGGCAGATGATTAGTATGACTGAGAATGAAACCACGCTCTGTTCTTACCCCCCACTGTGTTATTTTTCTCCCTTGCACTGATTTGTTCAAGCCACAGCATTTTAAATCAAGCTCTGATTTAAGAAAGGGGAGAATATACAAAAGGAGCAGTATATTCTGAACACACCCTGCCCTTCAAGCTTATTGCTCCCCAGCCACTTCAGAAAGAGGAAAATCACGGGCCCCAGAGGAAACCTTACAAATGTGAGCTTGCAAAGTGAAGTTTGCCACGTGTACTCAGCTGGGAAGGGAAAAGTCCCCAGCACCTCTGTCCAACACCCTGAGCCCAGGGGGAGAATGCACTGCAGCACTTGGCTGCTGTGCCCCAGTCTGTCCTGATAACTAACCAGGGAACAGCAGACAGCCTCAGGAGTTCCAGGACATAAAGAAAGGCCCCCACCAGGAAGCCATTTTCTTCTCCAAAATGGATTTGTGCAGAAGGTTTTTTTTTTCCCTCGGGGGGATAAAATATGGAAAGAAGGGACTTTCAACATCTGCTCTAGATTTTTATTTTAATTCCACTGATTTTTTTATTTCAAGATTCTTATCTAGTGCCTATAGTTTAAGCAGTCTGTATTTTCCTGACAAACAACTGTCAGACTCAGTACTGTCTGCTGAACAGAAATGCCATCAGCATTGGACCGAAGCATTTACAGTGAGAATGATCAAGCATTTACAGACTGGGTTTATGCCAGACTCTACTGCACTGAAAGCCTCTTACAGTCATCTTCCACAGCCTCAAGAAGTGACTGAGACATGTGAATGGTTCTTTCCCACAGCAGTCTGCAACAACAATCACATGGGAGACGGCAGAAGGAGAGGTCATGAGCTCTGAGGAGCTGCACTGGTTTTCAAACACTCCCCACTATGTGGTCTCCTGGCAAACAGCAAGGGAGCTTAGCAATTGCTACTGTAGTGCTACAGCAGTACAAAAATTGGTGCTAAAAACACCACTTGGGGTCTGTATTCATGTGCAAAAAGAAATCCCATTTTCAAAAAGCACATAGGGAAATTTACCATTCCCTGCTGGGGCAGGGCTAATGCTGACCAAACCCTGTTACTTCTGCTTAAGATGCCCATTCTTTTGTTCAGGGCACAAGAAATCAGGGATTTGTTATTCATACATCTGCAAAGCACTCATGTTCAGCAAGAAATGATCCCTCTCCCAGTTATCTTCCAAACACAGACCTCTTCATGGGGTCCATCTCTTCTCCCGGATAATGAGAGGAAAAAAACTCAAGTCATGCCATGGGGGCATGACTTTACTTTAGATAGTATATTAGGAAAAATTTCATCACTGAAAGGATGGTCAAATATTGGGATAGGATGCATAGGAAAGGGGCAGAGTCGCCATCCCTGGAAATGTTCAAAAGGGATGTGGTTTAGTGATGGACTTGACAGCGTTGGGTTAATGGTTGAACACAATGATCTTATAGGTCTTTCTTAACCTTAATGATTGTTCAATTTTACTATCAGGTAACACCAAAGGGGAGCAGGAATGAGAAGCAGGGAGGGCACTTCCCTAAGGCTAAGGATGTCTTCTGCCCTCTCAACTGCCATGTTGCCTCATCAAGACTTTTCTCTGCCCATTTCCACGGGCTGCGAGTGCCATCAGTGATTCCAACAGACAGGGTAAACAGCCACCACTGGACAGCACTTCAGACTGAGGGTGGCTAAGGGACCAAGTCACACAGACACATATCCACAGGAATCATTTTAGTAACGATGGGGCAGCCATGGTGACAGTGGGGTGCTTTCTGCCGGGGCAGTCACCATGGCCCAGCCAGCTCCCATACCCCAGCAGAGGGCAGCCAGCAGAGCAGGGCTGCTGCTGCAGCTGGGCAAGCCACAGCCCCTGCCAAAGCCCTGTCAGCAAGTGGCCACTTCCCCATCCCAGTGGCTGGAGGGGCAAAAGCTCAGCCATGCTCCCACAGCCGTGCTGGGCCGCACTCCACACACCGCTGGGCCTGTTTACACAAAGCCATTTCTTGTTTTCCTTTCCAGAAAGAGCGCTGCCAATCGCCGGAGGCAGATGTGTTTATCAAGAAGTGTATCTCAGAGCCTGACGTGGGATCTGCGGCCTCTGGTGCAGCTGAAAAACTCTGTCAACACCTTGGAGAGAGCAAGGCAGCGGGGCCAGCGGGGGACCAGCCGGGACCGCAGCCCTGCCAAAAGCTACAAGAGGAGCTCAAGCCAAACAAACCTTTTCCATGCCCTCTGTTCAGTATCTAGTGGGGGCGTCCAAACCACAAATCAGCCAGTTCTTACGTGAAAGGAAAAGCCTTTTTTTATTATTATTTTTTAACCTCTCCCCCTCATTTGGAGACCTGCTCTGCCCTTAAACCTGTGAATATATCACTGTATTAGGTCTGAAAGCTTATGTCAGAGGGATGTTGAAGTCTGACCATGCTGAAGATTGCCTGCTCAGGAAACAAAACACCCTTCTAGGGATCGCTGCACTTGATGATCAGCCTGAATAAAAAATACTGAGGGGCTGAGTAAATCCTTCAAGCAGAGACCTGCCGGGTAGGGGAAGGGGGTGAGTTATGGGTTAAAGAGATTTTTTGTTCATGCTTTCCGGCTCTGTCTGTTGCTCCTGCACTGGCACTTCAGGGAGAGCAGTTTCTGGGGGAGCGGAGGGTCATGGAAACCCTCATTACAAGATGGGAGTCACCCACAATTCTTGGGGTGACATCACAGTCTGCACACTGCAATGGGATCTTCCACCTCCTTTTCCAGAAGCATCAGCTCTGAAAGCAAGGAGAAATATAGGTAAATTGCAGAAATCTGTGAAATTAGTTTATTTCACAGACCCATGGAAGGAAAGAGGAAAAGAAGACAAGAAAAAGAAATAAGTAAATCCTGCTTCACAGTGAAATGAAGTTCCTCTGAGTTACATGGAAAACATATCCCATGCCGGGGCACTAGACTTATTGCTTATCTGGTAATCATCAGTCAATTCCATTTGCACTAAACTTCCTGAGGCAGCCTCTTTTGTAAATCACTCTTTCTTCTCCACAGCTCCTCTCTCCGTCACCTTCCCCATCCCTCCTCCCTCCTGGGGCTCTGTGACTTGTGCTGGGCAAGGTGCCCAAAGGGGGCTCCTGCTGCTTCCCTGTGGGAGAAGCATAGCTGGCATTCCAGGGGACTCATGTCTCTGAAGCCTTCAAAAATGACAAACAGCTGGAGAAAAAAAGTGCATGCACACACACACAAAAATGCCACAACTTTCACAATTAAGTACTTAGGAGAAGACTGGGTTTGTATGTAGACAGGTACAGTCCTGGTCCTCCATGCATTTTCAGGAATCCCTGAAGCTGGATTCTAGGATGGAAAAGCTACTTTCTCAATCTCCTTTCATTTGGAGGACCTGAATCTTCCTCTTTGTGTGTATACAATGGGGACACATTCCCCACCATTCCTGGTGCAGAGAGGAAAGCACAGCTCCCCAGTTCATCCATGGCCCTGACATGCCCCGGGCCTGGTCACAGTAAGAGTCCTTGGACAATGTTTCTTACACTTAGTGCAAGGCAATTGGAAGGTGCTCTTCTCTGAAGCTGCTGTTTACTTTATAACATTATAACAGTAAGCAAATCCTAGTTATTCCATGCTCATGGGCACATGGAAGAAGGTGGGCAGAACAATATTTTGTGACATCTGATATCACCAGTGGGATCTAAATAGGCAGTAAAGACATGAAAGAAATGTATCTTATTGTGGGACACCTGTGGAAGTGGAAAGCATAGTGCTTCTCTTTGTATCCACCGGGCTTGCAGGATTCTCACCTTTGGGCCACCAAGTTTTCCTTGCCAAGACAAAGGTACAGAGAAGGGGGCTAAACTTGCCCATTTGCAGTATCCTATTCTCAACAACAGTTTCAAGATGGTTTCCACACTTAGTGTCTCCCCAGACTATCTAAGTCCTGCCTAAGTCTGTTTGGATGGTTCTGACAGTCTCAGAACAAACTGTTCCTGAAGTTCAGGCACATGAGAAAGACAGCTTCCTGATTTCTCCCATAATGCATGGGTTTAGTTATTTTCCAAACCAAAACCTCCAAATGCAGAGATTTTACCCTTCTGCTCCCCCTTCCTGCTATTCAAAGCTTTTGCATCGACCACAGTACTCATTCTCACATACCTCCAAGAGCTGCAGCTTATAATCTTCACACCAAAATAATTTCTGTTTACAGTCTCACAGCTGGTCAGGAGAGGGGTTTCCCAAACTCAAAAAATCAGCATCTGCCTCTTGTGCGTATTTTCCACTTAATATCTAGGAAAAATACAGCAACAAGACAATATTATCAAAAAATATATGAAAACTTTTTTCCAGAGTTATTCAGAAGCTACCCAAACACTGTACATTCACAGATTCTGTGGCAGGCTTCATGTTGGCAAACAGATAAGGAACACAGTGGGATAGATTTCCCAAATGGGCTAAGTCAGCACCATTCCCTTGACTCCATTCACATAGTACAAGTCTGGCCTGAGATATCTAAGACACGGGCACCATGACCAGGAGTTAAATTAGAGTCTACAATTCCCATTAGTATTTCCTGTAACGGGAATCTTTGCTGGAACTGCCATATCTCAGTGCTTCCTGAAGTACAAGTAATTATTGGAGATGTCAGGAAAAAATCCTTGGGGACAGAGTCATGCGCATACCTACTTGGGCACCCTGGGCACACCTCTGCTGGGAGCCTGGCTTATTTTTCTGGGTAATGAAACACTGAATGTCTGCTTTGCAGGATGATATTTTATGCATGTAGATGACAGCACAGGCAAAATGTCAGAGTAGTCATTTTCTCTGGCTGGTCGACAACAAGGCTTGCAACTAAAGTCCAAACTAAAACATGTTACCCTTCGGAAAGATCACATTACTGCCAATAGGCAAAATGGTTCAAAACTGCTTATCAGCCAGGCTTGGGGTAAGGCCAGAGCACCTCTGGAGCAGATATGTGCCCACACATCACATATCTCTGTTATCAGCCCCTTCTCTGCAAGCTCCCAGTGAGGCTGCTCGTTCTCCCTCTGCATCCAGCTCAGCAAGGCCCAGAGGCAGAGGATGAGAAAGCATCTGAGCTTCTCTGCTGAGTGTTTCCTGTTTCATTTGTTCCTTTGTTTTGAAAAAGAGAAGAAAGAATCTGTCTCGAGTGTCATGTATAGAGACTCTGGCTCTGAAACTGCTGCAGTGCTCCCATTCAGCTCCCGGCATCCCCGGGCTCAATGGCCTTTTGTGCCCCGAGCAGTGACATGACAGGAACTGCGGTTACCATGTCACCCGCGGCTATTGCCGGCTCCGAGGGATCAGGACCTCCAGCCACAGGTTATGGACTCAATACACAATCACAGAGTCAGTCCCCTCAGCTCCACCATCACTCAGACCTGGCCAGGGAACCTTTGGAACGCGTCTGCCCTCTCCAGCACTCCGTTTACGTTATACAGGACGCACAAAATCTAAACTTTTGACCATTTTTCTGTACACTGTTAGAACAAATAATTTAAATTTCAGCCAATTTGTTTTGTCTTTAGCGAGCTGCAGTTTTGCAAGAGCTCTGTGAAACCGCTAACAAAAATTCGATCAATTTACCTGCTCTGGGACACAAATCACAGTTTAAATGATGCAGATTTTTTTTTTTCATGTGAGAATTGTTTATTCTAGGGTTGATTTCTTGAGCTTCTGACTCCCTTGTGGTTGGATAAGTCACCTAGCGGTGGTCCCCAAGCAGAGTTTATGTGCAGGTTCCTGGTGAAAGTGCCAACAGAAAGCAACTGGGCAAATTTGCTTTTTGCAGCCATTTGAGGCCTCAAAACCCCATCACATGAGTGATACTGAGAACTCAAGGAAGCATCAAGCTGGACAAAGTGGACTGGTTAGAAAATTAAAATGAAAATTCACAGAAAAGACATTACACTGTGTATCCAGCTCCAGTTTGTGTATCTATTGCCTGCTTTGTGTTAAAATCTCTCTCCTGAATTAAATGCACATGTTTTCCCAGGATTTCATAAGACTCCACAGTCGCACTTAGACAACAGTAAGACAGCTCTCAGCTTTTCCAGCATTGTCTTACTGGTTTTTTGTGAGGGAAGCAATGTGAAAATTTCCCCAAAACAGCTGTAACGACTTCAAAAATTTGCCTTGGTGTTTTTCAAGCTGTAGAAATGTTTTGGGGGTGTTTTTGTTTTGGTTTGGTCTTTGTTTTTTAAGGTATGATCTCCCTTGCTAAGGCTAAGGGAGTATCAAAGAAGTATCTATACTAATAAGTATCGAAGCACAGATGCAGAAAACACTGCATGTTTTTCTTTATGGGAATGGGTCTACTAACCCGAATTTCACCGGTTTTCGCACTGTATTGAACAAACCACTGCCCCAGCCCGGCAGCCTCGCAGGAGGAGGGAAAACCGCTGGAAACGGGGCCGCTCCCCGGTGTCTGCTGCCCTCCGGTGGCTGGCACGGACCGCTCCTATTTTATACACATATCTACATACATATGTACGAATAAACGTGTACACATATGTACATACACATATATGGGTATATAACACCCATATATAGGTACATATATGTGCATACACACATATATGGACGTGTGTTTACGTGTATTTATATGCGTGTGCATATATATGTTTGTATATATAGATGAATACATAAAAAGCATCGTGTATCTCCTAACTAGAAATTCCCCCTCGACCCCAAACCGCCCCCGCACTTTTGGCTTTGGGAACGCAATTCATGAGATCTGGGGACACCATTTAAGGACACTGCACAATGCTCCCTTAATGAGAGCAAAAAAGGTAACACCTCATAGCAGATAGACACAAGCACAGACTCCCAAGCCAAACAAACACATCCGTGGGGAAGGAAGAAATCTGTGGCACAGCAGTAAAATGGGGGGGCGAGGGTGAGTGGGGGGTTTGAAACCCTTATTTTTCCTTTTTTTTTCTGTTTTTGTCGATTGCTTGGTTGCTTTGTTGTTAGTTTTACACCCCCGCCCCCCCGGACTTCCCCAGGGAACCACTTTCCCTTGTCGAGCTTGCAGACGTGACACTGTGGGAAAGATGCCGAGCTGTACTTTGTCCTGCTTCGCTGCCCCCAGCACGGATCTGGCTGCTTTCCGGCCAGCATTCTTCTGCAGTGCCTCAACTTCATGGAAAGGAGAAAGCCGAGGGCTTAGGAGGGGGGAGGCTTTAGGGTTTCGCCAGGGCAGGCAGCCCATGCTATAGAAACAAACAAACTATGCAGTGAAAGCATTTTTAAAGTCACAATTCTCTGACTCTGTGCGAAAGCAAAACAGACCAGAAAACCACAGGCTCTGTATTCACAACCCTCAGGGTGCAGAGTGGCCTGAATAAAACCAAAAGAAATGGTTGTCCAAGAACAGGCCAGGAAGGCGGTGGGATACTGAAGAAAGACTGGGAGAGGCTTGGGGACAGAGGATTAGTAAGAGGAGGGGAGAAAATGAGTGGGGGGCCGCGGTTCAGCAGTGACCCTATAAGGAGCTCATCAGCAAACACATCCATTTCACCACAGGGCGTGCTTAGCTCCCAGGGCAGCTCCTGGGAATGACCACTGCACTGGGAAAAGAGGGGAGGGGGAACCAATTTTGCACAGGGTCAATTATTTCCGATTATTTGGAGATGGGAGAGGAGATTCTTTCCAAGCCCAGTGGGTAATCAGACTTGTGCAATGAAGTGTAGCATTTGTTTCTCCTTGTTACCATAGCAGACATATCCCCTCGGCTGTGCAACCATCTCCATTTCCCTCCCCAACTCAAGGCCCCTTTCACTTCTCACCAAACTACACAGTCATTTCTTCAGGGAGTGAATTACAGCAAGTTTTTCCCTAAGGAACCTTCCTTGTTTAGAGAGAAACCACAAGCCAGGGAGATCTGGGAGTGGAGAAGGAGAGAAAGAGATCAGGCTTGTTTAGAAGCAGCAGCTAAACAGCTGGGAGATCTTTCAGTTGGTTTATATTTCTAACTCTGTTTGGGTCTTGCTTTACAACCTCGAATGAAAACAAATCAGGATTGTTTCCTCTTTCTTGGAATGTCTGTTTAGGGTTTTAAGGGAGGAACAAGGAGGGGGAGAGGGGGAACAACTCCCCATGGGTTCTCAGGAATCACTGCTTTCCCAATGCCTGCAGCCTCTTTATCCCCCTGCTAACCACTCCTGCACACATGCAGCCTCACTCTCTTCCAGCCACACGATACAGAGACATTTGTAAAAGTGCTTTGTCCAAAAAAGGTGGCTTTTCTCCCTTCTCTTGGAAAAGGAAAATGGTTTTTCTGTGTTTGGTCACTTCAGAATAAACTGTCCTGGAGCATCACACTGATTTAAATTATTTTTTTTTTCCAAGTCACAAAAGCAGAGTATCTTTCTCTCCCACTCTCCACTCCCCCCCCCCCCCCAAAAAAAAAAAAAAAAAAAGAAAGAAAAGAAAAGAAAAAATCCTTTCAATGCAATTCTTTCATGGGATTATTCCTGAATGCCGAGTTCTGAATTCAAGAGCTTTCCCACGTACACAAGCACTTGTGAGCTGTCTCAGCCCAGCTCCAAGGGGCTCACACAGGCACGACATGTTCTTCTACCCGGAGTCACTGCCACGCCGGGCAGAACCATAGCGTGATGGTTCTTGGCCCGTTAAAAGTTGTTTAAATTCCACTCTGTACGCGGTGGCCTCAAAGTGCCTCGTCTGCTAAACCGAACCGAAGGGACTGCAGGCTCCCCCGGAGAGAAAAACGCAAACCCCGCGAAAGCGGGATGGGAAGAGGGGCAGGAGCCGGAGGAACGGCGGCCGCGGGAGCTCGGCGGGCAGCCCTGGCTCGGGGACGGGGCTGGCTGTGGCAGTCCCGGACCAGGGGAGGATAGAGGCAGCCCCGGTGAGCTCATCGGCTCGGGGAAGCTCTTTAGAGGATAACTTCCCTTTTTTACACTTAAAACTATAAAATAGAATAAAATACAAGAGTATAAAATAGAAACGCGCCCCGGTGCCACTGTGTGTGTGTGTATATTTGCAGTCCCGGCGTGGGGTCACACCCGGAACACTCGGATGGGAGCCGGGCAGGCCGGGGTGCCGCTGCGGGCTCTCCATGACGGAGGGCTGGGGACAGCTCGGACCGAACTCCGCTCTGTGCGCCACAAAGGAGCTGGCGGGGATGGCCCGACCGGCTGCGTGTCTGCCTGTTTGGCGTGGGACCGTGCTCCAGGCACGGGTTCTCCCGGTCCCGCAGCCCCCGAGGCCACCCCGAGCATCCCTAAAGCCGGCTCGGGCAGCGGCGGCTGCAGCGGGAGCGGCTCCGGAGCGGCCACCGAGCCAACCCGCAAAACACCTCCGTCCCGTCCCGTCCCGTCCCGTCCCGTTCCGTTCCGGGGAAAAGAGAACCGGAGCCGCTTTGCTTTGTCTAATTAACTTTAATAATAAATGCCAATTCCCCTGGCCGAGGGTAGGAAATTCGCCCTACAGAGAATTCGGGGTGGGAATGACAGTGAAGCTCCCGAGCGACCGTGGACTTAGTTTCCGATTTTATTTTAATTTTTTTTTTCCCTGGGCAGACGTGGACAAGTGCTAAAATTCATAAAGCATAAAGCCAAGGGGCTCAGCCGGCTGTCTGCTTGGGCTCTGTGTATGGGGTCCGTGCTAAGCCCGGCGGGCAGCCCCACGGCAGCGGCTCGGTGCAGCCCCGGTGCAGCCCCACGGCAGCGGCTCGGTGCAGCCCCGGTGCCGCCGGGCCCGGCTGCAGCGCCCCACGCGGCCACGGGGCGGCGCCCGCTGCCTCCGGCGCCCCCCCCCCCGGCGCCCCTTCATTTGCATACGTGGTGTGGATTGGTCGGTGTTGCCACCTACGTCATCTCTGACGCTAGAGCTCCCCGGCCAATGGCTCTCTAGGAGCTCCGCCATTGGCTGCCTGCGGGGATGTCAATCAGGGCTAATTTGCATGCGGGCGCGCTCCCGCCGTGGGAGCGGAAGCGGGCGGGGCCCAGCGGTCACGCGGAGTTACACGTCACAGCCGTGGCACGCGCTCGCACCGCCCCGCCCCGGCGCGCGCGTAGCGCTGCGGAGCCCCACGGTAGCGGCGCCCGGCGACGGCGAGGGCGCCCTCAAGGAGCGCTCCGAAAGGATGGCCCAGCGCGGAGACACGCGTGTGCCGTGTCCTTGGTGTGCGCTGTTGTGCCGGCTACACCCGCGCGTCCGGCTGCTCCGGCAGCGGGAGGCTGAGGCAAAGCCGCGGGTACCCCTCCACCGCCCCGGCCGCCGGTCCGCTCGCACGGCACGTTCCCTCAGGATGGGAGTCGGGGGCGTGGGAGCCCCGGGACACGCTCGAGGGAGAGGGGCCGCGTAGCAGCTCTCCACCGTGCGGGGCGGCGCCGGGTGGAGTGGGGAAAACGAGGCGGGGGCGAAGGCGGGGCAGCCCCTCGGTCGCTGCGCACACCGGCAGCGCCGCGTTCGGGCGGGCGGGAGCGCGGCTCAGCCCCGGCCCGGCCGCGCACCGCGCCCGCTCCGCTCCCCAAAGCCCTGGCGCTGGCGACGCGTCCCGCGTCGCCGACGGGCGCTGCACGTCACCCCGCCGGCCCCCGACGTAACCGCCGGTGGCATAGCGGGGAGCGGGCTGGGAGCGCGCTCGCACCGGGGATTTACGTGCTGCGGGAGCCAGCGCGGCGCGGGTCCCGGAGACACACGGGCACACACGGAAGGGAGCAGCCAGCCCCGTGCTCCCCGCCCGCCCGTGCTCCCAACGCGCCCCGGAATTTTGGGGGTCCGGAATCAGAGCGGGCGCCCCGCAAGGGCCGCACAGCGGAAGGGCCGCGGCCGGGCCGCCTCGCCGCCCCCGGGGATGGGGTACGGCGGGGCCGGCTTCGGCTCCTTAGGCGTGTTTACAGAAAACACACAAAACAAAACAAAAACAGCCCCAGGTGCTCCCTGAGTGTCTCGCCGCCCTCATTTAGAAACAGAGGCCGAAGAAGCCCCCGAGACTGACTGTGTGACGTCACTTGGGCGGGGCCGTGTCATCACGGCTGGCGGGACCGAGGGCGGGAGCCGCGATCCCCCCGCGGCAGCACCGGGACCTGCCAGGTGTTGGATTTCCGCCGCGGTGGCAAATTGATGCTTTAATTGCCGAAGCAGCTCTATTTTCTCCCCTCTTTTTACTCCTTTTTTTCTTTTTTTTTTTCCCCCTCCCTTTTTCCTCGCAAATAGAGTAAACACAAGAGGGCGTTTCGAGCCTTTGATCCCGGCACTGTACAGTAAGGAAAACAAACCGTGAACTTCAAAAGGAATGGAGCTTTTCTGGGGTTAATTTCCCTTCCTAAACGGCTGAACACGGCAATAAATCATAGCTTCCCTCCCCTCCAGGAAAGCGCTAATCGGAGGAATATGTCCCAAAAGCAGCCTTCAGCATCGGCAGCCTCAGAGCCCGCGTAGGCTGTGATCTGACGGATCAAACTTCATGCGGGAGATATTATAAATCAACAGGTTTCATAAATCTTGGCAGGCGACAGCTCCGCGGGGCCGGGGCGTGGGTGGGAGAAAGGGAGTGCCCAGCGGTAATGTGGGCACCGTGAAAATTCACTTCCTCGCAAGAATTGCATTAAGTAAACCTAACACCGAAATGTTGTCTGGCAATCTGTCTTGAAAAGGTTACAGCGTGTTAAAGATTTGGAAAGCTCCATAAAGCAGTAAAGATTATGAAGTACAGCTTAAAGGTTTATCAAATGACTTCCCGTGCCGGGACATTTAAACCGAAGGCAAAACCTGAAGCCTGTGATCTTTGCAGTCTGAGCCCATAAACGTGTTTGAGGAGGGATTCTGGTTTCTGCCGCTTTTTAGTATTGCTTCTCTAACACGTAATTGAAATCCACTTTTCAGGAGCCGATATCTGGTAGTAAAACTGAAATACCAGGCAATTAGACGCGGTGCTTTAAAACCAGTCCGAAGGGGCATACACCCAAAATCAAGAAGCGAACCTGTGGTTAGAGACTGGGGAAACGATCCTTAAACCCTTTTATCGCGAGTCTGGGAGCGAGGGGAAGCGAGCGTGTGCTGGGAACGGCATGGAGGAGAAGGGGCACAGCAGCCCGAGCCGCCCCGAGTCCCCGGGGCGCGGGGTAGGGGAGCGGGGGGATCAGCCGCGGTCCGGGAGCCGCGGAGGCGCCTGCGGGCTCTTCCCTCGCTGGTTTCCGTTCGAGGCCGCCCCTCCGCTCCCTGCACACGCACACACCGGCTCTGAATCACACAGTGTTTTTAAGGGGGCTCTTTGATCTGGCCAAGTGTCAGAGCCCCGAAAGCCGGGACTCAAATAACACGTCGTTACGGCAAACAAATTTCTGCAGTCAGCTTTATGGCTTTATTGTCTATGGCACGAATAAACTCGGGGAATTAGCAGGTTAGGGGGAAAAAAAGTAAAAAGTTCTCCTATAATAAAATACACATCTGTTTCCAGGGAAAATATGGTAAGAAACACACACAGCGTCAAAACCTGGCTTAGTCGCCACTGGCTGTATGGATAGGGAAAAGTACCATCTGTCATTTTCTAAGTGGCCCTTATGTGGATATTTACCTTTTCAATAGGCGTTTTAATCACCCGTTTTATATTTAGTGTTGACTGTATTTTGCAATACACACATAAAAAAAAAAAGGCAAGCTCAGTGTGCGTATACAATCATATCAATTCCCTTTCCGTGAACAAGCAGGCGCACTTAAAGCATAGACTACCATAAAATTTATATAGGGGCAGATTTTTATGGGCTTGTGCATTAATAGTCTCTAATAAAATAAAGTTTACTCTGTGTGTGTGTGGTTTGCGTGCATGTGGCTACGCTCACCGTCCAGTTCTCAGTGTGCTGGTAACCTGTGCAGGAATTATTAAAGGGAGTATATACAAATACCCATTAACACGTAGTGATAAATCAGCGAACGTCTGGGTTTGCCTGCGTGCATACCGAGATCTAATTTCCGAGCTGGGAGAACAATATATCATCTCCGATATTTCAACAAGTGGGGGTTTTGTGTGTCTTAAATATTTTGCGAGCCAGACTACATAACCGGAAATAATGGATTTTCTATGAGATATTAAAGAAAAATCCATCATCTTTTTTTTTTTTTTTTTTCTCCTTGGAAAATCGTTTAAAGTTTGGGAGATAAAATCCCCGAGATTTGCGAGGATATTAAATCGTTTCTTTCCCTCTTTACACACACGCGCGTGTGCGTGCACAAACGGACCCTTCCACACGCACACACGTGCTGCCCTTTTTGTAAGGATTTCCCACCAAACCTATGAAAGGACGCCGGTGGATGTTAAACGATACGATTTAGGAGCTCTCCATCCACGGGTTTAGTTTTTCCCTAGGTATTGCATTCATATGTTCTTTATTTGTATTTTATAGATAAATATTTTATACATTATATATGTGTATGTGTGTACGTTTAGCAAGAAATGTAGATTAATTGGTTTAACCTCTGTAAAAAGGACTACAGCCTCGGCTCCGGGGGACGTTCTGCGGGGACAATGGGGACCTCCCGCCAGAGGAGAGATGGGGTGAAAGCAGTAAGTGCCGGAGGGTTTGCGAAGGGAAGCAACCCGGCACGGGCGGCGGGCCCACCTGCCAAGGAGCGGGGATCGCCCGGGCTTTATTCCCTACCACAGCTCACATCTTCCCGGCCCTTTAATAAATCCAAATATTTACCCTCGAGAGAAACGCTTTATGCGGCTGCATGAGGGCCGGTAACCTTTGACAGGAGCCGTCACAAAACACTCCTCCGTAATGGACCACAGTGCGCGTACATCTAATTTATTGTGCTAAAAGTTATTGCAGGGGCTGCGGGAGGGGGTCTCGGACTACAAATAAGCGTTTTGCCGCTGAGCGGAGAACACCGCCCCTGGGTCAGCCGGGCAAAGCCACAGGGTATCCGATTCGGCCCCAGCATCCATCCCATGCGATGCCGCTTTCATGGCTTTTTGGGGTAAAAAAGAGCACAACAAAAAAACCCGCACCGGATACTGCAACGCGATCCCCGGTAATGCGGCAGGCAATATGTTTCCCGCGTATCTGATAAAGCGGACCGTTGGAACGAAGGGAAGGAAATCGCGCCCGATTTAACGGGGAGAAGCGGGAAAACCCCTGAGCCCCGCGTGGCGGCGGTGCCAGCGCCGGTCCGGGGCCACCGGCATTCCCGGGCTTGGGCTTGGACCGGCCGCGGTGCGGTGTGGATGGAGCCCCCGCCCGGGGTGGGAGCAGCCCGGGAGCCTTTTAAACCCGGCGGCCGGTGCGGGATAATAAGGGGGGACACTTCCAGCGACAGCGTCACCCGTGGGGGAGCGGGAGGAAGCCCGATGGGATATTAGCCTGTTTGTTTTCCCTTTGATCCGTAGGAAACAGGTCCTGCACTGCGTGACCCATTAAACTAATAAGATTATAAAGATCAGCAAGAGGGGCTGGGGCCGCTAATGGTTCCCATCTGGGCCAGGTTTCGGCGTTATTAAAAACGGCGAGGCGGCGGGCTTGGGTTACAGAGCCGAGGTGAAAGCGGAGAGAGCGGAGAGCCGGGACCACCCATCGCACCAATTAGCGCGGCGGGACGGAAGGGCCCGGGGAGCCGTAGGGGCCGGCACGCAATAAACCACGGCGGGCCCCGCGCCCCGCCCCTCATGCATATGCAAAGAGCGGCGTCTCTATGCAAATCAGCGCCCGGGGCCGCCCTGGGCGGAGCGCAGCGTGGGCGGAAGGCGGAGACGGGCCCTGATTTGAATAGCACCGCCCGGAATGTGACGTATGCGGGCGGTCCTCCAATGAGAGCGGCCGCCGTCTCGAGTTGCCTTGGGGCGTACGCCCCGTCCTCCCCGCCCCCGCAAGGCACGCCCTCCTCGCGTGCCGTGCAGCCAATAGCAGCGCTGGATGCAAATACGCAGGGGGCGGTGCGCGCACGGAGGCTGCGGATTGGACTCGCATGGCCGGCGGCGGGCGGCCCCCCTCGGAGGGGCGGTGCGCCCCGCGATTGGCCGGCGGTGTGGGTGGGGCGCGTGACGCAGTGGGCGGAGATCGGGGCGGGGCGGATCCCGCTCTCCTCCCGCCAACCCCCCGCCCTTCCTCTCGTCCTCCGCCCGCCGGAGAGCGGGACAGCCCATGGGCCGTGAGCCCGCCCAGAGAACTGGACCGCCCCTCGGAACGTGAGCCTGCCCGGAGAGCGGGACCGCCCCTCGGAGCGTGAGCCGCCCGGAGAGCGGGACCGCCCCTGGGCCGTGAGCCCGCCCAGACAGCGGGACAGCCCATGGGCCGTGAGCCCGCCCGGAGAGCGGGACCGCCCCTCGGCCGTGAGCCCGCCCGGGACAGCGGGACCGCCCCTCGGAACGTGAGCCCGCCCGAGACAGCGGGACAGCCCATGGGCCGTGAGCCCGCCCGGGACAGCGGGACAGCCCATGGGCCGTGAGCCCGCCCGGAGAGCGAGACCGCCACTCGGGCTGTGAGCCCGCCCGGGACAGCGGGACCGCCTCTCGGCCGTGACCACCCCCGGGAGAGCGGGACCGCCCCTGGGGCCGGTGCCGCCCCGCCGCCGCTGGGGTTCTTGAGACCGAAGAAAGGGAGAAGGATGGAACCCCCCGAACGGGGAGGGCGGTCCCAGCTCCGCCCTTTGCGGCTCCCGGGCAGCCTCGATCGCGGGGCAATCAGGTGCAGCCAGACGTCTGACACACGGGAGGCTGTGCGGGTTCAGCCCCGCATCCATCACTGCGTGTGCCGCAGTGAGGAACTCTGATTGCTGCCCACGCCGTTAATAGGAAATATTCCCGTAATGGAAAGACGCCTCCGTGAGCGTCCGAGCGCCAATTTAAACCTTCCCCCAGCCTGCCCGATGCGGTTTTTAAAAGAAGCAAATAGCACAAGAACTATTCGCTCCAGGCAGCTTCGTGCCTTTTTAAGTGCCCCAACTTCACCTCGCCATGATTTAGGTGATCATCCGAAGTGATTTAAGTGATCGTCTCGCCTCGAGCGATCGTTTCAGCCTTTTCGTTAAAGTCGCTTTCAGAACAAAAATCTCCCGGTCGTCAGTGAGGTCTTAAAGGCACCGCGTTAAAGGGCTTATTTTTAGCTAACTACTAAAGACTAAAGAATATCTGAAAGTTTATGCATATATATTCGTGAATAATAATTCTTCACCCCTTTATTTGCCTTTTATTTTTTTTAACAGATTGTTCTTCATCATTGACACAATATTTCACAAATTCTACACACAATTGTGTACTTCTTGAATACACACGAATTGACAGCTGACATAAGCACTTCATGAAAATAAAATAGCATAAGTTAAGGGTGTAGCTGTGCCTTCAGAACTCGCTCCAGATCTGGCCCAGCAAATGCACAAATTATCCCGGGGTCTCTCAGAACGGCAGCAAACAGTTTTCAACACAGCGCACTGCAGTTTGTACATGAGGGTGGCTTGTGATGTCTCTCTGTCTGTCCGTGAAATATTTCTGCAATATTTGTTCTGAACACAAATTGTTACATCGTGCCGTGTATTTCGTTAATTGGGAGCCTGAGAGCCGTGGCGTCAGGCAGGGAGGCAATTTTGCTCTCTGATCCTGGAAGCGCTAATGGAGTAATGCTCGCTATTTATCAGGACTTCGAGGGTAAACTATTCATAACTTTGGCAAAACTAGGGAAAAAATCCCTGCTTAAGGATCCAGCAAACGAAGACTAAAAAAACCGTCTAGAGAAAGATAAAACACATAATGAACAATAAAGGAAGCTACACGAGATGCTGGGTGTAGCTCGTTTTCAGGGAGCAGACTTGGGTGGAAAATTAGAGGTACACCCAGAACGCAGTTGTAGGATGTGGTGTTGAAAACCTGGTCATTCTGAAGTTCGCTGTGTTAGTATAATTCATGTATGAAATTCCCGCAGTGCCTGAGGGAAATGTTCAAGTCTGCAATGCATATTTTTCTGCACTTGACAGCACACCTTCGGGGCAGTTATTTTTATATTAAAAATACATGCTTATTTTACTTCAAAATGTGTAAAATGCCTTTGTTTGGAGGTTTTGGGCTTGTTTGGGGCTTGTTTTGTTTCAGGGTTTTTCTCTGACATTAATAATTTTTTTTGTATACTGTGTTCTGGTGTTTCTGCTACTTGCATAATTTAATGGGGGAATTGTGTATGTTTGCTGTATTATTGCTGTCATAAATGGCATGGTAAAGCACTGAAAACAGAGGTGAAAGCTAGCTGAATTTTTGTACTAGACCCACACAACAAGGCTAATTTCTAGCTAAATTGTGTATTTTTTGAGACACCGTGTCTGGTTGTCATTTAGATATACTTAAAAATATGCAAATAAATTGCTGGCTATTCATAAAGATTATTACAGCAGGAGAAGGTGACACAAGTGCATCAGCTTGGTTCTTTACCTGACCTAGATTGATGTAGGTAGGAACATTGCCCACTAGCTGGGGGTCTGTGATATTGGCAGATTTATATGCTTTTAAGGTCCTGGAATTTAATTTACCTAAACTGCAAAAGAAGTTTTGATGGATAAAGTTGCAGGATCGGGCCAATGCAAAGAGAAAAATTAATTGCTGAACAATTTGTGTCCGCTTATTTTATTGTGTCTCTAATCCTGATTTAGTTTAACTTTCTAAATTACTTTGGATATGCAGTTCATCAAGATGTGTGAAACTAAATGGCAGAAAATTCTACAGATATAGCTTAGTAGGACTTCTAAAATTATTATATAGCTGTATGGATAACAAAAAAACCCCAAAGAACTGGTAATACAGGCATGTATAAGGGATAGAAATGCTTATACACCAGAGTGTAAAACAAGGACTAGATTTACATTGTTGGAAATTATGTTTTCTGGTGCAGGCTTTTTCATAATTGTTTATTATGGAATTACTCATTGTTCCTTACTTCACATCATCTGGGACTGATATCGGTCTGAATAGACCACTTTTAATTTTGCCAAAGCTTATATGTATTTTCCTTTTTCAATGTCTTAAATCATATTCCCTGCTCCGTTCAAGATCTGTTCCACCGTAAAACAAGTGGGTGTTGTCCCAATGACTGACAGGCATTGGATTGTGCCCTAAAGGAATCATACACTGTATTTCATGTAATGCCAAGGAATGAATAAGCATGAAATTCGATTAGATCTATTTTTCTCGTATTACAGTTATTGTGGTTTGCAAAATTGCTACTTAGCACATTTTGCAGATGATGGCCATTTCCCACATGTTAGAGAAACAGATGTTTTCTTCCACAATTATTTATTTCACTCCAATATGTTAAATAGGTGGCTGATCACAGAAGGAAAGAGTGAAGCTGTTAACTCTGTGGGGAGTCCATAAGTGAAATCTTTTGCAGCAGAGACTCAAGAGTGGTTTGCACCTGAGGCTGTACTCCCTGGTGATGAGGACAAGATAGCAGAGTGTAATTCATGGCTTCTGTTTCTGACCCTGGGGACCCTCCAGGTGTGCGACCCTCTCTCAATTTCAGGTGTGTAGTTATTAACTCGGAGTTTGCCTCACTGAAGCAGGTTAAGAACCTTGTCTGCAATGCTCCAGGAGTCACTGCAGAAAGACTTTTAGAAATACAAAGCACTGCCTCGAAACAGCAGCAGAAACACAGGCAGAAACAGCAGAGCTCTTGCGTGCCAGAAACGTTCAGCCTGTAGAGGGAAGTCAAAAATATGATAATTCATGGCTATGTCAGGAGATCAATTTTCCCTATACCAAGCACAAAGTGAAGTCTACTTTAAAGTAAAGTAAATGCAAAAAGTGTGCTTTCCAGACATGGGGACCAAAAAAAAAAAAAAAAAAAAAAAAATTTAAAAAAAAAAAAAAAAAGGAAAAAAAAGAGTTCTTTAAAGCACACTTTATTTAAATGTTAGTAACAGTTAAGTAACTATAATAACAGTAAAGTGATTTTTATTTTCCTCTCTCTTAGGTGTTTTTAGTGGCATAAACACTGCTGTTGGGACAAGTTGAAGATTTAAAATTAATATTTTAGTTTGTGGTTTGTGGTTTGCTTTAGGTTTTGTTATTTGTTTGGGGCTTTTTCCAAGCCATGAGCTTCTGAAATGCAATAATAGAGATCTTCTGATCGTGATCTCTGCTGGACCAGAATTACATTACACTTTTGGTGCTGTGAAAGTCAGCTAAGGAATTCATTCATTTCAGATCATTATAATTGTGAGTTCCAGACCTGCCCCTCTAATTCTGTTTGATTTATTCACACCTGGTGGAATCTATCGCACTCAGGTGCCTTGACTGTTCACCATGAGCTCCATGTCACAGGGCTTCTATCAACCTTATCTTGCTTTCTTCAAAAAGTAAAATACCTATGTTCTCATAGCTTTACAAACACCAGGTCTTTGTGATTGTGAATGCCATCCTGGACATTGCTGGACCACAGAATAAAAAAAACCCAGAAGTGTCATGTTAAAAATAAATGATAAAATGTTTAAGACAGCCCAGACTCCGTTAGTGTGCGCGGTCTCAGCTTGTGCAGGCGGTATCCCCGGAGCCCTGCGTGGCTGCAGTGAGAGATGCCGGCAGGGTGGCAGCTCTGCCCTCCCGGAGCAGCAGCGCTGAGTTTCGGTCCGTGCAGGAGAGCCGGCTCTGGGCAATTCTCTGAGCTGCCGCAGGAGGGTTGCGGGCTGCAGGAGCACCGAACGCAGCCCCAGGTGCTGCCCCAGCCCTGGCTTTGAGTCGCCTGGCAGCAAACCAGAACGGATTCAAGGGAAACAGAGTAAGGGAAGCGACGGGAATGAGTGACATCCTAGAGAGACACGAGCTGTGTCAGCTCAGGTCAGCACTTCCTCTGAGCACAAGGTGAATTTACATCTCCTGGCCAGGTCTATAGTTTGAATATACAGTTATACAAATACTTCAGGTTTGCTTGGTTTTGTGGTTTTTTTTGTTGTTGTTGTTGTTTTTGGTTTTTTTGTTTTGTTTTGTTTTCGGTGCTAAACCATTTTGTAGGACTTTTTTTGGTCACTCAGCCCCTTTCCTCACCCATAAGCCAAAACACCCATTCCATGGGTTTTTAACCACTGGAAATCTTGCTCCATATCAACAGAAAAAAGAAAATAGCTAAGAGCAAAATATTCTTGCCCTTTGCCAGCCCAAATGCACATGGCAGCTGCGGAGGCACAGAGAAAGTGGTGTGTTTCCCATGCAGAAAATCAGGGACACGTGTACAGTTCAGCCTTTTCCACTGGAGGCACAAAAGGCACAGGTTTTGCCACTCCAGTGGCATTCCCATGCACCTGCCACCCCCATGCCCATGCAGCACATGGCATCCAGCTCTGGGATTGCTGTGCTCACTGCACAGAGTGGCAGAACTGCAGCCCCGTGGAGCCTGGATGATCTAGAGGTGCCCACACTGCCCTGAGCAGTCTGTGTGTGTGGTTTGCTCTACCCAAAGCCCCAAACCCCTGCCCTCACACCCACACTTTCCCAAGGGTGCCAGAAAGGCTGGGGCTGGCTCTGGCATGATATGACCCACAGTGTTGCCAGCTCAAAACAGAAAGGACCACTTTTCTTTTCTTCTTTTTTTTCCTTTTCTTTTTTTTTTTTTTTTTTTTTTTTTTTTTGTGACTGTAGAAAGGATAGCACAAATTGCACATTGAGGGCAGCCATTTTCTCCATTGCCATAGCATAACTGTTCTTTGCCTGCTCCCCAGAGCTTTACTAGTACATAATATCCAGATTATCACTTCCATCTTGTGCATATGGAGATGCTACTCTAGTAGAGCTCATCCTCAGGAGAAAATATTAAGCACTTTAAATTGTTCTCCTTGTCTTTTCCCTGCAGATATATTTTATGCTAACAGGGAATGCAATCTTCAGCACAAACTCGGGAACAACATGGTGAACTATAATAATTATTGGACATGTTAGGTCTATTATGGAAATAAATCTTCTGTGAACCAACATTTTCCCTCTTATGTTTCACAGAGAGACAGTAACCCTTCTGCTGTCAATGAATTAATTTGCTAAAAGAAGCTGGAGTTCATAGATAAATCTTAAGGTTATTTCTCATTTACATATTAGCTTAGCATTTATGTGCAGTTCCATTTGTGCGATACTCCTGGGGACAATCCAGGGAACAATATGAATCATCTAATATGTTAAAATTAGGCTACAATAGAAGGGGAGAAAACCTATCTATTTTTGTTTTTAATTTTAAATTATTTAGAAGAGCCTCTGTGATTAATTGTCTAGCACTGTATGCATAGTATTCCAGAGTAATTTTTGCATCTGTCTTATGCTGGAGCATACTTGAAGAAAGCTTTCTGTGCTAAGACTCCTTCAGAGTGTGCATTATCTCGAGGACTACTGGTTGTGGCTTGTGTGATATCCTGGCTCAGACATGGATTGTTTTTTTCTTCTTATTTATGGTGAAGAAGCAAGGTCAGAGGCATAAATGAAAGCAGGACCAGTGTACTTCCTATTTCCTGTGGAGTCCCCAGAGCTCTGGTTTGAAATCATTACTGCTGTTAATTAATGATTTGCCAGCTGTCTGCACTAATTTTATAGCATTTATGTATGCAGAGCCATTGTGCCTCACATTCCTGCTTGAGAATCAAGAAGCAAGACACTAGAATCACACTTACATGTTCATTTGTTATCTTGAATATGGTCTGCTTGCACAGACCAAATTGTAAGGCTTACTGAGGAGATTTCGCTGCAGCAGAGATCAACTTTGGGACATGTTAGACATTTTAATTTCAATTTTTGCTTGATTTTGGGCAGTAATACATCAGGAAAAAGGCAAAGTGACCTGCTTATTCTTATTTTAAAGGTACACATCAGTTTAAAATTGGAGTGAAAAAGCTGGGCACTGTAATGCATTAGCCAGACAGATTCTTACAGAAAACATAATTTCTGTGTATGTTAGTGGCTGGCCCACTGCCCTGAATGCCTACTCTTAGCTGCATTGCATGCATGGCTTTGCTTGGCTCCTTCCATTGCACTTTCATAAACCCCTAATTCTTCCTGAAGGTTTGGGAACCCAGATGGTTACAGTAATGCAATTCCCAGCGACCAGCTCAATTTCTCTGCAGCAGTCCTGCACTTACAGTTGGCTCAATGCTTAGTTCAGTATTTGTTTCCCATTCTCTCCTCTGAGGGCTTCTGTCAATTCTGTCAATGTGGGCTGTTAAGCAGCTGTGGCATTTCTGACAGAAATGGCAATATCTTTGTGGTGGCTGACTGTACACACCCTAAACAGTTTTTAGAGTGGGAGCCCACTGCTCTGGAACTGATTCATCTGAATGGTTGAGTGTCCTGGTTTCAGCTGGGAGACAGGTAATTTACTTTCCAGTAGCTGGTGCAGTGCTGTGGTTTGGATTTAGAACAAGAATAATGTTGGTAACACAACAATGTTTTAGTTGTTGCTAAGCAATGCTCAAGGACTCTTCAGCACCTCATATTGCCCTGCCAGGGAGTGGACTGGGGGCACAAGAAGCTGAGAGGGGACACAACTGGGACAACTGACCCAAACTGGACAAAGAATATCCCATACCATATGACAGCATGCTCAGTATGCAAACTTGGGGGGACAGCTGCTTGGGGCCACTGCTCAGGAACTCAGTCAGTGACTGGTGAGCAATAGCCCTGTGCATGGTTATTTTATATATAACAACAACAACAATTATTATTATTATTGTTTTTGTTATTATTATATTATTATTATTATTATTCCCCTTCTTTTTCTGTCTTATTAAACCATCTTTATCCCAACACACAAATTTTAGTCCTTATTGCTGAATCTCTCCCCCATCCTGCTGCAGGGAGAGGGAAAAGAAGTGAGCGAGCTGTGGTATTTAGTTGCCAGCCTAAACCACAGGTTTAGGTTAAACCACAACAGTCTTTTTTCTGACACCCAATATGGTGCCAAGACAGTGAAGATAATGACAGGTCTGACCAGAGTGCTTTAAAACAAATTTTTATAAACATGCATTATATTAGTTTAATAGTCACTCATCACAGTGTTGATCTATTTGCTCGCAGAGCTGTTGCCCTTGCTCTCAGAGTTGCACTATGTAGCACCCTACTTGCTGTATATGTTCCCTCTTGTGGTGTTTGTCACCTCTGGGGGCTGGGTTAAGGGTTATCATTTTGTTGTCATTTGTAACACTGGCTTCTGATATGACAAAATTGCTGGTCATGAGACTAATCTGGTATCTGTACTCAGACTGCCCTCATCTCCATACTCTGGCAGCCATCTCTCAGAACCTAGTGACAATTTATGACTTCTGCTCAGAGAGCCAAGCTGTGGGTGAAACAAAGTGGGGGAAGGCGTCCCCCACTCCTTCACCCTCCTTTCTTTCTTTTTGTCTTCCCCTTTTCCTTATTCTCTGGGCTAGTTACAATAGCTGTGGAGAATTGTGAATATTATTGGGATGTTCAGACTGCCGTGTTTCTGTCAATATGTCTTATATTACTAAATGGGCTCCAGATCTTGTTTAAAGTTAAACATTTATTTAGGAATACCATGCAGAGATCTACCTGGAGGCTGGACAGCTGAGAGTGTCAGGCTGTATGGGACAGCACAGGCAAGTACCTAGGACAGTAGACACCTCCAGTGTTTGGGACTTCATCCCTGAACAAGAACAGAACCCTGAAAAACTAGAAAAATATGTGGGAAAAGTGAGCAGGCAATTCCTGAAAGACACAGGAGGATGTGCCTTTCTGAAAGAGAGAGTCACCCAGGCAATTCCTGAGAGACACAAACCACTGCAGCATGATGAGGCCTGGCCCACACCCCCTGAGCCCTGTCCAACACTGCTCACCAACCTGAGGGCAAGAGAAGGTCTCTTAATCTGATAACAAAGGGGCAGCTATTGCAGTTACTCCAACCCCCCATGGCAAGGCTGAACCAGAGAGCCAGCCCTCGTCATGGTCAGTCACTCCTATACATGGAGAAACGTTGAAAGCAGAAGTCCACTGGTCTCATAAAGGAAGAAACTCTTTCCTTCCTTAAGGGAAGAAGTGGGAGAGGTAGACTGCCCCAAAGCAAGGCCATCATGAGAACAGAAGGAAGAAAAGACACAACTCAAACAAGGCAGTAACCACCCAGTCTCCATCCCTGTGTTTGTGGCTGGATATGTGAAGAGATTTCAGCCATCTTCCAGGTGAGCACATTGCCACCTGCCTCTTCCAGTCATGGGATAACCGGGCCAGTAGCCTGGAATTAGAGGACAGAGAAGCCAAAAAGCTGGGATCTGTTTCCAGGGAAATGGGCATTGACAAAGGGATTGGAAAAGAGGCATGAGGCTTCAGCCTCTGGAGGCACCTCCAGAGTTCAGGAGAGAAGGAAAGGTGTCCCTTCCAGGAAGATATTATATATCAACATGGACAGAAGTATCCTGTACCTGAAGAATTAGCTGTGCTGGAGTGATTTATGGTAACCCACACAAAAAGTGTCCTGGTTTCAGCTGGGACACAGTTAATATTTTTCCCAGTAGCTGGTGTAGCACTGTGTTTTGGATTTAAGATGAGAATAATGTTAATAACACACTGATGTTTTGGTTGTTGCCAAGCAGTGGTCAAGGACACTGTAAATTCTCATATTGCCCTGCAAGCTAGTGGGCTGGGGCCACAAGAAGTTGGGAGGAGACACAGCTGGGACATCTGACCCTAGCTGGACAAAGAATATTCCATACCATATGCCATATATACCCCAGTATATATAGTGGGGGGATAGCCGGCCAGAGGGCACTGCTCAGGAATTGTCTGAGCAGTGAGTGGCTAGCAATAACATTGTGCATCATTTGTTCTGTACATTCTAATTATTTCAGAGTTGTTGTTATTGTTATTATCATTATTACGATTTTCCTTTCCTTTTCTGTCCCATTAAATTGTCTATACCCCAACCCACAAAGTTTTGTCCAATTCTCTCCACTACCCCACGGAGGAGGGGAGAAGTGAGTGAATGGCTGTGTGGTGTTCAGCTGCCTGCCAGGTTAAAACACAGCCCTGGCTCAGTGTTTAAGCTATTCCTAACCCCCTGCTGCTTTGAGCTCCTTGACAAAGTTTATATTTTTCATACCTACTCCTTGAAGATATTGTTTAACTTGTGTATTATTTCTTGTAGACAAAACACTCCTTCGTAATGTGAGAAAAAAGAAAAGCAGGGTGCTTTAGATAAACATGAGTTTATCTAAAGCACCTACAGAAAAATAAAGCAATGTTACAGTAATTCCAGTTTTCAGTGGTCCGAGTAGTGATGAACTATGAACTTGAATTAGCAAGGTTTCATCACATTTCAGTTTAAAGCATAGCTGTAAGTGTTTCACCTTGGCAAATGGCAAAATTTCTGTGGAAGCCAAGTAATGGTGCAGGGATTTGGAGGCTTTTGAAAGAGATGGTGTTACACAAATGTTGGATCACCACAATAGCAAAAAATATAGGACAAATGGCTGGTTTACAGGTATGTGTATAGCACAGGAGTGATCTAAAGATATACAGGTCCCCTCTGAGGCCAGGCTGTTCTTATTTCTATATCCTTGATTGAGAAGTCTGCAGTTTTTGCTGTCTTTATCAGATTTGGGCACTCATGGGGAAATGTCTTTCAAATAAGCGCCTTAAAATATTAGATATTGAAGTGCTAAAACCATAAAGCAATGTATTAAAAAAAAAGATGGTTAGATACCAGTGGGCACAAAATATGCCAAAGGATTTCTCTTCTCCTCCTCCCTCTCTCCCATCCCAAACAATCCTTTTCAATATTGAACAGGTCTGAGAACAATCCAATCCAGCAGGTCAAGAGAGGGTCAGATTTCCTGACCTGCTTGCCCCCACCTCTTGATAATCTAGAAATGAAAATCAATTCTTGTCTTCGAGCTTGTGAGGAGCTCATAATTGCTTTAGACGAAAGCAGCGAGCGCCTGCTTTTTCTGCCACCTTTCAATTCCTAGAGATGGGGATGTCATTTTTCAAGTCGAGTGCACTGTCAGAATTAGATTGCGTGGTAACCAAGTAGAAAGATTTCTGCTCAAAATGAGATTTCTTCTCATTGCTGTGCCTTTTATTTGGGTCCAAATTCTTCTTTTCGCTCTTATCTACAGGGATATAATAATAAATTGTGAGTGCATTATCTATGGAATGTAATTATTTTTATTAGGAACAAAACTGGAGCTCTTTTGGAGCCACTGAAATTAATTGATAAATAAAAAACTAAGGCTAAATTTGCTTCTTGATCTTTTGTTTACTACACTTTCTGCCACAGATCACAACAGACAAATGTGGGTAGAATTACATCTTATTTTCATTAACTGTAGCTTTTTAGCCAATTAAACTGAATGTAGTAGCTATTCAATTATGATAGACCATTTCTAGGCCATTTTGGATTGCTGTTAAATGCTTTCTTGAAAATAAGTTTGTGGGAGGCTGTGCTGTGCCAGCAATCTGGTGGTGGGGCTTACCCAGCACAGTGGGCTCTGACAGGCAGGTTGGTGCCTCTGGAGCCAGGAGTAGGGAGCTGGAATTCTGGTTCCATTAAACTGTCAGCTGGGGAGAAGGGGACTTGCTTGGGCCCACAGTCCCTTCTGATGAGATTTCCTGTGTGAGACTGAAACCTCAAATGTTTAACACCTTATCTGCATTGATTTCCAAAACAGATAATAAAATAAGAGAGAGCCACCTTTTTTTTTTTGCTACAATTTGTGATTTGCCCATAAGAGCCATTTAGATAGCAAAGGGAACCATAAATAAGACAATGATTTATTGCTAGAATGATTTTTTTTTTTAATTCATAGATATTGAGTGAACCTTTTTATATCTGTTTTAACCTCATTTGGCAACTGAGAGCTTCAGTAAGGACAGCTGCCAAGAATTACAGTAAAATAAAAACAAAATAATTAACTCTGCCAGCAAATGATCTCAATAGCTAAGAATAGTCTAAAAGTTAAGGGAAAAAAAAAAAGGAGAAAGAGGAAAGAATCCTTGCTGGGATGACCAAAGTAGGGGCAAGATTTGAGTAATAGAATTTGTTTGTTTGTTTGTTTGTTTGGGGAGGTTATTGTGTGAGTTTTTTGTTGGGTTTTGTTGTTATTATTGTTGTGGTTTGTTTGTTTGTTTTTGAGATCCATGCTGGCTTTTGGGTCTCCTTTTCAGAGACTGTCACAGCAGGTAAAATCGCAGAGTAAATGAGGGCACGAGGGCTTGGTGCTATCAATCTCTCTTTCCTGATGAGGAAGAGCATCAAAACAGGAGAGCACTTTCACTAAACAAAGCCCATTTCTCTGCTAATACCAGCTGGGCCAGGGAAGCTGCAGCAGGTGATGGCAGTGGAATCTCTCTTTCATCTTTCTCCTCACTTCATGGATTCAGTCCTTCCTTCTCTCTGGCTGTTCTCCACATGGCGCAGCCATGGTGTTCATGAAAGAAGGTTTGAAACCAAAGGCCCATCTTTACCCTTCTTAATGTCATGAAAATTGCACACACTGATTTTGAATGTTGCATTTTGAATTGCACTCATTGACACTACAAATCAGCATTGCTCTTGAATGGAGAGTGAAATAATATGTACTTAAATCAGGTAGAACTCAAGCACATGAGTTTTGTAGTCATGTACTTCCCAGTAACAACATAGAACTGAAAAGCAAGAGAATTTTTCAGTTCAGCATGATCAGAAACACCAATATCCTACATTGACATTCCTATACTTGTTACCCTGTCTCCATGAGGCAAGTTCTGGTTTCTTGAGCAGATTAGAAACATTCTAATGGTAAAACATAGGATGTTTTACCAAACCTATGGCATCTGAGAACTTGTTAAAATGTAGTTTTAATTCTGAACTTCCTTAACTAGGCTTGTGTTCTTAGAGAAAGCAGTTTTCAGCTTAGTAACTTCTTTACCTCACATCTTGCTTTCTCTGTGCAGAAAAGTCTGAAGTTCTTAGAGAGGCTTGAAAACTGAAAGTGCAAAGGTGCAAACCAAAGACTCTGCTTCTGCTTCTCAAAAAGGGGGGGAAAATAACAAAAAACCCCTTTCTGACCAAATGTAATTTGAGAGCTGGAATGACTTTTTCTTCATTTCTTTGTTTTGCTTTTGATAATTACACCAAATCCCTATAATAATACATTCTACACTGAATTACTGATATGCACTTTCAACCTCAGTCCCCAAGCCCCACTGTTGTTTCTGACTGGGAATAACAAACACACTTCCTCCTTTAATGTGCCCCTTGAGAAGTGACTAAATACAAATATTTATCAGTGCCTTCCCTGCTTGTATGCACCATCCCAGATGTTGATGTTGAACCCACATTTTTTTCCCGGTTATTTCTTGTTCCTGAGGGCTGTGCAAAGCTGATGGAGCTCAGGCTGGGGCCTGGGGCCTGTCCTGCTGGTAGGGATGGGCTGGTTCCTGGGGTAGGGTGGCCTCAAGATCACTGCTAAGCCTGTCAATGACTGGACATGCAGCATGATGCAAAACGACACGTGTCCTTCAGAGTGTGCAGGTCACAGACAGAGAATGTTTTCTCCGGTAACTTCTGGGCAATGGAGTCTGTGAGACCTGATTACGCACATGTCCCTTGGTCACCCCATTGTTACAGACCTTTTCAGAACTTCCACAACTGCAGCAGGTTCTAATTTGGATTCCCAGTTTAAATTTTGCTTTTCTATATCAGTTTTGTAAAAGCTGGTGATTTTAGTGTCCCTGGTGTCCAAACCTGAACCACACGAGGAGGAATTCCAAGCAGCACTCTGGCAGCCAAACAAGGCAAGCAAAGCTCAATTTTTTTGTTTGGTTCATTGGCTGGGATTTTTTCCCTGGTTTTTGATTTTGACTTACAGAGTCACCTTACAGACAAGGAGTGCTTCAGACCTGTAGCATACTAAGGCCTCTATTAACTCATATGGCTGCTGGATGCTCATCTAGATCCAAATCACCATAAAAATTAAGCTATCTACCTGTAGACCTTCACTCAACTGGAGCAATATTTACTTTTTTCCTTACTGAATGCACACAGCATTATATATTGTATGGGTAGCATGAATGGTAGATAAATCTAGGTTCTGGTTTTGACATTCAATGGTATTGCTAATAAAATAAATATGTTTCCAACAACTTTTGTATAAATCATGGTTATTTTTGTAGAAGATTAAACAATGGTCTGGTCCCTCAGGATTTTCATGAACAGAGGAAACATTAACCACAGGGTCTTAAATGTTTTATAAATCTGCAGTACATTCCTGCAATGGAAAAATAAAACCCGTGATTTATAAGCCAGCAGCCCACAGTAAGATATTTACTTTTGCAGAAACAGGGCTGCACATTAGACAGGGCTGGTACATTTTGTTTATAAAAATCTTGGATATTCTCTGATGAGTTGCATTTGTACAGTGAGTTGTACCTCATTGTGCATGGAGGGTAATTTTATAGTAAATACATTACTTATTTGCTTGTGTGCAACAGCTGTGTCTCTGGACTTGCAGGTTTTGGGTTGTCAGACAAGTGGTGGATGCACTGAACATCCAAGGATGCCCATTATTCACAAACTTTTAATGCGGGACTTTTTACTGCAAATGTAACATAAGGTATCCTATATAATCCAGAGCATCTGGCAGTCCTAGAATGAGGCCAGGTCACAGCATTCCTTGAACATGTAGTAGAGAATTTCTGCATAGGCCAGAAGGCCAAAATAGTCAATCTAAGGTTCAAGATAATCCCCCACCCTGCCCTGTCAAGGTGGAGAGCAGGTTTGAAGGAGGTTCAATCTCACTGCACAGCATGACACAAGTTTTTCATCTTGCCCACTGACCAGTTGCTTTATTTAAGGGTAGGTGAGAGTATCTGGTGTTTGTCCCTTACTAATCTGGATGATGTGGGCAGTTTAGCCACCTCCACTGGCCTCGGCTCCAGATTGCTGTGATGTGCTCTTGCCCAAACTGTTAGGGTAGGGATTCTAGGTCTCAGCTCCCACAGTCAATCATTTCCTCTCATATTTTCAAAATATGCACAATTACAAATCCCTTTCACTTGACAAGAAAGCCTGTGAACCTGTGAGGAAACTTCTTTTATATAATTATATATCTTAGGCAATGCTGCTATTCACTGCTGGATTTGGTGTCACACATTCCCTTTTCATACAGTAGAAGGGAATATGCTCTGCTGGGAAAACAGGGCCAGAAGGGTCAGGCTGCAGAGAGGTGGCTGGAAAGCGTGATTCTAGTTCAGTGGAAACACTGGGCTTTAGCTCATCTGGGTTTCAGCCCCAACTGAAAGATGCTTCCACCAGGGGGACAGAGAAGTTCCCTGGCTGTGAGGCCCCTGGCTCATCCCTGCCTACAGGAAGGACACCAGGCCGGTGTTCCCCTGGTGCTGCTGTAAGGTCTTTGTGCTCATTCCAGACAACAACAGTTTTTACCAGCCATGTGCAGTGTGCTTTTGGGAAAATTCCAGCTGGTCAGGTGGGTACCTGGGACATGCTTCCCTCAGAGGCAGGTGGGAGACCTGTCCCAAGGATCCCAGGTGCCCATGTCTCGAGGATCCCAGGTATCCATGTCCTGAGGATCCCATAAATCTGTGTCCCGAGGATCCCAGGTGTCCATATCCCAAGGATCCCAGGTCTTTGTGTCCCAAGGATCCCAGGTATCCATGTCCCAAGGATCCCAGGTATCCATGTCCCAAGGATCACAGGTGCCTGTGTCCTGAGGACCCCAGGTGTCCACGTCCTGAGGATCCCATGTATCCGTGTCCCAGGGATCCCATGTCTCCGTGTCCCAAGGATCCCAGGTCTCTGTGTCCCGAGAATTCCATGTATCCATGCCCCAAGGATCCCATATATCCATATCCCGAGGAACCCAGGTATCCGTGTCCCGAGGATCCCATGTATCCATGTCCCAAGGATCCCAGATGTCCATACCCCAAGGATCCCATGCACCCGTGTCCCGAGGATCCCATGTATCTATGCCCAAGGGTCCCATGTACCCGTGTCCCAAGGATCCCAGTTCCCCCAGCAGTGTGTCGTGGCGGCGGACGGGCAGCAGGGGGCGCTCCGTGACCGCGCAGCCGCCGGTGCCGCTCCCGGGTTCCCGCAGAGCTCCCCATCCTCCTCATGCCTGGGAATCCTCCTGGGAATCCTCCTAAAGCCTGGAAATCCTCCTGGGAATCCTCCTCTTGCTCGGGAATAAACGTGCGGCTGTGCCTGCTCCTGCGAGCGCCTGTACGCAAGAGAGCCTGTACGTGTGAGTGCCCACAGCACAGGTGTGCCCGCGCATCGCTCTGCGTACAGGGAACCCCACAGACACGTTATTGCCACCCCTCCCCGTGACAGAATTAAAAGTACAAAGACTGGCAATGCAAAAAGCATTAAAACCCCAAACAAAGCCAAAAAGCCCAAACAAAGCAACAAAACTAAGCCAAACCAAATAGATAAAAAGCAAAAAACGCCCACCCCAAAGAGCCAACAGAAAAACATGCCAAACAAACCATAGACATCCTTCCCTAAAGCAGGTAGGGAGGTCTGGAAGTCAAGAAGCATCTGTGCAAAAATAAAAGGAGAAGTACAAATTAAATAAGGATATCTAAAAACCAAGCCCAGCTTGATAAAGTAGGACTTTAAGACATAATTGAATTAATTAAAAGGCTGAGGCCCAAGCCTTAGGGACACAGACTATGTGCCACAACTGCACAGAGCCTATTCATTCAGCAAGTGATACCAGATAGAAATTGAAAACTACTTTTAAAAATACCAAGCAGTTGCAATTGCCAAGCTGTTGTGCTTTCCCTGACTTGCTGTGGTTTAAGATGCCTCTTTCAGGTTTTGGGAAGTGTAGATACAATTGCCGTGTGCTGTCACTCACGTTGCTAAAGTCAGCCATTTATGAACTAAGAGTAATTTTGAATTAATTAAACATCGAAGTCTTAGTGTCCATTTCTGCTCCACACACACTGGCACTGATTTGTGTGCTTTTGAGAGAGAGTTAAATAACTTTATTGCTGTGCTGCTGGCTGATTGATAACAGAAGGCTGCAGCCAGTGCTTTTTGTTTCCACAATACAGTATTGTTCAGGAACATAATAATTTAGTGATACTGTGAGGTCAGAGCACTTACAGCTTATTCTCTCACTGGGCAATAATCTGAAGTTTTGCCTGGAATATTTGTGGGCCTTTGTGTTTTTTAAAAGACACAAATTAATTTGAAATCCAAATTTTTTCAGGGTATGGAGCAAAGCCTGATCTTAGCTATGGGCAGGCAACCAGTGCCAGGCAGACAAAGATGCTATTGCAGAATTGCTTCAATACAAACCAAAGTTTTGGGCCCATAAAGAAGCCTTTTAAAATGAGGTATGTATTTGCTGTGTGTGTTGTGCATGCAGGCATCACAAAAGTAGTCATTTTAGCAGTCCCATTGGTAATGTGACAGCTAAAGTAGCTGTTTTCACATTTCAGGGCTTAGCACTATCAGCAGATGCTGATAGAACAGCCTAGAAATTCAAAGCACAGCCCAGAGCAGATAAAACACTTTTTATGTTACCTTTAATCTGGGGGGGAAAAAACAACTTATCATTCTGATAGAGAAAGAAACTTTCATGTGATGGTGGGTGTTCATGTAAATAGATTTTGAGGCTGGCAGCATTCTCCATGGCAATCAGGAAGATGCTGCCTTCAGGTGTTCTGGTCTGGAGAGGAAAAATGCATGGTAGGAAGGAAAGGAGGAAAAGGACAATCCCACTGAACAGTTAGCTCTGCCACAGGGCTGGAAGAATTGAGACCCTGCAAAAGAAACAGAAAACACGACAGCTGTTCATTGTTGTGCTGATAAATTCCTCAAGCAAAGGCTGGAAACTGCCAGCTGCAGCATGTACCACCAAAGCACAGCGAGCTGAGTGCTCCTTGACCTGGGTTATAGTCAGCACTCTGCTCCTTGTCACTGAAAACACTGATCAGAAGTGCTGCCATCATGTCACTGGCATGGCCAGCAATGCTCAGACCTCCCTCCCACCTGCTCAACAGCCATCCAGACACTTAATAAATAAACCTTTGGAGATCCCACCCCTCACTGGCTGGTTTGGCAGGTGCAGCGCAGCAGGAGTGTTTTTATGGGCCCTCACCTTTGGCTGCGCAGTCAAACACACCCTGCTCATGTTTGTGTGCTCAGAGCATCTCCCTCACCTGTGGAGCACCCTGGCTGCTGCCAAGGCCTTTGTTCCTCAAAAGGAGCCCTGGGAACAACAGTCCCACTACCTGTGGGAGAACATCATCAAGAATGCCTTTGTTGCTGCATTTTCCCTATCAGAGGAGCCAGAGATGTGGCAGCAGCAGATCAGAGACCCCCTGCCCAAACAGGGGCACAACGGGTTGACTTCTGGAGGCTGGCATTGTTGTTCATCCTAATTTTTGCCATAAGTAATTCAAAAAAGCAAGGATGGAGCCTAGAAGAATCTGAATTATCTTTGCTTGTGAAAAAAGGTATAACAAAGCCTCAGCTGGCTGGCTGTGAAGGGCACAGAAATCTCTCTCTGTTAAACACATCCTTTCAGCTGCAGAAGAAATTGTGGAATACCACCCGTGGAAGAGCTCCAGGCCAGGCTGGGCAGGTCTCTGAGCAAGCTGCTCAAAGCGAGACATGTCCCTGCCCGCAGCAGGGGAGCTGGACTAGGCGGTCTTTAAAGGTCTCTTCTGAAACAAACCATTCTCTGGTTCTACGAAAGCGTTTCACAGAGTCCCAGTGCATTTTCACTGCCTTACCTTTCCCCAGCACTGCTGCCCCCGGGCACCATTCAAGGTGCTTTGCATAATAAGGAGGAGAGCTCCCTAACAGACGCTTCCCACCTCCAGGGACAGCAAGGCTTCTCTGGGAGGGGCTGGGAGGTAATGTTGAACCTAACTTAATGAATTCCCACACACCTCTCCCCTGTGAGAGCAGTGTCAAAAAATCTGTTGGTGAACTTGGCTGAATGTATTTTAGAGTCCTGACAGTATCAGGGACAATAACCGAGTTCTGTTGCCATACCTGTGTTTGGTTCATGTCCGTAACCATGTCCACATCCATGTCTGGACAGGACTCTCCAGGTGCTCAATCTTGATTTGTTTGTTTGCTTGTTTGTTTGGGGGTTTTGGGTGGTTTTTTTGTTTGTTTTGGGTTTTTTTTGTTTTTTGGGGTTTTTGTGTGTGTGTGTGTGTGGAGCTGTTGGTATTCTAGGAACTATATCAAAACAAGTTAATTCATTTCAGACAAGTCCTTGAAGAGTCTGGCAATGAGTCAAGTCCTACGGTACTGCTGTTTTCTCCATCAGTTTCCACTACAATGCTCTGAACTGTACACCAAGAATGGTAACTTTTCCCTTAAAAGTAGCATTTTTGCTATAGGAAAAGGGCCCACAAGGTGGCTCAGGTCGAAAAGAAATGCAGAGTTTTTGATCTCTGGCTAGCACATATATATATTCTGACTGGCACAGAACTGTGCTACTCTAGAACAGCTGTTTGAGACTGTCCCAGGAGATGTGTTGATTTGAATTCAGCTAAAGATGAAAAGGTGCAGAGTACCAAACCAATGGCCATCAGTGCTGAGGGGACCACATATAAAGAGACCAAGAGCTGAGACAAAATAGCCAGGGCACACAAAGAAAATTGTATCCTTGTGATCCAGATCTTAGTACTTAGCCCTTCTGACTTATCACAGGTAGCTTCTCCAAAAATTAAATGTACCCAAGACTGAAAAGCACACATCTCTCAGCATTTTCCTCAGAGTCAGTCAAGGAAGTTTCTGTTGAACTAAGAGCTGCCTCTCATCTTTGGCAAATCCTTTGAAAGCCTATGAAGTAACTTGTATTATTACAAGATATTTACAAACCGAGAATACAGAATCACAGAATGGTTTGGATTGGAAAAGACCTGTAGGACCACCTAGTTCCAAACTTCCTCTTTCAGTCTGAGGCCATTTCCCATTGTCTTGTCACCACGTGCTCTTATAGAAAGTCCACCTCCAACTTTGTTGTAGGCCTCCTTTAGGCACTGGTAGGTGCTATGAGGTGTCCCCAGAGATTTTCCCACACTGAACAGCCCCAGTTGTCAGCCTCTCTTCACAGGAGAGGTGCTCCAGCCCTCTGATCATGTTTGTGGCCCTCCTCTGGACTTGCTCCAGCAAGTCCATATCTTTTCTGTGTTGAGGACCCCAGACCTGGATGCAGTCCTCCAGGTGTGGTCTCATGAGAGCAAAGAGGAGGACAATCACATTCCTTGGCCTGCTGGCCACCCTGCTTTTGATGCAGCCCAGGGTACAGGTGGCTTTCTGGGCTGCAAATACACATTGATGGCTCCTATTGGGATTCACATCATCCAGCAACCCCACCTGTGAGGCTAACAAACCTCTCATGGCACTAATTCATCATTTTTTAATGCCATCATTAAGCAAGGTGCATTGGTTTTGTTCTCTGCATGGATGATGGGGTATTTAATTGTTGGATAAGTGGAGAACAATATGTAAGCCTGCTGATCCCAACACTGGGTAGTTCAGGATTTCTATGCCAAAGAATCATAAAGTAATTTAGGTTGGAAAATGCCTTTAATATTGAATCCCACCATTAACTCAGGACCGCCAAGTCCACCAGTAAACCATGTGCCCAGGTGCCCCAAATAGACATGATAATTGCCTGGCCAGGGCACAATAGGAGCACAGCATTATCTGGCAGTTTGCTTTGTGCTTGCATAAAAAGGTGTACCAACAGGTAGCTATCCTCTTTGCTAACAAGTGTGGGTTGAAAGGTCACCAGGTGGAGAGTTTGGTAAAAGGAGACTATTCCTTGGCTAGCAAAGACTAACACTTTTGTCCTCTCACACACATGGTTCCAACTACAATATGCAAAGCTTTTTAGATGAAGCATCACAGTGCCTCATGTTGCTTCCCTGAGACAAATGTAAATGGTCTAGGCAATAGCTTTTCTGTCTTAAATGCCTTGTTAAATGTCATTTTTTATAGTTAGCAGTGACAAATTCCTTCCAAAGGACCAGAATAGCAATTCTTGCTGATGTGGAATAACAATTTCTCAAACCTGCTGAAAAGGAAGTGATAACACATCAAGCCTCAAAGTTTAGAGAGTAATTGCCACTACTATATTTTGGAAGGAGAATCCTTCAGGATATCAATTTTACTAAAAGGAAACAAGCATCTCTGCTGGTTATGCTCAGCACATCACAGCACTAGAGCCAGACAAGTTTTTCCCAGCACAGTGCAGATGGTGTGAAGGATGCCTCACTGGGATGCATCACTGGCACAGCTATGTTCTCACACAGCCATCCTCATTCCTGCAGCAAGAACAGCCGTCTGCCCTCACCAGCTTCTCTCCAAATGCAAAGAGGTGGCTCAAGGAAAGCTAGCCCCCAGCACTGGAGTTCTCTTCCCTAGCAAACTGACTTGCTAAGTGTTTTTAGGTATGCCTCATTCAAAATCTCCTGAAGTGCTCACCTTCCATTCTCCTATGTACACCAAGATATTTCTTATCAATACGAGGAAAGAGACGTAAAAGATGTAGGGCATTGATTACAAAACATTCCAACAGATACACCAAGACCAAGAGACAAGAACATTTTCCTCCTGGTAAGTCTGTAGTACTCCCCTTTGAAGGTTCATCCCCTGCTCTTTAAACACTGAGGGCATATTGAGGGGGTTCAGCAGCCTTCAATCTGGCAGGAAGCCAGGGCACAAACCCTTCATCCCCAGGCACAGTGGTGCCTAAGGACCAAGAATCACATCTGCAGTCCCAGCCCTGCTGCTGTGACACCCACAGTGGCACCCACAGCCCTGTTCCAGCCCCTGCTCCATGGGCTCCACTGGTGCCCCATGAGTGCCTCAGACTGAGGAAGTTCTCTTCCCCAAAAGAAAAGAAAACTGTTCTGCTTAGTGCTAGCACTCATTACTTTGCATTACTGATTTGTTTTAGGGGGTCATGACAACCTCTTCATTTTATAACCAAGCCAGTTAGCTAGAGCTAGATGAAAAATTGGCCACTTACATTATAAAACTGTCGTTTTTTAAGAATTGCTCCAAACCAAAGCCCCATGCCAAATGCATTTAGTTGAGATTAACTAATTTTGCCTAACATTTTCTAGGCAGTATTTCCATAAAAGCAACACTACGAGATAGTAAGGATGCTGAGATCTGATAAATGACCAAAATAAGGGTGACT
This sequence comes from Melozone crissalis, assembly GCF_028551555.1. Classification (NCBI taxonomy): domain Eukaryota; kingdom Metazoa; phylum Chordata; class Aves; order Passeriformes; family Passerellidae; genus Melozone; species Melozone crissalis. The sequence goes on from NW_026535794.1 coordinate 33,786,250, forward strand.
TAGAAATTACATTTCCCACAGATGAAAGAAATCAATCAAGCTGGACTTATCTCAAAAACCTAGATCCTATTAGACACATAAAAAAGCAAAGTTCTTCATATGAAGGCAGTTACTACTTTCAATAGCCATGGAGTTTCCCTGAATTGAATTTTGGGGAAAAAATAAGACTTTTCAGAATATTTTTTAGTTAAAGTGGTCCAGACTGGCTCCAGGCACGCATGATCTCTGGTGGAAGCTCTCCTCTCCATGCAGACTGATAACCTACCTGGGGGATACCGTCCCCCAAAATAATTTTTCTTTCCCATACAACTCTTTATGGTTATGTATATGGTTTATATATTATATAAACTCTATATGGTTATATATATGGTTATATATATATATATGGTTATATATTTTACTCAACTCCAGTGCCAAACCCTGCCATATCCTCGACAGTCCTGGCCCCATGGGCTGGGGAGTGGCACCCACTATGCCAGGTGTGATATCATGACAGCTTCTTCACCTCTCCCTCTGAGGAGATAGGGGACAGGGATGTCCTACCAAAGCTGGGTGAAAACTGATTTTCCACAGCTGATCTCAAAAAGAAGAGCAAGTTGGAATTCTAGTGGGAAGGAGCACCCAGGAGCTCTCCAAAGACGGTGGCGTGAGCTCAAGGCCAGGTCTTCACTGCTATGATTTTTTTGGAGATGTGGGAAGCATTTAGCCTCATCACTTTGTGGGAGGAGGGTCCCTAACAGGGAAAGGAAGCAGTGACAGCCTCAAGGAACCTGAGAGCAGCAACGACTCTCTGGGGTTGACCTTGGCTGTGTGCGCAAATACTGTGTGCCATCTATGGGATGGCCAAAGGGCGTTGGGCACCCGGAGAGGGACACACACAGGAATAATACACAGGAATAACTCTGTCAGATGCTGCCCCAGCCTCCAGGGAGCTGGGGCCCAAGCTGTCCTTGTCCCCAGCTTGTGGCCAAGCATTCAAACTGCTCTGCCAGCAGCTGGAGATGGCTGGTCCCTGGGTAGGCTTTCAGATCAGTGAGTGTCTCAAAATACCAAATGTGGTACCAAAAAGTGGACATGAAAATAAAACTATATATTGTATGTAAGTTGCTTCATTACAGACATTCTTGAGTTACAAATCTTGTAGCAGCTGAGGATCTGGAGGTTTGCATGCAGAAAGGACAGGTTGAGTCTTAAAATATTTACAAAGCTTGCAGGTAATGATTAAAAGATGTAAGTGCCACACCTGAGGCATAAACAAATTGAATCATATTTCACATTTCCTGAAATTTAGCCATTATTTCCAGTTAACTGATCACTGACTGAAGTCTCTGGGTATTCTGGGCATATTTGTTTCTCTCTTTACAGAATTCACAATTTTTAAACCTTTTTTTTTTATCATTAAAGATAGAGCTTGCTTTTTGTGTTTTCATGCAATCTTTGTTCACACAGTCCATAGATTTAAGGCATATTCTTTGCTCAAGAATAGATGTGTTTTGAGGTCTTCAGGGAGTGCCAGGGAATTTTTCCTGATGGGTGCATTCCCAGGACATATGAGGAAGGAGTTAACACAGAGCCACTTGCCAGCCTGGAACACAGGAACTGATGGATCAGTGTCCTAAATCAGCACTCATGATAGCAATCACATAAACCTTGTATGAGTGGGATGATGAATTATATCATTTACAGTATGCAAAAGGTTGTTTAATTCTTTTTCTTCCCCCCAAACTGAGGGTTAGCAGTAAATGGCCAAAAGTTAATGCATTGTATTAGCTCTTCTCTAGAAGAATATTAAAATCTTAAATACAAAGTGTCATGGGTAGTAAAGACACCACTAAGTGTTTTGAGCTAAGAAATTGTAAGGAAAAGAAAGGAGTGAAGTTAGTTAATGCTTCTCCCAAGAAATTCTTCCTTTCCATTTATTAATCCTATCTAGGCAATTTCTAGCTTAGCAGTACATTCAAAGTAGGTTATTTGAAACTAAATTTGAAGTTCATTCAAATTCAGTTCTTCTATACCATAGAAAAGTGTAAGAGCCAATCTTTAAACCAAATCCATGAAGGAAAATCAGTAGCCTGTATATGTGAGAATGCAGTTAAAATACTGGCACTAGCAAAGGATTTCTCAGATTTTTTTTCCCCCTTATTTCTAGAGTTTCACTGGAAAATATGCTGTCTGACCTCCTGAGGGAGCAAAGCATCTTCTCCACAAATTATATTGGAGAGCTTGGAAGGAAAGCAGCCATTTGCTTCAGTGTTGTGCTCTGTGGGTTGCTAATTTGAGTTCCTGCAAAATGGAACCAGTTTCAAGTGCCTCAAATGATTCCTATCAAGTGCTGACATTTCCAGATAAGGAGAACATTAACTCCTAGGTTGTCTTTCTCTGCAGCTTCAGCAGGCTGGTTCTCAGCCCTCTGCTAGCCAATATCACTGCATATTTACACTAGCTTTTGTTTTCAGTGCCAAGTGGCTAGAATTACTGGGAGGATTTCTACACTGTAGGGAAGAACATGTCTTTTTATGAGACAGAAGCAGTTCAGTAGAAGAATTGAAGAAGTGTAACTTTTATGGGCCTTGAGGTGAGAAATAGTGAGTGTTACAAGGAGTATTTAATGGGGTAAAGTCCCCTCAGGGATCTGAAACCCTCAAGAGGCTGTTGAAAGAAGGAAATTAATTCAAGAATGTCTTGCCAGTCAGGTTATATGAAGAGGGGGTTTTTCTAGTGGCTGAGTGGAAGGGAGAGGTGTGATGGTATTCTTTAGCCACATGAAATGGGCACAGCTGAGCAGCTGGAGTCCAGCAGCCCCATTTGCTATGGATGCTGATGAACATCGTGGCCTCTGAAGGGCAGTGACTGAAGGTCAGGCCTGGTCTTTGTCCCACTGAAAGTCCAGGCCAGTTGAAGCGGGGCACTGCCCCTGCCTGGGCCATACACCCCAGCTCCTGCTCTGGGGAGTAAGGGGATGCACAGAATCAATGCCAAACCCACAGGCTGCACGAATTTCATTATGACTGACTGAACGATCCTGATCAGCTCCTGCAGGAGCTGGTTAGGGAGTCAGCATGAAAACCAAAAAAGGCCACCCTGGGTTCACTTCATTCTTCCCTGGGAAACTCTGCTGGGGTTTTTCAGAGAAAGAAAAGCACCTACAGTGTTTTGCCATTGGTAATAAAGTAACACTTCTAATTGAGTTCATTCACTGCAACAAAAAAATCAGTCCCTTCCCCGTTAATGTGAGGAGAGGTGGCATTTCATCACTTGTGTAATGAGCTTAATAACATCTAATGTTCACTTAATACTCTTATTGGTGGTTGACCACGAAATAAAGCCAGGTTGATTAGGATTAGTGGCTTAATGCCAAGGATAGCTGAGTTTGAAGATGGCCACTTTAATTTTCAGAGTTCATTATTACTGCTAGGATCTGGTGGTGTTATTTCTACAGCAGCACTAGGAAGCCTTTGTTACTTACCACTGCATAAGTAAATGACAAAATTGTGACCATTTTCACAGGCAGTTTGTCCCTGTGGGGGGAGCACACCCTACTGACCTCATGGCACCACTGCTGAAGGACTGGGATACTTCTTATGAGTCTTGTAGATTAAAAAAAAAAAAAAGGAAACAACCAAAAAACCAAAAAAACCCCATCCCACAATAATAACAACAATTATTATTGTTGTTATTATTACTAACACGGACTGGATTTTTCTCAGGTATCTGTATTTTTCTCAGATACCAACAGATATACCTCAATGAAAGGACTGAAAGACAAATGAAGCAAGAAGTTATAGAGCAGATTAACAAAATTAATGGTAATGGACACTCAATCCTAGGAATTATCTTTTGAGCCTGAAATTTCAGCTGTCCTCTGTGTTTCAAACAGTTTATTGTGTTCATCACTTAGTTACTTTTTAAGGTGAAAAATTAAACAAACCCTCTCCAAAGCAGTATCATACTATCACTTATTTATATAGAGCTCTTGAGGATGAGCACCTTTATCTTGTTTTCTGGTTCAGTCTGGAAAATGCATTGTCCACTGTTTGCTGTGGTTCCTACCCTGCTCCCATTAGCATGACTGCAAGCTCCAAAGGGGGTGCTGCACATGGAGACATCTGGATGAATTTCCAAAGGTGTGCACAGTGTTTATATGATATATGAGATATCATACATGGATATATGAGCAAGGATCCTGATACAGTTATGTCATTCACTCACAATGTATATTTTTTCTGATTTGAGCTGCATCAGAAGCAAAAGTGATTCAGAAAGCAGCTTGCTTCTGTGCTGGGAGCAGTTTCCTCTCCTGCTTGACTGGCATTTAAACAAAGGCTGGTTTTGCAGGGTGGCCCTTATTACATCATACAAAACCAACCACCAGGCTGCCACGACATCACTTACTGCAGAGCACTGCTGCACAGCCTTCACTAATGAACAGAAGCAGCCAAATTCCTCCTAACACTGAAGAAGGAAATATTTCTCTACATCTGATGTCTTTCACTTCTCCTGTTCTGAGTTATAAATATTCTGGTGCATGAGCTCAGATGAATAATGCTCATACTACAAATAACTAAAGCTAAGGATCTTTATATTTAGAGGTGAAGAATCATTTCTTTTGGAATGTAAATTGTGGTTTTTTCCTTTGCTTTGTTTAGCAGCTTTCAAATGTGAACAAAACCTTCTATGAAGAAATTAAGTTTATGTGGTTGTGGTTTTAATTTCAAACCTTGAAACTCACTTATGGATTTATATCCAGTTTAAGTTTTATGATAATGTTAATTAAAAAAGGGGGGGATGGGATGAACCCTGTAACTCTGAATTATGTCAGCAAAACCCTTCTAATTGATTATTCTGTTTTCCACCAAACTCATCAGTGCTGGGGTTTCTTTTGTCTTCTGTGCAACTCCACCATGAAGAAACTTTTCTGATTGCACAGTTCAAATCCAGACAGGGAATCTGAGATTTTATTGTTCCCCTTTTGCTAGGCTGTGGTTAGTAGTGGCTTAAGCAATGTTTCATAACCCATTTGTACTCCAGTATCTATCTCCTTGAAATAAACCAGACAAGTTTGACCCTTTCTTACACAAAATAACTCCTCAATTCTTCTCTTCTTGGCAGAGCTGTACTGATTTAAACACCAGAATAAGAAATTAGGTAAACACAGGGAGGATCAGTTTTGAGTAACTGGACACTTGAAATACAATTCAGACACCTCTTTGTTTTGAAAGTGCCAAAGTAAAAAGGTAGATTTTTGCTTTGTTCTCCCATAAAACAATTCTGAGAAGCAATGCTAAGAAAATTATGAGATGTATCAGCAATAAATATCTCTGGCATATTGAGGGATTTATTCATTAGGGACAGAATGACACACAATTCCAGACTGATAAGATTATTGGTGCCGATCTTGCCCATGGCCATGTGCAGGACTGTCTTGTTACTGCAATTATTTAGCAGGGAGCCTTTCTCACCCGCCTTTTACATTTTTGTCTGCTAAAACACTGCAGGCCAAAACCAGTCATTTTGTATTTGGCTGTTACCTGTTACCACTCCTTTCTTTTCCAGCTAGTGAGTAGCTTAACCCCTGTGGTGCCTTCTCTACTTTTCCCTCTGGTGCTCACATTAAAATAAATAGTGTTTAACTTTCTGCACTTTTGAATGCGGACCATGACTGTTGAAAAGCAAAAACTGAAACTACTTTAAAGAGGCTATCACACAACATGTAGATTTAACAAGATGCATATCACTTGTTTCAAAGTTCCTCATTTAAATGCCTTCAAAGGTGCCTAGGCACCAGCTTTGCCCAGTCACCAGCTCCAAAACCCAATAAGCAGCTCCTGTTGGTGTGTTGCACATCAGTGCTTCAGCAAAGTGAGAGGAGCAGTGCCTTTAAAAGAGAGGGCTACTGCAGCAGTAGGTCTGGCCCTTCAGTACAAAGCAGGAACAAGTTCTATCAGGAGAAGGATGGATGATGTTATTATGAGCCTACACAAACACTTAAGACTATGCATGACTGTCAATTCACAATGGACTGTCCACATCTTCAGCAGAAGGCTTGGACACTGATCAAGCATAGAAACTCACTTGTGTTTTCAGCTTGTGCAATCAGTTATTTCTTCATTTTAAGTCAATATAAACTGCCTCCAGCCTTTCTTAGGTTTGTCACCCCCTAAATAACTTTCCTCACTCTTCAAGCATTCCTCTAAAATACTATGGGGATGGCCATTGTAATGGCTTTGAAAGAATTCCCAACAAGTCCAAAGACACCTCCATTTGAAGTGCTGTGGGCAATACACTACCAACACGTCCTACTGGTGGCAGCCTTGTCACCTGAGAAACCTGCTCCAGAGCTGCAGCCCATGCTGTGTCACCCCTAAAGTACAGGTTATGTGGTCTGAGAGAGAAGGGGAAGCATGTTATTTAGGGCCAGATTTTGCTCCACACCACTTGTGTTAAATATTCTAAACATTTGCAACAGTAAATATCTCCGCAGTTATATTCAACCTGCACATCATGTACTTGCCAATTTAAGAAGTAGTATTTTCCAGTTCACTTAAGTGAGCATGAAGAATGAGTTACACCAAACTACAGACAACATTGGTTCATGAACAGGCGTTAAATTTTCACACTTATGGATTAAAGCCAAAGTCACTTTTTTCTTTGAATGTATCAGCACTTTGTTACCACCTAAACCACCAGGTTCCAAATTTGACAGTTTTATCACAAAGAACTCCCCAGTCCCTCTGGCTGGGATATGTTTTGTGCTTTTCACCATCCTGTACCATAACTGTGTCTTTATTAACAAATGCCTTCAGCTCCTCACTCATTTTATTAAGATCTGGCTCCCACAAATACTTGGCATCTTCACAGCCTTGCTTGGCAATTGATGATTCAAACAGCCACATGAGACATGAACCTCCTTGCCTACTCTTCTGTTCTCAGTGGCTTTGTATCACCTCCCTGAGTGCCAGATCTCCAAACATCACACTTCCTCCCTGCCTCCACACCACCCAGCTTCTAACCCACTTGTTTTGGTTGAACAAGACCCTACCATCCTTTAATTGATATTCAGCTGTTATATCCAAACCTGCTCAGAGCCTCTACTCATCTCCTGTTGTCCCCCATTTCTGTCATTTAGGATATTCATGCAACAATGGTATAGCCCTTCCCTGCAAAAAAACTACTAGATTGGGCCAAATGGAAATACAAATACTCTCTCCAAAACCAGTTCTGTTGGAGACATCACAGCCAGACTGCATCTCCCAAACTCTGATACTCCAAGCACTCAAAAAATTTAACTGCATGCCTTTCTCCCAAAATGTCCTTCATGTGTTTGTTCTTCTATATTTAACTTTCACTCCCTATTTGATGAAAATTGTTGTGCAATTAAAAACGCCTCCATCAGCTAGACAGCAAATCCACTCCTGGTTTTCCCCATTATTGCAGTGGTTCACAGTACTAACCTTACTCACCTCCCAAATTCTATGCAGCATTAAGTCATAAGAAGTTTCCCTATGCTTGTGAAAACATCCTTTAATACTTTTCCATTTTCCCCCATTTTTCTCAAGGGAATACAGTTCTATTTTGCTGCAAGTGCTCACTGCTCAAAAACCTCCCCAGGCTGGCAGCACTGACATCTTTGGCCAGTATCCCTCCTCCCCTGCATGCAACCACTCTTGTTACCTGTAATAAAATCTTATCCCAAAAAAGCAGACATAATAATGTCTGCAGTGAAATACCTCTAGACTATGCAAAATCTATGTTCAAAAGATCCTTTCTGTATACCATGCACTTGAAACACTTCATAAACATCAAAATCTAAACCCTTACATTTTACATCTATATATATGTTTATATACATATATTTAGATAATCATATATCATCCAACTTTTTCCACCCCAAAATAACAGTTTATAAAGCAGAATAAATAGCATAAATTTGGCAAAAGCATGATCCAACTGCAAGTTCTCTCATGAATGTTTTTTATTCTTAGTGCAGAAAAGTAATTTCAGTTCTGAAGACTTTAAAATCCATTTGTAGTTCAAAGTATTTTGTTAGGTTTCTTTTCACATTCAATAACTTTGAATGTGATGAAATGACAACATTTCCCTGGAAGTTTTAACAGCTAGCAGTACTTCTACTTACTGTCTCATACACTGAAAAAGTGACTGTCACCAACATATCTGCCTTTGTACATCAGAAGTTAGCATAATAATTTAAGTTGGAAAAGACCTTTAAGATCATCAAGTCCAGCTGTTTATCCAGCACTGCCAAGTCCACCACTAACCATGTCCCCAAGCACCACATCTACACATGTTGGCAACTCTAGCACTTCCCTGGGCAGCCTGTTCCAATACCTGACAGCATTTTTAGTGAAGAATTTTTTCCTAATATCAAATCTAAACCTCCCCTGGCCCAAATTAAGGCCATTTCCTTTTGTCCTATCACTTGTCACTTGGGAGAGGAGACTGACCCCCACCTTGCTGCAGCCTCCTTTCTGTCAGAGAGGAAATGTGGTTATACAAACCTCAGTATTTTGACATTATCCTTAGAACAAGATGCCAGCTTAGCATAATTTAAGCACAAAGATTTCAAAGCACTGAGAAAAAGATTGACATGGACCTGCAATATAAGCTTTCCCTTTCACTAGCCTTGGTGCTGCTTACTGTACATGGCAAGTGGTCCATATAATGCTGAAGAAAATATCTCAACACTTCATGCTATGCTGCCCATGCCCTTTCTTCATTTATATCCCACCACTAAAAGTTGCCTTTACCTCTTCCCATTTTGTTTGCTTCATCCCAATTATGATTATATTTAACATCAAAATTTAAACAATATGGTTCACACAAGTGAACCAATCCAGAACTGAATACTTAACATTAAGCCAAGAACATACAATGTGAGTAATGGAGTATTTTTTTTAGACAGAACTCAGTTTTCATTGTATTTTTATTCTCGCTTCTTAACCAAACCCACATGGAATGCATTGTATTTAATGAAACTACAAGATTAATATTTCAACAAACCAGCCAGCACATAAGCCCACAACTGAGCATTAAGTTGAAGAGTTTGTTTTAAAATATTTTTGAAAATGCCTTTTATGATAGAAACACTCCCCTGCAGGCTTGGGCCTGCTTTCTCTTTTCTTTCAGGAGTGATCTCTCCTTGAACACTGAGCTTTGTCTCCATGCATTATTCCTTGCTTTTCAGTTCTGGTTTGGAGTTGACTGGCTGAGAACACATGAGGTTGGAAGTCAAAGCTGTTGTCACCCATTTATTTCCTTACAATGCTGTTGTCTGAAACTTTTACTGTGGAGGACTTGTGAGCCTTCCCTCCTTGTTTAGGACTCCACTAGTATTGATTCCTTGCTGTGCAATGGTTAAGCACAGTTCCTCTTTCTTGGCAGCATGTCCTCTTTCTCTCTAGAGATAGTTAATTACAGTTTGCCAGCAATTGTTTATGAGCACTGCAGGTCCTCATTGGGTTAGCTAACATATTTGAACTAATGAATTTATAGGCTATAAGCCATAAGAATCCAGAATTTGAAGTCCACTTTTATTTTCAAATTAATGCACAACATAAATTTAAGTCCCATATTACATAATTATAGTACTTTATAAACATTAGGTTTCAGGTACTTATTAAAATATCTCAAAAGGCACAAGCTCCTCTCACACTCACACAGTGTGAGTGTACATAAAGTTCCAAAATTAGTCTGGTCAATGCAGAAGCCAGCAGTCTAACACCTAGAAAAATACTTTACAAGTCATGGTCACATGGACATTAAACTTTAGAGCAGAGCCTAAATCTTGCTCCTTTGGCAATTTCCACAGCCTCTTCCACCCACAACCCTCTGCCTTGTCCTCTTCCTCTTTTTTCTTCTCTCCCCAGGTGTAGCTACATCTCCTTCCTACTCCTGATCCCTCAAGCCATACCTACAGGAGAGTGCAGTATGTTACACAGCAGCAGCAAAGCAAATATTCCCCTGCATACTTGCTCTTCAAGGCAAGGACTACAAGAGTTTCACAACCAGTGTGAAATGCACCTTTTCTCCAAGCCTTGCTCTGCACTATCAGCGTCCTGCCCTGATTGCTATGTGGGGGGGTTACAGTGATGCAACTCCCGAAGACTAAACACGAGCGACCTTGAAAAGGAGTCAGGGCAGCCAAGCAGATGTTCTTTTCTATTTGAAGCCTTCATAGCTACCCAACATCTTCCACTGCAAGAAGTGCTCACCTCACCTACATTTCTGCCCTGGCTAGGTCCTTCCCTCTGAATGGAATTGTGGTTTGCCACACTTTCCCCCACCTCAGCACAGCTCCTTTTCCCTGGTGAAGGGAGCACATCTCACTGGCCATTTGGTTGAGAGCTGCTATCACACTGGGAATATTTGGTCAGTCTGTTACCATCACTGCACTGCAGGCCTTATGCAAAAGAAATCTCTGAGCTTCAGCTGCTTTCTCAGGCCCAATCATAACTTAAGAGCAAAACCACACTTTTAGGAGAATAAGAGTCACTAGGAAAATGAGAATCCCTCTGAATTAAACATATATTTAATACTGTACTTGACTACTTACGTAAATTAAAGCAAGAACATGCTTCTGATGGGATTCATTTTTTTAAACACTCAAACTAAGTAACACTAGAGTCAAAGGTTATCACTATGTGCTTTACATTCTATTTATTCAGATTAATATTGATCTTCTGTAACCATTCTCTCCCTCTGCTTTATTAATGAAAGGATAATTCATGTGACAGTAAGTAGCAAGAAGAAACTGAGAACAGGGAGAACACAGAAGGAAAGGCAGAACAGTTTTCTGCATATAAAGTGAGGAAAAGAATTATAGAACCACAGAATGGTTCAGGTTGGAAAGGAACTCCAGAAGTTATCTGGGCCAACCCCATGCTCAAGAAGGGTCTCTGAGAGTAGGCTGCCCAGAACTGTAGCCAGACAGCTCTTGGATATCTTCAAGTATGGAGACTTTGCAAGTTCCCTGGTTAAGCTGTAAAAGTGCCTGGTCACCATCACCATGAAAAGGGACTTCCCGATGCTCAGCCAGGCCTCCTGTGTTTGAGTTTGTGAAAGAAGACAATTAAGGATGACAGCTGATTGCTGTATCTATGCACATTTTTACAAACTACAACCATCCTTTCTCTGCCTCTTCCAAGGAAGCAGCACCTGAAGGAATTGCTACAAATTGTCACAATTTTGGGATATCCTATTGGGAGCTGGAAGTCACTACAGCAAAAGTGATAGCACTCCCTGCAATTGAATTTACCTGCCTTCATGAATTTAGACAGCTCCAAGTCACCCAGCTGCTAAAATGCAAAGTATTAAACAGCTTCTGTTTGCCTAAATGGCTCTACCTGCACAACTTAAATATGCTACTGCCATTATTTTGAGTCTCCCACACTGTTAATGATGTTTCCAAAACCAGTGCCTCTGGATTTTACCATCCAAGTGGGTCAATACTCAGCATTGAAACTTACTTTTGTTAAAAAGAGAAATTCGTCCTTTGACTACAGCTCAAGAACATTCATAAGACCTCTGCAACAGATCAAGTATTGGTGCAAGAATGCAGTTTCCAAAACTTGAAAGGTAACAGCCATCAGAGTAAGAAGTGTCATTGCACAAGCAGGCAGTATTGCCTCACAGCCCACCCGGACTCAAAATAAAGCGGCAATCATTCACCAATGTCCCAGGCTGTTTCTTCACAAGGCCCAGGATTCTGTGTGCTCATTTCAGCAAGTTACTATATACATATATATAATTCAGCAAGCAATTCCTTTGAGTGGGCAATATGAAGCCAAGTTTCAGCTCCCTCCCTCTGCAGCTAATTAGGGTGAGGTTTAAGCACACCACCTCTAATGTTTTAAATACAGGCTCAACCACTCCAAGCTGTCTTCAGTGGTATTAGTATCAGCATTCCAAGAAATAAATCCTGGTCATAGTAATTATTTGCAGAGTACAGTCAGCACAATGGATACCTGGCTCACTTCTACTTTGTCAGTTACACAATATAAGAAAATAGCCTTATTTGAATGGCACTTAAATCTTTTGAACTTTTACTTCCCTCACAAAATAAAATTAAAAATACACCTTGAATTGCTCTGCAGTTCCAGTTTCCACTTCTAAGAATCCACTTATTTATAGCTCAATGTCCTGTTTCTACCTGGACCAGGTTCACCTTCTCTGGCTCCAGCTGCAAGGCAAATCCTTCACCTCACAGTGCCATTAACTCACCTCAAATACTGCAACTCTGCTTCCCATTCTGCAGCTGACTGATGCACGTGGCCTTGTGTTGGTAACTCAGGGATCCTGCAAAACATTTCTATCCTGCTGCCCCAAGATTTTGGGAAGGGACCATTGCTACCACCAGAAACAAAACAGACAAGACGCCAGGAGCTGCTGCTCTAGGTGGGCTTTCAGGACACCTCACTTTATGTGGATCTGGAGAAGTTTCCTGAATATAGCTGCCCAGGCAGCAGATAAATATAAATATAAAATATACCAGGGTTTTTGGTAGTCAGCTCATAACTTCCAATACTTTATTTGTATTTCATTGAAATCGATGGTCTATTTATAAATTGTTTATCATACAGTTGCTAGAAGTCAGTAAATCTACTTCTGTTTCTAATAAAACAAAACAACTTAGTTCCACAAAAATACACATGAAAGGCTTGTCCTTTTTATCTCTACTAACTGCATTTTTTGGTACAAGCTAGATTTTTGCTTAAAACTTCAGCTCAAAATCCGGTCTCTGGAAGCTACTCAAGTAAGGACATTCCTCAACTTTATCAGGTCCCTTGGCATCCTGAGACTAACCAGCTACAGGCTGTGCAGCTTGCCTTTACTCTATATTCCCTATGCTCTTAATTATTCTCCCATCACAAAAAACCCCCAACACTTGAACTTGCACACTGGCTCATCATCACTCCCAGCAGTGCAAGACACGCCAAAATCTTGGCATTTAAGGAGATCCCAACCTGGAAGAGAAAAGAGGGCATGAGATAGCACCTTTTATATTCTAACATTCTAAGATGTCTCTTTTAAAATTCCGAATTCAAACTTCAGCACTTCTGTGCAAATTTCAAGCACGTACATACAGCTGAATCAATACACACAGGGAGTCTGGGCCATGCTCAGATCCATTCAGCTTCAACCTTCAGAGCACTTGACAGCAAACTCCTTTCCTGTTCTCCACTTTGCAGAACAATAAATAGGCTGGTATCATTTCCTTTGCCTCTGCCCCTTCAAATAACAGACTTGTACTATTTTGGAAATTTGTGTAATTTACTCAGCATGCTCATTTGCCACTCTTCCAATGAGGGAAGGACTGTAATTGGAATAGACACTCTGAAGTGTCAAAAAGCACTAAAAAATAATGCAGCAGTTCAGAGTATGTCTCCAGTGATGCACTAGAAGCAGACAACGCCAAGCAGTCATTGGAAAATAACGTGTATGAATCCATTTACACAGTTTGGCATTCAGGCTCTATATTAAATAGCATCACCAGTTATTTTTCTATTTCCTGCATCATCTTCATCAAACATTACTGTTAATAGGTTAGCCAAAGCTTCATCTCCCATTCAAGGCCCCAAGCACTGCTACGCACCTCAAGCTTGCCTCTAAAGTCTTACACAGCAAAGAAGTGAGAAAGTTCAAATGCCAGGGTCTGTCAGATCACATACATTTCAGTGCAAGAATAAAGCACAAAATCAGAAGCGCTAAGCTCTTTTCTAGTCCTATCTGAAGGCCACATGATTTCCTGTATCAAAGCAGAAGTGTCACCAAAAGGTCACTATTCAAGTATGACTTGTAGGACAGGAGGTACAACATGCTGCAGACGTGTGGCAAGGACAACTGAGGGCTACCAAGAGGCCAAGAAATACTCACCTTACCTTCAGAACTGGTCAGCTTGACCACCAGGCAAGTAAAGCAAGCAAAAAAACTGGCTCCAGCTGTAATGTTTTAAAGAGAAGGCAGACAATCCTTCATTCCCACTGCAGCTTTGCTATCTGCCATCACATCACACCTACAAGAAGTTTCAGAAACCTGCCCCACCTCCAACACCCCCCACCCCCCTCTGCCCATTCTGGGCTGAATTTATACTGCAATAAGCTGAGATTCAAACACGTCACACTTACCCAAAAGAGAAAGCCTGTGCTCCAGTCTGTGGGTTTCCAGTATATAGAGTTTTAACCACCAAATCTGAGCATCTAAGAAGCCTTTATAAAATCTACTGGGCCACTACCAACCCCACCCCCCCATCCCCCTAACACTCCAAAAGGCTATTTAGTACAAAAACTGGAAACTGCAATTTGCATTACATATCCTGCTAGGCAGGAACCACCCCTAAATTAAATACAGTGGGACTTCAGCCCTGACAGTACAAGGTGTTTCCCTATAACCACACTGATTAAACAGTTTGCAGGCACCAGACCTCCAAGTCCTTTTTAGCACACGTCACACTGCACAACATAAAGCAGCAGGCAATTGGCCAAAAATGGTTAGCAAAAAGGATTCCTTAAACCTCCAGCATCCAAATATAGCCCTAGCTGGTCACATGGGCTGCCATACAGTAAGTGCTCCTCACTTTACCTACCCTTTGATTAAACGTTTTGAGCTAAAAAGCATGTACTTAGTACAGCATTTCAGTTTCCAGCCCAATTCCATGAACCGTATAATCTTGCTGTACCTTCCACATTCAGACTGGCAGAAAGGAAAGGTTGATTCAGGTTTCTAGTGAGCCCAAGGGGGATGATTAGCTAGAAGAATCTAACAGAATATGAGACTTCTAACATATATGCCCATACACACACATTTATATGTGTGTATATATATTTAAAAATATAAAAATAAAAGCAACATATCTGCCATACAATGCAGCTGCTGTAAAATACTTCATTATTAACATACTCTACGGCACACACTCATCTTTAAATAAATCGTCATACCTTATCCATCTGGCCTATAGCAATGTTTTTTCATATTACTCTTATTATGATGAAAGCAGACCAGCTGATTACATCCACCTCACAAGAACTACACAGCATAGTTTACACATCAAGAAACTCTGCAAAATTTCTGAAGAAAGGCAGGCCAGCTACTGTACCGTTGCCAGGTGTCAACTTGAACTGAAGAAAGTTGGACTTGGCCCTTCTTTTCTCAGCCCTTAGAGCCACTATACAAGTTAAGTATTGTGCAGGTGTCAAATAAGTTTACATTATAAAACCTTGCAACTGCACTAATAAATATAACTGTCACTTTTCCTTCCAAAGCCTTCCCCCACTATCAGTGAGGATGAAGCCTTGCAGTACTCACTAACAACAAACCTTGTGATCTTTGAATATGCACAGGCTTGAAGTTGTAGCTATTTTTCAAATGCAGCTGGAAGTCTGAGGTTCCCAAAGAGGAAAACAGCCCAGCACCAGAGGCAAGGCCTAAACCCTGAGTTAGCACACTTACTGCATTGTGTTACAGCAGGGCTTGGTGGCACAGATTTTTCCTAGAAGCATGGAGACTTTTATCAAACTCAAGTCCCCATTTAAGCTATCAGATTCTGTTACAGGCTTAGAAGAAAGCACAAAGAGGCACAGCATTGAGCACGCTCACATACCCACCACCACCGGCTCAGCTGCACCAGTTAGTTTCACATTTATGCCGGCAGCCAGGCCGGCCTGACTGCACTGAAATAACCCTCAGCACCCAGATGTTGCGCTATTTTTACCCTGGAAAAGAAAGAAAGGACACCCAACAAAACTTCAGAGCGGGAGGCCACGACGGCACAGACTTTATTCCGAGGCTGCGGCGCAGGTTTCGGCGCTCGGCAGCGCCCGAGCTCGCCATCCCCGCAGTGACGTGTCCACCTGAGGCTCCGGGGCCGCCGCCGCCGCCGGAGACAAAGTTCTGTAGTGCACTGACTGCTATCGTACCCAGAGTCGGAGTGTCACAGAACTTTGCTTCCGGAGGCTCCAGTCCTCGGCCGGTACCGGCGCCGGGGCCGCCCGCCAGCACAAGTTTCCCTGCCTGGGGAGGGAAGGCGCACACGGTTAGAGGTGGGGAAGGGAGCCCCCTCCTCCTCCGCGGCTCGGCGGGAGACCCGCTGCCCGAGGAAGAGGGAGAAGGAGGCGAAGACATTTGTTTTCCTTTTTTTTTTTTTAATAAATACCCAAAATGCATCCCCCCCCCCCCCACACATACACACCTCCCCCAACCCGGAGCTAACGGGCCGCCCTGCGAAAGCCGCGGCCGAGCAGCTGCCCGGAGCGCTGCCGCTGCAGCCAGCGGGGGCCGCCGCCTGCCGCTGACAGCCCCGGCGCCGCGGCCCTGCGGGACCCCGGGCAGCGCCGGGCATCCCCCCGCGGCCCCGCAGCCCCCCGAGCGGCGCCCCCCCGCCCGCCAGCCCTTCCCCCGCCGACGAGCGCAACAGGTCCGGCCCGCCCGGTGCCGCCCGCAGTCCCCGCGGCGGCGGCGGCCCCGTCCGGTCCTGCCGCGTCCCGCCGGGCGGCGGTGGCGGCCGGTGTCGCCCGCCCGCCCGCGCCGCGCGCCCGCCGCTCCATCTTGACTTTTGCCGACGTGGAAATTTTGGGTTCGGGGACGAGCCGCGCTCTTATTGGCCGGCGGCGGGCGGGGTCGGAGGTCACGGCTGCTGTCGCCGCTCCGCGCCAAAGCCGCCTCGCAGGCGGCCCCGCCCCTGAGCCCGCCCCGCCCGCCGGGGGCGGCGCCGCCCGCGGGGCCCCGGTGCCCGCTGCGGCCGTGCCCGTGCGGGGGGCGGCGAGGGGCGGAGCGGGCGGCGGCGCCCCGCGGGATCCTCGGCCCCGAGCCGCCTCGGGCTGCCGCGGGACGGGGCGGGGGTGCGGGGCGGGCGCAGCGGCTGCCGCGGGGGGCGGTGCCGCCGTGCCGGTTCTCGGTTCTCGGTGCGGGCCCCCTCCGCCGCCTGCGGCCCCGCAGCGGTGCTGCCCCGTGCGGGTCCCGGCGCTGCCCGGCCCCGGCAGCCGCCCCGTGCCGCAGCCCCGCGGGGAGGGCTCGCTGTCCCCGCGGTGTCGCTCGGCGGCGGTGCTGCCCCCGGGCGCTGCTGCCGCGGTACCCGGGCTCCGCGGGCGCTCCCGGTGTCCTGGCTTCCCCCGAGAGAGCAGCCGGGCTCTGCCGTGCTGCATGAGAGAGGGGAATCCTCGGCTGTCTCCAGTTCCCGCTTGGCGTTTGAAGGACTTTAGAAAGAATGTAACAACTTTTACTGAAGAGTGTGTTCCTTCCCCCGAAGGAATAGCTGAGGGCATCTGTTGTCGGAAAGCGATGTTTTCCTCTCTCTCTCTAAGGTTGTCGGGACTTCATTAGTTCTCCGTGGAGCTCATCGTTCACTAATAGTACAGAATGACCTAAACAAAGCTTTGAAAATAATTCCTGCAATTGTTTTTATCTCTTACATTAAATTAAATTAATATATTTAAAGTCACAGAAATTAAACTGCGTTTACTGTCCATCTTGTTCACTAGGCTCAGATGGAACTGCTGACACCAGTATGAAGCAGTGATCCAGGGCTCCTCCAGCCGTGGAAGCCTCGACAGTAGAAACGCTCTGTCTGTGCTTGAGGCACTGGAGCAGTTCCAAGAGAGCCGTTCAGGATATGAGCTGTGTGTGCATGCAGGTGTTCAGGGGAGGAGACGTGCCAGCCCTGTCCTGCAGCGGCATCACTTCACCGTGAACTCCAGCGTGTATGTGGTCCTTGTCATTGTGGGATCACAGCAATCAATACCTGCTAACCCAAACCTGTGGCTGTCGTTTCAGTATCTCAAAGAGAAATAAACTGAAAAATGCTTTGAAATTAGATTTTGCCTCCTTTAGCTCCTTTGTCTAGAAACAGAAAGGGCAAGCCTCTCCTGAGCCTTTCTGTTTTAAGAAACATGATTTTCCCTCCCTCATTGTGCTGTTCAGACATCAGCCCTGTTCTGTCCTGCTGCAGCTTGCCACGGGCACTGGTACTTCCCACCTTCCCGTTGCCCCTGTGTCCCTGCTCCCTCCACAAACACCCTCTCTGCTAGGCCATGGAGCAGGCCCAGCTATGCCTCTGCTGCTCAGCTGTGTGAACGGGAATATTGATTTGACAGTGTGTATGCTCTGTAAAAAAAATCAATATTTCAGTAGATTGAGCAGAGTGTGCGGCAGTGTAATGGAGCCCAGCCTGCTAATGTAATGTGCTGGGGTCCTCATTCAGAGATTGAGGTCAGTCAGAAAATGGAAATGTGTTTTCTTATTTTATTGTGTGCTTCAGGTATAATGTAGGTGTTTATGTTCTAGTGTTTAACTTACAGCACGCAGTTACTTTTAAGTCATATACAACAGAAGGTCACATATTGCAGGTGACATACACAAAAAAGCATGCCATAGATATACAATCCATTTTCTTAAAGCTCAGTAAATCCCCTCTTGCCTTTCTCCATCATATATCTATCAAACAACAGTTGTGAGGGAAAATGCATAATTTTTGTTTCTGCAAATAAAAATAATGTTCTGTTGTTTGGCGCAAACTTGGCTTCTGATTATGTAACAAACTCCAGTATAGTGACGTGTATCGAAGAGTATCATAAAATGGGCATAAGTGAAAAGAGCAAGGGAGGAGAAATAACCAATGTATGACACAAAACCACAGTAAAAGCTCCCATTGATTTTAGTGGACCTGGGATTTTAGCCAGAATGTTCTCTGTGATACATTTTCCACTTTTTAAACCGTTGCATCATGCCTTAAAATGTAGCAAAAGTAATTCCTGAAATGACATGAGAAACCACGGCATTCTCAGCCTCAGAGTCAATATTAGTGTAAGCTAACTATTGTCTCACAGCTCTGGGGACATTTGATACGGTTTTATCTTTACTTAATAATTTTATCTGCTGGTTTTGTCAGAGGCTATTTCTTATCCACCAAAATCTCTCACTGCAGCAGTGAGCACAGATCTATACAACAGGCAGCAGAGTTTTATGTTTGTGCACGTTACAATGCTTTGTGCTGAATTTACCACACATTTCAGGATGCTACAGGGGCCCTCGTGTTCGGTAAAAAACACAAAGCTATTTATTCTTTTGCCATTCACGTTCTTAATTGGAGACTGATTTGGCAGTCATGGCCGGGGAGGCACGCAGGGCTGGAGCAGTAACATCCTTCAGTTGCAGCTCTGCTTTAGGACATGACTCATGGAGAAAGCTTCCAAATGTAAAATACTGCTACCTACAAATGCACACAACACCAGGGTCTCTCAGAAACTGGTTGATATTCTTCAGTCACTGAACACAGACTTCTCATATGTGTTTCACTGTTCTGAAGAAGTGCTTGTTTTAGTATTAACAGCTGCTGGAAAGCTATGCACTCACCACTCTTAAACACATACCTCAAGACATGCAACATGTCCTAAAATATTTTGGCTGTAGTTTAAAAAATAATACTGTAATAACATTAAAAAAAAACCACTATGACATAATATTTTACTTGATCCTAGAATGCTTTTCACAGTACAAGTATGATAAACTGCAATGGAAGTATTATTCCAATTTAAATTAGAAGACAAATCTCATAGCTGAAGATTAGGAAATAATAATTAGTCTTGGACTTTACTTTAAGAGTCCATCTGTTTTGGCAGCATGATTCTAGCTAAGAAGATTCAAGGAGGTGGTTACTATGTGAGACAGACAAAAGTACATGATATAGGAGACCAATCTGTGATGTTTTGTAAAGTAAAGCTGAACAGTATTTCACAGAATGTTAGTTTAAAAGGTGGGAGAGTTTTATGATATAATTTACTTTTATGATCTGAAGACTCTGCTTTTCAAGCATTTTTGTCTGCCAGCTTTGTGAACTAGTAAATTAGGGGTGGGGTTTTGTGGTTTTTGTTTTGGTTTGGTACATTTCGTTGGTTGATTTTTTTTGTTGTTTTTGGTTTTTTTTTTATTTTGAAGAAATTAGTACATTATGAGAATTAATATTTAAATCTAATTGAACACTGGAGTTATGCTGGGTGGAAAATTAATTTTCTCATTAGTTGGAGAACTTTTATGCTATTCGTACAATAAGTACTCAGCCTAAAGTATCAATCAATATTATAGAATGTTTTAAAACAAATGTAAACAATTTATATTATGACAATTTGTAACATTACTTCTGATAGAAGAAAAATGATACATAGAAACTCAGTGCCATATAATTCTTAGTTGGTTATTATCTGAGATTGCTCTTGATTAAATATGATTTGTGTTCTATCTGTGTAATTCTGGTCTTCATTACTATTATAAATGTGCATTAAAACTGCATTATAATGTCCTAATTGTGAAATTGCCATTGTGTAAATTAAGGTTATGAGTATTATAATGCAATATTTTACTGAATGTAAAATATTTCCTAGTGCTTAAATTTCCTTGCATATTGAAATAATAAAATTAATTGTTAAAGTTAATAAATAATGATAGATAGTCTAAGTCAGCAGTAAGTCAGAGAAGAATCCAGGTTTCCTGATTTCCTATTCTCTCCCTAAAGAATAGACAAAGTAGATACTTCTTTCTGAAATTGTGGAGATGCATGACTGATATAAATATAATTTTAGAAGAACCTGAACATTACTAAAATAAGACAAGATCAAGTGTCAAATCAAAACTTGAAGATACAAGGACATAATGTAATGAACTTTCATTCGAGGCCAGTAGAAATCTTTCTATTGACTTTAATAAAAGTGTTATCAATTCATAATGTGCTGGCATCAAGTGTATGAATAGCTCCATTAGTTAAGTAGCTAAAGCCCATAACAGCTTATATGTTAGAAATGTGCAGAATCAAACCCTGGATGTCTCCTAAAAATCCTGCAGAGAGTCAGAAGGGCTCCATTTACAGAGTATAGATCCCAAATGGAGTGACTCTGTCATCCACATTTAAAAGAATTTATAAATGTATCTGTAAGGCAATCACTGCAGGGTTCGTGTAACACTATCTGCAAAACATTAGGATTTTGGAAAACAATGGTAATTCCAAAATATGCTTTTGTTGAGCATTAAAATGAAATTAGAACCTTTCTGGAAAAAAAAAAAAAAGCCAAACAGGCATAAAAAGACAGAAGCCAGCAAGAATATTCCATTTTGCCCTGTTTGATGATGTTCAACTTTGCATAGCTGGCCCAGAAAGAGATTAACACACTGAACCTCTCTTGCCCATTTCCTCCAGGGAATGCCTGAGCACTAAGCAGCCATCTACTTTGAGGCAAAGAATGGAAAGTTTTTCCTTCTCTTTTTTTTTTTTTTTTCTTCCAGAAATTCACTTCTTAATCTGAGAAGCTTTCTTGCTCGAACAAATATTTTCCACAGAAAGGTTCCATTTCATCAAGTCAGCATTTTTGCATACAAACAAATAGACTGTGGGAAAATTCCCACCAAGCTTTACTTTGCAGTCTTTCAGAAAACAATCATGCAAGGGAGAATTATAGGAATGGCATTTACAAAGGCATACAAATATGGTTCTCAGTTGAGTTCAAACACAGTGGCATGGTAATATCTAGGACAAAGACTTGAAGGCATTTAACCTTTCATTTTTAGAGCAGTAGAAATCTCTGATACAAGAAAATCAGCCAGAGATAAATAAACAACCCAATTCTGTACCATCCATTCACAAGCCACCATTTATTCAGTTTATAAAAACTTCAGTGGGGATGCTTTGTGCTGGAGCTTGTCAGCAGAGTCTGCAGGACCAGGGCTGAGAAGGAGCAACCAAGAGGTTATTGACGTAGCAGGCCCAAGTGTCGTGAGCAGTGTGTCCTAGAAATGGGAACCAAGGGTCATACAGCTCAAACTGGCCGACAGCTACTTGTGTAAGTAGTCTCACTGAATCCAAACCTGCCCTAAAAGGGCACTTAACAATCTTCTGGCTGCAGCAATGTGAAAAGAAGGTAAATAACTGGAATAAGAGCTATGCAGGCAGGCTGTAGTAAAATGTTTCTCACAGAAATGGCTGGGATGATCATGAAGTTATCTACTTCTTCCATCTGCCCTACATTCCATTGGCAGCTCAATACAAACCAGTTGCTTTCACAGTGATGGAAAAGCACTTGCATAGGCTATTCCTGTGGTGAAAGCTGTAAAGGCATGCACCTTCACTGCCATTTCTCCTGCAGCCTCAGTGTTTGAGTGCTACATCTTCTCACAGAATCATAGAACATCCTGAGTTGGAAGAGACCCGCAAAAATCATGGAGTCCAACTCCTGGTCCTGGACAGGACACCCCATGAGTCACACCATGTGCCTGAGAGCATTGTCCAAATGCTTCTTGAACTTTGCCAGGCTGGATTGACTGGCTGGTGACCATTGCTGTGGGGAGCCTGTTCCAGTGCCCAACCACCCTCTGAAGAACCTTGTCCTAATATCCAGCCTCAAGCTCCTCAAGCCTAGCAAATCTCAACTGGTGAGCAAGGCTGAGGAAAGGAATTCATGTGGCAAAATTTAATGGATAAATGCTGGTAATGCAACTTGCAACTGCAGACTAGTTGAGAGTGCAAAGAACATTAAAAAACATAACCCTGCCCAGCCTGCACACACATTTTCTCTGGGTAAAAGTAATGTCATTTGCAGATACTAGTGTTGTAGGGAGGTTCTGTAAGCATTTGGGAAAAGAAAACTATTCTTACATACTGAACAACCAAAGAAGATAGAGGGTGGTGGAAAAAACATATGTGACAGTTGTGTTGTGCGACAGCTTTTCTTATCCTCCTCCATACCATTTGCCTGGCAAATCCCTTCTCTTTTTTTAGTTTTTCTGTAACTTTTAGGGTCTTGAGCACAGGAACAAGCATAAAAAATAATATCCAATGAACATTAAAAATCATAATATCTCTACCACTTTTATTTCATTTCTGTTATCTACATCAAAGCATGAATTTGGGGAAGGTATGGTTATGCAGGATAAGGAAATAGAATGTTTAGCAGAAGGTCCCTTTCCTCAGTCTCAATAAATCACAAATTCTCAAACCATCTTTTGCCACAGAGGTATTTGATTAGGAAAAACCTGCTCTAATGGAAAGGTTTTAGCTAGCTTGGGATGAAAGAAGAGATGCTGTGCTTCCTAGTGAATTCTGGAGCTGTGGGTCTTCCTGGGTCATGCATTCCCAGCTCCCTTGGAGACTGTCTCAGTGCTGAACGCCCAGCAGCTTTGGTATTCATCCAAGATGCAGCGTGACTGCTCCAGAAGGTGCTCAGCTCCACGATCACGCTTGAAACATCAGCTCCTGTCTCTGAGGTAGCAGGCTGGCTATGATGAGTTGGAATCCCACTGAATGAAGCATCATACAACCATCCTTCAGAAGCCATCTGTACCTCCTCCAGAACACTGTGGCTTTTCATTAGCAGTCTTGGAAGAAGAAGTGCACTCATCACACCTCCTGGGAATTTCTGAGGAATACAGATCAGAAGTTCCTTCTTTCACTATTTCCTTATTCTAAAGCAGGGAGAGTATCTTTGTCCTGTCCAGATCTTAAAGAGGTGAAATGAAATTTGGCACCTTAATCTCAATACATTAACAATCACTTAGACTTCCACTTCTGCTCAGACCTGATTTATGGCTCTCACCTCGCAGGACATATAATTCAAATTACCATCCACTTAGGTCCACAGGAAGAATCTTCAGGCCAAACCATTACAACAACCCATTACTCTTCTGGCTTTTCTACTCCACCAGGAAATGTCAGTGGATGCCAAACTTTTGCAACTGCAAACAAAGGGAAATGGATATTCATCTCTACCATTACTTTCATAATTAGTTGAACAGGGAAAAAGCAATCTTACCAGGAAATCCTCACAAGTCTGAACTACATCTGTCAGCCTTGCTTGCTTGCCAGTTCTTCTGATGAACGACAGGAAGCATATTCCAGCTCCAGCACAGATTGTTCAGAGGACACCAGACAGGCTCATTAGCACTGTAACCTGCAGGCAAAGGCAGACACAGGCAGACACAAAAAACCTTCAGCCTTTGGGTAGGGTAGGAGAGATGCAACCACAAGGGCTTGCCTGACGCAACTGGGTTGTGTATTCATGTTCTTGTTGATCACACAGCCCCAGCTGTGGCTCTTTATCAATGCACACGTGACCTTGATAGAGCAGGCTCTTAGATCCCGAGCTCACGTGCCTGAGAAACATGGATAGTGCAGGTTCCCCTGCATGCAATTTGCCAAAGAACTGTATTTCTTCCATGCTGGAGGGTAACTCTGCAGTAAAATTACTAATTGATGCAGTCATCAGATATTAATAGAGTCACTTGAAAGAGTGGTGTAGTTGCTGTGCAGGACTTGCTAGGCACAGTAAGTCACGATATGAGTATCTCACTTTTTAAAAACTAAGTAATTTTGTCAAAGCTTGCTGTACAAGACACCATGAAATGTATTAAAATAAATATTCTGAATATTTATTTAAAATTAAATACATCAGAAAGTAAATGAGGCATGTTTCATGGGTCTGGATGTTTCTGTTCCCTCTAGCTTAATTCCAAATCATTAAAGGGAGAATTTCACTAGGCTTATTAGTTTGTTATCTATAAAACTTCTAGGAAACTTATATATGCCCCACTCAGCTGCTTTCAAATAAAGGTACTGGAAGCTGTTTGACTAAAGGGTTTTGGGTTTTTTTCTCATTGAAATCTACAGAGAAAATTATGTTAATTTCATCAAGTGAAGGAGGCAACCTTTATAAAAGTTTCCTTTTGAAACAGGTTTCTTGGAGTCCTTTACTGTAAGAAAAATATTGCTCTTTAGATCTCACCATGGCACACTCCTAATTTTATGGGATTAGGAATAGCCTGTCAGAATTCTGAAACACAGGGGGATCCTAATCATGAGCAGCTTGTTCCAGCTAGAATCATATTTCCTATGTTGCAGGACAGCAGTGGGCTAAGTGCTTCATTTGCACCTCACAGAAATGTGCTTTTCCTCCCTGATTTCTCAGCAGAATTCAACAAGACACTTCCTCTGGCCCTTAGCAACAGCCCTTAGCAAGGGCTGACAGAGAAGTACAAGCAGCAAAGCCAGGACTAGCAAAGAGCTATTGATTCGTGAATGAAAGAGAACATTTTCTGAAATAAAAAAAAAATCATCTAGTCACAATAACTGTAGGACAAGTCTAACTTTAGTGACTAGAAGCAAAAAGAGCAGGCAACTTGAATCAACGTTGCTCATGCTGGCATTCCAAGGGTAATATTTTCATTATGATAAAATGTTCTTTGACAATCTCTCCGGTGAATTGGGCACAAACATGCTTTTCTTCTACATTGGTCCTGTCTATCTTCCTGTTCCACCTATTTTTATACTACTAAAAAATATTTGTTTAGGAAATGCAAACAAAATCTCCTTTTCCATGTGTTTAAGTTCCCTTGCTGTTTATCCTATACTGTAGTATAGGACCAGCAAAAACAATCATAATTTGGTTTCAAATTAATTTTTTTGTCTTCTTTTCAGTCTTCCCCCAGAAAAGGAATAATAAAACTTTCCCAAAATATTAGTAAAAATGTAGGACCTGGACAAAAGTTCTACAGCACCCCTTCCCAACAAACACACCAGCAGAGGAGCATACACACATACGTAAATAAAAACATATTTATGGAGGTGGACACACAATTGTGTTTTGTCCAGAGAAATATTTTTGTGTGCAGTAATATATAAAAATCAACACAAATTTGCTTATTACATTATATATATATATATGTATATATATATAATTTCTTCAGCCATTTTAAAATTTGATTCCCAAAGACAACATGTGAAAAGATGTGATTAGAAATATTCACCATGGATCTTCATCATAAATTTCCATGGCGGTTTTTTTTGCCCATCTTAATCAGGTGATAATTTGTCTAATTAACATTTTTCATAGGAGGGAAGTAGTCTGTGTTCTTTTCAACACTGCTCCAAAAATATATAGCAGTATTACGTGACAGAATGCATTGGTAGCAGATATGTGAGTATTGCTTGTTATTACAAAGCATCAGCTGTGCATTCATGGGCTGCACAGAAGACAGTCTCTGACTGAGGTCCTGTAGAGTCTCTGTAAAGATTTATGTGATGTTTTTTATTCCTGCAGCTTATGATGTGGCAGAATGACCGATTTATGATGTGGGTGGAACTTTGTTCAGCACATGGAAATGCCTCCACTCTCCAGATTATGTTCTCCCGTGGTAGGCAGTAATGCTTTCTGCCCTCCATATGGCCACCATGTGCCAGCAGACACCAAATTGGTATGTGGGTTAAATGTAAAATAACCACAAGAGCTCCTGAGCCAATAATTACAAAGCTCCTTTTGATATGGTTAGTGTATCATTATCTGTACTGTGCAATAATAAAACAGAGCTCATGTTGTCCCTCTCTTCTCCTTCAGTAGCTGCAGATCTCATTGCAGAACTATCACACACAATTGATGTTCACAAAATGCTTTTAGGAATTGTCATAGCAGCAGCAAAGAGCACACCAAAATCGCAGCTCTAATTAGATATTAGCTTGAATAAAATACTGGAGAGGACAAAAAAAGAGGCTTATTCTGTGCATTCACTAAAGACATGTATCTTGTATCCTGGTCTGAGCTGCTCAGGCTCTGGGGTAGATGAGCTGGTTTAGAGGGCATCTCAGGTGTTAAAGGAGTCCCTCTGTCTATTTAAAGCCTAAATTATCAAGTTTAGTTTCTGTACTTGTGTGTTCAAGGAACACACAGCTCTGTAAACACTGCTAGTTCCCACTTGTATCCAGGTGTGGTTCAAGGATTAAATGTGAGTTATTTCATAATTTTGGCCTTGCCACAGGTATCTCAAAAACTAGTCCCTGTGGTTTTACCCAGCAGCTGAGATAAGCTGGGATTCAGAAGCAAATGCTTCCTGGATATGCTTAGCTGTAGGCTTAGGACAGGTCGTTCTTAAGCAAAGATCTCACGAGTGTTGCTTTGCTTTTCTGCACTAAATCTCAACATTTTTGCAAGAGTTTTTTATAGACTTGAGATTTGTGAGAAGGTAAAATTTAGTGAGAAGGATTTGTTGAACAGGGA
Source organism: Melozone crissalis (assembly GCF_028551555.1). Taxonomy (NCBI): domain Eukaryota; kingdom Metazoa; phylum Chordata; class Aves; order Passeriformes; family Passerellidae; genus Melozone; species Melozone crissalis. Next base: position 33,813,282 of record NW_026535794.1, read on the forward strand.
GTGCTTAAACTGGTTTTCCTCTTACACTTGGTAAATATGGATTATTACTTGTCATATGTATTTTATGTGTGATTTTGACTGACCTGCTGTGTTAAATGGAAACAAATGGGACTTGTCACTCACTTGTCTTCTGAAAATGTTGTTCAGAACATTCTAGCTTGTCTGGTGCAGGATGGGCTTCCTGCTCATCTTCTTGCAACATCTACAAAGCAATAGATGAGCACAAATCTGTCTCTATGTGAAAATGTACAAACATCAGGAATAGAGAGGTTGGTGCACATACAAAGCCCAGTTAGAAAGTAACTCACATGAACAGCAAATAGGATTTTCAGTTTTGTTGCCTATTTGCCATTTGTAACAACTGACAGTGTTCCAATGAGCTTTACTATTTTTCTCCTTATAATGTATGGAGTATATTAATACATCATTAATTATAGTGTATTAATTATTCATTATGTTGAATTAAATAATAATGGAAAGGATGTCTGGGGTATACAAAGGAAAGCTATGTGCATATATGGATGTGTACAGGGCAGGGTCTAAGAGATCTGCCCTTACTGCTCTGTAAGGGGCCATCATTTTTTCAATGCTTTTGGTGTTATCTTTGGATCAAGGACTTGCAAGGACTCCCTGTGATCAAGGGAGTGAAGGAGCTCTCAGTGGCAGCTTCTCCAGCTGTGACTTCCACCTAGGCTGCACACTGTGAGCACTCTAAAACCAACAACGTGGCACTTCATTGGCATTGTCACACATCAGGGGAGGCTGCAACTCCTCACATTCAGTATGAAAAATTCCAGCTCAGCTTTAATCTTTATTAAGACTCTCAGGCAGCACTTGCAAAAAAATCCCAAAACAAAATGCTGGCCATGCCATTTCTACCACTCTCTTTCTTTCTTTCTTTCTTTCTTTCTTTCTTTCTTTCTTTCTTTCTTTCTTTCTTTCTTTCTATCTTTCTTTCTTTCTTTCTTTCTTTCTTTCTTTCTTTCTTCTTTCTTTCTTTCTTTCTTTCTTTCTTTCTTTCTTTCTTTCTTTCTTTCTTTCTTTCTTTCTTTCTTTCTTTCTTTCTTTCTTTCTTTCTTTCTTTCTTTCTTTCTTTTCCCCAATCTGCTCTAAACCAGTCATTGGTTTCCTGACCCAAACAGCTCCCACGGGTATCAAACACCCTCTAAGTACTAGATTCTTGGACTGGCTTTCTGATTTGGCTGACAGACATGCAAAATCACACACAGGGAAACTGCTCCAAACCAGGCTGGCAGAGACTGAAAGCTACTACCATCTGGAGTCTGTCCAGAGATAGATGGGAATTACAGGAGTTTTGTAGTCTCAGTCAAGTTCCTGGCTGACCAGTGTCTGCATCACAAAGCCACCACTATACCCTTCACTTGGCAGTAATTAGAACTTTGTTAACAAATTCCACAGGGAAATGGTTCGCAAAAAGCACAAGAGAGACCAGGGAGTGAGTGGTGGGGCAAACAGCTGAACATCCAAAATAGCTATATGCCATATCAGGAATGTGTTGAATAAAGAGGAACACTCACAGTATTCATATACACAAATCTGTGACATCACAGGGCCCTAAAGTCCTGATGGAACAAATCAGGGAACTGGAACAGGGGCACAGATACAGCTTTTTTTTTTCAAGAAAAAAGACAGGACAAGGCATTTAGACATGAACACTTGTTTTCCCTTTCAGTGAGAGCTAAGAAGCTGGCTTCTTGACTGCCTTTGAGTTAAAATGAGGAAGGAAAAGAAAAATATGTATGTCTTGTTGGATGTGTTTTGGAGAAAACGAAATCATGGAGAAGAAGCAATACATGAGGGTCTTTTTGCTTGAGCAACTCCTAGAGATGTTCAAGAGTCAACCTTGTCTCTACAAGGCACTTGAAATACTGTCACATGCTCTGAAAAGCAATAGAGGGGGGCACAACTATTGTCAGGGTCTTGGAATACACCGAGGGCAGGTTTTCCCTCAGAAGGTGTGGTGTGAAGAGACAATGTTTGGGGACGCAGCTAAACTGAATGTGATTCAGAAAATTATGAGGGGTTGCATAAAAGGGTAGAAGATAATCTAGGTGAAAGAAGGCAAATATGAAATGACAGATCACTATTTTAGGAATAGCCTTACTATTAGGGATCAGCTACATAAGAGCAGATTTCTAAAAATTCATAAGCTGATGTGGAAGGTCTTGAGAAGATAATTGAAAGGATAAAAGGGTAGGGGACCACTGGCAGATACTGAAAAAAACTTTTAAAGGTTTTTCAATAAGCTGTTCAGACACAAAGGGAAAAGAAAGCACAATTGCAGGTTGATATGGTATTTTAAGTCATTCTTTAGGCACCTGGAAATAAGAATCCCATTGAAATCCTGGAAAAACCAGGACACCTCTCCATGTCTGACTATATGATAGGTAAGGACACAGCAGAACACTGGGGCATACAAAGAGTTACAAATAGTAGGAGGCATAAAAGGCAACCAGAAAATGTTGCCAGAACAAAAGATGAGGAAAGAAGTACAGCAATAGAGAGCAGAGAGAGCAAATAACAGGCTGCACAACAGAGGCCAAAGCACCCATTGTTTCAGTGCTCACTAAAGAAACTTGCTGTGCACAATGCCTAATAAAATTAGTTTAAACAAAAGAATAGGGGGTCAGGCCAGGGCAGAGAGGGAACAGCTAGATATGCTTATCTAAAATATAAAGGCCTGGCCACACTCACCAAGAAGTACTGGAGGAACAAGTCACAGTGATCTCTGAGCCATTAGAACTTGCCTCAGAGTGTTTGGCTTGAGGAACAAGGGGGCAATTTAGGATGGAATAGAATAGATATAAGTATAATTATAAATATAAATATGGTACAACACCTATCTGTTGAAAGGGGAAAAGTATTTATAGACCAGCCAGACTACCTCTGACACCCAGAAAGAGACCCCAACAACTCCCTGTACACTATACTTACAAACCCTTTGAGGAAAAGGTGTTAAAAATTAAAACCAAGTCACACCAAGTCCAATTGATTTCCTTCATTTCCCAGATAACTCACATCCATAGCATTCAATATGCTGTACCTTTGTTTTAGCAAGGGTTCTGGCATGATCCTTTGTGACATTTAAATCTTAACTACTTAAGTGCAAGTAAAATCACTGACTAATGGAGTGTACACAAAAAATTGCTGATACACATGGAGCATAGTTTAAATGTGATCTCACCAGAAGATCTTGTATACTTCTACTTATCTACTTATACTTCCTGTATACTCTCTCCTTATCAATGATATGAGTATTGGAACAGAGAACAGACTTGGTAAATTTGCAGGTGACAGTGAAGAATAGGGACAGGAGAGCTTTCACGTGCTTGGGAAACCAGGATCTGAATTCCAAACAGTCTTCACTCCAAATTAAACAAATGGAGTTCAGTAAAAACATATCTAAAGCATTATTCTTCAGAAGGGGAAAACAAATTAATACTTAAATAATAGGAAATAAATGCAATACTTTCAGAGCTACTGAAGGAAAAAAAGTTAAAATTGTGATAGATTTCAAACTCTGTAATTAATAACATGTGTGTAAGAAATGAGGATTGGAAAGTTTGAGCAGAAGTCCCGTTTACAGCTCCAGGCATACGTAAAAACCCAGGTAAATTAGAGAGAAGTAGGCAGAATCAACAAAAGTGAAGGGAACATACAAGGAATGGTGGGAGACACTGGGATGCCTCCTTCTTGAGGGCAATCACCAGGAGCATGACATCAGACTTCCAGTGCATAAGCTTGTCACAGGAAGGGTGGTGGTCCACTCTGGAAGTTGGTAGGACAAAAAGAAGTGAGTTTTGTTGGCAGCAAAGCAGATTTGGGTCTTGCAGTGAGGACAAAATCCTAGCTGTGAGTCCATTTAGGAAAACACATTAATAAAGTCTGAGGAGTTCTCCCTCCCAGGAAAGGGATTGTGTTTTGAATATGTATATCAGCAAGAAGTCTACAAGAAAACAATCAATATAAATCAAATTTTCTTTTGGAACCAGGGATCCCACCCTGACTTCCCCAACTAATGGAAGGATTACTGGCAGGCTGTCTCACATATTTACTCAACACTATAATTATCATTACCTACAGACTCACTAAGTTCTGATTTGCCCTCCACTGAATGATTGGTATCCTAGTAACACTTTTTTTTTTCTTTTTTTTTTCTTTTTTTTTTTTTTAATATCTCAGTTATTTTTATCTTTGCATGATTTGTCAAAGCAAAGACTGAGGACTTTTCATGCTGTATAAAGTCTATGTTTTACCAAGAGAGATAGTCTTTGTTATGCTCTTCAGGAGATCTTGGATCATACACCTTGTTATTCCAGTTCAGAGCAGTCATTTCACCCCAACTTTCATTCTCCTCAGCAACTGTTGCCTTCACAGTATGTTCTTAATGAACACAGAAATCAGAGAACAAGGAAGATTGCTTCAACTCAATTTTGCTTCCACTCTAAACCAATCTTGCTCCCTCCCCAGGTACCAAATACAGTTCTGTCAGGCCAAACAATTTGAGCCTTAATTAGAAAATTATCATTAGTCAAAGAATGTGGTGATTTCTTCCCACACACACATCCACCGTGATATAACAAAAGCCAGCATTTCCAAGTCCATGATCCCTGAATCCACCTTTTTCTCAGGGAAAGAGGAGCACTACTTCTGCAGTGTCCCAGATCCTCTCTGAATACCACTTTCTAGCAGTTTTTATGATAAGAATTTTCTGCCTGGACCTTTGTCTTTGGAATTTGTCTCTAGGTCTGTCTCATATTCTTCTATGATGAAGGCAAGTGATTAAACCAGCTACCATCATCACTTCATTGTGGGGATTGGTACCTTTATTAACAGTCTGCATGAGATTAAGGTTTTTGGAATCTCACTGGCTGAAGGTATCTGCAGGAATCAGAGCAATGTGAGGTGATGACCAAGATCTACCAGATAAATCAAGGTGCAAGATGAGTGGAAGTGCTCAAGCTCTTAGCTTTGCTGTGTTTTCCTGCTTTTACTTTCCCTTTTGTGTGCTCATGGGTTTTTCTCACCCCAAAACACCCTGCCACACCATAGTCCCATTTTTATCTGATTCATAACATTTCTGCATGGCTAAGAAAATTAAACAGTGATGCCCACAGTCTGGTTCTTGAGCGCAAACATCTGGATAAAGGAGTGGAATGCCTCTGTTGTCATCACTAGTGGACTGAGGACCCTCAGCTTCACCAGAAGACTGAGGACCAGCAGCTTCACCACTTCTGCTTTTTTCTACACTCCTCAAGCAACTCTGCTTTAGCATTGCCCATGAAAGATTATTTTGCTCCAACACCAGGTTTGCTTCCCCATTACTTCTCCCAGGCAGGACCAGACCAATTCAGGATCCTCAGTGATGGCTGAGAGTGAAGGGACTGGCACACACAAGCATTAACTGATCTTGGCCAATAGAGAATCTCCAGAACCAAATCCTGCCCCCAGCCTGGGGAGAGGCTCCTGCCTCCTGGAATCCCATGTGAGTGAGAGCTGCTGCTGGGTGAGCGTGTGGATGGATGTGCCAAGGAACCACTGAGCGCTGCTTCTTTGAAAGCACACGTTTCCTTGGTTATGGAGAGAGCTAATTTCTGCCTACGGAAGTTCCTTTAAATATACGTTTATTATAGATATTTGAAAATATGTGTTGAGAACCAACACTGCTAATATGTGGGTAAATTATAATGTATTGTATGAACGTCTAGTCACAAGCACGGTTGCCCAAAATATCAAGACAATTCCTCTTTTCTGTGGATGAAGTCAAAACAGAGGGATCAAAATTTGATGGAAAAAGACACTCACAAGTTTCAGACATGAATCCTACCACATTTCAGAGATTTCATATTTGTTTTTTGACACTGTATCTTGAGTGAGACACTGAAAGTAGACTCTACAGACTTTTCCAAGAGTCATCTGTGTTGTGCAGTCCTTAAAGTTTTCTACATTTCACATGGCAGCATGTTAATAAAGATTGAGCATTGGCACTTCCATCACCCCTACTTTAAATACATTTTTTTTAATACAGGACCAAATAAGTCTGAGTGCAAGAAAAACATCAAGAAAAGACTTGAAATCAATGGAAACTTTCCAGATCGATGTCAAAGAAAAGGCAAATTGCAAGGAAAAAATAATCTTATCCTGCCCACATCAGGTCTTAGAAACTAAATTTCTGTTTGCCACTTCAGCATAACTATGGGCAACCATATAATTATCTAGGTTATCATTACTCATTTGTCTGCAACACAGTCAGGTTGAATGATGGCAGCATCAGAAGAAAGATGTCAATAAAGTCAGTAGTCTCATTGTGGACTTGTTTAGCTATTGCATACAGAAGATAAGGTACTCCCTGCTCAAAAAGCTGCATTTCTACTTTGCAGACATTAACAAAACCGTGCAAACTCACAAAAGGCATTGTATGCTCAAAACTTCAGAGCAGACCACTAAAACTAGGACAGAGCTGTGAACTTGGCTGCCTGTTAATGTGCTCCACAGCTGGGATTGTACACATGGTGCTTGCAAACACCCAGTCTCAGAGCTGATAGCTGCCAACACAGCTGCCATTGTGCTCCCATCCACAATGAGGGGAGCAGGGTGAAGAAATCAAAGCAAAACAGAAGCTATAAAGTTTTCTTTATAGAGTCCTTGAGAATACTGTATCTCTAATATGGTGTAAAAAAAAAAAACAAAAAAAAAACAAACAAAAACAAAAAAGGAGAAAGAAGCAAATAACTTGCTACTCAATTTACAAAATAAAAAAGAAAATTACTTGTTCCTGTAGAGGTGATGCACCAGGTTATTATGCTCAGTTAATTTATTTTAAACTTTTCTGTATGTAAAGGCTCTTGACTATTTCTCTTCTGTTTTGCTGAGGGTTTTTTTCATCAGAAAATAGTCATGTGCTATAAAAAATAGTAGAATATGAAAGCCAGATGCCTTACATATTCCTATGGCTGTTATCTGCTTCTCCACCTAAACTTATCATTTTTCTTTACCCCAAGACAAGAACATTTCCTAATCTTTCTTTTGGCCCCTCAACAAAGACAAAATTTGACTTGAACAATGGAGGATTTATCAATTGTTAGAATCATATAATCAATAATTTTCAAAGAGAAAATATTGATAACTGGATACTTGCCAAGCACCACTCTCTGGGTAGGAAGAAATTTGCAGATAATCTTTGAGGGGTGGAGTGTACATCTGTCTTTGCACTGAGGACAACTGGTGAATAACGATTCAATGCAGTATTTTTATTTTGCCATTAGTAAAAAAAAATAAAATTTTGCTGAGGGTTAAATTCTGATTTTTGTCACACCAGTGATGAGATTTCTCCAAGCTCTATTTGGATCTGAGTTTCACCTGCTTATCAGAAGAGTGAATTACTTCTCAACCAGTTGTATCCTGCAAACTGCCCAGATAAAGGGACTTTATTCATTTAATGTATATTCTTATAGGGATGTCAGAGACTGCAACCTGTAGCCAGAGAAGGAAAAGGGGGGAAAGCTTGACTTCAGATTAGACATAAGAAGAGTCAGTTTTGTGGCAGTGAATTAATCCTACTGAATGCAGAGGAATTGTTAATGCCTGTGCAGCTTTGTTTCAACAGGAGATGCAGCAGCAGAAGAGCAAAGGTAAGTTACACAGTAATATCCACTTCAAGTTCTGCAGTGGGTCATGGTACATTTGTCACTATTAACTCTATACTCAGAAGGCAAATGTCCTTAGCAGGGTGTGATACAAGTTTTGCTTCAACTGAATGACACCACAAGCCTAATGTCTGCAAACCTGTGGTCAAAAGAGGAACCAACAATGGAAAAAAAAATTATTTTCCGAGTTCTTTACTAACTGTGCAGTGTAATCTGATCAAAGAAGGATGAAAAAGTTTATATGAGTGTCAACATCAGAGGAAGACATAATTTGCATTGTGTAAGAGATGTTCCCTGACACTAAATAACTACATGTGGTTTTTTCCCCTGGGCACCACGAAGGGAGAGACATGACTGTCTAAAAAGGAGGCTAAAAGGGATAATGGGGTCAGCCAAAATTCAGTTCCCAGAAAAATACTGGAGTTATTTACAAGCAGCTACAACAAAAAAAGTGAGATAGATAATAGCTGACAATGATTTGTTAAAAACAAATAGGACCAAAGCAACTAAATTTTTGGTGGGGAGTAAGCCATGTGAATAGGGAAAAACTCCCTAAAAGGGCCAGTTAAGGAAACGCAAACAAAACAAAAACCAAACAAGCAAAATAAAACAAATAAATAAAAACCACCAACGGTAAAAAAGACAACAAAAAAACCTCGCCAAAGACTGGAGACACAATTGGCCAGAAAACTGCTCAGGAAGAATTCACTGGTTCTTCAGAGGGTCTTAAGGTGCTTTTCATAATTTTTATTTGTGAAGTGGAAAACTGTGCATGAATTAATATTGTAGGTGCACACCTGGAAGGCTGGAAGAAAGGAGAAGAACTGTAAAGGATCTCAACAAACAAAAGAAATAAGATGGAATCGAATAACAAGATTTTGCAACTGCAAAATTATTAAGGCAATAGTGCTTAGCTGCACAAAGAAAAGATAAAATTAACTGGGGAGGGAAGAATTCTGCAGAAAAGGATCTGGGGTTTGTTGTAGATCACAAGTTGAGCTGGAGTCGACAAGGACCCACTGTTATGAAAAAGATAAATATTACAGTGGGATGGATAGAGGGAATTATTGTCTGGAGAACATATATTCCACTCTACTCAGCATTAATAAACCTCAGCTGGAGGTCTATATTCAGTTTTAGGAAATGCATTTCAAGAAAGGTATAGACCAATGGAGAAGAGTTGGGTTTGAAGATCTTAAAATTGGGGATGTTTCACCTAGAGAAAAATCACCTGAGGAACAATATTAACAGTCATGAAGTATTTTATGGAATACTAACTAAAAGGAATGGGATTATCTATTTCCCATGTCCATGTAGGATGGGACAAAGAATAATGGGCTAAAAATGAAGAAAGAATTGAGCTAAACACTAGAAAAAATTCTTTCTAACTCTAAGGGTAGCTAAGTACTGAGCTGGAAACTTTTAAGACTCATTTATGCAAACCAGCGAGGCACCGGTATAAGAACGCGATGATTTTCACGGGTCCCTACAAGCCTTATTGTCTATGACTGTGCTCATTTGGAAATGCCTGAGCTATTGAGGTAATAGATATTATCAATACCTTGTAAAAAAATTCAAATATTTCATATTCAGATGAAAACGGTGTGTTCCAACATCTGGTTTTGTAATAGCTGCCATAATAAATTTCACCTACCAGTGAAGTGATCACGCACATTTCCCTTTGCCATACAGAGCAGCATTTTTTCAATATTATTTTCCAAGCCTTCATTTATGGCTGTATCTTCTGAAAAGAGCTCACTTTCTAAAACCTGCAGATGCTTTCATTTTTCTGACAGTTTTGAAGAAACCCCATTGAAACCCATTTAGTTTTAGTATGACAGAAAAAGGTAGAGATCATTGCCTGCTACTTTAAGAAGGAAGTGGATCATTTTCTGAGGATAAATATACTGTAATACTGTACCTATATAAATACATACATTTCATATTTACAGTAATAGGGTATACTTACATGTGCAATAATACTGCAGCAGGCAGTGAAGAGAAGCGCCGTTATATTTTATACTATCTGTGCCATCCCTTGCAAAGGCAAGCCTATCTTTTACAAAGCATTTTATAGCAGTTTGTAATGATTCCTACATATAATGAATGGTTGCATATGGCTGGAGGGTAACATTAGCTCGACACAAAGGGTGATGTGAGCAGCCCTTTCATGTTTTATGGGTTGCCTGTCATGCTGTTGCTCTTATACAGTTCTTTGAACACAGTATATAAAGTACATATGCCAAAAAGAAGCTATGTAGTCATTCCAAAAGAGCAAGAGGAAGGGCAGGAAGGAAATACCTGCCTGTTAGATATATCAGATGAGAATCACTTCATTAACAGTTTATTCAAAGGCTGAAGGGGAAGGATGTTTGCAGCCAGCTATCTATGAACTCTTGAAAAGCAACGCACACAAATGCACCAGCATAAGTGGAGGTGAGGATCCTCTCTGCCAACACTCCTGGTCTTTCCTGTTGCCCAGTTTCACACAGGTGTGAATCAGTGTCCAAAATAAAATTTTTCTGAGGGTTCTGATTCTGTCCAGAGCTAATCCTGATTTCTATAAGTGCAGAGGAACAATCTGGACATTCTTCTCTTCTAAGTCTTGCAGACCTGGTGCTTGTCTATAATTATGTCTAGTATTATGAGATACTCAGAAATGTGAGACTGTAGGGTTGTATAGATACTCAGAAATGTGAGACTGTAGGGTTGTATAAGCAGTTAATTTGTTTTATGTTTTACAGTCTGCAGTGGAAGAAAAGGAGCACTAACAACACAAGAGACTTTTTCCTCTATGTGTCTGTATACACAGGTGCTGGGCCATCTCAGACCATTGCAGCTGCTCACACAGTCACCATCACTGCCAGGGGAGCTCAAGGGAGCAAGGGTGGTGAAATCCCTGGATACACCTCCCAGACTTGCCTTCCCTGCCCAGGCTGGCTGAACATCATCTCACATCCTTGCCTTTGTCACCAGCTTAGCTGATGCACTTTCTCCAGGAGCTGCAGGTCCCTTCTGCTGTGGCAGCAGTGTGGGATAACACAGATATTGCCCAGCAGCAGTGTCACCTCCTACCTGTCCCCTCACCACTGCCACTCACTGTGCTGCACCCTCCCCATGGCACTACAACTGCCCCTAAAACTGGACTGGGAAACTCAGCTGGGTTAAAAATAACCTTTTCTTTTTTGGAGCTATTTTTAACTCGGATCAGTTCCCTGATGCGGGTCACCATGTAGCTGCACAAATAGTGGTGCCAAGATTTGCCAGAATGGAAATATTTGCAGAATGGAAAAAAATTGATAGAGGAGGGAAGGAGAGAGTTTGATTGTGGAGAGAGACTGCTAAGAGCCTTCTGAGAGCTTTTGAGCAGGCACACTGTGTGTCCTCATCCAGGGTCTCCAGTGAGAACAAGGCCCGTAAGGCTTTGTGCTGCCTGGATGATGAAGACACCTGGACAATATCCATGGTGCAGTGCTTTGTGTTGCTGTTGTGGCTTGGAAAAGCTGCATGGCAGGACCTTTAAGGCCATCAGGAATTTGGGCAAAGTACCTTTGTCACCAGCTTTATCAGCTGCTTTGCCCATGTGGTACATATGGGCTTCATAAAGAGCTGGTCCTATGCCAGTTTACAGCACAATTTTGTGAACTTTACAGAGCGTGTGTATAACTGATATCCTCTACAGTATCAAATATCACATGTTGGAAGCTGCAACTCGAGTTTAAATGTATAAGGTAACAGTTTGGATTAGGTGAAAATGGAATAGCCCCACAGGTGGGTTAGGTATGAGCTGAGCACAGGAGAGCTTCAATTCCCCAGGCTGAAACAAGGCTGCCATGGGTAGGTGCCTGTGCAGTCCAGAGCAGGGCATGTGAACTAGCCCACGTGGCAAGTGGAATATTCTGAGACTGTGCCAGCAGTAAATATAAACCAGGAAGTAGCATGCAAAGTAAATGAGGGAGACAGAAAGAAAAATCAGCTGCTTGTGCACGTGTGGGGGCTGGTAGATGTAAGTGAGGCCAGCCAGGATTGGTACAGCAGCAGGGAATTTCTGCCCAGGAGGAAAGTCCAAGGCACAGAGGCAATACGAGTGACCATTCCCAGATCAGCCTTTCACAAACCCTCAGAGGTCAGGGTGCTGCTGGGAGATAGAAGCTGCAGGTCTGACAGAAAAATACTTCAAGTCACATAAGTAAACTGGAATAAGCAGTTGCCAAGATATCCAGATTTTACACTTTGACTGGAATTGTATTTCACACATTCCCTACCTGCAGCCTTTTGTTTCTGAGCTCATAACTACAACTCCCGCTGTAATTCTTGCAGAATAAACCATTTCCTTCTTCAACCTTCTTCTTCACTAAGGTCGTTTGGTGTTGCAAAGTGAGGCAAAATAAAGATGCTGCTACAGAAGTACCAGTCAAATAAAGTGAGATAGCATCACCCCAAGGGGACTGCTTCTTAAGGTATGTTCAGGGCCAGGCACCTCCTACCACAGGCTATGTTTTGGAAAGAAGTTCTTGCTGCCAAGTATGTCCTTTACTCCACCCCATTTCTTTCCACTGCAGAAAAATGAAATACCAAACATAACTGCAGGCAAATCCCCAAACTTCCAATAAGCAAACGCTGAAATATGTGATCTCAACAGAAATTGGAAATCAGAATGGTACTTGAGTGAGGTCATATTGGAAATTTGTCTTCTTGGAAGCAGTTCTGTGGCAGTATTGTAAAATAAACTTTGTGAGCTCCCCGCCTTTCTGAAAGGTAGCTAGCAAGGACGCAGTAAAGAGATGCATTCTTCATTGATTGCAAATTTTGAAGTAAAGTTTTAAAAGTTTAAATTGTGTTGCCAGGTGCTCCTAAAGAAGAGCCATCTGAAGATTTAAATAGGATTTAGATGTGTGGATTAGATAGGATTTAGAAAGTGTGCTCCAGGCAGGTCTGGGAAGCCCATGGTAAAGCATGTCTCAAAATGCCACTGCTCAAGGGTACCAGAATGAGCCTTCAGCAAGGTCAGCTGTGTTCCTGACTTCTTTAGCTCCAGAAGCCATTCCAGCATATCAGGACACTGTGATCAGCACAGTGGGGACCATATTGCTAATCTCCCCATTTTTCAGAATACATGTGTTCTGTGGAGTGTTTTTTGCTCTGAATCAGGATGTTTGGGAGTTCAGATCAAATGTTCTTACTGAGAGAGTCAGCCAGCTAATCTCCATGCCAGGAAATGAAGCCATCTGATGTCCTGAGGTGAAGCTATAGGAGGCTGTATGAGTCCAGAACAACTTGAAATCTGTTTTATAAATAAATCCTCACTGGTTTGGAGTGTCTATTTTCTACCACAATCAGTATTACCTTCTTTTTATTTCCAGGCCTTATCAAGGGGACAAATGCATAATCTGCTATTTACAGGTATGATTTTACAGATTTGTAAGTTGTTTGCAAAATGCTGTTTGCAAAAAATCTGAATGCTATCTGAAAGAGAGAGGGTAACACTTTGTACTGGCAAGCTGTAATTTGCTATTCTGTCTCTAAACCTTGTGCATTGCAATACTGCAAAAAAAGATCCTGGAGACAGAGAGAAGCATGTACTGTTTGTTTGGCTCTATTGGCAGTGGCATTAACCTCAAACAAATGAAAAGTTTCAGCTGAAGATGTCTTTAAAAATTTTATTTGTGTCATCAGCACAATAGGTCCCTGTCCTCCGATCTTTTGGACAATGTGGGAAGTCCAAACGTAAAAATCCTCTTTATTTTGATGATGTTCTGAAAAGAGTATCCCCATAAGATGAGCATAGAACTTGCTGGCATAGACAGCCTGGGCTTCCTAGTCACTGTCCAAGGGACTTTGATTCCCCTAATGACTACAAAAGGCCCCAGATCTTAGTGTGAAGACATACAAAATGATTAGATCAAATATGATTGCTGCTGGTGCAGCAAAATGGGAAGATCCATTTTCCTCTTCTCAGTCCTGCTGCTGGCTCCAGTTCCCTTGCCCACTTACCTTTGTGCCAGCATCCAGCAGGATCAGCCCTAGATCTCAGCTCAAGAGCCCAGGGAAGGATTAAAGCCATCAGAAAACTGTGCATAGGTGTCTGCCAGCTTTGAGAGCTGATCTGGTCCAGCCCAGTGAGTTTCAGAGTAAGTCCTGTGACATTACACCAAGATGATATAGATGTATAAGAGCAGTAAGGTCATAGGAAGCTTGAAAAACTTTGGAAGCATTTGGACAATTCAAAGTAGCAGGATGTAGTTCACCCCCAATCATGTGTAGCTGCACAGAATCCAATAGGGAATTTTTGTGCTAAGAAGCCAATTGCTCAGGGTAAAGATGCCAAGGAAAGATGCTGAATTCCCAAGCCATGGTTTGTAGAAGGCTCTGCATGCATGACTTGCACTGGCACAGAGACCAAAAGAGCTAAATTTGTCCAAAGCAGAGCACAGAGCAGGGACTTCTGGTGATATCAGAATCCTGACTCAGCAGTTAAGAGGTCCAGCTAAGGGCCAAGGCAACAGCAAAGGTTTTGCTGGCCGGGCAGTCCCCACTACCCACCCTGCAGGCTGAGGGAAGAGGCATCTCAGCAATGAGGGGCACTGACAGCGAGGTCAGGTCATCTCTGCCTCCCTCCACACACAGCTCATGGGGCTGTGTTCAAAGACTACATGAGTGACAGCAGCACCATTTTGGGGTCTCAACCACCTTTATCCGGAGAAATTGGGAGGATTTATTGACTATGCACTAAAAGGCCTGGAAAGGAAGACCTCTGTCTTTTTTGTCTTTGAAGTTTACACTCTTTCTTCCCCTTATCACTACAAGTCTCACCAGAGCAGAGAATGAATTCCACCATCAAAACATTAGACAGCTGTGTAAAATAAGAAGTATTTTTCCAAAGAGGAAGCTCAAATGTTTCTGCCCAAGGCAATTCAGGATCAAAAGAAGGACACATTGATTTCTCAAATAAAAGCATTTTCAAATGAGAGTCCCTTACTCTTTGGAGTTTTTCAGAAAATGATTTGCAGATGGCACATCTCTCCCCGGTGTGACTTTTTCCAGACACATGGAGCATTTAGCACATCCGCAGTTTGCAGGCAGCGCAGCTCGAACATTTATGTGCCGACTTAGTAAATTAACATATCACTCTGAGTGCCTCCTAGGTAAATAACAGAAGTTTCCTTATGAAATGATCAAAGGAAATGCTAACAAACCCCTTCCAAAGCACAATACAAAGTACCCGTTTATCAGCAATTATTTGCACAAGAAGGTCCCGCGGAGCCCAGGGAGGGACACGGTGCCAGCTGTGACGCATGGCCGCGTGCACCTGGAGCTGAGGGCAAGGAGCGGAGCCCAGTCTTTGGACACAAACCTGCAGGAATTGTACTGGTGGTGTTCTGGGAACGCAGCTCCGTGCAAAAGTCTTTTTCAAGTGCACCGGTCCATATAGATCAATGGCAAAATGTGGAGAATTGGCAAAATATTCAAAGAAGCATGCCTTTTAAAAACACAGGCAAAATCTTTACATCCAAAGTACAGCTTCCAGATGTTTACCAGAACACCTAGAAATTATTACTAGGTGAAAATCATATTTCTTCACTTGGCTCCATGTGCTGTCTTTGTCAGCTGTGTTCTCACAAAGAATTATGTTCATAACCTCCTCTCAGTTTAACCAGTGAAAGATACGCATGTGAAAAGATGAGATACATAATTCTTGAAGTTAACCATGACCAAAGCCTCTCAAGTGTAAAGCTAAGTTTGTTTTAATAAGAATTGTTAAATAGCAATGTTGTCTCAAAGACACATCTTTCCCTTAAAAAATTACTTACGAAAAGGCGCTCCAAATTTTTTTATTATTTGTGCATGTTTATTAAATGGATACCAATAACACACACAGACACACACACACATGGAGTGCTTGGAGGAGTTCTGTAAATGACTGTGACATAAGGAGACATTTAACAGCAGCAAGTTGAAGATGGCATATCGTGAAAAGTGTCTCTTCACATTTTCAGTACTAACGCAACAGGAGGTGGGGTGCCTGCTGAACCAGCAGCAAGACCTTCTCTGCACAGAAACTTGGGGTTTCACTAGGGAACTTCCAGTGTTTGTGTTAACTTTCTGCAGTGCATTTCTCAGAAACAAGGTCGCATTCTCAAGGGCATCATGACGTTTGTGTGTATGCTCCAGCAAGAACATATGCCGGTGCTTTTGGGAAAGGATGTGTTTTTCATTTCAGTGTGAAAGCCCTTATCAATGTGCTAGCATGTGGGGAGCTTCAGGAGACTGTTTGGCAGGAGAATTATACAGAAAAACTTACACCACAGCCTCTCAAAAAGGGAAATCTATGACAGGTGGGTTAGGTACAAATATCTGAACAGTACATCACAAAATGATTAAGAAAACCCTAGCAGTGCTGTCTCAGCACATGGAATTAGTAGGGACACAATTGAAAGCCCACTACTGTTAGCAGTAAAGTGCCAACTGGGTTTGTAAATTCTGAATCGGGATGACTTTTGGAATGAAAGAGGGGTTGTAGCTGGATAAGCCAGAAAAAGAAATGTGTTCACATAAAATTCTTTTCGGCATCAGTAATGAATTTGTTGGCAGATATTATGTAGAACCAGATACAGGCACTGCCTGTACATGAATGATTTAACCAAAAATTACAACATCCACCCTTTCAGAAGATTATATGACAAAAATAAGCATATCAGTAAGAATGTTTCTGAGCTCCACAATTTATCATGTTTCAAATGAGTCTTAAACTAAGAAAATTTACAGCTGAAAATTTCATGGTTGTACTCTCATTGGCTTAGTATTAACCAAGAGTAACATAAGCTGTGTTATATCTGAAAAAACAGCTTTAAGTAGCAAAGTTAAATAATTATCAGACTAGTTTCTCTACCAGGTAAGGCAGTTGCAAAGATTTATAAACCAATCCTGCAGGCTGGTTTCTTTTAAATTTAAATGACAGCTACCAACGAGAGGGAAGTGTTTCAACAAAAGATAAAGTAATTTGAGATTATATTTGAAAAAACAATTTGAAGTTTACAGAAAGAAGTAACTTTGAAAAATGACCAGGGGGTTGTAACTGTACACGATTGTTCTTATAGGAGCTTACAGTTGGGAAGTGTCTGGCCTAACCTGTTTCTCCTGAATGCAAATTCTTCACTGACACCTGGAACGGCGCTGTACCACATCCCTGCTGGAAGGGGATGGGCAGCAGCACCTCAGAGATGGCTTTGCATGCTGGAGGAACAGGAGTCTGGCAATTGTGTCAGCAAAGATAAAACCTCTGAGTGGTCAAGTGTCCCTTTCATATCCAAGGCAGAGAGAAAAGTGCAGAGGTCAGGAAAACCAGAAATTGTGGATTCAGCACTGAAGTAACTCCACATCCGGGGAAATGGGCTGGTCTCTTGTCACTCTTGTCTAGTTCTGCTCGGTTTGCTACTTCTGTGGACAAAGTACAGTGAAAGGACAGGAAAGAGGAAGACAATATATCACTTTACCTTTTTTTCTTCTGTTGTTTGTTTAATCTTTTCTTATTTAACATGTGAAGTACATAAAGCTGGTCCTTCTTGCTCCACTTTGAACAATCTTCTATTTCGTCTGACAGGCACCTGGTTTCAGAAGAGTTTCTTCTTCCAATCCTACTCTTGAGATGGGTATGAGCTCACATGCACAGTGTTACACTCCCAGTGTTTGCTTTGGAGAGTCAGTTCTGAAATGAAGAACATCTTTGGACCTGCCTTTCTGATCTCTGTGTGAATCAGTTGTCACTCCCCAATAAAGGTATATTTGTTTGTCATTGCAAATGCAAACACCACAGTTCAGGGACTCCTTGTTAGAAAGCCTATAGCCTCTGGGGATGTTTAGTTTACCATAATGAGTAAGATTTTTGCCTGACAATGCTGAAGTTAATTTTAGCCACTTGCTGTTTCCATAAAGCTACAGTTTACGTTCTAAATCGTGGGCTCTGTCTCAGCAGTCTCAATGAAAATCAAGAAGTGTTTTATTTCTACAGTTGAAGTAAAATTTACCACAATAGAGTTCCATACTGCAACTTTGTAGCCTATTATCATCTTTCTTACTCAGAGTGAAGTTAGACATTCCCAGCCTGTATTTATGATCAAGGATGCTTCAGAATAATGTATATAAATTGAGTTTTATTGATCATTGAACATCTGCTGGCACTTAAGTATGTGAAAACCTAAGTACAAACAAAAGCTTTGCAAGTTTGCATTTTTTGAAGCTTATAAAATTATAATTTATAATCAAGTACACTATGTTATGTTTTCTTTATCACCTTCATAAAGATAAAGTAATGTAAGCAGGGGCTTGGATTACAAGACCATTAAAAGATTGCAAAGATTCGGGGTTTTGTGATTTATGGAAGAAAAATTCCATTATTTTTCCCTTAAATCTGACACAATTTAATAGCATTTTGCCTGCTGTGGTAGAGGGTCTGTGGCAAACTAGGATTACTGCAAACAGAATTGGAAGTGCTATAAAATATTTTTTTTTTCAATTTCGTATCCATTGCCAAAGGTGGTGAGCAAATGTCTTTGTCCAACTTCCTGATCATACCAATTTCACCCATCCTTTCCAACACTGACTAATACAGAACACATGCCAGTGCTGATGCAGACTTTTCTGAAAGCGTGTGCACGTCACACACAGCTCCTGCGGATGCTCAGATCATTCCATGTAAGTATGGCTTGAGCCAGGAGTCAGGAAAGGGGGAAATACTGTACTAGAGAGAAACAAAACAAAGGGGCATGCAGCCCTTACAGGTGTGGGTTCAAGAACAGCCTCTGCACATCAGGTGTGTGTTGGGAAATTACTCTCTTTGATGAAAATGTGGGTGATAGGAGCTGAAAGCAGCTGAGAAGAAAGAGCCTTTGTCTCATTTCCCAGAGTTACCAAGCCTGTTTCATGTGGCCCAACCTTTCCTCTTTATTTCCAAAGTCAAACGTGAGCTAAACCAAACATGCCAGCAGCATGTCCAGGCATGGAAGCAGTGAAGTTGGCCCCTCTTGAGTTCACAGACCTGCTGTTCTCCTTGCCTAAGTCTGCCCAGCTCCAGGTTCTAGCAAGAGGACCCCCAAAGTTCCTGCTGAACCCAAGTTTTGCTGGATAAGGATTACCTAGAAATTCAGAGCATGCTGCAAGTGGTGACTGCAAGAGAATATCACAGTTTCATAGGGGTTTTGAGGTACCTGAAATGAAGAAAGAACATATTTATTTTCAAGAGAGATTTTTTAAGAAGTGGTGGCCTATAATGAGTATCACACTTAGCTAGCTAAACCAGATTTTAAAATACTTGGATAAGATGATCTTTCATGGCTAACAATTGAAAATCATCCATCCTTAAATCTTAGAATGTAAAATAACTGTGGAAACCTACCACATGCTGTTGCTCATCTTTTTAATGAGAAAGTCATGCTTTAATTGTTGGCCTTTAATTGACAATGCCAAGAAATTCCCAGGATACAGCCTCTCTCTTTCCTGCCCAAACATGTGTCCAGTGCCTAATCACTACTGCTCAGGGAGTAAATGCTGCAGATCTAAACCCTACAGACCAAGGCAAGGAGGTTAAACACAGCATCTTGACTCCTGTCCAGCCAAGGTCAGGGATTGTGCCACTGAGAGGTCTCACTAGAGGGCAGCCAATAAAACCTCTAGCAATAAAATTGCACGGACTGAATGCCACTTTTTTGCTTTTTTCTTAGACCCTGGAGTGTGATGGGATATGAAATTTGGCCCCTTGAAATTGCTGCCAGTAACTGTTTGTGTTGTGTTTGGGTTTTTTCCATGCAGAGTTGTAGAGGAGGATCTGCTCACTGCTTTATCTCCATGGGACTCCTCAGGCCTGATGGATGTGGAACAACTTTGTGAAGCTTTGAAAAATCACGAAGCTGCGACAGCACTTGATGCAGAGCAAGGTGATTGTGGCTGTCCCTGCCCTCTCTTCTTTCCCTTGACTCCTTAAGGGAAACATCACAACTCACAACAAAATATACATAGTGTGATATGTAGTGCACTCTTAGTCACTTGCCAAAAAGTTGCTACTGAAGTAGTTATAGAGGTTCAAATGTACCATGCCATTTTTTTAATTTATGTAATCCTGGCAATGAACTGCAATCTTGAGTGTCTCAAGGTCCTCTCCCACCTCTATTTTCATAAATGCTTCCCAGTACCTGTTCCATCCTGTAACACACAAAAAAAAAAAAAAAAAAAAGAAAAAAAAAAGAAGTATGCTATATACTTTCCAGAGAAATACAAGAACAAGATCTCAAGAGCTCCCAAGATAAACACATTCTCTGAATTCCATACATTCACCACGTAGTTTTTATTAGGCCAAAAATTTTTTTACAAGATTTTGTGTGGTTCTGAGCTGAGATACATTTTCTATCCCTATAGAAACATCTTTCTTTACTTGATCATATTTTGCACTTCTATGGAAAAAAAAAATTTAAAAAGCACTTTTTCTTTAGTTTTCATGTACAAGGAACAATCACTATCAAAAATAGCCCTTTAAAGCATAAACTGTTTCAGAAATAAATACCACTTGATGTTAATAAAATGCATTCCTCTGTCTGTGACTACTAAGAATCTAAGAATTCCATTCAATGCAGGAGTTCATATTTTAAATAATTCTGACTTCCCTTAAGGTGACCAAATGTATATCAGAATCTACTGTAATGTCCTAAATCTGATCCTGTTTTATGCTATGTACTCAAACTCCCCATTTTCTTCAAATAAAAAGATAGGAAAAAAAATGCTAAGCTGCAGTTTGATAAGTAAAGTTTCATCAGAAAAATCTTGTTGATGAAATTGAATTAATTGTAGAAGTTTCCATTTCCCATGAACACAGCAAGCAGTATTTGGTTTACAGCGCCAATTAATAAAGCTGAGCAAGCAATTACACACAAATCTTCTGCTTTTCGTCGTTGTGTAACAGCTGCACTTAGTTTGAAATTTCACCAGATATATTAATTACCCAAACATAGTTAACATTTTTTGTTCATGAGGGTAGCAACTTGAGTCTTTGTTTCTTAATCAATTAGAATGCTCAGTTTTTGGTTGTGCATGTGTGTGTCACACACACAATTCATTCAAAATTGATTATGCCCGTGATTGCAAGGGTCTTGTAACACTGGCTCTGCTCCCTGTTTGGCTGATCCTACCTCATCCATCAGGAGAATAGCCTGAAGATACTATCTATCAATCCAGTAGGTTGTGAAGTAGAAACAAATAATACATTATCATAGATTTCATGAAATATCATATTGTTTTCCTCTTTCTCTGCACCCCACAAACTTTTGCCAACCATCCCTCTTAGACCAGAAAATGGTAAGATATATTGGCTAGGAGGGGACTTTAATTCAATTCCTACTCCTTGCGTTCACACAAAATAATTGAATGCACATGCAGCGTCTGGTTTTAAGGGATCCAGTCAGGCCTTTATCTGATTCACCTAAAGGTCTCCTTGATAGTGAATTGGCAAGGAATTTCAAAAGCCCCTTTGCTACCTCACACCAAGCAGTTTTCCACTCAGAGAGAGAGGCAGAGCTAAGATTGTTCATGGAATACATAACGTGATACTTTGGGCACCTTTAAAAGATCTGGAAGAGCTGAGGTCAACAACATACAGATTTTTAACATGCATTTGCAAATATTAAGGTTTTTTATCAGCTGCATTATCACGGGGCATATGGGAGGCTCTACCATATGTTTAGTAGAAAGCAGAATGTAAAGAACTGCTGCTTTGCATTTGGCTGCTTTTGTTCTTTGAAAGGCAGGGGTAGTGCAGAGCCTACCAAAGTGTCTCCAGCTGTGGCAGTGGCAGCAGCCCGGCAGGGCAGCGCTGAGGAGTGTAAAACCCCGGCCGTCTGCCTGGCTCCATCCCTCAGCTGCACAGCCGCGCAGAGCTCACGGCTTCCTCTCAGGATTAGCCAGACCCACACATTTGGGGATCTTCTTACAAATAATTATTGCCATAGTAACCTTGCACTCTGTGACCGTAGCAATAACAGTCGTAATTCATCATGTCCAGTTCCTCCTTCTCCCCTTTTCTTGACCTCGCTTCGCTAAGGCATGAGAATCCTATGGGGAATGGCAGTCCAGGCCAAGGGAATCCTCCCCAGTGTCCGAGGGCTGGAGTTAAAAATCAAACACAGTAGCCTTGACGACACAGCTCCACATCTGGAGGCCCTGGTATGTGGTCTCAGAGGAGGGGCTTTCCTGGCTTGCCTGGAGCTCCAGGTGACGCTGCCTCGCCGCTCCCCTGCAGGAGGAGGAATGGCTCCCTCCGCTAAGCGTGCCATTAACTGGGAACACACGCTCCCCTTTATCTGAACCATATGGACGCTTTTCACATTCTTATTATTGTTCACAGGGCTGAGACCACCGTAAGTGCTTGCTCTGCATCTTTGCGTGTTTCAGTTTCCTGAAGCAATTTTCTCTTATGTTTCAGTTAAGTACAGGCTCCACTAAACACAGTATTAATTACAGACGTGGGTTGCCTTATGCGGTATGATGTGTTCCCTCTGCACATTCACTTAAATGTCTGTTGTGAAACAGTCACACAGATACTGGCATTTTATCTATAAACTGCCTGAAATAGAAGCCTTTATAATCAAACATTGATTAAAGCTTAAATTCTGTGATGAAAATGCTCAGTTTTAGGAACAATGTTTTCCACACCCAGTAGGTGCTCCATTACACACTATAGACTTGTTCATTTTATTGGGAGTACTCACAAGCTTGCACTAAAGTATTTTGCTGTGTCTCAGTAAGCACATAACTTCTTGAAGAGCTACAGTAGGTGGTAAAATCCCAGTGTCAAGGGTCCATCTTTATGTTTGTGGAGTGGCCTGCTGAGTCCAACCAATAACAGTGACATTTGGATTGACACTACCAACTCACTGGTGCAGAAATCTTGGAATCCCTGAAAATTTCTTATTTTAAGCAAGTTCACCTTCCTGTTGGCCTTAAACAAATAATACACAGATGAAAGGATGTGCTATTTGTTACTCGTTCATTTATTGCCATGTTTCAATTGTTTTCAATAGTGGTCTGTATAACTTTTCAAATATCTGTGCTCATCTGAATTGGGAAAGTGATGGAAGAGTGACAATGCAGAATAAACTCATCATAAGAGTAGTAATTAAACTCAAAAGCATAATGTTACTTTCAAGGGTGCCTAAGACCTTTCCTTTTTGCCAGTCTGCCACAATTACTCACTGATAATTAAGACAGAGTGTGTGTCAGCTGTTAATTATATTATTAACCAGTAATTCTTGGGCAGACAGTGAAGATGTAAGCTGGGGAAGAATTGAGTTGAGGGAGGACTAGAGGCGGTGCAATTCAGACTCCTGATCACTTCTCCCCATGCTAGGTCAGGTACATTGCACAGTGACTGCTCTCATCAGATTGATTTTTTTCCTCTGGTGGAATTAATGATACAAGATGCAAAGAAATAAAGAATTTGGCCCAAGAGACTTTTAAAAACTTCTCAGTCTGAAGCAATATGGGAGTCATTCTGTACTGTGACATCTTCACAGACCACTCTACTCTGACACAAGCAGAGCTGCTGTCACAAATGCTGTCTGTAACAAAATAGATGTTTATCGTTGATACACATTTTAAAGCAATCCCAGATTATTGTTCACTTACTAGAATTAGATTATTGTCACTAGGTTACAGTGCTGTGAGTGTCTCTGATGCAGAACAGCAAGCGAAATCTATGGAGCTGCCTCCCTCAAGTACCTAAAATAAGTACCAAGTGTGAAGGTTTCTGAGATGTTCAGTGGAGATGGGAGGTGAAATGACACATTTAAACTAGAGTCCTGCCCTTGGTCATCTTGATGGGCAATTAAATCCATCAATTAAACAGTGACTAGCCTTTTTACATCAGAGTACTCATATGCACATCCTGTACTGCTCTGTCCAAGAGTGGGTGTGGATAGAGTTGAACATCAAAGTGGAAGCTGGCTTCTGCCAAGGTGGATTTTAGACTTAAAAGAGTGATCTAGACACTGATTTAATTATGCTCCTCTCCACTGGTACAATAATTGGCATTACAAAGCTGATGCCCTGCTCTGACCACTCTTACACCAAGAAGAAAAGCAAGCCAGAATCTCCATGAATGCCAGACACTACTAAAGTTGACCAGGTACCTGCAGTACCCAGCTCTGCCAAGCACAGAAATCGTGCCTAAAAGGCAGCAGGAAACCCCTCTGTGATTAAACAGCAGCAGTGAGCAAGCTGCCTGCTGCCCGGACTCAGGCTGTGCCAGCTGCTTCCCTCACCCACCTCTCACACCCCCTTCTTCCAAGGGACCCTCCTAGCCTCAGCAACCTCCTGCCAGTGATGGCCAGGCTGAGGGGGAGTGTTTTCCAGGAGCTGGGTTTTAAAGCATATTTTTAAGAATTGTTCAGTTTTTCAAAGAGGATTGTAATAAAGGAACATAAACAGGAGCTGGGTTGTGCCTCCTGCCTCACAGCACTACAGGGCTCCCCTGAACGAGCCAGAGGGAGCAGCATGGTGAGAAGGGAAGTGTCAGTGACTGAAAATGGGACATGGATGTCACACTCCTTGTGGATGTCACACTTTCATTGTTTCAAAGACAGGCAAGCCATCTGCAGGTGGGTCCCCACTAGAGATCACATACCCACCTTGCAAGAGAACACATTCCTAATGAAAACCTGTGGCCAAAATCCTCCAGACTCCTTTGGAAGTCCCATCATTTTAAGCAAGTCTGCTATGCTCATCAAGGTGCTGGCCTAGAGGACAGTGTCTGAGTGAGGTGACACACATTTGCACAGCAGCAGGCAAATCTCAGAGGTGACTCTGGGCTGCAGGGACAGAAAGCAGATGTAGAACATTTTGTCTGATGTACTTCTGCCCCATATAGGAGGTGTTGTAGCAGATCTAGGCAGGGTTTTCCCACTGGCAGCCTTTTACAGTGCAGGTTTTTTTACTCAGGCAGCTGGCTTGCCTACTCTTCTGCTGCCAGGCAAACACCTGGTTTTGTGAGGGCAAACTCCAGGAAAGCCAGGAGAATTACCTCATAATACAAGAGGGTAAAAAAACCCAACATAACCGCTGTTTGTCTATTTTACCTGGTGCAACTTTGACCACTGTAAGGTACATTAAGTGAGAACCACAAAAATAGATGCCAAAAAATAGTATCTTAGTATTGGGTATTAACTTGCACCTCTCATTTCTTATCAGGAAAAAATAGCTTGTGGCTCTGCCAAAAAACAAAGTGCCCTTTAGGCAGTTTTAACCTCCCTCAGAAAAGCAGACAAACCAGCTTTGAGTGAAGCAAGGAATGCAACATAGCCCACAGCCCCTGAAGCTAGAAGAGGTTTCAATGTTTTTGGTGCCTCTGCCATGCAGGAAGCAAAGCTTTGCATAACTGTACTTAACCCAAGTGTTTCAGGGTTATTTTTGTTTCCAGAGTCAGCCCCTTAGATAAGAAGCCAACGTGCTCTGAAGCATATAAGTGTATTTTAATGGTTGATTAAAACCTACCAGCATTCTAGTGACACCAGCTACTAAATAATGCAGCAATCCACAAAACATTAAAATGGCCCTGAGAGTCAGGGAGCAGGGGCGTGGGGAGGAGTGCACTAAGCTTTTAATGTGTTCAAGGCAGACACCTGGAAGTGAGGTAGCAGAAGTCACAAATTTGATGGTTGGTAATATAGAAAGCAGAGAAGCCTATTTTTAAGAATTGCTTCGTTTTTCAAAGAGGACTGTAATAAAATGGAACAGAAAATTGAACAAATACGTATTTTTGCAAGTCATTTGTCCTAGGGTTTTCCTACCTTATATAGAGAAATAAAGCTGTCAGAATTTAACATAGTTCTTTTTGGAACAGACAGACTTTTCAGGGTTTTGCTTTATATGTTTTAGTTTTGCTTACTAAACAATCTAAAGAAATTCACTGGCTGGAAGACCAAAACCTTTCAGTACTGGACACAGAAGGCTTCAGTGTTGCATTAGTATCATTACTATGGTTTACAGAGTCAGAGGTTTGCCACTTCTGTTTTGCTCTTGCCTTTCTAGAGTTTATCAACACTTTAAATTCTGCCTGAAGTTTGATTTTTGGGTCCTATTGCATTATAAACAAGAGTGGTGAGTCCAGTGAGGAGCTTGCAGCAGCGCTGGACTGCTTCCCTTGTGTTGTGCACACCACTTGCAGGCTCTCCAAGCCTCTCTGGAATGACACTGCTTGAACACTACTCTTTTCACTTCTGAACCATAAACAACTCTTTGAAATTAACTGAAAATCTGTCTTTTCCTCTTTTTATAGACTGGTTTAGCCATGCTGTTTCCTTCCATTTTTTTTTTCTTTATTTTAGTCACCTTTTATTTGAAGAAACAACTCCTGAATGTAACCATGTTTTACTACCCAGTCTCTCCTGTTCAGAAGTGTTTTCCATGTATTTTCTGCAAAAGTAAAAGATTGCAGGATCCTAGGAGGATCCATAGCAGCCATAAAACCCAAGGGGTAATTTTTTCCACAAAGCCACACTGATGTTAAGAAAATGTAAGGTCACAAGAGAGATTTCTGATATGACAGACTAAGATGTGATGTGTCCAAAGCCTAAAAAGTGCTTTTTGGACACAGTGATTTCTTGCTAGGGATATCCATGCCTGTCTCCCCTCCATGTACACATGATTGTATTGGCATATCCAGCATTCTGCAGAGTCTGAACCTGCAGTTCAGGGATTTATTCCAGGCTGGCAGAGAACAACAAAGCTTCCAAGGATACAGCCTACCTGCGGACCTTCTGAGTCTGTTGATACCGAGTGATATATCCAGCATTGCCATTGGGCTTGGAATTTCTGTGAACAGGTAAAAGATCCCCAATGCATGGGGGTAACACCATCTGAATGTGTCTCAGAAAGGTGGAATACAGTGGGAAACTCTAAAATGTTTGATTATCAGAATGTCAGAGTTCAGTAATATACAGAGTACCATTTCTGCATCTGAAAGAAATAGAAATGAGTTACTACTATTGCTGAGCTGTCACTGCTCTTCCTTCTCAGGCTGTAGAGAAATGGTAGTTTTACTAAAAACAAAGGAAAAATTTGGGAACTGGGAAAAAAGACTGATATGGCATGACAAGAAAAAAAATTAAGCAAAATGTAGCAACTGTAGCAAAATCATTACAGTACCTTAGCAGCTAAGCATGGGAGAATAAGATGAACCACAATGGACTGAGAGGGTTTTTTATTTCCTTACACCTACATATGTATTTATGAGTGTATAATCTGAGTACAAAAGAAGCAGAAAAAAAATCCCCTTCTGAGCTGGTACCATTTTATATCCATTTTACCAGGGTCTGGATGACTCCACAGTTTTAGGAGCAAAAATTAGCTGGAGCAGAGTCTGAATGCAATGCAGGGATAGGTAGGATGTATAAAGGTAGTCAGTGACACATACAGATCATGTGTGGTAAGAGTCCAGAGAGCAAAAGACAAAAGAAAAATAGGATACAAAAAAAGGTAGAAACTGGTAAAAAGGGGAAATAAATGAGGCCCAAGGAGTAATTTCCAGAAAAAATTCAAGAAAACTGTGATCTTGTTGTTGACAACTTACAAACAAAGGAGGTGAAGACCTTAAATAAATTATTCATTATCCACCAAGCTTTAATTAGAATACACCCACATATGTGTGCAAGGGTTGAGAGAAGCTTTTTTAGCTAATATAAGCAGTTTTGATCTGCATCCTAAAATCCTGCAGTGGATTGCCTCAAGACTTGTCTCAAACTGGAACCTTCTTAGGATGTTTATCTCAACAAACAGTTTGAGGGTATCCTCATGTGTCAAAAAATGTGCAAGTGAGAAGTGTTTCCCTAAC
The DNA here is from genome assembly GCF_028551555.1 of Melozone crissalis. Lineage (NCBI taxonomy): Eukaryota > Metazoa > Chordata > Aves > Passeriformes > Passerellidae > Melozone > Melozone crissalis. Next base: position 33,840,816 of record NW_026535794.1, read on the forward strand.
AAAGAAATATGGCATCTCATAGATTGGATTGCTAATTGCAGCTGTGTATTTCTTGATGATTGATTAGGACATCAAAATAATTTTCTAGATGCACACCTCAAAAAAAGAAAAATAGTTTAAAATCACACTTAAAGACTGCAATTCTTCAGAGCCTGACAGAAGAAATGGATGCTTTAGGATGCATTCAGCACTGATTCAGTATCAGTGCATAAAATCCATCTGTCCATAGACTCTATAAGACAGGTTTATCATTCAAGTCCAGCAATTTGAAGATCGTATTCAAAAAAAACACTGCTAGATTAATTGATAGTCCTATCTGGCAACAGAGTTATAACAGAGTTAAAACAGACATTGAGTCAAAAAATTACCATGAAATTTGGTCCTCTATTGTGTGTTGATGCTTGCCCTTCTTTTTTTTTTTTTTTTTTTTGCACAGAGTGAGGACATCTTTTCTGAGACCAGGAATGTGATATTTCTCAGTATTATACCTGCATATGGACAACCAAATGCACAAATATTCCAAAAAGATGTATTAAGCAGTTGTATTTACTTGATTAGTATGGGCAAGCAGAGCAGTTGCTGTGGTATTTTCGGGATCCCCTGTCATTAGAAGGAATGAATGAATCTGACTCCATGTTCTTAGAAGGCTAATTCATTACTTTATGATATTATATTAAATAATACTGTACTAAAATGATACTAAATATATATATATATATATATCATAAATAAATATATATATATAAAGTATATATTTATTTATTTATATATATATAAAGTATATATCATAAATATACTTTATGATATTATATTAAAGAATAATATACTAAAATACTATACTAAAACTCTACTAAGTTACAGAGAAAGGATACTTAAAGAAGGGTAAAAGATAATAATAAAAAACTCATGACTGCTTCCAGAATCCCAACACAGCTAGAGGGTGATTGGTCATTAAGTCAAAACAATTCACATGTTGGATAAACAATCTCCAACCCCATTCCAAAGCAGCAAAACAGGGAGAAGCAAATGAGATAATATTGTTTTCCTTTTTCTCTGAGGATTCTCAGCTTCCCAGGAGATAAATCCTGGTGAAGGGATTTTTCAGAAAATATGGTAGTGACAAGTCGCAATCAGATTCTTATTTGCCCTCAAAAACATGGCTGAAATTCTTGTAGGAAAAACCACCAACAAAAAATTGATTCTAGACAAAAAATGGTATTATGAGACTTAAATATCTGCCATGATTGCATAATGATCAGGAGTATGGATATGGTGGACAGTCATGAATAATCCTGGTTTAACCAAAGCAGAGTGTGTGTCACAGCCTGATTCCTGTCAGGTGGGAGGTGCAGTGGCTCTGACCCAGGGTGGAACAGGCCAGAGAAGTGCTTGCTCGAGAGCCAGGCTTCAACCTCACCCATTCACAAGGAGGTTTTTGGTGGTGGAGCACACAGCCAAAGGTGGCTGGGCCTGCTTGTGGCAATGTTCTTCTTGTGCTTTCTTGTTCTTCTTCTATCAATGTCTTAGGTTTTTCTTCTTAAGAGGTTTCTGTGTTTTCACTGTCTTTCTTGTGCTTTAACTGTCTTGGTAAGCTCAAAACGCCATTTGAGTTTGGCCAGTTTCATACTCAGGTCAAGCCATAAGGCTGCAGGTGAAAAGAAAGGATTTATGGCATTAGTAAAGGAAATATCAATGAAAAGCCTCCTGCAGGAGGGACATGACACTTTGAGGAACTTTGGAAAGGGACTTTGAGCCTGTGACTTGTGTTTTCAGGATTTAGATAATTTTAAAATAAAATTAAACTGGTTTCACCAAAGATTACCGAGAACAAAGTTTTCAGGCATGAGAATCTCTGCATCTCCAGAGCTGAATCTGGTCAGAGCAGGCTGTGCCATGGTAGGAGGAGAGTTAAAGAAATAGACATTCTCCATGAAAGCAGGGGAGAGCAGCTCCACAGCTCCATTTTCCCTCAGATCCAATTGTGTGCATTCAGACCTTGCATTAAGAATAATCTATATACTTGCTTTTCCTGGAGAATGAGAATGATCCTCAAAATCTGTAGCCTAAGGCTCTGCTGCCTTTGTTATGCAAGTGAGCTACCCCCGCCTTTTACTGTATAAGCCACAAAAAGATGAAGATATATACATTTTTTCCTTTCATTGCATACCCATATGTTTGTATAGTGATTACCTTTGCAGCTAACAGATGCTCTTATTTTAGGGTTCTTAAACAGAAACCCAAAATCATCTTGTATCTGCGTTTTTCTGATACAGACAGATGTGAAAGGTTTTTTTTTTTAAGTTACTGTTGGAGAAAGTTATTCTCTGCTTGCCTTCTACATTAACATTTTTTGAATAATTTATTCCCTTCTGGGTAACAGAAGCAGAGCATTTTCCTCTACCTGCTGATCACTTCTGAAGCAAGATGGAAGATCTGATGGACCAAAACTCCTTTTAGGATGGTATGACAAGGCATGATCCCTTAAAGTATTTAATTCCTAGTAACAAATAACAGCCCTTCACGCACAACGTTTATTGAAATAAAAAAATAAACCATTGTTTCATTTTGCCTTGTGGAGGAAGTACAGAAACCTCCTAAGAAGAAAAACCTAAGACATTGATAGAAGAAGATTTTGAAAGATATGCATAATTTAAGGATTACAGTAATTGACATGCCTCCTATTCTTAGATTTCTTTCAAGTCAGGGGTGTGTTCAGTAGATTTGGCTCTTAAATGATAATATGTGTGAATTAGCTATTCATTGCAGTATCTAGATCTTTGCAAATCATAACATATCTATGGAAAGCAATCTTCTTTCATTTTCTAATTGCTGAGCTCCAGGGGCTGGGTTTTTTTGCTTCTGGAGATTACACTGGCAGATTTTAAATGGTGGTTTCAGTCTGCCTACCCAATAGCAAAATTACAGTAGAAATTTCAAAATAGAATTTGAAAGTATTTTCTTCTTGGCTTGTATCTCCTAGTTCTGCATTCCTGGACATGAAAATATCCCTTCATTAGAGCATGGAAAGCAAGGTCTCCACCCCAAGAAGAAGACAATTTAATACAAATATAGATGATAAGAACAAAAAGATCAAGTGAAGAGATGGTGGCAGATAGTGCTGGGGGGCACACTGTGTGGAGTCTAAATGGAAGGAAGACATCTGAAGTGAGTTTTGAAAGCAAAGAAGGAATTATCTTAATGAAGGAGGGGCTGATCCAAGTGCAAAATGTTGTTTTGAGCATGTAGGACTCAAGGAGAGGAGGAAAGACTGAGAGAGCAGTAGGCAAGCATCAGGTAAAGGCTGTGCCTCGTGCCTGTTCAAAGAGGTTTGCTTGTGTAATTTACACCAATAAAAAGCATGTGATGGAAAAAGGAATTTTTTCTTTGTGAATACATCGATTCATCAAGTGATGAACAAGGAGTTTTATACACATGTACATCTACACACTCATCTCTACAGAACCTTTCTGCCAAAGAAAGAAGATGACAAAGACAGCACGCAAACCCACTGCAGAGCCAAAGATGCTTCCTGCACAGACCTGGCCAAAATGATGCCAGAGGGCAGCAGAGAGGAGCAGAGACAGCGAGCAGACAGTCAGACCTCCCACAACCTGAAAGGCCTTTCCTTCCATGCAGAAATGCAGGCAAAGAACAAGGCTGCCCTGAAAAGACAGAGAATTTATTTGAATCCAACACATTAAAAAAGAGAATCACGGATGTGGTGAAGTACATGGTCCTCAGAGGGGCAAGAGAGGACCGGAAGTAAGGTATGAAGCCTGTGATCCAAACCCTCATATATATCAAGTTCAAACGGTCATGAGATGAATATGGGTTCTGATTATTTAATTTATGCTGAAAAAATATTCTGATTCACTACAGTACACAGTTCCAGGCAAAAAAAAAAAAAAGAAAAAAGAAAAAAAAAAAGAAAAGAAAAGAAAAGAAAAGAAAAGAAAAGAAAAGAAAAGAAAAGAAAAGAAAAGAAAAGAAAAGAAAAGGAGAGATGTAGACCTTGAAAGAAGGCCATCAGTTCTTCCATTTGAAGAATGTTTGATGGCTTCAGCCCACGGTGTTTACAAGACAAGTGTGCTAACTTTCATACCGAGTCTGGTGCTTTGCTTAATTTTTTTGTTATGCCCTAATTACTCATACTTTTCCCTGTCCTTACAAAATTAATGTTTTTCAGATCCCCTCCTCCACCACCTTCTTTACAGTAAAAATAATGTAAATTACTTCACTTACCTTCTGCTGATAATTAGAATAGTGTTGTTTATTTGAACCAAAAACCTCACTAGTTACTAACTAATAATCCTGGCTAATATTGCAGCCAATGATTTTGTTGGCCAATGGGTAGCATAGATTTGTATTGCATTTTATCTACCAGTACTGACCAAGAACTGCAGCAGTGAGAGCAGCTCAGGAATTAAGAGTACAGCAGAATTAGACAGCAGACCTAATGTTTTGGACTAGACACTGTAGTGACCTAAATTCAAGAGCTAATCCCTGTCTCAAGTAGTTTGTACTATAGACTATACCATGACAGAGATTGTGCAATGGGAGATTATGACTCACCTTCATGAAGCCACTTCTCTTCACAAATTACTCATTTTTGGAACACTGTCATAAAATAAGAGCTTTATTTATTTATACAGCTCCCAAAAGTATGTTAAACATTTGAGGGCAGAAACAGGCAGGATGCAGAAGAGAGACATTTTTCAGTCTGACAGAATCAAGACTTTGCACATGAACTGTTAATTTTTCTTTTTGTGTGTGTGTCTCTTATGGGGTTTTTTGTGCCTTTCTTACAGCACAGAACACTGTGTCTTATCTCTTTGTGATGAAGATTGGCAGGTAGTGCTTGGTACTGTTTTAAAGGCACAGAGCATGATACATCATGTCTATTCAAACCTATTAACAACTTCTTCCAGAGTGTTTTATTTGAGAGACATTCAACTCCACAGCATTCTCTTAAATGCAAGAAAAAAGCTAAGAATTTACATTCCTAGATCTTGCCCTGTAAACCTGTCCTCCAAAGCCTTTTTTTTTTTTACTGGCAGATCATTGAGGCATTGCCTTGACATGAATTTATTTACCTATTTGTAAATAAAAACAGAGAAATAGATATATTTAATTTTGAAATTGTATCACATGGTTCTACAATTAATTTCGTTCAACTGCTCTATGATTCCATTTGCTCCTATTAATGTAGAAGCATGCCAGAGCTTAAAGAAAGTGAATCACTGACACTAAGACATAGATGTTACACAGCGCAGTGCATCATTTCCCTGTTTATGCTGAATGTGAATTTTTGTGCTAGGAGGAACTTGAATAATGCCCCAGATCCCTCATACCTTCAAGCACAGGTGTATGTCAGTTTGAGTAGAACTATAATGTATGAAATCATTTGTATGCGTTACCATTTGTATGAATTTGACCCATTCACCCTTTACAGAGACAGAAAAGCCAGATGGGCAGGGATGCTGGATGGGGCATGCCAGAGTGAGGAGGCAAGCGTGGATTTTTCCTCAAGACCCTGAGCCCCCTCCTGGTAGTCCCTGTAGAAGTGCCCATACTCATGGCACAGTCTTAGCAGGGATGAGATTTCCAGCTCCCTTCCAACATCACATGTCTTCACCTTGGTGTCTTTATTTAGGCAGATTCTAGAGATGGCTAAGGAGAACTGTGGACAGCAGAGGCTAAACTCTGTTCCAAAAAGCCAGGCAGCTGCTGCTGAGCTGTGGGGATGCCTGACCTGCCTACATCCACCCCTGGCAGTGCCTGTGGTCCTGCTTCCAGAGGTGCCCAGGCAGCGCAGGCTGGAGCTCCAGCATCAGCTGGCAGGCTCACAGGCAGCCAAAATCTCCCAAGCCTAACCTACCTTTTCCACATACACAGACACATAACAACAAGGCTGAGCTAGAGCTGTAGCTCTCATCCCTCTTTTGCAGGCAGCCTAAATAACCTGGAGATTTCCCTTCTTGGCCCATAGGGGTTCAAATTCCCATCTTTTATGGTATCCGGCTTCTGGCTGGGCTGAGGGGTTTGTTCAGCCTTTCTTTGAGTGAAGCTGTGCCAGAGGCAGCACAGCAGAGACAGCTCCCACAGTGGCCATGGATTTTCCATTGAATCAAAGTATGAACATGACTTACATCCCAAAGACAAAAATCCTCCCTTCCTGTTGAGCACCCTCCCAACAGCTGGCAGCACCTGGGTTCTCCATGTCCTTGTAGTTTCTCTCTGCTCTTGTGGATGTCGTGAAGTTGCTCTCTGAGAGAAAGGAGGTGAAACCTCTTTCTTATGTGGAAAAAGGCCCAGAATTGTTCAGAGGCCCAAAGGCTGTTCAGAGGGAATGTTTTAACCAAGCAGACTCTTAAACAAAAGATAAACACCTTCACTGTGCTTTTAGTAAAAGACAAGGGGGGAAGGGGGGGGAAAGTGGAAAACACAATCCTTACAGTTTCCCTAAAAATCATTCATTATGAGGATAGACTCTATGGAGAAGGTCTCAGGCTCAGAGTGCTGAGTGGGTGGCACTCAGTGCATGACACAGCTCTGACATAGGCACTTAGGAAGTGACATCCCCGGGTTCAGCAGCATTCCTTGGAGGAGGGGAGAACAGGCAACACCCCTAACCTGGAGCAGACCTTACTCTGAAAATTCTGGTTTAAGTGAGCAAGAAAGGAAAGAAAAAAGAGGGTTTCATCCCTGGGGCATGGGGACAACAGCAGCTGTGGGGTTTAGAGCCTGCTTGAGGAGAGGAGGCTCCTCAGCATTTTGGGACAGGGGTTTGCATTTTGGATTTCCTCCTATGTGCAGAGAAGGTTCTGTATAAACACTGTGCTGTTTCCAGCAGGGACTTTTGCCAGATTCCTGTGCTAAAGGTTGGCAGAATCTAGGACTGCAATTCCCAGCAGTCTCTGAGTTACTTTTTCCCCTCTGGCAGCTGGAGGAAAAGGAGAGGTTAAAGCACTCTGCTCGAGGAGCTGCACCACCGATCCTTACCAGCATATCTGGATGCAAAACAGGAATTTCCTCCCCCTGCTGAAACTTCCCCTATGCCTGCCCCACAAAACCACCGTTTTTATTCTGACTCCATCATTAAAAAGAAGTTATTACTGAAATTAAGAACATTTGCCCACAAAAGTTCCCTCCATTCTGTCATGGTTTAACCCCAGCCCATACTAGGTACTATGGAGAAAATTAACTCCATCCCAGCCAAACCCAGCACATTTCCTTACAGGGAAAGACCAGCTCAGAACAGGGGCAGTGTGATGGGGTTTTTCTTAAAATCTTGTCTGCAGAGAGAAACAAGATCTGACATCCCCAGAGTAGCATCTTTCAATGTGTAAGTATTGAATGTACTGAAACAATATGCAGGTGACATGAGGGAATTACAAAGACTTTTGTTAGTTAATCACTTGGAGACCTCTGGCAGTGAAAAACAGCAAGTCAAAGATGCCCTATTTATTCTTGACAGCTGTTAGCGGTTGCAAAGTCACAGAAAATGTTAAAGTCACAGAAGAGGTAATGAAGGCACAAAGACCTCATGTGATTTCCTTCCAGGTTGCTGATGAAGCCAGCACCGTCCCATTAGATTGAGAGTAGCAGATGTTCAGTGTATCTTGTTGGTACACACAGATGTGGTTCTGTTTATCAGGTACACTTAAAATCTGCAAGGACCTGGCACTCTCCACAGGGACTTAGTATGGAAAGTTTGCAAGTCCTTCATTGCTAATTTGAAGACACGTATTGAAAATGTATGAGAATATAGTTACAATGATGTGGCTAAAAAGAACAAGTCACTATTTAAAGCTGAATTAAAGTAGAGGCTTAGCAAATATCTTTATTTACCTAACAGAAAAGTTGCTCTTTTCCTCCTACTGGAAGGTGTCATCCTTTACTAAATACCAGATCTCACCAATCTCTTCTCCAATAATCATAACTTCAATCATTGTCACTAAAACATGAGGGGTGACTTGTCTCCCAGTAAAAATATTACATTGGTTAATAGTGTAAGAGCCCATATTGCTAAAAATTAATTCTTTTACAAAATACATTACAAGGTATCACAACCCACAGTGGTCAGCACAGAAGTGTCCTCATGGTTTGAATGTGGTTTGAGTTCTGCCACATTTCAGGATTCCCCACATTGCTGTGCCACTGATGAACTCTGCCATGGCCCTGGGGTCCCCCAGCTGTCCCCAGGGGGGTGCCCATGACAAGAGCTGGGGCTGCCCAGGGCTTTCCTGCTCCCAAGCCAGGGTGGTGACACAGCTCCCACCTGTGAGATCCTGGTTTGCTGCCCCTGGGATGCTCCCATGCTGCTGGACCCCAGGGAGCACCCAGCCCCCATAATGCCATGGCAATTACTGCATGTCACCTATGAAATTTTATTGTGCTACTTGGTTTTATAAACAAGAAATAATTATAGCTAGCAAAAAAAATAAGCTTGGAGTGTTTTCCAATGCATTATCCTGACCTTTCTTGTGCGTGCCTGGGTTTGGGTCTGTGTCTGTGTGTTTGCTTGCTGAATTTTCTGAATTAGAGCGATTAAAATTTTTTTTTGCAGTAATTTTTGGCTACTTGTGCCAATTAGTCTGTTTCTAGAAAATCCATTATAATAAAAAAAGGATTCATAAAGGCAATCTGGATTTATCCTAACAAAGTGCACAGAATTGAAGGAATCGAAGCAATGGTTGCCTCAGGATGCTCAGGCTCAGCAGTGCTGATGTGGGTGGTGCAAGAGAGGCTGGGCAGCTGGGGATTTGTTTCTCTCTTTGTCCCAGAACCTGCTAATCCCAGGGATCTCCCAACCACTGCATTAGTACATGAAATCTTCTGCTGCCTTGGAAATCAAATGGGAAACAGAGCATCTTTACAATGCATGAAGCACCAATAAAAGTGTGGAAACAGGCAAGAGGATGGATCAGAAGTATGGACTAGCTCAGCAGAAGGTTTTGGCTGAGAAAGGTCTGTGACGTTCCTACAACACAGAATGTTTGCTGTGCTTTGTTATGATATAATGCACACTTCATAAAATGCATATGATATAATGCACACTTAATAAGATGACCAGATAACAGGTTACCCCAAGCAGCATGTGAGGATATTGTGGAGACCTCCATGTGAAGATACTGTGGAAACCTAAAGTGCAAATGATTTCAAAAGGTGATTGGATGAACTGAAACAGGGCCAGGGACAGCTGAGAAATATCATGTTCCAAAGGCAACCTCTGGCTAGAGAAGATCCTGCCCTGTGCATTACCAGAAGCTGGAAGAGCTCAGCATAGGAATGATTCTACCCTGATCCTCACACTCTTTCCATCAGTGCTGGGAGCAAGTACATGCAATGAATGATCTTTATAGGCTGCAACAATCCAAACACTAAATATCAATTCCACACAAATAACAAGTCCACTTACTATTAAAAATAGCAGTGAAAATGTGAACATTTCTTTCTTCTCTCCAGGCTCTGGAGTGAAACTCCCTTGCAGAAGCTGCTGCAGGAAGCTTCATGTAAAGGCAAGCACTGTGCCACCCTGGTGACAGCTACAAGCAAAGCCTCTGACATCCCTCGACCTTGGGAGTAATGCCGGAGATTTTCCGACCCTCCTCTGAGACATATGTTTCCTTCACCGCCAAAGAACTCCTCCTTTTCCTTTTGTGTGTGAATTTTCACAGGAATTGTAAGTTGTTTCTTAGCCAGATGGGATGCTTGAGTCAGTCCTTCCATTTTCTTTGACAGGAAAATGGGATTTGTTGGGTTTTTCAGGAAGCAGGAGGAAGAATTTTGATAGTTCCTCCAGAAGATCTTCTGTGTTGCTGATTTAAAGGTTCAGAATCACATAATAAAAGACCAGCAAACCTACCCATTCTAAGCCAAGAAGTGCATTTCTGGCTCTAGTTGTGAGGACAGTAGTTTAGAATTTTTTTATTGCATTACAGAAATCTGCATAATACCATATACAAGTGCAGTTTATAAATAGACATGTTTGGGTGAGTGTCTTTACTCCTCATTTGTCCAAGGCATATGGACTAGTGTGATGATAAACGCAGTACATGCACATTCAGGATCTCTGGTTAGGCTAAATGTTTTCCTGATTCAGCATAGCATGCTTTAATAATATAATTCAATTTTTCCTTATTTTTAATGTTATTTCAGCCCGTTAACATAATTTGGTAAGCTATTACAGTTGTTACAGCTGCTAGTTTTGCCCTTAATACTGATTTCACTTATGACCTCAGTCAGAACTAGATTTAAAGTTTGAGATGATGTAAGTGAATAAGGATTATTAGATTTATTCATATGGCAATTTAAATAAGAAACTGCCTGGCTTAGAATAAACGGTAAATGAAAAATGCATGTGATTTATAGACCTGTCCACTTTAAAGATTTATACACAGAGTGGGATGATTAAGTAAGAGACAGACCTGATTACATGAAATATGTAATTTTTGTAATGCAATATTGGAAGCAAGCTGCTAAACAGCAGCAGCATAACAATGATTGCCCCAACAGCTTTTATTACAATATTACTGTACAGCTGGTATGCAGTCATGTAAACACAAGCAGCAGGCTTATGACCATTTCTTTTCCTTGACAACTGGTAGATGTCATTATGTTCCCATGAAAAGCATCTTCCCCTCTCAGGGACTGCAGTACCATCTCCTGGAAGCAGGACTGGAGCGGGACTGGAGTTGCCTCCAGGCTTTCTCTGTCCCTCCCATCTAAGAGCACCATTTTCCTGTGAGTCTCTGCTTCCCTACAAATGTGTGTGCAAGCATTCCCGAGGCTGCCTGCCAAGATCACAATTAAACTCTTGATTGAACTCCTCTGTATCTGAAATAGGTAGAGATGTCTGAGGCTTGGCAGAAGCAGTTGTGCCTCTCCGTCAGAACCTGAGAAGGTTCAGATGCATCATCACAGGAACAGGATTGGAAAAAATCCTATAATTTTTCTACTACTTAACAGAAAGAAAAAGCTCTTCGTTTGCTCTCCATCAAGCTTGAAAGGCAAAAAACTAAATGCATTTCCTTTAATGGGTTTTAAGGGTGAAAGAAGGTGTTGTGATTATTTAGCCTTTGTACCACAATATAACGCAAGCTCTGGACCTCCATTCAGCAATTCCAGCTGTCTTCCCCTTTAGCTGAGAACTTGGAGAAGCCCTCAGTCTCATCACTGATGCAGTAAAAGGCCTCAATAAATAACACTAGCGAGATCTAAGCATTGCAACAACCTGTTGCGCCTCCTAAGGCACTATCTTTGCACACAAGAATAAAAGAACTGTACAATCTGGGGTTATTGTGGCATTTTTGAGTGTTTGCATATTTTCTACATGTGGAGAATTGAAGACTACATGGGAAAAATGGATACATTGTGTACAGAGATATTAGGCTATGCTATTCTACATGAATTAAGACACTTTATAGGAGAAAGCTTAATAAGTGTGTTTCAAACCAGGGGGTCTTCCATAACATAATTTGCAGAGAGCAAATTGATCCAGAAAATTTTAATCTAAATCCCAATCTGATTTGTATAAAGTAATTTAATTTCCTCTCTAGTAGTTATATGGATTTTATCAATTACACCAATTAAATTGTCAAGCAGATTTATTGACCAGTCATCTACAAGACACATTCTTTGATATACTATTCTGGTGTCACCAACTGGTCATGAAAGTCTAGCCTCAGTATTTTGTTGTCATTATGTGCAGCTCAAAAGAGAAGGTTCTACTAAATAAGTGTTGTGAACCAAATATTGAAATGAGGATGGAAAGCTCCTAGTTTTGAATTGCAGACACAAAATTACAGGTGCAATCTGTTTAGATGCTTAGCCATCCTACATGGATGCCACACATTTGATTTCTGACCTCTGAGCTGCACCTCGGTAAGAGATCTCATTGCTAATAGCTATTATCTACATGTAATAATTCTTGCTAAAAATGCATACCCAGTAAATTTCAAATATAAAAATGGAGGCATAAAATTAATTATTTGGTTTGAACTTGACAACTCATGCTTTTCAGTATGTTGCATTTTCTCTATTGCCCGAGTTCTACACAAAGGGCAAAACTTTGTTCCCATCCATCCTGAAAAATTTGTTATTAAAATAAATTTTACTTTGTCAGAAGAGGTTACTAGAATCAGACATCTTGTTTCCATTGAGTGAGTCACAGTGCAACTTCTTTGTGACCTTTTCCTAACTTTCTTCTACAAGTTTGCCAAATGAGAATACTACTAGAAAAAGAATCAAGAATTTACAGATCTTTGGTGTCAAGGCAAAAACCAGAATTTGTAGCTGATAATCAAGGGAGGATGCTGTGGAGCATATTCAAAAATCTAAAGACAGAAGTAAATGCAAGTAATGAACCTGACACCCTCGAGTGCTTTGCCGTCTAATTGATCACATGACTTGGCACATAGACTTCCCTCCAATTAGGGGTTAAGAGAATATACACCATAATCTGCAGCATGTTTGGTCTCCTACAATATTCTTCTAGAACTGAGGGGTTTTTTTAGAAACTAGACACCCAGCATGAGTAAGAGGAGGCAGACTTGCCCTCCATCAAAGAAACTAAGTCCTATGGTATCAGATGTAGGGAACCACAAATCTGGTGGTTGGTATTATGTCCTATTATAACTAAACTTAAGCTTTCAATATTCACTGTTGGCATAGAAGTCCAAATTTTGGATTCTAGTCTTAAAATATTTGGAGAAGTTTGCAAAAACCAATAGAGAGTGTGAGATAGCAAACACAGCTAATATGTGAAAGACACATATTTTTCAGAAAGAAAATAATAACTTGTTGAAGCATTGAAGAGCAACCATGACTATTCCAGAAACACTTGGCTGCATGCCTAATCTCAGGGGTTTTTTTTTTGTTAAGCCTGACTATTAATGCATACTTTAGCCAACAGCTCTGAGTGATACAACAGCTCTGTATCACTCTAGTGAATGATGTCATGAAAGAGATTTCATTATGAACGTAAAAAAGAAAAATGACAGCTTTGTCAGTGCCTAGCTCAGCCTTGAGGAGTAACCTTCGGGGAAGGTTCTTCACACACCTCCAGGGAGGTATGCTAGATGTCCTCGCCATGAAAATGTGGGGCTGGCCTCTAACAGAATAAAGTGTTTGACTGTCAGTCACATGCATTATTAGATTATGTGCTGTCAGGTTTACTCAGCAAAATATGCTTTGTTGCTGGAAAGGTGTTACGAGCTCTTTGGTTTCTTCTGCTTGACACTTCTGGCTCTCACTTCTGTATCAGTGCCTGCACAGCCCTGCTGATCCCAGCCTCAGTCAGGAAGCACCTGGCCTTCATATCCTCTAAAAACAGCAGACCCTTTGCTCAGCCTTATCAGTGATCAGCAGACCCTCCTTGCTCAATCCATCACTGATTTGTTGTAAATGTGACAAAGTTCAAGCTGCTGTATCCCTGCTTAGGCAGAGCACCTTGCTACAGAGCCTTAGGGAACTATTTTCTGCTACACCAATTTAATAGTTTGGGTTTGATTTCTGGTGTCCCGTGCTTATCCTAGCTGTAATTACCCAGGAGTGTGATTTAAGGGGACAGTATCTCATCCCTTGTTATTATTTAAATAATACATAAAAATGTTTAATTTAAAATGTGCATACTGGTGTCATCTGAGTGACTCCAGGAGCAGATATGGCACAGAAGAAAGAATCATTATTAAATGAGCTCATTCATCAGGCAGGTCAGCATCTGACACCACAGTGGGAGGAAAACAAGTCCTTGTAAGACCCTTCTCCAGAAAAAGATTGATGGATCTCATTTGGTCCTGAACAAAGTGATGGGAAGGATATGAGTTGGCAGCAATTCCCATCTCCTTCTCTGCCATCTCCTTTTGGGCACTAACACTGGTGATGCTGCTTTGTGAGCTGTGCAGCCAGCAGCACCTCGGTGGGTTACCCAGCAGGTGGCTGCACTCCCTGCACCAACTCACAAATCCATAAGGGATGGCTTCTTTTTCCTTTGCCTCCTCTGTGAAGAGTTGTGCCATTAGTGAATTTAAAAACATGCCCTACCAGGTGACCAAATAAAAGCTCTGTGTTTGAAATGATGTGAAATTTTCACTAACATTTCTTTATTTAGAGATGGCAAAGGATTTTTAGAGTGCTTGAGAAAGTGGTGGTTCTAATTTGATTGTGGGATTTAAAGTCAATTTTATACTTAGGGTAAGTATTAATTCTATTTATTCTATTAATTCAATTTATCCTATTCTATTAATTCTGTGCACTCCATACACACCAAGACAGAAGAGAGTGGTTCACCCAACACAGAATTTGCACATACAGGCAGCAGTTTCCACACTAGCAGGACTCATCACTAACAGAACATTTGTTCCTTGTTAGCTCTTCAAATATTATTTTTATTGCCATTGTTATCACCTCTTTTGGCATTTTTAGTAACAGCAACCATATTAAAGAACTTAAAATAAATATAAGCTGCAGGACCCCAGCAGATAAAAGAGATTTCAGCTTTTTATTTAGGCATGCATAACTGGTGCCTTCCAACATGCTCCTCACCTGGAGAACTGCTGCAGAAGATGTTTTGCAAAAGATTTTCAATCTGACAAACAAACCACTTTGTATACCTCATCCCTACTGTAATGGATGCCATGGGAGAACAAAAGCAGGTGCCTGAAAGAGACCTATACTGATGCTGAAAATGTAAATAAAAAAAAACCAAACCAAACAAAACAACAAAAGAAAAAAATACACAGGGCTGAGGAAAAAAAACCAACAGAGAAAAAAAGGGATGCTACTCAAAAGGTAACCACAGTGTTAGCAATGCCTCTGTTTGCAAGCAGCTTCTAAGAGAAAACAGATTATGAGACACATCTAGCTTCAACATATATTTGGTCTCACCAAGGTGAAGATGCAGCCTTTACAAAGGTGGAAGCTGCTGTAGAAACATAAATAATATGACAATTTCTACCTTCTTCACCCTTTCTCTGAAAGCATCTCCAAGCCAAACCAGCTATATACAGTGCATTGTTGACACAAAGCAATCCAATAGGAGAGAATCACAGAATCATACATATTTAAGATATCTAAAAGGAAAAGACAGCAGAAAGAGATTAAGGAATATTTAAATGCTTTGAAGACAGAGTAAGAGCTGAAATATTTTCTTCCAGGCATAACAAAATATTTTCTGACAGGTGTGGATCCCTAAATCTTCCTAAATCCTAAGAATAAACCTTTTGGCCTGCTGTAGGCCTCAGCAAAAGAGAAAATCCCATGTTCTTGTTGAAATCTCCAGTCTAACAAATGCCTAAAATTGCTAAGTCTTTTAAGACTGAGGTAAGCTGCAGAGCTACTTCTCTGAACTCTTTCTATTCCAGCAAATCTTCATGAGTTAAAACATGTTTGGCATTTAGCCATGAACTCCATTCCTGGCTGGATGCTATCTTTCCAAATGCTGTGGCTGCAAAATTCAATGCAATCTCCCCTTTCACCTTGCACTATCTTTCCTTTCTACCCCAAGTTACCACAGTCTCAGTGACAAATTGTTCCTGGCATACAACTGCATCAATTAGGAAAAAAGAAATCAAATATAAAAACATCTTGAAAGCACCAAGTGTTCTGTCTCTACTGGTTTTCTCTACTTTCGTAGTTAGTGGCCAAAAGTAGAACAGTGCTTCAGGCTCTCAACAGTTAAGGCATTGACTGCCTCCAAAAATCAGGACCTCTTATCATACCCTATATCCTTGGGTTCCACAGATGCCACTACTATGGAAGTGATAGCTTCAGCTGAAAATGAAATGGAAATGTAGTTCTTTCTACTGACAAATGCTAACCAAGTTTAGTGCATGATGACTTCTGTCCTCTTCCCAAACAAAGTCAACACATTCCTGCCATATACATAAAATTATTTTATTTTCTCTATTTCAGTCTATTTTGTTCTGTTTGAGAGTGTTTAAAGGATTTCCTTCTTGGATTTTTTTTATTCCATCTTCTTTTCCTTAGCTTTCAGCTAGTGTCCCTACTGCTTTTTGTTGCTGTCTTTTGGCTTTTGGTGTTTGGTTCTTTTTTGAATATGGATCAATCACTTCTTACTTATCACTCTCTCCAGGAAGAAGCCAAGTGTTCCTCAGGTTACAACTGTTATTTTCACTAGCCTTGTACTCCAAATGTGTTTCTGTACACGAGTGCTGTCTTCTCCTCTGGCACATGCCATTGTGGCTGTGTTGGTAGGAGGAATTCCTGCTGAGCTACGGCCTCAGCTGCTCCCCAACTACTGCCTGAAGAAGGAATAAAGCATCAAGGCACAGATGCACAAAAAGCCCATCTATCCAGGGCTGCCACCAACTCTTCGGGCATTGAGATCAACTGATGTAACAAAAAGATGCCACAGAGGACCAGAGAGCGAATTTCCCAGAGTTAAGGCTACTGGGACAGGACAAATGGGCTCCCTTAGGGAGGATTGAGAGGGAACTGGATCATACCCAGGCACACCTTAAAAAAGGCAGTGTTGAAGGTTGGATGTCTGCTGTGTTTTGAACTGTATGTCAACGAGGAAAAATGATACCTCCTATGGTTTTGAAAGGAATTGACATTCATTTTATGTTCTCCAGATGGTACAGAGATAAAACACTAAGTAGGTGGATGGTATGGGTCAAAAGAGAAAACCAGGACCCATCCCTTCCTGTGGGAAACTGCTGTGCATAGGCAGAGTGCCAGCATGGGGGGCAGCTTGGGTTAGCATTTGGAGAAGGAGACTTGGCAGCTCGAATCTAGGGGATGGGCTGTGAAAAGAAAGTGATTTTCAGTTTCATACTTAACTAGCTAAATCTGTGAATGAGTGGCTCAATGTCCAGGGGACAAAGCTTTTTACTTTTTATTCTTTCAATATCTAGAACTTAAGGTCTTTCTGTGTTGAGGCATAACTGATGTCCCACCCCTGAGAATGGATGGATGGATGGATGGATGGATAGATAGATAGATAGATAGATAGATAGATAGATAGATAGATAGATAGACAGATAGATAGATAGATAGACAGACAGATACATACATACACAGACAGACAGATTTAGATCTGTATCTGCTTATATCCCTTGCAAGGAGGTGTAACAGAGACAAGACATGAAAGCATGTGTGCGTTACAGACCAGCTTAGGAGGACTTCATAAGCCACTCGCCCATGATCTGTGTCCAGCTCTGTAAGCCATGGCCTCAGCAGCACTAATGCAGCTATTTCAGAGCCCTTCCAAAGGATTTGTGTAAGAGTATAGCAAGATACATGATCCAGCCAGGTATTTGTACACTGATTTCACTGGCATTGTATCTGTGCATCTGACATAAAGGAGAGCTGGTTTGAGTGTGTGAAAGCAATAAAATGTGATGTATAGAAAATGGGTTCCAGGTCCATGCTCAGCTTGTGCCTTTTGACTCAGAAAAAGCCAGACCTGGCCACTGAAGATTCGTTTGCTATTTTTTCTTACTACCCATACAAACATCTGTAATGAATTAATTTTTTGCAAAGCACAGAGCAAAACTTTGACCAAAATTAACAAAGGGTTGGGTTTTTTTTCTACTTGTTTTATAGCTAACACTGTTAGGTAATAACAAAAAACTGATAACTTAAAACATTTATGCACAGATTGTGAGAGAATTGTTAAACCCAGTACCAGTTGTAGAATCTCCTGTGACACAAAAAGTATGAAAGTGGAACTAGAACAGGGGCATCTGTTAGGGAAGTAATAAAACTGCTGTTACTTGGTCACACTCAGGGTGACAAACAATGTTATGGTAAGAAATTAGTCAGAAAATAAAGTAGGAAAACTATTACAGTCTAAAGCCAGACAACAAATTCTTGACATTTGTATGTTTGTGATTGACAGTACCTGCCTGCTCTAGGGGTCCAAACTTAACACTTGCATTAGCTGCCACAAGGTTTTCTACTCCATCACTTGCCTTCTGCTGCAAATGCTCTGATGGTGAAGAGCCTGTCCCTCCTTTTCAACACTGACATGAAGCACAAATGCACAATGGGGACCAGTCTAGCATGGCAGAATCAACACCAAGCAGTTGAGCAACATACTTTTAAAGCTGATGTTAATGCTTCCCTGAGAGAAGATTATCTAAATAGGCTACCTTGATTAAAAGCATGTTTCACAAGAAGTAGGTTTATAAATTGAAAGAGTCCAGAATTATGTATGAAATGTCATATGCGAGCAACTTTGCTGATGTGTTATTGAACTAAATAAATTGTTATCAGAGTTTAGCATAAGGAAAAAAAACCCCAGTTATTTACTAGATTCACTGAATGTTAGCCTGAGTACTTGAAACTACTGAAAAGATTTCTCTTTTAATTAATGACCATAGATGAGGCTGTAACAACAAGATGAGGAGGCTGTAAACAGCTGGGATGTAATCACCTGCAGCTCCATACATGAACATAGATACACTCTTTGCTCTCTAGGAATTCATACCAGGAGTCTTGAAAACCATTGTGGCACTTACCTGGGCTGTGTGTCCAGCCTTCCTGTATGCAGAGACAAGTGTAGGAGACCACATGCCGTGGGGATCAACTTCCATTTCCATTTGAGTCACTCATGAGAAACACTGAGAAGTTACTACATTGCAAACTGAGGCAAAGAAGGAGAAGGCAGCTTTCATTTTTATGTACCCTGCAGCCAGGAGGGCCAGCCATGTCCTGGCTGGTACATCAGGCACAGCATCCCCAGCTGGACAAGGGAGGGAGTTGTCCCACTCTGCTCTGCTCCAGGATGACCTCACTTTGAGTTCTGGGGCCAGTTTTCAGCACAACAACATAAAAACCCCATTATGCTATCAGAGAGTGTCCAAAGGAGGGCCAGGAGGATGGTGAAGGGTCTGGAGGGGGAGCCTTATGAGGAGGTACTCTAGCACATATAGAATTTATTTTTCCCACAGCAAAATCAATGTTACTTCCACTTAAAAAGTCAGAGATCTCACTCAGGCATCAAAAACAAAACAAAACAAACAACAACAAAAGAAAATAAAAAACCAAAAACAAAACAAAAACCCAAACGAACCAAACAAAAACAAACACAAATGCCAAAAAAAACCCCAAAAAAAAAAACAACAAAAAAAAAACCACACCAAAAAAAAACCAATAAAAAAGCCCCCCCAAAAAATGGCAATGGAAGACTGTATCCTATTTCAGTTCTCTAGATTTTTTAAAAGGAAACTGTTACTTCGTTAGAATTCAAGAAACAAGTTGTGCAATAAAACGTTAGGGACACTGTAATACACTCATTGCGTGGTATCACACTGGACCCCGCAGAAAAAGGGAAATGTCGTCTGTGATAACAGCGGAATTGAGCAACTGCACCCGTTACACACAGAGTTATCACTGGAGAAGCGACACTTTCAGGGTCTGCCCGAGCAGCCCAACGCTTTGCTAATGCCAAAACAAGTCTGAAACACTCAGATAAGTAGAACTGATGACGAGCGATAAGAGACCTTTTCAGAGGACAGAGAGAACACAACTGAAAATGTATCTCTAGCATGTGTGAAAGTTCCTGTAGTGCTGAGTAGATGTGCCGAGGAAAATGCAGTTCAATAGGTGGGGAAGAAAAGGCACTGAAGAGATGCTTCAGCAGCAGGTTCACTGTAGCTAAAACCTGTATCTGCATCCTGTAACTTTACTTGGAGATTCTATTGAGGGGGCTGTGGAGAATCCCTCAGCTTTTAATTATTTTTTTTTAATTTCCTTCCGGCTACTGCCCCTTGTAACTCATCTCCCTTATTTCCAGCTCGCTTCAGCAACCGCACGCTGTTGCTGCCGCGGCACGCAGGAACCTCCAGCACACAGGTGCGATCCCGTGCCCGCGGTGTCCCCGCTCCCGCTCCCGTCCCCGTTCCCGTCCCGCCCCGGCGCCGCCTCCCGTCCGCGGCAGGGCCGGTGAGGCGGCGGCGAGGGGAGCGGGGGGCGGGATTGCGCTGCGCTCCGCGTCCCGCCGAGCCCACGCGGCCCCCGCGGGCCTGCGCCGGGCAGCCACGGGCCAAGGATGGAGCAGCCATGGGGCAACCACAGAGCACCGAGCCCCGGAGCCCACACGGCCCGCTGCCGGCCCCGCCCGCCCCGCCCGGGTGGAGCCGCGCCCCGCCCCGCCGCGGGAGCGGGATGAGGCGGCGGCGGCGGCCCCGGCCGAGGCGGCTGCCCCATGGCGGAGGTAAGTGAGGCGCGGGCGGTCCCGCCGCCGCCTCGGCCGAGCGGGGCGGTCTGGGGTGTCCGTGGGGGGAGCGGTGGGGACGCGAAGGAGAACGCTTTTGTGAGCCAGGCACCGTCCCACGAAGAGAAAAAAAACCGGGCAGGAGGGATGCACACCTCCGGTGGTGTGCGGGGCTGCCCGTGTCCCGGGCGGCGGGAGGCACAGCACCCAGCGGCGGGGCCGGGCTGCCGCGCTGCCTCTGCTGGCGGAGCCTCCCGCACCGAGCGGGGCCAGCCCCGCAGAGCTGCCCTGCCCCGGGCACAGCCCGGCCCCAGCGCCGCTGGCACCTGCCGGCAGGGTGGTAAGGCCAGGACGGACAGTTCTGCCTGGCGTTTCCTCCGGCATCGCCTCTGCTTTCTTCATGTGGGCAGCACACAGGCTTCTCAGGAATAGCACGCATCTGCAGAAACGCAGCTTCTCCAGATGTTTCACATGGCGCGCCCCTCACCTGGGCGCAGGGCACCTGTGCGTGGTAATGCGGTAACTACATTTGTCAGGAGCATTTTTTACATGCAGAGGGTCTCACTGTGCCAAGGACAAACCTCCGGGCTCCCTTTATCTGCCCTCCGTTATCAGCGCGGCAGTTTCAAACCCGCCGTGAAGCAGTAAGCAGCCGGCAGCGCTGAGCAGTGTCCCTGTTTGTTCACGCTTCGGGCAGTCCCTGCCGCGCTTGTGTCGCCTTGTGCCCGCTGAGGCCCCGTCCTGCACCGAGCTGAGGAGCTGTGCACAGCTGCAGCTCCAAGATTAGCCAAGCCACTCGGCTGCGGGGCTGGCTTTTCCCAGTTAAACCGCTGTTGGGAACAGTTTCATTGTTTCCTGCGTAGTTTATGGTCTGGGACTTTTGTGGTGCACTTCGTGGATACAAAAGGTACAGGAATGCCAAGACGGTGGGCTTGTGACTCTGATGTTCAGTACATTTTGAAATACCAAGGTGACTACCAACATTTTTCAAGTTGGTTTTGAACAACTGTGAATAGCTGGTTCTTATTGTGAATTAATGGACCAGCATCAGCTGGTAATTGTTTAATTTGTCATACATGATATATTTTATTTTTCTTTTTAAATTTTTTTTCTTTTTCCCTATTTCCCCATGTGTTAACTTGGTTATTTTTGTAAAGTAGTTGCAAAACTAGTTTCAACACCCTGACTGTAAGAGATGACTCTTTTTATGTCAAGAGAAGATGATTCATTTCTTTGCTGAGTGTAGCTCTGGGCTCTCTCTTTACCACAATGCATTTGAGTGAAATAATGATTGGAGCAAGATAACCAGTTCTTGAAATAAAGCATAAAGGGACATCTGTCTAGAAACCCCCATGTCACTTCCACTGGATGTCTTTTGAAGCACACGGCAGGTCCAAAACATGAAACACAGTTCAAAAAGTAGGTCTTTGTTTTTAAGGTGACATTTGCTAGCTTTGTCTGACTCTACTTATGTTGTCAAAACGTTATTGTAATAGTATAATGGATTCCACAGTGGTTCAGCTGATTTGTAACTTTCAATTTGACTTTTGTAAACATAGATTTGAGCTATTTTTGGCATTTCTCTTATCCACAGTAGATCAGGATGAGAAGTCTGTGTAAACAGATGGAAGTATTGGTTTTTTTCTGCTTGGTATTGTGTGGCATCATGAAAAGTTTACAGCCATCCCTGGACTGATTTTATTAGCCATTCTTGGATTGATTTTAGTCATTGGACTCCAGTCCCTGGTGAGAACATTCCTGGCAACACAATGCAAGCTATTGGTCCTTGTCTTTCGAGATCTGGTGCTTAAAACTACTCTTGAGGACAACTGCAGATTAAAATTAATTCAGTGGCCAAAGCATGCTGTGGAAGCATACTAAACTGCAGGGGTTTAAACTGTCCCGTGCTAAGATGAGTTGCAGTGTTAGAACAGCCTGAGCACTTTGGTTTTGACAAGGAGTAAAGTGAGTAGTACACTCAGCTTGCTGCCCAGCAGTCTGGGATCAGCCCTAACCTTTGTATTCCCAGCAAACTATTTCATTCTGTTTGTTTCTGTAATCAAACATAGGCTTGCTGATGAAATGTAAACCCCACAATATTTTATTGCTTTAGTAATAAAAATAGCAAAATATGCTTCCTCTGAAATACACCCTTTAATAGGCAAAATAATCATACTAAGTCACTGTCTTGCTACTCATTTTCTTAGATGGATGTGTGTAACAGAGCCAGGGATAGAAGTGTTTGTACCACTGCAGAGACTACATTAAAAAAAGGTTTTTTGTGCCAAGTTCTGCGCTGTGCGTACTGCCCTGTCCTGCATCCCCTACAGCAGGTCAGAGCAGGGTTGGTAGATGTGCCCATGGCTTAGGGTATTAGTTTAGTGCCTCTGCACTGTTCTGATCTGGGTCAGCTACAGAATCACAGCTTGTTGGTTTCATTCTCAGGGTTGTTTAAGATTGAGACTAAGCTCCCTGAGAACCATGAGTTTAGAGGAAAAGAAATAAAAAAACAATAAACATTTGCTTTGGGTGACTGGAAATACATTCATCAGCTCATGCAAGGAAATGGATTCATTTCTGTAGTAATGAAAGGTGGTGATTCTGGCCCTACCTCTTTGCAGAACACCTGAGTCCGAGAGTTTGTGCTCCAGTGGGCATGTTTGCTAAGGAAACAGATAAAAAGCCTAAGAGTGAGCCAGGTCTTTTCTTTGGGGTGATTATTTTTCATGCTACTTTTATTTTCCCAGTTCCAACAGTGTTTGTGCTGCATCTAGTCTTTCTCTTCACAGTTTGCTGGTAAAAGAGATTGCAGTCCTGGTTGATTTTGTTTGTGTTCTTTTTAAGAACACAAACAAAATCAACCAGGTTTATAACGGGAGCACCGCTTGCTCCTTAATATTCAGCACTACTTGCTCCTTAATATTCAGCACCTGTTTGCATACTAACATCTCCTATTGAAAACAGGATGCCTGACTTTTTTTGTTTCTACTCAAACCTACTCATACAAGTAAGTCACATTGAGTAGGCCACATTGAATTAGTCACACAGGTAAAGTTGGGCATATCTGCTTATTTTTCCCCAATGTGCTTGTAAAGTATTGTTGGATTGCTCAAGGACATGGTTTATTTTAAGGAAAACTAAAACTGAAATTTAGAGGCACTGTGTGGCTGTGTACATTTTGAAGTTTTAAGCTCAGAAAGAGCCTATAAAAAGGGGAGGTGGGGGAAAGGCATGTAGCTGGCACAGGGTATGGGTCTTATATTGGTGGGGAAAAGAGGAGCCCCTTCTACAGGCACATAACTTGGGTTACATTCCATGCCCCACTCTGCCAACTGCATTTTCCTTGGGCTTCTCAATGTAACACTGCCTCAACAACACTTCTGAAAGCTCTTACACTAAGCCCTAAGTCCATGTGAAAAATGAATGAGGCACATTTTTCAAAGCACCTTGAAAACTGTACGTGGGGAAATGGGAGGCCTCAGTGCTGCAAGAGGTGACATCAGTCCTCTGTGTAGGTAGTAGTATTCCCTCCCAAACAAAGTCCCAAGAAGCTTGTCACACTGCAGTGTCTTAGCTGAAGGTCTTGCAAGGGTTCAGACTTGCTCTACTTGATTCAGTGATTTTTTTTTTCCCTTTCTTTTTTGTATATCAGTATTTCTGTGTGTGCAAGAGTGTTTATGTACGTATGTAGACATTTGAAGAAAGGGAGTTTAAAAACTCAGTGGTTTTTTTATCTTTTACAGAATATACATGAGAGAATATTTAGGTTAGCAGGAATGGACTGTGTAGCTCTTCAGCTTTTTCTCTGTGTTAGTCTTACAGTAAAAATGTTCGTTTCAAATCACATGAACCCCAGGCAGTGATGCTGCCCATGCCAGCAGAAGAGGCAGTACCTGAATGAGAGCAGGAGTTGCTGTGCTAGGTCATTGCACTCCATGTGAAACGAGCTCCAGCTCAGGGTGGGACAGAGAAGGAAAGTTCTGCTCCCACACAAGTCAAGTAGGTTTGTTATATCTGAATGTATTGCATTCTTTCAACAGATCTTTGAGGCCCTTCCCAAGAGCTGAATTCCTGCACTTGAATAAACAACACCCTCTCTAATTAATAATTAACAGCATAACATTGCTGTTGTTTATGAATTCCAAAATTTAAGGCAGAAGATGCACAGTGGATAATTTGTATTGTTTGTACTGTTATCTCTATGTTACTTTTTAGAGAGGGCAGTGTGAGTCAAAGTGAGTGTGAGGTTATGTAAAACCTCATACAAGCACAGTTCTTTGAACACATCAGAGGCAGAGTTTTATGAAAGGGGGGAATGTATCCCAGACTTTGAACACCATTTGAAGTATTTATATTAAGTGAGAATGATTTGGGTTATGGATTTTTTTTTCTTGGTGAGTGTCAAATTTTGGTAAAGTGAAAGTTAAGTAGGAACCAGGAAGGCTTTTCTCTGAAGGTTTGTCTCCAAAGGCTGTTTCTGTAATCCATTTGAGAGCTGCCCACTGAAGCTGTGTGCTTAATTTACAGAACATATTTCAAATTATTATTTTCTTTTTTTCTTTTGGATTCATTGCGCAGTAGGACATGGCAATATTGCTGTGGAGAGACATCTGGAAGTAGATAAATGGGATGGGTCCCTGCTTGTGGATGGCCCTTACCTGATAGCCAGAACTCACCTTAAGGACTTCATGGTGTCTTAGAAAGAGGTGGCATAAGAGAAGAGCCTTAAATTTAGTCTTGCAAGGGTTTGAAAAAGCCTGGTCAAAGGAGTGAGTGTTCAGGGAGGGTGTTGGAGGAAGTTGGAGTTGTGGTGTAGGGCTGACTTACAACAGCATTTTCCTGGTCTCTGGAGAGTGGCCAAGGTATTGCCAGTGCAGGGATGGATGAAAAGTGCCTGAGGGAGTAGATGAGGGGAATATGAGGCATAAAGAAGGAAGAATTAGAGTGTGGTAAATGTGGAAAGTAGAAGAGGAATTACAAGTGAGGGTCAGAGGGAAGGTGGAGATACTCAAATCCTAGAGGAGCTGAGGTGTCAGACTGTGACTTTTAGCAGTGCTCCCTATTCAGAACTGTGAGTTGGCAGGCGTTTGGTGTTGTAGAGAGGCTGGGAGCTTGGAAAAGCTGGGAGTTGGATAAGCTGGATACCTGATAAAGTATGTTTGCCTGGAAGACTCAAAAGGAAGATATCTGGAACTGTGTTGCAGACAAAGTTTTATCTGAAAGGGTAATTTTATCTAAAAGGGTCACTGGGTAGTTTGTCTTTATTCAGTACTGACTACTGCCAATAAGGATGTACAACCACACTATGGTAAAGGTAGAGCAGGAAGGGAGGGAGGTATCTTACAGAGCCCTGATGTCAGGTAGTTCACTGACCACAAAAGAAAGCATCTTGGGGCACCAGAGGCATAGAAAGAGATTTTGGGTTTGTTTTTGAGTGGTTTGTTTTTGGGTGGTTTCTTTTTCAGGAGGAAGGAGGGAGAGGGTGCACATGGGGTTGGGTTTGGTTTTTAGGTGGGTTTTTTTTGGTTTTGTTGTTTGGTTTGGTTTTTTGGTTTTGGTTTTTTTTTTTTTTTGGTTTTTTTTTTGGGGGGGGGGGGGTTTGGTTTTTTTGGGGGGGGGGGTTTCTGTGCTCTGTCAGAAAGAGTGACTGAATAAGTTTAATTACCCTCATCACATTTCCTCTCAGGGATGTTGCATGCTTTAGTGATACTGAAATTGGACAGAAAACAAACTTTCAAACACAATTGCAAGTATTAGAAAGCAGGCATTCTTTATTCTCGGTGTGCTGAACACACCCAGAGAATATCTCCTCTGATCGAATGTATTGTGAAACTTCACCAGAAGGTATTTATTCCACCAGGACCATACATATTCACTACAGTGTACGAGCTAATACATAAACATCACTTCTCTGAGAACTAATTTGCATGCATGTGCCTCTTGCTGGAAGCCCTTTTATGGTCCTGGAGGGTTGTCTGGAGGAGTCCCTGGTCTCACTGAGTGCCCCCAGTGTGACAGATGAACTGGCCCTAGGGCATGCGCTATTCTTACTGCGTGGCTTTGCCACAAAAACCAATATATTCCTCATTATCTCTTTATCCACTGGTTCCAGCTGTATTTAGCATCCTGTGTGTCTACTTTTGCGTTTTTTTATCTATTTTGCTATTTAGTCTTTAAGCTCTATTTAGCAACTTGGAGGGAAGCTGAAAATTTCTATTCTTTATGTTGTCTGTCATTACAATGAAATCGGTTTCTGGTGAAAAACATCTGCACAGGACCAAATGGCTGGAGTGTGCACCTGTTTGGTGTATTTGTTAAAAGCTCATTTTGAGGAGGTTATTGAGCTACTTTCAGCATGAAAACTGATGTTTGAATTGAAGCCAATGACAACACTGTCAGTCTCTGTGTCTTCAGCGTGTACCTGTCTCTGCCTCCATCTGGGGAGTAGGTTGGTGTTAATTTTGTGTTGGAACAGAGTGCACCCAGAATGTGTGTTTTGTACTAGCTGACACAGCTGGCCCATGCTATCTAAAGCCCTGAAATGCATGTGGTTGCAGAGGTGCTATCATCTCCCTGCAGCACACAGGAGGGCTCTCCCAGGGAGTGTTGGGTTGCAGCCCAGATGGCACTACTGGGATTTAGAGTAGATAGGTCATAAATGTTTGACACGTGCCACATTTGGAGTCACATCTATGAACCATTTGATTAACTCAATTACATTGCCTACCTAGCATGGTTTATTGTCATTTTTAAGCCTAGCCACAACATGGAAGATACTTTGATATTTGGTGTATCCATCCACCATTCCACCCTCCACACATCCTAAACCCCACCTGCATTTAAAAAAATAAAGTACTCTTCTCTTCTGGTGTTTTCAGGATATTTTAGGGCTTATTATGAATATAGAGAAACAACAAGAAATATTTTTCTTTCTATTTTTCTTATCTATTAAGTAGATATCAGTTTGTAAGATTATTATCACATATTTAAAGTACACAGGCAAAGAGCAAGATCACTAAAATAAGAACTGAATTATATCAGATACACCTCATTAACTTTAAGTGTTAATTGTATTTAATCCTACCAAGCAGTAAAGTGAAACTACTGGTTATGTTGCTAGGAGCTGTTTTGCTTAACTTCTGCTGGTATTGTGCAAGCTTAAAGGATTGTTGCAACACAAACCATTCTAATGATTCTTTTCTGGAAATGCTACTTAATTATTCAAAACGTGGCAAAGAATGCCATGCCTGTGCCACATCTTTTCAGCTAATAATGAGGAGAGGGCTGCTTCCACAGAGAAGTGCAGAAGGGACAAAAGTTTGTAGAAAACCATCTCGAAAATTAATGAGCAGTTAAAAACTTAACAACAAAAATAAAGAGAGCATAATGTAGAGTAATTAGAAGATAGCATATGAACAGGATACATAAGTTAACAGCACCAAAATAAAAATGTTCTTTTGCAGGTAATTATGGTTGTGTACCTTTGCTCCAGCCGTGGGGTATTTGTAGTGGTAACTCTGAGTGTGACTGCAGTGAAACAGCTTTGCAGGGGCAGGTACCCGCTGCCTCTCAGCCCTGTCTGTGCACCCAGGCAAGCCACTCTGCTCTGCTCTCTTCCAGCAAGCCCTTTCTGTTACTCCAGAGCTAGTTGAGGAATTTCTGTGCACTTGTAGCCCTGGGTTGTGTAGTTCTAGTCCTGTGTGCCACCTGCACACAGATCAATAGCTGAAAAGAGATTTATTATGCTTTCTGCTGCTCCTTCAGAGGGATCTTCTTCACCCATCCAATACACCACAGTAGACCTTTTTATATTTTGGTGTCATTACAGGTTCTGCTGCCTGTACATTCTTTTAAGGACAGCAGATAAGGCATGGGTGTAGGAAGCAAGGGGAGGAGATATGTGGAGGAAAGTTTGATGTACAGTACACCCAGTTCATGCTGAGATCAATACTGTGATTTACTTAATTGGAATCTGAAGGCTCTATTTTTAACACAGAGTAAGAAACTCGGGAAACCTGCCAGAGCAGGCACCATGCTTCCAATTAAGTGTAGGCCAGGCCACCCACAAAACCATACTTTGTCTCCCTTCCACATTGATTCTTGGCCCTCCTTAAGTAGCAGATTTGACATAAACTACTATTTTTCATATTCCAAAGACTGACAGACTGAAGCCTGTAGCTGAGCTGTGCTGAGCTGTACCTTAGGGAAATGGCAGGTACATGGTTAAAGCCCAGCCTCCCACATACAAGGCTGGTGGATAATTTGGTATGTCATATTCAGTCTCAGACTGTGTTCTTTAATTTAAGTGGCAGGAGCAAGATGAAAATTTCAGATACTTGGGATTTTATTTTTTTTTAATTATTTTATGGTGAGAATTTTAGTGTAGCGCTCTGGCTTTGTGCTTGCACAGAATCCTTCCAAATGCAAATCAAAGGTTGCCCTCAGGTAGGGTTGCAATTTGCCATTTGGAAGCAGCCCACTGATGGAGGCAGGAACTTCCACACCCTCCAGTGGTAGAAAGGGAAAGGCTCCTGCACTCGATGAGTTTGGTGGTATTATTAAGCCTTCTACAATCAGCAAAAATTAAGTCTTTTTCTCTATACAGAGACAACCATGTGCTTTCCCATTTTCTTGGGTTCAGTGGTACTGCTGTAGCTCTATTACTGTTTATTCTTTCTCCCTTGTTGCAAAACAAGGATGGGAAGGACAGAAACACTGAATGTGGCAGCACAGTGCTGAATAAATAGTATCTATGCGTAATCGTCATTCTTCATCACTGAGGAAGACTAACAAGCTGGTGCAAAGTGCAATAAAAAGCAAAAACCAGGGCATACCTGGTTTATGCAAAAAACAGCATAATCCAGGGGATTTTTGTGAAAAGCCAAAACAGAGAAATGAAGGCAAAAAGGTTCTGGTTGATTGCTGTATAAAGGGTTTTGCTGAAATAATGCCCTAGGTGAAAATTTGTGATGTGAAATACCTTACGTGTGCTGTATCTATGCCACCACTGTTGTGAAAACCTGGCTGCAGGGCCAGGATCCTTCAGCAAGTGCTCTGGTAGTGCTGAAAACAGGTTTTTTCAAAGGATGGAAAATCTATTGTAGTAATAATCACTGTGAACTGCCATGATATCTATTTTAATATCATCTGCTGGAGGAATAAATGGTGTTAGTAAGACTGATCTTCAGAGCCACACAGTGCAGCACTGTGAGGCTCACTCAGAAGAGATGACACGTTGCCTTTGGCAAGCCACAGGGAATGGGCATGACTGCAAGTGTGAGACCCTGCTCCCTCCCTTCCCCACTGGCACCTCTGCTCCATTCACATCAGCAGGATCTCTGTGCAGAGATCAGAGGGGCATTCTGACCTCCGTTTGTGCTTAAGGCCAAGAGTCCTTTAGGCAAAATGGTTTGTGGTCCTGTAGTGCAGTTGGTGGCTCTCAGCCTGGAAACTGTGGGTGCTATGACACCATCTGTGGCTGAGTAGAGAAAAGAAATATATTTTTTTTCCTAAAAGACAACATAAAAATTAATGTAGACTCCAGATAAATTCCAAAATTCATAGTTGGAAATATTCTCCATTTCCTTAGCAGCCAGGAGTTTTATATACTGATAAGAAAAGACCTGAAGATTCAGTTGTCTTTGAAATCTTGGGGAAATTAATACAAGACAGTTGTCACAAATTTCTGTGAGCTTCAGGAGCATCTGGTTTCCCTTCAGAAAGGAGATGTCCCATCAGGTACATTAGAAATTTAATTGTCCTCACAGTGGTTTGGGGAAGGACCATCTCCATTTTAGACTGTGACAGTGTTCACAGGGGTCGTAGGATGAGGGAAGAGACGAGGATCTGACTCCATGTTTCAGAAGGCTTGATTTATTATTTTATGATGTATATTATATTAAAACTATACTAAAAGAATAAAGAAGAAAGGATTTCATCAGAAGGCTAGCTAAGAACAGAACAAGAAAGAATGATAACAAAGGCTTGTGTCTCAGACAGAGAGTCTGAGCCAGCTGGCTGTGATTGGCCATTAATTAGAAACATCCAAGATGGGCCAATCACAGATCCACCTGTTGCATTCCACAGCAGCAGATAATCAATGTTTACATTCCTTAGGCCTCTCAGCTTCTCAGGAGGAAAAATCCTAAGGAAAGGGTTTTTCATAAAAGATGTCTGTGACAGTAGACTTCAGCAGACCAGCATCATCTGCAGTCAGATTTCCACTGCAAGAAAGTTGGACTGTGAGGATATTTTATGATCTGTAGGACACACCATGGGCTCTTCCCAAGGTTTCCCCAAGCTTTTCTTTGCCCTGGCAGAGGAATAGGTTTATACCCCTGGAAATTTTAAAAGGAGTGACAAATTTTAAAGTTTTGTGACTCATATACCTTCTGTATACAAACCTAGTGCTTGCAGTTGGTTTTTAGAGGCATCACATTATAGATACCACATTTCTAACTATTTCCTGCATTTGCCTCTTCTGCAGCCAGTAGAGTGTGAATTTGCTGTGTTATCCAGGAGCTGAATGCTCCTGCACAGCAGCAGCTTTCCAGGCCACTTGGCTCCAGAGGAGCTGCTTAAGGTCTTTATTGGAATTGTCTTTGACTTCTTACTCACTTTTGATGATCCTGCATTTTATTTATTAGAATATTAACAGGTCACATGAATTTGGCAAGTGTTAGGTTGGTTCTCTGTAAAATTAAAGCCTAGCCCTGATCTTGCAGGCACATAGGTATGGGACCAATTTCATGCCTGTGATCTGCTCCATTGGACTCATTTAAGTGTTTGCAAGTAACTGCTTGCCATGTTCTCAGTGTCTTGTGCAGTAAATGCCCTCTCCTGTTCAACTACATAGAAAAAACTGTTGGTTAGGAGGTTTGTTTTCTTGTTACTGTTTTTTTGTATGTGTGTATGTCTGGTTTTAGGCAAGCAAATTTGTTTTCTCATATTTGGCAATAAAAAAAATCATCTGGTCGTTTCCAGATGCAGCTGACAAAGACATAATGTATTGGAATATAATTTCTAATGAGTAGAAACTGTGTTAGGCATCACTGAAGGAAGCTCTTCACTCCTACATCAGAATGATAGATGATTGCCCTGTAGATCTATTTATTTTTACAAATGGCTGTTTATAATGCTAAAGTTCTCTTCCAGTCTTGAAAAGAAAGCACAGAAAAATTGAAAGCAAACAAAATTTGTTTAAAATGAAATTAGTTTTTATATTTTAAAATATTTAAATAGAATGTACAAAACTGAAAATAATGTTAATTTGTTGTAAAGTTATATTTAATTTTTCTCCAGAGTCCTCTTTTTGAACTTTTTATATTTACTTTTTAATTTGTTTTGTATGAAGGAACAATTTAAAAACTTTTCTATGTTTTGATGACTATTACAACTGCAGGTTTTATGTAGTTTATGCTTTCCTAACAAACCTGTAAAGTAAATTGTTTGCTGAGATTTTTAGAACTGAACTCTATCTCATTATCTTTGCTGCTGTTGAAAACTTGTCTTTACTGCTCCTGCCACAGCATTTTTCTGGGAATACCTGGAACTAATACAGTGTGGCCACTTGGTGTCCTGGCTGCCACTCCTCTCAGTTTCACATTTTAATAATACAGCCTTGTCCTGCAAAAGCTGAAATGTAAAAATATTTAAAAATATAAATACACACTTTTAAAAAATAGGAATTAGCGCTGATTCCTTCTTACTACAGCAATACTCCAGCCCTATATAATAAACAATGAAGAAGTCTGATGATACAAATATAAATAAAATAAAACTTTTTTTTTTATATTTGAAAGTTGCTACTGAGGCCCCTAAATTTGAACAGTCTCATCACTAGAGATTAAAAAACTCCATCACTTGGATAAATGAAAATGGGTACACTTGGATAAATGAAAATGGGTAATGTCTACATGGAAGTGATGGGAAACAGAGTTGCTCTTACTATGCAGGTAAGCAAGGGATTTTGCCAACTGGTTATGTATAATTGCTGCTTTATGATTCTATCAATGAGTATCTATCTGGTTTGGATATGTTGTTGTAAAATGACCTCCAAAAGACACTGATAATCCAAATTTTTCATGAAATGACATCATGGTTCTTTGTCTGGTTTAGAGGAATTTGTTTCCAGTGTCCATTTCTACTGCAGATGGGTTCAGTGCCCGGGCATCAAACCGAGAGGTGGTGGCTGCCCCCCTGAACTGACACTGGTCTTACTCTGCCCCCAAAGTCTACACACTCAGTTCATCCACATCACCTGTTCAGTGCATATTTTATTTGGAATGCTATCACTGGAAGAGTAAAAAGTGCCTTTTAAAGATGAATTTTGAGAGCATGCTGTGTAATAGAACTGTTTTATTTGTGTCTTCAGGATGTTGACCTGAAAGCATGTCAGGGAGCTTTGGATGACTGCTGTCTACCTCCAGGAGAGGATCAGCTGGAACTGCAAGAACAAGAGGAGAAAGACAAAAATCAAGTAAGTGATTAAAAAAAGGGAAGAAGAGAAAACTGAAGAAGAGAGGGAGGATACAGAACTTATCACTAAGATAAATAGTAGTGAAAAGTTTTGAAAGGAATAATTTATTTCCTCTTTTTATTTGAAATGTTCCTTGCCAGGGCAGAAAAGAAATGTTCACTTCAGACACCTTTTTGAAAATTGCCTCCTTCCCTCAATCCCCCACTATTTTTTGAGTAGTTGAAATATTCAGAGGTTTACAGAAAACACTTGCAACTAATTATTTTTTAATTTGGGTTTATTTTCTCTGTTATGAAGGTGTTGTGTTTGTGGGTGAGGATGTTTTTGCCTACAAACACTAGAGACATGGATGCTAAATTATACTGCTCTCACAATTTATATAAAGCTTGATGCTCAGATGTAGAATTACATTTGGGGCACTGAACTCTTCAGTTCTGCTCTCTCTAAGAGCTGCAATGAAAAGAGCACTCAGTTTTCCTGAGACCTTGTGAGAGCTGAGAACGTCTGATCCAGGTGCCTTGCCAGCCTCTCTGTTTGCCACTCCCCTGAGGGCTTGGCTTTGAAAAAATACCTGATTTTTCCATGCTGGTGGGGAGGTACAGCTTCAGAGGAGAGCCCAGTTCTGCTGTTGTGGGCAGAGTAGAGGTGCTCAGACCATGGAGCTGATCTGCTCGTTCTAGCAACATCTCATCTCCCGTCAGGATGAAGACTTGATGGTCGGGTCAGCAGCAGTGTTGCACTGTGCTCTGTTTCCTCTCAGACTTTGATTTGTACCTCCTTTTAGGTGAAATAACTGTGCCTTACACCATGTTTCTCTTTTGTCACAGAGCAACAGCAACTATGTAGATTCCGTTCTCTCCTTAGAGGGCTATTTACAGCTTCTGTCATCGCAGGTGGAAAACATGCTAGAGGTAAATGAGAAAATACAGATATTTCCAATAGATTTGAATGCAGTCAGCAATTACTCTGTTTTATCAAATGAAACCACCACAGCCTACCCTACCCACTCTGGGAATTTATTGGCAAATCAATGTAGTAAAACTTACCTGAAACTGCTAAAGATGCTACTGTCCACCTTTTACGGCAGCTCTCATTGGCTTTACTTGAAAAAATTTCCCCAGCAACTTGTCTGGTGTAAGAGCTGTGTCTTTAGTGTGATCTGGTGCTCAAAGTTGGATGGAGCCACTGGACAACTCAATTAGTTCAACTAATAGTTGCCTTTCTAAAGCCTAATACCAGTTTGTATTTATGCAGCAGCTCTT
Organism: Melozone crissalis; assembly: GCF_028551555.1. Lineage (NCBI taxonomy): Eukaryota > Metazoa > Chordata > Aves > Passeriformes > Passerellidae > Melozone > Melozone crissalis. The sequence goes on from NW_026535794.1 coordinate 33,874,741, forward strand.
GTTGTGTTTCTCTAGAGCAACACTGATTTATTAGATTTATTACACATTTATTTATTGTATTTGTGGTGAAGGATTACATTTGTCATAAATATTGGGTCAAGTGCTTACAGGGTTGCTAGTCTCAAGAACAACAGATCATCTTCACTGCAAATCAGGTCTGTCAGCATTAGCAGTAAACCCATTTAGTGTTTCGGGGTTTTTTGTATTTTTAAATCTTGTGGCCTTCTAATACTATATTTTACTTTCTGCGTGCCCATCTTCATAAAAACCAGTTGTTATCTTACTTGAAGTCTCCCCCTCCTCCCACAGCTCATAGCTGCAACTATTGACCATAAAGCTACTCCCTACATTCCTCTTTTGTAATACTTTAAGGGCATCTTATATACACTTCCCATCATAGGATCTTCTTCCAGGGTCATTAGTGTTTTTCATATAACTCCATGCTTATCTGGTTTTGGGAATCTCTAGCTTGGATAGTACCTTCTAGCCCATAAATTACCCTCCTCTCCTGTTCAGCTCTGGAAATGGATTGCACCCTAACGAGATGTAGAAGTTCATCAGTTTAGTTTTCCCTGTTCTCACAATCTGAAAGGAATTTGGCTGTAGCCTTTATACAGCTATTACAATACACAGTAACACATTGCATATTTTATTTAACATCATTAATGCACTGCCATCTTGTGACAGTCTATCTGTTGAATTTGGATTGATTGCTTCTGCTAAGTATCAAGTCTTTACAGTGAGTGGAATTTTTTGATAGCTGACTTTCTAAGAATCATTCTTTTCAAAGGATTAGTTGAAAATAGCATCTCTATCCCACAGACTGCAGGCAGTCTGGTACAAGGTAACTCCCTAGGAGAAATAAGGCAAGACCAGCTTCTTGTTACCTGAGCTCATATTATGCATATGAGTATGCATAATAGGGAACCTAAGATGTTCTGGTCCTTGTGGTACATCATTCCTTCCCTGTGGAAAGTGCTTTTTACATGTTCACTGAATGGCAATCAGAAAGTTCTTTCCTGAAACACAGTAAGGACACTCAACTATGGAGGAATCCTATACACTTCCTACTTGATGTATTTACATTCTCAAGTACTTTGTATTGATCTAGTTCATGACTCCTCTGCCTTTGTGCTTCTGAGACCCAGCAACTCTAACTCAGGTCCTCAAAAGGTGGGCCTTAGTGCTACTACAGCATTACCAGTCCACTTTATTGTTTGAATATCAGGGCTGAGGCATCACATATCAGCTTTGGCTTTGTAAAAAAACCCTGAGTAGTAATTTAAAGTCAAGACATCCACAGAAGGTTTGACTTGCTGGGGGGGATGTTACCGCCAAACTGATCAGTAAAACAGTTCAGCTGAATTTTGGATGCAATAGACTTCAGTTAAATGGAACTAAACCAAATGTTGCACGTCACAGGCCTGAGGTGAAATAAGTAGTGAGACTGCAAAAGCACAGACTTAATATTCCTGTTTCCACTCTTTTCTCCACTGTTGTCCTCACTGGTTAACTTCTGCAGATGAGCTATTTATCTTCTTTAAAAAGTTTGGTTTTTAACAGTGTAGCACCTTGAACCAGCTCACCCTTGAATCATCAACACCACTGCCAGGGAAAAGGGTCATGACCACTCCTCCCAGCAGGACATTTTCTTAGATCAGATCAGAGAGAACACATAGGCCACAGTTTGTACACTTGGCAATAGTCCCGTTTTTCCCTCTCAACCCTAATCGGTCCCACACTGTCCTTTGCAAGTCCTTCTCCCATTCCTTCAGTCACTTCTGCACTCACTCTTCCTTCCTCCTTTTGCCATATCCCAATACAGATTATGCTTTATACAGATGGGAAACAGCATTCCAAATAGCTAGAAGAAGAGTTTAACATACAAAAATTTGGCTTTAATAGAATAAAGTAGTGGAATGTTAAAAAATGTTCATGACTGTTTAGGCAGGGGATGTAGAAGCATTAGTTTTATGAAAGATCTCATTTTTTCCCCCTTCATCTTTTAGGTGAACTTACTGGAAGATACACAAGTTGCTACTTCTAGTAGATGCCAAGACCCATCATCCTCACACCACAATATAAACTTGACCCAGACGCTTCACAACAGTTTCAGTCCTCCTGATGCCATACTACTAAGAACAGACTACCCCACTCAATTAAATTCAAAACCAAGACACTTACAAAGGCAAGAGTTTTTCCCTCAATCAAGCACTGATATCACAAATCCAGAATCACAATTTCATGGGTCAAATTTGACAGGGCTGTTTTCGGCTGCTGATCTTAGAAATCTAACAGCCCATGATGATAATTTTGATGAAATTAGGCTCATGTCTTTGGCTTTGGAGGAAGGCTTTAGTCCTATAGAAGTTTCTCAGATCTTTGAAGAGCCTGGCTCAGATTCAGGACTACCTTTGAATTCAAATCACAGCACCACCTCTTATTCAGTCTGCTGTGAAGGTTCTGTTGGGTACAGCAGCGGTGTTAAATCTGCTCCTTCGCACGGCTTAGGAGCTGTTGGTGGCCTCTGCCAAGAAAACATTAAGCACAGCCATGTGGAATATCCAGGTGTTGCAGAGTGTTCTACAGAAGCCATGCTTCAGCAGTTTCTTCATAATCACACTTACAATCAGCTGCCAAGTCAAGCAGCATCCACTCCAGAGTATTATCAACAGATGTGGATGAAGAAATCAAACGAAGTGAAGGAGGGGTGCCATAATTCTGCTGCTGCAAACCGGAGCAGAGATGAGTGGCGTGCAAAAGCTCTGAGAATACCATTTTCAGTGGAGGAAATTGTGAGCATGTCTGTTGACTCTTTCAACACCATGCTAGCAAAGAACCAGCTGACAGAAACTCAGGTATCACTTCTCCGTGACATCAGGCGAAGAGGAAAAAACAAGGTAGCTGCGCAAAAATGCCGTAAACGCAAACTGAACGCAATTCTTAACTTGGAAGAAGATGTGTGTAATCTCCAAACACAAAAGGAGAGCCTTAAAAAGGAGCACTCCCAGTGTAGCAAATTAATCAACCAGATAAAGCAAAAATTAAACAACTTGTACCATGACATTTTCAGTAGACTGAGGGATGACCAGGGTAGACCTGTTAACCCACGCCAGTATGTCATTCACTGCAGTAGCAATGGTAGTGTTTTCATAATACCCAAGCACTTGGCCAAATCTGAACAGAAACAAGATAACAGAAAAGAGCAGAAACAAAAGTAAGATGACTGGAGATCACCTAAATCACCTTTGTTTTGCCTGAAAGGATGATAAGAGTACTTGTGTAACAACTAAAAGTCAGTGATTACAGCAGTTCAAACAGAACCTCTACTTGAGGAGAAACACTATGTTGAAGAGTCTGGCAAACCCAACCAGCTGTGATTGTTAGAAGGTCTGTGAGCTGAGGCTTCTGGATGAGGAAATCTGTTTAGTTTTAGTTAGAATTAAAGGAGCTAGACCATCAGTGTAGTGTAGTTTTATAGACCTATGTTAAAACTAGGAATTTAGTTACTGGTAATGGGGGGCAAAGGGGAGAACATCTGTGAGAGATAAAGTCAACTTTGGATCAATGTTACACATGCAGGAAAATGTTTTAGTCTTGAATACTTGACTCTTATACAGAAAATGATCTTATTTTATTCTCTAGCACTGAAAGAAAAATTATAGTTCTAGTGCATCTTCAACTTAAACTCACTGTGGATTTACATAGGCTCAAGAGATAACTGCCTGCTTTGCATTTATTCAGAACAGTTCTGCTTTTCCTGGTTTTCCTTTGAGGAGAGCAGCCCAGGAGGCTACTGCATTTTTCCTTACTACTTTCAGCATCGTAACTCCAAGCAAAGATAGCCTGCCACTTAATTTTACAACTCATACACTCAACCTGCAAACATGCTGAAAAATAGTGTCTGATTCAATATTTTCTTACCTTCATCCTCTGCAACTAAATCATTCTCAACTTTCTTCCACAAAAATGACCAATGGTGAAGAAGTTTGTGTTCCATTTCCTAGTGACTGTGATATTTATTTGTGTCCCTTCTGTTTTCCTCCCATTTTGGCACCTTCTTCAAGAAATACTTGAGTTTTTCTCTGTGGCTTTTTAAACTGGTATTTTAAAGTGTTTTTAATGTTTCAGATTTAATTTTTTAAAATATACATTTTACTTAGTCTTTAAATTAAGTTGAACCAAATGACTGTTTATCTATACTTGTAATTTTGAGGTTACACTCTGATAGTGCTCCAAATGGAGTTTGACATTTATTTGTGCTATTAGAAAGGAGAAGTTTTATTCACTTACATACTTACAACATCTTATCCTTTAGTGTTTTATAGCCTGAAAAAGGTCTGCAAGAGCAATGGCCTAAAAGGCCTGTAATGAATAAGGAAAGAATGTTGAGGTATATTGTTATGAAAGTAACTACTAATATTGATTTCTAGATAACAACAAATACTTCTTGTTAATTTTATAACTAAAACACATAAAAATGGTATTTAAAAAGTTCTCATTGGTCATGGCACGATGACAATGGAACAAACTTACATTCAGGTACAATAAAAAAATCACTTGTACCAATGATGTAAGAACTCCACATACCAGCCTAAATGCCAAATTATACCTGCTGAAGAAACAAACTGCCACTACCATGGAAGTCATGTTGGCTACTTGCACTTACCTGTAACAAAACTGATACTATCAAGTGATATTTTCTAAAAAGGGAGCCCTAAGATAGTGACAAGTGCACTGAATTATCAATAATGAAATCAGACTGTTTGAACAATTTTATCAGCATTTTCTCAGCATTTTCTATTAAAATATTTCTTTAGATAAATGTGTGCATGTGCTCTTTATTGATTCCACCACAGTCTCAAATTGCTAAGTGTAAATTCATAGCAGAAAGTCTCATTACTGAGGGTATGCTATTTTTTGGTATTGGTTAAGCATCAGTGTGAGACATATCTATCCTAATCAGACATGGGATTTGTCTACTGCCTAGATCACAAACTCCACCCAAAACATGCATATATATTTTATATATATATATATATATATATGTATGATGAATTGTTAACTTTATTTCTAGTTGTAGGGGAAAAAAGAAGTGCATATTCAAGTCAGCATGATCGTAATCAATTAAATGACATAAACATTTTAAAATCCACACACTTAGTCATTGCAGGACAAGGTCTTTAAACCTACTTCACTGCCCATGTGCCTAAATTCTCATAGCTACTGCATTAGGCTCACAACTGAGAAATCCAGAAAGCCAAGTATTTCTGCTTTGGGGCCTCACACAGGGAAGAAAAAAAAAAAAAAGCAGTGGCAGGTGAGCTCTGTGGATTTTTGTAAGGCCAGCTGCTAATGGAGTATTGCATATACCCAATTGGGAAACAGCTACAGTTACATTTTGGTACATGGCAAAAAGAAAGCATGCTGTAACCCTTTCAGAACACAATACTAATGGAAAGCAACTTCAACTGATCAATTTAAGACATCAGCCCAAATACCATTCCTTTCCTTGTAAATTTGCAGATTGTGAAGGATTATGAACTGCCCTCAGCTAATTCAACTGTCATTATTGCCCAGTAACTGTATTTCTTTAATGTTGATGTAAGACCCTCAGTTCCTCAGAACCCAGCAAGCAACTCTACTATAAAAAACTGAGCTGAAATACTGATTTTGGGCAGACTGCAACAGTACTGATGATGCAATGAACTTTATGTCTGGATGTGTATTTTTTTTAACCATCAGCTACCTGCCCACAGGACAAAACAAGAGGTGGAATTCAGAGTGATGTCCTGTTTTTAATTGGAGTAGACACTCATTTCAGTGTCTACTAGTCCCTTTCTGCAACTAGCCTGTGTTTAAAGTAAAATTCAAACACACACACACACACACACACACACACACAAAATCCACATTAAATGAAAATTCCCAAACATGCCCTGGTCTTGGCTATGCTTATAGTTCCATGTCCTTAAATGATTTGTGGTTAGGCTAGCCAGCTGAAGCTTTTAATGCACTTTATGTACTGGCCTTTGACCATATTTGCAACCTCTATACCAAAATAGAGACACTGCAGAATTTAACTTTTCAGGTAAACAGGACAAATCAAAGTTGTTACTGAAGGGGTTGTAAAATGTGGTAACACCTGACTGAAGTCTGTCTTGTCTTTATTATTGACAGATCAAGATTTTCACAAAATCAAGATCCCAAGTGTACAAAGTACAAACCAGGAGCTTTATTGCATGGAAAGATACAATATGGTATCAAACCTACTCTGGAGCCAGATGGCACAAAGACATTAGAGCTGCATCCTGCCTTTCTACTACTCTGTTGAAACACAAGTCTCTGAGGTTAAACTGAAAAGACTTATTAAATATAACTAGGAAACCACGAAGCTGATGATTGTAAACATAGCTGTTGACAGCAACAAAACTCAGAAATACCCAAGTGGGAGTGATCATTAAAATACTGGTCCCATGACAAAAGCTTTGAAGTAGTCTGTAACACTTCAGTGCTAAACTGCATTTTTGTTATGTTAGTAAGAGCTTATCTGCAAGAAGTTAGGAAAGGTCAGATTAAGTAAAACACTGTGTGGACTGTATACCCATTATTGATGGCAGCAATGCATACTATGAAATTACCTGCTGGCTGCTCCAAGATTCACTCCTGTTCTGGACAAACATCCACCAGCAGCCAAGGCAAGCTGAGTACTCCATCCAACTCCAATCCCACTGGTTGCTTTTTGAGCTGTAAGGCTGGACACTCCCGTAGGCATCCTGCAAACAAGCGCTCCCAGAACACACAGCATTCTGCTGAAACACTGCACACACTTTAAATGACCACTGCTGTACTGCACTGAAGTGCAGCTTTGAATTAATGTTTTAGGTTTTATTCAACAGATTTGGCGTTTTACAGTGCCAAATTTTACAAGCTTAAGGTGTTCCTGCTCAAGAGCTTACAATCTAGTTTTTAGATGAGGGAACCAGAACAAACTTCAATGAGGAAAAGAACGACAGAGTACTTAGTGAGTATCAACTTGTCAATCTTTGTCTCAAAACACACACACACATTAATTCATCTCTGGGAGTCATCTAACAAGAATCTTGAGGACAGAGGTGGCAGAGACCTATAAATAAGGCAACAGGACACTCAACAGAAGGGTGTAGTGAGAAACTGTTTATTAAGTAAACCAAAGAGAGGTGGCAGATGTAACCACGTGAAGTCGTAGTACTGTAGTGTATATCTCTCATGAAGTACTGCAACTTGACACCTGCTGCACAGCTACTAGAACTCCAAGAAGTCTACCAGCCACCCATTTTCATACAATATCCCCAAATGAACATAACAAGGGGGGAGGGAAGAGTGCTGCTAACAGCGATTTTCTGGGACTTTCCCCCAGTCACCCTTTTTTGTACACTGAAGCAGCATGGGAGGTCTCACAAGGTGCCTGAACACTGCTGACCTAATGTTCATAGCACTCTGTCAGGTAAGTCACAGAGGTATTATTTATACAATTTTACTGCTGCTGAACAAACCAGTTCTTGCTCCATTAACTGGAGTAACTCCTGACAAAATTTCTGTGCAACACAAACCAACAGTAGCTGCAAAGCAAAAACATGGCTGTTATAAGGGACAGTACTTTTGCCAAAATGGATTATTACCCAGGCAAACCCTTCCATGTAACACTCCTATGCTAGACACACTGAATGGTATGGCTAAATAAATGTGAAGAGAAACAGCCATATCCCTTAGATGGAAAAGCAACAGCACTGCTATGGTAGCGCTCACTTGCATCACACACTATTTCAAAAACCAAAAGAACACTAAACCTACAGGGAATGCACAGCCCCAGTATGTTCCCAGCAAATTATTCTCTACCAATGCTGCCAAAACAAACTCAGCTGACAACTCTTTGAAAATTCAAATCCATTTCTGGGGCTTGAGTTTTCCTCCCCAGAAGTGATACAATTTATCACAAAGAGATCATGTACATTCATCATTAAACTAAAGGAACGCAGTCTTTCCTACACATAAAAGTTCATGCCCTGTTCATTTTACAGCATTAACAGCAACTGTTTGCATTTTCTAGAATGCTTTTTAGGATCTGCAGCACAACAGAAATGAAAAAAATTCAACTTTCATTGTACATAACACAAAGTCTGAGTGGCCAGAACCCTACTACTGACCTCTTTTCACCATCACTTTATAAATACAAGTCATATTCGACTTTTGGGTGTTCTTTGGCTCATGTACCAGTTAGCAACAAGTTACGCTGTTTTTCTTTCTTCCCTCAGTTTGCTGCATGAAGTGTTTGCTGGGGGAAAGCTGGACCTAGTACTGACCACCTGATCCTCAGCTGTTAGTACCTGGAAACACTGCAATGTTACACTTACTTGGAAGACTAAGTTTGATGAAATCCCACTTGACTGAAAGTAAGAATCCATTGTCTATAAATTGATGACCAGTAATTGAGCACACAATACTGCTTTTATTTGAAGTTGCTAACCTCCAGTATGAGGTTGACTCAAAACCGAGACTTGTCTCAGCACATTTGCCGGTGACCATTGTTGACTGTCACATTCCTAAACTTTTAAGGCCATACCAAGAGAAAAGTCATGAAAGTTCAAAAGCAGGAGATCAGGAAAGTCAAAGACACCAGGTTTTCAAGACTTGAAATATCCAGTAATTTCATTCTTGCACAGTGCTGTCTCCCCTATACGCTCCCTTTCCCCACTGCCATCAGATAAAAATGAGAACATCCTCCTTATGGAAAACATACTCAAAGCAAGTAAATTTTAAACCTTGTTGCTACACTACTGAAATAGTATTTTGAAAAGAAAAATTACTGCCCTTTGGTTTGGTTAGTTTTTAAAATGGTGTATGAATGTGGACTTGGCAACTGTAAAGAGAAAACTTCCATCAACTACATCTGAGTTATAGGAAAGAAGGCAAATTCCTTATGATCTGGTCATTCTGTTGGAAAGAAGAAAGTAAAGCAGATTTGTGTGTCTTCATTTTCTGCTTCCGTTGCAGCCCACCGGTTACCTATTCAAGTATTTCAAAGTTCAACTTAAGAAACAGAAGAAAATTGTATGTGAATCCTTAAACAGTATAATTAAAGGTTAAAGACATGATTCTGCCAAAGCATATAAATTTCAAGTTTTGAATAAACCATGCATGAAGATAAGTGGTTAAAACAGTATAACCTCAAGATATCTTCCCTTAAATACATTCCCAACTGAGCTTTCCCAAGTTCACACTTGGTGTTTGTTTTATTGGTTTTGTTTGATTTGGCATTTTTTGTTTTGGTATTTTCCTTCTGCCCCCAGATGCATCTATGGGTAATAAGCTTTGTACAGCAGGAACTCTACATTCCAGTCAGTCTGTCTGTCTTGATGCTAAAAGCACTTTAAAAGTGAAAAGGATAAAGCTCTTGTCCTATTGAAATCTGACAACCTGGCTTTGGTGGTAGTTTCATTAACAGTAAAGTATGAGGTAATATAAAACACAGCCAAATAAAGCTACTTTTAAGCACTTGTGTCCAACAGCAAAGACATCAGCACTTTTAAATTTGCAGCCCTGTTTCTCCCAAAAGAGAACAGATGCCCATGGTCAGAGAAACAAGTTCCATGAACACACTTGTCAAACTGATTCTGTTTTAAATTCACCTCGAAGTGGAATGTTTCAAATCATGGAAGGGTCTAAACATAAACATTATTTAATGCTGGATACACACTAAGTTTTTATTAAGCATTACACTAGAACTACTTTGGTATAAAAATACTTTATTTTAAAGCTATGAAAGTTATAAATATATGTAGTTAAACTTTCTACTCACAGAATGTTTGCTATTTTAACATTAGTGATTTGTTTCTCCTAACGAATCTGAATTTTATTCGAAAGGTTTACAAGACATTATTACTATAATTTAAAAAACCCATCATTACAGGGATCTGTACTAATTGTGATGTTTTATCAGTATTCATTTAACCTCTAGATTTTTAATGAAGGCAGCAAAAACAACTATTTTCTGATGATACAGAATTTCTTATTTCTTGAAGCGTTTCTGTGGTTGACCACTTCTTCATTAGTTACCTGCAGCATGGCACCTTCCTGCCAAAGAAAAAAAAAGTGTATCTGAAGATGTTTATCACATATGTCTAAACCAAATTACCAATAGGGGAACTTCAGCCATTTTTAAAAAAAAAGTATAAGCAGTTCACTGGTGTGTCTAACACAAAAGGAACAGGACTTTTGTTAGCTGAGTCCACGTTCTTCAATGGGTAGCCTTTTAGAGGCAATGAACTTTGAAATTAAGGCATTTTTGGTTGCCTTTTTTTTTGACAGGTTTTGTTGATTTTTATTTAAAACCAAATCTAGTAGAGTATGCCACCCTTACTCTGAGTAACTCATTCAATACTTGATAAATTTCCATCAATTTGAGGTGCACACATTCAATGCAGTGAGAGTAAGGCTGACTAAATTTGGCACTAAGGTTTGTTAGCTGCAAGAACTATAAAAAATGGTGGAAACCTCAACATTCTAGCCAAATTCCAATTTACACAAATACACTGTACACTTATGAAATACCACCTGCAGTTTCATTTGAAGGTTTCACTTGCCCTCCTAAAGAACTGCTTATGCAGTTGTTAAAAGAATGGACGACACATTCCTTCACAGAGGCGGATGTATTCTGTGGTGAAATTTTTCCTTACACGTAAACACTCTACAGTTACTTGGGAACCTTCAGGATGAAATGTGTTATATAGAATAGATTACAGCAGACAAGACACGGAACAACATAGTTCATTTTCAACAGCACAGAACTACCTTCATTGCATTACCTTGCAACCACCATAATGCATAGACTCCCAAGAAAAAAGAAAATGTTGCAGGATGCAAAAATAAAGTTGTATGATTTAATTAACTTGTGACCTACCATTTTAACTACCAACACCAGGGATGGAACCCTTGCAAAGCTTTACTAATGGACACTTGCAGGTCTCATTTGTTCAACTGTAGCAGTGTACAGTGGCAGCAGTCTATGCTTGTCCAGGGTTCATATCATAGCTAGATTCCAGTAGGAAAAAAATATGTTAAGTAGCTGAAATTAACAATTATTTTTGTAAAAAAATTTAATAATACAAGAAAACAGGATTCACAAATTTCTTTTCAATTTGTAATAGTTAACTCAATTCATTGCTATATGTTAAACTACATAATGATAATCACTATACTGAAAGAATACTGTCATACATTATTAATTTCTTGGGTTTGAAACATTAAGAAAGGAAAAGTAAACAAGATCTTACCTAAAGAAGTTTAACTGAAGCTTAGAACTATTTTGCTCTACACCCTCAGCCTTCGTTGCCATCCTTATAAACAATCTACCGTAGTTAAAGCTTTGCAGAGATACAGCACAGCTTTTTAAGACTGGCTGAACTTTTAGTGACGTTTTCAAGAGTTCTCTTGTACTAGACCTGCGTCCCTGGAAGAGTACCTTGCTGGGGTTTTTTCCTTTCCTTGCCATTGAAGAAGCAGCATCTAAAAAATCTAAAAAGGTGTTTCTCCTTGCAGAGATACCCCTTAAGTTACCTAGATAGTTTAAACCTGGTAATTTACAGACAACATACTTTTTCTCACCAGCATTAAATTTTACACGTACAACAATAGCTTTGTATTATTTGTGGGACCTTATACTACCCACTCCTTGCCTTATTTTACAGTATTAAAAAAAAAATCTAAAATTACACAATATTTCCTTTAGAATTATTTTATTAAAATCATAAATGTACAACAGCTTCTTAACTCTACACACGCACTTAAATTTTTAAAAGGAAAACGTTATGTCTTATTACACCATGATCCTGGCTAAAAGCTTTTCAAAACTTTGAGAAAAATCTTAAAAAAGGTTTCACATGTCACCTGAAACTTACAAATTTAACATTATCAAAGGAATGCTTCTACACTTACAAAGACCACTAGAAAGAAACAACAATTAAAAAGCTAAGAAACTGTCTCAAAGGCATTTTTACAATCCTTCCTCCACAGTAAGGTAATGTTATTAAATAATCCAAATCCATTCACAAAATGGCTCTCTGCATCTGCTCTGGTGTCTTCTGCCATATCACTGCATATTTATGCATGACTGAGATAAGTGTTTCCTTAACATTGTTATTTCGATAACCTGAAGCTGTTCTGTTACCTCTGGGCTCTCATCCTCTCCTATTTATACAGTGAAGCCTGTTTCAACAGAAGTAAAGAGTAAAAAAATAGGTTATGAAATTATTCATCTAACCATTTTTTAAAGGAAAGATAATATCCTAAAAAGCTTTTAACTCCTGCAGCTACTCTCAAGAATCACTGCAATATTAACACTTAAAAACATACTTACCCATGGCATGCTTGAAGAAACTCAGTAACGGCTCCTCCCTCCATATCCACCACTGCCTCCACTGCCCCCGGGACCATAGTTTCCTGCAGATGCAGAACAACAAACAGAATGGTCCCATCAGTACATTTTTAAATCTAGGAAAGTTTTTCACGGAAGCAATCAATCAAAGCTTGACTAAATGAAGAGTAACATCTGCTTTAATTCCAGTGACAGCATTTGCAACACAGGCTTTTAACAGTTCACTGTTTTCCTCTAAGGAACCTCCAAAGACTGCCACAGGAAGCAACTACATGCTGAAATCTTACAAGATTCAACAGTGCCACATGTAATCTGATGCACTGTGCTGTCTTAAGACTGTGAGGGCTGAATTTGCTTGTAGGCTAAACCTTATAAGAAAGGGCTTTATGTTTCAGTTTCCATTTCACAAGTCTGATACTCCATATTAAGTAACTTATAGACAACAAAAAGTAGGATGCCTCAGAAAAAAAAGACACAAGAGGAGGATAAAATGAAATCACAGCAGATGTGCTGGAAATTAACTAGACTCTCCACAAATAGTGTGAGCTGACAGCAAAGAACATGAAATAGAATCTTTAAAATCGAAATTGCACAACACTGTGGAAAAAGTTAGTATGTTTTATCTGTTTCAAAATAAATTTCCCTGAGACAAGCTTTACAATCTCAAGACACTGAAGCAAACTTGCAGAAAGAACACAGGCACTGCAATACATCTAACTGCACAAGTTATCCAATTCCTACACACCCACCTTGGAATCATAGAATAACCTGGGCTGGATGGGACCTTTTAAGGTCATCTTGTTCCAAACCCTCTGCCATAGGCAGGGTTATCTGTCACTAGACCAGGATGCTCAAAACCCCATCTAACCCTGCCTTGAACACTGCCAGCAATGGGGCACTCACACCACCTCTCAGCAACCTGTTCCAGCACCTCATCACCCTCACAGTAAGTTTTTTCCTAATACCTAATCTCAGTCTACCATTTTTTAGTTCAAAACAGTTACCCCATGTCTTCTATCTCCCCCAAAGTCCTAGAAGTCCACCCACTCCAAGTACAAGGAACTATACAGGACATATACCTCCACCATATGGTCCCCCCATGTTCCTGCTGCCACCAAAATTTCCACTCTTCATCGGACCGTAATTTGAAGGTTGTTGGTTGTAGTTGCCAAAATCATTATAGTTTCCACTTCCATAATTGCCTGTATTATCAAAACAAAAGTGGAGAAATACCTACATGAGCTAAAATGGATGCAACACTTTAAGACACCCCATTATAAAAATTCTAAACAAAGTACAAAATCACACACGTATTCCAGCAGTGCATGCACCAAACAATGTTTTTGTTCTATTTCATACTACTTGAAAAACAACAACTTCCTTACACAACAGTTCCAAACAACCATTCCCCCCAACCTCAAATGACTTGCAGTAATTTGTAACTGAAATGCTTGAACAATTTAAGCTTAAATGTTACCTCCTCCATAGTTGTCATAACCACCTCCATAGCCCCCACCCTGGTTGCCATAACCAGGTCCTCCTCCACCATAGCCTCCTCTTCCTCCTCCATAACCAGGACTGCCACCAAAGTTGCCACCTGTGTGAACATAATCCTTTTAAATTAGCTTTTCAATATAAAATGCACTCAAATTATACACAAAAAATATTTTTCTGTTTAGAAGAACAGAGAGAATAAAAAAGGTAGTTTTGTAAAGAAATTTCTATGGACAGTACTTTTTAAAACACATACTAACACCCACCCTAACTGAACTATGACCAAACCCCAACAGTCAGACTGCCTGAAGACCTCAACTGAAAGGTTTAATTAATCTTCATTTTCCAGGAAATTTAAGACCCACTCTTATCCTAAAGATAATAATGCTTGTCCAAAAAATAACCATACAATCTGCCATATGGAAATCTGACGTAAGCCAACAACCATGTACATTTCTTAAAGCCAACAAAATGGCTCAGGTAATTCAGATAAATTTTATACATATGAACATAAATATGGAAGTGTTTCTTAATGAGAGAAAAACAAATCACCACCACAACAGCAAACTAACCTCCAGGTCCTCCGCCATATCCGTTATATCCATCACCAAATCCACGGCCACTTCCATATCCATCTATTGGGAGAAAAAACCCCAAAGGATTTCAATTTAGCTGCAGCAAACTAGTAAAATTCTCAAACTCTTATGAACTAAATCTCAGAAATTATCAATTAAGAACATGTACAATTAACTTCAGAAAAATAAAGCTAAACATCCAATCATTGCTCTACATTTTTTCTTTTCTTGGGTTTATATGGTACCCAGTTTTAAAATGTCAGGCAAGCGCTGCATAGAACCAGAGAAATCTTTTTTTAGCAAATAATTACGTTTAGATTACTTCTGGCTTTCAATAAAAGCTAAAAAATAAAAACCAAACCCAACCAAAAAACCACAGCCAAAGCAAAACAGAAAAACCGAAACGCAAGTTACTTTTCCCAAAAATTGTTTCCACTGCTACAGGTGCATGTAAGTCAAACGGTACCACAGCACACAAAGTTCTCCAGAACCAGAAAAAAAAGCACTAATAAGGTAAAAAATGTAAATGCTACAAACATGCCTGTCTTACCGGCTCCCCCTCTGAAATTGCTCCCAGGTCCTGGACCAAAGTTGCCACCACCTCCACGAGCATCACCAAAACCGAAGTTTCCTGTATCAGTTTAACATTTATAAGTAGTGAGATTGTGGAAAGTGAACACAAAAATCAACCACAAACTACTAACCATTACTTGTACATACCTCCTCTCCCACTCCTAGAATTTTGAACTTCCTGCATTTCCTGTCTAGAGAGAGCTTTCCTTACTTCTGCATTATGTCCGTTGATGGTGTGGTACTTCTGCACTGTAACCATATCAAATAACAGGCTATCAGCATTCAACTGGCAACAAGTCAGAGTATCAGACTTCTAACACAAACACATTCTGAATCATATAAGAGAACACAAAATACCATACGATTTTGTAACAAACATGACAACACTTATTTGAAATACATGTTCCCACACAATCCAGCAACCTATGATGGAGCAAATAATACAGGCACATAACTAAATCCCATTATCTGTAAGCTCAGCTTTATGCTGAGGCTGTAAGAATTAATACTATCCAAAGAAGGAGTGAAATTACTTACATACAATTTTATCCACAGGATCATGGTCATCAAATGTAACAAATCCAAACCCTCTCTTTTTACCAGACTGTCTGTCAGTAATGATTTCAATAGTGTCGATTTTCCCATACTCCTCAAAGTAGTCACGAAGGTGGTGCTCTTCAGTGTCCTCTTTAATACCACCAACAAATAATTTTTTCACAGTAACATGAGCACCAGGTTTTCCAGATTCCTGTTAAAAGAATTTTCTAAATTAGCACAAAAAAAACAATTTCACAAAGCACTATTTTAGCTGGATTTCAGGAACAGAATTCAGATAAACTACAATTTTTAAGGTACAGCCCTTTTGTGAGGCATGACCTTGCAGGCTCATTTAGGGGGCCTTCTAAGAGGAAAGTAACACAGCATTACTTGGAGGTTTTTCCTCCCTCTTTTATGTCAAAGCTTTAAAAGCACTGAAAAATGACACAGATTATCTGTCTGAAAGAACTGCAAGTATTTAATAACTTAAGTTAGAGCAGACTTCTGTAATTGTTAAAACAAAGATGCATCAGTTTGTTCTGCCCAATACCCTGACAGCAATGAACCCACACTGCACTTGTATCAAGGCCCTTCAACCTCAGCAAATTCACAACTATGCATTTTAATCCCATTAAACTGCATACACACATGCTGTTGTAATTACCTTTTTCCAAATGCTAACCAACCCTGCATTCTGCAGGGAATGGAAAGAAAATCGGGATAGCTAACAGGGGTACCAGTGATTACAATTTCCATTTCCCCATACCTTTGGGACAGCTCATTCAAATCCAGTTCATCAGTCCAACCTTAATCTGGTAAGCCCTCCCAGAGCTTCCATGTGGTGAACAGAACTTGCATTATAATCCACCCTTGCTCCTCAAGCACCTCTGTGCCACAGTAACCTGGCTCTGGTTTTATGTACCTTTTAGAAATACCCCAGAAAGATCTTGGAATAATCAGAAAGACTGACAGGAGTTTATTAATTTGAGGCTTGTAACAGGAACTATTCCAGAAAAGTTGCTTTGGAATTTGCATAATTACAAATATTCAACAGAACATGTTTGCTACAACATGTTTCAGACCCCAGACCTGTCCCTTGCAGACATGATTCCATAACCAGAGTAACATAATTCACTGTAATAGTAGACATAGATATAAGAGACTAAAAGTGTGGGAAATAATGCCCCAACTATCGGCTTTGAACCAGGTAATTTAAACCCAGACAACTTCAAACAAAAACAAAGCCCAACTGTCTGACCAAAACAGGCATTTTTCAAAGCATGAGAAGCACCTGCTTTCAAAGCCATACTTACCTCTCTAGCCACAGCTCTCTTAGGCTCAACCACCCTTCCATCAATCGTGTGAGGTCTTGCAGCCATAGCTGCATCAACTTCAGCCATGGAAGAGAATGTTACAAAGCCAAACCCCCTTGATCTCTTGCTTGCAGGATCCCTCATTACCTAGAATCAATAAACACATTTAAACTATTTCTATCTGTCTCATGTTAAGCTTTTTGGTAACAGTATTAAGAGTGTGTAAGCTTAATTTACTTTTTCCTTGGTTTGATTTCAAAACACAAAGCAGCACACTCTGTTGATTTAGTATGAGTGACACTGCTTGGGATCAAAGAAATTCAAACCACTGCTGTCCTCCAAGACTCAGTTAACTCAGAAATGCAGCTAGATCAGTGAGGTGCATTTATACTTGTGTTTATTTTTGGAAAAAAAAACAAAAACAAAACCATTCACATAGTTTCTTTTAAGCTTCATGAAGACCACCGACTTTAAACCTGTGTTATTACTTACTACTCCCACGACACTTCAGCAGAGAACTTCTACCAGAGTCACCATCCCTGTCAGTATTTAGAAGACACACAAATGCAGGTGCTTACAGACATGGTTTAGGGATGAACTTGTCAGTGCATGGTTAAATAGTAAGTGGTTTCTTCCAACCTTAACAACTCTATGAAAACATCACAGAGAAAGACATCCTTTTCCAGCTTTACTGAGGCTGCTTACCAAGACACCATTTTTTGCCAAATGTTACCAACCACACAGATGTAATAGTGCTCCCTGGAAGCACTTCCTAATGCACTTCAGACAACTTTCAGATACCAAAGCTGAACTGTTGCAATCAGTAGTTAGATAATCTGTTTACAGAAAACAGATTGTGAATGTTCCCTAACTTAATCAAGCTTGCAAGAGTAAAATTTACACGTTGCTACAATGGACTGAACTGTGTGTAAAGCAACCAACTGTACCATTAAAAGCTAATATTCCATCTTCTCTAAGCAACCCAGAAAACACACATTTAAAATTCCTACACATTCCATGCCACTGCTATGTACTGGTATGCTGAACTTACCACACAGTCTGTAAGCTTTCCCCATTGCTCATAGTAACTCCTCAAGCTTTCTTCTGTGGTTTCAAAGCTTAAGCCGCCAATAAACAGTTTGCGGAACTGCTCCTTTTCCCTCTGCCACGAGAAAAAAAGATTACATTCATATAATTTGAAACACCTCTTCTGCATTAGCAAATCAAACACTAACCAAGATTTTCATAGGTGTCAAATACTTTCAGTAAGACTTATTTTCAAAATGAGACCTGGCTCTTCTAAAGGTTCTACCCCTATTAAAGGATTTAAGTAATTTATGCAATTCTACAGGTCTGCTTTTACAATACAAATTTCTTTAGTCCTTATTCCTGCATCTCCCTCTAAATATCAAGAGCAAGGAACCACACTTGAAGACTTTCAGAATATTCCTCTGTAAGACCCATATGAGATGCTTTTTAAAGAAAATGAGAACTTTGGGATTTGTTTTTATTACAGAAAATAGGAATTAATTTATACTGTCTGATTCCATCCTGGGTAACATTCAATTATAAAAACCATTCTGGTTAAAGTTGTTCTACATTAATACTACCGTACTATTTATCCAAGGCATTGTGAGTGAAAATCAATTAAATACATCTAAATATGTTATGTAACAGGGTAACAATTCCTGTTTTCTCCATAATCACTAAAACAAATGAAACTCAAGCAATCTGTAAAATTTACCTGGAATCCCACACCACTGGAATTACCAATAAACCTATACACCCTCAACAGGAGCACCATTAAAATAATTCATTTCCAAGTAGAAATGTGAATAATACAATAGTGGATATATTCATATCCACTAATGCTTTCAGTAAGACTTTATTTTCTTGCAGAGAAACTATCACTGCACTTGTTAAGCAGAGATCTTTTATGTAATGAGAAGAGCATCATTAAAAAAACCCAACAAAAATCAGGACCAGTAATAAGCTATTGAATTCACTTTTCTTGTATATACTGGTAAACTACAGCAGAAAGGAGAACCTTCCAACTTCTACCAGTTCAAAGCACTTTTACAGTAACTTTTTATACAAATCAGGCCTTTTAATTGCCGGGTTTTACATACAAAAGTATCACTAGCTCATAAGTGCGAAAATTTCATGCCAAACTTAAAAAATGCACTAAGAAGTAGTTCCCTTCCACAAATTCATTATTTTAGAATGTTGTTTTGAAGAGAACTTTTCTTCTAGGGACAAGAGAACTCAAACCAAATCACTTCAGCTTTTTACTGTTAACTAACTTTAAAAATCAAGAAAATCTGCTTGGGTGTTTGGTTGGGTGTTTTCTTTAGTGTGGTGGTTATTTTTTACACAACTCAAATATCGCAGAGGAAAGTGCAATTGACAAACACGACTAACTGTGCAATGGGGACTAAGTTAAATTGAAATAGGAAACTAGAAAAACAGAGACTATGAAAACAAGGAAAATACTGCAGTGCACATATGCTTTTAGAAGTATTAAGCCAAGCTGCATGCAGACCAACATATTTTCTGAAGTTGTCCAAGGCAGGCCTGGATCAAGATGCATAACAGAACACAATTAGTGTAGGCAGTGACAACCTAGGGTTTTTTCTTCAAAATACACCTCTGTATTACCAGCCTCATGTACTGCAGTCTGACAAGGAAGTCGACTTTCTCCCCTCCTTCTTCCAAATACATCCTCTATTTAAGACTGATGAGTTCAAATTTCTCTTGAAAAATATTTGGAATCTGCTCTTGGATCTAATTTTTTTTTTTCTTCTAGGAATAAAATGAAAGCTAGTACTGTCTCCTCCTTACACAAAGGACAGGCAAAATAAGACACGTGTTCAGAAGCAGCAGAGACGTGTTTTAACTAGTTTATTTTCACCTCTTCGCATAAAAGGAACAAACAAAAGAACACTGCACACCAGACCACTATAAAAAAAATCATATTCATCGATATGTCATTTATTAATTCTGAGTAGGAGGTAGAAAAAAAATTTAAGCAACAATACTACAAAAACAAAATCCTCCCTTCAGTTTTGCTGCTTGAGAATTAGGGACCACTTGCTTACAGTTTCATAGATCTACAAGAAAACTTTTTCCTGTATAATCAATAACCATACATTTAATAAAGGATATTATTATAAAAATATGATAATTAAGAAAGTGTAGTAGGCAGATAGGATATTTTCAGTGTTATGTTTACTCCTGAAAACAGCAATAAACCTGTAAATGGAACTCAATGAAAGAATGGAACGATTATAAAAATATACTACATATAACTACCAGACACTGAACAGAATAGTTAATGCATTTCACAGATGTATTTAGGGTCATGATCTACCTAGAAAATCTACCACCACACGTCAGAAAACAGCAATAACGAAATTCATCACCAGTTCTTAATGAAAACCATTGAGCCAAAACAGCACACACAGGCGGCTCCACTAACATGCAGACAATCTCTACATGCAGAGAAACTATTTGTCTTAAAATGAGCCAGTTTGGAGAAGCTCTGGATGGCAATAACACTAACCTCCTACCAAAGTCCAGAGAGTTCTGCCCATCAAAAGTTTGTGCAGAAAGTATAAAATAACAACAATAACTATCATCATACCAGTACCTCTTGAAATCCTGAGGAAAATACTCTTTTGGTAAAGACACAGACACCTCATACTTAGGAAAGGCCACAATATAAAAGCTGGAGGTAACACCTCTCTCGAGATTTCCACAGTACATCCCGTAGCAGGAATCAAACGCCAGAGCAAATTTTTACCTCTGTAGGATCTTCATCCGTGTGTATTTTAAACTTTCCTTCACAGGCTTAAAGCAACTTGAAAGCATAAAAAATGCATAACCTTTACTGAAATCTTAATCACCAGAGCAAGGAAAGGTGTTTCATATAGCGGTAACGTGCGCACACACAATCCACGCTGACTGCGGAATTAAGAATTCGGGTAACAAAAACGTTTAAGGGAAACAAGCGAAGGGGATCCCTGAACTCCAGGGCTCGGCAATCCCTCAGCGCTGCTCGCCCGCCGCCTGTGGCAGCCGGGACGCAGCGGCCGCGCCGGCTCCGCCATGTGGCGGCAGCGGGAACACCGCGGCCCCGAGCCGGGCGGGGAAAATGGCGCCCGGGAGCAGCCGCCGCCTCCAGGGAAAGCGCTGCAAATTGCTTCTAGCGTGCACCTACACACGCGGTACTAAGACCTCTCCGGCGCTCATTCTCGTCCCCGTGAACACCTGACGACTACAGCTGGCCCCCGCCTTGCCCACTCTGCCGGAGGGATCCCCACAGCCCCTCGCACCACGAGTCTCGGCCAGGCCGCCATTTTACCCCTCCCCCTCGCCACCGCCATTACCCGCAGCGCCACCTCGGCCGCTCCGCGCCTTGCGAGGCCAAGACGGCCCCCAACACGCGGAGCTCCAACTCCCCCTCCTCCTGCGACACTTCAGCAGCAGCGCAGCTAATAGCCAAGGCCACGGGCTCAAGAACGTGCTGTCCGCCATGCGCGGTTACCGCAGCTTCTGCCGCCTCGCCAGGCTGCGCGCCAGCCCCAGTCGCCGCTTCCAGAACCTTCCTCTGCGCAAAGACATCCAGCATCCACCCCGCGCTGCGACCCGACAGCAGCGCCCGGACTTGAGCGGACCACTCAAGCTTGCCTGTAATGCTCAGCCCCGAAAAAATTCACTGTCTGCACAAGCAAACGCGTCTCCCTCCTTAAAAGCAAGCTCTAAATCCTCCCATTCCACGTACCATATTCTTCATGGTTTATGAATTCCTGCTCGAGAGTACCGTACAACCGGTCGGTAATGGCTGCCCGAGCTGTTACGTAATTTGAAATTCAGCTCCGCGTAGTGTTAGCGCCCTCCTACTCCAGCTCGGGCTCTCTTCCGAGGTTTAATTTATTAAAAAAAAAAGAAAAAAAAAAAGAAAAAAAAAGGCAGGCTCTGGAGCTTAAATATCTCCAAAGGGGCTGCAGTTCTGAATAACGCCCCTACGTGTTTTTATCGTGTAATGGAAAGTCATGGACTCCGTTAGTAATGGCCGCCTCCGAAATGAGCCGAAGGAGCTGTCGTCGTCGAGCTTATCCGCTTCGACAGCCGCCGGAAAAACCCGAACCAGGAATGGAAGCTCATTCGACTCGCTTCGGTAATTTCCGGAATCTGCCGCAGCAGGCGAAAATGGCGCTCGGCGCCAGCTCGGCAATTTCCGGACAGAAAGACGCAGCAAGTCATCGACTACTTCAGCCAGCTCGGCAGTTTCCGACCACCGACAGGCTCGCGAGACGTGCCCGAGCGCAGCCGAAGCGGCCTCGAACGCTGCTGGCACCGTGTCACTTGTTTTTGTTTGGTTTTTTTTCCCGGAAATTGAGAAAAGGCCCCGAAGGCTCAAACCTGGGCGTTAATATTAGTCGGGGGCGGCCGCACATCGCCCCTCGAAACCTCTCTCTGGCCCCCTTCCCCCTCCGCCCAGGCAGGAGGAAGTGAGAGCTACACAGATTTTGGCACAAGTGCGACACATCGCGGGGCCCCGGCGGAGGGAGGGAGGCGGACTTCACCGCAGCCCGCTCCGCTCTTTCCCCCGCACCGTCGGCATCGGGCGTGCCGCCCGCTCCGCCGCTCTGTTCTCCTCCCCTCCTTCATCCCCTCCCTTCTTCCCTCTCCGGCGGCCCTACACGCACCGCGACAAAGGGTGAGTGCTGCCGCCCCGCGCGCCAAAGAAATGGCGCTGGAGCAGCTCCTTTCTTCCCGCCCCCTCTGCTCCCCCTCCCTTTCAGCTTCACCGCGGATCCACCCGCGGATCTCCCGCCCGCAGCGAAGCCTCTCCAGCCGACTCCTCGAACCTCTTTTCTCACTTATGAATGAGTTCTCGGGCCTCAGAGGCCCGCTGCTTTCCGAGCCCGCTTCCCTCCCCCCTCCCCTTGCTCACGCCCAGGCCTCCCCGCCGCAACGCGGGAAATGGCCGCGCTCCAAGGGGGACCCCTCCAAATGAGCTTCAAACCCACCCCAGCGCTCCTCGCCCGCCCTCCGCAGGCCCGAGGCCCGCCCGGCCGCACCGATCGAGGGCCTCGCTCCACGGCGGCGGGCAGCATCGGGCCGGCGCGCATTCGCAGCGGCGGCCATGATGGCGGCCGTAGCTCCCGGGGTCCGCCAACCCCGTCCGCTCCCCCAGGCTTACCCAGTCGCTTTCCCGGTCGCCGCGAGGCATCTTCCTTCTTTTGGACGCCTGGCGCGGTCCTGCGCTCGCCCCGCGTTGGAGAGACGTCTTGGCCCCCCTCCTGTGCCGGCGGCGACGACGGTCGGAGGTTGTAGCGGCTCGCGCGTAGGCGGTGGCGGCGTCGTGCGCTCTGCCCCGTCACAGCCGCCGGCGCGCAGTGCTCGCCCAGCCCAGCCCAGCCCAGCCCCGCCAGCCACCGCCGCGCCGCTCCCCGCCCTCCGCCTCCCGCCCTCCCTCTCTCTCCCTCCCTGCCCCCACCCCCCGCCTCAGCCCCCCGCGGATGTCGCTGTTGCTGCTGCCGCCGCCGCTCAGTGCGCGCAGGGCGGGAGCCAGGAGGAGACAGGAGACCCAAGCGGCTGGGCACCATTGAAGTCTGTATCCTTCTCTCTCTCTCTCTCTCCCTCTTTTCTCTCGCTGCAGCCGCCTCCTTTCACCCCACTCACCCTCGAGTCCCTTTCCCTGACTCCCCTTTCCTCTGCGGCTCGCTGCGGGCCGCCGCGGGGAGATGCGGAGCGCAACCCGCCCGCCTCCCCCCACCGCCGCTTCTTCCCCACCCCCGCTTCCTTGGCGGTGGGGGGTGGCGGGCGGAGCGGAGCAGTCGGGGAATCGGGGCTTCGGCACCCGCTCGGGGAGGGAGGGAGGGAGGCCAGCTCCCGGACCCGCGGACGCTGTCGCCCCGGGGAAGGAGAGCAGCGCCGGGGGCGGGGGCAGCGGCACCCGCGCGGCAGACAAAGCCGGCCCGCCGGCCGTCCCTGCGTGTGCCCGGCCCGGGGGAAACGTGAAGGGGCGGGGGGAAGACGGCGTGGAAGGGGCCCTGTCAGCGGCGGCGGAAGCGGCCCGGGGCCTGCGTCCCCGTTACCTCGCCCGGGGCGGCCCCGCCGGCCTCATGTGCGCCCGCCGCAGGCCCGAGGCGCAGCCGCCCCCAGCAGGCCTCCGCAGGGCTGCCTCTGTTCCGTGGTGGGGGGCCTGTTGTTGGGTTTTGAGGATTTTTTTTTTTTTTGCCCCTTTCTGCTACCTCTCCGGGAGACACAAGGCAAGACCTTCGGCACTGGCGCCCTGGCCCCGGCCCTTCTCCCACTTCGCCTACCCCGCCGCCCATGGGACTGCCAAAATCCACCTCCCGTATCAGGGGAGGATTGGGCGGGATCGCTGAGTCCGGGAGGCTTTCTGGCCTTAAAGGACTTCTCTGCTTTACCCAGGCATATGGGGAATTCTAGCATTTCTATAGCTCGCTGCGGGGCGGTGACAATACATGCCTATGGAGCTGGTCGGTATGAGAAATGACATGGAAAAGGGGATGGATTGTGTTCAACGTAATTTGCATAGGTTAAATATGTAATATGTGCATCTTAGCTGAGTTAATACTGTTCTAGGACCTTAACTCTTGCCAACTTGAGAATCAGAAGGCAACGTTATAGTTGCATTAAGATAAATATTTGCTGTTTATAAGAATTTGCTACCATGTAAGAATAATGGGTGATTCATTGCACCACAAATATATATCTGTTCCCCATCAGATATTTGCATTTAATATAACTTAGGTGTATCTTCAATTGCTAGAATCTGAACTCTTGTTCTATTTGGTTTAAGGAAATAAGCATCCCTGATGGTCCTCCCCCTTTTCCCTAGAAACATGTCTATGCTTTTGAAGGCCTTGGGAAAAATCTTTTTTCAACCCTATATACCACCTTGTCTGTATAATTTACCCTGGCTAGCCTAATGGTGCATTCTGGGTTATGCCGGACAAAGTAGTAACCTACTTTTTGTTCTGGATTTAATCCGTGTAAGAAATGTTGTATGCATTCAATACATGGGGGTTGGAACAAGGACCATGCTTGTCTTGGGATGCCTTTCTTTGAGTAATGCAAACTTCCTTTTAATTGTCATGCATTTTTCTAGTAAAAGCTCTGCAAGTCTGCAATAAAAATGGCCTCCAATAAAACTACATTGGTAAGTTCATGCACACCTAAAGTATATAAGGATTTAATCAACATATTTTTCTTCAAACTTATAACTTGGCATCTCCATTTAAAAGATACATCCACATCTCCCCTCCCCAGCATTATTCTGACCAAAATTTCAGATCCAGAAAGTAAGGCTACTAGAAAGGACATTGTCTTTGGTTTTAATAAATCTGCCATTTCTAAAGAGAAACTAGTTGGGAAAGAAGTGTGAAAGGACTCTGCACTATTTCATCTTTTCTACAATAGAAAATACTGAGGATTTTTTTAGCCTCCTTTCAGCATACCATGTAATTCATCATACATGTAAAAAATAAAGTCCAAATCATGTACTCATTTAATTTCTCCCAGTGTATTTGGAGAAAACTATTTGCCTGACAAAAGGCAGTCTTTACAGATGAAAAGTAACATTATTGAGAAATGATGTGGCATAATTAAGATGCCTTTTGAAATGCTTTTTAACAAATAACAGTTTCTTTGAATTTCATAGGAGCAGAGATTATCAGATGTCAACCCCTCCTGGACCATTTTAATGATGCATTCATGGATCTCAAGTCCTCTAAAGCTTTGCTTGACATTAAAATATGGACTCCTAAGGGCAGTTGGTTGCTGGCTACAGTTCTACTAATAATGATACATAGTTTCACAAAAGGCAGACCTGTAGAATTATAATGTGAGATGTATCTGAGGTTGAGATGGGGAAGTAAGCAAAAAATATATGTGCACAATTCAGAACTTCAATAGCAGAACAGCTGGTTTATAATGCACTCAAAAGGCCTGTTCTTAAATTTACAGAAATTATTACTCAGCTCAAAATATATCCAAAACTTGTATTAACTCCTGGCTTAGAAGTGCAATGGAGTGCTTCCTCTGTGTTGTACTAGTTTAAAATATTTCACCAAGGTGAATGTCTAAACTTTCAGTTAGTAATTGATTGTCCACTTATCCCGAATTTGAAGAAGAGGTTAGCCAGCCTGGGGAGGGGCGCTTTGGGGAGAGGAAAAAAATCTTACAAATGCAGTATTTTTAATCTTTTCATGTCGAGAATTTTGCTGCACAGGTCAGGAAAATCAGTTATGGTTCCCATGGGAACCATAACTAATTCTGCTTCGTTGTATATTTGCATGCAAAACCTAAATGTGTTAAGGGATAGGGTAGCTCTAGAGCTGTAATTCCGATTTTCTTATATCTTGTATGTTAAAATTCTACACCACAGTGTCACATCAGTGTTTTAAGTTTGCCCCTCCAAGAAAATGATTATCCATAGCTCTGCATTTGTCATATGTAGTGTCATATGACTTCTGTATGCAGAAAGAGAAACAGCCATACATTAGCCTTCAATGGTCAGATGTCCAATTTACAGCTTACAACACGCAACCCTAGAGAAGAGAACTTCAGGGGTCAAGTGGGCATTTAGTGTGTTTTCAGTTCAGTCAGGTGTCACAATTCACTTGTGGGCTGAGATTTGCATGGGCTTGTATAATCCCAGAATGTACAGGTTTTTAACATGTTCAGTATTTCTGCAGGCTCTGCAATCAAGTGTTATTTTAATAGGCTCAAGAGTTTGAAGAGCAGTGCTGATGCACAAGACCTAATAAATCTCTAATATTTAAAACAGAAGCAGCATACTCTTTATTTTGATATTTCTTACTGCACTTCAAGAAAAAAATACAGACCCCCATGACATTCATTTTCCTCTGTGGAAGATACTTGAGATACTTAAGTTTTAGAAAGTAAAAAACCAAATTGTTGCTTTGATACAGAAATCCAAAACATTGATCTTTAAGTGACAAGAATTAGTGAAGCCGAAAAGAGTACCAGAAAACAGTCTTCCATTGAATCAAAGAATTTTAGTCCAACGGAGAATACAGATGGAGATGTTCCCCACTTGTAGCCTGCTTGCCTCATCACCAGTAATTATAATGTTATTACTATGGTATAGTGAGTCTGTCTTTTTCTGTGTTGTCGTTTTCCCTTCTGCTACTTCTATTATTTGTTAATTTCCCTCATATCTACCCCTTTCTATTTCACACTTCCATTTTTTGAAAGAAGCTGCCCTCATAGAAGCCTTGGACATCTTCATGTTGTATTTCCCTTCAATATCAGTCTTGCATTCTTTTTCCTGTGGAGGCAAAAAAAGCCAATATGCTTAAGTTAACACTTTTCAGACATGAATGCTGTGGTCAAAATACACCTGGGATATGCAGGCACCTAAAATCTAATTGGAAATACATGCTCTGTTCTCTCTTCTATGCTCTCAAATCAAAATGATGGCCATGTGAGATATATACAGAAACTTGCTGTTTAAATGAGAAACTAGAAACTTTTTCTCCTCTTTGTTGTTTGAACCTTCAGTTTATGGGTTACTAACCATAAAGAGTGAAGTATTTTGGGGAGGGAGAGAAAAATTAATTATTAAAAATAAGGGGTACAAAGACAGGGCTTTGGCAAGAGAATCATCTTCCAGTCTTCACTAAAAGAATACAGTTTTTGTTCTAACATACATTTTTTTTTTACCTTTCACCACATCAAGACAAAATTCTACTAAGTCTAAAAGTTGAAAATTTCAAAATTGCAGTGTTGTCAAACTAACCCACGTTAGAGAGGACTAGAGAATGGCTATCAAGCAAATAGAGGTGCTTTGTGGTATTTGCTTGGCTGTATTTTGTTGTAGAGGAAGTGCTTTAGTGAGGAATTAGTTCTGTCCACTTTGATTTAGGGTGCTGCATAACTCTTAGAAGCTTAATACTTAGTTTATGGCTGCCACTTGACAATTTCTTTATGGGATGCAGTCCAAAATGGCAAGCAAACTGCTTTTGGTCTGCTAGTCCTCCAGAACTGTGATACAGCATGATAGGCTTGTTCCAACTTTTTTAAGATTACAAACAAGGAAATTCTGAAATGTGTCCTTCTACTGCTATTTAATTGTGCCTTATTAAACTGGGAATGCCTTGAGGATGATGTGGATGTAATAGTTGTTTTAAGAACTTAAAGAATATTACCTGAACTATCAAATGTAAACTTTAAAACACTTAAAAAAGTTTTCTAAGTTAGCAAAATTCCATTTATGTGTTAAGTGCTGTACTTAAGTGTAGCAGTCTTAAATTTATGCACCTTTGTGACATCTCTTTGTAAGTTACATGGGTGCATGGCTAAGAATGAGAAGAGACTGCAGTAATGGAATGCTCCTAGCATGTGTCCTCTTCAATAGTTGCGGGTTATTATTGAGTATTTTGCTTATTGTAGCAATACATCATAAACTTTGCTGCCATCAGTTCCTCCTTGGTTTTTTTTTTTGAAAAGGTAGAAGCCACCTTTTTTCAGTACCATCCCTTTTTTATGCATTTTCAGTTTCCTTATTACTTCTCTTTACTTCTGCCTTGCCCTCTGCCTTTTCACAGGCATAGAGTTAACTTTTAGAAGCTTCCTGATGTTTAGAGCATGTAGCACTGAGAATTAAATTTTTAAGGGGAGTATAGTCACTGAGTATGTGAACAAAAAAAATTCACCTTTTTAAAAACTGGTGTTGGGTATCTCATTAAGCAACTGATAAAAACCCAAAAGATTACCATGTCTTGCTCAGGTTACCTGACCACATGCACTAACATGAAAGGAGTCTGAGCTTCTGGCTTTAATGTTAATAAGCCAGTGAAGTAACTGTGTAAAGCAAAAGGAAAGAAAAGAATAACGTTATTCTGAATTTCTTTTGTAGCACAAAATGGGAAAGAAACAGAATGGCAAAGGTAAAAAAGTTGAAGAGGCAGAGCCTGAAGAATTTGTTGTGGAGAAAGTCCTGGACAGACGTGTTGTAAATGGAAAGGTGGAATACTACTTGAAGTGGAAAGGATTTACAGAGTAAGGCATTCCTTTTTTTTTTTTTTTTTTTTTTTTCTGATAGAATGATAAACACCATTGATTTGAAACTGTGCCAAGAGATTGGACAATGAGCATCCACTTTAAAGAAGCTTGAGGGAAGGACATCCTTAAATGCATAGTCAAGTGGGACAGTGGAGTATGAAGATAAAATAGAAGATAATGTAGTTCATTGTTCACGCTATATAAAATATTTGAGGACTTTTATGAAGTTCTTAGTGATTGTTCTTTTACCACTCTGATAGAGCTTGTGTCCATACCTGTCAAGGTAAGATAGACTGACAGCTATCATATATGTAGCCGAATGAATGGTGCTTCTGAGTAACAAATCATGCAGGAACACAAACTGCAGGCAGCTTTGAAACAGATAGTTTGCTTATTATTAATTTTCCTGAACTGTTCTCAAATTAACTGAATATGCCTGTGGAATGGTTGCCTTCATTAGGCATACATCAAAGGAATTTTTGAGTGTCTTTCCCAGGACTTACATATGTATGTTAAAACTTTGCAGTAGACTTAAGAAGCTGATTGTTTAAGAAGGAATGTAGTTGTGCCTCCTTCCAGTGACACTCTGTGGCAGCCTGCTTTACCAGCTGAAAGAAGAATTTGTGCATAAATGGTTATGTATGCTATGATTATTGTTGCATACCTCCCAAAGTGAGTGTATTGCAACATTGTGCAGTCTGGCAACCTGGAATGTGTGCAGTGATGTGTGTGCCTAAATGTGAAGCACAATGTGTTTAGTATTTGAGGGTCTGATTTGAACTTGTAATAATATGTTATTGTAATAGAAGATAATTTGTAGGTATCCTGCTGGCACAGTAGTGCTGTGCTAGTATTTGCATGTGAGATACAGAGTGGTTGTGAGGAATGTTCTTAAAATTTTAGTTAGCAAAATGCATACTCACTGAAACATAGGCAGTGCCCAGCTCTGCCCACCTTTGTTCCCTCCTGCACTCAGTCAACTGAAGGAAGCAGATAGTTCTAGGTACAGTTGTATTCAGTGCTCAGGGACAACTTTAGTGTGTTCCTCATGTCTGAAAGCTTATATGTATGGATTTATACTTAGGCTGTTTGTAATGACTGCTGTGTACACTCTGTAAGTCTTAGTACTCGTATCGTACTGTTAGTTTTCATGGACAGTCTTTAGAGGAACCAGGGAAGTGAGTCAGTTTCAATGGACAGTTCAGTTTTGGTAGGGTGTGCATTGCTTGTTTCAGCTCTCATACCCCACTGAGAACACAGGTGTTAATAGAGCTGCTTTTTGTGTTACCTTCAGATTAAGAATGTTGTTTTTCAATACTAATGAAGCATCCTTTCAGTCATCAAATGCAGTACATGAAGGCTACTAAAGGTGGCAAGATAAACATCCGTAGGGTTTAACAGACCTTCCTTATGTAGTGAGACAAAAATTAAGTTGCTTATTTTAAGGGGAGCCATGGGGCTAGTTTTACATTTTTACTTAGTTCTACATAAATGTGTGTATGTTTCAGTGCTGACAACACATGGGAACCTGAAGAGAACTTAGATTGTCCAGAGCTAATTGAAGCTTTTCTGAACTCTCAGAAAGCTGGTAAAGAAAAAACAGATGGTGCCAAAAGAAAATCTTTGTCAGATAGCGAATCTGATGATAGTAAATCAAAGAAAAAGCGTGATTCTGTAAGTATATGTTCATGTGTTAAGTTTTGGTTTCCTCTGTCTCTCTCCTACCTCTCCATCCCCCAGAAATCATATTGTGACTTTGAGAATGAAACTGAACACTGATTTAAAACTGTAAAAATTTCATAGCATCTGGGTCTGTGGTTTGAAAAGGATATACATTTATTGTGGGTGATGAGACTGTCCAAATGGTTAGTGAAGGATGATTGACTGACATGATGATTAAAAGTTCTTACATTGTCCAATTGTGCCACTTACTGAATAATTGAAAGTAACATTGGTTAAGAGTTATTAATTAATGGTATTAAGCAATAGGTTTCTATTAGAACAAAAGATCCATGAATGGAACAAAGATGAAGTTCTGGATTGCTACCATATTTAGTATATGATTTTGAATGGGTGAGTGGCAAGATGGCAAAATGTGAAAACCAATCAGTTACTTAGACTAGGAGCAGACACAATGGTGGAGAAGGAGTAGAAGGGGTGATTGAAAAAAGCCTACCTTTCCTGAGAGGTCTGGATTTATCCTTCAGTTTAAATGAGTAGGCAAACTGACACATTTAATGCTGATAAGTACAGAATAATGCACACGTTGTAATGTGCTCAACAGTTCACATTTTCTTTTGTAAACTTTTGGACTAGTGGTTTGCAACCTGACACTGCCAATCATTTTCATGTACTGGAGACAGCAGGCAGTTGGACATGTGGTTACTGTCAAAAAGGTTGGAAGGCATCAGGAAGAATAGTTCATGAATTATACAAAGAATATTTTGCTTTCTGTATAAAGTCAGTTGTTCAGCTTCATCTAGTACAATAGTGGCCACTGTCTCTAAAAGGATACGGTGAACCTATAAAGGAGCTAATACAGGAAATAGTTGTGATATTTTTTGTCACCAGTGTGGTGTCAGTGAGCCAAGAAGAGTTGAGGTGTTCCCCAAGGGTGCAGTTTCATTGTTGGTTTAGGCAACCCATGCCTGTTGTTTTGCTGAAAAGGATATGTTTTTTCCACTTCCAGGCATGCATTTTTACTTTGCTGTTTTTGTTATTTTTACTGACCATGCTTGTTTGTTTATCTGCTGAAATTATTTTAGACCATTTGTTTCATCTATTATATTTTCAGAAATAAATGCTGGAAACATGGATATAAAATCCTTTATTATTATCCTACCTCTAAATTGCTTGGCCTGAAGATTGGTCATGAAAAAATACTATGTAATTATAGATTTGATGGGGTTTAAAGGCTGTATTTTTTTGTTCTGATACACAAACACACACATGCATGTATGTACAAAAATTCCTGTATCTAGTACCAAAATAGAATTTTGTCTTAAACTAGATAACCATCTTCTAACTTACTAGGTTGATAAACCAAGAGGGTTTGCAAGGGGTCTTGATCCTGAGCGGATAATTGGGGCTACGGATAGCAGTGGAGAGCTTATGTTCCTCATGAAATGGTAAGTCTTACATCCACAGTTCTTGTCCATAAAGGGAGGGCAGGCAGCTGCACTTAGCCTAAAGAAACAACTTCCTCTCAGGGGTAAGACACAGAAGCTGGTGGTCTCCTTATTAACCTTGTATTCTTAGAAAAACAGGCTTTCTATATTCAGTTAGGACTTAATCCCTCTTTCTTCAAAACCCAAAATATGTTTCATTTCTGTTGGTTCAGTTTTACTTTAAAAGGTAATTTCTGATAAAATAGGAAGAAATTGGCATTTGTATGGAAAAAAATAGATCTTGATAATGCTCTTGCAGAGGGAATGGCAGGCAGAAATCCAGCTTTACATGTTCCAATAAGCAGAAGCCAGTTGCTGGATAGCCAGCTGTTTAACCAAGCATAGTGCCAGCTGTTCTGCATGCATCAAAGTGGAATTGGAAGCAACTAGGGGAGAAAGCAGAGGTGGAGATGAGGAAGAAACAATATGTAGAGGCTTGACATTATGGGCTAGTAAGAGGCAAGAGTGCTGTGGGGAGTTTGTGTTCTTGGGAGGGTAGGTGGGGACCAGCTTCATTTGCAACAGTGTTGGGAGAAGGATTTCTTGCTTTGTGAATAAATGGAGTAAAATTAATGCTTCTTCACAGTCTGGAGAAATCAAGAGATTTAATTCACATTTGCTGAGAGTCAGATTTCTTAAGGTGATGGAATAAGAAGGATGACTTTCCATAGCCTTTGAGAAGGGCAGGTTTTCTGAATGAATCAAACTGAGTGATCTCCTGAGACGTGATTTGTCTTGGGATTTACCTAGACTGCTGAAAATTAGTGCTGTGGGAGATTGTCTCCCTTCTGCATTCTCAAATTTTCTATAAATTTTATGTGAAACTTAGAAAATTTGAAAAACAAAGATCACAAGTGTTTGAATTTCTGTAGTGATAATTGACTATCAAACACAGAGGACTTTTTTTTTGTTTAGTTCAGTTGCTGTTGTTTAGTTTTTCATAATTGGTCATAGGTAACAAACATAGATATGAGTTTGTATGCACGAAGCTTTGACTTTTAAAGGCAGCATACACTTCAAAATGAAGTGAAGTCATGTCAGACTGGCAAGCTTGGTTTGTTAGCCCAAGACAGCATCAAGAATAGCAGTATGAAATACAGGAAGTTATTTGCATAAACAGCAAATTTAATATGCATGTAAGTACCAACTCTTAAGCTTGGTTGGTTCTATTGATTTTGAAATCTTACTTTGAAGCTTTGATTAACCTTTAAAAGACAAAAGTAACTGAGTTTTATTTCTTTCATTATATACTCCAATATGTAACCTTATGACTGATTCCCTTTGAATAGCATTTTCCTTTCAAACAGAAAACATGTGGGAAGGGAAGAACAATGGAGCTATGAAACCTCATCATCACCATTAGCATGGAAAGTCTTGGTAGCTTTAGTGAAAGGTGTACTGGAAACTGGTTTCTAGCTGCCATTGTTTTCAGAACTTAGAACTTATGAAGAACTGCTAAATGTTTTGAAATACTGATTATTAATTTTCTCAAATCCTGCTCTCTTCTACATCAGGAAAGACTCTGATGAGGCAGATCTGGTGCTGGCCAAAGAAGCTAATGTGAAGTGTCCTCAGATCGTAATCGCTTTTTATGAAGAACGGCTAACTTGGCATTCATGCCCAGAAGATGAAGCACAATAATTGTTTGCATTGCTTTTTTTATATATAAGAATATTAAAACCTGAAATTTGATTTATTAGCAATGTGAGAAGCATACATTCTAACAAGTTTCAAATTTGATATTTTTTTGAAGTAGTATGTTTTGCATCAACAGCAAGTAAATAAAAGCTTTCTGCAACTTGTTTCATTTACCACAAGAGAGCATTTGATACTACTACTTCCTCCATATTAGGTAAAAGTTTTATAAAACATTGATGAACTTCCTTAGTTATTACAGAATCATAATGAATGTCTAAACAAACTCACAGATGTTTTGTAGTCTTCTATACTATTGATGTGCATGTATCTTCTTTACCCAAACCTAGCCCTTTAAACCTGTAAGGTCATTCTTTCTAGTATTTGGGATCACTTGGTCTTAAGAAGACCAGGTGAAAACTAACTTTGTAGTAATTTGAATGTTATCAGACTGTATATTGTTTACTTTATTGTAAATACTGGTGAGCAGTGGTCAATAAAATAGTTTTATATTCTTCCTTTATACTGATAGGCTGTGACTCTTTTGAAGCGGGGTATTTCTCAACTTTTGATATGTTAAACTCAGTTTGTAATATATTTAACTGTAAGTTGTTCTCTCGGGGGGTAGGTTGATTATTAATATTACCCCACTGCTACTCTGATCAGAATACTGGACAAGTACCAGGCTTTGATTATTAGTTGGAGATTTTCATGAATACTGCCTGAGACATGGGTTTTTCTGAGTCGGGAAGAGCCTGTAACATTAATGTGCATTGAGTACTCCTGTAAGTCACAGATTGCAACCACACAGCTTAGCTACAGCAGTTGGTCACAAGGCCGAGTAGCCTCTGCAGGCACACTAGGAAATATTTGACATGTACTGACAGTATTAGCCCTTGTTTTAATTTCAGTTCTTAATAGGAGGCTATAATGTACTCTAGGGCTGGTTCAGATGGAATTACTCTACAGGCCATCACCTCAATAATGCTTACATAGCTCAGCTTTTAAAGTGGAATATTTAAATGAAGATACTTAAGTCATGTACTTGGAGCAAAAAACTTTCTTTCTATTTCAGATTGAATTTTGAAATTAGTCCTATAATGAGCTGCTTGGATAATACCTTTAGAAGGGCAGAAGGTGGGGAGCTCAGGAAGAGTAAAGTTGCCATGCATCTTGTCACTTGCTTTTTTCTAAACACCATCTTTGTGTTTTGACTACCATAGTATAGTTTGCCTTAAGCTGTGCTTATATGTCAATGGCCAAGATTATTTCAGAATTATCCTTAATTTAGAGTTTTGACTAAAAAATATAATCCTGTAGTACACTGTCAGTGTCCATAGACTCATAGAATGGTTTTGGGTTGAAAGGGACTGTGAAGATCATCTAGTTCCAACCTGCCTGCCTCAGGGAGGGACACTTCACTAGACCAGGTTGCTCAGAGCCCCATCCAACCTGGCCTTGAACACTTCCTTCTAGATTGTCAACAACTTCTCTGGGCAACCTGTTCCAGTGCCTCACCACCCTCAGAGTAAACAATTTCTTCCCATAATATCTAACCTAACCCTACTCTGGTTGGGAGCCATTTCCCCTTGTGCTGTCACTACATGCCTTTGTAATTCCTCTCCGGCCTTGTTGTAAGCCCCCTTTAGGTCCTGGAAGGCTCTAGTAAGTCTCACTGGAGCCTTCTCCAGGCTTCACAATCCCAACTTTCTCAGCCTGTCTTCACAGGAGAGGTGCTAGAGGTGCTGCAGCCCTCTGATCATCTTTGTGGCCCTTCTCAAAGGTGAGACAGCTGGGATTGCCTGGCTATGTTTTTTCAGAAGATTTTTAAAAAGTGGATATTCCTGGAAACCCTCCTATAGTGTGCATAGCCTGATGAGTGAAGGAAGGAATCCAGTCCGTGCTTGATGTTCTTTTGATACTGTTTCACAAATCATTGCTATAATTATTTGTCCTTTCAATACTTTCAAAAGCCATTTATATTGCAAAACAAAGCCTGCCACCATAGAACACCTACTTATAGTTAAACAGCAATGACTAAACTTGCTATACGAACTTTTTCCTAAAGATTTTTTATTACTGGTTTTGGGCAGAATTCAGTCTGTTTGTGGCTCTAGGAAAAATCTGATATCCCTATTAGCATGGAGCTTCCTTGCACCAGATAATGATAATTTGAGCATTTAACTAACCTCTCTTGCCTATTCCTTAGACAAATCACTCTGATTTTATCACTTTTAAGACTCCTACAGAGTTCATGGCTTAATTTTTGAGAGGCCCATAATAGGAATATTTATACACCTAGTATATAGAATTCTGAAATCCTTGCTTTTTTATCCAGTAGCTTGATAAACACATGGGCTAAAGAGGAATTTCAAAGCAGCTTGTATTCTCCTGCCAGTTTCTTCAGTATGGAGTACTTTGTAAAGAGTCTTAAAACTGTTTCTGTACAAGTTGCATTGTTTTTTTACTGCCTGAAACTTTGCAGTTTCTGTAACACATTTCAAGTGTGGATATCAAGTCTGTGTGAAGTTGCTGATTTGAAGCAATACAGGTTAAACGGTTGTTTTTAATTATTGGTTATTGTTAGTGGTAGACAAAGATTTTTGTTAAAGGTTGGTTCTCCTCAATTTGTAACCCTTAAAATACAGATTTGTAACTACATACAGCTTTTTACCTTATATTTGGTTCTTCCTTCTGACTTAATAAAAATACACTGAATTCACTTTTAAACAACTTTGCAGCTTGTTAGACAGTTCTTTAGAGTGCTGATTTTTTTATGTTATGATGGTAAATATGCTGACTGGTATTTGTTTCCTTTTTTTTCTCCTCACTTTGTGTCAAACTGAGTTTTGCTAGTGATGAAATGCAACACTTTAAAGTTACAAGTTATGTAAAGTTATGCTGAATGTGCTGCATACATAGGCAAAAAGTTAACAAATGTTATTAATTTAAAATTTACCGATGAAATAAATGAGATATCTTCTGTAGTTAGTTGAGTTGTGCAGAGGTTTCTCATCATTGTCTCCTTTCTTATACCAAACCAAATGGGTTTCAGGCTGTCATTTTGTGATTACTCTATGTTAATGGTGCTGTCCTGAAAAAAAAAAACACAAACCACAAAATTCACAGTTGTGCTTGCTCCAATGCTTCTCACTCTGGCTGAAGAAAATACTCAGGTTAAACATAACCAGGTAGTGCTAGATTATGTAAAATTGAGATCATGATCAGTTATGATATCATCCTCTTATAGCCTTGTTTCTACTTCTTCGCTAGGAAAGAATAAAACTCATACTTTGTTAATTAGTATTGTATTACTTGCAAATTAATCAGAGTAATTGCTATTAAATTGAATAAAACAAGTATGGTACCTGCAAAAAATCTATTAGCGTTGCAAGTGATTTTTATCAGTTCAGCACAAATGGATTCTGCATTTGTGGTAATTCTTCTAGATTTATGGTGCAGTTCTCCTTAAAACTGTGTGACAGTTTCTTAGCAATAGATTATAGTACATTTAGGACTCAGCATATGTTGTCGTAATGAAATGTAACTATAACTACATTTTTCCTTTAACTGCAAATTATCTTACGTGCTTACTTGAATTGGGCTCTTGCAGCATAAAAGATTGTACTCTTTTCCTATTCTAAGACCTTTCTCCAATATTCTCAGTATTATTCTTGCCATTGGTGTCCCTCTCTGTTTAATATGTCTTCTCAAAATGCCACCTTTTATTCAACTCCTGAATTTAGCTGCTTATGTTAAGACATGTCTACTCTGCTGACAGAGGTTTCTAAACTTGGGCTAGTAGCCAAGCCAGATGCCCCCAGATTTGTTTCTGAAGTGAAAAGTTGCTGCACAGACCTACTGCACCTTAGAAGCTGAAGTGCTATATCATGGAAGTAGGGCTGTGAGGTTCCTGGAATAAAATGTCACCGTATCAAACAGAACCATGTTTTTCCCTCTAGGTTTATGATGCTGTGACTCTACCAGCTCAAGGAGTTGTGCTTTGTTTTGCAGAGTGAATATCCAGACTAGCTCTTGCAGGGTTTACCAGACTGATGTATAATTTCACAAGCAGTTTCCACCTGACAGTGTTTTCCTATTCTCCTAACCTTTAGTTGTGACAACACTTGAGGGCATGCAGCAGTGAAGGCAAAAGTGTTTGGTAGTACCTTCATCTCAGCAGGACCAAGAAAGAGTTGCAGAGGCTTTGTACTTCATTTCTACTGCCTCTTGTTGGTGCAATCCCAGCCATCCCAATTTGAGTAATACCACATCCTTTTGAAGTTTAAATAGAAAACATCCATGTCCCAAAATGCCTGTCAGGAACTCCTGACATTCTGGACTCTGATTTCAAATAAATGATAGATGGTTTAAGTTAGAAAAACTAATAAGTTATGCCAAGCAAAATTAAAACACTTGTCCCAAAAAAAAAGTCCTGCAATTGTTCCAGTCTGATGCAAGTAGAAATGGTGCTCTTCTTCCTTGTAGAGTGCTGCAGTACTTTTTAACTTGGTGAGAGAATTGGATATGATTCCCAGGGCTCCAGATGGCACCTGCCAGATGGAAGCTCATATTGTCTTAAGATGCTGGCGTTGATGGCATGGTGTTTGAGAATGCAATAACATTTTGTGATGGATTTTCTTACTAGGTAAAGTAAGTGGTCAAGTGCTTGCATGCATTGCAGTATTTGCCAAAATATTTTGATCTGGTGAAAAGGTCACCCATAAGGGGATGGGATGGCAGAGTTTGGTTTCTTTTTTTCCTTGATTGAATGTGTAAATCCCTCAGATTTGCTTAGACCAGAGGAGGCATCATTGGCTTCTATATACAATATCTCCTTCCCAGAAATGTTATCCAGATGCATTGTTCTGCACAGAGTTACAGTTTGAAATGTGTACATAGTTTTGCTCCAGAATCTTTGTTGAAAAGCACAGGGCCTTGTTACCTGAGTTTCTAGAAGCAGGATCAACAATCAGGAAGTTTTGTCTTTATAAAGAAAATGGATGTTAAAGAAACTTAGAATCCAAGAATCATTTAGGTTGGAAAAGACCTTTAAGGTAATTGAGTCCAAACATTAACCCAGCACTGCCAAGTCCATTGCTAAATTATGTCCCTAAGTGTCAAAAATACACATCTTTTAAATACCTCTAGGGATGGTGAATCTACTACTTCCCATGGGCAGCCTGTTCCAATGACTGACAAGCCTTTCAGCAAAAAAAATTTCCTAATAATCAATCTAAACCTCCTCTGGTGCAACTTGAGGCTATTTCCTCTCATCATTTAGCTTGTTTGGGAAGAGACTGACCTCAATCTAGCTACAGCCTTCTTTCAAGCAGCTGTAGAGAGTGACAAGACCCCTCTGAACCTCCTCTTCTCCAGGTGAGCAACCCCAGCTCCCTCAGACACTCCACATAGGACTCACTCTCCAGAGCCTTCCCCAGCTCCGTTGTCCTGCTCCCGACTCACTCCAGTACTTCAATGTCTTTCTTGTCATGAGGGGCCCAAAACTGGACACAAGATTTGAGGTGCTGCCTCACCAGTGCCCAGTACAGAGTGACAAATCACTGCCCTGGTCCTGCTGGCCACACTGTCCTTGATTCAAGCCAAGCTGCCATTGGCCTTCTTGACCACCTGGGCACATGCTGGGCCCACGTTCACCTGCTATCCCGTGGTCCTTTTCTGCTGGGCCACTTTTCAGCCACTCTGCCCCAGCCTGTAGCACTGGATGGGATTGTTGTGACCCAAATGCAGGACCCAACATTTTGCCA
The DNA here is from genome assembly GCF_028551555.1 of Melozone crissalis. Taxonomy (NCBI): domain Eukaryota; kingdom Metazoa; phylum Chordata; class Aves; order Passeriformes; family Passerellidae; genus Melozone; species Melozone crissalis. The sequence continues at coordinate 33,914,281 of NW_026535794.1, forward strand.
TGTTGAACCTCAGACTGTGGGCCTTGGCCCATCAATCCAGCTTGTTCAGATAACCCTGCAGAGCCTTCCTACCCTCCTGCAGTTCAACACTCCTGCTTGCCTCAGTGTTGTCCATGAACAGACTGAAGAGGTGCCCAATCCCTTCATCTGCATCATCAATAAAGATCTAGAACAGGACTGGTCCCAGTGCTGAGCCCTTTGGAACCCCTTGTGACTTACCAACAACTGGACATAGCACCATTCATCACCACTCTCTGGGATTAGCCCTCCAACCAGTTTTTTACCCAGAGAACAGTGCACCTGTCCAAGCCAAGAGCAGGTGGTTTCTCCAGAAGAATGCTGCGAGAAGAGTGTCAAAGACTTTCTGAAGCGCAGATGACACAAACCAAAGCCTTTCCTTCTTCACTAAGTGGGTCACAAGGTCACAAGAGTTCAGGTTGGTCAACCCATGTTGGCTGGGCCCAATCCCCTGGCTATCCTGCACCTGCTGGCACTCAAGATGAGCTGCTCACTAACCTTCCCCAGCACCAAGGTTACACTGATAATCCTGTAGTTCCCCAAATCCTTCCAGCCCCTCATACAGATGCATGTCACATTTGCTGACTCCAGTCAACTCAAACATCCCTGGTTAGCAGGGGCTGCTGTTGTAGTGTGTTCATTAAGTTCATTTAATTCCTCCCCCATTCTATGTATCTGCTCCCCCCCATTTTGTGTAAAATGGTTCTGCCCTCCTCAGTTTTCCCGCCACAGCCCTGCCAGTTATATTGTCAATCTTCTAGGTTATATAATTCCTCTTCCCCTTTTTCCCTTATATGTATGCTTTTTCTCCTCCCTGGGCCAGTCAATCACCCCCCCACTCCACCTAGTATTCCAGAAGCTTCTCCTCTTTGGGGGTTGTGGTTGGCTGTGGTCCCGGGACCCCTCCCATACCTGGTACCTATTGGGCTCTCCACTATGTCATTTGTGTTAAGCTCATCCCCTCTTCTCCCCTTATTGGTCTTCTGTAAACCCCTCCCGGGTCCACTCCTTCCCTTTATAACCCCTAAGCACCCTTTGTTCTGGGTCATTCGCTGGGACATCGTGGGCTTCTCAATAAACCAAGTTTAGCCCCCCCAGCGAGTGTCCAGCTCCTTCCTTCTCGTTGTTTAGCAGCGATCCAGTCCGCAACCAGCACAGCCCGAGGCCTTACGACGCCGAGGGGTGCTGGCAGACCATGCAGCGAGGTGTTGGCCTTAACCTCAGCTAGCCGGACTCTGACCTTCTCTGCTCTAGAAGGCTAAATACACGTCGCTGCAGGCTGCTGCTAAATGAGGGATAGTGGCTTCTGAGCATTTTCATCAGCTCCCTCTGTACCCTTGGATGGATCTCATCTGGCCCCGCAGACTTGTGTTTGTCTAAGTGGTGTAGCAGGTTGATGACCATCTCCCCTTGGATTATGGGAGCTTCATTCTGCCACCTGTCCCTGTCTGCCAGCTCAAGGTGCCAGATTCTCCAAGAAATCCAGACTTCAGCAAAGAAGGCATTAAGCCTGTCAGACTGAGTTCTAGCCAAAGCTATCAGGTTTTCCCCACTGGTTCATGTTTTGCATATGGGGACAGCCTGCTCCTCTGCCTTTAACATTTCCCTGTTGAAGAATGATCGGTCTTCCTGGACCCCTCTGCCCCTCAGGACTGCCTTCCAAGGGACAATGTTAGTCAGTCTCCTAAACAGACCAAAGCCTGCCCTCCAGAAGTCCAAGGAGCAGTTCTGCTGACCCTCTTCCTTACTTGTCTGGGAATTAAAAACTCTATCAGTGATCACTGTATCACAAGATAGGATTTGGGGACTGAATGCAATGTAATATCACACAACTGTAAGTGAAGCACCATCACCCATCCAGAGCAAAGATGAATTAGGTCGCTTTGGATGAAAGATGGGCAAATTACCTTATTCTCAGCTTGAAGGTATTTTAAATTCTAGATCTGAGAATATTTCTTCACACATTGAAAGGCACACATCTGCTCTGGGAAATCATAATGATAAGAAGATGGTGGCAGGGTTTTTTTTTTTCCTTCTCAATAATTTCTAGATTAAATTATTCAATCAAGAGTACTCTATATTTTTAAGAAAGTCATTATTTATGACCATATTCTTCTAGAGCCCACCTTTCCCTTTCTGTGTCCATCTCTGCCCCTGTGTGCTGGATGGGCCTGGGATGTGCAAAGCAGAGATGCTGTCCTGAATGGACCCCTCACTTCTACATCAGAGTTTGTCATGCATAATGTTGGTCTTAACACTGCATTTATTCTATTTTATTAATAGAATCATAGAATGGCCTGGGTTGGAAACTTTAAACATCACCTAGTTTCAATTCTCCCACTGTAGACAGGGGAATTTGTCTTCCTTTCACTAGACCACGTTGCTCAGAGCTCCATCCAACCTGGCCTTAAATGCTTCCAGGGCTGGAGCATCCACAACTTTTGGGAGTTCTATTCCAGTGCCTCACCACCCTCACAGTAAAGATTTTCTTCTGTTCTATTCTCTTCCCTGAACTCACCATTAGTTGAATAAAAATTACATCTTTATTTGCATGACATGCCAGGGATTTATCAGCTACAAAAACCACTTTCAAGAAGACAAATCAAAAGGTTGCAAGAGGAAACAGAATTTGATTTTGCTGAAACCACTTCAGAGTTGATGCTCACAAGTATTAAAACAATGTGCATGTGTGGTCAGGCAGGCTTGTAGCATTTCAGAAACCTCTTGCATTTGTTGCAGGGAGTGTTTATATTGCTGGTGTTAATTAACACTAATGTGTCTAGTCTGAGTTTACTTGTTGCATTACTACTCAAATGCAACACTTCACTGATTGCTGCTTAATTCCATATTGTTGACAGATCAACAAAGCATTTTGATCCCAATTTGGTTTACAGCTCTGTGGACTGAGCAGGTTTTCCCGGCAAAATTCAGGAAAAACAAGCGTTTAAAAAAGCTCAGCTAAGGATCACTTAAGGGTACTGTATAGAAGGCAGATATTCAGAGACTGATAAAACATCACTCTGGCAATGTTGTTCATATGCTTGAAATGCAGAATGACTGTTGGTCTCTCCCCTAATAAGGCTTATTTCTTGAGTGGTCTTCAGAGAAAAAGGAAAAGTCACTGTGTTGTTGGAGATGTTGCTATAGGCTGCAGAAGCCCCAGCTGGGCTCCCATCTGAAATTAGAAAATTTTTGTGCTTGTTTGAACAAACTGTTCTTTTAGGCACAACACTGTTATTCACATTCAAAACAACAGTTGAAAATGCTCCTGTCTCTGCCCACTCCTGGAACAAAATGAGCAAAATCACCTCTCAGAAATCACTAGGGGAAAAGTATCTACACACAACTACCCACATCTATATCTATCTATATATCTGTATCTATATTTATATATCTCTATCTACCTACGTGTCTATATCTGTTTATATAGATATATGTATATATAGATATATGTAAATATAGATATATCTATATATATATACCCATCTGCAAAGAAGCCCTGACATTACAGCAGTACTGGTCAGTCCAGTTGAAGGTGTGTGCTGAGGACACCAGTTCAACACACCAGCACTGCAGCCAAAGCAGAGGAAAACAAGCTGGATGGAACTGCAGCAGCAATGCTATTGCAGGAGAGGAACAAAATTAAAATCAGGAAACAGGAGATGCCATGAAAGGACACTTTGCTGATTCATGCTATATCCTGAACTGGTTCTCAGGGAAAAGGCATTGACCATGACCTTCTCCATCATTTTTGCAGGTACTGAATCAGTTTTGCACATAGAGTTGCACACCAGTTCTACACCACCACAGGAAAGGAGCTGTTACAGAAAATTGGGTAGGGTCTAATGATTCTACCAGACCATACTGTAATGCAAGACCTTGTGTTCAGTGGATTGTTTACCATCATTTGAAATTATTGACCTGAAACCAAAAAACCCTGCAAAAAAGCATGACTTAATGTTTCAGAAAAGCTGAAATCACAGATAGATAAAGGAATCTTTTTTGCGTAACAAAGAAATGATAGTTTTATTAATTAATTTTTAGTCATATGAACAGAGCTGCAGTTTGTTTTTTCAGTTAATTTTCATTAATTTGATTAATTGAAAAAAAAGAAAACCAGACACAGACATACACCTGTAAAACTAGAAAGGAGAAATTTTTCACCAGGGCAAGGAAGGCAATCACCCTATATGCTGAATCTTTAAAATGATACTCCAACAGTTGTACTAAACCACATATCCTGTGCAGGTAGTAAAATCAGAGATTCAAGGGAGAAACAGCATCTCACATGGTTGTCACAGACATTCTGCAGTTGTTGCAGGAACATCACTGTCTGTTACTGGGCAGCATTTCTGATTATTCTCTATGATTCCACCTACTGCAGCTGATTAATCTGCAGGTTTGGATGTTGTTGCTAAATATTTCTTGATTTTGACAAGTCACAGCACGGTTGATTTTCTAGTAAACGCATTTCTCTGAATTCAGGATTTTATATTTGGCAACTCCCCCATTTCTCTCACTGCAGTGTAAAATCCAGCAAAAAATAGGTCAGTGCAACTCTCTGGATGAGAAAATTTAAGGCAAGAGATACTACAAAGATACATCTGAGATGGATGTAAAGGTGGACAAACAGTACTTGCTTCCTAAAGAAATTAGGAATTACAAATTTTGATTTTCACTATAATTTTCAGTGATGTCAGCGCTAATAGACTAAGTTGCAAATTTTCAAGTATTCTATAAATGATGGTAGAAAGTCAGATCTTCTTTTCCTTTAATGACAACAAAAAGCTATTTTAAACTAGGTAACTACAGTTAAACACAAATGAAACAGGAAAATACTGAGAAATACATAAAAGCAGTTCTCAGCTACAGAGAACAGTAACACTTACTACTACAATACTGATTTGTATTGTCTTCTGCTGTCCCATAGGCAATAACAATTTCTCTTCAGCGTGCACATGCTATGGTCAGCAAGCTAAAAATATCTTTCCTTTTTGTGGACAATCTGTTTCAAAAGAAGCCAAGAGAATATCACCAATCAAGACAAATACAGTTATGGAGGCTACTGTACAGGAGCCAATATGTTCCCGCAAGTTGGACAACAGAAGGCTGCTAAATGCATTTTATTCCTCCACTCTCTGCAATTGAAAGGCTGCTTGAATTTCTTTACCGCACCTTTTAAATTACCAATCAAAAGTCAGGCAATGAATTGTGACTTTGGTTTTCCCAGAACCACCAAATGTTCTTTGTACTAAATGATTTGGGAAGGTGAAGAACTGAAAACCCATGTGCTCCTTCAATCACCAAGCACCACAAGAAGCCTGGACAGGACATAGCGTTTCTGCTGGACAAAAGCCAGGTGAAGCAGCGTGCAGGCAGCACGCTTCCAGCCACCTGGAAATGCTTGTGTCCTGACAGTGTCAATAACCACTGTATTAATGACCCAGGTGGAGGTGCTTAGAACTTCTGCTTTTATGGAATAATACCTGGCAGTTCTTAGATAAATAGCAGAATTCATGTGCTTCCCATTGAAATTCTGCTGTTTCTCTAAACTGTCACAGATGTACAGGTGGCGTGTCTCAGAATTCTGCATGTCGCTGCTTAGAAAATGTATGCTCTATCTTTTCTTAAATGGGTTGTTGACTTACAGCTGATTTTACCCTCTCAGGGGCAATGGAGAACACAATTTATAGGTTTAAACATTTGGTTATATAACCAAATTCATTTAAACATGTGGTTATATATAAAACATAATTTGAATATCTCGAGTGTTGCTGCTTTTATTTGGACTCCCGTGGCTGAACCACCCAAGTGCCAAGGGTGGCAGTGGTGGGGACTCAGCAGATGGCACTCCAGCCTGGCAGTCACGTTGCTGGCGGCGCCCAGCGCCGTCGGTGCCCAGCAGGTGGAGCGGCCGTGGCGTGGGGAGATGATGGGGAGCCACAGGGCACCTCCGGGAACACCCGGCTGGCACGGTGTGAACGGCGATGTGGTGTTCCAGGGAGTCAGCCATCCTTGTGCCACCCTGCTGTAGACTCTTGCACGAGTTTCATGGCTAAAGGGACCCTAAGCTGCTGTGTTTTAACAGCAGATTGCTGCTGAGCGTTCCTCCCCTTTCAAAAAGGTGCTGCTGGAGGGTGATGTTTGGGTTTCCCCACATAACTGCAAAGAATTCATAGCCTGTGTGCTATTCTGCAGTGAAATACCTTCTCTCTGCTCTATGTATTTTACAGCTCTATGTATTTTACAGCCTATCAGAATAGTAAGGATTGGGGTCAAACTAACAATGTACCCCTTTTTCCATGTGCAGTGCTCCAGACTAAATTTGCTGCTAACGTTCTGGGTGCTATATTCAAAATACGTGCACCATCTCTCTGACAGATACTAACACTGAACTGTTCTTCACCATATTGGCCCTTTTCTTGGTGCATGACTTCAAAGAGCTGGAAGATGGGGTTTTGAACAACGTGGTCTAATAGAAAGTGTCCCTGCCCATGGCAGGGGGGGTGAATTAGGTGCTCCTTAAGGTCCCTTAAGGTCCCAGCCCAACCATTTTGTGATTATATGCCACTGTGACATGACATATGGAGAAGGGGGACCATGAAAGCAGCTGTTTCTGTGCGGCCATCTCCTTGTGAAGATCCACTAGGATGTGCTAGTCCCAAGAATGGAATGGCAAGCAGTGGCCAAAGAATTTCAGAGATGAATGGTGACTTCCCTCAAGATGGTTCCATATATTGACATCTCGTCCAGGAATCTAATTATGCTCATTGCTTTCCAGTGACTGATCTATTTGCTGCCAGTAGATCAGCAGCCAGAGCTCCTGTCATGAAGATTAGTGCCTCCATTAAGAGGATGTTGTGATCATTTAGAGGGAAGTAAGTGAACCAGGGGAATAAAGATAGTAACATAAGTCTTCGATATTAACTGCTTAAGTATGGGTCAAGGATTGAATAATGAGATTTTGGTTTTCTTTATCTCATGGCAGATATGCAAGACCCATGCTGAAGTTTGTAAATGCATTTTTAGGATGAATGACAAATCTTAAACTTGAATTCAATTGATATGTAAAATGACATGGATTAGAATTTCAAATCCCTTTATCAAAGACATTGTAAAGGACTATTTTAAACTACCAACAATTCTGCTGAAAAATAACAACTTCTCAAGCTGATTTCGGGGGAGTCATGATCGCCCTCCTGCTTGTGATTTCATGGCTGCGTGTCACAGTGGTGATGGTGTGATGTCCTAAATATATGACTTACTATTGGCTTCATTGGCTTACAAATGGCCTCATTGAACATTTGGGCAGCAGGCAGGAGTTGTTTAACTTCATGCAGGACAGGTGTGGAGTGGCAGATATGGAGGAATGCAGACCAGCTGTACACAGTGATGTGCAGTTTGCCTGCTGTGCATATGTGCGAGAGCAACAGAAGAATCAGAACAAATGGTGATAAACAGACATTTGGGACATGTCTCAACAGCTGGAAGTGCAAAATGTGAATATCTCAAATTGGTAAAAAGACTATGCATTGATAAATCACTATGTTTCCAAGAAAGCTGTAGTACTAAAGCAGCCCTTGAAGCAGCACAGCACTTACAGAAACATTCCTGTTCCTTTGCAGTAACACCACTCACACCTACAACATGTAAGCGCTGGACTAGACTCAGAGCTGACCTGCCAATGCAAGGCTGAGGATGCAGCAAAGCACCCGAAGAGGAATAGTGAAAATAAATGAGAGCACTTTACCCATACAGATAGAATGACTGTGTATACACTGGGGGTGTTATGTGAAAAAAAAAAGACACAGAGCATTTTTTTTTCCACGGTTGCAAGAAACCTACAACACCAATGACATCACAGGCCTGATTCCTAATCCTTCACTCTTTCCCATGATGAATATAAACTTCTCTCAAAATAAGCAATGCTGTATTTTTAAGAAAGACATAAATCTATTTGACAGTGCTTTGAGAAAGCAAAATTAAAGTTTAAGGCAATACTAAAGCTTGAATTAGCAGAGGATGATGTATGTACCTAAAGATATCAGCACTGAAGTAGTAGTATTTCAAAGACAGTTACAATCTTAAGAGATACTCTAAGTGAAGAAATGAGGTTCAAAAACATTTGAACCAAAACTGAGGTTCAAACCTCCTTCTCTTGTTTATCACCCTTCATATTCCTTGCCACCTGAAGCTGCTCATTTAGAACAGCTACAGACAGCCCACTGCTTGTGTCTGTTTTGAATAAGCACAAAACCAGGTCCAACTTCATCTTTTTGTGTCTGACCCAGCCACATGTCATTTTTAAGACAATTTGGCAGGGTCTCACTTGAAATTTGCAAAAGTCTTTCCTGTACTTAGTGAGAAATTAATTCTGTAGTTGCCAAGGCTGGTTTGAGTGGAGGTCAGTATATCAAGGCCCGGACATTGCAGATGTGAATGAAAACATGCTCTACAAAGGCACAGGTAAAGAAGAGTTGATTATGTAGCCCCTTCAAATCTCAGTTCTCCCTCTTCCCCAGATATTACTCAATGTTTCTGTAATCAGATTATAATGGCTGTAACAGCAACAGCAAGCCAAACTACCAGGCTCTCCATTCACACAGGCAAAATGCTTCTTTATTATTTCCTTTTGGTTTGGCTTAGTAATACAAAAACTTTGAAAAGTTTTCTTTGTCTTTTTTTCTTTTAAAAGAAATAAATAATTGCAAAATTGCTTCTGTTTTCTTGCTTAACTGTGCTAATGAAGTGAGAACACAGCACAGTAGAGTATGGAAATAATTACATGAAATCACAGCAAGTGCATAGTAGAGTCCCACATCCCAAACTGAGATGAGAGAGGAGGCATTATAAATCTCCCTAGGAGTATTGCAATGTCAACAAATCTGAAGGTCAGACCAACCAGTTTTGTAAAAATTTAAATAAGGAATTCTTACCACTCTTCCCACACTGTTATTATCCAACATTGGTAATTTACAAGGTAATTAAAAAACAAACCCAAATGTTTTAAAATTTGGAGTCGGAAAGAGGAAATCACGACACAGGTGGAAACTAGAGACAATCAAATTCCTAAAGCCATGTCTAATTAAATAACACATTTCAGACAGATCTTGGCATTAGCTCTTTTTGGCCATGTAATATAATTTAAAAACCTCACACGAGGACATTAAGGGCAGACAAAGCAATGATCTATATCACAGGACTTGTCTACACAGGAAAGAGCTAAGAATAATCACTGCAGAGTATCTGTTCTGCAACAGCTTTCCATGGGGACAATTTATTTTTTTTTGCATTAAGTATGCATTTAGCTGACCATGAGAAGTGAGCTGTGTTAAAAGCAAACAGAAGCATCCATCATGGAAAATAAGAGCATCTTCTTTAGGAACTGGTACACCACAGCTGCTGGGCTCTCAGTTCTGCACTTCAGATTGTTTCCCAGTAACCACCTTACACAGATCAAGCCAAAGTGCATTAGTCCTTCACTGTAAATGTACAAAATGAAGGAACTGGAACAACAGACGACATGGATTCATGATGAGGCAATAGTCAGAGGTTTCTTGTGGTGCTGAGCTACTGCTGCAACTCACACATGTAGTCTCACAAAGCCCAGGCTGCCAACTGCAAAGAAGCAACAACAGTCCAGCACCACTCACACCCTACAACACGCTTCTTTGGCTGTAAATGACATTGCAGGTGTTTCTCAGACAATCAAGATGCTGTTGCAAATATACTAGTGCATACAGTGCCATTCATATTGTAAGTTTAAATATTACACAGATGTGGCTGCTTATTCCATGTACATTTTAGACTGAGTCTGAAAAAAGTAGTAGCTTTTCTTCACTGTAATAACTTTAAGACAATGGATACACTCTTCTGAAAGGAACAGAATATGTGGGAAACAGGGAGGGCAAAACCAGTCTGATGTGGCTGTGCCAGGCAGCAGGAGGCATCTGATGCATCTGACTTCCTATTAAAAGAACTAAGCAAAACGTCCTAAAATACAAGAGGTGATTCTGAACAACTGATAGTTATGTTTGCCAATCTCCTTTGCTGAACAAAAGAGTTGGTTCAGTAGATTTCAACCACACGTACTTGTAAAATTTATTCGCAACAATGAGGTTTTGATACAACTGAAAGTGACAGCCTCAGCCATTGACATGTTAAATGCTGGAGGTACAGGTTGCCTATGGGAATCTTATCACCACATGAGAGGAGTCTCAGTCTAACTATGCAGGTTTGCCTAAAATAATAAAGCCTTGTTGAAGAGTTCACTAAATTAGCATTTGGAGGTCATATGCTTATGCCTGGGCTGAAGAGACTAAGTTACACTGAGGTAACGTAGCTTTAAATCAACTTAATATGTTAATGCTAGGAATTGTACCAGTATATTTGTTCTGGAAAACAAATTCCACTCTTAATGGCTCCTACACCAGCACAAACCCTGCATGTAACCAGGCTATGCAGGCAAGGCAGGGGCAATGGCAGGAGGAGTCAGCCACGGGAGCAAGCTCCCATTGCTCCTCAGCCTGGTGAGATCCATCCACAGGCAGCACCTCAGAGCACTGGGAAAGCAAGGTGACAGCCTTTAGCTTCAGCCTCTCTTGTTTCCTGCTAAATGAGATTGTATGATGTGGCATTTACATGAACCAACAGCAGAGTCACCAAAACTCAGCAGGCGCACAGCAAATTGTTCACCTGCCACATCTTCAGCAGAGGTGTAAAGAAGTGTAAGCCCTGAGACTTTGCTGTCAATGTACCAATGGGAGAGGCTGTTCTGGGTGTGACCAGGATGTTAGGATGTCTTTGGATGTTAGGAAAAGGAGTCCATTCCCCAGTACCCACCCTAACCACTGTCAGTAATGCCAGATCCTGCAAACCTTCTTGTTTCCAAGCCTGCTTCTCCTAACTGCATCTCTGCTGTTCTGGATCTTCTAACTCCATTGGTAGCCACGTGGCTGCAGCTTGTCTTAAAACATTCACAATTAACTTGACCCCTCCCATCCATGCTCATCTCAGACAAAAACCATCAATCCAAACACCTTCCAGAATTACTAATTCCCCCCAGCCTCTTTATTGCCACACCTGCTTCCCACTGCTGGTACTCCAACTTCCTTCTGCTTAAAGGGAAGAAAAAGTTACCTTATCAAGCCATTGCACAGACACTGTCTAGAAGTCAACTGCAGCAGTCTCGCTCACCTCACCAGGTGAGACCCACCTGCCCCTCAGGTTTGGGGTCCCATCAGCAGAAGAAGCAAGTTTCCAAGCATTCAGAAGTGTGTGAGAACTGTGGGGTAATTTACCAAAGAAAAGATATGCTCATTTGGAAATATATGTGTGCAACCTGCTTAAAGCAGGGCGCCATCTAAAGTTTATGAAGAATGGCTAATTTTTAAAGTTTTATTTTTTCCAGATGTGGGATAAATGACACATGACAGTTCATTACTGATTTCTTATTGTCAAAAGAAAAACCAGAAGGGTTTGTACCAACTGAGAGTATTTGGACTGAAAATATCACAAGCCTCTCCTTATTCTTTTTATGAATGTATCAGGACAACAGTGGGCAGTACGCAGTAATCCACTGCCTTTCATATGACATGCACGTTTTCTGTGCTAACCAAATGGCAGCTCACAGCCAACCTCTGGAAACTTAAGGAAAAAGCTACCATTTTATAGCCAGTCTGACCCAGACATCTCCCACTGGAGGTACAGAATTGCCATTGGCTGCTGCTCAGGACCCTGGAGGCACAGGTGTTTTCAGAGGACAAATTAAATCCTGGGCAACTGAGCTGTCTGAAGGAGATGTTTGAATCTGCCTTGACTACAAACATCTCAGTATGCTGTATAAGCAGGGAAAATAGGGCAGCCAGCTGCTTGGCTTTTGTGCCTTGCATCCCATTAGAAAGATACAAATAGAAAGGGAAGATGGAAAAGATGGGGAAAACCCACTTATCTGGAGCCCCCTTCAAGAACAAGATTGTTCTGGTCTCACATTCTGCAAGAAACCAGCACAGACTAAATAAACTGCAGATTGAAAACCAATATATAAGGCTCTTCCAGTCAACCACTGCTTTACACTATTATAGCCTTCTCTGAAATAGTCATAAATATCAATGCAAATTTTAGGGCTGTATCTTTTGTTACTTTAGAATTTGCCCTGGATGTTGATTTTAGTTGGTCAGTCTGGTGTATTCATGCAAAATAAACAGCGTCTCTATGCAATTTTATTTAACCTGACTTTGAGAAACAAAACCAAGCAGAATAAAAATTGCCTAGAAAGAAAGGGAGGATAAAATAACAACCTTGTAAGAAGAAAATTTAGGGGAGAAAAAGGAAAAAAAAAGTATTACTTTGCTTCTATCTATGTAAAGGAGGAGTCCCTTCAAAAATATTCATCTTTCTTTCCTCCTTGTTTATTTTTTTCCTGCAGAGTATCATGCAAGTCCAGCAGGCTGACTAGACAGTGTTATGCAAAAACAAGTGTGTGGCAACGAACCACAGCTCTTTTCTGATGGTTTTCAGTTTTTAATAAGGCTCTTGGCTGCAGCTCAAGTTGAAAAGATGGCAAAGGAATTTCATTAATAATCCTTTTCTTGTCACTTGATAATTTTCTTCTTCTTCACACTAAAACCATCAAGGCCTTCCATTTGACCTTGTCTGCAGATCAGATATAGTATGGAAAACTGGAATTATTGGGAAAAAAAGAAAAAAAAATCCCCAAAACAAAATAAGCAGTCCTTTTTCATATTACATGCAAATCCAAATAATCCTCTCCCTCCCACACTCTGACCCAATTTTGCCTGGGCAGACTTTGTGCTTGTAAGCTGGGCACTTTTGAGACAGCAATTTAGCAGATACCACTGAATGTGAGAGCACAGCACCTGCAAAACCAAGTCTAAAGCTACTGCACTCATTGCATGAAAATGTCCAGGGTCCTGGCAACTTGCCTGTTCTAACCAAAAGTCCTCCCTTAGCCATGGTCACCTAAATGGACAAGCTAAAGCCAAGAGTTTCATTCCTTCAGCAGTTTTAGATAGAACATTTGCCCAAGCCACATGAGGGGAACATCCTATTTGCAGGTGGGAGTATTTAAATATGTTCATCTGCTTATTGCCCTACATACTTGGAAATGGACATAAATCAGTAGCAAGACATTGGAAAATGTGTTGATTTCATGCTTTTTTTGCAAATAAGCTACAAAGAAATCCCTCCTTCCCAAACACAACACTACAGTTGAGGGACAATTGTTGTTTTCCACCTCAGAACACAAACCAGTAAGGGGAAACATTCACAGAGCTCCTTCTTTTGTCCATCTCACTCTTTTTTCAATCCTTACACATTCCACAAGATGAAAACACTGAGCATCTTTATCAAGCATTTTTCAGAACTGCAATCATTGACACCACTGTTCTCATTTTTATTTATGCTTTCTAAGAGTAATGCCTAAGAATCCCTCTGCAGCCTACAGCTGCATGATTTCTTCCTCTTCAGCCATGACAAGGAAAATATGGGAAAGTCTTAGAAATAATGTTTTAATTTGTCTTCATAATATCCCACATTTCCTTCTTCTTTAACTCAAATTATTTAGTTTGAAGCAGTGTATTTTGCAAATTTAAGAATCTTTCTTTTTACCTGGAATTTTTTCATTACGTGATCAAGCAGTCAGGATCCAACATTCTCTGAATGCAGAAATGTATTCAACTTGAATGAAATAATTGAGGGATTATACACATGGGGTAACAAAACCAGCATTGTAATCACTCTGTGACTTAGGCTAGGTCTATGTTAGCAAGCAGCAGGATTCCAACAGGAAAAGCTCTGCAGTGCAAACCAGCTTATGTGAAGGATGTAACCTTCTCCCTCTGTGTCCTCTGGAAGATTTGTTTCAGGCTTGCTCCATCAGGGGTTGGAATGCAGCTTTTTTTAATGTTTCAGGTGGAACATTTCTTACTGTGTATTTTGGGGCTGTTCTACAAAATGAACCAAAGAGCAGGAAGGGAGGGCAACCAGAGATTAGCTTCAAAAAATACATACTTCACCTAAAACAAAATATCAGTGTAGATGAATGCACACTTAAGTTTACCCTTATGAATAAATGGATGGTCATATCTGTGGCAGATTTAATCTGAAATAAATCAAACTGATGGAAAGATAGTGGAATAAAATCTTTTTTCTGTAGAAATTTTAAGAAAGAGCAGTTGTGGAATAAAGTTCCCTTGTCTATTTGTTGTTGAAACAAGGAAAAAATACTTTACATAGATTGAAGAACAATTAGTTTATCAAAGCATTGAGAGTCAAGTTCTTGGTATAGGGGAGGAAGTCCCCTGAGACCAGCAGGTCAGCAATGCCAGCAGCAGGCCCCAGCACCCATTCCAGCACTACAGCTGCACCCTGAGAAACACCTGGGCATCATGTCGGGGCACAATGCCACTGGCAGAAGAAAACTGGACCAAAATACCATGAGGACTTCACAGAAAATGCACAGGAATTTCTTTGATGGAAATTTTCATCCGTCAACAGAACTAAATTGGCAACACCAGTTTTCTAAAACTCCCCCTTGCCCTGATTTCTATCCCTTTCCTCAGGAAATCAATCTCCTTTTTCCAGTCCTTTAATCTTTTTCTCCTTCCTATTTCCTGTTTGTTTTTTTTCCCTAGGATGTTATACTTCTTATTTATTTATTTATAATCTTGAAGTTTGGTCCTTCTGAATCTTTCACCAGACAGTTTTATATAGATCAAAGCTGAGAGCCTGTTTTGCTGGCAAAAGCAAGGAGGAAGAGCAGTTGCAGTAGGCAGCCCTCATAATCCATAAATAAATGGAGAGAAAAACGTAAAATAAGAAACATCATGAAGGTGACTTAGAGTAGGAAAATGTTGTCCATGCTAACAAAAACTGGGTACATTGACCAAACTAGGTTATGGAAAGAGAAGCCCTTCCCGTGAGGAAATCCATCAAGAAGGGCTTGAATAGACCTTCCACTACAGAACCAGAAAATGTGAATATTATGATGATTGGCATCTGGTCCTAGTGATGTAAGCTTTCCCATAAAAATGGGAAGGAAGAAAAATTTTGTAGGGGCATCATTCACATCTTCATTCTACTGCATCATTCACATCTTCATTCACAGTCATCTGAGTAAGGTCTTTCATTTTCCATTCTTTCCTGGGATATATCTGCACATCATAGCCTTATGAAAGGTGATTATTCAGTACAGCACTGAAGTGGGGCAGAACAAAAAAAAGTCTGGAAAATGAATGAAGAATTGAAATCCTACAAATAAACAGTTTGGAAGTTTGAACAGGCCTTCTCCAAAACAAAAAACTGTTCCCTGTCATAATTGTTCTTTATTCCATTAAGAAACTTGCCTGTATAGTCCCTTTTTGCTAAATTTAACTATAGCTAATTATGACTTTTTTTTGGTGGCAAAATTGTGTGGCTGACAGGTAGCACTATTTCACATTTATGCACAGATAACCAAGGTTTATAAATCTCACTGATATTAGTTTTTGAATGCTGGAATATAAGAAAAAAAATTGATTTCTGAAAATGAGTTTATACTGGCAATTGCAGAGAGAGAGCTATTTAATTGTGCTAGTCTCATTCTTTCATTTCAGCCTTTTCCCATTCTGGCCATCCTTTGTGACTCCCTTCTTGGACGGGGTGGTTGCTCAGAGCAACATCTGACAGCAATGGCAAAAAAGGTGATGTTCAGCCTTTAGGTGTTTTCACCATCCTACTACAAAATTTGCCACTACAGGACAAGTGACAATTGGAGCCCGGTGTACACCCACATGGGGTGGAAAAGAGTGATGCAGACACTTCATGCAACATCCCTGCAATTCTCTGTTCCAGTAGTCGATCATCTTGATCTCTACCTGTCTCTGCAGTGTTTTGTTTAAGAACACTTTTTGGATAAAAGTTCTGGAGTACTCAGGACAAGTTGGGCAACTGCAACCTTCTCTGCTTTTATCACACAATAATTATTTTCTTTGAGAATTTTTATCCCAGAACTTGCTTCATATTTTGATGTATTATGGGAAAAATTTGTCCACACTTTACAGAAAAAAAAAAAAAAGCTAAGAAAAGAAAAGAAAATATTATAGCCTTTTCAGTATTTAGAAATTACTGAATTTCTAAATAAATTCTTCTAAATAAATTTCTAAGTAAATACGTATAATGGTATTAAAACTAGTTCTCTTTTTCAAAATAGAAGTTGCTCAGATCCTATGAGGATTCTTATCAGCACTGAGATAAGTAATCATTCCAGCTCTTCAGAAGTAGAAACCCTTACCCCTTCTTATTGCAACAGAAACTTAACTCTTTTCCTTCCACTCTCATCAGTGGGTATTTTGCAAGGTGCTTTCATTTATTACTCTTAAACAAATTTCAGCACAAAATAAAAGCTGCAACAGCAAGAGGCAAGCACTGTCACAGATAAATTATTTCCCCCCAGCTTGCCAAGCTGTTTTTCAGAAGACAGATTCCAAAACCCAGGAATCCGAGGTTTCGGAGTTGTGGCATAAATGCTATTACGACGAAAATCTCCAAGTGATGGCACACAACATTAATCACGTATTTAAAATTCCTCTTGGAATTTTAACACCTAGCCATTGAGGAAATAAATTTACTAGAACATTGATTTCCTGAGCAACCAAGTAAAGCCAAAAATAAACCTTGAGGTGATATTTTATTCAGGTTTTAAAAACTAGGCAATTTGATTTGCCAGTCACAGAGCAACAGAATCACTTAAGTTGGAAAATACCACCAAGATAATTCAATTCAACCTTTGAGCTATCACTACCTTGTCAACTAAACCATAGCATTAACCCCTGTGTCCAGCCATTTCTTGTAAAACTCCAGGGATAATTTTAATTTCTTTGGGTTTTTTTCCCTTAACTAAACTTTGTTTTTTAGCCTTAACGAAAAGGCTTCTAAAAACCTCCCGGTAAACCTACACTTTTTCAGTCGGAGCAAGATGCGTACTTAGGACGCAATCTCATGCAGCACATGGGGTAGGGACAACTGAGGTGTTACAAGCCGTAAACACCAAGGGGCCCAACTCAATCAAGGTGACTCAATCATGGGACGCAGATCCCATCAGGACGCAGATCCCATCAGGATGCAGGTCACAGGACACCTCCATGCCCGCTCCGCTCCACAGGCGCGCCCCAGGGCTCAGCCTCCTCCCCTCCCCGCTGCCTGGGACTGTCAGAGCCTCTGTTCGAGGAAAGCCTCTCTGCCCCTCTGGGTCTCCGGGCCCGGGCTGTCAGAGCCTCTGTTCGAGGAAAGCCTCTCTGCCCCTCTGGGTCCCCGGGCCCGGGCTGTCAGAGCCTCTGTTCGAGGAAAGCCTCTCTGCCCCTCTGGGTCTCCGGGCCCGGGCTGTCAGAGCCTCTGTTCGAGGAAAGCCTCTCTGCCCCTCTGGGTCTCCTGGCCCGGGCGGGGCGGGCAGCGCGGCCCCGCCTGCTGTCGGTGACGCGCCGGCTTCTCCCGGCTCTGGGCGGCGGCAGGAGCGGCGGCGGCGGGTGAGCCGTGCGGGGTCGGTACTGGGATCGGTACTGGGATCGGGAGCGGGATCGGGGGGTGTCAGACCTCCGCACAGCTGGGGGCCACCGGAGCGGCCGCGGCGGGGCTGGCCGGGTTGGTGGTGCGGGGCTCGGGGTGCGGCCGTGCCCCGGGCTGCGGTGCCGGAGGGCGCTGCCGGGCTCGGTGGCACCGAGCGGTTTCAGGGGCGGCTCGGCAAGCCCTGGCCCAGCGGGCAGCCCTGCGGCCCCGGCGGCGGCGCTCGGCTGCTCCCGGCCCTTGGAGTGTGTTTCCCTCCATGGTCTCTGGCAGAGGGCTCCGCCGCGGTTTACGGCGAGGTAAATGACTGCCCTTGGCAATGATTAACGCCGGGCAGCGGGAGATTTGGTTTAAGCAAATACTAATCTTGTTTTGGTCCGCTCCTCTTTGTTTTGCTGTAGCAAATCCATCGCCCTTGGCAACTGCGATCTAAAGATCACAGGGATGTGCAAAAGCTCTGTGTGTATATATATACGTATTGTTATTGTTGTGTATATACATTATATAACATGCAGTATACATATACAAATATATAATATATATCATAGCGTGCTTTTGTATGAAATGCAGTACATTCGATGTACTGTTCTGTTAGTCAGGAGACTGCCTTATGTTATTTTTAAATTTCTGTATTATCCAAGTTAAGCAGCACGAGAAATTTTTAGGTCCAAATGAAGTCAGCCTATGAAAACTCAGTATGCAATTAAAACTAACAGATTTTATAAAGCAGAGCAAGTTCCAGTGGCTGAGGGTTGCTGGGTTTGCCTTGGGTCCTGTTCTGGAGCCGGGCACAAATGCACGGGGGCAGCTGCCGGTGCTTTTCCTTGAGGCGCTGTGTTTGCTGCTCATCTCGCACTTGCTGGGGTCACACCCCGAGACACAGTCGCCATCAGATCAGGACAACTGGCTGGGTGTTCTCACAGCCCTTCAAGGATTTTAGGGAAATACTGCCTCATTCTGCTAGCAGCCTCCAGGGAGGAAAGGCAGGAGGAAATGTGGAGCCAAGCTCTTGAGGATCAGGGTCTGGCCCACGCGTTTGTGTTTGAGGCACCCACCTGGCATGTGCCCACATCACCCATAATCCAAGGGAAAATGAAGCTGGAGTTTTCATTGCCTCACATTGACAGAAATAGCTCAAGTGAAGGGAGATGTTTTTCTATTTGTGCTAGGGACAACTGAAACTGAAAGTAATGCAAGGCAGGGCCTTTCCTGAATGACACAATACTGGACTTTCTTGAGAAAAGTGGAAATACTAATGTTTCTTTGTGTAGAAGATGCAAGTAATAATTAGGCCTGACTCAGCCTAGGGTGTTATTTATGATGCTTGACTGGAAATCCGGAAACCTCTTGTTTATGATGTATATTTTGCATTGAGTCTAAGGAGTATTTGCCTTTTAATGAATTTAAAGATCTTGCATTGGTACACCATGGTTGTGTTCATAGAAATACTTCTACCTTTATTATAGATGATGATTATTATTTTAAATTTTATTAGGAAAATAATTATACTTGATTTTTTTTTTAAAGGAGGGAAATATTTTGAAAATATTACTTCTAAGGATTTGTGCTCTTCTACTGTTGGAAAACGGCTGTGATTTTCCATGTTAACTCCTGTTTGGAGGTTAGGCAGCCCTGGTGTAGCTGCTTGAGCTAATTCTGTGATCTCTGCATGCCCACAGTGATGAGGTGCTTTTAGCAGAGGTGCAGTGTAGAGGTTGCACATGAGTAATGTTTTGCTGTGCTGAGGCTCCGAGTGTCCTCAGATTTCCCTTCCAAAGCACTAATCCATACTGAGCAAAAACTACTGAGCATTTGGGTGAAACTGAGCAATTCTCAGGCGTAAGAACTAGTGGAGCATTGAATCAAGCCATCAGTTGGCAAACATGGGGTGACCTTTTGGTGGACTGTCATCCTTGAGCCAGGACTGGTGACGTGACTGATGCAAGGCAGTTCAGTGCTACCACTGAGCAGATGGGGAACATCATAATGGGGATGAAGGCTCTGTTCACAGAAATTTTAGATCCATTGTGCTGCTGCTAAGAAACCCTAGAGCAGGCTTCCTTGATGCTTCCCTCCTTCCTTCCCCTGGCAGCTTATTTCCCCTGCTGCAGAGCAGCATTGCCTTTGGCCTGCTGGGCCAAGCCTGCAGATCAGGCACTTGCTTCAGTGTGGTGTTCCCCTCCACCCACCCTCCTCCTGGGGAATGAGAGATACTCTCAAGGGTACCAATGCAGAAGTTGGGGCCTTTCTGACCATAAAGGGCTGAATCAGTCTTGTGGTCTCATTTCAGTCAATTTTTGCCCAGTGTGTTTCCTAATTGCCATCGTTTTGGGCAACTGCAACCTTCTCTGCTTTTATCACGCAATTTTCTAACTTCTGCGTGTGAAAGAAGGCAGCACTCCTCTGGCAGGTTGATTTTAAAAGAAAATGAAAACAAAACAAAAAAAACTAAACCCGAAAGAAAAAAACCCACGCTGTGATAAATCACAAAACAAAAAAGTTGTGAACATTTACTCAGGACTGCTGGGGCTGTTTCTTGCTTCCTGGAAGTAGGTAGGTAGTATGAGACAGGTGACAACTTTGGTGTGTCATATCTGCAGTGTGTCACATGGATCTTATTTCCATGTGTGTGATGTGTAGTATGCATAAGGTTTTGGCTTTTGTAAACAGAGGAGCAAAAGAGATCTCTATAATTTAGGGTATTGTGGTTTTTATTTCTTCTCATTAAATATTTTGCATATTTTTATTATCTAAAAAAGAAACCCTCAGCAACTTTTTTGTTCTTCCAATAAAAATACAAAGAGAAAATGTGTCTTATAGGAATTTCCCAACTTGTTGGCAAGATAAGTCTTGGAAAAGAGAAGCAAATCATGCTTCATGTCTACAGGGAGTTACATGCACGAGTTTGCTGCGTAGTGTTTGGCTCTAGGTCTTCGTATCATAGCTTGCTAAATCTCTACACAGAAATTAAGAATAGAAACATCTTTCGTAAGCATTCTTCTTCCCAGCTTGGAGGCGGAAAAAAAAGAAAAGAAATCCAGAAGAATCCTTGATTAGTATGTTTACAAAACATTCATATTTTGTATATAGAGACATTGAAAGACAGGAAGGCAAAAATAAAAATTTTGTCATGCCACTTCATTGGTGGCTGCAGGTGTGACCTCTCCACCCACAGAAGGCGGACTGCCATCACAATTTCCTTGTTGGCAGAAGCTCCAACTGAATTGCTGAGAGCTTGGTCAACAGCTCTCTGTGCTGTTAAAATCAAGCATCTGTGGGAGGGAAGGAAGAAGCAGAGAGACTGCAAAGGCAGCTTGGAGCTGAAAACACTTGCAGCAGCCCTGGCACAGACAAGCCCTCATGGTGGGAGATGTTGCAGAAGGAGCAGGATCTCCTGAGGGATCCATCTACACTGCACATAGCACCAAAGTGCTGCCTGTGCAGCATCCAGAGGTTTGGGCACGGGTCAGTGGCCTGATGTGTGTGGCTGGTGCATTTCCAGGTGACTGTCCTGAGGGATCCAAAACACTTGTGTGAGGCTGGCACATGACCTACAGTTGATCCACCCTCTTCTTGAGCAGCAGCTGAAGAGTAAGTAGGACACCTTGTGAGCATTCACAAAGACACGAACATCTAAGTTTAGCTGTCTGAATCCTGCTTGTCCAGATTTCTGTAGAAAAGGCAGAACAGTGGGAGTTCTGATGGAACATAATCCGATGATGAAATCACAAATGGTTCTGCAATTCCCACAGTGTTCCTCCAGGGATCGTCTTTCAACTTGGAGAAATTCAAACCAGTATTTGTCTTCTCAAGGCCTAATTAGTGAAATGTCTTCACAGAATCCTTAAATATCCTCAGGGCTCCTGGTTTCAGTTTCCTTTCTGCTTTTGTTGGACCTGTTCTCCACAGAGAAAGGAGCCCACGTGGTCTGCCAGCCCTTGTGCTGGCCCTTGACTTGCTCCCTGGTGTGCTTACTTCTTTAGGACTTAGGGGATAGACATAACTAACATACATACTGTGTTCTTGCTTGTTTCCTGCTGCTTTGCTGAAAGTCTGCAGTTAAACAGGGCATGTCTCTGGGTTGATGCTGTGCAGGTGTTGATCAAGGTGTCTGCAGTACCCCGGCACTGCACGTTGTCCCACTGGCACCTCAGCCTGACTTATGTCAAACTGTCTCCCAGTATGGCAGGTGAATTCATCAACAGATATGAACCTTGAAAAAATTATTACAAAAAGCACCACTCTGTGGGCCTGGCCTGAAAGGAAGTACTTGAAGGACTGAAGGGAGTTTTTCTTTGCTCCAGCATCTTCGTATGCCTGGTGTTACAGACTGTCACAGAGCTGAGGGGCAGGATGCACACCATCAAGTTCCATTTGTTTGAGAATGGGTAAACAAGGAATGATTTCATTATGGATCTTCCCTCTTGTGCATAAAAAGAGGAAGCCAATTGCCCTCCATGCCTACATTTTGAGGTGTGGAGGAATTTGTTTTCTGAGATTGAAAGAATTTGAGGCTTAAGAAAATGACTTCTTCCTTTCCCTTTCTTCTCTACCAGAGATGTCTAGGAAGATGCACTCACTTATAGCTAAAGCCATGTTTCAAAGCCGAATGTTCTACTCCTGTAATAAAGCATCTATTTTTACTGTAGAATTGACAGTGAGTAATTTACTCTGACCTCTGTTTGCGTGCTGCCCACGCATCCTTCCAGTTCCTGCTCCTCCTTTCCCTCAGGGAGGCCCTAGCTGCTCACCTACCTTGCTTCTTGTGTAGCAGAAGCAGTCACCAGGTTGTAAGTTCTGCCTTCTATTAGTCTCATTGTTTTAATTGTGTAATGGTGATGTGTGGTTTTAAATTAGTCATAACTTTAGCTTCTGTTTTAATGAGATCTTCAGTTGTCTTCCCAGAGGGGAAGGCTTTGTTTTCCCAAGAGCAGTGTGTCTTTTCCCAGAAGAAATGAATTTCTACTAATGACATATGAAAAGGTGAGGTGGCAGTGGAGGTGTTGGGGAGTGATTATGGGGAGAAGGGACATATCTGCAAGTGTCAGGCACTGAAGAACATCTTGATAATGCCAGAGCCTATGACGTGCCAGGCGCTCGTGTATAAATAGTCACGTTGGCATGCAGTGTCATTGCAATCGTGCTTTGGGAACAGCTGAGTCTAACAGCCTTGTCTCATGCACAGCCCAAAGACACCCTCACGTGTCTTCAGGCATGTGAAATAATAAGAGTGATGTTTAATGGCTGGGACACGAGTTGTTGTGCTCCCCAAGGATTCAGGACTATGTGGCATTTGTTAGGTCTGTCTGGCCACTGGTTGCAGGTGTGACTGTTTGGAGTTGGGGAGGCAGGAAGGCAAATGGCTCATCCCAGATGAGAGAAAGCCCCTTGTCTCCCCCTCTCTGGGTGGATGAAGAGGAATCACGGAATGTGCTGAGCTGGAAGATCTGTTTGATGTGCTGGCTGGGAAAAAGATGTCAACAGTAGGATGTAATCCAGTGCTAAACCTTAGAGTAGAAATGCAAGATCCTCTCCCAGCTGAGGTCTTTTTTTGTGAGCTATCCACAGGGGTTTAATGCAAACCTTGGTAGGTTGGTGTTAATAGTGTTGGTCAACTTGCAAAGAAAATATCTTGATTTTCTCAGGAAAACATCAATATTTGCACCAAACCTTGTAACTAATGCAAGATAACCATAAAGATAATTTGAAGTCCTGTGGACTATCTTTAAGAAAACATAAGGCAATCTTTAGGCTTCAGTCAAACTGGGAAAATAATATCCTATGCTATAGCATATGTGCATAAGCAATCATTTTCTTTCAGAAAAGGATTCTTTCTTTTTCTCCAGGATTTCCAGAGTCACAGATCCTTTGCACCAAGGTGGCTTGTACACATTAAATATCTTCTCTTTGAGCAAACCTATTGGTTTGCTTGAAAAAGAAGGCTTTGGGACTTACAGCATCTGAACAACACTGTGTAAACACTAGTTGACAGTCCAGAATTATGTTGACCACCTGAGGATCACTAGAGCTTCTGTCATTCCAACCTTGGGTGGTAAACTGACTTGTCCTAGACCATCTGAAATATAAGTTTGTTATGGAAAAATCATGTAGGTTCATGTATATGATTGCCCTTTCACTGGGTTTCTGGCAAAGTTAAATTCTAAGGAGTGCTGCATTTTCTCCATAGGCTTGGCTAAGCTAGATAACTTTCCAACCTTGAATAGCTTATTCTCTCTTTAATGTAGATAAAATTTTAGATTTCAGTTGGTCAGTTAATAACTAGCTTTTATAATTACAAAAGTTGTATTGTTTTTAGTCTAGATGACTAAAACATCTAACCATTTTCCTTCCTGTTCTGCTAGAACAATAATACAGACCCTGTCAAGGACAGTGCTATCTTTACAGAATGCTTTCTGAGCATGTAAAACACTTGCTGTGCATAATGTGGTGCTATCTTTACAGAATGCTTTCTGAGCATGTAAAACACTTGCTGTGCATAATGTGGTGCAGGATTTGAAACTCACCTATAAAGGGGAAATGCATCCTCAGTAGTGGTTGTTTACATCTTCAGTGACACCGAGTGACCTACTTGTGTCAGTTCTGCAGAAAAATTACTGGCAGTGAGGTCTAGGCTGGGTACCTGCAGTGGGGCTTCCCTCTGTGGGCTTCCAGCTGCAGGGGGTGTGTGGTAGCTGGTACCTTCTGCTCCTGCTTGGTCTGAGCCCTTGGTTTCATTGGGGTGCTGTGGTTGGGGTTTTGTTCTGAGAGCTGGGCTGAAAAGCAACATCACTGCAACATCACTATGTTTCTACAAACCAGTAGGGCTGGAGAGGATCTCTTGATGGTTGTCAGATCCTTCCAGCCATGTGAGGGACATTTGGTATGGGTTTAACTGTAGGACCACAAACTAGGACTTCTAATTCATCCATTCCTAATGTGTAGGTTTCAGTTGGTTTAGTTAAAGGCGTGGTTGTATGAATTGATACTTGTTTTAAGACTGGATTGTGCTTTTTTTGGCCTGAAGTAAATTAAACCTAACAGGTTACAAAAAGAATGGGACTGGGCCTGTTGCAAGTGTTGCGAAAGAAAAGGACTTCTGGGACATTGTTTATGACTATAAATTATTTCAACTGGTGACTTCGTATGCATTTTCTCATAGTATTTGCCTCTGAAGCACTTACAAGCAGAAAACAGTCTGGGACTTCCAAAAGTTTAGTGTTTATCTTCTGTGTTTAAAGACAGTGACTAATAAATTAACTTGGAATAAGTGTTATTTAACACAAACCAGTTTCCTCTTGGTCCACTGTTTTCCCATAGACTTGCTATACAGATCTGTGCATTCTGCTCATTTCCGCAGCACCTGCTCTGTGAGCGTGAAATCTTTCTACTACTGAAGGCAGAATTTATTGTTCAGACTACTTAGTGGTCTACTTGAATTCATTGTTGGAAAAACATCACATGGGTTTGGGCACTGTGAAAACAAGCTGTGAGCTTTACTTGTCCTGCAAATACTGTTTTCTACGTTTGCTTCTCTTACCACTTTATCTTAAGCAGTGTTTGTTCCAGGCTGACCAGCAACAACTTTGACTTGGCTGTGATGGCAGAGCAGCCAAGTGCTGCTTTTCTTCTCTCCCTCCCATTTTTGTGTATTTGCTATGCCTCCTGCTGTTCTCTCACAACTTCTTAAAGAAATTTGCCACATCACAGGTGAGCCTCTTATGCCAGGAACTGGCCAAAAGCTGACATCAGTCTTACAAAGTCAGGGTGCAGCAGTGGAGTGAAAACAATAAAAATCACATCTTAAAACAATAAAACATTTTATTGTTTTATTGAAAACAATAAAAATCACATCTCTCAAATAAATGAGAGGTAGAAAATCTAGGTAAATGGATGAATCACTGATCTTCAGCTTGTTTTTCTTACTGGTCAGTCTCATGAAAAGTTTGTCCTGCCAAACACTGTTTGTTTTTTAGAATTGCCTGCTTTAGTAATAAGTAACACTATTCAGAAGCCCTTTGCTTCCAAAATACTGTTCTCATGCCACTGGCACAGTGTAGCTTCTAGAAAGGTAACAGAGCCCATTGAACAAGTGAACTCACTGTTAATGCATTCTTTATTGGTTAATTTGATGGTTGATAGACCCAGGCCACAAAGTAATGCAATATGCGTCTGCAGCTACACAAATGTGACAGCAGTAAGATTTTGCATCAGTGATGGGCCATCTGATGCATTTTTCAGGGGAAGAGAGCCCAAAGAGTGAATTGCCATAGTGTGAAGGACTGGATATCTGATCATGCTGCGCTGTTGTAGTGATCTGCCATGGGCTTGGTCAACTTAAAAGACACAAGAAACACATGAGTTTGAAGAGAGTTGATCAAAATGCTTTGTGGGCACACTATATTGACTGCGGTATCTCCTGTCTTACCCACTGTCTTAAGCTGCAGTTACACGGACTTACAGACTTAGGATCAGTCTGTCTCAGGATGTTACTGCTTAGCTGTTCATTTCATTTTTTACTATATCTGTGCTGGGTCTTTCCCAGCCATCTCCCCAGACCCATGTCATGAGACTGGGACTTCTAATTCTGTGGTTGCAGCCAAAACTATAACTTTTGCTTTACTTTCCTCTCTGGGCACAAGACCAAACACTAACACTTCCTGGATTGGAGCAGGTAACACATTCCAAAAATATATGCTTTGATAGCATAAGGAAATCTGCAGCAGGAAAAAGGCTAAGCTGGAACCTGTAGTGCTAAGTAACAGCAATTCAAGCAGCAGACAAAAATTGTATCATAAATTAAAATATTTTGAATAAGCAAAAAATGAGAAATTTCTGGTACATGAGATTCAAAGTGTCCCAGCGGGTAAGTCAGGAAGGAAGGGGTCAGGTGATGGCAGCCTCTGCGTCTGAGAGACTGAGAAGGAAATGTAGTGATAAGACTGCATAGTATTTGCTGACTTTTGCTCTGCTTACTCAGCAGCAAAGATACAGCTTCCATCAGCCCTTCTTTTCCTGTGATAAATAAAAATTAATTATTACAGAGATACCTTGTGAAGGATACTCTTTTTAAGGCAACATAATTTTATTTTATGCAATGAAATACTTAAGTCCTGAGAAAAACATGATTTTTGAAAGAAAGACATATACATTCTCTGAACCTTCCTTCAGAAGCATTTAATATTTTTCTTAGGAATTTAATCTATGTTCTGAAATGCTGAGACTAGTCTCTTTACAACTCCCACCTTGTTGGTTTCTAAAAGTAACAGCTCTCTGATGTGTTGTTTGTAACTTGCATCATGTAATAAATACCTAGGGGTGGTTTATCTGTCTGTGTTGGTGTACCTTGTAAGATCTGTGTGTGGTTTATGCACAGTGTGTACATCCTCACTCATCACTTCTGCAACTGAACGGAACTGTCACTTGCAAAGTACACAGTGCTGCTCAGCAAGTGGCTTAGCCTGGAAATTACTTGCTTCTTTCCCTTCTCAGAGGTAGTTTCAGTGCCAGTGGTGTGCCTATTTTGTGTAAGTTATCAGTAAGAAGCCTAGTGCCTGTCCAGTGTGTTTTCCATGTTGAGTACAGCTGAAAAGATGGTTGATTTGCCAGCTTGCCAAGGTTGCTGTTTCTTCTGAAATTGATTTTTTCCTAGCTCAAGGAATCTCAAAAGCTCCCTGGAGCAAGCTTACTTCCTGAAACTTTACCTTGAAGGTCACCAATGCTTCCTTCAAAGACTGCCTTATCTCTTTGTCAACCTTCTGAAAGTGTCCTAGCAACAAAACCTGTGATTATGTATGGCACAAAAATAATTTTGCATAGTTTAATCTACTTCTTATGCGCCATAAAAATTTGGAAGAGTAGCAAAGGCAGGCTCCCATGGCAGACCAGCTTGACAGGCTGCCTGGAAGACAGGAGCTGGAGCTGCAGGAAAGTTCTGAGTGGCCCCCTGGTTGTCTGCAGAAGCAGTGGCAAGCATTAGCCCTGAGGAATTAATAATTACTGTGACCAGCTCTGGCATGTACTGTTTTTTCAGTGATTTGACCCACAATTACTGTTCTGTAGTGGAATCCCTGAAATCCCAAGATGCCTGTGTTAGCCTTACCAGTAGCTTCTAAAAAACCATAGCAATCCTCTGAGATCAGCAACCCACTGAAGCTGCAGAATATCCATGAAGTCCTTTGGTTGTGGGTATATCTGCAATTTGAGCCTGAATAAGAAAAAAACAAACAAAACGCTCTTCCCCCCCAGAAACCAAACCAACCCATCAGCAACAACAAAAAGAGAATGGGGAAACATCTGAATAGCTCTCTCCTACTCTGAACAGATTTCTTAGTACTTCTTCCTTGTTTGTCTTTAGGCTTTTAGAGGTTTCAAAAGGGCTTGGCACGTAACTTGTGCTGCTGTCCAGCAACGTTGTATTAACTTGAAGCAATTGAAAGTGTGGTATAATACCACTGTTAATTGGAAATCTGTGACCCACACCTGACACTGTAATCCTTGTGATGTATTTATTTTGGAGGGCAGAGGGAAATTAGTATTTTTCATTAACTCTTTGATTGTCAAGTTCCTCTGAAACAAACGAAAATTTCTTATCTATTGTCTTTTTTTTTCCCCCTTTTTTAATGATCCAGATTCATAATTCTGGTAAAACATGTCTTACTAGCCAGCAAGATTGGAGGACAGGGGAATGGCTGACTGGGGAGAAATGCTAATGTAATGGTTAAGGAGAAACTGTCTTATACCTCATGGCCATAAAAAAGTGTTTAAAAACTAAATGAGGTGAAATTCCATAGGAAGGAGTAGTTAATTAAGCATCTTGGCAACAGTGCCTGGGAATTTCAAGTGCAGCCACAAAGGGATGATGTTTGGCAGTGCCTTTCTACATTGTATTATGGTGGAAAGGAAGGTGTGTGAATTCTGTCGGTGGTTTGGAAAACTCCTATTCTTTTAAAAGCAGTTTAGACAGTGTGCTTATTTTTTTCTCAGCAGTGAAGTGATTGTGCTCCTACTGTGATACAACACTGATGAAACTGGTACTTTGATCCTGGGAAGTGAGAAGGATTTGCTCAAGGGGTACTTCATTTTGTGGACTTCACTAAGCAGGCTGCACACCCCTGACTTGTGTACAGATGAAAATGCTCATGACTTTCATACTCCTTTCACTTTTGACCAGCAGATCCTTACAGTAATTTGCTGAGGGCGAGGCAAATAACCATCAGGATAGATGAAAAGAGGAAATGTGCTCTGTGACCTGCACAGTGTGGAGTTTCAGTGCTCACCATCTGGTTCATGGACAGTGAGGAACAGAAGTGAACTCATGGGTCTGATCAGTACAGTTGGGTTGGCCCCAGGTGTTAAATGGAGCAGGTGAAGTAGAAGGCATTAGCTTATGCTGAGTTTGAGTTATTGTGGATCGACCGAAAGTCCCTGCTTGAGGAGCAGCATCTGAATAAGATTTTTCCCATCAACAAGAGCAGTAGTTCTGTGACAGCCATGTATCCAGTTGCTGTAAATGCCAAGCTGTGTTAGGATGTGGTCAATTTGGCAACACAAAATGCTGTGTTTTTATAGGTTTAGGGGTTTTTTGAGCTTTCCAGAGCGTCTCTTTATTATTCTTCCTGTTCCTCCCAGTTCCGCCATCACCCCTGCCTGTGTATTTTCCTTACAAATCCACACAGATTGCTTGCCTTTCAGGAACATATTGTGGCCAGGTGCACATGGGCATGTTCTTTGACAGTGAGCTCCATGTATGGATGCAGCTGAACTTTCTACAGGCTCTAAATGAAAATTTTTATGACTTTGTTTGAGTCTTAAGGTGAGCAAACCACAAAATGCAGGAAAGACTTGTGAGCAGTTAGAGATTCAATTTTTCTCTCTTTCTTGGTCATATTGAAGCCTTGAATTAAAGTTTCATTTGATACTGATAGTGGGAACAACCCCGAAAGCACAGCTGAGGACTTTGCTTATGACTGGATAGTACTTTGAATCATCACCAAGGTCTAAAACTAAATCACACTTCCCGTTTAAAGCCTGAAGGTGGTCATTTAGTTATATGATTAAAAATAACCAAAGATGGATGGATGGATGGATGGATGGATGGATGGATGGATGGATGGGTGGATGGATGGATGAGCTGACTAGCAGCATTTATCCTTGAGAGGAAACACTGACCACATGGAATGCATGAGCACTCCCAGGGCAGATAAGGATATTGCGTAGGTCACTGCCCAGTAATGAGTGAAATTGTACAATTTCAGTGCAGCTAAATACAGCTATTGGTGAGGCAGCCAGGAGGGCCGGCATTTGTTCATGCTGTTCTTAGAGCAAGCTGATGTGGTTTTTGTCTGCACTGCTGCTTGAGTTTTCATCTTTCAGTATGAGAATGCTGGGGAGAAATCACTTCCTCCTTCAGGAGCAGTCCATCTACATGATAAAAGGGTATATCCCTAGTAATGTTAGATTATCTGTTTTAATTTAGATTTTAAAACAGAAACTAATCTCTAAAATATGAAATAAAATATAATACTTGATATTATTTATCTCTTACCCTTAAGAAGAGCACTGCAGTTTATCTGTTCTCCCTAAGAAAAGTACTGCAGTACTTGTGTTTTTTCCTCCCTCTTCTTCCTGGTTCTTTTTCAGGCACAGGAAGTATGGCAATTCATCCTACGTAATCTTTTTGCTTTTGAGGGGTTGCTGTTAGCAGCTGTGGAGCTGTTCCCTGGCAGTTTTGTTGGTTATGCAATTGAGAACCAAAAAAATATGTACTGCAAGAAGCGGTTGATATAGCATATGAAACTAATAAAAAAAAAAAAAAGAGAAGTTTTCAGACTGATAATGGATCAGAAGCAGAACAAAAACTTACTCAAAGCAATGTGGGGGAGGTTTCCCACCCTCAGCAGAAAGTGTTTTATCAAAACTACAGACCGACCACTGGCTTTTTTTGATTCTGTTTCCCAGCACTTGTTCATTTCCCTGTCAGAGGAAATTTTGCTTAGAGTAAAAAGACCAAAAGCCTTCTGTTTGTCTTCTGATGGCTGTTTTTCTCCATCACTGGTATTTTGAGTAGTTTTTTCTCAAGATACAAAGATAACTTCTTAAGCAGAAGTTTCACTAGCTTTGCTGTGTGTTCTGCTTCACTGGCTTCTCTAAGTGTTACAGAGGTTCCCAAATATATGTCTTGCTACCAGACAGAATATTGCATTCAGTATATTTGCAAGTGGCTGCAGCATGACTGGGCAATCTCACTGAAATCAGTGAAAAAAGGCAGCCTTGGGGGCTTGCATTTCCATTATTGATTTTTTTTTCCCAATTACTTGATGAAAAACTGATGTATTTTAAATATTTTAGGAAGCTTTTTGGTGTTGAAATATTAAATTTTTGCCATTAAATATTTAAAATTGTGGTGGCTGTTTGGAGTTTAAGCTGTTCTTGCTAACCTGCACTAACACATAACTTGGTCATTAGAAAAACAGATGACAGAATGAAACCTGCTATTTCAGCCTTGTCATTTGCTAACAGTGTTAGGAATGAGATATTTTGGGCTTGCATAATTTCTCACTTAAATCAGCTTAGAGGCCGGAGAGAAACACTCTGCAGAATTTGATGGAATAAAGATACATAACTGGAAAAAAATTTTGCATTGCCATTTTGAAAAAAAACCTCAGCGCATTCAAACGAGAAAGGGGGGAAAATTACATCAAACTATATAGGTTTACAGCTGTACTCAGTGGGGAGAGATAGCAGAAAGAATCTTCTTCAAACAGCCTGAGCCCAACACAGTTGGTTTTTTTGTCTGTACTCAGCACTTGTGAGGCTGCACCTCGAGTCCTGTGTCCAGTTCTGTGTCCCCCACTTGTGAAGGACATTGAGGTGCTGGAGCCAGTCCAGAGAAGGGCAAGGAGCTGGGGAAGGGTCTGGAGACTGAGTTCTACAAGGAGCAGCCGCGGGAGCTGTGGGTGTTCAGCCTGGAGAAAAGGAGGCTCAGGCCAGGCCTTACTGCTCCCTACGGCTGCCTGAAAGGAGGCTGGGGCTGCCTGGGGATCAGCCAGTGACAGGGGAAGAGCACATGGTGGTGACAAGGGGAAGTCAGTGACAGGGGAAGCTGCACCAAGGAAGGTTCAGGTTGGACCTCAGGAAGAATTTCTTCACAGAAAGGGTTGTTAAGCATTGGAATGGGCTGCCCAGGGTGGTGGTGGAGTCACCATGCATGGAGGTGTTCAGGAAACAGCTTCACATGGGCTTTAGTGCCATCGTATAGTGGACAAGGTACTGGTCAGTCAAAGGTTGGACTTGATGATCTTGGAGACAGCTTAAATGATTATGCAATTCCATGAAAGGCCTGTGATGTGTGCTGGTGCCCTCCTGTGAGGTAAAAAGCCAATTATCTCCCTAAAAGGAAAGTTTATAATATACTTTTGCATTAACAGCAGTTCGCCCCAGTGAGCCCCAGTGAGCCGAATTTTTACCCTCACCTTGCAGAGAGCCTTGACACTGCTGAGCCTGTGCAGCAAGAAGTGTTTGAGTGCTCTTCTATAACTTGGAACATACATGCTAGTTAAGCATATACAAATGGAGTTTTAAAAAAAATAATATTTAAATATGTTTTTGTTATTCCTACTTTATCACTACCATTCTAGCTATAGAAGTGAAATGATGACCTTATCTTTATGGAAATGGGAATTGTACAATGGCACCCTTTAGGATGAAGTCTTATGTACGGTCATTTTTATTTGGAAACAGAGTATCCTATTTTGATATGACTGACCCTATAGAAATTTGACAACAAAGTGGTTGGCTGTTCCAGAGTAACTTCCTGGTCCAAGAAATGTATATGTGCTTATCTTTGTGCTCTGTTTTATTAAAATGGGTGGGGTTTGTTATTTGAAAGTGTTTGTGAGAGGCATTGGGCAGGGGTGGGGTGTTCAGCACTCCTTGGCTGGTCTTGACATAAATATGTAGTTGTATAATAACAAGAGCAGCTTCAAGCTCCATATCACTAAACAGGAGATGGTGTGTATATAACCTGGCAAGTAAATAAAGCTGTCCTGCTCTTCCCATGTGGGCACCTGTCCTGAGCAAACTGTCCAGTTTATTGGACTGCTGACACAGTTAAAAATTTATTGGGATTTTCAGCAGAAGAGGAGATTTAAAATATAAGTTAATGACAAGATGTTTCGTTTTGGTCTAATTATCCCCTCCCTACATGGAGGTTTGAAAACACAGATGCTGTGAAATTTAGCCTGAGTTTTAGCTCTCCTGAGGGATCCAAGCAGTTGCATCTCCATTTCTCTAAGTTTGAGGAAGATAGTTGAGATGAGCATTTGATTCTTTTGACTCAGATGTTTTTGGGTCTCTGGACCTCAGCTGCAGTCCCACAGACTTGTTTCTGGTTCCCTGGGAGTGAGGCCCAGGCAGCACTGCCTCTGCTGTGTTTGAGCACTGGGAATGCTGGCTCGGCGGAGCTCTTGGAGGTGGGTGTGAGGATGAGCCCTGAGATGGCTCTTGGAGCAGAGAAGGAAAGCACTGACTTCCAGAGATGAACTGGACTGTCAAGTATGACAAATGTATAGAGAAGGGGACTAGCCCAGTGCTTCTGAAAAGGGATTATTTTAAAAATGAATAAATTATGAGATACACAGGTAATGCAATGTGTTTCCTGCCATATATGGCACTAAGCCTGGCTTTTTCCACTGTCTACTAATAAAGGGCAAAAGTGATAATGACCTTTAAATAACTACTAAATACCAATCTGATGTCTATTCTATTTTTGTTTTTTCCAGGTTGATTTTTTTTTTACTACAAACCAGTGAAGATGACGCCAAAACATGAAAAACAGGTAAGTGGTATCTAAGCTTTAATAAAAAAGGATTCAAGTTGTGGATTTAATTTCATTACAATTCGCATGGATTAGAGAAGACTGGTTGTATTCTTCATACTTTTAGTTGCCAGGATACAGAATATTCTGGAATGATGCAGTGCCAGTTCCTTCTGTTAAAATCTGATAGAAGAATCAGATATTCATTCAGAGTAAGTGACTGTGCATAAAGGGCTCAGACACTGAGACAGGGGAGAAGGATTTGGATGGAGTCTTCTTTTTATCAGTTTTAGATATTTTATAGGGACAATGGTTGGATCTGGGTCTGAGCTCTGACTATCAGCTGCATGGACCACAAGAATCCTGTTTGCATGTTCTCTTCTGCTCAGTCCAATGAACATTAAAAGTTTCAACAAATTATTTTGTCTCAGCTCTTAGTCTCTTATCAGCCTTACTACACAGCATGCATGGAGTGAAGATGCCAACAGCCACAGCATGAAAAGTCCCATGTCCTTTGTGGCTGATCCTTTTACTAACAGGCAACCTGATGGGATATGCTATTTTTCTTGGAAGCTTTGTGGAAAATTACTCTTCAGGGGTTATTGACTAATCACATGTGTAATAGGAGCACAAGCTCATCACCTGATACAGTCTTGAGCATAGACGTTTGAATTAAAATGCAGCTGAAATGATTAAATACAAGTAGTCAACCAATGTGAGATTGTTTTTATTCCTCCTTCTTGTGGCAGATTTTCCCCTCATATTAAAAATAGATATTTCCGTGTCAGATTTCCTGTTTTCCTAGTAGGAAAATGTTAAGAGATTTCTGAGAAAGGCACATTTTTTGTGGTCAAATTCTGTATAAGAAGGCTTCTGCCTTATCCTTTTCTCTGAGGAATCCATTGCATTATGCAGAAATATATCCAAGAAAAGGAAAGAGAGAGGGGGAAGAAAAAAAGAAACAGAAAAATTAAAAGAGAAAGATTTATTGTATTTGCTTCAGCTGCCTTTATGGGTTGTTTTTCCTTTTGAGGCAGATTCAAAATGGAACATTTTTTTTTTTCCCATGCTTGTGTCTGTGTGACCTCAGTGCTGTCCTTATAGTCTCCTGTCAACACTCATGTTCTTTGCATGGATCTGTAACCATGAGGGAGTAGGTGTAATCCAAGTTTGGGTGTCACTTTGGCTGTTTTGTCATTTATGTGTGACCCTATGTGCTTGGACTGCTCCTGGCCTTGAGGGCAGGGTAGCAAAATACCACCAGTGCCATGCTTAAACTGGCTGGTTTAGCCAGGAATTAAAAGGCACATGCAGCCAGAGAAACTGCTCTGCAATTCCTGCTTGTTAAGTAGTTCTGACTGCTTTTGGGGCAGATTTGAAGATTCTGAATATTCATGAGGATGTTTAGGTCAGCATGGCTGCTGGGCTCCATATCAAAGCTATAGCTTTAGCAGTTTGGACAGAAAATTGTTTGCCTCTAAATTTAGTAGTTTTCAGAGAGAAGTAATAAATGGAGATGCCACATCTTCCAGTACCTTTCTTTTGAGTATATACTGTTTCCAGTGCAAGAGGCCTCCTTGCCCAAGCCTGGACACTTTTAACAGGAAATTTTGGTTTTGAGAGAATTGTTGCTCTGAAGCGTTAGAGGACACATATTCTTGAATGCATTGATATATATATTGTGCCACTCAAATAAACCCCAACAATACAACCAAGAAAAAAAACCAACAAAAAACCAAAACTGAAAATACGAGTAATGTGACATAATAGCTAGATAGATCTGCAGTTCTGGAAAAACAAAGCAGCACTGGGTAGGAGGGGGGGCACACCTTGTACAGGATTGCAGCTGGCGAAAGTAAAAAGTCCCTGAAACCTTGGCTGTCTTTGTACTGAGTCTCCCATGTTGTACAGCTGGACTGCAGTGCAGTTTTGTGACAGGTGATTAAGTTAGCCTTTAAGTGGTCTATGGGAGGGAGAGGTCAGCATCACCTCCCCCAGGTGGACAGTGCCTTACTTGAGAAAAGACTTATCTATTGAGAGTGTCCTCAGTTTTATAGCAAAATGGGGAGGGAGTGGAATACATAGAGAGGAGAAAGGCAGTTATTACCCAGTATTGCTGTAATCTCCTGGTTGTTTGTGACCAGTGAATGCAGGATGCACTGAGCATATAAACAGCATTCTCGCAGAAGAGTGAGTGTTCTGCCACCCAACTCTGCTTGGACCATAACTTAGCCTGTATGTGAATACTGACCTTTACTCTAGGGATACAAAAACATAGGCACCTTTTCTGGCAGTGGATCATCACTTACACTGGGTGGTTAGTCTGCTTTGATTAGAGCAATGCTGTTTTCCCAGTGGGATCTTGTATTCTGGAGAAGACTTAAAGGTCAAGAGAAGGAACAGTCTATATGTGCAATGCCACTGTTTCAGAGCAGCAAAATCTGTAATGGGAATAACACTTCCTGGATTCAAGAGATAAATAGGGGAAGTAACCCTAAATCTTGAGAAAGGCTGTACATTTTTATTTTTCATTTCTAGTTGCTTACTGTTTATCTTGCTTCATTCTAAACTCAGTATTGTCATTTTTTCGGTAAGTAACGGGGGGAAAAAAGGAAGACCCAGTCTTCTGTTGAAATCCTAGTGTTTCAAATCAAAGCTGACAGTGACTGTGTCTGAGGGCTGCAATTTGCTGAGGTGCTCTGCTGTTCTGCACATAATTTTTCATCTTGGCTCAGTTCTTTACTGCTTAGACACTTTCTGCCACTGCATATACAGCCGGTCACATTTCTTTTGTAGGTAGAGTCTGAAGGGTTTTAACTTCCTCCTTGTTGAAACTCAGTGACTAGTTAATTGCAAGTTAAAAGTGTACAGAAGTTTTCCAGTGCAAATCTTGTGGTCTGGAATGATTTGCAAAGTAAACCATAGCTAACCAGCAGCATATCCAATAGCAACTTTTAATCACAATACTTTGGTACTGTAAAGGTTTGAAAGAAGTATTTTACTTCAAAGACTGTTTTGATTCTGTACAAAGGAGAAGGTTATGGAAGGTTATTTGGAAATGGGGTAATTTGGGGAACCTGGACAAAAGGAAAGTCAATAAGAGGCTGATACAGCAGTAAATGAGAGGAAGGAGTCTGAGGTCAGGTTATAGGCAGGCTGCCTGAGGTTGTGACTCCTGTGCTGCAGCAGTTGAAGGGAAAATGAGTGCAGTGTCCTGTTCGAAGCTTCTTGGCATAATTTCTCTTCTTCCACTTGCAGGACTGATGCATTCAGTGCTCAGCACAGGAAAGAAAGTATGTTGAGAAGTGGTTGCAGCTTTGGAGAAGATTGGGACACAGGGAAATAGGAATTTGGGGAAGACAAAACCTTGTGGCATAAAAAGATGGTACAGTGGGTCTGAAAGTCTACCTACCTACCTGCCTACCTACCTACCTGTGTATGGTAAATACTACAGGCAGTGAGGCAAGTGGAGAAAAACAACCCAAAAATGGTGTCCTCTCCGGTGTTCAGCACATTGCTGAATATCTTCTCTGGAGCTGAAATAAGTTCCTCATAAGGCCCTACTAGTGTTTTTGTAAAAGTAAAGGCATGACCCTCAGCTGGTAGAAATGATTAAAGCTCTGATCATTTGTTCCTCTTGTGTCATGCTGGCATGAGGTTAAAAAGCTGCAGGGGAGAATTGGCCCTCTGGTGCTCTTCAGCGATGAAAGAAGCAGCAGAGGTGGCAGGAGGAGCCTTTCAAATGTGCTTTATTTGGCAAGGTGTTCATGATACTCACCAGAAAAGTAACCACCAATTATACAGAAAACACCCCTGGGACCAGGAGCTGGGCTAAGTAACATGAAAACAAAAGCTGTGTCCAGCCATCAGGCCACAGGCTCCCCATCTCAGTGACACCTGGAAATCAGGGAGGGAAAATATTTCATCCAGACCTTGAATGTCTCTCTGCTACCTACAGAGCACAATGGCTGTCCAGGAAAAAGTGTATCTTCATCTTTCAAGGTTGCTATTGTTCTCCTGTCAGTCCACTGAAGGTTTGCAATGGTGGTACATGCAGATGTGTTTTAGGGGAGAATACTTGGCTGAGGAATAAAGCTTTTATTTCTGATGCCTTTGGTTTGGACATAGGAAGACATGCTTGGAGAGCTTTCTAGTTCAAGATTTCTTGTTTTATGCAAGTATGCACTAAAAAAAGCATGGTTTTTTTACCAGAGATACTGTCATTCCTCCCCCAGTTGATTCCTGTACCTGGAGATCCTGCGCAGTGCCTTCCTCTCAGGGGGAATACATCTACAGCTTAAAGTGATACACTTTTCTTTAAGTCTTTGCTAAGTGATTGGCTTAGCTTTTGGGGTGAATAGCTTATTTATGCAATTGGAGTAGGGCAGACTTTACATGTACTCCTGAAGTAGCTGGTATTTAAGCACACTTTTGACCTTTGTATTTTAAAGGAATATTTTCCACCCTAGCATGAATATACAGATTTATGAGGATTTGGGGGTTTGGATTGGTTTTGTTTTTTCTACAACAAAATTTTGATCATTAGCTGAAAGTATTGAGAAACATCTAATTCTTCAGTATCTTCCAATTCCCATTAGTGTTACATTACAGTAACATCCACAGGCCTTCTCTTTCTCTCTTGAAACCCCTCTATATTATTACATAAATGTAGAAATCATGAGTAAGTAAGCTAGATATGACAACTTCTACAGCAAATACTCTATATGATTGTCCCTTCGAAATGGGGAATTTTGCCCTGCAGTGTAGCTGTGTTGCTTCCCTGGGCAGGTTGATGGAACAGAAATGCCCCCAGTGCCACATCTGCAGCTGTGCTCTTTGTCAGTGTTGATTACAAATGTGGGAAGAGCCTGAAATACCTGCCGCCTCCTCCTTTACATGGGTGACTTTGAATGTTAGACTTTCAGTTTGTCCCTGCCAAGATCTCATCTGCCATGCATGAAACATGTATGACTTTGCACAGTGTTACTTAATCTGAAATATTCCTTTTCAGCTAGCAATTTGGCAGGGACTTTCCCAGGCATGTGGTGTAGCTCAGATGATTCATTGCTTTATGCTTCTCCATTTATAGGGTTGCAAAATTCAATAAAACAGCAGTTCAGCTTTTAATCTGACTCAGTAGTTTGTGGAACAGCAGAACAATCAAGAGAGTCTTTAAGGCTGCCTTTGTCTTCTGAAATTAATTGCTTGATTTTTATTATGCACTTACAGGAATTTGTAACTGTCTTGGTGCGAGACCCCAGGATACAGAAAGAAGACTCATGGCATTCTTACATAGACTATGAGATATTTATTCACGTAAGTATAAAAATATGAGAACAGATTCTTTTTGCTGTTTCTCTCCAAGCCAGGGTTGTCTTTGGGGTATTAATGGAATTTCTGCTTCTGGGATGCTGGAGGCTATTATTCTCCTTTTAACAACTGGGATGCAGTGGAACAGGTAAAGTGTGTTTGCCAATGGCCGCTTCGTAGGTTTAGTAGAGCTGGGGTGGAACCTAATGTGCTCACATGTGCATTCCACAGTGTCTTGCAACAGCCAATCCTTAGCTCTACTTATCAACTAGAAGACTGTTACAGACAGTGATATCTTACTGTCGTAGAAGAATGTTGATGTTCAGGTATTCATGGGAAAACAACTTTCTTTTCAAGTAATTATCTGGTTATTTGTATTTTAAATTCTCCTCAGTTCTTTTTGCCAAGTTATTGGTTGCTGCAATGTGGTTGTTTTCAGTGTACCTTCACATTCATATTATGCTAATTTAGTGGTGCTTGGATGTGTGAAGTGGTTGCGTTTGGGTTTGTGATTGTAGTCCACCATATGTTAATGGGAGACCACTTGGCATTATAGTGCTTTTGTGCCATAAATCTGTCCTATACATAATTTTGTTTTCTTGATTGTTCTTTGGTGGATGACATGTGGGAGATGTTATCCTAATTTGCCAAATCTAGATCCAAGCATTTTAATTGCAGTGTAAAATGAAGGTATTTGAGAGCACCAAGTTACATGATTAATGCTTGGCACAAGATCGAAAGCATTCCCTTATTGTGTGGAGAGTTAAGCAGTTAGTGTATGAGAGCAAGCAGTCAAATGATGACTTATTAAATGCCTGTGTGATAAGTACTTCTCTCCTGTGTGGCAATCAGAGTTGTGAAACTTTTAAATTTGTAATGTGCTTCAAGTACTGCTTCGAAAGCAATTACATTTTTCATTTTTGGTAAATAGAAATTCTGTAGATTTGGCAGGATGAGTGCTGTATTACTGTTTCACAGACATCAGTGCCTCCGAATTAAAGTGTATTAAGGCTTTCTCAGTGACTGCTGAGATGGGGAGATGTTATTTAGATGCAATGTGTCTTCATTCAACTCCAGCCAGCAGCTAAGCACCACACAGCTGCTTGCTCACATCCCCCCTGCCCGACCAGCAGGTTGGAGGGAGCAGATTTGGGGATGAAAGAGAGAAAACCTATGAGTGGAGATAAGAACAGTTTAATAATCAAGACGTAGTAATAACATTAATAATAATAATATTAAATAGTAATAATAACAATACTAATAAATTTTAAAAGAAAGATAGATAAAACTGTAGAAAGACAAGTGATGCAAATGGAAACATATGCTCAGCACCAAGTAACCAATGCCCAGCCAGTCCCTCAGTGGCAGTCCCCAGCCAGCCTCCACCCTAGTTTGTTGTTGAGCATGATGCCATATGGTATGGATATCCCTTTGGTCAGTTGGGATCAGCTGGGACAGTGTCCCCTCCCAGCTGTTTTGTGCACCCCCAGCCTGCTCGCTGGTGGGCTGGGGTGAGGAGCAGAAAGGCCTGGCTCTGTGCAAGCAGTGCTCAGCAGTAACTAAAGCATCCCTGTGTTACCAGCCCTGTTTTCAGCACAGATCCAAAACACAGCCCCAGCTACCATGAAGGAAATTAACTCTCCCCCAGCCAAAGCCAGCACACAGTGATATATGATCCATTCCTCAGCATCTCTGAAGCTCTTAAGCATCAGTTCAGCTTCCTGCCACCACAGTGCCAGGGCTTTTGGACACCAAGTCCCTGGGTCAGTCCTACCATCCAGACTTCTCAATGGACTCCAAGTATTGTGTCTGCCCGGCTTTTAGGCCAGCTGAGTTCCCCTTCTACCCCGCTCTTAGAGCATTTATCTTCTCAAACTGTGTGGTGTCCTGGGTGCACTCCTCTGTTCCAGGAGGCTGACATCTTTGTGCTCTCTGCAGACTGCACCTTGCAGCTGGCTGTAGTTATGGCTCCTGGCAGGCAGGGAGGCTGGGCTGGACTGCAGGCATTTTACTAATGGAGTCCTGTCTGGTGTATGGGATTTCATCTAAATGTATGCTCCGTGGGAAAATTTGGCAGAAGCTTTTAATTTCCACAAATTGTTTCTCTTTTGATGAGTTGGCATTTTCGTAGTGAACTAATAGTGTTCTTTGGGAAAATCTCCAAATGATGCTACTTGCAGAGAGCAGTCACTTTGGTTTCTTTGGTTTGATTTAAGTTGGAACTGCACACTGCAAAAACTCTGTGTACCTGTTTGCAGGATTGTAACTAGAATAGCTAGAATCTTTTTCCCCTGCAAAGATTGGCATTATCTACGGAAACTTTTTTCTGAGGTCTGTTTTTCCTGTTACTGTGGATTGTACTGTAATCTAAATCTCTTCCTTTTAAAAAGAAAGCAATGAAAAATATTTCCCTGAGAAGCAGTAGAAACTGTCAGCAGTCCTGCCTGAGGTAAAGCACAGCCCTTAACATAAACTGAATTAATGTCAAGCTTTCCATTGGTGTCTCGGGCATTAGTATAACATTTTGGATGTGTTGTTAATACCATGCCTGCACTTTAGCTTAAGCTGATTTGCAAAGTAAATGTTTTTTATTTCCCAACAGACAAACAGTATATGCTTTACAAGGAAAACATCCTGTGTTAGACGACGCTATCGAGAATTTGTTTGGCTCCGGCAGAGGCTTCAGAGCAATGCAGTGCTTATGTGAGCAACTTTATATATTTAATAATCTGTCAGTCATGGAGGGAAGGATTGTTTCATCCTAGTTCAGAGAACTACAGAAATCAGATCTGGAAAGTATCCTGTGTTTCTTTCTAGCACAAGTTTATTCTGTAGAATGCATTTTATCTATCTAAATGTATGGTCCGTGGGAAAATTTGGCAAAAGTTTTTAATTTCCATTTAAACCCATAAAATGCAGCCAGACATGGATGTAGGCTTAGTAACTGGACCAGAATTAATTATTTTTAATAAGATTAATTTATTTTTCCCCTTTGAGGAGTGTGAGGCCCTTCAGTTTCCCAACCTTGTGTTCCCAAATTGATTTCAAGAGCTTCTGGAACATAACCCATGATTTTCACATGCTTGGGGTCGGCATTTGCTTTCTGCATTTTTCTCTGCTGTTTTACATTTGGTTTAACTGTGTATTTTTTTCCTGTTTATAAAGACAGCTACCTGAACTGCCATCCAGAACTCCGTTTTTCAACATGAACAATCCTAATCACGTAGACCATCGCCGTCAGGGTCTACAAGAATTCCTGGAAAAGTGAGTACAGCCTATCCAGAGGTGTTGGAATTTTTATGAGGTCATCAATTTCTGGTTTAAAATAGCTCATCTCTGGTACTTGAGAGCCACCATGTGGTCATCTGTACATGCTGCATATTTAGTTATATTTTTTTACTTGCACTGTCATAATTCATACACGTGACTTCAGCTCTATTGGTTGGTTATAAGGAGACTTCAGCTGGTGCTTTTCCATTGTGTTTCATTGCACTGATTATAGATAATAGGCTTAAATTTAAATCACTCTGTAATTGCATACTAAGTTTGGGAGATCTTTCACTGTGATGTCTATTTCTAGCTTTCAATAAGGAGCTGGATATTCTTGTACAAAGAAAGCTCCCCCCTTTATGTTCATGGAAAATCAGTGTCTTTTTGGGCTAAACCCCTGTGAGCCTGGGAGAATTCTCTAGTGAGATCTCCTAACACAGAGCTTTCCTAAAATGCAAATTGCTTTGTTTACCAGTCCCACTAGCATAAGCAAGCTCTAGCAGCTGTGACCATTTTCAGTGCAGCTGCAATCTGTATAAAATCATCCATCAGGTTTAGCTAGACCCTGACCTGCATTACAAGGGAGCAGTGTATGAGTTTCAGTACTGCACCCCTTGTTCCCACTGCTATGACCACTTCACCTTCTGCAGTGGCTGAGCCCTGTTGGTATAATTTTCTGCCTTTTCTCTGCCATTCTTGTCGTGCCCTGGCACTGCTGGTGTGAGAGCAGGCTGCTCACAGCTGCTGGAGCAGGAGCTGTGTGTGCCTCTGCTGACTGCCTTTAGCTGCTGCTCGGGGTAAGGGCATGGTGAAACACTGCAACTAGAGACTATTCATCTTCTTTCCAGTCAGTGCATTATAAGCCTCCCTAACAGACAACAAATCATTGGTCCCGAGGTATATTTGTTAGGCTTAGCAGCTGAAGGCAGGGACAGCTAACTGCTGCAGGAATAATATTCTACGTGCAGTTATATAGGATCTGTGGCCAAAAGGTCAGCCAATAAATACTGGCGGAAGGCATGTGAGACAGGGAAGAGAAAGCAGAAAAGGATTAGAAAATATTTTTACACATCAGGAAAGAAAAGCAGTGAAATGGAAGGGCTGTGCTCCTAGAAGCATATCAGTGATAATATGGAGTGTGGTAGCTCAGGTTCCAGTGTCTGAGCAGTTCTTTCTTAGCTGTGCTGCCCCTTGGAGTAGCGCATTTCAAAAAACACTCTCATTTTGAAAGAGGCCTATCTGGTAATAAGGCATATCAGCATCAGAAATGTTTACAACTGCTGTCTGCACTTCAAAAGGCAGAACAGAAAAGTAGATTATCTTA
Organism: Melozone crissalis; assembly: GCF_028551555.1. Classification (NCBI taxonomy): domain Eukaryota; kingdom Metazoa; phylum Chordata; class Aves; order Passeriformes; family Passerellidae; genus Melozone; species Melozone crissalis. Next base: position 33,957,576 of record NW_026535794.1, read on the forward strand.
AAAGGCATCCTCATGCTTCAATTTTGTGCATGACTGTAGCTTAAATGAGTACAGCAGAAAATGACAGCATGTGGAACGTTTCACCATGCTGCTGTTAGTCCAGGAGTGGGAAAAGAAGCAACTCAATTGTAAGGGAATGATTTAAATGTTTGAACTTGAGTGCAAGAAAAGTGCCAGCTTTCTCTCAGCCCTGGGGAGCATTTGGAAGGAATTTTTGGAGGTTGTGTTGAGATGCACCGGCCTGGCACCGTATGTGCTGTACCATTGCCCTCTGCTGGCTGGCTCCGCTGTGCTGCTGCTCACAGAAGGATCTTCCTATTGGCTCAGCTGCTGTGATGCTTTCCCCCACCCCCATCTATGACGCTGAACCAAAGGTTACGATTCTTTTTGTGAAATTGAATTTTGTGGGACTCCCTAACGAGAGTTAGTATAAAATATTTATATACCTATGTATAATATATACCTGTGTATAATATATCGGTATAATATATGTGTGTATGTAAAATATACACATATATTCTGTATAGATGTATGTTCTATGTGTATTGTATGCATATATGAACAATATACATATGTTACATAGGTATTACATGTAATAAACATATAATACAAATGTTTATTAACATACACACTGGAATTTACCGAAGCTCTGGGTCTGGATGCTGCACGTTCTGATACATTAGAAAGGGGAGACCCTAACCCAAAACTGCTAAGCTGAGAGCTCCATTCACCCCAGCAATGACAAGCTCACAATCCTACTGGCGTTTCTTTGTGGCAGTGGGAAGAAATTAGATTTGAGCCTATGTGGACCTGTCTGGGGAGGGGTTTGCAGGTAACATTTTTAAATGCCCCCTTGTGATGTAAGACTCCCAGGTGTTACCAGGATCCAAGACATCTCTGAAGAGGGGGTTTAGATCTTTCAAAGTCTTGGTTTGTGCCCTGTGCCTGTATGACCGGGTTTGTGCATGTGCTGTCTGACCAGATTGCTGTAGTGCCTGCCTGTGCAGGAGCCAGGATTGAGCAGCTGGAGGCTCTCTAGTGCTCAGCTTCTGGCCCTGGGAACACTTCCATATTGCCTATATGTGGATGGCTACAGAGCTCTGTTATCTTTCCTCACTTCCCACTCCTGGGTGAGTTAGCACAGGGCACAGTGTGTACTTAGAGCTTTTGTGAAGCCCCTCCGTGCTGAGCACAGTAGCTCAAGAATTAGGCCAACAGCTGGGAAGTTAAGCACTAGACTTTGGTGAAATCTGGGAACAGGTGTCCCATTTTGATTTGGTTTTACTGCACAAATGCAGGGTAAGATCTACTTGTCTTACAGGTTATTATCTCTGAGTGATGAAGAGCTGTAAAGCTCACTTCTTGTCTGGGCATAATTTAATATTTCAAGAGGCCATTTGCATTAACGGAAGTCAGCTAGCCCCTTTTCAATTATGAATTACTTTGTAAGAATAAGGAAAATTATGTGTTTTTCCTGCTAAGTATCCTTGTCCTTTGAGGATGCCTGTGAATTCACAGAAAAGTTTATTCTTAAACTAGAGGTCAAAATTAAAACACTATCTTATAATTTTAGCTTCTGCAAGATCCTCTTTGCTTTCATTCATTTGTAGCTGTGCAGATCTAACTCTGGGATTTAGATTACCCTCAGAGAAGATCAAGTGGGTTTGCTCATGAGAAAAATAATTAACAAAAGCCATTTTGAATGAAGTTGAATTCATTTGATGACTTTTTAAAAACTGAATATAGTCGGATCCCAAAAACTTAGTGATTTAGGGAGAATGATTACTCTTCAATTACTTGTCAGACATGCAGTTTATGATGGGGTGGAAGACACTGAGAGTTTTGAGAAACAAAATGCATGGATCCACAGGGAACAGAGGGCATCCACAAGTGTTGCTGCTGCAGAGGGCCATGCACTGGCCTTGCTGGGTGCCAGAGTGAGGAAGCCACCCAAAATTCATCTGCCTAAGGCAGAGTCATTTTCTGAAGGTGCCTGGTGTCAGGCACCTCCTTGCCTTTTCCACTGCAGTCCCACGAGCTGCAGCTGGTGCAGGGTCAGAGGTCTCTTCTGGAGGTGTCTCCACTGGGTGCTGTCTCAGGGATGTGGAAAGCAGGAGACTGGCTCCTAAAGGGACAGATGCCAGCTTGCCCCTGCCAGGGGCTCAGGCAGGAGCATTGGCAGTTGTGGGGCAGGTGGAACCACCTTGGGCAAGGTGTCTGTCTCCAGCGGAACCTTGCTGTTGTTTCCTATCTGGTGAGGGAATAATGTGTAGCAGGCACATGTGGCTTAATCTTCTCCTAACCGCACACATTATCACATACCCAGCAGTTGCCTCACAGTTGCTTGATATCAGTAACATTTCCTCTCTTATAAAATGTGAAGGAGGAAATACAGTCAGCTTTTTCACAGAAGAAACTGGGGCTTTGTTTGGTGTGGGCTGGGGCTGAGGGGCTGGATGCTCAATAGAGGGCACCACAGCACAGGCTGTCATCCGTCTCTCAGCTCCTCGGGTTTTTCCCTTGCTCTCGTGAGCTGTTGCAAATGGGCAGAGTAAATTTGTTGAAAACAAAATCGGAGTGTTAACCTTCCACACACATTCAAGTATGCATCTGTCATTGTATTAGGTTACAGTAGATACAGGAAATCTTTAGTTAGGATTAAGTTGTACTGTTCAGCCATATGTTGTTTTTCTCCAGCAGAACAGTGTATAATATACATAATAAAATCATGGTGAAGAAAACCAGATTTTGGACCTTGTCCAAATAACAAAAAGCACATGCTTTTTTCTTTTGTAAATATTTTTGCCATAACACAGGAAAAGAGAAATATTCCTCATATAGTATCCAGCATTTCCTCAAAAATGACATTATTTCTTCTGCTTGTGATGTTTTTCAGTCTTGCTTCTCTAAAGGTCTAGAGATCATGAGCATGTACTGAAAGCTTACAAACAAAGATTCCCATGGCTGTGAATAAAAAATTATTTTATTATCTGATTCTAATGTAGAGCCTTATCTTGCAGCCCCCTTAATCACATAAGTAGTCATTATGTATGTGAGCAATCTGGCCAAGAGGAGTGAAATCTCTGACAAGTAATGACTGCTGATGGGATCAAGACTTGCAGGGTTTAGCCTTCCGTTCTTGCAGGCGTGCATGGAAGGTCTGTTGTTCCCGTCAGCGTGCTCAGCCAGTTCACAGCAATGATTACCGTGAGCCGTGACTCTCCAGGAGCGCTGATTTCCATCACTGTGAGCACAGCCCTGCCTGCTCTGGCTGCAGTGGAAGTGCAGGAGCAGCGCTGGGAGCTCTCCCTGCTGTGTCGAGACTGCGCACGCGTCCGGCCTCCGTGAACACATCCGAGTGTTAATGTTGTGATGCTCCTCCCTTCCTCCTGCCTTTTTAATTTGTTAGGTGGTGGTTTGTAATTTTCATTTTTTAAGTCCTCAAAGCCAAGTCTAGTTTTTAAATGTCAAGCCCTTCACACAGTGAGCCCCCAGGACAGCAAAAGCCCCCAGAGATGAACTGCTATACCAGCACTAAATACTACTAGTACCATCTGGTGACACATGTGTGGGTATTCCCTTGAAGAAAGAGTATTTTGAACAGGAAAGCATAACACTCCTGGGGTAGTGGAGAATTTATTTTACAGTTTGGTTGCTTGAAGCTTGCAATTAAAAAGCAGTCTAACCTGTTGGTTCAGAGGGGGGTGGGAAAAGCAGCAGTTATTTTTTAATTAAGAGAAAACAGAAATTCTTCAAGGGTACAACGAGGTAAAAGGTATTTGTATATCTGCTTTCAGGATGGTTTTAAATGACTTGCACAATGCATTGAGTATTTGGTCTCAATGTGAACACATAGTGAACACACATATATACATATATGAGTGTGGGTGTGATTAGCTTTATGAACATCTTTCCATTTCTGCACCTTGGTTTCTCTTCACTCCCTTCACCTCCAGATGGCACTATGAAGCAGAAAAGAAAATTACTGTGAAATAATGAGTCCAGTGTAAAGTAAAATTGGAAATTGAATTATAGCTGCAGAAAAAGGACAGTAGCCTTGAGGTCCTGATCAGTCTGTACTCTTATCACTTTTGTTTGCTGTTCCATGTGTTAGGTTACTGCCGAGTTAATAACAGTGCTTTAGCAGTTCAAGGCTTAGCAGAATTGTACTGGACATGAAATAAAGCTAAAATGAATTTGTGTCCAATATCATTGACATTAGTGCTCATTACTTCTCTGGTGTAATGCCTCAAACCATCTAAAATCAATTTTAAAGATTACCCGTTATTTTATAAAGAAAATAAAATACATTTCAAACAGCAACAGAGCTGTAAGTGTAGTGTAATCTCATGAACAGTTAGTTACTTGTGTTTTCACTGGTTGGCAGGAAACTTTTGAAGGTAGAGCAAGAGAAAAATCTGTGAAACTAAATGCCATTCACAGAATTTAATGACTTGGCTTTTTGCTGTGTTACTTGGCATTAGACACGCAAATGTTAGAATTGCAGAAATGTGCATCTCCTCACTGTGCCTGGGAAAAACAGTAACTGTAGTTACTCTACAGGAGACTCCGGCACATTATTTTTCTTTTGTTTTTCTTCTTTTAGTTGTTTGTTTGGTTTTTTTAAAAAGAAGTAGAATATTTACTCTCCTGATTGCATAAACTATAAAAGTGGATTTATTGTTTGGAATGATACCTCTTCTTTTTGTTGCAATGTTTTTCTTTGTTTGGAATGTGCGTTTATCAAGAGTCAAGGCTGAAATCCTCTTTTAGTGGCTGCTAAATTATGGCTTTTCAAACTGTAATCATGAAGCTGTTGCTGTCAAGGTGTGTGGACCTGTAAATTCTGTTTTGAATCACTTTTACACAGCCTTTGCTGGATTTTAGACTACAAAGAAGTTTTTCTGTCTATTAATACATTACCCACATTGATTTTACAGACATATATTTGCTATTAAAATTGTGAGAACTCAGATTGGATTAAAAAGGCTTTCTCTGTGTGTGAAAAGTGTGCTTATTTTGAACTTCAGCAAAATGTGGTCGTTCTGAGGCTCAATTTCACGCACACCTGGTAGATCATTAGGGCTGTTGGAGACATTTCCACATTGGAAGGTGTCAGAGCTGGAGGTGTTTGGTTGAGAATGCGTGTTCACCTAGGCAAGTGAAATGTGCATGCACACAAGTCTCTCGTGGTTTCATGTAGATATCTCTTACTACTTACTTTAATTTGACAGTTTTTTATGGGCTTGAATGAAGCCAGAAATCCTTTTGTGTGTTTATTAAATGTTATTGTAATCTTGGCCGCTTTAGAGAACAGTTTTCAGAACGTATTTGTGTTTAAAACGTTACAGTCCAAACACACCATTAATCTTATTCAAGAGAAGGAACTAATCAGTTACACTTTTCATTTTAGTCAGAGTACCTTTAAAATGCAATATTTCTTTCTGCTCTTACTAGTTCTTACATTAATGTCATCTCTTGTTTCCTGTTGCACAGCAATGACTTTTTTTGGTAAAAACTGTAGCCTAAACGGGTATAAATAAGTAAATATTGAGTCTGAGTAGCTTTGAGATGTTTGAAGACATTTTAATAATATTCTGTGGAGCATTCTTTGGCGTGGTCATAGCCTTTGATGTCTTTATTACATGAGTAAAACGATACACACAAATTGAAGAAGTTTGTTGTTAATCATTCTAGGATTTGTATAGTAAAGAATTCCTTCTTTAAAGAAATGTTGAAGAAAAGTTGCGTATATTTTATTTAAAAATAGAAACGATGATCCTCAATTCTCAGGCCTTGGAAAAGTCTCTCTACAACTTTCTGTGTTACTGGAATGTATTGTATTTTGTTTACTTTCCTGTGTTTTAAGTAAATACTCTGTGCTAAATTTATTTGGAAGTTTAATTTAAAATATATATGAACCAAATTTTAAAACCTATTTTTGAAAATAATAGCTGGAATTAAATAAAATTTAAGAGGCCCTGAAAACTATCTGCAAGTAAATGAAAACCAGCATAACAGTGTAAATCATTTTGGCTAGTGTTGGCTCAGATGTTGACAGGTATTCCAAAGTCCTGATGTTGCACATGTATGAAGTCTGTTCTTCCTACACACTGTCTCTTACACACTTCTTTACTCCACCAAACAAATTGGTGACTTGTAATTTTTATAAAAGATTGGCTATTAAAAAAAAAAGAGAGACCAAATTTTTGAAAGAGTATATGCCTCCAACTGCCTAAAAATCATTAATTGATCCATGTGGTAATAGCAGATGGTTAAATGGAAGAAATGTCCTTGAAGTTATTCTAATAGCAGATGTGCCTAACTATTAACTTCATGTTTTTACTCACCTAAAATTCCAAATAATGTAATAAGAAGGTAACACGCACCTAATCATTTTAATATGTTCATTGCCTTCTGTTACTGATTTAGGATTCATCTGAAAACTTTAAAAGCAGGACATCATTTAGAATTTGTTCTGGGAAAACACTTTGGAATATATATATGTGTGTGTGTGCAGGTCATATATAAACATTTGCCTTTATTTTCTTTTCCAGGATCCTACAAGATGCATTATTGCTCTCAGATAGTAGGCTGCACCTCTTCCTACAGACTCAGCTAAGCCCAGAGGACATGGAGGCCTGTGTGTCTGGGCAGACCAAATTCTCTGTTGCTGATGCCATTCTCAGTTTCGCCTCTCTGAACAGACGTTTTCCTATAGAAGATGAAGAAGAAAAAAAAGGAAAAAACGATGCAGACTCTGATTCAGAGAGGTGATTTCTGTATATCCTTACTTTCTGAGATTATATATCCATACATACACACGCACATGCTTCACTTTTTTGTTGATGTAATACTAAGATAATGAAAAAATTAATTGACTGAGATTTTATTGAGCTGTGACAGCTCATCATAGAAGTCTTCACACACACCTCCACACTGAATTAATGAATGCAGTAGAAATTCAATTATCTGCATTCTGATTATGTGAATTTCATTTAGTCAGACTTGAATTATTCGCGTTTAAATTATCTTGCTAAAAAAATATCCAACTGCACTCCAAATGGCTAATTAAAAGTCCAAATTTCCTGTCTCTCTTTGTGACTGGAGATAATTAAAGTTCTCCTCTGTTACTCAGGCTTTGAGTGTGTTGTGAAAACCAATTTCCTCCTTTTATTTTTTTTTTCCTCCCCCCCTCTCCCCTTTTCTGCAGTTCATCCTCCGGGCTCGGACCTAGTGATGACAGCATTTCATGTGGATGTAAAGCAAGCCCAGCTTCTGAAGAATCATGAAGAATCATTCCTGTATTGCTACCTTAAGGACAGCACAGAGCAGTTTCTGCTTTGTTTACTGGTCATGTGTATACCACACAAGCAGGGCTGTCTGGTAACATGAATCTAAAAGACCCGTTGTTAATGCAACCATATGTCCTTACAAAATACTCAAAACAGACCTATCTTTTTGGTGATTTTTTTTTAATGTATCTTGGTGAAGGTCTACATGCTACCTATTTATGTTTTTGTGACTATTAAAATCTCACTATTGGGTAAGTCATGCTCTTTTGACATATGTGGCAGTTAAAATAATTTCTTCAGTGAGTGCATGTCTCAGATTTAAAAAATAAAGATAACTTAATTCCTCATCTTAAAAGTTGGTATATCATATCAAACATATTCAAAGCATCTTTTAGACATTTGCATCAGAGAAGTTTCATCTTTAGAAGTCATTTGACATTGGTGATGAAATTACACACCCCACCAAGGTACTCACTTTTTAAAGTAGCTCAGCAACATCAGCAAAACAACATTGGTACAAACTATATGCTGCTGACAATTTGAGATATAAATACATCTTCCTCTGGTCCTTCTGTAATGTTTATGGAAAGACTGGTTTTATCATGCGTAAGTACTGAAGGCAAAAATTCTTGAGCATGGTTGCTTAGAAGTTTAAAAATATAAATAAAAATTACATCATTTCTAGGCTTGCTGGAGATTCTCAGCTCCCAGGGAATTATGGATACTCATTCCCAGTGAAAATCCTGGATGAGGTCCATTGAAACCAATGGCTGAATTTTGCACTGACCTCGCTAGGGCCAGGATTTCACCCAACATGTTTAGCTTTAGGCATCATATTTGAAGGTGCTGGTAGAGGTGTTTTGGTTGAGCAGCTGAAGTGGGGAGTATCTCCCTCTATGAGATGATGATAATCACATAGCTGTAACACCCTGCATGGATGTGGCCCTCCCCACTCCCCATGAGTTACAGGAGCTGCTGATTCCATTGTGGCTGTAGTTACCACGTTGGAGTATTGACTTTATTCACAAACAAAAGGCAGGCTTCAACACAACTTCTTAACCACCAACACTTATTTTGATTAAACGTCAGTTTTGCTCTTTATTGTTCACAGCAGCTGCGTAGTGTCTTGTCCCAGATCCTGTCAAAGAAGTATGTTTCACTGTGGTGCTGTATTTATATCTGACATTTAACTGCTATTAAAAAGAGCTAGGGGGTCTGATCACCCTAGCAAAGCTCCCATTAACTTCAGTGCGGTAGTTACCGGCCTAGAAATGGATGTAAATACATGCCCCCTTTTTTTTTCCTTTGCCTTTTCTTTTTAAAGAAAACTGTGGTTACTTTCAAAGAAGGAGCATTTTAAACCTGTGAATTACAGAAACAACAGATTATTAATTAAACAGACAGCTACTAAGGGGTAGCATAAACATGTGTGGGCATGTTTTTTTTTCTTTTAAAGCATCCAGCTGGGAATCTGTGTAATTTTAGAAACAGGTTCTAGTAGCCTGGGAACATCTCTTAGGTAACTACTTTAAGCCGCTGTATTTTGTTGATGGTAGCACTTTGTAAGATAAATATCTGTGTATCTTTTTGCTCGGTCTTACTGAATTGCACAAATGTATCTATTCACCGTCTCAGCTTCTATGTGAGTTAGCAGCAACGCTATTTTTAATGTGAGCGTGATAATGTTTAACTAAAGCAACAAGTTATCATTAAAAGCAGCTTAAAAATAGCTGTTACTGCCAGTCAGAGATTTTCATTACTTGATTTCTTTTTCCATATTATTTTTAAGATAGCACATTACAAAGAAATTGTTTAGCAAATTTATTTAAAAGGTGTGAAGGATTTAAAAAGGAAAACTGGAATAATGTTGAGAAGAATATTACCATTTTTATTTAAGACAATGTAGGTTTTTCTTTTGTTTTAAAAGATTGAGCTAAACTCTTGAAGCACTTTACAGTTCTGGCTTACTAACACATCCTCAGTACCTGACCAAAATTACAGAAACACAAGGTTTGGAGAGCCTTTGTGGCTAATTGTATTTTTAATTCTAGGAGCTTATCAGTACTCCAGCAAGTGTTTTCCAAATGAAGATGTTTATGAAATAAATGTTTTTTTCTAATAGCTCTATTGTTATTCTCTTATTTTCTTTGTCATTCTGTTAAAAAAATCTAAGATACTATAACTTTCTTCTCAACTTTTAGAGAAATTTGTTCAAATATTTATCTTCTGAATGTTGTTTGTGTAGCTAGTGTTACTAGAATTTTTTTTTGTAATGGGGGAGGGAAAGTACTCCATGCTCTCTATTATGTCTCCTTCATGTACCAGCTGTATATAATCACATATAAAGGCCTTAAGTATTTTGTTTCATTGAAACATTAAATGTAGCTTTTACAAATGTAAATGTTAAACAAAAAATAATTTTAATGTCTTTTTTAATGATTTGGTAATTTTTCAGTACTATGACACACAGTTTGATCAGTTGTCACTGGTGCTTTGATTCTCATTTTTTAGTTTTGAACAACGCTGACATTTCCTGCTAGCTTTTTTTAAAAAACAGGACAATACCTAATTTATAAATTAGAAGTAGTAATCAGATTACATTATATCTAATTGCAATAATTCTGCATTCAAAAGCTTTTTTTCCTCTTTTGCTTATAGCTTTACGTCCTCATTTTTATGATGATTTCTTAAAAGCTTTTAAGTAATGAAATAAAACAAGTTACTACTTTCTAGCTCATGTTTAAACCTGACAGTGAGGTTTCCTTTATTTCAATATCAATATCCTAATCACTTTATGACTTACCACATGTAATTTATTCTTCAGTTATTTTTGTAATATGTGTATATATACATATATATATGTATACATATATATAGTATATATATGTGTAGATATATATACACACTGTGTATACATATACACACTCTGCTGTGTTTGGGTTTCCACTTTACATTTGCTACAAAAAGAATAGCAAAGAAACTCCACAAAGATGGTGTATTGGAGTGAAAATTGTTATTTACATTGCAATGTATTTCTGTAAGCACGGAGGGAAATTTACACTCTAAATCGCACACTGTAGAACAGTGCAAACTTTGGTTTCCATGTATTTTTTTCATAGGTGACATACTGAATTTGTTTTCCAGATTAACATTTAAATTTTACATAATTACTATGAATTATTAAACAAAAAAATGTTTGTGGCTTGCTCTGTTATACACGGTATGGATAAGAAGAATAAACCTTGTATGGTCCTGTGTCGTTTCCCTATAATTGCAGGGCTAGGCTCAGGGCTAAGGATCGGGGGCTTTACTTTTCTTCCCCAGCTTTTACGAGGGGGCCAAAATGTAAGGAATAATTTCCAGTCTCAGGCTGAATCTTTTCACGAAAGGCCTAAACGCTTTAGGAAATTATTACACAATTATTCTCTGCTTCGGTGTTAAAAACGCACCATAACGCGTCAAGCCGCTTCTTTGCCTTCTGGAACAAAACCTCCTTATAAATTAAGTCAAGTGGCCTTGTAAAACAGAAATCGAACTGCGGCCTTCGGGCTCGCTTTTTGCTAGCGGGGCGCCCGCGGATGCTCGGCGGCCGCGGCCGTGCGTGCGTGTGCTCCCTACGAGCGGCGAGCGGCCGGGAGCACTCGAAAAAGGGGGAGAGGGGAAAAAAGAACAAAACAACCAACGAGGGGAAAAAGGGAAAGGACGGCAGCATCCCGGATCGCGCTCCCCGCTGCGCCCCGGCCCGGCCCTTCCTCGCACCCTGCCCTGCCCCGGGGCCGCGGAGCGGAGCGCGGCCAGAGCCTTACCTGGCGCCGCCGCGCTCTCCGCCCCGCTCCGCCCCGCGCCCGCTGCTCAGGGAGCGGGGCCGCCCAGCCTTCATCCGGTAACTCGTGGCAACCGCAGCCCATGGCAACGGCGGAGGGGGAGCCGGGGCGGGGGCGGCCACAGCGCTGCCGCAGCGCTCCCGGCCTCCCTCCCGCCTTCCCTCCCTCCTTTCTTGCCTCCCTCCCTCCTTTCCTCCCTCCCTGCCGCCCCCGCGGAAGGAGGGGCCGCGCCCGCTCCGCGCCGGCCGCCAGGGGGCGCTGTGCGCCAGCGGGAGGCGCCGCCGGGCGGGGCCGTGGCGGAGCGGGCGCGGCCCCGCGCCGGGAGCGCGCTGGCGTGCGCGGCTCTCCGCGGGGGCGGCCGGGCGTTTTTGGGTCATTTCTGGGTTTTCGTGCTCCCCACCGGCTCCCCCCGTCCCTGAGCTCCCCCCGCAGCCGAGCGAAACAGGGAGACGCCCACCGCGCTGGGGAGGGGAGCAGCCGGCGTAGCGGGGGCATCACCTGCCGCCCCACGGGAAAGCCCCTCCGCCCCTTACGCACCGACCCCCACAGCTCCGCCCTATTTTGAAAGCACATGTTACTATTTATTAATTAATGTATTTATATTTTTATACAAAGGCAATTAGGGCCCCGCGCAGAGCCCAGGTGTGACGTTTGCCGGCCTCGGTGGCAGGCAGGCTGCTTTAAATGGAGGCCTTTCTGCCGAACAGCGAGAGCCAAAAGGCCTTGTGTCACCCGGTTATGTAAGACACAATCGCGCCTCAAAATGCACAATGAATCGGGAAGGATTTATGTAATTAATTGACCAGTCTTAACCTGTTATCGTGATGTAAGGAATTTGGAACTCATTAATTTGGGCCCTGACAGATTTCATATTAGAGCTGGCAAATATGGATTGAGCCTCTTATTCTTGTAGCAGCTGGAATTTCCATGACAGTGAGGATTAGTGAAGAAGACCTATTGCTCAAGTCAAACTGCCTCTTTTGTAATCAGCAGCCCTGCTCTGCATTAAAGGGGTAATGGGAAAGAAAAAAAAAAAATACAGAGAGGAAAAAAAAGGAGAAATGTATTCATGGATGGAGCAGAGCAAGGGAGGGGGAAGAGGGATTTATCCTGGACAGCACAGGCACCAGAGTAGGGTTTTCCCAGCTCCGCGACAATGAAAATGCCACAAAGGCAGCCCTGGGATGGTGGCAAGGCAAAGTGCCTGGAGGACAGGTCTGTGCTGTCACCATGAGCCTTGCTGCCTCTTGGGCTGACCTGCAGATGGACCCTCCCAGGAGCCACTGAGCACTTGGGGCTGCAGTGTCAGAGGTTCTGGGAACATGAACCTGCCAAGAGCTGCAGGGATTTAGGAAAATAAAGGTTTGGTTCATGATCCTAGAGAAGGCAGGACTGGGAGGTTCCTGTAAAGACAGGTACTGTGACACTCCCACAGCCTAGACTGTGACACCCTCCCTCATGGGGAAAACAATGCTTAGGGTGGGTAAGAGATCCAAGGCAAGGGTGACTGCATGTTATATGCCTCAAGTTCCCCAGTACAAAGACAAGAAAAAGAAAAGTCCCTTTGTCTGCTGCTTTGTGACAACCTCTCAGTTCGGTTTTTTGTGTTGCCTGGCTGGGGAGTGCCCTTATCCCATTATTATTTCTTGGCATTGATGTGGTGGTAGTAATAACCTTGAGTGCAGTCTGTATGGAAACAGTCTAGGAGCTTATATTTTCTCTCCTGGCAACCTGTTAATGACTGCCCTGGAAGTGAATACAGTTGTTAGCAATGACATTATAAGGTTTTCATGAGGCCTCATCATATTTCTACATGCTAAGTGTTTACCTACTCTTGTGATAAATGCCATGCAGAAATGGAGGAGTGTTTTTCCTTTTCTCATTTTTTCCTTGCTTTATGCCATTTGGCACTTGAACATTTCCTCTTCACTATTGCTTAGATTCACCATTTGCTGCTGTGAGGAGAAAAGTCATAAAACGTGTATGGACAGTAAAACCACAATTGTTTGCAAAGACTGTAAAGTCAAATGTAGATTTAAAAAACCCCACAGCTAATAAGGCATATGTGTCTCTTATCCTCTGGACATCTTTGACCATATACATGTTGGCCTTGATGTGTAGGGATAATTTATGAAACCTGACATTAAAATGTATTCAGTCCTAAATTTGGGCCAATAATCTGGATCATAGCTTTGATTTTCTTGCTGTAAAAACAAACCAAACCAAAACAAAAAAATCAGACCAAGAGATTGCAATTGGATTGTTCTCCTTCAAAGAATGTATTTTGTCTTACTGGCTCCTGATACATTAAAAAATCTTGACACATGTCAACTATCTCATATTTTCCAAAAGGTAGGGAATGATTTATTGTTTATGACAGTCTACCCAACTCAACCATTGTCTCACTCAGTTTATCTTTGCTTTTCTGATGATTGGGAGCAGCCAACCACCCAGGTACTGCTGCAGTTATAGGTTTTGTCCAAATGTTCCTCTTGTTAAAATGTTGATCAGGCACATCTAATTTCCATGCTAAATGTGGCAGCATATGTCTGAGTTTAGAATTATTTCAAACAGCAATAAAAAACATTTTAAAGTTTAAATGGATACTGTAATTACAAGTATTTGCACATTCTCTGATTTCTTCCCATAGTTATATTTAAAATATGTGTTAGTGGTAGAACTTTCCTGTGATACCCATGATTTTGAGTGCTTGCAAAATTACATGTAGTATCTGCTCCTTTTTTTTTTTTTTTTGGCTTGGAAATAAGAAAACAGTCATCAGATGAGATGAATATTTTGTCAGATTCTTACACTATTTTTATTCTTTGTTAGTTATTCAGAAAGCAAGGAAAAATTATAGAGAAAAAACACCCCCAGTTAGGCCTTCTGAGCAAAAATGTATTTGCTTCAGATATTTTGGTACTTAGAACAATACCAGAGGACTGATTTAGTGTTTGTGCAAATACTAAATGCAAATTTCACAGTAAAAGTGGTTAAGACATATCAAGCACTGATTCAGTTGAAGTCCAAAACTTTTTGTTGCTTGTGTGGAGGTTAAAAAATTCTGGTTTCTGAATGACACTGAGATTAAAAATTACATTCTTGTTGGAACCAATAGGTGGCCTTTTTGAATGTGCTGTAGTAAATTTTTTCCTGAAAACAGAAAAATGTTTGTTTTGACATGGAGAACATCTTAAAACAGTCATTTTCAAATACAGTGATTTTTTTGTTTCTGAAAGACAATATATAGGTGAACTTCTGGGTTTATTTCCTATTTTTGGTGTAGTTATATTAAGTCATGGGTCTTCATAGGCTCATAGAATGGGTTGGGCTGGAAGGGACATTAAAGTTCCAAACCCCCTGCCATGGGTAGGGACACCTCCCACTAGCCCAGCTTGCTCAAAGCCCCATCCAACCTGGCCTTGAAAACTCCCACAGATGGGTTGTCAGCAACTTTTCTGAGCAACCTGTTCCAGTGTTTCATCAGCCTCACAGTAAAGAATATCTTCCTGATATCTAAACCTAACCCACCTTCTTTCAGTTTAAAGCTATTTCCTTTGTCCTACGGGATCAATAATAGTGATGATAAAGTGGACTACAAAGTCTATTCTTTCCTTTTTCATGTTCATGCTTTCAAAATGCCATATATTTCCAGTTTCTAAGACCCCTCATAAGTTCTTATTTCCTGTTGTTTCACAGTAATGAAAATGGTTTCAAAAGAACAGTGTCTCCTTGTGCTTCAGAAAGAGAGTACTTGTGATTTTTCTGAAGTCAATCCTCTGAGCCAAGTGTCAGAAATCCTGATTCTGTTTTGTTTCCTGTATAAGCAATACATTCTTAAAAGGTTTCTGCAAGCAAAAGGCAGTCAGCAGCCATAGGTGGCCAAACTTCTTAAAAGCCTGGGTCATACCAGGGTGTTAAAAACTTGAAAATGCAGCCCTGAGTTATTCATAACACTCCTCACTTATGCCTGGATGAGGTATTTTAGCAGCTTATTCTTTGACCTATGCATTTCTGGACATATGATTATTTTTTGGAGTTGGTTGGTTTTTGATAAATTTTGGGCTTGTATTTTTATCCCTGTGTGTGGGTAAGGACACCCAGTGTAGGGCTGGGAGCTGGGCAGGTCTCCCAGGAGAGAGGCACCACCCTGTTTCTGTCCTGCCCCACAGTCTGCTTTCACCATGTGCTGGCAGCCCCCATCCAAGAGCAGATTCAGAGTCTCAGGACCTGCTGGTTTGACCCAGTTCTTACTTTTCTTGAAGGCAATGGCTGTAACCATTACTGTAAACCAAGTAACACACAACTTGGTGTCAACCAGCACTCATGCCATGAAATTGGGCTTTAATTAGAATCCCCAGTGTGGGACAGGAGTTCACCCACAACGTTCAGCATTCCTGTGTTCCCATTTGCATCTGCACAACACTTCTTACTTTCAGTGGTCATTTGAGAGCTTTGTGTGTTTAACTGTGAGACTGAGGCACTAAAAGTGCAGGGATGGCTTTTCTTGGAAGCTAATACTGACCTAGGGAGTTTGGCTCCTAAATAACTTCAGGGAGTGAGCCAGAGTTAGTTACTCTGGCTCACTTCCTGAAGAAGCCCGTCACTCTCCTGATGTGCGAGAGCCTTGGGAGACCTGGTCCTAGGACAGAAAAGAAACCATATGAATGTCCACCTTGGGACATTCATGTAACCCCAAGAAGTAACTTTGTTGGAAGAGGGACCTCTTTGTATAAGATAGCTTCTTGATTTTTGGCAAGAAATGCCCTCTAAGTGCTGTTTATATGAATCTTTTTTATTACCATTTCCTGTTCTCTAAAAGACTCAAGACTGTTGCTGCTTTTAATGATCTGAGTTATTGGGAGAGGAGGTGGGATATGAGTGTCTGTCCATAAAAATGCTGCCAATTTGGTCACACACAAAAAGAAATCTGAAAGCAAGTTTGGCCCCTAGATGGTTTGAGTTTTGCTGGGAAATCAACATCGACCTTGGCACCAGAGTCCACACATCATGGGCTGGATATAGGAAGTTAATAATTTGTCTGTGTTTATGATAAAGCTTTCCTGTCCAGAGTCTCAAAGTCTTTTGCAATGAGGAATTAATTCAGCCTTACAATAAACAGGATCTACTATTTTGCAGCTGAGGAAACTGAGGAACAGTAAGGTGACCACAATGATGTACAGGACATCTCTCTCAGATGAGGGAGGAACAGTTTTCCTCCTGCTGCTGGGCTCCACTGCATTACTTGCTGGCAGGGATGAAGTGCCACGCTCCTTCTGAAAATCTCACCCCCAGCTGCCAGCACAAAGCACTCCAGAGAGGTAGCAGGGGGGTCCCAGTTTTTGATGTTTGACTTGAAACACCTGAAAGGGATTGCTTTTTTGCTTCCCACGCCGCGCACTCTGGCACTGGGAAACCAAACTTCCTCTGGCATCTATTGCATTTGTAAATTTTGGGCTAATTATCTTTTGGGCTGCAGCATTCATAACAGAGATTCACGTCAATTTTGGAAAAAGAGAGTTACTCACTCTTCTCACTAATTAAAAAACAGGAAGTGAGAAGAGAGAGGTAATCAGGGTACCTTGTTTAGCTTGGTTAAATAAGCAGGACTGACAGGATTTTCTCTGAGGGACACTTGCAGATGTGCTGTGGTCTTGTTGATATTAGATGGTGTTATCACTGGAACCGGACTGAAGGAAAGAGAGCTGATGTTGACTAAAAAGTATAGGAAAGATTGATTTTGGTCAAATCTTTCAGTCTTTATTCATCCATCCATGACTCTAGTTATGAAAACAATTTACTCATAAAGACCATTTACACCAATGGTCTTTACTCATATTGTTAATACGAGTAAAAACCATTGGTGTAAGTGAGCACTGCAAACTTCCTTTTCTAAAGCTGTGTTGCCTGTAGCTGATTTCAGCAGACCTCCTCTCCATGTGATTTTATTTTGCTGGTGAGATATGTGACCTGACCTTTCATGAGCAAAAGCAATTCTCAAAAATTGACGTGACATGCAAGCACTATAGGTAAATATAATTTTCTAGATTACAATAACCCATTTGATTAAATCCAAGTAGAATCTTTTAAGGTTCATATTTTGCTTTCTGACCAGATTTTTTTCTTGAGGTAGTGATAGAGACTTCACCAGAAGGCTCTTCAAGTTTATCCTTAATTCTGTATTGTTTGTAGAAAGTGACGATGACTTCTGAGCAGGAGATGAAGACTGTGCCAAGGACAGGGCATTGTGCTGTTCCTGGAGCTTGACTGGCTCTTCCCTCCCACTTTGTTCCTTACTAATCACAGTGGCTTCCTACAACACATTTATCAGGGCAGGCCACTGCCTGTAAATAAGAGAGGTTTTTGTCCTTTCCAAAAGCCAGAAGTACAATGTTATCTTTCCTCTTTCCCACAGAGGAGAACCATGAGGAAATTCCTTGGTTTAGTTTGTCCCTCCTTGTTCCTGGATGATGTTGGAGCCATTGTAAAAAGATGAGGCTTATGTTTCCTTCTGAAGATGGCCAACTCATTGATGCTTTGGATTGATGAGCTGAATGTTCCCTGATGCATTGCATCCTGTAAGAAGAATATTCTGGGCTACTCAGGGCTTAGAAGTCCAAAAGGAATTTTGGTGGTCTGAGAACCGAGTACTTGATATTTTTCTGGGTGCAACACAAGAAAGCAGAGATCTGAATGTTAAATGTAGTGAAACATTGGTGAGACAGATCATGGCAGTGGTGGTGATGTGCTTGCACTAATTCATAACCATCAACCTCAGCACCCCCTGAAATTTCTTAGAAGACAGGACCCAAATTCCCCTGTGGGAACAACTCAAGAAAGAGACCTTAAAGATTTGATTTTGTAACAGGAATTGCTGTTCCTACAGAAGGTTCCTCTGGCGCTTCTCAGTTTCTCTGTCGGCCATAGCAGGAAGGACAGTAAGGCGCCCCTGGCTAAAGCTCTCCTGACCCAGCTAGGGCTGTGGATATGTCAGGGATGTCAGCAGCAGGAGAATCACCTCTCTTGCTCATTCTCTGGTTTTTTTTAATGTGGTTTTGTCCTGCCTAAATCACCCCCCAAAAATGGTGCTTTGGAGCCTGCTGAGAAATGTATGCTGAACTCTGCTACTTGAATGCATGATGATTTGCAGCTCCCCTGAGAAGTTCAAGCTTCCCTCTCAGTTATGCAGGTACTAATACTGTGCACATGCAGAAACTCTACAGCCACATAAAAGATTTTACTTCTTGCGAGTCACAGATTAAAAACCAAACCATTCTCGCTTACAGAAGTCATCCCCTGGGGTCAGAAGAACAATTTGTGTTAGCAAGAGAGGTGAGACCTCCCAAGATGTGCCAAAATCATCCTGAGATGAAATTGCCCCGCTCTTCCCGGGAGGGCCCACCGCATCTCACAGGGTCAGCTCCATAAATTGTATGTTCTTCAGGGCAAGGACCTTGCCCTCCGATTTGTCTGGGAAGAGTGTGTTTGGTGTGCCATACCACAAATAATAAATAACTGCTTTGGCCACTGGCTGGGCTTGGGATTATGAGTCAGTTCTCCCTCCTGATTAATTTCTTGTTCTGAGATACCAGCAAGGTAATTTTACTGGAGTAAGTCAGTGCTGGTGTTAGTCCCCTGCTCTTCCCCTGCTCATGGTAAGGCGCCTGTCATCTCCTGTCTGCAGCATACTTCACAGCACTGAGGAAGAATATTAATAAGATTTCCAAAAGGCTTGCTGCCACTTTGGGTGGAAAGGTTCCCTGCAAAGAATGTGCAGCAAAACTCCCAGGAGACAGACAGAGAAAACCCTCCCACCGAGAAGAGCTGGTGTCATCCAATTTCATTGTCTCTGTGTCACTGCAACACCCCTGTGACTCTGACACACTGCTCTGTGCTGCCCTAGCTTGTGCAGTTCAATGTAATTTCCTTGGTTGAACATCTTTATTTTAAAATTGCAACAAGGTATTAACTAGTTTCCCTATGCCTAACTGTTGGCTGTTTGCTGTTTAAATAGATGTCTCTTTCCTGTTCAGGTCAGCTGGATTTTTGCTTTTACCATTTGATTTTGCATCATATTTAAAACAAAAAAAAAAAAAACAAAAAAAACAGAAACAACTTTATATGACATATTTCCATGCAGGTTTAGGGTTCAGGATCTCAAGAGTTCATGTGACAGGGAAACAAGAAATACCCCTCATTAGTGAGCAACAAACACATGTAACCCAGCAGTCAAGAAAAGAAGGACGTAGACACAGAGAGCCAAATATTAGCTGATGAGGCCTGAGGTTTACTAGAAGTCTTTCTTCTGGGGGAGCTGGCAGAAGTCAGTGTTAGGATGAAATGTCTACGAGTGCCCTCTGGAAGGCAGTGGGCAGCCCTGTTGTGGTTTCTTAGCTGTGTCTCACTTGCTGCCATTGCACCTAAGCTGGTGCTGGGAGGCCCTGAGTGTGGCTGCCCCTGCCCTGCTGTGGTGGGACACTCTGTGGCCCCACTGCCCCTTGCCAGCTCCCCTCCCTGAGCAGCTCTGGCAGAGTGCAGCTCTGCCAGAGGCACCTCCTCAGGCTGTGCCTGCTACCGGCAATCAGGGGACAGGCTGCCTTTTCCAGGTCTGCTCCTGAGAACACCCCTTAAATGCAATCTCGGCATCCTCAGTAAGTCTGTGGACATAAGCAGGGCTGCTTTCTAAATTAAGGGATAAAGTGCAAAAAAAGATTGCTTTTAATGTAGGAAACTCCATAATGTTAGCAGTCTTTGAAGAGTTCCCGTTAGATGCTGGCAACCTCAAGCCAATCCAGCAGCTGCACTTGCAGGTCTTGACCTTTGTTATTTTTATCTTCTATGGATTCAGGGAGACGACTCTTAAATGGAATTAGGAGTCTGTGAGCTGGCTCTGTTCATTGGCCTGACCAACAGAGTGCCATACTTTGTATTGCTCATTTATGCACCATGTAGATATATTCATATAGCTGAAAAAGTGTAATACTTTAAACAGTTTGACTAAAGTTTACATCACTCAGACACAGATTCACACAGAGCAGTGATATTGCTTTGTGTATTCAAATAATATATCCCTCACTGCTGTGTAAGGCACAGTGAGGTTTTGTTTCATTTTGTTTTCAGATTGGAACCAGGAAGCTAATGTACATGAGTTGGCCTATTCTGAATCTTTGTCATCTTAGACAGCCCTGCTTATTGCCAGCTCATTTCACAGAGATCTATTTCAAATAAACTCATAAATTATTAATAGTACATGTGTAGGTCAGAGAGACGCTAACCCTGACAATCACACCCTAATATTCTCTCTTTAGCATCAGAAATAAGAAAGGAGATGTGAATAATCAATATTCAACAACCATGGTACATCTCATACAGATATGGTATATGCACTTAGAAAAAAAAAACCCACATCTTTGCAAAACCTGTCAGGCCGGCATTAATCTTGCATGATGAATAATGTGGCAATCTATGAATTTTTAACACCTTTAAAATGATAAAATTGTGGAATGTGATATCCAAAAGTAAATTTGCTCAAATTGGAGAATATTTTTGATCAAATGGAGATATTGAATAATGTGTAGAGAAATATTTAAACATCAATTTAAATTGCACAGCAGGCAAGACAGTTTGTACGGGTTTGTGACTGGGAGCAGCTTTCCGTCACAAATAATTCTCTTGCAGATTTAATTATAACTCACAGCTTAAGCAGTAGCTCTTCTGAGAAGAACCCTAACTCTGGAGGCCCTGAGCAGTTCCTGGGGCTATCTGGCAGTGCAGGAAAGGCCACATAGTTCCTTGCCTTGCCTGGTTCCTGCTGTGCAATGCCCTCTACAGAAAAACCCAACAAACCCTGAGTAGGATGCTTCCAGAGAGAATGTAACACAGCAGCAGAGAGGGGCAGGAACAGAATTTCACCTTTTATTTGTAGCAGGGCTGCTCAGTGAGCAGGATCAGGCCCTTGTTTAGCTAATTGTGCTTGATGGGAGAGGGCAAGCTTGGATTTTTAGTCTGGAAAAAATGAACCACTAATATGTAGGAAATAATGGGATGGATCCTGTCCTGCTTGAAGTTCAGTACAAATTTGCTGTTGACATTCATGGGAACAGGATCAGACTTTACATTTGAAGTCACCTCCCTCTGACAAACTGCCTGACAAACACTAAACCAAAGTGCTTCATTTAGAAACTGTCAAAAGGGAATTACTAACCTTTTATACTTGTTAAAATTGCTGTATGTGTTCCTGTAAAGGGACTAGGGACCAGCTGGACATTTTAATTTTCACTCTATGCAAAAAAAAAATGACACTCAAGAACTTTACCTATTTTTTTAAAATCCTTCTAATGAAAGTATTTTATTTTCTTCCATTTTTTATTGAACAGAAAATAAAATGTGTTTGTTTCCCCAGATTTGAGGAGAATTAACATGTATCTGATTGTTAATATTTGATCCTTCTTTAATTATTTATGGTATCAAGGAATGAATCTGTCAAGTAAATAATGAAATGCGTACATGCAGCATATGTAATTAGGTTAGGTGCATAAATCCAAAGTGTTCACTTTATAGTTGTCAGTGCAAAATTTATTAATAATGAGAAATGCTAAGTGAAGAAAATTCCTAACAGTCTACTCATTAGTGTAGGTTAGAGCAGTTGCTGAAAAGGAAAGTTATCATTCCTCTCCTACTGTATTTCATCATTTTGGAATGTTAGTAAATCATTACATATTTTCCTCATCTCTGTTTTAAATGTGTAAGAAGAGCAGTCTTTAAGTTGTGCTGGGAAGGTGCACTTTGTCATGACTGCAAACAGACAGCTATCAAAGGAGAGAGGTTTTGCAGCTTTGTGTAGTTTAAAGCCAATGTAATACCCCACTCTTGCTTTCCTTAGGACACAGGAGTTCCCAAGTGTTTAAAAGGGATGAACTGCACTGTATTTATCCCCTGGCATTTTAGGACTGAAGGTGATGAATGAATGCTTACACACAAGCACAAATATGACTGAACAATTGTTGGGGGGAGGATACAGGGGCACAAAATGGTGGGTGATGCAGTCTGTGTTTGCTTGAGTCGTGTGTCGTGTTGTGCCTCAGCAGAAGTCACACAGACACCATCTTCACACCATGCATGTCTGCCTGGGGCATACCTGTATTAGAAAGGTCTAAGATTATAGCCAGGTGTAGCAACCATAAGACATCTGTGTTGAGTGGAGCAGTGCATCTGAGTGCTTCTTGGGCCTTGGGTGAGTTGGTCCACATGAACACAAACCTTAATTATTGCCAAGGGTGGTGACCTGAGCGAGGAATTGTGTGGCTGTGCCTGGACCCAGGAGAATATCAGCCAGACTAAAAGTCTTTAAAAGTGGAGCTCTGTCCCATGTCACTCTTACCACTCCCTCACCTTAGCTGGCTATCAAGTTGTTTCTGCTTTTTGCAAATTAAGGGGAAAATGGTTCTAGTTAATAAAAAAACAAAACAAAATTACTCTGTGAGTCTACGCCTTCTGGGGTCTGAGAAGAATGTGTGTGAGAGATGAAACACCTGTTTGAGACAGAGAAGTGTTGCTGTGGGACCACAAAAAATCTTTCTCATTCCCAAAAGGTATTTTTCAAAGCTCCCTCTCTGAAAGATGATTTGATTGCTAAAAGCATATTTAAAACAATATTTCAATATCATTTTGAAGCTTATCATTATCACAAGCACTTCATGGGCTAATTCTCTCTATCCAAGGATAGGCATTCACCCCAGCTCACTTTTGCTGTGGAAAATTAGATATCTAGTCAGAATTAGTCATCTGGGTTCCATTCACAGTCATTGAGATTCATCCCAGCCTGAAACTGGTGCTTGAGGCTAAGCCTAAGTTACAAGAGGTGAATCACTCTCTGGAGATGCTGGCTCTCTTTTTGGGATGCAGGAAGCTGATACTGGAAGCCTAACATTTTAGTCTGCTAAGTGAGATGAGCTGAATCCCACACTATGCCTCTGGATCTGACTTCTGCTGAGGATCTTTAAGGGAAGGTCATCAAATGATTACCCTAAGGTAGCTGAAGCTCTGGGAGACTGAGCACAGAACCCTAGCAAAGTGCTTATGCTGGCTGTGCCTTATTTTCCCAAAATATTAAAATAAAGGGGACTGGATTTGCTGATCAGCAGAGGCTGACCTAAGCCTGGGCTGTCACTGAGAGCCCCCAGCCTGAAGCTGCATTGCTATATCTGTATCCCTCACTTCTGCTGGCCTCAGCATCCACACAGCACAGCAGGCAGCTGCTTTGAGAGCTGATTTGGCTGAGCACAAGTCTTTGGGGGGTGTCACAGTGTAACTTTTCATTTTTAGAGATCTAGCTGACCATGCAGCCCCACAGTCACTAGTGCTGGCACAAGGGAGAAAGATGGGAAGGAAGGCAGTGATTGCCGATGGTGTGAGGTGGCAGGGTTGCTGCTGCTGGTGGTGGTGCAAAATTAAACAGATTGTGAAATTGAACCTAGAGCAAAAGGATGCTGACAGCCATTCATTAAATTTTGTATCCTGCTGTTAGATTTTAATCACAACATTTTGGATCAGAATCACAATCCTCTTATTGCCATAAGAACCTCTTTCAAGCTTAACATTTTTATGCTTCATGTAGGATGCAACAATATTCATCTCTGCTAGCCAAGCTTAGAAATGCATTAAACTGTCCAACCAGAAAATCAGGAACAGGCATTTAGTGATGCAAAATGGTCATTCTGAAACCTAATGCCTAAGGGACAGATCAGTCATCACAGACTCCCACTTCTCCCTGAAAAGACCAATTAGGTGACTCTGTCTATTCAACTATCGATACAGGATTGTTCCCAACAGTATATTCCCCTGTGCTTTACCCACTCTAATTTTAAATTACTCAAGTGCCAAGACTTCTATCACTTCCCTGGGGTGACCATTGCACAATTGAAAGCTTCACTGTGAGGAAATGTTTCCTGATATTCTGCCACAATTTTCCTATGCTTAGACTCATGCCTTTTTACATAGTTACATGTTCTTGAACAGTTCTATCTTCTTTTATAGCAACATCATTGCAAAACATAATGATAGTTACCATCCCTCCCCTTGCTTTTATTT
Source organism: Melozone crissalis (assembly GCF_028551555.1). Classification (NCBI taxonomy): domain Eukaryota; kingdom Metazoa; phylum Chordata; class Aves; order Passeriformes; family Passerellidae; genus Melozone; species Melozone crissalis. The sequence continues at coordinate 33,981,784 of NW_026535794.1, forward strand.
TTTGGTATAATGATTCCTAGGCAGGAAAGAAAAGAAAAAGTCAATTATTTCAGCCGCTATTATCATTATTGGTGGTGTGCCAATGCTGATGTGCCTCGATCATTCTGCATTGAACAAAGTTGTTCCAAGAGGAAAAGTTTTCTGCACACAGCCTTTGAAGAAGGATGCTAAAGGCTGAACAAAAGAATGTCTAGGCAAAAAAAAAAAACCACCAACTTTTCAGGTGTTATGCACTACTGTGGAAAGAGAAGTTTGCTACTCGCACATGAGAGTCTCCTAACAACAAATAATTAGGATAAAGCTCTTTACAAGAAGAGCTCGAGGCTTACTCTGTATTTCCGGTTTTTGCTAGGTAGGTAAATACTAGAGCCCAGTGGGCTGTGACTGGTTCAGGCAAGAGGCAGCAGAACTGTGCCACAACCCAGGGCTCTCAGGCACTCTCAGGTGCCCTTGCTTCAGGAAATAAGGCTTGGATGCATCTTGTACATCAGAAAAAGACTTATCTCCAAATATCTTGGGCAAGTGAATGGCAGAGCTCCTCCAAAATAGTCTCTTCATGATCAATAAGGGGGCAATAATATTTCGTTCCTGCTCCTTTCATCTGGACCAACACCACCCTGAATTTTGGGTCAGGTGCATTCAGAATGAGCTTTCCCAAAGTTATTGCAGGACCTTTCAGCCTGCTTTAGGTGGGATTTCTTTGTGAATTTTTCCCCCACACAGTGAGTGTCGTATAGTCAAACCGTTCATCTGTTTTATCAGACAAGCAGAACTGGGAGTCTGATATCTTTTAAAAAAAGATACAGTTCTCTGATTAACTGAAGAGTAATAGCATGAAATTCTAGTCTCCAATAAGTAACATATTGATGCTTATGTCTAATTTAATCAGCATCGGGGGGACGGGGGTGCCCATTCCTTCACCATCAGTTATACAGCAGTTCAAGGTGATAAATCCTATCTGCAGAATGATATTCCGTCGACATTTCTATAATATTAATTAGATCACCGTGTCAGGCTGTAGGAAATTTGCTTAACATTCATTAGAAATTTCTTATAGATAGATAGGCATCCCTCCCTCCTTCTCCCCTCGCTTTCTTTCTGCTGTGATTGACAGATGAGGTCAAGACGGAGACAGCCCCCCTTCTCTCCCCGTGCCTGAAGAGCCAGGTCACCGGACTCCATAATGCATGGGGAGTGGGAGGGGAGGATTATGCCTTGAAGAGATATCCTATTAAATAGGACAAAAGCTCGTCTGCCTCCAGGCTCCATTGCCAGGTCTTTTCAGCCTGCAGCCGGCACAGAGAACGGAGGCGAGTGTACAACGCAAAAGCCATTTGCATTACCCTGCAGTCATTTTTATATGTGGAGGTAATGAAGTTGTCAGCGGAGCCTCGAGTGTGGCAGAGCCTGATATTCAAATAGACCTGCCAGCTCTCCCCTCTCCTCACCACCGCCCTCTGCTCCCCGCTCTCCCCCCATCCCCACAGCTGATCTACTGACTTCTTGGATTACTGCTTGGCTGGTTCCCCGGCTCCGACTGCGCTTGCACTCTTGCCCCTGTCAAGTGCTTTTGTTTCCAAGCCAGGGAGCAGGCAGCCCCAGCCTGGCTGCACACCGCTGCCCACCCTCGCATGCTGCCCACGCTGCCCACGCACACGGGCTGTCAGGGCTCACTGAGGTGCCTGGGCAGTCACACCATGGCCCTGCCTGCAGCAGCAGTCCTGACAAGCTTGCAAGGAAAGCTCCCAAGACATCACATTAAATCCCAGGCTGAATGTCTGGGGCACTTTGTTGTGGTCAAACAGAAGAGAAGGGTTTCACACTGCTGTCGATTTTCAAACTCAGGTGGCATTTTTGTGCTTGGTGTGCCCACCGTGCTCTTTTGCTGTGGAGCAGCAGAACGTGGTGCAAATTGTGCATACAGCTGGGAGGGAGGCAGCAACCAAGTGGTACCCAGCACTCGTGTTCACCAGGGAATGCTGGCAAAGGGCATTGCAGAAATACCTTGTCCTCATAAAGGGAACCACAGCATCATAAATAACAAGGCAGTTAGAACTGGCCTTTGGTAAATTTTACATCCATTTTAGGAGGAAAAGAATTTTAAAAATTCCCTGTGGCAAAGCTGCCTGGTAAGCAAAAGGTCTGAATCAACCCCATTAGCCTTGGAAACTAGCTTTTACTAAATATGGGGCTAGGCTGTCAGCTGGTGTTAATTGGTGCAAACCTACTGAAGTCAATGGAGTGACAGTGATTTATACCAGGATGAAGACTTGGGGGATGGATACTTAACAGAAAGGCTGTCTTTTCTCTGTTTTCAGTAACTGGACCCACTTGTGGTCACAAATCATAGCTTCTAGGCTTGATGGGCAGATGTCATTAGGTAGATAGGAATTTGCAGGTTGTCAAATATATACCGTGAAACAGAAAACCATTAAAAAAAATTCATCACCCTGGTAAATATTTAGGTGCCTCAATAGTCTCATTTTTGAATCAGCAACTCATTCATTATTTGCAGAAAAGGATACTTTTGGTGGTCTTACGAAAATGATCAATGATTCTTTAGCACAGAAGGCCCCTGGGATTAATTTATTTTGTAAGCAGCATGCTAAAAAGACTGGTTCAAGCATTTTTTAAAAACTTAGAGGAGAGTCAAAACCACAAAGGTTTCAGCAGCAGCATTTTTTGGCCTTTGTTCTTACACTGAGATTTTGAAAGATTCCCTAGAACCCCAGCAAGCTACAAATTTTCATGGCATGATACATCATTGGAATTCATATGCCTTCAGGAGCTCCTTTTAGAGAACCCAAAATTTATTTAAGAAAGTGAACTTTATGTTTACAGTACAACACTTAGCCTACAAGAATTTCCAGTATACAGGGCTACTCTAAATGCACCAACCTGCAGATTAAAGGCTCCCTGAGTATAAATTGGCATGATGCACTGTAAATGATTCACAAATGGAGGAGTCCCTAGGTGTGCATTGACTCGCTACACCATAACGTCTCCTACAGAGATTTTACAGCATCCTATGCCAATGATCCATGGATTAAGGGCTCCCTAAGTGCACATTGACACGATAGACTGGAGCTGTTTTGGTCTATCGTGTCAATGATCCAGTGATAATGACAGTGTCTTGTGCAGATCCACTGAGACCAGAGTTGTTGTGGTTCCTAAAGGAAAAGCTTAAATTGTCCCACTTAAGTAATATTGACTATTTTGGGTGCTACAGGAACATGGACAAAGTTTTCACAATGTTCTCCTCCTTCATATCAGTCGAGGAGTGTCTTCAGTGGTGCAGTTTTGCAGTCTGGGTGGCTTCTGCTTGTCTATCTACACACAGATGCAGGTTCATATAAAAAAAGTGGACAGGTGCATTCTTATACATTTTATATGGATAAATCTTTCTTCATAGAGTGGCAGACTGTCACCCTAAAATTCTGTCACTATCATTGAGGGTACCGAGACTCAAACTGAGGGAGAGTCACTCTAGATACAGACTGACTTCCTATGCAAAAAAAGTATAGTTCTCCCTATTATAGAGCAGGATAGGGAGGGGAAATGAGAACCCAAACCATAATAATGCCTAGTTATTCTGTTTATTGCATCTCAGAAAATGCCTCTCCAACAATTGTAAACCTCCCCTTGCACAAATGGGAATATTGGTAAATAACAAATTCAATGTGGTAAACCTTTGACTACAGTGCAACTATGAGCAAAATACAACCTTTCCTAATATGCCTCAAAACCAACAGTAGTGGCTTAACACATATTGAAATAATATTGTCTAGTCCTTGTACTGTTTCTGTGGAGACAGGAGAGAAGAAGTCAGGAAGACAGAGACATGTAAGAAGAGAGTGTTGGCAAGTGTTCGTCTTCCAGAAATTGTCTGGCATTTGCAGCATCCTCGGTCAGCATTTTCACCTTCAGCTACTCAAGCTTTAGAATTGCAATGGTGGAGGAAAAGTTAAGACATCAAAAAATCAGGTTGCAAATGAAACAGCAGGAGAGGCAGAGTCAAAAATATTAAAAAACCCAATTTTGGAGGATTGAAACAAAAATATAAAATTTTAAACATACAATTAAAACTGGAGTTCCATCAGCCTTCACAGAGCTATCTCAGAAGAAATTCATAATAATCTGAATACATTTAATTGAAAAAAAGGGAGAAGGTCTTTGACTGTGATTACAATATAAACAAATACATTATACATTGACAACTGGATTCTTTGATGAAATGCTGCTTATAGATGCATTATATTGGCTTTTCAGGTCCACTGACATTCATTATAAAAATTTCCATTATAATATACCATCTTCTGAAATGTTTAAATTCCTTGACTCCTGACAGTCAGGGGAAAAAGGTACATATTAAGAATTTTAAGAGTATTTCCATCTTCTGCATAATTTTACCTTCACAGAAAGTGAAGTCTGACTTCCATTTTATTTTCAGAGGTAAAATATGTGCTACTGAGAAAAGTCCAGGGATCATCACTGATGCTTGGTGGTTTAAATTGCAAATAATTTTCACTGTTTATATACCTGAAATTACAAATTTCATTAAATTTACCATTTAATGGAAGATAGAACTTTATCTATAGCATACACACAGCTACTTTAATCTTGTTTAAGTGGAAGAATTGCTTTATTTCATAATGTATGAGGTAAAAGTTTCTCTTCCCAGGAGAAAAATCCTTGCTGATTTTCAGGAGTAAACTACTCTAGTTTCCCCATTCGTAGAAGTTCCCTTTCCCTTTGACAATTTTTGATGACAAGTGTGGAGATTTGAGAAACAGAAATTATTGCAAACATTCAGCTTGCTAATGGTTCATTTCAAGAAATATAAAACAGAAAATGTTATAAGCAGTTGTTCAACCAACCTCTATCTCTGCCATAGAAAGTCAACTGGTAGCTGTTATTTAGTGCTAAGGTACTGAAAACTGGGACCCCATCTTGGACAGCAAAGTAAAGATGCAGTAGGAAATCAGGGTATTGAGTGATCTGTTTTGGGCTGCAGGCTGGCACTCAACACAGTTTGCAGAAGGCAGAAGTAGAGGGGAGACTTCCTCAAGAAGTACTGGCAATACAGAAGAATCATTTAGTCTTCAAAAATTGAAATATATCTTTGGAAATGCTCTTCATAACACCTAGCTTTGACTTCTTCACAATCTACCTCCAACAGAGGCTTAAGGAACCCATCTCAGCTGACAACTGATGGTTATGCTGATGTTCAGAGATCCAAGATACTGGGGTGATGTCTTGTTGCATTTAAGGAGAAACCATGGGACTTGATTCCAGGTGAGACGAACCACTACTTTATTAATAGCAAACATCCCTAGCATGCTCTGTGTATATATGTACATATATATATATATATATATATTTTATATATATATATACACACTGTGGATTCGCCCATTTTGAGAATTATAAAGACTTTTTCTTCTCAGGAACATTATTTCCACAAATCTTGCGTTTTTAGCCAATCTTCCTCTGTACTCCTTTGCTTGTAAATTTGTGCATTGTGAAATTGCAATATCAAAAAGAAAAAAAAATACTGCCCACAGTATTCACTACTTAAAAAATAATTGTATAATTGTTTTGATAAGCTAACCAGAATGAGCCTTTTGCATATCTTGCTCTGAGGCACTTTTGCCAGTCCCTGGTGTATGTAGAACTGAACTAAAAATTTCACCCAAGCTGACTGAACTACAAGGCATCATTATAGTTCAGTGGGGCTGGAGTAAAGCACAACAAATGTTACCCATTTCTGTTAGGAAAGATGAAGAGTGAAGGCAGAAGGAAAACAAGTGACATCCCTAATATCTACCATGGCCCTAACCTTGTGCCATAGTCCAGAGAGTTTATTCCCAGTAAGAGATCTATGAATTCCCATCCACACAATTTTACAGCAAATTCCTATTTTTCTGAAAATGTTCAGTGCAGAGACGCTTGGTATGCTTTCAGTAGCACCAGATAATGTCTGAGCAGGGCTGAATCTGTCCTCATCAGTAGCAGCAGGATACCCTGGGGACAGCCACTATCTATCTCCTGCTGAGGTTGCTCCTGGACATACTGCACACTTCAGCCAATTTGAGAGAGAATACTGCTTTTCTTTGCAATATTAATGGGAAATGATGCAAAAGTGTAAAACCTAACATGGATCTGATGCATTAAGAAGTTGAAAGGCTGGAATAATAGTTATATTAGCTCTCTTTCTTGCGAAACCTAACCATTGTCAGTTACTACTGTGCTCAAAATCATGCTGCAAATTAGACCCCCAAATAAAAATATATGGCCACAGTCCTGATATATGTGGAGGAATGGAAAGTCCAAGTAGGAAATAGACGGAGAAATGGAGGGAAAAGTTCTTGGTTGATTTCAGCTTGGCAATCAGGATGTAAGTGGATCTGAGAGAGTCAGTTCAGGGAAGGACCTGAGGCTCATTTTTCCACAGAAGTGAGGAAGAAGAAAGGGAAAGGGACTGGAATCTGAGGAACGAATGCAAGAAATCCATCTGTGTCTCAGAGTGCTTTTTTTTTCTTTTTTTTCTCAGATGGTAAGACCCACTTTTTAATGGGTATCTTGAAAGAACAGCTGCCCAGGGTCTGGGGACATCTCCTGACGCCCTCTGGTATAAAGGTGCATGAGATTTGTGTGAAGATAGATGGGGTGAATCTCAGTTATGTATCTGTACATGGTTGCCTGCTCCCATTGGATATGTCCTTAGCCACTTCAGGGGTCTGTTCAGGCTGGGTGGGGTGACACAGGATCTGTGGGAGACCTCTGCCCATCTGCAGTGGCAGCTGAAGCCTCTCCCAGCTGCCCAAGGGCATCTCAGTTGGTATCAGCCCCCTTGTCTAGGTAACAGATTCAGTCCCATAAAAATGCAGGTCTTGTTGCAAAACTGGTGCTTTGCATGTGCAATTTATAGCTGTCCTGAGAACCTTTAAGTCCTGTGCACATACCTGAGATAAATATACCCTGAAAAAACTCTTTTTTTTTTAACTTCCAGATTTTGACATTTGTACCCTTAGTATTTAATTTTGAGAAGAATAATATACAGATGAAAAGTACACTAAACTTTTCCTTATGAAAGATCTTTCAAACATTAGCTGAATAATATTTGTCCATTTGACCATCAGAGTAATTACTTTAGAATGTCCTCTCCTGTAGTGCTTTGCTAGCAGTCAGGCTTCTGTAATAAAATATTATGTTCAAAATATATTTTAGAAGAAAGGTATATAATCCTGTTAATGGATTTCTTTAAATTCTCTATATGTGTTTTGCAATGAAATAAGCATATCTGTAGCAATATCTAAACTTCTGCTTCAGGATTTATGCACTCTTAATGGATGGAGATTATTTCTTTGGATAATATAAATATCCCAAAGATTTAATGAAGCCATAAAGACATTCATTAGACTTCTGTAATTGGAATTATAGCTACAAAGGCTTCAGAGTGCTAAATATACATGCAACATTTACTTGTTTCAAGCTTTCAATAAACAGCTTTCATCCAGGGAAGAATTCAGAGCTGTGGAGGAGGGATTTGCCTCCAAACTGGTGAGAGGGCTCTGAGTGTCAAACAGGGCAAATAACCCACAAAACTACATTTTTGGAGACCACCTCCTCTAGACTCCCTGCAACCTTCCAAGATCTTCCTTTTGAGGACTGCTGTGGAGCATGCCTCAACTAAATGTCACCTCCAGCTTGCAACAAAGGTTCAGATAGATCCCTAATTTCTCACCCTGATGTTTTCTTCATGTGAGATGAGGATCACAGGTATGTTTTGGAAATTGCTTGGAGAGCTTGCACAACCTTGTGTGGGAATGTTGGGGCTGAATCTGGCTCTGACTTCTTATGGTAAGTGGAGCAGAGTAACATTTTTGAATATCACCGGATTTTGAAAATCCAGTAATTTCTCCAATTCTGTGGTTTGCTCAGGCCACTTCACTCTCATGCAAATGTTTTCTGTGTTTTCTATGCAAAGAACAGCTAGACACAGAGCCCAGAGATGATGTCTCAGAATCCAATCAGAAAACCTGCATAAAGATGAAAGGTCTTGCCAATGAGAAGTGAGCTTGCTAAACTACACCTTTCAATGAATTCAGACAAAACTGAAAAATGTTGTTGATATCAGATCCTTAGGCTGATTACTGAAGCGTTCGATTTTTCAGCATGTCAATTCATCACTGTCTACCTGGTTATATTTAACACTTTCTCCTGTTTCCATCCTGCCTGCTGAGATAGGCAATCTCTGTCACACGGTATCTGCTTCACCGAAGGTCAATAGACCATTGTGGAGGCCCATGAGTCCTGTTCCCAAGTCACCTTGATTGTCTGCACGATATTGCTGACAGAGGGTGGAGCTTCCATGTCTTGTGGTATCTGAAATATTAATGAGATTAGAGCTTGCATCCTTCAAAGAGTTCAGTGCTTCCTTTTCGGTGCTTTGTAATTATGCATCCAGTCCACGGAATGCAAAAACCTCTGCACCAATGGTTGCTGGCCTGGGCTGGTATTGCCAAAATTGGTTACCCCAGTGTTCATTTCCTTTGAGAAAGTGCCAGTTTGCACTTTAAGCTAGCCATAAGTTCAAAATTTTTGTGGAGGATAGTAAGCTTGGGTAACTCAGCCTGGAGCTGAGAGGTTTGGATGTATATACAGCGTTTATGTTTGGTTACAGCTTATTAGTCCTGGCCAAATTTTGCAAAATATACATAAGGAAATGGTGCATCAGTCTGCTTTTGTGGTTATTTGGGAGGAGTTCTTAGGCTTCCAGAACTCAAGCCTGACAGAGGCTACCTGTGGTACCAGAACTGTGGTGTGGGACTGGTGAGGATTAAACAACCTTCTCTGCTGCTATTTCATTGTCAACAAGGGGACAGAGCAGCTGTACAACCTTTTAGGTTGCCTCCTTGTTTCTGTCAGACTATCCCTCATAATGTACCTGGATCCTGGATGCATATATAATGTATATACAGCATGCATAATGAATATACTTTTGGATTATCTTATAAATAAATTGTTGACTGATTCAAAGGCATTTATTGTTAGAACTTGCTGATAGTTTAGCACAAAGTGGCTTTTCTGGTTTCTTGAACAGGGATTGCCTTTCCAGCGTGAGTCCTAAACCAAACTCTGGATTGGGAACATTCTAGATGTTAGGGAAATCACTTTTTGATATTTGGCATCTCCCCTTTGTAAAATGATAATCACATAACTTGCATAGCTTTTTAAAGAGTGTTGAGATCTATGGGTGAGACACAGTATAGGCATTCTAACCATGATTTATTTCCTTGCTGGGCCTGTCCCTAAGTGGCTCATTGAAGAAACAACATTTATAAATATGCATAGCTTCCTGGTATAGAATTTTTCCTATTCTTTTCAGAATATACAGGCTAAGCTGTTATTATTCACTTTTCCATTTTTAGAATCAACAATTAAATTGCACCACGCTGCTGGGTTGTAGCAATTAAAATAACTACTGTCTATTTGGCAGTCCTTTAATGGGAAATGAAATTCACTTTTAGGCATATATCACGGTAATACATATATCATATGGTATACAATTTAGATCATTTTCGAGCACAGTAGCAGGATTAGTTCTTATTCCCTACCTAACCATTGCTACAAGCATCAATTTTGTTAATTAAGAATTTTAAGCCCGGTGAATTTATAGTACAATTATGTTTTACTTCATAAGTAGGTCTTTACCCCTCTACAACTATTAACAAAATGTCCACTTATATTATTTACTGGTGGTTTCAAAGGCTTATGAAATTTCTGATGAAGATTTACCCTTTTGTCTAAGCTTTGCTCACTGTGTGTCAGCTGTTTGTCAGCAAAACATAACAGTGAAGACTTTTGACTTAAATCCTTTTTTTTTTTTTTTAAAGAAAAGCCAATTCATCAGGTAAGAAAGACTGCTGCTCGCACTCTCAAGTCCTGCCAAAGACAAATGGCTGTAAAAATTTAAAATCAATCATTAACAGATTAGCTGTTGGTCCAAAGTAAATAGCAATCAGCTTATTAGGCATCAGGCAGAGTGAGATAAAGGGGAAGAGTTATTGAAAATGAGGATGTTTGCTGGGGCTGTGCTGATGGAGCAGAACAGGGAAAGGCTGTTTCTTTGTTGCTCTAATTACAAATGGAAAATAACCTACAGTGCTGAACAAGTTGAGCTCCCTAGCTGAATTGAATGGAGCATAGTGCTTATGTTCTACGTCATGGCTTGATTTATCTTGATTATCAGTAGTTTGCACTACTTCTTCCCTCCCCAAAAGACTCTGTTTGGCATTCTCTTATATCGAAGTAAATCAATTTTTGGCTCTGCAAAGAATGGGATGTTGTGGGGAGAGTTGCCACAAGAGAAATGCCCTTCTCATCCAAAAATATAATTTCCATACAGGAAATTCCTCTCATATGATGGAATTTTGTTTGTGACAGGGTTTCATTATGGTTGAGTGACAGATTGCTGGTGACTAAATCACAGCAGGCTTTGTGCCATGGTTGTATTCAGACACTGTGAAATTCTGCAGAGCAGATCAATTCAGAAAAAGGCGGATGTTGTAAGAGGAAACGGAGAGAGAGAAGGAATGGAGGGTCAAAAAGGCTGAGAAAACAGAAACAATAGAAGGTGGGTAGGAAGCAAAGCTGAGGGGAAAGAAGATAAACAATAGTTGGGAGTAAACTGACATGAGGAAGCAGAAAACTCAAAGCGGGGAGGAGAAGGAAATGGCTACAAGTTAAAGTCAATTACAAAAGCTCCCTTTCATCATATAAACACTGAAGTGTTTACATAGAGAGAAACTGACCATTAGAATGATTTACTGGGAGTGGGGGCCGTTTCCCCATGGCTGAGCATGTGAAATCCAGACTAAGATGTTTTTTCTAATAAAGTAGGATACCTGAGAATTGTGCATTCAGTGTTTTGAGCACAGTGAATTGAAAGGTCTGTTTGTGGAAAAATGTGGAAATGGCAGCTTTCTATTAATGATATGATTCCACATGTTACAGTTGGGAACCTTCAGCCAGTAGGTAACCTCAGACAAATTGCTGCTCACCAGGCTGGTGTGAGCTGTAGTCCCTTGTACCCTGGGCAGGAGGTTACACACTGCTGCCTCCTGGCTGGCACCCACGCTGTGTGACTGTGTGACTGACCTCTGCATGGATGCAATGCAGCGCCAGCGCCAGCTTCAGTCCCTGGCAGCTGAACTGGCAGCACCTCAGCCAGCTTCATTTCAGCAGCTGCCCCTTCATCCAAGCCCCAGCAGAGTTTTACCCTTCCCAGTTACATGTCTGGGGCCACTGCTCAGCCCAGGAAGAAGAGAGGGGCTCTGCTAAGCCATGCTGGCCCTGGGATGGTTTCTCGCCCTAGTGCAGGGCTGTAGTAGAGCTACAAGAACACATCCTCAGCCAGGGCTCCTCTGCCATGTACAGTACAGAGACCAGACACGAAAAAGTGGGGATCTTTTTTGCAGAAAAGGAAAATAAGACCAAATGAATAAGCTTCCATATGATCTTAGTTCTTTTTCCTTAGGAAAATATACATACGGCCTGACAGAAGAAAAACTATTCTGGTATTCTTTAAAATTTTCCATTAAATAGCTATGGAAAAATAGGAGAGGAGGTATTTATTTCCACTTTTTTTTCTTCTTTTTTCTTTTTTCTTTTTACCCTACTTCTCATGTATCCAAACCCACAGGGTCTATCTTCTGTTCATTTTCTGCTGCTTTTGCTTTAATTTACTCTCAAGGATACCCAGGCAAAAGTCATAAAATTACACAACATGACTTCAACAGAAAGAAAAAAGGGAAAAGTCTTAGGAAAATACACCCTAACAATTATTTGACAGTGTTTCCACAAAGACCAGTCAGCTGGCAAAGTAGCAGAGGCCTCTTTTTCACCTGCTGAACTGGCTGAATAAGTTACACAGAACAAAAAATTCCTTTTCTGCCTGCAAATCATGGAGTCCTGGGACACCAGCCCACATCTGGGGGTGACAGAGCTGTGGCAGCCTGTCATCCTTGAGCTGTTTCTCCATGCACCAGGGAGCAGAGGGGTGGTGCTGCTTTCTGTCTACAGCAGGAATTTTTTAAACTATTTGCAATAGACAGAAAGCCAGTGTGGAGAGAGTACAGGGACAGTGGTGTGATGCTGTAGACATTGATTCTGCCAGAAATAAGAGCAAATGGACTTGCAAAATGAATGGTGGTGTTGCAAATATAGAGGGAGGGACTTTTTCCAGTGTCATCTTCAGCCTAAAAGAAGGCTCCTTGCATATTACTCAAAGGAGATTGTAGTGTTGTCTAGGGGTTGCATAAGATAAATTCTTGTCTTCTTCCTTTTCCTACGTATTGGTGTCCTCCGGTCTGCTGGAAGCTGTGAAGTGAATTTTGTGTGTTTGCAAAATTTATCTCCCTGAAGAAAATTGCCAGGTTTTCGCTCAATTGCTTGTAAGAACAGATGAAAAGCAGAAGAAGGGTGGAAGGCTGACAGCTAGCCAGTCGCTGGGATGCCCTACAGAAAATTGAAGAAGGCAGCTGCAGGACTGGCTCTTAATAACAGAGAAAGACTAGAAGTAGTTGACATTAAGACTGTAAAGAAACAGTTACACTGGTGACACATATTATACAAGGACTGCCTTACTTATTTTTCCATCCACATACTCCTTTTACACAATTTTTGCTTCTTTTAATTAAGTGTTTCAAGAGAAAATAATGGGATCTTAAAGCCTCCTGTATTTTGGAAAAGGTAGTAGTAAATTGTGCGGTTTTGACCTTTTCAGCTTTTTGTAATTTGATTGGCTGTCTGTTCCTCTCCCTCCACTATTTACAGCTGCAGTGAACTGTGCAGAAGGGGTAGGATGGCTAGCCAGCTGAAATACGGAATATTTAAAAGGTTAAAATGCTGCAACATACTGGTGCCTTCCACACAGTATATGGGCATTGTAAATTTTGCTGCGCTGATCACATAAAGGATTGAGAAATTAAATGACTACATGAATCAATTTCTGTGGGACAACAAATGTGACCAAAATGAGTAAAAATAGTATCACTGTGACCCCAGATCTAGGAAGCATATTTTTTTTGTGTTTATTATTTTTGCTGGAGTAATAGATGAAGACTCCTTCTGAAGAACAGCATCATTTTAGCAGGTGTTGAGTATCAATGAGTGACACAAAGAAAACCTGCCCCAGAAAACCTGCCATCAAAGCATCTTGAATCCATTCAACAGGTGACTAAATAGAGGTGGTGACCTTCTTAGGGATAAATATTTCTTTTTTAGCATACCAGAGGGAGATCTTCAGAAAAACACGGTATACTTTGAAAGTAATTCCTTAGCAGATGGAGACAGTAATACAGAAAACACTATTACCCATGTAATGAGTCCAGAGGGCATCTGAGGGGCAATGCCAAATTATTTGGTACCCAGGCAGTGTGCTGAGGAGATTGACAGGAATATAGCAGGGCAACAGGACATCAACAGAATCCCAGACCAGGATGACAGCTAAGACACTAATAACTAGAAGAAATAAAATCTTCAGTATTTGGTACTTCCCTTTGTCGTTGATAATGAGTCTGGTAAACAGCATTCAGTTCTGTGAAAGATTTTCTCACTGGAAAAAGCTGCTAAAGGCAAATCTGAATAAAAGCTTCTCAGGAAAAAAAAAAAAGGGAGGGGGAAGAAAGGCAGCAAATCTTGGCTTTGCTGAAAAGAAAAAGCTGCAAAAATGTGTAATTTTTTTTGTGCAAGATAAATCTTAAAAGCGATACCAAAGAGGTGTGGAGGTGTCATAAACTCCAGCAATAACATTTCTGGCACCATGGACACTGTTAAGGCAGATCAGCAGTAGCTGGACCTCTGCTCTGAGGCTGGAGGATTAAGGCTGAGTCTCATTTCCCTGCCCTGACCCCACACATGTCCACACACGGCTGAGCAGAGCACAGCAGAGAAGGTGGAAGACAGGAGCACCACAGGTAATCGAGTGGGAACCAGACGCAGACAGAAAGAAGTGATGAATCAACTGGGGTTGCAAACACAATTCAGAATTGTGAAAATTTTGCTCTAGCTCCTCCGTGATCTTGGAAATCAAAAGTTTCATCTCATTCAAGTTGTAGCTCTGGATTAAAGTGAGAAGTGTGGGAGAAAAGACTGTTACCACACTGAGCTACTGGTAAAATATCTTCAGAAGGAAATGGCAGTATTGCTTTTGATGCATCATTTGAAACACACTCATGATCTTCAGGGATTTATTTTCTGTGGTCATTAAAACTGAATGTTTTCATTGATTCAGATAGCTTCTTTCTGGAGGAACTGCAGCTGCTGGGACAAACAAGCCTCCATTCTGCTGTGCTGATCCCCTTGGGAGCCAGGAGTGATTGACAAGGGGCTCTGGTTAGGGCAGACTCTCACCCCAAGGTAGAGGAATTGGTGCGTGCATTTCAACGACAGCAGCCTTTGCAGCACTGAGCCAGGGGTGTTTTCCTTCTTTCCACGAGCATCAAGAGGCAGAGAAAAGTGTTTCCAGCCTGCCTGTGATGACAGGACATGCAGAAACGGCCCGTGAAGCTAATCCCACTCTTCCCCTGCTGTCCAAGATGGCCTCTATCCCACTCTCCTTAGGCTATCCTCGGAAGCAGCAGCAGGAAATCCATGCAGGAAATGGGGGATCTCTGGAGGTAGCTGGTGCATACATTGCTTGATGGACAGGAGGTCCAGAACAAACTGCATCACCTCCAAAATCACTCAGGAGTGGAGATGGGTTTGACATGCTGTGGGACTTGTTTGACATGCTGTGCCCAGGCATCCTTGCATATATCTGAGTGCAATCTCCTGATGCCTCACCCATCCCTCCCGCCGCAGAAGAGGGTGTCCATCCCAAACATTACAGCTGGCTCAGAGGCTCGGGGACTTCACCAGCCCAGGGACCCAGCTGCTTGCCTCCTCCTCCCCCATCCACGCCACAGCTGCTCTGGGACAGCCTGCTGCATTTACCCTGCATTCAGGGAAGACAGAGCAGAGGCAGACTGAGAGGATTTGAAGGAGCTGAGCTCTGAGGTCAGCTGCTAGGCATGGTGGTGCCTCGGTTTGCCTTGATGGCTGAGGGAAGGCAACACCCACTCCTGCTAAGTGGTTGAAGCTCAGGAGCACTCATCTCTTCCCCCTCTTGGATCTACAACCAGACTACCCACAGGAGATACCAACATTAGAATATACATATAATACCTGGTTACATGGAGATATAATTTATTGAAGCCATTGTTTAGGCGCCATGGGTGGCACTACAAGTACCTGGCCATGAAACAGAGTTTGTGAGGGGGGAGAGTCTCTCCTGGAGGTGGTGGTGGCCTTTGGCAGCCTGGGGACCCAGACAGGGACCATCCATGGGTGAAAGGGGGAAGCCTCTCCATGAGGCAGAGCTGGAGGTGGGCGAAGGCAGCTGCCGAGTCTGGGAGGGCACAGCCCCGCGCCCAGAGGGCACTGACAGCCCCCACCCACAGTGCCGGGCTGCTTCATTTTCATCCGCTGATCAGATATATTTACTTCTCGGGTATTTCCCTAACCAGAATTGACTGCACTATAATTGCCTATTTCTTTGGTCCATTGGCTGTTAACCTTGAAGCGCGTCGGGCAGAGGCAGGGAGGCCCTCCCTGTCAGGCCTGACCCCGGCCCGCGCCGTGGGCTGCCATGACAACCGCGACAGATGTCACCCATGCCGCCCGCGCCCCCCGGATGGGGAAAATCGATCTTGCGACGGCGCCGCCGCGCACAGCCACCGACCTGCCAAGTGCTCCTGGCTCAATCATTTGTTTCATCTAGCGAGGAGAGGAAAACATAAAAGAAATGAAATGAATTTGACCTCTGTCTTTCGAGTGACTCCGGCGCTGCGCTGAATCCTAGCAAGCGCCTCTTATGAATTTGAAAAAATTACATTAGGAATAACATTTTGAAGTGAAATGACTCTTGTAATGTCAACCCTCCAGAAACATGTTATTTCAAATGTCAGATACCTAGCAATCGTTTGCTATTTTCTGAATGTGTCCGGAGGTTATCTTCACCTCAGATACATTTCAGATAAATTATTTTAAAGAAACTACCTGTGAAGTACAATAAAAGTATTGTCTGGTTTTTTGCACTGCCCCAGTGAGGAAACCTTCTTTGTGGCTGCACAGAGCCTCTCCATGATGAGAAGATGGTAAACAATGCTCTGAATTGACAATGTCTCTCCTTTATTAAAACTGTGCCAGAGGGTAAAGGACTTTCCCAGTCTGGAGAAGGGTTTCCTGAAATTGTGGAAGGTACACCAATGAAGGCAGAGGATCCCAGGGGCACAGGAAAGCCACCCCCCACACACACCCCTCTGAGGGTCTGCTTGCTGCATATGCAAATAATTTAATGACCAAACTCTACGACTCTGAGCTAACATTTGCCAATGCATCAATGTCATCCCAGCAACGTTGCACATGTGTCCAACAAATAGGAAAAACCCAAACCCCAAGAGGCTTGGTTCATGCCTACCACTGGATGGACCTGCTGGCAAATTTAAAAGGCAGCCCATCACAAATCTGCAGAGATGGAGAAATCTCTAAGATAACCTTGTCCTTAAAAAAAAAAAAAGAGGAAAACAGCATGCCACTGAAGGTGATTATACTAAAAAAGATGTCTTAAGATTTTGAATGCGATATGTCTGTCTCTCTGATGTGGGATATTTTATTGCATTTTTGCCCTCAAGTGAAGCTGACGGGAGCCAGGCTTGCAATTTAAATCAATAAGAACCCTTTACCATGGCCATAAAATACTTGGTTAAACCTTTGAAGTGGCCACAGTTGAATGCGCAGTGAACACAGCATAAATGCTCCTTGAGATGTATTGTGTTAGACCAGTGCTAAAGTGGCATTCCGAGGAAGCAGTGCCTGAGTACCTTCTGGGGGCAGGGCAGAGCAGTCTGTCTTCTCTGGGGCACTGGGGGGTTGCTGTAAAGTCTGTGCTCTTAACTGGTGTGCTGCCCCACAGCACAGATGTCCAGAGTTGGCACTCCCAGCTCAATGGGTTTCCTGGTGTGGGGACTCAGCCTGAAAATCCCATAGTGTGTTATTTTACCTCTCAGCAATGGCTGGGGAACAGGAGGCAACCATGGCTGGATCAGCAGTGTTTTCAGGGCCAGGTCCTTGATTATGTAAATCAGCATTGTTGCAGGGAGGAGCAGGTCTGAATGACCCCAGCTGAGGAGTAGTTTGTGCAGGATGAACAGTGACTGCATGAATGTATGTCTGTCTAGCTTTTGGCATGTGCATGCATGGATGCATCTCACAGACATCCAGGTAAAAGCCTGTGAAATAGCAGAAAGTTCTCCATGAATATCATGAAGATTTCACCATTTAATATTTAATATTTAATACTTACAATAAGGATACCTAAAATAAAGGTTGGCACTTACCATTCCTGCAAATAAAGCAGTAGGAAAACAAGTAAAGTTTAAATCTGCGCCCCAACTTTGCAGCTGTTTATGACAAGCCCTTGGGATTCTTTAAGGAGAAATCTGTTGTTTCTCTGTTTATAAACAAGCTTTTCATTTAAAGAAACCAAGGACCAAGCACTACTTTATTACTGGATAAATCATGCTGGTAAAGCCTCTAGCCCAGTGGCAGGGGGAAAGTGCATGGGGTATATGTGTTTTAAGGTCATAAAAGACTAGTTCTTGCAGACACATGGGGAATATGTTCAGAAGCAGCATTAAGTGCACATACCAGTTACAGCACTGTACGCTCTCTGTGTGCAGGTCCCTGGTTGTAGGGAGGGTCCTGCCCTGAGAGTGCACCCTCAGGCTGAGAAAACTTGCTCAGTTTAGGACAAACAGTCCAGCTGTTTGTGCTGTCTTTTCTGTTTCCATTCTGTTTCTGTTCTGATCCAGTCCAGGGAGGTTTCAGCTCTTCAGCAAATATGCTAGGGTGGCAAACACAGTCTTTCTTTCTGTCCTGTACATTGCTGTACATAAGCTACTCCCAGTGTACCTTAGTATTACAGAGTAGCAGCAGCAGGTGTAAAATACTATGTGCTCAGCAGACTGTAAGAATGAGGGCTTAAAAACAAAATTCAGTATGTGTTGTCTACAGCAAACATTATTTGTAATAGATCCTATGTCTATTTAATGTTTTCTTTTTAAATATATAAAAATTAGGCTCACTACATTTACAGCTGCCTGATTAGGTTTGGAACTTGACTCTGTGGCATTTTCTTCTTTTTCATAACCCATTTTACAGGAACATAGGCAACTCCAGGAGCATGTCAGAATTTTCACAGGTGTATATTCACTGCCAAACATGACCTCTTGTGTCAATTTGTGTAAGTACTGCTCCACACACCCACGTGGTAAAACACAGATTATTCACATTCCTTTGTTCATACAGATGCCATGTCTTTTGCACTGAGAAATGTTGTATGTTTTTCCACAGTATTTTAATGTAAAAATAGCTAAGTGGTTGCTGTTATGCTTCACTGAGAAGTTTTCCTCATGTCTGAGCAGTTTGCTCCAGAGAACTTCCATTGGCTGCTCTTGCCTTTACTCAGGCTATGTCCTTCCACTCCTTTTAGCTAACCCTGTGTTCTGAGCATGAACTCCATGAATCACACTTCACTGTCTCTTGCCCTGGATGAACTCAGCCACAACATGCCCTCGGGTGCAAATGAGAGAAGTAAAACCTACAAATTACCTAAATGGACTTAAAAACATTTCTCCTATTCCAGACAGTATCACCAAGAGCACATCCCAGCTCAGAGTCCAAACCCTTGTGGCCTATGAGGATAAACAATACAATGGGGAAATAATCAGATGAAGAAGGATGAAATGTGATTTGTTTCACTGTATTACATCTGACAGTACGTATTTGTCCTACCTCACATCTTGCTTATGAGTTAGGCAGAATTAGTTTGGATATGTGATTGTGGATTTTAAAAAAATCCTTCCTATTTCATCCCACTGCTGGAGACTCCAGGTGACTGAGCACAGACACCTGAGAAATTTTCCAAAAAAATATACAGCCACACTTGTGGCAAGTTTATCTGTTCATATTTCTCTCTCATCTTATTCCTATTTTTCCTTGGACTAGACTGGTAATGAAAGGTATTTCTCTCTCATGGGGCATCTGACAAGAAGACACACAGAGCTTTCTAACATGGTCACTGAATGCTTCCCTTCAGTCTCTGGATTACATAGATATGACTATCCAGAGAGACAGACTAAATGAAGGTCTTTAATTTTATGTAGTGGGCCTTTAAAATTAAGGAAATTCCCATGACTGTGCTATTTCTTCCCAGGAATTTTTCTGTGAATATGTCAAACCAGAATTGGGCATTATAAAATCGAAGAACCCCCAGTCCCTGCTGTCTCTGATGGGTAAGCTGCCTCAATACCACTTCCAGCTTCAGTTGCAGTTTTCTGTCTTCATCCATAGAAGGAGAAAGAAAGAATGAAAATGGATTTTTGAAACAGGGAAATTCTGACTCTAATCTCAACTCAGTATATACAGATAGTGTCCAGGAGCCCTATAAGGGACAGGGGAAACAAATCCTAAAGCAGAAGGGACCGTTTCCCTTTATTTTTATGCAATTCAACAGGTTTTGAGTCATCCCTCATAGATTTTGCTAAAACCCTCATTGGTTCTTAGTTAAAACAACTGGCAGAAGGATACTGCTGAGGAGCAGCCCTTATGGATTGTCCTAGAGCATTTCACAGAAAGGTTTCCTAGTAGTCATGACTTCTTGTGATCAGCACAGCAACCCACAATCTGTTCCCCTGAATTAGGCAGCCCATTTGTCTCTTTTCATTGAGCAGCATGTAAATGTCCTTTCCCTCCTCACACAAGCACAGGGAGAGGTTCTTGGTTCAGCTTTGAAGCCATTGCTTTAAGTCTGGATGCCCAGTCTGAGAAAAGAGCAGTGGACAGGCAGAGGTGTAATGGTCAGAACCACCTGCAGTGGGTAGTTACCCTCTCAGGAAATTTGTTGTAATCATCTTTTCCTCTAAATTTGCTACATACATCTCCAGAAACTGGTGTTTGTTCAAAGTCGGAAAACAGAGACATTCATCATCACAATCTTTGCCCATCTAAATGAATCTCTCTGCTTTCCTGATTCCTCATCTGCTTAGACACTTTTCCCTAGGGTCTACATGCAGGGAAGCTTTAGCAGGATCCCAAGAACAGTGTGTCAGAAGGGAAGGATGTTCTTGATCCCAAATATTTCACTGTCAACAAATCACTCTGAATTTTTGTTTAGTGTGATAAACCTTGATACAGAGCGGGTCATACAAACCCGAGAGTCAGTGAGTTTTCTTCCAACCTTCTTGCAGCTGGGCTCTACTTTATTTGCTCCATATGTTTCTTCCAGACTTTACCATCAACTTCCTCCTTAGCTGTGGTTTGGAGTGTTATTCAAAGACAAAATCCAGTAAAATGCATTTGCTCCCACAGGAAAGAGCTTTTCATGTCTGATGGCTTGTTTGTTTCTGCAGTAAAATCTATGCTGTAATCTACAAATGAGTTTGCATTCCGGCATGGGATGACATTCTTCAGTGAAGGTCACAGCACTGTATAGAAGCCTTGACTCAAAACAGGTTTCATAGAACAAAATGGAGTTCAGTTTGACATAGATATATCCTCAATCTGTCATGAAGTTTTCTGCCTTAACTTGATGGTCAAAGTAGCTGGCCAGGTGTGAGCGGAGAGGTGATCTATGTCTCTTCAATAGCAGCAGTAATTTCCTTGTCCCTCCTCAAACTTGCCCCTGCTCCAAAATGATGGCAACGCTGGTCTCTTGTGTGACCTTCTGATCGATGGAGTGACAAGCTATTTCTTTCTCAAGTGAGTCCTAATCTCCTATTATGCCACAAGTACACAGTCTACTGTGATAAAAGCTTGCAGTCTATGACACCTGGTCAAAACAATTATTTTGGTAGTTGTTCCCTATGGATTTGGGCTGTGACATGCAAGGTGACTAAACTAATCCCTGGAGCAAAGGGATTCCTAAAGTGAAATATGATTTAGAGGGAATTGGCTGAGGTTTGGAATTCAGTACATGATTCTTAAGACTAGTCAGCTCTGCAGTTATCTGCCTTTCATTGTATTCTTGACTTTTGAGTTGCACAGTTTTCTGAGTCCAGGAGCATTTCAGGGTGGGTGTCACCCATCAATTTGTTAGGCACGTTCAGCACATCTCAGGATTTGCTTCTCATAAATCAAAGTTATCTGATCTGTTGTCTTGGCACAAAAGGATAGTCCACAAGGTGCAAAAGTTTAATTTTCAAGCTGCTTGTAACAGCCTGTTGAGACAGGTTTCTCCTAGACCATATTCTTTCTTTCTGTCTGGAAAGAGTTTGAATGCCAGGATTTCTACCACAACTCTTTTGGGTCAACTTTGTACCTGAAGAAATCCTCCTGTCAAGTTGCCTTCAAGTAGAAGATCCTCTCTGCAGCAGTATAATTTTCATCCCATAAAAAGAGAAAGCATTGCTTTCCCAGTTTTGTGGAAGGAACATCAAGGATATCTGGATAGCTACCTTGCTCTGGGCTGCACAAAAAGCTTGTGACAGGCCGGGAACCTGAAAAGCTAATAAAATTGCTGGGCCAGCCATCATTAACATTGTTATATCCAGTTATGTTGCATTGTACCTAATGAAGGCTTCCTCTCTGGTCTTGGACCTGATACTCTTCTGTGGTAAAAAGTGAGAGATATACAAGTCTTGAATGGTGCAGACCCTAATTTTTCATTCCACTAAACTCAATTCAGAACCATAGATGTTCCAGCTTCAAACTAATTTATAACAGCTGAATATCTAGCAAGGAAAAATTACTGTAGTGCATAACATCGTTACTTCTGTCCACCTTCTTCTCCTGAACCCATCTAGATGTGTTCCTTCTTGTTATTCATGGAACTACAGGCAAAGCTGGTGCAGGAAGGTTTGTACCATCCTGGCTGCCTGTGTGACACTGTCTCTGCATAGGCAGATTGCTCTGCTGTTTTCACCCATAAACTTCAGGGTCACATCATAGCACAAAATTAACCTGTATGAGAATTTGGACTCTGTGGGGATAAACCTTGATACATAGCTGGTCATAGCTGTGGAGCCAGGTAAATTAGTGACTCTGCTCCTTCCAGGATATCCAGCAGATCCCTAAGCAAAAAAGAGCAATGCCATAAAGCCTAGGGTTTTTTTGATGCAGCTTCTGTTCAGGTAAAGCAAGTCATGCCTAGAAAATTGATCTATCAAAGGTCCCATAGTCTCTGCAGGCAGATTTCCTTAACCACTGTATTTCCACAGTGGATACTGGCCCATACTAAAGTTGTCAGGCTTTGTTACTGGGTCAAACCATACAGCCTGCTCCAGGATCCTCTTGCCTCTTCAGTATCTGAATCCTTTTCACGTGGTAATCAGAACTATGTCTATGTCAGTGGATCCAGGAGCATATCAAAGTTCATGAGTGTGGGTATGTGTTTCATTCATATCTGAGAACAGGCTGAATATTGGCTTCTTTTCTGTTTTCACACTGAATTTCATGGAAAGAAAAATGCAGTATGTGGGTCACCAAAAGATATGTGTATCCTTAGGCCTATCAGCTAGAGGTAGGCATTGTCCAAGTAGTGGATTTCAAGGAGACCCTTTCCTACAACATCTCTATGATACCTTTAAGGATATTGTTTATAGATTTACCACCCTGAAAATTGTTATATTCTAGTCTCTCTGACATAATAGGCCATCTTTCATTACAGTAACTTCCTCCCATTTATCTTTAAGCCAATAAACGGCCTTTATTCACTTACAATGGATCTAAAATAGTAAAGTCCTACTATCTTCAATATGCTACTTTCAGTTCATCAGTTCAAGATCAATCCCAATTTATTTGATTATTTTTCCTTACACATCAATCCCTCTTGTCCCATAGATATATTTATTAGTTCTTTATGGATATGCTCAGTGGGTAGAAAGATGTCCATTATATTAAAGAGTTGGTCATAAGGGCTGTTTAGAAGAATATGCCAGTTCTCATAGAAAGAAGCACAAGCCTGCTAAACAATCAGTGCAAAAACATGAAGATGAAATAATGGTTTAGCATTTCTTTTTTCCCAGTTGGAGCATGTATTAACACTATTTGTAGTACTCAGAAGTATTATCTGTGGTCCATGGCTTGATTTTTCTCTAGCCAAAATAGTTTTGTTGTTTTTTTTTTTTTTAATTTTCATACTGTTTTTTCTGGAAGGGGAGTCTGCATGACTAACTCTTTATGAAAATAATATATTTTGTACTCTGTTTTCAGTATAATGTTTGAAGTCAATAATCTTAAGGGTCTTTTCAGAGTAAATAATTCTGTGATTTTATGATTCTATGGTTTCTCAATGGACTGGTTGAGGATGATGCAGTTATCCTGCCTATGTCCACTCACCTTTATGACACATAGTTAATTATGTATTTTCTCTTCTGTTCACTCCTTGTCCTGTTATCCAGAGACTGCCTTTGAAATTAAGCAGCCAGCATCTTCTGATGATAGTTTCACTTAACAAGGGAATACTTTTTTGCAAGAGGTACATTTAAAACATAATAATTCTTGCCTGCATGGTATAACTTAAAATGAAAACCAAACCAAAGCTAGGAGGCTGTTAGGTGCAGTATCTCCAAACTAATTTAAAAAGCAGTAGTTCAGTCACATGTTCATAAAATAGAGTCTGAAATTATCTTATCTAAGCCATTCTTAACAGTTGTCCTGCAGAGTTATTGATCCTTGGCTGCTCATCTAATGAGCAAACTACACAGTGGACCACAAGTGCATTTCAGTTTTATGTGCAAGTGCTGTAAATGCTATTTTCAAAGTTAATATATTATTTTTTGTCAGTTTTATAGCAGCTTATTTAAAGTGTTATTAATGTTTAGAAATGTGATTTGGGGGTTATTTTATTGGTGTTTGACTCAGTTTTAAACACACTTTCTTCATCTCCTCTGTGTTCAGACTACATATATATAATTTTTGAAGTTGCTTGCCTCTTTCTGGGTTTGTCCCTCATTGTTTCATTAATCTTGGCTCCTCCTTAAGACACTTCTACTACCATAGTGGAACAGTCTGAGTCCTAAATTGTAAGTCTTTGTGAATAAAAGATGTCAACTGGATAGATTTCCAGATGACAGAAACTGCAAGAAGCATGTGGCTATGCCTGAAGTGTAAGAACCAGCCCTGCTCATGGGTTTGGGTTTGGGTTTGTCCCCAGCACAGGGCGGGACACACACTGTACCAAACCCAGAGCACCCCAGAGAGGCATTATAACCCTGAGACCCCTCTCCAAGCCACAGCCCCTCTCCTGTTTCCACCTTTCTCCAGAGGATGTTTGCTTCTGTCCTGGATTTCAGAAGGACAACCCTGCCTTTGTTCTGTGGGTGGCCAGGAGTGAGCTCCAGGCTTCCCTACCCACCTCCTCCTCCTCTGGAGAGAAATAAACATGCACAGGGCAGCACACACACTAGTTTATAGTAGCAGCAGCTGTCAGAGAAGCTGTGCAGGGAGGTCTCATGCCCTTCAGTTCTTTTGGATAATTGTGTTATCCTCACGCCCCTCTCTGCCTTTGATGGAGTGAGGGCACAAAGCACAGCCCTGTTCAGTGAGCTGGGCTGGTGTCAGATGCAGGATGACAGTGTTGGGGCAGGTGTCAGAGACAGGTCCTTAGGACCTGGTGCTGTGCTCAGGCACCATGAGTAGCTCTGTAGGCACTCTGGTACAGCGAGCATACACATGGCCAAGTTCCTCAGGTCCCAGAAAAAGGGAGGATGTGGCTTTGCTTTACACATCAGCACATTGTTGAACCAGCAATGGATTCTCCTGGGTGGGCAGTGAAAAGCAAGAGGTACTCTCACCCCTCTGGATGCCTGCAGTATCATGGAACAGCTCCTGAAAGATGAGCCCTAGCAGCATAGGGCATCAGTTCTGTAGTTTCAGTGGGCCAAACACAGGAAGCCCTCTGACATATTCCTCAGGAGGAACTGGAGCCTTGGCCCTGCAGCACATCCAGGGCAGCTTCCAGCAGAGCGTGTGCTTAGCTTTTAATGCATGGATGATCCCAGCGAGCTTCAGGCATGTGCTGAAATATGAACGAGTACTTGAAGTGCTGAGCATCTTGGGGCTATCAAGCCCCAAATGGATCAATCCCAACACATTATGCAAATTGTGGGCCTTCCAACTTCACACTGGAAAAAGGCTGAAGAACTTAGTCCACTCAAGGCATGTGCCCTCGAGGGAAATGCAATTCTATAATGTTTCTTTCTGAAACCCACTCCTGATCTCAGCCATTTCAGTAGCCCTTCACTGTTTCTACCCTATTCTTGTTACAGCTGGTGACCATCATCACCAAAACGAAAATCTAAATGTAAAATACATTTAAGTGGCTCTGCTGTTTTCAGCTTTCTGCCTTACATATTTTTGTTGTGCATGTTGTTTCTGCTATTTGTCCCAGCTTTTAGAGGACAAGCCAGTCAGTGGGTTAAGTGACACAATGTTTTTCATCTTATTTAAGTATGTCTCTATTAAAATGTAAACTGCTTTCTAACCTCTTCTGGGAAAAGAACAGAAAAAAAAAAAAAAAAGCCTACTCCTGCAGATGCAGTAAAGTCATGGTAATTTTCCCCAGTTGGAACTCCTGACTTTGTGTTTTAGCATCATATACAGCATAATTTATAAAAGTGTGAGCAACTGCAGAATTGTTCTCCTAATAGATTCTGAAGATTCCAATTTCCATTCTGCCACACAAGACTGAAAATCCACTTGTGCTCAGTTATCTGTATCTTTGCCTCATCCTCAGACTGCATCAAAAATCAGGTTCAGGTGCAGGTTAAGAGCATGCATTTACCTCAGGAATATGGGACTTATTAAATATCTCTACACAATTAACATCACCATATCAATAAGAATTATCATTATGTCCTGTCAATCAGGTGCTGAATTTTGCTTCAGGGAAACAAAACAATTTAAATTATAGCAAGTGCCCCCCCTTCTTTTTTTTACATGCTTCTCTTAAAATTGGATAATTATGTGGCTTTTCATTAGATTCCTCTAAGCATAATAGATCACAATATTCACCCTTTGACCTTGGTGATGAATGTTTCTGGTGAAAACATGTGACAAGCAGTGTTCTAATGAGAATAAAATACTGAATAACTGTGAGTCTCACATAATGAAAGAACAAAAGAGAGAAGCTCAACTACTTTTAAGGCTACAGTGCAAAATGTGTTCATACAGCAATTCTGATGGATTGGGAAAGCAACCCTTTCTTATTTAAGATGGTACCAACAAACTTTGGTATCAGAGGCAGAGACAAAGGCAAGAAAACACAAAGGAATCTTTGTATTCTGTGTAAACTGCAGGAACATGAGAAGTGGCCTTTATCTGTGCTGTCTAGGGAAGTTGTTACACAAAGCTCTGCTATTAAGCTTTCCTAAACATCTCAAAATTTTATGCATGTATTTATGCTATAAAAGAACTATAAATTCAATTTGTTTCCAATAATTTAGAGTGGGGCTAAGAAGGTCAAATTCTCTCTCATGCAAACAGCCGCACACAGTAGTCAGTAACGTTACAACACTGGTCATTACTATTCAGTGTGTTTATAAAGAATTATTTTTGGACTGACAAAGAGGACATACCAGTCATCAGTGCAAAGACAGTGAGGGGAAAAAAGGAGGGTTGGCTGAATTAAAAATTGTTATCCACTACCTTTTTTTTTTCCTGTTTTGCATCTTGGAACCCTACTGCCACCTTTCAAAAGGAACCACAGAGCAGGGTTACTTACACCCACATCTGCCATGATCATTTAGACCCTGGTCTCACTGGAGTAATGACTGCAGCAGGAATGTTTGATTTAGTAGATAGTTATCTTTTAGTTTTGTTCTATCTTGGTTTTGCTTGTGTTGGGTTTTTTCATTTTGTTTGATGTCTGAGAAATGTTTATGATCTGAATTATTATCTCTGCTAATCAAACTTTCAATCAACTTCTAAAGAAAACCTTTTGCTTTTAATTTCTGGCTGGAGTTAATCTCTAATTCAAAGTTGGCTGTTCCTTAGCCCATAATAGAAATAGCTTTTTGTCTGAGATCCTGTCCTTGCAAAGGCAGTGACTGTGTTGCTGTAGACTCTTGGGACAAGGATTTCAGCCATGCTTTGTGCCAGAATCTCTTTTGAGTTATTCTGTTATCGCAGTTATTGGCACAACATTTTTGTGAACTGAGGACTACGTGAGAGAGAAATTTGGTCTCTTGTCTTTATTAACCTTACAAAATACTTTGGTCTAAATTATTGCTACTCTTACTTAATAAATGCATCAAATAACATTAAATATTAATAGGGAACAACAACTACAATTTCCTCTGTAGTTATGCCGTAAAGCTCTCTAAGTAACTTCATCTGACGCTAGGCTCTGTGCCTCTGCCCATGAGGAATTTGAGGGTTAAACTAAAGGAGATGAAAAGTCAGGAGATTTGCACGGCAATTTGAAAACAAAATGAGAAGCCAGTGTAAGTATAAAGACCTGTTTCTCCTTCCCCGTGTCTGTAAGCACCGTGGACAATAATGCACTTTAAGGGAATTTAAAGGATGAGGAAGGCCTAAGGGGCATGCTGTGCTGGTAAGAAGATGCATTTTGCATGCTTCCTACAGGACGACCTGGAGAGGAATCCCACAGAGGGAATGATGTGCCCTGGAGCCCCTTTCCACCAGCAGCCCTTGTCCTGTGGGTTAACCCTCCCCACCAGCTGGTCCACATGGCATGCCAGGCTGCCCCAGGAAGGGCTGGAGAGGGCTCTGCTGGGGAAACCTCTGCCCTCATGCTCCCTCCTTGTTCCAAGAGGCTCTCAGCCTGCTGCTCCTCCTGCCAGGACTCCCTCACTCCCTGTGGGGGCTGCAGGGCAAGGCTGACAGACTTGCACAGCAGTCTACACCACTCAAATATTTGGTCGTTCATGTCTCATTAGCTGAAAAAAATATCCAGGGAGAAAAGAAGATCATACCTATAGCAAGGTCTAATGAAGAGAGAAAGTTTTGATTTTCATGCAGGTGAAGCATTAAAGGCAAAATAATCTTATTGATTGTTTGTTACAATTGTCTGAATTGAAGGCTGTCTCCTCAGTGATTGAAATTTACTGTGATTGATGGGATCTCATAAACTCAGATCAAAAGGAGAATAAAAATGAAGGATTGTAAAAGCGCATGACCCCAAATAAAAATGTTAGTGTCAGAAAAAAGTAAATAAAAATGTACTGCATGCATTAACCAATGGTGTCTGCTTTCCCAGTGGCTATCACTTACATGTACTGCAACAAGTATTTTGAAGTTACATTCTAGTGAAGAAGAGAAGAGAAGAGAAGAGAAGAGAAGAGAAGAGAAGAGAAGAGAAGAGAAGAGAAGAGAAGAGAGAAGAGGGAGGGAAAGGGAGGAAAAGAAGGAAAAGAAGGGAGGGATGAAAACAAAACGTCAAAACTGCTCTTACCTGGGTTTTCACACTCTATTGGTTTTTGGGTGCCACCCAAATTGTTCTGAAGTGTCTGTCAATTTTCCTCCCTCTAACATTTTAGCGGCCAGCAACTTAAAGCAGTTGTTGATCTGGGCTAGGAAAATGTCTGGCTCAAGAGAGGAACTTCAGCAGAAGGGGGCTGGAGGAAGGGACCTTTGTTAGGGACATGATAACCATGCTGCCTCTTGTTGTGCTCAAAAACCAGAGTTCCACTGAAGGCACCCAGAGTCTGTGCACATATTAAAGAAGGCATGGACACACCATGCAGAGCGATCTTCATCCTGTCTCTGCGTGGGTTTCTACTGCTGTCTCTCAGCTAGATTGTGACTTCACCTTCCAGTCTAAAAGTGCTGTGAGCTATTGGCTGACCCTGCAGAGAAGGCTGAGATTGCTCCCTCTTATTCCTTCTCCAAAATACCCAATATGTAAAGGAAAACTTCTTGGAGAAAAGATGTACCTTTTTTGAGAAAATCAGACACACACAAAGATTGTAATCAGTTAAGGGCAATTGCACAGCACTTATAACTTCATGGATACCTGAGGTTTAGGAAACATGCCCTCAGGAATGTGGCTGGAAGCTGGGGGAATTAACCAGGCAGCTGACAAACCTGATGGGCTATCTTTCATTTGTGCTAATATTTTGAAACCAACTGACCTAAAGAAAAGTCTACCTTCTCATTGTAAGATTGGCATCTTGAAGGATTTGAAATTGACTGATGCCTATGTCTCTTCAAGACCAGAATAAATAATGAATAATTATGCCAATAAATCATATAAATAATACAATAGCTGCCATTCTAGTTCATTTTATATCCTTGGTATCTGCCCATCACAGATCCATTTCTTTTCTCATTCACTAAGCCTTTCCTGATTCCCTTGTGCATTCCTTCTCATTGGTGATGTTTTTTGGCTTGGGTTATACTATAAACCTCAGCTACTTTTGGTGAGAGCCATGGAAGAAAATTATCCCAGTAATTCACAGGCCTGTGCCAGTAAATCTCCTGATATAGACATGATTTTACTGGAAACAAAATCATTTTGCTCCAGTAAGGTATGTTATTCTGGAAGGTGGGGGATTTCATGTAAGTTACAGCAGTAGCAGGAATTCTGCCAGCTTTACCAGTAGGACCAGCTGCTTCAGGTATTCCAAGATGGTTTTAACAGCAAACCATTTCTAGGAGGCAAGAATTTCCTTTACTTTTTTTCCTATTTTTGCTGTAAGAATCACTTGCTGCCTTACAGTAAATGTATCTGGCCAAGTGCTAGCATGATTTCTCTGAATACACAGGCAAGGACAAACTGTCTCCCCGCTAACAAAACAGAAGTGAGTATTGGGGTTGTTAATATTAAGAAACCCTGATAGAGCCCATGGCAGATTTTTAGCATGTGATCAATAAATAACAGTGAGCTCTAGGTATGTTTATTTGTGTCATTTTCCTATGACTGAGACAGAAGTCTGTGGGGTTTGCAATATCTTGGTAAAGGAACTGATTCCTGTATGAATTTTGAATTAAGAGAGATGAAGTTTTGTGCAGAGGGAGAATGAGAGTATCTCCTTTTCCTCTTCTTATCAGAATTAACTGGAAAC
Organism: Melozone crissalis; assembly: GCF_028551555.1. Lineage (NCBI taxonomy): Eukaryota > Metazoa > Chordata > Aves > Passeriformes > Passerellidae > Melozone > Melozone crissalis. The sequence continues at coordinate 34,011,915 of NW_026535794.1, forward strand.
TCTGCAAGTAGAGGCTCCTAATGGTTTAGGAGGGTTTTTCTCGTGATGGATTAGTCCCAGGGACAATGAAAAACTTACTTCCAAAGTCTTCCTTGCTGCAGTGGTACATAAGCCCCCATTATCAGCTTCCTCAGTCCAGATCCCTTAATAACCAATTATTTTTCATACCCTTAAAGCACACACAACATTGCCCTCCAGCATCTGCAACACGTGCTTTTATCAAACCTCCCTGATTTGCACGGGGACTTCAGTCATTCCTGAGCCCTGCAGTCATGCATGGAGCACAGCCAGGGCTGTCTGAGGCTGTCTGTGCCATCAAAGCACACAGCCAACACAGCCTACACTGCCTGGGGATCCTGTGCCTGCTCTGTAGCCAGCACTGCATCTTCCCTAATCCTGCCTCTCAGAGTCATTTTTTCCTAATCATTCTTCTAAGTAAAGTTAGCAGCTATGCCCACTTCGGAAACAGTTTTGCTTAGACTAAGAAGCTGTCACAGTGCTGAGAAAGCTGCAGCTTTAACCAGATTTCATCTCTGTGTGTCACTGCTCATGTCAAAGTATAAATGTACTCAGACATAAGAGTTGTCCTGCTTTCATCAAGGGAGCCAGCCTGCCTTCGCCTAGTTCTGCTTGGTTAAGCTTGTTATTTAAATTGTTAAAATTGAGACATCGGCAGTAAATTTCAGAGAAGATATAACAATTATTAGATACAAGCAGGGCTCTTGTACTTGTGAACATATCATGCTCTCCATCCACATGGAATTAGCCACAAATAATTTACAGCAGTTTCTTTAGGAATATCCCCCATAGTACTCTGATGGCATTAAATCACAGCCATTCCCAACTGGATCATATTTCCAACTTTAAGATAGATTTGATGCTCGTCACACTGTGCCTCAGCACTCCAGGGGACTACCTTTTAAACCTGCCAGCTCTTGAAGAACTGAGCTTTGATTCCCAATGCTGCATCCTGGCCAAGACCTGTGAGGGTCAGTGTCTCTGTATACCATGCCAGGAGAGTGAGGAGAGGCAGGATGATGTTTAGGTGACCTTGTGCCACTCAACTTCCACAGGAAAATGACTGACTATAGGACAGAGTAGGGCTCTGGTAGCTGCAAGCAAGAGGGATCACTGCTGAGGCTGGAAGTTAAAAACAAATGTCAGATGCAAGCTGAAAAAGGAATATCAAAAAGGGGTGACATGCTTATATACACATACATACATACATATATATACATATATACATACATATATATATATGTTTTTTTAGGGAAACTGTCTTTTATTTTCCATCTGGGCAGACTCCCACATAATCCTCTCACTCACTCAGAGGAGATGAACATAAGCAGCTAAAAGGTTAAAAGGCAATGGGAATATCGGACCATAGCTGCCTAAAGCAAGAATGGGAAAGAGGAAGGGCCAGCAGAAGATTCCCTGTGGTGCTGTTTGTTCCCCTGAAGAAATATCTCATTTTTGATGGCGTGTCTGCTGAGGGCCTACAGGTGCAGGATGCAAAGAGATACCTGCAAGTGCTGCAGAAAAATACCTGCAGCATGGAAATGGACAGGGATTTCTAAAGCCCTCCCATGCTTTATGCCTTCCAGCACAGAGCTGCAGCTCTGCTATGCATTTTTGCAGGAAGCAGAATCATAGAGAGTCCCCCTTCAGACCTGTATGGGACACCCAAGCAGCCAGAGTCCTTGAGTAGTAGATTTCCCCCTTTTCACAGAGAGAACTGGAAAGGGGATGGAAGCTCTGTACTGTCCTCCCTCCTGCACCATCAGCTCCCTGCTGTGGAGCAGAGGGGGAAGGCTAAGGAGTGATTTGTGCTTGGAGAGACCAGGGTCACACTATATCTTCTTTGAAACACCTGTTAAAACAGGGATCAATACACGGCTCCTGGAGTTACAGTTGGCTCCTGCCCTTTACTCACAGTAGTGTGAAGGCTTCAGCCTAAGCTTCTAGAAATAAGGGACAGAAATAATACTGCCATTGAATCCCAAGAGACTTCTGTTGTAAGATTTAACAGACACAGGTCTGTGAACAGTGCAAGGTGGCTGGAAGGCCCTGGAGAGGGAGAAATGGAAAGGCTGGTCAGTAAGCCCTGTGTTGTTGGTTTTATAGAGATAGACAAAGTATTCTTCCCCTGGAATTTTCTTTTTATTCAAATTCAGGCAAAATTTTAGGTGGGGTGGACATGTAGCTCTGAAAAGAAAGGAGAGGAGAGGAGAGGAGAGGAGAGGAGAGGAGAGGAGAGGAGAGGAGAGGAGAGGACATTGGCAATCTGGATCTAGAAGGCAAAAAGTAAAGGAAAATTAAGAGAAAAGTATTTAAAAGACTGTTTTCATTTGATTCCACATTGACAAAAAGGATCTTTCTTGTCACTCCCAGTAGCACAGATTTGATTCCAGTATATAGGAAAATTTTCAAAATTTTCTCTCTCTTTCTGCAAAGGTTGGAAAGACAACTATCAGCAGGAAAACTAGGGACTACACAGAGAATAACTACCTTCTGGGGATCTGATATTTGGAGGAACTGGATGCAGAGGGATGTGGGTGCTGAGAGAGGTCTCCCCAGCATGAGGTATTGACCATACCAGAAGTGAAGGCCATGGCAGAAGGAGCCATGGTGAGAGGTAAGAGCCTGGCACATGGACTTTTCATCCATCCTGTTCAGTTTGGAGTGCCTGAGAATGGAACTGTGCAAGTGGACGTGCTGTCTTTGGGGCTGTCTCACTCCCTGTGAAAAATTTGAATGTTTTGGGAGAAGCATTTGAGCTGAACCCAGCAGCTTTCACAAGTCATATTGTGTTACTGAGTGCTCTCCCTCAAAGAGGTGATTTTCCAGAGGGAGAACCCAAATATCTCCTTTCTGAATGACTTTTGCACCTTGCATAAAAGCAAAAATGTCATTTTTTTAAAAAGTCACTCATACAGAAAACACTCATACAAAAATGACCCATACAAGCCTAAATTGTCATTCTCAAGGGTGTGCTGCTAAAAGAGCCTGCAAATGCCATTGGGCTTGGTTTTCATCTTTTCTCTCTCAGTGTGACTATGACATGTGCTGGTATTTGCTTTGCAAGATAACAACAGACATAGGACATTTCAGGAAATGCAATGAGACAGCTAACCATAATATCTCCAACATTATCAAAGCCAGCATAATGCTGGTGTGAGCCTAACAGGAAAGCAGCAGTGGTACAAACTGGACACACAGCTTTAAAAATGTCATGTCTTGTTATCAGCAATGCAACTAGTCAATCCTTGGTTAAAAGTGACTGGGAGTCTACAGAGGGAATGCAATGCTGAACGCTCCCCAGGCGGGATTCAAGTTTCCAATACAGGGCATCTTCACTTTAAAATATCTTGCTAACTAGCTATGGTTGTTGACAACATTCCAAAAATCCTGATGGCTGGACAGTGCCTGAATGGAAGAGGAAAGCTTTGCTTTCGTTTCTCCTGGCCTGCCTTCCTCAGCATTGTTCTCCTGCGAGCCCCACCGCGCTCCTGCTTCAGCCTGAGCACCAATAAGCACATTTTACAATTGTTTGCTGGGTTCAAAACACTTGAAACATTTCAAAGCACCTGACATCCTTTCAAGTTAGCTGCTAAAAAACCGAGCACAAACAGAATGGGTTTCAGAGAAGCTCTGTCAATCAGCGCTCAATCTGTATGTTCTCTGAGACATTCCTTATCCTGGCTGATTTATTTCATATTAAAAGGGCTGTCAATCTGTATCACAAGAACAGGTTGAAAAAAAAAATGAGTGATGTCTGTGACTTTTTTTTGTTTATTTAAAATGATATTTCCCCCCTCCTTTGTTCCCTCTCCCCTTTCTCTCTTACCCACCCCCACCTCTATTTGTCTCTGCAGGTACGGTACGACTGTTGTATACCACACGCATTTAAATTAGAAATATATTTTGCAAAGCTGTGGCAGACCTTTCTTCTCTTTTTTTTTATCCATCAAATATATCCCTTTTACCATCTGATAGCTTGGCAAGAGGATCATCTCTCTTTCAGTTAAAATAAATGGGCCAGTAAAGTGGTGGAATATTCACTGTGCTGAGAAGACTTTGCACTAGTTAATGTACACTGTGTGTTGTGGGTTTCATTAGAGCAGAATACTAATGATACACTGCATGTCTCCCCACGGTACCGCTTTATTGTACCAGCTGTATTATTGTTTTATATTAATATATTGATTATTGTCATCTTCTCTCATGTGTGTGTTTCGTCTCCTAACTTTTTTCTCCTGGCACTGCTTACCTACTGCATTTGGCAATTGTTTTCAATATCACATTTTTGGAATGAATGTTGATATTTATATTATTTCTTTCTGTTTTCCCCCATGTCTCCAAAGTAATTAATTTCCCTTGTTTGCTGCACAGATGTTGGTATATTTTTCAGTGAAACTTGATAAAGAATGACACCTTCACATACAGGTATAGAGGAAAATAGGATAAATGTCTTGGCATCTAAGATTACAGGGTAGTATCTACAAGGTGGGGGGGGTTATCTAAACTCTCAGAAGACCAGTTCTTGAGGTTGAACAGAGGTGGGGAAATATCTGATTTCTGATTTCTGGATCTTTTTCAGTTTTTTGACTGCTGAACTCAGAGATCTTGTTTGCTGTAGCAAGCCCTTAACCCTTGTACTTGGGCTGGGTGACTGTTTTGTTCATCTGAGAAAAGGAGAGGTGAAAGCTGAATCCCCAGGAAGAATTTGTGACTTAACAATACTTGGAATGTAAAGGCACCATCATTTTGATCTGTGTCAATTCAGCAGCTAACACCATGGGACCTGGTCCAGGTCTGGAGCTGGAAGGCACCATGGCAATACAGCTAACAAAGAAGAGTAACACAGTGGTAAAGCCACTGTTATGCAGCTTTTTATATCCTGTGCCTGAGAAACAGTGAATTCTCATAGCATTTTTAAAGGTGTAAATACATTGCTGTCATGACTTTCTCACAGAGAGCTTACTGATGATGGTGAATCTGTGAGTCACCTGAACATACCAGTGCCAATGCCAGAGAGAAGACAAGGGAGGTCTCACAACTGACTCACTGCTCTAGGAAGTTACTCAATACCCACAACTTCCCCTCAAAATAGTGACTTGATTGGCTGATTGGTGGGAAACCCAAGGAGTCCTGTGAGCTTGGGCTGGCACAGGAGGATATAGAGCCTTAAAGGCTCCAGGGAAGACGGGTGATTTGGCAGAAGATGCGGTAATGTGGCCAGGTGATTCATGTCTCTAACAGCCAGTGCACGGCCCTGCCCTCCCCAGGTGTGCATGAGGTGCAGCCAGCTGGTCTGCAAGCCTGACAGCTGCAAAGTGCCTTTGGCATTCCTGCCCAGCTTGTGGTGTGGGAAAGTTTTGGTACCTCCTCCTGACAAAACAGTGTGGGTCAACCAACAGCAGAGCTGCGTGCCAGCGAAGGGTCTGCAGAATGACAGACATGGACAAAGCATTGTTTGCCCAGGAGTGAAGGTGATAAGCATTAATTCATAATCAACACAGGAAGGCATAAAAAAAAAAAATCTGCATTTGAAAAGAAGATATCAAATTTCTTTGTGAGTCAAGT